>NC_060121.1:172294403-177294403 GCF_021461395.2 Schistocerca americana
TGTGCACTCAAAACTAAGAAGAGCAACATGAAGCTACCCATGGGCATACTAGAGAGACTGCCCAACACGTCTGTGCAAAGCATCAAAAGCATCATTGGACTTCCACTGCACTTTCCATTTTGCGACCAATCATTCCTTAATTTCAAATAACCCTTGTATACTTGTATCTTTTAAGATGTGTGACTCTTTTCTTTACTCATTTATGTAATTCCAAGTTGTTTTAGAGATGTTAGTAGTAGTTTTTATTTCAATTTTTAGCTGCTATTTTTTGCTTCTCTTGTCATAGTGTATTCTTTCTTCTTGCACCTGTAGGCCTCATGACTGTCTTGTCCTTTATATTTCACAGTGTAAGCCATTTTCAGTTAATGAGAAACTTGTTTTGTACGTATCCCTGATAACGTTTGACAAATGAAGTTGCTCACATTACTAAGAAGCTATTTTTATGGCATATCAGTGCACAACTGCTTTTCAACCTTGAACTGTCCTTGCACTGTGACGGACTTAGTTAAAACTCAGTGTAAGTGAGCAAGTAGTTTACCATAAAAGTGTGTCTGAACTATGAGAAAATACCTCGTGTAAGGGGTCTGACAAAAACAAAAGGAGACTGATACTCTGAATGTTTCCACTTTAGTGGTAGTTTCCTTCAAATTAAGGACAATTTCAGTCACACTGTGAGGACATGTTTCATCACTGAAAACAGTCATACACTAAGACACCGCAACAAATAATCTCATTTCTTTGTAGCAGCACATTAAATTTGAAACTGAGATTTAATTTTCTACCAGTTTCACCCGCAGCAAAATTTGTAAATTATTTTTAAAATCTTTTGTTGTGGAGCCACTAACTACAGAACTGTGTGGCAATAGCATTGTTCATCTCACTAGCTGCAGATCATGATTTGAGAACCATATGATAAATGGGTAGACATTTGTTTGCTCTCATAATGGAAGCAAATGCCTGTTTATGGCCTTATAAGGAAACTTACACAATGTATACTCATGAGCAATTTAATTACTAGCATCTAACTTAACTGTAAGCACACAGAAAACCATTTTGCACTGATGACAGCTGGGCTGCAATGTGACATGGACACCATGAAACATAGAAATCATGGCAAACAGAATGTTTGGCTTGGCTCAACTGGTGTGTGTGTGTGTTTTTCCAAGTAGTGCAATGCCTCTGGTTATCTCCAGTAGTACTGTAGGAGGTGATGAGCATGTCGTGTAGGGGCTTGAGAAAATGGTCATTTGGCCAGAGCAGATATAGTGGTAGGCACCAGTGCACCCCAAATGGGTATCAATAAATAAGTGTGGTCACTTTCATGTGACTAAAAAGAAACATACTCTCACACTGTGTGTTGTGATACACTTTGTGTGCCACATAGTGCAGTATTTTCTCTGAGAATAGTATTGCATTTTAATCTCGATATATATTAATTTATATAAAGGCAAGCAATGTGACTTGGTGACTTGCCATTGCTACAGAACACTCTCTCTCTCTTCAGCACAGCAGCCATCTCCAGTACAGTTGCTGACAAGTGTATATGATCATTGATGATAATTAGTTGTCAGTATAACTTTTAGCAGTAGCTATTTCTTTCAATCTATGCACAATAGTGGCTTCAAATCCAAATGTCTGCGTTGTGATCCCCAGTACTTGCAATTTTGTTTTTTTTGTGACTCACTGCTTCTTTCACCTCTGAGAATGATCTGTTGAAGTAAAAATCATCAAGTTGCTCTGCAGTACAGAGTCCATGTTAAAGCTGGTTAAGTCAGTTCTAAAGTGTGACAAACTGAGGTACAAGTGGTACATCCTTGTCAGGATTTGAAGCCTGATGTCTGCATCTGCTTCTGAGATGGGTGCCCAAGTCCAAGATTTGGCCATGATCGAATGCCCTGCTTCTGTCTGTATTGTCCTTAACCGTCAATGCAAAAGATGAGTACAATGTTTGAAGGCATCCCAGTATTTCTGCCATTGCTACAGAACACTATCTCTCTCTTCAGCACAGCAGCCATCTCCAGTACAGTTGCTGACAAGTGTATATGATCATTAATGATAATTAGTTGTCAGTATAACTTTTAGCAGTAGCTATTTCTTTCAATCTATGCACAATAGTGGCTTATTTGATTAAATAATAATATTGAGTTAGAGAACTCATTTTAAATGAAAGAGGTGAAGCTCAAAAGAAACTGTTTAATAAAAAAAAAGTACTCGACAGCAGAGAACAGAGTTCATGGTTTGATTTAATTTCCTCTTGTACCCATGTTTCTCTTGAGCTGGTAGCTATCCTTGTCATTTTTTTTATCTTTCTGGAAATCTTCCTTTTCCTCTTATACACGGTGATTCAAAATGAATGAGACAAAAAGAAAGTATTCCTGTGACTACAGTAATGACTTTATTTCAGAAATAGACATATAGACTGAAAGGTTAACTCTCACACTTTAGGTTGGCAATAATGAAAATGAAAAGTTGTCATTAAGCTGCCATTGTTCATTGGTGGTGTTAGCATTCAAAATGGCAGCATCAGCAATAGAAAAGGTGCATTTTATAGTAGAATACACAAAAACACCATCAATAATCACTCTTCGGACATTTTGGGACCAAGTTTGGTAAAGTGGTACAACAGTATCATGACATTGCTACAGGGGTAATGCAGTTAGAGAAGACAGGATGCATATGCAAGAACAAAGTCACGGAACAGCCATCTCTCTACAGTGAAGTGGTGGAAAACATTTGTACAATGTATGAAAGAAGCCCCAGAAAATCGCATCACGGCACCAGACAAAAGTGAATGTATTGAAGTCAACAGTGTGACATATTTTGCGCAAGCATATGCAGTTTGAGACTTACAGAACTCAAATGTCACAGGCACTAAAACTAGCTGATGAACCAAACCATAGACAATTATGCATCGAGTTTCAAACAAAGATGGTTTTACAGACAGACTTGGATTCTCTAACGAAATGACATTTCAGACAAATGGCAAAGTGAATAAGCATAATTTGGGAATATGGGGTACACCAAACTTGCATGCCTCTCTGGAACATGTACGTGATTTTCAAAAACTTAATGTTTTCTGTTCTGTACCAACCATTGTCGTTGATCCTTTCTTCTTCACAGAATCTACCATCACAGGCATGATCTATCCTGATATGCTTTCATTCCAGTTGTTGCCTCAGTTGACAGAAGAGGTACTCCTCTTCATTTCAGAGTAGAATGGAGCCCCGCCACTTTGGCACAACATTGTACTTGGTCACCCCAATGAATCTCTTCCGCAGTGCTGGATCAGTCTCTTCCGCAGTGCTGGATCAGTCATGCTGTATCAAATGATGTGCCATTCATGTTATATGGAGGAGATGGACTAATAGAACTGAAAGAAATACATGCCAGGGCAATGCCAGGTACTCATTTAATCAGAAATAAAGTCATTACTATAGTCACAGGTATAATTTCTTTTCGTCCCCATTCATTCTGAATCATCCTGCACTTTATGGCTTCTGACGATGGAACTTATGTTAGAAATCAAGTTTATTTTTTGCATGTTTCTGTTCTCTAATCCTGAAAGCTGAAATCAATAGGTAATAGTAATAGGTAATTTACAAGCACATACGTTCAACAGGTCTACCAAAATTACACATAAATATTGAGCACACTGCTCTGCTTTTTATCCTGGTAAATAAAACCTCTTCCTTTATTTACAACTCGGCTTTTACTTTGCGAATAAGTATGGATTGTTACATTAAGTTTTTTGAATCATGTCATTTTTATATAAATTTTGTAGAAGATCTGCATCCAAATATTAGGAAACTAACAACAATCTAACTTTCAGGTTATTACAGTTCTTTTGAGGGTGATGAAAGAATGTGTCTTTCATCAACACCAAGCAAGACTGTGCATAAAGCATGGAAGCTAATGGCTTCAGGTGGAAATAAAGTCAATATTTTGACTAATGTTGATTTCTAAAGCCATACTTATACAGCAATGAAATTCTGTTAAATTTACTGTGAGTGTGTATGTCATTGTTTCAAGAAAATATGTTCTCTAGTGTCATAAACAGTGAAAGACACACTAAGTACTGTCCATGACTAAGTAAAGAACAAATGAAAATAAAGACATAAAAAAAATAAAAATCTCAACCACAATTTCCTTATAATAGAAAGTGACATCCTGAGAAAAATGCTGAATAGAACAATATGGTAAAGAAAACTGTGTTACTTAAGCTGTGGATCACCTTCCAAAACCATTTTACAGTTCCCGAAGTTTTTGTGAAGAATGGTATGACAAGCAAAATATTGCCAACAGCACTGTTACATCTGTTCAGATGAAAGATCAGGAACCAGAACAATAAGATATTGTGCACCTCCAGTCATAGGTTAACTATGTTATTGTGTTGGAGAATATCTGTTTCTCAGTCTTATGGAAACCATCTGGCATGTCTAAAATGGCATTACTGAGTAACCAAAATTCAGATAACTTTGCATCCTCTACAGATGATGGCAGTGTAAATAAACACACACAAATGTCCGCAGCAGCCCTTTTTATGCAATGAGAATGCTTGTAAATATTCCAAGATTCTTCTTGGGCTAGTGGTATGTGTTCAGAATCAGTGAGTAGAGATACACAAGATGTGTGAAAGCCAATGATGACAAGTCATATCTGCAAGCTAAGTACTGCACACTTTACCAGCTTCCTTATTCCTGTCAACAAAGGAAGATTAGGGGAAAAATATGTGTAGTCACAAATTTTTGTACAGCGGTAGGAGGGAGTGCCATGAACAATGTCATAAAAATCCTAAATGAAAGGACATGAGCATTGGGGCAGGTGTGGGGAGCATTCAAAGGTCACTATTTAGTGATTTTCTTGAGTAAAGAAACTACTGCTTCTGCCAAAAATGTTTTCCAGTAAAAAAGTCAAACTGTGTTAAATTACCTACAAAACCCAGGTTCTCCCCTTTTTTTCTCTAGGACTATTGTTTTCTGCATTTCAGAGGATGGAAAAATTGCATTATTAAAAATATTGTTTTAATGCTATAAAATCGACATCTTTAAATGAATTGGATTAAAAACAAATATTAAATGTGTGTATCATGTCTAAGTGTAGTAGTGACATATTAAAGGATAAACTGTGTTCTGGGGGTGTAAAAAGGTGTGGTGTGGTAGTGGAGGATGTGTGGAGTAGTAGCACGAGCAAAGGTAGGTCACCATATTGTGGCCATACACTTCTCTCCTTCAAAGGGCTTCAAATTGAAGATCGAGCAGTTGATTCCCAATTTCACCTACTTCACTATGCCACAAAGTTATACTGACCCTCCACAGTCCACCTTTTCATCACTGGCAATGCGGTGCACAGACATGTCTGGGGGAGGAGGGTGATTATTTTCCACAAAAAGTGTTAACACTACATGGAATGTAGCTATGAGTTACTAATAACACTATCACAAACAATGCATAACGACAGAATCAAAATAAATCTCTGCACACTGTTTTACACTGTTAAATAGGAAATTGATTCTTAGTCATCCTGTATGGCAGATATAGTGTTTTTTCCAGTAAAAGGTGACTTCCTCCATCACAAGCACTTCCAGACTTCTGTTCAGTTCCCTTACGTGAATAGACAAAATAACTTCACCAAGCACATGTTTACATAGTGAAGTTTTTCTTAGTTTATTAAATCAGTATTTGTTTGCAGTTGTTAAGTGAGCTTTTATGTAAAATACATTCCTTTACACAATGGCTGAGAAGTCTATAATTTGTAAGTATGAGGTTGTCAGTGACCCATGTAGTGTTCGTGGGAAAGGAATTGGATCAATAAAGGCATCACTTTGTGTCTGTGTATTGTTTACAGCATACTGCAAAGCCTTGTAATTGGCGGAGAATTAATGAATTACTAGAAAATCACTGCACTTCTCTCATCATTAGTTATGTTACTGATTGAGGAATTGCTGGCACTTGTAGAGTGGACTACACCAAGTGGAGCCACTTACCACATATCCACAGTATATCTTCCAAGTTGTGTATGACTATGTCTGTTGGAATGGGATTGTTCGTCTTCTACACTTGAACAGTAATCATCTGCAATGCATTGCTTGACTTAAGTTGAAAGATCTGAAGTTCTGTAACACCTTGGTTACCTCCACCTGCTGCAGAGAGAGACAATTTAAGCATCTGTACTGCTTCGGATGTTGGGGGCTGATGATGAGGTGATGCATTTGACACCACTCTGCTGTGAAAAGTATTTCAGATAGTGATAGTGGAGACAATGACATTGACATTGTTGAAAACATATTCATGGTGTGTTACAGTTGGGACAGGCTCTTCAATCTTGTAGACAGTTAACAGCTACAGCTACAGCTGTTTTACATAATAGATCACTGAGCAACTGCAAATAAGTTCTCACTTAAATAAAATGAAAATAACTCCACTATATAGACACATGCTCAGTGAAAGTATTTTGTGTACTCGCTTAAGAAAACTGGACAGGAAATTCTGTCTGTAAATTGAAAATCAAGCAGTGCTTGTGGTTGGGGAAATTGCCTTTCCCAGAAGGGAACTACATCTGCTATACAGGATGGGAAAGAATCAATTTCCCGTCTAACACTGCATAGAGATTTATGCAGATTCTGTCCATGGATGTAGTTCACAAATTTAATGTTTATTTTTGACCCACTTCATTTAAAGATAAACATTAATTTTATACAGTTAAAACCGTATTTTTAACAATCTGAGATTTTTCTGTGCACTGCAAAGCATGCGGCTTTTTTTGTAGGAAATGTAGGGCAGTTTAATTTTGTACTAGGAAACATTTTCACCAGAAGCTGTGGTTTTAGTTATTTAAGAAAAATATAAAGAAGTTACTTTTTAATGCCCCCATCGGTCAGTATTTTTAGCATCTTTGTGACACAATCCCCCTCCCCTCCCTCCCCCCTTACCGCTGTACAAAAATTTGCGAATACACAATTTTTTTCTCACAGCCAACGTTTGTCTTTGCTGACTGGGCTACCGGGCTAGCATCACAGAAGTGTCTGCCAAAACAAACATATAGTGAGCAGTTGTCCAGTGTCATATCACCTGCGTGTGTAAATATAGGATGTTCCTCTGATTAGGTATCATTCCTGAGTGAAGCAGCAGAGGCTACCACCCACACTACAAGTTTCATTACATTTACATTTATAAAACTGTTATCACTTACACACTCAGCATATTTCCAAACACTGCTTATAGGTACCCATGTTTATTGCAGTCCATACTGATTTGTATCATCCCTCATGCACCCGGGTGTACACAAAGATTTGTAATTTTAAATTTAAATTTGGTCCTTTTCCAAGGCTATGACCCCACAACAACAGATTTCTACAATGTGTGAGGTTTGTATGCTGTGAAAACTCTGCACAAAATTAATCAATTATGATTATATGCATTGTATAAGGAGTACCACATTCACACTTCAAACACACGGTGTCCTGAAGTGCAGACTATTCTTGACAGGGTGTAAAACTGCCCTTCTTGTTTGCTTGGTCAAAACTTTGTTCTAATTCCACATCTCACTGGATGGTATTTTTCTCAAGATTGAATGCAGTCTTTGTTGCCTTTTACAGATCTTAGTTTGTAACATAGGTTTAAAATCATCATGTATGTTTTGTCTTCCTTAATCACTAAATTTATCATTGGGATCTTCTGAGAGTATAATTTCCATCTCTGTCACTAAATAAACAGTGTATGTTTGGCTACCACATGACATTTCACTTTTTGTTTTTATTTTTGAAGGATCTTGACTATGAGAAGTACACAATTGACATGTGGAACAAATTTCAAGAATGAGATACCGTAGACTGTATAGAACGACTGAACAGAACAGTTAAATAAAGTTTCATCAAGGCACCTAAATGGAAAAAAGCACATAAAATCACTCCTGAAAATGCTTAAGAAATAAAAGAGGCAAAATGTGGTCTGGCAATCAAACAAAAAAGTTTAATGTTGTTGCAAAGATGGAATTTTTACACTAAAAAGATACTATTCAATTGTTTATGATGCTTTACTGCTGACTGTAGATCACTGGGGTATCAGTAGTACACAGAAAAAAAGACAAAATACCACTGCAATTATGACGTGTATTTTAACACAGGGTTACAGAATGAGGTCACAGGGTCTTGACTTTTTCAAATGCTACACAAACTTTTAAGCGAAAGTAAATCCCATCAATGACTAATACTGGCTGTCTTATCAGAAAAGTAGGGGTCAAACTGGTCTTCAATATTTGAAGTTTTGATTATTAATGGAAATGTTAAAAGAGAAAAGCTGCTGGTATTGTGTTTTGGTGAGCGAATGTGATTAGTGTAGTGTTCAGTAAAAGAGTCAGAAAAGAGTTTGGAACAATAATAGAGTAATTTAAGGAATGACAGTGTTTCATTTGTAACTTCACGGCCATCTGATTAATTATACTGTAAATTATTTTCCTTATTTGGACATGAAATGAATCCTATATTATATGTGTAATGAGAAGTGACATGAATAAATGGTGAGAAAAACAGTAGCCAGTTGAAGGTCATTATGTGTTACAATGTCTTTCCAGGTTGTCGTAATTCAGGTTGAGATACAACCTAATTCACTGTTCAAAAAGTTACTGGTTCTGGTAGGTTAATACTTTGAACACTTAAATAGCAAAAAGCATCTCCTGTAAGATCAATCTATTCATAGAAGAAGTAGTGGACATATGCTCTATATTCTGACAACAATACAAAAACTCCAACTAACTATTTTACTATTGAGATTGTGCATGCTTTATGTTCACTATTTTCAGATGACTGTTCCCATCCACTCTTTCTTGCACATGTTTCAATAATTAGTGAAATGAAATGGAAACAAATGTGCCTTTTCTAATTTTCCCATTTCACACAAAATACTGTTTCTAGATGCCTCCAGATATTAAAGTATTCATGTCTTTTGAAATTCAAATGTTGTGTGTTCAAACCCTATCTTAAAGGGAATTCAGGTTAGCTCTATACAAAGCAAAGCAGCCTCTGTAGCAAAATAGTTAGCGTTGCTGTTTTCAGTTTGGAGACACCTGGGTTTGATTCCAAAAATTCCGAGGTCTGGAATGGAGTAAACTCTGCCTTATGAGGCCAAGTGAAAAGCCACTTAAATAAAGAAGCAGTGGCATCACCAGGATTCATCTACTGGTAAGAACAACTGGAGGCATTGGCAACATTCTCATCACATGTCCCATGGTCCTTGTACCGCATTGCAGGCAGCAGTCTGTCAGTTGGAACAGGCCTTCGGCCTAATCCATAAGTTATGTTTATGTTTACATTAGAAGGTAAAGTACTTCAACCTGGATCAATCTATTAAAACTCCAGTTCTTTTACAGTGCATTAAATTGACATAGCCCACACTGGCCACTAAAATTACAACATTAAACTGGCATGAAGTGTACTAGATTCTTGGCTATGCAAATGATTATTAGTACTTTAGTGCAACTGCACAAAGTGAATAAAAGTAATGCCATCTACACTCTGTATATCAGAAAAAATTCCACAGTGGGTTTCTCATTCAGAAATTGCATTTGGATGGTGGTTAGTTATGAGAAGATCTTATTATGGTTAGTGGGAGGAGGAGGAGGAGGAGGAGAAGGAGAAGAAGATGAAGAAGAATCTACTGGAATGTGTTAGTTTTTTACAAGTTTTACGACAGCTGTGATACAAATGTGGATCTATTGGATTTAGGAGGCCACTTTCTGTGTCATGGGGGATCTGTGCTATTCTTCCTGGTGCTGCAATTTTAATATCTGCCAGTGTATTTTCCAAATAAATAATCTGATTGTTAACTGCAGAAACTCTCTTTGCCAATGTTTACATAAATTTCAGTTTAAGTGGCGAGCAGTGACAATTAGTAGTTTATTACACTACCCAAGGAATTTCTTTTGTAGTTTAGCATGCTAGCAGTGGTCTTAAGGTGTGGGTGCATTAGCAAGTAAATGTCAAGTCAATTACAGAAGCTGCTTCTGCAAGATTTTTAATGTAGAAAACCCTCAGCAAGTCAACTTTCACAAGTTTTGTCACCTTCTGGAAATTGCTTCTGCAAATTAGTGGAAACAGTTCTGGAAGTTTTTCTCAAACTTGGAAGAGTTTTTGGTCTTCAGTAGTGTCAAAGAGGAGATGGGTGCCATGGGCCAAAGCGAATGTGCCACTGGAACTTCTAAACATACATAACTGACCATAGTCAGCCAAGGAAGAGTAAAATGAATTTACAGATTACTACTTTGTTTCACAAGAAGGGGAAGTAGGTACAGAAGTCTTTAAATTTTAGATAATTTTTTTAATACTGGTGTAAACATAAATACATTACATTTTTATTGAAAGTAATAAATAATATTTGTATAAATTAGCAATTAGAGGCAATCATTTGGTGATATAGCTTGCTATAATTTTCTATCCTGTTTGCTAATACAACAGTATTTCTTGGAAACTTAAATATTATGCCTTTGTATCCATTACTTCACCTGAAAACTTCTGTTATTTTCCCTTATTATTTTTCATTGTGATTTTTCTTATAATAATAATAATAATACAACAGTGGTAGCTGCTCTGGTGTTAAGCACGACATTGTTAACTTCCACTTGTCTATATCTCATGACGCAACTCTAGTGGAAACAGTTATGCAAGTACTTGCAGCAAGTTCCTAAAATTAACTTGCCCAAAGGTCTCACAGAATTTACTTGCTAGTGGAAATGTGCCTTTAGATCTCAACCTGCTATGGATACTGAAAGCCTCAATATGGGCTCTGCCATTGGGGGAAATAAATGCTAGACACATTAAAGATGCTGTGCACCACAGGGACTACTTCCTTGCATGGGAGAAAGGTGCACCCACAGCAGTCTACCAGTTGATATGGAAGTGTGTGTCCCAGCAAGACTCTTCTGCTTTCAACCCCTGGATGAGCTCATGAAAAAGCAAAGCCACTACAATCATCACCATGTGCATCCTTAAGTTTTCCAACCAACGGGGATAGTCAAAATTCCAATGGGCCACCAAACTTTAGGTCATCAGTTGACACTGTAAATTCTCTAGCATGATGCAAAGCTGTGGCAAACTATAGGAATTTGAGTGTCAACATTGCTACAGGTACCACCTTCACACCATCACCTGCCCTCCCCAAACCCACATTGCCTATACCAATACTACACACCAGCTTGCCCCACAGGTGTTTCTTAAGAGCTCCGTTCCTGCACTGAGTGCTTCAGCCACCACAACCATAAAGCTTGCCACCAGCAGCAGCTGGGGCACCTTTTCTCTTTGGTGGTTTTACTTACACGGGTGTTAGGCTGTGGTCAAAGGCATGTTGCTGTGGCTAACCTTTAATCTCTTAATGCTTGAGAAACATGCCTTAGATCATGCCCTAATGTCCATAAAACTACAGTCACCTAGGGTGTATATACCAGCTATGAAAGCCTGCACTGCATTGTCACCTATTCTTAATCTGTCACAGCACCAATAGGACTGCCATAAGGCCACCCTAACTGATGCAAGTTAATTTATTCTACTCCACGCAAAAATGGTCCTTTGCCAAGCACCTATTGGTATAATTTCACATTACCAGTTACAAAGTTCTACTTCGATTGGATATGGGGTCACAACAACTTCATTATTCACTGAGTCCTATAGATGACTGGGCTCTGTCCCATGCCTGCCTTGAATCACATCATTGGTAGGATATAGCAAGCACAAATCCCACATGTGTTTTTGGTGTGCTTTAGCCTCTTAAATCAATCATTTCCCGTCTGCAGTTTGTGGTAGTTGATCAAAACAATACCCATAATGTCTTTGGCACAAATTTCTTTCATGCATTCTGCTTCCCAACTGTCAATCCCTGCCAGGAAAAAGACATGTAATTCAGATGCTCATGGGAGCAGCAGCAGCTGTTAGCACCTAATTTGTAGTGGAGGGACCCCAGCCCCATGAGTAGGCTGCTCGTAGGGCTGGTCTGAAAGGCACTTGACATAAGTCGGGTCCAGCATCTGCAATGCTGAAGGCAGTGCCGATCCATTGCCAGACTCTTATAATCAAGACAGAACAGGATCAGAGATTTGTAAAGCCGCAAATTGTAGAGTGGTCTGCATCCCTGCTGTTGTTACTGAGTCAGTGAGGAGTATAAAGGTGTAACCAGTATGTTCAGATAAGTTGGCAAAGATGAGGATGCCATGTCAACTGGGAATTGAAGAGCAATCCCAAACCGCAATAAGACTCCACCAAATTCAGCAGTTGGTTGCTGAGGTAGAGTTCTGGTTGTGGATAGTGAAACAAATACATGAAGTGAGCTTCGGTGGCTAAAAACTGGAAGCCATTGGTAAGAGCCCAAGACTGCAAGACTGCTCCTTTCATATGGCACTGTGCAGTTAGCATTCAGCAACACCCACAGTGAAGAAGCAATAGGAAGTGCAAACATTGTCAGCATACAGGGAGAATGACACTATAGACCCTGCATTTGGGGTCATACTGGCTCCACACAGAGTGACTCCAACACACGCTGCAAGTGGATCCCAAATGGCATCATGACTTATGGACGGTTGGAAAAAAAGGTGTTCCAGAGGTGGACGAGCAACAGAATGGTGTACAGGTGAAGTTGGAGCTACAAGGAACTTACACGCCTGACTCACCACGAGGAGCTGGTGCCTGATGGTAAGTGGGGGTTCCCCTGCCTCAGCACAGATGCTAGGTATAGGACAGGTCCAATAAGCACTAGAGCCAGCCAAATCCCCTCATGATGGAAAGTGTCAATGATACACAAGCAAGAGGGCATCGCTGACCCATACACCATGCAACCATAGTCCAGCCGTGAACACACAAAAGCCCGATAAAACTGAAGGAGACATGCCATGTTCACTCTCCAAGACCTGTGGCCACGGCAGTTGATGGTGTTCAGTGCCTTCAGAGTTCCAGTTTTCAGGTCTCACAGGTGTGGTAACCATGACAACCGAGAGTCAAAAATGAGGCCCAGAAACCGCACTGTGTCTGGCACTGGGGAATTCTCTCTCACTGATCTGAGAATTATATGGCTTTAGGTGGTAATGTGAAAAGTAAGTAATTCACTCCACTCACCATTTGAGGACACAAAATGCAAGCTGATAATTCTCAGATGCAGAGGCTCAAGCATAATGCAGAGCAAAATGTTAGGCAACAGCATCTGGGTTAGTGTAGACAACACTATTCAAGGAGGTACCAGGTACACCTGTATAATTACTGGTGTCTGTAGAGGTGTTAAATCTTGGCCCAAACCTACAAAGTAGGGTATTCAATGTTCTTGTTTGTCTTATTTTATTAGGGAGTGGGCCTGGATATGAAGCTATTTAAAGGCAATGAGTTTCTCCATTGATGGATGTCATTTATGGCATTGGAGGGCCCATCTGCAATCTCTAATGGCCACCATGATTTCTGAAGTCCACCAATGTACTGTCTTTTGATGGGGGTCCCAAGGAATAGAGAGGAACACTATATCTGGTGCCAGTAGAATGGCTGCAGTTGTACTCTTGACAGCTGCAGTGAGCTACCTCTGTGTGATTGGCTGCTAAGGGCAATGGAAGAGGCAAAGGCATCCCAGTCAACACTGTTGGGGCCCATCTGGCTGGACAATCAGGTGAGTGATCCTGGGAGAGGGACAGGGTAACTGGAAAATGATCACTGTCACAGAGGTCATCATACACTCTCCAATGGAAAGAGGAAAGAAGACAATGGCTGCAAATAGAAAGATCCATGACTGAATAAAATCCGCATGCCACACTGAAGTGTGTGGAGGGCACCCATGTTCAAGGGGCAAAGACCGAGCTCTGCAAGCAAAATTTTGATAGCATTATCATGTGCAGTGGTCTTAATTCCACCCCACAAAGGGTTGTGGGCATTGAAATCACCCAAAAAGAGGAAGCGTGTGGAGGGGGGAGCAGCCGAGAAATCAATGCAGACAATGTAGTCACACTTCACTATCAGGAGGGAGATACACATTACAGACTTTAAAATCCAGAGGTGTCCTCACACGAACAGCCACAACCATCCAAAGTCATACCAAGAGGCATGTATTCAAAAACTCCACCTGATGGTCTGTCAGTCAACCTGGCAGCCGAGGAGAGTAATGAATCACATTTCGTGGAGAACAATGCAGAAAGCGGGGGAAATGCTTAAGAGATGTTATACCTCAGCCATGTGGTGTGTTATAGCTCAGCCAAGTGGTGTAAAAAAAAAAAAAAAAAAAAAAAAAAAAAAACCACCACCACTACAGTTTGACCAGAGGATTGTGCTATTGGTATCCTGTAGGGGCACGAAGGGACCAAGGATACAGGTTATGCCTAGGGTCGCCTGCTGCCACCAGTTGCAAGGATACTACAGTATTGATACACATTGGCCGCAAGAGTCACAGGGAACTCCACCTTGAGTACAGTGTTGGAACCAGGGTCCAGTGGTGTGAGGACCACTGCAACTTTCTCCATCTTGCAGGTCTTGTTTTGGTTTCTCTTCTCCCTGGATGATTTCAATGTCCGCGGCATTTGTCTGTCCTAATTTCAGGGATGGGGAGTGACGTGAAAAACTCTTATGACCAGAAACCTGTGGCTCCTTTAGCAAGCGTGCTGTCGCTAGAAAGGATGATGTCATTGTCATACATACATGATGAAAATGATTATACTTCTTCTTGGCCTCGTGAGTCAGTCAAGAATCTTGTGCTCTTGAACAGTGCAGTCCAGTGAACAGGGGGACTGGTGCTATCCTGCAGTTGAGACAGACGGGAGGAAAGAGCAAGGAGTATCTGCGTGCTCCTGATGTCCTTAATCCCTAAAAATGAGGCTGGTGTTACAATGTTAAGACATGTGCCTGAACCTCATGCATTTGAAGCACCACATAGGAGAGAGGACAAACAGTTTCACATCACATCAATACACTATCACCTTGACCCTGTCATGGAAGTTTCCTTCATAGGCCAAGATGAAGGTCTCATTATCAGTCCTGTTGTCCTTGGGTACCCGTTGGACACAACAGATAAAATGCACACCCTGTGGCATGCAAATCATCATTGATTTGTAAAAGGACATCACAGAGGAAGATAATACCCTGTATGATATTATGACAGTTATGGAGGGTGATCGATAGAGGAATGTCACCCAGCTTGTCAGGGGGCAAGCAGCACCTGCAACTGAGCAGGGGGATGCCATTTTAGTCAGAGCTGAACAACTTCTCATTTTTGAAATCACTACTGCTTCCTAAAACCTGTCCTCAAGGTGTTCAAGAAAGAATTATGGCTTTGTGGCAACAAGGTAATCTTTGTTGGTCCTACAGCAAACCAAGTATTGTGGGGAGTACTGCTTCCGTTGCCTCTTAGCCATACATTCCTCCCATGGCATAGCCAGGGAAGGAAACATTATGGGATTATATCTTTCCACATTGTAGTAATCCTTTCCTTCAGAAGAGAATTCCACCAGCAGCAGTAGAAGAAAGTTTGATTTGCTTAATTTGCAAGTCATCTGCCTTGGTGCCACCAAGTCTGAATGGGGGCTCTCCCCACAGGTGCCATCAGCCACAGCCACGGCCGTAGCTACGGCAACCTAGCAAATTAGCTGCTGCCCAGAGTCTCCATGCCCCAGCCATGGCGGGCACATACTCCTTGGCATACATGGGGAGTTTCTATCTCCAGCACAAATACTGTGATCCCGGCGTGGTGATGATGACCCCTCCTACTGCAGTGTGTTTTTGCCAGAAATGATGTGCAGCATGAAAGAAAGGCACAAAAGCTGGCATCTACCTCACATTGGGTGATCTTGCCCACATGATCTGCCTTTCTGAAAAATTTGGAAGAGGAATGGCAGGTTAAATCAAAAAATGGGGACTATATAGTGAATGATGAAAAGTTGTAGAAAGTGTCGGAAGAGAGAAAAAATAAATGTCCAAAATCATACACCAAGTCCAAGCATGATGGGCACCAAGAAGACCATATGGGGAAAAAAAGAATAATAAGAGGATAGACTTGCAGCACAGAAAGGGAAGTAGCACTGCAAGGGTGGGGCCCTGTGCTGCTTTTTCAGGCCTGTTCCAACAATATTTAGGTTGCACAAAAGTGATATTTCAATTCCCTCATAGTGGTAGTGCACAAATCAGATTGATCTTTCCACATCTATGAAGACTTCAAGACAAGTAAGCCTTGGTAAACATCTCCAATATTCAGTGCTGTCACAGAAACGGATAACAAACTTCATTTACAGAAATGCACATTTTTTCAGTCTGAATTTTAGTACTGGGTTGTGTCAAGGGCAAGGATAGTGTGTGACCAACAGAGGCACACCACAAAGCAATTCATAGCCTTCATATGCCTCAAATACTTAAAGAGCTACAGGTGGTACAATGGCAAGTAAAATTATTTCATATCAAATGCAGCTACAATTGCTGAACGAACTCCGCAATGCTAACATCAGTTTTTTTTATTTTTTATTTTTATTTAATGGATTTCGAACTGTAAACGTGTTTTTTCTGCTGTCAATCATTGCGTCACCCAAGGAGCTACTCATTTCACCCCTCATTTCTGAAATTGACATGATGTGGAAATGGAGCAGTACTTTCCCACTGTGAAACAGATGTATCAGAACACTTAATTATGTGAGTTGGAAACCAAGTCATCAGCTTATCACAGATAGAGAAAGACACTCTTTCTATAATTTTTAGCACCCAAAAATTCTATGACTACCTGTTTGGCACTTCATTAAAATGAGTCACTGATCTTGTGAAGTTTATCCCTCCCCACCATATTCCACAGCAAACTGTCCAGCAATTACAGCAGGCTGAACTCTTTTCATCAGTGGCTTTCAATACAAAATTTAATGTTGATCCATGGAATGCCTTGTCAATGTGGAGATTATGTCACGGTTTACACGAGGACTGTCTTCTCCACAAGTCTTATCACATTAATAGCCAACGTACGGCAGCTCACAGACCTACCACTGACAGCCTCAGTGGTAGCGAGTGGAAGGACAACTTTCTACAGAGTGTCTGTAATTAAATGTGTTTCAGCTGGCCGCAGGATTCTGACCAAAATAACCAGACACCAACAGCTTGTTCCCCCTCTGCCACAGGTTCAGTTTATGCCAAAGACTGAAGGGGGCAACCATGCTGTCATTAAACGAGCCTTTTTTTAACGTCTTTACACACCTATGTTGAGAAAATTGGGGCTTCACCACAGTCTAATAGCTAACACTCCTTTACATATACAGGCATGGCATGAAAGGACATTGCCAAGATGGTCACACACTGCAAAGTGTGTGTCACATTCCAGCCAGCATCATTTTAGCAGTTTCAGTCCTGGCCATCATCACAGGAATGCTGGGATCACCCGCCCATGGATTTTGTGTGCCCCTTCCAGCAACAAATGCGCTCATGAAGGGACACATGCAATATTGAACTTTTCAAATGTGATGCAGATGTCTGCTACCTCTCTGGGATTAATCTGTATACAACCTCTGACAATAAATTTCAGTCAATGAAGTCAGAATGGTCAATCGGGAAACCCTGGTGGCTTGCAACGCTGCACCAGCATAGCAGCCAGTGTTGACAACTTGCTCCCACTGTAGTTCAGTTGAGTATCGTGTGTGTTCTGTGTTAGACCTGTTAGATGAAGTGTTTGTTTAGAGTGTTGGTTCTGAACTGAGAACAGGGCAATGAATGAACAAAGAATCAATTTAAAGTTTTGTTTCAAGCTTGGCAAGACACTGGACAAGAGGATAAGGGAGGAATCAGACTCCTTCCTCTCTGGATAAGCGAGCCCTGGAAAAGCCGAGGAAAAGTTTGGGGAAACAGACCTATAGTACTGCAGTCTCCGTTTTTAAGATGGCAGTTATCCAGGAAGGCTTTCCACTGGTAGGCATCACCTTGCAGCAGGATGAGCTCATACAGATGGCCTTCTTTGAAAGATTGGGGGAGAAGAGGGAGAGACGTTGGTCCAGGACCGAATTTCAGGAGGGTCTATCTACATCGCAGTGCCCTCATTTTTGTCTGTGAGGGAGTGCATATGGAGGAATGGCTGAAGGACAAGGTGCCCACAATATCCCCAAGGGAGGATGCGAAGCTGCTGGTCAAGACGGCAGCTGAGTTTCTTAAGACTGCAAATGTATCAATATGGGTACCAATGATTCTTAAGGATGTCTTTCCAAAGACTCTGAGAAAATAGGGGTCCAGAACCCAAAAGTCTTGACAGAGGACTGGAGAGTAATCAACCAGAAGGCTGTACCAGAAGGACGAACCCTGATGGTGGAGGTTGGAGAGAAGTCTCTGAAGGCAATGCAAGAGCAAGAGATGAAATTGTTTTTAGGGTTCTCGCAGGTTGCCATCAGAGTACTCAAAGACCTCAAAGGCAATGATGGCAGCAAGATGGAGACTGGAGGTGCCGCAGATTAATCTGCAGCACAGTAAAGGGGCCACTACTGCGCTGAGCCATTGCCTGGGGAGAGAGGAAATGGACATGGCCCTGATACAAGAACCCTACTTATATAAAGGGGATGTATCGGGCCTTGGAGGCACTGGAGGTAAGCTGATTAATGCTAGAAATCTAAGAAACTCCAGAACATGCATCTATGTGAGAAATGGAATTTCTTTCATGTTAATGATGGATTTCTGCTCCAGGGACCTGGTGACCATCAGAATGCAGCAACATGAGGAAGGTATCATGAGGGAAACTATTTTGGCCTCAGCATGCCTTTCTTACGAAGACATCTCTCCTCCTCCTTTGGAGGTGACGAGACTGACAGAAGCTTGCCATCGGCAAGGTGACCAACTGTTGGTTGGATGTGATGCCAGTGCCCACAACCTAGTGTGGGGCAGCAAGGACAGCAACAGTATAGGTGAGTACCTTCTTGAATTTTTCTTGTCTAACAACTTTGAGGTCCTGAATAGAGGTGACGAACCTACATTCAGGAATAATAGCAGAAGGGAAGAAGTAATAGACATAACCTTTGGTTCCATGATGATGGGCAGCTATGTCAAACAACTGCATTTGCCGTTAGAGCCATCCTCATTGGACCACATGTATATTAAATTCAAGGTTGGAATGGGAATCAGGCAGACCATGGCCTATAGGAATCCCAGGAAAACAGACTGGGAGACATATAGCAGGGACCTTGATTTTAGCTTATCGGAAATTAAAACCTCGATAAGGAATCCTCTAGAGTTTGAGGAAGTAGCAGAGGCTGTAACCTCTGTCACAGTGACCTGATACCAGGACAACTGCAATCATCAAGAAGTGCACAAATAGGAGTGTGTCTTGGTGAAACAATAACTTAGAAATGCAAATAAAACAGGTATGAAGACTGTTTAACCTTGCGAGATGTAAAGGACAATGGGAAAAATATCATGAGGCCCTTGTCAACTACAACCTCGCAATTAGACAAGCAAAAGAGGCCTCCAGTAAGGCATTCTGTGGAGGGCACAGCTGCTCAAGCCAGACTTAACAAAATCCTCACTAGAGTACCAACTAATCCAGGAGGTACATTGAGGAAGGAGGATGAGGAATATACAAAGACAGCACCAGGCACTGGAACTGCTCCTCAAAACTCACTTTCCTCAATATGCTCTGGTGGATAACATATACCAGAATGCGATCCCTGGGAGACAATGGCTCCCAGGCACTCTACGAGAGAACTGGGAATCTGCCAAGGAGTGTGTAGACTTCAATAAAATCCAATGGGTGGTGGAACATTCCAACTGTTCAAGTCACCTGGCCCAGATGGAATCTTTCCAGCTCTCCTATGCAGGTTATGGGTTAGCCTAGCAGCAGCAGTCATTCCCAATGTCTGGAGGGCAGTGAAGCCAGGGAGAACTGATTATACCAAGGCCAAGGATATGAGACCAATCAGTCTGTCCTCCTCCATTCTTAAAACATTGGAAAAACTGGTTAATGTACATGTTGGGGAGAGGAGGCTAATTAGGGCTCCTCTACATTCAAACCAACACACGTATCAACCAGGTAAATCATGTGAGACCTAGTTCTCCAACTCTTTGGGAAGGTGGAGGAAGCACTTCACTTTCAAGAAATAGCCCTCTGCATCTTCCTGGACATCGACGGGACCTTTAGTAATATAACCTTCAATTCCGTGGTTAGCGCAGCAGAAGTGCATGATCTGGAGACCACTATATGTAGGCAGACTAGGGCCATGCTTAGAGGAATCAAGGTGGAGGCTACCACAATGAATGAAAAGACAGTATTAACACCACTAGAGGTTGTCCACAAATAGTAGTTTTGTCCCCTTTATTGTGGAATCTAGTGGTGAATTAACTCATTGGGGAACTAAATTCCAGACAATGCTTTTGCCAAGGATACGCAGATGACCTTGTCATAGTAATACTTGGCAAATTTACTGACACAGTTAGGAATATGGCACAAGATGCATTGGACATTGTGCAAGACTGGTGCATTAAAGGGGATGTATGGGTTAATCCTAAGAAGACTTGTGGTACATTCACGAAGAAGCATATCCAGCACTCAAGTTGGAATCTAAAGCTCTTTGATGAAACACTACCTATGAAGGGGATAGTGAAATATCTAGGGTTAACCTTAAATGAGAAACTACCATGGACCCCTCACATTAAGAGCACCTGCTCCAAGGCAAAAGGCACTGTAATGAGTACCAGAAGGGCTTGTGGCAAAAACTGGGGCCTTAGCCCCAGAGGTATGCATTGGATATACACCACGGTGGTTAGATCTAGGATGTCCTACAGGGCCGTAGTGTGGTGGAAGAAGGTAGAACAGCAGGCTGCAACTAAGGAGCTTGCTAAGGTTCACAGACTGGCCTGCTTAGCCACATCAGCTGAAATTAACAGCACACCAACTGCTTTGATGGAAGCCATGCTGGACAAGCCTCCACTACAACTCTGGGTCAAGATGAAGGCAGCAGCTCGTGCGTACAGACTCGAAACTGGTAAAAACTGGATCTCATTGGGATACCCAGAATCACACACTAAAATAGTGAGGTAAATATAGGAATGGCTGGGGAAATACCAGCCAACTACATAACAACTCCCTACTGCTTCAACAAGCCTTACAGTATAATAATTGGAAGCAGGGAACAGTGGGGAAAAAAACAGTTCGACACCATACAGCGGACACTGTCTGGTTTACTGATGGGTCAAAATCAGACCAAGGCACTGGGGCTGGGGTGTACGGGGTTCAGCCAAGACTGTAGGGCATCATCTCTCTAGAAAAACTGGCCTCAGTATTACAAGCTGAAATTACTGCAATGTGGAGGAGAATATGCATAGGTGCTACAAGGACCGTAGTATCTACATCTAATCAGCCAGCCAGGCAGCCCTGAAATCATTGGCAACTCCTGCAACAAAATCTAAGGTTGTTGCAGAATGTCACAGGGCTCTGGTGAAGCTAGGGGAAAGCAGTAGGATAAACCTAGTGTGGATCCCTTACCACTCAGGGATCTGTGGCAATGAACAAGCCGACAGATTGGCCAGGATGGGGACAAAGACTCGATTCATTGGACCGGAACCAGTCCTGACAATCACCAAGGCTATGATCAGACTAAAACTATGGAAATGGCATAGAAGACAGCACGCAGAATACTGGACCAAGGTCTATAAACAAAAACATGGTAAGGTAATGATGCCAAAGCTGTGTCTTAAAAGAAGCTCTGTAATCTTGGGCTTCAACAGGAAAGAGATTAAAATCATGGTTGGACTGATGATGGGCCAGGGGAATTTCAAAAAACACCTACACACAATGGGTATAACGTAAGACGACCCTAAATGTAGGATCTGTCAAGAGAGTGAAGAAACTGCATCACACCTAATCTCTGAATGCACGGAATTGGAGAGCAAGAGAGAGAGAATTTTCGGGACAACTAGACCTGAAGAAATTGTGTCTAACAAAAAACTGGTAAAGGGCCTCCTTGCACTATTTAAGAGTATTGGTTGGCTTTACTAGATATACAGGGAGTGAAACAGCACAATAAACTTAGTTTCAGTGCGGGCAGTGGCGGGTTCGACCAAAGCTGTTTTAGCTTCCCTGCCAAAATCAAATCAAATCACCTGTTATTGGTGTGTACAGGCGCTCCTACGTGTTGTTGTCACTTGAGCCCTCAAGCACAGAATTCAGATGCGCGGCCAATGTGAACGCCAAACGTCGAGAATGTGCTGATTGCCGTGTAGAGCTTTCAGGCTGTCATAACATTATGTTACCGAATGTTTTCCATAGTAGTTTATTCACATATTTATGACATTTTGCTATTTGAGTATTCTTTTTTGATACCTAATAGCTATTACAAACTTATTTTTCATATTCACAAGGCCAGATAACTGACTAGTGAGCTCAGATTTGTAGTTATGTTCAGGTTATATTTGTGTAAAATAATTTTTTTATTAATTTAAAGTTTGGGCCATAAGGCTGTTTTTCTTTTAAAATTTTTTTGAATTATTCTCATTGCTTTTATACAATTGAATAACTGGCGTAGAGCACCGCAATTTGCAAATACTAATTGATCATGTGTTGTTACCAGTGCTCTGTTTTAATTAATGTGGTGAAAAACTTTTGTATCCTCAAATGGGGGTCAGCATTCCACTCAAGCAGCCCACGTACTCCTGCTTACCAATCCTATGCCTTACCACTACTGTTAAATAAATTAACATGTAATGTAGTGTTTTCTTCAATAGGAGAAACCATTTTTTGTTTGTATGTATGTATAGTGTGTGAATAAACTAACTACATCCAGATAAGTGTTTATTATTTGCTGTGGGTCACAACAGATGACATTCTACAAATAAGATAAAGGAACAGGAGGAGAACAAGGAAAGTTCTTGATAACATGCACATAAAATTTATTTCCTTAGAATATATTTTTTTTCTCAAAAGTGGATACCACATATGAATACCATGTGACATTTTCACATGATTAGTTATGTAAACTGCATCACAATACATCCCATGTTATTCTCGATATGGCTAGTATACATTTCAGCTATCTTCTTATACATTCAAATTACATGGTCCAGGTGAACTACATTTTTTGTCTTCTTGTTTACAAACCTTTATTGAAATAAACTGTGGATGGTGGGTTAGGCATCTTCTTGATTTTCTCCTGTAAAAGAGAGAGAGAGAGAGAGAGAAAAAAAAGAATAAGGTAGCATATATTTGTTTTCTTTTCAAGTCATATGACACCCGACTATCAGTGACTAAATGAAAATGAAATGTGTATCTTAAAAAGAACCAACGACGAAATCCAGATTATTTTTCTGTGGAGCATCCTAACATTTCACTTACGTGAAGTATTAAACTTCAAATTAAGTTAGACTGGGCTATATGGAACAGAATTTGCAACAGTATCCTCATGTGTACCGATTGCACAGTAAGCCCATTTATTTGTTGTAGCCATTATTCTAAGGAAAACTATTTTTTAAACTACAATGTTTATGCAGGGAAGTATTTTTCAAAAATGCGTGGCATTTCTGAGAATGGTATTAGAGAGTATTACCTAGATTGTGAATAATCACCACCAATGGTGGCTGAAAACTTCTACTATAAGGAGTCACCCAGATTCTACCAATAAGGCAGAGAAGTGTATACAGGTTGGTAGTACCTTCTTGTCTCTGAGTGTGGGAAACTGCTCCTAAAGATGGATTAGCCAGCAATGACACTAGGACATCTAAGGCAATGGAGGCCCCTGCAAAGAAGACACATGCGTACCCCACCTGAAATGTAATCAGTAATTTAAAAACTGTCATGATGATCTCTCCAATGGCAACCGATTTCAGATTAGTTGCCCATTAGGACCTATGGAAGGGAATTGCAAAAGAGGAAATGACAATGAGAAATAACTGACAAACCAATGAAAGGAATCCAGGTTTGATTAAGACAGGCTAATCAGAGTAAGTTACCATGACTAGATATGTGACAGAGAGCAAACCATCATCATTATCAACAACAATTGTACTACATGTGCTCATGTGCTGACATCACAAGCAGGAGGTGGAGGGAGGGATGGGGAGGGGGGGGGGGAAGAGAGAGAGAGAGAGAGAGAGAGAGAGAGAGAGAGAGAGAGAGAGAGAGAGAGAATGTGTGCATTGAATAGGAACAGATGAGACAGTTATGGGAGAATATGGGCTCAAGGCTCAATAGTAGGAATGAGAGAAGAGAGAGACAGTTCTGCTATACATTACAGCTAGTTAATAGCAAATACACTGTTCAAAAACCACAACAGGAGATATATTTGCAAAAGGCCTGCAGAGACAGGACAACAACAGGTGTATTATACCATGATGAGATTGTGATCCCAAAATCAAATATTTGGTTGTAAGGCATACAAATGAGCAGATATTGACCTGGATTACAATTTAGTAATGATAAAGAGTAGGTGGAAGTTCCAGAGAATTTTCAAGAAGGCTCAATGAGTGAAGAAGTAGGATACTGAAGTACTGAGGAATGATGAGTGCATTAGGAGTTCTATAAAGCTGTGGATACTGTGACAATGAATACCACAATATGCTGTTCAGTTGAGGACTGGGCACTCCAGACAAAGCATTCACAGAAATATGACAGGTAAATGTACAGACAAGGAAGTTACTGCGAAGAAACCTTGTGTGGCACCACAAATACTTCAAATGATTAGCAAAGGAAAGAACTGCAAAAATGTTCAGAAAAAGTAAGTAATAAATCAAGATAATCCACTTCCAAATGAAATTAAGAGGTGCTGCAAAATTAAATCAAAATGGTTGCAGAAAAATCATTCATTTATTCACTCCCATGTCACGTTCTATCAATCACATCATGAAGGAGAGTCTTTAAGAATGTGGGACAAGTCAAATTATATTTGATAAAGGCAGAATATTATAATTGCACAAGTCTATGGAATAAATACCTTTTCGGCTTTAACTTCATTGCCCTGGAAGATTATGCCTTTGGACAGTACTCAGTGAAAGCAAGCTAATAAATTCTACCAGTAGGTCAGCCCAACGAAAAAGCTTTGCAAGTGCAAAGCATGCAGAACTGAGTATTGAACCACTCCTTCCCACTGTACACACATCAAAAAAAGTTTTGCATCACCTCGGTTCTGAGAGTTCTCAGTTCACAGAGTTCTGGAACCTGTACAGAGAACTGGAATAGAGATCAACATGAACATCATTTCCGCTCTTTTTATTGGTCATGAGAACCACACATTGCATGTTGTACCACAAACAGTGAGACCATCAGAGGTGGTGGTCCAGATAGCTGTACACACTAGTACCTCTAATACCCCGTAGCATGTCCTCTTGCACTGACGCATGCCTGTATTCGTCATGGCATACTATCCACAGCTTCAGGAAGGCACTGTTGGTCCAGATTGTCCCACTCCTCAACGGCAATTCGACATTGATCCCTCAGAGTGGTTGGTGGGTCAAGTCGTCCATAAACAGCCTTTTTCAGTCTATACCCGGCAGCATGTTCGATAGGGTTCATGTTTGGAGAACATGCTGGCCACTCTAGTCAAACGATGTCATTATCCTAATGGAAGATGTGCATGATGGGGGTGCGAATTGTCATCCATTAAGACTAATGCCTCCCAAATATGCTGCTGATCGGTCGGAGGATGGCATTCACATATATTATAGCCGTTACATCACTTTTCATGACCACCAGCAGCGTACGTTGGGCCCACATAATCCCACCCCAAAACAGCAGGCAACCACCACCTTGCTGCACTCGCTGGACAGTGTCCCACAATTGTCTGGTTGAAGGCAATATGCAATACCCATCGATGAAGAGAACATGATGTCAGTCCTGAGCAGTCCATTTGGTATTGTGGGGCCCATCTGTACCATGCTGCATGGCGTCCTGGTTGCAAAGATGGACCTCGCCGTGGACATCGGGAGTAAAGTTGCGCATTGTGCATCTTATTGCGCACAGTTTGAGTCATAACACAACGTCCTGTGGCTGCACGAAAAGCATTATTCAACATGGTGGCGTTGCTGTCAGGGTTCCTCCGAGCTATAATCTGTAGGTAGCAGTCATCCACTGCAGTAGTAGCCCTTGGGTGCCCTGATCAAGGCATGTCATCGACAGTTCCTGTCTCTCTGTATCTCCTTCATGTCTGAATAACATTGCTTTGATTATCTCAGAGACACCTGGACACTTCCCTAGCTGAGAGCCCTTCCTGGCACAAAGTAACAATGCGGACACAATCGAACCACAGTATTGACCATCTAGGCATGGTTGAACTACAGGCAACATAAGCTGTGTACCTCCTTCCTGGCAGAATGACTGGAACTGATTGGCTGTCAGACCCCCTCCGTCTAATAGGTGCTGCTCATGCATGGTTATTCACATCTTTGGGTGGGTTTAGTGAAATCTCTTAACAGTCAAAGGGACCATGTCTGTGATACAATATCCGCAGTCAATGTCTATCTTCAGGAGTTCTGGGAACCGGGGCTGATGCAAAACTTTTTTGTTGTGTGTATTAATAAGAAAACTATTGAGTTCGTTCTCTCTCTCTCTCTCTCTCTCTCTCTCTCTCTCCCTCCCCCCTCTCCCTTCCTACAGTTGGTAGCTTAGATCCTTTTTGCACCTATTCTTCTCAATATTTCTTTATTTGTGAGATTTGCTGTCTACTATATTATTACCATCCTCCTACAGCACCACTCTTCAAATGCCTCCAGTTGCTTGTCGCCACTCATCAATGTTGCGCGCATTTCCAAGGCATATGAGACTACCCTCCACACAAAGATCTTACCCTATCTCTTTCTGATGATGTAAGAAACAAATTTTTCTTGTACTAAGATGCACTGAATGCAATTTTGTTCTTTGTGTCACCTGAACTTTAGCCATCTGAGGTGATTTTACTACCTAAATAAATATTTACTTATCCAAGTGGTTTATTATTAACTATGCTGTCTATTTGCAATGTGTGGCAGCTGCATACCATAATCTTCTGTGGATTATTTTTTATGTTTTACTTTGTTTCAAGATCTTTTTCATTTTTGCTAACTTTTTTATAGTTTCCACCAATGCCATATTTGTATTTGCACTTCATAATTTTCTCTCTTCAATATCTTCTTTACATTCCTCAATGCCTTTCTCAAAATCCAGTTTGATCAAAAATGGTGACAACTGACATCCCTGACATACTCCTTACTCCAAGACATTCTTGAACATTTCCTTCTAAATCATCATATTCTATTCCATTTATTTTTTGGTTATAGCTCTTGCCTTCTCTTTCATAAATGCCTTGTTCCATTTTAACTTTGCAGCGGGACCTAACAACAACTCTAGCTGCAGTACACTAGACTGCAAGAGACTTAACATTTTGGCAAGAGACATGAATAGTGCTGAACCTCACAACAACTATGCCCAAAGCAGTCTCAACTCATATCCGAGTTGCTCTAAAGCTTTGTATCTGAGATCAAAATACTAGTTACCTGTAACATAATCAGTACAATGTACCATTCCATCATTCCCAAGCTGTGTCTGAATGTTTTTAGAAACATTCCATGAAGGTATAGCACTTTTGTGACAACTGCCTCCCCCTCGTGTTCCACCCTTTGTCAACTGACCTACATCCTTGTGAGCTTAACCAGGCAGGAGGCACTGGAATAAGTTCCAACAAACCTTGATGACCTTTTGCCATCAGCAGGATGAAAGTGGGTGATACACACTACCAGTGTTCTATAATTTAACTGCCTATGAGTGCTGAAGGTAATTCAGATGGTAATGTGATATCAATGAGATAGCTACAGTTAATAACTAATAGGAATTAATACAAAGCATAAATGCAATACTTCTTCTTCTTCTTCTTCTTCTTCTTCCACCTCCTCCTCCTCCTCCTCCTCCTCCTCCTCCTTTTTCTCCTCCTGCTTGTCTTTTAAGGGACTCATAGCTCCCATCCCAATGTCACATGTGGCCTCCACGAGAAATCCAGTTGTTGCCAAAATATATTCTGGCTAGATGGTATTGTAACTAATATATTATAATTTAACTTTGGTGAGAGTTTCAATGAGGTGAAGGCACTATTATTAATGGGTTGGTACACAAAGCTACATTAATGATAATGAACTAAGACATTTTGAGTTTTTAGAATTTAAAGGAGTTACGACTATAGCACATTTTCAAGGCTATTATCTTGGTCACCCTCATTACTGTGGTCTTACTGAAAGCCCAATCCAGTGCATATGAAATAGATTTATTTATAACTTGTAATCTTCCAATACCTTTTCTATCATGAAATGCATTATAGCTAGAAGTTAAAATGGTTTCCAAGCAAGATTGTTCACCTGCAGTTCTGGTTCAAGTGAAGCTGTTGCTATTGAGGCTTTCTGTGAAAACAATGCACAGCACATGGGTGTTGCAAATGTGAGGAAGAAACCACACAGCAAAGTTTGTATTGGAGCAGAAGACCATGGAAAGCGCTGCAAAACTCCACGTTTCTCAAGTCGGTCCATTACAAATGGCGTAATTGCTGAAACAATATTTAAATAGTCACAATATGTAAATTTAACACACAGAACATGAATTAGTTACATGTCACTTTCAAATGGGTAACAGCATTCACATACTACTGCTAAATGTACACAGCTGATTGGTTATCTTTATTAAAGATGATTTTCGAACACTGACACTGTATACATAAAAAACATGCTATATACAAATAATGTTATGAGGTACAGCAACTATTTAATATGTACAGCTGATGTATTATGCAACAAAATAACGACAATGTGAATTAGAATAGACTGCTACTCGCCACACAGGAGGCACTGGGTGACAGACAGGCCATTTAAATGTGCCTCCTTTATGTGGTGAGTAGCAACATGTCCTAATTTATATTGACATTTTATTTACAATGTTTTCAATCCTTAACATGCAATAGTTTTGCTAGAACAAACACAACAGGTCAACTTACATATAAGCGATATTTAGACCTCTCGAACACAACGGCTTTCACAATATTCATGAAACTAATTATAATAAATTTATTCAACAACCAGCTTGCACATCACTAACTTGTCACAGGAATTATGTCTGGGACACAGCAAAGCTAATAGTTCAGGAGACCACAGAATGTAAATATGATTCAGAGGGCATACAGGTACTGTGTAGCCAGGGAGAGTACTAACATGGTGGTGAAAGCCAACATGCTGTGCTCTATATCTGCTGAATATACAAGCAGCCAATACTGAAAACATGAACACAAAAAAAATAACAAAATTTCTTTATCAATAGTAGTGTTAATGATCATAAGGCGTCCCCTCAATTAATACAAAAATACGATGTGTTGTAATGAGTGGAAAGATTATCACAAAAAAGAGAAAGAGAATGAAAATCTGAAAAACAGAAGTTACGACAGGTAGGAGGAGAAATATATCAAGGGACCACAGTTGAGAGAAACTATAAAACTATGGGAAACAACAATTTCTTATTGATGGCAAGCACTTTCCTTCAGAAGAAATGCCGGAAGTGCCAGTAAATACACACAACAATACATATGAGGTATGACAATTAAATAGTTGGTATGGTGGTACAAACACAATTTTCACAAAATTAATCACATTCAATATATACTCTGCTTGTCAATCCCTACAATGCTCTGTATGAATTTTACATTTCTCAGAACAGTGCTGGAAGTCCCTTTCTCAGCCTTAAGAACCTCCATTTCTTTTGATTTCATATCTTCCACACTGCCAGACCTTGTACCCTAAGTGCTGATTTGACCTTTGGAAATTTAAAAAAAAAAAAAAAGAGTCGCAGAGGACCAGATCAGGCAAATATGTTGGATGGTCCAACATGGGGTGCCTTATCAGCAAAGAATTCCTTTGCACACAAGGTGTAATGGTCTGGTGCATTGTCTTTGTGAAGCATCCAGGACTTCTTGTTCCACAAATATGATTGTCTCCTCACTTGTTCAAAATCAGCATTGGAACCTCGGCGTAATAATGTTGATTGATGCCTGGCCTTAAGACAATTTTCATTGGTCAGTTTACAAATTTTCTCAATGGTTTTGTTTGTTTTTATGTTGAGTGTTGTCTAGGGCACAGATTGTGTTTGGTCATTTTATATCACTCCTTGAACTTTTTGAACCCCTCAAAAACTTGTGTTCATGATAAACATTTACTTGCATACACTTCCTTTAGCATGGCATGAGCTTCTGTTGGAGTTTTCCCTAGTTTCAAAAGAGACTTGGGGTTAAATCATTCCTTCAGATGAACACTTTGTATTTTCTTTCATGATATTAGCACAAGGGCTTCAACTGACATTGAGACTGAGAGACATAACAGTGCCAGTCAAGCTCAGCAAGGAAGAAGCAAGAACTGACACAAACATGTTTAAACCTGCCACGACACACTCACTGTTTGCCAGTAGCACCATCAGTTTGGTTATTTATTTGTCACACGGGATGAGAAAGACTCATCTGTAGTGAGGAGAGAGATAAGACAATGATGCAAAAAGGGGGGAGGGGTTGCATCAGAGAAAGTAGGAGATTTACGATAGTATGTTGGTAAGTACTGTGCCAGTTTTAGCCTAGGGATAATGAGAATAAAAGAACATGTGAAGAAGAAGAGAAATTAATAATGCAATTGAGAACTAGACATGAAGAGAGAGAAAGGGTTGAGGATATGTTAATGGAGGTTAAATAGAGGATGATACCCGGATGCAAAGGTGTATTCAATACCAAATTTCCTTCTCTGGAGTTCAGGAAACCTAGTATTAGTGTGAGTATCCAAACAGCCTTTATGCTGTATCTGGCACTTGGGTCCCTTGGGTCGTGCTATTGAGTACATTCAGCAACTAGGTACAGCGTGTCTCCGAGGTGGACACTACCTCTATGCCCATTCATACCCTCAGTCAGTCCAGTTGTTTTACTCACTCCTTTATAAAATTCTGTGCAATGGACACCATAAATAAACAACATGTGATTTTAAAAGTTACTTCACCTTCTATCTTGTAGGCTTTTGTGGTTATGAGGGTGGGATAAATGGCAATAGGAAGCTGTATGGGACAGTTTCACAGTGGGAATGATTGCAGGGATAGGAACTATGAGTTAGGGATAATGGTTTTGGAATGTCGTGCAGTCCGACTAGGATGTTACCGAGGTTAGGAGGATGACAGTGGTTTGAGTGGGGAGGATACCAGGGAGAGGGGATCTCATTCCCAGGCTTGAACTGAGAGAGCCATAGCTTTGGCAGGAGAATGTGCTGAAGCATTTGCAGCCTGAGTGACAAGTGAGAACTATATTATTCAGAGGACGAGAGAAGAATGCTTTGTGAATGAGGCCTGTAGGGTAGTTGCAAAAGTGAAAAATTGTGGGACAAGTGGTAGACATAGGTGTTGAGGGATTTGGTAGTGGCAGATACATTTGCTATGAATGCCCATACTGTAAGGTACGGAGTGTTTGATGTGGAATGGGTGGCAGCTCTCAAAGAAAGTGCATGTACTGTTGCTAGCTGGTTAGTTTTGTGTACTCTGAGGTTCAGAGACATGGAAGCTAATATCAAGCAAGACAGCTTAGGATTCGGAAAAGACTAAATGAATTTGAACTGAAAAAAAAGGGGATCCAGCTTCTGGGTCTTGAGGAATGCCTTTTCCACGTAGCCCACGACAAGGCTAATATAAGATGGGGCCATACTGGTTCTGATAGGTCCACCCCAGAACCTCCTGCCCGAGTCCATTTCCCTCCCTATCCCAATGACACCCCACATGCCCATCTTCTACATGTTCCCCAAAAATCCATAAATCCAACAAGCCTGGACACCTCATTGTAGCTGGCTATTTTGTTCTTACTGAAAGAATTTCTGATCTTTTTCACGAACACCACTTCCTTCAATGAGTCTCTACCATCCCTGCACTTTTACCTCCTGGATCTCTACTCATCACTGTCGATGCCACCTCCTTATGCACCAACATGCCTTATGCCTATGGTCTTGGCACCACTGAACATTGCCTTCCAAATGACCTTCAGACTAAAACTCCGCTATCTCATTCCATATAAGATCAAATGTGGGAAACAAACATTTGGTCACAAATTTTTGTACAATGGTAAGAGGAACTGCCCACAACAACAAACTAAAAATCTAGACCAATACTGTGCGAGCGTTGGAGTCGCCGGGTGTACAAAAGTAACTTTATGTTTTTCTTTAACAATTTGAAAACTGCGACTTCTAGTGAAAATGTTCCCAGTACAAAACTTAACTACATTACATTTCTTACATAAAGGTCTTACTCATTTTCTCCTCTAGCACTAATAGTTTCTGCATTGCAGAGGATGGAAAAGTTGCAGATTGTTAAAAATAATGTTTTAATAGTATAATGTTTACTGTTAAATGAAGTTGGTTAAGAACAAATATTAAATGTGTGTACCACATCTAAGTGACATAGAGCCACATCAAGGGGGTTAATTGTATTCTGGGGGTACAATAGGGTGGGGAGTGGGATGGGCGAAGGGTAGGAGTGTGAGGGAAGGTAGACCTCCAAACTGTGGTCAGGCACTTCCCTCCTCCATAGGTCTCCAAACAAAGTCGAGCTGGTGGTTCCCCACTCTATCCACCCCACTATGTCGTGAGAAGAAACCACAAAGTGTTCACAAAATTATACCAACCCCCACAGCACATAACATGATTCCAGATGTTCAATATTTTTACATAAAAGCTCATTTAACAGCTGTAAGTAAGAACTCATTTAATAAACTGAAAGTAACTCTATTACATAAATATGAGCTCAGTGAAGTTATTTGTCACATAAGACAACTGGACAGGAAATGCTGAGGAAGCAGAGTTTGTCTGCTGTCTGAAAAGGGAGCATCATTTGTGATGGGGGAAGTTGCCTTTCCCAGAACAACTCTACAGCTGCTGTACAGGATGACTAAAAACCAAATTCACCTCTTGCAATGTAGAAAAGTGTGCTGAGATTTACACAGATTCTATCCATATGCATTTCTTTCATCAGTATTATTAGTAACTCTTAACTGTATTCCATGTAGTGTTAATGAACTCTGTGGAAAATAAAAATCCCTGGGCATGTCTGTACACTTCGTCACCAGTGATTCATAAGGTCACTGTGGAGGGCAGTATAACTTTGTGGAACACCCTGTAATTCCTTCTAGTGTCTTAATGGACAGGATAGAGTCGGGAATCATCTGCTCCCTCTTCAGTTTGCAGATCTATGAAGGAGGGGAAGCTTGATCACAATCTTGTGGCCTACCTTCCCTCAGGCTTCCACCCTCCATCAGCCTCCTATTCCACCCCGTTACACTGACAGAAGGCAAATGATCCCTTAATACGACTCTTACATTTGGCACACACATTTAACATTTGTTCTTAACCCACTTCATTAAACTGTAAACATTATTTTCATACAGTTAGAACAATATTTTTAATAATCTGTGATTTTTCCATTCCCTGCAATGTGGAAACAGTTAGCCCTAGAGAAATTTAACATAGTTACATTTTATGCTGGAAAACATTTTCACTAGAGTTGTGCTCCGTGTGACATTTCTTGTTTCCAAAATTTTAATTCATTTCGAAAGGATTCTATTTTATATAAGTAGGATTAGGTATGAGAATCTGCCACAGGAACTGAACGACATTCCAGAAGAAGCTTGCTAAACACCATGCCAAAGTGGAGAGCACTGGGAAGAGCATGTTTTGAAGGAGACAAGAGGCTAAAAATATAACATGAACAATGACACTAAGAAAAAATTCTCAGTTTAAGAAAATGGAGAAAAAAGAACACACATTATCTGCAGTTTCTAAATTGACTTCCTCCAATGAATGAAAGAAACAAAACTTCAATTTAAATGTCTATCAGAAGTATCCTCTCTATTTGAAAGGGAAGAATCCTCCATTCCAAGAGGAAGGGTGTTAGCTTGTTGAAGAAATGAAAACTGGACAGCGAGAATTTTCCCTTTAGAAGTACAGTTGAAAGATTTAAGGTAAGTACAACATGTGGAGAAATAAATCTGGAAGATGACGAGTGTGCATCATCAGCAACAAATGAGACTGTGGTAATCGAAGTGATGCAAGACATTAATGACTACTCATAACTCAACATTTAAAATGATCACATTATAGAAGCCAGATGGGGCATTCTTACAGCACTAGGAGTAGCAAGTTGGGTTACAAGGTTAAAGACTCTTCTTGATGAAGATTGGGTTTTTAGAGTGCTGTTCTCTATGAAAGGAAGTATGACAATAAACTACATTTCATGAATGCTGAGTACATTATATGGACCTATTAGTATGTGGACTGCAAATGCTCCTTGTTAACTCCCAGAACGATTTATGTTCATGTTATCACAATGGCCTGTCTTGACAGGGGAGCAAATGAAACACAGTTTTCAGGAAAGAATGGAATTAATTTGTGCTGTACTGAAACTTAAGCGCAAGTGGGTAGATTTATATGGCAATGTTCAACACTGCCAGATGAAAACACTCTACAGGGTGTCCAGAAAAGGGTTCCCTGATTTCAAAATTAAATATCTCGAAAACAAAGATCGATAGAGGAATGCAGTAAACGGTATATTTATTGTGAAAGCTGTAAGAAGTTTATACAGCAGTTTGAAATAATAGTTACAAAAGCTGCTAACAGATGGCGCTGTAATCGCCATACGTAATGCCTAGTATAAATAGTGATCCGAAGCCCAGAGCAATCAGTTCCACTATTGAAACGTGAAAGGAGGTTAGCATACCGAAGGAAGAGATTAAAACCATGTACTCCATTGAACAATGCATTTTTCTGGTGCTAGAGTACCACAGGTTAGAAGAGAGTCCTATGGCAACAAGGCGAAGTTTTCAAGCATGATTTAATGTTCCAAAAGGACCTGATGCGAAAACCATTCACACGCTCTTCACAAAATTTCAACGAAAAGGCAGCGTAACTGACGATCTAGTGGGGCATGTTGGCCGCAAGCAAACCGCAGTTATGCCTGAAAATATCGCCACAGTTTCTAGATTTATTCAGTGAAATCCAATGTCATCCGTCCGTAGAATTGCATCTGAGAAAGAGCCTACACATGTTTCCATTCAAAATTCAAACGCACCAGGCCATACCTGTACGAGTCTCAATTCTAATTTCATCATCCTAGCTAACGCACAAGAGTAACTAAAAACTGAATTAGTGAAAATAAGTAATTTGCATCATTCAACACTTCTGCCATTCTGTGATTCTGGAAAAGGTATGTATTTTAGGCAAAACTCTTATTAAAAAGAAGTGCAGACAGTCTGCTACTCTCAGTTCGCATTTAAAAGGAGAACAGGAGAAATGCTGAAATAAATTTCATGTGCGGCAGTTTTATACTACTTGAAGGCGATTGTACAAGTTTTACTGCACTAACATACAATATTAGACATACATTCAAATCCAAAGAAACTCATTCGTGCATAATATGTAAGTACACACAAATAATAGACAGTTTACAGTAGGCAAGCATATGTTACACATATTTACAACTTGCATGCTATTGCTACACACTTCTTTAACAGTTAATTGTTATATAAACTATGTGATGGCTGCTTGTGTGTAAAATGTTATCTGATTACCTGTCCCACTCATCTGTTATATGAGGGTTGGAACTTTAACAGTGGCAACTATTTATTTACAGCTCATGCAAAATAGATACATGTTTCAAAGTTTTACTGACCTTCAAAGTAGTCACCAGCATTGTGTGTAACCTGTTGCTAGCTGTGTGGATGTCATAGGGTACTCTTAGCAGTGCCTGTCGTGTTCAAAGTTCCAACAACGCGGTCTATTGCCTGACGAATTTTGTTGCGCGGTCTATTGCCTGAAAAATTTTGTTTCCTTCAGTTCAGAAATTGAGTTGAACTCACAAGGGCTTAAGTCAGGAGAGTGCAGTAGGTGGTATAGTACTTATCAGCCCCATCAGTCAAACAAATCAGTAACAGCTTTCACTGTAAGTCCTTGGGCATTGGCCTGCAAAATGATGGTCAGGTCCTGCAAAAAGTGTCATCACTTCTGTCTCTAAGCTGGTCGTAGGTTGTGTTCCAAAAATGAACAGCACAGAGACAGAAGTGATGACACTTTCTGCAGGACCTGACCATCATTTTGCGGGACAATGCTCAACCATGTACAGTGCAAGCTGTTACTGATTTGTTTGACTGATGGGGCTCTTAAGTGCTATATCAAATCTGACTTAAGCCCTCATGGTTCAGCTCTATTTCTAAACTGAAGTAAACACTTCACAGCATTCACTTCAGAACTGCTACAAAATCGTCGGCCAACAGACCCCGCTGCTCGAACTGTCAACACAGCTGGCACTGCTAAGAGTATCCTATGACTTCCACATCACTGGCAATGGTTTACACACAATGCTGGTGACTACTTTGAAGGTCAGTGAAACTTTGAAACATCTGTAAATAAATAGTTGCCACTATTAAAGTTCCAACCCTCTATAATAAATAAATAACGAGATGGACACTCATTTAAATGAAAAACAAATGAAACTACTACTTCAAAACTACTAACTGCAACTAAAATTAAGGTATTCAATTCATATACATTAAGAGAATGCAATAAATATGTACACAATAATAGCATCCTTGAAGTGTAATATCAGTGAAAGTTATCTGAGTAAACAATGTTAGTGTTCAAACATTACATGTGGGATAGAATAAAAAAATTGCTATAAAAGAAACCTGTGGGCTGCTCACTTTGTCAAAATCAAATTTTTATGGCCAGCGATGACACTGCTGAAATTAATAAAAACTGAAATAAACATATGTTTACATACAAAAATAACAAAATGAGCAAAAGAGATCATAATAATTTTATTTGATGTTTTTGTTACTGTTACACAAAAGAAGTCCACAATAATTAAAAGCAACTGCCATAACACACAAAGCAAAATAAATAGGCTTGTTCATGCAAAACAATAAAAAGCTCAACTTTTTGGACACTTTTAGCTGATAAATTTGCAAGAATGTTTTCCAATTCCATTTACAATGCTTCCACACAAGAAAATACAATCTAGATTCAATGTCACAGTTCTCCCAAGTTATATAACTGTGTCTCTCTCTCTCCCCCCCCCCCCCCCCCCCTCGCCCCCCATACACACTACTGAAACAAACATATAATCATATTAAAAAATACATCAAACATTTCATTTGATATGAATCATAGTCATAACTAAAAGTAAGTATAAAGCTAAAAAATAACATAAAATACTTCAGTGCATAAAATGAGACTTATCACAAAAGCGACAAATGGAGCAAAAGTGATGAAGAGGCACAAAAGAAGCATACAGCAGATAAAACTGTGTGTTGAGGGTAAACTGTAATTGCAGGAAGAGTGAGGGGGAATGAATGATTATCTGACTTCTAAGAAATTAAGAGTGGGACAAAATGTATGAAAGAAAACAAGATCATGTATGAAAATGGTACCAACTATGCAAAACTGGGAGCAAAGACAGTTACTACAAATATAACCAGTAGTTAGTCAAGTTATCAATCAGCAGTGATCCAATGTGCCATTAACCTATGATACATAGCAAGCAATATTATCTGTTTCTTAATCAGTATCTTGTCATGGAGTGCCCCCAAACCACGCAGTGAAACTAATTGCTTTTTAATTCAGTAAACATTTATTCTACATACACCTCTATGCCCTTGTGATGACTAAACGGGGAACTTTCCAAGACCTCCAGAAAACATAATACATGATTTCAGTTCATGTGTTACTACTGTTTTATTGCTAGTATGCCCAATGAGGCCCTTAAAGAAAGGTTAATGTGCACATTTGCTTTGAACAGAATTGTTTTAACAGCCATGACCCTACTGGTGGTAGTTCAACAGTGTCCTGCTATTATTATTAAAGACTGATTACTATTTCAAACCATTGTGAATTTTTATTATTCCCTTATTTTCCCTTTAGTAACAGTTATATGGTTATCATTTACTGTGCCACAGCAATTTTTCAAACATTTTTAAGTGTTCCATGACTGACTGATACAAGAAAATATGCCAATTATCAGTCGGGCTGAACAAGTCTCAGACAAGAAACATTAACATTTTATGTCCCAGACATGAAACAAATTCTTGTGGTTTTGAGGATACTGACATTGAGGATGATGTACACTATGTTCAAGACAAAATTTTGATATGTTCAGATAAAGACTGAGTTGAAATTGCTTTCACTAACCATGCAACAATGTCATCAACCTGAGTGTTAATTTGAACACAACAGTGCTTTACTAAGCACTGCTCTATTTGAGATGGTATAAGATTGTCTTTCTGCAAGAATAAAACTGGAATTCCTCTGCCTATGCAAGCAAGAGGTCTGACACAGTCAATATGGGAAAGACATTGTTGAGATATTTACCTGAAAAGGGCTACACACTGTACACAGATACATTTCACACCAATCCGACCCTTGTTTTGGAACTCTAAGGTTGTAAAACTGCTTTAGTGAGAATGGAAGGAAAAGCCAGTTGGACTTTTGCTGTGCAATAAATGATCCAAACCTCTGGTGGAGTGAGTAAATTCTTAAGTATAAAGGGAAGATCCTAGCCCTTTGTTGGAAGGATGAACAAAATGTACCATGTGATTAACATGAGACACCACTGAGATGGTCAGCTTTACTCGTAGAGGGGCAAGGAGAAGTCAAAGCCACCTGTGTGTGAACTACAACAAAATCAAGCTGAATGTTGATTTGTCAGACCGGAAGCTATCCTACAATATGTTTGGTCAGAAAACTGAAGCGGTGGAGAAAATTAGCTATCCGCTTCATTCTAATGCTCTTGGTAAAGTCCCACATGCTTTACAACAAAGGGACTGGAAAGTACCTAACAAGAATTCAGTTTACGGCAATCATCTGTGGAGAGGACTTTTCATATTATTGACTGGAAATTATTTTCTTGGACAAATAGGCAGAAGCTGGTAGGAAACAAAAACAGTATTAGTGTGCTCTCAGAGATACAAATACCAGACACTAAAAGTGTGGAACAAAGATACAAGCTATCAGTGTGAGAAGTGCAAAGTCACACTATCTAAATTACAGTGCTTCAAAAATATGTTATACAATGCAGAAAAATGTATTATACAAGATTCCCAACTATGATATCTATATTCTTCACTCCTAACTACACTTGTTTAAAAGTATCACACTGGCTTCTGAAAACTTTCTGCAACCCATACCATTTTTTCATTAAAAAAATAACCATACAAAAAAATTTTGTTTTATGAAACTATACATCAATTCAAAAGCAAAATACTGCAAACCTCTTTAAAATCAGTGAAAAATTTAGACACTGTAATTTAAACTTTTCAATTATGCAATAAACTTTTCAACAGTTACAATAGTTTAAAATATGGTATACACAATGAGATTATTCAGCACATATTTGTGTGTTATATCTCAGGACCTAAAATATTAAATATGTATTGTCTAACAATGGAAAATCTATGGCAGAATAATCACAATATTGTGAAAAGAATAGATTACGACTCACCATATAGCACAGATGCTGAGTTGCAGATAGGCATAACAAAAACACTGTCACACAAGTACGCTTTCAGCCAAAAAAGGTCTTCTTTGGACTCAGACGACAACACACACACACACACACACACACACACACACACACACACACACGACCACAGGCCAAACCAGATTTTCTGGCCTCAACAGGCAGAGACTGTAGTCTTGTGTGAGAGTAGCATTTACATGATTATATGTGTACAAGTTGTCTAATCCCCCCCACAATGAACCATGGACCTTGCCGACGGTGGGGACGCTTGTGTGCCTCAGTAATACAGATAGCTGTACCGTAGGTGCAACCACAATGGAGGGGTATGTGTTAAGAGGCCAGACATACACTATGCGATCAAAAGTATCCAGACATGGACACCTGGCTGAAAATGTCTTACAAGTTCATGTCACCCTCCATCGGTGATGTTGGAATTCAGTATGGTGTGGAAGTCCCCCCCACCATGTTGAGAATCAAGAGGAAATGATAGCGGAGAGCTGCAGGGTTAACAGAGTCTTGACGGTCATGCGAAAGGTCCAGAAGAATCTATGTCCTAGGTGTAGACCATGGATGGGTACGTGAATGGACTAGGAGAAATGGTAACAGGAAGGACTCCAGTTCAGACAGAAGGGACCGGACATGAACACAAATTATCATAAGCCCTGAACTGGGCCACTGATGTGGGAGATGAACCGCCGTGGTTGGGAAAAGCAGACAGTAATTCAGATGTGCAGGAAAACTACAAGCTTGCAATGTAACTGGCGAGCAGTTGTGCACACCTGACCTTCAATGGAGGGACTCCAGCCTCCCCCAGGACACTGGTCACTGGACTTGTTCTATTGATCAATCAGTGTAGCCAATACGTTCAGGGGCAGTGCACTATCTGGAGGACGATATACATTGCAGACAGTTATTTCCTGCATCGTCCTTATCATGATAGCCTCAGCTTCAAAAGGAGTTTGAAGGGGCACAAGTTCACTACATACTGAGTTCAGGACATAGACGCAAACTCCACCTGACACACTATTATAGTCACTATGGTTCCTGTAATATTCCTTATAGCTGCAGAGGGCAGGTGTCCAGATTGCCAGGAACCAGGTTTTTCCTGGAGGGCACTGCAGAAAGAAGGTGTAAAGCTTAACAGTTGCTGTAGTTCAGCCAGGTGGTGGAAAAAACCGCCGCGAGATGTAGGTCCTCAGCAGACACCAAAATCTCCATTTCATCCTCGGACACAGAGCTTGTAGGTAGTGGTGGTGTATGTGCCACTGCAGTGCCTTGGTTCTTGGGGTCTTTTTCTTTTTAGGTTTCTCTCACTGTTCCTTAGGATTTTCCGGCTGAGAGGGTTCACTGATTCAGTCTCAGGGACTGAGGAGGACGTGAAGCCCTATGACCAGCTACCTGTGGTTGCTTCAGCCACTAGCAGGAGTCAGCTTTGCCACTGGTAGGAGCCTGGGAAGGGAGTGACCCAAGGGATCCCTTCCTGGCAAGAGGAGCCGAAGAAGACTTACACTTCTCAAGGTGAGAAGTGGGGACTGACATCCCCGATGGTTGGGGGGAGGGGGAGAGGTGTTTCTCCTGAAGTAGGTTGTGCAGGAACAACAGGGAGGGAAGTGCCCCCCCCCCCCCCCCCCCCCCCCGCACCATCAAGGGGGCAGGTGATGTCTGACAGCTCTAAGAGCCAACTGTATGCGGCAGAACGGAAAATGGTAGAACCGTTGTTATAGTGGCGGCATAGGTTGACATCATATGCACATGATGTAGTGTCTCATATTTTCTCTTAGCCTCAGTGTAGGTCAGTTGGTCCAGGGTCTTGTTTTCAATTATTTTTCTTTTTTTCTGGAGAATCCCGCAGTCTGGTGAGCAAGGCGAATGGTGCTCTTCACAGTTGACACAGATGGGAGGTGGGGCACAGGGAGTATTTGGATGTGAAGGACGTCCACAATCCCGGACAGGTGATGCTGGAAATACAGCAGAAAAACTTCCAGCACTTAAAGCACTGCACTCGGGGAGGAATATATGGCTTTAAGCCACAGTGGTAGACCATGACCTTGACCTTCTCGGGTAATGTGTCACCCTCGAAGGCCAAGATGAAGGCACCAATGACAACCTGATAATCCCTCAGACCCCCGTGGACAAGCTGGATGAACCTCACTGCTCTAAATTGGTGCACAGCTCATCGGCAGACTGCAGAAGTAGGTCCCAAAGAAATATGATACCCTGGACCATATTTGTGGGGTGTGATGGAAACAGGAACATCCCCCAGCTTGTCACAGGCGTGTAGTGCCCGTGAAGGGCAGAGGATGCTGTTTTGATCAAGATCGACCCTGACCGCATTCCACCTCCACTAACTTGTCCTCTAAATGCTATACAAAAAACTGTTTCATTGAGAAGAAAGATTTCCCATCAACCCTCATACATACAAGGTACTGGGGTGAATAAGCTTCGCTGCCATCCTTAGCCTAACATTCCTCCAATGATGTGGCCAAGGGGGGAGGGGGGGAGGGAGCGGGAGCGATTTGGGGTCATATTTCTTAGCCTTGGAGTTAGACTATCACTTACAGCCCTTTATGGCGTATCATCCGCCTTGATGCCACCTACTCCGACCAGGGGCCCTCCCCACGAGCACCATCCAGCCGCAGCAAAGGCCACCTGGCAAGATAGTCATTGCTGGGAGCCCCAATGCCTCAGGGTGATGGGCATCTACTCCATGGCATACGTGGGGAGTTAGTTGCACAGACATCAGCAGAGCGATCCCTGTGTGTTCAGGGGGCTACGTCCACCAAGGTACATAGCGGCCTCACCACAACAGACTGGTTACCATGCTGGATATCAAGCACAAACGAGCTAAGAAGTCCATTATTGTCGACAGCGCAGAATGCGATACTGTGCAAAGAGGATGGAGGAACATGCACTCAGGAGGGTGACCTCACCCAACAGCTAGAGAATGAGTGGAAGTGCAGTCCATGTCGACGAAGGATGCAAGAGGTCTCGGCGCATTATGACACTATGCACCATGTAAGGCGGCCTTCCCCGGTTGTCTTGCGCTTCGGGAAAATTTTGAAAAATGGAAGTCAAACCCTACAGGGGACCATCACATAAAGGCCAAAACGTGTGAGACTCCTTTTAGTCACCTCTTACGACAGGCAGGAATACCTCGTGCCCATTCTAACCCCTGGACCCGCAGGGGGGCTGAAGAAAATAAATTTGTTAACATTGAGTAGAGATTTAAGTGTCAGAAAATCCTTTCTGGAAGTATTTGTATGGAGTGGAGCTATGTATGGAAGTAAAACATGCACGGTTAACAGTTTGGACAAGAAGAGCATAGAAGCTTTTGAAATGTGGTGCTACAGAAGAATGCTGAAGGTTAGACCGGTAGCTCATGTAATTCATGGTGAAGTACTGAAAAGAATTGGGGAGAAGAGAAATTTGTGGCACAATCAGACTAGAAGAAGGAATCAGTTGGTAGGACACATTCTGTGGCATCAAGGGATCACCAGTTTAGCACTGGAGGGAAGCTGGGGGATAACAATCTTAGAGGGATGCCCATTAGGTGAATACACTAAGCAGATTCAAAAGGATGTAGGCTGCAGTCTATCTATGCCCTGGAACAGTCCCGTCGTTCAGTGGTTTTTGTGTGGACCCCAGGACACGTCGGAATCCCAGGCAACAAACTTGCCAACAGGCTGGCGAAACAGGCTACACGGTAACTGCCTCTGGAGATGGGTATCTCCGAAATCGACCTGCATTCTGTCTTATGCCGCAGGGTATTTCGGATTTAGGAGACGGAATGGCGTACTCAGAGATGATGAGGCTTGCACAGGAATGATTAGCATGGAGAGCTGCATCAAACCTGTCTGAACTGAAGAAGAAGAAAACGACGGCAACAACAAAAATGACGACGATGACGACAAAACAAAAACGACGACAATGACAACAACAACAACAACAACAACAACAACAACAACAAAAATGACGACGACAACAACAGTAACGACAACAACAAATCTGATGAAGACCTTTTTGGCTAAAAACTTGTTTGACAGTCTTTCTATTGGGCCCATCTGTGACTCATTATTTCCACTATAATGTTGAAATATACCATCTGTCACATTACTACACTGACAATAAAGTACTATTACTACAGTGATTGTGAAGTCTAAGGTCTCTCCAACATCGTTCCTCTTATGGCAGAACTTGAGAACAGTGGATTAATGAAACTTATTTAGACAAATAACTGGGTAAACAAAGATGTGGGAATTCAACCAGGTATTAGTTTAATCATTCTGGAAATATCACAAAACAGTGACTAAAGTAATTCAGTTTGGTCTCTGAATAATTGTTCATAGTGACCCTTCTGATATCTGACAGCTAGTGTTTCAGGTCCCACAAGTACTCACCCTTCTATAATTTTGCATAAGTGGCGCATTTTTGTCTAGTTTCTAAACAATACTACAAAAAGGTGGTAGCAGCTTCCTGTAACTTTTAGCATCTACAATTTTTCTTCAATTTAGTGTAAAATGCTTATGCAGGTTATCCTACATAGTACAAATAAAGTAATTTGCATGTTATCTTGCACACAGATGTTGCTTGTCTTTTCGCAATATCCTCCATGCAGAGGGAAGAAAAACACTGGTGTTGAAATACGAGAAATCAAATGACATCAGAAGAGCCTTCCAAATCAGTTACTTAATAGTCAGACAGTACACTTGAGTCACTGTTTATGCACACTGCCAAAATAATTTTAAAAACCAGGTTCAGTCCCCACCATGTATGTTTAACTAAGCCTACCCCCTCAACCTAATGTTGACTTTAAAACCGTAGTGCTTTATTATGCTTGGCTGTATTGAAGATAATATTGCCCTCCCATTTGTCTGACCTTTAAACTGACTTACCCAGTCAGTTATAGGAGAACCTGCAGTTTAATATGGATGATTATGCAGTTATTGATACCACGTAAAATTTACACTGTAATACACTACTCTCAAGTATGGATATGGAAAAATAAATAAATAAAAAACTTAGGCGACTTCTCACTTCCAGTGTTGAATATCCATAGCGCTCTATTGTCAAAATGGTGTAGTGATGGCATATAAATTTACTTTACAGTGTCAGATCTCAGAGTGGTATTTCAGAGTATAATAATTTTTTTGTATGTACTGTAAAATCCCAATTTAGTTTTTGAAATTAGTGGAGAATTTCTCCATTAGTTGTAAACTGTTAACAAATCAGAATGCAGCAAAAAAACCTATTAAAAAGTTTAATAACAGAAATTCTATCCGTAAGTTTCATTAGTGGTCTCACCTGAACAGAAAATCACCTCCACTAAAATTTTCTTCTTTTAATATTTTGTACTACTTTCTCACACAACAATTTTACATCATTACAGTGGACAAAAGTGAAGCTTTCACATAGTTCTAAATCCCATTAATGAGCAAATGCAAATTAAATTACACAATCAACAAAAAAGCTCAAGAAGCAAAAACTGGAATTTCCATATCAACTCTTAACTCCATGGTTACTTCTACCTCCCACCTAGATAATTTTCTCTCTTCAGATTCTGGAATGGCATATCCCTTTCTCCACTATCTATAGTTTTTCTCTTATTCTTTCTTATTTTATGTTTGCTTTTTCTTCCAAAAAATGAATGTTTTGAAATACTGAATGGGTCAAGATTTGTAATCTTGCAGTACTGAACTCACCCATTCCTGGTGTGGCCATTGCAATTCTACTAAAGGTTACAGCAGCAATGCCATACTGTGCTGCAACCTTTGAATTACCAATTCGTTTACCATCCTGGTCTGCGACAGGAACACCTTCTCTAAGTTCCCTGAAACACACAGATTACAATTTTGTGCTGCTTTTTCATTTCAGCAAGAAACAAGACACTAACATATATGAATTCTTAGTCTCTCAGGTCTTTTCAGCATGACTGATCGCTGGTGTTCTTTCAAATGTTCAAATGAGTTGTGTTGGACTGGTAATCTAAATATTGTACATAAACTTGGTTAAACAGCTAGAAGCACCACACCATTATGAGAACTGATATTTTTTATGTACTTTCATGTTCATGTAATGACTATTTAGATATGGAGAAAAACTAACAATGAATTGTATGTTGTAAAAATAAAATAGCTAGTGTCCTTGCAACACAGCCATTCAAATGTCATACTACAATTGGATAATATCTCTCTACTTTATGAAAAATATACTTCCATTCCTCTATTACCTTGGCAACTATTGTAAATTGTTTCTATCTGTGATTGTACCAAAATATTCACTTTAACAACCAATCGCCTGCTATGATTTTCAGGCTTGCTGCCATCTTCAGATAAAACTCATACAAGAAATTAAAACTAAAATGTGGAATGATGTATTCCTTTGGTGACTTGAAGCCTTCCATCTAATCGTGGTATGATAGCAAAACATCACTGATGGTATACCATAATAAGCTACAGTAGCAGCACGAAGTGTTTGGTGAGGCCCAAGACAATTTTCCCACCGTGGTCCAAGACAACTTTCCCACCGTTATTGTATTTGTGACTTTGCAAAACTGCAGAATTTTTGGCTACTCTGTGATAATCTACTTACTTCTGGGAGAGGTGATTAATCATCCTATTAAATTTACTTGCTATACTGTTTTCATTTTTGATGAAATTTATGAACAGTTCCAGCATAAAACCTGACAACATGTTCCTAAACCTAATTTACTAACATCACAAAGCTCTTTGCATGTATATGTTACAATTGATATTATCTTCCAAATCATAAGGAATCAGCCTTGTACACTATTACAGCAGGAAGAGAGAAACAGAGACAACAGCACCTGGATAGCTCTGTGACAAAATGCTTGTTTCTTGAAGAGGCTTTTGCATTCACAACTGGTTTGAATCACACTGGAGAAGAGGTGTAAGCCATTTCAGTTTGTTCCATCAAGCTCCAAATAGCCAAAATAAAATTCAGTAATGACATCAATAGGAAATCATGTTGCTACTGGTACTCATATTGCTTCTGCTAGTGCTCCTGGTCCTGCTGTGTAGACTGAACAATCAGCTTCATCAGATGTATGATAGAGATATAGGCTGATGGAGCAATCCCCTTTCTGGATGTACTGGTCAATGAACAATAGATGGTACATTGAGCCACAGTGGTATTAATGCTCATACATATGGCTCATTACCTCACACACAGGAAGTTTCTTACGAGAAATACAAGGTCTGAAAACAGTGTTTCAGACCTATGGAGACAGAAGAAGAATATTAAAAAGAAATGGCCACGGCCTTTGTCCTTACATTGTTGTTTTACCAGGGAAGTTAGGATGGATTCTCAGACATCAGGTCAAGACAGTTGTCTACCTTCTGATTGAAACTAGGACACCACTATATAGCATCAAGGATGATCTCTCACTAAGACCAAGGTATACCAAATCCCCAACCAATGTGGAATGAAATATATAGTTGAAATTGTGCACACAGTCAAAGATTACTGTTGTGAACGCCAGCGACACACTCATTTACTACTGCCGAACAAGTTGACAGTTCCAAGTACTGTTTGTCTCAAATGCGTATTATAGAATATGACCCACCAGGATATTTGCCAAACACTCAAAACATCCAAATATTGTGACTGTGTCATGAAAGAAGCCATTGAAACAAGAACCAAGGACCACTGGTAAGCAATGTCTGTGGCTACATTCTCAGTAAGGTCTGGGAACCTGTCCTAAGCACATTTATGGAGAAGAATGAAGTACTCAGCAAACTCATTGAACACTGACTAGCTGCTGGTGCCTATGGAATGCCGGACACGGGGGAATGGAGATGAGTAATCTGCTTGCCTCCACCAGGTCAGCTCATCAAGTACACCTGATTAAGATACCTCTATGATCTGGCCATTTGGATCAAAGCTCTTTACTTGTTCACTGATCATACTATCTTTATTTAGTGTATGGCTAAATCACTAAAAATTAATATTTACAATTATCTTAAATTACAAACTAATATCTAGGCCACAAATGTAGTCTATTGACCCCTCTGTCATCACCAGCAACTCTTCACTAGGGAAGCTTTCAGAGAGCACCCTTTAATTATATGGTGAACAGTCTGCTTTGCCACAGTCACACCTTGGATAAATTATTTTCTTCCACCTGTGAACAGAATTGGGACATCTTGCAGTGTTGAATATTATTCAGTTAAGAACTAACCACAAGTTCTGTGGCAATTCAAAGCCAGGTTACTTTGTCAATATGCATATCATCTCATGTTGTTAAATTGATTGGTTGGTAGGATTGGAGAAAGGACCAGACTATGCAGTCATCAGTCCCTCCGACCTTGGAATAACTAAAACCAATTAAAACCTCACACTATAAGAGGGAACTACAATGGCCATAAAATTACAAATTATTGACAGAGAAAGAAGGAAGAAGGTGGAAGAAGAGAGGAGGGAAAGAAAGTGACTAATGACAGGGCAATGAAGGTAGAAGCAGAGGTAGACAAAATAGACACTCAAGATAAAACAGACTCCATAACGAAAGGAGTGGGAAGACAGAGGGCGGCAGTGAACCACCAAGCCCAGTTGAAGCCAGTCCAATGGGGGCGAAGGGGGCAGCAAGACGGCCTGCCATTTCCTACACCCACCGATAAGGTTGAAGGTCCCACCCTTAAATAAAGTGATAAAAACCCCATCATGATGAAATCGTAAAACCAGATCAGCCGCTGAGGCATTGTCAGCTAACGCCAGGGGTAGACAGTCAGTAAAGCTAAAAGTCCGACGCAGGGCGGATAAGTCGGGACAGTCCAGTAAGAGGTGAATCACAGTCAACATTGATCCACAATGACAGAGAGGGGGTCCTCACGACGGAGGAGATAACTGTGAGTCAGCCAAGTATGGCCAATGCGGAGCCAGCAAAGGATGATAGAGGCTTTATGAGAGGCCCGTAAGGAGGACCACCACATAGTTGTGGAATCCTTTATTGCCCTGAGCTTGTTCAGTGAAGAAAGAGTGTACCATTCTGCATTCCAAAGTCCCAAAACCCGACAACATAATGTCAAGCGAAGGTCTATTTCCAGAATGTTAATAGCAAGAGATGGCTCGTTAGTAGCCAATTTAGCCAGTCGATCGGCAATTTCTTTGCCAGGGATCCCAACATGGCCTGGGGTTCAAATGAAAACCACTGAGCATCCACATTGATCAAGGAGAGAAAGGGAGTCCTGGATAGCTATGATCAACAGGTGGCAAGGGAAGCACTGGCTGGTAGCTTGCAAACTGCTCAAGGAGTCAATACAGATAGTGAAGGACAGTCTGAGCAGAAGCGGACATGGTCCAGTGCACACAAGATGGCTACCAGTCCTGCAGTAGAAACACTACAGCCATCTGGCAAGGAACGAAGTTCCGTGTGTCTCGCATAGGTGTAAGCATAACCAGTGTGACCAGAAACCATGGAGCCATCAGTATAAATCACTTCCTAACCCTGGAATAAACTGAGGAGACAGTAGAATTGGTGGCGAAGGGCCTCCGGAGGGACAGAATCCTTTGAATTGATGGAGAGATCAAGACAGCTGTGGCCGAGAGACGCACCATGGAGGGGTATGTCCGTGAGCAGAGAAAAGAGGTGGTAAAGGTAAGTGCTGGAGCTCAGAAAAGAGTGACTGAATGCGGGCAGCCATGGTAAGTCCACATCGTGGTCAGCACTGCGGGAGGTTGATCTCCATGTCTGGATAAAGGAGACCATAATTAGGGTGCTTTGGGATGCAGTGAATGCGGAGCGCATAAGATATCAGCTGTTGTTGGCGCCAAACTCGCAGCGGTGGAATCCCCACCTCTGCAAGAAGGCTATCACGGAGCTAGTCCGGAAGGCACCAGTTGCAAGTTAAACACCACAATGGTGGATGGGGTCTAGCATCTGCAATGTTGAAGGTGACACAGAACCATAGACAGGACTCCAATAGTCTAAATGAGACTGGACCAGCGCTTTGTACAATTGCAGGAGAATAGAGCAGTCTGCACCCCAGGTGGTATTGCAAAGACATCTAAGAACATTGAGATGTAACCAGCACGTCCTCTTCAGCTGGCGAAGATGAGGGAGCCATATGTTAACCAGGCATCAAAGACCAGACCCAAGAAGCAATGGGTGTTCACCACCTCGCGGAATTGGCCATCATCAAGGAACAGGTCCGGATAGGGATGGACTGTACGATGACAGCAGAAATACACGACACACAACTTGGCCACCAAAAACTGAAAGCCATGGGAGAGCATCCAAGATTGCGCCTGGTAGATTGCCCTCTGTAGATGGCATTCTGCACTGCCCATGATGTAGGACATGACATAGATACAAAAATCGTCAGCATACAAAGAGGGGGTCACTGTTGGCCCAGCAGCCGCCACCACCCGTTAATGGCAACGTGAAAGAGAGGGAGCTCAGCACGGAACCCTGGGGAACCTTGTTTTCTTGCCAATGGGAAGTGCTGTAGGAGGAACCAACTTTGATGCAGAAAGAGCGACAAGAAAGAAAGTTACGGATAAAAACAGGCAGAGTGCCACGAAGGCCCCATTCGTGATGGGTGGTGAGGATGTCGTAGTGCCAGGTGGTGTTGTAGACTTTATGCAGGTCACAGAGGACTGCAATGAGGAGTTCCCCATGGGCAAAAGCCTACTGGATAGCAGACTCCAGATGGACAAAGTTATCCACCATAGAACAGAGACAGCGAAAACTACCTTGAGTCGATGACAAAAGGTCATGGGATTCAAAGATCCAAAACAGCCGCCGACTCACCAGGTGTTCAAGGAGCTTGCAGAAGGTGTTGGTAAGGCTAATTGGACGGTAGCTGTCCAACTGAAGAGGTGACTTCCCAGGCTTCAACACCGGAATAACAATGATTTCCTGCCACTGGGTAGGAAATATCCCCCTCACTCCACAGGCGGTTGAGAAGGGTCAGTATGCAATGGTGGCCAGCCATTGTTAAGTGTTGGAGCGCTTGGTTATGTATCTGATCCAGTACAGGAGCTGTGTTGGGACAATGGATGAGGGCACTGGCGCTGGTGAATTTCCACTCCCTAAATGAGGCATTATAAGGCTCCAAGTAGTGAGAAACGAGAGACAAAGGCAGTCGTTCTGAGCGCTCTTTCAGGAGGAGGAATGTGGGCAGATACTGAGTCGATGCAGAGGCTTGGGCAAAGTGTTGATCAATAAAGTCCACATTAGTAAGGACAACACCAAGCACAGAAATACCCGCAACGCTGGTGGGAGGACGATGGCCTGAGTTTCGCCCAGACATATGAAGAAGGGGTGTGCGGTTCTATGGTAGCCACATACCTTTCCCAGCAAATCCATTTCTGAAATCTGATTAGGTAACAGGTCCGGGTGCAGAATCGTTTATAGACCAGAAGGAGAGCAGTAGAAGGGTGCCGCTTGAAGCATTGAAGAGCACGGCGGTGGTCTTTTATGGCCGCAGCAATTTCCGGAGTCCACCAATGGACCATCTTCCGATGGGGGGAACCCGAGGAAGAAAGGATGGGTGAAACAGCTGTGGAAAGAATGGCGCCAGTCAAAGTCTGTGTAGGCTCATCAATACTACTCTGTGATGGTAGCAGAGGAGAAGGCACCCCAATCAGCTTTAGAGAAGGCCCACCTGGGAGGGTGACAGAGGGAGATATACTGAAGGAACGTCAAAACAATTGGGTAATGATCGCTGCCATGCAAGTCATTGTGGACATCCCACTGAATGGAAGGAAGAAGACCTGGACTGCAGGTGGAGAGGTCAATGGCAGAGAAAGTGCCGTGTGCCATACTAAAATGCGTGGGAGCGCCAGTGTTTAGAAGGCAGAGGTCAAGCCTGCCAGAACAGCTTCAACTGTCCTGCCCGGGGGAGCAGTCGTGTGACTATCCCAAAGAGGGTTGTGGGCATTAAAAGTCCCCTAGAAGCAGGAAGGGAGAAGGGAGTTGTTGAAGAAGGGTGGTTAGGGCAAAGGATGTGGGCAGTCTGTCAGGCAGCAGGTAGATATTACTGATTGTGATTGGAATGGCCAGATAGACCCTGACAGCTTCCAGAGTGGTATGGAGGGGAACCCATTTCCTAAAGGTCCTTGCTGACCAAGGTGCAAACGCCACCAGAAGCCCACAATGGGTCAATTCGGTTTCGACAGAAAGCGTGGAACTCATGAAGGGTGTGCGAGCAAGAATTGACAAAATGAATCTCCTGGAGAACAATGCAAGCAGCAGAGTAGGAGGTCATGCAAATAGCCATTACAATTTGACTGGACGACTCTCAAGCCAGAATCCAAATGGGAAGTGAACAGACCGGAGCCGGTCACGACGCCAAGTTGCCATCCATCACTGATAAGGATGGGTAATGTCCACATAGGTGGGGGTCAGACTCTGTTGGTTCATTAGCTGGAGGAGGGTAAGGCGGCACTTCAGGGGGTACCAGAGGGGCCTTGATCTTGTTCTTGTGTTTCTGCTTCTGCTCTTGTGAAGCAAAAGAAGGGCAGACTGCAGCAAGGTCGGGATAGAATTACACCTGGCAATCTTGGCGCCCACCAGCTGTGGATTGCGCGGCCGATGTGGAGCTGCAGATTGCCTTTCAGAGGGGTGCTGGGAAGAGGAGTCCAAGGAGGGAGCTCCAGTACTGGTGGCTGCCGAAGAAGGGAGCATTTCAGGGGAGGGGGAGCAGCACCCAAAGGGGTGGGTATGGGTACTGATGGGGAGGGGGAGTGTGAGAGAGGGAGTGAGGTGGAAGGTGTGGGGCGAATGGGGCGAGGCTGGAAAGAGGAGGGGGTAGGAGGGGGAATGGACGTAACTGAAGCAAAAGTAGAAGTTATAGGCACAGGATGGAGCCGGTCATACTTTCGAAAAGCCTCGGTGTGTAGGTAAGTTGATCTGAGGTCTTGTACTCTTGAATCTGTCATTCTTTCACATACACCAGGCATGCTGGCGAGTGTGGAGGATTCTGCGCATTACAATTTACACACACTGGCCGGGGGAGCACAGGCACTACCCTCATGGAGGGGTGCCCACAGTCACCACAGATGGGTTCATTGGTGCAGTGGGAAGACGTGTCCAAACCATAAGCATTTAAAGCATCTCATCGGTGGTGGAATGTAAGGGCTTACATCACACCAATACGCCATCACCTTTACCTTTACCTTTACCTTTACCTTCTCTGCCAGGGTATCCCCCTTGAAGGAGAGGATAAAGGCGCCCGAATTGGTGCGACTGTTTTTAGGACCTCGCTGCACATGGCGGATAAATTAGACTCCTTGCCGCTCAAGGTTTCCACGGAGCTCCTCATCAGTTTGGAGAAGAAGATCCCGGTAGAAAATGATGCCTTGTACAGAGTTAAAAGATTGGTGGGGTGTGACGGAGACCGGGATGTCACCGAGATGGTCACAAGCACACAGGGCTTCAGACTGGGCAGCAGAAGATGTCTTTATGAGCAAAGAACAGGACAACTTTTTTTTTTTAGGGCGCTCAACTACTAAAGTCATTAGCGCCCAGTCACAAATGTTAGTGCACTAACAGCATAGAAAAACGCAATGGGCAACACCAGAAGGTACTTAAAAAGATGCAAATAAACAAAATAAAAGAGTTAGATCTTTTTGGACAAGTCCATCAATGTAGTAAAACTAAGGACACAAGCAGCTGCTCGAGCATCATCAGCTAAATGTTCCTGTAAGGTTGACGGCAGACACAGGACAACACAAGAGTGAAGAAAATTGGGACAGGACAATAAAACATGGCGCACCGTCAATGGATGACCACAGGGACACTGCGGGGCGGGGTCACTGGACAACAGGTAGTAGTCGCTAAATCGGCAATGCCCAATCCGCAACCTGGCCAAAATGACCTGCTCTCGGCGAGAAGGGCGTGAGGAGGTCGTCCAATCCGTCTGGATAGGTTTGATGGCCCTACGCTTATTTTCATGGAGAGAGGACCAAGCCTCATGCCACAATGATGAAACGCGCTGACAAAGAATCCCACTAACATCAGTTGATGGGACACAAAAGGAAGCTGTCCGAGGCAGGACGACAGCAGCCTTGGCCGCAGTGTCAGCAGCTTCGTTCCCAGGCACACCAACGTGGCCAGGAATCCACAAAAAAAGGACACGAGCGGCGGTATCAGCTAGCGACTGAAGTGACCATCTAATTCGTTGCACGAGAGGATGGTCCGAATATGGGTCATGGAGACTCTGAATGGCGCTCAAAGAATCATAGCAGATGGCATAGGGAGAATGACGATGGTGGCGGATATACTGAACAGCCTGATAGAGTGCAAAAAGCTCAGCTGTAAAGCTTGAACACTGGTCAAGGATCTGGTATTGAAAGGTATCATCTCCAATGACAAAGGCACATCCAACGCCAGCAGTAGTCTTGGAGCCATCTGTGTAAATAAAGACGTTATTAGCGAACCTCGAACGAAGTTCAACAAACCCTCGAGTGGTATATCAAATCTACGGTCCTCTCCTTTGGGAGTAAGCTGAGTTCAAGGTGAACGCAAACCTGAACCTGGAGCCAAGGTGGCATAGGGCTCTCACCCACTCAAAAAGTTGTAGGGAGTGTAAAATAAAGTTGCTGAAGCAGGCGACTAAAACGAACTCCAGGAGGTAACAGGGCAGAGACATGCAGTCCATATTGGTGGTCGAGAGAGTCGTCAAAGAAGGAGAAATATGATGAGTGGCCGGGCATTGACATCAGTTGGCAGGCGTACCGACAAAGCAACATATCGCGCCAGTAGTTTAGCGGTAATTCGGCATCTTCGGCATATAGACTCTCAACAGGGCTGGTGTAGAATGCTCCAGTCGCCAGACGTAACCCCTGATGGTGGAGAGTGTTTAGATGGCATAAGGTGGACGGCCGGGCAGAAGAGTAGACAAAGTTCCCATAATCCAGCTTTGATCAGACAATGGACCGATATAAGCGAAGCAGGACCATTCGATCTGCTCCCCATGACGTACCGCTGAGAACACGGAGGACATTTAGGGAATGGGTACAATGAGCGGCCAAGTAAGAGACATGTTGAGATCAGCAAAGTTTACTGTCAAATGTAAGATCTAAAAATTATGTTGTCTCCATGAATGGGAGAGCAACAGGACCGAGATGTAAGGATGGTGGAAGAAACTGTCTGTAATGTCAGAAGCTCATACAGACCGTTTTCTCACCAAAAAATGGAAACCGTTAGCGACACTCCAGGAATATAGACAGTCTAGACAACGCTGAAGACAGCGCTCCAGGAGACACGTTCTCTGAGCGCTGCAGTAGATCATTATGTCGTCCACGAAAAGGGAGCCTGAAATGTCAGCTGGAAGGCAATCCATTATTGGATTAATAGCTATGGCAAAAAGGGCCACGCTCAAAACGGAGCCCTGGGGCACCCCATTCTCCTGGCGAAAGGCATCTGACAAAACAGAACCCACACATACCCTGAACATTCGGTCCATTAAAAATTGCATTAATAAAAAGAGGGAGCGACCACGAAGGCCCCAAGTGTGCATAGTGTGGAGAATGCCCGCCTTCCAACAGGTGTCTTAAGTCTTCTCCAAATCGAAGAACACAGCCACTGTCTGGCGCTTACACAAAAAGTTGTTCATAATGAAGGTCGACAAGCTAACTAGGTGGTCAACAGCAGAGCGGCGCCTACGAAAGCCACAATGGACATTGGTAAGGAGGCGTTGAGACTCGAGGAGCCAAACCAATTGAGAATTTACCATGCCCTCCATCACCTTGCAGACGGAGCTGGTAAGGGAGATGGGGCGATAACTGGAAGGAAGGTGTTTGTCCTTTCCTGGTTTGAGTATGGGAAGAACAATTGCTTCACGCCAGCATGTGGGAACATGACCTTCAGTCCAGATGCAATTATAGGCGTGAAGAAGAAAGCCTTTACCTGCAGGAGAAAGGTCCTTCAGCATCTGAATATGGATACCACCGGGCCCTGGAGCAGAGGATCGGGACCGGGCGAGTGCACTTTCGAGTTCCCACACGGTGAAGGTAGCATTGTAACTTTCACGATTCAAAGATAGGAAAGAAGGTGGCCATGTCTCCTCTGCTTGTTTTCAGGGGAGGAAGGCAGGGTGGTAACGGGCAGAGCTCAAAACATCCGTGAAAAAGCGGCCGAAGGCATTTGAGACTTCCTCAGGATCCACAAGGACTTCATTCGCTACAGTCAGGCCAGAAATCGGGGAGTGGAATTTGGTGCCAGATAGCTGGCACAGGCCACCCCAGACAACCGAAGAAGGAGTAAAACTGTTGAATGAGCTGGTGAAAGCCACCCAGCAAGCCTTTTTGTTTTCTCTGATAACACTAAGACATTGTGCTCAGAGTCGTTTGTAACTGATACAGTTCTCCATCTTAGGGTGGCGTTGGAAGGTGCGTAAAGCATGTCGCTGAGCACAAACAGTGTCACTACATGCTCTAGTCCACCAGGGGACTGGGACTCAACGTGGAGAAAAGGAAGTACGAGGGATAGAATATTCAGCAGCAGTGAGAATACACGTCCGTGAGGTATGCGACTTGACTATCGCAGCTGGAGAAGTTTTGATCATCGAAGGTCGCCAGGGAGGTGAAAAGCCCCCAGTCGGCTTTGGAGATGTTCCAGCTAGTGGAACGCGGAGAAGGGGTGTGATGCAGGAGATGGATGACGCAGGGGAAATGGTCGCTCGAGTATGTGTCAGACAGAGCATACCACTCGAACAGACGTGCAAGTTGGATAGTGGATATTGAGAGGTCCAAGTGGGAATAGGTATGCGTTGCGTCCGAAAGGAAGGTTGGCGCACCAGTATTTAAGCAGACTAGATTGAGGTGGTTGAAAAGGTCTGCCAAGAGGGAGCCTCTTGGGCAGGATGCTGGAGAGTCCCAAAGGGGATGGTGGGCATTAAAGTCTCCAATCAACAAACAAGGTGTAGGAAGCTGAGCAATCAGTTGTATCATGTCTGCCCCAGTAAATGCGGACGATGGAGTGTAAACAGTACAAATAGAAAATGTGAAAGTGGGGAGAGTAATTCGGATGGCAACTGCCTGCAGATCTGTGTGCAATATGATTGGATCGTAGTAGACATCACCCCGAACCAGCAACATGACCCCTCCATGAGCCGGAATACCTGCCACAGGGGGTAGGTCAAAACGTATGGAGGTATAGTGTGCCAGGTCAATATGATCGCATGGGCATAACTTCATTTCTTGGAGACCTACGACATTCGAAGAAGCAATTTTAGTTCCTCTCAGTTGGACCGAATGCTGTGAATATTCCATTGAAGAAGTGCCATTACGAAAACAGAACAGAAATGATCTCATAATTCACTTTAATTTGTGAAGGCAGTTGCACATTGTCTAATGTCAGTAATATGGTTTGGGTCGGTATGAGGTCCTTGTTGACACTTTTTACGACCCAATGGACGGCTGTCACTCCCTGATCAGAGAGGAAAGGCAGAATCTCCTCATCAGTTAGTCCGTCGAGTGACCTGGTATACACCACGCCACGCGACGCGACGAATTCAAGGTGCGGTGGGCCTCCGCCTGTACAGGAAATGTGTGTAAGAGAGTGGCTCGAAGTAATTTTTGGGCCTGGAAGGCACTCTGTCTCCAACTGCAAGGTATCGTTGTGCAACCGAGTACAAGATTTCACTGGTCCTGCAATCGCATCGACACCCTTCTGAATGACAAAAGGGTTGACTATTGACAAATCATGACCGTCAGATCTTGTGACAACAAGAAACTTCGGTGCTGGTGGTAGAATTTTTGGAACAGGAGTTGCATCTAGGTTTCGTTTTTGGGCAGAAGACAAGGAGGAAGAAGAAGAAGAGAAATCCATTGCGGATGAATCCCCCATGATTGCCAGCGTCTCCGATGGTGCGCTCCTTCCTTGTGGGGGGCCCCCCCTCAGAGGGCACTCCTGCCTTAGGTGATTGTCCACACCTCAGGTCACACCTCCCGAGAAACTGACAGAGGGACCAATCGGCACGTTCGGAAGGTAACAGCTCAGGCAGTCACCCCTCCCTGGGCCTGGCATTTACCAGGGGGTACGTGCATGCCTTACTTGTCTACCCAGGGCGGGGAATTACGCGTTACCCTGTCACTGGCTACGCATGCGAACGTGTGGGTCGGCCCTCAGACACGCACAGGGAGGAAAGAAGACAGGAAAGAGAGAGAGGTATAAAGGGATAGAAGAAAGAATCTCAAATGCCGAAGCGGAGAATAAGACACGGAAAAGAAGACAAGGACAATAGGGCATGGAGAATGAGGAAGAGATAGAAGTAAGGGCATGAAAGCAAGGAGAAGAGTGAATGTAAGGAAAGACCATTCGAGGAAAAAAGCGTGAGGATTGAGAAAAACAAAGGAAACAGGATCCTGGAGTTTTCAGACGTCCGTCACTGGACAAAGGCTCGATACATTAATCCCAAGAAGAGGGAGTGTGAAGGGGAGGTAAGGGGGGGGGGGAGGATTGGGGAGGAGGAGGGATGGGGAAGGGGGGTAGGGCAGCCCAGAAAGGAAGGAGAACTGCACTATCCCCGTGCTTGCCACGCATGTATCCACAAAAGAGTTGTGGACCCTCTGGGGGTCGGACCACATTTTACTCATGGATTCCAGTTCGCCATACTTATCTTCAATTGTCTCCATGGAAAACAAAGGCTTGGACGTGGCAAAACTTTCGCCATCTGTCCCGGTACAAACCAGGCACCGAGGGAAAGGTTTCAACTCAAGCCTGCGAGCTTGATCCTCTTCCCAGGGGGTGCCCAGGGAGGGGAAGGCTGAAGGATCAGAAGGAGGAGTGTCATCTCTTCTATCTCTCTTAGAGATGGCCACAGAACGGCCAGGATGTTGAAGTTTTTGTTGCTTCACATGCAAGGCATCCGCCCTAGTACCACCAAACCAGGGTGCAAGGAGAAAAGGGAGGGGAGGGGGAGAGGAGCCTGCACCATGGAAACTAGGTTGGGAGTTCATCCCCAAATGGCTCACACTGAACAGAAAACATTGGAAATGGAGGTCAAATCCAAGGGGACCAAAAACGTCGAAAAGGAGATGGACACAGCAAACTAAACAATAGCACATACCAAAACAAAGCCGGGAGGATAGCCAGGTCGATATAAAGAAATCCACCAAGAGGGAAAGGAGGGGGCAGGGAGAAAGGAGCAAGGACAGTGAATGAGAGGAACAGGACGGTAATGCAGTCTGGAGAAAGGAAGGAGACTCCAATAGCTCGGGGTCCCGTGCGCACAACACATGTACCCACAAAAGGGACTGTGGGCACCCTGGGGGGGATGTTGTTAAATCTTATGATCAATCTGTCATGTGTGTCTCCACCAGTATTAGTATTAATGCCATTGCCAACCAACATCCCTGCGATTTCCAGGGGTGGGTAACAACAGCAAAGTTTTCCTTTACTGATGGTTGGAATGTCCACATGAACAGGGAGGTGAGGACTTATCTGCAGTTTTTTTTTCTCCATACAACTGCACTTTCCTACTGCAGAGATGTAGGTGGTATGTGGCTAAGTATGGGTAGCCAGGAAGGAAGTGTAGGTCTGATGCTATGGATGAGCTTTCTGTCAATATGTCTTGTATGCGTAGTATTCATGCAAGCTGGGGAGCAATATTCTGCAACAGGGTAAACCAATCCTAGAACTGAAGTATGGAGTGTTGATGCAAAAGATGCCCACCATGTGCCAGAGTGTTCTGGAGAAAGTTTTTTTTTTTCTAATTTTGTTGCTCAAATCTGCAGTTTAACCTTCTAACCATGTACATGTCCACTTGTGGAGCTAAATGATCAACAGAATTCTGGCAACCTGAAATCATTGAGGTATCCTGGTAAATATTACATCCAGGGCGGAATAATGACGGCACTATGGAAAAGATAGACTGCAATTAGCCATCTAGTAGAAATGCTAAGTCGCAGACAGGCACAACAAAAAGACTGTTAAACAAGTGACTTTGGGATAAAAGACCTTCTTCTAAAGTAGAACCCACCCACCCACCCACCCACCCACCCACCCACCCACACACACACACACACACACACACACACACACACACACACACACACACACACACGTACGTCTCTGGCCACCAATGCTGGATCATGAGCAATGGTGTATGATGGAAGAAGCAATCTGCAGATGGGGGTAAGTACGAGGCTGGTGCAAAGTGGGGGAAGGATAGCAGGGTACAGGTGGAGTACATGAAGTGCTGTTTGTTGGAGCATACAGGGAAAGGGTGGGGACAGGGTTGGGCAACTAGGAGCAGTCACGAGGTTCGGCAGGAAGGGAGGGAGCAGAAAAGAAGTAAAAGGCTGTGGGTGTGTTGGTGGAATAGAAGACTGTGTAGTGCTAGAGTGGGAGCAAGGAAGGGGATAGGTGGGTGAAGGAGGCCAAGGGGTTAAGGGAATTTAGGAATATTTCACAGAGTGTTCCCACCTGCACAGTTCAGAGAAGCTGGTGTCGGGAGAGAAGGATCCAGATTGTGCAGGCTGTGAGGCAGTCACTGAAGTGAAGAACATTGTGTCAGGCCGGGTGCTTGGCAACTGGATGGTCCAGCTATCACTTGGCCACTGATTGGCAGTGACCATTCATGCTGACAGACAGCTTGTTGGTTGTCATGCCCATGTGGAATGCAGCACAGGGGTTGCTGCTTCACTTTTAGATCACATGACTGCTTTCACAGGTAGTCCTGCTTTTGGTGTGATAGGTGATGCTTGTGACTGAACTAAACTAGGTGGTGGTGGTGGTGGTGGTGGTGGTGGTGGTGATGGAGGAGGAGGACGAGGAGGAGGAGGATGTATGGGACAGGTCTTGCAGCTGGGTCTATTACAAGGATATGAGCCATGAAGTGACAGGTTGGGATCAGGGGTGGACAAGGATATTGTGTACATTTGGTGGGTGCTTGAATACCAGTGTGGCAGAGGTGGGGAGGACAGTAAGATACTTCTCATTGCAGGGCACAACAGGGGGTAGTTGAAACCCTTGCGGAGAATATCATTCAGTTGCTCCAGTCCTGGGAGGTACTGACTGAAACATCTCTTGTTTAGCAGCCTTTTTATTGTGATTAAATCTCCTCTATATGGTGAGTAGCAATCAATCCTTTTTGTAATACTGTCGTCATACCATACCATCTTGGACTCTCCATTGTTTGATTTTGTCTAAAGGCTTTTCTTCCATGTTGTGCTGTTTTCTTTTGTTATTAATTTCCAACACATTGGTTTACTCAGTGTTCATCCTGATCTTCCCCTTCTTTTCTGCTTTTTACCTGTTGCCTTCCACACTGCACCATACACACTGACTTACAAGCCACACTGTATCAACCAACTCATCTGCACCCTACATGCAGCTACGTGACCACATTGATTATTGGTGCAGCATCTAGTGTTCCACATTTCTCTTGCTGATAATCCTAGACCATCAAATTGATCACTCTATTTGCCTCACTCTTGCGTATTTTGTGTGTTATTTTCTGTACCTGCTTGTGCCACAAGAACTTATATCTCGTCCTACCACACCCTCCCCAAGCCCCACTCTTTCTTCTCTCTTATTCCAGCACACACATACTGACCTCACCTAATCCAGTCACATCTGCTGTCCCTCTTCTTCATACATATCAGCCCACTGACCTGTATCCCACATTACTGTCCTTTTATTTATTTTTATTTTTGAACTCCTTGTATTTTCATGTTGATTTCAGTTCATTTTCGCATTTAACTATTGGTTCTACTCCCTCAGCTTTCATCTTTGTTATCTCATACTTCATCTGTTCCATTCTTTTTCGTTTCTTTTTTACCCTCATGCTTTTAGATATTTTTCACCACCATGGATCCTTGCCCCTCCCATCTGACCATAAAGAAAATTTTCCTTGTCCGTAGCCAGAACACAGTCCCACGTACTGTTCCTGTTGTTGGAGGGCTTATGGAATACCCCAAATGGCCCTGCCATTAAATTACCCATCTCCAGATGCAGGCCCTCCTTCCACAATGACCTCCACTTGTTCAGATTTGCCAGTCCTTAGCGTTCACCAAGACAGTCGTGCAAAACCATGTAAATCACGTCCAAACCAACCTGCAATACCTCCTCTCCATCTGTAAAATTCTCCTGCTCTGCAATTCCAAATTCCTGTATCCCATCTCTCACACAAGCTCTTGCCCTCCAGGAAATAGTGTAGCATGCACAACACCACCTCAAAAAACTCTCCAAACTGTTCACCACATAGTCCCCCTTGGAGCACCACTATCCACTACCTCTGCAACAGCCTCCAGACCTCCCCACAGCCCCTCACAGCTGACAAACCCTGTCTCTTAGACCTACTACATTTACTACAGCCTCAGAAACACACTCCCACTGCTGTACAGAATCCAGAACCTAAACAGTCGCAAAACACAATCATTAAACTTTCCTCCAAAAGTTTTAGTCCCACAGAAATACCTGTCCTTCTCAAAGATCTTACCTTCTGCTCCACTCCCAAATTCAGTCATGCTGGACATGTTAGAGATCTTCCCTCCTCCTTCCAGCCCCAACAGCGGGAACACTTTTTCACCATCGATGCTACTGACCAACTCAACATAAAACCAATGTTGAACCCTGCTTGACTCAATCCACTCCCCCATCCAACTGGGATCTACCCCCAGAACACCCCATTAACATTCCAGAATTTCTTAACCTCAAACCTAGCCCCACCATCATTCCCCAAACCCTTCAAACATGTGGGGCCCTGTGTTTATCACTATTGACGGCACGTCCCTTTACATCAACATCCTTAATCCCATGGCCTTGCCACTAGTGACTACTACATTTTGCAACACCAGATGAATTCCAAACCACAAACTTCTTCCTGATCACAATGACCAACTATATCCGCGTCACACTATCTTCCCATATGAAGCCATCACCCACAAACAAATTAATGGTACAACATGGGCACACAATAGCACCATTCTATGCCAACGTCTTTATGGGACACCTAGAGCAATCCTTCCTAATCACCCAGAAGCCTAAAACCCTCCACCTGGTTCAGAATCCTTGATGACATCTTCATGATTTGGATCAAGGGTGGGGGTATCCTATTCACATTCCTTCAGAACATCATCACTTTCTCACCCATTTGTGTTACCTGGTCCTCCTAAATGCAGCAAACTATCTACCTCGATGTTTACCTCCACCTCAAAGATGGCTACATTAGTACTTCAGTCCATGTCAACCCTACCAACCACTAGTAACACCTCCCATTCCATACCAAGAAGTCCCTTCTAAACAGTCCAGCCACTCTCATCCATCACATCTGTAGTGACAAGCAGTCCCTCTCCAAATATACCAAAGGTCTGAGGCCATCACAGCCCAAAATTATCCTTTCAACCTTGTAAAAAAACTCCTGTGCCTTCTCTCTCCTGTCACCTCCCAACGTCTCCCCACTGAACCACAAAGGAGTATTCCCCTCATGACTCAGTACCACCCAGGACTGGAGCAACAGAACCACATTCTGTGTCAGGTTTCGAATACTACTTGTCATGCTTTGAAATGAGGAATATCCTAGGCACTATCCTTTCCAACCCTCCCACAGTGGTCTTCCATCACCCAATCAACCTCACAATATCCTCATCGATCCCCACTCCACCCCTTCTACCGCATGACTCATATTCCTGTAATAGGCGCAAGACTTGTCCCACACAACCTCCCACCACCACCTACTCCAGTCTGTTCTGTTGTATTACCTATCCCACGGAAGGCAGAGCTACCTCTCAAAGCAATCATGTGATCTACAAGCTAAGCTGCAATCACTGTGCTGCTTTCCATATGGTCATAACAACCAACAAGCTATCTGTCCACATAAATGGCAACTGACAAATTGGCCATGAAAAGGACCACCCAGTTGCTGAGCATGTTGCCCATCATGTTCTTCACTTTAATGACTGCTTCACAGTCTGCACCATCTGAATCCTTCCTTTACCAACACCAGCTTTCCTGAATTGCGCAGGTGGCAACGCTTTCTGCAACATAGCTTACATTCCCATAATCCCCCTCCCCCTTTCCCCGGACCTCAATCTCTGTTAGTCACTGTTCTTCACCCACCTATCCTGTCCCCTGCTCCCACTCTAACACTACTCCACAAATGCAACCACAGCCTTTTGCTTCTCCCCTTTTCCACTCCACCTCCCCAGCCCCTTCCCGATCTGACATCCTAATTGCACCTAGCTGCCCTGCCCTGTCCCCACCACATCCCTGTATCCTCCCACATGGAGCACTTTACCGTCCTCCAACCCTACCCTGCTATACCTTCCTCCCCCAACCCAGCTTCTTAACCCCACCACCCAGATTGTCTCTCTCACCACGCGCACTTGCTCAAGGATTGGTCTTGGTGGCCAAGGCAGTGGTCATGTATGTGTGAGTTGTGCTTGTGTAAATTTTTTTGTGTGTGTGTGTGTGTGTGTGTGTGTGTGTGTGTGTGTGTGTGTGTGTGTGTGTGTGTACTTTTGAAGAAGGCCTTTTGGCTGAAAGCTCACTGTTTCAGGAGTCAGTCTGCTGTACTTGCCTGTGACTAGGGAGTAGTGACCTATCCTGTTCATAACGTTTACATCGCACATCAGACTGATGATAAGAACAGTATGTACTCCAATACCAAATTCACCAGTGAATTGGAGAGAGAAGGTTAATTGCTATATTTAGTTGTTTTGTTTGAATGAAAATCAGATGGGCAGCTTGGCCACTCTTATTTACTGCAGTCAACACATCTCTCAAAGCACAACATTAGCATCATATGAGCCCAAAATCTATCTCTCTACACCACTGCACCCAAAACACAGCAGTTTTGAACATGCTGATACACAGAGCTGAAACTGTATTCCAACAAGGACCACCTAAATTTCAAGATCAGTTATCTAAAAAAAAGTGTTCCAGGAGGATATATCAAATTAGGCATCTCCAAGAAACACTGAGACACCCAATGATTATGAAATGATTAATCTATAGCACTCCTTCCTTTAGAGCTAGGGAAATAAAATATATAGAGACCTGGGCAGACAAAGAATTTAATCCATTTTCCAACCATTAAGGAAAATTAAAGATGCTGTGCCCAGTAAAAGACTGCCTTATTTCTGTGTTCTTTGAATTTATAAAATTCTCTACACATGCAATGGCAGTTACAATGGTCAGACTGTAAGTAAGATTTCAGGATGTCACACACACTGACAATGCCACATTAAATGTCACAGTTCTGATAAATCTGCTGTTGTTGAACACAACCTTTGATGAAATGAAAATCTTCCATGCATCTACCTACTGTCACCAAAGAAGCTGGAGAAATGAGAATGTGCAACAACAATTTTAACTGGGACAGTTCCTACACAATTAATAGTGTATTGAAACTGCCATTTGATGCTTGAAGGCTACAGAAGAATAAGTTGAGTAATCTATAACATACTGGAAAAAGTATCGCTACTTTGTTATTCCATCTCAGTCATTTGTTTCTGGTAACAAACAGAAGTTCTGTCACTTCATGCTGTCTCCACGACATACATCAGCCAACTACATACAAAAGAACCGCTTGGCCTACTGATAACACAGTTAGCTCCTGATGACAACAACAAGGAAGTAGTTGAAAGTTTCAACTACTTTTAGACTAAAACAATGTCTAACACTGTAAGAGAGTGGAAAGAAATTAGAAACTAATACACTTTTAGAAAAGTCAAATATGACAACCAGATGGTCATGAATAGAAATAAACAGATCAATAAAAATTAACTACAGTACTTTTGGTAAACTAAAATTGGGTTGTCAAAACTAAGCTTCTGATTTGGCCAAAAAGGAGGGATTACAATTAGTATGTATCACCAGTTTTGACATATGGCAGCAAGACATGGACTTCTAATGTAAAAATCAAAAGAAACAGAGCATTCCTCTGCAAGCAGTTAAGAGATGCATGTGGGAAATTATTAGGAGAGACATGCAAAACAAACAAATGGATCAGAGAACACACTGGAGTGGAATACATAATAATCAATGTACTGAAAATGAAATGAAGGTGGCAAGAGGATGTAGCAAGGGAAAATATATGGTAGATGGACCAAGGAAGTCATTTTCTAGGTTCTCGGAGAACTGAAAAGACAGAGACAAAAACTTAACACTATGCCATCTGGTGACAATGCGTGAAATAGCAGTCAACGGCTGGCGACACCACAGTGGTGTCATGTGCATAGTCTCACTCAGTGGCCAGCGACACCACAGTGGCGTCATGAGCATAGTATTGCGCAGTCAACGGCGACAGCACCTTAGCATCTTTTGCATTCTGTTTGCGTTTTGTTTAGGTAACAATAAGTTACACACGTCAACAAGTTTTTTGTTTTTAAAAGTACTTGTGCCCATTCATCATGGCAGACGAAAGAGACAATACGATTATTTACAATGAATGCATGGACGTCTTGTCTGACGTTCCGGCCGACTTGGCTGACTGGGAAGAAAACACTGGATATCAAAAAAATGAAAGTGCAGCAGAATTGCCAGAAGATAGTGAAATACATCCAAGAACAATTTGGCAAACGCTAGGGTTGCCAACTGATTTGGAAGAATCAGATGAAGAAGACAGTGCACAGTGATCAGACTTTGATTTACCAAGGACCAATAATAAATTTGAAGGATCTCTGGGTCCAAACATAATTCCCAAAGATACACAGAGCATCAAGAATATTGTAGAATTATACACTGAGAATGATCTATTTGAATAACTTAGCAACAAAACCAACAAGTACTACAGTCAAAATTGCAATAGAAGGAAACTGGATTAAAAAAAAAAATAAATAAATAAATAAATAATTCTCTCTTTGTCGACGCTACGGGATCCGAACTTAGAAAATGGTTTGGGCTTGCTATTGTTATAGGAATTGTAAAAAAAGCAAGGATCTACGAGGGCGGTTCAGAAAGTAACCTCAGATTGGTCACAGTGCGGGTTGTGGGGGGAGTAGCGACGCCATCTGTGCGTTCACACACTCAACAGGTCAGTCGGCATCAAGCCGTGGTCGAGTGAACGTCGTACCTGCGCTAGTTTAGTTTTTGTGGCAGTTTGAAATGTGTGCTGCAATAGAAAACCCTGCCAAATGTGAAGTGCGTGCTGTCATAAGGTTTTTTTACAGCCAAAGGATATTCTGCAGCAGCTATTCATCGTGAGCTTTGTGCCGTGTACGGACCAAGAGTTATGAGTGAAGGAGTTGTCCGTGAATGGGTACGTTTATTTAAAAGTGGACGAGAAAACGTTCATGATGAAGAGAGGAGTGGTAGACCATCATTGGTGACTGACGAACTCGTTCAGACAGTTGATGCAAAAGTTCGTGAAAATCGACGTTTCTCAATGTCGGAGTTGTCTACTGGTTTTCCACAGATTTCTAAGACTCTCTTGTACGAGATAGTGACAGCAAGATTGGGTTACCATAAGTTCTGTGCACGATGGGTGCCCAAACTTCTTACCGACCACCACAAAACTCAAAGAATGGCCTCTGCATTAGACTTTCTGTCACGTTATGAGGACGAAGGAGAAGCATTGTTAAACAGAATCGTGACCGGTGACGAAACCTGGATTAAGTACGTGAACCCTGAGACAAAAGAACAATCAAAGATGTGGGCACATTCAAATTCGCCTACCGAACCAAGAAAAGCCTCGCAAGATTTTTCTGCAAGAAAACTGATGGCAACGGTGTTTTGGGATGCCAAAGGGGTGTTGTTGGTTGAATTCATGGAACGTGGTACGACCATTAATCAAGACGTGTACTGTGAAACAATAAAAAAGTTACGACGGGCTATACAGAACAAACGCCGTGGTATGCTGACTTCCGGTATCGTTTTTTTGCACGATAACGCCCGTCCTCACTCTGCTCGCAGAACAACGGCCCTTCTTGAGTTTTTCAAGTGGGACGTTATCAACCATCCACCTTACAGCCCAGACCTGGTGCCAAGTGATTATCACCTCTTCATGCATTTGAAGAAATGACTCGGGTCACAGCGGTTTGATGACGACGAAGAGCTCAAAGATGCGGTCACAGGCTGGCTCCAGGCACAAGCGGGTGATTTTTATGCAGAAGGAATTTCAAAGCTTGTGAAGAGATACGATAAGTGCCTCAATCGCTATGGAGACTATGTAGAAAAATAGTGCAAAGATGTAGTTGTAAGATGTATATATTAAAATATTTTTATTTAACTTGGTGTATTTTTTTAAATCAACCGGAGGTTACTTTCTGAACGGCCCTCGTATGATTATTGGACAATGAATCCGTTGATAGACACACCGATATTTTGCAAAACAATGTCCTGCAATTGATTCAGACAAATATAATTTTTACGTTTTTCCGACAACAACAACAATAAACCAGATAATGGAGACTGGCTTTTCGAAGTACAATTCATAACTGTTTATTTTTCCAAAAAGTTTAAAGAAACTTGTAATCTAAATCAAAACATCTCAACTGATGAAGGAATGATCTTATGGAAAGTGCCATCACCTCTTCATGGATAATTATTATAACAGTGTAGAACTTGCAGAGAAGGAAATTGGAGTGGAGAAGCTGACTGAGAAAATTGAAAAGAATAGATTAAAATGGTTTGGGCATGTGGAGAGGACGGGAGAGGAAAGAATACCAAGAAGAATGATGGAGTTCAAGATTGAGGGCAAGAGGCCAAGAGGAAAACTGAGAACAAGATGGATTGACACAATAAGGATGAGTTTAAGGAGGAGAAACCTGCTATGGAATGAAAATTGTGGGAGAGAATAGTGGAAAGACAGAGTAAAGTGGCGAAGTACCACTGGTACCCCAACCTGGCCAGATGCTGGATATAGGGGAAACGACAATGATGATGATGATGATGATGATCATGATGACGATGACGATGAGAACTTGCAGAGAAGTTACTTGAAAAGAAAATTTGAGTTTATGGAACAATACGGCAAAATAGAAGATTTCCGGAAAAATTAAAGTGCGCAAAAGTCGATGTGTTTGAAGCTTGTCATTAAGGGAAAGAGGGAAAGGTGAAGTACTTGCACATGTATGTAGACCTTCGAAAACTAACATGATACAAATGATCTCCACAATACATAGTGCCACTTTGACTGACACTCAAAGAAAATGTAGAAAAACAAAATACACAATAAAAAAACCTGAAAGAGTATTAGACATATGAAAGGAGTGGATTGAGCAAACCAATTTTTGAGTTATTCCCCTATATATATAAGGAAACATTCCACGTGGGAAAAATATATCTAAAAACAAAGATGATGTAACTTACCAAATGAAAGCGTTGGTATGTTGATAGACACACAAACAAACACATACACAAAATTCAAGCTTTCGCAACCCACGGTTGCTTCATCAGGAAAGAGGGAAGGAGGGGGAAAGACGAAAGGATGTGAGTTTTAAGGGAGAGGGTATGGAGTCATTCCAATCCCAGGAGTGGAAAGACTTACCTTGGGGGGAAAAGGGACAGGTACACAATCGCGCATGCGCATGCGTGCACGCGTACGTGTTAAGGAGACAATTTATATGGAAACATATTTGAAAGTGATGTCATATATTGCTGGTGTTGAAACAAAGAGTTCATAATAAATTACCATTGTTAAAATGGCATTAGTGTTCTCAATCATATCAAGATGAAGACCAGGACCATCTAATTTTAGATCTTGAATAAATAAAGTCTACCCCCAGATGACTGCAACCATAGCAAAAGTACTGAAATAAACATATAACAGCCACACAATATTCTTCTTCTTCTTTCGATTTCGGCCATCTTTGGACCACGTTCAACAATTCACTTGCCCGGCTTTTTGATCTTTTTTTCTCTCTTCCCAATATTTCCTCATCATTTTCGAGTGGTTCCTCCTCCGCTCTTCCGACCATTTCCTGTTATTATTCTTTAGTTTCGTTTCTTCTGGAAAACACTTAATTTCGTTCACTATTTGTCTAAACTTTTCCCTGTCCCTGATTGACTCACGGGTGACATTAAAATAGGCCAAATCCTTTTTCACCATCTGTATCCATTTATTGTTGGTTTTTTCGTTCCTGTTACTATGTTCAAACACTTTTCTTGTTAGTCTGTTTCCATCCATCCTCGACAGGTGACCATAAAACGTTAGTCTGCGTTTACGCATTGCCTCACTCACTTTCTCAATAGTTTTGTATATTTCCTTATTACTCTTCAGCTTGTACTCTTCTCCAATCTTTCTCGGTCCTAATATTTTTCTCAAAATTTTCCTTTCTTTCTTTTCCATGTTTTCTATTTCCCCCTTTTTGTTAAGAGTTAGGCACTCCGATGCATACAGGCATTCTGGTCTAATGACAGTTTTATAATGTCTTAATTTAGCTTGAATCGAAATGTTTTTTTTGTTATATATGTCTTTGGTTTTTTGAAAAGCAAATTCCATTTTCCTTGCTCTCGCCTGGTTTGCACTCTTGTCTAAACCATTCACTTGAATTATTTCACCTAAATACTTAAATTTTTCTACTCTCTTAATATTGCCGTACTTAGTAATAAGATTTTTCTTGTTATTTCTATGATTAGACATATACACGGTTTTTTCAAATGAAATCTGCAGTCCAGCTCTGGCCGAAACTTCTTGTAGTTTCTCCAGGTAGTTCTGAGCTATTTCTTCGTTTTCTGTAATTATTGCCAGATCGTCTGCAAAAGCTAAACAGTCCACTTCTATTTTTTCTTTTTTTGTTCCAATTCTGATGTCATTCTTGGTGCCTTTGAGTTCTTCTTTCCATATTCTCAATATCTTTTCCAGTACGCAGTTGAAGAGGATTGGGGATAAACCATCACCTTGTCTAACACCTGTTTTAATTTCGAACTTCCTTGAAATTTCACCCATAAATTTAACTTTGGCCTTACTGTTTGTTAGCGTCTGTTTGATAATTTGAATTGTTTTCGTATCGACCCCAAATTCTTCCAATACTTTCAGTAATGTTTCTCTATCTACCGAGTCGTATGCTTTTTTGAAATCTACAAATACTATTGCAAATCTCTGGCCTCTTGAGATTCTGTAACGAATTAGTGTTTTCAGGTTAAATATTTGTTCAACACAGGATCTACCTTGTCTAAAACCTGCTTGATATTCACCTATTTTTTTATCCAGAACTGGCTCCACGATTTGAAGTAATTTCCTTGACAAAATTTTGTATCCTACTGGTAGTAGCGAGATCCCTCTATAATTATTAACATTCATCTTATCCCCCTTTTTGTGTAGTGGGTGTATCAGGGCACACTGCCAGTCTTCAGGAATTCTTTCTTCGTCCCAGATCATCTTAAACATATGTTCCAAAACTTGTGGGAGGTTGGTATCCATTATTTTTAGGATTTCTGGTACTATGGAGTCTTCACCTGGGGCTTTAATGTTTTTTAGACTGTGTATTGTGTGTTTTATTTCTTCAGCGTCTGGAGGTTTTGACTCGGTATTAGTATTTCGGTGGTTTTCAAAACTCATTTTATCTTTGGGTGGTTCACAATTTAGTAGATTCTCGAAATATTTTGCTAATATTTCACAATTAGTCTTGTTTGTCAAACCTAGCTTGTTCTCTTCATCTTTAAAACATAAATTTGGGGATTGGTATTTGGTTAGCTGTTTTCTAAAAGTTTTGTAGAAATCTCTAGAATTATTTCTTTTAAAGTCTTCCTCAATCTGTTCTAGGTTATCCTGAAATTGTCTTCTTTTTTTATTACGGAAAAGCTTAGCTGTTTCTCTTCTCTGGATTTTAAAATTGTCAAGATCTTGAGGATCTTTTGTGGAGTTCCATTTCTGCCACAATTTCTGTCTCTTCTCCAGGTTCTCATCACATTCATTGTCCCAGCATGGATGTCTTCTTACTCTTTTCACGAGACAATTTTCTTTTGCTATTTCAACTATTTCGTTTTTGATCTCCTCCCATCCCGCTTCCTTATTTATTGTGGATATGCCATCGCTATCTTTGTGCAATGCTCTTTGAAACCGTTGTTTAATTTCTTCATTTTTTAACGTTTCTGTGTTATATTTTGGAATTTTGTAAAAGGTTTTCTTCTCTTTTCGAAATGGGAGTGGTCTGAATTTAATCGTAGTCAAATAGTGGTCTGAATCAACATCAAGGCTTTTCAGCACTTTAGTGTTTTGAATTTCTTCTTGACAATGAAGTGAGATAGCCACATGGTCAATTTGGAATTCTCCGAGAAGTGGATTTGGTGATCTCCATGTTTTAGTTTTTCGGCTCAGCTTTTTGAAATGTGTTGTCATTATTTTCAAGTTGAAATGCCTACATACCTCTATAAGCCTTTCTCCATTTTTTGGAAGTTCTTTTGTGACCTGGGAAGAGGCCTACTGTTCCATGGTATTTTTTCTCCCTTCCTATTTGTGCGTTAAAATCGCCTACTAACATTTTTATGTTCTTCTTTGAGCATCTATCCAGTTCCATTTCAAGTATCTCCCAAAATTCTTCAACTTTCTCCGGGTTATTTTTGTTGTCCTGGTTTATGGGTGCATGGCAGTTGATTATAGAGTATCCTTTGTTTTTACATTTAATCTCAAGAATGGATAGTCTCTCAGAACCCGAGTAGAAGTTAGTAACTGAATCTAAAATTGAGTGATGTACCAGAAATGCTGTTCCCAGGTATGGCATTTGTTTCATTAAGATTTTACCTGGTTTTCCTTTAAATAAACGATAGTTTTCAAAATCTAAAGCAGTTTCATCTAAAAACCTTGTTTCTTGTAATGCACATATTAAAATTTCTTTCTGGTTCAGCTTTTCAATCAATAATTTCAATTTTCCTACTTTAATTAGAGAGTTTACATTTAGGGTTGCAAACATAGTTGCTTTCTTAAATTTCAGTGTTGAGGGCTGCATACATGTTGGTTGGGGTCCTCCAAAATCCTTTGACCCCTTTGCATTGTTTCTACGAACAACGGAGGATTTGCCATTCGGTCTACCTCTTGGAGTAGTGTCTATCTTTGACGACGTTCCCATCATGCTTTGCAGTAATTGTTGGATAATAAATTGGGGGATCGGGTTGCCCCGAATCCGAAATTAAAACCAAGGTAGTAAGCCCTGGTGTTAGCTCTTCCGCTCTCTCTGCCGTTGGGAAATTGTTCCTCTTCCGCCATTGAGACCGTTGGCTGGGTTTCACCTAGTAACCCTAGGCAGGGGCCCTATGACAGGGTGCTACCATCTGGAGCCGGACGGACCCTGGTTTTTTTACGAGGTTGTTACTCCTCCCCCTCCACACTTCCCCATCCTCTTGTTTATTATTATTATTATTATTATTATTATTATGTCATCTTGCAGAATAATGGTGATTCATATGTTCATTGTTTGATTACTGGTTGATCACCTATCACGTGTACATGTTGTAGCTGGCAACTGGTTATAGACCTATGCACGAGACTATTACAAACTCTTTGTCTTTAAATATGTCTGCTTGTGTCTGTATATGTGTGGATGGATATGTGTGTGTGAGCGAGTGTATACCTGTCCCTTTTTCCCCCCAAGTTAAGTCTTCCCGCTCCCAGGATTGGAATGACTCCTTACCCTCTCCCTTAAAACCCACATCCTTTCGTCTTTCCCTCTCCTTCCCTCTTTCCTGATGAAGCAACCGTTGGTTGCGAAAGCTTGAATTTTGTGTGTGTGTGTTTGTTTATGTGTCTATCAACATGCCAACGCTTTCGTTTGGTAAGTTGCATCATCTTTGTTTTTAGATATATTTTTCCCACGTGGAATGTTTCCCTCTATTACATTCATATCATTAATATGAACCCAACAATTACATTTGTTATTGTCACTGTTGCATTTCGAAATCTTTTCTGTCATCTTCCTTTCTCTTTCTGTTTTTGCAAGTAGTTTCACTTTGTATTCACCTTCTTTTTACCGTAATCTACCACACAATTTTATCCCGCCTATATATATTCAGTAATATGTAACCCACTTCCAAACCATAACCAAAAAATTTTTTCCACTTTCAACACTACCGCTGCTACAAAATCCACCGTTTCCAGTTCACAAACAGTTCCTTTCACCTATTAAACAACCATTTTTGCTAGTTCTAACAACTTTCGCTTTATTTCCATTTCCGTTTTTCCCCACATCACTGATCAAAATGATCTGTGCTTCCCACAGGTTTTAACATCATTATTTCTTCGTCAGACAACTGTTAGCCTAATTTTCATAATCTGCTACCACAAAACCACTCCTTTTAATACATTTACACGCAGTTTTTTCGAAATTTTCCCAAATTTCTCCACACTTTAACGTGTTTTGGCGGCAACACAGCCACCTAACCTTTGTGCACATCCTTGTTTACCAACCCAAGTTCACCACAGGAGCAACATAGCTCAGCTTTAACCAACACTTTTTCGACTTTTTTCACACCAGATCTCAAGTTGCTTTCTATTTCACCTTTATCTCTCCCCATATATTTTTATTTTCGTTTCAACCTCATGTTACACTTTCCACCTTCTAATACCATGTCACCCTCTCAACATCCCAACAACGACCCAATTAAGTTTTATTTACATTCCCTCCGCAAACATGCCTTCACCCTAGCCAGATTATGCTCCGATATTTTATTTACTCAGGCTTATCTGACATTTGGCATTACCCCCAAAGGCCTCACATTTGAAGTCCCCATTTCTGGCTGTAACCCTTCTTTCCATCAGTCCCTATACCAGTTCCAAACTGAACAATCCATTGCCCTCACCCACCTAATCCTTCACCTACACATCAACTCAGCCAATGAACACACCTGTCAACTCCTATCCTTAATAAAAGTCCTCAATCTTTCCTCTCCCACATCCACACCGGCTGTTCAGAGCATCCTCCTACAGGCCAACCGCAAATTAGAACAGCATGCCACCCTCCACCTCAAAAAACTATCCAATCTCCTGGTTTCCCACCTCCAGAAAGGCAACTCACTCACCCTCCACAACCTTTCCAGCAAACCTCAACCTCCTCTCATTGCACACAGACCCAGTCTCTCCCATCTACTCAATCTCCCACTTCCAGCTCCACTCCCCCCAAAACCTCAAAATTCTAATCAACACAATCTTGAACCACAAGATCCTAATTCAGTAGTTAACCTTTCCTCCAAACCTCTCTCCCAATCCGAAACCTCTGTCCTATCCAAAGGCCTCACCTTCAGCCCTACTCCCAGATTCAACCAAACAGCCCTCGTCAAAGATTTACTGTCCTACACTCGTACACTCTGCTGGAAATATCACTTCGCCACGAAGAAAAATAATCCTAATCCTACTCCTAATGATCCAACTCCCCAAGACACTATCCAAATTGAACCCTGCCTGGAACAGTTCCGTCATCCGTCACAGTGGGACCCACCTCCTCTTCCTCAAAATCACCCTCTCCAAACCTTCCAGGAATTTCTCACTTCCAGCCTTGCCTCTCAATCCTACTCCCAACATCACCACTGCTGAAGCCCAGGCTATCCGTGATCTGAAGGCTGACCAATCCATCGTCATTCTTGCGGCGGACAAGGGTTCCACGACCGTGGTACTTGATCATCGGGAGTATGTGGCTGAGGGACTGTGTCAGCTATCAGACAACACTACATACAAAGTTTGCCAAGGTAATCGCATTCCTGATGTCCAGGCGGAGCTTCAAGGAATCCTCAGAACCTTAGGCCCCCTACAAAACCTTTCACCTGACTCCATCAACCTCCTGACGCCACCGACACCCCGCACCCCTACCTTCTACCTACTTCCTAAAATTCACAAACCCAATCATCCCGGCCTCCCCATTGTAGCTGGTTACCAAGCCCCCACAGAACATATCTCTGCCTACATAGATCAACACCTTCAACCCATTACATGCAGTCTCCCATCCTTCATCAAAGACACCGACCACTTTCTCGAACGCCTGGAATCCTTACCCAATCTGTTACCCCTGGAAACCATCCTTGTAACCATTGATGCCACTTCCTTATACACAAATATTCCGCACGTCCAGGGCCTTGTTGCGATGGAGCACTTCCTTTCACGCCAATCACCTGCCACCCTACCTAAAACCTCTTTCCTCATTACCTTAGCCAGCTCCATCCTGACTCACAACTTCTTCACTTTCGAAGGCCAGACATACCAACAATTAAAGGGAACAGCCATGGGTACCAGGATGGCCCCCCTCGTACGCCAACCTATTTATGAGTCACTTAGAGGAAGCCTTCTTGGTTACCCAGGCCTGCCAACCCAAAGTTTGGTACAGATTTATTGATGACATCTTCATGATCTGGAGTCACAGTGAAGAAGAACTCCAGAATTTCCTCTCCAACCTCAACTCCTTTGGTTCCAACAGATTCACCTGGTCCTACTCCAAATCCCATGCCACTTTCCTTGGCGTTGACCTCCATCTGTGCAATGGCCAGCTTCACACATCCGTCCACATCCCACCCATCAACAAGCAACAGTACCTCCATTATGACAGCTGCCACCCATTCCACATCAAACGGTCTCTTCCCTATAGCCTAGGTCTTCGTGGCAAACTAATCTGCTCCAGTCTGGAATCCCTGAACCATTACACCAACAACCTGAAAACAGCTTTCGCATCCCACAGCTACTTTCCCGACCTGGTACAGAAGCAAATTACCAGAGCCACTTCCTCATCCCCTCAAACCCAGAACCTCCCACAGAAGAACCCCCAAAAGTGCCCCACTTGTGACAGGATACTTTCCGGGACTGGATCAGACTCTGAATGTGGCTCTCCAGCAGGGATATGACTTCCTCAAATCCTGCCCTGAAATGAGATCCATCCTTCGTGAAATCCTCCCCACTCCACCAAGAGTGTCTTTCTGCCGTCCACCTAACCTTCGTAACCTCTTGGTTCATACCTATGAAATCCCCAAACCACCTTCCCTACCCTCTGGCTCCTAGCCTTGTAACTGCCCCCGGTGTAAAACCTGTCCCATGCACCCTCCCACCACCACCTATTCCAGTCCTGTAACCCGGGAGGTGTACACGATCAAAGGCAGAGCCACGTGTGAAAGCACCCACGTAATTTACCAACTGACCTGCCTACACTGTGAAGCTTTCTATGTGGGAATGACCAGCAACAAACTGTCCATGGACACAGGCAGACAGTGTTTGTTGATAATGAGGATCACCCTGTGGCTAAACATGCCTTGGTGCACGGCCAGCACATCTTGGCACAGTGTTACACCGTCCGGGTGATCTGGATACTTCCCACCAACACCAACCTGTCAGAACTCCGGAGATGGGAACTTGCCCTTCAATATATCCTCTCTTCCTGTTACCCACCAGGCCTCAACCTCCGCTAATTTCAAGTTGCCGCCGCTCATACCTCACCTGTCATTCAACAACATCTTTGCCTCTGTACTTGTGCCTCGACTGACATCTCTGCCCAAACTCTTTGCCTTTACAAATGTCTGCTTGTGTCTGTGTGTGTGTGTGTGTGTGTGTGTGTGTGTGTGTGTGTGTGTGTGTGCGCACGCGCGTGCGCACTAGCGAGCGAGTGTATACCTGTCCCTTTTTCCCCCCAAGGTAAGTCTTCCCGCTCCCAGGATTGGAATGACTCCTTACCCTCTCCCTTAAAACCCACATCCTTTCGTCTTTCCCTCTCCTTCCCTCTTTCCTGATATATGGGTCAAAAAAGGTTTGTATGAACCTCTAATTGAACATTATTTAATGAATTCTGTACATTTCAATACAGAACACAAGAGTTTCCAATTTCAGGATTTTTTATTGAAAGTGTCTGATTCGTGGATAAAAGACCATGTACCTGCTTCTGAGCAAAACTTAGAGGTTGCCACTACATCGCATATGTCTCATAAAGATCCAGTTGACAGACTTTCCAGTCACATAAAGCAACACCAACTAATACTTATTTCTGAGAAACGAAAAGGAAGAAACTGCCATGTATGTTCTAAAAACAAAAAAAGAACAACAAAAAAACTTAATGTGCACGTCTTGTGGAGTTGTGTTACATCTTGGAGACTGCTTTGCTGCGTATCTTATGAAAGGGAAATACTATGTACCAAAGACAATGCAAATAAACAAATATATGAAACAAACAAATTTTGTATTTATTTACGTATGTATATCCTCGAAATTTCATGAAAGTAGGGGAACAAGGTAGAGAACTTATAAAGCTAGCGATGAGATTAGTAAAACTTAACCATTTATGATCTCCTGATAATGTCAAGAATGGCTGGTGACAAGCCAAGTAATCCAAATTAGCACTGTTGGTGCCAAGTGAATGAATTTGTATGAGACTTGCAGACGGCAAAGTGTTAAGGGAATGCTGGGTTGTTGAAATCATGAAACTTGCATGACCAAAATGGATGCATACAACTGAACATTGTGAAATATGGGAAACTTTTCAGAAGGTCTTCACCCAGCATGAAGTGGCTGATGGTGATTTCAAGAAGTGAAAATGTTGTAAAGACAAAATAGTTTTCGCATATATTGCCATACTGGTGACATCACAAAGGTTAATTGCTACACTTAACGAGCAACAATGTCATCCTTTTGTGTTTGCACCATCCTGAGTACCGTATGTTTGGTGACAATACTTTAAAATATTTGTACAATCTTACTTGTCCTCAAGAACTAAATTTTTAAAACAGAGTATTAAAAAATTACAATGAAATGAACACCCTTAGCTGCTTACAGGCGTTGACATATGTCAACGGGGACAGATGAAAATGTGTGCCCCGACCGGGACTCGAACCCAGGATCTCCTGCTTACATGGCAGGTTCTCTATCCATCTGAGCCATAGAGGACACAGAGGATAGCGCGACTGCAGGGATTTATCTCTGGCACACCTCCTGCGAAACCCACATTCTCAACGTAGTTAGTATATATAGAGTATTAAGACACTTGCTATGAATCTCAAACAGTAGATTTATGAGTTGCTGAAGAAAAGCAGTGCTGCACCAAAAACTAGGCATTTTGTGTGAATGGCTGAGGTCTTTACACCTGTTATTGAAAGTCTTTACTTCAGTTTTAAGTTCCTCAACACAACTTTTAACACAGTTATCCTGGAAATGTGACAGTAAGTACTAAGCTGTGGAACTCTGCAACACCTGAAATTTTATGTATTATGCCAGCCAGCAACAATCTCTAGGTCTGCAAATTTAATGCAAGAATACATCATCAACTACACTGTCAAAGTTTATATGCCAGGCAAAAATTGAGCAACCCCGGTCGCATCCGCCTAAGTTCTATTCTGGGAGTAGCGCCGAAAACGCATTGTACAAACACATAGTAACTCTTAACCGGAGAATAAACGCAGGCTAACTGAGCAATTGATTGTGGCAGGGTTAGTGAAATTAAGCAGATAATAAGTTTTGACACTGGCAGGAATAGTTACAGAATTAGTGGTGACAAGATTGATTGTTAGAATGAGGAAGGAGAAGAAATGGGGACATCACACAAATTATGGAAGAATATGATAATTCCAATTTTTTATAAAAATTTTGTACCACTACTTTTCGATCTCATGCTTGAGAAGCTGGAGCACATGAATGAAATGTGAAACTATTTCCAAATATAAAGCTTTTTGCTTGTAGTAGACCTAATAGGTATTTGATATTGGTACTTAGAGAATTATATTCTGTCGTGTTAAAAAAAAAAAAAAAAAAAAAAAAAAGTGACCACTCTGTTTATTTAGTGTTTGTTACAATTGCTGCAATATTAGACACGCGTATTTCGTTTTATTTAGCAGACAGTGACAAAATACACTTAATCGTATCGAGAAACCACACCAGTCTTGGGTACTGTTTGTATTAACAGCTTTTTCAGTATTAGACAGCGACACTTCGTTTTTTCATGTGGCAAAATGTTTGATGAAGTTTAATGAGGTAATAGATCCTTTTGCAAAAAGGAAAGGACACCATGTAAAGTTGTAGCAAGGTTAGAGAGGGAAAAAAAATGCTAGGACTTAAGGATTGAACAAATAAAGAGGGATTGGATGTCAAACTAGCCGACTGGCGGAGTAGGAGAGACAACACAGGATATTTTAATTTCCACTGTCCTGAATATAGTTGCTGTCACCCATAACATAACACTATACGTTTGAATTCCACAGAGCAAAATACAATGACATGCAACAAAAGAATGCTGTGTGAAGAGGTGTGGCACTGCACTCTGGTGCACTTAAGACCAAATAACATGTCTTACATTTCCTTGAACACATGTTTTATATATCAGAGTCTTCAGAAAAATGTGTGCTACAAACTTAGCATATTTTTGAAAAGTTGATTTTTTTTCAAATTTTTGGCATCCTACCTCAAACGCTCGAGGGAGGAAGGGGTGGGGATGGGGAACAACTATCCAGTATTGCCACGGTTCCGAAATATCGTTGATCTGGTGCTGATGCACAGAGCAGTCTGTGTTGTAGTGAGGATGTGGATAGTCTCCACATGACCCGTGTTTACGTTTAGTGATTTTGCTGTTTCCTCTTCATTTATTGCTCTCATGTCAAATGAAAACAAAACGGTTTTCTGTGGCTGGGAGCTTTAAAGTGAATTAAAATACATTCACATAATTATGGAAGGCTAAAATTGTTATTAGTTTCAGGTTTTATTCCCACCTTTCTGACAGTCAAGCATCAATCACCTTGCAGAACAATGAAGTTATTTTTGTTGGTTTGCTAAAGAAATTTGGCTTTTATCAATCTTTTTCGCTGAGGCAGTCAATTTATTTGAAACAAAGTGTTTAATTCCACACTATTGGCTAATTTCAACTGTTCACTGCATTTCAAAAGCGCATCTTTTCATCTTCTAGCACATTATGTCATCATTCCATAATAAAGAACCAAACATGAGATAATACAGTACTGGTTCTGCAAGAAAATTTACATCCGAATCTGGACATATGAATGTGTACTGTAAGCTGGATTATGCATTTTTAATATGGTCCACAAAATTCCGATGCTCTTTGAGTATCCTCTGATGTCTTTTTTCTTTTATAATGCAAGGTCTCTTTATTGTTTTACACGTACAAGCACATGGGTTTCCTGCGCCACCGTAGCTGCGCAAGTGTGGTGACGCCTCTTATCTGGTGCTCTCTGGAAACTGCTGAAACGAACCTATTTCTAACAGGTCGCAGGAAAATATTGCGAACGGTTGTTTGAAAAGTGTTACTTTCAAAGTAAGTTTCCTTTTATGCAAACTGAACTACATGCGTGAATGTACAATAAATGTCTTAAATCACAGAGTGTTTGCAGACATTTATGTCATTATTAAAAATTTTACTGTCACATTTGTGTGATATATCTTAAAGCGTAACATGCACGAAAAGATCAATATTATATGTGATAGCTTAGCTTCTCTTGCAGCTTATTAATCTTCCAGACCATTATTATATGTGAAAGCTTTTCTTTTCTTGTAGCAACACTATGTATATTAATTTAAACCATTAACTTTTCTAATTTGTTTATACACGCTAATTAACAGTGATATTGCTATTGGCTGACTACATCACGTGTCCTATGCTCTGAATATCCACTGTCATTGGCTGGCAAGATCACATGACATGAGCTATGACTGTCTTACAAATGTGCACCGCAATCTCGATTTCAATGCTTCGGAAAGTAACTTGCGGTGTTTGGTGGAATTCAAAAATGTACTTTCATAATATGAAAATATGCAGCATACACGTTTTTTTTCTGAGTTTGGTTTTCTAAAGGTCCAGGAAATTCTGCGCCAGTGTATAAGACCATAACCATTCAAAGTTCAAAGGACTGATATGTTTTACTGTTCCGAGGAAAAGTATACTGTCACATAACACAGAGAAAGTGTATTTTCACCCGGGAGAAAATGTATTTTTAACTGAGAAATCCAGGAAAAATCCGGGACTTTCTTTTCTTGACCATGTATATACCCTGACCAGCTTCATCAGTGCATCCAAGATCGTTGGAGAGCATGTAGAACGTGAGTTTGTGGGGAATGATGGGGGTGAGGAGGGAAAGGGATTCACGGGAGAGGTTCTGTAAAGAGCCTAAGGCTTTACGCATGGATTTCAGGTTATGTTGGACTTCTGGGATAGGATCACTCTGGCAGAGTTTATAGGTGGGCGAGTCGGACAATTAGCCAAGGCCTTCTGTCAGGTAGTCACTGCGATCCATAAGGACAGTGGAAGAACCTTTGTCTGCAGATAGGATGATTAGGTGAGGATATGTTTTGAGGCTGTGTATGGGTGTTCTTTCTTCTGCTGAAAGTTTAATTTTCTTTGGAAGGATCTTGAGGAAGGATGGTGAGACCAAGTTGGAGTTAAGGAATTCCTGGGAGGTGACCAGGAGGTGGGGAGTGGGGGGGGGGGGGGGGGGGCATCATGGTTGGATTGTTGTATGAACTGGGTGAGGCAGGATTCAGTGCTGGGATTAAGTTGGAGGGATTGGTGGCAAGAAAGTGTTTCACTGCAGGAATCAGAAGGAGGAGAGTAGGTCTCTGACAAGTTCAATATTGTTATATTTGTGTGTAGAGCTGAAGGTGAAGTCTTTGGATAGGACGAACTTCTGATGATCTGAAGATTTTGGTGGAAAGGTCAACAGCAGTGTTCTGGGATTGTTTTGGCTATGGATTTGGTGGTGTTTCGGCAGAGAATTTTGGGGATGTGGCAAGTTGGAGGAATCGGCTAGGCAGGATCTGTGTGCTATGGAGAGGGGGGGGGGGGGGGCCTTGACAAGGAGGTACACTGTGATTAAGATAGGGGTTGGATAATGATGCTCCGAAGCAGCAGAAGGAAGGCAGCTGGTTGGATAACTTCTGGAGGTGTGCCCAGAATGTTCTTCCAGGTGTTGAGGAGTAAATGATTTAATTTCAGAGATGTGATGTTCACAGTAGTAGTATCTTTCAGAGGGAGAAGAGGTAGTTCTGGGATGTCTGTGCCATGGAGACGAGTTTTTGCAGTACTAGGTTTGTGAGGGACAGGGACTGGTGGACTCTGCAAATGTGAAGGTCATTGTGAAAGGTGGGATGGGATCACGAGAAGGTGTTTATCCCAAATGGTCTGCCTATATTTCTAGACAACTGAAACTTTATAAACCAAGTTCCAAGTTATTCTACAAGTTGCAGCTGTACTTCATCCCAAATGTCCCTCACTGCTAGCAAGTCAATTGTCACCAACAATTTGAACTAAGATAATTTACCCATATTATTATGTTTCCACGTACTTCAGCCATGTTTTGAAAACAACTAATCCTAGTACCATGCCTTCTCTCTCTTGCACAGCAATACTGCAAAGAAACCTGCTTTTTTCCCTGCAACATCTTAGGAGGAACTGAAAAACTACTTCCCTCATTCACAGACACAAATATCAAATATGTTTCTGCTGGTTTTTGAGTTCTTGTGAAATAAGTGAGTTTTACACCATCATGCTTGGGAAATGGTTTTATGTTCTGTTCACAAAACTTTCATGTCCAGTTATCTTTGACAAATGTTGGAAGTACTAATCCGTTGTTAAAATCCTATATGCCAAAATAAAATTTCTGGCTATCCAGATGTATTATAGGTTTATGTAAATTTGCACTTGCTTAAAGACACACAAACTTCATGGTCATGTTCATCAGAGTGTTACTGTCTTCATATCCCATATTCTATCCCTGTCTCTTAGTGAATGTCACATGCACAATCAAGTAGGTTGTCTAATATGTCAGGTACTAATCTTTCACTGAATGCAACAGATGACAAATTCTGTGTTACACATGAAATGTTGTGAATCTCACTACACCATACACAGATGCACAATTTAGTGAGGAGCCTTGGAACAGAGCATAATAGAAGATTGAGAGGATAGTTAAAATATCAAATTATTAAAATTAATAAAATTAAAAAAGAGCCTTATTTGCACCATACCTGGAGTCTAAATTGATATAATTTTAAGCTTCAATCAAATCTCTGCTGGTTATGTGCTGCATGAATGATTATTATATATATTTCTCCCATATTATCTTTTTTCTACTCATTGTGAATAACAGAATGACATGAGCCACAATGTGCTATGAAAGACACTAAAACATCAAGGAAGTGTAATTTGACAGCTGACAGTCTAATAATGCAAGGAGAAATATCAGTGTTTATGGAGACAAATAACTAATGCTGTTAATTGAATTACATGAAGTTTAACTTGCAGATTTCCAAATAAATTACAGAATGGTCAGAATATTTTTTTAAAAACTAATGAACACACACAGAGGAGTATATCTACAAGAGCAACAGAAACTTAATTTTATGAATTTAAGCACCATACTAAACAATTACAAATTTTTAAACTTGCATTACACCACATAATGGCATCTGGCAATGTCCCAAAAGCCTGAAGTAAGTGTTAATTTACATTGCTGTCAGATAAAATGAATGATTTAATAAGCTTTGAGTGCATAGCCATAATAAACATTCCTTGAAATATTTCAGCTGCATAGCTTTTTGCCCTATCCCAACTAAGAAACTGCTTAAACTTTTAACCCTAGGTACTGTTCCACATTGATTTATATCTGGAAGAGATAGTTGTCACCATTCTTCCTGGTGTATTTATGTTCTTGAAACAGGTACACAGGGCATATAATATTGTTGACAAAGATAGGTTGCAGAATGGACTTTTACAATTAAAAATAGTTTTTGAAGGAAATTAATACTCGTCCACAACAGATATGCCTTATACTACAGATCAGCCTCAGCTGGAGACTTACGAGATCAGGAATATCAAAGAAAATGGGGTCAAGCCTGTAACTCTTTTGCCATACATAGGTGTTGGTGTTATTCGAGGTCCTTTAAGGCAAATATTTACAAAATCACTTGTGATTCTGACCTGTTGTGCTTTGGGCATATGACATCAACTATTCAAGGGAAAGGCACTGAATGTTTACAGTACACTCACCTATCATTACCAAAATTGGTAGTGGGAAAACATTGCTTTTCTACATTATATAATAGCAAAATACTGAAGTGAATTGTTCACACAAGAATGGAAAATGACCTTGTGGAAGATTGGTGTGGGTTCCAGAGAAATGTAAGATGTGATGCAATACTGATTTTACATTGTATCTTAGAAGACAGGTTGAAGAAAAGTAAACCTACATTTATGGCATTATGACAATGATGACTGGAATACTATCTTTGAAATTCTGAAGGTAGCAGGGACAAAATACAGGGAGCAAAAAGTTATTTACAACTTGCATAAAAACCAGATGACTTAAGAGTTGATGGGTATAAAAGTGAAGCAGCAATTGAGAACGGAGTGAGAGACAGTTGTAGCATATTCCCCATGTTATTCAATCTGTACACTGAGCAAGCAGTAAAGGAAACCAAAGAGAAACTTTAATTACCATTCAAAGTTCAAAGAGAAGAAATAAAAACTTTTAGGTATGCCAATGAAATATTAATTCTATCAGAGGCAGCAAAGGACTTTGAAGGGCAGCTGAATGAAATGGATACTGTCTTAAAACTATATTATAGGATGAACATTGAAAGTAAAATGAAGGTAACAAGGTTATACAATGAATGTCAAGAGTAAAACAAAGATAAAAGAATGTAGCTGAATTAAATTAGATGATGCTGATGCAATTATATTAGAAAATGAGATATTAAACATAGCAGGTAGTTTTTTGAGCAGCAAAAGAACTAATGATGGCCGAAGTTGAGAGGATATAAAATGCAGGCTGGATACAGCATGAAAAGCATTTCTGAAAAAATAGTAATTTGTTAACATATAAATTTAAAGGTTAGAAAGTTATTTCAGAAGGTATTTTTCTGGAGTGTAGCCTTGCACAGAGGTGAAACATGGACAATAAGCAGTTCAGCTAACAAGAGAATAGAAGTTTTGAAATACACTTTTATAGAAAAATGCTGAAGATTTGAAGGTAGATTGCATAACTAATGAGAAGGGACTGAACTGACTGGGGAGAAAAGATACGCCACTTACAGAAAGAATGAAGCACCCAGAAGGGGAGGAGGAAATGAAATGAAACTTCAAGGGTTTGAGAGGTCAGTTGATGTTATTTCAGTAATTTCAAAATCAAGTCACTTCTACAAAGAAGTTGCCAGTACAAACCCACTTCCCAGTATGACACTGCACACCCTATGGGCTGAATGCAAGCACCGATTTGCTTGGCAAGGGTGTCATAAAGCCAACATATCCTCTCTAGGGGCAAACTGGCCCACATCTGTATTAACTAGTCCCTGATATCCTGGATACTGCCACTGAGATGGAGTTGACATCCAAGCTCATCCCACACGTTCTATCGGAAATACACTATGTGATCAAAAGTATCTGGGCACCTGGCTGAAAATGACTTACAAGTTTGTGGTGCCCTCCATCGGTAATGCTGTGATTCAATATGGTGTTGGCCCACCCTTAGCCTTGATGACAGCTTCCACTCTCGCAGGCATACATTCAATCAGGTGCTTGAAGATTTCTTGGGGAATGGCAGCCCATTCCTCGCGGAGTGCTAAAATGAGGAGAAGTATCAATGTCAGTCGGTGAGGCCTGGTATGAAGTCGGCGCTCCAAAACATCCCAAAGGTGTTCTATACGATTCACGTCAGGACTCTGTGCAGGCCAGTCCATTACAGGGATGTTATTGTTGTGTAACCACTCTGCCACACGTTGTGCAATATAAATAGGTGTTCAATTGTGTTGAAAGATGGAACTGCCATCCCCGAATTGATCTTCAACAGTGGGAAGCAAGATCCACCTGACTGTCACATTACTTGCAGTGGATCCTGATGCAGTTTGGAATTCCTGTGTGATAGTCTGTATAGATGTCTGCCTATTACACATTATGACCCTCTTCAACTGTCGGCGGTCTGTGTCAGTCAACAGACGAGATTGGCCTGTACGATTTTGTGCCGTACATGCCCCTCCTCATTTCCACTTAATTATTACATCGGAAACAGTGGACCTACAGATGTTTAGAAGTGTGGAAATATTACGTATAGACATATGACAAGTGACACCCAATCACCTGACCATGTTCAAAGCCTGTAAGTTCCACGGAGCACCCCATTCTGCTCTCTCAAGATGTCTAATGACTACTGAGTTCGCTGGAGTACCTGGCAGTATGTGACAGCACAATGCACCTAATATGAAAAACATGTGTTTTTGGGGGTGTCTGGATACTTTTGGTCACATAGTGTAGGTCTGTGGATCTTGCTGGCCACTGGAGTGTTTCAACATCATGCAAACGGTTCATAGAGACATATCCTGTGTGGATGAGCATTGTCCTCTTGAAAATTGGCACCACAATACTGTCGCATGAGATGCAACATATGACGCAGGATGTCCGTGATGTAGCATTGTACTATCAGAGTTCCCTTCACCACCACCAGCACCACCACCACCACCACCACAATGCCAGGTGTATCACCACTGTACCTCTCCAAAACACTGGAATAATTGGACCTCTCCTGATATCCATACTCCCTGACAATGGTCATCTAGAACAGCGGAGAACTGCAATTCATCACTGAACACAATGTGATACTATTCATCAGCTGTCCATGCATCTCGGTCATGCCACAATTCAAAATGCACCTGTTTGTGTTGTTGTGTTAGCGGCAGTGGCGTAGTAATTCCATAGTGCAGCTGCTGCGACTCTGACCATGGGTAGTGGTTGACACAGGATGTTGCAGGGAGCCACTTACTTTTTCTCAGATGGCAAGTGCACTTGTGAAGGGATGTACTTGGTGCACAATATGCTGATTCTCCCTTGTCGCAGACCAACATAGTCAATCAAAACCTTGATGGCAATGATGCCTGCCCTTATGTTCCCATGAAGTCCTAAATTGAGTCACTGCCATCAAAATTTTCCAGAAAACTGGATATAGCACATTTTACCAGCTGGCCAAGTGGAGACCCACAAGGAGGCCCGTTCCAAATTATTTAACATGCTGACAACACTGTCTCACATGTGTATGTGGCATCTCTATGTCCTCCACAGTAGTCACTCAACATCTGATGCTGTTTATGACCTGTACATACCCTACCAGGCCAGGTAACAACACTAAACATGAACGACACTAATGCACTCATGGCCGTTCTACCTGTCACAGAGAATCATTTACATAACCACTAATGGTAAGTACCGTATTTACTCGAATCTAAGCCGTACCTGAAAAATGAGACTCGCAATCAACGAAAAAGAAATTTTCCCGAATCTAAGCCGCACCTGAAATTTGAGACTTGAAATTCAAGGCGAGAGAAAAGTTTTAGGCCGCATCTCCAAATCAAAACAAAGTTGGTCCATTGTAATATGAGACACAATTTAGGTCGAATGAATGACGATACAGCTACAATAGTTTGGTTCGAGGGGTAAGCTAAGCGGTTAAGCTTTACCAGGTAGCCATTACTATGCGTAAGGGCTCTGGCCGTATTTATATGGGTACCCTTCCTTTTTCACGTGCTTCGTCTGGTTTGAATTGATTGCATATTTTTCTTTGATTTGGTAAGTGCCGTTCTCTTTGTTATAGGTGTTTACGTCACTGTAAGCTGAAAATGCATTACTGTACTGTGTCATGCATTGTTTGTTGCGGCATGGCTTGCTTTTGTGCCTACCGCGGCTTACAATTAAAAAAAAAAAAAAAAAAAAAAAAAAAAAAAAAAAAAAAAAAAAAAAAAAAAAAAAAAAAAAAAAAAAAAAAAAAGAAGAGAGGAATTGTCTCATAACTGAAACAACGGCAAGAGACTGCTATTTGTTGCTACTTACACTGCTGCTTTCTTTGATAATGATCAACAAGAACCAAATAATAGACTGCGTATGATAGTTGATGTTCTGAATGAGGGTTTAGCAAAAATTTTTCTCCGTTAGTACATTACATTCTGCACAGAAATAAGAGTCATCTCAGATTTAAAAATCTAGTCAATTGTCGTGCTTCATTTCTGACTGTATCACTATTAGGCATAAGAATAATAACGAATATAAACATGACATGATATGTATATTCTTCCGCGTTTGCTGTTGTCTCACTCTAGTTTCGTAGTTTATTAGGCAGACAGGATTTAAATGAGATAGCAGCAAACACGAAACAATAAATGGCAAAATGTTTATATTCGTATTATTCTTATGATGAAGAGAATACTGCATGTGATTCACAATTCATAAAAGTTCCTATTAGTAACCATCTCTTCTCGCATGTAGGAAAAATTCAGAACGTGGAGTTGGCCATATTGACAAACATCCCAAACACTCTTGTCAGTCGGATTATCGTAGTACATTGGACTGCTGCTACACTCGAAGATGAACAACACGGAATTTGTATTTACTTCGCTGGATAATGTATGAAAATTGAGTGGTCGAAACTCGGGGCGGAAAAAAAAGCTCGTCTTCCACTTTTTTTTTTAAATTTATTTACTGACGCAGAGGTTGTGGCGCCATTATTTATCTTTGTGCCTGCAAAGCATGCCTGTGTAGCACTACATATATTCAACAGCAGAAGTTAGTTGTGGCGGCACCTACCAACATTTTTCAGAACTTCCGCTTGCTTTGCACTCGATTCTAAGCCGCAGGCGGTTTTTTGGATTACAAAAATCGGAAAAAAAGTGCGGCTTAGATTCGAGTAAATACGGTATGTGTACGAAGTTACAATTATGTCTGACCATGTCTTCTGGGTGCTTCATGTTTTTGGTCAGACAGTGTATTTATGGCACATCTTCACTAAAAGAAATGATCACTTGTCAGGAATCGTTCTGAGGCATCAATGGGGTGGGAGCAGTTACTCGGAGATGGAGAGACTTAGGAAGGATAGACGAGCATGGAGAGCTGCCTTAAACCACTCTTCTGACTGAAGACCACCATAACACAAAACATGATGAAGATTTCTGGTATTTAACTGGTCTTTTTGGTACTACATTACATTGTTAAGGCACCAACAGTAATTCATTTATGAAAGATGTCACAGTGTCTTTTGAATTGAAGTTTCTAAGTCAAAATGTCCAACTTCAGTGCTCTGCATCAGTTTAACTTCTTGGTCCCCTACCAAAGACCTCTCAGCTATTATTATCTGTAGCCTTATGTAACATAGCGTAGCCTACAGGTTTGAAAGATGTCTGCAAGTGCTCTAGTGTGGAACTGTCACCTCACAAAGAAAATTGTCAGTACATATATGGTCAAAGTATCAGTGGGGGAAATGGAATTATACATCTACATTCATACTCCTCAAGCCTTCACACAGTGCATGGCAAAGGGTACTTTATACCACTACTAGTTATTTCCTTCCCTGTTCCATTTGGAAAGGAAAAAACTGTTTATATGCCACTGTAGGAGCAGTCATTTCACTTATCTCTGTGGTCCTTAGGCAAAATGTATGTTGGTGGCAACAGACTCTTTCTGCAGTCAGCTTCAAATGGTGGGGGTCTAAATTTTGACAACAGTATTTTAGCTGCACTCCCAAAACTTAATAGCTCATTCATTACACTGGGAAAACATGCAGATGTACAAATAATAAAATCTAGGTAAATAACTACTACAACTTACTGAAGTCTCATCATAGGAATGTTGACACAATTAGCCGCAGCAACAGCTACAAAGGGAACAAAACGTCCTATGATAGGTGGGAACGACTGTGGATGGAAAACACAACTTGTGAACATTATTTACAGACAATGATTGATAACAGAGGCACAACACATTCAGGCACCTACCTTTACAAGTCTATTAAGAGACAGAGCAGTTGTTAGAGCACCTCCTGTTGCAAGAACATATGAACTTGCAAGCTGCCTGAAACAAAGTTTCATATGTTCACATATTCATACATATATCGTTCTCATGAAATACATTTTCTTGCACCTGTTTCCTACATATACAATTAAGGTGTTCCAATAAAGAAATACTTACACATTTGACAAGTACATACATATTTAATTACTTCTGCATAGCAGTACTGAATTACTTAAGACATGAAGTTCGACTTTTAAAAACTATAGGTTGCTTACCTTTCTGCAAGTCAATAAGGAGCTGTACAGTTGGCACCCTGTAACTTATCCCCAGTATTGTCATCACAATAACTGACAAAAATAGTTATTGCCCTTACCATAAGTGATGTAACAATGTAAAGTGCATCCATGTAAGAAATTTTACTATGATATTTTGACAGCTGAACATTGCAACAGGGATGCAAAATGTGAATCAAAACAAACTGCCAAAACAGTATTCTTGTACATAAGTATTTACAAGTGTGCAGTTTTTATGGTGTGATTAAAATAATTGACTACTTTATTATAATTTTCCTTTCAAAGCAGATATATAGTCATCAGCCTGGACACTACGATCAGTCACCTAAAAAGCTATGTCTTCCACTTATGTCAGGCAAAACTGCTACAACTTATCTTGGTATGGATTTTAGGCATCAGAAAACAGCACAAGGTTTTCAATTATTGTAGATTACACTGACATGATTCAGGAGGTCCAAGTCAGCTAACTGTGACTTTCCAGATATATCTAACATAGTTGATGCCCACAAAATTAGAAGCTGTGGATATTTATCAGAATAATTATGTTCATCAAACTGCAGCACTTAATTCTGGTTTTGTGGTAGGGCAAGTGAGTTGCTAGAAAATGACATGGAGGACGCATTAACCAAGATAGGATTATTTATTAATTTTTATTTATTTATTGTCAAATTATAGACCTGTTACCTGATGTTTAAAACAGGTCGTACATCTTACAATTTTCGTTTTTAATCTTTTTACAGTTTTCTTTCCTTTTGTTTTATCTACAACATTTACACAGAATGATACTTTTCAAAATAACTATAATTTAAGGTTTGAAATATAAATAGAATTTTGTTGTTTGTTCACCTGCACCTTGGATATCAAACTGTGTGCCAGATGGGCCCCACGGCTGCTCACCAATGTTCACAAGGGACAATGTTTCCAGTCGTCACTGGCATTTGGAGGATGGTATTCTGAGAAGGGCAACGTTTTTCTACTGTGAATCATTACAGGGGATGAAAGGTGGGTCTGCCACTTCATGCCCGAAACCATGATCGGATGCAGTAGTTGACAATAATAGGGGCAGGAATCAAAAAGTAAGTTACACTGGCTTTCCGCATGAGCACACTGTGTGTTGTGACCATGGCCAGTATGTAACATGCTTAGTAACTGTTGACGTGTCCTATAGCATGGGTGGTGTGATATCCCATCAAGTTGTGTGTGCTGAGTGGGCTAGGCTCAATGGCACATCAACTGGATTTCACTCCAAATTGGAGGAGTGTGCAATGATCAGATTTCCATGGGCTAAATGGCTCAGTTGCATCGACATTCACCACAAAATCACTACTGTATAAGGTGAGCATACAATCTCTCACCCAGGTATTGTAATGTGGGATAAGCAATTTGATGCCAGACCCACGGATCTCACTGACAAATCTTACGAAAGCAGGCCCGCAATGTCCCGTACCATTGCAAATGTTGACCATGTGGATGTGATCATTAGATAGGATCAGTGCGTAACACATCAGGAAATTGCCAGCAAGTGAACATTTTGTATGGCAGTGTGTTCTCCATTGTTCACCTGCACCTTGGATATCATAAACTGTGTGCCAGATGGGCCCCACGGCTGCTCACCAATGTTCACAAGGGACAATGTTTCCAATCGTCACTGGAATTTGTGGAATGGTATTCTGAGAAGGGCAACGTTTTTCTACTGTGAATCATTACAGGGGACGAAATGTGGGTCTGCCACTTCATGCCTGAAACAAAGAGAACATTGATGGAATGAGTGCAATCAACTTCAACACATCAAAGAAAGGCCAATGTCCAACCTTAAGCAGGAAAGATGATGGCGACAGTGTTTTTTGACATGGAGGGTGTGACGCACAACGAATTTATGCCGAATGTCACAACAATCAACTCTGTACTGTACGGCAAATGTTACACTGGTTGCATATGGCAATTAAAGAAAAGCAACAGTGAAACTGGAGCGCCGGTGTGATTTTATTGCACTATAATGCAACACCGCACTTGGCCTGCCAAACTTCAGAATTGTTGCAGTGATTTAAGTGGAATTACAGTAATTTTTATTTGTCCTCTTATTTGTGTACTCTACAGTAGCTTGTGACTTCTTCTTGCAGAAAGCAATGAGGAAGTTGGAGGTTTTGTCCTCCATGGTGTAATACTAACACCCCCCAGTTTTCATACACCACACAATGTGTCCACCAAGGTTAAATTGCTGTAGAAAATGGCATTTTTTGACATTAGTATTGCCATGATTTAACAGGAAGCTATTTATTAAACATACAACTATTTCTAATTGTTCTATGGTCCGATAATTCTCCTATAACTATATCAGTTTCAACTAATGATTCCATTCAGTTGACAACTGCGCACTTCAGGCCATATGCTGCAGAACACCAAACTGCAATAATGAGCAGTGGATGTCAAGTTTAGAAATATTTCCACAGTCCACATTATGTCGCCTGCAGAGTGCATCTCACCACTGAGTGCCCTTTCTCAGAGTTGCCCAACACACTAGTTTTTCCCATTCTGGACAGTTTTTATCTGTTCCCAGCACAACAGGAGTACATGCAGCCCTCCTGTGGATGAGTGGTCACAATATTCTCATAGATCATTTTATTTCACTTTACAGCTAATCATTCACTGATACTTTCAGAATGAAAACATTTCCTCATTTTGGTTCTTATCCTTTTTTCAATTATATATAATATTTAGAAAATAAAGACTATATATTGGAAAATTGAAGTTTTCTGGTGGAACTGAATAAAAGTAACATGACTTCAAATAGCAATGCAGCCATAGGGTAAAAAAAGATCTGTTTTTGAGGAACAGAGATGTGTTCAAGTACATCAATGAAAAATTGGTCATTTCTCTCAGTACCTGAGAAATTTAACTGATTATTAAAAAGAAGGCAAACCTCAGAGAGGATATGAAGTGAAACATGCAGCTCTTAGCATATATTTTGTCAATACTTCTAATACAGTTAATACAGTTTCCTAGTCCTCCTTGAATATGAAGTGACACATGCAGCTCTAAGCATATATTTTATCAATATTTCTAATACAGTTAATACAATTTCCTAGCCCTCCTTCCACTTATTAATCATTATGTTACAGTATTATGTTAAAAACACATTTTCTTTAAACTGGAATAGTTGATTACTACATACAACAAAATAGTTGTGTAAATTCTCTCCCCTCCCACAGACTGTTTTGGTTTTCTTAAGAGTATATATCGTGGATTTCTTAGGATGCTACTTCTTGTTAAGAAGTATCTTTAAACATCAACTCAGTTAATCTCAGACAATCTATTAGCATTAAGAATCAGAGCTCTATAACTGTAATCTAGTCTTTAATAAAGACTGTAAATCAATTCCACAATGCAGATTAGTTTGCTATTGCAATGTAATAGCAACAGAAGCATACAATTAATTATAAGCAAAAGTAGTTAAGTATCAGTGATAAGCCGCACAGATTTTGTTTAGCAGCAAAGAAACAACGCTATTTGATTTTATCGACCTGCAGCTACAGAACTATGGTTCTCTGGCAAAATAAATATTACTACAATTATGCACTGTAATAACAGGTGGTACAGCATATTAAATATGAGTATCTATGAGTTCTACACCATTTTAACTAACATGAGGTTCCACATGATATCAACTAATAAAAAATTAAACTTGAACCTTGATGATTTAGAATTTTGTAATTTTTTGTCATTTTATTGTACTCTTATTAAAAACTGTTTGGACAGTTTGCTATTCAATAATTAATTTTTCAAGTTGCTGAAATTGGATAATTTTTGCCACATTTTAAAACCTTAAAATGGCCATATCTCAAATTACAAAAAACATTAAAATGCTAAATTTTACCAAACCAAAATTTTTTAAATTTGGAAAGTTTCAAAATCTGCATCTTTTTTGTTTGAAGAAAAAAAAGTGTTTGTCATACACTATTTATTAATGTGTGTGCTGATTGTATTCCAAAGGGAACATATGCAAATAGATTTTATTTTACTGCATTTGTATAGCTGACTGTATCTCAACTGCACTTAGTTTGCGAGCTGGTTCATTAAACTATTGGTAAAATGAAGTTCTTGAATATTAATTAAGCACACTTTACTGTATCATTTAAAAATTATATTAGACTATGCCATATAATAATTAACATAAGTAATGTAAGGAATAATATGGATTTTCCATTTTATAAAACTATTAATTTACAGCAGTTGAAGCTCATATTTACAAGACCAACAGAGTGTGCACATGCACCTCTGTGTCATGACTTTAAATGCTTAATCATCCAATAAAATGGCAAAAGGCACAAGTTGGAATATGACAGGTACCAAGCACAGCAAACGAAGTGGAATATTGTACTTGTCATATTCTGACATGAGCAGTTCAATATTTTACAGGAAAATTAAGCATTTCCAATCATGACACAGACACACTTGTGTCACTTTGTCCCCTGAGGATGTTTATATAGACTAATAACAGTGGCTTCATAGATGCACATAAAATAATAGTCAAAGTAGTTTTTGTAACACTCATATTAACCAGTTGTGGAAGCACAATAAGATCAAACAGCAACATCATTCAGTTGTTTGAGGGGGTAAAGCGTATATGCCATTAGTCACTTCTATGCAGCGTAAAAATGGAACGCTATAACAAGTTTTTATAAAGCCACAACAGTCGGGGAAACAGAAGCATCATGCATTTATTCTTATGGATAAAGTCAATGGCAAAGGAAAAACTGTTTCTAATTTTAAGAATTTTGATATTCAGAAAAATTCAGGTGAGTCCAGATGATGTGTGCTGTTGAAGAGATTGCAGGACTTGTTGCTCCTGCCTATGAAAACAAATGTTGGATGGCTTCTATGCTATTCAGGGATGGAAAAGGGGAAGTATTCCTTTTATTTACACATCACTGTGGACCAGCTCTTTCTTTTTCATAACCAAGACCAGGTTAATTGACTGTACTACAAAAAATTCAAACTTTGTAAATTAAATCCTTCAACTACCACTGGAAGAAAATACACACTGTCAGATAAAGAGCTCAAAAAGCCTAACTTTTATAGAAAAAGAATCTTCTGTTACATCAATTATGTCATTACTGCTTGGGGAAAGTTAGTTATACCATTTGAAAGAAATGTGCAATACATAATTTAGACACTAATAAGATTGTCAGTGGACCACCGTAACACCTTTGTTGTTAAAGATAAGTAAAAAATTCCTCTTTGCAAGGAACTCAGATAACAATACTGTTATTATTTAACAGCTGCATCATTGTTTACAAATAATTTACATAATTATACCCCCATTTTACAGATACATAAATATTAATCAATATTGCTGGTATTTTTTGAGTACAAGTTGTTTGGTGTGTGTTAAAATATATTCATGGTTAACACACGGGAAATCCAAAAGACTCAAAGTCAGAGACTGGTCACGTAAGAGGTGTGTGTGTGTGTGTGTGTGTGTGTGTGTGTGTGTGTGTGTGTGTGTGTTTTCTGTTTTGTGCCTATTTGTGAATCAGCATTTCTGCTATTTGGTGAGTAGCAACACTCTTTTTCATAATATTGTCATATTTCATCCTGGATTTTCCACGTTTTAAATTACGTCTATAATTCTAATAATGTAATAAATTGATTGGCACTAAATAAAAGATAATGATTTGGTAGCATTATTTGGTTTTAGACATATTGCATCTTAGTAACAATTCCAAAGCCCTATGGACTGTGCACAAGGTGCTGTGCTTACCAGTAGAATAAAATTTATTTGGAACACTATCATGAAACTTGGCACAGATGTTAACCAAAACAGGTATGAACAACACACTTTTTTTTCAAACAAACAAAAAAATCAAATTTTGAAATTTCCAAAATTAAAATTAATTTCAGTTGAGAAAATTTAGCATTGTTATCAATAATTTTAATCAACATGTACTTTTAAACTGTATAAAATGGTACAAATTTTAGGTCTGTAAGTAAAATAGTTTAAGATACGGTGATTTTAACGTTTCAAAATGTCAGAGAATTTGCACAATTTTAGAAGTTAAAAAAAATTAATAACTAAAAATTGAAATGTCCAAAAAAAATTTAATTTAGTATTTTTCATGCACACTATTGTTATTCTAATGTACCAAAATTATCAAAATCTGAGACATCAAGAACCAGACCACTGGTTGATTTCATGTGGATTGACCCAAGGGTTTATCAATATTTAGATTCAACAAGTACACTTTAAAAGAAAATAAAGAAATGGGGCAAGGGGGTGGGGGGAGGTAGTAAAGGACTGGAATCAGATAGAGAGAATAGTGGAGAAATTGAGACATACAGGAAAAAGGTGAAAGGAAATTTTAAAAAAAAGGATCAGAGGGGGTTTGTATATAGGAAACTTGAAAAGAGAGAAATTAACCATAAAAATTTCAGTAATGCACATGAATGGTTGCATCTAGTACAATTATGCTGTGTTCAGGGATACCAAATGTTAGCCAAATATTTCTAACAATACTCTCTTTTGCCAATGTATTGCTTTTAAAATATTTTCTTACTGAGTGCACATTCTCAGCCAATTTTGTTGATAACATTACTGAATCTTTGCCCATCACCTGCTCAGGTATACTTCAGTAGTCTCAATTTTCAGTATCACTTCCACAGTGTGGTGGTTTTCTTTTAATATGACAAACTGTCCTCTCAATTTTTAATCTTGTTAATGACTTTTTATTCCTTCTGAATTAGTCATTTTCCAAGCACTTCCACTTTCCTTGGTTCTGCTTATGTACCCTGTTGCTGTCATGTGTGTCTCCTTAGATATTCTTTTACATACATATCTATACTACTTCCCCATCTCCTCCTCCCTTCAGCCTCCTTTCGACTTTTGTTGCCATTTCCTGTTATCTTCTATTTTATCACTACCTAAATAAATTTAAAGACAGCAAAAATTATTTTAAAAAGCAGAGTTGATTGGATTTCAGTCTTGATCACACCATGTATGCTTCAAGAACATAGGTGACAGGTTTCGGTCATATCACATGACCATCATCAGACCCATGGCAACCTTCGAAGATGGTAGGTGGAGCACTCTTCTCAGCTGCTGTGATGTCAAGACCAGTTGACATCACAGCAGCTGAGAAGAGTGCTCCACCTACCATCTTCGAAGGTTGCCATGGGTCTGATGACGGTCATGTGATATGACCGAAACCGGTCACCTATGTTTTTGAAGCATACGCCGTGCGATCAAGACTTTTGAAAGAAAAATTTTTAAAAAATTTTTGATCACTGTTCCAAAAATGTTTATTAATAAAGTTTTGATTGGATCTTAATATTAATTTGAAGTAACAATAATTAGTAATTTTGGTGATAGTGAGGCTGATAACTTTTGTAAGAGCCAATTCTAAAATGTTACATGATCATACTCATTTCATCGTCCCAACAAGCTCTATGTTGTAAATGAAATTATTGCAGTATATTCTATCAAAGCAATGTTCCCTGTTCATTATAGTGTTTACAATGATGCACTTCTTTCTAATGTACAAGGAAATATTTTTCTCCCAACCACAACAAGGGCTATCTTTTGCAGTTGCCATTCTTTCAAAATCTTCTTTCAAATTTCCTTTCAAAGGTATTCTACTCTTATAATGATGTCCCAATTTAAGCTGTTAAGGTAGGCTCCTTTTTAGCTTAAGTGCTATTCATGTAATTTACACAATACATGACTTTCTAATGGCATTACCACCTGATTTACAATATTGTCCATAGAGACAACAGTCATAAATACTTTAAGTTGCTCACAGTCTTTATGTCTGACTTTTCAGCTATCCAAGTCGATATTTTTTTTATTTGTATTCATTATCCAGCAAATTGTCCTTCCTAGAAAAGTGATCAGTCACATTCTCTGAAATTCAGTTTATCATAGGTATGGTTTGCTCTGCACTACATTTCGTTTTCTTCATCCATATCACCTAACTGGGTGCAAAGAGTGACGGTCCCTTCAGAAAACAAATTTACTTCATTAAAAGAAATATTATTAACAAAAAAAAAAAAAAAAAAAAACTTGCATTGAGAGACTTTAAAAATTGAAAAAGTAGTCCAAACCTGCGTTATTGGGTGCTATATTGCTACTAAGCTGTATTCTTCTACTCTCACTACAACAGTGCAAGTAATCCGTGTGATGGGCTGCTAATGTGTATACAACTCCTGTCAGTCCCACAGATGATGTTCTTTCAACAGGTTTGGCAAATGTGCAGTGCTGTACAGAGCAAAATGAGCCACAGCTACTTGTGACAGTTAAGTGCTATTTTGATAGGGTCCCTGCTGGCGTAAGTCACAGAACATAGGAGAATCTCATGGATAACCATCACTATGTTGTAATGTGAAATATAACACATCCAAGGACATATTGAGACACGATTTGCGTCTCACAACAACGATTTGCGTCTCACAACACACATACTGCTGGATAAGATACACGGCAAGTTCAACCTGAAAGCAACATATTCAAAAGTTTTAGTCAATCCCATTGAATGGGTTTCAGGATCACTGATGATGACACTGCCCTCCGCTATTGCAGAATTTGTGATGCAGTTGCTGCACTTCAATTAATTGTAAAACAACAAGGGTTAACAAGATTTGATAGCATTGCCTTAAACAAACTTTAATACGACGTTATAGCTCCGTACCCAATCAATATGGCATGTTATTAAAGGCTTGCTCCAATCTGCTTCGTGCTCTTTCATTATGGGACTTCTGCCAACAGCCTCACGGTGTGCACCAACCTGGATTACTTCAATGGCCCAGTAAGCTAAGATTCCACAAATAATATGACACACACCACATTCACAACTACTTTCTATCTAGATTTTTGTTGCAACCAACAATTTCAGTCTCACAAGAGCCATTATGTGACTTATGATCTTCAGATAATTTACTTTTCTGCTTAAATAGAATTAAAAACAAACAAAGAAACTGCTTTTAGTGGTGGAATGTTTCTTCTTTAGAGTTCACTTTCAATTTTGAGGCAATTATAGTGTATTCCATGTATATGTACAACTTCATTTCTCTATTAAGTTATATTATTCAGTATATAGGCTGGTAATTACTTAGAAGTTAAACATTCTGACAGAGGGTTGCTTGTCCAAGCTTTTTTTCCTGTTAACTAAGAGTATGGTGATCGCTATCTTTTCTTTTCAGAACTTTTTTGAATAGAATGTTCTTCATAAATCTGTGAATCCACAGTTCACCTGTTTAGTGTCAAATTCCGCTGCTCTTCTTCCAGTTTTGCAGCTAAATAATTACTATAGTTCTAGGTCTAAGACTGACACTATCTTTTTTTACACAATACACTCACATTACCCGCAACTGTCTTTCTTAAACTTTAGAGCAATGTTGAACTGTTTCCTGTCATTGAGTGTTTCTTCATCCTGCTAGATCTGACTCATAACTATGTCTATTCACCATTTTCCAATCCAGTAAGTGTCTAATCTGAATGGCTTATTGTCTTTTTATTTACTGCTGTTGTTTCCACTTCTGGTTAAGTCAAAGTGTTTGCATGATTACTTTTAGAGAGGTTACCAGAAGCATCAAGTAAACACCAATTATTTGAGAATACAGCCAAACTCACAAACATGACAGCATTAAGAAATGTAGTAGTCTCTTAAATGGTAATATTCCATTTCAACAATGAGTAAGAATTGCAAGAGTAGTATTTTGTGAAAACTTTAGCTAACAGTGCTGCTGAACTCAAAAAATCTACTACTATTTTGTGTAGCAATAAATAGGAACAAATTATTTTATTTCCACTAGACTTTTATGACTGATAGAAAATTACTGCTGTTAAATATAAATGATTAGAGTGTCATAATAGGTTGCACATTGTGCAAGCAGAAATGAAACAGCATAGCATATTGTTCATTGTGTGTACAGCTGGTACCAGAGAATTCACTGAAGTGTGGGTGGAGATGTGCAGTCTGGCATCATTGATGTTTCATGATTAATAGTAATAGTAAAACTTGCATGGCACTCTGTATCAAGGGCTTACAGAATATTGAACACTGAGTACTGTATTTCCATTTCCATTTAAGGCTATCTTCAAACATAGCTCATTCATTTGATTTACTTTTCGTCTCACTAGCTCTGTGTTGGTCTAAAAGAATGACAACATCAAATGAAGAGCTTTTGCTTCAGGACAGGTGGTCTTTTGAACAAACTAGAACATCATCTACATTTAGTTATTTATTTTGAAGGAGAGCAGCAAGAATCGGTATGTAGTTTTGGCCCATTCGAGAAGATGCACATATTTTGGTCCTTTGTGTGGCTCCGGGACCTATTTAAAATACACAAAACCCTCCGTTTTCTGCTTTCTTTTAAAACTGCAGATTTCTTAAAAGAGCCATCTCGGGAGAGAGATTAGAATATTAAAGGATAATTTGAGAGCCACATTATTAGTGACCAGATGCATCGAACAAGCTTAAAAATATAAAACATTTCAAGCAAATAAATTTTTGTTAAAATTGTATGAAAGAGTTAACTAAATCATTTTTCTTACCTAAAAACTGGATATCAGCTGAGGCCTTTTCACCTTGTGTCATCAAATGGTTTTTTAGTCACTATTAAAGTGTCAAAAGGCTCTGAGTCTTTCAACTTCAGTAATGCAAACGGCAATGATGCTGCTGCTGCTTTAGTCAAGCTCCTTTGTTGATCCCAGTGGCTGAGCAGAACCCATTCCAGACCTCCCTGACAAAAACATCCAGGAAGGTGCTGGGAACGAAGCTGAAGGCTTTCATTTCTGTCCTCAGCTGACCTAGCTACAAGACTCAGATAGTGGTGACAGTGACAGCTGAGCTCTAATTATATTATGGGAAAGATGCACAAAAATCAATGTCTAATGCTTCCATTGCCTTGTACAACATTAAACATGCAGGGCACTATGCTTCTACAAACACAACTGCACAAGAAGTAAGAAAGTAAAGTCACTCCACAAGATGACACAAAGTGTAAGGAAAGACACAGTGACTAAGAAAAAGAATAAGTACACAGTTCTTCCACCAAAAGAACATGTGAGTATTTACAACATACATTAAGAAAAGGCTATTCGTAAGACCTATGATGTTAATGCTATGGATATTGTTAGGGACTCTATAAAGGAGGAGAATTTAGTGGATCAAGCGCAGAATGTAAAAACCCCCTCATCCAGAAAATTCTAAGGTCAGTATAACTTAAAAACAATATAAATTTTTCTGGTTTTAATAGCAAGCCAAATAGTAAAAATTATTTGAATGATACAAACCCTCCAACTAAATCTAACCTTCAAAATATGAAGATTACGGAGCACAGTAACAAGCCTTGTCATACTAGAGTGTCTCAAAAAGTTGTTATTTAATGATCGGTAAGTATTTACATCAAACATAAACATGGTGAAAATACTTTAGTCATGATTCAAAGCATATAACACCACACACAAAGCTCATTACATAAAAAGATACATAAAAATTGAAAATTGTCAATAAAAACAGTTGGTGATAGATTAAGTAGCATGTCTGGAAGTAATATGTGATATATTTAACAATTTCATTTAATCAGTAAAAGCGACAACTCCAATAACCACATTTGAACGTTAATTTTTTCAGAAAAAAATCGATGTTAGTTTTGTAAATAAGTGGAACATTGCTATAAAAAAAACAATATGGTATTTACAGAAGAACATATCTATGCTGTTTACATATATTTGTTCCCTTAAAAGGTATAATTATCAAATGTTGCAGCAAATCTTTACTTTCTCTCTTTCCCACTGCATGTATGAACATAAAAAAGATTTCAAAAGATAAAAGATGATGGTCATTGATCGTTTCTCTAATATAGTCATCCACTCTCTAGTTAATTAGATACTACCACTAAACAGCAAAAATCCCAAGATTAATAACTTTTTAAATAAATTGTTTGCTACAAAGGACAGAAATTACATATATCACTTCTATACAAAATTCTGTACTGCATTTTCAATGCTGAGCAGCAAATTATTCCCTTTTTACTTCTTTTTCTGAAAGAATTACGCACTTTTTTTTGCTTTATCGTCTGAGAAGGAAGACGTAACTTCCTTTCTCATTTTTTGTTGTAGACCTACAGGTTCTGCAGATTAGACTACCAATAACAAAATTGCACCATAGGACCACAAGAGCAACAAATAGTAGAAATATAAATGTGTTTCATTGGACCATGTATCGGGTGATCACAAAGTCAGTATAAATTTGAAAACTGAATAAATCACGGAATAATGTAGATAGAGAGGTACAATTTGACACACATGCTTCGAATGGCATGGGGTTTTATTAGAACCAAAAAAATACAAATGTTCAAAAAATGTCCAACAGATGGCACTTCATCTGATCAGAATAGCAGTAATTACAATAACAAAGTAAGACAAAGCAAAGATGATGTTCTTTACAGGAAATGCTCAATATGTCCACCATCATTCCTCAACAATAGCTGTAGTCGAGGAATAATGTTGTGAACAGCACTGTAAAGCATGTCCGAGTTATGGTGAGGCATTGGCGTCTGATGTTGTCTTTCACCATCCCTAGAGATGTCGGTCGATCACGATACACTTGTGACTTCAGGTAATCCCAAAGCCAATAATCTGGGGACGTGGGAGGCCAAGCATGACGAAAGTGGTGGCTGAGCACATGATCATCACCAAACGGTGCACACAAGAGATCTTTCACGCGTCCAGCAATATGGGGTGGTTCTAATAAAACCCCATGTCATTCCAAGCACGTGTGTCAATTTTTACCTCTCTATCTAGATTATTCCGTGGTTTATTAAGTTTTCAAATCTATACTGACTTTTTGATCACCCGGTATATGAAACTCTGCAGTATATTTATTGGCAAAAGCCTACAGAAATGTGGTAGTTACACCTAGGAACTTTTATTGTTCTACAATGCACATATTTATTATGATTAGTGTGTATTTTGCAGATAGTGGTATGATCTAGAGACTGAATACCAATAAAGAAAGAGTGAATCAGTCAATCAAACTAATCACTCAGGACTATTCTGTCACTGGCCATGATGGAGGAGAAGTTGACTACGATAGTCGAGAAGCATGTCGGGTTTGGTAGTATGCTTCAGAGTTTGCTGATACCCATAAACTGATTTCTTTCTTAAGCTCATAAGACAGACAACAGTGTTTGTGTTGCCCACTATTTTCAGTTCACAATAATGTCACTAACAGTGGGAGTGGGGACATATGACAAGTGAAATCTCTCTTGTGGAAAGTCCAAAATTCCGTGTCCCTATAAAATTCCCTATTCGAACTTATTCAATTCCATCTGCTAACTCAGTTCTGTGGAAAATACTACTACAATGTTGACAGTAAGATTGCAAACACTTACTCTCGAGTGCACAACGTGCCATTATGCACAGTGCACAGATTCCTTCTCCTGCATTTCACTTTTTTGTCAGGCAGTGAATTATAAACAGATAACATTCATCACAATGCTAGTTCCAGAGGAGTACTGTGGAAATCAGTAATGCAATTAAATAGTCTACAATTAAATAAATAAAAATATGTTCTACATCTTACGTGTTTGTCACTGGAGAATCACCACTTCGATTTGTGTAATTAACCAATGCATTGAAAGACTGGTTAACCCATTGCCAGAAAACAACTGCTCCAGTAGACCTAAAAATAAAAAGAATACATATTATAGGCTAGACTTATTATAGTAGAAATGTGTCATGTTGCAATCATCAAATACAAAATATTTTCTTATGTCACTGTACATATTGGGAAAGTAATTACTAATTACAGACTGAACATCATAGCCCCCCCCCCCCCCCCCCCCACACACACCCACACCTATGACTACTACCTTAAAATTTGTGGCTTCTTATTAGAATAAGAAAGTGAGAAATATTGCTGATGTAGGAAGTGTGGCAGTGTGAAGGGATCAAGGCACTCAGAACCCAGTTAAAGGACTACTCAGCTTTCCCAGGAAGAAAAGGAAAGGAAATAAATATTTTTTTCGGTTTGCCTTCCATCACTTCACACTACGGTTGACATTTCATCTATCTGTAAACTTTACCTGTCATTCACTTCAATCCTATGTTGTGCTAAAAAAATGGACACCTGTATCCTAAGGAAAGTAAATTTACACCTTTACCTGTTTCTACATGTTACCATCTGCTATACTTTTGAAAGTTGCTTAACAGAAGTGTGTGTTACCACGCAGCACACATTTTCAACATATTTCTCCAAAAACCGGAGGCAGATAGTTGCAAACTAAACATTCTGAAGCTTTACATGATAGCCTTTCTCTCACCAAATTACTATTATTATCTGCATCAACCCCTAAGGCCCATTCAATAATAATTAAAATGAAGGGAATTCACAAAACTTTTGTTTTCAAATGGAAGTGCTCACTGCTACCTGTTACGGCTTACAGCCATCATAATTTGGACTCTCAATCTTTTCCCAAATAATTCCAAGTAAATGCTGTTGTCATTCCCATGATCATTATTATCATTTGCTCTTTTTCTGAACAGTGTGGCACAGAGGCTATGGCACTGGACTTTTCTTAATTAACTGTGCCAGGACTTCAGCTTTCCTGCAGAGAATCAGAATCAATTTTCCTCAGAAAAAGATGATCATTCTGTTATACAATTATGAAATGAGGTACATGGATGAGTAATTTCTGCAGGAAGTTCTGGATTGTTAATTATGGGTTCTGGGGCTCTTGTGATATCTGTACTGAACTAAATATATTAAGTTTTGTTGAACAGCAGTATTAGTTTGTGGCAGAACTATCAAGATTTAAAGATGGAAGAAAATGCCTAGATGAAATGAGTTGAAGGAGGGGAGGAAAAGAAAAAAGAATTTTAGAGTATATCAGCCAATAACACAAGACAAAAGGAATACATACAATACCAAGAAGAAGCAAGCTATGTAGAAAGTGGTACAACTGAGGAGGGAATGGATGGGTAAACAGACAGAGACAATGGAGGAAGACAGCAAAGGTAACAGGAAAGTACTGTATGGTATAGTGAAGGGACTGGGGTAAAGTTTCACACTATGCTGGATGTAAATGACAAGCAGTGTAAAAATAGTATTGTGAAATCCCTTTAATTCCAGGTTGTATAGCTCAAAAGGAAATGCCAATGAAGAGATGGACAACAACCATGGTAACAAATCTACAAAGCATTTGACTTGGGCAGAAAGAGTATCCACACTGAGCAGAATGGCAGGAGGAAAGTTGTCAAGTGCAGATGAGATACCAACACAAATGGTTAGAGCACCTGGAGTTATGAGAAAGCAGTGGCTAAACTGTATGTTAAGGACAGTTTAAAGACTGACGACAACTGCAAAGAACGTAAAAATTGGCTAATTGTCCCTGTCTTCAAGAAAGGGCACAAGAGGGAATTAGTTGTCTGTGTACATGGTTTGAAACTGTGTTTACAGTAATCTTTTATGTTTCTGTGGTGTACTTCAGGTTGTTATTTATTCTATCAACTTCTTGCTACATTAACGAGACATTATATAGCTTGTGAACTTGCATCTTTTTAGCTATAGGAATAAATCGTGGAGTTTCCAAAGAAAGGAGGTCATGGGGAAGACAAAAGATGTTTCACCTCAGAAAGTTTCGGCTGTGGTAGCACTTCTTGCTGAATTTATTTATTTTATTTTTATTTTTATTTTGCTTATGACTATACAGCGACAATATTTTATATAAGTACAATAATATGTAAACGAAATGTATAAAACAAAACAATGCGTAAATAGTACATGTGTAAAAAACCAAGCAATAGCACAAAAGGATAAAGTACAAACACTCAAGACAAAATAACTACACATTAAAAGCTTACTGAAAATTGTTATACACATAAAGAAATTGCTTACAGAATGAGAATATTACAGAAAACAGTCAGCAGAATCAAACTTTCAGTGCAGAAAGGTGGTGGATACAAGGCAAACAGGAAAGGAAACTGTGGACATAACATCAGTCCTAGAACAATGAGAAGACTTACAAACATGGCAACAATGAACCGTGAATGTACTTCTACAGACATGAGCCATCAGCTGAAAGGTTTGGATGTTGAAATTTCACCTGCGAAAGTGAGGAGGAGGCTGTTTGAATAAACAACTTCAGGAGTGGACAAGTGAGGACTGGGCTACGGTATGTGCAATGCTAGGGTAAATTAAGTGGGTCTGATCTCTAAAGTCAGGAGTTTTTGCTTGAACTTGTGATGTTTTATTGATACTGAAGAATAGCACATTTGAATTTGGGACTGTTGAGGTCTCCTACGCTACTATTCCCAACTTTCCTAGCTCGCAATTTTGTACATATGCTTCAGGTATGTTTCAGTGATTTTTTTTGGTTATGGTTTTAGGGCGCAAAACTGCTACGGTCATTAGCGCCCGGTCTGTGATGTAGGAAAAGGTAAAAAAGAAACAGGAAACCAGCAGCAATGGCAACAAAACTCAAAAAAATGGAGAAACTAAGAACAGAAGGAAAGCTTTAAAAAACCACTATAGAAGGGGGTTGGTTGTCCCCAAAAAGAGCTTCAAATGACTGACGTCATCTCACTGGCACTAATAAACTCGAGAACGCGATCGGCTGAGCGCGTGTCATCTGCTAAAATGGAAGATATATGAGGCGGCAGCTGTAGACGGACGCGTAATGGAGTAAAATAGGGGCACTCAAGTAAAAGGTGTCTTACCGTCCACAGCTGAGAGCAGTGGGGACAGAGTGGGGGAGGATCGCCGCTTAAAAGATGTCGATGGCTAAAAAGACAGTGCCCTATCCGGAGTCTAGTTAAAATTACCTCCTCCCGACGACGCGTTTGGGAGGAAGAGGTCCATGCACAGGGAAGAGCTTTCACGTCCCGCAATTTATTATTGGGAAGTGTCGACCAATGTGCGTGCCATAAAAGAGTAACATGACAACATAAAACACTCCGTAGATCGGCGAAGGGAATCGTGCGAATAGCTGGCTGAAGAAGAGAGACTGCAGCCTTGGCCGCTATATCAGCCGCCTCATTTCCACAGATACCAACGTGTCCTGGGATCCAGAGAAACGCCACAGAGACGCCCTCAAGTGGAGCAAGTGGAGGCAGTCCTGAATCTGGTGGACCGGAGGGTGGACAGGGTACAGAGCTTGGAGACTGAGGAGAGAGCTGAGAGAATCTGAACAGATAACATTTGTATTCGCTGATGACGACGGATGTATTGGACAGCCTGGAGAACACCGTAAAGCTCCGCAGTATAAACCGAACACTGGTCGAGAAGCCAGAATCGATTTGGGGTGTGGCCAACAATATAGGCACTCCCTAAACCTAACGATGTTTTCGAGCCATCAGTGTAAATAAATGTGGCTTCCTTCATTTGTGCACATAGAGCAGCAAATGTCCGATGATAAACAAATGAAGGGGTACCATCCTTGGGAAATTGACGAAGGTCATGGAGCAGGCAGGTCTGGGGATGGAGCCAAGGCGGTGCTGTACCCCAAGTTGTCAAGAAGGTTTTAGGAAAGCGGAAGGAAAGAGAATGGAGCAGTTGATGGAAGCGGACTCCCAGTGGTAGTAGGGAGGAAGGGCGGCCGCATACCCTAAATCCAAGGAGGCGTCGAAAAAAATGTCATGGGCCGGATTAGCAGGCATGGAAGACAGATGGCTAGCATAACGACTCAGAAGAACAGCTTGCCAATTGGACAGCGGAGGTTCAGCAATCTCAGCATAAAGGCTTTCCACAGGGCTGGTGTAAAAAGCTCCAGACACTAAACGTAATCCACGGTGGTGGATAGAGTCGAGACGCCAAAGAATAGACGGCCGAGCAGAGGAGTAAACTATGCTTCCATAGTCCAATTTCGAGCGCACTAAGGCGTGATAAGAGGCGGAGAAGGACCACTCGGTCCGCTCCCCAGAAGGTACCATTCAGGACACAGAGGGTGTTGAGGGATCTCAGACAGCGAGCCGAAAGATAGGAAATGTGGGAGGACCAGCACAGTTTTCTGTCAAACATAAGACTCACGAATTTAGCGACGTCCGAAAACAGAAGGTTGACAGGTCCTAGATGTAAGGAAGGTGGAAGAAACTCCATACGACGCCAAAAATTAACACAAACGGTCTTACTGGGAGAGAAGCGGAAGCCTGTTGCGATGCTTCAAGAGTGGAGGCGATCGAGACATCCTTGAAGGTGTCATTCAAGAAGGCTGGTCCGTTGAGAGCTGTAGTAGATCACAAAATCATCCACAAAGAGGGAGCCCGAGACATCATCAGGAAGGAGACAATCCGTAATTGGATTTATGGCAATGGCAAACAGTACAACACTTAGCACGGAGCCCTGGGGTACCCCGTTTTCTTGGGAGAAAGTACGGATGGGAGAGAGTAGTGTTCACCCGCACTCTAAATGTGCACTCTGCCATAAATTCGCAAAGAAAATTGGGGCAGCCGACCTCGAAAGCCCCAAGAGAACAGTGCGCGGAGGATGCCTGTCCTCCAACAGGTATTGTATGCTCTCTCCACATCAAAAAATATTGCTACTGTTTGGCATTTCCGGAGAAAATTGTTCATGATATAAGTGGAGAGAGCAACAAGATAGTCAACTGCAGAACGATGCTTTCGGAATTCACATTGGGCAGGTGTTAAAAGACTGCGGGACTCCAGCCACCAGCCTAAATGGCAACTTACCATACACTCCAAAACCTTACATACACTATTCATGAGAGAAATGGGGCGATAGCTAGAGGGGAGATATATGTCCTTTCCAGGTTTCAGAACAGGAACGACGATAGCTTCCCGCCATCGTCTGGGAAAAGGACTTTCGGTCCACATTCGATTATAAAGGCGAAGGAGGTAACGCAGACTATGGGTTGATAAATGCAGCAACATTTGGATGTGGATACCATCCGGTCCTGGGGCGGAGGAGCGAGAAGAAGAGAGTGCATGTTGGAGTTCCCGCATGGAGAAAACAGTATTATAGCTTTTGCGATTTTGAGAGGAAAACGCAAGAGGTTGCACTTCCGCTGCACGTTTCTTCGGGAGAAACGCTGGCGGGTAATTTGAAGAGCTCGAAATCTCAGTAAAGTGTTGACCCAATGAGTTAGAAATTGCGGTGGGGTCCACTAATGTATCATGCACGACAGTGAGCCCAGAGACCGGGGAGAAACTAGGCGCGCCAGATAACCATCGAATCTGACTCCAATCTTCCTAGGAGGGAGTGAAAGTGTTAAATGAGCTAGTAAAGAAGTCCCAGCTTGCCTTCTTGCTATCACGGATGATGCGACGGCATCGCGCACGGAACTGCTTATAGCAGATACAGTTGGCCAAAGTAGGATGGTGGCGGAAAACGCGAAGAGCACGTCGCCGTTCACATATTGCGTCACGGCATGCCTTGTTCCACCAAGGAACTGGGGGGGTGCCGGGGCAATTCAGAGGTGCGTGGTATTTAACATTCCGCAGCTGTAAGAATAACGTCGGTAATGTGTGTGACCTCATCGTCGACGCTGGGAAAGTGACAGTCATCGAATGTCGGTAGAGACGAAAAAAGTGTCCAATCGGCTTGGGCAAACTTCCAGTGTCGTGGGCGCATACATGGCAGTTGAGGCTGCAGTCTAAGGACACATGGAAAGTGGTCACTCGAGTGTGTATCATCAAGGGCGAACCATTCGAAGCACCGAGCTAGTGGAACAGTACCAACCAAAAGGTCCAAATGAGAGAAATTTGTCGTGGAGGCAGACAAAAATGTAGGGTCCCCAGTGTTGAGGCAAACAAGATCCGCTTGGTGGAAGACGTCTATCAATAGTGAGCCATGCGGACAAGGATGTGGAGATCCCCAAAGCGGGTGGTGGGCATTGAAGTCCCCAACCAGCAAATAGGAAGGTGGAAGCTGACCAAGAAGATGAAGGAGATCAGCTCGTGCCATTGGTGTGGATGGTGGAATGTATACAGTACAAAGAGAGAAGGTGTATCCAGAAAGGGAAAGACGGACGACAGCTTGGAAGGAAGTGTTTAAGTGGATTGGGTGATAATGGAGAGTATCATGGAGAAGAATCGTGAGTCCTCCATGGGCTGGAGTGCCTTCAACAGAGGGGAGATCAAATCGGACGGACTGAAAATGGGGGAGAACAAAGCGGTCATGGGGACGCAGCTTTGTTTCCTGAAGACAGAAGATGACCGGCGAGTAGCATCGTAAGAGGATCAACAATTCATCCCGATTGGCTCGAATGCCGCGGATATTCCAGTGGATAATGGACATAGGTTGAACAGAAAATGGAGGAATGGGACCAAGGTTGCCATCAACTCAACGACTGCTCAGAGCTTGTGACCGACAGCGTGGAACGGCATTCAGCCGAAGGCAGAAGATCCTGATCCATATGTTTAGATGAAGGAGGAACTGATGGTTGTGAAGTTGGGGTACGTAAAAAATCTTCACGAGTATGCTCTTTTTTGGAAGTCTTGGTGTCTGACTTTTTGGCTCGAGATTTAGCAGAACCCGATGAAGGGTGAGCCATAGAGTGAGCAGGTGAAAGTGGGGAGGTTGAGCGGGCGATCTTTGTGCTGGCCGATCTGATGACCGTGGCACTAAAGGTGAGATCACAAGTCTGCGTGGCCAACTCCTTTGTTGGCCGAAGAGAGGCAAGGACAGTGCTGTATTTTCCTGTCTGAGGCACAGTGGGCTTTCGGCTGGCAAATAATTTTTGAGCAGCAAAGGTCGACACCTTTTCCTTCACTCTGATTTCCTGAATGAGCTTTTTGTCTTTAAAAATGGGGCAATCTCTAGAGGAAGCAGCATGGTCACCCATAGAGTTGGTGCAACGAGGGGATGGAGGTGGACAAGCGCCCTCATGGGCATCCTTGCCACACGTAACACATTTGGCCAGATTGGAACAGGACTGGCTGGTGTGATTGAACCGCTGACACCGATAGCAACGCGTAGGGTTTGGGATGTAAGGGCCAACGGAAATTATCTCATAGCCTGTCTTGATGTTCGATGGGAGTTGAACTTTGTCAAATGTCAAGAAGACAGTACGGGTTGGAATGATGTTCGTGTCAACCCTTTTCATGACTATGAACAGCCGTTACGCCCTGGTCAGACACGAAGTGTTGAATTTCCTCGTTGGACAATCCGTCAAGGGAGCATGTATAAACGACCCCACGTGAGAAATTTAAAGTGCGGTGCGCTTCCACCCGGACAGGGAAGGTATGTAGCAGTGAAGTACGCAGCAATTTTTGCGCCTGGAGGGCACTGACTGTTTCTAACAAGGTGCCATTTCGTAATCTGGAGCAAGACTTTACAGGACCTTAAATTGCATTGACACCTTTCTGAATAATGAAAGGGTTGACCGTGGAGAAGTCATGACCTTCGTCAGACCAAGAAACAACAAGGAACTGTGGCAACGATGGAAGAACTGTCTGTGGCTGAGACTCATTGAACTTACGCTTGTGAGCAGACATAGTAGAAGATGAGTAAACCATTGCGAAAGTATCCCCCATGATTACTGGTGTCTCCGATAGCGCTCTCCTTCCTTGTGGGTGCCCTCTCTGAGGGCACTCCCGCCTTAGGTGATTGTTCACACCTCAGGTCACACCTAACGAGAAACAGACGGAGGGACCAATCGGCACTTTCGGAAGGTATTAGCTCGGGTAATCACCCCTCCCTGGGCCTGGCCATTACCAGGGGGTACGTACGTGTCCTACCTGTCTACCTGGGGCGGGGAATTACACGTTACCCCGTCACCGGCTACACATGGAAATGCGTGGGTCGGCCTTCAGACACGCACAGGGAGGAAAAAAGAGAAAGGGAAAAAACAAATGGAAAGGAAAGAAGAGAGGTCTCAAACGCCACAGCGGAGAAAAGGGTGAAGAGAAGAGGTAAGGAAAAGAGAAGGACAAAGGAAGGACGGAGACTTGCGAGCAGAGAAAGCAAAGAATGTGTTAGATTTTCGAGTGTCCGTCTCCGGACGTAGGCACAAACCATACTCCCAGAGGGGGAGAAAGGGAAGGAAAGAGGCGGAGGAGGGAGGGGGGGGGGGGTGAAGATGGGGGATGAGGAAGGATGCGGAAAGGGAAGGTATGCAGCCCGGAAAGGAAGGAAGGCCACATTAGCTCGGGGTCCCGTGCTCGCTACGCACGTATCCACAAAAGAGTTGTGGACCCCCTGGGGGGGTAAAACAACGTGTACGAACGGAATTCATTCAATTTGCTTGATCCATGATTTAGGCGTTGCCAAGTTTACTAAATAATTGGATTTACAGTTGTTATGATCATATAGAAAATGGTGCAGGGAAGATGATTCAAAGACTGACATGTTAATTTTACTGAAGAAAAATTACATCAAGAAAACTAAAAAATATGACAGGATTGATAACTGCAACTAAACTTTGGAGCAGAGGGGAAGGAGAGGAGGATGTTTACTATTGCCAATGAACATACATAAAAAGTCTTCTGCACTACAGATGTGTTCATCTCATCCTGGGGTCTGAATGACCTGCCTATCCTTTTCAACCGTCGCCACTTTAACAGTTCAAAAAGCTACGATAATGTCAATCACTTTTATATGCATATATCAGCAGTACTGAACACTTTGCCTCCTGAATGTATGTACTGGCCAACTTTAGTAGCTGGCATGTCAATTTGCCTTCCATCACTGGTGGCAGACAGTTGACATTGGTTACATGACATCTTAGAAAAACAATCAGTGTACCAGCCTGGAAATGATGCCACCAGGCAGTCTACCATAAGGTGCCATGAAAGTAGCAATGATATAAGTTATCACTGTGTTGCTAGAAGATTTCTATACACACATTCATTCTGATTGCACTTGTGACCTATGGTTAAAGAATACCTACTCCAGTGATACATATTTTTAGAATAACTTCTCTTAATTTAGCCTATGACTGAGCTGCAGAATTTGCAAATTATATTTGTCATTCAATCTGTGTGCCTGGTGTACCATTTGCCACTACATTAAGATATTGATAACTATATCTGACAGTTGTGAACTACTGGTTTAGTAAGGAAAGCTAATGAACAGTTGTAAAAAAAGTATAGTTGCATTAAAATATATGAAGGCTGAATAATTAGAAGATTTGCAGGAACAGATAGAGGAAAAACTTATCCCATAGTGACTACAAAGACAAGATCAATATCGGTCAGCCCACAGAATATTTTGATTCATGTTCATCTATTTGGATAATAAAGCTGTACGATAAGAGCACATAAATATGCAGTAAAGTTACTAGCCTCTGTAGAGCAGCACTGGTAAAATAGCCAGACTGGATTAATGAATGGATCCAATTATGTCGGAATGAAAAAATGTCATTGAGGAAGCATCTGTCTTATTATAATTATGTTATAGTATACTGAGTTAGGTTTGAATGATGAACCACAGCTGGCACCCAGGCAAATTGTGAGATTCAATTAATTCCTTTTGCAAAAGATTTTAATTTGACTGAAATTAACGCTCACCTAATGACACCATTTATGTGTGATTTGATCCACCAGTGTACTGGACCTCAGTCTAAGATATATTTTAACCAATTGAAAAGTGTTGCCTTATTTAGGTTTTACAAGGGGGGATCAAATATAAACAGGATTTTTGTTCCTGAACATCAACAGTTGGTAGGACTGGCCCCACACTTCTGCTATGCTTAGGTGGGACCATTAAAGGTGAGGAGAGCATGCTGTTAGATACTTCCTACAGTTTCATCAGTAACAATCACTATGTCTGAGCAACAGGTGCACCCTTCCATTGTGCAACATATAACTATCAAATTTCTTGCTCGTGAAGGAGTTACAGCAGCATAAATTTGCCAAAGATTGACTGCACAATTTGATGACGAAGCATTATCAAGGACACCTGGCATAGGAAGTTCAAGGAAGGACAAGAATGTGTGGAAAATTAGCAACATGATCGCCATCCTCAGACCATCATTACAGACAGTAACATCCATGAAGTTAAAGGCATTATTGAAAATGATCGACAGGCGTCAGTATCAGAAATTGCACAAAAAGTCGAAATCAGTTATGGGAGCTGTCCAGCAATCATCACCTACAGTTCCATAAAGTGTGTTCCACATCAGTCCCTGAACTTTTGACTCAAAATCTGAAGTCGAGACGTTTGGAGGTCTGTCAGAGGCTTACAGCAAGATTTGCGGAAGAAGGTGATGCATTTTTGAGTTGGATAGTCACCCGCAATGAAACATGGTTTCACCACTACACTCCAGAATCCAAACAAGCCAGTAAGGAGTGGCAGAGGAAAGGGGAGGCAGCAGCAGTGAAACCCAAGACTCTACTGTCACAGCTGCCAAGGTTCTTTCAACCTTCTTTTTTTTTTTGATCAGCGAGATATTTTGCTGACTGATTTTCTGCATGATCAACACACAATCAATGCTGCTTACTACTGTGAACTATTGAACAAGGTGAGAGTTGAATATCACTGCAAAAGATGAGACCAATTGATTTGACAGGACCCCATACTACAGCTCTATCTATCTCCAAGCTACGGGAAATGCACTGGCCTACACTTTATCATCCTCCTTACAGCCCAGACTTATCGCCCTGCAATTTTCATTTATTTGGACCACTTAAAGGAGCTCTAGGAGGGCAACGATTTGAAGATTACGAGAGTGTGGAAGAATTCATGTGCATCTGGCTGGTGACACGACCCAGTTCTTTTTGTAATGAAGACATCAAACAGCTGCCCATACGCTGGGACAAATGCATTTCCAAAGCAAGAGACTATGTGGAAAAATAAATTATAACTGCCTTGAGGTTTTCAGTAAATTAACTTAAATAAAAAATAAAATCCCATTTATATCTGATCTGCCCTCGTAGATGACAAAAACAGGTTTTCCTGGGACGTTTTGGAAGTGCACCACTTCTATACTTTAAGCTCATATGAATCAGTTCAAACTTTTGTGAAGATAGATAAATACACTCCTGGAAATGGAAAAAAGAACACATTGACACCTGTGTGTCAGACCCACCATACTTGCTCTGGACACTGCGAGAGGGGTGTACAAGCAATGATCACACGCACGGCACAGCGGACACACCAGGAACCGCGGTGTTGGCCGTCGAATGGCGCTAGCTGCGCAGCATTTGTGCACCGCCGCCGTCAGTGTCAGCCAGTTTGCCGTGGCATACGGAGCTCCATCGCAGTCTTTAACACTGGTAGCATGCCGCGACAGCGTGGACGTGAACCGTATGTGCAGTTGACGGACTTTGAGCGAGGGCGTATAGTGGGCATGCGGGAGGCCGGGTGGACGTACCGCCGAATTGCCCAATACGTGGGGCGTGAGGTCTCCACAGTACATCGATGTTGTCGCCAGTGGTCGGCGGAAGGTGCACGTGCCCGTCGACCTGGGACCGGACCGCAGCGACGCACAGATGCACGCCAAGACCGTAGGATCCTACGCAGTGCCGTAGGGGACCGCTCCGCCACTTCCCAGCAAATTAGGGACACTGTTGCTCCTGGGGTATCGGCGAGGACCATTCACAACCGTCTCCATGAAGCTGGGCTACGGTCACGCACACCGTTAGGCCGTCTTCCGCTCACGCCCCAACATCGTGCAGCCCGCCTCCAGTGGTGTCGCGACAGGCGTGAATGGAGGGACGAATGGAGACGTGTCGTCTTCAGCGATGAGAGTCGCTTCTGCCTTGGTGCCAATGATGGTCGTATGCGTGTTTGGCACACAGGGCCAACACCCGGCATCATGGTGTGGGGAGCGATCTCCTACACTGGCCGTACACCACTGGTGATCGTCAAGGGGACACTGAATAGTGCACGGTACATCCAAACCGTCATCGAACCCATCGTTCTACCATTCCTAGACCGGCAAGGGAACTTGCTGTTCCAACAGGACAATGCACGTCCGCATGTATCCCGTGCCACCCAACGTGCTCTAGAAGGTGTAAGTCAACTACCCTGGCCAAGAAGATCTCCGGATCTGTCCCCCATTGAGCATGTTTGGGACTGGATGAAGCGTCGTCTCACGCGGTCTGCACGTCCAGCACGAACGCTGGTCCAACTGAGGCGCCAGGTGGAAATGGCATGGCAAGCCGTTCCACAGGACTACATCCAGCATCTCTACAATCGTCTCCATGGGAGAATAGCAGCCTGCATTGCTGCGAAAGGTGGATATACACTGTACTAGTGCCGACATTGTGCATGCTCTGTTGCCTGTGTCTATGTGCCTGTAGTTCTGTCAGTGTGATCATGTGATGTATCTGACCCCAGGCATGTGTCAATAAAGTTTCCCCTTCCTGGGACAATGAATTCACGGTGTTCTTATTTCAATTTCCAGGAGTGTAGATAAAGTCAACACAATTATTTTTTTAATTCAATAATCTTTACTGTTGTCGATATAAGATGGTTTACAATTTAGCTAAATGTAGCATGTAAAATTTGTTCTTACGTGAACTGAACGTGGAGAAGCAGTTTAAAGTGAATCCAGTAAATAAAAAAAGGCATTCTTATGACAAAATTGCAAACATGCTTTCAAAAACACAGTTTCACTCAGATTTTATGTGAAATCACACGTTCTTACAAGTTCTGTCTATGTACGCCACTGCTATGTTTCGAACCTGTGCAAATCAGTTCAAATTTTGTAACAAGCTACAAAAATACATGCAACATGGTTCAAAGGATGAAGAAGCCTCTACCAGATCGTTCATCACCCAAGTCAACAAAAAAATACGTTGGTTGCCAAGCTATGGTGGTCTAAAGTCAGTATTATGGTAGAGTAAAAATTTGGAACCAGAATGAAAAATGCTCTTATTGTCGCACAAAAAAAGATGAATATGTACTGGGCAGAGTTGACTTATTCCACAGCTCCAAAGATATTTAAATCAAAACATGTTGACATATTTGCAATTTTTTACAAGTTTAACTCTTGCATCGCAGTGCAGTGAGCTCTCTCAGACCCACCCCTGACACATGTACGGTGAGGTGTGTGAGAACAGTCAGAGAGTGGGATGCATCCTAGAGTGGGGGTGCTTCTATAATAGGAAGTATCCCAACATATGAGTAACTTACATACCCAATGATGCAAGGAGTTGAAATTTAAATCAGCCACCAACAAGAAGAAGACTCATCCAACAGGTACTCTAAACAAAATGGCAAACTGTTGTACAATGTACTACACACAAGTCAAAAATAATATGGAATATACTTATTTAAGAGGATCAAAAAAATTAAAAAATCCAGTTAAGAGGGCAAAAAGAAATGATTGGGTGGCTGATACGAACTGTAATAAAGAGACTCCAGATGACCTCAATACCAAAGCAAAGTGGCAAACTGATAGAGAAAAGTGTAAATAATAAGCAGTGTAATTGTTGTTTGTTGTTGTGGTCTTCAGTACTGAGACTGGTTTGATACAGCTCTCCATGCTATCCTATCCTGTGCAAGCTTCTTCATCTCCAGTACTTACTGCAACCTACATCCTTTTGAATCTGCTTAGTATATTCATCTCTTGGTCTCCCTGTATGATTTATACCCTCCACGCTGCCCTCCAATGCTAAATTTGTGATCCCTTGATGCCTCAGAACATGTCCTACCAACCAATCCCTTCTTCTAGTCAAGTTGTGCCACAAATTTTTCTTCTCTCCAATTCTATTCAATATCTCCTAATTAGTTATGGGATCTACCCATCTAATTTTCAGCATTCTTCTGTAGCACCACGTTTCGAAAGTTTCTATTCTCTTCTTGTCCAAACTATTTATCGTCCATGTTTCACTTCCATACATGGCTACACTCCATACAAATACTTTCAGAAATGACTTCCTGACACTTAAATCAATACTCGACGTTAACAAATTTTTCTTCTTCAGAAATTGTTTCCTTGCCATTGCCAGTCTACATTTTATATCCTCTCTACTTTGACCAACATTAGTTATTTTTCTCCCCAAATAGCAAAACTCATTTACTACTTTACTACATTTTCTAATCTAATTCCCTCAGCATCACCCAAGTTAACTCTACTATATTCCATTATCCTCATTTTGCTTTTGTTGATGTTCATCTTATAGCCTCCTTTCAAGACACTGTCCATTCCATTCAACCACTCTTCCAGGTCCTTTGCTGTCTGACAGAATTACAATGTCATCAGCGAACCTCAAAGTTTTTATTTCTTCTCCATGGATTTTAATTTCTACTCCAAATTTTTCGATTTGTTTCCTTTACTGCTTGCTCAATATACAGATTGAATAACATCGGGGACAGGCTACAACCCTGCCTCACTCCCTTCCCAACCGCTGCTTCCCTTTCATGCCCCTCGACTCTTGTAAAAAGCCTTTCACTCCCTGCATTTTACCCCTGCCACCTTTAGAATTTGAAAGAGAGTATTCCAGTCAACATTGTCAAAAGCTTTCTCTAAGTCTACAAATGCTAGAAACGTAGGTTTGCCTTTCCTTAATCTAGCTTCTAAGATAAGTGGTAGGGTCAGTATTGCCTCACGTGTTCCAACATTTCTACGGAATCCAAACTGATCTTCCCCGAGGTCGGCTTCTACCAGTTTTTCCATTCGTCTGTAAAGAATTCGTGTTAGTAGTTTGCAGCTGTGTGTTATTAAACTGATAGTTCGGTAATTTTCACATCTGTCAACACCTGCTTTCTTTGGGATTGGAATTATTATATTCTTCTTGAAGTCTGAGGGTATTTCGCCTGTTTCATACATCTTGCTCACCAGATGGTAGAGTTTTGTCAGGACTGGCTCTCCCAAGGCCGTCAGTAGTTCCAATGGAATGTTGTCTACTCCGGGGGCCTTGTTTCGACTCAGGTCTTTCAGTGCTCTGTCAAACTCTTCACGCAGTATCGTATCTCCCATTTCATCTTCATCTTCATCTTCATCTACATCCTCTTCCATTTCCATAATATTGTCCTCAAGTACATTGCCCTTGTATAGACCCTCTATATACTCCTTCCAACTTTCTGATTTCCCTTCTTTGCTTGGAACTGGTTTTCCATCTGAGCTCTTGATATTCACACATGTGATTCTCTTTTCTCCAAAGGTCTCTTTAATTTTCCTGTAGGCAGTATCTATCTTACCCCTAGTGAGATAAGCCTCTACATCCTTACATTTGTCCTCTAGCTATCCCTGCTTAGCCATTTTGCACTTCCTGTCGATCTTATTTTTGAGACGTTTGTATTCCTTTTTGCCTGCTTCATTTACTGCATTTTTATATTTTCTCCTTTCATCAATCAAATTCAATATTTCTTCTTTTACCCAAGATTTCTACTAGCCCTCGTCTTTTTACCTACTTTATCCTCTGCTGCCTTCACTACTACATCCCTCAGAGCTACCTATTCTTCTTCTACTGTATTTCTTTCCCCCATTCCTGTCAATTCTTCCCTTATGCTCTCCCTGAAACACTGTACAACCTCTGGTTCTTTCAGTATATCCAGGTCCCATCTCCTTAAATTCCCAACTTTTTGCAGTTTCTTCAGTTTTAATCTACACTTCATAACCAATAGATTGTGGTCAGAGTCCACATCTGCCCCTGGAAATGTCATACAATTTAAAACCTGGTTCCTAAATCTCTGTCTTACCATTATATAATGTATCTGATACCTTCTAGCATCTCCAGGATTCTTCCATGTACACAACCTTCTTTTATGATTCTTGAACCAATTGTTAGCTATGATTAAGTTATGCTCTGTGCAAAATTCTACCAGATGGCTTCCTCTTTCATTTCTTAACCCCAATACACATTCACCCACTATGTTTCCTTCTCTCCCTTTTCCTACTCTCGAATTCCAGTCACCCATGACTATTAAATTTTCATCTCCCTTCAGTACCTGGATAATTTCTTTAATCGTATCATACATTTCATCAATTTCTTCATCATCTGCAGAGCTAGTTGGCATATAAACCTTTACTACTGTAGTAGGCGTGGGCTTCGTATCTATCTTGGCCACAATAATGCGTTCACTATGATGTTTGTAGTAGCTTACTCGCACTCCTATTCTTTTACTCATTATTAAACCTACTCCTGCATTAGCCCTATTTGATTTTGTATTTATAACCCTGTATTCACCTGACCAAAAATCTTGTTCCTCCTGCCACCAAACTTCACTAATTCCCACTATATGTAAGTTTAACCTATCCATTTCCCTTTTTAAATTTTCTAACCTACCTGCCCGATTAAGGGATCTGACGCTCCGATCCGTAGAACACCCATTTTCTTTCTCCAGATAACGACGTCCTCTTGACTAGTCCCCGCCTGGAGATCCGAATGGGGGACTATTTTACCTCCAGAATATTTTACCCAAGAGGACGCCATCATCATTTATCCATACAGTGAAGCTGTATGCCCTCGGGAAAAATTACGGCTGTAGTTTCCCCTTGCTTTCAGCTGTTTGCAGTACCGGCACAGCAAGGCCGTTTTGGTTAGTGTTACAAGGCCAGATCAGTCAATCATCCAGACTGTTGCCCCTGCAACTACTGAAAAGGCTGCTGCCCCTCTTCAGGAACCACACGTTTGTCTGGCCTCTCAACAGATACCCCTCCATTGTGGTGTACCTACGGCATGGCCGTCTGTATCGCCGAGGCCCGCAAGCCTTCCCACCAATGGCAAGGTCCAGTGTAATTACAAATAGTAATAGCATGTGACAGCATTGCTTTGGGATAATGCAATATTGCAGACTGGTGATAGGTTACACTGTAGGGATGATCAACTTATTTGTTTTAACTGTGAAGCAGTAAGAGCCTCCAAGTAAGCAGAAGATTTTGGGTGTTAATTTGTATGTAAATGTTGAGCATGGCTAATTTTAAATGCTCTGGTATTGTGGAATGAGAGGTGAGTGAAGCTACAAATATAGTTATATAAGGAACAAAATGTTATGGAGAAGAACTGATGCTGATTACCATGTTACATTACGCAAACCCAACATCACAGCACCCACAAATACAAACAATGTGGAGGAGAAGGCTCTACACAGCTTTGAAAGAAAGCAGTGCACACAGTAGAAAAATGGATCCTTTTCATTTCCTCCCATAGATTGCTGTGACATTGGGCTAATATACCTAAAATATGCAACATGCATTACCAAGTATTTTGAGAATTGTTCACATGATCTTGCATCAAAAACATGTGTTCACCCTTTTGTAACAATAGTGAAAACAAGAGCCAGAGCAGTGCAGAGAGGGAAACAAATGAAGAGGTACTACATTAAGATTTGATGACTAAAGTGTGTGTGTTGTGCATTTGTGTGTTTTACATTTGTATAAGACAATGAAGGAAATACCACAAGAAAGCATACCATATACATTTTGATAAGATTGTGCAAAGCTGTTTTTCAGGTGGACTATAATAAATCCAAAACGAAATGGATATTAAACAATAAATTTAAATAATTTTTCCATTTAATATGATAAAATGGTGATTATCTAAACCTGTAACTACAGTAGAATGATGATTATCTTACCGCAAAGTAAGCTGATGAGAGGTGGGAATGGGCAGTTTTTGGCTTCCAGTTATACAATGTTATTTTGTTTTGTTTCATTTTCTTTTAGGGCACAAAAACTAGGGTCATACGCACCCACGTCAAAACTGCAGAACACGGAGACAAAGAGAGGAGTTGTAAAAAACTACACATCAATCTCAATCGTCGGAAGAGATGACAGTTAAAAACTGTGATGTGGAGAAAGGTCTATAAAATAATCCATCGAAAAATGGAGGTTCAGAACTGAAAGCTGAATCAACAGCCCACGCGTTGTTCACTAAAACAGCTGATAACTCAGACGGTAAATACAAACGGGGATGTAGAAGGCTAAAAAAAAAGAAACAGGGATGTAGGCAGCTAAAAAAAAAGGGCATTCTGTCAGGAAATGGCAGACAGGCAAAAGTTGGGCACAACGTGCACAAAGTGGTGGTGGAGCACCCCTTACAAATGGCGACGGCTAAAGAGACAGTGCCCAATATGCAACCCAGTTAAAATGATCTCTTGGTGACAGGACCCAGAGGAGGTCGTCCAAGCTGCTGGGAGAGTCTTAAAATGTTATTTTGTGATACAATGAGCCACAATCTATAGTCCAAGAAGAGTGAAGTTCAAACAGCTGCTCGGCTTTCACCCAAGTCAGTCCACTAATTTTATTGCCATCAAAGGATTAATTATCATTGTTATTCCAGTTCAGTTGTACTAACAAGTTTTAACATCATCTGGTTTAAAAGAAAATACTCTTACATGGCAGCATAACAGTGCTACCAACTGCTGTATTTCAGTAACAGCGACGCTGCATCTTTGCAGCAATGTACGAGTATGTGTGCCCTCAAGATCAATCAAGCTGTATACAGCACAGCAGTGAAGGGTAAAAAACTGAAATTTAAATCATCAGCAATGGGAGCAAAACTCAAGGAGGAGGGAAACAAAAAACTGAAGGAAATCTTAAAAATTGCTATTGAAAGGGAGTTGTTTTCCTTGAAAAGAGCTTCAAATGACTGATGTCACCTCAGTGACACTGATAAACTCAAGGACGTGATCGGCTGAGAGTGTGTCATCTGCTAGAAGGGAAGATATATCATGCGACAGCTGTAAACGGGTGTGTAGTGAATTAAAATACAGGCGCTGAAGTAAAAGGTGTCTCACCATCCATGGTTGGGAGTAGTGGGGACAAAGCGGATCGCCACTTAAAAGATGTCGATGGCTAAAAAGACAGTGCCCAATCCGGAGTCTAGTTAATATTACCTCCTCCCAATGAAGAGGCTGGAAGGAAGAAGTCCAAGCACAGGAAAGAGGTTTTATATCCTGTAACTTATTTTCGGGAAGTGCAGACCGATGTGTGTGCCATAAAAGAGCAACATGACAACATAAAATGCTCCGTAGATCAGCAAAGGGAACCATGTGAACAGTGGGCTGAGGAAGACAGACTGCAGCCTTTACCGCTATATTGGCTCCCTCATTTCCACAGATACCAACATGCCTTGGGATCCAGAGGAATGACACAGAGATGCCTCCCAAGCAGAGCATGTGGGAGGCAGTCCTGAATCTGGTGGACCAAAGGGTGGATGGGGTAAAGAGCTTGGAGGCTGAGAAAGGAGCTGAGAAAATCTGAGCATATAATATACTGCATCTCCTTATGGTGACTGAAGTGTTGGACAGACTGAAGAACAGCGTGATTAGCTCCGCAGTAAAAACCGAATACTGGTCGGGAAGCCAAAATATAATAGGGGTGTCGCCAACAATATAGGCACTCACAACACCAAACGTCGCCTTTGAGCTGTCAGTGTAAATAAATGTGGCATTCTCCAATTGTGCACATAGAGCAGCAAATTCCCAACGATAAACTATAAAGGAGAGGGAGGAAGGGGGGTGGGGGTGGGGGGAGAGGTACTATCCTTGGGAAGCTAGCAAAGGTCACTGAGAAGGTAGGTCCAGGGGTGAAGCTAAGGTGGTGCCATACTCCCATTTGTCAAGAAAGTTTTAGGAAATTGGAAGGAAAGGAAATTTAATAGTTGATGAAAGTAGACTCCCACTGGTAGTAGAGAGGAGGTGCAGCCTGCACCCTAAATCCATGGAGGCGTCGGAAAAAAGGGCATGGGTCAGAGGAAAAGGCATTGAAGACAGATGACTAGCTTAACGGCTAAGGAGGACAGCTCACCAACTGGACAGCGGAGGTTCGGCAGTCTCAACGTAAAGGCTCTCCACGGGGCTGGTATAAAAAGCTCCAGATGCTAAACACAATCCACAGTGGTGGACAGAGTCTAGATGCCGAAGAATAGACAGCCATGCAGATGAGTGAACTGTGCTTCCATAGTACAATTTCAAGCACACTAATGTGTGATATAGGTGGAAGAGGACCATTCAGTATGCTCCCCAGAAGGTACCACTCAGAACACAAAGAGTGTTGAGGGATCGCAGACAGTGAGTCAAAAGATATATAATGTGAGAAGACCAGCACGGTTTTCTGTCAAACAAAAGTCCCATGAATTTGGCGACATCCATGAACAGAAGGCCAACAGGGCCTAGATGCAGGGAAGGCAAATAAAACTCCATAAAATGCCAAGAATTTACACAGACGGTCTTACTGGATGAAAATCTGAAGTCGGTTTCAATGCACCACGAGTTGAGGCGATCGAGACATCCTTGAAGACGTCATTCAAGAAGGCTGGTCCATTGAAGCTGTAGTAGACTGGAAAATTGTCGACAAAGAGAGAGCCCGAGACACTGGGAAGGAGACAATCCATACCCGGATTTATGGCGAAGGCAAACAGTACAGCACTTAGCACAGACTACCCTGTTTTCTTGGGAGAAAGTACGGGAAAGAGTCGAGTTCACCCTCACCTTGAATGTGTGCTCTGTCAAATTCATGGATGGAAAGTGGTAGATGACCTCGAAAGCCCCAAGAGAAAAGTGTGCGGAGGATTCTGGTCCTCTAATAGATATTGTATGCCCTCTCCAGATAAAAAAATACAACTACCGTTTGGCATTTCTTGAGAAAAATGTTCACGATATAAGCGGAGAAAGCAACAATACTGTCAACTGCACAATGATGCTATCGGAAACTGCATTGGGCAGGAGTTAAAAGGTTTTAGGACTCCAGCCACCAGCCTAAATGGCAACTTACCATATGCTCCAAAATCTTACATACACTACTTTGAGAGAAATGAGGCAATAGCTAGAAGGGAGATGTTTGTCCTTTCCAGGTTTCAGAACAGGAATGATGATAGCTTTCCGCCATCTTCTGGGAAAGGTAATATTGGTCCAAATTCGATTATAAAAGTGAACAAGGTAATGCAGGCAATAGTATGATAAATGCAGCAACATTTGTATGTGGATGCCATCCGGTCCTGGGGTTGAAGAGTGAGAGGAAGAGAGTGCATGTTGAAGTTCCTGCACAGAAAAAACAGTATTATAGCTTTCGCGACTTTGAGAGGAGAAAGCAAAAAGTCTCATTTCCGCTGCTCATTTCTTTGGTAGAAAGGCTGGCGGGTAATTTGAAAAGCTCAAAATCTCAGCAAAGTGTTGACCCAAATTAGTTAGAAATTGTGACTGGGTCCATTGAGGAATGTTGCCCGACAGTTAGCCCAGAGACTGGGGAAAAACTAGATGTGCCAGATAACTTCTACTCCAAACTACAGATGTGGGAGTGAAGGTGTTAAAGGAGCTGGTAAAGAAGTCTCAACTTGCCTTCTTTCTATCATGGATTACGCGATGGCATCGTGCACATAACTGATTATAACGGATACAGTTGGCCAATGTAGGATGATGGTGGAAAATAGGAAGAGCACTTCTCCGCTCACATATCTCTTGACGACATGCCTCCTTCCACTAAGGAATTGGGGGGGGGGGGGGGGGGGCTGGGGCAAAGGGGAGGTATGAGGTGTTTAATGTACCACAGCTGTAAGAATGACTTCCATAACATGAGTGACCTGCTCATCAATGCTACGAAATGGACAGTCATCAAATGTTGCTAGAGAGGAGGAAAGTGTCCAACTGGATTGGGAAAACTGCCAGCATCTCGGGCGCATAGATGGCAGTTGTGGCTGTAATCAAAGGACACACAGAAAACAGTCACTGAAGTGTGTATCAGCAACCATTCAAAGTGCCAAGCTAGCTGAACAGTACTGACCAAAAGGTCCAAATGAGAGTAAGTTGATGAAGAGGCAGACAAGAAAGTAGGTTCCCTGGTGTTGAGGCAAAAAGATCCACTTGGTGTAAGAGGTCACTCAATGGGGAGCCTCTCAGACAAGGACACGGAGATCCCCAAAGCGGGTGGTGGGTGCTGAAGTCCCAACCAGCAAAGATGGGGGTGGGAGCTGACCAAGGAGGTGAAGGAGATCGGCTCTTGCCCTTGGTGTGGACAACGGAACGTATATGGGATAAAGACAGAAGGTGTATCCAGAAAGGGAAAGACATACAGCAACAGCTTAGAAAGAACTGTTTAAGGGGATTGGGTGCTAATGGATAGTATCATGGAGAAGAATCTTAAGCCCCTGTATATGACAGAGGGAAGATCAAACTGGACTGATTGGAAATGTGGGAAGACAAAGCGATCATGGGGACATAGCTTTGTTTCCTGAAGACATAAGATGACTGGGGAGTACAATCATAAGAGGATCAACAATCCCTCCCGACTGGAGCAAATTCCATGAGTATTCCAATGGATAATCAACATAGGGTAGACAGAAAGGGAAAAATCTCACCACAGTTGCCATCAACGATCGCTGAGAGCTAGCGGCCATTGGTGTGGAGCAGCATTCAGCCAAAGACAGAAAATCCTGACCCATAGGTTATTCGGGGGCAGCTCCTGCCACCAGTGATCGGATAGTTTATCAGCCACCAGTGGTACATCTCAGCGACATGGAAGATGGCTGCAGGTGGCTATTGCTGGGTGGTACTGTAGAAGAGACATGCCATGGTGGAGGAGGAGAGGAACTTTGTTTCTTATGAGCCTTCTTGGAAGCAGGATGTTGAAATGAGGGAGGAGTTGATGGTTGCGAGGTCTGAGTACGTAAAAAATCTTCACGAGTAGAATCTATTTTGGAAGTCCGTGCGTCCGATTTTTAGGGCCCGTGATTTAGCAGGAGCTGATGGAGGTTGAGCCTTAGAGTGAGCGGGTGATAGCGGGGAGGCTGAATGGGTGATCTTTGGGCTGGTTGATCTGATGACTGTGGCGCTACAGGTGAGATCGCAAGTCTGCATGGCTACCTCCTTAGTAGGTCGAGGAGAGGCGAGAACAATGCTATACTGACCCACTGGGAGCACAATGGGCTTTCTACTGGCGAGTAACTTATGAGCAGCAAAGGTAGACACCTCTTCCTTCACTTACATTTCCTGAATTATTCGTTAATCTTTAAAAATAGGGAAATCTCGAGAGGAAGCAGCATGGTTGCCCATACAGTTGATGCAACGACGGAATGGAGGTGGACGATCACACTCATGGTCATCCCTGCCACAGGTAACGAATTTGGCCATATTGGAATATGACTGGCTGGTATAATTAAGCCACTGACACCGATAGCAACGCTTAGGGTTGGGGTTGTAAGGCCGAATTGAAATTATCTCATATCCCGCTTTAATGTTTGATGGAAGTTGAACTCTGTCAAATGTCAAGAAGAGATTGCGGGTCAGTACCAATTCATTTTCAACCCATTTCATGACTGTGTACAGCGGTTATGCCCTGATCAGGCATGTAATTTTGAATGTCCTCATTGGATAATCTGTTGAGAGATTTTGTATAAACCACCCCACGCGATGAATTTAAAGTGTGGTGTGCTTCCACATGGACAGGGAAGGTGTGTGGCAGTGTCGTTTGAAACAATTTATGTGCCTGGAGGGCACTGTCTGTTTCTAACAACAAGGTGCCATTTTGTAACCAAGAACAAGACTTTAAAGGACCAGCAATTGCATCGACACCTTACTGAACAATGAAAAGAGTTGACTGTGGAGAAGTCTTGACCTTCTTCAGACTGAGAAACAACTAGGAAGTTTGGCACTGACAGAAGAATTAACTGTGGCTGAGACTATCTAGCTTTCTCTTGTGGGCACAAGTTGTAGAAGTAGAAGAAGCCATTACGAAATTATCCCCCATGATTACCAGCGTCTCCGATGGCATGCTCCTTCCTATTTTTTAAGAAATGATATTTTTACCATTTTTACTATCAAACTGCAAAGCCAGACTAAAAAAAATTCTTAGTTTATAAAACCAAACCTACTTTAAAATCCCTGAAAATCATCATTCAAACTTTCTTCTTCTTCTTCTTCTTCTTCTTCTTCATCATCATCATTGTCCTCTTCATACACAGATGGTCTTCACTGTCATCGAGAGTGTTACTTATGCCACACTTCTGGAAAGATTTAACAATAATGTCTTCTCTCACTGTAGATCATGACAGTTTTATCCACAGTCACACTTGGGTGATTGCAGGTCATTTTAAAGCTCCCTTTGGCATGAATTCACATTGGGTTTCATCCATCATCCATTTGTTCAATTCCTCTCTCATACACACTTTTAACAGTTTATCAATCAAGAGGTTGCAATTATGAAGTATTCCTCCCAGAATAGCAGCAAGCTCTGTATTTCTCCACGTCACTTTCACTTAATTGTTCAAATGACTACTAAACAATCTAGAACAAGAAGAGAATTATTCTCCAGTAAAGCACATATCCTCCTCTCCCACACTCTATAAAGCCACAATTTCATACCAGTCTCTTCCATCCAGCCATCATCACGTATGTGAACACCACCACCTGGTGGTGTCTTGGAAGGTTTTGGCATTCTTTTGCACTTGAAAATGATCATTGGATCAAGTTTAGTACTGTCAGCACAACATGAAAGGATAACAGTGTAGCGCATTTTTTCATGTTCACTTGTTCTTATGGTTACAGTTTTAACACCTTTCAAGCCAACTGTTCTGTTGCTCGGCACATCGAATATCAGAGGAGTTTTGACCATATTCACTAGTTGGCTTAGTTACACACTGGATTTCTTTTTATGTTGAATAATAAAGTGATGGAAAGTTAATATTTTCTCTTCATACTCTTGTGGCACCAACCAACTCTGCTCTTGAAGTCTGTGAAGTTCCATTGTAGTGCTAGCTTACAAGTGTGTATTTGAATCATTTCCATCATTTTGATTGAGTCCTTGACTCCATTTCATTATGTCATCATCTAGTTTTGACCATTTTCAAATCAGTCCTGTATTTGCACATTTAGTCTTCCTCTTTTTTTCAGTTCTTCTTTATTAGCCCACCAACTGCAAATGGTCCCCCCCCCCCCTCACCCCCTCACCCCCACCCTTCTCTCTATTGGTGGAGGCCGTTCAGCTGCTCTGTTTTATGTTCTGCATATGCTATTACTTTCAGTTTATAGCCTGCACAATATGAATAACTTTTCTTTTTTCCATTATGAAACTAGCTGGTAACAAAAATATTTTACTGTTGCTGGTAACACAAATCACTTTCAATTCAATTAAAGATGAAATATATATACAGTCCGCTGGAACTGTAGATTGCAGTGACACATCATATGCCAAACAGTATTCCGAGTTTGTGATGGAGGGGCGGGAGAGCAACGGTGTTAGCAAGCTTGTGAATCCTCACAACTCTTGTTCATTGCATTGGTGCACTGCTGCTGACAGTTGCATGTAATGTTGCCAGATAGAGGTTCCCCCAGCACTGAATATATGGCCGCGTTTAAGACTGGCAGGAATTTCAAATCAAATATTCGACATTTTGATATTAATTTCAAGTATTGGATGAACGTGAATTTTGGAAGCAATTTTTTGAAGAAAAAAATAAAATATGGTAAGTGCTCAGAGATTTTTATGGGTGAGCACCTTATCCTTTCTCTCCCACACAAAGACTGAATGATATTAGTGTTAATCATTTCTCCTAGTATTACATCTATGAATTTAAATGTGTTTCCAAAGTGTGGTTAATTATTGGCAATGAAATTCATAACATTCTGATCCCTGCAGATCAGGGATTGCCAAGAATTCAGCACACGACCATTGCTCTGGAATGAGTGCAGCAGATAACTCACATATTTAAAAAAACCCTACATACCTTAATTTAAAGGTTAAGTTGGAAAGCCTGAACACTGTCAAATGATGAATACACATTTAATGAGAAAAACCTGGACTGTGGCTAATAGATATAAAAAAGTTTTTCAGAGATGACCACCACCAGTCAACTGGACATGTACATATGTACAAAGATTTTTTACCTTATGATTGGTTTGGCATTATCCTAGGTGGCTTGGCCTACAATGATACAAGGCCAGCCAGTTAGTCTGTCAATACATCTGATTTTGGATGGGATCTGCCTTGAGCAAAACACAATTTTGTTTTATATCCTAAATGTGTTTCACTGTGGTTGCAGCATCATCAGTGGGCTTTTATTTTATGGCTGTTAAACATAAAGAATGTTCTTTACTGTTTGTACAAATGTAAATATTGGTTTTTAAAATAATAATTACAAATTTTTGAAGAACACACACAATAATGTATTTTCATACATTTTTAAAACATGCTGTGGTTTTCCTGAGGTATAATGTTTTTATAGTACCTGTTGTCTTTCACAGTTTGTCACATGCAGCCATATACAACTAAATGTAAACGAATTATTTAAGCAGAAATTATGATTTAGAAACAGTAATGGCTATGCCTGAAATTAATTAATTCTATATGGAAGGTTGTGTGTGTGTGTGTGTGTGTGTGTGTGTGTGTGTGTGGTTTTTTTTTGTGGTTTTAGGGCGCACAACTACAATGGTCATTAGGAATGCACCGCGAGGCACAAGATTAAAACAGCAACGAAAACGGACAATACTATAAAAGACAGACAGGCATAGGATTAAAAAAATGGCATAATCAAACGTCCTTAGACAGATTTGTCAAGAATTTTAATAATAAAAAAATTCTACCCTGCAACTGTTTTTGGCTGCCATCCTTTATTGTGAAAGATTTGTCAAGTTGATAAAACGAAGAACGCGAGCAGCTGCTCCGGGGTCATCTGCTAAAATGGCATCCAGAGTACATGGCAGGCCAAGATCAATGCGCAGTTTAGTAAAAGTTGGACAGGACGTTAAAATGTGGCGTACCATCAGCAATTGCCCACATGAGCAGAACGGCCCGGCACAGCCGTCAGCAGGTGGCGATGGCTGAACCGGCAGTGTCCAATTTGTAACCAGGCCAAAACGACCTCCTCCAGTCAAGAAGAGCATGAAGAGGTCGTCCAAGCCACGGGAAGAGGTTTCAAGGCCCGAAGCTTGTTTTCCGTAACTGCAGCCCAATCGGCATGCCACAGTGATAAAATGCACTGACAAATGAACCTGCTACAATCTGATGAAGGGACACAACAAGAAGCTGTCCGAGGCTGGAGGACCGCAGCTTTGGCCGCGGCATGTGCAGCTTCGTTCCCAGGGATACAGACATGGCCAGGAACCCACATAAAGGTAACCAGAGAACCGTCGTCCACCAGCTGCTGAAGAGAGCGTTGGATCCAGTGCACGAAAGGGTGAACCGGATACAGATCACTGAGGCTCTGGATGGCGCTCAAGGAATCAGAGCAGATGACATAAGCAGAATGTCAGTGGCGGCAGATGTAAAGAACAGCCTAGTAGAGGGCAAACAGCTCAGCTGTGAAGACGGAACAATGGCCCTGGAGCCGGTATTTGAAACTGTGTGCCCCGACAATAAAAGAACACCCAACACCGTCATTGGTCTTAGAGCCATCTGTATAAATGAAGGTCATATTAATGAACTTCGAACGAAGTTCGACAAAACGGGAGCGGTATACCGAACCGGGGGTAACCTCCTTTGGGAGCGAGCTGGGGTCAAGGTGAACGCAAACCTGAGCCTGGAGCCAAGGTGGCGTTTGGCTCTCGCCCACTCAAAAGGTTGCAGTGAGTGAAAAATCAAGGTGCTGAAGGAGGCGACGAAAGCGAACTCCAGGGGGTAGCAGTGCAGAGACATACAACCCGTATTGATGGTCGAGAGAGTTGTCAAAAAAGGAACGATAAGATGGGTGGTCGAGCATTGACAACAGCCGACAGGCATACCGACAAAGCAGTGTATCGCGCCGGTAGGTTAATGGCAATTCACCGGCTTCGGCATGACGACTCTCGACGGGACTAGTATAAAACGCTCCGATCGCAAGATGTAATCCCCGATGTTGATTGGAGTTGAGGCGGGATAAGATGGACGGCCATGCAGAGGAGTATACGAAGCTCCCATAATCCAGCTTGGAGCGGACGATCGATCGATATAGGCGAAGTAGGACGGTTCGATCCGCTCCCCACGACATACCACTGAGAACACGGAGGACATTTAGAGAACGGGTACAACGAGCAGCCAAATATGACATGTGGAAACCAGCTAAGTTTCCTGTCAAATATAAGACCTAAAAATTTTGTTGTCTCCACGAATGGGACAACAACAGGACCGAGTCGTAAGGAAAGTGGGAGAAACTCTTTGTAGCGCCAGAAGTTAATACAGACCATCACCTCGGCAGAAAAACAGAACACTCCAGGAGTAAAGACGGTCAAGACAACGCTGAAGACAGCGCCCCAGGAAACATGTACGATGCGTGCTACAACAGATGCTAAAATCGTCTACAAAAAGGGAGCCTGATACATCAGCTGGGAGGCAATCCATTATTGGATTGATCGCTACGGCGAAGAGAGCGACGCTCAAAAATGAGCCCTGTGGCACCCCATTCTCCTGGCGAAAGGCATCGGACAGGACTGAACCCACACTTATCCTGAACTGTCGATCCATTAAAAAGGCACGAATAAAAAGAGAGAGGCGACCGCAAAAGCCCCATGTATGCATGGTGTGAAGAATGCCCGCCCTCCAACAGGTGTCGTAAGCCTTCTCCAAGTCAAAGAACACAGCCACGGTCGGGCGCTTTTGCAAGAAGTTATTCATAATGAAGGTTGACAAGGTAACCAGATGGTCAACAGCAGAGCGGCACATAAGAAATCCACATTGTACATTGGTAAGTAGGTGTCGAGATTCGATCAGCCAAACCAAACGAGAGTTAACCATTCGCTCCATCACCTTACAGACACAGCTGGTAAGCGAGATGGGTCGATAACTGGAAGGCAAGTGCTTGCCCTTCCCCGGCTTAGGAATCGGGACAACAATAGACTCGCCCCACCATGTGGGAACATGAGCCTCAATCCAGATGCGATTGTAAGTACGAAGAAGAAAACCTTACCCCGCAGGAGATAAGTTCTTCAGCATCTGAATATGAATAGAATCAGGCCCTGGAGCGGGGGATCGTGACCGGGCAAGTGCATTTTCGAGTTCCCGCATGGTGAATGGGGCATTATAACTTCCACGATTTGAGGAGCGGAAGTTAGGTGGCCTTGCCTCCTCTGCCTGTTTTCAGGGGAGGAAGGCAGGGTGGTAAGGAGCGGAGCTCTAAACCTCTGTGGAAAAGCAGCCGAAGACATTGGAGACATCCTCAGGGGCCACAATGATGTCATTCGCGACCCGCAAGCCAGAAACTGGTGAGTGGACTTCAGTGCCAGATAGCTGGCGCAGTCTATTCCAGACAACAGAAGAAGGAGTAAAACTGTTGAAGGTGTTTGTGAAAGCAGCCCAGCTGGCTTTCTTGCTTTCTTTAATAACACGACGACACTGCGCACGTAATCATTTATAATTGATACAATTCGCCACCATGGGGTAGCGTTTAAAGGTGCGTAAAGCACGTCGACGAGCACGTAAAGCGTCTCTACATGCTGGGGTCCACCAGGGGACCGGTACACGACATGGAGAAGAAGTAATGTGAGGGATGAAATATTCAGCAGCAGTGAGAATGACTTCCGTGAGGTGTGCGACATGACTATCGCAGCTTGCGAAGGTTTGATCCTGAAAGGTCGCCCTGGAAGAGAAGAGCCCCCAGTCTGCTTTGGAGATGTTCCAACTAGTTGAGCACGCAGAGGGGGTATGATGCAGGAGATGAACAACACACGGGAAGTGGTTGCGCGAATACGTATCAGAAAGTGCATACCACTCAAACCGGCGTGCAAGTTGGGTAGTATATATAGAGAGGTCTAAATGGGAATAGGTGTGAGATGTGTCCGAAAGAAAAGTAGGGGCGCCAGTATTGAGGCAGACAAGATTGAGTTGGTTGAAAAGGTCTGCTAACAGGGAGCCCCTCGGGCAGGACGCTGGAGAGCCCCAAAGGGGATGGTGGGCATTGAAGTCTCCAGTTAACAAAAATGGTGCAGGTAGCTGAGCAATAATTTGCATCATGTCTGCCATGGTAACAGCAGATGACGATGGAGTGTAAATGGTACAAATGGAAAATGTAAAAGTGGGGAGATTAATTCGGGCGGCAACTGCCTTTAGGCCGGTGTGCAATGTGATGGGATCGTAGTAAATATCGTCCCGGACCAGCAACATAACCCATCCATGAGCCAGAATGCCTGCCACAGGGGGTCGGTCAAAATGCACAGAGATGTAGTGTGCCAAGTCAATTTGATCGCATGGGTGTAGTTTCCTTTCCTGGAGGGCTACGACGAGCGGACAGTGCAAGCGTAGCAGCAACTTTCAGTCCTCTCGGTTGAGCGAATCCCGCGAATATTCCAATGAAGAAGTGCCATCGTGAGAAGAAAAAGAAAAAGGAGAAGCAAGAAGGGGTCACCTTGACGGCCGCTGAGGGCCTGGCTTCGAGCAAGCACTGCCGCCGCTATCAGCAGGCGGACAGTCATAGTCCATTGGGTCTATAGGTTCATCGGCCATCTTGGTAAGATGGCCGGGAGGGGGAGCTTCTGCCGCCGGTGAATGGCCAGATGTTCGGCTACCAGCAGTGCGGCCAGGCGAAACGGATGACGGCCTGGGGCGGCAACCGCTGGGTGGCGCAGGAGAAGAAACACGCAGTGGCGGAGAAGGAGAACTTTGTTTCCTATGAGCCTTCTTGGAAGGTCGTTTAGTGGAAATACTGGTCGATGGCTGGGAGGTCGAGGTACGTAGGAAGTCTGCACGGGATGGTTCCTTCTTGAAGCCCCCTGCATCTGACTTCTGGGTCTTCGTCTTGGCAGAAGCTGATGAAGGTGCTTGTGTCTTATGGGTGACGGGAGGAAGAGGAGACGTTGACCGGGAGATCTTAGCACTGGCTGAACGGACGACCATCGTGCTGAAGGTCAGATCGCATGTCTGCGTCGCCACCTCCCTGGTAGAGCGAGGAGAGGTCAGGACAGTACTGTATTTCCCCACTGGGAGCAGCATGGGCTTCCTACTAGCAAAGAGCTTGCGAGCAGCCAAGGTGGACACTTTCTCTTTGACCCGAATTTCCTGTATACAGCGTTCTTCCTTGTAGATGGGACAGTCACGGGAGGACGCTGCATGGTCACCCTGACAGTTCACACAACGAGGAGACGGAGGTGGACAGTCACCCTCGTGGGCATCCCTGCCACAAGTGACACATTTAGCCGGATTAGAACAAGACTGGCGAGTGTGAGTAAAATGCTGACACCGGTAGCAGCGCGTAGGTGTCGGGACATAGGGGCGAACAGAAATAACCTCGTAGCCCACTTTGATGCGTGACGGCAGCTGAAAACTATCAAAGGTCAAGAAAAGTGTCCGGGTCGGTACAAGGTCATTGTTGACCTTTTTCATGACCCTATGGACAGCCGTCATGCCCTGCTCGGCGAGGAAAGACTGAATCTCCTCGTCAGTCAATCCGTCGAGTGTTCTAGTATATACCACACCACGCGACGAATTTAAAGTGCGGTGAGCCTCCACCCGGACAGGGAACGTGTACAGGAGTGTGGCCCGAAGCAGTTTTTGTGCCTGAAAGGCGCTCTCAGTTTCTAGTAACAAGGTACCATTACGCAACCTGGTACAAGATTTGACAGATCCGGCTATGGCATCTACGCCCATCTGGATAATGAAAGGGTTGACAGAGGAAAAATCCTTTCCGTCCTCAGATCTAGAAACTACGAGGAACTTTGGGGCAGGCGATAGTACTTTTGTCACTGGTGGCTGGTCAAGTTTCCGTTTTTGGGCAGAAGCCGAGAGAGAAGAAGAAGAGAAATCCATTGCGGAGGAATTCCCCATGATTGCCAGCGTCTCCGATGGCGCGCTCCTTCCTTGTGGGGACCCTCTCAGAGGGCACTCCCGCCTTAGGTGAATGTTTACACCTCAGGTCACACCTCCCGAGAAACAGACGGAGGGACCAATCGGCATGGTCGGAAGGTATCAGCTCAGGCAATCACCCCTCCCTGGGCCTGGCCTTTAGCAGGGGGTACGTGTGTGCCTTACATGTCTACCCAGGGCGGGGAATTACGCATTACCCCGTCACCAGCTACGCGTGCGAACGCGTGGGTCGGCCTTCAGGCGCGCACAGGGAGGAAGGAAGAAGAGGAAAAAAGAAGGGAGATAGGGAGAGAAAGGACAGACTGTCTCAAACGCCAAGGCAGAGACCAGAGGAGGAGAAGAAGGCGAGGAGAAGAAGGCGAGGAGAAGAAGGCGAGGAGAAGAAGGCGAGGAGAAGAAGGCGAGGAGAAGAAGGCGAGGAGAAGAAGGCGAGGAGAAGAAGGCGAGGAGAAGAAGGCGAGGAGAAGAAGGCGAGGAGAAGAAGGCGAGGAGAAGAAGGCGAGGAGAAGAAGGCGAGGAGAAGAAGGCGAGGAGAAGAAGGCGAGGAGAAGAAGGCGAGGAGAAGAAGGCGAGGAGAAGAAGGCGAGGAGAAGAAGGCGAGGAGAAGAAGGCGAGGAGAAGAAGGCGAGGAGAAGAAGGCGAGGAGAAGAAGGCGAGGAGAAGAAGGCGAGGAGAAGAAGGCGAGGAGAAGAAGGCGAGGAGAAGAAGGCGAGGAGAAGAAGGCGAGGAGAAGAAGGCGAGGAGAAGAAGGCGAGGAGAAGAAGGCGAGGAGAAGAAGGCAAGGGAAAAAGTAAGGAAGACAGTGAGAGAGGGAGAAGGACAAAGAAAGGAACCAAACAAAGGAAGGAAGAAACAAGAATAAGTGAAAAACCAAAATGACCACAAATAGAAGTCGTGGAACCGTCCGTCTACGGACACAGGCGCAAACTACCCCCTTAAGGGGGAGGGACTCCTTTTAGTCGCCTCTTACGACAGGCAGGAATACCTCAGCCTATTCTAACCCCCGGACCCGCTGTGTGTGTGTGTGTGTGTGTGTGTGTGTGTGTGTGTGTGTGTGTGTTGCGGGCGTGTGCGCGTGTTCGTGTAGGGTAATTGCGGGGGGGGGGTGGGGGGGGGGGTGGAGGGGGGGCGGATGGATTCTATAGGTTGGTGTTATCTAATAATTCTTTGAGGGCAGAGAATAGAGCTCACTGATTGCAGAGGGCTGTGTATTCATTTATTACTTTTTACCCTCTACTATGGCTTTTTGAATTTGATAGTTTTTTTCAATTATTAGTTTTTGAGGGAGGCTGTCGCAGCATTTGAGAATTTTTGAGCCAGTATTTATGTCTGTTGGGCTAAGGTTCTTGTCCATAAGGTGCTCAGCAAATGTGGAATGACAGCTGTTACTTTTTACTTCTCTTCTGTGTTCTGTGTATATGGTATTATAAGTTCTGCTTGTCTGTCCTATATAAACTGATTTGCAGTCTTGACATGTTAGTTGGTAAATAGCAGATGTATTGTCTTTGACTGTACTTGGGTTGGTTGTCCTTAGTTCTCTTTTTTTGAGTTGTCTGTCCTGTTTGCTATTTATAGCCCTTGTTTTTTGGGTATGTTACCTATTCAGTGAGCTGCTTTGTTTTTGTAGGTGAGAGTGAACCACTTGTTTGTTGTTGTTGTGGGCGTTACTTGTTCATATGTGCTCATATGTGTATTCTGTGTGTTTGTAAATTGGTGTGAAGGTTTTTGATTTTGTGTGTTGGATGTCCTTTTTAGTTTTGGGATTCAATTTATCTATTCTCTAAGGCTATTTGTTTGATTGCCTGTAATTCACTGTTATAGTCGTTTTGAGTGAGTGGTGTTTTGTCCAGTATGTGCAGCATCTAACGGAAACCGGCTAGTTTGTGCATAATCAGATGATTAGAATGAATAAAACGTTCTGGGTTTTCCAGCCGCGTCGGTTCGAATAAAATGCTCAAGCTTTTGATGGCCATTTCCGCCATCGCCGTCAGGAGTTCACTGACTGCCGAGGCTGTTATTCTCTCCCGCTTATACAGGCATGATGACATCAGCAGCCAATCAGATTGATCCAACGTGGCGCGCGCGCGTATGTCGACCCGGGCAGCTAGCGGAGCTACTGCCCGTGGCAGCACCGGTGACGTCAGGTGGTGCCAGGGGCAGGCGCCACGTTTGAAACTGCCGCTCCCACGTCGCGCATCTGTCTCTGCTTTCTTTTGATGTCCAACGCCCGACCTCATGCCCTGCTGAGTGTGTATCCCTGGTCTCTGTTGAAATTGTTATTATTTAAGTGAATCTCTGTCGTTTCCTTTATAACGGAGTCCCAATTTGTAGTCGCATGAGCCAACACTTCTGTATTTTCAAACTGTATTTTTTGCCCGTTTTCTAGGCAATGCTCCGTTCTGGCCGACTTGTCAAGCTCCCTTTGTTTTTTTTTTTTTTTTTTTTTTTTTTTTTGTGGTTTTAGGGCGCACAACTTCAATGGTCATTAGTGCCCAGACTACGTTAAGAATGCACCGCGAGGCACCAAGGTTAAAACAACAACTAAAAGGGAAAACACGATAAAAGACAGACTGACAGGCATAGGATTAAAAAAAAACAGCATAATCAAATGTCCTTAGAGAGGTTTGTCAAATTGATAAAACGAAGAACGCGAGCAGCTGCTCGTGGGTCATCCGCTAAAATGGCATCTAGAGTACATGGCAGGCCAAGATCAAGACGCAGTGTGTTAAAATCCGGACAGGAAATGTGACGGACCGTCAGCAACTGCCCACATGGGCAGGGTGAACCGGATACGGATCACTGAGGCTCTGGATGGCGCTAAGGGAATCGGAGCAGATGACATAAGCAGGATGTCGGTGGCGGCAGATGTAAACAACAGCCTGCTAGAGGGCAAAGAGCTCAGCTGTGAAGACCGAACAATGGCCATGGAGCCGGTATTAGAAACTTTGTGCCCCGACAATAAAGGAACACCCAACCCCGTCATTGGTCTTTGAGCCATCTGTATAAATGAAGGTCATATTAAGGAACTTCGAACGAAGTTCGACAAAACGGGAGTGGTAGACCGAACCGGGGGTAACCTCTTTTGGGAGCGAGCTGAGGTCAAGGTGAACGCGAACCTGAGCCTGGAGCCAAGGTGGCGTGTGGCTCTCGCCCACTCGAAAGGTTGCAGGGAGTGAAAAATTAAGGCGTTGAAGGAGGCGACGAAAGCGAACTCCAGGGGGTTGCAAGGCAGAGACATACAACCCGTATTGACGGTCGAGAGAGTCGTCAAAAAAGGAACGATAAGACGGGTGGTCGGGTATTGAAAGTAGCCGACAGGCATACCGACAAAGCAGTATATCGCGCCGGTAGGTGAGTGGCAATTCGCCAGCGTCAGCATGAAGACACTCTACGGGACTAGCATAAAACGCTCCAATCGCAAGTCGTAAACCCCGATGTTGTATGGAGTTGAGGCGGCGTAAGATGGATGGCCATGCAGAGGAGTATACGAAGCTCCCATAATCCAGCTTGGAGCGGACGATCGACCGATATAGGCGAAGTAGGACGGTTCGATCCGCTCCCCACGACATACCACTGAGAACACGGAGGACATTTAAAGAACGGGTACAACGGGCAGCCAAATATGACACATGTGGAGACCAGCTAAGTTTCCTGTCAAATATAAGACCTAAAAATTTTGTTGTCTCCACGAATGGGAGAGCACCGGGACCGAGTCGTAAGGACGGTGGGAGAAACTCTTTGTAGCGCCAGAAGTTAATACAGACCGTCTTCTCGGCAGAAAAACGGAAACCATTGGCGACACTCCAGGAGTAAAAACGGTCAAGAGAACGCTGAAGACAGCGCTCCAGGACACGAGTACGCTGCGCGCTGCAATAGATGGTAAAATCGTCCACGAAAAGGGAGCCTGATACATCAGCTGGGAGGCAATCCATTTCTGGATTGATCGCTATGGCGAAGAGAGCAACGCTCAAAACTGAGCCCTGTGGCACCCCATTCTCCTGGCGAAAGTTGTCTGACAGGACAGAACCCACACGTACCCTGAACTGTCGATCCATTAAAAAGGAACGAATAAAAAGAGGGAGGCGACCGCGAAGACCCCATGTATGCATGGTGTGAAGAATGCCCGCCCTCCAACAGGTGTCGTAAGCCTTCACCAAATCAAAGAACACAGCCCCGGTCAGGCGCTTCCGCAAGAAGTTATTCATAATGAAGGTCGACAAGGGAACCAGATGGTCAACAGCAGAGCGGTGCCTACGAAATCCACATTGTACATTGGTAAGTAGGTGTCGAGACTCGAGCAGCCAAACCAAACGAGAGTTAACCATTCACTCCATCACTTTACAGACACAGCTGGTAAGCGAGATGGGTCGATAACTGGAAGGCAAGTGCTTGTCCTTCCCCGGCTTAGGAATCGGGACAACAATAGACTCGCGCCAGCATGTGGGAACATGTCCCTCAGTCCAGATGAGATTGTAAGTACGAAGAAGAAAACCTTTACCCACAGGAGAAAGGTGCTTCAGCATCTGAATATGAATAGACTCAGGCCCTGGAGCGGATGACCGTGACCGGGCAAGTGCGTTTTCGAGTTCCCGCATGGTGAATGGGGCATTATAACTTTCACGATTCGAGGAGCGGAAGTTAGGTGGCCTAGCCTCCTCTGCCTGTTTGCGGGGGAGGAAGGCAGAGTGGTAAGGAGCGGAGCTCTAAACCTTTGTGAAAAAGCAGCCGAAGACACTGGAGACATCCTCAGGGGCCACAATGATGTCATTCGCGACCCGCAAGCCAGAAACTGGTGAGTGGACCTTAGTGCCAGATAGCTGGCGCAGTCTATTCCAGACAACAGAAGAAGGAGTAAAACTGTTGAAGGTGTTTGTGAAAGCAGCCCAGCTGGCTTTCTTGCTTTCTTTAATAACACGACGACACTGCGCACGTAATCATTTATAATTGATACAATTCGCCACCATGGGGTAGCGTTTAAAGGTGCGTAAAGCACGTCGACGAGCACGTAAAGCGTCTCTACATGCTGGGGTCCACCAGGGGACCGGTACACGACATGGAGAAGAAGTAATGTGAGGGATGAAATATTCAGCAGCAGTGAGAATGACTTCCGTGAGGTGTGCGACATGACTATCGCAGCTTGCGAAGGTTTGATCCTGAAAGGTCGCCCTGGAAGAGAAGAGCCCCCAGTCTGCTTTGGAGATGTTCCAACTAGTTGAGCACGCAGAGGGGGTATGATGCAGGAGATGAACAACACACGGGAAGTGGTTGCGCGAATACGTATCAGAAAGTGCATACCACTCAAACCGGCGTGCAAGTTGGGTAGTATATATAGAGAGGTCTAAATGGGAATAGGTGTGAGATGTGTCCGAAAGAAAAGTAGGGGCGCCAGTATTGAGGCAGACAAGATTGAGTTGGTTGAAAAGGTCTGCTAACAGGGAGCCCCTCGGGCAGGACGCTGGAGAGCCCCAAAGGGGATGGTGGGCATTGAAGTCTCCAGTTAACAAAAATGGTGCAGGTAGCTGAGCAATAATTTGCATCATGTCTGCCATGGTAACAGCAGATGACGATGGAGTGTAAATGGTACAAATGGAAAATGTAAAAGTGGGGAGATTAATTCGGGCGGCAACTGCCTTTAGGCCGGTGTGCAATGTGATGGGATCGTAGTAAATATCGTCCCGGACCAGCAACATAACCCATCCATGAGCCAGAATGCCTGCCACAGGGGGTCGGTCAAAATGCACAGAGATGTAGTGTGCCAAGTCAATTTGATCGCATGGGTGTAGTTTCCTTTCCTGGAGGGCTACGACGAGCGGACAGTGCAAGCGTAGCAGCAACTTTCAGTCCTCTCGGTTGAGCGAATCCCGCGAATATTCCAATGAAGAAGTGCCATCGTGAGAAGAAAAAGAAAAAGGAGAAGCAAGAAGGGGTCACCTTGACGGCCGCTGAGGGCCTGGCTTCGAGCAAGCACTGCCGCCGCTATCAGCAGGCGGACAGTCATAGTCCATTGGGTCTATAGGTTCATCGGCCATCTTGGTAAGATGGCCGGGAGGGGGAGCTTCTGCCGCCGGTGAATGGCCAGATGTTCGGCTACCAGCAGTGCGGCCAGGCGAAACGGATGACGGCCTGGGGCGGCAACCGCTGGGTGGCGCAGGAGAAGAAACACGCAGTGGCGGAGAAGGAGAACTTTGTTTCCTATGAGCCTTCTTGGAAGGTCGTTTAGTGGAAATACTGGTCGATGGCTGGGAGGTCGAGGTACGTAGGAAGTCTGCACGGGATGGTTCCTTCTTGAAGCCCCCTGCATCTGACTTCTGGGTCTTCGTCTTGGCAGAAGCTGATGAAGGTGCTTGTGTCTTATGGGTGACGGGAGGAAGAGGAGACGTTGACCGGGAGATCTTAGCACTGGCTGAACGGACGACCATCGTGCTGAAGGTCAGATCGCATGTCTGCGTCGCCACCTCCCTGGTAGAGCGAGGAGAGGTCAGGACAGTACTGTATTTCCCCACTGGGAGCAGCATGGGCTTCCTACTAGCAAAGAGCTTGCGAGCAGCCAAGGTGGACACTTTCTCTTTGACCCGAATTTCCTGTATACAGCGTTCTTCCTTGTAGATGGGACAGTCACGGGAGGACGCTGCATGGTCACCCTGACAGTTCACACAACGAGGAGACGGAGGTGGACAGTCACCCTCGTGGGCATCCCTGCCACAAGTGACACATTTAGCCGGATTAGAACAAGACTGGCGAGTGTGAGTAAAATGCTGACACCGGTAGCAGCGCGTAGGTGTCGGGACATAGGGGCGAACAGAAATAACCTCGTAGCCCACTTTGATGCGTGACGGCAGCTGAAAACTATCAAAGGTCAAGAAAAGTGTCCGGGTCGGTACAAGGTCATTGTTGACCTTTTTCATGACCCTATGGACAGCCGTCATGCCCTGCTCGGCGAGGAAAGACTGAATCTCCTCGTCAGTCAATCCGTCGAGTGTTCTAGTATATACCACACCACGCGACGAATTTAAAGTGCGGTGAGCCTCCACCCGGACAGGGAACGTGTACAGGAGTGTGGCCCGAAGCAGTTTTTGTGCCTGAAAGGCGCTCTCAGTTTCTAGTAACAAGGTACCATTACGCAACCTGGTACAAGATTTGACAGATCCGGCTATGGCATCTACGCCCATCTGGATAATGAAAGGGTTGACAGAGGAAAAATCCTTTCCGTCCTCAGATCTAGAAACTACGAGGAACTTTGGGGCAGGCGATAGTACTTTTGTCACTGGTGGCTGGTCAAGTTTCCGTTTTTGGGCAGAAGCCGAGAGAGAAGAAGAAGAGAAATCCATTGCGGAGGAATTCCCCATGATTGCCAGCGTCTCCGATGGCGCGCTCCTTCCTTGTGGGGACCCTCTCAGAGGGCACTCCCGCCTTAGGTGAATGTTTACACCTCAGGTCACACCTCCCGAGAAACAGACGGAGGGACCAATCGGCATGGTCGGAAGGTATCAGCTCAGGCAATCACCCCTCCCTGGGCCTGGCCTTTAGCAGGGGGTACGTGTGTGCCTTACATGTCTACCCAGGGCGGGGAATTACGCATTACCCCGTCACCAGCTACGCGTGCGAACGCGTTATGGATCAAGAACAACAACTGGCTGCAGAACCAACCACGGGTATTAAAGTGAATAGGAAAATGCCCAATTGGTCTGAAGTAATGAATTTAATTAAAGCCCAGCAGGCAGATTCAGCAGCTGCAAATGCTCAAATGGCTACTTTGAGTGAAAAATTAGATGCACAAAGTAAAGTGGAGAGTTTGCAATTAGATTTAAAGAATTAATTAGGTATTTCCTTAACTATCCAGATGAATCAAATGTTTACTGACCTTAGCCAAAAGCAGGATGACCAATTTCGGAAGTTGGCTCATAAGTTAGAATTTGATATTGAAGATAAATGTAAAAATGTAGAATCTGAATTGAGTGAAAAATGACAATAATTTCAGAATGTATGTAATGTTAAATTTAATTCCATAAGACAGGAAATGAATACTTTGAAAGGGAGCATTTCGGCCTAAGAAAGTAATGTTGATTATTCAGGTCTTACTACATGCATTGTTAGTTCACGAGTAGATAATCTAGGATGAAGTTTTAAAGGAAAAATAGCCAACTTTGACATTATAGATGTAAGCAGTTTGGTGGAACCATTTGAACTAATTAAAGATCGAGAAGTTACCAAGAGTATAATCTCTGGAAACATTCTAACGGTTGCTTTTTCCAAACTTAATGATACTATCAAGGTTATAGACGACTTGTGTGAGGAAATAAAACTTGTCCATGACAAAATAGAAAATAGAATAACTTTCCATAATGTTGTGCTACCGAGTAAAGTGGTGACTGTTTTGCCACGTGGAGACTTTCACACAAAATTTAATGAGAAGTACTGCTTTGCACTTGCTCAAGTGAGGTTAATATCAGATCCATGGGATCCAGGCGGAGTCACATCTGTCTCTCAGGGATGTTAACATTCTGTGTTAACGGGCGTAGTCACACCTGTCTCTCAGGGACATCGATGTTCTGTGTTAATGGGTAGAGTAACGACCGTCGGATCCCTAGTTGTTTTTGGTGTTTCTTCTGTAATAAAATTTTCCTACATTGAATTCCCCCAACTTCTTACACTATCCTATTATCCACTGCTTACAGTTAATAGAGAAACATACCAGTGTGGAATTGTGATAACGTCACCCAAAACTGCTCCTGGTATGTGATTAAGTCTTCCTCGGTTGTTTGAGGATTGTGCCCACTAAGAATTTGGGAGAAGTCGTCTTCAGTGGTTAGATAGTAGGAAGTTGTGCTCACAAGGAAATTTTATGGCATGGTTCTCAGTTATTTCAGGGGTGCCCCTGCCTGTCTTCATGACTTGTCCCGTGCTATCTCAACTTATTTGACTTTCTAGGTGGCGACAGGAGATGGGAACGGGTGCATACAATTGCCCCTGAGGTAAGATATACTAAATTTGCCTAACCAGCCAGTCTCTCCCACCATCCATGTATAGTTAGGTCTTATTTTTGCCTAAGCTATTTATTGAAAGTAATCTCTTCTCCAGTTTCTCTACACAAACCTGGGTGTAGAGGTCCTAAGAAACTGCAAAGGATATTGGATTAACAGAAGATATAGTATTATATGAATAATTAAATAATTGTGATAATATGATACATGATTTTATACTTAATACAGAATTTTTTTTTTTTACATTTTATGAGATGTAATGTAGATGGGAGGGTTTGTATTGATTTTGAAAGGAGTCGGTAGTGTAGGTACAGGCATAACTAACACTAAACACACATCACACCTTTCAAATGACCCTCACAGACAAGTGTGACTGAATCTTCACCATTTGCCGTTCCATAGGTGTTGCTAAGATTTTCTTTGGGGACCTCAAGGGTCAAGGTGAGAATGTCCATTCTGTAGAAGATGATTTAACACCATACCTCCTCCGGCTTCTCACTCAAGGCAGGGATCCTGGGGAAGGAGGGTGGGAAGGGTTTCCTGTCTTTGGGGCTATCTTCTTTCACTTTTTCGAACTTAGCAACCATTTCTACTTTTTCCTTCCTTACTTTTCATTTGAGTACCTATCTATCCTTCCCTCTTTCCTTATTCAACCACTTCTATTCTTATATCTTCTTAGTTTCCGTGGTTTCCAATAACCTACAACTTATTTCATATAAGCAGGTCGAAGAATCAGGATACACAGACACGTTTACACATACACACAACAGAACATGAAGATGCAAACAATAAAAGGACAGATTGAAATGATGGAAGAACCACCAAAGGTTTTAGGGCGAAAGCTATGCATACATTCGAGAGACATGCACACATTGTTGTTTATGGTGACGGTTCTACATTGCATACGGGCCTACATCACATATATGTATGTCAAGAAATATATTTAGATATGTAAAGACTATGATGATTTTATATTGTATATATACATAGGTATATAAGTAAAATAAACTACACATCAAATACACTGGGGAAGGAAGCGTGAGTAAATTAAGGAGAGCATAAGCTGGAGAAGAATAGATTGCGATGATTTGTAAGGATTGTCATGATAACAAATATTCTGATGACTTGTAGGATAGTGGGACTCTTATAACCTAAGTAAGCATATTATAGATTGAATAATGTAGGTAGGCATGAAGCATGTGCTGGAAAAGTAGAAGTGATAGGTAAAGGAGGACTCCGTGGTATGAAATGAAGTATTAAGGAGCGAGTGTGAAAAGTGAAGTAGATTTTCAATTTTACCAGAGAATATTTAATGATAGGGTACATAAAGATGTACACTAGGGCAATGCACCATGAGGCCTACTCAGGAAGGATAGGGAGGGGGGGGGGGGGGGGGGGGCACCCAGTATTATTTATTGAATATAAAAGACAGATAGGCAGACCGAAGGAAGGCTGACCTATACTGTGAGGACAGGGGCACCAAGAAGGGGATTGACCTGTACCATAGTAGAATAGGGTCAAACCCATATGTAAGGTATAGGTACTGGCCCTAAAGGGGGAAAGGACAGTATCATGACAAGAGTCTCAAAATTTGGTAGGAATTATTCTGGCAAGTTTTGATTCTATAGACCACTAGCATTATTTGGTTTTAGGTGCATCATAAAAAACACTTCTATTTCCCCCAAAGTTCCTCCAGGCTACAGACTAATATAAATAATGATACTAGTACATACTGAGAAAAAATAGTACAAAGTTTTAGAATAAAGGATGAAATATTCAAGTTTCTATGACACCTGGAGTTTACGATTTGAGTTACGATCAGAGTCCTCACAATTCACAAGTAAGAGTATTACGGAATGAAAGAAAAATGCATACAGATCCATGTACAAAATGAATACTTTTAAAATGTAGATTGTCATGATGTATGATATTAAGGTAGATATTGATTATGTATAAAATATCATGTGTTCAGGCTGAGGGGAGGGATACATAGTGTTTCGAGAATTTTGGCTAAATTCTAGAAACATTTGTCTTTCCTCAGTCTTGAACACTTGAGATTTTAAATATGAGCGTGGAGTAGTGGAAAAGTATCTACCGCACCACTGCCTTCTGTGTGTAGGTGGGAAGTTGGCTACGGAAGACTAAGAAAGAGAGAGAGAGAGAGAGAGAGAGAGAGAGAGAGAGTCATTTAAATTCCTCTAACCAGCATTAGTTCTTTGGAGAAGAAAGTTGTGGAAATTGACGCTACCAGTTACCCAGGGAAGAGGATCGGCTAATAAACATTTCAAGTAAGTCAACTGACATGAGAGTGGTGTGAAGTTAGCAATCCAGTCTTGTAGCGCTTCTCTTGTCACCAAAACCATTAGAACATTGGCTAGGAGTCCACTGACTGGTCACCTCATTGGTAGCCCATCTTCTTGTGAGTGGAACTGATTGTCAGATGAGAAATAGTCTTGCTCTATGATTAGTCTTAGAATGCTAGCTATTTCTTTTATGTGGTGTTTGGGAGTTTCTACCTGTTCTTCTAATCATCATTTGATGATGTTGATGGTTTCTGTGGCAACATACTAAAAAAAACAAGAGCTAAAAGTAGCCTCAGGACAGACAACTCAAAACAGACAAAACCAACGACAACCAACACAAGCACAGACAAACAACATATCTGGTATTTACCAGCTAACATGTCAGGACTACAAATCAGTTTATATAGGAAAGACAAGCAGAAATTTAATACCAGAAACACAGAACACAGGAGAGCATTAATAAGTAACAGCTGTCATTCCACTTTTGCTGAACACCTTATGAACAAGAAAGATAGCCGAACAAACATAAATACTGACTTGAAAAATTCTCAAATGCAGCAAGATTGACAGTATGATTAACAACAGTCCAGATGGAAAATAATGTAACTGTTGAAGTAATGCTGGACTGTGGATGCAAGTACAGTAAATATAAAACAAACAAATGAAACACTATTTGTTTGCCATACGAGTTTCACTACCTCTAGTGGCCTGTTATGTATATTTTACTTGTTCCTATATGTATAAAAATTTGTGATAAAAACCAGTCAAATATGTATTACAGACAACTAAGGATGCTTCCAAAATAAAAAGGAGTGAAACATGAAGGAAGGAAAAAAACAAACAGAATTTCATTTAGTCACAGAAATGGAAGTTTTACACTAAGGAGAGATAGTACTAAACATTTAGTGACTAATGGAAGCAATAAATCAAATCAAAAACTGCTATAATATCTAATATTACTAATGTGACAAGAAAGGTGAAAAAAATAATGATTATGGTATCTACAAAGCAAATGTGACCAAGTTAGGAATGCACTGCGAGGCACAAGGTTAAAACAGCAACTAAAAGGGACAACACTATAAAAGGTACATTAACAGGCAAGGGATTAAAAGAAAACACCATAATCAAATGTCCTTATACAGGTTTGTCAAGTGGATAAAACGAAGAGCACGAGCAGCTGCTCCTGGGTCATCCGCTAAAATGGCATCCAGAGTACATGGCAGGCCAAGATCAATGCACAGTGTATTAAAATTTGGACAGGACGTTAAAAATGTGGCATACCGTCAGCAATTGTCCACATGAGCAGAGTGGTGCCGGCGCAGCCGTCAGCAGATGGCGATGGCTGAACTGGCAGTGTCCAATTCGTAACCAGGCCAAAACGACCTCCTCCCGCCGAGAAGGGCGTGAAGAGGTCATCCAAGCCGTGTGGAGAGGTTTCAAGGCCAGAAGCTTGTTTTCAGTGAGTGTAGCCCAATCAGCATGCCACAGAGATAAAATGCGCTGACAAATGACCCTGGTAAAATCAGATGAAGGCACACAACAAGAAGCTGTCCGAGGCTGGAGGACCGCAGCCTTGGCCGCGGCATCTGCAGTTTCGTTCCTAGGGATATCGACATGGCCAGGAACCCACATAAAGGTAACCGGAGAACCGTCACCCGCCAGCTGCTGAAGAGAGCATTGGATCCAGTACATGAAAGGGTGAACCGCATAAGGATCACTGAGGCTCTGGATGGCACTCAGGGAATCAGAGCAGATGACATAAGGAGAATGTCGGTGGTGGCGGATGTAAAGAACAGCCTGGTAGAGAGCAAATAGCTCAGCTGTGAAGACCAACAATGGCCATGGAGCTGGTATTTGAAACTGTGTGCCCTGACAATAAAAGAACACCCGACACCGTCATTAGTCTTAGAGCCATCTGTATAAATGAAGATCATATTAATGAACATCAAACAAAGTCGACAAACTGGGAGCAGTATACTGAAGCTGGGATAACCTCCTTTGGGAGCGAGCTGAGGTCAAGGTAAACGCAAACCGGAGCCTGGAGCCAAGGTAACGTTTGGCTCTTGCCCATTCGAAAGGTTGCAGGGAGTGAAAAATTAAGGTGCTGAAGGAGGCGACGAAAGCGAACTCCAGGGGGCAGCAGGGCAGATACATACAAGCCATAGTGACGGTCGAGACAGTCGTCAAAAAAGGAACGATAATATGGGTGGTCAGGCATCGACACGAGCCGACAGGCATACCGACAAAGCAGTATATCGCGCCAGTAGGTTAGTGGCAATTTACCGGCTTCAGCATGAAGACTCTCGATGGGACTAGTATAGAACGCTCCGATCGCAAGACGTAACCCGAGATGTTGTATAGAGTTGAGGCGGCGTAAGATGGATGGCCGTGCAGAGGAGTATACAAAGCTCCCGCAATCCAGCTTTGAGCTGACGATCGACCGATATAGGTGAAGTAGCATGGTTCGATCCGTTCCCCACGACGTACTGCTGAGAACACGGAGGACATTTAGAGAACGGGTACAACGGGCAGCCAAATATGACATATGTGGAGACCAGCTAAGTTTCCTGTCAAATGTAAGACCTAAAAATTTTGTTGTCTCCACAAATGGGACAACAACAGGACCGAGTCGTATGGACGGTGGGAGAAACTCTTTGTAATGCCAGAAGTTAATACAGACCATCTTCTCGGCAGAAAAACTGAAGCCATTGGTGACACTCCAGTGAAAGACAGTCAAGACAATGCTGAAGACAGCACTCCAGGAAGCATGTATGCTGCGCGCTGCAATAGATGGTGAAATCGTCCACAAAAAGGGAGCCCGATACATCAGCTGGGAGGCAATCCATTATTGGATTGATCACTACGGCGAAGAGAGCGACGCTCAAAAATGAGCCCTGTGGCACCCCATTCTCCTGGCGAAAGGCATTGGATGGGACAGAACCCACACGTACCCTGAACTGTTGATCCATTAAAAGGGCACGAATAAAAAGAGGGAGGTGACCGCGAAGGCCCCATGTATGCATAGTGCAGAGAATGCCCGCCTCCAACAGGTGTCGTGAGCCTTCTTTAAATCAAAGAACACAGCCACGGTCGGGCGCTTTTGCAAGAAGTTATTCATAATGAAGGTCGACAAGGTAACCAGATGGTCAACAGCAGAGTGCCGCCTACGAAATCCACATTGTACATTGGTAAGTAGGCGTCAAGATTCAAGCAGCCAAACCAAACGAGAGTTAACCATTCGTTCCATCACCTTACAGAGACAGCTGGTAAGGGAGATGGGTCAATAACTGGAAGGCAAGTGCTTCGCCTTCCCCGGCTTAGGAAACGGGACAATAATAGATTCACGCCAGCATATAGGAACATGACCCTCAATCCAGATGCGATTATAAGTACGAAGAAGAAAACCTTTACCGACAGGAGAAAGGTTCTTCAGAATCTGAATATGAATAGAATCAGGCCATGGAGCGGAAGACCGTGACCGGGCAAGTGCATTTTTGAGTTCCCGCATGGTAAATGGAGCATTATAATTTTCATGATTGGAGGAGTGGAAGTTAGGTGGCCTTGCCTCCTCTGCCTGTTTTCAGGGGAGGAAGGCAGGGTGGTAATGAGCGGAGCTCAAAACCTCAGCAAAAAAATCAGCCGAAGGCATTAGAGACATCCTCAGGGGCCACAAGGATGTCATTCGCGACCGTCAAGCCAGAAACTGGTGAGTGGACCTTAGTGCCAAACAGATGGCGCAGGCTACCCCAGGCAACAGAAGAAGAAGTAAAACTGTTGCAGGTGCTTGTGAAAGCAGCCCAGCTGGCTTTCTTGCTTTCTTTAATAACACGACGAGACTGTGCACGTAATCATTTGTAATTGATACAAATTGACATCGTAGGGTGGTGTTTAAAGGTGCGTAAAGCACGTCGACGAGCATGTAAAGCGTCTCTACATGCTGCGGTCCACCACGGGACCGTACACGACATGGAGAAGAAGTAGTATGAGGGATGGAATATTTAGCAGCAGTGAGAATGACTTCCGTGAGGTGTGCGACATGACTATCGCAGCTTGCGAAGGTTTGATCCTGAAAGGTCAACCTGGAAGAGAAGAGCCCCCAGTCTGCTTTGGAGGTGTTCCAACTAGTTGAGCATGGAGAGGGGGTATGATGCATGAGATGGATAACACAAGGGAAGTGGTCGCTCGAATACGTGTCAGAAAGTGCATACCACTCAAACCGGCGTGCAAGTTGGGTAGTACATATAGAGAGGTCTAAATGGGAATAGGTGTGAGATGTGTCCGAAAGAAGAGTAGGGGCGCAAGTATTGAGGCAGACAAGATTGAGTTGGTTGAAAAGGTCTGCTAACAGGGAGCCCCTCGGGCAGGACGCTGGAGTGCCCCAAAAGGGGATGGTGGGCATTGAAGTCTCCAGTCAACAAAAATGGTGCAGGTAGCTGAACAATAATTTGCATCATGTCTGCCCTAGTAACAGCAGACGACAATGGTGTGTAAACGGTACAAATGGAAAATGGAAAAGTGGGGAGAGTAATTCGGACGGCAACTGCCTGCAGGTCGGTGTACAATGTGATGGGATCATAGTAAATATCATCCCGGACCAGCAACATAACCCCTCCGTGAGCCAGAATACCTGCCACAGGCGGTAGGTCAAAACGCACAGAGGCATAGTGTGCAAATTCAATTTGATCGCATGGATGTAGTTTCCTTTCCTGGAGGGCTACGACGAGCGGACAGTGCAAGCGTAGCAGCAACTTTCAGTCCTCTCGGTTGGAGCGAATCCCGCGAATATTCCAATGAAGAAGTGCCATCGTGAGAAGAAAAAGAAAAAGGAGAAGCAAGAAGGGGTCATATCGAAGGCCGCTGAGGGCCTGGCTTCGAGCGAGCACTGCCGCCGCTATCAATAGGTGGAGAGTCATCATCCATTGGTTCAATAGGTTCATCAGCCATCTTGTTAAGATGGCCGGGAGGGGGAGCGTTCTCCGCCGGTGAACGGCCAGATGTTCGGCTACCAGCAGTGGGGCCAGGCGAAATGAATGACGGCCTGGGGCGGCAACCGCTGGGTGGCGCAGGAGAAGAAACATGCAGTGGCGGAGAAGGAGAACTGTGCTTCCTATGAGCCTTCTTGGAAGGTTGTTTAGTGGAAGTACTGGTCGATGGTTGGGAGGTCGAGGTACGTAGGAAGTCTGCACGGGATGGTTCCTTCTTGAAGGCCCGTGCATCTGACTTCTGTGTCTTAGTCTTGGCAGAAGCTGATGAAGGTGCTTGTGTCTTATGGGTGACGGGAGGAAAAGGAGACGTTGACCGGGAGATCTTAGCACTGGCCAAACGGACGACCGTAGTGCTAACAGTCAGATCGCATGTCTGCGTCGACACCTCCCTGGTAGTTCGAGGAGAGGCGAGGACAGTACTGTATTTCCCCACTGGGAGCAGTGTGGGCCTCCTACTAGCAAATAGCTTGCAAGCAGCTGAGGTGGACACTTTCTCTTTGACCCGAATTTCCTGTCTACAGCATTCATCCTTGTAGATGGGACAGTCACGGGAGGACACTGCATGGTCACCCTGACAGTTCACGCAACAAGGAGACGGATGTTGACAGTCACCCTCATGGGTGTCCCTGCCACAAGTGACACATTTAGCCGCATTAGAACAAGGCTGGTGGGTGTGATTAAAATGCTGACACTGGTAGCAGTGCGTAGGTGTTGGGACATAGGGGTGAACAGAAATAACCTCATAGCCCTCTTTGATGCGCGACGGCAGCTGAAAACTATCAAAGGTCAAGAAAAGTGTCCGGGTCGGTATAAGGTCATTGTTAACCTTTTTCATGACCCTATGGACAGCCGTCATGCCCTGCTCGGCGAGGAAAGACTGAATCTCCTCGTCAGTCAATCCGTCGAGCGATCTAGTATATACCACACCACGCGACGAATTCAGAGTGTGGTGAGCCTCCACCCGGACAGGAAACGTGTACAAGAGTGTGGCCTGAAGCAGTTTTTGTGCCTGAAAGGCGCTCTCAGTTACTAACAACAAGGTACTGTTACGCATCCTGGTACAACACTTGACAGGTCCGGCTATGGCATCTACGCAATCTGAATAATGAAAGGGTTGACAGATGAAAAATCCTTTCCGTCCTCAGATCTAGAAACTACGAGGAGCTTTGGGGCTGGCGGTAGTACATTTGGTCAGCAGTGGTTGGTCAATTTTCTGTTTTTGGGCAGAAGTCGAGAGAGAAGAAGAAGAGAAATCCACTGCGGAGGAATCCCCCATGATTGCCAGTTTCTCCGATGGCGCGCTCCTTTCTTGTGGGGACCCTCTCAGAGGGCGCTCCCGCCTTCGGTGAATGTTGGCACCTCAGGTCACACCTCCCGAGAAACAGACGGAGGGACCAATCGGCATGGTCGGAAGGTGTCAGCTCAGGCAATCACCCCTCCCTGGGCCTGGCCTTTACCAGGGGGTACGTGAGTACCTTACTTGTCTACACAGGGCGGGGAATTACGCGTTACCCCGTCACCAGCTACGCATGTGAACACGTGGTTTGGTCTTCAGGCACGCACAGGGAGGAAAGAAGAAAAAAAAGGGAGAGAAAGGACAGACTGTCTCAAACGCCGAGCGGAGACCAAAGGGTGGACAAGAAGGCAAGGAGCAGAAGGCAAAGTAAAAAGTAAGGAAGACAGTGAGAGAGGGAGAAGGACAAAGAAAGGAACCAAACAAAGGAAGGAAGAAACCAAAATAAGCGAAAAACCAAAATGACGACAAATGTAAGTCGTGGAACCGTCCGTCTCTGGACGCAGGTGCAAACTACCCCCTTTTGAGGGGGAGGGACTCCTTTTAGTCGCCTCTTACAACAGGCATGAATACCTCGGGCCTATTCTAACCCCCGGACCCGCAGGAGGTGCACAAACAAGAAAACCAACTTTAGCCACTGAAACACTGCTTTTGCTTTATTGAAGAATTTCAATCTCGGTGTGTTTCTTCATAACGTGTTACTATGCAGTCCCAGCAGAGATTCATTCTACAATTTTCTAGGATCCTATCTTAAAATGAGGTTTTGTTACCTTTTGTTTCCCACCCTAAAACCTATATGCATAGCTTGCGACCAATCAATTCCCCCTACATACCTAGGGGACAGGATTGTATCAACCCTCTAGCCTCCATACAAACCATTTTTATCAGTTAATCAACGTGGCTACACACACCATGAAACTTACACTATAAATAATATAATTTACAAGAAATTTTCACAGTGTAAGCAGCACCATCTAAAATCAGTCACTGTCAGCACAATTTAGTACAGTTTTATGACACTGACGAATCATTCAATTTCAATTCAACGCGCCTCTCAACCTGACCCTCTCAGATTTCTTTTAAATTTGGTGCATCAATGACCCAGATAAGAGATGGAAAAATACCAATTTGCAGATGTGTATAACAACTGTGAACAAAGTTACAGGTCTGGAAAGTTTGGAATTTATGCTAAATTTACATGCGTATGTCACAACATAAATGACTGTAATTCTGGTTCTAATTCAGTAACAGCAATGAAAATGGTACCATTGGAAAGCTAACGAATAGACCTTTACATTGATATGCGACATGGCAGGTTTCTGAGAATGTTCATACTAAAGGTCACTGACCTTGACCTTTGACCTTGAATATCTCAAAACACCCCAATTCAATTTTTTTTTTTAAATATACCTAATTGCTCCGGTATGTTACTATAAATATAGTAAATATCAAGATGGCACACCAAAGGCACCATGCACAAAAAATTATTTTGTCACACCGCCAACGTGTAGTATGCAGCTACGTATCCAGTTTTTTCTATAACACCAGCCAATAGCAGTTACTTTTATTCAGACCAGTTCTTTAATATTTCTAGCTGTGAACAGCTAATGAGAGACACTTTTATTTCAACCAATCAACATAAGCCAGTTTTAGTGATCAGCCAATCAGCGAGACTTATTTCAACTAGTCACCATATCTGATCTATATCTATTACACAAATTTTGTTTCATAAGTTTTAAGGCTGTGGTTTGCTTAACAAAGTGAAGTGTAAATGTGTTGTAAAGTAATATTTAGTAAAAAAATTAATTTTAAGTCAAAATTGTATTGTTACAATCCATTTAAGGAAGAAGGTCATGCAAGAGTGCAGAAGAATTTAAGGAATGTTCAGGAGCAGATTATAAACAAATATACTAATGTATTGTTAGTTAGAAAAATTTGCTGTAAATGTAGGGAAAAAAAAAAAAAATTGCAAAACCCAGCAATCACTGCAGACATTGCCTCAGTTGTGCCAGGTACTTCCAGAGAAGATTTAAGTGAAGATGAAGTAGCATCAGATCTGGCACTCAGTGCTTTGGTATTTAGGTGAATCTCCTGTGAAGAAGAAGAGGCTTCAGAGTGAGAAAAAGTACCCAAAGCAAAAACTGGAAAAAAATAGCCTCCGTGTTGGAGCATACTTATGTGGCACAACCGGAAAAAGAAGAGACTGAAATTATCACCCATCTGAAAGATAAGTTTTCAATTCAGACCGTATGTGTGACAAAACACAAATTCTAACTGTACTTACAAAGAGTTGGAGTATAAGGAAAACTATGAAAGAATTTTCTGCTTCTTATTACGTGGTACAGAGAGCAAAACAGTTAGTAGCAAACATGGTAAATTAGTGACTCCATATCCAAAGCCAGGTAAGACATTATGTGAGAAAATTGTTCAGTGTGTGTGTGATTTTTACTGGGATCATGATGTGAGCCATATGATGCCAGGAAGAAAAGACTGTGTCTGTGAAACAAAATGAAATTACAGTACATAAAAGCAACTAGTGATGCACAACCTTAAGGAACTGTATGCATATTTCAAAGATAAATACCTAGATGTAAATACTGGATTCTCCAAATTTTGAGAGTTGTAGCCAAAGCACTGTGTTCTTGCCAATGCCAGTGAAACCCATGCTGTATATGTGTGTGTCTTGCACCAGAATTAATAATTGAAGACTGTAAACTTAAAGCACTAACAAAGAGTGATGAATACACATTACCATCATACAAGCAATGTGTAGCATTTGTTACATGTAATCCTGCACTACCACCATGTTTCTTAAGTTCATGTCCCTATTGTCCAGGCATGAGAAGACAAACTGATTGTCTGTATGGTCTGTTTTTTAAGAACTTCATTGACGAAATTGCATATAAGCATTGGTTAACTGCAGGCAGGGTAGTTCTAGAGGCTATAACAAAGTCAACAGATGATTTCATTGAGGTGTTTGTATCACGGTTACAACAGCTCCTACCGCACTCATTTATCTCTCAGCAGCAGTCACATTTCTGTAAAATCACTAAAGAAGGTCTCAAAGTAAATGAGTTTCTCATTCTTCGTGACTTTGTGGAAAATTACTCCTTCACCATTCAGGATGTGGTACAAGGTTTCCACTAGAATAATTCACAGGCTACAATTCACCCATTTGTAGCTTACTACAGAGACTCAAGCGCTAACGAAATACGACATGTATCATACATGGAAATATCTGAGGGTTAACAGAAGCGTCTGATTCCACCCGTCAGATTCTGTGGTGTGTGACGTCACGACAGTGCGGACTTTAGTTATGATGGTTGGTGGGGTACTTCTGAGTTGTTTAGTTGGTGGTATCGGTGATTTGGCTTTGCGAGTAGTTGTTGACCTATATAGGTGAAGTGAAGTGTTAGATACCAATGCATGGTTGTAGCTATGGGTGTTTTGGTGTCTTGAGCTGCTGTAGACCTATATAGGTCAAGGGAAGTGTTCAATTTTAATGTGTGGTTGTAGGTATCAGTGTTTTGGTATTGTGAGTTGCTGTTGGGCGATATAGGTCAACGGAAGTTACGATTCCAATTTTGTTTGTCTAGGTGTTTTTGTGGTGCCACTAGTTGTGGCAGTGGTGAAATTTTTGGATTGTTATGATGTGGTATTGACAATTGTGACTGATCTATATAGGTGAAGGGAAGTGACCGATTCATGAGGATATTGTGTGTAGTGGAATTTGGGGAATTTTGTGTTGTCGCTTATATTTTGTCATTTAGTGTCATTTGGTATGGTAGTGCGTGTTTATATGTGTTTATATTTTGTTTGTCCCCACCCAAAAAACCCCAATTTCCCATGCTTGTCCCGTTAGTTTGACTATATTTTTGGAGGAAGACGTGTGTGATGGTTTTTTGATCTATTTTCGTGTTGTCATGTTTACGTAATGACGTCATAGGCACGATATTGGAGTTTTAGTGAATGGTCGTTTCCGCCATATTGGTGACGTCATGGGTCAAAGTAGACGGGTGGTATCGGATGCTTCTGTATTCCCGTATCTGACTGCCTTCAGCATGATATAGTGTGTGTTTATTCTTTCCAGACAAATTTCATCCATTTCTTAAAACGTGTTTTCAAATCCAAAGCACATTTAATTCTTTTTGGATGGATGTGCTGCCCAATAAACAAACAGAAAGAACTTTATGAATCTGTCCTACCATCAAGAAGATTTTGATGTTACAGCAGAATGGCATTTTTTTGCTACAGCGCATGGTAAAGGACCTTGTGATGAGGTAGCAGGGACTGTAAAGAGATTAGCAAGACTTGCCAGCCTCAATCGAACTTACGAAAATCATATTTTTACATCACTACAGTTTTCTGAGTGGTGCAAGGAAAATATTCCTTCATGTGTCTTCCATTATACATTGGTTTCCCATCATGAAGAAGATACAGCTAAGCTGAAACAACGTTTCACAAATACAAGGACAATTCCAGGTACCCATAAGCTTCATTGTGTAATACCTATTAACAAAGGTTTAGTAAAGACAAAGACATATTCTGCTTCTTTAGTGAGTAGAGAAGAGTCAGTGATTGGTATGGTGAATGAAATGCTGTTAACAAATATACATGGATATGTTGCCTGTATCTATGACAGTCATTGGTGTGTTGCATATGTCTTACAAACATGTGAAGAAATGGATGAAGTAAAGGTTCTTGCATCCACATGGACCATCTCCATCATTTGCATTTCCTGCCAAACCAGACACGTGTGTCATCAGAAAATGTGACATTATCACGAGAGTGGATCCAGTAACACCAACTGGAAGGACATACAATTTCCCTGCATCAGATCTGGCGAACATCAACAATTTAGCTGTAGAATTGTTAAGAGAGATCTAATAACTTTTCATTGCCTTTGCATTTAAACTGTAATGTAAATGATATAATGTAATGTAAATAATTCATAATACCACTATAATAATGAAAACCATATTTTTGTACAATATTACTTATGGATTGTACTGTATCATAATTTGTGTTTTGAGAAAGCAAAACGAGGCTAATGGAATGTGGTCTACCTAAATCAGCTGATTCTGAGGGAATTAGATTAGGAAATGAGACACTTAAAGTAGTAGATGAGTTTTGCTATTTGAGGAGCAAAGTAACTGATGATGGTCTAAGTAGAGAGGATATAAAATGTAGACCGGAAATGCCGAGGAAAGCATTTCTGAAGAAGAGAAATTTGTTAACATTGAGTAGGCCTATAGATTTAAGTGTCAGGAAGTTGTTTCTGAAAGTATTTGTATAGAGTGTAGCCATGTATGGAAGTGAAACATGGATGATAAATAGTTTGGACAAGAAGAGAAAGAAGACTAGAAGAATGGATCAATTGGTAGGACATGTTTGGAGGCATCACGGGATCACAAATTTAGTACTGGAGGGCAGTGTGGAGGGTAAAAATTGTAGAGGGAGACGAAGAGACGAATACACTAAGCAGATTCAGAAGGATGTAGGTTTCAGTAGGTACTGGGAGATGAAGAAGCTTGCACAGGATAAAGTACCATGGAGAGCTGCATCAAACCAATCTCTGAACTGAAGACCACAACAACAACAACAACAACTTATGTGTGTTACCTACTTCATTTCGGTAGTGTACTGATGCTGACAAACAATTTTTTGTGCATGATACCTTTGGTGTCCAATCTTGATATTTACCATATTTATAGTAACATACTGGAGGAGCAATTAAATATATTTTTTTCCAACAAAATTGAAGATATGGTGTTTTGAGATAGTCAAGGTCAAAAGTCAAGGTCAATGACCCTTGGTATGAAAATTTTCAGAAATTTGCCATGTGGCATATCAATGTAATGGCCTATTCGTTAGCTTTCCAATGGTACCATTTTCATTGCTGTAACTGAATTAGAGCCAGAATTACAGTCATTTATGTTGTGACAGACACTTGTAAATTTCGCATTAATTCCAAACTTTACAGACCTATAACTTTCTTCACAGTTGTAACACACACCTGCAAATTGGTATTTTTCCATCTCTTATCTGGGTCATTGAATGCACCAAATTTGAAAGAAATCTGAGATTGTCAGGTTGAAAATGTTACTGCACTGCGTTGAATTGACATTTAATGACCCTGACGTCAAATTATCGCCTGACAACAACCCATACACAGTGTCTACTTTCACATCTATAATGTCACAAACTACATACATACATAGATCCTTGTTACATAGATCATGGATATGACATTTCTTAATGATGTTGAATGTGTCACTTTAAAGATAAGTTTTCTTTACACTAACACTTCGTTGTTATTTTTGAATTGGGATGGGTTATTAATGACAAATTTCATAAATGAATATATGTATTGATTGGGCTCCAGCTATTATTCTGATTACATGCTTTTTTGCAATGAATACTTTCTCTCTTAATGACGAATTGCCCCAAAATATGATGGCACGTGAAAGCAGTGAATGAAAATAGGCATAGTAGGCTAATTTACTGATATGTTTATCACCAAAATTTGCAATAACCCTAATAGCATAATTAGCTGAACCTAACTGTTTCAGCAGATCATCGATGTGTTTCTTCCAACTCAATTTCTCGTCAATGCACACAGCCAGAAATTTAGAGTATTCTACCTCAGCAACAGACTTGCGTTCATAGTCTATATTTATCAATGGTATTATGCCATTTATTGAACAGAATTGTATAAACTGCATTTTCTCAAAATTTAGTGAGAGTGCATTTGCAGAGAACCACTAAATAATTTTCTGAAAGACATTATTTGCAACTTCCTCAGCTGATTCTTGCTTCTTGAGTGTGATTACTATACTTGTATCATCAGCAAAAAGAACTAACTTTGCATCTTCATGAATATAGAGTGGCAACTCGTTAATATATATTAAGAACAATAAGGGACCCAAGACTGAACCTTGTGGGACACCATTCTTGATACCTCCCCAGTTAGAGGACTCTGCTGGTTTTTGTAGACTATCTGTACTGTTAATTTCAACCCTCTACATTCTTCCAGTTAAGTATGAAACTATTTGTGCACTGTCACACTCTTAACACAATACTTAAGTGTATCTAGAAGAATTTCACGATTCACACAATCAAAAGCCTTTGAGAGATCAGAAAATATCCCAATGGGTGATGTTCGGTTATTCATTGCATTTAATATTTGATCAGTGAAAGCATATATAGCATTTTCTGTTGAAAACCACTCATTAACAACATAGAGTATCATGAAATAATATGGAACACACATGTACAGCTTATCATGTTCCACAAAATGGGATTTTTATTACCAGTCGTGCAGTCAGATGGCTGAAAACTGACTCACCACATTTTGTCACAGCTTACTGCAGTCCCCCATTTCCAGGTGCACTTTGCTTCTAGGCATCCCCACTCCAGGTATTGCACTTATAGCCACACACAAACTACTACTAATATTTCCACTGTTCGTTGCTATTTCACCTCTAACCCATGACATTAAGATAGGTTAAACTGACAAGTTACTTTCCTCCACTTGTATTGACTCTTGGTCACAATTTTTATAAATAATTGTAGTGCAGACTAGGCTAGAATGTACTGAACACTGCTAGCGTATTAAATCACAAACAACATAAACTTACTTGTAAAAAGTCATCATACATCCCGTTATTGTCATATTCATTGGCACCTGTGCAGACATTCTACCAATTAACATCATCTTTTCGCCAGTATCTGGATGAAACGCTGAATCATATAGCTCCTTGGCTCTCCACAATTCATCTTCTGTTAGATTACCAACGTCACCACCAGCTCTTGAAAAGGGGAATAAAAATGCTATTATGAAGACTGTCAGTGCATTTTCACGACTTTTGGCAGTAACTCGGCAGACGACCTTACTTGTATGTCTCTACGATTTCCTTTGCGCGGTTTAATTCAGCTTCTGATGCAAGGATATTTAAAGGATTAGTTATTGCGAAAAAGTGCCGCACCCGGCCCCAATACGTGGACTGGTCCCATCGCGGCTCATTGAGATTTATCCTCGGTGTCCTATAACATTAAATGTTCGTTCAGCTTGTGGTTACAGAGATACACCAGTAACATTTTCTTTAACAATGAAACTAACATTTTCTGTTACTACTCCTTGAAGTTCACCGAAATGATTCTCCCAGTACGTTCACTCCACACCTCGCCTACTTAGTATTTATCACTGCTATTAATCCACTACTTACACAAACACACCGCAAAAGACAACTGACGGTACATCTGTCGCAATAGTCAGAGTTAACATTTTGTCAAAGATCCATAACGACTGCGAAGTTTCATCTTGATCTCCAGTCCACTTTCTCTTCAACAGATACTAAAGCAATGCAGTTATACACTTTTTGAACGCTTCGTTACATAAAATTATATTTTTAGAAATGAGTAGGCATTCGCGTAGAACCATATATATCTAATTACAGCCTTCTAGGTGATCTAGATGTAAATATAAGAATGTGACCTTTTGTGTCACATATGTTACTTTGTTGATAATAAGTGTTTTTTTCCAATTTCCCCCGAAGTCCGAGAATGTTGATACCCTTTGCATGCCACTAACTGGGCAAAAATCGTCGATGTCAACGTTGAAAATATTATATTGAAAAATAAATGATCTATAGAGATTCATTGTTTCAGTGCGTTGCGTGCCATTTACAATATCGTAATTGTGTACCACAGAGCAAGATCAGGATTCGAAAACCATGAGCAGTACTGATATCGTAACGAGAAATATTACGTCAAATCGAATGACATTTCGATTGATTTGATCGATACTGTAGACAATTCAAAGATGGCTTTACAACATTTGTGACGTAATGTTTTCCTTAGTTCATTACTGGATGAGTGTTTTAGGGAATGTAGTGTCCTCATTCTTTTCATAAAGTTTCTCTTAACGAACTCAGGAAACAAAAATAGATTCCCCCATGCTTTTCATAGTCGTCAGGTGAATTCTGCAGTATGTTGCACTGCAGTGAAACTCGAAGTTAAATTTGACTGGAGTTGAAGGTGAACTAGGTGAGTAGAACGCAGATTCTCTAAAATAGTATGTAGTTGAAGACTATATTTCCTGACATGTCACTTCTTATGCAGTGTGTCGTATATCGTTCTGTCATCAGCGCATATGCTAATCCATTGTTGTTTCCGCTTTCAGAAAGTAAAACAAGTGATGTCCAAAGTGAAATAGTCGAGTATTCAGCTTACGTTATGTGCGATAATGACCATGTCATTTTGATCCACTCGGCCAAAAACTTTATTTCTAAGGCCGCAGTTTGATAACGACGCCGTTGTCTAACTTGTAACCTGTTTGTACAATTCACGTACTTGAATGCAGGTTACAGTTAGTCCGTCCAGCAATCCGTTCAACAATGTTATGACATAGTGTTTGTTCCAGATTTCCTCAACAGATTTATCATCCAGTTACAGCATATAACCTTCATAAAGCCTGAAGCGTTTGTGTTTGCTGTTTAAATAGGATTAATCGTTTCTTTCGTTATAAGTATGAGTTGTGACCCACCTACAACAAAATGGGTATGTGAATATTGCACATATGAAAATTGGCCGTCTTCTCTCAAATGCACCATGTGTAGAGGCGCAAAACCATTATTTGGAGAAGACATTTATAAATTACGTGATGATTCTCCACCCACATCACTCATAGACCCATCATGTGGTCCAAATTTGGCATCTGGTTCATCGCACCGTGACACACATCGGTCTGCAAATAATGGTAAATGGGAATGTCGTGCTTGCACGTATTTGAATTGGCCAAAGGCTCTTCAGTGCACACAGTGCCGTTCTCCAAGACCAGGTGGAACAAATCTTCATGAACATATTCAACCATTAAAAATTGGGCCGAAAAGTGATACTTCAGCCGTTACTTCTGCATCATCCTTGGCAGGTGGCCCATTACGCATTCTCTCTCCGTCGTCTGAGTCTAGAGAAGTCAATGAGTCGGAAAATGTCAAAGTACGGTCATCTGATAAATCTCATTCTACTCGACAGCAAATAATAAAATGGACATGTAGTACTTGTACTTATGAAAACTGGCCAAAAGCACTTAATTGTATTATGTGTGGTACTCCTCATGGCGGTAACAATGCACTGGCCAGTGGAGGTAAAAGCAATTTGGCACCAACACACAGGCACTCCGGGACAGGAAGTGTTGTGTCATCACCAGAACGTGAGTTATCTCTTATAACTGCTTCTCGCGGTGGTGGGAACCAAGCACAACTGATTGAAGAAAGTGGCATCAGTAAAAGGTATAGCTTTGGTGTAACTGATTTCCCAGAAATATTTTTGACAATAGGATGTGGAATAAGAATTAAGACTATGTTGTATTTGTTGACAGTAAATCAAATTCTCGCCGCTCAGATCGTACGCAGACTGCTACAGAAGCTGCTGTTGCTGCTGTGTCACCAAACAATTGTGAATATGAACGAAGAGTTAAGAGAATAAGACAGAGAATGCGTGAAGCTGATTGGTCTTGGCTTGATGCATGCATTGGTGTTGTTGAAGGAGACCCTACTCCTGTTGAAGCATACTTGTCATCTGGAGGCAACCCTACAAGACAACTTTCCCCTAGAGAAGTAGCACTACTCAACCGCCCATCTGCTTTTGATACTGGTCATACATTAGTTCATTTAGCTATTCGGTAAGTACAAGACAACTTTTTATGTTTTTTAATTAGGTACATTGCTTGGCCAGACATTAGATTTTTCACCTTTAGATAGGTTTTTAGTGGAGCTTTAAAATCAGACTGTTAATTATGGTTTCGTTTATTACTTCTGAACTACGGTTACTCGAGCACATTTATTGCCCAATCAATCATTGATAGAGGATCTGTCTATGATTGTACTGCAGTTACCCCATGACATAAGCACATAAGTGTGTAGGATTCCTTCTTGGGTCACACTACATCTGAAAACTTTCCAGAAATTGTTATAAATCCTTACTAATACTCTATAACTGTATAGAGAAACTTGTACTTCCTTTTCTATCATGTTTCAACATCATAAAACATAATAAAAAGCCTTCGAGGCTCACCTCTGATTTTTACCTCTCTGTTCTCAAAAAGAGCCTCATTTCCTAGATCAGGCCTACTTACTGTTTTATTGGCCCCTGTGTCCAGAAGGAAGTATTGGTATCCTTCTCTTGTTCCTGTGTCTGGTGCCACTTGGTGTTTCTCTGTAAATTTGACTGAAGATTCTGATGTGCAACATAACACAAATTAAGTTATCCCTCTCCCCTTTTTTACCACTAGGTTCTACTTATTAAAGTCTGGTAAGCCTTCCAGTACTACTAGAGGTTCCTTTGACCTGCAGTATAATTTTATGGCATATCTCATAATATTTGCTCTTACTGAGGAAGAGAGAACTGACATTATATTGCTTCTGTCTTTTAGGAATATAGTTTGTGGTGACAAAATGATCTGTAGTGTAACCCCAGGTTCAGGTTATGTTGAAAGATGATTGTGGATAGAGAGGGATGGTGAAATGGACTGATAAGTAGCCAGAGGTTATACTAGGTTGGAAGGTAACAATTTGATTCTGAGTTGACAAAGCCAACAAATGTGATATAAAGACTGTGATAACATATTGACCTGTACAGGAGCTTGATGTGTACATTTGCATAATATTTAACTCAAAGGTAAATTAACAATAGGGCCTAACTACATTATACTATTGACAAGTCTCAGAATACTTCTGTGTGTATTATAGAAGAACCCCACACAAACTATTGAAAATAGCCTACATGGGGTGGTGGCCCATTACATATCATTTACTGGTAATGGATCATTAGGTGGTAAAGCTAATGAAAGTGAATACAAGGTTTTAGTTTTGGGAAATTGAATTTTGATGAGTGGTATGTCTGCCATTTTGATGATGTTAAGAAGATGGTTCAAAAGACAAGATAATAATGTAATTTCAGTTGCCCTTCTGCCCCATTTATTGTACACTATGTCCTGAAAAGGACTTCTTTCAGTGAAGTTCCGTAATAGAGCAACAAGGGAAGGAAGGAAGGAAGATTAGATATTAATGTCCAATCGACAGTACGGTCACTAGAGATGAAGCACAAGCTCCAGTAAAAAACAGATGAGGAACAAAATTGGCCATGTCCTTTTCAAAGAAACCATCCTGCCATGGACCTAGAGCAATTTAGAGAAATCAAGGAAAGCCTAATTATGGATGGCCAGATGGAGTTTTGAATTGTTTTCCTCCCGCAAATGAATCCAGTATGCTAACCACTGCGTTACCACACGCTGTGGTGGAGGAACAGGCGAGTGGATGGACTGGGTTGGTTATGTCATTCACAATGTTTATTAGAAAATGACTATCCACAAAAATGATCAAATGCTGTTGCCAATGAAAAACATGACAAAATCAAGTTTCACTGCTAATAAATAAAAGTCCCAATAAATAAGACAAAATTTAGCTTCATGACAAGTTGGTTCAGATATGTCTCCAAATTATAAATTACACATATTATTGTCCTTGTAACCGTCTTACAGGTTGCCTCCATAATCTCTTCACAAGCTTGAGGGGGCTTTAGAAAGTGAATTACACATTATTATTCAGGCAAGGTATGTTTAATTGAATACTGTGCTACTCATCAAAGTAACATGCATACATGTCAGTGTTTTTCAACATAGTTGCAAAGTTTCTGTAAATAATGGTCGAAACTTTCTAGGAGTCCTAGTTACTCTGCAATGGAAATCTGTTTCTTTGTCACAGGGTTGAGAACCACTGTATGAATGTCATTTATGCGGAAATCACTCCTCTCCCCACCCCTAATTTTCTTTTCCAGGTCACTGAAAGATGGAAATTACATGGTGCAAGATCTGGGCTTCCCAATCAGCAATCACCATTGTCTGTATGGTCAAATTGCTTACACTATTTAACTATTGCTGGATGTGATATTGCATTTGGTCCATATTCCATAAGAATTTCCTGGGGAATCTACGTGAAATTTAGATGTTTTATTCAGTAGAATCATAGTGTCCTGTGTAGGCCTACTTCAACTTTGGAGTATATTTCCAGTTTTTTGTACCATTTCGGGTACCCAAAACATGTGCTCTCTTCTGGCAGTGTGTGTCATTCTTGCTGTACAATGGTCTTAGCATGGGATGATACGTGTAATTTACTTTTTGAAGTCCCATCATAGATAGTGGCTATTTCACAACTACTGTTAACATAGCTATGGGGTTGGAATTTCATTACACTTAACAATAACACAGAGAAATCACATGCCTGCCACAACATACAACTAGTGTAATCACACTAAAATCCATTCTGAAAAAGGCAAACATGTAGAGAAAATATATGTTCTGTAGAAAAACACAAACCAAACTAATTTCGAAACGTATTTACTCCCCATGACACAGACTCAACCACCGTACAGATCAAAATGCATTCCACTAACACAGCATAAACTAATGCTCCAATTGCCCGATGTAAAACCAGCCAACTTACGAATGCAGCATGCATGTATGGCTTCACCTGCACAACACAATAATGTCTTGGCTCAAAGCCATGGTACCAAAAATGTCAATCGATCCCTGTCTGCCATACTGATTATTATAACACTTTCTGGTTTTCATTTATTTATTTTATACTATACAACTTCATGTGTTTCAGATTAAGTTGTATAATTTTTTAAAATAAAATAGTGATCAGGACATGAAATTGTTAATAAGTGTGATTATGATCACATTCATATAATAGTTTTGTGTCCTTTATTAACAACATCTTCAATATGGGTTCTGTAATTTTCTGGCTACAGTATAATGTGTAACACTTCATTAATTTAACGGGCTTATTTGGCTTATACAGATGTCTCTGAAATTTTTGTAGCTTCTATTTCAGAGCTATTGTATTAAAGATGTAAAATACTGAAATAGTACTCACTAAACTTTGTCAGAATTCCTCCATTAAACCAATAAGAACAAGATGGGGGTATTAAAGTACTTCTTAGCAAGATGATATTAGCAACACTTACTGTGAGGTATGATTGGAGTACTAGGTGTGTGTGTGTGTGTCAACAGGCAGTGTAAGCAAAAGCAGCCAGTAAGAGTGTTCTGTAATTTGGTAAGGGTGGGGCCCCAGAAATTATTGTTAAATATGGTAATTACTTCTTATAGCTGTTAAAATTCTTACATATTGAAACTGCGGTTTGAGACTGTCAGAATTTTCATGCAAAAACAAAAATGGAATCATGCAGACGAGCGTAAAAAAATCTATTATTTGAAACTTCAAACAAGCACAAGTGTTGTCCAGACTACACAGTAGGCAGATATTTACAAAAGCATGGAGGTAACATGTTTACCTATTGCTCATATTGGTACACTCGACAGCTGGATGACAAATCCATACAATCACAGGATGTGCTACATATTAAGAAAAGCATTGGTTAGTGAAATGAGATAGGTACTGCATTACTGTAAAAAATGCTCACTTTGGCATTGACACTTTAATCAGTACAAAATAAATGACATTGCTTGTATAGCTAAGGAACGGTTTGTAAATACTTTGAATCAAGGAACTGTTCGTCGTGGTATATAAGTGTGCAGGGCAGGACTAGGTTCCTGGTCAGTACTAAGATTTTTCTTTGTCACTAACAACTCTTGTACATCTGTCAATGTGAAAAATGAAGAGTTGCATAGTGGTTCGCAGTCCACGTCAATCTGTAGGTCCTCCTGTAACCACCTGATAAGTCAATTCAACGCTCAGAAGAAAACTGTTGCCAAACAAAGCTTTACTTACTATTACTGTGGGATTGTTTGTATCCCTTGAACTGTATCCATATCCTGTGATGAGTTTCGTCCAAAGAATTCAGTTTAATGGCAGTTGATGATCAATTTACTTCTGATGTGTTCGTGTGTTCCTCCAGAAATGGTGATTGAACTTTAGGTATTGAACATAGATATCTGATAATTGCTGTTCCATGCGAAATAGGTCAAATTTCTACTGCTCATCTAAACTCTGCAAACCACTGCGAAGATCAAGCCAGAGGAAACTTCCCACTGTACCATGTATTATTCTAGTATATTTTTAGATTAATCTCTTAATATCATTTCTTGAAACTTTATAAGTACTTTGCGAGATAGACTTCAACTATCTTCAAGTGTAAGGTAGACTTCATCATCCTCCAGTGTCTGTCATTTCATGTATTTTCGAGTTTATGTGATATTCTCCTAAGAGTAAAAAAAAAAACCATGACCATTTGTAATGCTCTTCTGTATCCACTGTTAGTCACCTTTTTGTGTGTTCCACATGCTCGAGCAATGTTCTATGAGTTCTTACATGATTGATTTGTAAGGAGTGTCCCTCGTAGACTGCCAGCATCTTTCTGTCAAAGAACCATGGTTTGGGACCTGCTTTAACCATGAGTGAACCTATGTGATCATTCCATTTCATATACCCAAAAACAGACTCACCTAGGTATGTGTAAAAGTTGATTGATTCCAGTTGTGATTCATTCATATTGTAGTGATATAATACTACTATTGTGCATTTTGTGCAGTGGGCTATGCTTGTGTCTGGACACTTTAACACTGGTTGTACTCGCAGCTATAAAATGTGGCAAGAAATTCTATGAGTTTTGTGAGAGGTTTCTTGATTAATTCTGCTACAGCAGAACTTTACTCTAGATACATATCTAATTGTGCTTGGTAAATTATTTTTCTGAAGTTGAGCCATAGTTCCTCAACATACTCCTGCCCAGCTCTAAATGTTTACAGTTCATCTGTGAGATATTATGCAACCGCCTCTTTATCTAGTTTACTGAGCACATGAATCCTCTTGGTTTAGTTGCCCTTTGTACTTTTGATAATCATTGTTGTTACAACTGCCTCGTGGTCACTGATGCCAGTTTCTATGTGGGCATAACAGTTCAGATCTGTGTGTAGCCACATATATAAACAGTTACACACCAATAAACCATGCAGACTAGTTGTTCAGAGTGACTTCTTTGGTATCAAGATATTACTCAAAGAAATGGTGTAGAGAAACAAAGTAACTCAAAAATTATTGAACGTTTTCAATTTTAGTGCTGAAAATGAGATTGCCTCTTTTCTCAATTCTCAGTGATTGTGTCAAGCTCCAACCTTATATGAGGAACGGAACGTTTTGCTAATCTAAGTCTCAGTAGGAAATGTATAGTTTGCACTGGTCCCTGTTCTTCACTTTGGTCAAACAATAACCTTATCTTCGCAACACAAATCATTATCTGATAGCTTTCTTCCACCTAGCAGTAACTTGGTAACAGTATATCAGATTTTCGCTGATGTTATTCATTCTGAATTATTGTTACCAATGCCACAACTGAATTTTTATACCTGTTAACACTACAGCTTTAGAAATATTGTTTAGATTGTTCAGGATTCCGTATCTTCAGTTCATACTGATTTTTTTCTGTAGAAAGCAAGATCATCATATGAGATTTTATCCTCACTAGATTTTTATTTTTTAGTGTTGCTGATAGTAAAATAAATCAACAGTTGTTTAGCAAGCCCCGTACCTGGAGGTTTTTGTTGATGTGCTGATATTTTTAATATCAAGTTATATGGTCTAGGATTAAAATTAATGTTATAGCTTTATGTATTAACTGAGGAGCCTAGTGTAAGGGGCAGCTTTTCCTTATACCAGTAGTGGTACACCTCCAATTTGGTTCATTTCGAGATAGCGAGGCTTCAACATAATTGATTGATGATAATGCTGCAATTAAAATATTGCAGTCCATTGCTTGTTGCAAGAGATTACCATTTCTTTCTATGTGTTTGGTTCATTAAATTTCATGGGTCTTATGCCCAAAAATGTTAGGCAAAGTGGGTGTGCTATTGTGCAAATAAAATAAATCCAACATTGCAGATAAACCTAAGTATTCTTGCACTGAAATTTGATGGAACACAGCGTTATTGGCAGAGTGGTTTATTTAGAAGAAAACCGTAAGTCAGTTACACTTTAATACATATTTAATGGTATCAACCTTTATAAGACTTAAACAACCAACCTGCATCAGCCATTACTGTTATTCATCTTCATGGATTTTTTCTACTGTTTGTTGGCCACAGAAATATCCATGAGTGAATGGGAGCAAATCAAACATGTCCTGCTTCTTCTTTGCTTTCACTTTCTTTGTATGTACTTATGTAGAGGAGTAGGGATCCTACTATATGTTTATTATTTTCTTCATCCACATTTTGGGGGAATGTGTAGCACATAAAAACCAATATTCTCATTCACTGTTGTTTCCCACAGCATTTTGGCATGATAATTTATTTTTTCTTGCCGGTGTCCCTTATTTCTTAAAAAAAATCTTGTGGTGTGAAAACACTCTCTTATTTAAATTCTGTTCTATGAGACCAAAGTCTCTGTCATTGGGCAGACATGAGCAATACGGCAGTAGGAACTTTAAATCATGTGTGTCTACATTTGAATCAGGATCTTGTCACTTTCATTAGTGCTAAAGCAATTGATTGGGCCACCACATGTGTCACTGTGTGCAACTGTGTGTTTCTTAGAAGCAACTGATTCATGAATATCTTTTAGCAAACAGATATAAATTTCTTGTGAACCTCTTGATCCAGTTGTTTCATCCTAAAAATACTTATTGGTATGATTCGCTGTTTAGTTGTGGCACCAGTCAGACACAGCAGTTACGTGTGTGTGAGTTGCTTGTGTGTGTGTGTGTGTGTGTGTGTGTGTGTGTGTGAGAGAGAGAGAGAGAGAGAGAGAGAGAGAGAGAGAGAGAGAGAGAGAGAGAGAGAGAGAGAGCGAGCGAGTGAGTGAGTGCGTGCACGCATGCACATGTTTGTTGTAACTCCAGTGAAGGTCTTATAGGCTGAAAGCTCATTTTTTGACAGTATTTTTGTTGTGCCTCTCTGCATCTGTGCTATATGGCAAGTAGCAACCATCCTTTTCGTAATATTGTTACATTTCACCCTGGATTTCCCATAGTTAAACATACATCTTTCTTTTATAGTAAGATAGGGGCACCTAGCCTCTTGTAATCTGGTTCTTTGCTATGTGTAGTGCAATTTCCGCTTTCTAAAGATAAAACTCCTATTCAACTTTAAGTTTTGTATTTTCTTTAAGAATTTTAAATGGCAATTTGTCACAAAAATTGCATGTCTTTGTGTGGTGCTCGAAATGCAGAAGTTGAAGTCTGCTTGAAATCAGAAATTGAAGTCATTATGTAAAGTTTTGTGATAGGTGTGTTGCCTCACACAGTACTTAATTTCAGACAGACTTTTTTCTTTGTGCAAACTGTATATTTTGACCACACTAAGCTCTGGATTTAAAAATTTTTGTTTGGATTATCCTCCTTTGCAATGGCTCTCTGAGACTGGAAATCTTTCAATGTGTTCCTTTACACAATTGATAAATTACTTGCATATGGAGTTTCTGTTCTTATGCTTGACCCTTCTGTTAAGCGAGAATGCCTACTGCCTTGCTTTTTGTTAGAAGCTTAGAAAATCATCCTTTAGAAACTAAATGTTTTGAAGAAAAAATTCCTTGTATATTATAATGCTGTTTTTGTTTATCTCTTTTTGATATTTCTAAATACAATGTTTCGGAGAACTAGAGCAAGCTTCAGAGTAGGGCATTTAGCTGAATGACATGCACATAAATCATTCAGATAATTATTTTTGTGATCACCACCACCCACAACCCATAAATTGTCAAATAACTTCTTTCCCTCATCGTTTGGAATTTTGTGTGGAATATTTATGTGCACAGCTGCAAAATACTAACACGAATTCTTTACAGACAAATGGAAAAACTAGTAGAAGCCAACCTTGGGGAAGATCAGTTTGGATTCCGTAGAAACACTGGAACACGTGAGGCAATACTGACCTTACGACTTACCTTAGAAGCTAGATTAAGGAAGGGAAAACCTACATTTCTAGCGTTTGTAGACTTAGAGAAAGCTTTTGACAATGTTGACTGGAATACTCTCTTTCAAATTCTAAAGGTGGCAGGGGTAAAATACAGGGAGCCAAAGGCTATTTACAATTTGTACAGAAACCAGATGGCAGTTATAAGAGTCGAGGGGCATGAAAGGGAAGCAGTGGTTGGGAAAGGAGTGAGACAGGGTTGTAGCCTCTCCCCGATGTTATTCAATCTGTATATTGAGCAAGCAGTAAAGGAAACAAAAGAAAAATTCGGAGTAGGTATTAAAATCCATGGAGAAGAAATAAAAACTTTGAGGTTCGCCGATGACATTGTAATTCTGTCAGAGACAGCAAAGGACTTGGAAGATCAGTTGAATGGAATGGACAGTGTCTTGAAAGGAGGATATAAGATGAACATCAACAAAAGCAAAATGAGGATAATGGGTTGTAGTCGAATTAAGTTGGGTGATGCTGAGGGAATTAGATTAGGAAATGAGTCACTTAAACTAGTAAAGGAGTTTTGCTATTTGGGGAGCAAAATAACTGATAATGATCGAAGTAGAGAGGATATAATATGTAGACTGGCAATGGCAAGGAAAGCGTTTCTGAAGAAGAGAAATTTGTTAACATAGAGTATAGATTTAAGTGTCAGGAAGTCGTTTCTGAAAGTATTTGTGTGGAGTGTAGCCATGTATGGAAGTGAAACATGGACGATAAATTGTTTGGACAAGAAGAGAATGGAAGGTTTTGAAATGTGGTGCTACAGAAGAATGCTGAAGATTAGATGGGTAGATCACATAACTAATGAGGAAGTATTGAATAGGATTGGGGAGAAGAGGAGTTTGTGGCACAACTTGACCAGAAGAAGGGATCGGTTGGTAGGACATGTTCTGAGGCATCAAGGGATCACAAATTTAGTATTGGATGGCAGCGTGGAGGGTAAAAATCGTAGAGGGAGACCAAGAGATCAATACACTAAGCAGATTCAGAAGGATGTAGGTTGCAGTAGGTACTGGGAGATGCAGAAGCTTGCACAGGATAGAGTAGCATGAGAGCTGCATCAAACCAGTCTCAGGACTGAAGACCACAACAACAACAACAACAACATTTATGTGCAGAATTGAAGTTCAAATTTTGAAAAGTTTCGGCAGCAGTGATTTTACCAGTTTTGTAATGTATAACTCCCAAGTGTTCCTTTTTTTCTTTTCTGAATATTTTGTTCATACAAGCCAGTTTTTATAATACTCATGTTCCTTTGAGAAAGTTTGCTTTTACCCTGAATATTTGCAGCTGTGCCATCTTCACAACTGCCAGTAACTATATTCGTGTCTGCTGTTTCGTCATTTGAAATGTCATCCTCATCAATACTGATATCTAAAATTTAAAACATATGTGTTACAATTTGTAATATAGTACTAGTTTATTGTAAATATGCACACAATGTAAATAAAGAAAGAAAGAAACTTATATATTCAATTGTTGTTATCGTCAGAAAATAACTTTGCAAGCGCTTTTTTTTTTTTAATCATCTCCGTGAAACCCAGAAAATAATTCATCATCATCTTTACCTTCAGTAACTTGAAAATGTGGATGATCGGCCTCTCCAGTTCATTGAAACCACTATTCTATCGGCCATCACTGAAAAGAATCGGGCCACATCGAAAGATTATTAAGCGCATTATAATATAATAAAATAATGGAATAGATGATGATAATAATATGTTGAAATGCATGGCTTTTTAAAATGTATTGAATTAATGAGATTAATTTTTCGGCATGAATGGCAAGCATAATAAGCTGAGCTGTGCCTGGAAATAAGTTCGTATTAGTTCATATTATTTTGCAGGGCGAAGTAGTTTCTTTTTCCGCTGTAGATTTGTGCTTACCATTCTTTATAATGCTGTGTTTGGTCGCTGTGTTCACCTTTGAAGTCTTGACCGTGTTCCCATTAAGCTTATCGGATCTACGTAATTTTCCAAAGTACACAGGTGGGCTTCAGTTCTTGTAATTATTGTACTATTTGAAATAAAAACTCACACGACCTTTCTGTTAATAAAACAATACTGTATTTTTCTCAACGGTGCACCTATGAAATACATACTCCTCACTTATTCATAGCGACCCCAAAATGGCGATCTACAATTACTCGCTAAAACTGGCGTGCTTTTCACTCGTTCACTAGCTGAGCGCGAATCCTTCCTACCTCCTACTGGTACCAGAAAGATCCTCTGTTTTTTAACAACTGAAAGTGAAAAAATACATGATGGTAGGCATAGGCTCTATGATGGGCTACCGCTTCATCTTCTCTCTTTGTCTTTAAAGAAGACGAAAACATAAAGGAAATGCAAAAGGTTTATCACAGCATGGAGCTGTACCACTACTAAAATAATTTTCTGCATGGTTCCTCTAATTGACTGCGTTTTAGTGCAGTCCGCTGGCGGAAGAATCAAGCTGGAGGTGTATCACTTTAAAATAAGATACAAATGACATGTATGAACATGGAAGTGTTGGTTGAATCCCTTTTTTAAAACAATGGAGTTGTATCACTATTGAAATAAAGCCTTCATATATGGTTAAATATGAGATAAACTAGATTTTACAAAAAAATTGTTTGCACCAAAAGAGTTTTTTTGTTACATATGCTATCGTAATTTGTTTGTAACTAGAAAATACAAGAACACTTCTTTTATCATACTTTACTTATATTTTCAACATAAATTAGACGTTTCTGAAAGAAAGTAAATGTTACAACTGAAGGAATTCAAAACAGAATCATTGGAACATTTGAAAAAATTTGAATAAAGTAGTATATCATCAGTCTACTGAGTTTTTAGATGCAGCCCACTACAAATCTTTCGCCAATCCTTTCATCTTGGAGTAGCACTTGCACTCCACATCCTGAAATGTATTTTGGATCTATTCCAATCTCTGTCTTCCCGTACAGTTTTTAACCTCCAAAGCTCCCTCTAGTACCATGGAAGTTATTCCGTTGTGTCTCAACATATGTCCTGTCATGCTGTCCCTTCATGTTGTCATTATTTCCAAATGTTCCTTTCTTCTCCCATTCTGTGGAGAACCTCATTCCTTATCTTACATCAATCCACCTTATTTTCTACATCCTTCTACAGCACTACATCTTGTATGATTAAAGTCTCTTCATTTCATCTTTTCCACAGTCCATGATTCACTACCATGCATTGTTGTGTTCCAAATGTACATCCTCAGATATTCCTTCCTCAAATTAAGGCTTGTGTTTGATAGCAGTAGACTTCTTCCGACAAAGTATGTCATCATTGAGTGTGCTAATTTGGTTTTTATGTTAACTGAATCTTCCTTTGGTTCTTCCTGTAGAACAAGTGTTGGTTTGCTTTTGTTCTACAGTATTACTTTTGTTGTGTTCACTGGTTTTTGGTTTACAAGGCCACCTTCAGACATTTACTGACTAATGTCGCCAAAGAAGTTACAATGGTTGTAAATGACAATGGAAAAAAAGTTTCACATCTAGGTTGAAGCAGAAATGTACAGTAAATAAAAATCTTTGACGGTGTGGTGGTAATCCAATGCAAAAAGTAAAAAGTTTAACAGTATCTAAATATGAAGGAAGTAAACAGGAAACTTGAGCACAAAACTGGAACAGCAAGCCTACATAACAGGTTACACTAATAAACGAAACCAGTAAAATAAAATACAATTAGTACTTGACAGGGCTACTTCAGGAGGTATAAAACCTAGAGAGTGATACACAAACCAATTAAAATAAAGAATGAGATTTTCACTCTGCAGCGGAGTGTGCACTGATATGAAACTTCCTGGCAGATTAAAACTGTGTGCCAGACCGAGACTTGAACTCGGGACCTTTGCCTTTTGCAGGCAAGTGCTCTACCAGGCTGTGGCCAAGCCATGTCTCCGCAATATCCTTTCTTCCAGGAGTGCTAGGTCTGCAAGGTTCGCAGGAGAGCTTCTGTAAGTTTGGAAGGTAGGAGACTAGGTACTGCCAGATGTGAAGCTGTGAGGACTGGGCGTGAGTTGTGCTTGGGTAGCTCAGTTGGTAGAGCACTTGCCCGCCAAAGGCAAAGGTCCTGAGTTCAAGTCTCGGTCCGGCACACAGTTTTATTCTGCCAGAAAGTTTCAAATAATTATCATTTTAACTACAGAATATATGATGAACTTAAGATAAACTCAGTAAGATAAACGGAAATGAATAAATGCAGGAAAATGGAGAAGTGTGAGGGAACTGATAGTAAATGCCATCTTTTAAGTGTGATGGTACTGCATTTTGAACAATATGCAAATATAAACAGAGCAAGCAGGAAAAACATAAACACTAAACTCAAAATTGTGGCTCTGTAACAGTTTGCATTAAATAAATTACACAAGTGAAATAAAAACAGTACTTGATGAGACAATTTCAAGGGGTATTAAACATAAATAGTAAAAAAGTACCAGTTAAATGAAGACTTAACTATTGTAACTACAGTCTAAATGGATTACATAGACAATTTCCATAAAATACAAGAACTCAATGGATGGAGGAAAATGGGAGAATATTTAGGAGCAGACAGTATGGGAAGTAATAAAGAACATAGAGGATTATGTGAGGTTTAGGAGAGGGGAAGTATTGAGCTGTGTCTGGTCATTTGAGATTAGATGTGGACTGTGAGCTAGACGTTTATTAATTTCCAGGGCTTCCAAAAGGTTGAGTTCTTGGCCTAACATGAATCCAGTGCCTACTAGAATGCATGGGCTTTCTAAATTATATAAACAAGGCGTACCTATTCGTCCAGTTGTGTCATCATTCACTGCTCCATCTTACAAACTTACAAGTAAACTGGGCACTTTAAGAGAGAGACTAAATTCAAACCATAGCATGGTATTTCAACCTCTGTGGATCTAGTAAATAAGATAAAAGGTATACTTGTCTCAAATGGTGATAAATTAGTATCCTTTGATGTCTGCAGTTTGTTTCCCAACAGTAGTGGAATGCATCGATATTCTGATGACTTGAGACTGGCCACTCAGACTTGCTTCGCACAAAACTACTTCCGTTTCCAAGGGACCCTGTGTAAACAATTAGATTGTTTAGCTATGGGTTCCACACTCAGTCCACTGTTGGCTGAAACATTCATGGACCATATCATATGACATTTTCTGAAAAAAGAATCTATGAGTGCAAATATTAAATATTGGTTTAGATATGTAGATGATGTGATGTGTATATGAACTGGCACTACAAGACAACTCAATAAATTTTTGCAAAACCTGAACAGTCAAGATTAAAATAGTCGGTTCACAATGGAGACTGGCGGCGGATATATAAATATCATAGATCTCACCATTGACACCAGCACAAAGACACATTGTTTCAAAATTTATGTAAAACCTACAACTACAGACACACCTTCTGGTTCACAACACCCCATAGCTCACAAACGTGCAGCTTTCCACTCAATGGCACACAGTCTAGTATCCATCCCCATGTCCACAGATGATTTTAAATCAGAGTTAGATACAATCAAATTTATTGCCTCATCCAGTGGCTAGTATCCAGTCCTGATTGACCACATCTTACGTAGGAACTGCTTATACTCCTCCTCTATGCCCCATCTTCTCCTTTTTCCGCTGTCTGCAAGAAGTGGTGTTCGATACCGTATCTAGGAGAGGTGTCACAGATTGTAGAAAAAAACACCGAAATTCTGCCAGTATTATGTTAAGAACACTACAGCACAGTGTGTTTTCAGTAGCAGAAATACTGACCAGTTATCAGCCAATAGTGGAGTATACAAGATTACCTGTTCTTATTGTGCAAGTTTTACATTGTTCACTCTGGCGGAGACATAGCAACTAAGTTGACTGAACATGAACACAGTTAGAGGTTGCAGAATTCTGACTCCACATTAGCAGAGCATGTAGTGAGAGAGGGCCGCAACTACCATCCAGTATTCCATGTCCTTCACTTAGCAAACAAAAGCCAAAATTCAACCTGCCAGAAGCCCTGGAAATTAACAAACATCTAGCTGACAGGCCAGATCTAATGTTAAATGACCAGACGCAGCATAATACTTCCCCTCTCCTAAACTTTACACAATCCTCTCTGTTTCTCATTACTTCCCACATTGTCTGTTCCTAAATACACTCCTGGAAATGGAAAAAAGAACACATTGACACCTGTGTGTCAGACCCACCATACTTGCTCCGGACACTGCGAGAGGGCTGTACAAGCAATGATCACACGCACGGCACAGCGGACACACCAGAAACCGCGGTGTTGGCCGTCGAATGGCGCTAGCTGCGCAGCATTTGTGCACCGCCGCCGTCAGTGTCAGCCAGTTTGCCGTGGCATACGGAGCTCCATCGCAGTCTTTAACACTGGTAGCATGCCGCGACAGCGTGGACGTGAACCGTATGTGCAGTTGACGGACTTTGAGCGAGGGCGTATAGTGGGCATGCGGGAGGCCGGGTGGACGTACCGCCGAATTGCTCAACACGTGGGGTGTGAGGTCTCCACAGTACATCGATGTTGTCGCCAGTGGTCGGCGGAAGGTGCACGTGCCCGTCGACCTGGGACCGGACCGCAGCGACGCACGGATGCATGCCAAGACCGTAGGATCCTACGCAGTGCCGTAGGGGACTGCACCGCCACTTTCCAGCAAATTAGGGACACTGTTGCTCCTGGGGTATCGGCGAGGACCATTCGCAACAGTCTCCATGAAGCTGGGCTACGGTCCCGCACACCGTTAGGCCGTCTTCCGCTCACGCCCCAACATCGTGCAGCCCGCCTCCAGTGGTGTCGCGACAGGCGTGAATGGAGGGACGAATGGAGACGTGTCGTCTTCAGCGATGAGAGTCGCTTCTGCCTTGGTGCCAATGATGGTCGTATGCGTGTTTGGCGCCGTGCAGGTGAGCGCCACAATCAGGACTGCATATGACCGAGGCACACAGGGCCAACACCCGGCATCATGGTGTGGGGCGCGATCTCCTACACTGGCCGTACACCACTGGTGATCGTCAAGGGGACACTTGAATAGTGCACGGTACATCCAAACCGTCATCGAACCCATCGTTCTACCATTCCTAGACCGGCAAGGGAACTTGCTGTTCCAACAGGACAATGCACGTCCGCATGTATCCTGTGCCACCCAACGTGCTCTAGAAGGTGTAAGTCAACTACCCTGGCCAGCAAGATCTCCGGATCTGTCCCTCATTGAGCATGTTTGGGACTGGATGAAGCGTCGTCTCACGCGGTCTGCACGTCCAGCACGAACGCTGGTCCAACTGAGGCGCCAGGTGGAAATGGCATGGCAAGCCGTTCCACAGGACTACATCCAGCATCTCTACGATCGTCTCCATGGGAGAATAGCAGCCTGCATTGCTGCAAAAGGTGGATATACACTGTACTAGTTCCGACATTGTGCATGCTCTGTTGCCTGTGTCTATGTGCCTGTGGTTCTGTCAGTGTGATCATGTGATGTATCTGACCCCAGGAATGTGTCAATAAAGTTTCCCCCTCCTGGGACAATGAATTCACGGTGTTCTTATTTCAATTTCCAGGAGTGTATTCAACCAATTTCCTGTATTCATTGAATTCTTGTATTTTATTGAAATTGTCTATGTAATTAATATAGAGTGCAGTTACAATTGTTAGGTCTTTATTTAACTGTTGCTTGTATTACTTTCAATGTTTGAGACCTCTTGAAGTTGTCTTGTCAAGTACTGTTTCTATTGTACTTGTTTCATTTATATAATGCGAACTGTTACATAGCCACAATTTTGAGTCTAGTGTTAATATTTTTCCTGTTTGCTCTGTTTATATTTGCATATTGTTCAAAATGCAGTACCACCACACTTCAAAGATAGCATTTACTGTCAGTTCCCCCACACTCCTCCATTTTCCTGCATTTATTCATTTCTGTTTCTTACTGGTATTACGTAAGCTCCTCATATATTCTGTAGTCAAACTGATAATTCTTTCTTTTAATTGGTTTGTGTATCACTCTCTAGGTTTTATGCCTCCTGAAGTAGCCCTGTCAAATACTAATTGTATTTTATTTTATTGGTTTCGTTTATTAGTGTAACCTGTTATGTAGGCTTGCTGTTCCAGTTTTGTGCTCAAGTTTCCTGTTTACTTCCTTCATATTTAGATACTGTTAAACTTTTTACTTTTTGCATTGCATTATCACCACACTGTCAAAGATGTTATTTATTGTACGTTTCTGCTTCAATCTAGATGTGCAACTTCTTTTCCAATGTCACTTGCAAACACTGTAACTTCTTTGGCGACATTAGTCAGTAAATGTCTGAAGATGGATTTGTAAGCCAAAAACTGGTGAGCACAATAAAAGTAATGCTGTAAAACAAAGCAAATCAGTGCTTTTCATCTATTGGTTTTTATGGCCTCTTTGCTTTACTCGTCATCTGTTCTTCATGGTTACCAATGTTTATGTTACAGTTATCACCAATCTCACTTCTGCTACTCCTCGCTGAGTTTTTCTCTGGATTATTGTATATGTGGCAGGGGTAAAATACAGGGAGCGAAAGGATATTTACAATTTGTACAGAAACCAGATGGCAGTTATAAGAGTCGAGGGGCATGAAAGGGAAGCAGTGGTTGGGAAAGGAGTGAGACAGGGTTTTAGCCTCTCCCCGATGTTATTCAATCTGTATATTGAGCAAGCAGTAAAGGAAACAAAAGAAAAATTCGGAGTAGGTATTAAAATCCATGGAGAAGAAATAAAAACTTTGAGGTTCGCCGATGACATTGTAATTCTATCAGAGACAGAAAAGGACTTGTAAGAGCAGTTGAACGGAATGGACAGTGTCTTCAAGGGAGGATACAAGATGAACATCAACAAAAACAAAATGAGGATAATGGAATGTAGCCAAATTAAATCGGGTGATGCGGAGGGGATTAGATTAGGAAATGAGACACTTAAAGTAGTAAAGGAGTTTTGCTATTTGGGGAGTAAAATAACTGATGATGGTCGAAGTAGAGAGGATATGAAATGTAGACTGGCAATGGCAAGGAAATCGTTTCTGAAGAAGAGAAATTTGTTAACATCGAGTATAGATTTAAGTGTCAGGAAGTCGTTTCTGAAAGTATTTGTATGGAGTGTAGCCATGCATGGAAGTGAAACATGGACAATAACCAGTTTGGACAAGAAGAGAATAGAAGCTTTCGAAATGTGGTGCTACAGAAGAATGCTGAAGATAAGGTGGGTAGATCACGTAACTAATGAGGAGGTATTGAATAGGATTGGGGAGAAGAGAAGTTTGTGGCACAACTTGACCAGAAGAAGGGATCGGTTGGTAGGACATGTTTTGAGGCATCAAGGGATCACAAATTTAGCATTGGAGGGCAGCGTGGAGGGTAAAAATCGTAGAGGGAGACAAAGAGATCAGTACACTAAGCAGATTCAGAAGGATGTAGGTTGCAGTAGGTACTGGGAGATGAAGAAGCTTGCACAGGATAGAGTAGCATGGAGAGCTGCATCAAACCAGTCTCAGGACTGAAGACCACAACAACAACAACAACAACAACAACAACATATATGTTTCCATTAGATTATTCATTCAGTTCAGCGGGTGCTGTAATTCTTCCCTTTCACTGTGATAACTATGTCATCAATGACACTTTATCATTGATATACTTTCACCCTGTCTTTTAATCCCTTTTATGAACCTTTCTTTTGTTTCTGTCACTGCTTCTTTGATGTATAAACTGAACAGTAGGGGTGAAAGACAGCTCCCCTTTCATACTCATTTTGATCTGAGCACTTCGTTCTTGGTCTTCCAGTCTTATTGTTTCCCTTTTCTTACTGTTATTTTACTCTGCATATAGCACATCGTGCACTATTTTATACACTCGAAACACTTTTTTCATGTCAACGAATTCTATGAATCTGTCGTGATTTTTCTAAAAGATCTATTTCTGTTGTAAATAACGTCATAACTGCCTTTCTTGTGTGTTTACCTTTCAATAAGCAAGACAAATTGTCATCTAACAGATCATCAGTTTTCTTTTCCATTCTTCTGTACACTGTTCATATTGGTAATTTGGATATATCAGCTTTTCAGCTGATTATGTGATAGTTGTCACACCTATCTGCCCTTGTTAACTTTGAGACTGTGTGGATGATATTTTTCCAGAAGTTGTACGGTATGTTGTCAGTCTTGTAAATTTGTTGCTCCGAAGTAAGTAGTCCTTTGTTTGCTATTTCCCCCGAAGATTTTAGAAATTCCGAAGGAATGTTATCTATTCCTTCTGCCTTATTTGATCACAAGTCTTCCAAAGTTCAACCAACTCTCACTCTAATACTGGATCTCATACATCATGCGTACTGACTCCCGTTTCTTCTTTTGTCATCACTTTACCAGATAATTTCTCTCCCTCATAGAGGCTTTCAGTGTACTCTTTCCTCCTATCCACTCTGTCTAACAGTGGAATCACCATTGCATTTTTGACTATATTGATGCCCTTGCTTGTAATATCACTGAAGATTCTTTTTTCTTAATTATATGCTGAATTAGTTTCTGATAACCATTTCTTTTTCAATTTCTTCACATTTTTACTACTGCCACCTTTCACTTCCTTTGTATTCTTACATTGCTATACTCCCATTTTTTCCTGGAGATTTTTGTACTTTCTCTTCTCGCTGTTAAATTGAAGAATCTTTTCTTTTATCCATAGATTCTTAGCAGTTATCTTTATTGTATCTATCTATCTATGTATGTGTGTTCTACTTCTTTGTTTGCTGTTTTTAGAGATGTCTATTCCACTTCGAAGAAGTCCCCATTGGGGTCTTCATTATCACAGTAGATACAGCCTTTGAGATTTTCAAGCATATCTCATCATTCCTCAGTACTTTGGAATCCCACTTCTTTCTGCACTGGTTCTTCTAGTCAATTGTTTTAAACCTCAGTCAGCTTTTCATCATTACTAAATTGTTATCTGAGTCTATATCTGATTTTGAACTCCCTCTATGACTAAATGTAATCCAGCTGGAATCTTCCTGTCTCTCTTTCTAAGTGTATGTCGTCCTCTTTATGTTTGAACAGTGTACTCACTGTTACTAGCTAAAATTTGTTGCAGAACTCAGTTAGTCCTCCATCTCTCTTATTATTGCTACCAGGCGCATGTTCTCTCTTAATGTTGTCTTCTATTCCAATGCACCATGGTTATTAGATAATCATCTCCCTTTACATATTGAATTATGTTTACAATATTTTTGTACTTTCCCTCTCCCTCTCCCTCCTTCTATTTGTGATGTCAGCATGTGTACCTGAATTACTATTGTTGGAACTTGTTTGCTGTTGATTCAGATGAGAACAACCCCATGACTGAACCGTTCATGATAACTCACTATCTGCCCCACCTACCTACTCACAACAAACTCTGCTCCTGTTTCAACAATTTATGTTGATTTTGATATACCTATATCCATTTGACTAGTAACCCTTATCTTTTCATTTCACTTGACTGACTGACTCCTCTTGTACATAGACTAAACCTTTGCACCCTGCTTTTAAGATTTTCTAGCTTCCCTGTACAATTGAGAACTCAGACATTCCTTGTTCTGACTCGTACAGTGTTCTTCTTTCCTCTTCTGTTGGTTATTGTGGTTTTTCTTGCCCCCCCCCCCCCCCCCCCCCCATGGTGACCTCACCCTAGACACTCAACTCCTGTGTCTTCATTGGGGGACTAAACTTGAATCTTTTGCAAATGGAGAGATAATCATGATACTTACTCAACTGCAGGCCACATGTCCTGCACATACACATGTGTCTGTAATGCAGTGGTTTCCTTGCCCTTGTGCAGCCTCATGCTGTTGATCATTGCTGATACTTCTGCTTTTAATGGCAGTTTCCTACACAAAGGGCAAGAAGTTGGCCTGGACCACCACCTGCTTATGCACCCTCTTTGACAAAGCTGCTGGTGTAATGAGGTGAATCCTTATCCCGGAAGTCCTCAGCTATCATAGCTGATTATTTTTGTTTCAAATTTAAGCAATGGCTTGGTCAGAACCTGGGATCCAGGACTTTTCAATTATCATTAAGTGACATTACTCACAGACTGTGGTTGTTATGCTGTTTAACATCCATAAAAGGAGTGGTAAATTTGTGGGACAAAAGATTTCGTAGAATTTAGATCTTATAGTGTTAGTGTAGCTATATATCTTTGGAGAAACTGTAGTGGTAGCTCGGTGTCATCACTACATTTGCTTTTTATTATTTTATTTCTTCCCAAAATTAGTGAAAGCATTTACTATTATTTTGCATGTAGACAATAGTTATCGTCATACTTTCTATTGTTTGAATATTTGAAGATTCATTGAAGTTATTAACAAACCGGATTACATTAGTTTCATGTTATAAGGTCTTAAAATAGTGGCGTGGGAGTTTTACTAATTGAAAATGAGCAGTTTTGTAAAAATTGCTGTAGACGGTATTTGCGATATTCCACTTATTAGAAATTTTAATATTTTTTTATTGGATGAACTGAGCTGACCAGATGCCCCAAAAACACATTTTTCCTAGACTTCAATTAGTTACTAGATTTTAAAATAGTGTAAATAGAAGCTAAACCATCAAGAATTTTTGTAGTAAGCTGATGTGGTAGGATTCTCAGGATATTTTTAGTAGGCATGTTTGTTAGTTATGTGAGTTTGAAGCTTTTTGATCAAACCCTTTTGTGAGTGTGTCTTCTCAAGTATTTGGCCAATTCTGTCTTTGAGGGCCAAGAATATTACTCCAAATGTTGCTATGTGATGAGTAGATGATCAGTTCATTCTTGTGACACTCGTTATTGTCTTGAAACTATGGACTCTGTTTAAAAATAGTGTCACTACAGCATACTTTCTGTTGCTGTAGTTAGTGAAAGTTGTAGTTGGGGAGCAGGAGGGAAGTGGAGTTTGGATCTCTCTCAAACTTTACTGTGGCACTTGTTCAAGTTTTATTCTGCTAATAATTTGCGAACAGTTAAGAGCTTAGTTTCAATGAAAATAGTGATCCCAATGGGCTATTTTGGTATGTATCATGTAAGTAGTATCATTTATTCCATGTTAAATCACCAAGTGCCACAACCTGACCCTCTTAATTTTATTTGTAATTAAGTGCTCGTGTAGTAGTCATTAACAGTAACACAAATCAATTTTTTCACATTTTTCTGTCAAAAAGCTACAGAGTAACGGTTGCTTAAAAAATGTAATTTTTGATCTGTTCACAACTTATGTTCTAACAATGAAATTGAGTTTATTTGAAAGCTCTTTTAAAGGCCTTTCATATGATATAAAACATAATGAGTTGAATTTATGTAAAATATTTCGTATAACATCATCATTATTGAATTTTGAGAAAAATTCTCAAAAACAATGTGAAAAGATATTTTTTCCTCTGTGTATTCTGCAAATATCAACTTGGGATGAGCATGGGATCACTATCAAAAGTAATTTTGTGTTTATCATGATTCTGTTAAATGTCATTCAGATTGTGAATTGTTACGTTTATTTTGCTACCTATGAAATTTTGTGGATCATACTTGGATTTATTACTTTCATATAAATAACTGTGTTTTAAAGCATAACACTAACTAAATTAATAAGTCAAGATTAATAAATGGCCCTACATATCTAGAATATATATCTTAATATAAGCGAAAAAACATCATTTTATCCCCCTGCAGGCCCGGGGGGTAGAATAGGCCTGAGTTATTCCTGCCTGTCGCAAGAGGTGACTAAAAGGAGTCTCACTCCTTTCAGCCTTTATGTGTTGGTTACCTGTAGGGTTTGACCTCCATTTTTCCAAATTTTCCAGAAGAGCTAGCCAATTGGGGAAGGGTGCCTTACATGGTGTGTAGTGTCCATTGTGCATTGAGATCTTTGGCCCACTTTCTTGTCGAGGCATTGCAGTCCCGTTCATCCTCCATCTCGTGGGTGAGGACACCTTCCTTGATTTGTTTTCCTTCACCCACTATGCGGTGTTGTTTCCTGCACCAATGATGACCATGGAATTCTTTGCACCTCGTATCCAGCACGGTAACCAGTCCATTGTGGTGGGTCCGCCATGTACCTTGTCGGTTGTAGCCCCCCTTACTACAAAGCTCTGCTGATGCCTGCGCCATTAACTCCCCATTATACCAAGGAGTAGATGCCCGTCACCCTGGGGCATCAAGGCTCCTGGCAGTGGCTATCCTGCCAGGTGGCCTTTGTTGCAGCTGGGTGGTGCCCGGGAAGGGCCCCTGGTCAAAGTGGGGGGCATCAGGGTGGATGACATGCCATGAAGCGCAGTATGTCATCTCTTGCTGGTGGTCCACTGCCAGCAGTCTCTAAGTGGGCAAAGTCTAACTTCAGTGCTAAGAAATATGACCCCAAATCGTTCCCCTCCCTGGCCACATCATGGGAGAAATGCCAGGCTAAGGATGGCAGTGAAGCTTATTCGCCCCAGTACCTCATATGTACAAGAGTTGATGGGGAATCTTTCATGTCCATGAAGCCGCAGTTTTTTGTGGAGCATTTGGAGGACAAGTTTGGAGTGGTGGGGGGCTTATCCAAAATGCACTCTGGGTCAGTCTTGGTAAAAACGGCATCCTCTGCCCAGTCACTGGTATTACCCACTTGTGAGAAGTTACGGGAAGTTTCTGTTACCATCACACCTCATAAAAGCTTTTATATGGTCCAGGGTATTATAGTCCACAGGGACCCTCTTTTTCAGTCTCACGATGAGCTGTGTGCCAATTTAGAATGGGAGGTGTTCATTTCATCCGGCGCATCCATCGGGGTCCAAGGGATAATCATGTTGCCCCCAGTGCCTTCATTTTGGTCTTCGAGGGTGACTTGTTGCCCGAGAAAGTCAAGGTGATGGTCTGCCACTATGACCTTCCCCGATGCGGTGCTTTAAGTGCTGGAAGTTCGGCCATATGTCTTCCTGCTGTACTTCCAGCGTCACATGTCGAGATTGTTGACATCCATCACATCCCAATACTACCTGTGCCCCGCCTCCCACCTGTGTCAGCTGCGGAGAACAACATTCATCTTGCTCACCAGATTGCAGGATTTTACAGAAAGAGTGGAAAATCATGGAATATAAGACCCTGGACCGACTGACCTACACTGAGGCTAAGAGGAAATTTGAGCGCCTACACCCTGTGGCGACCACCTCTTACGCTGCCGCTGCGAGAACAGTTGTCGCTCCATCACTTCCTCACATTCCTGTTGCCTCTCAGGACCAGAAGACAACACCTGCCCTATTGATGGTGGTGGGGGGGGGGGAGGCACTTCCCTCCCTTTTGCTACTTCGGGAGAAACACCCCCCCCCCCCCCTGCCCCCCTCCTTCCCAATCATCGGGGATATCAGTCCCCACTTCTCAGCTGGAGAAGCATAAGTTGTCTTCAGCTCCTCTCACTAGGAGGGGATCCCTTGAGTCACTCTCTTCCTGGGTTTCTACTAGTGGAAAAGATGGCACCCGCCAGTGGCTGAAGAGCTCAAAAGCAGCTGATCATAGGGCTTCCCGCTCATCCTCAGTCCCGTAGACTGAATCAGTGAAATCCTCCCAGCCAGGGAAACTCAAGGAGCAGCGAGAGAAATCCAAAAAGAAGGTCCCCAAGACCAAGGGAATTGCAGTGGCACCCACACCACCGCTACGTACAAGCTCTGTGTCTGTGGATGAGGTGGAGGTCGTGGCATCCGCTGAGGACCTAGATCTCACTGGACCCTCAGACACAATGGATATGCAAAAAGTCAGTGGCAGCAGGTAATTGTGAGGTGTAAACTGCCTCGTTGAATGTTCCATGCCTTCCCAGTCTCATGATGACATCATCTTCCATTGGAATTGCGGCAGTTTTTTCCACCACCTGGCTCAGCTACGGCACCTGTTAAGCTTTACACCTGCTTTCTGCATTGCCTTCCAGGAAATCTGGTTCCCTGCCCTCCGCAGCTATAAGGGATATTCCAGGAACTGTTGCAACTAAATACAGTGTCGGGTGGAGTTTGCGTTTATGTCATAAACTCAATCTTTGGTGAACCTAGTACCCTTTCAATCCCCTCTTGAAGCTGTGGCTGTCAGAATAAGGAAATTACTGTCTGCATTGTATATCTTCTTCCAGATGGGGTGCAGTATCCCTGAATGTATTAACTGCACTGATTGAGCAACTCCCTAAACCTTTCCTACTTTCGGTGGGGTGGCACCATGCATACTGGCCAAGGCAGAGATCTCAAAAATTTACTGTCTCAGTTCGACCTCTACCTCTTAAGTACCGGGGCTGCCACATACTAGGCCATTGATTTATCAATTTGCAGCCCTGGACTTTTCCCTTCTATCCCCTGGAGAGCACATGATAACCTGTGTCACTGCCCCGGCGTCAGGCCCATGGACGCCTGACCAGATGGCGGACTGGGAAAGTTTCACCTCCGCTGTCGCTGTTGAATATCCCCCACTTGGTAACATCACTGTGATTGCAGGTGACTACAACAATCATTTCTGTGGCAGAAAATACGATTCCTCGCTCTTTAGGGTGACCCCAGAGAAAGGCAGTCCCTTCGTGGTCTCCGGAAGTTGCTGAAGCAATTAAGGAGAGTCGACGAGCTCTACAGCGGCTCCCTTCCCTGGAGCATCTCATAGCCTTTAAATGGCTCCATGTCTGCATTCACCAACTTATCAAATGACGGAATCAGGAGTGTTGGGAGAGATATCTCTTGACCATTGGTTGCCATATGTCACCCTCCCAAGTCTGGGCAAAGATCAAACGTGTTTTCGGGTGCCAGACCCCAACAGGTGTTCCCGGTGTTAACATAATGCAAACACAATTGCTGAGCACTTTGCTGAACACTATGCTTGAGCCTCTGTGTCAGAGAATTACCCCCCAGCCTTTCGCACTCTCAAACAGTGACTGGAAGGGAAAGTCCTCTTGTTCACTAAACGCCACAGTGAATCCTATAACACCCCATTTACAGAGTGGGAGCTCCTCATTGCCCTTGCACATTGCCCTGACACAGCTCCTGGACCAGATTGGATCCACAGGCAGGTGATTATACATCTCTCATCTGACTAAAAGTGACCTCTCCTCATGTTCAGCCGGATTGGTGCAGTGGCATCTTTCCATCGCAATAGCGGGAGAGCACCATCATTCCGGTGCTCAAACCCAGTAAAACCCCGCTGATGTGGATAGCTATTGGCCCATCAGCCTCACCAACATTTGTTGTAAGCTGCTGGAACGTATGGTGTGTCAGCGGTTGGGTTGGGTCCTGGAGTCATGTCGCCTACTGGCTCCATGTCAGGGCAGCTTCTGCCAGGGTCTATCTACCACTGTCCCCCTCAAGTCTGCCATCTGAACATACTTTTCCAGATACAAACACCTGGTTGCTGTCTTTTTGATTTACGAAAAGCGTATGACACGACCTGGCGACATCATATCCTTGTCACATTATATGAGCGGTGTCTCCGAGGCCTGCTCCCAATTTTTATCCAAAATTTCCTGTTGCTTCATAGATTCCAAGTTGGTGCCTCCCATAGTTCCCACCATATCCAGGAGAATCAGGTACCTCTATTTTTAGTGGCTATTAACAGTCTAGCAGCAGCTGTTGGTCTCACTGAGAAGGTGCAGACGACTTCTGCATTTCATACTGCTCCACCAGTACTGCTGTTGTTGAGTGGCACCTACAGGGAGCCATCCAGAAGGCGCAATCATGGACTCTAGCCCACAGTTTTCAGTTTTTGGCCTTGAAGTCATATGTTATGCACTTCTGTCGGCGTCGTACTGTTCATCCAGAACCAGAATGTTTATCTTAATGATGATCCACTCACTGTAATGGAGACATACCGATTCTTAGGACTGGTTATCAATGCCCGATTGACTTGGCTTCCTCACCTTTGTCAGATTAAGTGGAAGTGCTGGCAGCACATCAATGCCCTCCGCTGTCTGAGCAACACCAACTGTGATGCAGATCACTTTATGCTGCTGCAGCTCTACAGAGCCCTTGTTCAATCCCGCCTTGACTATGGGAGTCTGATTTATGGTTCAGCTGCGCCCTCAGCACTGCATTTACTCGACCCACTGCACCACTGTGGCGTTCGCCTAGTGACAAGAGCTTTTAGGACCGAGTCCGGTGACCAGTGTCCTTGTGGAGACCGGAATCCTTCCATCACATGTTTGGCGTGCGCAACTACTGGCCAGCTATGCTGCACACGTTTGTAGTTCTCCTGCACATCCCAGTGACCGTCTCCTTTTCCCATCCGCAGCGGTTCATCTCCCGCATTGTTGGCCCAGGTCTGGGCTTCTAATTGCAGCTCATGCCCGATCCCTTCTTTCCAAACCGGAGTCCTTGCCTTCACCACCTATACTTGAGGCCCATTCACGTACATCTCCATGATATACACCTAGGCACTGCTTCGCTTGGACTTATCACATGGCCCTAATGACTCAGTTAACCCCGCGGCTCTCCACTGCCACTTCCTCTTGATTCTTGACGTGTACCGAGGCCGCGAAGTGGTTTACACCCATGGCTCAATGGCTGATTCTGAGCACATCCGTTCATGCCCTGGGGAGTCGTTTCTTCTTTGTACTGACTCCTTGAGCAGCCTACAAGCTATCGACCAGTGCTACCCTTGTAATCCTTTGGTAGCGACCATCCAAGAGTTCATCTATGCCCTAGAACCGTCCAGTTCTTCAGTGGTGTTTGTCTGGACCTCGGGTCACATCAGAATCCCAGGCAACGAACTTGCCGACAGGCTGTCCAAACAGGTTACGCGGAAACTGCTTATGGAGATTGGCTTCTCTGCAACTGACCTGCGTTCTGTCTTACACCCCGAGGTTCTGTGACTTTGGCAGAGGAAGTAGCATAACCTCAGCATGCGCAACAAAGTGTGTGCCATTAAGGAGACTACAAGTGTGTGGCAGTCCTCCATGTGGGCCTCTTGCAGGCACTCTGTGGTTCTCTGCCAGCTCTGCATTGGCCACACTTGGGTGGCACATGGCTACCTCCTGCACCATGATGACCCGCTTCAGTGTCGGTGCGGTGCCCAGCTGACAGTGGCCAATATCTTGGTGAGCTGTCCTTCTTCAGCTGTCCTGCAATGGACTCTTCAGTTACCGGACTCGTTGCCTTTAATTTCAGCTGACAACGCCTCATCGGCTAATTTACTTTTATGTTTTATACGTGGTGGTGGGTTTTATCATTCTATATAAGTGCTAGCGCGTGTCCTGTGTCCCTTTGTGTTCTCCACTCTAATGCTTTTAGGGTGGATGTTTTAATGTGTCGCATAGTGGCTGGCTTTTCCTTTTTATTCTCGTGGTTGGCCAGCCATGGTCATGTGCTCTCTTGTTTTTACCCCTTCTGCCTGTTTCTTGCTTCTTTCTATGGTTTTCTTTTCCTGTTTTGTCCATAGTAGTGTTGGTTGTCCTTCTGTTGTTCTTCTGGTTCTTCCTTTCTCCTGTTATTCTGCTGTATGTCTCCCTTTTTTTCCCCTCCTTATGTAATTATTTTACTGGGAACAAGGGACCGATAACCTCGCAGTTTGGTCTCTTCCCCCAAATCCTTTAAACCAACCAACCATCATCATTTTAAAGACTATATATAGAAAGTGGTTGGTGTGAGTACCTCCTATCTCTTTGGTTTTTTGTTACTTCGATAATACTCATTTGGCAGTAGTCAAGTGGTGTTGAAAGTGACATGTACGTTTTCTTTCGCTGTAACATTGCCTGTAAAGTGAAATAATGAGATTGACTACAAAATGTAGTGTTTTGAAATTAGCTTAAAGGTACTTTTGTAAAATTCTCACAAAAGTGTAGAAGTTTACGTATCTACAAGAAGACGATGGAGAGGCTTGTGTTCCAAACAGACCTGACCAGAGGCTGGAAACTGCCCCTGATGATGATTGCAACCTTAAATTTTATACCAGAATGTGAAAAGTGGAGAGCTAATATTGTGTAGTACTAAATATGAGAAGCTGATGTTTTGGACTGTGAAAATGTTTCATAAACAATTGTGTCCTGTTTTCCAACGGATGATAAGGAGAAAATCTGTCATAACATTGTATTTGACAAGTGCCTGAAACAAAATTCGGAAGTAGAAGTTTCTAGCACAGAAAACGATGATGATCTAATATGTCCTGAAATCAAAGAAGTGAAAATGTGTTAAGCTATACTGATAGACAAGACATTGCTGCAGGCGCATCCCTAGAAACTTTGAATACTTCCTTGCTGTGTATTGGTGAATAGCCTGTTAAGACAAAACGACTGTGTGGACGAAGTATTCTAAGAAAAACCTAATAAAAGTAACTTCAGCAGTTCAAAGAAAAGTATTGTTGCTGCCTTTTGATGAAGAAGTGATCATTCAGAATGAGAGATCATTCGGCTGAAAGAGAAATTCAGTACTTCCACATCTTAAAGTAAACAGAGGGATATTCTCACCATTTTATTTAAAAGTTGGAGTGTTAAAGGAGCTTAAAGAAGAATTTAATGTAACTAACAACATGGTTAGAAAAGTAAAAGATTTAGTGAAGGCCAAGGGTATTTTGTCTTATCCCAGTCCAAAACCACAAGACTCTTAAGCAGACAACTGCTGAATTGCACTGATAAGAATTGATGGAGAACAAAAATCAAAGTACAAAAGTGGTTAGTTTTAAGTGATTTGAAAGAAATTTATGCACATTTCAAAGACTGCTATACAGGGTTCCACATTGAGATATGCAGGACTCCACATTGGGTTCTCAAAGTTTGCTAAGCTACTTATTAAAAATTGTATTTTAGTTGGAAGCAAAGGTACATGTAGTGCTTGTTTGTGCACTACTCACCAAAACTTCCAACTTGTGCCGGCAGTGTGTAGTATTCCTCAGCTGGCAATGACAGACGATACTCTGATAAATATCAACTAAGACTGTATTGCAAGAGTTGAGTGTAACCCATCATTACCTACTTGCCACTTTGGTGGGTGTCAGTTCTGTCCAGGACCAAAGAGACTCAAAAAGTGTTTCTCACAAGACTTGATGGATGACATTGACAGATAACTTACAATGGGGTCTCTGTTGATTGTGCATCCCTAGAAACCATTACAAAGGCCTCCAATGACTTTACTGAGATTCTTGTTTTGACAAATTAAAATTGTTTACACAACGTTTCTTTGTGGCCAGTAAACAATCAACCTTCCAAAATAGACTGAAAAATGAACTTAAAGGACTTGATAGAAGGCGATTTCTTGGTTATTTATGATTTTGTTGAGAATTACAGCATTGTTGTACAGAATGAAGTTCTGGGTACCACATGACCAGCACACAAGCAACAACTCATCCCTTTGCAGCTTATTGCAAGGGTGATGACAAGACTTGAGTACACAAGTCTTGTCATCATATCAGAAAGCCTCACACACTACACTGGTTGTGTGTATGTTCCAGTCTACTTGATTGACTTTCAGACCAAAAAGTTTAATAAAAGAACAAGTAAAATATATTACTTCTCTGACGGAGAAACAGCTCGGTGGAAAAGTAGGAAGAACTTCATCAACCTTTGCTGTCATGATGATGATTTCCATATTGAAGCCCACTGGCATTTTTCAGCCACCTTTTGTGGTAAAGGATGTAGTGATGGTGTTGGTGGAGTAGGCAAGTGACTGGCTGTCCTAGCAAGTCTGCAATACCTGTACAGTGATAAAATCATGACACCTGAACAACTTTTATACTACTATGGAAGATCATGCAAATGAAGAGTTGATACTTACAGAGAGATTTGAGAAATTCTACAAAATTACAGTGACAGCAAAACTTCACACCTTTATTCCACTAAGCAAGAACAAAATAATAACAAAAGTGTATTCGGACACTAATGAAAGCAGAATTTAACTGGTGAGAGCTGTTGACAGTGATAAGGTGTTGCTTGATGAGATGAAAGGATGTATTGCTTGCGAATGTAATGGACGCTGAGGGTTAGCCTGTGTAGTTGGAAAATATCAGAAGGATGAAATCACAATTAGCTTCTTACATCAACATGGACTGCATGCAGACATCTTTCCATAAGTAGCAAGGAAGTAAAGGTAATCTTGAACCCTCATACTGCTATAGGGTGAACATATACATTATCCTATACAGAAATGGTCATGTGCAAGCAGGATGAAGTCATCTTCATCAGCCAGTGTATAGAACATTGCTCTTTATGGTACAACTTCCTATCCTTGTGATGTGACCCATCAGTCAGTATTGCTTTTGTTTGTAGAGACCATTTTATTGGAAAGTGATTGGGCTGTAAGTGTGGAATAATCCAAGACTGTTCTGCCATCTCAAGAGTGTGAACTTACCCCTTTGTTTCTCTGTTAAGACTTGAGGTCATGTATCATGGGAATTATGAATGGTGAGCGCTAAGAGATTTCAAGCTGCTGCCAGTGAATCCAATACCAGGCCGTGGAGTATTTCCTTTCAACTACTGAGTAAGATGAACTCGTCCAAAATTTCCTCCGAATAGGAGGCTCCCACTTGACACATAGGCTCCTTCTCTGGCAAGAAGACCCACTAGTGTGCGGTGCTTTTGAGACATGTCTATGTGTCACATTTGAAAGTGTGTTTTTTTAGTTAGTGGGCAACTCATAATTTTGCTAAGAGATTGTCCTCTTTTTATGGGAGATAGTGACTTCTGCTGGTAGTTTTAGGGAGGAATATGTAATGTACAAGTAAGACTTGTTCAGACTGTGTAGCTTTTTACTCATTCCCTTTCACCATGTTGTGCACTTTTACTGATTTAGAAAATATATATATTTAAGGTTATTATTATGCTTTTGAAAGATTAATCATTTACAGTGTAGTTTCTGCTACAACCATTCAACAATTCATGCACAGCTACTAATTATCTGTTCATTGAGCATCATATTGAGATAACAACAGCCAGCACTTATCTTGCAACTGGACTCCGCTCTGATGAAGAGAGTAGTGGCCACGTTAACATTTTGTTTGTTGGGAAAAGACTTAAGTCATTTGAACAATGGCTAGCTCATCATGTATTCACTGTTTATCTAGTGTATTGTTGTAGAAGTACAATTATGTTGCAGTTTATTTTGGTTTTAAATGTAGTTTGAATCTAGATAGTTTGTTATTTAGGCCCCAATGTGTGAATTTCTACAACAATGGTATAGATTACATATATTTTATGAAACATTGAGCTGGTTGGAGCAGCAAATGTTAGTAGAGTAGGTCTTTACTATAATCTCAATGTATGTTGCTCATGCATAAGTTCAGGAAATTAAAAAGAGTCATTCTTCTGTTTTTTGTCAAGTACGTAAGAAAGAGAGGGAAAAAAGGAAATGTTTTAAGTCTTCTGAAAATGTTGTAAGCACAGTATGAGACATCTTTCATTATAAGTTTGTGTATGTTCTCATTAAGTGCGGAAGAAATAATGAATTTGTACAGTTTATGAAATGTGCATATAGCAGAGAGGCAGCATTTTTTTAAATTTATTTATTTTGTTTACCACAGAGAAAATTACATTGTGAATGTAGGTTTCATTACCTCAGAGTGTTTTTTACAGTTTTCACCGTGAAGACATGCTTGCCGCTTTACTGTCTCAGATTGAGGGCTCAGGATCAGGAGTGAAGCGTGTACCATCATATGTGGCTCCAGACCTTGCTGCTGATATACGGAGACACATGGCCTCCACTCTTAGACAGAGGAAGGGTTCCATACCCTGTTATTATGTGACTGAACTTACAACATTTGCACTGCCAGCAGGTAAGATACTCAATTGTTTTATTACATTACAAAAGCAGATATGACATGTTGGAAATAAAAATGAGGATAGTCAATTAGAGGATGTTTTGCTAAAGGATCATTTCCCGTCTTTATGGTACAGAAAATTTGGTGGTGATGGGGAGGGAATGGGGGCTGTCATTGTTGTGTCAAACATATTTGCAACCATATGGTGAATTTTGTGGTTATGGTGTCCATTAATGTGGGAAAGGACATCTGGGCAATTGTCATACCTGTGTAGAAAACTGCACAATAATTGCATCACAGTTGGTACAATAATGTAGAAGTAGTGTACATGGCATTGATGTCATCCACAAGGGAGTGATCTGAAGGGTAAATTTTTCTGACAAAGGGATAGATCAGTTTGGTTGGCTGATAAGATTATTTTGGTTTTTTGTGTAGTACAGATCTTGTGACAAGAAGCAACAGAAGCCTAACAAAGGTTGTGGTTTAGTTTTACTTGGCCTGAATGATACTGGGAGTACCAGTTAGTGGCTGATTTAAGGTAGTGATGGGTTTGTTGGTGTCAGGAGAAGACATAATGTTTCTGGATTAGCTGGTGAAGCCCTGAGTTTGTGAAGTCTTTGACAATATATTAGACAACTACAGATGTTGTGGTTGCAACATGCAGTGCTACAGGAATGGGTGGCAGCTGCCGAAGATACTGTTAGTGGCTGCCGTGTGTGAGTTCGACAGAAATTTTCTATCGAACCGTGTGTATGGGGGAGATTAGCATATCTGAAGCTAGCTTGTTGAGTAGAGAAAAGGCAAGGTGAAGAGGGGGTTGGAAGTAGATGTTGAACTTACGGAGATTAGTGTTATAAGGAATGATGGTTCTGGTGTCAAGAAAACTCTTTGAAGAATATGTCCCTTGACAGCAAGAAACATGTGAATGGGGAATGTTGGTGTGAACTAACACAATATCCAAAGTGACAAGCAAAGAGCCTGAATTTGTGGACAAAAGAAGTATGGGAAGGTGTTGGGACAAGAAGTATGGCAACGTGGTGGAGGAATTTAATAGTATCTTGGCTGTAGGAGAGGAGAAGAGAAATTTGGTTGACAAGGCTAGTCAAAAAATGCAAAGGATCTTTCTTTCCATCAGGGCAAAATATCCTGCTGGTAACCAGTGAAGTTATAGGAGCCCATCGTCTCAAAAAAATCGCCTGTGAACAACCCAGTTGCAAGAGCTGTCCTATTTGCCCACAACGAACTATTCCAGGTAAATTATAGGCATTTCTGATACAATCAAAGGCAGCGTCACATCTGAAAACAACAAAAATATATACTGCACTTGTTACCATCACTGTGTTGCATCGTATGTAGATACAAAAACTAAAACTAACCATATGTCTATCCTAAAGAATGTCTGCCAAAGTCCGTGGCTGACGTCAGTCTCGACCACCTGGTTGTACCACACTGCATCTATCAAGGCCCAAGTATGAGGGTTGATCCAGAAGTTCGGTTCTCTTCATTTTTACAAATAGACAACATTGTTTATTCGCATAGAAATTTAAATTGCTGGAAATAAGAAACTTAGCTTTATTTTTCTACATAATTGCCATCTTTTTCTATGCATTTTTGTAGACAGTGCTCCAATTTCTGTATTCCTATGTCTTAGAACTCCACCGCAAACCCATTGAGGAAGCGATTCACCTCTTAACTTCGTTGTCGCTCCAGAAATGTTGCCCACCTGAGTGTTCTTTACTCTCTAGGTGCGAGGTCTGGATGTAAGGTAGGTGGGGCACGACAGTCCAACCAAAATTTATCATAAGTTCCTGGGTTTGCGGAAGACATGAGGCTGGGTGTTACCTTGAAGCAGTGTTATACCTTCTGTCAGTCATCCTCTCTGGTGGTTCTGGGTAGCTCAGCTGAGTTTTAGTAGTGTTTCACAATTATTGTCTGAGCGGATTGTTGTTCCAGGTTCCATGAAATTGATCACCACTATCTGCTTATGATCCCAAAACATAGTGGCCATGACTTTGGCAGCAGGAGGAGTTTGTTGGAACTTCTTTGTGACTGGTGACCCTTAGTTACTCCCGTGTTTGGAGTTTGCTTTTGTTTCGGGAGTGAAATGAAACACTCACATTTTGTCTCCTCTAACAGTGGAGGAGTCCAACAAATCTTCCTTACCTTCCTGACACTTTTGAAGAAACTGGCGAGCACAATAAAGGCATTTCTCCTTGTGTTCTGCTGACAGCATATGCGGTACCCATTGAGCGCAACACTTGTGATACGCCAATTCTTCTATCAAAGCTCTTTCAACTGTTTTGTAAGAACTCCCAGGAATCCAAGCAACAAGTTCACTCTTGATTATCCTCCTGTTTTGAAGCACTTTGCATTGGACCATCTCAATAACTGCCTCCGAAACTGAAGATCTTTCGCTCCGTTTTTCATCGCTGACCTCCTTCCAACCAACACTAAACTCCCTTCACCATTTTTGGACATGTTTAACTAACATACACTTATCGCCGTACACTTACGTCAACTGATCGAAGAATATCGGTGGGTGGAATCCCTTTGGCATCAAAAACTGAAATGCAGAACAATCTTTCTCTGGGTGGGATCAACAATGGTCACCTCCATCAAATCTAGATAGGAAACATATCTCTCAGACCATACAGCTCTATCCATAGAAATTAGTACAGACCACAAAATAGTTTTGCATAGCGACCGACACACTTATTAAAGGAAGATAAATTATAACTTACTTAGGAAGGAGCTTGCTGAGAGAGAGTGTGATAAGTATATAGATCAGAAGGCCTTTTCTATGAAATATTTAACCATATCTTTAATTAGGCATGTCCAATAGTAAAGAAAGATCTAAAGAAATCAGATCCCACAAAGAAACTTAAAATTCCCCCAGAAATACATAAACTAAGGGAAATATGAAGAACCTTTATGTGCTGTTCCGAGAAACAAAATTGCAGTACTTCCTAACAAAGTACAAAAGCACCAGAAAGACGTACAGGGAATCCCTGAAAAGACCAAAAGCACTTCATTATGCTGAACAAATAAGAAAAACTAGTAACATTAGCAAAACAGTCTGGCATATTGTAAACAAAGAATGTGAACATAGAGAAAAACCAGGCTGCTGCAACATTGCATTAGAAGAAAATGGAATACTGTTGAATGAACCAAAGTCTGTATTTGAGGCCTTCATTAAACATTTTATTAAGGCATGCAGAGAAGAAAAAGATGAATCAGCCCTGAAAATAAACACAGTTAAAATGAGTAATTCATTTTTCCTAAGGAGTGTAACAGAGTTTGAGTTTTGAGATTATATTCATGACCTCAAAGTAAAATCATCTAGTTTCTGGGATGACATATCGTCGACACTACTTAAAGAATGCAAGAATGAGTTAATAAAACCAATAACACATCTAATTAACAGTTCAGTTGGCCAGGGGACCTTTCCAGAGCTTTTAAAAATCAACGAGATACAACCAGTGTATAAAAAGAGGCTATCACAGACATAAATAACTACTGGCCAATCTCTTTGAGTTCAACACTTGGCAAGTTGCTTGGAAGAATAATTATAGATCAAATGGAACCCTTCTTCTGTAAATACAAACTATTAAACAGAACACAACATGGGTTTCAAAAAGGATGATCTACAATGACAGCGTTAGCAACTTTTTCCCATGAACTACTGAAGAGGCTGGAAGGTAACAAAGTTATGGGGACTTTCCTAGATCTGTGTAAAGCATGCGATTCTGTGAATAATGCAGTACTGTTATCCAAGTTAGAAAATTACGGGATAAGAGAAGTAGATCTAAAATTACTAAGTTCTTATCGCTGTGATAGAAGACAGTGCACAAAACTAAATTATAAGAATGAAAGTAAGATCCAAACAGTAAAGTCAGCATACAGAACTCTCAATTGTGGAGTTTCCCAAGGAAGTATACTTGGACCATTCTTGTTTATAGTATATATTAATGATATAACACAGCCACAAAACTCCAAACTAGTTAACTATGCTGATGATACATCTCTTATTAGCTGGGGCTGTACAGAGCGGGCAGCATTCCAAAGCAACAAAGAGAACTTTGAAATGATCACAGAATATCTAACAGTGAATAAGCTTACAATGAAAAAGGACAAGACTGTAGTAATAAAGTTCTTGCTACATTTTAATAATACTCATACTCAATCACTTTCTACAGTTGAAACATCTGACAAACATAAGTTTTTAGGCATATTGATTGATGAACATCTCACTTGGAAAGTAAAAAGGTTTCTAGTAATATTTACTTACTAAAAGTTCTTGCAAATATAATAGCTCCCCTTAAACAAGTGTATTATGGGTTAATACACCCACATCTGCAATATGGGATCGAGGTCTGGGGTGGGGCACCCACTGTCTATGTGGATCGCATTTTCAGGCTTCAAAAGAGAGCAGTTAGGATAATTGCTAATATAAGCAAATGCCAGTCCTGTAGGGACTATTTCAAAAATTATGAATTACTGATTGTGTACTCATTGTATGTATTTAAGACCATAATGTTTGTAAAATAGAACGAGGACAATAGTGTAAAGAACAGTGACACCCATAATTACACTACTTGAGCCAAAAGTGACTATCATAGGATACAGACTAACAAGAAAGCTACAGACCACAGTCCATATGTAACTGGGAGACAATTCTATAATATGTTGCCAAAAAATATAAAACAACTCCCAGGCAATCTTTTCAAAGGCAAGTTGAAAAATTTGTTAATAGAAAGATGTTTATACTCATTAAAAGAATTCTGAGCTGCTGTACTGTTAGTTTATTCTTTTACATACTGCAGTATATTAGTGGTGGTATTGTTATAATTGGCTAATTGATGTATATAATCATTATATGTATGGAGTGATATATAATGTGCTAATGTGTTTATAACTTTATTGCATGGAATGATATACAATGTGCTACTTGATGTATGTATTCATTCTTGGAATGACATGATATTGATATAATTGTACAAAGAATGACGATGTCCAAGACTGTAAAGTTAACATGGACAAATAAGCATTATTATTATTATTATTATTATTATTATTATTATTATTATTATTATTGCGGACGGCTGCTGAGCCAATTCTGAGCGGAGCAGCAAAGCGCAGTCAGGCAAAATTGAGACTTAGGGAACAGCTGCGCACAGCTGTGTTGATGGATTTCACTTAGCACCTTCCTGTGTGGCTGGAGCTCTTTGGGAACCTTTCTTCTGGATCAACCCTTGTACTTCAATACTGGGGTAACCTATGCATCATGGACACCCCTCTCCCCTCTGGTGAGGATTAGGCAATGGGAAGACTGCCAGTCCCCAACAGTCAGTCTTTCCTTCTGATCTTGTCTGGTAAGTTTGCCTGAACCAGTGTTATGGAGACTTTTCAAAACTTATCTCCATTTCCTAAACCTCACCAGTCCTCACCTGCTCTTCCTTCACCTTCGACCCTTCTACCATAAGAAGGAGACACTGGCTATGAAAGCTTGTAAATTTCAGTACCTTTATATGTGTGTTCTCCTATCTGCTGTCACTTTGTGAGTAGATTATTTATCTATCCAATTGCATTATATTTTCAAAAAACTTGTCTGTTTTGATTAAAGTCATAATTGTGCCTTTCTCTTCATTGTGCTAACAAATTCCTGTTCTCTCCCTTTGTCTCCCTCCCTCTCTCTCTCTCTCTCTCTCTCTCTCTCTCTCTCTCTCTCTCTCTCTCTCTCTCTCTCCCCTCCCTCCCTCCCTCCCTCCCTGCCTCCCTCCCCCCCTCTCCACCCTTTCACTTTCCTGGTAAATTCTACAATGCATCTCTCCAGTTGCTTAGCAATCCTTTGGTTTTGATTAATGTTCACATTAGAAATCCATGGCTCAGGCCATAATTAGCAACTGGTACTACAGACTAATTGTAATGTTTTTTTCTGGTGCATTGGAAGTTTACTTTTGAATTTAAATTCAATTTGCCAAAAGTTTTTTAGGCCTCTCTTACTCTTCTGTTTTGCTCTCCATCCAATAATTGTCTTAACTGCCCTAAATGCAAAAGCTAATTGGCTAGTTTTGTCACTTAATTGATGATTTTAATACGTTTTTTGTACATTGGTTGTGAATTATTTTAACGCAATTGTAATGGAAATTTCAGATTTGCTCTGTTTAGTTCTTTCATGCTTGTTTGAGTTTATCTGCACCAGCAGTCATTATTAGTATGTTATTAGCAAAATTGAAGTGGTTGAGCTACATTCTGTTTTAAAATATGTTCTTTTGGTATTTTCCCAGTTTATCTAGTGTATCTGAAAATTTCATAGACTGGGTGAGAGTAAATTTACTTATCTTGAAAATCTGACTTCTTCACCATACTGATAAAGTTTTAAAAAAGTTGTAACGATGCCATGAATAGTTGTCAGTGTATTTAAATAAGCTGAATTTAAGCATTTCTTCTCAAAGGCTTCTGGTGTAGAGTACATCAAACTGGTATACTTGTTCATAATTAAATGTGCTATATTTGTTGCTACAGAAGTTGAAGATCTGCCACAGCCTGTGCAAGAACAACTGTTTGAAGAACTTCTTGACAGGGATGCACAGCAGCAGCTGGAGTCTGAACCTGCAGCAATCAACTGGTCACTAGAAGTTACAGATCGCCTAGGCTCCCGCTTGTATGCTCTTTGGAACCGTTCTGCAGGAGACTGCCTACTTGATTCAGCAATGCAAGCCACATGGGGTGTTTTTGATCGTGACAACACATTGCGAAGGGCTTTAGCAGACAGCTTACATCAGGCTGGTCATATGTAAGTTGCAAGAGCTTTATAACAGTGCAAAATTGTGGATGGAATACAACAATATAGAAATGATAGATGCTGCTCACCACATAGAGGAGGTGTTGAATGACAGACAGGAAACTGAACACTACTTTCCAAATGCCCAAGTGGCTCCAAATGTATGGTCACCATGACCAACAGTATCCTCAACCACGATTACTTCTCCTTCGAAGATATCGCCTACAATCAGATCCATGGTACAGAAATAGGAACCTGCATGGCACAATCCTATGCCAACCTATTCATGGGCCATCTAGAGGAATTCTTCCAAACCAGCCAGAATCCCAGAACCATCACCTGGTCCATATTAATTGTGATGTCTTAATAATTGAGTCTGTGGGTGAAGACAACCAATCTACATTCCTCCAGAATCTTAACACCCTGTCCCCCATTCACTTCCTCTGGTCCTTCTCAGCTCAACAAGCCACTTTCATGAATTCTGAGCTCCTCCTCAAGGATGGCTGCATCAGTACCTGTGTCAACATGAAACCTACCAACCACCAACAATGCCTCCACTTAGACAGCTGCCACCCATGATAATTGCATCTGTAGTAATGAGGAAACCCCCTCCAAATATACTGAGGGTCTTGTGTGATCTTCACAGACCAAATTTACCCTCCTCATCTTCTCCAGAAACAGTGGCTTGTCTCACCAATTACCTACCATCCCCACATACCTGCTGGCTAGCCACAAAGGAACACCCCCCGTCATAATTCAGTATAACCTGAATAACATTATTTGCAGTGGTTTCTACTACCTGTTATTGTGCCCTAAATGAGAAATGTGCCCTAAATGAGAAATAACCTTCCTGTTATCATTCCCATCTCTCCCACAGTGGTATTCCACTGCCCATTCAAGCTATGGAGTTCCTTGTCCATCACTATTTCACTCTTGCTCCCAACCCCTTGTCTCATGGGTCTTATCACTGCAATGAATCTGGATGCGAGACCTGTTATGTACATCCTCCCACGAACACCTACACCTGTCCTGCCACAGACAGTGCCCCCTTTGGAAGCAGCCATGTGTTCTGCCAACTAAGCTGCAACCACTGTGCCACATTTTACATGTCCATCACCACAAGCAAGCTATTGGTCGACATGAATGGCCACCACCAAACTGTGGGCCATCCACGTACTAAGCATACCGTCCAGCATCATGTGCTTGACTTTGACTGCATCATAACCTACGTCATATGGATTCTTACCACCAGTGCCAGCTTTTCTGAGTTGCACAGGTGGGAACACTGTTGCAACATATTCTTTGTGTGTGTGTGTGTGTGTGTGTGTGTGTGTGTGTGTGAGAGAGAGAGAGAGAGAGAGAGAGAGAGAGAGAGAGAGAGAGAGAGAGATATATATGAAGGACTGTAACTAGTAATATCCAGCAGTATTTTCTCAGTGTGCATGTTGGCGCTTAATGCCTCCTGTATGTAATGAGTAGACTCTATATTTTTCATATTACTACAGATGTCTGTAAGTTTCATTTTTTGTGCAGTTGTTGAGTTGGTAACTGATTTATGAAATAGGAGCTTAATAATTATTTGCAAGTATCATACACAAATCATTTAGTGCTACTGCACTCCCTAGTTCTACATTAACAGATGTAACAATGTTGTCGCTCTCATCGTGGATGTAGTTGTGATCAATTTGCAGACTATTTAGGTGCAGTATCAACACTTGTGTATCCTGTGCAGCTCTTAATCTCTGCGTAACTATTTGAAACCTACATATATTTGAATCTGCTTATTGTATTCAAGTGTTGGTCTGCATCTGTTGTTATTACTCTCCACACATCCTTTGGTTACAACCTCCAGCATTCTTATCGAATACTATGTTTTGAAATCCTCTGTTCATTTTCTGTTCATACTGTTTATCGTCATTGTTGCACTTGCATATAAAGCTACGTTTACACTGAGTTTGGACATGTTTTGTAACACTGTTTGCAATACTGTTTGCAGATATGGCCTCACTATCAATGTTTGTTGCAAACACGAAAACAGCTATCCGTGGCTGTGTCAGTACAGATCAAAGAAACATTTTTTCTAGCCTGCTACCATGTTTCTTTATGCTATGTCTTACTTTGTGGGGGAGAATGTAGTAATTAGATCTTGACTTAACAGATATTTGATTCTTATCACACACTATGAAGCATACAAGTGCCCGTGTAATGTGTGAAGAGCAAAATATAAACATTCCAAGTTAAAACAGGGTACTGTGAAAATTACTGCTGTGCTTAACACCAGTAGCAGTGATGTAGAAAAGATATGGAGATCTCTGCTTACACAGTACAGGCAAATTGCATCAGATATTCTTTGAGGTGGTACTGAATTTGTGTAAGAGGGGAAGGAATCAACAATTATCATGGATATGGCAAGGGGATTGACAACTGGTGATTCTTCTGTCACATTTGGTAGTGCAGTGTGTGACATTGCTGTAGAAGTCATGATAGGTGTTGCCAGTGAAGATGATTTGATTTTGTATATTAATGTAATGGTACTATTTCAATATACAAAAACATGTACTTCATTGTTAAGTACATAATAATCCTTCAATCAGTACTCCAGAAACTGCAGGAACTATATAAGATACAGCTGGCTTTGAAATGTAGGATAAATGTGCAAGACTTTGAAAGGAATCTCTTATCATCAAAATCCAGAGGCTAGCAGCAAGTTTCTGCTTCACACAAATTGCTTTTCTGAAATTTGTGTGTCCCATTGAAGCAGATATTTCTATCCAATTCATTTGAATTTGAAAATAGGTCGATAGCTTTCTAGTGAAGTCATGAAAAGCAGCAGCTTCTACCATGTTCAGTTTGCACAGCACATCATTCCTGCTGTTTCCGCTAAAGTATGTTTTCATCCAGAACGACGAATAGCCCTTTGTCTTCATCTGCTTATATTGTCAAATATTAATTATGCGCAGGGTGTATACAACCCGGGACAACCAGGAGATCCGAGAAATACCCAGGAATTTTTTCATTCAGGAGAAAACCGGGAAAAACACGGGAATTTTTTAGAATTCCGGGAATTTTTCATTGTCTTAGTTTTCAGTTAAATTTTTGTAATTTTGACTGATAAAAACCGATACTTTAACAAAGGATATTACTGGAGCCCGCTACTGCAGAATTATACTGTAGCATTAAAACATGAACGAGAGAAAAAAATAAATAAAAATAAAAAACTTAAATTGCAAAAGAAATGCGCCATATATAACAACACGGTGCTCGTAAAAGCGTCTGTGAACAGCAAAATGTGTCAAAGGCTTTTGGAAGACTATGCAATGCTTCATAACAACAAATTGCCTCCGATGAGTGTGACACCATAACTGTTTACATTAGACTCACTTAATCAGTAACAAGTGGGCTCATGCACACACGCAGTTGAGTCGCTTATGAGTAGTACCTTCTCCCACTTCTGGCTACAGAAATGTGGCTGTTGCCTGTGTAAGCAGCAGTAGCAGCAACAAGCCACATGGTACCCGGAAAAATTTTACTGGCGTGCCCAAGCCACCAGATTCACGCGTGCGCAGCAGGCCCGGATCTAGTGGGGGGTGAGGGCAAACCGGGGTATCTGAACCGGGTGGCAATTTCGGGGGAAGGGGGCAAATTCATATTCTTGAGGAAACAAACCTTGTTTCACAAAGCACCTAGCATCCAGCCCACATTGGTCTATCGATTGTTCATATGATTTTGAAACTCTCCCCTGCTGGTTTTTGACCACATTCTAAGTTGATTTCTGAATGAATTATAAATTGATTTTTGAATGCGTGCATAATGTACGTGGTGTCTCTGGGGAATCCTCATCACACCTAGAAATAACCTTTCCTACAGACAAAACGGGATGGAGCTGTACGAGCTGAGCGGAATAAAGCCGAACCAGTGAATGCCAATTGCTGCTTGTTTATGTGGTTGATTTGATTTCCAGATGTTCAGCGTCGTTAAAATTACTAGCGAAATTCATAGATTCAGATTACCATAGTGGAAATAAACAACTAATAGGAATAACGGGTAAGAAAGATCATGTATTATCTTCTAGGTGTATCCAAAAAGTGAAATTTAGACAGATAATTTTTGGTCAGATCGCTACACTAGACAGGGCCAGTTGCGTAGTCCCTGGCTAGCAGCCACCTAAGTTCCATTCTGAGAGTAGCGCGGAAAACGCATTGTACGAACACGTAATAACACCTAACTGGAGAATAATCACTGGATAACTAAACCGATGATTGTAACAGGGTTAGTAAAGTTAACTGGAGAATGAGTTTTGACAGTGGTAGGAATAGTTACAGAATTAGCGATGAACAGACTGTTTGTTAGAACGAGGAAGGAGAAGAAATGGGGACATCACACAAATTATGGAAGACTATGACAATTCCAAAATTTCATTCTACTTTTCGGTCTCGTGCATGAGAAACTGGAGCGTATAAATGAAATGTGAAACTATTTCCTAACATAAAGCTTTTTGTTTGTAGTAGGCCAAATAGGTATTCGTATTGGTACTTCGTGAATTATATTCTGTCGTATTATAAAAATGATCATCATTGCCAAAACAGTCTCGCTTATTTGGCGTGTTGCTGCAATATTAGAAAGGCCTATTTTGTTTTATCCAGCTCACAGTGACAAGATAGACGTTATCAGGTCGAGAAACCACACCAGTCTTGGTACTATTTGTATTAACAGCGTTTTCAGTATTAGACAATGACATTTCTATTTTTCATGTAGCAAAACGTTTGACGAACTTTGATAAGGTAATAATTCTTTCGCAGAAAGGAAAGGATGCCATGTAAAGCTGTAGCAAGAGTAGAGAGAAAAGTCGCTAGGAGCTAAGGATTGAAGAAATATGTACTGTGTTGCCTGTCTCTTGTCTTTACTGGTTTTGGGTATCCTATATTTAATTTTGTCACACAGAAGAGCAAGTTATTAGCTAATAGGCAATAAAGAGTCCAGACTTTCTGAAGAGTTCTTGTTCTCCTGGTTACAAATAATCCTATCCAGTATTAATTGCGAGGATGTTTTTTTAATTATGATTATGATGATGATGATTATTATTATTATTATTATTATTATTATTATTTTTACGTCAAACCGACCGACTGGGAGCAGGAGAGGCACTACAGGACATTTTAATTTCCACTGTCCTGTAATAGTTTGATTGCATCCATTACAAAATATGCACTTTTGAGTTCCACAGAGCGAAATAAAGTGACGTGCGGTATAAGAACGTTGTTTGAAGAGGCGTGGCACTGCACTGCACACTTAAGACCAAATAACGTGTCTTACATTTCCTCCGAGATATATATTTTATGTATCACACTCTTCAGAAAGGTGTGCGCTACAAAATTAACTTATGTTTGAAAAGTCCTTAGTTTGGGGGGAGGGGGGGGGGGGGGGAATCTCCATGTGACCCGTGTTTACATTTAGTGATTTTTGTGTTTCCTCTTCGTTTACTGCTCTCGCATCAAATGAATACAAGACGGATTTCTGTGGCCGGGAGCTATCAAGTGAATTAAAATACATTCACATAATTACGGAAGGCTAAAACATGTTACTAGTTTCAGATTTTATTTTATTTCCACCTTTCTGACAGTCAAGTATCAATTGCCTTGCAGAACAATAAAGTTATTTTTGTCGGTTTGCTAAAGAAATTTGGCTTTTATTAAGATTTCCTGGTGAGGCAGTCAATTTATTTGAAACGAAGTGTTTAATTCCACACTATTGGCTAGTTTCAACTGTTCGCTGCGTTTTAAGTGCACTTTTCCTTTTCTAGCACATATGGCATTATGCCATAATAAAGAACCAAACAAGAGATAATACAGTACTGGTACTCCAAGAAAATTTACGTCCCAAAAAACACATTGAAAGCTTCATATCAGGTCAAGGCCTACGTCATTGGGAATCTGGATGTACGAATGTGCACTTTAAGGCGAACTATGCATTTTAGTATGGTTCACAAAATGTTGACGCTCTTGGAGTATCCTCTTTTATGACATAATGTAAGATCTTTTGATGTTTTACACATACGAACATGCGGGCTTCCTACACCACCATAGCTGCGCAAGCACGGTAACGCCTCTTATCTGACGCTATCTGGCGAACTGCTGAAATGAATCTATTTCTAACAGGTCCCGGGAAAATATTGCGAGTTGTTGTCCGAAAATCGTTATATTCAAAGTAAATTTCCTTTTACGTAAGATGAACTATGTGCAAGAGTGTACAATGAATTTCTTAAATCACAAGAGTGTTTGCTCTCTTTTAAAAATCAACTTTTTGATGACAAGCCATTTAGAAGAACTTCGAGCCCAGAAGATCAGAGATTTATGTCGGTATCAAAAATTTTACTGGCATATTTGTGTGATGTATCTTAAAGTGTAACATGTGCTAAACAGATCAACATTATATGTGAAAGCTTAGCTTCTCTTGTAGCTTATTAATCTTCAAGACAAATATTATATGCAAAAGCTTTGCTTTTCTTGTAACAACACTATGTATATTAATTTAAACCATTAACTTTTCCTGTTGGCAGAATTCGAATTTATACATGTTGTTGCACATCAAAGATCTTTCCAAAGCGTGTTTTTTCCACCTGTATTTTCACCCGGGAGAAAATATATTTTTAACTGGGAGATCCGGGAGAAATCCGGGAATTTTTTTTTCCTTGTCCGCGTACACACAAGTGGTTCATGGTGTGGGTTCCTGTAGTCATGTCCTAGTTCATGAACCACGGGCAACGTATGAGTGGTCAAGTAAGTGGTCCCGATAGTTTGAATCCCAGTTGTTTTGGAATAAGGCAGGGCATCTCGGACATATTCTGAGTTGTGATCACCTTTGTGCTCATACGGCAAAGACTACGAAATCCACCGGTTAGTCCCTCAACCGTTAGGGGTAATACCCAATGGGACTCAGGGCAAGTAAGGCTAGCAACCTGCTTCCCTGGTGCTTTAAATATGATGCTGGCAACAATCAGAGCAAAATGCCTCGGACCTTTGGAGGTGACGGAGTCCCACCTCTAACTGACAAACCAGGGACTCCTAAGATACGACTTGGCAAACAAATGGTAATGAGATGGGGAGCTATTAATATCAATGGGGGCTACTCTGGGAAGAAGGTAGAGCTGGCAGAGGCTGCAAGTAAGATGGGGCTGGACGTTTTAGCTGTTAGTGACATTCGGGTAAGGGGTGAGAAAGAAGAGGAAGTGGGAGAATACAAGGTCTACTTGTCAGGAGTCAAAGTAGGAATAGCACAATGGGGTGTAGGGCTTTACATCAGGAAAGAAATGGAACCCAGCGTAGTTGCAATAAGGTTGTAAACGAACGACTGATGTGGATAGATTTGACAGTGTCTAGCAAGAAAATTAGGATTGTGTCAGTATATTCGCATTGTGAAGGGACAGATCAAGATAAGATGGATAGTTTTTATGAGGCACTCTGTGATGTAGTTGTTAGAGTAAAGGACAAGGACAGTGTTCTGCTCATTGGTGATTTTATCGCCAGGATTTGAAATCGAACAGAAGGGTATGAAAAGGTTATGGGTAAATTTGGAGAGGATATGGAGGCCGACAGGAACGGGAAACAACTCTTGGATTTCTGTGCCAGTATGGGCTTAGTAATCACAAACTCCTTTTTTAAACATAAGAACATTCACCGGTATACTTGGGAAGGCAGGGGAACCAGATCTGTCATTGAATATATAATAACAGATCAGGAATTCAGGAAGGCTGTGAGGGACACATGTGTATTCAGGGGATTCTTTGATGGCACTGATCATTATTTAATCTGCGGTGAAATTGGTATTGTGAGGCCGAAAGTGCAGGAGGTCAGGTCCATATGTAGGAGGATAAGAGTGGAGAAACTTCAGGATAAGGAAATCAGGCACAAGCACATAACAGCGATCTCAGAAAGGTACCAGTTAGTTGAATGTAGTCAATTACAGTCATTGGGAAAGGAATGGACAAGGTACAGGGACACAGTACTAGAAGTGGCTAAAGAATGTCTTGGAACAGTAGTGTGTAAAAGTAGGATGAAGCAAACATCTTGGTGGAATGACACAGTCTGGCAGCCTGTAAAAGGAAAAAGAAGGTGTATCAAAAATGGTTACATACTAGAACTCAGGTAGACAGAGAAAGTTATGTTGAAGAAAGAAACAAAGCCAAACAGATAATTGCAGCATCCAAGAAGCAATATTGGGAAGACTTTGGAAACAGGTTGGAGACTATGGGTCAAGCTGCTGGAAAACCATTCTGGAGTGTAATTAGCAGTCTTCGAAAGGGAAGTAAGAAGGAAATGACAAGTATTTTGGACAGGTCAGGAAAACTGCTGGTGAATCCTGTGGATGCCTTGGGCAGATGGAGGGAATATTTTGAAGAGTTGCTCAATGTAGGTGAAAATACGATCAGTAATGTTTCAGATTTCGAGGTAGAATGGGATAGGAATGATTATGGAAATAGGATCACATTTGAGGAAGTGGAGAAAATGGTCAATAGATTGCAGTGCAATAAAGTAGCTGGGGTGGATGAAATCAAGTCGGAACTCATCAAATACAGTGGAATGTCAGGTCTTAAATGGCTACACAGGATAATTGAAATGGCCTGGGAGTCGGGACAGGTTCCATCAGACTGGACAAAAGCAGTAATCACACTAATCTTTAAACATAAAAACAGAAAAGATTGTAACAACTGCAGAGGTATCTCTTTAATCAGCGTTGTGGGTAAAATCTTCTCGGGTATTGTTGAAAGGAAAGTGCGAGTATTAGTTGAGGACCAACTGGATGAAAATCAGTGTGGGTTTAGACCTCTTAGAGGTTGTCAGGACCAGACTTTAGCTTACGGCAAATAATGGAGAAGTGTTAAGAGTGGAACAGGGAATTGTATATATGCTTTATAGATCTAGAAAAGGCATATGACTGGGTTCCTAGGAGGAAGTTATTGTCTGTTCTACGAGATTATGGAATAAGAGGCAAACTTTTGCAAGCAATTAAAGGTCTTTACATGGATAGTCAGGCAGCAGTTAGAGTTGACGGTAAATTGAGTTCATGGTTCAGAGTAGTTTCAGGGGTAAGACAAGGCTGCAACCTGTCTCCACTGTTGTTCATATTGTTTATGGATCATATGTTGAAAACAATAGACTGGCTGGGTGAGATTAAGATATGTGAACACAAAATAAGCAGTCTTGCATATGCGGATGACTTAGTTCTGATGGCAGATTCGATTGAAAGTTTGCAAAGTAATATTTCAGAGCTAGATCAGAAATGTAAGGACCATGGTATGAAGATTAGCATCTCCAAAAAGAAAGTAATGTCAGTGGGAAAGAAATATAAACGGATTGAGTGCCAAATAGGAGGAACAAAGTTAGAACAGGTGGACGGTTTCAAGTAATTAGGATGCATATTCTCACATGATGGCAACATAGTGAAAGAACTGGAAGCGAGGTGTAGCAAAGCTAATGCAGTGAGCGCTCAGCTCTTCTGCAAGAAGGAAGTCAGTATCAAGACTAAGTTATCTGCGCACCGTTCAATCTTTCGACCAACTTTGTTGTATGGGAGCGAAAGCTGGGTGGATTCAGGTTACCTTATCAACAAGGTTGAGGTTACGGATATGAAAGTAGCTAGGATGATTGCAGGTACTAGTAGATGGGAACAATGGCAGGAGGGTGTCCACAATGAGGAAATCAAAGAAAAACTGGGAATGAACTCTATAGATGTAGCAGTCAGGGCGAGCAGGCTTAGATGGTGGGGTCATGTTACACGCATGGGAGAAGCAAGGTTACCCAAGAGACTCATGGGTTCAGCAGTAGAGGGTAGGAGGAGTCGGGGCAGACCAAGGAGAAGGTACCTGGATTCGGTTAAGAATGATTTTGAAGTAATAGGTTTTACATCAGAAGAGGCACCAATGTTAGCACTGAATAGGGGATTGTGGAGGAATTTTATGATGGGGCTATGCTCCAGACTGAACGCTGAAAGGCATAATCAGTCTTAAACGATGATGATGATGATGATGATGATGATGATGATGTTGTCCGCTTACGCATCCTGGATGCAGCATCGCATGCCATCAGTATTCATCCTCATTGTTGGACATAGTGCAGTATATTATGTGAATGCACAGAATGAAATTTTGGCTGCCAGCTCCAGACAGTGCAAATACACATATACAAATACATATCACTAGTGTGAATGAGGATGTGAACAGTGAACACATTCGCAAATATATTGTGAACAAACACTTGTTTTTAAACTCAGTGTAAGCACAGCTTAAGGTTACAGTCCAAGCAAATATTTTCAGAGAACACTTTCTGACACTTAAATTTATACAGTCAAACCTCGATCTATCAAATCTCTTGGGAAGATAAAATTCATTTGATATATTGAGGGTTCAGTATAACGAGGTTTCCGAAGAAAGGAAAAAAACTAGTTTACAACCTAAATTTTTTTTTATTACTGTATTGTGATTTTTTTCACATTTGTGAGTCATATAGGTGAATGTTTAGTTTTGGTAATATAAAAAAGAACTCAAGATAGATTGTTATGCATATTGTTTTATTTCTTCTGAAATAGACTACAGATTATAAGTTTAAAATAAAATACTGTCATTGCAAAAGAATTAAATTCAGTAGAAGAATATGCAGTATGTACATAAAAATTTCCAGAAATCATTGGCTTTAAAAGTAATTCATAATTATTGCTTGGTTTAAATTTTTGATCACCTATGAAACAGTTTCATTGTCTGTGATTATGATGACTGAGAGAACACATTATCCTCTACCTCCTCACACTTCTCCACACACACTGTGATCATGTCGAGAGCCGCTTTGGTCTTCCTGGCTATTACTGGCAGTGCTTTTTCGATCTCCCCCTCCCCCTCTTCCCTTTCCTTTGCATCAGTATTGCTTCCTTCTTATTTGTTCACTGTCTTCGCAGACTCAACAATCTCAGCTTCTGCTAGTGATCCTGCCACTGTGATATCGTTGTCCACATCCTAAAATCTTGAAGGTGAATATGAGCAGTGTTCATGTGAGTCACCACTTTTCATCCATTCAGACTTGAGGATTCTGATGGGGTGTCTCCTGTAAGAACTGTGTAAAATAAAAACTTTGTTAAAAATTCACATAAACCAGTGTCAGAATCAAAATAAGATTTTACATGCTTAAGTATTAAACCCACCAGCCACTCACTTTCATCTGTCCTCGAAAATCATCATGTTTGGAAACAACTGATGATCATTTGGGCCTTCATGTTTGTCTGCATTTTATTCAACATTCTCACATCATCTAAAATGTTGATAGTTATGGGGCTGCCATCGTCAGTATTGTGGGCTGTCGTTTGGACCACTTCATACCTGTAGTTTTCTTTGACATTGTTGGTTACTCCTTGATCCAAGGGCTGCAATATTGACATAGCGTTAGGTGGTATAATTGTACTATCACAATTTTATTGGAGTTAGCATTGTGCACCCTGCAGTTGTCCATAAATGACACAACTTTTCGATTTTCACGAGTCATTTTCCAATCAAAATTATTTAACCAGTTGGAAAACACTTCTGAAGTCATCCATGCTATCTTGTTCACAGTTTACTCCACAGGGAACAGCTTACACCTGGAAAAGCATCATGCTTGCTTAGATTTTTCGAGTCGTAAATGGCTTGAGTTTTTCTATGTCGGTCATATTTGCTGCTAACAGAATGGCAACACAACCGTTGCTCAGCTCCCTTGACATTTTTCTCCTCCAGGTCCACCAATTTTCACATTATTGTTCCTCCGTTGTCAGAACCACTGCACTAAACACACTTCTAAATGTGGATACTCAGCCTTCCATTATAGGTTCCGATCTGCCTCTTCATCTGTGGGAATCACATGGTCTTCATTCTTGATTATTATCGACAGTGTGCTAGCGGAGATCCCAAAATCTTTTTCTTCACTCCTGCTTTCACTTCGTCAGAGAGGGCCCCCACTAGGAAAGAGCTCACCATCAGAGACACCAGTAATCATGGAGGATACTTTCACAGTGGTTTCTTCTACTTCTACAACTTGTGCCTACAAGAGAAAGCTAGACAAGTCTCGGCCACGGACAGTTCTTCCATCAGTGCCAAAGTTCCTAGCTGTTTCTCGGTCTAAGGAAGGTCAAGACTTCTCCACAGTCAACCCTTTCTTTATTCAAAAAGGTGTCGATACAATTACTGGTCCTGTAAAGTCTTGTTCCCAGTTACGAAATGCCGCCTTGTTGTTAGAAACAGACAGTGCCCTCAAGGCACATAAATTGTTTCAAACTACACTGCTACGCACCTTCCCTGTCCGGGTGGAAGCGCACCGTACTTTAAATTCACCCTGTGGGGTGGTTTATATAAGATCACTCGCCGGATTATCCAATGAGGACATTCAAAATTACAGCCTGATCAAGGTGTAATGGCCATATGTCGAGTCATGAAAGGGGTTGAAAAGGAATTGGTACCGACCCACACTCTCTTCTTGACGTTTGACAGAGTTCAGTTTCCATCGAACATATAAGTGGGATGTGACATAATTTCAGTTCGCCCTTACATCTCCAACCCTATGCATTGCTATTGGTGTCAGCAGTTTGATCATACCAGCCAGTTACGTTCCAATATGGCCAAATGCTTTACATGTGACAGGGATGTCCATGAGGGTGACTGTCCACCTCCATCAACTCACTTCATCAAAGGTATGGGTGACCACGCTGCTTCCTCTAGAAATTGCCCTATTTCTAAAGATGAACAAATTATTCACAAAATCCCAGTGAAGGTAAAGGTGTCTACCTTTGCTGCTTATAAGTTATTTGCCAGTAGAGAGCCCAGTGTGCTCCCAGCGGGTAAATATAGCACTGTCCTCACCTTTTCTCGACCTACTAAGGAGGTAGCCACACAAACTTGTGATCTCACCTTTAGTGCAAAGTGGTCGTCAGATCGGCCAGCCCAAAGACCACCTGTTCAACTTCCCCTCTATCACCCGCTCACTCTAAGGCTCAATCTTCATCGGCGGTCGTTGAGTTGACGGCAACCGTGGTGAGATTTTTCCCTTTCTGTCTACCCTATGTCAATTATCCATTGGAATTCCCACAGAATTTGCTCCAATTGGGATGGATTGTCGATCCTCTTATGATCCTACTGCCCGGTCATCTTCCCTCTTCTGGAAACAAAGCTATGTGCCCATGATCGCTTTGTCATCCCTCATTTCCGTTCAGTCCGGTTTGATTTCCTCTCTGTTGATAGTGCTCCGGCACACGGGGGACTTGCGACTCTTCTCCATGATACTATCCATTATCACCCAATCCCCTTAAACAGTTCCTTCAAAGCTGTTGCTGTACATCTTTCCCTTTCTGGATGCACCTTCTCTCTTTGTACCATATACATTCCATCATTCACACCAAAGGCAACAGCCAATCGCCTTTTGCTCCCACCCCCATATTTGCTGGCTGAGGACTTCAACACCCACCACCCACTTTGGGGATCTCTGCATCCTTGTCAGAGAGGCCCCCTATTGATTGACCTCTTCCACCAAGTGGATCTTGTTTGCCTCAACTCCCCGATGTTATTCAATCTGTATATTGAGCAAGCAGTAAAGGAAACAAAAGAAAAATTTGGAGTAGGTATTAAAATCCATGGAGAAGAAATAAAAACTTTGAGGTTCACTGATGACATTGTAATTCTGTCAGAGACAGCTAAGGACTTGGAGCAGTTGAACGGAATGGACAGTGTCTTGAAAGGAGGGTATAAGATGAACATCAACAAAAGCAAAACGAGGATAATGGATTGTAGTCAAATTAAGTCGGGTGATGCTGAGGGAATTAGATTAGGAAATGAGACACTTAAAGTAGTTATGGAATTTTGCTATTTGGGGAGCAAAATAACTGATGATGGTCGAAGTAGAGAGGATATAAAATGTAGACTGGCAATGGCAAGGAAAGTGTTTCTGAAGAAGAGAAAGCGTTTTTGAAGAAGAGAAATTTGTTAACATCGAGTATAGATGTCAGTGTCAGGAAGTCGTTTTTGAAAGTATATGTATGGAGTGTAGCCATGTATGGAAGTGAAACATGGACGATGAATAGTTTGGACAAGAAGAGAATAGAAGCTTTCGAAATGTGGTGCTACAGAAGAATGCTGAAGATTAGAAGATAAGATGGGTAGATCACGTAACTAATGAGGAGCTATTGAATAGAATGGAGGAGGAGTTTGTGGCACAACTTGACAAGAAGAAGGGACCGGTTGGTAGGACATGTTCTGAGGCATCAAGGGATCACAAATTTAGCATTGGAGGGCAGCGTGGAGGGTAAAAATCGTAGAGGGAGACCAAGAGATGAACACACTAAGCAGATTCAGAAGGATGTAAGTTGCAGTAAGTACTGGGAGATGAAGCAGCTTACACAGGATAGAGTAGCATGGAGAGCTGCATCAAACCAGTCTTTAGACTGAAGACCACAACAACAACAACAACAACAACAACAACACACCAAAGGGCCCCAGCCTTTGCAGCACTTTTTCTTCCATGCTGTATGTCTGTCCTCTTGCTATTCTTTTTCCCCTCCCTTGGGGTAAATATCTGTGGTATTATTGGGAACGTTCTGCATTCTGTCGCTGACCTGCAAACAGTCTCAACTTTCTTTTTGGTTCCCTTTTCCTTTCTTTGTTTCCCTTCTCTTCTCGTTCCTCCGCTTCGGCATTTGAAGGTCCTCTTTTGTCTTCTTCCTCCCTGTGCACTCATGAATGCTAGCCCACATGTCTGACGCAATACAGGTGACGGGGTAACACGTAATTCCGAGGCCTGGGTCGACAGGTAGGGTTTGCACCTACCCCCTGGTACAGGCCAGGCTCAGGCAGCCTGAGCTGTAACCTTCCCAAATTGCCAGTTGGCCTCTCCTTCAGGTGTTCGTGAGCTGTTACCTAAGTGTGAACAATCACCTAAGGCTGGTGCGCTCCCTTGTGAACGAGGCCCCCAATTGGAAGGAGCACGGCATCGGAGACGCTGGCAGTCGTGGGGGATTTCCTCGCAATGAATCAATCATCCTCTCCATCAATGTCGACGAAACATAAACGTAAAGGCTACTGATTCTAAGACCTTTCCCACTGCAGCATGGTTCCTTGTGGAATCGTGTACTGAAGACGGTCAGTCCTTCGCCACGGTCAATCTGTTTATTACAGAATGGCACTTTGCTTTTGGAGACGGCTTCTGATTCTCAAGCACAACTACTACTTGCTGCCTCGCTTCTCCACGGTTACCCTGTTTGTGTCGAGGCACATAGAACTTTGAATTCTTCCCGTGGTTTAATTTACACCAGGCTGCTTGATGGTCTAATCGAGGCTGAAATACAATCTTACCTCTCTGATCAGGGTGTCATTGCCGTCCATCGTGTAATGGAAAAGGTCGATTCCTCCTTGGTGCCCGCCCACACTGTTTTCCTCATCTTTAATAGGGCTGTGATGAGGCTATGGAATTATCATAGTCTGGCTGTACATTCCAAATCTGATGTGCTGTTACCAGTGTCATCATTTCAGCCTTACTCGAACTTGTTGTTGACACCCAGCCAAATGCCTAACCTATGGCAGGGATGCACCTCCTTGCTGTATCAACTGCAATGACGGCTTTGCCGTCTCCTCCCGGGATTATCCCGTGTATCTAGATGAGCGAGTTGTTAAAGAGGTTCGGGTAAAGGAAATAGTGCCTTACCCAGTAGCTCACAAGTTACTGACTAGTCACAAACTCTGTGTTCTGTTTGGCACCTATAGTTCAGTTCTTGTTACCCTTCACTCCATGAAGGACATGGCCATGCATACATGCGACCTCAAATTTGGCTCTGATGTTGTGAAGTTGCCCAGTGTCAAGGTAGCATCACTGTACCCCCTTCCTGCTGTGCAACAGACCATCAATTTCTCGCCTAAAGGGGCGAAACTACCCTCTACACAACCGGCAGGCAGGAAAGGACAGAAGGAGTACTCCCGAGAAGACTTCCTCCGTCCCTCCAGCCAAACAACACCCATGTCTTCCTCTAACCAGAAGACCTCGAAGATGTCCGCTAAAGACAAATGGTCTTCTCCTTCACCAACTCGAAAATTCTGCTAGACGGTGTCGCCATGTGGTCACTTAGCCCGGCTGGCCTCTATCTCGCCAGTGTGCACCACCAACTGTTTTTCAGTGTTGGACTCCGCAGACCGACCGCACAAGCGTGCCGATGCTTCTGTGGACCCCATGGAGCAGGACCCTCCTGCTTATGTGCCCTGTAATAGCAACTCTCCATCAGCTGTCCCTCGGCAGCCACCGAGTTGACACCTCTTCGTCTCTCCCTCCTCATAACTGTCCTCCAATGGAACGTTCGCAGCCTTCAGTCCCACAAATAGGGTTTACAGCTGCTTCTAGCATCGTAGCATTCCCTTGTACTCTCCCGTCAGGAAACAAAATTGCGCCCTCAAGACCGCTTTGAGCTTTCACATTACTTACCGATTCATTTTGACCTTCTCCCTGAGGTTGGTGTCCCATCTCATGGGGGCTCCATGTTGCTCATACGGGATGACCTTCATAGTCAACCCATCTCCCTGACTACCCGTCTTCAAGCTGTTGCCATTCACCTTTTCCTTCCCCACCTGGCTTTCTCCCTCTGTACCATTTATGTACCTCCATCCTTCAGCGCCACCAGGGCAGACTTCCTTCAGCTTATTGGGCAGCTGCCTCCTCCGTTTTTGCTACTCGGTTGCTTTAATGCGCATCATCCCCTTTGGGTTTCTCCCAGGACCTGCCAGAGAGGCGCCCACTGGGCTGACCTTAACCAACTCAACCTCTTCTGCCTTAACACTGGAGCACCCACTTTTCTTTCTGACTCCTCGCACACCTATTCCCAATGGGATCTATCCTTTTGCACTGTCCAGCTTGCCCATTGTCGTGAGTGGTCTGTTCTTTCTGACGCCTACTCGAGCAACCATTTTCCATGTGCTCTCCGTCTGCTGACTCCTACTCCATCTACGTGCATGCCAAAATGGCAGCTTACTAAGGCTGACTGGCAGATTTACTCCTCCCTGGCGACCTTCGCAGAACAAGATTTTCTCTGTTGTGATGACCAGGTGGACTCTCACCAACATTATCCTTATTGGACTGAGGCATGCCGCGATGCAATTTGCACATGGAGACGTGCTGTCTGCATTTTTAACCGCCACCCTTCGGAAAACTGCATTCGTCATAAACAGGTGCGTGCAAAGTGTCATCGACTTCTTTGGAATAGCAAAAGAGCTAGTTGGAATTCATTCACTAGTTCTTTTTACAGTTCCACACCTTCCTCTGCCATGTGGGTCAACCTCCGACGGCTCTGTGAAACCAAGATCCAACCCCCATTTCTGGCCTGATGTCATCGTGGATCCTATTGCTATCTCCAGCACCTTGGGCCGCCATTTTGTGGCAGTTTCGAGCTCTTCCCACTATCACCTTGCCTTCGTCCATCGGAAACGAGTGGAGGCGGCTTGGGCCATACCCATCTCTTCTCCAAATCGTGAGTGTTACAATACTGCCTTCACTATGAGGGAGCGTGCCATTGGTCTGCCATGCATGGCCACCCTTCCTATGCCTCCTTCCTTAATGATTACTTGGATCGTCAGTATAGGGCTTGTCCCTCTTCTCTGTTACCTCCTGGAGTCAACTTTCGCCACTTTCTATGGCGGCTTAACTTCACGCTACCTGCAACTTTCCCCATGGGTGTGAACTCTTCACCATTTTGGCTTTGTGAAACGGCCCACGTTAACCTTGGCCTTCATTTGCTTCCGAAGGACACTACTTCAGCCTCGGCCTATCACCTTCAGTTTCTCGACATTTGCATGGAACTTAGCAATAGTACCTTTGTATACACTGGTGGCTCTCGGACTGACCGTGGGGTCGGGTGTGCGTTCGGCATTGACACCTGTGTTTTTCAATATTGGCTTCCAGCACTCTCCTCAGTATTTACAGCTGAGCTTATCGCCTCGTATCAAGCCACGGGGTTCATCTGTTGACACAGCCTTCCCAATTGTGTCCTCTGCTCAGACCCACTCAGTGCCCTCCAAAGTCTCTGGTGCTGTACACTGCTCATCCCTTAGTGCAGCGGGTCCAAGATAAATGTCACTTGCACACTCTTGGTGTAGCCAATGTCCTGTTTCTGTGGGTCCCTAGTCATGTCGGTCTGCCAGGAAACAAGGCTGCTGATGCTGCTGCCAAGGCTGCAGTCTTCATACCTCAGCCCGCGAGTACCTGTATTACCTCCGATGATCTGTGCATTGCCGTCTGTCAGGAGGTCGTGTCCCTTTGGCATCTCCAATGGTCCTCCCTTCACAGGAATAAGCTTCAGCTTATTAAGCCTCTCCCAGCACCTTGGATGACCTCCTCTCGGCCCTCCCGACGGGAGGAGATTATTTTAACTGCTGCGTATTGGGCACTGCTTTTTTAGCCATCGACATTTGCTCGGTGGCACTGCCCCACTACTTTGTATGCATTGTGCCCAAATTTTAACTGTCCTCACTTCCTGCTGGAATGCCCTTTTTTTACCAATTTACGTTCCAGCTTGGGTTTGCCATCTGTTTTATCAACAGTTTTAGTGAATGACACGCGGGCTGTCGACTGCGTTTTACTTTTTCTCCACTGAAGCAATATGGCATAGGCCATTTAATTTTTAATTTTGGACCTCCATTTTTGTACTTTTTTTTTTTTAAGCCCTTTCTCCACATTCCTTTTTAACTGTCTACTATTCTGTCCCCTGGGATTGACATATAGTCATTTCCCTCGTCTCTGTGTTTGTGTTCTATAGTTTTGTTTTAGACGCTTATGGCCCCAGTTGTTTTTTGGACCCTAAAACAAAACAGGAGCATTTTATGTGAACATGTTGCTGTTTTTTGGCACACACATTGGTCTGAACTTCCCGATAATAAATTACGGGGCATGAAACCTCTTCCCTGTGCTTGGACCTCTACCTCCCGGCCTCGTCGTCGAGTGGAGGTAATTTTAAATAGACTCCGGATTGGGCAGTGTCTTTTTAGCCATCGACATCTTTTAAGGGGCGATCCTCCCTCGCTTTGTCCCTGCTGCTCTCAACCATGGCCTGTGAGCACCTTTCACTTCAGTGCCCCTATTTTAATCAGCTATGTGCCCATTTACAGCTGTCGCCTGACATATCCTCCCTTTTAGCAGATGACACATGCTCAACCCATGATGTCCTTGGGTTTATCAGTGTCAGTGAGATGACATCGGTCATTTGAAGCTCATTTCGGGGAAAACAGGCCCCCTTCAACAGCAGTTTTCTAAGATTTCCCTCCGTTTTTAGTTTCTCTCCTTCTTGAGGAGTTTTGCTCCCATTGCTACTGATTTAAATTTCGGTGTTTTACCCTTTACTAAGCCACAAAATGGGCGCTTATGACCGTAGCAGCTATGCGCCCTAAAACCAAAACCAAAAATTAAAAATTGCAAATAAACAGCCAAATATTTATTTCATCTTTTGTTCTCTTATCGAGCAGAAAAGTTAAATAACACTGAATATTGCAGAAATACTCTATTACAACCATAACAAAGTTCCAGAATGTGATAACAACGCTAAGTTGGTGGGGGGGAGAAAAAAGATAATAATTAGCATGCAGCGAGGCGAACCTGTGGGCAGAACGTGCTCTGCCACATGTCTTGTCAATCAGGGGAACACAAAGAGATGTTTGGTGATGGAATAGGAAAATATAAAGTCCTCTGAGGAGTCTACTTTTATACTGTTCACCACCATAGGATATGTGTGCATACCAAGGACTGTGTGGGAAGTGTACAATACAGACTGTTTTCGGCCATCTCTAATGCGTGATGGGGTATCTGCAATCGCTTGCATAGTCATATTGTGGTTTTCAGTTGATCCTATTCACCCACCGAAAGTGAAGGGAACTGGGTCATCCAGGCCATGACACCTATTATGTAGTTGTGAACCGAGATTTTGTGTACTGCTTTTATATCTAATATCATGAACTTTTGCCAATTTTTATTGTTTTATATACATTCTGTTGGTAGCAATTGCTGAAGGTTTGATGCAATGTGACGAAAGGATGTGGGTTTTAAGGGAGAGGGTAAGGAGTCATTCCAATCCCCTTACCCTCTTCGTTAAAACCCACATCCTTTTATCTTTCCCTCTCCTTCCCTCTTTGCTGATGAAGCAACCTTGGGTTGTGAAAGCTTGAAATTTGTGTGTGTGTTTGTGTGTTTTTTATTGTCTCTATCAACATACCAATGCTTTCGTTTGCTAAGTTACAGCATCTTTGTTTTTATATATGTATTTACTTAAAACAGACACTTTTGTCCATAGGTATTTTTGGTGCTGCTCACTTTGTCTTTTTTCCCAGGCATTATTCTCGTGTTTTCTGTTTCCATCATCCAAATAAAAACTCTTTACTTTTTGCACTGTATCATGTGCCAGTGTCTTTCCTCTTTTCTGCTCAGCCATAGATAAAATACCCGTGTCCATTAAAAAAGCTCTTGCTTGTCTTACCAAATATTCAGAAACCTGAAATTTGGAACTGATGTTCTGTCGAGACCAAGTTGGCGGCACAAGAGTAAATAACTGAATTTTTTCATGATCATTTGCATATTAAATTTTCTGTTTGAGTTTGTCCACGAGTTCATCATGATGTTTTGCCTTTTCTTCCAGTTCTGTTAAATTACTGTCAGGGATGGTGCTTGCATCAGCAGCCAGCTCAACTTGATATGAATGTGAAATTTTAGTTTTCAGAGCCCCGGCTGCTGATTTCAATTTTCGTTTGGCTGCTGCATGCCAACTATGCCGAGCAACTGAAGGCAGCTTTGGAGGAGATACTCCTAAGCTAGTTAAGCTAGTATTGAGCACAGATTTTTCATGAGTCTGGACCTTCACATTACTGTCATTTATATAGTCTGGTGATGAGTCGTCACTTGCTTGTTTTTCATTAATAAGTTTCATACAGGTTGGGCACATTTTCTCCCCAGGAATAACGCTAAAGCCTCTCATTTTGAAGGTCTTTGCTTTTTCTAAAATAATTTCACTCAATCCAGATGAAACAGATCATTTATGACATTTGAAGGGATCACAACAAATTTTCTTATGCAGAGAGAGAATCTGCACAGGTACCTGTCTTTGTGTTTAATACACACGCAAGAAACACTTAAATCACAGTATGAACGACTTTGCTTTGCCATAATAAAAGTTCCTGTTCTTCATGGTGAGTTCATTCACACAAGATAGGGCATTATCACATATATCTTGCAGATACTGCCAAAGAAACCACCGCCTACTTATACTTTCCATACTGCTTCAGCCATAAAACCAATTGTTGTTGTTGTTGTTGTTGTTGTTGTTGTGGTCTTCAGTCCTGAGACTGGTTTGATGCAGCTCTCCATGTTACTCTATCCTGTGCAAGCTTCTTCATCTCCCAGTACCTCCTGCAACCTACATCCTTCTGAATCTGCTTAGTGTATTCATCTCTTGGTCTCCCCCTACGATTTTTACCCTCCACGCTGCCCTCCAATACTAAATTGGTGATCCCTTGATGCCTCAGAACATGTCCTACCAACCGATCCCTTCTTCTGGTCAAGTTGTGCCACAAACTCCTCTTCTCCCCAATCCTATTCAGTACCTCCTCATTAATTATGTGATCTACCCATCTAATCTTCAGCATTCTTCTGTGGCACCACATTTCGAAAGCTTCTATTCTCTTCTTGTCCAAACTATTTACCGTCCATGTTTCACTTCCATACATGGCTACACTCCATACAAATACTTTCAGAAATGATTTCCTGACACTTAAATCAATGCTCGATGTTAACAAATTTCTCTTCTTCAGAAACGCTTTCCTTGCCATTGCCAGTCTACATTTTATATCCTCTCTACTTCGACCATCATCAGTTACTTTGCTCCCCAAATAGCAAAACTCCTTTACTACTTTAAGTGTCTCATTTCCTAATTTAATTTCCTCAGAATCACCCGACTTAATTTGACTACATTCCATTATCCTCGTTTTGCTTTTGTTGATGTTCATCTTATATCCTCCCTTCAAGACACCATCCATTCCGTTCAACTGCTCTTCCAAGTCCTTTGCTGTCTCTGACAGAATTACAATGTCATCGGCGAACCTCAAAGTTTTTATTTCTTCTCCATGGATTTTAATACCTACTCCGAATTTTTCTTTTGTTTCCTTTACTGCTTGCTCAATATACAGATTGAATAACATCGGGGAGAGGCTACAACCCTGTCTTACTCCCTTCCCAACCACTGCTTCCCTTTCATGTCCCTCGACTCTTATAACTGCCATCTGGTTTCTGTACAAATTGTAAATAGCCTTTCGCTCCCTGTATTTTACCCCTGCCACCTTCAGAATCTGAAAGAGAGTATTCCAGTCAACATTGTCAAAATCTTTCTCTAAGTCTACAAATGCTAGAAACGTAGGTTTGCCTTTCCTTAATCTTTCTTCTAAGATAAGTCGTAAGGTCAGTATTGCCTCACGTGTTCCAGTATTTCTACGGAATCCAAACTGATCTTCCCCGAGGTCGGCTTCTACTAGTTTTTCCATTCGTCTGTAAAGAATTCGTGTTAGTATTTTGCAGCTGTGGCTTATTAAACTGATTGTTCGGTAATTCTCACATCTGTCAACACCTGCTTTCTTTGGGATTGGAATTATTATATTCTTCTTGAAGTCTGAGGGTATTTCGCCTGTTTCATACATCTTGCTCACCAGATGGTAGAGTTTTGTCAGGACTGGCTCTCCCAAGGCCGTCAGTAGTTCCAATGGAATGTTGTCTACTCCGGGGGCCTTGTTTCGACTCAGGTCTTTCAGTGCTCTGTCAAACTCTTCACGCAGTATCGTATCTCCCATTTCATCTTCATCTACATCCTCTTCCATTTCCATAATATTGTCCTCAAGTACATTGCCCTTGTATAGACCCTCTATATACTCCTTCCACCTTTCTGCTTTCCCTTCTTTGCTTAGAACTGGGTTTCCATCTGAGCTCTTGATATTCATACAAGTGGTTCTCTTATCTCCAAAGGTCTCTTTAATTTTCCTGTAGGCAGTATCTATCTTACCTCTAGTGAGGTAAGCCTCTACATCCTTACATTTGTCCTCTAGCCATCCCTGCTTAGCCATTTTGCACTTCCTGTCGATCTCATTTTTGAGACGTTTGTATTCCTTTTTGCCTGCTTCATTTACTGCATTTTTATATTTTCTCCTTTCATCAATTAAATTCAATATTTCTTCTGTTACCCAAGGATTTCTACTAGCCCTCGTCTTTTTACCTACATGATCCTCTGCTGCTTTCACTACTTCATCCCTCAAAGCTACCCATTCTTCTTCTACTGTATTTCTTTCCCCCATTCCTGTCAATTGTTTCCTTATGCTCTCCCTGAAACTCTGTACAACCTCTGGTTCTTTCAGTTTATCCAGGTCCCATCTCCTTAAATTCCCACCTTTTTGCAGTTTCTTCAGTTTTAATCTTCAGGTCATAACCAATAGATTATGGTCAGAGTCCGCATCTGCCCCTGGAAATGTCTTACAATTTAAAACCTGGTTCCTAAATCTCTGTCTTACCATTATATAATCTATCTGATACCTTTTAGTATCTCCAGGGTTCTTCCATGTATACAACCTTCTATCATGATTCTTAAACCAAGAGTTAGCTATGATTAAGTTGTGCTCTGTGCAAAATTCTACCAGGCGGCTTCCTCTTTCATTTCTTAGCGCCAATCCATATTCACCTACTACGTTTCCTTCTCTCCTTTTTCCTACACTCGAATTCCAGTCACCCATGACTATTAAATTTTCGTCTCCCTTCACTATCTGAATAAAACCAATATTTGTTGTAAATAATTCAAAAGATGATTGATGTAACCTAAAAAGTAGTTAAATAATGAAAAATCATTCTATCCCATTATTTCATTACAAAAATATTTTACATTATTATTGTAACATTAGGGGACTTACTTTTGTTTTCGAATGAATAGTTAAAAACTGCAACAATTGAATTTTTAACCAATAATTGACTCTGGGTACAACTCAGTACAAGAGCTCATAACTGCATGCTCAGTGAACACATGACTGAAAACAAAGGGACTGGATGATACAATACATGTAGTGGCAATAAAACAGTGTTCTCAGGTATGATTTGTTCCTAAGGAAATCCAGTGTAGCTAACTTCAGCAATTTAGTGGTGGCATGGTAGTCACGAATTAGTAACTTCAATATTTCTTTCATGATAATGTTGTTTTTCACACTTCCCATTACTTCTACAAACTGATTCTTTTTGTGTGACATAATGAAATATTTATAATAAGATTGTAAATTTTTCAAAGGTATCTATGAGGGGGCAATATCTTTAAAAAAATATAATCTATGCATGGATTTTGTTTAAAAGAAATTATTTACAATTGTTTTTTAGCTGTAGATGACGGATATTCACTACAAGAAGCATGATTATAAAAATATAAACCTTCCTCTTTAACTAAAAAACATTCAATATTCCACTGTAAAAAAACTGTAGGAACTATTGCATTTTTAAATTACAAAGCATCTTCTCTGTGAAAGCTTGAATTCCTAGTCTGTACAACTTCTTTTTGTCATAAGAGAAAAAGTAATTGACCTGCAACATTTACATTTTGGAAATGTGAATTTATCTAGGTAAACTTCCACTACTCAAAATTACAACGATTTTCATGACGATGGGTGTCATTTCCTAAAATTTCTGGATGATTTGGCATGGAATGACCCGACTAGTAATGTGTGTTAAACCATCTAAGGTGCTCATAAAATGTCAAGAGGCTGATTTCCAGAATAAAATTTAGTTCTCCAAGGCCGTATCTCCACTCATTCTGCTGTTAATGTCTAGGGTTGGTTTCATTAATATTTAGTAAGTAACCACTTGTAACATGCTCTGCTTTGTTTATTCATTCCCCCATTCCACATCTTTTTTGTCCCCCTTTCAAACTGTTGGATCAGTAGTGACACATCATTCAACAGAAAGATACTGTGGTTCCTAATGATAGAGGCTTGTATGAGAAATTAGCCCCGATGCTGACTGAGATATATGAACTCCGAGCAAATTTTAACATGGAAATATTTTCTGAACTCTCCCCCCCCCCCCCCCCCCCCCCCTCCTGTTTGGGACATCTTGTGACCACAAAATACAATTTATTGGTGACACTATTGCTTTGGGACCCTTTTGAAAAGAAGAGCTTTATACAAGAGTGATAAACTTTATTCATTAGACATCTAACAAACTTCATGTGTAGCCAAATAAGTTCTAAATGTATTGGTCAGTAGGTAATCGACTGGATGTATTACTCTGAATAAAACTGATTTGTAGCTTCTACCCTCGCTGGAAGGAGTATGAAGCTATCCAGGCTCAAATGCTGGACTTCAGCCTAGAAGAGGGCCAGTGGGAAGAGGACTGGGCTGGCCTGCTGTCTCTGGCAAGTCAGCCGGGAGCGAGTCTGGAGCAACTGCACGTCTTTGCGCTTGCCCACATCCTGAGAAGGCCAATAGTTGTTTACGGTGTGAAATATGTTAAGAGCTTCCGCGGAGAAACAATTGGATTTGCAAGGTTTGAAGGTAAAGATTGAATTTATACTTTCTCTGTTCAAAAAGAAATGTACTGTTGTCTGCAGGAATATTCGTAATGGTCATGTTCTATAACTCAGCAAATCCTTAAAAAGGTTGTATTTGTTTGATGTAGTTGAAATATTCGTAGACATTAAACAAATGCTGTGGGATAATATCCTTAGATGTGACTCAGTGGCATACTATGAAAATGCCAGACTAAAAATCTGGGGCTCAAACCCCTGTTAGTCCACGAATCCTTTTTTTCTGTCACTTATTGTTTCTTTAATCTCCAGCAGTGATTTTTTAACGTGATAAATGGTAAGTTGCACCATGGAATATAGTCTGTGTTAAACTATAGCTCCCTCTGTAACAGGTAGTCATTCAGTTCATAGATCAGAGGAAGACAATGGCATCATCTCCAACCAGACCGTCCACAGGGAACCATTGCTGTATTCAAACCGTCCTTTGAGTTTGTGACAGCTTTGTACTTCATTTTCAAGTATCCATAGTGAAAATTAAATATTAGGCAATTTTAATTTTTTAAAATTGTTTATATTTTTAATGCTATTTCATCAGTATCCTTAGTGTCAATGTTATTTAATACAAACAACTTTGTTACTTTGTAGTAGAATAACCAGGTATGAATCTTGAATCTAAAACTTTTGTATTTAGCAATACTTGGGTTAATAATGGAAGTTATACTTGAGTTCAATTTTTTATTTATTATTTGTTCAGTAATTGTTATCCGTTGCAATACTTAGGTTGAACGACCAAAAATTATTGCACAGTAACAGGTGTCTCATGATTGGCTGATGGAATTTCATTTGTGACTACAGATAATTAACCATACAGATAATTAACCATTTATCAGCACAAGTGCTGGTACCTTTTTCAAACATGTCACAGCTATATGGGAGACACCTTCTGTTGTCACATACTGTCTTTAAACCGGACAGTGTGATGAATGTCAGCTGCTATGAAAAATTCTTTCACTCTGCAAACATCGTGGAGGAACTTCAGGTGCAGTGCCTATTTTGAACTAAAACTACAGAAAAGAAAGTGACACCACAAGTACCCCACTGGCCCACGTGATCACATAAATAACTGGGTGCTATGTCTTTGACCCTTACAGAACAAATCTCATATTCAGATTTCATTATAGATTCCGGTAGGGTAGTTCTACCAATGCCCACCTGATTCACTTTGGAAACTAACATAAAAAACTGCCTTCACTCACTACCAACACATCTACTCTGAAAAGCCTAAAACGTTGTTTGGATGCACCATACCCTTACTATTCTAGTTGTGTAAGACTTAAGAGGTCCCTCCTGATTTTTATTCAGAATTTTTGTGTCTCCTTAGCCCTTCCCTGTTAAAGTAGGCACTTCTGACAGTCTTTGCCATGCAAATGGAAATGAAGTCTCACAATTAAAGATAGTGTGTCCTGCAGCTGCTACCAACAAGCTATATACTATAAAAAGATTCTACAACTGAGTATAGAACTTCATATAGAACATCCCACAGAGAATCTTTTCCTTTTGCCAGTTGTGCTTCACTTATACGAGAATGACTCCTCGGATATATTCTTAAACCAGCTATTCCATCTTATTCCAGTTGTGGTGCTATTTTATCTACATTTACATACATACTCTTCAAATCTCTGTGAAGAGCATGGCAGATGGTACTAACCATTGTACCAACTGTTAGGGTTTTTTCCCATTCCATTTGTGTATGGATTGTAGGAAAAATAATTTCAAAAATATCTTTGTGTGCATTGTAATTAGACTAATTTTGTCTTCATGGACCATAACAGGAGTGATATGGATGAGGATGCAGTATATTCGAAGATTCATCACTTAAAACATAGTAGATGGGTCCCAGTTTTACTCGTGTTTTGCATGCTATTTGTTACAGAAGGATCTCAAGATAACTCATATTTTCTACACACTATCTGTAGGTGCCATCTGCTGTGATATATTTTAACTACTTTTTCTGTTTAGGTGTTTACACAGGTAATCAGTGTGTCAAGCTTGCTTGCATTATGTGTACTTTATGTTTATTAGCATTTCAATATTTCACATAGTTACTATTTTCATCTTGACGTGCCTTCCACTCTTACAGATGAGCCTGTTCAGAAAACAGAATGAAATAAAAAAAATCTGAAATACTATTGGAGATTTTTGACCATGATTATTCAGATGTTCCTAGTGAGAATGAAAATGTGGATGACTATATTTTTGTGGATCTGAGTATGATTCCAATGATGTTGACATTGTTAGACATGTAAGAGTAAAAAGTGACGTGTTTTCACTATTCCTTCAATAACAATGAAGGTGATACCATTCTGTGAATTACTCATTTTGTCATAATGTTAACCCTGGCTATGCCAGTGCACGAGTGAAGCTAAGGCACCAAGCCAAATGTGTTAAAACTGTTTCTTCAAACTGTGTCAATAGACTTTAGCAAGATATTTGCTCTGTGTTAAAGTGTCAGCCAGTTCCGGTTTTTTTAGCCTTTTGATGATGCTCTTCTGTGAGCCAAACAAACCTGTGATTATTCATGGTGCACTTTGTTGTACGCATTCATAATCCTCTGTTAGTCCTAAGTTTTGACTGCGTCTTCCCAGTATGCCATAAATGAAACAGACTATCACCCTCACAAATTGTTATACCTCGATATCCGTAAAAATTGACTGATTCCAGCTGTGACTTAAGGATATTGAAGCCATCTTATAAAGAAGATATTGTGCAACTCAACCCCCCCCCCCCCACCCCCCCCCCCCCTCCTTCATGCACAATGCTTCGTTACAGATAACTACATCTTCGGCAAAAGTTTGAATTTAATAATATTGTGAGCTGGTCTTTAACATACAATGTGAACAGCAGGCATCCCATAATGCTTTTCTCATGTATTTTGGAAGTTACTTTCACTTCTTGTGATGACTCAAAGATAACACGCTGTGCATTCCCTACCAAGAAGGCCTCAGTCTAATCACACTTTTTGTTTCATATGCCACATGATTGTAGTTTCATATGCCACATGATTGTAGTTTCATTAGCAAGCTTTGGTATGGTGCTGAGTCTAAGTCAAATTTTAAAAGAAATCTTTTTGTAAGTGATGAAATATTACATCATAATTATTTTAATCCATGACTTTTGGGAAGTTATGTGATAAAAATGGGGGTTTGATTTGTCATGATCAATGTTTTTGAAATCCATATTGGTAAGCATGGAGGATGTTATTCTGTTTGAGGTACATAATTAAGTTTTGGTTTAGAATATGCTCTAAGATGGCAAAACAGGAGAATGTCTCTAATATTAAATGGTAATTTGGTGGTTCACTTCTGCTAGCCTCCTTATTGATGGTCATGACCTATATTTTCTTCCAACAATTGAGTGCTTGTATTGGGGCGGAGGGGGGGGGGGGGGGGGGGGGGAGATCAACTTCATATTATGGTTATCATGGGAGCTAACTGAACTGAAAATTCTATATAGAATCTGACAGCGATTCAGTCAGGCTACAGAGCCTTTTTTAATTTATTTCAGTTATATATCTAATAATTAGAGTTACAACAGCAAAGCACTTACACTTGCTCAGTGTCCTCAGGTCACACAATATGTTCTGTGTAAACAACAAGCCAACAAGACAGTTAGCATGTCTGGACAGTGTTATAACAAACACAGAAAGAAATATGTATGACTAAGGGTTTTTAACACTATGTATGTATCAGATCATGAAGGAATAAGATTCAAATTGCAGGCGAAAAATCTGACAGATCAATGTGAACAATAAGTGCAGTCCAAAAGTATTAAAAAGGTGCAAGGGGAAACTAGTCAAAAGCAGTTGTAGAAGTTTACATCGCTGGTTCACACCTGTCTTCGAAAAATTAAGAACGCAGGCCGTTAATTTCTGTAACAGATCAAAGAACAGCGAAGAAGAAAGACTTCAGTACCTTTGACTAAAGAAGAGGTACAGATCAGAAATTATAAAACTGAAATGCATGGCAAATTATAGTTATATTCAGCAATCACAAAACAAGTGCAAGGCTGCTTGCAGAGTTATCAAATCAGAACTGTGTAGTACTAATAGAATCACTTTCTGCTAACAAAGGACACCCAGTTAAACAAAATGACAGCTATAAATCTGGAATTAATAAGCATCTCGAAAAAACTGGTACTCGTATCACACAACAAACCTATAATATCTACGTTCAAGTGGGCTCAAATTGATGTCCCTGATGCAGTAGCTATAGCAAAATTCAGCAACTCAGAATCAGAAGATTTGTATGGGCTCACAAATTTCATTATTAAAAAATTGCAGAAATTATACTACATCCACTTTCTACACTAATTGGATTTTTATGAGTTTTTATTTTGCTGTCTGCTTAAAGTTAACAGTAGTTATCCCTCTACATAAAAAAAGGAAACAAGTCATGCGTTGATATTACCATAAAGTTTCTCTTGCATCAACATTTTCAAAAATAGTAGAACATTGCATTAACCAACAAATTTGCAAACATTTCCCCTGCAATGGAACACTGACAAACACTCAGCATGGCTTCATGGAAAATTAATCTACATTGAAAACTGTTGAAAATCTTGTTTCAACAATACTCATTGCCTTTGAGGCAAAATCATCTATTGAGGACCTATTGATTGACCTGAGATTTGCATTTGACTCTGATCCATCATATTCTAATAGATAAACTGAGGTACTATGGCATCTGAGATGCTGAACTCTCTATTGTAGAATCATATCTTGATAATAGGAAGCAGAAAGTACATTTTGATGGTATGAGCTCGTAATTCCTAGATGTTTCAAGAGACATGCCAAGGTTCCATACTGGGACCATTATTGTTCATATTCTACATATATTAATAACCTACCTAGTATCATGTCGCGTACATCTGTTCTTTATATTGACGATACCTCTTTCATTGCAACTGGAAGTGACATAAAAGACCTAAAGGAGCAATGCAGGCCCAACCTAAGAATTTCTAGTGTTAGTTTTAAAGACAATGAATTAACTGTAAGCCAGAATAAAACTGAAAATGCAATTTTTAGTTTATGCAGTACAACAATGATTATACTTGTTTTAAACTTGTGGGTCTTTACTTTGATTCAAAATTCACCTATATGCACTAAATTATCTAGAGTAATTTATCTGTTACATAAACTTAGAGCATCTTTGAGTGGAAACAGGATGCTCAGCTCCTATTACACATGTTTTCATAGCTACTGCATACTCATTTGGGGCAGCTCCGTTGAGGCAAAGAGTGTTTTTGTGTGATAAAAAAAGGCTGTCAGATATTGTTTACAACAACAGTGTATCTTGTAGGCCGCCTTTCAAGAACTGTGTCCTGGGAGCCCCGTGAATATTTATACTTAGTTACCTAATCTACATGAAAGAAAGCCAAGAGAGCTATAAATTAAGGCAATCATTTCATTATCACAATACACATCACAAAGAAAAGAGTGACCAACCCTTTACAAGAAAGATTGACCAAAACTTCGTAAGACTTAGCAACACTCACTATATTTGTAAATATCTTGAAGTAAAACTGTTCAATGCACTGCCACTAGAAGTGCACACTACCTCATCAAGAACCTTCAGAAATGTTCCACAAAATTGGCTTAAAAAGAATGATTTCTATGCCTATAGGAATTTTTTGATTGTCCAAAAGAAAATCAAAACTTTAACTTGAACTCATTGTATGTTTGTATGCAAGTCTACATGTCTAATCATTTTCTTTATTGTTATTATATGTATCATTGTATATTGTTCAAGTTGTACAGACTATTAACATCAATAGAATGCAGAATGCTTGAAGATAAAATAAAATAGTATGTGTGTTGCTCATCTTTGCAGTTGTGTGAGAATGATACTGGGGCAGGACTCCTCTATCTTTAATTGTACAGGAACGATTGAAACTGATTTGTGCGTTTGCTTTACTACTATCAATTTCAGTTCCTTTGTCATCCATGAGCAACTGGTCACTAATGTTGATTTCACTGACAGTCAGTGACACACATTTTAATAGTGCTCCACGTTACTACCATAAGGCAAACTCCTAAGCTAATCGATTCACAATTTAAGATTAATCAGTGATATCATCCAACCTAGCTGGTCACCCATCACTCACCCCCCCCCCCTCCACTACAGTCTCAGCCCTGTGAGGGAGGGAGGGGGGGGGGGGGGGGTCAGCATAAGCTACCCCTGGCTTCTGTGAATGCCTGACAACCTAAATTTCTTACTTGTTGGTTGGTTGGTTGGTTGCGTGTTCCATTCTTCAAACCCACGGAACGGTAGCCGTCATGATGTGGAACGTGTCAAGTGCACAAGAAATGCACATACGAAACAAAATTTTTTAATAGAAGGAAACATTCCACGTGGGAAAAATATATCTAAAAACAAAGATTCTGTAACTTATCAAACAAAAGTGTTGGTACGTTGATAGAAACAATAACAAATACACACACAAATTTCAAGCTTTCGCAACCCACGGTTGCTTCATCAGGAAAGGGGGAAGGAGAGGGAGAGGATAAGGAGTCATTCCTGTCCCTTTTTGCCCCCAAGGTAAGTGTTTCCACTCCCGGGATTGGAATGACTCCTTATCCTCTCCCTTAAAACCCACATCCTTTCGTCTTTCCCTCTCCTTCCCTCTTTCCTGATGAAGCAACCGTGGGTTGCGAAAGCTTGAAATTTGTGTGTGTGTGTTTGTGTTTGTTATTGTTTCTATCAATGTACCAACACTTTCGTTTGGTAAATTACAGAATCTTTGTTTATAATACAGAGTTAAAGATTAATATTTCTGTTATTTACCCCTTTCCTTAAATGGCACAAATGCATATACTATATTTATAGATTTATTTATTCCTATTCATGAATTCATCTATAGTATAGAAGGAGTTGTCAAGGAGATACAATTTCAATTTATTTTTGAAGCTATTACTGCTGTCTGTCAGACACCTTATTTCACCTGATCATTTGTCGAAAATTTTTATAGCAGCATGTTTTACCCATTTCTGTGCCAAAGATAGGTTGAGCAAAGGATAGTGTGTTTCTTTTTTTCTGGTATTATAATCATGAATGTCACTGTTGTTTTTAAACTGGTCCATGTTGTTGAGATCAAATCTCATTAGTGAGTAGATGTATTGTGAGGCTGTTGTAAGAATTCCCTATCTTTTAAAAAGATGCCTACAAGACGTGCGAATATGAACCCCACACATGATTCTGACCGCTTTCTTACACATTTCTCATTTTAATCTAATGGCGTTACCTCACTTCTTTTAATATTTTATTGACCTGCCCATCATGCCAATCTCAGAGAAGAACCAACAAATAGTATTTTGTCATGGGTTCATTTAGGCAGTGTGAGAGCATTATGGGGATGCTCTACAAATCCCAATGATAGAAGCTATAAGAGAGGTATTGTGCTTCACAGAGAGGCTTAGTGTTGGAATTCTGGAAGATTACATTCTAGGAGGATGCTGGTAACAAATTGCTTCCTCTCATAGACGTCTCGGAAATGACCCCCATGAGAAAATCATAAAAATTGGAGATAATACGGAGGTCTGCTGAACACACCATTCATGAACCCTCCACAACAAACTGTAAGGTGGCATGCAGACTGTAGATGTAGCTGTCCATCTAGAATAACCGGGGGGCCAGCAGGTTGGACGCAAAATGTGTGCTTACTGCTGCCTCACAAATCCAGGGGACCTTCACTTTTTACAACAATCATCCAAACCCCCACCCTCTTCCCTTTGTGGTACTTTATACTTGTTTGGTATGTGGTTTCATAGTTCCCTTCCTATGCACCTACTGTCTCCCCCCACCCCCACCCCCTCCCAAAAAAAAAGATGAGTTCACAGATGTTTTTATTTACCTTTTAGCATGTAGTCTGCCTCACTTCCAATCTGGCTATGAAAATCTTCATTTTGATTTTAATTCTAACAAGTGCACTCGCAAAAGGTGGAAAGTTGCCAGTCAAGTACTGTGATGGTGTTGTTACATAGTACGGTTTGGTATATTATCTTGTGATGTAAGAAGTGTGTTAATTTAATTTGTGATGCGGTTTCATATATACAGCATTCAAAAGTACAAGTGTCATGTGATACTTGTTCAAATAAAGGAACTGGAATAAAATGATTTTTTTATGGTACATTGCCAACAGAAATCCATCGAAAGTTAATGAAGGTTCATAAGGAATCTGGTCATTAATTGGCCTGCTCAGAATTGGCAAACTGGTGGCTAAATTCGAACATGTGTAGTTACCTCGAGGGTGATCCACATAATAAAGGTAATCTCAAAACTGTTACCTCAGTTCAAAACATTGGGAAAATATGCAATGTGATACTGGACAAATGGCAGTTAAAGGTGTAAGAAACAGTTAACACCATAGTTACCAGGAGTACTAATTTGATAGGCATTTACAGGTAAATTAACTATGAAAAAGTTGTATGAGAGATCAGCACTCATTATATTGCATGTTCACCAGAAACATATGTTGAGATTGTTTTCAAGAGAAACAAACTGAGCCGGCCGAAGTGGCCGTGCGGTTAAAGGCGCTGCAGTCTGGAACCGCAAGACCGCTACAGTCGCAGGTTCGAATCCTGCCTCGGGCATGGATGTTTGTGATGTCCTTAGGTTAGTTAGGTTTAACTAGTTCTAAGTTCTAGGGGACTAATGACCTCAGCAGTTGAGTCCCATAGTGCTCAGAGCCATTTTTTAGAAACAAACTGATTTTGTGAACTAGTTGCTCGCTGTGGATGAAATGTTTATACACTACCTCATTCCAAACAGAACAGAAATCAAAGCACTGAGTGGAAATTAATAGCCCTCCACTCAGCCTGTCTACTTCATGTGTTGGAAATGTTATGTCTATATTTTCTGTACAAAGAACGGAAGCTTCTTATCGTTTGCGTTCCCTAGGATTAAATCATATCAGATAGATATCAGTAAAGTCTTCTTAGACTTATACTTACACATATACCTCTATACTCATCATATTTTGTCAAGACACCTCATCTTCCCACTAAGCTGTTTTGGCTTGGGAAGACTGAGACATTGGAATTAAAAATTGTTCAGACATTCCTCATATTCGCCATATTTGGCACCCTCTGACTTCCACTTATTCCCATATCTAAAGAAATTTTTACTGGAAACCATGTTCAGTCTAACTTGTATATGGATATTATACAGATCTAGCAGCTTCATAGGTCAAGGATGTAATCTACTCAGGTGACAAAATGTTGCACAGAGTGTCTTAACAGAAAAACAGATTGCATAAAAATGAGTGCATTTGAGATAATGAGCCATTGTCTAACAAATTTATAGTGAAAAATGGATAGGATAAAGGTAATTCATTGTATAGCTGAGGTGTTGATTGGTTGACATGCACATACACAAGATTGAAATTGTCACTGTGCATTTGGGCAGTGTCGTCCTTCAGAGCTACTCGACAAAAATACTGATACATATTATGCCTGTTTATTTTGTCCATTTATGTACCCAATCATTACAAGAAAGAACAAGACTTCGATTTTATTAAGGAAATATGTCTTTAATTAGCTGTAAATGCTGTGTTCACAGGTGTTTACTTGCCACTTCTTTGGGATCCCAGTTTCTGTATACGTTCGCCAATAGCCCTTGGATACACCAGGGGCCACTTCTCAGCACTTGTACCTGTGGAACAGTACAGTCCTCTGGGAGCTGGTGCCGGAGCCAATAACCTCAGGGCAGATGAAGTTACCTTCTTGCCTCTCACAGATCGTGACCGGAAACTCCTTCCTGTTCATTTTCTCACACAAACAGAGGTTTGTTATAGTTCCAAGTTTGGATATTATTGTTCTGTGTTTAGTGCCGTTATTGTTTTCAAGTTGAAAGATCTTCTCAGCTATGAGGGTTGCCCAGAAAGTAATGCACCCTATTTTTTTAATTTTTATTTATTTATTTATTTTTTTTTTTTTCTCTCGCAGCCGAAAACCATACTACGAATGTGAAATGTTACGTATGTATTATTTGAAGTCTTATGAGTGAGCGCGCCAAGTTTCTGTCACTTCCAACAGATAGTGTGGCTGCAGCACAGTTTCAAAATGGTGTCTGTAGATGATGTACATTACAAGCAACATGCCATCATTGAATTTCTCATTGCAGAGAAAGAAAATGTGGGGAATATTCACAAACACTTGGGCAAAGTCTATGGAGCATCTGCTGTCGACAGAATTACAGTTAGTCACTGGGCATGGAGGGTGAGGTCATCAGAAGGTGGTTTGGCAGAGCTCCACGATTTACAGCAGTCAGGGAGACCATCCATAGCTGTCACACCCAACAGCCTGAACCTAGCCCGTTTGGACTTCCACTTGTTTGGGCCATTAAAGGATGCCATTCATGGAAGACATTTTGAGGACAAGGGGGAGATGATTCACACATTGAAGCACTGACTTCGCGACCAGGACAAGGGTTGGTACGTGCAGGGCATATATGCACTTGTTTTGTGCTGGTGGAAGGCCTTAGAATGGGATGGAGATTACGTGGAAAAATAGGGTGCGTAGATAAAACACCATACTCTCGTGTGTTTAATTCTAATTATGTTCAATAAAGAATACTTGAAGGAAAAAAATGCAGTGCATTACTTTCTCGGCAGCTCTTATAGAAAGTACATTTCATTTCTCTATGCGAGTTATTTGAGGCTATAGAACAAGATGAGGGCTGAAGGATTGTGAAAAGAAAGAAGGGATGATCCATTGTGATAGAGGACAAATGATGCCAGATGGATCACCCATGTTACAAAGGGAAAAAAATGAAGGTAAGGATTTAACACCTTAAGAATTAAGCTGTTGGAGACTGAGCACAAGCTCGATTGGGAAGTAAAGTTGTGTGAGGCCTCGTCAAAAGAATCTTCCTGCGATATGCCATAGAAACTGTAGGAGTGCTAAATCTTGGTGGCCAAGTAGGGATTTGAACTCTCTTCTCCAGGAGGTGACTTCAGTACCTTAACAGCTATGCTACTTTAGTCTCCGTTGTTACGGGGAACACTTAGCAGTACTACGAAGCTTATGAGGTACCAAATGCAGAATTAAAAATATGTTTGAGGAATGGAGTACCTCAGTGTAGAAAAAGTAACATGTAATTGCAGCTGCTCTGCGATGTATTGTGTGCTTTTAAGCCCACTGTAAATTTAAGTCACCTGTACTTCCTTTTAGTCAAAACTCCTGTTTCATTTGAAGCACCTATATTACTTTTATAGATTAAATTATGAATGACAAACAGAAAATACAGAATACCTTTAGTGTTTGAATGAACAGTCATTTTGCATGTTGAAGGAGAAGTACCAGGGCAGTTTATGCTTATGTCACATCAACAATTGAACAATACTTGTTTTGTTTACTGAAACCTTATTCTGCTTAGTGTTTTCTTCATTGCTGCCAGTTATTTGGAAAGTGATCCTCTACCTATAGATAGAGACAGGAAAAAAATCACTGTACCTTATGGGCAATTTTGTTGTTATTTTTTGGAGATGTCATTGTTACTTACTGCTGACTTGTTTCTCTTTTTGGTTGTTTATTTTTTCCTATTTAACCATTTCTCAATGTTGAAAATGAAAGTGTACCTGTTGTTTACATTATATCTATTGCACCGTATCCCATTACATCACATTTATTTACATTACACTGTAGAAGAAAACAGGAAAATAAATTGTATACTTGATAATTAAAGAAAAAATAGTAATTTAATACAAGTAGGTTTTCAGATAAGTACTGCAGACTGTTTTTAAAAGTAACAGTATTGTCATTATTTCTAAGTATCGTTGGAGAGATTATGCCACTGTTCTGTTGACTCTTTCCTTTAGTTAGAAAATAGCCTCTCACTGTGTACATTAGAACACTGGATCCAAATAACCTTGAGTACCACAATAGCAGATAGCTGATTATTGACTCCTGTGGCCTGCAGACATAGCTCTGTCAACATTTCCTGGTTACTTGGGCATTTCCTGCAGAGTAGGTACATTACTGACAATGGAAACTCCCATCACAACATGCTCAGATTTAGTGGTAAGATAGCCCATTGAATAGTCTGTCAAAAAGTTGTGAACACTTATCAAACATGAAAATGGGAAGATGCTGTGCTGGACTGTAAAAAAAAAGAATAAAAATAAAAATAGTGAATCATCCGACCTCAAGATGTGCTATATTGAGCATAGTTCCAGAGCTGTGGTGTTGTGGTCACAGTCTTCGACTCCCCCCTACGGGTCCGGGGATTAGAATAGGCCCGAGGTATTCCTGCCTGTCGTAAGAGGCGACTCAAAGGAGTCCCTCCCCCTCGAGGGGGTAGTTAGCGCCTGCGTCCGGAGACGGACGGTTCCACGACCTCTATTTGCGGTCATTTTGCTTTTTCACTTCTCGTTTCTTCCTTCCGTTGGTTGGTTTCTTTCTTTGCTCTTCTCCACCTCACTGTCTTCCTTACTCTTTCCCTTGTCTTCTTCTCCTTGCCTTCTCATTGCCTTCTTCTCCTTGCCTTCTCATTGCCTTCTTCTCCTTGCCTTCTCATTGCCTTCTTCTCCTTGCCTTCTCATTGCCTTCTTCTCCTTGCCTTCTCATTGCCTTCTTCTCCTTGCCTTCTCATTGCCTTCTTCTCCTTGCCTTCTCTGGTCTCCGCCTCGGCGTTTGAGACAGTCTTTCCTCTCTCTCCCTCTCTTTCTTCTTTTTCCTCTTCTTCCTTCCTCCCTGTGCGCGCCTGAAGGCTGACCCACGCGTTCGCACTCGTAGCCGGTGACAGGGTAATGCGTAATTCCCCGCCCTGGGTAGACACGTAAGGCACGCACGTACCCCCTGGTAAAGGCCAGGCCCAGGGAGGGGTGATTGCCTGAGCTGATACCTTCCGACCATGCCGATTGGTCCCTCCGTCTGTTTCTCGGGAGGTGTGACCTGAGGTGTAAACATTCACCTAAGGCGGGAGTGCCCTCTGAGAGGGTCCCCACAAGGAAGGAGCGCGCCATCGGAGACGCTGGCAATCATGGGGGATTCCTCCGCAATGGATTTCACTCCATCTCTCTCGACTTCTGCCCAAAAACGGAAACTTGACCAGCCACCAGTGACAAAAGTACTACCACCTGCCCCACAGTTCCTCGTCGTTTCTCGATCTGAGGACGGAAAGGATTTTTCCTCTGTCAGCCCTTTCGTTATCCAGAAGGGCGTAGACGCCATAGCCGGATCTGTCAAATCTTGTACCAGGTTGCGTAACGGTACCTTATTACTAGAAACTGAGAGCGCCTTTCAGGCACAAAAACTGCTTCGGGCCACACTCCTGTACACGTTCCCTGTCCGGGTGGAGGCTCACCGAACTTTGAATTCGTCTCGTGGTGTGGTCTATACTAGATCCCTCGACGGATTGACTGACGAGGAGATTCAATCTTTCCTCGCTGAGCAGGGCGTGACGGCTGTCCATAGGGTCATGAAAAAGGTCAACAATAACCTTGTACCGACCCGGACACTTTTCTTGACCTTTGATAGTGTTAAGCTGCCATCGCGCATCAAGGCGGGCTACGAGGTTATTTCTGTTAGCCCCTATGTCCCGACACCTACGCGCTGCTACCAGTGTCAGCGTTTCAGTCACACTCGACAGTCTTGTTCCAATGCGGCTAAATGTGTCACTTGTGGCAGGGATGCCCATGAGGGTGACTGTCCACCTCTGTCTCCTCGTTGTGTGAACTGTCAGGGTGACCATGCCGCATCCTCCCGCGACTGTCCTGTCTATAAGGAAGAACGCTGTATCGAAGAAATTCGGGTCAAAGAGAAAGTGTCCATCTCGGCTGCTCGCAAGCTATTGGCTAGTAGGAAGCCCACGCTGCTCCCAGCGGGGAAATACAGTACTGTCCTCGCCTCTCCTCGGACTACCAGGGAGGTGGCAACCCAGACATGCGATCTGACCTTCAGCACCACGGTCGTCCGCTCGGCCAGTGCTAAGATCGCGCGGTCGACGTCTCCTCTTCCTCCCATCACCCCACAGACACCAGCCCCTTCATCAGCTTCTGCTAAGACGAAGACCCATAAGTCAGATGCACGGGCCTTCAAGAAGTAACCGTCCCGTGCAGACTTCCTACGTATCTCGACCTCCCAGCCATCGACCAGTACTTCCACTAAACGACCTTCCAAGAAGGCTCATATGAAGCACAGTTCTCCTCCGCCACGGCGCATTTCTTCTCCTGCGCCACCCAGCGGTTGCCGCCCCAGGCCGTCATCCGTTTCGCCTGGCCGCACCGCTGGTAGCCGAACATCTGGTCGTTCACCAGCGGAGGAAGCTCCTCCTCCCAGACCCAATGGACGATGACTGTCCGCCTACTGATAGCGGCAGCAGTGCTCGCTCGAAGCCAGGCCCTCAGTGGCCTTCGAGGTGACCCCTTCTTTCATCTTCCTTTTCTTCTTACAATGGCACTTATTCACTGGAATATTCGCTCCAACCAAGAGGATTTGAAGTTGCTGCTCCGCTTGCACCGTCCGCCTGTCGTAGCCCTCCAGGAAAGGAAGCTACGCCCATGCGATCAAATTGCCTTGGCACACTACACCTCTGTGCATTTTGACCTACCCCCTGTGGTAGGTATTCCGGCTCATGGAGGGGTTATGTTGCTGGTCCGGGATGATATTTACTACGATCCCATCACATTGCACACCGGTCTGCAGGCAGTTGCCATCCGCATTACTCTCCCCACTTTTACATTTTCCATTTGTACCGTCTACTCTCCATCGTCATCTGCCGTTACCAGGGCAGACATGATGCAGCTTATTGCTCAGTTACCTGCCCCATTTTTGTTAACTGGAGACTTCAATGCCCACCATCCCCTTTGGGGCTCTCCGGCATCCTGCCCGAGGGGCTCCCTGTTAGCAGACCTTTTCAACCAACTCAATCTTGTCTGCCTCAATACTGGCGCCCCTACTTTTCTTTCGGACACATCCCACACCTATTCCCATTTAGACCTCTCTATATGTACTACCCAACTTGCACGCCGGTTTGAGTGGTATGCACTTTCTGATACGTATTCGAGCGACCACTTCCCATGTGTTATCCATCTCCTGCAGCATACCCCGTCCCCGTGCTCATCCAGTTGGAACATCTCCAAAGCAGACTGGGGGCTCTTCTCTTCCAGGGCGACCTTTCAGGATCAAACTTTCACAAGCTGCGATCGTCAGGTCGCACACCTCACGGAAGTCATTCTCACTGCTGCTGAATATTCCATCCCTCACCCTACTTCTTCTCCACGTCGCGTACCGGTCCCCTGGTGGACCGCAGCATGTAGAGACGCTTTACGTGCTCGTCGACGTGCTTTACGCACCTTTAAACGCCACCCTACAGTGGCGAATTGTATCACTTATAAACGATTACGTGCACAGTGTCGTCGTATTATTAAAGAAAGCAAGAAAGCCAGCTGGGCTGCTTTCACAAGCACCTTCAACAGTTTTACTCCTTCTTCTGTTGTCTGGGGTAGCCTGCGCCGGCTATCTGGCACTAAAGTCCACTCACCAGTTTCTGGCTTGATGGTCGCGAATGACGTCCTTGTGGCCCCGGAGGATGTCTCCAATGCCTTCGGCCGCTTTTTCGCAGAGGTTTCGATCTCCGCTCATTACCACCCTGCCTTCCTCCCCTGCAAACAGGCAGAGGAGGCTAGGCCACCTAACTTCCGCTCCTCAAATCGTGAAAGTTATAATGCCCCATTCACCATGCGGGAACTCAAAAACGCACTTGCCCGGTCACGGTCCTCCGCTCCAGGGCCTGATTCTATTCATATTCAGATGCTGAAGAACCTTTCTCCTGCGGGTAAAGGTTTTCTTCTTCGTACTTACAATCGCATCTGGACTGAGTGACATGTTCCCGCATGCTGGCGCGAGTCTATTGTTGTCCCGATTCCTAAACCAGGGAAGGACAAGCACTTGCCTTCCAGTTATCGACCCATCTCGCTTACCATCTGTGTCTGTAAAGTGATGGAGCGAATGGTTAACTCTCGTTTGGTTTGGCTGCTCGAGTCTCGACGCCTACTTACCAATGTACAATGTGGATTTCGTAGGCGCCGCTCTGCTGTTGACCATCTGGTTACCTTGTCGACCTTCATTATGAATAACTTCTTGCGGAAGTGCCCGACCGCGGCTGTGTTCTTTGATTTGGGGAAGGCTTACGACACCTGTTGGAGGGCGGGCATTCTCCGCACCATGCATACATGGGGTCTTCGCGGTCGCCTCCCTCTTTTTATTCGTTCCTTTTTAATGGATCGACAGTTCAGGGTACGTGTGGGTTCTGTCCTGTCGGACACCTTTCACCAGGAGAATGGGGTGCCACAGGGCTCAGTTTTGAGCGTCGCTTTCTTCGCCATAGCAATCAATCCAATAATGGATTGCCTCCCAGCTGATGTATCAGGCTCCATTTCGTGGACGATTTTACCATCTATTGCAGCGCGCAGCGTACACGTGTCCTGGAGCGCTGTCTTCAGCGTTCTCTTGACCGTCTTTACTCCTGGAGTGTCGCCAATGGCTTTTGTTTTTCTGCCGAGAAGACGGTGTGTATTAACTTCTGGCGCTACAAAGAGTTCCTCCCACCGTCCTTACGACTCGGTCCTGTTGCTCTCTCATTCGTGGAGACAACAAAATTTTTAGGTCTTACATTTGACAGGAAACTTAGCTGGTCTCCACATGTGTCATATTTGGCTGCCCGTTGTACCCGTTCTTTGAATGTCCTCCGTGTTCTCAGTGGTATGTCGTGGGGAGCGGATCGAACCGTCCTACTTCGTCTATATCGGTCGATCGCTCACTCCAAGCTGGATTATGGGAGCTTCGTATACTCCTCTGCACGGCCATCCATCTTACGCCGCCTCAACTCCATACAACATCGGGGTTTACGACTTGCGATCGAAGCGTTTTATACTAGTCCCATAGAGAGTCTTCATGCTGACGCTGGTGAATTGCCACTCACCTACCGGCGCAATATACTGCTTTGTCGGTATGCCTGTCGGCTACTGTCAATGCCCGACCACCCGTCTTATCGTTCCTTTTTTGACAACTCTCTCGACCATCAATACGGGTTGTATGTATCTGCCCTGCTACCCCCTGGAGTTCGCTTTCGTCGCCTCCTTCAACACCTTAATTTTTCACTCCCTGCAACCTTTCGAGTGGGCGAGAGCCACACGCCACCTTGGCTCCAGGCTCAGGTTCGCATTCACCTTGACCCTAGCTCGCTCCCAAAAGAGGTTACCCCCGGTTCGGTCTACCACTCCCGTTTTGTCGAACTTCGTTCGAAGTTCATTAATATGACCTTCATTTATACAGATGGCTCAAAGATCAATGATGGGGTCGGGTGTTCCTTTGTTGTCGGGGCACAAAGTTTCAAACACCGGCTCCATGGCCATTGTTCGGTCTTCACAACTGAGCTCTTTGCCCTCTACAAGGCTGTTCTTTACATCTGCCGCCACCGACATTCTGCTTATGTCATCTGCTCCGATTCCCTGAGCGCCATCCAGAGCCTCAGTGATCCGTATCCGGTTCACCCTTTCGTGCACCGGATCCAACGCTCTCTTCAGCAGCTGGGGGACGTCGGTTCTCCGGTTAGCTTTATGTGGGTTTCTGGCCATGTCGGTATCCCTGGGAACGAAGCTGCAGATGCCGCGGCCAAGGCTGTGGTCCTCCAGCCTCGGACAGCTTCTTGTTGTGTCCCTTCGTCGGATTGTAGCAGGGTAATTTGTCGGCGCATTTTATTGCTGTGGCATGCCGATTGGGCTGCACTTACGGACAACAAGCTTCGGGCCTTAAAACCTCTTCCCGCGGCTTGGACGTCCTCCTCCCGCCCTTCTCGGCGGGAGGAGGTCGTTTTGGCCCGGTTACGCATTGGCCACTGCCTGTTCAGCCATCGCCATCTGCTGACAGCTGCGCCGGCGCCGTTCTGCCCATGTGGGCAATTGCTGACGGTCCGCCACATTTTAACGTCCTGTCCGGATTTTAACACACTGCGTTTTGATCTTGGCCTGCCATGTACTCTAGATGCCATTTTAGCGGATGACCCACGAGCAGCTGCTCGTGTTCCTCGTTTTATCAATTTGACAAACCTCTCTAAGGACATTTGATTATGCTGTTTTTTTAATCCTATGCCTGTCCGTCCGGTCATTTACATCCCTGTTTATTGTGTTCAAATTTGTGTCTGTCATGGTATAATGTCCATTTGCAACAGCACGGTATAAGGAAGGGATCTCCAGACATCCATACCTCCAATTTGTTCCAAACAAGTCTCACACATTGTGACTCTTGCATTCCGCTTTGTAGGTTTTGACTCTTTAATTCCTCTCCTGTAACATCATTCACACCCATTTATTTGTTGTTTTCTCTTCTGTGAGTAGTCTACGCAGCATCTTGCCTGCTCTCACTATTCATCACATTTACTTGCTACGGTAATATATTCTTATCACACAACTCATATTCTATAACCAGTATATAGTATGACAATTGCCTAGACTATAGAAGGAGAATAGACACGTCAGTAACCGGACGGATAGTTTTAGTGATCGAGGGGTGGGGGGAATATGGCATGAGGGAGTTTCGAACACGGATCTTCCCCTTCACTGTCAGAGACTATGACCACTTGGCTATGATGCCAATGTCTGGCAACATCACTCGATGTTGCACATTTTAAGTTCGGACCATTCACAGTTTCTGTTTTGCTTCTTTTTCCACAGTTCAGCACACTTTCTTCCTGTTTCCATGCTGCACCTGTGTTCAGTTTTTGATGGGCTATCCACTGGGCCATATTACCACTAAATCTGAGGGGGGTGCGATGGGGAATTTCCCTTGTGAGACCAGTCATTCCAGGCACAGACTGCATGAGGCTTGCAATGTGTATTTTGATGGGGTTTAAGCTTATTGTCCTTGGATTAAAATGTGGCTCCAAGGGTTTGAAGACTAATTTGTTTGGATCTGTGGCCATGAGCATTGACAACCTAGGCTAAAGAATACAACCCCCTGCACTTCAGTTCCTCCTTAACTATGCGTAAAGCACTAGCTTGCCCTTCTATCTTTTTCAAAATGTTATTTGTTTCATCACCAAAAATTCTTTTGTCCATAGTGTTTGAAACATTTTTGAGCCATTTTAACTTTGAACAAATTGGTATATTTTGAAATGTCTAAGAAGCCACTGTAGATTAAAACTGAAGAAACTGCAAAAAGGTGGGAATTTAAGGAGGTGGGACCCGGATAAATTGAAAGAACCAGAGGTTACAGAGTTTGAGGGAGAGCATAAGGGAACAATTGACAGGAATGGGGGAAAGAAATACAGTAGAAGAAGAATGGGTAGCTCTGAGGGATGAAGTAGTGAAGGCAGCAGAGCGTCAAGTAGGTAAAACGACAAGGGCTAGTAGAAATCCTTGGGTAACAGAAGATATATTGTATTTAATTGATGAAAGGAGAAAATATAAAAATACAGTAAGTGAAGCAGGCAAAAAGGAATACAAACGTCTCAAAAATGAGATCGACAGGAAGTGCAAAACGGCGAAGCAGGGATGGCTACAGGACAAATGTAAGGATGTAGAGGCTTATCTCACTAGGGGTAAGACAGATACTGCCTACAGGAAAATTAGAGACACCTTTGGAGACAAGAGAACCACTTGCATGAACATCAAGAGCTCTGTTGGAAACCCAGTTCTAAGCAAAGAAGGGAAAGCAGAAAGGTGGAAGGAGTATATAGAGGATCTATACAAGGGCGAAGTACTTGAGGACAGTATTATGGAAATGGAAGAGGATGAAGATGAAATGGGATATACAATACTGCGTGAAGAGTTTGACAGAGCACTGAAAGACCTGAGTCGAAACAAGGCCCCGGGAGTAGACAACATTCCATTAGAACTACTGACGGCCTTGGGAGAGCCAGTCCTGACAAAACTCTACCATCTGGTGAGCAATACGTATGAAACAGGCGAAATACCCTCAGACTTCAAGAAGAATATAATAATTCCAATCCCAAAGAAAGCAGGTGTTGACAGATGTGAAAATTACCGAACTATCAGTTTAATAAGCCACAGCTGCAAAATACTAACGCGAATTCTATACAGACGAATGGAGAAACTAGTAGAAGCCGACCTCAGGGAAGATCAGTTTGGATTCCGTAGAAATGTTGGAACACGTGAGGCAATGCTCACCCTACGACTTATCTTAGAAGCTAGATTAAGGAAGGGCAAACCTACGTTTCTAGCATTTGTAGACTTAGAGAAAGCTTTTGACAATGTTGACTGGAATACTCTCTTTCAAATTCTGAAGGTTGCAGGGATAAAATACAGGGAGCAAAAGGCTATTTGCAATTTGTACAGAAACCAGATGGCAGTTATAAGAGTCGAGGGGCATGAAAGGGAAGCAGTGGTTGGGAAAGGAGTGAGACAGGGTTGTAGCCTCTCCCCGATGTTATTCAATCTGTATATTGAGCAAGCAGTGAAGGAAACAAAAGAAAAATTCGTAGTAGGTATTAAAATCCATGGAGAAGAAATAAAAACTTTGAGATTCGCTGATGACATTGTAATTCTGTCAGAGACAGCAAAGGACTTGGAAGAGCAGTTGAAGGGAATGGATAGTGTCTTGAAAGGAGGATATAAGATGAACATCAACAAAAGCAAAATGAGGATAATGGAATGTAGTCGAATTAAGTCGGGTGATGCTGAGGGAATTAGATTAGGAAATGAGACACTTAAACTAGTAAAGGAGTTTTGCTATTTGAGGAGCAAAATAACTGATGACGGTCGAAGTAGAGAGGATATAAAATGTAGACTGGCAATGGCAAGGAAAGCGTTTCTGAAGAAGAGAAATTTGTTAACATCGAGTATAGATTTAAGTGTCAGGAAATCATTTCTGAAAGTATTTGTGTGGAGTGTAGCCATGTATGGAAGTGAAACATGGACGATAAATAGTTTAGACAAGAAGAGAATAGAAGCTTTTGAAATGTGGTGCTACAGAAGAATGCTGAACATTAGATGGGTAGATCACATAACTAATGAGGAAGTATTGAATAGGATTGGGGAGAAGAGAAGTTTGTGGCACAACTTGACTAGAAGAAGGGATCGGTTGGTAGGACATGTTCTGAGGTATCAAGGGAACATCAATTTAGTAATGGAGGGCAGCGTGGAGGGTAAAAATCGTAGAGGGAGACCAAGAGATCAATACACTAAGCAGATTCAGAAGGATGTAGGTTGCGGTAGGTACTGGGAGATGAAGAGGCTTGCACAGGATGAAGTAGCATGGAGAGCTGCATCAAACTAGTCTCAGGACTGAAGACCACAACAACAACATGAAGCCACTGGCATGTTCTTTAACGAAAACTTGTCTCCACAAGAGCGTAAATCACTCCATCATATGTCAGCAAATTGCCATACTTTCTATCTGCAGTAGACATCACCTGCATGTTATCACAGCAGAAGAATTCAATCACTCCTTCAAAATTTTCAGCCATTTTGCCAATAGTTTAATCAACCAGTAGTTTATTTCTTCATACCAGATTGCATACCAACTTCCTTTGCTAACCTGCCTGCTGTATCTCTGAGGGCTCTATTATTCACCTGTGTCGAGCTCTCAATGACCTGTATACCCTCTTTTGTACATATCTGGACTGTACAAGAAAATCAGTCACAGGGCCAGCAGATGAAGCATCCTTCTGGCTCAGCTATGTTGTCAACACTGGGCAACACTTCATACCAGTTGCTATGGTGAAAGGAGCCAACCGTGCTGCCAGTTCTTGCTATCACCCTCCACCAACACATATGCAAAAAATCCACCTCTGTATTCCATTTGCCCTCAAATGAGGACAAACTTGTCATGTTGTGCATTGGAAGGTGCAGACACATCGGGATTTTCAGAGGATTCCGATAGCACCAATGTTGCAGCTTTCACTACTTGCACCTCAATGTCATTGCAGCTCATAGCAGTTGCCTGGAGCCTGTCAACCATGTCCAACACAGCTTCTAGCTCTTTCTGGACAGTGGACAGTCCTCTAGTGCCCACACACACAACAAGGGCAGTCCTTATTCATTTCTTATTGTATAAGACCATCAGATAAAATACAAATCAAAGCAGTTGGGACTAACTGAGAAAGAACAAACAGGCCATAATAAGAAATAAAATTAACTGACTACAGTGCTACAAAAGTTAAGATGCACGCAAAATATAAAAAATGGATATTCTAACAAGGAACCCCATAAGTACAATATCACAAAAGGCAAATTATGTTTATGGCATTCAGTGCCACATATATTGTCTACCATACAACCACAGTATGGCAACAGGAACAGCACTGGAGGCATCCAGTGGTGAGAACAGCATGAGGCTACTGAGTGTAGTTGGACTGCTTAGTCGATGAGTAACTGTCAACAATGCTACAGTTCTAATGGTGTCGATACAAAGCAGAGCAATGGCAACGATAAACAAGGTAAGCATTGTTTTACATCTATAACAGCAGTTGCCAGAGTTGACATTTTGTCAGAAAGGAACCCAAGGGATTTTGCAGAGTGAGAAGGAAGTGACAGTTGAAGTATTGGCACTTCTGCAAGATAAGTCAGTGGAGTTCGTGTTATCGTATAAGCTCGACTGTTTGGAAAATTGACTTGAGGAGTATACATTATCCTTGTCGGACGGGGAGCCACAAATCCCATCTACACTGAAATTTTGTAGAGGACAGACATGCAAGAAGCAGGTACTAAACATAAGTACATAGATGGATGATCATCCACACACAGTAAATAAATAAATAAATAAATAAATAAAATAAAATAAACCGATTTCGAGTAGATCCACAACAATATGACCATGTAGTACGTAAGAAAAACTGGATATTCAAGTGAGGACAAAGCATACTTGTTACAAAAACTGGTGTTTGCACATTTAAAGGATGCTTGATACAATTTACAGGACGTGCATGATAGTGACCTACATTATGCACATAAAATTGCATGTGACATGGATTACAGTGATTTCAAGGGAAGCAATGGATGGTTGCATAACTTCAAACAGTGCTATAGAATTGGAAGACGTAAGATAAAAAAATTTCGAACAAAACGTGAACTTGGTGATACACAGTAAACTGTGGAATTGGCCTGAAAATTTGTGGGGGAGATAAACAAACTTATCCTGTCATTATAAAGGAATTGTTTTCAACTCTGACCAGTCAGGATTCGAAGAGGAAATGCATATGAAAGGAACCCTGGAGAATAGAAAGTTTTCAAGATCAACTAACAACAAAGCCTTAATGCATCTGTATACAATTATTCTGACTGTTAATCTCGATGGTAAACTGGCTGGAAAGCTATTTATTGTGCTGCAAGAAGTTGGAAGTGCTCTGTCCCCTATGATTATTTCTCATATGCAAGATTTCACAACGGCAGTAGGGAATATTTATGACACAAGAAGCAAAAGTAGGAAAATAGGTGTAAGAGAACTAAAACCATAGTATGAGCACTGCTTTTGGCGAATAGCTGGTCAAAATAACTTGCTTTTGCTTCATTCCTGGTGTGCATATAAAAATCGTACTGGTGTGCATATAAAAATCATACTCCATTAGAGCAAATGATCCCTCCTGTAAACTGTGACATTGCGATTCATACCACCTAGAACCACTGGACAAATTCAGCATCTGGATGTTTGTTTTTTTCCATGCCTGTAAAACATATTACTGCACTATCTGTAGCCACGCCATAAAGGATAGCCAATTTTATCATAAGCTCTGTGATGACATCACTTTTCATATGTTCTTCTCACCTTTTTACACCAATTTGATTCTATATGCATTCTCTGGGAGTCGATACCTAGCTGAACATCCTGCACCATTTGTAACTTCCAAGGCGTTCACCTTTGACTTTGATGGTGCAAACCCTTGTGATCACTGTGGCATACCACCAGTTTTCATTTGGTGTTCATGGTGCAAGTTGATGGTTTGTTTTGAACATTTATTGAATGTCAACGATGTCCGTTTTATGAAGTGTATTACCTACATCCCATAGAAGGTTGATCACTGCATCTTCCTGACAATCATTTTCTGTTATCCTCCTGATGCACATTATGATCCCCCTCCCGAATATTTTTCAGTACTCCATTTCATGATGAATAGGCAGCTAGTGAAGTATGTGCAGACAGTATTTGTGGTACCATCCGCAACTCTTCTTTATGGAACCAACAGCTGCACATGTTCCTTGTGTATTGTACAGCTGTGAATAAGATTCCATTATTGCATCGGGAATGTCTTTGACAGTGTTCACCCTAAGAATGGCATAACCAATAAAAAGTAAATATTACAACAAATGATGTGAATTTTGTTTCCAAAAAAGTAATATATAGATTGAAACAAAAAGAGTAGAAGAGGAGAGAATATTGAAATAATTTATGTCTTTAAAAATAATAATTTATTGCTCTTGTGCACTTAACTTTACATTTTGAGTCTCTTAGCAATGGGTAATGACAGACAGAGGTGCAAAATCAGTATTCTCTTGACACTTTTTCTTAATGTACATGCTTAACTGCTGCAAAGAATTAACAAATGTATCTCATGGCTTTCTTTTTATCGTTTGTGGTGGGTAAAGGTTTCTCTTGCATGGCAGGGAAATCTGATATGTCTGATGATAAATGTTTGTTTTCAGAAGGTCTTCCTGTCTTTACTGAACACTGACTCATTGAATAGTATCTGTTGTGAAATTTGCATGGCCACTTCTCTCTTTCATTCTGCTGCTAAAATGCACTGAACAGTCAAACATTTAACCTTATCGTAGTTTTTTGTACAATTCTCTCTTCAGAGTAATAGTATTGTATTAGTTGTTGGTACACTGTTGCAGAAAAAGGGCAATGCCAAATTCTCTTCTAAACGAAATAAACCTTTGTAGTCATGTTGAGAGGGGAATGTTCATAGCTATTCCCCATAAATGAGATGTAGACAGGGTGATTATTTATCACTACCGGTGTTCAAATGAAAATAGAAATGTGTAAATACAGAATGGTACAAGATTAACCTGAAGAGTGTTGAAATGGGAAAATCTAAAGACCATATAAATTTGAAGTGTTTAGGATTCACTGTTAACCTTGCTATACTGGCCAGCAACATATCAGGAAATCCAATAAGTTAAATCACTGCAGAAAATATCACGGCAAATCTGCCTCTTAGTATCCTTAAAAAAGTTATGAAAAAATAGAAATTGTTAACTGACCTACCATTTATGAACAATTCCATAATACAAAAATAAGAAACCAAAAAAGTAAACTAAACCCTTTGGGGATAATCATAACATATAACCTCGGTGAAAATCCTATGTAGCACAATATATTAAACAAACTGACCAAAGCACAATATGTCACTAAGAACAGACATAGGAAAAAAAGGCCTCATATCCAGGTGTACACCATTGTATAAAAGCAAAGCTTGCAACATTTAGTTTGATTTGAATTTACCTTGTGTTGTAAACATGGTATAGCCTCCACATTAAAAACGAGAAAGTAGCTTTGCAACCACAAATTAAATTTGCAAGCAAAACCATTTTCAAAACAATTGACACTGTAGACATAGACAGAATACTCAAGATACAACAAATAGTCAGGTATTGCATAAGTAAAAAATCTCAAGAAAACTGATACTGGAGACTATCTTATAATGAAACACTCTACAAGGAAATAGAACTGGTAATGGCACAATAAAGAAGAAACGTATTTCATTTGCAATAATAATAGGAAAATTATGGAACAATAAGATCAACATTATATGGATTGCAGAAATCGAAGAAGATGCGAAGAAACTCTCCAATCCAAGATCAACAGACATACATGGGGAAAGGTGATTTCAAACAAAGATAGAGATTCGAGAGAATGAAGTTCTGGGCCAGTGGGAAACTGAGAAACCCTTTTTATATACTTGACAAAAGAAGTCTAATAAGATCTGGAATTCATTCAGAAAATAAAGTCATTTTATGTGAGGGAAAGCCATTATGAACCAAGCATTCTAATATCAAATGCATGTTTCATTATTATTGGGAAACTACTGGCATATCCAGGTGTACACCATTGTATACAAGCAAAGGTTGCAATATTTAGTTTCATTTGAATTTACCTTGTGCTGTAAACATGGTATTGCTTAGCCTGTAGTGCCTTATAGTTGCACTGAATCAGCATTTGTGCTGGCCTCTTGAGCCAAACAGTCTTTCACCCTACTCCCAGTATAGCTTTTAGGAAGCTCCGTATGTCACTGTTCACTTAATTCACCTGAAGTGTGCTACACAGCACTTTTTTGTACATTATTGTCTTTTTATTTAAGAAAGGAATAATAAATGTCATGATGTTGTCAAACCCTCATTATACTGCATGAGTGAGGTTTAAGAATCCCTTTCTTGATCTTTATGTGTTAGATCTTTTTTGTTTGTTTTGTGTTAGAGTATTTGTTTTAAAGTACTCTCCACATTCAAGAGAATGTGGTTCTCAAGAGGTCTGTACTGAGTGTCACTCTCTGCTTCATACTGATCAATCTTCTCGGGGAGGCTATGAGATGATTCAACCATCTCTGAGTATTCGTATTGGAGGACACTTCCACAAACCTTCCTTTCCCACAGTGTGTATCCAGCCCATGTATTTGCTTGGAACTATACCAAAAACCAAAGGAAATAGTTGACCCCTCTGCCTTTCAGCATCTGTTTCACTTAGTTCTTTTTTAATCATCAGTGTTGGTGGTGGAAAGGTTGATAATTGAATCAGCTATACCTTCACACATACCACAGTCAGAAACTTTACTCTTTACCAAGTGGGTGCAATATTTGTAAGGGAGATTTCTTGGCTATCATTCAACCCCTCCTGTACATTAGTAGCTAAACATACAATAGCTTCTTGATATATAGCAATTTTATTGAGTAGTTTGTATTGCGTAAATGAGTGCTACTTTCAGATCCTGGTTTCAACTGTGCACAACCTTTACTTTAACCTCCAAAGCACCAGGAGTACCATTGTGTTCCCTAAACCACAAGTCGTTTCGGGATTTTGGAAAATGAACTTGTGGACCATGTAGTTGAGCAGGCTACCAAGAGGGAAATTTTGCATATAAGCGCACCTACCACCCACACAGACCTTGCCATAGTGGTGTGGCTTGTGTGCCTCAGTGATACAGATAGTCGTCCGGTATGTACAAACATACACTATGTGATCAAAAGTATCTGGACACCCCAAAAACATATGTTTTTCATATTTGTTGCATTGTGCTGCCACCTACTGTCAGGTACTCAATATCAATGACCTCAGTAGTCATTAGACATCATGAGAGCAGAATGGAGCGCTCTGTGGAACTCACTGACTTCGAATGAGGTCAGGTGATTGGGTGTCACTTGTGTCATACGTCTGTATGCGAGATTTCCACACTCCTAAACATCCCTAGGTCCATTGTTTCCAGTGTGATAGTGAAGTGGAAACATGAAGGGACACATACAGCACAAAAGCATACAGGCTGACCTTGTCTGTTGACTGACAGAGACTGCTCACATTTGAGGACGGTCATAATGTGTAATAGGCAGACCTATATCCAGACCATCACACAGTAATTCCAAACTGCATTAGGACCCACTGCAAGTACTATTAAAGTTAGGCGGGAGGTGAGAAAACTGGTATTTCATGGTCGAGCAGCTGCTCATAAGCCACACATCATGCCGGTAAATGCCAAATGATGCCTTGCTTGATGTAAGGAGTGTAAACATCGGATGATTGCACTGTGGAAAAATGTTATGTGGAGTGACATATTATGGTACACAATGTGGCGATCTGATGGCAGGATGTGGGTATGGCGAATGCCAGGTGAAAGTCTTCTGCCAGCATGTTTAGTGCCAACAGTAAAATTGGGAGGTGGTGGTGTTACGGAGTGGTCATGTTTTTTCATGGAGGGGGCTTGCACACCTTGTTGTTTTCCATGGCACTATCACAGCACAGGCTTACATTGACGTTTTAAGCACCTTCTTGCTTCCCACTGTTGGAGAGCAATTCTGGGATGGCAATTGCAAATTTCAATATGATCAACCACCTGTTCATAATGCACAGCCTATGGTGTAGTGGTTACATGACAATAACATCCCTATAATGGACTGGCCTGCTCAGAGTCCTGACTTGAATCCTATGGAACACATTCGGGATGTTTTGGAATACCGACTTCATGCCAGGCCTCACCGATTGACATCGATACCTCTCCTCAGTGCAGCACTCTGTAAAGAATGGGCTGCCGCTGTAACCGTATTTACTTGAATCTAAGCCGCACCTGAAAAATGAGACTTGAAATCAAGGGGAAAAAAAAAATTCCCGAATCTAAGCTGCACCTGAAATTTGAGACTCGAAATTCAAGGGGAGGGAGAAGTTTATGTCCGCACCTCCAAATTGAAACAAAGTTGGTCTCTTGTAAAATGAGACACAATTTAGGTCGAATGAATGATGACACAGCTACAGTAGTTTGGTTCGAGTCATAAGCTTAGCAGTTAAGCTTTACCAGGTAGCCATTGCTATGCTTCAGGCGCTCCGTCCGTATTTATACGGGTACGCTTCCTTTTTTATGTGCTTCGTCTCGTTTGAATTCATTACTTATTTTTCTTTGATCTGATAAGTGCCGTTCTCTTTCTTATAGGTGTTTACGTCACTCTAAGCTGAAAATGCATTATTGTACTGTGTCATCCATTGTTTGTCGCATTCTGATGATAAGTGTTCACAACCATGGCTTGCTTTAGTGCGCGCTGCCGTTGCTACAATTAAAAAAAAAAAAGAGGAATCGTCTCATCAGCGAAACAATGGCAAGAGACTGCTATTTGTTGTTACTTACACTGCTGCTTTCTTTGATAATGATCAACAAGAACAAAATAATAGACTGCGTATGATAGAAGATGTTCTGAATGAGAGTTTAGCGAAAATTTTTCTCAATTTGACAATCTTTGCAGGCACCTCTTTAGTACATTACATTCTGCACAGAAATTAGTCATCTTAGATGTAAAAATCTAGTCAATTGCTGTGCTTCATTTCTGACTGTATCACTATTCAGCATAAGAATAATACGAATATAAACGTGACATGATATGTATATTCTTCCGCGTTTGCTGTTGTCTCACTCTAGTTTCGTAGTTTATTGGACAGACAGGATTTAAATGAGATAACAGCAAAAACAAAACAATACATGGCAAAATGTTTATATTCGTATTATTCTTATGGCGAAGAGAATACTTGATTCACAATTCATTACGGTTCCTGTTACCAACCATCTCTTCTCATAGGTAGGAAAAAATTCAGAACGTAGAGTTGGCTATTTTGATTGACAAACATCCCAAACAGTCTTGCCAGTGGATTTTCGTAGTACATTGAAATGCTGCTACATTCGAAGATGAACAATGCGAAATTTGTATTTACTTCGTTGGATAATGTATGAAAATGCAGTGGTCGAAACACAGCGCGGAGAAAAAAGCTCGTCTTCCACTTTTTTTTTTTTTTACTGGCGCAGAGATTTTGGCGCCAGTATTTATCTTTGTGCCTGCAAAGCAGGACTGTGTAGCGCTACATATATTCGACGGCAGAAGTTAGTTGTGGCGGCACCTACCAACATTTTTCAGAACTTCCGCTTGCTTTGCACTTGATTCTAAGCCGCAGGCGGTTTTTTGGATTACAAAAACCGGAAAAAAAGTGCGTCTTAGATTCGAGTAAATACGGTATTTTTCTTGAGGATCTGCAGCTGTGTTTTGTGACTAAATAATGATGGTTCTTCTCAAGTAAAATATTATGGACATAAAACAGTGCCCCGTTCAGACCTCTGGGTTGGGACTGCTCAGGAGGGTACCATCATCATCATCATCATCATCAGGAAAAACAAAACTGGTATCACCAGATCAGTGTGTGGAATAATGTTGACCCCTTAATCGATAAGGTAATCAGAGAATTTAAACAGGTAAATTGGTAAGTTAACATTATATATAGTGAGAATTAGTGAAGTTCGGTGGCAGCATGAGGACGACTTCTAGTCAGCTGTCTGCAAGGCTATAATTACATAAGCAAATAGGGGTAATGCAGGAGTAGATCTAATAATAAATAAGAAAATAGGAATGCAGGTAATCTACTATGAATGAACAATAGAGTGAAATCAGTATTATAGCCTAGATAGACACAAAGCCAACACTATCACAGTGGTACAAGCTTAAATGCAAGCTAGCTTTTGCAGATGTTCAAGAGATTTAAATAATGTATATTGAGATAAAATAAATTATTTAAATAGTTAAGAAAGAAGAAAATTTATGATGGAGGACCAGAATTTGATTATAGAAAAGGGAAAATTGGAGGAGGATGTGGACTGGGGAAAAATAATCAAAGAGGAACATTCCTTGTAGAATTTTGCACAAGCATAAGTTAATCATCGCTGATACTTTGTTTCAGAATCGTAAAAGGACGTTGTGTATGTGGAAGATACCTGGGCCACTGCAAAGTTTCAGATTGATTTTATAATGGTAGGACAGGCATTTCGGAACCAGATTTTCAGGGTCAGATGTACAGACTAACCATAATTTATTTGTTATGCACTGTAAATTAAACATGAAAATATGCAAAAAAGAAAGAATTAGGAAGTTAAGGAGATAGGATCTGCATAAGTTGAAAGAAGTAGAGGTCGTTGAAAGATTTAAACATGATTGACTGTAGCAGGGGAAAGGAATACAATAGAATACAGATGTGTTATTTTAAGAGATGAAATACTGTAGGCGGCAGAAGACCAGACAGATAAAATAAGGCCTAGTAGAAATTCTTGGCTATCATTGGAGATAATGAATTTAAATGATGGCAGGATAAAAAACTGAAAGTGGAGGAACTTGTGAAAGGGAATACTGACATTAAAAATGAATGTTGGAAAGTGCGAAATGGCTGAGCAAGAATGGCTAGAGGACAAAGGGAAGTCTGTAGAAGCTTCTATAAGTAGGATAAAAATAGATACTACCTGTAGGAAAATACAAAGAGAGATTTGGAGAAAAGAGGAGCAGCTGTATGAGAGCTCAGATGGAAAACCAGTTTTGCACAAAGGAGAAAAAACTGAAAGGTGGAAGGAATATATAGAGTACTATAAAATGAAAATGAACTTTGAAATCAATATTATAGAAAGGGAGTAAGTGAGGTGGGATATATGGCACTGCAAGAAGAATTTGACAGAACAGTGAAAGGCTTAAGTGGAAACAAAGCCCCTTGAATAGACAACATTGTCAGAACTTTTGAAATCCTAGTGAGAGCTATTACTAAGTGACTATCCTGGAACCCAGAACCTGGTACCAGTTGCAGCATGCCTATCTAATGGCTTGGAGTGGCAACAAAAATTTGATTCTCAATGTTTCACGTAATTCTTGACAGAATTTAAGAATTTAAAATTCTATCCTAATCTACTCGTAAGGTATAATCTTACATTAAAAGTTTGATACAATAAGGCAAGAATTTGCAGTGGTAAACTGTGTTTTTTGTCTTGAGACAGTGTAACTGACATGTACAGATCTTCATTCAGTATTTGAGAGTAAGAGCACTGACCAACTTCCAACAAACTTCACACATAATTTCAAATATATGTGAAATGGTTTCTTACTGACACACCCCCACAAAATGATGAATCGAAGAAAGCTTATCACTTGTTACCTTTTCACTTTTTGTACAATATGACTTCAGTATGAGGCATGACGTTTCAATTTATTACATCTTTACTACTGACTCTATTCACAAAAGTTTGCAGACAGTATCCACATACACCACTAAATGTACCTGCAAAATTATGTTATTGTGCAAGAGACAGTTCAGGAAACATGATGCCATAGACATTGAGATGCATGTTAAAATCTCCTTTTGCTTAAAATGGAGCACAAATCATCCAGGCTATATTTATCCAGAATTTCATAGTGAGAGCACTTCACAACTTTCAACAAACTTTAAACACAATTTCAAATCTGTTGTAAACTTTTTCTCACTTACATGCTTAACATCAAACATTTAAAAACATTAACTCATTTGTAAAGTGACCAGATGTTTGAAGCTGTTTTATATGTGAGAATTTGATTCTTTAAAGAATCAGCCGTTTGCTGATGGCAAAACTATCTCAACTGGTGTTGTTTGTGATGTCCTTAGGTTAGTTAGGTTTAACTAGTTCTAAGTTCTAGGGAACTAATGACCTCAGCAGTTGCGTCCCATAGTGCTCAGAGCCATTTGAACCAAAATACTCTCAGGCTTCAAGAAGAATGTAATGATTCAAATTCTTAGACAAGCAGATGCTGACAGATTTGAATATTAGTGAACTCTAAGTTTAACAAGTAATAGTTGCAGAATACTGACATCAATTATTTGCAAAAGAAAGGAAAAGCTGGTAGAAGCCAACCTTGGGGAAGATAATTTTGGATTACAGAGAAATTTAGGAGCATGTGAGGCAATACGAACCCTATGAAATGTCTAAAGCTGTGTCCTGCGTAAGCATCAGAAGTGATCAACAGTGAGCGACATCTGGATACGCAACACTCCAACAACAAGGAGCAGCATCAGGTGAAAAACTCAGATGTCCTGCATGTGAGTGACAATCTCCCTCTACAAGGTGGCTACTTAGAGCCAACCAGTTGTTTCTATAAAATGGTGTCCGAAACTGTAGAATACTGTAGCTCAAGAGTAAAGCCACAAAATTAACTTTATTTAGGAAAATAAAGTGAAAAGGAATGCTGTGCATGAAACTTAAAAGGGAGGAATCTTCATGCAGAATTTTATAATTTATATCATCAACTGCAAAGATCACCAAACAGATTCTTTGAATACACATGAATGAGCAGAGGAGTATTTGACTATCTCATCAATAAATTAAAGATTAATGTTTTTTCATGATCAATAACTTTTAATAGCCGATAAATGCGGAAGAATGGCTGTGGACCGTACATGCAAAAGAATGAGTATGGCACCCGAGAGGTAGCTGTGTTGTAATGGTAGCATCCTTTGTTTGCAATTGCAGCTGACAGAAGGACTGAGTTCGGTCTTGGCTACTTCTTATATTTTAACTGACTCAGCTACAATTATACGTATACTGTTTACACTGTATTAAAAGTATATTTTTAAGGTCTTGCCGAAGTACTTGATCTTTACACACTTATCCCAGTATATCACAAGCATTAAATTCCTAATAAAATACGAAGAACAACCATGAAATTGTTGTGAACTTAATTGAAGACATGAAGGTTAACCCTTAAAGTGTTCCATTTTTTAGTGGATATGGGAACTATCAAAATTGACATTGGTCTCACCCTAAGTATCACTTAGGGGTGAGACCAGTGTCAATTTTGATAGTTTCCGTACCCAGCAACAGATGACAACACTTATATCTAAGGTTTTACATTTGAAATTTGCACTGTTTTTCCACGCATGTCTTCAGTTCATCAGCAGTCAGTGTTAGGCCAAGTGTTTCAGTTAATCTGAATAGTCTGTATAAGTAAAGCATAAAAAATCTTTTGAAAAGAAAGTCAAACATTTTGTGAAATGATTTGTCTAAAAGTATGAAACAAAAAATGTAGAGAAACATTTGATGCACCTCATTTTCTGTTCATGATTTCGAGCATCATTCAAAGGCACTGATGTATTTATTTCTTTTACACAAGTAATTTCACAAGTTTTATTCAGAAAGAACGATCTTACTGATACCTCATTTGCCTTCCTACCTTCTTCTGTTCTTGAAAATCGTAACTTCGGTACTTGATTAGACTGAAGCCTTTTTGACACTTCGTTTACATAGCTTACAGTTACTTCTTGTGAAATATTTCAAATTTTCCTTAACTCAGTAATTAAATTTTCCATAATTACCCTGATTACTTTCAAGCAATTAAATATTTTCATCCAAAACTAGACCTCGTGCTGGTCACTTTGATACCCCATTTGCCTCTCTCTCTCTCTCTCTCTCTCTCTCTCTCTCTCTCTCTCTCTCTCTCTCTCTTTGTTTGGCTCTGAAAATTGAGACAAAATCTCATTGTGTAATTTATAGTGAGTCTTGTTTTCACTCTGCCCACACGACAAAAACGTGTCGAGTGTTAATCGTGGAATAAAATAGTCCTTTCTGTTTGCTTTTATTTCCAAAAAATGTCATTTTGATATCTTGAACCATTTGAGATAAACTGTTTTTACGACCACTTCATTCCCAATGCACAAGAAAGGGTTCGGACGTGCCGCGAGTAACTCTTCGACGGATATAACAAACAGTATTTCAAGAATGAAAAGAGAGATCATTCCTTTCACAACTTTAAAAACAATTTAGGTATATTGGTTACATTTCAAACACAATAGTGTATGGCCTAAAATGAACTATACAGAAAATCTATGCAATGTGATTTTACGTCTGCAGACTCTTAAAAATTTTGTACAGCCATGCAGTACAGTAGCTATTACAAATAACAAAAATGAATTCAGACCTTTATCGAGCAAAGATATTGAGCTTTAAGATGCAGAAGAATCAATTTTTTTCACTGAATAGATTTCTTAGAACCAGATGAGTATTCCTTAGCTGCCAGTGCATCTGCTCCACTGCTTTGCTGAGAAGACTCGTAGTGGTCACTCTCCCTGTCACACATGCTCCAGCGTCAGGATTCAAACACATTTGAATTCAAATGTCGTTAGTTGTAGCAGAGGACAGGCAGTGCTGTGGATGTCACCCATATAGGACACTTCCGTAACCATACCTGCGGTGGTATTTTGTTGTCTGAAGCTGTCGGCGTGCTGTCGGTCCTGTCACTTACGTAGGTCGCGGCCTTAGGAGATAGGTCGACTACATAAATAAATAAATCAGTAAAGGAAAACCTACATTTTTAGCATTTGTGGACTTGGAGAAAACTTTTGACAGTATGGACTAGTTACACTCTCTGCAGCTCTGAAGGAAGCAGGAATAAAATAGAGGGAGCAGAAAGTTATTTACAACTTTTATAAAAACCAGATGGCAGTTACAGGAGTCAAAGGGCATGATAGGGAAGCAGTGGTTGAGAAGGGAGTGAGGCAGGGTTGTAGCCTGTTAGTGACATTATTCAATCTGTACATTCAGCAAAGATTAAAGGAAACCAAAGAAAAATTCAGATAAGGAATCAAATTTCAGGGAGAAGAAATAAAAACTTTAGATTTGGCATTTACATAGCAATTCTGTCTGAGATGCAAAGGGCTTGGAAGAACAGCTTAACAGAATGCACAGTGTTTTGAAAGGAAGATATAAGATGCACATCAACAAAAGGATATAAGATGTACATCGATAAAAGTAAAACAAGGATAGTGAAATGTAGTCAAATTAAAACCTGAAGAGAATTTTTGAACATAAAAAATAAATTTAGATATTAGGAAGTCTTTCCTGAAGGCATTTGTCAGGAGTGTAGCCTTGTATGGGAGTGAAATGTGAATGAGGTTTTCAGACAATAACAGAATAGAAGCTTTTCAAATGTCATTCTGCAGAAGAATACTTCTGATTAAATTGGTGGACTGCTTAACTAAAGAGGAGGTATTGAATAGAATTGGGGAGACAAGAAATGTGTGCCATAACTTGACTAAAAGAAGAGATCTGTTGATTTGTCAGTTTTAGTATTGGGGGGAAATGGAGGGGGGGGGGGGGGGAGTTAAAAATTGCAGAGGGAGACAAAGAGGCAGGTACAGCTGGTCCAAATGAATGTGGGATGCAGTTTTTTGAGATGAAGAGGCTTGCATAGGATAGTTTGGAGAGCTGCATCAAACCAGTCTTTCGAATGAAGACCACAACAGCAATGTGAAAGAGAGAGAAATGGAAATGAAAGAAACAAGAAATTGGATAAACAGTGCAGATAGCAACACTTATAGCCACTTGTGGTGGCTGTACACAATTTCTCGTATTACTGTGTGATGGCATGTTGTGTAATTGACATTTTAGTTATTGAGTGTATACATCATGACAAAGCTGTTAGTGGATTAATCACATCGTAAGATAGCTATAAATTGCCAAAACTAGTAACGTGAACATTGTGGTTATTAGGCAATCTAGATTTAATAAATTATTATATATACAAGACGGTATTCTAGATTTTGTAACCGTTAGGTCCTACGTTGGAGAGGAGCGTAAGTTGTGGAAGGTTAAAATGGAAGTACATGTCACTCAGACCCCAGTATGGGGAGGAGGGGAGGGGGGGGGGGTGGAGACTAACTTGTAATGAGGATGAAGTTAGACAAATATGAAGGAGGTGGTGGCACTGCATCTTTGTCCAGCCTTGCCCTCTCATCCTGTGGTCTGAATACCCTGGCCTTCCGCTCAATCCTTTGCAACCTGCCCCCCCCCCCTCCTCCCCCAAAGAAGGAACTAATAATCCTGAAACCTAGGATTTTTTTGTGATGTTTTAATAATTTTTGATGATCTCTTCCTCTTATTCTCGTGGCAGTTTTAAACTTAGATTTGTTACCAACTTCTGAACAGCAGCTGAAATGTGCACATTTTTAGGCTTGTCTTTATATGAAATAATTTTTTTGTTTGTTATCTCTAATTCTGTAATATTTATTTTAAGCATACACAGTCTAAACTTGGTAATGTATTTCTTTCTGAAACAATTCTTATTTTCTCTTTGTACGTAACAGGTGGGTCATGAAGATGCAATCTTGCGACAGTGGATGGATGTCTGCCATACAGAAGGAGGAATTATGGTGGCACAGCAGCATCTCCATAAACGGCCACTTTTAGTAGCTCAAATGTTAGAAGAATGGCTGAACCATTATCGAAGATTAGTGTAAGTAGCATGGATCATTGTAACTGTAATACTTCCATGTTATAGGACAAGTCTAGGTGTAACTTCAGTGAGTTGAACAAGCTGCACCCTGCCCTCCCCCCTCCTCCCTCTGCACAGGCGGACACACACGGAAATGTAATAAAGGTAAGGTCATAATGTATTTACAAGTGATTTGTCATGTGTCTTTGACTTCACAACAGATGCATTTAAAAATGGGGATACACGAGAATGGTTTGGTAAGTCTGGTAAAAAGCAAGAAAAGATTTTTGTTTCTAAACAACTCACCTTACTCCATGACATACAAGGTGTGACAGTAAAGCAGTGAGACTGATTTACTTTGCAACATGTGACAACCCTGCAGGCTTGCGTAGGCACAATATCTTTGACCTTGGTCTATAAGCTGCTTCTAGTCAAAGTGGCACATCGATGAACTGCTCAGTCGTGAGTTTTGATGTAATGAGTTAACACATGTTTGTGTGTCTCATCACGGAAATAGAACTGCATAATATTGCGCAACAGTATGCCATTTCATTTTGCATTAAATTGGGTGAAAAAGCAACGACAACTTACGATAAGCTTAAGAAGGCTTTTGGAGAGAAGATTATGTCAAGAGCTCAAGTTTTTCGTTGGCATAAAATGTTTAGTGAAGGCAGAACGAATGTTGAAGAAGAAGACCGCAGTGGACAACATCAACCTCACGGATGGTTGTCAACTTGACCAGGGTGCGTGATCTCGTACAATCTGATCGAAGATTATCTGTGAAAATGATTGCAGAAGAACTGAACATCAATCGAGAAACAGTTTGTCTAATAATAACTGAAGATCTTGGTATGAGAAAGATTTGTGCAAAAATGGACCCCAAAAATCTCATGGCACAACAGGGAGAAACACGCGAAAATGTGGCAGCTGATCTGTTAGAGTAATCGGAAATCAATCCAGAATTGTTGAGCCATGTTATCACTGGTGATGAAAGTTGGTTTTTCAGTACAATCCAGAGACAAAACGTCAAAGTTAACAATGGAGCTCAGAGGTATCACCCAGACCAAAAAAAGCTCGCATGTCAAAGTCAAAAGTGAAATGCATGCTTGTGTGCTGCTTTGATTCCAAGGGAATTATTCATAAAGAGTGGGTGCCTCCTGGACAAACAGTTAACCAATATTACTACAAAGAAATTTTAGAAAGACTTCGTAAAAGAGTTCTTCGTGTCTGTGGCAACATTGCTGATAATTGGATTTTGCATCACGATAAGGCGCCATCCCATACTGCTCTGCCAGTACAGAAATTTTTTGAACCTCATATCAAATTTCATTACTACCACAGCCACCTTATTCACCAGATATTGCTCCATGCGACTTTTTTCTATTTCCAAGAGTCAAAATGGTGATCAATGGACACCATTTTCTAAAAACACAAGATGTGCAAAAAGCTGTGACGAGGGTCTTGGAGGATATTACAGAAGATGAGTTCCAGAAGTGCTGGAAAAAGTGTGTGCAATCAGAAGGGAACCACTTTAAAGGAGACAACACTAAACTTGACTAAAACAGTAAGCAACATTTTTTTTTTCATATCAGTCTCATTACTTTATTGTCGCACCTCGTAGTCCCCTTTGAGGGATAAACATTTGGCCCAATGATCCTCCATCTTTTTCATCCCATCGAAAAAATAGGTTCTGTCAGGCTCCGCAAAATAGTCATTGCCTGCAACTATCACTTCCTCATTTGATGAAAATTTCTTCCCAGCAAGCCAACTTTACAAGTTAGGGCACAGCAAGGAGTAACTTGGAGCATAGTTTGTTGAATAGGGTGGACGACAAACCAATTCAAAGGCCAATTCACGCACTTATGTATAATGCTGGAGGAGGAGCACTTTCCTACACCTTGGTCTATTTGCAGCCAATGCAAGTTTCAAATGATCCAACAGTGAAGCATAATAGGGTCCCAGTTATGGTCCTGCCATTTTCCAAGTAATCTATGATGATTATTCCATCGGAACCCCAAAAAAGTGGCAGTCACCTTACCAGCTGACAAAATGGTCTTTGCCTTCTTTGGTGTGGTTTCGTTAGCATTCATCCATTGTTTTGACTGCCATTTTGACTCTGGTCGTAATGATGGATCCAGGTTTCATCAGGTCGCTGATCGGTGCTAAAAGTTTGTCTGATTGTGATTAAACAACGCTATACATTGCGCTGAAATGCTGTGCTGGATCCACTTTTGGTCAACTGTGAGCAGTAGCAGCACCCACTTCGCACACAGATTTTTCATAACTGATTGTCCTTGCAGGATATTATGAACTCACTCTGTTAAGATGCCTGCAGTTTCAGCAATCTCATGAATTTTTATTTGGCAGTTGTGCAGTTTCATATAATGGATACTCAAGATGGTTTCCTTTGTGGTGACATCAGTTAGACAATCAAAGCAGGTTTCATCTTTGGTATTGTCTGACCATATTTAAATTCATTACTCGAGGAGAAAATTGTCTACAGTAATGGTGCAGAATCAGCATGAACTTCATCCAGTTCTGTTTTGATTTATGCACCAATCCAAGCTTTTAAATGAAGATGTATAACAACAGCACAAAACTCAGTTTTCTCCATTGTCAGTTGCAGTACACACACTGACCAATTCAGACAGCTGCCAACAATGAAATGTGTGCTGTACATTGTTTAAATTCTTTGTATGATCCTTGGAATAATCAGAATTACCAAGCAACAAAAATGTTCCATTCTTTCATGGAAATTACCAGACTTACAAAACACCACTTATACAGGGTGACACAAAAGAACGTTACATTTTTGAAAATTCATACAAATGAAACAGTACAGTTTACTCAATTTGAACTGTGCCCTGTCAAAATTTTGTCTCTGGAAGTTGTTTTCTTTTTTTTTAAAACAAGTTTACAGTTTCGTGATATGTGCTCCATGAATCACTCTGTAAACTTAGAGATGATGATCATACTCTTCACAAAGCTTTTACAACATCTTGATGGTGATGTACCCTACCTCAACTGCAATTCACAACCGTAGCTGTGATGAGGGCGGAACAAACAATTTATCTTTCATATACACCAGTAAAAAATAACAAGGTGGCCAGCATACCCGCATGGCCAAATCATCCAGGCAGATGTATGTTTTGGTCTTCGTGGACAGCCAAGTGGAAATGAGGAGGTGCACCATCTTGTTGCAAGATGCAGTAGTTACGTCATCTTGAAATTGAAACAGGAGCTACAAAGAAAACATTTCACAATAGCAAATGCCTGTGACAGTTTTATCCTTAAAAAGAAGGGGCCATAAATGTTCTGCCTCGACACTGTGCAGAACACTTTGAACTTTGGCAAATCTTCTTCATGTTCAGAGGAGAAATGGGTGTTTTCTGTCCCCTCAAAACAACATTGTGCCTATTGCCTTTACCATTAGTGTGAAATGTTGGTTTGTCATTAAAAAATAACTTCTTTGATGTGACTTCCTCATTGTACATCAAACAATGGAAAATCCAGGATGGAATGTAACAATACCAGAGAAGGAAAGTTGCTACTCACCATATAGCGGAGATGCTGAGTTGCGATAGGCACAATAGGGTTACCTGTGAAACCAGTCATGTGATTTACAAGCTAAGCTGCAACCACTGTGCTGCATTCTATGAAGGCAGGACAACCAACATGCTGTCTGTCTGCATGAATGACCACCGAGAAACTGTGGCCAAAAAACAAGTGGACAACGCTGTTACTGAACACGCTGCCAAACATGATATCCCTCATCTCAATGATTGCTTCATATCCTGTGCCATATGGATTCTTCCAACCAACACTAGCTTTTCTGAATTGTGCAGGTGGGAACTTTCCCTGCAATACATCGTACGTTCCTGTAACCCTCCTGGCCTCAACCTTTGTTAGTCACTGTCCTCGCCCATCCAGCCCCCTCCCTGTCCCCATTCCAGCACTACACAGCCATCATTTCACCGCCACACACAGTCTTTTAATTTATTTTTATTTCTCTCCTTTCCGCTACATCCTCCCTCCCCCCTCTGCAACTTCTTTCATGCACTCCGTCTAAACTGCAACACTTCACTGTCCCCCACTCCCACCATACTATCCCTCCCCCTCCCTGCCCCAGCCACCTCCTTACCCCCGCCCAGTCTCCACTCCCATCATGAACTGGTGCTGCTGCTCACAGTGTGGTTTCAGTTCTCTGAGACAGACGTGTGTGTGTGTGTGTGTGTGTGTGTGTGTGTGTGTGTGTGTGTGTCCTTGTGCATGCGTGCATGCGTGCATGTATGTATGATTCCCATTTTCAAGTGTGTGTTTCTATGTACTGTGCCACTTTTTCGTAATGTTTTTGAAGTGTGATGTTCGTCTTTATTTTGTTGACTTTACTGCAGTATATAAAAAACATGACATTTTAGTTGTTTATCAGTTTTTATTTGTAGTTAGTGGCAAAATTTGGAAGAACTTGTATTTACAGTTTCCTTATGGTACATTTGTGCAGAGTCTCACGCATGTTAAACCTCACTCATCACTGAGCACTGAAAGTTGTGAGTGATGTTTGACATGTGTGAGAGACTGCACAAAAGGACCATAAGGAAACTTTAAGTACAAGTTCTTCCAAATTTCATTACCAACTGCATATAAAAACCGACAACTAACTAAAAATATCACATTTTTTTATATATTGCAGTAAACAACAAAACAAAGCAGAATCTCGCACATAGAAAACATTACGAAAAAATAGCATAGTACAAAAAAATACACAGTTGAAAATGGGAATCATTTCCAGAAATGTGCCATGTAAAACATAAATGAAAGAAATCATGACTAGACCAGAATGTTGTAATAATATAGCAAATTTTACAGTTGCACTTAAACAGTACTAGTTGTCCACAAGTCAGATGAATTTAAAATACATTCAACAATTGTTCACATTTTTTAGGTAAAAGGTGAAGCTCTTTCCATGATTATTCTAATATGAACATTATTATATGGGCTTAGATTTAAAACTAGCACCAGGTGTCTGTTAGTGTATGGTTAGGGTGCACTGGATAGGTTAATTATTTATTCAGTGATGTATGTTACTGAAATATGTGTTGAAAGAAAGTGGAATAGTCATGAAATTTAGTGTCAATTGTCATGTGTTTTATGTGATCGGTTTGTAGAATAACCCTGTTTGAATGAGGTATCTGGTTTCCTGAAGATCAAGTATGTGTAGCTTATGACCCACAAAAAAAAAAAAAAAAAAAAAAAAAAAAATAAATCAGCATTTTCAAAGCCCCTAACAATTGTAAAATTCAGGGCGTGTACACTCTGAGACAACCAGGAAATCTGGAATTTTTTTCATCTGGGAATAATCTGGGAATTTTTTAGAATTGAAGAATTTTTCATTGTTTCAGTTTCCAGTTAAATTTTTGTAATTTTGACCGGTAAGAACTGATACTTTGCAGTAGTCTGCTACTGCAGAATAATGTATTGCAGTATTAAAACAAACACAAGGTAATAACACCAAAATAAAACTTTAGTTGCAAAGAAAATGTTCCATTTATAGCTACAAAACACGATGCACACACAAGGGCCTGCAGATAGCGAAATGTGTCAAAGGCTTTAGGACAGAGACCATGCAATACTTCGTAACAACAAACTGCTTTCACTGAGAGTGACATCACAACTATTTACATTTCCAACAAGTCACAAGAAAATATTGTGAGAAGTGTTACTTGCAACGTAAATTTCCTTTTACATTAGATGAATTATGTTACATGTGAGAATGTGTGATGAATTTCTTAACTCACAGAGTGTTTGTCATTCAAAACTTAACACTTTTAGGACCAGTCACTTAGAAAAATTTTGGGCCAAAACTAATAACCATTTATACCATTATTTAAAATTTTAGTGGCATATTTGTGTTCGATATATCTTAAAGGGTAACACACACTAAAAAAAGACCAATATTATATGTGAAAGCATAGCTTTTCTTGTAGCTATGCTGTATGGATGTTAATTGAAGCCATTAACTTTTCCTGTTCATGTGTTCACACTACTTAATAATGATGTATTCATACTTTTGTAATACAAAAATATGCAGTGTACATATTTCCAAGCCATGTTTTTCAATGGGTTTCATCTCCGAAAGTGCCAGGAAGTTCTGCACTAATGTACAAAATCTTTACCATTCAAAGGATTGATAAGTTTTACAACTCTGAGGGGAAACTATATTGTCACCTAACACAGAAAAAATTTACTTTCATGCTGGGTGTATAGTATATTTACACTCGAGAAAGAGTATTTTCACCTGTGAAAGAGTATATTTATTTGGGCCCAATCTGGGATTTTCTTTTCCTTGTCCACATATACAGTGTGAAAATTTCTATATTAGTGTTTTATAAACATGTGTTTTGTGGATACTATCATCAAGAAACATTGAGAGTTTTAAGAGGATTGTCATATGGTCAAGGTAGTTATAAGTTTATGTACCTTATTAACACATATACAGTAACAACAGAAAATACCTTGCATATCAGTTAGAAGTGAAAGTAAAATAATTAGAAAATAGCATTGGTTAAAAGTTTTTCTTGGTAAGCTATATAAAAGTGTTCTCTCCTTTGGCCCATGTTATAACCTTCCTGCTCGATATGTAACCCTACTCTCATTTGACCTATATGGTTTTCACATTTCATGAAAGATTTACATAATTGCTGCATGTAAAAGGATTTATGGTACAGGCCTGTAGGTACAAAGCATCCATTGACACTTGCAGGTACAGACAATTAGAGGACAGAGAATGTCTGCTGTAATAATGTAAGACATTTGCACAATCATACCTGCTTTACGTGAAGTGTATGGTTCATTAAGATCTTAATACTTGAACATTAAAATGGAAGTTCTAGGCTCAACTGCCGATACTTTTAAAACCATCTTGTACATGAGCCAATGAGTTGTGCATTCACTCGGGAGGGAAACAAGTCCAGATGTGATTGACAGCTTCAAGATCACAGTAGCCATGCTGTCTAAAACTACATCCACATCCACAGCGTACAAACCACTGTGATGTGCATTGCAGAGGGTACTTAGCTTTGTGCCATATATTACAGTTTCTTCCTGTTCTGTTCACATACAGAGCACAGGAAAAATTATTGCTTAAATGCTTTTGAGTGTGCAGTAATCAAACTAATTTTGCCTTCAGAATGAGATTTTCACTCTGCAGCGGAGTGTGCGCTGATATGAAACTTCCTGGCAGATTAAAACTGTGTGCTCGACCGAGACTTGAACTCGGGACCTTTGCCTTTCGCGGGCAAGTGCTCTACCATATGAGCTACTGAAGCACGACTCACGCCCGGTCCTCACAGCTTTACTTCTGCCAGTATCTCGTCTCCTACCTTCCAAACTTTACAGAAGCTCTCCTGCCACTCATGTGATGCATCCTTGAAAATTGCTGTGTAGGAACCGTACCAAATTGGGATGGTAGGGGATATTTAACATGTACAAAGAAGGGCAGCATTAATGGCCAATCAGGATGGCTGGCAGTGGTTGCTGATGAAAACACCATCAGGTTGATACCACAACCTGGTGTTGATCAAAGTGCACAGCACAGCACAGCACAGCACAGCAAACAGCAGTACTGCTGGTTAAATGTGCCAGCAAGACTTAATGGGATTTTTTTATCAATGCTGGGCGATGCAGCGATGTGAGAGTAGCAAGGCTGCAGCGTAAACTTACCTTATGGCTAATTGCCAGATAGTTGCTTTGAAAAGGAGATGGCCGATTTCTTTCCTCATTTTTGTCCTGTACAAACTGTGCTTATTCTCTAACTTTCTGCCAACATGAGGTTTGACTCTAATATTGTTTCGCATTCGGGAGGACGACGGTTCAATCCCGCGTCTGGCCATCCTGATTTAGGTTTTCTGTGATTTCCCTATATCACTCCAGGCAAATGCCGGGATGGTTCCTCTGAAAGGGCACTGCCGCCTTCCTTCCCCATCGATCCCTAATCCGATGAGACCGATGACCTCACTGTCTGGTCTCCTTCCCCAAACAACCCAACCCCAACTCTAATATTGTTTTGTTCCTTCTTGTATCAGTGCTCCAGTTTTCAACATTTTAGTGATGATTGTTCTTTGCTAAGGAGAAGATACAAGTAGTTATGTTTTTGAGCACCTTAATCTCTTAAACTACTCGTCCAACACCACCACCACCACCACAGGAAAAAAAGGAAGGAGCAAATAAGATCGTAAATATCATAAATGGAAAGGAGAGTAGGCTGAGAATCCTCAAAATATGAAGAAGAAAAAATTTTTTAAAAAATTAACAAAAATGTGAAGTGGGGAAAATGTCAAAAATTTGAGGATGACAGGGGTGGAGAGGAACAGTGGAAATGATGTAAATGGAAGATTCCTGTTGAGTGAAGTTATGTGAAAGAAGCTGAGAAAAGCTAATCTGAGCATTAAATGTAGTAAATAAATGTTCGGTAAGAGAGAGAGAGATGTGTTTCACGGTATCAAAGATGTAGTGCTCCTAGCTCTTAATGTATGCTCATTAGAGGCCATGTTTACTGGACATTTTTTCTTGTTTTTCCCAATATGTGGAAAGCAAAGACCTTGCAGTAGAAGAGATCTACTGTCAAAGTTAACAGAACAATTCTCAGTTAGAACTTTAGCCTTGGACATTTCCGAACCAGGGTTGCTTACCTCAGATTGATATATTTAGCCTTTCTCTCTGAAAGTTTGTATCATCATGGAATCACCCTGTGTATCCAAATATTAGTTATACATTGGAAGCTGTGGCCTATTGTAACCATTTATCACTACCTCAGTACCACTTTTTAAATGAGGTAAAAATTGTTAGAATTTAGGTTTTTCAATATAACAGTTTTGTCACAAGATAGGTGAAATTGTTTGACACTGATCTGGGTCAGTAATAAAACCAAAATGAGTAGTGTTGGCATGATTTCATAGATAGCCTTACTGTCCAACAAGATTTATTCTGTAGAGATAAAATATCTCTGTATATTTAATTAGCTGGGTCTACAAGAACAACTGTTTCCACACAACTTACTTGTACTAGAGCCTCTTACCCCAGAAGCTTCCTAATCATCCATACACATACAGTGGGCACTCAGTTCATTCTCAGGATGAACTGGGGTACTTGTTGGCCACTTCTTGTAGCAGGCTGGACTATGTTTGGCTGTTCTGTAGATTTCTAGTTACAAAAACTTTCAGAGCCAGTAAACAATAGATTGTTTTTGCAGACTCTATTTTGAGGAAGAGCTCATGATGTGGCATTGAATTGACAATAACATTGAAGACATAATGCAAATATTATGCAATATCATTCTATCAGTCTTTTGCAATCGGTATTCATGATAGTATTTTTCATTTTTAACTGATATGGCCAATAAATGCTACAAGGGGTTCAACTGTGTGTGTTTAGGCCATTGTTGGGAATTATCTAGAATGCTCAACAAACAGGCTTAACTTTGATATGGATATATTAAAAGCTGCACTAAATAGAATACAATGGAATATGATAAATGCTTCCATACGCAGTCCAACCAGCTTCTCCCAGATGTTATATTACTTACTAATCTCACTATTGCTTGATTGTTCCACATCATACTTATTAGTCTGAAATAGTAGCAATTACAGAAAAAATTTTGATACTGTGGTGAGCCATTGAATATGGATGCCATTGTCTTCACTTAAGTGTTTCCCATAGATGAGAGACAACGGAAGAAGGAATGTTGAAAATTTACGTGCTTTTAGAAACGTAACTTCTGGCATCCGTTATGACCTGTTAAAGTTTGTAAACTCATATAATATCTGTAAGAATGTTTTAGTGTGCCTTTACTCAATATTTACATCTACATTAGTGTTCTGCATGCCACTTAACAGTAATTGGAGGCTACACAGTGTACCAGTATTATTTTCTCCCTCTTTGTGCCCAATTCACAGACACCATAAAAAGAACAGTTATCTGTAACTGTACATGTAATATTTCCTCCTTTTTTTTTTACTTTCTCCTTATCGAGCTACTTTCTTTGCTTTTGTAGTTTCCTTATGTGTTTGAGATTTTAGGTTGTAATGTAGCTTTTAATTGTTGAGTTATATATTGTGGGTATCAATTAAGCAAGTTACAAATTGTGTTTCAGACAGGTAGCAAATGCACCATTCGTTCGTCCAACTCCAATACAGGATTATTCAAGTGACGGTGGTGAAACTGATGATGAGTAGGTAGATGTGAAGATCTGCTTTGTAAATGAGTACGTAATGGATCCAAGTAAGTGCACAGAAGATAGAACTAGCGGAAAGTGCTAGTGAATGAAAATGGGACACTGCAAAAGCCATTCGAAGATTTTGTTAACAGTGTGCGATTAAATTTTTAAAATATTTATTAGAGGACTTTTAGTGACTGTATTTGCAGCTGAGTTTGAAGGTGAAGCGTTTTCTCTCTATCTGTTCAAAACTTAAATAAAAGATACAGTGTTGATCCAATTCCAGTAATAATACTTATAAACTGTGACTTACTATGGAACACTTGCTAATATATTTTTCTTCCAAAGAATTATTGTGCTGTAGAGTTATACTTGAAAGTCTATTATTTGTTACTTCACAAACAGTAATTTTTGCCTCCAAAAATGTTATGATGTTGACACAAGAGTCAATCTTCTGTAATAATTGTACACTAAAAACACTCGATTGTCATCCATTTTCACAAGATAACCTAATTTTTTTATCTCCCCTTTTTTATATTCTCTGCAGGTCATCAAGCACAGTTACTTATAAATGCGTAGATTAATTAACTTTGCATGTACAAAGCTGTGAGATATTTGTTTTGTCAGAGCTGGCAGTAGTCAGACTTAAGATATTTTTCTTTGTTTTGTTGTAATTAAACTGTTGATTGTTTTTTCTTTTGTTTGTGATTATTCCCACCTGTTCTCCTCCAATGGTATTTTGTTACACTTCCAGTTATTCAGTAACATGTCAAGTTACTTACATGTTTCTTTTCTTTTCTTTTCTTTTTTTTTTTTCCTTCTGTGTAATTTTCAGGGTCTTGTCAATACAGATATTTGTATTCATCACAACTGAAACATGTAGAGCTATCAGAATATCCAGTGCATTCCCAGATAATTGGATTTTCATGATGCAACTAAGATTTTTCGTATTAAGTTATACATTTGTTGAAATATTCAGTTTAAATAATCATATGTTTTACAGTCTTATAAACTGAAGTAGTGTTTATGTTTTATTTCTCATATATAATCTGATGTGACATGTTGCTTTACTGACACTTGCCAAAAGCAAGTGCAGAGACCAAGTTGTAAAAATGCAAGCTTACTTTTAAATTAATGGTGGCACTTGAAGGTAATAATGGATGCTCATTGTTAACACTTTCAAAAGTGAGAACTGTGTAGAAATATTTTAAGTTCAATAATCTGTACATAGTTACATATTGATTGAAAATGTGGCCTGGCAATCTTGAAGAGCCAGGGAGTGTGAAGAGATTTAATTTGTGACATGAATGTTGTCATTCTAATCTAGGAACAATATTAAAGTAGTCTTCCAATATCATTAGCATTTTATGTATGGCAAGCACATGGAGATGATGAAGATTAATGCAACATTAAATGCCAGTGAAATATGGATTATTAATTAAATTTCTGTCAATGATTAGCTGCAGCTATTTGCCTTCTCCAAGAATGATACACACAAACTTGAATAAAATATATTGGTTAAAAGAGCAGTCAGGTAATAGGCAGGAAATGTGAAAAACTATGATGTTGCCATTTATTTCTTGGAAGATAGTAATGAAAGTTATTTATTGTTTACTCCTGAATTTCACACAAGCTGACCTTGAACTTGCATTCCTAACTTTTGCCCTCTGCCTCCCTCGCCCCGTTTGCCCTCTGCCCCTCCGCACTTTGCCCTCCTCCCTTTCCCCTTCCCGCCATCTCCCTCTCCCCTTTTGCAGTCAACCCTTCTGCACTTCCCCCTCTCACCATCTCCCCTGCCCCCCTCCCACCCCTGCTCTGTTTGTCACCTCCCCACCTCTCTCTCTCTCACTGACCTATCCTCTCCCTTCCTTCTCATTTTCTAATCTCCCTTCTTATTGTCTATTCATCTGTCTGTCCTTCACTTGCTCTGTCCCTCCTTCCTCGCCCTGAGTATGGTGTGTGTGTGTGTGTGTGTGTGTGTGTGTGTGTGTGTGTGTGTGTGTGTGTGTGTGGGGAGGGGGGGGGGAGAGGAACATGTTCTTTCATTTCTTGTTGTGTTTGGAATATGTATCCTGGAAACCAGTTTTTCTGTCCTGTCCCTATACATTGTGTTTCTTATTAAACAATAAACTGCAGGAGCCACATACGAGTGTGTACTATCAATCAAAACATGATGCGACTTTTTAATTTCTCAGTAACTCTCTAAACAGGGTAATGTGAACATTTTTTCATGCTTAAGTACAAGTTCATTATGTTTTTTAAAGTAAGGATAATTTTTCTGGCTGCTATAGAGCTCAATTTTCTGTTGGAATCAGGTTCTTTATATTGTTGAAATGTAGAATAGAACATATTTCTTATACCACTATTGAATAATTGTTTACCACTATTGAATAATTGTTAACCACTATTTAATTATTGTTTTGTTTATTAAAACAAATACCAAAATATGACTAGATGTTGCATATCACCCAGAACATTGAGAGAACCGGCAACACAGATTCCCAAGGACTTCTTAATCCCATGAATTGTAACGTTCATTCACTCAATACCGGTTCACTCACTGATAAACAAGTTTCTCGTGAATGATATGATTCAGCCATTCATTCATAAAAAAGTGGAAAAATTGGTACTGAGTCGACAGCTGCAGAAACTGACGAATCTGTATTTCTGTCGAAAATGAGTTCATAGTTTCCAAAATTTACATGTCTTGTATTCTGTATCACTTTCTGTCTCATGCCATTAGACTTTTCTCCCTGCCATATTTAGTGGCATTAGGTGGTATTGAGAATGTGCCTACAGAGGCCGAAAGTCAAGCTGTTGCAGCCTCTTAAATTTTTATGTATTCTTGCTCTGTTCTATGGAAAATGCATTTCTTCTGTTAGACACTTCTTTTTGTGTTCATTTCCTTAATTTGATTCTGAACTGCCTTGCAGTTTAACTGGTGTTTGCAGTTCAAAAGAGATCACCACCAGACATGTCAAAATGTTGTCTTATCTTCATTCTGAAAAGGGCATATGATTGTACAAAGTTCATAAGTAATTATTATTATTATTATTATCATCATCATCATCATCATCATCATGTGACAGTTATACATCACTTTGGAAATTCAAATAAAATGTGTGCATAACTTACAAATTTATAGACATTTATATATTTTATTACCTCTGCTATAGTACCTAAGAAGTTAGTGGTTAGCAGGGTACGAAACGTGAAGGCACTCTTCAACCAGTGATTCTGACAGTCTGTGTGGGAAGCCACAGGTGCACAGTGATAGCTTTCCCCATCTGTATAATAGGTTACTGAACCTCTCATGGTTAGCCCAGATCCTCTTGAGTGTACTCTGTCTTCGAGGCAGATAAAGTTCTTGTTTGTTGTTAACTTGGAGAAAGCTTATGGAGCTCTGATGGAGTATTGTTATACCAATCTATCTTCGAAGCCTTGTGGATATTGAAGTTATGGTCCCTAAGGTTACTAGCCAGTCTGAGTGGGGATTGTCTGGAATGGAGTACGTTGATTCAAATAGCTGCAAATTTCCTCATATACTCTCAGATGGATATTCTTTCTTCTCAGGTTAGGTGGTGGGATGCAGCTCAGGGCAGGTAGCAAGAATACTGGAGTTGACTTGATTGTGACAGTAATAACCTACTTAAAAAAAAATTGTGTATCTGCCACCTTCATGTGGCTACTGTTTATCCAGCAAGTGTAGTATTCTGCTGCTGAGTAAACAAGATCAAGGGCAGATGATCATATGGTCGAAGTGGGGAACCCCCTTGTTGTATTACATAATTATTGCAGAATATCATTTCTTGGCGTCAATTTAGCTGCAGTCTTTGTTAGATGTATAAAGAATAGCACTCTGCCAAGTATAACTCCAAAGTACTTTGGATATTTGTTATGGGCCAGGCGATTACCCTTGAATAATAAGTCCAGTGCACTGTTGGCACTATGAAATAATTCAGATGAAAGAAAATGGATTTAGTTTTTGTTACATTCAGTTAAAAGTCCTCGTTTACAAAAATATTCTACAGTTATAGTTAGGTCTTTTGTTAATGCATCTTCAGTAACCTCGAATTGTTTATGCCGTGTTGCTACCACCCAGTCATCAGTATAACTCAGATTCCTGGAATGAGTAACTGGTGTATCTGCAATATACGAGCTAAATAGTCGATGTTTAAAATGTAACATGTTGCATGAGATCATATAGCCCAGGAAAAAAAGGTCAAAACACAGACAAGAAATTTTGACACACGTTTGCTGGAGTACAGTATCATCAAACGTATTGCCAAACTCAGATGACTTGGGCACAGTTGTACTCTTAAAGATTAATTTTATTCACATCATACCAAGTACTAGGCACTGAAAACACATTAAGTGTGTCCACTTGGATTAACCACAGTGCCAGTTACAAAACAAGATGGCATGAGACATTTGAGTTGATATTTCCTACATTGAAACATTGCATGTGTGTCAAGTGACCCATAAGGCAGATACACAGGGATTCTGTAACTCTGTTGCCTTTTGAGTTTGGATTAGCTGTGTGGCACATGAATGGGTTAGAAACATGTATTTCACTTTCCAATTACCAGCATGGATACTGTGGAACAAATGACATTTGTTGCACAAAATGACAGTGTCACGTCGTGGGATTTTCTGTTTTCTAAAGAAGGCAGCTTATGACTCATTTATTTTCTGGTGCAAACTGTTAGTTAAACCAGCCATGTTATTGAACAATGGAAAATACAGGATGGAATAATGACAGTATAAGCACAACAAAAAGACTTCCAAGTATTTGAGCTTCTTGTCAAAAAGGCCTTCTTATGACATTGTCGCTGTAGATTTCAAATTGATGATATTCAAGGGTTGGAACTCTAATAATGTCAATTATTTATTTACAAGTTGTACACAAGTGATACAGTTTTCAAAGCTTTTAGTGTTCTTCAGAGTAACCATCAGCATGATCTATAGCCAATTGACAGCAATGTGGAAGTTGTAGGATACCTTTAGGATTCCCAGTCATGCAGAGAGAGTGGAACGGTCTATGCCCGATGAATCTGTGTAACAGTTCCTTCAATTTATGACTGAAGTCCAGGGAGTTCGTTGCATGGTGCAGCATTTACAGTCCCATCGATCGAACAAATTCATCATAAGTTGCGCCTGAGCATTGTTCTGCTAAGTGATGACTGGGCCCTGCAGAAAGCGTTTTCACTTCTTCCTCTAAACTGTATGCAACCTCTGTTCCAAAATCGAACAGCTTAGAGAAAGAAGCAGTAACACTTTCTGCAGGACCTGCTCATTGTTTTTACAGGGCAATGCTCTGGAGTATACAGCTCAAGTTGTGACTGATTTTTTTCAGTTGATGGGGTTGGCCCCCCACACTTCCTGGACTAAAGCACTTGTGACTTGAACTGCATTCGTAAACTGAAGGAAGCACATCATGACATTTGCTTTAGAACTGTTGCAGAGACTTGTCAGGCGATAAACTGCTCCGCTCGAAGTAACGACACAACTGATGCACCTTAGGGTATCCTACAACCTCCATATCACTGGCAATGGGATATACACACTACTCGTGGCAACTTCGAAGGACTATTAAATTGGAAAAATGTATCTATTTTGTATGAGTTTTAAATAAATAGTTGCTGATATTATAGTTCCAACCCTCAAATTTATTTTCTTTCACTTGTTGACTTATGTTCTGTCAGCATTAGGAACAACTATCATGAGATGCCAGTGTCAATTTTTTATGGTTTACTTCACTCCTATCATAATGGCAGACCGCCTTGATAAGCTTCTTTTCTTTCAGGTCAGTAGTGACCCATCAGCTTTGTATTTATAGGTCAAAACCTCAGACCCTTAATAGGATCACCTATATGGATTTTGCAGTAATAATGACTGTGGTAAAATAAAACTGCTTCCCTAGGACACACATTTTTTCTCTCTAAACTATTTACAAATATAATACAAGGGCATGCTGAAATGTAATGCCTTTGAATTTTATGAGAAAACTCTTAAGGCTTTTTAAATAAAACAAATGTTATTAACATTATGCATCATTATTCTTCAGGTTTATGTGTTTGTATCCCTCTGCCCTATCAGAGTTCTCCAAATTGTAGTGTGTAACATTGCATCGTATAATGTAACTATTTTGGTACATGAGAAACGGCATACTGTAATAGAGTTTTTAATTTGAAGAGGTAGTCCACACATGAACCCTCTCTTTCAACATCATAGTGCCAGACTGCACATGTGCACTGCGACATCTGCAACAATCTGTTGCCTTGGGTTCACAGTCATTCAATTGTCATCCTTACGGTCCTCATCCAATTTTCATCTGTTTCCAAAATGTAAAGTATACCTTCAAGGACTTCAGTTTGATAGTGATGAAGCAAGAAGAGGTGAGGTTGTGGTTCCATCACCTAAGTCAAACATTCTTCAATGACAGTATCAACAAACTGATCTGTCGTCAGAAGAAATGTGTTTTTCATCTGGGTGACTTTGTTGAGAAACAAACATGCAGACATGAAGAATAAAGATGTAGAATGTTAATAACGTGGGTTTTATTTAAAAAGGTTTAAGAACTTTCACATAAATAATTCAAAGGCATTACTTTTCATCCACTTATCCACAACAACTATACCTAAAAAGGTTGCGTAACGGTTCTGTTTCATACATTCACTAGAGGAAAATTTATTACTTTATAAAACATGGTGAAAGGATAGTGTCAGGACGTTTCTTCAGTTTCATGCTGAATTTCATTCTGTTGTTTAGTGAAAAATACACAACTTAAATAACTTTAGTACTGTTTGGCCAACTTTAGAAATAAATGGAGTAAATGTAGCAATGAGGTCTTTGTACTTTTGCGCTTGTGAAAAGTTGTGAAGTAAAAAAACCTTCCTCTAACTTCAGTTTTGCTGCATTTCTCTTTTACTTAAATATGAGATTGAATTCGCATATTCAATTACATGAAATCTGTTTGAAACCACATCACATGGGCTGTAACTTAAGCCACCCATTTCTCATACATGGACTCGTACCTCTCCGTATCAGTCACTTGCTCATTACTTTTTTTCAGTGGCATAGTTACCTTTCCCTCTTAAGGTTTGTTCTGATGTCTTGAGCATACAATAAGGATGCAAACACTATATTATACAACTTTCTGCAAGGGATGGAGTTCAGATAGTTGATTTTTCATCATGAACTAAGTTTTTGCTGGCTATATTAAGTCTAATACAAAACCTATGAGTAGTTCAGTGTTCTGCAAATTCTCTGCTTTCATAATGTTTCTATAATTCTTTCGGGTCATTAGGGAAACTTTTTGTTTCTTTCTTCTTAGTGTATTTCACATGATTTGTAAATTGGCAAATCTCAACATACTGTAGAACTAAGTTTTGCGTCTTTTCCTTGTCCCTTTCTTGTATTCTGTTCTCCCACATAACTTAGTTCCCATTCTACAAGGTCATAATTTGCTTCTTTTCCTCAAGATTAATCTTCTCAAGTCAGTTCTGGGATTTCAGTTCAGTATATGGCATTGTGTCTTTATTCTTTTTAGTATAGGAAGCAACACAGGCACCTCAGTAATGACCACATATGTAATCTGGGTTGTTAAACTAAAGAGGAGGTACATATTGACCATGTATTGAAAACCCTTCACGTCAATATTGAACATGAAATCATCTGTATTTGGATGGATCACTAGTTTTGGCTAACGATCTAGACATCTTCAGGTCTAAGATATAAAACTTGATTTTTCTCATGTTAGCAACATACAACAACTTACAGAACTGGACATAATATTGTAGCAAGTTTCAATAGTATATACATGAATTAATTACAGATTTCATAATATAAAATATTCTTGATTAGTGTTGATGCCATTACAGCTTCACACGTTGTTAAAATCTTCCTTAAGATACCAACATCCATACATGACATAGTAATAATAAAAAAAACTTTTCTTCGGTCATGATCAGTGTAATAAAACTAAAAATATTTATTAATATAGTGAAGAGGTAGGGAAACCAGAAGACAGTATTTGAAGGAACTGACAGAATCAGTATTTACATCATCTCAGAACAGGAATAACCATAATATATATATATTGCTGTAATGTTATATATAAAAAATTATGTATAAAATTCCCACGTGGAATGTTTCCTTCTGTTATATTGATATTGCTGTAATGTGTTAGATGTAAACAGTATGGTAGCTGGTGCTCATCGTAGCAATCAAGAAACACAGCATTCGTCATATTCAGAGTATGCACAAGTGTGGCCAGTACTGTAGTGCAATCACTGATGGTCACTAGGTTTTGAAACATTGCTTGAGGCGAAGACTACTAGATGGTGGTAGCAGCTGACTATTACATATTCTAATAACATTTTAAGGAACAAGATGTAAATCTGTTTAAACTTGAAATAGTTGACATCAATGTACCTCGTATTATAGTTAAACCAACAGGACATTAATGATAATAACTATCATAATAAGAATCTGTTGCTGTTACATAAATCCAGTTAATTAATTTAATTAATAAATTGTATTGATACTTTACAATGAATCTCCAGCAATAGATACTGTCAGAAAAATATTTTCAATTTTATTACATGTCTACACAATGAATGAAATTACAAAGAACATTGCCAACAAGCAACTCTATAGGCCACAGTTGATATAGAACTAATAACAAAATTTTTCAATCATGGTGCTGGTAATAGGGAATGACAGCAGATTATATAATTAATAAACTTAAAAGGATGTAAAATGCATCAAAATGAACAATGTAAAAGAACGGCATTTTTAACACATAATGCTACACGTCTTCATATCAAACCATGATTTAAGGAGTATCACTCATACACAACATTATGAATCGTAACAAAGGTCAAAACAGTGTCGGACAATTTTTCTGTCTTTATTATGGTACTAGGTTATAACAGCACATTATCCAATTATTTAAAATGAAAAAGTGCAAAATACAAGTAAATATAAACAGATATAGAAGAGAAAGATAATAAAAACTGAATGTAGTACCAAGTTCACACATAAAAGTATTCTACTTAAGTTCACTGAGCAAGGTAGTGTAGAGTTAGCCCACTGGACTCGCATTCGGGAGAAGATGATAGTAAAAACCTGCATCTGGCCATCCTGATTTAGGTTTTCTGTGATTTCCATAAATCGCTTCAGGCAAATGCCGAGATGGTGCCTTTAAAAGGGCACCACTGACTTCGTTCATTGAATAAATCAGTGAGATTTATTCATAGTAGCCATTCACATATAAGTAGGAATGTTGGTAGAAGATGAAAGCCACTGTAACTTAATTGACTTCCTAAGACAAGGCATACTAATACTATTTATGTATTTCTCTATCATGCTTGAAGTACATACATTGGATCAAATATTTTTCATATTCAAGGACTAGGTGCGAGTATACCTATACCTTGGCAACTGGCAATTGTTGAACCATAATTCATTCTGTAATTACATTGCTAGTGCACTTATATACATCTCTGATGTTCTGTTTTATGTGAAGTACCTAATATGTATTACTAGCAATTAGCACTCAAAAAAATTGAATCAAGTATAATTAGTAGTCACAGTAATTAAGTTGTACAAGGTCTAGGTTACACCAGGATGTAACTTCTGCACTTCCATACGTATACTAAGCTTATAAATGTGTAAAATATAACTACCAGCAACCAGCTCCCATAGAAATCGAATCAACTACCATCGAAGGCCAAAAGTAAACTTGCCTGAGGTCTAGTTTGTAACATTACGTAAAAGGAAAAACAGTATGATTGATCTATTTTCCTGAATTACATATAGTATTATACATCAGTAATAAATGCTACAAGGAAATAGTGTTAGGAAAGGACATATTACGAGTTGAAGGCAAATGTCAATGTCTTGGTTTCTGGCATATATTAATACGAACATCATAGTATGGATTTTTAGTATTTTTGTTATATATATCAACAACCAAGGCATCCAGCCACATTTACACATGCTGTCAACTTCTCTCTCTCTCTCTCTCTCTCTCTCTCTCTCTCTCTCTCTCTCTCTCTCTCTCTCTCTCTCTCTCTCTCTCTCTCTCTTTTTGTAATACATAAATATTACATATAATACAGGCTTATAGGAACATGTTTTTACTTGGTTCCAATAGACAAACTAAACACATTGATCCGTATCTTACACATCCTAGACCTAGGACGACACCAACACTTGGAATTAAATTATAACTACGATTCATATTTTGAGAGTTAGTCTCTCACCATTATACAGACTTACGGTATTATATGTCATTCTGGAGAATAGTTCAATCCTGTTGTTTTTCCAGTCACAAACCAGTCCTCAGGTAACATTACTATTTTGGTCTTGAGTGATAATTGATTCAATTTTTATGAGAGCTAGTTGCTGGTAGTATATACGTATGGTAGTATATACACATGGAAGTTAAAGAGTGTACATCCTGGTATAACCTACTGTGATCATGAATGATCATTGATTCAATTTTGATGAGTGCTAATTACTAGTAGTACATATTAGATACTTCACATAAATACAGAACATCAGAGGTGTAAACAAGTGCAGTAGCAATGTAATTATAGAATGAATTACAGTTCAACAATTGCCAATAGCCAAGGTATCAGTATACTCACACCTAGCCATTAAATATTATTGTTATTATTATTAAAAATACTTGATCCAACTTATGTACTTCATGTACAATACAGAGGTACATAGATATTATTAGTAAGCCTTGTCTTAGGAAGAAAATTAAGTTACAATGGCTTCTACCTTTTACTAATTTGAATTTCGACTTCGGACACCATCCCCTACAGGTTGACAACAGTGTGACTATATCTCACTGATACATTCTAAAAATTATGTTTATATGCATTCTAGAAATTGTGTGAAGTCTGATTATGTAAGGTTTTTCTTATAAGATTGGGAATGCCAACCATCTGATAGAGTATGATACAAAGTAAATTACGAATACCTATCGTATTTACTCGAATCTAAGCCGCACCTGAAAAATGAGACTTGAAATAAAGGTAAAAAAAAAAAAAAAACATTTCCCGAATCTAAGCCACACCTGAAATTTGAGACTTGAAATTCAAGGGGAGAGAAAAGTTTTAGAACACACCTCCAAATTGAAACAAAGTTGGTCCATTGTAACATGAGACACAATTTAGATTGAATGGACGAAGATACAGCTGCAGCAGTTGTTTCGTAAGCTTAGCAGTTAAGCTTTACCAGGCAGCCATTGCTATGTGTCAGGCGCTCCATCCGTATTTATACAGGTACCTTCCTTCTTCATGTGCTTTGTCTGGTTTGAATCGATTGCTTATTTTGCTTTGATCTGGTAAGTTACATTTACATCACTCTACGCTGAAAATGCATTATTGTACTGCCTCAGTACTGTTGTTCCGCAAAAGAAATAACTCCCCTCTTGAATTTGGCACTATAATGAAAGTGCTTCATTATGGTTCACTAACACCACCAAGCACTTCACAAAATTCCACAAAGCAGTAGGTGCCGCTACGTGAAATCTTAATGAGCCCCAGCGTATCAACTCGTGCAGCCCTAAAGCCTTGTGCATTGTTGGTATTTTTGTGTAAAGAAATTAATTTTTGTTGCTAGGAATATTTGAAAGGCTGCTACATTTGAAGATGAGCAATACGGAATTTCTATTTATTTCGTTGGATAATGTATGAAAATGTAGTGGTTGAAACTCGGGGCGGAGAAAAAAGCTCGTCTCCTACCTCTCTCTCTCTCTCTCTCTTTCTTCTTCTTCTTCTTCTTCTTCTTCTTCTTCTTCTTCTCCTTTTTTTTTTTACTGACACAGAGGTTTTGGCGCCAGTATTTATCTTTGAGCCTGCAAAGTATGCCTGTGTAGCACTACATATATTCGGCGGCAGGAATTAGTTGTGGCAGCACCTACCAACATTTTTCAGAACTTCCGCTTACTTTGACTCGATTCTAAGCCGCAGGCAGTTTTTTGGATTACAAACACCAGATAAAAAGTGCGGCTTAGATTCGAGTAAATATGGTATATTTCCTTAAGTGGATGTCGAAAAATGGTACATCAAATGTAAAAGATTACAATAAATATCAAGAACCTAAGTAAAAGCATCTAGCCATGGAGCTGAATTCATTTTTTATTATTTTACTTTTATAATATTCGTTTATATTATTTATATTGCCAAACATTTTGTACTTTTTCATTTTAATAAATTGAATAATCCATTGTTGTTACCTTGTATTGTCACTAAGACATAAAAATTTCCTGGGACTGTTGCAACCTCAGTTATGATTCATAATATTGCATATGACTGAAGCTCCTTAAACCATGGTTTGATACAAGGACAGGTAGCATTATACGTTACAAAATGCTGTTCTTTTATCCTGTTCATTGTGACACATTTTACATTCTTTTCAATTTAATAATTTTATAGTCTGTTGTTATTGCCTGTTACTGTCACAATGATGGAACAATTGTTTGTTATTAGTTCAGTCTCAATTGCAGTTCACAGTATTGCGTGCTGGCAATGTTCCGTATAATTTCGTTTGTTGCATAGACAAGTAATAAAATTAAAAAGCATTTTGAAACAGTAGCTAAGGCCAGCAGTATCAGTACAATAAATTATTACATAGCCATTGGCTCTGAAAGCTTGCGTAATTATAATCCTCTTTTATGCATGTGTTCTGCTGCCACTTGGTAAGTAGTTGTTTTATCTATCAAGGTAGCTATTATCATTGAAGTCCTGTTGGGTTAATGGTAGGATGAGCTGTATTGATGTCAAGTATTTAAATTTAAATACATTTACATCATGTTCCTTAAAAAGTTATAAAGAACACACAGATTTCACGGAAGCTAAAGCCATCTAGCAGTTTTTCCCTCAAATGATGTGTCAAAAGCTAGTGACCATCAGTAGCCATTCCGTGCAGTACCAGTCACACATGTGCATACTATGTATATGCAAATGTTGCATTTCTTGAATGTTTTAATGGGCGTCAACTACCATACTATTTACATGTAACACATTACCAGAGCCAGTGGCTCCTTCTTTTGGCAGAAGAGTTGAAGGGGAAGGAAGAGGGGTGAAGGAAAAGGGCAGGAGAGCTTTAGGGAAAGGGGTACAGTTTAGAAAAGTCACCCAGAACCCCGGGTCAGGGGAGACTTTCTTCTCATCCTGTCCATTAAGTCTTTCCACTATTCTACTCTGTATCCCTGGCCCTAAACATCTCCAGTCCTTCTCCTTCATCCCTCTTCCTTCCCCTTCAACTCTTCTACCAGAAGATGGAGGTGGATAGTTCCTTATGCAAGTATTCATTTTCAGTGCCTCTGCTCTACATTAATGTAGATTTTCAGTTTCATGACCCTTGTGCAATTACACTGATCATGAGCAACACAAAGCTGTTTTTAACTATGTAGTGTGTGAACAATATCATTTTCAGAAAGATTTTAATGATGTCTGAAGCCATAATGGCACCAACACTAATCAAGAATATTTTGTGGTATGAATTCCGTAATTATTTCGTTTGTATACTCCTGAACCTGGCTGCAATTTATGGACTGCTCTGTAAGCTGTTGTGTGTTGCTAACATGAGGAAAAAATCTGTTTTATATCTTAGATCTAAATTCACAACTCATCGTTCTTCAAATCACAAACGCTACTCTGAAAAACACTAACATCAAACTTAAAAAGAGAATGGAATTATAGATTGTTTGTTATACACATTTAAAGTGTATTAAAAATCAATTCTCAAAAGAAAAGAATAGTGCTTTTGTTCCTTTTTTGTGGTTTTTTAATGTTGATGTTCGCAGTTTAAATTGGGAGCTACCAGAATTATTTCTGTGTGAAGTCCATGTGCATAATTACGCATTTCTAAACTAGTTGCATGATACACATTCACAAAAGCAGGAGACGTTCTATCACCTGTAGGTTTTCATTGTCAGATGTAGTGGCAGGTACTTCGACTAGTTGCAGAAACGTCATCAAAGTAATGGTTCCTGTTATAGATATGCTGTGAATAGGTGTGATTTAGAAAGTCCAGAAGCTCAAGAGAAACTTCTGTGATGAATTTTTATGGAAGGCATTGAATCTTCATTACTAAAATTGTATCGACAAATCAATCAATCAGTTAATTAATACTTTGAAGAGAATAATTTCAAGTGTCTTTGAGATATGATATACGTAACTGGGAGAATCAATAACAGTGAAAGTGAAATTAAAAAGAAATGTTGTCTTAAAGTACTCCAAATTCAATTTTGAGAACATGCTGTACAGTAAAGTAAGAGAATATTCTGCAAGATTCCCTCTGTCCACATAGCTCAGCCTTGACAAATCTGATAATGAACATAAGAGCAAGATGCAGGTATATGAAATCAGGTTCTAGAGAAGTGGAACAGACGTGACGTAAAAGTACAGTATGTTCAATGAGTGGTAGACAAGTATTTTTGGAACTAGAGTAACTGGTAATGACTATGATAGTTTCATGATACAAACAAACAGGGAACGGTTTTTTTTTTTTTTTTTTTTTTTTTTTTTTTTTTTTTTTTTTTTTTAATCAGAAGAAAACTGTGTTGCAACTAAAAAAACTTCAACAGTTTGGATGCGCTGTGTGATTATTTTGTCACATTTAGAGCATGAAATGCCCATTAAAAATGTAATTCCATTCACATAGTGTGAGTAAGATGTCTTCAAAACATTTTTTAGTTTGTGTAATCATCATCAAAGTCATTGTACTCCTTGCTGAACACCGTGAGCACATGAACTGAGTGTCTCCATCATCTGCAGTTATCATCTCTTAGAGCCTGCTGAAGAGAGACTGGAGATGATCTAGATTTGATATATGCAACTGCTCATTCTTCTCCCTCATTGTGCCCTCGATTTTTCCTTCCATGGTTGTTTTTAGCTTTTCTCCCCCTCTTTTCACAATATGGCAAAGAACTGGAAAATTTTTTGGTTGACAGAAGAAGAAGAAAGCCACTTATATATACATTGAATCTGTCACAGTTAAATCATCAGTAAATACGTGGGCTACTGTTGGTTCTTTCACTCCTATGTATTTGAATAATGCCAAGGTGAACCATGGTTCAGACATTCCCCTACAACTGGATGGATGAATTCAAAGATCGGAAAATGGCAATAGCATACCACCTCCAATCAGACCGTGCATATTAAAGTGCTGTGAATTTCAAGCTAACCTGCAGACTGAGGACAGCTTTATTTTTAGCTAAAACTTCTCAAATCTTATGATAATGCCCCGCTACCAAGCAGTTGGTTTTACTTTCAAATGCAGTAAGTTTTCGCCAATGCTCTCTATGCAACCTTCTAGAAAACACATAAAGAACGATTTGCAAACAATGCTGTTGGCAGTTATTAGATGCCTACCATCACTGCTAGGAGGGTTTTCAGGGAGTGCCTCTTCTTGTAAATCTTGTCAGGAGGAGAATCTGGCTGACTCTCTTTCCACACTGTCACCACCAAACATTATCCACATTTGGTCATCTACCAACTTTTTTGGTCTCCACAAACTGAATTGCTTTTATTGGCATATTTGAAACACACAGATATCCAATGTATTTTCATATCCATTTCGTACATAGTATTAATATTTCATGGCAACTAGACTTATTGCCACAGAGAAAGGGAGCTACTGTTCTTGTTCTGCATTCACTGTGAGCTGAGCAACTTGGGCATGGAGTGACTGGTGACAATCCAGCTTAGTCACTAAAAATCTGCTACATCATCATGGAGCTTTAGAATCCATACTGAAAATCCTGGTCCAGATATGTTTTAAACATATAGGGTTGTATGTGGAACAGAAATATAAACAGTGAGATTAATGACAACAGTGTAATGTGCATTGCAACATTCTGTTCTGTGTATGTTTTAAATGTTTATTTGAAGATAATGCATACAGATGACTCTGTTAGTATAACAATTACCTTCATCTTGACTGTATTACTTCTCCTACAGAAAGAACATTTTCCATTTTATGGTTGCTTCTAAGTCCACCCTTATTGATGAGCTTTGACAAAACACTGAGTACCTCCCCAAAAAATGTTCTACCCTATTGTTTAGTTCTAAATTTTGTGCACTCTGGATTCTTTGACTGGAAAGGCAAGGTGTAGTTTGGGTACTATTATCCTTTTTTTAAGAGACTATATTAGCAAAACAACCAATCTAATTGGAATTTTACATAGTTCTTCACATTCTTAATTGTTATTACTTTGCTGTTGCTGAGATTTACATCCAGCTTTACTCCTCTCTGGTGATGCAAAGGAATGAGGATCTAATGGTGTACGGAGGAGATGAAGTCTGACATAAAGAATACGAGGAGGGAAGAAGGAAGACAAGCAAGAGAAAGGAATGCTCCAAACAAACTTTTAGGCTGTTTAGGCGCTATTTAAATGCATGCAGTGATTGTTCACCACTTGCAGCATCCAATGTTCACCACTTGCAGCATCCAACACATAAAACTGTAAGTCTTCAAAAATTCTTAGTGATTTTCTCACAAAATATACCTCACAAGACTATTGAGGAAATAAGCGTGTGTCTCACGCTATGGTCGCTGGCCATGCTGGAAAGACAGCAGACTTGACTTCTCATCCACTGCAGTCATAGGCTGGGCCGTCTACAGAGAGTTGCCTTCTGTTCACAATAGGTAGTATCTACTCATATGCAAATTGTTAAACCTGTAACAGTATATGGCACACAAGGGTAAATTCATATTAATGTGCTCATTTGATAAACATGAGGAGGAAAGGTTTGTCCAGGTTAAGAGCCCATTTGCAGGGTACATTTTAGTGTTGCTGGTTGCTGATGTGAAAGTCTAAGATTGGATTATTATCTTTTTGAATGTGGTACTTTTAGTGCATATTGATAGCTACCTAGAAGATTTCATGAGATTGTGTGGAAATCAGATTTATGCGTTACATTATATAAAATCAAGTTAGTATTGTAGACATATTGTTTTCATTAAGAGCTGCATACTTTTTATCAAATTAGTAGTTGTAACTACATCACTAAGTTTAGAATAAAGGAAAAATAAAACAAGGTAATTCAATACATGAGTAACATGTAAATATTCAGTGAGAAAAATACAGTGCATTTGTTTCATCATGGCCTCACCTGCACTAAGTGCCTTATGTTTAGGACACTACTAGATGGTTAGATACCCATTGTGTTGTGCCTCACCATAAAGTGAATATTTCTGGAGCATTAGGAGTGACTAATCCTGTCCCCATAATAACAAGTACTGGATACAGTGATTGTGAAAATTATGCAGATAGTCAATTACTGACCAAGAAGTTTTGTTATGACTTGGTTACTGTAAATGCAAAACCACTCAGGCTGTAAAATTTAGTTTATTCACTGAGATTTACATGCAAAAGTTTGCTTTTCGATTTTTATAGGCCATGGAGAAAATGATGTCAATTCATATCAGTCATACATTGTTTCTTCCTGGCTATCTGTTCATTAAACCTTCAGTATCACAATTATTCTTCACAGTACTAAGTCAAGAAACAAATAACTCTGATAGCAGTTATGTAGACAAGTTATGTTTCATGAAGTGCAAATTATACTGTTTGCTGTGAAGAATGTGAATCGTCCAAAATATGGCTTACTTTGGAGTCATTTGTAATGCAGAATGTCTTATCAAGCTGTGTATGAATGAGATATGCAGTCAGTTTGTAATATTGATGTATCACCTCAGCATTTATTGTGATGCTCAGTACAAAGTTTTTTATCTGTTATTTGTACCCAGTGTGAACTGTGTGAGAACATAGTTTTTGTGGTCTTTTTAGTTTATTACCAAAAGTTTTTTTTAAAGTTTCAACTAACTTTCCTGCACCAAAGACAGATGCCTATCTGAAACTGAGCTACCTGGTCTTCCTGACACTGTTCTGGTTATTTCTGGACATACAGGGAAACTTTTTGTACTTTTGCATAAATGATGTAGAATAAGAAATGCTTAATCTTTCCTGTTAATCAGCTAGCTCAGTACTTGAGCCATTGAAATCCCTCAAAGCCAGGATATCTGTGCATTTAAACAGCTATTGTAAGTGCATGAGTACTGTTGTGCACAAAAGCCAAATGTAAGTTGCCCTTATGAAAGCTGAAAATATGAGGTTTTTAAAGATCATTTGTTCATATACAAATCTCTCCATATCAAATATAGACTGTTACTTATGAATGTTGTTCAACACAGTGACTGTTGAATACATAGTTATGGATGTTTCACCTTTTGCCACCAGACCAGGCACATTGCATTAGGTGTGAGGCTTGGGGCTCTGCTGTGGCCACCAATGGCCGCAAGGCAGTCAATGGGTTAATCAATGAAATTTGTTATGTTGCTATTTTTTCATTTCATCAACACCTAAAATATCCAGTCTGTAATTTTGTCAGTGTAGTAATTCTTCTGGAGAGAAGTTCCACTTTCATTACATTAAATGCTTAGACATGCAATGGGGAATTAAAAGTATATTTTGTTTTTGTTTTATATGTGCTGTTGTCTTTTAAATGATTTTTCCCCCAATATTATCACTTATTTAACTTTCCATAACCCCCCACCTAAGCATTAACAGGCTTTATTAGAATTTGCATTCTAGTAGGGAATAGAGGATTCTTCTCATTACAGTGTCTTCATCTGTAAGCTTTTCTCAGTTCTGTTGCATAAGTTTTTATGAATTGTCTTATCAGAGATGCACAAAATGCTATTAACAACATATTTCATCCTTCTATCACCCAGTGGAGAGTCTGGAATTTTAAGTGCACAGGTTTGAAATGTGAAGTATGAACTCTTTGTACAATTACACTGTCCTACTCACTGATCTGGCTGGACTCGGTGTAGTGTTTCTGTAAACTGAAAAGTGAGCAGGTTAGTCTCCACTCTCTACCACTCTTAAGTCACACAGATCACCTCCAGGCTCTTGGTGTGCCTATCGACAACTTGGCGCTTCTGCTGTCTGGTGAACAGTCTCCTTTATTTCTGAATTATTAACTAATATAAAAGACACACATCAACAGAATCTGCATAAATCAGTGAACACTGCACAGCAGTGCTGGACGAGAAACTGATACTTAGTGTACCTGTATGGCAGGTAATGCACTTTTCTGGAAAAGGCGACTACCCCCACAACAAGCAAAGCTTGCTCTTCAGTTTCCCGGCAAACTATAGCATATCAGAGCAGTCAACTGCTCCATACTGGAGTTTGCTGGATGCTGATTGATTCGGTTTTTTGTGCAGTTCTATTAGATTGTTCCTATACTTACAAAGAAACTGTGTATCATTACAAAGCCAGAAAAACAGGTATGGACTTTAAAACCATTTGTTAACATAAATATATATCTTGCTTAGATGAAATAAGTTAGTAAAAAGATAGTCATCCTTTCAACTACAAAGGTCATTATCAGTGAAAAGCCACTGACAAAATCCTCTATTGGACACCTTATGAACTTTTATAATAATGTTCCTAATTTTGAATGAACCTTTTCTGCCAGTATTGTAAAAGTTGTTAGTGAAGGGAAGAACATTTCAAATAACACAAAGTGCTGGATGTTCAAAAGTATGTCTCTTAATGAATAATCACCACATTTGTTTCTCTTGTTCCAAGAACTTCAAAATGAGAAAAATCAGGAAGAAATGATGTAAAAGTATCAAGTAAATCTGAGTAGAACGAACAACATGGTATGTTATCACTGCAGATGTACTGAACCAGGAATTTTATTTCAGAATTATCTAAAAGAAACTTAAAATTTCTTTTTAAAAAAAATGTTACTATGGTTTCTACTATCCCTAAGATATCTACGCCTGTGGAACTATGTTGATGTGACAGTTTCTTCTTGTTGTTGTTGTGGTCTTCAGTCCAGAGACTGGTTTGACACAGCTCTCCATGCCACTCTATCTTGTGCAAGCTTCTTCATTTCCAAGTAACTACTGCACCCAACATCCTTTTGAATTTTCTTAGTGTACTCATCTCTTGGTCTCCCTCTACAATCTTTACCCTCCATGTTGCCCTCCAATACTAAATTGGTGATCCCTTGATGCCTCAGAACATGTCCTACCTACCGATCCCTTCTTCTATTCAAGTTGTGCCACAAATTCCTCTTCTCCCCAAGTCTATTCAGAACCTCCTCATTAGTTACATGATCTACCCATCTAATCTTCAACATTTTTCTGTAGCACCACATTCTGAAATCTTCTTCTTTTCTTGTCTAAACTATTTATCATCCACATTTCACATCCATATATGGTTACAGCCCATACAAATACTTTCAGAAAAGACTTCCTGACACTTAAATCTATGCTCGATGATATCAAATTTCTCTTCTTCAGGAACACTTTTCTTGCCATTGCCAGTCTACATTTTATATCCTTCCTACTTCGACCACCATAAGTTATTTTGCTCCCCAAATAGCAAAACTCATCTACTACTTTAAGTGTCTCATTTCCTAATCTAATTCCCTCAGCAGCAGTTGATTTAGTTACACTACATTCCAGTATCCTTGTTTTGCTTTTGTTGTTGTTCATCTTGTAGCCTCTTTTCAAGACACTATCCATTCCGTTTAACTGCTCTTCCAGGTCCTTTGCTGCCTCTGACAGAATTACAATGTCATCAGCGAACCTCAAAGCTTTTGTTTCTTCTCCATGGATTTTAATTCCTACTCCAAATTTTTCTTTTGTTTCATTTACTGCTTGCTCATTGTATAGAGTGTATAACATTGGGGAGAGGCCACAACCCTGTCTCACTCCCTTCCCAACCACTGCTTCCCTTTCATGCCCCTCGACTCTTATAATTGCCATCTGGTTTCTGTACAAATTGTGAATAGCCCTTCGCTCCTTGTATTTTACCCCTGCCACCTTCAGAATTTGAAAGAGGTTATTCCAGTCAACATTATCAAAAGCTTTCCCTGAGTCTACAAATGCTAGAGATGTAGGTTTATCTTTCCTTAATCTGTCTTCTAAGATAAGTCGTAGGGTCAGTATTGTCTCATGTGTTCCAACATTTCTGCGGAATCCAAAGTGATCTTTCTCAAGGTCGCGTTCTATCAGTTTTTCCATTCATCTATAAAGAATTTGTGTCAGTATTTTACAGCGGTGACTTATTAAACTGATAGTTCAGTAATTTTCACATCTGTCAACACCTGCTTTCTTTGGGATTGGAATTATTATATTCTTCTTAAAGTCTGAGGGTATTTTGCCTGTCTCATACATCTTGCTCACCAGATGGTAGAGTTTCGTCAGGGCTGGCTCTCCCAAGGCTATCAGTAGTTCTAATGGAATGTTGTCTACTCCCGGGGCCTTGTTTCCACTTTGATCTTTGAGTGCTCTGTCAAATTCTTCACGCAGTATCATGTCTCCCATTTCATCTTCTCCTACGTCCTCTTCCATTTCAGTAATATTGCCCTCAAGTACATCACCCTTGTATAGACCCTCTATATACTCCTTCCACCTTTTTGCTTTCCCTTCTTTGCTTGGAACTGGTTTTCCATCTTACAAGGGGAGGCCGCCAATTGTGAAATTCAGATTCGATTCATACTGCGCATAATAAAAGCTCATGGCCAGAGGTGTAGTGTGGCAAAGCACCAAGATGCACTTCTCAGCCGTTGTCGAGAAAATCGACAGTTAAAGGAAACCGTTGCGGTGAAATACTCTCTACAATTTATAATTTCCTACAGCATCGTGGCACGGCGGTAAGCGCTCGGGTTCGTAATCCGAAGGGCGCCGGATCGAATCTCGCGCCATGCAACTTTTTTTAGTATTTGTTTTTTGTAATTCATATATATATAAAACTCATTGTCTTTAAATATGTCTGCTTGTGTCTGTATATGTGTGGATGGATATGTGTGTGTGTGCGAGTGTATACCCGTCCCTTTTTCCCCCTAAGGTAAGTCTTTCCGCTCCCGGGATTGGAATTTTTTTATTTTTTTTTATATATATTAATTACAAAAAACAAATACTAAAAAATAAAGGTTGCATGGCGTGAGATTCGATCCGGCGACCTTCCGACTACGAACCCGGGAGCTTACCGCTCCGCCACGACGCTGTAGTAATTTATAAATCGTAGAGAGTATTTCACCGCAACGGTTTCTTTTAACTGTCGATTTTCTCGACAACGGCTGAGAAATGCATCTTGGTGCTTTGCCACGTTACACCTCTGGCCATGAGCTTTTATTATGCGCAGTATGAATCAAATCTGAATTTCACAATTGGCGGCCTCCCCTTGTTAGCTCTTGATATTCATACAAGTGGTTCTCTTTTCTCCAAAGGTCTCTTTAATTTTCCTGTAGGCAGTATCTATCTTACCCCTATTGAGATGTGCCTCTACATCCTTACGTTTGTCCTCTAGCCATCCCTGCTTAGCCATTTTGCAGTTCCTGTTGATCTCATTTTTGAGACGTTTATATCCCTTTCTGCCTGCTTCATTTATTGCATTTTTATGTTTTCTCCTTTCATCAATTAAATTCAATATCTCTTGTGTTACCCAAGGATTTCTACTAGCCCTCATCTTTTTACCTTTCTTGTTCCCCCACTGCCTGCACTATTTCATCTCTCAAATCCACCCATTCTTCTTCTACTGTATTTCTTTCTCCTGTTCTTGTCAACTGTTCCCCAATGCTCTCTCTGAAACTCTCTACAACCTCTGGTTCTTCCAGTTTATCCAGGTCTCATCTCCTTAAATTCCCACGTTTTTGCAGTTTCTTCGGTTTTAATCTACAGTTCATAACCAACAGATTGTGGTCAGACTCTACATCTGCCCCTGGAAATGTCTTACAGTTTAAAACCTGACTCCAAAATCTCTGTCTTACCATTATATAATCTATCTGAGACCTTCTAGTGTCTCGAGGCCTCTTCCATGTATACAACCTTCTTTCATGATTCTTAAACCAAGTGTTAGCTATGGTTAAGTTATACTCAGTGCAAAATTCTACCAGACAGCTTCCTTTTTCATTTCTTACCCCCATTCTATCATCACCTGCTACTTTTCCTTCTCTTCCTTTTCTTGCTATCGAATTCCAGTCCCCCGTGACTATTAAATTTTCATCGTCTTTCACTATCTGAATAATTTCTTTTATCTCATCATACATTTCTTCAATATCTTCTTCATATCCGGAGCTAGTTGGCATATAAACTTGTACTACTGTGGTAGGCGTGGCCTTCTTGTCTGTCTTGGCTACAATAATGCGTTCAATGTGCTGTTCGTAGTATCTTACCGTGCTCCTATTTTTTTATTGATTATTAAATGTTCGTGTGCATTACCACTATTTGATTTTGTATTTATAACCCTGCATTCACCTGACCAGAAGTCTTGTTCCTCCTACCATCGAACTTCACTAATTCAGACTGTATCTAACTTTAACCTATCCGCCCGATTAAGGCACCTGACATTCCACACTCTGATCCGTAGAATGCCAGTTTTGTTTCTCCTGATAACAACACCTTTCTGAGTAGTCCCCGCCTGGAGATCCAAAAGGGGGACTATTTTACCTCTTGAATATTTTACCCAAGAGGATGCCATCATCATTTAACAATAAAAGCTGCATGCCCTCGGGAAAAATTACAGCTGTAGTTTCCCCTTGCTTTTAGCTGTTTGCAGACAATTCTTCTGTTCTTACTGAACTGTCACATAACTCTTTCATGGCTGTTCCCTTTGAATTGTTTTTGCCAAATGTTTGTATTCTCACTTACCTAAAACAAAACTTAAATCTAAAGTTTCCTCCTTATGCTCTTCTTTTGCACCTTTTTCCACCTTCAAAGAATATATATTTAATTTGGGTGATATTTCCGTATTTTGCAAGGTATGTCTATATGTATGTGTTTGCAAGGTATGTCTATATGTACGTGTCACATCTGTAGCCTAAATTTCCATAAAAATTGTGATGTGCAACAAATAGAGTTTTGCATTGCCTTGCTCAAGTGCAATACCTTTTGTAAATCTGACTGATTGTTGATCTGTAATTGTATTTCTGAAACCCTTAAGGATTGAACAGTGCAAAATCGATTAATTTTTGATGCCCTTTGCATACTGAGCTCGTGCGTCATATCATTTTTTGTTACAAAAATAAAGTTTAGTTACATCTTTCCAATAAACAAAGCCATTTGTTTTGTATATTTCACTCTTTTATGGTCATAATGATGCTTTAGCTGTTATTACGGTTCTTATTCTTCTTTTGGGGTGGGGGTGTGGAGATTTGCATTTTATGGCTATGTGATACTATTTCTCTGAATTTTCCCTCACAGTAATCGATTTAGGTGCAATTTTTGCTCTCCATGCCATATAAAATTTGCTGTTTCACTCAGTTTTGTGACACATTCCTCCTTAGGCAAAGGGAGATCCGTTATTCAGTATCTAATTTCATTGCCAAAATGAAAAAGATGTATCAAACAATGTAAACTCCAGATATAAATATCAAGAGTGTAGGAAAATTATTTAATTGGACAGATAAAAAAAAATTACTGACCAAGCGGCAGCAGAACACACACATAAAAGCTTTTGGAGCCAGTGGCTCCTTCTTCAGGCAGAAGGAAGAATGGTGAAGGAAAAGTACTGGAGAGGTCTAGGAAAGTCACCCAGAACCGAGGGTCAGGGAAGACTTACTGTATGGGATGCAAAGGAAAGTCTTTCCTTCTCATCCCGTATGGTAATCCTCCCCTGACCCACCATTCTGGGTGACTTCCCCAAAATCGGTCCCTTTTCCTAGACCTCTCCAGTCCTTTTCCTTCACCCCTCTTCCTTCCCCTTCAACCCTTCTGCCTGAAGATGGAGCCACTGGCTCTGAAAGTTTCCCAATCACAACTGTTTTTTATGTGTGTGTTATGCGACCACTTGGTGTACAGATTTTTTATCTATCCAGTTAAATAAGTATATCAATAATTGATTGTTTTCATTGTTGTAACAGTGTAGGAAAAGATAGATTGCTACTAATCGTAAAGAAGATACGTCAGGTTGCAGACAGGCACAGTTAAAAGACACTCACATATAGCTTTTGCCCACAGCTTTTGTCTGTAAAGACACACACACACACAAAAAGCACAGCTCATCACACACGACTGCCAACTCCAGCATCTCGGGCTGGAATCTGGAAGGGGTTGGGGAAGTGTAAGGGGAAGCAATAGTAGTGTACAGGTGGGAAGAGAGACGAACGCTGTCTGGTGGAGAGTGCAGGTACTAGACTGCCAACAGGCACAGAATCAGAAAGCTGTGGAGCAGGGAGGTGTGGGAAAAAGGAACAAAAAAGGAGAGGAGTGGGGAAAGATGGGAGGATATGTTGGCAGAAGGCTGCAAATAGACAGGCTGGGAGACAGGAATGGGGAGGAGATGATAGGACAGAGGGGGTGGAAACTGTTGGGTGGAAAGTGTGGGGACAGTATGTTGCCACAGCATGAGGCTGAGTTAATTACGGGAGCAGAGAATGTTTTATAAGGATAACTTATCCTCGGCCAACATGCCGGCCTGTCTTTCCTCACTACTCTCCTTTTTTGTTCCTTTTCCCCCTGCCTCCCTGCTCCACAACCTCCTGATGCTGCACCTGTCAGCAGTCTACTCCCTACTTTCTCCACCAGACAGCATTCATCTCTCTCCCCACATGTACACTACTATCCCTTCCCGTTCCCCTTCCCCTTCTCTCCCCACCCCCTCCAGATTGCTGCTTGCATCCCACATGATGTTCCATTCTGGCTAGAGATGGTTGAGTTAGCGGTCATATGTGTGGCGGGGGGGGAGGGGGGGGGGGTGAGAGAGAGAGACAGAGAGAGATTGTTGTATGTGTGTCTTTTTGCTGACGATGGCTGTGGTCAAAAGCTATATGTGAGTGTCTTTTAATCATGCCTGTCTGCGACTTGACGTGTCTCCTTTACAGTAAGTAGCTATCTATCTTTTCTTACATTGTGGAAAAATAGATATAATAGGTGAGATAGCACAAGTAGAATTATCTAGCTCAGATAAAGACACAGCAACTAGGTGGTTTTCAGAAGCTGTTTACTGTGTCAGCAAGTCTTTCAGTGACATACAACATTATCATTTGCTTTACTTACCAGTAATGCATGTCTGGCTGTATGCAAAAATATCACTTTAAATTTCATCAGCAGTTAAACATCTGTACTTTTGATACAGAATGGTTCTCATAAACTTTGTTTGTTCTTCATTGCATATGCAACAGAGAACCATAATATTTTTAAAACCGGTGCCCACTATATAACAATAATTTATATTATTTCCACTTACTGTTATAATACACAATAGACTGTGAACAAGAGTGATGCAAAATGAGAAAAGAAAAACCTGGTGGATAGACAGCTAGAAGAGACCCATGCTGTCAAAGGTAGGAAAATACTTTAGAAGCAAATGTGATTTGTCTTTACATATTTCATGTGATGCACTACGAAGTGAATGCTCATATCACATCAAATAATCAACATGCATGCACATGGTGTAAGTCATTGACATTTCCTCAAAAATTAATTAATCAAGTGCATTGTTCTGTATTTTGCAACAAAAAATCACTTATGGCATTAAGATTTACGCTGTAGCTTGACAAATGGAGAAGATTATTTACCTTAACAAACCGGATATTTGTGTTTCTTATTACCATCATCATCAGTATTATATATTGCTCTAAGCTGTTGGTGAAAAGAGATTTAGTTGACTGCCTTTTTATGTTAATAGGCTTGTTACAGCTAGTATGTCTGTATTATCACACAGTTGCTTTTGGCTACTATTGTCAGTGTAGTTAAGAGAGTGAATAGAAGAACCAGAATGTTCATTTGAACATTTCCTATATCTCATAATAAAAAATTGTGAAATTAATATTTTTATATGACTCTTTGTATGTATATATATATATACGTATATATATGCTCTTAGTTTTCATTAAATGTGATTATAGGCTCATAATATATGAAGTACCTAAATAGTGAAGCAGTTTGCCAAAATAAATCTTTAGAATAGGTGTACCAACAATTTACCATGGTGTTGCCATTTTTGTATTGTTCAGGCACTATTTACCACTTGGGGTCCCAACTGTGCACAGTAATACAGGAGCTCCATTTAATAACAGCAGTGTTGTTATCCTAAATTGTTATGTTATTTGTTAATATATAAAATTGTTCCAGATTAAATATATTGGATAAATATAATTTCAGTCTTAAACTTTTTTAATCCTGTTCCAGTGTTACATAAAGACAGAGTACTGAGCATTGGAACATAATATCACACTACATACAAAGGAACTTCTTAGGTACCAAATATCTTAAGTAATAAAAAAAGTCTCCAGGGCATGTTTATCTTGTTGTTTGGTGATTTATAATGCTGACTGCTTGGAAAAAATAAAATTTGTCATCTGCTTTCTGAATACTACTTTGGTTGCTAATTACTTTTAAAATATTAAAGAGTATGAATAGATTGGCAAGTCATTCCTGAATTGGGTGAAATATATAGCATATTGTCATATTTGAAAAGGGCTGGAAATGAACTGTTGTTATTTTTCTTTGGGTTACACAAATAAACAAACAAAAAATAAATAAAAAATACAGCTTCAATTACAGGGAAGAGGTGATCTATAACAAGTGAAGATAACCAGTCACAGATGTAGTGGTATGGGGAAGGAATGGAAGGAGCAACTAGAAAATTTTGAATTGAATTAAATTTTTGTTATTGTAGGGACGTTGGGAGACACCAATGAATATATGAGGCCTGTTCAGAACATTCTGGAACATTCATAATTTCATACCAGTGGTCTGCTGGAGCTAAATTCGGTTGGCATCCCTACACACGTCTGTGTTTAATGCATAAGTGCCAGAAGTTTTATTGTTGTATGTCTGTCAGTTATTTTTCAGTGCTGTATTGAGCAGAATGTTGGGTCACACAGTTTCCGAGTTCCAAGATGGCAGAGTTAGAGGAGCAATGCGTGTGCATTAAATTTTGTGTGAATCTCAAGAAAACCTTCATAGAGACACACCAAATGATGCAGGAAGCTCGGTGTCATGAATGGTTCACATGGTTTAAAAATGGCTTGACGGAAGTTAAAGATGACCTTTGTTCGTGACGCCGTTTGACGTCTACCAACGATGCGCATGTCAGGAATGCCAATCAAATTGTGCATGCCAATCAAAGACTGACTCTCCCAGAGATTGCAGAAGAATGTAATGTTACAGTTGGATCATGTCATGAAATTCTGACACAGCATCTTGGAATGCATCCTGTTGCCACCGAGTTCGTCCCACGGCTCGAGGGTCAAGACCAGAAAGACCTTCACCTCGCTATCTCTGACGAGTATTTGGATCACGCAAATGGGAACCGGATATTCCTTAAGGGAATCATAACTGGTGATGAGATTTGAGTATACAGTTGTGATGTAGAGACCAAGGTTCAGTGTTCACAATGGGTCGGGAAAGGTTTTCCAAGACCGAAAAGAGCTTGTCAGGTTAGGTCAAATATCAAAGCCATGCTGATAGTTTTCTTTGACTCTGGCGGATTGGTTCATCATGAACTCATGCCATAGGGACAAACTGTTAATTGATGGTAATATCGGGATGTGTTGCAATGCCTGTAAGAAAATGTGAGAAGGAAATAGCGCGAAATGTGGTGAGATAATTCATGGCTCTTGCATCATGGTAATGCACCTGCGCATTCATCCTTGTTGGTGCATGACTATTCCACAGAAAGCAAAATCACAATGCTGCTTGGACCCTGCAGACTTTATTTATTTCCAAAATTGAAAACCCTTCTATAGAAAGGACAAAGATTTGCAACGATAGACGAGAGTAAAGAAAATTCGCAGACAGCACTTCACACGATCCAGCAAGAGGCATACCAAGGCTGCTTCCAGAAGTGGAAATGGTTTTGGGAGCAGTGTATCAATTGTGGAGGAGAGTATTTCAAAGGAGACCATGCACAATAAGTGAAAGGTAAGTGCAGAAAAATTTTGTGGACCAAGTTCCGGAATTTTTTGAACAGACCTTGTAAAACAAATTGTTAATTATTGTGACATTACTTATCACTAGTATCAGTCTTTATAACACTAAAGTATACATTAAGTTATTATTCACTGATATATCACATCCAAATACTGTAAGTAGAAGAAGAAAATATATTACAATCACATCATTTTGTTGGCCTCATTTAAAGATTCGTTATTATCATAAGGACTCAGTTTTAATAGAAAATCTTTCTTTATCTGATAGTTCCCGTATACACTTGTATACGACATTGAAGAACTGAATTGTTTAATAATGTCACAGTGACAATCTTAATTTTCTGAAGCTTTGTCTACAATGTACTCTGGGTGTCATGCCGCATATTGTCTTCAGTTCCTTCTTCTATAATTTAAAAAAGTTGGCTACATTATTTTAGTGGCCTTTCAGAATAGTTTTGTGTTCTGCATGACTGTGTATTAGAGCATTATAGCAACTTTCAGTACTGGAACACTAAAACAAAGACATAGTTTCCTAAGGGCAAATATTCGTTTAATAATTTTGTGAGACAATTCATGTAATTATCTGAAGACAATTTGAATTCAGTTGTCAACTTAATGGAAAGCTGTCATCAACTCAAAGATTGGTTTGAACACTACAGTGTTTTACTGGGCATTGTCCTGTGTCAGAGCTGGTGTGCCATTACCATCATCCAACCTTTGAACTGACCACCCAGCCAATTATTGGGGGTTTATTTAACAAAGGCTCTGAATCATTGTGTAATTAACACAGGATTATCTGACACGATTGCATGAATGGATCCATGAAAGGTCTGCAATTCTTTTGCCAATTGATCGAGGGTCAATTGTATTTCTGATATGATTATCTGTTTCACTTGCTTGACCAAATCTTCGTTTTTGGAGGATGGTGGTCTTCCACTGGAGTGCTCTTCTCTCAGTGATTCCTGTCCATCCCAAAATCTTGAATACCACACATAAAAGGCTGTTTTCTTTAAACAAGCATCCCAGTAAAGTATTTGTAAGGATAGCAAAGTATCTGTAGCAGATTTCCCCAGTCTGCACAGGAGTTTGATGTTCGCCCTTTGCTCAAAATATAACATCATGCCCATAGATCACCACTTGCTCTTACTTGTAAATAAACAAAAAAACATTATGCAAATTATTGAAGAGTAATCATGCAACAATTAGTTAAATCAGAGTATTTAATTCAGACCAATTCAAGGGGTAACAAAACAGTTACAACAAAATAATGCAAACTTTCTGAATGCCCATCAAATCAGAATTTACAAATTTTGTTATTCACACTGATAATGGACTGCTGGTTTGAACATGTCATTTACCATAGATATTTTTAACTATGAGTAGTTAATACAGGAAACTGGGTGCAGTTTCAACTACGATTTTACTGTTTTTTCCCTCCTTATTGAGGAAACTTACATAATCTTCACAGAATGAGATTTTCACTCTGCAGCGGAGTGTGCGCTGATGTGAAACTTCCTGGCAGATTAAAACTATGTGCCGGACCAAGACTCAAACTCAGGACCTTTGCCTTTCACAGGCAAGTGCTCTACCATGTGAGCTACGCAAGCACAACTCACACAACATCATGTCCTGTCCATTTCCATTTTAGAGCATGTACTCTTTCTACAACATTCTGAATTCCTATTACTGATCTTGTGTCTTCCCTTCTTATCCAGTCTTTTGTAGTGAGACCTAGGAGTGACTTTCCATAGCTCTCTGAACTGTTCGAAGTTTTCTTTTAAAAATATAGTTTCACACACATATGTTAGTACAGGAAGAACACACAGTTTAAAAACAACCTTTTTTAAGTTTGCTGCCACATTAGATTTATAAACAGTTTTGTTTCTTTCATAAGCTCTCTAATCTACCTTGATCCAGAAGAAAAGAAAGATCTTTGGATCTTAATTAACTAGTCCAGATAAACATATTTATTAACATTGTTTAGACAGTTGTTGTTCAATATTGTCTTGCAGTTAGCCACATATTGTGCATAATATTTGTTTGGAACAGATTTATTCTAAAGACCACAGTTTTAAAACTATATGCTAAATCCTTTATAGAAGATTGCAGGTCTGTCATATTGTGGGAGAAAGGGGGGGGGGGGGGGGGATTCCTAGAATAAAAAGGAGAGAAAAAGCTATTCTGTGGCAACACCATTTTCGGGGGCATTCCCACAGAAATTAGCAGTACAGCCACAGCAGCTGTAGGCACCTGTCAGGTGCTATAGTGTCGGCATTCTCGTTGCTGCATCAGGGCTGTTTATACAATGTGAGGTGGACTAGGCCAAGAATGCAATAACGTGACACAGTGGTAAAATGAAGCTCTTGCAGGATAAGCTCTTTACACACCACCAGGCCACAGATTTGTTATCCCGATTGTGACTAGAAACAGCACGTCAGCACAACAAGTGGACCACAAAGCAGTGTAAATAATCATTAATTTTAGCAGTGGCTTCAGCAGTCCAACAGCACCTCCAGGAATGCATTCCAGCAGCACTTCCAGGAATGAGAGTCCTACACTGGATGACTGTGCAATATGGAACAGCATGCAGCTGCTATAAGTTTGGGCCTCCACTGCAGCATCATCTGCTAGTACTAACAATAAGTCGTGGTGCTTCTCTACTGGTGGGCTGCCTCCTGGCCCACTTGAGCAGTGGCCAGACTCCTGCTCTGGAGGGAATCAGAAGAAGACTGGAATAGTACAGCTACCCACTATTCAGTGCTGGTATGGGCATCTAGGCACCGTGCACTGTCGCTCACAGGGATGAGATCCACAATCAGAGGCTGGCATCCCCTGCAAGCAACCCAACAGTCTCCAGCACCACTGGCTCCATCTGTTAGGGGCCATGCCCTGCTAACTGGGCCACATGCCACTGTATAAGTGTCTGGAGTCAACACACCTGGGTGCAACTTAATGGCTCGGTGGCTGTCAGCTCATCACTGCCACTTCCTGTGTTCCCTAGGTGCATTACATGTTCCCATCTCTCATTATATGAGGACATATCCAGCATTGTTGAAGATGACTGTTTAGATGGTCTGTGTTGTATGGTGCTGGGAGGTATAATGTTGCATGGGTGTACTGAGTCCAAATCTTTGAACACAATATGCTGACCAGTCAACATTGTTGTGACATTGTACTACTTCCCCATGTGCATTTTTTCAGAGGTGCGTTGGGTTCTGATTTCATTTTTACAGATGACAGTGTGCAAGTGCATCGAACAGCGTAGCTTGAGGAGCTCTTGGAATGAGAGGATATTTGGTGAATGGATTTGCCTGCCCCTTCCTCCTGACTTAAATTTTGTGTAGCACATGTGGAATGAATTGAGAAGACATATTGCAGAATAACCACCTGCACCAATGACTGACCATCTGCACTGGTGGAGGAATGGAATGCCCTACCACAGGAACTCTTTGCCAACCTTTTGGCCAGAATGGAAGCACATTGCAGAGCTTGTGTTGCTGCCTGTGGTTACACACTCTATTACGAACCATGTCCTCCCTCAGTAATTAAAACTTCCGGGCTAAGAGGCCGTGATCCAATAGTAGAAATACTTCTCCCTGATGTTTCGTTGCCAGCTACGGGCAACATGATCTGAGGTGAGCCGTAGCCCGCAGCTGGTAACAAAACGTCAGGGAGAAGTATTTCTACTATTGGACCACGGCCTCTTAGCCTGGAAGTTTTAATTACTGAAGACGCCGGCCGTGAAAGCCTACACGCTATGATCATGTACTCCCTTTTTAATGTCCAGAGGAACATCATAAATTGCAGTGACTTCAGTGTAATTATTGTCTTTGAGTAGAAGTGTAATTTTGGTTTTCTCTTTGTGTATTTCTTTCAGTTACCTTCCGTGCTATACTGTAGCAATTCTGTCTGTGTATGTTGCGAGTTTCATCAAGCTTTCAAACAATGGAAATTCCAAGTTGGAATATCAACAATATAAGGAAAAATATAGATTGCTACTCACCAGAAAGATGACACATTGAGTTTAAGACAGGCACAATGAAAAGTTTGTTGAACATTTAGCTTTTGGCTAAAGCCTTCTTTAGAAAAGGAAACCTATGTACACATGTACATTCATTCACAAAAAGAAGAACACCTCATGTGAACATGGCTGCCATCTCCTCCAGCTCATACAGAGAAAGCCCTGAAATGTGCATGTTTGTAAGGCTCCAGCTGGTGAAAGCTGTGATTCTATATTCTATGCTCTACTTTTTCAGGATTTCATTCCCCTTGAAACAATTCAGAGCCCAAATCATGTTCCGATGCATGTGTGGCTAAAAGGCTTAGTGCATCTTAAGATGATTTAAAATCGTACCATCTAATAGGGTGTATTTAATATTATTAAGAACTTCCACTGTTCCTTCATCTCAAATCCACTTAGATCATTGTTTCAGCAAACTTAGTAAGTATGGCTCATTCATTGCCTGTTTTCTTATAAAACATCAATAAAATCTGACAAAATATATAAACAAATGCAATAGTTTCACATTTCTTGATCCAGAGCATCCTTTTATGGCTTGAATTCTTTCAAGATCAGACAGGATCCCATTTATGCTGTGATGTTCCATACTGTTTATCGTGATTTTGAGTGGTTATGTAAAGTATGCATGGGAGCTATGATTTCGTATTATTCATTTGCTTACCTTGATATTTCTTCACACTCACCAGTATCTCTTTGTGGGACTTTTCTCAAAGTGCTGCAGTTATAGCCTGAAGTTAAGAGTACAGTCCAGTATCCCAATTTTTGGAATAAATACGATGCTTCTCAGAAACAATGTGTCATATGTTGTACTCTTATTTACAATGACCGCGCATAACAGTTTGCTTGTTATTTGGAACATCACAAATATGTTAACATTAACTATGTTCAAAACTGCCTGTCCATGCTAAAGATTCCAAGTGAATATTTCACATAACAGTTTCTCTCTTGTTCCTGTGACTTTCCCATGACTCACATCACATCTCCAAGGTAGGACCCAAAGACACTGAATAAACAGCCCAAGCAGCAGGTAGTGTGAGCAAAGTAAGACTGCTGTCATCGTCCTGGCCTGCAGATACATTGTGTCCATCCACTACAGAGTACATGAACATAAAGAAAACTGACTTCCAAACAGCAGGCTATACCTGTTATTACTTAAATAAACATTTTACACTTGCAATCATCATTCCTTGGTTCAGTAAGTGATATGTTACACTATAGATTCCTCCCCTTAGATGGATTATGTCACTATTCTAAAACACATATAAACATCGAACATTTGAAGTTCAAAACTAATTTTTACCTTCTTAATTAATTGTTGACAGTTTGTGTCTATTTCATCTCAACTGTAATAACTATACGTATGGATGTTTATAACATGTGGAATACCCTACAATTAATTAGAAAGTATTAATCATGGGCATGCTTATTTGACCTAATGTCACTTTGATTAAATTCCTTTACTCATCTACCAGTGAGATGTATGGTAACTTGTTCTTAATTGTTGTTAGAACTGCTGTAGATAAGTTTTGTTGAAATTATTCAGTTCAGTTGCAAAATAGGTACTTCTTATTTGATGTCATGGTGATCCTTACAAGGTCATGTTTGGTAGAAATACCATCAGCCTGCAGCGTGAGATAACAAGTATACCTTTACACATTGTTAAGACATTTTATTACTCATAGTGATACGGATGGTTTGTCTCAATTAACAGCTCAGCAGTGAACCTTAAACTCCAACTCGCTTCCTTAGGTAAACTTTTAAACAATTACTACTACTGTTGGCGTTACAGCTTTCAGTAATTACAATTGAGAAATATTTAACTGAGTCAAATTGACATAGATACAGAAATGGTGTAAACATTATGATTTGCTCAGCACAACCAAATTAGGCAGAAAAACAATGACTTTGTCAGTTTCATTAATTACAAAATAAAAAATTAATTATGGTTTTCATACCATGTTTTAGACAGATATTTTAACAGAGCTTTCAGTTACATTTACAGTAATTTTGTATTTTATACAGAAAGTATCTTCCAACGATTTGTGTACACGTGTTTGATTTTGTTATTTCATTAAACTCGCATAATTACTTTGAATATCAGTGAACTTTGATACATGTGTTACTGATAATGATGGATAATAGCAGTTCTTATAATGTTCTGAACATTGCTTTATGTATTTTGTCCAACAAATGAAAATGAGTGTCATGGTATAATATGTTTTCATTATATGTTAATTAAAACACAATATGACAGTTGCAGATGTTCCTGCCAATTGACTGAGTTTTGTAGGTTTGATATGTTAGTACTTCATGATCATTTACACGTTACATTTCCGACCAGGTGGAGGTTACTACTTTGTTTACATTTATGACAATATGGTTATCTTGTTCTTTATCTGATTTGAATTGGTTACATATGATATAATTAGTATACTAAGGTAACATACAAAATATACCAAATAGATCCATTACATTCATATAACAGTATTGAAATCTGTGAAGTGGCTAGCCCTCGGTCAACTAAGAGTTCTTGTAATGATCTGCTCAATTTGTTTCTGTTCTGGTCTAAGTTTCACCAGACCATAATTCTCATACTATGAATACAAATCCTTGGATAACAAATATTTATTACCATTACTTATCATTAAACAGGTTTACAATATCTCTTCATTTTATACATGTGAACTGTCCAGTACTAGGACCTTTAGGCTGGTTGCACTTTCAGTCTAATTATCTGTATTTCATTTAACAAACTATATTTCTTGTAAATCCAACCATGTACTTATCACCTTAAAAAAATCCTCTAATACCAAGTTTAACAAACTAAATTCCCACATCCCCAAGGAAGAGTATATTAATGTCTACAAAATTTACAAAGCTATGCTGGCATATTGTCGTATGTAAGTTCTTATAGGAAACGCAACATTCATGAACAAATAACTCACCTAGGCTTTGTAGCCCATTTGCTGGCCAGTGTTTTCTGATTTCAGTTGTCTGTCAAATACAGAAGTAGCCCTATGCCAGTCATTCATTACACACAGTTATCTCATTGTGCATGACTCAGTTATTTCATCAATTGCTCATAAAGTATAGGATAGTTAAAAGTAATTACACTTTTAAAGAAGATACAAATAAGGAAAGAGACTGCTATAGCAGACATCTCAGGACCTAACAGATGTCAATCCACGTAAACTGCGGCCTGTTTCATAGGACACATCTTTTCATCATAACTATATTACACCAACTTTTTTCTTTACTTCTCAAAGATTCTATTAAGAAACAACCTTTGGATGTGAAAGCCTTCTAATCTTGTATGGACTTTCACAACAGTGGAAGAACTTGCTTGTTTCTTCCTTTAATTCTGAACTGAGATGAAAAGCCCTTACTAGCACCATGTCATTCAGTTAAAAATTATGTTCATGCACTCTACATTGGGTTCATTGTTTTAGACACTTCTGTACCTTTCCTTGTAAATCACTGTTAATTATCTCCTTTGTGTTTTTAATAAACTACTAAAGAGATGTACAACAACAAAAACAATCCCTCCTCCTCAAAAATTATATGCCAGTAAAAGAATTACCTATGTCATTCAGTTTAAAATTCACGGCAATTGCTTTAAAATTATTTCTGTACTCTCTACATTGCATTTATTGTTTTGGGCACTTCTATACCTTTCCCTGTAAATCACTGTTAATTATTTCTGTTGTGTTGGCAGAAGAGCCAACACCATGTTACTAGAGGAGGCCGAAATGCACGCGTTTTAGCTCACGCAGGCTGGCGTGAGGAGGGAAGAACTATACTGGACGTGAGGTCTGGAACATGACAAGGAATTATAATTCAGAAAGCGGACGTAATTAGTTTAATACTTAACTTTAATCCATTAATGATGAATGTCACTCTTGACGGTACATGATTCACAATATTATCTGTTCAGAATACATTCATAGTAACTGAATATGGCGCCTTGCTAGGTCATAGCAAATGACGTAGCTGAAGGGTATGCTAAACTGTCATCTCTGCAAATGAGAGTGTATGTAGACAGTGAACCATCGCTAGCAAAGTCGGCTGTACAGCTGGGGCGAGTGCTAGGGAGTCTCTCTAGACTAGACCTGCTGTGTGGCGGCGCTCGATCTGCAATCACTGATAGTGGCGACACGCGGGCCCAACGTATAGTGACCGACCACCTACCAAGTGTGGTGTCTGGTGGTGACACCACAATTTCCTTTGTATTTTTAATAAACTAGATAAAAAGATTAATAACAATAAAAACAATCCTTCCCCCTCAAAAATTATCAGCCAGTAAAAGAGTTACAAGTATCTGAAATTAAATTTAGACCTTAGTGATGTCGCAGTTATGTCACTGACTTGCTCAAAGTCAGGGCCTGATATATACATACAACCTGATATATATATATATATATATATATATATATATATATATATATATATATATATATATATATATATATATATATATAAAAAAAAGAAAGATGATGAAACTTACCAAACAAAAGCGCTGGCAGGTCGATAGACACACAAACAAACACAAACATACACACAAAATTCTAGCTTTCGCAACCAATGGTTGCCTCGTCAGGAAAGAGGGAAGGAGAAGGAAAGACAAAAGGATATGGGTTTTAAGGGAGAGGGTAAGGAGTCATTCCAATCCCGGGAGCGGAAAGACTTACCTTAGGGGGAAAAAAGGACAGGTATACACTCGCACACACACACATATCCATCCACACATACACAGACACAAGCAGACATTTGTAAAGGCAAAGAGTTTGGGCATTTTTTGGGCAGAGATGTCAGTCGGGGCGGATGTACAGAGGCAAAGATGAAGTTGAAAGACAGGTGAGGTATGAGCGGCGGCAAATTGAAATTAGAAATTAGCGGAGATTGAGGCCTGGCGGATAGCGAGAAGAAAGGATATGCTGAAGGGCAAGTTCCCATCTCCGGAGTTCTGACAGGTTGGTGTTAGTGGGAAGTATCCAGATAACCCGGACGGTGTAACACTGTGCCAAGATGTGCTGGCCGTGCACCCACGTGGAATGTTTCCCTCTATTTTTTATATATATATATATATATATATATATATATATATATATATATATATATATAATGGAAGGAAACATTCCACGTGGGAAACCCACTTCCTTTCGTCTTCCCCTCTCCTTCCCTCTTTCCTGATGAGGCAACAGTTTGTTGCGAAAGCTTGAATTTTGTGTGTGTGTTTGTGTTTGTTTGTGTGTCTATCGACCTGCCAGCGCTTTTGTTCGGTAAGTCACCTCATATAATATATATATATATATATATATATATATATATATATAAAAAATAGAGGGAAACATTCCACGTGGGAAAAATATATCTAAAAACAAAGATGATGAGACTTTACCAAACAAAAGTGCTGGCAGGTCGATAAGACACACAAACATACACACAAAATTCAAGCTTTCGCAACAAACAGTTGCTTCATTAGGAAAGAGGGAAGGAGAGGGAAAGACGAAAGGATGTGGGTTTTAAGGGAGAGGGTAAGGAGCCATTCCAATCCCGGGAGCGGAAAGACTTACCTTAGGGGGAAAAAAGGACAGGTATACACTCCTTTTTGTCTTTACAAATGTCTGCTTGTGTCTGTGTATGTGCGGATGGATATGTGTGTGTGTGTGTGTGTGTGTGTGTGTGTGTGTGCGAGTGTATACCTGTCCTTTTTTCCCCCCTAAGGTAAGTCTTTCTGCTCCCAGGATTGGAATGACTCCTTACCCTCTCCCTTAAAACCCACATCCTTTCGTCTTTCCTTCTCCTTCCCTCTTTCCTGATGAAGCAACTGTTTGTTGCGAAAGCTTGAATTTTGTGTGTATGTTTGTGTTTGTGTGTCTATCGAACTGCCAGCGCTTTTGTGTGGTAAGTCTCATCATCTTTGTTTTTAGATATATTTTTCCAACCTGATATATACATACACAATCTCCATTATCTAACCCTTCAAAGTGATCAGTCACAATATTGTGTGATTCTTTAACTTCTCCTGGCGTATTTCTTGCTCAAACAGTTCACGGGTGTACTGCCGGTCCATAGTGTCAGACATGTCGCCATTGTCAGGTGCGCTGACGATCTGAGCTCCTGAGGGCGGGCGACCATCCTAAATCGCCTTCCCCTGCGAGGCGTTCTCTCTGCGGTCCACTCCCGCGGCCGCGAGTTGGCGGTCACTGAGAGGCTGGCGTCAGTATCTGTGGTGGTGTCGATGTAACTGCCTCATCTGCCCTGGTTGCTCGTTTGTTTTCTTTGATGAGCCTCTTTTTAATTAGACTCAGTGCTGGTTCCCATTCCTTGCTGAGGTTATAACCGCAATCTCTGTTGATGAGTCCGTCCCCGATACGAATTTCAATAGCCTCTCTAATGACACTGTCCCAGTATTCAGATGTCTGTGCCAAGACCCTGGTATGTTGGTAGTCCATTTTGTGATTTTCGGACAAACAGTGCTCTGTGACTGCCGACTTGTTGGGGTACATAAGTCGAGTGTGCCTCTGATGTTCTCGGCAACGATCTTCGATGGTGCACACTGTCTGTCCAGTGTAAGTCTTTCCACACTCACAGGGAATCTGGTATAGGCCGGCCTTCCACAAACCAAGATCGTCTATGACACTTCCCTATAATGCTCGTGTTTTATTGGGCGGGCAAAAGACAGTTGCTACTTAGTGTTTCATCAATATTCGCCCTATTTTCCCCAAAGGTGCGCCAGTATATGGTATATAGGCAGTGGCTATCTCTTCCCCATGACTTCGTCCATCTCCACACGCTGTACTGTAGAGGTGGGGGCGGGGAGCTCATCTGATTTGCCATTTTGAATATCCTCCTTCTGTTTGCTCATAGTATTCTCCATTAAACAGAAAATACGTGGAGGTCAGAACATGCCTGAAAAGGTCGGTCATGTTCTCATCAAATTTCTGTGCAATGAGCTCAACTGACTCTCGAAGAGGCACCCTGGTGAATAACGAGACTTTATGGACTCCCTAAAATCCACAAAGAAGGGGTGCCGTTACACCCAATTGTCAGCAACATTAGGACACCTACATATTTGCTGGCCAAATACCTGGCAGAACTACTAAGCCCTTACGTGGATAAATGCCCTCATCACGTTCGGAATTCTATGGACTTCATAAAACGTCTCGAGAACTTCAAGCTGAAAGACTCAGATATCATGGTGAGATTTGACGTTGTCTCGTTATTCACCAGGGTGCCTCTTCAAGAGTCAATTGAGCTCATAGCACACAAATTTGCCGAGAAGACGACCGACCTTTTCGGGCACGTTCTGTCCACGTATTTTCTGTTTAATGGAGAATACTATCAGCAAACAGAAGGACTCGCAATGGGGAGCCCACTTTCGTGTGTGGTCGTGAATTTCTATATGGAGTATTTCAAGGAGGAAGCTTTGGCGTCATCCAAATGGAAATCTACTTGTTTTCTATTTTATGTTGATAACACGTTCGTGATATGGTCCCATGGAAGGGACAAGCTCCTAGACTTCCTTACACACCTGAACTCCATGCATCCGAACATCAAATTCACTACGGAGACCAAAGCAGAAGGAAGTTTACCATTCCTGGACGTCATGGTCAAAAGAAGAGCAGATGGCACCCTGGGCCATTGGGTGTACAGGAAGAAAACCTGTATTTGCATGCAAATAGCTACCACCACCCTTCGCAGAGGAATGGGGTACTAAAAACACCGGTGCACAGGGCGCACACCATCTCAGACACAGAGAGTCTGCCCCATGAGCTGGAACACCTCAAAACTGTATTTCGGGAAAATGGGTACTCGGAATGGCAGGTCAGACACGCTCACCGCCCCACCTCTACAGTACAGCATGTGGAGATGGACGAAGTCGTGGAGGAAGAGATAGCCACCGCCTGTATGCCATATACTGGCCCACTTTTGGGGAAAATAGGACGAATATTGAGGAAACACCGAGTAGGAACTGTGTTTTGCCCGCCCATTAAAACATGAGCATTATTGGGAAATGTCAAAGACAATCTCGGTTTGCAGAAGTCTGGCCTATACCAGATTCCCTGTGAGTGTGGGAAGACTTACATTGGACAGACAGTGCACACCATCGAAGATCATTGCTGAGAACATCAGAGGCACACTCGACTTATGTACCCCAACAAGTCGGCAGTCGCAGTGCACTGTTTGCCCGAAAATCACAATATGGACTACCAACATACCAGGGTCTGGCACAGACATCTAAATAAATACTGGGACAGTGTTGTTAGAGAGGCTATCAAAATTCGTACCAGGGACGGACTCATCAACAGAGATTGCGGCTATAACCTCAGAAAGGCATGGGAACCAGCACTGAGTCTAATTAAAAAGAGGCTCAGTAAAGAAAAGGAATGAGCGAGCAGGACGGATGAGGCAGTTACACATACGCCACCACAGACGCTGACGTCAGCCTCTCAGTGACCGCCGACACGCGGCCACAGGCGCTGACCGCTGAGAGAATGCCTCGTGGGGGAAGGGGATATAGGATGGCCACCCGCCCTCAAGAGCTCAGTTCGTCAGCACACCTGACGATGGCGACATGTCTGATTGCCAAAATATTGTGCCCGTTGGACTCTATGGGCTGGCAGTACACCCATGGACTGTTCGAACAGTCACAATATTGTTTTTGTGAGGTGCACCACATGAAACCAGTTCTTTGGTGACTCTACAAAGAAATACTGCGTTCAACTGCATCAGGGGTACGGACAAAAGGTCTCCTCCTGCAGTAGTTCCATTAAATAGCCCATTATTTTTTTTATATACAATACATCTATTTTGCTTAGCATGCCTTGCCCCTGTACCAAGAACCGGCTCTCTTACTGCTAACAATAATAGACTTTTTAGCCTATGTACAATGAGTTCATAACTTAACTGTTCAGCTGAACATTCATTCAGGTACAAATGTGTGCCATAACATTGCTTAAAACCAACTTATGCCTCATTGTAACCATTATTAACCATGATTTCCAAACTTACTTTACTCACAATGTATGCAAAACTTAATCAATCATCTAAATCTACATTCTTCTTAAACAGGATTACAGTCAACATACATTCTAATAAACCCAGTGTAACACAGAAATTCATTTCTACTTATGTTAATATTACCACAAATTTCTTTCTTTAAAGTCTTAGTAACTTTATCCACATTTTTATATATGCACAATTTTAAGTCATTTAACTCTTTTATTATTTTATTTACACTTAGGTTCTTTGTTCTCCAATCTACTGGTTTCTGCATTAGAGTGAGGCATACCAACAGACAATTAATATTTTCTCATAGTTTATGTTTGATTACATTAGCTGCATGATCCTCTAAGCTAGCAAACATAGAGCCTGAAATAGCAGCCATATCCAAATATTTTCTTTGTTCTAACACTCTTAATCTAATTTGTGTGTCTGAGATTTGTTCATGCACTACATAAAACCCCTGCACAGTTAATTCTTCTGTTTGTTTTAAGTCCTTGTCCACATGTCTAAATTGCTCATTTAGCTTATTGCAAACTAAATGATGCTGCTCAATTACCTCTGAAAAGACACCAATGGAAAAATGTACAACACCAAGAAGTAGTTGTGCAAAAAAAACAAAAGTTGGTAGGCCTGTTTCTACATTTGAAAGACAATGTGTGTACCAATTACATGCCAGTCACGTAACAGTAGCATTAATAGTGCCACTATGAGGATGCAAATCAGGTTTAGCCACACAACAGTAGCGTTAATAGTGCCACTATGAGGAAGCAAATCAGGTTTACTTTAAATACACATTGTAATTATCATGAGAATTAGGTACATTTGAGATTGGATGTGACGAGTTGATTTTAGTCAAGAATACCTTTAAGGTGACAAAGATGCCATATTAACACCTCACTGAGTTTTAATGAGGTCATGTAATACAGCTATGTGAAGCTGGATGTTCCTTCTATGCTACTGCAGAAAGACTTTGCAGGAATATAGCCACTGTACATGATTACTGGCAGCAGTGATCACGAGAATGTACAGTTGCAAGAAGACTGAGCCCTGGACCAGGTCCTGAGACGCTACTGAGAGGGAAGACCATCATTTTTGGCACATGGCTCTCACATATTGTACTGCATCTGCATCAGCAATTTGAGCATTAGTTGGCACCACAGTGGCATGATGAACTGTTACAAATTTGTTACTTCGAGGAAAGCTCCGAGCCAGATGCCCTTTATTGTGCATTCCTCCTTTCCCAATACACCACCATTTGCAACTTAGGTGGTATCAAGTGAGAGCTCATTGGAGGACAGAGTGGAGGTCTACTATCTTTTATGATGGAACCTGCTTCTGACTTGGTGCCACTGATGGCTGTGTGTTGGTTAGAATGAGGCCAGCTAGACACACTGGGCCTACAATTGGAATTATGGTCTGGGGTGCAATTTCGTATAACAGCAGGAGCACTCTCCTGGTCATCCCACATGCCATGACTTCAAAATTGTATGTCAATCTGGTGATTTGACTTGTCATGCTGCCATTTATGGTCAGCATTCCAACAGGAACTTGCCCACATACCGCTGTTGTAACCCAACATGCACTACAGGGTGTCAACATGTTCCTTTGGCCTGCTCAATTACTAGATCTGTATCCAATGAAACACAAATGGGACACCATCAGACAACTAATCCAATGTCATCCACAAACAGCATTATCACCCCTGTACTGACCAACCAAGTTCAAAAGGCATGGAACTCCATCCCTCAAACTGATGTCTGGGATCTGTACAACACAATGCCTGTGCATGCTTGCATTCAGCAGTCTAGCATTTGCAATGGCTTATTTCGCACTGACATTAACCTGTAATTCTGGAATGTTATTCACTTAAATATGTTACCTAGACAAATTTATTCCCAAAATTTCATTACTCTACATTAATTATTTTTTGTTGTTGTGATTTTTTTACATCAGTGAATAACTTAATACACAAAAAGGTCTACTCCCAAGTAGTGACAGGAGAAGAAAACATATAAAAGTTAAGGAAATGTGCACACTTTTTGAGCTAATGGCTCTTTCTATTTGCAGATGGAATGGAGGAAAAATGGGGATTAGGGAAAAAGGATTGGCAAGTTTTAGGAAATGGGGAGAATTACAAGAAAGTCACCCAGAGCCCTAGGTCAAGTGAGACTTTCCAGACAGGATGAGAACAAAAGACGGATTGTTGGGGACTGCACCAGATGAGATTTGAAAACCTAAGCCCTTAAAGATGGAAGATAGGGAAATAACCAAGACAGAGATTATTACAAAAACATCATGCATGAGTTAATAAGTGGGGAAAGTTAAGTGCGTTGTATATGGTAGAGGTGCGGTGAGGAGGAATTGACAGGTCAGAAAATAAGATAGAGAACTAAAACTGAACAAAGAAAAGAATAATTACTGAAGAAAATGCTGAGATTGAAGACATTAATGTGAATTAACACCAGGTCGTTGGTGAGAACCAAGGATATGTTGTAACACCAGTTCCAACCTGCAGAGTTATGAGAAACTGGTGTCAGGTGGGAAAATCCAGAGGGCTCATGTGGTGAAAGAGGCACTGAGGTCATGACTGCCACGTTGTAGAGCAGGCTCTGCAACAGGATATTGTGTGTTGCTATTACACACCCTCTGCCTATGTCCATTCATCCTAGCTGCCAACTTGGTGGTTGTCATATCAATATAGAAAGCTAAACAGTGTTTACATAACAGCCGGTACACAATCTGTGTTGGGTCACAGGTGGCTCTCCCTTTGGTAGTATATATTTTGCCAAGTACAGGAGGGTGTCTAACGCAAGTTTTAGACAGGTACGTGCCGAGTAAAACTGTGAGGGACGGGAAAAACCCACTGTGGTACAACAACAAAGTTGGGAAACTACTGCGAAAGCAAAGAGAGCTTCACTTCAAGTTTAAACGCAGTCAAAACCTCTCAGACAAACAGAAGCTAAACGATGTCAAAGTTAGCGTAAGGAGGGCTATGCGTGAAGCGTTCAGTGAATTCGAAAGTAAAATTCTATGTACCGACTTGACAGAAAATCCTAGGAAGTTCTGTTCTTACCTTAAATCATTAGGTGGCTCGAAACAGCATATCCAGACACTCCGGGATGATGATGGCATTGAAACAGAGGATGACACGCATAAAGCTGAAATACTAAACACCTTTTTCCAAAGCTGTTTCACAGAGGAAGACCGCACTGCAGTTCCTTCTGTAAATCCTCGCACAAACGAAAAAATGGCTGACATCGAAATAAGTGTCCAAGGAATAGAAAAGCAACTGGAATCACTCAACAGAGGAAAGTCCACTGGACCTGACGGGATACCAATTCGATTCTACACAGAGTATGCGAAAGACCTTGCCCCCCTTCTAACAGCCGTGTACCGCAAGTCTCTAGAGGAACGGAAGGTTCCAAATGATTGGAAAAGAGCACAGGTAGTCCCAGTCTTCAAGAAGGGTCGTCGAGCAGATGCGCAAAACTATAGACCTATATCTCTGACGTCGATCTGTTGTAGAATATTAGAACATGTTTTTTGCTCGAGTATCATGTCGTTTTTGGAAACCCAGAATCTACTATGTAGGAATCAACATGGATTCCGGAAACAGCAATCGTGTGAGACCCAACTCGCTTTATTTGTTCATGAGACCCAGAAAATATTAGATACAGGCTCCCAGGTAGATGCTTCCGGAAGGCGTTCGATACAGTTCCGCACTCTCGCCTGATAAACAAAGTAAGAGCCTACGGAATATCAGACCAGCTGTGTGGCTGGATTGAAGAGTTTTTAGCAAACAGAACACAGCATGTTGTTATCAATGGAGAGACGTCTACAGACATTAAAGTAACCTCTGGCGTGCCACAGGGGAGTGTTATGGGACCATTGTTTTTCACAATATATATAAATGACCTAGTAGATAGTGTCGGAAGTCCCATGCGGCTTTTCGCGGATGATGCTGTACTATACAGAGAAGTTGCAGCATTAGAAAATTGTAGCGAAATGCAGAAAGATCTGCAGCGGATAGGCACTTGGTGCAGGGAGTGGCAACTGACCCTTAACATAGACAAATGTAATGTATTGCGAATACATAGAAAGAAGGATCCTTTATTGTATAATTATATGATAGCGGAACAAACACTGGTAGCAGTTACTTCTGTAAAATATCTGGGAGTATGCGTGCGGAACGATTTGAAGTTGAATGATCATATAAAATTAATTGTTGGTAAGGTGGGTACCAGGCTGAGATTCATTGGGAGAGTCCTTAGAAAATGTAGTCCATCAACAAAGGAGGTGGCTTACAAAACACTCGTTCGACCTATACTTGAGTATTGCTCATCAGTGTGGGATCTGTACCAGATCGGGTTGACGGAGGAGATAGAGAAGATCCAAAGAAGAGCGGCGCGTTTCGTCACAGGGTTATTTGGTAACCGTGATAGCGTTACGGAGATGTTTAACAAACTCAAGTGGCAGACTCTGCAAGAGAGGCGCTCTGCATCGCGGTGTAGCTTGCTTGCCAGGTTTCAAGAGGGTGCGTTTCTGGATGAGGTATCGAATATATTCCTTCCCCCTACTTATACCTCCCAAGGAGATCACGAATGTAAAATTATAGAGATTAGGGCGCGCACGGAGGCTTTCAGACAGTCGTTCTTCCCGCGAACCATACGCGACTGGAACAGGAAAGGGAGGTAATGACAGTGGCACGTAAAGTGCCCTCCGCCACACACCATTGGGTGGCTTGCGGAGTATAAATGTAGATGTAGATGTAGAAGTCTTACAATGGGGATGGACACAGGGGTAGAAGCCAGAGGATTGGGAAATGAGTGCAAGAGAAGCATAGTGTCTGACCTGGATATTGCGGAGATTGGGAGAGCAGCGAAAAGCTATTCTAGGTGTGGTGGGCAAAATGTGCGACAGAATGAACCTCATTTCAGAGCACTAGTTTAGAAAGTAATTGCCTTCTTGAGGTAGCTGATTAATAAATTCCAGATTGGCTGTTGGAATTATTTTGAGACTGGGTTGCAAAGCGACATTCCCAGTTGCTCTACAACATGACAGTCATGACCTCAATGCCAGTTTCACCACATGAGCCCTCTGGATGAAGGATAGTGGGTCCTTAACCAAAGCAGCATGATTAAATGCTGGTTTAGGGCTGAAAGTGAGCCCCATGGATAATATAGATAATTCAGTAGGGGAGCTTAGATGAGAGGTTGAGAACACTGTACTGTTGTAGCTTATTTCTGTGATCATGAGTTACCCTTGTTTGTGGAGGCACTGGTTATGGGACGTTAAGGAGGTTGGCGAAGCTCTGCTTGTGGGTGAGGAGTGGTGGTTGATGGTGTGGCTGTTTAGGGAGCTGGAGAGGGACAGGAATGGAAACACCACTGTGGAGATAGTTTAGGAGAAGGTAGGACAGCTATCTGAGGTGAAGTCTGGACTGTTTTTGCAGTTTGAAGTTGGCTTGGTGGATGATACCAACCAAGGAAACATGAGAGATGGATAGCTGCAATATTTTGAAGAAGGAGAGAACTATGGGGAAGTGGAAATTGGCAGATGACACATATAGGTCACAAATTAGCTTGGTAAGTGTAAAAGATGGGTGTACTTGAAACTGTAAAAGGGGCTGGTGTAGCGTGACACAGTTTAATGTGCTCATACTGTGATTAAATTATGTTTTATGTATTCCTTGAAATGTAGTTATTATGTTAATTCAATATTACCCTTTCAGTGAAATTGTCTGTATGTGGCATAATATTTCTACAATTGGTAAAACAGTAAAAACAATCTAGCAACGCAATGCAAATTCTAAGCCCCTCAATATCTTATGAACATACTGACACGCAACCAAATGCATCTTGATAATTATTCACGAAAATAAATGTGCCTTCATCTGTCACTTTGCTTTTCAGCATGCTAGGTCAAATATAACGTTCACCCTTTGTAATGAAAGTCATTGGCCTTTAGATGTAGTACAGGCCAGGGCCTAATTCCACACAATACCTTAAAATGACTGGCAAATTCATCGATAAACTGCCTGGTCCAGGTCTCCAACTTTGTTAGAAGAAAAATTATTAAACAATCTGCACTGATAGTAATGCACCTGTAAAGCAGTAATGTAAATTTTAAACATGCTGCATAATGGCAGCAGACTGCAGCTCTCCAGTGATACTATTTTTGCTCCACTGCAGACAACGCTATAATTCTGAAGACTTGGATTATTTGACACAGGTTTAACACTTCTATAAATAAAAGTCAACTGAAATTTTAACTTATTATCTATTTGACATCAGCTCAGTAAATTACAGACCTGGATAAGCAGTATACTTGATGTAAGATATGCGCTACAAGTGGGAGTGGACATGTACTGAACGGTACATGGAATATGGTAGAAAAATCCTTACTTTATTCGCTGGATGGAATTCCATTGTGGTTTACACCAGTCAGAGGTTTGACAATACTTAACTGTCACAGATATAATTGTTCACTCTACTGCACAGAGCTGCAATGATCATGTTGTCAGTGAGAGGTGAGAGGTGATGGGGTGACATATAGTTGCATAGTTGCCACAGGGATACCCCCCCCCCCTCCCCTCCACCCATAGTGCAGAGTACAGGAGTAAGGGAAGAGTTGGGAGGAGCAAGCTGTCAGTGCTGATCTGTGGTGGGGCAATGGCTGCAGCACTGCAGCAACACCGGACATCTTGTAGTCTCTGAGACAGGCTGGAGGCCGGAGGGTGCATCCATAATGGGAAGTAGTCAGTATAAGTGTGGTGGTGTTGGTTGCAGCCTCGGCAGAGGTTGCCAAGTGTGGAGGGGCCAACAGTGTAGTTCTATTGCCGCACTGTAAACCGGGTGGTTATGATGAGGGAGCCCTCAGTAGTGAGTCAGGGCATCATTTCTACCATGTCCACTTTGACCAATATAGATGAGGTGTGGTGGTAATGGTATGAAATTGTGCTGGCCCCTGATCTCCTGTCTTTGTGCTGAGCAAAGATGACCAGGTTTTTGTTGACAAGCAATAAAGATATATCATCAGGAAGAAAGTTGGAGAGGTTGAGCTGCAGTGTAAAAGGGGTAGAAAACAGCTGGTTCCAGCTTTAATGTATTAATAGACACTGTTGATCATTTGCACCAATCACAATGTCGAATGTGTTCATGCCACAAGTAATTACTTTATGAGAGCCTGTATACAGTGGGTGCAGGGCCGGTCTCACAGCATTCAATGTCTAGCATCACATACAAGCAGGTGAACAGGTCCTTACGGACAAAGACCCAGGGCATTGCATGGTGTGATGGAAGGCAAGAGGGTATATGCTGGTTCTGTGGGTGGCATCTGATGCAGGCGGTGAGATCTGGCAGGTCTCGATTGGAAGGGGTTGTAGCCTGTACAACAAAATTGGTTGTGAAGAGATAATGAGTCACCGTACAGGATCTTGGTTAACAATGCATAAAGGTCTTCCGTATGAGTGGTACAGGCACCAAGCAATACACAGGAAAGGGCTTCTGTCCATGATTCAGGATGGCACATTAGCGCCACTTTTAACGTGCAGTGTCTTTCAATGAGACCGTTCGACTGCAGGTGATACATGATAGTATGGAAACAGTGGCAGCCACAATGGTGACACAGTTCACTGAATAGAAAGGACTCAGTTTGTCTGCCCTAGTCAGTAGTGAGTGACACAAGACAACCAAAATGTGCGATCCACATGTTGATGAAAACATTGGCGACAGTCTCGACAGACGTTTCAGCAGTAGACATGGCCTCAACCCACCACGTAACTCTACTAATTAGTGATATAACCTAACACTGTCCATCTGAGATTGGAAGTGGTTGTATTATGTCCATGTGCCTGTATTGGAACCTGCCCTTGGGGATCAGCAATTTGCCAAGTGACGAGGGGGGTGGGGGGGAGGGGGTGATGGCTTGTTTTGCTCTGTTGGCATGGGATGGACGCTCTGGTCCACGTGGCACAGTCTTTCCACACATGTCACACTAAACATTCTGTCACTAAACCTACAGAGGGCTATACCCCAGGTTGTGCAAGATTGTGGACAAGATTGAAGATTTGATTATGAAAATGTTTTGGGACGAATGGCCGGAGCTCGTCATGGGGGATGACGCACCAAACTGGCTTGGTAAAACCAGAGCAGGTATGTTGCTCAAGTTTGAAGCCTGTGTCAGGACCACGAAAGAGATTCTGCAAGTCTTGTGCCTCGGCGATATGGTCATAATTGAGCCAGGTGGAGGAAGAGGCTATGCACGACAAATAGTTCTTGACAATATTGTCAGTGCCTCTGACGTAGCACATGTCAGTCGTGAACTGTGAAATGAAATTGAGGTATCGAAAAGGTCTGGGGGAGGGATCCTCGGATGGGTTGTGTAACGTGTCAGCCAGGGGATGGTGATCAGTGTAAACAGCAAGAGGTCAGCCCTCCATCTTTTCTCAAGAGTAGCAGATGGCCTCATAGATGGCAAGTTGCTCATAGTCAAAGATTGACCACTTACGCTGCATGTCTGAAAGTTCTTGAGAGATAAACCTCAGAGGCTGGGGAACACTGGCTATTTCCACTTGTAATGTGGCACCATTAGTGAGGTCACTCATGTCTGCTGTTATAGTAAAGTGAGCATTGAGAGATGTATGAGCCAGTGTAGTTGCAAGCAGTAAGTCATCCTTGATTTTATCAAAGGCAGACTGCATAGGATGTGTCCACTTGAGGCAGCATTTTCCAACAGTATTCTTCCCACATAGGACTGTGATCAGAGGAAGCAGAGTCTCAGCTGCATGTGGGATGTGTCTCCTGTAGAAATTTATTATGCCTAAAAATCTGCATAACTCTTGGTAGGTGGTGGGAGGTGGCAAGAGTTGTATCTGGTTGGTCTTCTCTGGTGTTGGGCGGATGCCTGAGGCATCTATGTTGTCACTAATGAACATCATGCAGGCTTGCCGTAACCGACATTTGTGTTCATTAATGATGGCCCACTGACAGCTAGTCTCTTGAGGACTTGTTGTAAGTGAGCCTCATGCTCTTCTGCTCACAGTGAGAATATAAGGACATCACCTATGTAGGCATAACAATATGGTAGACTGAACAAAACTTTGTCAGTAAAATGTTGCCACATTTGCACAGCGTTTTTTAATCTGAAGGCATATACAAAAACTCAAAGAGTCTGAAAGGTGTAGTGACCACTATCTGTGGTATGATCTCTTCTGCCATGAGGACCTGGAGGTATGCTGTTTTACAGTCAATAATGAAACTGAAGAAACTGCAAAAAGGTGGGAATTTAAGGAGATGGGACCTGGATAAACTGAAAGAACCAGAGGTTGTAGAGAGTTTCAGGGAGAGCATAAGGGAACAATTGACAGGAATGGGGGAAAGAAATACAGTAGAAGAAGAATGGGTAGCTCTGAGGGATGAAGTAGTGAAGGCAGCAGAGGATCAAGTAGGTAAAAAGACAAGGGCTAATAGAAATCCTTGGGTAACAGAAGAAATATTGAATTTAATTGATGAAAGGAGAAAATATAAAAATGCAGTAAATGAAGCAGGCAAAAAGGAATACAAACGTCTCAAAAATGAGATCGACAGGAAGTGCAAAATGGCTAAGCAGGGATGGCTAGAGGACAAATGTAAGGATGTAGAGGCTTGTCTCACCAGGGGTAAGATAGATACTGCCTACAGGAAAATTAAAGAGACCTTTGGAGAGAAGAGAACCACTTGTATGAATATCAAGAGCTCAGATGGCAACCCAGTTCTAAGCAAAGAAGGGAAGGCAGAAAGGTGGAAGGAATATATAGAGGGTTTATACAAGGGCGATGTACTTGAGGACAATATTATGGAAATGGAAGAGGATGTAGATGAAGATGAAATGGGAGATAAGATACTGCGTGAAGAGTTTGACAGAGCACTGAAAGACCTGAGTCGAAACAAGGCCCCGGGAGTAGACAACATTCCATTAGAACTACTGATGGCCTTGGGAGAGCCAGTTATGACAAAACTCTACCATCTGGTGAGCAAGATGTATGAGACAGGCGAAATACCCTCAGACTTCAAGAAGAATATAATAATTCAAATCCCAAATAAAAGCAGGTGTTGACAGGTGTGAAAATTACCGAACTATCAGTTTAATAAGTTACAGCTGCAAAATACTAACGAGAATTCTTTACAGACGAATGGAAAAACTGGTAGAAGCGGACCTCAGGGAAGATCAGTTTGGATTCCGTAGAAATGTTGGAACACGTGAGGCAATACTAACCTTACGACTTATCTTAGAAGAAAGATTAAGAAAAGGCAAACCTACGTTTCTAGCATTTGTAGACTTAGAGAAAGCTTTTGACAACGTCAACTGGAATACTCTCTTTCAAATTCTGAAGGTGGCGGGGGAAAATTCAGGGAGCGAAAGGCTATTTACAATTTGTACAGAAACCAGATGGCAGTTATAAGAGTCGAGGGGCATGAAAGGGAAGCAGTGGTTGGGAAAGGAGTGAGACAGGGTTTTAGCCTCTCCCCGATGTTATTCAATCTGTATATTGAGCAAGCAGTAAAGGAAACAAAAGAAAAATTCGGAGTAGGTATTAAAATTCATGGAGAAGAAGTAAAAACTTTGGGGTTCGCCGATGACATTGTAATTCTGTCAGAGACAGCAAAGGACTTGGAAGAGCAGTTGAACGGAATGGACAGTGTCTTGAAAGGAGGATATAAGATGAACATCAACAAAAGCAAAATGAGGATAATGGAATGTAGTCAAATTAAATCGGGTGACGCTGAGGGGATTAGATTAGAAAATGAGACACTTAAAGTAGTAAAGGAGTTTTGCTATTTAGGGAGTACAATAACTGATGATGGTCGAAGTAGAGAGGATATAAAATGTAGACTGGCAATGGCAAGGAAGTCATTTCTGAAGAAGGGAAATTTGTTAACATCGAGTATAGATTTAAGTGTCAGGAAGTCATTTCTGAAAGTATTTGTATGGAGTGTAGCCATGTATGGAAGTGAAACATGGACGATAACCAGTTTGGACAAGAAGAGAATAGAAGCTTTCGAAATGTGGTGCTACAGAAGAATGCTGAAGATAAGGTGGGTAGATCACGTAACTAATAAGGAGGTATTGAATAGGATTGGGGAGAAGAGAAGTTTGTGGCACAACTTGACTAGAAGAAGGGATCGGTTGGTAGGACATGTTTTGAGGCATCAAGGGATCACAAATTTAGCATTGGAGGGCAGCGTGGAGGGTAAAAATCGTAGAGGGAGACCAAGAGATCAATACACTAAGCAGATTCAGAAGGATGTAGGTTGCAGTAGGCACTGGGAGATGAAGAAGCTTGCACAGGATAGAGTAGCATGGAGAGCTGCATCAAACCAGTCTCAGGACTGAAGACCACAACAACAACAACGCTGCATATTTTGGCTTCAGCTAACTTTTGAGTGAGGTCCTGTAAGTTAGGGACTGGATAATTGTCTCTAATAGTTGAGTCGTTGAGCCACTGGCATTCGTCACACAGGCGCCATGATTCGTCTTTCCTTAAACCAAGCTTTATAGAGGATTCCCAGGCACTGTCTAACAGGCGGATGATGCCTACCTCCATTAGTTTGTCCATGGCAGTCTTCACTGCTCTAAGTTTGTGGGGTGGCATCAAGGTTTATGCTGGGCAAGCGGGGTCAGGTGTGGTGTTTATACAAGGAACAGTACCGTCGCAAACAGCCCAAACTGCATGTGGCATGATAGCAGGGTGCATCTGTGGCCAGAAACACACTGCATTGCAGAGCAGGGTCACTCAGCAGAGCAGTGGATACACTGTTGGAACCTCGCACTGAAGCTGAATACGGCACTTCACTAACCAGTTCAGATTCCTTGTAAATAGGCTCTGGTAGTATGCTGGCATCCTCTGAAGAGGCAGACATGTGGCATGGCTGTTGTGAACACTGTAGGACAGCAAGGTTGTGCTTGGCAGCATAAAGTGATGCCGTAATGTCAGCAAAGAGATGCAAAGACCTATATTTTTGCGTCTCATGATGTCGTTTGCAGTGCATAGTGAAGAATAGTTGGACATCAAAGAGTGAAGTTTTCTGAAGAGTGCTGTGCACTTTCGGGGAGGTCCAGTGGTGTATCTGCATGTGATGAAGAGATGGGAGATGAACAGAAATGTTTGGGCAGAACTTCACTGGTAACTCCAGTGATAGGGTGCTGACTACATAATACAAATCATGTGCGAGGTCAGGGTGCATGTAATAGTGATGCAGAAAGTCTGTTCCCAGGACTGGCTTGACTGTCTCGGCGGTGAGGAAGTAGGTTTGCATCAGATGGTCATAAATAAATAAGTGTGAGCCGTTGGGAGAGTGACAAGAGGGGGCAGAACTGTGCAGGTGCGGTTGATTAAGGTGCCTTGCAGTTGTAGGGTGGCCTGTTGCACCTATGGCAGGCCTCTGTGCTTGTTTGGGTTAGCACAAGGTGCTTTTGAGATACTAGCCTCCTGTCCGAATCTGCTATTACTTGGCCTCTGAAGGGGCTGAGGGGTGAGGGGGGGGGGCGGAGGGGGGGGGGGGTAGGATTGTTCTCTGATGTGGTGTCTGTCTGTAAACAGTGCCAGGGGGCAGCGGGTTGGGGAGGTGAGCAGATTTGCTGTATTGTTCACTGATCATTGTGCGTCTACACTGTGAGGGTCACATGGCATGGCAGTGGGAGGAGGCCTGGGCCAGATCGGCCTGAGTTGGCTGACCTCAGACATGTTGCGGTTGCATGGAGCAGAGGCAGTGATGATGGCCAGTGGTGAATGGGAGAGCTTGGGCCAGATTGGTGGTAGTTATTTAGCCTCAGTCGCTTCATAGCCAAGTAGGGCAATGACCTTGCTGACGTCAGTGTAGTTGTTGATGAGAGTAAGATGCGTGCCAGGGTGTTAATTCAGCCCACGAGGTGAAGTCTGGCATCGAGGGGGTCATCCTTGTGTGACAGCATAGCGGTCTGGACATGTATGGGAAATTTCAATAGTCACAAAGTCTAGAGCATGCAGTCAGGCATCAGTGTAAGATAAATATGCATCAGTGTAAGGTCAATATGCAATAGTTCACTTTCTCAGGGAATCTTCCCAGAAAGGTTAAAAATAGCTGAAGTGAAGCCATTGTACAAAAAGGGTGAAAAAACAGATATAACCAATTATACGCCAGTCTCTCTACTATCTGTTTTTTCTAAAATAATTGAAAAAATCTTTTATAAAAGACTCGTAGATTTCATTGAAAAAAATAAACTTTTCTCAGCTACACAGCATGGTTTCTGAAAATGTAAAATCACTAAGACAGCTATTATCGATTTCTTAAATGAAGCTTTAAATGCATTAGATAAAAAAGAACACATAGCAGCAATATTCCTAGATCTTTCAAAAGCATTTAACATCATTAACCATGGCCTATTGTTTAGAAAGCTAGAAAATGTTGGCGTCAGACGTCAGAGGCCCAGCCTATGAGTGGGTAAAGTCATATCTACAAAACAGACACCAAATAGTTGAAGTCTTGTAAAAGAAGGAAAAAATTTAACTTCCTATCAATCAGAAAAACAGTGTGTTAAATATGGTATGCTGCAGGGTTCTGTACTAGGACCAATCTTGTTCTTGCATGTTTGTAAATGACCTGGAACCATCCAGCCCTAACTATAAGAACATTAAATATGCCAAAGATACAAATATACTTATCAAAGGAAAGACCCCAGAAGAGCTCCAAAATGAAATAAAAAAAGAGCTCTTCACATGTGTCAGAATGGTTCGCATGAACAACTTAATAATAAACACACATAAAACAAACACTATGCATCTACACACAGTGCAGAATAAACAGCCTTTAATTGCAACCATAGAACTGTTAGGCAAAAGACTTGAAATTGTAAATAGCACCAAATTTTTGGGAGTTTGGATCCAAGATGACCTAAGATGGCAGAAACACACACAACACCTATGTAGTAAATTAAATACCATTTGTTATAGTATAAAAATTCTTGCTGGATGCAGATCAATGCAAGCCATAAAAAATGTGTACAATGTCCAAGCAGAATCACTACTAAGATATGGTTTAATTTGCTGGGGAAATTCACCACCCAGCAAAAGCTGTTTCATTGCACAAAAAAGAATTATAAGAGCCATGGAAGGCTCAGCACCTCGATCTTCATGCAAACCCTCATTTAAAAAGCTTCATATTCTTCCATTACCATGCCTATATATCCTAGAAAAAATAATGTTTATAAGGAAAATCATAGATGAAAATAGCAAGATTGCTCCAAAAAACCAAAATATCCATTCATACAACACAAGGAGTAATCAAGATTTACATATGCAGTTTTCACATACAGCACTAAAACAAAAAGGACCCTTGCAAGCATGAAAAAAAACTGTATAACAAACTACCTAAAAAAATTAAGGCAATAACTGGCATGCATAAACTCAAAACTGCAGTGAGTGACTACTTGCTACAGAATTGCTACTACAGTGTTGATGAATATTTATCTACACTGTAAATATGTGAAAAACTTAAATAGTTTATACAGTTAAGGCAAAATAAGAAATGTGTTCATGTAGATTTATCTGTGTATTATATGTGGTCTATTACATATATGTGTGTGTCTGTATAATCAAGGCCAAAAGTATGAAATGTGTGCATGTAAAATTTATTTTTGTATTTGTGAAATGTTATTCCCATATGTTAGAGTTATATTGCTATATACTGAAAACCATACAACAGTTTTTCTGTTAAACTTTATTGCAAATTATTTAACTTGTCCTATATCATTATGTACCCCTGTACAGTGTATGATTCACAGGACCAATAAATATACAATACATTACAATACAATCTGTGTCCTTAGGAATCACCAGAGTGAGGACGGTGGGTTCTCTCTGACGGTTTCTTTGTGCATAACTACATGTAGTTGCTGTTCCTGGGAGCATGAGATGGCACTGGAACAGCAAAGCCTTAGTCATATCATATTTGTTGTGGTGTGTGATGCCAGGAATAGTTCTCTGGTATGTCCATGCTGTAGCCGAAGTGGCTCAGTAAGATCAAAAATTGTCATTAACGATCCCATGGGTGGTCATCAAGCACTTGCATACACTGAACCATACTGCAGGTATGTACGGAATGGAGGCAGTTTAAAATGAGGCCGGATGGTGCGAAGACTGTCCGAGGTTTGTACACGTGGGAGTGGCCAGAGCACGACATTGATCGATGTGGCCTGCACGGGAGCAATGGCGTATGTAATATGCTGTCACTGTGTCTCTTGGAAGTGCCTGTCTGGCAACACCGTGGAAGTATGTGACACAGATGGCGTGGATGTCACGTCATACTGAGCATAGATCTTGGGCGAAGTACCTTACTGATGAGGTGCTCAGTCGATTGAACGAATGTGTCCCGTTTCCACAAGCAGTGTATGAGAGGTCAAAGTGCATGGCGTGTCTGGCATGAATTTGATGTCAGACATGGGTTGGCACAATGTACATGGAACATGACGCGGTGGATGCTTGAAAGTTATAGCCAGCAGAGCAGGTTAGCACTGTACGCAGACTGCATCTGAGAGGCATGAGGTGCAAGGTGTATGGCAGGGTGTCGTTAAACACATTACGTGGCACAGGTCTCATGGGTGGAAGGGCATGATGTCACTGTTCAATGCATAGGGGTCACTTTTAAGGAGAACAAACAGTGTGGAAATTGTTGCAATGTGACAGTCAAACACCATCACGGGTTTGTCCATTGTAATTTGCGTCTATACATCAAAGTGCTAGATGAGTTAATGGCAGGATTATTTGACAGAGTCCATTGTTGGTGCATTGGAAAGATGCCATTAGGAGCATCCATATAGCATTGTGGCTGGAGAATATCACTTGAAAAGTCAGTGGAAAGGTTTGGAAGTCCACGGCTAGGTGCGGAAGCCAGAACGGAGGAAAAACTAGGAGCACATGAGGTAACAGTTGCAGGATAAACAGGGCGCCATTTTTGTTACTCCACCAGCAATTTTTACGTCTAAATTGCTGCACTGAATTTCCTCTAGTCAAGGTCAATCATTACTTTGTGAATTGTCACACAGAATGTTCGTATCACATTGTGAAACTTTTTACAAAATATCCTCAACACCATTGTTGATGCATTGGGGAGATGTGGCAAACAATGGCAGCATTGTTGAGTACCCAACTGGTGTAGCAGATTTGCACTTTTACGTATTTAAATGGTTGAAGACTGCAGATGAACACTTACCAGTGCAATGATATTGTTTATTTTTCAAATACATCATTATTGTCTTTGTTTTTTAACCATTAATTTTTGTAATTGTTCTCCTAAAACATTATCTTTACGCTTTTCATAGTCACAAGACTTTTTTCAATAGTTTTTGTATGTCTCACTTTACTTGCAAAAAATATTATTGTTACATTTTAGTATGGGGACGCTATAGGGCCCCTTGGAACACTAATGGCACACATGTTAAGTGTTTGTTGGCATTCCATGAGTGTTCCTATACTTAAGTATGCTCATCACTGTTCCACTAGTGTCTATAGTTGTGGTTCAGTGTTTGTTATCAGTTTACGTTTGTTTAAGATCTTGTTTTGCAAAGATTTACATTTTGATTGTTGCTGCTCGATGATCATTTATTGCAGCTTCATCTTACATGTCAGATTAATAGATACAGATTTTCATTCACTTGCTTAGGACAATACCGTATTTACTTTAATCTAAGCCGCACCTGAAAAACGAGACTCGAAATCAAGAAAAAAAAATTTCCCGAATCTAAGCCGCAACTGAGATTTGAGACTCGAAATTCAAGGGGAGAGAAAAGTTTTAGGCCGCACCCCCAAATCGAAACAAAGGTGGTCCATTGTAATATGAGACACAATTTCGTTCGAATGAATGACGATACAGCTACAGTAGTTTGGTTCGAGACACAAGCTTAGCAGTTAAGCTTTACCAGGTAGCCATTGGTGTGTGTACCCTTCCTTTATCACGTGCTTCGTCTGGTTTGAACTGATTGCTTATTTTTCTTTGATCTGATAGGTGCCGTTCTCTTTGTTATAGGTGTTTACGTCACTCTAAGCTGAAGATGCATTACTGTACTGTGTCATGCATTGTTTGTCCCATTCTGATGAGAGTTTACGGCCTGTCGCCGCTCGCCATGGCTTGCTTTTGTGCGTGCTACCGCCGCTTTATATATATATATATATATATATATATATATATATATATATATAGAGAGAGAGAGAGAGAGAGAGAGAGAGAGGAATCGTCTCATTAGCGAAACAATGGCAAGAGACTGCTATTTGTTGTCACTTACAGATGTTCTGAAGGAGAGTTCAGCGGAAATTTTTCTCCGTTTGAAAATCTTTGCAGACGCCTCTTTAGTACATTACATTCTGCACAGAAATTAGAGTCATCTTAGATTTAAAAATCTAGTCAGTTGCCGTGCTTCATTTCTGACTTTATCACTATTGAGCATAAGAATAATACGAATATAAACATGACATGTTATGTATATTCTTCCGAGTTTGCTGTTGTCTCACTCTAGCTTCGTAGTTTATTAGACAGACAGAATTTAAATGAGATAGCAGCAAACACGAAAGAATACGTGGCAAAATGTTTATATTCGTATTATTCTTATGGGGAAGAGAATACTGCATGTGATTCACAATTCATAAAAGTTCCTATTAGAAACCATCTCTTCTCACAGGTAGGAAAAAATTCAGAACGTATAGTTGGCCATATTGACAAACATCCCTTACAGTCTTGCCAGTCGGATTTTCGTAGTACATTGAAGCGCTGCAACATTCGTAGATGAACGATACGGAATTTGTATTTACTTCGATGGATAATGTATGAAAAATGCAGTGGTCGAAACTCGGGACGGAGGAAAAAAAAGCTCGTCTTCCACCTTTTTTTTTTTAATTTATTTACTGACACAGAGGTTTTGGCGCCAGTATTTATCTTTATGCCTGCAAAGTGCAAAGCATGCCTTTGTAGCGCTACATATATTCGACGGCAGAAGTTAGTTGTGGCGGCACCTACCAACATTTTTCAGAACTTCCGCTTACTTTGCAGTCGATTCGAAGCCGCAGGTGGTTTTTTGGATTAGAAAAACCGGAAAAAAAGTGCGGCTTAGATTCGAATAAATAAGGTATATTGCTGTTTGGCTTCCCCATTGGGGCAAAGGAGTTGCCACACACACACACACTTTGCTGCAGTTGGTGTGAAGTATGCCTGGCCGGAACACAACATAAAATCCAGGACTCACAGCTGCCATCTGCTTGGTTGCTGGCGTAGATGTCTTGTTTTGTGTTGTCTCACTCATGACTGGTGGTACTCTGCTTATGCTGGACAACTCTGCCAGATGCGTGCATGAAATAAACCCAGAGTATAGCAGTACATTATGTACTAGCTCTGACGTTAACGCTGTGGGGAAACATGTCATGGTTAGTTATTATTGTCTAGCAGAAGGCCAGTTCTGAAAGTTTTTATTTGGCTGGGTGCCATGGGTTCATAAGTATTGTATACTGACATTCTGTTGTAAGTTTATCTCACAGTTTTTAATAATATATTTGCATTTCATACTCAAGTATGCACTCATTTAGCATCCTTCTACTACTGAAAATTGGTTTGCATTTTCCACTTGGAAAACATTTAGTGCCACGACAATGAACTGTTTACACTGACACATCTGTTACTGGTGAGGATTGCTGATTTTTGACTGCACCAAACTCAAAACAGTTCCAAAAGCATTGACTGTGGACTTCATGTGTTATGCACTGTCCATACTTTGCATAACCTGGTTGTCACTGTCAGGTATTGTGCTCATATTGTTGTTGTGACATCATCTTAACTCTGCCCCAGAAAACATTCAATATTGCAACATGTTCACTAACTGCTATTTGTAGAGTCTCAGTTAAAATATATTTAACATGGTTCTGAACCACTAACACATTTCCTTATAAAGTTCATGTTAGTATACTCTATATGCACATATTTACAAAAAAGTTTGCTTTGCAAGATTTTCAAATACAAGAGTGATAAACAGATTTCTGTAGCCTATACAGATCTGTATGTAAAACAATAGCACACAATGTTTATTTCTTTTATTCACACCATGTCAAATAGTTGATCACTGGGTCACTTTGACTTGGCTTACAGACTCTGGCCTGACTTTACAATAATGTTTCACTTTCATTTGTAGATTATTTTAAGGATCTGTTACTACTACTCATTTCAGATTACATTTCCAAGGATGGCAGCACATGTTCCTACAGGTAAATGAAAACACTTGCCCCTGTTCCTAGTTACATAAGAAGTTTCTGAGAAATTATTATCTCTAGTCATCTCCCTCTGTAATATTATTATATGAAATGTAAAATAATCCATAAATATTTATTACAGAAACACAAAAAACTGTAATATAAATACATCTAATTTCTAAAGTTATTTAATTTTTAAGAAAATTACTCCATTGAAAGCTGATTTAGTTATGTATCTCCAAATTGTATACTGTCTTCAATTAAATATTTGGTAGTATACTGCAGAAGACAGTGCAGACTTGTCTGCATAATCAATATACTTTATTAAAGCCTATTGACAACAACATATATTCTTACACAAAATAAGGTTTGAGCGAAATAAGATTACTTGCAAGTAAAATGCTTCAGCTTACAACTACTATGTATGTTCTAGCAGCATAAATACTTCTTCAAATCCTTGTATGGGCACAAACCCTTGATTTTATTACCTTCTACATCTGCTAGTAAGTAGCTACACCTACGTAGGACACTGATTACCTAGTAAGGACCTGCATATAGCAATTGCCCCTTCATATTTTTCTTGCTTCAGGCTGACTATTTAGAACGGGTCCACAATAACACTAAATTGCCAATCTGAAATTGTTGTTTGCTTCTTACACTCCTGTCATATTTTAATTTCCTAATTGAAATACACTTCGTTAAAATTGCAAAAATCTTTTCTATTGTCTTTTGTTTGGATCTTGTAGTCTTGGCAATTGAGGTAAAGGTGTAATCCACTAGTTTCTTTCCTCTTTGTCTGACATAACCTCAGCTGGTGTGGAGCCAGTCGAAGCATGAGGTATGTTATTGTGTATTCTTTCGCATACTGTAACATAATCTGCCAATGTAGTGTGCTGGTTAGGGATATAGGAGCTAATGAATCTGTTGAATCTATATTCATTCCAACATGCTGGATCCTGGATAGAGGTGTGGTATTAAGATGTGTTATTCCATGTTCCTTACGAAAAGATGTCCAATTAAATCCAGTAAAGTATGCTGCATTATCCGTGAAAATGGCCTTTGGCTTACAAACTTCAGGTATGTAGATATTCTTGACAGTAGAAACCACTGTAGATGTTCTCACAGGGTACAGTTTTACATACTTAGACAATGTCTCATATACAGCTAACTGATACTTTATCCCATCTCTTGCAGTGTCCACAGACACTAACTGTAGTGGATCTGTGGGAACTATAGGATGTAGTTCAGTTCAACAGAGCCTATTTACATGCTTTGTCTTTTGACAAATATCACAGGTTCTCACAATTTTTTGTGCTTGGCATTTTGAATTAAGGACATGGAAACATTGTTTCTTTTAAGGAAAATCAGCATTGGCCATATTTTGTTGTTTTATTGTCAGCAAAATTGATTTTCGGTCACTTAGTGACCATCGTTAGTGCTGTAATATACAATTAAAATTGGTAGGCACTGGTATCTAGCTATAACCAATGTTAATTGTATGTTACAGCACTGAGGATGGTCACTAAGCGACCGAAAATCGATTTTGCTGACAATAAAACAACAAAATACGGCGAATGCTGATTTTCCTTCCAATTTTATCCACTATTTGGTCGTGGTGCACACAACACGCCATGGAGTCACCAATCAACATTGTTTTTGATTGCAACACATTTTCAAATGCCTACACTCCCCCAGGTGAGATGTGTATACCAGATAAAGTTTTCTACATATGACTGTGGAATACACATACACCACATCTCAGAGTCTACACTCTTTCTGTAATATGAGACAGTATTGTCTGATTTGTACTTATACCTCATACCACTGGTCTGATCTTGGATATAAATTTTTTTTCATCACTCCACATAGGGTCTAGGTTTTGCAACTCTGCTATGTTGCAGAAACTTTTGTCTGTGTACTTGGTCTTTTACCAACCATATTTTACACTCAGAGGCTTGCTCAATCAACTCTGTGAGTTCAGATAAACCTTGTGGAAGATGTGATAGTGCATCAGTAATCATGTTATCCTTTCCTTTGATATACATTATCTGCAATCAATACTCCTGTAACGTCAATGCCCACTGGGCCAACCTGTCGTGTAGCAATTTACAGGTGAGCAAGAAAGTCAGAGCCTGATGGTCAAAGAATATTTTAACTTGTTTGCCATAAATATGAAAGTGAAACTTTTCCACAGCCCAAATGACAAAGCATCCAGCTCAGTCACAGAATAAGATCTTTCACAACTCAAAAGTATATGACTTGCAAAACCTATAACTCTTATCTCTTTATGCTCCCCTTTCTCCTCAATTTGGAATAAACATGGTCCCAAACCATGTGAGGAAGCATCCTTTGCTAAACAGAAACTGTCTGACATATCCGAATGATACAGGATGTTTGATTTCAACAATGCTTGTTTAAATGTTTTGAATGCATGTTGATGTTCCTCTGACCAAACAAGACACATTCTTTCGTAATAGACTCAACAGTACATCACTGTTGAGAGTCAGTCTGACACAAAATGGTGCAAGAATGATACTTATCCCATAAAAACCTTTAACTGTTTTTTAGTCTTTGGCTGTGAGAATTCCTCAATTGCTTGTATCCTTTTTTGATCAGGCACTATTCCTGAGGACAAAATTACATGGCCCAGGAATTTTATTTGTTCTCTGCCAAACTTTGATTTTTCTAAGTTGGCAGTGACACCTGCTTCTGCGAGTTTTCACACAACTCTCTCTAGTATGTCAATGTGCTCTTCCCATATCTGGGATGCTGTTAACAAGTTGTCCACATGTGGGGTAACCCTGCCCAAGAGTTCTGGCCCGAATACTATGTCTAATGTAGTAATGAATACTCATACTCTCATGTTGAGCTCAAAGGGAAACACTCCAAACTGGTAGCTTCTTCTGCAAAAAATGAAAGTTGTGTATTGCTTTGATGATTCAGATAACTGGATCTGCCAGTACAAAGATTTTAAGTTGAGCAATGTTAAATGCTGTGCACCAAAGAAGTTTTGGATTTGTTACTCCAGATTCTCTGGTCTGGTATGTACTGGTACTATGATTTTATTGATATCCCTGGCATCCAAAACTAATCTGATTTTTCCTCCAGCTTTTGCCATTGGAAGTAGCAGACTGTGAAGGAGATGGCTTGATAATTCCCCATTCTATCATTTTTATTATCTCTTAAGAAGGCCTCCCTTTTGGCCCATGGGATGGAGTATGTGGCTTGGCAAAATGTATCATGTGGCATTACCTCAATATGGTTCTACAACCCTTGATAATACTGGGTTTCTCTGAAAATATTTCTAAATATCTTTTCAACAACAGATTTAGCTCAGATTTCTAGCCAGTGGTCAAATAATCTGATTCTCTCACGTTGGAGAAAATTGATTCAGTTCTACCAGGAATATTTTCTTCCTTTGCATCAGTATAATAGACTTCTCCATTGCATATGTTATTGCTAATATGCATGCTTGTCACCCCCTACACATCATCCTGATACTCTGACAGTATTTGCCATGTACTTCTTTCATCTTTACCTTTGCCAGAGAAGCTCTCCTACCTTCATTCAAAAAGCTGAGTTCACCATTAGAGAGATCAATATTTGCTTTCCTCTCGTGGAGAAACTCGCATCTCAGTACACAGGACACCACTAATCCTTTCAGTATGAGAAATCTGCATAATATCACCTCCTTTATGGTTAAAACCTCCGTCTGTATCTGATGCTTAATGGTTTGTGACTGAGTGCCAATAACACCGGCCACCTTGCAATTTCTTACTGGCAATGTTGGCAACTTAAAACAGGCCTCACTTATCCTGTTAAAGAACTCTAGACTCTTTACATTAACCAAAGTGCCTGTATCTACTATCAGGTTCACTGGTATTCCACAAATACTTGCTTCAACCATGGCTTGTACTAATTCATTGTCTTTCTGTGAACAAGAATTAGGTTCATTTAATAGCTCTTGTTGCAATTCGATAACTAACATTCCTATACTATTGCCTATCACCTTGATGTTGCTCTCACTCCGTCTCACACCCAACAACAGAGATCTTACTGTGGCCATATTTCATTTGACGATTGGGACATTTTGGGACAGATGTCTGTTACTTCTACAATTCTCACACTCTCGCTGGTGTTTCGCCATTGTGGTGCACTAGGCTTTACTCCTTGTGCAGGATTATGGCCAACATTATGATGCTTATTGGTATTGTTTGGAGGTGGTCCCTGATTCTGATAGCCACCTTGCCCAGAGTTTTGAGTATTTCTCCATTTACCCATACTATTTTGGCCTGAGTTGAATCTATCATCATGCCCATGTTTCTTGTTAAAAGGCAGATGACCATTCCATTCTGTGGCCTTCCATTTTTTCTTCCATTGCCATAGTTATTGTGATTTGGTGAATGGTTCTGCTTATCATGGTTGCACATAGAATTACTATTACCGTGTTCGCCATTCTGCTTTGTGTCTTCTTGTATTAGATCAACAGAATCTAACACGGTCATGAAATGTTCCATGTCATGTTCTGGTAAGTTAATAAGTTTCTTTTTGATGATGTTTGGTAACTGCACCTTGAGTAACCGAATCACATCATGATTTGAGATAGGTTCGTCTCAGTAGGCATCTTATCTATCTCAGTTGCATGTCTTATATATTTGTTGAAATATTTTCTCAGGGTACTCCGTTTGAGATTGTACATCTGTGGGCTGTAAACTTGTTTTCCCAACCATTCTTCAAGCTGAAGTGCTGCTTATTTCATTTTTTAATTCTAATTTCCTATTCACTATACTAGCTATTAAATTCTCTATATCGGCACTTAATTGCACAGTTGAAGTTTTAAACCATTGTGGCACCTCCACCTCCTTATCTCTTGTCACCACTGGCATACAATATCTACAATAATACAGTTTTAATTAAACTTAGCTTAATGTTGTAATGACTGCTGCCACAACACTGTAGTACCTCCACAAACTGTGATTATGAAAACACTTGCATTGTATAACAGAATCACTACCACAAAAAGGAATTTGAAGCTAAAAATCTAGGATTTTATACTGCTCAGAAAATTTTCTTGCATAGCCCACCACATCGAGATGCCGATGGGAAACTGGATCAATAGCATTGTCGAAAATGAGTGCACAGTTGCCACTGCTATAAGATGATGAGCCGCAGCTGCAGTCCACAATCACTGCTGTAAACTCATCATGGGACTAATGATACAACTGAAGCTCTCTGAAGTCACAGTTAGTTTCTTCTTCATTTTAATTGTAGTTGAAGGATTTAATAATGGTTCATAGACTACTCAAATCTCCTCAATATTCTTAAGTCGCAGTGCTATCAAACTACTCAAATCTCCTCAAAATTCTTAAGTTGTAGTGCTATCAATTGCTTTTGCACTGCATTGTAATTTTGGCTGTTGACCTCTGTTGCTATGGACAACAGCTTTCAAATCCAATAAATCTTCATACAAAAATTATCAGTTTTCTTCAACAGTTGAAATTTGCATTTATTATACTTACTCTTCATCAGTTTTACTCACTCCCAGCAGTATTTTTTTCTGGATTGTTGTCACATGTCGTCACATGTGATGATCTGGGCTGTTCCCTCAGCAGCTATGATTTCCTGTTATTCATTTTCTCACCACTTCCCACTCTCTCTCTGCCAGACTTTGTAAGCAAGGGAGGAGGCACAGTGGTTAACAATCTGGACTCACATTTGGGAGGACAACAGTTCAAACCACACAAGGCCGTCCTGATTTAGGTTTCTGTGAATCGCTTCAGGCAAATGCTGGGATACTTCTTTTAAAAGGACATCACTGACTTCCTTCCCATCCCTCCCTACTTCAATGGGATCGATGACCATGCTGTTTGGTCCCCTTCCGCAAATCAACCAACCAACCAACCAGACTTTATTTCCCAAAGAGCTGCAGCTATTTCTGGGCATTAAGAGTGCAATCCAGTATCCAAATTCTCATAATAAATACAATGCTTCTCAGAAACAAAATGTCGTGTATTGTATTCTCATTTAAAAATTCATAACAAAGCTTGCTTGTTTTTCAGAACATCACAAACACATTAACATGGACTATGTCCAAAACTGCCTGTTCAAGCAAACAGATTCCAACTGAATATTTCAGATATCAGTTTCTTTCTTGTTCTTGTGATATCATTATGATTGTCTCAGCCATTCTTCTTCCGTGGCTTGAATCCTATCTCCAAGGCAGGACACAACAACGTGGAATAAATTTCCAGGTGTTGCGAACATAGTAAGATTGCTGTCATTGTCCTGGCTTGCAGATATGTTGCATCCATCCACTCCAGAATAAATGCACATAAAGAAAACAAATTGCCCAAACAGCAGGCTATACCAATTCATTACTTAAGTAAGCTTTTTATAGTGGTGATCATTATTCATTGGTTTGGTAGGTGTTTCTGCAACATCACTTCACCAAAGTGACATGTTACACTACAATAGCTACTATATGGTGCGGAAATTTCAGTTCTTGTCTTCTGAATTGAGACTTAGATAGCTTTATTGTTATTCATTTTTCCTTTAGTTTCTTCAAAGTTCAAATCAATAATCCAGTTATTCTCCCAGGTCTTAGAAACTAATAATAATTTATTCATGTATGTAATTAGTTCTTGTACTAATTCACTATCTACAAACTTCAAAGCACAAATGAAAATAGCTACAGATATGTTCAACTCAAAAGGTAGTACTTTAAACTGATAGTATTTCCTCAAAAATAGGAATGCTGAATAAGGTCTAGACTGTTCATGTAATAGTAACCAGTTGTTAAGTCCACTGAACTATAGGATTTGGTTCTTCAAATTTAAATAATAACTCTTCTATACTGATGGACCTGTCCCATTCTGTTTCAATACATTTGTTAAAATTCAATTCATCTAGAACTAAACAAAGTCCTCCTGCAGACTTTTTCACCACTAATAAAGGTGTATTGTATACATTTGAGCTAATAACAAACCAAGATTGTGAGATTCCTATGTCAACTGTAATTTGTGATTCCATTTTCAGTTTAATGAAAACTGTGATTTTTGCAATGCTTTTCCTAATTACAGTTATAAAGTACAGGGCTCATGTCTATTGGATCAACACATTATATTTAAAAAGTATCTATGAAAACTCTATACTTTATACAAATTATTTTGCAACATACTGAAACATTATTTGTGTCTTTCAATGTAAAGGCTTTTGGTCACAAAAAGTAATTATCCTATGGACTTCACTTTATATGAGCTATATCAAAAGCCACATGGATCAAATATTCATACAAGTGTAATTACGTGATATGTCATGGGACTTCGTTGTCCAGTAAACAGAACACTAATGTTATGTTGCAAAACCACACTAACTTTCTTATAAATAGTTTAATATTTTGTAAAAGCTAGATATATACTGTCCTTTACAAGTGGCATATTTTAGAATCCCAAAATTTACATTTTGCAGCTTTATAAAATAAAATAATTGTTCAAATTCATGGTGAAACCTTCAGCTGTTATTTATTTTGAACGATTCACTACTAATTTCGGTCAATGACCATTATCAAGCTCAGCTGGAATAAACGGCAGGAAAGTTATACCATAAATGGAACACAAATAATTTTCTCTTTTAAGCCCACCATAGTACATAAAAAATTTCTCACAATCATAACACTGTGTTTGATCATTTTCATCAAGAAGAAAGTCCACATCGACAGTTAGTAACACACTGATGGATGCCGTTTATGTCAGCTAATCTTGATAATGGTCATTAACAGAAACTACTAACAAACTGTGCAAAATAAAAGACAGCTGAAGGTTCCACCATGAATTTTAACAATTATTTGGTGGCTGCAAACACACATAAATTTATAAAACAACTTTTACCACTATTTTATGTCTTTTATTTTTGAACCATGGACCTTGCTGTTGGTGGGGAGGCTTGCGTGCCTCAGTGATACAGACAGCCGTACCATAGGTGCAACCGCAATGGAGGGGTATCTGTTGAGAGACCAGACAAATGTGTGGTACCTGAAGAGGGCAGCAGCCTTTCCAATAGTTGCAGGTGCAACAGTGTGAATGATTGACTGATCTGGCCTTGTAACACTAACCAAAACGGCCTTGCTGTGCTGGTACTGCGAACAGCTGAAAGCAAGGGGAAACTACGGCCATAATTTTTCCTGAGGGCATGCAGCTTTACTGTATGATAAACTGATGATGGCGTAAAATATTCCGGAGTTAAAATAGTCCCCCATTCAGATCTCCGTTGTTATCAGGAGAAAGAAAACTGGCATTATACAGATCGGAGCGTGGAATGTCAGATCCCATAATCAGGCAGGTAGGTTAGAAAATTTAAAAAGGGAAATGGATAGGTTAAAGTTAGATATAGTGGGAATTAGTGAAGTTCGGTAGCAGAAGGAACAAGACTTTTGGTCAGGTGAATACAGGGTTATAAATACAAAATCAAATAGGGGTAATGCAGGAGTAGGATTAATAATCAATAAAAAAATAGGAGTGCGGGTAAGCTACTACAAACAGCATAGTGAATGCATTATTGTGGCCAAGATAGATACGAAGCCTACGCCTACCACAGTAATAGAAGTTTATATGCCAACTAGCTCCACAGATGATGAAGAGATTGATGAAATGTATGATGAGATAAAAGAAATTATTCAGATAGGAGGTGGGACAAAAATTTAATAGTCATGGGTGACTGGAACTCGACTGTAGGAAAATGAAGAGAAGGAAACATAGTAGGCGAATATGGAATGGGAGTAAGGAATGAAAGAGGAAGCCGTCTGGTAGGACTTTGCACAGAGCATAACTTAATCCCCCCCCCCCCATGAACTATGGACCTTGCCGTTAGTGGGGAGGCTTGCGTGCCTCAGCGATACAGATATCCGTTGAGAGACCAGACATATGTGTGGTTCTTGAAGAGGAGCAGCAGCCTTTTCAGTAGTTGCAGGGGCAACAGTCTGGATGATTGACTGATCTGCCCTTGTCACACTAACCAAAATGGCCTTGCTGTGCTGGTACTGCGAATGGTTGAAAGCAAGGGGAAACTACAGCCGTAATTTTTCCCGAGGGCATGCAGCTTCACTGTATGGATAAATGATGAAGGCGTCCTCTTGGGTAAAATATTCCGCAGGTAAAAATAGTCCCCCATTTGGATCTCCGGGCAGGTACTACTCAAGAGGACGTCATTATCAGGAGATAGAAAACTGGTGTTCTACGGATCAGCGTGTGGAATGTCAAATCCCTTAATCAGACAGGTAGGCTAGAAAATTTAAAAAGGGAAATTGATAGGTTAAAGTTAGATATAGTGGGAATTAGTGAAGTTCAGTGGCAGGAGGAACAAGACTTTTGGTCAGGTGAATACAGGGTTATAAATACAAAATCAAATAGGGGTAATGCAGGAGTAGATTTAATAATGAATAAAAAAATAGGAGTGTGGGTAAGCTACTACATACAGCATAGTGAACGCATTATTGTGGCCAAGACAGACACAAAGCCCACGCCTTCTACAGTAGTACAAGTTTATATGCCAACTAGCTCTGCAGATGATGATGATGAAATGTATGGTGAGATAAAAGAAATTATTCAGGTAGTGAAGGAAGACGAAAATTTAATAGTCATGGGTGACTGGAATTCAAGAGTAGGAAAAGGGAGAGAAGGAAACATAGTAGGTGAATATGGAATGGGGGTAAGAAACGAAAGAGGAAGCCGTCTGGTAGAATTCTGCACAGAGCATAACATAATCATAGCTAACACTTGGTTCAAGAATCTTAAAAGAAGGTTGTATACATGGAAGAATTCTGGAGATACTAGAAGGTATCAGATAGATTTATATAATGGTCAGACAGAGATTTAGGAACCAGGTTTTAAATTGTAAGACATTTCCAGGGGCAGATGTGGACTCTGACCACAATCTGTTGGTTATGAACTGTAGATTAAAACTGAAGAAACTGCAAAAAGGTGGGAATTTAAGGAGATGGGGCCTAGATAAACAGACTAAACCAGAGGTTGTACAGAGTTTCAGGGAGAGCATAAGGGAAGAATTGACAGGAATGCAGCAAAGAAATACAGTAGAAGAAGAATGGGTAGCTCTGAGGGATGAAGTAGTGAAGGCAGCAGAGGATCAAGTACGTAAAAAGACGAGGGCTAATAGAAATCCTTGGACAACAGAAGAAATATTGAATGTAATTGATGAAAGGAGAAAATATAAAAATGCAGTAAATGAAGCAGGCAAAAAGGAATACAAAAGCCTCAAAAATGAGATCAACAGGAAGTGCAAAATGGCTAAGCAGGGGTGGCTAGAGGACACATGTAAGGATGTAGAGGCTTATCTCACTAGGGGTAACATAGATACTGCCTACAGGAAAATTAAAGAGACCTTTGGAGAAAAGAGAACCACTTGTATGAATATCAAGAGCTCAGATGGAAACCCAGTTCTAAGCAAAGAAGGGAAAGCAGAAAGGCAGAAGGAGTATATACAGGGTCTATACAAGGGTGATGTACTTGAGGACAATATTATGGGAATGGAAGAGAATGTAGATGAAGATGAAATGGGAGATACGATACTGCGTGAAGGGTTTGACAGAGCACTGAAAGATCTAAGTGGAAACAAGGCCCCGGGAGTAGACAACATTCCATTAGAACTACTTATGGCCTTGGGAGAGCCAGTCCTGACAAAACTCTACCATTTGGTGAGCAAGATGTATGAGACATGCGAAACACCCTCAGACTTCAAGAACAATATAATAATTCCAATCCCAAAGAAAGCAGGTGTTGACAGATGTGAAAATTACCGAACTATCAGTTTAATAAGTCACGGATGCAAAATACTAACACGAATTCTTTACAGGTGAATGGAAAAACTGGTAGAAGCTGACCTCGGGGAAGATCAGTTTGGATTCCATAGAAATATTGGAACACGTGAGGCAATACTGACCTTACGACTTATCTTAGAAGAAAGATTAAGGAATGGCAAACCTACATTTCTAGCATTTGTAGACTTAGAGAAAGCTTTTGACAATGTTGACTGGAATACTCTCTTTCAAATTCTGAAGGTGGCAGGGGTAAAATACAGGGAGCGAAAGGCTATTTACAATTTGTACAGAAACCAGATGGCAGTTATAAGAGTCGAGGGGCATGGTAGGGAAGCAGTGGTCGGGAAGGGTGAGAGACAGGGTTGTAGCCTCTCCCCGATGTTACTCTATCTGTATATTGAGCAAGCAGTAAAGGAAACAAAAGAAAAATTCGGAGTTGAAATTAAAATCAATGGAGAAGAAATAAAAACTTTTGAGGTTTGCCGATGACAGTGTAATTCTGTCAGAGACAGCAAAAGACTTGGAAGAGCAGCTAAACGGAATGGACAGTGTCTTTAAAGGAAGATATAAGAAGAATGTAGTCAAATTAAATCGGGTGATGCTGAGGGAATTAGATTAGGAAATGAGACGCTTAAAGTAGTAAAGGAGTTTTGCTATTTGGGGAGCAAAATAACTGATGTTGGTCGAAGTAGAGAGGGTATAAAATGTAGACTGGCAATGGCAAGGAAAGCGTTTCTGAAGAAGAGAAATTTGTTAACATCGAGTATGGATTTAAGTGTCAGGAAGTCGTTTCTGAAAGTATTTATATGGAGTGTAGCCATGTATGGAAGTGAAACATGGACAATAAATAGTTTAGACAAGAAGAGAATAGAAGCTTTCGAAATGTGGTGCTACAGAAGAATGCTGAAGATTATATGGGTAGATCACATAACTAATGAGGAGGTATTGAATAGAATTGGAGATAAGAGAAATTTGGGGAACAACTTGACTAGTAGAAGGGATCAGTTGGTAGGGCGTACTCTGAGGCATCAAGGGATCACCTATTTAGTATTGGAGGGCAGCGTGGACGGCAAAAATTGTAGAGGGTGACCAAGAGATGAATACACTATACAGACACAAAAGGATGTAGGTTGCAGTGGGTACTGGGAGATAAAGAAGCTTGCACAGGATAGAGTAGCATGGAAAAATGGCTCTGAGCACTATGGGACTTAACATCTGTGGTCATCAGTCCCCTAGAACTTAGAACTACTTAAACCTAACTAACCTAAGGACATCACACACATCCATGCCCAAGGCAGGATTCGAACCTGCGACCGTAGCAGTCGCGCGGTTCCGGACTGAGTGCCTAGAACCGCGAGACCACCGCAGCCGGCAGAGTAGCATGGAGAGCTGCATCAAACCAATCTCTGGACTGAAGACCACAACAATAACAACAACACTTTTGAAGGAGTTAAGAGAGACAAATTTAAATAAAATTATTAATGATTTAATAACTGGACATTATATCAGTCTCCAATTTGATGAACAGAAGCTTCTAGAAGTAATATTTGCATCAAAATGTGTGCTTTAGTTCATCAGTTCCCCACTTCTTTTGAGCACTCAGTGTGTGGCACTCAGGCTGCACATATAGAACGTCTTTTGTTACTATGAGTAATTGCACATGTTAAATTGTTCTCTTTCATGGCAAAATTGTATGTGTTTTGTCATGTGAACCACAAATCTTGTTCACTATCTTGCGATGAGAAAATTCCAAAATAAAATATGTTAAAGTTAGACATCAAATTTGTGCCTCAGTCTGATACAACCAAAACCTGGATGAAATGTATTTTAATAAAGATTTTTATTGGATGCCATCCCCTAGTGGCTGATGCCAAACACAAGATAAGTACTCATATAACAACCTTCTCTTGGAACATTAAAAAGAAAATTCAATAACATTGGTTTGCACTCTAAATGCACGAACAAAATATTAGTAGCATATTCAAGTGGGTTGTTATAGGCAGGGATCTCTAGCTGGGAAACAAAAAGTAATAGACTGTGATACTAATGTTGACTCTGTTTTTTTGAAGCATATCATTACATAAAAATAATTTTTGATGAGAAGCATGGAAGAAAATAAGATCCTGGACACCATTTGTAGGGCAAATTTTAATAGATTAAACTGTCTCTGAAATACTGCTGGCAAATAAAAGCGGAAAAAATAGACGGAAGATTTCCAGGATCACATGTAAGTACAGGAACTATAAAATTATTTTATTTTAATGCCAATGGCTAATTCATTCAATAAAAATTACAAAATGTGAAGATTTATTTAGTGGAGCAGAGGGTGGAGTGTTAGATGTAAAGCATATTACAGATAGATCAAAAGGGGGGGGGGGGGGGGGGAAGAAGAACTGGGCAAGTTCACTGGAAAAAAATATCATCTCATACAGATGAACCAAAGTTGGAAATGAAATCCAACAGTGAACAAACTTTCAATAAACTTGGTGAAAAAAATAACAATCAAAATGCAGAAATTAAAAAAAAAAAAAAAAAAAATCATTTGGAGGCCGCCTTAATGGGTAATAATGAACCAAGGACGGATCTGCCATTTTGCAAGTACACAAATTATTACTTTGTTTAATCATCCAAACATCTTTTATCACAGTTGTGGCACCTCAGTGCATTTTTTATTATTTTCCTTAAATACATACAGACAGGTTATTTCAAGGTTAGGAATATGATACATCAGATTTTGTTATCATTTAAATTGTATATGCACTTTACCTTTTATTTCCCATCGTATGTTTCCTGTGGCTGCCAACCAAAATCAACCACAGTTCAAAATTAGTACACTATGTCATCTGTAGACATGAGGGATATTAATAACAAAACATTCAATGAAAAGAATATTCTACTGTCTCTCCTGTTTGCTGATGATGTGATGTACTAATCTTCAACATTGGGGATGCGATTCATATTTTAATGGATGAAATCATGGGAGAAGAGAAAATGGAAATCATAAAAATGAATATCAGAACGGTGGAATAAGAAGAGATTTTAACAGAAATGGAAGAGGAAGAAATTGGAAAAGAGTTTTTGATAACAAAATAGAGGATGGAATGGGGAAAATAAAATGCCAATAAATGGAAGACAGAATAATAAGGAGAACCAATTTGGAAAACTTGGAGAGATACCTTAAGGGTTCACAGGTTTGATGTGAATAATTTAAATAACAAAAGGACCACTGACTTTTGCTGGAATCCACAAAGAAGTTACAGCCATAGGCACCAGGAACAGAACACTAGCACATAGTGACATAATGCCAGGTAAATAGGTTGAATTGTGACAAGAAGGTCTGGGATATCATGGAGCTCATGATACGGAAAAAAAAAAAATTACAAAGGACTGTAGAAAATCCAGATTTGGGTACTAATGCTGTTACAGGTATTGAAAATTGGATCGAGAGTGATGTAAAAGATAATAAAAATGAATATGAAGATTATGTTGCTTTTGAATTACAGGACTGTGTGGTGAGATAAGATGTGATTTAGTGGTTTAAAATACTGAATCACATAAGACTGAAAATGAGATGAAATGGGGGAACAAACTGAAAGTATTGAGGAAAGTAATGTTGCAGATTTCAATGTTGACAATGAAGTTTTTATTGAGAGAAATGAAGATAAAGTTATGTATTGATGATGATGCTTCTAATGTTTGGGTTAGGGAATTTAGGATTGTTGAAGAAATTGTATCTGAAAAGTAGTTACTGCCTGTTAGTGTTGGTAAGTCACAAATTACTGAAGAATTTGGAAGTAAGAATTATATTGATTTGGGAGAATTGAAAGTGTATGTATGCTCGGAAAGCAAAGGAGAAAGATTTATAAGATTACAGTGGAATTACTATGGGGATGATGATGATGATGATGATGATGATGATGATAGGGAATATTTTTTGCAAGAGTGAAAAAAATCAGTAAAGCATTACACCCAAACTGGTGGGAAAAATTCAGAAATGGACTAAATAATAGGTATATAGCTAATAGTAAATTGTTTTGTGATCAACCTGCAAGTAATGGAGGGTCTGGTGTATCTGTTAATTTATTAAAAACTGTGAAAGAAAAGTTTTGGGAACAATTTATGATAAAAGAAGTGGATTTCGAGGAAACTTAAACTTATTTGTTACATAAAAATTCTGAAGGAAAAATGGAAGATAATGAGATAGGTTGGGTATACATTAAATTTAAAATTGATGATTTGGAAGGGAAATGTTTGATTCACACATATACATCAAGGCAGTAGTGGAAAGAAAGTTACAGAAAATAAAATATGGGAATGTAACAGAAATCCAAGATCTAGGAATTTGAGACACGAAAACCAACAAACATTCTTTATTCTATCTAAAAATAAATAACTTTCAATTAAGATTTGTAAACAAAAATAGAATTCACTTTTGTGTAGCATCCGGAGGTATGTTATATTTACTTCACATGTATTGTTTTCTTTGTCAACCATTAAACTTATTTTGTTGAATCAAACTTACGTATTGAAAGATCATATCATAACTTCTGATATTTAACGTGGGTATTTATAATAGTGGCACATTTAAAGTTCTGTGGTACTCTGGCCATATTTATTTACATCACTTTAAGAATGGTTCAAATGGCTTTGAGTACTATGGGACTTAACATCTGAGGTCATCAGCCCCTAGAACTTAGAACTACTTAAACCTAACCTAAGGACATCACACACATCCATGCCCAAGGCAGGATTCGAACCTGCAACCGCAGCGATCGCGCGGTTCCAGACTGAAGCGCCTAGAACCGGCTTGGCCACTCCGGCCGGCATACATCGCTTCATTTCAACTTTCCTTATGCCTAGTAAATGCAACCGCCTCTACCTGGATTTTACACTTAAATTTTCAGAATATAGTTACCTGTTTTTTCATGGTTGGATTTATGTCATGAAAACTGTTTTCATTTCCGTATGTTCTTGTAAATACTTCATTTATTTTATTTTGTCACAAAACACAATGTAAAAATTGCAAGGATGCTTGATACATGTTGGAAAGGGAAGAAAAAGGGATTGTACCCATGGTTTTTTAATGTTTCCACAAACTTCACTTGTCAAAACAAGAACATGGGTTAGTGTAGGTAGGAGAATCACTCACTACTCTACCTATGAAATAGCTCCTTCCCTTCTGGGTGATTCCATCTTTCCTTTTGTGGATAATTATCCTATCCGTAAATTGTAAAAAAGTGATATATGATTATGTATTGCTAATTTTTTAAAATCAAAATTTAAACGAGAATATTATGTGAAATATCTTTGTATTTAAATACTTAATATAGCCTAGTTGCTTAACTTTTTAGAAAAAAGCTAGCAGTGTTTTGTTATAGTTTTGCATGAAATATTCTTTGCTTGTTATATCTTCACCCATTTCCTTTGAAAATTCCGTTTTGGTGTTAGGAAAATCAACATCACCAATTCTGTTCATTTTGTTGTTATATGGTGTCGTTACAATGACTCCAAAAATGGCTTTCTTGAATGTTGCCTGGTGATAATTTTTTTCTGTCAGTTATTTCTGTGTAAATATGGTAATTTATAATACAATATATAACTCTGAAATTACTTTTGCAAATTTATGAAAAAACTATTCAATTTTTTTTTTCTTTTTAAATTATAACATCTGGCTACTTCACTAAATAAAACACAATGTGGACTACTTTAAAGAATTTTTGTAGCAAATAAGTCTTTATATATTTGTTTTTGTGCCTTTCAAACATAAAATATGTATTTCACATGTATGTCTGCAAATTATGCGAAAATTTCCTGACAAATCTAAGTTCTGCTAACAAATTTTATCTAAATATTTTTGTGCATTTACATATTTGGAGTGTAATTAAAAATGATCCTTTTAAAGTTCAATTTGTTCCCCAAATTTGACAAACATTAATTTTACTATTGTGTTTAGTGCGTTACTATTTCAGTAAAATTATGTGACATTTAATGTATTATATAAATGATTTGGAGTCCCACTAAATACCAAAAAGGCTAAAGACATTTTTATGTAAGTATGGTAGTCCTCCATGCTAAAGCAGTTGTAAAATTTTTCAGTTGTGTATCTAATGTGACCAAGAAAAGACTGGTTGAAAAACTAAATGGTGACAACCTAATGCAAATGAGAAACAGGAGACTATGACCATAGTGTACAAAGGACCTGATTATCAGTAATAAGCAACATTTATCTCTTTAATGCACTGTGTGATTCCAGGGTACGTGTACTATTACTCTTATTTGTATTAATTTATATGGAGAAAAAAATTTTTCACATTTTTGCAAAATTGATAGACAAGATTTAAATTATGTAATGTTATATTTTCTTTATATATTGATTCCTAAAACAAGTGTGTACAATGACACAAATGTATTTAAAAATTGAACAGAGCTACTGAAGAAATACTTTACAATGCTTTTCTAAAATTTTATGATGATTTATTTTCACTAAGTAGAGCTGTGGTAGTATTTATACATGTTTTCTTTCTTTATAAATGCACATTGCTGATTACATAAAAAAATTTTGTATTCTACAATTATTTCAGATGCAATAGTTAGTCAAATCAAATGTTATTTTGTATCTAGTTTTTGTAAATGACACATTCCAGTTAATTTTTCAAAATTTGGGATGATCAGTTTTTACAAGGACCAAATGTACGATAGAATCACCCTATTTCACACATGTTCCGTGCGTGATATTGTATGGGGTGATGATAACAAACCAAGATTATGGGATTCCTATTGTAGTGGTTAATAAAAAAAAAAAAAAAATGGGAGAAGAGTGACCGTGAAAAAGGGAAAGAATGAAAGAAATGCAGATCGGACTCTGTATTACGGAAAAGCTATTGTTGGGGTGGTCCTTGTGGCGTTTTTGAGCAAAAGTTAAACCAATTTTCACTACAAAAGTTATTGAAAAGAAACAGAGAATAACAGAATGTAACTGACAGGGGGAAATGGCGTAGCTTAGAGTTCATTCTTTACCAGGTTAACATGTCTTCTTTCGGGCGGTGTCCACGTCTTCAAAAATCTCCTTCATTTCAGCGTGAAAAAATCTGCTCCGAAATCTTGTAATAGTCCAGGGATCACTAATTTATACCAATTAAAATCATCTTGATACTGTATGCAATTTAATTCACTTTGCTACTTCCATCCAACGAATTTCTTAATAATTTCCACAATATCTACACATTACAATCAGATCAAGATTAGCCATTAAGTTTTTACGTCAGCATCCGATCACGCCTGCCTTAAGCTACCGCTAACAAGAGACAATTGAAACGGAGTAAAAAAACAAAAAAAGTTAACAATTTTGGTAGTTTCTCTGCCGTCGAGCGCTCATACCGCTGCGACGAGATATTTTTTTATCTGAGGGAACGAATGTAGCGCGGCGAAATTCAAAGCCCCGCTACACTATGTTAACTATAGTTTGTGGTACCATGTTCAGTTTAATGAAAACTGTGGCCTTAGCATTTTTTCTGGCAGTGCTTTTTTCTAATTACAGTCATAAAATTCAGGACTCAGGTCAACACAATATATTAAATTATTTATGAAAATTCTGTATTTCTTCCAAATAATTTCACTCTGTACTGTGTAAATATGTTTTTGTTCATAAAAAGTAAGTGCCCTATAGGTTTCACTTTGTATGAGCTATAACATATGCCTCATAGATCAAATACTTTTACAAGTGTTAAATAAATATTTCAATATTTTGTAAAAGTTAAATATGCACCGTCCTACACATGTGGCAGTTTCAAATCCTACATTTTGCAACTTTATAGAGTAACTTTTACCATCATTTATTTCTTTGATTTTTGCAAGTGTGAGGAGATATAAGTTTACATAAAATTATTATTAATACAGAATCAAACAATGGAAAATCCAGGATGAAATAATGACAATATTATGGAAAGGGTAACTTGCTATTTACCATACAGAACAGATGTTGAGTTGCAGATTCCAAAATTCAATTATGCTGGACTTGTTAAAGGCATTCTCTCCTTCTCCTGGTCCCTATAGTGGAAACACTTTTTTGCCACCAACCATACTTATCAGACTCTACCAAACACCAATATTGAATCCTGCCTGACTCGGTTCAGTCTGCCATCAAACCGTGAACCATACTCACTTCCCTGAAATCACTCCTGTTGACTTTCCATAATTTCTTAACATCAAACCTTGCCTCACCATCATTCCCCAAATACCTCAAAATGCAAGCTAACCCTACATTCAAGAAAGAACCGCAATCTGCCACCTACAAACTGATCTCAACCTTATAATTCTACTTACTGACAAAGGCCCCACCACTGTTGTATTCAACTGCAAGGAGTAACTGGCAGAAAGACTCTGCTGCTGTCAGATTTTTCCACCTACAAACCCTGCCACAGTGATCCAATTCAAGAAATCCAGCAGGATCTCCAGTCTCTCCTCAAATCCTTAGGCCCATCCCAGAACATCTCCCTGGTGTCTCTCTCCCCTCACCCTTACCACTCCTGGCACTGCTACTTTCTACATGCTTGCTAAAGTCCATAAGCCCAACCACTCAGGATGCCCCATTGTGGCTGAACCTCACTGAGAGAATCTACGCTCCCGTAGAGCAGCAGCCTCAACCTACTACATACCCACCTATATAAAAGATACCAACTATTTCCTCCACCTGCTCTCCAGAGTTCCTGTTCCTTTACCACATGGTGCCCTACTCATCATTATTGATACCACCTCCCTTTACACTACCATTCCTAATGCCCATGGCCTTGCCGCTATTAAACACTACCTTTTGCAAAGCCCAACAGATTCCAAACCTACAACCTCATACCTGGTCACCATGACTGGCAATATTCTCACCCACAATTACTTCTCCTTTGACGACATCACTGACAAATCTGGGGTATGGCAATATGCACCCACATGGCACCATCCAACCTATTCATGGGCCATCTAGAGAAATCCTTCCCAGCTACATGATACACAATAACTTGAAAGGTTGTAACACCTACATAAAAACAGAGCATTTCAGTGGGAAATATTACAATGTGAATCTTTAAATTTTTCTAGCCTCTAGAATACTGCATGTTTTTTCAGGAGTAGAGCTAGTCATCATTTTCTACCACTTATGAAATTTCATCTGGGTTCCTGCCAGACAGTCCACTTTATTCACGACATATCATCTAATAACTATTATAATCCACATCCTAAAAGAAGTGTCACTTGGACGGAAACAACGAGAAGCAAGAAAAGCATTTTTTTAAAATGAATTTTTATAATTAAAAAGGCTAAATTCATAAACACTGGACAAGTGCAGAGGATATCTATCCTGCAGTTCAAGCTCACTTTTTGTCCATGTTTGCTTTCAAAAACGTAATAGTGAAAACAGGGCACTGCCTTTAGCGAGCACTATTTTCTTCTTTAACATCAGCAAAGATTCACTATAGCCAGTGCGTTTAATTTTTCTATTGAATAACAAATAGAAACTCACAGAGTTATATATACAGTTCTCAGATTATGGTATTTACATTCATTACATTATTAACAAAATACACTGTTTGATTAAAAAAAAAAAAGTGAAGCACTTAAAGGAGAGGTTGGGAGTGCGGTATCAGTGTTTGATACCGCACTTGTTAGGGGTTGCAGTTATCAACCATGGTCCATACTAGTATCGCTGGACCCGCAAGTCGAGACGAGCGCCGCTCCACGGCTCGCAACAAGTCTCTAGCGTGCGCTCGGCCACTCAGGATGTCAAGTAGGAAAGTAGTATAGCCTTCAGCTGATAGGAAGCAACCTCTAACAAGCCGCTTAGTTAAGGAATGGCATATGTGATGCCTAAATAGCTCTCTGTTTGTAATTATATTCCTCCTGACTACAAAGACTCCTATACCACCAGTTAAGTACAATATATATATATATATATATATATATATAAATTTTTTTCCACTGACTTCTAATTATTTTAGCCGTTGTAGACCCAGACCACACAGCCAGCTCCTTATTGACTTCACTGACAAAGCAGTGATGTAAACTATTTGGAAGGCAGAGCAGTGGAAGCGGAACTGATTCAATGATACATTGGAGATGAGAGATTTATTTCGTTTGTGTTTACGCTATCTCTATTTACGTGTGTTTACAGACTATATACCCAGCTGTGCTACCCATCCTCTCCGCATTGTGTGACTGACAAGTGAAAGACATTTTTACCTACTCCCATTTGTGATCATTTGATTTATTTGTGATGGGAAATCTGTAGGGACAAAATGTACTGCCAGATCTGTTACGGTAACAGACTCAGCAGTCCAATGCAATACTGCAAGCCTTGGGACAGCTCGTCGAGGGACAACAGCACACTGTGCCACACATACTGGCTGCACAGGAGCTGACCATACAGTGGGCCACAGCCCTGCCGTTTAAAGCATTCGACGCCAGCGTGGATAGCTGGCAGGAGTGGCACACGCAGTTATCACACCACCATGCTGCATATGACATTCAAGGTACAACAAAGTTGCATGCGCTTTTATCTTGTGTAGGAGTGGCATCGTACAGAATCCTCCCCAAACTCTTTCCGAGACGTTCTCCAGATCAGCACAGTTTCAAAGAACTTGTTCAGGAATTAACCAATTATTACATGGAAAACATAAATATTGTGGCTAAACGGTAGACATTTTTCTGCACAACACATGCCCCTCAGCAGAATTACCACGAGTGAGTAGCCACTTTGCAAGGCCACACCTGCGACTGAATTTTCATGTTCTTGTGGAATATCATATTCTGACATAATGGTATGGAACACTATTGCACAAATCGTGTCAAACACACGCATTAGAGAGCAAATTCTTAAATTATCCAACCCCACTTTAGAACAAATGTTGGACATTTTGAACAGACAGGACACTTTGGACTTTGTTGCAAATTCTTTTGAACCGCCTCCCGCTGCAGTGTACACTCAGTGTCACGTTTCCAGACAAAGTAGTTTCCGCCAGAACGGTTCCCAATATAGGAATTCCTATCACAACGAGTCACAAGCAATGGAAACAAATGTTGTAATTTCGCCTTCAGTACCTTGTGCCTTTGCCCGATTGTGACAATTTTGCTTGTAACGCTACAGATGGCCTCGGGAGAACCATTCCTGACAAAACTCTACCATCTGGTGAGCAAGATGTATGAGACAGGCGAAATACCCTCAGACTTCAAGAAGATTATAATAATTCCAATCCCATAGAAAGCAGGTGTTGACAGATGTGAAAATTACCGAACTATCAGTTTAATAAGTCACAGCTGCAAAATACTTACACGAATTCTTTACAAACGAATGGAAAAACTGGTAGAAGACGACCTCAGGGAAGATCAGTTTGGATTCCACAGAAATATTGGAACATATGAGGCAATACTGTCTCTACGACTTATCTTAGAAGAAAGATTAAGGAAAGGCAAACCTACATTTCTAGCATTTGTAGACTTAGAGAAAGCTTTTGACAATGTTGACTGGAATACTCTCTTTCAAATTCTAAAGGTGGCAGGGGTAAAATACAGGGAGTGAAAGGCTATTTACAATTTGTACAGAAACCAGATGGCAGTTATAAGAGTCGACAGGCATGAAAGGGAAGCACTGGTTGGGAAGGGAGTGAGACAGGGTTGTAGCCTATCCCCGATGTTATTCTACCTATATATTGAGCAAGCAGTAAAGGAAACAAAAGAAAAATTTGGAGTTAGTTTTAAAATCCATGGACAAGAAATAAAAACTTTGAGGTAATTCTGTCAGAGACAGCAAAGGACTTGGAAGAGCAGTTGAACGGAATGGACAGTGTCCAGAAAAGAGGCTACAAGCTGAACAACAAAAGGAAAACAAGGATAATGGAATGTAGTCAAGTCGGGAGATGCTGAGGGAATTAGATTAGGATATGAGACACTTAAAGTAGTAGATGAGTTTTGCTATTTTGGGTGCAAAATAACTGATGATGGTCCAAGTAGAGAGGATATAAAATGTAGACTGGCAATGGGAAGGAAAGCGTTTCTGAAGAAGAGAAATTTGTTAGCATTGAGTATAGATTTAAGTGTCAGGAAGTCGTTTCTGAAAGTATTTGTATGGAGTGTAAGCATGTATGGAAGTGAACCATGGACGATGAACAGTTTGGACAAGAAGAGAATAGGAGCTTTCGAAATGTGGTGCTACAGAAGAATGCTGAAGATTAGATGGGTAGATCACATAACTAATGAGGAGGTATTGAATAGAATTGGGGAGAAGAGGAAATTGTGGCACAACTTGACAAGAAGAAGGGACCGGTTGGTAGGACATGTCCTGAGGCATCAAGGGATCACAAATTTAGCATTGGAGGGTAAAAATCGTAGAGGGAGACCAAGAGATGAATACACTAAGCAGATTCAGAAGGATGTAGGTTGCAGAAGTACTGGGAGATGAAGAAGATTGCACAAGATAGAGTAGCATGGAGACCTGCATCAAACCAGTCTCAGGACTGAAGACCACCACCACCACAACAACAACGCTAGTGTACGACGACGAAAGACGGCCAGCCATGTCCGATCTGCCCGTCCACATTTGCCAGTGAACATGGCTTTTCAGACTGACATTTTTCGCCGACGGCAGAACAAACTTTTTGTCGACTTGAACATTCGGAATCATACGTTTTCTTTTCAGTTGGACACTGGAGCGTCTGTTTCACTAATGAATCATAAAACTTACAAATTGCTTGGTTTACCTCCATTGCGTATCAAAAATGTTACATTAGCTATCTACAGTGCTCAAAGTATCCTGGTATTAGAACTGTGTAGTTTGCCAGCAACACACTGTGGACAAACTCAAGTGGTTTCTTTTCTTGTACTGTGTTCACCCTAATCTGTTAAATATTTTTGGTCTTTATTTATTTGATGTATTCTCCTTAACTGTGCATGATGATGTACTAGCCGTCACAAAAAATGTTCCCAAAAACAGTGTTTCTGAGCTATGTCAAGAGTTTGCTGACATTTTTTCGCCAGGTTTAGGTTGTGCGAAAAATTTTCAGGTGCGAACTGAATTGCAGGACAATGCAGAGCCTAAATTTTTCCGCACTCGCACAGTGCCTCATGCACTTTGTGACGAAGCTGTTAAACCATTACATCAACTTGAGGATCAAGTAGCGACTGAACCAGTCACAGCATCACCATGGGCTTCACTGTTGGTTATCTTAATGAAACCATCAGGCAAATTGTGACTGTGCGTGGATTTTTATGCCATCGTCAATCCTCAACTTGTTGTTGCAACATTTCCTTTGCCATGTCTAGAAGACTTGTTTGACAAATTGCGCCCGGGCAAATATTTTTCTAAGTTAGATTTGCAGGATGTATATCTTCAAATACCTGTGGATGAACCATCCCAGAAGATTCTTGTCGTGAATACCCATTTAGGTCTCTACAAATCTGAGAGACTTCCATTCGGATGTGCCTCTGCCCCAGCACTATTTCAGCAGTACTTACAGACTCTTCGTGCATTGATTTCTTTGGTGTGTAATTACCTAGATGACATCGTAGTTTCCGATTCTATGCAGCATGAACATTTGCATATTTTGAGACAGTTATTTGAAGTGCTACGTGAGAATGGACTTAGACACAAGTGTAATTTTTTTTCTGAACAGTTATCCCACTTGGGACACGTAATAAACTCTCAAGGCATCTATCCAAGTCCGGATCATTTAAGAGCAATATCAGAGCTACCAGCATCCAAGACAGTTAAAGAATTACAATCCGTTCTTGGAAAGCTTAATTGTTATCACAAGTTTTTGCCTAACGCCTCTTCTCTTGCACCACCATTACATCAACAACGTCGAAAGAACATTCCGTTCATTTGGTCACCTGAATGCGAACGTGCCTTTCAGCGGCTTAAATCCGCATTGTTATGTAGTACATGTCTTATGCCCTTCGATCCTACAAAATCTCTTGTCCTCATGATTGACACTTCAGATTTTGGGATCGGAGCTGTTCTTGCTCATAAATTTGGTTTACACAATCACCCGATTGCATTTGCATCGAAGCTACTCTCCTCTGCACATCATAACTACTCGCAGATCGAGAAGGAAGCTCTCGCTTTGATTTTTGGAGTTACAAAATTCCACGACTTCTTATATGGTCACAAGTTTACAGTTCTCACCGACCATAAGCCTTTGATGTCTTTGTTTCACCTGTTAAAGCTCATGCCTCCATGTAAGGCTCAAAAATTTATTCGTTGGTCACTATTTTTGTCGCAGTACCATTATGACATCTTGTATCAGCCTACTGCCCAGCATGGTAAAGCCAACGCATTATCCCGATTGCCAATAGCTGGAGATAGATTGACTATTCCGAACAGGCTTATATGTTCATATATGTGCAAAATGATGATGATGTGGAAAGTTTTCCTGTTGACTTTCTTTGTATAGCCACAACAGCAGCTAACGACCCAGTATTAAGTGTTGTTTTGTATTATGTCACTATGCAATGGCCTTTGTCTAAAAATCGTCGTTTTTTGTGCACAGACAACGACTTTTTGTCCAACGTGTTGTCTTTTTGCTCCGCACGGAAAAATGATCAGTCTCGTGTTGTTGTTCCATGTTCTTTGCAGTCAACTGTGCTACAACTTCTTCACCAAGGTCATTGGGGTATTGTACGGACAAAACAGTTAGCTCGCTGTCACTGTTCCTGGTTTGGAATTGATGCTGATGTAATCAAGATTTGTTCTTGTTCTGTGTGTGCAGAAAACCAATCCGCACCACCACAGAAAATTCTCTCTTGGCCTAACGTGACTTTGCCATGGAATAGCTTACATTTAGATTTCACTGGTCCTTTTTGGGATGCACAATGATTAATTCTTGTTGATTCTTTTAGTGGTTTTCCATTTGTTGTTCGCATGTAATCAACGACATCGTCTTCTACCATCCAAGCCTTGTCTTCTATATTTTGCATAGGATTGCCGCAAGTCATTGTCACCAACAATGGACCTGCAGAGTTTGAAACCTTTTGTGAATCTAATGGTATTCAGCATTTAACTTCAGCACCATTCTCTCCTCAATTGAACGAAGCCGCTAAAATATTCATTCGGACTTTTTAAGTCGCAAATGTCTAAATTGCGCGCCTCTCATTTTCGTGAGGATACTCTTTTGTTGTTTTTCTCTTCATACCAATTGCAGCTCCTCGACGGTGCTTCACCAGCTAAATTGTTGCATGGTCGTCCTCACAGAACTCTGATGAATTTGTAGCATCCTCCGCACCAAGTTTCTTTGCCATGGCAGACCCACAAATTCCGGCCAGATGATGATGTCTATTTTCGTCATTTCCATGGCAATCACCTATGGTTGAAAGGGTGCAGTCTTCACCATCTTGGCCATGCTATGTTTGTCATCTGAGGTCTGTCTGGTGAGGCATCAGAATCAGATGCGCCTCTTTCGTCGTGGGGTCTCTGGCACTTGCCCAATGTTTCCAGTGTCGGCGCCAATGGGGCTGCTCCCACCGTGGGGACCTCTTTCTAGCTGTCCTCGCCCCTGGGTGCCAGCGCCCATAGCTTCGCCTTTGCCGCACGACAACGCGCCAGCGTGGACACCATACACCATGTCTCGCACCAGAGTCACCTGCAGAGCCACCATCGCTGCGGCGAACGTACGACCATATGGACCAGGTGCATTCAACTGTGATATTGCAGAGTGAACTTCCGATTACGACGCTGTCCGCCACTGTATAACAGTCTGCACTTCCAAGTTTCCAGTCCTTGTTGCTGGTTGGGTGCCCCGACCCGATGGAGATCAGCCCTTCAGTTACTCTCATAGTTGTAGAAGTGCGCACACCTTATGTTGACGTGCATCCTGGAGTTGGTTTCCAGGCATTTCCTGTCTCCCCTCAGTCCAAATGGTAGGGTGCAGGTGGGAATGCCTCTCCTGCAGTCAGGCTCCCCACCTCCTCAACTACATCAGCATGGGGTTCTCCACTCGGCGGTCGTAAGTCATATTCAACCGCTGTTCGCAGATTTGTGGGGAGGAATGTGGTATCAACATTCGATACCACACTTGTTAGGGGTTGCAGTTATCGACCCCGGTCCATACTAGTATCGCTGGACCCGCAAGTCAAGACTAGCGCTGCTCCATGGCTTGCAACAAATCAGTGGTGGTGGTGGTGGTGGTTAGTGTTTAACGTCCCGTCGACAACGAGGTCATTAGAGACGGAGCGCAAGCTCGGGTTAGGGAAGGATTGGTAAGGAAATCGGCCGTGCCCTTTCAAAGGGACCATCCCGGCATTTGCCTGAAACGATTTAGGGAAATCACGGAAAACCTAAATCAGGATGGCCGGAGACGGGATTGAACCATCGTCCTCCCGAATGCGAGTCCAGTGTGCTAACCACTGCGCCACCTCACTCGGTAACAAATCAGTAGTATAGCCTTCAGCTGATAGGAAGCAACCTCTAACAAGGCGCTTAGTTAATGTATGGCCTATGTGACGCCTCAATAGCTCTCTGTTTGTAATTATATTCCTCCTGACTACGAAGACTCCTGTACCACCAGTTAAGTACAGTATACTTTTTTTTTCCCAATGACTTCTAATTATTTTAGTCGTCGTAGACCCAGACCATGCAGCCAGCTCCTTATTGACTTCACTGACAAATCTGCTGCATATGCAAAGAAGAGATTTGTATGTTTCTATTTAGCATTGGCCACCAGTCATTCACATTGGCAACGATTCGTTCGTTGACGTCATAACAGGGAGGATATGTGATGTTATTTCAGTGATTACAAAACTCAGTCAAATCTACTGACAACTTGACAATATGAGACCACATATCAGTGTGACAATGCACTGCCTCTGGCCTTGACGCATGCACCGATTTGGAAATAGTGTCAAAGCATTTCCTGGCTCACATGTGTTATAACTGGTCCTTGACATCCTGGATACTAGCACAGGGGCAGAGTGGATGTCTAAGCTGGTGCCACATGTTCTATTGTTGGCAGATATGGGGATTATGCTGGCCACCGGAGTACCTCAATACCACGCAGACAGTTCATAGAGACATGTGGACAAGCACTGTCCTGTTGATAAATGGAACCATGATACTATCACTTGAGAGGTAACAGGAATACATGATGTCCATTATGTACCATTGTGCCATAAAAGTTCCCTCAGTCACTAGCAGCCATGACCCAAAGTCATACATGATGGCTTCCCAAACCATGGCACCCAGGTCACCATCATACTCACCAAAAATTCTCATCCAGGGTAGTGCAGAAATACCATTAATCACTGAACGCCATGTAATGCCATTCATCAGCAGTCCATGCTTCCCGGTCAGGGTGCAGCATTTGTTCTGTGGTGGTAGTGAGGGTAACTTACGCATGTGATGATAATTCCCTAGTTTGACTGCAGCTAGTCTCTGAGCAACGGTACACGATGACACAGCATGTTGCAGAAAGTCCACTAGCTGTTCTCAGATGGCAGGTGCAGATGTGAAGTGGTTATGATGTGCCTGGTTCACAATATATGATTGACTAAAACCTTGACGACATGGTATGGCTGCCCTCACATTCCCATGCAGTCCAACATTCAGCCACTGTCACATCTGAACGCCCCACAAAATTGGGTACTGCACAATGGAGACCCACAATGAGGCCCTTTCAAATTCTGTCTCACACGAGTACAGAGCATCCCCATGTTGTTCACATTGATCAACAATATCTGACAATGTTCATGCTCCTTACCACCATCCAGTCTTGGCAACTAAACTAAACATGAACACCACTAATGCACCGTGGTGGCCGTTCTGCTTGTCATGGAGAACTGCATACCTGTGGTGTATATCAGTGCCAGATTAGCCTCGCAGCACGTGCTGGCAAGCAAATGCTATGGGCAGTACACATTAGGGGGAAAGGGAGGGGGGAGGGGCAGGCGCAGTTGGGGGGGGGGGGGGGGGGGGAGAGAAACACTGTCAAGTTAGATTTGAATAGGATCCAACCTACTGTACAATGTACAACTTTAGAAGATATTAAGAAAGTGAAATAAAATTTTATCTAGTGATTGTGAAATTTGCCGACAGGAAAATGAGAAGCACTGGAGAAAATGGTAAGCTTATTTGTTTTGTTTGTTCTATGTGCAATGTATATAATAGTGGATGTTATCAATTACTGGTGTTTTGATCTGATGATAAAATTCATTTACTTCTGAATACAGTGAAGATTTATTTGCAACTGAGACATCAGGTGTGGGATCAACTTTTTGAAACCACCATACAGTGATGTCGTATTGTGCACCAGGTTTTACACCATGTAGCCATCCACCCTGGTGGACCCTGATTTGTGAAAATTGTGATAAAAATAATTTATGATAAGGCACTAAGCAATTTAGTACTGGAGGGCAGCGTGGTGGGTAAAAATCATAGAGGGAGACCAAGAGATGAACACAGTAAGCAGATTCACAAGGATGTAGGTTGCAGTAGGTACTAGGAGATGAAGAAGCTTGCACAGGATAGAGTAGCATGGAGAGCTGCATCGAACCAGTCTCAAGACTGAAGACCACAACAACAACAACAACAACAACAACAACAACAAGGCACTAAAACATTAACCATAACACGAGTTTACCCAATAGCTCGGTAACATAATAGCTAAGGTCTAGGCTTGTTAGTTGAAGGTTGTATGTTCAGAACAGTAATTTTTTTAATAATCTGAATCGAAATAATTATTGTCTCTATTTTTATCCATTTAATTTGCTTTTAAATATAATTCTTTTCTTAAATTTAATTTCTGGTGCCTGAATGCCTCATTTCAATCATTGTATTAACTTATTATTTTGCAAAAAATTAATTATGCGAATTTGCCAAAAACATTGTGATTGCAGTAAGGTAGTGTTTATATTTTCTCATGGTGGGAAAAAACAGCATGTTTTAAATGTTTGAATGATGATAGCCATCCAAGAAAACATACGTTGGTCGAGACTATAGCGCCTAGAACCGCTCGACCACCCCGGCCGGCTTTTGTTTTGAGACCAATGCATGGCAAATCTAATCTGTACAGCTTTCAGTTAGCCTATCTACCCTAGTTCTGTTCGAAAGATGTCGTGTCCCTTCTCACTGCTGTTGGTATTTGCATAATTGAAGCATAGACATGCTCAAATTAATTTTATATTCATTACTACAAATAAGTACCACATATGAGTGTGAGCATCTTTATTTGTAATGATGCTTTCACAAAGCTTAGGAGATCCCCTGGTGACACTCCGATCATAGCAGATGATTCTCACATTCTGTAAACAGAATATTTCATCTGCTATGTTTAATTGATAGACTGGTACTTTTATGGCAGATTAATGAAAATACTGTAATTATAATGATAGAAGCAAAGATTTCACACTAAAAAAGAATAAAAACAAGAAAAAGTTAAAGTAAAATAAAAAACTCCATATGATGACTAGAATGACATGGACAAGGATTCAAAATGAAATAAAAAATAATTTTATTTAAATCCAAATTGTACAGATAAAAATGAAGACCACAGTCTTTGTGATTAACATTATTAAAAAAATTAGCATGTCACTGGAAGTGAACTCACAACCTGCAGTTTATGATCCTACAGCACTGGTCGCTTTTTGAATGAAACGGCTTTGGACATGTCTAAAACATCAAGGTCACGACGTTTTGCGATGCACGATTTAAATGTGAGGTGGATCACCAAACTACCAAATGGAAAATGGTGTGCACCATACAAGACAAATATTTGCTGTTGCAGACTATTATTTACATCTTTTTGAGGACTACAAATAACTACATTGTTTAGCACTCTAGGGAGCACAACAAACTAGCTATGTCGAGTCAATGATTAAATTCACAGAAAATTTTGATGCCTTTCACAACTTTACAATATGCTGGCTAAACCCTAACAATTACATCAAAATGATGTATGTATTTTTGAAATCTACGTTTTAGTATTACAACACTGTGGTAGCAAATGTTTACCTCATATACGTTGCTCACAATTTGTTCTAAGAGTCCACCAATGCCTTTTTTTGGTTTCAGTTTGACTCATAAATTGAGAATTAATATAAGCCTCCTTGTTTTTACAAACTAACAATAAAATTATTGACAGCAAAAAGCTCCTGGAATTGCAGTTTTATAAACTTTTAATGGGAAATTCATTAGAACTGTGTTTCCCAAATGTAGAAATAGTCTTAAGTATGTACTTGTCTTTGATTACCAACTACTGTGAACACATTCTTTTTCAAAATTAAAGTGCATTAAAAACATGTTAAGGAACAACATGGGACAAGATTGTCTAAACAACTTCAAGTTCACTGTAATGAACATAGACTGTTATTTGCCTAGGGACATTGATTTGGCTAGTGCTATCTCTAAATTTGCCCAAATTAAATCAAGAAAAAGTTTTTTGTGAAGTGCTGAGTTATCTTATATCCTAAACTTTTGAGACCTAACGCAAACCAAGCCTTTGCTACAGGCCATGAGCTGACTTAACCTGGCACTGGTGTGTTATGCATGTGAAGTGACATTGACATCCCTTCTGGGTGCTTTGTTTTTTGTCGGGCAGTGTACACACCTTAATATCACACACTAACAACCTGCATTAGGACAGGTAGCAACTCACCATGTAGAAGAGGCACTGAACAGCATAAAAAGACATTTAAATGTATACTAAGCTAGTGGGCTAAGTCCTCCATCACCTTTAGACAACCACAACCATTCTCACATCTGATCAACTCTCACACATATGAAACGATAGTTTCCTCTCAGATCTAACATTTTGGTAACAATGTTAAATATGCTACTGAAGAACATTGATTTTTTTGCAGATGACAAACTCTAGAAAAATACGAGCTGTACTGCAGACAATGTGAAGCTACACAAACATAAGTATGTAATATTAAGTCATATATTTTGTTAGTAATGTTATGAATGTAAATACTATTATCTCAAAACTGTATAAATTATCATGCAAAGCTTTTACTATTTTTTAGGCAGAAAATAAAATACACCCAGTGATGGTGAATCTTCACTGAAACATTTGTTTGTGTTTAAAAAAATTGTGCTTACTCAAGGCAGAACCCTATTCTCATATTTATATATGGTGCGTACAATCACAATATTATGAAAAGACAGATCAATACTCACCAAACAGAGGAGATATTGAGTTTGCAGACAGGCATACTGGAAAGATTGCTAAATGCAAAGGCCTTCTTCTAAAGTACACGCGCACACACACACACACACACACACACACACACACACACATATTCATTCATGCAATTACAACTCACACCCATGACCACTGAACAAAATGAAACAACTTTAATGATATATTACATATAAAATGAACAGAAACTGATAGTTTAATTTCTTACTGCCATTTATTTTATTGTCTTATACAGCAGTTTAAAATGACAGCAACACAGTAATTTTCACTGGAAAATTTTCTAACATTAACAATAATACCACCATGGCAAGTAACTATTATTTGTGGAATTATGTAGGCATCCTCACTGAAGACCGGAGAATCTGCACCTCCCTGCTCTTTACTACTTCCGTTGCAATTCGCTCATCTGCAACAAAAATGGCAATTTTTTTTTACACGGGTTAAAACAAATACAATATTCAATTTATATTTGAAAAGGACAAGGATTACATAAATCATTTGTTAAGTAACAAAATGAAACTGTTGTCAACATTGTATCTTTGCAAATGTAATGTTCAATAAACTATCAGTTGTTAACATTAAGGTTTATGTTTTGTACTGCTCAATATAATTGTCATCACTGCCACAACTAATCAAGTACATCAAAAGTTTGGGATAAAAAATATAAAAATATTAGCAATATGGACCAGAATAAGTCTCTCTTGTACCACCATTTTCAAGTGCACTTTTAGACTATTTTCTTGGAGTCTAAATACACTCTGTGTGTTATTTGACTGCAATACACTGATAATATTCTCATCACTTGGATGCAAAATTTTTAGTCAGACTCAGTTGCAGACTGATACTCTGATGATTATCATTTTAAAATCTAATGATTTTCGACCTAGTAAATAGTTTCTTCCTCATGAAAATATAAATGGTGGGAAGCGATAAGGAATACAACATGGAGATATTAGAGAAGTGGAAAGTCTTGCAAAGATCCAGGAATGTAGTGGAGATAACACTGAGCTGAGACATTCAAATTGCAGAGTACTAACAGTTAGATATTAAAAGAAGACAATTTCTATATGATGTTGGAAGTTAGGACCCAAAGGATGTGAATGGTTAATTAATGCAAGTCCCTGTTCTTAAGTTCTATACCTATGTCAACAATTGGATTTTGGATGTTGCTGGTGCAGACAGTTTGTCTTTGGACATTCTCTCCCATTCAAACATTGCCCTTCTCCCATGTTTGACAATGTTCTTGGGTGCATTATTTGTTCCCATCACTGACTATAAGAGGATACATACATTACTGTTGAACATGACTGTTTTGGTGGTACAGGTGTTATGGTAAGGGGAGACCTAATGTTACATGGGTGTACTGACTTCCAAATCTTGGAACACATTACATTCACCCATTAACATTATTGTGACACTTTACTCCTTTCCCTTGCACATTCTTTCATGGTGCGTTCAACCCCAACTCCATTTCTTTGGATAACAATGTGTGACCGCATCAAACACTGCAAGTGGCGGAGCTCCTGGAATGAGATCAACAAATAGACTGGCCTGCCTATTCCCCCAATATAAGTCCCACTGAGCACATGTGGGATGCATTGGAGAAATGTATTGCAGCATGTCCACATGCACCAATGACCATACAGCAGCTGTCAGTCACTCTGGTGGGGGGATGGAATGTCAGACCACAACAACTGCTTATTAACCTTGTGGCAAGCATGGGAGCTCATTCCAGAGCATGCATTGCTGTCAATGGTGATCACACACCCTATTAAGTACCATGATCCACCTTTTGTAATATGCAGGGGATTACCGTAAATCACAGTGACTTCAGTGTTATTACTGTCATTGAATAAAATTGTCATTTATATTTGTCTCATTGTATATTTCCTTCATTTACCTTATGTACTGTACTGTACTGTACTGTATCAGTTCTTTCTATGTATGGTCCAAGTTTCATTGAGCTGTGTTATTTTGCAATGATACATCGTGTGAAACTTACTTTTGTCTTTAAGTGTGTCATTACTGGTAAGAGTTTTGCATTCCATTAGAAATACCATGCAGCTACAAAATAATGTACTACTGCTTTTGTAGTCGGTGAAATCATCTGTCACCATAACTGAACCATTAGAAACAATGTATACAGCAACAAGATCACTTTCAGAAAATATTTTCACTTGTGAAAACTGAGTACCAAAGATGACAGTAATGAGATAAATTTTAATAATTGCTTGGCTGAACAAAAATTGATGACAACCAAGTCCATTAAAATATATCTGTACTAACCAAGTACTAAGTGGAACTAAGTAATAAAAGCCTCACTTATTTGTGTGTGTAGTAATGATGAGATATGTCTGGTCAAGGTAAAAACAATAAATTGTAAACTGTCAAGGCAGTGAAAATAAAATGTCATTTGGTGAGGATCTCCCGGCGGGTAGACCAGATCGCCTGGTGCAAGTCTTTTGAGGCAACACCACTTTGGCAACTTGCACATCTATGAGGATGAAATGATGATGATGATGAAGACGGCACAAACACCCAGTCCCTGAGCAGAGAAAATCTCCAACCCAGCCGGGAATCAAACCCGGGCAAGCGTTCCTTAAGTATTCATAAGTTTCTTGTTAAGCACGAGCCCCAGAAATTTCAGATTTTCAATGAACAGAAGAGCAACAGGCCTAAGATGTAAAGACAGCAGTGGAAGAAACCACTTGTGCCTCCCAAAATTCATACAAATGGTTTTGTTGGTGGAAAAACAAAAGTCACTGTTGATGCACCATGAGTAAAGATGATAAGAGACATGCCTGAAGTTGCTGTAACAGCTGGTGACAGAAATTGGGCTGTAGTAGAAATAAGGTGTCTGTCCTTGCCGGGCTTAGGTATGAGTATGACAGTGGCTTCACGCCAGTATCTGGGAAACGTGCAATCTGCCCAAATGCGATTATAAGCATGAAAGAGAAAGTGCTTTCCCGCAAGAGATAGGTGCTGCAACATCTGAATGTCAATATCAACTAGCCCTGGGAAGGCATATCAGAAACAAGTGAAAGCATGATCTAGCTCGCTCATAGTAAAGGTGGCATTTTAGTTTAGTGTTCATGATTATGAGAGGAGAAAGGTATCACCTGAGCCTCCTCCAGTCATTTCCAATGGAGGAAGGAAGAGTGATAGTGGGCGGAACTTGAAATCTCTGCACAATGAGGTCCACAATGACATCATCTGCTACTGTCATGCTGAAAATTGGGGAATGGACCTCCATCCCAGAGAGCTGTTGGAGGTTGGCCCACAAGACGGAAGAGGAAGTGTAACTTGATGAACTAGAAAATGAAACCCTGCTAGCTTTCTTGCCATGCCAAAGAATGCGACAACACTGCACATGCAACTGTTGTTTAAAACAAATACTGTTCACAAGGGACCAGTAAAGATGAAGTGCAAGGAAGGGAACTTTCTTTGGTGGTAAGGATAACGTTTTTAAGGTATTCTTATCTGGTCATCACAACTTGGGAAACAATGTTCATTGAAGGTCATCAGGAGGAGAAAAGCCTCCCATCGGCTTTAGAAAGGCACCAATAGAGTTTGCACGTCCTTGGGGTAGCAGTCAGCAAACGAATGGCACATGGGAAATAGTTGCTCAAGTACATGTCAGATAGAATGGACCACGCGAGATAACAGGGAAGTTGGGCAGTGCAGAACTAGAGGTCCAAACGGAATAGGTGTATGTGGAGTCTGAAAAGAACAAATGGGATTAGGTGTTTGAAAGGAACGTAGGTGCTCCAGTGTTAAGGCAGATGAGGTTGAGCTTATTGAGAAGGTCAGCAAAGGTTCCAGAAGAGCCCCAAAGTGGTTGGTGTGCATTAAAGTCACTGAGCAGCAGAAAGGGGCGAGAGAGTTGACCAATAAGCAGGAGGAAGTTGGACCTGGTGACACCGAATGATGGCAGGATGGAGATGGTACAGAGAGAAAAGGTGAAGCGAGGAAGGAAAATACGGACTGCAACAGCTTGCACCTGGATGTTCAGTAAGATGGTTTGACTAGGAACGTTATCCCAGATGAGCATCATGATTCCCCCATAAGATGGAATGCCATCCTCAGGGGAAAAGTCAAAGCAGACCGGCAAGAAATGCGAGAGGTCAAAGCAGTCGCAAGAATGCAATTTTGTTACCTGGAGGCATAAAACAAGTGGATGCTGCAATTCCATGAGCAGCCATAATTCCTCCTTGTTGTATCTAATACCGCACACGTTCTAGAGGAGCAGAGCCATGACAGGGAATGGGGAGGATTGAAAAAAATAAAGGGTTGCCACCTTAGTGGCTGCTGAGTGCCAACCTCTGAAGACTCACTGCTACAGCACACAGAGGCTGGAAAATCTTGTTCCATGAGATCTACAGAGGTTTTGGCATTTTCACTGGGTTGGCCTGCAGATTCCAGGGCAGAAAAACAGTTGGCAGTGCACCACCGAAATGGAGGTCAGTTGGATATCACGTGGTGACACCGTTTGAGAGGATCCCTGAGTTAGATGTTTGCCTTTGTTTGATTTCTTGGAGGGTCTGCGGTTGGCAGATGAAGACTCAGATGTTTGTTGGCTGGAGGGACATACGAAGTCTTTGCGGGAGTATTCCTTTTGTCTTTTCCAGCCTGCCGGTTTGTAGCAAGTGATTTTGCTGACAGAGGCAAAGATTTGGTGGCTAGTTGCACAGCTGGAGAAGGAGACATGGATGCTACCATGACACTGGCAGATTTTAGAACCATGGTGCTGAATTCAAGGTCGCAAGTCTGTGTGACCGTGTCCTTTGTGAAGTGAGGTATAGCAAGAATGGTACTGCAAGTGCCAGATGGTACAACACAGGGCTTTTGACTAGCCAACAACATGCAAGCGACAGGGTAAGGCTCTTTTTCCTTCACCCAGACCTCATGGACAGCCCGCTCATTGAGATACAGGGGACATCCTCAGGGATGAGGCTGCATGGTTGCCACTGCAATTGATACAGCAGGGGTGGGGGGGGGGGGGGGGAGGAGGAGGAGGAGGAGGAGGAGGAGGGGGAGGAGGAGGGGGAGGAGGAGGAGGAGGAAGGCAATCACCCTCGTGAACATCATACACCTTTCTGAATAATAAATGGACTAACCGTAGCAAAGGACTGACCTCCTTCAGTATGTGATACCATGAGGAACCAATGTGCAGCTGGGAGACTCTTTGAACCTTTATCCTCATTCCGTTTATGCTTAGCAGACCTAGACTGAGATGGTGATTGGCTGATGGTGAAAAAATCCCCCATGATTGCCAGAATCTCCAATGGCATGCTGCTTCTAACTGGAAGCCCCCCCTGAGAGGGGGCATCCCTTGCCTCATTGATTGTTTACACCTCAGGTCACATCTCCCAAACTCCTGACAGAGGGATCAATTGGCAATTTGGGAATGTTAACAGCTCAGGCAATCACCCCTCCCTGGGCCTGTGCTGTACCACGACCTGGGCTGGGAATTATGAGTTACCCAGTCACCTGTTACATGTCAGATACAATGGCCGGCATTCAAGTGCACACAGAGAGGAAGAAGAAACAAGGAGGTATCTCATACGCCAAAGCAGAAGAAGAATAGGAGATGGGGGGGGGGGGGGGGGAGACAGTGGAGGGACTGTTCTCATGTCAAGCTACTAAAACTTCAGAATACACTCCCATAAATATTCCAAACATGTTCCCCAAGGATGAGGAAAAAGAATAGCAGGCAGACAGACATGCAATACAGAGAGGGAGAAAGTCCTGAAAAGGCTGGGGCCCTGTTGTAGCCAAGCTCGAAATCATCAGATAGTTGTGAGCCCATGTGTGCGATTCATCAAGCAGTGGCAGGAGAACATACATATAAAAGTATTTAAAATTTGCAAGCTTTCAGAGTCAGTGGCTCCTCCTCCTGGCAGAAGGGTTGAAGGGGAAGGAAGAGGAGTCAAGGAAAAGGACTGGTGAGGTTTAAAAAATGGGGAGGGTCACCGAGAACTACAGGTCTGGGGAGACTTACTGGATAGGATGAGAAGGAACTGGGGACTGCACTGGATGAGATTTGACAAGCTGAGGGCTTAAAGGTGGAAGACAGGGTAATACACAAGACAGAGATTACTGACAAAACATCATGCACGAGTTAATAAAAGCAGAAAGCTAAGTGCACTGAACGCGATAGAGATGGTGCGGAGGAGGGAACAGACAGGTCAGAAAATGAAAGAAATAGAAAAGTAAAAGGGAGGGAAGACAGGATAGTTACTGTGAAGAAATAGTGAGACTAGAAATTAATATAAATTGAGACCAGGTGGATGGAGGGAACAAGAGCACGTTGTAACGCCAGTTTCTGCCACCTGTGGTGAAACAGGCACTGAGGTCATGACTGTCACATTGTAGAGCAAGCTCTGCAGTAGAATATTGTGTGTTGCTAGTAAACACCCTGTGCCTATGCCTACTCATCCTAACTGATAACTTGGTGGTAGTCATGCTGATTTAAAAGGCCGAACGGCATTTATGGAACAGTTGGTGTAGGACATGTGTTGTTTCACATGTGGCTCTCCCTTTGATAGTACATGTCTTGCCAGTTACACGGCTTGTATAGGTAGTGATAGGAGGACGCATAGGGCAAATGTAACAGTGGGGACAGTCACAGGAGTAGGAGCCATAGACTAGGGAAATAGGTACAGAATGAGCATAGGGTCTGACAAGGATATTGTGGAGATTGGGAGGGTGACGAACAGCAATTCTGTGTGTGGTGAACAAAATATCAGACAGAATGGACCTCATTTCAGCACATGATTTTAGGAAGTCACAGCCTTTTCAAAGTAGCTGATTAATAAATTCACGACCAGGACAATCAAGTGTGGCAGAAAGGTGTCCACCTAAGTTGTTTTCTGGAGGGATCAAAAGTATCATGATTGGATATGATGGCCCAGGAAAGCTGTTTTTGAACTAGGCTGGTGGGGTAACTACATACAGTGAAGGCTGAGGTGAGGATGGTGGTGTACTGCAGTAAAGCATTTGCATCTGAACAAATACGTCTGTCTCGAATGCCAGTACTGTATGGGAGGGAACGTCTGACATGGAAAGGATGGCAACTGTCAAAACATAAGTATTGTTGTTTGTTTGTAGGTTTAATGTGAACAGAAGTGTGTAGCTGACCTTTGGTGAATGTCAAGGAATGGTATCAGGAGGAGAACTATGCAAAATTTAACCAGGACAATGTATTTAGAGATTCCAAGAATTTGGGGCAGAATAAGGGAAAAAGACACTAATAATGTTAGAACTAATCATAATTTTGGTGCAGTACATGAAAGTACTTAAAACTATATTCAAAATTAAGGCTAAATATAATGAATGTTCAAAGAATAAAACATGAATTTAAAAAGGATAGAGCGCTAAGGAAGGAGTTAAAAAAGAAAATAAAACCTCATCTTGTCAAACAGGAAATGAAGGCATCATCTTAACTGATGATCTAAATAACTAAGAAACCAACTTCTCAAAATGATTCTGATAATACTTTAAAACAATGGAAAGAATTTATTGAATCTGTTGAAGTGGAGCCCAACTTGATTAAGATACAAGACAAATGCATTTCAATTCAAAAAGGCAAAACAGAAATCAGTAGGAATGAACTTGAATCTCAAACTGCCAGTTGAGGCGCAGGGTAAAATAATTAGTGTCCTAAAAGTGAAGTAAATCAACATTATTTACAATGTGCTAGAAAGCATATCAGACGACAAGGACTCATCCACCCATGTAGGAAAGGCTTATGGATTTCTTACTTGAAATGCAAGAGATTGCTAGTAGTAGTTTTTGACTAAAAGTTATAACTTTTTTGTTTATCATTTTGAGGAATAAGTCAAACGGTAAAGGTCCAGCAGATAAAATTTGTCAGAACATTACCCAACGTACTGCCCATCCCTTGAAAATATAAAGCTACAGTAAAATTTGTTATCAGTCATTTACAGAGAAAAACAATCGAGTGAGGTGTAAGGCACATTGAAGATCCTAAAAGCAGTGATTATGAGAGAGCGAATAACACAAATTTTTCCAAGACACATTAAGTATGCTTTGTACAACTGTTTTGTATTAAGTTACTGAGATAGGTAGGGACATATTAACAGAATCCTTGTTTCAGAGGGTTGAAATATAGCTGGAATAAATTTATTCAAGTTGTCATGGTCTTGGCTATTTACTGGACCCTGTCCATCGAATCTGGGATCCTAGCCTGTTGAACTTAACTGTGGACAATTCAGTATCATTGAAGTTTCTGCCACAATCAAAGACAGAATGAAACTCGCAATTGCAGCCAGGATCTACTGACTTGAAAACCCCATGCAGTTCACTACACCTAGGCTTGGCTGGATGTCCTGACATAAGATGGTCCATAAGACCCTTAATAGCTGGTGTCACAAGTGGCATCTGAGGGCCATATCTACAACCTCTCACTTAAAGACTTCAGTCGGGCAAATGTTGCTAGCATGTACAGGCTGTCTGTTCAAGACTTTTCCCTCTATGTTCTTAGTATCCAGGAGTTATAAGATGATGATGGATATGACTGTTACCACACAAGAGGCAGTGCAACATCTCTTAAATATGGTTGCACAGCTACTTGCAGATAAGTAGAATTTCAATGAGAAACTAAGTAAGTCAAAGATAGCCAATAAGATGGAAGCCCTTTCAACACCCAGTGATTATTCCCCAATAATGGACTTTACAACTTCTTCTTTAGTAATACAATCTGGGGGAAACATGGAGGCAGAAGTCAAAGTTTTTGTGGACGATTTGAGAACTGCACTGATCTTGGATAAGTGGCCGGAGTACCAACTGCTAAGTACTGAATGAGTAACATTGACAGTTGATATGCAGGTGTTCAACAAGTGGCAACTTTCAAAGATTCGTGTGAGCACTACCAGTCAAAAGGTACCACAAACAACAATGAAGAGTTGCATAAGGAAATCTCGATGAAGCATGGGGAGAGGTATGAAGAAATTGCAGACTACATTAGCAAAATGAACAAGGAAACACACATCCCATCAGGGAGTGCACAAAAGGACTGATTAGTGATTCAAGAAACAAAGCAGCACACGCTGGAAGTGATTCTGTGCAGATTACCATCAGAGATGTTGCAGAAAGTGTGGACAGGTTTTCCAGATACTTCGTATGGGGCAGTGAAATACAAAGTAACTCTGACATAAATATAAACATGTCTGTGGCCAGGGAAACAAAATAATGTTTTCACACAGAAGCAACATTTTACCTGGGTCATGTAGACTGTGATTGGTGGGCAGCACAGTCTGCTAACTGTGGTCAACTAGGACACTGAGAAAAAGAATGTCAGTAACACTAAATGTCTGCATGTGATAGACCATGCATTAAATGGATGTGGAATAGAGATGGGTTGTTCACGAACTAATGGGTCCTAAGGAACGCTTAATCAAGATGAACGGTATGAGTGAGGAATGAATTCTAAGGAACGGTCTTTCATAGTTCACTTCGGTCACGGCTTGCTACTTATAGTTCCCGGGAACGGGAAACGGTTGGTCTTGTTCCCACAACGGCACATTAGCCAGTCTCGTTCCAGCCTCGGTCCCATTTCTGTCTGTCTCAGTCTCGGTTGGGCAGACTGGTCGTCCTTCGCGGGGCCACTCGTCGCAGTTCCACTGCCGACTGCTCATAGTTCAGTTTCGAGTTGTTGTTCATTTCATTCGCTGCGCACTCCCATTCTAGATCTGTTTCAAACCTTTTTTGAACTCTGAACTTCTGGTTCTTTTGTATTATATTCATTGTCCATGACCGGTAATTAAAATGTATTTAATAAATATGTAAATTACATACAAATTATGTGGTATGCAATACATACATCTTTTCAGGCAACAAAACAGCATATCAGCTTACTTCACTATTTCGATAAACAGCAGAAGAAATACTTGTAAAAAGGCAAGATTATTTTGTTATTAGACATGCAAAGGAATTCAGCACGGCACACACGAGTGGCCATTTTCCATCTTTTTTTGATCCAAGGTAAAAGAGCATGTTCATTGTTATGGAAGGCAGACCGACTAACAACCAAATGAAGGCCGCACTCCATAATCGAGAGTGTGGTGTCACGTTTTGTAAAGAGAGTATGATAACTTCTACAACATTATTTCAGTGGTACAGGGTGGCACACAAAAAATCAGCCCCAAGTACTAGACTGCTCATTGTCACCCACCAATCATCATCTATTGTTTGGAAGTAGTTGCTTGCATTACCTTATTTGTTATTTCTTCACTGCCTAATTATTACATGTTTATCTATTCTGCTTGTAGCAATCAACAAATCATGCGTAATTGGTGAGCAGTCTGTACTTGGGGCTGGTTTTTCATGCGCCACCTTATGTTATTTCACAGCAATCAGCCACATAACACTACAGTTAGCTAAATGAGATGTTTTGCAGAATCACAAAAATTACAAGTGTGTGAGAATTCTGTTATGAATAAAAACTCTGTACTCCAGGGGGGAGGTAAGTGTCCCCTCTTGGCACTTTCCATATTCAGTACCTATGCTGCTAATTTTCAATTTTTCATACGAACCATATACCAAGTGCAAATGAACGGTGAACGAGTAAAAATGAACTTAACCAAAAAAGTTCCGTTCTGATGAAGAGGTATGCCACGTGGTGAAGGGGTGGTTGCGCAGACTACCAAAAGAATTTTTTTCTAACGGAATTTATGCACTTTGCAAGCGCTGGAGGACTTGCATTGAGTGTGGGGGAGATTATGTTGAAAAGTGATACAGCGTTGTACCACTTTGGCACAATAAATAATATTGAAAAAAAAATTTAAGGTTTTCATTTAACTCACCCTCGTACACGAGCCAACATTAAAGACCGTAACACCATTTCTCAAGAATAGGATTTTGGAAAGTATGGGAAAACGATCTGGGTAAAAGTCAGGGGCCACGTTGCTAGCCCATGCATTGTTCATTGTGGAGCCATTGGTGGATAACAATGAACTGTATAATGTACAGTAGTTAGTGAGTGGGAGGGAGGGATGTGTGTGTTGGCCTCAGCTGAGGAAATTTGCTGGTGACATCACGGTATGGACACCACTGGCACCTTTGCCAAAAGATGGATGGGGAAACATGGCTACATTACCTGTAGAGTACATGGAATTATTCAGTCCTGATGAACCACTTGTGGTGATACATATATCTGATCGCTAGATTACAAATGATGTACAAGAAGCCCTATGGTATTCTCTCAATCTTAAGCCAAGAATGGAGGAGTTGGTAGGCCAGCAGCTGCAAAACAGAATTATACAGGAGAAATAAAGCCTGTGGGTGACACAGCAGATACCGCCAAACAGTAGTAGCACCACAGGATGAGCCTACAGCAGTATTTATAGTTTCTTCAGGGCTCTTAATATTTCTGCATGCCCTTAGGATAAAAAAAATATATCCCAGCAACAATCCTATGTCTGTTAGATGGTGTGTCGAGAGGACTTGGAGCTGGAAAATTTACGGTTCATCTAGTTGATGTTGTGATCTTCCATATGGACAGACGGGCATTTTGTAGGACTGTAAAATGTGCTATATCAGTTGAGGGCCACTCGCCTCATTCAAAGTCAACAGAACTGTTACTGCAAGATGTACGCCATTTAGGTCATATTAGACAGAAAGGAATGAAACCCAAACAGTGACTCACGGGAGCAGTGTACAATTTACCTGTAGCTAAAGTGTTAAAAGAATTGAAATCCTTTCTTGGGGTGGAGAATTATATTGAAAATTTGTGGCCGATTATGCAAAAATTGCAAGCTATTAGCACAGAGGGCATCTTCTCACAGAGGGTCACTTTTTGTGTATGGAATCTGAAAGAGAAGCCTTGGGCCCCAACTTTGTTTTTGTTGTTGCTCAGCTGCTCAATACTTAACTGTACACACATCCCTCAATGGGACATTGTCTTCACACTGTATCTTCAATGGGTCTGTCAGATAAACACTACAGTAGGTCAGCTGATGTTTACTGTTGTTTATACTTCTCTTCGAATTTCACGGATTGAGTTCCTAACTGTAAAATTACCCAGTCAGTCATTGCCATATTGCATGTAATTGTATAAGCCTCCCCATTTACCATTAAGAAGCATCTAGGTCACTCTCTGGAAGCAACAAATGTCAATAATTTGTGACATCGCCCTAATTCAACATACACGACAGAACTGCTTATCAGGAAATACAATGGGGTTGTGTAGTGCTTTGAGAATTTCGGAGTAAATTCTAGAACCACTCGGTCTTCCACCATTTCGAACACCCAATATTTTAGAGGTGAGTGGGAGAAACGAATATGCCCTGCTGTGCATCACCTATTTGTATGTGCAGGTAAAAAAAAAAACAGTTACGAGAAAAAGATGGACTCGGCGGCCGAATGGTGGCAGACAAGTACCTGCTGTACTGTCCACAGAGTCTCCATGTACTGGTCGAGAAGAACAAGGAAACTTTATGTAGTATCCCGTGTTCTTTAGTGTCTCTGTTGATTGTAAAAAGACTAATGAACAACTGAATATATATTTCTATGTTCATTCATGTATTGGACTAATTTGAGACTAGAGACTTCTGAATTACTGCAAGTCTTTGCTATGAACAAAGAAAGACACGTGTATTCTATTTGGATATGTGTAAATGAGTCTAATGTTTAAGCAATAAGTTAGCTTGAGAAGTTATTGTCTGTGAAAGTTGAAAATATATAGTGATTGAACTGAAAAGTATTTTACGGGTACCAAAATTATTTCAAGGATAGAGAAGTATTTTAATAAATTCCTTTAACCAGCTATAGTCTTCGGAGAAGAAGCTTTTGGGAGATCGATGTATCTGATTACCCAGAGAAGACGATCGGCTACACACCACATGCAAGTTAACTGAATTGAGAGAAGTGTGTGCCTGCAACCCAATACCACACTGTCTTTCGTTGTCTGAAAAATGTGAGCGTTGGCTAAATGAAGTCCCAGAGAGAGAGAGAGAGAGAGTGTGCAGTGAGGTATGAGCCCAAAGAACTCCCACTGTGCTAAATGAATTTCAGTAGCAAAATACCATCACCCTTAAATTTACCAAAAGCAATGCCATAGGAAGACCTTTCTTTTGTACAGGATTTTGCCTGGAAATTGTAGATTACTCAGACTCAGTTAAAGGGCACCAACACTCTTAGAAAGCCAAAAAGGGGCCATAGGAAAATACTGTGATGAATAATAGGTTATGTAAACAAGCTGTATATCACTCAAGTACAGGAAAGAACTTAATCATAAAATTCACAAGCTCATTTCAAGATACTGAGACACTGTCACCTGTCAATGTAGAACAACAGTTACCAGGACTATCACTGTCCACGTGTACTGACCTTGACACTTCTAAGGAGCCCTAGAGGCAGACTAGCAGGCACCTGCAGAGTAAGAACCAACAGGTTGAGTGACACCCATAATGAACACCATGATGAACCTTGCATGAGGAATTCCCAACAATGGATAAGGGGGTTGTGTGTGTGTGTGTGTGTGTGTGTGTGTGTGTGTGTGGGGGGGGGGGGGGGGGGGGCATGGTTCCATCAGTACCAGTACATACTCCTTATGTTAACTATAATGTGACATGTTATGTTAACTATGACATGACATCTTGCAACTCCACACTGTAGGTATCCATCAAATTTTTGATTAGTTGTACCTCATTTCCTAGGGTAGATTAGGTATTTTTCAGTTTTTATTTATATTTGAGGAAAGCTATACAAAATGTGAAGCTGAAGCTCCAGCAAGCTGTAGTTGCATTCATCGATGGGCAAGTGGCATCACATCAGTGAGTCTGGATCTTGATACCATCAGCTTTAGACTGTTAGGAGTTCTCATAAACATGCAGAGATGATTCCCAATTATGCTAACCGTATCCAACAATGCAGCGTATGAATCATTCTCATAGCAGCAGAGTCTTAGGGTTAGAATTTCTGTTTTTTGTATTATATACTAATTAGAAAGAATGTACCTAACATGAAGGAACATCACTTTTAGAATTAAAAATACCTCTACGAGGAGTAAGGGAGACATGGTGAAACACTTAATCAGATGAAGAAGAAGGGGAGCTCAGACTATTAGTAGAGTCATTCTCACACAGGATGTGTGTCTCATCATTAAGCACATCAGATGTGGTTTACACTGAGGTTGGTGCATGATTAGAAATGAGCTGGCGAATCTCACATGATTTGCAACTGCAGCACTCCAGCAACAGTTGTCTACATCTGGCTTGCAAATCACAAGTTTTGTTTACGAAAATGGATGGGCATAAAATTCCCACATTAGCTCTATTAAAATACACATTTCCTAGCTAGTCCATATACTAGGTGTGCTGTTCTGTCTGTAGTACACATGAAGACATATGTATCCATAAACATGTTATAAGGCAAAAAGGAAAGTTCCCGGCACAGTCAGTAAGGACTTCAACTTGTTTCGTTTAGTTACATACAGTACGATAAAAATTTACAGTACTCTTCCACATAAAGATAATAATTATTTAATCATTCTAACTTTTCAGTAAAAATTGAAGGGTAATCTTATTAGATCACTGCATCCGTGCATCTTGCAATTCATCATTTGGCATACTCACAAAATCAATCAAACTCATTCCAGAGAAATAGCACTCTCATATTTACCTAACACCGAATATAGAAGAACAAAATTAAATATTGAATCAATAAGAAAATCTCAACACCATTTTGAAAATGTGAAGGTGAATAAAAAAGTATCTGAATACAGCAGGACACTAACCAACTACACTCTACAATGTACCTTCACATTTCAACCCACTAAACCACACTTATCTTCTACAAGACACCACCACGACTTTTATGTTATGATCTACTGAAGGCCATAATCACCAATATGTTATTAACCAACATTTCATTACAACAAATTGTACCAAGAATGTTTTTTGGATAAATCTTCAATGTTTTATTACTTTACAATAGCATAATTTCATAACACGCAAGTTTATAATACAAAAATTACCAAATATAAAAATTCTGTAACTATCAATGTGATGTCTCTTGACGTTTTCCATCATTTTCTGATAACAAATTGTGTCAATAATGATGCATTTTTGAGAGATCCTCAATGTGTAGGTGCTTTTGAAACAGCATATATTCATAAGACATAAGTAATATTATAAAATCAAGCAAATATGCACTTCAACAGAAAAGGATGAAACCCAGTAAGGCATCTCCCAAGTTCTGCTTGCAATGTAGAACACAATGCTGCAACTTGCTTGCCACGTTCCTCCCCACAAAGAAAAACTCTCTTCTCTTATTCAAACTATGATGTTATGGACTGTTGTGGGACTTTATTTTCACACTGTTAGGTCACAAAACTCAACCAACTCTTTACCCGCAAACATTTTCTAATCTCGTTTGAGGATGTCTAATAAATGAGATTGACAGAAGTTCAAACCTGCTAAGTAGGAACACAAAGCTATAGAAGGATGCATAACAAGGGGAAATAGAGATGCAGCCTATAGGAAAATTAAAGTGACCTTTGGAGAAAATAGAAGCAACTGTATGAATATCAAGGAATCTGATAGCAAGCCAGTACTAACCAAAGAAGGAGAACCTAAAAGGCAGGAGGAATGTATAGAGGATATATAAGGTAAGCAAAGTTGAGAACAATCTTACACACAAAGAAGAGGAAGTCTGTGAAGATTAGATGGGAGATACAATACTGCGAGAATCTAACAGAACACTGAAAGACGTAAGTGGAAAACAGGTGCTGGAGTAGGTGACATTTCTTTAGAATAAGTGAGATCCTTAAAAGGCCCTGTCATGACAAAATTATTCCACCTAGTGGGTAAAATGTATGGGACAGGTGAAATGCCCTCAAACTTCATGAGGAATGGGATAATTCTATTCCCAAAGAAGGCAGGTGCTGATAGTTTTGAGTATTACCAATCATCAATTTAAAAGGTCATGGTTGAAAAATACTGACGTGCGATATTTAGAGAATGGAAAAACTGGTGGAAGCCAGTTCGAGAGAAATGCAGGAATATCCAAGACTATTAAGACCCTACAATTTGATTTAGATGATAGAGTGAATAAATGCAGACCCATATTCATAGCATTTGCAGATTTGGACAAAGCTTCTGACTAGAATACACTCCAGAATGAGATTTTCACTCTGCAGTGGAGTGTGCGCTGATATGAAACTTCTTGGCAGATTAAAACTGTGTGGGATACATTCTTAGAAATTCTGAAGGCAGCAGGGATAAAATACAGTGAGAAAAAGGTTATTTATAACTTGTACAGAAACCAGATGGCGGTTATAACAGTCTAGGAGCTTGAAAGGGAAGCAGTAGTTGAGAAGTGAACGAACATAGTTGTTGCCTTTCCCTAGTGTTAATCTCTGCATTGAGCAAACAGTAAACGAAACCAAAGCAGCATTTGGACTGGGAATTAAAGTCCAGAAAGAAGAAATGCAAACTTTGAGATTTTCTGATAATATTGTAATTTTGTCAGATGGCAGAGAACTTAGAAGATCAGTCAACTGGGGTGGATAATGTCTTGAAAAGAGGTTATAAGATGAACAGTAACAAAGGTAAAACAAGGTAGAAATGAAGGAAAATTAAGGTTTGACTTCTTGTTGACATATAAAAGAAGGGTTGTTGTCAAATTAAATCAGATGTTGCTATTAGAATTAGATTAGGAAATGACACACTAAAAGTAGTCGATGGTTTTTGCTATTTGAGAAGCAAAATTAGTGACTATGATCAAAGGAGAGAGCATATAAAATGCAGACTGACTATAGCAAGGAAAGCATTTCTGAAAAAAGAGAAATTTGTTAGTGTTGAATATAAATTGTTAGGAAGTCTATTCTGAACTTGTTTGTATGAAGTGCAGCCTTCTACAGAAGTGAAACATGGATCTAAGCAGTTCAGACAAGAAGACAGTAGAAGGTTTTGAAATGTGGTGCTACAAAAGAATGCTGAAAATCAGATGAACTGGTACTGAATCGAATCAGGAAAAAAGAGATTTGTGACACAACATGACTGAAAGAAGGGACTAGTTGATATGTCACATTCTGAGGTATCAAGGAACTGTCAGTTTGGTAAAGGAGGGAAATGTGGGAGATAAAAACGGCAAAAATCAAGGTATGAATTTAGTAAGCAGGCTCAAAAGGAAGTAGATTGCAGTAGTTATTCTGAGATGAAGCAGCTTTCACAGAATAGACTAGTGTGGAGTGCTGTATCAAACCAGTCTTCAGACTACCAGGTTTGCACAGGAATAGAACCAGTCAAATAATGTTCCAAGAAACCTTCCATGTACCACCCACTGTCATCTGAAGTACTCAGATAAATGTATTACTACTACTAACTTAACTACCTGTCCTACAAACTGCCATGATAACCTACCTAAATTCTACTGCATACTCAAACCTTATTACCTCACTTGACCAGTTAATTACTGTGGAACATGGTCGGATAACCATGATGCACCTAATGCTATGTCACACAATTCTACAAAATTAATCAAAATTTCTCTGTTGCAGGGACTTTCCCCTTTGCCTTAGTCCTCATTCTTGGTCCTATTAAAAGGAGGGAAGCACAGGCATCCACCTGCTGGAGTGGCATTAGTCCAAAGGATCAGACGTTTTGAGGTGACATGGCTAAGCCTTATTAGTTTTGTCTTATATTGTCTACTGTAGTGAATAAATGGTCTTGGCTAATTGTTTGACTCAGTCCATCAAATGTTGGAACTTGACCAGTTGAGCTTAAGTATGGACAATAGCACTGAAACTGAGACCAGCACAGGCAGTGTCAAAGTCCAAACCGCAGCTCAGGCTCACTAACCTGCAAACCCCATAAACCTCACTGATTCTGGGCTAGGGTTGCCAATTTATCACACGATGGCCTATGTGAGCCATAACAGTTGTCACCTGTCAAAAGTCACAGTAGTTCTCCACATGACCAGAAAAACATTGATTACTGCCGTAATTTCCTCTGGATGGCATTACCAAAGCTGACATTGGGAATCCCATCATTCTGGAAGAGGCACTGCATAAGTAAACGGTTTCCACCATTCTGGCTATTCTTAACTTATTGAGATCCTCAGTCAAATCACTGTTATCCGCACACAGTTGCACAATCATGTTTAAAAGATGTTGCACCACCTCTTCAATGGATGACTTTCACACCCATCATATTGCAACAACCAGATAATAAGGACACAGTGAAATTTCTCAGACAGACAGATCACACATGCTGGAAACATTCATCCAACTGAAGCCAGAAGGAGAGGTTAGTGGACATGGCTTGATCACACTTCTAACACCAGTTGTCACACGTACAAATTGCAGTGTTTCAGGATGGACAGCTTTGCCTAGACCCGGTAAACTTTATGGAGTTCGCAGGTCGGGCAGCTTCAATAATGTTTTATACAATTGAGCCCATGTTAGGTGGACTGAAACCAGCAAACAACCAAGACCACAACAATTTGTATGCATTTATTCAGTAGTGTGTACAATATAAGACAAAATTAACAGTTTCCAGACTTATTGCTCAGAGGGAGTATTAGGCTTGGTTGACTAGAACAGCAAAAAGGAATACAGTAGAAGATGAATGGATACCTTTGAAAAATGAATAGTGAAGGCAGTAGAGGATCAAATAGACAAAAAGATGAGGCTTTGTAGAAATCCTTGGATATAACAGGAATTGATGAAAGGAGAAAATAGAAAAAGGCAGGAAATGCAGTAGGTGAAAGGGAATACAGATTTCTAAAAAATGAGATCGACAGTGTTGTGTTGGCAGAAGAGCCAACACTGTGTTACGAATGGAGGCCGAAATGCACGCGTTTTAGCTCACGCAGGCTGGCGTGAGGAGGGAAGAACTATACTGACGTGAGGTCTGGAACATGACAAGGAATGAGAATTCAGAAAGCGGACATAATTAGTTTGATACTTAACTTTAATCCATTAATGATGAATGTCGCTCTTGACGGTACATGAGTCACAACATTATCTGTTCAGAAGACACAGTAACTGAATATGGTGCCTTGCTAGGTCGTAGCAAATGACGTAGCTGAAGGCTATGCTAAACTGTCGTCTCTGCAAATGAGAGCGTATGTAGACAGTGAACCATCGCTAGCAAAGTCGGCTGTACAACTGGGGCGAGTGCTAGGGAGTCTCTCTAGACCTGCCGTGTGGTGGCGCTCGGTCTGCAATGACTGATAGTGGCGACACGCGGGTCCGACGTATACTAACGGACTGCGGCCAATTTAAAGGCTACCACCTAGCAAGTGTGGTATCTGGCAGTGACGCCACAGACAGGAAGCACAAAATGGCTAAGCAGGAATGGCTAGAGGAGAAATGTAGGGATTTAGAAGCATATTTCACAGCAAGATAGATTCCACCTACAGGAAAATTAAAAAGACCCTGGGAGAAATGAGAAGCAGCTGTGTGAATATCACAAGTTCAGATAGTAAACCACTACAAAGTAAAGAAGGGGAAGATGAAAGATGGAAGGAGTATATACACTCCTGGAAATGGAAAAAAGAACACATTGACACCGGTGTGTCAGACCCACCATACTTGCTCCGGACACTGCGAGGGGGCTGTACAAGCAATGATCACACGCACGGCACAGCGGACACACCAGGAACCGCGGTGTTGGCCGTCGAATGGCGCTAGCTGCGCAGCATTTGTGCACCGCCGCCGTCAGTGTCAGCCAGTTTGCCGTGGCATACCGAGCTCCATCGCAGTCTTTAACACTGGTAGCATGCCGCGACAGCGTGGACGTGAACCGTATGTGCAGTTGACGGACTTTGAGCGAGGGCGTATAGTGGGCATGCGGGAGGCCGGGTGGACATACCGCTGAATTGCTCAACACGTGGGGCGTGAGGTCTCCACAGTACATCGATGTTGTCGCCAGTGGTCGGCGGAAGGTGCACGTGCCCGTCGACCTGGGACCGGACCACAGCGACGCACGGATGCACGCCAAGACCGTAGGATCCTACGCAGTGCCGTAGGGGACCGCACCGCCACTTCCCAGCAAATTAGGGACACTGTTGCTCCTGGGGTATCGGCGAGGACCTTTCGCAACCGTCTCCATGAAGCTGGGCTACGGTCCCGCACACCGTTAGGCCGTCTTCCGCTCACACCCCAACATCGTGCAGCCCGCCTCCAGTGGTGTCGCGACAGGCGTGAATGGAGGGACGAATGGAGACGTGTCGTCTTCAGCGATGAGAGTCGCTTCTGCCTTGGTGCCAATGATGGTCGTATGCATGTTTGGCGCCGTGCAGGTGAGCGCCACAATCAGGAATGCATACGACCGAGGCACACAGGGCCAACACCCGGCATCATGGTGTGGGGAGCGATCTCCTACACTGGCCGTACACCACTGGTGATCGTCGAGGGGACACTGAATAGTGCACGGTACATCCAAACCGTCATCGAACCCATCATTCTACCATTCCTAGACCGGCCAGGGAACTTGCTGTTCCAACAGGACAATGCACGTCCGCATGTATCCCGTGCCACCCAACGTGCTCTAGAAGGTGTAAGCCAACTACCCTGGCCAGCAAGATCTCCGGATCTGTCCCCCATTGAGCATGTTTGGGACTGGATGAAGTGTCGTCTCACGCGGTCTGCACGTCCAGCACGAACGCTGGTCCAACCGAGGCGCCAGGTGGAAATGGCATGGCAAGCCGTTCCACAGGACTACATCCAGCATCTCTACGATCGTCTCCATGGGAGAATAGCAGCCTGCATTGCTGCGAAAGGTGGATATACACTGTACTAGTGCCGACATTGTGCATGCTCTGTTGCCTGTGTCTATGTGCCTGTGGTTCTGTCAGTGTGATCATGTGATGTATCTGACCGCAGGAATGTGTCAATAAAGTTTCCCCTTCCTGGGACAATGAATTCACGGTGTTCTTATTTCAATTTCCAGGAGTGTACAAGGGAGATGAATTTGAAAGCAATATAATATAAAGGGAAGATGAGATGGGAAGTATGACACTGTGAGAAGAGTCTGACAAACACTAAGTATCTACATGGAAACAAAGCCCTTGGAGTAGACGACATTCTGTCAGAACTACTGATAGCCTCGAGAGAGCCAACTATGACAAAACTATTCCATTTGGTGTGCAGGACGTATGAGACAGACAAAATACCGTCACAAACTTCAAGAGGAATGTAATGATTCCAATTCCAAAGAAGGCAGATGTTAATAGGTGTGAATATTACCAAACTATAATATCATAAGTCTTGGCTGCAAAGCACTTACACAAATTCTTTACAGAAGAATGGAGAAACTGGTAGAAGATGAACTTGGGGAAGATCAGTTCAGATTATGGGAAAATATAGGAACATGTGAGGCAATACTGACCCTACAACTTCTCTTAGGCAATGGGTTGAAGAAAGGAAATCCCACATTTACAGCATTTGTAGACTTACAGAAAGCTTTTGACAATGTTGACTGGAAAGCACTCTTCTTCTGAAGGTAGCACAGGTAAAACACATGGGGTAAAGGACTATTTACAACTTGTGTAGGAGACAGATGCCGGTTACAAGAGTCAAGGGGCAAGTAAGTGATGCAGTGGTTGAGTAGGGAGTGAGACAGAGTTGTAGCCTATCCTCAATGTTATTCAATTTGTACACTGAGCAAGCAGTAAAGGAAACCAAATAAAAATTTCGAGTAGGAATTAACGCTCACAGGGAAGAAATAAAAACTGAGGTTTGCAGATGACATTGTAATTCTGTCAAGAGATGGTAAAGGACTCTGAAGAGCAGTTGAACGGAATGAACAGCATCTTGAAAGGAATATCTAAGATGGACAATAGCAAAAGCAAAACAAGAGTAGTGGAATGTAATCAAATTGAATCAGGTGATGCTGAGGGAATTTGGTTCGGAAATGAGACGTTTAAAGTAGTAGATGAGTTTTGCTGATGGGCAGCAAAGTATCTGACGATGGTCAAAGTAGAGAGGATACAAAAAGTTGATTGGCAATGGCAAGAAAAACATTTCTGAAGAAGCGCAATTTGTTAACATCAAACATAGATTTAAATGTTCAGAAGTCTTTTCACAAGTTATTTGTATTTATTATATAGACTTGCATGGAAGTGAAACACGGACAATAAACAGTTTAGACAATAAGAGAATATAGGTTTTTGGGAAGTGGTGCTACACAAGAATGGTGGAGATCATATGAATAGATTGTGTAACTAATGAGGAAGAACTGAATAGAATTATGGAGACAAAAAATTTTGTGGCACGACTCGATTAAAAGAAGGGATCGGTTGATAGGATATACTCAAGAGAAATTGTGGGCTCTCCAATTCAGTATTGGAGGGTAGTGTAGGGGATAACAATCTTAGAGAGAGACCAAGAGATGAATTTAGTAAACAGCTTCAGAAGGAGGTAGGTTCATTGGTTATTCAGACATAAAGAGGCTTGCACAGGACAGAATAGCTTGGAGAGCTGCATCATACCAGTATTTGGACTGAAGTCGTCGTCGTCGACAACAACAACAATTAGAATAATGAACAAATTTACAGGATTCTTATCTAGCTGAACAAGCAGAAGGTATTTATAATGAAGGAAACATATCATTTGACTCTTATGAAACTTTCACAGCAAAGCTGAAAAATTTGAGTTATTAGATATTCTATAAAATGATTCAAGACATATTTTCTATTAAGGAATCTAGGAACCACTAACATATTTCTGTGTTGGAGATTTTTAAGACAAAAACTAGATAAGAATAACCACATCTATCACTTAAGCATACAAATGCTTGTTCCCCACACAATTCACCTGTAAACAAAATTGGGAGAGCCTTTAAAATATGGTATGACAAAACAAAATCTACTTTTAGGAACTTACTTTACACAGAACTGAAGGACGCACATATACATAGACTACAAGTGGGTCCCTTTCATCATCACTGGCTCTTGAGTATCTGTCCTCCTCAACCAAATTTCTGTCTTAAATACATGTCCAGCATCTTACTAATGTGCCACCACCTCACTCAGTTTGTACCAAACAGGTCCAGATGCTATACTTATATTTGCCATGGCACAAAAAAAGGACCAAATGTAAACTTTTTAAAATAATCACTAAACCACAAAACATACTTTTCTTCCACAGTTCTAGTATTTCAATATACCTGATCTTGTGAACATCATACTTATTTTCAGTGAGAAATTTTTTCAAAATACAGGTTGATTACAATTATAGCTCCAGCTTCAGAACACTTAAAAATGAACCACTGCTCAGAATTAAATCAAATTTGTATGGATTATCATTAAAGAAGGGGAAATGTCATGCAAACAAGAAATTTAATGAAAATTTTACCACTAGATGGCACTGTAAGTGGCAGAATTTGCAACATAAAAGATGCGGGTATGCTGCTGTTCTTCAGTTTGCATCTGAGACACTTAGCACAGCTGTCTCAATGAAGGATAGCTTGCTGTTGGTAAAGCTCTTTTACACGAATGGTGACTGTGTGCCAGTAGCTCTGTGGAAGTTCCGTAGACTCAAGGGTATTAAAAAGGTGTTGGCCTGATGTCTGCCATCGGTCTGGAAAGAATGATGATGAAATTCAAAAAGACAGGTTCTTTTGCAGAGGTAGGAAAACAATTGATCCGATGTCAGCTGAAGATATTGCAGGAGGATTAGAGCAGTGGCATGCAAATGTGCAGTGTATGGGGAATTGCCCAAACCATGGGCTTGCCTGTGAGCACAGTGCATGAAATTCTATAGAACATCCTCGATTGCCATCCATATAAAATTATCCATGTTCAGGAGTTGGTTCATGCTGACCTGCCACTAAGACAAATGTTTATTCTAGAACCTCTTGCTCATATGGTAGTGGACAATAAATGATCAACAGAACATTCTATGGATGAATGAAGCCCATTGTGCCTCCAAGGACATGTTAATACCCAGAACTGCAGAATATGGTCAATGGAAAATCAACTTCATATCAACTGGTAATGCATCCTTCTGCAAAGGTATCTGTGTGGTGTGGTGTGGGTTGGTGGGATTGTTTACCATAGGGCCATATTTTTTTGAGGCAAAGGTCCCGAGTTCGAGTCTCGGTCCGGCACACAGTTTTAATTTGTCAGGAAGTTTCAATTTTGCTATTGTTTTCTATGTGGTTTTTGGGCTCAAGACAATCAAAATCTGATGTTTCCCATCCAACATGGTATGAGCTTCCCATGAAGTATGGGCTTACCTACAGTGCCACAACTGTTTAATGTCAAACTTGTCTGGTCACACAGATGGCACAGTACAGTTGGTTTACTGTTCAACTCGCACCGTAGCAATAGTACTGCAATTCAACTGTCATTTGTAACCAAACCCATTTATGTTATAATTTTTACAGTGCTATCTAGTAGGAAAAATTTCATAATTTGTTTTAATTTGCACAGTTCTTTTCTTAGAGTGTTTTGAAACTGGAACTTCAGCTATAATTAACCTTTATATGGTGAAAAATTTAGTATAGGTTTCAAAAACTTACCCAGAAAATGGCATCATTAAAACATACAATGTTGGTGCATGTCGTCTGATGTTGCACACAACTTGTGAGAAAGTGTTGCCCTCTTGATTCTTAGTTGCTGCAACAGATATGGCACTTTTGAATATTCAATTTCATTCCACATTTGTAAATTCTTTGTGGCAGTGAAATATACCTATAGAATACTTACAAGCACATTTTGTCTCCTGTAATGAAGCATCCATCATCTCTGATTCTCCAATGGCTCAGGAAAAGATCAAGGAAGCAATCAACTATGTATGTAACAGTCATTTTTGTCTCCTATAAAATGTGAAAAGGTTATTGCCAGTAACAAATGCCCCTTCAGGAATCATTTGAACAGTAGTCTTATCTAGGCTCATAAAAAAATTATGAATATGACTAATACATGCACTGCATATTACTAAAAGTCCATTTTTTTTCTTTTGTTAATGAGCTCCAAGAAGCATCAAAATGTTGTAAAAATACTGAATATTTCACTTGCAGTTCACATATATGTAGTATGTATTCCAAAAGTCTTCATGCACATTTAAAGCTTATTTGCATTATGTAACTGAAGCAACACTTTTTGTTTTAATTATCCATAAAAGTCTTGTATCAGAATAGCAACAATTGGAACAAAATAACCTGGTGAATGAAACAGAACAAAAATAAATAAATAAAAAAAATAAATAAATAAATTAGAAAGCCACTTTTTATTTTGGCATGTACAACAGAACTTTCCCCACACAGAGGAAGAGTTTAGCAGTGGATAAGCACATAAACGTTTGGGTGACATATTCCACTGTTCACTTTCCTCTGTACAGCACTTGGCTTTACTCATATCACTCTTTGCATGGCACACTTCAGAATTTGATTAATGAGCGCTGTATTTGTTACCAGTGAAACCCTTTATCTCTTCATGTTTGCAGTTCGTGAAAGTGGTTGACTACATTTTATTTTAGCACATTTATCATCTCAAACTCAAATTTAGGAACTAAACACACATATTTATATGGAACACACGAAAACCGAAAAACAGTTTGAATGTGTGATACGACTAAGTACCGAAAATTTGGTACAAAAGAAAAACTTCTGTAATAACAAATATGAATCATAATCAATTAGCCAAAGCTTTCCTCCAGGACACATTCAGTCTCATAATTAACCCCCATAAGATGTCTGGAGTGAGAATATACATAGTAAAGAAATACGAAATAATGATTCAGAAAGGGATGCTTCAACATTCTTGGGAACAACTTATTTTGTGCAGATGGTGCACAACTAATAAATATTTTTAAAAAAAATTTGTCGCACAATGAGCTGCTTTTTAAAGCACCTGAGGATGTTGTACAAAAAACTTTGTTAATGCTTAGCAAAAATGGTTCAAACAGCTCTGAGCACTATGGGACTTAATTTCTGAGGTCATCAGTCCCCTAGAACTTGGAATTACTTACACCTAACCAACCTAAGGACATCACACACATCCATGCCTGAGGCAGGATTCGAACCTGCAACCATTGTGGTCGCGCGGTTCCAGACTGTAGCACCTAGAACCACTCGGCCACTCGATGCTTAGCAAAAATGACAACCACACAGCATGATTATTATATTGAAAATAAATCAAAGTGAAACATTTCATGAGGGAAAGAGGAAGTGATGAATAACGTGTTGGTTCCAAATACAGAAAGATCAACATTCAGCTCATGAAATGGATTGTTTAAAACCAACTGATGCATGGAACTTGCTTAAAGATTTATAGTCTGATTTAATTGGATAGTGAGGAGCAGACATGCAAAACAGACTACTAAAATTTCTGTGTAAGTTTAACTAGAAGGAGAATGCATTCTGTTGCAGTAGCTGACTATAATTGGGACTGCGAATAAGCAATGAGGATAAAAGTAATATTCTTTCATAATTCTGGGAAATATCTTTACATAATATGACATACATCCACTTCAAAATGGAATAGGCATGTTCTGCAGCAAAAATAAAGATCACTTGTTGTGTCCAAGATGGAACTAACACACACAGTCACAAAAGACAAATCCATTCAAACATTGAGTTCTGAGCCTAGGCTTGAATGTTACCTTGACAAGAAATGTCACTATATTTAGTGTGATGGCATATAACAATATTCACAGAACATTTTTTACATTTTGTTTGGCTAAATTGTTACACTTTTGTATTCCCACTAACTAAATAATCCAGCCATCATTGGTAACAGCTGCCTCACTAAAAAGCAAGGGAGTTGCTGTATAAGATACGGGAAGGCCTCAAGACATAGCTCTGACTTTAAAACATGCATGAGTTTTTACAAATAGTTGATAGATTTATTATTGCAACATATATTTCACTGCCATTTTATCTCCAGGACTCAATTACCATTTTTTTTTTTTTTTTGTGGTAAGTGCTTTACCTCCAATCCACAGTATGCCCCATACTATAATTAAGACATCTGTATAATTTGCTCTCTTTTTTTCTGTGAATGAGGTGCCCTGTTTAGAAACAGTCTGCATCACAATTGGGAAAGAAATACATACATCACAATTAAATTTAAAATTTGTTACCTCACTGCACGACAAAATGCAACTTCAAAAACCATTTGACGGAATATAAACAGGAAGCAAGCAGATTACAATTACAAGAAAAGTATATTAAAAACAACCTTTCATTAATGTCTGTTTTAAAGTAAGTTCACAAATTTGATGAAAGTGTTTTCCTACCTTACTGCTCATTTATATTTCCATCTTGTGTGAAAGTTTTCAATGTGCCTGTAATTTCCTAGCAATATTTGGAAAAGACCCAACATTCAATCTAACAAAAATAAAATCTTTGCTCTTATGGTTTACAGAAATTTACATAGGAGAGGATCATTTGGTCAGTCCTTTTGTTTTGCATATGCTGCCTCCCACTATCAAATATGTTGCATGTGTTCTTGTAACTGCAGTCTAATTTGTTTCTATAAATTATGTCTAGAATGTAATCATAAAACATGACATACAGCACATCAAGGACATAGCACCCTCTTGTAGGAACAGACATTTTTTGCTGATTGTACTTTCTCTACATTTATATACAACATTGACATCAATAGGTTAACTGTGTTCTTACATAATATAAACAAAGATCCTTTTAACATGGAAATTTTCACTTACCCATTTATTATTGTGCATCTGACATTAGCAGGTGAAGTTTTGGAAGGCTGGAACTACTTAAAGATCAAAGAACATGTATCATCTTAATCATTTTTATCTGACAGTTAGCAGACAACCTTAGAATATTTACTCATCTTGCTTCACTGCACTCCTGTGTGTTTATCAAAACACCATGAGTTACTAGCTGTTAATAACAATCACAAGAGTGATAACTGAAATTCCTGAAGAACAATGCAATGTGATACAGTCAAGGTGAAAGCTGTAAGGATCACAGCATTACATGATTGATTCATGAAGACTAAGGCCTGTGGAAGCTCAAACAAAACTGAAACCCATGCTCAAACAAAAGTGAAACCCATAAAAAGAAGTGCAAATATGAGAATAGTAGCTCTCCTATAGTTAAGAAACTATGTTTTGGGGAGGAATGTGTACAGAGCCAAAGGTGAGACTGCAAAGTGGGCTCTCAATGAGGCTGAGGAAAGGATACTGGAAACAACTGTCAAAGTAACCCCTTTCACATTACAAGCTGTTCAACACAATGATAATTCAATTAAAGTTTACACACTGAGACTTCTCCTTTCATTAACATACTACATACAGTACAAATATATTTATGAGATAATTTTCTCTTTGTGGAGCACTTCTGGTGAAAATTTTTACAACTTCCAAATAACATTAGCCCCGTGAATACCACACTTAACTTGGGCCTGGTTACCTGCAGTAAACACGGATATTAGGTCATATACCAGCTATCACAATACACCTTAATTAGTTTTTATAATGTACACTTTAAGCACCTTCTCTGCATTTGCCAGCATTATCAGATAATCCAAAATTTGCTCTACTGTAAGAGCTTCTGTGATAGCAGTCTTTTCATAAGCGAAAATGATAACACAATGAAATTGGCACTGTGGATTTAGAAAAAGACCATCACACACTCTATCTGGTAAATTTTAATATGCACGTGAACAAGATCAGTGGCAACCAACCTAAGTTCCAACTGTCACCACAGGGAGAGAAAATTCTGAATGCAAGACAAACAATGTCAGGTGAAACACAAGAACAGCATTTATGTGTAATCTCCAATTTCTGAATGTCCCCAGAAACCTCAAGATCAACATTTTCAACTAATCTAAAGTACAGTGACACTGTCACTAAGGCACATTTGTACATTTGCACTTTAGTAGCAGGCAATTGGTTCAAATCCTGGAGGTCTAAACTTCTCATTGCCATATCTACCAAGTTGGTGAAAGGGATAGTGATAAAATTCCTCATCAAGAATTTTTGATACTGCCCCGCATTAAATTCCATGTCTCTACATAGCACCTCATGAAGTTACGGCATGTGATGTTTGTTGGATGGGATTGTTGGATTCAATGGCCATCTTGGAGTCATTCAAGATGAAGTGGCTATGAGCTGAAACCAGGTTTCACATTCTCCATTATACCACCACCACCACCACCACCACCAAAAACAACAACAACAACGCATTACAATATAGATGTGATCAACAGTCATCAACAAAAACAGTTACAGTTGAATTATCTAACATGTAAGCCACCTAAACTAAGTCAACTAAAAAGATTTGCACAAAGTCTTGAGCTGCATGAATTAAGTATGTAATGGGAAGAAGGTGCTTGTTATTCAGTATGATGTATTTTGTACAGTTTAAAGTTCTGAAATAAATATAACCACTCCCTTACAAAACTTCCTGCCTAAAAATGTATTATTTCTTATTCTCCCTCTTCATACCATGAAAAACCGGTCCTGTTACTTTATACAGGTAGTTTCTCAATGAGAATGTAAAATTAATGTCTGTAAACAATCATGAAACTATATATTTTAATTAAAGAACATGCAGCTCGTTAACAAGCATTGTGTTGATGGAATTAAAAACAAAAAATCAATACCAAGATTGTTATACAGAGAGGATTAACTCAGCTGAGCTGCCATGCGGCAACATACTGACTAGATTGTTTATAGAATCAGGATAACATTTGTCTGAAGTGGATTACAGAAACTGAAGAAAATCTAAATTCAGATTAATACCATTCCTCAAAAATAAGGAGTACAGTCTCCTAGCTATACTCTCATCACACTCAGGGTAAATGTTAAAATAAGGTAATTTATTAAACACCACCAACAACTTACACATACACAAATTCAAATTTTGCAACTGCCTTTCTCAATAAGTATACAGTAGAAGACAAAAAAATTATAAGAGCACTGAAATAAAAAAGATGTCATGATTGTGCAAAAATGTGAAATTTAAATTTGGTACCTGGATTCAAAAAGGACAGATTGCATAAAGCTTAAACAATCCATATGACAAGGTTAAACAGAGAACAGTCATGGCAGAGTGCTTTGCCAAATAAAAATAATCAATATTAAAGCTGATAGCAATGTATCTGCCACCTAATTTAGCCTCAGGTAGCAAAAATGTTGACCTTTTCATAAATACAATGACTAGTCTAAATTTTGAAACACTGTCAGCACAATACATTGTTACATTCATTAAATAAAAATGTTGCTTCCATTCATAGTATACCATCATTCAACACAAGAAAAACTGCAGTGCAAAAACAATGTTACGGACACGAACTTGCTCCTTTTCTAGCAGCAGCAGCAGCAGCACACCATAGGGAGCTGGAGAGAAGCATTCCCAATGATTGGAAAAATGCACAAAACTACAGGCTTATACCACAGTCATCAGTACACCACAGAATTCTGGAACACATTTTAAGCTCTCGGATTAAGACATTTCTGCAGACTAAAACTCTCCTCTGTAGGAATCAACTTTGATTCTGCAATCAATGATTGTGTGAATTCAGCTCACTCCTTTTGTACATGAAATGCAGAGGGCCAAGGTTGATGCAAAATTCCTAGACACCCAGAAGATGTTCAGCACAATTCCACAATACTGTCTGACAAACAAAATACGAGCACACACAATATCAACGCTAATTTCTTATTAGATTGAAGACAACATAGCATGTCAATCTTAGCAAAGCGAAATCTTTTGGCACAAAAATAACACTGTGGATACATCAACAGTGTCTTAGAGGATCATTACTTTTCGCAGTACATATAAATGAGCTAATAGAAAACGCTGTAACTTCAATGACTTTTTCAGGGGTGATTCTGTTAATAAGGCAAGTCACATACGACATAACACCCCTTTTTTGTGAATGATTTCAGATATCTAAATAGGGTTTTAGGCAATTTTATTTTATGAATGGTTTCAGATATCGAAATGAGGTTATCAACAAATGATCAAATGATAGTATGCTAAGTGGCATTTAGTTTGGTATATGATAAAGTGACTTAACACTTGTAGCGATCAAGATATTAAAGCAAGTATGACTGTTTTTAAAGAGAATGGTATACTTACTTTAATGGTATCCAAAAGCATTTGAAAAGAAAAGTATAGCGATATAACGCTTGTTAATGTTGAGGTTGAAACTCATTCCAAAAAATATTCTAAAACTGAAAGAAAGTTCTGGTAAAATTGGATATTGTATTTTAAACATAAACATACAAGGCTATGTTGTTGTCTCAAGCCTTATGACAGTTTATTTGTCTGCACTGCAGAACTAGAGGGAACAGTGTCATCTACTGGCAGGTCACTTCTGCTTCAACATTACTTGGATGCAGGTATGTATACTGATGAGTGCTTAGACTTGCTACTATTATACGACAAATGGTGTCACAAGACATATTGGCAAGGAACATGGGATCAGCCCGGAGTGTCATTTGCAACAACATAAATTCTAGCGGTATTATCTGTCACTAGCCAGGTACTAGGAGAAAGTGATTTCTAAAGTCATACAGAATTTTGCTGGTTTGATCATTGGGAGACAACACTATATTTTTCCAGTACTTACAAAGCAACGTTTATGAACCACAGTAATGTAAATTGACGTAACATGCACTATTGGGCAGCTGAAAAATGCGCGCTGGCTTTGTCAGGTATGACGACGACCATGAAGCGTAAACCTATGGTTGTGGCTTCATAGGAAATTCCATTGTTGGACCCTACTTCATACAAAGGATGTTAAATGGAAATACATATGCACACATTCTTATGAACATTTTCATCTGCTCTACTGAAAGAGGCACCAGTTGATAAAGAGACAGTGTAAGTGACTCCAATACTACAGCTCTCGAAATCAGTCTTCCCATGTTGCAATGCAAATACTGAATAAAATGTTTCCTTACTGTTGGATAGGATGGAATGGTGCAGTACAGTGGCCAATGAAGCCTCCTCATTGGCTCCTTGATTTCTTTCTATGGGAGCAGTGAAAGATGCTGTCTATCGTGAAACCTTAATTAATTAGGCCAGGTGATGTGTGCATATTACCCACTGTACTTTTATCTGCTCATCTGTCTCTTAAAAGCGAATGCAAATACACCACACAGCCAATGGCAAACAGCTTGAACACATAATTAACTTTTTTCCTAAAATCTGTGGAAGTTAATATAGTAGTTTTCTGTATCCCTTGAATAGGATTGTCTGTCATTAGAAGTATGTATGACCGACATTTCTGTTTCAGCTTTGACATGTAGGATTGGGGAGCATTTAATGGGATATATTTGTTTCTACAAATACTTGGAAATGTATAAGTCTTTGAAATAGTTTTCCTAGGCCTCATTTGTTGCACCAAAAGCTAGCATATGTCACAGTTCCATATGCAAAACTCATAGCTGACCCTGTATTTAAGGTATACAGGAAATTAGGTTTTATTTTAGTAGCATAGGGCTGTCTTTCTTATTGCATGTAATGACGGAGCCTCACACGGTGTTTAAATTGCAATAGCCGACTGGCTAACTGCTTTCAAATTTTAGTTCATTTTTCAGACTATTTTGTGAAGAGTTTCAACCTCAACATTAACAACCATTGTATCTCACTGTTCTTGTCTTTTCAAAAAATAATAAGGGTGTTATGTCTTATGTGACTCACCCAGTATACAAAGAATTTGCAACACTACAAACCGTACAAAAAAGCAGGAACATCTGTAGAAGATCGACACTTGGTGCAGAGATTGATAGTTGACCCTCAACATAAACAAATGTAATCTATTGCATATAAATAGGCAGAAACATCCTTTATTGTAACATTACACAATTGCAGAATGCTGACTGGAAACAACCACATTCATTAAGTATCTAGGAGCATGAGCAAGGAGCAATTTAAACTGGAACTACCACATAAAACTAACTGGCGGTACAGCAGATGCCAGACAGAATAACTGGAAGAATACTCAGGAAGTGTTGCCCACCCATGAAGGAGGCAGCTTACAAAAACCATTGTTTGACCAATATGTGGATATTCCTTATCAATCTGGGACCTTGTTACACATAGTATTGACAGAGGAAATACAGAAGATTCCAAGAAGAGCAACACATTTCAGCACAGGTTAATTTAGAAGTGTTACAGTGTTCAACTCCAGTTACAGAGGCTCCAAGAGCAAACATGCACGCCACAGTTACCGTCCAAATTCAGAGAATGTACACGCTTAAAAGAGTCAGCTAATACACTACTTCCTCCTGCATATGTTTCATGGAAAGAACGTGAAGGTATAATTAGAGAGGCCTACCAACTATTGTTATGCCTGAAGACCATTCACAATTGGAGTAGCGAATGAGGAGGGGGAGTGACAGTAGTACACAAAGTGGCCGCTGCCGCACATCTTAATGTGGCTTTCAGAGTACAGGTGTAAGCAGTGTGCATACCAAATCATATTTATGCATGTCATAATCTACCCCGCAGTTGAATGGGATTTTGGAATAAACAAGAAATGAAGAGTTATGGTTTGTGGAAGACCTGATTGTCGGTGCATTTCATACCTGCATTAAAGTGTTTTTATTGTTCAGTGAAGTCTGCACAATGAAACTTGTTCAGTATATTTGAGGAACATCCATGTATGCAGAATTTTCCAACACACTGGTCAATGTGACGTAGATTAAAGAGAATTACTTAATGAAAAATAAACTGTTGCAACAATTGCCTCATTTTTGTTCCAAACAAGTAGGAAGAACTTACATGGATGTCTGAAAGAACTGATGCTGTTGACGATCCATTTCTGTATGAAATAATTCAAAATTAGTTCAGTAAACGCACATTCTTTGACATCTGTTGCACTATGTATAGATCTAGTGAGACAAACTCAGATTTCCCATGTATTTAGATGACTCTGATATAAGGATGTAGACAGTGTGACGTGGAAGTTTGGGTTGGTCAAGGGTGCATGCATGGGTAGCCAAAGTGGTTTAGGCGGGGCTCGTAATTTACAATAAGTGGAAAATTCTGCTTGAGTCCTGGTCTGGCACAAATTTTCATATGTCAGTATTTGGTAGAAGATCTATACATAGTACAGCTAATTTCAAAGATTTGACACTCAGTGAATTAATTTTGAAATAGGAAGAAAGTGGTTTTTCAAACAAACACACACACACACACACACACACACACACACACACACAGTAACTTCATAGTTGATAAAATGAGGGGAGTTGGGAAGTTGTGGAGAACGAACAGTATAAGGGGAGGGGAGTATTATCATTACGAAACAACAAATGGCACAGTAAGACAACTTGTTACTCCCATGACCAAGTTGACAATATTTCAAGTACACCTGACTAATAAAATGAAGCACTGTTCATATAGTCCCTCCAAATTCCATAGCTGTAACCAAAACAAACTGAACATATTAATTATTATAAGATGATGTGTCACATTTTAATGAGCATGCCTATGCGCCAACAGTGTCTATTTCCAAAGAATGACTGTCAAAGAAAGTGAGAACAATTATTTTTGTAAGTCATATAGCTGCAGTCACTGAAGAGACTATAAGTGCATGTAATATGGTAAAGAGAACTGTGACACTCTTAGAATAACTAAGGTATTGTGGAATGTCATTTTCCAAAGTTAATTCTCTCAAGATAAAGCTTTGCAGTGCACTCAATGGCCATAAAATTAAGTGCTTTATAAAGGGAGTGATAGCCATTAATCTGATGGCATGAAGTCCAATTGGCTGCAACTGCATTGTGCCAGATTCACTCAAACTACTAGGACACTAACTATATGAGGGTGCTGCCACTGAGACTGCCAACAATCAATGTACGGCACATCTTGCCAGGAGACATTAATGGCATGGCATACACTGTTTCGAATGTAAGTCTCAGCGTCACTCAGGATTCAAGTATCTACATAGAGTGACCCTGAAAAGCGTTTAATATAGACAATCTAACCATTCTTCCACCTACAATCTAAATTTTCATTCTGATGTAAATGTGTGTTATCTACAAAATTCACTGCATTGAAACCCTCCAAGCATAAATACGATACAAAAAGTACACCACCATTCCTTGCTGCTAGCACACACTATAGTTTTTTGATTGTTCATTCAAATGTCTTTGTGAATATCATTACATTAAAGTGGAGCCCTTGTTATCGATGTTTCAACAATTGATCAAACAAATACAAAATTAATGTACATGTCACTAGAGACATTAACCAAACACAGCAAAATACTCACTCCCTTGCACATAATTATTTGATGAAAAAGATCCTGTGAAACCTTTGGTCATTTATAAATAATAAAGGTGTTCCAATAATACTGAATATAGTATCCTTAAAATAGTTAAGTGTTACTCTTAATAACAATTGCTATGAAGCATCAGAGTTACAGTGAAATGCTAGGTAAAATATAATTTTCAGTGTGCATCGACAACTACTCCAATAGAGATAGGGTGTTTGACCTGGTCTGAAGAGGAACACAAATCAATTGTAGGCCTGTATAAGCAACTGAGAAGAGGAAATAATAAATCAATGTAGCATGACCACATCTGTATTTGAAGGTGAATCACCATGCATCAATGCAACACATTACATTACTCAGTATCACAATGAAGGTGAAGTAAAGCTGGGACCATTTGATGATAGCATCCCACTTGTAAATGTGCCATTGAGGTTAAGAGGAAAACAATTCAGAAACCTTGCATCAACAGTACCAGAGTGCTGTGTGTGCTTCGCTTACAGAAGACATAGAATGTAACTTCACGATATGCTGGCACAAAAATAAATGGAATCTCAAAAAAAAAAATGTTTTACGTTGATGTGTGAAAACACTGGATTTAACAGAGGAATGACAAACAATGACAAATTTAGAAATAAAGTTTTTCATTTAAATTAAAATCAGTTGTTTATATACAATAGATTTACACAGTTTAACAGCAATCACAGTACAGAATTAATTTCATTTCTTTATTCTTAATACTACACAAATTCATCAGCAGGTACTCCATGCTTTTGCCTGCCTATACCAATCAAGTCTATAAGATTTTTGTTTTAATATTAAGTATCTCAAAAACACACTAATAGGCAGTGCCTGTCTCACAAACAGTGCTCCAATGAAAGCAACAGAATAAATGAGAATTTGTTGTATCAATTTGTCAATACAGGAATGCTACCTCCTGTTTTACAGAAATATTCAGTACCTTCTGAAAATCAATAAAAAAGTAAATAATATATCAAGGAGTTAAAACACTTATAAACTTGCTTGATGGTGTTTCTTATGTACACTACGTGACAGTGCTTGCCTTAATGATATTACTTCCTTTAAAAGTCAATATCATCATTCAATGATAAGGACATTATCACAGTCACACTTGCGTTCTTCATCAGTTACTAGTAGTTCTTGAGGGAGTGGAAGGAAAAGGTGTGGGGAAAATCAGTTATCTTTTTTCATTCATGCAACATGAACTTGAGAATGTCAAAAGCAATAAGAAAATATAGACCAAATCAAGAAAATAAATTCCCACAATGCAGGAAACAATTTTGAAACCAGCATAGTCATATGAATATCTGAATAATGTAAATAAATTGTATATGCACTTTGAAAGATTCATCAAACTGGTATTCTGCAAATAATAAGAACATTATGTTGTACAAATGCTCTGCATATATTTACCTGGCAAATCAGTTTAACAAAGTCAACTGAGCAGAACATGAGATGAATTCTAACAACCTGATACATCTTTATCTTTTAGTGAATTAATGTGTTATGAATATCAGTTACATTGGAAATGCAGTATTTCTTGATAGAGATGAGCATTTCAGTATTATCCAACCACCACAACTAACAAAAATAGTAAAAAGAGGAAAAAACGCATTCATTGTATAAGGAAGTTATATCATTACCGTAACATACTATGCATTCTATAAATATATTTTACCAACTTTATGACTCATTTTACCAACATTATGACTCATTTTCAACAAGCATAGACAGCACAGTCTTCTCCATTGCTATCACACAGTGACCATTAAATAATGTCAGAAAATTTCATTCTTGCTGAAGAGCGAATTTTGCACAGATTAAAATTTCATTTGATTCAATCAAAGTAAGCTAAGTTCAAACTGCAAAGGAATCTCTGGATATAAACTGATCTTGTGAATGGATAATTTTAACAAATGATGCAAGTTTTGATGAACCTCTATAAATACAAAGAAAATGGGCTGACAGGACAAGCTCTATGTGGCTAGGTTCAAGAGAACAGAAAAATCTTCATACATGCACAAAAACTGGGGAAACAGCATCTTTGAGCTCAAAGTACATAAGGAGAAATTTAGGTTTTGTGTTGTTCTCATGTCAGCAAATGAGGAGCACATGCTGCAAGAATTTCAAAGATAAATGAAAGTGCACACTTATTAAATCAAAAAGAGTGACAGAACACCAGGCAAAACAAAAAACTAAATGGTGCGCAAATATTCCAATGAAGAAAAAGTTCATAATATGACGCTTATTTCAAAGCCATATTTTTCCCGAGACAAACAAAGTCTATATGAGGAACCTGTTAAGGGCCTACTTACAAGCAATGGTTCTCGACTTCTAACAGGAAGTGTAATTGCTTCACTGTGTCGTGACAATATTAATTTAACCTTCCAAATCTAAATAAGTATGACTTATTTATGACAATACACTTTCCACCAATAACAGTTTTGCCTTATATCTTTATGCGGCAAACTGTGTTCATTATATACCTTCTAAGAACATTAAGGTACACAAATAACGACATATATAATTTTCTGCTGGGTGTTTGCTGAAATATACAGAGCTTAACCTGCAGAAGGGCTCAGTCTTTTTAAAAATCCCACTGCCACTATCAGAAGTATTTTGAGAAAACATGATGGATCGTGTACTGGTCTTCCACAAATTAAATGCCAAATGATAACACAATTCAGGAACAGTCAATCACATTTAAAACAAGATGGCAAGTCATTCGTCGAGTGCAATTCCCATTACTATGGAAAAAAAGGGGATATAATTTAAAGATCTCTTTCACATTCCCGGGAGATGGCGTGTGATAAATACTTTGTACTTCCTACTTTATGACAATCAAGGAACATTCTAATGTCAAAACAACAAAGAACACCGTTTTCACCCATAACATTGTGCATGTACTCAAAGCTTTCTCAAATAAATTAACCTTAATTTTTTTTTCTTTTTTGGTCATGTCAGCTCAACCATTTTCTTTTGCTTTTCAGATCTAATTCAAACCTGGCTTGGCAAGAACATTGTCACTGATATTCATATATCGAGTTAACAATTAACATGCAGAAATTACACGAAAATGTACAAGTATTATTCACATGAGATCCGCACAGCAGATCAGTAACTATATAAACATCTCAGTACACTCAACCCATGTTTCCCACTCTTACAAAATAGTTCTCTCTATTACCTCAGACTTTAGAAGTAATTATCATGAGAAACACTTTTTAAACACAGTAACTTGTGTAGCACAGGAATTGAAATTTTTGTATGTAATTCCAAAACAGAAGCCTGCTCTTATCCTTAGAGAAAGTGTTTTGTACATACTGCAACTTCATGGCCACTGTCAGCTGCAATCACTGACACACTGATACTTCTAGGTATTAACACAACAGAAATTGTTCAACTATGAACAATTTCAAGATACGAGCTTCCCTTGGGAAGAGATGTATCGGAGCCATGGACCGTATTGAATGAATACGCTCCATACACTCCAGCACCAGAGACAGACGATGTTGCACCACATGCCCACCTTTCTACTCCTGCAATGGATCCACTTGGAACTTGCTTTTCAACTAAGGCCATCTCTGGACTGTCTGATGGCTGTGACATCACTGTCATAAGCTGGTCAGTGGAAGGATTTGAGAGAAGATATTTGAAGAACTCGTACATTGACCAACAGATAGCAGTTGATGGCATCTGATAGAGGACCCTTGCCTGGATTCCTCTGAAATATCCTTTCAGACCACCCAACTTGTATACTGTCCTTATGGCATGAAATAAACCCGATTCTCTCACTGCTACAGGTTGTGTGTTGAGTAATGTCTTGCACACATCAAGTGGTGTCGTTACAGCTGCTGCAACACCACCGGCACAGGCTCCTGACAGCATATGAGCTTTTGGATTGTAGTGTCTTTCTGGGTTAGTTAAACTTTGGGCAAATTCATATATAATGAAATGAATACTCTGAAATGGGATATTCATTGTCAGTTGCGTGGTGTATGAACGGTAGAATGCTCTGAGCCCTTCTGCACGATATACTTTTACCATACAATCTAGGCATGATTTATATGGTGAGTTGTACATTTGCAGTCTTTGTTTGACAACTGAAAACAACACAGTTCAAAATAGTGGCACAGGTGGTACATTACATGTGCAGTATTTGATGCGTTGCGAAGCGGTCGGAGTTCCGATGTTTGACAGCAGAGCATGAAAAAGAAAAAAAAATTTTACATTAGAAACAGGTCTTCATATTGATGAGACATACTAAGTACAGGCACTTCATTAAAATATAACAATTCTACCACCATACTGCGTAATGGTGTAACAACAAATACAATTATTTACAAATGGACCAAATAAAAGTAGAGTGAATTAATTCACACCTCATTCTTTTCCAAATGTTTCAGCAGACAAGAATACAGAGAAGTGCTTATAGAAAGTTCACCTGATGGTTTTCCTCATCCACTTTACCTTAAGTACTTCTGTCACACTCAACAATTTTACAGTGTTGTCTAAAACCACCACTTACTAACTCTCAAGCTTTTGTAACGCCGTTTTAGACATTTAATCAATAGACCACTTCATTTCCACTGAAACTTCTAATTTATTGTGCTGCTCAAGTGACCGGGGTTCACTTCAAGATTACTTGGTAAGACTGTAACCACGTGCTCTAGACAGTAGATAACAAAGACACTTGCGAAATGCAATGGAATTGATCAGAAGAAAATAATTCACAAAAATTCATACTGACACACAAAAACTTATTGTATTTCTCTATGATGAGTTTTTCCAAGTTTCTCTACTTTCATAAAAAAAAATGGTTCAAATGGCTCTGAGCACTATGGGACTTAACTTCTGAGATCATCAGTCCCCTAGAACTTAGAACTACTTAAACCTAACTAACCTAAGGACACCACAGACATCCATACCCGAGGCAGGATTCGAACCAGCGACCGTAGCAATCGTGCGGTTCCAGACTGTAGTGCCTAAAACCCCTTGGCCACTCCGGCCGGCTTCTACTTTCCTAAGTTCCCTAGACAACCAGATCTTCCTTGCTACACCCATGAATGGAACACAGAAATAAACAAAGGTATAAAGTAGGCTCGGCTCTGCTCTGCACAGTATGATGCACTTCTATGTAAATACACTACATTGCTACAAGCACATTCAACACTTACATGGCATACACACGCCTGAACACGCCCCATTTTTTCAGTAACTTGTTTAAAAGAGTTTTACAGAGGAAGCACAAATAGTTTTACAAAAGCAGTATGATCAAGCACTTGATAACACTAAAAGAATCCACATTTACTAAATTTCAATGACATTTCTTTACTTCATGTGGTTAATCTATTAATGTCAAGAGATATTTATCTGCAATGACAAACTGTGTATCCATGCCCTAAACTTTCTGCAAACATAATAAACCACTGACTGTCAAACTTCTGGATTTGTAGTTGATTCAAAATTACTGTGGCACCACCCACAGATCTGTGCAGGACCTACTAAATTGATCACAAGTCATTATTTTTATGAAAACTTCATGCATGTGTAACAAACCCTATTGCCTGGCTATAAAAAATTTCCACTGGCAGCACACTGCATACCGTCATGAGGTTGCTCTTCAGACATGAAAAAATGCTTTAAGGTGACATGGTAAGTCTATTAGGCATGTTTCATAGGATGAAATATACTGGGTAACTTCTTCATGATTTGCACTGAGATGCTTGCTGAACGAAAAAGAAAACCGACAACAATAATAAATTAAGAGACGTGGTCCACCAATACATGTTATTAGCACCTGACTGACAAATGGATTGTTAAACTAAATAGTGTAGCTAGACAGATCTGGAATTTATCAAAACACACATTTACCAGCACACACTGTCATTAATGACACTTTAAAGAATGAAATAGAAAACTTGATTAAAAAGACTTTTTATGAATTAGAAATTCACTGATTGCACATGGGAAGGTCGTAAATGCCTTGCTATCTTTACTCCTACTATTGGTGTGTTACATTGCCGTCAAGCCCATTTCATCTTTTTACAGTGCATTACGTACTTCTAGTCAACCTGTGACATTGACCGACATTGTGATATTACTTGTATGAATAATCTGAAGTTACACAACTGAAAAATACAGATGACAACTGGCATCACTTCTGGTCACTTAGAATACAGGGAATCAAGCCATTTTCATTCTTGCAGAATAGTATCTTATCTGTTCTGCCGTAAGCTCACTGATATTAAATTTATAATTCAATCTGTGCAGCAGGCTAGTTGTTTTTAACTACCAAAATAACATACACCTGGCATGTATAAAATTAAACTGCGGCAATCTCTGTCATGCATTACGCTAAGTATTTGTCAATGATAATACACCAGCATTTTTAAGATCGATGACAAAGTAATTTACACACGCGTACATTAGAATACTAATGTTTCTGCAATTCGATAACATGAAGCACTGCTTCTGCACATACTTTGTGAAAAATTACAGTCTTTTTTTAGTGAAGGACTTATTTGTATGATGTAATATACAACTACCCATTAAAAACTGCTAAGAAATTCGGCTCTCAGATTTATAGGTTCAGAATAACTTAGTGTCAGTATATTGTCTGCATTCAAACTGAGTGTAAAACACAGGTGCTAGGCAGTGGGTTCTGGCAGCCTTTAAGATACAGATTCAAATACAGCTTCTGTCATGTTTACACACAACCATCTTATTACTGTAACGGCCTCCTCCAGTAGTGTGGGTGCGCTTGTAAACAAACCCACATCTCTTGTTATAATCCTACCACCCCACCCACCCCCTCAAAACAAAAACACACATTAAGGCTTGTCAATCTAAAAAGTCTACGCACCTTCAGCTGGGTTCATCACACCATCGTGCAGGAGCGTCGCAGCCACTCCAGCAGTACCTAAATATTTAGGAATGATTGATGTTATTCAGTGAAATGCAAAAGTAATCACTTTTATATGGTGACAGGCGTTGTAAGACTCACCAACAGCCACGTGACTATTGAAGGGTAATGCCTGTGTGAGAGACTTCTTTACATACTCATACGATGAAAAATATAGCGCATGGGCTGGTCCTGCCCCCATAACAACTGCACTCATTCCTCGAACAGGTCTCAGAACTCCTTCATGTTTCACCATGCGAAATAGTGTTTCACTTATTCCTCTATACGTAGCATTTGGAGTTGGTGACAGGTTTTGCATCCGCGTCTACAAATACAAAAATACATTCTCTAATTACACGTTTACATTTAGTGTGCTATAGGTAATACATTTCACTGTTACAAACTTTGGGTAACAGCCAAAAAAGATAATTATTCTTTAAACGACTGAGCGGTAACAACGCACAAATCACACTTGTTAGATTCATACCTTTACCGAATCGAGCGGGTACATGACACAATGTTCCATTACACCAGCGACGGCTCCCGCCGTCATATGGGTAGCAACATCATTTGTTGGAAGTGTTTCATAGTCATCAAAGTCCATAATAGTCTTTTTTATAGATAAATAACACTCCTGCGGAACCTGTTGAACTGTCCTTGGCTGTTTGTATTTCGTCAAAATAACTGTCACGCTCTCACACAGACACAACACCACAATTCAGGTCGACACAACCACTCCTCCTCACCAAGAAGTATGCTCTGAGTGGTTCCGTGCAATCGTGGTGAAGTCAGTGCCTGCTAGATATAGTTGCGCATATCCTCATACCGACATCAGGCTCCGAGCGGCCTTTTCAAATATATCGTCCATTCTGCAATTCACTGTTGTATTAAGAAATTATTGAAAATGTTTCTGCTACAATATTTATCACTCGCTCTTAAATATATTAAGCACTCAAATTATAATCAAATGCGCAGACACTGACTGCTGAGCTTCGACATGTCGCACTGAAATATCTGCACACCATGATCTTTGAAACGGTTCGGGAACTAACTACGTGCCGGCAAATTGCGGCATCTTGGAGCGTTAGACTACGTTGAAAACGTATAATAAATGTAGTTGTGAATCACGGCATTTTCCAGGAAACTTACTAAATTTTCCTCACTGTTAATTGAATTAAATTTTCGCAGTTCTATTTCTTCACTGATAGGCACTTCAAATATTTTCAAAACAAGTCATTGCCTTTCCTTCTTACACCGCTGACACAAGGTTCACACACGAGTAACTTCCAAGACCCGAATGTTGATTTTCTTGCTGACAGAAAGCTGCTTTGTGGTATTCATATTTTCTATTGAAACGGAAGAGTAACAACATGCCACAGATGCATCCGGACACACATTGTGGAAATAAATATCACAAAGAATTTAATGGAAGCTTCATACGAAGCTTCTCATTCGAACCAAATGTGTATCAAACTTTACTGTTTTGCAACGAATAATATATATGCTGACGAAAAGGGACGCACAGCAGCACTACGAGCAAAATCATGTAAATTCTTTGGATGAGCACGACAAAGGAAGTAAATGTTTTCCAAAAATTACTGATTTGTTGTTGGTTTTCTCTGGCTCAGCACTCTCTGTCGGCTTAGAACATGGGAGAAAAATGCACAACTTATTAAGATACATAAACATATAAATACAACCATCTTGCTATTTACCTTATTCCAGATTTCTCCCCAAGACATATGCTTATTTTTGCATACAGCTAGTTATGTGTTCCATTTATCAATCTCACGGAAACCAATTTGAGGTGGAACGTGTCAAGTGCATAAGAAATGCATATATGCACTCTTTAAAGTGATATCTCCAGTATGGCTGTATTTGCTTGATTTGTGACTAAATGTTTCTGAATGTAAATTTTCAATTCGAAAAGTTTAAAGATGTCCTTGCACTTCGCAAGATAGTAGACGTGTCGATTTTCATCTAAAGGGAACAATGAAACGACTCAGACATCATTGTCACTATAAGAATACGGGATACAAATGCTACCATTCATTCGCAACATACGTTTGGCCATGTCATATAACACCGAGCGGAACGAAAAACGCAACCTTTCCACTTGTTAAAAAAAATTTAATTCCAGTCGCTTTTATGACACTAATCTAGTGTTTTATGATAAAATATTGCGAGCTGGTGATGTAAGATTCTTAGAAGTGAGACTGACTGGGAACCCACAGGGGCACCAGGCATTGTCCTCCCCAACAACTGCTTGTAGCTAATGACCAGGTCGAGGACAGCATGGTGCTATGTGGAAGAGTCGGGGCCGCCTTTCCATGTTTCCCCAATTCTTTTGAAGAATCTTCTGCTGCCTGTTGAAAGCGAGGGCCACAGGAAACAGACTCCTGCCTCAAACGGGCCACTCTGAATTTCCTTAATCCAATTCCGAGGCTATGAACATTGGCTGGAGAACGTGCAGTTCGTGTAAAAATCTGTGACGTAAGATTGCAGCGCTAAAATGAACGTTTTTGGTAGTAGGGGAGAGTTTCATGTTGTCATTGGAGGCTGGAAAAGAAGCGCTGCTTTTGGCGGGATTCTCTGTTGGCGGGAAACCTCGTGATTCAACCGCAGTGGTTTGTAGTTTTGCGATTGGCGACCAGCACCTTTTAGCGCCAAGGAATAGGCAGGGAATACGTGAGGGAAGCAGATCGGGCTGGGACGTCAAGAGTGCCACACCGAATTCCGGTTAGGATGCCATGGCGTCATGATCGACTTGACGTAGCAGTGCGGTAGAGGCTGACACCATTTTGGAGTCCCACAAAGGTGCTTATGAGTCCGTCTTTGCAGCAGAAAGCTCGGCGCAAAAGTCATACTTATAGTGGGAATAATTCATAGCACTGGCAGCGCAGTTCAATTTGATTTCACATTTGTGGAATCCAGCACGATCGCCTGTCTCAACTCCTTCTGCACTGGTAATGAACATGTGGTCTTTGGTGTTATAGTGACCAACTTCCAGTCACCGTGCTGGCTGAGAATTACTGATTGAAACAGTTGTCAGTTATCGTTGAGCTTCGAGAGACAGTAAGTTCTATAGAAGGAAAGAAGTAATTTAGCTGATAGGAGAGTGCCACTGCTTTACATTCAATCTCCATGCAAATCTGGATAGTATAACTGTCATAGGTTTTTGAATATTCGTTTTATACACTGAGCGCCAAAGAAACTGGTATAGGCATGCATATTAAAATACAGAGATATGTAAACAGGTAGAACCCGGTGCTGCAGTTGGCAATGCCTATATAAGACAACAAGTGTCTGGCGAAGTTGTTAGATCGGTTACTGCTGCTACAAAGGCAGGTTATCAACGTTTAAGTGAGTCTGAACATGGTGTTATAGTCGACACACGAGTGATGGGACACGGCATCTCCGAGGTAGCAAAGAGTAGTGGAGCAACAAGGACATGAGCGCCTTTTGTTAGTGCAGGTTGCCCGCATCAGAGGCAGGTATGCACACAGGGACAAACCTATTGTTCTCCTTTGATAGCCAGGTACTTAACCTATTGTTCTCCTTTGATTGACAGCTCCTTTAGCAATTGTTCTGCTAAAAGGATCCTTCGTTTTGATTGACATGCACTTAACCTATTGTTTCCAAACCCCCTCCCTCTCCCCTCCCCCCTTCCTGTTACAGGCACACTTTCAGGTAGGAATTATTGGAATAGCCCCTTTCACTCTTATCAATTTGATTGACTATTTAATTAAATTGAACACTTAATTAACCTCTCCTCCTCTAGAAAATCCCCTCCCCATCCCCTCCCCTTCCCCAGAAAATGGCAGAAGTTAAAATTGCATCAGGACAATGCAACATTACCACAGCTACCTCCACTAACTTAAGAAAATGGCGGGAAAAAAGGGCACTTGGCTGCCTCTACTAACCTAAGTCATCTGACCACCACCTCATCCTAGGAATTGGCTGGAAAAGGACTTGGCCTGCACTGGACATAAGTCTTCATTTTCAGTCTTTATTTAAACAATTAGTGGCAGTACTGCCATCAAGTGTGTTCACCACAAGGTCCAGAGTTCAACTGACCTATATTCCATTCAGCGAAACAAGAGACGTACTGTAAACACGGCAAGGCGCATGACCACAGCGGTGACGTGGAGGGGTGTATAAGGCAGGGGCGTCAGAAATTAAAAAATGAAAGTCGTGTTTTTTACAATTTGGCACCTGTACATGATAAAGTGATCCAAGAACTACCTTCCGACACCTTTTTTTACGTTAATTAAAATTTATTGTCACTGAAAAAGAGAAATATTTAAGCTTTCAGGAAAAGTAGTTTTTTCGCATTACTCTGTATTTATCATGCCATATCTCCTAAACTGTGTTGCACAGCAAAATACTTTTATAATTGCCTTCAGTACTATATAGATGACGTCTGCAAATTTTCTGCCCAATAGAGTCAGTAATAGTGAAGTAATAAATTAAAAACTCACGTTTGATGCAGAACTTTTACCAAATCATCATCCGAAATATAGTAAGCGACAAAATTTTCCTCTTAAAATTTTTTTGTGGTCGTGTAAGCGAGAAAAGTTTCAGAAAGGTTTGAATTTAATTTTGTAGTTTGTTCGAATGCGATGGGTGCAACTGGTTGTCCTTTATGAGCGATGCATTGTGCGGTTCTCACGCGCGGCGCTCGGTCAGTGTGGCCGTCTCAGTTGCAGGAGTGAGCTCGTTAGTGGGTGTTGTACAGCGGCGATTTCAGGATACTTTAAGTTCATCTGTAAAGACACTTGAGAGACTAGTTGTTGATTATTAGAGTAAGTATATGTGTTTGTAACCACGCTGAGCATTCACCGTTTATGTGCGCATCCAATAGCATCGTATGGTTTCCTAATTTATATATCCACTTATTTCGTTAGCATCACATATGGCTGTCCTCATTATGTCATCCACAGATTCAGCGAGCGAGGTCAACGTGTCAGTTCTGAATCCACCAAAGAAGCGAGCAAAGAAGAAATGACTAAGTTCTTCTGAGAAGCACATGGTGCTTAATGTGTATAAAATGGAACTGTAACATCCAGAGCAGTCGATGAGTGACATTGTTTCGAAAACAGCTGCAGCTACAGGTGTTGGATGTTCTTCCGTGTATCGTGTGACAAGTGAGTACAAGGCCACACACTCTTTGAAGTGTCCCAAGAAAGGAAAATTACGACAGAAACTTTCTGAAAGGGTTGATGACTTCGATAGAAATGTGATACGAAGGAAAGTACACGAATTTTTTTTCGTAACGGATTGCCAACAATTGACAAAGTGCTTACAGTCATGAACAAAGAACCAGATCTGGGCAATTTTGGAACTACATTTTATAAGTTATTGAGAGAAATTAATTTCAAATATGTCCGGCGTGGGCGCAATAGCATGCTAATGGACAGAGTGTGCTCATTAGTGCGTGTTATGGAGGCAGCGTTATATTCGAACCATTAAACAGTTGAGAGATGAAGGCAGACCCATTTACTATTTGGACGAGACGTGGGTGAACGCAGGACATACCCGAAGTTACGTCTGGGTAGATGACACTATAAATTCCTCAAAACAAGAGTTTCTGTCTGGATTATCCACCGGAAGCAAGGGCCCATCAGGTAAAGGGAAACATCAGATTATTGCACACATTGGCAGCAAAGCAGGTTTCGTTGAAGGATGTTTGTGGACTTTCGAATCCAAGAGAAGTGGAGATTATCAGATTATCATGAGGAGATGTGCGCCGAAACCTTCGAGAAGTGGTTTCAAGATGTTCTTCCCCGGCTTCAGGAAAATGCAGTTATTGTTCTTGATAACGCGCCGTACCATTCTTGGAGAAAAGAAAAAGTTCCCAATGCGAATTCGAATTAAGCACGAAATACACTCCTGGAAATGGAAAAAAGAACACATTGACACCGGTGTGTCAGACCCACCATACTTGCTCCGGACACTGCGAGAGGGCTGTACAAGCGATGATCACACGCACGGCACAGCGGACACACCAGGAACCGCGGTGTTGGCCGTCGAATGGCGCTAGCTGCGCAGCATTTGTGCACCGCCGCCGTCAGTGTCAGCCAGTTTGCCGTGGCATACGGAGCTCCATTGCAGTCTTTAAAACTGGTAGCATGCCGCGACAGTGTGGACGTGAACCGTATGTGCAGTTGACGGACTTTGAGCGAGGGCGTATAGTGGGCATGCGGGAGGCCGGGTGGACGTACCACCGAATTGCTCAACACGTGGGGCGTGAGGTGTCCACAGTACATCGATGTTGTCGCCAGTGGTCGGCGGAAGGTGCACGTGCCCGTCGACCTGGGACCGGACCGCAGCGACGCACGGATGCACGCCAAGACCGTAGGATCCTACGCAGTGCCGTAGGGGACCGCACTGCCACTTCCCAGCAAATTAGGGACACTGTTGCTCCTGGGGTATCGGCGAGGACCATTCGCAACCGTCTCCATGAAGCTGGGGTACGGTCACGCACACCGTTAGGCCATCTTCCGCTCACGCCCCAACATCGTGCAGCCCGCCTCCAGTGGTGTCGCGACAGGCGTGAATGGAGGGACGAATGGAGACGTGTCGTCTTAAGCGATGAGAGTCGCTTCTGCCTTGGTGCCAATGATGGTCGTATGCATGTTTGGCGCCGTGCAGGTGAGCGCCACAATCAGGACTGCATACGACCGAGGCACACAGGGCCAACACCCGGCATCATGGTGTGGGGAGCGATCTCCTACACTGGCCGTACACCACTGGTGATCGTCGAGGGGACACTGAATAGTGCACGGTACATCCAAACCGTCATCGAACCCATCGTTCTACCATTCCTAGACCGGCAAGGGAACTTGCTGTTCCAACAGGACAATGCACGTCCGCATGTATCCCGTGCCACCCAACGTGCTCTAGAAGGTGTAAGTCAGCTACCCTGGCCAGCAAGATCTCCGGATCTGTCCCCCATTGAGCATGTTTGGGATTGGATGAAGCGTCGTCTCACGTGGTCTGCAGGTCCAGCACGAACGCTGGTCCAACTGAGGCGCCAGGTGGAAATGGCATGGCAAGCCGTTCCACAGGACTACATCCAGCATCTCTACGATCGTCTCCATGGGAGAATAGCAGCCTGCATTGCTGCGAAAGGTGGATATACACTGTACTAGTGCCGACATTGTGCATGCTCTGTTGCCTGTGTCTATGTGCCTGTGGTTCTGTCAGTGTGATCATGTGATGTATCTGACCCCAGGAATGTGTCAATAAAGTTTCCCCTTCCTGGGACAATGAATTCACGGTGTTCTTATTTCAATTTCCAGGAGTGTATAAGAGTGGCTAAAATCTAAAAACATCGATTTCGAAGACGGTATGTTGAAGAAAGAACTTTTAGATATAGTTAAAAATCACAGAATAGCGCACAACGAATACGCAATAGATGAAATGGCGAAGACTGCAGGGAAAACTGTTCTCAGAATTCCTCCGTACCACTGTGAATTAAACGTCATCGAGTTAGTGTGGGCCAGAATCGAAGGATATGTTGCAGTGAAAAACAAAACACACAAAATGACTGAAGTTAAAGTACTGCTAGAAGAAGCAGTAAGAACAGTGACTGCAGAGAATTGGAACAAGTCCGTCCTCCATGACGTAGAAAAAGTGGAAACTCAAATGTGGAAATTAGACTGCATTGTAGAGGACAGAGAGCAGCGGTTTGTTATAAACCTCAATTATATCAGTTCAAGTTCGACAGAGTGAACCTTGTTTCGTCCTGGTATTGTTATTAAAATTAACAATTCACTGTGTTTGAATGGAGCGTTTTGTTAGCAACCTGAATGAAAATAAATCTGCTTCGACAGAATGAACTCAGTTTAACATTATTGTTAAATTTATGTCATACATTGTTGCCCAGGTTTCTCACGGTCCGTTGTGACAGCTCGGCAGCCAGCCGAACGCCGCCATCTGCAAAGCGTGCGCCAAGGATTTTCCGTACCCCTACGTATCACGTGAACATCGAATGCTTTCTCTGAAAACGAGCGTAGTCGCGCACGTGACACTGTTTATGTTTCGTCCCAGTTCTCGGTGAATAGACTATAGTACACAGTACTGCCACAAGATGGTGCTGTTATCCCTTCTGTGACGTAACCCAAGATGGCGGTCTGGTGGAGGAGAGGAAGGATCTCATAACAGGAAATTCAAGGGTATATTGTTTGTTTATAAAAAATTCAATTTGTGGGGGTTGGATTTGTCTTGCTCATCATTCTCTGCTGTTTGGAAACATGTAGGCATTGTAAGATGTAATTACATGGGACAAACATGTTGCATAACCTAATGTTTGGCACTGTACTCTAGGCATCTGAACCTAATGTTTGGCCCTTAACCTATTGTTGTATTAAGTGGTTTTCCATGTCACCCCCTTCTCTTATTGTACCGTCTGTGATACCAAATTAAGTAATTAGTTATGTCCTCCCACCATTTTCTGGTACACTTTTCGAATTTCAGATGCTTTTGAACGCCATTTCTGGCGTATCCTTCCTTGTCACCCACCCCTTAACCTATTGTACTGCATTTCACATAAAAATTATGCAAATTAACCTAGTGTTCTGCACTCAACCTGCTGTTCTGCTCACCAAGGCACCATTGCTGGTGCGATGACACATAGCTGCAGTGCGGGTCCAGCACCGAGAGAGTTGTTCCAGTGCTTTCCAGAATAGCTCAGGGTGCATTGTTCCTAGTGATCCTAATGGGACAGCCCATTCATCACTGAATTCACCTGTCAAATTGCTGTTGCTGCCAGCGTAGGAGCACCGTCCACCTCTATTTTCTGCAGACTAGACTTTCAGCAGCAAAATTATTTTGCACAGATCGCTAAATTGCACTGACAGTTAAACCCAGCAAAAGTTTTCTACAGGTCATGAAATACATACAAGACCACAAGAATATTGGGAGCCAGGAACTTATTTATCAGTACAACTACAATTAAATATTATGATTGCTTGAACTTCACCTCTTTAATAGCACTCGTCTTCAGCAAAACTAGTGTCATTTCAGACATACACAGCTTTTATATACATATGCATACATAATGGAATAGGGGATAGGGTTTTTTCGTAAATAACAACAAAGACATATGACGAATAATTTTTTTCTTGGTTTACTCAGTTCACACAAATACAATATAATTTTTGAGATATAAATTGACTCTGCTATTCCAATGCAGAAATAGTTTTAACTAACATGCTATAACAGTAACAATGGTAGGAAATTCTTTTTATAAATTACGCTAAAATCTAATGCAGAGATACTTTCTTTACTACTAAAGCTAGGTTCCACAGCCCCAGTAGCATAGCTTTTACAATAATTCTGACTGACTACGCACGCTTAGAACTAATTTGAACAGTCCACAATAGCAAAGGTTTTTACATTTGAATTGTTGTTGTTGTGGTCTTCAGTCCAGAGACTGGTTTGATGCAGCTCTCCATGCTACTTTATCCTGTGCAAGCTTCTTCATCTCCCTGTACCTACTGCATCCTACATCCTTCTGAATCTGCTTATTGTATTCATCTCTACATCTACATCTACATCCATATTCCGCAAGCCACCTGGTGGTGTGTGGTGGGGGGTACCTTGAGTACCTCTGTCGGTTCTCCCTTCTATTCCAGTCTCGTATTGTTCTTGGAAAGAAGGATTGTCGGTATGCCTCTGTGTGGGCTCTAATCTCTCTGATTTTATCCTCATGGTCTGTTCGCGAGATATACGTAGGAGGGAGCAATATACTGCTTGACTCCTCGGTGAAGGTATGTTCTCAAAACTTCAACAAAAGCACTACTGAGCTACTGAGTGTCTCTCTTGCAGAGTCTTCCACTTTATCTATCATCTCCGTAACGCTTTCGTGATTACTAAATGATCCTGTAACGAAGCGCGTTGCTCTCCGTTGGATCTTCTCTATCTCTTCTATCAACCCTAGCTGTTATGGATCCCACACTGCTGAGCAGTATTCAAGCACTGGGCGAACAAGCGTACTGTAACCTTCACCCTTTGTTTTCGGATTGCATTTCCTTAGGATTCTTCCAATGAATCTCAGTCTGGCATCTGCTTTACCGACGATCAACTTTATATGATCATTCCATTTTAAATCACTCCTAATGCGTACTCCCAGATAATTTATGGAATTAACTGCTTCCAGTTGCTGACCTCCTGTATTGTAGCTAAATGATATGGGATCTTTCATTCTATGTATTTGCAGCACATTACACTTGTCTACGTTGAGATTCAATTGCCATTCCCTGCATCATGCGTCAATTCGCTGCAGATCCTCCTGCATTTCAGTACAATTTTCCATTGTTAAAACCTCTCGATATACCACAGCATCGTCCACAAAAAGCCTCAGTGAACTTCCTATGTCATCCACAAGGTCATTTATGTATATTGTGAATAGCAACGGTCATACGACACTCCCCTGCGGCACACCTGAAATCACTCGTACTTCGGAAGACTTCTCTCGATTGAGAATGACATGCTGGGTTCTGTTATCTAGGAACTCTTCAATCCAATCACACAATTGGTCTGATAGTCCATATGCTCTTACTTTGTTCATTAAACGACTGCGGGGAATTGTATCGAACGCCTTGAGGAAATCAAGAAACACGGCATCTACCTGGGAACCCGTGTCTATGGCCCTCTGAGTCTCGTGGACGAATAGCGCGAGCTGGGTTTCACACGATCGTCTTTTTCGAAACCCATGCTGATTCCTACAGAGTAGATTTCTAGTCTCCAGAAAAGTCATTATACTCGAACACAATACGTGTTCCAAAATTCTACAACTGATCGACGTTAGAGATATAGGTCTATAGTTCTGCACATCTGTTCGACGTCCCTTCTTGAAAACGGGGATGACCTGTGCCCTTTTCCAATCCTTTGGAACGCTACGCTCTTCTAGAGACCTACGGTACACCGCTGCAAGAAGGGGGGCAAGTTCCTTCGCGTACTCTGTGTAAAATCGAACTGGTATCCCATCAGGTCCAGCGGCCTTTCCTCTTTTGAGCGATTTTAATTGTTTCTCTATCCCTCTGTCGTCTATTTCGATATCTACCATTTTGTCATCTGTACGACAATCTAGAGAAGGAACTAGAGAGCAGTCTTCCTCTGTGAAACAGCTTTGGAAAAAGACATTTAGTATTTCGGCCTTTAGTCTGTTATCCTCTGCCTGCCCATTTTGTTTTCATCCACCTACCGCTTTGACATAAGACCAAAATTTCTTAGGATTTTCTGCCAAGTCAGTACATAGAACATTACTTTCGAATTCATTGAACGCCTCTCTCATAGCCCTCCTCACACTACATTTCGCTTCGCGTAATTTTTGTTTGTCTGCAAGGCTTTGGCTATGTTTATGTTTGCTGTGAAGTCCCCTTTGCTTCCGCAGCAGTTTTCTAACACGCTTGTTGTACCACGGTGGCTCTTTTCCATCTCTTACGATCTTGCTTGGCACATACTCATCTACAGAATATTGTACGATGGTTTTGAACTTTGTCCACTGATCCTCAACAATATCTGTACTTGAGACAAAACTTCTGTGTTGAGCCGTCAGGTACTCTGAAATCTGCTTTTTGTCACGTTTGCTAAACAGAAAAATCTTCCTACCTTTTTTAATATTTCTATTTACGGCTGAAATCATCGATGCAGTAACCGCTTTATGATTGCTGATTCCCTGTTCTGCGTTAACTGTTTCAAATAGTTTGGGTCTGTTTGTCACCAGAAGGTCTAATATGTTATCGCCACGAGTCGGTTCTCTGTTTAACTGCTCAAGGTAGTTTCAGATAAAGCACTTACAAAAATTTCACTGGATTCTTTGTCCCTGCCACCCGTTATGAACGTTTGAGTTTCCCAGTATATATCCGGCAACTTAAAATCTCCACCCAGAACTATAACATGGTGCGGAAATCTACTCGAAATATTTTACAAATTATCCTTCAGGTGCTCAGCCTCAACAGCTGCTGAGCCAGGGTGCCTATAGAGACATCCAATTACCATGTCTGAGCCTGCTTTAACCGTGATCTTCACTCAAATTATTTCACACTTCGGATCTCCGTCAATTTCCTTCGATACTATTGCACTTCTTATCGCTATAAATATGCCTCCCCCTTCACTGTCCAGCCTGTCTCTGCGGTATACATTCCAATCTGAGTTTAGGATTTCATTACTGTTTACGTCTGGTTTCAGCCGACGTTCTGTCCCTAGTACTATGTGGGCATTGTAACCGTTTATTAATGAGAGCAGTTCTGGGACCTTTCTATAGACGCTCCTGCAGTTTACTATTAGCACATTAATATTGTTATTCCTTGTTGCATTTTGCCTACTCCTACCTTGCAGCATCTCAGGAGGTGTCTTGTTGGGCGTAGGAAGGGAATTCTCTAACCTAAAAAACCCACATGTGCACTCCAAACGTACTCCGCTACCCTTGTAGCCGCTTCCTGCGTGCAGTGCACGCCTGACCTATTCAGGGGGACCCTACATTTCTCCACCCGATAGCGGAGGTCGAGAAATTTGCACCCCAGATCTCCGCAGAAACGTCTGAGCCTCTGGTTTAAGCCTTCCACTCGGCTCCAAACCAGAGGACCGCGATCGGTTCTGGGAACGATACTACAAATAGTTAGCTCAGATTTCATCCCGCGAGCGAGGCTTTCCGCCTTCACCAACTCCGCCAACCACCTGTATGAACTGAGGATGACCTCTGAACCCAGACGGCAGGAGTCATTGATGCCGACATGAGCAACAATTTGCAGTCGGGTGCACCCAGTGCTCTCTATCGCCGCCGGTAGGGCCTCCTCCACGTCTCGGATGAGACCCCCCGGCAAGCAGACAGAGTGAACACTGGCCTTCTTCCCCGACCTTCCCGCTATTTCCCTAAGGGGCTCCATCACCCGCCTAACGTTGGAGCTCCCAATAACTAATAAACCCCTCCCCCCGGGTGCCTGCTCGGACCTTGCTGAAGGAGCAGCCACATGTCCACTCACAGGCAGAGCAGGCGATGCCACACGGCCAGCCTCCACATTGACCCTCTGCCTTGTGCGCCGCGAACGCCGCTGAACCCGCCATTCCCCTTGAGGAGAGGGCGGCCCAACCGCGCCCGGTACCCGCGAAAATGTCTCGACAGCAGGGACAGTGGATGAAGCATGTAACACCTGGGGTGTACCATGCGACGCACCAGACTCCCCACTGCCGCTACACTCCGAGGCAGCAGCCTGAAGACGGCTGACCGCGGCCATCAACACGTTCAGCTGTTCATGAACAGTGGCCAACTCCTCCAGCGTCTGTACACAGCAGTCACACATACTATCCGTCCTAAGAAATCAATTTACTGTAGAGAGTTAATCAACTTTTAACTAGACTGCTAATTCACTAAAGGCGGCTGATAGTTGACTAAACTGTGGTTACTAGACACTTCCTGTAGAAAACAATGAAAATAGCACTAGCTGTCTCTGGACTGTATCCAAAACAAGCACTGGCACTACTGGAACTATGGCTGACTGAAGGGACTCTCTCTGACTGTATTCAAAACAAATACGAAATCCATGGAACACTATTACTAGCACTCGACAATTAAAGCTTCCTAAAAGCAAAAACACACGGAAGAAGTAGTGACAAGTACGAAAAATACAGCAGACGTGACGCAGACGGCAGTTACGTCTCCCTCTACGATTTTTACCCTCTGTACTGCACTCCAATACTAAATTGGTGATCCCTTGATGCCTCAGAACATGTCCTACCAACCGATCCATTCTTCTTGTCAAGGTGTGCCACAAATTTCTCATCTCCCTAATTCTATTCAATACCTCGTCATTAGTTATGTGATCTACCCATCTAATCTTCAGCATTCTTCTGTAGCACCACATTTCGAAAGCTTTTATTCTCTTCTTGTCCAAACTAGTTATCGTCCATGTTTCACTTCCATACATGGCCACACTCCATACAAATACGTTCCGAAACGACTTCCTGACACTTAAATCTGTACTCGATGTTAACAAATTTCTCTTCTTCAGAAACGGTTTCCTTGCCATTGCCACTCTACATTTTATATCTTCTCTACTTCGACCATTATCAGTTATTTTGATCTCCAAATAGCTATACTACTTTAAACGTCTCATTTCCTAATCTAATACCATCAGCATCACCCGATTTAATTCGACTACATTCCATTATTTTCGTTTTGCTTTTGTTGATGTTGAGCTTATATCCTCTTTTCAAGACACTGTCCATTCCGTTCAGCTGCTCTTCCAGGTCCTTTGCTGTCTCTGACACAATTACAATGTCATCGGCGAACCTCAAAGTTTTTATTTCTTCTCCATGGATTTTAATACCTACTCCGAATTTTTCTTTTGTTTCCTTTACTGCTTGCTCAATATACAGATTGAATAACATCGGGGAGAGACTACAACCCTGTCTTACTCCCTTCCCAACCACAGCTTCCCTTTCATGTCCCTCGACTCTTATAACTGCCATCTGGTTTCTGTACAAATTGTAAATAGCCTTTCGCTCCCTGTATTTTACTCCTGCCACCTTTAGAATTTGGAAGAGGGTATTCCAGTCAACATTGACAAAAGCCTTCTCTAAGTCTGCAAATGCTAGAAACATAGGTTTGCCTTTCCTTAATCTATTTTCTAAGATAAGTTATAGGGTCAGTATTGCCTCACATGTTCCAACATTTCTATGTAATCCAAACTGATCTTTCCCGAGCTCGGCTTCTACCAGTTTTTCCATTCATCTGTTAAGAATTCGTGTTAGTATTTTGCAGCCGTGGCTTATTAATCTGATATTTCGGTAATATTCACATCTGTCAACAGCTGCTTTCTTTAGGATTGGAATTATTATATTCTTCTTGAAGTCTGAGGTTATTTCACCTGTCTCATACATCTTGCTCACCAGATGGTAGAGTTTTATCAGGACTGGCTCTCCCAAGGCTATCAGTAGTTCTAATAGAATGTTGTCTACTCCCGGGGCCTTGATTCGACTCAGGTCTTTCAGTGCTCTGTCAAACTCTTCACGCAGTATCATATCTCCCATTTCATCTTCATCTACATCCTCTTCCATTTCCATAATACTGTCCTCAAGTACATCACCCTTGTATAGACCCTCTATATACTCCTTCCACCTTTCTGCTTTCTCTTCTTTGCTTATAACTGGGTTTCCATCTGAGCAAGTGGTTCTCTTTTCTCCAAAGGTCTCTTTAATTTTCCTGTAGGCTGTATCTATCTTACTCCTAGTGAGATAAGCCTCTACATCCTTGCATTTGTCCTCTAGCCATCCCTGCTTAGCCATTTTGCAGTTCCTGTCGATCTCATTTTTGAGACGTTTCTATTCCTTTTTGCCTGCTTCATTTACTGTATTTTTATATTTTCTCCTTTCATCAATTAAATTCAATATATCTTCTGTTACCCAAGGATTTCTACTAGCCCTCGTCTTTTTACTTAGTGGATTCACTGCTGCCTTCACTATTCCATCCCTCAAAGCTACCCATTCGTCTTCTACTGTATTCCTTTCTCCCATTCCTCTCAATCGTTCCCTAATGCTCTCCCTGAAACCCTTTGCAACCTCTGGTTCTGTCAGTTTATCCAGATCCCATCTCCTTAAATTCCCGCCTTTTTGCAGTTTCTTCAGTTTTAGTCTACAGTTCATAACCAATAGATTGTGGTCAGGATCCACAGATGCCCCGGGAATTTTCTTACAATTTAAAATCTGGTTCTTAAATCTCTGTCTTACCGTTATATAATCTATCTGAAACCTTTGAGTATCTCCAGGCCTCTTCCATGTATACAACCTTCTTTTATGATTCTTGAACCGAGTGTTAGCTGTTACTAAGTTATGCTCCGCGCAAAATTCTTCCAGGTGGCTTCCTCTTTCATTTCTTACCCTCATTCCATATTCACCTACTACGTTTCCTTCTCTTCCTTTTCCTTCTACCGAATTCCAGTCCCCCATGACTATTAAATTTTCGTCTCCCTTCACTATCTGAATAATTTCTTTTATCTCATCATACAATTCTTCAATCTCTTCTTCATATGCGGAGTTAGTTGGCATATAAACTTGTACTACTGTGGTACGCGTGGGGTTCATGTTTATGTTGGCTACAATAATGTGTTCACTGTGCTGTTCGTGCTGTTCGTAGTAGCTTACCCGTGCTCCTATTTTTCCAGTCATTATTAAACGTAGCGTACATTACCCCTATTTGATTTTGTATTTATAACCCTGTATTCAACTGACCAGAAGTCTTGTTCCTCCTGCCAACGAACTTCGCTAATTCCCACTATATCTAACTGTAACCCACCCATTTCCCTTTTTAAATTTTCTAACCTACCTGCCCGATTAAGGGATCTGACATTCCACACTCCAATCCATAGAATGCCAGTTTTCTTTCTCCTGATAATGATGTACTCCTGAGCAGTCCTCGCCGGGAGATCTGAACGGTGGACTATTTTACCTCCGGAATATTTTACCCAAGAGGACGCCATCATGATTTAACCATACAGTAAAGCTGCATGCCCTCGGGAAAAATTACATTGCGTATGAACAAATATATCAATATATAATTTTTATTTTTTATTTTAAAATTTTTTTTGTTTATGCTTTACCCTTTCTTTCACACAAATGTTGTGCAAATATAAATATAGATTTTGTTCTTTTTTCTTTTTATCCTTTCATTTCCACACATTCTTTCTCTCTATGCATGTACCTGTATACACACGTGTACACAGTACACAAAAATATTTACAGAACACACACACACAGGCACACACACACACACACACACACACACACACACACACACACACACACACACACTCACAAAATTACCTACACTATGATAAATGGGTCGTACTGCTACTGTGCGAACTGTCTCTCCCTCTCTCTCTCTCTTTCTCTCTCTCATTCACTCACTATCACTCAATCAGGGTCCCCCACCCCTTCTCTCGCTACAAGTGAGTAGTGTGAGTATGGGTGAGTATCAGTCCCGTCATCACAAATGACCCTTTTATGGTCATGAGGCGACAGACAGATTTTATACTGCAACACAGTGTACACCTCGTGTCCTCTTAATCGAATTCTGGTCTGTCGTACCATATGACTTGGTTGCGGTGCAGCACCGTGAACACCATTGCACAGACACCGCAAATAGTCTTCGATAGAGAGGGCTCTCGATGCCATATAACGCGCACCCTTAGCCTGCCTCTGGGTGGCACCTTCCAATGTGCTATGTGCATACATTGTTGAGCGTAGACGTACAGACTCCACAATCGGCAATCCATTCGCCTCATCCTTCAGAAGACTGATAACCTTCCTGTTCTGTGGAATAATACCGTAAGGATTATTGGCCGTGTAAGAGGACATGTCGAATTCATTACCATGGCACTTAATTACTTCATATGGATTGTAGTTCTTCACCCAACAGATGAAGCTACCTGTACCCATATAAAGTAATTTAGGATCGGCGAAATGAGTTTTTGCAAACTAGTAATGAAAGCAGTACATGTAGAGTTTGGGTAGGTCTAGTATCCACATCCCCATATAAATAGTTTTGTTAACTCTACTGCAGTCTTAGCCACCTCCACAACAACAAAGTTCTTATTGAATATGGTAACCCACTTAAAATTTGGTCCGGCAATGCACTTTCTTACACCATAACGCCCATCCCATTCGGTTCTAATCAAAATTTCACGTCGTTCCCTCAAATTATCCTTTGTTTAACCGGAAATTGAATTATTCATTAATTTATAAAAATCTTTCTCAAAGTCACATGCCACATAAACTCTCTGTCTCGTATTCAGATCAATATACTCCTTCAACCACCGAGCGAGGTGGCGCAGTGGTTAGCACACTGGACTCGCATTCGGGAGGACGACGGTTCAATCCCGTCTCCGGCCATCCTGATTTAGGTTTTCCGTGATTTCCCTAAATCGCTTCAGGCAAATGCCGGGATGGTTCCTTTGAAAGGGCACGGCCGATTTCCTTCCCAATCCGTCCCTAACCCGAGCTTGCGCTCCGTCTCTAATGACCTCGTTGTCGACGGGACGTTAAACACTAATATCCTCCTCCTCCTTCAACCAGGGGGACTGCTTGAAGGAGATAGCCCAGATGATTCTAACCAGCTCCATACCCAAGCTGAGGCACTGCTGGAGGTTACAATAATGAATAATGTATCTCCGCTTATCCTCCAGCATTGTGATCAGTTTTGGTGTGGAGCCTCCTCACGGAACTATCTGCTCTGGACATAGCGGCAAATTGACGTGCAAATCATGCAAGCTAATAGGGTAAGTGAGTTCTGCCTCTACCACATACCCTACACTAGACTCAGCTGCCATACCCCCCATGATTTTTCCACATAATCACTTGCATTCGTCTTTGGGCACCCATCTAAATTCACCAATTGGCAGAGATAGCTGCATGGCGTGCCCATATAAGTTATTCACGTCTAGATACGTTATATAACTCGAATCAAGGGATGCATTTAACCTGTCACTCATCCGTGGGTTATTTGCCTTCGCTTGCCTATGGACACATTGGCAAAGTCCCCCACGGATCCCTCACTCAAAGAAAAGAAGCATGTCAGCACCAGTCAATAATTCAATGCTGCAGTTCGTTCTCTTGAGCATTGCGTCCCAAGACAACCCAGGTGCTGTGTAATAAAAGGCGGGTTCCAGAGAATATGTGGTCACGCATAGACTCCGGAATTTCTCGAAAACGTCTGCAAGCAAGGGCACGTCTGTGTCCATGTAAAGCTGAAATATTGAATTCCCACCAGACATTCACAGTGTGCTCATACTTTGCATCCATTATGGCATCGCCTGTAAGGTTGCTGGAGAATGCAGTTACGTCGGGTAGCCTGGTTTTGTCGAGTTTCGCCATACTATCCACATACTCATATGGGAAAACCCCCTTCCTAGTGACAAGTTGAAACTTTCTTCATCAGGAAATGTAGCTCAAGAGATACGCATATCCCTCTGAGGTAGAGTTTCAACGAGTTTCTGGAGTGGCGCCTGCATAATACGTAGCATATCAAGGAAGTGGAGTGTAATTCTTGGCGCCATTCGTTTGGAGAATGAAATGTATTTTTCCAGCCTCTCAGGTAGGACACTGACCTGATCTTTCTCCTAACCGAAATCAGCCAAGTGCTCAGCTAGAAAGTGAGCGTTATACTCACTTAAATTTTGGAAGAAAACGGGTATGTTTCGGTGGTAGCTGGTAATTCAAATTGCACGCATTGTGAGCTGCGCCACGGAACTTCCCTGTAAGATGACAGTGGTCCCTACTAGGAGTTTCCATTTTTATATCTAACGGCAGCCCACAAATATGACAATCAACTGCATTATTATACAAATCTTCATTCCGCTTCGATTTGGCCATGGGAACGTTGCCACTGTAAAACTTATCAACCTCCCATGAAAATTTTTTGAGCTCAGTGAGCAACTAAACGGCAGCATTATCCCCGACAAAAGATTTGTAGTGGTTACGACTGGAATCATATGATGATACAATTTGGTACGCTGCCACATGTGGTACGTGTTTCTCTGTGAAGGTGGTATGTGACGCTGTAGAGTCATCTTCAAAGCAGGTCGTAAGAGTGAGGAGGCATTCAAAGTTGGCGTACACTACAAACGGGCATCGCTCCTGGTGGTGAGCATACTTAAACTTCATAAATTTGTTTTCCTCAGTAGACATAATAACACATACTGAGTCCTTGGAAGCACAGTCTACTAGATACGCCACTGATAACTTGTCTGACGAGAAATAATTGAGGCACCTTTAGCAAATATGCTTTTTAGACATGCCATTATTAAGTTGAGAGAATAGGAGTCAGGACATGTCTTTGATCCAAACATAGTGATAATTATCACCTTCAGAGAAGAGCAGCATGTTTACATGCAGCTCATGCTCAGCGGAAAATTTTGAGAAATGGAGGGGTCCAACTACAATATGATTGTCTTGCTGATCTGACTTGCCTTTCTTCTCCAGGCCATAAACATGAAATGATATGCCGGTATTCTGTGCCTCAAATTTAGTTATGTCCTGGATCTTGACAGAGAACTCTGTATCATCAAAGTTATAACACTTATGAATGTAAAGATATCTGCCGTACTGAGTTGTGCATTGCAGATCTTTTGTGTAATATCTCTCGCAAGCTAGGATTGACCATGCAAAACAAGCCTGATCCTTTCTATTTTCGACACTAATGCATGCCTACTTATTAGCTATATCTTTACGGAGCTTGACATATTTGACATAGCTAGATCCCCCATTTTCCAGATCGTAGACACGTGTATAGATGTCCAGATGCGGAATTCTGCTGAGTGCTTTAGTTGAGCCTCTCACTTCCATCTCAGAAAACTGGTCCAATATAGCACTCAAGATGGATTTACGAAACCATTCGGAGATTGATGTGCTCTGCATTATCACTACATCCCCCCCCCCCCCCCCCCCCCGCCAAAGGTAATGAAGACTCGTCTCTTCAACACGAGACTCAACTTTGGGGGAGGGGGGGGGGGCGGAGGGTGCGAGAAATCGATGCAAAACACTGCACTGCATTTAATGGTGTGATACCACGGATCATTGACCACCTTCAGGAGCTCCGTTTCCACGACAGGAAGGCACGCCCTTAGAAAACCAACAGGGTCGCGGTACCGTCCTGCCGGGTTCTCGACCCTGATGAACGAGATTTGCTCCTCAAAAGCATCTGCAATCACCGAGTACTCTAAGTGCAAGATCGTATCACTGACCTGATGTCCTTCACTAAAAGGATGGGAGAGGGAACTGCCACTTGCCACAGGATCATCTCTATTACTAATACTATAACTACAACTTGTCGATGGAGTTGGCGAGGTGGATAGGGGTATGAGCTGTACCTCACGTGATCGGCGAGGACGTGACGGCGGAGGAGAAGATGCTGCTGAATCAGGCCACTGCGAGCAGCCTGGTTGCTGCAGCCCTAACCCGCTAGCCCGAGGGAGGACGGCCATGGATACCAGAGCAATGCTGAGGCAGCCGCGGCCAGGGCAGGGTCTTGGTCGGGGTCAGCAGCGGCGGCGGGGGCGGCGGTCGCTACCCACGCGGCGACTAACGGTGCCCTGCAGAATAATGAAAAGCAAAATTAAATACAAGGTTCTAGATACCGCCAGCTGTCGCTACTGCTGCGTGGAAAGAAAGGATACTGATTATTTGTAAGCAGAGTGAATATATATTTTACCTGTTTTGCTCTGGCTCTTTGACATCTCCCACATTTCCTCATGACAATGAAGGTCTCTCTCCATCTCATTTGCCCACTGTGGCATTTCGCCCTCACCAGAATTTGGGAAGATTCATCACTTCATTTCCCCTACATCACCTGAAACATAATGATCTAATAATAACAAAACATACACACACAGAAACTATGGGGAACAAATATATATATATTTAAAAGAATATACACCATATCCCCTCCCCCTTCCCCCCCCCCCCCAAGAACCATGGACCTTGCCGTTGGTGGGGAGGCTTGCGTGCCTCAGCGATACAGATAGCTGTACCTAGGTGCAACCACAACGGAGGGGTATCTGTTGAGAGGCCAGACAAACGTGTGCTTCCTGAAGCTACCACAAACAGCATAGTGAACGCCTTATTGTGGTCAAGATAGACACGAAGCCCACCACTATTACAGTAGTACAAGTTTATATGCCAACTAGCTCTGCAGATGACGAAGAAATTGAAGAAATGTATGATGAAATAAAAGAAATTATTCATATAGTGATGAGAGACGAAAATTTAATAGTCATGGGGGACTCGAATTCGGTAGTAGGAAAAGGGAGAGAAGGAAACGTAGTAGGAGAATATGGATTGGGGCTAAGAAATGAAAGAGGAAGTCGCCTGGTAGAATTTTGCACAGAGCACAACTTAATCATAGCTAACCTTGGTTCAAGAATCAAGAAAAAGAAGGTTGTCTACATGGAAGAAGCCTGGAGATACTGACAGGTTTCAGATAGATTATATAATGGTAAGACAGAGATTTAGGAACCAGGTTTTAAATTGTAATACATTTCCAGGGGCAGATGTGGACTCTGATCACAATCTATTGGTTATGAACTGTAGATTAAAACTGAAGAAACTGCAAAAAGGTGGGAATTTAAGGAGATTGGACCTGGATAAACTGAAAGAACCAGAGGTTGTACAGAGTTTCAGGGAGAGAATAAGGGAACAATTGGCAGGAATGTGGGAAAGAAATACAGTAGAAGAAGAATGGGTAGCTCTGAGGGATGAAGTAGTCAAGGCAGCAGAGGATCAAGTAGGTAAAAGGACGAGGGCTAGTAGAAACCCTTGGGTAACAGAAGAAATATTGAATTTAACTGATGAAAGGAGAAAATATAAAAATGTAGTAAATGAAGCAGGCAAAAAGGAATACAAACGTCTTAAAAATGAGACAGACAGAAACTGCAAAATGGCTAAGCAGGGATGGCTAGAGGACAAATTTAAGGTCGTAGAGGCTTATCTTACTAGGGGTAAGATAGATACTTCCTACAGGAAAATTAAAGAGACCTTTGGAGGAAAGAGAATCACTTGTATGAATATCAAGAGCTCAAATGGAAAACCAGTTCTAAGCAAAGAAGGGAAAGCTGAAAGGTGGAAGGAGTATATAGAGGGTCTATACAAGGGCAATATTATGGAAATGGAAGAGGATGTAGATGAAGATGAAATGGGAGATACGATACTGCGTGAAGAGTTTGACAGAGCACTGAAAGACCTGAGTCGAAACAAGGCCCTGGGAGCAGACAACATTCCATTAGAACTACTGACGGCTTTGGGAGAGCCAGTCCTGACAAAACTCTTCCATCTGGCGAGCAAGATGTATGAGACAGGCGAAATACCCTCAGACTTCAAGAAAAATATAATTCCAATCCCAAAGAAAGCAGGTGCTGACATATGTGAAAATTACCGAACCATCAGTTTAATAAGTCACAGATGCAAGATACTAACGCGAATTCTTTACAGACGAATGGAAAAACTGGTAGAAGCCGATCTGGGGGAAGATCAGTTTGGATTCCGTAGAAATATAGGGACACGTGAGGCAATACTGACCCTACGACTTCTCTTAGAATCTAGATTAAGGAAAGGCAAACCTACGTTTCCAGCATTTGTAGACTTAGAGAAAGCTTTTGACAATGTCGACAGGAATACTGTCTTTCAAATTCTTGAAGGTGGCAGGGGTAAAATACAGGGAGCGAAAGGCTATTTACAATTTGTACAGAAACCACATGGCAGTTATAAGAGTCGAGGGGCATGAAAGGTAAGCAGTGGTTGGGAAGGGAGTGAGATAGGGTTGTAGCCTGTCCCCGATGTTATTCAATCTGTATATTGAGCAAGCAGTAAAGGAAACAAAAGAAAAATTCGGAGTAGGTATTAAAATCCATGGAGAAGAAATAAAAACTTTGAGGTTCGCCGATGACATTGTAATTCTGTCAGAGACAGCAAAAGACTTAGAAGAGCATTTGAACGGAATGGATAGTGTCTTGAAAGGCGGATATAAGATGAACATCAACAAAAGCAAAACGAGGATAATGGAATGTAGTCGAATTAAGTCGGGTGATGCTGTGGGAATTAGATTAGGAAATGAGACACTTAAAGTAGTAAAGGAGTTTTGCTATTTGGGGCCGGCCGAAGTGGCCGTGCGGTTAAAGGCGCTGCAGTCTGGAACCGCAAGACCGCTACGGTCGCAGGTTCGAATCCTGCCTCGGGCATGGATGTTTGTGATGTCCTTAGGTTAGTTAGGTTTAACTAGTTCTAAGTTCTAGGGGACTAATGACCTCAGCAGTTGAGTCCCATAGTGCTCCGAGCCATTTGCTATTTGGGGAGCAAAATAACTGATGATGGTCGAAGTAGAGAGGATATAAAATGTAGACTGGCAATGGCAAGGAAAGGGTTTCTGAAGAAGAGAAATTTGTTAACATCGAGTATAGATTTAAGTGTCAGGAAGTCGTTTCTGAAAGTATTTGTATGGAGTGTAGCCATGTATGGAAGTGAAACATATACTAGTTTGGACAGGAAGAGAATAGAAGCTTTCGAAATGTGGTGCTACAGAAGAATGCTGAAGATTAGATGGGTAGATCACATAACTAATGAGGAGATATTTAATAGGATTGGGGAGAAGAGAAGTTTGTGGCACAACTTGATTAGAAGAAGGGATCGGTTGGTAGTACATGTTCTGAGGCATCAAGGGATCACCAATTTAGTGTTGGATGGCAGCGTGGAGGGTAAAAATCGTAGAGGGAGACCAAGAGATGAATACACTAAACAGATACAGAAGGATGTAGGTTGCAGTAGGTACTGGGAGATGAAGAAGCTTGCACAGGATAGAGTAACATGGAGAGCTGCATCAAATCAGTCTCATGACTGAAGACCACAACAACATTCACCATATTACGTGTACGATGCAGTTTAATTACATATACGCAGCGCTATACGAAACTCCCAGTGAAAAGTAAAGAAGAACGTTTTATCGTTTTTGATCCTCGAAATCATCTACAACAACAACACCTGCTGCAGCATATCATGTAAACGCTGAATTTGTTTTAGAAAGAAACTACGTGTACAGGACCTATACTCGACGAATTAGTGAAAAAGTAACATTTATCGATATTGTCCCCTCTAAATCATCTACAACAACCTCAAAGTTGTTGGTAACAATACATTACATATACAATGAAAGACATCTATACTGCTTACGATGGTACTGCTGCTGCTGTAGTTCATGCAACTGCTGCTGCTGCTGGCGCAGCTGATGGCACTGCTGTTGCTGCTGCTGCTCTAGCTGCAGCCACTGTTGTTGTTGTTGTTGTTGTAGTTGCTGCTGCTGGTGCAGCTGCAACCATTGTTGTTGCTGTCACTGCTGTTGCTGTTGCTTCATGAATTACCCTCCGGATATATGCTGAAACAATAAGGCATGTATTCAATACGAAATTCTTAGTGAAAAAAAAGTTATCGTTATCGATTTTGACCTCTCTCGAAATCATCTACGGACTTGCTGACACCAGTACTACCAAGATGGTATATATACTTACAATGCTGCCGGTGCTGCTGATGGAGCAGCTGGTGCCACTGTCTGCTCTTGCATGATGGGGTTCATATAATCCACGCTTTGGTGTTGGTGGATATGCACTGAAACAATAAGAAGAAGAAATGGATTCAATACTATGAAATTCTTATGGAAAAGTTACAGTTGCCGATTTGAATCTATACTTACCAGGTAATTCCCCATCATGCTCTAATGGCCTCTACCATTTGCCACCACTGGCACTACAGACGATGCTTGATCCTGCTGCTCAACGTTTCATTTTCTTGTACCTAAATTGGTTACAGACACGCAAGAAAGGAGCAAACAGACGCGCACCAGCGAGAACAAGACGGTCGATTGCACACTACAGTGGTTGACGAAAGAATGAGGACGACTGGGGGTAGAATGGTCTTTATATACCCTCTGCACCATCAACCCACCACTTCTCTCAGGGAGCCAATAGGAATGCAGCATTCTACCCCACCAGCAGGTGAATGGTTGTTTGAGTGCACAGGACAGGTCGGTACCAGTCTGACCATGTTGGACAAGTCTGTGCCAGCCTGTGAGCACTGCCTGCATCCAGCTAGTTGTGGAATTTTTGCTATTCGAAAAAACGCGATAACTTTTAGTTAAGGTTTCTATGTATCCAGGGTTGTCAGAATTTCTGTCTGACAAACTGGTATATTTCCCTCAAACCGACTAAAAATGGATGTAATTTGGGAAGGATAAATCAGGCAAAGGGCGTTACTTCATTAAAGCCTAAAATAGTGAAAGAATGGAGAAAATGCTGCTTTTAGTTCAGATCCATATGAAGTACTTAGGTGCCACAGTAATAAATTCGACACGTCCTCATACACGGCCGATAAACCTTATGGTGTTATTTCCCAGAACAAGAAGGTTATCAGTCTTATGAAGGACAAGGCGAAATGATTGTCGATTGTGGAGTTTGCAGGTGTATGCTCAAAAATGTATGCGTAACGTACATTGGAAGGTGCCACCCAGAGGCGGGCTAAGGGTGTGCATTGTATGGCACCGAGAACCCTCTCTATCGAAGACTATTTGTGGTGCCCGTGCAGTGGTGTTCACGGTGCTGCAGCGCAACAACTGCATATGGCACGGCAGACCAGTATTCGATCGAGAGGACACAAGGTGTACGCTGTGCTGAAGTCTAAAATCGGTTTGTCGCCTCATGACGATAAAAGGGTCGGTTGTGATGATGGGATTGAAACTCGCTTGTACTCACACTACTCACTTGTAGCGAGAGAAGGGGTGGGGGACGCTGATTGAGTGATAGTGAGAGAGAGAGAGAGAGAGAGAGAGAGAGAGAGAGAGAGAGAGAGGGAGGGCGGCAGTGTCTGCAGAGTAGTAGTACAACCCTTTTGCATAGCGTAGTTAATTTTGTGTGTGTGTGTGTGTGTGTGTGTGTAAGTGTGTGTGTGTCGTGTAAATATTTTAGTGTACTATGTACACGTGTATATACATGCATACTGATTGAGAATGTGTGGAAAAGAAAGGATAAAAAGAACAAAATTTATATTTATATTTGCATACCATGTGTGTGAAAGAGAGGAAAAAGAATAAATAAAAAATTAAAAAAGCAAAAATAGAAAAAAATTGTATATTGATATATTTGTTCATATGCAACATATGTGTAGCCTGTAAATAAATAAATAAATAAATATATATATATATATATATATATATATATATATATATATATATATACGCACCATGTGTGTGTTGTAATTAGACTAACTTTTAAGTTTTTCACCTGCCACTAGCCATCCAAGTCAGAATAGTTTTTTAAGTGTATATAGCTAGTTCATTTTAATCGTTGTTGTAAAAACCCTTGCTACTGTGGACTGTTGAAATTAGATTCTAGGTGTGCGCAGTCCATCAGAATTATTGTAAAAGCTATGCTACTGGGGCCGTGGAATTTAGTTGTAATAGTAAAGGAAGTTTCTCCTCATTAGTTTTTAGCGTAACTTATAAAAAAAATTCCTACCAATGTTACTCTTGTAGCGTGTAAGATAAAAGTATTTCTGCATTGGAATAGCAGAGTTAGTTTATACCTCAAGAATTATATTGTATTTGTGTGAACTGAACAAACCAAGAAAAAATTGTACCTCAAGAAGTATATTGTACTTGTGTGAACTGAATAAACCAAGAAAAAAAAATTATTCACCATATGTCTTTGTTGTTATTTACGAAAAAACCTATCCCCTATTGCATTATGTATGTATATGTATATAAAGGCTGTGTATGTCTCAAATGACACTAGTTTTGTTGAAGATGAGTGCTATTAAGGAGGTGAAGTTTAAGCAATCATAATATTTAATTGTTATTCAGTGGTAAATATGTTCCCGGCTTCCAATATTCTTGTAAGTCATGTATGTATTTGATGCTCTGTAGACAACTTTTATGGGGATAGTTACTATTAAAATCAGTCTTGATGACAAATTTATTTATTCTGGTAACTGGTTTCGACCACGCCTGTGGACATCTTTAGACCAAAATACTGTATGAGCAGGAGCCTCCTTCTGGAGCTAAATCACTTAGAGCAGTGATTTACCACCAAAAGGAGGCTCCTTTTCATACAGTATTTTGGTCTGAAAAAACCGGTTACTGGAATAAATAAATTTGTGATAAAGACTGATTTTAATAGTAAGTATTAGTAACAACATTGATCACTGTCTGCTTCCACGATGTATTAAAAAGTAATTAACTTTTGGGGTGATTAACTGTAAGTTCAATTTAGCGATCTGTGCAAAATAATTTTGCTGCTGAAAGTCTCGTCTGCAGAAAATAATGGCGGATGGTGCTCCCATACCGGCAACAGCAACAGTTTGACGGGTTAATTCAGTGACAAACGGGCTGTCCCATTAGTATCGCTAGGAACAATGCACCCTGTACTATTCTGGGAAACATTGGAACAACTCTATCGGCGCTGGACTTGCACCGCAGCTATGCGTCATTGCACCAGCAATGGTGCCTAGGTGAACAATTATTTCGACAGAAATTTCTCAGGTATCATGTATGAATGAGATGCCGCCTCATCTTTGTGGGACCAGAACCGACACCAATGCGTCGCTTGGCAGCTAACAACCGCATTGTCAATTTGGGGGGACAGTCGGTGCATCCTGACTCCTGGGGGCATGTGCGGAGTCGGTGGCGTTGGTGACGTGCGTTGAGTGGCGATCTTTTGTTTAAACTATATTCCATCGATTTCACTGACAAATATGATGCAGTGAATTAAAAGACACAACCCCATATATCTGAAGAATATCGAATTAATTAATTAGGATAAATTTTTTATATCAATGTGGTGTTTGCAGTACAATAGTTAAGGGGAGGGTGTGCGTGAGTGGGTGACATGGAGCAGAACAGCAGGTTAAGTGCAGAACACTAGGTAAATTTGCATAATTTTTATGTGAAATGCAGTACAATAGTTTAAGGGGTGGGTGACAAAGACCATGCGCCAGAAATGGCGTTCAAAAGCATCTGAAATTCGAAAAGTGTACCAGAAAATGGTGGGAGGACATAACTAATTACTTAATTTGCTATCAAAGGCGGTACAATAGTTTAAGGATATGGGGGTGACATGGAAAACCACTTAACAGAACAATAGGTTGAGTGCCGACAATGGGCCAAACATTAGGTTCAGACTCCTAGAGTACATTGCCAAACAAAAGGTTATGCATGTTTGCCCCACGTAATTACTGCTTACAAGACCTGCATGTTTCCAAACAGCAGTGAATGATGAGCAAGAGAAATCCAACCCCCACAAATTGAATTTTTTATAAATAAACAATATACCCTTGAATTTCCTGTTATGAGCTCCTTCCTCTTCTCCACCAGACCGCCATCTTGGATTATGCCACAGAAGGGATAACAGCGCCATCTGGTGGCTGTACTGTGTACTAGGTCAGTTGGACTGCGGACCTTGGGGTGTACACACTTGATGGCAGTACTGCCACTAATTGTTTAAATAAAGACTGAAAATAGAGACTTATGTCCAGCACAGGCCGAGTCCTTTTCCAGCCAGTTCCTAGGAAGAGGTGGCGGTCAGATGACTTAGGTTAGTGGAGGCAGCCCAAGTGCCCTTTATTCCCGCCATTTTCTTAAGTTAGTGGCGTTAGCTGTGATATGTTGCATTGTCCTGATGGAAATTTAACTTCCACCATTTTCTGGGGGAGGGGAGGGGAGGAGGAGGTTATTTGCCAGAGGGGGAGAGGTTAATTAAGTGATCAATTTAATTAAATAGTCAATCAAATTGATAAGAATGAAAGGGGCTATTCCAATAACTCTGACCTGAAAGTGTGAACAGCGAGGGGGGGGGGAAGTGGGAGAGGGGGGGGAACAATAGGTTAAGTGCCTGTCAATCAAAAGGAAGGATACTGTTAGTAGAACAATAGCTCAAGGAGGTGTCAATCAAAGAAGAACAATAGGTTAAGTACCTGTCAATCAAAGGATATGTTTGTCTCTGAGTGCGTACCTGCCTCTGAAGTAGGCAACCTGCACTAACAAAAGGCGCTCATGTCCCTGTTGCCTCACTACTGTGATGAAGTGGGGATTTTGCTGTACGACCATTTCTCAAGTGTACTGTGAATGTAAAGAATCCGGTAAAATATCAAATCTCTGGCGTTGTTGCAGCCAGCAAAAGATCGTGGAAGAACGTGACCAATGACAACTGAAGAGAATTGCTGCAGATATCAATGCTGGGGCAACGACAAGTGACAGCATGTGAACAATTCAATGAAACATCATCGATATGGGCTTTTGGAGCCGAAGGCCCACTCGTGTACTCTTGACGACTGCACGACACAATGCTTTATGCCTCCTCTGGACCCATCAACACCAACATTGGATTGTTGATGACTGGAAACATGTTCCCTGGTCGGGCGAGTCTCCTTTCAAACTGCATCGAGCAGATGGACGTGTACGGGTATGGAGACAACCTCATGAATCCATGGACACTGCATGTCAACAGGGGACTGTTCAAGCCAGTGGAGGCTCTGTAATGGTGTGGGACATGTGCACCTGGAGTGACATTGGACCCCTGATACGTCTAGATATGACTCTGACAGGTGAAAAGCACATAAGCACCCTGTCTGATCACCTACATCCATTCATGTCCATCATGCATTCTCACGAACTTGGAAAATTCCAGCAGGACAATACGACACCACACACATTCAGAATTGCTACAGCGTGGCTCCAGGAATACTCTTTTGAGTTAAAACACTTCCACTGTCCACCAAACACCCCAGACATGAACATTATTGAGCGTATCTGGGATGCCTTGCAATGTGCTGTTCAGAAGAGATCGCCAACCCTCGCTCTCTTACGGATTTATGGGGAGTCCTGCAGGATTCATGGTGTCAATTCACTCCAACACTTCTGCGTCCTCGCGGGGTCCCTGCACGATATTAGGCAGGTGTACCAGTTTCTTTGGCTCTTCAGTGTATGTTGATCCCATAAAAGTGTTTATGAATAAATGTGAATACGGTACTGAATTTCTTGTTTCTGTTCAACCCCTTCACTTACTTTAGGTTGTAGGGTTTTAATCTGTGTCTAGGAAGATATCAGCAATCAGGTAAAAATCGTAATCACCTTACTATTCCAGTCATACAGCGTTAATCAGAGTGAAATTTTGTGAAAATTCCCCACTTTAAGAGCTATGCCTCGGGCCATAATTTTCGCGTTATCCATTTGACATCGCACATAAAAAGTTAGAGGTTAGTCCTTAAGGAGGCGGCCTGTCCACAATTAATTTTGGAGGGTTAAGGGAAATTTTACGCGACGAGTTTTGCAAAAATTGACGTATTTATGCCAGGATCGAGTTTATATTAGTCTCGGATGCAATCAGTTGCATCAATTGTGATGTTTACAAAATGTGGCGAGACTGTACCTAAGACAGTGCGTTGGTTCTCAGGAAAGTGATCAGCTCAAATGTTCAAATGTGTGTGAAATCTTATGGGACGTAACTAGTAAGGTCATAAGTCCCTAAGCTTACACACTACTTAACCTAAATTATCCTAAGGACAAACACACACACCCATGCCCGAGGGAGGACTCGAACCTCCGCCGGGATCTGCAGCGACTTAGACCGCTCGGCTGAAAGTAATCAGTTTCATAAATCATAGTAATAGCGCAATTTGTAGGCACCAATTATTTCAGTTTGTACACATTTTATACGTTTGTTGGCTACTAAACTGAGAGACAATAGATCATCATGCATTTATTATAAGCCAATCTGGCGCCATTTACTAATTTGTATTTTCTTTCCTGTAAGTTCCGATATAGGTTTTGTGGGTTGTGACCCACATATGATGAAACAGAAATGTTGCAGTTCAGCGTTGAAATTTTTTGGGGAATTATTATGTTGAGGATAGTTGTATAGATTGTGAGAAGTGATTTTTTTTCTTTTTCTCTGAATCGTAGGATAAGAATATTAATTTATGCAATGGGTTAGTTTAATCAAACGTACAATGTTAACACGTACCAAGACACATTGTGACTCAAAAAAGAATAGAGTTAAAATTGGCAGTGAGGCTAAGGATTCTTGCGTCAGTCAGGAGAGGATTCTGCAGAATACGCCGCAGAGCAGTCAAGCCCAGTAGGCGACACCAACGTCGCAAATAGCAGCCAATTACCAAACAACGATAGTTCGGAAAATTGTAACATGCAAGAGAAAACGGAAGAGGTTGTACCAAACATGTTGAGGCTGTGGTAATCATATGTAATATGGAGGAGGGACGAGGATCGAACCTAGATGCCATTGAGATCGAGTCAGTGCATTTCAGAGCAGCTTCGAGAGGTAGAACTGGTGTGTTAGGGAACGATAAATTCAACTTAACTGAGTTTTTAAAAGCAAAGAGGAAAGAAAATAATGACATGGGGGAGAAGAGCATACAAGAAAATTTTGTCTTGAAAAAAGAAATTAAAGACATGGGAATAAGAACAGTCAAAAAATTAAAGTCAAGGGAGAGAGTGTAAAGAACGAAATATGGGAGCTAAGGGAAGAAAACAACAAAATTAGCAAATTGGTGGAGGAATCTCAGAAAAAAATGAATCAGGCGATAGACGGAGCAAAGGAAGCAAAATGGGTGAGCGAATAAAGTGTTAACAGCTAGTAAACAAACCGACATGAATAGCCATGAAGTGACATTAAAAATATGCCACAGAGGCGAGAGCACAGAGTAGCATATCGACCTAAGGTTGAATGAAGCTACGAACCTTCTTGCAAACGAAACCAGAGACAAAAGTAAAAATACAGTTGAGGATCCCAGTGCTGAGCACTATGGAACTTAACATCTGAGGTCATCAGTCCCCTAGAACTTAGAACTACTTAAATCTAACAAACCTAAGGACATCACACACATCCATGCCCGAGGCAGGATTCGAACCTGCGACCGTAGCAGTCGCGCGGTTCCAGACTGAAGCACCTAGAACCGCTCGGCCACTACTGCCGGCTCCAGTGCCGGATTAAATGTCACAGCCCCGACACTGATAGTAGAAAAAGAAGAAATACATAAGCTGTTAATATTTAAGAGTCAATAGGAAGTAATTAATTCGAAGTTGGAGAAGAAGATAGGGGACGAATTAAAAAAAAAAAAAAAAAAAAAATATCCGACAGAAGCGAAAAATAGGATGGTCATTACGGATTCGGCATCAAATGGTCCACACAATTGTGTACCACTGCACAGCTGCCAAGATCATAACGTTAGCGTTTTTAGCTTCGGTGTTGACAACAGGGAAAGCTCGAAGTCATACAGAGGCAAGATGTGGAAAGGTAGAGGCGAGTGAGCGGACGAATGTGACATCGGAAGTACCATTTGATTTCAAACATTTTCCATAGGTTCGAAATTTCCAAACTTACAAGGACGAGGTGTATTCAGTTCACCCCAAAACTTGGATTTCTCATATTGATGTACCATTACCGCTGTCTTGGCAGTTATGGAAAAAACTGATTTTATCTGGGGTCATTCAGAAAGAGTGGCAGCTGAAAAAGATGACTGGAATTGGCACAGCGTGTCTCTCTCACAAGAATTTCGTGGCGCATTTTTGCAGAGTTAATAGTCTACAGCGACTCAAGAACGAATAAAGCAAGAAATGGTCGTTGCAAAAGATAGTGTAGTATCAAGATTCAGGAGCCCAGTCAAAATCTTAGAATTCATGGTCATGAAAACTCAGTTTCCAGACGTGCCATGCGAACAAGGAGAGACAATCAGGCACTGCTATACGAAATTTACATCTAATTACCAAGAAATTTTTGCTGCGAGATTCAATGTGAATGTAAATACTTTCTCTGGCATGCTGCATGAGCTATTTAAATGTAAAGGGAGGCACAGTTATGAAGGACACACTTGTGGACCATTGCATAGACAGAGGCAATACAATTATAATAATAGGAGCAGACTTCCGTGAAATCAGTTGAATACACCAGAAAGAGCAGGCTTCGGGTACAATTACAAGACAAATAATGGAGGCTGGAACGTTGGAAGGAGAAACAGTAACAAATGGAACTGCCAGAGAAATTATAAAAGTGGACCACATAACAGCGGATGGCGCAATCCAGGTAATAATCAACGTGGAGAACGCTTAGAAGTTAACAACGGAGGCGGTGTGGTGGACCTAAACAAGTCGAGATCATGGAAATCTGTGTCCCGAACCCCTTCAGTACGATTACAGCCCTCCTAAAAATTGATATTTGCCTACCGAGGTGGAGGCAAATAGAACACCTGTGTCATCAATCATACCCAGCCTCATCAAAGTAATCTGGTACGATGATGTTTCAGAAGTCTTAATTGACAAGAAGGAATCAAATACGACAAAGGTCATAAATCCAATATTAAAGGTGACAATAGGCGATGAGGAATTATAAGGAATTTTCGAGCGGAATCTCAGTTTCGGCAACTGCAGATACGACATTCAACACGTGTGAAGCAGATGATAGTTGGCTGGAGATAACGATGAAAAAATTAGAATTAATTGTGCTATCATAGTAAAAATCACGGAAGTGCATAGACAGGTAACACTTGAATTAATGTGTCAAAGACACATGTTAATAGGAAACTTTTTGGTGATTCCGAAATTGGCAACTGATCTAATAATAAGAGTGAACCTCCTGAGTGATTACAGTGCATTACTTGACATGGCCTGAGGCCAAGGTATCATGCAGGAAGAAGAAAAGATACAACTGTGATCTGAGGATCAAGCAATTCTGGCACAGATTTCAGGAAGCTGTTTACGACTGTACTATGTGGACCATTGAAATGGGCAGATCGAGAATACTTATAGGGCGGAAGAAAATTATGAAGGTTTGAGGACTGAGGAAGAACGAATGAGAAGAGAAATATATCTTGCCATCGACAAACGTGTAAATCAGATCACTAACATTGAGGCAGAAGACAAAGAAGAATCGTGCACAATCCTACAATTAAACGGCATATATTCACAAACGCAATCGACAACTTCCCGTATGCCTTCAGATTCAAAAAAACATACAACTTCTTTTTAATTGCGTACGCCTGGCAGACAAAGGCGCATCAGTAAATTTGGCACATATTATGAGAAGGGATAATAGAACATGCAGTGTCGATGTACAACAGCCCGTTACGCGACATTGAGAAGAAAGATGGATTCGTTCGTCTGGTACTGGACTCCAGAAAAGTCAATATGAGAACAACATCAGAAACAGACTGTTAGAGAGGTTTCATTGGGCTAAGGTTTCTTCGTTAATCAAGCGTCTGGAAAGTCGAGTTACACACATCCAGACGGAAGTACACGGCTTTCCTAGTTTCAGGTCGCTGTTATCAACTTCGCCGGTTACTCTTTGACCTCATAATACGGGTGTCTCTGGTCGCTTTCATCAGTGGACGGAATGGAATTTTCAATGAGGCAGCAAGGGAAGATATCACACGCTACATCGATGACCTATTAATCGCTAAGGCAAGTTGGAAGGAATATAACAGAGCCTTGAACGTGTTGCTCAGTGCAATGAAGAATCATGGAGTAACTGTCAACCTGGGAAAGTCTTGTTTCGGCACACGGGAGTTGAATTTTTGAGACACAAAATAACGACCGAAGGGATCAAATCGAACCCAAAGAAATTAGAAGCTATTGGATAGTTTCCAACACCTCAGACGCAGAAAGACTTGAGACGATGCTCCTTGTCTTAATTAATTTCTACAAGAAATTTATAAAAATCCATACAGTAGCGGCGCCACGGCTCTGTGCATTGGCAGGCAAAAAGAAGCTGCGGATCTGGGACTAACAAGCACTGAATCGGGGGCTCATAAAAGATCCAAAATATCGACCTTTTCGTCGATTTTTGCATGGTCTCGGGCCACGCAAAATGGCGAGTCGATGTCATGATCTTCCAAAAGACTGAGCAGGACGGAGTGACCACGTTAAAGACAATTGCTTGTGATAGTAGAGTACTGACGAAAAATGAGAGGAATTACTCTGCGACTGAGTTCGAGGCTTTAGCTGTGGTTTGGGGGTTCAGAAAGTTCTGATTCTTTCTCGTCAGACTGAAGACACGGGGTGTACTTCGACCACTAATTATTGGACTTTCTTCTCACAACTAAACTCACCCATGATAGTTTAACACCATGGCTACTCTTGCAAGCATTTGACTTCTTCATTACATACATGCCCGAAAAAACAAATATTACTGCCGACGTACTGTGGCGTTCACTGGAAGTGAAGAAACATGAAGAAGTAGAGCATGCCAAAGACCAGCACTTCAGCCACTGAGAAATGTAGCTTTTGAAAACTATATAATGGTATCTTTGCAAGATATAGCTAGGGAACAGGATAAGGATACAGCTCTCTGACATCTGAAGAAAAGGTGGCAAGACAAGGCAGAAACGTCTATCCGGATGTTCAGCCTGGTACGGAAGGGAATCTTGTTTCACTGTAGAAGTGTTGCAGATTCACTGTGGGGCTCTGCGTATAGAAGGGCTAATTAACGAATTAATTCTGTATATCTGTCTCAGCTATGGACATTTTGATCCGGAAAAATGTTTCCTAACATTAAGAACGCTCTGCAGTTTTAACAATATGGAGCGCAGGATCAGGGAAGTCCTTTCTGTCTGCAGGGCTTGTCAAAAGGCTAAATCAAGCACCCAGGCTATGCAAGCACTATACTTTACCCCCCTAATACCACGGAAGTTACGAGATCTAGCCACAGCTGACTTAATGGGGCAATCACCTGTAGCAAGGCAAGGAAATATCTTGGTTGTAATGGGGTTAACATCTACCGGTAAATACGTGACTCATACATCATTCCACAGGACTACTGCACTCATTGTATCCCATACAATATGCGCAGATTTCATGTCAAAAGTAGGATGTGTGGACATAAATATATTTGACAATGCACCACAGCGCAAATCAAAATGGTGGAGGTCCACACTACAAAGACGTACAATGCAATCCACGTACATATGGTCTACCGTCCGAGTTCGAACCTTGCAAAATGTATCATGAGCGAACTTGGGAATCTATGTCGCATATACTGCAATAAACAGCACTGGACGTAGGATGTTCTTCTCAGATAATTACAAAATGTGATAAATCAGATGCTTCATAGATCTGCTCTGTCGCCATAGTTAATGGTCCTCCTGAGAAGATTAAAAAGCTGGTGGAATCCCACCGTGAACGAGGGCACAGCATTGGACACTCATCTAGCAGGCTCTGGATAGGATCTGTGAGGCGGAAGGAAGAGGAAAGCGAAGGCAGAAAAGAAGGCAGGAATGAGGGCTTTTCGTGTAGGACAGAAAGTCCTGGTCAAGTCTTCCACATCACAGAAGATAATTTGTTGATTTTTTCCCTCACTAGTGATGCGAGTGGACATATTTGCAGTTCAGTGTTACATGTGTTTGACGTCAGGGAATGCCGAACGGTAATGTATGTTCGAAATGAACAATGTTTTTATATTTTCATAGGAGAACGTGACGCGATATTGGAGTGGCAAAGTACGCCATTTGTCGACTGAAGGATGGCAGAGACAAAACAAAATGGAGAGAACACATGGAAATTGGAAGGAAAACATAGAAAATGTGGGGAAGGCGAATCAAAGACTGCGTTTTATTGGCAGGACACTTAGAATATGCAACCGATCTATTAAAGAGACTACCTACACTACGCTTGTTCGACCTATTTTGGAGTACTGCTGCATGGATCATGGCCAGACAGGATTAAAGAAGTACATCGAGAAAGTTTAAAAAAGAGCACATGTTTTGTACTGTTGAGTAATAGGGGAGAGAATGTCACTGACATGATAGCGGAATTGCGGTGGACATAATTAAAACAAAGGCGTTTTTCGTTGCGGCGGAATCTTCTCACGAAATTTCTCCTATTCTCCTCTGAATATTTCGTTGACGCCGATCTACATAGGGAGAAACGACAATCATAACAAAATAAGGAAATCACAGCTCGCACGGAAAAATATACGGGTTAATTCTTTCCACACGCTGTTTGAGATCGAAATAATAGAGAATTATTGTGAAGGTGGTTCAATGAGCCCTCTGCCAGGCACTTAAATGTGATTCGTGGGTATCCATGCAAATGGATGTGAAATGACTACACGAAGACGCTTTGCGGTATAGAAACTACCATAATGACGATCTGTCAGCTGCTATCTATAGCCAGCGCCAGGATTTGATAATGTAAAATGTACGCTGTTCTTAATTAATATTTTGTATTAATAGCATTCAGGAGTATGGAGATTCCATGAACCTATGGACGAGCAAAGTGGAAGTGACTGAATAGTAATTAAAGAAGTGTTCCAAACAGTAAAACAAGATGAAAATAAAATTATGGATATGATGATATGCAAGTGACTTTGTGAACTACTCAGTGAACACTAGTTCTACATATTAAATATGACCAATAGTTGTGAATGAGTCTTTTTCACAGGAAATATGAGAACTTTGTGGAGGGAGCCTCAGCTGGAAGGTCGAAAAGGTGTATCGGTACTGAGGCATTGAGTAAAATTTTCTGATGTCGGAATAGTATATGCATGTTAAGATATTTAGGTTTATTTGTTTATTAATATTAACTATGATTATTTGCATTTTATGGTTAATTATTTTTATATGCATGATCTTGTATAACTGGGGATTATGCATGGTGATCACTCCAATTAATCTAGTGCTAAGGCATGGGTTGCAGGAGAAGGCAATTAACCACAATACTGGAGGAAAGCTCCTTGTAGCATGCACGTTAGACTTAATGATAAATTTAGCTGCCACAATCGGTACAATGGTCAGAGCTCAGTAATAATTAAATGCAATGAGGTATAAAAACTGGGTAAAGTTTTAAAACATACCAATATTTTCATTAGATTACACAGAAAGATATTTTTGCGAGAATTCCGTTTCAATTGTGAATTTTACTTAACAAATCTTAGACCGAATGTGGTCACTTTATTGCTTAACTTTTTTGGTTGATAACCTCAGACTAATTTTGGTTACCATATTTGCTTAATTCCTTCGTGAAAGCCGATAATTTATATCACTGTATCACTGGAAACATTGCAAAAAGTACTAGTAACCTGTATTAGACAGTAGGTGAGTCCATGTGCTGAACCTGGTTGGAAAGGGTTGTGTGGGGCCACATGACAACGAGGAGTGGGAGCACTGGCAATGCAACATGTGTTGGCAGCCAGAAACAACAGGAGGGTGTCGCAGCAGCAGACAGTGACATCACAGCTTACAGCTGGCTAGCTGTAGGTGTGTCACTGTCCATGGAGAATGGCGCCAGTGGCTGACCATCTTACACAGGGCAACGAGCCTAATGGGGTGGCACACAACAGAGCCATGCCTTGGGATGCTGTGGTGAGCAGCAGGTGCCTGACATGGCGGTCGAGGTAAATACCCATGTGCCACAGCGGCACTTGTTGGCAATGCGATTCCCAATTCTGGGAGAACTGTTGCGAATGGTCTGCTGATGATTTTTTGCACCTAATCCTGCTACAGTAAGCAATATGGAACTGACTGAGTGAGGTACAGCCCGCTACCTTTACTATTAGTTTAATCTGATGAAACACAGTCATATGGCCACACAGCACTGCCAAACATTGCTGCGGTAGCTGACCGTAATCAGCAGCCCGTTCTCATGCAGAGACCTTCCTACTGCTATATGACACAGCTACTAGTGCAGATCAGATAAACCTGTTTTCAACACATCTCTGGCTAGTGGGCTGTCCGACAACTAGTCCATAAAATACCTGTTTTGCTCTGTTGAGCGCCATGTTCACAGTTGAAGTGACATCAGCAAACAGGATTAGTTGCATCAACACACACCCTGGGGGGGTCTCTGCTGATTTCTATTCCATATCACATGCCTGTGGTCCAGGAACTACCTCGCTGAAGAAAATTACCCTCAACCAGTCGAGAATGGTGATGTCACACTGCCATGGTCACCTCTTTCTGAACTGTCAAAGGCTAGAGGGAGGCCTGTCAGTGTCTGCAGCACTGCCTGCCCCAGCATAGCAATACACCCATGCGCATTAGTCAATGAGACGGCTGCATCAGCCTACTCTACACACCCTTACTGAACCGTGATTTATTTTAAAAGAATATTCTTAAGAATTTATTTTATTTACTAGCGATTCATCAAGAACACTAACACATTTATTCACACTATGTAAGCATGGAAGTAGTTGCCAGGGAGTAACTGATGAAATCATAACCAAATTCCTTTTAACAAATGGGAATTTTATTCACTTCAATAGTGCCTAAAAGCATTTTTTAAAAGAAACAGATTTAAAATTATAATCAGTAAGCATCCTCTAAATATCAAAGTTACAATTTATTCAGAGGCAGGAAGAAACAAGTTTTGACTGTATGAGCTTTTGGGCAGAGAACCTTGCCACTCCCTTTTGACACGGCCGTAGTTACGACCGCTCACAACAGCCTCTGAAAGACTACACTGGTGCAAATCTGCAACACACCAGATAACTTTAAACTAAGAGTTTTAACAATTTACACAAGCACACAAACTATGCACACCCCCTGCAGGAGGGATGGAAATGGTACAAAACACTAACAAAATTTTTCAACTTGATTTTAACTTCTAAGAAAAGTCTTATGGTGAAAGGGTGGCAACTTTATATACTTAAATGATCATTTAAATAAAAGCCCATGAAATGCAGTCTTATATAAAATTCTACAAGGTTGGCCAAACAATAGTTAAGATGCTCTACAGTACACAGATACCGCCTCTCAAGATCATAGGCAATAATATCAAAGTTTCCAAAGATCAAAACATATTTCAGGTATTAGGCCGTTACACTCCAAGCAATAAATTCGTTAACACACCAAATCCGACAAACATGACAGAGGCAGCTACTAACGTACGGTAGATTGATAGGGAGATTACCGAACAACCCGAACCGCAGGTTGCTCTAACCCGCCCCTACTCCACAAGGGAAAAATGGTCCACCCAATTTATAAACAACCACCTTCCCGCGGGTGGGCAAACGGAGAAGAATGGTGGGACGACCCCGAAGCAAAACGGCTGGTGACTCTCTAAGAAAACAAGTAGAATTTAACAAGAGTAAATCAAACAACATACCACCAATCACTTAACTTCTAATAAACTGCGATTTCTCGAGAAGACCTGGCGCAGCACACCCAAATCGCACTCCCGAACCGTCAGCTGCCAGCCGCTTCAACGGACGCAGGAAGGCGCGCCGATCTCCCGTCTCACGGTGTCGCAGTACGCACCGGCCAGACCGATGTCGAGGGTTGACTCCTGTGGCTCTCGGGTCGACCGCGAAGTCACTACCCCTCGCTGTTCGCCGCGGCCCACTGGACTCACGTGGCGACCTCACATGCGCCGACGCTCAAGACGAACAAGTCATCTTGTGTTTCAATGCGCGACCGACCAATCGATCGATCCAACCGCCAATAGCCATTGACTGAGCAAACTCGAGTAGACTGGCGGCCTAACGCGCAGACTTAGATGCAGGAACTAAGCCCCGACTGGGAGACCACTCGCTGAGTTCTCTTACTGGCAGAATGGAAAGACTGTCATTTTGCCGGCTTTAAAGGTTGATCCGAACGACAGACATACTAGCACTCCGAACGACAGACAGACAATAACTGCCTAACAAATGCGGACGAGAGATAGACTAGCAAGCTGGGGACGAGAGACTGACTCAGACTGACTGACTGGCGAGCTCATAGCGCCCCTTAAATGCACGTGAACAGGTAACCTTTCCCCTTTCCCACCAGAGGGAGACACCAAAGGTGTGATTGCCACAGCGGCGCCACCGCCAGAAACAGAGGGCGACTGCTTCACACTACGCGCTGCGGCGTGCTCTTCAAAACAGCAATTTTTACCATGGCTCACTTACTAAGTTCTTTGTACATTAAAGTGATCCCCTACAACACTTGTGTGTTACTGAACCAGTGTACATGTGATGATTAACGAAAGTTTCCTAAAAACGACAGATTAGCCTTATGTCAGTTAAATGTTGATAATATGTTTACTTACTTATTGAACTCTTTGTCCTATGAATGCATTGTTTCGTGTATATTTTGCCAATGAAGAGTTTTGAGCATGCCAAATTTCACATGTTAGATGATAAGAATATACCTACAAACACTGTTGTAGGTATTGATTCACAAACACGTTTCCACAGACCATGTAGGTTTTAAGCACCCACACCATCTAGGAAGCACTACATTCTATACACAGATTTATTTAAGTGATATGGAAATATGAGCAGTCATAAGAAATTTCTACGATGATTCATCAGTATTATGTTCAAGCTTGAACGATCTTAACTGCCACAGTGTGTAACTTTGCATTTTCTTCTGGCCAATTTAAAGCTAAATTCAGTCACATCCAAGGGCGTCAATAAACAAATTTTCATTATAAATGTCTAAATGCAAGTCCAGAAATTACACTATACACATTACACAAATATTGAAAGGGTACAGTACCGCCCGACATTGAAAATAGGTACAACATTCTTCGTTATTCTTGTCATAACAACATATTTTTTGTAATAATAACTCAATTTCACTTAATACACCAAAGCCGGATACCAGTGTAGGAAAGAATGACAATTTATTTATTTAATTGATCACATGTGCACTCTCACAAAATAAATCCCTACATCCAAGTTGGTGAGATCTGTGAAATGAATGAATGTATGGTCGTCTGCTAACCGCAGATAGTGAATGTGAATATATGATCATCTTTGAGACGGTCCTTTGGTCACCTTTGGTGGAACCAAAGAGATGAAATTTACCTGAGTTTTGAGCGCCTGAAATGTGGCTGACCAATGGGTAGCATGGTCTTCCCCCACCTCGACAGAGGTGCGAGATGACCTGAAGAACGGCCATGTTTCAGCACTCTGCCGCTGGATCTAGTGTTGGTAAGACCTGTCTTAGATGTGCTCCGTAAAGACAAAAGAGGGGAGACATGGTATGCGTGTGAAATATTTAAGAGTAGTTTGGAATAATAATTTCTCTATTTCAGGAACTTTTGTGGGGAGAATTAAATGCCAGGCAGGTAATATTAAGGGGATCGTAGTAATCTTCGGAAGTGACCAACGGTCACAATGAAACCACGTGTAGCAATGAGTTGAAATACTTCCGAGTGCTTAAGTTAAGCTGAATTACTAGCGTATGTACTGTAAGTTGGAAATATTTAAGAAATGACGTGTGCAGGACTTGAAATTAGAGACGAGTACTTCCACGTGGTGAGTACTGTGTGAATCTCAATCTGTGTATGAGACAAAGGATAAAGAGAAGTACTCGTCCATGGTATCAGTTGAGGACTCGCGTGTGTGATGAATATGTTCTTAATATTACTTTGCGTGTTATGTTTCCGTGTGACGCTTGATTCAAACTATAATACTCTGAGAGAGAAGCAAGGTGAGTCAGCCGTCTATCCAGCAACGCCACTTGGCTTGCATTGCACAGGAAGACGTGAATATATCTTCCATAGTAGGAAAGAAAAGTTACGAAGTGGGGCAGTGTCGTGTGAAACTGGGATATATACTAATTGAAGTGGGAAAGCTGAAAGTGATGTGATTATAACGTTGTGACTATTCTTTGTATTGTGTGTTGCCAGTGTGATGTATTTCATGAAATTTAAGTATGTGTGGTTGGCATGGGAGAGTAACAAGATAGTTTCAGAGGCAGTGGGTTATGCATGTTCCTTTTTGTACCGCTCGGTCTGGAGGAAATATTCGTGATGATGGGTGTGAGAGTCGAAGTGTGAGACATAACAAAAATCCACCATCCTATCCAGAAAGTGCACTGTAGCGTCAAATAATTACGAGACCATAAGATAGAGAATCACCAATGTAAAGCCATGCCCACTGGGCGGAATTTCTCATGTGTTATTGTTGTAGGTTATAGAATTTGTGTGTTTAGGTTATAGAATTAATCGGAATATATAAGATAGTGAAAAGAAAAAGATTGGTGGCCTTTTCCTTCGAATAGTATGTTGTCATGATACCCAGAATTTATAATGTGTGCGCCATTCATATTTAGTGCGATGGCCACGTGTTGATCAAAGCCGTTAAATAAGAAAGAAAATGTGGTATTGCCAGTGCGTAGTGAACAGTCAGAGTTGTGTAAATTACTAATAGTCAGGCATGCGTTTCCGTTTTCGTTGCGTATTATTCATACAGGAGGGTAATTTGTAACTTAATTGTGAGTACTAGAGTTCATGTTACTTGATAAATAAGAATGAGTCCACTCGCTTGGCAGACCACCCATCTTGCTGGCCTGACTGCTTGATGCAACATTATGAGCAAGGCATGTGGGTGCCTCTCAATATGAGTGACAATCACTCTGATGATCTTGTAGTATGAATGGGGAAGGAACCAATGTAAAAAGGAGCCAATGTAAATGTCAGGCACAGTAAATTTTGATGATATTCTGTTTAACCAAATAATTCTGATCTGTGAGTCGAGATTTGCTGCTAATTTGTTACCTGGATCATTAGTCCTTGTTGTTAAGATGGTACAATCTTGAATGTCGTGCCTTCTGCACACAGACCGGTGCTAAAAATTAAGTTAAGGACAGTCTCCTTGAATTTGACTCTGATCAAGAAATGTGGTTTCAACCATCAAAGGTACATTGAGGGTGGGAGTTTTTCTTGAGACGTAACAATCTGGACAGTCCTTCAGGATGGCCTGAGGTAGAATGACCTATTCCAGGAATCATGTAGAAAAGTTTTCTTGTGGATACCCCACTAACTAACTTAAGAGGGTCACCCTCTTTATAACCCAACAACACTGACAGACCATGGTCGCGCGTCAGGTACCTAACACAGCCTACTCAGAACTGACTGGTCGATAGAACATCTGTTGTTTACAGTTGTTAGTCTGAGCTGTCACCACAGTTGCTGAACTGATTTCGCTTATATACCAATAATAAAATAAGTCTTGGAACTTTTTGGATGGATGATTTTTCTCTCAGATGGGAAAATGTTTGAAAACAAACTAAGGCTTTGTAAAGACAATGTTAACAATAAAAATTTTGCACACTTGCCAACTTATAAGTTCCTTTAGTTCATGAAACTTCGAGAAAAAACGTGTTTTTCCTGATAATAAATGTTTCAGACAACATAACTCTTTGAAGACTAGTTTAATGTACGATTTGTCGAACTTCGCAATTGTTCAAGGGATGTGATTAACAATACAGTTTATTTTACATCAATCTTTTCTGAACTAAAATCGTTTGCGGTTTGCATGCTCGCATGTCTGGCACTTACATCTGCGAGAAAACGTTAGCTCAATGAAACGTTTTATGTCTACAACGCGATTGAGACTCAAACACGGGCAAGTTCTGGCACTGTCTGCATTGTTGCCAGGTTTCATATTACGTCATCGAAGATATCACCCGATGATGTCATGCATGTTCTATATTTCTCCCCCACTCCTCCCCCCACCTCTTTGATATCAACCGCGAACTTCAACCAGTTGCCTTATGTATAAAAGAGAGCGATAGCTGTAGAAATACTGTGGATGACAGTGCCACTAAAGCATTGATATATAGCAGGAGTTTGGAACACACGGTTGGAACTTAAATAGTGGCAACTATTTATTCACAACCGATACAAAAAAGTTACATGTTTGCATCTGTTACTGTTCTTCAAAGTAGTCACCAGCGTTATGTAGAACCTGTTGCCAGCGATGTGGAAAGCGTAGTATACCGTTAGCAGAGCCTGTTCTGTTGACGGTGCGAATGGAGCGGTCTAAAGTTATGGTGATCCTCGTGTACGACGTTGCTCCACGACAGACCGTCAATTCACGGTATTGCTGTTCGTTTTTGGAGCATCACATGCGACCAGCTTTGCGAAGGAAGCGGCAACACTTTCTGTTCAACCCACTCCTGATTTTGCGCGACAATGCGCGGGCGCATACAGCGCAAGCTGTGGCTACTTTGTTCGGTTGACGGGGCTGGGAAGTACAATAACCATTCACCATACTCGCCGGACTTAAGTCCTTGTGACTTTGATTTGATTCTGCGAATGAAGGAAGCACTTCGTGGCATTCGCTTCAGAACTGTTTCAGAGATTCGACAGGAAGTAAACCACTCCATTCGCACCATCAAAAGAACAGGCTATGCTAACGGTATACTACGCCTTCCACATCGCTGGCAACGGGTTCTACACAACGCTGGTGACTACTTTGAAGGACGTAACAGGTGCAAACACGTAACTCTTTTGTATCGGTTGTGAATAAATAGTTGCTACTATTTAAATTCCAACCCTCGTATATTGTGTTCAACCATTACGAAATACCTTGAAGGGATCGGTCTATTGATGCACGGTCAACACAGATTTAGAAAACACCGTCGTTGTGAAACACAATTTTCTCTTTACTCATACAAAGTGTTGGCTGTTATCAACAAAGGATATCAGATTGAGTCCATATTTCTAGATGTCCAGAAGTCTTATAAGCGGCTTTTTAATCAGATTTCGTTCTTATGGAATATCGTCTCAGTTATGTGCCTGGATTTGTGATTTCGTGTCAGGGAGGTCACAGTTCATAGGAATTGGTGGAAAGTCATCGAGTAAAACAAAAGCGATTTCTGACATTCAACAAGGTAGTGTTGTAATCCCACTGTTGTTCCTTATCTATATAGATGACTTAGGAGACAATCTGCGCAGCCATCTTAGGTTGTCTGCAGATGATGCTGTCGTTTATTGTCAAGTAAAGTCACCAAAATATTAAAAAAATACAGAACGATTTAGATAAGATGTCAGTATGGTAAGAAAACTGGTAATAGACATCAAATAATGGAAAGTTTGAATCATCCACATAAGTGCTAAAACGAATCGGCTAAACTTCGGTTACGCAATAAAGCAATCAAATCTAAAGACTGTAAATTCAACTAAATATCAAGGGATTAAAATTACAAACAACTTGAATTGGAAAGAACCCATAGAAAATGTGAGGAAGGTGGACCAAAGACTGAGTTTTATTGGCTGAACACTTAGAAGATGCAACAGATCTACAAAAGAGACTGTCTACACTACTCTTGCCCATCCTCTTTTGGAACACTGCTGCCCGGTGTGGCATCTTTTTCCAGATAGGATTAAAGGATTACGTTGAGAAAGTCCAAAGAAGGGCAACACATTTTGTATTGTCGAGAAATAGTGGTGAGATTGTCGCAGACATGATACAGGATGTGGGGTGAGTGTAATTTGCAAATTAGCTGTGTACATGTAGATGTAGATTCGAAAAATGATGGAAAATGAAAAAAAACAGGGTTTTCTCCACAACTATGATGATGCAGCCTACTTGTGCTAGACGTAGAATCTGAGATGGTGGATCTGGGAATATGGATGCAGCCTGCATGGTTGCTAGATTTTATGTTTTCTTAGTTTGGAATTCAAAATGAGTAATTGTTGCACCAGGTTGTCCCCATACCTCAGAATCCAAGATGGCGACCCAAGATGGTGGACATGGGGAAGTGAGTGAAACCTGCATGTTTGTCAGGTCACTCGTGCTGAGCATAGAATCCGAGATAATATACCTGATAGTATGGCTGCAACCTGTATGGCTAACAGATTACATAATTATACTCTAAATTTAGACTCCTATGCTAAGTATAACATGGTGGGAAATTTAAAAAAAATCCAAGACAGAGCACTTGCCCTACGTTTCAAACTGTGTGACATCAAAGCTCACTGATAAAGCTTGCAAGATTAAACAATTCCTCCCACCACAGGTGCACTAAATTTAATACTGTGCAAACCACTTATGTTGTTTAAATTTTGATGGTGCAGCTGATTTTGATTCACTGACATACTGCCATTTAGCGGTTTATTTACCGACATTTAGCGGTTTATTAGTTTGGTGAAATAAGGGATACGGAATTCTATGTTTCAGGCTACTTAGACCTTATAACTTAATTACTCGTCGCTGGAGGACCTGCTTTTCATTGCCATGAAACCGGTTGAATTTGATAATAAAAAGATTCAATACAGTTGAAGTGATTTCTTAATCCTCAAAAACTGCGCCTTTGTTTAAATAGATGCCATGCCACTACTCACTGTGCCTGCCTGCATACCACTGCTGATGGGGCAAGGAGCCATGCCACTGCCAGCCGCTAAGGCTCCACACCAAGCTATACACCAAGTGGACTGGCAGCCCACCTGAGGCTGCTGCCACTTTGCTGGCCAAGCACACGTCTCGTGAGATTTTGAGTGTAGTATAGGTCCGTGGTCTAGGGGTAGCGTCTTTGATTCGTAATCAAAACGTCTTCGGTCCCGGGTTCCCCGCCACTGCCTAAATTTTGATAAATAATCAGCATTGGCGGCCGAAGACTTCCGGCATAAGAAGTCAGCCTCATTCTGCCAACGGCCTTGTCAAAGAGGGCGGAGGAGCGGATAGAGGTTCAGGGCACTCTCTTGTCCTAGGGGTGGGAAATTGCCCCTAAAGGGGGAAGAATCAGCAATGATCAACGACATGACAATGCAGAAGGCAATGGAAACCACTGCATTAAAGACACGTAACGTGTATCCACAGGACATGTGGCCTGTAACTGAAGAAGTGTCATGATGATCTCTCCATTGGCAAAAGATTCCGGAATAGTCCCCCATTCAGATCTCCGGGAGGGGACTGCCATGGGGGAGGTTACCATGAGAAAAAGATTGAATAATCAACGAAAGGATAACGTTCTACGAGTCGGGGCGTGGAATGTCAGAAGCTTGAACGTGGTAGGGAAACTAGAAAATCTGAAAAGGGAAATGCAAAGGCTCAATCTAGATATAGTAGGGGTCAGTGAAGTGAAGTGGAAGGAAGACAAGGATTTCTGGTCAGATGAATATCGGGTAATATCAACAGCAACAGAAAATGGTATAACAGGTGTAGGGTTCGTTATGAATAGGAAGGTAGGGCAGAGGGTGTGTTACTGTGAACAGTTCAGTGACCGGGTTGTTCTAATCAGAATCGACAGCAGACCAACACCGACAACGATAGTTCAGGTATACATGCCGACGTCGCAAGCTGTAGATGAACAGATAGAGAAAGTGTATGAGGATATTGAAAGGGTAATGCAGTATGTAAAGGGGGACGAAAATCTAATAGTCATGGGCGACTGGAATGCAGTTGTAGGGGAAGCAGTAGAAGAAAAGGTTACAGGAGAATATGGGCTTGGGACAAGGAATGAAAGAGGAGAAAGACTAATTGAGTTCTGTAACAAGTTTCAGCTAGTAATAGCGAATACCCTGTTCAAGAATCACAAGAGGAGGAGGTATACTTGGAAAAGGCCGGAAGATACGGGAAGATTTCAATTAGATTACATCATGGTCAGACAGAGATTCCGAAATCAGATACTGGACTGTAAGGCGTACCCAGGAGCAGATATAGACTCAGATCACAATATAGTAGTGATGAAGAGTAGGCTGAAGTTCAAGACATTAGTCAGGAAGAATCAATACGCAAAGAAGTGGGATACGGAAGTACTAAGGAATGACGAGATACGTTTGAAGTTCTCTAACGCTATAGATACAGCAATAAGGAATAGCGCAGTAGGCAGTACAGTTGAAGAGGAATGGACATCTCTAAAAAGGGCCATCACAGAAGTTGGGAAGGAAAACATAGGTACAAAGAAGGTAGCTGCGAAGAAACCATGGGTAACAGAAGAAATACTTCAGTTGATTGATGAAAGGAGGAAGTACAAACATGTTCCGGGAAAATCAGGAATACAGAAAATACAAGTCGCTGAGGAATGAAATAAATAGGAAGTACAGGGAAGCTAAAACGAAATGGCTGCAGGAAAAATGTGAAGACGTCGAAAAAGATATGATTGTCGGAAGGACAGACTCAGCATACAGGAAAGTCAAAACAACCTTTGGTGACATTAAAAGCAACGGTGGTAACATTAAGAGTGCAACGGGAATTCCACTGTTAAATGCAGAGGAGAGAGCAGATAGGTGGAAAGAATACATTGAAAGCCTCTATGAGGGTGAAGATTTGTCTGATGTGATAGAAGAAGAAACAGGAGTCGATTTAGAAGAGATAGGGGATCCAGTGTTAGAATCGGAATTTAAAAGAGCTTTAGAGGACTTACGGTCAAATAAGGCAAAGGGATAGATAACGTTCCATCAGAATTTCTAAAATCATTGGGGGAAGTGGCAACAAAACGGCTATTCACGTTGGTGTGTAGAATATATGAATCTGGCGATATACCATCTGACTTTCGGAAAAGCATCATCCACACAATTCCGAAGACGGCAAGAGCTGACAAGTGCGAGAATTATCGCACAATCAGCTTAACAGCTCATGCATCGAAGCTGCTTACAAGAATAATATACAGAAGAATGGAAAAGAAAATTGAGAATGCGCTAGGTGACGATCAGTTTGGCTTTAGGAAAAGTAAAGGGACGAAAGAGGCAATTCTGACGTTACGGCTAATAATGGAAACAAGGCTAAAGAAAAGTCAAGACACTTTCATAGGATTTGTCGACCTGGAAAAAGCGTTCGACAATATAAAATGGAGCAAACTGTTCGATATTCTGAAAAAAGTAGGGGTAAGCTATAGGGAGAGACGGGTCATATACAATATGTACAACAACCAAGAGGGAATAATAAGAGTGGACGATCAAGAACGAAGTGCTCGTATTAAGAAGGGTATAAGACAAGGCTGTAGCCTTTCGCCCCTACTCTTCAATCTGTACATCGAGGAAGCAATGATGGAAATAAAAGAAAGGTTCAGGAGTGGAATTAAAATACAAGGTGAAAGGATATCAATGATACGATTCGCTGATGACATTGCTATCCTGAGTGAAAGTGAAGAAGAATTAAATGATCTGCTGAACGGAATGAACAGTCTAATGAGTACACAGTATGGTTTGAGAGTAAATCGGAGAAAGACGAAGGTAATGAGAAGTAGTAAAAATGAGAACAGCGAGAAACTAAACATCAGGATTGATGGTCACGAAGTCAATGAAGTTAAGGAATTCTGCTACCTAGGCAGTAAAATAACCAATGACGGACGGAGCAAGGAGGACATCAAAAGCAGACTCGCTATGGCAAAAAAGGCATTTCTGGCCAAGAGAAGTCTACTAATATCAAATACTGGCCTTAATTTGAGGAAGAAATTTCTGAGGATGTACGTCTGGAGTACAGCATTGTATGGTAGTGAAACATGGACTGTGGGAAAACCGGAACAGAAGAGAATCGAAGCATTTGAGATGTGGTGCTATAGACGAATGTTGAAAATTAGGTGGACTGATGAGGTAAGGAATGAGGAGGTTCTACGCAGAATCGGAAAGGAAAGGAATATGTGGAAAACACTGAGAAAGAGAAGGGACAGGATGATAGGACATCTGCTAAGACATGAGGGAACTGTAGAGGGCAAAAACTGTAAAGGAAGACAGAGATTGGAATACGTCAAGCAAATAATTGAGGACGTAGGTTGCAAGTGCTACTCTGAGATGAGGAGGTCAGGAGGTCAGCACAGGAACGGAATTCGTGGCGGGCCGCATCAAACCAGTCAGCAGACTGATGACAAAAAAAAAAAAAAAGAGTGTTTGCAGTCTGAGCATATGTTGGTTGCTACCTAGGCCCTCCTCGCAGGACAGCTCATGGCGTCGCTGCAGCAGCAATATGTTCTACAACACGCTGCCATGCTGGCCATAGCCTAAAGCTGCCTGAGACTCTCCTGATACCATGCTGTTGTGGTAGCACTGACACATTCTGCATGTATTTGCATGTGTCAACTGGCAGGTTAGGACTTACATGATTGTAATTGCTGTTCTGTTGAGACTTGCAGGATATCTGTGATTTTCCCTGTCCGCCTGCTTAGCTGGATAGTAACATGCTTGTCTCCCATGCAGCTGGCCCAGCTTCGATTCCCGGCTGGGTTGGAGATTTTCTCCGTTCGTGGACTGGATATTACGTTGTCCTCATCATCATTTCATCCTCATCACCGGCACTCTAATTGCCCAATGTGGCGTCGACTGTAATAAGACTCGAAACCGGCAGCCGAACTTCCCCAGTTGTGGCCATCCGGCCAGCAATGCCATATGATCAGTTCATTTCTTTTGTGATTTTCCCTATTCTATCTATAGCCAACAAAGGAATGAAAATCACATCCCCCCCCTCCCCCTGCATATGAGACCTGCACCTACTTGTCTAAACCAGCAGCAAATTCTTAACTTAGTATGGTCGCTATTCTTAGCTAACCTACTTTCCTCAACAAGAAAATCCACAAAGCAGGGTCGCTATATATGACACAGAAACATGTTTGCTCCACTATTAGTGAAATGCGCTCGCCAAAAATGTCAATGGTAATTATGTTGCGCTATTTCTGGTTTACTTTCTAGTATCAGGGTTTTTTCATATACATTTACAGAGCTTCAAGTCCCATCACACACAAACACACAGTGGATGACTTTTGGGCGCAATCTACACAAGGCAATTTGCCAAATAATAAATGAATTAATATACTTAGGAGGTTGCAGATCCTCTGATGTGGTAATGAAAGAATATGTTGATTCGAAAGCGATGGGACTCTTTGGGCGAACAAAGAAACTCGAAAATAATAATCGTGGAATAATAGTCTTCCTGTCAGATCATCACCCTCCTAAATGTTGATAATGATCTACGGTTAGTGTGGCACGGTTTACAGAGATGTAGTAGTAGTAATAGTAGCAGCAGATTCATTACATAGATTCTAATAGTAGTGTCGACACCAGTTTGTACATCGACCACATGGTTTTTTTTTCTTTCGAGGTTACCCACACTGCAGTGCGAAAATAGTAGATAACCTGACAATAAAGGACGATTTCAGCTAAAAATGTGCAATCGAAGAGTTAAGATCATCACCATGAAGCATTTCGCACCAAAACAGTCGACATCATTGTAGAGAGAGAATCATCATGTTTCGGTATGTCAGAGATAGGACCATTAAGCTTGAAATATAAATATCTCCATATAATGAATTAATATCTTTTCCGGTTTTCGAATGTACTTTTTTAAAAAAAGAAAAAAAGTGAAGTATGGTAGTTTATCTTCTGCTTGCTAACATTAACTGACAGTGGCTTAACTACATTTTTTATTCCCTAGTAATGTGACTGATCCTTCTTTACTAGTATTATGTAAAGCTTGTATTAATATTTCAGCCTGTTAAATTCATTGGAAGTGGCTGATCAGCTGACCCAATGATTGTGCGCTATCAGCACACTATCATTTATGCATTTCTACAAGTTGAGCACGCAATCTAATCTGCTTTACAAAGTCTCCTTATCATTGCTATTATTATGCAAATCATTTCGTTACATCGAACATAAACATTAACATAGTCTCGTGCCCCAAACTTCTCTGTTCCCCAGCAATGGCATCTGGGCCTAATGAGTCATTTACATGAAGCTAACTGTTGTTCAATCAGTTGAAGGGATTGGATGAAATAGGAGATTTTGATTCAACTTCATTAATTCTAAAACATAAGTTTTCATGACTTTAGTATTCTCTTACTGTCATCAGTGTGATGCAGCTTTGTTTTGCAAACATTGTACTTTAATTTTAAAAACCTTTAAAAATCCCACAGCAGTTGGAAAAAACCAATACTACATCTTCCAAGTATTGTCAATGTGCTTATACATGTGTGTGTGTGTGTGTGTGTGTGTGTGTGTGCATGTGTGTAGTATGTGGATGGTTTAACTCACTTTTTTACTTCCAGGTGACTTTGTGGAGCATTTGGTGACAAAGTCGTAACAACAGGCGCACATATCAATATTCAAGATGTTATTCACTTTAAATTCAAACCAAAACAAACACGTCAGTGGCGGAATGATGGAGGATCATGAATTCAAACCAGTAGTGATTTTTGAAAATCCTCCATAATATTGCAGTAAAGTGATATTATTCGTGACAGAGGAGTGCCGATTATGCAGTAAGTTAAGTGATATTGCGGGCATAATTGCTCAATGACAAACCGATTTCAGCAGTCTTGGATTCTCTCCTACAGTCAGCCTAATACGTAAAATCGTGGAGACGCCAACCAATGGCGTATACATTGCAGTGACTATTTAGACATTAGACCATCCTGAGTCGAATATTATGGGCCAAGACGGACGTCTCATCGACTCTCGAGGTGAAGAAACCATAGTAAGGTTACTTGTGAAGAACGATGGGCGTACAGTATAAAAAAGGACACAAAACCAACAACAGCTCACTTTTCGGCGGAAATATGACGTGTTAACACTAAAGAACCGTCAATTCCTTAAATCACTTGGCTTGAAACTATCCAAGAACAATGGATAATAATATAATAATATATTGGGAGTCTAGTGAAGGAGTTCCTGCTTTCAAAATTAAATATCTCAAAAATTAAGATCGACAGATGAGTACAATGAAAGTTATGTTTATTGTGAAAGCTATATGAATTTTATACAGAAGTTTCGAAATACTTCAAAAAGCTGCTCACAGATGGTACTGTACACTGAGCAGCTCCTGCAGTATCAGGGTGCATGATGAAACTCGTCCTCTGCGAGCAGTCTTTGCAATCACATCACAATCTTTTCAAAATGTCCTCGAGTCACAGTACATAGGTGGTCCAAACTAACAATGAAAATCGCCATCAAATGCTGTAATCTTAACTGAAACTAATTCACACATCTCACAGGTCGCCAATTCTGGCTCATCCAGCATGGTGGGATGGTCCCAGTAGACAATGCCTTTCAATGTGCACCACAAAAAATAGTCACAAGGAGTCAGATCAGGTGAATATGGAAGTCAACGCATCCCTGTGCCAGTAAATCTGCAATAATTCAACACAGTAAATCTGTTACCAAAGTATTCATCATGGAAGTGAAACACCTGCCAGGCGCCATCTTGCATGAACGACTCTGTGCCTGGTCTGTTCTCCAACGCTAACTGTGAGGCAAAAAATTGTTCCAAGGTCGCAACAAAAGTTCACAAGTAATTGTTTATCGCGTGAGAAAAGGGCCATTAATTCCTCTGCTACATACCGCAGGCTAGACAGTAACTTTGGGAGAATACAGTGGTTTTGCTTCACACAAATGGGATTTTCGGAAGCCCAAAGTCGCCCGTTTTGTTTGTCCACGACTCCATTCAGGTGGGAGGAAATCTGCTTCGTCCGTGAACCAGATGCAGCCAGCATCAAATCCTTCATTATCAACCATTTTGTGAATCTGGTCCGCAAAGTCAGCCCTCTGTCGTACAGGCATGGTCTGGTGGCTTCAGATTTTGAATGGAAACGCGTGTAGGATCTGTCTCAGTATTTTTTGCGTGCTGGAACACTTGAAGCCAGTGTGGTCAGCAATTTTTCGGACGGATTTTCTTGCTTTTGCTAAATAATTGCAGAAACTGTGGCAACATTTTCAGAAGTAGCTACAGTTTACCTAGGACTAACATTTCCTGCTAGATCATAAGTCATGCTGCCTGTCCGTTGGAATTTGGAGAGGTGCTTGCAAATGTTTTTCGCTTCGGGTCCTTTTGGAACATTAAATATTGTTTGGAAACTGCACCATGGTTGTCGCAGAACTGTGTTCTAACCTGTGGTATTCCAGTACAGAAAAACATTTTGTCCAATGGGATAGAAGCAGTCAACCTGTTCCTTCGGTACGCTAATCTCCTTTCACATTTCTACAGTGAAAATGATCGCTCCGAGCTGTGGCACAAGATGTGTAGGCACTATATAATGCGATTACAGTGTCAATCTGTTAACAGTTTGTCGAACTATTTCGAAACGTCTGTGCAGCTTCTGTATAAAATCCATACAGCTGTCTTGCACTCGCTTATCAAGCTTCGTTGTCAAGATATTTAATTCCGTAGTAAGGAACTCATTCGCTATACACCCTGTAATTACCACAGTCGAATATGATGAGCGAATCATACGCCAAGAATAATTCTCGTACGAACCTTTTGCTTCAGTGACGTTCAATAACAGTGACGAGATCAGTATCGTTATCCAGGACCAAGATTCTTTAACTCTTCCAAGCAATGTTTTCCCATACTTTGAGCGGAAGGTTGCGATAAAACCAGATGGACGCTCTATGGCAGCACCTCATCTAACATGTAATGCATTCTGTTTCCTGTTTCAGGAAAGAAGATATGAGCTGAATGGGGTAGAAATAGACTGCAGTCGGAATGCAGGTTTCACATAAACCTTAAGAATATACATTTCCACATCAGAATTGAGCTTGAATGACTCAAAAAATACAGGACTCTTTATGGAGAAACTGACATCAACAAATGAATAAAAACGATGTAGTGTATGCATTCCTCTGAAGCTGCTGGTGTGATATTTCAAGGATATGAATTACATTTTTGTCTATGTAAAGGAAGAACTCATTTCAATATAACAAATGGAACAGATGAGACTTCCTGGCAGATTAAAACTGTGTGCCGGACGGAGACTCGAACTGGTTCAAAAATGGCTCTGAGCACTATGGGACTCAACTGCTGAGGTCATTAGTCCCCTAGAACTTAGAACTAGTTAAACCTAACTAACCTAAGGACATCACAAACATCCATGCCCGAGGCAGGATTCGAACCTGCGACCGTAGCGGTCTTGCGGTTCCAGACTGCAGCGCCTTTAACCGCACGGCCACTTCGGCCGGCCGCCTACTCGAACTCGGGACCTTTGCCTTTCTCGGGCAAGTGCTCTACCACTGGCAGAAGTAAAGCTGTGAAGAAAGGGGAGTGAGTCGTGCTTGGGTAGCTCAGTTGGTAGAGCACTTGCCCACGAAAGGCAAAGGTCCCGAGTTCGAGTCTCGGTCTGGCACACAGTTTTAATCTGTCAGGATGTTTCGTATCAGCGCACACTCAGCTGCAGAGTGAAAATCTCAAAATGGAACAGATGTTAATGCATATATCTAGTAATGAGATGCCAGCCCTGAAGAAAATAATTTGAAGAATGCCCCATATCTCTGCAACTGACAAGGAACGCTTAAATTAAAGAAAAAAAAATCGGTGCTGGTATTCAGTTTGCTTTAAATTTAAGATCATTGGAGATGTTTGAATATCCTCTATTTCTTAGTGCATCCCAAAATCATGGACTATAAAACCATCAGATCCATTAGAAATGCCTTGATACATAATACTTTAATTTCAAGGTGAACCTGAAACAAGATTCTAATCAACTTGACAATCACAGCTTAACAAATGCAGATGTTTACCTTAATTCAAAGTTCTACCCATTAGACCATGTACAGCAAGATTGGACTAATAATATCTACAACCTGTTTGATATGTATGTGAGGTTTGACCCACTGTACTAAGAGATGGAGAGAATCGGGTGTCTTTACTCAGTCCAAAAGAATCAAGAATTTATCTCTAGTTGTCATTATAGATTGCTCAGAATAGAATAGAGTGTAAAGTCAGGATAGATTTATTGTTGAATTTGAAGCCACAGCTTTCACATTAATACTCATTGATCATATCATTAATTACTCACCCTTCACTGCAATTGCGCAGAGACTTACATAAATTAATGGATGCATGATCATTTCCAAACCTTTTCATGAGGGCACCTCAGACTGCGCACATTGTAATAGACACTCAAGGCTATCTTGATGAATATGGACACTTTGTATTTAATGATGTCACCTTCGTTGCCTTTGTGGACAAAGTACAAGTTACCATCACATTTCCCACAATCATCACTTTCAGAAAACCTTTCCGAGATATGAAATGCCTTAAGATGGTTAAAAAGTGCTACTGTTAAGATATAATTAACATGGAGTAGGCCTACACAAAGATGAAGATGAAATGACTTTTGAAGACATGGTGGAGAACTATGAAGTTTTTACCATATTGACTTAACTGTCTGCATCAAATCGTTATGGACACGTGATATTTACAAGAATGCCGCATTTAGAAATCCAGAATCTTTTGAATGTTCTTTGGATTAACAATTGTAATAACAAGAATCGTTTTGTGCACATTAGATAATGTAAGACTGCTATTAAGTTCCAGTATGAATCTTTTATTTATCAGTATACATTGATATGAAACTTTCTTGCAGATTAAAACTGTTTGCAGGACTGGGAACTGAATAGGGGACATTTGCCTTTTGCAGGCAGTACTCTACCAACCGACCTATCCTAACACAACTCATAACCCATACTTGCAGCTTTACTTCTGCCAGTATCTCATCTCCTGCGTCACAGATGTTCTCCTGCATAACTTGAAAGGCTAGCACTCCTAGGAGAAAGAATATTGTGGAGACATGGCATAAACACAGCCAGGGGCATTAAATTGCCTGACAAATCAATTATCTACTTTAAAATGATCTATTTTCTTATTTTTTCACACACACACACACACACACACATACAAATCTTACCCCCATCACTACTTCCCTGACAGTGGACGTATAAGATGGGCTGGCACCCCTATTTTATTTCAATATGTTCTTAAGATCAATGTCATCATCACTATCATGAAGCAATCCAGCAGCAGCAGTAACAGCAGTAATGGTAGGGAATGGCTGCATCTCAAAGATGAGAATGGCATCTCTCCTTATAGATAACGCTACACCTGCATTTTTAATGCAGCAAATAACTGTTCTATAAGAGGGTTATACTCTGGTATTATCGATGATGACTTTACATCTAAATATGTTATTTTTTATGTATATGTGCATGCCTAAGTGCATGTACATTTACTTACTGAGTACTGTTAGTTCTAATAGGACTGTTGAATGATAATGGTACACCTAGACAGTTCTTGGCATTGCCACAATCAGCGAGCTGGCTGCAAGATGTTTAATACATGTATTGCCATGTTGATCACACCATCTCTGGCACATATCCTACACACTGATAACACAGATGATGATGATGGCCTGCATAAATAACATATCTCTCTCTCTCTCTCTCTCTCTCTCTCTATATATATATATATATATATATATATATATATATATAGAGAGAGAGAGAGAGAGAGAGAGAGAGAGAAAGAGAGAGAGAGAGAGAATATATATATATATATATATATATATATATATATATATATATATATATATATATATATGTGTGTGTGTGTGTGTGTGTGTGTGTGTGTGTGTGTGTGCGCGTGTGTGTGTGTGCGTGTGTGTGTTTTCTTACATATAGTCAGGCAACATCATCACAAAGTAGGCAACACATCATTGGATGATACATCATCTCCAGGTACTAATAATGATCATGTGGCTCCAGGTGTAGATGCTATAAACATGCATAAAAACAGGATGTAGAATATGTGTGTATGTGTACGTATAGACTGTTGTTTTCAGTTGATAATAACGTGAGGCAATTCCTGACACAGTCATCATGCCTGAAAAGGATAAGTACATTGAGACATTGTATAACTGTTAGGCTGCACCAGCACAGGGCTCACTTGAGAACAGCACCCATGATGCAAGTTTGAGCATTGCTCTGAATGAGATTAAGGGAGGCTGCCAATCTAGGACTGAGGCAGCTGAGTATGAGTTTTTATGTGTTAGTATCTTATATATATATATATATATATATATATATATATATATATATATATATATATATGTGTGTGTGTGTGTGTGCGTGTGCGTGTGCGTGTGTGTGTTTAAATTTTCGATACTTATAGACTGTACTGCTGTTTTTCAGAAGTACTGATATTTTGGTCTGTTGTGTAGCAGCAGCTGCCGAGCTGAGTGGGTGCGCAGCAGAGCAGCAGCAGCACTTGTCTGATAAACTGTAAATTAATGTAGTCTTTGTATTTTTTCACATGCTTCTGCAAAGAAGTGAACTGTATGTGTGTATTTTATTGTGTAGGCTAGTGGTTGGAAAATTCATCGTTTTTTTGTTGTGTAAGTCTTGTGAATATCCTTGTGCAGCGCGGCTTCACCGTCGCCAGAATCTCTGTTACGCCACTAAGTTTTTTGCAAACAGGATTTCTAATGACAGGTGTCTGTAAATACATCAACTTCAGTGATGAAATTTATTTCTGTTTAATAGCTTGCGGTGTCAGAGTACAGTGATAAATCTGCACTGCAACTTTAAGTGTTACTTCTTTTTCCTCTGGTATTTTTGCAAAGTCAGTAGCACCAGTTCAGACATTATATCTATTTTACACACAGTACGATATGGCTAGGGACTTTGTTGTTGTGAGCGGATACAAGGAGAGTTGGCAGCTGTCTGTAAACAGCTGGAAGCTGCGTTGGCTGTCGTTGACAAGCTTCTAACTAATGCTCAAAGTTGCGGTGGCGTTGGGGCGCCAGTGACGAGACCTTGTAGTGGGACGCGAAATTGAAGCGTCACCCATCCACCAGTGTCAGCCCAGTTTGCAGGTGAATATAAGTTTAATTTAGTTTTGTTTATGTATTTTTTGTAATATTTGTAATGGTTGTGAATTGTCTAAAGTTAGTATTTATTTTTTATGTTTCATGTACGGAGAGGGCGGCGCAACGAACGGAGACAGCATCTTCGCTGCCGGGACCAGAGAGAAAATTGCTGGCCACTATACGTCGCGGGTCGACAGCCAAAGAGCAACAGAAGATCCTGAAACCGAGTCGTTGCGCCGTGCTTCTAAAAATCGAAAAAATAGGAATTTGTAATGTTTTGTACAACAATGACGTCATAGAAAGTTTAATCTTGTTGTGAATGTTCAGTCCTATCTTGTCAAGGCTCAGGTTCACGTCTATATGTAGGAAGATAATAAACTAGTGTATACTACAAAAGTTTAAATACGTGTTCCGAGAATTTATTTATGAAGAATTATGTTAAGTAATTTATTTGACAAGATTATTAATTTTTGACAGCGTTCATCGCGAGTGTGATTCTTGAAAGTTTATTCAAAGTGGTTCTAATATTTATTAAAGCAGATCACTTGCATTAATATAATTACCGAGGAGAAACAAACGACATCTAAATTGAAAAAGTTTGCGCAAACCAATTGGACTGAGTGACGTAATTCTGCGCATACGACTCAAATGATGTTTTACAGTTTCGTTCAAGAACCATTCTGAGACAATTTAAAAAGAATATAAATAATTTTGAAGTGTGTTGTAACTGACGTAGGTGACGAAGTCTGCACATGGTCATATGTCAAAAGAAAAATCATTTATACAAAAACTTACGTCGTTACACTGCAACCTGCAACACCTTTGGTGCCACTGGAATCCCCTGGTGACCTGGAGGTCGCTGCGGCTTCTGATATGCAACATCTGACAGGTCCGTCCTCACTCCAGAGTGGGTGGCAGACAGTGGTGGGTTCGCGTGTCACTGGACGGAAGGCGAAATAGGGAGCGGGCCATGCGGCTGGCTCCCTATGTCTTAGCAACAGGTATGAGGTGCTCGCCCCCTGTTGGTGATAACTCGCCCAGTCTGGACAAGTACAGAGGGTGGGTTTGCTAGTCATTGGGAGCTCCAATGGTAGGCAGGTGATGGAGCCCCTCAGGGAGATAGCAGGCAAGGCGGGAAAGAATTCCAGTGTGCATTCTGTATGTTTGCCGGGAGGTCTCATCCGTGATGTGGAGGAGGCCCTGCCGGTGGCTAACGTGCGGACTGGGTGCAACATGCCGACACGAATGACGTCTGCCGCTTGGATTCTGAGGTCATTCTCGGCTCCTTCCGGCGGCTGGCTGATTTGGTGAAGGCAGCTAGCTAAGCACGCAGGGTGCAGACTAAGCTGTCTACTTGTAGCATCGTACCCAGGGTTGATCGCGGTCCTCTGGTTTGCAGCAGAGTGGAAGGTTTAAACCAGAGGTTCAGACGGCTCTGCGACGGTATCGGATGCGAATTTCTCGACCTCCGCTATAGGGTGCAGAATTGTAGGGTTCCCCTTAATAGGTCAGGCGTGCAGGCAGGAAGCGGCTACAAGGGTAGCGGAGTACGTGTGGCGTGCACATGGGGCTTTTTTAGGTTAGAGATCTCCTCCCTCGGGAGCAAAGGCGATTTGCCTGTTAAATCAGCCATAGCGACCTCAAAGAATCAGATCAGAGATAGAAAAGATTAATATGATTTTAATAAACTGCAGGAGTCTCCAAGGAAAAGTCACAGAATTAGTATCGCTTACTGAAAGCTATAATGCACAGATAGTATTGGGAACAGTTTCAGTGACAACGAAATCTTAAGTTCAGATTGGAATGTTTATCGTAGGGATAGGTTAGTCGCCAGTGGTGGCGGCGTGTTTATTGCAGTAAAAAATTTGGTAAAAGTAGCGAGGTTATCACGGATTCCGAATGCGGATTAATCTGGGAGAAATTATCAAAGAAGGTTAAAAATGGTTATCGGATGCTTTTATAGACCATCTGGGTCAGGATCTGTAGTCGTAGTGCGCTTCAGACAGAACTTGCAGAATACCATTATAATTTTCCTGATCATGCCGTTGTAACAGGGGGTGACTTCAACTTGCCAGGTATAGATTGGGAGTGTTATGCCATCAAAACTGGTGCCAGAGACAGAGAATCGTGTGGCATTGTTTAGGATGTCTTGTCCGATAAATTACCTTGAGCAGATAGAGAACCAACTCGAGAGGGTAACGTCTTAGACCTCCTGGCAACAAATAGACCAGAAATTATCGAATAAATTTACATAGATTCCGGTATCAGTGATCAAAAGGCTGTGACAGCATCTTGACGATGGGTTCTACAAAGAATGTGTGAGAAAGGTAGGAAGATATATTTGCTCAGCATACAGGATACAAATTTCAGAATATCTCAGCAGTCAGCATCAAATATTCGGTGATGAGGGCGAAGATGTGGAAAACAAATGGAAAAAAATCAAAGGCATCGTTCAATGTACCCTAGACAAGTATGTTCCGAGTAAGGTTTTAAGGAAGGGGAAAGATCCATCATGGTTTAATAGTCGTGTTGGAAAAGAGCTACGTAAACAAGGAGCACTTCATCTCAGATTCCAGAGAAGTAAAAAACTAGCTGACAAACAAAAGCTGAGCGAAGCGAAAATGAGCGTAAGGATAGCAATGAGAAAAGCGTTCAATGATTTTGAAAATAACACGTTGTCAACCGACATGAGTAAAAACGCTAAGAGATTTTGGTCGCATGTAATATCAGTAAGTGGGTCAAAATTATCTATTCATTCTCTCAGTGACCACACTGGCACCGAAACGGAAGATAACAGAGAGAAGGCCGAAATACTGAATTCGGTCTTCCGAAGTTGTTTCACCTAAGAAGATCGTAACATTGTCCCTCCTTTCAATCGTCGTACGAACATCAAAATTGCAGAGTTTGAGATAACCGATCACGGAACTGAAAAGCAGCTACAATCGTTTAGTAGTGGAAAGGCTGCAGGATCAGATGAGATCTAGAGATTATGCGAAAGAACTTGCTTCCCTTCTATCAGTTATTTATCGTAGATCGCTTGAGTAACGAAAGGTACCTAACGAATGGAAAAAGAACGCAGGTCATTGCCGTTTTGGAGAAAGGCCGGAAGAAAAATCCACACAATTATCGACCTATATCGTTGACATCAATCTTTTGTAGAAATACGAATCATGTTTTACGCTCAAGAATTATGACGTTTTTGGAAAATGAACATCTCGTCGACAAAAATCAACATGGATTTCGCAAACAGAGATCCTGCGAAACTCAGCTCGCTCTGCTCCTCCGTGAGATTCACAGCGCAATGGGTTGCGGCGTTCAAGTTGAAGCCGTGTTCCTTCATTTCAGTACAGCCGTCGGCACACGGACCGTGCTGTCGAACGTCAATGTTGAGCTTGCTGGACCCAACGTGCTGCTGAACGCTCAGAAACGGTGCGACTTGTGCATACGGTACGTGGGACCCAACGTGGATGACGCGATCACAACGCACTTCAAGCGACAGTTGCGGGGTGTTTCTAATTCGTAAATCCCACGTTAGCTCTATTAAAACGCACATTTCCTCCACTGTCCATACGTCAGTCACGTTGTTCTATATGTAATATACACAAATAAAAACTACGATATTCATGTACATGTTTAAAGATAAAAAGGAAAGTACCATGTCCAATCATTAAGGACACAGGATTATAAAAGTTCCTTTACAAACAGTGCGATACAAATTTGCAATAGTTCTCCATATAAGATAACGTTATTTCGTGATTCCCACATTTCAGTAAAACCCTAAGGTCATTCTTACTTGGTCACTGTTCCTGCCCAGTAGCAGAATCTGTACAATATGTGAATTACGAAACTTAAAACAAAATATCCTTATACAAGTAGCGCAAGCTGTCCTGTAGATTAAGCCAATCGAACAAACTCACTCCTCAAAAAAAGGTGAACTTATATTTACATAACATCAAATACTATAGTATACACTTACATTAAATTAAGAAAGATGCATCACAGCCTATTAAATACGCGAATGTTAGGGGGGGGGGGGGGGAAGGTAGAAGTAGCGAGACGCGAACCACTGCCACTTCACACTCCTTCTGGGGTATCAGTAACACTACTCACTAAAACCGACGACAAAGCATTTGTAGTCAAATGGTTCAAATGGCTCTGAGCACTATGGGACTTAACATCTGAGGTCATCAGTCCCCTAGACTTAGAACTACTTAAACCTAACTAACCTAAGGACATCACACACATCCATGCCCGAAGCAGGATTCGAACCTGCGACCGCTGTAGCAGATTTGTAGTCAATCCTAGCATGTCGCCACTTGCGCACCGCCACCAGATCACGCGCTACACTATAAACTACTAACGCTGCCCACTACGCTACATTGATGACAAGTTGTTAATGGGTAATCCTAGCATTTTCGCACCTCCTAAAAGCTTTAATTGTAGCTATGTTACTAACTGAAATTTAATTATAACAAATTGTACCAATGCGTTTTTGGTGGATCCTCAGTGTGTCGTTGCCTTCAAACGGCATGCTCTCACAATATGCAAGTTACAATAATTCTTTTGTCACGAATATGATGTTTCTAATTATTTTACTGCAACGAATCACACGTGTTTTCGAATGATTCTCAATTTGCTGGTGCTCAAAAACGGCATATTTACGTATTGGCTTGAACTAAATGCCAAAATGGAGCCTCACAACGCTGTGCCGAAAGCAGATAGCGTGCATGTGACGTAGGCGACGGTGTGCCATCTCATTGGTCAACGCTCAGACGCACGCTCAGAATAACTGACATGTTAGATATTGCTCTGCACGTACGGAAAGACTACCGAACGTGCTATTCCACGCTATGACGTCAGAAACTCCGCACGCTCAATAATCAACGTTCGGATACACAGTCCGTGTGCAGACGACGTAAGATATTTCACACCGTCCCGCATTGCCGTAAAAAAAAAAAAAAAAAAAAAAAAAAAAAAAAAAAAAAAAAAAAAAAAAAAGACGAGCTTATGGAGTATCGGAGCAGACCTGCGATTGGATTCAAGACTTTCTTGCAGACAGAACTCAACACGTCGCTCTTAACGGAACTAAATAGACAGATATAAAGGTAATATCCGAAGTACCACAGGGAGGTGTGATAGGACAGTTGCTGTTTACAATATATATATATATATATATATATATATATATATATATATATATATATATATATATATATATATATATATATGATCTAGTAGAAAACGTCAGATGCTCTTTAAGGTTATTCTCAAATCATGCAGTTGTCTATACCAAAGTATCAACGCCAGAAGACAGTAAGAATTTGCAGAACGACCTGCAGAGAACTGATGAATGGTGCAGGCTCTGGCAGTTGACCCTGAACGTAAATAAATGTAACATACTGCGCATACATAGGAAAAAAATCCACTACTGTAGAGCTACACTATTGATGACAAACATCTGGAGACATCGACTGTTGTATAATGTCTATCCGGAGAGCATACAAAACAGATAGTGGGAAAAGCAGACAGCAGAATCAGATTCATAGGAAGAATCTTAAGGAAATGTAACTCAAGCACGAAAGAAGTGGCTTATAAGACGCTTGTTCGCCCGATTCTTGAGAATTGTTCATCTATCTGGGATCCCTATCAGATAGGATTGATAGTAGAGGAGAGCGGCACGTTTCGTCACGGAGTCGTTTAGCGGGCGAGAGAGCGTAATCTCTTTGTGATGCACAACGCATCTCTTGTAACGTCTGCTAGTGGAGTTTGTTTAGTATATTTACTAAGCAAACTCCACTGGCAGACGTTACAAGAGATGCGTTGTGCATCACAAAGAGATTTACTATTGAAATTTCGGGACAGCACATTTCAGGAGGAGTCGGACAACATATTGCTTCCCCCGCCACATACATCTTGCACATTGACGACGAGGAGAAAATTCGAGAAATTAATCCCAATACAGAGGCTAACCGACAATCATTCTTCCCATACACTATTTACGAGTGGAATAGGGTTGGAGGCATCAGATAGTGGTATCGAAAGTACCCTCCGCCACACAACATTATGTGGCTTGCGGACTATGATGTAGATGTAGATGTCACTGCTATCACCTGCATCCAGGTCACTGTGAGATGAGCACCATTGTTATCACTCACATCCAACTCGTTGTGATCGGCATCATCACCACAGGTATTATTGCCTGGACCCCCTATCTCATCACCAGCATCGTCGCTCATACCATCAGCATCTGCATCACCGATACCCAGACTGTCAACATCTGGATGGAGTATCATCTGTTGGCCAGCAGCAGCTTCTCTGCCCGTTCTGTCAGTGATGACAGACATCAGGAACGTCGCATCATAGCATCGCCGTACTCAGTGATCTGAGGTGCACTTGGATACAGAATGTTGTTTGCCTGCATCGATAATTTGGCATGTATCACTACCCTATTCTTTCCTAAATGGATGAAAACTTATTTTGGAATGGGAAATTTTCAAGGCTGTAAACGATCCATGGTATCACGCAATTAAGTGTAATACTGCGTTATGCTTTGAGTTCATTGTTCCACTGAAGGAAAGAATCGCTGAAAATTTCATCACACATATGTTGGGTGAAAACAGCATGATATTACAGAGATACTCAAGATTTCTGAGTAGCTTGAGAAATCTTTCCTGAATGTCATAAAGGACGTTTCTCTGAATTCCAAGACAGAAATTCTGGGAAAGCTCTTACCAGAGTCCTGTATTTGTGCATTCATACACATGCGTTTGATCCAATAAGTGGGTACTCTTCCTACATCCCCATCTGAGGGATAAAGCTAGAAAAAAGGTTGTTATTAATCTCCAAACTCGAGCCAATTATTGATTTATGTGGTCACTTCTGGCTTGTGAAATAAATATTCAACAAGATCCTGAGTGTACTAATGAAGATACAGTGATAACATTCGTGGGTATTATGAACATGATGGTATTGAATTCCCTAGGACATCGCTAAATTTGAGGGACAGAGTACCTATGTACCTATTCTCATGTATGCCTGGGTGATAAGCGTGATGCGCATGACGTTCAGCATTAAGTTGTTGGACACTTCACTTCTTCCAATTTGTGGCTCAGTATAGCGTTGTCAGTATCTCAGGAGGAGAAAGAAGGCTACTGCTGGATCAGGAATATGTCTTCCCTCACTTACACGCAACTGCAAAAATTGTAGTGCATCACGTATTTCTTCCAGTTGCCTTAACTCTATTCATACGACAGAGTGATTAACACATCATCAGTGGGATTGCTCTGCTCAGGACTCGATACACATAGAGATGGCAGGTGAGATGAATAAGTTCTCACATGTTCAGAATTTTCTTCAGGAGTATGAAACCTCCCCTTAGAAAAATTTATGGATTGTGCTGATAAACCCCTTACGTTATTTGATTTTCAAAGAGCTGAGCGAAACTGAACGTACTCAGACATTTCTCTCTTTACTTATTCTGATCATCACTAAACTGACACACAATATTTTTAGCGCAACGCAATCTGACTTTCAATAGTCAAAAAATGGTTCAAATGGCTCGGAGCACTATGGAACTTAACTTCTAAGGTCATCAGTCCCCTAGAACTTAGAACAACTTAAACCTAACTAACCAAAGGACATCACACACATCCATGCCCGAGGCAGGATTCGAACCTGCGACCGTAGCGGTCGCGCGGTCTTTCAATAACCCCTCCAAAAGAATGGCCCTGACTAACAATAACCTATACCTTTCATGAATCACTTACCTCACAAAAATCTTCGTTACTCGAACTACTGCAATACAGCGAGCGCCAATACTGCCAGCTAAATAAAAGATTCTAACTGCTGAAGTCACTAACTACTGATAGGCATAGTTAGCAAATGAAATATTTTGATAGGGAACAAACAATGTATTTACCTTAATAGTGTTCAAATGGCTCTGAGCACTATGGGACTTAACTTCTGTGGTCATCAGTCCCCTAGAACTTAGAACTACTTAAACCTAACTAACCTAAGGACATCACACACATCCATGCCCGAGGCAGGATTCGAACCTGCGACCGTAGCAGTCACACGGTTCCGGACTGAGCGCCTTAACCGCGAGACCACCGCGGCCAGCAATAGTGTTCAAAAGTCATTAGAGCGCTACATGGCGTTACCAACATAAAAACCTAAACAGCCTTCATACACAAGTACCCTTTGTTGTATATGCCAACTTCTCACTCCTGTGGCACACAGTGCGGGGGACTGCACTGCCTCATATACTACCCTCACAGAACGAAAAGTACCATTTGCGATGGCGAATCAGTTTGTATGTGCAGTCTTAGACATAAAAATTGACCGCCGGCCGGCCGCCACAGAGACTAAGTTCGAGTCGTTCACTTAAGGTGGCCAATAAAACTGACCGCCCCTGACAACTCTTAAGTCCGGCCATCTGCACAATCTGGCAACACTGTAAGATGGGGAAGTGTCAAGAGGAAGTAGTGTCTATTTCCGAGGTGGTGTCGGACTCTGTGAGCCCGTGGTCTAGTGGAAACCGTGGTGCATTCTAAACTTATGGTCGCTTGTTTGCGTCCAACTGTAATTTTTTTTTTTTTTTTTTTTTTTTTTTTTTTGCCCTCGTCTAAAGTTATGAGTCTGATTGAACATCGAACATAATTCGCTTCACATTCCACCCACCAGCAATAACAAGAACTTCTGCAAACAATTCCGCAGGACGGCTCATGGCTGCGACGTGATCAGAACAGCTTACGATCGAGCGTTTCCTCGCGCTGCAGCGGCTACCGGCCACCGGCCAGACGCCACCCGCCGCCTGAAATCCGGCGCCGCCCATGTGAACGCGGCGCGACGCTGTCAGTGTATGTGTCAACTGTCATTTTCGAATTTGAAGCTCTAGTTATCATCTTACAGTTAAGCATTTGATTTTGCATACCTGAAAAAAATGAACTACGGTTAAGCATTGTAAAATTGATTCGCAAGTGGAAAAAGGTGTAATATCTGCAACACAATATATGCTTTTGGTATAACAGAGGGGAGAATGCAGAGGAGGCAGCTAGAAAGATTTGAGCTGTGTGTGGAGCGAGTGCTTTTGGGAAAAATACGCCAGAAAAAGATATTCTTGTTAAAACAAAGATCGTTCTGGCATGAATAATATCCACATTAAGGAAGTCTCGACTACTGATATATGTGATGGATTACCACTTTACCATCATGCGACATTTACATTCAACAGGGAAAGTTCAGAAGTCTGGTGTAGGAGTACTGGTTGCTCTAATTCGAAACAACAAAAATCACCAGAGTGACTATAATTGAACGTCATCAGGTCGCTCATTGAGCATTCCTATGCAGTACTGTAACCGGTAACGAGTTATGATGCCTTTATCGTTAACTTTCTAAGAAGAAGTGAACGGCTGAGCCCCACCAAAAGACATAAACTCGAGCAAAGGATAGTGTGAACATAATAGTTTACATCTGATGGCACCAAATATGTGTTTTGGGCTTCGAATTCTGATCCAAGGGGTGTGTGCATCACAGCAGGAATTTGTTGCCAACAACTGAGACACCTTCCGGTCGTAGTGTAAGAAAATCGACCGACAAAACTACATCACCTGTGCTACTGCATGATAACGCACTCTGTTGATTTGAGAAACAAAACTATCCAGGAGATTGATAGGAAAGTCGTCTTTCAGGCACTTGTATTGATAGGGAAGTCATCTCTCAAGCAGTTGTCCGTCTCGTCATATACTCGTAGAATTTTACGTTTCCCGCTATTGATCGATCAACCGTCAAGGCAATTTATTTCTAGACGAAAATACTCTTCAAACCACACTGGTTTAATGACATTGTTAGAAGCAGTGGCATTATGAATTTTACAGTACCATTAGGTTTTCTCTCTGACACTACGAGGTACTAAAAGTAGCAAGACGAATTTTGCTCGAGCGTTGTCTTGTCCATGCCCGAGGCAGGATTCCAACCTGCGACCGTAGCGGTCGCACGGTTGATGTTGGTGGGGCATGTGCATTGATCAGTGTATTTTTTTTGGGGGTGGGGGGTGGGGTGGGGGGCTCTGAATGAGCATAGTCATAAGTCGATTGTTGATGGGTGTGATTTCTTTGACAAAGTTGATGATAGATCTGTGTTCGAGAAATTCCATGCCGAAGATTGGTGCGTATTTCGCTATCTTTTGTTGTGTTTTTGCTCTTCAAGATGCGATGGTTCCAGTAATGCAAGGTTTCATTGTCAGTTAGTCGTGGTTCTGGAAGAGTAAGCATGAGAATTATTTGTCGGTCGATTTCTTATGTGAGATTATGTAGTTTTCGTGTTTGGATCAATGTATCGATGTTTAGTTTGCAAATGCATGTTTTCTACTTGTAGGGAAATTTACCAGAGATCTCCGATATTCTCTGCCGTGCTAGCCTGGACTCCCCAGAATCCGAAAATCCAGCTGCCGCCTTTCGAATGGCGGGCTGTGTACCACCTGGCGTGAAGTTGACCTTGCTTGCACAGTTCATGTTTGTTTCTGTTTCATTGGTATGGCCTGGGTGATACCAGGACCAGACAGGACCAGAGGGTGCTGAAGCCTTTGGAAGAAAATATTTTCAGCCGAGCTCATTGAGCTAACAGACGGTGACCAGAGTACTGGTGACTTTCACTCAGACGTGTCTGGATTTCTTGTTCAACGGATTGAATAGCCGTTCAGAATTGTGTTAGTATATGGTTCACCCCAAGCATTTGATTTCCTCGCTACCATCCATATGTGGGAAGCTTTCCCCTTTTTATTATTATTATTATTATTATCATTATGTCATCAGCAAGTCCGATACGGTGTATCTTCCCACCACTGAAGTAGATGTGTATTGTTCGATTCAATATTTCCGTCACATAAATGTGGGTTATAACTACGTTACATTGCTGCTAGCAGACATATTTCTCACTTTTCCTTAGACAGTTGCTAAATGTTACTCCATCAAAGGAATTATGTGCCCAACATTGTTGCAATACAGACGTTCAAATTATCCGATTTCTGTAATTTCATGTCGATATCAGATCGTTCTAATCGGATTCAGTCAGTCAGTCTTAATGTGGATATCCGACTACGGCTCTCATCACACGATTGACTGGGTAAACCACATTCTTAATCGGACTGTTGAATCTGGATCACTTATCTATGTTTAACATTTTAAATGTTCCGATAATAAATTGCCGTCTCTTTAATCTAAGAATAGATGATCAATGCAGCTAGCCGCTGTCTCTGTGTAATGTCTTGTCTGTATAGACGTGTATCTGTTGTCTTTAAGATCCCTTCACCTTCACACATAAGTCTATACAGTAAAGTAAGGCCCTCCCAGTTGTTGGCTGATCCGTGATAAGACAGGCGAAAAATTAGACTAATGGAGGATTATTAGTATTACCTCTATTTTCATTCGCTCTTTCTCTTTCTCTCCTTTATCTATGTATGGTTTTTAATATAAGATTTCATTATGTGATAAAAAGAATCAGCCAAATAGAATCTTTGGTGGAGTCCTTCGTCTTGGTAATCAGCGGCTGGCTCGCTGTAAGAGATCTTTACATTTATTATTACTGTTAAACACTACAGTCAGTCGGGAGAATCAATCGTTTGGACAGTTTGTTCCTTTTACGAAAGATTGCAAATTCCAGATGTGTACGAAGTCTTTTTGGACGATTTAACACAGACTCAGTGATTGCAGGCTCTCTTCGACACAGCTGAAACTTCCCCACTAATTACAGGGCCAACGTGATCAACAAATGATTCAGAAAAAACTCATTCGTTCATTCACTCCAGAACAAAAAAGTCACAAACCTTATTTATGGAGGAATCGTGTATTAAATCCATCTCCATTACATGTCCAGATATCCGGTGATTCCACGCCTTAATTATTTTCCTTTTGCAATCTCTTTCTCTTCAAAACAAACCGCCAACGGCACAAATGTTAATTGACCCGCTTTAGCGAGAAGAAAAGCAGAATATGTATCTCTAAGAAACAAGTCAATCCCTCAACAGATACTCCAGAATCTGTCCTAGTTACCACTCTAACAACCATGGAGAATGCATATATGACTCTCTCTTATTTCAAAGAATAAACGCACTAGAAAATATGCTGTCGCCGCATATATTACGAGAAAATCAGATTAGATAACTTTTCCAAAGTGAATGATTGTGGATGGTTTGATTGAAAATGATTAATTGGTGCGTGGTAGTGTTTATTTGCTGTGGGGATATTACATATGACAGGGCCTGAATTCTTAAACACTATGGAAAATACTAATACAATGTGCTCATTACAAATACGTTATTTCAATATAAATATATGAAGTAACGAGATAACAATTTATTTACAGGAGCAGAGCCCCATCCATCATAGCAGAGCAGTGCAAAATTGGTTTCAGGGCCCAGAGAGGATAAATCTGTTGCCGTTTGTTACACGATCACCGAACATCAACCAGATAGAGAATATATGAGCAGAGGTAACTAGGTCATTGTCATGTGGACATTCAAATGCAAGCGACCTTAGGACGAATATAGAAAACGTATGGTGGGAAGTAAACCGAGAAACTACACTATCGAGTGCTTAAGGAAATTAATGCCCCTACGCCTTTGATACATCTTACTTAATGATGGTTGGTGGGTTGGTTACTAAAAGTATACTCGTCCACAAAACCCATGTGGGAAATTATCTGATAATCGGTCAAGCTTTGCTTTGTCGCAGCTCTTTAGCATACAAGTCCACCCAATCCACGTCCTGCATATGACGTTAAGTAAGTAAGACGTATTAACTCCATAATATCATTAGGAGAGACAGTGCGCTCTTGATGTCGCGGCTGGTAAGTGCAGCGACTAGCAGTGCCCAATGCCGCCGCGATTTGTTTATGTTGGCTGAGCGTGGACACTGCAGCAGACACTTCGGCATAAACAGAAAGAAATCACCTTGGCTCTGACTGCAGTGAGCGGACATCACTACCTCCATGTTCTTATAGTAACAAACGTGAGACTCTACTCACATGTGCCATGGAGGAATTGCAACAGGTATCATCAGAATATTTACCAGTGACGAAATGTCCACTCTATCTGAATCCCAATAATATGGGAACATTGTCACAAAGTAATGCGAGGTGATACCAAAATTTATCTAAGACGCAAAAATTAACTGTAGAGCTTCCATGCACGCAGTAGTAGCACATAAGGAAATATTATGTCTTGGAAGCGTATATTTCATTTCCTCTTCTCGTATCAACGCCCTTGTTTTAGTATGAAGTGAGAAAATAAATACGAAAAACTAAAGTTCCTGAGAAGCATATAAGTCATTTCCTGATCTCATATCATAGCTTTTGTTTTAGTATGAAGTAAAAAATAAACAGTTTAGGGTTCTGAAGCATAATATGACACCAGATTCTTATCGTAGGCGCTATCGGAAAAGCAAAAAGGAGGAAGCTATCCATTCTTTTGTCCAACAGTGTGTTTCCCTTCATGCATTACTACCGCTCGGAGATTCTTATTTAAGGACTTGTGGGCACCAAGTTCTTCAGCAGAATAAGCCTTATGTTAATGTACTAATTACAGTATGGGAAAAATGCAACAAAGACGAGTTCCCCTAGAGCAGTGAGGATATTTGCACATGTCTATATTCAGCAATGACTGCCAACTGCCACAACACTTCACAGAACCCATGTGGCAGGTAACACAACTGTGCATGCACTTCAGACTTCATTCAGTCAGACGGCAGGAGATGGACGGAAACGTCAAATTTACGTCACTTTCCGAGTTGTATTCAATCCAGAATGACGTGTTATTAAGGTAGTTGAGCGTTCTAGCAATTACACTTTGATAATTTCCATATGAATATTTCGATAGGCAAAAGAACCCGTTATTGTGAAACCATCGGGAACTGCATTAATATCAAACTACAAGAAGTTGAGACAATACGTCTCTTCGCTGGATGACCTGTTACTGTTATTTAGAATTATCTCCGTCCTAGGCGTAATGCAAATGGAACTTCACATTTAAGAGGCTCTTGCCGCTATTCTTGACAAACATCAGCAACTTGTAATCACTGCGAGTTACAACTGCGTGATGATAATGGTTCAGGTTGTCAGTAGTTGTGGTGGTGTTATGCTGTCAAACTGCTTACAGTAACGTTAATGGTGGCGCACATAATTTAGCGCTGACTACCTCCTTAAGTAAAGATAGTGTGGTGGCGTCGTCGCTTCTCTTTATTTGGTATCAGCTTGAGTAATCCGTTTTAACGAACATACTCCATCCGCGAGCTGCTAATAATACAGTGTGACTATAGAGATTATCGTGCGGGTATTACATTAATTCTGCAGTGAATTGCTTAACAAATATTAGCTTCAGCTATGCAGCTGGAATGACTCATTACACAGGTACTCTACGTTGCACTTGGTTAAGTGATCAGTTCGCTGCAATGCTGCTTCTACTGTTCGTAAATAGTTGTATACTGACCATTCGTTATTTGTTTAAATATGCGCCACAATCTGATTTGCATGTATATGACATGGGTTTGTGTCGTCACAAAGCAATGGTTCAAATGGTTCAAATGGCTCTGAGCACTATGGGACTTAACTTCTGAGGTCATCAGTCCCCTAGAACTTAGAACTACGTAAACCTAACTAACCTAAGGACATCACACACATCCATGCCCGAGTCAGGATTCGAACCTGTGACCGTAGCGGTCGCGCGGTTCCAGACTGTAGCGCCTAGATCCGCTCGGCCACCCTGGCCGGCACAAAGCAATGACTAAGGTTTGGATGCCGGTGAAATCCCTTACATTGATGGCAAGACAAATGTTCGCAAATCACCTCTGTTGTCTCAAAAAACAATTGCATCTTAAATATCGAAGGACGAACGTCCACACTGTCACAGCGCGTTGAAATACAGCAACGACGGCAGATGGAAATTTGTGACCGACCGGCCTTCGAACCTGGACATACTTCTTACTAGACAGACGCGCTGACCACTGCACTATTTTTTTAAAAAAAGTTTGAGAAGTCTTTCAGCACCAGGTAGGCGGAGGCAAAGAGGGCAGGGGTCGAAGATCCGAGGCCTAGGCGCAATGCCTCCCCCATACCTGTCCACTGAGTAGCTGTATTATTCCCATATATTCCATGTTTGTTTCCATATGTGCCTTAAATTGTAGAACAAAATTGAAGTAGTAATTAAGGTAAAATAAATTACAGATTGCCGCTTCCAATGGCGTACGTTCCTTGCAGAACATAACTTATAACAGTCAAAAGTGTGACGGAAAAATACATAACAAATATTCATTCAGAAACATATTCTCAATTTGAGTTATTATGCACCGGATGCATATGAGGTCTGTAAAGAAGCCATATATTTTTCAACAAATGAAAGAAATTGAGGAGCCGGATGGGTTTTGCCAAATTAGAACAGTTCTGACTTTAGAACCAACGTAAAAGAAGATTCCAGGAATAAAAAAAGTGAAAAAATAGTATTCTGCTTCTAATCAATAAAACTGTCCACATCTTTGTAGCCCACATAAAGCAATAGACAAAACATTTTGAAACCATTCCTTATATTCGTTATTCTTCTTCAGCTTACATTGTTCTTTTGCAATATAAAACATGTACTCTTCTAAGTTCGAAGTTTTTTTTGTTAACACGTAAAACACAAACTGTCCCAGGAGCCACGAAAAACTGTTATTCTTTGCGGACGGGTAACATTTCCTGTCGGGTTGTAAAGCTTCAGTTATCAGTATATGACTTTCTGAGGTTCTGCTGATAGTGCTGATTTCTTCCTATTGCAGATCCAAATACTGATTCTATTTTCACAAAAGAACATGTGCGCTACAGTTTCTACAAGCCGACATTTGTAGCAGTATGGAGATGGTCTCAATTAGATTTTCCATAATCGTTCCGCTGTGGGTATGGTTTCGTTTACAACTTCGTACCATACTGCACTGACTCTAGTTGGTAGAATTTTATTGTTGATATTTTTCCAGACGTTCATCCAGTTTTTAGTAGGTTAATTTACATGAATTGGGTTGTGAAGACCATGTCTGGTAATATAATCATAGGCGGTTCTAGTGTTCGTTTGTGCTGGTAGGCTGTCATCTAAATGTGCTACATTAACAGGAGCGTTCCTATCCCCAGTATCTAACGAGAAGAACGGAAGTTTTGTGATGCCTGTCTTAGTGGCATGTATTACTATAAAAGCACGAGTTAGAAGCAGTGCGTCACATCTAGATTTAACGTCTTTAATTCCAAGTCCTCCGTTTTGCCTCTGCAAAGTCGCTGTGTGGAAGGATACTTTGAAGATATTTTGTTTCCACGTATACCAACACGCTGCAGCTAGTATTTTACGTGCGGTGACCTGCGGTATCAGTAAGACTGCTGCGACATCATATACTTTGCTAAGTATGTATGTATTTATAAACTGAACTTTCTGCAGTCAGTCTAACGATCGCATGTCATGGTCCTTCAACAAGGCTCCGATGGCATTGAGTGTCCGCTCCCAATTTTTCGTAGCCATGAGCTTGGGATTCGCTCTTAACCACAATCCGAGTCTCTCTTCAGTTACATCTAACCAGTGCGCACCTATTGTACTATTGTAAGAACCGAGATGCAGTATTTTGGATTTAAAATTTTGTAAATTTGTGCTAAGATCTTATGGGACCAAGCTGCTTAGGTCATCGGCCCTTAGCTTACTCACTGCTTAATCTAACTTAACCAACTCGCGCTATGGGCAACACACACACCCATGCCAGAGGGAGGACTCGAACCTCCGACGGTGGGCACTGTCGGGACACAGCAGCCAACCTCTCTGCAGCACCTATCTACACACGCTCCTCGTCAGACGCGGATTCCCATCTTTGCCGCATGCTACATGTGCGGTACCTTCCGCTCTGCCCCCCCCCCCCCCCCCCCCCGTCTCATACGTTATTCGACTATTCGACTCGCTCGCGGCCACACTGTATTCCCGCGAGGGTTCGGACAATGACGTGCGTCTAGCACTGAAAACTTTCGATGACCCGTAGAGAACTGAATAATTATTCAGGATGTTTCAGGAGGAATAGTAAATATTGTAGGAAGTGGTAGTATAGAAAAATTCCATATAACATGTGTCCAATTTTTATTGAGTACATATAGCTGGGTTCAATGCATTTTCGTTTCATATGTTGGTCCTTACAGGACCCAGTTGTCTACACTTCCTTGAAAATGAGCTTCCATCGTTAATGGAAGAGGTTTCTTTGGCTACAAGAATGCGTATATTCCTCCAGAATGACGGGGCTCCTGCACATTCTAGTCGTCAGGTGACAAAATATCCAAGCCTAACATTTCCCAGAAAATGGATCAGTAGATATGGGCACTTTTCTTGGCCACCACGGTCCCCGGACCTTATCTCTTTGGATTTTTGCCGGCAGGGACGGTTAAAGGTGAAGTCCACAAAGAAAAAGTAAACCCAAGAGCCAATTTGATCGTTCGGATTATGAATAGTGCAGCTCTCATAAAAGAACGCAAAGACGTCCTCATAAGAGCTACACATGGTGTTATCAAGGGAAGTCAAATGCGCATTGAAGTTAGCGGGGGAATTTTTGAAAATCAACTTTGAGTTTTTTAGGCTTATGTACTAACAGCTGTATCTCTGTACTCAATAAAAAGTGGACGCACTTATTTGGAATTTTTAATGCATTTCGTCTGTACTACCACCTGCTAAAATATCTACTATTCCTCCTGAAACACTCTGAATATGGATGTATGTGTGGTGTCTGTTCTTTCGGACATGTCCGACAGAAAAGACACTACGAATCCGGGTTCGAACCTGGGCAGGCACAAATTTTCATATGATGCCGTTGTTCTATTTTAACGCCAATGACAGCCTGGACATCTGTCCTTCGATATTTAATTGATTAACAAGGCTGTGTATGTCGATTCGTAGTATCTGTTCTTTCGGAAATGTCCGAAAGAACAGACACACACCCACCCACACCCATCCACCCACCCACACACACACACACACACACACACACACACACACACACACACATTTTTATCTTAAGTGCTATTCGAAAAATGTTTGGCAACTCAGTGATAGTGCCGGATTGGAGCTACATCAACCTACTCATTTCATTAGATACAGTTGTAATTTTCTGAACAATTCCTCTTTAATAAGTGACAGCGACAGTGTCTGCCATCGTTTACTTTGTCAGAAACCTGCTTCTTTCTGCCCTAGCCTATACTACAGCAATGAGTGATTGCTCACATTCTTGATACCTGACTCGACGTGCTACTGCAACTGTAGCCAACGATTCAAATCCCACCGGAAAAGTATGTTTCAAGTCAGAGGGTTTTGCTCCTCCCCTACTGTCATTGAAAACGATCACAACGAAATTAAATATAGGAGTCCTATGAAACACTTTAGTTCATACTGCAGTGCTGTGCAGATGAAAAAAGTAGTTTTCCACAATTATCAGATGACAGATGGAGTTTGTCAGATTCCACTAATTATCACTGCATTATTAATTGTTGGTTCACAGGCGCTGTTCTGCCGCTTATTGTAACCGGTTTTTTGAATGTCAGAGCCATCTGGAATGTTCTAATTCACCTTAAGTCTTCACGTTTCGAGCAAAGGCAGAATATCCGTCAGAAAAGCTGACAACAAAAAGCAAGGCCATGCCTGTCTTCTGGCGGACGTGCCAATGACAATCATCTCAATAACAATATTGTACAGCAAATATACGTTGCCAACTCAACCACTGGAGAATCTCCAAAAATTGTGATCGCGTCTGGCGAATACGCTTTCAAGGTTTCGGTCCCATTAGGACAGTAAAACGCAAATAATTGTCACAGTTATTAATTTATGACATTTAGTTTGCACTCATTGCATCGATGTGTTACAAGTAAGTACACTCTAGCGCCTAAAACTAGTTACAGAAATGCGAATAAGACTCATTGACATATAATGAGGATATTGCGGCCCTTGCCACCCGCAACTTTGAGACGAAGCTCTAGTCACTTCCGAGGTCACTCATAGAACACATCAGCTGGTATCCTTCCTGGCAGTATAACTGAAACTTGGCAACAGCGCAGAATATGTTTGGCAACTCTGTGAGCGACGAATTACTTCCTTGATGGTACAGAACTATCTTGCTAATTTCACTTGACATCATCGTGTCATTTCAATTGAATAATGTTATAAGAGTCGGGGGGCATGAAAGGGAAGCAGTGGTTGGGAAGGGAGTGAGAAAGGGTTGTAGCCTCTCCCCAATGTTATTCAATCTGTATATTGAGCAAGCAGTAAAGGAAACAAAAGAAAAGTTCGGAGTAGGTATTAAAATCCAGGGAGAAGAAATAAAAACTTTGAGGTTCGCCGATGACACTGTAATTCTGTCAGAGACAGCACAGGACTTGGAAGAGCAGTTGAACGGAATGGACAGTGTCTTGAAAAGAGGGTATAAGATGAACATCAGCAAAAGCAAAACGAGGATAATGGAATGTAGTCGAATTAAGTCGGTTGATGCTGAGGGAATTAGATTAGGAAATGAGTTTTGCTATTTGGGGAGCAAAATAACTGATGATGGTCGAAGTAGAGAGGATATAAAATGTAGACTGGCAATGGCAAGGAAAGCGTTTCTGAAGAAGAGAAATTTGTTAACATCGAGTATAGATTTAAATGTCAGGAAGTCGTTTCTGAAAGTATTTGTATGGAAGTGAAACATGGACAATAAATAGTTTGGACAAGAAGAGAATAGAAGCTTTCGAAATGTGGTGCTACAGAAGAATGTTGAAGATTAGGTGGGTAATTCACGTAACTAATGAGGAAGTATTGAATAGGATTGGGGAGAAGAGAAGTTTGTGGCACAACTTGAGTAGAAGAAGGGATCGGTTGGTAGGACATGTTCTGAGGCATCAAGGGATCACAAATTTAGCATTGGAGGGCAGCGTGGAGGGTAAAAATCGTAGAGGGAGACGAAGAGATGAATACACTAAGCAGATTCAGAAGGATGTAGGCTGCAGTACGTACTGGGAGATGAAGGAGCTTGCACAGGATAAGGTAGCATGGAGAGCTGCATCAAACCAGTCTCAGGACTGAAGACCACAACAACAACAACAATGTGATTTTCTCTTAAAAAGTGACGCAAAGATATCAGTTAATGCTTTTGAGTCAAGGGAAGTCGTTCCACACAGGAAATACAACTACTCTCGTCTCTTATGTTTGCGATTTACCTGCCGTAGTGGCTACTGGGCTAATAAGTAAGTCACAGATATTCCATGTGGTTGCCGGCACGGTAGCTCAGCGTGTTCGGTCAGAGGGTAACGTGTCCTCTGTAATAAAAAAAACTGAGTTAACAGATCAACAACGAACTTAAATGGATGTCTTACGACGTCCGCCCCGAGCACATGCAACGAACTAAAGCGGCCAAAATGAAAAAATAAAAATAAAAATTTGGTCGTTAGCTCCCAGGTAACGTGCTTGCCTGTCAGGTGTACACGGCCTTTGTTCGTCTTTCGAGACTCGCTGAAACCCAAATTTTTAATTCTTTTGTAGCAGAGCTACAAGCAAGCAGATACAAACTCAGTAAGGGAATCGTAAGAAAATGCTAGAGCAAAGTTATGTGAAGTGTTGTGGCAGTTAGCAGTCACTGCTGTATACAGACATGTGCAAATATCCTCACTGCTCTAGGGGAACTCGTCTTTGTTGCGTTTTTCCCATACTGTAATTAGCACAATAACATAAGGCTTATTCTGCTGAAGAGCTTGATGCCCACAAGCCCTTAAATGAGAATCTCCGAGCGGTAGTAATGCATGGAAGGAAACATACAGTTGGACAAAAGAATGGACAGCTCCCTGCTTTTTGCTTTTCCGATAGCGCCTACGATAAGAATCTGGTGTCATATTATGCTTCAGAACCCTAAACTGTTTATTTTTACTTCATACTAAAACAAAAGCTATGATATGAGATCAGGAAATGACTTATATGCTTCTCAGGAACTTTAGTTTTTCGTGTTTATTTTCTCACTTCATACTAAAACAAGGGCGTTGATACGAGAAGAGGAAATGAAATATACGCTTCCAAGACATAATATTTCCTTATGTGCTACTACTGCGTGCATGGAAGCTCTGCAGTTAATTTTTGCGTCTTAGATAAATTTTGGTATCTTCTCACATTACTTTGTGAGAACGTTCCCATATTATTGGGATTCAAATAGAGTGGACATTTCATCACTGGTAAATATTCTGATGATACCTGTTGCAATCCCTCCATGGCACATGTGAGTAAAGTCTCACGTTTGTTACTATAAGAACATGGAGGTAGTGATGTCCGCTCACTGCAGTCAGAGCCAAGGTGATTTCTTTCTGTTTATGCCGAAGTGTCTGCTGCAGTGTCCACGCTCAGCCAACATAAACAAATCGCGGCGGCATTGGGCACTGCTAGTCGCTGCACTTACGAGCCGCGACAACAAGAGCGCACTGTCTCTCCTAACTATATTATGGAGTTAATACATCTTACTTACTTAACGTCATATGCAGGACGTGGATTGGGTGGACTTGTATGCTAAAGAGCTGCGACAAAGCAAAGCTTGACCGATTATCAGATAATTTCCCACATGGGTTTTGTGGACGAGTATACTTTTAGTAACCAACCCACTAACCATCATTAAGTAAGATGTATCGAAGGCGTAGGGGCATTAATTTCATCAAGTCATCGATAGTGTAGTTTCTTGGTTTACTTCCCACCGTACGTTTTCTATATTCGCCCAAAGGTCGCTTGCATTTGTAGGTCCACATGGCAATGACCTTGTTACCTCTGCCCACATAATCTCTATCTGGTTGATGTTCGGTGATCGTGTAACAAACGGCAACAGATTTCTCCTCTCTTGGCTCTGAAACCGATCTTGCACTGCTCTGCTATGATGGATGGGGCTCTGCTCCTGTAAATAAATTGTTATCTCGTTACTTCATGTATTTATATTCAAGTAAAGTATTTGCAATAAACACATTGTACCAGAATTTTCCATAGTGTTTAAGAATTCAGGCCTTGTCATAGATAAGAGATCCAGATTCAACAGTCCGATTAAGAATGTGGTTTACCCAGTCAATCGTGTGATGAGATATCCACATTAAGACTGACTGGCTGAATCCGATTAGAACGATCTGATATCGACATGAAATTACAGAAATCGGATAATTCGAACGCCTGTATTGCAACAATGCTGGGCACATAATTCCTTTGATGGAGTAACGTTTAGCAACTGTCTAAGGAAAAGTGAGAAATATGTCTGCTAGCAGCAATGTAACGTAGTTATAACCCACATTTATGTGATGGAAATATTGAATCGAACAATACACATCTACTTCAGTGGTGGGAAGATACACCATATCGGACTTGCTGATGACATAATGATAATAATAATAATAAAAATAAAGGGAAAGCCTCCCACATATGGATGGTAGCGAGGAAATCAAATACTTGGGGTGAACCATATACTAACACAATTCTGAACGGCTATTCAATCCGTTGAACAAGAAATCCAGACACGTCTGAGTGAAAGTCACCAGTACTCTGGTCACCGTCTGTTAGCTCAATGAGCTCGGCTGAAAATATTTTCTTCCAAAGGCTTCAGCACCCTCTGGTCCTGTCTGGTCCTGGTATCACCCAGGCCATACCAATGAAACAGAAACAAACATGAACTGTGCAAGCAAAGTCAACTTCACCCCAGGTGGTACACAACCCGCCAGTCGAAAGGCGGCAGCTGGATTTTCGGATGCTGGGGAGTCCAGGCTAGCACGGCAGAGAATATCGGAGATCTCTGGTAAATTTCCCTACAAGTAGAAAACATGCATTTGCAAACTAAACATCGATACATTGATCCAAACACGAAAACTACATAATCTCACATAAGAAATCGACCGACAAATAATTCTCATGCTTGCTCTTCCAGAACCACGACTAACTGACAATGAAACCATGCATTACTGGAACCAACGCATCTTGAAGAGCAAAACACAACAAAAGATAGAGAAATGCGCACCAGTCTTTGGCATGGCATTTTTCGAACACAGATCTATCATCAACTCTGTCAAAGAAATCACACCCATCAGCAATCGACTTATGACTATGCTCATTCTGAGCCCCAATGAAAAAATATACACTCATCAATGCACATGCCCAGGCGAGCATCGAAAATAAGAACATCGAAAAATGTCGAAAAATTCTGTAACTCACTCAAGAAAACTATGAGCAAAATTCACCAAGAGACGTGAAAATACTATTCTACATCTACATTTATACTCCGCAAGCCACCCAATGGTGTGTGGCGTAGGGCACTTTACGTGCCACTGTCATTACCTCCCTTTCCTGTTCCAGGCGCGTATGGTTATCGGGAAGAACGACTGCCGGAAAGCCTCCGTGCACGCTCGAATCTCTCTAATTTTACATTCGTGATCTCCTCTGGAGGTATAAGTAGGGGGAAGCAATATATTCGATACCTCATCCAGAAACGCACCCTCTCGAAACCTGGCGAGCAAGCTACACCGCGATGCAGAGCGCCTCTCTAGCAGAGTCTGCCACTTGAGTTTGTTAAACATCTCCGTAACGCTATCACGGTTACCAAATAACCCTGTGACGAAACGCGCCGCTCTTCTTTGGATCTTCTCTATCTCCTCCGTCAACCCGATCTGGTACGGATCCCACACTGATGAGCAATACTCAAGTATAGGTCGAACGAGTGTTTTGTAAGCTACCTCCTTTGTTGATGGACTACATTTTCTAAGGACTCTCCCAATGAATCTCAACCTGGTACCCGCCTTACCAACAATTAATTTTATATGATCATTCCACTTCTAATCGTTCCGCACGCATACTCCCAGATATTTTACAGAAGTAACTGCTACCAGTGTTTGTTCCTTGTTTCTATGTATTCACAATACATTACATTTGTCGATGTTGAGGGTCAGTTGCCACTCCCTGCACCAAGTGCCTATCCGCTGCAGATCTTCCAGCATTTCGCTACAATTTTCTAATGCTGCAACTTCTCTGTATACTACAGCATCATCCGCGAAAGGCCGCGCGGAACTTCCGACACTATCTACTACGTCATTTATATATATTGTGAAAAGCAATGGTCCTATAACACTTCCCTGTGGCACGCCACGTCTGTAGACATATCTCCATTGAGAAAAACATGCTGTGTTCTGTTTGCTAAAAACTTTTCAATCCAGCCACACAGCTGGTCTGATATTCCGTAAGCCCGCATCTCGTGGTCGTGCGGTAGCGTTCTCGCTTCCCGCGCCCGGGTTCCCGGGTTCGATTCCCGGAGGGGTCAGGGATTTTCTCTGCCTCGTGATGGCTGGGTGTGTGTGTGTTGTCCTTAGGTTAGTTAGGTTTAAGTAGTTCTAAGTTCTAGGGGACTGATGACCATAGATGTTAAGTCCCATAGTGCTCAGAGCCATTGTTTTGATATTCCGTAGGCTCTTACTTTCTTTATCAGGCGACAGTGCGGAACTGTATCGAACGCCTTCCAGAAGTCAAGGAAAATGGCATCTACCAGGGAGCCTGTATCTAATATTTTCTGGGTCTCATGAACAAATAAAGCGAGTTGGGTCTCACATGATCGCTGTTTCCGGAATCCATGTTGATTCCTACAGAGTAGATTCTGGGTTTCCAGAAATGGAATGATACGCGAGCAAAAAACATGTTCTAAAATTCTACAAGAGATCGATGTCAGAGATATAGGTCTATAGTTTTGCGCATCTGCTCGACGACCCTTCTTGAAGACTAGGACTACCTGTGCTCTTTTCCAATCATTTGGAAACTTCCGTTCCTCTACAGATTTGCGGTACACGGCGGTTAGAAGGGGGACAACTTCTTTCGTGTACTCTGTGTAGAATCGAATTGGTATCCCGTCAAATCCAGTGGACTTTCCTCTGTTGAGTGATTTCAGTTGCTTTTCTATTCCTTGGACACTTATTTCGATATCAGCCATTTTTTCGTTTGTGCGAGGATTTAGAGATGGAACTGCAGTGCGGTCTTCCTCTGTGAAACGGCTTGGGAGACTTCAACTCTCTATTTGGGACAGAAAAATCCTATAGAAAAATCATTGGTACAAATTCAACAGACCAAAATACTTACACCAACGGAACATGTCTGACTGACATTTGCCAACAATTCAACCTCAAAATGATGTCTACCCACTTTACGAGAAAATCAGTTCTCAGGTAAAATGCTTGGCTTCCAGGTGCAAGCTGCTTTCGTTCGCCTTTCGAGACTCGCTGGAAGCCAGATTTTTAATTCTTTTGTAGCAGAGCTACAAGCAGGCAGATACAAACTCAATAAGGGGATCGTAAGACAACGCTCGATCATAATTCGTCTTGCTACTTTTAGTACCTCTCAGTGTCAGAGAGACAACCTTATGGTACTGCAAAATTCATAATGCCACTTTTGTTTTCAGCCGACATATTTTTTGTTGTGAATACATAATTTCATCTATGAACTGCCACATTTTCATAACACTTGCGAATGGTACATGAAATGAAGTAAATACAGACCTTTTTGAAGTCAAAAGTCGGTAATATCCTACTAATTAGTGTTAAAATAGGCGCAATCGTCTTACAGATACTTAATGCTTTATTATGATAAACTGCCGTCGTGATGTTTCTGCAGTAAGCTCAATTTAATTTGTGTTAGTACAGTGAATATTTTAATTGTGTTTTCCATTAGTTTACTGAACGTAACAGTAATCATCAAAGAGAAATTAATCATCAGCAGAATTTTCTTTCACGATATCTAAAACAATTTGACAATCCTAAAGTAGTTTACAAATTCCACGCCAGTAGAAACGAACTGCTTCTAACGATGTTATTAAACCAGTGTGGTTTGAAGAGTATTTTCGTCTAGAAATAAATTGCCTTGACGGTTGATCGATCAACAGCAGGAAACGTAAAATTCTACGAGTATATGACGAGACGGACAACTGCCTGAGAGATGACTTCCCTATCAATACAAGTGCCTGAAAACGACTTTCCTATCAATCTCCTGGATAGTTTTGTTTCTCAAATCAACAGAGTGCGTTATCATGCAGTAGCACAGGTGTTGTAGTTTTGTCGGTCGATTTTCTTACACTGCGACCGGAAGGTGTCTCAGTTGTTGGCAACAAATTCCTGCTGTGATGCACACACCCCTTGGAGCAGAATTCGTAGCCCAAAACACATTTTTGGTGCCATCAGATGTAAACTATTATGTTCACACTACCCTTTCCTCGAGTTTATATCTTTTGATGGGGCTCAGCCGTTCACTTCTTCTTAGAAAGTTAACGATAAAGGCATCATAACTCGTTACCAGTTACAGTACTGCATAGGAATGCTCAATGAGCGACCTGATGACGTTCAATTATAGTCACTCTGGTGATTTTTGTTGTTTCGAATTAGAGCAAGCAGTACTCCTACACCAGACTTCTGAACTTTCGCTGTTAAATGCAAATGTCGCATGATGGTTAAGTGGTAATCCATCACATATATCAGTAGTCGAGACTTCCTTAATGTGGAAAATCTTTCATGCCAGAACGATCTTTGTTTTAACAAGAATATCCTTTTCCGGCGTATTTTTCCCAAAAGCACTCGCTCCACACACAGTTCAAATCTTTCTAGCTGCCTCCTCTGCATTCACCCCTCTGTTATACCAAAAGCATATATTGTGTTGCAGATATTACACCTTTTTCCACTTGCGACTCAATTTTACAATGCTTAACTGTAGTTCATGTTTTTCAGGTATGCAAAATCAAATGCTTAACTGTAAGATGATAACTAGAGCTTCAAATTCGAAAATGACAGTTGACACATACACTGACAGCGTCGCGCCGCGTTCACATGGGCGGCGCCGGATTTCAGGCGGGGGGTGGCGTCTGGCCGGTGGCCGGTAGTAGAGATGGGGGATCAGCTCCTGAACTGTTTTATAGAGTTGAATCTTTCAAAGGAGTGACCATCAGTGATTCAGAAAAAAAGAACGGTAGCTCCAAACGTTTCACACAGCAGAGAGAGAGAGACAGAGAGAGAGAGAGAGAGAGAGAGAGAGAGAGAGTCGGAGCAGACCAGTGGGGCCTCTGCTGGTCAGAGCACACTGCACGCCACACAACACAGCCCGCGCCGGCCTCTGCCCTGCTTCTGCCTTGGCTACCTGCATTGTGCAGTGCCCCATTGGATTTTGTGTTTCACATATGCCGTGCCGCCTCTGTGCTTCCTCTGCCGCGTGCAGTGTGGCGCACCTTAACTTAGCATCGCACTCCGTCGATCGTTTCAGTCGCACGTCCTGCCCTCTGGGCAGTTGATGCGAGCAACAGGACAGAGAGCCTCCTACCGGAGAACATAAGAACTACTTGCAACAACCTGCGCGCAAGAGAACGGATGGTTTGCCTCGGAGCGGGTGAGTGTTGGCCGTTCACCGCTCCCCCCCACCCTCGGAACTCGCCAGCTCAACGCTCACCCCACCGTTCTCGACTCTAGCCAGAGCGTTGAGCAAAGCAACTCAGGTGTCACTCTGGTCTCTGCGGTCTTAGCTCACGAAGCAGTACAGCTCGCGGCTCGACCAGCTTGACTCAGCGCCTCTGCATCGGAGTTCGTCCATTCTGGATATTGTTCTTCGTACTAATACCGATATGTATATTATATAATTATGTTATGTATACATCATTTGTTTTTATTTTATTTTTATTTGTTTAAACTGATCAGATGAGGTTCCTGAAGACTCCTCTTACTATAGGATTTTTTATTATGGACACTCGAATTTACACTTTAATTACGAGCGAACCAATAAACGTATCGCAAAATGTGATACACCAATATTTTCCTTGTTTTATTCTGCATAAGGCTATATGCAGCACTTTGGTCTTACAGTCAAATTTATATTTTTTTTCTAATTGTAGTACAGATTTTGCGATTTTGGGCGTCTTCGGAAGGAAATGTTCACTTTAAAAATATATGGCTTGGGATGTATTTGTACGAGGTTAATGAAATTTTAATACATTATAGCCAAATACATTGTTAATGTAAATCTCAAGTTACAACATTTTCCGATCACCCAAAAAACCACGATAGTGCAAAATAAATCGATAATCAAAAACTTTGTCATATCGTGGAAATTTCAATAAACAATACAAAATTCTTACTCATTATCTGTGTTACTTCAAAATAGGATCAAATATGATCAAAATACAGGTATAGTACTGGAATAAACCAAGTTTAAAGGGCAATGTGCCTTCCATTTATTTTCTATTGTGAATGAGTGGTGAGTCATGAAAAAGACCTAGTTCATTTCAGGGAGTGAACAGTTCGGATCCGATCTCTGAAAAGAACAGTTTTGCCCATCTCTAGCCGGTAGCCGCTGCAGCGCAAGGAAACGCTCGAGCGTAAGCTGTTCTGATCACGTCGCAGCCATGAGCCGTCCTGCAGAATTGTTTGTAGAACTTCTTGTTATTGCTGGTGGGTGGAATGTGAAGCGAATTATGTTCGATGTTCAATCAGACTCATAACTTCAGAGGAGGGCCGAAATGTAAAAAAAAAAAAGAAAAAAAAATTACAGTTGGACGCAAACAGGTGACCATAAGTTTAGAATGCACCACGGTTTCCACTAGACCACGGGCTCACAGGCTCACAGAATCCGACACCACCTCGGAAGTAGACACTACTTCCTCTTGACACTTCCCAATCTTACAGTGTTGCCAGATTGTGCAGATGGCCGGACTTAAGAGTTGTCAGGGGCGGTCAGTTTTATTGGCCACCTTAAGTGAATGACTCGGACTTAGTCTCCGTGCCGGCCAGCCGGCAGTCAGTTTTTATGTCTAAGACTGTATATATGACGTGAGTCATAACCACTTTAGATCCTAGAATGAGGACGATCGTGTGAGATATTCTTCGACGACCATGTATTTCATGCATCGTTGTCATAAGGGCTAAATTTTGCCTCCCACAATCAGCAGTATAAAAGTTATCAGTATTCGTTCTGTCTCAGTAATTTTTCGCAGACTGAACTGCGATCTACCAAAGAGAGAATACATAGTTACCATAAATAGTCCTACCTAAAACTGAATGAAGCATTCTTAGGTGTTGGGTTGCATTGTATTATGGAAACTGCACAGTATTCAGATGGGGTAGCTGATCCTCATTTCCATTCATACATGAAGAACATCTGCGGACATTTCAAGCAGTTTTTCCACTGAAAAAGCCTTAAACGCTTTATATTAATTGTTTAAAACCGTTTCGTAATCGATGTGAATTTTTTTGGAGATAAACTTAACAAGTATTGATTTTCGTTTGGTTTTCACTCACTCTCTGAATACATAATCTCCTCTTGGATACACTGCGCTTAGGTGAGGCCAAATCGGAATAATATCTTCAGAATTACGTGATCCCAATGCCACGAAGTGCAGAATACAAATAAACTTTCTCTTCGCGCCTTTAGTTTACTTGTATTTCAGTGGTGTTGACTTGCAGGTGTTAAATACACCGATGAGACAAAACATTATTGTGTAACAGCGTGTTAGTCCATATTTGGAACACTGTAGAGCGGCTATTTTGTTTGGCATGGATTCGACATATTCTTGAAAACTTACTGGATGCATATCACACCAGATGTATACGCACAGGTAATGAAATTCCTGTAAATTAAAGGCCTATGGTTTGTGGGTGCAGACCTGGCGCCAGATAGCGTCCCCAATGTGTTCGGATCAAGCTAATTTGATGGCCAAGACATTAACGTGAGTTCACTATCATGCTCCTCAAAGAACTGCAGCATCATTCTGGTCTTACGACATCGACAGTTATCCTGCTGGGAAATTTCATTGTTGTTGGGGTAGACATGAAGCATGAAGCAATGCAGGTGGCCCAGAACATGTTCACGTAGTCCACAGCTGTCATGGTGCCTTCTATTACTACCATACGTTACATGAAATACCCCTCATATCATAATACTGTTCCCACCATCATGCGTCCAAAATGCGGTGCATATTTCGATCAGCTGTTCACCCTGATGACAGCGTGTTCGGACACGACCATCAACCTGGTGAAACAAGAATCGTGATTCATTCTATCTGGCGATTGTTTTCGATATTGCATTGTGCAATCTCGATGAACCCCTTCTCTGACTATTGAGTCAGCATTGGACGAATGGAAAAACTGGTAGAAGCCGACCTCGGGGAAGATCAGTTTGAATTCTGTAGAAATGTTGGAACACGTGAGGCAATACTGACTCTACGACTTCTTAGAAAATAGATTAAGGAAAGTTTCTAGCATATGTAGACTTGGAGAAAGCTTTTGACAATGTTGACTGGAATACTCTCTTTCAAATTCTGAGGGTGGCAGGTGTAAAATACAGGGAGCGAAAGGTTATTTACAATTTGTATAGAAACCAGATGGCAGTTATAAGAGTCGAGGAGCATGAAAGGGGAACCAGTGGTTGGGAAGGGAGTGAGACAGGGTTGTAGCCTACCTCCGATGTTACTCAATCTGTATATTGAGCAAGCAGTAAAGGAAGCAAAAGAATAATTCTGAGAAGGAATTAAAATCCATGGAGAAGAAATAAAAACTATGAGGTTCGCCGATGATGTTGTAATTCTGTCAGAGACAGCAAAGGACCTGGAAGAGCAGCTGAATGGAATGGACAGTGTCTTGAAAGCAGGATATAAGATGAACATCAACAAAAGCAAAACGAGGATAATGGAATGTAGTCGAATCAAATTGGGTGATGCTTCGGGAATTAGTTTAGAAAATGAGACGCTTAAAGTAGTAAATGAGTTTCGCTTTTTTGGGGAGCAAAATAACTCAAAGTAGAGAGGATATAAGATTTAGATTGGCAATGGCAAGTAAAGCGTTTCTGAAGAAGAGAAATTTGTTAACATTGAGTATAGATTTAAGTGTCAGGAAGTTGTTTCTGAAAGTATTTGTATGGAGTGTAGCCATCTATTGGAGTGAAACGTGGACGATAAATAATTTAGACAAGAAGAGAATAGAAACTTTCGAAATGTTGAGCTATAGAAGAATACTGAAGATTAGATGGGTAGTTCACATAACTAATGAGGAGGTATTGAATAGAATTAGGGAGAAGAGAAATTCGTGGCACAACTTGACTAGAAGAAGGGATCGGTTGGTAGGACATATTCTGAGGCATCAAGGGATCACCAATTTAGTATTGAAGGGCAGCCTGGAGGGCAAAAATTGTAGAGGGAGACCGAGAGATGAATACACTAAACAGATTCAGAAGGATTTAGGTTGCAGTAGGTACTGGGAGATGAAGAAAACTGCGCAGGATAGAGCAGCAAGGAGAGCTGCATCAAACCAATCTCAGGACTGAAGACCACAACAACAACATACATATATACGCAGCAAGGCTGTATAAACACTATGTTGAAAATACATTAAATATGCTTTGAGGAAGCTGCGCTTACGAAACTTGGGGTCATATGCGTCAGAGAAACTTAATTGTTGACTGCTCTGTAGTGAGAGATGATGGGGTTGCGCTTTATTAATAATGCAGTGTAGTAGTGTGGTCCATCAGCAGTTTAATGTTTGGAAGAAACAGCCAGCAAATAATACTGGAAAAGCTGATGTTAACTGCTAAAATATTCAAAGTCTATAAGACATGCCGCTATAAGTGTGCTACTTTATTTGCACTGTGCTTTAAATTCTAAATATCTGATTACTGACAACTGCAGAATCAAATCTAAGTACTGATTGTACATCCAGTTCTTTTCTTCTTAATTTTGAAGAAAATGAGCATGAAACTGTGTACGAAGTCTATGTTTCAGTCCCCAAATGCTAATTACAGTCTATACATCGATTAAAATTACTTTGTGATTGATAGATTCCAGTGATGGACAGAAGAGTTGCCAGCCCGTGCGCAATATGCCCTGTGTTCTGCTATCAATTGTTGTGTGTGCACTGAAAACGAAAAAAAAGTAGTTACCGACAGTTATAACTATCTTCATTGGAGGTGGGGAGGGCTATAGTACTAGCTTCAGCAGATCATTTTTGGCTCTCCTGCCTCTCGCCACTCTTCCCACTCCATTCAGACAGTGTCCCAGTAACCTGTATTGTTCGGCAAGGCTCTGTAAGTACCTAATGAAAATGCAATACAGTTAGCATGTGGAGTGTGAGCAACAGCTGCGATTGGCTGACACCCAGCTCCTACCACTCACTTTACTGAAACGTCACCACCAAATTATTTCAAGTGAAAAACAGAGCCTACTCAAAAAGTAATCACCTCAGTATAATTATAATGATTGTTTTCTCACCTAATAAGAAATAGTTTTCTTACTTAATTACTGTGATCTTCGTTGAGAATACACTAAATCAATACTGACAGTATGTCTTTGTGTACTGTAATTGAAGGCCATAAAATAAGCAATACCGTTGGCATTTATTGAATCTGTCACTCTTCAAGCAAAGGTGGCTAAAGTGAAGTTTCTTGAAGTGAAATAAGTTTCCAAGATTGTTTTCATTCTTTAACAGTAGTTACATATTTTGCACTGACAGCACACTTTTACATCTCAAATCACTTCCTTCAAAACTGCACCAGTTTTACTCCTTTTGCATCCAACTTTCCTTTTTTTTTCAAAATCACATGTAGCCACTTCTGTTTCAGGAGTATCACCCTAAATTTGAGGTAACATCACTTGAAGGTATAGGAACGATACACTAAAAAAAGGAAGTTTAAGGGAATTTCCAAAAGAATATCTAAAAGGTTAAGGAATTTCAAAAATAAGTTTACATGTTAAGAAAATTAAATTTTATACATAATATACTGCTACTTAGACACATCTTGCCTCTGTGTGTTTCGAAAGCAGATTTCTAATTTAGCATTTTTAAAGCATTTTTATCAGTCTTTTTACTGTGTCTAACAGGTAAGTTAATTTTATATTTCTCATTTAAAATACAAATATCTTTCTTACCACAGTTTGCCCCACAATATCAAATTCAGTGGATCGAACTCCTTAATGTTGCAAGCTCATATAGTTTGATCAGCTTCAGTGTGTTATTCAACTATGCAAGTAGCTGATTAATTTATGTGAGGAAAAATAGAATAAGATATTAAAAGTGTTCAGTATGAGTTCTTCTTCCGAATTATTAGCAAATTTAATTCTCATTGATTACTAAACAACTTAAGGTATTTTTGGGCGTGTTAACACTAAATATAGTGTGTATTTTCAAGTTGTTTGCTGAGTAGCTGAATCAATTTCCTCATGAGCCATATTTATTAATTAAATAAAGGAATTCGCAATAAATTACATGGGTTAACATCGACATCTTCTTTCAAATGTGTGATGTTGTTATAATCACCAAATAAAGCATAAACTTTCAGAAAGTTATTTGGTGAATCGAGAAATTCCATATTTTATGTAGGATTACTTGATTATGACCATTCTTTCGATAAATGTCATAAAGTTATATTTGATAAAATGGTGACAAGCCTCTAGGTTTATTATTCTGTCTGAATCACCACAAACATGAAATAAGGCCTATCAGATTCAACCGAACTACAATAATATGGGGTATTTAATTCGAAATTGTCTTTACCACTTAATGCAGAAATGTATTTTGGGATTTTAAATCTTTTTTGCCCCAATTCAGTTTCACATTCATATCTAATAACTGGAAATCTCATCTCCATACTTTCTACAACAATTTTTCGTTCTTCTGGGAGAGTTGCTTCATCATCTCCACCATTATTTGTGTTTAGCCATCTCTGAAGAAAGTCCCTTTGATACAAAGAGAATATTACATGCTCAGGAGAATGTTATTTCCTTTTGTCATTGTTATGGAGTCAAAAAGTTTTGCATCATACTTACCAAAACATTTTTTATTAGATTTTCCATCATATGTAAGATACTCCGATCCATCAGCTATAGCAAGCTAAAATTCATGTACATCTGAATATTTTATGGTACAATAATCCAATATTTATTTTAATCTCAACATCTGTGTTTGGGATATTCAAATTATTCTTTGATTTTTCATTAACTGGAAATGACTGAAACTTCCTGCTTCCAACTTTATTTAGTTACATTGGAAAATATAATTTTACCTCATTCTGATATTAACTCACATCAGCTCTGTTAAAAATAATAATTTCGTCATTCTCATAACTCACATTTATAATTAAATCTTGAACTTCATCATGAACTGATACAAGTAGAAACAATTTTTTCCACAAATAATAGGGTCACCAAACCGTATTTGTCTTAAAAGAAACAATAATATTTTTCTGTGAAAATAATCAGACTTTTAACAAATATAATATTAACTAAATTAGTGCTAACATTTGTTAATTCAAAAAGCATAATCTTAAGAATACTATTCACAACAGACTTTTTATTTGCTGCAGTAGTTTGATTAATAAAACCTTATAAACTGCCAATATTATCGTTTATATCTATACACAGTTTAACATCAACTTCAATAACAACTCTATTTCAGGCTTTATCTGTCTTATTGCTTATGTCTGGTTTCCTTTAATAAATAAAGGTTTCTAAATTTTTGAAACTATAATGATCTTCAGGAATAATGATAGTTTCTCCATCATATTACAGCACATTCTTCTGATGTAATACTTGAAGTATGAAATGGAGAATACCATCCAAGTAATGCAATTTGTTTGAATTCAGTCTTTCTTTCAGAACTTAGATCTTCTCATTAAGTGGAAATATTGTACTCTTGTACGAAATTTTAACTAAATAAACTAGTAATACGGGTTAGGAACCAAATATAATAATAAAGGAAAAGAAAACAAAAGATAAACATGAGGCTTTGTAGCTAATTCAATAACACATGTAATAATAGGTCAAAGTGGATGTGAAAAAACAACTGTAATGATTGATAACTATATTAACTCCAGGTTGGTTAAACTGGGATGAAATCAATCATTTGCATGTGTATTCTAAGAGTTTGGATCAATCTAGCTATCAAGAACTTTTTTAAAGTAGTCTGTCACAGATAAGTGTGAAAGTTGCAGGATTTCAAGAGATAACTGACTTTTGAAGATGGAAGACATATAGGTTACATTAATTTGGAGACTACACTAGAATTTTGGTTTCTAAGGACAACTGTGTCTAGGGTTCATCTTGAATATCACAGAGACACACATATGAACCACTGTGCAAGAACACCACCAGTGTTTAACAGTGGATATCACATTGCCACTGTAAAGCATAGTGATCAACTGTCTACAGTGAGACCGACTCCAGTCTGAAAGTGTGGTCACAGGATCCCTTTTCTAGCAAACTGTATGGGGACAATTGAACTGCATTAGCTTCTGCAGGCAATGACCAACTAATGTCCCAGTGCCTAACCATCACTTTTGGCGAGTCTATGTAAATTTTCAGCTGCAGAGTGGCTCTCAGTGTCGAAGTATGACAATCTTTAAATCATAGAATGGTTCCATGAAAAGAGCATCTGAACCCTGTTCAAAGGGTACACTTGCATATTGATTATCACAGATCTATTTTGTGTCATTCACGAATACATGTGATGAAATATCCCAGAAAAAATATCATTTTGACAGTATTGTGTCAATCAAGATCGAAGTGGTTGCTGCAGAAAGAAGCAAACATGATGTACAATGTCTGATTTTCTCTGCCAACAGTTCTGTAGCACATTAATGTAAGTGGTTCAGATACTGAAGTATTCTTTTTCCTGTTTTAAGATCCAAATTTAAATTGTAATTATTAATGGGATTGATGTTTCGGTGACAGTAAGCACTGAAGTTGACACTGAAAACTGTAGCAAATAGTAGAGTATTTGTGCTTTTCAATTAATTTCGACCCTGCTGCCAATTAAAGTAAATAGACTAAATACATACTTACTGGAGAGAATATATTAGTTACCTACAATTTGAAGAACGTAAATTTCTCACTATCCCATGACAATCTTTCAGAGGGAGTGTAAAGGTAATAATGAATTAAAATAATGTATTGTCATTCATTAACATTTTATCTTGTAGTTTATCGTGGTATTCTCCTTGTCCCTTGCATACTGGATCTCTGTGTCCTAAATTTCCTTGTAATGTTTATGGGTATTCACAGAAAATTTATCCAAGAGTGGTCAAGATTCCAAAATTTCCATTTTTAATATAACAGACCTCATGAGTGTGGGAATGCACACAAAACTTAATGTACTACAACATTTGATCATTATCAACTCAGTATTTTTTTTAAGGTAGATTAATTTGATACATGAAAGAAAAGCATGTTTCTTTAGTACATCTTTCAAGGTGAATGATAGGTGGTCCTTTTGAACACACTGCTCATTTCAGTTTACAATCCAGTCTTCTGTTCCATCTCTGCGACCTCATAGACACTGCGTCAAAACCCAATATTCCTATCGTCTAACAATTTATAAATAGAGCTTGAAAACATTCATAAAATGTATTTTTATACACACAATAGTAAAGTTCAGTTAACACCTATAATTAAACGCTGAAGTACAAAAAGAAAACAAAAAATTAGATGAACTGAGAAAAATCTGCTGGAGAACAAAAGTAACCAGCAAAACATACCACTGATTAATGCTCCTCATAGTACAGACACAGAAAACAAAATTTAAAAAACGTCTGATCAGGTTTGATTCTATGCATAGCATTTTCTTTGCTTACAAAATTTCACATTTGATCATTACCTTATTTTGATGCAATGTTCTTCTTAATCTTATAATGGAATAATAAAAGTTGAACAATATGTGATTTGAAAGCAACATTTTGAATTGTTTTGATTAAGTGTAACACAGGCCCAGCATTCAATGGGATGAATGTTGGGATGGTTCCAAAGCAACCTCAAGTTGGCCAATAGAACAGGCTCTGAATAGTCTGGAACTGATCAAAGACATTCCTTATGTCCACAGTTTGACATGTTAATGTGTAGCCAGGCACAAAGCACACTGGACTGCAGAAGTCGCTGCTCTATGACTGCATGTTCCACCCTGTGTTGCACTCCACACAGTTTCAGGTCTTTGGAGATCTTTTTGACCTTGAAATTTCACATTTTCTTTTCCTCTCTTCTAGCGGACAAAATTGTATTCTTTTTCTTTTTGCCTGATGCTTTTGGGTCCATACATGAAGTGTAAACAAAGTCCTCCCAGTCTGTTACTTTCACTCTGTTGGCTAAAACTAAATGTAGTTGAGCAAGAATTGACGGTTCTTTTGTGCATCGACAAATAGTAAACCTTACAGAGTTCTAATGTGAAATCGCAGTGGAATGATGGAACTGCCCAGACTCTACCACACACTTCCTAAAACTCGATGTTAAATTTTAGTTTACCAATGTAGTTACTATCTCAAAAATGACCCTAACATGAGAACCTAAGGTGGGGAGTTTCTATAAAACCCTACTGAATGACTATTTTTAGTCAATCAGCTTATAATAATAATAATTAATTGAAGTAAACTACAAGTTACTTCCAATTAAATACAAATCAAATTAAACTGATGTTTTATTATATCAAAAGGAATGACACAGCATAACGTTCATTGACATGACTATTAGAAAAAGTGATTGCAATAAAGGTATGGATCAGTTATTGGGGGATGGGACAGCACTACCATATCCCACCTGCACATTCAATCATTAAAACAAATGCAGCCCTCCAAATGTTTTAGATACTCCAGCAGGTGATTGAATAATAAATCAAAAGGATACTAACATTCAAACTAGGATTAACGGTGCTGTGGCAACGGCAAGCCCCTTTGGCAAACATCAACGCCAGCCTATCGCCGGTGCTGACGCATAATCTCACCAGTCTGTTGTGGTGGTAAGTGGGTGGCATGTGAAGAACCTGAATCTTGCTTGCCGCGATTCGGACACCATGAAGTCTCATGTGTCATCTGAACTCACAGTTCTCGGCGTCTAGAGCCAGCGACCTTTCACCTTTCACATCCCAACCAAGAGTGCTTATCTTCGCGTGTCCCTCATCTCGACCCTGCTGTTTTCCCTTTCCAGCCATAACTGTCAATCAGGAAATATGTTGCCGTTTTCTGCCAATTGTGTGAAAACTGCCACGTTTAATAAATTTCCACCGCAGAATGTCTCCAGACGTGGGCCAACCAGAGCACATTTTCCTCGTCGGTTTGCACTAGAAATTCCCTTCCGACGTCAGTAGGCGATGGGCGAATCAGAGCGTTGTTTACACACTTCTGAATTTCCAGAAGCCTGATAAGAGTGACGGGAACTACGCGAGGCTTCTCCTCCCATCGTGTAGGCGCAGACATTCCAAGACTTGCGATTTCTCACCATAAATTGCTAGGTGGCAGCCAACACTTGAGACTGCCGCCCATAGCCTTCTACAGAGCCGAACCGTGCGAATACCGCGAACCTCATCTTAGCTTTATTGGCAGGGGAGTTCGGTGAGCCCTCTCACATGCAGCCGGAGCAAAGCGTCTGAATGCCGTGTGGTGTCGGTGTCCCCTTTCACTTTCAGAATTCTGTGCGAATTGAGCGATTCTCACACATTCCTCGAATAGAACTACAAGCCTCAACCGACAACCACTGCAGTTTTGTAAAACACATTCCCCAGTATTGAATAACGTCATGAGAATTTTAGCATGGTCAAACTAAAGTGTCCCGCCTACCGCCAGTCGTGATAAGGGGCAGATGAATGTAGCGTATAATTGGAAGAAGGCAAGCCAGACGGCTTGTAACCTTTCAAACTACTGTTGTAGCTGTTGTTGTGCAGCTGCGAACAGGGGATGCATATCGGGGCACGTAGACTGCAGCCATGTTTATTTTGAGCTGGCTGTTGGAACTCTGGCTCAATAACGGCTGTACGCGGAAGTGGCGGAGGGAAGATTGGGGGTTTTTCGACAGTGTTTACATGTACCTTTACTGCAAAACAGCACTGAAACCACCGCCGCGCCAAAGAAGCGGCATGGTTTACCCAGCACTGAGACCAGGGCAGGATCTATGATTCGGCCCCATCCCCAAATACAGCACTCCAATTTTATCCTTATTTTAAAGGGGTTTAACGTGATTGAAACATATCACAATTAAGTGAGCACTGGAACTACACAAATACTCATTAGGATGAAATATAGAATAAATATAAATTCTTATTTAACAGTAAACATATGTTCGCAAATGTAATTTATACTACGATACTATACGTAACACTTGATAACACCGTAGGAATAAGAGCGAACTAATAGTTTTTTTTATGTTGCAGTAGGCTGAATTAAAGGGTGTAATAGTATACACATGTGTATCGTCGAGCGACTGCAGATAACAAAAGCTCGGTTTCATGTTGGATGCTTTCTGTATTACAGAGCCTGTAAACGTTCAAAGAAATTATGCAGATTGTAACATGTCATTGCATTGTATCTATAGACGGACTCCCCCTGAAGAAATTGCACGTAGTGTTCCGACTGAGAGCGGAATGTTTATATACAGATACATCATAATAATTGTTCCTAATTTTCTGATGTCACAGAGAACCCGAACATAAACATTACTTATCAGTAAAGCAGTGTCCACAAATGCTTGGTTCTCTATACATACGGCAGTGGTCATCACTGAAAGTTTAGATGCCTTTGTTTCAGCTGTTATTCTTACCATGGCATCACTGCACTACTGAAGTTAGATTGTTATTATAAGTCATAATATTTTCTGTGAAATTTGTTTACTTGTCTTCAGGTACTAAAATTCACAATATTGTTTTTCTACGACGGTGTGGAAAGATTGGTTTCCCCATTACAGAACTGACAATGGAAGTTAAATTTCCTGGCTCCAATGTGTAATGTTTTTCTGAGCATATTTTCTGCATTCAAATTTCCAATTTCCACACAAATTTTCACCAAGTGCTAGAGCAGATTGCGGTAGCTACAAATTTAAATAGCATTTACAAATATATTTGCAATTTTCATTATATTTAATTATAACAATTTCGCACAAAGAAAACAGTTTATAACACTCTAGCGTAGCGTGCCATTGCTAAGAACGTGCTCTAAATGTGGCACTTGTTTCACATTGAAATCCTTCCATCAGTTTTATTAAAATATACAGTTTCCTTCATCTCAGTGTAAGTTCAAATTACGCATTTCTGGACATTCCGTTATTAAGAAAGATCTTTAATTTTACAACCTACATTATTTCCGAAAACTTATTATTGTGCACATTGTATAACGCTCTGTTATAATCAAAAGCATTTGGAATGTAACAAAGCAAAAAAATGGTCATATACCAGCTCTGAGCATGCATGGCAGCCCGTTGGGAGCTGCTTAAAAAAAGCTCTTCAGTGTTCCAGTTTTCCCACTACAGCTTTGAAAGAACTGAGATACCTGTGGTGTCACCGCCAGACACCACACTTGCTAGGTGGTAGCCTTTTAAATCGGCCGCGGTCCGCTAGTATACGACGGACCCGCGTGTCGCCACTGTCAGTAATTGCAGACCGAGCGCCGCCACACGGCAGGTCTAGAGAGACTTACTAGAACTCGCCCCAGTTGTACGGACGACTTTGCTAGCGACTACACGGACGAAGACTCTCTCATTTGCCGAGAATATAGATAGCATAGCCTTCCGCTAAGTCAATGGCTACGACCTAGCAAGGCGCCATTAACAGTATATTGCATGTATCTAAAGAGTCTAACTTGTCTCATCAAGAACGATGTATACAAATGATGGATTAAAGTTAAGTATTCCAGCAGCTACGTACTTTTCTTTATAGCATTCATTCCGTATCCTGTTTCAGACCTCACGCCAGCCTGCGTGAGTTTAAGCGCGTGCCTTTCGGTTACCCGTCACTGTGGACTGGCTGTCTTGTCAGTCCACAACAATACCAATCGGATGAATCATGATGAATGTGAAAAGGTTGAATATACTGAGAAAAACGCCAGCGTTACGACGTTTTTATGGAATAGGAAACTGAAAAAACAGTAATAAATATTGCTTTGGAAAGTAAAGGTGAAGAGAGTTATTAGGATGCCAACATCACCACAGCTAGGGAACTGGAAGATAGTTCGACCAAGACATACACAGCAAGAGAGAAAACTTTTATGACTGCAGATGATAATAATGATAATAATGAATTAGTGTAAAATGTGTGTGTGCTCCATTTAAATTTATTTTGTATGTTGGTATAATTTACTTCCATTTCACTTTGTAAGAGAAAGCTACGGGCTGTACTGATTTGTACATTGACTAATGTCTGGCGCCAGTAATGCTCCCACATTCCCACACATTTCAGTAAACAGACAGCTGAAATAACTGTAATAAGTCATGCAACGGATAGTATATCATCACCTATTTGCCTATAAGACTGTTAATGACACTTTGCGAGCCTTTTGTTCAGCAGTTGTTTGACTCACATTATCAAAATCTAATTATCGTGACAAATTGGATCCAATTGCTAAGGTCCTCAAATCTGTGAGATGTTGTTGCTGCACAGTCGATACAGACAGTTTCTGTCAGAAGCCAGAGTCATGAATGATCTTTCCCCTTCAGTTACAATTACCAGAAGAGTGCAAAATATATGCAAAACTTCACATACACTCAGAAATAAACTTCAAACTTTAAGTTTGTGGTGCATCTTATTCAAAACATCTAATGGTTCCAAAGCAATGTCTCTAAAGTTTGAAGCATGAAAGGTTTTCAAATACGTGATTTCTTCTTCTAAATCTGTTGCGATATCATTGCATGTTTACTGATGTGTAACTTGCATGCCTCAGCAAACTGATCGTCAGTCATCTTCGATTATTTCCATAGAAGATCACTGCTTCATACTGAGCTTTTAAGTTAGACAATAGATTGTCAATAATGACATTTATTTTGATTACATTACCTAAATTCACATCTGTCAGTTGATTCCTGGTTTTATAACGAAACGATTTCCTCTTCTTACTGTGTACCACCAAAAATTCGGGATCGATATTAATCGCAGTGGGAACAGCTTCTGATTCAGAGAGGATCTGTCCCAATTTTCGCGAAGATATTTTAAGTCATTTAATAAGTTCTCAATGTCCCTTACCTTAACATCAATGATAGTATTTCGAACTTGATTTGCTTCTGCAGTCAGTTGCTACCAAGAACTTTAGCCAAACTGATGCCATGATAAAACACTTGAAAGATCTGACATCATCCAAAATACCCCATCCACTGAATCTGTTTCAGATGACAAATTTAACTTAACCGAGAATTTCAAAAACAATGGCGATCTTATCCAAACGAGCTGCAATTTGTCTTACAGCATCAACCCGAGTGCTTCAGTGGGTGCCAGACACAGAATTTACCATCGTTGTGGACTGCAAGTGAACAGTTGTTGAATAACTTCGAAAAAAGTATCAGCTTCATGACAACTCTCAGCTGCAATGCACTCAACATAATTTGTGGCTATGACAAATACACGGACAATATTTTGTAAGAGAATTTCACTGAAGAAAATGTGTATGTCTTTCATAAAAAGAATGGTTAAAATGGCTCTGAGCACTATGGGACTTAACTTCTAAGGTCATCAGTCCCCTAGAATTCAGAACTACTTAAACCTAACTAACCTAAGGACATCACACACATCCATGTCCGAGGCAGGATTCGAACCTGCGACCATAGCGGTCGCGTGGTTCCAGACTGCAGCGCCTAGAACCGCTCGGCCAGCCAGCCGGCTGTCTTTCATAAACCTCACTCACATTACTTCCGCTATCACAACCTTATCTGTGGTGCTCACAGGGGGATTTCAGCCCCCCTCCCCTCCTCGTCGTGCCTGGATTTAGTCAGTAGTCTGACAACAAAACGAACCATGTTAAAGCCACAGTGCTTATTGCACTCGGGAATGCTAAATCTGCAGTTTAGACAATCATATCTCGAAGTGTGTGAGAATTTTGTAAGGAATAAAAAGTCTGCAATAAATTACAGGGGGAGGAGGTGAACTATGTTCTTTATGTCGGTTAAAGTGGTATTTTCGAGTAATTTCAGCAAATGGAACTACAGTCAACGGATAGTGGCACCAGGCACGATTGTAACGCGTGTAGCCAATGAAAGGCACAACACTGTCAAATTGGGCACACTGACGTTGGGAATGACGAAAGGCTACTTTGAATGTTGCCGATGGCCAGTGTGCGGTTGGCAATGTGTGTGAGGTCGCTAAGGCGCACACCGCATGCACTAGGCAGCTGCGGCATTGCCACGTCGTGCTCAAAGCGACAGTTGGCAGCTGCGGCATTGCCACGTCGTGCTCAAAGCGACAGAAGACGCGCAAATTGCGCCTAAAGCCTGCCCGACATTCAACACAACGGCCTTGCTGCTTCCCAAGACAGCACTATAGCAAGGACTGACTCTGTTTACAGATCAACTAAAATCCCCGCATCAGAAGGACTCGCAGCAGCTTGTATGCGTGCCAGACTGAACTACCAATATCGCTCACTTGCAACACGAACGACTGATGTTTCCAGCCAAGACTTCGCTTCTCGCGTTACACGTTCGCACAGAGCACTTGCCTCTTATTAAGAGCCTCGCTCTGTCTGACAGAGGCCTTCTCGTATTGCGACCATAGCAACTGTCATCATGGCCGGATTTACTAATAGGCGCTGAAAGATCGCGATCAGCGCTTTTATTTCCGATAGACCTGGCAAAAAATAGTGCGTACAATTTGAATATTCGGAAGGCAAGCTAGTAGTTAGCAGCCTTGTTGCTAGCGTAGCATTTACTTCATTGTTGCGTTCAGTTGGAGAGCGACTGTTTACGTCACTGGTTGCTACTGATACGTAGCTGTATTTCACATCAATGAGTGTAAAAGGTGTCATTGCTCTGGTTTAGGGGTATCAACTGGAAAATTTTTAAAGCAGAATATTTATTGATGAAATAAGGATAATTAACAAGAACGATGGTGAATTTAAAAATAGATGCAAGCATTGTAATAATCTTTTGCACATCGTCTACAAAGAATTGCGTACTCAGTTTTGAGAACCTTAGTCACAGCAGGAGATATGTTACATTTGTATTTGTCACTAGCACCCACACTAGTAAGAACTAATGTGTTTATTTCTTGCAGCATTTCATTGTAGAATTTTAATTCACTACATTGTACACTGATGGGACAAAAGTCAAGGGATAATTCCTAATATCGTGTCAGACCTACTTTCTCCCAGCATAGTGCAGCAATTCGATGTGCCATGCACTCAAAAAGTCGTTGGAAGTGTTCTGCAGAAATACTGAGCCACGTTACCTGTGTAGTCGTCCATAATTGCGGAAGTGTTATCGGTGCACGATTCTGTGCACGAACAGACCTCTCGATTATGTCCCACAAATGTTCGACGGGACTCATGTCGGGCAATCTGGGTGGCCAAATCATTCGCTCGAATCGTCGAGAATGTTCTTCAAACCAATCGCGAACAGTTGTAACCTGGTGGCATGGTGCATTGTCAAATGGCTCTGAGCACTGTGGGACTTAACTGTTGAGGTCATCAGTCCCCTAGAGCTTAGAACTACTTGAATCTAACGAAGCTAAGGACATCACACACATCCATGCCCGAGGCAGGATTCGAACCTGCGACCGTAGCGGTCGGGCGGTTCCAGACTGTGGTGAATAGAACCGCTCAGCCACACCGGCCGGCCCGGTGCATTGTCATCCGTAAAACTTCCACATGTGAATGGCAGCAAATGGTCTCGTAGTAGCCGAGCATAACCATTTCCAGTGAATGATTGTATCAGTTGGACCAGAAGACCCAGTCCATTCTATGTGAAGACAGTCCACACCATTACGTAGCCACAACTAGGTTGCACAGTGTCTTGTTGACAAGTTGGGTCCATGGCTTCGTGAGGTCTGTGCTACACTCAGACCCTACCACCAGCTCTTACCAACTGAAATCGGGTCTCGTCTGACCAGGCCACAGTTTTCCAGTCGTCTACGATCCAACCGATATGATAATGAGCCAAGGAGAGGCGCTGCAGGCGATGTCGTCCTGTCAGCAAAGGCACTCATGTCAATCGTCTGATGCCAAAGCCATTACCGCCATTTTTCACTGCACTCTCCTTAAGGATACGTTCGTTGTAAGCCCCACATTGATTTCTTTGGTTATTTCACTCAGCGGTGCTTGTCTGTTAGCACTGACACTCTACACAAACGCTGCTGCTCTCGGCCATTAAGTGGTCGGCCACTGCATTGTCTGTGGTGAAATTTTGTATTCTCGGCACATTCTTGACGCTGTGGACCTCAGAATATTGAGTTCCCTAAAGATTTCCGAACTGGAATCTCCCATAAGTCTCGCTCCAACGACCATTCTGCATTCGAAGTGTGTTAATCCCAATCGTGCGGCCATAACCACGTCGGAAACCGCTTCATATGAATCACCTCAGTACAAATGACAGCTCTGACAATGCACTGCCCTTTTATAGCTTGTGCAAGCAATACTACTGCCATCTGTATATGTGTATATCGCTATTCCATGACTTTTGTCGACTCAGTCTGTGATCAAAAGTATCTGTGTTTTTATTAGTGGTGTGTCCACTCTTCTTCTTTGTGATGACTTGAACTTTGCAAGGAGCACTTCCAATGAGGTGCCTGTGGAGGAATGGCAGCCTATTCCTCTTGAAGAGCAGGAACCAAAGCATGTAACGATGTTGGACGCTGGGGGCTGGAGTGAAGTCGACGTTCTAACTCGTTCCAAAAGTGTTCCATTGGACTCAGGTCGAGACTGGGCAGAGCAGGAATTTCAAGAATGTTATTGTCCACAGACCATTGCCTCGTAGTGTCAAAAATGGTTCAAATGGCTCTGAGCACTATGGGACTCAACTTCTGAGGTCATCAGTCCCCTAGAACTTAGAACTACTTAAACCTAACTAACCTAAGGACATCACACACATCCATGCCCGAGGCAAGATTCGAACCTGCGACCGTAGCGGTCTCGCGCTCCAGACCGCAGCGCCTAGAACCGGCTGGCCACTTCGGCCGGCCCTCGTAGTGTCACGATGACTCATACAGTCATCGTCTCCGAGCTGTTCCTCTGCTGCACGCACTACACAGTGCAATAAAATGCGTTCATATCCTTTTGCATTTAGTGTTTTCTTGAGTATAATAAGGGGACCACACATAACGACGAAAACCACCCCCATGTCATAATACCATCTCCGCTGTGCTTCACTGTTGGTTCTAGACGCGATGACAAGTAACGTTTTCCTGGCATTCGCCAAACCCAAATCGTACAGTTGATTGACCATTCCATATCAGCCGTTTCTAGTCATACATTGTCTAATGGTGTCGCTGTTTACGCAACCACAAGCATCGGTTACCACTGATTACAGAAATATGTGCCTTTGAGGAGCTGTTTGACCACTGAACCCAATTCTTTTTAGCCTTCTGTGCACATCATAGTGCTAACAGGGCTACCGGTACCACTTAGGAACTCATGGAGTTCCCTCCGCTAATTTCATGAGATTTTTTAACAACAACTCTCTGCAGTGCCCGATGATCCCTCTCTGTCAGTACATGGGGTCTACCTGGTCCTGATTTACTGTTCTCGTACCTTCACGTTTCCGCTTCACAGTCAGATCACCTACAGTCGACGTGGGTATCACTAGAAGCGTTGAAATGTCCCTGATGGATTTGTTACTCGGGTGGCCATCTAATGACTAGCCCACGTTCGAAGTCTCTGAGCTATCCTTACCGAGCCATTCTGCCGTTAATGCTGCTTTATTCACAACACGGTACGACCCGCATTCTTTTACACTGGCAGTTCGCCTATCGTACATCTGCTGGTGAATTCCTGTAACTGTCTGTGGCAAGATGTAGTTTCTTTCGTTTGTCCACTGAGACGTTATTAAGGAAAGCGTCCTTTCAACGATCACAATGTAGCCTGGAACGCAAAATTGTAATTGGCGAACTTTGAAAAGATCTAACTAAGGTTGCTCACATGCAGACGTTTTGCAGTCGAAGAATTTACACCATTTTTATGTAAATTTAAATATGTTTTTGTGGCACAATTACCTTAGCTGACATAGTGCTGTAAATTATAGAACTGATCAAACAGCTTAGAATAATCAATAGTAATGCCCTTAAATTACAGGTACTCTACGCAAGGCAAGATGTTGTCAGACTTAAAATTTGTTACGCTTTCAAATTTCATCCACTGGATACATTTAAATACTTCCATAGACTTGGATATTTACTTCGATAAGTAACGCAGGTATCATGGAGATTGTGAGCAGTTGCACGATAAATGCTACATCCCTTTTCAAATTCTGAGTGTTTTACTGTTGGTGATAGTAACTAATTTTTCAGCCTATAAAGTTAATAAAAATCAATCAGTACGATTTAAATAATGAAATTGTGTAATATAAGATGTTGCACATTTCAGGAAATTTAAAAATGACTGCGAGCACAACCAAAATACGAAAAAAGATGACATATCCTCCTTTTGCTGGAGGTACGCTGACCATACTTTGTTTGTCAGTTGTCTTTATTGCACATGTTAGGTGTTATTCCATATTTAAAACTATAGTCTATCAAAAACGATGAGCGGCGTGAAGAAGCTAACTTGTCCACAAAGCAGAAATCGAACTATTGAACGAAACACGGAAGATGACAAGCTAAGATATTTTGTAATAAGCGTGAAACTGGAAATTCGAATAGGTCGTATGGTAGTAGCAACATTAACTGTCAAGTCACAATTTTAAAATCATTTAAAGAAAGCGTAGATGGTGGTAGAAAGTGTGGCGACAGTTGTAGTTAGGGCTGGAAGCAATATTGTTGTTGGGTGTTGATGCTGAAGAGACTTGTGGTACTTGCATGAAGCTTCCAACATTTAAAAACGAGGAAATGGAGGGGGAAAGAGACGGCAAGAACAAAAATCACGAAGAGAAAGTGGGAAAAAAGAATAAATGACACATATCAGTGAAATTGCAAATGCGAATTGGGTTATCAATGATGCTACTGCAGACTTTATGACGGTTCACGGTGCTCTCCAAAATGGGGATTCTGAGTTGCAAAGTCAAAACGAGAATATTCACCGTCTATCAAAAATACGAGAGTGTGCGATCGTGGTATCAAGGGACAACCCGCCAGCGCCAGCGATAGGGGACATAAAATTCTGATGTCTTTTGCGTAAGCCGAAACAGGTCAAGAAATATTATTACGATCTTGGCTGTTCATTCTAACTTACCTGTCAAAAACTCTACCACTCTGATGTAATTTTGCCTCTCACAGCAGAAAGATATCTGTGAGAAGGAAGATAGATTTTATGTGCGGCGTCCAAGTTATTTTAAGTACCGGTAACCAGATTTTTGTAATACGAAATCTTAGTGTTATTGGGTAACAAAAGCAAAAGCATGAAAACTAAAAAAACATGGAATGTCGAAAACGACGAATAACTGTATGTGGGTGAAGGGGGGTGGGGGAATACGCCGAGAAGTTTGTGATCTAGGATGCCTCCGTCCGTAAATCTAGTCCTGGCTGGCGCACGAGATACTAAAATTAAGGGGAGCGTCAAGCTTTGGATGAGAAGCTGTAACAATGTTTCCATTAATGCCACCTTCACTCGCACAATAAATTTACCTGTAACTGGTATGCATGGGTCATGCGGACATCAGGGAATTTTGATTTTTATTTAGTCTGACTGTTGCACTGCACGTCTCAATACCTTTCAGACTGTGATCTCTGAGCTGCAAAACAGAGTTGTTTAATTTATTCCAGGTAAGTTTCTGACCGCAGCTTAGTCCTTCTTTCAGCTGGGGATTGATTCGATCTTGTCGAGTATGAGATATTTTCTAACGAATTATTTTCTGCTATCCTGGATTGAAATGACGTTACCTTCTTGTAATGAAACGAAAGTAAGTGGTTCGATGAATGGGTGCATTCAATTCTTGATGAAGTTGGGAGTGAATTCAGATGGTTCAGATGGCTCTGAGCACTATGGAACTTAACATCTGAGGTCATCAGTCCCCTTGAACTTAGAACTACTTAAACCTAACTAACCTAAGGACATCACACACATCCATGCCCGAGGCAGGATTCGAACCTGCGACCGTAGCGGTCGCGCGGTTCCAGACTGTAGCGCCTAGAACCGCTCGGGCACTCCGACTGGCCGGAGTGAATTCAGGTGCAGTAATGACACAGATGTTCACCCAGATAACATGTAAGGTGTCAGGCAAATACAACACCTTCCATGAAAACCCTGACCTGATAAGCTAATCCAGTAGTACGTCACATAGCTCCGAATAAATCGCGACATTAAATTAACCAAAGTAATACGAGTAACGAGTTAGCAAATGGAATACCACAGACTAACACAAGAATGCCTAAATGCATGTCATGCCTTCCCACCGTGAGACAGACGCAGTTCCGAGGGGAGAAACGAGAACAGAAGCCGAGAGCAGAACCGTCTTAAGCTGAAGGCCCTACGATAAGGGACGGACACCCACGTCGCCAGCTAACCGCTAGGACCACCCCCCAGCCCATGTTAAAAGCTAGAGCCCTCCAGAAGAACAGTATAAATCTTACGATAACACAAAAAGGGCCACACAAGCCGCAAGTTTTAGCGTGAGACTTTTTCGCGTCTCTGTTACGTCAGGACCACCCCCAGCCCATGTTAAAAGATAGAGCCCTGCAGAAGAACAGTATAGATCTTACGATAACACTAAAAGGACCACATCAGCTGCAAGTTTTAGCGTGAGACTTTTTCGCGTCTCTGTTACGTTGCAAACTTTCAAAACATTGCCCCACCACGAAAAGTATAACGTTTCTCATTGGATAGACAGAATTTTTGTAGGCGGAACTTAAGGTTAACATTGAGACCCTGATTGGTCAGATGAAAACACAGCCAGATAGTTTTTTTAAACCAACTTCGGTAAATTGTAGTAAGGAGAAGTTAGGAGGGAGTTGCTTCCGAGACTGCGAAGTGAGCGGAGCTGTGCTGTCCGCCGCCCCCTGACGAACACCGACAAGGTAATGAATGCACGCGATGCTGCATAACAGCGCATAAAGCTTCACTCAGAACTGCAGAAGTCTCATTGTTATACCCCCTTTTTGCGTAATACTAGTGTCGATCGTCAATTAAAGCTCATGGTATTCACATTTGCCACTTGAAGCAAAAATCTGAAACGCGATGATTTTTCTGTTATTGAGAAGCCACATCAGCCACTGTAATTTACGACAAGTTAGATAAGTAATTAAAGATAATTGAGGGTCACTGTAGACCATTTTGATAGTTTTCTCTTTTGTGAAACTTATTTTAAACCTAGATTATAGATGTGATATGGCATAGGTCATCCTTCGATCCATTGTAGAACTTGGAAACCCATTCAGGGAATATTCGTTCACATTTTTGTTGAACACAGTTGGTTTTTACCATCCTGTATTAAAACATTTCCTTTTATCAATAGTGCATTTTATAAACGATGTTTTGTGAGTAGAATAAAATTTCCAATGGTAAACTTAACTGCTTTTTCGACGTTATTTTACCAGCTAACTAAAAATAGGAAAACCTTGAACCCCTTCCACTAAATTTAGTTAGTATTAAGATTCTTTTACAGGGAGTGCAGTGGAGCTGACGCTGAAATCATTAAGTATTTGGTTATATCATCGCTAGTCTCACTGAACTCTTCTGAATTCTACATGTCATGTGTGGTCTGGCGTCTCCTTACCAGCAACAGGTCCCAGGTTCAAACTAGTCAATTCCCTAAAAACACGCTCAGAGTGTCGTTGCGCGAAAGTGGTAGGGAGACACGATATAGAACAAACAGACACCACGCAGAATGTTAGAAACAGATCACTGTAAAATCCTAATTCAGCTTTTGTGAGTACGTTAATCTTGAAATATTATGAACTGCTATGATTTAGTTATTTATTTAATCGTATGGGCCGGCCGGAGTGGCCGAGAGGTTCTAGGCGCTACAGTCTGGATCCGCGCGACAACTACGGTCGCAGGTTCGAATCCTGCCGCGGGCATGGATGTGTGAGATGTCCTTCGGTTAGTTAAGTTTAAGTAGTTTTAAGTTCTAGGGGACTGATGACCTCAGAAGTTAAGTCCCATAGTGCTCGGGGCCACTTTTTTTTTTTAATCGTATGGCTAGTGCCGCCTGTAGGGCAGACCGTTCGCCGGGTGCCGGTCTTTCAATTTGACGCCACTTCGGCGACCTGCAGTCGATGAGGATGATAGGATGATGATGAGGACAGCACAACACCCAGTCCCTGGGCGGAGAAAATTCCCCAACCTAGCCGGGAACCGAACCCGGGCCCAGAGGATTGACAGTCCGTCACGCTGACTATTCAGCTACCGGCACTGCTACGATAAAGTCGAGTAATGGTGACAGTACATGTAAGCTCTCGTCAGAATGCGGGTCCGCCGAGATAAAATTCAGGTGTTAAATTAATAAATTTAACTGACACTAGTCGTGTCATTAGGAATAAATTTTTTACTTTCTGAAGATGTGAAATAAACCATCAATTGTCACACCTTCTCCAGCTGAAAGCCGCTATCATCAAAGCCGCTAAACGTATCTCTACAAATTCCTTAACAATTGAATCCCGTAAGCATCTCGTTGGAGGTCGGGATCTCCGCGTAGAATAATCAAAAAAATGGTTCAAATGGCTCTGACACTATGGGACTTAACAGCTATGGTCATCAGTCCCCTAGAACTTAGAACTACTTAAACCTAACTAACCTAAGGACATCACACAACACCCAGTCATCACGAGGCAGAGAAAATCCCTGAACCCGCCGGGAATCGAACCCGGGAACCCGGGCGCGGGAGCTGTGAAGGGCGACCGTGGCGATCGTGTCCAACGCACTTTTCATTTACTGTGTGTATGTGTGTGTGTGTGTGTGTGCGTGTGTGTGTGTGTGTGTGTGTGTGTGTGTTCTGTCTTGCCCCCCACCCCGCGAACCTTCAGAGAAAGGAAAATGTGTAACGTGGTCAGGTGTTTTTCTTTCTAGGAAATGATTTAAAAGCTGATATTTCATAGGATTCTTATGGCCACCTACAAATCGCCATTCTTCTTCCAAAATATGAAAAATACTCCATACTTCCAGGCCTAGCCCTCCCCTCACCCTCCCCCCCCTCCCCCAAACTATAGTATGGGCGCTCTTGGTCTGACTTTCGTAGGCTTTGCCTACTGTCGTGGTATTCTATAGACCCCAGCCTTGCACATGTCCATGTCACCCTCTCGTAGTGGGCCGCCCTATTCCGGGCCACTACGCTTCAGCGTGGGTGGGAGAAAAGGTGGGGGTGAGGACGTGCACGTCCCCAGTGCCCAGTATTTTTTTAAAGCAGTTTCAATTTTTCGATTCTTAGTTGACGAAGATTAACTAATTACACGTACTAAAAGTTCTTATGCAGTAAGAATGAATGGCTTGCAGGATTTACTAAAGTGGCAGTAAATAAAATACACTTACATTATTCGCTAAAAGACAATATACCAAGTTTTAATGAACTGTGCTGGCATGACTACGAGTGGTTGCGGTAGATAAACACTAATTTGCTTAGGTCTGCTGTAAATTTGTAGGACGGGCAGCCAGGAGGCAGACGGCTAACAATAAAACACCAGGTGACAATCATTTACAGTACAGGCCCAAATTGGGACGCTTTAAGCGTTTTAAGTGCTACTGAAACATATAACCTGAGGCAACCAGTGCTCCTAAAAGTGGTTTTAGGTCCCAATTTTTGCAAGTTTACAAGGAGATATTTCGTTTTGACTCCTTTGAGTGTCCTTCCCCTCACCCTCCCACCCCGTAATTTAGTGATGAGTGTTGGGGACGCTCGTGAGTGAAACAGTAGTAGCTTTACAAATGTTTAAATTTCCAGCAGCAATGTACAGCACGAGGGACGTCTCGTGGTCGCTCAGATCGCGTGCCAGCGCAGCCGGCTGCGGAATGTGCTCATTTCCACAGTGGCGCCTATGACGTGTGTTGCCTTGGGTTATGAATAGTTTCCTCCGGAGCACCATGTGGCCAACAAGCTGGTGGAGAAATGGGTGCAGTCCACTCACGGCCTCGAGAGATTGGCCAGCGATGCACCCATGTTGTGTGCTCGGGTGAGATAGTCGACACTATAAGTTTGACGCCGAGCAGCAACGCCCTGACCACCCATCTGGGGCGGACCGAGACGGTGTCCGAAGATGTGTGTGTGGGTGGCTAGGAGACTGCGAGGTCGCGCCTGCCGTAGCCAGATTGTAGGCAGCTTGTAGTCCGTCGGCAGAAGTCCCTTGGGGGCAGAGGCTGGCCACACACCGGTCCCTCGCATCGATGATATTTCCCCAAGTCCAGCAACCGCTAATCCACCGGTGTGGTGTGCCTCAGGCCGGAACTTCACAAGTCGGTCAGCAGGCCGGCAGCCAGCAGATCTTCATCAAGTGTTAGTCGTGGTTTCTGTGAAACTCAGCGGCTTGTCATTTTGTCCAGTTCAAGACGCAGACAGAATAGTGGCATGACTGCGTATCTTGAGCGTCTAGGCCCGATTATTTATACACTTCTAAGCTTCAGACGTAGTCTTACTGGGAGGGACGAGTGGATTTGTTCCACATTACTAATCTCGTCAGCTTTTCCTGGCTGGCTCCGAGGCTCTACACCGAGCTCGAGTTCCTCAGCTTGGTAACATTCATAACGTGTGAGTTTTTGGTAGCACGCAAGGATCCTGATGTAGAAGATGTTTTTTCACCCTTGGTCACACTGCATTGTGGCGTTAGCTCTTCTATGTCCTTCACCTGTTAGCAGTGTCGCAAAACCCGTCCGGCCAAAATGTCTGCCGGCCGAAGTGGCCGTGCGGTTCTGGGCGCTGCAGTCTGGAACCGCGAGACCGCTACGGTCGCAGGTTCGAATCCTGCCTAGGGCATGGATGTGTGTGATGTCCTTAGGTTAGTTAGGTTTAACTAGTTCTAAGTTCTAGGAGACTAATGACCGCAGCGGTTGAGTCGCATAGTGCTCAGAGCCATTTGAACCATTTTTGAACCAACATTACTGCCCAGTGGCGTACTTGATCAGCGCATCGCCGGCCGGTGTGGCCGAGCGATTCTAGGCGCTTCAGTCTGGAACTGCGCGGTCGAAGGTTCGAATCCTGCCTCGGGCATGGATGTGTGTGATGTCCTTAGGTTAGTTAGGTTTAAGTAGTTCTGAGTTCTAGAGGACTGATGACCTCAGATGTTACGTCCCGTAGTGCTCAGAGCCATTTGAACCATTTTTGATTAGCTCATCGGCCAAACTGGTCCCTATTGCCTGGTAGTGACCGAAATAAAATTTTAGAAAAAATTTACAATTCGCGCTCCGAATGTTTTCAGAGCGTAGCAGTTACAGAACTTGTAAGAGCACAGGTGTTTGTAAGTGGCCTGAAGAGCACTTTAACATAAAGTTTCCTTAGGATTCTGCCCAATTTCAACGAAGTAGGGGGAACGCTGTGGACTTCTACAGCCTCTTCTCCTCTTGGACTTCTGAGTGGTTACATTTCTTCCTCCTTAAAGCTGTACTGATCGGTGTAGGGAATATCCATTATATTTAAGCTTAGATTGTAGGAGTAGTAGAGGCAAATGGGTTACGAGGACAAGAGTAATAATGTATGTAGGCAGCCCACACTATAAGGTAAGCGGCAACCACTGAATATTGAGTTGAGAGAAATTCAAACAGCAGTGAAGCTGAGTGCTATCTGGTGCTCCGATTTATCACCCTTGTGTAAATAAACACGATTTGTCGCTTTCAATTTCACACCCCACGCCTCCTCCTCTCCCACTAGCCCACTTGTTCTCTTAGAGAGCATTTGTTCAAATTTATGACATACTTATCTTAATGGTTACAACTTACTATCCACTATCAAAATATGGTTGCCTCTGTACTACCATATCTTAATTACTATAATTTATGACTCAAAATGGCTGCTTAATGGATTTAGCTTTATCTTAACTAGCATAATTTATGACCTACTATGCTATCATGGCTGTCCAAACATTTTTACAGACATGCTACAGTGCTGTACTGAAAGATATTTAACAATTACCAGCATATTATGCGTTTTTAGCGATGAGTTTGCACCAGGTGACATTATATGCAAGCTTTATAACTATAGTTTGTGGTGACTGAGTTAGAACACAAGAACAATTTGCAGCGGTTGGTTCCAGAAGTACCGTGGACGTCCATCCGCATTAGGAACATACCAATCATGCTGCTAGCGAGAATCACGCCCCCTGGAGCAGCAGCATCACAAGGAGAAGAGACGGTACCATGTTGAAACAATTGCCCCAACCACCACTGTGACAGGATAGGATGGGGAAAATTACATCTTCATTTAAAAACAAACAAAACGCGGGATGGCTCTTCCGAGATCCCTGTGAAGTCCGCCCCGGCACTGCACTCGTAGCTGCGAGTGTGCAGATGGCTGTATAAACAATTCATGTTCCCCTCCTAGCTCCAAGAACAGATAATCATTTGTTCGAGTCACTGCACCACACCGCTCAGAGGTAAAGTGTGGCTTGACTCCTGAAGGTAATAAGCTGCCACTACTCTTCACTATCTCATAATTTTATAACTGGCCTCATATATACAAATTTATTTGGCTGTTAAACAGGAATTTTAAATCTCGTCGGAATGCTTTCCGGTGCTTCCCAGTATTCCTCTGACTCACGCATTTTCATTTTCACGCAGAAGAAAAGCTGCTTTAAACTTGGCGCCATGTTACACAGAGACCAGCTTGGATAGCCATCCCAGCTGTTCTGGTGAAACAGTTGCACTTCGCTCTAGGAACTGACGTTCCAACTACGGCAGATGGCTTTCCTGGTGTTTGAATAAATATTAGCAATTTCGTTTTCGCAATTTGTAGATGAAGCTTGACATTTCAAGTCTTGGAATGTCATAGAGAATGGGGGACTCAACAGTTCATGCATTCTCAGCTGTTGTTGGACTTAGCAGCTCATTACTGGAAGCGACAGGAATTGAAGTAGAGGTATGTACAAGAGAACGATACAAGATGTCTGTGGGAAGAAGAGATGCTGCCACCCATTGATTTTCACCCCATTCTACACTCGCCGAGTATTGTATTTGCACTGCACACTGCATAATCCAGGCATTGCGCCGGATACCGCCTCGTACTATACTGTCCGATACCTTTGCATCACTCTCTCCCATCTAGGCATCACTACCTAGAAGGTATTTAGGGGAGAAAGTAGTGGAAATGGAGGGGGGGGGGGGGCGCTGGCAGATCAGAGATACAGCCTGCCCCTGCTAAGAGACATCAGAGGCATTTTCTCTGATATTTTGGTAGATATTTGCAATTTCTTTTTTGCAACTTGTAGATCCAGTCCTTGCGCACATCTTTTATGGTTCTTCTGGAGACATCAGGTGTATTTTCTCTGACGTTTCGGTACATATTGTAATTTCGTTTTTGATGTTTGTAGATGCATTTCACCCATGCCTCATTTATGGCTCCCTTGTGCAAACTTTAATTTCTGTCTCTTCTAATAATGAACTGCTAAGTCCAACAACAGCTGAAAGTGCATGAACTGTACAGTCTCTCACACTCCCTGACGTTACAAGAGTCGAAATGTTTAGTTGCATCTACAAATTGCAAAAACGAAATTGCAAATATCTAACGAAACACCTGAGAAAATGTTTGTGTTGTATCTTTAACAGGGACAGCTTTTATCTCTGATCATTGCATTGACGGTATCATTATGAAACCTGAACGAGAAAAGCCATCTGTCGTAGTTGGAACGTCAGTTCGTAGAGTCAAGTGCTGTTGTTTGACTAGGGCAGCTGGGTTGGATGTCAAAGTTCGTCTTTCCGAAATACGGAGTCAAGGCAAAAATACTATTTCTCCTACAGAACAAGGACAATGTAGCAGTGAGAGGAATATCGGGAAGCACTGGGAAATATTTCGAGGAGATATAAAAATCCAATTAAAACCAAAAAAATATGTATGCGCGAGCCCAGTTGTCACATTACGAGTAATAGAGCGTTGAGACTGACGTCAGCTGCCTACATATAGCAGTCAAGCCACACGGTGGGATGCAGTTACTTGAACAAACGCTCTCTGTTCTTGCAGCATTACTCAATATGCGGCCGGCCGAAGTGGCCGAGCGGTTCTAGGCGCTACAGTCTGGAACCGCGCGACCGTACGGTCGCAGGCTCGAATCCTGCCTCGGGCATGGATGTGTGTGATGTCCTTAGGTTAGTTAGGTTTAAGTAGTTCTAAGTTCTAGGGGATTGATGACCTCAGAAGTTAAGTCCCATAGTGCTCAGAGCCATTTGAACCATTTTGAACTCAATATGCAAAACCAGTTGCGGTGCAGACGTCGAACAACGCACCTGGCTCGGCCTGTGGAATCTCTACTTTCACTTTGTAAGGTCTGGGTTTTGGGTTGCGCACAGCCAGTGTGCACGCTTATCACAATTGCTAAATGGGGAACGATTTTCTGGGACTCCTTTCCAAGTCCGCTCCTAGTTCGTCACCTTTTGTTGAACACTAATTTGGTCTCTTGACATTTCTTTAGTGATCTACTTACCATCGAATCACTGGCAGTGTGTGCACCGCGAAAGTTTTATGTGAAGGGAAGCCGACATTCTATCTATGACTCTTTTATGCGTAGGACAACTTAGTGTATATCATAGTGAATTAACACTACACACAACAATAATAGGGAAGAAAATACGTATACTGAAGCTGACAGTAGAAGGGCACAAAACACACTGTAACCGATACGCTTACCTGCTACACCGAGCGACAGATCGCATCGTCACGCGGCCATCGGAACCTGCCGGCAGGTATATCGGTTTCCGCGCACGTCAGAGACAGCACGCGCTGTGTTACCTGAAAACCCTGAAAATTTCCTCTTTGTGTGTACTCGTTATATTCTGGTGAAAGCTATAAATCGAGCCATCGATAGTCACTGCTCACAGACTTATAAATAAAAAAACGCTACCATCTGTTGTCTGAAGAAAAAAAAGGTTTAAAAAATACACGGAAACCTTCGGTAACGAGCAACAGATCCGTTAGTAACAAAGAATTTAATATTTTCAGAATGGCAGCAGAGATGGAATTCCTCAGACGTAGGAAGAAGAACGTTTCAAAATTTTCCTCATGTAAACGACAGACCTCAGATAATACGTTTTGAGCCAAGTAGAAATAGTGAAAGGGGCAGCGAGCAGCTGTGACTGTGGCGAAATCAGCACACCAGAGCTAGAGGGACTCTCCCCTAGCTGAAGGAATAGCAAGCACTGTTATGCAGGTCTTGAGAAGTAAAACTGTTCATCACACAATTAGAGTAAAAGAGTAGTTGGTCACCTCAAATGTTGCAGGTAACGTTGTTTCGGAGAAAGCAAGACGTAACTATAGCCAACACACCCTACAGCGGAGACAGGTAAGGCCTGTAAACGATCGAATGGAACGAGAACGGACCGCTATAACTCTACGATTCTTTAATGATTGTTTAAAGAACCAATTCCGGAGTTGAGGAACAACTACATCACATAGGGACCAGAATGAAAAGGGGTGGCATTGAATCATAAATAAGGAACAGCTGGAGCAATTTGAATCAAATTTGTTAGGTGCATGACTTATTATATATGGACAGGCGGCACTGTGTTAGTAGTGTGTGGACGAGTTGAGAATTTGGGTCTGGTGGGAGTCGTCGTAGAGTAGTCTGTGCAGTTGCGATGACCTCTGTATCTGGATAGCTCAATGGTTAGAACATTTGGGTAGTAAGCAGGACACCTGGGTTCGAATCCCAGCCTGTCACAGATTTTCAACTTTCTCCACTAATTTCAATCAAATTTCGTTCGCAGCCAATGTCTGTAATTGCTTTTGTCTTAATACGTGACTTATTATTTAGATATAAATACTGTGGCTGTACGATTCGCCACTACCACAAGCTGTGGGGGTATTGATGGGAAGGGACGAGATAAAAATGTTCGATAACGAGCTGTTGCTATTTATTTCCTTTGCTTAGTTGACTTGGAATGCTTTTAAAAGTGTGAAGTGCAGTCTGTCTCTTATTTGTGCTTTTCGCTTTGCCAACAAAGTCGCGAGGATGAGCACTGCAGAGAGTCACTGATTTTGTCAATGATTTTTCGAGACCTAAGATCAAGCCACAGGGCTCACAAACAAAGATGAATTTAACGTACGCTTTGGTTCAAATGGTTCAAATGGCTCTGAGCACTATGGGACTTAACTGCTGTGGTAATCAGTCCCCTAGAACTTAGAACTACTTAAACCTAACTAACCTAAGGACATCACCCACATCCATTTCCGAGGCAGGATTCGAACCAGCGACCGTAGCGGTCGCGCGGTTCCAGACTGTAGCGCCTAGAACCGCACGGCCACCACGGCTGGCCGTACGCTTTGGAGTCGTTAGTTTAAGAGAGCGACGAATCACACATATATGTGTGCAAATATATATTACATCTCCTCCTAAACCCGCTGTATCGATTTCAGCCAAAATTGGTACACATACCACTTGTTATCACGGAAGAAGTACCGTGGGAGTGGGGATGAAGATGGAGTGACATAGGAGATGAACAGAGAGACGGGAGAGGAGGAGTTGCACAAAGAGAGAGGGCAGAAGGAGATGTGTGCAGTATCTGTATATGACGTAACGTCTGCGGGCGAAGCTGTCATGTATATAGAGTGTCCAGAGAAGTTTTGTATCTCCTACATGACTTGCGTATTTGGTGTAATTTTCTGTCTATGAACATTCTTTTGACCACAAACCAGTCACCAGTATTATGAAAGTAAACACAAATCTCATTGTTCACTGCAGTTTAGAATAGTACGTTGTGTCTCCGACCGTGAACAGGACAAAGCGGCTGGTGTACACTTTACAGGCTGCTAGCACACCTCGAGGATCATTTGAAGCTTAGACTGTGTGTCCATCGTCACTTTACAGTAAGGTGGGCGGTCATAACGGGAAGTAGCCTGCCGAATTGGTATACGCCAAAGCATTTTTGGGGGCCAGCGTTAGAGCTGTGTCGACGCAGACAGTACACATCCATATCCGCACGATTAATTTGATCTGTAGCCGTCCATTACGAACAACAGTATACGTACGTCGCCAGTACCATGGTGGGCGAAGGAAGTGGACAAGGGAACTTCAGGAATGGAACTTGAAGCAAAGGCAATGGATTCTCTTCGCCAATAAGTTTAGGATTTGTCTTACACCTGATGATCATCGTAGAAGTGTATGGACGCGACCAGGTACCAGGCAGGAATTCACTCTGGCCCAGCAGGGAAGTGGGTCAGTCACGTTTTGGTGCAGTACCAGTACAGGCTGTGCAGGACCGGGACTGGGTACTTCAACCTATTCTTCAGGCCTACATTGAGGTGATGGGTTGGTGTTCAGGTCGATACTGTACGAACACAATACGCTCACCTCGTGATTATCTTTCAGTATACGGCAGAAATCAGACACATGGAATGACCTGCAGACTTGGTGACATGACTCCAACTGATCACGCTTGGGAATGAGGAAACTAGCAGTGCGTTGTCTCGGGAGTCGTCCTCACACATTGAATGATATCAGGAGGCCAAGTGTGAATAGCAACACTACGTGGATGGTTCCGTTGAGAACAGTACTGCCAATTTCCTCCTCCCCTCCTCAACACACACATTTCTTCGAGTCATCAGTCTTCTGACTGGCTCGATGCGGCCCACCACGAATTCCTCTCCTGTGCAACCCGTCCATCTCAAACTGTACTGTACTGTATGTATTCCAGTCTCTGTCTTCCCCTACAGTTTTTACCCTCTACAGCTCCCTCTAGTACCGTATCATCCTGTCCCTCCTTCTTGTCACAGTTTTCCACAAATTCCTTTCCTCGGCGATTCTGCGCTGGACCTTGTCTTATCAGTCCACCTAGTTTTTAACATTCGTATGTGGTACCACATATAGAATGCTTCGATTCTCTTCTGTTCCGGTATTCCCCTAGTCCATGTTTCACTACCATGCAGTGCTGTGCTCCAGACGCACGTTCTCAGAAATTTCATCCTCAAATTAATTACGAACAACTTAAATTGGATGGAACACATAGAAAATGTTGTGGGGAAGGCTAACCGAAGACTGCGTTATATTGGCAGGATACTTAGAAAATGTAACAGATCTACTATGGAGACTGCCTACACTACGCTTGTCCGCCCTCTTTTAGAATACTGCTGCGCGATGCGGGATCCTTACCAGATAGGAATGACGGAGTACATAGAAAAAGTTCAAAGAAGGGCAGCACGTTTTGTATTATCGCGAAATATGGGAGAGAGTGTCACTGAAATGATACAGGATTTACCCTGGATATCATTAAAAGAAAGGCGTTTTTCGATGCGACGGGATCTTCTCACGAAATTCCAATCACCAACTTTCTCCTCTGAGTGCAAAAATATTTTGTTGACACCGGCCTACATAGGGAGAAACGATCACCACAATAAAATAAGAAAAATCAGAGCTCGTACGGAAAGATACAAGTGTTCGTTCTTTCAGCCCGCTATACGAGATTGGAATAATAGTGAATTGTGAAGGTGGTTCGATGAACCCTCTGCCAGGCACTTAAATGTGATTTGCAGAGTATCGATGTAGATGCAGACGTAGATGTAAGACCTACGTTAATACTGGTAGATTAATCTTTGCCAGGAATGCCCTTTTTGCAAGTGCAGGCTTTGCAATAGCCTCTTTGCTCCGTCCGTCATTGCTAATTTTGCTGCCTAGGTAGCAGAATTCCTTAACTTCATCTGCTTCACCACCATTAATCCTGATGTTAAGTCTCTCGTTGTCCTCTTTACTGCTACTTGTCATTACTTTCTCCTTTCTTCGATTTACTCTCAATCCATATTCTGCAGTCATTAGACTGTTCATTCAATTCGGCAGATCATGTAATTCTTCTTCACTTTCGTTGAGGGTAGCAATGTCATTAAGTGACTCGTATCATTGATATCCTTTCATCTTGAATGTTAATAACACTCCTGAACCTTTCTTTTATTTCCATCATTGCTTCTTTGATGTACAGATTGATCAGCAGGGGCGAAAGGCTACATCCCTGTCTTACACCCTTTTTAATCCGAGCATTCCGTTCTTGTTCTTCCACTCTTATTTTTCCTTCTTGGCTCTTGTACATAGTGTATATTACCCAACTCTCCCTAAAGCTTACCCATATTTTTGGTAGAATTTCGAATATCTTGCACCGTTTTACATTGTCGAACGCGCTTTCCTCGTCAACAAATCCTATGAACGTGCCTTGATTTTTCTTTAGTCTTGGTTCCATTATCAACCGCAACGTCAGAATTGCCTCTCTGGTGCCTTTACCTTTCCTAAAGCCAAACCGACCGTCATCTAACACATCCTCAGTTTTCTTTTACTTCCTCATAATTTCGTAATCCGAGCGTATGGTCCACCTCTAATGACCGTGCTGTCGAAGGGACGTTAAACCCTAATCTTTCTGCTTTCTTCGTGGACAAGGTAGCAGTGTGACTCTACGCCATACAAATCATGGGCTACAGCAACACGGTACTGAATGTTACGCAGTAGCAGATTTAGATTTCACAGACGACCTCTTCTGGACTCAATACCTTTCCTTGAGTTATTGTCTCGTTTTTATTTCGCAACAAAGACATTCTTTTTCTCTTTTGTATTTTGATAAGACTTATTGTTTCATTTTCTATCCCTCTTCAATATGAGACTTCACAGGTTCTCTAATATGCTTATGGCGCAGAACTTTATTTGGGCAGCTTAAAGCAAGAGAAGTATGGCTGTATAAATCTCCTTCCGGGGACTCCCTGTAACATCTTGCATGCTTTCAGCTTTCCATTGTGAGTGTAAATTACGTAGTAAAGTTTTAATAAAATGTGACAGTAGTAAGTTAATGAGCAATCTCGGTTTGAAATAATGTAAAGTTCCAGATCAAAATCAGATGTACATCTCTGTCTGTCTTACGTTTTCCCTTCTGTAGGGGAAGACGATAAGTATCCATTTTTCGGAGAGAATCCTCCATTAGAGAGAAACGCACGCAAATAAGCTATAGTGCCACTTATTGAACTGCTGGATTAAACGTAATCCAATTCTATTAAACGGAAAAGATTAAGATTTGAAGTGTTAAACTATTAAACGTTGCATAGTCAAATGTTATTGCTCGAGCCAAGGAAAAAGAATAAAGAAAAGAACTGTATAAAACATTTCATTATTATTTTACTAACAATACTAATCCCATATAAAGTTCTGTTTACGTCTGACGTTTTCATGCCGTTAGGAACGACGTGCTGAATTCTATGTGCTACGAAATCCCGAATCCAATTACGAAACTGGTCTGATACGCAGTGAGATCGTCTTTTGTTCACCCTCCTTCAGACTCTTCACATGATTTATGTCAGAAAGGTAATTTCCAGTCACATACGGTGAGGAACGTTAGAACATTCTTCGAACAATAGCGGATACCTTTGCTTCGCTGGCCAAACTGTCCACTTGATATATTGCCCATCTGGCTGGTGGGAAACTTGTTCGCCGCTGTCCTTCAACAGCCAGTGCTGTTGCTGTTTGTACTCACGTACAAACTAGGAGGGGGGACTCCTCAGGGACATAGGGCAAACACTGATGTTATGATAGGACCTTCACAAGTGTGGAGTGCAGCACGTGAACACCGCACCCCATACTGACTATTCAAATTCAGAGCTCATGCACAGTTCTGTAAGTCTAATCATTTGTGTATTACCATCTACTAAACATGTTGACGCTACAGTTCTCACAAAGGCAGGTGAATTATTCAGTCTGTAACGGATGTAAGTACAGATATTTTTATATGTGGTACCTTAATGTGTACAAAAATTGGTGTGTTGGTTAGTTTTTCTCTGTGTCGAACAGACTTCCCAGAGACTCGATGTTGTCCGGCAACATTGCGGCCATACGAACTTCATCCGCATGTTCAGCAACATTGTTGTGCGGCAGAATTTGCGGCAATACATTACCAGGCAAGAAATGATCACACGAGCCACAGTACGGCAGCAAATGGACGAAATCGATCTGGTGGAAGCGCATGTGGCTCTCCTGCACTTGCATTCCACAAGGAGAAAGTTAGCAAGAAAAACAGAAAGCCGACTTCCTGGACGTATTCTTTTTTCAATGAACGAACTGCTTTAGAACCTAACTCGTGAATAGGTAGTGGACACATACTTTTCCCAGAATGTTGAAACACGGTTCTGAATACATAATTTAAAAGGACTTTATCGGAGAACTACTAGGACGGATGTCAATGTGAAAGACTGTAGTATAGCAGAAAAAGAGAGAAAGATTAGGGTTTAACGTCCTGTCGACATCGAGGTCATTAGAGATAAAGTACAAGCTCGGACTGATTCAAAGATGAAGCAGCCAATCGGCAGTGCCCTTCCTGGAGCTAAATCACGGAAAATTTAAATCTGGATGGCCGAACGCGAATTTGAACCATCCTTCCGCATGTGGGTTTAGTGTGCTTACGACTGCGCTACCTCGCTCGGTGAACGTGTACCAATTACAACTAAACTGGCAATGGCTCTCCAGATTTTGGCTGGTGGTGATTCACACAGAACATTAATATCTCTCTTAGTGCGCTTCTCATCGATACATCTCTTGGTAAAAGGTCTATGCATCGCATTGATGGAAGGACTTAAGGGACTCAGTAAAGTAGTTTGGAATAACAGTCAGATATTGTGGGAGAACCATTAATTTCACAAGTGCGATAGATCTATGACCAGAGTTCTGGAATATGATAAGTAATGTATACAAAACAAAGCAATTTTCAAATTGCTGCCCAAGAAACACGTGTGATGAAACTTCAAAAAAGTTTAGAAGTCTAGAAGAACTATGTAGGATAGAATTATGGCTCACTCAAATACTTTGTAAAAAATAACTAGACTCACTGATGGCGCTGCAGTCGCGGGATAATTTGAACCTTCGGCTGGACGCCATTATAGTGGTTGTAGTCTGATGTGTTGTGTAGTATTGTTGTTTACGAAGACCCTGATTCAACGTTGTATATTTGTTGGGGCGTACATACAGTATTTGTTAGTCGTAATTCTACTGTCTGTACGTTCCAATGAAAAGAAGTACAATGGTGAAGAGTTGTGCAGCGATTAATTGTACAAATAAATTCGAGAAAGGAACGAATATTACATTTCACAGGTATGTGGATATTTTAAGTTGTTTTTTATGTCGGTGCACTTGCTTAATAAATGTTTTTGTAACACGGTATTAGCATAATGTCTGTGCATCTATTTGCAGGTTTCCTTTCTCAAAACCACAGCTGTTACAAAAATGGTTACACGCTGTCAGGAGGCAAGATTTCCGACCGACAGAATACCATTTTATATGTTCTGATCATTTTGGAGATAGTTGGCTGATCGGTAGTGTTTTCATGGTCTAGGTTAGGTTGAAACTTGATAATTTGGTCGTGAGTTGCCAAAGCACTATGTCGTATATAACGCATTTCTCATCATAAAATCTAAAGCAAGGTAGAGTCAGAAAATATCTATTAATATAATGGGCAAATCTTCGAGTAATTTGATGCATTTTGCGTACATCTATCATAAATGAACTACGAAAAATGCTAGGGGTCCAGTCCATAACTTTTAGCTACGCAAATTCCATGTAGTACGTAAGATAAATTCATAAACACTGACTAGTTGCTGTTTGTTCATAAATTAAAAAGTATATTGTAACGTATTAAATGAGGAATTATGTTTGTGACCTAAGTCAAGGGAAGGCATTTGATAACCAAAAGCAATGTATAAACATTCGAACTCCGCGTGTCAGTTTACCACTCTAATGGCCGCCAGCCAGCTATTCAATTTGTCCGCTCTTCACAGTCGACCACTCGTGCGGTTGTGGGGGCCTGGGCTCACTACTTGAAATATCCAACGATAATGAGTGTCCTTTTTCAGGTTGCGATATTTGTATATGTTATTTTCAGTGATCCATATCTCTGGTCTCAGACGAATATGTCATATTTATGCAATTCGTTGGTGCCTCTTTTGTCCACTCCGACATTCCTGTGGACAACAAACAAATCGAGTGCCATTGCGTATGCGCAGTAAGTTTGAAACTGAAGCGAAATAATATTGTTTCACGTGATTTTGCGCTGCAGTGCTGTCGGTGTCAGTAAAGAAATTAAGCGTTCGAGTGAGAAGGAAACATGTGACAGATGTGGCCGGGCCATACGAAATCACCGACAGCAACTCGGAGATATGTCGGCAGCAGCCTGTTCCACCAGCAATATTGCCCGGTCATAGTGCAGTATTGCGACATGTTGTAGCCACAGTGCAGATGTGTTGATGGAAACCCGATATTGGCCACACATTACCGTAAAGTATGACCCGTGAAACGCACCTTTACACAGCTGTTGTTAAGTTTTGTACTTCAACGAAGCAATAAAATAGTGAAAAAAAATTTCGCAAGAGGATTAAAGTATTAGGGGGACAGACGCCAATGTAATGTTTGGATTTGACATGGTCCTTTTGGCTGAATAAAAGGACGGCATAGATCTGGTTAGGACAAGATATAGTTTAGGAATAAACAAAGCGGCGGGGAGGAAGAAGAGTAATAGAAAGAAAAATATCGGTTACCTTGACATAAAGACTGGAAACAACAGGGTAGCGAAAGAAAGAAAAGAATTCTCCTGTCAGGGAAGCAACTCTACATAATATGACCTATGTGGAAATGGTATTACTTTTTTTTATTCTCTTTTTTCATTACTGCAGGGTGGGAACAATTTTTCATATTTTTGCCATTTCACGTGTTTCGGCCACTAGTTATATAGTAAAAAGATTAGTCGTGCATTATTTTTATTATGTTTCGCTACTTATTTATTAAGATGGGTGCGCAAAAAGTTGTGAAGAAAAAATGGTAGAAACGGACAAAAAGTTCAGGGAAGATTATTAAGAAATCCGAAGGCAAGACGTAACAGGTAATTGAGTATCGAAGCTATACTTGCAACAATAAATTAGGCACCCTAATTGAAAAAGTGAAGGGCACGAACGACGAATTGTGCAAGGCCCTTGCTTTCATTAAACACTGAAAAGATGAAGCAATAGACGACGTATCACAACTAAAGAAACAAATAGAGCAGCAATCGTGATGCCGGGTCAGATAGGACTGTTCCAGTAAACTTAAAGGATGAAGGAGGAAATAAGAGTGTTGTTCCAATTTAACGAAGTACAGACAGACGTCAACCGTCGTAACCGAGAAGCGCCGGTAAAGTTTGAAACGTCCCCTTTTGAAGAATTATTCAAGACTGTGCTTAAACTGACACACAATACTTTTAGCGCAACGCAATCTCACTTTCAAAAATCCCTACAAAAGAATGGCCCTGACTAACATTAACCTATACGTTTCACAAATCACTTACCTCACAAAAATCTTGGTTACTCGAGCTACTGCAATAAAGCCAGTGCCACTACTGCCAGCTAAATAAAAGATTCAAACTACAGAAGGCACTAACTACTGATAGGCATAGTTAGCAAATGAAAGAATTTAATACAGAACAAACACTGTATTTACCTTAATAGTCATAATATATATAGCAGTTCATGACAGTCTTACAAATTTCAAAACTCCGCCATCTCTCTCCCCACATCCATCACTGCTGGCGGCTCACCTCCAACTGCGCAACGCTACGCGCTGTCCACATCCAGCTGCCGCTGCCCAGCACTACAATGGCAGACAACAATGCAAACTAGCCACAGACTGCACACAGCACAGCCAGTATTTTCATACAGAGCGCTACGTGGCGTTACCAATATAAAAACCTAAACAGCCTACTTACAAGTTGTTCAAGGGCAGAGAACGTCGTCGTGGTTCAGGGAACAGTATGAGCATCGGAGAGACATTAGTGAGTGTAGAGGATAGGCGGAAAGAAAATGAGGAATTACGTCATTTGACCTATAGACTCTGCTGTATAGGCGGTGATCCTGTCAGATCGAAGAGAATGAAATTAGAAAACATATAGTGTCGTTGGAGAAGTACACGCAGTTTCTGGATAGAGCGAACAGCTTGCATCAAAAAAATTTGGATCGAACACTTCAAAGGCGGACTTCCGAGGTCATGGTATGGAGGATAGAAAATCATTTTCATTTGCGCGCACCTTCAAGAACACGCAGCCGCCATGATGCAAGTGAGCGTGGGAAAATGCAGGACTTACAGGGAATTTAAACAGGCGTTTTTGCTCGATTTCTGGGTGCAAGAGAAGCAGGAGAGACTGACGCTAGGAATTTTGGTGATGGGGCCTTACACAGAACAAACATTTCGTAGTCCAACTCAATATTTCAAAGAAATGATGAAAAGAAATCAGTTCTTGAACGCACCGTTTGAGCAGAAAGAATTAATAAGGCTCTGACAAAGTTACTGAACAGGATACAGAAAGCTGTTACACTGGATGGCCGAGGAATGAGTGATGTAGGTGCGTTTTTGCATGTACTTGATGAGGTTGTGAGTGATCATGATGTTAATGTTAGAGAACCAGTGCGCTTTGTGTAAACTCACCATGAGCCATCACAACAAGAACTACCCAATACAAACTGGCGACCGAGCCATCTACCCGAAGGAAATGGAAGCAATATACGAATTTATGGGGGACGTGACAGCAAGAGAAAAGAAGGGGCAGAAATCGTAGACATACACGGTCCACATCTGCAAAGGAATCCGCTAGAAAATGATGAGGAGAAAAACAGGAGGCGAGACTGACTGGCGGCCAAGGTTCCAACTTCTTGTTAGATGGGTTTCAGCTACCAGGAGTCTTACTCGTAAATTATGAAGGCTTAAGAAAGAAATTATCAGTTGTCACTCAGTTTGACAACCGAAAGAGCAGATTGCCTATTCTATAGCTGACATGATGTTGGTAGATATAATAGTACCATGTATTCTGGATTCAGGCAGCAAATAGAAGGCGAGAGTGACCCAGATTTCCCTGTTACACGGGATTCGAGATCCAGGAGTATAACTTGTAAATTATGAAGATTTAAGAAAGAAATTATCAGAAGGTGTCACTCAGTTTGACAAATGAACAGAGGACATTGCCTGTCCTGGAGATATCATAGTACCATGGCCCTGACTAACATTAACCTATACGTTTCACAAATCACTTACCTCACAAGAATCTTGGTTACTCGAGCTACTGCAATAAAGCCAGTGCCACTACTGCCAGCTAAATAAAAGATTCAAACTACAGAAGGCACTAACTACTGATAGGCATAGTTAGCAAATGAAAGAATTTAATACAGAACAAACTCTGTATTTACCTTAATAGTCATAATATATATAGCAGTTCATGACAGTCTTACAAATTTCAAAACTCCGCCATCTCTCTCCCCACATCCATCACTGCTGGCGGCTCACCTCCAACTGCGCAACGCTACGCGCTGTCCACATCCAGCTGCCGCTGCCCAGCACTACAATGGCAGACAACAATGCAAACTAGCCACAGACTGCACACAGCACAGCCAGTATTTTCATACAGAGCGCTACGTGGCGTTACCAATATAAAAACCTAAACAGCCTACTTACAAGTTGTTCAAGGGCAGAGAACGTCGTCGTGGTTCAGGGAACAGTATGAGCATCAGAGAGACATTAGTGAGTGTAGAGGATAGGCGGAAAGAAAATGAGGAATTACGTCATTTGACCTATAGACTCTGCCATATAGGCGGTGATCATGTCAGATCGAAGAGGATGAAATTAGAAAACATATTGTGTCGTTGGAGAAGTACACGCAGTTTCTGGATAGAGCGAACAGCTTGTATCAAAAAAATTTGGATCGAACACTTCAAAGGCGGACTTCCGAGGTCATGGTATGGTGGATAGAAAATCATTTTCATTTGCGCGCACCTTCAAGAACACGCAGCCGCCATGATGCAAGTGAGCGTGGGAAAATGCAGGACTTACAGGGAATTTAAACAGGCGTTTTTGCTCGATTTCTGGGTGCAAGAGAAGCAGGAGAGACTGACGCTAGGAATTTTGGTGATGGGGCCTTACACAGAACAAACATTTCGTAGTCCAACTCAATATTTCAAAGAAATGATGAAAAGAAATCAGTTCTTGAACGCACCGTTTGAGCAGAAAGAATTAATAAGGCTCTGACAAAGTTACTGAACAGGATACAGAAAGCTGTTACACTGGATGGCCGAGGAATGAGTGATGTAGGTGCGTTTTTGCATGTACTTGATGAGGTTGTGAGTGATCATGATGTTAATGTTAGAGAACCAGTGCGCTTTGTGTAAACTCACCATGAGCCATCACAACAAGAACTACCCAATACAAACTGGCGACCGAGCCATCTACCCGAAGGAAATGGAAGCAATATACGAATTTATGGGGGACGTGACAGCAAGAGAAAAGAAGGGGCAGAAATCGTAGACATACACGGTCCACATCTGCAAAGGAATCCGCTAGAAAATGATGAGGAGAAAAACAGGAGGCGAGACTGACTGGCGGCCAAGGTTCCAACTTCTTGTTAGATGGGTTTCAGCTACCAGGAGTCTTACTCGTAAATTATGAAGGCTTAAGAAAGAAATTATCAGTTGTCACTCAGTTTGACAACCGAAAGAGCAGATTGCCTATTCTATAGCTGACATGATGTTGGTAGATATAATAGTACCATGTATTCTGGATTCAGGCAGCAAATAGAAGGCGAGAGTGACCCAGATTTCCCTGTTACACGGGATTCGAGATCCAGGAGTATAACTTGTAAATTATGAAGATTTAAGAAAGAAATTATCAGAAGGTGTCACTCAGTTTGACAAATGAACAGAGGACATTGCCTGTCCTGGAGATATCATAGTACCATGGCCCTGACTAACATTAACCTATACGTTTCACAAATCACTTACCTCACAAGAATCTTGGTTACTCGAGCTACTGCAATAAAGCCAGTGCCACTACTGCCAGCTAAATAAAAGATTCAAACTACAGAAGGCACTAACTACTGATAGGCATAGTTAGCAAATGAAAGAATTTAATACAGAACAAACTCTGTATTTACCTTAATAGTCATAATATATATAGCAGTTCATGACAGTCTTACAAATTTCAAAACTCCGCCATCTCTCTCCCCACATCCATCACTGCTGGCGGCTCACCTCCAACTGCGCAACGCTACGCGCTGTCCACATCCAGCTGCCGCTGCCCAGCACTACAATGGCAGACAACAATGCAAACTAGCCACAGACTGCACACAGCACAGCCAGTATTTTCATACAGAGCGCTACGTGGCGTTACCAATATAAAAACCTAAACAGCCTACTTACAAGTTGTTCAAGGGCAGAGAACGTCGTCGTGGTTCAGGGAACAGTATGAGCATCAGAGAGACATTAGTGAGTGTAGAGGATAGGCGGAAAGAAAATGAGGAATTACGTCATTTGACCTATAGACTCTGCCATATAGGCGGTGATCATGTCAGATCGAAGAGGATGAAATTAGAAAACATATTGTGTCGTTGGAGAAGTACACGCAGTTTCTGGATAGAGCGAACAGCTTGTATCAAAAAAATTTGGATCGAACACTTCAAAGGCGGACTTCCGAGGTCATGGTATGGTGGATAGAAAATCATTTTCATTTGCGCGCACCTTCAAGAACACGCAGCCGCCATGATGCAAGTGAGCGTGGGAAAATGCAGGACTTACAGGGAATTTAAACAGGCGTTTTTGCTCGATTTCTGGGTGCAAGAGAAGCAGGAGAGACTGACGCTAGGAATTTTGGTGATGGGGCCTTACACAGAACAAACATTTCGTAGTCCAACTCAATATTTCAAAGAAATGATGAAAAGAAATCAGTTCTTGAACGCACCGTTTGAGCAGAAAGAATTAATAAGGCTCTGACAAAGTTACCGAACAGGATACAGAAAGCTGTTACACTGGATGGCCGAGGAATGAGTGATGTAGGTGCGTTTTTGCATGTACTTGATGAGGTTGTGAGTGATCATGATGTTAATGTTAGAGAACCAGTGCGCTTTGTGTAAACTCACCATGAGCCATCACAACAAGAACTACCCAATGCAAACTGGCGACCGAGGCATCTACCCGAAGGAAATGGAAGCAATATACGAATTTATGGGGGACGTGACAGCAAGAGAAAAGAAGGGGCAGAAATCGTGGACATACACGGTCCACATCTGCAAAGGAATCCGCTAGAAAATGATGAGGAGAAAAACAGGAGGCGAGATTGACTGGCGGCCAAGGTTCCAACTTCTTGTTAGATGGGTTTCAGCTACCAGGAGTCTTACTCGTAAATTATGAAGGCTTAAGAAAGAAATTATCAGTTGTCACTCAGTTTGACAACCGAAAGAGCAGATTGCCTATTCTATAGCTGACATGATGTTGGTAGATATAATAGTACCATGTATTCTGGATTCAGGCAGCAAATAGAAGGCGAGAGTGACCCAGATTTCCCTGTTACACGGGATTCGAGATCCAGGAGTATAACTTGTAAATTATGAAGATTTAAGAAAGAAATTATCAGAAGGTGTCACTCAGTTTGACAAATGAACAGAGGACATTGCCTGTCCTGGAGATATCATAGTACCATGTAGCCTGGATTCAGGCAGCAAATCTTCATACTTGATATGGATGTATGTGTTATATGCAATAAGGATAAAAATTGGGCAATTTTAAGGGTATGAAGAATGGGAGTATGGGTAGTAGTACACGAAAAGTGTGCAGGAGTTATGGATTAGGTGAGAACCGACTTTGTGTGTCAATCACACATGTGTAGTGCCAATTTACTGATTATACGGAAGCTGACAGTGAAGACGATTCTCAGGCTCGACTTTCTCAAATTCTACGAGGTAATACTGTACGTGAAACAGACATATACATAAGAGTGCTTAGGCGAGAGTGAAATTAAATTTACATTCAATGACAAACAGGGCGACTCTGGCAACGAGAACTTTAAAAGGTTAGGCATTGTAATGGCCATTGAAGGACGTGTGTTGCCATGAGGCGATAACGCTCGATTAATTTAAGTAGATGAAGAAGAATTAGGGGTAGAGGGAGGACAGACTAAGCTACCTGTTTCATCAGGAGTTCTGAGGACAGAGGTGCTGACTGAAGTTGTCACAGAAAAAAATGTTCCAGAATCTAAAGAATCTTGTGAGGATGATGACAAATGGGAAAACGTTTGCTGTAGTGTCTCCGAGGATTAAGAAATTATTTACAAATACTTAGGATGTAATACGTTAGCAGACGCTGAGAAAACTTTTGATGTGTTTCTCCATGCGAGACAGTGGATAAACACAGCTTTAGAATCACCAGATGAAGATGATAATTCCCATGGAGACGAACTTGAATGTGTGAATGGTAAATTGAGAATAAAACAAAGAGGAAAATTCTATTCCGGATAAAGTAAGTCTGGCGGTCCTGCTGGTAGAAACAGAGAAAAAAGCAGAAGGGATATCGCACAGCGATGAAGAAGACGAGCCGTGGGACATGTAAGGGGCGAGTCTAGAAATCGGTCGGGGGAATGGGGTTTTGGGGGATGGAACATCGCTGAACAAAAGGAGATTTGGGGTCCTCCATTGACAAACTGGTAAAATTCGGTGTTGCTTAAAGTAGTTTTTAGTAACTGTTTTGGAGTTCAGGGTAAAAAATGTGCATTAATAAATAATAAGACGCCCATTTTAAGTTAAATGATATTTATTGGTTTAGATAGTAAGCTATTTGCCGCTCTTATTATTTTGTTAAAATGTTTTTGAAATACATTGCAACCTTTATTGCTACATAGTCATAAAAATGATTGAATCTGTTGGAGTAAGAAATTCGCTGATTTCCTTGCCACTGCTCCTGGACATATTATTCAACATTGGAGATGAACACGACCAACAGTTACTGGAGGTAGGATTGAATATGTTACGAGTTAGTTAGTGATAGGAATTTGGACAAATGTGTATGCACAAGTTAAACGTTTGCGTTATAATGAAAAATGAGACGCCATGAAAACCTTAGAGAGCAATGAGACAAAGTAAATTTGCTGAAGACAATAAAGTTCTGCAGAAGTTAAGAAAATGACCACTCAAGAGCAAGTTAATAACTCATAAACTCTTTTACATCTAATGTGGACTGTACCGAATGGGAAAAGAATAAATGACAATGTCGTAGAGATCGAAAAAGAAAAGGTCAGCATCTTCCGCCTCAAAAGATTTGTCGTGTAAGCAATATTAGAGACCAAATAAACAGTCTCACAACCATGGGCGAGTGTACGATAAAGATTCAGAGAGAGTGATATAGAGGAGTTTCCATTTTTAGTTCAATTTGGAAAACTTTCTGGTAAAGTTTGAATCGCTGTGACAGGACTGGCAGACGACAATGGTGAAAGCATCAGATGAGACATTGGATAAGTTCATCCTGTAAAGATGATTTGCGAGTTGTATTCTTGATGCTAGGTTCCAGTTGCGGGAAGCACGGTGGGGTAATTGTTGGTAGGAATGTAGTGCCAACCCTTCTATGTTTTGCGAATGTGATAACGTGCCAAACTATGAGGACTTTTTTATTGTTCTTAGATAAACCAGTAGCATGAGCACTGCTGTAGGGAAGGATAGGTTACTGAAACTTCACGTTACATAAAGGCATGTGAGTCCAGTCAACTGAACGTGAAAGTTTTTTTGTTATGTTTTGTGTACACTGTTTGCAGAAGATACATCCGTCATCTGAAGGAGTCCTTGATTGTTATACTGAATATCTCAGAGAAAGAGAAGTAGCGTCATGGTGCAATGATTTCGTAAGGAGTAATGTAACTAAAAATAGAGGTATAGTGAGGTCACAGATTCAGATACAGAAAGTAGGCTATGTAAATGTATTACTGTTGCAATGAGTGCCATAATAGAGTGTTTTGGTTTTTCTTGTATTGTCAGCCATATACTATGCCTCTGTGTATTATGTTTGTTTCATAATATTCAACTGAGAGGTAGAATGACCAGTTTGTTTTCAGAATTGCAGAGATGTAATAAGGAGAAGACATTATTCGTGAGAGAAAAATCTTTCATTAACATAAGGGAGTATGTCAGCAAACAGCCGGCCGATGTGGCCGAGCGGTTCTAGGCGCTTCAGTCAGGAACCGCGCGATCGCTACGGTCGCAGGTTCGAATCCTGCCTCGGGCATGGATGTGTGTGATGTCCTTAGGTTAGTTAGGTTTAAGTAGTTCTAAGTTCTAGGGGACTGATGACCTCAGATGTTAAGTCCCATAGTGCTCAGAGCCATTTGAACCATTTTTTGTCTGCAAACGCCGCCAGCACAGCAGCTACACTACTGTATTTGTATTTGTCCAATGAATACCCGTTCATCATCTGCATTTCTTCTTGGTGTAGCAATTTTAATGGCCAGTAGTGTAGATTTAGGATGTGCATATAATTAGATTAATATGCATGGTTAACCAGGTGGAGAGGATTCCGTTAAGCACTGTGGATACCTCGATTGTTCGTTTGTGAAACGGCGAGCTCATTTCTTCACTTTGACGAGGCCATGGAGCCATGATGCAATTGTAACAAATTGACCTCATTTCGCTTTATTACTTGTAGTCGGTGGAGGTCATAGAGCTACGACGTTTAATTATTCATTTCTAAGATGTCAAGGAGTCATAATACATTGGTAATATATTTGTTTCTTGCCAATTAGTAGTTTTGTTAGGCAAGGACATTGAGCTTTCGTTGTTGTTCTACATATTTTATTTTGGTATGTACCCAGGTAAGGCTGTCTGAGGGCAATATTATCGACACAACCAATGCTATGTGCATGAGAAGGCGAGTCGGGACACCTGACCATAGAGACAGCTGTCCCAATAGAGCACGGTGACCCTGACACACTGATGCGCGTCACGTTGTGCGGTTCCTGCCAAGGGGAACGCCGAATTCCCCACCCCAAATGGGTCTGCATTTGAGGACGTTTACCCATCAGCACATGCCAACCACCATCAAAGAAGGTTTCTATTCCTGGCCGACACCTAACCATTCACCGAGGGTATTCTTACGAGAGATTACAGACTGCTTATCAGGCTTAAGACAATCTGGGAGACAGCTGACAGGTTGGTCATGAAACTACGCTGCCGAGGACATCAAATCCGTGTCTGCTACACTAATGTGTCAGGAAGGCGGTAAGGTAACCTGCATCATTAGCAAACCTGTTGTTAGGGACTCCACAATGAACTGCTTATGAACTTATTAATGTGTTGCTCAAAGAAGGTCGTGCTACGCCTATGAACAATACTCATCTGATACTTGCCTTGAACTCTCTCTTGGTTGGCCGTTAAACCATGAAAAACTGCAGACGACGTCGTAGTTCTTCGTTACTTGTGGTCAGAACGAACGTTATTATGTCACTCACCACAGCATGGATTTATTTGTTAGTCAAGGACATAATCTATTGCTGTTTCTCACTGTAACTACTAGAGACTGGTCAGACACAAGAGCAGGAGCGTATGGACTTCAGACACTGTACTTGATGTGAGAGGGAATCAGTTTTTTTTCATAAGCCGGCTACAGGCATGAACTTTTATGCTAGCCTGCCCATTAATTGGAACTGATGTGCGCCACCAGCTACTCAAACGAGCTCCTGATTTCAACTAATAAATCTTGCCGCAGTTCCGTGAGAAGAACTGCAAAAGCTATTAACATTAACTCTTTCTCTTAAATGTCTTTACGTGTGTCGAATATTTCGTCAGAACATTTCAAGTAATAAACGGTGTTTGCACAAGAACAGTGAAGTGTATGAATGTTTCTTTTGCTCTTTTATATAATGTTGTTTTCATTTGTGTCAAAGACTAGCCTGTATGGACAATCAGTAGCAAATCGTTCATGCAATGATTCTGACGTACACTATTAGCAATGCATCAGTTTATTTTTTTAACTTTACGCATTTTGGTTTATCGAAGCGAACACTTACGCAGTTACCTTGATGCACATGCTCAGCAATGTTCCAATTTGTACATGTTTTTAATCTTTTTGTATATTATTATGAAGATAGGCTATAATAATGTTTTCATTATGTCTGAAACTGCCAATGTTTATTGTCAGAACTACGTTGCTCATTTACAAATGTGAACCTCAGCCTATTAATACAGTGGCACGAGTGTTCGTATATGAGAGTTTGTCTAGTATTTTTAAAATTCAGGATGTTTTCTTTGTATATACACACACATTATTCTCTGCTCTCATGGTTCACAAACTGGTACTTCCATCTGATCATACAGCTACACAAATGAGGTACAATTTCCTTTTATAACGTTTTGATTGTTTCGTGTATTTTTATGAACCTCTTTGTACATTGTGATAAACCATGTAGTAGTATATGCTTCTGGCACAATGAATGATTTGGTATTGTGAGACAGTAAGTGTGGATGTAGTAACTGTTAAATTGTTTTCCAGTATGCATGTATTTTGAACACAAACTATTCACTTGTGTGTGTGTCAGGTTATCAACGCATTGCCTTTGTTCATAAATGTCGTAAAACCAACCGGTATGATTGTCTAGTATTGTTTTAATTAGATGTTTTAATTACATGTATTACAAACAAATGTACCCTTCCGCTACTGTATATGAATGAGTGTGAGAGGCTTATAAGGTCAGATGCCTATTTCCATGATGTCGTCTTGGTACCTGGTTAACCTTTTCCACCCATGATATATGGCGTCAAACTCATCAGTCGATAACCATGCAGAGCAAAAATAAAAACAGTATCCACTGACCAACAAAAATGTTTGTGAGAAACTTGTGCTACCGATTAATCTCAGCACACCTTCACCGGCATCCTTTCTGAAAATGGTGAGGAGGTGAAGTTACATGACTGTCTACATCCAAACAGTTACATAAACTACTTTTGTAGTGTATTATGCAGATCCGAATGGTCATTATAGCCAGTTCTTTAATGCTGCATGAAAACTGCAGACAAAATTCGCTACTGCCAAAGATTGCACTGCTAATTACTGCTTCACCTCTTTTCTTCCTGATACGGTGAGGGAGATCTGCTATTTCTGCAACCTTGGGGGCTATCTTTAGCTGACTTGTGACAGGGGAATTAACTCAGGAGGAAAGGAGTGTCGTAAAATTGTTTTTTGCTGAAGCCACCTCTGAACAGGTATAGAACAAGGAAATGGCAGTGTGCTGCGTCGACACTGTAGGAGTGTAGGAGAGGCCGGCCTGCAATTCGTAACTATTGCATTGTGCAAGGTGCTAAAAGAATCTCTTTTAGCTCTGTACGATCTGAAGGCGCGGCGAAAACACGATGCTTCAGATGGTGGGACCAAACGTTGAACACTGCCGTGCCACACGAAAATGTTAGTTCAAATTTTATTAAGGAGTCGTGTGATTGGTCGCAGTAATTATTTCGGTAGAAGGTGCAATTTCCCATGCATCCATATTTGCAAGCCTTTTGGTTGGCCTTGGCTGGAAATCCATCATGAAGTGCCAGAGATTCTCTGCCTTCTTTCCTGTGCTGTTCCCTAATGGTTAGCCAGCAGCAGAAGGAAAGTATTAAATTTGTTTACAAAATTATTTTGCATTGGAGCTCGTAACATATGCTGCAGCTGGTCTGCGAGATTCTGACGCTTGCAGAACCAGCTAAGTTCCATAGAGTAAAGTCAGAATATATTGAAGAGACCACAGTTGCAACAGAGAGATCAAGGAAGACACTTGCTCCAGATCGTTGCAGAGAACTGCAGAGATGGTTGTCTCTGACTTAGAGCAAATTACAGACGCGAGCTGGCCTCAGAACTTCCATTCGCCACTTTAGCAGCCTTCAGTACTTGCACCATGTAAGAATAGTAAGTATGTGCCGTTGATGCAGTCACCAATATGAGGAGGACGCGAATGTAGTTAATTTGCATCACGGTTGCATTGCGCAGATTTAATATTGGCAGCCAGCTGGTTGTACCTATTATGTGCTCTGGCGAGATATTTCTGTTCTTTCTTGCTTTTCTGCGGATCTCTCTTTCAATCACTAACCTTTTTTTGCAGTCTTTGGGCATATTTATGACATAGTTTCATATTGGCTCTCATGTGTTCACCCAAACGTGACATATATCTTCGTATTTTCAATCTCTTTTCCACTTATTAAATGTTTATATGCTTCATTCAGCGGCAAATCATTTTGTTTTATGTCTTATAACAATAAACCAAATTGTTATAGTAGTCACCAGTTTACTTTTGAAGATATTTTGAGCCCCTTCATTAATACATCCGTGTGAGGTTGGTAACCATACTTTCACGCTTAATTGAACCAACCCTAATAATTTTTATTTGATAGAACGTTATCTGCTGTGCGAAATTGTGCTTCTTAATCTACATTATCTTATGGGTATCTTCTCCTCCCAGGAGGTCACCGGGCTTCGGATCTGTAGATGGTTGTGCTACACATCTCAACGGACACCTCACAGTGAGGCACCTTACTTAGTCCTTCAATACCTGTGCGCAATATTATGATTTGTTTGGCTTATGTCAGAAACACATTCAAGGGGTTCTAGCCGTTTATATTCGCTTGAAGTTTTTCTTACCAATTGCTAACGTGACTTTTACAGCAACTTTGCTGTCCAAACGGTTTTTTGTGGGTCTCAAGTGATTAAATTTTACTTCATTACGGCTCTACATTAAGTATTTAGACATTCACCGTGAAAATTCGACAGTTTAATTATCAAATAGTTTTCTACTGGCAGAATTTTACTGGAAACATTGTTTTTCACGGAAATTTAATATAATACCATTTCGTCACTTAATGGTCTAGAGTGAGGAGGCGGTAAGTTTAATTTCGTAAAAGCCTGTTTCGTTAACGGCCGAAGCAAAGAAAATACAAAAAGTGTATTGACATAGTCGAAGAAAGGTCACTTCAGTAAAACAGCTCCGATATTCATATGGATTTGGGGAAGAAATTCGTGGACGTTATATGGAAGTGAAACTGGATAGGAACTCAGTTTAAGACCTCGGAGGCCTTTTAATATTTATAGCGCCCACAAACCAGGGCAACCTTTTTTCATTTTCCCCACCTGAGATTGCAAGAGCTGTTGAAGACGGCGGAGTGATTTGGAGCAACAGACCTCTAAGGATTTTTGTATCCTCTTCCACATCGTCTTTCATGGTCTTCTTCTGTAACAGTTGTCTTCCATTCATGATTATACACATGTCCATGTTCTTTGGTGCGATTCGTCTCAGTAAAGTGTGTCTAGCACTCTCTGTTAAAGTATTCGTGCTGACAGGCACTTTATAAGGTAGTGGTATCAACCTTTTGTTCAACCCACAACGTGGAAGACATGGCTTTCATTCTGGGGTTAGTTCTTCTAGCGGGATTGGCGACAAAGCCTATAAGCCACCCACTCCTGCCTTACATTGTGCTCCTTTCGGCTGACTGAAGTCAATATGGCTAGCCAAAATATGAGAGGATACTCCGCCAAAATGATTAAATGATAGATATAATATTAATTTCTACTTATTTCCTGAGTTTCTTTACTGCACTATGACACATAGAAATGGTATTAAAGATGTGGCTTGTGTATTTGCAAGCACAAGACACTCCTGCGCGTATTTCGAAATAATTACAGTACAATGAAAACTCAGATGTATTATCATAAATGTCTACGTTGAAGACGGCAGTGCCTCATTTACCACTCATTTCTTCGAGGAAATGTTGGTAACAACAGTTTTTGGATGGACTTCTTCATTTTTCTATCTGAAATGACTGTTCTACGGATTCTCCGCAGTTAGTTAATTATTTACATGTTCCATAGGTCGTTTGAACGATTCTGTTATCGAAATGAATTGGAACGAGACACTTTACAGGATATGTAGGTACGATTAGTATTAAAAATGCTAAACATTTATCATTTTATTCCTACTCAGGCAGATACAACTAAAAACAAGTTTCTTTTTTTAAATATTGACTACCAAGCAGAAATTCGTCAATGGAATAGAAGGAGTTGTCCAGGAGAAATGATTTTAAATTAGGTTTAAACATTGTGTCGCTACCTGTCAGACATTTTATGTCGTTGAGCAAATGATCAAAAATTTTTATTGCTGCATGATGAACACCTCTCTGAGCAATTGACAGCTTTAATAATGGGCAACTAAGTTTATTTTCTCTCTAGTGTTGCAGGTATGTACATGACTGTTGTTATCAAATTGTGCTGCATCATTTAAGAGGGATTTCATTAGCAAAAATATGTATTGTGATTGCGCAGTTAAAATTCCTAGCTCCTTCAACAGGTGCCTACATGACGTCCGTGGGTGAACATCACATAATATTCTTACTGCTCGCTTTTGCGCAATTAGTACTTTCTTTCTAAGTGATGAGTCACCCCAGAAAATTATTCCGTACATTACTGGGTGGAAATACACAAAATGTGTCAGGAGGTTAATACATTTGTTTCCAAATTTAATAATTTTATGAAGCGCAAAAGTAGCTGAACTTAATTGTTTGAGAATCTTTGTGATACGCTTTTTCCATTCTGGTTTTCATTAGTATGTACATCTAAAAATTTGGAGCATTCTACCCAGCTTACTAACTCCTGTTCATGTGCTACATCAGTTTATTGTTGATATGATTCTATTTGTTGTACGAAACTGAATATAGTGTGTTTTTTTTCAAAATTTAGGGAGTGCACTTTCAGAGAGCGGCTTAATAATTGATTTGGTAAATATCATTTTCTAACTTTCCTGCTGCTTTCTCTTTAATGGGATTTATTATTAGTATGGCCTGCAAAATGTACCAATTCGCTTGTTGAATGTTATGAACCTATAACTATATTGATATTTTATCGTTCTCATCATAAGCTTCTTCAGTGGCTTAAAATCCGCGATCGATAAGTAGCACAGAGGAGAGCGTGTCTTTTCTGAGGGATGCTACTATCGATAGCGGTACGATGTAGTCGGTCTACTTCTTAGGCTATCGACCGTACAGCAAAATAATCGAACGATAAAAACCAGATTGAGCAACATGTTCACACTATACGATTTATGCACGACATTTTCCGTCCGTCCGTATTTAAGCTCAGTTCATGTGTGTGCTGCTTTGGTTATAATGAATCCTAAACAAATTATTGGATTATGGTTATATAATCATCGACGAAAGAGACAACAACGTAAACGTGATGCTTGGTTGCGTCCTGTCAATGAAAGGAGAGAGGAAGCATGCTTTTTTTATTTTTTTATTTTTACATTGTATGACGATCTGCGGAAAGATGGAAATAAATTTTTCAGTTATTTACGAATCTCCATTGTCTCATTTGAGGAATCACATACAGAAGTCAAGAATGCCCTTCAGCGTTAAAATACACAATTTACGAATTGTATACGACCAACTGAGATGTAGGCCATTATATTAAGTTAAATATAAATATATGCTTTATTTGCGTATATTTGAATGTATTGGAACTGTACGCTGTAAACACGTTATTATTATGATGGACGCTGAAAGAAAAAAAAAACACAAATGAACTCAGTATGCCTTTAATGAACAATAAAACATTGCACAATTAAATATATAGAACTAAAAAAACATGTAATTCTTTCAATATTTAACTAATACATAGTTAGTTACTTGTACCAAAATCAATACCCTCTGCGATTGAGGATGCCACCGAAGCTACAGAATTGCTATGCTCCTCGCTTTCTGGATCGGTAACACCCTGAAATAACCTGATACTGGGACGGTTGGTCTTGGCCGTTTTCAGTTTAAGGTGGCTGACATTGGTTAGGTATAGGCATTTCTTAAAGTAAGGGGTGTTCGGTTATAACCAGTTGTAGACTGTTAAGATTGTAGAGTATGGGTAGTTGGGCGTAAGTTTGAAGAGTTTGGCCATGTGTGTTTAATTGTTCGTGGTAAAAAGGTCGTTGACTACGAGTGGAGAGAAATTATTGGGATTGAAACTGAATTGTGGTTGGAGGTTACAGAAAATGCAGTTAGGATAACTGGAGAACTGCTGATTAGGAAACAGAGGTAGATGAGGGTGCATTGCTTTCTTTTTTTCTTTGATGTTTCCGATGACATTCAAAATTCCTATTTGAAACGGTAGGAATTCCTCATCATCAAAGTTAGGCAGATGAGGCATGAGTGTTTGTAAGAAAGCCGTTTTACTACATGGTTTCTCTTCTTCCATTGCTTTTAAAATTCTCAGTTCAGATTCGTCAGATTTCTTATGTTTCTTAACTGTTGGTATACTAGTTGACTTTTTGGTCACTTGAGTAGAAACACCCAAAATTTCAGTGGAAGCTTGCAGTTGCAGCTCTGTGCCTTCTTACCCTTCATTTTATTGTTCCCTGCTCCGCTCCATACTATCAACAGCCTCTTGTTCGTCGCAGATTGCAGTTAAGAACGGCAGGTGATCAAAATATACATATTTCTTCAACATTAAACCTCTTTAGGACCACTTGTCTAATTAATCTTGATCTTTTTCTTGTACTTCGAAAACGAATCTCGAAGATTAGCCCATCTCCCTACTACATTTTTACCTCAAACAAAACAGTGATTAAAAGCTTTCTGTAACTGTAGGTGAAATTTCAAACTTTTGTATGTAATTTTTCTTATGTAGTTATTTTGCAAGTGGTTGTACTTTTTCTGATCTACGCCACAATAACAGAATCGCACTTTCAACAGCAAGCAAAATAGCGCAAGATGTATGTAGAGCAGTCTGGCACGTAAATGAGAAAGGATTGCATTCCAACGCCAACGCTAGAGATGTGGATTTCTGGATTTGAAACTACAGCTAATTTCCCACACTGCACCAGAGCAGTCGATAGGAAACATACCCGTCTCAAGTGCCCGTTTAACGCAGGATCAATGTATTTTAACCATAAAGAATGTAATTCTTTAGCTGTGATGTCAGTAGTAGATTACAAATATAGATTTGTGAATGTTGAGGCAGGAAGTTTTGATAACGACTGCGACTCATCAATATCAAAGCGGCTCAGTTAGTGACAGTCAACAAAAAATAGAGCGCAAGAATTATTGGAAGAAAAACTTCTTACATAATGTGCCAATGTAACTTACTTCTTCCTCGAGGATGGATTACATAAGCATTTGGTGAGACCCTTTGGAGGAACAAATGTGATAGTGGAGAAAAGAATACTTATTATCAGCTGTGCAGAGGAAAAAGATATGTCGAGAGCGTCTTTGGTATTCTCACCGTGCCTTTAATATACAATCGTACTATGCTGTCATTACTTAAATGCTCGCATTGTGTTAGATAATTTTGTTATTGAAAGAGATTGACATATAGATGTAGATACAAATGCCTGACACAGGCTTGGAAGAGTTAGCCCAAGACCGAACCATAGGAGGAGGACCAATTACAAAATAACGTGAGAAAGTTTTTTGTAAATATGTAGTTTCCGACGTCAGAAGACTGCCACGGAAAATGGTAAAAATATAAACCTATATTAATAAATTGTAGCTGAACCAAATTAAGCATTAAAAAGGTGTTTTCTTACAGTAATTCTTTTTTTTTCTTCAAGAAAAGTGCTGTTTCGTCCTTGGTATCAAGAGTATCAAATTCTGGGAGTAGTTTGTACCCAAACTTTGTGCCAGTTATCTATCGTAGTGTTTCTTTCTTTGTAGATGTAAAGAAATTTGTCCCATAGCACAGGTCGGGCGTGAGTTGTGCTTGGATAGCTCAGTCGGATAAGCCGGCACGGTAGCTCAGCGTGTTCGGTCAGAGGGTTACGTGCCGTCTGTAATAAAAAAACTGAGTCAATCGATCAACAACGAACAAAAATGGATGTCTTACGGCGTCCGCCCCGAGCAGACACAACGAACAAAACCGAACAAAATGAGATTAAAAAAAAAAAAAAAAAAAAAAAGTCGGTAGAGCACTTGCCCGCGAAAGGCAAAGGTTCCGAGTTCGAGTCCCGGTCCTTCACACAGTTTTAATCTGCCAGGAAGTTTCATATCAGCGCACACTCCCCTGTAGAGTGAAAATTTCATTCTATTTCCAGGTGGCTTTGCGATGTGTGGGAGAGGTCTGATGTCTGCCGGGCTGACAGCTTGACCATCAGTAGTTTCATTTTCGTTTTTGGCATCTCTTTCTTGAAGAGCGTCAGCATGGCGATGAATTGAAAATTTATGTTTCCAAAAGATGTTTCTGTTGCGTGGGATGAGACCTGTTTTTCTGAAGGCATTCACAAATGCTTCCATGGTTGCTGCTCGATTGTAAGCTGCCCAAAATAACCTGGCTATTAATAATGGGATGATAACACGACCTGGGTTACTTGCTAACCACGTTTCTATATCTTGAGCATAGTAGGTTTTCAAAGGCCCCATAAATATTACGTCAAGTTGCTGCATTTTATGCATTGAGTGAGGTGGCAAACACACAATATGAGCATTGTTTTCACGTGCAACACATCGAGATTCTTTGTGTGGGAATAATGCCCATCAAGAATCAAAATGACAGGGTCATTTGAAGATGGCTTTGCATGACTCACAAAATGATCAAACCACTGAGTAAAAATGTGAGTTTGTATCCAGCCACTTGGATGACAAGCTGATATTAATCCTGCAAGTGCACTGTCCATCAATTCCTGCTTCATAGCCGGCCAGTGTGGACGAGCGGTTCTAGGCGCTTCAGTTTGGAACCGCGACGATCGCTACGGTCGCAGGTTCGAATCCTGCCTGGGGTATTGATGTGTGTGATGTCCTTAGGTTAGTTAGGTTTAAGTAGTTCTAAGTTCTAGGGGACTGATGACCTCAGATGTTAAGTCCCATAGTGCTCAGAGCCATTTGACCTGCTTCATATTCTTCCTTGGGAAGACGATTAGGGGTGGAACATAAGTGCCAGCTGCGTTCATACACGTTACAACTGTTATGAGATTTCCCCTTTCTGCTGAAATCAAGGCAGCAACTTGTCTGTTCCCTTTCATAGCAATAACCTTGCTGTGTTTATGCTGCACAGACGTGACTCCAGTTTCGTCAACATTGAAGACTCGATGCGGGTTATGGTTGACTTTAGATAGCACAGATTCGTAAATATCAAAAAATCTCCCCACATTTTCTGGAGTGAAAGCTTTCACTCTTGCTGCTGCAAGACCCTGAGGAGTTCTCATTGATAAAATGGGAGGTCTCTTAAGGAAAGCTCGGAGCCATTTCATTCCTGCTGAAGCCTTTTCTGGATTGAAGGGATTCTTCAGCCTATTCCTGACAGCTAACTGGAAGGCCATGCTTCGTACGTCCTTACATTTAAGAGCATAAAATCGCTCTTCCACTGCGAGGCACTATTTCACTAGTTCATCTTCCAGTAGAGATTAACACCAACCAGCTTCTCGGGTGTACGAGTTTTATCCTTCACATACCTTTCCAAACTAGGTTTTGGTACAGAAAATCTTTTGAGGCTTCTAAGTACCCCATCTCGCCGTTTCTCACACATGTAATGGCACGAACCATGGCGTCTTTATCCCACGTTTTCCTTTTAGGTGCCAATGCCATCTACTAAGAATAAATACAATAATCTGACATACTTCTTAAAGGACTTCAGCTTGTATGATTTTATTTATTAGATTATTTTTTATAAGTACTGTGAACGGTGTACTTTGAATTTGGAGTAATATTCATCAACTTCTGAGCAAAATACTGCCTTGAAAGAAAGTTCCAAAAAACATTCCAGTTTCTGATCATAAGACTAGTCAAAGTAATCCCTGTTGACGATAATTTAATCGAATTAAAATAAACGCAGTTGCCAAAATTTTACTACAATAAATGATAAATTATTGTAATCTCGTGATAGTATTGCGTAAATTACATATAACAAATCGTGAGAGAACTAGTTCCCCCAATATACGACAGGTGTCCTAATATGCGACACTGTCGCGTTTTTGGATCCCTGTACTATCGCATATTAGGAATTCTGCCCTCTTACACAAAGAATCACGCACTTGCTAACACCGTTCGCTGGAAAATGAACCTAATTGTCAATAATTATAGGTAATACCGTCACAAATCAACAATAAAAGAGTGCAGTAATATACACTCCTCTTTAAGGTGAAATACTGTCTTAACACCGATGTCGCAAAAACTCGAAACACAAGAAATTTTGTATCAACCTCTACGTACTGTGTCCGGCTCAACTATGGTGTCCTACTCGCTGTGTCGTCGTCTGGCACGCAACAGACGTGTTTAAGAAACTCTCCACCAGAGTACAACCCCTAGCATGAGCACACATGGGGTGTCTCATATTAGGGAACTATCGCATAATAGGCACCTTTCCTCTACTATTTAAAACCGTCCAGTGTGAAAGTTCATATGTTCGGTCATATACACCGCTACGTTATCGGTCGCCGTCCGCGTGCCCGCGGCTGCAGTGGCATAGGACGGCTCCAACACGCCACGGTCACGGCATTTTGCCCTCACCGTGTCATGTGAAAGAAGCTATGCTTTTTTTCACCCAACTAAAAGATCGTAAGCGTTCGATTTCTTGCCGTGCGGTCAAAACTGTATAGTGTGAAAAGGGCCTCATGCATCGCCGGCTCTCCGGAACATTCGGACCCGAGCGCTCCTTTTCCGGAGAAAGAGCCATTGTCTCGCTGTTTCGTGCAGAAATGCCTAGGCGGAACTCGTTGTTCAACTTCCGTGTCGAACTGTTGTATGCGGTCGAGAAGCACCAAAAATGTGTGAGGAGTCTGCAGACGTTAATGAGTGCGGAAGTTTCTCGTCGAATGGTGAGGCAAGAGTGAGTAATTTTCGTTACAGCGTGGAAGCACTGACGGAAAAAAAAATCCGCAGCACCATGAAGTTGTGTGACATAAACGAAATTTAGTAGACGTGTTTCTACATCTGGAAGATGATGCCTATTCAAATTTCGCGCTAGTCGCATAGGAATGGTGTCCGTAGGATGCAAATCAGGTTACACGCTATAACGGTCGTGAGGGTTAGTTATGTTCGAGACTGGACGTGATGGGTTGATGTTAGTCGAGAATGCCTTTAAGGCGATAAAGACGTATCAACACCTCACTGAGTTTGAAACTGGATGTTCGTTTTGCGATATTGCAGAAAGACATGGCAGGAATGCAACCACTATATACGACTGCTGGCTGCGGTGGTCAGGAGAATGTACGGTCAAATGAAGACCAGGCTCCGGACGGCCATGTGGCACCAGCGAGAGGGAAGTCCATCGTGTCCGGCTTATGGCTCTGGTGCATTGTATTGCTCCTGCAGCAGCAATTTGATCAGCAGTTGGCACCACAGTGACACAACGAACTGTTACAGATCGATTACTTCACGGACAGCTCCGAGCGTAGCGTGCATTCCAATGACCCCAAACCACCGCCATTTGTAACTTCCATGGCGTCAAGCGAGAGCTCATTGGAGAGCAGAATGGAAATCTGTTACATTTCCTGATGAAAGCTGGTTCTGCCTCGGTTCCATTGATGGTCGTTTGTTGAATAGGAGGAGGGCAGATGAGGGCCTGTAGCCAACCTAGATACACTGGATCTACACCTGGAGTTAAGTCATGGGGTGCGGTCTCTTATGAGAGCAGAGGAACTCTCGTGCTTATCTCTCGCATCCTGACTAAAAATTTATACGACACTCTGGTGATTCGACGTGTCGTGCTGCCATTCACGAACAGCATTCCAGTGGGTGTTTTCCAACAGTATGTGTCAAGCCCATGTACCGCTGCGGTGACCCAACATGCTTTACAGTGTCGATATGGAGTCTTGGCCTTCTCAGTCGAGAACATACGGGACGACGTCATCAGGCGACAGCGCCAGCATCATCCGAAAAAAAGCATTAACCGTCCCTGTATTGACCGACCAGCTGCAGCAGGCATGGAACACCATCCCACAAACTGACATCCGGCACCTGTACAACACATTGCATGTGCGTTTGTAGGTTTGCATTCAACATTCTGACTGTTACATCGTTTAGTCATGTACCAGCATTCCATATTTGCAATGGCCCTTCTCGCGTTTGCATTAATCTGTGGTTTCGCAGTGTTAATCACATAAATAAGTTACCTAGACAAATTATTCCTCTACATTATTTTCTGATGCCGCGATTTTTTTCACATTAGTTATGTTTGTAAAGGCCGCATGCAGAATAGTGGTTGGGGGAGGCGGAGGGGGGGGGGGGGGGGGTAGGGGCGGGGAGTTTGGTCTTCGTCCTCGATTCCTATTTGAGCTAGGAACATGGGATAAAACGTCTTCCGTTTAGATCGGACAAGCGGCTATTTGTATAGCAATCGAACATCTGTCTTCATGTAGCTATGTTACAATACATTAAGCAAGGGCTGAACGACGAACGAGAGCTGGTGCCCAGGCAAATAGTGCGAATCGATTAATTTTTTTTTTTTTTTTTTGCTAAAGGTTTTAAATGGAGTGAAATTGATTCCGAACAAGTGGCACCATTACACGCACCAGGAGATGGGAGGACCAAGCAGCAATCGGTATTCTAATTGTAAACTGTCGAAGCTGCATTGGTAAAGTACCGGAACTTTAAGCCCTGACAGAAAGCACCGAAGCTGAAATCGTTATAGGTACAGAAAGCTGGTTGAAGCCAGAGATAAATTCTGCCGAAATTTTTACAAAGGCACAGACGGTGTTTAGAAAGGATAGATTGCATGCAACCGGTGGTGGCGTGTTTGTCGCTGTTAGTAGTAGTTTATCCTGTAGTGAAGTAGAAGTGGATAGTTCCTGTGAATTATTATGGGTGGAGGTTACACTCAACAACCGAGCTAGGTTAATAATTGGCTCCTTTTACCGACCTCCCGACTCAGCACCATTAGTGGCAGAACAACTGAGAGAAAATTTGGAATACATTTCACATAAATTTTCTCTGAGGTGGAGATTTCAATTTACCGGATATAGACTGGGACACTCAGATGTTTAGGACGGGCGGTAGGGACAGAGCATCGAGTGACATTATACTGAGTGCACTATCCGAAAATTAACTCGAGCAATTAAACAGAGAACCGACTCGTGGAGATAACATCTTGGACCTACTGATAACAAACAGACCCGAACTTTTCGACTCTGTAAGTGCAGGACAGGGAATCAGTGATCATAAGGCCGTTGCAGCATCCCTGAATATGGAAGTTAATAGGAATATAAAAAAAGGGAGGAAGGTTTATCTGTTTAGCAAGAGTAATAGAAGGCAGATTTCAGACTACCTAACAGATCAAAACGAAAATTTCTGTTCCGACACTGACAATGTTGAGTGTTTATGGAAAAAGTTTAAGGCAATCGTAAAATGCGTTTTACCCAGGTACGTGACGAGTAGAACTGTGAGGGATGGGAAAAACCCACCGTGGTTCAACAACAAAGTTAGGAAACTACTGCAAAAGCAAAGAGAGCTTCACTCCAAGTTTAAACGCAGCCAAAACCTCTTAGACAAACAGAAGCTAAACGATGTCAAAGTTAGCGTAAGGAGGGCTATGCGTGAAGCGTTCAGTGAATTCGAAAGTAAAATTCTATGTACCGACTTGACAGAAAATCCTAGGAAGTTCAGGTCTTACGTTCAATCAGTAAGTGGCTCGAAACAGCATATCCAGACACTCTGGGATGATGATGGCATTGAAACAGAGGATGACACGCGTAAAGCTGAAATACTAAACGCCTTTTTCCAAAGCTGTTTAACAGAGGAAGACCGCACTGCAGTTCCTTCTCTAAATCCTCGCACAAACGAAAAAATGACTGACATCGAAATAAGTGTCCAAGGAATAGAAAAGCAACTGGAATCACTCAACAGAGGAAAGTCCACTGGACCTGACGGGATACCACTTCGATTCTACACAGAGTACACGAAAGAACTTGCCCCCCTTCTAACAGCAGTGTACCGCAAGTCTCTAGAGGAACGGAAGGTTCCAAATGATTGGAAAAGAGCACAGGTAGTCCCAGTCTTCAAGAAGGGTCGTCGAGCAGATGCGCAAAACTATAGACCTATGTCTCTGACGTCGATCTGTTATAGAATTTTAGAACATGTTTTTTGCTCGAGTATCATGTCGTTTTTGGAAACCCAGAATCTACTCTGTAGGAATCAACATGGATTCCGGAAACAGCGATCGTGTGAGACCCAACTCGCTTTATTTGTTCATGAGACCCAGAAAATATTAGATACAGGCTCCCAGGTAGATGCTATTTTCCTTGACTTCCGGAAGGCGTTCGATACAGTTCCGCACTGTCGCCTGATAAACAAAGTAAGAGCCTACCGAATATCAGACCAGCTGTGTGGGTGGATTGAAGAGTTTTTAGCAAACATAACACAGCATGTTGTTCTCAATGGAGAGACGTCTACAGACGTTAAAGTAACCTCTGGCGTGCCACAGGGGAGTGTTATGGAACCATTTCTTTTCACAATATATATAAATGACCTAGTAGATAGTGTCCGAAGCTCCACGCGGCTTTTCGCGGATGATGCTGTAGTATACAGAGAAGTTGCAACATTAGAAAATTGTAGCGAAATGCAGGAAGATCTGCAGCGGATAGGCACTTGGTGCACGGAGTGCCAACTGACCCTTAACATAGACAAATGTAATGTATTGCGAATACATAGAAAGAAGGATCCTTTATTGTATGATTATATGATAGCGGAACAAACACTGGTAGCAGTTACTTCTGTAAAATATCTGGGAGTATGCGTGCGGAACGATTTGAAGTGGAATGATCATATAAAGTTAATTGTTGGTAAGGCGGGTACCAGATTGAGATTCGTTGGGAGAGTCCTTAGAAAATTTAGTCCATCAAAAAAGGAGGTGGCTTACAAAATACTCGTTCAACCTGTACTTGAGTATTGCTCATCAGTGTGGGATCCGTACCAGATCGGGTTGACGGAGGAGATAGAGAAGATCCAAAGAAGAGCGGCACGTTTCGTCACAGGGTTATTTGGTAACGGTGATAGCGTTACAGAGATGTTTAGCAAACTCAAGTGGCAGACTCTGCAAGAGAGGCGCTCTGCATCGCGGTGTAGCTTGCTCGCCAGGTTTCGAGAGGGTGCGTTTCTGGATGAGGTATCGAATATATTGCTTCCCCCTACTTATACCTCCCGAGGAGATCACGAATGTAAAATTAGAGAGATTAGAGCGCGCACGGAGGCTTTCAGACAGTCGTTCTTCCCGCGAACCATACGCGACTGGAACAGGAAAGGGAGGTAATGACAGTGGCACGTAAAGTGCCCTCCGCCACACACCATTGGGTGGCTTGCGGAGTATAAATGTAGATGTAGATGTAGATGTACTATGTGCAGTTACTGATTTTACGTGCAAAACATGCAAAAAGCACGTTTTTATGAGGGGTTTTAGAAGCGCGCCACTACTATACTTTAAACTCGTACGAATCGGTTCAAACTTTGCACGAAGGTAATGGATAGTAAAACCGAATTTTTTCATCAAATAATTTTTATCAGTCTTTGATATACCATGGTTTAAGTTCCAGGCAAATGTAGCACGTAAAGTCAATCTTACACGAATTGAATGCATTCGGATTTTATGTGTAAAAAATTCGTTTTTTGTGAGTTTCCTTACGCGCTCACTGCTATGTTTCAGACTTGTGCTAATCGGTTCAAATTTTGTAAGAAAGTAGAGAAACGGATCAAATTTTGTAAGAAGATAGACAAATACACGTAATTAATGGTCGTCCTGTTGTTTTGTGAAAGATTTTTCCGTTGCCACGATACAGGCAACATGGCTCATAAGACAATAAAGGAACCTGTACTGTACCGGATCATTCGTCGCCCGAGTCACCAAAAATGCACGTACATCGGTTGCCGAGCTATGATGGTCTAATGCTAAATTCGTGGTAGAGTAAACCTTTGAGAAGCAAAGTGAAAATTGTTCCTGTCATAGCACAAAAAAGGCGAGTATTCCTCGCAGGGGAACTAGGAAAGAAATTTAAATCTCGCGCTATTTTTACAAGTTAAACCTACTTCTGCACGGCAGTCAGTTCTCTTAACTACAAAGTGTGCGTACGCCTGCATCTTCCAGTTTATGGGCTTAAGTCCCTGATCTTGTGCCAAAATCCAGAAGACTCACCAGCCTTAGTAAACAATGTATAATGTAACATGGCTGGAAGCATCCTTTTAATAGCTACAAAATTTTTCTGGGGAGATAAAGTTTCTGGGGGTGGATTTGTTCCTGGAGGACACAGTAAAACAATTTTTCGATTTCTGCGTGGGGGAGGAGGGCCGTTGATATTTTTCCCCCAAACCTCTTTGTTATATGTATGGTAAGAACAAATTTACATAAATTTGTGTGCTTCTAGAGAGTGGGATGCATCTGCAATCGAAAATGTCCGAGAGTGGGAGAGCACCTATTACAGGAAGTATCGCAGAGTGGGGATGCATGCATCCTGAACTTTAGTGACACGTTGTGTTATATTGCACGACACGACAAATGTCATGTTGGGTGACATGATGGCATATGTCATGTTACATGACATGGCGTCATGTGTCGCGTTACTTTACTTGACGCGATGCGTTATGTTAAATGATACGTGCACTAATATTAACAAGTAAGAAAGGGCGAGTATGTCAAGATGTTTTGATTTAAATGTCTTTGAAGTTACCAGATAAATCGAAAAGCTAACTCATTTCTTTTACATCGTTAACTTTGTCCAGGACATATTCGCAGTTTTTGTGCCATGATAGTAGCACTTTTCGTTCTGGTTATGTTTCTTTTCGGAAGACGTGCGTAATTATAGAAGAAATCAGGAGACATATTGGTACCGTCATTCTTAATTAGTGGCATCCGTTGGCACGCTATATTATTATTCGAACAATTATAAAGGCTACAGTGAACGGTTGTAGCGTGATAGTTTAATTGGGGATAGCAGTATAGCAACGGCAAACCTCATTGTGAAAGTGGTAATAAATTTACAGTTGGATATGTTGTGTGTTGCTTACGAAGTCAATAAGCGAAGTAAATATTATGAACTCCTTTCCTTTCAGGGCAATCTTTTTCACTTAAAACTGAACCACTTTAATAGTTGTAAAGGAAAGAGATACATTTTCGTTTTAGATAAGACTGTCAGGTTCGTACGAAGAGTGTTCTCTCTGTCCACTGTACCGTACCCATGTCCCATCGCCGCAAAGAGCATTGTTTCAATTAAGAATCAGCAAAATAAAGTGATAGGGGTGTTACAATTTCGTTTGGAGCGTAGCACATTAATTTAGTCCTTGTATGAGCTGATTCCTCCAGTGATCAAGCTCAGACAGCATCTACACTGATCACTGATAAGCCAAAACAGTATGACCACTGCCCACCGCCATGTTGGATGCCGCCTAGGAAAAAAAAAAGAAAAAAAAAGCTAGTGGCGTTGACACAGATGGGGGCTCATGTAGCGAAGATATGGGCTGCAAGTGGAGAAATCCATTGAGATAAGAGACTTTGGCAAGGGGCAGCCTGTAAACGATTATCTCGAAAACGGCTAAGCTGGTCGACTGGCCACGTGCTAATGTCGTGAGCATCTACGGAAAGAGGCAAACGGACTGTGAAACTACCATTAGGCCCTAAATGGTTGGATGTACACGACTCTTCACACAACGTGGAGTTCAGAGGCCTGTCTGCTACGTATAGTAGGATACTTGGTGATCTCTGGCATCTCTATCGAAAGAGCACAATGCTGGTTTCACGCACAAGTGTTTCGGATCACACACCGTTCATGGTATATTGTTGAACACGGAGCTCCGCCGCAGACCACTCCTAAGTGTTCACATGTCGACCCGACGACATTGTCAATTAGACTGCAGAGGGCACGGGACCATCGGGATTTGGCTGTCGATCAATGGAAACGTGTCGGCTGTTCGGGTGAAACATATTTCTGCTACGCCAGGTCGATGGTCGTCTCCACAAACGCCGTCATCTAGGTGAAAGGCGGCTCGAAACATGTACTTTGCCACGGACGCAAGCTGGTGGGAACAATATATGCTATAGGAGACATTCTCTTGCGCTTGCATGAAATCAGTGGTACTAATTGAAGACATGCTGACCACCTGCATCCCTTCATGCATGATGCCTTCACCGACGGCGATGTCATCTTCAAAATGGTTCAAATGGCTCTGAGCACTATGGGACTTAAGATCTGAGGTCATCAGTCGACTAGAACTTAGAACTACTTAAACCTAACTAACGTAAGGACATCACACACATCCATGCCCGAGGTAGGATTCGTACCTGCGACTGTAGCGGTCACGCGGTTCCAAACTGAAGCGCCTAGAACCGCACGGCCACTCGGGTCGGCTGATGTCATCTTCCGACAGTATAATTGTCGGTGTTTCTGAGCCAGAACCATGCTAAGTGGCTTGAGGAGCATTATAGTTTATGCCTCGACGACCAAATTCGCCCGATGTGAATCCTATGGAACACATCTGGGCGACATCACGACCTACTCAAACTAGCAGCCCGTTATTTACGCGAATTACATGGCCTGTGCGTGTATATCTAATGCCACATACCTCTACAAACCTACTAACAAACTGTCGGATCCCCGATACGCAGTATCAGTGATGTATTTCGTTCCAAAGGCGAACAAGCAAACTATTAACCAAGTGGTCATAATGTTTTGGCTCATCAGTGTATGTTTAAACACTTGTTGACACGCTCCCACTGCCCAGGTAGTTGTCGAGTCGTTGTGCTGTGACAGGACGTCTTCAGCGTTCCAGCTATCAGGCCGTCGCAGCGGTCCGCTATCACCAGCACTGCCCAGTCACATGACCGATCAATAGGCTGACAGTATTTAGTGCGCCGCCGCCGTTCTCCCACCAGGAGCAGGGAGGAGCACTGCCCACCTGCCGTTGAAAACTCCTCGGACTTCAGCGAGCAACTGTACATTCACTGAGATGACAATAGTCGTGGGATACCACCTAATATCCTGTCGGACCTCGTTTTGCCTGCGTGCAGCAACTCAGCATAGACTCAACAAGTCGTTGGAAGTCTCCTGCAGAAATATTGAGCCGTGTTGCTTCTGTAGACGTCCATAACTGGGCAGGTGTTGCCGTGCAGGATTTTGTGCACGAACTGACCTCTCGATTATGGCCCATAAATATTCGATGGGACTCATGTCGGGCGATCTTGGTGGTCAGATCATTCGCTCAAATTGTCCAAAATGTTCTTCAAAGCTGTCGTGAACAACTGTGGCCCACTGACATAAAAATTTCGTCGTTTAGAATCATGAAGTCCATAAATGGCTGCAAATGGTCTCCAAGCAGCCGAACATAACCATTTCGAGTCAGTTATCGGTTTCGGTGGACCAGAGCAGACGGTCCACGCAGACACAGCCCATACCACAGTGGAGCCCATCAGCTTGCAAAGTAACTTGCTGACGACTTGGGTCCATGGCTTCGTGGGGTTTGGGCCACACTCGAATATACCAACCGAAATTGGACTCATCTGACCAGGCCACGGTTTTAGAGTAGTCTTGGCTCCAACCGATATAGTCAGGAGCTCAGCAAAGGTGCTGTAGGCGATGTCGCTGTTAGCAAAGGCACTCGTGTCGGTCGGCTGCTGCCATAGCCCATTAACGCCCACTTTCGCTGCACTGTCATAACGGATATGTTCCTCGTACATCCCACACTGACTTCTACGGTTATTTCACGCAGTGTTGCTTGTCATTACAACTGACAACTCTATGCAAATGCCGTTGCTCTCGCTACTGTGTGAAATTTGGTATTCTCGGCACACTCTTGACGCTGTGGATCTCGGGATGTTGAATTCCCTCACGATTTCCGAAATTGAATCTACCATGCGTTTAGTTGCAGTTGCCATTTCGCGTTCAAAGGTTGTTACTTCCTGTCGTGATACCATAATCACGTCGGAAACGTTTTCACATGCATCACCTGAGCACAAATGACAGTCCACCGATGCATTACCCTTTCATATTTCGTGTACGCGATACAACCGCCATCTGTATATGAGCCTATCGCTACCCCATGACTTTCGTCACCTCGGTGTATTATGACATGACCAAGTCACACACAGATACCTTTTGTGTAGCTCTGCAATACCAGCGTAAAATCTCTACTCCACAGCTTTTCTTGTCTCCACATTCAAGTTCAGAATGTCAGAATGTACACTGCCTGTCAAAAAAAAAGTGAAACGCCATGAAGAGTAGGAGGAAGCGAAATGAAACTTGGCTGGTTGGGAGAGAATGTGATGTTATTTAAATGAATACAAACGTGAGTCAAATTTACGAAGAACTTGGCACTATGAGCCCATTTATCAGTATAACGTGTAGGTGAAGTTCCTCCCATGAAGCAAGTTGGTCCACAACTATTTAACTAGTCCGTGATATTCTGGATACTGGCACTGCGACAGAGTTGATGCTTGAGCTGGTCCCACACATGTGCTATTGGGGACATATCTGGGTACGTCGTTTGCCACAAGAATTCCTCAACATCACAGAGACAGTTCATAGAGATACATGCTATGTGTGGAACTATTACGCAATGATTTCCCACCAACACCAGCTTTTTTGAATTGTGCAGGTGGAAACTTTACCTGTAGTATATCGTATGTTCCTGTTTGCACCCAATCTTTTTACTTCTCTCCTTTTCCGCTACCCCCCCCCCCCTCCCCCCCCCCCCCCCCCCCCGCAACTCTCGCCTGCCCTTTGTTTAACCTGCAGCACTCACTGTCCACCACCGTTACCCTACTGTCCCTCACACTCCCCACCCCAGCCTCCTCCTTACCCCCAGCCAGTTGCCACTTCCATCATGCACTGGTGCTACTGCTCGCAGTGTGGTTTCAGTTGCCTGAGACTGCACTCGTGTGTGTGAGTTGCATTTGTGTGTGTGTGTGTGTGTGTGTGTGTGTGTGTGTGTGTGTGTGTCTGTCGTCTATTTTTGACGAAGGCCTTACTGGCCTAAAGCTTTATTTGTGAGAGTCTTTTTGTTGTACCTATCTGCAACTCAACATCTCCACTATATGCTGAGTAGCAACTTCCCTTTTTATAATATTGTTACATTCCAACCTGGATTTTCCATTGTTTGATTAAGTAAAGAAAGGGAAAATATAATACAGGCACTTTATAAAACTGTCAAATAAGTGTTTTCGAAGAAACGGAAGATAATAAATAAATAGGCTTTGAGAATATGGAAAAAGGAAATAAAAGAAGCATTGAAAAAAATGCCGGTGGCGATATTGTTAGATTGATTTGTTTTCGTCAAGTCGATTTACAGTCTTTAATTGCTTATCCTTCTGTTGTTCATATAAGAATGGTTATTTGTGGATTAATAACTACGAAGTGATGAGGTTGTATAGTTTCACTTTCTTTAATGGTACACAACATATACATTCTAAGACTGAGAAAAAGTGACGCACCACGAAGAACGGGACGGGAATCGATGTGACGTACATGCACAGACCAATAAATACAATTTCAGAAAAACTGGATGATTTATTCAAGAGAAGGAGCTTCACAAATTAAGCAAGTCAAAAGTGGACCTCTGGCCCTTATGCAAGCAGTTATTCGGCTCGGCACTGGTTGACAGACTTGTCGGGCGTCATCCTGACAGACATCGTACGAAGTTTTATTAAACTAGTGCATTGAATAGTCAAAATCTCTAGCTAGTAAGAGGGCCCTGCTCATAATGCTCCAAACGTTCTCAATTGGGGAGAGACCTGGCGACCTTGCTGGCCAAGATATGGTTTGGCAGGCACGGAAACATGTAGTAGAAACTCTCGCAGGGTGTGGATGCGCATTATCTTCCTGGAATGTAAGCCCAGGATGGCTTGCAAGAATGGCAACAAAACGGGGCACAGGGTATTTCAACGTACCGCTGTGGTGTAGGGTTTCCGCAAATCACTGCCAAGTGGGATCCTGCTATGAAAAGAAATGGTGCCGCAGACCATCACTTCTGGGTGTTAGACGGTATGGCAGGCGACAGTCAGGCTGGCATCCCACCACTTTATGGACCGTCTTGTGGCACGTCTTCACTGGTCGTTGAGGCTCATTATGCAGAGTGTCTGACAGAGTATATCGAATAAAATTGTGGCAAGGATTAGGAAATGAGAGCTATCCATCACACCTAATTTTGGTAATAAAGAGCCTGTATAGAAATACTAATTTTAGCATACACACAGGAATAAGAAGTGAATGGCTTTTAGTAAGCATAGGATTTAATAGAAGAGCGCATCTTATCACCCACTGTTTCTAATATACATATTGAAGGCACTTCAAAGCAATAGAAATTGCCAAGAAACCCGGAACTGCTTTATCAAGGAATGTCTTTTCAAACACTTCCCTGGTTTCAGACAGTTAAATAACGACTCAAGTAAATGAGATACCAAAATCCATAGTTCTTTTGAATAATATATGTAAATTTTATAATTTTAAAATATTAGTTCATAAATCTAAAATTATAGCTTTTAGAGGAATGGATCCAGGCAGATTAAAAATCGTGCAAGAAAAAATTTATATGAGTATCAAATTTCAAACGCCTGCGTTTCATGTAGGTTTTTATAATGACAAGGACGTTGATAAAAAAGCTGACATATTTCAAGTTATATGTGGGACGAACATTAAGAAATAAAATTAGGAAAGAAACAAAAGTGAAGTTTTATTTAGGATGACTTAACCCACATTGCTTTATGGTAATGACTCAAAACCACCTGAGTAAAATACAATTAGCCGAAACGACACTTTTAAGGAGTGTTAAAGGATGTAAGAGGTTGGATAGGACGTTAAATGAAATTGTTAGGAAAGAATTAAATGTAGCATCATTACAAAGTAAAATATTAAATAACTAACAAAAATGTATTGACCAGTTGCAAACAATCGGAGATATCCGACTTTCCAAGGCAGCGCAGGATTACATGCTGACTAGAAGAAGGAATCAAAAACGACCCATGGACCCTGGAGACAACAGTGTATACAGAATGGGCAGAATGCCAAATTCGTGACTCGAACAGGAAGAAGAAGAAGAAGCCGTGTGTGGACGAGAGCGGTATACCTTTAGCAACTTAAGATCTCATTTCAAATTTCGCCACTAGTTGGCACAACAGTCGCCAAAAACTCAAGGTATTGAGTTTAGAAGAATTATTATTAGAAGAATTAATTTCACGTTTCGCCTGCCCTCCCCCCCCCCCCCCCTCCCCTTTGAATCGTTCTGACACTTTTCCTCACAATCTGTGATTAAAAAAAAAGCATCTTGTGCTATGGCGGACACTTCCAAAAATATAATTCATGAAAACACTAAAACAAATTACCACATGGGGCAGCAGTGTAAACACGGGGTAATACCGTACATTCCGCGCGATATTGCCCCGTGACAACACGACCCAGCAGTTTTAATTGTAAGCTGACAATTGATGGTCAAAACAGGTTCAAGAAATGCGCAATTAAATGGAGCTACTTCAAATATTATTACTATTAACATACTTCACTTACCTCTACACTCATGATCTGCTGATTTTTTACCAAAACAGTCGAAATCAAATGAGTAGCCCATATGCAAGAGCCGATAACTGCATGATAATCGAAACTGAGATAATCGCGAAAAAGTCGTCCCATTCAAACTATTAAAGTTTAAGACTTCATTCCTTTTTTGGAGATAGTTGAAAAGTAATTATTTACTCGGTATTAATGGCTGAAATCTGTGGTTAAGTTTTATACGTTAAAAACTTTTGTGATATTGACTTGGCGACTTTTGCGCCAGATTTATGCAGTTAGAAGGTTTTGCAAACGTGTCGATCCAATTGCGAAACAAACATTCGGTTGCAAACTCGCTGTTCGGTAAAGCATTAGGAATGACAGAAGGATGGAATTTAATTGTTGCGAATACAAACAGAATACGTTTTACTTCAAAGCGAAGTCTCAAAATTCTAGAAAACTGGCTTATAAAAATACAAAGGTACATTATTTTACCAGGAAAAACTGACTTATTTGATGTCACAAAGAGAACGGAAATGAATATTCAACATTAGTTTTTTTAAAATACACCATAATGCTTTCGACATCACAAGATATTGTAGAAAATAAAATATGTTCCGAATTGTACCTTTGTAAAACATGGATAAAATTTTAGAAAATGATAAAATTGGCAGAAAGTTGTATCTTAGTTAAAACAGCAACAAAAAATTCTAGGAAATGAAACTGTCTGAAAATTGCTTTTAAGTGACACCGACCTCAACACTACCCATCAACTCAGATATGCTTCCGGCTTCTTCCTCGTCCTGAAGGCTGGCAGCGGCGGGAGCGACAGTGAGAGGGCCATCCTGCTCGTCAAACACCTCGGTGTATAATTTTGAGCTTGTCGGTGGTCACCCAGACTTCACCACACTGGAGCTCCAAAAGCTTTTTCGCGTCTCCGAGTTTGCCTTCAGATCATTCTATACCTGCTGCGATTGGTTGGTGTTGGGTCCTTTCCTTTGTTGAAGTTGTTTCCCTTCATCAGGATGCTCTTCCCCTCTCAAGCTTCAAAATTGTAGAAGGGCTCTCCACGGGCGAGACAAATCTTCTTGTTTTTGCTTTTCGTGAAAATGATTTTTTTGGCTTTTTGAATCTATAGATGCCAGTTACTAGTCACATTCACCGAGCCTTCCGCATATAACAATTAGTGTCAACACAGTTTTCATCGCATAACATTGCTTTAATAATACTTTTCATGTTCTTATCTTCCTTTCTTGAAAACATTTCTTTACCACCGATCAGTACGCCGCGCCCTTTTCCGGGAGGTACGCCCTCGGTATTTTCTGGTTAAGTTTAACTGCTACTACGGCTTCGATTTCTGGCAGAATTCCTATTTCAGTTACTCCCACTTCGTTTCTAACATCAACTGCTTTTAAACCGCCCACAAAACACTCATTTTCTTCAAAACATTCACGCATCCTGCTGATCAGCAGCTATTTCGACAATGCATTGGCAGCAAGCGCTTCACTGTTGCCTACAGTGCAGCTAACCTAAGTCTGAATAAGAAAAAATATCTCTTCTAATCCTAACAAACTGAGATTAAGGTACAGGGTGTTTCAAAAATGACCGGTGTATTTGAAACGGCAATAAAAACTAAACGAGCAGCGATAGAAATACACCGTTTGTTGCAATATGCTTGGGACAACAGTACATTTTCAGGCAGACAAACTTTCGAAATTACGAGTACAGTAGTTACAATTATCAACAACAGATGGCGCTGCGGTCTGGGAAACTCTATAGTACGACATTTTCCACATATCCACCATGCGTAGCAATAATATGGCGTAGTCTCTGAATGAAATTACCCGAAACCTTTGACAACGTGTCTGGCGGAATGGCTTCACATGCAGATGAGATGTACTTCTTCAGCTGTTCAATTGTTTCTGGATTCTGGCGGTACACATGGTCTTTCAAGCGTCCCCACAGAAAGAAGTCACAGGGGTTCATGTCTGGCGAATAGGGAGGCCAATCCACGCCTCCTCCTGTATGTTTCGGATAGCCCAAAGCAATCACACGATCATCGAAATATTCATTCAGGAAATTAAAGACGTCGGCCATGCGATGTGGCCGGGCACCATCTTGCATAAACCACGAGGTGTTCGCAGTGTCGTCTAAGGCAGTTTGTACCGCCACAAATTCACGAAGAATGTCCAGATAGCGTAATGCAGTAATCGTTTCGAATCTGAAAAATGGGCCAATGATTCCTTTGGACGAAATGGCGGCCCAGACCAGTACTTTTTGAGGATGCGGGGACGATGGGACTGCAACATGGGGCTTTTCGGTTCCCCATATGCACCAGTTCTGTTTATTGACGAAGCCGTCCAGGTAAAAATAAGCTTCGTCAGTAAACCAAATGCTGCCCACATGCATATCGCCGTCATCCATCCTGTGCACTATATCGTTAGCGAATGTCTCTCGTTCAGCAATGGTAGCGGCGCTGAGGGGTTGCCGCGTTTGAATTTTGTATGGATAGAGGTGTAAACTCTGGCGCATGAGACGATACGTGGACGTTGGCGTCATTTGGACCGCAGCTGCAACACGGCGAACGGAAACCCGAGGCCGCTGTTGGATCACCTGCTGCACTAGCTGCGCGTTGCCCTCTGTGGTTGCCGTACGCGGTCGCCCTACCTTTCCAGCACGTTCATCCGTCACGTTCCCAGTCCGTTGAAATTTTTCAAACAGATCCTTTATTGTATCGCTTTTCGGTCCTTTGGTTACATTAAACCTCCGTTGAAAACTTCGTCTTGTTGCAACAACACTGTGTTCTAGGCGGTGGAATTCCAACACTAGAAAAATCCTCTGTTCTAAGGAATAAACCATGTTGTCTACAGCACACTTGCACGTTGTGAACAGCACACGCTTACAGCAGAAAGACGATGTACAGAACGGCGCACCCACAGACTGCGTTGTCTTCTATATCTTTCACATCACTTGCAGCGCCATCTGTTGTTGAAAATTGTAACTACTGCAATTTCGAAAGTTTGTCTGCCTGAAAATGTACTGTTGTCCCAAGCATATTTCAACAAACGGTGAATTTCTACCGCTGCTCGTTTAGTTTTTATTGGCGTTTCAAATATACCGGTCATTTTTGAAACACCCTGTATGAATGTCTAGATTGTTAAGTCTGATGTCAGTTGGCGAGCCTTGCATCCGGACGTTGCACGGCGACAGCCATGTCCGTTAAACTTTGAGAGTTCCGCAAACGTTGAGTATTTAGCGGGCTCTGCACCCGAAGACAACGTGTAATTAGCGGCTTTTGAAAGCGAACACGATTTTCTAAAGTCATTTTCAACGGTTTATAGCTGATTTTGCACCCTCAAACCTATACGGCAGTGGGCTCAACTCAAAATCGACGAGAAATGCAGCGGCTTCTGCATCTGAGCTAATCAAATGAAATGAATTATCGAAAACGACGCTCCGTTAAAACCTCACGACCTCTTTGGATTGTAGTTCCTTGCGCCATTCCGCCATGCAGCAACACTATGCAGCGCTCTTTACTCCATCTAGGGAGTTAGAAAATGCGGTGCACGGTATTATTCCGCTGAACAGCATTGCCCCGCTCTTTCCTATATTATGTTCTTTATATTATTTTTAAAAAAGCATTAACAACTGTATACCAATAAGACTGTAACAATGAGAAGTCTTTACTATTAGATCAGAAGCATCAGATCCAACTTACATTTCAAGGCGGTGGGTTACTCTGTACTGTTAATGAAATAAATAAATAAATCTTCCCTAACACCATCACCTTCTTCTCTTCGCACCACGTCAAGTATCGCTTAGCATTGACTAAAAGATGTTGGTATATGAGAATCTCCTGGACTACTGCACCACATTTCTTTTACTCACTATGCACATACATTCTGATAACTGTCTGCCAGCACAATTACTGAAATCACAAATGATTCCTATTACACGTTTCATTCACAAAAACTGTTTAAGAAGTTTCCACAATGCATGAATTCCTACAAGCTGTCAAGCGTTTTGCAAAACGTATTTCACTCACACAGACACCAATGTTTCTTAGGGACATATACTGATAGAAGAGAAAATTAGTGTACCCACTTAGAGGTTTCCTATTCACTCAAGATTTATTGCTGCAACAATGCATATGGAATACATGAAATGATTATGTTTACAGATCAGTAACACAAGCGGTTCTGAAGTAGCAGGTATCGACCCATGCTGAAACACCCATATTAGTGTGTGGTGAGGACTCCACGGGCAGCAATGTAGATGCAGACTCTGGCATCCAGTCGATCATACAGATGGCGAATACTGTCCTGGGAAACGTTATGCCACGCCTTATTGAGCTATTGAGATAGTTCTGTAACATTTATTGGGTGACAAGTAGGACGAGTCACTTCTCATCCTATTGTACCCACCGTGCACTCAATTGAAGCCATGTCTGGAGATCGTGCTGGCCAGGGTAGTTGCCGCACGTCTTACGGAGCACGCAGAGTTTCACAGTGTGTCGACGAAAATTATCCTGTTGCAAGAATGGCAAAAGGATGGGTCTAACAACATTCTACGTGTACCGAGAGTTGGTTAGCATCCCCTCCAGAAACAGCAAGGTGAACGAGGAATGTAGCTTACTGGACTCCAGACCATAAGGCCAGTGGTGCGGCCAGTGTGTATTGGATGAATGCACTCTACGAGACAGCGCTCACCAGGTCTACTTGTACACGCAAACAATCATCGCTCGTGTGCTGGCAGAATCTGCTTTCATCACTGAAGACCACCTTGCGTCATTTCATATTCCAAGTGAGCCTCTGATGGCACTATTCGAATTTTGCGCGTCGGTGCTGTGGTCTGATTTACACTTATGGTCATTAAAATTGCTACACCAAGAAGAAATGCAGATGATAAACGGGTATTCATTGGACAAATATATTATACTAGAACTGACATGTGATTACATATTCACGCAATTTGGGTGCATAGATCCTGAGAAATCAGTACGCAGAACAACCACCTCTGGCCGTAATAACGGCCTTCATGTGCCTGCGCATTGAGTCAAACAGAGCTTGGATGGCGTGTACAGGTACAGCTGCCCATGCAGCTTCAACAAGATACCACAGTTCATTAAGAGTAGTGACTGGCGTATTGTGACGAGCCAGTTGCTCGGCCACCATTGACCAGGCGTTTTCAGTTGGTCAGAGATCTCGAGAATGTGCTGGCCAGGGCAGCAGTCGAACATTTTCTGTATCCAGAAAGGCCCGTACACGACCTGTAACATGCGGTCGTGCATTGTCCTGCTGAAATGTAGGGTTTCGCAGGGATCGAATGAAGGGTACAGCCACGGGTCGTAACACACCTGAAATGTAACGTCCACTGTTCAAAGTGCCGTCAATGCGAACAAGAGGTCACCGAGACGTGTAACCAATGGCACCCCACACCATCACGCCGGGTGATACGCCAGTATGGCGATGACGAATACACGCTTCCAATGTGCGTTCACCGCGATGTTGCCAAACACGGATACGACCATCATGATGCTGTAAACAGAACCTGGATTCATCCGCAAAAATGACGTTTTGCCATTCGTGCACCCAGGTTCGTCGTTGAGTATACCATCGCATGCGCTCCTGTCTGTGATGCAGCGTCAAGGGTAACCGCAGCCGTGATCTCCGAGCTGATAGTCCATGCTGCTGCAAACGTCGTCGAACTGTTCGTGCAGATGGTTGTTGTCTTGCAAACGTCTCCATCTGTTGACTCAGGGATCGAGACGAGGCCGCACGATCCGTTACAGCCATGCGGATAAGATGCCTGTCATCTCGACTGCTAGTGATACGAGGCCGTTGGGATCCAGCACGGCGTTCCGTATTACCCTCCTGAACCCATCGATTCCATATTCTGCTAACAGTCAATCGATCTCGACCAACGCGAGCGGCAATGTCGCGATACGATAAACCGCAACCGCGACAGGCTACAATCCGACCTTTATCAAAGTCGGAAACGTGATGGTACACATTTCCCCTCCTTGCACGAGGCATCACAACAACGTTTCACTAGGCAACACCGGTCAACTGCTGTTTGTGTATGAGAAATCGGTTGGAACTTTGCTCATGTCAGCACGTTGTAGGTGTCGCCACCGGCGCCAACCTTGTGTGAATGCTCTGAAAAGCTGATCATTTGCATATCACAGCATCTTCTTCCTGTCGGTTAAATTTCGGGTCTGTAGCACATCATCTTCTTGGTGTAGCAAATTTAATGGCCAGTAGTGTAATTAGGGCGAGAGGAGTGCGTCTCCTTCGTCCCACTGTTATTACCTGGTTCACACAATTCGTGCTGACACATTTGGTCTCACAAACCCTCCTATCTGTACTGTGGTAGCTGTACGATCTGCTACTGCTGCCCATACAATACGACGATCCTGGAGAGAGTCTGTGTTGTGTGGATGTCCAGAACCTCGTCTATGAGTTTGAGAATGTCCACATCACCCACTGATACCAGCTTCGTTGAACAACTGATGCAAGACGTTCAGATAATGTGGAAATTCTCCGAAAGGACCATCCCGCCACTCAGAAGGCACGACTTGGGTCCTTTCAAACTCGCCCAGTTGAATGTACGGAGTATGAGTGCATCTACGTGGCAAAGTTTCCCACTTGCTTCACATGCATGTACTGTACTGAGCCTTGTGGCTGTATTAATTGCTCAAGAATGGTTATTTTCTTGCTGAGGTGAAAAGAGCGTTAAGACCACCGTGTAGAAATCATAGTGGTGCTCAAGCGCCTATGAAATCGGAAGATTTCCTGCCATTGATTAAGGGCGTGACCGACTGCACAGGAAAAATCTTCAGAAAGCGGAACATCGCGGAAATTTACATACCCACATGGAAGATACAAGATCACCTGAAATCGGACCAGGATGCTCGCCAGCAGCTGGAAAAAACTGGAATTTATAACATTCCGTGTAGTTGTGGGGAGATGTACGTAGGTACTAAAAAAAAAGAACTGTCAAAAAACGACTCTAAGGCCAAATGGGGAATTGCAGAAGAGGGGAGATTGAGAGATCAGCTGTTGCGGAACATGCTTTACAGCCAGGAGACCACCACATGCAAGCTTACTACTTTCTTTTATAATCTGGACTTTAATAAAAATGGCAAGGTACTGTTAATCAGAACATAGGTATAAGTTTTGATCTAAATGACAATAGATTTATTCATTCTTAACATCACAAGACAAAAAAATGACTAAAGAACCGTCACACAAACATTTTCATTTGACAAACGCTTTCACTAACATGGGGTCTATGGTGGACAAAGTGATCAGCTGGGGATCGATACATGACACTAACCAGAAAACTAATCACTTTATCTGACTTCATACACTGAACCCGGGTTATGGCACAAAAACTACGCCACTATCAAGCATCTATACTCTCCTCTTCCAAAAAAGAAAAATGTGGTTCGAAAGAACAGGGTGCTGAGAAACATATATTGGAGCTCTACGCCGTAGCAGCAAATACTTTCAAATACTTTACCCTCCTGTTGGTCAAGGCGGCACACTGTGGTGCATTCGGCGTCTGAAGTCATGGATGGCCGCAGTCTGCTATTAACGGCGCGCGGCCGGAAAATGCAAATACACGGTCTGGCGTTCGGTTAATTCGGAACGTAGGTACTTCCCTATAAGCCTCTGAAACCCTGGTGGACTCCACTGTGCAGGTAGACCCGTTTGATGGTCTGCCAAACCAATTCGACTCCATGCCACGACTATGCGTGACGGATTATGTCAAATGTTTCCGACTCAAGACAAATAAGTACACCCACACATCACGTGTTGTGTGTATGACTCTAGAAGCAATACCTCTGACGGTTCAGAAGGTGACTGGCACAGGCTCTAAGTGCACACTAGCAAAGGACACAAGGCTCACTGTTTAGGTAGAGACCTGCAGTTCTTTACTAGTGAAGCGCCAGTACAAGAGAGATCTTCTCTTTCTGTCCGCTTTCCTCCTCATCTCGGTAGCAAACGCCCATTTACATCTTAGACTTCCCCCACTTTAGCATGAGCCAATCACGAGCTGGAGCGCGGCATTCGAAGCTCGGAGAGCGCCCCTTGCTCTTCATACACAGACTCGACCAATCAGAGACTTTAAAGTCAATTGGGAGAAAAGAAAAAAATATTCAGTTTCACGGCCTCTTTCCCACACGTTTACGCCATGTTTTGCTAACAACATGACCACGGTGGAACCACACCCCTCCATAAATAGCTTGTTATCTCCCTTGTTGCATCCATTTTGAAGTTTCCAAAGAATGGCCATAAACTCGCTAAACGCCTCGTGCTTTCACAAATATGTTTTGTAACAGAGTCTGGACGTCTGGGTGCCAGTGACCTGTCACACAGAAATTCGCAGAACGCTCACAGTTGTCTTATCGGCTTCCTGCCTAACAAGGGCCCATCCTCTGCTTTATTGCCAGTCTACAATGCGCTGGCCATTGCAGTGGCGTCTTCTCGCCGCTAGTCAGTCTACCTGGACGCGGATGGCGACCGACTGGCGTCAACCAACGTGTCTGCACAATGAGACCACGGAACTCAGCCGTCCGGAAATGTTTCCACTAGGTTCTGGAGAGAAAACGCGCTTCCCTCGGCCCACCGTCGCCGTGCTTTTACTGCAGTCGTTTAAATCAGCACCCTATTCCTATGAAAGCAGGTCAAGCTTACCATTGCTCCATCCCTAGAGCATGCAAGCAAGAACATTAACTACTGCCCACCATTACGTCATGATGTATGAAGTCAAACCGTAATAAAGATCATCTTCCCTAAGAACATGAAGCGGCATAACACCGAAACCGAAGTGAGAGTGCCCTGCAATCTCTCACACACTCACTTTGACTGGACTCAAGTACTGGCAGTCCCAAACGGATTCCACAAAAGGCTATACAGAGAGGCCACAGAGATTGTGAAACACTCCAGGAATTTTAACAGGAAGGGGGAGGGCGTTAAATTGAATGAAATTTTGATTCCAGTGCTGAAGAATACATGTACCAGTCTTCCACAATGGAATGATAGTAACAGCGGTGATGGCAGTCGAGAACGGCCAGTTGCGCTCGCGTATTCAGAACATATGATGTCACACCAGTGCGCGGAAGCTCGCGGAAGCGGAATTATGCTGTAGTCAGTAGCGAGCTGGGATGTGAATCAAAGATTATAGAAAGCTACGATCTCCCTTGAAAATGTCCTCCACAGACGGGGACGAAACGTCGGGTTCTAGAGCGAAATCCCTTCGACCACGACATAATACCCCGAAATATTTTATTAATTGTGGGACTATATTCAACATAACACTAGCAAAGTTGATGTGCATCATCTCTTAGCAGGCCGGCTGGGTGTGTTGTCAGACATCTCCAATACTGAGGCACTAGGAGCTATCTCTTCCTCTTGCACTAGCCTTCCTCAAGCCCCCCCCCCCCCCTCTCTCTCTCTCTCTCTCTTTCTCATCCCAGCAAGGGGCTGCATTGATGTCCATAACGTATTTCTCAGATGTGTGTGTGTATGTTTTGCTAATGACAAAGCTTGCATATTTATACTTTCTTGAGAATAGTGCGCCAATTTACGCAATTCGGAGGCAAATATCTTTGAACATGACTCAAATTCAAATGAAGCTTACCTTAGTTCTTCATAAACACTGCTTTTCTTCAAACTTAGAACCCCCCTGTGTGCTATTCAAATGAAACTTCCGTAATTTCACAGCTACACTGTGCTTGACAGCCTCATTTTAATACCCACTAAAATACTAATCAATGATTGACTACCTCGTTTTAACACTCCACTGAGATTGGTGAGGGGAGGGGATGGTGAAGTGTAGGAGGAGAAGGAGGGGTATGGCTTTTCATGTGATAATAATGACGTCATCTATAAGCCTGATGATGCCATTGGTAAGAGTTGTACTGTCACTGACATGGGGGCCATGGCCTGTGAGTCATGTCCTGGAGGCGTGTGACAGGCATGTACATGTCCTTCATAACCTTCAGCAGTCAGCTGAAGGTAAATCTGCACCAGGTAGTCGGTAGCCATACTGCTGATGAGCATTGTCCTATTGAAAAATGGTACCATGTTGCTGTCAGATGAGAGGTAACACATGAGGACTCAGGGTATCCATTATGTATTGTTTAACTTTCAGAGATTCCTCAGTCACTATCAAGCATGAACTGAAGCCATACCCAATGGCTGTGCACACCATGATGTCAGAAGTAACACCACTGTGCTCCTACAGAACACGGGAAGAATGAGGCCTCCCCACGTGACCACAGTACTCGCTGACGATGGTCCAGTGGGGAAGTGCAGAACTGTGATTAACCGCTGAATGCAGTGTGCTGAATGTAGTGTCATGCTATTCATGAGCAATTCATGCTGCCTGGTCATGGCACCACTCCAAACAGTTCCCTACTCTACCTGCTGCCGAGTGATGTGGGATGACACAGTGTTGCCCAGTGTCGGTTACGTCTTCTTGGCTGAAAGGCGCTGATGTGAAGGGGTGGTGCACAATATTGGTATCCTTCCCTGTAGTGGTGAGACGTGGTCGACCAGAACCTATGACGAGTATGCCTGCCCTCACGTTTTCATACAGTCCAACACTGAGCCAGTATCATAACCGAATGCCCCACAAATCTTGATATTGCACGATTTCACCAGCTGGCCAAACTGAGGCCCAAAATGAGGGCTCTTTCAGATTCTAGCAAGTAGTGATAACGCTGTCTCATACGATATGTGGCATCTCCCTGTCCTTCACAGAGGTCACTCGCCATCAGTCGCTGTTAATGCCTCTTATATACCTTACTATGCCTGGTAACGAAAATAAACACCAGCAACAGTAATGCACTCTGATGGCCGTTGTGCGTGTCATAGAGAATTGTAACTCTGATACCTGATAACATAGCTGTTGATATTGTGTATGTCCAGGAAGTTACATTGACAGTCGACCTCGTCTTCTGGTGCTCACTTATTTTGCCAGACAGTAAATCTTCTTACGCAGCAGAGACAATTCTGTATCTTGCATCACAAATCGTTTGACGTACTATGCTGTCACTCAGTCGAAAACATGAATGTAATACGCATTGTAATTCAAATACAACACTTTTTAAAACATCATCTACAGCAAACACTAGGTTGTTACAATTCGAGTAAATATTTGAGATATCTGCACCACCTAACCAAGTTTCGACACCTGTATCTATCTTAATAAAATAAAAATGACATGGAATTACATTTTGTAGGCCTACTGTGTACAGTAGGCATCTACTAAGCCCTCACTATCTGTTAAGACTAGCTTGTAATATTGACACTATAATTGTGTTCAGTTATTTTAACTCTCCTTTGAAATCAAATACGAATTCTCGCCATGTGTTCCCAAGACCCAAAATGTGTTTTTCAGAATGCAAAGTACCATACAATAATTAAGTGAACTGTTCCCAAATCTTTCGAATTTGTGAAATGCAACTTTTTGTTGGTTGGTTTGGGGGAAGAGACCAAACAGCGAGGTCATCGGTCTCATCGGATTAGGGAAGGACGGAGAAGGAAGTCGGCCGTGCCCTTTCAATGGAACCATCCCGGCATTTGCCTGGAGTGATTTAGGGAAATCACGGAAAACCTAAATCAGGATGGCCGGACGCGGGATTGAACCGTCGTCCTCCCGAATGCGAGTCCAGTGTGCTAGCCACTGCGCCACCTCGCTCGGTCAACTTTTTGTAACTGACACAATATTCTCATACCTAACTTCTTAGTTTGCAATCGAGTCTCTCTCTTTATTTTCTGTGGTCGTTGAAAACTTCATGCAATATTCGATGCTTCTCAAAGTTCCAATTCAACAGATATTATTTAACTATGTTAATTATTCCCCACCACTTTCAAATCTAGCAACAAAACTAATTTCTCTACCAATTTATTATTCCAGTGGACATAGCTGATATGTGTTGAAAGTTTTTGTCTTTCAATCACGAACATCTTCTTCCATATCGTAATCACCTTCTTCATCCTCACCAACATTTACATACCATAACTATCCTCTTCTTCATCATCATCTTCCTAATCACAGTCAGTCTCTTCTTCTTCCCCTCCACTACCTCCACCTTCTGCTTCCACAAATACATTGTTTTCTTTAGCTTTAATACCTTCATCTTGGCCTGTCTTCATCATCATCTTCTTCTTCTTCTTTTCCTTCTTTCAGAGCAGCTGATCTTCTTGAATCAATTTCTGTAGTGCTTGAGAAACGAATCTGGTGGAAACTTGAAGTGCAATCTTCTTGAATTGCCTCTTCAGACTTACATAGCTTTAGGTGTCTCGACATGGTGTCACTTTTCCTTCTAAGCTAGGTCTGATTATTTTCCATTCTGTAATTTGATTTGCAGTGTGCTGAAAACCCTTTAAAATCTTCACTGGGCCTTCTAACCAATAGATACTTTCACATATGTGATATTAATATGGATGAAACTTTCAATTAGAGTATCTTCTTTTGCGTTTCCGATTTTGATGAAAAAAGCCCGTACGTCGTCACAAGTTATGGCTGCAGTTACCTGCGAGAACACCATGGAAATTCGCGTAGTAGTTTTGAGAAGTGTGTTCGAACACACAGACTCGGTAGTTTTACAGATTTATTGTTAGTATAGATTATGACTATCGGTTTCGGCGTTAGCGATCTTCTTAGCAATAGCCGTTAATCATAATGTAGGGCATGTGCGATCAGTGACTGAAAATAATTCTAGAACACTACGGGCCATTAAAATTGCTACACCACGAAGATGACGTGCTACAGACGCGAAATTTAACCGACAGGAAGAAGATGATGTGATATGCAAATGATTAGCTTTTCAGAGCATTCACACAAGGTGGGCGCCGGTGGCGACACCTACAACGTGCTGACATGAGGAAAGTTTCCAACCGATTTCTCATACACAAACAGCAGTTGACAGGCGTTGCCTGGTCAAACGTTATTGTGATGCCTCGTGTAAGGAGGAGAAATGCGTACCATCACGTTTCCGACTTTGATAAAGGTCGGATTGTAGCCTATCGCGATTGCGGTTTATCGTATCGCGACACTGCTACTCGCGTTGGTCGAGATCCAATGACTGTTAGCAGAATATGGAATCGATGGGTTCAGGAGGGTAATACGGAACGCCGTGCTGGATCCCAACGGCCTCGCCTCGTATCACTAGCAGTCTAGATAACAGGCATCGTATCTGCATGGGTGTAACGAATCGTGCAGCCACGTCTCGATCCCAGAGTCAACAGATGGGGATGTTTGCAAGGCAACAAGCATGTGCACGAACAGATCGACGACGTTTGCAGCTACATGGACTATCAGGTCGGAGACCATGGCTGCGGTTACCCTTGACGCTGCATCACAGACAGGAGCGCCTGCAATGGTGTACTCAACGACGAACCTGGGTGCACGAATGGCAAAAAGTCATTTTTTCGGATGAATCCAGGTGCTGTTCACAGCATCATGATGGTCGCATCCGTGTTTGGCGATATCGCGGTGGACGCACATTGGAAGCGTGTATTCGTCATCGCCATACTGGCATATCACCCGGCGTGATGGTATGGGGTGCCATTGGCTACACGTCTCGGTCACCTCTTTTTCGCATTGACGAGACTTTGAACAGTGGAAATTACATTTCAGATGTGTTACGACCCGTGGCTCTACCCTTCATTCGATCCCTGCGAAACTATACATTTCAGCAAGAAAATACACAACCGCATGTTGCAGGTCCTGTACGGGCCTTTCTGGATACAGAAAATGTTCGACTGCTGCCCTGGCCAGCACATTCTCCATATCTCTCACCAATTGAAAACGTCTGGTTAATAGTGGCCGAGCAACTGGCTCGTCACAATGCGCCAGTCACTGCTCTTAATGAACTGTGGTATCGTGTTGAAGCTGCATGGGCAGCTGTACCTTCACACGCCATCCAAGCTCTGTTTGACTCAATGCCCATGCGTATCAAGGCCGTTATTGCGGCCAGAGGTGGTTGTTCTGGGTACTGATTTCCCAAGATCTATGCACCCAAATTGCGTGAAAATGTAATCACATGTCAGTTCTAGTATAATATATTTGCCCAATGAATAGCCGTTTATCATCTGCATTTCTTCTTGGTGTAGCAATTCTAATGGCTAGTAGTGTAAATATCTCCAAGCGTGCTGTAAGTGTGAGAATCTACAGAGCGCTCGCCTTTTTTAACAAAACAACGAAGTGTATGTACCTTTTTGATCTGTTCAATGCAATCTTGATGATAAGGCTGTGGATAATGCTGCGGAACTATACAAGGTGTTCCAGAGGCACAGACCCACGGGTCCTAAAATCCATATACACCACAGACATTAGGCTGATGATGAGTAGTGCAATTGCAGGAACGGTTCTGTTTAGTTCGAAGAACAGCAGAAACTTACTGGCAGGCTAAAGTAGCGCTTGGGAAGCTCACGTGGTAAGAGCTCTATGCTGAAGAGCCGACTTCGAAATCCAATCTGATACACAGTTGGAATCAGTCTGTGTGACAACAGCGTATACTGAAGAACAGAGCGGCAGTCTCGAAGCCACTGTGTAACTACTCGGTAACATGCTAGCAGAACATGAATGGCGGTGCTAAAAAGGCCTGAGGTGCAAACCGTATGTTTGAATGGGTCACTAATAGAGCACATATCGAACCAAAGCATCGCACGTTGTACATTCTAGGAGCCATGGCAAGAGTCTGAAAACACAGAGCCCACAACTGGCATGCGATTTGTCGTGAGAATCATGTATTGTTTAGAGCACTGTACTGGGTTAGCTTAGCGCTGAAGCATAAATCCAAGCGGTGTCGTATTGTGGGTTTGCGTGCAGCCGGATGGCCCTTTCCAAGAATTAGCCATCATGTTAGAGCTGTATATAATGGCATTTACCTCATCAGTTTTACTTGATCATTTTCACCAATTTAGAAAACTCAAGGCTTGGCGGGGGTGAAACCTGCGTCGACACACATCTGTTTCAACCGACGGAGTTCCATCTGTAATGCTCAGTGTATCTTTGTATTTGTAGGATAATAGGTCACATATTTCCATAGTTTTCTGGTATTTATTCATTATAATTTCATATCATTAATTACTATTTCACACAAACATTGCCCATAGGACAATTTGACACAAAGTATAACAGTTTTGTGGCACACTGGTAACCTGTGTATATTCAGAAGAACAACTTCGATAGAAGTCTTTCGTTATGCTGGTTACGAAACACAGGGCTCAAGGAAACACTGGAGCTTGGATCATACCAACTATCAGTGAAGATAGGAGGAAATGCCTTGCACTCCACATTGATCATAGACTCCCATGGAAGGCACGTATCACATAAACTGACGTAAACTACATAATATCCATCAAAGTATTGTGTGTAATCATAGTTGTAAACTGGAGAGCGGATAAGGATGTTATACTACGATTGAACCTTAATAAGTACATATATGAATTATGCGTGTCTTTGTTTCGGATCAGAACCAGACCCAAGTTTAACATAAGACGACTACATTTATTTGTTAAAAGACTATTCTACTATCATTCGGCCTACCATATCAGTATATTACTACCACAAATTGTATTAGACTTAGACTTTGGTTGTGTATACTTAAATGATAGCGGTTCTAAGGATTATCGTTCCAGTCATAGAAACTCAAAGCTCATCTACACTTTAGTACCGAAGAACGAAGATAAGTGTGATTGTCTTTCCTGGTATAGCAACTATCATAGAGGATAGAAATTCATGCTAGCTAAGTCCATTAGCACACATGTCGGATGCAACCTCTTTCTTATGGGAGAATACTTGTTCAAAATTCTCCTTGAAATTTTCGGATAGTGATGGGCTGAGAGGAGAATCCACGGAATGTTCTGGAACTTGAAATAGCTGCGTTTCAAACACTTTTGAACAGAAGAGATTACTTTATATAACTTTGCAAAGTTTACACTGAATCTGTGCAAACGATGTGCTGGTATTATTACGGTATCAGCTATAGGTGCAACAGACAGCTGAAATCGAACGATACTATTTTGAAGATGGATAAGATTTGTGTACCTTTTCTGATATCTAAATTTGCATCTGCTTCTACATACATACCGTGAAAGCCACCGTACGGTGCGCAGCGGAGGGGATCCTGAACTACTACAAGTCATTTCCTTCCCTGTTCCACTTGCAAATAGGTCGAGGAAAAAATGACTGCCTGCATGCCTAAGTATGAGCCCTAATTCACGCGTCTTATTGTCGTGGTCCTTACGTGAAATGCATGTAGGCGGCAGCAGAATCGTTCTGCAGTCAGCTTCAAATGCCTGTACTCTAAATTTTCTTAATAGGTTTCTCGAAAAGAACGTCACCTTCCCTCCAGGGATTCACATTTGAGATCCCGAAGCATCACAGTAACACTCGCGTGTTCTTTTAAACTACTGGTAACAAGTCGAGGAACCCGCCCCTGAACTGTTTCGATGTCTTCATTTAATCCGACCTGGTGCGGATCCCAAATACTCGAGCAGTACTCAAGAGTAGGTGGCACAAGAGACCTATATGCGGTCATCTTTGCAGATGAACCACACTTTCCCAAAATTCTCCCAATAAAGCGAAGTCGACCATTCGGCTCCCCTAACACAATCCTCACATACTTGTTTCATGTCATATCTCTTTGCAACGTTCATTTCATATCTCTTTGCAACGTTACGCCCAGACATTCAAACGACATGTCTCTGTCAAGTAGGACACTACTAAGGCTGTATCTGAACATTACGCGTTTGTTTTTCCTACACATCCGCATTACCTTACATTTTTCTACATTTCGAGGTACCTGCCATACATCTCACCAACTAGAAATTTCGTGTAGGTCATCTTATATCCTCCTGCAGTCAGTCAACTTCGACGCTTTCCCGGACACTACAGCATCATCCTCAAACAAGCGCAGATTGCTGTCCACACTGTCCGTCTGATCATTCATGTATATAGAAAATAATAATAGTCCTATTACACTTCCCCGGGGGACTTATGACAATACCCTCGACTCTGATGAACACTCGCCGCCGGCCGTTGTGGCCGAGCGGTTCTAGGCGCTTCAGTCTGGAACCGCGCGATCGCTACGGTCGCAGGTTCGAATCCTGCCTCGGGCATGGGTGTGTGTCATGTCCTTAGGTTAGTTAGGTTTAAGTAGTTCTAAGTTCTAGGGGACTGATGACCTCAGACGTTAAGTCCCATAGTGCTCAGAGCCATTTGGACCATTTTTTTTGAACACTCGCAGTCGAGAAAAACATACTGGGATTTATTGTTTAAGAAGTCTTTGAACTACTCACATTTCTCGGAACCTGTTCCATATGCTCGTACCTCCGTCATATTAAACGTAGATTCTGAATTTTAGTTTCCTCTGGTTCGCCTAGAAGTCAGTAACAGGGAACAAAGAATGCTGAGACTCTAGTGGCTACAAGGTTCATCTTCTTGAGCATTCGACTAGTAGATTCTGATATAACGGTCCTGGATGATTTTAGGATGTACTTGCTTGTTCATTAAAATGCATTCGGGCGTTTGGATAACTGTTTAAATTGTAAACTAGTTATGAAATCATTTGGCAACGGAAAAGATTCGACCAGACAGCTACAATTCTTTTCCGAACTGTATCTGCAGAACGATTTCGGAAAAGTTATTTCCATTCTCAATGCCGTATGTTAGGAGGAAAAAATGTAGCTGCCGACCCAATCATGCATCTACCACATCGAATTTCATCGATGTATTGAGGGTACTGTTGAAGTTACTAATGTAATAAATACTTGAGGATAATGTCCGTTTCCATAACCGAGGTACCGAACGCACGCTCGTGCAGTGGAGCTCGAATCGGAGGCAGGTGGTTTGAATCCATGTCTAAGTGTGAGAAGCTTTTGCCATCTGCATTTGGCCGCCAAGGAGAGAAGAAGTGACAACCTGGCTGCGCATCAGTGTCCTGGCTTAAACTGAACATCTCTCCAGACACGTGACACTGTTCATGGTGATTATCGGGCGCGCCACGAAGCCCGGCGGTCCGTTCAGTGCTATTCGAGAGGCGTAGACTATTTGCAGAGACCGGTTTCACTGTCCACCTTGCCTCTCTTCTTGTCACTAACAGTACGAAAATGACACTACACTACCCACGTGTTACCCTCGACAACCCTCGGGATACACTTGGCACACTTCCCGCCGTTTATGAAGGAAAGTTGTCATTGTGCGTGACGGATGAAAAAATTGTCCAGTTAGGTTGGTGAACCCTCGCATCAGCGACTCCCAATCAAAATGCAGTACAATTCTTTCTCACTTTCGTTTAATAACATAAGAGCTTTTATTGACTTTAATATTACCGCTGGAAATTAATTTCTTCTTGAACTCGTGTAGCCTATTAACTTCGTGTCACTTAACTCCATCATTACTAGTTATAATTGTTTTTAAACAGGGAACCATCAAATGTTTTGTTGATACATTCTGTCTTAGGTCGTGTTGATGGCTCCGCTTATTACACCTACCTTTCTATAAAAAGACACGCTTCGAGGTGGGACAAGTTAAATTTCTTTCTGTTTTGTTACAAATCCAGTCATGGATCAAAAAAGTTTTACAAGTAATTTCGGTCAGCTATGGCCATCTTACGACCCAAAAAAAAAGGTAACTTGATGCACGTCTCCACATTACATAAATACGGAATCAAAAATCATTATTCGCAAACATGACTGCATTTCCGTTCCTGAGTGAAGCCAGTACATTACACAGTTCGTATCATTGCGTATATAGGTGGTACAGTCCCATTAATCAAACATTCTTAGTATGATTAATGTGAATGTACCATCTATGTACGCACTGTCACGAGTTATGCGGTGTACTGGGTTCACTCAGGTACGGAAATGCAGTCATGTTTGCTAATAATGATTTCTGATTGCGTATTTTATGTAATTTGGAGACGCTGTACATCAAGCTGCCACTGTATGCTATTTTTTAGGTCTGAAGATAGTGTTGTATTGTATGGAACCGGGGATCTAGAAACGACGGAGAGGCTGCGTCCCCGCCGTAGCCCTCAGTGGTTCACAACCCCGCAACAGGCTACAGCAGTCCACTCACCCCACCGCCGCCCCACACCGAACCCAGGCTTATTGTGCGGTTCGGCCCCCAGTGGAACCCCGTGGAAACGTCTCACACCAGACGAGTGTAACCCCGAATGTTTTCGTGGTAGAGCAATTATGGTGTACGCGTACGTGGAGAAAGTGTTGCGCAGTAATCGCCGACGTAGTGTAACTGAGGCGGAGTAAGGGGAACCAGCCCGCATTCGCCGAGGCAGATGGAAAACTGCCTTAAAAACCATCCACAGGCTGGCCGGCACCCCGGACCACGACACCAATCCGCCGGGCGGATTCGTGCCGGGGACCGGTACGCCTTCCCGCCCGACAAGCAGTTCGTTAGACCACATGGCTAACCGGGTGGGCGGTCTGAAGATGGTCACAACTAACAGAAAATAGTTAGCTGGTTAATGAAATTTTTCTGATTCATTACTGGATTTGTAACAAAACAAGTATTTCCTGGATCGCGGTGAAACCAAATTGCGAATATGTTGCGACTTGTTAAATTTCTTTGTTCAGCACTTCGAGCTCCTCTGTGGTATTGGTAACATTCGATCAGTTGGTTACTTACTCAGCAAATTGTTGCTTGTTAAAGGATGTTGACATCGGTTTCTATCTTCATAAATGAAACACTTTTTCTTTTTCGAGAACATGTAATTTACAACGACAGTTGTAAATAGAATTGACTGTGAATCAGTTAACAGGACATATGTCGAGTCTTCGCTCTTATTACGAGCAAATGCATCAGGGTCGCCTGAAAGTTGAACTGTCGCAATTCTCAAGTGACACTATTTGAAAAGCGACCTTGCATTATCAAAGAGTATGGACCACTTTTACTTCAGCCTTCACTACAGCTGCCTCATTTAGAGTCGGCGCATTTTGGAGTAATGTTCCGATGTGGACTTAATTTGGACCAGATGTGTTGTGTAGTCTTTCGTTCTTGTCTACGTCAGAAAATAACTACAAAATACGTCAATATTAAATCAGGTGGCTGCGACGAAGGCTTTGCGTAAGACAGATGCGGACAGCTGCCTATTTATGCAGGTGTACCCTTCTGTTGAGGAGTGGCGTTAGAAGCGCCTGCATGCGCATATTACGTGCACCGTTACCAAATCAAGGTCACAGCGGCTTCTGCTAACTCGTCCTGGGTGCAAACTCGTCTACAGACAGAAGTCATATCACTTGTACCCTTTTATGGCAATTACTGTTCATTCCGTACTCGTAAAATGATGGCTAAGCAGATAGTATTGGCTGCAATCTCGAACTTCTTGTAAACGATACGGTTATCTGTGGGGAAGAGTTATCTGCAATAAATGTAGTAATATCCAGTCAGATCTGCTCGAAACACCGGTTAGGTGCCAAGACTGCCAGTTAGCGCTTAATGCAGACAAATGCTCAGGTGTGCACTTCGCGAAGTGTAAAAATCAAGCAACATTTAACGACTGGAAACGTTCAACCCAAAAAAATATCTGGGAGTAACAATGTGAGGAGAATATGAAGTGGAAAAAATTATGGGGAGTAATACCGATTATCGTTCACGTTGGCGTACGGGAGTAGCAAAATGAAACTGTTGTAGTGCCAACAAGGGGTATGGGGCATGGTTGTTAAATGGAGAGTTAATTAGCCACATTTGTAAATGAAACTGACTCCCAATTAACAGGTCCTACGGGGCTTGGACAAAAATATGGGAACACAGCGAGAAAAAATTGGCGTGAACGTAAATGGAATATGCTAGAAAAACCTGCAGGTTGCGCTGCTGTATTTGACTACGAACGGCACATGTGCAATGTTTTCAATGGGTTGCAAGTATCAATTATGGTGTAGTTGTGGGTGTATCATCTCGGAGATACACGTATAGGAAAACTTTTCCCAAATTGCAGGGCTCTCTGATCCTTTTTTCGCCACCTTTGTGACTGATGTTAAGCATGCTTGCGTTTACGTAGCAGAAAGATCTGCGCTGTTTTACTGTGTCACGAAACTCCGCTGATACCTCAGTTCCGAAACGGCGCTGGAAAAACTGGCGGAATATAATCTGGAGTGCCGCGCAAACCAACTTACAATGTGTGATGGAGGCTACTCCCTATACCACTGTCATATCCCACTTTGCTAGTTTCAGTCGCTAATGATGAGCAGGAAGAACAACTGTTGGAAGCCTCCGAAAAGATCTCGAATCTGATTTTCCTTTGATGGTCCTTCAGCAAAATATGCGTAACTGAAATAAATGATGATGGTCGAATTAGAGAGGATATAGACTGGCAAGGCAAGAAAAGCGTTTCTGAAGAAGAGAAATACAGGGTGATTCAAAAAGAATACCACAACTTTAGGAATTTAAAACTCTGCAACGACAAAAGGCAGAGCTAAGCACTATCTGTCGGCGAATTAAGGGAGCTATAAAGTTTCATTTAGTTGAACATTTGTTCGCTTGAGGCGCTGTTGACTAGGCGTCAGCGTCAGTTGATGCTAAGATGGGGACCGCTCAACAGAAAGCTTTTTGTGTTATTGAGTACGGCAGAAGTGAATCGACGACAGTTGTTCAGCGTGCATTTCGGACGAAGTATGGTGTTAAACCTCCTGATAGGTGGTGTATTAAACGTTGGTATAAACAGTTTTCAGAGAATGGGTGTTTGTGCAAAGGGAAAAGTTCTGGACGGCCGAGAACGAGTGATGAAAATGTAGAACGCATCCAGCAAGCATTTGTTCGCAGCCCAGGAAAATCGACTCGCAGAGCTAGCAGAGAGCTGCAAATTCCACAATCAACTGTATGGAGAGTCCTACGAAAAAGGTTAGTTATGAAACCTTATCCCGAGGCGATGGATCGGCCGCCAGGCAGCCCGTGACAGAGCACTTCATCACTGGCCTCCAAGAAGCCCTGATCTTACCCCCTGCGATTTTTTCTTATGGGGGTATGTTAAGGATATGGTGTTTCGGCCACCTCTCCCAGCCACCATTGGTGATTTGAAACGAGAAATAACAGCAGCTATCCAAACTGTTACGCCTGATATGCTACAGAGAGTGTGGAACGAGTTGGAGTATCGGGTTGATATTGCTCGAGTGTCTGGAGGGGGCCATATTGAACATCTCTGAACTTGTTTTTGAGTGAAAAAACCTTTTTAAATACTCTTTGTAATGATGTATAACATAAGGTTATATTATGTTTCTTTCATTAAATACACATTTTTAAAGTTGTGGTATTCTTTTTGAATCACCCTGTATATTAACATCGAGTATAGATTTCAGTGTCAGGAAGTCATTGCTGAAAGTAATTTTATGAAGTACTGCCATGTTTAGAAGTGAAGAAGAGAGGAGAAGTCTTTGAAATGTTGTGCTGCAGAAGAATACTGAAGATTAGATGGGTAGATAATGTAACTAATGAAGAGATATGTAACAGAATTGGGGAGAAGAGAAATTTGTGGTACAGCCTGACTAGAAGGAGGGATCGGTTGGTAGAACACATTCTGAGGCATCACATCACCATTTTAGTATTGGAGGGAAGCGTGGGGGAGTAAAAATCGTAGAGAGGGACCAAGAGATGAATACAGTAAGTAGATTCAGAAGGATGTAGCTTGCAGTAGTCATTCGGAGATGAAGAGGCTTGCACAGGATAGAGTAACATGGAGAGCTGCATCAAACCATTATTTGGACTGAAGGCAACACAACAACATGTGTAGCTGGAAACAATATGTTTTTCAACCCGTGTAAGAAATTCGGAATTTTAGTAGCAGACGATATCGTGATGCACAACGCCTGTCTCGCAACGTCTGCCAGTGGAGCTGAACGGGCATCTCACTGACACTCTCGTTCTTACTGAGGGAAAGCGTGACGAATTACGCTCCCTTTCTTTGTATCATCTCCCTTTCCTCGCTCATATCGAGGAGCGGTCCTACACCAAGAAGCAATACTTTAGTATCGGTAGAAAATGACTTCTGTAAGCTACATCCTCTATGGATGGTTTACACTTCCTTAGGATTCTTCCGATGAACCTCAGTCTGGCATCTGCTTTTTCCACTATTAATTTCATGTGGTCATTCCATTTTAAATCGCTGCATTCGCATAATCTCAAATGTTTAATGGATGTGACTGTTTCCAGTGAATGTTTGGCAAATTTATAAACTGATAATAACGTGTCGTTCAGCCTACTTACACTCAGTACGTTATAACTGTTTGTGTTTAGCTGCTGATGCTTACACTGAACATCAATTGTATTTCGCTAAAATTTTACCGTTTACGAAGGCTTTTCTGGAATAAATCGAAACAATAATGTAAGACGACTTCATATGTGATGCAGGCAACGGTGAAGGTTGTTTTGTTGGTTGTCTGGTTGTAGGGACATACAGAATTTCAGCTGGACAACTCTTCCTAAGCATATAAATGTTTCCTTTTCCGTATGACAGAACTGCAGTAATGATCGCAAGTTAAATTATCTTGTTATGAAACGCTCAACGAGAACAAAAGGGTATTAAAATTGGTTTGCAAATACATGCGGCCGGTTAAGCTGTAATATAAAAAAAAACTGGAAATAACCAGGCATTTCGGCACACGCTGAAACTCTCGAGTGGATGTCTGCTCTCACTCTCTCTCTCTTTCTCTTTCTCTCCCTCTACCTCCCTCCCTCCCTCTCTCTCTCTCTCTCTCTCTCTCTCTCTCACACACACACACACACACACACACACACACACACACACGCGCGCGCAACACACTCGCGTACGTGCATGCATACACGCATACACACACACACACGCTAACTGTCTCGCTCTCTCACATACATTCTTACGCATTGTTTTATACATCTCTAATAGCCGTGAGAAAGAATATTTTTAATTAAAACACCAGCAGTAAAATGTGAGTATTTAAAACTGTTTGTCCGATTTATGTGGCTGGCTAAACGGTATTATAAAAAAAAAAAAAAAAAAAAGCAGGACAGACACTGCCGTTCAGATGCACATCAACAACTACGCCCCAGAAATGTAATAAGAACTCGTGATGCCCGACACAAATTTAAACTCGACACTCGGCTAGCCGTCACGTGAAACAGAGAGGAAGGTCGTATCTAATTGCAGGGATACCCTCTTATTGGCAAATAAAATATATTGAAAAAAATTATATTCTTGCGTGAGACTGTTTTTAATTTGTGAGCAGCTAATTACGGTTTCTTAGACTTTTAAAGCGACATCACATAGCGACAGCAGAATTATCTAATCGCAAACGAAATTAGATCTTGCTTTTAATTTAATTAAGAAAGTATCATGCAAGAAAATGGTCGCTTTCGAGAAATTTAATGCCGTTGTGGAACCAATATTAAAAAAAGAACTGCAAATACACAACTGGCCGTTAAAACTGCTAAACCGAGAAGAAATGCAGATGATAAACGGGTATTCATTGGACATATATATTATACTAGAACTGACATGTGATTACATTTTTACGTAATTTGGGTGCATTGATGCTGAGAAATCAGTACTCAGAACAACCACCTCTGGCCGTAATAACGGCCTTGATACGCCTGGGCATTGAGTCAAACAGAGCTTGGATGGTACAGGTCAGGTACAGCTGCCCATTCACCTTCAACACGATACCACAGGTCATCAAGAGTAGTGAATGGCGTATTGTGACGAGCCAGTTGCTCGGCCACCATTCATCAGACGTTTTCAATTGTTGAGAGATCTGGAGAATGTGCTGCCAGGGCAGCAGTCGAATATTTTCTGTATCCAGAAAAGCCCGTACAGGACCGGCAACATGCGGTCGTGCATTATCCTGATGATAAGTAGGATTTCGCAGGGATCGAATGAAGGGTAGAGCCACGGGTCGTAACACATCTGAAATGTAACGTCCACTGTTCAAAGTGCCGTCAATACGAACAAGAGGTGACCGTGACGTGTAACGAATTATACCCCATACTATCACGCCGGGTGACACGCCAGTATGGCGATGCCGAACACACGCTTCCAATGTGCGTTCACCGCGATGTCGCCAAACACGGATGCGACTATCATGATGCTGTAAACAGAACCTGGATTCATCCGAAAAAATGACGTTTTGCCATTCGTGCATCCAGGTTCGTCGTTCAGTACACCATTGCAGGCGCTCCTGTCTGTGATGCAGCGTCAAGGGCAACCGCAGCCATGGTCTCTGAGCTGATAGTCCATGCTGCTGCAAACGTCGTCGAACTGTTAGTGCAAATGGTTGTTGTCTTGCAAACGTTCCCATCTGCTGACTCAGGGATCGAGACGTGGCTGACTATCCGTTACGGCCATGCGGATAAGATGTCTGTCATCTCGACTGCCGTTGGTATCCAGCAATTAGTGCAGATGAAATATTTTCAGCCCTGCGTGCAGCTCATCTTCTATAGTATCCTCATGATCGTATATAGTTCGACTTCAGCATTGTTGAGCCTACCGGTGTTCGGTATTTTAATCTTGAGGTAATGACTTAAAGTTATTTTTCTTAATGATATGGTATGGAGTTCGCCTTGTCCTGTAGTCCATCAAGTCTAACAAGGAGAGGGCTTACTCTGCAAGACACTAATTTCGACGAGCGCAGACATACTAATCGCAGGCCACTCGAAATAAACTTTTACCGTTCCCACAGTAAATAAATAAATAAATAATTATACAGATAGGGGCCAAATATCATAACATAGGATTCGTTTCGCCTCAGACGAAATCGTTGACCAGTGAACAACGAATTTCTCGATCTTTCTAAAATTTTCGTGTTGATGACCTGATATGCAAAATTGACCTGTTCAGCGAAGGAAAATTAGAGGAAAAAAGTTCACGAAGTCGCAAATTTTTGTACAGTGGCAGGAGAAGTGTCACGAACAACATATTCAAAATCCGCACCTGTGGGGTGCGAGCGTTGAGGTAGGGGGGCGTTTAAAGGTCACTTTTTTTTACGTTTTTCTTATATAACTCGAAAACTGTGGCTTCTATCGAAAACATTTCCAGGTTAAAAACTAAACTGTATTAAATATTCTACAAAAAGTGGTCTATTCATTTTTTCTCTGGAACTATACGTTTCCGCGTTACAGGGGATAGAAAAATTGCAAATTATTAAAAATAGTGTTATAACGGTATAAAATTAATGTTTAATGCCCGTTGGATTTGGAAATAGAAGAAAATCTACATTAGTTATTATAAAATAATCTCGTATACTGAATGGAGACATTTAAAAATCAACAGTTGTGTCATTATCGTCATCATCTTGCAGATCGTGTAATCTTGCACCATTCATACTCGTGCCGTGTCACGCGCCGCAAAACCATGGAACATGTAATGCCGGCTTTTCGGCATCCACATCATCACCCACGGCGGAGATGTTGTTCAGCATAGCTTCACTGGGTTGTCACTGGGTGCAGCGATCCAGCCTCCCCTCCATTCCATCACCACCTGGTCTGCGGTGGAGGAGCTATTGAACCATTGTTGTATCTGTAAAAAAAAGTACCCAGACACTTCTAAGTAAGAAGAAACGGTCTTGCAAAAAACATTATATAAAAAGGGAAAATTTATAAAATTAATATACCTGTAAATAAACTGTAAAAGAGCGGTGGTGTGCAGCTCCTGTGGTTGATGGCAGTGAGGCGGGGTCTGGGTTTGGCTTTGTTGACGCTTTTAAGATTGCAACATACTGGAGTTTATTCAGATCTTGCTGATATTCAGGAGCTTGGTAAATTTCCAGAATCTCAATTACTTTCTTTATAGGAGGTAATGTTCCCGAAACTACCCATGTAAGGTGAACTGGCAGTCGTCATTCGCCCCTATAGTTCCCCCATTCTCAGGGAGTCCACGTTTTCTAGACTTATATGATGAGCTTAGAGGAACATTTTATAGCAATCTTCGTGATGTCTTGAATCTGCAACATGTAGATCCCCAATGGCGCAGATGCTTTTTTCGGGTGGTGTCTCTCCATTCATCCTTCCTCTCCTTTGCACGAACTGTGATCGTGTTATCGTTACTGAAGTATCGAACTCTGTACACCTTTCGCCACCAATTTTTCCTCTGTTTAACGAAAAATTCATCATCAACAGCTTCCGCACACGACATATAGTTTTAAAATCATTTCGCTTCAGCTGAAGCCAAACGTTTGACTACAGCTGATTTTGAAGGCTGTTCCGCTGAAACATCCTGTCTCAGAAATATTTTAATTACCTTAGCTCTGGTCTAATCATTTCTGCAAGATGCATGAACACCATGTTTTTTTGTTTCTGAAACTATCAGCTTTCCTATCCTTTCTCAAATAACTGGCATTTACCAATCCACATATTCCTTCCTCATGAATATTGGTAAGCTCACTGCCATCACTCTTACAGATTAATCAATTCTCAGCCATTGTTTATAGGAATATATTTTAAATAAAAACTCTTACTTACGATAAATAAGTACTCACTTAATAAACTGAAAGTCACTCAACTATTTAAACATTAGCACAGTGGAGTTTCACTGTCTACTCACATAAGAGAACTGGACAGGAAGTTGTGGGGAGGGTATCGTTGATTATTCAGTGCATAAACTGAAGAGCGGGCAGTTCTGGTGACGGGAAACGATCTATACCCAGAAGAAAGCTAGAACAGCCATACAAGATGCCTAACAATCAATTTCCTTACTAGCAGTGCAAGGCGGTGTGCGAAATTTTCATAGATTCTCTCCATATATGTAGTTTTATTGGTAACTAATGTATGTATTCCATGTAGGATTAACGCATTTTGTGGAAAGCAGACACTTCCCTAACGTGTCTTCGCACAACGCATTTTGTGGAAAACGCTCTCGATTGATGTGTCTGCGCACTGTGTCATCAATGATTTACAAGGCGTGCTGCGGAAGGGTCGGTATGATTGTAAAACAGATCGTAAAACAGCGTGTGTTTGTTTCCTGCATATGGATGTTTCCTGCGTCGTAGTGGTGTAAAGAGTGTCAGGACTCACTCGCTCGCTGTTGCTTCTTGACTAGTTTGGAGAAGCTTATCGAAATCGATGGATCACAGGCTCTGGCCTACACTTGTGTGATAAACCTGTGCTTTATCAGAACACATGCGGTATACATTTTGAAACTTGGCTGAGAACCATCGTGTACGGGAGTCTGTTCGGCCAGATTCTTCTTTGCTTTTTTCCTCCAAACTGGCGCATAACTCATGATCGCTGTTGTACATGTGCTACACCCAGTTATAGCGTAAATAACGAAGTAGCTGGTGACTGTGGATGTACTCGAAAGTTGTAGACGGTTTTAATCATGAGTAGCTTCCTACCGATAGCTATTGGTGATCCCCCAATTTTCACATAAGGGGCCGATACGAGGCTGATCTTATGCGTTCCAAAGACCGTGTAATGCTCAGCATCTTAAGGTAGCACTGCCCCTTATGTCCATCCAAGACAGAATGAAGTTCGCGTATAATTACTGTAGGTATGATTTATGTATACCCCATTCTTTCCCGCGGGTATTAACAGTGTGCTCAAGGAATCTTCTTCAGGATTCTTCTGGTGTGCCAACGTGGCTGAAGACCTGGGGATATCAGAAGAATCACGAAAAAGATCCCAGCAGAGGGGTCTAAATATATAATATTCGAGAAGTTGAATATGACGTGGCTACACAACTCAGAAAATTTTACCATCAATGATAATGGCTACGAAAGCCTGGAGACTATAATGTTGAGGTGTTGGTCTTGAGACCAAATTTTGTTAAAAAGGAAAAGAGGATACCCTTGGGTGAAGCACATTCGTATGTCAGAATGCCACAAAGAATGTGACGTGGGTCTTTGATTTTATTGCGAGACAGAGGTAAACGCGACATGGAGTTCCTGCATGGAGAAGATAACAGTTGTAGATGTCATAGTTTGGAGAATTACATTTAAGTTTGTTCTTCTCCATCGGAAATTTGAGAGGTATTTTAAACTCTAATTCTCATACGGTGTCATGTTACTTATATAGTGCTATCGTCCGGGTTCCCTCTGGTGGTGTCTTTATCCAACATGGCTGACAGTTGAGCTAATCAGTCACAATTTGTAATCCACACTACTGGCTCTGACATATCACTAGATGAGATGCAGTTCTGAATTTCATACGGAAATTCGTACTCATTTCACTCTCTCTTTATCTCTCGCTGTTCGAAAGGCAGCAAGGTTTCGTGCAGGTGGGCAGCGCTTGAATTTTCGCTCGGCTCTTATCGTTCATTACACCAGGGAGTCAGGATTTCTTCTAAGATGTTCTCAACATTTCAGTATAATCTACTTGGTGCCTTTTGGACTACCCTGGTGATTGGTTCCTGTTCCAATGCAGCTGCCCTGTTGCACAGAGTCCGGACTGCCTTATCAATGACCCATTTTACGGTCTACTCACACAGATGAACTGGGAAGTGGTAATTAGAGCAAAAGTGCTCCATCAGTTTCTCTTGAGTAGAAACTGGGAGGATTGGAGACACGAAGTGGAGGTAAACGGCAGAGAACGACTCCGCCGATGTACTAACTTACGTCAGTCCCCTTCTCCATAAAAACTTGCCTTTTGATAGCAAGTGACTGTCAATCATTTAACCTCTCAGCCACGTCTAGTGCAATATTGACGTCAGTACTGAATTGTCTAAATCAGACTTTACAGGTATAATGGATGGAGAGGAAAATGTTTTTTTTTTTTTTTCTGTTTCCGTCATGTTTCTTTGGAGAAGGTGACACGTCGTGCGTTACTGAGTGTGTAGTTCTCGCAGACGTGATGTTCTGGGACGCCTTTACAGGACAGCTTTTACAGACGCACTTATAATAGTGTGATTTTCTCCCTCTAATAGTAGGGACTGAAGAGAGGCAGTGATCTTAATCGCAGAACTTTCATGTGCTGTCGCGAAAGATGTTTAAAGATGGAATTTCTTTTTTATTCCGATGTTAGACAGTCTTTATGACCCTAATTTCTTCAGCCTTTCCTCCTCAGAAAAACTGGGCATTGTTTTCTCCGCGTTGAGTGAATATTTCAACAGTTGCAAACATAAGCCGCCACGCCCCTAATTCCGTAAATCGCCTGCCCCTTGCACCCCAGCATGTGTTTCCTCATTTTTGCAATTTGTAACCAAGCACTGTGTTTGTGAAACACCATCTTAACTTAAGCCACTTAAAGGTTGACGTATATTTTGGTAACATTGGACAATCAAAGACCAATTTAAAGATACTGTTGTTTTCAAGTTTGGCCCATACACTTATGGGGCAGCAGCGCTCCAAAAATGCAGAGGCATACATTCTGACGTTTCGCTTTGTGTAATTGATCGAGAATACGTCGCAAATGCTAACATCAGAATTTCACTCACCAACGCTACAAGAGCCTTCTAACACTCAGATACGCAGCTTGAGAACAGTCTGAAAAAGTAACCCGTATTCTTCATTCCGCTTGCCGATATCTCAGCTTCCACCGAGTGAAAAATTCTTACGTAATCACGGAGTGTAACAATAAAGAAATACTTAAACGAGATTATTTAAACGAAAATCCTGATAAAAATCTTTGTATTGTAAATTCTGTTGATAAAAATCACTCAGAAACTAAAACCTTACATTCTTCTTACACGTATCTGTTTAGCTTGGTGATTTGTACAGGCGTGCTTCATATTTTGCATTTCGATATTTAAATTAAGTACTCGTATTTTCGACGTTACAGATATGAATAGCGTTTGTAAGCTTGTTATGTTTCCTCTGTTACTGTTTAGAAAATACATTTCTTGAAGTAAATGATTTTGTCAGCATACAGGAAGACCGCTGAACTTGAAATTGAATAGATGTTATCATAAAGATAACCTGTGTATGAGAATCACACATGCGGTATACAGTGAAACTGCTAAAGTGTATCATAACATCAATGAACTTGTAAGATTCATTGACTGACAAAAAAGTGAGGCACAGAAGGAGAAAAGGAAGCGAAACAAAACTTCACGGGTTAGGCGGGTCATGATATTTTTTTCTGTGATTACAAAATCGACCCAAATTTACAAAGTACTCACTGCAAGTGCCTGTTTCATGTCCTTCATACTTGGGTTATTTTCTATTGACTCCTTATAATCACGATGTTCTCATTATACTTTCACACATTCTCTCAAAAACTTTTCTGAGTAGTTTTGTTTAATCTGACATTTTTTGCAAGAGTGCTTCATCGAAAAATGGAAAAACTGACACTGGATGTAAATTAAGAGGAGACCAGTGTGATTTTAGGAGAAGTAGAGACACTGTAGAACGTTTAGCACCGTATCTAATAATGGAGACCATATTTAGGAATTGATCTGGAGAAAGCTTTTGATGATGTGCGATGGGAAAGATGTAAGGTATGGATTCACAAGCGCGACCTATCGACAGCCTTCCTCTGGTCTGACTCTATGTGAACATTTTCTGTTTCCCGACCTCAAAAAATGAATGAGTCGGAAGAAATGTGTGTCGACGTTACCTGTTCTGTAAATGAATGTTGTGGACATCCTTTATTTTTTCACAAAGGTTTTAAAATGTGTTGGGATTTCGTTAGACCGTATGAGTTGAGCTTAACTGATGTTATGTTAGGAGATACATTTTTGTTTTTTTAAAATTACTATATTTTTACCAAATATACCTCCGTTTCATCGTACAGGTGAGAGTGTTGTACCTAGAGGACCATGAGCCCAGGAACACAGGAGTGTTTTTTGGTAGTTACTTCAGTCTAGTGACTGATATTAGATCACATAAAGAAATGCACACTAGAGACTGCCGTAAGAAGTTTCCTCCATTTTCTACAGCTTTTGTTGTTGTTCGACGTGAAATTGTATTTTGTCCAGAATTTTTAAATTTCGCGTTGTACACATTTCAGTGATGCGTAACATGCTAAAGATATTTGGAAGATATCAAGTTACAAAGTTTCAAAGTCAGTAAAATGTATTTTCAGAAATATTTATATAATATTTGAACTGTTAAGCCATACTTCCTCTGTCGTGCTCCATCTTGTTCTTCGACGCAGAAGGAATCTCTTACCAAGGAACTTGTGATACTTAGGGATGAACTGAATTTCTTCAATTTCTTGATAATTTTACATGTCTTGAATATGGAAACTGGTTTCTATTTCCAATAGCTTCTTTTTCAAAATGTTTGTAACTTGCAGCAGATTTTTGGTAATATGTAGGCTTCATTTGATTTCACTCACTTCCTATTGGTGTGTAGTGGACTGATGATGTAGTAGATAGACGATGAAATACAATATTGGCAATACTTTCTCCGTCCCAATGCTTTTAGATTTCAGTCTTATATTTGTCCCTTGGTACATAACTATGCTGTACTCTAAAACGTGTTTCCACATTTGAAAAACCTTAATTTTCTGTAGTAATTTCTGTAATTCCAGAAAAAGACTCCAGCACATAAAAAGTGAATGCCATCATTTAAATATGGATTAATAAAATATATTAAACTTCTACCACAACGCTGGCTAGAGGCTAAAGTCAGAAAAATGTACCTAGGTGCAACACTCTTCCCTGTGGTAGAGGACGCTGAGTTATCCTTGTCGTTGAATATGATCTTTCATTGTCAGCGAAGTCGTTCCCTGACTTGGCGGCTCAGGACCAGAATATTCCAGCGATGGGGAGCTTTGCATGAGGGTCTTGGAATCTACACTATGTGCTTCCGCAAAGCGTCATTGGACAATTGTAAGTCAAGTATATCCTGCAATGTGGATATTGCGGTTTTGCTTACAAATTTTAAATTTAAAACTGGTGAGCTTTTTCCAATAAAGATGTGCTTTGATCAAGTCACGATAATAGCTATCACTACATCAAGGATAATGAAGTACCACGTATTTAGGGAAAATGAGTAACGTGCAAAAGTCAAAACATCTTTGGGTATTATTTAATAAACAGAGCACAGGCAATGGTGAAATCACTAGTAGGATTAATAAAGGACGAGCTATAACAACAGAAATGACCTCTCCTCTATGGAACAAAACGATAAGAAGAACAACGATGGAAAAAAATGGTTCTAAGCACTATGGGACTTAACATCTGAGGTCATCAGTCCCCTAGACTTAGAACTACTTAAACCTAACTAACCTAAGGACATCACACACATCCATGCCCTAGGCAAGATTCGAACCTGCGACCGTAGTGGTCGCGCGGTTCCAAACTGTAACGCCTAGAACCGCTCGGCCACTTCGGCCGGCAGTAGCGTGCTGAGCCTATGCTCGTTGATACTGCACGCAAATGACGCCATTGGCAGTAGATGACACGTTGGTGAGTCGGAAAAATGCAGCCTTTACGACAGGTACGCCGAAATTGTAGAATATATGCTATGTGGTCTCGAACTGAACCTATTAGGCGCGACTGGAACACTTAAATGTGTTTCTGGGTAGATGGTTAACATTACATATTTAGCGACAACGTAGACTTGTCAAACTAAATGATAAAAGACACAAAAACGCTGCGTTAAATATGTTTCCGCAAACGAGCTGTTTCAAATTTGTAGTCACAACTGAACTCTGACTTTGAAACTTTCCCTTAGATAAATTATATACGTGACTGGGCTTAAACTGACACACAATGTTTTTAGCGCAACGCAATCTGACTTTCAAAAATCCCTACAAAAGAATGGCCCTGACTAACATTAACCTATACCTTTCACAAATCACTTACCTCACAAAAATCTTCGTTACTCGAACCACCGCAATATAGCGAGCGCCACTACTGCCAGCTAAATAAAAGATTCTAACTACTGAAGGCACTAACTACTGATAGGCATAGTTAGCAAATGAAAGATTTTAATAGAGAACAAACAATGTATTTACCTTAATAGTGTAGAAAAATCATAATATACATAGCAGTTCATGACATCCAGTCTTACAAATTTCAAAACTCCGCCATTTCTCTCTCCACATCCACCACTGCTGGCGGCTCACCTCCAACAGCGCAACGCTACGCGCTGTTAACATCCAGCTGCCCAGCACTACAATGGCGAGTATTACAACATTGCCAACCAGCCACAGACTGCACACAGCACAGCCAGTGATTTTCATACAGAGCGCTACGTAACGTTGCCAATAAGAAAACATAAACAGCCTACTTACGTAGCCCCCATGCTCCCCACAAAAAATTTTACAAATTGTTTTGGGCAGTGGCCAATAGTTATTTGATAAAATTTTTCATAATTACAATAACAAAGATATCAAATGCACATACTTATTGATACAATGTTGGTCAAAAGCAAAAATTTTCTCACAGTCCATAAAGACAGTCCTGATCATTCATCACAGTATAATTTCATTGCATAAAGTCTGATCAGTAAAAGAAAATGCACTTGGAAGTAGTGAATTTCCATGCTGCCTTGAAGAAGTAGTGTTGTCCTTCCAACGGAAAGACAGTGATGACGCTCAACATGCAGACAGGTAATGGGTCACAACAGAGCAAACCCACAGCAGAGTCATTCGAAGTTTTGAAGAATATTGATAGGTAGGTCATCACAGAGCAGACCACTGCAGTCTTGTTAGAGATTACGTTATTGGTAGGCCACCAGAGGTGCAGACCCACTGCAGTCCTTGTAGAAATAATGGTGTTGGTGAGTCATCAAAAGTGTAGACCCACTGTAGTCCTTGTAGAGACGGCCAGCAGCCATCTGTTGCGACTGTGCAGGTGCACAATCACCATCGAAGAGTCTTGTGGACAGTATAGCAAGTCCATGAACCACCACTTGTGCACTCACAAAATTTTTTTGAATTGTCCTTAGAACCAGCAATGCTGTTATCCAGTCCCTTGCTGAATTATTAACACTCGTGCAAACACTATCAGTCCCTACTTCTCACATATTGTCCATATACTATGACCAACAGGAATGTGTGCAGTGAAATGTAACTTACAAGTTACTTAATTTGATGAACTGGTGTCAAGTACAATTTTATAACATAAGAACACAATAACAAAGGTAAAAAATACATCATTAAAAACATAATAATACAGATAACATTTGTAGTAATGGGGGCTTTACTAAAGAATAGAAATAAACATATACATCAGTGTTACAGGAATTATGACATAAGTAAATACATAAAAGACCAGAATAACTTTTGAAACATCAACTTCACACATGAGCATTAAAACAAAACAGAATAAATAGTGTCTAAACATCTTTACAAAGAAAATAACATAGTGTTTGAAAAATTCTACAACATTAGCTAAACACATAAAGACAGGAAAAAGACAAATACACAAGGGTACATAAACATATAGTGGGATAACATAAAAGGAAAGGACAGGGTTTGTTTTCGGTGTAACATTTGGTACTGCAGCCCAACCCAAAACTTCATTCCATAGATCGTCCCTCTTATTTCAACATTTGTTTCCACCAAAAAAATCCTATCCAAGCATGCTTTCTGTATTTATATGTTCACATATTTCTTACCTCATTATTTATTTTCCATTATCTGACCTCATCATTTGTTTCCAAGAAAATCCTACCTATACCTGCTTTCCGTACATTTTTCGTAAAAGTTCTCAATGCATTTCTTCCAATTCATCGCAACTCATTCTCTTATATAGTCTACCCCCTCTTAAGCTAACTTAAATCTACTGAGCTCAGATGCTAAACTAAGAGATGAGGCAATACAGCAGCACAAAACAATTAACACAAACATCAATGACAAAAAATTCAAATTGGCAAAGCAATTGCAATATTACAACTAATATAAGGCACTGTGCAGCAAACAAGAAAAATAAATCCGTAGTAAAACTGGCTTAGCAGAGTAACACAAAGTCAAATCAGTAACACTATGCCTGGCAAACAGCAGCAGCAAATGAAATAACTTATATCTAAACATGACATAGCTCAAGCAGAAAAAAATATTACACTAAAGACAACAATGCAGACAAGGGAAATGTATATTCACATCGTAATGTCTATGTAATTAAAGTGGTGCACCACAAAAACTAATTCTACAAAAAATTACCAAGTACTTGAAAAGAAAATTATATATGCAGTTACTGTTATTAGTCCCTTCTTATTGTTCTTTCAATTCCAAGAGCTCCTTTTTCGAAGAATGTGGATCATAAAATAATTATTTAATAGATCTGTTGACAGAAAGTGTTCACATTAGCAAATGCATTTAATTTTATTTTATGAAACCAATGCTGCAAGACAGCTGGAAACAAGATATAAAATGAAATAAGCAACTATGTACAAAGTAAAGCATAAGAACATCATTCAGTAGTCATGAGGCATTTCATAAGTTAGTAGAAAAATCTCTCAACTAGAAAGACAGTAGTCATAATCAGGTGTATAGACATAAAAATATTTCTCGTCATTTCATTAGGCATTTCAGTAAATATCATAAATTAAGAGCTCCACAGTGTTATCATATGTTTTCAAGTTTGAGCGTGTCGTATTTGCGATGCTTTCTACAAATGAATGTCAATAGCGAGGATAATGGCCTCCCTTTTTTTTCTACCTGTGCCTCTGAAAAGGCACACACCAATGGCTTTTTCTCCAGGCGTCTGACACAGCTCGGTGCCCACGACGCATTATGTGCAGGTGGTCACTTAACTTTCTTATGGAAATATTTACAACAGCAGTTTCCGCTACAGTGACAGTCTCATATAATAATATTTCACAGGTCAAGAATTTGTGTTACAAATCTGTAGAAACAAAATCCTATTGATATAACAGTGTCCAAAAAATTTTCGTCGGCTTTGTAATACATTCACGCATTTACATACATTTCATAACTCTTAAAGTACGATTCTTGGTTTCCAACAACCTTTTTCACAAACCAGAGTCCCTAACCACTACTCATTATTCCTTACCTTATTCGTTGACACTTCTTCGATATTTCATCATAACAGATACGTAGCATAATCAAATAACTCAAATAGCATCAGCTTATTGATCATAAACATACCGCAACAGCGTAATACACATCATCATCATAACATCATGAAACCTCAGCCAAATCTCAAAATCGTCGTAGCTTCCTTCAATAATTTCAAAACCTAAGAAAAATTCTCTGCTCATGTCAAAAAGTGTCATCTGCCTCAAACGTACTTTAAAAAATCATGATCCCATACCAAATATATCATTAAAAGTTCTCATAGTATCACAATGGGCCCGAAAAAATATGAACAGTTCACAAAGTACAGACAAAATACAATTTCGTAAGTGTGAAGTAATCCAACTCTGTAATTGCGTAAACATGTGTCACTGATGTAGTGAGAAAATGTTTGTTACTCTGTTAAATAATCAGGTAGCTGTGTAATTCTGTGTTGGAGAAATATGGTACCGATGTGTAAAGTTGTATAAGTAAATACCATATTAGCTAGGGCTCCTTGTGCTTGCCAAACACATGGTACACAAAGTAGGCGTGTACCCCCCTGAGGATAAATGTAATTATACCCTCAGGTGTTACAGATTACAGCAATGGAATGAAATGTATCACGGAAAACCCTTGTATCATTGTACTTCAAATATCTTAAAAAAATAAATGTTTTAAGGCGAAATTAATCACTCAAATACGTGTACTGTAGCGCTAAACTGTGCATCATGTTGTAAGATAATCTCTGTGGAAGTCTCGTAGTTATCGTCCTCTGAAAGCTAAGTTCTGCAGAAGTCAATGTACTTACCTCATGATAAACAAAAGTGAAATGCTTTGTGTATAGATATCGTAGTTATTACGCTTATTGTTGTGATGAAGAAAGTACTGTACTGTAACGTATTGTTGTGCTACGGAAAAGGCTGTCTCATTGCAGCTATACCACAAAAGTTACTACTAAAACATGTTTTACTTTCCAGAATAAAACAGAAAACTGTGCAGATATAAAACAGAAACACTGCAAAAGCAGCATTGTAAATTGTCACTCATTAGTAGCGTCGTGATAAAATCGTGTAGCTGTCACATAAACTAACCACTATGTCATCTGGTATCTCACTGAAAGTACTTTAAATCCAGAATGTATTTTCAAGTAAACCAAAATGTTGCATTAAAATCTCATTAGCAGTACCAGTATGTGTCCTAAGTATGTAAGCCTGATAGTCGTTACGTAATCGTGCAACTAACAAGCAAGAATGTACAAATACAACACTGTGTCGTCTGTTCACTATAACAATGCAATCGCAATTTCTGTTTAAAAATGTTCCCTAGGTTCTAGACTGGATATTTAGCTTCAAACATTGTTGCATGTTAACAGTTTCTTAAGTCTGACAAAGCATATTAGAAATGTGAAGTGAAAAGTTTTATGGCAAAGACAAAGTTAAAAAGCAGATTATCTTTCAATAAACGGTTTTACATGTGAAATGTGGTGTAAACCTTTACTCTTCCTAGTACGCAGAGGTTTAACTTGAACGGAATTATCATGCGGTATACGTCGGTGAGAAATGCTAAAATTTTTCTCAAGGTTAGCGTCTATGTTATTTTTCTCTGAGCCAGCCGGCGCACGCGGCTGCCTGCGGTACGAGTCATTGTCTGTTCCTTTGTTGGCGCGCGTCGTTATTGGGATTTGGAGACCTAACTTCTACAAATTCACCTTGTCGAGAGGGGCCTGCTCTGTTTGAATCCCGCCAGTTCTGATGCAATTCAGGTCTGTCGTTAACAATCATATCGTGTGTCGTCATGTCGGTAGATCCCATAGTTTCTTTCTTGTCGGTCACGTGGTGGAGAATTTCTCCCTGAATCGTAACTGCGTGCTGGACCGTTGCGTCTAAAGTTATTCTGTCTCCCCTGATAATATTTATTTTGGTTCCTATATTGTCTGTTTCTCTGATTGTCTCTGTGACAGTCATTACCGCGGAGAGGTGATCTTTCCCTGTAATTATTACCACTCTGCCAACGGTTGTCATACGGGTGGTGTCTGTTTTGGTCACGATTTCTGTTGTAAGAATAGCCTTATCGTGTCCAGTTATTATTGCTTTCATCGCGGAATTGCGACAGATGTGACCTGTAATTGTTGTGTTCCTGTTTTCGCGTTCCGCAATTGTCAGTGCCAATTTCTAATTCTTGTAAGAGTCCCTGAAAAGCTTCAATGTCGTCTTTGCAACGTCCTGCCAAAATAATATGTCGTAAATGTTCAGGCAATTTGATTAAGCAAATGCGGATGAGTTCTTAGGGGCTGTATGGGTTTGACAGGTACTGATTCTTGTGCAACATGTCTTCAAAATATTTCACAAGAGTGGAAAATTCAGATTGTTCGAAATGTTTCATCATTATGATGCTATGTTTTACTCGGTCTTGTGTAGCTTGAGACCAATATGCTGAGAGGAAGGCATGATAAAATTCTCCTTCACTGTGACAATCGTGAATGACCGATCGCATTCTTACAGCTGGTTCATTCTCTAAATAGCCACACATAAATTCTAATCTGTGCTCTAATGACCAGTTGGGAGGAAAACAATGAGAGAATTGATGGAGCCACGCTTGTGGATGAATGTCGTTGCCAGAATTCTTAAACGTTTTGAATTTACGTGTAGTAATGAACAGCTTATGGTCAAAATCATCATGTCGGCGAGTCGCATGTCGGTCATTGTTACGTCGTGTCGGCGGTTCCATCTCAAAATTCGGTGCACATTGCCAATTTCTTTCATAACTTCCGAAATGCCCTGTGTTATTATTTTGTGGCTGTTCCGTATTTCTATGTCCCTCTTCCCGTATTGGGGCGCGAGTGTCCTCTGAAATACGTAATTCTTGCATAACCTGTGTCAGCTGATCTTGTACTTCCTGGATTTCTCTTTTGTACTGTGTATTGATTTGATTTTGATTTTGTTTGAATTTTCTAATTTGTTCGCACTCTTCTGTGTCATTAAAGACTACTGGTTTTGTGGCATTCAGATTATCATCTACCTTCGTAGATAAATTATTTAGCTGATCTGAAAGTTCAACTACTTTCTCTGATAATGAACTAATTTTCTCCATGTGTCTTTCTGAACCAATTTTCAGAGTATGTACTGTGTCCTTTAAGTTTTCCCGAGTTTTTGCAAGTTGCGTAACCAAATCGGTAGATGCAACTGAGTCAATTTTAATTGCAAGGTCTCATGATTTTCATGAACAATAGTTTGCAGTTCTTTTATGGCTGCTTCGTGATTCTGTAACGCATTTTCATGCCGCGAAAAAATAGGTTGAAAATGCTCACAAATTTGTGTTTTTACGTCATTACAGACTTTTTGACATTTCGATTCAATGTTATGTAACTCAGTAGTTAAATCTTCACGTGTTTGTTCAAGCGTGGTGTCTAACTTTTGAAGATTTTGTTCCATTGCGTCTAACTGTTGCTGTGTTTGTCTCTGGTGTTGTTCCATTGTGTCTAACTTTTGAAGATTTTGTTCCATTGTGTCTAGCTTTTGAAGATTTTGTTCCATTGTGTCTAACTGTTGCTGTGTTTGTCTCTGGTGTTGTTCCATTGTGTCTAACTTTTGAAGCTTTTGTCCCATTTGTTGCATTAATTGTAATAACAATGCACTGGTGTCTGAAACATGTTCCTCAGTGCTTTTCAGCAGTGAATTTGCACCAGCAACATTCACATTTTGGCAAGCGGAAAATGTGTCTTTGACTCATTTGAGAAAATGGTGAGAACCCAAAACCTGAGTCTACAGTATTTGCAATATTGTGTTCTGTCATTCCCGATTCCTGAGGCGAGCTGTTGCCGACCGATTGATCGATAATGCTTCCCTGTTCACTACCTGTTTCACAGTCTACACCATTATTTGACGCCCGCTCCATTTCCCTATGCACAGTTACCAAATTACTACTTTGAATAATAGTTAATTCATTACATGGTGGCGCTAACACACTGCTTTCGTCTTCACTGTCATTTCTCAGTTTACTTTGGAGCCTAGTATTACGTTCTTCACACGCCATTATTGTCACAATATTTCACACGACAACACAGAAAAGCACAATTTGAAGAGCAAAAATAAGAGAACACATTAACATAGCACTGAAAATAATATCTAGTTAATTGCAGCTGCGAAATACTTGGTGCAAATCTACATGCGTGCCACACCTGTTTTAGTGTACAACAATGAAAGACTGCAACTACAAAGGAAATTCTCTCTATAATTACGCGCTAGCAATAAACAATAGCTACACTAATTACACAAACTACAAGAAAAAAATCAGAAAATTCCAGGTTCGAATCCTGGCAGGGTCGCCATATGAAACGTCCCCTTAGAAAAATTATATACGTGACTGGGCTTAATCGGACACACAATGTTTTTAGCGCAACGCAATCTGACTTTCAATAATCCCTACAAAAGAATGGCCCTGACTAACATTAACCTATACCTTTCACAAATCACTTACCTCACAAATATCTTCGTTACTCGAACTACTGCAATATAGCGAGCGCCACTACTGCCAGCTAAATAAAAGATTCTAACTACTGAAGGCACTAACTACTGATAGGCATAGTTAGCAAATGAAAGATTTTAATAGAGAACAAACAATGTATTTACTTTAATAGTGTAGAAAAATCATAATATACATAGCAGTTCATGACATCTAGTCTTACAAATTTCAAAACTCCACAATTTCTCTCCCCACATCCACCACTGCTGGCGGCTCACCTCCAACAGCGCAACGCTACGCGCTGTCAACATCCAGCTGCCCAACACTACAATGGCGAGTATTACAACAATGCCAACCAGCCACAGACTGCACACAACACAGCCAGTGATTTTCATACAGAGCGCTACGTAACGTTGCCAATAAGAAAACATAAACAGCCTACTTACAACTTCAGTATGAAATAGAGTCCTCATCAGTACAAATGTACTTCGTATGTAAGCTTTTCGATTAAGTCCCTTCCAGTTGTGTTAAAATTTCACCCGGGCCCTATGTGATCAACAAATACAATTCTACTTCAGCACTTGACAAGTTACAATTTACTATACACTTGGACCTTTTAAAAGAGGTCTTCCACTTATGGTTCTCACGTTTGGCGGCGTTGCTAGACTCGCCTCTGATGTAAGCTACGAATTCTTTCAAACATATCGTAAATCTTTACAGGACTATGTAACTCCCCGCTCCATTTCGTCAACCTTATCAACGTGAAAGCTGTGCACTTCGCCTTTGACATAATCGCAGGCAGAAAAATCGAGAGGATTGAGGTCAGGCGATCCTGGAGTAAAAGGTGCGGCACCTGCTCGATCTATGCATGTTGGGCCGTAATGGAGCGTTAGACAGACGTCTCTTACATGAACAGTAAAATGTGCTGGTTCCCTGTCACTCATGTACCATATTGCCCAACCATGGGCCATGCGTGATAGTCCAGTCAAGGAAGACCAAAGAAGATCGATAGCGGGGAAAAATTTCGGGTAGTCGTACATTACCGTACAGTAGTAGGCGAGAGTTCCAGGGACAACATACTACAAATTCTGACCGGTGGGGTGTGAGCGTGGGAATGGGGTGGGGGCCTTTAAGTCTCTTGAATAACTCGAAAAACGCAGCATCTAGAAAAAACTGAACACTAAATTTCTTGCCACGCGGAGTGGCCATGCGATCTAAGGTGCCATGCCACGGATTGTGCGGCCCCTCCCGCTGGAGGTTCGAGTCCTCCCTCGGACACGGGTGTGTGTGTTGTTCTTAGCATAAGTTAGTTTAAGGTAGGTTAACCAGTGTTTAAGTCTAGGGACCGATGACCACAGCAGTTTGGCCCCTTAGGAATTCACACACATTTCACTAAATTTCTTACAAAAAAAGACCCTATTTTTCTTTCCTCTAAGACTAAAAGTTTCTGCGTTACAAGGAGTGCAAAAATCGCGGATTATTAAAGAAATGTGTTTTAGTGGTATATCATTGATGATTACTATTCAATGAACAACACGCGCGTATTATGGAGACTCTTCGCGAACTCAAATGAGTCACTGGACGGAAGGCGACGTCCTTTTCGAGGAGCACTTTAATACAGAATCGATATTTAAGGCTGACTGCAGAGTGATTCTACTGCAGTCAACGTACATTTCGTGTAAGGACCGTGACGGTGCGATTAGAGGGATTAAAGTTCGTACGGAGGCATATAGGTAGTCGTTTTTCCCTTGCTCTATTTGCGGGTGAAACAGGAAAAGAAATGACTAGTGACTATACAGGGTACCCTCCGACACATACCATACGTTGGCTTGCGGCGTATGTATGTAGAAGATGTACATTTAGGTGTAGATGTAGATGTATAAGTGGGTGATGAGCAAATATGTGTGTGGGTGTGTCGTATGGGAGAGGCGGGGGTAGAAGTGTGACAGACGGCAGGGCGCCAGTTTGAGATGATGCACTTCCCTCAGTAAACCGGTCCCACTACGCCAGAAAAAGTGACTGCAGGATGTCATACAAAGCTATACCACGCTTCCGCAGACAGTCAAATGGCTCTGAGCACTATGGGACTTAACTTCTGAGATCATTAGTCCCCTAGAACTTAGAACTACTTAAACCTAACTAACCTAAGGACATCTCACACATCCATGCCCGAGGCAGGATTCGAACCTGCGACCGTAGTGGTCGCGCGGTTCCAGACTGTAGCGCCTAGAACCGCTCGACCACCCCGGCCGGCCCCGCAGACAGTCATATCAGTCACTGACGTGCAGTGTACAGGCACGCCCCGGAGGTGTTTGTTATCCATGAAGTGCGTTAACACTACACGGAATACAGTTACGAGTTACTAATGATACTAACGCAAGAACACATATGGACAGAATTTATGTAAATCTCTGCACGCAGTTCAATACTGTTAAAGGGAAAATTGATTCTTAGTCATCCAATACGACAGTTGCAGCGCTGTTCTGGAAATTGGAAATTTGTGGTAAGGACTATGGGACCAAGCTGCTGAAGTCTTCCGTCCCTAGGCTTACGCACTACTTAATCTAACTCAAACTAACTTACGCTAAGGACAATGCACACACCCATGCCTGAAGGAGGTCTCGAACCTCCGAATGGGGGAGCCGCGCGAACCGTCGCTGTTCTGGGGAAGGTAACTTCGGTCACTACGAACCCTACTCGCATTTCAGTTTACAGACAGACAATGCACTCCTAGCCAGTGTCTTCAGTTCAGTTCTCTTGTATGGGTAGACAAAATAACTTCCCTGAGACCGTGTTTATATAGTGTAATTATTTCTAGTTGATTAAGTGAGTACTTATTTGCAGTTGTTAAGCGGATTTTTATATAAAATACATTCCTATAAATAATGGTTAACAAGTGTTTAATTTGTGTATGTGCTGTTATAAATGACCTGTGTAGTACAGGTGCGAAAGGGGTTGGATCTCGCTGCTGTCCGTCATTGACAGCTTATTGTAAGGCCGTGTAACCATCCTGTAGTCAGTTGGTGGTGAATTAATGAATGACCACAAAGTTATTGCACTTCTCTTATCAATAATTGTGTTAGTGGTGGGCTGCATAGATCTCTTCCACTCAGAAATCGCTGGCATTTATAAGCTTGGCTGCGACCACAGTGTATCCTGCAAGGTGGGTGTCAATAGGTCTGATGGAGTGGACTGGTCATGCTAAAATATGTAACAATAATCTGCTGCTGTCTACTGCTTGGCTTCCGTTGAGATATCTGGAGCTCCAGAACGTCTAGGTGACCTACTTCTGTCAGAGAGGAAGCCAGTTTAAGGTTCTATGGCTCTTCAGATGTTGGGAGAGGTGAGTCTGGGATGATACAATTGATACCCCTCAGACTGTGAAGAGTATTCTAGCCATTGATACCGGAGCCAATGAAGTCGACGATGTTGAATACGTATTGACAGCATGTTGCACTTTGATCAGGATCTTCAGTGCAGTAGGTAGTTGTCAGCTGCTAGCTCACTTAACAACTGCAAGTAAGTACTCACTTAACAAACTGAAAATAATGTCACTACATAAACACCAGCGAAGTTATTTGGTATAGTGACACAAGAGAATTGACAGGAAGTGCTGGGGGACATATGGCCTATCTGTAAACTGAAGGCCGGCTGGAGTGGCCGAGCGGTTCTAGGCGCTTCAATTTGGAACCGCGCAACCGCTACGTTCGAATCCTGCTTCGGGCATGGATGTGTGTGATGTCCTTAGCTTAGTTAGGTTTAAGTAGTTCTAAGTTCAAGGGGACTGATGACCTCAGATGTTAAGTACTATAGTGCTCAGAGCCATTTGAACCATTTGTAAACTGAAATGCGAGCAGGGCTCGTAGTGAGGGAAGTTGGCTTTCTCAGAATAGCGCTGCAACTGTCGTATTGGATGTCTAAGAATCAATTTTCCGCCTAACTGTGTCGAATTGTGTTCAGAGATTTACATAAATTCTGTCCGTATGCGTTCTTACGTTATATTAGTAACTCGTAACTGTACTCAGTGTCGTGTTAAAGAACTTTGTGGAAAACAAACACCACATGGGCGTGCCTGTACACTGCACCGCCAGTGAATGATAAGACGATCTGCGGAAGTCTTGGTACAACTTTGTGCCTTATCCTGCAGTCACATTTTGTGGCGTAAGAGTATAGAGAGAGTGGGGACACGACTGACCACTGATCCGTTCGCTGACTTATCAGGGAAGGAAGTTCATCATCTCTGGCGCCCTGCCGTCTGTCACGCTTCTACTGCCCCCCTCCCTGCCCCCTCCCGCAGGCAGGGGTGGCCGTGCGGTTCTAGGCACTACAGTTTGGAATCGCGCGACCGCTACGGTCGCAGGTTCGAATCCTGCCTCGGGCATGGATTGTGTGATGTCCTTAGCTTAGTTAGCTTTAAGTAGTTCTAAGTTCAAGGGGACTGATGACCTCAGATGTTAAGTACTATAGTGCTCAGAGCCATTTGAACCATTTGTAAACTGAAATGCGAGCAGGGCTCGTAGTGAGGGAAGTTGGCTTTCTCAGAATAGCGCTGCAACTGTCGTATTGGATGTCTAAGAATCAATTTTCCGCCTAACTGTGTCGAATTGTGTTCAGAGATTTACATAAATTCTGTCCGTATGCGTTCTTACGTTATATTAGTAACTCGTAACTGTACTCAGTGTCGTGTTAAAGAACTTTGTGGAAAACAAACACCACATGGGCGTGCCTGTACACTGCACCGCCAGTGAATGATAAGACGATCTGCGGAAGTCTTGGTACAACTTTGTGCCTTATCCTGCAGTCACATTTTGTGGCGTAAGAGTATAGAGAGAGTGGGGACACGACTGACCACTGATCCGTTCGCTGACTTATCAGGGAAGGAAGTTCATCATCTCTGGCGCCCTGCCGTCTGTCACGCTTCTACTGCCCCCCTCCCTGCCCCCTCCCGCAGGCAGGGGTGGCCGTGCGGTTCTAGGCACTACAGTTTGGAATCGCGCGACCGCTACGGTCGCAGGTTCGAATCCTGCCTCGGGCATGGATTGTGTGATGTCCTTAGCTTAGTTAGCTTTAAGTAGTTCTAAGTTCAAGGGGACTGATGACCTCAGAAGTTAAGCCCCTTAGTACTCAGAGCCATTTGAACCATTTTTGAACCTGCCCCCTTCCCTCTCTCCTGTCCGTCTCACTCTGAGAACACAGTTTGTCTGAATATGGCTCTGCTGCACATAGATGTGCTAACGCGTCTAATATTTTCTAACAATAAACATTAATTTTATATCTATGAAGCAGTACTTTTATTACTTCGCAGTTTTTGCATCCCCTGCAACGCAGAAACTGTTAGTCCTAGAGAAAAAATGAATCGGACCTTTTCTGTAGGAATTTTAATGTAATTTGATTTTGTACAGGGTAACATTTTCTCTCGAAGCCACGGTTGTCGTGTTAAAATCATAAACAAGTACGTTTAAAGGCCCCGCTCCCTCACTACCCACATGGTCACACCTCACCAGTTAGGAGTTTTAGCATGTTGTTCCTGGCAGGCTCGCCTACAACTGAACACAATTTTGCGACTACACAAATTTTTTCTCCTAATACTCTGTCGATGACTGGACTATCAAATGTGTGCTCAGTTAGATGGGGACATGATCAAAAAATCAAAATTTAAAATTCATTTGTACGAACAAGAACAATATTTCATACTTAAGTCAGATCCGCTTCGTAACCACACATTAGCTGGCAAGTAGCTTGTAGCATTCTCATATTATCTGGACCGTTTTTGCTTCTATCCATACCTTGTGCTTGATGCACAATACGTCGATCGTCCTTCTTGGTGGTCGTACGTGATCGACTGGAAGCTTGAGGTTGAATATGCCTGTCCTTTCTTTCCCGTGCAATACGGCATCGGGCCAGTGTCATATACGAATGCTCCCCAAATCTGTATATTGCACGATTGAGCAGCCGGCCAAATGGAGATCTACAATGAGGCCCCTTTTCAAACTCTGTCAGGTACTGATAACGCTATTCACACGAGTACACAGCGTTTCATGTCCCTCACGTGCATCTCAAGATCTGACGCTGTCCACCCCTTATGTACTCTACCAGGCCTGGTAACAACACTAAACACGAACGATGCTAACGCATTCTGGTGGCCTTTCTACCTGTCACAGAGAAGTGCAAGTCTAATCGCTTAGACACACACCGATGGCATTTGCGTGTACGAAGTTACATTCACATCTGGCACGTAATTGACAGGTCAGTTCGTGTACAACATCCTGCACCGGCAACACTTACGCAATTATGGACGGCTATAGAGGCGGCATGGCTCAGTACTACTGCAGCGGACATTCAACGACTTACTAAGTCCACGCCACGTCGATTTGCTGCATTCCACATGGCAAAAGGAGGTCCTACACGACATTGGGAGGTGGCCTCATGACTTTCCTCACATCAGTGTGTTTCTGTATGTTAACATCTTTGAACTTCTTAGATCTAAGGTCTTTGACCATAACCTCAGTTCTCCTACGTAAACACGTTAGATGTTAAGTGTATGTGCTTCTGAAGTTACTAACATCTGCTGTATAAAACGGATAACATGGAAATCACCAGTATTTACTATGTAGCATAATATGCAGTAAACATGTAAAAAACCGCGATATTTTTGTAAAAAAATGTGATGAAATGTCATATTGAAACGATATGGATACTCCAGCTGTACGAGGTGCGACAATAAAGTAATGAGATTTTCTTTGCAAGATGAAACCCTGCAGGCTTGCATAGGGGCAATATCTTTGACCTTGGTCTATAAGTTGCTTCTAGTGCAAGTGGCACATCGATGCAACTGCTCAGTCGTGAGTTGTGCTGTAATAACTTAATATGTGTCTCTCGTCACGGAAATGGAAGCGCATAATATTGCGCAGCGGTATACCATTTCTTTTTGCGTTAAATTTGGTGAAAACGCGACGACAACTTACAGTAAGCTTCAGAGGACTTTTGGAGAGGATGTTGTGTCAAGAGCTCAAGTTTTTTGATGGCATAAAATGTTTAGTGAAGGCAAAACGAATGCTGAAGATGAAGACCGCAATGGACGACCATCAACCTCGCGGACGGATGTCAACTTGGCCAGTGTGCGTGAACTCATACGATCTGATCGAAGATTATGCGTGAAAATGATTGCAGAAGAACTGAACATCTATCGAGAAACGGTTCGTCTAATAATAACTGAAGATCTTGGAATGAGACAGATTTGTGCAAAAAAGGTCCCCAAAAATCTCACACCAAAACAGCGAGAAACACGGGAAAATGTGGCAGCCGATCTGTTAGAGGAAACGGAAATCAATCCAGAATTGTTGAGCCGTGTTATCACTGCTGATGAAAGTTGTTTTTTTTCAGTACGATCCAGAGACAAAACGACAAAGTTCGCAATGATACTCAAAGGGATCACCTAGACCAAAAAAACCTCGCATGTCAAAGTCAAAAGTGAAATGCATGCTTGTGTTCTTCTTTGATTCCAAGGGAATTGTTCATAGAGTGGCCGAGCGGTTCTAGGCGCTACAGCCTGGAACCGCGCGACCGCTACGGCCGCAGTTTCGAATCCTGCCTCGGGCATGGATGTGCGTGATGTCCTTAGGTTAGTCAGGTTTAAGTAGTTGTAAGTTCTAGGGGACTGATGACCTCAGCAGTTTAGTTCCATAGTCCTCAGAGCCATTTTGAACCAGTTGTTCATAAAGAGTGGGTGCCTCCTGGACAAATAGTTAACGAATATTACTACAAAGAAATATTAAAAATACTTCGTAAAAGAGTTCTTTGTGTCAGTGCCAACATTGCTGATAATTGGATTCTGCTTCACGATAATGTGCCATCCCATACTGATCTGTCAGTACAGCAATTTTTAACCTCAAAACACATTTCAGCGCTACCACAGCCACCTTATTCACCAGATATCGCTCCGTGCGACTTTTTTTTTATATCCAAGAGTGAAAACGGCGGTCAAGGAACACCATTTTCAAACAACACAAGATCTCTAAAAAGTTGTGACGAGGGTCTTGGAGTATATTACAGAATATAGAAGATGAGTTCCAGAAATGTTACCATCAATGGCAGAAGCACTGGAGAAAGTGTGTGCAATCGGAAGCGAACTAATTTGAAGGAGACAAAACTAAAGTTGACTAAAACGGTAAGCAACATTTTTTTTCACATCAGTCTCATTACTTTATTGTCGCACCTCGTACGTTAAGTACTATAATACTTTACAAACGTCGGTTAGCAACTTACAGTTGTTTCGGTTGAATCTATTAAGTCATCATCACATTATTTGCTTTTTATTTAAACAGTGTCTCCAGCCACCAAACCACCCGAGATGGGCACAATCCTGAAACTGGTCGTGCATTAAATACACTACTGGTCATTAAAATTGCTACACCAAGATGAATGGGCATTGAGTCAAACAGAGCTTGCATGGCATGCACCTTCAACACGATACCACAGTTCATCAAGAGTAGTGAGTGCCGTATTGTGACGAGCCAGTTTCTCGGCCACCATTGACCAGACGTTTTGAATTGGTGAGAGATCTGGAGAATGTGCTGGCCAGGGCAGCAGTCGAACATTTTCTGTATCCAGAAAGACCCATACAGGACCTGCAACATGCGGTCGTGCATTATCCTGCTGAAATGAAGGTTTAGCAGGGATCGAATGAAGGGTAGAGCCACGGCTCGTAACACATTTGAAATGTAACGTCCACTGTTCAAAGCGCCGTCAATGCGAATAAGAGGTGACCGAGACGTGTAACTAATGGCACCCCATACCATCACCCCAGGTGATACGCCAGGGTGGCGATGACGAATACACGCTTCCAATGTGCGTTGAACGCGGCGATGTCGCCAAACACGGATGCGACCATCATGATGCTGTAAACAGAACCTGGATTCATCCAAAAAAATGACGTTTTGCCATTCGTGAACCCAGGTTCGTCGTTGAGTACACTATCGCAGGCGCTCCTGTCTGTGATGCAGCGTCAAGGGTAACCGCAGCCATGGTCTCCGAGCTGACAGTCCATGCTGCTGCAAACGTCGTCGAATTGTTCGTGCAGATGGTTTTTGTCTTGCAAACTTCCCCATCTGTTGACTCAGGGATCGAGACGTGGCTGCACGATCCGTTACAGCCATGCGGGTAAGCTACCTGTCATCTCGACTGCTAGTGATAACGTGGCCGTTGGCCAGTACGGCGTTCCGTATTACCCTCCTGAACCCACCGACTCCATATTCTGCTAACACTCATTGGATCTCGACCAACGTGAGCAGCAATGTCGCGATACGATAAACCGCTACCGCAATAGGCTAAAATCTGACCTTTATCAAAGTCGGAAACGTGATGGTACACATTACTCCTCCTTACACGAGGCATCACAACAACGTTTCACCAGACAACGCCGGTCAACTGCTGTTTGTTTACGAGAAATCGGTTGGAAACGTTCCTCATGTCAGCACGTTGTAGGTGTCGCCACCGGCGCCAACCTTGTGTGAATGCTCTGAAAAGCTAATCATTTGCATATCACCGCATCTTCTTCCTGTCGGTTAAATTTCGCGTCTGCAGCACGTCATCTTCGTGGTGTAGCAGTTTTAATGGCCAGTAGTGTAAAATCACGTGCTACCGTGGCTGGTAAGGGTTAATATTCTACATCATGTCCGGGCATCCAAATCTTTCTTTTAGGAATAAGAGGCAGCCATCGCCGACGACACCACAGGAGTCAGGGAACGTTGCCTGCTGTCGGTACCGGCGACTTTGTAATCAGTTTTGGCAGTCTGCTAAACTTGACCCGCACCATCCAGAGCGAGGGTCCCCTGGCACGGGCTGCAGAGGCAGCTGATAGCGGCTGGCTGGCTGGCTGAGGCTTATCACCGCCGTTACGCCACGTCGAAAAGCGGGCATCCGGCCGGTGCGGGCTGCGCACCCTGCCTTCGCGTTAACAGCTGCAGTGCGCCACAATGGCCGCGAACTGCGCACCGCGTACGCCTGCCTGCCTTACGTAACGGCGGAATGCGCTCGCAACCAGCGCGTCGTTCGGCTCACTCATTGTTCTTCCGCAGAACAATGGAGACTCCGCGGACGGATCTGGTTACGGCTCTGCCGGGCGATTACCAACGCGTATGCTTCATGGTCGTGCCATAACTCTCCGATTCCACTTCTGAGAAACCAGATTCTCTTGCGTTGTTCTCACCCGTCAGTGTCGCGTTTCTGTTCAACACTCGCCATTTCCAGCACTCGCTGCCGTGGAAATATTCATTTGTGAAAGAAGCGGATGTAGCTCCGTGCTCTGCGTCCGCTGGTGATGCACTGCGTCCTGTACTCGTCCAGCGCACTCGGGGTCACAGCGCAAAGGTATAACACCTGATGATGGGCATGTAAGAGCCCGAAACCGGTCGTGTTATAACTAATGAAAAATAAAAAGAACGTTATAACTGAAGCGGTATTTTCAGCCTCTGCTACAATGCTCAGTTGCAGAAGTTTCTCCAGCAGAATCTTTTCAAATGAATTATCCTGGCATTTTTCTTAGGCGATCTTAGGTCATTACCACGGAAAACCTAAATATGGATGACGATTCCGTGTCTTAAGAACTGGCCACATTGATAAGCTGTTTTGCTGTTGTGGGGCTGTGGTGCATGTCCTGTTTTCGATGTTTACGAGATAACGCTTCTATGACAACCATAGAAGTCTTAGTAATGAGCTCACGTAGTCGAGATGGTATGTGTACCGTCGGTCCGAAGAGAGAAGACCGAGAACAATTTTTAATGACACTGGAGGACAACCTTCTGTTTCCAGTTAACTACATATTAAATGAACCTTGGTGACCTTTATCCGTAATCTAATTTTGCACTAACTTCTAGAGAAGTATGGCTTGATATACCTAAGAAAATATTTTTGTAAATGAAATAAGATGTCTACTGTCTTCGATGTGTGATTCAGGTCTGCAAGTTTTATAACTGAACCAGCAACCAGCCACAAGTATGGTTTAATACGTTTTATTGGAATCAAACAATGACAGGTTTTGAATTTCTTGCAAATCAATCTTAAGATGGTTGTTACATGTTTTTTTTTTTTTTTTTTTTTTTCATATTCGTTATTGATTTGCTGCAGTGCTCTATGAAAATTGGAAATTTGTGGTAAGGTCTTATGGGACCAAACTGATGAGGTCTTCGGTCCCTAAGCCTACACACTACTTAATGTAACTTAAACTACATTACGCTAAGGACGACACACACACCCATGCCCGAGGGAGGACTCGAACCTCCGACGGGGGGAGCCGTGCGGACCGTGACAAGGCGCCTCAGACCACGCGGCTACCTCGCGCGGCACAGTGCTCTATGACTGTATGACGAAAATGCCGTGTGTTTTTGTTATGGATTTTAAAATCAACACATTCATAGACTTGCACTGTGCGACCGCTGTTCGTTTTGCTGGGAAACACTTTACACCAAACCAATCTCTCTTTAATGGAAGCACATTCGATAAATATTCACGAAGTGTGGTCCTGCTTCAGATCAGTAACATACACAAATTTCCAAAGATGTTGTCTGCAACTGCATCACACACAAAAGAAGTTGCATGCCTGAATCCACGACTCTGATAGCATATTACATGTACTGAGATGTGTAGCTTGTCTTAAATATATTCTTCTTTGTCTTCTTCCTGCACTTGTCCCATATCACAATAGGGGCAGTATGGATTTGATAATGTTAGCGATGGAGAGTTGGGGGGGGGGGGGGGTCCTCTACCTGCCGCCACCCTTCTTATCTCCCCCCCTCCCCCCCCCCCCCCTCTCGCCGGGACGCAATTTGTGTGCCCTATCTGTCTGCTTCTAATGTTATCCGATGTGAAAGTGTGAGATCGTTTCCAAATAATTGCGAATCGTCTGACTGAGGTGGGACATACCAGCCTGGTATTCATCTAATGGAATGTGGAAAACCGCCTAAAAACCGCTCCTGCTGGTCGATACACTGGACCTCGTCGTTAACCTGCCGGGCAGAATTGATCCGGGGCCAGCGCCACACCGTGAATCGTGGAAGCGGCGTACTAACGCACGTGGCTATCCGTGCAGGTCCATTCTTCAATGTATTACTTTCTCTTAAATCCTCAGAAATATAGCTATCAAGAAATCTGTTCCGTAATTATCTATATAATCCTGTTCTGCCTTTTTATAACGAGAACTTCCTGACGAACATTTTAGACTGGCTTGAAAACTTCACACCTGAAAGACGCTTTATTTCAGCTCTAATAAATGCTACGCTGGCTCAAGAAGCCTTCCTATTTCAAATTTTGTCATGAACGTATGAGGATTGATTCATTTAATATTTGCTATATTCTCTGTTTGCTCGGTTTCACAAGTCTACTAATGATTTCAACATGACCAAATGAGACTTACCCATCTAATAAATGTTTATATTTTCTGTCTGTTTGGAACGCAAGTTTTGAAAGATTCGGCGTAGTTACTTGTACCTACAAAGCTTTTCCATAACTGCCAACTATTCACAGGTTCAAAAAATGGCTCTGAGCACTATGGGACTTAACTTCAGACGTCATCAGTCCCCTAGAACATAGAACTACTTAAACCAAACTAACTTAAGGACATCACACACAGCCATGCCCGAGGCAGGATTCGAACCTGAGACCGTAGCGGTCTCGCGGTTCCAGACTGTAGCGCCTAGAACCAATCGGCCACTTCGGCCGGCCAACTATTCGCAGGAAACTGGCACTAAATAACTGACGGCAAAAAATCGGAACACCAAAAAATATTTGATGTAGAGTAAAGAAATTTCGGAAATACATTTGGCTAGGTAACATACGAGTATTTAAGTGATTAACATTGCAAGGTAACAGGATAAGCCGGCCTCTGTGGCCGAGCGGTTCTACGCGCTTCAGTCCGGAACCACGCGGCTGCTACGGTCGCAGGTTCGAATCCTGCCTCGGGCATGAATGTGTGTGATGTCCTTAGGTTAGTTAGGTTTAAGTAGTTGTAAGTCTAGGGGACTGATGACCTCTGATGGTAAGTCTCATAGTACTCCGAGCCATTTGAACCATTTTTGAAAGCAGTTAACGGACAGCAGCCACCAGGTCGAATCACCGGAGGGACGAACAAATTTGCGGTCCGGTGCGTGGGATAAGCACAAGAGAACTCCTGCTGTCATAAGAAATCGCGCCCCAGACCGTAATTTCAGGTTTAGGTGTAGTGTGTGTAGTGCGCGGACAGGGTGGTTCCACGGCCTCAACTGGCCCCCTCCTAACCACCGCTCGGCCATATTTGGGACCGAGGCAGGACCAGATTTCAACAGAAAGTACAACTGTTAGCTTTCGCTTGACACCACTGAAGTCAGTGGAATGGGCGCTACATGGCTTCTGGCTCGGAGGAGTCCTTGAAGTAATCGATTTGGAACAGTTCGTTGGGTCACTGTAGTGCCAACTGCAGCTCAAATTGCTGCTTCAGATGCAGTACGATGCGCCACAGCCATATGCCGAACACGCTGGTCTTCCCTCTCGGTAGTACCACGTGGTCGTCCGGAGCCCGGTCTACTTGCGACCTTACTTTCTCGCGACCTCTGCCGCAGCAGTCATGTACAGTGTCCACGTTCCTACCAAGTCTTTCTGCAGCATCGCAGAAAGAACATGCGGCTTCTCGTAGTCCTGTTGCACGACCTCGTTCAACCTCAGTGAGTTGTTGATAATGGCGTTTATTTTATTTATTTACTTACACGTCAAGTTCCGTAGGACCAAATTGAGGAGCAAATCTCCAAGGTCATGGAACGTGTCAGTACATGAAATTACGACATAAAAGTAATAAGAGATAAAAATACATGTTCATGAACCTGAATAACGTCAGCCCATAAGTTCAAGTAAACGCTATCAGCAATACAATAAGAATCAGCTTAATTTTTCAAGGAACTCCTCGACAGAATAGAAGGAGTGACCCATGAGGAAACTCTTCAGTTTCGATTTGAAAGCGCGTGGATTACTGCTAAGATTTTTGAATTATAGTGGCAGCTTATTGAAAATGGATGCAGCAGTATACTGCACACCTTTCTGCACAAGAGTTAAGGAAGTCCGATCCAAATACAGGTTTGATTTCTGCCGAGTATTAACCGAGTGAAAGCTACTTATTCTTGGGAATAAACTAATACTGGTAACAAGAAACGACAATAAGGAATATACAGATTGAGAGGCCAATGTCAAAATATCCAGACGATGAACAGAGGTCGACAAGAGGTTCGTGATCTCACACCACTTATTGCCCGAAACGCCCGTTTCTGAGCCAAAAATATTCTTGTAGAATGGGAAGAGTTACCCCAAAATATAATACCATACAACATAAGCGAATGAAAATAAGCAAAGTAGACTAATTTTCGTGTCGAAGTATCACTCACTTTTGATACCGTTCGAATAGTAAAAATGGCAATATTAAGTCTTTGAACAAGATCCTGAACATGGGCTTTCCATGACAACTTGCTATCTATCTGAACACCTAGAAATTTGAACTGTTCAGTTGCACTGATCATATGCCCGTTCTGTGAAATTAAAACGTCAGATTTTGTTGAATTGTGTGTTAGAAACTGTAAAAACTGAGTCTTACTGTGATTTAACATTAGTTTATTTTCTACAAGCCATGAACTGAGGTCAGGTACTGCACTATTTGAAACCGAGCCAATGTTGCACACAACATCCTTTACTAGCAAGCTAGTGTCATCAGCAAACAGAAATATTTTAGAGTTTCTCGTAATACTGGAGGGCATATCATTTATATAAATCAGGAACAGTAGTGGCCCCAACACTGATCCCTGGGGCACCCCCTACTTGACAGTACCCTACTCAGATCCCACATCACAGCTGTTATCAACTTGTGAATAATGACCTTTTTCTGCCTGTTGCTAAAGTAAGAGGTGAACCAATTGTGAGCTACTCCCCGTATTCCGTAATAGTCCAACTTCTGGAGCAATATTTTGTGATCAACACAATCAAATGCCTTAGTTAAATCAAAAAATACGCCAAGCGCTCGAAACTTTTTGTTTAGGCCATCCAGTACCTCACAGAGAAAAGAGAATATAGTATTTTCAGTTGTTAAACGACTTCTAAAGCCGAACTGTACATCTGATAGCAAATCGTATGATATAAAATGATCAACTATCCTTACATACACTGCCTTTTCAATAACTTTTGCAAACACTGATGGCATAGAAATAGGTCTAAAATTGCATGCATTATCCCTTCTCCCTTTTTATAAAGCGGCTTTACTACTGAGTACTTTAATCGCTCAGGAAACTGACCATTCCTAAAGGAAAAATTACAAATATGGCTAAATACAGGGCTAATATGTGCAGTACAGTACTTTAATATTCTGCTAGACACTCCATCATAACCATGAGAGTCCTTAGTCTTCAGAGATTTAATTATTGACCCAATCTCCCTCTTGTCTGTCTCACAGAGGAGTATTTCAGACATCAATCTCGGAAAGGCATTTGCCAAGAAAGTTATATGATTTCCTGTAGAAACTAATTTTTTATTTAATTCACCAACAATGCTCAAAAAATGATTGTTAAATACTGTACATATGTCTGATTTATCAGTAACAGAAATATTTTTACTGCGAACTGACTTCATATCGTCGACCTTGTGCTGCTGACCAGACACTTCCTTCACAACTGACCATATGGTTTTAATTTTATCCTGTGAATCTTTGTCACTTTAAAGGCATTCTTGATTAACATCGACTCACCACGTCCAATCTCAAATGTAACTAACGCCGACGACCGTTACAGGGCGTATTTAAAGCAAACCTGATACGCATCCTCATAGAGGCTTTACTAGCGCCACTCTTACGCGACTGGTCCGAAGTGTGAATAGAAATCATCCTTCAGATGTAGAAACACGCCTACCAACTTTCGTTTATGTCCCACTACTCCTTCTTGGTGTTGCGATTTTTGTCCCCGTGTGTGTATTTGTAACAACTCTACCACGGACCAGAGCAAGTACAGTGCGTTTTCCAGTTTCTATTGCAGCCTTCTAGGCTTACAGAGGGAATTTAGAAGTTTTGATAAACAATACATGTCCGGAAATGTACCGTTTGGGCGTAGAATCAGTTTGAGGATCGGGTCGCTTTCAAATCTCCTGCTTCGGTGTATACACACAGCGGAGACAATGAGCTCTGACCAATACGCTCTACAGCAGGTGCTACATATGGTGACTCTGCTTTTCGTTGGTTCCTTATCAAAACTTTGTCTACCAAATTACATCTAGAAGCCTGTGCAGGAACAGTGAAACACGCTGTATATTTAACACCCACCTTTCTGAGGCACGACGGTTCAGGGAAAGTTCATTGGTTCAACAGAGATTAGCTTCGATCATTTGGCTGCAATCATATATGCCGTACGTTCAGCGTCCTAAATAAACAAACAAATACACAGCGAGATCTAGTTCCTCGTCCACACGATGCCCAATCCAGAGATAGACTTCCGGTGCAATGTGTGACGACTGTCCCGTCACGCACAATTTCCAAGTATTCCTCTGGTGTAGGGGAAATGAGCGCTGTGTCAACAACCCTCCAGTTAATCATTTTACACTAGGGATGGAAAAGACGGACCAGTTAAAACCACTATCGGTGTTTTCGTTCCGAATAACCGGTATTTTTCGGTACTTGCTTTAAAGGCTTAAGGACTTGGCTGCCAACTCTACGAAAAATAAAATAGGAAGGAAGTTGTGGTAACGTTAATAAATTAGTAAATTAGCAAGACTTCATTCATAGCACACAATAAAAATAGAAAGTAGCTGATTGCTGCCCGTGTCTACATAATATGCCTGTATCTGCTTGTAGCTCTTGAAAACAAACCAGTTAATACGAAAACAAGAGTTCTTCAACCTCAGTTTTCACGCTTTAGCAGTAACTATAGGTAATGCCTTAAAGGTGGTATGATGCACGGTTACAACACGATTTTTGAGTACAGTTTCAAATAATTAGAATCAATAGAAGAATATTGGTGATTTTCTTTTGTATTATTCAACTCTATCACTTTTCGAGGAAAGCAGCGACCGGTGAACGGACTAAGTTTTCCGTTATTTTCCTATTTAAATTAATATTTCGGTTCTGTGTGTCTTGAAACTTAGAGGGGGAAATTTTTTCAACCTTTATTCTATTTCTGCATGTATTACAGGAAATAATAGGAATAAAAAACTGAAAAGCGGTTACGTTATTTTGAGCGGTCTTAACAGGCAGGCCTATTAGAGAAGAAGTCTAATAGGAGATATGTGACCATCATTAGCTCTGAATGGAAATGACTGAGTCTTGGTCACCAATACAATTTTTTTCATCTCATCATCACGCATTTTGGGAAAACGTGTCATCGTATCTGTCGCAGATAACATACAGTACCCTGTCGCCTCCTACTAGATCTACATTCCAAAACATTTTCTACCTTTGTGCAAGACAAGACGTTCTTCTTTCCACAGAATACGTCAGTGCTTGTGGGACAGGCGGTGGCCATCTTGCAACCTCTCCAGTTAGTAAAATCACCTGTGCTGAACAAAACCTTGATTATATCTGACTCTTGTAAAAGTGTTAGTTCGACTCTAGACCCGATTTTCGGAATCCAGGATCTGTTCATCCTGGAGACATGGGGGAGCATTTCTGTAATCGTTCTATGTGGGTTGTGGTCTGGACCTACTATGCTGGCATGTTAGGGATACATAGGTGGAACGACCCGTTATTGTATTAATACGCTATTGCTCAACAATCACTGAGAGCTGTCACAGCTGGTAAATATCTGCGAATATGTATCTGGATCAGCTTAAAGCCTTACGACCACATACACAAGGGGTGACAAAATATGGAAACACCGAACACACAACACATTATCATGCCTAGTACTTTGCAGGAAAACCGTTGGCCTTCAGAACACCTTTCAGTCGTCTGGGAATGGATAAATACGGTTCAAATGGTTCAAATGGCTCTGAGCACTATGGTACTTAACTTCTGAGGTCATCAGTCCCCTAGAACTTAGAACTACTTAAACCTAACTAGCCTAAGGACATCACACACACCCATGCCCGAGGCAGGATTCGAACCTGCGACCGTAGCGGTCGCTCGGTTCCAGACTGTAGAACCTAGAACCGCTCGGTCACACTGGCCGGCGATAAATACGGTCCTGTATGCTTTTCGAGCGATTGTTATCCATTCTTCCTGCAAAACAGTGGCAAGTTTAGGAAAGGATGATGGAACTGCATAGAGATCACGCACCCTTTTCTCCTAAGCAGGCCACAAAAGTTTAATAATATTGAGATCTAGTGTTTATGATGGCCAAAGGAGAAGGGACAATTCATCCTCGTACTTAGACAACGAATCCAGGACGATGGGAGCATGAACAGGGGCCCTGTCGTCTTGGCACACAGCATCACGACTGGGAAACAAACATTGTACCATGGGATGCACCTGATCAGCCAAAATGACCATATAATCCTTGGCACTAATGTTACCTTGTGGAGTGCCCATGGGGTCCTGAGAATATCACAATACAGCTGCCCATATCATCACCAAACCGCCGTCATGTTTGACTCGGCCAAATGTTGGAGTCATCCGACGACATGACTCTCCCCAATGCTCCATAGTCCAGCTGTTATAGCTTCGGCATCGCGTATTCCTATTACGGGCATTTGCATCGCTGGTGACTGGTTTGCTCGCCCTGCAATTCCCTGTTTATGGAACTCCCTTGGTGTTGTTTTGACGCTGACAGGGATCACGAGTGCGACATTCAGCCTTGCAGTAACTTTTACGAGTGCTGTCCTCTTATTTTTGTCTCAATCATCTTCCATGCCCGTCTGTCACGATCACTCAACACAATCTTTCGTCAGCGTTGTGACTTGGTGCGCGATCTTTCTTCGCTGTCCCTGTATGAGGTATAACTGTGCATCTTAAAACACGAAAAAGTCTGGTTACCTTGGTTACGGAAGCACCCACCATATGAGCGCTAACAATGCGCTCACATTCGAATTCCCTTTGCTCCTACATGATGAACTTACAACCACGCAGAGCCCTGTGTTGACCTCGTCTGGCTCTTGCGACGTATTATGGACATTGTAACAGGTGCCTTTCGTGGTAAAATAGAACAGTGCAACTTAACTTACAGGCTTGGCTAGTATCTTCAGTTAAGCTGAAGCATGCATTTCTGGCGGTGTTTATAGACAGGGTGTACATGGAGTCCGGGCACACTTTCAATTACTTATTGCACAAGAGCTAAACATTGTACAGATGTCATACATATTGTATTTTGAAGAGAAACTCTGAGAGGGTTTTTTTTGTTTTTTTGTTTGTTTTTTTGTTGTTGTTTTTTTACAAGCATTCGATATGCGGACCATGAGTCATCTGGCAGACGTCTATACGGTAGTAGAATTCTTACCATACCTGTCCCAGCATGGTATCGTCGACTGTGGCAGTCGCTTTCCGTATTCTCTCCCGGAGCTCTGCTACATCACGAGGTAGAGGCGGTACACAGACCAGATCTTTAATATGTCCTCACAGAAAAAAGTCGTGGTGATCGGGGAGACCATTTCAAGACACAGCTGACCCCTTCTGTAGCACGGCCGATCCATCGATGCGGCAGCTCCTTGTTCAGGTACCCACGAGCTAGCGGCAAGTTACCAAAGTACGCTGTGGTGGTATACACGAAAAAAAAAAACTTTCAGGGTTTCTCTTCACAATGACATATGTATGATGTCTGTACAATGTTTGGTTCTTGTGCAATAAATAACTGAAAGTGTTCCCAGACTTGTGTTTCTGACCAATCCCTGAAGCTAATGATAAGAAAGGCAGGTGCCAGACTGAGATTCGTTAGAAGAATCCCCCACGATGAAAGTAGCTTACAAAATCGTCGTTCTTTCGGTACTTGAATATTGCTCGTCAGTTTGGGACCGTAAACACGTAGGATGGGTAGAGGAGAGGAACTAAAGAAGATCCAAAGTAAAGCAGCATATTGCATCGCAGGTTCGTTTACTAAGCGCGAAAGCGTCATGGTGATGTACTCGTACTAGACACAACTAGAGAAGAGTTGTGCATTCGGAGTATTCCGAGAGTGTACATTCACAGAAAACCACTCAATGTACTGCTTACTCCTTAGTCTATGTCGTGAAAAAATCATATAGGTGAAATCAGAGAGATTAGGCTACCAACAATCGCTCTTAATGCACACCGTTTTCCACTGGAAGAGGAAATTTGCGGCAGTGATAGTGACAGACAGAGTAACCTCCGCTACATGCATGGTGGCTTGCGGAGATGTAGATTTGGATGTGGATGGGTCCGTGATTTTCTAATGGTAGCAGATGCTTTCCAGCTCCTATGTAGTCTGTCTAGCTCCAGCAGGAAGCTGAAGAGGCTATTAGTAGAAACAGGAAACTAGGAATGGAAATGCCTGAACTACGTCCCTGTGCCGAAAGCGTTAAAACAAATGTCGTGGAGCTGCTTTGAGTGAGTCGGCTTGCAGCACTTATCGGGTTAGGAGGGACGTCGTGGGTAGCCCTGTGAGACAGAGGTTGTGTGCTAAAGTGGTTATCATTTCGGAAGTCGGGAGTTAGTAATCCCTTGTGACCAGCAGGTTTACGTTCCAAACTGGTAAGAGTTCGAAATTGATCCTCTGGACGCGGGCGCGGAATTCGGTGAGTTTGGTTTAGTGCATGTGTCCGGTGTGAAGAGGCCTTAGAGCTAGTGTTCAGTCAATAGGTCAGCGGTCGTCAAACATTTTTCCTCAAGATGCAATACCGATATTGCCACAGTGGTCATGTGTGTGTGAACTGAGTTTGCGTGTATGTGTATGTTGTCTGTTTCCGACGAAGGGCTTATTGGCCATACGCTCACTTTCTAGCAAACTTTTTGTTGCGCCTACCTTATTATTAACTGATAACCTACATAAATTAGTATGTTATGAGCCCCCAACAGAGTGGCTTTAGTAAGGGCGCTATAAAGTTGGCCGCGGGCCGCCAAGTACTGAAGGTTAAAATTCGTCACCATTCGGAACACTCACTTCGTATTGAGTTCTCTGTTTCGGATTGCTGCCACCCTTAGAGATCCCAAAGTTTTGATACTATACCTACCTGATGAAGTTCTGTTGTATTGTCTGTATGACCGGAGTGTATAATTAATTTATTAATAACAGTAACTATACATATTTTTAAATGCATTGTCGTATACGAAAGACGATCGCAGATGTTTACTAAATGTTTTGAATGTCATTTTTCTTCTGCTCGTTGCCATGTCTGACAACGGTTGAACGGTCTTATCTTCTTATTCCTTGCTACAAATCTGTACCGTATTTTAAAATTACCGTCTCTACAACGCGCGTTCACTTATCTGTGTCATTACTGTGTCAAAATTTACACCACAGTAGCTGATCGGTACGAGTTGCACACGACTGTGAATTATCAGGCCTAGAAGACAAACAACAAACAATAAGAGAGTCTCCCTCTGGAAGACAAACAACCGCCCCCCCCCCCCCCCCCCCCCCCGTCGCACATCCTCTTAACTCCGCAGTGTGGGTGTGGCTGCGTTACTTGCCACTCTACCCCTGAGATAAGCGGCAAACTTTACTTAGCTCAAGGCCGAATTCAACATTGTCAATTGAAATTAAACACATATTAAAGTATTGCTACCGATTTAAGATATTTTTTTGTGCTCCTGAACAAGAAAACTACACTCTTAAGTAGACGCATGTCCGAAGGAAAAGGCACTGCGGTGACTACACCCGCGTCAGCAGCGGATGCGGCCACCATCAGTTGTAGAATGGAATGACGACAGTGAAAATTTGTGCCAGAACGGGAGTGGAACCCGGATTTCCCGCTTATGGCGAGCGGTCGTCTAACGGTTTGGCTATCTGGGCACGACTCACGACCAGACTTAAACTTCCATACGTCGTCAAACACGTGTGCGAAGGATCATTGCATCGTAATTCGGAATAACGCAGGCACTACAATATCGTATTTGCCAGCCGAAACCGGGAAGCGACTCTCAAGTCAAATGTCTCCCCTTCACATAAATAATAAAATGAACTAATATTTCATGTGTTTTATCGTAGTTTAATGAGCCTTCTCCAAGCGCAATAAAAGAGCGCGCAGCTGTGGCCAGAAGAAAATAGTTTCGCCCAGTCACCAAAAAAGGAACATTTCACTGTGAACACAAAGCAAAGGGTGTTTGAGCTGCAGCGATGTTGAACTCGGGTGAACTTTCTGTGGATTTCACCGTACAAGCACCAACAAAATGTGTAGCTTCACTCTACCCACAATTCGGTTCACGATGTCTCTGTTAACCTACTGATATGTATTATGACAATGAAATATCAATATAATTGGACAGAAAATTAGAGGTAGGTTTCCAAGTCGTAACTCTTGAACGAAAGACCTGTTTCCCACCTTGACTGTATTATGACCACAGTCATTTAATTGACACATCAGCTGATTTCGGAGATACATCATTTTCAAGTGCTTATCGTAATTTTACACGTTTGCCCAGCACGAGTATTTATTTAAATATGTAACTGCTGCTTTAATAGACTCGTCATAGTTCTGAATCATACCAGTGCTGCAGTGCCATGTCTTCGTAACCATAAAAGCTGTCAGATCAATGCCGGCCGGAGTGGCCGTGCGGTTCTAGGCGCTACAGTCTGGAACCGCGCGACCGCAGGTTCGAATCCTGCCTCGGGCATGGATGTGTGTGATGTCCTTAGGTTAGTTAGGTTTAAGTAGTTCTGAGTTCTAGCGGACTGATTACCTCAGCAGTTAAGTCCCATAGTGCTTAGAGCCATTTGATTTTTGTCAGATCAATGGTTGGAGAACAATGTTCTGTGCGACATTCCATGGATTGTTATGTTTATGTATGTATTCCACTTCGGCAGTAGTGTTACTTAAATCGTTGAAAAGTGTAGGGCGTTGTTCTCGTTCGAGTCTGCTATGCCACTCTTTATACACCTAAATGATCAATCAGTCAATCAATAGACGTACATTGTGTACAGCCCCACAAAGTCACTGCATAAATTACTAAGACGTGAGCAAGCATTCGAAAGCAACAAACCACGGAAATCAGCTGATCGTGTGAAATAAATGGCTGTGATCATAATAGAACTAAGGTGGAAAATAGAACTGTCTTCTAATAAATTCGTGGCTGTGGCACCAAACATTGAAGAACCTATAGTAAAGGTAGCTCTGTGTTTGTTCTGTAGCTAAATTTATATTTGTTTTGTATGGAGCTATTGCATGGAGATGTGGGAGTAAACAGGCATTGTATTTATGTGATTACTGCCATTATGGGGTTGAAGCAGTAGCTGCCTGAGTTTGTTTGTGTTTTCCATCGTATCATTGAAGATTACAGAGGGTAGTCGGAAACAGTCTGAAAAGCTTGTAAGGATATTGCAGGGTACATTGCGCTGAGAAAGTATTGTTAAGAAAAAATTCAACTCGCTACGTCATTTCCGACTTAATTAGCACTGAAGTTATCCAATCAGGCCGTTGCGCTCCCAAATTCCAGCAGCGCGCCAGGTGCAAGTAGCTGTTCTCATAGTATAGATGATAGCGCACGTGACTGCTAAGCCTCTGGCTCGAATTCGATCCTTACTGCCGCCCCATGTCCCGTTATACTCCTCTTTTATTCGGTTTCAGACAACCAAACGAAGACACAATTGGAGACACCGTCTCCGGTGGGCCGCTTGAATTTACGCACACAATAGCCTGGTTGGTCAACTTCAATGCTAATTAATTTGGAATCAGTGCAACGTATCGAATTCTTTTTCTTAATAATTATTTCTCAGCAGAACCTAATCTATATCACCCTTACAATCTTTCCAGACTCTTTCTGACCACCCCGTATAGTATCAATTTTGGTCTGGGGTCAAAATTATTAATGACATTCAGTAAGGTCGTTCAGATAACACTTTTTGAGCCCTGCAGACTGATAACACCTGGCGACGAAATTTTTGAAAGATCTCGTGTAAGCTGTATACATTATTTTTCAGTTCGAAATATTGCTATGGTCGCAGTTTTATATGTAGGAAGATGCGCGCTGAAGAGAAAGCAAGTGATTTCCTTTTAAGGAGTAATCAGGGAGGTGCTAAATGCTCGAATTCGGTAGCAGGAAACGACTGAAAACTCCAAAAAAATAAAAAAAAAGTTCAAATGTGTGTGAAATCTTATGGGACTTAACTGCTAAGGTTATCAGTCCCTAAGCTTACACACTACTTAACCTAAATTATCCTAAGGACAAACACACACACCCGTGCCCGAGGGAGGACTCGAACCTCTGCCGGGACCAGCCACACAGCTGAAAACTCCAGTAGGCGAAAGCTTGACTGATACGAGATCTGTGCGAGTGTAAAATTTAGCAGGCGTTCTGCATGTAGTGCACTCCTGTCATGTATATAAGGCCCAGGAACTCGAGCACGAGAGTTAATCGGCAGTGAAGTTATACCGAGTCCACATCATTCTCTGATCTGTGGTAGGTGACAAAGTGACGGCCATAGGATGACTCCAGTCAGTCAGCTTGACTTCGAAATATTACTTGGCCCCTTAAGTTTGACATCAGTTTTTGATTTTCCTAAGCGGGTGGTACAGCAAAGCAGCACACTGTTGGATAATCTTTCAAAGACCAAGATAAATTTAATCAAATAAAAACTTTTCCTGTTAAGAATGGTCTGTCTGACCATGATGCACAGCTAGGTACAGTATATGATATAGCTCCATACAGTAATGCAAGACAGTCCTTGAAAACAGTACATTCAATTAACGTTTTAGCAATTCAGAATTTTAGGGAAGGCTTGCAACTGTTAGATTGGGATGAGGTGCACAGGGAACATGATGCTAATTTAAAATTTAACCTGTTTCATGATGCCTTTGTGAGTATATTTGAAAACAGTGAAATACAATTGTAAGAAACCATATAAAAATCCATGGCTTACTAAAGGGATAAAAATATCTTGTAAACAGAAACGGGAAATGTATCTTATAGCTAGGAGGAGCAATGATCCCGAAACAGTGAAATATTATAAAAACTACAGTACTCATTGAAGTTATTAAAAGTTATTAAAAAGTCGAGAAGTATGTGCATTATGTCTGAGATTAGCACATCTGATAGCAAAATTAAAACAATTAGGAATATTGTGAAAAGGGAAATAGGGTAACCGAGAGCACAGGAAGACTGTATTTCTATCAAACACAATGAAAAGTTTGTTAATAAGAAGTCAGAAGAAAAAACATTTTAATAATAATTTTTTTAAGTGTTGTAGAGAAAATAGGATCCAGCTATTCATTAGAAAATGCAAGGCAGTATTTAGAAAAGGCAGTACCTATGCAATCTGAGAAAACTGAAATTCAACCCACCTCTTCTACTGAAGTTAGGAAAATAATAAATTCACTCAAAAGTAAAAGCTCACTGAAACAGGGCGTTTTTCCGGATAGACTGAAATACACTATTATTAAACCATTGCATAAAATAGGGGATAGATCTGATGCTAACAACTACTGCCCGATCTCACTTCTCACAGCTTTATCCAGAATTCATGAAAAAGTAATATATTCAAGAGTAGCATCACATATTTGTAAAAGTGAAGTACTAACAAAATGTCGGTTTGGTTTTCATGAAGGCTTTTTAACAGAAAATGCTGTATATGTTTTCACTGATCAATTATTAAATGCATTGAAGAAAAATAGTTCAAATGGCAATGAGCACTATGGGACTTAACATCTGAGGTCATCAGTCCCCTAGAACTTAGAACTACTTAAACCTAACTAACCTAAGGACACCACACACATCCATGCCCAAGACAGGATTCGAACCTGCTACCGTAGCGGTCGCGCGATTCCAGACTGAAGTACCTAGAATCGCTCGGCCACCAGCGGCCGGCAAATGCATTGAATAACCAAACATCACCCATTGGGATATTTTGTGGTATCTCAAAAGCCTTTGATTGTGTGAATCATGAAATTCTTCTAGATAAGCTTAAGTATTGTGGTATGAGTGGGACAGTGCACAAATGGTGTATTTCATACTTAACTGGAGAAATGCAGTAGGTTTAAATTAACCATACAGATAGTCTGCAAATCCAGCAGAGTCCTCTAACAGGGGAAGTGTCAAGAATAATGTCTCACAGGGTTCAGTCTTAGATCCCATATTGTTCTTAATATATATTAACAACTTGCCACTCTATATTTATGAAGATGCAAAGCTAGTTCTTTTTGCTGATGATAAAAGTGTAGTAATCACATCCAACGGGCAAGAATTAGCTGACGAAATTGCAAATAATGTCTTTCAGAAAATTATTAAGTGGTTCTCTGCAAATGTACTCTCACTAAATAAAAAAAAAGCTGTTGTTGACATAGTTCCGCGTAGTCAGCGTGTACACAACTTTCCCACTAGAGCACGCCCCGCTAAGCACAACAGCAGAGACGCAGCGCTCGTCCGTCTCTGCACTACGAGATGGCGCTGTCTTAGAGATGGACCAAATTCTGCTTCTGCCGATCCACGTATTAATATGTAATGCAGCCAATGAGATTGCTGCTAACATAGAACCTTTTGTCCTCGTGGATCACACTCGCGCAGTGATACCTGAATGCGCGAGGTGTAATAACGAGTGTACAGACCTCCGATCAGTCGGTCTGCATTTGTCTGCATTAGTCTATAATCAAGTTTCAGTGTGCGCCTAATAAGATTATCATATTCCTGTACATAGCCATGAAGAGAAATGTATAGACACTTTGTCAAGTATCAGAGATATGTGAGAATAAGATTAACGTACCAAGACCAAAGGAACTTCAGATTGTCAATTGTAAATAGCATCCAGAACCAAGTTATTTCTATGCTTTTTATTATTTTAATAAACGTGTGTGAAAATTAATCGAGTTCTGTTTAAAGTTGGTCACCGTCAATCTGCTACTCTAAGCGTGCAAGTGGCATTTCTATCGTCTAACCTAATGGCAGAAGATAAAAACGCCACGATAAGACCACGAGACATATTGCTGACATTCGCCTACTTCGTTAGAGCGACAAGTCAAATAATCTGATGGTGTGTGTACCGAAGGTCTTACACTACACACACCACAAAAACACAGATTTTACAATTCTTTACAGTAAATGGCATAAAATGATTGATAAATATAGACTATAAACGGAAGTTCTGCTAAGGCAGAATACTCAAAATTTCTGGGTGTGTGCATTGATGAGAAATTGAATTGGAAGAAACACGTTGATGATCTGCTGAGACGGTTATGTTCAGATACTTATGCTATTAGGGTTATTGCAAGTTTTGGTGATAAACATATAAGTAAAGTAGCCTGCTATGCCTATTTTCGTTCACTGCTTTCATATGGATTCATATTTTGGAGCAATTCATCATTAATTCACAGTATCTTCACAATGCATATATTCACTTATGAAATTTGTCATTAATAACCCATTCCAATTGAAAAATAACAGGAAAGTGTGTAGCTACAACACTAGAAGAAGGATGATATTCACTATCCTGGATTAAATCTCACTTTGGCACAGAAAGGGGTGAATTATGCTGCCACAAAAAACTTTGGTCATTTGACAAATAGTATTAAAAGTCTGACAGATAGCCAACCAACATTTAAAAGCAGATTAAAAGAATTTCTGAATGACAACTCCTTCTACTCAATAGATGAATTCTTAGATATGAAGAAGTAACTGTAAAAAAAATTAATTATTGTGTAAAGAAAACTTATGTTACAGTGACACATTCCACATGATTACAAAATGTCGTATTCATGATCTATGGAACAAGTATTTCTGTATGTATGTATGTATGTATCAGTGATGTATGGTAAAACAACTTTAAAAATTTTACGGCAATGCTCAGACTGTCTTTCTGGAAAGTGGCACAGAGAAGATACTTCAGAGTAATTCTGTCGTGCAAACTATTCCAGTGGACATAACTTTCATGGGTGTGCTGGGCTTTGTGTTATGATCAGTTAAGCAAAGTAAACATTTTGTGGACTTTTACTATTTATTCATTCCTCAATTGATGAGATGTTAGGATTTTAATAGGTTATATATATATATATATATATATATATATATATATATATATATATATATATATATATGTGTGTGTGTGTGTGTGTGTGTGTGTGTGTGTGTGTGTGTGTGTGTGCGTGCGTGCGTGTGTGCTTCTTCTACAAGAATTGTGAACTATTTGATCATAAATTGTTTTTCCTATTACAATCGTTCATCATTACCCTTATCCAGTTCAAGAAGTTTCACAGCAAGTATGGATGTTGTCGCTAAGCATGAGGCTTTGCTCTTGCTTAGGTTTTGCTGTTCTTGCCCAAGCACTTATTGTAAGATAAAATACATGCATAGCATGCCTATGGGGTAATAGAAGATGAACTAAGCTAATAAACTTTTACAGTAAATAAATTAAAATTACATCACAGTTCAGTCCATATTTCGGGACGGCTATGTGGCTTCTGGAACAGTTTGACTTTTGCCTATTGGGTTGCCTTCATCGAGGGGCAGGTCTTACCTACAAATCAGAGGCAATGACGCCATCAAGATGGTAATGGGCAGAAAATTAGAAAACGCAAAATGGCACTGGCGAGAATTAAAAATTGAAGATGGCGGTGGGGAGATATTGAAAAACTCAAGATAGTGGCGGCAGGAATTTTTTAAAACCCAATTTCTATTGGTGGGAAATTTTAAAAATAACGATGGGAAATTTAAAAATAGCTAGAAGATCATGGTGGAAAATTTTAAAAATTCAGGATGGTGTTGATGGGAATTTTTTTTAAAAAAAATTCTTAGCATCCATTAAATATAAAACAATCACAGCATTTAAACATGTGTGATAGCACTGATGGGGAAATATTTAAAAAAATCAGCATCTGTCAAAGTGAAACATCCAATCACAGAGTAGCATTTTTTGCCTAAAACGAAAGACGCCAGTTACACATCTATGTTCAAAAGTATCTTAATTTTTTTGCTGTTGCAATCTCCAATGATATGATATTTCGTCGATTCGACAAAAATGCATGTGTTCTTTATCACATGGATAAGCCAGGACTAGTTGTGGTTTCTTCCACCAAGCAAAACTCTTAGGCAGCAAGTTTAGGCTTGCCTATGCCTGTCAATGCATGTTATCTTTCACCAAGTTGAGTCAAATGCAGTAGCAAGAAGTGTGAGCCACATAACGATATTTCCAATACTTTGCAATTTGGTTTATAGAAACATCAAAAATTACTGTGTCAAGCCTCAGTCATATCTTCAAGTCACATCTGTAACATAAGTAGTATGTTTGTTGATTTTGATAAATAATGAATTGTTATTAAACATCCAACAGATCCTTCATATACTTTTGGACATGACAAAAAATGCAGATTGTTTGGGACACTTTCGAACATGGCAGGCTGTATTACTGTTTGTCAGCTCATCTGTGACAGCATGGCAGCAGCAGCTCCATGCATATTTTGCACAGCATCACCACACATCATCTCAGCTGTGCCTGAATTGTATATCTGCCAACTCTGTTTGAAACGTCAGCATGTGACTTATGCAGTCATTTCACTTATGACAAAAGCACTCTCGGTGTTATAGAGAGAATTTTTTTTCTCTAGAGCACCTTATAAAATCGATTCACTCCTAACATAAAAATCTTTATAGGAAAAGACAGCATTGTATTTCTTGTTAAGGTAGGTCGGGGGTAAAAATCTGAGTCCAGTTAGATGGGAACTCGGATCGAAAAGCGTATATTTCACATATATTTGTACTAATTAGGATAACACTTAATACTGAAGTCAGTGGTGGCTCTTAACCACACATTCGCTGTCATCTTGCATTGGCTTGTATAGAGACGCATGTATGCTGGAAATGTTTTTTGCTTTTTCTGTCGTATACTTGCCTTTGTGTCAGCATTTGTTATTAATCATGCATACGTAAGATGCAATAATCATTTACAAAACCTGGTTACCAACATGTGACACTGTAGCACACAAACTGATTCCTCAGACCATGATACAAAGCGAGATACCTTAACTGAGATTGGTTTGTCTTGTGATTGTGCCTGAAAATAACGATAATAGGAAACACTTCCTTGATGTTATGCAGCTATTAGCTAATTGATAACAGCAGAAACTCAGTATGGCTTTTTGCAGATGAAACTATTATCTATAGGAAGACAGAAATACCAGAAGAATGAAGCGAAGTGCAGGGACTGGCAGCTGACTCTGAACGTAACATGTAGTGCATAATATATAGCACATAAACTGATGAGGGTCTATAACATTACTTAATACACAGTTGTCGCCTAAAATGCTATGATCAGCGTTATTAGCCAAAGATAATCTTGTAATGTTGTGGTAGAGCCTTCTTTATCAATGAGTTTGATCTATAAACTCTTATAACCAGTAGTAGCGACACTGCCACTATTCAAACAGTACTCTAATTGTACTGTCACGAATTGAGGTCAAAGCTCAATGTAAAGAAAGAAGTGCCAACGCAGTTAGGAGTTGACGTGAAACTATGTGAGCATACTGTACAATAAAATGTTAGCACAGAGTCCTTGGTATTTACATCCAGATGAGCTTTTTGAAAATAAGGTATCACAACACGACATTAGAGCTCGAATCATAACAGGAACACCAAAATAAAAAAGAGCAATAGTAAATTGAACACTCATGGAGAAGGTCTAATTCATAAACATCTATTTCTTCTCAAAAGCCTGATTCAGCACAAACAGCATCTCATAGATAATTGTTACAGACTTTGTCGCAGTGGTGTATTGGTTACTGTATCAGGGATCACAGTTAATTGTCTTTTCACTGTCACTGCTGACATACTAATGATTAAAGTCCATCAAGGTAAGCCCTGATATATAATATATATTATATATACGAGGGTTGGAACTTTGATAGTGGCAAATATTTATTTACAGCTCGTACAAAATAGATACGTGTTTCAAAGTTTTACTGACCATCAAAGTAGTCACCAGCATTGTGTATAATCCGTTGCCAGCGATGTGGAGGTGATAGCATACTCTTAGCAGTGCCAGTTGTGTTGACAGTTCGAGCGGTGCGGTCTATTGCCTGACGAATTTGTAGCAGTTCTGAAGTGAATACGATGAAGTGTTTCCTTCAGTTTAAAAATCGAGTTGAACTCATGAGGGCTTAAGTCGGGGGAGTGCCAGTAGGTGATATAGCACTTAGCAGCCCTTTCAGTAATACAAATCAGGAACAGCTTGCACTGTTAAGTACTTGAGCATTTTCCTGCAAAATGATGGTCAGTCCTGCAGAAAGTGTCATCAGTTATGTCTCAAAGCTTGTCGTAGGTTGTGTTCCAAAAATGAACGTATTTGATTTCAAAGGAGAATTACAATAACTGAACAGAATTATAGTGCGAATATTACAAGCAAGTCTACATATACAGTGAGACTCTAGTCTATGCCTACTGTACACAGTATGTCTACAAAATGTAATTCCATGGCATTTCGATTTTATTAAGGCAGGCACAGATGTCGAAACTTGATTAGATAGTGGAGATATCTCAAATATCTACTCGAATTGCAACAACCTAGTGTTTGCTGTGGATGATGTTTTAAAAAGTGTTGAATGTGAATTAGAATGCGTATTACATTCATGTTTACGACTGAGTGACAGCATAGTACACCAAACGATTTGTGTTGCAAGTTAAAGGTAATTGTGATTTTATTGTACATGTGATCTAGGAAATTGTGTGAAAAGTATGATAAAATTTACAAGAACAGTATTTTTGTTTTTCCCTGCCATTCTTTCTGCAATATATTATAATGCTGATGACTCATTAAGGCAAGCATTACAGAGAGATAAGAGAGAGAGAGAGAGATGAAATTTGTCATAAATATTAGTACAGTATAAAACAGAGAGGGAGGGACTAGTGATGCAGTACAGTACTTAATTTGAACATTTTAATGACGTATAAAAGAGAGAAACAGAGAGAGAAAAATTAAAATTACTGAAGAGGCACATGGCAAAGAGAGAAATTTACAGTTGAGGCTGAGTTTTAGTTGTTCACATACTTTTTATAATGGAAATACTGTAAGGTGCAGAAAAATGTAATTTTTGTTGCTGTTACTGTGACGCAGTACATTGATGATGCAGAATTTTAGTTGCTTACATATTTTTGGTAAATAGTATAGATCTGGAAATGCAGTAAGTTAAATTTACTACATAATTTTTGATGTCTGTGTGTGTGTTTACTGAACAGTGCAAATTTACAAAATTGATGCAAGGAAGCCATACATTTTTTTTTTGGAAATACTGCAGTATGGGCAATACCTTTTTTGAACATGTTGCAAAAAAAAATCAGATCATTTTTGAAAATGGCAGACTATATATACTAATTGGCTTATTTCGGTTTAGGTAATAAATACTGCACTTTTATTGGGTGTTTCGTTTTAACAGACTTTTCAAAATTTTCCTGCCAGTGCCATCTTATATTTTTAAGTGCTGTTCTTTTTTTAATGGATCTAAAAGAAATTCCAACCTGTACCAGCTTACATTTTTAAGCACTATGACTGGTTGTTTTGTTTATAATGGGCGCTAAAAAAGGTAAATAAATTTTCTTTCTAAAGCTGTTTTGCATTTTAAAAATTTCCTGTCGCCTCCATCTTACAATTTTTAAGTTTTCCACCACTGTCACATTGCATTTTTAAATTTTCTTCCCAACGCCATCTTGATGACAACATTGCCCCTGGCATGTAGGCAAACTTCTGCCCCTGTGTGTAGGCAACCTGATAGATAAAGGTAAAAGTGGTCCATTGGCCCCATAGCTTTATACCAGTGCTGTTATTACTAGTGTGGACGTGTTCGACGCCATCTAACGTCCTGAATGCTGTATGACCGCTGCACGATATTCCGCTAGTAGTTCGTTAGCATTCAACATCACGTTTTGGTCACAAGTGGTTGCTTTGTAGCAGCTGTTGGGCCCTAAGAATTTGACGCCCCATAGCGTTGTTGGATGACATTTATGGACGTGGGTTCCCAGCCTTAATTTGTTCCTCAAGACACCATATACAACTCCTCAGAGTTTGTCAGTATCGTTTTGTCACACCTTCTAATACGAAAAAATTAAGTGACAAAACCCGCCGTGTTTCAATAGTTGATTTAGAAATATCCTACGAAAGCAAAGAGAGCTTCATTATAGAGTTAAGAGAAGTAGAGATCTTGCTGACATACAAACGCTGAACGAATGAAAAATGAACATAAGGACGGCGAAGCAAGGAACATTCGATGAACGCAAAGGTAAAAGTTGGTTATCGGTCTCACGAAAGGAAGTTTAGGTCTTCCAAAAAATCAGTAAATGGGTGAAAATAATCTATAACGTAACACTGAAAGGGAAAATGCTAGGGAGAAGGCCGAAATACGGGGATCGATCATCTGCAAATACTCCACTGCGGAAATATAATTGTTCCTCCCCAACATTGCACGAATGAACGACAGATACTGAAATAAGTGGTTATGCAATAGTGGATGTGATAAGATACCTCTACGATTCTATACTTTTATTTATTTATCTTTATGTAACCTGGCAAGATTAAGGCCATCATGCTCTCTCTTAAATCTTATCAGGCATTCTGCATATTTTACATTACATATATTACATAAATTGAAAGGTGTCTGTTGCAAAGACTATCTGAGCACGGTTTTCGTCTCCTAGGGAAGTCAAAATCTATGCTTGCATAGCGAAAGCCTATCTGCTCGCAGTGCTTTGGATGCTACTTTACTGACCAATCCTGTACCAGGCTGGCTGAAATTTGAATTACCATTCCCATGTGCAGGGAAATGAAAGCAAGCTTCCGTTTCCGCAGTTCGCTGGGATAGTCACATCACGTGGACGCTGCCTGCACTTTTTAAGATTTCATTTGTTCAACTTCGAAGTCTTTTGTCTAATGTTTTACTTCAGTGGTTATTTTCACGCAGGAACGTACAAGAATATACTGCATGATTAGAATATTGCCTGCTAGCGCTCTTTGCCGTAATATTCTATTCGCATGGTTTTCAGTTTCATAGATGTACTCCGTTTGTGCCCAAGATGAAATCTATTGTTCGGAGCGAGAGATTTTGTTCCACGTTTAAGGATCAGGCAACATATTACGTACACCCACAAACATTTCGGGAAATAACAATGACGGGAAAATCAAATAAACCAGAGCTCTCGCCGAGAGTTAATAACGATGATTCTTCGTGTTAAATATTCGCGAAAGGAATAGGAAAGGCCAGCCGCGGTGGCCGTGCGGTTCTGGCGCTGCAGTCCGGAACCGCGGGACTGCTACGGTCGCAGGTTCGAATCCTGCCTCGGGCATGGGTGTATGTGATGTCCTTAGGTTAGTTAGGTTTAAGTAGTTCTAAGTTCCAGGGGACTTATGATCTAAGATGTTGAGTCCCATAGTGCTCAGAGCCATTTGAACCATTTTTTTTTTAATAGGAAAGGGAGCAAATGTTCAAATGTTACTTGCGGACAAAGAGTGGTAACTTGTAGAGTATAGATCGAGATGTAAATGGAGAGGGCGAGGGAAAAAATACCTACAAGAACCTGCTGCACACACTATTAATTTAGCATTAGACTTGTTGCATCTTGATGCTCCAGGGTATGGACACTGCTGTTCCAATGGAACATTTACACTGTCCAGCCACATTAACGTGACCACCAGTCGAAAGCCTAAATAACCATCTTTAGCAGCGGGAACCGCAGCGAGAGGTGCACGAAGGGAGTCGATGAGGTTCTGGAAGGAAATTTGTGGTAATGTCTTATGGGACCAAACTGCTGACGTCATCGGTTCCTAAGCTTACCCACTACTTAACCTAACTTAAACTAACTTACAGTACAGCAGTAAAGACAACACACACACCCATGCCTGAGGGAGGACTCAAACCTCCGACCACGAGGGGGGGGGGGGGGGGAGCCCCGCAGATCGCGACAAAGCGCCCTAGACAGCGCGGCTACCCCCGCACGGCGGTTCTGGAAGGTACCACCAGGGATGTGGAGCTATTCCCATTCCATATTTTTTTCACAATGCGGGGCCACAGTCATATGTTTCTTTAAAGTCAGTACCATCATTAGACTTGTTTATTTACAGTGTTACATTTACACTCACACAATCATGATTTCGGATTCAAAATGTCATTATCAAGTGTTTTAAGTGTTTTATAAATTGCGTAAGATGGCATACTGTCGTATTAAAATACGCTATAAGACACAATGTCTAAGAGTCGATATTTCTGGCAGAACCTATTGCTTTGTTTCATTACTGAGTACACCATCTTGACTGAATAATAATGTATTTTAATACGACAATATGCCATCTTAGGCAATTTATAACACTTAATACACTTGACAATGGCACTTTTAAGCCGAAATCATGATTGTGTGAGTGTAAATGTCACACTGGAAATAAACAACAGTCTAATGGCGGTACTGACTTCAAAGAAATATTCCCATTCCAGTGCCATCGCCTGCTGCGCTAGGATTCTCGGTTGAGGATCCATGTCGCGAAGTGTCCAATAGTGATGGTCCCACAGATTCTCGACTGGGCTTACACCTGGCGAGTCTCGTGACTGGGAGAGACGGTAAACTCATCCTTGTGCCCTTCGAACCATGCGCCTATACTGCGAGCTGTGTGACACGTCGCATTGTCCTCATGGTAGATGCCAACATACCGAGGAAAAAACAAACTATATTGGGGTAGACATGGACCCCAAGGATACGTGCATTTTTGGGTCGATCCATAGCGCCTTTCAGAATGACAATATCACACAGAGAATGCCACCAGGCTGGATACTTCCGACGATTGTTTCAGCTTTCAGACGTTTCACGCCATACACCCCAACGACCATCCGTCCGATCGAGCATAAAATACATTCATCTGCAAAGGGCAACTGTTGCGACTCAGTAGACGTCCAGTTGTCAAATTAAACAACATTCAGCCGTCAAGTGTCAACCTTTTTTATTGGGCAACCAGTTTCAGCGTTTTACTACGCCATCTTCAGGACCCTGACCGACGTGTAGGAATAATCCACCTCGCTTGTGATCAAAACGGGGTCCATCAACACTGTTAACAGTGGCAGGTGATGGATGAAGTGGTCACTGTAACAAATATCTACTGATACCAGTGTTGCTGGCCCCTGTTTTGATCACAAGCGAGGTAGATTATTCCTACACGTCGGTCAGGGGCCTGAAGATGGCGTGGTAAAACGCTGAAACTGGTTGCCCATAAAATAAGATAGACAATTGATGGCTGAAATCGAATCCTGCCTCGGGCATGGATGTGTGTGATGACCTTAGGTTAGTTAGGTTTAATTAGTTCTAAGTTCTAGGCGACTGATGACCTCAGAAGTTAAGCCGCATAGTGCTCAGAGACATTTGAACCATTTGATGGCTGAAAGGTGATTCGTTTGTCATCCTCTATCGAACAGCCGAGTCCCGCACCCATCCATAGAAAGATGGACATACAGAGACTAATTTGTAACCTACCTTTACCTCTTTTGATACTAATTTTTGATGTTCGGATATGGGTTGGGTTACATAACAGAGAGAGCAAGCTTGTTGTTAAATATGACCGTATTGCCTAATATGTAAACGTGTCTCTATACTTCACGAATTTTAAAGTTCTTTAGATTTAAATGTGAAATATTTTGTTTTGAAAGGACAACAGTACAGATCATTTTATTACGTTTACTGACTTTTTGCAAGTAACAAGCTTCCTAACCATGACTACACCCAACAACCTGTTATTTGCCTGTCCTTCCCTGGTAGATGAGTGGTCAGCGCGACGGAATGTCATACCTAACAGCCCGGGTTCGATTCCCTGCTGAGTTGGAGATTTTCTCCGCTCAGGGACTGGGTGTTGTGTTGTTCTTATCATCATCATTTCATCCCCATCGACACGCAAGTTGCCGAAGTGGCGTCAACTCGAAAGACTTGCACCAGGCGAACGGCTTACCCGACGGAAGGCCCTAGCCACACGGCATTTCCATCTGCATTTGCCTATAGTCAGCTTCAGTTGTGTGGCCTAGACGATAATACTTTGTAATGAGATACTTGTACGGAATAGGAAAGACTGTACTTCTGCCCAAACTTGCGTGTCACACTGTGTTTCTATGTTAATATGTGCAAATACTGACATGCTTTTCTTGCCATCCTCTGAAACTTTAGTCATTTGTGCGGCTTCAGTTTGTTAATGTCTATCTGTAGTTGGAAACGACACATAATTTCATGCCTTTAACGATGTGAATGAAAGTAAAATGGTTGTGCAGACACTTGAAGAGGATAATCTTAACAACAAAATGAAGAAATAAGTACTACAACCAATCGATAACATGTACAACCGTGTCAGCTTCTAACCAAGAAATATATTCACACTGATAAATATGAGCCCAGCCACTCGGATTCAGTTTCCCTAGATAGCGAACATAGGAATGGTTCCTCTCAAAGAGCACGGCTGACTTTCTTCCCCAATCACAGCTTGCGCTCCAAACACCTCGCCATCGACGGGCGGTTAAAGCTTATTCCCCCACCTTCTCCATAAAGCAAGGAGCGTAAGATGCAAATGTTGTGTGCCACCTCCCACGTATGAAGGTACCCAGGTGGAACTGCCTTGCAATTCTGCCGCCCGTTCACCTTGGCTTACTGGCGTAGCTAAGGACACTTCCCTGCTGCCAACCATTTATCAGCCTTCGTTCTCACTTTCAGGGTTAATTAGCCACATAAATAGAACAGAACTTTAAACCGATAACGTAGCCCTAATTAGACTCACAATCAGTAGAAACAATATGTTTCCTGCAGTTTTGTATACAGTCAGACAGACTCTAGAAACTTAACAGGCACGAAAGGATGGCGAACGTGCCCACGAGATTAATGTATAAGCTGTTGCGGTGCAACATTACATTCGATGTAAAGCACATATCTGATCGTAAACTGATATGAAGAACATTAAGAAGTGTACGTGTGGCACAGTGATTACTTTAGGATATGTGTGCTATTTGCACTGCAACTGTTTGTACACGATCCTGAAATAGCACAAGGGACGTAGCAAGACTAAGATGCCGTCCACTGGAGGGGGCGACACGCTGCTGACGTAAACACGAATGTAATCACGTACCCATTTGAAGATAGGCGTGATAGCCCCAAAACCTGTTATGCCATTGAAAAAAATGTATTTTTAAAGTATTCCTGTCTGGTTGCGTATCCTCCAATAAACCAAATAAGATGGAACTGTTTTTTACTCATATGTGTCATTAACTCTTCAGTCAGTTGCACAAAAATATTTGACAGTGCCGACAGCAAACGACAACTTTCTTCTCCAACAAACAAAATAAGATGGAACTGTTTTTTACTCATATGTGTCATCAACTCTTCGGTCAGTTGCACATAAATGTTTGACAGTGCCGACAGCTAACGACAACTTGGTTCCGGGTTCTTCGTGCTCTGACAATGTTTTCAGCCTGTAAACGAACTCACACAGCTCGAAGTATAGCGTGAATTTAAGTACTTCAAACAAAACAGTTTGTGGTGTTTCCCTCCGCTCCATTGTGAGTGAGGCATTTACATGTCTTCACTATCAGATACACGTTACTATATATATATATATTGGGGGGCGGGGGTCCCAAAAAACACCAACAGACTTTAGGGACAGGTTCCATATACCAACAAAAGAAAAAAAGAGTCTAGTAAACAAGGGCTCTAATGTTCATACCTTGAGAGATACGACTATTTGTTCATCTTCAACACGTTTTCTACTGTAAGCTCTTTGCTTTTCATTTTAGAGCCCATGTTTACTAGATTTTTTTCCTTGTTTTAGTCAATACGTTCTCCTCCCAAAGTATGGAAAGCAAAGACATCGCATTAGAAAAGATCTGTTTCATAGTTTCGAAGATAAACGAGTGTTCAGACCTCTTACGATATGTACTTTACAGCCCATGTTTACAAGACAGTTTTTACTCATTTCTGTATAAGTAACCTGTCCCTAAAGTTTATCGTTGTTTTCTTGGCACCATTGGAGGAAAATACCTGCTCGGTCGCAGTCAAAAGAATAATTACAGACGACGGCGCCCTAGAAGTTCACCGACCTCCCCCAGAAGAAATATTAGGATAACAATGTAAACACTCTTGTAAAATTTAAGACAGTTCAATTCGTCTGCGGGCTCAGATGGTATGATGCGATTAACTACAATTAGTCATTTGTATAACCGGGCAGAAGGTAAGTAACTATGAAGAAGTCCTTAATTTGAAAAAGCAGTAATACATAAGTGGCATAATTAATTTAGGCGAAGAAGACGGATTGCGTGAAAGGTGAACTCGGCGGCGACGAGCCCCAGCGCAGGTCCAAGCAAGTGGGTACATGAAGCGTGCCAGGAGACAAGGGAAGATTTTCAAATACAGTCTACACACAAAAAAGTAAATAAATTTTAGAAAGACAAAGGCAACCTATGTGACGACCATATTGTGATAAAAGAAACGAAATACATTTCATAAAGTGAAAAATGACAATAAAGGAAAGAAAACTTTAAAATTGACGTAAGACAAGTTTTATGATTAGGAAACTGTTTATTGTTTGACACTGCAACTTTTTCAGACGACGTTCTACGGACAAGAAAAATGTTAAAATTGGAGAGATAAACCGTATTTGGTAGTTAAGCAAGAATCACCTGTAATTACGAGGTATTTGGATTTTAATCAGTAAATGAAAATTGTTATGACATTAGACTTCCGGCATAAGAAGTCAGCCTCATTCTGCGAACGGCCTTGTCAAAGAGGGCCGAGGAGCGGATAGAGGTTCAGGCCACCCTCTTGTCCTAGGGGTGGAAAATTGCCCCTAAAGGCGGAAGAATCAGCAGTGATCAACGACATGAGGATGCAGAAGGCAATGGAAACCACTGCATTAAAGACACGTAACGTGTATCCACAGGACATGTGGCCTGTAATTGAAGAAGTGTCATGATGATCTCTCCATTGGCAAATGCCAAGGGGGAGGTTACCATGAGAAAAAGATTGAATAATCAACGAAAGGATAACGTTCTACGAGTCGGGACGTGGAATGTCAGAAGCTTGAACGTGGTAGGGAAACTAGAAAATCTGAAAAGGAAAATGCAAAGGCTCAATCTAGATATAGTAGGGGTCAGTGAAGTGAAGTGGGAGGAAGACAAGGATATCTGGTCAGTTGAGTATCGGGTAATATCAACAGCAGCAGAAAATGGTATAACAGGTGTAGGATTCGTTATGAATAGGAAGGTAGGGCAGAGGGTGTGTTACTGTGAACAGTTCAGTGACCGGGTTGTTCTAATCAGAATCGACAGCAGACCAACACCGACAACGATAGTTCAGGTATACATGCCGACGTCGCAAGCTGAAGATGAACAGATAGAGAAAGTGTATGAGGATATTGAAAGGGTAATGCAGTATGTAAAGGGGGACGAAAATCTAATAGTCATGGGCGACTGGAATGCAGTTGTAGGGGAAGGAGTAGAAGAAAAGGTTACAGGAGAATATGGACTTGGGACAAGGAATGAAAGAGGAGAAAGACTAATTGAGTTCTGTAACAAGTTTCAGCTAGCAATAGCGAATACCCTGTTCAAGAATCACAAGAGGATGAGGTATACTTGGAAAAGGCCGGGAGATACCGGAAGATTTCAATTAGATTACATCATGGTCAGACAGAGATTCCGAAATCAGATACTGGATTGTAAGGGGTACCCAGGAGCAGATATAGACTCAGATCACAATATAGTAGTGATGAAGAGTAGGCTGAAGTTCAAGACATTAGTCAGGAGGAATCAATACGCAAAGAAGTGGGATACGGAAGCACTAAGGAATGACGAGATACGTTTGAAGTTCTCTAGCGCTATAGATACAGCAATAAGGAATAGCGCAGTAGGCAGTAGAGTTGAAGAGGAATGGACATCTCTAAAAAGGGCCATCATAGAAGTTGGGAAGGAAAACATAGGTACAAAGAAGGTAGCTGCGAAGAAACCATGGGTAACAGAAGAAATACTTCAGTTGATTGATGAAAGGAGGAAGTACAAACACGTTCCGGGAAAATCAGGAATACAGAAAGACAAGTCGCTGAGGAATGAAATAAATAGGAAGTGCAGGGAAGCTAAGACGAAATGGCTGCAGGAAAAATGTGAAGACATCGAAAAAGATATGATTGTCGGAAGGACAGACTCAGCATACAGGAAAGTCAAAACAACCTTTGGTGACATTAAAAGCATTGGTGGTAACATTAAGAGTGCAACGGGAATTCCACTGTTAAATGCAGAGGAGAGAGCAGATAGGTGGGAAGAAAACATTGAAAGCCTCTATGAGGGTGAAGATTTGTCTGATGTGATAGAAGAAGAAACAGGAGTCGATTTAGAAGAGATAGGGGATCCAGTATTAAAATCGGAATTTAAAAGAGCTTTGGAGGACTTACGGTCAAATAAGGCAGAAGGGATAGATCATATTCCATCAGAATTTCTAAAATCATTGGGGGAAGTGGCAACAAAACGACTATTCATGTTGGTGTGTAGAATATATGAGTCTGGCGACATACCATCTGACTTTCGGAAAAGCATCATCCACACAATTCCGAAGACGGCAAGAGCTGACAAGTGCGAGAATTATCGCACAATCGGCTTAACAGCTCATGCATCGAAGTTGCTTACAAGAATAATATACAAAAGAATGGAAAAGAAAATTGAGAATGCGCTAGGTGACGATCAGTTTGGCTTTAGGAAAAGTAAAGGGACGAGAGAGGCAATTCTGACGTTACGGCTAATAATGGAAGCAAGGCTAAAGAAAAATGAGGACACTTTCATAGGATTTGTCGACCTGGAAAAAGCGTTCGACAATATAAAATGGTGCAAGCTGTTCGAGATTCTGAAAAAAGTAGGAGTAAGCTATAGGGAGAGACGGGTCATATACAATATGTACAACAATCAAGAGGGAATAATAAGAGTGGACGATCAAGAACAAAGTGCTCGTATTAAGAAGGGTGTAAGACAAGGCTGTAGCCTTTCACCCCTACTCTTCAATCTGTACATCGAGGAAGCAATGATGGAAATAAAAGAAAGGTTCAGGAATGGAATTAAAATACAAGGTGAAAGGATATCAGTGACACGATTCGCTGATGACATTGCTATCCTGAGTGAAAGTGAAGAAGAATTAAATGATCTGCTGAACGGAATGAACAGTCTAATGAGTACACAGTATGGTTTGAGAGTAAATCGGAGAAAGACGAAGGTAATGAGAAGTAGTAGAAATGAGAACAGCGAGAAACTTAACATCAGGATTGATGGTTACGAAGTCAATGAAGTTAAGGAATTCTGCTACCTAGGCAGTAAAATAACCAATGACGGACGGAGCAAGGAGGACATCAGAAGCAGACTCGCTATGGCAAAAAAGGCATTTCTGGCCAAGAGAAGTCTACTAATATCAAATACCGGTCTTAATTTGAGGAAGAAATTTCTGAGGATGTACGTCTGGAGTACAGCATTGTATGGTAGTGAAACATGGACTGTGGGAAAACCGGAGCAGAAGAGAATCGAAGCATTTGAAATGTGGTGCTATAGACGAATGTTGAAAATTAGGTGGACTGATAAGGTAAGGAATGAGGAGGTTCTGCGCAGAATCGGAGAGGAAAGGAATATGTGGAAAACACTGATAAGGAGAAGGGACAGGATGATAGGACATCTGCTAAGACATGAGGGAATGACTTCCATGGTACTAGAGGGCAAAAACTGTAGAGGAAGACAGAGATTGGAATACGTCAAGCAAATAATTGAGGACGTAGGTTGCAAGTGCTACTCTGAGATGAAGAGGTTATCACAGGAAAGGAATTCGTGGCGGGCCGCATCAAACCAGTCAGTAGACTGATGACCAAAAAAAAAAAAAAAACAAAAAAAATTATGTGTCTTTGCAAGGGCAACCAGCTGCCAACAAATTGATAGCGAAGAAAGGTTTCGAACGGTAGTTGCAATACAGATAGAGGTTTGCGGCAACAGCATCTTTTCCCAGCATTTCTTTTCTTTTCTTTTTTTGTGAGGAGGGGAGATGGGAACGTATTTTATACTGTGGTGACACTGTGGGGTTTTCTTATTGCATTTGTCAGTATCTGCTCTTTACTTATCATTTCTGGTAGCATGGGAGGGTGTTTGCTGTGCGCGGCATATGCTCTAGTGCTGAGGGAAACCTTCCTGAAACTTCGGCAAGAATCTCCTAGGCCTGTTTCTGTTTAGTTTCCTCTTTTTTTTTTGTTATTTTGTTCGTCTTGTGTAGCGTCGCCATTTATCAGTTTGCAAGCGACGCAGGCATCACTTTGCGGTGCAGCGACTGCAACGGGCAGCTCTGGTTCCGCCAGACTCTACGTGACACCACGCACTGTGGTGAGGGGAAGGGCTAGGGTGTTACGTGAGACCAGTTAAACCTTGGTTGTTGTGACACATTGATCTGCAGAGTAACTCGAGGTCTGTGTGGGGTTGAAAGATGACAGTCTGGCTGTCAATGGGCGAATCCAATGTGTTCAAATGCCAAATAAAAGTTGTGATGACAGACTGACCTGTGGCGTAGCCTGATATTTACGATCGCGCCATAGTTAAACATATTTTGCCTCGTTTAACTCATTTCTCATAATAAATACAGAAATTACAAGGTAACTGATGTACATATATTGCACATCAACTACGAAAAATGCAGGAGGGTCCACTGCATAGCTTTTATCCCGAACTGCCTATTCTCGCCACGCAGACTTCGCTATTCACTGGTGCGGTCTGGTTTCAGAAGTCGTAATGGGGTGGTAGCAGAATTCGGTGAGACTACTGAATAGATCAGGATATTTGGTGATTATTGACAATGTGGAATGTAATTTTATTCTATTGGTGAGAAAAGGAGTAATTGTTGCATCTCAAATTTAATTCATATGAACTGTTTGCCAATAATAACTCGGAAAGTGGAGGCACGGTTCCAACAATTTTTGAAAGAGTTTAGAGGACAATCTTTGTTATTAAATGGCTAACCCGGCGCAATGTCATCCGATCCCCGTTGCTGAGCGTCTATTTCACGGCATTCGGGGCAACAAAAATTTTCAGTAGTTCAAATAATTAATGACCGAATTTAAAAATTTGAAATGCTGTCATAATCAGATCATTAAGTAAGTGGAGTATTACAGTTTCAAAAGGAGTATAATTTTAGGAACTAGATTGTCCATAATTTTTTACTTTTTTCTTTTTATTTTTCTCAATACTGGTTTCGGGGTATTGTCCATTCTCAAGTCTGTCTCTAGTAACATAATCGTCGTCATTAATATGTTACTAGAGACACACCTGAGAATGGACAATGCCCTAAACCGGAAAAAAATTACAGAAAGCCTGGTCGTTCTTCGAATTTATTGAGGCTGTGGGGACCATGCAGAAGAAAATGACAAACTGAGGACGTGCCTTGAGGCAACACAGCTCGCAGTGCTCAAATTACGCAGGCTACATCACACATTATTTGAGAATGAGAGCACTTGCCGACTTCTAACGAACGTTACACACGATTTTAAACCGTTACGAAACTTTTTCTCGCTCATAGCCCTCAGAACGATGAAAGGAAAAAACTTATTTCATTTTCGTTGTTCCTGCAGTAAAACGTCGGCATCAGACATGACGTTTCAATTTATTACATCTTTACTACTAACTCTGTTTACAACATATTTTGCAAAAGGTATCAAAACATAACACTGAATGTATTTGCAAAATTGTATCATTGAACGGCATATTGTTCATGAGATATGACGTCATAAGCACTGACATACGTAAAAAAATAGCTTTTGCGTAACACGGAGGGCAGAATACCCACATGATACTTATCCAGCGTTTGGTAATGAGAGCACTTAACGACCTCCAACGAACTTTAAACATAATTTCAATCCTTTCTAAGTTTTTTCTCGCTTACATATTATTTGTAAAACAGTAACTCGCTTTTTACATGCGAATTCGGTTCTTCAAAGAATTGAGGGTTTATTGGCTACATACTTAAACAAAACAAAGTATTACTGAATTGGATCAGAGTAATGCTAAAATGGAGGAACGTATTATGTGTCCAGACAGGGTTAGAATCAAATAAACCAATACATAGATGAATATTGTCAAAAGGTACCGATACGTGATTTTTCAAAAGAATTACATTCTGAGACAGAATAACATTGTAATGCAATTAGGAATGCACAAATGAAACGGTATTGGAAGTAACCAACGATGTTTAACGACTATCGTGTGATCGGTAATGTGAACAGACCTTCAACAGTTTAAAGCGGTAAATGTTTAATATTTTGCAGGTATTACGAACAAACAAGTATCAAGCACCTGTATACGGCTGCGTGGTGTCTGTGCTGTCGGACATGTTCACTGAGACACAGTGTTTATTGTCTATCTGGACACGCCTTTCGGCCGCCTCACATTCGTCCCCCCCCCCCCCCTTACCACCCCTTATCCGCAGTCCGTATCTGTGTCCTCCATGTTCTCTGCTCACACATTGCCACAGGAGGTTGGACGTAATTGTGCATCTGCCCTGAATGTGGTGGATCCATTACCCATCGAGGCAAATGTTCTTTAATGTTCTTTTGGACATGTGTCCAGGTGGCGCAGTGGTTAACGCAACTGTCAGTCCGCCTTTAGCCGCGGAGCAGCTCGGACTTGTTTACGTCCCGGCTGCGAACGTTCGCGGAAGAAGCGGTGTTTACACCGTCGTCACTCGCGTGTGTTACTGTTTGAATCGAACGCAATGGCACACAATTTCCGAACAACCACGATACAGTTCACGTTCTGTAACGAGTATGCACGACCGAAGGCATTCGAAATCGAACGTTTCTTGAGGGACGAAGTGCAACTTAATTATACTGAGGTTATTGGAATTCATTTATCGATCGTGAGCAGCACTCTTTACGTAAAGATGATTGACGACGCAGCATGCGATAAGATCATTGAAGCTGCCAAACGAGGATTCCAGTTCCGACACTCCGATGGTCATATTGGCGAAGTGTTAGTCGCTCATTCGGGCCTGGGCGTGCGTACGATTCGAGTCTTTGAGCTGCCTTTCGAGTTACCAGAATCCTTGGTCACTGAATCGCTCCAGCCATATGGCAGAGTTATCAGTCATACGGCCGAACGTTGGGCAAGTTTTAGCACGTATCCAGTGCTCAATGGTGTCCGACAGGTGCGAATTGCACTTACGAAACATGTGCCATCGTACATCAACATCGGCGGCTGTCGAGCTATTGTCATCTATGATGGACAGCCCCGGACATGCTCCGGGTGTGGTGGTGAAGGACATCTTCGATCTGCGTGTATGCAGAGGAGACTCGTGCAACTCCCCAGCGGAGACCTCCAGAATCCGACTACACCAACGTCACTGCCGATGACTTACGTGGCGGCGCTTCGCGGGGAGGTGACGCCGAGGTCGGAGCGCACTATCGAACCGACGCCGCAGTTGATTGAGGCGCCTTCGGACCCCACTGAAGAAGGAACAGCTCCCACCAACCCTCAGTGCCAGACATTACAGGTGGTGCAGAAAGAGGATGAGAGCATCACAACAGGCATGGAAGCTGAAGTGGAACGGCCCCAGGGCGTTGTAGCGGCGGCGAGAGCGCAGGTGATGCAAGATTCGCCAACACCAGAGGCCGAGGTTAGGGCCCGCAAACAACGCTCGCCAAAGCGCCGCAAGAAGCGCCGACTAAACTCTGCGGAGACGCTCCCTTCTCTTCTTGGAAGCCCAGATGAGTCTAACACTATGGAACTGTCTGACTTGGAACCACAAGCTTCGGATGTCGCAGACCATATGAATTCGGACAGTGAAAAGATGTCATGTCGCTCGGAAGACGCATCCGCTCAGGGGCCTGCTACCCCTTCTGCGGTGGAGTCTAATGCTGCGAAAGAACAACAGATGTCACACATCAATGCCGCACAGGAAAATTTGGAGCACCCCAATAGTATCAGCTGGTATGAACAGGACGACGGAATCACCGATGCGGACCATTCTACTGGTGGGGACTCGCATCCGTCCGCATCTCAAGAAACCTAATGCCGCAGGGACACGTCCGTCGGGCGACCCTCTGCGGATGTGCAAAGGGACTATCGATACGGTGAAACTGTGTCATTTTAACATCATGTGGAGATGACAGCTACTCGACCCCAGGCATACAGAATAGGGACAGTGAATGTAAATACCATTAGATCACCCGTGAAACAGCAGTTGTTTAGGGACATGATATACACGTCGGATGTGGATATACTTATGGTGCAGGAAATTTACATTCCTGAGTTCCAGGAAGTCCACGGATACATCTCCTACACCTCGCCGCACTCGAATAACGACAGTGGAACGGCGATATTGGTCCGGGACGGGATTCCGGTCCGAGACCTGGCTTATCTACCTTCGGCACGAGGACTGGCGATAACTGTTAATGGAATTCGCATTCTCAATGTTTATGCCCCTTCCGGCACAGACAACAGACGGGCGCGTGCGAGATATTATTCGGAAGAGATTGTGCCCTTATTTACCGGCAGATTCGATCATTTCATTATAGGTGGTGACTTCAATTGTGTTTTAGCGCAAAAAGACCAGACACCACATTACAATACCTGTCGTGAATTGCATGTGCTATGCCGGGATCTGGAGTTAAGCGACACCTGGGACATGATTCATAGGAACCGTGAGGGATATACTTTTTATACCAGTCACTCGGCGAGCAGACTCGATCGAATATATGTTTCGGTTGGCCTACAGGATAAGGTGGTCGACGCGGAACGATGGCCTGCGGCATTTACTGATCATCTCGCTTACATTTGTACCATATCACTCCCTAGGCAAAGTGTGTGGAGAAGCCGCGGGACATGGAAGCTCAATTCGTCACTTTTGGCGGACCCCGAATGTCGTCGGAGAGTCGAGGAGGTATGGGTCACATGTCAACGCCGTCTACCAACATATACCTCCGTGCTTCAATGGTGGCTCGAGTGTACTAAGCCGGCATTAAGAAGAGCTCTCATACAGTATGGTCGGGATAAGACGAGATGGCAACGAGACACTCTTGATTATTATTACACCATGCTTCGTGAGCTGTCCTTCCAGGTGCCGTCTGCAGAACATCATGCGGAAGTTCATCGTGTCAAGGCACAAATCCTATCAATCACGCGACGACGACTGGGTGGCATCCCAATACGGGCAAGATGTCTCGATACAATCACTGGGGAACGTACCTCGATGCACCATGTGTCGCGGGAACATAAACGTTACCGCCGGGCATTGGTAACAGTGCTCCACGGTTTAGATGGCCGTCAACTGACAACACAACAGGACATTGCAAATGAATTTTTAGAGCATTTCCGCCACCTCTATGCCGGTACACCGACGGACCGTCTGGTGGGGGAAGAGATACTGCAACATCTGCAAACGACACTGACAGAGACGGATAAGGCAGCGCTTATGGAGCCACTCACAGAAGACGATATAAAGGTGGCACTCACAAAAGGAGCGGCCCATAAATCACCAGGACCAGATGGGATTACGCTAGAGTTTTATCGAGAATTCGTGGACATGATGATGCCACAGTTGGTGTCGATGTACAATGAGGCGATGCGTCCGGACATGCGCCTACCGTCGGATTTTATGACGGGCTTTCTTCTTTCTATCCCGAAGATGGCGGGGAGTCGTAGTGTTAATCAATATCGGCCTCTCACTATGCTAAACACCGACTATAAAATCTTTGCACGACTACTAGCGTCTCGTCTCAAGCTGGCGATTTCCAGGACAATATCCCCTGATCAGGCTTGCCTAGGGGTGCGAAGCAACATCTCCTCGGCGTTATGTGAATACCGTGACGTTATCGCCCTTGCGGAAACGTGTAAAATGCGAGCAGCGATGATATCTGTGGACTTCGATCGTGCGTTCGACAGGATAAACCATGACTTCTTGGTGTCAGTCATGAGTCGAATGGCGATTCCTCCGGTTTTCATCTCCATCGTTATGAGGCTAATACGAGGGGCTACATCGAAGGTGATTGTAAACGGTCGGGAAGCGGGCTCGATTCCTATTAACAGCTCAGTCCGACAAGGGTGCCCACTCTCCATGATGCTGTTTGCGATAGCGCTTGAGCCGCTGATGTGTGTTATGAGGCGCTCACTTACTGGGATAGCGCTTAATGAGAACTCTTTCATTTGTCGCGCATATGCGGACGACCTGATCCTTCTTGTCAGATCAGGACATGAAGTTCGTCAGGCTGTTGAACATCTAGACTCTTACGGGACGGCGGCAGGCAGTGTCGTTAACATGACGAAATCCAAAATTATGCACATTGGACGGGGTCTGGTAGACGTACCGGGACCGTTCCAGACGGTGGACTCGCTGAGATGTCTGGGGATTACATTTACCCGTTCACTACGGCGGTCAGCGGCGGCGAGTTCTCGGCGGCTTCTGCAGAATGTTCGTCTGACGATACGCAACAACTCACTGAGAGCCTTTGACATGATCCAACGTGTGGCATACACCAACGTTCACATAGCGTCACGACTGCCCCATTTAGCGCAGATCCTACCAATACCGAAGGGTATCGCAGACCGCCTCATGGCTGCCTTTGGTTACTATGTTAGTACTGGGATGTTATTTAAGATCAAATATGATACGTTAACGCTACAGTTCCGGAACGGTGGGCTCAACCTCACAAACGTGCGAAAAAAGCTCTGGCGCTTTACATGCGAGCAATGATACGAAATTGGCAACAAAGAAAGCATACCATAACGTCAGCTCTGATAGAAGCACTTGTTCCGCCTTCGTACGAACCCCCTATTGCGGTGGGCAATATTTCGCCTTCTCTTGCACACATTGCCTCATTTCTTGTTGATTACAGTTATGTTCGTCTGAAAGTACCTTCAACGAGAATACCCACGACTCGGGAGATCTATAGATGCTTGATGGATCACCATGGCCGCAACATAATGGAATTCAAATACCCGTCGAGAACGTGGAACCACATTTGGTGTGCAGTGCATACTCCATTACTGTCAACAGCAGCGAGATCGATGTGGTATATTCTTATAAACCGTAAACTTGTGACCAGGAGTCGATTACATACAATTCATATGGTCGATTCTCCTCTTTGCACCAACTGTGGACTGTTAGCCACGGAAGAACATGGTTTAGTGTGTGGCGCAGCGAGGGACGTCTGGATGCTGACGCGTCGAATATTGGCCTTCCTTCGGCGCACTAACTACACAGAAATCACATCGGATGTACTTTTTCTACCGGACAAGACCTTTTTCCCGAATCAAAAGACGTATGCGGTCAATTGGATCGCTGGACATGCGGCGAAATATTTGTATTCGTACGATATTAAGTCCGTGATGGATTATTGGTTGTATTTACAAGAACAACACGAGCTCATACGGAGTCATACGAAATACAGGACTTACTTTTCCAATTTTTTAGGAAGTGTTTTTCACAATCCGCCCGACAGCTGGGGTGTCCCAGAACTGGGAAGACTCCTGCAGCAGAACGACTAGAGACACTGGCAGAAATGGTCGAGATTATATGGCTTTCTGCCAGGTTTATGATGCGACACCGCGTGCTGCAGGGATTGTGATGCAGATGATAACTTCATTTTCACTCCCGCCCGTGACTAGGATTGTCATTTACTTTATTCCTGTTACAAAAAAAAAAAAAAAAAAAAAAATAAAAAGAAAAAAAAAAAAAAAAAAAAGAGGGCGGCCTTTGCGTTGATTTTATGGTTTTCAAATTGTTTTTGTTGTCTCGATACTTTACTTATCCCTAGGACAGCACAATTGTACGAATAAAGATTGTTTGTTTACCCTGACTTCCCGTTCCCAAAAAAAAAAAAAAAAAAAAAAAAAAAAAAAAAAAAAACTGTCTAGTAAGCAGCAGATACCAGGTTCGAATCTTGGTCCAACACATATTTTCACTCGTCGCCACTGATGCTGAACAAAGTCCTGATGCAGCTGATATCAGTAATCCCTTCCTTTTCCTTTGCTTTTTGCCCTCCCCCCCCCCCCCCCCCCCTCCCTTCAATTTACATAAACTATCAGACACTCACACACGTTTACCTGTATTAACGGAATTGAAAATTTCCGAGAAGATTATCGCTTCAGGCAATTCCTTGTTGGAGTTAGAGAAATATGCTAGTAATCTGGATGAACAAAAAGCTAAAGGAAAGAACCAATTCATCAGTGGGTACACCTCACTCTTCAGGTGATTCAGAAAAAATGGATGAAGAAATAAGGAAATTATGGAGGAGATGGCGTTAACTAAGAACGATGGTATTAAAAGTAGATAGAATGATATATATCACGTGTTCCAATGGAAATGTTACAACAATTTTGCTTAGATCCCGCTACTAAAACAACCAAGCAATTTCCAAAATTTAAATCAGATGGAGAGACACGCCACATGTATTTTTTAGGAGCATCTAGGAAGTCGTTACTTAAATGGTGGGAGGATGGTAAAAAGTTGATATGACAGCAGCAAATTTATTTGGATCATTACCACAGTGCAGAGGAAGAGTAACTTATTCCTTGGTAACTGTAAGTTGTTAGTCAAAGTACATTTCGCTATATTGCTGCTGTTAACTTCTCTGCTGGCTTTCTCAGGTATATTCGTCTCATTTCATTTCATGGGATGAACTTGGAAATAACAAGGAAGAGATTGACGTTCAGAAGCAGGTGAATCAAACCTTATGTGAAAATGTACAAAAGAGAGTGAAAAAATTAATTTCAAGAGCGTAAATCCTAATATAAAGAGAGGTGTTACTGTACTAATGAGATCTTATCACCAGCTTACGGAAAAAACCACTAGTTTTTTTCACATAACGAAGGCCCAAGCAAAGCAGTAGACTTACGACATTCTAAAGCAATTTTTTTTAGTCGATCTGCAATCTGAAAGAGAGTGGGGACTGTATAACACTGACTCTGTGAAAAGGTTGGACGAGCAGAGATTTTTCGCTTGCAATTTCCTTCAGCTTAAGTAAAGACGTGGAATTCTTCCAGTCGAAGAAATATAGAAAAAGATTCGCTATTATAAACAGAAACGCATAGATCACCCCTACAAATGGAAGATTCCTAAATACACGTTGCAAAGTTGTTCAATCTGTACGTTGGAGAAACGTGATGCAAATAAAAGAAACATTCAACAGGAGGATTAACATTCAGAGTGGAAGGATATCAATTATATGATTCACTGATAACATTGATAGTGAAAGTAAAAAGAATTACTGCATCTGTTGAATGAAATGAACTGCCTAACGAGTACCGGGCGTGAGTCGTGCTTCGGTAGCTCAGATGGTAGAGCACTTGCCCGCGAAAGGCAAAGGTCCCGAGTTCGAGTCTCGGTCGGGCACACAGTTTTAATCTGCCAGGAAGTTTCATATCAGCGCACACTCCGCTGCAGAGTGAAAATCTCATTCTGGAAACATCCCCCAGGCTGTGGCTAAGCCATGTCTCCGCAATATCCTTTCTTTCAGGAGTGCTAGTTCTGCATGTTTCGCAGGAGAGCTTCTGTAAAGTTTGGAAGGTAGGAGACGAGGTACTGGCAGAAGTAAAGCTGTGAGTACCGGGCGTGAGTCGTGCTTCGGTAGCTCAGATGGTAGAGCACTTGCCCGCGAAAGGCAAAGGTCCCGAGTTCGAGTCTCGGTCGGGCACACAGTTTTAATCTGCCAGGAAGTTTCATATCAGCGCACACTCCGCTGCAGAGTGAAAATCTCATTCTGGAAACATCCCCCAGGCTGTGGCTAAGCCATGTCTCCGCAATATCCTTTCTTGCAGGAGTGCTAGTTCTGCATGTTTCGCAGGAGAGCTTCTGTAAAGTTTGGAAGGTAGGAGACGAGGTACTGGCAGAAGTAAAGCTGTGAGTACCGGGCGTGAGTCGTGCTTCGGTAGCTCAGATGGTAGAGCACTTGCCCGCGAAAGGCAAAGGTCCCGAGTTCGAGTCTCGGTCGGGCACACAGTTTTAATCTGCCAGGAAGTTTCATATCAGCGCACACTCCGCTGCAGAGTGAAAATCTCATTCTGGAAACATCCCCCAGGCTGTGGCTAAGCCATGTCTCCGCAATATCCTTTCTTTCAGGAGTGCTAGTTCTGCATGTTTTGCAGGAGAGCTTCTGTAAAGTTTGGAAGGTAGGAGACGAGGTACTGGCAGAAGTAAAGCTGTGAGTACCGGGCGTGAGTCGTGCTTCGGTAGCTCAGATGGTAGAGCACTTGCCCGCGAAAGGCAAAGGTCCCGAGTTCGAGTCTCGGTCGGGCACACAGTTTTAATCTGCCAGGAAGTTTCATATCAGCGCACACTCCGCTGCAGAGTGAAAATCTCATTCTGGAAACATCCCCCAGGCTGTGGCTAAGCCATGTCTCCGCAATATCCTTTCTTTCAGGAGTGCTAGTTCTGCATGTTTCGCAGGAGAGCTTCTGTAAAGTTTGGAAGGTAGGAGACGAGGTACTGGCAGAAGTAAAGCTGTGAGTACCGGGCGTGAGTCGTGCTTCGGTAGCTCAGATGGTAGAGCACTTGCCCGCGAAAGGCAAAGGTCCCGAGTTCGAGTCTCGGTCGGGCACACAGTTTTAATCTGCCAGGAAGTTTCATATCAGCGCACACTCCGCTGCAGAGTGAAAATCTCATTCTGGAAACATCCCCCAGGCTGTGGCTAAGCCATGTCTCCGCAATATCCTTTCTTTCAGGAGTGCTAGTTCTGCATGTTTCGCAGGAGAGCTTCTGTAAAGTTTGGAAGGTAGGAGACGAGGTACTGGCAGAAGTAAAGCTGTGAGTACCGGGCGTGAGTCGTGCTTCGGTAGCTCAGATGGTAGAGCACTTGCCCGCGAAAGGCAAAGGTCCCGAGTTCGAGTCTCGGTCAGGCACACAGTTTTAATCTGCCAGGAAGTTTCATATCAGCGCACACTCCGCTGCAGAGTGAAAATCTCATTCTGGAAACATCCCCCAGGCTGTGGCTAAGCCATGCCTCCGCAATATCCTTTCTTTCAGGAGTGCTAGTTCTGCATGTTCCGCAGGAGAGCTTCTGTAAAGTTTGGAAGGTAGGAGACGAGGTACTGGCAGAAGTAAAGCTGTGAGTACCGGGCGTGAGTCGTGCTTCGGTAGCTCAGATGGTAGAGCACTTGCCCGCGAAAGGCAAAGGTCCCGAGTTCGAGTCTCGGTCGGGCACACAGTTTCAATCTGCCAGGAAGTTTCATATCAGCGCACACTCCGCTGCAGAGTGAAAATCTCATTCTGGAAACATCCCCCAGGCTGTGGCTAAGCCATGTCTCCGCAATATCCTTTCTTTCAGGAGTGCTAGTTCTGCATGTTTCGCAGGAGAGCTTCTGTAAAGTTTGGAAGGTAGGAGACGAGGTACTGGCAGAAGTAAAGCTGTGAGTACCGGGCGTGAGTCGTGCTTCGGTAGCTCAGATGGTAGAGCACTTGCCCGTGAAAGGCAAAGGTCCCGAGTTCGAGTCTCGGTCGGGCACACAGTTTTAATCTGCCAGGAAGTTTCATATCAGCGCACACTCCGCTGCAGAGTGAAAATCTCATTCTGGAAACATCCCCCAGGCTGTGGCTAAGCCATGTCTCCGCAATATCCTTTCTTGCAGGAGTGCTAGTTCTGCATGTTTCGCAGGAGAGCTTCTGTAAAGTTTGGAAGGTAGGAGACGAGGTACTGGCAGAAGTAAAGCTGTGAGTACCGGGCGTGAGTCGTGCTTCGGTAGCTCAGATGGTAGAGCACTTGCCCGCGAAAGGCAAAGGTCCCGAGTTCGAGTCTCGGTCGGGCACACAGTTTTAATCTGCCAGGAAGTTTCATATCAGCGCACACTCCGCTGCAGAGTGAAAATCTCATTCTGGAAACATCCCCCAGGCTGTGGCTAAGCCATGTCTCCGCAATATCCTTTCTTGCAGGAGTGCTAGTTCTGCATGTTTCGCAGGAGAGCTTCTGTAAAGTTTGGAAGGTAGGAGACGAGGTACTGGCAGAAGTAAAGCTGTGAGTACCGGGCGTGAGTCGTGCTTCGGTAGCTCAGATGGTAGAGCACTTGCCCGCGAAAGGCAAAGGTCCCGAGTTCGAGTCTCGGTCAGGCACACAGTTTTAATCTGCCAGGAAGTTTCATATCAGCGCACACTCTGCTGCAGAGTGAAAATCTCATTCTGGAAACATCCCCCAGGCTGTGGCTAAGCCATGTCTCCGCAATATCCTTTCTTTCAGGAGTGCTAGTTCTGCATGTTTCGCAGGAGAGCTTCTGTAAAGTTTGGAAGGTAGGAGACGAGGTACTGGCAGAAGTAAAGCTGTGAGTACCGGGCGTGAGTCGTGCTTCGGTAGCTCAGATGGTAGAGCACTTGCCCGCGAAAGGCGAAGGTCCCGAGTTCGAGTCTCGGTCGGGCACACAGTTTTAATCTGCCAGGAAGTTTCATACCAGCGCACACTCCGCTGCAGAGTGAAAATCCCATTCTGGAAACATCCCCCAGGCTGTGGCTAAGCCATGTCTCCGCAATATCCTTTCTTTCAGGAGTGCTAGTTCTGCATGTTTCGCAGGAGAGCTTCTGTAAAGTTTGGAAGGTAGGAGACGAGGTACTGGCAGAAGTAAAGCTGTGAGTACCGGGCGTGAGTCGTGCTTCGGTAGCTCAGATGGTAGAGCACTTGCCCGCGAAAGGCAAAGGTCCCGTGTTCGAGTCTCGGTCGGGCACACAGTTTTAATCTGCCAGGAAGTTTCATATCAGCGCACACTCCGCTGCAGAGTGAAAATCTCATTCTGGAAACATCCCCCAGGCTGTGGCTAAGCCATGTCTCCGCAATATCCTTTCTTTCAGGAGTGCTAGTTCTGCATGTTTCGCAGGAGAGCTTCTGTAAAGTTTGGAAGGTAGGAGACGAGGTACTGGCAGAAGTAAAGCTGTGAGTACCGGGCGTGAGTCGTGCTTCGGTAGCTCAGATGGTAGAGCACTTGCCCGCGAAAGGCAAAGGTCCCGAGTTCGAGTCTCGGTCGGGCACACAGTTTTAATCTGCCAGGAAGTTTCATATCAGCGCACACTCCGCTGCAGAGTGAAAATCTCATTCTGGAAACATCCCCCAGGCTGTGGCTAAGCCATGTCTCCGCAATATCCTTTCTTTCAGGAGTGCTTGTTCTGCATGTTTCGCAGGAGAGCTTCTGTAAAGTTTGGAAGGTAGGAGACGAGGTACTGGCAGAAGTAAAGCTGTGAGTACCGGGCGTGAGTCGTGCTTCGGTAGCTCAGATGGTAGAGCACTTGCCCGCGAAAGGCAAAGGTCCCGAGTTCGAGTCTCGGTCGGGCACACAGTTTTAATCTGCCAGGAAGTTTCATATCAGCGCACACTCCGCTGCAGAGTGAAAATCTCATTCTGGAAACATCCCCCAGGCTGTGGCTAAGCCATGTCTCCGCAATATCCTTTCTTTCAGGAGTGCTAGTTCTGCATGTTTCGCAGGAGAGCTTCTGTAAAGTTTGGAAGGTAGGAGACGAGGTACTGGCAGAAGTAAAGCTGTGAGTACCGGGCGTGAGTCGTGCTTCGGTAGCTCAGATGGTAGAGCACTTGCCCGCGAAAGGCAAAGGTCCCGAGTTCGAGTCTCGGTCGGGCACACAGTTTTAATCTGCCAGGAAGTTTCATATCAGCGCACACTCCGCTGCAGAGTGAAAATCTCATTCTGGAAACATCCCCCAGGCTGTGGCTAAGCCATGTCTCCGCAATATCCTTTCTTTCAGGAGTGCTAGTTCTGCATGTTTCGCAGGAGAGCTTCTGTAAAGTTTGGAAGGTAGGAGACGAGGTACTGGCAGAAGTAAAGCTGTGAGTACCGGGCGTGAGTCGTGCTTCGGTAGCTCAGATGGTAGAGCCCTTGCCCGCGAAAGGCAAAGGTCCCGAGTTCGAGTCTCGGTCGGGCACACAGTTTTAATCTGCCAGGAAGTTTCATATCAGCGCACACTCTGCTGCAGAGTGAAAATCTCATTCTGGAAACATCCCCCAGGCTGTGGCTAAGCCATGTCTCCGCAATATCCTTTCTTTCAGGAGTGCTAGTTCTGCATGTTTCGCAGGAGAGCTTCTGTAAAGTTTGGAAGGTAGGAGACGAGGTACTGGCAGAAGTAAAGCTGTGAGTACCGGGCGTGAGTCGTGCTTCGGTAGCTCAGATGGTAGAGCACTTGCCCGCGAAAGGCGAAGGTCCCGAGTTTGAGTCTCGGTCGGGCACACAGTTTTAATCTGCCAGGAAGTTTCATACCAGCGCACACTCCGCTGCAGAGTGAAAATCCCATTCTGGAAACATCCCCCAGGCTGTGGCTAAGCCATGTCTCCGCAATATCCTTTCTTTCAGGAGTGCTAGTTCTGCATGTTTCGCAGGAGAGCTTCTGTAAAGTTTGGAAGGTAGGAGACGAGGTACTGGCAGAAGTAAAGCTGTGAGTACCGGGCGTGAGTCGTGCTTCGGTAGCTCAGATGGTAGAGCACTTGCCCGCGAAAGGCAAAGGTCCCGTGTTCGAGTCTCGGTCGGGCACACAGTTTTAATCTGCCAGGAAGTTTCATATCAGCGCACACTCCGCTGCAGAGTGAAAATCTCATTCTGGAAACATCCCCCAGGCTGTGGCTAAGCCATGTCTCCGCAATATCCTTTCTTTCAGGAGTGCTACTTCTGCATGTTTCGCAGGAGAGCTTCTGTAAAGTTTGGAAGGTAGGAGACGAGGTACTGGCAGAAGTAAAGCTGTGAGTACCGGGCGTGAGTCGTGCTTCGGTAGCTCAGATGGTAGAGCACTTGCCCGCGAAAGGCAAAGGTCCCGAGTTCGAGTCTCGGTCGGGCACACAGTTTTAATCTGCCAGGAAGTTTCATATCAGCGCACACTCCGCTGCAGAGTGAAAATCTCATTCTGGAAACATCCCCCAGGCTGTGGCTAAGCCATGTCTCCGCAATATCCTTTCTTTCAGGAGTGCTAGTTCTGCATGTTTCGCAGGAGAGCTTCTGTAAAGTTTGGAAGGTAGGAGACGAGGTACTGGCAGAAGTAAAGCTGTGAGTACCGGGCGTGAGTCGTGCTTCGGTAGCTCAGATGGTAGAGCACTTGCCCGCGAAAGGCAAAGGTCCCGAGTTCGAGTCTCGGTCGGGCACACAGTTTTAATCTGCCAGGAAGTTTCATATCAGCGCACACTCCGCTGCAGAGTGAAAATCTCATTCTGGAAACATCCCCCAGGCTGTGGCTAAGCCATGTCTCCGCAATATCCTTTCTTTCAGGAGTGCTAGTTCTGCATGTTTCGCAGGAGAGCTTCTGTAAAGTTTGGAAGGTAGGAGACGAGGTACTGGCAGAAGTAAAGCTGTGAGTACCGGGCGTGAGTCGTGCTTCGGTAGCTCAGATGGTAGAGCACTTGCCCGCGAAAGGCAAAGGTCCCGAGTTCGAGTCTCGGTCGGGCACACAGTTTTAATCTGCCAGGAAGTTTCATATCAGCGCACACTCCGCTGCAGAGTGAAAATCTCATTCTGGAAACATCCCCCAGGCTGTGGCTAAGCCATGTCTCCGCAATATCCTTTCTTTCAGGAGTGCTAGTTCTGCATGTTTCGCAGGAGAGCTTCTGTAAAGTTTGGAAGGTAGGAGACGAGGTACTGGCAGAAGTAAAGCTGTGAGTACCGGGCGTGAGTCGTGCTTCGGTAGCTCAGATGGTAGAGCCCTTGCCCGCGAAAGGCAAAGGTCCCGAGTTCGAGTCTCGGTCGGGCACACAGTTTTAATCTGCCAGGAAGTTTCATATCAGCGCACACTCCGCTGCAGAGTGAAAATCTCATTCTGGAAACATCCCCCAGGCTGTGGCTAAGCCATGTCTCAGCAATATCCTTTCTTTCAGGAGTGCTAGTTCTGCATGTTTCGCAGGAGAGCTTCTGTAAAGTTTGGAAGGTAGGAGACGAGGTACTGGCAGAAGTAAAGCTGTGAGTACCGGGCGTGAGTCGTGCTTCGGTAGCTCAGATGGTAGAGCACTTGCCCGTGAAAGGCAAAGGTCCCGAGTTCGAGTCTCGGTCGGGCACACAGTTTTAATCTGCCAGGAAGTTTCATATCAGCGCACACTCCGCTGCAGAGTGAAAATCTCATTCTGGAAACATCCCCCAGGCTGTGGCTAAGCCATGCCTCCGCAATACCCTTTCTTGCAGGAGTGCTAGTTCTGCATGTTTCGCAGGAGAGCTTCTGTAAAGTTTGGAAGGTAGGAGACGAGGTACTGGCAGAAGTAAAGCTGTGAGTACCGGGCGTGAGTCGTGCTTCGGTAGCTCAGATGGTAGAGCACTTGCCCGCGAAAGGCAAAGGTCCCGAGTTCGAGTCTCGGTCGGGCACACAGTTTTAATCTGCCAGGAAGTTTCATATCAGCGCACACTCCGCTGCAGAGTGAAAATCTCATTCTGGAAACATCCCCCAGGCTGTGGCTAAGCCATGTCTCCGCAATATCCTTTCTTTCAGGAGTGCTAGTTCTGCATGTTTCGCAGGAGAGCTTCTGTAAAGTTTGGAAGGTAGGAGACGAGGTACTGGCAGAAGTAAAGCTGTGAGTACCGGGCGTGAGTCGTGCTTCGGTAGCTCAGATGGTAGAGCACTTGCCCGTGAAAGGCAAAGGTCCCGAGTTCGAGTCTCGGTCGGGCACACAGTTTTAATCTGCCAGGAAGTTTCATATCAGCGCACACTCCGCTGCAGAGTGAAAATCTCATTCTGGAAACATCCCCCAGGCTGTGGCTAAGCCATGTCTCCGCAATATCCTTTCTTGCAGGAGTGCTAGTTCTGCATGTTTCGCAGGAGAGCTTCTGTAAAGTTTGGAAGGTAGGAGACGAGGTACTGGCAGAAGTAAAGCTGTGAGTACCGGGCGTGAGTCGTGCTTCGGTAGCTCAGATGGTAGAGCACTTGCCCGCGAAAGGCAAAGGTCCCGAGTTCGAGTCTCGGTCGGGCACACAGTTTTAATCTGCCAGGAAGTTTCATATCAGCGCACACTCCGCTGCAGAGTGAAAATCTCATTCTGGAAACATCCCCCAGGCTGTGGCTAAGCCATGTCTCCGCAATATCCTTTCTTGCAGGAGTGCTAGTTCTGCATGTTTCGCAGGAGAGCTTCTGTAAAGTTTGGAAGGTAGGAGACGAGGTACTGGCAGAAGTAAAGCTGTGAGTACCGGGCGTGAGTCGTGCTTCGGTAGCTCAGATGGTAGAGCACTTGCCCGCGAAAGGCAAAGGTCCCGAGTTCGAGTCTCGGTCGGGCACACAGTTTTAATCTGCCAGGAAGTTTCATATCAGCGCACACTCTGCTGCAGAGTGAAAATCTCATTCTGGAAACATCCCCCAGGCTGTGGCTAAGCCATGTCTCCGCAATATCCTTTCTTTCAGGAGTGCTAGTTCTGCATGTTTCGCAGGAGAGCTTCTGTAAAGTTTGGAAGGTAGGAGACGAGGTACTGGCAGAAGTAAAGCTGTGAGTACCGGGCGTGAGTCGTGCTTCGGTAGCTCAGATGGTAGAGCACTTGCCCGCGAAAGGCAAAGGTCCCGAGTTCGAGTCTCGGTCGGGCACACAGTTTTAATCTGCCAGGAAGTTTCATACCAGCGCACACTCCGCTGCACAGTGAAAATCCCATTCTGGAAACATCCCCCAGGCTGTGGCTAAGCCATGTCTCCGCAATATCCTTTCTTTCAGGAGTGCTAGTTCTGCATGTTTCGCAGGAGAGCTTCTGTAAAGTTTGGAAGGTAGGAGACGAGGTACTGGCAGAAGTAAAGCTGTGAGTACCGGGCGTGAGTCGTGCTTCGGTAGCTCAGATGGTAGAGCACTTGCCCGCGAAAGGCAAAGGTCCCGAGTTCGAGTCTCGGTCGGGCACACAGTTTTAATCTGCCAGGAAGTTTCATATCAGCGCACACTCCGCTGCAGAGTGAAAATCTCATTCTGGAAACATCCCCCAGGCTGTGGCTAAGCCATGTCTCCGCAATATCCTTTCTTTCAGGAGTGCTAGTTCTGCATGTTTCGCAGGAGAGCTTCTGTAAAGTTTGGAAGGTAGGAGACGAGGTACTGGCAGAAGTAAAGCTGTGAGTACCGGGCGTGAGTCGTGCTTCGGTAGCTCAGATGGTAGAGCACTTGCCCGCGAAAGGCAAAGGTCCCGAGTTCGAGTCTCGGTTGGGCACACAGTTTTAATCTGCCAGGAAGTTTCATATCAGCGCACACTCCGCTGCAGAGTGAAAATCTCATTCTGGAAACATCCCCCAGGCTGTGGCTAAGCCATGTCTCCGCAATATCCTTTCTTTCAGGAGTGCTAGTTCTGCATGTTTCGCAGGAGAGCTTCTGTAAAGTTTGGAAGGTAGGAGACGAGGTACTGGCAGAAGTAAAGTTGTGAGTACCGGGCGTGAGTCGTGCTTCGGTAGCTCAGATGGTAGAGCACTTGCCCGTGAAAGGCAAAGGTCCCGAGTTCGAGTCTCGGTCGGGCACACAGTTTTAATCTGCCAGGAAGTTTCATATCAGCGCACACTCCGCTGCAGAGTGAAAATCTCATTCTGGAAACATCCCCCAGGCTGTGGCTAAGCCATGTCTCCGCAATATCCTTTCTTTCAGGAGTGCTAGTTCTGCATGTTTCGCAGGAGAGCTTCTGTAAAGTTTGGAAGGTAGGAGACGAGGTACTGGCAGAAGTAAAGCTGTGAGTACCGGGCGTGAGTCGTGCTTCGGTAGCTCAGATGGTAGAGCACTTGCCCGCGAAAGGCAAAGGTCCCGTGTTCGAGTCTCGGTCGGGCACACAGTTTTAATCTGCCAGGAAGTTTCATATCAGCGCACACTCCGCTGCAGAGTAAAAATCTCATTCTGGAAACATCCCCCAGGCTGTGGCTAAGCCATGTCTCCGCAATATCCTTTCTTTCAGGAGTGCTAGTTCTGCATGTTTCGCAGGAGAGCTTCTGTAAAGTTTGGAAGGTAGGAGACGAGGTACTGGCAGAAGTAAAGCTGTGAGTACCGGGCGTGAGTCGTGCTTCGGTAGCTCAGATGGTAGAGCACTTGCCCGCGAAAGGCAAAGGTCCCGATTTCGAGTCTCGGTCGGGCACACAGTTTTAATCTGCCAGGAAGTTTCATATCAGCGCACACTCCGCTGCAGAGTGAAAATCTCATTCTGGAAACATCCCCCAGGCTGTGGCTAAGCCATGTCTCCGCAATATCCTTTCTTTCAGGAGTGCTAGTTCTGCATGTTTCGCAGGAGAGCTTCTGTAAAGTTTGGAAGGTAGGAGACGAGGTACTGGCAGAAGTAAAGCTGTGAGTACCGGGCGTGAGTCGTGCTTCGGTAGCTCAGATGGTAGAGCACTTGCCCGCGAAAGGCAAAGGTCCCGAGTTCGAGTCTCGGTCGGGCACACAGTTTTAATCTGCCAGGAAGTTTCATATCAGCGCACACTCCGCTGCAGAGTGAAAATCTCATTCTGGAAACATCCCCCAGGCTGTGGCTAAGCCATGTCTCCGCAATATCCTTTCTTGCAGGAGTGCTAGTTCTGCATGTTTCGCAGGAGAGCTTCTGTAAAGTTTGGAAGGTAGGAGACGAGGTACTGGCAGAAGTAAAGCTGTGAGTACCGGGCGTGAGTCGTGCTTCGGTAGCTCAGATGGTAGAGCACTTGCCCGTGAAAGGCAAAGGTCCCGAGTTCGAGTCTCGGTCGGGCACACAGTTTTAATCTGCCAGGAAGTTTCATATCAGCGCACACTCCGCTGCAGAGTGAAAATCTCATTCTGGAAACATCCCCCAGGCTGTGGCTAAGCCATGTCTCCGCAATATCCTTTCTTGCAGGAGTGCTAGTTCTGCATGTTTCGCAGGAGAGCTTCTGTAAAGTTTGGAAGGTAGGAGACGAGGTACTGGCAGAAGTAAAGCTGTGAGTACCGGGCGTGAGTCGTGCTTCGGTAGCTCAGATGGTAGAGCACTTGCCCGCGAAAGGCAAAGGTCCCGAGTTCGAGTCTCGGTCGGGCACACAGTTTTAATCTGCCAGGAAGTTTCATATCAGCGCACACTCCGCTGCAGAGTGAAAATCTCATTCTGGAAACATCCCCCAGGCTGTGGCTAAGCCATGTCTCCGCAATATCCTTTCTTGCAGGAGTGCTAGTTCTGCATGTTTCGCAGGAGAGCTTCTGTAAAGTTTGGAAGGTAGGAGACGAGGTACTGGCAGAAGTAAAGCTGTGAGTACCGGGCGTGAGTCGTGCTTCGGTAGCTCAGATGGTAGAGCACTTGCCCGCGAAAGGCAAAGGTCCCGAGTTCGAGTCTCGGTCGGGCACACAGTTTTAATCTGCCAGGAAGTTTCATATCAGCGCACACTCCGCTGCAGAGTGAAAATCTCATTCTGGAAACATCCCCCAGGCTGTGGCTAAGCCATGTCTCCGCAATATCCTTTCTTTCAGGAGTGCTAGTTCTGCATGTTTCGCAGGAGAGCTTCTGTAAAGTTTGGAAGGTAGGAGACGAGGTACTGGCAGAAGTAAAGCTGTGAGTACCGGGCGTGAGTCGTGCTTCGGTAGCTCAGATGGTAGAGCACTTGCCCGCGAAAGGCAAAGGTCCCGAGTTCGAGTCTCGGTCGGGCACACAGTTTTAATCTGCCAGGAAGTTTCATATCAGCGCACACTCCGCTGCAGAGTGAAAATCTCATTCTAGAAACATCCCCCAGGCTGTGGCTAAGCCATGTCTCCGCAATATCCTTTCTTGCAGGAGTGCTAGTTCTGCATGTTTCGCAGGAGAGCTTCTGTAAAGTTTGGAAGGTAGGAGACGAGGTACTGGCAGAAGTAAAGCTGTGAGTACCGGGCGTGAGTCGTGCTTCGGTAGCTCAGATGGTAGAGCACTTGCCCGCGAAAGGCAAAGGTCCCGAGTTCGAGTCTCGGTCGGGCACACAGTTTTAATCTGCCAGGAAGTTTCATATCAGCGCACACTCTGCTGCAGAGTGAAAATCTCATTCTGGAAACATCCTCCAGGCTGTGGCTAAGCCATGTCTCCGCAATATCCTTTCTTTCAGGAGTGCTAGTTCTGCATGTTTCGCAGGAGAGCTTCTGTAAAGTTTGGAAGGTAGGAGACGAGGTACTGGCAGAAGTAAAGCTGTGAGTACCGGGCGTGAGTCGTGCTTCGGTAGCTCAGATGGTAGAGCACTTGCCCGCGAAAGGCAAAGGTCCCGTGTTCGAGTCTCGGTCGGGCACACAGTTTTAATCTGCCAGGAAGTTTCATATCAGCGCACACTCCGCTGCAGAGTGAAAATCTCATTCTGGAAACATCCCCCAGGCTGTGGCTAAGCCATGTCTCCGCAATATCCTTTCTTTCAGGAGTGCTAGTTCTGCATGTTTCGCAGGAGAGCTTCTGTAAAGTTTGGAAGGTAGGAGACGAGGTACTGGCAGAAGTAAAGCTGTGAGCACCGGGCGTGAGTCGTGCTTCGGTAGCTCAGATGGTAGAGCACTTGCCCGCGAAAGGCAAAGGTCCCGAGTTCGAGTCTCGGTCGGGCACACAGTTTTAATCTGCCAGGAAGTTTCATATCAGCGCACACTACGCTGCAGAGTGAAAATCTCATTCTGGAAACATCCTCCAGGCTGTGGCTAAGCCATGTCTCCGCAATATCCTTTCTTTCAGGAGTGCTAGTTCTGCATGTTTCGCAGGAGAGCTTCTGTAAAGTTTGGAAGGTAGGAGACGAGGTACTGGCAGAAGTAAAGCTGTGAGTACCGGGCGTGAGTCGTGCTTCGGTAGCTCAGATGGTAGAGCACTTGCCCGCGAAAGGCAAAGGTCCCGAGTTCGAGTCTCGGTCGGGCACACAGTTTTAATCTGCCAGGAAGTTTCATATCAGCGCACACTCCGCTGCAGAGTGAAAATCTCATTCTGGAAACATCCCCCAGGCTGTGGCTAAGCCATGTCTCCGCAATATCCTTTCTTTCAGGAGTGCTAGTTCTGCATGTTTCGCAGGAGAGCTTCTGTAAAGTTTGGAAGGTAGGAGACGAGGTACTGGCAGAAGTAAAGCTGTGAGTACCGGGCGTGAGTCGTGCTTCGGTAGCTCAGATGGTAGAGCACTTGCCCGCGAAAGGCAAAGGTCCCGAGTTCGAGTCTCGGTCGGGCACACAGTTTTAATCTGCCAGGAAGTTTCATATCAGCGCACACTCCGCTGCAGAGTGAAATCTCATTCTGTAAACATCCTCCAGGCTGTGGCTAAGCCATGTCTCCGCAATATCCTTTCTTTCAGGACTGCTAGTTCTGCATGTTTCGCAGGAGAGCTTCTGTAAAGTTTGGAAGGTAGGAGACGAGGTACTGGCAGAAGTAAAGCTGTGAGTACCGGGCGTGAGTCGTGCTTCGGTAGCTCAGATGGTAGAGCACTTGCCCGCGAAAGGCAAAGGTCCCGAGTTCGAGTCTCGGTCGGTCACACAGTTTTGTAACAAAAGTAATAGATAAATGGGAGACACATCTGGTGGGGCAAATAATACACTCCTGGAAATGGAAAAAAGAACACATTGACACCGGTGTGTCAGACCCACCATACTTGCTCCGGACACTGCGAGAGGGCTGTACAAGCAATGATCACACGCACGGCACAGCAGACACACCAGGAACCGCGGTGTTGGCCGTCGAATGGCGCTAGCTGCGCAGCATTTGTGCACCGCCGCCGTCAGTGTCAGCCAGTTTGCCGTGGCATACGGAGCTCCATCGGAGTCTTTAACACTGGTAGCATGCCGCGACAGCGTGGACGTGAACCGTATGTGCAGTTGACGGACTTTGAGCGAGGGCGTATAGTGGGCATGCGGGAGGCCGGGTGGACGTACCGCCGAATTGCTCAACACGTGGAGCGTGAGGTCTCCACAGTACATCGATGTTGTCGCCAGTGGTCGGCGGAAGGTGCACGTGCCCGTCGACCTGGGACCGGACCGCAGCGACGCACGGATGCACGCCAAGACCGTAGGATCCTACGCAGTGCCGTAGGGGACCGCACCGCCACTTCCCAGCAAATTAGGGACACTGTTGCTCCTGGGGTATCGGCGAGGACCATTCGCAACCGTCTCCATGAAGCTGGGCTACGGTCCCGCACACCGTTAGGCCGTCTTCCGCTCACGCCCCAACATCGTGCAGCCCGCCTCCAGTGGTGTCGCGACAGGCGTGAATGGAGGGACGAATGGAGACGTGTCGTCTTCAGCGATGAGAGTCGCTTCTGCCTTGGTGCCAATGATGGTCGTATGCGTGTTTGGCGCCGTGCAGGTGAGCGCCACAATCAGGACTGCATACGACCGAGGCACACAGGGCCAACACCCGGCATCGTGGTGTGGGGAGCGATCTCCTACACTGGCCGTACACCACTGGTGATTGTCGAGGGGACACTGAATAGTGCACGGTACATCCAAACCGTCATCGAACCCATCGTTCTACCATTCCTAGACCGGCAAGGGAACTTGCTGTTCCAACAGGACAATGCACGTCCGCATGTATCCCGTGCCACCCAACGTGCTCTAGAAGGTGTAAGTCAACTACCCTGGCCAGCAAGATCTCCGGATCTGTCCCCCATTGAGCATGTTTGGGACTGGATGAAGCGTCGTCTCACGCGGTCTGCACGTCCAGCACGAACGCTGGTCCAACTGAGGCGCCAGGTGGAAATGGCATGGCAAGCCGTTCCACAGGACTACATCCAGCATCTCTACGATCGTCTCCATGGGAGAATAGCAGCCTGCATTGCTGCGAAAGGTGGATATACACTGTACTAGTGCCGACATTGTGCATGCTCTGTTGCCTGTGTCTATGTGCCTGTGGTTCTGTCAGTGTGATCATGTGATGTATCTGACCCCAGGAATGTGTCAATAAAGTTTCCCCTTCCTGGGACAATGAATTCACGGTGTTCTTATTTCAATTTCCAGGAGTGTATTTGAATGTGTAAAATACACGATAGTGCAGCAAAATAGGATACTCAAGCGTGGTAAATTGTAGAAAAGAGTTTAATGGAAAGGAGGTGCCTTAGGTGAGAAGGAAGTTAAATAGTAGGTGAATCCTAAGGACGAGGACCTACACTTGTTCGAGTTTCATATGGAAAAGGCTCTACCCCTTCTGCTTTGAAAGAGAAATGTGAGGTATGGTACGAAGGGATTTTTTACTGGATCTTCTCGGAGAAAGAAATGCAAGGAAATTTGTCCCTAAAATGGCGGTAGTATGCAGTTATTACTCCAAATCAGACAATAAGGTAACCTGATGTCTTACTAGGTTTTGCACATGTTTTCTATATAAATATTACGAATAAGTATTAAATGTCATTGGTATGGGTTCCCATAAGGTTTTTAAAAAGCACCAAGCGAGAAGACGCCGTGATTACTACATTGGACTCCCTTTCGGGATGTCAACGGTCCAAATCACCACCTGGCCATCCAGGTTTAGGTTTTCCGTGATTTCTCTAAATAGCTCGAGGCAAATCCCGGACTGGTTCCTTTGAATAGGACATGGCCCATCTCATTCCCCATCCATCCCTAACCGAATTTGTGCTCCGTCTCTAATGACCTTGCTGTCGACGACACCTTAAAGTCTTAATCTCCCATACTCCTCCCTAAAGTTTTAAGGTTAAGAATAATTGTAACAATCTTTCGTTGGCTGCAAAGACTTCCTCTGAATGTAATTTGAGCTAAATAATGAAAAGGAAACGTCCTCTAACATCTAATGTGTTGGTACAAAAGCATAAGAGTTTACGTTACTTAGAAATTATGTTTATCATCTTAAAACGAATCATAATGTGGGAATATAAGTTCGTGAGAAAAGAAAAAACATTACTTAAAATCGCAAAATTGGAATATGATATAGATGCAATGATGTTAAAAACTGCAGTGAAAGGCTAAAAATAGGATCAATAGTTATACATGAAAATGGGCTATGTGTTCAATGTTTTAATGAATAATTTTTGTTAGGGATGAAGCACTAGATATGAATAGTTACTGAGATAAATTTGATCCACCACTATCGTCTATCTATGTGTGTATGAGAGGGGGGGGGGGAGAGAGTACAAGCGGTGATGGGAGGTGGGGCACATTTTAAGTTTTACAGTGTGGGAACACACAGCGTTGAAGACGGTATACTCGCCGGTCAGCGATACTGTGATGCTGTATTACTTTCCCATGTGCGTCTTTCAGGAGCGCACTCATCCCTGACTACATGGGACAGCACAGGTAGGAAGAGCTCTTGGAACGAGAGGATATTCAGCGAAATAACTGGTCTGCCCGTTCCCTTGACTTAAATCCCACCGAGCACCGGTAGCTTGCCCCCGCCCGGAGAGGAATGCCGGACATTTGCCACGCCGGACATTTCCCACACTTGCCCCTTCGCCAGGTAGCTTGAGTAGCGATACCTCAGGTAAGGGACGCCCTTCCCCGTACTACCTCTGTCCGCTTTCAAACCGCCGTCTCCACATCTTACTCGATACAACCAGTACGTAAGGCGCCTTCTTCTTCGACATATTGGCCAAATACGACCTTCTTTTCCGAAATCGAAATATTTATAACTTTTGGGAAACGAAAGCAATACCGACGATTATGTCAGTATGTAATTAGTTCTGCCAAGTATAAATATAGGTTCCTCTGTCTGTACGGTAGCTTCCTTCCACGCTTACTGATTGCGATAGAAACAGTCCATCTGCATGGGAGCAACAAGAAAGGAACGATGTAACGAGAATGCAAATGTACGCTAATCATTTCTTTTTGACCACTGCAATTGTGCCTACTTTAATTACTACAACTGCATACCCAAAAGACAATAGGGAAAGAATAAAAGGTTATGTGAATGTTTGAAAAGAAGAACGACATACTCAATAATAATTTACTCTCTAAAAACATTAGTTAATAAAGTGTTGCGGGGCAATGTTCAAAACATAACTGAAAACACGTTCACTAAATAGAGATAAGAACATCTATGATTGACATGTCATCTAAAGTAGACTTACAATTTTAAAATGTTAGAAAAAAGGAAATTAAGTAATACAGAATGCTACGCTTGTAACGTACGTTGTTGTTCTACATTGTTTAGCTCTGGTATTTACGGGTCACAGAGAAAGCATCTTAGGTTCTGGAGGGAAAAGCCGTAATTGTAATTATCTGCATTACAACAGAAGCAAGAAGGACAACTTAAGGAAAAATAATGTAAGCTCACAATAGACTTTGAAGCAGATAGTTCCTGTGACTTAGTATGGGCAGAGGTTATATTCGACAACCGGAATAAATTAATAACTGGCTCCTTTTACCGACCCCCTGTCTCAGATGAAACAGTTGCTGAACAGCTCAAAGAAAACTTGAGTCTCATCACAAATAGGTACCCTACTCATACAATTATAATTGGCAAATACTTCAATCTACCTTTCACATGTTGACAAAAATACATTTTCATATACCCTATTGTAAATAGAAAACAACTTCCGTAATTGTTCTAAATGCTTTTTTAAAAATTATTTTTAACAGTTAGTTGACGAGGCCATTCAAATTGTAAATGGTTACGAAAACACACTTGACCTCTTACCCACAAATAATCCTGAGCATCGCGACGGATACAGGGATTAGTGAACACGCAGTCGTAGCGAGGCTCACTTCCGTAATAAAGAAATTCACCAAAACTAAACGCGAAATATATCTATTTATAAAAGCAGCTATAAATTCGGGTGACGTCTTTCTAAGAGATAGTCTCCAATACTTGCAAACTATGTAAATGAAGACCATATGTGGCTTAAGTTCAAAGAAATAGTATCAACAGCACTCGAGGTATTCGGTACACAAAACACGACAGAAAGCTGTTGTAGGAGCACCGCAAAAGGCACGTATAATTTAGACGAACGCAAAATCTCCAAGATTGGTGAGGTTTTACTGAGGCTCGAAATATGGTGCGGATTTCAATGCGAGATGCATTTAATAGTTTTCACAACGAAACTCGCTCTAGAAATGTGGCGGAAAATCCAAAAAGATACTGGTCCCATGTCAAGTAAACCAGCGGAAAGGCTCAGTAAGTACCTTTACTGCGCGACAGCGGCGGTAATGTTAATGATGACATTGCCACTAAAGTGGAGTTAGTAAATGCATTTTCCGAAATTCCTTCACCAAAGAAGACGAAGTAAATATTCCAGAATTCGAAATGAGAACAGCTGCAAACATAATTTAGGAGTAGATATCCCTGGAGTTACAAAGCAACTGAAATTACACTGTCAGTGACAGAGGAAATGATCAAATATCTTTTCAAAAAGTGAAGAAAAATGATGATGTATCATCATTCACTGCTCCATCTTACAAACTAGCCAGTAAACTTGATGTCCTAATTAAGAGTAAGACTAAATTCAAACCAAACCATGGTATTTCAAACTCTGTGGACCTAGTAAACAAGTTAAAAGGTATATCTGTCTCACACAGTGATAAACTAGTGTCCTTTGATGTCAGCAGTTTGTCTTCTAACATACCAGTAGTAGAATGTATTGATATTGTGACAGAGCTGATGCACAAGTCTAATGTCAATCCTGTGGAATTGAATGACTTGAGACTGGCCACACAGACATGTCTTGCACACAACTATTTCCAGTTCCAAGGCACTGTTTATAAACAGTTAGATGGCTTAGCTATGCGTTCCCCTCTTAATTCACTGTTGGCTGAAATATCTATGGACCATTTTGAACAAAATTTTCTAAAAACAGAACCTTTGAATGCAAACACCAAATACTGGTTTAGATATGTAGATGATGTCCTGTGTATGTGGACTGGTACTACAAGACACCTCAACACATTCTTCAAAAACCTAAACAGCCCACATAAAAATATCCAGTTCACTATGGAAATTGGCAACAAATCCATAAACTTCTTAGATCTCAAAACTGACATCAGTACACACACACACACATCGTTTCAAAATTTACAGAAAAACATCAACTACAGACACAGTAATACCTTCTTGCTCACAACACCCCATAGCTCACAAACATCCAGCTTTCCACTGAATGGTACACCGTCTCATATCTATACCCACGTCCAGAGATGATTTTAAAGCAGAGTTAGATACAATAAAATTTATTGCCACATCCAATGGCTACAATCCAGTTTTTATTGACCGCATCTTGCACAGGAAACAAAAACGGAAAATTATACCCCTCCTCTATGCCCCACCTGCTTCCCCATCCACTGTCTGCAAGAAATGGTGTACACTACCATTTCTAGTCAGGTATCACAGACTGTAGTCAAAGCACTGAAATCCTGCAAGTATAGGGTTTCCTACAATGGCCGGCCGCGGTGGTCTAGCGGTTCTAGGCGCTCAGTCCGGAACCGCGCGACCGCTACGGTCGCAGGTTCGAATCCTGCCTCGGGCATGGGTATGTGTGAAGTTCTTAGGTTAGTTAGGTTTAAGTAGTTCTAAGTTCTAGCGGACTGATGGCCACAGATGTTAAGTCCCATAGTGCTCAGAGCCATTTGAACCATTTTTTTCCTACTATGTCAGGAACACTACAGCCCAGTGTGTTTTTAATAGCAAAGACAAGATCCAGTTATTAGCCAACAGTGGGGTATACAAAATCACCTGTTCTGATTGTGACAAATTTTACATTGGTCAGTCAGGCAGAGACATATCAACTAGGCTGGCTGAACATGAACGCAGCTGGAGGTTGCAGAATTCACACTCTGCATTTGCTGAGCATGTACAGAGTGAGGGTCACAACTACCAGCCAGTGTCCCATGTACTTCACTTAGCAAACAAAGGCCATAAACTCAACCTGCTGGAAGCCCTGGAAATTAACAAACATCTTGCTCACAGTCCAGATCTCATCCTAAATGACCAGACACAACTCAACACTTCCCCTCTCCTAAACTTCATATAATCATCTTTGTTGTTCATTGCTTCCCACACTCTCTCTTCTTACATGTTCCCATTTTCCTGTAGTCATTAAGTTGTTTTATTTGTTGCAGTTGTCTTTGTATTCCACATAGGCTGTAGTTTCAATAGTTAAGGGTTTCTTTTAACTTGTACTTGTATTACTGTCCATGTTTAACTCCCTTTGTAGTTGTCTCATCAAATACTGTTCATATTTTACTTTGCTCATTTATTTAATGAAAACCTGTATCCAGCCACTGTTTTGATTATAATGTTAATGTTAAAATTCAGTACCACTACACCCTCAAACTGTAGGTCCCCTCAAACACCTCAATTTTCCTGCATTTATTAATTTCTGTTTATCTTATTGATATTGCTTAAGTTCCTTATGTATTCTGTATTTACATTGACAACTGGCTCTTCTTTTTTAATTGGTTGTGTATCACTCTACATGTTTCATACCTCTTGATGCAGCCTTGGCTAGTACTAATTTTATCTTAGTTTATTAGTTTTGTTTTTTAATAGAAACTGTTATGTAGGCATGCTATTCCTATTTTGTGCTAAAGGTTTTCCTGTCAACTCCATTGATATTTATGTACTGTTTCATTGCAAAGATGTTACTTACTGTATGTTTCTACTTCACTCTAGATGCGTTACTTCTCTTCCAATGTTTTCTGCTAACATTTAACTTCTTTGGTGATAATACTCAGTAAATGTCTGAAGATGGCCTTGTAAGCCGAAAACCGGTTAGCAATAAAAGGAATATTGTAGAAAAAAAGCAAACTGGTGCTTTTCATTTACTATTATAATGTCGTTCTACCAAGAACGGAATATTCTGTTAATACTATTTATTTTGTTGTTCCACCCTTCAACAGCATTCGTAGTTCGGTGCCTTTTTCCGTAACAGTCCCACATTTCTATTGCGATATCCTCATTCTCTAGCCAGTTATCCACAAAGTAGTCAAAAAATTGAGAGAACCTTCCGTTATCAGGAGCTTCTGCATGAATCTCAATCCATCCATTGCTTACTTCCACCGGTTTTACAACTGCCAGCGCTGCACACATGCTGACGTGAAGTCTTAAATCCTCGTTCTAGCGGTACTCCTCAGTTAGACCGAGAATTAGAATTCTTCTCCATAAACTCTTCTTCATATGGAAATAGAATCAATTTATTTCAGTTGTGGGAAAAACTTGACGAATGGCCGATATCGCAGCTGCCTCAAAGTCCACCTTTACTTGTTTAGGACACCATTCAGAGACTGCATGTTTCATCAGACGAAACAGACGAACATATGTGTCTTTCATCTTATTAGGGAGCAGTGTAAATACAGTAGGAAGAATGTTTGTTTCTTTAATCGGGCCTCCTAAGTCTACGTGTATGGTGTAGATCTGTGCAAACTGCTTGCTGCATCTCTTAAATGTTCCATCCATAAAAAAATGGGAACATGTTTTTAAACTATCTTTTCCTTTGCTTCCACTAAAAATCATTATTCTCACCTCTAATCTATCGTCTTCCAGAAGAAAACTACTGTCATCTCCCATTTTTAATAGATCTTCATGAAGATCAATTTTATAAGAGTTCTTAGGCTCTTGTTGGTTCCCCCGCTCTTGACTCCATCGACGACTCATGGTTCTCTTCATAGATTCTGAATTAGGCATCACTGTAACAGAGTCATAAACTTTATTATGTAGATTTCCCATTTCATCCGCGTATATCTCCGATAACTGCGTAGTTTCTTCTCGGAAACTTCTCATCGCCATTTCCACTTGCTTTCTCACTTTCAGAGCCGCATCGTCAGGTGGTCCACAGAGATGTTCTAATACGTTCAACACTTCTCCGTTCCTCGAAAGCAGCTTTCCCTTGCAATGATCAGCTTTTAGGCGTAAGCACATCCATGTAACAACACCTTCTTTAGATTCCCTCTGTTTAATATACGCGTAACCTTTAGAGGACAAATGTAAGGATGTAGAGGCTTATCTCACTAGAGGTAAGATAGATACTGCCTACAGGAAAATTAAAGAGACCTTTGGAGATAAGAGAACCACTTTATGAACATCAAGAGCTCAGATGGAAACACAGTTCTAAGCAAAGAAGAGAGAGCAGAAAGGTGGAAGGAGTATATAGAGGGTCTATACAAGAGCGATGTACTTGAGGATAATATTATGGAAATGGAAGAGGATGTAGATGAAGATGAAATGGGAGATACAATACTGCGTGAAGAGTTTGACAGAGCACTGAAAGACCTGAGAGGAAACAAGGCCCCCGGAGTAGACAACATTCCATTGGAACTACTGACGGCCTTGGGAGAGCCAGTCCTGACAAAACTCTACCATCTGGTGAGCAAGATGTATGAAACAGGCGAAATACCCTCAGACTTCAAGAAGAATATAATAACTCCAATCCCAAAGAAAACAGGTGTTGACAGATGTGAAAATTACCGAACAATCAGTTTAATAAGCCACAGCTGCAAAATACTAACACGAATTCTTTACAGACGAATGGAAAAACTAGTAGAAGCCGACCTCGGGGAAGATCAGTTTGGATTCCGTAGAAATACTGGAACACGTGAGGCAATACTGACCTTACGACTTATCTTAGAAGAAAGATTAAGGAAAGGCAAACCTACGTTTCTAGCATTTGTAGACTTAGAGAAAGCTTTTGACAATGTTGACTGGAATACTCTCTTTCAAATTCTAAACGTGGCAGGGGTAAAATACAGGGAGCGAAAGGCTATTTACAATTTGTACAGAAACCAGATGGCAGTTATAAGAGTCGAGGGACATGAAAGGGAAGCAGTGGTTGGGAAGGGAGTAAGACAGGGTTGTAGCCTCTCCCCCATGTTATTCAATCTGTATATTGAGCAAGCAGTAAAGGAAACAAAAGAAAAGTTCGGAGTAGGTATTAAAATCCATGGAGAAGAAATAAAAACTTTGAGGTTTGCTGATGACATTGTAATTCTGTCAGAGACAGCAAAGGACTTGGAAGGGCAGTTGAACGGAATGAATGGTGTCTTGAAGAGAGGATATAAGATGAACATCAACAAAAGCAAAACGAGGATAATGGAATGTAGTCGAATTAAGTCGGGTGATGTTGAGGGTATTAGATTAGGAAATGAGACACTTAAAGTAGTAAAGGAGTTTTGCTATTTGGGGAGCAAAATAACTGATGATGGTCGACGTAGAGAGGATATAAAATGTAGACTGGCAATGGCAAGGAAAGCGTTTCTGAAGAAGAGAAATTTGTTAACATCGAGTATAAATTTAAGTGTCAGGAAGTCATTTCTGAAAGTATTTGTATGGAGTGTAGCCATGTATGGATGTGAAACATGGACGGTAAATAGTTTGGACAAGAAGAGAATAGAAGCTTTCGAAATGTGGTGCCACAGAAGAATGCTGAAGATTAGATGGGTAGATCACATAACTAATGAGGAAGTATTGAATAGGGTTGGGGAGAAGAGAAGTTTGTGGCACAACTTGACCAGAAGATGGGATCGGTTGGTAGGACATGTTCTGAGGCATCAAGGGATCACCAATTTAGTATTGGAGGGCAGTGTGGAGGGTAAAAATCGTAGGGGGAGACCAAGAGATGAATACACTAAGCAGATTCAGAAGGATGTAGGTTGCAGTAGATACTGGGAGATGAAGAAGCTTTCACAGGATAGAGTAGCATGGAGAGCTGCATCAAACCAGTCTTAGGACTGAAGACCACAACAACAACAACCTTTGTAATGAGCAGGAGGCCTGCCCTTGTTCATTGTAACAACTTCCATACTGATGGTCACGTTAGGAACTTCGAAAGCAAACTGGGCGGGCGGGTGAGGAGGATGAGGAAGAGGGGGGGGGGGGGGGGAGACAAAGGACCCGACCCCTCGGAGCAGGTAAAACCGTGGCAAATGTCCGGCGTGGCAAATGTCCGGACACCCCCGGAGAGCCATGCGTGGTAAAGTGCCGCTTCCGGGACGTGAGGGTGTGCCGACCCCTGATCGAATCCGCCCGGTGGATTAACGACGAAGTTCGGTGTGACAGCCAGCCTGGATGTGGTTTTTCGGTGAATCCCACATTCCATGAGGTGAATACCGGACTGATACCCAAGTCCCTTGTCTGTTATACTATCCACAAACATTTAGAAACTTTTGCTCACTTTCGGATGAATAACTCTGTCGGCAGAAAGTTGGGCTATCCACATTCCATCCCTCAGGTAACGGGATGGGTACAGAAAGGGCATCCGGCCGCCCCTTAAAACTAACGAGGCGAAATCCGTTGATAACAATGCTGGCCCTGCGCCGATGCGGGACAAAGACACAAGAAAGAGAAGGAAAAAAAGGAGAGCACGTCTAGGAAGCGTTGAGGAGACGTGCTGCAGCCCGCCTACACGCACTATCACACATGAGTTGTCAATCACGCTGTTGGAGAAGTAGTACGCCCTACCACAAGAACACCTTACTAAACTTGTGGCCAGCATAGCAGCACGTTGCAGATGATGCACTGCTGCCTGTCGTGATCACACACCCTATTAGGAACCGTGTACCACGATTTTTAATGTCCAGGGCACCGTCAACCATCCGGTCTGCCGATCGCTGTTGGAAAGTCGGGTGCACTCAGCTCTTGTGAGACAAACTGAGCGGCTACTTGTCGGCCGGTGTGGCCAATCGGTTCTAGGCGCTTCAGTCTGGAACCGCGCGACCGCTACGGTCGCAGGTTCGAATCCTGCCTCGGGCATCGATGTGTGTGATGTCCTTAGGCTAGTTAGGTTCAAGTAGTTATAAGTTCTAGGGGACTGATGACCTCAGATGTTAATCCCATAGTGCTCAGAGCCATTTGAACCATTTGAACAGCTACTTGACTGAGAAGTAGCGGTTCCGGTCTCGGAAATTGACATACGGCCGGGAGAGCAGTCTGCTGACCAAATACCCCTCCATATCAGCATCCAGTGACGCCTAATGGCTGAGGATCACGGCGGCCGATCGGTACCGTTGGGTCTTCATGGCCTGTTCGGGAGGAGTTTAGTTTTCTTTAGAGCACCATCAAGAATCGCGGTGACTCCAGTCTTTGAAAAAAGCGCATTTCTCTCCACCTCATTGCGTATTATTTTCCGCTCCCTTCTGTACTGTTCTTTACTATTCTGTAGCAGTTCTTTCTACGTTTCGCCTAAGTTTCATCGAACTATGTTGCTTGACTGTGACACATCATGCGAAAGTTACTTTGGCCCTGAAACTTAGCACACGGGTGGATTACAGATAATTATCTACGAAGAAATGTCTGATTTTTAAATAGCTGTAGTCGGTTAGTTACAGAAATAATGTAGGTGAAGAAGACTGATTGGCTGGAATGCGCACAGAGTGGCGACGAGATCCAGAGCAAATCGGTGGGTGGTTGGTTGATTTGGAGTAGGGAACTAAACAGCGAGGTCATGGGTCCCATGAGATTAGGGAAGAACGGGGAAGGAAATCGATCATACTCTTTCAATGGAATCATCGTGGCATTTGCCTGCAGCGATTTAGGGAAATCACTGAAAACGTAAAGCAGGATGACCGGACGCGGGTTTGGACCGTCGTCCTCCCGAATGCGAGTGCAGTGTGCTAACCACTGCGCCACCTAGCTCAGTGGAGAAAATCGAAGGAAGTGGATACACAATGCCAATCTAGTAATGTTGCAAAATATTTACACAAACTGAGAAAAGAGTTGATCAGCTGTGACCGCTCTTGAGTGATAAACTGTAGAGAGAAAGATAGAGAGAGAGAGAGAGAGAGAGAGAGAGAGTGAGCAGAGAGAGCGAGAATAGGTGGCCGCGAAGGGTAGCCGCGCGGTCTCAGGCTCCTTGTCACGGTCCGTGCGGCTCCCCCCGTCGGAGGCTCGAGTCCTCCCTCGGGCATGGGTGTGTGTGTTGTCCATAGCGTAACTTGGCTTAAGTTAGATTACATCGTGTGTAGGCTTAGGGACCGATGACCTAAGTAGTTTGGTCCCATAAGACCTTACCACAAATTTCCAATTTCCGAGAATGGGTGAGGTGGGGTAGAGCTTGGCGGACTTGATTGGTTGGTTGACTGGGGGGAGGAACCAGACAGCGAGGTCATCGGTCCTATCGGGTTAGGGAAGGACGCGGAAGGAAGTAGCCGTGTCCTTTCAAAGAAACCATTCCGGCATTTGCCTGAAGCGATTTAGAGAATCACGGAAAGCCTAAATCAGGATCGACGGACGCGGGTCTGAACCGTCATCCTCCCGAATGCGAGTCCAGTATGCTCACCACATCTACATCTACATGATTACTCGGCAATTCACATTTAAGTGCTTGGAGAGGGTTCACCGAACGTCTTTGCTTTAATGACTTCCATCCCAACTCGCGTATCATATCTGCCACACTCTCTCCCCTATTACGTGATAATACAAAACGAGCTGCCCTTTTTTGCAACCTTTCGATGTCCTCCGTCAAACCCACCTGGTAAGGATCCCACACCGCGCAGCAACATTCTAACAGAGGACGAACGAGTGTAGTGTAAGCTGTCTCTTTAGTGGACTTGTTGCATCTTCCAAGTGTCCTGCCAATGAAACGCAACCTTTGGCTCGCCTTCCCCGCAATATTATCTACGTGGTCTTTCCAACTGAAGTTGTTCGTAATTTTAACACCCAGATACTTAGTTGAATTGACAGCCTTGAGAATTGTACTATTTATCGAGTAATCGAATTCCAACGGATTTCTTTTGGAACTCGTGTGGATCACCGCACACTTTTCGTTATTTAGCGTCAACTGCCACCTGCCACACCATACAGCAATCTTTCCTAAATCGCTTTGCAACTGATACTGCTCTTCGGATGACCTTACTAGACGGTAAATTACAGCATCATCTGCGAACAACCTAAGAGAACTGCTCAGACTGTCACCCAGGTCGTTTATATAGATCAGGAACAACAGAGGTCCCAGGACGCTTCCCTGGGGAACACCTGATATCACTTCAGTTTTACTCGATGATTTGCCGTCTATTACTACGAACTGCGACCTTCCTGACAGGAAATCACGAATCCAGTCGCACAACTGAGACGATACCCCATAGGCCTGCAGCTTGATTAGAAGTCGCTTGTGAGGAACGGTGTCAAAAGCTTTCCGGAAATCTAGAAATACCACTGCGCCACCTCGCTCGGCTGGGCTTGGCGGTGGTAGGGAAGTAAAATGAATTTTCACGTTCAACTGCTGTGCAAGTGGAATGTCGCTTCTCCTTTATGAAGAGTCTGCCGCTCTTTTGCAGCGCCAGCTGCTGTGTGCCAGGTTTGAAGCAGTCAGCTGCCGCATCGCATTCCCCCTCCAGCTCGCCTGCTTCGCGTTGCACCGTCACTGCCAGTTGGCTGACTGTGGTGTTGCCGGCACTCGACCATTACAGCGCTGGCGTACCTCCTCGTCATTTCGGAGAATGGAAGATGATGAGCGGAAATTCACAGTTTTCTGTCGCACAGGGCCGCAAGGACACGGGAAGCTGTCATTTTCGTGTCGGTATAACTGCTTGTTAGCCACTGTTTGTATGTGTTGTCCACTACGGCAGTATTTCGCTCGTAAATTATTCTTCACTGATGGCCGTCTATAGAACTGCCACACATCCGATGACTATCACATATTTTCTGTATCTGAAGCGGACGATCTTGTGTTAGTGTGGCTCACTGTTGATGCACTACACGCTATACCAGTGCGCAGCAGATATATTGACAAATATCAAACAAACGCACATGGAAGAGAAGCACGGAAACAAACTTTCAGACAATTCTTTTAGGAACAGTGCCAGATATTTTTGACTTAAATAAACCAATGATGTTAAACATTTCATTGCGGAATAATCCAAACTTTTCATTAGTCTATCTTTCCTCCCTTCTTTATTTTCAAGATGACATTATAACGCACAGAGCAGCTTACTCAAGATTCCTAGTGCTTGCGCCGTGAGAAATTCAGCGTTGTACACAACTTTGCCCATTAACACAACTCAGTGATCAGTAGATCAATTTTGGCTTGCAAATGTCTGAAGTGAAGCAAAGGAGACGCAGATCGACGCCCAATGTTCGCGAGAGTACAGCCATATCGCTGCCCGTAGCGCATATCGATAACATGCTCGATCTTAGAGCGCCAATGTAATTGTTGGAGGTAGAAGTTGCCGTTAAAGAGCAGTGGGTTGGGATCCTCAAACATGATTCGTAGCTAAATATGAAGTGCATGTAGGACAGTGTGCAACTATAAGGTATTATATGTTGTACACTGATGACAAGACTCTTAAGAATATATCACACTGATTTCATTTTCTTTGCTAGTGTATTTGTGTGTTCATTCCACTTCAGCCAAAGTTTATTTCTAAAAATTTTCAGTTTGCTATAGAATAAGTGCAATTTTTATCATTATTTAATTTTTCAGATCTTTTTCTCAATCTTGAATCAGAAATTCATGCTATTTGTCTTCTTTATGTTCAATGAAAGTTTATTGTATGATGACCAACTATAAACGACCTTTTTGGTTTAATTTACTTTCTCTAATATGGGTTCTGGGGTTTTATCTGTGGTTACAATGTTACAATGTTTAGCACTGACTGTAAAGTCATTGACGTACGTAAAAAACAATATTGGTTCCTAAGATGTTGTCCCGAGGGACTGCTATCTTAATATTCTTGGCCTCTGGTACTACTGCCCTTTGTATCAGAACGAGTCATCGGCAATTTCTATTGTTCATAATGATTCAGGTTTTTTTTTGGTAGTATTCTGTGGTCAAGACTACAAAGGCTTTTGATAGATCTAAAAATATAAACACTTTCATCCATGTCTAGTGCATCAAGTGCTACTTTTGTAAGCTCTGGTAGGGCTGACTCTGTACTTCTACTACTACGGAATCTGATCTGTGCTTCTCTGGGGAGGTTATAGTTATTCACGTAATTCAGTAGTCTAAGGCTCATTTAATATACCATTAACGGGGCTTGTTCACTGCATTCTTAAGTACGCCGATTGGCCTTCGGCTATGTCTGCTGACTTCTTGGTTTTTAATTTGTATACTGTCTTCATGACTTCTTACTGTGTGGTAGATAACATCATCATAGCACTTGCTACGTAATTTTTTTATTGGAACACATTCGACTGTGGAATTTTTATAGAAGGGAAACTACTAGTTTCCTACACCTGACAAATATTTATTCACAAAATTTCCTGGTTTCTGTGGATCATTTGTCGACGTACCCCTGTATTTTATCAGTAAATAATTGTGATTTGCTTCTCTTCTGTTTCTCCGCTCCTCTCGCTCTCTCTCTCTTTTTACAGCTGAACAAAAGTTATCCATACTTACTGAAACATGCCTATATGCCGGCGATTTACTACTTCGTAACTGACTACGTATTTAATTAAATAATTCGTCTATAATTCGGAAGTAGTTTTCAAGGACGAAGACGTTTAATTTAATTTGATATCAGAGCAGTTTCCCTGAAAATTTATTGCGAGGATAGATTGCCAAAGAGTTTTACTGCTGTGTTTCTGATTCGTACCTACACATGAGTTATATTTAATAGGTGGTAGTGCAGTTCGTTTGTGTTTCCAGTATTGTAGTTGTGAATATATCTGTTGCTCTCAACATAAAATGGATTGTTAACAACAAATTTTACTACAAAATAAATAAACTGTGGAAATGTGGTTCATGTTCCCATGTACTTGAACTGGTGCCGTAAAGAGGTTTGTATTGAGTGACAATATGTGAGTGCACTTATTTTCTATTGCCTGAGGAATTATTTTTGCCAAAGTGAGACAATGCAAACAAAATGCAGATTATGTTAATCAACTGATCTCTTTGTCCCTAAAACAGGCAAAATCAGCCGATCCTAAGCAATTTACCGGTTTCTCCTGCTTTATTTTTGATCAATACGTAGTCGTAAATCTTATAAACCCTCTACCCCCTTTACGTTTATTGTTAAGGCAAGCTAATGTGATCCTGGGAGCACAAAAAGGGGCGTGCTATGATTTTCGAAGGCTTAATGCCACATCATTTCCGAAAAATAAGTGAACAACAGTAATGATAGTATTTTTGGTCAGCTCGTATGTTATAGAAAAAAAATGTCGAATTATGCTTAATGGTGCAAATAAAATGACAGTTCGTTAAGCATTAGTAAGATAGTCAGTCTGTGAATTACTTGTACACTACAGTGGAACTTTCTGTGTAATTCAGTAAGCTTGAGCTTAAGTACCTTAAGGATCACGCGTTAGACGTCAGCTAAATGAACTTCTGCTCGCTGCGTCAGTATATCCTAGCACATCATCAGTCATGCCCTCTAGTCATACCACCAAAACGATCTCGTTTCACACACAATTTACTACATGAAATTTTATGTGTGTGATTAGGGCCTCCCGTCGGTTAGACCGCTCGCCGGGTGCAAGTCTTTCGATTTGACTGCACTTCGGCGACTTGCACGTCGCCGGGAATCGAACCCGGGTGCTTAGGATTGACATTCTGTCTCGCTGACCACTCAGCTACTGGGGGCGGGCATGAAATTTTAGGTTATACAGGAGGTTTTGTTCCACCGTGTAGAAACTCTAGGGAATGCTCTATGAGAGGATACGGAACAAGAAAGTCTAATGAAATTTCGTCCGGAAATACTTGGTTTCAATGCCAGAGACTATTTATTGAATCACAAATTGTTACAGAGACTGCGGCCTAATACGCGCTGCACCATGCAGTCACAGTTACAAATAATTCATTCATTGATAATTTGACATTTTGTTCCCTCCAGAATACTTCCCAGTAATTTCTTATCACTCAGACTGGCTCTTTTTCCTGAACATTCTCCTTCAGCGGTACCTCTTAAGAAACTGTAATGTCTAAACAAAGATTCAAAATTTGTTTTATCTTCTCCAGAACGGTAGTCAGAAGTCGGCATGCATCCATTCACTTCTAATATAAAACTTCTACATTGGACTCTCTAGTTTCCGAGCTAGCTTTTCTTTCTGCTCTCCACAGCCACATCTCCTTGGCCAAGAACTTCTCGCCTGTTGCCAACAGCGTCCGGCTTGCACAGGCATATAGCAGCGCGTTTCACGTGGACATCTTCACAAACTGTTACTGCATTTGTACGCCGAAGACTCGTCCACTGGTAGTAGTCTCATGTAATTTTTTTGTTTTTATAGTGTGGTATCGTCCAAGGATCGTGGTTCCGTAAAAAAGTCGGCACCTCGCATCTATACACAGAGAAAACGATGTCTCGTTGTAGCGAAGAATGGAAGGCGCTGGCAAAACCACGCCCCCTCTTAGCTTTGCGCGCCACCGAACCGAGACGCCAATATATAGGGTTACTATAATTAAACTTTCAAAACGCTGTAGAAATAACACCACTGGTCAGAATGATGTCAAATTGCAACGGAGTATTATCGAAGAAGGGGGAAAACGCAGAAGAAAAAAATAGTATGGGAACTGATCAATAGATGGCGCTGTATGTGTCAGAATACGCAATTGAAAGCACCTGTCATGCGCACGACGCATTGAAGTTGGTATAAACATGCTGGGTTCACGGCTTTTCCTCTTTTCGCGTCTGCGACGTTCGCCATGACTGTCTCAGTCCAGTATCGCGCTGTGCTGGTAAAGCTGTATTACAAAAATGATGACTGTGCACACGTCAATGTGCAGAAATTCCGGACACTGAACTGTTTGCAAAAAGGCGTTGGTCGGATGACTGTCGTGGGTCGGCAGAAAATGATTCGGAAATTCGAAAAGACGGGTTCTTTTGGTGTGCGACCTGGTAGAGGGTGGAAACGAATTGATTGGACGTCAGTGGAAGCAGTGGCCACAGCAGTGCAGGAGGAGACGAGTGGTGGTGTGCAAACGTGCAGTGCACGGAGAATTGCCCAAACATTGCACATACCTGTGACCACCGTACGTAAAATCCTACGAAACATCCTTCTTTGTTATCCATTCAAAATTACCCATGTGCAGGAGTTGCATCTTGGTTCAAATGGCTCTGAGCACTATGGGACTCAACTTCTAAGGTCATCAGTCCCCTAGAACTTAGAACTACTTAAACCTAACTAACCTAAGGACATCACACACATCCATGGCCGAGGCAGGATTCGAACCTGCGACCGTAGCGGCCACGCGGTTCCCGACTATAGCGCCTTTAACCGCTTGGCCACACCGGCCGGCCGTTGCATCTTGTTGACCTGCCAGCAAGAGAGACCTTTGCTTTAGAATTTCTTGCTCTCATGGAAGTGGACAATGATTGGCCGAGGAAGATTTTGAGGACAGATGAAGGCCACTTCCATCTGACAGTACATGTCAATACACAGAATTGTCGAATATCAGCAACGGAAAATCCACACGTAAATCGACCAGTGTCAGCACCAGTCCTGAAAAGGTCACTGTGTGGCGCGGGTTTACGGCATCATTTATCATAGGGCCATATTTTTTCGAAGAGGCAGGTGCTTTCGGTCCTGTTACCTGTACCGTCAGTCGTAAACGCTATGAATGTCTTTGGGGGAACCACGTCATTCCAGCACTCCAACAGCGTGTTTGTGGGGATGGTAACATTTTTATGCAAGATGGCGCACCTCCGCACGTTGCAAATCCAGTTAAGCAACTGCAGAGGCACCATGTCGGAAATGCTAGAATTATCAGTCGCCATTTCCCTACAACCTGGTCGTCCCGATCACCTGATCTTAATCCGTGTGACTTCTGGCTGTGGGGCTATCTGAAAGATGTTGTGTTCAGTGTTCCGATTGAAAACTTAGCTGTACTGAAGGCACCCATTATGCGAAACACTCTGCACGTGACCCCGAAAACACTTCGATCAGTTGCGGAACATGCTCTTTCTCGATGTCAACTTGTTGCAGGAAAAGGTGGACAGCATATTGAACATGCTTTGCTCCAGTCATACGGACATTAATAATCCGATTTGATTTTGATTCATGTTTTTTATGCGGCTTTTGGCCTCAGGCCAATTAAAAACCGATTTTCCCCATCCGATGTGATATGATCTCGCCGTAGTGGGTGGGCTTATGTAAATAATAGTATCACACCTGTACACCCATGCACACTGAGTAGTACAGTTTGTGTCACCTCAAACGTGCACCTTAGGAATTGTTGTATGATTCATTTGTCATTTGTAGTCGACCACTATTAAACTATGATGCTTATAGCGCCATCTCTTGCTGCATTTTGTAACTACTTGCTTTTCTTCTGCCATACGTTTTCTGCCTTCTTCAATAATATTCCGTTGCAATTTGACGTCATTCTGACAAGTGGTGTTACATCTTAATGTGTATGTAAAACATATGTAAGTAGGCTGTTTAGGTTTTTTTTATTGGTAACGCCACCTCTGTATGAAAATCACTGGCTGTGCTGTGTGCAGTCAGTGGCTGCTTTGCATTGTTGTAATACTCGCCATTGTAGTGTTAGGCAGCTGGCTGTGAACAGCGCGTAGCGTTGCGCAGTTGGAGGTGAGCCGCCAGCAGTGGTGGATGTGGGGAGAGAGATGGCGGAGTTTTGAAATTTGTCATGAACTGCTATATTTATATATGATGATATCAAGGTAAATACATTGTTTGTTCTCTATTAAAATCTTTCATTTGCTAACTATCCCTATCAGTAGTTAGTGCCTTCAATAGTTTGAATCTTTTATTTAGCTGGCAGTAGTGGCGCTCGCTGTATTGCAGTAGCTTGAGTAGCGAAGATTTTTGTGAGGTAAGTGATTTGTGAAAGGTATAGTTTAATGTTAGTCAGGGCCCATTCTTTTGTAGGGATTATTGAAAGTCAGATTGCGTTGCGCTAAAAAATATTGTGTGTCAGGTTAAGCACAGTCCTGGATAATTGTTCAAAGGGGACGTTTCATATGTCGACCCTTAGCCGAGGATACCTCACTGGAATCTTCTGATTTTTTCTTGTAGTTTGTGTAATTAGTGTAGATTTTGTTTATTGCTAGCGCGTAATTGTAGAGAAAATCTCCTTTGTAGTTGCAGTCTTTCATTGTTGTACAGTAAAACAGTTGTGGCATGCATGTAGATTTGCACCAAGTATTTCGCAGCTGCAATTAACTAGATATTATTTTCAGTGCTATGTTAATGTGTTCTCTTATTTTTGATCTTCAAATTGTGTTTTTCTGTGTTGTCGTGTGAAATACTGTGACAATAATGGCGTGTGAAAAACGTAATACTAGGCTCCAAAGTAAACTGAGAAATGACAGTGAAAATGAAAGCAGTGTGTTAGCGCCACCGAGTAATGAATTAACTGATGTTCAAAGTAGTAATCTGGTAATTGTGCATAGGGAAATGGAGCGGGCGGCAAACAATGGCGTGGACAGTGAAACAATTAGTGAAGAGGGAAGCATTATCGATCGATCGGTCGGCAACAGCTCGCCTCAGGAATCCGAAATGACAGGACACAATTTTGCAAATACTGTAGATTCAGGTTTTGCGTCTTCACCGTTTTCTCAAATGAGTCAAGACACATTTTCCGCTTGTCAAAATGTGAATGTTGCCGGTGCAAATTCACTGCCGAAAAGCACTGAGGAACATGTTTCAGACACCAGTGTATTGTTATTACAATTAATGCAACAAATGGGACAAAAGCTTGAAAAGTTAGACACAATGGAACAAAATCAGAGACAAACACAGCAACAGTTAGACGCAATGGGACAAAATCTTCAAAAGTTAGACACCACACTTGAACAAACACGTGAAGATTTAACTAGTGAGTTACATAACATTGAATCGAAATGTCAAAAAGTCTGTAATGACGTAAAAACACAAATTTGTGAGCATTTTCAACCCATTTTTTCGCAGCATGAAAATGTATTACAGAATCACGAAGCAGCCATAAAAGAGCTGCAAACCATTGTTCATGAAAATCACGACACCTTGCAAGCTAAAAGTGACTCAGTTGCATCTACCGATTCGGTTACGCAACTTGCAAAAACTCAGGAAAACTTAAAGGACACAGTAGATACTCTGAAACTTGGTTCAGAAAAACATACAAAGGAAGTAATTTCACTATCGGATAAAGTAGCCGAACTTTCAGATCAGTTCACTAACTTATCTACAAAGGTAGAGGATGATCTGAATGACACAACACCTGTAGCCTTCACTGACACTGAAGAGTATGTAGAAATTAGAAAATTCAAACAAAATCAAAATCAAATCAATACACAGTACAAAAGAGAAATCCGGGAAGTGCAAGATCAGTTGGCACAAGTAGTACAAGAATTACGTATTTCAGAGGACACTCGCGCCCCAATACGGGAAGAGGGACATAGAAATACGGAACAGCCACAAAATAATAACACAGCGCATTTCGGAAATTATGAAAGAAATTGGCAATGTGCACCGAATTTTGAGATTGAACAGCCGACACGACGTAACAATGACCGACATGCGACTCGCCGACATGATGATTTTCACTATAAACTGTTCATTACTACACGTAAATTCAAAACATTTAAGAATTCCGGCAATGACATTCATCCACAAGCGTGGCTCCATCAATTCTCTCATTGTTTTCCTCCCAACTGGTCGTTAGAACACAGATTAGAATTTATGTGTGGCTATTTAGAGAATGAACCAGCTGTGAGAATGCGATCGGTCATTCATGATTGTCACAGTGAAGGAGAATTTTACCATGCCTTCCTCTCAGCATATTGGTCTCAAGCTACACAAGACCGAGTAAAACATAGCATCATGATGATGAAACACTTTGAACAATCTGAATTTTCCAGTCTTGTGACATATTTTGGAGACATGTTGCATAAGAATCATTATCTTTCAAACCCATACAGCCCCTCAGAACTCATCCGCATTTGCTTAATCAAATTACCTGAACATTTGCGACATATTATTTTGGCAGGACGTTGCAAAGACGACATTGAAGCTTTTCAGGGACTGTTACAAGAATTAGAAATTGACACAGACAGTCGCAGAATACGAAAACAATCACTACAGGTCACATACGTCACAATTCCGTGACGACAGAAACAATAACTGGACACGACAAGGCTATTCTTACAACGCAAATCATGACCAAAACAGACACCACCCATATGACAACCACTGGCAGAGTAATAATAGTTACAGAGAAAGATCGCATTTCCGTAGTAATGAATATGACAGAGATAACCACAGAAACAGACAATATGGGAACCAAAACAATTATTACCAGGGGAGACAGAATAACTTCAGACGCAACAGTTCAGCGCGGAGTTACGATTCAGGGAGAAATTCTCCACCACGTGACCGACAAGGAAGAAACTACGGAATCTACCGACATGACGACAGACGAAATGATCATAACGACAGACGTCAATTTCATCAGAACTGGCGGGATTCTAACACGGCTGGGACCTCTCGGCAAGGCGAATTTGTAGAAGTTAGGTCTCCTAATCCCAATAACGACGCGCGCCAACAAAGAGACAGACAATGACTCGCACAGCAGGCAGCCGCGTGCGCCAGGTGGCTCAGAGAAAAATAACATAGACGCTAACCTTGAGAAAAATTCCAGTATTCCTTACTGACGTATACCGCCAGACAATTGCATTCAAGTTCAAACTCTGAGTACTATGAAGAGTAAAGGATTGCACCACACTTCACATGTAAAACCGCTTATTGAGAGATAATCTGCTTTTTAACTTTGTCTTTGCCATAAAACTTTTCACTTCACATTTCTAGTATGCTTTGTCAGACTTAAGAAACTGTTAACATGCAACAATGTTTGAAGTTAAATATCCAGTCTAGAACCTAGGGAACATTTTTAAACAAAAATTACGAATGCATTGTTATAGTGAACAGACGACACAGTGTTGTATTTGTACATTCTTGCTTGTTAGTTGCACGATTACGTAACGACTATCAGGCTTACATACTTAGGACACATACTGGTACTGCTAATGAGATTTTAATGCAACATTTTGGTTTACTTGAAAATACATTCTGGGTTTAAAGCACTTTCTGTGAGATACCAGACGACACAGTGGTTAGTTTATGTGAATACTACACGGTTTTATCACGACGCTACTAATGAGTGACAATTTACAATGTTGCTTTTGCGGTGTATCTGTTTTATATCTGCACAGTTTTTCTGAATTCTTCTGGAAAGTAAAACAGGTTTTAGTAGTAACTTTTGTAGTATAGCTACAATGAGACAGGGTTTCCCGTAGCACAACAATATGCTACAGCACAGTACTTTCTTCATCATGGCAATAAGTGTAATAACTAAGATATCTATACGCAAAGCATTTCACTTTTGTTTATCATGAGGTAAGTACATTGACTTCTGCAGAACTTAGCTTTCGGAGGACGATAACTACGACACTTCCACAGAGATTATGTTGCAACAAGACGCACATTTAGCGCTACAGGACACGTATTTGAGTGATTGATTTTGTACTTAAAATATTTATTTTTAAAGATATTTGGAGTACAATGATACAAAGGTTTTCCGTGATACATTTCATTCCATTGCTGTAATCTGTAACACCTGAGGGTATAATTACATTAATCCTCAGGGGGGTACACGCCTACTTTGTGTACCATTTGTTTGGCAAGCACAAGGAGCCCTAGCTAATATGGTATTTGCTTATACAACTTTACACATCGGTACCATATTTCTCTAACACAGAATTACACAGCTATCTGATCATTCAACTGAGAGATAAACATTTTTTTACTACATCAGTGACAGATGTTTACGCAATTACAGAGTTGGATTACTTCACACTTATGAAATTGTATTTTGTCTGTACTTTGTGAACTGCTCATATTTTTCGGAACCATTGTGATACTACGAGAGCTTTGAATGATGTATTTGGTATGAGATCATGATTTTTAAAGTACGTTTGAGGCAGATGACACTATTGAAATGAGCAGAGAATATTTTTTATGGTTTGAAATTATTGCAGAAAGCTACGACCTTTTTGAGATTTGACTGAGGTGTTATGATGTTATTTTTACGACGACGATGTGTATTATGCTGTTGAGGTATGTTTATGTCAATAAGATGATACTACCATATATGAGGAATGTGATTACGTGTTTATATGTATATGAATAATGAATAGAAGTTAGGGACTCTTGACTTGTGAAACAGGATGTTGGAAACCAAGAATCGTACTTTAAGAGTTATGAAATGTGTGTAAATGCGTGAATGTATCACAATGCTGGCGAAATTTTTTTTGGATACTGTTATATTCATAGGATTTTGTTTCTACACATTTGCAACGTAAATTCTCGACCTGTGAAATTTTTATATGAGACTGTCACTGTAGCGGAAACTGCTGTCGTAAATATTTCCGTAAGAAAGTTAAGTGACCACCTGCACGTGCGTCGTCGGCACACCGCTGTGTCAGACACCTGGAGAACAAGCCATTAGGGTGTGCCTTTCCGGAAGCACAGGTAGAAAAAAAAAGGGGAGGCCATTATCCTCACTATTGACATTTCCTTGTTGAAAGCATACTGTGGAGCTCGTAATTTATGATATTTACTGAAATGCTTATGAATTGATGGGAAATATTCTTACATCTGCAAACCTGATTACGACAAGCGTCTTTCTACGAGAGTTGAGAGAATTTCTACTAACTTATGAAATGTCACATGACTATTGAATGATATTTGTATGCTTTGGTTTGCGTAATTGCTTATTTCATTTGATACCTGTTTTCCAGCTGTGTTACAGCATTAGTTTTATAAAATAAACTTAGATGCATTTGTTAATGTGAACACTTTCTGTCAACAGATCTATTAAATGATAATTTTGTAATCCACATTCTTTAAAAAAAAGGAGCACTTGGAAAGGAAAGAACAATAAGAAGGGACTAGTGACAGTAACTGGACACATAATTTTCTTTTCAAGTACATGGTAATATTTTTTTTACAATAAGTTGTTGTGGTGCACCACTTTAATTACATAGACATTAAGATGTGAATATACATTTCCCTTATCTGCATTGTTGTTTTTACTGTAATATTTTTTCTGCTTGAGCTATGTCATGTTTAGGTATAAGTTGCTGCTGTTTGCCAGGCATAGTGTTATTGAATTTGACTTTACATTATTCTGTTAAGCCAGTTTTACTAATGATTTATTTTTATTGTTTGCTGCACATTGCCTTAGATTAGTTGTAATATTACAATTGCTTTGCTAATTTCTTAATGCTGCTTGCTTCGCAAATCTGCGTTTTTTTCATTGCTGTTTATATTAATTGTTTTATGTGATGCTGCATTGCCTCGTCCCTTAGTTTTGCATCTGAGCTCAGTAGATTTAAGTTAGCTTAAGAGGGGGTAGACTATATAAGAAACTGACTATGGACAATAGGAAAAAAATGCATTGAGAAGTTATATGAAAAAGATTTGGACCAAAATGAGTATTGTGCAGTGGAGAAAAACTATTTTGAAAGAGGATGTGAACAGAATACAGACAGCAGGCTTAGATAGTACAATTGGGAATAATGATGAACAAAGGGAGATCTCCATGCAAAATACTGCAGTAAAACAAACCCTGTCCTTTCCTTTTGTGTCATCCCTCTATATGTTTGTGTACCCTTGTGTATTTGTGTTTTTCCTGTCTTTATGTGTTTATCTGATAAGAATTGTAGAATTTTTCTAGTACTAAGCTACATTCACTATGATGAGGAATACTGTTATCCTCAAATATAATTGGCATTAATAATATGTTATTTACCTTATAAATATGCTTACACATTATTTATTCTGTTTTGTTTTAATGCTCATGTGTGAAGTTGATGTTTTGAAAGTGATTCTGATCTTTTATTTTTGTACTCATGTCATAATTCCTGTAACACTGATGTATATGTTTATTTCTATTCTTTTGTAAAGCCTGTAATACAAATGTTATCTGTATTGTTATGTTTTTAATGATGTATTTTGTACCTTTGTAATTATATTTTCGTGTTATAATATTGTAATTGACAGCAGTTAATCAAATTAAGTAACTTGTAAGTTACATTTCACTGCACAAGTTTCTGTTGGTCATAGTATATGGACAATATGTGAGAAGTAGGGACTGATAGTGTTTGCACGTGTGTTAATAATTCAGCAAGGGACTGGATAGCAGCATTGCTGGTTCTAAGGACAATTCCAAAAACTTTGTGAATGCACAAGTGGTGGTTTATGGACTTGCTATATTCTCCGCAAGACTCTTCGATGGTGATTGTGCACCTGCACAGTCGCAACAGATGGCTGCTGGCCGTCTCTACAAGGACTACAGTAGGTCTGCACCTCTGGTGGCCCACCAATACCGTAATCTCTACAAGGACTACAGTGGGTCTACATCTTTGATGGCCCACTAATACCATTATTTCTACAAGGACTGCAGTGGGTCTGCACCTTCGATGGCCCACCAATACCGTAATCTCTACCAGGACTACAGTGGGTCTGCTCTGTGATGACCTACCTACCAATCTTCTTCAAACCGTCGAATGACTCTGCTGTGGGTTTGCTCTGTTGTGGCCCATTACCTGTCAGCATGTCAAGAGTCAGCACTGTCTTTCAGTTGGAAGGACAACAGTACTTCTTCAAGACTGCATGGAATCCACTACTTCCGTGTGCATTTTCTTCTACTGCTCAGACTTTGAGAAAAACACTACTATTTTACTGTGACGAATGACGAGGACTGTCTTTATGGACTGTGAGAAAATTTTAGCTTTTGACCATCATTGTATCAATAAGTGTGTGCATTTGATATCTTTGTTATTGTAATTATGAAAAATTTTTTCAAATCTGTACTGGCCACTGCCCAAACCAATTTGTAAAATTTTTGTGGGGAGCATGGGGGCTATGTAAGTAGGCTGTTTAGGTTTTTTTATTGGTAACGCCACCTCTGTATGAAAATCACTGGCTGTGCTGTGTGCAGTCAGTGGCTGCTTTGCATTGTTATAATACTCGCCATTGTAGTGTTAGGCAGCTGGCTGTGAACAGCGCGTAGCGTTGCGCAGTTGGAGGTGAGCCGCCAGCAGTGGTGGATGTGGGGAGAGAGATGGCGGAGTTTTGAAATTTGTCATGAACTGCTATATTTATGTATGATGATATCAAGGTAAATACATTGTTTGTTCTCTATTAAAATCTTTCATTTGCTAACTATCCCTATCAGTAGTTAGTGCCTTCAGTAGTTTGAATCTTTTATTTAGCTGGCAGTAGTGGCGCTCGCTGTATTGCAGTAGCTTGAGTAGCGAAGATTTTTGTGAGGTAAGTGATTTGTGAAAGGTATAGTTTAATGTTAGTCAGGGCCCATTCTTTTGTAGGGATTATTGAAAGTCAGATTGCGTTGCGCTAAAAAATATTGTGTGTCAGGTTAAGCACAGTCCTGTATAATTGTTCAAAGGGGACGTTTCACATACTAGGATCATTCCTTCTGACCCAGTAACCAAGAATGCACTGATCTTAATATCTACAATCATGGAATGTATTGAAATATCTCAACCGGCTACTTACAGAAAACCTGGGCTGTAAAGATAGCGTGAACAGTGGGTATTGTGAAAGAGGGAAGGAGCTATTGAGCATATCGCTATCCTCAGACGGCAAGAAACAGAATGTAGTGTGCTCTATTTGCAGATTTCTGCACGACTTAACACTAGTTAGAGACAGTGTCACCAAATGTTTGGCTAATTCGGAGTAATTAAACGCGTGGGCTATATGATTAGAAAGAGTTGCTGTGTTGGAGTGAGATTACATGAGTTTGCGTGGCGGATCGATTATTTTAACATGTACCTTCTCCGTGATGTCGTGAGACGTTTTACTGATCGTCAGTGTGACAGCCAAGCACAAAATGGGCAAGACACATGGTATCAGCACACACTGATTAAGACCAAACCGAGGGTGCCCGACGCATGGGAACCTCCCTCTCCGAGGGAGTGTAAATACTGGGATTTTAAAGCACCACCGTGTGAAGATAAAGATGTACTGCGACTACTTCGAATTTGAGGCTGAGGCAACGGCCGTGAGCAGAAACGTGTTGATGACACATGCGCGGATTCATGGGGAGAGCGTCGTGATTATTATAAAATATTCCCCCTTCCCCAATTAAAACAACAAATTTATTTAAAGCTTTAAATTTTTTATTTATATTTCAGAGACTAAAGTAAATGAAAACTAAGAACGCTGAAAAAGGTAAGAAATTCTACAACTTACATATTTCGTACACGCTGAGGTGACAACAGTCATAGGATGCCTTCTAATATTGCGTCGGACCTCCTTTTACCCAGAATTGTGCAGTAACCCGACTTGGCATTGACTCTACAAGTGGATCGAAGTTCCGTGTAGAAATGTTGAGCAATGCTAACTCTATAGCCGTGCAGGATTTTGTACTCGGGCTGATCTCTCGATTATGGCCCATAAATGTTCAACGGGATGTCGGCCGCTCGAATTATCCAGAATGTTCTTCAAACGAATCGTGTACAATTATGTGTCAGCGATATGCTGCATTGTCATCCATAAAAATTCCATCGATGTTTGCGAACATGAAGTCCATGTTCGGCTGCAATTGGTCTCCAAGTAGCTGAACATAACCATCTCCTGTCAGTGATCGGGTCAGTTGGACCAGAGGACTCAGTCTTTTCCATGTAAACACAGATCACACCATTGTTGAGCCACTACCAGTTTGCATAGTGCCTTGTTATGAAATCTTGGGCCCATGGCTTCCTGGGGTCGGCGCCGCATTCGAAGTGTACCATCAGCTCTTATCAGTTGATATCGGGAGTCATGTGACTTAGCCCCACAGTAATCCAGTTGTCTAGGGTCCAACCGCTATGGTCGCAAGCCCAGCCGCGCGGGATTAGCCGAGCGGTCTCGGCGCTGCAGTCATGGACTGTGCGGCTGGTCTGGGCGGAGGTTCGAGTCCTCCCTCGGGCATGGGTGTGTGTGTTTGTCCTTAGGATAATTTAGGTTAAGTAGTGTGTAAGCTTAGGGACTGATGACCTTAGCAGTTAAGTCCCATAAGATTTCACACACCTTTGAATATTTATCGCAAGCCCAGGAGAAGCGCTAGGGGCGATGCTGTGCTGCTGGCAAAGGCACCCGCGTCGGTCGTCTTCTGCCGTAGCCCATTAAACGCCAAATTCGCCGCACTATCCTAACGGATACGTTCGTCGTACGTCCCACTGTCATTTCTGTGATACTGTGCGCAATGCTGCTCGTCTATTAGCAGTGACAGCTCTACGCAAACGGCGCTGCTCTCGGTCGTTAAGTGAAAGCCGCTGGCCATTGCGTTGTCTATGGTGATACGTAATGCCTGAAATTTGGTATTCTCGGCACTCTCTTGCACTGTGGATCTCGGAATATCGAACTCCGTAACGCTTTTCGAAATGGAATGTTCCATGCATCTAGCTGCAGGTATCATTCCACATCCAAAGTCTGTTAATTCCGTCGTGCGGCCACAATGACGTTGGAAAGCTTTTCATATTACTCATCCGAGTACAAATGACAGCTCAGTCAATGCACCGACCTTTTATACTTTGAGTAAGTGATACTACCGCCATTTGCATATGTGCGTATCGCTGTCCCATGACTTTTGTCACCTCAGTATAAGGCAGGATACTTTTCAATTGTTTACCTGAGGGCCTAGAGAACGTGCCTGCTGTTACAGCTGTGTGAAGGGCCACATGTACAGGCTGACTGACCTACCTGCTGTCGATAACAAATCCAGCATTGTTTGTGAATCACAGGTAGAACCAGAAAACCGAAAGAAGAAAGGAAAATACCCGACTCTCTCTCTCTCTCTCTCTCTCTCTCTCTCACACACACACACACACACATACACACACACACACACACACACACATACACAAACCTGACTTCAAGAATGAGGGCGATAACGACTAACATCTCATCGTTTGCACGCGCCGATAGCCATACTGGCAGAGCAGTCTTCGCAATTGTAGTAGTGAGTGAAATGTTGGTTACTGCGCGTGTACACTTCAGTTATAGATAGTGTGATGGGTGTAAATGCGGATATTTTTGTATGTTGTACTTTAATATGTACGCATACCAGGATGTTAGTTGTTTTTTCTCTGTGTTGAACAGTCTTCCCACAAACACGTCAAAAACTTTACGACCTAATGCTTCCTGCGTGGCCATAACTGCACCACAAAGTGTACTTTGCCTGTCAGTATAGTTTAAACGTTTTGCGTCCGCATGTCCACACTTCAACAGTTGACATGCTGCCTGAGGGAAAATAAGCACTGATGGCTTACTCTTGGCACATATTCTTGGAGGTACTAACCAACTATAACTATTAGTCCGCAAATAGAGTAATTACTGATGTAATGTTTTTCAATACGTCGTCCTCAGTCACGAATAGAAATATTTGCACTTGTGCCCGTTACACCCTGTATACTGCGTAAATTGTGATATTATCAGTTTTGTGAGGGTTTGTTTGTTTCATAACTCTTAAATTAATTACGTGACACATGTAAAGATATGCGTCACGTGTAGGAAAAGTAATGACACCTTTGGACAAAAGGAACAAACAGCTTTATGAGGACTATGGGTCAGATAGCAAGCCGTTACAAAACAAAGAAGGGATGCTGGAAGATACAAGGAATGTGTGAATCGGCTACACAAAGAAAATGAATTTGTTTGAAGACGATGTTATAGAACGGGAAGAAGTAAATGAGGGTAATATGATGATGCGGGAAAAAATCTGACAGAGTACTGAAACACTTAAGTCGGAACAACGCCCCTGGAGTAGCTAATATTCCCACAGAATTATTGAGATCCTAGAAAGAGGCAACCATGACAAAAGAATTCCACCTAGCGGAAGAAGAATGTAATAATTTCTATTGCAAAAAAACAAGTTGCTAGCAGTTGTGAATATTACTGAACCATTAGTTTAATGATTCAGATTTGCAAAACACTGGCATGCATTACTTATACTCGTAGAAGAATGGAAGAACTTTCAGAATCTGACTTCTGGGAAGATTAGTTCCGATTCTGGGCAAATTTAGGAACACTCGTGCCATTACTGATCGTGCGACTTATCAGAAAAGACAGGTCATGAAAGGAAAACTTAGGTTTGTGGTATTCGTAAAGCTCGAGGTATCTTTATCCAAATCTTGTACAGAAAACTTACTGCAGTAACAAGAGTGAAAAGATATGGAAGGGGAATGATCTAGGACTGTAGTCTATACCCGATGTTATTCAAACTGTTCGGTGAGCAAGTTGTGAAGAAATAAAACTGTTTGAGGCTTGCTGATGACATTGTAGGTCTGTCAGGTGACTTGACTGAGTAGCTGAACGAAAATAATAGCGTCTTGAAAAGAGATTATAATATGAACATCAGGAAAGGTGAAACAAAGCTAAGGAGATGCAGTTGACTTAAACCAGGCGATGCTGTGAGCATTAGATTGAACAATTAAAGTAGTAAACCAAATTATGTATTTGAGGAGAAAAGAAAATGACGGTTAAAGAAGTAGAGAGGTTATAAAATACAGACTGGCAATAACAAGGAAAGCGTTCTAAAAAAGCGAAATTTCCACAAGATTTCGGGATTGCAGCCGGATCTCACCGACTTCTTTACACGATATTTCGGCTGACAACCTTACAGCCACCTTCAGGTGAGTGTTTGACACTGGAGATTGCTATTTTTTTTTCCTTTATTGAATTTCAACTCCTCCCGAAGGGGGCGGGCTGGCAGCAGCTTAGTATGCCGCTCTTCAGCCTACAGACTTTGTTAGAAAGATGAAGAGAATAAATAATAAAAACAGGCGATAAAATCGGAGACTTGAAGAGTAACATGGCGAAAAGAAATCGTGGAACTTAAAACAAAGAACAGAGGGATGATGACGCTAAGAAAATACATACAAAGCAGACAGGTAAAACAATAGACAGACAATTAAAAAAAAACACGGCGACAGTCTGGTTTCTGTTCGCAAAAGACATAAAATTCACACCCAGCGACCGCATGGTTTCTGTCGCAACACAAGAAAGACGAACAACACTGAACAGTCACTGGAACACAACTAAAAAGTTGGCAAATGTGACATACCACAGCCGAGAGCAGGTGGGGAGAAACTGGACAGATGATGGGAAAATAAAAAAGGGGGGGAGCCGGGAAAGGGGCTGATGGAGGATGAGGACCCATAAGAGAGGTGGGGGGTGCTGGGCAGACGCGACAGGGAGGGGAATACAAAAGGACTCGGGGGGGAGAAGGCAGGTAGGGAGAGGTTTAGTGGGGAGAAAACAGGACGGAAGGGGGGAAGAGGGAGCCCAGGGAAAGGACAGAGGAAAGGAGGGGGAGTGAGGATCAGAGTTGATAGGAGGGATAAATGGAGGGAGAGAGGGCATCATCTGGGAGGGGGAGTTGATGGAAGCCACCTTGGGAAAGGAGATGTAGGGTGTAGAGATGGAGGGTAGGGGGGACCCAACGGTGAAGACGTGGTAGGGGGCGGGGATGGGAGAGGAGAGGAGCAACCAGGCGGTGAGGGGGTTCAAGATGGCGGGAGGTGTAGAGGATGCGGATATGTTCGAGGAATAGGAGCAGATGGGGGAAAGGAATGAGATCATAGAGGATCCGCGTGGGGGACGGGAGGCATATACGGAAGGCGAGGCGGAGTGCATGACGCTCAAGGATCTGGAGGGACTTATAGAATTTGGGGGGGGGGCAGATATCCAGGCAGGACTGGCATAACAGAGGATGGTACGGATTAAGGATTTGTAGGTGTGGAGGATGGTAGAGGGGTGCAACCCCCATGTCCAGCCAGAGAGGAGTTTGAGGAGTCGGAGGCGGTTGTGGGCTTTGGATTGGATGGAGCGGAGATGAGGGATCCAGGTGAGGTGACGGTCAATGGTGAGGCCAAGGTAGGTGAGGGTGGGGGTGAGGCGGACAGGACGGGCGCACACAGTAAGGGAGAAATCCAGGAGCCGGAAGGAGCGAGTGGTACGACCTACGATGATTGCCTGGGTCTTGGAAGGGTTGAGTTTCAGGAGCCACTGGTTACACCATGCAGCAAAAAGGTCAAGGTGATTCTGGAGAAGGCGTTGGGACCGTTGGAGGGTAGGAGCAAGGGCGAGGAATGCGGTGTCATCAGCATATTGCAAGAGGTGTACTGGAGGAGGGGGGGTTGGGGCATATCTGCCGTGTACAGGAGCCCTGGGGCACACCTGCAGAGGGGTAGAAGGTGTGGGAATCTGCATTATGGATGGTAACATAGGAGGGGCGGTGGGAGAGGAAGGAGGCCACCAGATGGATGTAGTTGATAGGAAGGGCGTAGATTTGGAGTTTAAACAGGAGACCGGGATGCCAGACACAGTCGTAGGCCTTTTCGAGGTCGAGGGAGACAAAAATGGCAGAGCGACGGGAGTTAAGTTGGAGGTAGAGGAGATGAGTGAGGCGGAGGAGTTGGTCATCAGCAGAGAAGGAAGGTCGAAAACCACATTGGGTGTTTGGGAGGAGGTGGTTTTGGCGGTGGAGATTGCTGGTGCAAGTCGCTCCATTTATAAGTAAAAGTGCCGCAAGACGTGCTTGCGAAAGTTACCGTTGCATGCGCGCCACCTGTCGATTCCAAGGCCCTCTACAATATTACTGCACCTATGGAGCGCAAACGAATGCGTGAAACAAGTAAAATATGCACGCAGACGTGTCCAATAAAATGCAAAATTTCAATATTAAAATTAAAATTACTTGTCGCTTGACATGTCAAGAGCCATAAATAGTTTTCTTTTGGTTGATATTAAAGAAATCAACGTGTCCCAGGCCTTATTCAATAGAAAGCCGCCATCACTATTAATGAGATTTTCCGCCAAACGTATTTCCACGGATTACTTAACAACTGAATCCCGGAAAGATCTCGATGGGGCCAAGATTTTCGTGGCCGAATAATCCATAGTATGTCCTGTGGAAATACAATGTTCGGCTATGGCCGACTTACTGGGCTGTAAAAGGCGAGTGTGGCGCTCATGTTCAACGCAGCGGTCGTGTACTGTGCGTGTGGTCTGACCAATGTAGGCTTTTCCACACTCGCAAGGTATTTTATAAATTCCAGCCTTCCGTAATCCCAGATCATCCTTGGCTGTGCCCAGAGGAGCACGAGTCTTTGTAGGTGGCCGGAAGATTGCTTTCACACGATGTTTCTTTAAAATTCTGCCTACTTTCGATGAAATGTTCCCGACATATGGGAGAAATGCTCTGGACTTAAACACCTCCAATCCAAAGCCCACAACCGCCTCCGACTCCTCAAACTCCTCTCCGGCCGGACACGGGGGTTGCACCCCTCTACCATCCTCCACACCTACAAATCCTTAATCCGTCGCATCCTCTGTTATGCCAGTCCTGCCTGGATATCTGCCCCCCCCCCCCCAAATTCTGTAAGTCCCTCCAGATCCTTGAGCATCATGCACTCCGCCTCGCCTTCCATATACGCCTCCCATCCCTCACGCGGATCCTCTATGATCTCATTCCTTTCCCCCATCTGCTCCTATTCCTCGAACATATCCGCATCCTCCACACCTCCCGCCGTCTTGAACCCCCTCACCACCTGGTTGCTCCTCTCCTCTCCTCTCCGATCCCTGCCCCCTGCCCCATTTTCACCGTTGTGTCCCCCCTACCCTCCATCTCTACACCCTACATCTCCTTTGCCAAGGTGGCTTCCATCAACTCTCCCTCCATTTATCCCTCCTATCAACTCTGATCCTCACTCCCTCTCCTTTCCTCTGTCCTTTTCCCAGGCTCTCTCTCCCCCCCTTCCATCCTCTTTCTTCCCCACCGCCCCTCTCTTTACCCCCTTCTCTCCCCCGCGTCCTTTTACATTTCCCTCCTCTGCCTCCTCTCATTCCTTCTCGCGTCTGCCCTTCTCCCCCTTTATTAGTCCTCTCCCTCCTTGGTTCCCCCCCCTTTTCGTTTTTTCCTCTCCTCCCTCCTTGTTTTTCCCCCTACTCCAGGTCCCCCCCACCATCTGCCTTGGATCGGTAGTGGCCTCTTTGTGTCGCCTTTTTCGTGCAGTGTTTTACAGTGTGTTTTTCCAGTGCGTGCTCCGTGTTGTGTCTTTTGGGAAGTGTAGCGAACAGCCATCATACTGTCGCTGGGTGTGCTTTTTATCACTTGCGAACAGAAACCAGACTGTCGCCATATTTTTTTAATTGTGTGTCTACTATGTTACTTGTCTGATTCCTGTGTCTTTTATCTACATTGCCAACTCCTTTTGCTTTCTATTTTAACTTTCCGCAATTTTACGCCATTTTACACTTTATATCGCCATTTTATCGCCTGTTTTTCCTTGTTTCTTTCTTCTTCCTTTATTTAAAAAAAGTCTGTAGGCTGTAGAGCAGCGTAGTAAGCTGCTGCCGGCCCGCCCCCTTCGGGGGGAATTGAAAATCAATAAAGAAAAAAAAATAGCAATCTCCAGTGTCAAACACTCGCCTGAAGATGGCTGTAAGGTTGTCAGCCGAAATATCGTGGAAAGAAGTCGATGAGATCCGGCTGCAATCCCGAAATCTTGTGGAATATTCGATAGGCCGGGAAACCTTCAAGAGTCACATCAAATACCTCTTCGGGGAGGAGATGGCATCTAACATCCAGAAGTTGGATAAGTTACGAAACAAACGTGTGAGATTGTTAAGTGCTTCATGTTTCTTACTGAAATGCCGGGATAATGGCTTTATTCCGAAGTTTGCCAGAGTGACACATTTTATCAAGACCGCCGCTGCGAAGTTCATCACACGCAAAGCAAGTTTAGCCCTTGTGAAGGAGAGGATACGCTTCACTCGCCGGGAACTGGACATGATTTCGAAAGAGCTGTTTTATTTGCATATGGAGATTGCATCTAATCTTCCTTCCCTCTCCTGGGAATGGATCGATGGTGTAACATGGGCCAAATCAGACTGGGTCCGTCAGGAGTATTTTTTAAGACAATCATCGAAGTTCGACCGACTCTCAGCAACGTCACGACAAGAAGGTGTTTTTCGACGCTCTGTGGTAAATTTCACGGATAAGGATTTAGACAACGTGACACTGTCTGTACTTGGGAAAGGTCTGAACTTCGCACCGACACCTTGGACCTTACCTTTAACAGATTTTATTAGTGCTGTTGAAGAAGCTGTCAGGCCTCTATCCAGTGAAGCAGCAGAAGAAATCAGGCGGGAAACATGTCGCGCCCTTACGATAACTCGGCCTCAGAAGAGCAACATTTCTTCAATGGAAAGGGCTGAGCTGCGCAAGTTTCGGGAAGATCCTCAGACGGTGGTTCTTCCGGCGGATAAGGGGAATGCCACTGTGCTTTGCCACGTGATATGTATACTCAGAAGATATATAGTTTGCTGAGTGAGACAACGTACAGGAAGCTTGATAAAGACCCTACTCGGAAAGTAGAAAGGAAAACGTCAGAGTTGCTAAACTCCTCTTCTCTGCCGCAAGAAGTTGTGAAAAGATTGAGACCTCGCAGCTCTGTTCCACCGAGGTTATATGGTCTTCCAAAGATCCATAAGGATAATGTGCCCTTCCCCCCCATGAACCATGGACCTTGCCGTTGGTCGGGAGGCTTGCGTGCCTCAGCGATACAGATGGCCGTACCGTAGGTGCAACCACAACGGAGGGGTATCTGTTGAGAGGCCAGACAAACATGTGGTTCCTGAAGAGGGGCAGCAGCCTTTTCAGTAATTGCCGGGGCAGTAGTCTGGATGATTGACTGATCTGTCCTTGTAACATTAACCAAAACGGCCTTGCTGTGCTGGTACTGTGAACGGCTGAAAGCAAGGAGAAACTACAGCCGTAATTTTTCCCGAGGACATGCAGCTTTACTGTATGATTAAATGATGATGGCGTCCTCTTGGGTAAAATATTCTGGAGGTAAAATAGTCCCCCATTCGGATCTCCGGGCGGAAACTACTCAAGAGGACGTAGTTATCAGGAGAAAGAAAAGTGGCATTCTACGGATCAGAGCGTGGAATGTCAGATCCCTTAATCGGGCAGGTAGGTTAGAAAATTTAAAAAGGGAAATGGATAGGTTAAAGTTAGATATAGTGGGAATTAGTGAAGTTCGGTGGCAGGAGGAACAAGACTTTTGGTCAGGTGATTACAGGGTTATAAATACAAAATCAAATAGGGGTAATGCAGGAGTAGGTTTAATAATGAATAAAAAAATAGGAGTGCGGGTTAGCTACTACAAACAGCATAGTGAACGCATTATTGTGGCCAAGATAGACACAAAGCCCATGCCTACTACAGTAGTACAAGCTTATATGCCAACTAGCTCTGCAGATGATGAAGAAATTGATGAAATGTATGACGAGATAAAAGAAATTATTCAGGTAGTGAAGGGAGACGAAAATTTAATGTCCATGGGTGACTGGAATTCGTCAGTAGGAAAAGGGAGAGAAGGAAACATAGTAGGTGAATATGGATTGGGGGGAAGAAATGAAAGAGGAAGCCGCCTTGTAGAATTTTGCACAGAGCATAACTTAATCATAGCTAACATTTGGTTCAAGAATCATGAAAGTAGGTTGTATACCTGGAAGAATCCTGGAGATAAGGTATCAGATAGATTACATAATGGTAAGACAGAGATTTAGGAACCAGGTTTTAAATTGTAAGACATTTCCAGGGGCAGATGTGGATTCTGACCACAATCTATTGGTTATGAACTGCAGATTGAATCTGAAGAAACTGCAAAAAGGCGGGAATTTAAGGAGATGGGACCTGGATAAACTGAAAGAACCAGAGGTTGTAGAGTGTTTCAGGGAGAGCATAAGGGAACAATTGACAGGAATGGGGGAAAGAAATACAGTAGAAGAAGAATGGGTAGCTCTGAGGGATGAAGTAGTGAAGGCAGCAGAGGATCAAGTAGGTAAAAAGACGAGGGCTAATAGAAATCCTTGGGTAACAGAAGAAATATTGAATTTAATTGATGAAAGGAGAAAATATAAAAATGCAGTAAATGAAGCAGGCAAAAAGGAATACAAACGTCTCAAAAATGAGATCGACAGGAAGTGCAAAATGGCTAAGCAGGGAGTATATAGAGGGTTTATACAAGGGCGATGTACTTGAGGACAATATTATGGAAATGGAAGAGCATGTAGATGAAGATGAAATGAGAGATAAGAGTTTGACGGAGCACTGAAAGACCTGAGTCGAAACAAGGCCCCGGGAGTAGACAACATTCCATTAGAACTACTGATGGCCTTGGGAGAGCCAGTCATGACAAAACTCTACCATCTGGTGAGCAAGATGTATGAGACAGCCGAAATACCCTCAGACTTCCAGAAGAATATAATAATTCCAATCCCAAAGAAAGCAGGTGTTGACAGATGTGAAAATTACCGAACTATGAGTTTAATAAGTCACAGCTGCAAAATACTAACGCGAATTCTTTACAGACGAATGGAAAAACTGGTAGAAGCAGACCTCGGGGAGGATCAGTTTGGATTCCGTAGAAATGTTGGAATACGTGAGGCAATACTAACCTTACGACTTACCTTAGAAGAAAGATTAAGAAAAGGCAAACCTACGTTTCTAGCATTTGTAGACTTAGAGAAAGCTTTTGACAATTTTGACTGGAATACTCTCTTTCAAATTCTGAAGGTGGCAGGGGTAAAATATAGGGAGCGAAAGGCTATTTACAATTTCTACAGAAACCAGATGGCAGTTATAAGAGTCGAGGGGCATGAAAGGGAACCAGTGGTTGGGAAAGGAGTGAGACAGGGTTGTAGCACGTCCCGATGTTATTCAATCTGTATATTGAGCAAGCAGTAAAGGAAACAAAAGAAAATTTCGGAGTAGGTATTAAAATTCATGGAGAAGAAGTAAAAACTTTGAGGTTCGCCGATGACATTGTAATTCTGTCAGAGACAGCAAATGACTTGGAAGAGCAGTTGAACGGAATGGACAGTGTCTTGAGAGGAGGATATAAGATGAACATCAAGAAAAGCAAAACGAGGATAATGGAATGTAGTCAAATTAAATCGGGTGATGCTGAGGGGATTAGATTAGGAAATGAGACACTTAAAGTAGTAAAGGAGTCTTGCTATTTGGGGAGCAAAATAACTGATGATGGTCGAAGTAGAGAGGATATAAAATGTAGACTGGTAATGGCAAGGAAATCGTTTCTGAAGAAGAGAAATTTGTTAACATCGACTATAGATTTAAGTGTCAGGAAGTCGTTTCTGAAAGTATTTGTATGGAGTGTAGCCATGTATGGAAGTGAAACATGGACGATAACTAGTTTGGACAAGAAGAGAATAGAAGCTTTCGAAATGTGGTGCTACAGAAGAATGCTGAAGATAAGGTGGGTAGATCACGTAACTAATGAGGAGGTATTGAATAGGATTGGGGAGAAGAGAAGTTTGTGGCACAACTTGACTAGAAGAAGGGATCGGTTGGTAGGACATGTTTTGAGGCATCAAGGTATCACAAATTTAGCATTGGAGGGCAGTGTGGAGGGTAAAAATCGTAGAGGGAGACCAAGAGAACAATACACTAAGCAGATTCAGAAGGATGTAGGTTGCAGTAGGTACTGGGAGATGAAGAAGCTTGCACAGGATAGAGTAGCATGGAGAGCTGCATCAAACCAGTCTCAGGACTGAAGACCACAACAACAACAACAATGTGCCCTTACGCCCCATAGTGAGCAATGTCGGTGCTCCAACATATGATTTATCTAGCCATCTGGCTTCGCTATTGAAACCTTTTGTTGGCAATTGTACGCACCATATTCGCAACTCTGCGGACTTTATCAACAGACTGAGAACACTACAGCTGAAGGACTCGGACTTGTTAGTAAGTTTCGATGTCGTTTCACTCTTCACGAGGGTCCCTCTTTTGGGTTCATTGTCACTTATCGGCAATAAGTTTACGGCCGATATAACTGCGCTGTTTCACCATGCCCTTTCCTCTATTTACTTTCTATTTAATAATGAATATTTTGAGAAACTTGACGGTGTTGCCATGGGTAGTCCTCTGTCCCCTCTGGTAGCAAACTATTATATGGAAGACTTTGAGGAGAGGGCTCTCGATTCGGCGATGATTAAACCAACAGTCTTCTGGCGGTACGTGGACGATACTTTTGTAGTGTGGCCTCACGGTGAAGAAGAGCTTTCGCGGTTTTTACAACATCTGAATTCCATCCACACAAACATTCAGTTTACGATGAAAGTTGAAAAGGATGGTTGCCTACCATTTCTGGACGTCATGGTTAATCGCAGGGTGGATGGGTCATTGGGGCATTCTGTCTATCGAAAACCCACGCATACGGACCTGTACCTGCAGACGTCAAGCTGTCATCACCCGTCACAAACTATGGGCGTCCTTCGAACGTTGGTGCATAGGGCACATGTCGTGTCTGATAAAGAAAGCCTTGCAGACGAATTAGAGCACTTGAAATCTGTATTTCAACATAATGGATATTCTGCACATCAGGTCAGTACTGCTTTAATGATGAAAAAACGTGACCACCCACAAGATCAAGAGGATAAGGAGGTGTTTAAGTCCAGAGCATTTCTCCCATATGTCGGGAACATTTCATCGAAAGTAGGCAGAATTTTAAAGAAACATCGTGTGAAAGCAATCTTCCGGCCACCTACAAAGACTCGTGCTCTTCTGGGCTCAGCCAAGGATGATCTGGGATTACGGAAGGCTGGAATTTATAAAATACCTTGCGAGTGTGGGAAAGCCTACATTGGTCAGACCACACGCACAGTACACGACCGCTGCGTTGAACATGAGCGCCACACTCGCCTTTTACAGCCCAGTAAGTCGGCCATAGCCGAACATTGTATTTCCACAGGACATACTATGGATTATTCGGCCACGAAAATCTTGGCCCCATCGAGATCCTTTTTTTTTCCTTTATTGTTATTTTAATACCTAAACAACAGGTAGGCTGTCAGCGGCATGCTACGCCGCTCTTCAGCCATAGTGTTGCCAAGAACAGAACACAGTATGGAGAATCAGTATGAACAAAGTGACGTGCAAAAAAGAGTGGTCACAGATACACACAAAAAAAAAAAATGGTTCAAATGGCTCTGAGCACTATGGGACTTAACATCTGTGGTCATCAGTTCCCTAGAACTTAGAACTACTTAAACCTAATTAACCTAAGGACATCACACACTTCCATGTCCGAGGCAGGATTCGAACCTGCGACCGTAGCGGTCACACGGTTCCAGACTGAAGCGCCCAGAACCGCACGGCCACACCGGCCGGCATACACAAAAAACACGGAGCCGTTCAGACTCGACGAAAACGACACTGAAAACACGTTGACACGGCGCACAGAACACTGGTGAATCCGACGGCACAAGTGAACGGAAAAGCGTGACGGCGGACACTAAAAAACACAAAACGACGTCACACACAAGAGACACAGATGGCGATGATCTCCGGCTCGCGAATGTTCACTGAGCGGGTGCGAGTCCGATCGAGATCCTTCTGGGATTCAGTTGTTAAGGAATCCGTGGAAATACGTTTGGCGGAAAATCTCATTAATCGTGATGGCGGCTTTCTATTGAATAAGGCCTGGGACCCGTTGATTTCTTTAATAGCAACCAAAAGAAAACTTTTTATGGCTTCTGACATGTCAAGCGACAAGTAATTTTAATTTTAATATTGAAATTTTGCATTTTATTGGACACGTCTGCGTGCATGTTTTACTTGTTTCACGCATTCGTTTGCGCTCCATAGGTGCAGTAATATTGTAGAGGGCCTTGGAATCGACAGGTGCCGCGCATGCAACGGTAACTTACGCATGCGCGTCTTGCAGCACTTTTACGTATAAATAGAGCGACTTGCACTAGCAATCTCCAGTGTCAAACACTCGCCTGAAGATGGCTGTAAGGTTGTCAGCCGAAATATTGTGGAAAGAAGTCGATGAGATCCGGCTGCAATCCCGAAATCTTGTGGAATATTCGATACGCCGGGAAAACTTCAAGCGTCAGAAAGCGAAATTTGTTCACAATGAATTTATCGTTCTCTGACTTCCACTGAAGTCATTTGATACGTGCTATTTGCGTCCAATAATACGACAGAAAGCAGCAGTGCCATAATTACCAAACATACACAGCTTGTGTTAAACAATGTTTATTAGCTTGCACAATTTAAATACAATGAAACATAAACTTTACAACCTCACAGGAGCACAATAAAATTTTTTCTTAAAACTCTGTTGAAATCTGCATAACAAACGCATAAAATGAAATGATAATTAAATGGACACCCTAGCTGCAAACAGGCGATGATGTACTTCATTGGGGACATGTTGAAAATGTGTGCCCCGACCGGGACTCGAACCGGTCGGGGCACACATTTTCAAAATGTTCCCAATGAAGTACATCAACGCCTGTTTGCAGCTAGGGTGTCCATTTAATTATCATTTCATTCTACTAAAGCTGCATGGTCATCAACGGTAACTGTTCTTTCGGGAATAGATACTACCATCATATATAAATGCATAAAACATTAAGAAAATTTCTGTTGGCGTAAATACTTCACAGAATTAAAGCTTGCCAAGCTCTGAAACCGCGAGACTATCCAGTACAATGACTTCTCTTTTGCAATATAAGTTCATACCATGGTATAACATTAAGGCATAACATAAGGCACACGAATAACAGTAAGGCAACTTCTAGAACTTCAACGCTCGGCAGTGAAGACACCTGGCACACGAACTTCTGACTAAGGAATAGTTCAGTTGACGGTAGTACAGTTAGGTACAAATTAAATAACCCACAATTAATAAAAAAACAGCTCCTCAGCATCTAAACATTCCCTGAGAATTAACACACATGAAACCCTCCTTTATTAAAATTAAATTTTACAATCAGCATACAAAGTACAAATATAATACAAATGTCTGATAAGTGAATACAAAAATAATAAGGCGGAGCGTCCAGCAGTTTAATCGGGCACTAATTACAGAATGACGCAGTTTTACAGGTTTAAATTCATATTTCGAGCGAAAGGTACGTCCGCCAAGGCTGCAGAGGAACGAGCTACAAAGCTTAACGACCTGACAAGGCCAGGAACAAAGAGGACAACAATACTCAACTCAAGGACGAGATCTAGACAGAAAGCCAGGAACATGGGGCCCGATCTAACGAAACACAGTTGCACTGGCAACGGCCAAGTCGTCAAGTCTCGTTGCCACGTACCACCGTACCGGACGAAATACACTGCGCTCCGCACAACTGAAACATAAATCAACTACAACAGCACGCTTGCAATTGCACATTCATATTACATTAAAGAATAAAACATAACATTAAAACAGGAAGGTTCGCTGATCTTTTTTTAAACCCAACACTTAAGAATTCACTTAAACAGTGCAATACACACCTTCCTTAAAACGTAATAGCTACCGCTGAGTATTACTTTAAACGGGCAAGAGCTCACCACAACCACACTTTCGTGGAATCTGACGTAATTTTACAACATAGTATGTCATTACTCGTTAATTAAGGTGCCAAATTTTCATACTTAATCACCAAGGTTACAATAATTTTAGATATACTATCACTCAGTGATAAGGAGCTCACCGCGTTTCCTTACATGTACACCACTGGCCATTAAAATTGCTACACCACGAAGATGACGTGCTACAGACGCGAAATTCAACCGACAGGAAGAAGATGCTGTGATATGCAAATGGTTATCTTTGCAGAGCATTCACAAAAGGGTGGCGCCAGTGGCGACACCTACAACGTGCTGACATGAGGAAAGTTTCCAACCGATTTCTCATACACAAACAGCAGTTGACCGGCGTTGCCACATTGCTGCTCGCGTTGGTCGAGATCCAATGACTGTTAGCAGAATATGTAATCGGTAGGTTCAGGAGGGTAATACGGAACGCCGTGCTGGATCCCAACGGCCTCGTATCACTAGCAGTCGAGATGACAGGCATCTTATCCGCATGGCTGCAACGGATCGTGCAGCCACGTCTCGATCCCTGAGTCAACAGATGGGGACGTTTTCAAGACAACAACCATCTGCACGAACAATTCGACGTCGTTTGCAGCAGCGTGGACTATCAGCTCGGAGACCATGGCTGCGGCTACCCTTGACGCTGCATCACAGACAGGAGCGCCTGCGATGGTGCACTCAACGACGAACCTGGGTGCACGAATGGCAAAACGTCATTTTTTCAGATGAATCCAGGTTCTGTTTACAGCATCATGATGGTCGCATCCGTGTTTGGCGACATCGCGGTGAACGCACATTGGAAGCGTGTATTCGTCATCGCCATACTGGCGTATCACCCGGCGTGATGGTATGCGGTGCCATTGGTTACACGTCTCTGTCACCTCTTGTTCGCATTGACTGCACTTTGAACAGTGGACGTTACATTTCAGATGTGTTACGACCCGTGGCTCTACTCTTCATTCGATCCCTACGAAACCCTACATTTCAGCAGGATAATGCATGACCGCATGTTGCAGGTCCTGTACGGGCCTTTCTGGATACAGAAAATGTTCGACTGCTGCCCTGGCCAGCACATTCTTCAGATCTCTCACAACCGAAAATGTCTGGTCAATGGTGGCCGAGCAACTGGCTCGTCACAATACGCCAGTCACTACTCTTCATGAACAGTGGTACTGTGTTGAAGCTGCATGGGCAGCTGTACCTGTACACGCAATCCAAGCTCTGTTTGACTCAATGCCCAGGCGTATCAAGGCTGTTATTACGGCCAGAGGTGGTTGTTCTGGGTACTGATTTCTCAGGATGTATGTACCGAAATTTCGTGAAAATGTTATCACATGTCAGTTCTAGTATAATATATTTGTCGAATGAATACCATTTTATCATCTGCATTTCTTCTTGGTGTAGCAGTTTTAATGACCAGTAGTTAGCTGCAGATCCGTCCTGAAGTGGTAGGAAACTAAGATGGAAAGCCCAAGACCAGTTATCATGCCACGTACGGCATAACTTTGAGATATCGGACTCGTCACTGAAGACAACATCAGTTAACCATTAACATATAACTTCTCAACATGCACTGCGTGGCGAGAAAAGCCAAGCACCACGTCTCGTGCCGGAACCCAAAAGTTTTCTGTCTTCTTTGGCCGCAGCAATCCAGTAATACCACACTCAATGAGCATGCGCACCAAGTAAGAGCCAACCTCCCGACCGTGCTGTAACCGCAACCGACAGACCACACAGTGAGAGATGATGACTCGACGCTGAAAGGGGACTGATGACCTCAGATGTTAAGTCCCACAGTGCTTAGAACTATTTGAACGCTGAAGACTTACATACCCGAGCCCGCGATGAACAACTGACTCGCGCCCGGCCAAAGCGAAATCTATGGCAAAGATGACACTACTAGAAAGGAATACTGGCGCCAGCCGCACGACGTATCAGCGTTTGTCTGTAGTGTATCCTTGTATGGAAGCGAACAGTTCAGAAACGAACAAAATATGAGCTTTTGAAATGTGGCATTTCTGAAGAATGCTGAAGATTAGATGGTTAGATCCAGTAACTTATGAGGAGGTACTGGACCGAATTGGGGAAAAAAAATTTAAAGCACAGTATAATTAATAGAACGGAGCAGTTTTTACAACGCGTAACGAGGCATGGAGCAATCGGCAGTTCGTAACTAGCCTGTTCGTACGTTGGCAGCGCTATAGACTGTGTTAACGTCGCCGACAGCGCTCTGCGCCCTCGGCAAGAGATTCTGTGGTTGGAAGGACTAGCAGTTGGCGAGTGGATACAGAAGTGTATGGGCCTTGTTTTCTTAATGGAGACTCTGTGTTGGTAGGATACGTGATGTAAAGTGAGATGAAATTTCTTATAAGAAAATACGAAAGGAAAGATATAATAATGTATGTGTGGTTGATAATGTTTGGGTAGTGGAATTATTGACAACCATGTAATTTTTGAAACTGGATGTCACTTGAATAAGGTAAAATTTTCTAAATATATTGTTTGCTCTTCAACAAAATCTTTCTTTTGCTAGCCATATGCCTCCTAGTAGTTAAGAGTCTATAGTAGCTAGAATCCTTTTATTTAGCTGGCTGTTGTTGCTACTTGCTGCAATTGCTGTAGTTCGTGCTATGAAGATTTTCTGTGAGGTAAGTGACTTATGAAAAAGAATGGGGTTTCCTCTATCGTGATTAATGATTGAAATGAGTTTAGGCAATTAACAGATTTGGAAGTAATTTCATATTTCTTTAATTTCATATTTTTTGGATTTGTGTAACTGTTAGGATTTCTTGCAATTCAGGACTATTCTTTTGTGTTAATTATTGAAAGTCATGTTTTCAATGTATAGCAGTCAGATTGCGTTGGGCTTGTATACTGTAGGTAATAAATGAACGGGTTAAGTTTGAGTTGTCTTTGTCAGGAAAAATTCTGTTGGTCACTGCTTAATAAAAAAATATTAAAGGCTTAGTTTCAAGTTTGATGATGGGTGTAGGTGGGCAGAGTGGATTGGGGTAGGGTAAAAGTTCTAGAGAGAGACCAAGGAAGAACGCAGAAAACAGGTTAAAATGGATGTTAGTTGCAGTAGTTATGTGTGCATTCAAAGCCGCCTTCTGTTTATAAAATATTTATAATATCTAAATATTGGTAACTCGATCTTCGGTGGGTGAACTTTGCTGTATATTATGTAGTTATTGCTAGCCACGAGATTTCTATTAAATAAAACAATATTCATCTTTCTCAGACTTCCACTGAATGCCAAGACGTCTGAAGTCACACATAAACATTAGTTGAATTTAGCCATAAGTTTTATCTCAAAGAAACCGCGCAACGGAAATTTAACTACCGGGCTTCGTATCGACCGCTCAAGGATGAACTTCACTAAATGCTTGCTGGTATCTTTCTCTTACAGGATAAATGAGGTTAATGACCACACGAGATAGAATGATGTGGTAGTAATGACATTGGGGAAAAATTTAACCAACTCAGTTGATTCTAAATTGACATTTATTCACAAAATGGTGCGTACTCATTTAACACGTACCAAATCCTAACAACATGGTTCCTTAAAGACAAAATGTTTTTCGTCACATTAATCATGCTTATTCAGTGAGGATTAGTTTAACACAACATCGACGCTCACGTGCTTACACGTGATTTCGGATTATTACTCGACTCTTCAACGGAGTAATGGATTGAAATTTCCACAAATTTTATGTATAATGACGTCAGTATCATATATTTTAAATATACAACTAAGCATTTCTTGTGCCACATTTGCCGTATTCACGGTAGAAATTTTTTACGGAAGCAGATGATCTTTCACTTTCACGCATAACAGTCCTGTGTACTGTTTCCTCGGTAATATGTTTCCTTGAGCACGTAACGACAAGCGGTCTCAATCACCTCAAAATTACTCTGAAACAACAAGTAGTAGATATAATGTTATTCCTTGTGCTGTAGTTTGTGTCATTTAACCAACACATTCGATCACCAACGTAATCATCAAAACACGCAGTTTGCCTCGCACTATATCCACAACACCCTGTATATTTGCTTATCTCTGTGCGTCAACGTTCCTGATCTTATGTTTCCTAGAACAACGGATAATAGCTCACGGAATCTCAAAAAATGGTTCAAATGGCTCTGAGCACTATGGGACTTAACATCTATGGTCATCAGTCCCCTAGAACTTAGAACTACTTAAACCTAACTAACCAAAGGACATCACACAACACCCAGCCATCACGAGGCAGAGAAAATCCCTGACCCCGCCGGGAATCGAACCCGGGAACCCGGGCATGGGAAGCGAGAACGCTACCGCACGACCACGAGATGCGGGCAACGGAATCTCATTTCAGTGAAATCTCTACCCTTCTTGTTTGTGTTCAGATTCCATTTCCGCATAGTAAAGTTGGGACAGAGAGTGATTTATAGATCTTTATCTTCGTTTCCTTCCTCCTCTGATCATCTGTTTCTTCCACACGAGCTAATGAAGTTAGTGGTTTGTTGTGGCGTCTAAAACTCCAGTGACACTTACATGTTTCCTAGATCCCTGTAGTCTGACACTATGATATGTGAGCACTACGAAGGAAAATATCTTGCAGCGTGACTTTGGCTGGTTCAAATGGCTCTGAGCACTATGGGACTTAACATCTGAGGTCATCAGTCCCCTAGAACTTAGAACTAACCTAAGGACATCACAAACATCCATGCCCGTGGTAGGATTCGAACCTGCGACCGTAGCGGTCGTGCGGTTTCAGACTGTAGCGCCTAGAACCGCTCGGCCACTCCGGCCGGCGCAGCGTGACTTTGCAAAGTTATAAATATTGTTATATTTTAGATATAATTAATGTATTAAGATACGTTTTGTTATATTTTAGGTATAACCATTCCACAATTTTGATAGATTAGCTATATTAATTTGTATATTGCTCTTCTTTAATTCGTTTTTCACGAAAACGAGTAACTTGGTGAGTACTGATATATTTGTGATTTTTCACGCTTTGATCAAAGTCTGCGACATTTGTGTTGAAAGAATCCCCTATTTTTACCTTAAACTGGGACAGGTAACTAAGCAATTTGATATTAAAGTAAATTTCTATATTTCTACTTGGGAGTTACGTTAGTGATACTTTTTACTATTTGCAATTTAGTAATGTGGTGATTTTCAAATTACACGATACACACTAAATCGTTGATTAGTATATGTTCTATGTCTGTTTTAAAATTTTTTTCAGTGAGGAACTACAATATACAGAAGAAAAATGTATTCTGTAAAATCGGGGAGTATTTTGTGGTCAGATAAAGGGAGATTGTCAGTGTTTTATACGGTATGCGTAGGACGTGGAGAGTGTGCAAGAGTAGGATTGGAGGTACGCGGTTGTATAGACGTATCCGAGTGAGAACGTACAAGCCTGTTAAGAATCAAATGACTCGGCTGTTAGGAAATCCGAAGGCATGTGAGAGGAGGGTGTAGGGCGGAGTTTTAATACAGGATTCAAGACGGCGAGAGTAAACGGAGACGGAAGGTGAGAAGGACTGCATCGCGCTCGATAACTTGCTAGAATGCTAGAATTATGGTGCAACTGAAATACCACATTGGCATTAGAGAGAACAGGTCCAATTAAGGCTACGTCGATTGGAGTTTGATGGGACTACGCATTCTCTATGTACGGTCTATTAGTTGTTTTAAGCTGTTGGCGGCTTTTTGTTGTATGGTTGGAAAGTGATTTTTTCATAGCAGTTTACGATGGAGACTTAGGCCTAAGTAGTCCAGATTTCCAACTTACTGGGTAGAAATGTTGTAAATGGTGAAGTAACAGTCACGGGAGTGGGAGCTGCGGGTGGTTCGTCTTGTCATTATTGACTGTGTCTTAAATAGGTTGATCGTGAAGAGCTACTGGTTGCGTCAAGAAGCAGATTGGTTGAGATGGAATTCAAGGGATTGTTGAGGTTACTGGAGGTTGAGATCAAATTAGGCGCGTGTCAGTTTCACAGGTTACAATGGAATTTTGTTCGATCGTTACAGATATAACTGCATACTTGCATTACATTATGCTCGGTTTCATTTCTTTGAATTCGTACTGTACACAACAATATCGTACAAAAAGTAGGTAAGTAGTAATTTAAAAAAAAATAAACAGGTGTTTCTGAATATCACATTTACAGGGTGTTTCAAAAATGACCGGTATATTTGAAACGGCAATAAAAACTAAACGAGCAGCGATAGAAATACACCGTTTGTTGCAATATGCTTGGGAGAACAGTACATTTTCAGGCAGACAAACTTTCGAAATTACAGTAGTTACAATTTTCAACAACAGATGGCGCTGCAAGTGATGTGAAAGATATAGAAGACAACGCAGTCTGTGGGTGCGCCATTCTGTACGTCGTCTTTCTGCTGTAAGCGTGTGCTGTTCACAACGTGCAAGTGTGCTGTAGACAACATGGTTTATTCCTTAGAACAGAGGATTTTTCTGGTGTTGGAATTCCACCGCCTAGAACACAGTGTTGTTGCAACAAGACGAAGTTTTCAACGGAGGTTTAATGTAACCAAAGGACCGAAAAGCGATACAATAAAGGATCTGTTTGAAAAATTTCAACGGACTGGGAACGTGATGGATGAACGTGCTGGAAAGGTAGGGCGACCGCGTACGGCAACCACAGAGGGCAACGCGCAGCTAGTGCAGCAGGTGATCCAACAGAGGCCTCGGGTTTCCGTTCGCCGTGTTGCAGCTGCGGTCCAAATGACGCCAACGTCCACGTATCGTCTCATGCGCCAGAGTTTACACCTCTATCTATACAAAATTCAAACGCGGCAACCCCTCAGCGCCGCTACCATTGCTGCACGAGAGACATTCGCTAATGATATAGTGCACAGGATTGATGACGGCGATATGCATGTGGGCAGCATTTGGTTTACTGACGAAGCTTATTTTTACCTGGACGGCTTCGTCAATAAACAGAACTGGCGCATATGGGGAACCGAAAAGCCCCATGTTGCAGTCCCATCGTCCCTGCATCCTCAAAAAGTACTGGTCTGGGCCGCCATTTCTTCCAAAGGAATCATTGGCCCATTTTTCAGATCCGAAACGATTACTGCATCACGCTATCTGGACATTCTTCGTGAATTTGTGGCGGTATAAACTGCCTTAGACGACACTGCGAACACCTCGTGGTTTATGCAAGATGGTGCCCGGTCACATCGCACGGCCGACGTCTTTAATTTCCTGAATGAATATTTCGATGATCGTGTGATTGCTTTGGGCTATCCGAAACATACAGGAGGCGGCGTGGATTGGCCTCCCTATTCGCCAGACATGAACCCCTGTGACTTCTTTCTGTGGGGACACTTGAAAGACAAGGTGTACCGCCAGAATCCAGAAACAATTGAACAGCTGAAACTGTACATCTCATCTGCATGTGAAGCCATTCCGCCAGACACGTTGTCAAAGGTTTCGGGTAATTTCATTCAGAGACTACGTCATATTATTGCTACGCTTGGTGGATATGTGGAAAATATCGTACTATAGAGTTTCCCAGACCACAGCGCCATCTGTTGTTGAAAATTGTAACTACTGTAATTGCGAAAGTTTGTCTGCCTGAAAATGTACTGTTGTCCCAAGCATATTGCAACAAACGGTGTATTTCTATCGCTGCTCGTTTAGTTTTTATTGCCGTTTCAAATATACCGGTCATTTTTGAAACACCCTGTATCTTGCCCATTCGGCTGGACGGCACCACTTGACAATGTCGAACGGTATGTCAGACATCGCCGTTGTTGTCTCCAAGCCATACTGCCCTCTCTTCTATCAGTAATGGTATGTTGTTCGCTTCACCTGCACTCTTCAAACGCACCCTGCTCTTGTACTAGATTCATCACAACAATGAAGCAATTTGTTCCTCGGTACAAACATAACGCCTCGCCAATGTTTCTCTTCTCTGCGTATCTGTAAAAATACGATTCCGTACGAAAGAGCTAAAAGATTTTATGCTGTTATACCGGCAGACTGTTGAAATTAAGAGACTTAATATTCGGATGCTTTAAAAATGAATTATCAGCATTTCACATTTTGACCTTTGTTTTTTACGTCTGTCAAGAAAACTAGTAACCGCCTAATGACCACTTTTCATGTATACGAAAGATGGTAAATCAAGCAGAGTTGTTGTTGCCTTAAACGATTACACTATATTTGAGCAAACAGTCAATTTTTATCACATCAGAACATAAATAGTACAGTGAATATAATGACGTCCAGAATTCATCAATGAGCAGGGGAAAACGTCATTTTAAATATAAAAACAACGAAAACAATTTTAGCAGGCAAAGGAAAATCAAGTACAGCTCCGGATAAATCTATATAGAGCAATGATGATACGGTGCATTAATTTAGACTTGTGGCTGATTTCTGTTGGCTGTCACAGAATACACATAATGTAAAAATTGAAACGTTAAAAGAAAAATGCCGCCGAGGCTACAACAACTGTGATGAAACACGTGGAGGTTTCTTTTTCGTAAAAAAAAGACGTTCTTTGGAGAAAGTGGAACATGTTTAATTCAAGTCAGCTGAATTAACAGAGCGTTTGTGCTTGGTAATAACTGGATGAATAATAGAAAAATACCAGGAAACTATACTTCCGGACTGATTCTCGGAAGATGAGGCAAGTTAGAAGCCATACAACCACAAAATGCAAGCGTTGTGCAACCGGCTGTTTACCAATGTGTAAGTGACACTGCAAGTGGGTGTGGGAGATTGCGCAGTTTTCGAGCGCTGGGATATCTTGCGCAAGATACGCCCGGAAACTGTATAAACGGTCTCCTCTCAAGCAGACGACAGCACTGCATAAAAACGCTGTTTTACCGGAATAGAAGCTTCCAGCCATTGTACAAAGCATCAGGTACTGAAGTAAAATAGGCGTTCAACGGTACACACGATTTTTTTTGCTACAGGTTACGTCTCGTTACAACATGATAGGGACGAGAAAGAGGAACGCATTGTATTGTAATGCCTGTGTTAGCACTTATAAGCGGGATAACTGTCAATAGGCCGAAATTGTATTAACTGTCGCAGAAACGCGACAGTGACAAGTATAGAAAATAAGTGAGTGCGAAAAAAAAGGCATTCTATAAAGGAAAGGCCACTGGACTTCATGGACTAGCCATTACATTCTGTATTGAATAAGCGGAAGAATTGGTACTTTGACTAGCAACAGACTGTCGTAGGTTGCTGGAAGAAATGAGCACAGTATGGGATTAGAAAGCAGTGCATGTCATACCAGCCATTAAGAAGCATCGAGTGATAAATGCGCTTACAGACCTGTCCACTGTTACAAAATTATGGACTGTACTTTGTGCTCGGCTATGAATTCTCTGGAGACCAACGATGTCCTCTGTGGAAATATAACACGAGTTCCCTAAGACCCGATAGTGTGAAACCCAACGTACTGTGTTCGTTCGCGAGATTTAAAGGACGTACGTAATACAGCCGAAGCGGAAGCCGTGTTTCGTGATTAGTGAAAAATCCCTCGAGAAATCTCCGCGTCATTTTTTACTACGCAAAATACATTTTTACGGAATAAGCGAACATGTGTGTAATTGACTTGAAGAGCCACTACCATGCAGAACTGATTACTTCAGCCTTCATGGAGAGATAATGTCAAAGAAGAATGGTAAGACTGTCACTTTTCACGATATAAATCTTACCTGCCACACAGTGTGTTTAGATTCCTATAGTTATTTGCAGATGTCGCAGCTACATTCGGGGATGTAAGGTCATTACAAAAGTGTTGCTGTAGCAGGCAGACATGAATCAGTCCAATCTTCCGGAATTCAGGGGTGTCTGCCCTGAACGATTTCAAATGGAACAAAGCTATAAATCTGGTCGTCGAGTAAGAATATATGACTCTAAGGTTCATGAGAAGCATACCTACGAATGAGATTGCTTACGACACTTTTATTTAAGAAATTGATGAGCATTTTCTTCCAGATCAGCGACCCTTACCCAGTTAACCTAACGAAAGGGACGGACAAGTTTCAAAGAAGAGCTGCAACACGCGCTCTTCTTTACGGATTTGCTTCGTTGGCAGGAACGCGTCCGCAAGCACCTGTTGGAGCTGTTTTACAGTGGCGTAATACTCGTAGTTCCAGTAAAGTCAGTTGGTGATGGAAGATCGACAAAATCTTTGACAAATATCTTTCACAGATGTTAAGCTCTAACGTGAACACAAATATAACTTCATCACTGTTATATCTTACGTAATGACCACGACGGCAGATGTAGAGAAATTTGAGCATATACTATTCGCACAAACCAAGCTGATACGCGGCGCAATAGCTGATGAGAGCGACTGTAAAGTGTAAATACTGTAATTTTTCTAATTTTTAATTTCTATTGAGAGAGTGTCTAACAGTTTCGTTCAGGTACACACACTTTCGCACGTTACCTGACCTATGACCACAGTAGAAGAAAATAGGGCACGAAGATGAAGTGTATTCTCTAAATAGTGATTCATTATTAAAATAAATTTCCAGCAGTTTTCCAAAAGGTTACAGAACTGAATGACAGGCCACACAAATCACAGTTAGACCATAAACGCAGTTTTCCATGATCGAAATAATACACATACACTCCTGGAAACTGAAATAAGAACACCGTGAATTCATTGTCCCAGGAAGGGGAAACTTTATTGACACATTCCTGGGGTCAGATACATCACATGATCACACTGACAGAACCACAGGCACATAGACACAGGCAACAGAGCATGCACAATGTCGGCACTAGTACAGTGTATATCCACCTTTCGCAGCAATGGAGGCTGTTATTCTCCCATGGAGACGATCGTAGAGATGCTGGATGTAGTCCTGTGGAACGGCTTGCCATACCATTTCCACCTGGCGCCTCAGTTGGACCGGCGTTCGTGCTGGACGTGCAGACCGCATGAGACGACGCTTCATCCAGTCCCAAACATGCTCAATGGGGGACAGATCCGGAGATCTTGCTGGCCAGGGTAGTTGACTTACACCTTCTAGAGCACGTTGGGTGGCACGGGATACATGCGGACGTGCATTGTCCTGTTGGAACAGCAAGTTCCCTTGCCGGTCTAGGAATGGTAGAACGATGGGTTCGATGACGGTTTGGATGTACCGTGCACTATTCAGTGTCCCCTCGACGATCACCAGTGGTGTACGGTCAGTGTAGGAGATCGCTCCCCACACCATGATGCCGGGTGTTGGCCCTGTGTGCCTCGGTCGTATGCAGTCCTGATTGTGGCGCTCACCTGCACGGCGCCAAACACGCATACGACCATCATTGGCACCAAGGCAGAAGCGACTCTCATCGCTGAAGACGACACGTCTCCATTCGTCCCTCCATTCACGCCTGTCGCGACACCACTGGAGGCGGGCTGCACGATGTTGGGGCGTGAGCGGAAGACGGCCTAACGGTGTGCGGGACCGTAGCCCAGCTTCATGGAGACGGTTGCGAATGGTCCTCGCCGATACCCCAGGAGCAACAGTGTCCCTAATTTGCTGGGAAGTGGCGGTGCGGTCGCCTACGGCACTGCGTAGGATCCTACGGTGTTGGCGTGCATCCGTGCGTCGCTGCGGTCCGGTCCCTGGTCGACGGGCACGTGCACCTTCCGCCGACCACTGGCGACAACATCGATGTACTGTGGAGACCTCACGCCCCACGTGTTGAGCAATTCGGCAGTACGTCCACCCGGCCTCCCGCATGCCCACTATACGTCCTCGCTCAAAGTCCGTCAACTGCACATACGGTTCACGTCCACGCTGTCGGGGCATGCTACCAGTGTTAAAGACTGCGATGGAGCTCCGTATGCCACGGCAAACTGGCTGACGCTGACGGCGGCGGTGCACAAATGCTGCGCAGCTAGCGCCATTCGACGGCCAACACCGCGATTCCTGGTGTGTCCGCTGTGCCGTGCGTGTGATCATTGCTTGTACAGCCCTCTCGCAGTGTCCGGAGCAAGTATGGTGGGTCTCACAGACCGGTGTCAATGTGTTCTTTTTTCCATTTCCAGGAGTGTATACAGCTGGCTTTTTGGACGCAGGGGCATAACAGCGATGTCGCTCTGTTTGACGCAGCACTTACGTTTTCTCACACATTTGGGTCGCACTGGACGAACTATCCTCTGAAGTGTGGACTGTAGCACTGAACTTTCCCCAGACATCACTCTCCTTCTAATGCAGCACATTTGCAATTGTATACAATGCATCACTTAATTTTCGTCCTGCACTCTTCACAATCTCACCAAACACAGCTTCGTTAAAAATCATCTGATCCCAAAAAATCGATCATTTCGCGCTGCCAGTGCTACTTTAAAACATCATAATTGTTGACTCAACTTCCGTACTAAGCCACTACTAGCGTCAATCCACCAATCTTCAGTAAGGCTCGTATTACACTGTAAAGATTCTATGTCAAAGATTTTGTCAGACTTCTTTCACCAAACTGGAGCTATTGCAGTATTGTAAAATTTTTCGTCGTGATTTCTCAGGGATGGATGCCGAAGAGATAATCTCCTGTACAGCAGCATTTAATGTATTGTTAGTGGCGAGGGCATCGCCTGGAAGAAAAGAAAAATGGAAACTATTATGGCCAGAAAAATAGACATGTAAACTGTTCATAAAATACCACTGTAAATATCTGCAATTGATAATGATACGAAGAAATTCTCGAAACGAGCATGCTAACTAAAATGAAAAAATACGTATGCTAAACTGTTGCAGTTTCATTAATTAAATCATGAATGTCGTTTCTGCTAAAGATTGCCTCATGGTTAGGTTAAGATCTTTAGCAATAGGCGAAAGGTATTCGAGCTTTCAATATAGTACTCACATCCCACAATGTATCATTTCACCTATTATTCCAGAAACATGTTAACCAATACATAAATCACTTATGAAGGAATTTATGAACATTAGGTTAGGTTTCTTAGAGTAACCAATAAAGACATTTATTTGACTTATGTACATTTTATTGACAAAACTTGCATTTCCAAATCATCATAGACTCCTCAGTCCATTTAATTTCTTCCACAGTGTAGCCAATTCAAATTCAGCTGGTCGCTGTAGTTGTTTCTTTATAAGATTATAACCACCTGTGATTTTTGTAACTAGCGTGATATGTGTTGTCAAGAGTTTCATATCGTTTATACTTTGGAATGATCACTGTGGTGGTAGCCTCGAACGAAATATACTTCATCGTCATTTTATAGGTGAAAGCCACTAAAGTAACCAAAGTGACAAGTATGCAAAGGTGTGAATTTTAATCAAAGCTAGACTCACGCTGTAATTTTTACCAAAGATCTTTGATAAAAGATATCTCTGATAACACAGCTCTGCAAAACTTAAGAACGAGCTAGACAGAAATGAATGAAAGTGTGGTAGCATGTTGCTAGTGGTCTGCCAGTAGTGCCCTATTATATGGCATGAATCAGCATGTCTGTAGCTCCAAATTGGGCTGGCTGCGCAACACGAAGCAGTTGGAGAACTGGGAGTGTCAATCAGCAAGCACTTATGGTGAGCCAGCCGTAGTGGCCGAGTGGTTCTAGACGCTACAGTCTGGAACCGCGCGACCGCTACCTAAGTTCTAGGGGACTGATGACCACAGCAGTTAAGTCCCATAGTGCTCAGAGCCATTTGTTTGTTGCACTTATGGTGAACTGTGTAGCTCGCCCTCATTACGACATGGCACAGAGACAACATTTGGTGCCTTTACATGGTGAAGGATCGCCAACAAACTGGAAGAAGGACGATGTTTGACGGGCGTATCCCAGGAGTTTAGTACTGCTCACAGCATAGTTTCACAAGCATGGAGGCGTTTCTAATCTCAGGTACTGCAGCCCAAAGAAGAGGAGGCGGTCGACCATGCTCAATTACAGGTGCAGATGACCGCTACATTGTGGAACAGGCAAGAAGGGAGCCCCGTCAAAAACATTGTGCAATTATAACCTCACGTAACAGGACTACAAGACACGCAATATGACGCAACACAGTGTCACGGCAGGTGTGTAAGGGTGGTCTATTTGCCAGAAGATCAACACGTTATGTTCCGTTGACACCTGCACATGAGTGACACTACTTACGGTGCCGAAAAACGCATAGGGACTGGACCAACGAGTAGCGGAGACACATGCAGATGAGAGCAGATTCAGTATGAATAGTAATTCTGAAGATGCTCTCATTTGGTGAGAGGTGGGAACACATAACGCACCCAATATCACTGTCGAACATGATCATTTTGATCATCCAGGTATTATTGTGTGGGGGGGCATAATGTTGCATGGGTGTACCGACTTCCATATTTTTGAACATGGTACATTCACTGATCAAAGTTACTGTGACACTAAACTCCTTCCCCATGTGCATCTTTTCAGGCGTACATTCAGCCCTGATTTTATTTTTATGGTAGACCACATGTGGCCATACTGAACAGCTCAGATGGAGAAGCTCTTGCAAGGTGATGGTATTCAACGAACAAACTGGCCTGCCCATTCTTCCTACTTAAATCCCATCGAGTATGTGTAGTATGTGTTGAGGTATTACGGCACATTCACATGCACCTACAACCTCCGGCATTTGCCATCTGGGCTGGTGGAGGAACAGAATGACTTACCACAAGAGCTCGTTACCGACCTTGCGGTAAAGGAGTGTATTGCATTACTCCCCCTGGCGATCATATACCCTATCAAGAACCACTTCCCACCTTTTTGATGTCCAAGTGACTGACACAAATATCGGCAACTTCAGTGTAATTATTGCCTTTAAATAAAAGTGTTTTTTTCTGTTCGTCCCATATCGGATTTCTTTCGATTAACTTCTGACTGTACTGTAGCGGTTCTTTCTATGTACAGTCGAGAGTTCATAGAGCTATGTTATGTGGCAATGACATCTCATGAGAAAGTTACTTTCGTCTTTAAGTGTTGGACACGAGTGGAACGTCGCTAAGTATAGTGTCAAAGTTTTTACCAAAGGGCTCTGATCAAAGATCTTCCTCAAAGATAATTTACAATGCCATATGGGAAGCGACCACAGCACTACCGTTCACAGACTCAGACTCATCACACTCGCCGAACTACAGTGGGGAAGAAGGAAGCCGGTGTAGCACTAACAAGTGATTATATAACGGTGCCGTTAATTTCTAGAGCCCCCTTCCCCCCCCCCCCCCCCCCCCCCCCCCATGAGCCATGGGCCTTACCATTGGTGGGGAGGCTTGCGTGCCCAGCGATACAGATAGCCGTACCGTAGGTGCAACCACAACGGAGGGATATCTGTTGAGAGGCCAGACAAACGTGTGGTTCCTGAAGAGGGGCAGCAGCCTTTTCAGTAGTTGCAGGGGCAACAGTCTGGATGATTGACTGATCTGGCCTTGTAACAATAACCAAAACAGCCTTGCTGTTCTGGTACTGCGAACGGCTGAAAGCAGAGGGAAACTACAGCCGTAATTTTTCCCGAGGGCATGCAGATTTACTGTATGGTAAATGATGATGGCGTCCTCTTGGGTAAAATATTCCGTAGGTAAAATAGTCCCCCATTCTTATCTCCGGGCGGGGACTACTCAGGAGGACGTTGTTATCAGGAGAAAGAAAACTGGCGTTCTACGGATTGGAGCATGGAATGTCAGATCCCTTAATCCCACAGGTAGGTTAGAATATTTAAAAAGGGGAATGGATAGGTTAACGTTAGATATACTGGGAATTAGTGAAGTTCGGTGGCAGGAGGAACAAGACTTCTTGTCAGGTGAATATAGGGTTATAAAGACAAAATCAAATAGGGGTAATGCAGGAATAGGTTAAATAATGGATAGGAATGCGGGTAAGCTACTACAGACAGCATAGTGAAAGCATTATTCTAGCCAAGATAGATACTAAGCCCATGCCTGCTACAGTAGTACAAGTTTATATGCCAACTAGTTCTGCAGATGATGAAGAAATTGATGAAATGTATGATGAGATAAAAGAAATTATTCAGATAGTGGAGGGAGACGAAAATTTAATAGTCGTGGGTGCCTGGAATTGGAGAGTAGAAAAAGGGGGAGAAGGAAACATAGTAGGTGAATGTGGATTGGGGGCAAGAAATGAAAGAGGAAGAAGTCTGGTAGAATTTTGCACAGAGCATAACTTAATCATAGCTAACACTTGGTTCAAGAATCATGAAAGAAGGTCGTATACATGGAAGAATCCTGGAGATACTAGAAGGTACCAGATAAATTATATAATGGTAAGACAGAGATTTAGGAACCAGGTTTTAAATTGTAAGACATTTCCAGAGGCACATGTGGACTCTGACCACAGTCTATTGATTATGAACTGTAGATTAAAACTGAAAAAACTGCAAAAAAGGTGGGAATTTGAGGAGATGGGACCTGGATATACTGAAAGAACCAGAGGTTGTAGAGATTTTCAGGGAGAGCATTAGCAAACGATTAACAAGAACGGGGGAAACAAATACAGTACAAGAAGAATGGATAGTTTTGAGAGATGAAATAGTGAAGGTAGCAGAGGATCAAGTAGGTAAAATGACGAGGGCTAATAGAAATCCTTGGGTAACAGAAAAGATATTGAATTAAATGATGAAATATAAAAATGTAATAAATGAAGCAGGCAAAAAGGAATACAAACGTCTCAAAAATGAGATCGACAGGAAGTGCAAAATGGCTAAGCAGGGATGGCTAGTGGACAATTGTAAGGATGTAGAGGCGTATATCACTAGGGGTAAGATAGATACAGCCTACAGGAAAATTAAAGAGACCTTTGGAGAAAAGAGAACCATTTGCATGAATATCAAGAGTTCAGATGGAAAACCCAGTTCTAAGCAAAGAAGGGAAAGCAGAGAGGTGGAAGAGTATATAGAGGGTCTATAGAAGGGCAATGTTCTTCAGGACAATATTATGGAAATGGAAGAGGATGTAGATGAAGATGAAATGGGAGATATGATACTGCGTGAAGAGTTTGACAGAGCACTGAAAGACCTAAGTCGAAACAAGGCCCCAGGAGTACACAAAATTCCATTAGAACTACTGACAGCCTTACGAGAGCCAGCCCTGACAAAACTCTACCATCTGAGCAAGATGTATGAGACAAGTGAAATACCCTCAGACTTCAAGAAGAATATAATAATTACAATATCAAAGAACGCAGGTGTTGACAGATGTGAAAATTACCAGACTATCAGTTTAACAAACCACGGCTGCAAAATACTATCACAAATTCTTTACAGAGGAATGGAAAAACTGGTAGAAGCCGACCTCGGGGAAGATCAGTTTGGATTCCGTAGATATGTTGGAACACGTGAGGCAACACTGACCCTACGACTTATCTTAGAAAATAGATTAAGGAAAGGGCAAACCTACGTTTCTAGCATTTGTAGTCTTAGAGAAAGCTTTTGACAATTTTGACTGGAATACTCTCTTTCAAATTCTGAAGTTGGCAGGGGTAAAATACAGGGAGCGAAAAGCTATTTACAATTTGTACAGAAACCAGGATGGCAGTTATACGAGTCGTGGGGCATGAAAGGGAAGCAGTGGTTGAGAAGTGAGTGAGACAGGGTTGTAGCCTCTCCCTGATGTTATTCAATCTGTATATTGAGCAAGCAGTAAAGGAAACAAAAGAAAAATTCGGAGTAGGAATTAAAATCGATGGAGAAGAAATCAAAACTTTGAGGTTCACTGATGACATTGTAATTCTTTCAGAGACAGCAAAGGACCTGGAAGAGCAGTTGAACGGAATGGACAGTGTCTTGAAAGGACGATATAAGATAAACATCAACAAAAGCAAAACGAGGATAATGGAATGTAGTCGAATTAAATCGGGTGATGCTCAGGATATTAGATTAGGAAATGAGAGGCTTAAGGTAGTAAATGCGTTTTGCTATTTGGGGAGCAAAAAAACTGATGATGGTTTAAGTAGAGATGATATAAAATATAGACTGACAATGCCAAGGAAAGCGTTTCTGAAGGAGAGACATTTGTTAACATCGAGTTTAGATTTAAGTGTCAGGAAGTTGTTTCTGAAAGTATTTGTATGGAGTGTAGCCATGTATGGAAGTGAAACGTGGACGATAAATAGCTTGGACAAGAAGAGAATAGAAGCTTTCGAAATGTGGTGCTACAGGAGAATGCTGAAGATTAGATGGGTAGATCACGTAACTAATGAGGAAGTATTGAATAGGATTGGGTAGAAGAGGAGTTTGTGGCACAACTTGACAAGAAGAAGGGATCGGTTGGTAGGACATGTTCTGAGGCATAAAGGGATCACCAATTTAGTATTGGAGGGCAGCGTGGAGGGTAAAAATCGTAGAGGGAGACCAAGAGATGAATACACTAAGCAGATTCAGAAGGATGTAGGTCACAGTAGGTACAGGGAGATGAAGAAGCTTGCACAGGATAGAGTAGCATGGAGAGCTGCATCAAACCAGTCCTTCGTCTGAAAACCACAACAACAACCACAATTTCTAGAGCGTGCAACCCTCAACGTCAGAGTCGTTCTCGCTTCATTGCTGTTCTCTCGCATATGACTGTCTCCCTACTAGCGACTTCGGACACACTAAAAATTTGGGACTCTAGCTTCAGTGGTGAGTATGAGCGTGTGTGTTTTTACAAACTGTCCACAAGTTTCTGGAAGCAAGTAGCGGAATGACTTACTTTGAGTGGTCATGCTGTTCAGTCGTGTAATGTTAGGGAGAATTTATCGTGGCTTTTTCTATATTCCACAAGGATAGAAAATTAGATCTCTGTGAGGACGCTTTATTCTTACTTAAACTGCCACTACGATCTCCAGGGGCACAGTTTGGTTGTGCCTGTTTAAATTTAATCCCAGGCTAAATGTATTGTGAGTTCCACTAGTATACAAGGAGTGTGATATATATAATGTGACCGACTTTTATTAACCAAAGTTTTCACTTTTTTCGAACAACAAAACTATCGTCTTCTAAGTAATTCCCTTCAGCAGCTATAGACCGACAGAGTCGTTATTCCCAGTGTTGGTAGTAAGATTGAAATGCTTCAGCTTGTAGGGCCTTTAACGTGTCGATCACACACTTTCGAATGTTCTCTAGAATTGAAAAATGACGTTCTTCTTTTTATGTCATTTTTCAATTTCGGGAAAAGAAAAATCACAAGGACACAGATCAGGTGAATAGGGGAGCTATGGAACAGCAGGAATGCCTTTTGAGTTCGAAAATTCCGTGATGGAAGTGATTGTGTGGCATGGCGCATTATCATGAAGCAGAGTCCACTTGTCTGCAATGTCCAGTCTTTCTCGATTTTCCGTTTTCCTGAGCCTTTCAAGGACATCTTTGTAAAGCACTTGGTTGTCGGTTTGTCCCGCAGGAACAAATTCCTTATGTACAATACCCCTACTGTCAAAAAAGCAAATCAGCATATTTTGATTTGGTCATTCGGGATTTTTTTGGTCGAGATGATGTCTTCGATTGTCCTCCTGCTCAGTTGAGAGGTTTCTGACACCATTTTGGCACATACGTTTCACGTGTGCAAAACTTTGGTGAAAATATGATGTGTGGTAGAGTGTTCGATAGGTCAACCATAACCCTTATTGTTAATCGTCGGTCTGATCTCACAAGAGCACGCACACTTTCGACACTCTCATCGGTTTTTGAAATTGAAGATCTCACTGGGCGAGGTTCCTCTTCATCGTGTTCTCGACTTTCCAAAAATAATTTGTGCCAGCGGCGTACTTGTGCTTTTAATAAGGAATGTTCTCCACAGGCCTTTTCAAGGTCACACTTGCGGATTCCCCAAATTTAACACAAATCTTAGTGGTATAACGTTACTCTAAATTCCGCTGTTCCATTTTCGTAACACAACAGAACATATTTTAACTGATGGCGCTCTCAAAAATCACATGATGACTGTACGGAGTTGAAACTGGGATCGAGCATCTGGAATGGGTAAACACAGGTGGAACACAGCGTTGCCAGATCGCTCGCAGCATTGTCAGCCTCATTACTTATTTCTCGCACACCCCGTATATAATCCTCATTCCACTGTTAAATTGTCGTGACAGTCATCTGATCGAGAGAGGTAGATGGTTTTGTTTGTGGAAGTTGCGCGTTGTGTAGGTACTTCCGTTAGGACCGGTTATTCAAATCCCACACTTTGACCATATTAATTCTTGCCGTAATCGCTCGTTAGTTCCTCTCATCTACGCCAACTTTGTTCGAATTTCACTGTGCTAAGACTTATTTCTTTGTTCAACGACTTCCGTTTCCTTGTGATGTTAATGAGATCTATGCCAACTGCTTTCCCTATAAATTTTAATTGCCTATGTATTCTGCACTTATTTAATGAAGCATTTGGTCGAATTTGAAGTTTAATCACGTGGACCTTTTGATTGTAAAAGGGAACCTTTTTTTATTCATGGCCACCGCCTGCGGTCACGAGTCCATTACATTCGTTTTATTCTAAAGCTGATCACTAAATGTTTGCCATATCCTTGTGCTAAATGAAAACAAATTTAACGAAACTCTGTGGTGACTTTTAGTACCGCACGACTTTTAGTACCGTAAGACTTTCAGTGCCGTAATTTAGATGCGAAATATTTTTGGAGAGAGGCTCACATGTTTCTATTTAGTCAATAACCACCAAAAACTGCTCATTCGGTGAGTAGTATGCAGTGTTCCAAGTCGCATGAATAGTTGTACATCTACATAATTTGCCTCCAGTTGTCCAAAATTCGATTTACAAGACTTGTGTTTCTGTAAACCCTTTGTGATCACCCTTGGAATGGGGCCACACTCATCCTGGTGGATTCGCTGTAGATATCCATTTACTAGTTATAGCTAAGAATGGTGTTGTTGCTTTTATCGTGTATGAGGACTCATGCATGAATGATTTTGTTTCTGTTCCTTATTGTTTCGCATATTCTCCCGTCTCTTCTACGCCATTTGATGCTGTGACAGATCTCGTGCGGATAATTTAATTAATTTTATTTCTTATTTCTTGTAGGAATTGAGAACGTACATTGATAATCAACACGACTAAAAGCCTCCCTATTTTTCATTTCTCGCGTATTAGACTATGAATCCCACTGACCTCTGCAGGAGGCACGGTCCTTTACAATGATATTCTATAATGTGTTGTGTTGATCTAGCCATGTGCGTAATTGTCTTAATAAAACTGAGGTAAAAATTTAGCAAGCTTCTTCTAAATTACGACACTATAAAAAGTCCGTTGTTATTCCTGGTGATCGATGTCCCCTTGTAAATAGTATCCCGTCAGGGAAATAACTAAATAATACCCGTACAATATATCAACGAAAACATACTTTTAATAATTTCCACAACGAAATTCTGTCTCGAAATCTGGCAGAAAACCCAAAGAGATTCTGGTCATACCTAAAGCACACGTGTGGCAAGACGCAGTCAATACATCCACTGCGCGATAACAACGGTGAAGTCAATGATGACAGTGCCACTAAAGCAGAGCTATTAAACACGGCTTTCCGAAACTCCTTCACCAAAGAAGACGAAGTAAATATTCCTGAATTACATTCAACAACAACTGCCAAGATGAAAAACATAGAAGTAGATATCCTCGGTGTAACAAAGCAGCTTAAATCACTTAGTAAAGCCAAGGCCTCCAGTCCAGACTGTATACCGGTCAGGATCCTCTCAGGGTATCCTGATTCAATAGCTCAATATTTAGCAATAACATACAACCGCTCGCTCACAGAAAGAGCAGTACCTAAAGACTGGAAAATTGCTCAAGTCACGCCAATACCCAAAAAGGGAAGTAGGAGTAATCCGCTGAATTACAGGCCCATATCACTAACGTCGATTTGCAGTAGGGTTTTGGAACATATGCTGTATTCGAACATTATGAAGTACCTCTAAAAAAACGATTTATTGAACATAGTCAGCACGGATTCAGGAAATATCGTTCTTGCGAAACACAACTAGCTCTTTATACTCATGAAGTAATGAGTGCTATAGACAGGGGATGTCAAACTGATTCCATATTTTTAGATTTCCAGAAGGCTTTGGATACCCGTTACTCACTAGCGTCTTCAAACGAAACTGCGTGCCTATGGAATATCGCCTCAATTGTACGATTGGATTCGTGATTTCCTGTCAGAAAGGTCACAGTTCGTAGTAATAGACGATAAGTCATCGATTAAAACAGAAGTAATATCCAGCGTTCCCCAAGGAAGCGTTATAGGCCCTCTGTTGTTGCTGATCTGTATTAACGACACAGAAGACAATCTGAGTAGCCTAGACTGTTTGCAGATGATGCTGTCATTTACCGTCTTGTAAAGTCATCAGAATTGCAAAACGATATAGATAAGATATCTGTATGTTGCGAAAAGTGGCAATTGACCCTAAATAAAGAGTACTAAAAGAAATCCTCTAAATTTCGATTACGCGACAAATCACACAAATCTGAAGTCTGTAAATTCAACTAAATGCTTAGGGATTACAATTACAAATAACCTGAATTGGAACGATCACATAGATAATGTTGTGGGTAGATCAAACCAAAGACTGCGATTCATTGGCAGAACACTTAGAAGGTGCAACAGGTCTACTAACGAGACTGCTTACACCACGCTTGTCCGCCCTATTCTGGAGTATTGCTGTGCAGTGTGGGATCCGCATCAGGTGGGACTGACGGACGACATCGAAAAAGCACAGTGAAGGGCAGCTCGTTTTGTATTATCGCGAAATAGGGGAGATAGTGCCACAGACATGATACGTGAATTGGAGTGGCAACATTAAAACAAAGGCGTTTTTCGTTGCGACGGGATCTTCTCACGAAATTTCAATCACCAGTTTTCTCCTCCGATTCTGTTGGCACCCACCTACATAGCGAGAAATGATCTCCACGATAAAATAAGAGAAATCACGACTCGCACAGAAAAAATTAAGTGTTTGTTTTTCCCGCTCGCCGTTCAAGAGTGTAGCGGTAGAGAGACAGCTTGAAGGTGGTTCATTGAACTTTCTACCAGGCAATTTATTGTGAATAGCAGAGTAATCACGTAGATGTAAATGTAGATGAAAGCCTCGTGCATAAGGTCTCTGTCTCTATCTGGATCACCACCGAGCGAGGTGGCGCAGTGGTTAGCACAATGGACTCGCATTCGGGAGGACGACGGTTCAATCCCGTCTGCGGCCATCCTGATTTAGGTTTTCCGTGATTTCCCTAAATCGCTTCAGGCAAATGCCGGGATGGTTCCTTTGAAAGGGCACGGCCGATTTTCTTCCCCATCCTTCCCTCACCAGAGCTTGCGCTCCGTCTCTAATGACCTCGTTGTCGATGGGACATTAAACACTAATCTACTCCTTCTCTATCTGAATCACCACGTTTCCCATTCCTGTATGAGTCCCTGTGTCATTCACTGCGCAGGCTAGTAATAAAATACGTTTTACAGGACTAAAGTATGCAAATTTCATCATAACTGATTAACAGTAGGCGTAGAAAATGTAGAAGGTTTAGTCAGAAGTTAGCTGTGGAAGGGTCGAACCACTTAGCCTTCCGTTCTGACAGCAAATCAAACCGTTCATACCCATCAACAGGAACCTTAAAACATAATGTCCTTTCACTTGGTGTTAGTCAGGAGTAGAGGTCGGAATCATTGCACAAACTGCTGCGGTCAGCAGCCACGACTGGTTGTCAGAAATCGTTCCGAATTTCATCGATATCCTTGTCTTCCGCTCAGCACTACTAATCTGTTACCGCAGCAACTCACTGGAGATGTCGACAATAAAACTTAGCAATCTGTTCCCGCCTCTCGCCTTAGGATATTTCGTTATCGTCTCTCATCGGCAGCGCAAGTCGTCTTTCACCATTCTTCATACAATCACCTCTGCAGCTCTCGCAGATCACTGCCCAGTGGTAACAATCGAAGGACATTACAATAACAGGAACTATGGTCGTTCTCACTGTAGAAGATATTTTAAAGTTCTTATTCTTATTCTCTCTATTATTTAATGAGCGTTCTATTAATGTGATTGCGGATTATTATTTATTGATTTTTATTTATGGTTTGGTTTAGCGATTCATTTTTACTGTTTGCTTCTTTTATTTTAATTGAGTCCTTTTAATTATATTTGCGGTGGTTATGAAGTCTATATTGTTTACTGTTCTCCATAAGCTAAAGAATACGGCAATACCATGCGTTTCGCAGAAGCAGATCTCGTTGAGTCTTCTTGCTGGAACTTCTCCACCTGAAATTGCTAAAGATAATTTTCCGCTTTACGGAAATCAATCGGTACAGCCAAGTGCTATGCTGTGTCATGTGTATGGTATAAGGCGTCCAACTTCGTGAAATTATTTAGGTCTTTGGAGAAATATTCTCGACGAATCTGAAAACCGTGTAAAACTGCAGGTTCGCACAATCAAACCACACAACACGTCTGAACGACATACGATTTTATAATCACTGAGCGTTTCTTTTGAAACGATTAAGGGTTATGAACTCTACACACCTGATACTCCTTTTGTGCTTTTACATGTATTTATTTTCTTCAATACCATAAAATATGGATTACTGCCTTAATGGCGGCTTCGAACAATCTCCCCTCAATCCGACGTAGAACATCTCTCTTCCAATGTCCAACCTGGAATAATTATCTCTTTGCCGTAGCTTAATACAGTCTGTATATCTTTGTTATCGAGGTCGCACGGAGATGCTTAAATTTATCTGTCGCGCAGGTATTTTACATTTATCGTCATATTAAAACTCCGTCGCACTGTAAATGTGGGTTATAAGTGAAGTTAACAATTCAATAGTTTCCACAGTTAGATCCATGCAAATGATCTACAAGAATCCCGTTGACAATACGATAGCTTGCACAGCTAGATCCAGGCAAATGATCTACAAGAATCCGTCGGTGCTCAGGCCGTATCTAAAATCAATGACGGAATCCATACCTATCAATCTCCATACGTACTATCAATCTTTGGAAGATCAGTCTGGTACTGAAACCAAAGACAGCACACAGAAATCTGAAATATTATTTTCCACATACAAAAATATGCTCATACCTGAGGATACTGCCACACCTCACACTATCACAGATGAGAGATAAGTAAGCAGCTCTGAAACTGGGAAACGATGAAAACTATTCAAAACAAACAACGTACAAGATATTGACATAATTCCTGTTACATTTTACAATGAATATCCTGCGAAATTAACCTCTATCCTAGCACTTGTTTATCTAAATTTTCTGCACAGAGAAATGATTCGCGAGACTGACAAGGGAACCTCCCCATCACACCCCCCTCAGATTTAGTTATAAGTTTGCACAGTGGATAGGCCTTGAAAAACTGAACACATATCAATCGAGAAAACAGAAAGAAGTTGTATGGAACTATGAAAAAAAAATACAAACTGAGTAGTCCATGCGCAAGATAGGCAACATCAAGGACAGTATGAGCTCAGGAGCACCATGGTACCGTGGTTAGCGTGAGCAGCTGCGGAATCAGAGGTCCTTGGTTCAAGTCTTCTCTCGCGTGAAAAGTTTACTTTCTTTATTTTCGCAAAGTTATGATCTGTCCGTTCGTTCATTGACGTCTCTGTTCACTGTAATAAGTTTAGTGTCTGTGCTTTGCGACCGCACCGCAAAACCGTGCGATTAGTAGACGAAAGGACGTGCCTCTCCAATGGGAACCTAAAACATTTGACCACAAGGTCATAGGTCAACTGATTCCTCCACAGGAAAACACGTCTGATATATTCTATACGACACTGGCGACGGCATGTGCGTCACATGACAGGAATATGTTGTCGACCCACCTAACTTGTACACTTGGCGAATGGGTAAAAAGATTCTTCTACTTTGCCCGATTTAGGTTTTCTTGTGGATGTGATAATCACTCCCAAAAAAGTGATCGCATCGGACGGACAGATAATAATTGTCTGAAAATAAAAAATTAAACTTTTCACTCGAGGGAAGACATCACTAAGGACCTCTCGTTCCGCAAGTACTCACGCTAACCACGGAACCACAACGCTCCTGTGCTCTCGCTATCCTCAATGTTCCCTTGTGAGAATCATTCAGGTAACGCCTTTTTACAAAGAGCATAGAGAAAAGCATCCATAGAATTACAGAGCACTATCGTTGCCGTCGGTCTATTGCAAGATACCAGAGAACATCATACACTCGAACATTATGGCGATTCTGGAGTTTGAGCAATCTTTCAGCACGAGTTCAGGAGAAACCAGTACTGTGAAAAATAGTTCGTTCTCTTATGGACGATACCTTTCAAACAGGAGATGCTGTTGAACAAATAGATTGCGAATCCCTAGATTGTCGACCATTCACCAAAATACGATCCTAAGCAATATCTTCACAGATTAGAGACAGGCTCGGTGATTTTTTGGTAGTAAAGCCCAGTAAGCCGTATTGGACGTCGAATTCTCAACGGAAAGTGAAGTAACGTCTGGTGTGGCCCGTGAGCGTAATAAAACCGTAAATGACAACAATACGTGAACAATTGGTCACCATTCGAGTGAAGCGATATGAAATGGGATGATCACGAATTATGTATATAGCTAAACTGAATGGCACACTTACACTGTCTGACAAAAAGTGAAGCGTCTAGGAACATAGTCAAATGTTAGTGTAACTTCATAAACGTACATACCATAGGCAGGCAGACACTATGCAGGTAGAACGCCCACAAAATGCATTAGTGTTGTTCGTGTTTAGTGTCGTTACCGGGTCTGGTTGGCTACACAAGGGGCGTGAACAGCATCAGATGTTGAGTAATCACCGTGGAGGACACAAAAACGGCGCGTACTCGTGTGAGACAGCGTTATCAATACGTGACACGGTTTGAAATCTGCCTCATTGTGGGTCTCTATTTGCCCGGCTGATCGAATTCGAATCGTATAATATTCAGACTTGTGGAGCTTTCAGATGTGATAGCGGCCACGTTTTGGACCGCATGGGATCGTGAGCTCAGGCACACTCGTACTCAGGATTTCGGTCTACCACGTCTGACCACCACAAAAACCGTGCAACAAGCACATCGTAACCTCTTCAAATCTACGCCTCCATCCGATTGCAAGTAATGGACTCCCTGCAACATATTAAGTCATTCGTACCATTGGTCCGAATCTAGCAGCAGCCGAAATAGGAAATTAAAGTCTGCGTTTGGAGTGGTGCCGTACCGGGAAACAAGGGCTGCTGATGGACGGCGTCACATTGTGTTCAGAGATGATACGCGGTTCTGGGCTACCACGGATGCAAGATGGCGGTTACCTGAGAAGAAACCCCATGCTTCTGGCGATTTGAAGAGCCGCAGTGGTGTTACTCCTGGCGCGTGGTGTGGAGGAGCCATCGGACATGACTTCAGGTGTTACTGGCAGTAACTGAGAGGACTGTGATGGCACAACGGCACGTCAAACGCATCCTGCAGTCTCATGAGTTCATGAACAGGGCTGCTCGTCCGCACATGGCACGTGTCTGCGTGAAGTTGATGTCGTACTGGACGAAATAACAGCCGTCAGTACGGAAGTGGGTTTTTAGTTCCTCCTGGAGGAGACCAAGATGATATTACACTCATGTTCAGAAAAAAAAACACAACAACTTGAACGACTAGACATAGGACGTTCATATTCACAGGTCACGTTCATCAGTATGTTCTGCAGAAATGATGAGCATGTCACCTCGGTTCAGTATGTGTGGTGTTGCCTTTTAGGCACAGTGTGCGCCATGGGTACTGATAACTTGTTCCATGCGTGATGGCATCGACGCTTATAAGGCGCAAATGGCGTCCTGGTATAGCCATTCATGCTGTATTCACCTGGTCCCAAAGTTCATTCACCATATGCCAGACATTTTCGACTGGCGACAAGTCTGGTGATCTCGGGGGACAAGGGAAAAGGTTGACATCCTGTGACTCCAAGAAGGCACTTGTTCGTGGAGCGACATGTGATCGTGCATTGCCTTGCTTAGAAATGGCGTTTGGGGTGTTGTACAGAAAGGGTATGGCTACAGGTCACAGGATGTTACTCCGTAGGTCACACTGGTCACAGTGCCCTGGACAAGCATCAGCTGTGATTTGTGGTTGTACCAAATAGCATCTCACACCATAAGGCCTCAAATTAGCGCTGTATGCCCTGTGCGAAAGCAGCCACTTTGGTGCCTCTCCCACTGTCTGTGGCGAACCAAAATGCGGGCAGCATTTTCAAACAAACAGAACCTGGATTCGTCTGAAAACACTATCTGATGCCATCCCTGTCCCCAGCGACATCGTTCCATACACTATTGCCTTATAGCATGTTTCTACACATTCGTCAAAGGTAGGCGGAGAAGTGGATGACGTGTACGTGACCCATCACGTAATAAAGGGCGGCGGACAGTCATCCCTATAGCATACGATGTATTACACTGTTCCACTGTTGCGCCAGCGACGAGGACACAGATCTGTCCTGCAAAGCTATACGTATGGGGTGTCGGTCTTCTCGGGGGATGATCTGGGTGGGGCGGCCAGACCCGTCTCGTCGTGTGCGACGGCCTTCAATGAACCATGCTGCACACACCCATTGCGCTGCCGAAACATTTCATCCCGGATGGATGCATCACATTTTCTCGTGCAAATAATATACCCTCTTTTAAACCCACTGATTTGACGGTACAGCCGACCGCTGTGACCGAGAGGTTCTAGGCGCTTCAGTACGGAATCGCGCTGCTGCTACGCTTGCAGGTTCGAATCCTGCCACGGGCATGGATTTGTGTGGTGTCCTTAGGTTACTTAGGTTTAGGTAGTTCTAAGTCTAGGGGGCTGATGACCTCAGATGTTGAGTCCCACAGTGCTTAGAACCACAGACCGCACGGTTCGCTCCCTGATCCATTACCTTCGGTTTACAGTGACAAAGATAGCGACAGGCACATTTTAGCAGTAGGTGGTGTTACCCCGCGATATCGATGTTGACCTTCAAACTCCGGGCCGACATGTTTCAAATACTAATCATTTCTTCAGAAGATACTGAGGTACATGTCCTGCGAATATGAACGTCTATCTCTTGTCGTTCAAGATGTTGTCTTTTTTTCTTAAGATGAATGTACGACGCATAAAATCTTAGATCACTTTATTAAAGCTTGAACAAACTGTAACAATCCCTGTCCACAGGTATGTCATGAGTATTTATTATTGTCACTGAGCATTAAGGTATCGCTTGACACAAAACAAGATAATAGAAAAACTGACGATATACAGGGTGTTTCAAAAATGACCTGTATATTTGAAACGGCAATAAAAACTAAACGAGCAGCGATAGAAATACACCGTTTGTTGCAATATGCTTGGGACAACAGTACATTTTCAGGCAGACAAACTTTCGAAATTGCAGTAGTTACAATTTTCAATAACAGATGGCGCTGCGGTCTGGGAAACTCTATAGTGCGATATTTTCCACATATCCACCATGCGTAGCAATAATATGGCGTAGTCTCTGAATGAAATTACCCGAAACCTTTGACAACATATCTGGCGGAATGGCTTCACATGCAGATGAGATGTACTGCTTCAGCTGTTCAATTGTTTCTGGATTCTGGCGGTACACCCGGTCTTTCAAGTGTCCCCACAGAAAGAAGTCACAGGGGTTCATGTCTGGCGAATAGGGAGGCCAATCCACGTCGCCTCCTGTATGTTTCAGATAGCCCAAAGCAATCACACGATCATCGAAATATTCATTCAGGAAATTAAAGACGTCAGCCGTGCGATGTGGCCGGGCACCATCTTGCATAAACCACGAGGTGTTCGCAGTGTCGTCTAAGGCAGTTTGTACCGCCACAAATTCACGAAGAATGTCCAGATAGCGTGATGCAGTAATCGTTTCGGATCTGAAAAATGGGCCAATGATTCCTTTGGAAGAAATGGCGGCCCAGACCAGTACTTTTTGAGGATGCAAGGACGATGGGACTGCAACATGGGGCTTTTCGGTTCCCCATATGCGCCAGTTCTGTTTATTGACGAAGCCGTCCAGGTAAAAATAAGCTTCGTCAGTAAACCAAATGCTGCCCACATGCATATCGCCGTCATCAATCCCGTGCACTATATCGTTAGCGAATGTCTCTCGTGCAGCAATGGTAGCGGCGCTGAGGGGTTGCCGCATTTGAATTTTGTATGGATAGAGGTGTAAACTTTGGCGCATGAGACGATACGTGGACGTTGGCGTCATTTGGACCGCAGCTGCAACACGGCGAACGGAAACCCGAGGCCGCTGTTGGATCACCTGCTGCACTAGCTGCGCGTTGCCCTCTGTGGTTGCCGTACGCGGTCGCCCTACCTTTCCAGCACGTTCATCCGTCACGTTCCCAGTCCGTTGAAATTTTTCAAACAGATCCTTTATTGTATCGCTTTTCGGTCCTTTGGTTACATTAAACCTCCGTTGAAAACATCGTCTTGTTGCAACAACACTGTGTTCTAGGCGGTGGTATTCCAACACCAGAAAAATCCTCTGTTCTAAGGAATAAACCATGTTGTCTACAGCACACTTGCACGTTGTGAACAGCACATGCTTACAGCAGAAAGACGACCTACAGAATGGCGCACCCACAGACTGCGTTGTCTTCTATATCTTTCACATCACTTGCAGCGCCATCTGTTTTTGAAAATTGTAACTACTGTAATTTCGAAAGTTTGTCCGCCTGAAAATGTACTGTTGTCCCAAGCATATTGCAACAAACGGTGTATTTCTATCGCTGCTCGTTTAGTTTTTATTGCCGTTTCAAATATACTGGTCATTTTTGAAACACCCTGTATATTTCTGCAGTTCTGTCTAATGCGACTATCACACTGCTGGCTAGGTACAGAAGCGAAACTGTCGTCTTTGGAGATAACCGCAGACTGGACTGAGCTGCACTCTTCTCTGCCGTAAGTAAACGTGCCGAGCGGTCGTGTATGGAAACTCTTGAGGGTGTGTCTACGTCAGTGTCTCTCATGCGTCATTGCTCCTGGCAGTGACTGTGCTTATTTGTGGTTCTGTCGCAAGGTACCATCCTCGACACGGTACCTCGGTCTTCGGTCGACACCATAGTTGAACTACTTCCGTTGCCAACAAGATCCGCAGATCTAAAAATTATTCCATTCCATCTGCGCGTGGTAGTACTGCAGCTTTCAATTGCTGTTATTTAAAAAAGCAGTCTTAGGTCTCAGAATGTTCTTTATCAACTTATGGAAGACGCGTTTCGCCCAGATAGGGCATCATAATGTTATCGCAATATATTAAGGGACAACGATATTACAATAAACCCGGGGTGGTTCTATCCTGGACTAGTAAAGAAGCGAAATAACCTTCAAAAACCCACCCAATAAAATTATATAGAGAAACGCTAACTCAAGTTAAAAAATCAGAAATTTTCTGCCAAAAAGCACCCGCCAAGAAAGCGTGACACCGGATAAAACGTACTAAAAGGCACCTATACTGATATACAATATCAATACATTCACAATGAGCGTTCCCAGAAAGGTAAATATGCTGCCTCTGGCGTATATATGATCGATTGCTGTGAATATCAAGCAGCTTTTATTGTCCAGACGGGAAGGACTTTCAAAATTAGGTTTGAGGTTCATTTATGCACTAAGAAGGAACACGTTAAGCATAATTACGCCTTCTCAATGCACCTTAAGTCTAGCGGCCATCACCCACCTATGCACGGAAACTTCAGGGCTTTCTCCCACGCCCCCCCCCCCCTCCCAAGGTAAGGGGCTCAGCTTGCTTGAAGAGATTTAAATTACTCGCTAAGAAGGACAAGTTACTCAATCAGTTATCAAGCAATTATCAGGTTTCCCATGATTGCATATTTCCATATTAGTCTTTAGCTTTTTATTACTAGAGCCTTGGCCGCTTGCCAAGTGTCTCCAGTTGTATATTATCTTTTTGGCATTGTTACCTTTTAGCCATATGTTTGTAGTCTAATATTTATTTTATTGCTACGTATTTTATTTCATTATCCTTTTACACTGCTTTTGAGCATAAGGGTTTTCTATGTGTCTGTGCATAGCTTTCGGTATGGCATGTCCTATATTGTGTACATTCCTATACGCTCTGTTATGTGTTATTTATTTCTTAATTTATCCATTACTATTTGAATTTTAAACCGTTATTACACTGCCAATGAGCTCCTATCATACTATGGATGAACTATGTCAATACGGACGGACCCCTGGAACCGTTGTAGTGTATGGCTGTTCTGCGCTGCTATGCCTGTCGTCGCCTCCGTGAAATAAGACGCATTTTTTTCGTACTTCCTTCTCTCTCTAATTGTGCCTGATCCCGGTGATTTTGTTTAATTTTTTATTATTTTTTTCACTTTGATTGCCTTTTAGTACGTTTTATGTGGTATAATGCCTTCTTGACGGATGCTTTTTGGCCGAAAATCTCTGAGTTTTTAACGTGAGTTACATTACGTTTCTGAATATAATTTTATTCCGTCGGGTTTTGAAGTTTATTTTGCTTCTACAATAGTCCAGAATAGGACCACGCCGGATTTATTGTAATATCGTCGTCCCCTTAAATCTTCAGATAACCGGATGATGCCCCATACAGGCGAAACGTGTCGTTCTTTCGTTAATATAGAACAGTCTGAAACCTAAGACTGTTTTTAAGTAGTATCCCCAGATCTGTCTCCAATAGATCAAGTGTGGGTCCAGCTCTCACGTCACATCCATCCCACTGCCAGGATCCAGGTGCTCAAGGACTACTTACGAGTACAACAGCTATGGACCAGCTTACCACAGGAGAGCATATAATGGCTTTACGGTACCCTTCGCAACCTGGTAAGTGCATGCGTCCATACCAGAGGGGATGTAGCTGCATCGTGATAAGTGAGCTCATCTTGCCAAGTTCTTTGTTAACTTGACTTGATTTTGTGATCACTTTTATATCATCACTTACCCTCTCAAACCGCGAATTTTCATTTTGTCTCCTTCTTCACTTCTCGATGCTTTACTTTGTTTGTCAGGTAATGTAGAGTTTTTGGAATGATTCTGGAAGACTTCACTGCATCTGTTAAGGAAATCGCAGAGAAGACGATAGCGCGATGATTGCAAATTTTTGAGCGTTGCTATACGTACAAAGTAGGCCCGACAGCACATACTGAGCGAATTGGGAGATGCGATTCGGTGTAGCCCGTGACATGTGCAGGGCCTGTTTACGAACTGCTTTCTCTTTGTTAAGTGCTCTAACGCCTTGTCTGTGTGTTCAGCTGCTCAGTGGCCTCGCACGTGCACATCTGGTCTGCTCAACAGGCAGGGAGGTGTACTGCAACGTCCTGCACTCTACCTGCTAATCACGTCTTGTCTCCTAAGTATTTTACAGCATAAACCCGAACTTCAACGGCAAACTTTCGGCGGTTTTTCAGGAATTTTTCTGAGTTTTGTAGTTGCCGGTGTCTCGCAGAGTAATAACGTAACTCTTCTTTCTTTATTTCTTCGTTTGGGTCATCTAAGGACCACGCAACAGTTTCAGTGCTTCCTTCTTTGTTGTTCTTTCTTTTTCCTCCAGTATTCTTTCATCTTTTCAGTATGTATGCTTTTCCTCTCCTCAGACTATTTTGACCCTGTCTCTTTCTCCCTCTTGCCTTGAAATCCTCGCATTTTTAACACTTTCCTCTTGAAAAATCTCTTTCTGTTGCATCTTTTTCACTTATGTTGTTTCTTTCCAAATCTTTCCTAACTTCTTGAATCCAGACTATTGTTGACTTCTTGTCCCACAGATATTTAAAAATCTCTTTGGTTAACCAGTTGCTGTTCATTCGGTATAAGTGTCCAAAAAATAGCCTCCCTCGTAGTGTTTTATTTATGTTTTCTATATTGCGATAAACTTCTTGATTGCAACTTAATTTCCATACCTCTGTATTTTTTGGTGCCCTAAGTACTTTTCGGAGTTTTCTTTCTAGCACTTCAAGTTTGTGTAATTTGTAGTTCAGTACTAAACATTCACTTGCATAAAAACATCCTGGTTTTTCTACTGTATTGAAGTGCTGTATCTTCAAATTTGTTGTAGACGTTCCTGGTTGTTCCATAAACTCTCTCCATTTTATGTAGTCTTTCTTCTACAGAGAATTTTTCTAAACCATTTTCTTGGATAATTTCTCCCAAATATTTAAATTTATTTACCCTCTTTATCTGGACAATATCTGTTGCTAGGGATCCCAGAGCATTTTTATACTTGTCATAAATTTTGTTTTTTCTACAGGTATTCTTAAACCTGCTTTGTTGGCTATTTCTTCTAAGAGATTGATTTGCATTCCAGCATTTGTTAGGTTTTCAGAAAGAATGGCAAAATCATCCACAAATGCTAAACAGTGAATTTCAGTACCTTTGTTTTTAGTTCCCAGTCTGATTTCTGATAGCTTCTCTTCTTTTAGTTTTTGTTTCCATTCTCTTAATATTTTCTCTAGTATGCAGTTAAAGAGGAGTGGAGACAGGCCATCTCCTTGCCTTACACCTGTTTTTCATGCTGAATGCCTTCGATATTTCACCCTGAAACTTTACTTTTGATTTGGTGTCTGTGAGCGTTTCATGAATAAGGTTTGCTAATTTAGATTTGATACCAAATTCTCTTATCACTTTATCTAGTGTTTCCCCATCAACCAGGTCAAATTATTTATTCGGTTTGATACCCCAAAAACCCCATTACTGCGTAAACACTTTCAAAATATGGAAAAGTCTGTATGTGAGAGGAAGTGTTTTAAATTATTAGGCAGTGTAGCTCCATGATAGAATGGTAATCCATTCTCTTTGTGCGAAGTACACTGGAGAAATATGCTCTGACGGAATTTCAAGTACTAACTACAAAAGTACAAAAATCAGGAAGTATGTGGGAGTGAGTTGCTCGTTGTCATGACAGATGTAGCATTTGTATATATGGTATCAACAGGAATCCAACACAATTAGGAGGTGTTCAAGGATGTTTTCTGAATATTTCGGCGTACGGGATGACTCTTCTCTTTCAGTTTCCTCCATGAGGAAACAGACTCCCGAATTTAAACGTGGCCGCGAAAGTGTCCAAGGTGATCCTTGTGAAGGACCCTGAATACGTTGTAAGATGGCAAGAACTATGCCCCTTACATGAAGTCATTAAAAATCACCTAACTCACGTTGAGCGAACAGTAGGGCTGAACAAAAAAATGACTGACAAGGCACAATGCATCTTGTAGAGGGTATAGTATGGACGTATTGGAATAATTAATGTCGGGTGATGGTTTTAAAGTAATTCACACGACATGAAAACTTTGTGGAAACGAGTCGATTTACTGGACGCTAGTTTACCCCAGGGAAGCATTTACAGTTGACCGTGGCCGGCTGGGGAACGGCGAAGGGAAGCAACAATAGGCGCTTAGGGCGGCTCAAGCTCTGAGAAAGTGGTAACGCGGCGCGGCCTCCAGCCGCCTTAAGATGAGTGACTGTGAGTGGGTGGTTGACCCCAACTCCATGCTGGTGTACCGGGAAACAGACGGAGAACTTGTAAGCCTGTTGATAAATGTCCGTCGTCCCGTTTTCTGTGAAACATGCGCAAAAGCTGCGCAAAGTTACGGTGGAGTGGTCAACAGAGGTCAAAATAAGCGTGTTCGTGACTATAGCAACTTCACACTGAGTTCACAGTCCGCAGAGCCTGAAGTAAATCAGGTGAAGAGCGACAGAATGAAATACGCTGGCCTCCGATGGGAACGTAGGACCAAGGCATTTGAAATACTCTCCTGGGAGTCAGAATTCCGGAAAAATTGATGTTTGTGCAGACGCTAACCTTGATGGGTGCCTGGGAGGAGAGAAATAGCAGAAGTTTAGAGGAAGGGAAATTTTGTGGGAATTTGTTCACTTCCCAGAGCAGGGAAGCGACGCATAATTAACGCGACTTGCGCTGCAATTGGCGTAAGTGATTTTGCTGGAGGGGAAACCGAGGCGAAGAGCGGACTGTGAGAAGTCTCTGTAGAGGTCTTCCGTTCCCAGCTTGCCTAGAGTGCGGACGTGGCGTTCTTGACTCAGCTTGCCTGAGAAAGCGTGAGCAAAAAAGGTTGAAATGGCTCCGAGCACTATGGGACTTAACAGCTGTGGTCATCAGTCCCCTAGAACTTAGAACTATTTAAACCTAACTAACCTAAGGACATCACACACATCCATGCCCGAGGCAGGATTCGAACCTGCGTCCGTAGCAGTCGCGCGGTTCCGGACTGAAGCGCCTAGAACCGCTTGCCTACCGCGGCCGACGTCATATACATGAAATTAGTTTACGTAGTATATAAAATGCCTTATTACATAGTATTGTGTCACATAATTATATTCACGACATCGATTCTCAAGTGATATTTTGCAGCTAGAAGGGGAACATTTTTTTTTCTTTTTTTTGCATAATATGTATAGAGTCTTACAAGTATTTCGTAAGATCCCCATGTTTTGAACTATTGAGAGGCTTTCGTTAATTTTCTATTCCGCAGTCACTTACTCAGTATCTGTCTGTGATATGACTGTAAACAGTCAAACAATTTCGGTGGGTCTAATTCAGTATTTCGGTCTTCTTACGATCATCTTCCGTTTCGCTAGCAGTATGGTCTCTGACCGACTGAGAAGATGATATCGATTCGCTAGCAAACACTTTCAAGTAAGTTATTTTACGATGCATACTCTGACTTTTTAAGGAATATGTTGCTTAATATAAAATTTTATAAAATTCATACATCTTTCAATTGGCAATAGTGACAATAATACTCAGAATTATAATTGCCAGGGTACCTGTGCGAAACTTTCGCACTTTATTTGGAATCAGTGTAGTCGTTGGGATGCGGGTACTTGTAAGAATGAAGGAAAAACATTTTTAAAAATGAACCGAACGATGTGAAATGATAATTTATGGTACATCCTTGTATATACTTTTCCACGATTCAGAAATGTGTTTTGCATTCCGAATGTTTGTCCCGGCTTGTACGACAGGCATATATCATGGACTGTCAGTAGGGCCACATGGTCTATAACCTTAACTCGACAGATATTTTCAGTTACAGTAAGGACGTTAGGCCGTAGTGGCACACAATTCAGGGCGACAATGACAAATATGTTTATCATTTCGCGAAGTATATTTGTTTACAAAACTAAAGTTGTTCTACGGGCAGAAATAATGGAAATTTGGAAACTTGTTGTAAGGCCTTAATGGGACCAAACTGCTGAGGCCATTCGTCCCTAAGCTTACGAACTACTTAATCTAACTTAAACTAACTAAGGACGACACACACACCCGTGCCCGAGGAAGGACTCGAACCTCCGACGGGCGGAGACGTGCGGGGCCGTGACAAGACGCCCTAGACAGCACGGCTACCCCGCGCGGCCAGAAGTAACGGAGTGCACCGCAGTGGTTAATGCTGTGTACAATTTATCCGGTCAATAAGTACTTTAAAACAAATGAAATGGTTTTTTTTAAAAGTTAATATGAAAAAGGTGTCTCTTATCCGTGATTAATAACTTAGCTTCGTAAAGTATCTATAGATATGAAGGTGGGCATCCATGATGCCCTTTTGCCTATGATAATTGGAAGCCTCTTTTACGTTAAAATTTTCCACAAAGAGTAAGTTTTAGCGCACAACCTGGTATGCAGTGTCAGAAACAGGTTTACAACTATTCTAACTATACCTCATTCATCCTTGAACGATTAGTATGTGTTGAGAAAAAGGAATGTTGACTTGAGAAATAAAATATAAAATAAAGAATTTGTTTTCAAGTTTTGAAGTCACATACAGAGGACTCGCATATACAGGGTGTTACAAAAAGGTACGGCCAAACTTTCAGGAAACATTCCTCACACACAAATAAAGAAAAGATGTTATGTGGACATGTTTCCGGAAACGCTTAATTTCCATGTTAGAGCTCTTAGTTTCGTCAGTATGTACTGTACTTCCTCGATTCACCGCCATGATTTCATACGGGATACTCTACCTGTGCTGCTAGAACATGTGCCTTTACAAGTACGACACAACATGTGGTTCATGCACGATGGAGCTCCTGCACATTTCAGTCGAAGTGTTCGTACGCTTCTCAACAACAGATTCGGTGACCGATGGATTGGTAGAGGCGGACCAATTCCATGGCCTCCACGCTCTCCTGACCTCAACCCTCTTGACTTTCATTTATGGGGGCATTTGAAAGCTCTTGTCTACGCAACCCCGGTACCAAATGTAGAGACTCTTCGTGCTCGTATTGTGGATGGCTGTGATACAATACGCCATTCTCCAGGGCTGCACCAGCGCATCAGGGATTCCATGCGACGGAGGGTGGATGCATGTATCCTCGCTAACGGAGGACATTTTGAACATTTCCTGTAACAAAGTGTTTGAGGTCACGCTGGTACGTTCTATTGCTGTGTATTTTCATTCCATTATTAATGTGATTTGAAGAGAAGTATTAAAATGAGCTCTAACATGGAAAGTAAGCGTTTCCGGACACATGTCCACATAACATATTTTCTTTCTTTGTGTGTGAGGAATGTTTCCTGATAGTTTAGCCGTACCTTTTTGTAACACCCTGTATAGCGCTACTGGTTGGAGGGGGAGCTGACGTCACCTACATATGTGCACAAGTTTGGCCTTTGAGTTAGGATGAGAAAGCATCTTTTGTGCATTACAAGAACAACAAGCATATCCACTTGTATGACCTCTGTCAAATGGAGCAGAAACGATTTTTAGATTTCCTGTTTGTAATTTGATTTTTTTTGTTTCCCCTCGTAGTTTCTGATGATCTGGGCGTAAGTAAAAATTTTTTGATTGCGTCCTACAGAAAGTATAAGTTATGATCACTCTAGATTGCAAAAGTTTTGGCATTATAGTGGAGCATGTCCAACCGCTGTCTTCACCACACCACGTATGTACCCTCGGCTCTTATACGCGTGCATGGCAAGCTACAGAGTTGGGGCATGGGGGTAGTCGACTATTCCTCTTTCTCGGGTGCAAATTTCACAGGGCAGTCGGAGGCCAACTTCTCACAATGGCAATCTGTGGAAATTTCCAACAACCGCTGGGCTACGACATCTCCGGAATCAAGGTAACACTACGGGCAAAATCTGTAAGACTCACTGCTAGTCGACATAGAGGAGCAACAGCAGGGAAGCCGGTCCAACTTAGAAGGGGCGAACGTTGGTGGCAGATGTGGTATCGTCCAGAGATCATGGTGCCACACCACGGTCGATGATGAGAATCGATACCACAAACTAGCGAGAGCTCGCTGCAATCCACAACAATCAGTGGGAGGCACTCCAGAAGACTTCTCCCTCTCCGTATAGCAGCGCCCACACGCTGCGGTCAATGCAGTTCGAGAACAGTTTGTGAGGTCTGCTTCAGGAATTAACATCATCTAGTAGGACAATGTTAGTCGACGTCTCAGTGGAGGATGTAGTCGTGTTAATATTGAACATTGTATTTTAAGAGAACAGTTTGTGATTGTATGCAAGAAGTGATGCTTGCATAGTCAATGACAGTTGCAAAAATTCTACTCTTTCTTGTGGCAAAAGGCTGTGTCAAAGCAAAGTAAATCTTTTATTCATTTATGTAATAAAGTGAGCAAATGTTCGTTAATTCTCCCACAGCAATCAAAGAACCCACAGCTACGGCCAGACGAAATTAGTTTCATCTCGTCATGACAGCAGATATCCTGTCTCTTACATGTACGTGGTGTCCGTTCTTTCGGACATTTTGATGCAGCAGCCACTATTAATTAAGACACAAAAGCGCTCTGTCTGCAGGCCACGTGTGGCCTACCGGGACCATCCGACCGCCGTGTCATCCTCAGTTGAGGATGCGGATAGGAGGGGCGTGGGGTCAGCATACCGCTCTCCCGGTCGTTATGATGGTATTCTTGACCGAAGCCGCTACTATTCGGTCGAGTGGCTCCTCAATTGGCATCACGAGGGTAAGTACACCCCGAAAAATGCCAAAAAAATGGTTTGAATGACTCTGAGCACTATGGGACTTAACATATGTGGTCATCAGTCCCCTAGAACTTAGAACTACTTAAACCTAACTAAGGACATCACACACATTCATGCCCGAGGCAGGATTCGAACCTGCGACAGTAGCGGTCACGCGGTTCCAGACTGAAGCGCCTAGAACCGCACGGCCACACCGGCCGGCAAATGGCCTGGATGGTCAGCCATCCAAGTGCCGACCACGCCCGACAGCGCTTAACTTCGGTGATCTCACGGGAACCGGTGTATCCACTGCGGCAAGGCCGTTGCCCAAATTAAGACACAAAGGAATTACAGACGTTGTTCGCGAGTGGGCATTGATTTAAATCAATGGGCAAAGCTGAAAATTTGTGCTAGACTGGGACTCGCACCCAGATCTTGTACTTAGGGGTCAGATACTCTGACCAGTAAGCCATCTGGGCACAGTGGTCGTCGCAACTGCGCAGACTATTTTAGCACGCCTCCCGTTAGACCCAAATTCTGAAATTATTCACACAGCACTGCTGTAGTGCCCCTTGCCCATTTTGCTCATCACTCGCGGCATTTTGCCGATTCCCGCGAGTTCGGCCGTGGTGCGTAACCGCACTGAAGAAACCATTCACCTTTTCCCATTGTCTTAAATCAATGCCCACTCGCAGCCAATATCTGTAATTCCTTTGTGTGTTAATAGTGACTGCTGGATAAAAATGGTGTCTGTTCTTTGGGACATGGCCAGTGATCTCTTCAGTGGGAATGCACACCACGCTCGAACTCTTGCGGGAATCGGCGAAATGCAGCGAGTAGTGACGATAGTGGACAAGGGGCACTACATCAGTTATGTGTGGATTAACTACGAATTTTGATCAGTCCGTGCAGATGTGTCCGGATGGCTTAGTAGTCAGAGCATCTGCCTAGTAAGGAGGAGATCCGGGTTCGAATCTCGATCTGGCACAAATTTTCAACTTTGACCGATGATTTAAATCAATACCCACTCGCAACGAATGTCTGTAATTCCTTTATGTCTTAATTCCGTCACTTGTTCCTCTGTTTGAACGCATCTTACTGAAGGGACCTGTGACGACCACATGGTAGACGCGTGTTTCGGCCACTTCCGCCGGTCCAGCTCCCACCCGCCCACGGAACGAACAAGAGGCTACGTGGCAGTCAGCATGCAGCACTGCTGGTCTGTCACTCGATCGCAATGCACTCTGTGTCCGGCGCGATGCGTGGTCTGACTCGAGAAGCGCTCCCGCAATGTGGCATTTCGGCCTTCACTGTTACCGCCGCTGCACGTAGGAGGCGCTATTAATACCAGGTCTGAGGACGACGCCGGCTGATCACCTGGTCTCTATCACAATGTCACACACCTACCTCTCACTGCCGTCCAGGGCCGTAGTTCTCTCATAACGTACAGGACGTTTCAAAAAAAAGGTGCACCCTGTTTCGCAAGACTGTTATCTTCTAAATGAATTAAGATACAAACTTAGGGTAGATTTCAACTTAAGGACCGAAACTAAAGCTGTAGTTTGGCGTTAGTACTGAGTTGCCAGTTGATGCTGTTCGCGCTAACGCTCTCCGTAATGGAGATAATTCACTCGCTCTTTCGTTACACAATGTGTGTCGAGCTGAGACGGCGACACAGCAACAAAAGACGTTTCGCTTTTCCATTTCAAATGGCACAAGTGGCGGCGTAATTTTCGTCGACAGTGCGGTTATGCAACTCCTGCAGCTCAAAGTATTCGACGACGGCGTCAGTAATTTACGTGGGGAGCGATACACAGGTCGTTCCTGTGTGCTTGGGCAAAACGAACCGCGCGTTCAACAGAGTTTTGCACGTAGTCCCGTCCCAGCCGCGAGTTAGCCATTCTTCGTGTGTCTGGTTGCTGTGTTTTGTGGAGAAGTTTACGTTACAGACCACAGTGTTTTAAACTTCTGTGAGCTCTTAATGACGCTAACGAAGAGCAACGTTTAGAGTCCTGCTAACTGATTCTGGGCGCGAAGTGAACGACATATCGACGGTAAAAGTTTTGAAGATATACGTAACATAAAAGACTTGATCATTTGTAACAGATATTCACAGTAGTGTAGGGGACAGAGGCATTGAGGTACGAAGACAAAGCGTTCTGCATTGTCCAAATATTTTATTGACCTTTGTTTTCTCTAAAAGATTCTGGGACGCTTTCATTAATTTAATACAAATATGTTCTGTAATGCCCGATGTCATATGCTTGAAAGAGCATTCCCTCTCAAGAGTAAGTTTGTTCATGTTTGTGAACATGCCTTGTACTGTGGACCAACGAATTGTACGATTAGCTCTACATTATTGCCTGATTAAAACGCAATTCCGTATTTATTTATTTGTCCAAAATCTTTCTACATTCTGGAACATATAACCCATACATAAATATTAAGTACTAGCCATTCCCGGCCAAGCGTTGCTGTGACTGTGTATGGTGAAATGGAAGAGAAAGAACAGAGAAAGCACACGTTACTAACATGTATGTGAAGTGGATTTACATCCTAATCTCCGACTCTCCGCTGACTCTGTCCATCTCCTCCTTCCAATTTCTCTGGCCAACTTCTCCTCCCCCTCTTTCTCCATCTCTTCTGGCCCTGTCTCGATCCATTACTAACTCCCCCCCCCCCTTTCTGTGTCCATCTTCACCCTCTCTCTCTCCCCATTTGATTCTGTCCTCTATCTCCTCCTTTCCGCTTTCTATGTCCATTTCCTCCCTCCCCTCTGTCCATCTCCTCTTCCCCTTCTCTCTGACCTTGAGCCTGGTTTATTGTTATTATAAATTGAGATTCTGTATTAGTAGGCTATTCTAATAAAAGGCAATAAGCCATAAATACGAATCCCCTGTTTCAAATGATTCAAATGGCTCTGAGCACTATGGGACTTAACATCTGAGGTCATCAGTCCCCTAGAACTTAGAACTACTTAAACCTAACTAACCTAAGGACATCACACACTTCCATGCCCGAGACAGGATTCGAACCTGCGACCGTAGAGGTCGCACTGTTCCAGACTGAAGCGCCTAGAACCGCTCGGTCAAACCGGCCGACAATCCCCTGTTTACTAACAACATTTTGCTATATACAAACGTTTCTTACTGTGACATGCAAAAAATTCAATTAGTAGGTCGAGTATTTTTTTGAGATTTTGGTAATAGTGTTTCCGCTATATGTATTCTATGTCCATCTGAATGTTTATTAGAGTACTAAGTAAAAATCTGAAGTAAATTCGTCAAAGAAGTTTTTTGAAATTTTAGGTAATAACGATTATATATTACGCATTTATTTATACAATATATACATTGCCGACAAAGAAATTAGTACACCTGGTAACACGACGTCGATTTTGTACCGACGACATATGCCACTGGGGAGGGATAGTAGATGTACTGATAATGGTCTCAAATTCGTCTGCCAACAGATAGCGTAGTGGCATAGGTACCAGAGCGCCATCTGTGTCTACCCTTTAATAGGGAGCACTCAGACCCATTCGCCGTGTCTATCGCATCCGTCTCTCGTCCCCCACATGGATCCTATACGACTTGGTTCCCTTCCCGCACCTTCGCCTTTTCCTTGAACAGTTACGGACCCTTTACACCTCCCGCAAGCTCAATCCCCCACAAACGCTCATCTCTCCCATCCTCGCCCATCCCAGCCCACTGCCGCACCTATATTCTTGCAGCCCATCTGCTCTCCATCTTCACACCCTCCATACCCTTGCCAAAGGTGGCTTCTGCCAACTCCCCCTCACTGATGATGCCCTTGTTCCGTCCATCTACCAATCCTACCAGCTCTGACTCTCCCCTCCCTTTTTCTTTGGTCATCAGTCTACTGACTGGTTTGATGCGGCCCGCCACTAATTCCTCTCCTCTGCCAACCTCTTCATCTCAGAGTAGCACTTGCAACCTACGTCCTCAATTATTTGCTTGACGTATTCCAATCTCTGTCTTCCTCTACAGTTTTTGCCCTCTACCGCTCCCTCTAGTACCATGGAAGTCATTCCCTCATGTCTTAGCAGATGTCCTATCATCCTGTCCCTTCTCCTTATCAGTGTTTTCCACATACTTCTTTCCTCTCCGATTCTGCGTAGAACCTCCTCATTCCTTACCTTATCAGTCCACCTAATTTTCAACATTCGTCTATAGCACCACATCTCAAATGCTTCTATTCTCTTCCGGTTTTCCCACAGTCCATGTTTCACTACCATACAATGCTGTACTCCAGACGCACATCCTCAGAAATTTCTTCCTCAAATTAAGGCCGGTATTTGACATTAGTAAACTTTTCTTGGCCAGAAATGCCTTTTTTGCCATAGCGAGTCTGCTTCTGATGTCCTCCTTGCTCCGTCTGTCATTGGTTATTTTACTGCCTAGGTAGCAGAATTCCTTAACTTCATTGACCTCGTGACCATCAATCCTGATGTTAAGTTTCTCGCTGTTCTCATTTCTACTACTTCTCATTACCTTCGTCTTTCTCGGATTTACTCTCAAACCATACTGTGTACTCATTAGACTGTTCATTCCGTTCAGCAGATCATTTAATTCTTCTTCACTTTCACTCAGGATAGCAATCTCATCAGCGAATCGTATCATTGATATCCTTTCACCTTGTATTTTAATTCCACTCCTGAACCTTTCCTTTATTTCCATCATTGCTTCCTCGATGTACAGATTGAAGAGTAGGGGTGAAAGGCTACAGCCTTGTCTTACACCCTTCTTAATATGAGCACTTCGTTCTTGATCGTCCACTCTTATTATTCCCTCTTGGTTGTTGTACATATTGTATATGACCCGTCTCTCCCTATAACTTACCCCTACTTTTTTCAGAATCTCGAACAGCTTGCACCATTTTATATTGTCGAACGCTTTTTCCAGGTCGACAAATCCTATGAAGGTGTCTTGATTTTTCTTTAGCCTTGCTTCCATTATTAGACATAACGTCAGAATTGCCTCTCTCGTCCCTTTACTTTTCCTAAAGCCAAACTGATCGTCACCTAGCGCATTCTCAAATTTCTTTTCCATTCTTCTGTATATTATTCTTATAAGCAGCTTCGATGCATGAGCTGTTAAGCTGATTGTGCGATAATTCTCGCACTTGTCAGCTCTTGCCGTCTTCGGAATTGTGTGGATGATGCTTTTCCGAAAGTCAGATGGTATGTCGCCAGACTCATATATTCTACACACCAACGTGAATAGTCGTTTTGTTGCCACTCCCCCCAATGATTTTAGAAATTCTGATGGAATTTTATCAATCCCTTCTGCCTTATTTGAACGTAAGTCCTCCAAAGCTCTTTTAAATTCCGATTCTAATACTGGATCCCTTATCTCTTCTAAATCGACTCCTGTTTCTTCTTCTATCACATCAGACAAATCTTCACCCTCATAGAGGCTTTCAATGTATTCTTTCCATCTATCTGCTCTCTCCTCTGCATTTAACAGTGAAATTCCCGTTGCACTCTTAATGTTACCACCGTTGCTTTTAATGTCACCAAAGGTTGTTTTGACTTTCCTGTATGCTGAGTCTGTCCTTCCGACAATCATATCTTTTTCGATGTCTTCACATTTTTCCTGCAGCCATTTCGTCTTAGCTTCCCTGCACTTCCTATTTATTTCATTCCTCAGCGACTTGTATTTCTGTATTCCTGATTTTCCCGGAACATGTTTGTACTTCCTCCTTTCATCAATCAACTGAAGTATTTCTTCTGTTACCCATGGTTTCTTCGCAGCTGCCTTCTTTGTACCTATGTTTTCCTTCCCAACTTCTGTGATGGCCCTTTTTAGAGATGTCCATTCCTCTTCAACTGTACTGCCTACTGCGCTATTCCTTATTGCTGTATCTATAGCGTTAGAGAACTTCAAACGTATCTCGTCATTCCTTAGTACTTCCGTATCCCACTTCTTTGCGTATTGATTCTTCCTGACAAATGTCTTGAACTTCAGCCTACTCTTCATCACTACTATATTGTGATCTGAGTCTATATCTGCTCCTGGGTACGCCTTACAGTCCAGTATCTGATTTCGGAATCTCTGTCTGACCATGATGTAATCTAATTGAAATCTTCCCGTATCTTCCGGCCTTTTCCAAGTATACCTTCTCCTCTTGTGATTCTTGAACAGGGTATTCGCTATTACTAGCTGAAACTTGTTACAGAACTCAATTAGTCTTTCTCCTCTTTCATTCCTTGTCCCCAGCCCATATTCTCCTGTAACCTTTTCTTCTACTGCTTCCCCTACAACTGCATTCCAGTCACCCATGACTATTAGATTTTCGTCCCCCTTCACATACTGCGTTACCCTTTCAATATCCTCATACACTTTCTCTATCTGTTCATCTCAGCTTGCGACGTCGGCATGTATACCTGAACTATCGTTGTCGGTGTTGGTCTGCTGTCGATTCTAATTAGAACAACCCGGTCACTGAACTGTTCACAGTAACACACCCTCTGCCCTACCTTCCTATTCATAACGAATCCTACACCTGTTATACCATTTTCTGCTGCTGTTGATATTACCCGATACTCATCTGACCAGAAATCCTTGTCTTCCTTCCACTTCACATCACTGACCCCTACTATATCTAGGTAGAGCCTTTGCATTTCCCTTTTCAGATTTTCTAGTTTCCCTACCACGTTCAAGCTTTTGACATTCCATGCCCTGACTCGTAGAACGTTATCCTTTCGTTGATTATTCAATCTTTTTCTCATGGTAACCTCTCCCTTGGCAGTCCCCTCCCAGAGATCCGAATGGGGGACTATTCCGGAATCTTTTGCAAATGGAGAGATCATCATGACACTTCTTCAATTACTGGCCACATGTCCTGTGGATACACGTTACGTGTCTTTAATGCAGTGGTTTCCATTGCCTTCTGCATCCTCATGTCGTTGATCATTGCTGACTCTTCCACCTTTAGGGGCAATTTCCCACCCCTAGGACAAGAGAGTGCCCTGAACCTCTATCCGCTCCTCCGCCCTCTTTGACAAGACCGTTGGCAGAATGACGCTGACTTCTTATGCCGGAAGTCTTCGGCCGCCCTCCCATGCCCCCGCTTTTCCCCCAGGGCTTCCTCTCTCCCTCCTCACCTTCCTTTTACCCCCCTCCTCTCTCCCACATCTCCCACTTCCACCCACCTTTCTGGGCTTCCTACCCCTCCCATCTCCCCTCCCCCCACTCTGCCTTCTTTGTCCCACTGGCTCCACCCCCCCCCCCCCTCCTTCCTGCCCTCCTACCTCTCCCTTACACCAGGAGTCAGTGTGTTTGTGAGTGCTTCGCCGATGATTGTCACCAGTGTTTCCGTGTGTCAGTGTTTCACCATTGTGTGCTACAGTGTTTTCATCGATGTTCTCCTACATTCGCATGTCCAACTGGATGTCTTCATCTTTGTACTGGTGACACCCTTTGTGTACTGTGCCTTCCGTCGAATGACTTCTAATATATCATGTAATGTTCATCATGTATTACCATGCTTTTTATGTTTTATTTTCTATCTGTTGTATCTACTGGCCGAAGAGCGGCGTATCTAGGCCGCTGCCAGCCTGCCTCATCTGAGGTATGAAATAACAATAAAGGAAAAAAAAACCAGAAGGCTCAGAGTGGTAAGCAACATGTGAAGCAAGCTGTCACTAATGCTACACAGACTCGGTTGTGCTTCCTACAGCCAACTTAGCGAGTTTGAAAGGGGTCGAATTGTGGTCTTCAGCGATGAAAGTAGGTTCTACCTGCACATGAACGATGGTTGTTTGCATGTACAACGTAAATCTGGTGAGCGCTGTCTCGTAGGGCTCATTCATCCAATACACAATGGTCTCATCCCTGCTCTTATGTTCTGCGGTGCGATAAGCTACATCTGTCATTGACCTTGCTGCTTCTAGAGAGAATGCTAATCAGCGCTCGTTACTTGTAGAGTGTTGTTCGACCTGTTCTTTTGTTGTTCTTGCAGCAGGGAGCAGATGAGTTGTTCTAACAGGATAATGCTCGTCCACACACTGCCCGTGAAAGTCAACATTCTCTGCAAGACGTGCAGCAAATTTCCTGGCCAGCGCGACCTCCAGACTTTTCTCCAATCGAGCGAGTGTGGGATATGGGACCAGAAGTGGCTCGCGCGACTCGTCAATCAGCTCTTACAGAACCACGTGACATGTCGGGCAGACGTGGCATAACGTATCGCAGGACAGTGTCCGGCATCTGTACGATTGATTGGGAATCAGAGTCCTTGCCTGCGTTGCCACCCATATGTTTGTTTCAGCATGGGTCGAACTTGATACCTCAGAACTGCTTGTACTGTTGATCTGTAAATGTAATCATTTCATATACTCCATACGTACTGTTGAAACCATGAATCTAAAAGCGTGTACTAATGTTTTACGGACGTTTATCACAAAATAGGTATATAAAATCATGTGCATATTCGGCTGCAACGCTGTGTAAAAATTTCTAAGCAATCGGTGGTTTTGAAGAAACGAACACTTACATTTTTATTTATATAGACATAAATGTGCGTCTGTACAAAATATTTTGTAAAATATCGTAATGCTTGACGATACTGAATTGTAGCGTACGATTCCCTTTGAAGCTGCTTTGCCTTATCTTTTCTTTGGCACATAATCCAACATGCTTTAAATATTGTTTTTGGCCCTCAGTTTATGGTATCTTTTCAGGAGCTTGTCATTTGTGTTGAAACCTCTGACGTGATAATCATCGTATATGTTCTCTAGTGTGTTGTCATCAATCACCGTGATGACATTTTCGACTTGACACGCGAGTTCGGATGGCAGTCATTATAAGAAAGGTTCCGACGAATGCAATTTCGATGTTCTCCATCTTATATTTTATATTGCTTGAAGAAATACACGTCTCGGAGTTGTGGAATGATTTTTAAAACTACATTTTTTTCATTTAGAGGCTTCCAATAGCACTTGTGCATCCTTATGTCCAGACCAGGAATCACAAGATACTAGTGACTTTTCGGTAAGCGTGGATTCAAAACTGACAGAAAAACCTCTTCAGATGTACTTTCTTTATCTTCCCGCTCACACTTGCATTTACGACGATATATGGAACGAGCGTTCTTGTATTTCACTTGACACGTGGAGTCCAAACTATCCGTTTGGTTCTTAGAATCACATACAGAGTTTGTCTGTCAGTCGTCCATCCAGTGATGCAGCAACACCGAGCAGCTGTGTGTTGCATTAACTGACGGCAACATCGAGACAGCGATTCGCTCCCCTTTCATGGATAGCGTTCTGTCGGAAGAAAACTCGGAGCTGAACTTACTCTGATGGCAGTTCCATGCAGAACCCATCTAAATGTTTTCTGTCGTGATATGTGCACTGCCGCGCGGGATTAGCCGAGCGGTCTCAGGCGCTGCAGTCATGGACTGTGCTGCTGGTCCCGGCGGAGGTTCGAGTCCTCCCTCGGGCATGGGTGTGTGTGTTTGTCCTTAGGATAATTTAGGTTAAGTAGTGTGTAAGCCTAGGGACTGGTGACCTTAGCAGTTAAGTCCCATAAGATTTCACACACATTTGAACATTTGGTATTTGCATTGACTTCAGCAACAAATGTTTGAGCTGTTTGAATCATCTCTTCTCCATTGTCCTTATCTTTCCATGCTTGGAGAATAGTTACAATGCATGATGTTACCATAAACTCCTTTTTCAAATTAATAATAAATTCCAGCGACGTTGTAAAGTTTGTACGCCAGAGATATGCTGTTACATCCAAAGTCCAATGTTGTAAATGCCGGTAATGAACGGAAGAGCCACATTCTCGCGCTTCATCAAACCTCACCATAACATCGATAATGTTCAAAAAATTGTGTTTTTTTGAGAATACAGGAGAGAGCGTTACCGCTTTGACACGCAGCGAGCGTCGTAATAAAATAACACAACTGATTGTAAACGACAGAATGCATTTACATGATAAAGAATCTATCTTTCCACTTCTTATCAGGAGAAGGTTGGAATTCAATTTCAATGCTTCCATCGCCTCTCCTCGAACATGCCGTATCACTACCTTTTGCAGTGTGGTGTTCTTCATTATCATCATTAGCATAATAATTATTTGTTAGGGTTACAGCAGTATCCTTTTCTAATTATTAATAATATTTTTGCACTATAACAGATACCAGAAACCTTGCGAATGATTCATCTTTTATACTAACTCCATCATCACGAAGAAAAGTTCATCGTAACTTCATCTCAACCAGTCACAGTCATTAGCAGGGCCGATTACCAATCGCCTGCCCCTCTGACTATTCACTACACAAATAACTTCACAAAATGCAATTTCACACAGATACTGCACCGCCTCTACTGGCATCAACCGACATAGCGACAAATTCGAATTCGGCAAGGTATACACAGCCGCATCCAGTGGATGACTATAGAGGTTTCCAGGTAAACGAATATCACCGGTGCAATAAGGAACCTTTAAATGGGCGCTCGGGACGGTGTTGTAAATGTGTTTGTTCCACCCCAAATACTTTCCTTGTAAGTTGTTCGTAATTATAGTCCCTTGGTATTTAGCTGAATCGATAACTTTTAATCTGTGTGATTTATGGTGAACCCGAAATTTAACGTATTTTTTTAGCGCTTATGTGGGGGGGCCTCACAGTTTTATTGCTTAGGATTAACTGCCCGTTTCTGTACCCTGCAGATATCTTGTCTAAATCACTTTACTATTCTTTTTGTTCTTCGTATGGCTTAACTACACGGTAAACGACGGCTTCACCTGCAAACAATTAGAGAGAGCCGCTAATATTCTCTCCTGAATTGTTTATGTGCATTAAGAACAGCACAGGGCCTATAACATTTCGTTGTCGAACCACAGGTTTCAGTTTCGTTAGATAGATAGATGAATTTGCACATGCACGCAATTTTGACTGGAAGCTGCTTGTGAGGAACTGTGCCAAAAGCCTTGTCGAAATCTAGAAATCTGTACCACCTGGAGGTCCGCTGTCGACCCATGCTTATCGTAAGAAAACGCGGCATCAATTGGAAAGAAAGCAAAAAGTCGGAGTCAGAGTTGTTGGAGTGTGTAGGAAGAGGAATCACGCGAGGATCTTGGCTTTCACCTATGGCGTTTAGCATCTACAGAGCAGTGCATATGGGAGGCAAAAGGATGGTTTGTATACGCTTGCTGACAACAGGCCGGTGTTGGCAGAATCCAAGAAGATGCTCAATGGAATGGTGGAAGACACGCATACCAACTGTAAAGAATTCAAAATGAAAATAAACAAGAAATAGATGAAAAACATGATGGTGGGAGAAAAGGAGCCGAAACCCAAATCACTATAGCTGGAGAAAAATTAAAACAGATTGCAAAATGTAAGTACTTGGGAAGTATTTGAAAGGTGAGCCTAAAATGTGACACAGAAATAAGATCGACAATAGCGATGCCAAAAGAGGTGTCAAAAGAACAAGCAAATTGCTGTGTGGGCCACAGAAAAAAAAACAGGTAAAGATTGGCCAAAAGCCAGACATCAAGGTGACTATAGTCATGGGATATCCACTAATATCGTGTAGGGCCTCCTTTAGCCCAGTGTAGTGCAGCAGCTCGACGTGGCATATACTCAACAACTCGTTGGAAGTCCCCTGCACAGATACTGAACCATGTTACCTCTACAGCTGTCCATAATTGCGTCAGTGCTGCAGATGCAGGATTATGTCCCGTAAATGTTCGACGGGATTTATTCCGGGCGTTTTGGTGGCTAAATCATTTGCTCGAAGTGTCCGACACGTTCTTCAAACCAATCGCGTACAATTGTGGCCCTGTGACATGGCGCATTGTCGTCCCTAAAAATACCATCGTTGTTTGTGGAACATGAAGTCGTTGAATGGTTGCAAATGGCCTCCAAGTTGCCGAACATAACCTTTTCTATTTAATGTTCGGTCCAGTTGGACCAGAGGACCAAGTCCGCTCCTTGCAGACAACAACCCACACCGTTATGCAGCCACCACCAGCTTAGACAGTACCTTGTTGACTTACTTGAGTCCACGGCTTCGTGGGGTCTGCGCCATACTCGAACTCTACTATCAGCTTTTACCTACTGAAATAGGGACTTACCTGACCAGGCCGCGGTTTTTCAGTCGTCTAGGGTCCAACCGATATCTTCACGAGCCCAGGAGACGCGTAGCAGGCGATGTCGTGCTGTTAGCAAGGGCACCCGCGTCGGTCGTCTCCTGCCATAGCCCACTAACGCTAACTTCCGCCGCATTGTCCTAATGGGTACGTTCGTCGTACGTCCCACAGTGATTTCTGCGTTATTTCAACCAGTGTTTCTTGTGTATTAGCACTGACAATTCTACGCAAACGCCGCACGTCATGGTCGTTAAGTGAAGGTCGTGGTGAGAGATAATGCCTGAAATTTGATATTCTCGGCACGCACTTGATACTGTGGATCTCGGAATATTGAATTCCCTAACGACTTCCGAAATGGAATGTCCAATGTGTCTAGCTCCATCTACCATTCAGCGGTAAAAGTCTGTTAACTCCCGTCGTGAGGCCATTATCACGTAACTCACCTGACTATCTATGAGAGCTCTGCCCTTTTATACCTTGTGTACGCGATAGTGTCGCCATCTGTATACATTCATTTCGCTACCCCTTGACTTTTGTCACCTCATGAATATGAAGCGTAATGTTTAGTGGTGGAGACATCTGGACATTACGGAAAGATGAGGAAAGAAAACTGGAGGCCCTGAAAATTTGATTGTGGGGGAAAGCATTGGTGAATGGCGAAAGAAGATCACTGGCAGCCGGTAGCGCTGTTGCCAGCTGTCAACTGTGAAGGTTAAGCACAAAGCAGCTGCAGGCGGAGACAATAGCTGTTTGTAGAGATGTGACAACACTGAGGCGTTGCCATAGAGAAGTATACAAATTCGGGTTACATGACTGGATGAGGTAGATATGTGAAGCAGCTAGTCAAAACCGCTGCAACTGTCAGCGAACTTCTCTTACCGACGCCGCTATTGAGGATTTGAGCTGCAGTAAAAAACGACGAGATAATGAGACGAGTGGGAGAGAGCAGGAACCTCTTACACAAAATAAGGGTTACAAAGAAATGCTGGATGAGCCAATTTTTGAGACTGTCATACTCCAGTTCACTCAACAAAACAATAAGAATTCTGCAGTTTAATAAGAGGGCATTAGTCGGCGAATATTAAATATTTGCTTACATAATTTTGGTACGTAACGAGATTCATTTGTCAAGAGCGAATCATTCGATTTCTTCATGGTCAATCTACGGCAGATGTTGTTGATTCCAAAAAAAATTGTGGAGTGGAAATCAATAACGGGCTAAGTGGCAAAAAAATTTTTGAGTTAGACCCGAAAAGCCGAGCTACGTGACATTGCCAACACCCTGAGAATCGGGCTAAAGCACTACAATAAAAAGCGGGCTAAAGAACTACGTTAATTTATAGAAGTGCATATAAGGCCCGAAAGACAACATGAGCTGAATGTACCGACCCACTGGCGAGGTTAAAGCGGGCTAAGTGCCACAAAGCTTTGTAGTTGTTTGCAGCGTGGGGCAGAGACTTTGAATGGACAGAAAAACATAAGAGGCTACAAGAATGTCAGGGCGTCAACTAGCTAAGGACTTTGCAAAGCATATGTAGAATGCGACACCTAACAATCCATTTGTGGTTATTCTGATCTAGCCAGAGGTCTTCTTTATTTAAAAAAAAAAAAAAAAAAAAACAGCCGGTACCGATATCAACAGAACGGAAATGAATGACTTAACTGGTCTCATACAGATATGATTTTATGTACATAGACTGAAGCAATGAGGAAAATTTGTACCAAGGATGAGAATCGAACCCGGGTCTCCTCCTTACTAGGCAGGTACGTTAGTTACTTTTTTTTAAAAAAAAAATCTGTTTTTGTTCGTTATTGTTCATCGCATTTGTTCGGGGCAGACGTCCCGTGCCACCCGCTCAAGTTGATCGTTGATCCATTCGTTTATTTTTTTAAAAAAATTATTAATACAGAGAGCAGCTAACCCTCTGACCGAACACGCTGAGCTAGTGTGCTGGCAGACCACTAAGCCACAACAGCGCAGATTACCCTGGCACGCCTACCTTCCCGATACAAATTCTCACAGCCGCCCCAGTCTACTTTAAATTTCTCCTTACACACGAACAGAATCATGTTAGATGTTGAGGTGTTATTCCAGAACACTGTGAGCCTCGGCAATTCTGTTCGTGTGTAGATTGGGCGTCAGTAAGAACTGGGATCGAAGGAGTGGGGCGTGCCAGGGTAATCAGCGAAGTTTTGTGAACCGCTGTACCAAAGTGGCATGGTGGCAGGGGCAGGAGACCTGGGTGCGTTTCCCGGCCTCGGTGCAAATTTTCACTCGCCGCTTCAGTCTATATACATAAAAACAACGAATACACATATATTTCCAAACTGTAGTAGGATTCAAACGAAAAAAAATTGCACCTGGTGTCGTGTTAAACGAACTTGAAGACTGGAGCACCTACAAGATTTTGAAGATAGAGATTAGCACTGACATAATAAAAAACCGCGACAGCACTATAAAAACAAGTTGTCAGCTGGATAGAAAAAGAATCTGCGTATTTGAAAGGAGCTAACAGAACATTTTTCGAACAGTTAATCAATTAAAATTGCTTTGTGGTCTATAAAATTAAAAGAAGGATTAAAAATAATTTAACTACAGTATAGTGTATCTGTAAAATGTATATTATTAACAAAACTGATAAATACTTGAGATGTCTTTCATTGGCACTTACCTAGGTTTTGCCGATACCTTGTGGTATTTAGCACACCTTGTGGTATTTAGCACGTTCTGCGTTTTTCAGAATAAAATGTATATTTTCATGAATGAAAGGAAGGAAACTTTAAAAAATTGCAATAGTTGTGTGATTCTTACTGTTACAACAAATATAAAATATTGTCAAAACAAAAAAAACTGAATAAATCGGTATCAGTCTTTCGGCTCCTAACCCAGTAATGATTTCCACTCTATAATTGCTGTACAGGGTACGTCCTACTGGACGTCTAACGACGGACCAACTGCTCTGACCATCTGGTGGACAGTTTGTCTGGGAACTGGTAAGTCCCGAGGCTGCTGTGAGTTGTGCAGACAATGCCGTCTTGTAGACATCTGACAACATCGTACAGCTAGCGCCAGGTATCGTTCACGGTTTGGTCGACCTTGTACTACCCTAGGAGGAACATTTCCTGTGCCTGGTAGATATCGCAAAAACCTTGAAGTAACACAGTGCAGCATATTCAACGAGGCTGATAGCACTGTCCGTGCCCGACTAGCTTCAAGGTGAAACGAGGATTTAACCCTGCGAAACAGAGTCTAACGTGGTCTACATCCCACATCCAAGTAAAATACTAACATGACAGACGCACTGTGGGTCTTAAGCACTGCTTTTTGTTATTTTTAGAAATGTACGCATAACAATCGTCTTTTCCTTTGCAGTTACTACAATTGACTGTATGTGAGAAAAATCTTGTTTGTCATTTATATTTGTAGTTTACCTATCCCATTCCTCTTTCCTGTATTATACCTAGACGCTAGAGGGTAATGCATGAAATTAATATATTAGTCGGGTATTTTCTGTTGTTTATGAGTGTGCTTTATGACGGGAAAGTTGTTATCATCGGGAAAAACAAGACTACATGTCGAGTCCCGGGGCGTTAAAACGCTTCATCGGGTAGAGAACTCAGAAAAAGAAGTGGATGGGTTGAATTATTATTATATTAATGAGAATTACTGGAGTGCGGTGGCAGGAAGAACGGGACCGCTGGCCAGATGAAAACAGGGCTACCTGCACAAAAGCAAGTAGGAGAATGCAGCAGTAGGTCTAATTATAAGAAAATAGTAATGCGGATAAGCTGCTATGAGCAGCAACATGAATACACAATGGTAAGGAAGATAGGAACGAAGCCAACGCCATACATTAGTACATGTTTATGCGCCTACCAGCTTCGCATGATAAAGAGATTGAAACAATGTATGATGAAATAAGAGAAATTTTTCGGATAATTAAGAAAACGAAAATGTAACTGTGATGATGGTCTAGAATTCGATAGTAGGAAAAGGAAGAGAAGGAAAATAGAATGTGAATACGGAGTAGGGGAAAGCAGTGAAAGAGGTAGCTGTCTGATCGAAATATGCACAGAGCATAATTTAATTATTCAAAACAATTGGTTGAAGAATCATGAAAGGAGGCTGTATATATGGAAGAGACCTTGGAAGACTGGAACATTAGTAAACTAGATTTTAAAGTGGAAAACTTTCCCAGGGACGGATGCAGATAATGACCATAATTTATTGGTTACGAAATACGGATTAAGACTGTAGAAATTGCAGAAAGGTGCGTCATTAAGGGGATGGGAGCTATTAACTGAATGAACGAGAGGTTATTTGGAGTTTCAATAGGAGCATTACGCAAAAATCTACTGAAACAGGGGAGAGGAAAAAAAAAATAGCAGTGAAATGGTTAGTTACAAGAGACGAAATAGTGAAGGCAGCAGAGGATCAAATAAGCAAAAAGGACAACGCCCAGTAAAAATACTTGGATAGCACACGAAATATTGAATTTCAATGATCGAAGGAGAAAATATAAATAAGGGAAGCAAAAGAAAACGTAAGCGTATAGAAACGAGACGGACGGATAGCAGAAAGTGCAAAACGAATAAGCCAAAATAGTTAGAGGACAAATGCAAGGTTGTAGAAGCTTGCATGAGCAGGAGAGATAGACGCCACCCATAGAAAGATAAACAGAATTTTGAAAAAAGGGGAAGCAGTTGTACAAATATCAAGAACGCAGAACAAGGAGAAGTTGAAAAGTGGAGGGAATATATAACCTGATTAGGGCCATCAGGCCCTCTCTTACATCGGACCAGTGTTTCACACATGAAGCATTCACACATCAGAGTTACATCATGACAATACTCTAAATAAGAAAATTAGATTACTCTAGTCACAATATGAATAAAGAGTAATGACTAAGACCTAATAAAGTAAGTACTGGCAGTATTTTTACAACAGGTGCTATACATACAAATTACGATAAGAGTAATAAAAGTAACAGTAAAAAAAATCAAATAATAATGATAAACATGAGAAAAATTTGCAATAGTAATGAAGATTTGTGCAGATGTACATTAATATCTTGGTGTGTAAAGTAGATGTTTACTAGTATAGCGAGTTTTGGGGGAGGGAGACTTAAGGAGGGGGAGAGAGGGAAGTAATGAAGTGAAGTGCATTCGTGTACAGAGGAAGGCATTACTGTTGCTGAAGTAGATACGTCATTAACTGTTTTTTGAAGCCGGACTGTTTTTAAGTTCTCTAACATAACGAGGGAGGTTATTCCAGAGTCGTGTTCCCGCTACTCTAAAGGACTTGGAGAAGGTGACTGAGCGATGCAGTGGAACAGAGAGGATTTTATTATGATGGGAACGTGTGTTTCTGTGATGTTGTTCCGACATAAGCGTTAAGGACGAGGAGAGATATGAGGGATAGTGTACATTTATAAGGCAGTAGATGAGACAGAGTGTATGGAAATCTCTGCGTTTGTCTGCACGCAGCCAGGACAATTTTGCATATGTTGGTGAAATGTGATCAAAAAGTCGAACGTGACAGGTATATCGGACGCGGGCATTCATGACCAGTTCCAGATGTCGCGAGTTTTTCTGAGAGAGGCCTTGTAGGATAATATCGCTGTAGTCAATGATTGGGAGTATAAGCGTTTGTACTAATTTCTTTTTCAGATCGAAAGGGAAGAGTTTTATTATATTTTTGTAGGACATGAAGGGATGCTGATGCTTTTTTGCACACTGCAGTTATGTGCTCTGTCCAATTTAGATTTTCTTCTATTGTTACTCCCAAACTCTTTGCTGAGGGAGAGAAGTTAAATATTTGTCCATTTAGGATAAGAGATGGTGCGGATTCCCGATGTTTTGGGCTAATGAGCTTAGAGTGACCAACAAGTACCGCTTGGGTTTTAGATGGGTTTAGTTTTAGTCCTATGTCCTGTGCCCATTTTGATAGTTCATCGAGTTCAGTACTGAATTTTTCAATAGCTTTCTTAAGATTGCTTGGTTTCGCACTTAGATACAACTGAAGGTCATCAGCATACATATGATATTTGCGATAAGTCAGAACCGATGACACATTGGCATACAGAGAGTAGAGTATGGGACCTAGTACTGAGCCTTGGGGAACGCCTGACACTACCTGCCGCCATTGTGATTTTATATTCCCGGACAGGACGCGTTGCTGACGAGACGTCATGTATGAGCGAAACCATTGCACTGCACTTGGTGAGAAATTTAGACCGCTAAGTTTGGATAGTAAGATGTCGAAGTCGACAGTATCAAATGCTTTGCTGAAATCTAAGAAGCAAATGATAGTCGCTTCTTGTCTGTCCATGGCAAGTTTCAGGTCATCTGTCACCTTTATCAGTGCGGATGTTGTGCTTCGATGTTTACGGAAACCTGATTGGTATTCGTCTAGTAAGTTGTTAGTAGTTAGGTAGTTGGTGAGCTGGTCATGGACTATATATTCTAAGGCCTTTGATAGTGCAGGAAGAAGGCAGATGGGGCGGTAGTCAGAGGGTGCTGTGGCGATGTCATTTTTGGGCAGTGGCTTAATTTGTCCCAGTTTCCAGGCCTCAGGCCGGCCGCTGTGGCCGAGCGGTTCTAGGCACTTTAGTCCGGAATCGCGCTGCTGCTACGGTCGCAGGTTCGAATCCTGCCTCGGGCATGGATGTGTGTGATGTCCTTAGGTTAGTTAAGTTTAAGTAGTTGTAAGTCTAGGGGACTGATGACCTCAGATGTAAAGACCAATAGTACTTAGAGCCATTTGAACCATTTTGAACCAGGCCTCAGGGAAAACACTTGTGATTAATGAATCGTTGAAAATGTCTGTTATAGAGGGGAGTAGTTGATCAATAATAAGTTTTACCATCTGGATAGTGATGCCATCATGTCCAGTAGATGCTGATCTAATCCGCATTATGGCTTTCTTGACAATATAGCAAGTGACGTGCCGTAGATAGAATTTTTCTTTGCTACAGTCGTTCATCCCCATGACGTAATCAATGATTCTCTGTTTTTTTTTTTTTTTTTTTTTTTTTTTTTTTTTTTTTTTTTTTTTTTTTTGCGGTTCAATTATGGTTGCAGGTAATGTGAAGAATCGGTTTAGTTCTTCAGCTGGGATCATGGGATTTTCTGCAACTTTTATTTTGGCTAAACCGAGACTACGGAGATTTTTCCATAGGATACCTGGTCTACATCTACTGTCAGCTAATGTACGGGCATGCCCGAACTTAGTGTTTCTCACTGCTTGACTGACTTTGTTTCGCTTCTGCTTGTATACAGTGTGATTTTCAGGTGTAGGGTGTATCTTGTATTCTCGATGTGCTGCGTCTTTGAGATTCATGAGCTGTTTTAGTTCATCAGTCAGCCAAGGTGCAGGTTTCCTTTTTAGTTTTCTGGTCTTTATTGCAGCGTATTTGTCATATAGTTGAGTAATTTTGTTAGTGAAATCATGGAGTTTGTCGTTTATGTCCATGAGGGGAGTTGAGGTCATCCCCCAAACTATTTCTTGTGCCTCAGTTTCGAGTTCAGGCAAATTTATGCGTTTGAAGTCTCGGTATGTAGACAGTTTTTGTTTCTTTCTAGGACATTCTAGTGAATACGTCATGAAAATGATGTCATGGGCAGACATGCCAGGCGCAGATATTTGAGAGCTGCGGATTATTCTGTTTGGAGATTTCGTTGCGAATATATCTATGAAAGTGTGACTGGTAGTTGTGTGATGAGTAGGTGCCAGCTGAAGTAGCGTCATATTTAAGGAAGAAAGCATCCTCCTAAATTTCCCAGTGGAAGGACTATGGCGCAGAAAATTAATGTTAGTGTCACCTGCTGTAATTACATGTTCATATGACAATTCGAGACTAGAGAGGGCAGTTTCGAAGCAGGCGAACCCGCCTACTTTAGGAGTTTTGTAAAGGACACATATTAAGCACTTTCTGTTAAGGGATTTGATCTCTATGAACATATATTCCTCTTGTTTATCTACATTGTTGTCGGATGTGTGTAGTACAGTAGGTGACAAATCAGAGAAGGAGAATATATAAAAGTGAAATGAACGTGATGACAATATTATAAAAACGAAGTGGTGGTGAAAAATGAGGTGGTAAGTACGATACTGCGACAAGAATTTGACAGAGCACTGAAAGACGTAGGTCGATACGAGGTCCCTGGGACAGACAACAGTCTATTAGAATATCTACCATGTTTCGCTGCCGTATGATAATTATAACCCATGCTGGTCCTCTGTAAGTAGCTGCACTTTAATTACAGCGACTCGTTTTTCCAGATATGATTTTCTCAGTAGAAAAAAAATGGGCCATCACCTTATCGTGCATTAGGCCACACTAACCACACAACTTCGCGCTATCACGGATGTGTTCAACGGTGCTGTGTGAGTTTTCTGAATCAGAAATCCTACTGTTGCGGCGGTTCACATGTTTAGAAATGTGGGATATTGGTTCATCTGGAAACGGGCGCTTTTTCAGGTAGTTGTCGTCAAGTTCTATGCAGGCCAGCACCGAACACACGAATGTATACTGCAGAGGACGACCGTTCGGCTGAAATGCCTGGACCCATTTTGGACGCAAAAAGGCGTGACAGCTTGTGTAACACTTTATGGACATTGCATCTTGCTTACTGCAGTTCTCGTGATGCACGACAGTTGGATATCTAGAAGCTGCATTGATTTGTAGCTTGCACTCTTTCAACTCATGTTTGAGAAACAGGGGAATGCAAGGAATGTCTTTGGCACTGCCTCTCTCTTAAAAGTGTTTGAACCACCTCATTATGCTTTTCTTTTATTGGTAGTCCCCTCCCGTAGTGGCGTCGCTATTTCTGCAACACCGTTGTCACAGATTTGGATCCTCCGTAACAGATGACAAATTGGATCTTCTCCAGTCCTGTCGCCATTTTGATGTACTCCAAGTCAAATCTGCAAAAAGAACTAAGGGAAAAAGCGTTGAGGGCTGATAGACGTTTTACAACAAACTATGATTTTCTATATCTAATACTTTCCACGTTATGAAGTTTTGAAATGATAGTGGGATATTCTGTATAATGAACCGTCAGAATGTGTAGAAATTTATGAAGCTTGCTAAATTAAGTTCAGTATCAGTTTTGATTAGACTGTTTGTGTTCCGACGTAAAGGCCTAAGGCCTCGTTAAGCGATCAACAAATAAATAACGGCAAACCTGTTTCAAAGAAGTCAGAGAGTGTGTTCAAGTATATGAGTAAGAAAATTTATAACAAAGTGAAAGGAAGAGAACTGCTCATCGTAAATTTAGAAACATTGAAAAAACATTATATGAAAAATTTTACTGTTCAGTAGAAGAATTCATGAAGGACAACCTGAAAATTTGAGCAGGAGAGAGCAAATACTTAGGACTGTTAATTTTTTAAAGTTTGTTATTTTCTAAGAAAAATTGTTAATTAATTATCAAGTACAGTATATTATATTAATGATACTATAAGGAAAATTGTGAACCAATTTTTGTGTTTTGACGAGTCTCCTGTATATTAAGTCAATGACTTGAAATTATATGTTACGAGACAGTAAACTTCTATTCCACTCTACTCTGTTGGTGTCACATGGAGGAAACAAATCGGCAGTTGCGATTTCTTCCGACTACTGCCTCGCCACGTATTGGTTTTAGCAGAGGAAACAGTACGGCTCTCCGAAAGTCACCAGCAGTATTGCATCGGTATCCAAACACGCCACCTGACTATCGTCAAACTGCAGGTAACTCAGTTGTCGCGTCGCGTGTACGTAATAACATGGTAAGCCCATCGTTCCCAAGGGTTGGGAGGGGCGAGACACAGTGGAAATTTGTTCCATCTGGGCACGTTGTTCTTCCGATATAAACCACTTAGAGTTCTTGTCAAGAAGGCATGACAACAGACATCGAACGAATGCAGAGACGCATTGCTGTGATCGTAACAGGACGGTGAAGCTGGTGCAGAAGTGTAGCGCAAACGCTTAGGGAACTTAGATGGGGGATGGTTGGGAATTTACCTTGTTGGGTAGACTTAGGGAACCTGTGTTCGAAGCCTGCAAGATAATTGTGCTACTAGCAATGAATATCACGGATAATGATTATGAGAGAGAGATAATAGAAATCAGAGCGCGTGCGGAGGTACATAATCATTTCTCCCTCGCTCAGTACGCCAATGGAATAGGTAGAAAACTGAAATGCGTGTTAGGATGTACTCTCTGCTCTACATTATATTGTAGCTGGCGAAGTATTTACGTAGATGCAGATTCGTTTTTCGCAGAACGCTGGTATGTGAGGAAGAACAGCAGTTACAATACAATTGGCAAAGGACTTTCTCATTCCATAACGGTCACACTGAAGGAAAGTGCTGTACTGTGACATATACTGTAAAAACACGACGAAAATTACTATAATTATATGCTGCTCTTTTTGTCATATTCGCAATTTATATTTATTTTGAAATATTAATAAATTTGAAGCATTGATGCGGAATTTATCTGCTATCAGTGTCAGTTTAGTACCTGTGTGAAGAGTGAAGATTTGTATGAAGAGAAACACAAATGTATGGCACGAGTAATTATAGCGGAAGAAACCTTATTCTGAAAAGTAATCCTTGATAAGAATTCAGCTGCATTTTTTGGCGAATACAGTTGTATAAATTTGACAGTGAGCGGAAGTGAAATTAGATATTTTGTCCAGTTGCAGGGCTACGGATACGAATGCTTACTATCTGGCGTTGCCAGTTGTATTGCGGACTGTAATGAATGTAAAGAGTTGACTCATTTGTAAGGAATCAATTTTGTAGGGGTGAAACTGCACGATAAAAGAAATGTTGTATAACTCAGGTGGTGTGCGAAACATAGCTTCATTCCTGAATATTTAAATCGCAAAATTTCGTGAATTATAAAATAATGTGTAAATGCATAAAACTGCAGCCAGTCACTTTTCTTGAAGTAGTTATTTATTATTCCATGAACCGATTTTCGAACGTTTTCAGGCTCATCTTCAGATGCTTTTCCGGAAGTTACATACCTATCTCAAGCATAATGCTGACTGATGGCTCTGTGACGAGAATATGGTACATGCTTTAATGCTACGCCGTGGGTATTGTATATCTGACGATTTGGATCCAAAATTTAGTTTTGCACTTACCATGACAGTATGGGTGCCTTTTTTTTTGTAGTTTTTATAGTATAAATAAGTGTGGTTCCTTCGCCAAGACAATGGAAGCAGACAGATGGATACAAAAAAAAGTCGCAGTGAGAACAACACTAAATTTTGGATCCAAATCAACAGATAAACAATATTCAAGGCGATGCATTAAAACATGTTCCATCTTCTTGGCCTAGAGCCAGCACCCAATGTTACGCTTAAAATAGATGTGTAACTTCCGGAAAACCATAAGAAGACGAGCCTGAAAAGGTCCAAAAACCGGTCCATTGAATAATAAACAGCTACCTCAAAAAAGTGACTGGTTGCAGTTTTATGGATTTACACTGGATCAACAGTCATGGGTTCTAAAACATCCGTAATGGTTAAGCTTAATGAAATTATATAATTGTGTCTGTAATTGAATCCTTCATTATTTTTCTAGTTATTTTATAGTCCAGATTGGTAATATTTGCGGCATCCGCAAGCAGCTAGAAAGACAAAATAAATTTGGAAGCTGATACAAGGAAGACTTTAATTCTGTAAACTACTATTTGACATCTGGACGCGCGCCATTGAAAAGCATCTCACACATTGCAGACTATAGCGTTTGCAGCCTTCTAGAGAGGTAACCGTTTTCTCAGCTTCTACTGATTTCCAGACGCTGAAATAAACATAGTACTGAGTTGCATTCATTACGTAAAAAATTCAGCTATTAGTACAGTCTGCGGGGTACTATCAGACAACTTTAACATTTTTTCTACAGAAAACATTCAGTGTCATATCAAAGCAACCAAACAGTAACGTTACTCGCAGGCGTTTGTAAAAATTATTTTAATTAATAATGCAAAGAAAATCGATATTTTATTCAACAAATTTAAAAATACTTCATATCATATTTTGTAATGCGTTATGGTCTCTAAATCTCTATCTTTATTAGAGCTGTGTATATACTCACATCGAATTTTTCCCACGTTGAATCTGCCATGTAGGAAGATAATGCACTAGTGCGCTAAACTTAAGGACCAAAGTAACCTTCATCGTTGCCAAGCAACGCATCTCGATGAAATTTGGGCCATACATAGAAGGAGCTTGCTACAGTATAATACTGAAGATAGGAGAAAGAAATATGCAATAGGACGAACAGAAATGACATTTTTATTCACAGACAATTATTGCATTGAAGTCATCGCAATTCGTGATTAGATTAGAACAGATTCAGTTTTCGTTCCATAGAGCAAAAATGAGGTGATTCTCGCAAATGTGGAATATGTCAGAAAGTACAACATAAAACCACAGAAAATTTGAATAAAATATTCACTTCCCTGATCATTTGTCACGAGATTGTCAAGATATGTGACTGCATTACAGTAAACTGGAACTGCTAATATTTACAGAAATAATACACTATCAGAATGAAGCACGTTTATGCACATTTAATAAATTTATCATACACGAAATACCTAATCTTGACTGTTGTTACCAAGTGCTGAAATCGGACAGACATTTTTACTTTAGCTGGTTGCCTGGAAATTACAAAACGAGAGACATGGTTCTTAATAGGGTGTAAGTGCACCACAGGCAGCAGAGCGTACCCTGCAGTGGATCCCATGCTGGCCGCTAGGTTGGTAAAGAGCTCCTGTGGTGGGGCGCTCTACTCCTCAGTGAATGCGGTTGACAACTGTTGCGTGGTCGTTGGCACATGTGGACATGCTGCAATACGTCCCTTCAACTCTTCCCACACGTGAACGACGCGATTTAAGCAGCACCACCTGGACTAAGAAGGTTTTGATATAACTCAGGTCAGCGGGCATCCAATTCCATTTGCTGAATACCCTCCCCTTCCAAGAGCATTTGGATACAGTCGCGTATTGTCGTCCCTCAAAATGAAGTCAGAGCCAAATGCACCCATTAATAGATGCACATGAGAAAGTAGTACAGTGTCCGAATAAAATTTAGTATTCAGTGAACCATGTTCAAAGATTTGGAGGTGAGTGCATACACATGACGTTATGCCTTCCCATAACGTGACTTCTGGACCATCGAAACAATCACGTTTGATAATGCTCGACGTACCCTCATATAGCGAGAGGTCGCAACACGTAATGCACTAAAGTAACTTAATCAATAACGAGTAATAACAAGGTAGATAAAAAATTTCTTTAACAACTTGGATCAGTGAAGTATTAAAATTCTAATCCTGCTGTTTTTATAAGGTCCGAGCAATACATTTATGTTTTAGGGCATTGCTGCTGTGTATATGAGATGTAATATGACACCAGTGTGGATATACCAAAGCAGCGATATGTAGGTAAGGGATTAGAGTGGTATTCATGTCTTTCCAACAGGCGTGGAGTAAATGCAGAATCAGGAACTATGATGACATTATTACCAAAATCGTAGAAGCAGCACCAACACTGGAAGACGTCAAGCCATTTTGCCCTTTCAATTTCAGCACATGTAGTTAATAGTGGGACAAGGGGAACATGAGGGAATTTTGCTACTGCAGGTTGCCTACAATTCAGTAGTGGGACAAGGGGGGAATCTGGGCGTTTTGTTAATGCATGTCACCTACATTCCAGGGCAAGTAAACATTCAGGTGCAAACCTACTGTCCTCTTTTCATTGACAGGTCATTAACCTATGGTTCTGCTAAGAGGATTCTGACCCGCTGGGGATAATCCTTCCTTTTGATTGACAGATTCTTAACGTATTGTTCCCCCACCCCTGACCCTCCACTCTCACCCAACCCCTTAGGAAACCTCCAACCCTCCACTCTCCCCCTCACTGATTCAGGTATACTTTCATGCCTGAGTTATTCGAATAGTCCCCTCTCACTATCAATATGACTGACTATTTAATTAAATTGAACAATTAACTAACCCCTCCCCCTCTGGCAAACCCCAACCCTAACTTCTCCTCTCCCCCTACCCTGCCTGGAAATTGGCGGCTCTGTGCTGGAGAGGAAGGATTGAATGACAGGAAATTCAATTACATAGCAGAGAGTATATTGTTTATTTATAAAAAATTCAGTTTGCAGGGGTTGGATCTCTCTCGTTCATCATTCTCTGCTGTTTGGGAAGACGCAGGTCTTGTAAAATACATCGAAAACAAGTAATTAAATTGATTGATTATTTATTCCGATCACGCAAGGAATACCACCTTGAAACACCCACCACTTGCAATTACACTGTTAAAAATCTTCCAAATGCGAAGCATGCACTATCCACTGGTCCGCACAGAATGTCACCCACACTGGCTGCCTGAGTGGACACCGGCGTGAGGCGTGGCCACCGACGGACATGCTACTTCGTGGGAGCAGCTGAGGCCCTGTGATTGACAGACTGGATTGCATGCTAATACTTGAACAAAAGCACCCAAGAAATTCCTGTTGAAGCATGTGTCCCTGTGGAATACCAATGCATTCAAGAACTCCTTCCAAGGCAAATTCCTGATTGAGAATGGACTCAACCATGGGCTCTAAGTTCCCATCTATGCCGGAGAGAAAGGACCTCATGATAATAAATTCAATTATATAGCATAGGCTACACTGTCTATTTATAAATTTTAATTTTCACCGACTGGATTGCAGATGGCAGCTGTCATATTATTGGAAAATTTTCCTGCGTGTGGTTACCTTGACAGGCAGGGATCCACTGTGCTAGTGCACAGTGACACTACTAGAGGACGTTCCATCCCGTCCCTCCCCACACCTCTCAGAAAAAAATGCTAGGAAAAAGACTCATCCTGTGCTGGAGAAGAAGGATCTCGTGATACGAAATTCAAATCATAGATGTACAGAAAACAGAGCAAACGCACTGCAACTATAGAATATGTGGTTGGAGGTGACTGGGTGCATTCGCGTACAGTGCTGTACTATACCGTCTGACCGGAAAAAATAGTACATTTGCGCTAGGTGTTGGCAACTGTACGACATTTACAAGCAGTTTTAGAATACGGAACGGGAAGTTATGTCACGATCTCATTTGTAGAAGTGACATAAAATCGATAAAATTACGAAAAATGATTGAAAATACGTAAAAATTGAGATGAAATACGCTGAAATGCAGGGAAATTGAGGGAGTACTTGCGTGTCTTTGGATTGGTGCAGAACAATTCTTGTACATGGGAACGAGTATGTAACAGCAAGAGGAATCCGAGAAAACGTTGACATGGAAGCACCAGGACCCAAGGAAATAATCATTTTTTTTCGTCAAGGTAACATTCTACTGTATCTATTGAGGTAATAGTGATACACACGATCTCACTGCTGTCTTGGATGCTTTCCTGGGAAAAAGAGAACCATCTGCCTCTAAACTTACATGCATATGCATTAAAGGATGACCGAGAGTGGATGGGGTGATTGGTTGATATGGAGTTTTGATGAGGTATGATTTAATGGTGGACTGATGATGCAATCTAGAGAGAGAGGGAGATGTTGCTGCAGGTCATTTGACCATTTCTTTCCACTGTTCTGTCAGGATGCATCAATTGTGTGACATAACCCGCGTTCGACTCGTAGTATACAACTGCATGCTCTGTGTGTGACTTAGAGCACTGTCTACTTGCGATCGTTAGCAGCAAACCTCTCAGTCATCGGAGGACTTCCATCTCATGTTTGATGAAATATCTCCATCCTGTTTCGACACATTCCTCTAGACGAACGTAGATTTATGTGATGTACTCCATTTCCCTGCCGCATCTTGGACATAAAATCGAGTCTTCAGTTTCATAACTATGGTGGTTCTAAGTTAGCGCGATGTGTTTGTGAGGTACTGCAATCCCTGTGTATACATCTCCTTGGCAGAAGTCCTGTTTGTGGAGTTAGTGGCAGCATGCTGTGGAATTTCGCATGTCTCTTTTGTTGTACGAGGCATTCTCCATTGCCAACGAACATTTTATATAGGAGTGATGTGGGCATAGTTTAATTTCTGAACCATGATTGGATGTGAACGGTAGCTGCTACACACCTCCGCAAAGCTATATTGTGCATGTATCACAAGGAATCGACGTTTTAAGGATGTAGTTTTTTTCATTTTACAATTTGTCACTATATTGTAGAGAAACCTGCAAGGAGAATGTATATCATGGGCTGGAAATATATTCCTTACATTGGGATAGTAACAGCGTTGCATTCCACATGACCAACAGGTCGAAAACCGCAACAATCTAACATTATAGCGTGTTTTAAGCGCAGACGCGGGTAGCCTAGGGAGTGCATGTGTTTATTTTCTCTCTTACAATACTTTCTTGGTACTGACTCCAGACACTAGAACAATATTTTAGAATAGACAGCGCAGTTAAATTACGTAAAATGCTTCAAACTCTGTCCATTTGGACCTCCATCATGCACAAAACCTTCCCATTTCTTGTTATTAACCATCAGTTATATCATCACAACACTTTCATATCTACTACACATCGAAAAGGGGTGCTAGCTTCCTCGACATTCGCGCATCATTCGCTCTATTCCTTCACGAAACGTGGAATTTATCAGTCTACTTCTGGTCAGCTGCGATTAAATCGGTGACATTGTTGCTGGGAGCATTGGAAAAAAGGCAATGCGAGGAAATCTTTCAGTCCTTAACTTTATCCTAAGAATGCGAGAATGCTCTGCGACTTCCATCCATATGAGAAAGATGGGCAATCGTATTCGTAAATTACGCACTATGATCGAAGTGCTAGAAATGTGTAGATCACTGTCTGGTATACTTTGGTGTACATGTTTGAGAACTACCAATGAATGGATGCAATGCACAGTCATCCATCTACATTCGCAATGGTACTAGCAGAGTAGAAGAGGGGTGGTTTAGCGATGATACAGAAACTGGGAAGCATGCTGCCACGCGACTGGTTGGTATTGTAAAAAAAGTGGTAAAATCGCTAAAATTGATTGCTCTATCTATTGTGATGCTTATTACAGTACATCGGTAGTGTCTTTTCCATCCCATCCATCCACTGGTACACTGTCTGTTTTGGTTGGCAGGAGAGCCAACACCGGGTTACTAGAGCAGGACAAGGAAATTAGAATTTAGAAAAACGGACGTAGCTGGTGGAATACTTAAACTTTAATCCGTTAATGAAGAACGTCGGTCTTGCCGGTACATGATTCACAATATCAATGGTAACTGATAATGGCGCCTTGCTAAGTCGTAGCAAATGACGTGGCTGAGGGCTATGCTAACTATCGTCTCGGCAAATGAGAGCGTATTTTGTCAGTGAATCATCGCTAGCAAAGTCGGTTGTACAACTGGGGCGAGTGCTAGGATGCCTCTCTAGACCTGCCGTGTGGCGGCGCTCGGTCTGCAATCACTGATAGTAGCGACACGCGGGTCCGACGTATACTAACGGACCGCGGCCGATTTAAAGGCTACCACCTAGCAAGTGTGGTGTCTGGCGGTGACACCACACTGTTGATTACCACATAATGATTGACTGACATCGCTTGTTTGAGGTGGAGAAAGAGTCTTGGTATAGGGCCAACACCTTCCATGGATGGCTAGCACTGAAACAGTCATCGCGTACATGACTGCAATATGAGGAATCAATCTAAATGGAACACCAAGCCATCAGCTATAACGTCACTGTGCAAGACGAGTTTATATGTAGAGGTCGTCAATCACCTTCAGACAGAAGTTTGGAAACGTTCCACAATGCCACAAAACTCTTCCAGTTTCCTTCTGCTGTGTCTGTCTTTTATTTCAATCATCCAGTGTATGTGTTGTGGGAGAAGCAGCAACATAATTCACACCATGCGATGTCCAGTTTTCTGTGAGAGCCAATGGATCGAACAAGGTAATGTCAGTTTATAACCTGACACAGACCTCGAAGTCGGAGCGGAAAAATATCAGAATGTATGGCGGTGTACAAAGCGTGTTACAGCCGAAAAGATGATGTATCAAAGGACAAAATGAAGACCCTCTCTTGCAACTGATAGTCTGTGGGATATGGTTGTCCTACAGTACAGGTGATGAAACATTACACTGGTCTGTGCAAGCGACTTCGATGAGTGGTCATCTGCTCCAATGGATAAATACCTGTACATTTAATAGGATCACCACATGTGCTCGATGCCGGCATACAGATGGTATTTGTTTTCGATATATAGGAAGAGAGAGATGCGGTAAAAATCTCTGTCAGATAAAGTTAGCAGAGCTTTTATAGCTCGTAGTTTTTCTCTGTTGGATGATACTTAATAGCGATGATAGAATGTTTGGGTGACAGACATGAATGCACTCCGAGGGATGCAGATCTCCTTCGGACTGTAGTACCTGTATGCAGTTTGGAAACGCATTGAAATGAAGTGGCAAAATCCTCAGCCTCCTTCCAGTTCCCCTATGATGTGGAGTCCCTTAATTTTTCCAATAAGAAACACCATTGCAACTGCTCATACTTTTTATACTCCCTCGTGTTGCAGGAGAAAACCTTGTTTTGATGCTGATCTTACACGTCTTACACCGCTGCCAGAACTAAGACAACATTTTCCATCGAGCTGTCAAAACAGGGTCCTGTCGCATTAATTCAGCTTGCTCTGTTTCTACACGGGTTGCAGAAGGTGGTAGATATAGCGATCTCCGACTTTTGCTCAGTTCCGACTTAAATGGAATGATCAGATGCGCAAAGCTGAGGGGATGACTGAGAGAGACTGAGGACCAGTTACGAGATGCATAGGGACTGTCTAAAACCACGTTGGAGTTTTACAGTAGCAGGTAGGTTCGAAAATAGTGACTCGTTTCGAAATGTGAGAGTGCCACGAATATGATTCACTAGTATTTTTAATCATTAAAAGATATCTCCATAGCATCCAACTTCGGTATCATCCAACTTCGGTATTTGGTTGAATGGAAAGACTCGATTCCAAATCGCATACAGAATTTCTTCCTGAAAGCGTAAAACTATCAGCGACTCTGGTGTGTACCTGTAGAACCAAGACCGCTTTTATGCAGGCTGACAGTAATATAGTCGTTGTGATAATGTTTTTAATAGTGCAGTCCTTATGCATGATGTATGTTGCCGCTGGTAGAATCCATCCGTGGTCAGCTTCGTTGGCGGTGCTACAACAGCATGTTCTCATTTCCATCGAGTGCTCAAAAGATGGCCCTGTTGCATTAACTCAGCTCAACCTGTTTCTACACAGGTTGCAGAAGGTGCTGGATATAGCGCTCTCCGACTTCCGGTCGTTTCCGACTTAAACTGGACGATCACATGGATGAAGCTGCAGGGAGTTCGGGGCAGAGACTGAGGAACAGCTACAAGATGCAGAGGAACTGTCTAAAATCACGTTGGAGTTTTGCTTTGACACATAGGTTCGAAAAAGGTGATTCGTCTCGAAATATGAGAGTGCCGTGAATGTGATTCACCAGTGGCTGTAATAATTAAAAATCGTCTCCATAGGATCCAACGCAAGTACGGGGTTGAATGGAAAGACTCGACTGCAAATCGCTGATAGCATTTCTATCGGAAAGTGTTTTACCATCAGCGACTCCTGTGTGGGCCTGCAAAACGAAAACCGCTTTTCATGCAGGGTGATGGTGACATAAATTGTGAACATGCTTTTAATAGTGCAGTCCTTACGTGTAATATATGTTGCCGGCAGCCCGCCGAAGTGGCCGTGCGGTTCTAGGCGCTGCAGTCTGGAACTGCGAGACCGCTCCGGTCGCAGGTTCGAATCTTGCCTCGGGCATGGATGTGTGTGATGTCCTTAGGTTAGTTAGGTTTAACTAGTTCTAAGTTCTAGGGGACTAATGACCTCAGAAGTTGAGTTCCATAGTGCTCAGAGCCATTTTTTGTTGTTGCCGGCAGTAGAATCCTTCTGCGGTCTGCTTCAAATGTGTTCCTCGAAAAGAACATCATCTTCCCTCCAGGGATTACCATTTGAACTACCGGGTTAGCGTAATCAGACTACTGAAACAGAAAAATTACTCGCCATGTAAAGTGATGCTCATGATCAATTTAATTAACTAGCCTATCAATCTGATATCAGTGACATGCCGCAGGGTGTAGACGACGGCTATGATTCTCCACTTGGTGTTTTTTATGTTGCGGCGATATCTGTTAACGGTATTTCAATCGTCCACCTGTACAAGGAGAGACAACCATCGTAATAAAATCAGATGTGTTACCGAATTTATAAAGTGATACGTAGTATAAAATTTATATTTACAACTTCTCTGTGCTGTTACGTTGAGAGACTTTGTATGTGGCGAGACATTTGGTTACCTTAAGAGAGAGTTCAAAACTGAGAAGGCGTCCTGTGACAGTGGTAGATCTTAGCACTCCATCATGCGTCAAAAATGAGTTTAATAGTCTAGTCCTGTGATACATGATGTGACAGGTAAGGAAAGGTATTTTTCTACCTAATGAAAAAATACTTACAGGGAATGAAGCCTATGCCATAGTCCTGTACAGAATTTTCACAACAACTAACGGTAATTTAGTATCGTGAATATAACTCGTAGTAACGGGAGGAATCTACATTTTGCCTGAGAAATTCGAGATGTATGGTCAACAACATCATTGCCTCAGATTGGGTAAAATACATTTTTTTAAACTGGTGGTTCTATGTGGGGGTAGATCTGATTAGAACTACTTTTTATTTCCAAGCTGCAGCAGTTTGTTTCACAGTGCACTGTGGCTGCCAGCAAGGGCGGTCACAAGGAGTCAACAACCGGAAGTAACAGATTACCTCATCCTTTGACATATACACCTGCCTGTCTGATCCTTCCCATGCAAGCAAGGGTTGGTCACGTGACCAGTGTGCTGGGTGAGTGGGACAAAAGCGGACGAGTGTGTGTGTTTGGTATGGGTGGACATGGCTGGCGCTCTCCCAGCCGACGTGGACATCGCTACCCTTTGGTTGGTGGTACACCCTTTGTGATCGCCAGTTTGTGTGATCGTCAGGATTTTTTTTCACCAGATGTTTACTGGAAATGTTGTGCTGGAGGAGGGTGCATATAAGACCTCAAATATATTTAGCGTTACGATCTATTTGTGATGGAAATTTCATTATTTGATTTGCAGAATGTCTGTGTGTGATACTCAAACGCTGAAAATATGTTTTATTATCAGGAAGGACCATCATAAAGTGGAAATGAATGATTTTAGCAATCTATTTGACTCCTGTAAATTGTTAAACGATTATTCTGAGAGGGTAGTGTAAATGGATTATTTCACCCTATTTTTGACGTCGAACTTGCGCCGGCCTTCCCTTTCTCTCCAGCATTAGCCAATAGGAAAACAGTATTTTGAGGAGAGATGAAAACCTCCGTCTTTGTGTTTGGAGAAGCTGGTTCACACAGACAAGCAGGGAATGGCTTCTTGAGAGCGACAGAGATAGGAAGTGAGTGTGGAATTTGCGGATCAACAGAATTCTGCCACTTGATGCTTTGTTTGGGGGCCGCGAGATCAAAGGAGACAGATTTGGGGGCCATGGTTGGTGGTATTTAGTAAGGTGACCTGTAATTACGACATTGGGCTGTTTTGACTTTCATGGCGGCGCCCTGTTAGTAGACACTCACGCGGGAGACCTCAAATGGTGGCTGCTATATCGCACTTCATTCCATTCCTTGCGATTACATTTATTTTGACTTGGGGAGCAAGGGTGGGGGCGCTACAGTTGTGATGTCTACCCAAGTGGGGGAACCCGATCTCCCGCAAACTGATTAAATAAAGAATATGTATCAACATATTATTGAATTTGATTTGAACTTCGTGTCGTGAGAACTTTCTTCTCCAGCACAGTGTGAGTCTTTGTCCTATAAATTTTTTTGGGAGTGGTGGAGACAGAGGTACCGATGGGTAGGGAGGGGGGTGGGGGTGGAATGTCCAGTAGTGGTGTCACTGTGCACTAGCTCAGTTGATTCCTGCATGACAAGGAAAGCACACACAGGAATATTTTCCAATAACATGACACCATCATTGTGCAGCAATGTGATTACATAATCAGGACATGTAGCTGCTGGACGTGAGCTTTTCCCACCAAATAAAAGTGAGATCCAGTCCCTGAAAACTGAATTTTATAAATAAACAGTATATCCTATGGTATATAATGGTGAGATAGTTTCTCTCCAGCACAGACGGCAGCTTAGAGCCCATGGTTGAATCCATTCTCAGCCAGGAATTAGCCTTGGGAGGAGTTCTTGCATGCATCAGTATTCCACAGGGGCGTGTGTTTTAACAAGGATTTCTTGGGTGCTTTTGTTTGTGCTTTAACGTGACATATGGGCTTCAATCGTGGCACCAATGAAGCGACTTGTCCATCAGCGGCCACACCATGCACTGGTGTCCATTCGGGCAGCCTGTGTGGGTGACGTTCTGTGTGGACCAGTGGACAGTGCATGCTTTGCAATTGAGAGATTTTTAACAGTGTAATTACGTGTGATAGGTTTCTCACTATGGTATTCCTTTGTGATTGGAATTTCAAAAAATGCGATCGACTTAATTACTTATTTTCAATGTATTTTGTAAGACATGCATTTTCCCAAACAGTAGATAATGATGAACAACAGAGATCCAACTAATGCAGCTGAATTTTTTATAAATAAACAATACACTCTCTGTTATGTAATTAAATTTCCTGTTGTGTGTTCCTTCCTCTCCAGCACAGAGCAGCCAGTTTCCCGGTAGGGGAGGGGGAGGGGGGAGGGGAGGGTTGAGGTTTACCAGAGGGGAGAGGTTAATTAATTGACCAAGTTAATGAAGTAGTCAATGAAATTGATATTAATGAGAGGGGGCTATTCGAATAACTCTAGTCTGAATGTGTACCAGTATCAGTGAGGGGGGAGTGGAGGGTTGAAGGTTTCCTGAGGGTTGGGGGTGGAGGGAGAGGGGAAGGCGCAGTGGTGGGTAAACAGTAGGCTAAGGACCTGCAAAAGGAAACAATAGGTTTGGCCCTGAATGTGTGCTTGCCCTTGAATGTAGGCAACCCCGTCTAATAAAATGCCCTCATGCCCCCCTTGTCCCACTACAGTAGTTTATTTATTGATGGTGTACCGGTTAATGTTCTGAAATAACACTGACTGGTTACTGAAAGCCTCAACAACTTGTTGTTCTGATTACTTAGGTGACAGATCATTCCTTCATTTCTCTGTATTTTTCTGGGTCCTGTTTCACTGTCTCTTTCTGAAGAGGAAACACGTTACAAAGTGGTATTTTCACCGGGCTGGACTGCCGGGCGACTTCTTAGAAGGAGTGGGCCAGGTAAGAACAGAGGGTCTGACTTTGGCTGACGCAAAGGCGAGACGCCAAGAGGTCGCCGAACTGTCGCTCCTGCCTCGCTGCTAATGCTGGGCTGGCGCTTTTGTTCACTAGCGATGCTGTTGTCTCTGACTTACTGGCTCAGCGGCCCAACTCACAGAGCTTAAAAGTAGGTACAGAGGCCTTTTCCTGTGGCGAAGGACCCGAGGGCATGTGCCCGGACCTGACACCACTCGGGTACCTACCATGCCTAGGGCAGCGCCAATCGTGCTGCTGTTTTCTCTGTGTTTACTTATTTAGTCACCAGCTCATCTCATCTCACCATCGGGTTTGCTTTAGATTTGTTGGTTTTCAAGTTAACTACAACCTGAGCACTTTACGTTTGACGACGGCAGAACACAGAGCTAAACTTTGTTCGTGTACTGGTGGCACCTATGACGTCCGACAATGATCGGCAGTACACAGTTGACAGATACGCCTCGGCATTGTACAGTAACGCAATAGTAATAGTGTGTTACTGATTCTGTGTAGTCTTAGCGCCTGCTGAAACTGATAGTCATCGCGCACATATAGGTTACCGAAGATTATACTCAGATGTAAAAGTGATGATAAATAACGCAGGTCAGTTCTGTAGACAAGAAAAGTGGAAAGGTTTGCTTCGTTTAAAAAAAAGTAAAAATAGAACATTTCTCGTTGAGAGCACACTCTCTTCGAACAATGAGAGAAAATGCGAAAGGTGCAAATTAACCTACAACTGTGGTCTGAACCCAGCTTCAGTTATTAGACTGTAAAAAACAGCTTAATTTTGATTCCTTACACTCCGCTCTAGAAGAATGCGTAACAGTAAATGTATTACACGTTCGCTTCAATTATTTAACAGTAACACAACTTTTTCCTGGTTTGCTAAGCTTTTCTGTAGAAGAATATACTAAATGCGAAAGTACCATTGTCTACCACAGGAATTTTATTAGGAAGGAGGAGGGCGTGAAATTGAATGAAAGTACTAATCTAATAACTGAAGATGGGGTTCAGATCACAGGTGTTGGTTAATTTGCACCTTTCTCATTTTACGTGAGTGTACAATGCCAATGAAATTTGGATTCCGGTGCTGAAAAGATGTGCACCAGTCTTTCATCATGGGAGGATAGTTTATTTATTTATTTAATCGTATGGCTAGGGCCCCCCCGTCGGGCAGGCCGTTCGCCGGGTGCCGGCCTTTCAATTTGACGCCACTTCGGCGACCTGCAGTCGATGAGGATGATAGGATGAAGATGAGGACAGCACAACACCCAGTCCCTGAGCGGAGAAAATTCCACGACCCAGGCGGGAATCAAACCTGGGCCCAGAGGATTGACAATCCGTCACGCTGACCATTCAGCTACCGGTGGCGGACATGGGAGGATAGTAACAGCGGACGGCGGCATCTGACAACGCCCAGTTGCGCTCGCGTATTCAAAACGTGTGACGCACGCCACTGCGCGGAAGCTCGCCGAAGCGGAATTTTGCTGTAGTGAGCCAGGGTGTGAATCCGACATTCAACAAAGCTACGTTACCCCTTGAAAATGTTCTCCGCTGATAGGGACGAATCGTCGGGTTTTGAAGTGAAATCCCTTAGACCATGGCATAATAGCCAGGAATATTTTATTAACTGTGACAATTCTGGCTGTGAAAGTTTACATTTTACGATCTCCCCTTATTGCACCTCCAAGATGACCGCCATGGTGATCGCTCTATGAAACATTATCTGAGGTTGTCTAAGCATCGTAGCAATAAACAATTAAACCACGGGTTCCCGGGTTCGATTCCCGGCGGGGTCAGGGATTTTCTCTGCCTCGTGATGACTGGGTGTTGTGTGCTGTCCTTAGGTTAGTTAGGTTTAAGTAGTTCTAAGTTCTGGGGGACTGATGACCATAGATGTTAAGTCACACAGCGCTCAGAGCCATTTGAATTAAACCACGACGACTTTAATTCAAAATTTTAACAGGAAGTCATTATACATTCTCGTTCTTATTGTCTGAAGAAGACGAACCTGCAATGTAACAAATACTGTACAAGCAAGTGATGGTGTGCAAGTAGCTGTACATGGTCACCGAAAAGATTTTAAAATACTGTCAATCGTAACAACTTATTTACGCAACGTGCAGAATAACTCACTACACTTTGTATCTATATTTCACTGAAACATCTACACAACAGTGAAAATATCGACGGTATGCGGGAAATTTTTTTCCATTCGCTTCTGCTACTTGGCAACTGACAACAGTAATCCCCACTTTACTTTGAGTCCTCAAGTTTGCATGAAGTACTGTTCAGTTCTGGCTTGAGTTTGTTTTTTTGGCGGTGTCAGTTGTGAGAGTGATGCGCAGCAGTACAGACAAGTTTGCTGACAAAGACCTGGCCAGTATTCAGCTCGTGTCTTTTGTTTCGCTACTGCCTTTATCGCGCATTGTGCGCGGGGTCGGCAGGGTTAAGAACGGATTTGGCATGCTTAAGTTAGGGGATGGCCGGATGCCCTTCCTGCCGCCACCCCATACCCCCCAGGACAGAAGTAGTGTACCCCAGCTGTCTGCGTCTAGTGTAAATCGTGAAATAGTGTGAATGTGTTTCAAATGTCTGCAAGTCGTGTAACTGAGGCGGGACCTGGGGACCAGCCCGGTATTCACCTAGTAGGCTGTGGGAAACCGCCTAAAAACCACTTCCAGGCACACCAGCCGCCGTCGTTAATGCGCTGGGCGGATTCGATCCGGGGCCGGCGCGCCTACCAGGAAGTAGCGCGTTAGCGCTGTCGGCTATCCTGGGGGGTCTATTCAGCTCGTGTCTGGGTTCGCTGAATGCTATGGCAGTTCGGCACTATGACACTATGCTGAGCTGTTCATAGAACAACGGCAGCCACACCACAGTGTATGTATTTCGTCTCACGTTTAGTGCACTACTCTGTGTTTTGTGTTGTAACTTTTGGTGAGAGGATATTGACAGTTTTTCCCACCGTTATGAAGGCATTTCCGCAGAAACACTGGTAATTAAGGTAACGGGCCGAATAAATAATTCCTCTTATTACTCCGTAAAGAGTCACTGATGACCAGAGGTCTTTCATGCCAAAATCCTCAGTAAATAGCTTTCAACAATCTATAAGCTCCATTAGGTACGGTTGGGTTTCATACTGTATGTAAAAATCAAAGATTAGTGGCTGCGGAACGAAACCGAGCTCCATATTTTCAGATTCTGGTATCTCTTATCATTCCACAATTTCTATTTTATTTTACACAGAAAGAATGGATTACCCATCCATACTAGAACCAAGCTGCCTAAGAACACAACACGTTTCATTCTACTGCACATTACCAAATGTCTGCTTCAAATCTACGAGTGCAATGTATTTTTTCTTCTTTTTCCTTGATCTGCACTCTGTTATTGAGCAAAAACTGGTCCTCGTAACCTTCTGTTTTTCTAAGAACAAAAGTGTCTAGAATCCAAGTAATACACGTTGTCAGTCCAGATCTTTCCACCTGACGAATTTATTAACACACTCGTATCGGTGTGGGAAAGCAGCACATCATCGGATGGTGCCTATTTCGAAACGGCCTTGGTGTGGTGGTAACACCTGTTCCCCTTAGATCTCCGAAGTTAAGCGCTGTCGGGCTTGGCTAGCAGTTGGATGGGTGACCGTCCAGGTCTGTCGAGCGCTGTTGGCAAACTGGAAGCATACAGCGCTTGTGAGGCCAATTGGAGAGCTACTTGGTCGAGAAGTAGCGGTTCCGGTGAGCGGTGTTCAAAATGTGTGTGAAATCTTATGGGACTTAACTGCTAAGGTCATCAGTCCCTAAGCTTACACACTACTTAGCCTAAATTATGGTAAGGACAAACACTCACACCCATGCCCAAGGGAGGACTCGAACCTCCGCCGGGACCAGCCGCACAGTCCATGACTGCAGCGCCTAAGACCGCTCGGCTAATCCCGCGCGGCCGAGAGCGGTGTGCTGACCACATAACCCTCCACATCCGCACCCAGTGAGCCTATCGGCTGATGATGCCACGGCGGTTGGTCGGTACCATTGAGCCTCAGAAGGCCTGTTCCGACGGAGAGAGTTTCTATGCACCGGGCTACTATTGTTTCAAGATTTCTGACCCTCACACGAATGCAATGTTCTGTTTCTGACCGTAGTACTCATTCAGAAATTCGATGGCGCCCTTTATCAGTTTTCAACATGCTGATTACAGTGTAAGTAGCTATATGAGAAGCGACGAGCTGGTTTTGAATGAACACGTCGCGGTTTTCCCAGATGGGACCTCTGCGGCAGCGATTGCTGTAAACAAGGTCGTCGTGTAAATGATGCGTGCCGCGGGGGGAAATGAGATGCCGCTACGTTCACTGCGGCAGAAGCAAGTGCATTTAACTCGTACACTTCTGTATTAGTAACTGCAGTACATTACCATATTTTTTGCGTTATTGAACTCAAACGCACAGCTTGTGATGCTAACTTCGGACGATATGCTGGTGACAAATATAATAATATAGTAAAAGAAATGTAGCAACCTGGAGATGGGTACTATAGACTGAAACCTGTAACGCTGACAGAGTAAAGCTTTCTAACAGGGTAAGGTATAGTGTTGTACGTAGAAGATAGTGTACCAAGGAACATTTGAGTTTTTTGGTCAGTAACTTAGTTGAGTTCAAAAGCCGGGCGGTGTGGACGATCGGTTCTAGGCGCTACAGTCTGGAACCGCGCGACTGCTACAGTCGCAGGTTCGAATCCTGCCTCGGGCATGTATGTGTGTGATGTCCTTAGGTTAGTTAGGTTTAAGTAGTTCTAAGTTCTAGGCGACTGATGACCTCAGAAGTTAAGTCCCATAGTGCTCAGAGCAATTTGAACCATTTTTTATTAGTTCAAAAATGGTTCAAATGGCTCTGAGCACTATGGAACTTAACTTCTAAGGTCATCAGTCCTTAGTTGAGTGACTGATTTTACACTCGCTTAATCGAATGCGCACTAGAGATCGCCATAAGTAGTTTCAAATAGCTCAAATGGCTCTGAGCACTATGGGACTTAACTTCTGAGGTCATCAGTCCCCTAGAACTTAGAACTACTTAAACCTAACTAACCTAAGGACATCACACACATCCATGCCCGAGGGAAGATTCGAACCTGCGACCGTAGCGGTCGCGTGGTTCCAGACTGTAGCGCCTAGAACCGCTCGGCCACGCCGGCCGGCATAAGTAGTTTTTGCCAATTCATTCAGTATTTGTTGTTGTTAGAGATGAGGCTCCTCTTTGCATAGATTTATAAATACTCGACGTTCTACACATCCAAGTGCCGTATAATATACGAAAGTTATTTGTAATAAATGGTTAATTCTTCAGGTACAGAATATTTTGCTGAATAAAATTCTATATATTTGTAAAACTACTTATATATAACACGTGGACAGTAAAGCCACACGTCGTTGATCGTAGACTACCTTGTACCTTAAAACAGAAGCTCTTTTACCATGGAACATGTGAGTCTTGCAAATAACTGAATTTTCTTTACGGCTTAGCAATTTACCGTTTCTTGAAAATGAAAATCTGTGGTTGTTTTCAATCGCTTGTATTTCAAAATATTTTTAACTTGTAAATGGTTTTTGATAAAACTTCTGCTTCATTTAATTTCAAGTACTGATAACTGGTGCGTAGAAAAGTAATAATGTAACAGATAGACTACAGCATTGACAAGATTTTCTCGGTTGCAACACTTTTAAATTTCAATCGAATATTTGTTTTTACGTACATGAAAATATTGCGCCTTGGAACAGTCTTTCACATTTGGGGAAACCTCAGTTTTCCCGAGTAATTTTTGTAATTTCAGAAGAAGAGTGCGGACATAAAAAGTGAATGCCATCATTTAAAAATGGAGTGTTGAAATATATTACACTTCTATTACAGGACGAAAGTCTGGAAAGTGTTCCAAGGTACAACACTCAACCCTATTTTTGGCTGATTACGTTCTCTGTCGACCCTGTTTGTTGCTGATTACGCTCTTTGCCGACAACCCTTAAAGAAGTACAACTCGTGACAGACAGTATTATAACCATGCGATTATATCTTACCCCTCACACGTAGCTACAGCACTTAGCAGAACCACAAGGGAGCTATTTAAACAACATGCTTGGCATCGTGTCTTCAAAAATAAAGCGCATTCACTGTTTCCTTAGTATCTGTCAGTGTAACTTAGGGTCAGTTACCTGATTAGTCAAAAACAGACATGTGGAATGTGACTGTGGTAGAATTATGGGGACTGGCTGACTGCTGTAATTTATAACCGTTGTAACAAGAAATCAATGTTTTCGCGCCGAACTGGAGCCTAGCCTCTAGATGAGACTGACAGGAGACTACAAATAAGAAAACATAGACATTACAGAAACTAATTTGTCAGAGCCATGCTCGTGGTGATGAGCATGAGTCTTGAAAAACTTTCGTTGGTAATCCCAAATTGATACGCAGTCCTATTACAGCCAGTTATCGGAAGCGGTTAGTGACATTTGTGGCGTAGAAGGTCGGCAAACACATTTTCATTAGACGAATTCGTCTGCTACGCACATGAGACTCGAATAGGATGAAGTCAGTACGGACTCTGCAATGCTGTTTGAGACAACTTAGTTCTGGAGCAACGCATTGAAACGTGGTGGTCGTAGCGATGGAGTTGAAGTTTGATCCTACAAAACAGGCCTTCAGGCATGAAACAATGACGAAAACTCCATAACGTGGTAACGCGTGCGAGAAAGTTAATATTCTTTGGGGGCTGCAACTGCTGTCACTCAGAGACAGTAGATGGTACATGTTTATGAATAACAGTCCGCCAAATGTTTCTCTTCCGATGTTTTATTTATCTGTACGGTACACATTCGGAGACAAATTCCCATTTTCAGGATTTAAAAGTTTCAATACAGGCTTTTTGCCATGACTTGATCAAGCAGTCGCACCTGAATTTCGCTAAAATCTGCTTCACTGTACCTCTATGTTGGTAAAACTGAATCACACACATAACACCTCAAAAAAGTGGCGTATGAAAACTAAAAACTTTTCATACATCAGTTCGATGTAGAAATATGTCTTTGATCGACTTGATGTTACCCAGTAAATCCATATTATGATTAATATTACGATGCCATCAGTGCGACAGCCATAACCCGAGGGATTAACAAATTCGAGACTGGCCTTGGTCACCCTGGATGGAGTAGCTGGAATGCTGATTTAACAATTTTTTTGAAAATCATAGCTTTGTCAAAGACGAATGCAATAAACTAGTGTGATGGTCCATGTGAAATGATGGTTTATCTATTCTCAGCAGTCTTATTACGAAATATTGAAAACACCACGTAAGCAAAATGTTATACTGAATCATGTTTTTATTATGAAAGAAACTTGTACACACTTTTTACGCATAATTTGACTGTCTGTAGTGTGCTCTGAAACTCTTAGGCATATGATGAGCGACGTCATTCTTTGGACAGCGGCAGATATTTGCTTTCGGCACGGTTTCCATTCTAGCTCTTACTGACATCGGTACAAGCTTTGCAGACACCTGCTGGATGCGTTTTCTTTTGCAAAATGTGACCCACTACGTCTCCACCGTCCAAGAACTGAAGAAAAACTCGGGTGCTGTGCGCCTGGCTAACTGATGCAGCCCTAGTCGTACTCGGGTCCCGTCACAGTGTGTGTATCTGTTTCCATCTGGAGCAGCATCCATGCTCACTACAGGGATGGTGCAAGAGAGGTTTGAGAACAAAATCAGATTTATTTTCTCCACGGGCCTCCTTCTGCACCAGGGTGTATACTCTTGATAGCAAAAATTCCAAACTCTGGAAACAAAGTTATCCGCTCTCGGAATAAAGAATTATTTTTAAATTTTCTAAATATGTACCCAGGAAAGAGCACGACATTGATGTAAGGCAATAAGCAATTTGGAGACCCATTTGCAAGGTCTGTTCGCAGGTAGTAATTTCTCAGCTGGACGATGGATTTCCTCAATCTGAGTGCTCAATCTGAGTGCATGGAGCTATGGAAAGTTTCCGTAGTATGCTCAACTGCTATGTAAAAATATCTCGGTTCGCTCAATCGACAGGTGATTTTGAATGTAGTCAGTGCAAACTCTCATGCACGCTATGATGGAAGTAATAGTAACAACATGGCCCAAATGGACGCAGCACAAAGTAGAGAAGAGTAATTGACGGCAGAGCTGGAAGAACTAAGTAGTAATATACGTAGGTAAGTTCAAAAGTCGTCACGGTGGAAATACAGCGTGTATTTGGCGGAGTTACAGAATCGTGAACATGTGAGTAGCACTGTAGTCATACCCGATGATGGTTAGATGCTGCCTTATGGGTTCGTTACACATATTCGAATCTGTACTGCATCGATTACCACGTTACGTGTCTGTGGATGAAGCCTTTTGGCTTTGAAATTAATTGCAGTTAATAGAAAATAATAAAAGCCACTTGTTGGACATAAGGGTAGTAGAAACGGTCCTCACAGTAAAGGCTTTATCTCTTATGACTTTCCCATATCCCAATTGAACTAAGTGACAATAACGCGCGTTGTTAGGTAACTGCGACCTCATGTATTTTTAACTCTTGTCCTTAAGCTTCGCTCTCCAGGAATTGGCGAACGTTTATAGAATTGAGTATTTGGCAACTATATCCGGCCCTGAATTCGGATCGCCATGCATCCAAATACCAACAGAGATATAATCAGGAGCGGAGGACAATTAACCATTTTTCTGCATCATGTCAATTAGTTTGCTGTGCACATATACTTATGGCGGTAATATCACGTACACAAGGAATAAAAGGGCAGTGCGTTGGCAGAATTGTCGTTTGTGCTCAGCTGATTCATTTGGAAAGGTTTCCTACGTGATTATGGCCGCACGACGGGAATTAATAATAGACTCTGAACGCGGAATGGTTGTTGGAGGTATACGTATGTGACAACCCTTTCGGATATCGTTGAAGAATTCAATATTCCGAGATCACAGTGTCAAGAGAGTGCCGAGAATACCAAAATTCAGGCATTAGTTCTCACCACGGTCAACGCAGTGGCCGATGGCCTTCTCTTAACGACCGAGAGCAGCGGCATTTGCGTAGAGTTGTCAGTGCTAATAGACAAGCAACACTGCGCGAAATAACCGCAGAAATCAATGTAGGACATACGATGAACGTATCCGTTAGGACAGTGCGGCGAAATATAGTGTTAATGGCCTATGACAGCAGACGACCGACGCGAGTGCCTTTGCTGCACGATATCTCCTGCGGCCTCTCTCCGGGCCTCGTGACCATGTCAGTTGAACCATAGAAGACTGGAAAAGTGCGGCCTGATCAGATGAGTCCTGATTTCAGTTGGTAAGAGCTGATGATAGGGTTCGAGTATGACGCAGACATCACGAAGCTATGGACCCAAGTTGTCAACAAGGCATTGTGCAAGCTGGTGATGGTTCCATAAAGGTGTGGCTTATGTTTACGTGGAATGACCCGATCATTGACCAGAAATGGTTATATTCGGCTACTTGGAGACCATTTGGAGCCATTCATGGACTTCATATTACCAAACAACGATGGAATTTTTATGGATGGCAATTCGCCATGTCCTTGGACCACAACTGTAGGTGACTGAAGAACATTCTGGACAGTTCGAGCGAATGGTTTGGCCACCCAAATCGCCCAACATGAATCCTATCGAGCATTAATGGGACGTAATCGAGAGGTCAGTTTGTGCGCAAAACACCGCACCTACAACACTTTCGCAATTATGGACGGCTGTAGAGGCAGCATGGCTGAGTATTTCTGCAGGGGACTTCAAACGACCTGTTGAGTCCATGGCACGTCCAGTTGCTGTACTTTGCCGGGCAGAAGGAAGTCCGACACGATGTTAAGAGGTATCCCATGACTTTTGACACCCCAGTGTACGTCGAGTATAGAAATCGGGTGCTGTGCACATCGTCTGAAGCAATGAGCGTTCTTCATTAGTGACGTGGAAGAAAGAATATTTTATGACGAGCGTTGTTTCGGTATTCACCTCCACCGCGCAAGTTCTTTAGTTTTCTGTTTGGTGTTGTACCGCTAAAACTTTGCCATTAGATGCGTGCTTTCTTCACTTTTTTTTTTTTATTCACTATGGGACCTAACATCTGAGGTCATCAGTCCCCTAGAACTTAGAACTACTTAAACCTAACTAACCAAAGGACATCACACGCATCCATACCCGAGGCAGGATTCGAGCCTGCGTCCGTAGCGGTCGCGCGGTTCCAGACTGATGCGCCTAGAACCGCTCGGCCTCTTCACAATTTATTCTGGTGTTTTTTTTTCAGCTAGTGTATGTATTTTCCGTCACATCTGCTTACCATGTTAGACAGTTGATCATTAGCGTTGAAACCGCTACGATGGAGTCATACCAGTTCCTTCGATCTTCCTTCGCTAGTCTAGTTTTTGTTAGGTTGCATAAGCTAAGGGAAACATCAGCTGTTGAGAAATTTGCGGTTACAGCCAGCTGTGTCTGTGGAGAAATAGTCACTTGAATTGTGTAGACAGAGTCTCTTAAGTTAGAATCACGGAGTATGTACAGTACTGCTGTCCCTGCGTTCATAAGAAGAATGTCCGAAGGAACATTGCATCATTCTTGTTAACAACACAGGTACCGATACCACGCAGCGACTTTCGAAAACAACGTCCTCTCCTGTACGGGAATTACATAATGTGTGTACGAGCACAGATCGTGACTTAGAAACGACGATAGTTGGAAGATTGGGCCTGGCTGTGAGTGGTGCACGGATACCAAAAGCGGTTTAGGCGACCGTTCGCGTAAAGCGGGAAGTCCGGCACAAATTTTCAACGTCGCTATTCCATTTTACAGCTGACGTATCGCAACTGCGAATACATTTCATGTATTTCAAATATTCCAGAATGACATTTTCACTCCGCAGCGAAGTGTGCGCTGATATGAAACTTCCTGGCAGATTAAAACTGTATGCCGGACCGATACTCGAACTCGGTACCTTTGCCTTTCGCGGGCAAATGCTCTGCCAACTGAGCTACCCAAGCACGGCTCACGACCCGTCCTCACAGCTTCAGTTCTGCCAGTACCTCGTCTTCTACAATCCACAGACGCTCTTCTGCCAACCTTGCAGAACTAGCACTCCTGGAACAAAGGAGCTAACTTACGCTCCTTCCATTACAGCATGTTCAAATAATAAATCAACAAATACTTCGTAACGATTCATAGATTTTAAACAATATTTATGATCAGGACGCACTTCGGGGCTTTGATACAACGCCGGAAGACAATTTGCGGCTTTACTTCTTCACTGTTGCTATCGGAAAAATCGCGATGTTAAAAATCATTCGGATCCTTCGTATCTATCCCTGCTTTGTATTAGCCGATGAAGTGAACCGAATACCAGGTTGTATGGGAAACTAGTATGGTGATGTGACTAGTTAAAGCCACGTTCTCGTTCGAAGTAGTGCACGTCTTTACGTTGCAGCAAAACCAGTGATTGTCGAACGTGCCTTCGTGGCCAGCCGCAACAACTTCATATTAACAACTACCGCGAAAGATTGGCAATGCTGACGATGCATGCAAGCAAAACGTTAAAGTTGAATACAACAAATTATGGAATACAACAAATTATGGCAATAGGGGCATGATAGTTAGCAGAATGAGATTCAAGTACCAATCGCAAACGAGACAGAAGCTGCACCCTATAAGTATCCCAAAGTCGATATGGCTAAACGTTTTATTAAGGAGCGATATCCGAGATATTATAAACAATACAAAATAATAACAATTTTGGCAGAAGATAATCGCTTTCGTTGCACAGAACTAGCCTTCGAACCTCACAAGGAAACTTGAGGAAATTTGATCTATGGAATTTGATTTTAAAACATCTAACAATAAACGCGCCGTCATGTGTACGAACAAGACGACGTATTTTCAAATAAGGTGTACCACATTATCAGATCAAAGTACTCGGACACTTGTTAATCGACATTAATGTTTTCTTATTTTCGCGTCTAGTACCGTTGGACCACATTTACAACCAAATCTCCAAGGTCATAGAACGTCTGTCCGCCCCCGGTAGCTGAGTGGTCAGCGCGACAGACTGTCAATCCTAAGGGCGCGGGTTCGATTCCCTGCTGGGTGGGAGATTTTCTCCGCTCAGGGACTGAGAGTTGTGTTGTCCTAATCATCATCAATTCATCCCCATCGACTCACAATTCGCCGAAGTGGCGTCAAATCGGAAGACCTGCACCAGGCGACCGGTCTACCCGACGGTAGGCCCAAGTCACACGCCATTATTATTATAGAACGTGTCAGTACATGGAACTACAACATAAAGGTAATAACCGATAAAAATATAATGTTTAAGAACGCAAAAAATGTCAACCCATAAGTTTAAGTAAACTAAATCAACAGTATAACTTAAGAATGAGCTCGATTTTTCAAGGAAATCCTCAACAGAATAGGAGTGGCCCATGAGGAAACTCTTCAATTTCGATTTGAGAGCACGTAGATTACTGCTAAGATTTTTGAATTCTTGTGGCAGCTTATTGAAAATGGATGCAGCAATATACCTTTCTGCACAAGAGTTAAGGTTGGTTGGTTGTTTTGCGGAAGGAGACCAGACAGCGTGGTCATCGGTCTCATCGGATTAGGGAAGGAAGTCGGCCGTGCCCTTTCAGAGGAACCATCCCGGCATTTGCCTGGAATGGTTTAGGGAAATCACAAGAGTTAAGGAAGTGCAATCCAAATGCAGATTGGACTTCTGCCGAGTATTATCTGACTGAAAGCTGCTAATTCTTGGGAATAAGCTGGTAGTGTTAACAAGAAACGACAGTAAAGAGTATATACTGTATATTGAGAGGCCAATGTCAAAATTCCCAGACTAGTGAACAGGAGTCGACAAGAGGTTCACCCCAACTTACACCACTTATTGCCGAACCTCCCGTTTCTGAGCCAAAAACATCCTTTTAGAATGGGAAGACTTACCCCAAAATATAACATCATTTCAGCATAAGCGAATGAAAATAAGCAAAGTAGACTAATTTTCGTCTCGAACGATCACTTACTTCAGATACCGTTGGAATAGTAAAAATGGCGGCATTAAGCCTTTGAACAAGATCCTGAATGTGGGCTTTCCACGACAGTTTACTATCTATCTGAACAACTAGAAATTTGAATTGTTCAGTTTCACTAATCATATGCCCGTTCTGTGAAATTAAAACGTCGGGTTTTGTTGAATTCCGTAAACCATAAAAACTGAGTCTTACTGTGATTAAGCGTTAGTTTATTTTCTACAAGGCGTGAACTTACGTCATGAATTGCACTATTTGAAACCAAGCCAGTGTTGCACACAACATTCTTTACTACCAAGCAAATAGATATTTTAGAATTACCTGTAATTCTAGAAGGTATATCATTTATATAAATAAGGATCAGGAGTGATCCCAACACTGATCCTTGGGGCAACCCCCCCCCCCCCCCCCCCCGGCCCAATTGACCGTACCCCACTCAGACCTCACATCACAGCCATTCTCAACATTGTGAATAATGACCTTTTACTGTCTGTTGTTAAACTAACAGGTGAACCCAATATGGGGTGTGTCCGCCCTTCCCTTTTATGGTGGACTGAACTCGGCTGGGGACTTTTTCAGTGAACATTCCACGGAGAAACTGCCCACTCTTCCTCAGAATCCAAAACCAAGGAAGGTAGTGATATTGGATGGTGGGATCTGAAGTCGATGTCTTCATGGTAGGGCGCACTTTCATGGTGATACAATCGCCGTCTCTGAACTGCAAGTCTGGACGTGTGGGATGTCGCATTGTCCTTCTGGAATTGGCCAAGTCCGTCGGAATCCACAATGGACATGAATGGTTCAACTGGTTCAACTGGCTCTGAGCACCATGGGACTTAACACCTGAGGTCATCAGTCCCCTAGACTTAGAGCTACGTAAACCTAACTAACCTAAGGACATCACACATCCATGCCCGAGGCAGGATTCGAACCTGCGACCGCAGCGGTAGCGCGGTTCCAGACTGAAGCACCTAGAACCACTCGGCCACAGCGGCCGGCGGACATGAATGGATGCAAGTGATCAGACAGGATGCTTACGTACGCGTCCCTGTCAGAATCATATCTAGACGTATCAGGGGTCCCATATCACTCCAACTGCTCACGCCCCACACCATTACAGAGCCTCTACCAGCGTGAACAGTCCCCTGCTGACATGCAGGGTCCATGGATTCATGGGGTTGTATTCATACCCGTATTCGTCCATCCGCTCGATACAATTAGAAAAGAGACTGGTCCAGTCATCAACAGACCATTGTAGGCGTTGGCGGGCGCACGCGAGGCGTAAAGCTTTGTATCATGCAGTCATCAAGGTTACACGTGTGGGTCTTCAGGTTCGACAGCCCATGTCGATAATGTTTCGTTGAATGATTCGCACGCTGGCACTTGTTGATGGCGCAGCATTGAAATCTGCAGCAATTCTCTTCAGTCGTCGTTGGTCCCGTTCCTGCAAGATCTTTTTCCGGCTACAGCGAAGTCGGAGATTTGATGTTTTATCGGATATCTGATATTCACGGCACACTCGTGAAATGGACTCACGGGAAAATTCCCACTTCATCGCTATCTCGGAGATGCTGTGTCCCTATTGTAGTAGCAGTAACCGACCTACCAACTGTGCCAGCCGGCTGCTGTGACCGAGCGGTTCTAGGCGCTTCAGTCCTGAACCGCGCTGCTGCTACGGTCGCAGGTTCGAATTCTGCCTCGGGCATGGATGTGTGTGATATCCTTAGGTTAGTTAGGTTTGTTTTAAGTCTAGGGGACTGATGACCTCCGATGTCAAGTCCCATAGTGCTTAGAGCCATTGTTTTTCAACTGCGCCAGACACTTGTTGTCTTATATAGGCGTTGCCGTTCGCAGCCTGTTTACATATCTCTGTATTTGAATAGGCATGCCTATACCAGTTTCTTTGACGCTTCAGTGTGCCATCTCCTTTGTACTTCACTGACGGCACAACAGATGATGCCATGTAAAATTCTCCCTGCATTCGCTAAAGCCAAACTCTTCAACCGGATTTTCAGAGGGTGTAACATTATTAACAACTCCAAATCACTCGTTTCCAGTCATTCACTGGTCTGTGGCATCGCTCTTTACACTGCCCTAAGTGTCTGTTAGCCTTGTCTACAGAAATGTGTGGCGTTGAAGAACTGTTCTATCATTGTACCCCATTCTTTTTAACTCCCCATGCACAGTCATTGTGCTAGTTAGACTGCTGGTAGCATGTTGGAATTTACGAGTCCGAGTAGATTCCTTCCTCTGATTGCATCCTAATTTTTACAACCACCCTTCGTAGTGCTGAATTATCACTGTCTGTCAGTGTATGAGGTATACTTAGTCTTGGTTAATCTGCGATTGCTCCGCCACCTTTCCATTTTACAACCACATCACCAAGGGTCGACTTGGACCGCTTTAGAATGGTTGAAATGACCCTGAAGCATTTGTCACTCAGGGGACATCCAATGACTATTTCACTTTCGAAGTCACTGGGCTCTCCTGAATGAGCCATTCTACTGTTGCCGCTGCTCTACTGACAACACAGTACAACCGCCCACGTTTTATACTAGTGGATCAGCCTCCTGTGACATCTGGTGATCGATTCCGCATTACCTAACAGTGTGTCGAGACGTCCGATCAGATAGTGTATGTTAGATTGTTACTGGGAAATGAGGGATCATAATTACTAGTGATTTCGTCAAACGAAATGTGGATACGTGCACATTATACAGCAAGTATATGTATTCTAAATGTGTGGGAAATATTGTAAAAAGTACCTTTAAGTGTTTAGTGCTGCTATGTAGTGCGCTGTAGCGTGTGACAGCATTCCACTTGTGAGAACACTGGACTGGTACTGTTTACAAATTGTCTTCCGTCTGTAAGAACCTGATCGTCGACAAAATGTTAAACTCCAACTTTTTTCACTTTATTTTGCTTCCTACTGTCTAATTAGGTACCGACGAGTGATCAGCTGCCCTTTGGCTTCTGGTTGCTCATCGTGATAAGGATGTAGTGCCTTTGTCCACACCGAGATACCTGTGGTAGACCAACCCATGACGCAGTGGCGCATGTGTGACTTCTGGAAGAATAAAATACCTGATACGGGAATAACAGTGTATCTGTACTCACTGTATCGTACGAGCTGCGTTGAGTCGACTAGTGGCACAGGGGGAAGTTGAGGGAAAATCCTGTGGCAGATCCTTCGTCAGTCGCTACTAGAATTAGTTCATTGTCACTTACATGTCACTGTCAGCTCCATAAACTTTTCCAGCCTGACTTCCCATAAGATCAAACAAATGCTTTTACATGGATTATTGGTAAAATTATACAAATGATGCAGGTTATTATTGGAACATCAATTTTATTCAGTGCCGCACTCACAGCAAAACAGCGTGATGTACGGAGCAATTTGTTGCAGTTAGGATGTTACATGGAGATGTATCAGGCGATTTGTTGAAATGGTTCAAATGGCTTTGAGCACTATGGGACTTAACATCTGAGGTCATCAGTCCCCTAGAACTTGGAACTACTTAAACCTAACTAACCTAAGGACATCACACACGTCCATGCCCGAGGCAGGATTCGAACCTGCGACCGTAGCGGTCGCGCGGTTCGAGACTGAAGCGCTTAGAACCGCTCTGCCACAACGGCCGGCAGGCGATTTGTTACCCTTTTTTCTGTAACATGGTGATGTATGCAGCAGTTTCTTCTGACATGGAGCATTTTCTTACACTTTTGCTGTAATGTGTCGATGAATTGGGCAATTTGTTACAAATGTGCTACAACTTAGGTGATTTGTTACAATTTTACTCTAAAATGGAGATGTGTGGGGTGCAGTTGGCCTGAAGCGAGGTGGGGAAATCACATAAATCAGGATGGACACACGCGGGTTTGAACGGTCGTCCACCAGTGTGCTGAACACTGCAAATTTTGCTCGGTAAGTGTCATCCAGTCTCCATTGTGCAATAGTAGAAGATGTCAAACGTTTCGTATTGCGTGATAAAGTTAATATTCTAGCTTGGGGTTGCTAGAATATTTGTCTGACTTTTATATCTGTTTCAACTGAACTAAGATAAGTTTTGTCAGTAAAACTACTTCATCTGGGGTCAATAGCACAGTTTCTTAGCAAACCATCTTAGCTTCCACCTACTGAAGCTATAATTGATACTAAAGTCTTATGTACAGATATTAAGTGTTTAAATAAGAGAGGTTTCTGTTACTGGCAAGTAACGTACCAACGAAACGCACTTACTGGTGGTAGGCATTCTGGTCATATTGTTGTGCTAAGTGCATTCCAAACGTGGGAAGATGTACAGGGGAATGATGAATTAGGTGAAACTACTTTCTGCGAGCATAAGATGTTGTCATTGCCAATTGTAGTGTAACGACGTAAGTTTTATGTAAATGATTTTCTTTTGACATATGACCATGTGCAGACTTCGTCACCTACGTCAGCTACAACACACTTCAAAATTATTTACATTCTTTTTAAATTGTCTCTGAATGGTTCTTGAACGAAACTGTAAAACATCATCATTTGAGTCGTATGCGCAGAATTACGTCACTCAGTCCAATTGGTTTGCGCAAACCTTTTTCAATTTAGATGTCGTTTTGTTTCTTCTCAGAAATTATATTAATGCAAGTTATCTGCTTTAATAAATATTAGAACCACACTGAATAAACTTTCAAGACTCAAACTCGCGATGAACGTTGTCAAAATTAATAATCTTGTCAAATAAATTAGTAATTCATTAACATAATTCTTCATAAATAAATTCTCGGAACACGTATTTAAACTTTAGTAGCATCCACTAGTTTATTATCTTCCTACATATAGACATGAACCTGAGCCTTGACAAGATAGGACTGAACATTTACAACATGATTAAACTCTCTATGACGTCATTGTTGTAGAAACATTACAAATTCTTATTTTTTTCAGTTTTTAGAAGCACGACGCAACAACTCGGTTTCAGGATCTTCTGTTGCTCTTTGGCTGTCGACCCGCGACATATAGTGGCCAGCAATTTTCTCTCTGGTCCCGGCAGTGAAGATGCTGTCTCCGTTCGTTGCGCCGCCCTCTCTGTACATGAAACATAAAAATAAATACAAAACTTTAGACAATTCACAGCCATTACAAATATTACAAAATACATAAACAAAACACTAAATTAAACTTATATTCACCTGCAAACTGGGCTGACACTGGTGGATGGGTGACGCTTCAACTTCGCGTCCCACTACACAATGTCATGGGAATAATATTATTTATTTTGGTAATTCTCATCAGCAAGTGCACTTTGAGCTTGAAGTTGGATCAGCAGTATAGCTCATGTCTGCTTTGTAATACTAGAGGACAAATTGGTATTTTGGTTTTTGGAATGTATGGTATGAGGATCGAATTAAGCTCGTCAACTGTCCTGTAAGTTATGTCAGAAGTGCCAATAAACAAGCCATGTGTATTTTGATAACTAATACAGAAAATTCAGATGTGGAAATATTTAAGCTGGGGATCCATTTGTGCCTTGGAAACTGTGGCACAGAAACTTTGGTCATCGCCAGTTTATCTCACCCTTTTATTAGTTTTAACAGTAGTGTTAACATGCAAGCTCATAGAACAATTAAGTTACTGTTGTATGGTAACTTAGGTGCTAACATAAAGGTAGCATGAAATAAATCCCCCAGCTACTGAGTTGTGTCGTTACAGAAACGTGGCTTACTTGCATGCTTACTATTTTCTGGTCACTGAGCTATATATTTAAAATAGAATAACTGCAGCAGAAAATTAAGAAAGAAGAGTAATCATTTATTAAAATAATGTACATAAAAATATACTCAGCTTTTGCTTTCAGAGAAGAGGTAGCACTGATGTGAACTTTCCTATCCTAATCTAATCTAATACAGTAGATGATGACTAGCTAATCTAACTGAAGTTATCTGAATACTGTTTGAAAGTTCTCTTAATAGGTAAACACTTTGACTAACACTCTATGAATAACCTTCAACACTCGGTGTTAACTTTACGGCAACTGGAACTGAATAGCAACAGATGGGAACCCTCCAGTCACTGTAGGCAACTGGAAGTCACCGAGTGTCAGCGCACAGCCGCTTAAATATTGTGTTCAACTTATTAATGTGCAACTGCGCTCTATTTGGCATATTGAAACTTCCCCTTTGTACAATTATACATGACTGTGCTTAAACTGACACACAATTGTTTATTTTTTTTTTTTAGCGCAACGCAATCTGACTTTCAATAATCCCTACAAAAGAATGGTCCTGACTAACATTAACCTATACCTTTCACAAATCACTTACCTCACAAAGATCTTCGTTACTCAAGCTACTGCAATACAGCGAGCGCCACTACTGCCAGCTAAATAAAAGATTCGAACTACTGAAGGCACTAACTACTGGTAGGCATAGTTAGCAAATGAAAGATTTTGATAGAGAACAAACAATGTATTTACCGCAATAGTGTTCAAAAGTCATAATGTATATAGCAGTTCATGACATCCAGTGTTACAAATCTCAAAACTCTGCCATCTCTCTCCCCATATCCACCACTGCTGGCGGCTCACCTCCAACTGCGCAACGCTACGCGCTGTTAACAGCCAACTGTCCGCTACAATGGCGAGTATTAAAACAATGCCAACCAGCCACAGACTGCACACAGCACAGCCAGTGATTTTCATACAGAGCGCTACGTCGCTTTACCAATAAGAAAACCTAAATAGCCTACTTACAATATGAATCAAATTTACCCGGATTTCAGCGCCCTCTGTGGTATAAGACGTAACTATTGGCGAGTCGAAGGCCTCTTGAACGTCTTTCAGCCGAAAATGAACTAGTTCCTGGCACGTCCGTCATACAGGAGGCTATCGACCATACTGTGTGTGGCCCCCCACTGAGACTGCTGAATGTGTGTCGTCCTTTGAAGTCTGACGCTTTGTACGGCATTTGCCAGAGACACAGCAGTTATGACGTTGCGCTACCTGTGTTTTGCATTCGAACTCTTGCATGTTTTGAGAAACAACAGAATTTTGTTTTTGTACAAATTTCGAAATTTCGTTTGTGATCAGATGTCTGTGGTGAAAAAAGATGTTGAAGTTTCATCTCTCTGTGCGGAACTTTGTGCCTCATTGTCTTTGCTCGTTTTTACATCTTATATCCGAAGCATTATGAACTCATATTAACATATTACAAAAATTTTACAACACAATAAAAATATCGTCTGTACGCCTTCTTCCCTCCCTTAATTTCTGTTGCTATACCGTGCGTTTTGGAATAATACGATTAAATTTTGGTTTCATTTAGCAATAGCTTATGGAACTATATTCCGTTAACGTTTTAGAGAGGTTTGGCACCGTAGTTCCGATCGCTAAATGTCGCTGTCTTCCTCGGAAGTTGCCTAGCCTACTCGGAAGTTCTTATCCTGATCTAATACAGTAGATGATGACTAGCTAATCTAACTGAAGGTCTCTGGATACTGTTTGAAAGTTCTCTTAATACATAAACACTTTGACTAACACTCTATGAATAACCTTCAACACTCAGTGTTAACTTTACGGCGACTGTAACTGAATAGCAACATATGGGAATTGTCCAGTCACTGTAGGTAACTTGCCTCGAGTAGGCTTAGGTTAAATGCAATAAAATTCCACTGAATACCATCAATTACGTTTTTCTAGTGCATAACGTAAGGCATTATCTTTTTCCCACTAAAATAATACTTGGAGATGTGACATTATTACTAAAAACTTCTGACTTTTTGAAATAAATTTTAGATGTGGAAATACTGTAAGTTACACATTTTACATTCTTTGATGGACATCTGAAACGTGAAAATAACGTTCTGACAGTTGACATAAACCTTGTGTGTGATATTATCTTCTTCCACCATAAAATGGTGCTCGTTCAGGTTTATTTTTGTTCATACTCTCACGTAGGTCTGGGATGAAATGTCATCTGGCTACACAGCATGCACAGTTGGAGAACACTTCAGATTTGAAATTAGCATTGTTGCAATTAATTTGAGCGTTCACGGTCATGCTTTATGGATCACATGCTATTTGCATTTTTCTGGTAGCTGACAGTAACTCAGACTGCCTGTTTGCTTGTGTGCTGGTCGGCATTTTAGTCAACACGTATTTTGTAAAGTTACAGACTTGGTCAGGTTCATTTTGACATATAACCTCATTTAGGCCATGAACTGCTTGGTTAAGAAGTTATTTTTTACCATATTTTTGTAACAATTTAGATGTGAACATAGCATGTGGGCACTTAATTTGAAAGCCACAGTCGTGTTTTAGATATAAATTTCGGCAGATATTTTAGATGTGGAAATCACATTGACGTAAACATTTTGTTCATGTATGTTTGCCGATATTTTAATTGCTGAATTAATATTGTGTCTTTTGACAAGCATCAGGTGTTCCACAGGATGTGGAAATATTTCACAGGATGTGGAAATATTTCACAGGATGTGGAAATATTTAATTTGAGAGATTGTTATGCCTTACACCATATATGGTACCGAAATCGAAATATGGACGTTCACAAGAGCTGCTTAACCTACGAATTAGATCACTAGTGCCAAGTTACACAAGCATTGGAAATATTTTACGTAATTTTAAGAAATAATCAAATAGTTTTGAACATGGCACAAATTTATCCCAAATTCAGATCATTCGTTCACATAAATGACATGGAAATACTGCAGTATTGAAAATATCTTTACATATTACTGAACGTAAAGCAAATTGCAGATCGTTTGGATACCTTTGAACATGACGTCATAATGGCTGCTAGCACAAGTGACTTAGTTCGCCATCTAGGGTTTTCGATATTTTTAATTTTTAAAAATTGTCTTTTTGTTTTTTTTAACTTGCCACTTGCAGAATTGGATTACTTGTGCCATATTGCAGTTTTAAATCTCCCACCACCAAAATATCGCAGTTTTGAATTTCCTGCCAACGACAAGTCACATTTCGGAATTTCCTATCACTGCCAGCCTGCATTTTTGAATTTTCTATCAGCTCCATCTTGGATTTACGACGATTTCAGCATCTACCTGTGGTGTACGCTGCAACTATATGCAAAGAACATGTAGCTGTTCAACTATCATGCTCTTTCCGTTAGTGAAGATTTTCCAGTCCTCTCTCAGTAATATCTTGTATAAACAAAAATACACTGGAGAAAAAATTATTAACCCCAAGGAGATATCACGCTAATATTGTGCAATACTATTTCTAGGTTTGACAAACAGCCCCAGTTCAGCAAGGAAAATAGTTCGAAGTTTCCTCAGATATGACATAGTGACTGAAATCGACTGTATGTGGGTAGATGGTTCTGATTTACCAAATTTCAGGAATGTTGAGGAATATTGAATGCTGTGTTCCATCTGATGTTCCAAGTAGTCCTAGACATTTTCTATGGGATTGAGATCTTTAGTATCCCCTCCAGCAGACAGTGATGGAGGCAGTTGAGCTGGCTAGAGTGGCACAGCGGAATAGTACAGAAACCCGCCATGAAGGGCACAAGCGAAGCGTAGTATTGGCAGACCGCTGACAGAAGTGTTTACCTGCGGGCGGCAGTAAGTTGAGCGGGACAGTGCTTTCGCTGACTTCAGCCACCACAGACCTCGCCTTGTATTTCATACCAACTGTTGTTGTCGAGTGCTCAGTCATTAGCAGCCCGTGCCAGCTGCATTCTGAGCTTATTCTCGCGCATCTGGTTCCGGACTCTCTGCTTCCTGTAGATCGATTCGCATGGCGAGTTTCATTTCCTGTCACGGTGTTCTGTTCCGAGTTATCGAGCCACTGTCGGCCCGTGAAGTACCCACACCGACAATATAGTGTAGTCACGTTGTTATGCCTGTACAGCCGGCCGAAGTGGCCGTGCGGTTCTGAGCGCTGCAGTCCGGAACCGCGAGACCGCTACGGTCGCAGGTTCGAATCCTGCCTCGGGCATGGATGTGTGTGATGTCCTTAGGTTAGTTAGGTTCAACTAGTTCTAGGGGACTAATGACCTAAGCAGCTGAGTCCCATAGTGCTCAGAGCCATTTGAACCATTTATGCCTGTACAGACGCAAAATGGCGAAGAAGGATGTTCTTACGCGTGTGACGCCCCATTTTTCGTTTGCCTTTACCTAGTGTTAATTTTGGACCACAATGGCAGCCGACGTTTCTGCAGTGCTGGCAGGAAGAGCTGCGCCTACAGAAAGAGTAGTAGCAGCAGCAGCTGCAGGTGCTGTTGAGCCAGAATGCAGATTTGCTTTGCGCCCTCGCCCTACCAGCAGCTGGACAGGTGTTGTGCGGTTTTCTTCCCCGCCCCTCTCCGCCCACCCCCGACGCCGTTTGCCCATTTCGCCTTTTTTTGCTGCGCTGTCACGTAAGACGTATCGTCGGTGCTGTTCCTAAGGCCACCATGTTGTTGTCCAGTAGCGCGGGTTTATACGAAGTCGTCCAAAATTTGAAGCCGTCCACTGAGCTTGAGGAACTCCCTTTTGGCGAACTTTGACGCAGTATTACGCACACAAAACCCATTTCGTGGCGGCGTGGTTGCATTTTGCAGTTTATGTGGGACCAGGGCCCCTCGACCCCGTGTCGTTTCGAGTATCTCTAATGCGATATTTTTACGCAGACTTGCCGATTCCGAGATTCAGAGTCGGACGTTGACTTTGTCTAAGCCGTCCTTAGCAGACGTTGTCCAGATTGAGCAGAATCGCGTGAGCTGACGACGGCCGAGAGGGAAATCCTTTCTGATAATTGACTTTGTGTGGTAAACAGCCACTGGTGCCCAACGGTATACCTGAGGCAGTCTGGTCTACCGCCGAGTTACCGTGTGTTGACGCCGCTGGCGATTTCCGTTCAGTATCGTCGTTGTGCTGCCTGCCTTCGTCCGCACCGAGCTCGGCAGGTTCGTGTCGACCACTCACGGCGGTTTCTGAATTCTCGGCACCGTTCTCCTTCTGCTGTACAGCGAGCAAGTGGTTCTGCTCTGATTGTCACTTGTTGCATATTTGATTCGATTACGTGCACATCGAGGCCATGTGTGGGATATACCTTCGGACAGACAATTCGGCAACTGTTCACGACAGCCGGCGGGCCACGAGTCAATCGTCAGAGGCGCCCGTGTCTTCACTGGACACTGGGGCTGTCTCCGGGGGCCCCCACGTGTTGCCTCGGCCTATTTTGCTGACGTCGGTAGTGCATAGGCGACCGATTGCCTGTCGGCACGAGAGCGACTGTCAGCCTCATTACTTCGGATACGTGCAGTGTCCAGGCGTGGCTGGAGTTGCAACGGCCGTTATGTAAGGTTGTGCCTTACGTAAACAGTACATTCATTTACGGGGGCAATTCTTCGTCTCCGCAGATTATAAGAATGTGGAACGGCAACTTACGTTTTTAGTGATCATTTCACCTTTGGCGCAAACTATTTATGGTCCACACGGTTTCTCTGTTTTTCGCTGCTAGGTCGCTGATGAAGTGCGCTTCGTGTCTTTGGTATCTCAGTCCCAGATGCTTGAGAACACATTCAGCCAGACAAGAAATTTCGAGGCAGTTTCTCTAAGCCGTTGGCAGTGATCCTCATGACGTACTCAGTAAAACGTCCCAAGAGGAAACCACAGTTGACCACATGCCGAGACTTCAGACCCATTAATTTATCTGAAACTGATACTGAAGTGCAAGTGATAGTTTGACGGACGTGCTCTATTCCCTTCTCGGACACAAACGAAAAGCTTCATAGATTTAGCAACAAACTTACTCAGCTACAAGGCAAATACGCCCCTTTAAGGATGGGAAAAGAAAGAAGGAAACCTGTACCTTGGCTAACTGAAGAACTAAAGCAATCCACATCGAGCATCCAAACTTCACCCCACGCCTGGAAATCATATTACTTACAAGCAGAAGTGGAACAGAGTCAATCGAGCTGTGAGGAATGTAAAACTCAGGCATACCATACACTAATCGACAACGGAAGTAGACCAGCTGTCCTATGGCTCCATGTAGGCAAAGTTAAAGGCTGCACCTGATCCCATTTCCCCGACCGAGGAAGTGAACCTGTACTTCACATTTCGCACAACAATTATAAAACATCAAACGAAGCAGTGATTCACTGATTACTTCATGCAGGTAAAAGACAGCAGCCACGAAAAATGCTGTCTAAAATATCTTATTTGCAACACCGACATAAAAGAAATCATGGGTATCGGAGAACACAACGGCGCCACAGTCCAAATGACGAAGCTTATTATTATAAAAGATATTTTCAATCACTCCACAACCACAAGTGTTTTCCTTGAGGCATGGAAACAAGGACAAGTTAAGCCACTACCAAATAGGACGTTGCCTCTGATTACCGACCTATTTGCATTCTTCCTGCATTATCCTAGGCCTTACAATACGTAGTCCATGACCAGCTAATAAACTAACTAACCACAAACATCCTACTAGACGAATACCAATGAGGTCTCCATAAACATTGTAGCACAACTTCTGCCTTAATGAAAATAGCAGATGGCCAAAAGCTTGGCATGGATGCACAAGAGGCGAATATCATGTGCTACTTAGACTTCAGGAAAGCCTTTGACACTGTCGATGTCGGCATTTTACTTGCCAAACTTAGCACCCTAAATTCCGTGACAAGCGCAGTGCAATGATTTAGCTCCTACCTGACATCTCGCCACCAAGGCATCTTGCCCAGGTCCATAAAGTTACAATGGAGGCAAGTAGTACCAAGCGCCCCAAAGGTTGAGTATTAGGTCCTACATTCTTTTCACTGTATGTCAGTGATACGTCATCAATTTTATCCTACCCAAAATACCACATTTACGCTGATGACCTCCAATTAAATCTACGTGGAAAATTAATACACACGAACACAGCTGTTGAAAACCTCAATACCGACCTGCGTGCACTAACAAAATGGGTAGAGTTGAAGCTCAACCCATCCAAACTCCAAGCGGCACTGGTTGGTCGTTCTAGGCTCATTAGCTCAAAATATCGAGAACCACAAACATTTTAACCACGAATAGGATAAATATCAACTTCACTCCTTCAGGAAACAGTGTGGGAGTAATAATATATTCTAAGACAACAACAAAAAATAAGAAAAAGGAACGCACGACGAAGGAATTATACGCTTGGGACGCAAATCGGTAGATGTGATGTGTATGTAAAGAGAAACAAACGATTACTATCTCTGAAAAATTGGATGACTCATTCAACAGAAAGAGCTTCTCAAACTGAGCAAATCAGTCACGCTTTGGTCCACCTCTGGCTCTTGTACAAGTAGTTATTCGGCTTGGCATTGACAGAGTTGTCGTACCAACGTCTGTCCAATTGACGCGTTAGATCGTAAAAATCCCGAGATTATTGGAGATCCCTGCCGATAATACTCCGTATGTTCTCATCTAGAGGGAGGTCCAGCAAATCTGCTGGACAAGGTAGGATTTGGAAAGCACAAAGACAGGCGGTAGAAACTCTCTCCATGTTCAGGCTGGCATTATCTTGCTTAAATGTAAGCCCAGGACGGCTTGTCAAGAAGGAGTACAAAATGGGGCATAGAATATCGTTGACGTACGACTGTGCTGCACCAAAGTGGTCCTGTTTTGGAATGAATTGGCACCATAGACCATGAATTCAGGTTGTTAGGCCGTCAGGTTGGCATTCAACCGCTGTCTGAAACGTCTCCACACACGTCTTCAGCATGGAATGTCATTGACGGGAGTAGAATTGTCTTCAGTGATGAGCCCCTCTTCGAACTGAGACATGGTGACCAGTAAAGAAGTGTCTGGAGACAGCTCGGACAATGGTGGGATATCAACCTGACTCTCGCACGCAATACGGCCCAATAACTAGGAGTGATGGTCTGGGGTGCCATTTCATTTCATAGCAGGATTGTCACCGCGGCACCCTTACAGCACAGCAGTGGTCGACGATATCCTACGTCCTGTTTTGTTGCTCATAATTGCAAGCCATCGTGGACTTACATTCAGCCCCTACTTAGGCCAGCAAGGTCGCCGGATCTTTCCCCAGTTGGGAACGTTTGGAGCATTATGGGCAGAGCCCTCCAACAAGATCGCGATTTTGACGATCTGTCGCGCCATCTTGACACAATTTGCCATGGTATGCCTCAGGAGGACTTCCAACTCTGTGAAGCAATTGATTACGGCGCTGTTATCCTGCATGAGCTTTCTCAGGAAAGCTCACAGCGTCTGGAACGTTATGAATCTCTGTGTATGTCATAGCTGTGATATTCGACTCTTCGAACATATTTTACCGTAATATGTACAGCTATTCTGGCTGCGTGGGGACATATGCAGAGGCCGTCATACCCTCAGTCTTCTCTACTGTTGTCTCAACGCACACTGTCCCCATTATCTCTTCTCAACTAACTCTCTTAACTGATCAACATGGCAGAAACACCCGTTCCAATCACAGCAAAATCCTTTCTGTTCCACTCCATCTTTCTGCCACATTCACGAAGTTCTTCTCAGTAGCGGGAACCCTACTCTGGAATAACCTCCCGCATTGTACAATGACGGAAAGAAAACAGGCAGCACGAAGAAGTTGTGTGACGTAAACCGAAGTTGGTACACATATTTCTACATCTTAAAAATGATATCGATTCAAATTTCCAGCCAGTCACACACGAGAGACGCTAGTAGCGCCACTATGAGGATGCAAATCAGGTTTTCTTTGAATACACGTTGTAACGATCGTGAGCGTTAGTTACCTTGAGCTTGGACGGATGAGTTGATATTAGTTGAGAATGCCTTTAAAGCAATAAAGACGCCAATATCCACACCTCACTGAGTTTGAACGAAGTCATGTAGTAGGGCTATGGGAAGCTGGACGTTACTTCTGCAATACTGCAGGAATTCTTGGCAGGAATGTAGCCACTTACATGCAGCGGTGGTCGCGAGAATGTGCGGTCGCAGGAAGACTGGTTTCCAAATGGCCATCTGGCACTACCGAGAAGGACTATCATCGAGTATGACACATGCCTCTGGTCCATCGTAATGCATCTGCAGCAGTAATCTGAGCAGCAGTTGGCACCACAGTGACACAACAATTACAAATCGGTTACTTCAAGGACAGCTTTGAGCCAGATACCCTGTAGCGTGTATTCCACTAACCCCTAACCACGACATTTGCGACTTTAGTGGTATCAGGCGAGAGCTCATTGGAGGGCTGGGTTGAGGTCTGTAGCGTTTTCTGATGAAAGCTGGTTCTGCCTCAGTGGCAGTGATGGTCATGTGTTGGTTAAAACAAGGCCAGTTGAGGGCATGCAACCAGATTGTCTACGTGCTAGACACACTGGACCTACACCTGGAGTTATGGTCTGGGGAGCAATTTATTATGACAGCAGGAGCCCTCTCGTGGTTATCCCATGCATCCTAACCACAAATTTGTATGTCTATCTGGTGATTCGACCTGTTGTGCAACTTCCATGAACAGTATTCCAGGGGTGTTTTTCATCAGTATAACGCTCAACCACGTACCGGTGTTGTAACCCAACATTAAAGAGATCACCAGATCTATCTGTAGTTTGGCATACGTGGGACATCATCAGACGAGAACTGCAGTATCATCCACAAAAAGCATTAAACGTCCCTGTTTTTGACCCACCAAGTGCAACAGGCATGGAACTCCATCCCAAAAACTGGCATCCGGACCCTGTACAACACAGTGCATGCACGTTTACATGCTTGCTGTCAACATTCTGGCTGTTACACCAATCATTAGTGTAATAGCATTTCACATTTACAATGACTTAACTCGCACTTACATTAACTGGTGATGCTGCAATGTTAATCACTTAAATATACTACATAGACAAATGTATTCCCGAAATTTCATTACTCTAAATGAATTATTTTCTGGCATTACGATTTTTTTTCTGTCATTGTATTAGAGGAATGAATAACACCTTCATCTTCAGAAGACAGTTAATGACGTATCTACTAAATCAACAGTAATGATTGCCATTGTCCCCGTGTACAATTATTACCCTTGTACATCCTCCTTTCCAACTGCATCTCTTCATTTGTCAGTATTCTTATGTGGTGTAATATAACTATCATCACTACTAATGGCAGGAGCAGCAGAAATACCAGTATTGCTAGTATAATTTTATTAGTTCATAGTATTATTTACTCACATTGTCATGATTGACACTCAAATCTTTTTAATACTATTTGTCATATTAAAACTTATTTCTTTGGTTACTATACTGTAAAAAAAGGACTGTATGAGTGAAACCCTGGTCTGATGTAAGAGAGGGCATGACTGCCCTAATTTTTTTTTTAGTCAATAAGTCTTTTGCCGAGTTTGATACTCCCTGCCACGAGTTTTCAACTCTGCCGGATGTATCCCAATCTCTGACTTCCTCTACAGTTTTTACCTTCTACAGCTCTCCCCACTATCATGGAAGTTATTCCTTAATACCTTAGCGGATGTCCCATCATTCTGTCCCTTCTTCTTCTCAGTGTTTTTCGTATATTCCTTTCTTTACTGATTTTGTGGAGAACCTCCTCATTCCTTACCTTGTAAGTTCACCTAATTTTCACCAATTTAGTTATGAAATGAATAAATAAGTGAAATAAATAAATTCTGTCGCCCCCACCCCTTTCCCATATCCACGTGCAACAAGATAAATGTCGAATTGAAGCGTTGCTGGGATCAAGGCATCGTTTCCACTACTTAATCGAGCAAGCGGGCCACCCCTTTGGTGGTGATTCAGAAGTCCGACGGTGCCATGCACCTTTGTGGCGATTTTAAACTATCTGTCAATGCACAATGTGTTGCGGATTCACTTCCAGTTCCATGGCAGTTGGAGTTGTTGCCAAAGTTGTCAGGGGGCTATTTTTTTTCACACATCGGCTTGCCTGATGCATACCTGGAGTTGCTGTTCCTGAAGAGGTTCCTCGGAATTTCTTGATCCTCAACACCCCCTTTTGGGCTTTACCAGCTCAACCGCTTGCCTTTTGGAATCTCGTCGGCACCTGGAATTTATCAGTAGTATTTGAAGCAATAGATTCAGGATATTCCCTATTGTTTCAGTTACCTTGATGATACCTGGGTAACGGTTTCTACTCGAGAGTAGCATTTACGAAACCTCTATTCGGTTTTCGTACGCCTCCAGGGAAATGGCTCTCGTTTCAAGCTGGAAAAGTATAGTATTTTCTCCCCTAAGGTGCATTTTTTGGTTCATGTGCTCAGTAAAGATGGTCTTGTCCTTACAGGTGACCACAGCAAAGCCATCATGAACCTGCCGTCGCCTAACAAGCTAAGGAGCTCCAGTCTTTCTTGGTCAAGAAATTGGTTTATGCTGCGTTTGTTCTCCAGGCTACGCACGTCTGCCAACCACTTAACACACTCCACCAGACGAGTGTTAAGTTTGCTTGCCCTGCGGATTGTCAGTAAGTTTTCCAGTCTCTCAAGCGATGTTTGAGCTCTGCTCCTTGTCTGGTTTCTTTCTAACCCTGGCCTATGATGCGTCCTAATATGTCACTGACGACGTCCTGTCCCATCAAGTTGACACCAAACAACCCATGGCTTACACATTGAAGAGACTTTCCATTCTGCAGCATAATTATTCACAGGTGGAAAAGGAGGCGCTAGTTTTTGGAGCTAAAAAGTCTTACATCTTCCTGTATGGGGTGAGGTTTCTCCTCATCACCAACCATAAGTTACTTGTCTCCTTGTTTGGTCCTAGTTCCAAACTGCTGGATAGGACTGCACACTGATTGCAGTGTGGGCCCTCTTTATCCCTTGTTACTGCTCTACTATCCAGCATACAAATGCTGATGCTCCATCACACCTACTGGTGGGACCCCATCCAGAGTTAGATCGGCAGGAGGCTATCATGTTCATTTTGGATGATGCCTTACTGCAGACCCTGACGATATTTCGTTTGGGAATGCTTTTCCACAAAATCGTTTCGGTTGCTCAGTTGGGTGGCAGTAAACAGAGTGGGTCAGTGCTTACACTGAGTTCAACTGCCATGGACCTTGTCTTGCACTTCTTACTGAGTGTTGTTGCTGAGTTCTCAGTAGTCAGCTGCCCATGCCAGGAAAGGTGTGCTAGGCCTGAGATTTCAACAAATCAGGAAAATATGTGTGCAGCCATGAAAACACGGCTATTCTCATCTTGGAGAACTAGAGTGTCCAAAGTACATTTATAATGAAGGTGTACAAGGGAGCACAACGCTTGGTCACTGAAAATGTTGACTGGCTCATGCTAACCTGGACATGTCAGCTCAGGTCTTAGTATGAGAAACATTCCCACCTGTGGCCTGATATACGCTCTCAACACACTGTGGGATAAATGCCTCATTGGCCTCTCCTTTATATAAGAGGGGGCTACATCACAGTTCATCAGACCACACTACATGTAGCTAGTTAGTTACTGTCTTGTTTTGGAAGGTAACTGCTCGCCTTTCTGATTTATCAGAATTAGTGATTAAGCTATATTGCCAGTTGTCGCCCAATTAAAGGCTACTATTTTAGTATCTGCCTTAACAATTGAACCATCCTGGCAGCTGCTGCCAAATTAAAGGGAACTGCTACTAGTTAACTATTTGGTTTAATTATTAATCTTGTCTTAGGGAGAGTGGATAGTGAAAAAAATTATTATTTTAAAAACTTAAGACCGGGTGACACTTTAGTATAAATATGTCATTCCTTGTAGGGACAGCATGTCAAAGTACTTGTGTGTGCCGTCTCTATTAGGTAAAAAAGTACATAATAGTGTAGACCCCTGTGGAGTATGTAACATATAATGTATGCATGTGTGGTTGCCTAATGTTGTATCTGGAATGGAATTCTCACACCTACAAATGATTAAAATAGCCCTTCATAGACAACTTACATATAGTGATTTCCACAAAATGAAGCAGCATGTGGTTTTACTTCACTTCAGCTTGGCACATCAAACCAGTCATTCCATTTGGGGTGCTACTAGAATGAATCACCACTTGATACCGTAAATTATTTATTCTCAAATAACATGTTGAGTGCAAAAAATTGTATAAATATGAAGTATACAATGTCGGATTCTGCCCTACACGTAGTTTCGAGATTGGCAGAATGTATGTTTGATTTTCTTTAGACTGGGCCGCCGTTGTTAAACGGACACAATGTTGACTGAGACTGATTACTGTTGAGAAAGAGAAGAGCTATACCCTGACTGGCACTTCAGAAAAAAATCAGTGGACAAATGGACAAGCATATGGAACTCAACACATGTACTATGTTTCCCTGTCCACCAAACCGGAATGCGCATGTCACCTGTTGAAGTGCGGTCAGCAGTCGTATTGCACAGATGATCTGCTCATTGGGGCGTTGGCCGCTGTGCAGACGACGTATGTGATGTACCTGTGGTGTCACCGCCAGACACCACACTTGCTAGGTGGTAGCCTTTTAATCGGCCGCGGTCCGTTAGTATACGTCGGACCCGCGTGTCGCCACTGTCAGTGATTGCAGACCGAGCGCCGCCACACGGCAGGTCTAGAGAGACTTCCTAGCACTCGCCCCAGTTGTACAGCCGACTTTGCTAGCGATGGTTCACTGAAAAATTACGCTCTCATTTGCCGAGACGATAGTTAGCGTAGTCTTCAGCTACGTCATTTGCTACGACCTAGCAAGGCGCCATTATCAATTGCTATTTATCTTGTGATGCATGTACCGTCAGACCGATGTTCACCAATTCTGGATTAAAGTTAAGTATTCCGAAAGCTACGTACCGTTTTTGCTGGTCTCAAGACATTGTCCTGTTCCAGACCTCACGCCAGCCTGCGTGAGCTGAACGCGTGCCCTTCGGCCTCCCGTCCTAGTGGATTGGCTGTCTTGCCAGTCCACAGGAGTACCTGCAATTCTCTGCCAACACAGTGGGTGCAATAAGCCATCCACAAATTCCTAGGGCTGATATTATCTCAGTACAAGAAAGACCATGAGACAAGAACTCTATTTTATCACTAGCCAGGAACAGAAATTAGACTCAAGTTTTCTCCTGTAAACTACTTCATTGTATATTGGACTCTGCAGAGAGCTAAAGAATCATCATCCGAGTAAATAGCATAATAACTCTGTTCACAGAGAAAAGACTTCACGCCCTCCTTGTGTCCCAAGAAACACTTTTCAAAATCTAACCGCCAGATTTTCCGCTGTCTCTCGCCAGCGAAGACTCTAGGTCGATCCCCAGAGGGAACTGTCTTTGGCCGATTCCTGCAAGGAAGTGCTTCTCAATACCATACCCTGCTTCCTCCTGGAAATGTGGCATCTACATTTGCACTCAGGTAATGAATCCCAGTGGCTGTTAAAAAACATTACCTCCCACTATGTTGGTTATGAATGTGCCAGCCAATCACCTGAAGCTCATACACCTTTAAGGAGATTTTCTGGAAGTTTCCATTACCCCTCCTACATCCTTAGCACTCTGTTTTTCGTAGGGAAACATGCTCCGGTGCATGCCATGAGAAGATTCGTTGGAGGTCAGCTCGCGTCCATCTTTTGTGACCCTGCACATTCCTTCACACTAAAAGGATGTCTTTTCGCCTTGTTCTGACCCTGTCACTCTTTCTCTAGGTATGCTATTCTAAATTTTTTTTCGTTCCACTAGAGTGCAACCTTCTGCTGCTACTGACCATGCTATGGGGGTCCTGCGGCTTCCAGCATTGTAAACCACCACCTGCTCGCTCTGCTTTCTCTCAGGGCAGTAAATGTTGACCCCTGCAGAACACGACAAGTCTCTTCCCCGTCCCTCCGTAGCTGACAGTGGCTTCTTAGGAACGTGTGACCGACGTCGCCCTTTCCATCAGTGTCCACCTTTAATTAATTGTCAGACCTGCAGTATTACAGAAGTTGTTAGTAAGTGATGCTAGTCGGCATCAGCCAATAAAATGATTTATAATCCGATTGTACATCATAAACAACGATCTAATATAAAGATAAACCAAAAAGAATATTAAATGTATGGTGACAAAATTCTACCTTACAATAGAATAACTGAAAAAGTATGTATGCTTCTGAATATGGTAATAATAATATATCCATGGATTTGTCTATGTGCCCAAAGAAAACTTGAACAGCATTGACGCATTATTGGCTGTGCCTGCATGCCTCAACTGAACACTACTCCTAACTCTCAAAAAGGTTTGTGCTGTATGTGGCCCATCTCGCCGAACTTACCTTAACGAAGCTGAAAATTACGAAAGAGAAACATTGCTTTGCTGATGTGAGAAGCTGTAACAGAGAGAGTGTTGCATAATGAATTAAAGTTCTTAGAATACTCAAAACCTAGCATAGGCTTAAGTAGGTCTCTGGTAATGGACAGTGAAGAGCTGTTACTATGATTCTAGAAAAGTCATTCATCACGCCGAAATTAATTTGCGTTTGGTTAAAGAAAGTGTTACGTATAGGGCACTGAAAGTGCTCGCACCAGTTAACAAAGGATATGACATGAACTACACAGGAGTCCAATTTTCAAAATCCACAATATAATTAAAATTCATTCTCTCACAGAGAAATGATAAAATAAAAAGAAGAAACATTAACAAAACGTACCTCAGTGGTATGTTGCAGTTAACATTACCAAGTAAACGCATGGAGTAGTATACAAAGAGTAACAAACTTATAATTCACATGGCTTCTGACAATCTTTACAAATGAATCTCGCATAATATCCTGGCAAAAAGTCTATTCAATATCATCTGTAAGTGGGAGTTCACTGGTCCATTTGACTGCCCCGTGCAAAACCATTCAGAGAATCTACAAGTCCCTGTTCCATATAAAATAGCATTTGTTACACAAAATAATACCGTAAATAAGCAGTACTCGTGGGAACCCACTAAAATAAAACAAACCATTATGAATGACAGCAAAACATAACTGCAGTAATATATTTCACTCGCAAAACGTGGCGAGAAGTTACCAATGTAAACCGCCTATGAGGCCGTCGAGGTGTGCGTCCTTCCTTTTCAGACACCAGAAGAGAACTCCCATGGCGACGTGTTTGCACTCCGTGCTTCCCCTGTGGTACCCCAAAGAACTCATGAAGATGCTTTAGTCACCTGCCCGTGAGTCGACTGAAAGAGCACAGTACACAGGAGGCTAGAATCGACTATCATCCACATAACAACATGGCACACACCAGAGCATGCAAGTATGAAACAACTGTACCCTAATACCGAAACTAGGCTAACAGCCACGTTTCAAGTTTCTGTATTGTTTGGACCACCGAAGATGTGCAGCTGTTTGTGCCACTGTAAACAACAGCCTTTTGTGAGGCACCTGACTCCAAATGCCCATTCCATGTTGACTCTGAAACTGGTCGAGATGGACCTGCCTTGATTGCCAGCAGCAATTCCTAACGTGTTTGAAACCGTTTTTCACTAACATGGCGTGACACTCAACTAGAGTTGGGTAAGAAACCTTTTACGACCAGTGTTATTGTGTTGTGTTACACGGCTGTGAACAGAATATCTTTCCTTGTAGACATGCTGGACAGTCTGCATTGATCCACAATCAAAATGAACAACTCGATTCATTGTGTAATCATGAGTATATCCAAACATGATAACTCTTTTCTACCATTCTGTCACGTCTCCACATCGGTCCATCTTACTCCCATGATTCCATGCAACCGACTGGCACAGCCATACCAGTTCACTGTTATGAGGTAAGTCAGGAGTGGAGGCTGCTTGACCATCAAGTATCAGTTCTATAGCATCTACAACCCTCCAAAGCAATCAGTGTACCCATTTAATGGTTGAATAGTATTTTGGTAGCGTGAGCTAATTTGTTCAGTAGACGTCGGTGTGGTAACGTATGAAAAACTAGGAATGATGATGCCATTGAGAGCCTTAATTCGTTAATCCCGCAACATGTGAAGGTTTAGTTCAGTGCATAGCATTATGTGACCACTATCACATTCATGTACCTTTGTAGCTGTGTCCTGAGACGCTGAACGTCCCAGTACTCAATCCACCTTCTATTTCTTTCTACGACACAATGACTCAGTGTCACTGGAATCTCCAAAGAGGATCGGGTTGGGATTTTATGCTACTGCGGTCACTACTGGCTGCGAACCCACTGCAGGCTGCGAACAATGCCTGGCGCATCGCCCAGTCTGCTCTGAGAACAGAATGGCAAAATAATTGAGACGAGGCCTGCTCAGCGTCAGGTGTAAACTAAAGGCCACGACGATTATGAGCAGAAACAGAAAGCGGGCATTATTATGCTGAGAGAGCTGAACTGCTTTCAGTCGCTGCAGTGTTTCGTAGGAGACGAACAGGAAAGATACTATACTTCACCGAATACATGTACATTTGGCTTGTATGTCACACAGCGATTACTTGAGGAGGAAAGACGAGAACAGCACCAAGTATAGTACAAGAGTTCAATACTTTTACTACACAAAAGGAAACAGAAAGTGATATTGGGTGTGTCAAATGATAGTGGAACTTTTAAGCGGAGACTACAATACATCATGCCCTGAGGACTGCAAGTGCATTTCATCTTTCTGATTCCGAGGTAGGTCGAATCATTGACATGAGGTACAGGGGAACATCGCACCGACAGACCGCACACAGTTGGCTGTTTTACATTAGCTGGAGAACCAACGGTGACGAGATGGTCTCAGGACAAGTGTATCAAGAAGAGTAGGCTGGAGTCCGACCAGGACTATACTGCGAGAAGATAGAAGGATTGTCCCACTGTACCTGGGGAGTAGACGGGAGACGAAAGCTCAAATCTGGACAGAGGTTACAGGAAGAGTATTAACATCAACCCTTGAAAATGGAATACTGGTAGGTCTGTTGGGTTACCGAGTAACCAAGCGTCGTTTATCGTTGACATTGTGTCACAGAGTCTTGCATGATGGGGTTCTAGAGATAAATGGGACACTGGATGTTCAGCTATGAGTCTCACTTCTGTCTGTGGCGATTAGATCAACGCCAACTCATCTGCAGATGAGCTAGTGAAGGCTACTGGAAACATTGATTCTCGAGACCCTTACATTTTCATCTTCTGGAGTCATGCTATGGGGAGATTTTGGATATGGCAACAGGTCTAAATTGATAATTTTGAAAAGAGACTGAATTTTCGCCAGCACGAGGCAAGAATGATAAACGGTTTTCATGACTAGGGTACCAAACAACATATTCCGTCAGGTCAATGCAAGATCCTACACTGAGTTTCGTACTACAAACGGCTTGAGGAATGTGCAAATCCTTGATTGACACCCTCAGGCCTCTGATTTGTCACCTATAGGGCATTTCTGGGATGAGACAAAAAGATGAATGCGTTCACACCTGCTTCCAGCCAGCAATCGTCATCAACTGACACGTCATGCGTTCCAGACAAGGCAATAAATTCCTCAAGATGAGGATGTTTGCTTCCACGTCACAAAACACACATGCACCCGTGGGGTAACACTACTGATCTTGAAGACAGACATCGGTTTGGAATGGAACGACAGTTTAATAATGTAATGCCCATTACAGGACTGTCATCTCCACAAAGTTTGATAATTATCAGACGGGTGCTTTATGGAGTATCGCGTTCCATTTCCACTATGTATAAACACAGTTTCTTCGAAAGAACGACTTATATATCTGTTACTTAACGGGGGTAATCGTATCTGTGGCCTTGGAAAGGGCTCAGAAATAGATGGTCAGCGGTCAGCTTATTGTAAATAACTCTCTGACTGCCCATGTTACACCTAAATTCTTTTTCTTCAATCGATCTTCTTGAAGGTTCCGTTCGCTCACTTGGGCAATGGGAGCGGGTAGATCAAAGGTTGATATTACAGGATGGGGCTATACCGTAGAAAATAACATTCGTTGTGATTGTGGAAAAGAGCAGACGGCTCAATACGTGCTTCATTGTCAACTGCGTCCAACCTACGACACGTAAGCTTGTTATCAAGCAGCAGAAAGTACACTAGAAATGGCCAAGCTTTGGTCCAAAGCAATATATCTGTTGAATTCTGTGTAGCACGTGTATTTGTGATAAGGAGAATAAAAATAACATAAATGCATGCATGAAAAAATGAACAGCATAGAGACAGAAGTGATGTCACTTTCTGCAGGTCCTGACCATCATTTTGCAGGACAATGCTCAAGTACGCACAGTGCAAGCTGTTACTGATTTGTTTCACTGACGGGGCTGCTAAGTGCTATACCACCTACTGCACTCCCCTGACTTAAGCCCTCGTAAGTTCAACTCGATTTCTAAACTGAAGGAAACACTTCACGACATTCGCTTCAGAACTGCTACAAATTCGCCGTACAATAGACCACGCCGCTCGAACTGTCAACACAACTGGCACTGCTATGAGTATCATACGACTTCCACATCGATGGCAACGGGTTATACACAATGCTGGTGACTACTTTGAAGGTCAGTAAAACTTTGAAACACCTATCTATTTTGTACGAGCTGTAAACAAATAGTTGCCACTAATAAAGTTCCAAACCCTCGTATAACGTGGCCACGAAATTTACGCAAGTTTCTCCCCAAAATGTTCCGCCACTACTGCTCCTGAGGCAAGGAATCTATAAAAGCGTCGGTTGACTACGTTTGATCCTCCTTTAACGTACATGTTCACCCAAATTATTTCGTTTTGGAATCTGTACTAACCTCACTACATATTATCGTATTCTTACAGCTATGAACACGCCTTCACTATCTGCATTCAGCCTATCTGTGCGAAATACATTTCAGTTTGAAATTAGAATTTCACTGCTAGTAACATCTGGCTTCATCCAACTTTCTGTCCCAAGTACTTTGTAGTCTTTATTACCGTTTATAAGCGAGCTTTCCGGAGACGCTCGTGCAGTTAATTAATTAATATTTTCTTTCTCCGGTCTGCTACGAGGAATGCTAGTCTCTTTAAATGATCTAATTCCATCGGTATCAGGTGACTTAATTCAAATTCAGTGCATTATCCTTGTTTTCGGTTATTGATGTTCATCTTATAATCCCTTTTTAAGATACCCTCTATTCCGTTAAAATGATATTCCATGTCCTTTGTCGGCTCTAACAGAATTACAATGTTACCGGCAAACATTAAAATGTTTGTTTCGTTTCGCTGAACTTAATTCCTTTCCCAATACGGAAATTTGGAACACGATGTCTCAGAGAATGTAACTACACTGCAATTATAGATTGTCGCCGTCATTCTTACAATGCGATGGTCACCATTCTCGGAGGAGAGAGCAGGCCTTACCGATATTGCGGGAACTCCCAATCGTCTCAAGACGACTCTTCATATCATCATATTTGACGCAATACTGATGTGCTGTCGAGCTAAGGACGATAGCTCAGAGTAGTGTTTCCCGTTGTGCCATGCAGAGGGAAAGTCGTTATGAAACCATCCATGAATAGCCGTGTTTTCATCTATCTGACGAGATAACGTCGACGCAGCCCAAATTCTCAGATAAGATAAAACTGTGGATGTGGTAAACATGCAGCGTCTTTCGGGAAATGTGATCCGCGCATTGTTTATGAGTAATCCTGAATGCGACGCCGCTACCGCGCGTGTATTTTGGTGAGACGTGGCAGGCCTGAAAGTCGTTTGTAAACAGACGTCTATTTGGAGTAATGTTCCCCACAGCGCGCGCTCCTCTGCTTCGACTGCGATCTTCACTGCTTTTTCTCGTCATCGCTTATGACTGGAGGTGTCTGGCGACCGAACGTGTTTTATAATGAATTCAATGAAGTATGAATAAAACAGGCGAGCTGTTCACAAGGCACGAGCAGCAAGCGTCATGCTTCTGTGTTATTAAGCATAAAAATGGATTTTGTAAATACACTCCAAGAAAAAAAAAAAGGCAAAAACGACACTACACGAAGGAATAATCCGAATGGGTCGGAAATTGGTGCACATTATACAGGGTAGTCCATTGATCGTGAACGGACCAAATATCTCACGAAATAAACGTCAAACGAAAAAACTACAAAGAACGAAACTTGTCTAGCTTGAAGGGGGAAACCAGATGGCGTTATGGTTGGCCCGCTAGATGGCGCTTCCATAGGTCAAGCGGATATCAACTGCGTTTTTTAAAAATAGGAACCTCCATTTTTATTGTATATTCGTGTAGTACGTAAAGAAATATGAATGTTTTAGATGGACCACTTTTTTCGCTTTGTGATGGATGGCGCTGTAATAGTCACAAACATATGGCTCACAATTTTAGACGAACTGTTGGTAGATTTCATATTCCCAGATTTCCGTAAAAAGTTTGACACGGTGCCGCACTGCAGACTGTTAACAAAGGTAGAAGCCTACGGACAAGACTCCCATATATGAGAGTGGCTCGAAGACGTTGTTAACGTACTGCTTATGTTAAAGCCACACTTTACTTCCTTATTTTTCAGTTTTACAATTTTCTATCTCGTCTGCAGACGTCATGTAGTATTCAGTGAATAAAGGGGTACTGCAGAACGCACACAGTCGGGAGTAAGACTTCAGTTTTCACGCTGGCTGAAGGAGCCTGTGGACCATATGGCGTTGCCAGTCGACGGTGTTGCGAAGTGCTGTGGCTAGACTTCAGAACGCTCGTTACGTCAGCAACCAGTTACGATGGAAAAGCACAGGTACTCTGGCGTGAAGCAAGTAATCTTACTTAATAAATATTTGGTAACAGAAGCCGTTTTTGTACAGTACAGATATTAGGAGAAGCCTACAGGTCATAAGTAATTTCTTACAACACTAGTATAACGCCAGAAATCGATCATCTTGAGAAATAAGTGAATAATTTTAAATGCGAACATTTTAGGTTAGGCATTATTGACATTAAATGAAACAACAAGTTTACTGTTACCAGTCACCGTTTTCCACGACGAGTTTCAAAGGTTTAAACCTCCATCATCGGGTGGATTTACATTACTTAGTATGACATTTGTGTGTCTGTTGTGTTACGATTTTTTGGAGGAACTTGTGGCACTGTCTAGTGGAGAAACAAGACACTATTTCAGAACATGGTTTTGGGTTTCTTCTGACAAAAAATTAAACTGATAAAAATGGTTCAAATGGCTCTGAGCACTATGGGACTTAACATCTGAGGTCATCAGTCCCCTAGAACTTAGAATTACTTAATGCTAACTAACCTAAAGACATCACACACATCCAAGCCCGAGGCAGGATTCGAACCTGCGACCGTTGCGGTAGCGCGGTTCCAGACTGAAGCGCCTAGAACCGCTCGGCCGCAACGGCCGGCAGTTAAACTGATATCTAACGGTAAACATAAAATAAGTAAAATGGAGTACCTCCATTGGTCACAGGTTCCTTTCACAAGACAGTGCCACAAGTTCCTCCAAAAAATCGTAACACAACCCACATACAAATGTCATACTAAATCCACCCGATGACGGATGTTTAAACCTTTGAAACGCGTATGGAAATAAATAAAACGGTGACTGGTAACAGTAAACTTGTTGTTTCATTTAAGTGAATAATGTTAAAGCCAACGAAAATGTACGAACGACTACAAAGTATCACGAATGTAAATACGAGGTATAGGCTGCGCACCACAGCCTCGAGTCGCCGACAGGATGCCTTCCCATCTAATTCTGTCGTAAGACCATGTTCCTAGGAAATTGTGTCGATATTATCAGTTTATGGTATTAGTAAATGAATACGTCGTAATGGCATCCATTTCGAAAATTATCCTGGATAATGCAGCTTCCCGCTTCATCAGTTAGAATCGCAGGGTGTAGAGTTGCACTTTACAGAGAAGATGACGGCATTGGTACTGCTTTTGCGGGGGACATAAACATCGAGAGCTTGTAACGCCGGAAATGCATATCCCCCTATTTCCATCTATTGTATTATAAATTTGTTTCCTTATTTTGCTACCTGAGGATATGACATTTCTGCGTCTTTATATATTGTAATTGTTTTACTATATATATATATATATATATATATATATATATATATATATATATATATATATATATATATATATATGTGTGTGTGTTGTTGTTGTTGTTGTGGTCTTCAGTCCTGAGACTGGTTTGCTCCAGCTCTCCATGCTAATCTATCCTGCGCAAGCTCCTTCATCTCCCAGTACCTACTGCAACCTACAACCTTCTGAATCTGCTTAATGTATTCATCTCTTGGTCTCCCTCTACGATTTTTACCCTCCACACTGCCCTCCAATGCTAAATTTGTGATCCCTTGATGCCTCAGGACATGTCCTACCACCCGATCCCTTCTTCTAGTCAAGTTGTGCCACAAACTTCTCTTCTCCCCAATCCTATTCAATACCTCCTAATTAGTTACGTGATCCACCCACCTAATCTTCAACATTCTTCTGTAGCACCACAGTTCCAAAGCTTCTATTCTCTTCTTGTCCAAAATATTTATTGCCCATGTTTCACTTCCATACATGGCTACACTCCATACAAATACTTTCAGAAACGACTTCCTGACACTTAAATTTATACTCGATGTTAACAAGTTTCTCTTCTTCAGAAACGCTTTCCTTGCCATTGCCAGTCTACATTTTATATCCTCTCTACTTCGACCATCATCAGTTATTTTCCTCCCCAAATAGCAAAACTCCTTTACTACTTTAAGTGTCTCATTTCCTAATCTAATTCCCTCAGAATCACCCGACTTAATTCGACTACATTCCATTATCCTCGTTTTGCTTTTGTTGATGTTCATCTTATATCCTCCTTTCAAGACACTGTCCATTCCGTTCAACTGCTCTTCCAAGTCCTTTGCTGTCTCTGACAGAATTACAATGTCATCGGCGAACCTCAAAGTTTTTATTTCTTCTCCCTGGATTTTAATACCTACTCCAAATTTTTCTTTTGTTTCCTTTACTGCTTGCTCAATATACAGATGGAATAACATCGGGGAGAGGCTACAACCCTGTCTCACTCCCTTCCCAACCACTGCTTCCCTTTCATGCCCCTCGACTCTTATAACTGCCACCTGGTTTCTGTACAAATTGTAAATAGCCTTTCGCTCCCTGTATTTTACCCCTGCCACCTTTAGAATTTGAAAGAGAGTAATCCAGTCAACATTGTCAAAAGCTTTCTCTAAGTCTACAAATGCTAGAAACGTAGGTTTGCCTTTCCTTAATCTTCCTTCTAAGATAAGTCGTAAGGTCAGTATTGCCTCACGTGTTCCAACATTTCTACGGAATCCAAACTGATCTTCCCCGAGGTCGGCTTCTACCAGTTTTTCCATTCGTCTGTAAAGAATTCGCGTTAGTATTTTGCAGCTGTGACTTATTAAACTGATAGTTCGGTAATATTCACATCTATCAACACCTGCCTTCTTTGGGATTGGAATTATTATATTCTTCTTGAAGTCTGAGGGTATTTCGCCTGTCTCGTACATCTTGCTCACCAGATGGTAGAGTTTTGTCAGGACTGGCTCTCCCAAGGCTGTCAGTAGTTCTAATGGAATGTTGTCTACTCCCGGGGGCCTTGTTTCGAATCAGGTCTTTCAGTGCTCTGTCAAACTCTTCACGTAGTATCATATCTCCCATTTCATCTTCATCTACATCCTCTTCCATTTCCATAATATTATCCTCAAGTACATCGCCCTTGTATAGACCCTCTATATACTCCTTCCACCTTTCTGCTTTCCCCTCTTTGCTTAGAACTGGGTTTCCATATGAGCTCTTGATATTCATACAAGTGGCTCTCTTTTCTCCAAAGGTCTCTTTAATTTTCCTGTAGGCTGTATCTATCTTACTCCTAGTGAGATAAGCCTCTACATCCTTACAGTTGTCCTCTAGCCATGCCTGCTTAGCCATTTTGCACTTCCTGTCGATCTTATTTTTGAGACGTTTGTATTCCTTTTTGCCAGCTTCATTTACTGCATTTTTATATTTTCTCTTTTCATCAACTAAATTCAATATTTCTTCTGTTACCCAAGGATTTCTACTATCCCCCATCTTTTTACCTACTTGATCCTCTGCTGCCTTCACTACTTCATCCCTCAGAGCTACCCATTCGTCTTCTACTGTATTTCTTTCCCCCATTCCTGTCAATTGTTCCCGTATGCTCTCCATGAAACTCTGTACAACCTTTGGTTTAGACAGTTTATCCAGGCCCCATCTCCTTAAATTCGCACCTTTTTGCAATTTCTTCAGTTTTAATCTACAGTTCATAACCAATAGATTGTGGTCAGAATCCACATCTGCCCCTGGAAATGTCCTACAATTTAAAACCTGGTTCCTAAATCTCTGTCTTACCATTATATAATCTATCTGATACCTTTTAGTATCTCCAAGATTCTTCCATGTATACAACCTTCTTTTATGATTCTTGAACCAAGTGTTAGCTATGATTAAGTTATGCTCTGTGCAAAATTCTAACAGACGGCTTCCTCTTTCATTTCTTAGCCCAATCCATATTCACCTACTATGTTTCCTTCTCTCCCTTTTCCTACTGTCGAATTCCAGTTACCCATGACTATTAAATTTTCATCTCCATTCACTACCTGAATAATTTCTTTTATCTCATCATACATTTCATCAATTTCTTCATCATCTGCAGAGCTAGTTGGCATATAAACTTGTACTACTGTAGTAGGCATGGGCTTCGTGTCTATCTTGGCTACTATAATACGTTCACTATGCTGCTTGTAGTAGCTTACTCGCACTCCTATTTTTTTATTCATTATTAAACCTACTCCTGCATTACCCCTATTTGATTTTGTATTTATAACCCTGTATTCACCTGACCAGAAGTCTTGTTCCTCCTGCCACCGAACTTCACTAATTCCCACTATATCTAACTTTAACCTATCCATTTCCCTTTTTAAATTTTCTAACCTGCCTGCCCGATTAAGGTATCTGACATTCCACGCTCCGATCCGTACAACGCCAGTTTTCTTTCTCCTGATAACGACATCCTCCTGAGTAGTCCTCACCCGGAGATCCGAATGGGGGACTATTTTACCTCCGGAATATTTTACTCAAGAGGACGCCATCATTATTTAACCATACAGTAAAGCTGCATGGCCTCAGGAAAAATTACGGCTGTTGTTTCCCCTTGATTTCAGCCGTTCGCAGTACCGCAACAGCAAGGCCGTTTTGGTTAGTGTTACAAGGCCAGATCAGTCAATCATCCAGACTGTTGCCCCTGCAACTACTGAAAAGGCTGCTGCCCCTCTTCAGGAACCACACGTTTGTCTGGCCTCTCAACAGATACCCCTCCATTGTGGTTGCACCTAAGGTATGGCTATCTGTATCGCTGAGGCACGCAAGCCTCCCCACCAACGGCAAGGTCCATGGTTCATGGGGATATATATATATATATGGATTTATGTCGATGTATAACTGGTTTGTTTTGTAAATTTTTTTTGTATTTTTATGGTGGGTCTGGCCTAGGGAAAACTATGCTATTGAACGATTACATCGATAGGTCGTGTGGAGAACCAAAGTGTTTAGGACCTTTGGTAGTGTTAACGCTGCCGCATGGAGAGCACAGAGAGGGTCTGGCTGGAGTAGGGCGGTGGAGCAGGTGTTGTGTGACGCTCCCACGAGCTGCCGCGCTTTCGGGGTTTGGCAGCATGTAATTGCGTTCGACTTGCTATGATAGTTTCTGACACGGTGTCGCGGTCGGGAAACATTAACTGGCGCACATCAAGAGCCCGTTTCGCCTGGTGACCGTGTCGAGAAGAAGGCGCGCCAACATCCAGCTTCTGCAACAGCGTCAGCCGACAATGAGCGACTGACGCCACCTCCTCCATCGACGACTTCAGACCTTCAATCAACCAACAAGGAAGACTGAAAGTATGTAAAGTTTTAGAACTGTATGGCAGACCTCAGCTTTTCACACTGTTACATCACAAAAATACAGCAACTTAGAATGAACCTTTGTTGCTCATTGTCCCAATTGCACTACCAAGCAGGGTCCCTTCCTTTTCTGGAATGAACCCAAGTGTAGTTGAAATTCATACGCCAGCATTAAAGTAATATCATTCCATTTCACTGCTTTAATTTCAAATTTCAGTTAAAGTAGTCATAGCTGGCTACAATATTTAGATTACATGAGCAGAAATTAAGAGTGCGAGTTTTGTTATCATATTTTAGCTTACCTGTGACTGCAGCTATTGTTAATTGTTCAGAATCATTTAATTCAAGTTCAAAGTTAGACCTCTTATTTCTAAATCGCGTTGATTAAAGTAGCTTTTGAAATGATTGTTGAGGTAGCCCAAGACTAACATTATTTTATTGAATTTCGTAGTGCTTCAGAAACAAAATTCACTATTAATTTCAGTCACTAAATTAACTTTCAATTTTCCGGTTTTATTAATTCTTTTGCTAAATTAAGTCAGAGTGTAGCGAAATTTATTACTTCTGACAAACATTCAGTTTTCACACAACACGTGTCAACCTTCAGTTGCCACGCTTTTAGTGCTAATTATATGTGCATTAATCTTTCATTTTCAGTTATTATAGTAGTTGTCCATAGGACTGTCGACCGTAATTTTCCCCAAATCTCAAATATCTAATTAAGACCAATTAATTGCTAACGTAACCTAGGAGAGTGAATTACATACAATGCCAAAGAAAAGATAGCCATAGAAACTAGAGTGCACAAAATGGAAAGAGTGTTTCATATGACCAAAAACGTTTATAACAAAAAATCCTTGTCCTGGAACACGAAATTAAGACACTACCAACCAGTGGCCAGACCTGAAGCTCTCTGTGCGGCAGAAACACTTAAACTAACAAGAAATGGAGATCTTGAGAAACTAGAGAAGGTCGAAAGAAGAATTTTAAGGAAAATACTGGGAGCTAAAAGAAACGATAATGCTGAATACAGGTTAAGACCAAACAGAGAGCTATATCTGAAAACGGAGAAACTAACTGATGTAATGAGGAAGAGGAGACTACAGTTTATTGGACATATATTCAGAATGGATAACAACAGACTAACCAAGCGGATATTCACATTACTCAATAGCTACAAATCCAAGCCAGCATGGTTCATAGAGACTGAAAAGGACATTGAAAATGCTGGAGTTACAATAGACACAATAGAAAACAGAACACATTTCAGAAAGGCAGTTCAAAAGGCAGAATTTCAGGAGAGAAAGAAAATAACTAGACGAAAGTGGACTCAAGAAGAAAGGGAACAACACTCTAAAAGGATGAAGGAAATTTGGAAACTGAAGAAATCTAATACAATGAAGAGTAGCCAAAGTTGATTCATCGTACCCTCCAAATGGGTTATTCGAAAGAGAAAAAAAAAATGACGACTGCACTTTTACTTTCTTTATTAATTTTACCCTTTTCTCAGAATTAATTTCCACGAATTTCATTTTCATTTTTCCTTTCATTTAGATGTAACCCTTTCCTCCCTCTTTACCGCAAATTAACCTCGCTGACGATTGCTTTACCCAAATTTCCATTAGGTGCACGCGATTTAATTTTTCACTGTCATTAAGGTCGATAAGTGGGGGGGGGGGGGGGGGAGGTTACAAGCTTCTCGGCAAAACAGCTGGAACGATTCCTACACGACAACTCACTAAGATAGTCCAAGGACGGATTGTCTTAATCTCCGCAATATTCGGATGGAAAGGTGCGGCCAGTCATACTGCACACCTCTTATACCATCCTCTACTGATTGTGTAGCTAAATTGAGACGTTTCTGGGGGTTTCTTGCAACGTCTCGAGTAGTAGGACGCACATCGTTGACCTCGACCACGAGTGTTTGACAGAGACAAGAGAATCGTTAGCAGTGCCTCAGGAAAGCGTGACGGAACCGCTCCTGTTCTCTATATACAAAAATGATCTGATGGGCAGCGTCAGAAACAATGTGTACCTGTACAGGAAGTCGTCATCGTTGAATGACAGTAGGAGGATACAAGGTGACTTAGACAAAATTTCTAGTTGATGTGGTGAATGGCAGCTTGCTGTAAATGTGGAAAGTGTCAGTTAATGCTGACGACTAGAAAAAACAACCTCGCAATGTTCGAATACAGCGTTACTAGTGTGCTACTAGATACTGTCACGTCGATAAAATATCACGCAAGGATGGTAGCAGGGAAAGCGAATGGGCGAGTTTTGTTTATTGGGCGAATTTTAGGAAAGTATGGCTCATCTGTAAAAGAGACCGCATACAGGACACCAGTGCGCCCATTCTTGAGTGCAGTTCGAGAGTTGGGGATCCGCAACTGGTCAGATTAAAGCAAGACACGGCAGCAATAGAGAAGTGTGTTGCTAGATTTGTTACCGGCGGGTTCGAACAACATGCAACTATTGAGAATAGGCATTTAAAGTTTACTGTAGAGCGATTCTCCCGCCGCCAATATACGTCTTGGATGAGAACCACGAAGAACAGAGAAATTATGGCTCTAACGGAGGCCTACGGACGTTCGTTTTTATCGCGCTCTGATTGCGAGTGGAACAGGACAGGAAATGACTAACAGCGGTACAAGGTGCGCTCCGTCATGCACCATGCTGTGGCTTCCGGAGAATATATGTAGATGTAGATGTTTCGAAATATTTGATCCTAGGTATGTGAAAATACACGTGCACACATCTTTTAGTACCCCATCTGGTGGACGAGTGAGTTATCACGAGCAACAGAGACAGCCGGCTGTACAGCGAGACGTTTAACTGTGTCCGGCCGGCCACCTCGAATGAGAGTATCTGCAGTTTCCAACAGGGGAGGAGTCACGGCTGTGTGCGGCCGGTTGCCACCCGGGAGGTCGGACGGGTTTGCACGCTACGATGACAGACGCCTCGCCCAAAGACTCACCGTGCTTTTATTCACTACCAGGTTGCCGTAGACATCCTGTAAGCGTCTATGAATATCTGCGATGCTCTGGTTTTGCTCTGAAGGAAACTCAATGAGATCACTGTACTTGGAACGCACCTCCATTACAGACGTCATTTTGAAGGCTAGGTATAGTGCTGGCACCTATTGGAAGTTAATGAAACTATAGAGGTTGAAGCACGAATGTTTCACGACGTTCCACAACAAATTCTGCATTTTTGAGCCTAAACTGGCCGAGAAAAAATATGTTGATTACTTATTAAACACCACTCGTGCCTGTTGTCTTTGGTACAAGGACTAGGACTTTATTAGGATAAGGCATGACAATAGGCACCTCTCTCTTAAAAGTATCTCAACTACTTTATCAATTTCTTCAGTCTGCACACAAAAGATAGAATGTATTGCACTGGTGTGCATATTCACCAGTAACCAGAGGAAAAAAGAAATCATGAGGATAAATCCCACATAAATTTGTTCAGAATTGTCTTGTCTTCATCAAAATATGCAGTCTACCGAATATGAAGTACACCAGCATGATGTCGAATTAGAGTCTTTCAACACCATAATGGTATGTATTATAGAGAAATGTAGAAAACACTGAAATACAGCATTTAACGCTACAGTCATGCAAATGTGCAAGTAGCTACTACCGAAATACCTTAAGGGGTAGCCGTGCGGTCTAGGGCGTCTTTCACGGTGCGTGCGCCTCCCACCGTCAGAGGTTCGACTCCTCCCTCGGGCATGGGTGTGTGTGTTGTACTTAGCGTAAGTTAATTTCAGTTAGATTAAGTAGTGTGTAAGCTTAGGGATCGATGACCTCAGCAGTTTGGTCCCATAAGGTCTTACCTTAAGGGGTGCGGGTAAGTTAAATATTTTGTTCATGTACCACCCACGTAATCCTAATGTGAAAAATTCCTTCAAAAATTTCACTGAAGCCCTGAAATGAGTTTCAGCCCCGAAAACGTAACATAATGTGTGAAGATATGAACAATAATGCATATGTTGAAGACGAAATTGGTAATACTTCCTAAACTTTCTGCACACTTTTTTCATGGCTCGAATGGTAAACAGTGTCACCAGGGTATCAAAACGTTCAGCACCAATATTAGACCATATACTTATAGATATCGACAGGGGAAATTGTGTAGTATTTATAAAAGATCTTTTCCTCTCTGATCATAACTGTCAGGTAATAAAGCTAAAGACAGTCATCTACATCTACATCTACATCCATACTCCGCAAGTCACCTGACGGTGCGTGGCGGAGGGTACCTTGAGTACCTCTATCGGTTCTCTCTTCTATTACAGTCTCGTATTGTTCGTGGAAAGAAGGGTTGTCGGTATGCCTCTGTGTGGGCTCTAATCTCTCTGATTTTATCCTCATGGTCTCTTCGCGAGATATACGTAGGAGGGAGCAATATACTGCTTGATTCCTCGGTGAAGGTATGTTTCTCGAAACTTCAACAAAAGCCCGTACCGAGCTACTGAGCGTCTCTCCTGCAGAGTCTTCCACTGGAGTTTATCTATCATCTCCGTAACGCTTTCGCGATTACTAAATGATCCTGTAACGAAGCGCGTTGCTCTCCGTTGGGTCTTCTCTCTCTCTTCTATCAACCCTATCTGGTACGGATTCCACACTGCTGAGCAGTATTCAAGCAGTGGGTGAACAAGCGTACTGTAACATACTTCCTTTGTTTTCGGATCGCATTTCCTTAGGATTCTTCCGATGAATATCAGTCTGGCATCTGCTTTACCGACGATCAACTTTATATGATCATTCCATTTTAAATCACCCCTAATGCTTACTCCCAGATAATTTATGGAATTAACTGCTTCCAGTTGCTGACCTGCTATATTCTAGCTAAATGATGTGGGATCTTTCTTTCTATGTATTCGCAGCGCATTACACTTGTCTACATTGACTGCAGGCTTATAAACGGAACTTCTCGGAATCCAAATTACATACTTCCTGTAGAACGCGGAAAAAACAAATCTGATGAAGTGTGAGTGTAGATACTAAGTTCTGTAAATTCTGCACACTCTTTAAATTAATTTTTGAGAAGGTATTTGCAAAAGAATCTGCTAAGGACAATAGATGGATAGCTGAGGGTATTAGAAACTCCTCCAAGACACTTAAACTTCTCAGTTCGTGGATAAGTACATCATTAACACACAGTTCCTAAATAACTATCACAGATACCAAAAATGTGCAGGAAGGTATTCCTTGCTGGAAAAAAAAAAAATAAAATCATTCAGCGACAAAATAACGTATAAAGGAGAAAACAAAAGCAAAGTAATATGTGATATCATAAAACTTGGCTCTGACGAAGGTAAATACGAGGATAGTTAAATGCCAAATAAAGGTAGGGTAGTTGTTGTTGTTGTTGTTGTTGTTGTCTTCAGTCCTGAGACTGGTTTGATGCAGCTCTCCATGCAAAAAAAGGTAGGGTACAGAAATAGAAAATCCCCAGGAATTGGCAAATTTTGTTAATATTTCTCTGATATTGTGGGCAAGTTGAAACAAAATCTTCCTAAAACACATATAGCATCCAGAATTAATTACACTGCTCGCACCATTATGTTGTTTCCCAGAACAGAAATTGAAGTTAAGAAAACAAAACAGAAATTAAAATAAGAAAAAAAAAAAAAAAGAAGTCAGCATACATAGACGAGTTTCCCATCTGTTCTGAAAGCGTGATTAGATGGCGTACAACCCTCCTTAACAAACAAAATAAATGCATCCCTTAGTTGACTTTTGTAAATATTTTCAATGTACTGCAAAAATAAATGGGGTAAAGGATGGAATGAAATGTAATTACTTCGTGACCCGCCATCAGAGGTCATGGGCGCCTTACACCAAAACACTCAGGAAATAGCCCTGAACAATCTCCAAAATCAATGAATAATGAAGTACATCTAAGAAAATCTGCAGAAATATTCAGTCAGAGCAATTAAATTTCAAAGTGGAGCAACTACTGGCAACTCGCTTTAAATATTCAAAAATGTTAATTTTCTGCTCTTCGTGAAACGCAAAGCAATAATAATACGCCGCGATTACAACAAGTATCATTCGGAATCAGCCGCCGGCCGTTGTGGCCGAACGGTTCCAGGCGCTTCAGTCCGGAACCTTACTTCTGCTACGGTCGCAGGTTCGAATCCTGCCTCGGGCATGGATGTGTGTGATGCCCTTAGGTTAGTTAGGTTTAAGTAGTTCTACATCTAGAGGACTGATGACCTCAGATGATAAGTCCCATAGTGCTTAGTGCCATTTGAACCACTTGAATTCGGAATCAGCCCATCTAGAAAAACACCGAATTAAATGACTTGTGAGAGTATGAAATGTAATGATCACTTGGTCTTAATCCTAGATAAAGCAGATGGCAGACTTCAGTTTGCAGGTAAAATACAAGGAAAATACAATGTCTCGAAAGGGTATTGCTTCTAAAACACTGATCAAATTTTTCTCAAATGAGTAGAACACATTCAAAATATGGCTAACAGAGATTACTGAATGTGTACTAAGACGAGCAATTTAAATGGTCACATGTTTGTTCGACTCGCAGAATGCTTTAAGGAAATACTGGTGTGGTATGGTACAATGGGTAGGGCCGTCCGCTAGACGCTTAACCGTCGTTTGCAAAATTTGGACGTATATGCAGATATTTACCTTAGGTAAAATACTCCAGAAGATAATTCCGGAAGAAAACAGGGAATGACAATGCGCATTTGTCTGTCGGTCAACACAACGATAGACACAGAGAAAATTCGCGTTGAAGTGAGCTTCGATAATTTATCTGCGTGTTGCAGCCGATTTAACTTGTTATACTGTTAGACGCCACGGAAATTTGTACACAATCTTTCATTTGTTGCGTACTTTTTGTGCAAACAAGTCATCTTTGCTGGACCGAAATTGCATAATATGAGTCTTTAAAAGGTTTCACTTTGTTGTATGTATATGTCTGTTATCTTGACGTAATATTTAAAGAAGGCGGGCTGTTTTAAGGCATGTCTCAGTGCCCTTCATGAGCCAGAGGTTTACATCTTTATTTTATTTATTTTACATAACTTATATTTTTGAATCCATGCTATACATAATATTGTTTTTTTGGTTCATTAACATATAAATAAGTGATTGGTAACATTATAAATTAAAATAATTCAAATATAAATAAAAATAGATAAGTGATGTATCATTGAGTAATGGTTTACATTTTTTTTTTCCTGCTTGCTTGTGCAGGAGTGTTATGTGTTGTGGTGTTCGTACTTTTGTGTTTTCACTTACTTCTACATTACAGGTTCTCCTTTCCTGTTACTATAGTACTCGGAGTTGGGTATTACAATATTTTCCTTAGTCTATAATTGTTTTTGTTCTCTTTTGTTGTGTTTTATGTGTGTTGATGTTGTGTATTATTTATCTTGATGTTCTTTGGGAAATATCATTTTGACCACCTGGATGGTCTGGAAATTTGCCATCAAGTAAATAGAATGAAATTTGCAACTTTGGCTGTTTTTCCTTTGTATTTATGTGACTCTTTGTTGCAAACTAGCGGTAGGAGCTTTCGGGTACCATCATAGCTATGTCTGCTGAGGTTGAGTTTCAGTCCTTAACTGAACATTACAATTTCTGATTTGTTCTTAAAAGTCATCTATCTAGAGTAGGAATATGAACGGATACAGTACCGATTCTTATGGAAACCCGCGCGTTGTGGCGGGCTATTCTGAGGTTAGTGTAATTCCTATGACGTTACGTGCCCATGTAACCCTCTAGTTTCTGTTATGAAGGTAAGATATGCGGGGACGGTACCTTAATGACATACCATTTTAGTTCCTCCATACAATCGACACGTTTGACACCTCATATCAGGTGTCATCCTCAGTGTCCCGTGTGTGGCCAAAGGCAGAGGATAGCTTAGTGCGGAAAGCTACTCGCTCTTCCCACAGTCCAGCTTGACACTCATTGTTTCGAACGGAAGAAGTAACTCGCGAAACAATGGATAATCGTTCGGTGACCTCGCGGCCTTGCGCTGCTGTTAAAGCATTCAGCCGCGTCGGCGAGAGTCTGTGATTACGCCTGCGCTAACCGTGATATAAACGCGATACTCGGATACCGGGAGGCGCTTGGTACCACAATGCTGCATGTTCGAACAGATTCCACATTGCTAGATTTCCTGAACTCGGTTGACATCCTTCCTCACTCGCGGGTTACTACGGGATACCGTTACGGATATTCGACTGGGTTCATAACTTCCTGTCAGCAAGGTCACAGTACTTAATAACTAACGGGAACTCGTCTAGGGGAACAGAAATTGTATCTGATGTTCCCAAAGGAAGTGTAACTGGCCCATTGAGAACCCTCTTAGATAGTCTGCAGATGATAGTGTCGTTTACCGTCCAATAAAATCAACAGAAGTTCAAAACTAATTACAGAATAAGTCAGACAATATATCTTAATGGTACGAAAGGTGACAATCGATCCTGAACAGTATAAATTGTGCTTGCCGCAGGAAGTACCTTTCCATTAGAACAACCCGTATATCGATCACTCACTGATCGAGTGGAATTTATTGATACGCTCACACATCGTGCTCCGTGAAACCCATCATGAAGGAGAAACTTCAGGGATGTGGAACAGATGAAATAATACATTAACAGGGAGAAGCAACCACTGTAGCCACTACCAGTGGGACTAGTGCTGAATAGCTTTTATAATTTCTGTGGTTGTAAGATTCCTGCCCGAATTGTCTATCCCGTTAGTCCAAAAAGTTTTGAGACAGCATTAATTAAAGATATAGAGAAACGTTTAGATGGTGGTTTTATTGCTTCAGGTTTTTCTTCATCGTCCCCTCACCTCCCATTAGAGTACAAGGCACAGAACGTTCATACAACCATGTGAAACTGTCAGAAACGTCCTTCTTTACGATGCTGTTCAACTTCCGCGACGCATTTGCCCCGTCTTCGGTTTTGGCTAACCACCAGAAACTCATTCTGCGACATGTCGTTTTGTGGTAGGCTCATCACACCTGTATAGTTTTTCCAGAAAAGAATTGTTCGCGTTTTGTATTTCAGTCACATCGCAGCAAGTGTTGACACGTCGTTGATTTTGTTCGGGAGTCAAGCTGTGCGGAACAAAGTTTGAAGACACTTTTTCACTTCTTGAAAACATACTGCAGAATATCTTCAACACTTGACTTAAAGACTCTTTTCTCTTGTTCAAAACATACTGCAGAATATCTTCAACACTTGATTCAGAGATGTTCAGTTCGTTGCTCCACTGCGATTTGTCATACAACGATGTTGACACACTACAGCCGCGTGTCCCCTACTTAACACTGCCTGCTCACAACTGACTAGTTGAATGCACGTCTGTTACTTGCAGTCGTTAGTTCAGGCCGCCACCGTAGTTACCGCGCAGAGATGTCTTATGCGCCATGGATATAATCAGTCTGAGAACTTTTTGGATGGGCAGTGTACAATACTATTCATTCAGCTACCTCCCTAGGCCTATCATCATTAATAACTACTGTGTTTTTGACATTGCATTCATTTTTTTAAGCATGTATGTGTCGCTTGCTGTTAACCCAGATTGTACTGTATGATGGTCTTTGACAAAAACCAGTCCGTCATTAAAGAATAATTTAAACTAAAGATCACTGTGTTATATAATATGATTTCCAAACTTTATGAAAACTATGGAACATATTCAACAAAAAATACTGGTTAGTTACATTTAGTGTATCTAAAAATGGCTGGTTTGTCCCTTTTTCAGTTAGTGGTCGAGTAAGCCGCGATTATCTAAATCAATTTGAAGATTTTCATTGTGTGTCCAATTGTTTTTTAATATGTATTTTGAAACCGAGGTTCGGATTTTTTATATAATGCATGCCTGAAAGAGCGGACACTGTTGACGATCTAAATTACTGAATATGAAATCCTTGACATCAGCTGTGCTAATTATAGATCCACTACCCAAGAGTGTCGACGGCGTTGCTGACTTCGGCTCACGGGGCACCGAGATCGATTCCCGCCAGGGTCGGTATTTATTCTGCTCGGGACTGAATGTGTGTGTTGCCTTCACTATCATTGTCGTGAAAGTCGCTGAAAAGCGCCAAATGAAAAGACTTCAACTAGGGTGTCCAACAAACCCAGACATGGTCTCTTCCTGTTATTTTTTTTAGTTTTTTTCTGTTTGTGAAGGGGCTTTAGGTCTTTCTATTTTGGATTCAATACGGCCAAAAATGCCCTACCATCACTTCTTTTAATTACTGCTCGGGAATGATACATGATAATCTGCGGCGAGCTGCGACGTGAACCCAGATTTCCTGCTTATCGCGCGCTATCACCTTAACAATTTTGGCTATCTTTGCACGCTTCCCGGACCGACCAGAAGCTCCATGTGTCACACTGTTTACAAGCTTATGATGATACTATTCGCAAAGTACTTTCGTACGAAAGCTAACGCAGATTAGAAATGACGATGAATGCTTGGGTGCGGTAGATTTGTGAGGTACGCTATTTCGACCACATCATTCCTGCCTACGAACTGTTATCATAACCCCGTGTCGAAAAGGGTAGAGACCGTCATACTCTCTGTCGACTTCTCAGTCATTGCACTCCCTCTCATTTATTTTTAACTCTTACACTACTATCTGAACAAAACAGCGGAAATACTCGTTCTCAGCAAAGTAAAATCCTCTCTGTACTCTTACATGCTCTCTAAAACACTTTCTGTATCAGGGACCCAACTTTGGAACAATCTTCCTCAAAAAATCAAAGAAATTAAATTGCTTCCAAACTTCAAGAAAGAGTTGATGGCTCACCTCCTATCACAATAGCCGTCTCTCAAGAATACTTGTCTGAAGCTCACAATCGTGAACCCCTTCATCCATAACTTTCCCTGCCTACATGTTGCTAGAGTTTTTAATATAAATTCTGTTCTTCCCTGACACCCACTGTTAGTGTCATTTCAATCTTTTCTGTATCACTTCCGCTTTTTAATACTAAACGTGTATTCAGATTTACTAACTAATCTGTATCATTTTAATGTCCTTTACTACTGTTATCATTATTATTGTCAGATAATTATTATAATTATTAGTGTCTATTATTATTATTGTTATTATTATTCCTGTGAACGTTTTTGTAATATTTTTGGTGTGTGTTGTTCCCGGTCAGAGGTAAGAGAAGGCCCTGATCAGATCAAGCTAAATAAGCACTAAATAAATGAATATATCATTCTCCACTGAATTCATCACGTAAAACTTGCAACATTAATTGGATCCCCGTAACAGCGAGAATGAGACAAAGAGGAATGGAGACCATTGCTGTTATCTGCGTGTGCCTGCCTAACCTTGCAATATTTACATACCTCTCTGGGAGAATAGACACTGTAGACGATCCACAGCCCTAAACTTGTATATGTGTCACTGTCTACGTCCTTACCTCGTAGTTCACTGAATTCTCCGTGTTCGGCGGTTCCAGGTAATGTTGCGAACAGTAGGTGATGAATTCAGTGGACTAGGAATAAGGATGTAGACAGCGTGACATTTGGAAGTTTGGTCAGTCTGAGGACCGTGGAGGGATATCACTAGTGATAAGCGGGAAGTGTGAGATCGAGCCCCGTTCCGGCAAAAAATTTTCATATGTTGCTATTACTGGGTAGTACCTTATACATGATATTATGTCAGTGAATCCGCATTCAGCGAAGCACTTTTAACACCCATACATGGAAGCAATGTTTTTATTATCCATTTTAGTATATTGATGACCATCCACTCTCTGTATTGTCTAACAGTCCTTCGAGTCTGGAATGTGTCTGAAGAATTTGCTTTCGAGGATTGACTTTATTATGACTATAGCGCCGCCACTATTTTCGGCGCTACTGAGTAAAAGAGCGACAGTGCCAGAGCTGTTGGGAAACGCCATGGGAGCGGACCCACACGGAGGCGACCGAACACCGTTACGCGTTACGTCAAATGCAGCAACGCTTTCTGGCCAGGCAAGGGACCGGCACCGCAGTAACGATGACGTAGCAAAAATTCAGGACGACTTCAGCGTCGGCAGGTCAGTTACTACGCCTCCAAACCACAGGCTTATTATAGCCTATGCGGTCGAATGCAGTACTTCGGCGAAACAAGTACACTCTAAACCAATATAAATACACATCATTTTTAGCCAAAGGGAACGCAGTCTGGCAGCACCATCTACAAGTGGGACTCAATGTAGAACCTTCAGCTGATGGGCTACTTCTCGGCACTCTTCAGCTGCAGCCAGCCATCTCCATCTACGTCATACTCCGCAAGCCACACACTGATGTGTGGCGGAGGGTACTTTTTGCACCACTAACTGAGCCCTCCAAACCTTTTCCACTCGCTAAGAGCGTAGGAAGAATGATTATAGGTAAGCCTCTGTATCGGCTCTAATTTCCCGAATTTTTTCCTCGTGGTCATTACGCGAGACGTATGAGGGAGGAAGTAATATGTTGTCCGACTCTTCCCGGAAAGGGCTCTCTCTAAATCTCAGTAGTAAATGCATAGCGCCTCTTTTGTAACGTCAGCCAATAGAGTTTATTGAGCATCTCCGTAACGCCCTCGCGCCGTCTAAACGATCCCGTGACGAAACGCACCCCTCCTAGTAGAATCTTTTCTGTCTCTTCTATCAGTCCTTCCCTGTAGAGATCCCAGCTAGATGAAAAATACTCAAGAACTGGTCGAACAAGCGCCTTGTAAGCCACTGCCTTCGTGGATGAGCTACATTTCCTTAAAATTTTTGCTATGAATTTGAGTCTGGCATCTGCGTTTCCGAATATTTCTTTTATGTGGTCATTCTACACAAGGTCGCTCTGCACAGTTGCTCTTAGATATATTACTGCAGATACAGTTTCCAGCGGTTAATCGTCAATCCTGTAATTGTGCAGTAGTGGATTTCTTTCCCCACGTACGTGTAATATGTTACATTTATTTACGCTCACGGTTAACTGCCAGACCCTGCACCATTGATCTATTCTCTGGACGTCAGTCTGCAAATCGATATTATCTTCTGGCCTTGCTGCTATGTTATAAACAACGTATCACCTGCGAACAGCCTTAAAGAGCATCCAACGCTTTCCACTAGATCTTTTATATGTATTGTAAACAGTGACGGTCCTTTCACTTTCTTGGGGTACTCCAGAAATTACCTTTACATGTGTCGATTATGTTCCGTTAAGAGCGATGCGTTGAATTCTGTCCGCAAGGAAGTCTTGACACTAATCGCAACTCTGTTCCAATAGTCGATTAACTCGTTTCTCTCTCTCTCTCTCTCTCTCTCTGTCTCTCTCTGCCGCCGAGCGGTCTGAGGCAAGGCAGTCATGGACTATGCGGCTGGTCCAGGCGGAGGTTCGAGTCCTCCCTCGGGCATTAGTGTGTGTGTTTGTCCTTAGGATAATTTAGGTTAAGTAGTGTGTAAGCTTAGGGACTGATGACCTTAGCAGTTAAGTCCCATAAGATTTCACACGCACTTGAACATTTTCTCTCTCTCTCTCTCTCTCTCTAAACGGCAATGCGGGTCAGTGTCAAATGCCTTCCTGAAGTCAAGGAACATGGCATCAGAGTCATGATCTGGAGGGCAGCCATTCGAGGCGAGGGTAGTGCAGCCGCTCGGTCTTCAAAAATGGTTCAAATGGCTCTGAGCACTATGGGACTTAACATCTGTGGTCATCAGTCCCCTAGAACTTAGAACTAGTTAAACCTAACTAACCTAAGGACATCACACACATCCATGCCCGAGGCAGGATTCGAACCTGCGACCGTAGCAGTCCCGCGGTTCCGGACTGAGCGCCTAGAACCGCTAGACCACCGCGGCCGGCCGCTCGGTCTTACTTGGGCAGATGCGCTGATGCTATACACCTCCACGGACACCACTGCTGAGGGCTGTCTTGCCCTACAAGAACCACCTGCCAGTGCGTCCTGCCCTGAATTGCAGACCTGTGCCCAGAGACTACACGCACGCGACCGCTCACTCCTAATGTCAGTCTTCCTACCACTGCGGACGTCACAGCAGGCTGCTGGCCTTTCAATAAAATGTATGACTAATAGTGACTGCATTGCTTGACTGCTCCGTAGGGTCTTGGTAGAATATTTTGTACATTACGAATGAAAACACACATAAAACTGCTATAATATTCAACAATATTTGTTATTTCGCAAACCGGTTTTCAGCTGTTACGTCATCATCATAGGTATGTGGCGCAGTGAAATTTTGTTGGATCAAAGATTTTAAACTAGTGTGTTTTATCTCCATTTCCAGAGATGGCATTCGGAAGGACGACGGTTCAATCCCGCGTCCGGCCATCCTGATTTAGGTTTTCCGTGATTTCCCTAAATCACTCCAGGCAAATGCCGGGATGGTTCCTCTGAAAGGGCACGGCCGACTTCCTTCCCCATCCTTCCCTAATCCGATGAGACCGATGACCACGCTGTCTGGTCTCCTTCCCCAAAACCAACCAACCAACCAGAGATGAAAAATGTTAACGTTAGGTTTAGGAATAAAACCAGAGGGATTATTTCATTGTCAATGCGATGTAAGATCATTTCGCTAAGATAAAATACGTGACACATTATCTAATGAACTATAGGCAAATTAGCCCGCCCGGCTAGCCGCGCGGTCTAGCGCGCTGTTTCCCGAGCTGGAAGGCGTGCCGGTCCCCGGCACGAATCCGCCCGGCGGATTAGTGTCCAGGTCCGGTGTGCCGGCCAGCCTGTGGATGGTTATTAAGGTGGTTTTGCATCTGTCTCGGCTAATGCGGGCTGGTTCCCCTTACTCCACCTCATTTACACTATGTTGGCAATTGCTGTGCAAACACTGTCTCAACATACACGTACACTATAATTATTGTACCATGCAAACATTTGGGGTTACACTTGCCTCGCATGAGACATTCCCGGGGGGGAAGGGGGGGGGGGGGGTCCACTGGGGGCCGCACCGCACAATACCCTGGGTTCGGTGTGGGGCGGCAGTGGGGTGGGTGGACCGCTGTGGCCTGTTGTGGGGTTGTGAACCGCTGAGGGCTATAGCGGTACGAAGCATCTCTGTCGTTTCTAGTCACCCAGGTCAATACACAATACACAATAGGCAAATTTCAACAGCGGTTCATAGAAGAAAATAAATTGAACAATAAACTCTGGTGACGTATTCCAGGGGTGTGGCTGCACAGAGCATGTCACCAAAGTTTATTGTTCAATTTGTTTTCTTCTATGAACAACTACTGTAATTTGTATATACACTGAAGAGCCAAAGACGCAGCATGGACTCGACTAATGTCTGAAGTACTGCTGGAGGGAAATAACACCACGAAACCTGTAGGGCAGTCCACAAATCCGAAGGCGTACGATGGGGTGGAAATCTGTTCTGAACAGCACGTTGCAAGGCATCCCAGATACGCTCAATAATTTTCATGTCTGGGGAGTTTGATGGGCAGCGGAAGTGATTAAGCTCAGATGCAATTCTGGGCAAGTGGGGTGTCGCATTTACCTGCTGGAATTCTGCAAGTCTGTCGGAATGCACAACAAACATGAATGGATCCAGGTGATCAGACAGGATGCATATGTACGTGTCACCTGTCAGAGTCGTATCTAGACGTATCAGGGGTCCCATATCACACCAACTGCACACGCTCCACACCATTACAGAACCTCCACCAGCTTGAACAGCCCCTGCTGACATGCAGGGCCCATGGACCATCTGCTGGATACAATTTGAAAGAAGACTCGTACGACAAGGCAACACGTTTCCACTCATAAACAGTATAATGTCTGTGTTGACGGGCCAAGGCTTTGTGTTGCCCTGCCATCAAAGGTGCACGAGTGGGCCTTCGGCTCCGAAAGCCCATATCAATGATATATTGTTGAATGGCTTGCACGCTGACACTTGTTGATGGCCCAGCATTGAAATCCGCAGCAATTTGTGGAAGATTTGCACTTCTATCACGCTGAACGACTCTCTTCACTAGTCATTGGTCCCATTCTTGCAGAATCTTTTTCCGGCCTTAGAGATGTCGGAGATTTGATGTTTTACCGGATTCCAGCAATTCACGGCAGACTCGTTAAATGGTCATACGGGAAAAGCCCTACTTCATCGCAACCTCGAAGATGCTGTGTCCCATCGCTCGTGTGCCGACTGTAATACCACTTTCGAACTCACTCAAATCTTGATAACATGCCATTGTAGCAGCAGTAACTGCTCTAACAACTCCATCAGACAATTGTCTTATATAGGCGTTGCCCACCGCAGCGTCTTATTCTGCCTGTTAACATATCTCTGTATTTGAATACGCATGCATTTACCAGTTTCTTTGGCGCTTCATTGTAGTTGATTAGTTAATGTACATGTATTTCATCTTAGTTAAATGATCTTACATAGTATTTACAATGAAATAAGCCCTCTGATTTTATTCCTAAACCTGACGTTGCCATTTTTCATCTCTGGAAATGGAGATACTCTGTAGACACACTAGTTTAAAATCTTTGATCCAACAAAATTTCCCTGCAGCACATACTTATGATGATGGCGTAACAGACGAAAACCGGTTTGCGAAATAAGCAACAAATATTTAGAATATTGCACCAGTGTTGAATGTGTGTTTTCATTGATAACTAAAAATGATCTTTCTGTGAGCATCCACTGGTCACCATCGTGTCACCAACCAAATGCCTCTACACAGACCTACTACTGTAGAAGTCAACCTCCCCAGACTTCGACATCACCATCAATGCGTTTAGTTCATAGTTAGCAATGATGCCGATAACCATGGCGTTGATCACCGTGAAACCTGTATCATGATCTTATGTGGAATACACTAACATTTATGCCGTGTGGTCACAACATCTTTGGCGCTCTAATATCATTGTATCTGCCCTGTGTGTCTGGCCCGTTGATGGGATACCAAATGATGCCTTTCCGCAAGAGGTTGCGTAGGCAGCAGAGAACGTGGGTACAGAGATATGCTCTGATGGCTATGGTGGTGATTTACTGGCAGCGGTGTGGGAAGTTGGAGGCCCTGGTATACCGGGGACGTGTGAGAGCTCTGTTGGGCTGAAAGTAGCTGGAAGGAGGCGGTCTGGTCTGTAGACCGTTATTGGCCCCGTAATGCCAGTTGGAGTTTAGCTGTCAGCTACTGACCGTTGGAGGTAGGAAGCCCGCTTGCGAACCGTTGTGTGCTCATTTGGACACTATATGGAGAGATTAGCCATTATATAACGCCTTAGGTATCAAATCATGGGGCAAACCCAGAAAAGGACCTCATTGCATGCTTTGGCTGGTCTTTCGGCATTCATCAAATCATCCTGTAAATTTCTCATACATCTGTGCAAAAGGTATCTATTTTGGTAAGACTTTTGATCAGCTGATACCAGTGAATCCTCACTACTTGTCATTTGCAGCCTTCAGAACTAGCCACCTGTACAATAATTATTTTGTGATTTGTTTATTTGCCGTTTCTGCCCACCGAATTTAGTTGATTCCGTCTGTCTGCTTCCGTGTAGCCTCTGAAACTGTTTTCCTTGTTTTGATACTTTGTAATTTTGTTGCATATGATTTAATGTAATTGATTTCTTCTAAATGTGAACAACATCGTCTAGAGGCTTCAAAAAATGGTTCAAATGGCTCTGAGCACTATAGGACTTAACATGACCTCAGATGTTAAGTCCCCTAGAACTTAGAACTACTTAAACCTAATTAACCTAAGGACATCACACACATCAATGCCCGAGGTAGGATTCGAACCTGCGACCTTAGCAGTCGCGAGGTTCTGAGCACCTAGAACCGCTCGGTCACAGCGGCCGGCCTAGAAGCTTCCTGTAGTATAAGTTTAACTTAATTTTTTTTGTCGGCCATTGCGCCGTAAATCGTTCTTTGTTTATAAACCTGATAACCTGTCTGCTCATCGAGGAGTGCTGTAACGTAAGCTTACAATCCCTGAAAATAATTACTAATTTCATATAATTCCTAAAGCATTTTCAACAATTGTAAAGTTTGTTGCATGGCCTCCGGCCATTAATTCGTTTACCCTGTATCTGCAGTAAATGCTATTAAAGTTCCTTGTAATGTGATTGCGCTCACTTAAAATTGGTCGGTGCTACCGTAAACTGGTGTTTATGGCAGAGGCATCGCGTCCTTTAATGAAAATTGTGTGTAAAATTGTATTGTTTAAAATGACTTTGCCGCAGTAGGTATTTATCATTGGGCCTGAACCCGTTTGTGTAACTGCGAAGTGTAAGAATTTTCTTCATCAACTGATGTTCTTGGGGTAATTGTGTGTCAGCAACTTTTACTGCAATTGCTTAATACTTTAAATGATTTTTCCTTCGCCATGGAAAACGTTAATCAGTGGGGCTTAAGCCGTTTTTGCTAAGTACAGTGGTTGATGATGTTCTTGTATTGTTTGTTTACGAGCAATGCCATGTGGCAGTTAATAATTTGTAACTGGTTAGTACTCCAATCATTTTGATAATTTGATTTTGGACGACCAACGTGGTGCTATCTTTGTTGTTATTTTTAATTGTCGTCTAACTCCCATGCATTTCAAGGATTGTATTTAATTGTGTGTTTTCTCACTGTAAAGAGTTTAATTTTTTCTGCTAATAAATTGTTCTTCAACTATACTTTTTTTCGTGGTCCCAGTACCCTACCATTCCCCATCCAGCTCTCTACCGCTTCAAAGTGACTGAATGTTTTGTAAATCGCTCTAAGGCTCTTCTTGGTACAAATTAACAGTGTGCTCACAGTGTACGTTTGAGTCCTTCCACTCACGGTGACAAGCGAGCAGTGTATGTCTTTCAGGATCGGAGACAAAGTGCGCTCTACTATGTTAAGTGAGAAGTCAGGATGCTTTTACTTCCATTAGTCTGGTTACAATACGCAGCCTTTCTTGTGGTCAAATTAGATTTGTGAGACGGGTTCCCCAAGGAAAAAAACACATACTCAACTAGTCTAAACAGTAGCTTTAAATGAGTGCATTTTGGTTATTGGTCATCGGAAACTTTTATAAATATCAATAAAAATTATGTACCAAATAAAATAAAGTTAAAATTTTTATTAAAATAAGTTAGCAAAGCCGTTATAAAGCCGATGATTAGTTTGAAGACCACAGTGCTTTCCTAGGCATGGCCTTATGATATGCCGTCACCTTCCTCCGATCTTTGAACTGACCTAACCAGCCAGTTATATTGGCACCTAAAGCTTAATGTGAACTCCGAAAGATAGTGCAGCTAGGCATTTCTTACACAAAAAATATTGTTCGAGGTGAAAGAAGCGAAATGTGCCACGTAGAAGTCTTACGAGTGACTGTGACTCAAACTCCAGACGTATGACTTCGTGGCCTGGCACTTTACCACAGAGCCAACAGCTGGAGAAAATTTCAACATTAACTTACTCAGTACTTATGCAGCAAACAGGAGAATAATTATAGCACCGCTGTTCGATTTAGAAGTCAACGTGATTTTGGAAGGGCTAACGTTTGTTACAAGTATACTACACGCATAGGAAGTAGTATTCTCATGATAGTTTGCTATAGAAAATCCAATCAAAAACCACCAAGTCCCTGAAAAGTGAATTACATTAAGTAAAGATGACAAGTAGATTGACCATGTCGGTAAATATGCAGTAGTGGCGTAGTGTTGAGAGGAGTGTAAGAACGGGGCGTTTGCAGGAGAAGATTTAGAATGTCCTGACAGAGGGACCATTTCCAGCAAACGTGCCCGTCTCGTAGTCAGACTCTGGTCTGTCCTCCAGAGATAACACGTGCTCTCTAGAGCTACGGGTCGCCGTCTGTAGGCGCTTTAAGAACCGGTGTGGCGCAATCGCAGCGTTTTGGTTTTCCATTCAATTAATCGACACCTTGAAGTGCCTTGCCATTCTTAGCCAAGATAAGCGGCACCCTGAGAGGAGTGAATACCAGGAATCCCCTGGAAAGCAGCTCACTAATGAATTTTCCACCTCTCTGTTGACACAGTTTCTTACTTCAGCACTGGAGATTTTGTTTTTCGAGATCGTCAACTGTTTCTTCCCGGTTTTTCTTGTGCAGAGCACTTTGAGAATATATTATCTCATTTTCCCGGAACGATTTGCGAAATGCACGGATTCATAAATTAGATTGCGAGCTGAGACACTGCTATAGAAAGCTTAAGACAGAAAGTACCTTTCGCTTCATGTTTCAGTGCCAAGTAACATAGATCGATGAAACTTGGATCATATAAAGAAAGAACCGCTAAAGTATAGAACAGAAGCTAACTAAAAGAAATGAACAACGAGACGGACAAAAATAACAATTTTATTCAAAGACAATAACACAGGTCTGCGACATAAAAATTGTTTCAAATTTACTAAGTGATTTTTGTAGTGTTTTCAATGCTGATTTCGGGAAAAATAGTGAAAAAATTCCATCACGTACAGTTATTTCACAAACTGCCTGTCTAGTTTTAGCTTTTCTCGATATTTCAGCGCTCTAGTGAGTTTGAATTTTGGTTTTAGGATCTCCATAAACTGTCATATAGCCGATTTTGTACCAGATATACGTAAAGTAAAGAGTAAGTAGGAGAAACCAGCAGTATTTTCATGTCAGTGCCTGTCTGTCGCGCTGCCCCTTCCCCCGCCATCACCAAGCAGAGAGCTTCTGCTATTGTCCTTCAGTTCACATTACCTCTTCAGACTGTGCTATTCACGTGTTGATACTAGGGCTTTAGAGTAGTGACTGTTTTCTTGTGTTGTGAAGTTGTTTTATGGACAATGGACAATGGCTACCACAGGATGTACAAATTCGGGAAATTGATCCTGCTACATTTGTGGTAACTATACCATTAAAAAGCAACAGAGAAACAGATTCTTTGGATGATATAGATGATCACGAGCCGTTGACTCAGCAAGGTGATAGTGAAGAAGACAGAGATTGCTACGATTCTGGCACAACCGATCCCATTCCATTTTCACAATCTGAACTGAAGGACTTAACTTAGAGACCTAGGCCTTTCTAAAGAATCGGCAGAGGTTTTAGGATCTAGATTGAAAGATAAACATATGTTGGCTCCAGATACATTCTTTTCTTGGTATCGATCGAGGAAAAAGGAGTTTGTATCTTTCTTCTCTCAAAAAGATGACCTGGTGTTTTGCAGCGATGTTCCTAGAGTTATGGCACGTTTCAAAATAGAATATGCTCCTGATGATTGGAGACTTGTTATTGATTCTTAAAAAAGAAGCCTTAAAGCAGTACTTCTACACAAGGGCAATAAGTATGCTCCTATACCAGTTGAACACTCGGTTCACTTAAAAGAATGTTACGAAAACGTTGAACTGGTTTTAAGCAAACTCTGCCATTCAGACCACAGACACTATGAGGTGATTTAAAAGTGATTCCTAAACCATAGCAGCGTGTTTCCGTAAAAGCGTGCAAAAATATAACAGGTTATAGAGAATGCTCAACTGAACAATTCGAGATAGAAAACCTATGGTCGGAGAAGCCAGCTTGAGGAGATTTGGAAGTAAACTTGTCTACCGTTTTCTCTAGCATTAGTGTTGTCCAGCTTATTTACAACTGACATGCGTAAAAGTTTACAAGTACTGTGCTGCTTATTTACATGTACATTCTTTATTTCCTGCAAGGAAACAAGGACGACGAGCCCGATTAATAGGAAGTCTATAATGCAGGTTTTGTTTACTTTACTTGTCCATAAAGTGGCACCGCTGTCCCATGACAGAACGTGCTATGAATCAACGACAGACCGATTCATTACTCAGTGCCATTCAGAGACGCACAGTACAATACTATGGAGCAATACCAACACAGCTCCGCAGAACTCATTGACATGCACGTTTGTGTATAGGGAAGTACGCTGCAATGCTCTCGCTTCTGAAAGGCTGTGCAGAGTACGATTTCCTAAGAGGCATCATCCGTCACGAGGAGTGTTTATTTCTCTCGATCGACGAATGCTGGAGACTGGTTCATTGGAAAAAAGAAACGAGGGACCTGGCAACATGAGGACCATTCGTAGACCCGATTTTGAAGAGGAGGTGCTTTAGTTGGACTCCACTACAAGCACTCGTCGCATTCCACGTGAAATGGGCGCTGCACATACAAAGGGCGTTTAAAAAGTTTTGCACAATCGTCTCTATTTTTTTTTTAATTTTTTGCAGGAGGAGAATGAAACTTTTTGTGAACAAACTTGGAACATTTAGCTATACATTGAGTCTACTCAATGTAGCCTCCATGAGCTGTAGCGCATCTGGCCCAGCGTTCTTTCCATGATGTAAATGCACTTTAGTAAAATTCTGGGGATTGACTTTTACAACATTTCTTTACACAGGAAATAAGGTGTTTCTTACTATCAAATGTTTTGCCGCGCAGGTGGGCCTTCAGACGACCAAAGAGGTAAAAAGTCAGACGGAGCTAAGTCCGGACTGTAGGGAGGATGAGGAACATTTTTCCAACCCATTTTCCTGATTTTCTCCTGCGTTATAAGGGCTGTATGGGGTTTGACAATGTCATGGTGTAGTCTGATGAGTTGACCCCGAAGCTGTGGTCTGTGGGTCTTGATGGCACGTCGCATCTTGTCCATTGACAAACAGTAACGGTCCCGGTTAATTGTGGAGCCAGGTTCCAAAAAGCCAATGAAAATGACACCACACCGATCCCAGAAGAAGGACGCCATCACCTTTCGTGAAAGTCTTGGTTTCTCCTTCCGAGGGGAACCCAGATGACGCCACTCCATGTATTGGGTTTTGCTCTCAGGTTCGGACAAAAACAACCATGTTTCATCCTGGGTAATGACGCCATCAAAACATTGTTTCCACTCTTCAGTAAAAGTCTTCATGAGACCCAGGCACACATTCTTCGTCATCGTTTTCATTTCTCTTGTCAATAATCGAGGCACCCAACGTGCACAGATTTTTCTGTACCCTAGTGACTGTACCAGTGATACCACACTACCCAACGAGTCATTTCAGCAAGCTGTCGTGTCGTCACACATCTGTCATTTTGAATGATTTGATCAATGGTCTCCATTTTCACGTCACTCACTGCCGTCGGTGGTCTACTGCATCGCGGGTTGTCCAGCAGGAGATATCGCCTTCTTTAAACCTCTGCAACCACCGCTGGATACTGCTGCGATCCACTGTGTCCTCCCCATAAACAGGGAGCAACTTCCTGTGAATCGATGTGGCAGAGTCATCGCCGGTCTTGAAGAGGAACTCCATCACCGACCGTTGTTGCAACCTGACGTGTATTTCACGGTGCATTGTGGCTCACCTGTAAGGAAAAGAAAATACTTTTATATACCAACTTATAGCTAAATGTTGCAAGTATGTTCACAAAAATTTCATTCTCCTCCTCCAAAAAATAAAGAAATAAGAGACGACCATGAATCGCAATGTGTAAGTAGTTGCTCTAACAATGGATGATTTCTCTGCTCTATCGTTCCCGACCTGCGTGCCAGTGCTTGACTTTACGCCGTAACATAAACAACCACATAAAGTTAGTTGCTGGTGAAACCATACTGATATACATTAGAAGAATCCTAAGGAAGTGTAACCCACCCACCAGGGACGTAACCTACAAAACGATCGTTCGACCGGCAGTTGAATAGTGCTCGTCCGTCTGAGGTCAGTACGAGATAGGATTGATAGAGGAAATACGAGGGCGTGCTGCAAACTAATGCCTTCGAATTTTTTATGTGAAAACTCTGAAATATTTTCAAATAAAACAAACATTTTTAACGTTCTAAATCTTTATTTTTCATGTATATAGACCTATAAAAGGTGGCGTTCAGCCGACTGACACAAATCGACTCTGAACATTCTTCATGTGCAGTAGCTTGTAATGAGTGTCAGAGAGGCGAAGGGTAAACGAGAGAATGTCATTTTATATGCCAGCAGCAAAGCAGTGTTGCAGTGTATTACATCGTATTACCACAGTTCGTTGTTACTACGAAAGTAGCCGGCCGAAGTGGCCGCGCGGTTCTGGCGCTGCAGTCTGGAACCGCGAGACCGCTACGGTCGCAGGTTCGAATCCTGCCTCGGGCATGGATGTGTGTGATGTCCTTAGGTTAGTTAGGTTTAACTAGTTCTAAGTTCTAGAAAGTAAGTCCATTACAGCAGTGCAACGTTTTTTCATACGACACTTTAAAATAGGGCATTGCAGTGCCGTGGAGTGTTAAGAACTATGCAATGTCCCTTCAGACTTGCATGCATGTCCGAAGGAGCGTTGCATCGTTCTTCTTGACACTCCACGGCACTGCAATGCACTGCAGTATCATATTTATCCGACGATACCAGGAAACGACTTTCGATTAAAATGGCTTCCCCAGTACAGGAATTACATAACGTGTGCACGAGTACAGGTTGTGACGCACGAACGACGATATACGGAAATTTGTGTCTGGCTGTGAGTCGTGCACGGATAGCCAAAGGGGTCAAAGCGACCGCTCGCGTAAAGGGGGAATCCGGGTTCGAGTCCCGATCCGGCACAAATTTTCATTGTCGTCATTCCCTTATACAGTTGATAGTTTTTCGTATTCGCAACTGCGAACAAATTTCATGACTTGAAAATACGTTGACATGGTCACTTACAGCCTCGGAATACCGCACTGGCTTTCGTGAATAAGTCTGAACACGTTTGAAGTGAAGTATGGTGCTACAAGAGCGACACGTGCACCCGAAAGCGTGCAAACAGTGATGGAAGCTTTTGAACGGAATCCTCGACGGTCCACTTGTCAGCAGTCTCGCATTTTGGGGGTGAGTAGAAGTTTATGAATAACGCTTAAGGAGATCAGATATCATCCTTAAAAACTAAAAATTGCTCAGTAACTTGCTTCAGAGACAAGGAAGCTCCAGTTACTATCTGCGCTCCCATTTCTTGAGTAATTTGTTCATGTCTGTTGAAGTCCGTGTCTGTTTTCGGGTTTCGACACAACAAACAGAACACGCGTTACTGGTCTTCAGTGAAACCTAAAGAGTTGCATAAAAACGCGTTGCGCTCTCCCGAAGTTACAGTTCGGCATAAATTCAGTATTTTTTGTATTGCAGACCAATATCTTCTTGCGAATGAAGAGGGAGAAACAATGACTGTTAATTCAGAACATTACGTCACTGTGTTGGAAAACGTTATTCAGCCTTGCTTACTACGACTTGGCATTGACCAAAAAGCTTTTTACTTTCAGCGGGATGGTGGAACAGCCCACGGCACGCAAAACTTTGTTCGTGGAATGTTCTCTCATTTTGGAGACATCGCTTGGCCTTCTCGGTCAAGGTTGCGTATTCCGGAGACATATGGTTGAACGTTCAAGAGCTCAAACTAGCAATTGTTGGTGAATTTGCGACTGTTGACTGCGACCTACAGAGGCACGTATACACTAACTCCCCGCAGAACTTAGGACAGTGGATTGAATTAGCTGAAGTCAACCTTTCTGACTCAGTTTTCAAGAAATAAGCTCCTAAGCTCTGGATAATAAATGCCATTTTTCACTTAACAGGCTATTTCACTTCAGCTTTCCTGTTTCTGTTGCATAATCTGTGAACATCTGAAACGCGTTAGGGGGCTCGGCGCCACCCTGTATTTATTTCTCAACAGGTAGTCACCATGGCGACGACCATATCTTTCCCACTGAGAAACCAAATTGTGATAGTGTCACTGTAGAATGTTTGACTTTGTTGACGAAGCCACAAACACGCCTCTGCTTGCACCACTTCATCACTACGATAAGTGCAGTCCTAAAACCTGTTCTTTAAACTTGGGAAACAGATGAAAATCGGATGGGTCAAGTGGGGACTGTATGGAGGGTGACCGATGACAGTGAAACCAGGGCGTTGGACTGTTGCAGTTGTCGCACAGGTCGTTTGCGGTCCGGCGCTCTCAAGCTCAAGAAGAGGGTTCTCCATGTGTGGACGAACTCTCCGAATTCGAAACTCGAATGCAGCACGCTGCTTCTCACGCACCGACATCGTTATGTTACGTACTGACCATGTTACGCACTACAATTCGGTGCCTTCTAGCAATAGAAGGCTGCAAATACATAAACACGAAGAATAAACACGTAGAAAGCTAATGACGTTAGTTTACATTAAAAAGCTTGAAGAGAATTCAGAAAAAAATTCGGCGGTGGTACTTTTCAGCACAGCGTCGAATGTAACATTCGAACAAGAGTAACGCATTTCGAGACAGGTTCATTTAGGAAGTCGTATAGCGTAACGGAGTTGCTCATTCTACTATAGTAGCAGACGCTAAAAGAGAGGCGTTCTAAAAATTCCAAGAGCGTACGTTCCTAGAGGAGTCAATCAATAAATTGTATAGCTCCCCGAGAACCATGGACCGTGCCGTTGGTGGGGAGGCTAGCGTGCCTTAGCGATACAGATAGCCGTACCGAAGATGCAACCACAACGGGGGGATATCTGTTAAGAGGCCAGACAAATGTGTGGTTTCTGAAGAGGGGCAGCAGCCTTTTCAATAGTTGCAGGGGTAACAGCCTGGATGACTGACTGGTCTGGCCTTTTAACGCTAACCAAAACGGCATTGCTGTGCTGGTACTGCGAACGACTGAAAGCAAGGGGAAACTACAGTCGTAATTTTTCCCGAGGGCATGCAGCTTTACTGTATGGTTAAATGATGATGGCGTCCTCTTGGGTAAAATATTCCGGAGGTAAAATAGTCCCCCATTCGAATCTCCGGGCAGGGACTACTCAAGAGGACGTCGTTATCAGGAGAAAAAAAAAAACTGACGTTCTACGGATCGGAGCGTGGAATGTCAGATACCTTAATCGGGCAGGTAGGTTAGAAAATTTAAAAAGAGAAATGGATAGGTTAAAGTTAGATATAGTGGGTATTAGTGAAGTTCGGTGGCAGGAGGAACAACACTTCTGGTCAGGTGAATACAGGGTTCTAAACACAAAATCAGTGGTAATGCTGGAGTAGGTTTAATAATGAATAAAAAAATATGAGTGCGGGTAATCTACTACAAACAGCAAAGTGAACGCATTATAGTGGCCAAGATAGACACGAATCCCACGCCTACAACAGTAGTACAAGTTTATATAACAACTACCTCTGCGGATAACTAAGAGATTGATGAAATGTATGATGAGATAAAAGAACTTATTCAGATAATGAAGGGAGACGAAAATTTAATAGTCATGGGTGACTGGAATTCGATAGTAGGAAAAGGAAGAGAAGGAAACGTAGTAGGTGAATATGGAATGGGGGTAAGAAATGAAAGAGAAAGCCACCAGGTAAAATTTTGCACAAAGCATAAATTAAACATAGCTAACACTCGGTTCAAGAATCATGAAAGAAGGTTGTATACATGGAAGAGGCCTGGAGATACTGGAACGTTTCAGATAGATTATATAATGGTAAGACAGAGATTTATTGACCAGGTTTTAAATCGTAAGACATTTCCAGGGGCAGATGTGGACTTTGACCACAATCTATTGGTTATGAACTGTAGATTAAAACTGAAAAAACTGCAAAAAGGTGGGAATTTAAGGGGATGGGATCTGGATAAACTGACAAAACCAGAGGTTGTAGAGACTTTCAGGGAGAGCATTAGCGAACGATTGACAGGAATGGGGGAAAGAAATACAGTAGAAGAAGAATGGGTTACTTTTAGAGATGAAATAGTGAAGGCAGCTGAGGATCAAGTAGGTAAAAAAAAACCAGGGTTAATATAAATCCTTGGGTAACAGACGACATATTGAATTTAACTGATGAAAGGAGAAGATACAAAAATGCAGTCAATGAAGCAGGCAAAATGAAATACAAACGTCTCAAAAATAAGATTGACAGTAAGTGCAAAATGGCTAAGCAGGGATGGCTAGAGGACAAATGTAAGGATGTAGAGGCGCATATCACTAGGGGTAAGATAGATACTGCCTACAGGAAAATTAAAGAGACCTTTGGGGAAAATAGAACCACTTTCATGAATATCAAGAGCTCAGATGGAAACCCAGTTCTAAGCAAAGAAGGGAAAGCAGAAAGGTGGAAGGAGTATGTAGAGGATCTATACAAGGGCGATGTACTTGAGGACAATATTATGGAAATGGAAGAGGATGTAGATGAAGATGAAATGGGAGATATGATACTGCGTGAAGAGTTTGATAGAGCACTGAAAGACCTAAGTCGAAACAAGGCACCGGGAGTAGACAACATTCTATTAGAACTACTGACCACCTTGGGAGAGCCAGTCCTGACAAAACTCTACCATCTGGTGAGCAAGGTGTATAAGACAGGCGAAATACCCTCAGACTTCAAGAAGAATATAATAATTCCAATCCCAAAGAAAGCAGGTGTTGACAGATGTGAAAATTACCGAACTATCAGTTTAATAAGTCACGGCTGCAACATACTAACGCGAATTCTTTACAGACGAATGGAAAAACTAGTAAAAGCCGACCTCGCGGACGATCAGTTTGGATTCCGTAGAAATATCGGAACACGTGAGGCAATAATGACCCTACGACTTATCTTAGAAGCTAGATTAAGGAAAGGCAAACCTACGTTTCTAGCATTTGTAGACTTAGAGAAAGCTTTTGACAATGTTGACTGGAATACTCTCTTTCAAATTCTGAAGGCGTCAGGGGAAAAATACAGGGAGCGAAAAGCTATTTACAATTTTGTCAGAAACCAGATGGCAGTTACAAGAGTCGAGGGGCATGAAAGTGAAGCAGAATTTGGGAAGGGAGTGAGACAGGGTTGTAGCCTATACCCGATGTTATTCAATCTGTATATTGAGCAAGCAGTAAAGGAAACTAAAGAAAAATTCGGAATAGGTATTAAAATCCATGGAGAAGAAGTAAAAACTTTGAGATTCGCCGAAGACATTATAAATCTGACAGAGACACATTACTATACGATACGTAATTTAGCAAATCATTAACATAATATGGATGATCATCTGCATCTTGTTGAACACAATATGTACACAATAAATTAAAAATTGTAATATTAGCTGTAGCACTACCTCCTATGCTACATAGAATCAGATCGAAAGTCAAAACGTAAATATATTGGCAGAGCTACTTTTCCGTAAAATTCAGGAACTTGGTTTACTGAAATTTGTAATAACGTCTTGGTGGAGAAACTGCAGGGAATTTATGCAGCTGGATCGTTGCAGCCGACAGAGGACACAGGTCCCGCCTGTGACGTGTTGTGAGATAAGCGACTGCTGATATAAGGTGCTGCGTTTAATATCTGCCAGAGACAAGACACGTATCGTCCTCTCTCGTACACCTATCTCCACATGATGAAACAGTTATAAATCCCATCGGACTTTCCGTCAGTAACGTCCTTCAAGTACGCGCGCTCTTTCTCTCACACACACTCTCTCTCTCTCTCTCTCTCTCTCACACACACACACACACACACACACACACACTGTCTACATCTCTCTCTGCTTCTAGTATTTTCTCTGAGGGCATCGCTCTCGAGTAAAGTGGCACGTCTACGCCTTACTCTCTGGCAGAATTTCCGTGTATTTGTGCATCGTCATTCATTATTTACAAGAAAGCTAAAGAACGCCCGCACGGTATCTGTTACAGCACAGTGTATAATCCGATAGTCTGAATGGGGTTTTACAGTACCGCATCACTCTAAAACATTTTAAGCTTTACGAATAATTTGGAGATTGTTTTTAGAGTTACCCACATATCTGTGTAGAGAGTATTAAATTAGCATGGAGTATTGTGTCACGTGATTGTTTTTCATCAAAATAAGGAAAAACGTTTTGAGTACATGTGGCTGGAAACGCAAGCTGAATGAGATCTGTTGTACCTAGGAGGTGCACAACGTTACGTGTATCCGTGGAAATGTCTGCTTCTGCTCTTCTGTGTAAGGAATCACGCTCTCATGGTTCTTGTATGTGCTGGCGTATAATGAAGACGCGATGCTACAGAGCCAGCTATAGGGCATGGATGGCACAGGCTAATTCCTTCAAATGTTCCCATACGTAAAAGGGGTACTGAGGTTTCTGACACGAAGACGCTAAGCTGTAAGATCTCCTGAACAATGCAGTGGTTCTAAATGTCAGCGTCAGGTGTTTAAGCACATTGGTGCTAAGATGTTCTAGCGCCCCAACGGACGTGAAACAAATCCCGGAGCGTCCACCAGCACGATAGACAGTACGTTAATGATAAAAGTCCGCCGGCCCCTGTGGCCGACCGGTTCTAGTCGCTGCAGTCTGGAACCGCACGACCGTTACGGTTGCAGGTTCGAATCCTGCCTCGGTAATGGATGTGTCTGATGTCCTTAGGGTAGTTAGGTTTAAGTAGTTCTGAGTTCTAGGGGACTGATGACCTCAGATGTTAAGTCCGATAGTGCTCAGAGCCATTTGAGCCGGTGATAAAGTCCTGGTAATGAGCCACTGTGTTAGCACGTATCGCACTATTAATCTATCGCCAGTAGTGCCCGCCAATACGTTGACTGAGAATCGGTACAGAAACCCTCTGAAGGGTTTCTTCAGCTTGCACGTGCGGATTATGAAAATTCACACCATCCCTCGTGAACCCCATCTAACCAATAATTAAAATTTTATTTGTAAACAGTAGATCCGCAACTGAGTTTTGCAAGAGCCATTAACAGAATTAAAATTTGCCACGGCTCAAACAAGAGGGCAGCTCTCACACCTTCTGCTGCTAATCATCTTACATTGTTTCCAGGATATTGGTCGGCTAAATGAAGCACATGCTTCGCCATCTGAGGCCACGGGCTCAGCGAGGTCTTCCACTGTTTCCCTTTTAGGGTGTTAAGAGAATCTATGTCACTAAAATACTGGAAAAATGGCTGAACAGTGTATTATGTGGTACTCTGCGGAAATTTTTCGGCGTGTTGGGGTCGGGTTCGCAAGCTGCATCCACTACCTACAGCACTGCAGAAAATCGTGTCCGCTGCATCACGTGTGGAGTAACAAGCTTCCATTGCCGACAAGTGGACGAAAAGAGAAAAGAATATGTACTGCATCATTCGGAAATACAAACAGTACAACAGGCTAAATATCTCGAGTTGCGAGTAATTTACAGCACTGCAACACACGCTACAACGATGGACACTATAGTACAGCGCAGTTCGAACTAAACAACAGACTGCTCACTACTTGATACACAGACTCGTGTGTACTTAGAGTACTACGAAATCTCAAAGTATTGTTAACATTGTTTAGTAGCACAATCTGTACTTACCCGATATTCGATATAAAACGCTAATTAAGATTAGTGCAAATAGTAACGCGATTACAAGATTCAATTATTTTCGTACAGCAAGTTTAGTTAAGGTTATGTTATTGAAGGTGATTAATTTAAGGCGCAATGCCTAACTACGCTGGTGTCCAAAATTAAAGCAACGAAAGGGAAATTTTACAAGGATACTTTTATTTTGCCACAGACCAGTACAAACAGGTGATGGCAAAGTAGAAAACATGTAAAGAATGGAGAGCGTATACAACTGCAGCATGCATGAGAGTAAACGAAAATGTTCTTCGTTTTCCCCAACTTAACAGATGTGCTCACTACGGGGTCTGACCAGCTTTGGCAGCGATGCTATGAACAACGTCATCAATATGATGTTCATCTACATCTACATCTACATTTATACTCCGCAAGCCACCCAACGGTGTGTGGCGGAGGGCACTTTACGTGCCACTGTCATTACCTCCCTTTCCTGTTCCAGTCGCGTATGGTTCGCGGGAAGAACGACTGTCTGAAAGCCTCCGTGCGCGCACTAATCTCTCTAATTTTACATTCGTGATCTCCTCGGGAGGTATAAGTAGGGGGAAGCAATATATTCGATACCTCATCCAGAAACGTACCCTCTCGAAACCTGGCGAGCAAGCTACACCGCGATGCAGAGCGCCTCTCTTGCAGAGTCTGCCACTTGAGTTTATTAAACATCTCCGTAACGCTATCACGCTTACCAAATAACCCTGTGACGAAACGCGCCGCTCTTCTTTGGATCTTCTCTATCTCCTCCGTCAGACCGATCTGGCACGGATCCCACACTGATGAGCAATACTCAAGTATAGGTCGAACGAGTGTTTTGTAAGCCACCTCCTTTGTTGATGGACTACATTTTCTAAGCACTCTCCCAATGAATCTCAACCTGGTACCCGCCTTACCAACAATTAATTTTATATGATCATTCCACTTCAAATCGTTCCGCACGCATACTCCCAGATATTTTACAGAAGTAACTGCTACCAGTGTTTGTTCCGCTATCACATAACCATACAATAAATGATCCTTCTTTCTATGTATTCGCAATACATTACATTTGTCTACATGTTGAGGCAATAACGCCAATTCCTCTTGCGGAGCTGCTCGCAAGTTTTGGAGAATGGTTGGCGGATGTTGACGTGATGCAACTCGTCTCCCTAGTGCATCCGATACAGGATCTATGGTATTCAAATCGGGAGAGCGAGCAAGCCACGCCATGCGCGCAGTATCCTCCGTTTCAAAGAAAACATCAACCACTAATGCTCTATGAGGTCGAGCATTATCGTCCATCAATACGAAGTCTGGGCGCACAGCACCTCACAACAATCGTATATGAGGCTCCAAGACCTCGTCACGATACCTGACAGCAGTTAACTCTTTCCGATTCACCCGTACAATTTCATGAAGAGGTGTTTCAGTGGTCAACATAATCCCTGCCCACACCATTAGCGATCCTCCTCGATATCCGTCTCTTTCCAAAATGCTCGGGTCTCAAAATCGTGTTCCACATTCCCTTCGCATGCGAATCCGTCGAGATTCCCTCTCCAGACCATATCGGGACTCATCTGTGAAAAGAGCATTGGGTCACTGTTCGACTGTCCAGGTGGCATGTTAACGACTCCACTCTAGACGTTCCCATCTGTGAAGGCGACTCTGTTGAAGCCTCCCCTACACCGTTTGCCTCGGTACAACACACCCACGTCTGCGAGGTCAGATGCCAATTGCTGCGAGTTACTAAGGCGGTACTGTCGTGCCCTTACAGCCAAATAACGGTCCTCTCTTTCCAATGTCTCACGTGGTCAGCCCTGCTCATATCTTCGGGATACCGTTTCGGTCTCTATAAACTGTCACCACATCCGATAAACCACAGAACGATTCACGTTAAGTCATCGGGCCACGTCAGTTTGCGACTGTCCTGCTTCCATTCTTCCTATTGCCCTCCACCGCAGTAAGTCTGGCAGGCGTCTTCTCTGTGGCTTACTGTTCCGTTTGTGACTGTGCACACAGCGATTGTGTCTGTGAGCCTGGCCAGCGAACTACTCCGTTCGATAAGTGCCCTGACGTCAACGTGGCGCGGATTTCCGTTGACCGAAATGCCATCTTTCCTGCAGAACACGATCGTACGGATATCTGTTAACAGTTTGTATGATTATATCATGGAGTAAACACATAACGGGGAAATAGCGGTTTGTTGCTTTAATTTTCGACACCAGTGTATTTGGGAAACAGGTTGTAGAATGGCAGGGCAATGTGTGCTAAAATTTTCAGTCTTCACCTTTTTCATGGAAAGCGATTATGTTCCATCGCCAACGCAGTGCTGTCTGAAAGAACTCCAAATTCGTACCCCTTCTAACTGAAACAAGTGCCACTAGATGGTGCCTGTGATCAAGAAGCATTCAGTGTGACTGAAATGGCAAAGAACGTACGTAAAAGAGTAAAACAAAGTGAAGCGAGTTTGAAAGGGAACTCGTACAAAAGTGATACAAGAATCAATGGAAGCGCACTAAAATACAGCCATTAAATGAGGTTAACATCTTCTGTTCAATAATATACGTTTGGCTTGTTTCAATACTTGTCTGTTAACCTTGTTTCTATTTCAGAAACCTTAGCAATTGGAGTTTTCGCACAGTGTTTATTTCTTCATTACTTTAATGTCGCTAAACTGTGACATCTTCTTTCTGTTCAGGTAAAGTGCAAATTATAAACGACTGTAAAGACGTGTATAGAAATTATTTCAGACATTCTATAAACTGGGGCACAATGAACAAGGAAGTTACCTCATGGAGCTCATTTGTATTTTATTAGTACAGAGACGTTGCCATGGTACCTTTAGTAAGTCGCCAGACAGCCGAAGGCAACGCTCCACGAGCTACACAGTTCCAGATGCGAGAGAAGATTTGAAGAAGTTGTGTGGAAACACATTCACGGATAGTTTTTGGCATTAGCCCTCAGAAATTTACGACGGTTATCAAGAGAAAAACAAGTCGAAATACAACTTTCAAGGACAAGGTGATGGCGTGAGGAAATACTAGTGCACTTAAACAGTGACAGGATTGTGGTACGACAACATTTTAATAGCTTTCCCTCGTGGGGAAAGTCATTATAACCGCCTTAAGTCACAGAAGGAATACCTAATCCCAGACCTTAATGTACACTGGCTGTATGAAGTGTCCAACATAAAAAAAACAGATATAAGCTTGCCGAACTGTGTTTCTGAAAGTGTTTCCAAACTTGTCTTTTCAAAGACCACGAGTTGATACATGCTAAACGTCTGATACCCCGCAGATAAAATCAAAAGACACCAATATAGCAAGATCAGCAACGTGTGGTCTTCAGTTACATCGTCGCCAAGTGGAAGTTGTACTCAGGTCCATACAAAATGATGCGGCAACTAACGTTCTTCCAGACTGACCAACAGCAACGTATACTGCTCCTTTCAACTTTCATGTTACAAAATTCTGTATCCACATGGCTGATACTGCTGCTGGTATTATACGAGGTGTGGCTAGAAAAAAACCGGACTAGTACTGGTGAAACAATAAAACGAATGCAATAAGGCTGAAAGTCGCGTGGCCGGTCACGTGACTCTCGCTCCGCCTACTGCTCGAGTTTCATCTGCCTCCTGCACTCAGTCTGCCCGTGGCGTCTGTTTTAAGTAGTTGACGTTTTGTCTGTGCGTCGGAAAATGTTGAGTGTACAGAAAGAACAGCGTGTTAACATCAAATTTTGTTTCAAACTAGGAAAATCTGCAAGTGAAACGTTTGTAATGTTACAACAAGTGTACGGCGATGATTGTTTATCGCGAACACAAGTGTTTGAGTGGTTTAAACGATTTAAAGATGGCCGCGAAGACACCAGTGATGACACTCGCACTGGCAGACCATTGTCAGCAAAGCTGATGCAAACATTGAAAAAATCGGTAAACTTGTTCGACAAGATCGCCGTTTAACAATCAGAGCAGTGTCTGAGTTAACAGGAGTTGACAAGGAAAGTGTTAGGCAGATTCTTCATGAAAGTTTCAACATGAACAAAGTGTGTTCAAAAATGGTTCCAAAGTGTCTCACAATTGAACAGAAGGAACGCCGAAGAATTATTTGTTCTGACATCCTGGAAAACATTGAAAGTGATCCCACCTTCTTACAAAATGTTATTACTTGCGATGAATCGTGGTTTTTTACTTACGATCCCGAAACTAAACGCCAATCGATGCATTGGAAAACTCCTGGTTCTCCACGACAAAAAAAAGCACGAATGTCAAAATCGAAATTCAAGGCAATGATGATTGTTTTTTTTTTTTTTGACATCAAAGGGATTGTGCACATTGATTGGGTACCAAAGGGACAAACAGTGAATCAGCATTACTACATTAGCGTCCTGGCTACCCTACGTGAGCGAGTACGGAGAAAACGGAACGATTTGTGGAGAAAAATGTCATGGATCCTTCACCAAGACAACGCCCCAGCTCACAGTGCGTTGTCAGTGAAGACGTTTTTGGCAAAACACAACATTCCCATCTTAGATCATCCACCCTACTCACCTGATTTGGCCCCCTGTGACTTTTTTCTTTTCCCTAAAGTCAAGTCAGCTTTGAAAGGAACTAGATTTGAGACTGTTGAAGCAGTAAAAGAAAAAGCGATGGAAGTAATGTATGGACTTACCGAAAATGATCTGCAGCATTGCTATGAACAGTGGAAAATTCGTATGGAGCGGTGTAGAGACCGAGGAGGAGAGTTCACTGAAGGAGATAACATGAAATTGTAAATAATTGTAAATAAATGTTTTTTCCAGCATCAGTCCGGTTTTTTTCTAGCCGCACCTCGTATGTGTGTCACACGAAGGCCGATGAGGAAGAGGGGGGGAACCAGATGAAGGTCAGTCAAGGATAGTAGAGAAGCAGATGACACCCTTCATAATACAGGCGTTAAATGTGAGACTTCCCAGTGCTTACAAATAGAATCGGTGACTGTGTGGAGTGATACCTGCGCTGGACAACTGATGAACCAGATGGATTTGTTTCTATACATATTCATTGGGCCAAACTATTTCTTTCATAACATTAATCGCAACTTTATAGTTTCTGGAGACTCATTCTCTTCATGGGATTGTGACTTTGCTCTTATAGAGAAGCTTGCTAGACGTTCTCAGTTGCAAACTATGGAAGATGTGAAGACTACTATTGCCGCTGCAAGACCTTCGTAACCCTTGAAAGTGCTGGACATGGGAAATAAAAACTTTTTTTTTTAAATTTAGATCATGTCTCATCGAAATATATTGACACTTCCGATCACCAAAGACCATCTAGAAGTGATATTGTACGAAAGAAACCGCACTGGTACTGCAGCATCACTCAGAATCACGCGAAAAGTGCAACGCTTCCGAGCCGGAATAGTGAGATACCCTGAGTGAATGAAGAGAAAAGAGGGACATAGGGGAAGTGATCGATTTTCCGAGTGGGGAAGCTAAACAATACTTTTCAACAATTCTGACAATCTAGGTGCCTACTGATGATGATGGTGAGCAAGGATTTAGATCGGTTCCATAATGTTGCTACTGAACTTAGATATGTCCAGAGTTTCTTGAATTAAAAAACATAATGTTAATTATTTTTGAGGAAGTTTCATATGTAGCATATGTTAGTCACGTTTCCCTACTTCTCGTGTCTTTAAAATAAAATTTTATATCAATTGTATTCTACAGATGTAATTTTCGGTCCTCCACGGATCACATAACCCTGCCACTTAACAAATAGTGCCTGCCCGAGACCCTACAATAATTGATGTCAAATGTTTGTTACTAATGAGATGTGTCCATGATTTTTTTTTGTATGTTGGTGGCTTTAGAGTTATGGTAAATTGGTATTATTTGCGCCGCTAAATTTAATCATCTATTAAATTAGTAGTATTTGCTTCGCTAAATTTAATGTCTGTATAAAAGACATCAACCATTTTTAATGGTTACTCTATCGAAGATATGGTCTAAATCTCCGCAAAAAATGGTATATCCGTAACAATGTTACCACTGTAACTACCGTACAGGATAAGGTAAGCTTACGAAGTAAAATGTATATCCATTCTTAGAGGTCTTACATATATAATTTCCATCAGTACATAGTGACTCGGAGGTCTTACATATGAACGAACTTTTCAGAAAGGAGCAAGTGTGTCAATCATATTTGGTATGCAGATAACCCTGGATCTTTTTTTTTGAGAAGCATCTATCATTCCTCTTGTTTTCAAATGGCTCAAATAGCTCTGACCACTATGGAACTTCTGAGGTCATCAGTCCCCTAAGGACATCACAGACATCCATGCCCGAGTCAAAATTCGAACCTGCGACCGTAGCGGTCGCGCGGTTCCAGACTGCAGCGCCTAGAACCGCTCGGCCACTCCGGCCGGCCCTCATGTTTTGGCAATGTTTTTACAGCCGGATGCCCTTCCTGCCGCCAAACCCCTTCCCTTGTTAGAGGGGCGGAGGCTTGCTAGTTTTGGTCCACCTTGGGTATTTTATTTCCCCAGTACCCACCATATCTAGTGAGCGTTCCCCTATCCGCCACCCGGGGAGGCTCCCAATGGGAGACTAGCAACTCCACACGAGTTGAAAGATGTGAAGAAGGAAGCGCCGTGGAATATGATGTTTGCGGCTGATGCGGTTCTTTGTGAGCAGAGCATCGACAGACTTGAGGAAAAGCTGGAGGATTGGAGGAAGGCACTAGAAAAAGAGAGATGAAAATTAGCAGGACAAAGTTAGAATATTTAGCACTGACGGATGTGCAGATGAGGTCTTGCAAGAGATGATGAGCTGAAATGGGTCTGCAGATTTAAATACACACAGAGGGACGGAGGACTGGACAGCGAGATACAACACCGAATAAATTGCGGTTGGAACAACTGGAGAAAAATGAGTGGAGTGTTGTGTGACAAGAAGGTGAGCACTGGGTTGAAAGGGAAAGTGTAGAAGTCGGTGGTAAGGCCTGCTATGATATACGGGGCAGAGACATGGCCAATCACAGTAGCCCAGGAAGGAAGATGGAAGTGGCGGAAATGAGGATGCTGAGGTGGATGTGTGGGGTAACAAGGAAGGACAGGATTAGAAATGAATTTGTTAGACGAGCTGTGAAAGTGGGACCCGTGGGGAAAAGATACAAGAGAGTAGAGTAAGGTGGTACGGACACTTACAGAGAAAAGGGGAAGAGTATATCGGAAACAGAGTTGAAGGTATAAAGATTGAAGGAGCGAGAAGAAGACCGAAGATGAGGTGAAAGGATAAGATATCCGGGACCTAAGGAAGAAAGGATGGAAGAAGGAAGAGGCAATGGCTGGAGTACTATGGAAGAGAAGTACCCAGAAGAGCAATGCCGACCCTACGTGACGTGGGACAAGGCGACGATAAAGAAGAAGAAGAAGATAACCTTGGGTTCTTTATTACGACAGCACAACAATTGCTTCTGAATAACATGTAAGGCCTTGGCTGAAATTTAACAATAACGAGACCAATATGATGGACAGTCTAAAAAAGTAGACAACTGTTAGATTTGTTTAGAGTTACTTTAGTCTGATCTGATGGAGGAAAAAAAGAGTAAACTTGTGTTGGAATTCTACGACGATAATACACCGGGAATGCACCCAACGGAAACATAGTGGGAATAACGAGATCACATATGAAGATACCAAAATGAACAGGAAGAAGAAAAGAACTGGGGATGCTCAGACACTGTTATGAGATATGGATGAGGCATACTGCCAGACGATTCAGCGGAAGAGAGGCTGTGGGACGGGAATACGTGATGGAATCAGGAAACGGGGAGAGTTATAGCAAATTAGCAGGTCGCTTATATGATGAAGGGATGTGAGGTTTCATATGTAACTGTGTACTGAAATCAGAAATGCTTAATTAACTCAAGTAACAGTGGGCTTAGGTCAGTGCCCTCAGAGGCCGATGTTTCTTTTTTTCTTTTCTTTTTTTGGATGACGGGTTGAAAACCCTCTTTTCCCATCTGGCTGGCGCCGGAATTCCCTCTTCTTCACACAATGCAATGGTTCAAATGCAACGATCGTTGATGATCTGCATCCGAGTAGGAGACTGCAGCCAACGTTACAGTGCTAATAACACTTACTTGACATCAGATCTAGAATATGAAACTACGATTCCCGAGTCTCTTAACTACTTGTGTGAGGTGATTGCTTCAATTTCTTTAATTATAAGCCTGCTCTGTTAAGGAAATAAATTTAAATTCTGTAAAGGCTTAAGGAGGCCACAGCTTTGTGCTCTTCCCAACTAAGCTCACTTGATTACGTTACAGTGAATGATGCGAGTTCTGCTCTGTCCTGGAATGTATTTGGAAACAAAAGATTGTTTTGTATCACGGCTGACCATGGATATAAAAAATTTATGTTCGATTAATTTCTTAGCTCCCCTGAAGATGGATGACTATGGTGGAAATGGGAAGTGTTGCAACGTGAAACCCGAGTCCGATTTTTATCAAATATTGTGGAGATGTCCATCACATAACGAGTATTAAATGATTAAACTCTCGCCCCATTCGGAACTGATTTCTGTACGGCTGGTGTAACCTTTCCACACGAAATATAATTGAAAAATGATAATGGAAATGGAGCCAAGTTTAACCTCCCCGCAATATTTTAATAAATGTTTATTTGAAATGGAGCCATGAGTAAACTCCCCACAAAAATTAAGGAATGAAAATTGACCATAAACCAACAATAATATTAATTAAATAATGAACCATGAACGAAATGTAACTCCTAACAGAAATAATAATATCTGGTAAATTTTATAAGGACGGCAGCGCTGACCTTCCGACCTGTATTCTGAATAACAAAAGCAAAAATTCTTACCTCAATAAAAACTGCAACTATATCTGCTCTTATTTATCGACACAGCTTCGTGCAATGCTGGCGTATATATATATTTTTTTTTTTGATTCTTGGAAGGAATGCAGAGGAAAAAATTCTTTAAATTGAAATGAATGCTTTTTCTTCAAAAGAGTGGAAAAATTCTTTAAATTGAAATGAATACTTTTCATTAAAAGAGTTACTTTATAAAAAAATTATTATTGGGGCATTTTTTTAACAAATTAAATTACAATTAACATACATTATTAAATATGCGCAATGCTGCTTCTTTACCTTCTACAACAATACTCATCCTCCAGAGTCCTGACCAGAGTCGCGACCAGAGCACACAGCCGACGCATGCCGACTCCCTACTGCCGTATCCGACTGACTACTACTGCAGACTCGCGCAGACAAGCGCAGACTGACTTCTACTGTCGACTCGCGCAGAATCGCGACAAGCAACAACTAACAATAAACTAGTCTCTGGTCAGAGATTCTGTCATGCCTCGCCCATCGCCGGCGAAGCATACACCTTACATAACCCTCCACTGGGGGGGGGGGGGGGGGGGGGGGCAAAAATTTGGCAGCGATGGTGAGTCAATTGGACTTGCCATGAGCAACAAATTTTTCATAATTAATTAACTTTACAATCACAGAATATGTACATATATATAGGTGCAGAACATGAAATAAAATATAGTGCACACGCACTGAGTACAGAACATATCAGGCAATGACAAAATGTATACACAATGAGTACAAAACATATTAACAAATGGCAAAAGTGCACACGCACTGTAGTACAGAACATATCAGCAAATCACAAAATGTATATGCAATGAGTACAAATCATATTGATAAATGACAAAAGTGCACACGCACTTAAGTTCAGAACATATAAAAATTATAGTAATCATTGGCATCATAGATAATCTTATTACAATAAACAGTGGCATTCATTGGTCAGTTACAAAGCATTTTTTTTTCTTTTGTCTTATTCAGAAGTCATTATTGAAGTGATATACTATTCAGAGCTGATCAGTATTATTCAGAACTCCCTTAAACTAGTAGCATTATTTCGGACTGGTAATTACTTTGTTTGATTTTGAGTTATTGCTGCAAATGAAGATGTGTAACGTCATTCGTCATGAGTCAGCTGTAGCAAGGTTATGAAACAAGTAGAGTATATGTGATCACATTCATAAACGACATAGGTTTAATAAACAACTATTTATACCACATTAATTTCATGAATAATTTCTCCTGCAAAATATACAAAATGGATTATGAAACTGAAAGAAGAAACGCATATTATGCTGAAAAGTAGTGAACTTCGAATTAACAGGTAGTGAACTATGTATAAAAATATATATGTTATCCAGCTGTCCTTTCCAAAACCTTCAGTCATCATACCATACGATATAACCACATACTGTCTAAATGAACTGCAACAAATACTTAAATAACTACATAGCATCTCTTAACTAACAACAAATATATAAACTTCATCATTATTTTCATCTGTAAAGAAAAACTTCATTATCCATATCACCATAACTCCATTATTATCATCACCTGTAAAGAAAAACTTCATTATCCATAGTAGCATATTCTTCATCATTATTCATCACCATTCATTATCATCTGCAAAAGAGTCACTTCATTATTCATTATACAACTATTCCTTATTTCTATCATATTTCATCACTAAAACTATGATGTGTAGTTCTGTCTGACAGCCTGCATCAATCGCCTCGTATTCTGAAAGAAAAAATTAGTTAAGACTGCTATTCTACGATGTGTATAGTATATTCTTGTTAATGCTTGTTAATTCTGATCCATTTACTCTTCATCACGAGGTATTGCATCCTCTTTCGTTCATTCCGAAGGTGAAATTCCCATTTCTGTTTAATTTACTTCGTTTACACTCTATTTCTTTCTGAAAATGATGAACAAAGATTAATGTCTTGCATTTAATTCATATACCCATTAGATAAAAACTGGTTTATAGTAACATAATTGAGCATACAGCATAGCATGACAGAAAACGTAATATGTCAAAAACATCGACAGTGTTCAGAAGCAAAAATGTACACAGTGTATCACAATGTAGCAGCAAAAAAAAAGTAAAGTACTCACGATGTTTAGCTATCATAAGGCAAAATGTTAAAGTCAACTGGTGTTTGTTATATCTTAAATATTTCATAGTGCATACAAACAAAACAGGAAAACAATCATACATATATGAAAAATGGAAAAATGCACGGTTTGATGTGTAACGGCAAGAAAAGCGACCTGCTAACCTTACCTTGCCGAGCACTTGCCAAGAAAAAATACGACAATCATCAGTAAGTAGTCACATAATTATAATTGCGTAAGTGGTCATAAAATGTGTAAGTTCATCTGCAAAAATATGCACGGTCTGGTGTGTAACGACAAAAAAAAGCGACCTGCTAACCTTACCTTGCCGGGCACTTGCCAAGAAAAAATGCGATAATCATCAGTAAGTGTTCATGTGGATATAATTGCATTAGCGGTCATAAAAAATTAGGAAATGGCATTAAAGTGTGATAAATCATAAAGTATTTTCATTCAATAAAAGGTTTGACGTTCGACACGTGATGGTTCCCTTTGGTTTTTCTGGTTCTCAAAGCTTCGACGTGTACTACATTAGGGTGAGGAATGCTGCGAATTCGATATGGACCTGCGTATAGAGGTTCAAGTTTACTGCACCTACCTTTTCCTCTATTCGATAAATAGTGTATACGTACTAATATCTTCTGTCCAATGTGAAAGTCACAGCGTATACAAACCTGTTTTTGCTGTCTTCTCCGGCGCTCTGCGGCACGTTTGATGTTGTTCAGCGCAATGTCAATTATTTCATGGTGTCGTAGTCGATGAGATGTAGGAAATGTTACTAATTCTTTAATTTTGTTAGGTGGTTCAACATTTTTCAGTATAACAGACGGAGATAGCATAGTAGATTCATTCGGTATGGAATTAATTACATCTTGGAATGAGAGTATGTGTGTGTCCCAATCAATATGTTTTTTATGGCAGTAAATTCTACACAGTTTACCAATTTCTTTCATTAATCGTTCACAAGGGTTCGAAGAAGCATGGTACCTGGATATACACTCCTGGAAATGGAAAAAAGAACACATTGACACCAGTGTGTCAGACCCACCATACTTGCTCCGGACACTGCGAGAGGGCTGTACAAGCAATGATAACACGCACGGCACAGCGGACACACCAGGAACCGCGGTGTTGGCCGTCGAATGGCGCTAGCTGCGCAGCATTTGTGCACCGCCGCCGTCAGTGTCAGCCAGTTTGCCGTGGCATACGGAGCTCCATCGCAGTCTTTAACACTGGTAGCATGCCGCGACAGCGTGGACGTGAACCGTATGTGCAGTTGACGGACTTTGAGCGAGGGCGTATAGTGGGCATGCGGGAGGCCGGGTGGACGTACCGCCGAATTGCTCAACACGTGGGGCGTGAGGTCTCCACAGTACATCGATGTTGTCGCCAGTGGTCGGCGGAAGGTGCACGTGCCCGTCGACCTGGGACCGGACCGCAGCGACGCACGGATGCACGCCAAGACCGTAGGATCCTACACAGTGCCGTAGGGGACCGCACCGCCACTTCCCAGCAAATTAGGGACACTGTTGCTCCTGGGGTATTGGCGAGGATCATTCGCAACCGTCTCCATGAAGCTGGGCTACGGTCCCGCACACCGTTAGGCCGTCTTCCGCTCACGCCCCAACATCGTGCAGCCCGCCTCCAGTGGTGTCGCGACAGGCTTGAATGGAGGGACGAATGGAGACGTGTCGTCTTCAGCGATGAGAGTCACTTCTGCCTTGGTGCCAATGATGGTCGTATGCGTGTTTGGCGCCGTGCAGGTGAGCGCCACAATCAGGTCTGCATACGACCGAGGCACACAGGGCTAACACCCGGCATCATGGTGTGGGGAGCGCTCCTACACTGGCCGTACACCACTGGTGATCGTCGAGGGGACACTGAATAGTGCACGGTACATCCAAACCGTCATTGAACCCATCGTTCTACCATTCCTAGACCGGCAAGGGAACTTGCTGTTCCAACAGGACAATGCACGTCCGCATGTATCTCGTGCCACCCAACGTGCTCTAGAAGGTGTAAGTCAACTACCCTGGCCAGCAAGATCTCCGGATCTGTCCCCCATTGAGCATGTTTGGGACTGGATGAAGCGTCGTCTCACGCGGTCTGCACGTCTAGCACGAACGCTGGTCCAACTGAGGCGCCAGGTGGAAATGGCATGGCAAGCCGTTCCACAGGACTACATCCAGCATCTCTACGATCGTCTCCATGGGAGAATAGCAGCCTGCATTGCTGCGAAAGGCGGATATACACTGTACTAGTGCCGACATTGTGCATGCTCTGTTGCCTGTGTCTATGTGCCTGTGGTTCTGTCAGTGTGATCATGTGATGTATCTGACCCCAGGAATGTGTCAATAAAGTTTCCCCTTCGTGGGACAATGAATTCACGGCGTTCTTATTTCAATTTCCAGGAGTGTATATATCGGAGAAATGTTTCTAGCTCGTAACATACGTGTCCATATAGCAGATCGAAACTGTGGTCCATTGTCGGAAATTACTTTCAACACATGCCCTACATGAAATAAAAAATGTTTTACAAATGCGTTCGAAACAGTTTTAGCAGTAGCTTTGCGTAACGGAGTGACGGTAACAAATTTTGAAGTGAGTTCAACAGCGACAAAGATGTAGCAAAAACCTCTATTAGTTCTGGGAATCGGACCAAAAATGTCTACAGCGGCCATGTGTCTTAATTTAACAGGTACAATGGGATGTAATGGCGGAATATGTGAAGTCGTATCTGATTTAGCTTTCTGGCAGATTTTACATGACGCTAAAACTCGTCGTATACGTTTCTCCATGTTCGTAAAATAACAGTTCTGTTTCAGTATAAGAAAACATTTTCTAGCTCCGTAATGTGCATAACTTAAATGAGTATACCAGATTAATTTGTTAACAAGTTCGTCAGGAATGCATAATAACCAATTGTTGCTGTCAGTATGAGAGCGGCGAAACAGAATGTCATTGCGTACAGTGTAATGGTTTCTAATGGTAACATTATTCCTATCTTGCCAAAGGTGTTTAATCTCTTTCCATACGTTGTCTTTATTCTGCTCTTGTGCTATGTCTTGTAATGACGACGAAATGAAATTTTCAAATGCAACTTGTTGAATGTACATGACGCTGGAATTTGCTTTGCAGAAGTTGGTTGCGATGTCTTGCTGATTGTTGCTGAGAGAACGGTATAGTGCATCTGCTACAATATTTTGTGTGCCGGGAATGTGAACAATTGTAAAATTAAATTCCTGTAGATAAAGTTTCCATCTGCTTAATCTGTCGTGTGTAAATTTAGCCGAAAGTAAAAATTGTATCGCTCTATGATCTGTGTAAACTGTAGTGTGTCTTCCATAAAGAAAATACCTAAATCTGGCAAAAGCCCATACAACACATAATGTTTCAAGTTCAGTAACAGAATAATTACGTTCAGCAGGTGACAAAATGCGACTTGCAAAAGCGATGTTTTTAATTACTGTGCAACCATCTTCTTCAATTTCCTGAAAAAAGTATACGCCTAAAGCGGTGTTAGAACTGTCGGTGGCAATGGAAAAATTTCTGTTAAGATCTGGGTGCGATAAAAGTGGTGCATTCAACAAAGCATGTTTCAAATAACGTTTTCGTGAACAAGATTCTGCGTGTCAAAAGTATTGCTTGCGTTACTGGAATATGCAACCTGTACTGTATTTAATCAAATTCTATCTGGCGTGTTATTATTTTCAGGAGGATGCTGTGGCATTTCAACAATTTGTAGTGTTCTATTATTTCTTCCTGACGTATTACGTTCTGGATGATACCTACTGTCTGGCTCATTCACGATAATGTGTTGTTGCGGATATTCTTGCTGCTGATAAGACCGACTGTTATTATACGTACGCTGAAAATTGTGCTCATTAATTTTACGTCTCTCATGATAGTCATTTCTATACGGCGCATTGCGATAGGAATTGAAGTTGTGTGTCTTCTGTACGTACTGGTTTCCTTGTTGCTGTGCGTTACTATTTGTTGGAGCTGAGACTATGCGTGCACGCGGCGAAACATTAAAGCTTGGTTGACCTTGTAGTCTGCATTGTTGGTTAGGTATGCTAACCGGCTGGTTTTGTTGCTATTGCGGTGAAAAACCTCTATTATTACTAAAAATGTAGTTCCTTTTGATGATGATTTTTTTACACATACTGATGATTAAAATTTTCTCTGATATTAAAGTTCTCGTGGCTGTCATTTCTTGAGTGTCTATTAAAAAAATTGTCACTTTCGGTAAAATTTGTCATATCGGGTTTTCTTTACACTTCTCTTAATACTAGGTAGAGCAATAGTTAAAGAGCTGTTTTGATAGATATAGAGAATAGTAGAAGAGAAGGCAGCAGTGCAGAAAACGAAAGATGAAACAGCACTACTACGGCTCGGGGCCCTGTGCACGCTACGGCACATACTCATTAATGCGTAATGAATCCCCTGAGGTTTATTACGCGCTGCCAATAAATTTTAGCCTTTGCGTTACAGGCAATGGCGGTAAAAATTCAGAAGCAAATTGCTGTATCCATGCTAATTCTAGTTTTTACATTACAGGTAATGGCGGTGAAAATACAAAAATAGTTCGACATAACCAGTTCAAAGCGTGTACCTGTGCTCTGTCATTTTCAGATACCTTAGATTTTTTTACACATACAAATTGCTTATAATCAACGTTCTCGTCACTGAATGTGTGAACAGATTCACGATTGCATAAGAATCTGTTTGTCTGTGTCACTTCGGATTTTAAGTCACGTAGTCTCTATAAATTACTTAAGTTATACTGGCTATGTGAGTCTGACAAGTGATCGGAATGTGCCGTATGCTGTGACGTGTTATTAACTGAAACATTTTTCATTTCTGTCACTTTAATACGTTCGTCAATTTGGCTATTCTGTTGTTCACATTTCTTATCGACTTCCATATCCACAGTGTGTGAAAGTTCTGGTGACTTTTATTAGGTTCGTCGTGTAACTGTGTCGCATTTTCAGAACATTGTTCAGCGACTGCATTAATTTCATCTCTAAGTGATTCTGTTGTCGCTAAGGCAAAAACTTTTTTCATTTCTGTTACTTTAGTACGTTCGTCAATGTGGCTGATCTGTTGTTCAAATTTCTTATCGACTTCCGTATTCAGAGTGTGTGAAACTTCTGGTAACTTTAAAGTAAACTCATCGCGTATCTGTGTTGCATTTTCTGAACATTGTTCAGTGACCGCACTAATTTCATCGCTATGTGATTCTGCTGTGGCTACATGTGTATCAATCAATTCTTGTGCAACAGATCTATTTTCTTCACTACTTTCCCTAGCATGAGCCTTACTTTCTTCACATGATTTTTCTTTCGTGTCGTGACGTTGCACGGTAACAGCTGTAATCTGTTCGCTAACTTGTTTGTTCTGTTCGTTAAGGTTGTCGTGTTTTTCATTCGACAGATTGAAACTTTCATTAAGTTGTTTGAAATGGTTGTCGAAACTTTGATTAAGCTGTTTGAAATGGTTGTCTAGCATTTCATCCCGCTGTTTGAAACTTTCATTAAGTTGTTTGAAATGGTTTTTCTGTCTTTCATTCCGACGTTTGACATCTTCATTCATTTGTAGCAATAATGCTATAATTTGATCCACAGTAGCATTACCTACTCTATTCTCTGTGCCATTTGATGGCGTACCTGCAATTGTCGCGTTTTGTGTAACCAGTTGGTTATTCTGTGATTCTAGAAAAGGTTTCCCAATCGGATGTGTACTGTTAGTCACTACACCGGAATTAAATAAATCTGTCGTACTCTGATTACACTGTTCATTCTCGTTAGAAAAAGTTGTCTGTTCATTACGTAAATTTTGCAAACCGGGTGTGTCAAACTGGGCAGCGTTCATTGTAACAGAACGTCCCGCGTCATCAATTGTCGATAAATTAACAGACGGCACAATTGAATTCGTCTGTTTATCACTAGGATCAAAATCATTACAAGTGGTCGGTACGCACTGATTGTCTGTAAATGGAGGATTGTCATCATTACACTGCGTGTCGCAAGTACTATCGGTCAAGTTATTTGAGTCGGATATTTCACTCATTACACATCGCGATGTACTATTAACAGTTTTTCGCGGCATTTTTCACAAATCAAAAATTATTCACAAAGGAAACAAAGACAATACAAAATGCAACAAACACAATTATAACAAAGAGCAACAAATTGCCGATGATCTGTGGAAGAAAGAGTGACAAATTAGTAAATGCGTTGCGCCAAATGCTAATTACATTTAAGTAAATAAGAGCAAATATATGGCTACTTCTCAGAAGATTCCCAAAGAAATACGATCCTGGCCGGATGTCGCCAAGTGTAACCTCTCCGCAAAAATTAATTAAATGAAAATTTGAAATGGAGCCAAGTTTAACCTCCCCGCAATATTTTAATAAATGTTAATTTGAAATGGGGCCATGTGTAAACTCCCCACAAAAATTAAGGAATGAAAATTGACCATAAACCAACAATAATATTAATTAAATAATGAACCATGAACGAAATGTAACTCCTAACAGAAATAATAATATCTGGTAAATTTTATAAGGACGGCAGCGCTGACCTTCCGACCTGTATTCTGAATAACAAAAGCAAAAATTCTTACCTCAATAAAAACTGCAACTATATCTGCTCTTATTTATCGATACAGCTTCGTGCAATGCTGGCGTATATATATATATATTTGATTCTTGGAAGGAATGCATAGGAAAAAATTCTTTAAATTGAAATGAATGCTTTTTCTTCAAAAGAGTGGAAAAATTCTTTAAATTGAAATGAATACTTTTCTTTAAAAGAGTTACTTTGTAAAAAAATTATTATTGGGGCATTTTTTTAACAAATTAAATTACAATTAACATACATTATTAAATATGCGCAATGCTGCTTCTTTACCTTCTACAACAATACTCATCCTCCAGAGTCCTGACCAGAGTCGCGACCAGAGCACACAGCCGACGCATGCCGACTCCCTACTTCCGTATCCGACTGTTTGCTACTGCAGACTCGCGCAGACAAGCGCAGACTGACTTCTACTGTCGATTCGCGCAGACTAGCGCAGACTCGCGACAAGCAATAACTAACAATAAACTACTCTCTGGTTAGAGATACTGTCATGCCTCGCCCATCGCCGGCGAAGCATACACCTTATACTGGTCTCGGCGGAGGTTCAAGTTCTCCCTCGGGCATGTGTGTGTGTTTTTGTTCTTAGGTTAAATTAGGTTAAGCTTAGTGTGTAAGCTTAGGGACTGATGACCTTAGCAGTTAAGTCCCATAAGATTTCACACACATTTGAACATTTTTTTAGAACTGATTTCAGTCATCAAACTCAGTATCTGGTGTGATCCCCACAGTCGAATTGACCATTGCATTTGATGTGCCGTGGAAGCAGAAAGCGTCCTAATGTCACCTTGAGCAATTTCTTTAATGACTGGAACTCACTTCGTGAAAACTGCTGGCTAAGGGCTGATATAAAAGTACACATCTTCCCACCGCATCCCAGACATGCTGTATGGGTGACAAATCGGGGAAATTGGCAGGATAGTCAAGTATCCGTATATATTACTAGACGTTTAGGTTAAAGTACAGTATGGCGTGTTGCAATAGTCTGCCATTGCCTTTCTGATTATGAAGAGTATGATAATGGGTTTTAATGTTCTTGCGACATACTGGCGAGCATTCAGCCAACCTCCAGCAACTAATATAGTAATTTCTGAGAGGACCTTACTCCAAAACCTTTAAGTTTGCGGGAACAAAGGAAAACATTTTGCGGATGAGTATATGGCGTCGCTTCGCGTTCAACCTGTGCCCATCAGACTTCTATTCGTCAGAGCCAGTCGAACAGTTGTGCGACGTGGTGTAGTTTTTCTGGAAAGGTGCGTGGCTATACTTCTGCTGACCTGAGTCCATCTGGTCACCGCCCGTTCTGCAGTCATTCCGCTACAGGCAACTGTTTGTGCGGTCTGCCGTTGTGGCACTGCCCTGTCCCCCATTACGAAGCTGTAGGTTCACTTCCTCTGGGCGTGCTGTGTTGCAATCTTCACTTGGAAAGTTTCTGTAAATACGCGAGATAACATTCACGTATTCGTTCGTCAGTAAGAACGCCTGTTTTTCTGTACTAAATATCAGCTCGCGCGAGGATGAGAATTTAAATAACTCATCTCAGAGACGTGAAAATACAGTTTTGAAGCTTTCTGTCAAGGTGTTCATAGTGTAACACTTTCAGTTTCGGCCTACAAATGTGTTACAGTTTCGCTGTTGGATTGTTTGTTACCTCGAGCAACACTGAATTCAGTTCGTAAGAAACTCCACGACAGCGCTCCAAATGGCGAAAATACGAACTAGCAAGATTCCGGTGAGCCCTTAAGGAAAGATATTTAGCAACTTTCATAGATAAAATGTTATCTGCGGCTGTAATCGGGGTAATCATTTATACCGACGTAGCATTACATAATGCTACCGACCTGCATTGAGATATGGTGGTAATGCATCAAAAAAGCAGATAACTCAAATATACAAACAGAGGTTACGTCCAGTTTAAATGGCAAGGCTCCCACTTTTGTCGCAAAAATAGCAACGTTAAAATACATTCCTCACAACATAGCAACAGCTTGATTCAGTGAGGCGCTCCTTTCGTCCGTGCCTCGGCGCTTCCATCAGACTATCAGCGATGGTCGGAGTGCGATACTTACTGTCGTTACACGGCGCAGAACCAGTTACACGACGCAATGGGAGAGATTCCCCCCTCCCCCTCCCCCCGGATTAATACTCTGCTCTTCTACAATATCCAGAGCAGTTTGTATAAGTGTGGCCAGCCTCGCTTTGACGCGCTAGTCGGGTAACACTTCTCACAACTCCAAAGCCAATCATATATATTATTTCTCAAGCCAGAATTCCTTTTCTCAACACCTATTAATCGTACAGGGATGAATAAGGTATCGTTAGAAACGTTTTTTAACCGCCTTCTGACATTGCACGCCGATTTCGCGCTAGAACTTACTGTCTGAGGAAGATTTTAGCATGAAAGAGACTTTTGACTATCATTGGCAAAAGGGCATACTGAATCCCCACCTTCATACCTGTATTTTAGGACACTAACTTATTGATGTTATTACAAATGACATTTTATTTGTTTTAAAGTACTTGTTAACTGGATCATTTGTGTAGAGTACTGTCATAGATAATAACTGTGACCACTATGGTATTGCCTGTCTTACAACTTAACTTTTCTAAAGGAAAATACTTTCCGAAACGACAAAAAATTTGTCATTGTCTTCCTAAATTGTGATTTACCTATTTATACCTTCTGAAACTGAAAATCTTTGTCGTACGAGACGGGACGAACATTCCGAATCCAAGACACACTTTAGGACACCCGGATATACGGGGTGTTTCAAAAATGACCGGTATATTTGAAACGGCAATAAAAACTAAACGAGCAGCGATAGAAATACACCGTTTGTTGCAATATGCTTGGGACAACAGTACATTTTCAGGCAGAGAAACTTTCGAAATTACAGTAGTTACAATTTTCAACAACAGATGGCGCTGCGGTCTGGGAAACTCTATAGTGCGATATTTTCCACATATCCACCATGCGTAGCAATAATATGGCGTAGTCTCTCAATGAAATTACCCGAAACCTTTGACAACGTGTCTGGCGGAATGGCTTCACATGCAGATGAGATGTACTGCTTCAGCTGTTCAATTGTTTCTGGATTCTGGCGGTACACCTGGTCTTTCAAGTGTCCCCACAGAAAGAAGTCACAGGGTTTCATGTCTGGCGAATAGGGAGGCCAATCCACGCCGCCTCCTGTATGTTTCGGATAGCCCAAAGCAATCACACGATCATCGAAATATTCATTCAGGAAATTAAAGACGTCGGCCGTGCGATGCGGCCGGGCACCATCTTGCATAAACCACGAGGTGTTCGCAGTGTCGTCTAAGGCGGTTTGTACCGCCACAAATTCACGAAGAATGTCCAGATAGCGTGATGCAGTAATCGTTTCGGATCTGAAAAATGGGCCAATGATTCCTTTGGAAGAAATGGCGGCCCAGACCAGTACTTTTTGAGGATGCAGGGACGATGGGACTGCAACATGGGGCTTTTCGGTTCCCCATATGCGCCAGTTCTGTTTATTGACGAAGCCGTCCAGGTAAAAATAAGCTTTGTCAGTAAACCAAATGCTGCCCACATGCATATCGCCGTCATCAATCCTGTGCACTATATCGTTAGCGAATGTCTCTCGTGCAGCAATGGTAGCGGCGCTGAGGGGTTGCCGCATTTGAATTTTGTATGGATAGAGGTGTAAACTCTGGCGCATGAGACGATACGTGGACGTTGGCGTCATTTGGACCGCAGCTGCAACACGGCGAACGGAAACCCGAGGCCGCTGTTGGATCACCTGCTGCACTAACTGCGCGTTGCCCTCTGTGGTTGCCGTACGCGGTCGCTCTACCTTTCCAGCACGTTCATCCGTCACGTACCCAGTCCGTTGAAATTTTTCAAACAGATCCTTTATTGTATCGCTTTTCGGTCCTTTGGTTACATTAAACCTCCGTTGAAAACTTCGTCTTGTTGCAACAACACTGTGTTCTAGGCAGTGGAATTCCAACACCAGAAAAATCCTCTGTTCTAAGGAATAAACCATGTTGTCTACAGCACACTTGCACGTTGTGAACAGCACACGCTTGCAGCAGAAAGACGACGTACAGAATGGCGCACCCACAGACTGCGTTGTCTTCTATATCTTTCACATCACTTGCAGCGCCATCTGTTGTTGAAAATTGTAACTACTGTAATTTCGAAAGTTTGTCCGCCTGAAAATGTACTGTTGTCCCAAGCATATTGCAACAAACGGTGTATTTCTATCGCTGCTCGTTTAGTTTTTATTGCCGTTTCAAATATACCGGTCATTTTTGAAACACCCTGTATGTACACTAGGATATATCATAAATTCATGATTATTATTTCACGTCGTTTGGTTCATTTTTAAAGATATTTTCTCCTCGTTCCCACAGCTACCCGTATCCCAGCGAGTACACTTATTCCAAACACTGTCATTTTGTAAAACTATAATAGTGCGAATGTGTCGCATGCATCCCCTGGTAATTAATTACAAGCTCTTTGGCTGCCTAACTACTTCCAGGAAAGATCCCAAGATCAGACTACTGGGCTAGAATATGTTCAACGCCAACAGTTCCACACACGGTCTCCAACTGACTCGCATCGATAATTTTCGCACCACAAATCATCAGTATAGTATGATGATGATCAAGTCCCATACTCCTTGACAGAGCGTAGGGGAACGATGCGGGACACCCGCACCACTGTACTAGGCAAGGACCTAGTGGAGGTGGTTTGCAATTGCGTTCCTCCAACCGTAATGGGAATAAATATTGATGATGATGATGATGATGATGATGAAAGACGACACAACACCCAGTCATCTCGAGGCAGGTGAAAATCCCTGACCCCGCCGGGAATCAGACCTGGGACCTCGTGCTCGGGAAGCAAGAACTCTACTGCGAGACCACGAGCAGCCGACCAGTATTTGTATAAAGTCAATAAAGAAAGAGCCAACAAAAATATGAGTCTTAAGTATGCACAGAAACAAATGAAATTTGTTTGGTATTAAAATATCTGTTTGTATGAAACCGTCAAGTTCTCCTTCCATCCATTGTTTTGACAGGCATACCTCTGAAGGAAGTCGAAAATTCAAGCACCTGAGATCCATTCTGATCTGTAAAAACCAAGTGACGACAGAAGTGCATCAACGAATAATAAACGATAATCGCATGTTATTTAGTCTGCACAATTTATTCAAGTCACGTCTAATATGGCACTAGCACAGCCGATACTTTAATTGGTTGTGAAGCTTGAGTGACAGCAGCAACAGCTTGTGAGATAACGGGCGAGTTGTGGCGCCCTCAAAATATTCTAAGTTGGGAGTTGGCGCGGCCGCGCGGGCCGCTCGGCAAGCTGGGGCCCGGCAGCAAACACGAGGTGCCGAATGTTAGCTGAGCGAGAGGGGTCCAGGCAGATCGCGTGGCTGTGGCGAGGACGGTGCTTTGTGTCGATGAAGGAGCTTTCTATGCCGGGAGTGCCAAAGATGGCGGACTTCGTGAAACCTTAATGGCAGACATTTCACAGTTCGTATAGAAATTAATAGTAGCCAGATGAATCATGATACCTCAAAAAGAAACATGTAAATTACCATTATTTGCACGACGATTCTGATGGTGTGATCAGATTTTCAGAATCTTTATTAGTTTAAAGTTTAGTGTCTGACTGTAAATTATACAAGTAACACCCAGCAACGAATTTCCAAAACATAAACGGTTCTTCTGATTGCGTCGATCGATGTCTCTTTAGAAAGCTGTTAGTGTATACCTAAATAGGTATAAATTACAGGCATGTAACTTGAATAGTACATGTATTATTGGAGGTCGAAGTGGCCAATTACTATAGATCGCGTCAGGTCATAAGTACTCCACAGTTACACGAAAACACGGTAGCAGCTTGCTTATATATTTATTCATCTATGTCTTTGTTTGTATCCGATATATACTATTCATGAAGAAATTGGTTAAATATTTACTGTGTTTTAGAAAGCACAGAGACATTAGCCTACTGGCGGTGGGTGGTGGTGGTGGTTAGTGTTTAACGTCCCGTCGACAACGAGGTCATTAGAGACGGAGCGCAAGCTCGGGTTAGGGAAGGATTGGGAAGGAAATCGGCCGTGCCCTTTCAAAGGAACCATCCCGGCATTTGCCTGGGACGATTTAGGGAAATCACGGAAAACCTAAATCAGGATGGCTGGAGACGGGATTGAACCGTCGTCCTCCCGAATGCGAGTCCAGTGTGCTAACCACTGCGCCACCTCGCTCGGTTTAGCCTACTGGCCTAAATATTTATTTAATTTGTTTATGTATTCAATAATGTGTGTTAGAGCGTGCTTATGGTCCAGCCGTAGGAATATGTACGTAATTTCAAGTTATTTAAATGTAAATCCAGTATTTCGAATGTGTTTCACTATGTTTGTGTGGGTGCGTTGGCTTGAAGACATGGCGTGAGCGGTCTAGCCAATAACTGCGCTCGTGAATAGTGAGATGTATGGAAGTTGGGGAGGAGCATCGTTTCCGGAGAGGACACGGGGAGTTGGGAACAGTGCGGCGAGAGGGACAGTCGCACAGGTTGGACGCAACGGCGCGACGGACGCACAGTCGCGGGAGAGGGACTCGGAAGTGTGGAGCAGTTAGCGCGTGGTCGCGAGCGATAGAAATACTTCGGAGTGCAGACTTCTGCAGTTGTGAGATTTCCGTGGTTTCTACAGTGAAGACGTACTATGCGTTTGGAAGTGAATATCTCGCGAGCTATGTTGTCTTTCATAACTAATTACGTGCAGTAGGAATCTATTGTTTCTCTGTTACTCAACTTATATTTCATTTAATTGCTGGACCATCGACACCAATAAGTGTTTTGCAGAAATATACTTCTACTATCGTACTCATCATTTAAAGTCGTTAAAATAGTACCTGCAGAGTTTATTTAATTGCAATATTTCATTTATAAACGCCTATGTCACGTTCAAAATTCGTAATTGCCAAGTGATCGGAACCTTCGACCATTCCATTCATGTGGCTATTCATATTGTATACTATAGATTCAGTAGTATTTGGTTTGTAATGCGGCAACTATGTATCCCAGCCCCTAGAAAACAAAACCAGCCAAAACTTTTAATATTTCAACGCTGAGTCAATGGGCACGTAGTTGAGGGCCACTCATCACCATCTTTTCATCACACCACGTCATTTCATTATATTATATTTGAAAGCCCGCAAACTTAAGAAGCAATCTTTGGTTTCGAGAGCAAGGTACTTGCAAATATCTATGATCCATCTACAACATGGAAGCTAAATGGGAACGAAGAACGAAAGAAGACTAGTACCATCGGTTTGGAAAGCCACACATTGGCCTAATATTAGAGTGGAATTGCCTGCGATGGTTTGACAACAACTTTCGAGCTGATAGGTCCCTTCCGTACCAAACCCTGCATTATCAAACTTCTGGAAAACGCACAAAGGACATTCAAGAACACGTAGCCAACAACGGTAGAAGATGAAGCCAAGCACTCGCAACGATGGACTACCATCTGCAGTAGATATCTCCTCCTTTACCCTTTCTTTTGTGATTTTTATAACATATTCTTATACGACATGCTTCCCTTTTGTACTGTAGTTTTTTTCCTTTTGTTATGCGCTATTGGCCTTGAAAGCCCTTAACGCAGTAAATGATGATGATGATGTTGAATTAACCCTAGTCAACAGCACCTCCAGTTAGCTAATGGCTCAATGCTCGACTCTCTTTACCGAATAAGACTGCACTCACTAATCCACAACAATCTTCATGGCAGCCAGTAAAGTGCTGAGCAGAATTTCACACTTTGTATTCTTTCAGTCTTCTGGACTGCACTAAGTAACTTGGTTGACCATCAAGGATCACCTACCCCCGCCCCAGAAGGAACACAACTCCTCTATCCCACGAGACCTTCTCATTGGCCATATCCTGCTTACAGCGCTTCTGCAAGATACTTCCTCGGGGCAAGACGTTTTCTGGAACGTATTTTGGAACCAGTGCCCATCAGGGGGAAATTGCTGTCTCTTGTCACAGCCCATTTAAGAGGATTAGGGAAAGACTAGCCCACTAGCTACATGCTGAGAAAACAACCGCTTCCCCCTGCAGCTAGATACTGGCAGGAACAAAGCGAACTAAAACGGTAAAATTTTATAACCATTTTTTTTTGTTACATGGCGCCATCGCCTTCATCTTCAGCCATTTTCCATCCTCTGATGGATAAAGGCCTCGTCTAGGCTTATGTACTCTACATAGTCATCTCTCACTCCTGTGTGTTTTCTAATGTCGACCACCAACCTTACATTTTGTAATTTCACGTTCTTTCCTTATGTTTTACAATCCAGGGAGGAACATTCTCGGTGTGCCCACCACCCAAGCGCCTGTCTACAAATCACGCTTCGTTCCGTTCCATTTTTATTATTGTCAAAATTTTGCCTTCCACTACGTTCTGTTTCCTGATCCATTCGTTTGTTCGTCTGTCACTTCTCCTGCTTCTCAACATACAATTCTCCAGTGATCATAGAGAAATACACAGCTTCTGAATCATTTTCGCGTTTTCCATTTCTTACCAAACTTTGGTAATGCACACTGGAATAAGATTAGATTAGATTCAGTTTTCGTTCCATAGACCCAAAAAATGAGATGATTCTCGTGAGTGTGGAACATGTCAGAAAGTATGACATAAAAACATAAAACATTTTAATATAATGCTTACTACCCTGATCATTTGTCAGGAGATAGTCGAAAATAAGCTAATACAATGCAGCAAACCGCGATAGATAATATTTACAGAATTCACACACTGTCAGAATGAAACAGTTATCAACTATTAATAAATTTATCATACGCAAAATACTTAATCTTGACTTTTGTGACCAAGTGTTGTCAAAACTGAAATCAAACAGATATTTTTACTTAAGCTGACTTAACAGTCTGTGTTAAGATAGTCATCTATGGAGTAGAATGGGTTGCCCATCAAAAAGGCTTCCAAACTCTGTTTAAATTCTGCTTTATGTGAAACCAAGTTTTTAATGGTTGCTAGCAATTTATTAAAAATGTGTGTTCCTTAATATTGGACCCCTTTTTTGACCAAGGTAAGTGATTTTCGGCCTTTATGTAGATTCTTCTTATTCCTAGTATTGGTACTGTGTACTGAGATATTGGTTGGAAATAGAGATGTATTGCTTGCAACAAATTTCATTAAGGAATAAATATACTGAGAAGCAGTGGTTAGAATACAAAGTTCCTTGAACAGTTTTCTACAAGATGTTCTTGAATTTACACCACAAATGATTCTTATCACACACTTATGCACCCTAAAATCTTTTGCTCGGTTTGATGAGTTGCTCCAGAATACGATCCCATATGATACAATAGAATGAATGTAAGCAAAGTATGCAAGTTTTTTTTATATTTATATTTCCTACATTTGACATCATTCTCATGGCAAATACAGACTTGTTTAGGCGCTTAAGCATGGTATGCCCTTCCCAACTGAATTTACTATCGAATTGTAATCCCAGAAATTTAACACTGTCAACCTCTTCGATCTGCATGTCTTCATAAGTTATACTCTTGCTGGAAGGAAATCTCTTAACGGTTCTGAAATGCATATAGTGGGTCTTCCCAAAGTTTAATGACAAAGAATTAGCTTTAAACCACTTATTAATGTCAGTGAAAATTTGATTAGCAGCTATTTCTAAATCTGTACTTGACTTGCTACTTATTGCAATGTTTGTATCATCTGCAAAAAAAAAAAAAAAAAGAAAAACTTAGCATCTTGCAATGTAACAGATGAGAGGTCATTAATATACACAAGAAAAAGCAATGGACCAAAAATGGAACCTTGAGGAACACCACATGTAATTAATTTCCAGCCGGCCGAGGTGGCCGAGCGGTTGTAGGCGCTTCAGTCCGGTACCACGCAACTGCTATGGTCGCAGGTTCGAATCCTGCCTCGGGCATGGATGTGTGTGATGTCCTTAGGTTAGTTATGTTTAAGTAGTTCTAAGTTCTAGGGGACTGATGACCTCAGCTGTTGTCCCATAGTGCTCAGAGCCATTTGAATTAATTGCCAGTCAGATGAAGACTAACTGCTTACTGCACAGGTATTTCGCAACGACACCCTTTGTTTCCTGTTAGATAGATAAGACTCAAACCATTTCACAGCATTGCCGGTGGCACCATAATACTCTAATTTACTTAGGAGAATGCTTTGGTTCATACAGTCAAAGCCCACAACACCAGCCATATGAGCAACATCGCTTTCAAACTCCTATCTAGTCAACAAAAGCATTCCTGATTATGATTCCTCTTCTGTTAAACAATCATGTCATTGTAATCAGTTGTTCTAAATACAAAAACTTCTCATTTGGTTTTATGATTTCATTCTTACATTGGTCATATAGTATTATTGACACATAGTTATAGATTTTCATCCCTACTGCTTAACTCACTGTAACTCCACCCATTCATTGTTGGGATTTTATGAGCACTAGACACAAATAGTAGAATCTCATCAACAGAGCAATGGTGGTTCAGATATATTTAATTAACATTTATTCCTTCCACGTTTTCCTAGGTTAAGGATCTACTCCTGTGTACAAATGAATCAATGCAATTTATATTTTGGTATTCGCGTTTCACCTCAATTTATTAAGATGCATTTTCAGTGACTGAAATACTGAAAGTTTCAGGAGTAATACCAAATAATTGGAGAGGTAGTGGTGTAGACTAATTAGAATAAAACCATCCATTTCACACACGTCTAGTTTTTATTGGTGACAAACGTACAGAGTGTTACAAAGATATAAGTTTCGTTTCACCTATTTATACTCCACTTGCTGTCGGTTTATTCATCTATTGACATTTTTTGTTTTGAATCTCATTGTTTGATGTTGTGCTTGAGTGTACAATTTTTCAATTGTAACTGTCATTTTTGGTCAACTCTAAAAATGCGTACATTTACATGTTTAAGCAATTTTTACAAATGCTGATATGGTATTTGTGTACGGGCTTTGTAATGCAAACGCTGCTTGTTGTAGCGAATATGGTAGACCAATTTCTAACCGCAAAATACAAGACAGGAGGTTTTTTATTTGTTTTTTCGCTAAACTACATGAGACTGGTGGAATTGCTGGAGGACATTTTTCATCAGAACGTGAAAATGAACAATTTGAATAAAGACGACGACATTACTCTATCGGTATAACGTAGTCGTTTCAAAAGCTCATGCAGAATTTCTATGTGTTCCACATAAATGGATATGACTGACGTTGAATATTCACCTCTTCTATCCTAATCATATACAGCGGATTCAGCACCTTCGTTAAGGAGATAGACGACTGTAATTTTGACGATCGCTGATTTCGAATTGTCGAGTAATCAGATTAGCACTGTTTACTGATGAAGCAGCTTTCACGCGTGGCGAAATCGATAACACTCGTAACTCACGTTGGTGATCCGAGGAAAACATACATGCTTTGTGAAAACACTTTCCTGTAAATACTCGTGTGTGTTGTGGTATGATAAACTAACAGTTGACTGGCTGTGTCATATAATCGTCTTAGAACGACCATTTATCTCGACTTCCTGAAAACGCTTCCGGCGTTATTTAAAGAGGTTCTGTTGGCTACAACGTAACAGCGCCCCTGTACATTCTAGTCCTCAGGTGACACATCGTCTAAACATATCATTCCTAGGAAGATGGACTGACGGATGTGGCCACATTTCTTGCCCACCAAAGCCCCCGGAATTACCTCTTTATACTTTTGCTTGCGGGGCGGTGGAAGGAAAAGTCTACCATACTAAGAAAAAGTTGACACAAGAGACGAATCGATCATTAGGATTGTTAATAATGCTGGCCTCATAAAAGAACAGCAACACGTCCACAGAAGAGCAACAAGTGCTGTAGTAAAGAGACTACGATAGGGTTTTGTTGTCGGAGGTGAAATTTGTAAGAATCAACTTGGAGCTTCATCCGTTTACTTCGTTTAACGCTTGCTTTGGCTATATGCTTGGGTTACAAGCCAAAAACTGTAACCAGTTAAAGCTGGGCACATGTTATATGGAATGTTTTATTAGAATTAATGCTACCATCTCCTCAAATATTTGGTTGGTGCATAACATCGTAGCGTTTTCTCATACCTTTAATAAATATCACTGATACACGTAACAGAGACTTTTGTGATCAATAATACATTCTCCTTCACTATTTGCAGCAGTCTGCCAACACTGGGGTAACTTTTGATTCCGTGACTGTAGAAATCGCATGGTACTGATACGAAGAACTCGTCGAACCATGTTCGGAGAGCATTTTCATCCGGAAAGGAAGCTCCTGGAAGGTTGTTCGATAGAGAGCGGAGAAGGTGAAAATCTGAGGGCGCAAGATCGGGCGAATGAGGTGGATGTGTAATGACTTCCCAAACCAACTCCTGTAGAGAGTGTTCTGTCAGTCTAGTTGAATGCGGGTGGGCGTGCGTTATCGTGGAGAAGCATCACCTCATGCAGCCTTCTTGGCCGTTGTTCTCGTATTGCGTCTGCTAGACGCCTCATTTGCTGACAAAAAATGTCAACAGTGATGCATAAACCTCGGGGAAGCAATTCACACTACACCACACTGTCGCTGTCCACCAGCTGCACAACATTATCTTTTGTGGATGCGCGCAGGTCTTTGTACGGGGAGTTTCTGCTTTGTCTGGGCTCAAACATTCCTTTATTTACCTCATATTAGCATAAAGACACCATATCTGGTAACCAGTAAAGACACAGGATAAAAATGGTCGGTGCTATTCACGAGCCAATTGATGAAGAGCATTCAGAGATGCACACATGACCACCTGCTGATTCTTGTGAATTTGGCTTAGAGCTTGCGGTACATATACAACTTTCCCCACTCCATTCAAATGTCGCACTGTAGTGGAATTATCACAGTTCATCACGTCCGTCAGTTCTCGGGTACAAAGACGTGGACCATTTTGGGTTAAGGCGTTTAAACCCCGAAGGTTTTCTTGGATGTGGAGAGTCACTAATCTAAACTTGGTCCTCCTTAAGAGGAAACCATTTTCTTGCCGTACTCTGTCCAGTGGCATTATCCCCATACACGACCCAAATGTTTCTTTTTGGCTCAGTTGCTATCACCCCTCTATTGAACTGATACCGAAGAATACGTCGGAAATGTTCGATTTCTCCACTTGGCATTTCGTTTTCTAGCGACCACAGCTCTACTCACTATCCCCAAATGACAAAATGGTAACTCAAAAAGCAACAGTAAACTACAAACAAAAAACTACAACCGGAGTAACAACATACAAAACAAAAACGCTACGGACTTATGTTCTACCCTAATGTTTACTATCTTCGTTGATCCATTATGGAGCGTGGGACAACGGCTGGCATGTATTTCATGATCCAATAATTCACCAACAGCTGTATGTATTGTAGAAATTTATTTTAGGAACTTCTTACGTGCTACCAGTTTCGGCATCAATGTAATGCTACATCAAGTAATATTTACTAGTCCTTATTATTCACACTTTCTGGACGAAACGCCAGAAACCTAGGAGACTCATCAGCAATTGTGACATCAGGTCATGAAAGCCTTCACTGTATGATTCACACTTACTGTCTGCGCTTTTCATTTACATTTCTTAGAGTCTCAGTTATAAAAAAATCCAGTTAAATATGTGTTTTATTACCTAGAGTGGGAGTTTTGGTATTAAGTCAGCAAATGCCTGAAATATTCATCTTCTGAAAGGGCGTTTCAAAACATGCGCATGATAAGTTCAAATGGTTCAAATGGCTCTGAGCACTATGGGATTTAACATCTGAGGTCATCAGTCTCCTGCATGGTAAGTCCTATACGTAAGTGTAAATGAGTATGTTGTTGCGGAGCTAGTTGTATTTACTTAATTGCAACATAAAACACACCGTAACCCATACGATTCCTTTACTAGAAAATTAAACAACAGAATAGCATAAAAACAAATGAGGAAACGTAAGTCAGAGACTACGCCAGAGATAATAATTACAAATGGCAATCAATCGCGCACAGCATTACACTGTACGTAATACTGCACTTCAGTATATTACTAGCGGCCGAATGTGCTTTTTAATAAACTGAGGCGAACCACGTGTACCAAATGTCGAAGCCATTAACATGATAACTGTCAGTAAGTTCAGCAAAACTGATGCTTTTGCTAGTTATGTCTTTTCGTCTGCAGTTGGCACAAGGAAGTATCGTGACTACGTTAACAACACGCTAAACAGTCTTAATAGAAGTTTTCTCGAGCTGTTGCCCCTACTCGTGTGTCAATTATAATATAGCGTACATCAGCGACACACATTAATCCCCCATTTCCTGCAATAATTTGCCGATGGTTCGTAACTAACTTTAATCAGCCTGGTTCTGGCCTCTACTGTTACTCATTGTAACAAATGACGTAATAGAACACATTCATCGCAAACAAAATAGCCCCTATAAAATAATTAAGCACTGAAAATCACTGTAGAAATTAGTCTTTAACGTTCCGTCGAGAAGGTGTCACTAGATACGGAGTACAAATGGGGATGGAAATGGGGAAGAAAATATCCGTGCACTTTCAGAAGAACCATCCCGACATTTGCCTAAATCTATTCAGGAAAATCATGGGAAACCTAAACCTGGACGACCAAACGAGATTTGAACCGCCGTCCTTCCGAATGTGAGTCCAGCATGCTAGCCACTGCACCACCTCCCTCGGTAGATACGTGTTAACCACTGAACTTGCAACATCGGTTCAGAACTCGTATTTCAGGCAACGTATTAACATTTTATCACGAAATACAAGTCTATACACCAAGATGACAAAAGTCATAGGATAACTCCTCATATCGCGTCGGACCTTCATTTGCCGGCGTTTCCATGGACTCAACAGGTCTTTGGAAGTCCCCTGCAGAAATATTGAACCATGTTGCCTCTATAGCCGTCTATAATTGCGAAAGTTTTGACGGTGCAGGATTTTCAGCACGAAATGATCTCTCGATTATGTCCCATAAATGTTCGATAGGATTCGTGTCAAGTGATCTGCGTAGCCAAAACATTCGCTCGAATTGTCCAGAATGTTCTTCAAACCAATCACAAACAAATGTGGCCCAGTATATGGCGCATTGTCATCCATGAAAATTGCATTGTTGTTTCTGAACATGAGGTCCATGAATGAGTGCAAATGGTCTTCAAGTAGTCAATGATCGGTTCATTTGGACCAGAGGACCCAGTCCATTCCCTGCTAACGCAGCCCACACCATTATGGAGTCACCACCAGCTTGCACAGTGCCTTGTTGAAGCTTGAGTCCATGGCTTCGTGGGGTCTGCGTCATACGCGAACATTAACTCTTACCAACCGAAATGGGTCTCATCTGACCAGGTCACAGATTTCCAGTCTTCTAGTGCCGAAAAGATGCGATGTCACGCTGTTAGCAAAGGCACTCGCGTCGATCCTCTGTTGTCATAGCCCATTAACACTGAAATGTCCCCTTTTTGAAAATTTATACAGGACTGTGTTTAACCTGACACACAATATTTTTTAGCGCAACGCAATCTGACTTTCAAAAATCCCTACAAAAGAATGGACCTGACTAACATTAAACTATACCTTTCAGAAATCACTTACCTCACAAAAATCTTCATTACTCGAACTACTGCAATACAGCGAGCGCCACTACTGCCAGCTAAATAAAATATTCAAACTACGGAAGGCACTAACTACTGATAGGGATAATTAGCAAATGAAAGATATTAATAGAGAACAAACAATGTATTTACCTTAATAGTCATAATATATATAGCAGTTCATGACAAATTACAAAACTCCGCCATCTCTCTCCCCACATCCACCACTGCTGGCGGCTCACCACCAACTGCGCAATGCTGCGCGCTATTCACATCCAGCTGCCGCTGCCCAACACTACAATGGCAGACAACAATGCAAACTAGCCACAGACTGCACACAGCACAGCCAGTGATTTTTATACAAAGGTGGCGTTACCAATAAAAAAACCTAAACAGCCTACTTACATAGCCCTCATGCTCCCCACAAAAAATTTTACAAATTATTTTGGGCAGTGGCCAATAATGATTTGATTAAATTTTTCATAATTACAATAACAAATATATCAAATGCACACACTTATTGATACAATGTTGGTCAAAAAATAAAATTTTGTCACAGTCCATAAAGACAGTCCTGATTCATCACAGTAAAATTAGTGTTTTTCTTTTTTTTCAAAGTCTGAACAGTAAAAGAGAATGCACACAGAAGTAGTGGATTTCCATGCAGTCTTGAAGAAATAGTGTCCTTCCAACGGAGAGACAGTGCTGACTCTTGACATGCAGACAAGTAATGGGCCACAACAGAGCAAACCCACAGCAGAGTCATTTGACGTTTTGAAGAATATTGGTAGGTAGGTCATCACAGAGTAGACCCACAGTAGTCCTGGTAGAGAGTATGGTATTGGTGGATCATGCAGACCCACTGTAGTCCTTCTAGAGACGGCCAGCAGGCATCTGCTGTGACTGTGCAGGTGCTCAATCACCATTGAAGAGTCTTGCAGATAATATAGTAAGTCCATAAACCACCACTTGTCTGCTCACAAAAAATTTGTTTGAAATGTCCTTAGAACCAGCAATGCTGTTATCCAGTTCCTTGCTGAATTATTAACACACATGCAAACACTAACAGTCCCTACTTCTCACATATTGTCCATATACTATGACCAACAGAAACGTGTGCAGTGAAATGTAACTTACAAGTTACTTAATTTGATGAACTGGTGTCAATTACAATTTTATAACATAAGAATACAATAACAAAGGTACAAAATACATAATTAAAAACATAATAATACAGATAACATTTGTAGTAAAACAGGCTTTACAAAAGAATAGAAATAAACATATACATCAATGTTACAGGAATTATGAGATAAGTAGATACATAAAAGATCAGAATAAATCAACTTCACACATGAGCATTAAAACAAAACGGAATAAATAATGTCTAAACATCTTTGCGAAGTAAATAACATATTATTAATGCAAATTATATTTGAGGATAACAATATTCCTCATCATAGTTCATGTAGCTGAGTATGAGAAAAATTCTACAACATAAGTCTTATGAGGTAAACATATAAAGACAGGAAGAACATAAATATACAAGAGTACACAAATACAGTGGAATAACAGAAAGGGAAAGGACAGGGTTTGTTTTACTGCAGTATCTTGCAAACAAAACTTTCTTTACTTCTTGGAGATCTCCCTTCGTTCTTCATTATTTCAAAAAGTGCTGTCTATACCTGCTTTCTGTATTATATTCATATTTCTTTCAAAATAATTATTTCTCAGTGTACAATACTCATTTTGGCCCAAATCTTTTTCATATAACTTCTCAATGCATTTTTTTCCTATTGTCCATAGTCAGTTTCTTATATAGTCTACCCCCTCTTAAGCTAACTTAAATCTACTGAGCACAGATGCCAAACTAAGGGACGAGGCAATGCAGCAGCACAAAACAATTAACACAAACAGTAATGATAAAAAAAATACAAATGCCAAAGCAAGCAGCATAAATTAGCAGAGCAATTGCAATATTACAACTAATATAAGGCAATGCGCAGCAAACAAGAAAAATAAATCTGGCTTAGAAGAGTAACACAAATTAAAATTCAGTAGCACAAAAATGAAATAACTTATATCTAAACATGACATAGCTCAAGCAGAAAAATATTACACTAAAAATGGCCATGTCTAATACCTATGTCACATCTTAACACTAGAGTGATGCATCACAAAAACTTACTCTGCAAGAAAGTTACCAAGTCAATAAAAAAATTATTTATGCAATTCCTGTGAAAGGAAATGTCTATTTGTGCTCTCTTTTCTAAGAATGTATATCATAAACGTATTCTTTACTGTAGACAGAAAATATTTATATTAGTACATCTATAAAATTTTGTTTTAACCAATGCTGCAGTGCAGCTAGAAACTAGATATCAAATGAAATAAGCAACTATGTACAAAGTAAAGCATAAGAACATCATTCAGTAGTCATTAGGCATTTCATAAGTTAGTAAAAAAATCTCTCAACTAGAGAGACAGTAGTCATAATCAGGTGTATAGACATAAAAATATTTTTCGTCATTTCATTAGGCATTTCAGTAAATCATAAATTAAGAGCTCCACAGTGTAATCATATGTTATCAAGTTCGACCGTGTCGTTTTTCCGATGCTTTCTACAAAGGAACGTCAATAGTGAGGATAATGGCCTCCCTTTTTTTTCCAACTGTGCCTCTGGAAGGCACACGCTAATGGCTTCTTTTCAAGGCGACTGTCGCCCAGCTGGGTGCCCACGACGCATTAGGTGCAGGTGGTCACTTAACTTTCTTACGGAAATATTTATGACAGCAGTTTCCGCTACAGTGGCAGTCTCATATAAAAATTTCACAGGTCGAAAATTTACGTTACAAATGTGTAGAAACAAAATCCGGTAAATATAACAGTGTCCAAAAAATTTTCGTCGGCATTGTGGTACATTCAAGCATTTACACACATTTCATAACTCTTAAAGTACAATTCTTGGTTTACAACATCCTGTTCCACAAATCAGAGTCCCTAACCACTACTCATTATTCCGTACCTCATTATACATATACATATTCATCGACACTTCTTCAATATTTCATCATGAGAAATACGTAGCATAATAAACATTCCTCAACAACATAATACACATCGTCATCGTAATAATAACATCATAACACCTCAGTCAAATCTCAAAAACGTTGTAGCTTTCTGCAATAATTTCAAACCCTAAAAAATATTCTCTGCTCATTTCAATAGTGTCATCTACCTCAAACGTACTTTAAAAATCATGATCTCATACCAAATACATCATTCAAAGCTCTCGTAGTATCACTATGGTTCCGAAAAATATGAGCATTTCTCAAAGTACAGACAAAATACAATTTCGTAAGTGTGAGGTTATCCAACTGTGTAATTACGTAAACATCTGTCACTGATGTAGTAAAAAAAAGTTTATCTCTCAGTTAAATGATCAGATAGCTGTGTAATTCTGTGTTAGAGAAATATGGTACCGATGAGTAAAGTTGTATAAGCAAATACCATACTAGCTAGGGCTCCTTGTGCTTGCCAAACATATGATACACAAAGTAAGCGTGTACCCCCCTGAGGATTAATGTAATTATACCCTCAGGTGTTACAGATTACAACAACGAAATGAAATGTACCACTGAAAACCTTTGTATCATTGTACTTCAAATATCTTTAAAAATAAATGTTTTAAGTACAAAATTAATCACTCAAATGCGTGTCCTGTAGCGCTAAATGTGCGTCTTGCTGTAAGATAATTCTGTGGAAGTGTCGTACTTATCGTCCTCCGAAAGCTAAGTTCTGCAGAAGTCATGTACTTACCTCATGATAAACAAAAGTGAAATGCTTTATGTATAGATATCTTAGTTATTACGCTTATTGCCATGATGAAGAAAGTACTGTGCTGTAACGTATTGTTGTGCTACGGAAAAGGCAGTCTCATTGTAGCTATACCACAAAAGTTACTACTAAAACATGTTTTACTTTCCAGAATAAAACAGAAAACTGTGCAGATATAAAACAGAAACACTGCAAAAGCAACATTGTAAATTGTCACTCATTAGTAGCGTCGTGATAAAATCGTGTAGCTGTCACATAAACTAACCACTGTGTCATCTGGTATCTCACTGAAAGTACTTTAAATCCAGAATATATTTTCAAGTAAACCAAAATGTTGCATTAAAATCTCATTAGCAGTACTGGTAAATGTTCTAAGTATGTAAGCCTTACAGTCATTCCATAATCGTGCAACTAACATGCAAGAATGTACACACACAATAACACTGTGACGTCTGTTCACTATAACAATGCATTCGTCATTTCTGTTTAAATAAGTTCTCTTGGTTCTTGATTGGATATTTAACTTCAAACATTGTTGTATGTTAACAGATTCTAAGTCTGACAAAGCATATTAGTAATGTGAAGCGAAAAATTTTATGGCAAAGACTAAGTTAAAAAGCAGATTATCTTTCAATAAACGGTTTTACATGTGAAATGTTGTGTAATCCTTTACTCTTCCTAGTACGCAGAGTTTCAACTTCAACGCAATTATCATGTGGTATACGTCGGATTCTGTAAGGTCCATTAAAACTAGAAAAAATTTGTGACTCTAGTGTTTCTTCTTATGTGACAATGAATGAGATTTAATGAGAACTTTTTGACCAATATACAATTTCTTTGCATTTGCTTTACCGTGTAGTTTTCTCCTTTTGTCTGCTGCAGATTTTATATTTTTAAGAGCCAAATCAATTATGTCTTTGTGTCGAAGTTTACGTGTATTCGGGAAAGGTACAAGCTCTCTGATTCTGTTTGGTGGTTCTTCATTCTTCAGTACAAGAATAGGTGGTAAAGCAGTGGAATCATGAGGCATTTCATTCAGCACATTTTGAAATAAGTGTAAATATCTGTCCCAATGCTGATGCTTTCTGTGACAATAAAGTCTGCAAAGCTTATTGATTTCTTTCATAATCCTTTCAGACGGGTTGCAATGTGGTGAGTACAATGAAATAAAAACAGGTTTGATTTTATGATTCCGAAGCATGCGTGACCAAACAGCAGATCTGAATTGAGGTCCGTTATCTGAAATGACTTTGCTAACGTGTCCAACTTCACGTAAGAAATTTTTAACAAAGGCGTTGGATACAGACCGTCCAGTGGCTTTACGTAATGGTGTGAAAGAAACAAATTTTGAAGTAAGTTCAACAGCGACCAGAACGTACGAAAATCCATTAGATGTTCTGACAAGCGGTCCCAAGAGATCAACAGCAGCAAATTCTTTTAATTTAGAAGGAATGATAGGAAACTGCGGAGCACGATGTGAGATAGTAGATGAGTAGATGGTTTGGCCTTTTGACAAAGTTTACAAATAGACAAGACTCTTCGAATTCTCTTTTCCATATTGTTAAAATAACAAGTCGTTCGAAGAATATGATAACATTTTCGTGGGCCAAAATGTGCATAGCTGAAATGAATGTACCAAATGAGCTTATTAACAAAATCGTCAGGAATGCAAAGTACCCATAGCTTGTCATCAACAGTGCAGCATTTGAACAGTATGTTGTTTCTAACCAGATAATAATGCCGAATCTGTGTGTGTGTCTTTCCATGCCATTTGATCTTGATGTCTCTCCAAATCGGATCTTTATCTTGTTCATGAGCAATGTCCTTTAAAGATGTGGTGATGAAGTTTTCAAAGGCGACTTTCTGAATGTAAAGAATACTGAAATTTTTTTCGAGGTTGCCTTCTGTGGTACTTTTCTCAAGCCCAGCCGGTGCGCGTGACAGTGCGTCCGCAACAATGTTCTCCTTGCTGGGAATGTAGACTACTGTGAAGCGGAATTCTTGCAGAAACAATGCCCAACGTTTTAACCTGTCATGATTTAATTTTGAAGACATAAGAAATTGTAATGCACGATGATCACTGTATACTTTTACGTGCTTACCAGAAAGAAAGAAACGGAATTTGTTAAATGCCCAAACGATAGCTAAAGCTTCTAATTCAGTAACGGAATAATTTTTTTCAGATTTTGTTAGCACTCGGCTAGCAAAAGCAATGGTTTTCTGAACAGTAGTGTCATTTTCTATGGCTTCTTGAAATAAATGGGCACCAAGACCGACTTTAGAAGAATCCGTGCTAAGGCAGAAATCTTGTGACAGATCTGGATGAGCTAGTATTGGCGCGTTAAGTAGCGATTCTTTCAAAGAATTGAATTCCAACTGTGCTTGTTCGTCCCAGTTCCAAATAGTATTTTTTCCAGTGAGAGAACAAAGTTTTGGTGTAACAAGAATTTGCATATTCAGAAAACGACGGTAAAAATTTACGAGACCTAGAAAACTGCGGACTTGTCTTTTTGTGGATGGAACTGGAATGGCTCTGATTGCTTCTAACTTTTCAGGATCTGGCTGAATGCCTTTAGAAGAAATAATATGTCCCAAAAACTTCACCTTTGTCCTACCGAATTCAGACTTTTCCAAGTTAACTGTAATTCCAGATTCTGCAAAAATACGTAACAAACTGTTGAGGATGCGATTATGCTGTTCCCATGAAGCTTCTTCTATTAGAATATCGTCCACATATAAGGTGATGTGACGTTTTAAGAACTCAGGTAATATGGAATTTAGCCCGCGAATGAATGCTGCCGAAGAAATGTTCAAACCAAAAGGAAGTTTCCGAAACTGATAACAAACGCCGAAACAAAGAAAAGCTGTGTATTTTCTACATTCTGGATGAAGTTCGATCTGATAAAAGCTGGATCTGAGATCAATGGAAGACAACACTTTTACACCATTAAAATTTTGAAGAAGTTCTTCCAACATTTGCGGCCTGTCTGTTTCAGGAATAATGATAGTATTGATTTGTCTCGAATCTAAGACAAGCCTGATCGATCCATTTTTCTTCTCAACAACATGTAATGGATTGTTGTATGAGCTTACTGCAGGCTCAATAATGCCCTCGTCAAGCATAGATCGTATTTCTGTTCTAACACGGTCCCTATAATGTGCTGGAATTATGTATGGTCTAACACAAAATTTAGTATGCTCAGGAACACGAAATTGGTATTGAAATCCCTTGATTGTTCCTGTTTTGTGAGTAAAAACTGTGGAATGTGCTTGTAAAATCTCAAAAAGGTCTTACCTATCAGTGTCATTACAATTCTCAATTGTTTGAATTTTATTCTGAATTAACTCATTAGTATCAAATGTGTCGTCGATATCATCCCTGTCAGTACTTGCAGAGTGATTGTTAGTGTCTAGTTCCATAGAAAACTCCGAACTGTTGTCTAACAGAAGGTAAAGCCGATTAATTTCCTCGTCATGGTTTGAGAGCCAATCTTCAAATTTCAAAGCTATCGACTTACCTTCCTTCTCTAAACTTATTTCCGCATCGTGAAAGTTTAAGATTGCTTTGTATTCATTCAAAAAGTCTACTCCCAATATAATTTCCGTCGACAATAATGGAACAATAAGAAAGTTCATAGAGAAGCTGTGGCTTTGACAAAAGAATTCTAAGTTGGTTTGTTGGCGTACATCTACACTTTTTCCAAAGATTGCACCTTGTAATTTAATCTTACGTAACGGAAGTGTGGGACAATCGTTCGATTTGTTGCATTAGCTAAAGGCTGTTTCACTAATTACTGAAATGGGACTGCCAGAGTCAAGTACCGCCGTAAATTTTACGTCATTTACTGTAATGTGAATCACAGGATATGCAATGTTGTTATGTTTTATGTCGTGTTCCTGGAGTAAGATGTCCCTAATGTCTTCCATTTTTACGTAATTACTAGCTACGGCAGCTGCGTCGTCAGTTTCATAAGTACGTTTTGTGGCTGCCAGCGGTATGCGTCATTGCCTATTGTGTCTTTGTTGGCGCGCGTCGTTATTGGGATTTGGAGACCTAACTTCTACAAATTCACCGTGACGAGAGGGCCCTGCCCTGTTTAAATCCCGCCAGTTCTGATGCAATTCAGGTCTGTCGTTACAATCACATCGTCTGTCGTCATGTCGGTAGTTCCTGTAGTTTCTTTCTTGTCGGTTAAGTGGTGGAGAATTTCTCCCTGAATTGTAACTGCGCACTGGACCGTTGCGTCTAAAGTTATTCTGTCTCCCTTGATAATAAATATTTTGGTTCCCAAATTGTCTGTTTCTCTGATTGTCTATTTGATAGTCACTACCGCGGAGAGGTGATCTTTCCCTGAAATTATTACTACTCTGCCAACAGTTGTCATACGGGTGGTGTCTGTTTTGGTCACGATATGTGTTGTGAGAATAGCCTTGTCGTGTCCAGTTATTATTTCTGTCATCGCGGAATTGTGACAGATGTGACCTGTAGTTGTTGTGCTCCTGTTTCCGCGTTCCCCGATTGTCAGTGTTAATTTCCAGTTCTTGTAACAGTCCCTGAAAAGCCTCAATGTCTTCTTTGCAACGTCCTGCTAAAATAATATGTCGTAAATGTTCAGGTAATTTGATTAAGCAAATGCGGATGAGTTCTGAGGGGCTGTGTGGGTTTGACAGGTACTCATTCTTGTGCAACATGTCTTCAAAATATTTCACAAGACTGGAGAATTCAGCTTGTTCGAAATGTTTCATCATTATGATGCTATGTTTTACTCGGTCTTGTGTAGCTTGAGACCAATATGCTGAGAGGAAGGCATGGTAAAATTCTCCTTCACTGTGGCAATCGTGAATGACCGATCGCATTCTTACAGCTGGTTCATTCTCTAAGTAACCACATATAAATTCTAATCTGTGTTCTAACGACCAGTTGGGAGGAAAACAATGAGAGAATTGATGGAGCCATGCTTGTGGATGAATGTCATTGCCAGAATTCTTAAATGTTTTGAATTTACGTGTAGTAATGAACAGCTTATAGTCAAAGTCATCATGTCGGCGAGTCGCATATCGGTCATTGTTAGGTCGTGTCGGCCGTTCCATCTCAAAATTCGGTACACATTGCCAATTTCTTTCATAACTTCCGAAATGCCCTGTGTTATTATTTTGCGGCTTTTCCGTATTTCTAAGTCACTCTTCCTGTGTTGGAGCGCGAGTGTCCTCTGAAATTTGTAATTTTTGTGTTACTTGTGCCAACTGATCTTGCACTTCCCGGATTTCTCTTTTGTACCGTATATTGATTTGATTTTGATTGAATTTCCTAATTTGTTCGCACTCTCCTGTGTCATTAAAGACTACCGGTTTTGTGTCATTCAGATTATCATCTACCTTCGTAGATAAATTAGTGAACTGATCCGAAAGTTCGGCTACTTTCTCCGATAGTGTACTTATTTCCTCAGTGTGTTTTTCTGAACCAAGTTTCAGAGTATCTACTGTGTCCTTTAAGTATTCCTGAGTTTTTGCAAGTTGTGTAACCGAATCGGTAGATGCAACTGAGTCAAATTTAGCTTGCAAGGTCTCATGATTTTCATGAACAATAATTTGCAGTTCTTTTATGGCTGCTTCGTGATTCTGTAATGCATTTTCATGCCGCGAAAAAATAGGTTGAAAATGCTCACAAATTTGAGTTTTTACGTCATTACAGACTTTTTAACATTTTGATTCAATGTTATGTAACTCAGTAGTTAAATCTTCACATGTTTGTTCAAGAGTTTGTTCCAATGAGTCTAACTTTTGAAGCTGTTGCTGTGTTTGTCTCTGATTTTGTTCCATTGTGTCTAACTGTTGCTGTGTTTGTCTCTGATTTTGTTCCATTGTGTCTAACTTTTGAAGATTTTGTTCCATTGTGTCTAACTTTTGAAGCCTTTGTCCCATTTGTTGCATTAACTGTAATAACAATGCACTGGTGTCTGAAACATGTTCCTCAGTGCTTTTCGGCAGTGAAGTTGCACCGGCAACATTCACATTTTGACAAGCAGAAAATGTTTCTTGACTCATTTGAGAAAACGGTGAGAACCCAAAACCTGAGTCTGCAGTATTTGCAATATTGTGTTCTGTCATTCCCGATTCCTGAGGCGAGCTGTTGCCGACCGATCGATCGATAACGCTTCCCTGTTCACTACCTGTTTCACTGTCTACACCATTATTTGACGCCCGCTCCATTTCCCTATGCACAGTTACCAAATTACTACTTTGAATGTCTGTTACTTCATTACACAGCGGTGCTGGTAAGCTACACTCGTCGTCACTATTATTTCTCAGTTTACTTTGGAGCCTAGTGTTACGTTTTTCACACGCCATTATTGTCACAATATTTCACACGATAACACAGAAAAGCACAATTTGAAGAGCAAAATAAGATAACACATTAACATAGAAATGGAAATAATGTCTACTTAAATACTTGGTGCAAATCTACATGCATGTCACAACTGTTTTACTGTACAACAATGAAAGACTGCAACTACAAAGGAGATTCTCTCTACAATTACGCGCTAGCAATAAACAAAATCTACGCTAATTACACAAACTACAAGGAAAAAATCAGAAGATTCCAGTGAGGTATCCTCGGCTAAGGTTCGACATATGAAACGTCCCCTTTTTGAAAATTTATACAGGACTGTGCTTAACCTGACACACAATATTTTTTAGCGCAACGCAATCTGACTTTCAAAAATCCCTACAAAAGAATGGCCCTGACTAACATTAAACTATACCTTTCAGAAATCATTTACCTCACAAAAATCTTCATTACTCGAACTACTGCAATACAGCGAGCGCCACTACTGCCAGCTAAATAAAAGATTCAAACTACGGAAGGCACTAACTACTGATAGGGATAGTTAGCAAATGAAAGATATTAATAGAGAACAAACAATGTATTTACCTTAATAGTCGTAATATATATAGTAGTTCATGACAAATTACAAAACTCCGCCATCTCTCTCCCCACATCCACCACTGCTGGCGGCTCACCTCCAACTGCGCAATGCTACGCGCTGTTCACATCCAGCTGCCACTGCCCAACACTACAATGGCGGACAACAATGCAAACTAGCCACAGACTGCACACAGCGCAGCCAGTGATTTTTATACAAAGGTGGCGTTACCAATAAAAAAACCTAAACAGCCTACTTACAACACCAAATTTCGCCGCACGGTCCCAAAAGATAAGTTCGTCGTACGTCCCACCCTGATTTCTGCGGTTATTTCAAGCAGTGTTGCTTGTCTGTTAGCACTGGCAACTCTGCGCAAACGCCGTTGCTTTTGCTTGTTAAGTGAAAGCTGGCGGCCACTGCGTTGTCTGTGGCGAGAGACAATGCCTGAAATATGGCATTCTCGGCACACGACTGACACCGTGAATCTTGGAATACTGAATTCCCTAACGATTTCCGATATGGAATGGAAGCGTTAACTCCAACTACCATGCCGCATTCAGAGTCTGTTCGTGTGGCCACTGCCACGTCGGAAACCTTTCCGCATGAGTCAGCCGAGTACAAATGACATCTGCGCGAATGCACTGCCCTTTTATACTTTGTGTACGAGATACTACCACCATCTGTACACGTGTATATGGCTATCACATGACACACTGACACACTGATTTTCGTACGTTTTTGTCAGCACTTCTATCATGCTTCGTAATCGCACAAACCAAAACACGACGCGCAATAATGAGAACAAACTATGCTAACTGCGTATGTGTAATCTAGTGGTTTAACGTACATCAGAATTTGAAATTAAGCTGTCAGATGGAATTCAGCACGCTTCTGATTAATATGACATTCAATTTAAGGCCAATTATCATCGTGAAAGTCTTCGGTAGCTGGCTGCTGAACAATTTAAATGCGGCAGCAATGAGGGCTCACGAGTATTACTAGTAATCGTGAAGTGGGAGCTACTTGCAGGCAAGGACAAACTAATTTTTACTTAAGTCACTTGTGTTCTGAAATCTTTATTGTACCTTGAGTGGCCAAGGTACAGTCCAGCTAGGCCATAATCGCGGCTTCAGTGCGCCTACGCCACGTTACCGCAGCAGCTGCGATGAAGCACGAGCCGTCGCCTTCACATACCTACCGAACCCACGCTCTGTCACTTATCTCAGATGCTTCGTAATGCTGATATTGGCAGCCTACTCCCATTAAGCATACTCGTATTTATGTCCACTAATCATTACAAACAGTATTTGATGATTCACCGGCTAGGGTCTAAGGTCGGCGAGGATCGCAGCGTCTCTCACAGAACTCTGCTTCGCCCGGAAAGAAGCAGCAGTTCCCCACTGGAATAAAACGCACTTGACTACTCACTCCATAACATGTGGTCTGAAGAAAGACATCGCTCCACGAGCTCTATTTTTAAATTGTACTTCATTAAACTGTGCAGCTAGAAGCTTAATAAAGCACGATTTTAAAATAACAGACTGTTGGAACGATGTGTTTCTTCAAATTTATCGGGGCCCTGATACCCACCCAGCACTATAAAGTTTGTGGTGTACAGACATTTTCTCAGATACTGGCTGAAGACGAACTCTTCTGGCAAAATTTCTGAAGCTGTTCAGGAATATTTTCTGTTTTAGTACTAGAGAGCCATAGTCTCCAGTGGCTCGTTACAGATTGATAATATAATTTTCATAGAATATTCGGTGGCACCTGGAGGGACATACACATATTAAAAACTGAAACGTGGCTAATGAAAACAAACACACATCTAAAAAAAAGACAACACAATAATAAGTTCATTTACCTTATGTAAAATTAAATATTGATAAGTTGGGTAAATTTCCGTGAAAGAATATAACATTTTTGTTGCTCCATCGTGATTGGTAAGCTTGATTATTCCAAGGACCGTAAAAAGTATTTAAAAATGTACAGCGTACGGTTCATTGTTGACAGCTGCCTGAATTGGTTAATGTGTCGACTGCGACTGTAAATGGAGAAAACCGAGTTTCACGCTGTTGTTGAAGATTTTCATTGAAGGGTTGTACTGTCGCACAAATCCAGAGGAACTGGAAGAGGTTCAAGCGGATTCTGCATCATGTTTGAAGTATATTTACATTTGCGTTAATGAATTTAAACGTGGTCGGACAATCACCGAGGAGGAAGCTCTCTGGCTCAAATGGCTCTGAGCCCTATGGGACTTAACATCTGAGGTCATCAGTCCCCTAGAACTTAGAACTACTTAAATCTAACTAACCTAAGGACTTCACACACATCCATGCCCGAGACAGGATCCGAACCTGCGACCGTACCGGTCGCGCGGTTCCAAACTGTAGCGCCTCGAACCGCTCGGCCACACCAGCCGGCAGGAAGCTCACCCTGGTCGTCTAATTGAGATCACTACAAAGGAAGCTATTGACAGAATCCATGAAATGGTAACACATGAGCGTAGAACAAAAATTCGTGAGACTGTTGTAATTGAAGGCATCTCAACTGAGCGTGTGCATACTATGCTGCAAGTAGAACTGTCTAAGGAGAAGCTGTGTGCGAAGTAGGGTGCCGTGATTACTCACAGTCGACCAAAAGTTCATCCGGCACAACATTTCAGCAGTTCGCAAGACATATTGCGCCAATTTATGACTGTTGATGAATCCTGGATCCCTTACTACACACCAGAGTCAAAAAGGAAGTCGAAACAGTGGACAAAGGATAGTGAAAGTATGCAGAATAAGGTAAAGACCTTTTTGTCAATTGGTAAAGTGATGCCCACAGGTTTTTTGGGATTCGCAATGAATAATCTTTACAGATCACTTGGGAAAAGGGAGAACCACAACTGGATCCTATTATGCATCATTGTTGGATTGCTTGAAACGTGTGTTGGCTGAAAAACACCAAGGTTGGGAGGCAGAAAAGCGTCCTTTCGCCAGGGTAACGCGCCATCCCACACATCAGCGATAACAACGGCTCAAGTGCATGAACTGGACTCTGAATTGGCTCCTCATCCACCTTGTTCACCAGACTTAGCCGCAGTTGACTTCCTCCTATTCCCTAACTTGAAACTTTGGCTTCCTGGGAAGAAATTTTCAACGAATGAGGAACTGACAGTTGCAGTCAACGAGTATTTTGCGGCGTTTGAGAGTACCTATTTTTCCGATGGGATGAAAAAGATGGTGGATCGCTGGGCTGCCGGAAAAGATGTAACACCGTCACGGGCAAGGGTATTTTATTGACAAGGTATGTTCATCGTTGTAGGAGTATATGATAACAAATTCAGACCAAACGAAACAAGCATGTCACAGTAAAGGGTGCTCAAACAGTCGCAGCATTACACAGTGCACCCTCTCTGACGACAACGGAGGCAGGTATTCCCGCCAATCATAAAGGTGCCGAAAGGCATTCTGCAATATATTGACCCGAGCATTCTGCGCCTTTTCTTGTAATTCGCCGCTGGCTCTTGCAGACTTTAAAAACAACTAAGTTCTTCCTTCAGCTTGTCTCACACATGTTCAACTGCCGAGAGATCTGGTGATCGTGCTGGCCAGAGCAGTTGTTGTACGTCACGGAGAACACACTGCGTCACTGCAGCCACTCCGGGCGTGCATTGTCCTGCTGAATAAGCACATCACCTTCATGTCGAAGAATTTGCAATATCACAGGGAGAACAGCCTGTGCAATGTAGCGTGCACTCCTTACTTTTCCCTGCAGAAACACCAAATGTGATCGCGAGTTTTGACTGATGGACCTGTCTGAATAGGACCTGTGTGTTGTTGGCGAATCCTGTCTGGAAAGGACAGCTTATGTCACACGAGTACGTGCATCACTCGTGCACTGAGAGAACCTGCTCTCATCACTGAAGACAACAGAGCGCCATTCTACTCTCGAATCTACTCTTTCACAATATCAGACTATCCACGATTGGTGGTTCGTGATGTCAGTGGCAGCCTGGCCAGATTCAAAAGTTTTGTTAATCCTGCTGCAAACTGGCGGTTCACAATGGTCGCTATTGACACGGTACGTGCAACATGTGCCCAGATTTCTCCCTTGGATGGTTTTCGACCGACCACTGCTGCTTGTACAATGCATCGATCTTGACGTGCTTCTATACGACGCAGACGTCAATAATCTTGTCCACTGGTGTGGGAATGCTCCACTGACCACTGCTGAAAGCAGTGTCACATCACATATACACTGTGCCCAACATGTGCAGCAATCCATTGATACGTCCATCCAGCTTCCCATTGGCCCAAGATGAGATTCCGTTCAAATGATGGAAGCTATTCAACAGAAGCATGTACTCGCCGATGGGGCGTTGCTGTACCCTATAATGAACGCTTCAATCACCTATAAGCTCAGCACAGACAGGTCTGCTGAGCGAAATATGATCGCTGATGGCCGTGACCAACGAATCATTAACACTGCTACCCTCCTCGTATATTATATCCTGGTGCCACTGAATACAGTCCTTGAGGATGCTGCCATTTTTTCCAGCAGTTCACATCCTTTGAAGTGCTGTAGATTCTTCTGCAGTGGTAAGTCATTATACAGACTTAAAAAAAATAGCAACAACAAGAAGGACTTGTGCGACATGAAAGGAAGCAGGTAGGCGTGTTTCTACACCTGAAAGATGATGTCTATTCCAATTTCGCCCCACTAGCATAAGACTGGTGCTAGTAGCAGCGCTATGAGGACGCAAATCAGTTTTGCTTTAAATACACTCTACAACGGCCGTGAGCGTTAGTTACCTTCGAGATATGACGTGGTGAACTGATGTTAGCCAAGACGCTATTATCGACACCTCACTGAGTTTGGACGAGGTCGTGTAATAGGGCGATGAGAAACTGGATGTTCCTTTTGCGAAACTGCAGAAAGACTTGGCAGGAATGCAGCCACTGTATGTGACTGCTGGCAGCGGTGGTCGTGAGAATGTACGGTCGCAAGGAAACCGAGCTGCAGATGGCCACGTGGCACTAACGAGAGGGAAGACCATCGTGTCCGGTTTATGGCTGTGGGGCATCGTCCTGGATCGCTAGCAGCAGTTTGGGCAGCAGTTGGCACCAAAGCGACATATCGGTTACTTCAAGGGCATCTCCGAGCCACTGTTTCGGGCGTTTCATGACCCTAAACCACCGCCATTTGCGACTTCAGTTGTGTCAAGTGAGAGCCCATTAGTGGGCAGGGAGGGGGTCTGTATGTTTTCTGAAGAAAGCTGGCTCTGCCCCGGTGCCAGTGATGGCCGTGTGTCAGTAGAGTAGGAGGCCTGCAACCAACCTGTCTGCGTGGTGGAGCTGTGATCTGGGGTGAGATTTCGTACGCCAGCAGGAACAGTTTCCTGGTTATCCCACGCACTCTGCCTGGTGAGTCGACATGTTGTGCTGTCACTCATGAACAACATTCCAGGTTTTTTTCCAACAGGATAAAGCTCGTCCACTTAGCGCTTTGTGACGTAACGTGCTCTACAGAGTGTCTACATGTTCCCTTGGCCTGGTCGTTCAACAGATCTGTCTTTAGTCGAGCATATATGGAACATCATCGGATGACAACTCCAGCGTCATCCACAAACAGCATTGAGTGTCCGATCAATAGGCTTAGAACTCCATCCCACAAACTGACATCCGGCATCTTGCAACACATTGGATGCACGTTTGCATGGTTGCATTCAACATTCTGGCCGTTGCACCGGTTGTTCAAAAATGTTCAAATATGTGTGAAATCTTATGGGACTTAACTGCTAAGGTCATCAGTCCCTAAGCCTACACACTACTTAACCTAAAGTATCCTGAGGACAAACACACACACACCCATGCCCGAGGGAGGACTCGAACCTCCGCCGGGACCAGTCGCACAGTCCATGACTGCAGCCCCTTAGACCACTCGGCTAACCCCGCGCGGCTCGCCGGCTGTTAATGAACCAGAATTTCATATCTGCAAAAGGCTTATCTCGAGCTTACATTAACCAGCGATCCCGGAGCGTTACCTACACAAGTGTATTCTCGAAATTTCATTACACTACATTGATTATGGTGCTGCGATTTTTGCAGTCACTAGAGAAAGAGAATAATGTTCTTGATAGAAAGTATTTGTCTTGAATGCTGATACACTTCGACAGTTTGAATATTTGTAATGCTTAGCAGCGTCGTCCTACGTACAAATGTTGACGACTACGGTATGTTGATGATTTTCACTTATGGACCGTCTGACAGCAACTGAATATAACACAAGGCATTAAAACAAGCGTTCAGTGCATAGTGCTGTGGAATGCAGAAAAAACAGCAAATTGGCGCTCATAGGAAGAAGAACAAGACCAAAAATGCAACAGGAGCGTAATATGTAAGAAACTGTCTACGCAACCTGCCACTGATGATGCCTTGCAGAAAATAAAGGCGAAACGCGTATGGCACTAAAATTGTGTTATATTCAGTTGCTGTCAGACGGTCCATAAGTGAAAATCATCAACATACCGTAGTATTACGCGCAACTGAGGAGGACAGGACCAAAAAAAAAGAAAAAAAAAAATTGAAAATTTTGACGAATCTGCGGGTGCACTATATCTGAGCGAAGACTTGGACTGCGGCTGCTTAAAAAGACACGTCAGCCAATCAGAGTCGCAACCGGACGAGACCATGTCATTTCCGCGTTCTCTGGTGGCGTGTACGCGTGGCGCCCGCCACAGGAGACTGGGAGCGATGGAAGAGTGATCTCGCGACGCAGTGCGTTGGTGGCAGATTCAGAAGTGCCGCCTCCCGCGTAGCACTGGGTGCGCTCAACAACACTGAGCCGTAGTAAAGTTATCTTTGAAAAGCGCGCCGCAGCGCGTAGCGTGAAGCAGTCGCCCTCCGTTTTCTGGTGGTGGCGCCGTTGCCGCAATTGAAAGCTTCGGTGTCTCCCTCTAGCGGGAGACGGGAAAGAGTGAGCTGTTCGCGTGGGTTTAAGAAGTGGCTGTACGGACCCTCGTGGAGACTTGGCAGTCGGGGCATCAAGAAGCGACTTCTCTGCCGGTGCTAGAGGGACACCACGCAGAGTGCAGACCGCGGCATCAGCGTAAGCGACGCGAGCAGCGGCTCCGTGGTATGGGGCGTTAACTGCTCGTCGCGGGAATCTTCCTGAGCGTGGGTCTGCAAGGGGCCTAATTTGCAGTTCGCCCGTATGCTTTCGACCGGCGAGGTGGTTCTGAAAATCGGCGCGCCTTCCTGCGGCCGTTGAAACGGCTGGAAGCGGGCGGCTCGACAGAGCATTTGCAGGTGCTGCGTTGGTTCAGTCCTGGGAGTCGTAACGCACCAGAAGTTGACTACTGATTGTTAACAGATTTAATGAAGTTTAATAGAATTCAATTTACTAACTTATTCTTGTTAATTTTTTTTAATTCTCGAATCAGATACATACAGATTTACAGTAGCCATACACATCAATAAATATGTACATATATATATACACAAATTGTATTTATATTACATGTTTCCAGTACTTTGCAACCTCCAAGGCCGTATATTTTGCGGGTTTCCCGCCATTCATTCTCGTCTGCCCACCCGCGGGAAGGTGGTAATATTAGAAAGGGTGGTCCGTTTGTCCCCTTTTGAAGACGAAAGGGGGGCAGTCAGAGTAAATCTGTGGTTCGTATTGCTTCTTTCCCCTCCCAGCTCACGTACGGGTTATTCGACTGTTAGCCTGTGAAAGTCTAAGGCACCAATGGCTGTACTGTTTCAAATGCAAGGCACTAAGACCTGATCCATTCTCTCGCCTGCCATAACTAGTATTACTAGACTCACGTGTAAAAGGTACTCTAAGAAAGAAGAAAAATTCCTTTTGCCTCGTGGTAAGAACTAGTCAATTGCATAACGAATTCCTGTTCATCTCGAAGCTGTAACTTACGTAAATTTGTGTTTATGTATTTTTGGCTATAATCAAGCAAGGTTGTTAATGTACACCGTTGTGGATTTTTTATATTGTTTCTAGTCAGCAAAAACTGCTGTGTGTTTTTTCCAATTCAATACCTTTTAAGGCTTTTACTCAACGTGCTTATGTGTTTTATACAGGTAGTTGGTTATTAGTGTGTTTTCTTGCCGTGCAAAAGTTTGCCATTTCATTACGGGTAGAAATTGTTGCCTTGAAAGGAGAATGTCCTACCTTGCGAGCGTGTGTGTTTGCCTAAGTTAACTGGCAGAAATTTGTAAAATTTGTTTTTTTATATATTTTGGAAATGTTAATGTTATTAACTGTGAGTGTCCCTCCCCTCTCCGTGTGCATGACTCATGCGTTTTGGTTTTTCTATTTTGAGAACTTTTGTAAACAGGATTGTCTTTAGATGTTGCAGACAAGTTAGATTCGGCGCCATTTAATGAGCCTGAGTGAGGCTGTTGTGGGCGGCCGTAGCTACGGCTACTGTAACCAAATGGGAAATTTGTCAGCCCAAAAGTCAAGTCATATCATCAAATTGTATTCATTTATTAATGGAATGAAATGCACCTGTAATTGAGCTGAGCTTGAAATATTATACAGCGTCGCGTTGTATAAGTTAAATTGCTTGCCTGTACTTACCTTTTACTGGCGTGAAATTTTGTATAATACTTTAATAATTTAAAAGTCCTTTCCTATCGTAAATTGCGACTTATTCGTTAAATGATTCTTGTTTTTTTTTTCAATATCGTAGTCTTGCACCAAATTTGAATGAAGAGTGTTACTGAAAATTGTGTGTAATTTCACCAGTTATTCCTTGGCACCTACTTCCACTTTACATTTTGTGTATTAATTATGATTAATAACCTTTGGTGAACCAGTAGTAATTTTACGGTTCAAAGGCGTCATCGATACCGTAGTTATTAAACCAACTTTCGGGTTTTTAGGCCATCATCAGACAACTTAAGACTGAACAGAATGTCCACACAATATAACCGAGAGCTTCTTGCTACACAAAGACATGTTTGAAAGTTAGTCTCTTGCTGATGTTATGCGGACTGTCTGTTGAGTTTTAAGTTATCTGATAATGGACAAGAACGCCGAAAGCCGGTTCACAATAAAGAATATAAAGTATCGGCACTCCTGCTAAGGAGAACGAACAAAGGTATTGTGATAAATTGTCTAGTGTTTGGGGATGATTTATGAAAGCCTGACACATGGAGCACTGCAAGTGGAAGAGACAACCAATATGACACACTCTAGAATATTTGCACATAAAGTCACATTTATGACAAAGATAAAAAAGTCTCCAACATATTTAAGAACATATATTGAACAAATGGAAAAGGTAAAAAAAATTCTGTGAGAGCTGTTCAAGAAAACCGTTTAGTAAAAACTGCTTTCAAGGGATGGATATACAAGATGTAAAAACGTATGCTATAAATGAGAATACCCACAACAACAAAAAACTTAAAACAAAGCATTATAACACTGTAGTGAAAACAGAATACGCCTGTCTAGTATTAAATTAGAATTGCACACATCAAAAAAGTTTTACATCACCTCGGTTACGAGAGTTCCGGAACCTGTACAGAAAATTGGAACAGAGATCAACATAAACATCGTTCCCGCCCTTTCTATTGCTCATGAAAACCACACATTGCATGTTGTACCACCATACAGCGAGAACTTCAGAGATGGTGGTCCAGATTGCTGTACCTCTAATACCCAGTAGCACGTCCTCTTGCATTGATGAGTGTCTGTATTCGTCGTTGCGTACTATCCACAAGTTCATCAAGGCAGTGTTGGTCCAGATTGTCCCAATCCTCAACGGCGATTCGGCGTAGAACACTTAGAGTGGTTGGTGGGTCACGTCGTCCTAGCCCAGGCATGTGCGATGGGGTTCATGCCTGTATAACATGCTGGCCACTCTAGTCGAGAGATATCGTTATCCTGAAGGAAGTCGTTGACAAGATGTGCATGAAGAGGGCGCGAATTGTCGTCCATGAAGAGGAATGCCTCGTCAATATACTGCCGGTATGGTTGCACTATCGGCCGGAGGATGGCATCCACGTATCGTACAGCCGTTACGACGCCTTCCATGACCACGAGCGACGTACGTCGGCCCCACATAACGCCACCCGAAAACAGCAGGTAACCTCCACCTTGCTGCACTCGCTGGACAGTGTGTCTAAGGCGTTCAGCCTGATCGGGTTGCTTCCAAACACGTCTAACGGTTGTCTGGTTCAAGGCATATGCGACACTCATCGGTGAAGAGAACATGATGCAAATCCTGAGCGGTCCATTCGGCATGTTGTCGGGCCCATCTGTACTGCGCTGCATGGTGTCGTGGTTGCGAAGATGGACTTCGTCATGGACGTCGGGAGTGAAATTGCGCATCATGCAGCCTATTGCGCACAGTTTGATTCGTAACTCGACGTCCTGTGGCTGCACGGAAAGCATTATTCAACATGGTGGCGTTGCTGTCGGGGTTCCTCCGAGGCATAATCCGTAGGTAGCGGTCATCCGCTGCAGTAGTAGCCCTTGGGCGGCCTGGGCGAGGCATGTCATCGACAGTTCCTGTCTCTCTGTATCTTCTCCGTGTCCGAACAACATCGCTTTGATTTTAATTTTAATAACCAACAGCCTCAGTTGCACCGTTTACCTAGAATTTACCTAGGTTTTAGTAGGGGTAACCCAACCTTCTTCAGAATATCAGTAACTACCGTTTGTCCATAGTGGACATCGTCAAGCTAAAACTACAAATCCATAAATTATCGTTAAACTGTAAAACGTATCTGGCACTGCCTCGGCCCCACTTCGCGACCGCGATGCGGCTGCCACGAGTACTATACTGGAACATCGCTTTGGTTCACTCCGAGACACCTGGACACTACTCTTGTTTAGAGCCCTTCCTGGCACTAAGTATCAATGCGGACGCGATCGAACAGCGCTATTGACCGTCTAGGCGTGGTTGAATTACAGACAACACGAGTCGTGTACCTCCTTCCTGGTGGAATGACTGGAACTGATCGGCTGTCGGACCTCCTTCGTCTAATAGGCGCTGCTCATGCATGGTTGTTTACATCTTTGGGCGGGTTAACTGACATTTCTGAACAGTCAAAGGGACTGTGTCTGTGATACAATATCCACAGTCAACGTCCATCTTCAGGAGTTCTGGGAACCGGGGTGATGCAAAACTTTTTTTTTTCATGTGTGTACTAGAAAGAAGAATTATATGCACAATATTAGGACCTGAGAAGGCACAGCATTTCGGAAATCAAGGAGTAACGATGAAAACATATCAGAAACATTATAATTATCCGGGCTGTTATGCCGTGGTCGGCTGATGAATTCTGTGTCAATTCCCAACTTTTCGTCCCCGTCTGCGGGGGACAAGGGGGTCTGTAACTCGATGGAAGGTCCAACACACCCACTGGCTCGCTACTGACTGCAGCTAAATTCCGTGTCCGCGCGCTTACGCATCGAGGTGTGACGTCACGTGTTTTGAAAACAGTGCAATTGGCCGCTGTCCGCTGCCGTCGATCGCCGTTGCCATCACCCAGTGGTGGACGGGTGGTACACATCTTCTTCAACAGCGGCATCCATATACCGTTTAATTTCACGCCCTCCTCCTTTCGATTGAAATTATTAGGGTGTTTGGCGATTTCGATTGCCTCCCTGTAGAGCCTTTCGTAATATCCGTTTGTGGCCGCTAGTACTTGCGTCTCCTCGAAACGAATATGGTGGTTACCTGGCTGGAAAGCGTGCTCCGCAACAACTGATCGTTCCGTTTCTCCTCTTCTACAATTGTCCTTGTGCTCTACCAAACGTTTTGAAACAGTTCTTTTAGTGGTACCCACATAAACATCTCCACAGCTGCATGGGATCCTATACACTCCAGCTTTTTCCAATGGTTTGCGAGCTTCCTTGGCAGGCTTAAGGTATTCCTGTATCTTCCTGGTGGGCTTGTAAATTACGGTAACCGCTTACCAAGCGGATTTTCAAATACCTTGGGGAAAATAAATGAACAACCACCTGGACTCAAGACGACAGGAATGATTTCGAAAGAAATAACATAAGAGAAGAAGAGTTATATGAGATAGAGATTTTATGGAAAAAGTTTCAAAACTGGAAGAATTCCAAGGTGGGAGGAAAACGAAAACTGCCACAAATACATTTGAAGACAGGAAAGAAAGTGCAACAATGAAGGAATGCCGCAAGATAAGGAAAGAGCAACAATGAATCAAGGACTGAAACTGAAAGATGGTCCCTAGAAAGTCTTAAAGCAAGAAGTAGAAGAATAGGTATTGTTATGGAACGTCAGTTCTATTGGTTTAATTAATGTAATAATTATTTAGCTTGTTTGTTACCCCAACTGCCAAGGTTTGTGCGAAAATAGCTCCATAACAGTGAAAAAGCCTGTAATATGCACTCACCAAAACGCACAACTCAAAACACAGGGCAATCAAACAATACTCAGGTGCAAAAGGACCGCGATGTGGTTGCCGTCACTGCGCGAATAGCGCCGCATGGTGTCGTTATGCCGCTCTTCCACCGCATTCAGTAAACCCATACACGCGAGTTGCCAGCAAAACTGCCGGTAAAGTGGCGTATTACTGTAAACGTACAACTAAAACTTCAGGGAGAACAAACCAGAGACAGAAGCGAGCAGTACTGAATGCGAACTAGATGGCTACGAATAAACTGGCCATTACTATTGAAGTACAGGAAGTTCCATCAATCAAAGGAACAAGAGACAGCGCATACCGTCGACGTTCGCACTGTCCCTAAAAATGATATCCAAGGAAGCTAAATGAAAGGAAATAGCTTAAGCGTAATCCGTGATTAAGTGCAACCTTCTCTGCAATCCACGTGTTGCAAGAACGTGATAAGGATATGTCGTAAGGGTTATCAGAGAAGATAGGTACAATGACAGTGGGAAAGAACAGCCGTACGTGAAGAAAGTGGACCGAAGTGAACGGCTCTAGTTTACAAGGGAACATCTTAGCGAGGGATGTGAGTGATGGAATGGTGTTACACTGGATAACGAGAGCAAATTAGACCTGTTTTAAAAAGACGGAAGAACAGTGGTATAGCCAAAACCAAACAACGAACAGCAGGCTAAATATTTCCAACTGTCGTGTTGGGTCTGGGTGGAGTGGAGTTTGGCCGAGGGTTGTGCAGACATGTACTTATAATTAACATTCACTCTATTAAACTATACCCCTGTGACAACACCAGAGCCCATATCAGTATAAAGCCTTTGCACTCAATTTCAGTCGAAAAATTATGATTTCAGGAATCTAATGATATATGAGATTAAAACAGTATGGCGCCCCAACATAAATACAATAAGTGTATCTCTCAACGAACAACAGTACTCTGCAACAGACATTATGCTACAATACACCCATGTTGTATTGATGCTATAGTCTTCAGTACGAAGACTGGTTTGATGCAGCTGTCCATGCTACTCTATCCTGTGCCAGTCTCTTCATCTCCGAATACTACTGCAACCTGCATCCTTCTGAACCTGCTTCCCATACTCATCTCTTGGTCTCTCTCCACGATTTTCACCCCTCCCTCCCCCCACCTACTTGTCGCCAGTACTAAACTGACGTCTTCATATTTGTCTAATTAACCGATCCCTTCTTTTTGTCAAGTTGTGCCACAGATTTCTTGTCTCTCCAGTTCTGTTCAGAACCTCCTCATTAGTTACGTTATCTACCCATCTAATTTTCAATGTTGTTCTGCAGCACCACTTTTCGAAAGCTTCTTTTCTCGTCTTGTCTAAATTGTTTATCGTCCGTGTTTCACTTACATACGCGTTTACACACTAGACAGATACTTTCAGAAAAAACTTCCTAACCCTTAAATCTATATTCAATGTTAACAGATATCTCTTCCTCAGAAATGATTTTCTTGTCATTGCCAGTTTACATTTTATGTCCTCTCTACTTCGGCCATCATCAGTTATTTTGCTACTACTTTAAATAACTCGTTTCCTAATCTAATTCCCTCAGCATCACCTTATTTAGTTTTACTACATTCCAGTAGCCTTTTGCTTTTGTTGATGTTCATCTTATATCCTCCTTTCAAGACACTGTCCACCCATCCAACTGCTCTTCCAAGTCCTTTGCTGTCTTCGACAGAATTACGTACCCTAAAATATGTATTTCTTTTGCAGAACTTTAATTCTACTCCAAATCTTTAATTGGTTTCCTTTACTGCTTGTTCAATGTACAGATTGAATAATATCAGGAATGGCTACAACCCTGTCTCACTCACTTCTCAACCACTGCTTTCCTTTCATGCCCCTCAGAAATCCGACGCCTCAGCCTGTGTCCTAGCAAGCTATACATTGGATTCCACTCTCTGCATTTTATCCCTAGTACTTTCAGAATATCAAAGAGTGTACTCAAATCAACATTTTCGAAAGCTTTCTTTAAATGTACACGTGATGTAGATGTAGGTTTGCTTTCTTCAGCCTATTTTCTAAGACATTGTGCAGGTTCAGTATGACTTCATGTGTTCCCTCATTTCTCTGGAACTCGAACTAATCTTCCCTGAAGCCATCTTATATTTCTTTTTCCATACTTCTATAAAATGTAAATATATATGTGAAAATAAAAAAACACACTACTAGAAAAGTGACCACATGTTTATGACAACATCTGTAGATAACTTCTGTCCAGATGACCCTGTTAACTATAGCGTACAACAAATGCACATGTCAGTCCCAGGCCACAAGTAGCTGCTCCCTTATTTCCTCACCCAGAGTGAGTGGCAACCACCATGGCTATTCAACTACTGTGCCTTTGCTATTAATATAGGGCATACTGTCTACGAACCCCACGGTTTCCATTACCAGCCTGCCTTGGGAGACTGTCCCGACAGAAAGCCCCACACCTACACCTCTGGCGTCATAAAGTGGTATGGTATTCGCAAGCCCAATGCTCGCCCACCACCAGTTCACCTTGAAGGACAGCCTTAACAAGTAGTCTTTGAGCTACTGTGTCTCTGCCATCACAATGTGGCACAGTGTCTGTAGGCCCCTCAGCTATTTGTCTGCTTTGGGAGACAGCCCCAATGGGAAGCCATTCAGTCACAGTGCCTCTGCCATCACAATGCAGAGTGGCACTAGCCAGCCTCTTGGTCGACCACTACCAGTATGCTTCTGGAGACAGCCTAAACTGGTAGCTGCCCAGCTACTGTTTCTCTACCTTTACAGTGTATCTTGGAGCCTGCAAGCCCCACTGTCGTCCACTACCAATCCACTCTAAGAGACAGCCCAACAGGTAGCTACCCAGATAAGTTTCCTCTGTCATAACATTGTGGCATGGTGTCTGCGAACTTCATAGTCCCCACTGTTTGCCCACATTTCAAGATTGCTCCAACTGGAGCTGTCCACATACCGTGCCTCTGCCATCACAATGACGCAGGGATCTTGAAGCCTCATGGTCATCCAATACCAGTCCACCTCAAAAGACAGCTGCAACTGGTAACTCTACACCTGCTGTGCCCCTGTCACCACAATGTGACATGACATCTGCAAGCCCCACTGTCATACACCAACAGCCCACCTCCGTGCAAACCCAACAGGTATCCATCTTTCCTCTGCTGTCGCAAGGTAGCATGGCGTCGGCAAGCCCCATGATCATCGACTACTAGTTTGCCCAGGAGACAGCCTCAAGAGCTAACCATCCAGCTACTGTGCTCTGTGGCACAAGCCCTATTGCTGTTCACTATGTCCATATTGGGAGACAGTCTTAACAGGCAGCCATTCAGTTACTGTGTGTTTGCCTTCACAATGTAGCATGGCCTCTACAAGTTGTCTACTCCCAGTCTGCATCAGGAGACACTTTCAACAGGAAGCTGCCTAGCTACCTTTCCTCTGTCATCAAACAGTGGCACAGTATCTGCAAACGACTTGGTCATCCACTACCTGGCTGCTTCGGTAGATACCTCCAACTGGAGAGCTTCCTTGGCTCTGATATCCCAGTGCTACATGGCATCTGGAAGCCCCACGGTACTTCACTACCACTTTGTCTCTGGAGACAGCCCTAGCAAGTAACTTGACATTGCGAACCGACGTGAATGGCCTGTTACAACCACGCAGCAAGATGAATGGTCCAGTACAATCTTATCGTTGCATTTGACCTCGAGTGTCCAGAGCTGTAGCGGCAGCATTCGGATTGCAGACCGAAATTTCGTAGATAATACCAATACCCAGAGAAGGAATATTATACATGTCAATAAGGATTTTGCACTTCTGCTTTGTGTCATGGGTCATGGGGTAGAGAGCATAGAGATAGGTACAGAATGGTTCTTACCGGTATTGGGTTTGCTTCGACTAGTGTAGTATCTACATCTATATCTACATCCGTACTCCGCAAGCCACCTGACGGTGTGTGGCAGAGGGTACTTTGAGTACCTCTATCGGTTCTCCCTTCTATTCCAGTCTCGTATTGTTCGTGGAAAGAAAGATTATCGGTATGCCTCTGTGTGGTATCTAATCGCTCTGATTTTATCCTCATGGTCTCTTCGCGAGATATACGTAGGAGGGACCAATATACTACTTGACTCCTCGGTGAACAAAAGCCCGTACCGAGCTACTGAGCGTCTCTCCTGCAAAGTCTTCCACTGGAGTTTATCATCTCCGTAACGCTTTCGCGATTACTAAATGATCCTGTAACGGAGCGCGCTGCTCTCCGTTGGATCTTCCCTATCTCTTCTATCAGCCCTATCTGGTATGGATCCCACACTGGTGAGCAATATTCAAGCAGTGGGCGAACAAGTGTACTGTAACCTACTTCCTTTGTTTTCGGATTGCATTTCCTTAGGATTTTTCCAATGAATCTCAGTCTGGCATCTGCTTTACCGATGATCAACTTTATATGATCATTCCATTTTAAATCACTCCTAATGCCTACTCCCATATAATTTATGGAATTAACTGCTTCCAGTTGCTGACCTGCTATATTGTAGCTAAATGATAAAGGATCTTTCTTTCTGTGTATTCGCAGCACATTACACTTGTCTACATTGAGATTCAGTTGCCATTCCCTGCACCATGCGTCAGTTCGTTGCAGATCCTCCTGCATTTCAGTACAATTTTCCATTGTTACAAACTCTCGATATACCACAGCATCATCCGCAAAAAGCCTCAGTGAACTTCCGATGTTACCCACAAGGTCATTTATGTATATTGTGAGTAGTAGTAATGTGTCATTGTGGGAGAATATTTGCCGGCTGCGGTGGCCGTGCGGTTCTAGGCGCTCCAGTCCGGAGCCGCGCTGTTGCTACGGTCGCAGGTTCGAATCTGCCTCGGGCATGGGTGTATGTGATGTCCTTAGGTTAGTTAGGTTTAAGTAGTTCTAAGTTCTAGGGGATTGATAACCACAGCAGTTGAGTCCCATAGTGCTCAGAGCCATTTGAATTTTGGGAGGATATTTCATTACTTCGAATATCAAATCTGCTATTAATAGTATATGGGAGTATGGTATTTTTGCTCCATTATTCCACGTCTTTAAATCAGTTCAGTCGCCTAATTTAATATCAGTAGAAGAAGGGTGATTTGGGGGTACAAGGAAACTCTGTACTGTTGCCATTTTTCTTATGAGATCATAGATGACGTCACCATGCAACTTTTACAGATTTATCCTCCACTCCTATGATGTCACAAGCCAATTTTCCTAAGTAAAATACGGCAATAAACTCAAAGAAGGCAGGAAATTCAGAGTAGTTCAATCGTGCCAAGTGTAAATGGCTGGGAAATTAAATAATCCAAGTATAAAGTCCAAGATGGTAGACCTGAAGATATCCTCTATGACGTCAGAATACAAGATGGTAGGTCTGGGCATATGATGACAGCCTGCATGGTTGCCAGACCACTTGTGCTAAGTATAGAATCCAAGATGGAGGACCTGGCGACACTGGCATGGCCTGCATGGTTGTCAGATATTCTAGCTCACTGGTTCAGCCTGCATTGCTACTAGGGCGCTTGTGCTACGATTGGCCTCCTATACTAAATTTAAACTGATACAAAATTTTAAAAAATTACTAGATGTTCCCAACCCATGTTGTCCTATGTTTAAAATCATGTAGCTCAATTGTGCTGTGTTTGTGTGTAGAAGGAACAGGATGAGAACAATTGCAATTTTATTGAAACAAATGGCATCTCATGCCATCCCCACTGAGACAGCCACCCCTGCCGCCCTTGTGCCCATTTGGGTAGCTGTCTCTCATGTGAAGAGATTGCTACGCCAGGTGTAAGTCCCATTCCCACAGGCCAGGAAGACTAAACGTTCATGTGTGTGTGTAATAGGAAAGCATAGGAATGTTTACTTATTTACTCGTTTCAACATATGGAGGACATGTTCGCCAGCAGTCCACAAAGCACAGACAGGTGAGTCATCTTTCACCCCCACAGTGTTGACTCCACTGCACTGAGTGCAACACTATGAGTCCAGTCCTGGCATCCAGCTACAATAGAGCACCGTATGCCCCACTATTTGGGATGCCACGTCATACTGTTTGGAATCCGCTACGGATGGCGTACACACCACAGCCAGCGTGCCTTCAAAAGCATTCTAAGACCTTAATGTACCCAAATTTCAGGAGTGTACAACAACTACATCGTACTGTTTACGCCCATCGACACGAAAGCATTCACTAATGTCACCAATGAATCCCTTACAATCTTACTAACATGAAGCTATTTTCTGTCATCAGGAATGCAGCAACATAAAAATGCATTGACCACTGACTATTGGAAAAGTATGCTGTTTCTAGCAATACATAGCCGCAAGAAAACCTAGGATGCACCAACATTCAACTTTCTAGTGAGACACTCTGACAAGAATTATCAAGTTGTTTCAACAACTTTGTGAAGATACACAGCGCAGCTATTTATAGCCATACACAGGACCATGTTGACTCCAGGACACCATTAACTAACTAATAATCATTTTGCCAGAAATGTGAGAAAGCAGCGATATTTCTACTAAGGCAGAAGGTTTCTAAAGACAGTTGACGATGCACTCGAATGTGAAGTAATCCATATATATTTTTATCAAGTCCACTCGAACAGACCACGCAACCACTTTTCCAAATAATCGAAACGAATCTGATACGGAAACTTTCACCTATACACCCACATTCTAGTGCAATTTGCGATCTTTGCTGGAGTCTAATTAACAGTTTTTGTTTGTAAATCCACAGTGAGATTCCAGTTTGACATTCGTGATTTTTCATGAACCCATGTGTCCTAGGAGAGTTGGGTTTGGTTGCCAGTGCAATGTCTTTCTTGGAGAGCAATACAAATTACATAACTGGAGAAAACTTTAAGGGGGTGAAACTTCTGTACAGTAATCGCATAGTGACTGCAACAACCATTCACTTTTTTGATTGATAACAGTATTATTCTCCAACACACTTATTCTTTAACTAACACTGATTTATGCTGTAGGTAGGCTTTGGCGTGATGGGAATACGCCAGCAGTTGAATGAGATGTAGCATTTGTTGACAATGTGCACTCTCATGGTGAATAACGGGCATGCAAAGTCTATTCCGGTAACTATGAAAGGTTTTCCTTGACTGTAATCGATCGACAGGGCGTGGGACTTCTGTTTTATGGCAAGGTGTTGTATGATGAAACTACATAGCACAAACGTATGTAAAATTTTCAGGACCATATGATGGTCGTGACGATATGAGATTTTCGCATGATGAGGACGTTGCTACATCTCAAATTTTGCAGGAAACGTAGATTCCATCCTATTATGCGAAGTATTTTCCAATAATATCTGTACTTCATGAAGTCAAAATTCGATTCCTTGGTGCTTTCAATGAGCACTCGATGATATACATCCAAAATTTCTGAAAATCTGGAGAATAGTACTGTCTTCTGAGACTGAACATCAGGAGGACCTGTGAGCCATGAAACTCAGTGTCACTATAAGGAAGATTAACATAGGTACTTTAAGATAGATCTCGCGGAGTAGATCTGTGTCTTTGGTAGGACAGTGAAAACATTGAGATGGAGATGTGCTGTTCGTGATTTTCGACACCCGATTTTGGACAAAGTCTTTCCAACAGTTTGGATCACTTTGTATTCAACCTAAAGAAATTGTTTAATTGCTCCACATAACCGCATTTCTATGTCGCAGTTTGTATCTGGGCAGAAGTAGCGTGAAAGCCTTGCACCTATATGTACTGCAAATAGTGCTACATGTGGTAGATTTGATTGCTGAAAGTCTTGCCCTGCTACATACTAGATGAATGGTGCCAACTGTCATAGGTTGCGATCGAAGCTAAATAGCAGCTCAGTACAGCTATTTGGAAGCACCATAAAAGACATGCAGATCGGTGGCACATATTCATGAGAGGCGTGTATTTCATGCGACCAACGACACACGAAGTCGAAAGGCAAAGTCTCTCTCCATTGACTTAAAAACGGATGACGGAAATGTCTTCCATCTCTGGAATAATGTGGTCGAACAGCGTGAGACGTCCCATTCGTTAGTAACGAAATGTCGTCATATGCTATCTTCACAGACGTGGTAGCCGTTTTCTCACATATCAGTATGGAATCTTAGATGGGTAAGGCTGAAAAAATCTTATGGCGTGATGGAGAGCACCTAAATACCATCGAGCAAATTACTGGATGAAGACAGTTGAAGAATTCACAGGTGTGATCAATTTGCGAAAGATTTTTATGCTTATAATCGATTGGAGGATGAGTGGGACTTCTATTTGCTCCCCAGGTGATTTTTGGTAAGCTTACATGTTTCCAAAGGATGAATTCCACCTGAGTTATTTAACAAGGACGCTTGTACGTGAAAACTTTTGCCACTCAAGGCTGCAGACAGCCATCACACTGAATGTAGGGGCGTGAGTGGTGAAAAGGCCAAACGTGCTGACTTGGAGAAGTTCAGCAAGTCTGCTAGGCTATGGGGCATTGAAACGTGTTTGAATGTAGTTACACTTTGAAATATTCCTGACAATTAAGGAATTACTCTCAAATATTTCAGATGAAGTTCAGACGTTATGTGAAGTGCGAATATCACAGGAAATAGAGCAAATCATGCTTTGTTCAGTAGCCATTTAAACTAATTGTGACTCACTTTCAATGAGTTTGTTAAGGAGCTAATAAATGTAGAGGACTGATAATGGATAACAATAACTTACGCTATTGCACCCTGGAGACGAAATGATACTTCACCCCATAAACCTACATGTTACTACATGTTACTGCAAAATTGTATCAAAGTGGACCATGTTGCATTACAATGGTAGTAAACTGTCTCATGTTACAGAAAAACTGTAACAAATTCCCCCTGTTATTATGCAATTGCAAATTTCCCCGTATTACAGCAAAATTGTAACAAATTACCCCATCTATCATCATGTAATAGTAAAAATTTTTACTTGAGAATGTATCTTTGGCAAGACGACAGGTTATGTGGTTTCCGCATGATGGAGCACCACCACAAGTCCACATTACCATTAGCCGACACCTCAACAACATCGTTCCCGGACGTTGGATGGGACACAGAGGCCCAGAAGCATACCAGCTAAATCACCGGACATGAATGTCCTGGATTTTTACCTCTGGAGTAATCTGAAAAGAGTTGTGTATGTTGAATCAGTCCCTGATGTGCAGACCCTTCAGCAGCGCGTTCACAATGCTTGTGATGCTATTCGGAGAGAAGCCGGAATGTGCAAAAGAGTGCAGCAATCCGTGATGTGAAGTGAGAATACGAGCCTTGCATGCCATGTGGGCCACTTTGAACATCTGTTGTGACGTCATGCGATGCAGCACTGTACTGTCTTCTGGGACGATTTGTCGTCGTTGGACATGCACTGTCTATTTCCAGACACATGTTGATATGACGTTTTTCCACCATTTCCAGTGAGGAATCAGTCGCTGCAGTTTGCCCGTTAACGTTAACACTATATACTGAGAACAAATGAGCTGTCAACCACGCTGGCTGCCCTGAAAAGTCCGGGTCTACTATTTTGGATTCTGATGATGGAGGCTATCTTAAGAACTACCATATTTGATTTTGGAATCTCCCAGCGGTTAGCGGTTTGCATTTTACACAAATAGACTGTTTTGAATTTCCCGTCATTTTTCGAATTTCCCACAACATACGTAGGACAGTTGGCCTGCGAGATCACAGAAGTGGAGGAGGGAGACATTTCGCAATGTTGCATGGTGACATTATCGATGACATCTTTGGAAACGTGGCAATGATGGAGACTGTCCTGATATCTCCATAGTGACCCTACGAATAAAGACTGTAAGTCAGGACCGTGGCCATAGTTTACAAATTCGATTTTCACGACAGTTTTTGGCTGAGGGTTATTCGTTGATTTTAACCAGTATAACTTCCGATATTGCGAAAGACTAAGTGGAACCCCTCTAGATTCTTCTACTTTTGGCTGCTAAAGTATAAATGACAACGACTGCATGATGCATGCGTTTCCAGCAAGCACAAACGGAAGCAGTGGACAATGATAACCAGGAAAATGGAGATTGTAAAGCCGCTATTCGTTTTTATTTGAAGAAAATTTTTTGTACAGTGATTTCCAATCAATAATACTTTGTTCTATCTATTGTTCGAGATGTTTTTAAGGTGCAGTGTGCAATTTTTATTTAGCTAATAGAAGAACAAAAAATTTCATATTTTTATTGCCAAACATTCGTCATACCGTCATTTTAGTACAGACAGACCCTTAAAATCATTTCTTATTTACTGCTTAGTAAACTGCAGCCCAAGGGTAACTAATTCTACGATACAAAATAATGTCTCATCAAACCAAACAATGACATTTCATAATGCGCATGCTGACAAAATTTGTTAGATTTGTGACTTTCATATAGTCCCGTTGGTTACTTTTATTAATTTCTTCTATTTCGACTACTTATAGAAGATGTTCTAGTGATTCGTAAGTACGGAATATCGTTTTCTGTATTCCCCGTGGCACGATTCATCAGAAACATTTTATTCAGAGACGAGAGCAAGTTTAAAAAACTTAGTGGCTTCCATCTTCAACGATGGGACTCCTAACAGCATAAACTAAATTTCTTTTCTGTTTTCCTTATTTTCGTAACATAGATTTATGTAACTACTCGCTCATTAATTCTGCTGATTGTCTGACATACAAACTGCGTCCCACAGACTGTTTCACTTACTCTCTTACTTAAATACTAGGGGATTTCAAGAAGTAATTACATATGCCAACTTATGCACCCCTTGCAACAAGAGCGGCAGCACGTATTATGGGTTCCCGCAGAGACAGTTCTGCTGCGATGCCGGTACGGCTAACAGCTGCACCACAGGTGCGAATGAAATAGCACAGCAACTGAAAAGGTACTCCATCGTTGAAGTACGCAGAACAGTATGATTCTTGTGGACAAAACGTCTCCAAACAGCCAGCAAGGGTAGATTCATTCGAGCCATGTCTTCTGAGTACCGCATCTTTCACTAACGTTTGTTACTGTATTTCTTTTGTCGTTATTGCTTTTTCTTTATTTCCAACACAATTTCTTCGTGCCATAGATATGAGATTTATGACTGTGGCTACCTCCCGAGTATTTTACTTCTTAGGTTATCGTTTTGTAGACTGTCAAAACACTTATGGAATCAGACGGAATCTCTAACTTTATCTAAAGATTCAGCTCACTCCTATATCACACAGTGGAGTCCATATCTTGAGATAGCGCATAATACACTTTAAGATACCGCTGCAACTGCCTGGTACATCCCGGACGTATTACTCAAGACATGGAGGAAAACATTCGCTTCTGCGGAGCAGTCAAGAAACAGGGGAAGCCATCACAGTCACAGATCACCGTGGCCTCCGTCCGTGGCGTATACGGCTTCATGTCTTTGAGCTACGGACTTTGAGAAATCACTAACAGGTTCCGCGGGGAGTTTTCCAAGCCGTCAGCAGGAGCAATCTCCAGCGTGGAACAATCGTAGGAGGTGTTGGCTGCGCCGTAGTTGCGTCTTCTAATTATAAGACACTTTCATGAAACATTGGCGCGCGGATAGAAGGAAGAAGGTAAGAAGGAAATAAAGAAGATTAGCGTTTAACGTTGACGACGAGGTCATGCGAAATGAGCCTAAAGCTCATCTAGTTGAAGTATGGGTAATAAAATCGGCTGAACACCTGGTTGTTGCCTCGTTAACAGACGTAACACTATACACTATCAGATCAAAAATGTCCAGACACCCCGGTGTAATGCATAACTGAGCACTGGGTGCCACGAGTGGCGGACCCGCCGGTAGGAAAGGAGGGGTGGAGTATTGCGTTGTCAGCAGAGAGCTCAGTGACTTCGTACGTGGACTGGTCACTAGATGTCTCCTGAGTAACAGATCCATCAGGGACGTTTCAGACCCTCTAAAACTGCCGGAGTCGGCTGTTGCTGATGTAACTGTGAAGTGGAAATACGAAGGAACAGCCTCAGGTAAACAAAGACCTGACAGACCTTATGTGCTGAGCAACAGGGACCGCGTGAAATCAGCGTAAATAATGACTCATGGATTCGAAGGGGCTACCAGCAGTTTAGCTAGCGTAGTGACTGCGTGAGGAGTTAAAAAGAATAATGTACAATGTATGAGCAGGTCCTCGAAAGCCACGTTTTTTCTGTACATTAAACATGTTAAATGTAATCGCAGTTGCGAATATGAATAACGGTCAGATGTAGAATGTAATGACGACAGTGCAAATTTGTGCTGGAACGAGACTCGAACCCGGATTTCACGCTTTTCGCGACCATTCGCCTTACCATTTGGATACTTGGCCAGACCCAGACATCCGTATCTCGTCAACCATATGTCTACAACCTTTAGTCGTACATCCCTTACGTATTTTCCCTTGCCGGATGTCATCCGATAAATACGATGTTGCAGTACCGGTGTTATTCCGAATTACAATGCAAAGTTCCTCCGGACATTCAAGTGCCTTCGAAGGAACTTTGCATCGTAGCTTAGAACAACACAGGCACTGCAATTCGTATATATTTCCGTAGTCAATGCTAAGCAACGTTTTTGGTGGTGTACGATACGTGCTATTATGTGTAGTGCCAACAGTGAAGTACGGAGGAGGCATAATTATGGTGTAGGGATGTTTTTCGTGCTTGGGGTATGATCCCCGTATTGCGTTTAACGAAAAGGTAAATGCGGAAGAATATGGACACTTTTATAGGACTGTGTACTACATACTCTAGAGGAGCAGACAGGAGACGATGATTGTATGAGCATTACAACGAGCCCTGTATAAAGCAGCGCCTGTGAAGCAATGGTTTACGTGCAACACTATTCCTGAAATGGACTGATCTGCCCATACTCCAACCTGAAACCGACTGAACACCTTATGCGATGAGTTGCAACTTATAACCCGCCCCACGTCACACCGTCCACAAGGTATGGTCCACCAGACGTTCAGACACCTCATTGAAAGTGTCTTCGTCAGAGTTCAAGTCATCATAAAGGCGAAGAGAGATCACACTAACACGTCTCCTGACACGTTTAATCAGACAGTGCGGTTGCTGATGAAACAATGCCATTTTCTACGTCACCTAGCGGTTTTAGCAGCCTGTCTCTCACTAGAGACTCGCCAAACCACAGATTCTGTAAGCCACCTTGGTGTGACATCTAGATCTACATGTAAACTCCGCAAACCATTGTCAAAAACAGGGCAGAGGTTTTTAAGCACAGTACCACCTATCAGGGCTTCTTCTTGTTCCATTCGCATATGGAATGTGGGAAGAATGACTCTGCACGTGGACAGTAACTGGTATCTTTTTGTCAGTGCGGGCCCTACAAGAGTGATACGTTGAAGGTCGTAGGTTATGTCTAGAATCCTCACTTGAAGCTAGTTCTTGAAACTTTGTAAGTAGGCGTTCGTAAGATGAGCCGAATAACTGCTTGCATAACGGCCAGAAGAGCACCAATGTGTTATCGACTTTCTCAATTTGTGAAGCCTTTTTTATTGAGCAAATTGCCCAATTTTTCTGAAACCATAATCATTTGTTTGTCTGTACATGTACATCCCATCTACCGCTTTTCGTCCTATTCAGATAATTTCTTTGTGGTGCGTCGTTTCTTTTTTTTGTCCTTTTTTGTCTTTCTGTCATCGTATTGGTTTATGTAGATATTTGTAAGTAGGCTGTTTAGGTTTTTATGTTGGTAACGGCACGTAACGCTCTGTGTGAAAATCACTGGCTCTGCTGTGTGCAGTTCGTGGCTGGTTGGCATTGTTGGAATATTCGCTATTGTAGTGTTGGGCAGTTGGATGTGAACAGCGCGTAGCGTTGTGCAGTCGGAGGTGAACTGCCAGTAGCAGTGGATGTGGGGAGAGAGACGCCAGAGTTTTGAGAGGGGACGATCTGAACATGTGTCCGTCAGAAAAAGGAAATTTGTAAGACTGGATGTCGTGAACTGATATATATATATATATATATATATATATATATATATATATATATATATATATATATATATTATGACTTTTGAACATTATTAAGGTAAATACATTGTTCTCTATCAAAATCTTTCATTTGCCAACTGTGCCTATCAGTAGTTAGTGCCTTCAGTAGTTTGAATCTTTTATTTAGCTGGCAGTATTGGCGCTCGCTGTATTGCAGTAGTTCGAGTAATGAAGATTTTTGTGTGGTAAGTGATTCATGAAAGGTGTAGGTTATTGTTATTCAGGGCCATTCTTTGGTAGGGATTATTTAAAGTCAGACTGCGTGGCGCTAAAAATATTGTGTGTCAGTTTAGTGATGATCAGAATAAGTAAAGAGAGAAATGTCTGAGCACGTTCAGTTTTGCTCAGCTGTTTGAAAATCAAATGACGGAAGAGGTTTTCCAGCACTCTCACTTTTTTTTTTCTAAGGTGACGTTTCAATGTGTTACTACTGGTGTGATGGAAGAAAATGGTTCAAATGGCTCTGAGCACTACGGGACTTAACATCTATGGTCATCAGTCCCCTAGAACTTAGAACTACTTAAACCTAACTAACCTAAGGACATCACACAACACCCAGCCATCACGAGGCAGAGAAAATCCCTGTCCCCGCCGGGAATCGAACCCGGGCGCGGGAAGCGAGAACGCTACCGCACGACCACGAGCTGCGGGCGTGATGGAAGAGAGTCCCTTAAATAATTAAATAAATAAATTCCACTGTACGTACACCAAATGTGACATTTATACTGTTCTCCTATATAAAGACCACAGACGGCTTTACTCGTACCTACTTTTTGTGCGTCCGGTGAAACGCTAGTCCTTCGTTCATTTCATGCCAATTTGTCGTCAGTTACATATCGCCTTTGTGGTGTTGTAATGTTAATGGACTTTGATCTTACTGGAAAGCGCGACACTGATCAGTCTCTATTATCGATGTGTTTACCTGTGGATTACCTGTTGTTTAGCGGCATTGTAACATGACGCAATCGCAGGTGACGTCATGTTTGCGGCCGAAGATACGTTTGTTTACGGCCTGTCTCTCAAACGAGTACCGTCCAGTTTTACCTCCTCGAGCACGTGGAAGCTATGTGCGTGTAGTATTTTACTCAGACAAACAATATCATTGACTTGCAACGTCACCGTCAGTACTGATCCATTTTATGCAAATGACATCGATATCATATATGTAAGACATGGTACTTTTAAGCACTTTTGCATATGGTACAGTGTACATCACAGACTACAGTATTAAAGTCAATTATTGTCAGAAATTTATCAGTCCTAGCAAAACACAGAGATTCGTTTAGGTCAAGAAACGAAGCTCGAGAATTGGTGTCCCATCGAAAGTTACGTCATTAGTGATGTTTCACTAGGGAGATGAAGGAAATCGGATTTTGACTTGTTGAGGAGATTATTATGCTTCAATTTCATGTAATTTATGATAATTATAGTAGCATATGTGTCTCTGTATGAGAGTGTTTTTTTTTTAAATCTTTATTTACCATCAACAATAATAATTATACATCCAACCCACCTCCTTATTTGATTAGTGGGTCTTACTTGCTACTGTTAGTTACAATTAGCAGCTAATTATAATATATATTAAGTTGTAAGCTACAGCTATAATTTAGTGTGAATGGGCAGCTATACAATTTATTTTAACTTCTAAGTTTTTAGCTAAACCTACATTCTACTTCCTGCAGCATCACAGGTGTGTCAGTAATGTACAAACCTACTTTATTGCCTTGCCCATCGAGCTAATCCCGATGGGCGTGCCCCTGACACTGGGCTGGCCAGGATGTTAATCGCTGCAGGTTCCTAAATCTAGATTTCTAATCTAATTCCTACTAACTAGTTCTAACCTACGCCATCTCCAGTGTATTGTCAATTCCAGGTTATTCATATCCCCCCCCCCCCCCTAATCCCGCGCGTGGCGGATTCCAGACTAAACGGTCGGCCTATCCACGCGCAGGCGGAATGGGAGTAGGGCACATTAGTCATAATCAGTGCTATTTAGTCTTGTTCCCTCATGTATTCCCTCAACACCTTCTGTGATAGCTCGTTGGCAAGTCTATTTATTATTTGGAAGGTGTCTTCTTGTCTTATTAGGTTGTAAGTGTCATGGTCAGGTAGTTGGTCCCGTAGTGTAGAGGCAACATCATTGAAGAGGGGGCACTCGTAAATCACATGATCGGGAGTGCCCTCCGGTTCACCACATTCACACGCGGGTGTGGCCCTTTTCCCAAACCGGCATAGGTATGCCGGGTAAGGTCCATGTCCAGTGAGAAAATGGATTAGCCCTCTGGAGGGTTCAAAGTACTTCATTTTTAGCCGTTCCCTAATACTTGGTATCAACTCATGTGTCCTGCGCCCTGTTCCATTGTATGAGAGTGTTTCCAAGTTTTATGCACCCATAGCCGACTCCAAAAGAGTTATTCTTTTCATTCCGGGCCAGTAAAAGTTATTGATCAAAACAAATGCGGCGCTCTCGAAAATACATTTTGGGCGTATATTGTCAAATTTTGTAGCGTATTATGTAATTAAGGGAATATTATTTGCTTGCTTCTAGACTTAACTGAATAGTATGAGTCAGAAAGTTTCTTTATACTGACGTATAATGACATGACATCCGACTGGAGTAATATAATTTTGGGCTGTATGACTTTATTTTCACTATAGTACATGGCTCCAATGTCGTTTCGATTGCGGATGACGCTTGTACAATTGACACAAATTCATGTCACGAACTGAATACTCAAGCAGATCATATTGTAGAGAGAAGCTCACGGCTAACAGTCATTTTGGTGCACATCTACATCTACATGTGCATACATTCTCCTCAAGCCATCGTACGATGCAGGAACGACGATACTCTGTTCCTCAACTAATTAATTCCTTTCCTATTCCACTCGCGGCAACGGCCTTGCCGCAGTGGGTACACCGGTTCCGTCAGATCAGAGAAGTTAAGCGCTGTCGGGCGTGGCCGGCACTTGGGTGACCATCCGGGCCGCCATGTGCTATTGCCATTTTTCGGGGCGCACTCAGCCTCGTGATGCCAATCGAGGAGCTACTCGAGCGAATAGTAGCGGCTCCGGTCAAAGAAAACCATCGTAACGACCGGGAGAGCGGAGTGCTGACCACACGCCCCTCCTATCCTCAACTAAGGATGACACGGCGGTCGGATGGTCCCGATGGGCCACTTGTGGCCTGATGACGGAGCGTGAGTGCTATTCCACTCGCAAATGGAGTGAAGAAAACCGGCTTTCTATATGCCTCCGCACAAGTCCTAATTTCTTTTATCTTGTCATCGCGGTCCTTGAGCGAAATGTACGTTGGTGGCAGTAAAATCGTTCTGCAGTGAGTCGGGAATGCCTGTTCTCTTATTTTTTTCAACAGCGTCTCGCGAAAAGAAATTCCTCTTCCCTCCAGGAATAAATGAGTTCACGGAGCATTTCTATAATACTCACTTGTCGATCAAACCTACCGATACGAAATCTAACTGCACATATCTTTATTGTTCCAATGTCTTGCTTTAATACGACATGGTAGGGATACCAAACACACTAGCACCACTCAAACGAAGGTCGCACAATTGTCTTATACATAGTCTCCTTTATAGATTTCCTAAAATTCGCCCAATGAGCCAAGGTCCACCATTCACCTTCCCTGCAACCGACCGTATGTTCAAGTTCCATTTCACGTCAGTTTCCAACGTTACGCCTAAATAGTTAATCGTCGTGACTGTGTCAAGCGCAAACAACTAATACCGAATTAGAAAAATACAGGATTGTTTTTTTGTATTCATCTGCATTAACTTACTCTTTCTTCTCATTTACAGCAAACTGCCATTCTTCACAACAAACAGAAATTCTGTCTAATTCATCGTGTATTCTTCTGCAGTCTCTCAGTGCCGATTCTTCTTGTGGTTTCTCTGAAATGGTAGGACAATTGGGGTCTGTGGATAGGTGGGAAGATCTCGTGGAAGGCACATATTCACGATCTCTCCTCAGTTTACTCTAAGGACTTTTCTCTTGGAATCCCGATCTTGTTTACGACCATTTGGCTTTTACTTTGGTGACTATCTGTTTGTGGCTTCACTTAATGAATGTTGCTCCACCAACAACCGCTCATATACGCAGTCTATTATTCACAGCCCTGAACCAGATTAGGGCAGCTCCGCTGCTGGAAACAACACCAATCAGTTTAGGCCAGGGAATCTAGGCGGTAAGTGTACTATCAGCGAATTAAAGTTACGAATATTGGTTCCTGTTTTCAGTTTATTCCATCAGACAAGCTTCACAGTATTTGCAAATTTTAGAAAACGGTGTATGTACAGGGTCTCCTTTATTGTCAAGTAGAATAACGGGGGAGGCGAGACATACGACACTAATCACCTACAGCCCGCAGCTCGTGGTCGTGCGGTAGCGCTCTCGCTTCCCACGCCCGGGTTCCCGGGTTCGATTCCCGGCGGGGTCAGGGATTTTCTCTGCCTCGTGATGGCTGGGTGTTGTGTGACGTCCTTAGGTTAGTTAGGTTTAAGTAGTTCTAAGTTCTAGGGGACTGGTGACCATAGATGTTAAGTCCCATAGTGCTCAGAGCCAACTAATCACCTACCATTCTCCTATCCTTGATTAACGAATGAAAGGACTTAAAGAAGTAAGTTCCACATTATTATGGCAAGCCAAGTAAATTTTACTAACTGGTGCACTACACATCAAAGTGACACAGATGCAGGACACTATTTTTAAACACAATCACCAAGTCGCTGTAAGTAACGGTCTGAACGTTCTATCAGTCATTCATTCCTGACGAAAGAAATCCGCTCTTTGGCCACGGAGCCACTTCAAAACCTCTGTGTGAATGTCCTCATCGTTGCAAAATACTTTCCCCACAGATATTCTTTCAGCTAGCCGAAAAGATGGACGTCACATGGTGCCAGATCTTGACATCGCGATCACTACCACCCACGTCTGTGCAGCCTTGGTCAAATGGTCGGCGCCATTTTACTACGACTGGACCAGGTATTGCATTTGATTCATATTCTACAAGAATTTTACTGTGAATCTGTGTGCTTTTTAGACGTTTTGTCCACAAGAATCTACTCTTCGGCGTACTTCATTTTTGGAGTACGTTTCCATTTGTCGCACCATTTCAATCGCTCATTGTGATGCACTTGTTATGCGTAACACAGGAAAACGGCGTCTGAATGAAATACGGAGCACGTTACTTTCTTCTGGCAATGCGCCACATTTGTTGCAGAATGACATGAGTAACTTACTTTTTGAAGTCTCCTCTTAGAAGATATTTGCCAAAATTATTATCAGCTTCAATGAAAAAAACGCAGTTTTATAGGCAAACAAAGAGGTTGGTATTACAAGCGGATATAGCACAAAAGGCCACTTCAAGTTGCGAACGAATGTACAGACCGGGCCAATGAGTGACTGTCAGCACATTTCTTGCGATTCATATATTATGACAACGTTGCACTTGTACTAAGAGCCCTAGAGAAATAGGCACTGTTCCACCCAGGTTGCTGTAAGAAGCAATGCACACGTCATTGCTACAGCTTTCATTTGAGCTCATCAAGGTGGTGGGAAGTTCGGATTTGAAAGAGGGTTCAGACGTGTTTATTCCAGATCGGAATGGATATTCTAGATCATCTAAACTCTTCTCCGCAGTACTACATGAAATTTTCAGAAGTGCAAACTAGGAGATGCAAAAAGAATACATGTTACCTGGACATACCTGAACCACCTTGTTGTAATGACGAGATTGTATTCTTTGCCTAGGACATGTAAATTCGGCAATGAATGGAGGCCATTAATGAAAATGAATTATACACTACTGGCCATTATAATTTGCTACACCAAGAAGAAATGCAGATGATGAACGGGTATTCATTGGACAAATATATTATACTAGAACTGACATGTGATTACATTTTCACGCAATTTGGGTGCATATATTCTGAGAAATCAGTAACCAGAACTACTACCTCTGGCCGTAATAACGGCCTTGATACGCCTGGGCGTTGAGTCAAACAGAGCTTGGATGGCGTGTACAGGTACAGCTGCCCATGCAGCTTCAACGCGATACCACAGTTGATCAAGAGTAGTGACTGGCGTATTGTGACGACCAGTTGCTCGGCCACCATTGACCAGACTTTTTCGAATGGTGAGAGATCTGGAGAATGTGCTGGCCAGGGCAGCAGTCGAACATTTTCTGTATCCAGAAAGGCCCATACAGGACCTGCAACATGCGGGCGTGCATTATCCTGCTGAAATGTAGGGTTTCGCAGGCATCTGATGAAGGGTAGAGCCAAGGGTCATAACACATCTGAAATGTAACAACAACTGTTCATAGTTCCGTCAGTGTGAACAAGAGGTGACCGAGACGTGTAACCAATGGCACCCCATACCATCTCGCCGGATGATACGCCAGTATGGCGATGACGATTACACGCTTCCAATGTGCGTTCACCGCGATGTCGCCAAACACGGATGCGACCACTATGATGCTGTAAACAGAACCTCGATTCATCCGAAAAAATGACGTTTTGCCATTCGTGCACCCAGGTTCGTCATTGAGTACACCATCGCAGGCGCTCCTGTCTGTGATGCAGTGTCAAGGGTAACCGCAGCCATGGTCTCCGAGGTGATAGTCCATGCTGCTGCAAACGTCGTCGAACTGTTCGTGCAGATGGTTGTTGTCTTGCAAACGTCCCCATCTGTTGACTCAGGGATCGAGACGTGGGTGCACAATCCATTCCAGCCATGCGGATAAGATTCCTGTCATCTCGACTGCTAGTGATACGAGGTCGTTGGGATCCAGCACGGCGTTCCGTATTACCCTCCTGAACCCACCGATTCCATATTCTGGATCTCGACCAACGCGAGCAGCAATGTCGCTATACGATAAACCGCAATCGCGATGGGCTACAATCCGACCTTTATCAAAGTCGGAAACGTGATGGTACGCATTTCTCCTCCTTACACGAGGCATCACAACAACGTTTCACCAGACAACGCCGATCAACTGCTGTTTGTGTATGAGAAATCAGTTGGAAACTTTCCTCGTGTCAGCCGTTGTTGGTGTCGCCACCGGCGCCTACCTTGTGTGAATGCTCTGCATGTTCTTCCTGTCGGTTAAATATCGCGTCTGTAGCACGTCATCTTCGTGGTGTAGCAATTTTAATGACCAGTAGTGTAGTAACCCTAAGTAACTTACAGTCAACCAATCGAAAAGAAAATAATACAAACTGATAATGAAGCCATGAAATTAGTTGCAGAGCTTTCATGTTTAAGGTTGTTGCCAATGACTGTATTGACAAGAAGTCAAATGAAAATAAGAGAAAAAATTCCCATGTTTGCTCTTGGTGAACTAGGGAAACCTTTTTTTCAGATTTGTCCAGAAAAGGTTATTTGCAGCCAGTATGTATCAGCAACGTTGATACATCGCAATGAGACGCGGACTGCCAATGTTTAAAAAAATCGAAGAGCAATGAAGGACGAATCTTAGTGAGTAATAACCGAGACAGAAGGCGGGTCAGGGAGGATGCTGGCGTGAAGGGCGTAATTATGGTCTCTATAAACTACACTCACCGACACAGCATATACCAACGTCGGTTCTTTTAATTAACGCTGACTACTGCTGTGTTTTCAATACCTGTAACCACTCGAAAATGACCTTTGGTCGAAATTTCTATAGTGGACATTATAACGAATATTAAATAGTACAGTCGTTAGTGAATAAGAAATCATTTGTAAAATATTTTGTATGTTTGTGGCTTCTTACACGGAAACTTTGCTGCTTCTGTTGAATACCGTCGATATTTTCCGTTACGCCGAATTCCAAGTGGTTTTCCTTTCTTTCGAAAGTTTGTTAACACACTATGAGAAAGTAGTCTGCATCCATTGCCCGCTTCTCACGTGAACGTGAAGCTCAACAAAAAGTAAATAAACAGTAATCCGTCACTAAACAAGCAACGCCTAGCACGCACGATATCCCGCACATCACAGAGTTCCGCTACACGAGTTAACGTGAACATGACTTGCAGAAAGCTAGCACCCATTTCACATGAAGTGTGTGCAGTGGCATTTCAACAACTTGAATATTCTCGGAGGGTGATGTACTTCTATTAGCACTGTTTATTGATGAAGTCACGTTACACCGAATGAAATGAATAAGATATTATTTTTACGTCCTCAATTATTTGTTGAATATACTGCAATCTCTGCATTCCTTTACAATTCTTACGCTCTACAGCAGCCACTGGTGCCATGGGAGTTACTCCTGATACCTTAACAGATGTCCTATCATCCTGTGAATTTTAAAATTTTCCCGGCGAATTGACTGTTCAAACAACAGTTGTTTTAACAGTCCTATCATCCTGTCCCTTCTTCTCGTCAGTGTTTTCTATATATTCCTTTCCTCACCGAATATGTGGAGAACCTCCTCATTTCACACTTTATCGGTCCTATCTTTCATCATTCTTCTGTAGCACCACATCTCAGATGCTTCGATTCTCTTCTATTCCGGTTTTTCCACAGTCCATGTTTCGTTATCATACAATGCTGTGCTCAAAATGTACATTCTCACAAAATTCTTCCTCAAATTAAGGCCTGTTTTTGATACTAGTAGACTTCGCTTGACCAGAAAAGGCCATTTTTCCAGTGCTAGTTTGCCTTTTATGTCCTCCTTGCTGCGTCCATCACGGGTTACTTTGCTGCCTAAGTTGCATAATTCCTCAACTTCATCTGCTTCCTGATCACCAAATTCTCTGTTAAGTTTCTCACTGTTCTCATTTCTGCTACTTCTCATTACTTTCGCCTTTCTTCGATTTACTCCCAAACCATATGCTGTACTCATTAGACTGCTGATTTCAGTCAACAGATCCTGTTACTCATCTTCACTTTCGCTGAGGACAGCAATGTCATCAGCGAATCTTATCACTGATATCCTTACATCTTGAATTTTAATTCCGCTCTCGAACCTTGCAACTTGTATGCATGAGGTGTTAAGTTGATTGTGCGATAATTCTCGCATTTTTCGGGTCTTGAAATCTTGAAGATTGTGTGGAAGATGTTTTCCCGGAAGTCTGATGATATATCGCCAGTCTCATATATTCTACACTCAGCTTAACAGTCGTCTTGTTGCCACTTCCCCCAGTGATTTTAGAAATTCTGATAGGGTGTTGTCAATCCCTTCTGCCTTGTTTGATCTTAAGTCTTCCAAAGCTCTTTTAAACTTCTGATTCTAACGCAAGATCCTCATCTCTTGCCTGTCCTGTTTCTTCTTCTATCATGTCATCAGACAAATCCTACCCCTCGTAGAGGCCCTCTTGTACGCTTTTCATCCATCCACTCTCTCCTCTGGATTTAACAGTGGTATTCCTGGTATTCCCATTACGCTCTTAATGACACCATCTTTGCTTTTAAGTTCACCAAAGGTTGTTTTGACTTTTCTGTACGCTGAGTCAATCCTTCCGACAATCATTTCTTTCTCTGTTTGTTCACATTTCTTATGCAGCTAATGCGCCTTAATTTCCCTGCACTTCATGTTTATCTTATTCCTAAGTGACTTGTATTTCTGTACTGCCGAATTTCCGTGAACGTTTTTGTACATCCTTTTTTCGTCGATCAGCTGAAATAATTCTTCTGTTACCGTGGTTTCTTTGCTGTTACCTTCCTTATACCTATGTTTTCTTTCCAGCCTCTGTGACTGCCCTTTTTAGTGATCTCCATTCCTCTTCAACTAAACTGCCTACTGAGCCTATCGCAGTATCTATAGCCTCAAAGAACTTAAAGCGTAGCTCTTCATTTCTTGGCATTTCCGTATGCCATTTCTTTGCACATCGTTTCTTCCTGATTAGTCTGTTAAACTGCAACCTACTCCTCACCATTACTAAATTGTGATCTGAGTCTATATAGGCTCTCGGGTAAGCCTTATAATCCAATATCTGATTTCGAAATCTCTACCTGACCGTGATGTAATGTAACTGAAATCTTTCGGAATTTCGCAGCCTTTTCCAAGTATAGCTCCTCCTCTTGTGAATCATGAGCAGAATATTCGCCACTACTTGTAGAACTCAATCAGTCTGTATTCTCTCTCATTCCTATTACGAGGCCCATATTCTCTCGTAACCCATTCTTCTACTCATTCCCCTACAACCACATTCCAATACCCCAAAACCATTACATTTTTATCTCCCTTTACACACTGAATTACCCTTCAATATCCTCCTATACGTTTTCTGTCTCTCCATCTTCTGCTTGCGAAGAAAGAATGTATACCAAAACTATCGTTGCCGATGTTGGCCTGTTGTCGATTCTGATGCGAACAACACTATCACTGATTTGTTCACAGTAAATCACTCTCTGCCATATCCTCCTATGCAAAGCGAATGCTACACCCGCCATACAATTTTATGTTGCTGCTGATGTTATCCTATACTCATCTGATTGGTAATCCTTGTCTACTTTTCATTTAATTTCACTGACCCCCATTATCTCTAGCTTTAACTTAAGCATTTCCCTTTTCAGATGTTCTAGCTTCCCTACTACGTTCAAACTTCTGACGTTCTACGCCCAGATTAGTAGAACGCTATCCATTTCTTGGTTATTTAATCTTTTTCTCACGATCATCTCTCCTTTGGCAGTCCAGTCCTAGAAATCCAAATGGGGGACTAGTCTGGAATGTTTTGCCTATGGAGAGGCCATCATGACACTTTTTCAATTACAGCTCACATATCCTGTGGATACACATCATGTGTTTTTAATGCAGTGGTTTCCATTGCCTTCTGCACCCTCATTCCGTTAATCATTGCTGATTCCTTCATCTTTATGGGCAAGAGAGTACGCTGGACATCTGTCAGTTACTCCGCCTTCTTTGATAATGCCGTTGGCAGAGCGTGGGTGACTTCTTGTGTCAGAAGTCTTCGGCTGAAATTGCTGATGATTTTGTATTAAAAAGTTAAGCAGTGTAGCGGTCGAACTCAGAACCGAAGACGTTTTGAATACTAGTCAAAGACACAACCCCCCCTTTTCCTCATTTTGTCCGTCATTGTTCTCGTCATTTGATCTGGGTGGAAGTCACATGACACCCCTTCTAGTTTATCGTTGAATACTTCACTCAGTTCTTTTTATTACAGAAGGCAGCCCGATTTCTGACGGAACACGCTGAGGTACGGCGTCTGATACTCCTAGACCACAACGTATGTATAACAAACGCAGATGCAAATAATGACCTCAGTACAACCTACATGGTACAGCCCTAACAAAATTTCGTATTTGTTTGTCAATCAGTGTGTAGTGGCCCATGACTGATGACACGTTTACAGGTCCTGTTCTTCTTGAAGATGAAATGACATGACACATCCACTTTCATTTGGCTTGCCGATGCGAAAATAAGTTAGCTGAAGTAGTAGAGGTCGTTCCGTTGGTCCTATTGAACACATGTACCGTCAACATCATAGCGGTCCTCCCCATTCTATTTTGGACGTCTTTTCTGTAGTACCTGGACAGATCCTGAAAATTTCATTACCTATCCACCGTGAAATGTAGCTCTGACACTGGGTTGTGTTGGTAAGGTGAAATGAAGAATGAATAAAACACGAGAAACGTGGACTCACGAAATAAGCTGCCAGATCACATCTCGTGCGCTGTTGTCATAAAGAAACGCAGAGATAAGCAACCAGCCATGTTCTTTTGAGAATACAAAAAAGGCTCGAACTAAATGATGGGCTTTACCAGTATGTATTGAAAACTGTTGAAAAACTGACATAGAATTATTTTAAATACATTACATACTATCTGCATATGTATTATCAACTCTGTCAGGTTTTTAACCTTATAAATAAATCATAATAACTAACACATAAAAATAAATAAAGCAATTTCACGATGATAAATTTACTACCAATACCAGAATCATCATAGAAACTCAAAAGCAGTTATCGTCATATATAGACACAAATTATAGAATCATTCAAAAATACAGAAGGTCACATTTGCTATTTAATATCTACGTTGACTACATGACGAGGATCTGAAAAGACGAGACTGTTCTGTCGAGAATCAAATTAGGAAACTAACTCTGTATGAACACCTTATTCTATGCTAACAATCAAGTGAAAGCTAATAAAGACAAATTGCGTAGGGCTCCGTATGCGCTACATCTCTTCAACTACGCATATAAATTAAAGATTTCAAAGACTAAAACTAAAATAATGGCTCCCCTAGGAAGGGAATCAATGAAATCGAAAATCTGTGTATTAATAAAACATCGGCGCCAATACTCATTTCTAGTACCCTGGCTGCGACATAACCCATCAAGAAGATGGGGAGATGAAATAGTAAAACAAACTCCAATGAAAGTATACGTCGGAGACCTGTAAGAAACCTTAACAGGAAAGTGACCGAAGAGATACTAATGAAATTTTATAAAGTAATGGCAATACCAATCTGTTGTACAGGACAAGTATTAGTCTCTTATAACACCAAGTCTTAGACATCTGGAAACATCAGAAACGAGATTTCTCAAAGCCGTAAAACGCTGTAGTAGAGAAGAAATCGCCACGAAAATTTACGTAAGAGCAGACTTATGTGTAAAATCTATAGCAGAGGAAGCTGCGCAGAATAAAACTGAATGGAATGTGTTGTGCTGATGTTAAAGACCAAGATCCCAAAGCAAGCCTTACATAAATCCTTGGGGAGAAGATCAATGGGTAGACTGAGGAGAACAAGGTGAAAGAGGAAGAGGTTTATCTTAGCCTAAAAGTGGAAATCTGGAAGAAGAAGAAGAAGAAGAACGATTTACCTCTCGAGCCGTTCAAAATAAAACAAGTGCGAACCAACTTTACTTCGAATTTCAGCAGTAGCGTCATTGGTTTGTAGGTCCCCATGTACACGGTGGTTGAACCCCGAGTTGATTGTTGAGAAGCGCACGGTTCCCTAAGTCTCACAGTTGTCCTCCCAGGGCACAGGACGAGGTTCAAGTGTCATTTCGGCAGATTGTTAACTTCTCGCAAATACTAGTCTTTTTATCTCAGAGTAAGAAAACTTCGGTCAACTAAAAATTACAATACAGATGCAGATACATCGCACTATTTTTCAGCTCTCTCTCTCATCTAGTGACTGTTTTTGCTTCTGTTTATAGAAATGAGGAACACTTGTTCACACTATGATAGCTTCCAGGGGGGGGGGGGGGGGGGGGAATTAAGAACACGGCACAAAACGTTGAAGAATAGGAGAAATGAAAAGTTAATGAAGCTAATTGTTCTTGTTTGCGAGAATTCAACGCTCGAAAAGATGTGGCTAGGTTACACTTTACCTAAGAGATGTAAGTAGCTATATCATTTATGTATCAGGTGGTCAAAATTATCCAGACGCCCATATGAAAGACGGAATTGACCACTAGATGTCACGAGAGGCGAACCCACCAGTAAAAAAGGAGTGTTGTCAGCAGAGAAGAGGTAACAGCAGAATGGATCAACCAGGAGAACGCGGCGACTTCGAACATGGAGTAGTCGTTCGATGTCACGGGAGTAACAAATCAGTCAGAAGTATTTCAATCCTTCTAAAGCTGCCTAACTCGCCTGCTGGTAATGTGACTTTGAAGTGGAAACCCAAAGTAACAACCACAAGTAAACCAAGGCCAAACAGACAGGGATCGTCGAACAGAGCGGAAGGTAGCTGTAAAACACTGCACGAAATCAGCGGGAGGCTTCAGTCGCGAGTTCCAAACAGCTACCAGCAGTTCAGCTAACACAGTGACTGTCCGCAGGGAGTTAAAAATAATGGTGTAGAGCGGTGAAGCTGCTCCTCCTAAGCTACACATTTCGTGGTCGGTACTAAGCGGCGCTTGAGGTAGCATAAGAAGCTCGCCACTGAATGGTGGGTGACTGGAAAAGAGTGATTTGGACTGATGGATCACGCTATACCCTGTGACAATCCGATGGAAAGGTTTAAGTTTGGCGAATGCTGCTTAACATTACCTGTCATGATGCGTAGTGTCAGCAGTAAAGTACGTAGGAGGTTCTGTTACGGTGTAGGGCTGTTTTTCGTTATCAGTGTGCCAAGAAAGCAATTAATAAGAGGAGGAGACTTCTATGTGGGTGCATGGACGGCGACCTGAGGAAGAGACTGGCTAAGTGATTTATGTGGAGTGTGGCGTTGCATAGAGCTGAGACATGGACACTGAGAAAAGAGGAAGAAAGTATAATAGGAGCATTTGATACGTGGATTTGGAAGAGGATGGAAGGATAAAATGGACAGACAAAATGAGAAATGAGGAGGTATTGAGAAGACTGGGGGAAATTTTAAAGGTAATCAGGGAGGGGAAACACAGTTGGCTTAGGCATTGGATGAGAAGAGATTGTTTACTGATGGAGCTATGGAAGGAATGGTGAAAAGCAGAAGAAGAAGAGGACCCAGAAGATAGCAGATGGTGTATAGTGTGATAGTAAACAGTTAGGAGAAATTATATATAAATTGAAGGTAGAGGGGGAAAAAGGAAAGGGAAGGGACTATTTATGTCAGCTCACATCAATAGTCCTTTCCTTTCTTTTCTTTTCTCCCCCTTCCACCTTCAATTTGTATATAATGTATCATAGCTACGGATTCGCATGGTGTCTGCTCTTTCAGGTATGTCCGAAAGAACATACACCACACACTCATATATATGTGAGAAAATAGAGTGGGTAGCAAATAACGGGAGTGGATGGAGGGCTACATGTGAAGACCAGCCATAGGGCAGAATATTGACGATCATGATGATGATGATGATGATGATGATGATGATGATGTCGGTAAGGTCGCATAATCCCACTTATGAAAATACTAAATGCCGAAGAATATGAACACAGTTGACTGCATTGTTTACTGTGTACAGCTGAAAAACAGAATGAGATTTTCACTCTGCAGCTGAGTGTGCGCTGATATGAAACTTCCTGGCAGATTAAAACTGTGTGCCGGACCGAGACTCGAACACGGGAATTTTGCCTTTCGGGGGCAAGTGCTCTACCATCTGAGCTACCCAAGCACGACACACGCCCCGTCCTCATAGCTTTGCTTCCGCCAGTACCTCGTCACCTACTGTCCAAATTTCACAGATGCTCTCCTGCGAACGTTGCAGAACTAGCACTCCTGGAAGAAAGGAGTGCTAGTTCTGCAAGGTTCGCAGGAGACCTTCTGTGAAGTTTGGAAAGTAGCAGACGAGGTACTGGCGGAAGTGAAGCTGTAAGGACGGGGCGTGAGTCGTGCTTGGGTAGCTCAGATGGTAGAGCACTTGCCCGCGAAAGGCAAAGTTCCCGAGTTCCAGTCTCGGTTCGGCACACAACTTTAATCTGCCAAGAAGTTTCACAGCAGAAAAACAGTTCGCAGATGATGATTATATCAGTGCGACAGAGCACCCAGTCATAATGCAGTATCTGTAAGACAATAGTTTGTGGACAACAACATTCTTGAAACAGGCTGTCCCACCCAGGGTCACGATGTGAACTCAATGGAACACTTTTGGAATGACTTAGAACATCGAATTTGCTCCAAAGCCCTGCGCCCAAAATTACTACTCCCTCTAGTTTTGGCTCTTGCAGAAGAACAGGCTGTCATTCCTTCGCGGACCCTCAGACACCTGGTTGAGTCGCCAGCGGAGTACAAACAGTCATAAAGGCAGCGGGTAGATATACCCCATGTTAATGGTCACTGATAAGTGTCCTGATACTTTTGATCAGATTGTGTGCGTACACGTGCGAAATTTCGCCTTCGCATTACCGTCTCTCCAGCAAGTTGACATAAATTTGGGTGTTTATTCTCTTTCATTCGGCGTCATCCTTATTGGAATCATTATTCCCATCATACTTGGTAGTGACTCCTGTTCTGCGACTTCACATACGTCAAAATGACCATTAAATTTTACGTTCTCTAGTGTCTGTGTCGGAATATTTTATGTGGGAACCTATTCTTAGTAATCTCGCTCCCCTCACACGAGATCTGAATGCCAACATCAACTAGGTTCCCAGCATTGCTGTTGCCGAGCCTCGTGGTCTACTGGCACATGATGGCGAGAGGTCGTGTAGTCGAGTCCAAGACGTACCACATAAATTTTCAATCTGCCTTTAATACAGACTTCATCTTTCAACGAAGTGAGGAGTCACTAGAAATGGTAGGGGTTTTAGTTAACCTGTAGGTATTCTTTCGGCATTCTTTCCGCGGTTGAGTAAGTAAGGTAGATGAGGTACATAACATGTCTCCAAATCGAAAGACTTACACACACGACCTTTGAGCCACACAGAATTATTTGAAAACGAGCTCACGGGACGTGCAGATACGACATATTTACAAGCTGCATTGCAGCGGATACGCAAAACACTCTCACAGAACGTGCTCTTTAAACTAATTCGTCATCACAGCGCTCTCTAGCGGTATTCGTCAGTATCTACTCACGAAAGGAAAGAAAATTAGGGTTTAAAATCATGTCGATGATGGGGTCATTAGACACGGAGCATAATTTTGTGTTGGAAAGCATAAGTACGTATACAGGTTGTGTCGTTTTCAGAGGAACCGCCTCGGGATTTGCCTTAAGCGATTCAGGCAAATCACATAAATCCTAGCGCTGGGTGGTCTGATGACTATTGGAACCGCTGCGCTCTAGAATTTTCTTCCACTGCGCCATCTCGGTTGGAGACTGTTGAGCAGGAGTTTTTGCAGCTGTCGACTACATCTCGCGCGCGCTACACAGCTACATTAACTTCCTTGGCAATTGTCAAAGATGCATGGAGGGAATCTTGAAGCAGACTGGGAACGTATCAGTAGGTCAAAGGACACTTAAGCCATTGAAAAGAGGTCTCTTTTTACCACCAGACCAAAATATCATCGAATACATTTCTTTGAAAACGGAACCACAGTTGCTAGAAACTTCTTTAAATGGCTCTATGACCAGCTGCAACTGTCAGCCAAGTCACCTTGTTGTGGCTAGGGATTCATTTAAAAAATATCATTGCTAACATATTTAGACACACAAACAAAGTATTGCTCATTTGTAAGGAGTTAAAATTTTATATCAGCGGAGCCATCGAACATAAATCCCCCAGACAGAGATTACTGTAGGGTGCCTGATAGAGTTGCCCACATTGAGGCATCCTTTGAAAATGCATTAAATCACATGCAGTGAACTTCGGAATGCTTAAATCCCATCCCAAGAAACTTTCCAGAGATCTTCACTAATCGAATTCGCAAGCGCAGTACCAATCGAGACCCCAAACCTGCACGGGACACAAACCCACGACAGCCATTAGCCAACGAACTGACTGAGACGCCCGCTAAACCGGCTGGGCAAAACAGGTAATAGGATTGTGGAAAGGGCCAAGGGTTGAGGTCAGTTTCTGCTTCTAATTGTCATTTATTGTAATTTAATAACCTTTACAACCAAGACGGCACATAGCCGAATCATTACCGAATGCAACTCTTTCACGGCTGAAGGCCTCCAACAAGAACTATTAACAAGATAAAAATTCGGTTAAGATACCAATAAAATAATTCAAAAAAACAACATACGCAGAGTAGAATATAAATGGCTGAGGGCCACAACTGAATTCCAAAATTTTAGAATATATTACCATAGACCTTTAAAGGCAGAAGGCCAGCATAATTAACAACAAGAAATCTTAAAAATCAACAATATAAAAATCCAATTAAGATAGGAATAAAATAATTTAAAGCAGCAACATATGCATGGTGCAATACCAATGGCTGAGGGCCACAATTAAACTTCAAAATTTTAAAATTTATTACCATGGTCTTTAAAGGCAGAGGACTCCAGTGTTTAAGCTTGAAAGATAATTTTAAAAATTAATTTTACAAAATTTTAAGAAAACAAACAAATAACCATAAGCCTAAAATCTAAAATAGCTGACAACAGCTAATTAAACACCGGTGGCACTCAGAAGGCCTCCAGAGAGCTCGTTCACTTAGGTGAGACAGGTGGTGAGCCCAGCTATACTTGATCCGTCGGAACCCAACCAAAGGGCAGCCACGGACCGACCGACACGACTTGCTTAATAAATTTTTGAGAAAAACAGTGGTGTGGGAACGCCAACGAGATGAATTGGTTAAACTTACATGAGCCGTTATCTCTGCCAGTATTTTAAGTGCATCAGGTTGCGCTCTGTTTGCTATTCTAACCTAAGCCACACACTTTCTTATAACTGACTGGGTGAGCCAGTTCATAGGATGGGTAAAGACTGCGGGACTGGAGCTTCGTAGATGACAGTAGTGTTATAAACAACTTTCTAAAACGATTTCTCAAATAATTGATAAATCGCTGAAAACCTTCCGGAGCAGAAGTCGAACCACCACATGAAACTATTATAGGAAAAACAGACGATAGACTGAAATTCGCTGTAAAGGCCTGTAACTCTTATGTTCAGCATCGATCGTATTTCTTTCACGTAACTTTCTACGTAGAATTCAATATCTGTGTAGTCTTTGTGCACGACAATCGGTGGCCACGATTCAAACAGTTAGAATCTTCAGTGATAAAGGAGGCAAGAGTTGCAGCAAGACTGAATTAATTATGTGTCGCATGTGGATGTAAAGGGTGACAATTATTGAAGTATATGAAGACAAAAAACGTAAATTAGTTACAAACTGCGGCATGCACACTATTCAAATGCGTTCCCCAAAGTGCTGTTCGGTAGTCACCATCCCATCGAGGAATATCGCACCATTTACTCCGTGACTGGTTATTGCACACCACACAATCACCCGTTGAGGGTCAAGGGACTTCTCGATCGCGAAACGGCGATTCTCAGTCCCCAAATTCGCCAATTTTGCTTAATGACGAACCCATGCAAATAAAAAGTGGGCTTCGTAGCTAAACAAAATGCACTTGCGCATACTAATTCCCATCATGCGCACGGGCAGCGCGCTGTTTGAACGTCCCAACACATACCGTCCAGAAGTTATGACGATTTTATTTCATATAGTTCAATAATTTCCACCCTTTATATTGGCTATTAAATCTCGGCTATTATTGGTTTGCTCTGAATCATAAAATTTCGGCGCCAACAAGACAATTTACAACGCAATTTTACATGAAGAGCCGTTATCACGTATGACGTCGCTATGTTTGTGCCACAGAAGATCCCGCAGTCTCCACTTTCAGCACAACCAAAGTTTAGTACTGTATATATTTGTATGGAGCAGTGAGTTGCTTAATGTGCAAATAATATGTAATAAAATTTTCAACTTTGTACTAAGGACACTGATTTATTCCTGAGTCATCTACCTGGACAGGTTCCTTTTCCTGGTGATGCCACAATTCCTAGTGTCCGAATTCTAATACAGTTCGGAATTATTACTGTTTCAAAGGTGTTTATTAACTTCAGTGGCGCTATAATTTTCTCAAGTGTTTAGTTAGTCCTTTGTACGAAGTGCTCCATGTGGTCAGTAAAGTGAATAGTTGAAGTATTTCACAAGAATTATTGCAAAGAAAATGGCCTAGTTACAATACCTAATTTTCACTCGTATCGGAAGCTTTGCTCAGTAATAGAAGTAACAGAACAGAAATGAGATTATAAGAAGCATTTGCATTCAATTACAGTTGAAAGGCCTACTCAACTATTATTTACTTTGCGAGTTTGTAATAGTGCTTTTATCCATGTATTCAGTATCATTGCTGTACAGCGTTTGAAGTGTTCGTTCCAAATCCAATTAGCAGATTGAACAATTGCTGCCCCTCTCCCCACCTCTCCCCCTCCCCCCCCCCCCCTCCCCCTCCAATCACCAAATGTTGAGTCGGCAGTTCAATAATCCTTACATTGAAAGTACTTATGAAGTATAGTAATCATTCTAGAGGACCGGCCGTGGTGGCCGTGCGGTTCTAGGCGCTTCAGTCCCGAACCGCGAGGCTGCTACGGTCGCAGGCTCGCATCCTGCCTCGGGCATGGATGTGTGTGATGTCCTTAGGTTAGTTAGGTTTAAGTAGTTCTAAGTTCTAGGGGACTGATGACCTCAGATGTTAAGTCCCATAGTGCTCAGAGCCAGTTTTGGACCATTCTAGAGATATTTGTTTTCTTGTTAATATAACTGGCTACAACTTATTAAACCATAACAGATTCAGGACTTACATGCTCCACTTGTAAACAAACATTAATCACATTAGTTAACATAATATTTTCATAACTATTTAGATATTACTATCTTTACATTTTAAGCTTTTATCTCTGTTCTTCATGAATAGATACTTCACAAATACTTGCTAGTTTGTGCTATTGTTACGTACCCAGCTTGCAAAACAGATTTCAGTCCCAAGTAAAGTCTCATACAGCAGGTAGTTTTCTTGATAAACATTATATTTTCTTGCCTAATTAGGCAGGCGACTGTCTTTGATTCACTTGACTACAGTTTTGTTTTACAACTTGAATATCATTGGTTCGATCCCCCAAAGTATTACAACCGCTCCCTATCAAACCATAATCGTCTAGGTAATGAAACGTAGTTCTATCCCTTTACATGGTCATGGTCATGGTCAACTTTAATTCCTGTCATAGGAGTAACACCACCAGGAACTTACTCATGCGGTATTAACCGTTATTGGTGTGGGTCCGAAGGAAATGTCATTCAGTCTCTAAAGAAGTAGCTTACAAACCACTCGTTCAACCTGTTCTTGACTACTGTTCGTCAGTCTGCGACCCTCAGCAGGTAGGGTTAATAGAGGAGACAGAGAAGATAAAAAAACGGCGCCTTTTGTCGAGGTTCGTGTGATGAGTGCCGAATCGTGACGATGCTTGTCACACTTGAACGGTTCCTATTCCAGCAGAGACGTTGTACATCACGGACAGGTTTATTTTTATAATTCAGTGATCGTACTTTAGAAGAAGAGTGGGACAACGTTTCAATTTTCCCACACACCCTGAATATAGCCTCGAGTTGTTGCAGAAGATTAGAAGATGGGAACACTCCTTTCTCTAGCATTCTGACAGGCATCAGACAAGGGTGCATTTTGTTAGCACTTCTTTTCATATTATACACAGATTCGATAACGAGAAAACTATGGACAACACCAACATTGGTATACATTGGTTGAGCAGTGTAGACTTACGGATCTGGATTTTAGATGACGCCGTTCTTCTGCGAGAAACACCACAGTATTCATAACTAATGACTACCAAGATGGGTGGAATGTCTGTTCTGCAGGGCTAAAAATAAATGATGATAAGACAAAACAGTGTGTATAAACAGTGGAAATGTATGTTTCCAGATAAAAGTGCAACAGAAAGTTCCACAAGATGTTGACCGATTTTCATACTTCAGCAGCCTTTTCCTTAATAACAGGGTCGTAGCCGCAGACATCAGCACCCGCAGAACTGGGAAAGCTTCCTCACTCTTCGAGCGAATGTGACCCGAATGGCACTTAGAACCTGTGTCCACAATGCTTCGTTCGTATCCATCTGTCACCGTACCGATGCCCATACATGCATGTGAGACGTAGAAAATGTCAGCAAAATGAGCACACAAGCTCAGTGTTCTGCACCAACGATGTTTCAGTCGAATTTCGAAGATCAGTTATCGCTACCATGTTTCGAGTGGCGAAGTGGTGAGAGGAACTGGTCTACACAGTCTGCACAAAGCCGTCGCTGAAAGAAGATTGAAGCTAGTGGAGCATTTTCTACGCTTGAAAGGTGGAAGAATGCCAAAGTCAGCACTGTTGTGGAAACCAACTTTTGCAATGAATGGACATGAATTAGGAGGAAGCTGAAAACACGGCAACTAATCGAGTTCGTCAGAGGAAACTTGTTATCAGATTTGCTACCCAGCACTGGAGGAAGTGGTCTACGTTACACGCATCTTGCAAATTGACCGCAGCGGGAAAGCTGGAGAAATTCGAGCTACTTCGGAGGCTAACCGGCTGCTGTTCTTGAAAAGCACCTCCCGCGAATGCAAGATGAAAGAGAGGAAGCAGTGGGACTGCAAGTGCCCCCAGCTTCACTCCATTAGGTTGCTGCCAGAGTATGGCTGTAGATAATTTGAAACATCTTGTAGTTCATCTTGCACCGAACTCGTACTCGAGATGACGGTCCCCTTCCGGAATCACATTCAGCATTTCTGTGGTTTCCATAAAACCACTTAAGACAAGTGTCCAACTGACCTCTTTAAAAGGGTGGCCAGTCCTTATCCGGTTTGGACTTACGCCATGTCTCTAATGACCCTGTGGTCGACGGAGCGCTAAACTCTAACCTTTCAAATGTTGACACAAAGTCAGTTGAGGGATGTGTGGTGTTATTTCCCTCATTTTATCTGCGCTATCTTTACGGGATTGATGCAATCAGCTGGAGAATATTCGTAGTTTCTCCCCTGAAACACGGTTATTGGACTTTTCAAAGCCTGTTCTCACAAGATCTATGGCATATTTTTTCGAGTGTCTGCTGCCTGAGATTTCTCAACATTTATGTGCTTTCTCTCGCCATTCGCATCACCCTTCTATGTGAGCGCTCAATGACGCCTGTTAGACCGGTCTGATAGGGCTCCCAGTAGCTTCAACAGTATTCAAGTATGGGCCGCACAAGAGAGGGGTTTTTTTTTTTTCTTTCATATATCTCAAAAGTTAATCTGTAGCCTGCCATTTGCCTTTAAATATGAGCCTATGAGAGCGTTATTGACTGTTAATGCCCTATTAATACATTACTCAAACTTCAAGAAATTTTTACATTTCGTAACGAGCAAAATCACGGATTTCTATCCAGTAACAGTCTTTGTAACAGACTGATATTTTGAAGAGATCTACTTTAGTGTTACCGGTACCCCAATTTTTATGACATTTAACTGCATCAAATGGGAAGAAGATGAGGTTATAAATGCAATGCGTTTACCCTTCTCAGTCCTTATGCAGCATCCACGCTACAATTAAATTTTACTTTTTCCTAGTTCAGGGTATTAACTAAACTCGCTGTGACTGACTGCACCATATACGAGGGTTGGAACTTTAATAGTGACAACTATTTATTTACAGCTTGTACAAAATAGATACGTGTTTCAAAGTTTTACTGACCTTCAAAGTAGTCACCAGAATTGTGTATAACCCGTTGCCAGCGATGTGGAAGACGTAGGATACCCTTAGAAGTGACAGTTGTGTTGACAGTTCGAGCGGCGCTGTCTGTTGCTCGACGAATTTGTAGCAGTTCTGAAGTGAATGCCGTGAAGTGTTTCCTTCAGTTTAGAAATCGAGTTGAACTTACGAGGGCTTAAGTCAGGGGAGTGCAGTAGGTGGTATATCACTTAGCAGCCCCATCAGTCAAACAAATCAGTAACAGCTTGCACTGTACCTACTTGAGCATTGTCCTTCAAAATGATGGTCAGGACCTGCAGAAAGTGTCATCACTTCTATCCCTAAGCTGGTCGTAGGTTGTGTTCGTTAAATGAACAGCATAGACACAGAAGCGATGACACTTCCTGTACCAAAACGGGGTCCTTTTAACTCGGAAAAGAAACGTGCCTTTTTCTTTCTCGCCACTCTCATCCCCTATTCGTCTTGGGAGCATGGTCTTACCATCTTTGTCATCTACGTTCCCCACCAGAGAATCGCAAGACAAAGCCTTAAAGCAGCATACTTTCAGAAGACGCAATGTTACGATACGAAATTACAGAACCACCCAGCGTCGAATGTTAATGAAAGTCAATACCAGTTCCTGGGGTCTTCGATAAATGTGCGTGACGTCAAAATGACGTCATGTTTGCACAAAGTCTTGTGGGCTGTAGGTTACCCAACCGCACCACCATGGCGCCTTCAGCACAACGGCGTGCCGAGCGACACCCGCCCTTCGGGACTGGGCTCTCCCTATGGCGGGGGCGGCGGAACCACCTTATGCACGCGATACTGCTCTTTAGATTACGAGTTAAGCCGCTCCCAGGGTCCACCTCCCTCTGGTTAGCAGGTTGTCGCCTGTTCTGGTGGCTCTCCGAGACTCGGCTAATTCTCCAGTCCAGTACAACGTGCGGACCAAATACTCGTAAGTAATCCGGTTCACATTATTAGTGGGACGGCTTGACGTCTGAAATCATCCGCGTCCCTTTTTATATAAAAGTTTGGTTAATCAAGATAAAAAGGAAAAAATCTCATTATTGGATGATCATAGAATGATCAACACTAACCAATAATGAAACAATAGACTGCCACCAGCCTGACACATTTCGAAGTGACTGCTTATTTCATCACAACAATATGTATCAATGAAGTATTGAAACTACATTTTGCAACGAACTATTCTTTCTACATCTACATCTACATCTACATCTACATACATAATTCGCAATCCACCATATGGTGCGTGGGGGAGGGTACCTCGTACCACAATTAGCATCTTTCTCCCTGTTCCACTCCCAAACAGAACGAGGGAAAAATGACTGCCTATATGCCTCTGTACGAGCCCTAATATCTCTTATCTTATCTTTGTGGTCTTTCCGCGATATATAAGTTGGCGGCAGTAAAATTGTACTACAGTCAGCCTCAAATGCTGGTTCTCTAAATTTCCTCAGTAGCGATTCACGAAAAGAACGCCTCCTTTCCTCTAGAGACTCCCACCCGAGTTCGTGAAGCATTTCCGTAACACTCGTGTGATGATCGAACCTATCAGTAACAAATCTAGCAGCCCGCCTCTTAATTGCTTCCATGTCCTCCCTCAATCCGACCTGATATGGATCCCAAACGCTCCAGCAGTACTCAAGAATAGGTCGTATTAGTGTTTTATAAGCGGTCCCCTTTACAGATGAACCACATCTTCCCAAAATTCTACCAATGAACCGAAGACGACTATCTGCCTTCGTCATAACTGCCATTACATGCTTGTCCCACTTCATATCGCTTTGCAATGTTACGCCCAAATATTTAATCGGCGTGACTGTGTCAAGCGCTACACTACTAATGGAGTATTCAAACATTACAGGATTCTTTTTCCTGTTCATCTGCATTAATTTACATTTATCTATATTTAGAGTTAGCTGCCATTCTTTACACCAATCACAAATGCTGTCCAAGTCATCTTGTATCCTCCTACAGTCACTCGACGACGACACCTTCCCGTACACCACAGCATCATCAGCAAACAGCAGCACATTGCTATCCACCCTATCCAAAATATCATTGTGTAGATAGAAAACAACAGCGGACCTACCACACTTCCCTGGGGCACTCCAGATGATACCCTCACCTCCGATTAACACTCACCATCGAGGACAACGCACTGGGTTCTATAAGACCAATTCCAGGACCATTTTTTCATAATTTTTAGATGTTTAGCATTGAATTTTCTGAGTACTGCATATATTTATTTTCCAACATAAATGGTATTCATAGTATTCTAAAAGTTGGGTGAATACCAAAAATTTTTAAATCTGGTATTTTAATCTTATTTTGTCTCATACCATTTCACCGACCATCAATGTAAACTTTTCACTCATAAATTCTAAGCTCAGGACTGAGGAGAATAAGAGATTAATACGAAAAGCAACGGACCTATTACGTTTCTCTGGTACATAACAAATATTTTTCTGTGTCTGTAGGTGACTCTCCCTCCAGGATAATGTGCTATGTACTGTAAGTCAGGATAGTTTCTGCATCAGAGTTTGATAGCGGTTAAAAGAGCGCTGCACCAGGAGTCCTCGTCATTCTCCACAGAACGATAAAAAGTCTCCTTTGCGTGTGCAGATTACGCTAGCCAACAAAATTTTAATCTTTAACTGGTATGAAAACAGATAATCTTTGTTTTCGAGTGCGCCGATAGCGAAAATGTTAATGAAAATGCAAGATTTGTTCTCGTTTTGAAGCTGTGGTAACTTTACGTTATTACCTGTATAAGCTTATGCATGTATTTACTTTGGTGTTAGCTCTCCGAGGAAGGTCACTGAAGGCACAAACGCTTTGCCTGGTGCTGTAGTTTTCTGCTGATGATTCCCTGATTAGTGATCAGCACTAATCGGCTAACATTGTTGCACACCACTTTCCCAGGTATCTCATTTGCATGTCCGAGATTTGCTGGTCGAAGCGTTCCATGTGCTCGTTGGTTACAGTACCACAGCTGTCAGGAAAGAAAGCCAAGTGAGAAAGCAGGAAATCTAACTTGAAGGACATGTTGCAGCCCAGTCTGTTGTAGCAGTGCAGAAGATTTGCCATAAGATCCTTGTAGCTCTCTGACCTCTTATTTCCCAGAAAGTTTATTGACACTTGAACAAAGGCATCCCAAATTAACTATTCATCATATGTCAGGATGGTACTGAAATGCTCATCTTTGCGCACATGGGGAACCACGAAAATCGCCTCACTATAACATGGAAATTTCGTGAGCAAATAGAGAAATGCTTCCCCAGTTTTGTATATGGCCTCAATGAAGTTTTTCATTATGCCCAATTTTATACGAAGAGCAGAGAGAATTATATTCTTGGATTCGACAAGCACTCCTTGCATAACATTGTGAGGTCCTGATTCAAGCGATTCATGCTTAGGCTAGTCTTTCCATGCTTTGGCGCAGCTATCCCGGAGTAGAGACACAGGAACCAACAGAATTTGGTGCGGCCGTGTTGTAGCCCAAGTAGTATACCTATAACTTACCGATCCCTGGAAATCTGCCATTTAAACTTGTTGTAGGTCAATCGCAATAACAATTGTCTCATCATACATTCATTTCGTGGAATGTGCATACCCAGTCGTAATCGATGGTAACACGTTGCCATTATGCAGTGGCACTGAAAGATTCAGGCAGCCGCACACAGTAGGAAAATTGGGGCTGACAAGACTGCACGAGTGAGACAGTTCCACACTGGAGACAAAGTCTTGCTGAAGTCCTTCCGGCTGTCTAAGAAGGTGAAATAGCAGTGCCAGAGGTTCTTCACGGTGTGTAATGGGCCTTTCCATGTGCGCAGAATCGGTCATGAGAACGCCCTGAAGATGAAAAGGTCGATCGACCTTCACCACGTTTGTCACTTGAAGCATTTCATAGAATAGGGTCTTCGTGATGTATCACACATCTGTTTAGATGTAGAAGTTTTAGTTATTGTTCTTTTATGTTTTGTAAATGTACGGTAATTGTGTAAACATTAGGTGTCATATAGGGTTTATTTTTGGTTATATGGGTTGAGCGGAAACAAGATTGCAATGGGCATTTATGTCTGACTACTGCATTTTATCTGTGTCATTTTTAAGCGTCACATCCACCTTAAAGTTGTGTTTTTTTTTTGTTTGATTTTTGTTCTGGGACTGCTTTTCTCATGGAGCACTGATCTGGAATGCGAACGACATAATTATAAGTGGTACTTTTCGGTGTTAGGGCGAATGCATTCTCTTTCTGGGGTCATGACTGCCACATGGGTGATTTCGGACTTTGCGTCCTTGATAGGGGAATCGTCATCTGGCATGTGTGAAACTTGGGCCGGTCTTGTGTCTGTGGTGATGTTGTGGGGTGCTTACCTTTCTTACGAAAGCCGGTGAGTGGGTCATGCACTCGTTGTGTTGCAGCTATCTCCTGATCAGTTTCGAGTATGTATGAGCACACCCTTGGGCGTTACGCCAGTTTTTTCGAGTGTGCTGAGCCACACCTGAGTTGCGTGTGCTGAATTCGGATTCGTGAAAAGCTAAGGAGGCCGCCGAGACCGCCCTCGCCGCGTTACGTTGGGTCATACTTTGGTGTTGTGAGAGGTTTGAGTGACTTCCACGTTTAAATGTGTGTGTGTGTGTGTGTGTGTGTGGTGTACATCATGGAGCAAAGATGGTGGGGAACAGTGATTCGCATCACAACAAAAAAACTGAGACACGGGACTGGACTGCGTATTTCTCATGCGTATCAGTTACGTCTCATTCTAGCGATAGTTCCGTTTTATTGCTTGTGTTTCTTGGCTATTGGTATAACCGCACACGTCTCGACATTTGTCCAGCTTTCCTTGTTGCGTTTCAGAGTCTGCTACAAATTTTGTCCTCGAGGTTAGAAGAGTACCTAATCACAAATATAGAAACCTGGAGAATCGGAGAACTGCCGTCGAAATATCAATATCTCGGCGGGACGGAGAAGACGACATTTCGCGACTCGGTTGTCGCAAGTCGGGTCAGATGGACACATAAGTGTCGAAATTTTATTTCCCTTCTTGCAAGTTGTACTGCCGGTATCCACTGTCTTTTTGTTTTGTTACCGTGGACCCCTGTGCTTGTCTTTAAAATGTTCACAGATCTCCCAGATCCCGCCACCACGTAGGAAGACTACGTTTTTAGACTTACTGTTGCATGTTGAGCTTAATCATTTAGTTTTGTATGTTAGATTTGGTCTCTGTTTGTGTTTACCACTATTCAAAAATGGTTCAAATGGCTCTGAGCTCTGTGGGACTTAACTTCTGAGGTCATCAGTCGCCTAGAACTTCGAACTAATTAAACCTAACTAACCTAAGGACATCACACACATCCATGCCCGAGGCGGGATTCGAACCTGCGACCGTAGCGGTCACGCGGTTCCAGACTGAAGCGTCTAGAACCGCACGGCCACACCGGCCGGCAACCACTGTGAGTGCCTGAATGTTTAGGACATGAATATTGTTGGACGGTAATTATTAAGTACAATTAGAGTTTAAGGCATGTGAATTTACATATAAGGTAACTAGTAAGGGGTACCTCAGTCTACTGCTGGATATTAGAGTAATTTTTGTGATTTTTCATATCTATTGCTAAGTGCCACATTATTGTATTTTATTTTCTCTTTTTATACGGTAGTAATCCGTGAGTAAATATTTTAATCTTTTTGTGTTTTTAGTAGATTGTAAATATTTTAGTTTTTTTGTGAGTCAGAATCTGATGCACTACTGTAATTATGTACAAGATTTTGTAAAAAGTGTGGATAGTGTACCAATTGGGTTTCGTTGAGGTCTGTACAGGCACTGTTCATGGAGGAACAAGGAGGTAGAACGAGAAACCAGATGCCCCGGGATGAGGCTATGGCCATTGAAGAGAAACGTTGGTGTAACCAAAGCCTTCTAGATACAAGGCCTACGCACAGCGGCCATATTGGCACGTGACGTCACAAACTGTTGGCCATCTTATCTTCAGTCGGCAGTCATGTAGTGTTAAAAGTGTGTGACACGCGAAAATGATATATATTTCATACAGTATTCGCCTACAGTTCTTCGAAGTATGGGATACAAGTGCTGCATTCCCTTTTGCCAGGGAAATTATAAATCCCATAAAGGCATGAAAGTGCACATATTTCGATTGCCCAAATGTGTGAAGTTGAGAAATCGCTGGATTGCAGCTATTCCTAGACAGGAATTTGTGTCTACGCATCATTCAAGGGTAAGTAAATGACAAAAAATTTGTAGCGTATTGTTTGTTTCCATTGCACCACATTTGCCAATTGTTTTGTAAGTAGGCTGTTTAGGTTTTATGTTGGTAACGCCATGTAGCGCTCTATATGAAAATCACTGACTTGTGCTGTGTGCAGTCTGTGGCTGCTTTGCATTGTTGGAATTTGCTATTGTAGCGTTGGGCAGTTGGAGGTGAGCCGCCAGCAGTGGTGGATGTGGGGAGAGAGATGGCGGAGTTTTGAGAGCGGATGTTATGGACGTGTGTCCATCAGAGACAGTAAATTTGTAAGACTGGATGTCATGAACTGATAATATATATTGACTTTTGAATACTGTTAAGGTAAATACATTGTTTGTTCTCTATCAAAATCTTTCATTTTCTAACTATGCCTATCAGTAGTTAGTGCCTTCAGTAGTTAGAATCTTTTATTTAGCTGGCAATAGTGGCGCTCGCTGTATTGCAGTAGTTCGAGTAACGAAGATTTTTGTGAGGTAAGTCATTCATGAAAGGTATAGGTTATTGTTGGTCAGGGCCATTCTTCTGTAGGGATTTTTGAAAGTCAGATGGCGTTGCGCTAAAAACATTGTGTGTCAGTTTAGTGAATATCTGAGTACGTTCAGTTTTGCTTAGCTGTTTGAAAATCAAATAACGTAAGATGTTTATCAGCACAATCATTCATTAATTTTTCTAAGGGGACGTTTCAGTTTTTAAAAGCAGTTATGTATCATGTAACAGTATTATTTGTTTCTTAATTCTGGACCATTGCTGCGAGGTTAATACGAAGCTGGCTGTGAAATGTCTCTCGTATTTGCAACTATTCTCACACAGAATAGTTATATTAATTAGGGTAGCTCGAAAATGTTTAGTATTTCCTTATCATTCCTACCGGATTATTGTTTGCATTTTGTTCAGTTTTACATATACAGCTATTCGGAAATAATTTCAATTTGAGTAAATTACCCTAGAAAATTGCTTTAATGAATTCAGTGTTCGACAGATTAAGCAGTATAGAAAGCAGAATTTCGAGGTAAGTGCATTGTGATTAAATAAACAGCTCTCTGTGACACGAATTTCAATCAATGATATAGGAGAAACAATCTTTTCATGTTTAAGGTTCTAAAGTTCTGGACAAACAGGGAAATAAAATATTTTTTCGGGTTTTTTGATTTATTAAACATTATGTCAGGAGGTGCTCCATATCGTCGAATGATTTGAGTTTCATGTGAGATCAGCAAATTTTGAAGTGAAGAGGAAAATTTACGAAAATAACTAGGGAAACAAATTCTTAAATTCTATAGGAGCTCCAGCTGCTTTATTTAAAACCGAAAACGTCTGCCTGTTGTTGCATATTGCCGATTTTTTACTGCAAGAAAGCGTAGCTGTGTAAATTTCGTTAAAGAATAAAATTTGCTTTTAAGTTAATTTTCTTTACCTTACTTTCTTTGCATGTGAACTTTGTTGTAGAACCTCTTTCTTATTTACGTGTGGTAATAAAAATTTTAACTTTCAAAAGAATTACGTACATTTAAAAATTACGTGAACTCATATTAACTGATTAAGAATATTTGGTTGAAAATTAAATTTTTCACATCATTCGGCCTTGGCACACATTTTCTAAATGCAGTGGATTTTTTGTTAAATATTTTTACTGAATTCTTTCCCGGCGTTAGTTTTTGAACACAAGATTATCACTATTAGCAGAAAATGGTTAATTATTACCAAGCCGACATTTAATTATCGCTGATCAAACCTACTTCGCTATACATTAAAGTTATTTGAAAGAACCAAAATTGTTAAATTTCAATGTTAACTATCCGTCTAAGAATGCACAAATGTGAAACTATTTTTTTTTATAAAATCTCAGTCAGTCTCTGGATCGCTGTAAAAAAAGAACATTCTCTTAGTTCACTGTTAATGTTTATCTATCTGTTCCCGATTTACGGGTTTGGTTGATTTTTCCTTTAGCGGAACAATTTTTTAAATGTGCCGCCGCTGCAAATCGATCGGTCGCGGCACAGCCCAGCAACACCGCTAAAAAAATGCTGAAAACTCTTTAAAGAAATATTATAGATGACATGGGCAAACTAATTTACATTAATAATACACACTTTTGATAAATTCTGATATATTTAGATCAAACAATAATTGAACTCACATTAATTTGTAACGCCTCCTCTAATGGCGGCTAAATCTAGACAGAGACAAAAGAAGTCTACCCATTCACCAAATACATCGATACAGCTTCCTACCGCTTTCAGCTCTAAACGAAGAAGACCAAAGAATACATAGTGCATTGTGCTTTTATAGTATTGCTGACTATTAACATTTCTTTGTTATTTCACGACATTATTTCCCTCTGGCTGAATTTATCTCTGATATCTCAGATATTGACACATTTCGCAATTACATATTTAATATAGAAATATTACTATCCTAAATACAGAGAGAATATTACTACAAAAAATATTACAATAATAACAAATGTCTTTTACACAAAATTCAATAATATTTTTTGTTAAATAATTACATTATATACAAATTGCTCAGAGTGGCGTATATGGTACAAATAAATTTCAGTTTGTTAGTGTGTGAGTTTGCCAGGGAACGTTACATTGCCCCCTGGCAGCATTTGGCAAAGAGTTTCTATACTTTGACACAATGGTGCCAGTAACGTTCTTTACAATTCTGTGTTTTTATGGAATGGCTCTTTTAATCAGTCCCAGGGTTAAACATGTTCATGGCTCCCCCATTTGGGCGATGGCAGACAGGAAACCTGGGCAAAACTGTGCCGGAGCCCAGCCATCCCAGTTGGTTCATGATTAATATTGTTTCTTTAACAGTCATTCATTTGAATTAATTTAGCAGTTTGTCACCAATGGTTACATAATATCACTGTCACATACAGTTCAACGATATACCGCATGGTCACTTGTCCTAGAATATATCACTTAGTTTTTTGAAATCATTTAGCACAGCATCACTTTTTATAATATTCCCACTACCTACGTGTCACAAATCCATCTCCTACACTTGTTAGTGTTCATTTTCTCTTATCAGTTCACAGGTATACTTAATAAATGTTCAATGTTTATCAAAAATGGAGTCATTGATATGTTATGCAGTTTGTGTAAATATTTTGGAAAATGACAACAATGCTGTAGTCGGTGAGCGGTGCTGAATGATTGTTGAGCGGCGCTCGGCGCGGCGCGTCGGATCCGTGTAGGTCACCGCCCCCGGTGTTGACAGCTACGGCGCGGAGTGGCGTGTGGCTGTCTGGTCTGCTACGGGCTGCTGCGGCCGCTGCATGGCTGATGTAGCCGGATGCGCGTTGGATATCAGCTCGCCCGTGTGACGTCTTCTTGCCGTGCTCCAGCAAACATGCAACAAGTTCACAAACAGTGTACTATCCTTATGGGCATTTTTCCTGCTGTGGGAAAGAACGCACACAGTTATTGGCAGTTATTATTCAGTAGGCCTTCACTAGTCAGGTTTGCACAATGTTTCGTTGTCACGGTAACACGTTTTATGGGCACACAATATTTTTCACCATGTCATGACTTGTCATTAGTCACACGCAAGTTTCACCTTAGGACAAAATGTATCTGTGTAGTCAATGCGCTTTTCTGGCGTCCCTTGACACACAAAGAATTAAAGTTTGATACTAACTTGGTCCACTGTCCGTTATTGGCTCACTGTTTGTGTCGTGCTAGTTCCTTGTCCACTTGCACACACGGCGATAATACAGTTTTTTTATTACTTATACACAACAACTTCGTGACGTATTGCTGCAGGTTTAACAGTCACTGTCTGTCTCTGCCACACAATACTGCACTTTTGTTTAAGTTCCTTTATTTTTATTTACAATGTCCGCTGTGCAATTTTTGTAACAGCACATTCGTAACTCTTTACCAAGGTCTACATCTACATCTACATCTATACCAAGGTGTGTGATATTTGCTTACATGGTAACAAATATTAAAATTTCGTATTAGTTTGCCCAAAAATCATCTATATACGTGTTCGAGTAGATTTTATTTGTGCATTCCAGCCGGATTCAGGTATATTGTTCAATAACTCCTTTGAAATCATGTCACACTTTACTATCAAGGTCCTACGTAACTACAGTGTAGCCTCTGTAGGTTAAAATTGACTTGGACTGTATCTGGCTAGTTCCGTTTTTTTTTTTTTTTTTTTTTTTTTTTTTTTTTTTTTTTTTTTTTTTTTTACTGATTGAATCTGCACATGCTTCAATTGAAGCTTCTCTGTGCATAACTTTGCGTTACTTAAATTTGCAATAAGTTTGCCTCCCATGGCGCCCTCGGGTCACTACTGGGTGCATTATTCTCTTTGATAACATTGGTTAGATACTAAAGTTCTCAGGGCCTCATATTATTGATATTATTCTGGGTTAGAATCTGTCAATCTGACAGCTACACATATATACATACATACGTATTTAATAGAAAAGATTGTGCCAAGAAATATTTCAATTTTGACACACATATAGAAAATTATGCAGTCACAGCTTAACACTATAAATAATTGCACTAATCAGATTATCTGTGCAGACATTTAGAGCATGTTTTTGATAACACAAATTAAAAGAAGACATAACACAAATATTCATACACACATGAGAAAGTCAATCATATTCTTATAACTAAATACTTCTACACTAGTACATTATGTCTACAGATCACACATCATTAATGTTCATTATTTACAAAAGAATGGTGTCCTCATAGGACTATTAGTCTTTTACTGTATGAATATTTTTACATCCTTACGCGGATACAGTCCCCGTACTCTCCCTGAGTGGGGATCTGCTAAGAGATAGCTACTATTTCCTTCTTGGACTAAGGAATGGAGTATGAGGCTCGACAGTAGGTTTTGTGAGGTTTCAATTAACAATTCCTGGTCGTTCTGAAAATACATCTGCGTAATTAGATAATAACTGTACCAAATCCTGCTGTTGCATTGAATTCAAATTTTCGGACTGTGATACTTTGTTCACAAGTGCGTCCACATTTGCTTTTAATTGATCACTTTGTACGTTTGGATAATAGAGATTTTGTCCTATAGAATGATTGTCTAAATGTAGTATCCACTGATTCCTTCATTTTATGTTAATAGTATTACAATTAGGCACAGGTACCTCTTCAGATCTGAGCATGGACAATTCTATCCTCCTACCAGCGTTCATCAAACTTAATTTCCCCCGAGAAAGGTCGATTACTGCGTCCCTTTCTCTCAAAAAATCTACCCCCAAAATGCAGGCTACCTTTAAACCCTTTACTACCAGGAATGAGCACGCTATGGCTTCTTCCCCTAAATACATCTCTACCCGCACTTGGAGTTTAATTATTTGTCGCTGTGCACTTATGGCTCCAGTGACTTTACAATTATTCACGGGAAAAGTCAGCATACGCTTTTCTTTCCCCAGTACTCTGAATAAGTCCATACTCATGACACTGACAGTAGCACCTGTATCTACGATTGCTTGCACAACAATATTGTTAATTTTGATCTCTATTATCGCTTGTACTTTGTCTTTGTGCTCCTTTATGCACGTGGATGGTTCAGTTATTAATTCATGTCCCATCTGTACCCCGTCATTATACCTAAGGATACAGATTCCCGATGTTTTGTTCTGTGTCGGGCTGCTCTCACTCCAAACCTCAGCCGACGATGGAGAGCGTATCTCGGCTGAATCTAGTTTGTTGGATTATTGCTGGTGGATGGGTGTGGCTGCTCTGTGTCACTGACCTCTACTATGTGTAAGTTGTGTAGCGTCGGCCGCCACGGTTGCGCAATTGGCGCATTTTGTGGTGGCGGTCGGTTATTGTCATATCTTTCACTGTTTTGCCGGTCCGGACTGGGCCTCTGGTTCTGTGGCCAAGTTCGGTTTGCATCATTATAAGTATTAGTGTTCCACGGCCCCCTGGCATTTTTCCATCTACTATTGCTTGGTGGGCCTGTTTCATATCGGTCATCTGACCTCCTTTTCCGGTCATTATTCACCGGCGGACTATTGCCGTTCCGGTCTCTACCTCTATTCCCGTTTTGTACATAATCTTGTCTCCTACTGTTACCTCCGCCGTTTCCATTACTTGGTGGAGGCGTGTTATTTCGACCATTTCTGTAACCGTTTCCGTTACTTCTAGCCTGTTCAAAGGCTGCCTTAACATCATCCTGAATCAGGTCAATTGAGTCCAGAACAGACAAAAAATGTTCCATATCGTTTTCGGGCACGTGTATAAGTTTTTCCTTTACGTGTATCGGCAAGTGTGATTTCAAAAGTCTGATCAAATCCCGGGATGAAATCTGCTCGTCCCAATAACGGGTCTTATTAATGTACTTCTCAAAATATTTTCGCAAATTGCCTAATCGTGGAGAATACGGCTCTGGATTGTATACCTCCTTCCGTAATCTCTCCTGAATACATGTTGACCAATATTTGGCCAAGAATGCCTTTTCAAATTGCTCATATGTATCGCAACTGTCAGCTTCTTCGGTTGCCCATAATGCAGCATCTCCTTGTATGTAAGACATAACGAACTGTATTTTCTGTGTATGACTCCAACCGCTAGGCAAAATGTTTCTAAATCCCTTGATAAACACTACAGGGTGAACAGATTTCTTCTCCGTTGTAAAGGTCTGAAACTGTCGGTTTCTAATCAGACTTTCTTCAATCACTACTTTGGAATGACATTTATTTGTTTCGCTTACATTGGTTGCCTGTTCTGTCTCGCAGTCGCAATTTTTTACTGCTGTATTTATATGCCTATCATTGTTGGACCTGGCTGGCGTGACATACAGCTGTGAGTCGTCATGCCGCAAGCTGCTTCCTATTTCGGCAAGACGACGGTTGACATTCCGCTGCCACAGCGGAATGTCATTGTGTACCAGCTTTTTCAGGTTCTGCACTTCCGCATTTGAGCCCACATCTTTGGCTTCAATCGCGGCGTGAACTTTCTCGTCTATTTCTTTTATAACTTCGTTTTCTATTTTGTGCACTTGTTCGGACACTTTGTGCTCAATTACTTGATTTGTGTCAATCTCTAATTGTTCCACCCTGTTGGTCAGTACACTGATTTCCTCTACGATACTGGCGTTAGCCACTTGGATACTATCTACTCTTTCGCTTAGTTCTTTCACCGCTTTGGGTAAGGTTTCATAGTTTTGCTTCATACTAACAATCTCACTTTGCATAGCTTCTAAAGATTGCATTAACTGCAAGTCTCTCTCATGCATGCGTCGATCACGCTCTGCTTGTTTAGCATCACGTTCTCTATCACGCTCTGCTTGCATACATGCAAATTCAGCTACCAATCTCTGGTCACGCTCTGCTTGCATACGTACAAATTCACTTTGGAAATTGAGCATGCGCTCGAACATAACTCTTAATGATTGCACTTCTGACACCTCACCACTCTCTGGTCCGTGTCCAGTGCTTGCAGGTGGCACAGTATTTCCGCTATCAACTGAATCACTGGGTGGCAGTGGCAACATTTCTTGCCCTTCTGCCCCAAGATTCTCACATTGTACTTCCTGAACTACGTCACTAACATTACTTTGTGTCCCACTTTCTAACTCGGTATCACTACTTACTGACTGTTGTTCGTTATCCATATTGATATCCTTCTGACTACGCAATCTAACCATAGTAAACAAAAGAAATAAAATCTGAACTAAATAACCTAACACTCAGGTTTCACTGACATAATCACACAAGAAATGGTCATTTGTTAAAACACACTTATTATATACTACAATGACTAACTACTCAAATAACGCCACCTCTGTATGAAAATCACTGGCTGTGCTGTGTGCAGTCTGTGGCTGCTTTGCATTGTTGTAATACTCGCCATTGTAGTGTTAGGCAGCTGGCTGTGAACAGCGCGTAGCGTTGCGCAGTTGGAGGTGAGCCGCCAGCAGTGTTGGATGTGGGGAGAGAGATGGCGGAGTTTTGTAATTTGTGATAAACTGCTATATATATTATGACTTTTGATGATATTAAGGTAAATACATTGTTTGTTCTCTGTTAATATCTTTCATTTGCTAACTATCCCTATCAGGAGTTAGTGCCTTCAGTAGTTTGAATCTTTTATTTAGCTGGCAGTAGTGGCGCTCGCTGTATTGCTGTAGCTTGAGTAGCGAAGATTTTTGTGAGGTAAGTGATTTGTGAAAGGTATAGTTTAATGTTACTCAGGGCCATTCTTTTGCAGGGATTTTTGAAAGTCAGATTGCGTTGCGCTAAAAATATTGTATGTCAGTTTAAGGACAGTCTTGTATAAATTGTTCAAAGGGGACGTTTCATATGGCGACCCTGCCAGGATTCGAACCTGGAATCTTCTGATTTTTTTCTTGTAGTTTGTGTAATTAGTGTAGATTTTGTTTATTGCTAGCGCGTAATTATAGAGAGAATTTCCTTTGTAGTTGTAGTTTTTCATTGTTGTACAGTAAAACAGTTGTGGCATGCATGTAGATTTGCAGCAAGTTTTTCGCAGCTGCGCTTGCAATTAACTAAATATTATTTTCAGTGCTATGTTAATGTGTTCCCCTATTTTTGCTCTTCAAATTGTGCTTTTCTGTGTTATCGTGTGAAATATTGTGACAATTATGGCATGTGAAAAACGTAATACTAGGCTCCAAAGTAAACTGAGAAATGACAGTGAAGACGAACGCAGTGTGTTAGCGCCGCAGAGTAATGAATTAACTAATGTTCAAAGTAGTAATTTGGTAATTGCGCATAGGGAAATGGAGCGGGCGGCAAACAATGGTGTAGACAGTGAAACAGGTAGTGAACTGGGAAGCGTTATCGATCGATTGGTCGACAACAGCTCGCCTCAGGAATTGGGAATGACAGAACACAATATTGCAAATACTGCAGACTCAGGTTTTGGGTTCTCACCGTTTTCTCAAATGAGTCAAGACACATTTTCCGCTTGTCAAAATGTGAATGTTGCCGGTGCAACTTCACTGCCGAAAAGCACTGAGGAACATGTTTCAGACACCAGTGCATTGTTATTACAATTAATGCAACAAATGGGACAAAAGCTTGAAAAAGTTAGACACAATGGAACAACACCAGAGACAAACACAGCAACAGTTAGACACAGTGGAACAAAATCTCAAAAAGTTAGACACACTGGAACAAAATCAGAGACAAACACAACAACAGCTTCAAAAGTTAGACTCATTGGAACAAACTCTTGAACAAACGCGTGAAGATTTAACTACTGAGTTACATAACATTGAATCGAAATGTCAAAAAGTCATTAATGACGTAAAAACTCAAATTTGTGAGCATTTTCAACCTATTTTTTCGCGGCATGAAAATGCATTACAGAATCACGAAGCAGCCATAAAAGAACTGCAAATTATTGTTCATGAAAATCATGAGACCTTGCAAGCTAAATTTGACTCAGTTGCATCTACCGATTCGGTTACGCAACTTGCAAAAACTCAGGAAAACTTTAAGGACACAGTAGATACTCTGAAACTTGGTTCAGAAAAACACACTGAGGAAATAAGTACACTATCGGAGAAAGTAGCCGAACTTTTGGATCAGTTCACTAATTTATCTACGAAGGTAGATGATAATCTGATTGACGCAAGACCGGTAGTCTTTAATGACACAGAAGAGTATGAATAAATTAGGAAATTCAAACAAAATCAGAATCAAATTAATACACAACACCAAAGAGAAATCCGGGAAGTACAAGATCAGCTGACACAGGTAATACAAGAATTACGTATTTCAGAGGACACTCGCGCTCCAACACGGGAAGAGGGACTTAGAAATACGGAAAAGCCGCAAAATAATAACACAGGGCATTTCGGAAGTTGTGAAAGAAATTGGCAATGTGCACCGAATTTTGAGATGGAACGGCCGACACGACGTAACAATGACCGATATGCGACTCGCCGACATGATGATTTTGACTATAAGCTGTTCATTACTACACGTAAATTCAAAACATTTAAGAATTCTGGCAACGACATTCATCCACAAGCATGGCTCCATCAATTCTCTCATTGTTTTCCTCCCAACTGGTCGTTAGAGCACAGATTAGAATTTATGTGTGGCTACTTAGAGAGTGAACCAGCTGTAAGAATGCGATCGGTCATTCACGATTGCCACAGTGAAGGAGAATTTTACCATGCCTTCCTCTCAGCATATTGGTCTCAAGCCACACAAGATGGAGTAAAACATGGTATCATAATGATGAAACATTTCGAACAATCTGAATTCTCCAGTCTTGTGAAATATTTTGAAGACATTTTGCACAAGAATCAGTACCTGTCAAACCCATACAGCCCCTCAGAACTCATCCGCATTTGCTTACTCAAATTGCCTGAACATTTACGATATATTATTTTAGCAGGACGTTGCGAAGAAGACATTGAGGCTTTTCAGGGACTGTTACAAGAACTGGAAATTGACACAGACAGTCGCCGGAGGCGAAAACAGGAAAACAATCACTACAGGTCACATACGTCACAATTCCGTGATGACAGAAACAATAACTGGATACGAAAAGGCTATTCTTACAACGCAAATCGTGACCAAAACAGACACCACCCATATGACAACCACTGGCAGAGTAATAATAGTTACAGAGAAAGATCGCATTTCCGTAGTAATGACTATCACAGAGACAATCAGAGAAACAGACAATATGGGAACCAAAACAATTATTATCAAGGGAGGCAGAATAACTTCAGACGAAACAGTTCAGCGCAGAGTTACGATTCAGGGAGAAATTCTCCACCACATGACCGACAAACAAGAAACTATGTAAACTACCGACAAAACGACAGACGTGAATTTCATCAGAACTGGCGGGATTCTAACAGAGCTGGGCCCTCTCGGCAAGGCGAATTTGTAGAAGTTCGGTCTCCTAATCCCAATAACAACGCGCGCCAACAAAGAGATAGACAATGACTCGCGCCGCAGGCACCCACGTGCGCCGGCTGGCTCAGAGAAAAATAACATAGACGCTAACCTTGAGAAAAATTCCAGTATTCTTTACCGACGTATACCGCATGACAATTGCATTCAAGTTCAAATTCTGAGTACTATGAAGAAGAAAGGTTTACACCAGATTTCACATGTAAAACCGTTTATTGAAAGATAATCTGCTTTTTAACTTTGTCTTTGCCATATAACTTTTCACTTTACATTACTAGTATGGTTTGTCAGACTTAGAATCTGTTAATATGCAACAATGTTTGAAGTTAAATATCCAGTCAAGAACCAAGAGAACTTATTTAAACAGAAATTAAGAATGCATTGTTATAGTGAACTGACGACACATCGTTATTGTGTGTGTACATTCTTGCTTGTTAGTGGCACGATTACGTAACGACCATAAGGCTCACATACTTAAAACATATACTTGTACTGCTAATGAGATTTTAATGTAACATTTTGGTTTACTTGAAAATATATTCTGGATTTAAAGTACTTTCTGTGAGATACCAGATGACACAGTGGTTAGTTTATGTGACAGCTACACGATTTTATCATGACGCTACTAATGAGTGACAATATACAATGTTGCTTTTGCAGTGTTTCTGTTTTATATCTGCACAGTTTTTCTGTTTTATTCTGGAAAGTAAAACATGTTTTAGTAGTAACTTTTGTGGTATAGCTACAATGAGACAGCCTCTTTCGTAGCACAACAATACGTTACAGCACAGTACGTTCTTCACCACAACAATAAGCGTAATAACTAAGATATCTATACGCAAAGCATTTCACTTTCGTTTATCATGAGGTAAGTACATTGTCTTCTGCAGAACTTAGCTTTCGGAGGACGATAACTACGACACTTCCACAGAGATTATCTTACAGCAAGACGCATATTTAGCGCTACAGGACACATATGTGAGTGATTAATTTTGTACTTAAAACATTTATTTTTAAAGATTTTTGAATTACAAAGAAAGTTTTCCGTGATACATTTCATTCCATTGTTGTAATCTGTAACACCTGAGGGTATAATTACATTAATCCTCAGGGGGGTACACGCTTACTTTGTGTACCATGTGTTTGGCAAGCACAAGGAGCCCTAGCTAATATGGTATTTGCTTATACAACTTTACACCTCGGTACCATATTTCTCTAGCACATAAATTACACGGCTATCTGATCATTTAACTGAGAGACAAACACTTTTTTTACTACATCAGTGACAGATGTTTACGCAATTACACAGTTGGATAACTTCACACTTATGAAACTGTATTTTGTCTGTACTTTGTAAACTGTTCATATTTTTTCGGAACCATTGTGATACTATGAGAGCTTTGAATGATGTATTTGGTATGGGATCATGATTTTTAAAGTGCGTTTGAGGCAGATGACACTTTTGACATGAGCAGAGAATTTTTTTGGGTTTGAAGTTATTGCAGAAAGCTACAACGTTTTTGAGATTTGGCTGAGTTTTTATGATGTTATTATTATGATGACAATGTGTATTATGCTGTTGAGGTATGTTTATGATCAATAAGATGATGCTACCGTATATGAGGAATAAGAAGTATGTTGGAAACCAAGAATCGTACTTTAAGAGTTATGAAATGTGTGTAAATGCGTGACTGTATCACAATGCTGACGAATATTTTATTTGGACACTTATATTTATAGGATTTTCTTTCTACAGATTTGCAACGCTAATTCTTGACCTGTGAAATATTTTTATGTGAGACTGTCACTGTAGCGGAAACTGCTGTCGTAAATATTTCCGTAAGAAAGTTAAGTGACCACCTGCACGTAATGCGTCGCGGACACCCACCTGGGCGACAGCCGCCCGAAAAAAAGCCATTAGCCTTTCAGCGGCACAGGTAGAAAAAAAAAAGGGGAGGCCATTGTCCTCGCTATTGACATTTTCTTGTTGAAAGCATACTGTGGAGCTCATAATTTATGATATTTACTGAAATGCCTAATGAAATGACGAGAAATATTTTTACATCTGCACACCTGATTACGACAAGTGTCTTTCTACGAGAGTTGAGAGAATTTCTACTAACTTATGAAATGTCACATGACTATTGAATGATATTTTTATGCTTTGGTTTGCGTAATTGCTTATTTCATTTGATACCTGTTTTCCAGCTGTGTTACAGCATTAGTTTTGTAAAATAACCTTAGATGCATTTGCTAATGTGAACACTTTCTGTCAACAGATCTATTAAATGATAATTTTGTAATCCACATTCTTTAAAAAAAGGAGCACTTGGAAAGGAAAGAACAATAAGAAGGGACTAGTAACAGTAACTGGACACATAATTTTCTTTTTCAAGTACATGGTAATATTTCTTTTACAATAAGTTGTTGTGGTGCACCACTTTAATTTACATAGACATTAAGATGTGAATATACACTTCCCTTATCTGCATTTTTGATTTAACTGTAATATCTTTTCTGCTTGAGCTTTGTCATGTATAGATATAAGTTTTATATTTTTTATATTTGCTGCTGCTGTTTGCCAGGCATAGTGCTAATGAATTTTAAATTGTGTTACTCTGTTAAGCTAGTTTTACTACTGACTTATTTTTCTTGTTACTGCACATTGGCTCATATTAGTTGTAATGTTGAATTGCTTGGTAATTTAGATTTACTGTAGCTTGCTTTGCGATTTTCCATTTTTTTTCTTCATTGCTGTTTATATTAATTGTTTTAGGTGCTGCTGCATTGCCTCGTCCCTTAGTTTAGCATCTGAGCTCAGTAGATTTAAGTTAGCTTAAGAGGGGTAGACTATATAAGAAACTGACTATGGAGAGTAGGTAAAGAATGCGTTGCGAAGTTATATGAAAAAGATTTGGGCCAAAATGAGTATTGTGCACTGAGAAATAATTATTTTGAAAGAAATATGAATAGAATACAGAAAGCAGGTATAGATAGGACTTTTAGGGAATAATGATGAATGAAGGGAGATCTCCAAGAAGTAAAGAAAGTTTTGTTTGCAAAATACTGCAGTAAAACAAACCCTGTCCTTTCCTTTTATGTTATCCCACTATGTGTTTGTGTACCCTTGTGTATTTGTTTTCTTCCTGTCTCTGTGTAGTTTCATAAAATTTTTTCTTCTTTTAATATTAAGCTACATTCACTATGATGAGGAATACTGTTATCCTCGAATATAATTGGCATTAATAATATGTTATTTACTTTGTAAAGATGTTAGACATTATTAATTCTGTTCTGTTTTAATGCTCATGTGTGAAGTTGATGTTTTGGAAGTGATTCTGATCTTTTATTTTTGTACTCATGTCATAATTCCTGTAACACTGATGTATATGTTTATTTCTATTCTTTTGTAAAGCCTGTACTACAAATGTTATCTGTATTATTATGTTTTTAATGATGTATTTTGTACCTTTGTAATTGTATTCTTATGTTATAAAATTGTAATTGTCACCAGTTCATCATATTATTAACATGTAAGTTCCATTTCACTGCACACGTTTCTGTTGGTCATAGTATATGGACAATATGTGAGAAGTAGGGACTGATAGTGTTTGCACGTGTGTTAATAATTCAGCAAGGGACTGGATAACAGCATTGCTGGTTCTAAGGACAGGTCAAACAAATTTTTTGTGAGTGGACAAGTGGTGGTTTATGGACTTGCTATATTCTCCGCAAGACTCTTCGATGGTGATTGTGCACCTGCACAGTCGCAACAGATGGCTGCTGGCTGTCTCTTCAAGGACTACAGTGGGTCTACATCTTTGATGATCCATCAATACCATTATTTCTACAAGGACTACAGTAGGTCTGCATCTTTGATGGCCCACCAATACCATTATTTCTACAAGGACTGCAGTGGGTCTGCACCTCTGGTGGCCCACGAATACCACAATCGCTACCAGGACTCCAGTGGGTCTGCTCTGTGATGACCTACCCACCAATATTCTTCAAAACTTCGACTGACTCTGCTGTGGGTTTGCTCTGTTGTGGCCCATTACCTGTCAGCATGTCAAGAGTCAGTACTGTCTTTCCGTTGGAAGGACAACACTACTTCTTCAAGACTGCATGGAAATCCACTACTTCTGTGTGCAATTTCTTTTACTAATGAGACTTCGTGAAAAAAAACTGTAATTACTATTATGATGAATGATCAGGACTGTCTTTATGGACTGTGAGAAAATTTTAGCTTTTGACCAACATTGTATCAATAAGTGTGTGCCTCTGATTTCTTTGTTATTGTAATTGTGAAAAAAATTTTAACAAATATGTATTGGCCAGTGCCCAAAAAAATTTGTAAAATTTTTTGTCGGGATCATGGGGGCTATGTAAGTAGGCTGTTTATGTTTTTTATTGGTAACGCCACCTCTGTATGAAAATCACTGGCTGTGCTGTGTGCAGTCTGTGGCTGCTTTGCATTGTTGTAATACTCGCCATTGTAGTGTTAGGCAGCTGGCTGTGAACAGCGCATAGCGTTGCGCAGTTGGAGGTGAGCCGCCAGCAGTGTTGGATGTGGGGAGAGAGATGGCGGAGTTTTGTAATTTGTGATAAACTGCTATATATATTATGACTTTTGATGATATTAAGGTAAATACATTGTTTGTTCTCTGTTAATATCTTTCATTTGCTAACTATCCCTATCAGGAGTTAGTGCCTTCAGTAGTTTGAATCTTTTATTTAGCTGGCAGTAGTGGCGCTCGCTGTATTGCAGTAGCTTGAGTAGCGAAGATTTTTGTGAGGTAAGTGATTTGTGAATGGTATAGTTTAATGTTACTCAGGGCCATTCTTTTGCAGGGATTTTTGAAAGTCAGATTGCGTTGCGCTAAAAATATTGTATGTCAGTTTAAGGACAGTCTTGTATAAATTGTTCAAAGGGGATGTTTCAAAACACACTTATTATATACTACAATGACTAACTACTCAAATGTCCTGTTATTTTAAAACAAAGCACTAACAACAAGCACACCACTAATGATCCGAGAACACTGCACTGAGGCTACTTTACTACCCACAGGACAACTACACTGTAGCTTTACCTTTTGGTGATCTATGTTGGGTGCAGCTGCCCCCTGATGATGTGGTAGGTAATTAATTTGTCGAAATAATGAGCTCTCTTCTTCAGCTTGCCTCTGGGTATATAGTGTTCTCATGCAAAAAATCATATACAGGTATTACCACATAATATTGGTTATGCAATACATACAATACATGGAAAAATTATTAAATGTTCTCCAACAAAGTTCGACTATAATAATTCCCTAGTTATCTCATGGGTATTTAGTGGCCACTGCATATTCGTGCCCCACGTTGGGCGCCAATTTAACGAAATCGCTGTAATTGCTGTGTAAATTTCGTTAAAGAATAAAATTTGCTTTTAAGTTAATTTTCTTTACCTTACTTTCTTTGCGTGCGAACTTTGTTGTAGAACCTCTCTCTTATTTACGTGTGGTAATAAAAATTTTAACTTTCAAAAGAATTACGTACATTTAAAAATTACGTGAACTCATATTAACTGATTAAGAATATTTGGTTGAAAATTAAATTTTTCACATCATTCGGCCTTGGCACACATTTTCTAAATGCAGTGGATTTTTTGTTAAATATTTTTACTAAATTCTTTCCCGGCGTTAGCTTTTGAACACAAGATTATCACTATTAGCAGAAAATGGTTAATTATTACCAAGCCGACATTTAATTATCGCTGATCAAACCTACTTCGCTATACATTAAAGTTATTTGAAAGAACCAAAATTGTTAAATTTCAATGTTAACTATCCGTCTAAGAATGCACAAATGTGAAACTATTTTTTTTTATAAAATCTCAGTCAGTCTCTGGATCGCTGTAAAAAAAGAACATTCTCTTAGTTCACTGTTAATGTTTATCTATCTGTTCCCGATTTACGGGTTTGGTTGATTTTTCCTTTAGCGGAACAATTTTTTAAATGTGCCGCCGCTGCAAATCGATCGGTCGCGGCACAGCCCAGCAACACCGCTAAAAAAATGCTGAAAACTCTTTAAAGAAATATTATAGATGACATGGGCAAGCTAATTTACATTAATAATACACACTTTTGATAAATTCTGATATATTTAGATCAAACAATAATTGAACTCACATTAATTTGTAACGCCTCCTCTAATGGCAGCTAAATCTAGACAGAGACAAAAGAAGTCTACCCATTCACCAAATACATCGATACAGCTTCCTACCGCTTTCAGCTCTAAATGAAGAAGACCAAAGAATACATAGTGCATTGTGCTTTTATAGTATTGCTGACTATTAACATTTCTTTGTAATTTCATGACATTATTTCCCTCTGGCTGAATTTATCTCTGATATCTCAGATATTGACACATTTCGCAATTACATATTTAATATAGAAATATTACTATCCTAAATACAGAGAGAATATTACTACAAAAAATATTACAATAATAACAAATGTCTTTTACACAAAATTCAATAATATTTTTTGTTAAATAATTACATTATATACAAATTGTTCAGAGTGGCGTATATGGTACAAATAAATTTCAGTTTGTTAATGTGTGAGTTTGCCAGGGAACGTTACAGTATCATGTAACAGTATTATTTGTTTCTTAATTCTGGACCATTGCTGCGAGGTTAATACGAAGCTGGCTGTGAAATGTCTCTCGTATTTGCAACTATTCTCACACAGAATAGTTATATTAATTAGGGTAGCTCGAAAATGTTTAGTATTTCCTTATCATTCCTACCAGATTATTGTTTGCATTTTGTTCAGTTTTACATATACAGCTATTCGGAAATAATTTCAATTTGAGTAAATTACCTTAGAAAATTGCTTTAATGAATTCAGTGTTCGACAGATTAAGCAGTATAGAAAGCAGAATTTCGAGGTAAGTGCATTGTGATTAAATAAACAGCTCTCTGTGACACGAATTTCAATCAATGATATAGGAGAAACAATCTTTTCATGTTTAAGGTTCTAAAGTTCTGGACAAACAGGGAAATAAAATATTTTTTCGGGTTTTTTGATTTATTAAACATTATGTCAGGAGGTGCTCCATTTCGTCGAATGATTTGAGTTTCGTGTGAGATCAGCAAATTTTGAAGTGGAGAGGAAAATTTACGAAAATAACCAGGGAAACAAAATCTTAAATTCTATAGGAGCTCCAGCTGCTTTATTTAAAACCGAAAACGTCTGCCTGTTGTTACATATTGCCGATTTTTTACTGCAAGAAAGCGTAGCTCCTGAGGTAAAAGACAGAATTTAAAATTATAGTTTTTTTTTCAAGCCTAGAAACGCGTATTTAAGGCAAATCATCAAAATAATTTTACATATTGAAATGACATAGACCAGTTTTGTTCAGTTACTTTACGCACTGACATAAGTTTCCATTCTTTCATTACAAGGCCATATAGAAGAGGGAAGCACTAGAATCCCTGTGCGGTCTCAGCTCTAAAACTCGTGAAGTTCGTATAGCTGCAGAGTGCTTAACAGGAGCGTCCCGATACAGACCCAGCCATCAGTATGTGACGTCACAAGTGTGAGCGCAGGCCTGTAGTCGAGGTGGTGTTGGTGTAACCCACCAGTTAGCCGGCACAGTAGACAACGCAGCAACACGCGGAACCAGGGCTACCCCTGCCGGGAGAACAATGACCACCACGCACCACACTCGCTTTCGCTGACAGGTGACACGAGAGAAGTGACCTTGGGGAATCCTCAAGCGCGGACCGCTATCTTCCGACGCGCACCTTCACTCGCTGTGGGACGAACCGACGCCAGTCGGTGGTCCGGCCCGACAAGCTGCGTGAGATGGAAGGAGGGCGACTAGGGTGCTCCGCTGTCAACACAGCTACCAATGAACAGTGCCCATGGAAGGGCGTCTCCACTGGCCACGGTGTGAGGGTGGGGTTGATCTGCTATTCTGTTATTCTGCGCAACCGATTGATCTGAGATGTACCCTTTACCCTGTGGCTCCTGGAAGATGCAATTTCCATCCCCACACTACTACAGAAGTCAGACAGACGCTCCTAACGTTCTGAAGAGAAATGCCTGAAAAACTTTCAGCAATAAATATCTTCTGGAGTCGTCCGCTGTAGGGAAATGACACAAAAAATCACAAAATTTCTTGCCTAACTAGTGGGATACTTGGGTACTGGAGTAGTGCTAGTTAGTGTAAGAAAAACATGAAACTAACGAAAGTTATTATTTATTTTGCAAAAATTCTGAGAAATCACAATTGCACTTTTAGTTATGAATTGAACAAGTCATATCCTGGTTCTTTTTGGAATGTGAAGTTTCCTCTCAAGGATAGGATTCGCTAATGAAATTTCTATACAAAGTTTAAGGTTGTTATTGACTTGGCAGAATGGCTGAGAGGGGCACCTACTCAACTTGAACAATTATCCTTTAGAATGTTGCTAGGTATGGTCGAGGCTGTCGCATGTCAAATGCAGCAAAGTGTACTGTTATGGAGGAAATACGGTGCTCGCAAAAGCTGTAGCTCACAATACCGTAAGCTGCAGTGACTGCTGTCTGCGCCGCTCGCTGGTGACAAATAAGATAACTCTCGTTCTATCTGGATTGACCTTCGCCAATCAAACTCTCCCTACGCCTTGATGAAGTCAAGGATTCCTATTCGCCTCTAGTCTAACTATTGGCATGGTACACGGGTCAGACAACCAGTCCACCGCGATGCTACTCAAAAATTCGCTCGCAGGCGTTTAACTATAACTCTGTCTGTTCACACCGCACAATAAGTGTGTCGCAAGGACTTAATTGCAAAGACTCAATATGGAGTCGCACTTCGATTCGCTCTCGACAGAGGTGCTCTCCCAGTGAAGTACTGAGGAGAGACTTGTTCCTCGCTCCAAGAGCGACAATGGAACGGCGCCTCTCCACGCCAGACGTGAAGGGGTATATCTTTCGGTCTCTTCCATTACTCCTTCAGCTCAAGGCGTCAGAAATATCGTCTGCCAATCAGCATTCCTCCTCTAAAACGGGAGAATGACCAATCCAGAAATCTGTAGTATCGGCGTTTGGCGTTGCTGTCTCCCTGTGAAAATCTCTGAAAATGCGTGCTATGTGTAAAGAATGTGTAGGTTGGACGCTCCCACACAATGTAGCGGAATTTGCTTTTAAGCCGAACACAGGGTCGTTCCCCCTTTCATTCGGGCACACGCTGTCTGCTCCACGGGCAGCCAAGGTTAACTCGTCCTCTGAAGAGACTGGCCCCTCTTGAACTAAAAGCTCCTGTGGCCGTTGTGTCGGGAATGTATGTGTGTATGCCAGCCTCGAGTATTTCGATGCACACTTGTTATTTGCATATCGTTTACATGAATTCATACAACATTGACTTTATCTTATCGAGTTCGGGTTCAAATGAAGCGTCTTGATGTGCTTAATATGCATGTGAGGGCGGAATATGTAAGCAATGAAGGTCAGGAGACCACGACGTCTTACAACGGGACATCCTGGAGCGCTTCGTATGTGCTGTCAGACAGCTGGTCCACATGTGGGCATTATCCACATGACCACCTGCAGTCTGTTCCTACCACCAGCACCTCGCAGCTCTACGAGACACGGCACTCGGTCCTCCCGTCGGCGCGCCAGGTGTAACACATTGAGACAAGCGGTGTCTGTCATGTGTGCAGTTGGTCCTCATGTGGGCGTGGTCTGTGTGACCGCCCGCTCCCCACAGCGGCCAGCGGCAGCGCTGGGGTGTGATGTGAATCTAACATCTTGCGTCACGGCCACACCCACTGACTCACGCGAGGGCCTGGTCTGTAAGACCGCCTGTAACTCGCACCACGAATCCATACTGCCGCTACGACACACCTCCTTAAGCAAATTGTAATAAAAAAGACTACTGTGCCGTCAGTCTGTGTTATGTAGTGTCTTGTGTAAAACAATGCTCTCGACGCCTTCATGAAATAGGTCGAGCGCAAGAATGCTGCCATCCACAACTTATTTCATAAACAAAAAAAAAAAAAACAAAAACAAAAAAAAGTATTTCATTGTTGTTGTACGCACAAACGTTCAGTGGTTCAGTTTCTTGTCAACGTCTATTTCACTGGTGAACATTACACACTATACTTGCCTGTTTGCTTCCTTGTCATAGATCTAGGTACGTCTCATTTTAGTTTTGGTAACCACTAAACCACAACAGGTCACTGTGGGTCAGTCCCTGCAATAAACATTCGTAGTTTTATGTTTTCTTGTAACGTTTCTATCATATTTCACTTGTTTTTCTTCTTTTGTGTACACTGGATAGTTTATTTTCGTATATATCGTCATCAGTTTTCACTTACTGTTAGTCTTGTAATACAACATATTTTTCATGTGCAAATTGTGGCAAATGACTCTGAGCACTATTTTATGTTTATTACAAGAACAGCATACCTTGCGAGACGGGATGACGAATCTCCAGATGTCGCGTTTCTTAGATGCTGCCGGGCCTCGCAAAAACGGCGCCCACCTAATCGCTTTATGGACGACACGGAGCTTGTTTTCACTAGGAAGCTTCCCTCACCTTGTGAAATGCGCTGGTGGTTTGGCTGTAGGACCTCCAGGCATTGTGTGCTGTTTTTTCCGAGAACAGAATGTGTACTGTACTGCACTGCAGTGATTGGTTGAGGAAGATCGGGTCTCCTTGCTAGAAAACATGATTGGCACGGTAACCATTGCTGAGCCATGATAGGCTTATTCAAGAACATCGGGTGGAACGGCTGTTTTTTGTTTGCAAGGTGTTGAGCAATGGTAGAGGCGTGAACTTGCTTCTCGACCGTTGCGGAGTACAGACGCTAGAGTTCTTCCATTTCTACGGAGAGAGCATTTAGTTGTAAACTAAACTTTAATATTTTCGCGGAAGTGAGACAATGACCGACGGAAGTGGGGTCATCTCCCGCACTACTACGCACCACCGGAACTTGCAAATTCGGATGTGCCCGAACGCAGACGATGGCTTCCCTTCTTTGATCAGCTACATCAATAACGTTGCGCAGCTTCGGCAAAATTCAACAGATTATCAATCGTTTTAAGGCCATCTTTTTTATTGCAGCCTTATACCTGCAGTTGTCACTCCCAGCGTTCATTGCATGCTTCATTATTTATTGACACAGGAGACCAACCATTGGAATGATACAGCAGAGTGTGCTTGCCTAGATTGGCATTCTTCCCCTCACAGTAGCCAACCTCATCTACCCATAAATTCCAGTTAGGTTCCCCAAGTCTATTGCCAACCAACTTGAGCTCGTGTTAATAACATGTTATACAGTTGAAGTTTCTGTTTACATGTTCGTTCTCTCTTGACCTTCATAGTAGTTAATAAATCTCTTTGTGATACCGTAGGTCCTTGTTATTATTTTTTTAATGACACTGATTCTCATTCCCTATGACGTCATTTATTTTGTTGTGGGTTTGAAGGAATCAAATTAATTGTATGTCACATTAGTCAACTCATTAGATGATGCACACGCAGGGGCAGATTTCATTGCGCTATTGATAAACGTGACACCTCTTGTGTGTGTTGATTACGACTTTTTAGTCGTTTGGCAGACGAAGAACTCCCGCCACCACAGGCAAGCTTGCAGCACGCACTTGAGACTTCTCTGGACGAGTCTATGAACAGCCATCACTGATCAGTATTATAGTCAATGCCCATGGCTGCCATTAGTCTCCAGACATTACTGCAAAATACCAAATTCTTTTCACTTTCAAAAAATGGAAGGAATAGCATATAGTGCTTATTACGTTCTCATATTTACCGCTTTATCAAGACAATCCCACTATTGTAGTTTTGACGCCAACAGTTCAGCATTACCTTTCGGAAATTCCAGATACCTCACTAGGTCATTAAGTTCTTAATGTGTTGTTCCTTGAATCTCTGTACACTCACCGTTACACACAAAATCGTGGTCTTTCGAAGAATTGGGTTTTGAAGGTATGGTGCAGCGTTAGTTTCACTATCGATCTCGTGACTAACAGAGGTTGTATGGCCGACGGTATGTTAGGATATGTCAAGGAAGAATTTTTCTTCTCGAAAATTCCACGTGTTAATGGTGTTGTCATACAAAAGCAAAACACGTTCACTTGGTTTGATGGTTCTTGTGAGATCAAGAGTAAAACAAAGCCTGTGGAAGATCTTCTACGATTCAAGCGCAAATGTAGACGCGAGACACAATATGTGCAACGTACATGAGGAGCCCAGGGCTTGTCCTGGTCCTCGACTTCACAGCCAAAGCACAGTCTGTCCGCCTTCCTCATATATGGCGTTATTGGCCTTTCATTGTAGCCTGTCCGCAAATGCAGCAAAAGTTCTCAGCCCTGTTTAAGCATTTGCGAGGTACATTGGATCACAGGAATTACAGTGACCACACGCACTAACTACGTTTCATTTGAGAGGCACCCACATGCCTTGCTCATACTGTGGCATCAAGCAGTCAGGCCTGCAACATGAGTGGTCTGCCAAGCGAGTGGATTTATTCTTCCAGAATGAGATTTTCACTCTGCAGCGGAGTGTGCGCTGATATGAAACTTCCTGGGAGATTGAAACTGTGTGCCCGACCGAGACTCGAACTCGGGACCTTTGCCTTCCGCGGGCAAGTGCTCTACCATCTGAGCTACCGAAGCACGACTCACGCTCGAGCGTGAGTCGTGCTTCGGTAGCTTAGATGGTAGAGCACTTGCCCGTGAAAGGCAAAGGTCCCGAGTTCGAGTCTCGGTGGGGCACACAGTTTTAATCTCCCAGGAAGGATTTGTTCTTATTTATCGAGTAACATCAATGACTGATTATGAGCTCTAGTACTCACAATTAAGTTACAAATTATTCTCCTGTTTGAATATCACGCAACGGAAACGGATAACGCACATCTGACTGTTAGGAATTTACACAACTCTGATTGCTCACTACGCTCTGGCAATATCACATTTTCTTTCTTACCCAACGGCTTTGATCAACACGTGGCCATCGCACTGAATATGAATGGCGCACACATTATAAATTCTGGATATCATGACTACACACTATTCGAAGAACAAGGCCACCAATCTTTTTCTTTTCATATCTATTTTATTCCGATAAATTCTATTATGATTCAAACATAACCTAAACACACCATTACATTTTATACAACAATTATACATGAGAAACTCCGCCCAGTGGGCATGGATTTACATTGGTGATTCTCTATCTTATGGTTCGTAATTATCTAACGCTACAGAGCACTTTTTGGATAGGATGGTGGATCTTTTGCTATATCTCACACTGCGACTCTCACACCCATCATCACGAAAATTTCCTCAAGACCGAGCGGTACAAACAGGAACATGCATAACCCACTGCCTCTGAACCTATCTTGCTACTCTACCATGCAAACCACACATAATTAAATTACGTGAAATACATCACACTGGCAACATAGAATACAATCACAAAGAATAGTCACAACGTTAGAATCACTTCACTTTCAGCTTCCCCACTTCAATTTAGTAATCATCCCAGTTTCACACGACACTGCCCCACTTCGTAACTTTTCTTTCCTACTACGAACTCTGGAGGATATATGCACGTCTTCCTGTGCAATGCAAGCCAAGTGGCGTTGCTGGATAGACGGCTGACTCATCTTGCTTCTCTCCCAGAGTATTAGAGTTTGAGTCTAGCGTCACACGGAAACATAACACACAAAGTAATATTAAGATCATATTCGTCACACACACGAGTCCTCAAGTCGTACCTTGCACGAGTACTTCTCTTTATCCTTTGTCTCATACACAGATTGAGACTCACACAGTACTCACCGCGTGGAAGTACTCGTCTCTAATTTCAAGTCCTGCACACGCCATTTCTTAAATATTTCCAACTTATAGTACACACGCCAGTAATTGAGCTTAACTTTAGTACTGGGAAGTATTTTAACTTAGTACTAGCACTTGCAAGTATTTCAACTTTTCAGGCGCTCAAAGCTCAGGTAAATTTCATCTTTTTGGTTCCACCAAAGGTGACCAAAGGACCGTCTCAAAGATGATCATATATTGTACATTCACTATCTGCGGTTAGCAGACTACTATACATTCATTCATTTCAGAGACCTCACCAAATTGGATGTAGGGATTTATTTTGTGGTAGTGCACATGTGATCAATTAAATAAATAAATTGTCCTTCTTTCCTACACTGGTATCCGGCTTCGGTTTATTAAGTGAAATTGAGTTATTATTACAAAAAATATGTTGTTCTGACAAGAATAACGAAGAATGTTGTACCTATTTTCAATGTCGGGCGGTACTGTGCCCTTTCACAGTAACACGTTATGCTAGCACGCGGATGGAACACAGCTTGTAACAGACTGAAACTACACTTAAACGAAGCATGCTCCGCTCCTCCCTTGCCCTTCCCCTTCCTCTTGTTGCTAACACGTTGGGCTAAAAATAGTGACAAAATGCATACAGCTATTGTTGCCTGAAACTTATTGCTCTGTCTGCCATCAGCACAATTCGAAGCCTGAAGGGATGGACATTGAATGCTAATAAAATATAATTAAATGCGTCCTGTTTAACTTGGCAACGAGAGCTAATTCGTTTTCGTTATCAGTGTGATCAATATAGTCAACAAAAATTTATTTCATTCCATTTACATTTCCACTATTGGCTAGTGTTATAGAAATTTTCCGACGTGTTGTCCACCTTCTAAAGCCGCTACTACAATAGAACTGAGGCGCTTCAAGAAGTCTATAATATGCGTCCTAATCAAGCATCAAAACTCCAAGTTGTTCCCCTCAGCGTGGAAAACTCATGAAGTAATCACTCAACCTAACAAAAATCATTTCCTTCCAAAGTGCTGTCGTCCCATCTAGCTGAAACGTTTCTTTATTTTCCAACATTAACACAGTTGAAGTATCTTAACAGAGACCATTTTCGACCCCTCAAACATCCGTCCTAGATTCAGTAACTGCGCTGTATGGTCCTTCTGTACAGCATGTGTAAAGATTGTTATTTTCTTGGGGGGAAAATATTATATTTCAACATTCATAGTCGTTTGCAAAAAAATAGTTCAAATGGCTCTGAGCACTATGGAACTTAACATCTGTGGTCATCAGTCCCCTAGAACTTAGAACTACTTAAACCTAACTATCCTAAGGGCATCACACACACCCATGCCCGAGGCAGGATTCGAACCTGCGACTGTAGCGGTCACGCGGTTCCAGGCTGAAGCGCCTAGAACCGCACGGCCACACCGGCCGGCAGTCGCTTGCAGACGGTATATAAAAATAGTATCATACTTTGTATCGTTCCATCTCCCTAATAACTGGCTTTAGTAAAATCCTTGAATTAGTTATCCTCAACTGAGGAATAGGGTTTCCCACCATCGAACAAATCCTACACTCAGCTGAGCATATGAATAAGGCCAGGGCAAGGAGAGAAGCCACTGTAACAGTGCTTTTAGACATCGAAAATCTTTCGATTTCACCAAGTTTTATGGTCTCATCTACAACTTATACCTGTCTGTGTATCTCGAGCGCCTAATTTAAATCATAGTTCTTTCCTTTCTTAGCGGCAGTTCACTATTAGGAACGGAATCCTCTACAGCCAAATACAACCGCTTATAGCAGTGTTCAGTGTTAGACTCTGTTGTGCACACTGTTTACATGAACGACGACATACCTAGGCATATCAGCGAGTAAATAGCACTGTATGCCAACGACCGTGCGAAACACAACAGTTGTTCCAAACTTTTCTCATCCATCGAAAATTACAGCAATGTCTGGGTAAAAATGTTCTGTGCTGCAATATTTAGAAGATCAAAATTAACTCGACCAAAGGCCAAGCTATCTATGGCAAAACACAAAGGCCCCAATCTCTAACTCTCTACTGGTGGCACAGATTTCCTTTGACGTCTTTCCGTAACATGTTTTAGCCTTGAAATTGGTAATCTCCTTACCTGAAATAATCGCATTACTGAAACCGCGAATAAAGGTTGTGCGCTCTTTTTTTGTCTATACTTTGTGCTCAAAGGACAGGTGCTAACTCCAGGCTGCTAATTTGGCGCCAGCTAAAACTTTAATTCAATGCGGCTAGGAGATGTGGCCTATGGCGGCAGATACCATCCTTTCGCTCCTGCAGATTCTTCAGAACGAAACCTTTCGTCTGGCAGACACGTCTTCAACACAGGTATCGGAGCACTATTAGCGCAGCCATCCATCTGCTCCCTTCTACAGAGAAAATCTATCATATTTTACAACACAAACTTCATCCCACAAACCCATCAAAAATGTTGTCAACGACCCCGCTGACGCTTGTTTTAAAAGTCCAGAAATGGCCCTCAGACGACAGTTTAGGGTCTAGTACACACGTGCACGCACCTCATGTGGTCACACACTGCTGTTTCACATACACACTTTCTTCTAGACCTGTACCACCCAGCTACAATTTTCAGCCTGTACTACACGAGTGTGTACTCGGGTCGCCAACAGCTTCGCCTGCGTGCCGCGTTTCCCGCTCACCGCCAGTACCAGAAGCAGCAGGGAGAGGGGGCGGTGGGGAGAGGGGGTGGGTGCAGGTCGTTGGTCCCCAAAACCGACCTCGGTGCTCTTATTTTGGCCGGCCAGGTCGCTGGGGATCGATACGGTGTGCGACCAGCCGTGGCCCTGAGCGCCGATTAGGCGCGGGTGCTCGGGAACTCGGCGATAGCGCCTTATCTAGTGACGTCACGCGGCCTGCCTTGTTTACCTCGCACCTGCCGACCGCTGTCACCAGTTCCATCGCACAGGTGCTGCCTGACCCCCAATTACCCTGAACTAATCTACGCAACGTTGGAAACGCTCAAAGTCAGCGAAGGTCGGTGCCAGAAAGGAGAAATTAGCGCCAATAGGGCACGTATCTCGTGCCCCGCATGGAAAGTGACAACCAACGTGAACATGAACCAGGACGAGTTTTGTTGTCATTCTGGAATTTCACGTGACGGAGCGTGCGGGAAAACTACAGTAAGTTCAGTTAGACACCGAAATTCTGCTCATAAACGGGAACAAATATAGCGAGAGCAGGTATTGTCTGCAGTCGCAATCAGTATGTTTTATTTTCATCGATTTCACTCTGTAATTTTACAAGAGCAATAGCAGGAACTCTGGAATTTGATACAAAAAAGTGTAGCAATATGGAGTCTTACATTAACATTAAAGTACGTATCTAATTTATAATATGGTATCTTACGTTTAAAATACAGTACGAGTCAGGATCACTTTCTGCATCACAGCACCGTCCGCTGTAGCCGAGCGGTTCTAGGCGCTTCAGTCTGGAACTGCGGGACCGCTACGGTCGTAGTTTCCAATTCTGCCTCGGGCTTGGCTGTGTGTGATGTCCTTAGGTTAGTTAGTTTTAAGTTCTAGGGGACTGATGACCTCAGATGTTAAGTCCCATAGTGCTCAGAGCCATTTGAACCATTTTGCATCACAACCTGAACCGTGCAGATGCCATATCGCGATAAAGTTTAAATGCAATACTGTAAACTTAGAAAATACTATGTTTAATGGCCCTGGAACATAAAATACATACATAATGTTTGACTGTAACAGGTACAAACGAAAGGGACGAGCAGAGGACAATGAAATAAGCAAGTAATCCTATTAAACATAGGTCGAAAACCAGTGGTTTTCGCGATACGACGTATGGACAAGTGCAGTCATGTCAATGTTATAACTTTGTTATCGTCTAAGGCTACGTTTATTTCGAAATACACAACTGAGATATACAGTACAAAGTGACAAACTTCCCTCGTCTTTCTGTTGTCATACGTACTGGTAAATAGCGTTTCGGCAACGAATGTATCTGTCGTAGTTCGCCAATACCTTGGCATCCAACGTCCCCCAACTTTAACACTTTGGATTCATTGTATGAGGAGACTTAAAGTTTTGGTGTATTCCAGGCCTGTTGATAGGATCGATTCACAATAAATGCAAAGATACGTGACGGGAACAGAAACCTCTCCATATTCTTCAATCAATCAGTGTCCGAGTACATCTACACCCGTAATGTATAAACGAACAATTTTTTAGAGTTGAAAGATATAAAGCCAAATTAGTTAGAAATACAAACGATGAAGCTAGCGTTTTTCCTCGTAGACAGACCATAATTGGTAGTGTACCGTATTTTCAGTTTGAATTCATGTTTGATTGTTGTACAGGCAAATAATTCTTACATATGTGCTCGGCAATTTGTTTGCTTGTTCAAATACATAATCAATGATACTTTGTCTGAGAAGAAAGAAGATATTTTAAAGATCTCCTTCCGGCTATTAAACTCGTTTGAAAGCATTGACACCTATGCAAAGTTCTTTGTGATCTTCATTAATTGAAGTACAGGACAAAGACGAAGGAAAGTGATGCATGCAACCTTGGAACTGAGCTCTGAGTATTTTTACGCTCGCTCAAGCGCTCGGGCAGTCTATATGTATTCAGTATCTGACATTCGGACAGTGGGGTAGTCAAGACGGTTCTTAGAATATGGACTCTTTTTTCCGGAGGACGTCGGTTCAAATCCCCATCCAGCCGTCCAGATAAGGTTTCTAGCGATTTCCCTAATTTGTTTAAGGAATTGTTGGGGTGGTTCCCTTGAAAGGGTGCGGCTTGTTTTCTGCGCTGCCATTCCACGTTCTGAGCTTGTTTTCCATCTCTAATAACTTCGACATCGACAGGACGTTAAATACATTTTTTGAAGAAATTGCTACCAGTAAAGCTTGACACACAATCTGAAATGTAAGTCATGTAGCGGGCTACAAATCTTTGCTGTTAGTATTTTCCTAACTGTCGCTAATTTTCGTTCTCCCAGATAAGTAATCCCTTATCTCCAGAAAATCTCTCCTGTCACTATGACTGTGGCAGAGTAAGACTTCTTGTCTCACTGTAGATATTTCTGGCGAAACTTGCTGTATGAATATAATGGGACATGTGGGGCAATTACAAATAAGAAACAGCTAGTAGAATATTAACTTGATTTTTCTATATTCTTCACATCGAATGAAAGATCAGACAGCTTTCCATTTTTCGAGTCACTAATCCACACCAGCAGATTATTAGTGGAAATAGCCATGTCACGCACGTGAAATTGTTAGAAAATAAAAATGTATTAAGAAGATAGAAAATTTCACTTACAGACCATGTTACGAACAGAGCTAATATTATTAACTCTCTTAAAAACAAATGCCCCAGTGGTTATGATGAAATCAGCGCTACCATAATTTAATGTTGCTCCTCAGAACTTTGTGACATACTGAGTTACTCATGTAATGAATCTCTCCACAGTGGTACTTTTCCAGATAGGCTTAAATATGCTATTGTCAAACCATTACGCAAAAAGGAGACAAATCATCAGTGGAAAACTTCCGTCTCATTTCATTATTGGCAATATTTTCAAAAGTGTTTGAAAAGGTAATGTACAGTAGACATTATAAACACTTCGTACAGAAAAATATTCTCATTCACAATCAGTTTGGATTTCGGAAAGGGTTGTCAACTGATCAAGCTATATTCACTTTTACAGATGAATCAATAAATCAAAAGTTATTACCACTTGGAATATTCTGTGATCTAGCTAAAGCTTTTGTTGTATTAAGCATGATATCCTTATGTAAAAGTTAAAATATTATGGGATAACAGGAGAAGCAGGCTCATGGTTCTCATCCTATCTTTTTAACAGAAAACGGTGTGTGCCTGTATCAGGCTTACCACATAACAATAGTCATTCAAAATAAGAAACCATGAGACAATGGGTGCCCCAGGACTCTATTTTAGGTCCCTTGTTGTTCATATTATATATCAATTACCTTCCATATGCAGTGTCACAAAATGTAAATTTTGTCTTATTAGCAGCTGATACAAGTATAGGTATAAAAAACAGTACCTGTGATCTCACTGAGCAATCAGTTAATGAAATATTTGTAAGTATCAATGGGTGGTTCGCAGCAAATGGATTGTCACTGAATTTTGACAAGACCCAGTACATACAGTTTAGTACCTCACAAAGAATACCTGACCCTATAAGTATAATGTATTCAAACAATGAAATTAAAGCTGTAGACAGTGTCAAATATTTAGGGCTACTAATTGACCACAACCTAAATTGGAAAACTCACATTCCAGACTTAATGAAACGCCTTAGTTCAGCTACATTTTCAGCACACACGATAGCTGAAACAGGTGACTTAAAAATGAAGAAGTTAGTTTATTCGGCCTACTCCCATTTACTAATGAGTTATGGAATCATCTTTTGGGGAAACTCTTCTCAGAAAGAGAACATTTTGAAAATTCAGAAACGAGTCATTAGAATTATATCTGGTGTCAGTCCTAGATCATCATGCAGAGAACTATTTAAGAAACTTGGTATTCTAACTACTACTTCTCAGTACATATACTCATTGATGTCCTTTGTCATTTCCAACATGTCGCTTTTTACACAAAATAGTGCAAAACATGGTTATAATACTAGAGCCAAAAACAGTCTGTATAAGGACTATAAAAGCTTAACATTAGTACAAAAGGGACTTATATACATGGGTACTAATATATTCAGTAACTTACCAGAGCTTATCAATGGTCTTGCAAGTGATAAAGATCGGTTTCAGAGTGAATTAAAGAACTTCCTTTTGGCAAACTCCTTCTACTCCACCGATGAATATCTTCACAAGGATTATAGCTCATAACTCTGTCTGCATTAGAGTTGTACAATATCCATGTATCTGAGAAAATAAAAAAAAAACCTTTGTCTCTTTCCACATCCCAGACACTCCTCTCCAAGGGATCCACGGAAATGATGAATATAATGTAAATGTAATGATCGACAAATTGCAGCCCACCTATTAACTAAGATGCTTGCGTAAGAAACAAAGAAAATCGTTCAAATTTCAAACGGCCTCTCGAAAACATCGTGGTGAGAGAAAATCGAAGTTGTTAATTAGGCATGAAATTTCTAGCGATTCCCTACAAGTGGCGGCATAGACCAAAGCGCTTACTGGCCTGTCAACAGGACGTAGGTGGGCGGCGTGTCTTGCTGATGAACCCAGGCGTTTGTCGATTAAATATTCCCGCGAGGAAACAGAATTTATATTAAGCCTGAACTTTGCACGTCTGACTCTAAAGTAACGAAAATCATGGTACGCTGTTATCTAGCTTGGTGACAGACTACTGTGCTAATGTACACGTTGACAAGAACTAAATCCGACGAATGAGACGAAACGAGTGAGTACTGTCAGGGTGATTCGAGTGAATGAGGCGGATTGTGAAGTCTGCAGCAGTTTTAACACGTGGGTAGAGGCCTGCACAGCTAAAAACACAGACCGTGTTGTCAACTCTATTGGGTAGCAGCAGTCACCTATCCCAGTTATGTCTTTATGGTGGGCGCGAGGGCTATACTTGATATAAAATTGCCCACCATGCAAAGCGCCAATGTGATGTAACGAAAATAAAAATTTCAATATAAACGGTTTTTCCCAACGTCCTCCGCGATATTGCGATTTCAAATACAGGCGATTTGTGGTAATCACATAATGGTTCTGACATCAACCGTCCGCAACACATCGGTATTTTCAGAACTCCGCGCACAATTGATTTGCCGGAAGAGATCAGCGTATCAAGTTTATGAATTTATTTAAACCTCTCCCCCCCCCCCCCCCGAAACAATGGAAAACTTTACCAAAGAATTTAATTCTTGGTGGAATATTTCAAAAAAATTGCTCTGAGCACTATGGGACTTAACATCCGTGGTCATCAGTCCCCTAGAACTTAGAACTACTTAAACCTAACTAACCTAAGGACATCACACACGTCCATGCCCAAAGCAGGATTCGAACCTGCAACCGTAGCAGTCGCGCGGTTCCGGACTGAGCGCCTAGAACCGCTAGACCACCGCGGCCGGCGTGGAATATTTCCAAAGCAACTAAAAACAGAGTAGTACATTGCTTTATAAGGGACAGTGAAATGAAAACCATACAGCTGCAAAAATGTACGTAAATTGTTTATTATTTGAAAAGCAGTCTGGACAATTGTTAAACACATTTGTCCCACTGGGAGACTAGATAATTACTGCCTTCATAGAAAAATATCTGCGGTTACCTACGGATCCATGGTAGTACACATGTCTGCACCTCTCCGTCCGAAACAAATAGACGGCCTGAATGTATTTCATCTTTTTTTTTTTTTTTTGGTCATCAGTCTACTGACTGGTTTGATGCAGCCCGCCACGAATTCCTTTCCTGTGCTAACCTCTTCATCTCAGAGTAGCACTTGCAACCTACGTCCTCAATTATTTGCTTGACGTATTTCAATCTCTGTCTTCCTCTACAGTTTTTGCCCTCTACAGCTCCCTCTAGTACCATGGAAGTCATTCCCTCATGTCTTAGCAGATGTCCTATCATCCTGTCCCTTCTCCTTAGTATTTTCCACATATTCCTTTACTCCGATTCTGCGTAGAACCTCCTCATTCCTTACCTTATCAGTCCACCTAATTTTCAACATTCCTCTATAGCACCACATCTCAAATGCTTCGATTCTCTTCTGTTCCGGTTTTCCCACAGTCCATGTTTCACTACCATACAATGCTGTACTCCAGACGTACGTCCTCAGAAATTTCTTCCTCAAGTTAAGGCCGATATTTGATATTAGTAGACTTATCTTGGCCAGAAATGCCTTTTTTGCCATAGCGAGTCTGCTTTTGATGTCCTCCTTGCTCCGTCCGTCATTGGTTATTTTACTGCCTAGGTAGCAGAATTCCTTAACTTCATTGACTTCGTGACCATCAATCCTGATGTTAAGTTTCTCGCTGTTCTCATTTCTACTACTTCTCATTACCTTCGTCTTTCTCCGATTTACTCTCAAACCATACTGTGTACTCATTAGACTGTTCATTCCGTTCAGCAGATCATTTAATTCTTCTTCACTTTCACTTAGGATAGCAATGTCATCAGCGAATCGTACCATTGATATCCTTTCACCTTGTATTTTAATTCCACTCCTGAACCTTTCTTTTATTTCCATCATTGCTTCCTCGATGTACAGATTGAAGAGTAGGGGCGAAAAGGCTACAGCCTTGTCTTACACCCTTCTTAATACGAGCACTTCGTTCTTGATCGTCCACTCTTATTATTCCCTCTTGGTTGTTGTACATATTGTATATGACCCGTCTCTCCCTATAGCTTACCCCTACTTTCTTCAGAATCTCGAACAGCTTGCACCATTTTATATTGTCGAACGCTTTTTCCAGGTCGACAAATCCTATAAAAGTGTCTTGATTTTTCTTTAGCCTTGCTTCCATTATTAGCCGTAACGTCAGAATTGCCTCTCTCGTCCCTTTACTTTTCCTAAAGCCAAACTGATCGTCACCTAGCGCATTCTCAATTTTCTTTTCCATTCTTCCGTATATTATTCTTGTAAGCAGCTTCGATGCATGAGCTGTTAAGCTGATTGTACGATAATTCTCGCACTTGTCAACTCTTGCCGTCTTCGGAATTGTGTGGCTGATGCTTTTCCGAAAGTCAGATGGTATATCGCCAGACTCATATATTCTACACACCAACGTGAATAGTCGTTTTGTTGCCACTTTCCCCAATGATTTTAGAAATTCTGATGGAATGTTATCTATCCCTTCTGCCTTATTTGACCGTAAGTCCTCCAAAGCTCTTTTAAATTCCGATTCTAATTCTGGATCCCCTATCTCTTCTAAATCGACTCCTGTTTCTTCTTCTATCACATCAGACAAATCTTCACCCTCATAGAGGCTTCCAATGTATTCTTTCCACCTATCTGCTCTCTCCTCTGCACTTAACAATGGAATTCCCGTTGCACTCTTAATGTTACCACCGTTGCTTTTAATGTCACCAAAGGTTGTTTTGACTTTCCTGTATGCTGAGTCTGTCCTTCCGACAATCATATCTTTTTCGATGTCTTCACATTTTTCCTGCAGCCATTTCGTCTTAGCTTTCCTGCACTTCCTATTTATTTCATTCCTCAGCGACTTGTATTTCTGTATTTCTGATTTTACTCATGCCACCAAAAATATGGACATCTCATGGGGAGAGATGGGAACTCTGTGAAAAATGAATAAGAGCTTCCCAACAAAACTTCTGCAGCGTTCTCGAAACAACCTCGGCAACATGTAGGCGGTCCCTTTCGTACGAAGAGGTGCACCCTTGGGTAGAGTCAAGGTTCCATTGGCAGCCGCAAACATTTGTCCATGAAGGCACTGATTATCTTGTCTGATAGTGGGATAGATATATTAACAGTTATTGCGATTATTATGGCAATCACTTTTGAAATAATACACAGTTCACTTACTTTTTCCATCTGTCTCATTTTCATTTGACTGCCCATTATGCAAATATTTATTTTAACTTATGTGCAAACCACAAGTGGAACTTCTAGTCCCTATCAGGACATATTCATTGTATCTTATCGGATTATTTACTTTTTGCATTAGTAACAACAGTTTTCATTAACTAAAACAATGCGAAACCAGGTTATAAACATCAAACCACTCACAATAATGTCCTTTCATGTCACCAGGACCCGTAAACTCTGATTACGAACAATACCGCGTTACGATAGCCTGTCGTTTCTTTCTGTCCTCTGCGGGCAGAGATACTAAACTATCACAGCCGAAGAGTTTCCTGTCTACCACAATGGTACAAAAGCGTACCGATCCAGGCCAGAGTATCGTTTTAACTCCATGCTATCGCATGACTCTAGAATGTGGCCGGGACTTATTAGTCCCGTCGGTCAGGAAATGGTTAATATACAAGTAATCGACCTGTGACAGCGGTGATTCAGTCCGTAATATGGTCAACTTTCATCTGAATTTAATTATGTGGATTCATAACATGCTCTTTCCTTGTATGGGCTGGACGTAACGCTCGTCTTGGTCTCACCAACGAGAGCGTGTATCGCCCTGAGACGTCTGGGATCTACAAGACCATTGTTCAAAGCGACAAATAATTTGGAAATACGCTATTAAAGGTCTGTATGTAAATGTATCAGATATCCTGACAAGACAAGTTTTACGAACGGGTTGTTCTAGACGGCTCATAGCACTTGGTCACAGTGAGAACTGATGTTTGTGGCGTCATTTTACACATCTGATTGTGTATAAACGTAATAAGGTTCCAAAAATGTTTCAAATGGCTCTGAGCACTATGGGACTCAACTTCTGAGGTCATTAGTCCCCTAGAACTTAGAACTAGTTAAACCTAACTAGCCTAAAGACATCACACACATCCATGCCTGAGGCAGGATTCGAACCTGCGAACGTAGCGGTCTCGCGGTTCCAGACTGCAGCGCCTAGAACCGCACAGCCACTTCGGCCGGCCGCAATAAGAATGCAACAGATTAGTACATGTGTTTTCTCCCTGAATCAACGGAGATGACTGGGTGAGGTAGAATCCCTTAACTTGGGATAGTCCCTCACACATATGCCAATGCAGTTCCGTGAACCTGGAACTAGGGTCTGCGATGTTAACGTGAAGAGGAAACCTCAGGAATCGCGAACCGTATCATCGCGGACCATATTATCCCTCAGATAAGCGTAAGATATTGAAGACTATAGGGACTGTTGGACCCTACAGTTTCCTATGAGAACCCATACACAGTTTGACAGGTACTGCAGAGGATTTCGACTGCAGCTGATACACAGATATTGTGACAGAACTATACACCCAAAAAATTCGGTCTTTGCTAGGTCGTGCTGACGAACAATAGTTCAGGAAACACTCGATACCGGCCACCTCGTGGTAAAACGGTACTTGTCATCCTGCACTTGGATGTCACATAGCTGAAATTTCGTTGTGCGGCCTACGTGACTGGCAGAAGTGCTTCTTCTACGTTTTGCCTGCTCCTGTTCAAGTGTTTAGCTCTCGACCTCGATGACTGACTTGGTTCGGTACGAAGGCCGCTGACTCACCACTTAGTGCCAGTCATCTCCTTCCTGTTTTTGCAATACGAAACGCTCTTGAAGTACGAATGATGTGCAGTTTTCGTTTGGGTTTATACCCGTGCCATTGGCACTTTAAAAAGTCAGAAAGTTTATCGTCGATCATGTTAGCGTGAGCTATCTGTTTATCCCCTTATCATTTCCATTCTGTTGAGACAGCCGCTATCTCGATGCTGCACGGAGCATCGTAGAACGCACCAGATTTGTCGAAAGATCTACATAGTCAAGTTTCCATGAGGACGATCAAGGAACGTGATGGTAAATATCTTATGTTGAGGAGAGATACGATTGTGAGAATTTTTTATTAGGAAATGACTTTATACATTGAGATTCTACTGAATGAAGAACTATTCGTCGAAGCCTCGCGTTTACATAACGCAGATTTGGTGTCTCGCTTTATTGTGTTTTTTTTTTACTTTTCCCGCTGTTCTTTGCCCTCGAGCTGTCAACGTGATGAAAAGGCGACGTCGTGTCAAATCAATACTAAGGCCTTCAGATAAATGGATAGCAGCTGCCTTTTCCCTCACCCTCCTTCCACTCGACCTGTGTGCCGCTTTCCTTTTCGTTTCTGTTTACATTGTTCTCTGTCTCTTTCTTGTGCATTTCTGTGACAGCATTCTACTGATTTCTGTACAGCCATGGATTTTCTCACCTAAAATGTGACATTTTTTAAATATAAATATCAGCTAAGAAGAACGAATGCACTTCGTTATATTGTTTAGTTAGTTTTCTATTCTCGAAAAAAACTTCAACTTCTAAGTATTTTTGTGCGTTTTGCGCTTTTTATGGAACCTGGTTCTTCTTTAATTCAATAATTCACAGTTTAAACATCAATCATAAAAATGGCTCTGAGCACTATGGTACTTAACATCTGAGGTCATCAGTCCCCTAGAACTTAGAACTACTTAAACCTAACTAACCTAAAGACATCACACACATCCATGCCCGAAGCGGGATTCGAACCTGCGACTGAAGGTCCTAGAACCGCTCCGTCACCGCGGCCGGCTAAACTTCAATCTTTCCTACAAAAAAATGTTGGAGATTTTCTCAGAATGTTGATGTAATTCTCTGGGGTAAAATTATTCCATTCCACTCTGGCAGGGCGCTACACCAACCAGTTTCGAATTATTTCAGAATAAATGCGAAATTATTTGAAATCAATGGCGCGTTTCACCCTTTCGGTGGACATCAGATTATACGTAAAAAGAAGAAGCTAATTAATTAGAAACAAATAGAGGGAGGGGTATGGGCCTCTTTTGTACGAGTACTCAAGTAAAATGAACTAAAAGTAATAGAACCTTCCGTAAAAATAGCTCAGTATGTCACCCATCCGTCATAAAGCCATAAAAAAGGAAAACAGATGCAATAGTAACTGGCTCATAAAACAATATAAAATGCAAGGTGGACCCATTTAAAAGAAAAGAAAGTGCTAGCATATCATCATGAAGCTACAGGAAGGTGGCGGAGAAATTTCAACGACTATCGTTCAAATAAAACAGTTCATGCTGTCAGTCATTTTTTATTTTCTCCCATGGCGCGTTTCGAGAGTCTATACTCTCCTATTCAGGTGGAAAACAGCGATATCTTGTTACATTAGTACCAGCTGGATGCAGCTACTTGCTTGTTTTGGTTTCATTTTGAGTCAGCTCCAATGTGCAGAACCCTGCATTGGAACAGATTCAAAATGAAACCAAAACAAACAACTAGCTGCACCTAACTGGTACACATGTAACAAGATATCCTCGTCTTCCACCTGAAGATGAGAGTATAAACTCCCGAAACGTGTCATGGGAAAAAATAAAAAGTGACTGACAAGATAAATTGTTTTATTTGAACTTTTATTGTCAAAACAGTCGCAGTTTCCTCAAAAAAAAAAAAAAAAAAAAAAAAAAAACAGACCAACATGGACTACATAAGGTATCATATGTTACCTCGAGCCTAACAGCTGACTCCGCCATAGAAGAACAAAATAGGGCCGCGCTTACAACATAAACGTGGTACGAGTTGCTCACAGCACAATGTCCGCTTGGCGTCCACACAAATATTACTGAGAGAGATGAAGATGCAAACACCGCGTATAGTGTAGCAAGAGGTGCCCAGGTGGTGCCCATGAGCGGCGCAAGGCATATTCACGAAATACAAAAACTACGGAATGCTAATAAATTAAGCTACGTATATGCAAACCATCAGGCGTATACAAATTGGAGCGTGGTGATTGTGAAATGTCACATAGAGGCCAAAGCTGCAGGTATTTAAACCAGGTTCAGCGAGCACTTGCTAAATAAGAAATACCAAGTTAAACAGAACTACGCCTTTTCTGAGCATCTTAACTCAAGCGAGCACCTGTATCCCACACAAGAAAACTAGAGAATTTTGCACTTTGCTCAGAAGGGGAAAACGCTGAATCTACTCCAGGAACTGGAAATTGTTAAACATCTCTACGTTGATAAAGTTGCTGAACGATAACGATAAGCAGAAATCAAGAATACTACGACACAATGCTACCAGTGTTTGGACTGTTGCAACAATGACACCTTTAATTTTGTTGACAGTCTAATTTCTATCTTGTTCGTTTTGTTGTGAATGAAATTAGGGGGGGTCATATTTCAAGGGATGTTTAATAATGATCTAATTTTATCGTAGGTGACATCACCTTTTATATTCTGTAACTTACATTTTTTAATTTTAATGACTAAAAATAAATATTTATGTCTAGTTTGCAATGCTTACGACTGGCCCTGATCCTCATGACTTGATGTCTGCGTTGTTGGTCTTCTACGCATACGCTGTGCAAGCAGTTTAAATTTTAGCTATTTTACTCCAAATGACAATTTTAATTACATATTTTGACTTGCTATTTTCATGTCATCATTTTGCCCATTTTTTCTACCTTAACGTATTTTTTGTTCCTTGTGATTGCAATGGTTTGCGTATATGTATCTTAATTTGTCAGCTTTGCGTAGTTTTTGTACTTCGTAAATGTGCCTTGCCTCGATCATGCTCCCCACCTGGGGACCTCTTGCCGCATTGTACACGGTGTTTGCATCTTGACCTGTCACATTAATATTTGTGTGCGCGCCAAACTGGCGGTTTTCTTTTCTTTTAACTGGGTTCACCTTGCATTTTATCTGTCTTTATGACGGATGGATTACATATGCAGTCACTGTCGCGTCCATTTTCCATTTAATATGACTTTATGACGGATGATTTACAAATAAAACAAGTTTTACTTTAAGTTTCTATTACTTTTAGTTCGTTTTATCTGCGTAGTCGTACAAGAGAGGACCACACCCCTTCGTCTATCTGTTTCTGACTAACTGGTTTCTTGTTTATAAAGAAAATTTGATGACACCCCAAAAGTGTGAAACGCATCATTGATATTAAATAATTTTGCAATCAAGACTGCTTTTATTCTGAAATAATGGCTGGTGTAATTCGCTGTTTGTAGATAATTTTTTTGTGATACTTCGTCATGCTGTTGTATATCTTTTATAATGATAAATCTCCGACAGCCAAAGTTTATGATACGTATGATGGATACGTATAGTGCTTCACTCGTTATTACGTTGTTCTAGCCCTTGCTAATCATCAAAGGACGTCTTTGGGCGAACAGCTAGTGTTTATATTGTGGCCATCTTATGTTCATATCGTCATTTTTTGCGTAAATGTAATATACTAAGGAATAAATACGCTTCGAGATCTTATGTACTGGCTAGCCTCACTTTAAAACCTTTGTACGTAGTGAAACGTGACTTACGGTAGAGAAGAAAAGTGCTGCACTTCGACCAACGAAGCAGCCAATGGACTTACTTGCAGTAATTCACCAGCAAAATACCACCGAAAAACCTTTACTTGTTTACACCTCTTTTTGATAACACATACTTCACACACTTTTTTCAATTCTATATAGGGAGGGATACATTCTGGAGGCCTGAATATCCTGGTAACTCAACAGATTAGTGACGATCTAATAGAGAGTATTGGTACCTTAAATATTACTTAAGTGATTTGTAAGCCTTGATGGCTGATGATTAGTACCAGTCGTTCGAAAAGGTCGTTAGTAGATTAGTACTTATAACATGATTAATTCTTAAGCACTGTGGCTGCTTGTGGTACACCCGTTTAATCTTTATTATAACACAGTCAAGAAAAACAAATCAACCAATATGGCTAATGATTATATTGTTCTTTTCGATATAGCTCTCCCCAGTAATTCTACAGATGTTTTTGTAATATAGATGATTTCTCTTTATTTACTTTTTGATTTACTGCTATACGCTGCCGAGATGAATTGTCAGGGAAAAGTGTTTCTGTTTCGTGGAGATGCTTTGATGCTTTCGGTTTTAACTTACGAGGATTAGATTTCAGTGTTAGCTGCATTTTGATTTTGTTTCCACGGTGGTGTATCAGTTTTTGTCTGTTACTGGCAAAGCATCGTCTGATAAAGTTATATTTGACAAGTAGAACTTTCATTTTCGCGAACGAAGTATAGTTTACCCTCAAAATAAAGTTAAAGAAAAAGAACTGATGGGTGGATTATCAGTTAACGCTACCGCCAATAAGCGATAACTTGTTCATTCTCAAAGTCTCCATTTTTTTCTAATCAACACACGCAAAACTGAATATCTGCCCTTTTTACGTTATCACTCTACGCAAATTCCGTAGTTGGTTTATTTTTTCAAACAAGCTGGGTTGCTGGGTGATAGTTCATCCTGGCCTGCATGGAATGTTTGGCCTTCGCCTTGCCCTGCAGCAGTGACTGAAGTCTCACATATGTTACGCATAACAGGCGTAATCAGTTCTCCATCTCTTTCGGTCTGTCAGCGAACAGCCAGCAGCAGGCTTGTACACTGCTTTCCAAAACGATGGAGGCTGCAGCTGCTGCACCGTGCGTGCCGGAGTGGGACGCCAGCAGGTGCTTATATGTCTGGTCTGACGGGACTGTAGCGGAGTCATTTCCTGATGGTTCTCCAAAGTGCTCAGGGGGACTTCCCTTGAGCCAGCCGATTGTTCAGATCTCGTAATGAGAACAAAAAGATTGGTAAATGCCTTGTGGACTTACTTGTTCAGAATCATGTAGAGAAAAAAATGGTCAGATCATACTGGGAGTAAATACATGAAATTAAGGATCAACTACCGAATGATGCAATTAGAAGCGAAATGTATAAGACCATAAACGTCCCTTTTTCTGATTATCCCTGAAAAACAGTGGTAGATTGAAAGTCAACGAACAATTTGTACGAACTATGCTAACCTGCAGTTCAAGAAGATCAAGGAAGGTAAGTAGTCCACTACGAAAATGGATTTTTCTTAGTCACTACAATGAAATTGGTGTAATGGACAACCGTTGAAGTACTTCCGTTCGGGTCCTTGTAATTGCTTGAATATTTTATCTTCCTTCTACACAACGGATTATGTAGCTTACTTAAAGAATGGTCAAAATATGGCATCTGCCTCAAATGGAGACTTTCATGAGTGCTGGAAACTAACTGTGAAGAACACATATGCCATTATCATGTAACATGAAACCCACCAGTGACCCATACTTAGAATTGCAAGTAAACCTCGCTTATTAAGGTGAAGAGGCGTGGGTTATCAAAGATAAATAAGACTCCTAGTTACACGAAACAATGTATTCATTCAGTATACGTTCTTTGATGCGTGTGATACACAAATGGGTAACATCTTCACGAGATGGATCAAATAAGACCGAAAAAGTGAACTGCAAAATCTTCCTGAAGGTCTGACCTAATTATGGAAATGGCTATGTAATGCAAGAACTGGATGAGATTCAAACCCTGCCATTGTCCAAGTGATTAATCAAGTCCACACAACACTGTACAAAAATTTACCTAAGCAAATGATACCTTCAAAATTTTCAAAAATGTTCAAATGTGTGTGAAATCTTATGGGACTTAACTGCTAAGGTCATCAGTCCCTAAGCTTACACACTACTTAATCTAAATTATCCTAAGGGCAAACACACACACCCATGCCCGAGGGAGGACTCGAACCTCCGCCGGGATTAGCCGCACAGTCCATGACTGCAGCGCCCTGACTGCTCGGCTAATCCCGTTTTCATAAGCACCTCAGTATAATCTGTATTGAGGATAAGTAGCAGACAAATTCTCTCTCACACTGTGCTCCAAGTGGATGCTCTGTCATTTGTGACAAACAAAAGATCCATAATTAACGAGAGAGCTGAATCACTAAGAACAGGGCGAACATAATCGATGAATCACAGTAGCATACTCTAAAGGTAGTGCAAATAGTAAATAATTTCTGCCACGAAGAATCCACAAGCACACCAATTCCAAGCCATATCACAAGTGTTAACCACAATAAAATACAAATTGTTACCAATTGTCCGTGCTAAACATGCAATTAAGAATCTGTATGAATTAGGGAAAGCAAGAACTTTCAGAAATCGATGACTGATTGAACAACGTCAGTATTTAACCAGATATTTTCCAAGCTGGATAATAGCCACTGCTCACCCACCCATCGTCTTCAGGCGACTACGGAAGACCACGCCAGCTCTGCTTGTGTCTCTGTAGCATTGGCAAAAAGTTCAAAGATAGCTTTGCCACAACGTGTCTTCCAATTGATCAAAGATTTTGCATGACTACAGTCAGCAGCACTGTTACCCGATACGGCTCGTGGCGAGAGAGAACAACATTACAGTCTTAATGTAGGCAACGAGAGGAGTCCAGACGAAAAGTAGTGACCCAACGATCGGTGGCGTGAGTTACATTTTTTCACTGAAATATCATGTCAGAAGCAGGGTTATTTTTCCAGAGGATCTCTGGAATGTTGATAACTGAACTGCTTTCCACTACCCTAAGTTTCAAAAATCCACCTAGGTTTACCACAAAACATAGACAAAAATAACATAAATGACATTTAGACAGTGATAAAAAGCAAGTGGTTTAGATAGCAACTGACGTGTAGTAGTATCTACAAGTTTCTGTAATATTGTCTCCTTGATTTCACCATCATACATACACTGTTCTGTAAAACTTAAGAATGTGCTAGGCAATGTAACATAGCATATTAACAACTCTGAAGAAATGAATGAAAGTACAGGACAACACGTGGCGTGAGGTCAGTGTGACTATAGCGCCAAATGGGATTGGCTCAGCAACACGAGTAAGTTGAAGGATAATCGGGTAGACCGTTCGCCGGGTGCAAGTTTTTCGATTTGACGCCACTTCGGCGACTTGCGCGTCGATGGGGATGAGACGATGATGATTGGGACAACACAACACCCCGTCCTTGAGCGGAGAAAATCTCCGACCCGGCCGGGAATCGAAACTGGGCCCTTAGGATTGACGTTGTGTCGCGCTGACCACTCAGCTGCTGGGGGCGGACGGGAAAAGATAGTAAGTGCCAATCAATAGCCGAGCAGTTACACTGCCCTGTGGTGGTGGTCTTCATTACGACATGCCTTCACACGGGGATGAATCATCGGGAAACTGGGAGAATGAAACAGCATGCTTTCACGTGCGTGTGGAGCATACCGATCCATAAACAATGCTGCCCGAGAGAGGTGGTCGACCGCGGTTAGCTACAGCAACAGCCAGACAAGAAGAGACCCACGTCGAACAGAGGGTGCAGTTGCAAGCACATATTACAGGACGGCAAAACAGGCAACTCATTTAGTGAGATCCTAGTCTAGATCAGTAGTCGAGCTCTATACTGATCACGATTCATTTGAAGGGACAAGGCGTGAAACCTGATGCTTCGGCCACGAGGAGAATAGGTGGCTGGATAAAAGGTTCTAGCGACGTAGAGGGTAGCCGCACGTTCGGGGACGAGGGTCCTGGGAACTCTGGACACAGCGAATCAACCCTTTCCCAGAGATACTTATCATGACGCTTTGCGACTCGTCGAATCGTTATGGAACCATAGCGACCGTGGGAATTCCGATTTTGCAAACCTAGAACAGAGATCTCTCAGCAGCTGCCAAACATAAACAGCCAGGTTGAAACGTTCTCAGGAATGTTTTTCACGACGTCTTGCAACCCCTGGTGTTGTTACGGATCCGTAGGGGCTCTGGGAACGTCCAGGCCATTTGCAAAAACAGAATGGAGCTGTGTCGGCAGACACCAATTGTTACTTTCCTCTCGACGTAATAGCTGTGGTGATCACGGAAAATTAATCTGGTAGGAGCAGTGTGGTTGCAGAGAACTGAGTGGCCAACGAGAGCTCGGCACTGTGGTTGTTTATGACAGAGCCGTTCAGCTGAGGGCAAAGACTTGTGTATCGGGATGCAGGAGTGGAAAGAGCGATGAAAGTAGTGTGTGTTAGCCTGAAATTAGGGCCGGTAGCAGACTTAACATCTGAGGTCATCAGTCCCCTAGAACTTAGAACTACTTAAACCCAGCTAAGCTAAGGACATCACACACTTCCATGCCCGAGGCAGGATTCGAACCTGCGACCGTAGCGGTCGCGCGGTTCCGGACTGAAGTGCCTAGAATCGGCCGGCTGGGCCGGTAGTATGAGTGTAGAATGGGGACAGCGGCGTGGGGAGTGGGGAGCAGCCCATAGCAAAGGCTGGCTGTTCGGCCTGGACCAGTGGAGAACGGAGAGGCGCAGCGCTCACTATCAGGGGTAACGCAGCGTTGCAAACTTTCTGTAGTTTTATTCATGGATGGAAGAAGGTAATTATAATCGGTCGAAGACTGGAGGACACTTGGTTTGTGAGTTTTGCTAAATGTTCATGAAGGACTGGAACTGTCTAAGGGTGTTACAGCAGCTAGATTAAACCATACTTCTCGTAATGCAAAAATAAATAAATAAATTACAGAGATTAGACGAAACACACAGAGATTGGACAAAACATTACATGTAAAAGAGTAAAAGGATTTTTTTTTACTTTATTGTTATTTTAAAATCTGTACAACAGGCAGGCTGTCAGCAGCACTCTACGCTGCTCTTCAGCGATAGAATACACAATGGGAAAAAACAGTAAGAATACACATAAGTTACAAAACGGCGGGCATTAAAACAGTAGACACATAAAGACAAACACGGAGCCGTTCACACTCGACGATAATCCACACTGCAAACTGGTGATACGACGCATAAACACTGAAGATGGCGATGGCACAGGTGAACGATGGAGTGCGACGGTGAACACTGAACACTAAACACGACGGCACACACGAGACACTGATGGCGATGATCTCTGGCGCGCGAAAGTCCACGTAGTGTGTGCGAGTCTGGGGACCTTCCAAGAGAGGAGGAGGGGGGGTGGGAGAGGGAGAGGGGAGAGCAGAGATGCCAAGGGCAGAGGAGATAGGGGGAGGGAGGAAGGGGGAGGGAGAGGGGGAGGGAGGGGAAGCCTGGGGGAAGAGGGATGGAGGAAGGGGGATGGGGGGAAAAGTAGAGAGAAGGGACGGAGGGTGCCTAAGGAAAGGACACAGGAAGTGTGGGGGCAGGATCAAAGTTGATAGGAGGGGTAGATGGAGGGGAGAGGACATCATCAGGGAGGGGGAGCTGGCGGAAGCCACCTTGGGAGTGGGTAAGGAGGGTGGAGAGATGGAGACCGGGTGGGACGTGGGAATACAGGCGCGGCAGCGGGTGGGGGCAGGAGAGGATGGGCGAGACAAGCGGGTGAGGAGGATCGAGTTTGCGGGAGGTGTACAGGATCCGTATCCTTTCAAGGAAAAGGAGGAGGTGGGGGAACGGAATGAGATTGTACAGGATCCACGTGGGGGAGGGGAGATGGAGGTGATAGGCGAGAGGGAGAGCATGGTGTTCAAGGATTTGAAGGGATTTATAAAAGGTAGGGGGGGGGGGAGCGGAGATCCAGGCCGGATGGGCGTAACAAAGGATAGGGTGGATGAGGGATTTATAGGTGTGGAGGATGGTGGAGGTGTCCAGACCCCACGTACGGGTGGATAGGAGCTTGAGGAGACAGAGTCGGGGGTGTGCCTTGGCTTGGATTGTCCGGAGATGGGGAGTCCAGGAGAGGCGACGGTCGAGGGTGACGCCAAGGTACTTAAGGGTGGGAGTGAGGGCGATAGGACGGCCATAGATGGTGATGTAGAAATCAAGGAGGCGGAAGGAAGGGGTGGTTTTGCCTACAATGATCGCCTGGGTTTTGGAGGGATTGACCTTGAGAAACCACTGGTTGCACCAAGTGGTGAACCAGTCAAGATGGGATTGGAGAAGGTGTTGGGAGCGCTGCAGGGTGGGGGCAAGGGCGCGGTGTCATCGGCAAACTGGAGAAGTGCATGGGGGGTGACGGCGGCGGCATGTCCGCCATGTACAAAAGGTACAGAAGGGGGGAGAGGACAGAGCATTGGGGCACACCAGCAGAGGGGAAAAAGGTGTAGGAATCTGTGTTATGGATGGTGACGTAGGAAGGACGGTGGGAGAGAAAGGAGCCGATCAGACGGACGTAGTTAATGGGAAGGGCGAAGGTTTGGAGCTTGAAGAGGAGACCAGAATGCCATACGCGGTCATAAGCACATTCGAGGTCCAGGAAGAGGAAGATTGCGGAGCGACCGGAATTAAGCTGGTCGGAAAGGAGATGAGTGAGGTGAAGGAGAAGGTCGTCGGAAGAGAAGGATGGCCGAAAGCCACACTGGGTAACGGGAAGGAGGCGGTGCTCGCGGAGATGCTGGTGGATGCGGCGGGTGAGGATAGATTCCAGAACCTTGCTGAAGACAGTGTAAAAGGAGGAAAATGTTTATTGAAGAATGTGAATAAAACCCTTTTCACCTTTAATTTATATTACTGTGTTCCTCTAACAGCTAGTCTCTTCACCTGTAAGTTTTTTATATCCTATGTGCTGTCATTTCATTTTCAATGTTCGCCGTAATCTTTGGGCGACGATAGGATAAGTATACAGGGTGGTCCATTGATCGTGACCGGGCCAAATATCTCAGGAAATAAGCGTCAAATGGAAAAACTACAAAGTACGAAACTTGTCTAGCTTGAATGGGGAAAACCAGATGGCGCTATGGTTGGCCCGCTGGATGGCACTGCCATAGCTCAAACGCATATCAACTGCGTTTTTTAAAAATAGGAACCCCCATTTTTTATTACATATTCGTAGCACGTAAAGAAATATGAATGTTTTAGTTGGACCACTTTTTTCGCTTTGTGATAGATGGCGCTGCAATAGTCACAAACGTGTAAGTACGTGTTATCACGTAACATTGCGGGACGATGACACATTTTTTGCACGCGCTATATTTAGCGACGAAGCGTCATTCACCAACAACGGTAACATAAACCGTCATAATATGCACTATTGGGCAACAGAAAATTTACGATGGCTGCGACAGGCGGAACATCAGCGACCTCGGCCGGTTAATATATGGTTCGACATTATGGGAGGAAGGATAATTGGCCCCCATTTTATCGATGACAATCTAAATGGTGCAATGTATGCTGATTTCCTACGTAATGTTCTACCGATGTTACTACAAGATGGTTCACTGCATGACAGAATGGCGATGAACTTCCAACATGATGGATGTCCGGCACATAGCTCGCGTGCGGTTGAAGCGGAATTGAATAGCATATTTAATGACAGGTAGATTGGTCGTCGAAGCACCATACCATGGCCCGAACGTTCACCGGACCTGATGTCCCCGGATTTCTTTTTGTTGAGAAAGTTGAAGGATATTAGCTATCGTGATCCACCGACAACGCCTGACAAAAGTGCATCACTGCATTGTCAATGCAAGTGCGAACATTTCAGAAGGCGAACTACTCGCTGTTGAGAGGAATGTCGTTACACGTATTGCCAAATGCATTGAGGTTGACAGACATCATTTTGAGCATTTATTGCATTAATGTGGCATTTACAGGTAATCACGCTGTGACAGCATGTGTTTTCAGAAATGGTAAGTTCACAAAGGTACATGTATCACATTGGAACAACCGAAATAAAATTTTTAAACGTACCTACATATTGTATTTTAATTTAAAATAACCTACCTGTTACCAACTGTTCTTCTAAAATTGTGAGCCATATGTCTGGGACTATTACATACTACACGAATATGTAGTTAAAAATGGGGGTTCCTATTCAAAAATACGCAGTTGATATCCGTTTGACCTATGGCAGCGCCATCTAGCGGGCCAACCATAGTGCCATCTGGTTTCCCGCTCCAAGCTAGACAAGTTTCGTTCTTTGTAGATTTTCGTTTGACGATTATTTAGTGAGATATTTAGCCCGGTCACTATCAATGGACCACCCTTAACCGATGTACAACCTACCAAACTATATCTGATTGTGGTTATAATTCACGGAAAAGTCGGTTGAGAGGAAGGTTTTGGGAAGCAGTTATCTGTTTCTGATGCTGATTAGGGCAAAAATTCTATATTTTCGAATCTTGCTGGATAAATGGCATGTCCCCCGGTACCTCGAAAGAGTACCACCCTTCGATAATGGCATAGCCACTTATGAAAGTGTTAGGTGTTCCAGTACCAGTCAGCGAGTGTTCCAGCAAGCCAGGATTCCTACCAGCCAGCCAGCATTCCGGCCAGTCAGCCAGTGTTCCGGCCAGCCAGCCAGCGTTCCGGCCAGCCAGCCAGTGTTCTGGCCGGCCAGACAGCGTATCGGTCATCCAGCCAGCGTTCCGGCCAGCCAGGAAGTCTTTCGGCCAGCCAGCCAGTGTTGTGGCCAGCCAAGCAGCGTTCCTGCCAGCCAGCCAGTGTTACAGACTGCCAGCCAGAGTTGTGGCCAGTCAGCCACCATTCCGGCCAGCCAGCCTGTGTTCCGGCCAGCCAGCCAGCGTACTGGCAAGCCAGCCAGCATTCCGGCCTGCCTGCCAGCGTTCCAACCAGCCAGCCAGCGTTCCAACCAGCCAGCCAGCGATCCCGCCAGCCAGTGTTGCAGACAGCCAGCGTTCCGGCCAGCCAGCCAGAATTCCGGCCAACCAGCCAGCATTCCGACCAGCCAGCCAGCGTTCACACCAGCCAGCGTTCCAGCCAGCCAGCCAGCATTCCGGCCAGCCAGCCAGTGTTTAGGCCAGCCAGCCAGCGTTCCCACTAGCCAGTGTTCTGGCCAGCCAGCAGGCGTTCCCGCCAGCAAGTGTTGCGGCCAGCCAGCCAGCATTCTGGCCAGCCAGTGTTCCGGTCAGCCAGCCAGCGTTCCGGCCAGCCAGCCAGCGTTCCGGCCAGCCAGCCAGTGTTCCGGCCAACCAGCAAGCATTCTGACCAGCCAGCCAGCGTTCTGGGCAGCCAGCGTTCAGGCCAGCCATAAGTGTACCGGCCAGCCAGCCACCCTTCCCACCAGCCAGCGTTCCGGCCAGCCAGCCTGCGTTCCAGGCAGCCAGCCAGCGTTCTGGCCAACCAGCCAGTGTTACAGCCAGCCAGCCAGCGTTCCGGCCAGCCAGCCAGCGTTCCGGCCAGCAAGCCAGCGTCCCGACCAGCCAGCCAGCGCTCCCGCCAGCCAGTGTTGCGGCCAGCCAGCCAGCGTTCTGGCCAGCCAGCCAGCGTTCCCACCAGCCAGCGTTCTGGCCAGCCAGCCAGCATTCCGGCCAGCCAGCCAGCATTCCGGCCAGCCAACCAGCATTCCGGCTAGCCAGCCAGTGTTACAGTCAGCCAGCCACCGTTATGGCCAGCCAGCCAGCTTTCCAGCCAGTCAGCGTTCCGGTCAGCCAGCAAGCATTCTGACCAACCAGCTAGCGTTCTGGCCAGCATGCGACCGGCCAGTCAGCAAGTGTTCCAGCCAGCCAGCCAGTGTTCCAACCAGCCAGTGCACCGACCAGCCAGCTAACGTTCGGTCAGCCAGCCAGCATTCTTATTAACCAACCAGCGTTCCGACCAGCCAGTGTCCCGGCAGCCAGCGAGTGTTACGGCCAGCCAGCCACTGTTCCGGCCAGCTAGCCAGCATTCTGGCCAGCCAGCCAACGTTCCGACGAGCCAGCCAGCGTTTTCACATCCAGTGTTGCAGCCAGCCAGCCAACGTACTGGCCAGCCAGCCAGCGTTACGGCCAGCCAGCCACTGTTCCGGCCAGCCAGCCAGCATTCTGGCCAGCCAGCCAGCGTTCCGACGAGCCAGCCAGCGTTTTCGCCAGCCAGTGTTGCGGCCAGCAGCCAGCGTTCCGGCCAGCCAGCCTGCGTTCCGGCCAGCCAGCCTGCGTTCCGGCCAGCCAGCCAGCATTCCGGCCAGCCAGCCAGTATTTTGACCTTACAGCCAGCGTTCCCACCAGCCAGCGATCCAGACAGCCGGCCAGCGTTCCCACCAGCCAGCGATCCAGCCAGCCAGCCAGCATTCCAGGCAGCCAAGCAGCATTCCGGCCAGCCAAGCAGCATTCCGGCCAGCCAGCCACTGTTACAGCCAGCCAGCCACCATTACGGCCAGCCAGCCAGCATTCCAGCCAGCCGGCATTCTGGTCAGCCAGCGAGAATTCTGACCAGCCAGCTAGCGTTCTGGCCAGTCAGCGTTCCGGCCAGCCAGCAAGTGTTCCGGCCATCCAGCCAGTGTTCCAACCAGCCTGTGCTCTGACCAGCCAGCCAGCGTTTTGGTCAGCCAGCCAGCATTCTGACCAACCAGCCAGCGTTCCGGCCAGCCAGCGTCCCGTCCAGCCAGCCAGTGTTCCGGTCAGACAGCCAGCGTTCTGGCCAGCCAGCCAGCGTTACGGCCAGCCAACTACTGTTCCGGCCAGCCAGCCAGCGTTCCGGCCAGCCAGCCAGCGTTCTTACCAGCCAGCCAGCGTTCCCGCCAGCCAGTGTTGCGGCCAGCAGCCAGCGTTCCAGCCAGCCAGCCTGCGTTCCGGCCAGCCAGCCAGCATTCTGACCAGACAGCCAGCGTTCCCACCAGCCAGCGATCCAGCCAGCCAGCCAGCGTTCCGGCCAGCCAGCCAGCATTCTGACCAGCCAGCCAGCGTTCGCACCAGTCAGCGATCCAGCCAGCCAGCCAGCGTTCTGGCCTGCCAGCCAGCATTATGACCAGCCAGCCAGTATTCCCGCCAGCCAGCTAGCGTTCCGGCCAGCCAGCCAGTGTTTAGGCTAGCCAGCCAGCGTTCCTGCCAGCCAGTGTCCCGGCCAGCCAGCCAGCATTCTGACCAGCCAGCCAGTATTCCCACCAGCCTGCCTGCGGTCCGGCCAGTCAGCCAGTGTTGCGGCCAGCCAGCCAGTGATCTGGCCAGCCAGCCAGTGTTCTGCCCAGCCAGCCAGCATATGGGCCAGTCAGCCAGAGTTCCGGCCCACCAGGCAGCATTCCGGCGAGCCAGCCACCGTTCCGGGCAGCCAGCCAGTGTTCCAGCAAGCCAGCCAGCCCAGCAGCCTCTGTCATCTCCCGCTGGTGGCAGCAGAGTGGGCCTTCGGCCCCAGTCAGCGTTTTGTCACTCTCCGTCCATCTTTGTGAGTTCCAAGGTTTTTTCTTTAGTCTTGTCCTGTCCTGTCCTGTCCTGTTCTTTTCCTCCTTGTAATCATGACAACCTCCACGACCACTAGCACTACTACCACTACCACCATTGTATACACCTCTCCCTCTGCCGCCACCACCACAATTACGTGGCGTGACCAATCGCCCCCCCCCCTCATTCCATCCCCCCACTTCTCAGTCCTCTGCTCCTTCCTCCTGTGCCTCCTCCTCTGATCCCTTCCATCAACTCCATCACCCTGTTCCCTCCATCTCTGCAGCCCCCACCAGGGTGGTAGTCACGGCCCACGCCCCGTTCTCGTCGTCACCCTCATCATCGTCTTCGCCATCGCCTTCACCATCCCCCTCTCACCCTTCAGTCGCCGTTAAGCGCCCCAGCGGCACCCCTTCCTCCCCTGCTCCCAAAAAGTCCCAGCCCCGTCCTACTTGCCCCCCAGGATGCCATGGATGTCTCCCCACCTGTCCTTTCTGCCACCTCCACTACCTCCTCCTCCTCCTCCTCCTCCCCCTCCTCCTACAAATACCTCCTCTCCCGTCCTGATCCCTCCCTCCCTGAGGCCTGGAATCTCACACTACTCCTCCACCAACACTGTCCCAGAGCTCTCATCTTCCTCCACACTCCCCGTCAAGACTCTGTTCTCGTCACCTCCTCTAGCCCCACCCTTCACTCTGAAATCCTCTCCCGAACCCCCATCACGCGCTTTGGCCCTAACACCTCCCTCTCCCCTGCTCTTCCCCTTCCCCCTCCCACCAACCCCAAGCCCCACATCACCCACTGACCCTCACCGCCGTGATCACTTGGCTTAGTCCAATGATCACGGAGGAGGAGGTGCTGGCGGAGCTAAAGGCACATCCCTACCTAGACGTCCATGCAGTGTGGCGGATCATCAATCCTGCCAGATTCACCCGCCTTATGTGGGTGTTTTCTGAGCATGCCCTCTCCATTGACCTCCCCCTGAAGGAGGTGCCCTTATGTTCCATCGCCGGTACAAGGTCGACCCATCTCTTTTCCCTCCTCAATCCATCCGCTGCCAGAGGTGCCTGCACTACAGCGCACACCCAACATCAGAGTGCTGCAAGGCCCCCGTCTGCCTATTCTGCAAACAGGCACATTTCATCATGCAGTGTCCCAACCTCCAGTCCCCTCCCTCCTGCAACACCTGTAACCTCCCGCATCCCACCTACTCCCAGAAATGCAAGGCCCAACTCTCCCCCCCCCCCCACAACACCTGAACTCATCGTCCCTATCCGCCCTCTGGACGCCCCCACCACTCCTGGCAACTCCCTCTGTCCCCTCCCCACTGCCAAGGACATCATCAGGTTTGTCACCATCATCCTCCAGAACATCCACCCATTCCAGTGCCCCACATTGTCCAGAAGGTATCCCTCGGGCCCCAGTCCATCTTCCACCTTAACACTTGTGCCACCTATTCCCACAACCAGGCCCACTTCACCTTCTCCCATCTTGACTCCCTCGTCTTAATTCCTCTCATGGCGCAACAGCACCATATCTTGTTTAACAACATCTGCTCCCTACCCACCAACAAGAACCTCCTCATGCACACCCTCATGACCCACCGCATGGATGCCTTCCTCTTAAATGAAACCTTTCTACAGCCCCAGCATACCATCCACACTTCGCCCTACCTCCTCCACTGCTCCGATAATCCCCTCCTGATAGTGATCTGGCTGGCCAGATCCCTGTTCGGCTCCAACCCCTCCTTCCCGTCCCCACAGAACACCTGATCCTTAGTCTCTTCTTCCCTGGCCTCACCGTTACCTGTGCCACCATCTATGTCCGCCCTAACACCCCTATTCCTTTTGACTTCCTTTCCCACATAGACCGTGCCTTCTCCTCCTAAGTGATCGCCACTGACCTCAACATCCATAGTCGTTCCGCTGCCCAGTTACAGCAGTGGCATCGGTTCCTCTCCTCCCTCCAAGGTGACCTCATTCCCCTTCCCCATCACACCTGCCCTGAATCCAATACCCACTCCAGATGTCGTCCTCTTCTCATCCAACCTCCTTGGCCGCATAGCAGTGGATATCCTTGACCCTATTGGTAGTGACCATCTCCCTGTCCTCCTCACCATTTCAGACGGTCATCGCCTCCGTGCTGATCCTCGCATTGACCCTTCCCCGAAATATGTCCATGTTTATTCCCATGTCGACTGGGATGCCTACCGGGATACCCTCTCTACCCAGGTCGATAGCCACCTCCTCACCTACCACCATCCTAATGATGTTACCCATCCTGCCTCCTTTCTCCAGCAGACCTTGTCTGAGGCCATAGAGGCCCACATCCCTACCGTCGCCATCCACCCGCACCGTCCCACTTTACCCCCACAGGCCGTCCTCCTCCTCCATGAATCCCGCCGTATCTACCATGCTTTCCTTCACATGCGTGACCCAGACACACTATGATGCCACCGGCAGCTGCAAAGACATGTCCAGAACTTGCTTGCGGCTAAGAAACGCCGGGACTGGCGACAGACATGCACCTGTCTTAATATTACACTTCCTATCTACTCATCCAAGTACTGGTCTGCCTTCTGCCGCCTTACCGGATCTAAACCCCCCCCCCCTACTACCCTCTCGTTCATGATGACCAACCCTTCCCTGACAACCTTAGTAAGGCCAATCACTTTGTCTCCTACCTCTCCAATATCTTTACCCTACCTGACGATCCCCAGTTCGATTACTCCCTCTTCCCAGATGTCCGCAATCGAACTGACACCTCTTTCCCTCCCCTCGCCCCTGGCTTCCCGTACTTGGACAACGTTACACCCAATGTACTCAATGCTCCCATCACTACTCAGGATATCATCACTACACTCTGCACGAAACGCAACACCGCTCCCGGTCACGATCGTGTCACCTATCGCCACCTCCGTGAAGCTCCCACCTTCTTCCTCTCCACCTTGCCAGACTATATAATGTGGTCTTGTCCACTGGCTGCTACCCCAGCCTGTGGAAAACCTCCCGTATCCTGATGTTCTTCAAACCCGACAAGCCGCCGTCCACTGTCTCCTCCTACCATCCCGTCAGCCTTACCTTGGTCTTCAGCAAGGTCCTGGAATCCATCCTTACCCGATGTATCCACCAGCATCTCCACCAGCACCACCTCCTTCCTGTTACCCAGTGTGGCTTCCGACCGTCCTTCTTTACCGATGACATTCTCCTTCACCTCACTCATCTCATCTCCTCTCCGATCAGCTCAACTCCCATCGCTCTGCCATCTTCCTCTCCCTCGACCTTGAACTCGCCTATGACTGTGTGTGGCATTCCGGTCACCTCTTCGAGCTCCAAACCTTCGCCCTTCCTATCAACTACATCTTTCTTTCCCAACGTCCTTCCTATGCCACCATCCATAACACGGATTCCTACACCTTCTACCCCTCAGCGGTGTGCCGCAAGGTTCCGTCCTCTCCCCTCTTCTATGCCTTTTGTATACAACGGACATGCCACTGCCTTCACACCCCCCCCCCATCCACATTCTCTAGTACGCCAATGACACCGCCTGACTTGCCCTCGCCCCCACCCTGTTACGCTCCCAACACCTTCTCTCACCATTTATGATTGTCCTATCGCCCTCACCTCCACCCTTAAGTACCTTGGCGTCACCCTTGACCATCGCCTCTCCTGGACCCCCCCACCCTCCCCCCATCTACAGACAATCCAAGCCAAGGCACACTTACGACTCTGTCTCCTCAAGCTCATTTCTGGCTACACATGGGGTCTGGACCCCTCCACCATCCACCACATCTATAAATCCCTTATCCGTCCTATCCTTTGCTACGCTCATCCCACCTGGATCTCTGCTCCTCCTACCTTTTACAAATCCCTTCAAATCCTAGAACACCATGTGCTCTGCCTCGCCTATCGCATCCGTCTCCCCTCCCCCACGCAGATCCTCTATGACCTTATTCCATTCTTTTCCTTGAACGGATATGGATCCTCTACACCGCCCGCAAACTTGATCCCCCTCACTTGCTTGTCTCTCCCATCCTCCCCCACCCCCGTCTGCTGCTGCGCCCGTATTCCTGCATCCCAACTGGTCTCCATCTCTCCACTCTCCATACCCTCGCTCAAGGTGACTTCCACCAACTCCCCCTCCCTGATGATGCCCTCATCCCCTCCATCTACCCCTTCTACCAACTCTGATCCTCCTCTACCGCACCCTGTGTTTTCTCCCAAGGCACTCTCTCTCCCTTCTCTCTCTCTCCTCCCTTCCTCCCTCCCTCCTCCCCCTGGGCTTCCCCAACCCCACTACCTTCTTTCCTCCCCCTCCCATCTCCTCTGCCAGTGGCATCTACCTACTCCCCTCTCTCTCCTCTCCCCATTCTTCCCCTTTTGGCAGGTCCCCGGACTCACACATGTATAGTGAACTTTCACACGGCACAGATAGTGTTTGTGTGTGTCGTCGTGTCCGTGTTCAAATGTTCCAGTGTTACTCTTTTGTGCTCCAACGTTCGCATGTGCCATCTGTCATCTCTGTGCGTGTCCACGTGTCTGAACATCTTTATTTTGGACTCTGCGCCTGTGAACGGCTCCTTGTGTTTTAATTTTGTATGTCTACGTTTGTATATCCACCCTGTCTGTTCTGCAATTGTCTTCTTTTGTATCATTACTGTTATCTGTGGCTGAAGAGTGGCGTAATGTGCTGCTGCTGGCCTACCTGTATCAGGTGTGAAATTAACAATAAAGGGAAAAAAAAGATAAATGGCCGTGTTATCAGCATAAGTTAGGTATTTCACCCTCTTCTTTCTGCACAGTACTTGCATTCAGCACAAGTGACAATATTGTGAGAAGCCCTGGTGGGAGACAGCACTTAGTAGCAGAGTTTCATTGGCCGGAGGAGGGATGACTGATTAGAGTGACCGCATTCTGGTCCAGAAGCCATTTTAAGTATTCACGACAGTACAGCGCCTGTTTTGTTAAAAAATACGAAGCAATGTTCCTTCACATATGCTTGCGTGTGCACTGTGGCGACTACAGCCATTATGAAATACATGAAATATATTCACAGTTCTGAATATGGACAACCACCAACTGTATAAGGGAACAATGAAGATGAAAATTTTTGCTGTACAGGAACTCCAGCTGGACTTCCCACTTTTCACGACCGATCGCCTTAGCATTAGGCTATCCGAACATGCTCCATGCCCATACCGAAATGTTCATACGTCATTAACCATGTATATACAGTCTGCAATTATACAGTCATTACGCATATCCCCGTTTAGTCGAGACATTTTAATTGAAATTCGCTTGTCCATTGTTGGCGAATAAGTTCGATATTGCAGTGCCTGTATTGTTCAGAAGTACATTGCAATGGTCCTTTGAATATGCGTGCATATTGTAATCAAACAAGGATGGAACTTTCAGTCAATAAATGAACTCTTCTCTGGGTCAAAGTTAGTGTTCAAAAATGTTACTTACCTCAAGCTGGATGTTGGTAATCTTTGGCACTCGACAAAGTTATTTTGTCAGTATGGGAAGCTTAGCTGAAGCCGCAAGTTCGCTCCCGTGGGCAGACGTGGAATTCTGATCAATAATTTTCCAATATCTTTAGGTTCAAATAGTGCGTATGGCTCTGAGCACTATGGCACTTAACATCTGAGGCCATCAGTCCCCTAGAACGTAGAACTACTTAAACCTGACTAACCTAAGGACATCACACACATCCATTCCCGAGGCAGGATTCGAACTTGCGACGAAAGCAGTCGCGCAGTTCCATACTGAAGCATCTAGAACCACTCGGCCACTGCAGCCAGCATAGCTGAGGCTGTATACGTTATGGAGTTAGGTACTAGGTAGAGTTGGCTCTCTATTAAAGATATGGAGGTCTCATTGAAGGCAACAATGTCCCTTGTTTTAGCGCAAAGTTGAGACGTATGCATTTTGTAGCAAGACTCTTGGCCCAAATAGTTGCGAACGCTGTAAGGAACCCTTTAGTGATACTGGAGTAGTTACTAAAGTGGTAATAGTTTCATCCTAATGGTATCGGAATCCTAATGGTCAAATTTACCTCAGAACAATTTCATTGCCTAGATACGTAAATGTCACTGATCAAGCAATTTGGTTCCCTAATACCGATATGGTCGCAGGTTCGAATCGTGCCTCGGGCATGGATGTATGTGATGTCCTTAGGTTAGTTAGGTTTAAGTAGTTCTAAGTCCTAGGGGACTGATGACCTCAGATGTTAAGTCCCATAGTGCTCACAGCCATTTGAGCCATTTGAACTTCCACTGGAGACAGGGTAGTGTTGTATGTATAACACTCACATGCACAGTTCATCAGTCATCTATACAGGGTGCATCAAAAAAATGTATACACACTTTGAAGCGTCATAGAAAATTTATTTCGCATTCTACAATGTTACATTTCTGGAAATGGAAAGCTTAAAGTCCAATTGGAAAAATAAATGTACTTTGCAAAAGTGATTAATGTTCAAACTGGTGGCCTTCAGCTTCAATACATTTCTGAGGACGAGTCACCACTGATTCCGTACATCGTACCAAAGTGTCCAATGAGATTTCTGCGCAAACTGCCTGAATCTCATTCCAAAGTGTGTCAAGATTACGTGGTTTGCATTTGTACACCTCATCTTTTACTGTGTCCCATAAGAAGAAACCCAGCGGCGTGAGGTCTGGAGAGCGTGCAGCAAACTCTATTGGTCCCCTGCGTCCTATCCACTGGCCTGGCACATTGCTCGTACATCCCTATGATAGTGTGGCGGGGCGCCATCTTGTTCGAAATAAAACTCATCATTACCGTATAATGCACGAATGCCAGGGTATATAGAGTCAGCAAGCATTGTTAGGTACGTTTCTCCAGTAACAGTACCTTCAAAGCGGAAAGGCCCAATGAGGCCCCTGGCAGACAAACCACACCACACATTTAGACCAGGCAAATTCACAGCATTTTCAACTCTAATGTGAGGATTATCTTCAGCCCAGTACACACAATTGTGCCTATTGAGAGTTCCATTGAGTTTGAATTGGGCTTCATCCGACCAAATTATGCTACCCATAAATCCCGGTTCACGTCTCACCATCTCCTGAACCCATTCCCAAGATTCTAACCTTCGATCTGGATCGTCGTCACTTAGCTGTTGCACCAGCCTTGGAATGTACACACGAAACCTGCCTTTCATCATAATGCGTAGCACACTACTAACACTTACATTACTCTCACGTGCCGCTTGGCTTGAAGATTTTTGAGGCGAACGCTGAAACAGTTCCATGACCGCAGTTGTGGAATCATCACTTGTAGCTGTACGAGGTCGCCCTGATCGACCTTTATGCACATCACACACTGTTCCACGAATTTCGAATTTGTCTCATAGACGTGTAATTGTTAACCTTGAAGGCGGTTCTGTACCATACTCACTTCTCCACTGTATTCGAACCGCAGCTACATTCTCAAACTTCCAGTACCACTTAATTATCTGCTTCCGCGCTTCAAAGCTCAAACGCACGTCCGCCATGTTGCAGTTACTTCCTTGCCACTGCTGCCACCTGTTGAAGAAACATAACATTACTTTCTCACAGATATTTAACCTTGTAGAACGGGAAATAAATTGTCTATGACAGTTCAAAGTGTGTATACACTTTTTTGACGCACCCTGTAGTTCGTGCTTTCCAAGAACTTCAAGGAACAGACTTCTCCACAGCGAAACAATATCAGGCATGCTATATATTGAGCCTTCGGACAGCGCACTCCTGTTGTAAGCCGTCAACCTACTAAAGGCTACACAGGCGCATGTTCGATTGCTCCACAACGTTATGTTTTCCAGAGACAGCTTGGGCTTTTCTCCTTGCTGGTACCGGGCAGTGACGCTGGCTGTAGCAGTTCGCTCCCGTACCGGGCACGAGCCTTGACTATAACGATCTCCACATTGGTAGTCTCCTTAGAACTGCTGCTGGATTCTGAAACCCAGCTGTCTCGATATTTTGGCGGTCCATCTGTCCATCGTCTTCAGGAGGAGCTCTGCTGCTACTGAGTCCCGCTGAAATGTGATGCCAAGACTAGAAGCCGTCGTCCAATACAGGCCTTCGTACTGCACAAGACGCGCGCGCCGCCCATCACCACAGCTGCTCCCAAGAGTGGGATTGTGGCGCCTCCCACAGGAGACACAGATGTGCTGTAGTCAGAGTTGTAAAACTACCATAGGCTTCTGTAGACTACCATGAACACTACTGTGGTTTTCCTGGTAGCTTTGGTCGTTTAACATCGTACCCACGTTACTTGTATGCTACGTGTGCTGCATTCCCTTTGGCCGTTAACTCATAAAAATCGCTTTCTTTACGTATGTGATCAGTGTCTTACTAGATTCTCCTTAAAATCGGGAAGTGTCGAACCGTCTAGAACCTGAATGAGGGTTTATAATGGGCCGGGTAGCCTGCGGAACATATTTTTTTCTACGTAGTTATCCTCCCGTCTGTTACTTAAAGGTAAACAGTATTTATTGCAAGATTGAAACTGTCATTGTTTAATTCGGGTTTTGTTCGAAAAATGTTGATTTGTAACGTGGAATAGAATAATATTTTAGTAAAAATAAAGAAAACAATAAGGTTTATCATATAGCGCTAGAAAATCCAATTTCCTCAACAAAAAGTTAAAATAAATAAAAACACAAAAACAAAAATATATCAGACATCGCTTCAGTAGTTTGTCGAACTTACGTAAACATGTTTCTGTTATTCATAAATAGCTTTCGCATTTATCAATAACGAAAAAAACTCTTGCCTTTCATCGTGATGAACAACGTTCTACTGAGTACAAAATAACAATAATAATTTTATATGTTTTATGTTTGTACATGTAAACTGTACTTGCATCAAAAGTAATTGCTTTGGTTATATAAAATCGTAGCTATTAAGCGATCAATTAATTTTTATTACCTATAAACTTCCTGTTAGGATATAAAATATATAATTGACTAACACTGAACGATGTGTTGTTATAATTATATGCAAAACAAACAACCAACCAAACAAAAAAGAAATATAAGCCGTCGTCTCCCATTTTCTTTCTTACAAATTCATTTATGTTTCTTTTCCTACCAATGCTACCAATACTACCGATAAGCCTACGATTTAATATGCCTTTGACGTAGTGTAACAAAAGTACCGAACTGAAGGTTTGGTGGAGCGCAACTCTAATTACAATCAAAGACTATGCTCAAGTACTTATGCTGGCCGCACCAAAGAACGTTGTAAATTATGTTTATCCATTACGGATATTTTAGAACCCCTGACTGTTAACTGAATGTAAATACATAAAACTGCAACCAGTCCCTAGTTATTCCACGAACCGGTTTTCGAACCTTTTCAGGCTCATCTTCAGATCGTTTTCTGGAAGTTGCATCACTATTTCTAGCATAATACTGGGTGTGACAAAGATGGAACGTTATGCTTCTATGTGGGATAGTATAGCGTTCTAAATCCTGCTAAGAGAAATACCCTTTCCACTATTAATAAAAGTTGTCTGCCAACCTAATTTCAGTTGCCTACTTATAAACACTGTCACGAAAACCAGACATACCTGCGACTATCAAGGTCTTGACATATTTCATCCGGTGCTTCTCGTTCGAACAATGTTCCGCTACCGCCGATTTTATAGGCTGCTGCAGCCTCGTGTGGCGGCGATGTTCTACAAACCTGTCCCGGACTGTGTGATGATTCAACCGGCCGTTGAAAGCTATCACATCCCGTCAAGAATGATTTGTGACGTACGAATCCTGGCGTATACAAAATTCTATTGGAAAGTCTGCGCAGTCATAAATTCCTCATTGATTCGGATCGCCACTGCTATCAATTTTTAAGTAAAGTAGCTCTTTTTTTTTTCGTGGAATAGGTACACATGGTGGCCGGCCGAAGTGGCCTTGCGGTTAAAGGCGCTGCAGTCTGGAACCGCAAGACCGCTACGGTCGCAGGTTCGAATCCTGCCTCGGGCATGGATGTTTGTGATGTCCTTAGATTAGTTAGGTTTAACTAGTTCTAAGTTCTAGGGGACTAATGACCTCAGCAGTTGAGTCCCATAGTGCTCAGAGCCATTTAGGTACACATGGTGCAGTTCCACATCACTTCCGTGGCGTCGCAATCAATGTATTACCTTTCTGAGAGCTCCAGTCTGTGAAAGCAACACATTTAACACGCGAAATATTCATGATGACTCGCACAGTACACTAAATATTGATCAATAAGACACTGTATAATACGTTTATGACCGTTAAATGTCTGCGCAACGGTTGTATGTTTCATACGATGTAATATGACTGCAAAAGTATGTGCTGGTGAAAGAGTCTGTGACATGCAATATTTATTTTTAAACGTTGAATTCTAGAGTCTTTATATTCAAAGCGTGTCACTATTTGAAGAGGTACCTTCATGAACATGCGACTAATGTGCTAGGTTTTACCTGTAATATGGCCTTGAATCCAAGTTGAGTGTGTCGCTTCTTTCTCGTTAAAAGCCTATGGGAAAATGATTAAATGAAAGAAGAGACCACAATCATTCGTTTTGAGATGTGGGTTATTATTTTTCACTTTGCTTGTCATTGCCATCAGTTAATATACAAAACTAGTACCAATTGCGCAATGGCTCTAAGCACTTATGGGACTTATCTGAAGTCATCAGTCCCCTAGACTTAGAACTACTTAAACCTAACTAACCTAAAGACATCACACACATCCATGCCCGAGGCAGGATTCGAATCTGCGACCGTAAGCTGCAGCGCCGTTCCGGACTGAAGCGCCTAGAACCGCTCGGCCACAACGGCCGACCCAATTGCACAATCTTGATTGATCACATTCGACACTTTGTGGAACAAACTTGTCGCATTAATCATGTTCGACTTTTTTTCCCACAAATACGTCGAACGCCCTATTTACGAGAAATGCCCACAGTGGTTCACAGCAACAGAACGTACGCACTTCACTTGACTGTGATACGAACGCAATATTCTCCTGGACAATTCCTTTCCTTTACACTACTTTTATAATAAAAATCCTACATCAGCGGAGCACAGAGTTCAGCAGCGAATTTAAATTTTCCTTTATATATGAAGAATTTTAATCGTCTGAGGCTGAATGAAAACGTGAGCTGGTGTCTGAGGTTCCTGAAGATATGGACATATCAAAGCTACAATTGATACGGGTATCCAAAGGCAATGAACGCAGAATTAAAATTAAGTGCAGGGTCGGCCTGAGAGGCAACAGTAGCAGTGACTGAACACAGCAACATGCCATCACAGAACGTCAGTGGAGGAGTGCCGCGTGCTTCTCAAATCAGTCCTGTGCCGCTACTGTCGCTTTAGAAACCAGAGCCCTACCTCTTTTACAACTAGCCTACCCCCTGATCAGTCCTCAAGTGAGCAATTGGTTCCTACTCCAGTCCTTCCGCTTTACATGCAGAACAAATAAATCTAAATCGAAGGAAGGAAGTTGGCCGACCGGGGTGGCCAAGCTGTTCTAGGCGCTACAGTCTGGAAGCGCGCGACGGCTACAGTCGCAGGTTCGAATCCTGCCTCGGGCATGGATGTGTGTGATGTCCTTAGGTTAGTTAGGTTTAAGTAGTTCTAAGTTCTAGGGGACTGATGACCTCAGAAGTTAAGTCCCATAGTGCTCAGAGCCGTTTGAACCATTTTTGAAGGAAGTTGCGCTTAACGTCCTGTCGACATCCAGGCCGTTAGAGACGAAGCACAAGCTTGGATTGTGTCAAGGCTGGGGAAGGAATTCTGCTGTGCCGTTTCAAAACAACCATCCTGGTATTTGTCTTGAGCGATTTAGGGAAATCACAGAAAACCTAAACCAGGATGGCCGGACGCGGGTTTGAAACATCGTCCTCCGCAATGCGAGTCAAGTGTGCTAACCACTACGACACCTCGCTCGGTATGCATAAATCGAGTGCATGGACAGATTAACGGAGAACCGCTATAGCAGTCGCTCTGGACGTTATCATCCACTGGTGGGCGTTTACTCTAATCCAAGAGGCGGTGCGAACAAGAACGGGGGCATGGCGACCTTGTAAAGAAAAGGGAGAACTTGGTGTGTGTTAGAGAGGATACGGGAGGGTGGAGGATTTCGGAGTACTTTTTGTTGATTGTTATTTTAGATAATAGCAGATAATAATAAATTTCCAAAATATTAGTATGGTAATACACGACAGCTGAAACCAGCACAACTGATTGAAATAATATTTGTATAAAAAGTATCCAGAATAACCTAAAAAAGAAATACTCACTGAGGTAAATAAATGTAAATGTCGTGTGACTAGGGCCTCCCGTCGGGCAGACCGTTCGCCGGGTGCAAGTCTTTCGATTTGGCACCACTTCGACGACTTGCGCGTTGATGGGGATGAAATGATGATGATTAGGACAACACAACACCCAGTCCCTGAGCGGAGAAAATCTCCGACAGAGCCGAGAATCGAACCCGGGCCCTTAGGATTGACATTCCGTCACGCTCAAAACTTTTTTTATGTTATTTTGTTCTACATTGTTCGCTGAATTTTGTGTGGCGGACGTCCGATGACACATCTTCAGGTTGTTCGTTGATCCGTTCACTCAGTTTTTTTTACTACAGAGGGTAGGTAAACCCTCTGACCGAACACGCTGAGCTACCGTGCCGGCGACCACTCAGCTACCGGGGGCGGACTATACATTGAGGTGACAAAAGTCATGGGATAGCGACGTCCACATATGCAGATTGCGCTATTATCGCGAACGCCAGGTGAAAAAGGTCAATGCTTTGGAGAACCTGTCATTCGTGCTCAGCAGATTCTTGTGAAAAGGTTTCCGACGTGATTATGGCCACATGACCAGAATTAGGAGACTCTGAACGCGGAGTGGTAGTTGGAGCTAGACGCATAGGACATTCCATTTCGGAAATCGTTAGGGAATTCAATATTCCGAATTCACATTGTCAAAAGTGTGCCGGGAATACCAAATTTCACCTCTCACCACGGACAACGCAGTGCCTTCACTTAACGACCAAGAGCAGATGCATTTGCTAGAGTTGTCAGTGCTAACAGACAAGCAACATTGCGTGAAACAACAGGAGAAATCAACATGGGACGTACGATGAACATATCCGTTACTACAGTGAGGCGAAATTTGTCGTAAATGGACTGGCAGCACACGACCGACGCGAGTGCCTTTGCTTACAGCAAATCGTCTGTGGCGCCTGTCCTGGGATCGTGACTGTATCGCTTGGACCCTACTAGACTGGATAATTTTGGCGTCGTCAGATGAGTTCCGATTTCAGTTGGTAAGATCATGGTAGGGTCCGAGTGTGGCGCACACCTCATGAAGCCATGGACACAAGTTGTCAACAAGTCACTGTGCAGGCCGGTGGAGACCCCATAATGGTGTGGGCTCTGTTTACATGGAATGAACCGGGTCCTCTGGTCCAACTGAACCGATCATTGACTGGAAATGGTTATGTTCGGCTGCTTGAAGACCATCTGCAGCCATTCATGATCTTTACGTTCCCAAACAACAACGAAATTTTTGTGGACAACAATGTGCCTTGGTACCGGACCACAATTTTTTGCTATTGGTTTGAAGAACAATTTCCACAGTTCCAGTGAATGATTTGGCCACCCTTTTAGTATTTATGGGACACAATCGAGAGGTCAGTTCGCGCACAAATTCCTGTACCAAATGGTTCAAATGGCTCTGAGCACTATGGGACTCAACTGCTGAGGTCATTAGTCCCCTAGAACTTAGAACTAGTTAAACCTAACTAACCTAAGGACATCACAAACATCCATGCCCGAGGCAGGATTCGAACCTGCGACCGTAGCGGTCTTGCGGTTCCAGACTGCAGCGCCTTTAACCGCACGGCCACTTCGGCCGGCATTCCTGTACCGCAACACTTTCTCAATTATGGACGGCTGCAGAGGCAGCATGGCTCGATATCTCTGCTGGGGACTTCCAACAATTGTTGATGGCATGCCGCGTCGAATTGCTGCACTACGACGAGCAAAAGGTTGTCCGTCACGATATTAGTTGACATCCCTTGACTTATGTCATCTCATTGTAGATACGAACATGTTTTTAACTACGCTTTTCTAGGAATTACTACTGTAAAGCCATTAATTACGAACATACAAAGCAGACGTGTTCGGACTCCAACAAACCTTCGACAAGGGAATTCGGCGGACTGGCTCACCACAAACCGCCCTTTTAGCAGCAGCTAAGTGTGAATATTAGTACTACTGAAGCTCTGTGTACGTTGCGATACGTTGTGGAACAAGAACTTCAACTCTGGATTCAATATCTAACCTACAAATGGAGAACGACCACTGTGCCTCGTTTGTGGAAATACATTTCCAAATGAATCTATGAGGCCTCACAGAACAATGATCGCCTTACACTATTACGTTCTTGCATAGTGGGCAAGCATATTTCATTTCACTGGACCCACAATTAAAGAAACAATCAGTATTACGCTGGGTCATGGCACACAAACAAGTATGAAACGAATTCCTTTGAGTAATGGCACACATTAGTGAAGAATCGACAAGATAACTGTTGACGTGGAAAAAATCAAATAAAAGGAAAGTTCTGGATTATGAAATACATAGTTTAGTTTTAGAAAGTTAAACGTTGAACTACTTCATTTCATTTATTAAAAATTCTTTGTGGGTGTAAATAAAAGTAAATTCATAGTTATTAATAAATTATGGCAGTGTTACCTTGTATACAAGGTAAACTTGAAAGACTTGTAATAGTAGCGGCCGTTGGAGGGAGTGGAGGAGTTGAAAATCACTGTGCTTGAAGTTCAGATGTTGATGGCGACATGACAAGCAGAAGATGAAGAGACAGAAAAAGTAAATGAGGATATTAAGCATGTAACATTGAAACACTTCAGTCAAATTTGGACTGATACATTTCAAATATAATTATTATTACAGCAGTTTACTAAAATCTGTACAACAATTGTACCAATTGATAGGTATCTGTGTCGATATCATAGAGGATGTCAATGACTGCAAAGATCGGAGGCACTAACATGGATCTCAATTCATTTTTCATTCTGCATGTTTAGCCTTATGTCTCCTATTAAATGAGTTGCATGATTCTGCAGATTCGTAGGTGACCCACAGCAGGCAGGTAGAAGGCGCTGGACAGCGGCCGATTCACTGGGGAGATGGGGGTGGGGTTGCGGGGTGGTAAGGGCGACAACTAAGAGATGGGCAGGTAGGATAAGGTGGGATTGCCCTGACCTTTCATCAACAGGTAAAAGTGCCGGACGTGCTGTAATGTCTGCTACAACACCAGACAGATGTGAGCAGAGCAAATTTCTTTAGAAATGCAGACCTCACGGTGTGCTGTCGGGGAGGGACAATGACACCCATCTGGAGCAATGTAAAATCAGAAATTTTGGAGTCGGGTTCTCTCTTCAAAGGACGTCCTGATGCCATGTGTCTCTCTAACTGGTCTTCCAAAGAACTGAGGGAAGCCGGGTTGGCCGAAACATAGCAGTCTCGTTGATTTTATGTGGGAATCTATGTGACAGTCATGTTAAAAACTTCCTCTTCTCGTACTTTTGGGGGACTTTTGGTGTCATCTGAGCGCCACTCCACGAGGATAACAAATTAATCTCTCTGACAACGAAGAGAGTTCATTGGGAAATTTGTGGAGTGCTGGATTGCAGTTTATTAAAATCTTAATGGTTATTATTTGCCAAATCATTCCCATTCGTGGCAGCTCATTTATGCGGACTTTTTGTGGAGCAGAGAGGGGAAATGTTAAACTTTTGGGACATTTGTGGCAGAGGTTGTGGAAGCGCGCAGTCTGGATGAAGACGTAGAAGAAGAGAGACTTGGCTGAGATCTGCGGCAAGAGCCACAGCCTGCTATCTCGAGAATCAGATCGTCATACCAGTTGCTGCCGCCGGCAGACCGCACAAGTTGCACGTCTTGTCACCTTGTGTTCTCGATTCTTATGAGAGTAGCTTGCAGAGTGGCTGATCAAGGGAGGATGACGATTAGCTGTTTTCGCATTGTTTCTTATTAAACATGGTTAGGCAGCACGATTCTGTCTAGTCTCGTAGTTGAGGTCTCATCCATTACCGACTAGGTTTGGGCACTTGCATATGAAATCTACACTTTGTTTCCTGGTATAATCGGAGCTGTCAATGTGCGCCCAACCGTGATTACGAATTTGAGAGAACGACCTGTTGTCATTTTGTTCACTCACATCTTACCTCTTCCTCGTTGGGCTTTGTCAAGGCGAACTAACTTTGGGTTAAATCCTTTCAGTGTTCAGTATTTGCCAGCGCTTTTGTTTTTTATATATTGCTAGCTGTAGTAACCAGCTTCGCTCAAGAACTTGAAATGAGATTGCGTGGTAGTTGGAATAAAAGATATAAAAGGTAAAAAAATTATTGAACATATTCTAACTATTTTCAATACTTGTTAGAGAATGGGGGGTAAAAAAAATATTGAAACTTATTCTAACTATTTACAATATTTGTTTATAAACAACATTTTTCCTTTCGTTATCCAGGGTGTGTATGAACAATTTTTTTTAATTTCCTACATGAGAGCAAGCTACTTATAGTCGACCGTGAGAGAAGCAGCAGATCGTGTATCCGCAGTCTCACCTGAAGATGGCGGCCAGTTGGACCGCTGAAATATTGTTTCAAGATGACGTTATGATCCGGCTGCACACCCAAGAAGAATATTATCAATTATTACGCCGGGAAATACTTCGTTATCTATGTACATAATGAATGATAGCTGTCGTCTTTTGCTATTGCAAGTTACTGGTAAGATCAGCTACGCAAAATATCTCTTTTCCGTTTTCCTAAATCCCAAGAATGACTCTGCAAGTAGAGGCTACGTTTACTTGCCTGCAACAAGTACCAAAAACAGAAAATTTTTGGCTAGTGGGCCAGATTTATTTAAATATTAATAAATTAAACCGATAAAAAGGCTTCACCTCACAGATCATTTCACGATTTGATGAAATACCAATCCATATATTGGATATACAATAATCAGGATAAATTTCATTGAAGCATTGCTAAGAGAAGGAGCAAACTGATTTTAAGAATCCTGACTAGGCAGCGGAATGGTGCTGTGAGACGTAATAACAAAGAATGTAGCAATAATGGACATTTATTTCCTTATTAACAGTAACACACACACAGAAGTTAAATTATAGTTACTTGGGATGCTAGCACGTGCATCGGCACATGGCACATTATACAGCGCAGCATCTGGACCAACACAAGTGGGGCAAGACTGCTAAATTACTGGATACGATTTATCAAGATGACACACTTCGTTCACATTGGTCGCTCACACAACGAAAGACAGAATTTAGCAGAAAAGCTTCCCTAACCCACATGTAAGCTCACTGGGTCATGGCGCGAGTGCCTTTAACGGTCAGTTTCAGAGAATAAAGTCCACATCTAAAATACCGTACAACTCAGTAATTTTGTAAATAAATTTACCAAACCAAGACACAGCTACTCTGTCATGAAACTGATGCTTCAATTCGAACACGAGAGGTGTTTACGTCGAACTGGAGCGTCTTGGTAAGAGGTGGAACCCCTCCACGCCCACAGCAGCATGATGGCCAACACAATAGGTCTACTGCCATCTCTGCATAATGGTTAGTTTTCACTAAGTGAGATATCGCAGGATGTGGGTACTGCGATGTCTGGGTACGTCTGGTTAAGGTTAACCATTAATACGCGCTCATCTGGAGATAGATTGCGTCGAAATCGAACGAAGGGTAGGGGAAAAAAAGTGCCAAGGCAAGAGCCAAGGGCAAGAGCGATAGTTAGGTCGGATACTAAGAGCAGTAGCGGACGTCTTGCTGTCTGCGATAGGTCGTGCAAGGACAGGCTTTGTTAGTAGTGGGTATCATGCATGTCGATACCTTGACGTTGTCTTGGTGTACACAGAAACACACGTGATGTACCAAAGTACGGGCTACCAAGTCCATTGGAATGAAACACAAATCAGACGGTAAATTAAACAAAATTTAGCACAAGAATTCAACACATTCATACATAATACGCTAAACTAACTAAAGCTGTACCTCACGTGGTGTCACCGCTCGTCCACGCCAAGTTACATTTGCACAAAAGATCTCATCGAATAAACTGAATACTACTGAAATTAGCACAGTTCCGTGATTGAATTAGTTGGTCTGGCATGATTATCAATGCCACGTACCAGAGTAGCAACAGCAAACTCAAACAAAGCTCTCACACATTTCAATTCAGCAAACAGAGATGCTACTCAGAACATTTGTATTCACCGGCGTTCTAGAGAAGAGTAACCTAAGCGTCTGTACCGTCCGGGGTCCACGCACGGTGGCCGGAAGGGCTCAGAGAGCATAAGGGGTTTCTTTCTATACCAACCTCATAATGGGTGCTGACCAGTGGCCACTAATGCCTCTGTGACCCAAGGTTCCCGTATTCGAAGCCCTACAAATGGTTCAAATGGCTCTGGGCACTATGGGACTCAACTTCTGAGGTCATCAGTTCCCTAGAACTTAGATCTACTTAAACCTAACCAACCTAAGGACATCACACACATCCATGCCCGAGGCAGGATTCGAACCTGCGACCGTAGCGGTCTCGCGGTTCCGGACTGAAGCGCCTAGAACCGCTCGGCCACTCCGGCCGGCGAAGCCCTACACAGTGATTGGCTACACTGTTCTTAACATTCATAGGACCATGTTGCGGCTCACGTGGAGCTGTTTCAATAATTAAGTTTGTACGAAACGAGTTCTCCTCGCCCTTGTCTGCTTTTTTTTTTTTTTTTTTAATGATGGCAGTACTGTCATATTCATTTGAATATTGTTGGACAGAGTTAGTACTCAAAACTGAAAAAAATGGCTCTGAGCACTATGGGACTTAACATCTGTGGTCATCAGTCCCCTAGAACTTAGAACTATTTAAACCTAACTAACCTAAGGACATCACACACATCCATGCCCGAGGCAGGATTCGAACCTGCGACCGTAGCAGTCGCGCGGTTCCGGACTGCGCGCCTAGAACCGCGGCCGGCCCTCAAAACTGATCTCTGGCGGTATGTACAAATTGTGGATAACTGTGTGACGACATAACGAATGGTCGTGTAGTAGCAGTTGCAGGTACCCTCCAGCACTTAATCCATCTTACGCGAAGTAAGATTCACTGTAAGTTTACCGGGTGGCGCGCTTTACTGTTGGCTGGCAGAGAGTCGGACTACTAGCTAGTAGTCACATGGTGCCTGCTGCAAGCTGCTTCGTCGCAAAATATCCTCTTCTACAGCAGATATTTGTGAGAACAACTGAGAGTTCTCCCGGCTTATACAACGACTCTTCTCTGTATGCACAAATTACCGTATTAATGCTTTCTTTGGTCTGGTGTGGGGTCGTGCAGTAACTAGAAAGCCACTTTACAGGGAGCGTTACCTCTTGTGAGACTGGCTTCAGACAGGCAACTGCCGGTTGCAGTCATCAGGAGCTGCCCACGCTGCTGCGTCCGCGGCGTTCTCTTAGTGATGGCCCGCTATTAAAGTACTTACCCACAACTGCTCTGTCTGCCGTGCGCCGGTGTTTCGGCTCAGCTGTGTCACCGAGCACAACTATTCATTCTGCAAAACTGACGAATTCTGAGCCTGAAATACGTATATCCGTCGATAAATTTAAAAGGTAATATTTCCACCAAGATGCTGGGTTAGAACAAGAACTTCATTCAGTACTATTTCCCAGTTTCATTACAATTTTAGCTCACAAGTGGATGTTTACACATCGTCCAGATCAAAAGTCATCTACCGTGCACATTTACAAGTGTCGCAGTCGTCAGTGTGCATAACCTCAGAGTAAATAGCAAGAAACAACACATATATGTTTGCAGATCAGTGACGTGTGGTAATAATGATGTCTTTCTTTGAAATGCGAGGACGTGTTGCAAAGTAATGCTTCCAAATTTTTATGCGAAAAATCTTAAAGGTTTTAAAATAAAACACACGGTACTAACGCACCATATATTCATTCTTCAAGTCTACATATTTGCAGCCCTCTACCGCTAGAGGGCTCCGAACTGCAGAGTGTACTATGGCAGTGCGTAACGTAACTTTGTCTGTACATAAGGAACAGTGTATGTAATCGAATTTCCAATTCAAAGAGTTCGTCCACACATACGCACCCTCTCCCTCAGTATGACACTACCAATTCACAGAGAACCGCTTCGGCATCTGCAACAATCTGATGCTTTCGCATAACTGTCATCGTTCTTCATACAGTCCCGGTTTGGACCCATCCAATTTTCATCTGTTTCCAAAACGTAAAGAACATCTTCGAGGACTTCGCTTTGATAGTGATGAAGTGATGCAAGCAGAGGTGAAGTTGTGGCTCCGTCAACAAAGGGAAACATTCTAATGTACAAACTGGTGTCTCATGTTCGTCGCCAGACTCATTATGTTGAGAAATAAAGTGTGTAGACTTGAATAATAAAGATCTAAAAGGTTAATAACACTTGTTTTATATAGAAACCTTGAAGAGTTTCCACATAAAAACTTTGCAGGCATTACTTTTCAGCACGCCCGCGTACATAAAGCAGTGCAAGATATCATCTTGAGAGAGGACGAGTCACTCTCTCTCACTATTTTTCATATTTAAGGCTACTCTTTAATGTTGGTTTTACACTCAAGACGTCATTTTTGTGAGACGACAGGAACTTAACAACATGAGCAGGCATTGATACCATGCATTTGCGTTACTCTTGCAAGTGGGATCTTCATGGTGACTCTCCTTCAAGCAGTATTTCTGGAGTTGAGAACAAGCAGACAGTTTGGTTATTTAACAGCAAATCTTGCAGCGGACGTTTGAGGCTAGGAAGCCACGAAGCCACCTGCAGCTATTGGGGAAGGGAACATCTTGAAGCACTTACCGGGGACAGAACGCTGGTTCCAAGAATTTCTCGCACTGTTGAGAAGACAATGTTTTCGGTTAAAGAGACGAAAAAACTGCCTACCTGGACCTACCAGTTAGGCGTCTCTAGCCGTGGCAGGGGCGCAAAAGAAATGTAGGTCGCCCAGGTGCAGCGTTTCGACAGAGTCGTAAATTCATTTTGTGAACAGGGTTGCCGGCCGTACACATTCGCGAGTTTCCATGTTCACTGTGGACTGGGCACTATCGAGAGAGTGATCAGGTGGTGTTGAAAATCTGTATGAGAAGCCTCAGGCTTTCTAAAGAATTTTAGAGTTGAACACCACGTTTATGGCTGCTCTGAAATGGTCTATGTTCGGACACAAAAGCACTTCTCTTAGTTTACCGGAGGCCCCTCTTTGGACATGCAGCAATGTTCGGCCCATCTAGTTAATTATCTGTGATAAATGTGTTGTTCACTTTAGGCCTAACCAGAAACTCAAAACACGCTGCCTAAAGTAGCTGTCAGGAAAGAGAAGTCAGGAGCGCAACATCTTCTCGCCTCCGCATGGGAATTTACTAGTCAGAGGTTGTCTGTTTCTCCAGAAAAGAGAAACATATTATTAACTTTGATTAGGACTGGCCGGCCAACGGCCTTACCGCAGTGGTAACACCGGTTCCCGTCAGATCACCGAAGTTATGCGATGTCGGGCTGGGCTAGTCCTTGGATGGGTGACCATCTGGTCCGCCGAGCACTGTTGGCAGGCGGGGTGCACTCAGCCCTTGTGAGGAAAACTGAGGAGCTGCTTAATTGAAAAGTAGCGGTTCCGGGAGAGCGGTGTGCTGACCACATACCCTTCCATATCCGCATCCGGTGATGCCTGTGGGCTGAGGATGACACGGCGGCCTGTCGTTACCGTTGGGCCTTCCAAGGCCTGTTCGGGCGGACTTTAGTTTTAGGACTGGCCAATGCATAGAGCAGACAAATTACACGGGAGACATGGAGCTCTTGGAGTCTTGTGATTGGCTCGAAACCCTTGTGGGGGTGGTTGCGTGAGCGCCTTTTTGGAGTTTACTGTGGTTTGATGGAAAGGGAGGAGCAGAGAAACTTGGTTTTCTGACTCAGGCTCTGGTCTGGACAGGATTCTGATCCTGAGTCTTGTTATGAGGAGGTTGTACTTGGGACACTCGTCCTGAGCGTGACGACCGGCAAACAGGAGTGTCACACTCCAGAATCGCCGAGATTTCAGGGCTCCATTATAGAGTAATTGCGATCCGTTAAACAGATCTGCGGTGTGAGACTTGTTCGAAGTATTTTCACTGGGGGGAATGCAGTGGGGAAGCCAGTGGGCATTCTGGTGAGATCCTCTCCTGGAACTGCAGGTTATGTAGCAAGAGTAAGTTGATAGAGGAGCAGGAGCGTAAGATCTGTGCCCTTCAGGTGCAGTTGAAAAACGCACAGGAGGAGCTAGATAGGATGAGGAGGGAGAAGGGGGTTGGGGAATGGGAGCTGGCTGTTGGCAAGAGATCTGCTAGGAGAAGGAGATTTTCAGATAGTTTTACTATTGGTGTTTGTAATAGATATGACCAACTGTCAGAGTCTAGTGGAGAGGAATCTCTAGTAGCTGTAGATGTAGGAAGTATGCAGCAGACCTCAGCAGTTACGGTGGCTAGGACAGTTGCAAAGTCTAAGAGAAAGAAGAAGGTTCTGCTGTTAGGTAGTTCTCATGGTAGAGGTGTAGGCCAGCAGTTGCAGGAAGTTTTGGGGAGTGAGTACCAGGTCACCAGCATTGTGAAGCCTAATGCAGGATTGGCTCAGGTGACTTTTAACATAGGGGGGTTATGTAGGGATTTTACTAAAGAGGATCAGGTAGTGATTGTGGGTGGGGCTGGTAATAGTATTGATAGGGATGGGAAGTATGACATAGATGGTGACCTGGAAAAGATAGCCACTCAGACTGGCAACACGAATGTGCATTTCGTGGAACTGTTTCAGCGTCACGATCGGCCTCATCTTAATATAGCCGTCAGGCGTAATAACATGAGACTTGGGGGTGCGCTGATGACAGAAGGCATGGGTCACTTTTCAGTGGTGTCGGTGGAGTCTATCAGCAGGACGGGTTTCACTAGACATGGCCTGCACCTCAACAGGTATGGGAAGGGGAGGTTGGCAAAACTTATAGGTGACAGCATAGGTGGGGGTGGTTGGATCACTCATGGGAAAATTCCGGTAGTTGTGGGTGTTAGAGCTGTACCTTTTTTAGATTGAAGTCAGCTGATAGGTATTCCTGCTTAAGGGAAGTCTCTCTAACAAAGAAACCACTTTCTACAAAGCTTGGGTATCCGATTAATGAGGGAATTAGTATATTTCATCAAAATATACAAGGTATTCGAGATAAAGTTAGTGAACTGCTTATAGATGTTGACTCTGAAATTATTGGTATATCTGAACACTTCTTAAATAAGGAGATAATTCAGAGGCTTCCTTTACCAGGATACAGGTTGGCTGGCAGCTTTTCTAGGAGCTCTTTGCGGTGTGGGGGAGTAGCCATGTATGTGAAAAACGGTATCCCATTTGAGTCAATTGATGTTTCAAAGTACTGCACTGAAAAGGTGTTTGAATGTTGTGCAGGTGTGGTTAAATTTAGTGGAGCTAAACTTCTTACTGTTGTTATTTATAGATCCCCAGACTCCGATTTCACAACATTTTTGCTAAAGCTAGAGGAGGTTCTTGGTTCACTTTATAGGAAATACAAAAAGTTAGTTATATGTGGTGACTTCAATATTAATTGTATAAGTGATTGTGCAAGGAAAAGGATGCTGGTAGACCTCCTTAATTCATATAATCTTATGCAAACCGTATTCTTTCCAACGAGAGTGCAAGGGAACAGTAGAACAACCATAGACAATATTTTTGTTCATTCGTCATTATTAGAAGGGCATTCTGTTAGCAAAAAAGTGAATGGCCTTTCAGATCATGATGCACAAATTTTAAGTCTAAAAGATTTTTGTGCTTCAACACATGTTAAATATAGTTACCAACTTTTTAGGAAAGCTGATCCAGTTGCTGTACAGACTTTTGTAAACCTTATCAAGGAACAAGATTGGCAAGATGTTTATAGTGCTGATACAGTAGACGATAAATATAATGCTTTCCTCAAGACTTTTCTCGTGCTCTTTGAAAGTTGCTTTCCGTTAGAACGTTTAAAACAGGGTACTAGCACAAACAGGCAGCCTGGGTGGCTGACTAAAGGGATAAGAATATCTTGTAGAACAAAGTGGCAATTATATCAAAACGTTAGAAACAGTCAAAATCTAAATGCAGCAGCCCATTACAAACAGTATTGTAAGGTGCTTAAAAAAGTTATTAGGAAGGCAAAAAGTATGTGGTATGCAGATAGAATAGCTAAGTCTCAGGATAAAATTAAAACCATATGGTCAGTCGTAAAGGAAGTGGCTGGTCTGCAGAGACAGGTCGAGGATATAGAATCAGTGCGTAGTGGGGATGTCCGTGTTGCTGATAAGTCGCATATATGTACAGTACTTAATAATCACTTTCTGAATATAGCAGGTGAACTAAATATAAACCTAGTCCCAACAGGGAATCATATAGCGCTCTTAGAAAAAAGTGTTCCGAGACTGTTACCTGAAATGCTCCTCCATGATACTGACAAGAGGGAGATTGAGTTAATAATTAAATCACTAAAGACCAAGAACTCTCATGGATATGACGGGGTATCTAGCAGAATACTGAAGTATTGTTCCACGTATATTAGCTCAGTACTTAGCCATATCTGTAACTTTTCCTTTAGCAGTGGTCGGTTTCCTGACCGATTAAAGTACTCGGTAGTGAAGCCACTTTATAAAAAGGGAGACAGGGATAATGTTGACAATTATAGACCTATTTCTATGCCATCGGTGTTTGCTAAAGTTATCGAGAGGCTTGTATATACAAGGTTACTGCAGCATTTAAATTCACATAATTTGCTGTCAAATGTACAGTTTGGTTTTAGAAATGGCTTAACAACTGAAAATGCTATATTCTCTTTTCTCTGTGAGGTTTTGGACGGATTAAATAAAAGGTTGAGAACGTTAGGTGTTTTCTTTGATTTAACGAAGGCTTTTGACTGTGTTGACCACAAAATATTACTGCAGAAGTTGGAACATTATGGAGTAAGGGGAGTAGCTTACAATTGGTTCGCCTCCTACTTTAAGAACAGAAAGCAGAAGGTAATCCTCCGCAATATTGAGAGTGGTAATGATGTTCAGTCCCAATGGGGCACTGTTAAATGGGGCGTTCCCCAAGGGTCGGTGCTGGGGCCACTGCTGTTCCTTATTTATGTAAATGATATGCCTTCTAGTATTACAGGTGATTCAAAAATATTTCTGTTTGCTGATGACACCACCTTGGTAGTGAAGGATCTTGTGTGTAATATTGAAACATTATCAAATAATGTAGTTCATGAAGTAAGTTCATGGCTTGTGGAAAATAATTTGATGCTAAATCACAGTAAGACTCAGTTTTTACAGTTTCTAACCCACAATTCAACAAGAACTGACATTTTAATCAGACAGAATGGGCATGTTATAAGCGAGACGGAACAGTTCAAGTTCCTAGGCGTACGGATAGATAGTAAGCTGTTGTGGAAAGCCCATGTTCAGGATCTTGTTCAGAAACTAAATGCCGCTTTATTTACCATTAGAACAGTATCTGAAATAAGTGACATTTCAACACGAAAAGTAGTATACTTCGCATATTTTCATACGCTTATGTCATATGGTATTATTTTTTGGGGTAATTCTTCTGATTCAAAAAGGGTATTTTTGGCTCAAAAACGGGCTGTTCGAGCTATGTATGGTGTAAGTTCGAAAACCTCTTGTCGACCCCTATTCAATAGTCTGGGAATTTTGACATTGCCCTCACAGTATGTATTTTCTTTAATGTCGTTTGTTGTTAGCAATATTAGCTTATTCCCAAGAGTTAGCAGCTTTCACTCAGTTAATACTAGGCAGAAATCAAATCTGCATGTGGAATGCACTTCCTTGACTCTTGTGCAGAAAGGAGTGCAGTATTCTGCTGCATCCATTTTCAATAAGCTACCACAAGAACTCAAAAATCTTAGCAGTAGCCCAAACACTTTTAAGTCTAAACTGAAGAGTTTCCTCATGGCTCACTCCTTCTATTCTGTCGAGGAGCTCCTGGAAGAGATAAAAAATTAAGAAAATTCCAGTGTTACATTCTTGATTTTCTTTATTTAAACTAACGACTTGTTTCATTTTATCTGTTTCTACAATCGTGATATAATTTCATGTATTGACTCGTTCCATGACCATGGAGACTTCTCCTAAATGTGGTCCCACGGAACAATAAATAAATAAATAAATAAATAAATAAATAAACTACGCACTAGCATTGGTCTTGACTGGGGAGCCCTTAGCTTTACCGACTGTTTAGATTCAGTCGTCTCGGACAACTCGCTGGTCTGTGGTACGACCGGCAAACAGGAGTGTCACACTCCAGAATCGCCGAGATTTCAGGGCTCCATTATAGAGTAATTGCGATCCGTTAAACAGATCTGCACCCGCGACTCTGCATATTTCGTGTCCGCGATAACGAATTACAGGCGCCGCACATCGCTAAGCTGCACTCGCTTGCACCACGACCATCGCCTGAGACAGCATTCAAGTTTATTTAGATACTGATAAAAGTGATAACCTCTAATGCAGGCCAACAACAACAACCACTGTGAAAGGGCAAAATCAATTTAGCAGACGCATGGGCCAGGTAGATAAGTGGAAGACTTACTAGTTAAAGTAACTGCTGTCAAGGGCGTAAACTCAGAGTCACCAGTAGACTTTCAAATCATACCGCAAGACCGCTGTAATCTTGCAATCTCACAAGCTACTATAATGTAAATTGTACAATTTTGTTTCGATGTGATTTCAATGACTGCTGTAAGAATTTGCAGCACATTGTTCTTATTGAAAATTAAAATAATGTTCTGAGGCATCTGGATATCCCAGTTTCGCTCTTGCTGCAATAATAGATGGTTTAGATGCCCGATCAACTCATTGTCAAATCACAAAACAGTGTTGCTTTGATGTTGATTCCAGGCACAAAACATCCATTTCCAGATATCTTCCTGAAAATCGTGGTGATGGTTGGTCTTGGCGAACTATGTTATTAAGCAACGACTTGGCCGGAACTGCAGGTTATATACATCAAAGTGGTCCTTCCCCGAAAGAATTTTGACATGGAACTTTGTTTCTGACACACGGTCACAATGCCAGGCTTGCTTTGGAAAGAAATGAAAGAATTCTCTTGTCTAAGAGGTAGGATAACATGGGATCGCCCAAGTGAGGAAGAAATCATAAGGTGATTGGCACAGACGAAAGCGCAGCATTGTACGGGAGTGAAGCGTGGACCATCGTAAAGAAGAAATCAGAAACATCTGAAATGTGCTATTATCGCAGAATGTTAAAAACTAGCTGGACACATAAAGCACGAAATGAATAAGTACTAAACAGAACTGTCAAGGAAATAACTTTATGGAATACTCTGCCAGAAGAAAGATAGCGGGACGTCTGCTACGGTATTCACGAAGAATTAAGTTGGTGCTGGAAGAAACAATAGACGGAAAAAGTCACAAGGGCAGAGTGTGCTACACGTATTATAGGGATAGAGCTGAAAAGATCAGCATAAAGTAGAAAGGTGTGAATCCTAAGGCAAAGTGGATAGTTTACAAAAAAGTGTATGATACAATTCAGTAGTAGTTAGTTTTTACTGTGCAGCGAACTGGATATTGATTTCGAAACTTCCTGGCACATTAAAATTGTGTGTCAGACCAGGAACCGAACCTTGGACCTCAGTTTTTCGAGTGCAAGTGCTCTACAGATTTAATCTTTTTTTTTTTTTTTTCTTTTCGCTGTATGAGAAACAATCACAACGGCGTTGGCGACGCAGTTACGTGAGACGAAATGAGGTTTAAAAAGTGAAGAGAAGAGTGTGTTCGATATCTCGCCCTTTCAGCCACACAGTGACAGAGTTACCAAGTTTTTAGGGCCTCTGCGCTCCCATTTCAGCGGCTCCTTTCGCGCTTGATATCTTGCGTCCACCAGCTTGCATAGTGCCATGTTGACAACTTGCTTCATGCGGTCTGAGCCACACTCGAATACTACTCTCAGCTCTTACAACTGAAATCGGGACTCACCTGACGACGCTACAACCGATATGGTCGCGAGCCAACGAGTGGCGCTGAGGGGCTGTCGTGCTGTTAGCAAACTCAGTCGCCTCGGTTTGCTGCCGTAGCTCATTAACGCCAGATTACGCCGCACTGTTCTAACGGATACGTTCGTCGTACGCCCCACATTGATTTCTGCGGTTATTTCAAGCAGTGTTGGTAGTTTGTTAGCCTTGGCAACTCTCCGCAAACGCGGCTATTCTCTCTCGTTACGTTAAGGCTGTCGGGCACTGCGTTGTCCGTGGTGAGAGGTAATGCCTGAAATTTAGTATTCACGACACTCCTGACACCACTCATTAAGGGATATTGAACACTGAATTCCCTAACAATTTTCGAAATATGGAATATCCCATGCTTCTAGCTCGAACTATCATTCCGCTTTCAAAATCTAATTCCCGTCGAGCGACCAGAATCACATTGGGCAGCTTTTCGCATGAATCACCCGAGTAGAAATGACAGATCTGCTCATGCGTAAACGATACCACCTCCACCTGCAAATGTGGTATAGCTATCCCATGACTTTTGTCACCTATTTGTACATCCCATTTGCTTAAACAGCAGAATTTAGCTTTTAATCAGCTTTCACGGTGCAGCACACAGCTAACAAATATTCTGGTATAATAAAATTTAAATCTAGATCTTTTGTAATGTGTATACAGGGTGTTACAAAAAGGTACGGCCAAACTATCAGGAAATATTCCTCACACACAAACAAAGAAAATATGTTATGTGGACATGTGTCCGGAAACGCTTACTTTCCATGTTAGCTTTCCGCAGCTTCCGTTGTGCGCAGGTTGTACGGTGTTCAGCACGCAGCGCAGCGAAAACTCGGCTAGAGCCGTGTTTGCAGGGTAGTATGCTGGGGCGGCTTGACGCAGGTCAGGCCGGGGCAGTATTGATTGTGCCTCAGAGTGGCATTTCAAGGCCCCGGAGACGATGCGCGCACTCGGGAAACGTTTGTCGGAGACCGGCACGAGAGCGTAACCACTCCCAAACAGCACCGGTTTATGGCTTTAACTGCACTACGAAATACTGCGAGGTCTCCAAGGCATTGCTCACAGCCGAATGAGGAGTTGCAGTTTCTCGACAAACTGTGCACTGCAGCCTGAGGATTGTTGACCTGTGTTCCCTACGTCCCTCGTGTGGCTGCACGGAGACAGATTCGCTGACTGTAGCAACAACAAAAAAATGGCTCTGAGCACTATGGGACTCAACTACTGAGGTCATCAGTCCCCTAGAACTTAGAACTACTTAAACCTAACTAACCTAAGGACATCACACACATCCATGCCCGAGGCAGGATTCGAACCTGCGACCGTAGCGGTCGCGCGGTTCCAGACTGTACATCTACATCTACATCCATACTCCGCAAGTCACCTGACGGTGTGTGGCGGAGGGTATCCTGAGTACCCCTATCGGTTCTCCCTTCTATTCCAGTCTCGTATTGTTCGTGGAAAGAAGGATTATCAGTATGCTTCTGTGTGGGCTGTAATCTCTCTGATTTTATCCTCATGGTCTCTTCGCGAGATATACGTAGGAGGGAGCAATATACTGCTTGACTCTTCGGTGAAGGTATGTTCTCGAAACTTTAACAAAAGCCCGTACCGAGTTACTGAGCGTCTCTCCTGCAGAGTCTTCCACTGGAGTTTATCTATCATCTCCGTAACGCTTTCGCGATTACTAAATGATCCTGTAACGAAGCGCGCTGCTCTCCGTTGGAACTTCTCTATCTCTTCTATCAACCCTATCTGGTACGGATCCCACACTGCTGAGCAGTATTCAAGCAGTGGGCGAACAAGCGTACTGTAACTTACTTCCTTTGTTTTCGGATTGCATTTCCTTAGGATTCTTCCAATGAATCTCAGTCTGGCATCTGCTTTACTGATGATTAATTTTATATGGTCATTCCATTTTAAATCACTCCTAATGCGTACTCCCAGATAATTTATGGAATTAACTGCTTCCAGTTGCTGACCTACTATTTTGTAGCTAAATGATAAGGGATCTATCTTTCTATGTATTCGCAGCACATTACACTTGTCTACATTGAGATTCAATTGCCATTCCCTGCACCATGTGTCAATTCGCTGCAGATCCTCCTGTAGAGCCTAGAACCGCTCCGCCACTCTGGCCGCAGTTCCTAGATGAATTTAGGAAGACATTGATCACATATGTACACAAAGCGATCGAAGTAAGGTAACGCCGAATGGGTACGCAACGCACCTAACATACAGCTAACACGGTTACGATCTTAACTCACCGATGCTACTAGGAAAACTACCATAGTCTAAGCTTACTTATGATAGCCTACGGTAGCCTACAGTAGTTTTACCGCTCAGCGTTCGACCACTCCTATTTCAATGGGGTATGTCTGAAAGCCGACAGGGTACGGCTGAATGCGGCCAACTTGGTTGTGTTTGGTGGACACACGCCAGTTTCCCGAGACATCTTGGGATTAGTCAGCCGCGTGTGGTCGTCTACGGCCGTTCAGCTAGTGTGACCACTATGGTTTCAGTGGAAACTCAGCCTGTAGCGGCTAGAACCGCTCGGCCACTCCGGCCGGCCACTGGCAACATCAGGGTTACATCTCAGTGATTAGAGAAAAGTGCCCCAGTTTGAATTTGCAGACTGATTCTTATGGTGCAGTGGTCTGGAGACAAAGTGGTAGCGTGGTATTGTTGTTATTGTGGAAGAGGCTTTCTGTATGCGTGAGTTTTTTAATTTTTAATGTACATCAGAGTATGCGTGATCAGATGCTCTAGACACTGTTGTATGCCAGATATTTTGTGATCATCGCCTTGATCTTGCATAAAATGTTCTTGGGATTCTTGCCGTGTCAAATTAGGTTAAAAATTCATTCTTTCGACGAAATCCACCGTATTTCTCTTTACGAAAAAATCTGATTGACACCATGCTGTCAGATATCAAAAACATTTCTGCGCTACTAATAATGCCCGTTGGTACATAAAGATGCTGTTAGATATTTATGTGTCAAAATCTCGGATAACAATTTAATTTCTTTGTTGTAGATTCTGAGTCTTGTATTTTGAATTATCCCTTAATATCTGTAGTGGTTTTAGATTCATCGTTTCGTAAGACACTAGAAGATAGACATAAGAGTAAAACTACAAACTGGGCATTTAGCCCGAAATGTAGGTCGTATAAAAAATTGTTAAACGTGGGCAGAAGTGTGTTGTCTTGTATAATAATTACGAGTTTTCATTGGAATCTACATTCAAGTTAGTTGAAATCAAAGACTGGTCTCAATCTCTATATTATTATACAAGTTCAAATGGCTCTGAGCACTATGGGACTTAACTTCTGAGTTCATCAGTCCCCTAGAACTTAGAACTACTTAAACCTAACTAACCGAAGGACATCACACACATCCATGCCCGAGGCAGGATTCGAACCTGCGACCGTAGCGGTCCCGCGGTTCCAGATTGTAGCGCCTAGAACCGCTCGGCCACTCCGGCCGGCTTATTATTCAAGTCTGCATTATTTCGTGGCCGTTGTCGACCAAATATTCTGAGCATTGGGACTGCATCATAATCCACTTCAAACTTCTCCAATGTTCGACGTTCAGCCTTCTGAGGACACCAGTGCAATCCCGAAGAAGCTTCAGCACAGGGCACAAAACGTCAAGCATTGCAGAAGTTGAAGAGGAATATGATGTGGCCTAATGACTGAGAAGGTTCTATCATCTTTATTAATGTAGTTATTTGTCTTCAGGGTGTGTTGATACGTTTTGTGCCATAAGAGAAGATGTGTTATGAAACTTATTCTTTGGGATCTTACTTTGAAAAACTTTTAGTCAGTTTCTGATGGGAAAGACGACAAACACTACGAGACATACGCTGCTCGGCAGCACGTACGGCTGGGTGCAGCACCACAGAGCTGCTTCACGCTTGCCAGAAGCACAGGTCGAGACGGCCAACTCCGGCTCAGCGGTGGTGAACATATTCTCGATAGAGTGGTTTGTATCCCTCAGGTCGTCTGCTAGCTGCTCTCGAGTCTGTTTACTGTTGGTTTTGCCGTACAGCAGCGGTTGGTAATGAGCAGTTATTTAGGCGAAATTGTTCTTTGCATGGGTGGAACTCCTATGAGGTTCCTAAGGAGCTTCGAGGATCGCCAACTATTCACTTTCATGCTGAGACTTTCACTTACTTTTCCTCTCTTTATTTTCAGGTTTCAGCAATGGATCGCACCTCTCCTCCTGTTGTGTCGTCTTTACATCAAAGAAATTGTTCTGGTAGAGGTCTTGGTATTGCTCTCTTAGATCTTCGGCACTATCAGACAGCTTGCCATACACAGGGTGGTCCATTGATCGTGACCGGGCCAAATATCTCACGAAATAAGCGCCTAACGAAAAAACTACAAAGAACGAAACTCGTCTAGCTTGAAGGGGGAAATCAGATGACCCCTACGGTTGGGCCGCTAGATGGCGCTGCCATAGGCCAAACGGATATCAACTGCGTCTTTTGAAATAGGAACCCCCATTTTTTATTACATATTCGTGTAGTACGTACAGAAATATGAATGTTTTAGTTGGACCACTTTCTTCGCTTTGTAATAGGTGGCGTTGTAATAGCCACAAACATATGGCTCACAATTTTAGATGAACAGTTGGTAGCAGATAGGTTTTTGAAATTAAAATACAGAACGTAGGTACGTTTGAACATTTTATTTCGGTTGTTCCAATGTGATACATGTACCTTGTGAACTTATCATTTCTGAGAACGCATGCTGTTACAGCGTGATTACCTGTAAATACCACATTAATGCAATAAATGCTCAAAATGATGTCCGTCAACCTCAATGCTTTTGGCAACACGCGTAACGACATTCCTCTCAACAGCGAGTAGTTCGCCTTCCGTAATGTTCGCACATGCATTGACAATGCGCTGACGCATGTTGTCAGGCGTTGTCGCTGCATCACGATGGCAAATATCCTTCAACTTTCCCCACAGAAAGAAATCCGGGGACGTCAGATCCGGTGAACGTGCGGGCCATCATGGTATGGTGCTCCGAGGATCAAGCCACTGTCATGAAATATGCCGGCCGACGTGGCCGTGCGGTTCTAGGCGCTGCAGTCCGGAACCGCGAGACCGCTACGGTCGCAGGTTCAAATCCTGCCTCGGGCATGGATGTGTGTGATGTCCTTAGATTAGTTAGATTTAACTAGTTCTAAGATCTAGGGGACTAATGACCTCAGCAGTTGAGTCCCATAGTGCTCAGAGCTATTTGAACCATCATGAAATATACTATTCAATACCGCTTTAACCGCACGCGAGCTATTCTGTCATGCAGTGAAACATCTTGTAGTAACATAGGTAGAGCATTACGTAGGAAATCAGCATACTTAGCACCATTTAGATTGCCATCGATAAAATCCTTCGTCCCATAATGCCGCACCATACATTAACCCGCCAAGGTCGCTGATGTTCCACTTGTCGCAGCCGTCGTGTGTTTTCCGTTGCGCAATAGTGCATATTATGCCGGTTTACGTTACCGCTGTTGGTGAATGACGCTTCGTCGCTAAATACAACGCGTGCAAAAAATCTGTCATCATCCCGTAATTTCTCTTGTGCCCAGTGGCAGAACTGTATGGATGCAATCGATGTTGATGTAGCATTCTCAACACCGACATTTTTGAGATTCCCGATAGTCGCGCAATTTTTCTGATACTGATGTCCGGATAAGCCGCGACAGAAGCTAAAACACCTACTTGGGCATCATCATTTGTTGCAGTTCGTGGTTGACGTTTCACATGTGGCTGAACACTTCCTGTTTCCTTAAATAACGTAACTATCCGGCGAACGGTCCGGACACTTGGATGATGTCGTCCAGGATACCGAGCAGCATACATAGCATACGCCCGTTGGGCATTTTGATCACAATAGCCATACGTCAACACGATATCGACCTTTTCCGCAATTGGTAAACGGTCCGTTTTAACACGGGTAATGTATCACGAAGCAAATACCGTCCGCACTGACTATTACAGCCGGCCGAAGTGGCCGTGCGGTTAAAGGCGCTGCAGTCTGGAACCGCAAGACCGCTATGGTCGCAGGTTCGAATCCTGCCTCGGGCATGGATGTTTGTGATGTCCTTAGGTTAGTTAGGTTTAACTAGTTCTAAGTTCTCGGGGACTAATGACCTCAGAAGTTGAGTCCCATAGTGCTCAGAGCCATTTGAACCATTTTTTGACTATTACAGCGCCATCTATCACAAGGCGAAACAAGTGGTCCAACTAAAACATTCGTATAATTTTACGTACTACACGAATACGTAATAAAAATGGGAGTTCCTATTTTTTAAAAAACGCAGTTGATATCCGTTTGACCCATGGGAGCGCTATCTAGCGGGCCAACCATAGCGCCATCTGGTTTCCTCCTTCAAGCTAGACGAGTTTCGTTCTTTGTAGTTTTTTCGTTTGACGCTTATTTCGTGAGATATTTGGCCCGGTCACTATCAATGGACCACCCTGAATGTTACCTTACACCCATCATTCTGTCCATCTTCTCGAAATCTCGTTGTTAGGTAACTGAAATTATCATATTCCTCAGGCTTGGATGGAATCCTTGGTATTTCTACATCCAAGTCCACTCTGAAAAGTTTTAAGTTTGCTATTTTCTCAAAAAAAACGAAATAGAACGTTTTCTCGAAGGGTACGTACCTTGGCTTCATAATGTTGAAATATAGGGTCTGTGCTGCGTGTGATGTATGTGCCCACCCGAAGGTTTCTCTCATTAGTAGTGTCAGGATGGTATCCTCTCTTCCACCTGATAGATTATGGTGGTCTGCTATCGTGAATCAGAGTGAAGCTGTGTGCCTCTGCCCATGCTTCGAGCGCAGGTGCGTTGTCGTCAGTGGTCTGGTAGCTCCATGCCTTGCAGTAGCAGCTAAGATCTCCCAACGTAAAGCTGACGTCGCCGTAACTAAAATGGTCTGATTCCCAGAACATGTAGTTCTGTGACTCAGTACTGCGGTGTGAGCACGATAAGCACGTGTGTGTCGTCTCTCTCTCTCTCTCTCTCTCTCTCTCTTTCCGACAGTGAGACATGCCTGGCGAGGATCACACCGTTGTACATGTCGTGAGGTTTCTCTATGAAGATCTGTATGCCAATGATGTTACGATGGCATCTTGATGTTCTTCTGTGAGTCTCCTGCATTAGCAGGATACTGCATTCACATTCCTTGCATAATTCAGCTGTTAAACTTTCTTTATTACTAGACAGTCGCTCAGTATTAATTTACTTGGTGATGTGTCTTCAAATGGGCTGGTGTGGCATATTCGGCTTATTCTTCTTCTTCATTCTACGTTGTTTGCCAGTTGTAAAGGAATTAGCTGCCGATACAGTCCAGCGTCTCCAAGTTGTATCCGACTGTGAATTTCACTACTCTTAAGAAGCTCCTATTCTGCACTCAAATAAATTACTTGTAAGCGCAGCTTGCCTCTAAAGCCGTTTTCCCATGGAACGCGAAAGCGTTCGAGGTCGAGAAGCTGCTCAAGTTTGGTGGCTTCACGGCGTGGAGTTTCACATTCCAGAGCGTTGTGAAGCGTGGAAGGCTGAATAACACATGTCTAATTTTTGCTTCGTAGAGAGGAATTTGGCCAATAAGACGCAAGATCCCTTTCTACGTCACAAGCAGAGGTTAGGAGACGCCGTGACTGCGTCGTTTGCAAGTGAAGCCCAGCAGCTTATGGTGGCTTCCCAAGCGGTGTCCTCCAAAGATACGGTACACATCCATACACAGCGAAGGCTATGTTTCGCTCCCGCCTTACGTCACGCCTCTAAAATATCAATCAGTTAGACGAGCGTATAAGCAGATGCACGGCTCAACTCAGAGGGCGTATCAAGAGGTGGTTCAAAAATGGTTCAAATGGCTCTAAGCACTATAGAACTTAACGCCTGCGGACATCTGTCCCCTAGACGTAGAACTACTTAAATCTAACTAACCTAAGGACATCACACACATCCATGCCGGAGGCAGGATTCCAATCTGCGACCGTTGCAGCAGTTCGGTTCCGGACTGAAGCGCCTAGAACCGCTCGGCCACAGCGGCCGGCAGCAGTTAGTTCGACAGTATCAACCGTGCCTCCTGACACAGCATCACGACGTATCTACATTCGCCGCCCAGAAGAGCCCAATTGCACATGCAACTGGTTATAATAATTGTTTATTGATTCAGAACTAGATCAGTGCTGAAATATTGTTCATTGCACGTGAACATAGACCACATTGGCTCACATCATCTTCTCACTCAGGGTAAGCAGTGTACAATTCGTTTCAATACATTACTGTAAACTGTTGTTAATTCGTGTTGCCTCTTTCACCGTAGTTTACCATTTGATCGTGTGGCGAGGCTGTATAGTTAATGGATGCATGCAAACCAGCTCAATAACAGCAACTACTTTCTGTGGCAGGGGATTCTCTTCCTATCACCTTTACACTTGACGCCAGGAGTATCTGCTAATAACAAATCCATGACACTGTTTTTTAATACACATATGGCTGTACATGTCACAACGTTATCCTCCAGCGGCGCTGAAGACGAGAATCACCAGCTTACCCCAACGTAGACCAGTGCGTCTTCCATTTTCTTGTCCCCCTGTCGTATCTTCCAGAATAGTTTCAGTAATAATATCTCTGATTACCGACCGCTATGAACAGCACTGTGCGATGCGTTTGACAATGTTATAGTTTCCTACAGACCACTCTGCCTTTCCAGCAATCCGTAAGGCCATGGCACAGAGCATAGGGGGCAGCAAGATCTAGGTCATCGAAAATAACTGTAATAACTAGAGTTCCATCAGCGTAGGCATTCATATTCAGAGGATCCACCTTTTCTGAAGCAGAGCTCAGAGCTCGTTCTTGTAAAAAAAAAAAAAAAAAAAAAAAGAAAAAAAAGCCCACCTTGTGAGACTGCAGGAACGTACATAACCTTGCTCTGAACATTTATTGGAGCAACTGATCTGTACAATTTCACACAGTCTTTGTCTTCTAATATTTTTAAAACTACGACCAGTGTCATAGTTTTGAATGTCATCGGGTTTTCCCAGTAGCAATGCATTCTTAAGGGATTTGTCAGAAAGTCAATTATCTGTAGGATCAGTTGTTCAAGTCTTTCATCATGGACTCCTTCTCTCTTAGGGGTTTCTTATGCTGTAATACTGATCTGAAGATGGCTGCAGACCACTGCTATAACTGGTCAATGTAACCCAGAGACTGCTGTCAGTTCTAATAAAATAAGCAACAAACACAACTTCCTTTTGTGCATTTGGACAGGCGATCGGTTTCCTCCAATTACTTTGGCTGAAGAATAATCCCAGCTTGCCCATATCGTTCTGAATGTGTTGTCTTGACTCGCTTGCTCCACTGTACCGTTCAGGGGAGTTGTGAGTGTAAGAAAACGTACAAGGGAGCGTATATGGTCTTACATTGTATTTTAGGCTATCCCCATTTTGTGTGTTCTAACCTTATTCATCTCATACAGTCAACGTACGGGCACTGATGTCCGCGATATTGTGCGACCTAAAGATGCAACAAAAAAAAAAAAAAAAAAAAAAAAATCCGGAATCTGGATTGATTTGCTCATTGGAGAAATTAGAAACTAGAGCAGTTAAAAACATGAAAACTGGCTTATGACTACGCAAAACTGATTCCGTTAAAACTTCAGTCTCCGAATGCCACAGGTACGCTGACTCTCTCTCTCTCTCTCTCTCTCTCTCTCTCTCTCTCTGTGTGTGTGTGTGTGTGTGTGTGTGTGTGAGAGAGAGAGAGAGAGAGAGAGAGAGAGAGAGAGAGAGAGAGATGGAGAGAGAGAGAGAAAGGATGTGAGAGAGAGTCCGAGAGTGTGTTTTTGTGTGGATAGCGGCGTTTAATCGCGCTAATATTACGGTCACAACACATTAGCACTTCGGATGTAGCATATGTCCAGGCGACTAGTGTGTGCTATGTGGTTAGCAGCTTGGTGGTAGAGGGTTCGCTAAAGGATATACAATTAGTCAACGAAGCAAGAGAATGCGTGAAGAATTGTTTCAGTTCATCTGCCGTCGTTCAAAGCTAACTGAACCGTTAGTGGTTCCTGACAGGAAACAAAGTTTATGGTAGGTACATCAGATTGCTATCAATCGATGGACCTGAAGATTTGTTAGCACATTGTGCATAAGCGCTGGCTTTTGAGTTGATGTGAACCGTTTTTGTTAGCATTACAACGTTCCCAGCAACATAAGAACTTGTAATACTTGTCGGTAAAATAATTGTTAGAAAAAGGACGTATGCAATGGGTGCGAGGGAACATGTTCCAACTGCCTAGATCACTCACTGATCTACAATTTAAAAAAGAAAACTTCCTGCAATGTCTCAGAAGTGAACATCTACAGTTGTTATTAACTCCATATTGTCCTCAAAAGTTCTCGGGTGGTGCCTACTCAGGTAAATGTCATCAGGATAAACTAAATAAGGCTTCTACGGATCACAATGTTGAATGTAAGATCCCTTGACCAGTTAGGTAGGTTAGAGAATATAAAAAGAGAGAAGATAGGTTGAAGGCAGATGTCAGTGGGAATTAGCGAACTGTAGAAGAGAACGTCAGGTCAGGTCAGTATAGGAGTACCAACACAAAATGAAATAGGAGTAATGCAGGTGTAGATCTAATAATGAATAATAAAATACCATCAGGGTAAATTATCATGAGCAGCATAGTGAACACATCATCGCATACTAGACAGATACAAAGCCAAGAACAACTGTAGTAGTACAAGTTAATATGCCGATTAGCTCCGCAGATGAAAGAAGGTATTATGAGATAAAAGAAATTTATCGTAGATTAGATTAGATTGGATTAGTTTTACGTTCCATAGATCCGTGCTGAGGAGATCCTCGTGGATGTGGAACTTGTCAATTTTTTTTAAAGTTGAAATAACAATACTAATAGTATGAATATAACAATACATCATTTGTTTCTATTAAAAAATTCGTCAGTGGCGTAGAAGGAGTTGGCCACTAGTAAGTCTTTCAGGCTTCTTTTCAACTGATGTTTATTTGTAACTAAATTTTTTATGTTTGCTGGCAAATTATTGAAGATGAGTGTTCCTGAGTAGTGGACCCCTGTTTGAACTGAAGTAAGTGCTTTTAAGTCCTTGTGCAGATCATTTTTGTTCCTGGTATTGTATGTATGAACTGAGCTGTTTTTGGAAAAAGAGATATATTATTTAGGACAAATTTCATTAAGGAGTAAATATACTGAGAGGCAGTAGTTAGTATACCCAGTTCTTTGAAGAGGTTTCTACAGGACATACGTGAATTTACTCCACAAATAATACGTATTAACCGCTTTTGGACTCTGAAAACTTTTGTTTGACTTGAAGAGTTACCCCAAAATATTATACCATATGACATCATGCAATGAAAGTAGGCAAAATATGCAAGCTTTTTCATTTTCATGTCGCCTATGTCTGCTAACACTCGAATTGCAAATACAGATTTGTTAAGGCGTTTCTGCAGTCCTGTGGTGTGCTCCTCCAAACTGAATCATTAAAGGAGATGAAAACAGAATATGGCACCCGTATTTCCATATCAGGAAAAGGAAAAGTAGCAGGATAACGTAGAATGGGAGAGAAGAATGAAGCGAGAAGCTTCCTCGTAGATTTTTGATCAAAATACAGTTTAATCATTATCAATGCTTGGTTTAAGAATCAATAAAGGACATTGTAACTCGAGGAAGAGACCTGGAGACAATGGAAAGTCTCACACAGATTAAATAATAGTAAGACAGATATTTCTAAACGAAATTTTAAGCAAAAGAACATTTCCAGGAACAGATGTGGATGTTGATCATAACTTATTGGTTAGGCAAGCCCCAGTAGAAATCCTTTGAGAACAAAAGTGATACTGAATCTCAAAAAGGAAGGAAGAAAGATTTGGTTGAACGTCCCGTCGACATGGAGGTTATTAGAGACGGAGAACGAGCTCGGACTGTGTCAAGAATGAGGAAGGAAATTGACTGTGCCTTTTCAAAGGAACGATCCTGGCATTTACCTGGAGCGATTTAGGGAAATCACGGAAAACCTAAGTTACTGAATTTCATGGAAGAATATGTTGACTTCTCCCATGCGCCGCTCAAGATCAATTTTAATGTGACTGTCAAGCAGGAAGTATAACTCTAAAATTGCGGAGTGTACCATGGACTTGATAGGAAGCTCTACCGGCCACAGTGCCACCCGGAGCCTTGGTGCACAGCGCGAGGCGAGAAAGTGGCAGTCACTTGCTCTGTTTCAAATGCAGTACATTTCCTGGAAAACAGCGCCGTGATCGCGGTTGGACAACCTGCGGCGCGTCACCAGGAGTCAGCACGGAGCACAAATGGTTGCGTCGTTAACCGTAGTTGATGGATTGGGCTGCGCTTGGAGATAGGCAGCGAAGCTGGATTCTGGAGATGGACGGCGCGGGACCTGGATAAGGTTGTTATTGATGGTGGAGTTATCAGCTGCTGAAAAGACTGGAACGAGAAATTCTCGACAAAGCCACGAGCGAGAGGCTCAACAAACTGGTACACTGCACTATGATCACCCGGACATAGTTAACGGTCAACGCGGGGCCTGGCCACTATGTGGACATAACAGCCTGGTGGAGCGGTTTGTTTCCTTTTCTGGCCGAAAGGACAGTGATTCCGGTGGAGGCAGTGAAGGGAACTTCTTCAATCAAGAGGAGCACTATCTGAGTGCTTTAGCACCCGATACCTTGTTGGCTTAGTGCTTGATACAGTGCACTGTGTTGTGCACGGGCTGTGCATTGGGTGTATTGGCCAGCAAGCATCATTCCGCACGGAAGTCCGTCGTTCTCATGTGGCAAGTTGTGGTTGCTAACTGGAGGCACACGGGGCGTGTGGGTTTGTGAACTTTCAGCGAAAGCAAAAGAAAGGAAGTGCAAAAATTCCTAGCAAAAGAAATGAATACAGCAACAGGCACATTGTGAAACAGCACCGAATGTGCCACTCTCTGGCTGATTTTGTTTTGATGCTAGGTGCACACTCTGATTGCCACCCCTCTGGTGTGCATTTGGCTGGTCTGTGGATAACGGGCTATGGAGGAAGAATGGGTAATGGCATTTCACGTACTTACTGGTAGACATTCTATCTGCCCTCTGTCTTTTCCTTTAACGTCATTTATGAATACTTGTGTATGAATAGCGTGTTTGAATTTTTGCAAGTGTAGCCACAGATGCATGTCCGGGGTGAATTCATTGCCAATATAAACTCTTGAGCAGATTTGACATAGAACAGAGACGTAGAAGCAAAGATAATGCTAAGGCCAAATTTTTTCGTGTGGTAGTTGGTCACTGTGTGAGGTCGTCCCCTCTACTTCTTTGAATGACGAACGGTTTCCGTGGTATCTATCAGTCGCTATTTTAGAGAGGTTTTTTTTTAATTTTATCTATATTTTGCAGCTTCAGACGTGACTGTACTTAATACACTCGAGATATGAATTAACAAAACGCCTTATTCAGTACACGATGCATTTCGGACCCTGTGTGTCCATCTTCAGGTGTAATTCGTCTTAATACATGTTTTATTAGTTCTCTTGGATGAGATGAAATGCATATTCCTGTCACGAAAAGATTTGATGTTAGGTTACGAATTTCGTAAGTCAGACTCGGAAAATATGTGCGAAATAGTGGAAAACATGAATAGCGTAAACTTATTTGGTAAGTGTAACCGATGACCTTGCTGTTTCGCTGTTAGGGAAGATTGGGGAAGGAATTCGGCTGTCTTCTTTCAAAGGAACCATCCCGGCATTTGCCTGAAGCGATTTAATCACGGAAAATCTAAATCAGGATGGCTTGACGCGGGTTTGAACCGTCGCCCTCCCGAATAACGGGACATAGTCCAGTAAAACCTTATGAGCTGCTACTGAATATTGTAGTCCAGTACTATTGCAACAGAGAGAGAGGCTGCAAAAAGATCCAACGACTCGAAGTTACGTGTTAAATACTTCACTTATTCTATGGTGTTATATGTGTTCTAGAGTGTTGATCCGCCTCGTTATACCGACGGACACAACAGAAAAAATATATATAGTTTATAAGGAGCTGTTTGATCATTGTACCCTATTCTTTTAACTCCCTGTTCACAGTCATTGTGGTAGCTGAATTATTGGTAGTACACTGATTGCCGCGTGGAGTGGCCACGCGGTTAGAGACGCCATGTCACGGATTGCTCGGCCACTCCCGCCGGAGGTTCGAGTCCTCCCTTGGCCATGGGTATGTGTGTTGTTCTTAGCATAAGTTAGTTTAAGTAGTTTGTAAGTCTAGGGACCGATGACCTCAGCAGTTCTGTCCCTTAGGAATTCAGACACATTTGAACATTTGAGTACGCTGATTTGATGCGATTTTATTGATGGAGCCAGTGTGATGTTTATGCGGGTTCCTAGTCATGTCGGTACGACAGGTTGTTGATGCTGCTGCCAAGGCTGCAGTCCTCTTACGTCAGCCCTCCAGTTCTTACATGCCCTCCGATGTTCTCTCAAAAAAATGCGTGTTAAATCTTATGGGACTTAACTGCTAAGGTCATTAGTCCCTGAGCTTACACACTACTTAAACTAAATTATCCCAAGGACAAACACACACACCCATGCCTGAGGGAGGACTCGAACCTCCGCCGGGACCAGCCGCACAGTCCATGTCTTGCCGTCTGTAAGCACGTAGTGTCACTTTGGCATCACCCGTGGTCCTCCCTTCATGGAAACAAGCTCTGGGATATTAAGGCTTGTAAGGGGTTCATTAGAGGTTCGTTACTATTCGCTAACGCACTGGAGCAGACGTAATTTCTATGGATTGCTCAAGCGCTGTCTGCGATATGGAATATCTATGCTACAATAGAATCGCAGGTCAGAGCAGTGTTGCAGTAAGTCGAGTTTAGTAGCTCGCAGAGAGTAGTCGTGTTTTGTAGCTAGCACATGGCACTTGAGTTCTATAAAAAGATATGGACTTTTAGTGCAGCGGTTGACTTGTGTTGGCCCGGTCCTGCAGAACGATGGCGGTGCCTGAGCGATGTGGTATAAGGTAAAAAAAAATTATTATTTTTCTTTGTTGCCTCGCGCATATGTTAATTGCCACAACTGATTTAACCACAATTGTAATGTTAAAGTTCCATGTAATTCCTTGCAGAAATGTTGCAATAATAACTTTTGTTCTTAAGAAAACTTTTTGCCAGTCACTTATCTGAGCTTAAAGATTTTACTAATTTTTTGCTGTGCATACTCATGTTGATTAAGCAAAATAAAATCAGTTGTTTTCCTACAAATTGAAAATCTAGTGGCCAGCATTGCACTGGGCTGTGGCAAAAATTTCTTATAGGAGCAGATATATAGATAGCGTTATTCGGCGACATCATTGTGAGGTAAGAATTTTTCAGTTTATTCACGATGATTTCACAGGGCCATGACGCAGCGCTGCTGACCTCAAAATTTATTAATCTCGATATGCAGTCGGTCTGTAATGGAAGGTCACATTAAAACTTGAAATTTTATCACTGGAAAGAAATTTCTCTATTGGGACTTAAACGAGATTTTTCTGTTGGGAGGTTACACTAAATGTGAATATTATAATTTTTCTGTTGGGAGGTTACAGGCTCTCCCAGCGGCTTGGACGACCTCCTCTCAGCTCTCTCTCCGCGAGGTTGCGTATTGGGCATTGTCCTTCCAGCAGTCGCCATTTGTTAAGTGGTGCTCCCCCACCACTTTGTGGACATTGCACCCAGCTTTTAACTGTCCACCATTTCCTGAGGGAATGCCCTTTGTTTAATCCTTACGTTCTCGTTTGTTTTCCGTCTGAGTTAGCGGCCGTTTTAGCGAATGACGCGCGGACAGCCAACCGTGTTTTACTTTTTATCCGTCGTAGGAATATGGCGAATGCTATTTAATTTTTACTTCTGGATTCCCTTTTCTCTATAGTGCATTTTGTAGAGCTTTCTCCACGTCCCTGTTTTTAGCTGTCTTCTCTTCCGTCGATTGGGATTGACGTGTAGTCGTTTTTAACTCCTCTCTTTGTCTTCGTGTTCTACAGTTTTGATATGGATGCTATGACCATAGTTGTTTCTGCGCCCTAAAACAAAAACATTGATGCAATTTTTGACGGCCACTCTCCGTAATGCTGGATGGTCGCTGTCAGTCGCTACATGTGATCTGCCTTGTCTTGTATAGCTGTGGTTGTTCCTTCGAGTTTACACTTCATAACCACATCGCCAACAGTCGTCTTGGGCAGCCTCATGAGGGTTGACACGTTGCTGCTGGATGTGTTGTTCAGTGACTAGACTACATTCTAAGTCACTGAGATCCTCCGACCAACCCGTTGTGCTGTTACTGCCCTCCTATTGACAACACATTTTTTTTTTTTTTAAGGTGGAGCCCCTCCACGCCCACACCGGCATGATGGCCAACTCAATAGGTCTGCTGCCATCTCTGCATAAGGGTTAGTTTTCATTAAAGTGAGGTGTCGCAGGATGTGGGTACTGCGATGTTTCGATGTTTGCGTACGTCTGGTTAAGGTTAACCATTAATACGCACTCATCTGGAGATAGATTGGGTCGAAGTCGAACGATGGATAGCGGTTTTTAAGGTCAGAGGAAAAAAAGTGCCAAGGCAAGGGCCAAAGGAAAAAAACCTCTGCGATAGTTAGGTCGGGTGGTAAGAGCAGCAGCGGATGTCTTGTTGCCTGCGATAGGTCGTGCAAGGGAAGGCTTTGTTAGTAGTGGGTACCAGGCATGTCGATACCTTTGACGTTGTGCGGCGGTGTTGCTCGGAGGCTGCCGCTGGGTGCCTTTGCAGAGCTCTCGTTCATCGTCAGCAACCTGCAACAGTTAGGTTTACCATCGTTTTTGTGTCCGATAGGTCATATATCGGATGCACAGTGTAGGGTGATGTTGGCGAATTGTTTGTGCGTCAGTGGGCGAGTTTGTCGGTGTCCCTGCTGTGGCCTGTTGGTCGGCTCTAATAGCAGCTGGCAATTACCAGTCAGTGTTACTGATATGCAGGGGCTTGCCGATGTTTGTCGCTTGTTAGTGTATGTTAGTTTACCATAGGTGACTATGCCCTAGCTAGTACTGTCTTTGGCAGCTTGTGCTTCCACCTACGGTTGTGATCGTAGTTTCCCAGAGTGAGGATGAAAGGATTGTTCGAGTGTCTCGAGTTCCTGTATAGTCGTGTGGCGTGTTTTTTGAATACGTTTCAAGGCGGTATTCTTGGTGAAGATCCACGGTGCGTGTGTAGCGTGGAGAGTTGCTAATGATTCGTGGCACTTTGTTCTGTATGATCTGCAGGCGGCGCAGTCGTGTAGGAGTTGCATATCCCCAGACGGGAGCTGCGTACGTCATCAGAGGTCTGATCAGTGTCATGTATATGGACCTCGACACCCTTCTATTCAGTGTACTTTCCCTGTTGAGCATTGGGTAGAGCTGTTTGAGCCTCGCGTGCGCTCTGTTGGCAACGTACTCTATGTGGTCTCCCCACGTAAGTTTCCGGTCCAGCCAGACATCTAGGTATCTTTCTCTCGGAAACGTATTGGGCGTGTATGTAGTTTTATCGGTCTACTGTGTTGATGTTTGCGCAGTAGTTTCGGTCTACGTGCGAACAGAAATGCTTCGCACTTTTCGACGTTTACTTTAACTAACCGATTGACAACACAATTCTCCGAGCCTTGTATTATACTGACGGGTCTCGCTCTCCTGACATCTGGTGGCCAATTCCGCAGTACATAGGATACTTCAGAACAGATAAGATATACATATTTGCTCGAGAGCTAGTTGAATATTACCGCAACGTTTACTGGACAGAATTTCCTCATAGAAAACGGCAACATCTTTAAAATATAAGACTGCAAATAATACACAACGATAATTTCTTTTTGTTAAAATGAATCTTAACGGCCGTATTGCTTTCGCTTAGGACAGCCAGATATGGCTTCAGTGGCTACAGATGGCTCTCCCTTCGGGATAGCGTGCAGCATTCGGTCTGTCAGGAAACTTTCGATCCATCAACAGACAAGGTCACATACCCTACTGAAACTTATTGAGATATCGTCGATCTTGTACCGAGTTAAAAGCTTTTTGAAAGTATAAACGCCAAACAACCTGGTATCCTGTGTGCGTGGTACTGATGATATAACGTGTGCACAGCGGGAGACGAGTTTCCCGTGAATTGTTTTGAACTAATACTGATTTCCGTGGACAAGGTTGAACCATTATCTCAGTGCCCGAAGCAAATATCTCTTTCGGCCGCTTCCTCTCCAGAGCGGCTCATTTTTCCTTTCTCACTGGGCTATAGTCTCTAATCATGTATTTGATTTCCGGTCCTGATATAGATCATTGCTTCATAAATTTATTAGATTTTTACTTTTTATATGGCGCCGTCTTTATACAAACTCTCGTGGTAACTATAAATTCTGTACACTTCATCAGTGAAATAAATAAAACAACAGCTGCAGAGAATAAGTTATTCGGCCAGAGGTTAGTAAAATGCAAAATTATGAATGTTGCCCCATGATAGTTCTGCAGTAGCATGGAAAGTTGGAAACTCCCAGTTTTACGAAACTGTTGCAGTGCCTGAACAAAGAGTGGCGAAAGGTTTTGCACAATATTTTCATTTGCATAGATGCTACGTAAATTACTATATTCTAGCGCCTGGACAAAGTATGAAGAAAACGTATACACAACGTCTTCATTTGGTGTAAATGTTACTTAGATCATTATTTATCAGGAATTAAAGACGTTCCACCTATAGTCTCTTCTGCTGCATGTTTACGAGTTATAAGAAAATACAGTATAGGAACTAAATCCACCCAGAATCTTCAAAAGCTTACAGAAGGGAGATTAAAGAACATTATTGATTAGACCTGTCGCTGACGACGTAAATATAGAAGAAGCACACGCTCGGGTATTGTAAGGCTAGGCCAGTAGGAAATCAGCCGCGACTTTTCCAAAGGAATCGTCCCAGCACTTACCTTAATCGATTTAGGGAAAGCAAAGGACAAAAATCTGGACTACTTGACAGGATTTTTGAACTTTGCTCCTCTGAATGTGAATTCATTGTTTACCAGTTTCTCGCTCGATGCTGCCTAATATCGTGTAGGACCACGCGAGCACGCAGAAGTGCTGCAACACGACGTGGCATGGACTCGACTGATGTCTGAAGTAGTGCTGGAGGGAACTGACAGCATGAATACTGCAGGACTGTCCATAAATCCGTAAGAGTACGAAGGGGTGGAGATCTGTTCTAAGTAGCACGTTCAAGGCATCCCAGATATGTTCAATAATGTTCGTTTCTGGGGAGTTTGGTGGCCAGCGGATGTGTTTAAACTCAGAAAAGTTTTCCTAGAACCACTCTGTAACAATTTTGGACGTGTGGGGTGTCGCATTGTCCTGCTGGGACTGCCCAATTCTGTCGGAATGTACAATGGACTTCAATGGATTCAGGTGATAGGATTCTTACGTACTTGTCACCTGTCAGAGTCGTATCTAGACGCATCAGGGGTCCCACATCACTCCGACTGCACTCGCTCCACACCATTACAGAGCCTCCACTAACTGGCATGCAGGGTCCATGGATTCATGAGGCTGTCTCCGTACAGGTATACCTTCATCCCCTCGATACAATTTGAGACGAGACTCGTCCGAGCACACAACATGTTTTCGGTCATCAATAGTTCAATGTAGCTGTTGACGGGCCCAGGCGAGGCCAAAAGCTTTGTGTCGCGTAGCCATCAAGGGTACACCAGTGGGCCTTCGGTTGCGAAAGCCCATGTCGGTGATGTCTCGTTGAATGGTTCTTCACGCTGACGGCTTTGAAATCTGCAGCAATTTGCAGAAGGGCTGCTCTTCTGTCACGCTGAACGATTCTCTTCAGTCGTCTTTGGTCCTGTTCTTGCAGGATATTTCTGCGGCCGCAGCGAGGTCTGAGATTTAATGTTTCACCGGATTCCTGATATTAACGGTACACTCGTTAAATGGTCGTACGGGAAAATCCCCACTTCATCGCTACGTCGGAGATGCTGTTTCCCATCACACGTGTGCCGACTATAACACCGCGTTCAAACATCCTTAAATCTTGATAACCTGCCATTGTAGCAGCAGTAACCGATCAATCAACTGCGCCAGACCCTTGCCATATAGAGGCGTTGCTGACCGCACCGCCGTACTCTGCCTGTTTTCATATCTCTGTATTTCAATGTGCATGCCCATGTCAATTTCCTTAGCGTTTCAGCGTATAGAACATGTTTCCGTCATTCATTCAACTTTCACACTTGTCAGTAATAACATAAAACTCTTGCCTTTGATCATCATGAAGAATATTCTATTAAGTACAAAATAAGAACAATAATTATATAGATATTTTTGGTTGTGCATATAAACTTTACTTGCGTCAAAAGTAATTGCTTTGGCTACATGAAAGCGCAGAAGTTATTCGGTCAGCTAATCTTTATTATTTATAACATCTAATTTAGATTACGTAAGGATATCATTCATCCCCATTACGGTCGGAGGAAGGCAACGGCAAACCACCTCCATTAGGACGTTGCCTAGTAAGGCGGTGCGGGTCTCATGCATCGTTCCCCTACGCTCTGTAAAGAAGCATGGGACTTCATTTCCATTTTCCAAGGACATAAAATACACAGTGGGCTAACAATGAAGGATGTGCGGTTCTAATTATGTGCAAAACAAACCAAATCAAAGAGAAGTCGTCGCTTCCAGTTTCTCTCTCACACATTCATTTAAGTTTATTTTCCTACGAATTACTAACGTAATTCATCTAGTGTACAAAACTACCACCCGTAGTTTTGGTACAGCACAACTGTAGTCGAACGTAATCGGTGCCATAGAGCGCGTGATACTGCTGCTACGGACGTAGAGAAGCTTATCTTATGAACGACAACTGGTCGCTGTGGAATATGCAAGACAAGAGATCTCGCCACAGCGACTTACAGAGGAAACTATGGCTTAAATTTGCACAGGACATGAGTGTGAATGGTAAGTGAAAACCCTAATCATAACACAATAAAAAAGATAATATTGTGCGATTAGACTTACTGAATAGGTGTTACGTGATGTACGGTGAACATTCAGTAAGATTGCTTAAAAAATTCTGTATTTAAAAACAAATCTGAGAAGACCGTAAAGACGCTCCACAATTCCGTAATGCCTACGTCTGTCAGATCATCTTATTGCAGCAGGTGACAGAAGCAGTACAGATCGTGGGGAAAGAATATGTTGTGATATTTTTCTATTGAATCCTCTGCTCTCTTTGTACATTAAAGAAGGACTGTGAGCAATCAATTCAGCGAGACTGTTTGAGAAAATTCAAGAAACTGTATTTAAATTAAGAAGAGCACCTTCAACCATACGTTCACCCTAGTAACTAGCATTCTCTAAAGCACTCAAACTCTTTTCATTCGAGCACTTCCGTTGAGCAAAGTATCTTCATAAATTTATCTCCGATAGAGTACACTGCACTGAGGTTCTCCGTCATAGAAGTGTATCGTTCTGCCGATTGTGTTAGCTGGCAAGTGACTGCAGCTGCTTGTTCTTGTTCTCGTAACGGAACGTTTCAGGACCGTGAACTTTGGTGAGTTCTGGTCGCTGATGTGGTAGAAAGCACTTGGTTTCCGACTTCCGAGAGAAGGCAGCTGTTCTAACGCCTGGAGCTAAGACGGGTGTTGACTTAATCCGGCTAACGGGTGTGGCCTGGCCCAGCTGGGTGGTTTCTAAAGGCGAGTGTTTCCCTAAAATAGCTGGCGTTTCCCAGTTTCCTTTGGGGAGGCAACAACGGAAGCTATCGTCAGGCAGCAGCACTCCAAAGAAGTACTACGGGAGTGAGCAGGAAATTGGCCGAAACGTCACCAAGTGATAGGAGTGTCGTGGAGTTGTGGGCACTCCGCGAAATCGTAGAGTCGGTCAGTGACAGTGGTAGGGAGTAGGAGGCGAGTTGAGCTTTCTGAGGTGGAGGTGGTGTGGAGCCGTATTTCGAAAGTTCGTAGTCACGGGTCAGTTAGGTCCACCTAACAGAGTGTGGAACAATTGGCTATCTCGGGTGTTGTGTAACAAACGGAGCGAACTTGGTGAGTGTTATTAGAAGAAGAATAAATTTAGTATTGCTCAATTAGAAATATAAGGCTTGAAATTCTCGTATATGGTGTTACCCTCTTTGATTGTAGACTTTGTGGTTTACAGAAGAGATGAGAGAGACTGGTTGGCGAAGGTGTAGTGACTGATTGTGGTGTTTTTTTATCCACTTCATTGATTGGACTCTGGAGTATCTGAAGGTAGTCAGATGACTGCAGGGCACTGAATAGTGGTACGAAGGAAGGGACTCTCTGACCTTGTGTCACATGTCTAAGCGATGCTGGCGGCCCTATTTCGTTTTATAGCGTAGGTAGCAGGACCTACAAAATTATCAAAATCTCCCAATAAACGTTTGGAAGCAGTCTACAGAGCAATACTTCACCTGACGTACATTACACACCGCACGGCGCTAAGAGTTCATGGACTTTGGCCGCGGTCGCGACAGGATGGTTCAAATGGCTCTGAGCACTATGGGACTTGACATCTGAGGTCATCAGTCCCCTAGAACTTAGAACTACTTAAACCTAACTAACCTAAGGACAGCGTCCGGCCATCCTGATTTAGGTTTTCCGTGATTTCCCTAAATCTCTCCAGACGATTGCCGAGATGGTTCCTTTGAAAAGGGCACGGCCGACTTCCTTCCCCAACCTTCCCCAATCCGATGAGACCGATGACCTCGCTGTCTGGTCTCCTTCCCCAAAACAACCCAACCCTAACCTAAGGACATCACACTCATCCATGCCCGAGGCAGGATTCGAACCTGCGACCGTAGCGGTCGCGCGGTTCCGGACTGAAGTGCCTAGAACCGCTCTGCCACACCGGCCGGCATTTCGCGACAGGACTTAGCCAGGCGCTACAGAAACTCCGAGACGATGGACAGGGAGGAGCGTTTCAACCTGCTTGTCAGTTTGATGTCGTATATACATTTGAGAATAAAAGGCAACATTATCAGGCTTATCAATAACAATACCTTTTTTTTGTATAAATCTCCATTTACTAGTCATTCCAAGTGCATCACTTGCCGAGTCTTAGAAAGACACCCGTTTACAGTACTTTGCACTAGTCCAAGCTTTGACACAGGGAGTGGTCTCATAAGAGAAGTCTTCAGTTCAACTGCCTCACGACAGACTGATTGCCTGCCGTGTGTCGGATGTTATTCAGTTCCAGAGCATAAGCTTCATCAGACGGCCGCAGTTATACCATCATACAGACAGCCTGTTAGTCGGTCGAATACGGCACCAGTGGAAGTTCAGACTGTGCCCTGTGGACCCCTTCCTGGTATTCTACAGAAGTAAGATGTGTGCCGACTCTTTGTTTCGCCCTCTATGTTCTCTCACTATCCCAGAACACAAACATGACTTAACACTATACACACACCCATTACTGTCACTTATTTATTTATTTAACCTAATCTGGTTAGAGGCATCAGGCCCTCTCTTACACTGGACTAGGACTTCACTTGGCATTAAAATGATTCGAGAGTCTGAAGTAGTAGTCTGAGTAAATTTTACTGACTATGAACTAATAAAGTTAATACTGGCAGCATTTGTACTACTGAAACAATTGCCACTAATAGTGATAATACTTCAAAAATGTTCAAATGTGTGTGAAATCTTCCTGGCAGATTAAAACTGTGTGCCGGACCGAGACTCGAACACGGGATCTTTGCATTTCGCGGGCAGGTGCTCTTCCAACTGAGCTACCCAAGCACGACTCACGGCCCGTCCTCACAGCTTTAATTCCGCCAGTACCTCGTCTCCTACCTTCCAAACTTCACAGAAGCTCTCTTGCGAACCTTGCAGAACTAGCATTCCTGGAAGAAAATTTCATTCTAGAAACATCCCCCAGGCTGTGGCTAAGCCATATCTCTGCAATATCCTTTCTGCCAGGAGTGCTAGTTCTGCAAGTTTCGCAGGAGAGCTTCTGTGAAGTTTGGGAGGTAGGAGACGAGGTACTGGCGGAATTAAAGCTGTGAGGACGGGGCGTGAGTCGTGCTTGGGTAGCTCAGTTGGTAGAGCACTTGCCTGCGAAAGGCAAAGGTCCTGAGTTCGAGTCTCGGTCCGGCACACAGTTTTAATCTGTCAGGGAGTTTCATATCAGCTCACACTCCGCTGTAGAGTGAAAGTTTCATTCTAGAATGTCTCTTCTTGTTCGAGAATCATACCATTTGTATGGGGCACTATGAGACGTAGACAACAGGACATACGGAAGTTTGGGTCCGTCCTGAGAGGTGTGCTTGGATTTCGGAGGCGGTTACGGCCAGCGCCCGCATAAAGCGGGAGATTTGGTTTCGAATTCCGGAATGGCACACATTTTCATATGTTACCAATAAATTCGTATAGCCGTTGTATAATCGTATTTTCTATTTCCGAATGCATTTAATTTGATTCATTGAAGTTATAACTGTCACACACCATGGGGAAAGGGTCCATTGTGGGCAGGGGCAGAAAACCTACTCCTTAGGGTCTCCCAGGCTACAACTGGCTACGTAACCACTTCCGTTACCTGAACCACGGTTACGTGTTGGGTTGTTTTACGTACAATCTGTGCTGCACCCAGCGATATGGAAATCGATACATGCGACCAAGTTAGCGCATTCACACCAACAGCGGCGCGCAAATCACTGCATTTACACCGCGAGCGGCCGCGGTGGTCTAGCGGTTCTAGGCGCTCAGTCCGGAACTGCGCGACTGCTACGGTTGCAGGTTCGAATCCTGCCTCGGGCATGGATGTGTGTGATGTCCTTAGGTTAGTTAGGTTTAAGTAGTTCTAAGTTCTAGGGGACTGATGACCAGAGATGTTAAGTCCCATAGTGCTCAGAGCCATTTGAACCATACACCGCGAGCGGCGCTACAAGCCAGGAACACGCCTCCTGGTGTCACATTGGACCACGCCACGCTAACCAGTTTCTTCTGGCTCAGACAACTCGCCGAGTGGATGACCACTTGCACGATGTCACCGCTCAGTGATCAGCCGTCGTGATGCAGCTGTTATCGGTACGACGACCACTGCGATAGGACTGAATTTTGCGAAGTTTGCTGTGCCCACCAGATTTTCAGCTGCAGCTCTTAGTTGAACACGCCTGGACTCGGCTTCGAGGATTGCAGTTGTGTTGTGTAACCAGCATATTATGCTCAATAAACGACCCATGCAACACGACTCAGCAATCTGTTCCTCATCTTATACCACACAGGACACTTCTTAGCACGAAGAACAACAAATGGCATATGCGTGTTGCGCTAAGGGATGACTAGGACGCACAACGTTTTTTGACATGGAGGTATATTTTTAATGACCTGAAATATTTCTTGCACGCCAGAATGCACTGGTGTTGATCAGCAGGCCTTATTTGACCCCCCAGGTGGTATGAATTTAGTCTACTTTTATTAACCACATCGAAGCTAAGATAGCCGACTTGGCGGATGCGCAATTGAGCAGTTTGTACTTGTCTCGTGATCGAGAATGGTGACGTGATACAATGCATCCTGAAACACTCCCTATTAAACCCGCCGTTATTGACTATGGATTATAGCCTAACAGTTTAAAACAGTTTGATCGTGTGCAACTGATAAAGGCTGATCGGTTAATATTTGCACGGGAGCTGTTTCTTGTCAAATCCAACAAAGCTAATTAGAATGTCAGGTTGCAGTAATCGGTGCATACTGTGTTGTTAATGTTCTATAGCTTTTGTCCAAACAGCACGACAAAGTAATAACGGTTAACTCATCACAGGTCGACTGTTAATGTCGTCACATGCCAATATTTTTCATGTAGCACTGAATACACAGTACTCACTGAAGTCCAAATCGTGGTTGTCCGGGGAGGTCGTCGCGTGATCACAGTACACCAACGAACACTTTGAAACCTTCCCGTCTCCTCTATATCTCTTTTGTTGCGCAACCTTCGCTTAGGATTTCTATCTGTTGCTTAATAATAACAAATGAAATCTTACCTTTGAAATTAATTCTCTTTCTCAATAATAATAAGTGCAATCTACGCATACAAATTTAAGTGCTGCTTATCAAAAGTGATTTGCTGACTATTTCGACGAAACATAGAATGTGACGTCGTTGTGGCCCTCAGTCGTTACCTGCAATAACCCAAAACTGTTCCTTACCTTTTTACTGTTACTGGATCGCCATCTGACTGCAACATCGAACTGCGACATGAATATACTTACTCTGTTTTACTATACTCTATTAGCTGCTGGTGGGCTGTCATAATAAGTGGCTGTATTTATTACCAAAGCTGACGTTATTCTTTAATAGCAAAGCTGACGTTATTCTTTAATTAATTTGACTGAAGTTACGTAATTCATAGTTAAACTTTTTCTTGACAACAGTAAAATTTTGCAAAGTTTTACGTTGATGGTTTTTGGTATGGATTATAATCAGTAATGCAATATTGCTGACAAAAATTAATTATATTCTGAAAACGATTCTTCAAATATTTACTGTTGGTAATTAAATGATTTTACAAACGTTCAAATGGGACTTACTGCCGGCCGCAGTGGCCGAGCGGTTCTAAGGGCTACAGTCTGGAACCGCGCGACCGCTACGGTCGCAGGTTCGAATCCTGCCTCGGGCATGGATGTGTGTGATGTCCTTAGGTTAGATAGGTTTCAGTAGTTCTAAGTTCTAGGGGACTGATGACCTCAGCAGTTAAGTCCCATAGTTCTCAGAGCCATTAGAATTTTTTGGGACTTACTTTTTAAAATAATCTTACAACTAGCATTGCACAAACATACCTTCAGTAGTATTGAGTTTCTCAACAACAAAAAAAAAAAATAATAATAATTCAATAATATTAGTTCCTCTTATGATAATAGTTACATGATGTCTCTGTACATCCGTTTATAATCTCATGTAAATCATAACTGGTGGCTGGCACGCACACCGCTCCTCTGAACCTCTCGCTTCAGACCTGTTACCGACTCGCTTCACATCTCGCTTACTACTGACTTCCTGCGAACGCGTAAGTGCGGTCTCTCCCGCCAACAATGCTTTCTGGTGCAGACAATCCCTGCTACCATTAAAAATGTATCAATGCGCGGTCCTTCCCGCTCTTTTCTTAAAATATATCCATACGCGGTCTCTCCCGCCCTTTTCAAAATTATGTCAATGTGCGGTCTCTCCTGCCAACAATACTTTGGTGCAGACATTCCCTGCTACCACAATTATTTCCAAAATGACAAATATTAATTATTCCTACTTAATTCTAATAATAAAATATGAACATCTTTCATAAATTGTGGTTTGACAATAGAGAATAGAAACATACACGTCTTACAACTTAAACACATAAAACAAATCACTCACTTAACGCCTTTATGTATTTGCTAGAGGTCAGGTCCACAGCTTTGGTTGACACACACAGCTGTCCTGCCGAAATCCGCCCTGCTCACTTAGCAGCCAACAACTTACTTGCCTGAAGTCTCAACACTGACTACTCTCTGGCGCACTGGGCCCTCGACTATCGATAGTACCTACTGCGACCTCCTTCAGGCAAAGACATATTCTGCTCAGTACGTAAGGGGCCGTTGGTCCCTAACAATCCAATGAACAATTTCATATGACTGACATAACGCTGCCTTTGAAAAGGATGACAAAAGTAGAAACGCGTAAGATTGTTGAAAAATAAAAGTGTGGTCACGACAAATTAAAAGTTTTATGTAATTCTGCAGGTTTTCGTGGCAGTTGTCACTGAAGCTAAAATCTTCTGGGTTATTAGGCAGCGTCATATTTCTACTAAAATGATCGACGTTTCGACCGCTCTGCTGGGATCTCCCTCAGGATCTTATGGGGTCCACTACTGCTGGACACCGTAAGATCCTGAGGAAGATCCCAGCAGAGCGGTCGAAACGTCGATCATTTTAGTAGAAATATGACCCGGCCTAATAACCCAGAATATTTTAACTTCAAATTAAAAGTTATTAAAAGTGCATCCAAATAGCCGCGTCGTCTCATAACAGGGAGCGAAGCAGTGACCCTCACTCGTGACTGCGTGACGCGCGGTTGTGAATGTGTGTGTGAGCTGGCCGGCTGTTTACTTCCCCGTTGGCCTGGTTACCAGTTGTGTCCGCATTCTGCTGCAACTCAGATTACCACCGGACAGCAGGCCAAGGCTCTGTAACGACTACACACAACTGATATTCATTTCATTTATTCATTACATTTACTAGATGGAGCAAGTCACCTTGTACCTAAAGCGGGATATGACACTCCTACAGTTCTACATCACTAAATTTTACAGAGTATTGTATTCCATAGAGTTCATTGCGACACGTCAGTTTGTAGGTTTACGCCGCCAGAATTTATTTCTATAAAATATTTTTTGGGTTGCAGATTGTGTCAAGTTGTAAACTCTCGAGCCAATGTTTCAGTGACTGTTGTAAGAGGCTTTCATCAAGGAATGTAATTTCATATTACATACTGTGGCGAAAGTCACCTGTAATAGTGTTCGAGATCATGCTTCAGCAGTTTACAATGTGACGTGGTATACAACCCAGAAGAGTTTTATGTGAAGTTGTAGGTATCTTATTATCTATTTCTTTGTATTTACAATCTTTTTGTACTCCTCCATCCGACCCCTTCTCCCAGTACTTTCCAGTCCTACAAAGCAGAGCATCTTCTACAAGTTACTAATGCTAAATCCTAAATCCTAATCTACAACACAATCTAACTCAATATCCGCGACCAATTTTAAATTTCTAACAAACAACCTGCCTGAACAACACGACATTAGCATATGCTACTGACATTTTTGCGTCGTGAGAAATGCTTGGTGCTAAATCTCACCAGCATTGATATCCGAATTTAATCAGGCAGCTCTGAGCAGCCGGTCTACAGTTCTACCGATCTTCACCCCCTCTCCGCTTCCCCTACTGACTGATGTTCTGCTGCTGGAGGACAAACAGGCACCCTAAATCTTCTTTTAATTGTCAACTGTTGTACGGCACTCAATTTCATTTCCTTGCATAGTTATCCTGACGTTTTTTTTTTAGGTACTGTGCTTGCTATGTTGTTCAGTATAGTCCGTTTACCGTCGCTCCTGCCTCACTACCTTTCTATTTACCGGTGTCTGTTTTGTCTCAGGGGCCACCCATAGATATGTAGCGTACTATATTCACAATGTCTTGTAGGTTTTCCAGTATTCTACATAGATATGTACGGTAAAGAAGACTGCAGTTCCACGGCAAGCAGACTGTAAAAATTTTAATTAAATTCAGTCTCGCACAAGAGGAAAAATTTATTAACTTCTGTTCGAGAAAATGTCATTTGTTTCTGTCGTATGTCTAACACGACATACGCATGTGCGACACATTTCGGTTCGAATCCGTATACCATGGCTAGAGCGATACCAGCTGCAATTACGAGCCGACTCAAAGCTTCAACTTAACACTGGTTGTTCTCCAAATATCCCTTGCTAGAGCAGCTGCGGGAAAGACTATAAATTATCTAGTTCAGGCCACTCAGAGATATCTAACTACGTACAAAAATCTTCACAAATCAATATCTTTTCTGTGAATGCGGGGTTACATCGGCATAAACGCAGACGAACGTGCTGTGACTAGCTTCCCAGAAACGTGCAACAATTTCCATCCACTTTAATATCCCTTCTGCACTGTAATTACTATCAACCGATTAAGTAGAGGAAAAGTAGCCTGGCCAAATCTATATAACAACGACAGTAACGTCAAAGGAACTTGTTACTGGACAATCCAACACCACATGCCATATTCGTAATTTCTTCTTCATAGTCTCATCTGGAAGGAGCTTGTGGCCATTAAAAGTTTAACAGCAGCCCACATGGCTAAAACCAAACACCTACTAGAGTTAACACTCTCTCCGAATTGCGGAGCAGTTGAAGAGGATATCTTGCAGTTTTTAGTGAAGCGTTCAACGCACAGCAAATGAAGAGAAAATTAAAGATTGTTGAAGGAGACCGCAACCAGCTACGAGTACTTTAATGTTGGTAACATTTGGGCTCGGTAGTAGGAATGAGAGACGAAAAAGACTAAAAAAGTTCAGATGGTAGTACCAAATACCGTGTTCGGAAACCACAAGAGGAGGAGGTATACTTGGAAAGGCCTGTGGACACGGGAAGATACCAGCTGGATTAATCATGGTCAGACAGCGATTCCGAAATCAGATATTGAATTGTGAGGTCTATCCAGGACAGTTATAATTTTAGACCACAATAAACAATGAACAGTAGGCTAAAGCTCAAGAGAATCGTCAGTAAGAATCAAGGTGGAAAGAAGTGGAATACTAAACTACAGAGGAACGATGAAGTACGTTTCTAATTTCGTATCTTTTATTTCTCGCTTTACATACGAGGGATGCATGGGCAAATTCCATGCCCACACACATGTATCAAGGCTCTTACAGAGATCTGAGACGAAGAGTTACCAAAAAGGAATGCCAGGAAACCGTAAGATTGGCAACAGGTTGTATAACTCGAAAGAGCCAACACCTCTTCGGCAAAGTGCATTTAATCAAAATGAAAAGTAATTTTTATTAATTTAATCATATTATTCGTGTTGCTTGTGAAGACATCCACCTTTTACTTCCAACTAAAATAATTTTTTGCGTTTAAAATTGTAAAGTCACTATTTGTTTAGGGCATGAGTTGTTTACCCAGGACAGTTAGGCTCCGTAGAATTGTTTCTGATTAGACTGAGTCAGGGAAGTGTGTGTGGTATTTACGTTCATGAATTTTCTTTCAAATTCAATTTGATTCAGTTTTCGTATTTTTTTATCATGCTGTGTTAAGTTAAGAGCATAAGATTTCCTTTTATTTAAAAATTGAGTTGTGACAATCATGTGTAAAGAACATTCCGTTTTATAGGAAATTTTCTTTTGTTTTGAAGGGAAGGGTGTGTAAGGTGACAGCATCCTCCGGCATCTCAGGTATCGCCTCATATTTTTTACTAATGCACATACCATTAAAATTCCTTATACGTAAATGTATATCTGAATTTACGCTGAACTCAGTGCCCCTGTGATGGAGCTGTTTGATTATAAGAGTACGGTAAAGAAAGGGCATTATTGAGAAGTGTATAATGATCCTCCTCTCACCATCCCGTCGGTGTCAACCAATGCGTGTAGTTTACATGATCATAGCGTGGAACGCAGATATAACACGGCTGGTAGGATGCCCCGTCAAACGGTAGCAGTGAGAGGACAGCGATGGATATGAATGTCGTGGGAGTGCATGTGAATAATTGATAAAATTAGCATTTGGGATAGAATGTCGCGGGTGCAAGAAAGACGAGAGTATTACTTGTAATACTCGCGTAGTACTTGTAATACTTGGCATTCTATCCCAAGTAAAATAATCACAAGTAAAATAATGAAACATGTGCAGAAATTGTTTCAACGTTCTACAAGATGTCTAAACATGATTGATCAAGGTTGTGAAATCGGTACATTAACTTATTATGCGTTTATTCTTCAATTTATCATCTTCTTCCAACATTTATCGCAACGAAAATACACAATGATATCACCATGAGAGGAGTCTCGCACCCAACCAGGATTCGCCAACGTGACACAGGTGAAACAGGGCCTGTTATTGGCATACCTTGGACAACATCATGTCCGATGAAGAAGATACATCATTACACTTAACTTGAAGACTATTGGATTCAGCACTCAAGAATAGGCATTGCATGTCGCAGTTTCTTTCACTAGCATTTTCTGTTGCAGTCAGAATAGATCACACCAAAACAAAACCGTTGCGTAAATTAAAAATAACATTCGCAGGATCGTAGTTCTTATACTGCAGAATAAACCCTTTCCAGGGGAGACCGCCCTATCGTAGCGCTGTCCGTGTGGACGGAGGTTTGCGTGTTCATGTGAAGGTTTTTCCCCAACATCCTACTACCCAACGGCGAAGCGGGCGAAAGAGGAAAAGCTCTTCCCTGGGATTCCCAACGATAGCATAGGCGGAAGAGATCATGCCAGACGAACTGGCTGAAAACGCGCTGCTCTATTAACCTCGAGTCTGCGGCAATCCGTTGCAGTTCTACTGTCTGAAATCACATGTTTCATACCCATGTGCTGCATTGAATGGTTCCAGAATCATAATGAGCGGATTATTTCCTCAGTTCACATCCCCCTTAAACAAAGTCACGCGAATGGCTGTTTCTCCTGCTCTTTACCATAAAGACCAGTGAAGATGGGCTAAGGACCGTGGTAGCAGGCTTGAAGCAGGCTGGAAGCTAGCTGGACCTGTACGCTGAGGGTCGCCTTCCTGAGAATTCACGTGACTACTCAGGGATCCGGCCCTGCTTCTCCGACTGCGCAGGTCTATTTAGGATAAGCACTGCTCTTTCTGAATGGGGAAGGCCCTATAAAAAGTGGGCTAAACATCAGTAGTTACACCCGTACATGGCTGGGAATCCACACTCAGAACATCACTCCTGATTTTCAGAAGGAAACGAAGAAAGAACAGCATGACGATGACTATTGGAACATGAAATGTCAGGACTCTCCTGAACCTAAATGGTAATAGATCAGAAAGAATGTGCGGCGTAAGCTGTAGCCAGCACACCGGTCGGCAAAGAGGTTGCGAGAAGATCGATAATAGGCGCTGGAACAAGTGCTCCTATCAAGAGAGAAGCCAGACTCGCAAGCAACGTGCCGCCAACGCCCTCTCGACCTCTCGACTGCCAGCACTAGATCGCCGCCGCGGACCAGACGGCCCGGTCAGTGACAGACAGTCACCCAATAAGTCACAGTCAGAGTCGCAGTCGCATTCAGAGTACAGTCTCTAGCTCAGAATCAGTCAGTATCTAGCGACCAGAGTAGTGTACATAGTGGGACTTGTACTTCACCAGGAATGAGGCTAACATGGACTGTTATGAAAGAGCTTGTACCACAACACATGGTCTAGGTTAAAGATAAGTAGCTTTCTGTTCTGGTAAACAAAGAACCGTGTTAATGCATGTATGCAGTTGTGTTATAGAAAGAGGATACTGGCCACCAAACAACATCCTCTCCTTGCTTCCCATGGTACAAAACTCTACAGTGGCAACAAGACGACACAAAGAAGAAGAATAGCACTCATCACGCATGAGCTTGCTAGAATAGATAGGGATCAGGCAAATGACACATCAGTGAGGCTAGCTTAGGGTACACTATCTTTTGGAAAGGAAAAGATGCAGGGGAACCGTGCACCTATGGCGTTGGATTTTCAGTAAAAACAAAAGTAGTGAAACAACAGCGATTAAATGATATTACTCTCGATGAAAGAATGATGACTCTTCGACTTCACTGGAGATAGTTTTGTCAGCCTCGCCTCTGCCTGTGCTCCCACACTAAGTAGTGAGGAAGATAAAAAGAATCGGTTCTACCATCATGTGCCGGCCGTTGTGGCCGTGCGGTTCCAGGCGCTTCAGTCTGGAACCGCGTGACCGCTACGGTCGCAGGTTCGAATCCTGTCTCGGGCATGGATGTGTGTGATGTCCTTAGGTTAGTTAGGTTTAAGTAGTTCTAAGTTCTCGGGGACTGATGACCACAGATGTTAAGTCCCATAGTACTCAGAGCCATTTGAACCTACCATCATCTGAGCAGTGTTCTCGTCAAGATACTAACTGAAGATAAACCCTTGTTACAAGATGACTACAATTTTAAAGTCAGAAGAGAGAATCGTTTTTGGGGAAACGTAGTGTGTAAGCAAGGTATTGGAAACTGTAATGAAAATGGGATTCTGCTTCTAGGTGTCTGTGCTGAGCGTGAACTTTTTATCACCAACAGGCAGTTCCGCTTATCTAAATAGCATGAAACCAAGAAAGGCATCTAGACGCGCCAGCGTCCGCCTGTAGATCACGTAAAGTGATGACTTGCCTCTGAAAACCAGACTCTTCTCCCAGTTTCTTCTAATGTGGGAAACCTGTAAGGTACCAGCTGACACGAAGAACTCCACAATTGTCACTGTCTTTAAAACAAAGGCGACCGAAGCTCCATGGCTGGTAACATTTCCTGAATCTCAGTGCGTATTTCGTCCCTACAGAGGAACTACTGATATGCTCTTCTGTGCAAGACAACAGCTGAAGAAGTGCAGGGAACAACATAAGCCTTTAGTGCTTGTGGCCTGTGACGTACAAAAGGCCTTCGATAGTGTGCCCAGAGAAGCTATGTGGAAGGTGCTAAAACCTTTTGGCTGCCCTGGTCCAAGCCTTCCGTGATGACATGTCAGGGCGAGTGCTAGACCAGCATGAAATATCTGACAAATTCCCCATTACTAATGGGCTCAAACAAGGATGTGTCCTCGCGCCAACGTCGTTTGCTCTGTACGTAGCAGCCATGCTTTATCACACATTGTGAAAAATGCAAGAGTAAAACTGAAATACAGATTCAACGGAGGGAGATTTAACCAGCCCAGGCTGCGCGCTAAAACGTTCACAATTCTCACACAGGTAACTGAACTAAAGTACCCTGATAATTCTTCTGCAGCTCACACACCCGCAGACCTGCAAATATCTGTAAATTGTCTTGTTGTTGTTGTGTTTGTGGTCTTCAGTGCTGAGACTGTTTGATGCAGCTCTCCATACTACTCTGTTCTGTGCAAGCTTATTCATCTCCCAGTACCTACTGCAACCTACATCCTTCTGAATCTGCTTAGTGTATTCATCTCTTGGTCTCCATCTACGATTTTTACCCTCCACGCTGCCCTCCAATACTAAACGGTGATCTCTTGATGCCTCAGAACATAACCGATCCTTTCTTCTAGTCAAGATGTGCCACAAACTCCTCCCCAATTCTGTTCAATACCTCCTCATTAATTACATGAACTACCCATCTAATCTTCAGCATTCTTCTGTAGCACCACATTTCGAAAGCTTCTAGTCTCTCCTTGTCCAAACTATTTATCGTCCATGTTTCAATTCCACACATGGCTACACTCCATACATATACTTTCAGAAACGATTTCCTGGCACTTAAATCTATATTCTATGTTAACAAATTGCTCTTCTTCAGAAACACTTTCCTTGCCATTGCCAGTGTACATTTTATATCCTCTCTACTTCAACCATCATCAGTTATTTTGCTCCCCAAATAGCAAAATTTATCTACTTCTTTAAGTGTCTCATTTCCTAATCTAATTCCCTGTTCCTTCAACTTCAAACTTATCTCTGATTCTTGTAATTGTTACTCTTGTCGGTGGTGGAGTTCCAAATTCAACTCTCCAAGGTCGGCGCACAGCACTCTCATTCTCTGTTTCCAGTAACACTTTAGCACCTATTTCCGTTGTTCAAACAATAACGCCATGTTTGCTGACAATCCTGAAACAAGAGAAAAAATTGTTATGTTTTTCACCGCTTTCTAAGTTATTACCCATGAAAATTGTATTTATGTCTCCTTTAATTAATGAGGTATTCTGTTTCAAAGAGTGTATACATTATTTTGGAACAGTCTGTATAAAGGGTGATTCTATGATGATGTTAAAAAGTTTCAGGAATGATGGAGATGTATAAATGTATAAATTTAAGGCAAGGGTCCCTGGTACGGAAAAGAATGAGTCGAAATAGAAACTCGGTCTCATAATTCTGACAGTCAAATACACGTACCGGAACTGTTCTTGCTAAGAATCTAGGGTATGCAACTTGTGCTGGCGTAAACTGTTGCCAGCACACCGGTCGGCAAAGATGTAGTGGGAAGATCAAAAATGGCTCTGAGCACTATGCGACTTAACTTCTGAGGTCATCAGTCGCCTAGAACTAAGTAAACCTAACTAACCTAAGGACATCACACACATCCATACCCGAGGCAGGATTCGAACCTGCGACCGTAGCAGTCGCTTGGCTCCAGACTGTAGCGCCTAGAACTGCACGGCCACTCCGGCCAGCACGCGAAGATCGATAGTAGGCATTGGACCATGTGTGCCTATCGCGAGAGAGGCCAGAGACACACCGACAAGCAACGTGCCACCAACGCCCTCTCGTCAGCATGTATTTAAGTTGCCCCCACTGACTGGAGGGACCACTAACTCACACTCCAGCTTGGCATCTGTCAGTTAGTTGCAGTGCGGGCTCAGTTTGCATCCCAAGTTACTACAGTACATAGTGACCAGATTAATGTAATAGGTTACCGATATTGTCTGCAAGAGGTCTTTACTGATGAGTTTGTACCACAGCACATGAACTCTATGAAAGTTAAGTATCCATTTCATGTAAATAAAGATCTGTATTAATCCACGTATGCATTTGTGTTGTAGGAAGAGGATACCGGCCACCCATAACATCGTCCTCTCCCTTGCTCCCCTGCGGTACAAGACTCTACACAACTTTAAGAGGTGGTAGTATGGACAAAGACAAGAAAAAATGTCCGGTAAACAAGGACTCTAAATTGCATACCTAAGGAGCTATGAGCATTTCTTCTCTAGTGTGAAACACATCTCCTCTATCTAACAAGAGCACATTGCTACATCTACATCTAAATCTACATGGTTACTCTGAAATTCACACTCAAGTGCCTAGCAGAGGGTTCATCGAACCATTTTCATACTACTTCTCTACCATTCCACTCTCTAATGGAGCGCGGGATAAAGGAACACCTAAATCTTCCCATTCGAGTTCTGATTTTTTTTTTTTTTATTATGATGATCATTTCTCCCTACATAGGTGGGTGTCAACAAAATATTTACGCATTCGGAAGAGAAAGTTGGTGATCGAAATTTCGTAAATAGATCTCGCCGCAAAGAAACCCGCCTTTGTTTCAATGACTGCTACCCCAACTGGCGTATCATATCAGTGACACTCTCACCCATATTGCGCGATAACACGAAACGAGCTGCCCTACTTTGCGCTTTTTCGATGTCCTCCGTCAATCCTACCTGGTAAGGGTCCCACACCGCGCAGCAATATTCCAGCAGAGGACGGACAAGTGTAATGTAGGCTGTCTCTTTAGTGGGTTTGTCGCATCTTCTAAGTGTTCTGCCAACAAAGCGCAGTCTTTGTTTCGCCTTACCCTCAATATTATCTATGTGGTCTTTCCCATTTAAGTTGCTCGTAATTGTAATTCCAAGGTATTTAGTCGAATTGACAGCCTTAGATTTGTGCGATTTATCGTACACCTAAAATTTATCGGGTTTCCTTTAGTTGGGTTGGGTTGTTTGTGGGAGGAGACCAAACTGCGAGGTAGCGGTCTCGTCGGATCAGGGAAGGACGGGGAAGGAAGTCGGCCGTGCCCTTTCAGAGGAACCATCACGGCATTTGCCTGGAGCGATTTAGGGAAATCACGGAAAACCTAAATCACGATGGCCGGACTCGGGATTGAACCATCATCCTCCCGAATGCGAGTTCAGTTTGCTAACCACTGCGCCACCTCGCTCGGTTTTCTTTTAGTACCCATGTGGATGACCTCGCACTTTTTGTCGTTTAGTGCTAATTGCCAGTTTTCGCACCATACAGAAATTCTCTCTAGATCATTTTGTAGTTGGAATTGATCGTCTGATGATTTTACTAGACGGTAAATTACAGTGTCATGTGCAAACAATCTAAGGGGGCTGCTCAGATTATCAACTAGATCATTTATATAAATGAGGAACAGCAGAGGGTCTATGACACTACCTTGCGGAACGCCAGATATCACTTCTGTTCTACTCGATGATTTACCGTCTATCACTACGAACTGTGGCTTCTCTGAGAGGAAATCACGAATCCAGTCACACGACTGAGACTATACTCCATATGCACGCAATTTGATTAATAGTCGCTTGTGCTCTCAAGGTATACGTGTTAGAGCCCACTTTTGCTAGACATTTTTTTTCTTGTTTTGGTACACACTACCACCTCTGAAGGTTTCCTACTCTAAAATCTTAAGAGCAACAGTACGTGTATGCACTGCCAGAGGTATCACAACGCTTTTCGCTTATAACTTTCGACTCGTTCCTTTCCAGTACAGGGGCCCTTACCTCAAATAGCTACATTTAGCCTCCTACGTCATCCTTAAAAGTTTGCAGCATCATAACAGAACCACCGTTTGTATACATACATTTACAGATGCCAGTGCCTATAACTTTGATGCTCTGTAGCGTCGTAGTATGACGTTTCCGGACATGGGTTCCTATTTAAAACTTGATCTACTAAGTCCTCTCTACAACATCTATAAGTGTATAACATGAATAGTGAAACAACCTGCATGTGGGCCACTCGTTGTTTAGAACTGGTAGATATTACAAAGACTGTGGTACTACCAAGAAGCGATGGAACAGTCAATCAACATAAATAAATAACCTTTAGGACTCTACAGAGATTCCCCTACGATGTTGCGGGACCATCACAGCTGAGAGAAAGAGTGCACCACTAGCGGCAGGTTGCGGCCTTCGGTTGATAAATGAATAGCGCAGGTCTTAGTGCACTGTTCCCGAAAGGCGATGGTTGCGTGATCGAGTCACAGTATGAAGCTGTCACCGTTGTTCAACGTCAGAGTAACTCCGTTAAAGAAAAAAAAAGAAAAAAAACGTGTTATCTTAGTGTCGGCGGCTCTTATGGGCAGCATCCATCAGTGTGACCCTGAGTTGCTGACAGTTGGTCTCTGCCAACTATTATCGAAACAGTCGCCAACTCGCCTTAAGCAGGGATAAGTAAAACAGAAGTCCTTTATTTTCCTGTTCGTTAAACCTATATCAGTTGGCGAACGCCCAGCGACTTGCGTGTCCAATCGATCTGAGGAACATATATGTCAAGATTTGAGTGCACGTATTTAGAAGTTTCAACGTTCTAAACGATTAATATAAACCACCCCAGCTGTACTATTACACATTTATTGTGTTAAGACCAGTCTCTTCCGTTGAACATCTTAAGGGGTCCCGACTTGTGCTAAAGTCATTACATAAATGATCTGGTTGTAGCAGGTAATGTTAGACCAAATCTAAAATACGTTGATCACGAAAATTCTGCCGACCGCTTAGAGGACGTATGGCGAACAGACACGACATGGTGAGTACAATAAGCGTGCCTAGTCTGCACGCCATATCGCAAGACGTTCGGCGGAATGTTTATAATCAGTGTTTTTGGATTTAGTTTTCTACATTGCCTACGACAACCAAACCCTTTATGTCATGACTTTAGCACAACTCGGCACCCTTAAAACGTTCAAAAAACGAAACTGGTCGTAACACAATAAATGTTTAATAATACAGCTGAGGTGGTTTTTACTAATCGTTAATATTGTCAACTGTCGCACTCAAATGATCAAGATGATTTCAACATTCTGTCCACTGTCGAAATGACAGATTAACTGCAGCGCCAATAAAAGCGGATATCTTCGGCGGGGTGCTGCGTCAGTGTTCTCTGCGGAAAAGTTGTGGATGTTACCTTTCCACTCTTTGTTGTGATGACATGATCTTCAACCGTCGTGTTTGGTTTGATGGTGGTGGTGTGTTGGGGCTTATGGGCGCTCGTTTGGTTTGAGGCGAGCTCTACTTGGCTGGTTCAAATGCCTCTACGCACTACAGGACTTCACATCTGAGGTCATCAGTCCCCTAGACTTAGAGCTACGTAAACCTAACTAACCTCAGGACATCACACACATCTATGCCCGAGGCAGGATTCGAACCTGCGACCGTACCAGCCGCGTGGTTCCGGACTGAAGCGCCTAGAACCGCACGGCCATAGCGGCCGGCTCGGAGCTCTAGTCCCACTTTGGACAGCCACAGTTTTTCTGATAGACGGTTAGTTTCTTGAAAAGGAACACAGACGCTTCCTTCCCCATCCTCGTTCGGCTGACTTACCGTAACGCACAGTCACCACGGACCAGACAGACCACCATCGGTATTTAGTTCACCGTGATGAAAGATTAGCTTTGTGTCATCAACTTTGTCTGGCAAAAACAGTTCCAATGCACTTTATTAGAGCCTTCGTGACTGTTGTAGAGGAAGGACGGGTGAGGGGATAGCGGAAGTTCGTAAAACGAATTCCAAAGGAAATCCACAAGACAAGCTCTTGGACCTATACTCTGCAACTCGCAATTTGAACTGCTGCTCGAGCTGAGGTGACAAATCCTGTTGAGTTATAGCTTATGCGGATAATCTTAGGCTGGTGTGTCAGGAAACGCCAAGGCGACATCAGAAAACAGCCCAAAGGACTGAAAGTTGTTGCAATGACAGTTAGTGGTGTGCCGGCCGTTCTGGCCCTGCGGTTCTAGGCGCTTCAGTCTCGAACCGCGTGACCGCTACGGTCGCAGGATCGAATCCCGCCACGGGCATGGATGTCTGTGATACCCTTAGGTTAGTTAGGTTTAAGTAGTTCCAAGTTCTAGGGGACTGATGAGCTCAGATGTTGAGTCCCATAGTGCTCAGAGCCATTTGAACAATTTTAGTTAGTAGTGTACAGTCCCTGTTTAAAGGAAAACTGGCCACAAATCTAAATTCAACGCCAGTTTCAGGGGATACAATGATAACCAGACAGACGACCCGTCAATATTTAAGAGGTGTCTTTACGAAATATTAATTATTTTTAGATTATAAAGCAGTTCACGTCTTGTTTTTTATGTGAATAAGTGATTACTTACAGATCTTCTCGTTTTTGGTTGGCATCTGCGATTCCTCTCATCTAGCCACACGCTGGAGGTCGTATTATCACTTCATTTACGAAACATAAGCACGTTTTTGTACTCTGAATTTTTTATTCACGCTGTTCATCTTCTTTACCCTTATTGTTATGGTGCACTATTACTCTTCTGTCACTAGTTATAGATATTTGTTCGAAAATTGTGCTTTTAATGTCCTTAATACTGTGATTTCACATATGTGACTCAACCTTTTTTTTTACCTATATGTTGCCAACCTAACGAAGTATATGAAGAAAACTAACGTCTGTTCATTTTCGTGATGTTTATACCTGTCTTTGTGTGAGAGACAGAGAGAGAGAGAGAGAGAGAGGAGAGAGAGAGAGAGAGAGAGAGAGTTAATGAGTGACAATCTGTAATTTTTTTAGAGTATACACTTCAACACACACACACATACACACACACACACATATATATATATATATATATATATATATATATATATATATACTCCTGGAAATGGAAAAAAGAACACATTGACACCGGTGTGTCAGACCCACCATACTTGCTCCGGACACTGCGAGAGGGCTGTACAAGCAATGATCACACGCACGGCACAGCGGACACACCAGGAACCGCGGTGTTGGCCGTCGAATGTGTGTGTGTGTGTGTGTGTGTGTGTGTGTGTATGGGTGTGTGTGTTGTTGAAAGGTTTGGTGATCAGCTGATTTGAGATCTAAAAAAAATAGTTTCAAACATATACACACTCTTCATCTCTCTCTTTGGGCGTGTGGCCAGAAGAGAGGAAACGCAGATGCCAATAAAAAACGCGAAGAACTGCAAGTCATCATTTATTTACATAAAAAACTAGACCTGAACTGTTTTATAACCTAAAAATAACACATATTAAAACAAGGCTGTAGCGTTCTTCACTGAAGCGCCAAAGAGACAGGTATACACTTGCGTATTCAAATAGACAGATACGCAAACAGGAGAATTCGGCACTGCGGTCTGCAAAACCGGTATAAAACAACAAGTGTCTGGCGCAGTTGTTAGATCGGTTACTGCTGCTACAACGGCAGGTTATCGAGATTTAAGAGAGTTCGTGTTATAGTCGGCACACAAGCATCTCCGAGGTAGCGATGAAGTGGGGATTTTCCCGTACGACCATTTCACGAGTGTATCGTGAATATCAGGAATCCGGTAGAACATCAAATCTCCGAAATCGCTGCTGCCGGAAGAAGATCGTGCAAGAACGGCACCAACGACGACTGAAGAGAATCATTCAACGTGGCAGAAGAGCAACACTTCCGCAAATTGCTGCAGATTTCAATACTGGGCCATCAAAAAGTGTCAGCGTGCGAAGCATACAACGAAACATCATCGATATGGGCTTTTGGAGCGGAAGACGATATGGGCTTTTGGAGCGGAAGGCCCACTCGTCTACCGTTGACGACTGCATGACACGAAGCTTTACGCCTCGCCTGGACCCGTCAACACCGACATTGGACTGTTCACGACTGCAAACATATTGCCTGATCGGACGAGTCTCGTTTCAAGTTTATCGAGTGGATGGATGTGTAAGTGCATGCATAAAACCCCATGAATCCGTGGACCCTGCATGTCAGCAGGAGAGTGTTCAAGCTGGTAGGGGCTCTGTAATGGCGTGGGGCTTGAACGGTTGGAGTGATATGAGACCCCTGATACGTCTAGGTATGATTCTGATAGGTGACACGTACGTAAGCATCCTGTCTGATCACTTGCATCCATTCATGTCCATTGTGCATTCCGACGGACTTGGGGAATTCCAGCAAGACAATGCGATACTCTACACATCCAGAATTGCTACAGTGTGGCTCCAGATGTACTCTTCTGAGCTTAAACACGTCCGCTGGCCACCAAACTCCCCAGACATGAACATTATTGAGCATATCTGGCTGTTAGGAAGTTATTTCCAACCCCTCGTACTCTTACGGATTTGTGGGCGACCCTACAGGATTCACTACTTCAGACATAGTCAGTCGATAAAAAAAAATCGAAACGCGTCTCGGAGGGAAAAAAATAAGTGGAGCAAGAAAAAAATACATAATCCCTTTGCAGGAATCAGGCACAACACCATCGTCCCTACCATTGAGAGCTTCGCGCCATGTGTGGTCACAATGGCTCTGTTATTCAAAAGCCTAGGGAAACTTTGTACTGTGCGCAGAGGGATGTTCTGCTATGACCAGCTTGGGCTTTCCCCACCAAACCAGTTGATCGCTATGTTAGCTAGCCGTTCTAGGTACTCGTATTCACACAGATGCAATGTCGTCTCTTACTGGCAAGAAAGAGTGACGTAGAAGACGGTGAAAGAGTAACTAATGGTAGAACTGGAGGTGAAGTCCAGCTGAAACCCTGAAAGACTGAATAGCTAACGGAGGTCCTGGGGTACATCTGATAAAGTCCACAAACTCTTCTGCAGTATCGAATCATGTCCCTCACAGAACGAATTGGTTCGCTTTTAGTCTCGGCACAACTCTTATATACGCCGTCTACCTGAATTCAGTTATGACAGAGTGGTGGACTGGATTGTGGAGAACGCGGAATTATGCTGGATTTCAGTCCCTGAAGTACACAGAATTCAGAACTGCAAGTGTTTTTAGCCCACCGGTTAACTATGGCTGTTTCCCTACTAGAGATATTACTAACAATTTACCCTAGGCACGAGGTCACGCAAAAAATCGTGTTCCGGAAGAGCTAGGAAATGCCGTGTGCTCTAGGATTTTCTAATAGAAAATCTTTCACCAGGATATGCCTGGCAGGTTTCCTGCATAGCTCCTCTTACATATGCACAAATTGCCATTAAGTTTCCTCCATCACTTCTGTAATTTTCTGTTTTGTAGCGAGAGTGTGATAGTCACAATATTGAAATGTACAATTAAACCAATATTTTTGAAATTTGAACGGTTGGTGTTGTTGTGGTCTTCAGTCCAAAGACTGGTTCAATGCAATTCTCCATGCTAGTCTATCCTGTGCAAGTGTCTTCATCTGTGAATAAGTGCTGCAACGTACATTCTGTAATCAATCGTAACCGTACACCCTATACAGTGCGGAACTGATCATTACATGTCACGAGAGACCGGTCCACTAACATAAAGGAGATGGGGAGTACTGTGTTGTCAGCAGAGTTTCAGTAACAGCTGAATATGTCGGTCAGGGAGTTCAGTGATTTGGCACGTGGACTAATCGTTGGATACCACCTGAGGAACAAATCCATCTGGAATATTTCAACCCTTCTAAACCGGCACAAGTCGACAATTGGCGATGTGATTCCGAAGCGGAAATGCGAAACAACAAAAACAGGCAAACCTAGGCAGGTAGACATCATGTACTGAGAGACAGTGACCATATAGCAATGCAGAGGGTGGTCATAAAAAACTGTGTGAAACCAGCGGAAGCAATCACTCTTGAGTTCCAGACTGCCGCCAGCAGTCCACCTAGCACAATAATCGTGCGTAAGTAGGGAGTTTACAAGAATGAGGTACATCTGTCTAGCAGCTTCTCATAAGCCACACATTACACTCTAAGCGACGCTTGTGGTGATAGCGATGCTTCTGGCGGTGTACTGAGAGTCGTCACTGGAAATTGGATGACAGGGGGCGACTGATTTGGACTGTACGCACAAAAGTAATCCGACTGCGAGCTCGTATGAACAAGTTTAATGGGGAATGGTAGACATGGATTAATAATCGGATCTTTCTAATGGCTGCCAGATACAAACATATGGTCAGTGAGTCATTCATAGAGAGCAAAAACTTGATAGTTAAGAAATACTCCTACTACTGTGGCAAGCTTTTATTTTCTTCTTTTCTGAACTATTTACTCTCCACGTTTCACTTCCATAAAAAAATCGACTCAAATACCATCAAAAAACACAGCTTAACGTTTAAATTTGTATTAGATATTAACAAATTCCACTTTTTGAGAAATTTCTTCTTGCTGTTGCTAGGCTGTATTTTATGCCTGTCTAATTCAGCCATTGTCAGTTACGTTGCTGCCCAGACAGCAAAACTCATTGACTACTTTTAGGATCTCATTTCCTAATCTAATTATTGTATCATCACTTGATTCAATTCGACATCATTCCATTACCCTTGTTTCACTTTTTTCCTCCCCGATCTTTAATTCCTCTTTGCAGCTTCTCTTTGACTTCCTCAACTGCTTATTCAATGCGCAGGTTCAATAACAATGCCATTATGCTACGGCCCTGCCTCACTACCTTCTGAACCACTGCTTCTCTGTCGTGTCATTCGGCTCGTACAACAGCTATCAGGTTTCTGCACAAGTTGTAAGTAACCTATTGCTACCTGTATTTTATCTCTGATACCTTCAAAATTTCAAAGAGTGTAGTCCAGTCAATGGTGCCAAAGGCTTTCTCTGATTCCACAAATGCTATAAATTTAGATTTTCTTTTCTTCAACCAAGATGTAAAGTCAATATTACCTCACGTTTTCCTATAATAGATCTTCCCCGAGGTCGGTGTCTATCAGTTTTTCCTTTCTTCTGTAAATAATTCGTGTCAATATTTTACACAATGACTTAACAGCAAAACAACAAAATGTTTTCCGTGCAGGCTGTGCCGTAGAATTTTAAAACTTTATGTATCTTTTGCCCGTGAACTTGCGCAGAAGCTGTTCACTGCAGTTTTATGATAGTGTGTACAGTATTAGTTCACAACACTGTTTGTCGTTACAGCCGATAACGTACATCATGTCATACTCGGAGTATTTCTTAACTATCAAGTTTTTGCTCTCTATGAATGACTCGCTGACCGATATGTTTGTATCTGGCAGTCATTAGAAAGGTCCGATTATTAATCCATGTCCACCATTTCCCATTACACTTGTCCATACGAGCTCCCAGTCGGATTCATTTTGTGCCTCACTGGACCTAATCTTGCCGCAGGCTCCTCCTCCTGGGAAGTCTAATCGAACTTCCCGATTCACGTTCGAGATGTTTTGGAAAATTCTCGTTTTTTTTTTTTCCAAAATCTCAAATTATGAATGGTGCGCTCCGTGTGGTTCCCAAGTCGTGCAGCGACCGTAAACCATAAATTTACCACATATGCAGCAACCAGTCGCAAAATCATGTTTTATTTATTCACTTTTGCAAATCGATTTCAACTGTGTAACAGCCATCATCGGTGCTTTCAACCAATATGTGCCTTGAGTAGTAATACTATCGTAAGCAGAGGTCAATTGCTCTATTGAAGTTTGTCGCACATTGCATCCGCTGGTTGACAAATGTCGCTACTCTTCCGGCGACAGTGCTATTCCTCCTGTCATAGGTTTGCAATTCAGCAAAGGAGGCGAATGTTCTCCGAGGGACCGTTAGGGCCGCAGCATTGGTCTTCGCAGCGGACAGGTACTCAGGTAGAGACTAAGAGCGGAATTTTTATGGCGGGGCCAGTGTGCATTCAGCCAGTGCATGGAGACCAGCAACTACAGGGGCTCCCACAAACGAGGACGGAAGCCGAAACCATCAACAATGCATCAGCGTATAGGTTTTGCCCTCTGCAAGGCTTTTTTGTAGAATTTCTTGTCCGTGGGCCTTTGCGGCTATCTTCGTATTGAAAGAGACAAATATGGTCTCCAACCTACGATATATAAATTGGTCCTGTGGCGAAAGAGCCACACCGAGAGGGGGGGGGGGGGGGGGAGGGGAGAGTTGTGCGTGCTGTTAGGTGATAGTGTAAGAGAAAATCATTCGTAGTTTGGTGAGCCACTTTGCCTTTAACGTAATTAATTGACGAAGAGAATCTGAGAAAATATTGAACTGAAGTTAAGATCCTCTAGGTTGTTAGGCCACGTCGTGTTCCTCTTCAGTTTCTACTTTCACTATCTACATCCCAGCAGAGGGTTCGACATATCGATGGTGTAAGAAGAAACTGAAGAGAAACATGACGTGGCCTGTCAACCTGGAAAACTTTATATCCAATGGCAACGGTTACGAAAGACTGTATATTTACCTGACTTGCCGTTACGCAACACACCTCAATGTTTAAACTTATCCATTATGGATATCCCAGAAACAGCCACACAGTGAAATATTTATGTTCCAATAAATAATTTCCGATCATTTTTGGCGGGCACACAGAAGTTAAATTACTTCCTTGGCACGATGCTGGGTACTGGGTCTGCGACAATAAGATACAAAATGATTTATAGTTAACTGCTGAGCTACGTGGAAAAACGAAATCTTTGGCAACGATAAAAATGGAAGCTGCCAGATTGATATTAACTACAGTACAGCCCATACAGCAGCATTAAGTAAAAGAAATGGTTTTTTCGATACAACTCGCCATGTAATCATCTTTCAGGCGATATATTTAAATTTTTGCTACCTTCTCGTCACAGAGTCAGTACCCAGCATCACGGAGAAGATGTAAATGCTGTGTGCCCTTTCTGAGGATGAGCTTGGAAAGGATCGAACACTAATTTATAGTAATAAAGAAATATTTCAAAAAGTGATTGATCACAGTGTTTATATTTTATATTTACACTTCAAAGTATTATAAGATAAAAAATGTGTTAAGGTGAAGGATGCAAACAGGTGGTCTTCGAAAACAAACTGACGGACAGAAAATCACAACACCAAGTTGGTATGCGTGTTTCTACATCTGAAAGACGATGTCCATTTGAGTTTCGAGGCAGTCGCATAAGAGTGGCGCTAGGTTTGCTTTAAATACACACTGTAATGGTCATGAGCGTTACATACCTTGGAGATTGGATGTGGTGAGTTAATGTTAGACAAGAACGTCTGTAAGGCGAAAAAAAACGCATTTATTATCACCTCACTGAGTTTGAACGAGATCGTGTAACAGGGCTACGAAAGCTGGATGTTCCTTCCACGATATTGGAGGAAGACTTGGTAGGAATGTAACCACTGTACAGTGACAGTAGTGGTCACGAAAATGTGCGGTCGCAAGAAGGCCGCGTTCTGGACGACCACGTGGCACTACCGAGATGGAAGACGATTGTGTTCGTGTATGGCTCTGGTACATCGTACTGCATCTGCAGCATCAATCTGAGCAGCAGTTGGCATCATTGTTACAAACCGGTTACTTCATGGACAGCTCCGAGTCAGACACCCTGTAACATGCACGCCACTGGGCCCAAACCACCACCATTTGCAAATTCAGTGGTGTCGAGCGAGAGATAAGGGTAGAAGTCTGTTATGTTTTCTGATGAAAGCCGGTTCTGCCACGGCGCCATTGAAGGCCGTGTGTTGGTTAGAAGGAGGTCAGTTGAAGGACTGCAACCAATCTGTCTGTATGCTACAAACATGGGCGTACACCTGGAGTTATGGGTTAAGGTGCTATTTCGTATGACAGCAGGAGCAGTCTTGTGGCTATGCCAAGCATCCCGACTGCAAATTCGTAAGTCAACCTGGTGATTCGACCTGTGTGAACAGTATTCCAGGGTGTTGTTTCCAACAAGACAGCGCTCGCCCACATACCGCCATCGTATCCCAATTGCTCTACAGATTGTGGACACAGATCTGTCTCCAACCGAGCACAAGTGAAAATTCATCGTACGACAACTCCAGTGACATCCAAAAACAACATTAACAGTCCCTGTACAGACCTACCAAATTCAACACGCATGGAGCTCCATCCCACAAACTGACATCCGACATGCACGTTTGTAATCATGCATTCAACATTCTGGCGGTTACACGAGTTATTAAAGTACCAGCGTTTCACATTTGCAGTGGATTATCTCGCGCTTACATTAGTCCGTAATCTTGCAATGTTAATTACTCAAACATGTTACCCAGAAAAGTGTATTCCCATAATTTCTTTGCCGGCCGGTGTGGCCGAGCGGTTCTAGGTGCTGCAGTCTGGAACCGCACGACCGCTACGGTCGCAGGTTCGAATCCTGCTTCGGGCGTGGATGTGTGTGATGTCCTTACGTTAGTTAGCTTTAAGTAGTTCTAAGTTCTAGGGGACTGATGACCTCAGATGTTAAGTCCCTTAGTGTTCAAAGCCATTTGAACCATAATTTCTTTACTCTACATTAATTACTTTTGGTGCTGCAATTCTTTTCGTCAATGTGTATTGCAGAGAGGTGGAACATAGTTCTGTGAAATCAATGCATCTTCCATCGCTAAGTGTTGGGCTTTTGAGGATACTTTATGTGAGACATTTTGTTTTAAGAGATGGCAAGAAAAAACAGGATGGCTTGGTCGCAGCATCTGAAACATTTATGAAAAAAATAGATATAGATGAAATCTAAATGGAAACAGGCCTTTTAACGCGAGACGTGGGTCGTATATTACACAGTGAAGTAGTTTTTCTATGTGGGACTATACTTTACGATTACATTTTCAAACAACAGTACCAGTTATTGTTTAATTGTTGTGCCTTTACAAGTGTAGTCAGTACGTATAATTTTGATATAGATCATTACAGCAAGTACTGCAGAATACTGAATATAGAAATCCATACATATAGGTAAATGGGTTATGAAACAGTATGGTATATGGTGAAGGAGGAAACCAGTAGGACAAGGAAAGGAGAGGAGCAAAAAACTTTTAGAGTAAATGATGGACTGTGTACTGTGTCAAATCATTCTAACAAGCACTTTGCATGAGTTAGGAATAACAAGGGCTTCTCAGTTTTGGCGAAAAATATCTTGGAATACCTTGAATTGGTCTGTACCAATACTTTCAGTCACATGTGAGTGACATTCATTAACAAGAATAAGTAACCGCATCAGAAATATGTTGAAAATCAAAACATACTACTGCTTGTGATGAAACGTCAACAAAAGTTATTAAGGAATACTCTTCTGTGGTCAGTAACATCCTAGACGACTTAGGTGTGCAGTAATTTATCACTAGAATATTTCCAGTGGACTGAAATATGCTGTTCTACTCCATAATCAAATTTCTTAGCAGAACCAGTTCGTAGATAGCGGTACGTCATTAACAGAAGATCAAGCCACCAAAACTAAGGAACATGCTTTTTGACAACTTAAAGTCAACATCAGCTGCGTAAATTTATTTTTAAAATTTAATTGTGCTATACTGATATCAGTACACATACTTATCTCCAGCGGCACGTTGTAAGTATCATATCATGTCATAGGAACAGTCTTTAAGACTTGTGTAACAATCGATCGTATGTTCATGTATAACAGTACATACATGATATTGTTAAAAACAAAACATCCGTCTGGGCTCAGTTATTCAGTTTATATTTGTGTATTTATATTAAAAACGAAGAAATTCCTCCAGCTGTATTTAATGTGTCGATTTGATTTTGGCAACTAGTTTCAACGTTGTAACAACGTCATCTTCAGGCCTATACACTTGTTGACGTCAACTGCGTGCGGCTGATACTAGAAGTCAGTCCCCAGCACATCCTACCCGAAAGCAACACCACCCCTGATATTGTCATTGCTTCCGCCAAACTCATGGGGCATATCGCTGTCACATCCTTGACCCCACAGGTAGCGACCACCACCCCGTCCTTCTCACCATAAAGTCTGTTCACCACCCCCCTCCAGCTCCGCGCCCTGCACACTCTCCCAAGGTAGTCCATGACTACCGTCGCGCCAACTGGGATGCCTACCAGGAATCCATCGCCCCCCAGGTCGAAAGCCACCCTCTTACCTATTACCATCCTGACGACATCATCCACGCCTCGTCCTTCCTTCAGAAGGCCATTACTGACGTCGTGGAGGCCCATGTTCCTGCTAAAACTATTCACCCCCACTGTCCCACGCTCCCTCTGTTGGCTCTGTTGTTAATATTGCAGAATCACAGGTTAATTTAAGTGCGAGATAAGCCACTGCAAATGTGAAATGCTGGTACATTAAAAACCTGAGTAGCTGCCAGACTGTTGAATGCAGCCAGGCAAACGTACATGCACTGTGTTGTACAGATACCAGATATCAGTTTGTGGGATCGAGTTCCATGCCTGATACACTTGGTCAATGCGGGGATGGTTAAAGCTACCTGCAGATGATACTGGACTTGTCGTCTGATGACGTCCCATATGCGTCCCTTTGGAGACAGATCTGGTGATCGAGCAGGCCAAGGCAACGTATCGACACACTGTAGAGCATGTTGGGCTACAACAGCAGTATGTATGCGAGCGTTATCCTGTTGGAAAACACCTGCTGGAATGCTGCTCATGAATGGCAGAAAAACAGGTCGAATCACTAGATTGACATACAAATTTGCAGTCAGAATGCCTGGGATAACCACGAAAGTGCTCCTGTTGTCATAAGAAATCGCACCCCAGACCATAGTTCCAGGTGTAGTTCCAGTGTGTCTAGCACCAGACAGGTTGGTTCCAGGTCATCACCCAGCCTCCTTCTAACCAGCATCACTGGCAGCGACGCAGAACCGTCTTTCATCAGAAAACACAACAGACCTCCACTCTGCGCCCCAATGAGCTCTCTCTTGACTCCACTGAAGTAGCAAATGGTGGCGGTTTGGGCTCAGTGGAATGCACGCTACAGGTGTCTGGCTCAGAGCTGTTCTTGAAGTAATCGATATATAACAGTTCGTTGTGTCGCTGTGGTGCCAACTGCTGCCCAAATTGCTGCTGCAGATGCAGTACGATACGCCAGAGCCATACGACGAACACGACGGTTTTCCCCCTCGGTATCGTCACGTCGTCGTCCGGAGCCCGTCCACTTGCGACCGTACATTCTCCTGACCACCGCTGCCCACCAATCATGTGCAGTGACTATGTTCCTGAGAAATCTTGCATTATCGCGGAAGGAACATGTAGCTTCTCGTAGTCCTATTACACGGCCACTTTCAAATTCAGTGAGGGTTTGACGATTGCGTCTTTGTCGCCTTAAAGGCTTTTTTGACTAACATCAACTCACCACGTTCAATCTCAAAGGTAATTAACGCATATCGACCGTTAGAGTGTGTATCTGAGCAAACCTGATTTGCATCCACATTGTAGCGCTACAATGCCACTCATGTGCGACTGGCCCGAGATTTGAATAGACGTCATCTTTCACATGTACGAGTACAAACACGCCTACCAACATTCTTTTATGTCGAGTGACTGCTTCTTGGTGTTATGATTCTTTTCCATCAGTGTATCTTCATTGTTTCGTAGGATAATATGAGCCGATCGAAAGGTTTCAGTACCTTCTCTTCCTAGCCTTGTGTCACTGATGCTTAAATTCTCACAATAACAAATGTAATTAAAATTACACAAACGGTTCTTATCCTAAAATTGCATTTCTTGTCATTTACATTCAAATAATTGCGTATTTATACATAGTGACACTTTGTTATGCATCTAAGAAAGCTGGCAACAATACTGAACGGCAAATAAACAATTTAAAAAAATCAGGTTTTTCATTCTGGAGCTGAGAGTGCGCTGTTAGGAAACTTTCTGGCAGATTAAAACTGTGTGTCGGACCGAGACTCGAATTCTGGACTTTTGCCTTTCGCGGACAAGTTTAGAAGTAGTACATGAGGGACTGACGGAAGTAAATCTGTGAGAACGGGTCGTGAGTCGTGCTTGTACAACTCAGCTGGTCTCCCTTTGGAAGGTTCCTTTGAGGGGAAAAAAAAAGTGCGGTAGAGCACTTAGTCGCGAAAGACAAGATCCCGAGTTCCAGTCTCGGTCCGGCACAGAGTTTTTATCTGCCACTAAGTTTGTTTCAAAACGTTGTTCAGTTGGCGTTCTGTAGTCATGTAGTGACGCTACACATATGTGTTTATTGAGTATGACCGTACTGCTTTTTGTTATTTGTGCATTTTGCAGCTGTTCTTAGTCTTGTAATTACTTTGTTCACGGATCTCATTCATATGTACTACCGAAGCTCTGAACAGCACTTCTTCATGAACACTCGCAGGTGGAAGTATTATTTTGCAATATTCCCCTTGAGGTCATTTTCTTAAGAAGCTCACTATTGATGCCCGTGTACGCATAGAAAATAAAATGAATATACTGAAATAGATGAATGCACAGCTACGATTGCCAGCCTGAGTGTTTTTGTGTAGATAGATAGAGTTTAATATTAGCGAAAACCACCACAAAACATAAATACCGTAAACGCATGATAGTAGCGAATATGTAAAAAGAAGTCAGCGTAATTATAACAGTACTTTGTAAGGCAATCAGTAAATTTGTTGCAATTATTCAGGAGATTTTGCGAAGAGAAAAACTTCCAGGTGGATGAACCTCAGCTGTAATTCATCCACTGAATAAAAAAAAAAGGTAGATCAGATGTAAACAACTGCCGTCTCACCCCTCTCCTGCTAAAAACGTACATCCTGTTTAAAGATGTACAAAATGGGCCGGAACAGCAAACCGATCCAAAATCGGGGAATACTAACTGGGTTCAGGAGGGCATAATCATGTGCAGAAGAAATTCTGAATGTGAGGTCCATCCACTCTTATCTGAAACTCAAAAACAGAGAATTCACGGCGACCTTCGCCCTTTGAGGTAGGGGCGCGACACAATTGAGCGAACCACCCTATTTAAAATCCTTGAAGAGTTTGGCTTCGACAGCAAGACAAAAGTGATTATACAACAAACTGTGACTAACGCCACCTTGATAGTGAAGTTCAGAGGAGAGCCGTCGGATGGCTATGAAACGAGGACAGCAGTGAGATAAGGACGGTCGCCTTTGCTCTTCAACCGTGTTTCGGAAACGGTCATGCGAGGATTGCGTGAAGAAATGAAGAGTTTAGGGGTGGAAAATATTTCTCTTGAAATTTTTCAAATATTCCCTAATAAAGACTGACAAGACTATGAAATACCAAGCTTTTTCTAGGGAATAATTGCAGCATTCACCTTGAGAGGTTCTCAGAATCCAAATCTGTGTGGGCGGGCACCGAATGCAAGTTCTTCGCAGCGGAAACGCAGGTAAATATCATGCAATGAAATCCACACTTTCTCTTTCTCCCTCCGTTAAAAGATGAGCAAACCAGGATGAAACTGATAAAGACAAGACAAATTATCATAAAAAGGAGAGTGCTCGCAGCTTTACAACCTTTCAACGTTTGCTAAAACTAATTTCTAGTAATACATGTCGTAGACTACAGCAGGCATGTTGCGACTAGGCGAACAAGAGCTTTCACCCTCGCTCGCCGTCTGCGTTGTAAGTGCTCGCGGTAAAGTGAGACGGTCATGCGTCGTCACGTACCACGGCCGACTGGTGGCGCAGGAGAACTGCAAACAATGTGCTGCCTTCACAGGAATGGCCATAATTAGGTTCGGCGTAGCCTTAGATACGAACATACATACTGTATATAAGGCGCAGTGCTGAGAGGGAAATTCCACCCAAAAATTTAAATTCCTATTTTGCCGATAGCAACCAAATATTAAAATCGCGTCTACTATGTAATGATGCAGCAATGATCAAGTTTAGAAGTCCATAACTTCACTTGCTTTGGAGATTTCAATTTGTAATCTGATTTTAATGGTATTCATGACAGATTTTGCACGTACATTAACAAAACGTATTTCAACAGTTCTGTTCATTCATTTTAAACGAGATATTAATAATTTTGTTTTTAGTGTTTATTTCAAATTCCAGCCTTAAATTTTCTTTAATTCGGTACATAAATGTGACGATAAGATTAACAAATTACCTTTTCGATAATATTAACGCATAGAAGTGAGTAAACACATCAAGACCACTTCATCAAAAAATTTCATTCAAATTGGTTAATATTTATGATAAAAAAGTTGACACTGGGGTTAGAACAATAAGCTTTTCGTAAAATGGATATCAACATTTTATCAAAAAATCAATGTTACAACAAGACACATACCCATTGAAATTCACTGGCACCATATCGTTTTCTCTTTTTGCTTATATGAGGCTTCTTCTTGTGATTTCAAGATCAAGGTAGCCTTGCTCTTGAATTTGCCAAATAAAAATATACTCACAGTCTTCTTGAGGTTTGAGTCCTCCCTCAGGCATGGGTGTGTGTGTGTGTTGCTCATAGCGTACGTTAGTTTAAGTTAGATTAAGTAATGTGTAGGCTTAGGGACCGATGACATAAGTAGTTTGGTCCCATAAGACCATACCACAAATTTCCAAATTTTCTTCTTGGGGAGGTTCAGTGGCAGGTGTATCTCATCACAGGGCTAATGCCTATTTCCTTGGAGCTCGTTGATTGTACTGAACAAGTCTTCATTGTATTCCCTAAATTTATATTTACACAGTCCACAGACAAAGGAACTGATTTCCGATGAATGAATGCCAATTATTTCTCTTCAGTTTTCCTGCAAAGCTTGCAACTTGTTTTTCCCAATTTGAGTTTATGCCAAGTGTGGCGTAAAACCGGTTCTGTTTCATGGTGATAGAAGTCAAAAATAATCTATGGTATGCCTCGGTGTGCCACACCACCTTACATTTCTTACACATATTTGTAATTCGAACACAACCAAATAGTTTTGGGGTCTAAGAGTATACAATCCAAAGATGTGAAATAATCGTTTAATCTCTTTTGAATAAAACTGAAATTTTAGTGTGGAGTCTCCCCTTAAAACAGAGTGTAGCTGTGTCTAAAGGGATGAAAAGTAGCATCATGGTCGGATTAGACGCTTCAAAGGAGTCAGACACATTAACAGCAAAATGCGTAGTCAATATGTTTATTGTATGTGATGGTATATTGATACACTTAGTGTTCTATTAATGTGCTTCAAAACTCTGAACACGAAGAAAAAATTAAGTTTGCAACAACTTTATAATTGCTTCCATGCAGAAGATTATGGACACAGGCGACCAGCGAGAAGATTATGAGGAAAATAACGAACAAAAAAAAAAAAAAAAAAAAAAAAGAAAAAGAAAAACCCTTTTAAGCGATATGGCTGAAGGAAGTATACATCATATGGGAGCAGAGAGAGATAAAGATCTCAGTAATTTGCACTACAAAAATACATTTTTGTGGAGGAATACTCAACGAATGAATTTGCAGTTAGATCAAGCTATCATAACTGCTTTTCAGCCTGCAGAGAGTCGCGCACTGTCACTGGTTTCAGGTTAAGAGCTTGGCTTCGAATTAGTATTACTCAAAAATACGGTACCAGACGTTGATCCTCTAGTGAAAAGTGAAACTGACACTCTGTGTTTTTACGTTTAACGTTTAAATAAAATGGTAATGAAATTCAGATTTCGTCGTAAACTGGCAGTAGTCATAAGGCTACAGTAGTCTTAAGAAGTACCATGTTTCTTACTTACAAGGGAACCTCCCCATCGCAGCCCCCTCAGATTTAGTTATAAGTTGGCACAGTGGATAGGCCTTGATAAACTGAACACAGATCAACTGAGAAAACAGGAAGAAGTTGTGTGGAACTGTGAAAAAATAAGCAAAATATACAAACTGAGTAGTCCATGGGCTACATAGGCAACATCATGCACAATCTGAGCTCAGGAGCGCCGTGGTCCCGTGGTAGCGTGAGCAGCTGCAGAACGAGAGGTCCTTGGTTCAAGTCTTCCCTGGAGTGAAACTATTACTTTATTTATTTTTGCATAGTTATTATCTGTCCGTTCGTTCATTGACGTCTCTGTTCACTGTAATAAGTTTAGTGTCTGTGTTTTGCGACCGCATCGCAAAACCGTGCGATTAGTAGACGAAAGCACGTGCCTCTCCAATGGGAACCGAAAACATTTGATCGCAAGGTCATAGGTCAACCGATTTCTCCACAGGAAAACACATCTGATATATTCTATACGACACTGGTGACGGCATGTGCACCACATGACAGGAATATGTTGTCGACCCACCTAACTTGTACACTTGGCGATTCTTGTACCTTGCCCGATTTAGGTTTTCTTGTGGATGTGATAATCACTCCCAAAAAAGTGATGAAAACATAAGAGTTTGTCACATAAACTGAAAATAAAAAATAAGAATTTTCACTCAATCGAAAATTCGAACCAAGGACCTTTCGTTCCGCAGCTGCTCACGTTACCACGAGACCATGGAGCTGCTGCGATCCTATTGTCCTTAATGTTGCATATGTTCGCATTAACTCCTCAGTTTGTATATTTTGCTTATTTTTTCACAGTTCCACACAACTTCTTCCTGTTTTCTCAATTGATCTGAGTTCAGTTTTTCAAGGCCTATCCACTGTGCCAACTTATAACTAAATCTGAGGGGGGTGCGATGGGGAGGTTCCCTTGTTAGTTGCCCCCCCCCCTTCTCCCCCCCCCCCCCCCCCCCGTTGACGTTGAATTTAATTGCCATTTCTCATTATGTTGAATTTCATGAATACAACATCTTAAAAATAAATTTGCCACTAACCGCTTTAATGAGCCAGCCTGAAGTGATACGTGGTTGCTCACCGCTGTGGTGTGAGCGCGGGCCAGCTCGCACTAGTAGCTGTGCTGAGCTGCTGGACTTCTTAGTCTGCCTGTAGCTGTGAAAAGCCGGTTACCTTGGTGACAGCCCCGGGTTTCGTGCAAGTGTCACTCCGTGCAAATGTCACTCCGTGCAAGTGTTCCAACCCCACGAGGACATCAAAAGCAGACTGGCACTGGCAGAAGGGGGATTCCTAGGCAAGAGAGATCTATTAGTAACAAACATAGGCCTTAATTTGAGGAAGACATTTCTGAGAATGTATGTATGGAGCGCAGCATTCTATGGCAGTGAAACACGGACTGTGGGAAAGCCGGAGCAGAAGAGAATCGAAGCATTTGCGATATGGTGCTACAGACGAATGTTGAAAATTAGGTGACTGATAAGGTGAGGAATGAGGATGTTCTGCACAGATCCATAGAGAAAAGAAATATGTGGAAAACACTGACATGGCGAAGGGACTGGATGACAGGTCATCTGTTAAGACATCAGGGACTCACTTCCATGGTATCAGAGGGAGCTGTAGAGGGAAAAAACTGTAGAGGAAGACACGGGTTGGAGTACATCCAGCAAATAATTGAGGACGTATGTTGCAAATACTACTCTGAGATGCAGAGGTTGGCACAGGACAGGAATTCGTGGCAGGCCGCATGAAACCTGTCACAAGACTGACGACTCAAAAAAAAAAAAAAATTACATCAGGTGAATTTGGTCGCCGAGGCAACAACATGAGTTCGCTATAATGCTCCTGAAACCACTGTAGCACGGTTCTGGCTCCAAGACAGGGACAACTACACTGCTAAAAGCTGACATCGCCGTCGAGGAATACGTAAAACATGGAGGGATGGAAATGGTTCGCAGCTGTCAGCGTATCTACGATTACTACCACAGGTGCCACGCAAGCGCAGAAGAATGTCTCCCACAGAGTAGTACTGCTCGCACCAACCTGCGTTCGTGACGGGCTGTACGTTTTACCCGTCGTTCGTTTCGATGATGGCGTTTTTAGAGACGACCATCAACCTAGTGTAGCAGAAACCCATTGATCGATGCTCGAATCCCGATGCTACCGCGCCCACTGCAGTCGTAATTGACGATGTCGTTCGGCCACGATGTGAACACGGTAGGGGTGGTCTGTTGCGGAGATCCAGATTCAACAATGTTCGGTGAACGGTGTTCTCCGAAACACCTGTGCGTGCAGCAGCATTGTGCTCTTTCGGCAGAGATTTCACAGATCACCATCTACCCTACTTTACAGAGCAGACAAACCTCTGAACACCATGTTCTGTGAAGAGTCGTGGACGTCCAATTATTTCGCGTCTAGTGATAGTTTCACCGTCTTTCTCTTTCCGTAGATGCTCACGACAGTAGCGAGCAAGCATACCACCAGCTTCGCCGGTTTCGAGACACTCGGTTCACATGCTCTGCGAATAATAATCTGCCCTTTGACAAAGTCGCCTATCTCAGTGGATTTCCTAGTTGCAGCCGATATCTTCGTTAGTGTGATACCCCGTCCGCGTCTGCTTCGCTTACGTACTGTGTGCTTTTGTCACCGCTTCACGTGCGAGCGACGCGACCAGGCGACATGCAGCGTCACGATGGGCAGCGGGCATAACGTTTTCACTGATCAGTGTTGAGCCGTGGTAAAAATTCCTGTTTTGAAGAGCGCGCCGCAGCGCGTTGTGTGAAGCAGTCGCCCTCCGTTTCTGGCGGTGGCGCCGCTGTGGCAATCACAGCTTTGGTGTCTCCCTCTGGTGGGAAAGGGGAAAGCCCGTTCACGTGCATTTAAGGAGCGCTATGAGCTCGCTGGGCGGCGAGTCTGGTCAGTTGGTCAGCTGGGTCAGTGTGGGGCAGTCAGTGTCTGTCTCTCACCCGGAGTGCTAGTATGTGTTAGGCCGCCAGTCTGCTCGAGTTTGTTCAGGCAACGGTCATGGGCGGTTGAATCGATCGGTTGGACAGTCGCGCAATGGGACACAAGATGACTTGTCCGTCTTGAGCTTCGGCGCATGGGAGGTCGCCACGTCAGTCCAGTGGGCCGCGCCGTATAGCGAAGGGTAGTGGCTTCGCGGCCGACACGAGAGCAACAAGAGTCAACCCACGACATCGGGCTGGCCGGTGCGAGCTGCGACGTCGTGAGGCGGGAGATCGGCGCGCCTTCCTGCGTCCGTTGAAGCGGCTCGCAGCGGACGGTTCGAGAGAGCGTTCGGGGTGCTGCGCCAGGTCTTCGCCAGAAATCGCAGTTTATTAGAAGTTAAGTGATTCGTGATATGTTGTTTCATTTACTTGTTTTCTTGGTCAGTCTCTCGTCCCCAGCTTGCTCGTCTGTCTCCCGTCCGCATTTGTTGGGCAGTTAGTATCTGTCGGTCTGCCATACGTTAATAACTGCCTCTGTCATGTTTGTCGGATTCGGTGTTCACGAATTTATTGCTTGAAGTGTAACGGCGGAATTCCTGCAATATGTTTTTATCTTGCCTATCATCTTGAGAGGTGGTATAGGTGTAATGTAGAGCATATTTGTATATTTTATGTAAGACTGCATTTCATGGGTTTTTATTGAAATGGTGATAATAATAATGAGCGTATGGCATTGGTGGCCGGGAGATCCCTCGCGGGGCGGTTCGGCCACCGCTCCACAAGTTCTTTAACGCCACTACGGCGACTTGCGAGTGAATGATAATGAAATACACACTACACCCAGTCATTTCGAGGCAGAGAAAATCTCTGACCCCGCCGGGAATCGAACCCGGGACCCCATGCGCGGGAAGCGAGAAACGTATATAAAGTTGCCACCCTTCCACCGTAAGAGCTTTTTTTACACCTTCGATAGCAAGTTAATTTTTTTCATAGTTAGTTTTTAGTACCATTTCCATCCCTCCTACGGGGTGCATAGTTTATGTGCTTGCCTGAGTTGTTAAAATTTTTAGTTTAAAGTAATCTGGTGTGTTGCAGATTTGCACCAGTGTAGTCTTTCAGAGGTTGTTGTGAGCGGTCGTGACTACGGCCGTGTCAAAAGGCAGCGGCAAGGTTCTCAGCCCGAAAGCTCATACTGTCAATGTTTGTTCTTTCTACCTCTGAATAAAATTGTAACTTGATATTTTGAGGGTGCTTTCTGATTATAATTATAAATCTGTTTAAAAAAAAAGGGGGTTTTCAGGAATAAAATTTTCATTTGTTGAAAGAAATTTAATTTGTTTTCATCAGTTACCCACTGGCAACTACTTCCACGCTCACATAGTGTGATTAAATGTGTTAATGTTCTTGCTGAATCGCTAGTAAATAAAGTAAATTCTTAATAAAAGGTTTTGAAAGTAAATTCACGGTTCAAGTGTAAATTCTTAAACACCAAATTTAGACACAACTGCATTGTTTTTCGAGTGGCGGTTCTACATACGGCAAGGACTCTTAAAGTGAACAAGTAAGTCCTAATAGAGATGCCTGAGACCAAAAAATGAAAGATTTTGAGAAATCCTGCGTCCCATCAAAGAAAACAGAGAGTACACAAGGCGTCGCAGCCATGACCTGTATTGCCGCGTGAAGGAGATAAGTGACACCGTTCGGGAAAAACAATTGCTTTTTGTAATCATGTGACAGGTATGGTCCCAGGAAAGATATCTAACAGGATATTAACTTTCTTTCAAGATAAGAAAACCAAAGGGGCAAGGTTCACAGAAGTTGAAAAATATTACGAGAAATGAACATTTCTCCTAAAGATATCCACTGAAGACAGGGAAGTCGTGGGCCAAAGAGAGGAAGGAACACACGGAAATGAATGCAGGAACATTAGGCGGCATTTAAAACTCGGAAAAAGAGACAGTTGAATTGATGTGGTCCCTAGTTGGCCGATACGAAGAAAGAAGATGCAGAGAAAGAAGAGGTATACAGGAAGAAGTATATCTTAAAATGTCAGCATCACGAGCTGCAAACTAAAATAAAGAGAAACTGATGGACGATGGTTGGAGAGCAACCAAATGTTGTTTGGGAAACAGTGAATAAGGAGAAATTGTTTTTTTTTTCAAGGCAGAATCTTCAAACATAATTATAAGCCAACAAAAGGTACGCCAAGAAATGGAGATGTAGATGCGCTATGTTCGAACAAATACTGTCCTTGTTAAGCTTTTAATTAACCTGTGTAGTTCATTTTCAGATATCTAGCACTGTCTGCCGTCTGCTACGTATTGTCTATAAGTTAAAATGCCCGAACGCAGACGTGATAGCTGCCTAAGTCTGGACATCCTGGATCCGGTGCTTTCCCGCGTATCATCGGGAATGTTGATAAATACAGGCGGCCCTTTCCCGTTCCCTCAGCGCCCCTGCACTTTGCCGACACTTCCGCCTGATAGGAACGACTGCGCAGTACGCCGGGCTCTCCTTGACGTAGTAATTTGCGTCATCTGTCTGAGCTCTGTTGTCCCCAACGTTTGCTTTGGCATTCCACCAGCATGTTGTCTACCTCATACAGTATACGACGTTGTTTCCTTTCTCTGCAGGTGCTGTGTTCACGTTGGGTAACATGAGCCCGTGGACTGTATATGAAAAAGTACGATAGCGACATAGGTATATGTTCAGCAAGTAAACGATTTTAATCAGAAACAAATACAGTTTCTTGGCTGGGACAAATTTCTCTGGAATTAAATTAATAAGTTTCCATTCCCCGTTTCCAACCAAGGTTGTCGGGAGGTTTCTCTTGGTTGCAGGAGAAATGCCTGGATTGGAGGCCCTTCCCAAATAGTCCCAATTGGGATTCCCTCTTCCCCACTAAGAGCTCGCCTGATATTTGCCTGAAAAGTCACGGACTGCCCTGTAACACTTCTGGCACTAAATGTAACTGAGTTTTCTCTTTTGATGCTAGTCAATTGTCAGGATGAGCATTACTGCAAAGGGAATTTGATTATAAAGCATTATGTCAGGGTGAAAAATACTAAATTAATTAATTTTTCTCTCTTAACAACATGTGGGCAGGTAGAATGAAACAGCATTTTTACATAAGATAACTTTTATTGAAAGTTTGGTACAACTGTTTCCTTACTGGACGTTCTGGCTCGGAGAGCGGCAGCTGTGTCGTTCGCGAAGCCTTCTGCTGCGGCAGCGGCGGCGTCTGATTACGCCTGGCGGTGTGTATCTCGTGTCGCCGTCTCGCCCAGTTGACTGGAGACGCGCATCGTGCTGTGGCCCGTTTAATTATTGAGAACGAAGTCGTGAATCGGATGGTGATACCTTGGACGTGGCGTCCCAGTGTTTCTCTTCTCTAAGCAGCCGCATGTGTTGTGCGTCGGCCAGCGGAGCGGCGCGGCGGGGGAAGGCCAGTGTCCCGAACTCGAACAACGGACTCCCGCTTGCCAGTCTTCGGCTGTCATATCTTCATCCCAGCTCACAGGTGACTGCTGATGTGAGGCCGTCTCCTTCCTGTCCTCACGAGTCACACGGGTACATAAAAATAAGACTTCAAATACCTTTTAACTTCTGTCTTCTGGCGCCGAGGCTGCTGCTTGCTATTCCATTACAGCGGCGGACTTGGTGCGTCTGTGTATGATGAGTCTCTTCTTGCATGACAGTCTTCAGCACCGAAACTGACTGAAAACTACTACTACTCTTTTCGGGCGCACTCGCATATTTATTCACTTCAGTTCACTGGAGGTGAACGACTTCACGGTCATTGCCTCTTCTGTCACGTTGAAAAGCTTCTCGAAGAATCTTCTTAACGTCGGTCATTGGCTCTTGGAATGTAGGCGAGGGCATGTGACAACTGAGAAGCATGTGAGCCGGTCGGGCGATGCCCTGACGGCTGAATCGACAGCGTCCGCTTATGTGGGGAGGGCGATGGCTTTTCCTGAACGTGCTGACTTCGTGGTCATTGGCTCTGCTGTCACTGCTGCTCTGCCCGCTGTTTGCCAGTGTTAAACTAAGCTAAGTTTTTCATTTATTTTCTAATTTCTACTTCATTTCACATTGCTTTCACTAATTTATTTACCTATCTTAAGTACCACTAACACCCCAAATGGGTCACCACTCGACCAGCCTGCTCTACCTAGAGAATGCAATAATCATAATGTACAGTAGCAACACGTTCCAAAAGCCGTGCGCGAAAATTCGACTTTTCAGGAGGCCATATCTTAGGTCGTATTGAACCCAGAGTTAAGAGTCAACTGCTTTGGACAGCTCCTAGTCTAGATACCATTTGTGTACCTATCGAAAGAAAGGGCCAACAGTGCAGAGTCAAAACTTGAACCTTACACACTTCCTCCAGCCAGGCAACTTCAGCAAATTGGTTGTTTCTTTTGCATAAGTGTGATTTAGTGTGTTCCTTTAGCGGCTTGTAAAAGTACCATTTGTTTGTTCGTGGGCTGTTTCTGAGAAAACCCCGAGGAACCATAATTTTTAGCCGGCCGCGGTGGTCTAGTGGTTCTAGGCGCGCAGTCCGGAACCGCGCGACCGCTACTGTCGCAGGTTCGAATCCTGCCTCGGGCATGGATGTGTGTGATGTCCTTAGGTTAGTTAGGTTTAAGTAGTTCTAAGTTCTAGGGGACTGATGACCACAGATGTTAAGTCCCATAGTGCTCAGAGCCATTTTTGAACCAAACCATGATTTTTCGGTACGAAAAGTACCAATTGCGAGGACTGCCACTTCCATAATTTTTATTCATGGCCAATCGTCGAAATTTTTACTATATACTCTTAAGATGATGTTCTCCGGGTGTAAGTAGGCTGTTTCTGTTTTCTTATTGGCAACGTTACGTGGCGCTCTGTATGAAAATCACTGGCTGTGCCGTGTGCAGTCTGTGGCTAGTTTGCATTGTTGTCTGCCATTGTAGTGTTGGGCAGTGGCAGCTGGATGTGAACAGCGCTTAGCGTTGCGCAGTTGGAGGTGAGCTGCCAGCAGTGGTGGATGTGGGGAGAGAGATGGCGGAGTTTTGAAATTTGTAAGACTGGATGTCATGAACTGCTATATATATTATGACTATTAAGGTAAATACATTGTTTGTTCTCTATCAAAATCTTTCATTTGCTAACTATGCCTATTAGTAGTTCGTGCCTTCAGTAGTTTGAATCTTTTATTTAGCTGGCAGTAGTGGCACTCGCTGTATTGCAGTAGTTCGAGTAACGAAGATTTTTGTGAGGTAAGTGATTTGTGAGAGGTATAGGTTAATGTTAGTCAGGGCCATTCTTTTGTAGGGATTATTGAAAGTCAGATTGCGTTGCGCTAAAAAATATTGTGTGTCAGTTTAAACACAGTCGTGTATAAATTTTCTAAGGGGACGTTTCATATGTCGACCCTTAGCCGAGGATACCTCACTGGAATCTTCTGATTTTTTCATGTAGTTTGTGTGATTAGTGTAGATTTTGTTTATTGCTAGCGCGTAATTGTAGGGAGAATCTCCTTTGTAGTTGCAGTCTTTCATTGCTGTACAGTAAAACAGGTGTGGCACGCATGTAAATTTGCACCAAGTATTTCGCAGCTGCGCTTGCAATTAGCTAGATATTATTTTCAGTGCTATGTTAATGTTTTTTCTTATTTTTGCTCTTCAAATTGTGCTTTTCTGTGTTATCGTGTGAAATATTGTGACAATAATGGCGTGTGAAAAACTAGGCTCCAAAGTAAACTGAGAAATAATAGTGACGACGAGCGTAGCTTACCAGTACCACTGTGTAATGAATTAACAGACATTCAAAGTAGTAATTTGGTAACTGTGCATAGGGAAATGGAGCGGGTGTCAAATAATGGTGCCGCGCAGGATTAGCCGAGCGGTCTAGGCGCGGCAGTCGTGGACTGTGCGGCTGATCCCGGCGGAGGTTCGAATCCTCCCTCGGGCATGGGTGTGTGTGTTTGTCCTTAGGATAATTTAGGTTAAGTAGTGTGTAAGCTTAGGGACTGATGACCTTAGCAGTTAAGTTCCATAAGATTTCACACACATTTGAACAACATTTGAAATAATGGTGTAGACAGTGAAACAGGTAGTGAACAGGGAAGCATTATCGACCGATCGGTCAGCAACAGCTCGCCTCAGGAATCGGGAATGACGGAACACAATATTGCAAATACTGTGGACTCAGGTTTTGGGTTCTCACCGTTTTCTCAAATGAGTCAAGGCTCATTTTCCGCTTGTCAAAATGTGAATGTTGCCGGTGCAAATTCACTGCCGAAAAGCATAGAGGAACAGATTCCAGACACAAATACATTATTATTGCAATTAATGCAACAAATGAAACAAAATCAGAGACAAACACAGCAACAGTTAGACACAATGGAACAAAATCTTCAAAAGTTAGACACAGTGGAACAAAATCTTAAAAAGTTAGACACAATGGAACAAAATCTTCAAAAGTTAGACACAGTGGAACAAAATCTTAAAAACTTAGACACAATGGAACAAAATCTTCAAAAGTTAGACACCACGCTTGAACAGACACGGAAGATTTAACTACTGAGTTACATAACATCGAATCGAAATGTCAAAAAGTCTGTAATGACGTAAAAACACAAATTTGTGAGTATTTCCAACCTATCTTTTCGCGTCATGAAAATGCATTACAGAATCACGAAGCAGCCATAAAAGAACTGCAAGCTATTGTTCATGAAAATCACGACACCTTGCAAGCTAAAATTGACTCAGTTGCATCTACCGATTCGGTTACGCAACCTGCAAAGACTCAGGAAAACTTAAAGGACACAGTAGATACGATTTCAACACAAATGGACACTCTGAAACTTGGTTCAGAAAAACACACAGAGGAAATAATTTCACTATCGGATAAAGTAGCCGAACTTTCAGATCAGTTCACTAACTTATCTACAAAGGTAGATGATGATCTGAATGACACAAGACCTGTAGCCTTCACGGACACTGAAGAGTATGAACAAATTAGAAAATTCAAACAAAATCAAAATCAAATCAATACACAGTACAAAAGAGAAATCCGGGAAGTACAAGATCAGTTGGCACAAGTAATACAAGAATTACATATTTCAGAGGACACTTGCGCTCCAGTACGGGAAGAGGGACATAGAAATACGGAACAACCACAAAATAATAACACAGGACATTTCAGAAATTATGAAAGAAATTGGCAAGGTGCACCGAATTTTGAAATGGAACCGCCGAAACGACGTAACATTGACCGACATGCGACTCGCCGACATGATGAATTTGACTATAAGCTGTTTATTACTACACGTAAATTCAAAACATTTAAGAATTCAGGCAACGACATTCATCCACAAGCATGGCTTCATCAATTCTCTCATTGTTTTCCTCCCAACTGGTCATTGCAGCACAGATTAGAATTTATGTGTGGCTACTTAGAGAATGAACCAGCTGTAAGAATGCGATCGGTCATTCACGATTGTCACAGTGAAGGAGAATTTTATCATGCCTTCCTCTCAGCATATTGGTCTCAAGCTACACAAGATCGAGTAAAACATAGCATCATAATGATGAAACATTTCGAACAATCTGAATTCTCCAGTCTTGTGAAATATTTTGAAGACATGTTGCACAAGAATCAGTATCTTTCAAACACATACAGCCCCTCAGAACTCATCCGCATTTGCTTAATCAAATTGCCTGAACATTTACGACATATTATTTTAGCAGGACGTTGCAAAGACGACATTGAAGCTTTTCAGGGACTGTTACAAGAACTGGAAATTGACACTGACAATCGCGGAACGCGAAAACAGGAACAAAACAACTACAGGTCACATCCGTCTCAATTCCGCGATGACAGAAATAATACACGACAAGGCTATTCTTACAACGTAAATCGTGACCAAAACAGACACCACCCGTATGACAACCGTTGGCAGAGTAGTAATAATTATAGGGAAAGATCAACTCTCCACGGTAGTAACTATCACAGAGACAATCAGAGAAACAGACAATTTGGGAACCAAAATAATTATCAAGGGAGACAGAATAACTTTAGGCGCAACGGTCCAGTGCACAGTTACGATTCAGGGAGAAACTATGGAATCTACTGACACGACGACAGACGATATGATCGTAACGACAGACCTGAATTGCATCAGAACTGGCGGGTTTCAAACAGAGCAGGGCCCTCTCGACAAGGTGAATTTGTAGAAGTTAGGTCTCCAAATCCCAATATCGACGCGCACCAACAAAGAGACAATAGGCAATGACTCATACCGCTGGCAGCCACAAAACGTACTTCTGAAACAGACGACGCAGCTGCCGTAGCTAGTAATTACGTAAAAATGGAAGACATTAGGGACATCTTACTCCAGGAACAAGATGTAAAACATATCAACATTGCATATCCTGTGATTCACATTACTGTAAATGACGTAAAATTTACGGCAGTACTTGACTCTGGCAGTCCCATTTCAGTAATTAGTGAAACAGCTTTTAGCAAATGCAATAAATCGAACGATTGTACCACACTTCCGTTACGTAAGATTAAATTACAAGGTGCAATCTTTGGAAAAAGTGTAGATGTACGCCAACAAACCAACTTAGAATACTTTTGTCAAAGCCACAGCTTCTCTATGAACTTTCTTATTGTCCCATTATTGTCGACGGAAATTATATTGGGAGTAGACTTTTTGAATGGATACAAAGTAATCTTAAACTTTCATGATGCTGAAATAAGTTGAGAGAAAGAAGGTAGGTCAATAGCTTTGAAATTTGAAGATTGGCTCTCAAACCATGACGAGGAAATAAATCGGCTTTACCTTCTTTTAGACAACAGTTAGGAATTTTCTACGGAACTAGACACTAACAATCACTCTGCAAGTACTGACAGGGATGATATCGACGACACACTTGATACTAATGAGTTAATTCAGAATAAAATTCAAACAATTGGGAATTTTAATGACACTGATAGGCAGGACCTTTTTGAGATTTTACAAGCACATTCCACAGTTTTTACTCACAAAACAGGAACAATCAGGGGTTTCAATACCAATTTCGTGTTCGTGAGCATACTAAATTTTGTGTTAGACCATACGTAATTCCAGCACATTATAGGGACCGTGTTAGAACAGAAATACAATCTATGCTTGACGAGGGCATTATTGAGCCTGCAGTAAGCTCATACAACAATCCATTACATGTTGTTGAGAAGAAAAATGGATCGATCAGGCTTGTCTTAGATTCGAGACAAATCAATACTATCATCATTCCTGAAACAGACAGGCCGCAAACGTTAGAACTTCTTCGAAATTTTAATGATGTAAAAGTGTTGTCTTCTATTGATCTCAGATCCAGCTTTTATCAGATCGAACTTCATCCAGAATGTAGAAAATACACAGCTTTCCTTTGTTTCGGCGTTTGTTATCAGTTTCGGAAACTTCCTTTTGGTTTGAACATTTCTTCGGCAGCATTCATTCGCGGGCTAAATTCCATATTACCTGAGTTCTTAAAACGTCACATCACCTTATATGTGGACGATATTCTGATAGCAGAAGCCTCATGGGAACAACACAATCGCATCCTCAACAGCGTGTTACATATTTTTGCAGAATCTGGAATTACAGTTAACTTGGAAAAGTCTGAATTCGGTAGGACAAAGGTAAAGTTTTTGGGACATATTATTTCTTCTGAAGGCATTCAGCTGGATCCTGAAAAGTTAGAAGCAATCAGAGCCATTCCAGTTCCATCCACAAAAAAACAAGTCCGCAGTTTTCTAGGTCTCGTAAATTTTTACCGTCGTTTTCTGAATATGCAAATTCTTGTTACACCAAAACTTCGTTCTCTCACTGGAAAAAATACTATTTGGAACTGGGACGAACAAGCACAGTTGGAATTCAATTCTTTGAAAGAATCGCTACTTAACGTGCCAATACTAGGTCATCCAGATCTGTCACAAGATTTTTGCCTTAGCACGGATTCTTCTAAAGTCGGTCTTGGTGCCCATTTATTTCAAGAAGCCACAGAAAATGGCACTACCGTTCAGAAAACCATTGCTTTTGCTAGCCGAGTGCTAACAAAATCTGAAAAAAATTATTCCGTTACTGAATTAGAAGCTTTAGCTATCGTTTGGGCATTTAACAAATTCCGTTTCTTTCTTTCTGGTAAGCACGTAAAAGTATACAGTGATCATCGTGCATTACAATTTCTTATGTCTTCAAAATTAAATCATGACAGGTTAAAACGTTGGGCATTGTTTCTGCGAGAATTCCACTTCACAATAGTCTACATTCCCGGCAAGGAGAACATTGTTGCGGACGCACTGTCACGCGCACCGGCTGGGCATGAGAAAAGTAACACAGAAGGCAACCTCGAGAAAAATTTCAGTATTCTTTACATTCAGAAAGTCGCCTTTGAAAACTTCATCACCACATCTTTAAAGGACATTGCTCATGAACCAGATAAAGATCCGATTTGGAAAGACATCAAAAGTAAATGGCATGAAAAGACACACACTCAGATCCGGCATTATTACCTGGTTAGAAACAACATACTCTTCAAACGCTGCACTGTTGATGACAAGGTATGGGTAGTTTGCATTCCAGACGATTTTGTTAATAAGCTCATTTGGTACACTCATTTCAGCTACGCACATTTTGGTCCACGAAAATATTATCATATTCTTCGAACGACTTGTTATTTTAACAATATGGAAAAGAGAATTCGAAGAGTCTTGTCTATTTGTAAACTTTGTCAAAATGCGAAACCATCTACTATCTCACATCGTGCTCCGCTGTTTCCTATCATTCCTTCTAAATTAAAAGAATTTGCTGCTGTTGATCTCTTGGGACCGCTTGTCAGAACATCTAATCGATTTTCGTACGTTCTAGTCGCTGTTGAACTTACTTCAAAATTTGTTTCTTTCACATCGTTACGTAAAGCCACTGGACGGTCTGTATCCAACGCCTTTGTTAAAAATTTCTTACGTGAAGTTGGACACGTTAGTAAAGTCATTTCAGATAACGGACCGCAATTCAGATCTGCTGTTTGGTCACGCATGCTTCGGAATCATAAAATCAAACCTGTTTTTATTTCGTTGTACTCACCACATTGTAACCCCTCCGAACGGATTATGAAAGAAATCAATAAGCTTTGTAGACTTTATTGTCACAGAAAGCATCCGCATTGGGACAGATATTTACACTTACTTCAAAACGTGCTGAATGAAATGCCTCATGACTCCACTGCTTTATCACCTACTCTTGTACTGAAGAATGAAGAACCACCGAACAGAATCAGAGAGCTTGTACCTTTCCCGAAGACACGTAAACTTCGACACAAAGACATAATTGATTTGGCTATTATAAATATAAAATCTGCAGCAGACAATAGGAGAAAACTACACGGTAAAGCAAATGCAAAGAAATTATATATTGGTCAGAAAGTTCTCATTAAAGCTCATTCATTGTCACATAAGAAGAAACACTTGAGTCACAAATTCTTTCTAGTTTACAATGGACCTTACAGAATCCGACGTATACCACACGATAATTGCATTGAAGTTGAAACTCTGCGTACTAGGAAGAGTAAAGAATTACACCACATTGCACATGTAAAACCGTTTATTGAAAGATAATCTGCTTTTTAACTTTGTCTTTGCCATAAAACTTTTCACTTCACATTTCTAGTATGCATTGTCAGACTTAGAAACTGTTACCATGCAACAATGTTTGAAGTTAAATATCCAATCAAGAACCAAGAGAACTTATTTAAACAGTAAATACAAATGCATTGTTATAGTGAACTGACAACACAGTGTTAATGTGTGTGTACTTTCTTGCTTGTTAGTTGCACGATTATGTAACGACTATAAGGCTTACATACTTAGGACATATGCTGGTACTGCTAATGAGATTTTAATGCAACATTTTGGTTTACTTAAAAATACATTCTGGATTTAAATTACTTTATGTGAGATACCAGATGACACAGTGATTAGTTTATGAGACAGCTGCACGATTTTATCACGACGCTACTAATGAGTGACAATTTACAATGTTGCTTTTGTGCTGTATCTGTTTTATATCTGCACAGTTTTTCTGAATTATTCTGGAAAGTAAAACATGTTTTAGTAGTAACTTTCGTGGTATAGCTATAAAGAGACAGCCTTTTCCGTAACACAACAATACGTTACAGCACAGTACTTTCTTCATCACGGCAATAAGCGTAATAACTAAGATATCTATACGCAAAGCATTTCACTTTTGTTTATCATGAGGTAAGTAGATTGACTTCCACAGAACTTTGCTTACGGACGACGATAATTACGAAACTTGGCAAATTTTTACCGTTAAGTAATAACAGAGATTATCTTACAGCAAGACGCACAGTTTAGCGCTGCAGTACACATATTTGAGTGATTAATTTTGTACTTAAAACATTTATTTTTACAGATTTTTGAATTACAAAGATACAAAGGTTTTCCGTGATATATTTCACTCTATTGCTGTAATTTGTAACACCTGAGGGTATAATTACATTAATCCTCAGAGGGGTACACGCCTACTTTGTGTAACATGTGTGTGGCAAGCACAAGGAGCCCTAGCTAATATGGTATTTGCTTATACAACTTTACACATCGGTACCATATTTCTCTAACACAGAATTACACAGCTATCTGATCATTTAACTGAGAGAGACAAATATTTATTTTACTACATCAGTGACAGATGTTCACACTTACGAAATTGTATTTTGTCTGTACTTTGTGAATTGTTCATATTTTTTTGGAACCACTGTGATACTATGAGAGCTTTGAATGATGTACTTGGTATGGGATCATGATTTTTAAAGTACGTTTGAAGTAGATGACACTTTTGAAATGAGCAGAGATTTTTTTTTTTAGGTTTTGAAATTATTGCAGAAAGCTATGACGTTTTTGAGATTTGACTGAGGTGTTATGATGTTATTTTTATGACGACGATGTGTATTATGCTGTTGAAGTATGTTTATGATCAATAAGATGATGCTACCGTATATGAGGAATTTGATTATGCTATGTATTTATTATGATGAAATATTGAAGAAGTGTCGACGAATATGTATATGAATAATGAGTAGTGGTTAGGGACTCTGATTTGTGGAAAAGGATGTTGGAAACCAAGAATCATACTTTAAGAGTTATGAAATGTGTGTAAATGCGTGAATGTATCACAATGCCAACGAAAACTTTTTGAACACTGTTATATTCATAGGATTTTGTTTCTACACATTTGCAACGCAAATTCTCGACCTGTGAATTTTTTTATATGAGGCTGTCACTGTAATGCAAATTGGTGTCGTAAATATTTAAGTAAGAATGTTAAGTAACCACCTTCATGTAATGAGTCGTGGGCACCCAACTGCGCGACAGTCGCCTGGAAAAAAGCCATTTGTGTGTGCCTTTCAGAGGCACAGGTGGAGAAAAAAAAGGGGCCATTATCCTCGCTATTGACATTCCTTTGTAGAAATCATCGCAAATACGACACGCTCAAACTTGAAAACATATGATAACACTGTGGTGCTCTTAATTTATGATATTTACTGAAATGCCTAATGAAATGACGAGAAATGTTTTTATGTCTATACACCTGATTATGACTACTGTCTTTCTAGTTGAGAGATTTTTTTACTACCTTATGAAATGCCATATGGCTAATGAATGATGTTTCATGCCTTCCATTGTACATATTTACTCATTTTCTTTAATATCTAGTTTCTATCTGCACTGCAGTATTGGTTATTATAAAATTTAATACATGTACTAATATCACTATTTTCTGTCTACAGACCCAGTAAAGAATACGTTTATGATGTACTTTCTTAGAAAAGAGAGCACAAATAGACATTTCCCTTCACAGGAATTGCATAAATAATTTTTTAATGACTTGGTAACTTTCTTGCAGAGTACGTTTTTGTGACGCATCACTCTAGTGTTAAGATGTGACATAGGTATTAAAAATGGCCATTTTTACTGTAATATTCTTTCTGCTTGAGCTATGTCATGTTTAGATATAAGTTATTGCATTTGCTGCTGCTGTTTGCCAGGCATAGTGCTACTAAATTTCACTTTACATTACTCTGTTAAGCCAGTTTTACTACTGATTTATTTTTCTTGTTTGCTGCTCATTGCCTTATATTAGTTGTAATATTGCTGCTTGCTTTGCAAATTTGCATTTTTTGTCATTGCTGTTTGTATTAATTGTTTTGTGCTGATGCATTGCCTCATCCCTTAGTTTATGCATCTGAGCTCAGTAGATTTAAGTTAGTCTTGAGGGGTGGACTGCATAAGAGAATGAGTTGCGATGAATTGGAAGAAATGCATTGAGAACTTATACGAAAAAAGTACAGAAAGCAGGTATAGATAGGACTTTTTGGAAATAATGAAGAACAAAGGGAGATCTCCGAGAAGTAAAGAAAATTTTGTTTGCAAAATACTGCAGTAAAACAAACCCTGTCCTTTCCTTGTGTTATTCTGCTATGTGTTTGCGTACTCTTGTATATTTGTGTTTTTCCTATCTTAATGTGTTTAGCTAATAAGAGTTATGTTGTAGAATTTTTCGGATAATATGTTATTTTCTTTGTAAAGATGTTTAGACATTATTTATTCTGTTTTGTTTTAATGTTCATGTTGATGTTTCGAAAGTTATTCTGATCTTTCATGTATGTACTTATGTCATAATTCTTGTAACACTGGTGTATATGTTTATTTCTATTCTTTTGTAATGCCTGCATTACCACAAATGTTATCTGTATTGTTATGTTCTTTAATGATGTATTTTGCACCTTTGTTATTGTATTCTTATGTTATAAAATTGTAATTGACACCAGTTCATCAAATTAAGTAACTGGTAAGTTACATTTCACTGCAGACGTTTCTGTTGGTCATAGTATATGGACAATATGTGAGAAGTAGGGACTGTTAGTGTTTGCACGTGTGTTGATAATTCAGCAAGGGACTGGTTAACAGAATTGCTGGTTCTAAGGACAACTCCAAAAAATTTTGTGAGTGCACAAGTGGTGGTTTATGGACTTGCTATATTCTCTGCAAGACTCTTCGATGGTGATTGTGCACCTGCACAGTAGCAACAGATGGCTGCTGGCCATCTCTACAAGGACTACAGTGGGTCTGCATCTTTGATGACCCACCAATACCATTAGTTCTACAAGGACTGTAGTGGGTCTGCACCTCTGGTGGCCCACCAATACCGTAATCTCTACCAGGACTACAGTGGGTCTGCTCTGTGATGACCTACCTACAAATATTCTTCAAAACGTCGAATGATTCTGTTGTGGGTTTGCTCTGTTGTGGCCCATTACCTGTCAGCATGTCGAGAGTCACCACTGTCTTTCCGTTGGAAGGACAACACTACTTCTTCAAGACTGCATGGAAATCCGCTACTTCCGTGTACATTTTCTTTTACTGCTCAGACTTGGAGAAAAATGCTGCAATTTTACTGTGATGTATGATCAGGACTGTCTTTATGGACTGTGAGAAAATTTTAGCTTTTGACCAACATTGTATGAATATGTGTGTGCATTTGATATCTTTGTTATTGTAATCATGAAAAATTTTATCAAATCATTATTGGCCACTGCCCAAAACAATTTGTAAAATTTTTTGTGGGGAGCATGGGGGCTATGTAAGTAGGCTGTTTATGTTTTCTTATTGGCAACGTTACGTGGCGCTCTGTATGAAAATCACTGGCTGTGCCGTGTGCAGTCTGTGGCTAGTTTGCATTGTTGTCTGCCATTGTAGTGTTGGGCAGCGGCAGGTGGATGTGAACAGCACATAGCGTTGCGCAGTTGGAGGTGAGCCGCCAGCAGCGGTTGATGTGGGGAGAGAGATGGCGGAGTTTTGAAATTTGTAAGACTGGATGTCATGAACTGCTATATATATTATGACTATTAAGGTAAATACATTGTTTGTTCTCTATCAAAATCTTTCATTTGCTAACTATGCCTATCAGTAGTTAGTGCCTTCCATAGTTCGAATCTTTTGTTTAGCTGGCAGTAGTGGCGCTCGCTGTATTGCAGTAGTTCGAGTAACGAAGATTTTTGTGGGGTAAGTGATTTGTGAAAGGTATAGGTTAATGTTAGTCAGGGCCATTCTTTTGTAGGGATTATTGAAAGTCAGATTGCGTTGCGCTAAAAAATATTTTGTGTCAGTTTAAGCACAGTCTTGTATAATTTTTCTAAGGGGATGTTTCACGGGAGCTTGAAACTTTTTCGATGTCATTATCCGTTACCGAAATCAAAAGGTTACGCACGTAAAATATGCACGTAATATCCGGTATGAGGCGTCAGTGGCAAGCGTTCTAGGATCATTGCAAGGATTCTGAGATCACCAAACTATGTCTTATTCAGCATTTTTTCTTCACTAAAACTTTATGACGCGTTGTATCTGTGTAATGGGCACTTCACGCCTTTACAAATACGGCCAATGTGGTACTACATGGACAAGCAATGGGCTAAACGGGTCTTAACATGACTGAAAACAACTTAAAATAACTGCCAAAAATTACGTAAAATTGGAAAGACTGTAAATTCATAAAATATTTCTAATGACATTTTTACTCTTTTAAGATACAAACATAAGCCGAGCGTCTTAGGTGAATTGCTATCAATGAGCAAAAGATGCAAGAAAAATGTAAAGCAAACGATTTTGTGTTATCTTTATATGCGTACTTAATTATTGTGTATATGTGTCAAAGTGTATAAATGAGTCGAAGTATGTATGCATACAGTGAAAACTTTACTCGCTAATAGAATTCGCTTTACATAAGCATCACACACCGCTGTTGCAGAGAAAAGAATAGAGCCAGCGGAAAAATGCTCATGTCTGAGCACAAAAAAACGGATATGTTCCTCTTTTAAAGACTCTGAGAGAAATATGGGTAACCAGCTGCCTCAGTCCTCATGATCCACTCCGAAGTTAGTTAATTATTTGGAAGTTCTATAGCTTTGATCTCTCATTGTATTACGGAACTTGTCAGTTATTATACAGGTGTAACACATTTTCTGGGTGAAGGTTATAGCAACATGTTTCCACGTTACATGGCTCTTAATATTTAAGAATCTTCAAACGGTTTTTTACCAAAAAAGTGTTGTGAATTGACGAGATCCACAGTGAATGAAGACGCGATTGTCTTCTACAGCAATTTAAGCTACCTTCACTTTTCTTTTAGTATCGTGAATTACACTTAGTTCTAGGAGCAATGTCTCTTTGATGGCTCAAAACATTTTCTGAGTATGTAATAGCTAAAAATATCTGTCTTTGTGTGTGTGTGTGTGTGTGTGTGTGTGTGTGTGTGTGTGTGGGTGGGTGGGTGGGTGTGTATAGAGAGAGAGAGAGAGAGAGAGAGAGAGAGAGAGAGAGAGGGAGAGAGAGAGAAGGAAGGAGAAATGTAGAAAAAAAATGGCTCTGAGCACTATGGGACCTAACTTCTGAGGTCATCAGTTCCCTAGAACTTAGAACTACTTAAACCTAACTGACCTAAGGACATCACACATCCATGCCCGAGGCAGGATTCGAACCTGCGACCGTAGCGGTCTCGCGGTTCCAGACTGTAGCGCCTTGAACCGCTCGGCCACTCCGGCCGGCGAGAAATGTAGACTTATTTACAGATAACTATTACGTAAGTTATGATACTGTGCCACTTTGGGGTCTTGGAATGCACATTGTCCAATAACCCCGGCATATCCACATATAGAACCGACTATTAATGAAGTACTGTGCCAAAAGAAGTACATAATATGTAAAGAATACGATGAACGCAGTTGATGTATTTTTGACATTTCTTTCAGTCACACAAATTTACTAAAAAATGTTCAAATGTGCGTAAAATCTTATGGGACTCAACTGCTAAGGTCATCAGCCCCTAAGCTTACACACTACTTAACCTAAATTAGCCTAAGGACAAACACACACAACCATGCCCGAGGGAGGACTCGAACCTCCACCGGGACCACCTGCACGGTCCATGACTGCAGCGCTTCAGACCGCTCGGCTAAACCCGCGCGGCCACAACTTTGGACAATTAATGTCTTCTCGGGATTGATGAAAATGACGGGGAATTCCCTATCGAGAGACTGGGCACAGTGGTTAACACGTCGGACTTCCGTTCGTGTGGATCAGAGCCTTTCAGTCCTAGGTTTTCCACGGTTTTCCTAAATCCGTCAAGCTGAATGCTAGCACGGATCGATTGACAAGGACACGGCCAGCGTCCTTCCCCATGCCTAAAATGCCGGAACTTGTTCTTCGTCTTTAACATACCCGCCGGCGGTAGGACGCTAAATCTCATTCTTCCTTCGCCCCTATGGAATTTTCTTAACGAGCCGCGAACTGAGTCTCCGGATCGTATTTACGATATGGTAGCTCTTCAGGTGTAGAGACGGGTTTCCCCTCAGCCTCGAAATCTACCGACACCAGCGAATGTAAGACAACACCAGCGGATAAGTTGCGACATGCGAAAGTACGTGTGCTGAGCGAGGAAATGCTGGGCTTTAAACCTCATATCGACATCTAGATCCTCACAGACGGAACATATGCTCAGTTGCTGAAGGGATGGGAACGAGGGAACCTCGGGTGCTCTTTCATTTTCGTTTCGTCCTCAGATATGCCACAGCGACTCGTCTGGCAATGATCCATCGCTACCGCGACCAGAATCTTCACCTCCTAGCCAGAATCCACACTCCCATAGAGGTGTGCGGCATGTGAGACAATTGATACGACGCAGTTAGAAAGAAGTTTCGGAATTAGGCAGTGTGTGGAATTGCTTTAGCCGTGGCGGCTTGTCATACTGTATTGATATCGATATACTCTTATTTTTGGCTCTAAGATGTTGGCCAGCGAGCGCAGCACCCTCTGGCGTGGCCTGGAGGGCCGACTCGCTGGGCCCGCAATAGCAGTACGACAGTGTGGTGAGGGAAGCTGCAGTGGAGCAACCAAGCGGAAAGGAGGCCTTTTGCCGCCACCCATTTGTCTCTGTAAACTGGGAAGGATCTGCAGGGGTCATGTCGGTCTGTGTGTGGCTCGCGGTGCCAACGACCCTCAGGAGTGGATTATTGAAAACACACCGCGCAGTCTGAGGCGTATTTACCGGAATTTCTGGGTGCTCTGGCTCTGTTTACTGAAGTCCTGCCTCTAATTAATTGTTGTTTAATTAAATTCTTAATCACGTTTAATGTAATTCAGTCTGTGGAAAATAAATTCATATGTTGTACCTGTGAATGAACTGCCAAATTCCCATTGGTCTAGTCCTTCCTCGTTTTCCTTCCTGCCCAAATTAAAAGGCTGTATTTTCACATTTCAAGTTCATTTAAACGAACAGAGAGCAATTCAGAATTAGGCTGTATGTTGTAAGGCATTAGGTCAGTTAAAACGATAGAGAGTAAAACAGAAATCAAACCGTCATGTAAAGTACACACTACGTAACTAGATAGTAAATAGATTCATGTTACTGATAGAAATGCTACCAGCATACGTGCTCCATACGTCCTGGATGACTCAGTTGTAGTTAACTGTATGAACTCGTGTAAATTAACAGGCAAATGCAAGATCACACGTTAATTTCATATTTACTTCAACTCAAATTTATCCATGTTTTACGGGCGTTATTTGAGGGCTACGATTGTACTGTAAGATTTTTATGAAATAATACTGTATACTGCAACATTCACTTGTTATTAGTATTTTATTAGCACGGCGCGTTTCCGCAGCATGCTGCTATCATCAGGTACATTTACAGTTACTTTTTCATTGTAATTCACATGAAGTGAGGTTAGTTTCCTTTGCTATGTGTGCCAGTGAGATTACATATGAAGAAAACTTCAGAAACGTAAATATGTTATACTGTGTACATTACGTGACCAGCATGATTAGCCATTTTGTTGGTGCATTTACTTAAGTTTCTAGATTTACAGAAGGCTTTTTCCACCGGTCCTCTCGAGTGGATTCTAGAGTCTAATGATATTGCGTACCTATAGAGTATGGGCAACGGCCTTGCCGCAGTGGATACGCCGGACCCCGTGAGATCACCGAAGTTAAGCGCTGTCGGGCGTGGTGGGCACTTGGATGGGTGACCATCCAGGTCGCCATGCGCTGTTGCGATTTTTTCGGGATGCACTCAGCCTCGTGATGCCAATTGAGGAGCTACTCTACCGAATAGTAGCGGCTTCGTTCAAGAATACCCCTCCTATCCGCATCCTCCACTGAGGATGACACGGCGGTCGGATGGTACCAGTAGGCCACTCGTGGCTTGAAGACGGAGTACCTATAGAGTATCGTCTCAGTTGTTCGACTAGACTCGTGATTTCCTGCCAGAAATGTCACAGTTCGTAGTAATTGGGGGAAAGTCATCTAGTGGAACCAATGTGGTAATTGGGCTTTGCAAGGAAATGTTCCGGTCCACATGCTGTGCTTCAAATATAAAAACGCTTTAGGAGCAATTCTGCAGAGTTTTCTAGATTATCTGGAGCTAAGAAGTCTACGTAACATGGAAATGCGTTAAAATTTGTTTACACAATAAAGTACACAAATTTAAACGTGATAGATTCAGTTGAATACCTAGAGATTACAGTTAAGAACAACTTAAATACGAAACGAACACATAAAATGTCATGAGGAAAGATTGTATTTTACTGACAGAACACTTTGAAGGTGGTTGCCTACTACCGCGTAATGGGGTAGGGAGGGTCACGGATACAAGCAGAGGGTTGGGATGGCAGTCATTAAACAAAGGCGTGTTTCGTTGCGGCGAGCTCTTATTGGGACATTACAACCACCAGCTTTCTCCTCCAAATACGAATTTTTTTTGCTGACTCCCAAAAAAAATGATTGTTTATAAAATATCAGAAATCCGAGTTCTCTCGGGAACATTTATATGTCCATTTTCCCACGTGCTTTTCAAGAGTGGAACGTCCACAAATAGTCTGGAAATGATTCTATAAACCGTCTGCCAAACACTTAAAAGTGAACTGTAGAGCAATCAAGTAAATGTGCAATCATATAAAATATTATCTGCATAGATATAAATAAAACATACGACAACGAACTCCTGATTCGAACGCTCCTACTATAGTTTCGTAAACAATCAGCCTATAGATTGTTCCCTCTCTCTCTCTGCAGTTGGTCGGGGTGGAGGTCATACGACGCCTGTTCAAGTTCATTGTTGATACTTTCACTCATTTTTTTTATTATTATTGTTACAGAGGATAGCCAGCCCTCTGAATACGCTGAGCTACCGTGCCAACATCCAGTCAGCCACTGAAACAGACGTGAAATGCTCGTCGTTGTAGTAATTCTACCGACGTGGAGTTCTTACATTTCAACCGTTTCTACGTGCTCGAATAATGATTTTCAAACGAAATGATACGATGACTTAAGCCGCAATGAATCTCGACATATGCTGTACCCTAACTATTACATTACTTCTATTTGACGATGCAAACACCAAGCTGAAGCTCCACAGACCGCTAGAGCTGTGAACACTGGCACTTCTGAAATTCGGCCTGCGCAATGCTCTGTTCTTGTGCTAGAAATTATTCGGGCCGGGCAGCGTTTTTGTCTCTCATTGTACATCCAGTGCATTTGCCGTACAGTCGCCAGCTTCCCTTGACAGTATTAAAGTCGTCACTACACAGGCTTAATGTAACTGTCTTCATACAGATTCCGAGGCCCTGCCACTGTACTGGACAGCTGGACAGAGTACATTGTCAACAGTCACTCGACCGCCCTCACGCTGATTTGTTGCAGCTTCTGCAGAAATCTCCACGAAGATAGAACAGGGTAATGCCCAAAGTCATGTGGGCAGAGTCACACACGTTCAGGGAATCAAATGCAATTTATCACCTTTAACCTCCACCAAGTCCATTTCTTCTTTTAAACACCACCTAACAGACCCACTATTTGATACGAAACGTGTTCCGATCAGTCACGTGCGTATGCACTTAATGGTAAATTCGAGTAGTAAATAACTAAATCAGGACGCCACGCCCACACAGGGGCACTAGTGTATTATTTTGAGCTTTCCGCACTGGCAGAGCACACATCTTCACATCTTGAAATACAAGTTGTAACACGTTTGAACAGACCCATGGAACGACGTGCCCTTTACCCCAGGAAGAGCCACCCATAGACAACGGATTTCTGAGCTCCAAGGCACTCGCAAACTGTTTTAAACATTGAAGTATTTCAGCCTAGCAGGCTTTTGGAGAGGAATGATTGACTTTGCGCTCAAATGCAAGCACTCCCTTAGAGGCATCCCATTCTCCCACTACCAGCACTTCTCTGGGAAGTATTGGGCGCTGCCAGTACTTCTAACAACTGAAATAGGGCTGGAAAAAAATACCAACATCATGGGAAAGTCTCGTCCCTTATGGCGTTCTAGCAGACGTGGACGACAACCTTCAGTATGTAATGTTTATTCCCTATATTTTTTTGCGACTTAGGGCAAACCTATACACCAGTTCGACGCTAGCAGACAACGCCGAACCACCGTCCATGAAATTATATGGAAACAGATGTGGGATGAGTTTGGAGTCCAGAGGCAGTTTACAGACTGTAAGAGGACAGGTTCAAATGGTTCAAATGGCTCTGAGCACTATGGGACTTAACTTCTGAGGTCATCAGTCCCCTAGAACTTAGAACCACGTAAACCTAACTAACCTAAGAACATCACACACATCCATGCCCGACGCAGACTGTAGCGCCTAGAACCGCTCGGCCACTCAGGCCGGCAAGAGGACAGGATCACAGTTATGCAGGGAAAGGGTGGTGTGGAGCCACCATTATAGAGGTGGGTTGCGTTACGATTAACAAGATGAGTAGATTTCAGAAATGTGGGAGGAGAGGATCCTTGAAATTACCCTGTATTGTGTGTACAGTCGTTCTTCCGTAAAAGTACTATGCGAAATAAATATTTGGTTTCATAATTCAGCCGTCATCAACATATTAAATAGCCACTGCTTGAGTCCAGGGTACGTATTTACAGCAATTTTAATATTTTACTTATAACAACACCTTTACTTGTATAGGATCTGGTGAAGCTCTATACATTACTAAAAAAGGTAATATGTCTTTTCAACCGCCGGCCGGAGTGGCCGAGCGGTTCTAGGCGCTACAGTCTGGAACCGCGCGACCGCTACGGTCGCAGTTTTGAATCTTTCCTCGGGCATGGTTGTGTGTGATCTCTTTAGGTTAGTTAGATTTATAGTTCTAAGTTCTAGGGGACTGATGACCTCAGAAATCCCACAGTGCTCAGAGCCATTTGAACCATTTTTTGTCTTTTCAACCAAAGCTGAAAAGAAAGTGAGATTAGTTACGTAATTAGAACTAAAGTCTAACCTCGCTTCTTAATTGCAAAGGCGGCCTTCCATTCCGTCTGTACTCTCGAACAACTCCTACGGAAGACAAAGAAATTTGTGCGTGGAACATGCTCGTGGGCAAAACATGTGCCCCATTAGGGTAACGCTCTACGAATAAGTGCCGTCCCAGTGCAAGACTACCATTACCTTTCATGCTCTTCTCTTATCGTTCAGATCACCAATTTCCTATTTCCATGCGTCTCGATCTCAGGTAGCTGTTTCCATTGAATTATTAATAGCTATAATTCAATTTCAGAAACGTTAATTCCCTTTTGCTCGCTGTGTTGCTGGGACTGTTTTGAACTTTCAGAATTATTTCTCACTCGCCATTACAGAGTGCCCTCCACTTGGTGCTAGGTGGAGGTAACTTGTCGGCGCCACGAGTCTAACCCCTGGGTTGGGTCCCTATAATTCCGGCGAGGGTGACTGCCGCTTTCTGGCCGGTTTGCTGAGCTGGTGGGGCGGCTTTGACGTTCCAGCCTTTCTTTTGTAGTCTACTGGAGAACCGTTACAGAGCGCCCTCCACTTTGTTCCAGGCCGAAGTAACAAGTAGGCGCCAGGAGTCTGACCCATTGGGGGGTGGATTCTCAGAATTCTGGCGAGGTTTGACTGCCACTTGCTGGCCGTGTATAGCCGGCAAGCCTTCAGAGAATCCGCCTCAGCAGAAACTCGGCCCGTTATGGTACCGAATCTCTTTTCTCATAGATGCACGCGACTCATGTAGCAAACCACATTTACAGAGTGAGGTTTAGTGTGGGCGTGTATCCTGGAGGGACGGCGTACAGCTCTCCAGTCACAATCAGCATTTCTGCCGCTCCATAAACCACTTCATATCGATTCCATGATAGTTCCTTCCAGTTCGCTACATCATTTGAGCTCACGCTCTGTCTTTAACAATAATGATATTGATTTCGATGAAACATAAATTCAGCCGGCCGATGTGGCCGAGCAGTTCTAGGTGCTTCAGTCTAGAACCACGAGACCGCTCTGGTCGCATGTTCGAATGCTGCCTCGGGCATGGGTGTGTGTGATGTCCTTAGGTTAGTTAGGTTTAAGTTATTCGAAGTTCTAGGGGACTGATGACCTCAGATGTTAAGTCCCATAGTGCTCACAGCCATTCGAGCCATTTTTTGAGAAACATAAATTCTCATATACAGTACATTGCTATTTTCCCAACGCATTCTTCTTCACTTTTCTCTACTTTTTCTAAGCTTCAAGAAACACAAAGGGAGTTCAAACAATAAGTTAAACAATGTTATGCCTCGCCAAATAACTATCAGTGAATTCCGCGCTATCCTTCATAGTGACACAGATACATGACAATATTTTTAAATTTGGCACTTTATTTTACAGGTCCGTCTTAATCACACAAACTTTTATACTTCACTATTACCGGTTTCGGCTGCTGCCACTACTTTTGTTGCTCCCAAGTTTCGGTTGGTTCAAAAATGGTTCAAATGGCTCCGAGCACTATGGGACTTAACATCTGAAGTCATCAGTCCCCTAGAACTTAGAACTAGTTAAACCTAACTAACCTAAGGACATTACAAACATCCATGCGCAAGGCAGGATTCGAACCTGCGACCGTAGCGGTCGCGCGGTTCCAGACAATAGCGACTAAAACCGCTCGGCCACAACGGTCAGCGTTTCGGTTGGTATGATCTGCTGTGGAAATGAAGAAGAATTCAAGAACAAGCCTTCTGTCGCTGATTTATAGTATTGTGGGTTAGTCGTTGTTCCCATAAGCTGCTGTTAATCTATACAATGTTAATCTAAGTCGAACCCTTGTATCCTCTGCCATTGGTCATCAGCTGCATTGCTCAAGCATCTAATCTCATATATATCACCCACACCATTTCGTTTCACTCTCAACTTCCCGTCAGGAAATGCCTTAAATGAAAGATCTGGATCTTACTTTGAAACATGCGTCCAGTTGATCTTGGTCCCATTATAAGAGGGATACCGATACAGCAGATTTCAAATTACAGGCTTCCCCTCTGGATATTTCGTAGGTCTTTTTTTCAATAATGGGTTAAGAGAATCTTAATTAGCTTGGAGGATTTTTATAGCAATGCCAGGAACTGGAGCACCTTGTGATTGCTGTTTCAGTGAAGTCAAGATCAAAAACTTCTTAATGTCGAATATATGTGAAAGCAGGCTGTCAAATTCACCCTCTTGTCGATAGAATACAGCACAACAGCCAAACTCCATTCAGTAACACAATCAGTGAGTTTGCTTCATTCAAACGAACAATGCGGGGTAAAATTTTAATAAAAACACAGTTGACCGAAGGGAATTTTTTTGTCAAGTATAGCGTTTTTCCTTCGTTCCTGATTAATATCTTATGGACTATTAATAATTTGTGAGGGGCAAACAAAATTTTGTCTCCATTATGTATCATACTAAAACTAATTTATAGTAGCTGTCGTAAGTAATATTATAAAGATTTCACTTTACTTTCAATATTTTTAGAAAGTCATAGAATTTGTTATGTACTGACCATACTGATATATTTGATTTGTGCAATATTTCTCATCAGTATAGCCCATCCAAGAATTACATACCATGATAGTATGGGAACGGGAGAGCAAAAAGATGCGGACGCCTGAAACCGCGAATATCACGGATGAAGCAACACTCCCCCCCTCCCCACGCCCCACTTTATAACTGACGATGACCGACTCACGCGAACGACTGAGAGCGCATTAACAAGAACAATGTGGGCCTAACAAGCACGCCCCATACCACAAAGGACGTCAACAGGCGTTCTGCATCGCATCCATTAATACTAATACCATACGATCACGGATCAAGGCTATATTACTCTAAGATCTGCTACATGCAACGGATATAGGTATCGCTCTTTTACAGGAATTCCCGTTCCTCTGTGGTTACGAAAACTTGATGTCACCATCTTCAGAAACCGACAGTGGCGTAGTGATATGACTTAAGGAAGGCATCGTAGCGAAGGACGTCACCTGCCTACTATCGGCACGCAGAATGGCTGTGACTGCACTTGGACTGTGCTCACCAACGTCTATGCGTTCTTCTTCGCAGAAGAAATGGCTCCGCTTTTTTCAGGACGGCACACTCATTGTATCCTTAGCGGGGACTTCAATTGTGTACTGGCACCGAAGGATCAGTTCCCACGTATTACCTGTGCCTAGTCCGCCTGCTTAGCTGGGTGGTAACGTGCTCGCCTCCCACGCAGGCGGGCCCGGGTTCGATTCCCGGGTGAGTTGGAGATTTTCTCTGCTCGGGGACTGGGTCTTGTGCTTATCATTTCCTCCTCATCACCGGCGCGCAAGTCGCCCAATGTGGCATCGACTGAAATAAGACTTGCAGTTGGCGGCCAAACTTCCCCGAATGATGCCTCCCGGCCAACGATGCCATACGCTCATTTCCATTTTTGCCCGTGCAAGAACTGAAATCATTGGTACGGGATCTGCATTTGGTAACCTCGTGGGAACATATCCATGGAGACCGAATTGGATATACGTATGCAACTAGCCACTACGCCAGCCTTATCGATCGCTTCTCCATCATGCGCCGCCTCCAACCTGACATCCATGATGTAGAAATACAGCCAGCAGACGTCACCGACCACTCTGTATAAATCTGCACGATAGCCCTCCAAAGCAGCAGGTGTGGTAAAGCCGCGGTCTGTGGAAAATGATTGCAGCCCATCTTAAAGCTCCAGATTGTCATCAAGTTACTGAACAAGTGTGGCATTCTGACAGGCGTCTACTGATATACGCTACGACATTATGTTGGTGATTGGACTGTACCAAATCGGCGGTACGGCGTGCATTGATTGCTTTGGGACGCGAACACTCACAATGGAGGCGGCAGACTTTAAATTTCTGTTTCACGATATTATGAGATCGTACCAGCCAGACCCCGTCTCCTTGAACAGTTAGTGGTACAACGAGACAATAGAAAGAATCATTGCTGTTATGCGTTCTCATCTGGAAGGAGCGGCGGTTCGCGAAAGGACACTAGATTGGGGTGCCGGTGAATGCCCAACGATTCATCATGTCATTAATGAACATAAGCCGCGTAGCGGAGCCCTAGAACCTACCATTGACACAGAGGATGGCGCACATCTGACGACACAAAATGACGTAGAAAATGCCTTCGTTAACTACTATACCCGCTTATACACTGAAGAATAACACGGCAGAACGACCCTACAGCACGTTAGATGCTCTTTGGGATGCTCGATCAAGAAGCGGAACCACGCTACTGGAGAAAACTAATGAGGCAAGGGGGCGCCCAGTGCCGTCGGGTCCCGACGGAATACCCTTGGACTTTTATCAGATCTTTAAACACTTCATGGTTCCCTATTGGACTGAAATCTGCCACGAGCTAATATCTCCCGACGTGCCACTTTCGCCTGTCGTTGTAGAGGGGATGATCATACCAATACCAAAACCTTCACAAGGCACACGACTTAGAGGCCTAACCACTAACACCACTCAACTGTGGTTATAAGATGTTTATCTGGTTGTTGGCGGCACAGCTTACAAGAACACTGCATTACATGATGTCACTTGACCATACATCCCTAGGCGGAGACAGCAACATCCAGACGGCACTCGCGAATACCGCGATTCGATGGCACTGGAGAAACCATGTCGACTACGCGGAGCTATTGATATCCATTGACTCCGACAGCGTCAGCCATACCTACTTTACGGAAGTGTTGGCACAAATGAAGTTCCATAGCTCTATATCGCCACAGTGATCTGGTCACTAAAGTGCTCTTTAATGGCCGATTGGTGCGACCCCTTACTAATACGAGGTGGTCACGACAAGGTTGTCCCTTATCCATGATCATATAAGCACTGGCCCTTGAACCACTTCTCAGCGGCCTTCGCCAATGCTTGACAGGATTTACTTTTCAGTGCAAGGCATATGCAGAAGACCTATTACTGGTGGTGCGGACTGCCAAAGACACAAATGCGGCGTTGCACTGGATCAATAGATATGGCGCTGCTAAAGGTAGCCGCATGAACGTAGACAAAGCGATCGCCCTGAATATTGGTACTGGACTGCCTAGTGACTGTGTTGCACCATTCTACATACGGTACAGTAAAGTGTCTGGGTATCGTCTTTACAAATGATGTAAGACGCACAGCGGTGATCAAGAGGTTGGTGCAAGCCATCTGGAATGGTGTCACAGCGAACGGCTTGCGCACCGTAGACATGATCCAACAGGTCGCCTACATAAATACCTACTTGGCGTCACGTATCCCCCATTACGCACAGATTCTTCCGATGCTGAAGACGATCGCTCGACGCATACTGGCAGCATTCGGATACTTCGTCAGCGCAGGATTTCCTTCAAGATTCGATATGATATACTGACCCTACCCATTCGTAGAGGAGACCTCGGGCTCGTACACGTTCACAATCGCACAGTGGCCCTTTATGTCAGTAGCCTATATTGCTAAAAATGTAGACAACAGCCGACACTCTTGGGACTCTGCTAGACGAACTGGTCCCAGCTCCTCGAATTGCGCCGGTGATGGTGAAGAACATTTCTCAACCATTTCATGACATCAGAGATTTTTTCCATGAGACAGATCTACTTCCTTATGACAGATCTATGGGCCAATAGACAGCCGGCAGCGCGCGACGTATAGCGAATATTCATGAGCAGACACCCCGCCAACCATGTGGAAACATGGCACCCCGCAACCCACTGGCAGGTAATATGGTGGAAAATTCACGATACCATCCTTGACACAGAAACACCAACGACATGGTACCTGGTAGTCAGCGGTAAACAAGTCATCGTATTCCTCCTCCACGCCATCAATATGCTGAATTCCCCGTTATTTCAAGCGTGTCAGGTTAGAAACGACAACTTCCACTGTCTTATGTGTGGCTCCTCTGCAGGAATGTGGCATCTAGTGACGTGTAGGAAAAGCCATTGGCCCTATGAATGTTCATCTTCTAACGGATAGGAGCCCAGGCGGTGCATTTCGTGCTTCACGGCGGGTCAAAGAATGCGATGGACTTCTATAACCACCTGCACGAACGATATATGGCGATTTTGTGCAACCCGAAATAAGACCAGTTTTTTTCTAACTTCCGGGAAGTGCGTTACGAGATCCCCGCGTAGTTGGAATGTCGCAGGTATGAGAAGCTGTTGTTGAACACGATGAAGAGGCATACACTGACCCTGACGAAATCGTTATCTCCTTCAGTTCTAGAAGACGACGAGCCCGAAGGCAGAAGCGTCAGAGACGACCACTCTTATACTCGTCCACCGGCGGATATTTTCTTTTTCCCTTTCCTTTCATTCAAGAACACGTATCATATCCTTAGTGAAGGACACCCGGTGGATGATAACGTTGTAAACTAAAAAAAAGTGTTTTGTTTCCTTTGAATTCTTTCCTTTTGGGAATGTTGTGATTGCTCTCCTACTTATGAGCTGCAGAAAAAAAAAAAAAAAAAAAAAAAAAAAATCCGAAGACGTGGATTGGCTGCAGCGTGAGGTAAAACGCTACAGGCGAGGAACGCGGCCGCGAAGACGTATTCAGTCCATTATTGTTTAGTACTGCACGAAAAAAAAGAAAATGTTCAAATGTGTGTGAAATCTTATGGGACTTAACTGCTAAGGTCGTCAGTCCCTAAGCTTACACACTACTTAACCTAAATTATCCTGAGGACAAACACTCACACCCATGCCCGAGGGAGGACTCGAACCTCCGCCGGGACCAGCCGCACAGTCCATGACTGCAGCGCCTTGGACCGCTCGGCTAATCCCGCGCGGCAGTGATAATAGTAATAATAAAAATAATGATAGCGGTAGATATAAGAAAAAATTGTAGGGGTGCAAAATATATATTTTCTGTAATAGCGGGATCTGTGGAAAGGAAATTTAAGGAGATGGCATCGGTTAAGAATTCTGGGTAATGGGGAAGATTACGTTGGAAGTAAAACGGTAACGAGTTAGTAAAGGGTCAATAGTTATCCCTATCGTTGCTTTAGTATGTATGTCATTAACTGACTTCTGAAGCTGGAGATGTTATTTATAACTCTAATTTAGTGCGGGACGTTATTGTCATCATATCCTGTTCCTTAATAAATAAATACAAAAAGTTCGTCGTTTATATATTTAGAAAGAGAGAAGGGTGTCACTAACGCACGCTTGTGCTCTGGCGCTCGACCCTGGGGTAAACAGGTTCGAATCCTGGTGATGGAAAAAATTTTCACCGCCAGTGTTTGGCCAGCAAGGGGAGGAGACGTGGTGGCGTAAAGATTTTCATCACTAGGCATTACGCCAATGTCCTCATTTTAATCAGAAACCTCTCTGCAGTGTTTCGTGCAGTGAAGGCATGTGATACTGTTGAATGGAGACGTTAAGCTCGACGTCCCCCATGGTGCTAACACAAACCAAACATTATAGACACACACACACACACACACACACACACACACACACACACACACACACAAAATACGTGCATGTAATATTAAAATAATTGTAATGGAGCAGGTTACAAATAAATAAAAAAAGAAACATTTCATAATTGCATCACAAACTACGCAGTGACTTGAGAAAGTAAGTCACAAATGCCGCCCCACGGTAAGACCATTGTGTAACAGGCACAGCGCGTTGTTGGAGGAGAGTGTGTGTTCTGACATTCCTGCGAAGTTTCGCTATCTCTGGTAATCCATCAAGTGAGACTGCAGACGGACACGGAGTAGGTACTTGAATAATGATGAAAAAACCAGCGGCTATATTTGAAACTAACGTCGCTTATTCTTTTTGAAACATACTACCAGTTTCGACACCACATGGTTTATCTTCAGGCCCCGAACGCAGCCTGTCATCCACAACCGTTTCCATGTGTATTGAAGAGAATCGTATGCAGCGGGTGGAAAGTAACTGGATTCCGTATCTTCTGTGGCAATAACAAAGCCCGTGGTTGAGCAGGCAGGTTATGTTCGGGGCCATGTGGTGTCGAAACTGGTAGCATATTTTAAAAAGAATAAACGACGTTGTATTCAAATACAGCCGCTGATTTTGTCCTCATTATTCAAGTTCTGCTACAGTACGGATAAGAGGTTCATCATAGGGTGAAAGTGAAATGAAGCGGTAACTGAAAACGTACTCTCAAGTTGAAGTATGCTGAGCAGCACGATTCTTGTAGGAAGACATCTAAACTGCACACAGATTCATAGTGAAATTCTGAGAGTATATGGACCACTCGCGTTCAATTGTAGTGAAATGGTGCCAACAATTTGACCAAAGCCGCACAGAAGTGGGTGATGGTGATCGGGAAAGACGACCATCGATCTCGTCGACAGACGACACTGTCTAGGCAATCTTTTCAGCAAACTGAAAGACAATCTGGGAGGAGGGAGGGAGAGTAAGAGATGCCATTTTTCAACGACAAGGACGTCCACAAAGCGATTTTCGAATGGCTCTGTGACCAAGGAACGAATACCTGTCGTAAAGGAATTGAACGATTGGTGGAACGTTGTGACAGTTGTTTACAGAGACTCTGTAACTACGCTGAAAATTAGTTTATTGTATCAATGTCACTATGAAGTTAAGTGCACCACTCAAAAAAGTTCCTAGGCCTGCACTAATAATGTGCAATTTACTTTTTCAATTCCTCTCGTGTCTCTGTTCAAAGAGCAATCGTGGATGGACTGGCGTAAATAGCAAAGGAAGGAAACAGGATTAACGTGCCGTCATAGAACTCGGAATGTGGAAGGATGGGTAAGAAAATCGACCGAGCTCTTTTCACTGGAACCACCTCGACGTTTGAGCGATCTGGGAAACCACGGAAAACCTAAATCTATATTTCAAATACGCTCCTTGCTCGCTGGCATGGAACTGAGTAACTACTTTCGAACAATTTACACTGTAACCTTCGTCTTATCCAAAAGCTCTTTACATTCTAGAGGAGATTAAAGCTTTGTCTTTTATCATCAGTGTAGCTTTCCTCTCAGTGTTTTTCTCATCTCTTTCTATTACTGCTTTCTTCTTTCCATCTCATCCGTTCATCTCACCTGTTGTTTCTCGCTCTTCCCTTGACCAGTGAAATTCCCCTCCACATTGATCCTTCAAGTTATACGTTTCTGTCAGATGTGACTAGTCATATTTGCCAAGAACTTAATGAGAAAACTGCTTCATGTCAGTAAAACTGACATTTCCTAAGTTGCACGCATTTATTATTATTATTATTATTATTACTATTATTACACCGAAGAGCCAAAGGAACTAGTACACCTACCTAATATAGTGTAGGGCTCCCGAGAGCACGGAGAAGTGCCACAACACGACGTGGCATGGACTCGACTAATGTCTGAAGTAGTGCTGGAGGGAATTGACACAATGAATCCTGCAGGGCTGTCTATAAATCAGTAAGAGTACGTGAGGATGGAGATCTCTTCTGAAGAGCAAGTTGCAAGACATCCCAGATATGCTCAATATTGTTCATGTCTGGGAAGTTTGGTGGCCAGCGGAAGTGTTTAAACTGAGAAGAGTGTTCCTGGAACCACTCTGTAGCAATTCTGGACGTGTGGGATGTCGCATTGGCCTTCTGTAATTGCTCATGTCCGTTTGAACGCACAATGTACGTGAATGGATGCAATTGATCAGACAGGATGTTTACGTATGTGTCACCTGTCAGTGTCGTATCTAGACGTATCACGGGTCCCATATTTCTCCAACTGCACGCGTCCCACACCATTATAGAGCCTCCACCAGCTTGAACAGTCCCCTGCTGACACCCAGGGTCCATGGATTCGTGAGGTTGTCTCCATACACGTTCACCTGCTCGATGCAGTTTGAAACTAGACTCGTCCGACCAGGGAACATGTTTCCAATCATTAACAGACCAATATCGGTGTTGACGGGCGCAGGCGAGGCGTATAGCCTTGTGTCGTGCAGTCATCGAGGGTACACGAGTGGGCCTTCGGCTCTGAAAGCCCATATCGATGATATGCAGCAATTTACTGAAGGGCCGCACTTCCGTCACGTTGAATAATTCTTTTCAGAAGTCGTTGGTCCTGTTCTTGCAGTATCTTTTTCCTGCCGCAGCGATGCCGGAGATTTGATGTTTTGCCGGATTCCTGATATTCACAGTTCACTCTTGAAGTGATCGTACGGGAAAATCCCCTCTTCATCGCTACCTCGGAGATGCTGTGTCCCATCGCTCGTGCACCGACTATAGCACCACGTTCAAACTCACTTCAACCTTGATAACCTGCCATTGTAGTAGCAGTAACCGATCTAACAACTGCGCCAGACACCTGTTGTCTTACATAGGCGCCGGCCGGTGTGGCCGTGCGGTTCTAGGCGCTTCAGTCTGGAACCGCGCGACCGCTACGGTCGTAGGTTTGAGTCCTGCCTCGGGCATGGATGTGTGTGATGTCCTTAGGTTAGTTAGGTTTAAGTAGTTCTAAGTTCTAGGGGACTGATGACCATAGATGTTAAGTCCCATAGTGCTCAGAGCCATTTGAACCATTTCTTACATAGGCGTTGCCGACCGCAGCGCTGTATTCTGCATATTTACGTATCTCTGTATTTGAATACGCATGTCTATAGTACTTTCTGTGGCGCTCCAGTGTATTATTAGTAGCATACAAACATAATCTTTACTTATTAAGGAAGTCTCGTTAGATAGAAGAAGGAACCATGAGGCGCTAATATTGTTCGAAGAGATTTCGGGATTGCATCCGGTCGTCGTAAACCTCATTCCACGATATTTCAACTGAACACCTGCCAGTCACCTACAGGTAAGACGTCAGTCTTCGACGGCTCAGCTGAAAATCACTGACTGGTAGGTGTCCTGTTGAAATATCGTGGAGTGAAGTTTACAACGACCGGCTGCAATACCAAAGTCTCTTACAAAATTTAATTCGACGGGAAAATTTTAAATTTCATATCAAACGCTGCTAATATTGCCAAGTGAAATGAATGCGTAAATAAATACATATTTGGCACATACAAAGCTTCAGGATTACTAAATCGATTTGCAGATAACTGAGGAAGCTTTATTTACAGTGTAGTTTGGAATTTCTCATTGAGACTATAACCGTGGAAAATGTTTTTGTGACTGGGCCTGTATTTCCTGTACCAGAATCGTACTGGTTCCCTTGTCTGTAACGTGTATGATTTTCATTTTTCTCTCAGTTAGTTCATTGAGTGATTTTTCTTCATCTACATCTACATCTATACTCCGCGAGCCACCTTACGGTGTGTGGCGGAGGGTACTTATTGTACCACTATCTGATCCCCCCTTCCCTGTTCCATTCTCGAATTGTGCGTGGGAAGAACGACTGCTTGTAAGTCTCCGTATTTGCTCTAATTTCTCGGATCTTTTCGTTGTGATCGTTACGCGAGATATATGTGGGCGGTAGTAATATGTTGCCCATCTCTTCCCGGAATGTGCTCTCTCGTAATTTCGATAATAAACCTCTCCGTATTGCGTAACGCCTTTCTTGAAGTGTCCGCCACTGGAGCTTGTTCAGCATCTCCGTAACGCTCTCGCGCTGACTAAATGTCCCCATGACGAATCGCGCTGCTTTTCGCTGGATCATGTCTATCTCTTCTATTAATCCAACCTGGTAAGGGTCCCATGCTGATGAGCAATACTCAAGAATCGGACGAACAAGCGTTTTGTAAGCTACTTCTTTCGTCGATGAGTCACATTTTCTTAGAATTCTTCCTATGAATCTCAACCTGGCGCCTGCTTTTCCCACTATTTGTTTTATGTGATTATTCCACTTCAGATCGCTCCGGATAGTAACTCCTAAGTATTTTACGGTCGTTACCGCTTCCAATGATTTACCACCTATGGCATAATCGTACTGCAATGGATTTCTGCCCCTATGTATGCGCATTATATTACATTTATCTACGTTTAGGGAAAGCTGCCAGCTGTCGCACCATGCATTAATCCTCTGCAGGTCCTCCTGGAGTACGTACGAGTCTTCTGATGTTGCTACTTTCTTGTAGACAACCGTGTCATCTGCAAATAGCCTCACGGAGCTACCGATGTTGTCAACTAAGTCATTTATGTATATTGTAAACAATAAAGGTCCTATCACGCTTCCCTGCGGTACTCCCGAAATTACCTCTACATCTGCAGATTTTGAACCGTTAAGAATGACATGTTGTGTTCTTTCTTCTAGGAAATCCTGAATCCAATCACAAACCTGGTCCGATATTCCGTAAGCTCGTATTTTTTTCACTAAACGTAAGTGCGGAACCGTATCAAATGCCTTCCTGAAGTCCAGGAATACGGCATCAATCTGCTCGCCAGTGTCTACGGCACTGTGAATTTCTTGGGCAAATAGGGTGAGCTGAGTTTCACATGATCTCTGTTTGCGGAATCCATGTTGGTTATGATGAAGGAGATTTGTATTATCTAAGAACGTCATAATACGAGAACACAAAACATGTTCCATTATTCTACAACAGATTGACGTAAGCGAAATAGGCCTATAATTATTCGCATCTGATTTATGACCCTTCTTGAAAATGGGAACGACCTGCGCTTTCTTCCAGTCGCTAGGTACTTTACGTTCTTCCAGCGATCTACGATAAATTGCTGATAGAAAGGGGGCAAGTTCTTTAGCATAATCACTGTAGAATCTTAAGGGTATCTCGTCTGGTCCGGATGCTTTTCCGCTACTAAGTGATAGCAGTTGTTTTTCAATTCCGATATCGTTTATTTCAATATTTTCCATTTTGGCGTCCGTGCGACGGCTGAAGTCAGGGACCGTGTTACGATTTTCCGCAGTGAAACAGTTTCGGAACACTGAATTCAGTATTTCTGCCTTTCTTCGGTCGTCCTCTGTTTCGGTGCCATCGTGGTCAACGAGTGACTGAATAGGGGATTTAGATCCGCTTACCGATTTTACATATGACCAAAACTTTTTAGGGTTCTTGTTTAGATTGTTTGCCAATGTTTTATGTTCGAATTCGTTGAATGCTTCTCTCATTGCTCTCTTTACGCTCTTTTTCGCTTCGTTCAGCTTTTCCTTATCAGCTATGATTCGACTACTCTTAAACCTATGATGAAGCTTTCTTTGTTTCCGTAGTACCTTTCGTATATGATTGTTATACCACGGTGGATCTTTCCCCTCGCTTTGGACCTTAGTCGGTACGAACTTATCTAAGGCGTACTGGACGATGTTTCTGAATTTTTTCCATTTTTTGTTCCACATCCTCTTCCTCAGAAATGAACGTTTGATGGTGGTCACTCAGATATTCTGCGATTTGTGCCCTATCACTCTTGTTAAGCAAATATATTTTCCTTCCTTTCTTGGCATTTCTTATTACACTTCAACAAATTGAGCTGTGAATGAGGATTTATTGCGGTTCCCAGTCTTAATGTTAAAGGCGCTCTTTGTATCCCACGTCTAAGCGTCTACAGGACTGACCTATGCAGTTCTTTGGCTACGAATCACGCATCAGCTTGTACATTCATAATTTTGAACAGTGAGCAGTACAAGACCTTCATCGTAAATATCTTTCTCTGCCAGCTTAGTAACAGCCGAGAAAATGATTTTTACAACCTTCTTCTAAATTTGCTTTCTTACACGGTATGGCGCCCTTGTTTTGGATCGCTACATAATAATAATAATTGCATGGAGCTGAATAGCCCAGTGCAAGTCTTTCGTTTGGGCGCCACTTCGATCACTTGCGGGCCCCTAAGGTACCACAGTAAAACTACCGGGGAAAGGTGACCAGTAATTTAACGTGGAATCCGAACCGTGTCTCGTTCATGGAGAATCTTAACATCATCGAGAGGTGAAAACTAGGTTAAAGCCAGACTGAAATTTTCTGTGGACCGAGCGGGATTCGAAAGCGCGCTCTTCCGGTTTCCAGCCTGGTGCTTTACCACTAGATGCCTAGCTTCTGTGGATACGTGAGTTGTATTGCACAGCAATTTTTTTTAAGTTAGGGGCATTACTCTACAAATATTTTTTGTTCTATACATTTTCCCTTTTTGTTTTCGGTCTGTAGTCAGTTATTTTGGAATCATAGTCATTATTGTAGGGAATTGTTTTAATGGCATCGATTTGTGGGACTTCGTTGAATATTCTTGCACGTGTTGCAACAGGGATCTGAAATACTCTCTTCGGTTTTGGGACAGATGAAGTGCCTCCTGGATAGGGATGCCGAGTGTTGGTAGAGTTTCTTATAAACACACATTTTATTTCCGTTTTCATGATACGTTTTAAATCTAGAAAATTTTATTAACTTTGAAATAGAGAGAATGAAAGCATCCGAGTGTCAAATCATAATAGTATGGATGACGCCCTAACAGGGCCCCATGGCAACTCCACAGGTTGTAATTAACTAGCTTTTACCCGAAGCTAGTTTTGTTATAATGAATGATGATGAGTAAGTAAGCTATTCATTTTTTATCATGTTTTATGTTCACTGATATAGGAAAATATGTTCCATTCCCTACTTCACCCTCTTAGGAGTCAAATTTTGGCTTTAGAATGTAGCCTATTTCCTTCTTCAGGGTTCAAGCTGTCTCCATACCACATTTCATCGAAGTCAGTTCAGACTTTTAATCGTAAAAACGTAACAAAGTTACTTTCGTATTTATTATATTAATATGGCAGTAAGTATATACACTCATGCTCATAAATTAAGGATAATTGCAGAGTGTGGTGCCACACAACGTGGCACTACACAAAGCTGGCGCTAATAGCATAGGCACATAGGGAACACACACGACACAGATCTGTAAGTCCACGGTATTGGTGATCAGTTGAGAAAACGGTCCCGAAAGACATGTGCTACAAAGCGCCACTGTTTCCTACGCATGTACCCCGACATCAATATGGGATATGATCACCGTGCACACGTATACAGGCCGCACAACTAGTTGGCATACTCTGGATCAGGTGGTAGAGCAGTTGCTGGAGTATAGCTTCCCATTCCTGCACCAGTGCCTGTCGGAGCTCCTGAAGTGTCGTAGTGGTTTGAAGAGGTGCAGCGATACGTCGGCCGAGAGCATCCCAGACGCGCTCGATGGGGTTTAGGTCTGGAGAACAGGCAGGCCACTCCATTCGCCTGATATCTTCTGTTTCAAGGTACTCCTCCACTATGGCAGCTCGGTGGGGCCGTGCGTTATCATCCATCACGAGGATGGTGGGACCCACTGCACCCCTGAAAAGGCCGACATACTGGTGCAAAATGATGTCCCAATACACCTGACCTGTTACAGTTCCTCTGTCAAAGACACGCAGGAGTGTACGTGCACCAATCATAATCCCACCCCACAGCATCCAACCACGACCTCCATACAGGTCCCTTTCAAGGACATTAAGGGATTGGTATCTGGTTCCCGGCTCACGCCAGATGAATACCCGGCGTGAATCACTGTTCAGACTATACATGCACTCGTCAGTGAACATAAGCTGGGACCACTGTTCCAATGACCATATACTGTGTTCTTGACACCAGGCTTTACGGGCTCTCCTGTGACCAGGGGTCAGTGGACCTTGCAGGTCTCCGGGCGAAAAAACCGTGTCTGTTCAGTCATCTGCAGACTGTGTATCTGAAGACAACTGCTCCAGTGGCTGCGGTAAGGTCCCGTGCGAGGCTACCTGCAGTACTCCGTGGTCGTCTGCAGGCTCTGATGGTGAGATATCGGTCTTCTTATGGTGTTGTACACTGTGGACGACCCGTACTGTAGCGCCTGGACACATTTCCTGTCTGCTGGAATCGTTGCCATAATCCTGAGATCACACTTTGTGGCATACGGAGAGCCCGTCCTAGGACCTGTTGTGTTTGACCAGCCTCCAGCCGCCCTAGTATTCTACCCCTCATAAAGTCAGCAATATGTGTTCTTCGAGCCATTTTCAACACAGTCACCATTAGCACGTCTGAAAACGTCTGCACACTTACTCGCTGCACCGTACGCTGACATGCACCAACACCTCTGCGTATGTGGACTACTGCCAGCGCCACCGTGCGACGACTGCAGGTCAAATGCATCGCATGGTCATACCCCGAGGTGATTTAAACCCGCAAACCGCCCACCAGAGCGTTGTTTAACCATATATCAGCATTATCCTTAATTTATGAGCATGAGTATATTAAACACGTCGAGGACTTTATAAGTATTCTGTTCATTGCGTTAAGATGTATAACGTAGAACAAATCAACCGACAAAAGAATTTTCAGAAATATGATGAAATTCAAAAGTCAAACAGTAAATAGCTTTTTCGAACAGTAAATATTTGCTCCTAATTTACGTTATAATCTTAAAATTAGTAAACATATTTTACTCCATATCATATTTTATCAAAATCGGTTCAGCGATCTAGTCCTGAGAAGATAACAGACGAAAACACTTCTACATTAGTGTGGATATGCTAGTTTCCCGAACGTAGCGTTGTATTGGCTCTCCCGTTTCACTTCATCTGTATGCTATTATAGTTACTCACTCACATTTTTACAGAGTGGTTTGTTTTATTGTTATCGTTTCCTCTTTCACATTCGATCGATTTCCCGGATCTCGAATAGTATTCCATTCATTATTCAAAAACCGTTTTAGTCAAATACAGGCTTGTAATCCATCCACTTCAACGTCATATTGGCTTTCTGTCTCGGCAAGCGCGAAGACTCCTAAGAAAATTGAAATGCCTGCGACTTTCCGTGTTTTCCCTAATGTGATGCAGGACTAGCGGCCCTACATGTCGTTGCTCATTCTTATTCGCCCCCAGTTTATTATCAACGGACTAGAGCTGGCCTGGTCTCTCACATGAGTTACATGTAACTTACGCAAATACTTTATCCAGTAACTCCTGTAACAATTTTCTGTTGACGAGAGCCTCTACCTGTGGGCATCTACTAGTGAGCATAGTGCGATATATGCATTCTGGCTGCTATATACAGCCATAGCTTGAGATGTTTCTTGTTTTGTCAATTTAATATATAAAAAGAGCCGCTCGGCTTCATCTAATCTAATGTATCATGAGATGTAATAAGGCCCACTCCTTCTGAAGAAGATATTTTTAAAAATATGGAAACTTAGGTTAAGGGTTAATAAACCTTTGTTTGCCACTGGTTGGCTGATTCTTCAACCTTGTTTTTTTCTGTTTCAGAGCTCTGAAACCCAAATCTGATGGGGCAGCCTGTTGGGACCTGTGCTGAATGTAAATATCTTCCTACCAGCCACTAAACAAGGTTTTTCAAGATGACATTTTGACATTCTTCATCTTTACACCCCTAAATTTGGTATTGTAAAGGAAGTCTAGGTGTTAATTTAACTTTTGTTATATGAACTCTGTCAGTTACTAAGTTTACTGACTTTCTCATAGGCATCGTTTAAATATTTTGCCGTTTATATATTGGCACTTCAAAGTTCTTTTTACATTATCTTTTTGGTGGCTGTAAACTACCTCCATGTTTGCTATGTCTTAATTGTTGGCCCTTTTTCATTAACGTTTTGTACGCTATATGGCCTAGTGGCCTCTTTTCTCATCAGCACTTTTAAGATAATTTCATATTATAGCTTCTGATCATTTGTTGGAACTTTCAGACAAGTTAATAATTAAATGTGCTCAGGGTACCAGCGTGTACCTTATGTAAATTCTTTGGGTGAAACAAAATTTGTGAAATTTTTGTGCTGAGTGTGGGATCAGTCCTTTACCACTCCCAGATCCCCACATCTTTACCACTTCAGGTTGAGATGGTGCACTGTGATGCTGGAGTCGGGCACCTTCTGCATTTGTTTCAAGCCTGTTCTGCTTGATCTCAGGCTGCAGACTGGGCAGAAGATTTTGTTAATATTGCCTTGTTAAGCTCCTTTCCTTTCTTGGATTGTTGTTGTGACTCGTTGATAATTGAAAAAAAAAGGCCAACGGCATAACCTTCCTAAGAGGAACTAAATCTTTGACTTTTCTGGAGGAGGAAAATAGATATATTTCAATTGTTGGATCCTTTTTTAATTCCTAAGTGATAATGTTGAACCGAACAATTACCCATTCCGATCAGACAGCAAAACACACTTCTTCCTTCTCATTGCACATTCTCGCCATCCCACTGCAGATATTATGTGTTGTTCTATTTGAATGGGTGTTAACAAAACGACGGAAACTTCAGGCCGAGACTTATAAGCGTGCAGGATGCAGGCTCTCGAGCACTGATCCTACGATCCCGGCGGAGGTTCGAGATCCCGGTGGAGGTTCCAGTCCTCCCTCGGGCATTGGTGTGTGTGTTTGTCCTTAGGATAATTTAGCTTAAGTAGTGTGTAAGCTTAGGGACTGATGACCTTAGCAGTTAAATCCCATAAGATTTCACACACATTTGAACATTTTTGAACTGATCCTACACTAATACCAACCTCTCAAAAACTACGTAAGGTAATTGATCTACTAGGTAACACCAAAGTTTCTACGTTTCCGATCTCCTTCAGAGTCATCCAGCCGCTTCTTAATGCTGCTTCCACATTTGTGTGAGTACGATGAACGACCTTATCCTCTTTTTCGCAATCTATTATCCCGGTACTTTATCCCAATACAAAATGATTTTCATTTTCCTTTGCAAATGAAAATGACTAATCACTGACAGAATACGCAGCACAGCTGCTATATTCCTTGTTTCCATTACAGAAACGACACCAGGTAGTGCGATTTGGAAAGAATTTCATAATTAAAAGGAAAAAAATTGCGCTTCCAACGCATACATGCTCAGTAAAATACAAACCATTCAAATGTTGACTCTATGTGTTGTACACTGTACGATCTTAATGCATTCCCCTATTTCTTTGGGCAGTCAATCACATTACAAACAAAATTTGTGCTGTGTCGTTGTTTCGCTTACTCAGCGATAGTTAGAAAGCCATCAATCTGAGGACCTCTCAGAAGGATGACGGAAAGTGCTTTGCTCTTTCATCTTTGCTTTTTAAGAATTATCACTGCGAAATAATGCTTACTTGGCGTCTCTTTGATAATCGTCTCGAGGCAGCAGGGGGCCTGGCTGAATCACAAGAGATGTGCCATGTCACCCTGCAGCTCCTTACTGTGCTTCAGCTGAGTGCGTCTTGCTTTGCCCAGGGCCACTAAGAGAGAGGACGCCTTGTAAAAACGGCTGCTAGAAATTCTATTGTTTTCTTCTTTTTTACCCAAGGAACCCAAGAAAGCAATACATTGTACTCGGTGGTCGGAGTAATTGCTAGAGGTGAAAGACTCGTACGGGCCACACGCTCTTCGCTGTGACCTCACAGTTTAAATGATACACGGATGGACTGTAACTGCACTGTTGTCGCCCTTACGGCCGTTATCAACCCTCTGTCGTGGGTCCATGACAATCCCTGCGTAGTCGCCTGAACTGTGCACACTAGCACCATGTAAAACTAAAACTGCCCTGAACCTTTTTTTTTTTTTTTTTTTTTTCAACGTACGTCCTCAATTATTTGCTTGACGTATTCCAATCTCTGTCTTCCTCTACAGTTTTTGCCCTCTACAGCTCCCTCTAGTACCATGGAAGTCATTCCCTCATGACTTAATGTCCTATCATCCTGTCCCTTCTCCTTATCAGTGTTTTCCACATATTCCTTTCCTCTCCGATTCTGCGTAGAACCTCCTCATTCCTTACCTTATCAGTCCACCTAATTTTCAACATTCGTCTATAGCACCACATCTCAAATGCTTCGATTCTCTTCTGTTTCGGTTTTCCCACACTCCATGTCTCACCACCATACAATGCTGTACTCCAGACGTACATCCTCAGAAATTTCTTCCTCAAATTAAGGCCGGTATTTGATATTAATAGACTTCTCTTGGCCAGAAATGCCTTTTTTGCCATAGCGAGTCTGCTTTTGATGTCCTCCTTGCTCCGTCCGTCATTGGTTATTTTACTGCCTAGGTAGCAGAATTCCTTAATTTCATTGACTTCGTGACCATCAATCCTGATGTTAAGTTTCCCGCTGTTCTCATTTCTACTACTTCTCATTACCTTCGTCTTTCTCCGATTTACTCTCAAACCATACTGTGTACTCATTAAATTGTTCATTCCGTTCAGCAGATCATTTAATTCTTCTTCATTTTCACTCAGGATAGCAATGTCATCAGCGAATCGTATCATTGATATCCTTTCACCTTGTATTTTAATTCCACTCCTGAACCTTTCTTTTATTTCCATCATTGCTTCCTCGATGTACAGATTGAAGAGTAGGGGCGAAAGGCTACAGCCTTGTCTTACACCCTTCTTAATACGAACCTAGTAGTTCGTTTGAACACTTTAGTGCTTTACTACGCGTGGTCCTCATGGAGATGGTATTCGACCACCTTCCTCTGACCACTGAACTGTCTTAAAACTAGTTACAGGAAATCCTATTGTTCAGTGTGGACTGCGAACCAACTTGGCAGTTTTCACACCCACAAACCGCTAGTGGAGGTAAAAGAAGCGATCAATGACAGAAAAAGAAAAACCTGTAATCGAATGAGCATTTAATCCCTAACATCTGGATTTGTATTCTTACGCTTACCAACTTAATTAGCGAGGCTTTCTTATACCACATAATTAAAGAAGAAAATAATCAAATGATTATAGTCATTCACTCTTGCCAACAACTGCACAACATCAGTATCAAACTGCAACTCGGATTGCGAAAAGTCAACATACATCTACATACTTCGCAAGCCAGCTGACAATGTGTGGCGGAGTGTACGTCTGGTACTACTGTCTCATCCCCCTCCCTGTTCCATTTGCGAATGGCATATGCGAAGAATGATTGTGTCTAACTTTTCCATTTTTTTCGTTATGGATACATCATGAGCCGTATGTGGGAGGGAGTAATGTGTTGTCCCATTCTTCACAGAATGGACTCTCTCGGAATTTCAGTAGTAAACCTGTCCTCTACATTGTGGTCTAACACTGAAAAGTTGTTATTATACGACCGTTGCCACTTTCACGTTTCACCACGGAAACCTTCACTGGAAATTCTTTCTGCCGCCACGTTCGAGTCTGAACCAAGAACGTCAGCGATATTCTTTGCTATATTGTTGGCATGTCTCTAATTGTTCGAACTTCGATGTACGTACCAGCTGTGTCGGTCTTGTGCGATATGTAGCGTTCATAATTCACAATTCCAAGGTCCTGGAACAGACCAACTGTTGCACTTCATGCTGTTATTGGAAAAGAACAATGGAACATTATAGAACTGATATAAAAGAGGAAAATGATAAGTGAACACCTTGAAACAATGACCTCATATTGACGAGCTTTTATATGCAACTTATCCAAGCTATGAAGTGTACTCGTATATTATAACAATTGTGATATCACATATCGATTCCACCCCACAGGTATCTCAAAGTCGGCAATGAAATTGCAAGTTTCCATCAGACACAGATTGCAGTCGTGTGGGATCCAGTGGACCCAATGGAGCACGCCCGCTGGGCCACACCTCCCACGGCTCTGTACCATGAGCACACACTGTCACCTCAATATAGGAGAGCTGGCTGCGGCTGCAGCCCACTTGCACTTGGAGCTATTTGGCTCTGTGACACTTTGTAGACAGCGTCTAGTCGTGGCTCCGACTCCGTCGTTTGTGCTTTAATTCATAGAGCCTCATCATTGTTGCTATTGTATTAGCTGGACTCTATTTCTTGCTGTGTTATTTGTAATAAGTCTTCCTAAGCTTTGAGAAATACACGTTAAGTAAACCTTCAGTTTACTGAGTTAATTTGTTTGGTAATCGTTTCTGCTCCTGTCCATCTTCCCTACGATGACATGTGCCGCACCAGTCAGTAGCCCACCTCTCATTACCATTGTGCAGAAAGTTGTATGCAACAATAATCAGACATATACCATTTCTAATAGATTTTTCTGTGATGGTTGTTCTCTAGCTAGGTAATTACTTACAGACGATCTTGAAGTTATCGGATGTCATCTTGAGAGATAGTATTCCGTGCTATTTTCACCTGCTGTAGAAGTGTTCGATCACTATACGTGATTGTTACGAAACTGTTTCCCAATCTTGGGAATCATCGGAAGGAAGAAGCAATCTTTTCGCGAACGATACTGAGGATATATTCATCATTTTGTTTTGCATCTCCTTGGTTGGCCGTAGTTGCAGTTAAAATTGTTGGATGTGAGGTCCACCAGTTATGCAAAACACCGTTTCTTCTCAGTATCCAAACATGTTTCGGCACCACTGTGCCATCATCAGTGGGTTTTCGTTTTTATTTATTTTATAATGTGAACATTTTTGTTAAATGATTATAAAATTATGTGGATGTTTAGTTCAAACAATAGATCGTTTCTTTTTGTAAATACATTTACATTTGGTTTGCGTGAATTTACCGGATCACTTGTGTGTTAGCTACTACAGGTAGCTTGCCATCTGCAACCGCACGATGTCGACGAGAAAGTTTTTTGCTGGGAATTAACTTATCTTCAAGAATGTAATTTAGTTTGTCTCGATGTTTTCGCGCCTATATTCGTTTTTACTTACGTTTTCGTGTGGCAAGTGTACTTCGAGAGTAAACATTCGCGAGCCACTACAGAACGACTGCGTTGCCTCCAACGTTATCTTGCAGTGGACGTTAAGGACAAAAAATGTACAACATTGAGCTCGTACAAAGCAAGGCAGGCAGTCTTTTTCCCTTACAACACTTGCGTGTAGAATAAGATAGGCAACGACTACCAGCAATACAAATTATTCCCACCATGCGCAGTTTCTTGCAGAATGCTTATGTAGATGTGGATGTAATTCGCAGCATAGACTGCCCCATCATGTCTAACAGATGCTCAGTAAAGGGCAGATATGGTGATCATGCTGGCCAAGGCAAATGAGATTTTCGGAGAACATATAGAGAAATGCAAGAAGTTGATGCCTGGGCACTGTGCTCACGAAGGAGTAGGCATCCCTTAGATCTATTAATAAACCAACACAATAGGTTTTATACGCTAATTCCTCCAATATAAACAGAAGTTGTGCAGTCAGTATAGGCACACGCATACGACCATCACTGACGACAAGGCAGAGTCTGTTCTCTTTGCTGGACAACGTTTACTGCATTTCTTTGCTGTGTTGAGGTGAAGTGAGAGGACCCCTGTTGAGCGTGTGCCTCGTGAAGAGCCCAACTGCCAGCATGTGTTTTCCGATCGTCACAGCTGACACTACGGGTGACCGTTCCCCACAATTTCGGTAGTGGTGCAGCTTTTATATTATTATTTGGCTTTGGTTTATTGAGCCATACTCCGAACAGCTTGGTACAACATATACACAGAGAAATTACAGTATAAAAGTTTGAACAATGATTTAAAATTATTTTACAATGCCCACATAGGTACGATACCTATAACTAATGAAACTTAATTTATTAACTAGCGACAAAACTGAAAACAAAAATTACTGAATAGAGACTGAGAAGGAGACTCCTGGAGATAAGTGTTTATGCAGCTATGGGCAGAACACCAAAATTCATATACATACGTTGCAGAAAACAAAAAGGGGCTTTGCATTTTGAGGATTTGCATGAGATGATAAAACAGGAGCGCTTCTTGTGCGAGGAACCTACAGTGTCACAAGATTTTGCAGTACGCGGGTTTGCTGTGCTTCGAAGAAACTGCAGGAAAACAGCAAGTGGCTGACATCGCCTTGTTCTTTTTTCTGACAGTCACAGATGCGATCATCCTTGACGTGTATGCAATGTAAGTACAAGGAACTGAATCATAGTTGGTACACATTCGTACCAAACTTCTTGCTCGCTTAAAAATTTGCCTCTTTTTGGTGCTTGTAATTACTGGTTGGATCGCAGCATAATCATGAACTTTGTGGAAACTGAAAGGCTCCAAACCTCTGCCATTCTTTCTTGTTCATCATTAACTTGAAATCGGAAGATAGTAGCCACAAACACAGTGTAGCTCATCGTCCACACTTTTATATGTCTATGTTGATAACACTGTTACAAAAGTTCACGCAAGACATCAAAATAAGACCAGAGAACTGGATAATCACATTCGCTGATGAACGAATAATTTTATAAGAGTGCGTCGGAGATCTGGAAAGGGCAACATATAGCCTTGAACGCATATGTAAGGATTACAAATTCAATACTTCTCACAAAAAGACTATGTTTACCGCTTTTAAACAAAGATACTCGTGAATGAGATTTTCACTCTGCAGCGGAGTGTGCGCTGATATGAAACTTCCTGGCAGATTAAAACTGTGTGCCCGACCGAGACTCGAACTCGGGACCTTTGCCTTTCGCGGGCTGTGGCTAAGCCATGTCTCCGCTATATCCTTTCTTTCAGGAGTGATAGTTCTGCTAGGTTCGCAGGAGAGCTTCTGTAAAGTTTGGAAGGTAGGAGACGAGATACTGGCAGAAGTAAGGCTGTGAGTGCCGGGCGTGAGTCGTGCTTCGGTAACTCAGATGGTAGAGCACTTGCCCGCGAAAGGCAAAGGTCCCGAGTTCGAGTCTCGGTCGGGCACACAGTTTTAATCTGCCAGGAAGTTTCAAAGATACTCGTGTCTTCCAAACCAGTCACGTCTAAGATCAGATGTCGCAATTGCTCGGAGTCTCAGAGGGTAAATTGCTGGCTACACGTTGAAATGTTTGGGTCTGATCATACGTCAATGCTTAATGCTTCTTTCACATCTGGAAATGACTTTGTCAATGTAAAAAAATGCGAAGCTCCATCACGGTTCAGCGTCCACATTTAACTGTAACGTTCCCTAAAATTTGCTGAGTGGGATATTTAGGTCAGAGGGAAGCAACCGCATACCTCCTCCAGTAGGACCATCCCCATTACAGCACTGCATTTGTCAAACCACCTTTATGTTGACGATGGTTTAAACATTTCACTTAACCTGCGACAGAAGCTACCAGGTTGAAAATAACATATAGAGTAAAGTGAATAAATATCGGATAATCAGCGGTATAATACACAGAAGTAATAGGGCAAAGAGAGCACTGCATTGTTGCGTAATTTAATCAAGACGGCGGATACAAAATGGCGGCCATAGCTGTGGCAACATCACTGTGACGTCATGGCAGGAAGTTCAAGTTTTGGCGGGAAAGTAGGTCAATTGGGCTACCTCCACTATCTTAACCGCATCCCCCGATACCCCACTCCTCCCCCCACTCCCCTCACCCCCAATCTAGAAATTGGTGGGGTAAGGACTCTGTCTGTGCTAGGCTCCTGGGTAGGATGGACATCCAGACAGTCTTCCAAACTGGAAGAGGCAAGATGTTGACGGACTCCTATGCACTCGCTCCCACCCCCCACAAGCCTCAAGGAATCGTCACATGGTAGCCGCGGCCTTCCTCCTTCCCATCCCTGGCACACGAATAACCTTTACCGTTGAACATGAACTGCTTCAGGATTTATTAGGTGTTTAAGCAATGTGCGGAATATTCTCACACACATAACTTGAAGATGACACATGAACTAAATGAACCGCTGCACAAAGGTAGTGAGAGAGCTTTGTAGATAACGCAAGAATATTTAAACAATTTTCGATGTAATTACAAATTTTGTTCCAAAGAAAGCAAATACCACATTTGAACACAGACTCTAAAACAAAGTATCGCGGTACACTTGTGAAACCATTCCTTTGACACTTCGCGACCTTTTGTGAGAAATACCCTTGTCTTTGAGTACAAGCTGCTTCAGGAGTTACTAAATCCAATCGAATACGTCCCTAAATGCACTTTAAAAAAGATAAAAAATGGCTCTAAGCACTATGGGACTTAACATCTGAGGTCATCAGTCCCCTAGAAGTTAGAACTACTTAAACCTAACTAACCTAAGGACGTCACACACATCCATGTCCGAGGCAGGATTCGAACCTGCGACCGTAGCGGTCGCGCGGTTCCAGACTGAAGCGCCTAGAACCGCATGGCCACCGAGGCCTGCCTCAAAAAGATCGCTGCATAGTAGTTTGCTTCAATTCTGCGATGCATACCGCCACACTCGAACACAGACCGTAAAGAGATCGCTGCACCCTAGTGTAACCTCCATGAGACACTTCACACAGTTTTGTGGGAGACACATCCTGAAACAGATATCAGTTGCAATATCTAATTTTTACACGCCATAACGATGATATTTCGAAGTGGCAATAAATATCTCTGTAACTCCAAATAAGGTGCTCACCACGTTTCGGGTTTTAGCTGCTTGTTTGAAGGCACTGCCAGAGAGAAAGATTTCTGAGTCCTACAGCTGCTATGATGTTCGTCACTTTTCTAAAACGGTGAGTGGGCTTAGTTTATATTTGCTGCTGCTGGAGTCAGGGACATTAATTTCCACACTTCTCGAAGCATACACTGGTGTCTAAGCACAGAAGAGAAAAATCAGAACAGTTACACAAACAGAATTCGAAGCACTGTCCTACAGATGAGAAAAATTCCCGGAATTTTCGGTGAATTTTCGCTTTCCAACAGCTGCTGTTCTGGAGATCCTCTACAGCAGCAATGGCGGGTGAGGGATAACATCCCGCCTGACCGAACTAGAGGAGGATGGTCTGCCTGGATTCATCTCTTAAGACTCGAACAAAGAAGACATCGTATGACTCTAAGACGTCACAGAACTTACCGTTCATAGCTTGCGCTCATTTTGTTCGAACCAGTCTGTATATGCTCCCATACACACAGCAAATGATGTCTTGTGACTCTCTGACGTCAAGGAACTTCTTGTAAATGGAGCATTCTGAATGGTTCTTACTGGATTTACCCATCAAACTGCTGCTGCTGCCAGATGGGAGCACTGTCCACCATCTTCTGCAGACAGACAATTGACGAAACTTTCTGTGGGAAACTCATTTTGTACAGTTCGAAAAAGAACATACAGCAGTCGTATTGCACTGATAGTTGAAACCAACAAAAATGATGTACAGATCATGAAATACGGAAACTATTGCCAAAGACACTTTCTCAATTCCATTGCTATGCTATTGCCGAGGTGAAATCGATCTCCAACCGGACTATATCACCATATAACATGTCGATGTAGTAAACACACAATTCATATCCTGCACCACAAAAAATCATCACCTCTGCGTCCTACATATAGCTAGTTAGACCACCAGCCATCTCCAGACTCCGGTATTCCAACAAAAAAACAAAAAAAAAAATCACGTGGCTTGCCACAGTATCAGTATGCTACCGATCGCTTGCACAGTATAATTCCGAAGATAAGGAGTGGAAATTATATCTCTAGAAACCCGAAACTTTAGCGAGGTGAAGTGAGGTGGAATATGCTGCAAACTACTGAGTAACTAGAAACTTATTTCTTGTGCAAAAACTTTTACGTGAAAACTCGAAAAAATAGAGGAAACTGGTAGTTCCACTCATATTTTTCAACGAATACCGATTTCAACGACATAAGAGAGCTCGAAACCTCCTTCTTTAGAATACTTAACCAATAATTGAATGCTAGTGACAGCAACCAATATTGAGCGAAAACCGCTATAAATGGACATGTCTCATTTACTTTCCTTCCGACTGGTGCCAATGTTTCTCAGAACGAGAGACGTAGTCGTATTGTAACCGACAAGCTATTAAAACAACAGGATAGCAACAGCTATGTTACTATCACGAGCAGTCTTGATTCTATCGGCGCACACAAGTATCACTAACGACATCCATGTTAAAAACTATACAAGCTTTATAAATCGGGATATAGCATTGGTTCCAAACGAAATGGTTTCCCACACAAGTATCGCGGTATTGAATATAGACAGTGATAGCTGGGTTGTGTATTAACGTATCGAAAGCGCGGCTGCACGTTGCCGGCGGTGTAAGCTCGAGTTTAGAAAGTGATTCAGATAAGGAATGGGCTATGATGCCAGTATTTGCAACTCCCTCATGCTGCCGCTAGATATTCCCCAATATTTATAACACGTTCTACCCCGCCACCGTGTCAGAGACTCTGCGATATATCCACTCTGTTATAGGCAAGGGAAGATAATTTTTGCTTGAGAATGATCATTGACAGCAGATGGAGTGATGTGCAACAAATCACTTAAAAAATTCAACGTTATACAGAGATCGTAAGAAATTTACTAAAGACATTGAATTTTCAGATATATAGTGTTGTGCTTTTGGTAGAAACGCTGTCTGCGATTTGGAATCAAGTCATCCATTCAACGACATACCTCTATTGGATTCTCTGCAGATGTCTTGCCACCTGAGAATCACATTCGTTACTCTCTCGTATCTCGAAACAAGTTACCTTTTGTGAACCTATCTACTATAGAAAAACTCCAGCATGGTTTTTAGACAGCCCCTTCGCATCTTGTAACTGTTCCTCAGTGTCTGCAGCTTTGTCCAGTGATTTTCCCAATTTCAATCAGAACTGAGCCGAAGTCAGAGAGTGTTATATCTGCCACCTTCTGCTACCCATGTAGAAACATTGTGAGCTGAGTTAATGTGACAGGATCGTCTTTTGACTTCTCAGTGGAAAATGAGAACATGTTGTCGTAGCTCTGCCAACTATGTACGATGTGTAACGCCAGCGCGAAAGTGAAGCTTTCTCCTGTAACACGAGGTAGTAGAAAAGACAGTACATACAGTTGCTGGAACTGAGAGGACAAGGATTTTGCTACTGCATTGTGATGTGTCTCCAAACTACATATAGGTACTCCAGTCTGAAGGAGGTCTGCGCCTCTCAGTGTGCATTCTTATGTATCATCCAACAGAGAACAAAACAGCAAACTATAAAAACTGTGCTAATGTCATCTGACAGAGAACTCGATATATATATTGAAAACAACTACCATTTGTCTGCTGGCATCAAACATATGTGGTGATGCTATTAAATATAAAGGCATTGATCCACTGGAGCAAGTGACCAGTGATTGAAGTAACCTGCACAGACCAGTGTAAAGATTCATTGCCTGTACTGTAAGAGGATCATATCCCACAGACTATCAGTCGCAAGAGAGGGTCCCTGTCTTGTTGTTTGATATAGTCTTTTTCTGCTGTAACACAGCAGTGTATGACTACAGCTTTGTACACCACCGTACGTTCTGCTTTCTCCACCATCACTTCAAGGTCTGTGTCAGATCCTAAACCGATATTAAAACGTTTCGGTCCATTGGCTCTCACATAAAACTGGACATTGCATGGTATAAATTATGCTGCTGTTCCCACAGCACACACATGTGATTGAAATAAAAGACATTACAGTATATGGAAACTGGAAGAGTTTTGCGATATTGTGGAGCGTTTCCAAACAGCTGTCCAAGGGTGATTGATGACCTCTACATTTAAACCCATCTTTCACAGTGACTATGTGTCAGATGTCTCGGTGTTCCGTTTCAACTGATTCCTCGTATTGTGGTCATGTACATCATCATGGCTTCAGTGCTAGCCATACCTGGAAGGTGCTGCCCCTCCACCAAGACTCTCTCAAACAAGTGATGTCAGTCAATCATTATGTGGTAATCAACAGCATACCATTGGATGGATGAGAAGGGAAAGGCACCCTCAATGCACTGTAATAAGCATCACAGTTGATAGTGCATTCAATTTTAGGAATTTTACCAGTTTTTCAGGTCTGCTGTCAGCTCCACACTGAACAATGTGTCACAAAGGAGGAAGGCTGCGGTATTTCTCGCACTACAGAAAGTGTGCTTTTGTTTGCAGAGGGATTGACCCTTCCTGTTCGATACAGTGCATGACTTCACTTCTTGGTTGAGTGATGTGTAGACTGTTAAGCGGGTATTGTCCGTATCTTCTCCGTGAATTCATTAAGAACTAACAGGACAGGAAGATAACTCGGTAAACCTAAAGATCAAAATACATTCATTTCATCGTCACGGCCGTCAGTGATTCTAGGGTGAAACCTTTGATTCAGTTCCACAGAAAAACAGGTGCTGATGGACAGGTGAGATGAGCGAATTTTTAAGGAGCTGCGACGTAGAGGTAGCTTGCACAAAAATTCATTTAAGGCTTTTTCAAGTTTTGAACCACGTAATTTGTGGAACTAGAAGCGTCAAGAAGTGTCGCTCTTGCATCTACACACTTTAGTCGAACTCAAAGAAAGTGAATTTGACATACGATTGATTAAACACTTCACTATACGGTATGCTACACAAGTAAGTCCTGGCTTATTGGCTACAGGAGCCTGCTTCTCCCTCGCGCTATCAAGCACTGGGACAACAGCGCCCCGCTATCGCCGCTCAAACAAGTCGCTCACACAAATGACCACGTGCGTCACCTGCTCGATGACGTACTCTTCCCTGCGCGTCAGTGCCCTTGTTTCCTCAGCCCTTACCGGCGTACGTACTCACCTGACGTCCTCACTGATACAAACGTTCAAGCAAGCTCTCGTTGTTCTTCCTACATGCTGCTAGGCTACGTCCAAGTAAAATCCTCAACAAATCACTATAACGCTAGTTTCACACAAAGCCCAAGTGCAAACGACATTTTCAGCTTCTCTTCCACGAGCAAGTTTAGATAAATTCTTGTCTTATCCTACTGCTGAGCAAGAAAAATACATTTGTTTGTCATAGAAACATGGGGATCTAGAATTCGCTCCCCAATACTAACGAGACTGCTACAGTGAGTGGCTAATCTAGATCGACAACGTAATACTCGCAGTAAGTTCTTAATGCTAGAACGAAAGAGGAGAAAGATTAAGGTTTAAAGTCTCACAGACTACTAGATAGAGATGGAGAAAATGCTTGGAATTGGTTAACGATGGAGAAGGAAATCGCCTGTGTCTTTCGCAAAGCACCATCCCTTCTTTTGCCTCAAGCGATCTACAGTGGCTGGACGAAGATCTGGACAACTGTCATTACGAACGTATGTTCAGTCTCTTGAGCAGTGCGCCTTTTCACTTGGAAGATGCAGTGGAATGAGTGTTATCTGTGCAAGGGAGACTGTTCCGCTCTCTCCCTATGCTGTTATGATAGTGTCCCAAAATACTTTGCCCATTATTACCCTTACCGATTTGTAGCATTACAAAGTATTGATTGAACGATGTTCCATAGTAAAATAATTGGAAATTCACTTTAAATGAAAGGTGTTGTGGTGGCAAATCAGTTGTAGCATGTGGTTTAAGGAACTCCAGTGGGAAACTGGTGACCTCATGGGCACCTACAAGTATGGACAGACCAGTATTCTTTAATAATGGGATAAAGCCGGATTGACGGCATTTTGTTAGTGCAGGTTGCATACATTGCGAGGCAAACTTGACTGATTTGTGACTTCCACTCCCTTGTTGTATCCTCCTTAATTGTCAAAGATTGGGTGTCTATGAAACCTGCTTCTCGGAACGCTAGACAACTATTCAAGCAAATAACATTAACGAGTTTTATTACAAAATGAATCAATGACAATACTTAACTTTGAGAAACATGTGTCGCAAGCAAAGGGTGACATGCAATATAATCAGCGTCCTTCAGTATAATGATTCCAGTACCAGTGAAGTAATACAGTGGATGCTTCTATCCTGGTCGCTACTCTTGATGCTTCCGTAGATCTGGCCTCGGCCAGTCGGCACGTTGGTTATGTCCGATTAAAAAAAAATGTTTCAAATGGCTCTGAGCACTATGGGACTTAGCATCTGCGGTCATCAGTCACCTAGAACTTAGAACTACTTAAACCTAACTAACCTAAGGACATCACACACATCCATGCCCGAGACATGATTCGAACCTGTGGCCGTAGCGGTCGTGAGGCTCCAGACTGAAGTGCCTAGAACCGCTCGGCCACACCGGCCGGCATGTCCGATTTTCACAGAGGGCTCTGTCATAGCATTGTCGTCCTGGAGTGGGGTCAGTCTGTGTGCAACTGGCTGAAGTCTTCATCACAGCTCTCTCTGCTCTCTCGTTTCCGACTGGCAGGCCAGCAGTTGACTTTAGGCCAGAACACCCCCATCTGGAAGATCCCCCAGCCTTCCCCTCCTCTCCCCAAATGCAAATTGATGCGCCTGTGCTGGAGAGGCCGATTGGTGAGTTTCGATGGTTGCCTGAACACGAATACAAGGAATTAGGTGGAAAAATCAGCGGTATGACAGCTGATTCTGATGAGGGTATGTGATCAAGGCCGATCACATATACCATATCAGGGCGTTTGTTAGTGTGGGTTAGTTACATTGAGGGGCAAGCATACTTCAGGGTCAAACTTGACTGATTTATGATCCCATCCCCGCCCCCTTAAACTATTCTCCTGCGAATCAGTTTATGACCCCCTGGGGACATTCTGTCCTTCTGAGAAAGCTCCCCCATCCATACCACTCCCTCTCTCCCTCCACCCCCTCTCCCCCATCCCCCACTCCGCCTCGCTGATACAAGTATACTTTCAGGTCTGAGTTATTCAAATAGCCCTTTCCCCCTCAATTTGATAGCCAGATGCCCTAGGTCTCTCAGATGAGGATCCTTGGCGTGAACAATCCGATTGGAGTGGTCCCACAGATTCTCGACTGAGTTTTAATCCGAGAACTTTCGCGACCATCATAGTATGGCAAACTCATCCTGGAGTTCTTTGAACCACACACATACAATGCTAGCTTTGTGACACATTGCATGGCCTGCTGGTAGATGCCATGAAGCTGAGGAAAAACAAAATGGATGTAGGGTTGGACACGATCCCGAAGGACAGATGAATACTTGTGTTGATTCACTGTGTATTCCAAAATGTCTAGATCACCCACGGGATGCCACAAAGACGCACCCCAACCCACAAAGCTGTCTCCTCCGATCCTCTGACTTGGACCCTGCCAACGAGTATTGCAGGGTGTTTTCTTTCAGAACTTTCACGCTGTACACGCCGCTGGCCAACTGTCTGATGGAGCATAAGGGCACCTGTCGCCACTCAGTGGACATCTAATTGGGCTGTTGGCGCGCAAATTCGTATCTTCGTCGTCGACGAACAGCAGTCAACATAGGAGCGTGAACTGGACGCCTGCTTAAGAGGCACTTACGCAGCGACGTTCGCTGGACTGTGGTTGAACAGTCACTGTTGGCTGTCCCTAGGTACATCTGGGTTGTCAGTTGTTCAACAGTTGCAAGTCTATTCGCCCGTACACGTATCCCCAACCTTAATTCTCTCCTGTCATCTACGGCACATGGAACAATACAGCTGCCTCGGCGTCAGTTTTGGATAGCACTATTTTTCCATGCACGGTATACGTTAACCGTGGCGTCACATGAACGGTTTAAAAACCTAATATTTCGAAAATGTTTTCACCTTCGTCCTTATGGACGTCAGATAAATCTTTCCGTTTCCGCATTACGACAACGACTGCACTGTTTTCAGCGTCCCCCTGACATGTTTTAAATATCCGCCACAGCCAGTGCCGCCACCTGCCGTTGTGAATGGTTGCTGCACGTTGACGTCGAACATAGGCGGTGGTCACATTAACGTAACAGTAGCTTGTAATAATTTCATGTCGTAAGTGGTTACTTCCTTTAAACAATGTGCTTCCCACGCTGCCGGTTTTTTCCCCGTAGAAAAACAACATATGGACCTATGTCTGTTTACTGTGTTATCTACGAGGGTCACTCCAAAAGAAATGAACACTATTTTTGTAAAAATTCAGTTTTCATTCTGCATGTGTGCAAGTTTTACAGTGTGTAGATACATCCTTCCCGCATGTTTTCAAACTTAGTTCAACCTGTCAACGTGAGTGGCGCCGTCACAGCGCGTCTTCAACATGGCTGCTACACTTGACGTTCGTCAGAAGCAACGTGCTGTCATAGAATTTCTGTGCTCTGAAAACGAGACAGTCGGAAAATCCACAAGAGGTTGAAAAAGGTGTTTGGAGATGATGCTGTCGATCGCAGTACAGTTAGTCGGTCGGCAAGCAGGTTACGTATCAAAGCGGGCACGGCAATATTAAGGATTGTCCTCGCAGCGGCAGGCTGCAGAGAGTTAACGAATTGGTGACTGCTGACAGACGCATCACAGAGAACAAATTGTCACGCTACGTTGCGACAGGGGAAGGAAGTGTTTACAGAATACTGAAAGTGTCGCCGTTAAAAAAGGTTTGTGCCAGGTGGGTTCCCAGGATGTTGACAGTGGCTCACAAAGAAACAAGAAAAACCGTATGCAGCGAACTTTTGGAACAGTACGAGAATGATGGAGATGAATTTCTTGGAAGAATTGTGACAGGTGATGAAACATGGCTCCATCATTATTCACCAGAGACGAAGAGGCAATCAATGGAGTGGCATCATGCAAATTCATCCAAGAAAAAAAAATTCAAAACCACACCTTCTGCTGGAAAAGTTATGGCTACGGTGTTTTTCGATTCCGAAGGACTCTCGCTTGTGGACATCATGCCAAGTGGAATCACCATAAATTCTGAAGCATATGTGACGACACTGAAGAAACTTCAAGCTCGACTGAGTCGTATTGGGCCACATCAGCAAAAGCAGGATGTTTTGCTGTTGCACGACAATGTACGGCCACATGTCAGTCAAAAAACCATGGAAGCGATCACAAAACTAGGATGGACAACACTGAAACACCCGCCTTACAGTCCTGACCTGGCTCCATGTGACTATCATCTCTTTGGGAAAATGAAAGACTCTCTTCGTGGATCAAGATTTGAAGATGATGACTCCCTTGTGCACGCTACCAAACAGTGGCTCCAACAGGTTGGTCCAGAATTTTACCGTGCTGGTATACAGGCGCTGGTTCCAAGATGGCATAAGGCAGTTCAGAGGGATGGAAATTATGTGGAGAAATGAAAATATTGTTCCTAAAGGATGTATCTACAAACTGCAAAACTTTCAAACACGTAGAAAAAAGATGGATTTAAAAAAAAGATAGTGTGCATTTCTTTTGGAATGACCCTCGTATGTTCTATGTTTTCTGTTACTAGGAAAGATGTTACTTCCTGCAGGAGCTGCAGCTGTGCTCACTGAGTTGTCCAAGATGGTACAACTACCAGGCATTTGTTTGAAGTGGGCTGCCCAATACAATTTCTGTCTACTGATGAAGCACACAAATTACTTTGTCTACAAGATGTACATTGGAGTCATTATCTGCAGTATCGATCACATCGAAGTTCACTACGATATTATTACTATGCCTTTCTCTTGGTTTCGTCTTCTTTGACAGATGTGTGTCAGCAGGCGGATCTTGTGGTGGTAATGGTGATCGTTGCCTTGACTCGCAATGCCGGATTTTTTTTCCTGAGATTACATCGGGAGTATCGTATGCAACGGGTGGTGGTTCTCTTGTGTATCTATTCTCGTATGGAAAGTGGGAAGAACGTTTAAATGCCTCTGCGCTGTGGCTAATTTGATCTTGTCACGATCCTATGGGAGCGACACGTAGCGGATTCTGGTTTATTCCTAGAATCATCAACAGCAAAAGTCTACTGCTGCCTACTGCTCTTGCTGTGGTGTTGGCTTCTCTCTGTTTCATCGACAGTCGAAGGCAAAAGCTTGTACGTAGAGACTATAAAAATTTATCTTACTAGTTAATGAAGCTGTTACTAACCCGAACCAACTAGTAAATAAGTTTCAATAAAAAATACGACCCCGCTGCAAATCCTAGCCAAAAAGTAATTAAGTTTAAATAAAAAAATATGACCCCGCAGATGATGACACAGGCATTCCACAACAGTTTTGGGGAAGAAAAGTAATATAATCGATTTTGTTGTGTTCATAAACAGGCAGAACCAGATTCCCATCATTTGTTCTGTAAATACTGCTGCTGTTACAGCATCAAAAAATTTCAGACATTTACAATTAGGGACTCGACACTGTATCATGCGCAGTACATGCGCTATACACAGTAATAATATCATGTGCACCAATAATAATGATTATATAGTAGTCACAGTGATGAAGATGTGATATTACGGTGATATCAGTGTCATTAAGGTTGTTCTAAGTAATATTTTCTCGAAACACAATCTTCGTGTCGAATGAGAGTAATAAAATGCTAACAGAAGTACTTAGCAAAAGTTGTAAGGAATGGAATCTGGAGAAGGACTGATGGGGGAAAAATGAGAAATATCGAAAGATAAAGTTTACAGATAAGATGAAAGGGAAAAAATGGGGATGGATGCAAATGAGGAAAGCTAGGGTAGTGTTCATGATTAGACACAGATAAAGGATCGTTGGCCGACAATAGAAAAACCGCATGGACGTAACGTTAAGGAAGCTACGCCAGTGATAACAGATAAAATTTTAATCTCCTCTTGAATGCAGAGTGGTTTTAAATGAAGCTCAGGTTACTACGTAGTTTGTTCCAGAGACACATGGCGGAAATGGCAGTGGAGATGGAGAGAGATATAGCGTTACGCAGAGACACAGCTCAGATGAAGGACTTATCATATCTTGTATTGCATTTGTGGAATGACGATATGTATTTGATGTATGAGGAGAGGCACATAAGACACCAGTGAAAAAGAAACCTATGAAAAAATACATTTGAATTTTATATCTCCCATCCAGTCGCAACCATCCTAACTGAGGACATTCAGCCAAGGTTCGCGTCCACGACCATGGTTCCCATCATATAGCTTCTGTCACCAAAGTGGTGTGGCTTGTAATTTTCACAACTGGTGCAGACAAAAAAAAGCCAAGGAAAGAGATATAAAAGCCGATGGAGATACGAAACGAGCCAGAGAAGATAGTTTAAGAAAAAGATCGGGGGGGGGGGGGGGTTTATTATATTAAATCGGTGTACGGAAAGTGACTGAGGTCTCTAAAACACTCGAAATCAGCATGAACAAGCCGGTCCAGGCTGAGACATACCTGAAGAAAGTGGAGGAGACGAACAAATCGTTTTCGTAAAGACTACAGACTCTGTAAGAGTGAACGAATTCTGAGAGCACGGAACCAGTGCGATTCCCATAAAATGAGGAGGTTGCCTCACTTAGAAACAACGTCCTGAAAACCTGAGGAAATAGACTGAGCAACCACAAGTTACTGAGCCACTACTATCCTCGACAGAGAGTAGGGTAATACATAATAATGAGTGCCATGTGTGATAATCCGATGTCTTGCGGCACATTGTCCAACAGTGCAATATAGGGATGTTGTGAGGGAGACGTGTACGTCACTGAGGCCAGTGTCCATCAACGGCTAGAGACTTTGATGGCAAACACTTACTTTTACTGCGGAAATTTCTCACCTACACTGCATATAGAGACGTGCATATGAAGACTCAGACAGGCCAATTTAAAGGCCGTCCGCCTATCTTTTGGCCAATCCAAAGGAGGCTAAAATTTATGAGTAGTCACATGAGTGGAGACGTCATCGCGAAAGCCTCTACATACTGTCGCGCTGCTGCTACGGTCGCAGGTTCGAATCCTGCCTCGGGCATGGATGTGTGTGATGTCCTGATGTTAGTTAGGTTTAAGTAGTTAAAGTTCTAGGGGACTGATGACCTCAGATGTTAAGTCCTATAGTGCTTAGAGACATTTGTGGAATTAGAATGAAATGGTACTGGTATACTGCCAAGAAAAATAGGTTATGATGAAGTATCCCAAAAGCCCCTCCACCAGCGGAAGCACGCATCCAGTCTTATATGTAGTCTAAAGGAAATTTTAAAACGGCAGCAGCATCTCGACCATCCGTACAGTAATGTCGAGCTGCTTTAACACGATGGCAACTTAACGCAAAACATCTCTCCTCTGTGTTGAGAAGAGCGACCAGGAGGCACTTAAGCTAGTTTCAACAGATCTTAATGACTGTGCTCGAGAGTACAAGAGAATGAGCTCTGCATCTTAACGAAATCCATGCAGTAACTCACAACGAAGGTATGCGTGGCAGTGTCGGGGAAGATAGCGACAGCGGCCAGCCCCAAAATCAGAAAACAGATAACACAGCCATAGACCCGGCTATTATGAGGAGAAACCACGTTTGGGAGACATCATTCAAGGCCTACAGCGGGAGCGGGAAAACCGACTGGAAGTTATTGAGATGAGAAACATTTTCCCAGATCACAGTCATCAAGCTTGATTATGCAGTAAGCAGAAAAGCACTGTTTAAACATGAAAGTTCTCGTACAGCAGGGTATCATATGTTCTGATTTACTATGTAAGTAAATTAGTTAGATGCTACTACCCCTAAGTTTTATTACTGACTAGCATTGAATTTATCCCTTATATGTTGTTATCTTTTGAGGAGAGTTACAAATCACCAGATACGAAGGGTATCAGACATAGATGTACCTCGCGAAGCTCCTCTTTCTTTCTTTCTTTCTTTTTTTTTTTTTTTTTTTTTTTTTTTTTTTTAAGAAAAATATGTGCACAGACCTAGGTGTGATGGTTGCAAAATTGCATGGTGCGAAAGCTCTTTATTGCAGAAACATAATGACTGTTTTGTAAACGTTTCAGATTGTAGTACTGCCACAATCAGTGAGAACTATTTGTGAATCCTGACGTCAATGTTACAGTCTTCCTTCAGAACTACCAAGAAGATATGGTATGATATCATTCTTCTAAGATTGTTTTTGTTATGGTGCCTCGCTTGATTGTTGTGCTACTTTACGCTGAGTTCTTTGTTGTGTGAGATAAGTTTTCTGGTGGGGTAGTGACTTATTCTTTGGAGGGCCTATTAGTTTCTGGGCCCCTGTGCCAGAGTCGTAGTGTTTTGAAGCGTGCAGTGACCCTTTTTTTTCCGGCTCATCAGTCTTCTCCGCTGGTTTTATGCTGACCACCAAGACAAGAAGTCTTCTTCTGCGACAACCTTCTCACCTCGGAGTAGCGCTTGCAGCCAATGTCCTCACTTATATGCTGGGTGTATTCCAGTATCTGTCTTCCCCTCCTGTTTATACCCTCTGCACTCCCTCCAGTACCAAGGAAGTTATTCGCTGTCTTAACACATGTTCTGTCATATTGTCCCTTTCTCTTGTCATTGTTTTCCATATGTTGCTTTCTACGTCGAGTTTGATGGGAATCTTCTCATTCCTCACTTTATCAGTCTACCTAATTTTCAACATTCTTCTGTAGCACCAAACATCACAGGCTTCGATTCACTTCTGTTCCGATTTTTCCACATTTCATTACTCAGTAGCATACAATGCTGTGCTCTAAACATACATTCTCAGAAATTTCTTCAGCAAAATAAGGCCTATGTTTGACAGTAATAGACCAACAACGCCATCTTTGCCCCTGCTAGTCTGCTTTTTGTGTCCTTGTTTCATACATCGTGGGACATTTTGCTTCAAAGGTACCAGAATTGTCTACTTCGTGATCACAAATTTTGTTGTTAAGTTTCTCACTATTCTCATTTCTGCTACTTCCCATTACTTTTGCGTTTCTTCAGCTTACTCTCAGCCAGTAATCTGTACTCAGTTCATTTCATTCAACAGATTATATAATTCTTCTTCACTTCCACTGAGGATACATAATTCGTCAGAGAATTTGATCATTCTCATCCTTTCACCCTAAAGTTTAAGCCCACTCTTCTTTCTTTCCTGTCTCTCATCCTTTCTAAACTGAGTTCTTCACTCTTGACCTTGCAGTCTCGTTGTCCCCCTTGGTTCTTGTACGTACGGTATACTGACCATGGTAGAATTTCAAACTTCTTGCACCATTTTACATTATCAAACGCTTTTCCTTGATCGACAGATCCTATGAACTTGTCTTTATTTTTCTTCAGTATTGCTTCCACTACGGACCGCAACATCAGAACAGCGTGTCTAGTGCCTTACCTCACCTAAAGCCAGACAAGTAATCCTCTAACAGTTCTTCAATTTTCTTTTCATTTCTTCTTTATATTATTCATCTGAGCAACTAGGAGGCATTAGCTGTTAAGCTGATTGTACGATAGTTCTCGCTCTTGTATGCTCTTGGTATCTTCGGAATTGCGTGGAGGAAATTTTTCCGAAAGGCTGATGGTATGTCATCTGTCTCATACATTCTGCGTACCAAGGTGAACAGTTGTTTCGTTGCCACTCCCTCCCCTCCACCCCCCACCCCCCACCCCCAGTACCCTCCCCAGGGATCAGGGATTTTAGAAATTCCTATTAATGGGATGTTATCTATTCCTTATTTAATCTCAAGTCTTTCATTGCTCTTTCAGTTCTTTGGTTCTTTGGTCTTTTCCTCGTCAGCTGCAATTTCAGCACGCCATCAGACAGTCCCTCCTCCTCATTGAGGCCTTCAGCGTACCCGCTTTTCCTCCTCTGCATTTAACAGTGGCATTCCCATTGCACTCTTAATGATGACACCCTTCCTTTTCAGTTCATCAAGGGTTTGTTCTGGCTTTTCTAGATGCTGAATGACTCTTTCTGACGAGAATTTCTTTTTCGATTTCTTCACACTTTCCCTGCTAGCATTTCGCCTTGATTTCCCTGCAGTTACTATTTGTTTCATTTCTAATTGACTTATATTTCCGTATTTCGTGAATATTTTTGTTCTCTGTTCTTCCGTTGGTCAGTTAAAGCATTTCTCCGGTTACCTATGGTTTCCTCGCAGTGAACTGCCTACTGTGGTATTCCTTATTGCATCATCCACATCTTTAGCCGACTTCAAACGCGTCTCATCATTCTCTAGTGCTTTAGTATCCCACTTACTTCCACAATGTTTCTGTCAGACTATTCTCTTAAAATTTAATTTTCTCTTCAACATTACAAAATTGAGACCTGACTGTATAGCATATCTGGGCCTCTGTATCACTTACAATCCAATACCTAATTGCGGAATCTCTGTCTGACCATTGTTTCTGGGGCCCCTCCAAGTATACCTCCTTCTTTCGTGATTCTTAAACGATGTATTCGCTATTATTAGATGGAATTTATTGCAGACCTCAATTAGGCTTTCTCCCCTCTCATTCCTACTACCATGCCTTACTCCTGCAACACAGTCGTCTACTTGTTCACCTACCATACTACAATCCCTCGTGGCTATTAGATTGTCATCTCAGTTTACATACTGAATTATCCGTTCCATGTATTCTTTCTCTATCTCTTCATTTTCTGCTTGCGTCGTTGGCACCTGGAGCTTAACTATTGTTACAGGTGTTGATTTGGCTTCGAATTTGATAAGAACTAGCCTATCATTTAATTTTTCATGGTAACTCACTTCTGCCCTATCTTCTAATTCATAATGTACACCATTTTCTGCTGCTGTTGATATTACACTATATTCGCCTGACCAGAAAACCCTACTTTCTTTCCGTTTCACTTCACCGACCCTCTCTATGTCATGGTTCAGCCTTTGCATTCCCCTTTTCAGATTTTCTAACTTGAGCACCACATTCAGATTACTGACATTCCAGGGACCGATGACCTAAGAAGTCTGGTCCCATAAGACCTTACCACAAATGTCCAAATTTACCACAGACATTCCACCCTCCGATTCGAAGGCTGTTACACTTTCGTTAATTATTCCATCTTCTTCTCATGGTCACCTCTCCCTTGCCAGTCCCCTTCCGGACATCAGAATGGGGGACTAATCAAGAACCTTTCTCCTATGGAGTGATCGTGGTGACACCTTTTCAATTACAGACTACATGTCCTAGGGATACGTCTTATGTGTCTTTAAAGTAGTGGTTTCCATTGCCTTCTGCCTCCTCATGCCTTTGACTAAACCTGTGCACTGCTCTGCTCTCTTTGCCAGGGCAGTTAGCAGAAACAGGATCACTTATGCTGAGAGCTTTCAAACTTCAGTGCTGATGATTTTTATTCAAAATTAAAGCAGTGGCTACGTTGGGACTCAGGACCCAGGACGTTTTGATTACTAGTCAACGACACTACCCCTAGACCAAGGGTTCAACATAGAATGTGCTTTCGTGTGTGGTGTGAGGAGGATTAATGGATTTTGTTTTCTGCGTGGTTATAGGACACTCTTTAGATGTTATTGTGAGTTTTTCGGTCCACCGGTAACTGCCAAGAATGCCCTGCTTCGCTTTCAGAATTGATTTTTGGATTTGTCGGATGCCAGCTTGCCTGTAAAGCAATGATCGATCTTGACCATTGGATGCTCGACAACGTCATTTCTTTAGTATGTTCACCGGTATGTGCGACTAGAAGATGTTGTTAATGTAAATTTACGACACCAACTCGGAACTTAACACTGAATACAAATCTGGTCACCTTATGGACAGAACTATACTTGACATCAACAATAATTTGTTAAAGCTAAAACTTTTAGACACAACGAAATTTTAATAGTTTTCCGAGTAACTTCTTCAATTAGGATTCGAAACTAACTTTGAAGCATTAATCGTGACTTGTTTTTCATTAATATGTGATGGAATATTCAGAACTAAAATGTTTTGCTCAATTCGTCATGGCTGCACCTTCTCATTCTTTAAAAAAAGGAAAAGAAAAGTAGCGTATGATGTGGTGTGCTGAGGTTGTATGGAGTGGCGACTCTCTGCTCATGGAAGTTTCCACTGTTTCAGAAACAGGCGAGATGCGAGGAGGCGTAATAAGAGGATCGGCTGGCAGACACGGCCGACCTTCCAAAGGGATTAAATGGCTCGGCACGTGCTGAAGCACCGAGGGCGGTTGGCACGTGCTAACAGACTGGCTGTCAATGAGCAACAAGTGAGGTGAACCCACAGCTACTGGGGTTGCATTCCATTCACCAGAAGAGTCGTTAGGAGCGACACCATAAACGTTTCCAGCTTGAATGCACACGTTGAGCACAAGAAGAGACAACATATGTTTGTGAATAGACACTTGTATGTACTCATTTTGTTTGGTTGGATAACGATGAGGAATGTGCATACGCATATATTTTTTACACAAACAAACATGGCAGTCAAAATAAAGATAATAACAATAATGCAACGCACCATTCACTGTCATAGTGACTAGATTCGTCTCGAGTAATTCATTTTTCTCAGATCCTTGTCTGATAAGACAAACTTAATTATTATGAAACAATTGTAGCTGTTGTTGTTGTTGTGGTCTTCAGTCCTGAGACTGGTTTGATGCAGCTCTACATGCTACTCTATCATGTGCAAGCGTCTTCATCTCCCAGTACCTACTGCAACCTACATCCTTCTGAATCTGCTTAGTGTATTCATCTCTTGGTCTCCCTCTACGATTTTTACCCTCCACGCTGCCCTCCAATGCTAAATTTGTGATCCCTTGATGCCTCAAAACATGTCCTACCAACCGATCCCTTCTTCTAGTCAAGTTGTGCCACAAACTTCTCTTCTCCCCAATCCTATTCAGTACCTCCTCATTAGTTACGTGATCTACCCACCTTATCTTCAGCATTCTTCTGTAGCACCACATTTCGAAAGCTTCTATTCTCTTCTTGTCCAAACTAGTTATCGTTCATGTTTCACTTCCATCATGGCTACACTCCATACTAATACTTTCAGAAACGACTTCCTGACACTTAAATCTATACTCGATGTTAACAAATTTCTCTTCTTCAGAAACGATTTCCTTGCCATTGCCAGTCTACATTTTATATCCTCTCTACTTCGACCATCATCAGTTATTTTACTCCCTAAATAGCAAACCTCCTTTACTACTTTAAGTGTCTCATTTCCTAATCTAATTCCCTCAGCATCACCAGATTTAATTTGACTACATTCCATTATCCTCATTTTGCTTTTGTTGATGTTCATCTTATATCCTCCTTTCAAGACACTGTCCATTCCGTTCAACTGCTCTTCCAAGTCCTTTGCTGTCTCTGATAGAATTACAATGTCATCGGCAAACCTCAAAGTTTTTACTTCTTCTCCATGAATTTTAATACCTACTCCGAATTTTTCTTTTGTTTCCTTTACTGCTTGCTCAATATACAGATTGAATAACATCGGGGAGAGGCTACAACCCTGTCTCACTCCTTTCCCAACCACTCCTTCCCTTTCATGCCCCTCGACTCTTATAACTGCCATCTGGTTTCTGTACAAATTGTAGATAGCCTTTCGCTCCCTGTATTTTACCCCTGCCACCTTCAGAATCTGAAAGAGAGTATTCCACTTAACATTGTCAAAAGATTTCTCTAAGTCTACAAATGCTAGAAACGTAGGTTTGCCTTTTGTTAATCTTTCTTCTAAGATAAGTCGTAAGGATAGTATTGCCTCACGTGTTCCAACATTTCTGCGGAATCCAAACTGATCTTCCCCGAGGTCGGCTTATACCAGTTTTTCCATTCGTCTGTAAAGAACTGGCGTTAGTATTTTGCAACTGTGACTTATTAAACTGATAGTTCGGTAATTTTCACATCTGTCAACACCTGCTTTCTTTGGGATTGGAATTATTATAGTCTTCTTGAAGTCTGAGGGTATTTCGCCTGTCTCATACATCTTGCTCACCAGATGGTAGAGTTTTGTCATGACTGGCTCTCCCAAGGCCATCAGTAGTTCTAATGGAATGTTGCCTACTCCCGGGGCCTTGTTTCGACTCTGTCAAACTCTTCACGCAGTATCTTATCTCCCATTTCGTCTTCATCTATATCCTCTTCCATTTCCATAATATTGTCCTCAAGTACATCGCCCTTGTATAAACCCTCTATATACTCCTTCCACCTTTCTGCCTTCCCTTCTTTGCTTAGAACTGGGTTGCCATTTGAGCTCTTGATATTCATACAAGTGGCTCTCTTCTCTCCAAAGGTCTCTTTAATTTTCCTGTAGGCAGTATCTATCTTACCCCTAGTGCGACAGGCCTCTACATCCTTACATTTGTCCTCTAGTCATCCCTGCTTAGCCATTTTGCACTTCCTGTCGATCTCATTTTTGAGACGTTTGTATTCCTTTTTGCCTGCTTCATTTACTGCATTTTTATATTTTCTCCTTTCATTAATTAAATTCAATATTTCTTCTGTTACCCATGGATTTCTATTAGCCCTCGTCTTTTTACCTACTTGATCGTCTGCTGCCTTCACTACTTCATCCCTCAGAGCTACCCATTCTTCTTCTACTGTATTTCTTTCCCCTATTCCTGTCAATTGTTCCCTTATGCTCTCCCTGAAACTCTCTACAACTTCTGGTTCTTTCAGTTTATCCAGGTCCCATCCCCTTAAATTCTCACCTTTTTGCAGTTTCTTCAGTTTCAATTTGCAGTTCATAACCAATAGATTGTGGTCAGGATCCACATCCGCCCCTGGAAATGTCTTACAATTTAAAACCTGGTTCCTAAATCTCTGTCTTACCATTATATAATCTATCTGATACCTTTTAGTATCTCCAGGATTCTTCCAGGTATACAACCTTCTTTTATGATTCTTGAACCAAGTGTTAGCTATTGTAGCTGTGAGCACAATATCCCGATGTTTTTATAATTCTTATTTACGAGGATTGGAACTATTTCTTCATAACCGATTCAAAAGAGTTACATGTTTGCACCTGTTACTGTCCTTCAAAGTAGTCACAAGCGATGTGAAGAACCCGTTGCCAGCAATGTGGAAGGCGTAATATACAGTTATCAGAGCCTGTTCTGTTGATGGTGCAAATGGAGAAGTCTAAATTTATGGTGATTCTCATGTTCGAGTGTGATGGTCTTATCCTAAAGCATTACGTTTCTCCACAGCAGAATGTCAATGCGCAGTATTACTGTCCGTTTTTGGAGAATCGCCTGCGACCAGCTTTGTGAAAGATGCGGCGACACTTCCTGCGCAACCCACCCATCATTTTGCACGACAATGCGCGGGCGCATACAGCGCAAGCTGTGGCTGCTCTGTTTGGTCGATGGGACTGGAAAGTACTGTACCATCCACCATACTCCCCGGACTTACGACCTTGTGACTTTGATTTGATTCCGAAGATGAAGGAACCCCTTCGTGGCATTCACTTCAGAACTGTTCCAGATATTCGACAGACAGTAGACCGCTCCATTCGTACCGTCAACAGAGCAGGCTCTGTTAACGGTACACTACGCCTTCCACATCGCTGGGAACGGGTTCTACACAACGCTGGTGACTACTTTGAAGGACAGCAACAGATGCAAACATGTAACTCTTTTGTATCGGTTGTGAATAAATAGTTGCCGCTATTTAAGATCGCACCCTCATATTATAGCAAGCCAGCACTATATCCCAGACCAAAGACTGATTTTGTACATATAGACACGGAACAAAGATTACTACCACTGTAATTCTTATTGTTCTTTTGGTAACACAAATAAGCTGTTGTGCCGCATGAAAACACTCGTCGGCACTGTAATGGTTTCTTAGATTTACTTCTGGAGGAGACCAGTTGGATACTACAATGTATGCAAAATATTATTAGATCACTTTATTATAACGTGGACAAGATGAAATACTTAACTTTGAGAGAATCCATGTCCGCCGGGCTGTCTACGTATATTTGATACTGTCACTGAATACTAACGTGTCATTGGATTCAGCAAAGAAGCCTGATCTGATCCATTATAAACGGTTCTGAAAGCCTGCGACTCTGAAAACAATAGGTTTGTTTATAAATAACTCATCTGCTACCAGCCAAGATTTTCTTTATTTCATTTTTCGCACGATGCTTTTCGGGACGTGATTCCCATTTTCAAGTGCGTTTTTTGTGTTTGTTATGTCATTTCTACGTGATGTCTATGTGTGAGATTCTGCTTCATTTAGTCCTGTGTCGTCTCCAGAGCAAACTGAAGCTCCCCCCCTCCCCTTTCTCACTCTCTTGCTTTGTGTGCATCGATCTTTTTTGAAGTGTATTTCGAATCCGCCAGCTACTAGATTTGCGACATCATCAATTTGTGTGTGCGTGTGTGTGTGTGTGTGTGTGTGTGTATGTGACATAACTATCGCATCTGCCTTATATTCTCTACATCACGATCATGTGTCCAGAAATTAATTATTTACTAACCTCAGCAGTATTTCAGGATTCCAGTCAGGTATTTTCTTTGGAAGGAAGGTACCTCTCTCATGCTTTGGTATCTGACAGGTTGGTTCATGCACACAGACCACTTGAGGTAGTGGGGCACGGCGACCGGAATTCCTCAGGTATCAATATCAAAGTGGTACCGCCACCAGACGCTTTCGTTCAGGCATTAGCGCATCACTTCACGTAGCTGTGGAGCTGCCGACAGCAATCGTGGGCCCTGGGGTGCGCGGCTGGGGCAGCCTGCGTGGGTTGAGAGATGTGAGAAAGTTTATTTTACCCCGTCTGTGATGGGGTACTTACGTGTTTACTCAAGTGTTTGGAACGAAAATAGCGCCACGATTGTTTACATATTCCACACACTGCAATCAATTCCCCACCAAATTCTTTGAATAAACTGTATTTCATACACCGCCTTATATCCCACAAATTGTTTGAACAAATAATATTCCACACATTATCTAAATTGTTTGAACAGTATCCCATACACTGCAATCGATTCCCCACCAAATGGCCAATCAACTGAGCCTTTTTCAATTTCAAGATGAGGGAGGGGAAGGGGAGCGCTAGAGGGTTTTTCAGAGAGGAAGGGGTTAATTAATTGATCGATTTAATTAACTAGTCAATCAAGTTGATATTAAAAGTGTGCTTGTATCATTGAGGGGAGATCCCAGATGGATTAGGGAGGAGGAGGAGGATGAGGAGGGGGGGAGGAGGTGCAGGGGTTTCTTGGAAAACCACTTAACCGAACAGTAAGTACGGATCTGTCAATCAAAAGGACGGATTATCCCCAGACGGTGATAATCCTCTTAACAGAAGTATAGATTAAGGCCCTGTCAATCAAAAGAAAACAATAGATTTGTCGCGAACTTGGACTTGATGTAGGCAACACACAGTGTGTGTTGATTCATTCTTTGTTCTACTACTATGTTGCAGTAGGGCAAATTGGGCACCAACCCACTCTGATATTATTGACAGATTTATTCAAGATGGCGGATCCAAGATGGCAGCTCTAGATGTGGCAATGTTGCCTTGACATCATGGTGGAAAGTACTGATTTTAGCAGGAAAATACGTCAGTTGGGATACCTCCAAATACCTTACTACAGCCCACCTCTTCCTGCCTTCATTTCTCCTCTTCCCGCACCTTCGCCTCGCGTCCCCTGTCTGTAAATTGGTGGGAAAAGGACTCAGTTCATGCTGGGCTGCCAGATAAGATGGACATAAGTCTTTATTTTGTATGCATAATTTATGTAAACAAATTGTATTGGCGTAGGTAGTAGCTTCATCGAGTGGATTCACCTTGCAGTCCAGTGTATAATTGACCTAGTTTACAGCACCACCACCAGAGGTCGCTGTTGGCCCTCTCCCCCCCCCCCCCCCCCCCCTCTCCAATGATGTAATCCAAGATGGCGTTCTTGGGGAAAAATAGTGGGGAAAGGACTCAGTCTGTGTCTCCTGGAGTTGGAGGATGGACATAATTGTTTACTGTGTTGAATGGATGAGATATCTGTGCTGGTGAATGAGTACTTTAATGATATATATATATATTTTTTTTTTCCGTCAGTCCTCTGACTGGTTTGATACGGCCCGCCATGAATTCCTCTCGTGTGCCAACCTCTTCATCTCAGAGTAGCACTTGCCCTCTACAGCTACCTCTGGTACCATGGAAGTCATTCCCTGATGTCTTAACAGATACTCTATTATCCTGTCCTTTCTCCTTGTTAGTGTTTCCCACATATTCCTTTCCTTCCCGACTCTGCACAGAACTTTCTCGTTCCTTACCTTATCAACCCACCTAATTTTCAACATTCATCTGTAGCACCACATCTCAAATTCTTCGATTCTCTTCTGTTCCGGCTTTCCCACAGTCCATGTTTCACTACCATACTATGTTGTGCTCAAACAATACATTCTCAGAGATTTCTTCCTCAAATTAAGGCCTATGTTAGATATTAGTGGGCGTCTCCTGACCAGGAATGCCCTTTTCGCCAGTGCTAGTCTGTTTTTGATGTCCTTCTTGCTCTGTCCATCATTGGCTTACTAGGTAGTAGAATTCCTTAACTTCATCTACTTCGGGACCATTAATCCTGATTTTAAGTTTTCCGGTGTTCTCGTTTCTGCTACTTCTCATTACTTCCGTCTTTCTTCGACTAACTCTCAATCCACATTCTGTACTCATTAGATTGTTCATTCCTTTGAGCAGATCAGGTAATTATTCTTCACTTTCACTCAGGGTAGCAATGTCATCAGCGAATCTTGTCACCGATATCTTTTCACCTTGAATTTTAATTCCACTCCTGATCCTTTCTTATATTTCCAGCATTGCTTTTTCGATGTACAGATTGAACAGTAAGCGCAAAAAACTGCATCCCTGTCTTACACACATTTTCATTCAAGCACTTGGTTCTTGGTCATTTACTCTTATTATTCCCTCTTGGCATTTATACATGTTCCATATTATCTTTCTCTCCCTATAGCTTATCCCTATTTTTCTTAGGATTTCCAACATCTTGCACCATTGTACAATGTCGAACACATTTTCCAGGTTGACAATGCCTATTAATGTGTCTTGATTCTTGTTTCGTCTTGCTTTCATTATCAACTCCAACATCAGAATTGCCTCTCTGGAGCCTTTACCTTTCCTGAAACCAAACTAATCGTCGTCTAAACACATCTTCAGTTTTCTTTTCCATTCTTCTGTGTAGTATTTTTGTCAGCAACTTCGATGCATGAGCTGTTAAGCTGATTGTGCGATAATTCTCGCTCTTATTAGGACTTGCAATCTTCAGAATTGTGTGGATGATATTTTTCCGAAAGTCAGATGGTATGTCGCCAGACACATACATTCTACATACTAACGTGAGTAGTTGTTTTGTTGCCACTTCCCCCAATGATTTTAGAAATTCTAATGGAATGTTATCTATCCCTTCTGCCTTATTTGATTCTAAGTCCTTCAAAGCTCTATTAAATTCTGGTTCTAATGCTGCGTCCCCTGTCTCTTCTAAATCGACATCTGTTTCTCCTTCTATCACATCAGACAAAGCTTCCGCCTCACAGAAACCTTCAATGTACTCTTTCACCTTTCCACTCTCTCCTCTGCATTTAACAGTGGAATTCCCATTGCACTCTTAATGTTACCACCCTTGCATTTAATTACACGGAAGATCGTTTTGATTTTCCTATATGCTGAGTCAGACCTTCTGACAGTCAATAAAAAGATCCAGCAGGATGGGGCTAAGTTACACTTCGCAACTCATACTGATAAATGTGTGTGCTGTAACTGTAGTTCGTTTGATAAATGTCCAGTCAGTCTTCTAAAACAAAAGAGCCAAGACGTTCATCCACTCCAGTGCAAGCATCCATGTGTACAATTGAAGAAATGCTGGTGATGAGATGGGATGAATTTAATAAGTGTACTACATGCAAGCACACAGCTGAGGACTGTATTCATAGTCTCCTGCAGAATGAGTGGTAAGAAAAGATAATGAATGATAATGAATGCTTTATGACAAATAATGGTAAAAGACGGCTGTGGTAATACCCATCAGGCACCACCCCTTTCATTTTGTTTCAGTGATTATCATACAATTTCATTCGCCTTTGGGGTATCTAAATTTTCCCTGATTGATATTAATCTGATGGACTATTAAGATTAGGGTGAACCACTGATTGCTAACAGCCTTGCCGCAGTGGTAACACTGGTTCCCGTCAGATCACCGAAGTTAAGTGCTGCCGAGCACTGTTGGCAAGTGGGTTGTACTCAGCCCTTGTGAAGCGAACTGAGGAGCTACGTGATTGAAAAGTAGCAGCTCCAGTTTTGTAAACTGGCAGGGAGAGCGGTGTGCTGGCCACGTGCCCCTCAATATCCGCATCCAATGACACTTGTGGGGTGAGGATGACACGGCGGCCGGTCGGTACCGTTGGGTCTTCCAAGGCCTATTTGGATGGAGTCTAGTCTTTTTTAACCACTGATTGATCTCACAGTACTTGCAGGACTTGAGTAGCAGAAGTAGAATTAAATTCGGTTATAGAGACAGACCTTTGGACGCTGGCGGTGACCATTGCATTAGGGAGAGCTTTAGAACTTTCCCCAAGCAGCAAGCAGGTTCGAGAATGCCTTTGTAGTCACCGAAGCGGGCCATGGGCACGGTAGGCCAGGGGTTTATGGGCTGCCATTCTGGTGGTCGGCCAAGCAAGAGTGTGGGAATGGTGTGGTTGAATGCGCAGTTCTTTAGAAATTGGCGACGCTGGGCATCCTGGTGCCAGCCTAACCGCTTTATTAACAAGTGGACACGATGCGGGAGCCTGGTCTCCTTACCCCGTGTGCAGGTCCAGGTAAAACAGCGTCCGCATCTGGCTAATGTGTTTATTACAAGAACAGTGTACCCTGTGAGATGGGATGACGAATTTCTCCGGATGTCGCGTTTCTTAGATGCCACCGCGCCCTGCCAAAACGACGCGCACTAAATCGTTTATGGACGAGACGAAGCTTGTTTTCACTAGGAAGCTTCCCTCACCTTGTGAAATGCGCCGCGGGTTTGGCTGCAGGACCTCCAGCATTGTATGCTGCTTTTTCAGAGAACAGAATGTGTACTGTACTGCAGTGATTGGTTCAGGAAGATCGGGTCTCATGGTTAGAAGTATGATTGGCATGGTAACCACTGCTAGGCCATGGTAGGTTTATTCAAGAACACCAGGGGGAACGGCTGTTTTTCAGAAGGTTTTGAGCAAAATGGAGAGGTGGGGAATGGCGTCTCAGCGGTCATGAAGTACAGTCGCTAAGAGCTCTTCCGTTTATATGGATACAGCAGTTAGTTGTTAAGATGTCCGGACATCCGGGCGAAACTTTATACCTTCACGGACGTGAGGCAATCACCAGAGGACGCAGGGTCATCTCCTGCAGTACGACTCTTCATCAGCACCTGCACGCACACGACAGTGTCCCGGCTTTCACCAGCTATATCGGTAACGTTGCGCAGCTTCGGCAAATTCAGAAGCCTATCAATCAATTTCACGACCATCTTTTTTCATACCAGCCTTGTACTCGCAGTAGTCACTGCCAGTGTATCTTGACGCAAGAGACCAATCAGTGGAATGATTCAGCAGAGTGTGCTTGCCTAGATTGGCATCATTCCACTCACAGCAGCCAGTCTCATTTACACGTAAATTCCAGTTAGGTTCCTCAAGTCTATACCTAACCAACCTGAGTTCGTGTTAACGAAATGTTACATAGTTGAAGTTTCTGTTTATATGTTTGTTCTCTCTTGGCCACGATATCAGTTAATAAATCTCATTGTGATACTGTAGTTCCTTGTTATTAATTTTTCAACGACGCTCATTCTCATTCCCTACAATGTCATTTAGTTTGTTGTGGGTTTGAAGTAATTAAATTAATTTCATGTCCAGTTAGCCAACTCAGGGATGATCCACACAGGGGCCACTGTTTAATGTCAGATTTCCTTGCGCTATCGATAAATGTGGCATCTATTGGGTACGGTGGTTACGACTTTTTCGTCGGTTGGCATATGGAGAATTGCCACCACCATAGGCTGGCCTGCTTATCGGAGACCCTCCATTGATCGAATTTTCCCCCCGATTCCCTCTGATAACAGCAATCAGTACGTCATTACATTCGTGTTTTTGTGTTTCAATCCTTTTTTTTATTTCCGCGGTAGTACTTAAAGCTGGCGCGAACGTGAAACAAAATTTCTCTCTTACTATGTAACACATTTATTTGGGCTCATGTTTTGGTTTTGTGGGTTCTGTACCACATCCACGAATTTGGCAGCTCAGCATTGCTGCCTGCATTGCCAAAAACTCCTATTTGGTGGGGTAATTGTGTGTTTTGGTTTAGTATATTTGAGAGTCCAATATTATTCAGTGTTCTTAGCTATGCATAGTTTTTGTTTTGTGTTCCGTTTTTTTATGTTCTCTTTTTTGGTCATGTAAAACGGTATGGTTGTTACGACTTTTAGTTATTTGGCAGATGGAGACCTGCCGCCATTATAGGCTAGTTTGCAATGGAAATGTACTGGGACGTCATGAAAATGCATTTCAGTACTCACACAGATAGATGCTTGTGCTGGAACTGCATACCTTGTTTAAATTGCCCAACAGCGCACATCAACTTCACTCTATTGCACAATGAATCATAAGTGCTTATCTTGAGGTTTGGAAATCAAGTAGCCAAGTTCACAACTTCACCACCAGAGTGCACTGTCGGCCCTCCCTCACTCCTCTCCAATGACGTATTCCAAGAAGACGGCCAGAAAATAAAATGCATAAACCAATAGAAGCCCTGAATCCGGTCGTGTGATAGGCTTCGGCCAATAGAATGACAGTATCCGGTGACTTCACCGGAGGGGAAGTAGGGTAGGCTCAGCAGCTCCACAGCCTCCGTCTCATTCAGTCAGCCAGCAGTAGCCGTAGCAGAAGAAGAACAAGAAGAAGTACCATGAACCATCAGCAGCAGCCAAGTTCCAGAACACGTGCAGAACAATAAGAAATAGAAAAGTAAGTATCCAGTGTCACAAATTTTACTTTTAATTAGTCAGCATTATTATTATTAGTATTGCGTGCTTTCATGTGTTGGTTTGTATGTAACGCTTCCTACTCCTCTTTGTTCAGCAGTTGCCTTCGACATGTCGAAGCCTGCAGAGGCAAGCATCAGCATGTCGACCTCTGCCATGTCTGGAGCTGCAGCAACCTCAGCCAGCATCTTGTTGAGACCTGCACCGACCTGTGGGCCTATAGCAGCAACAACCTCCAGAATTTCCGAACCTGCAGTGACCACATTGGGTCCTGTAACACTCATAGCCCACTTACTGGAGCAGAAAAAGAAGCTGTTATCCTCTGCGCCACTCATCGATTTGGGCAATGAGGATGCCAGGTCTGTTCCTAACATTTCGAATGCTGCTGCTGGTCTTAAGCAATAGCAACATTGAGGTCAGTACTGGTCACTGACTTATGACCCATCCCTGTGCTAGTGCAGGGACAGAGTGCAGATGCTGTGGATAAGAAGGTAGCAAGTGTGCCCATGCTTTTCAGTTCTACTTAAAATTTAACTCCTAGTGGAATGAAACGTGTAAATGTGAATATAGAAGCATATAATGACTGAGACTTGCTGTGAGAATAGAAACTGAAAATGCATCAAAGGGTGTTAAAGTACCTATTTCTGAGTTCGACTGGGACGAAATATGTCGTGCAGAGTGATTCATCAATCAGTAGATGACCACAAAATATTATCCAACTCATACCTCCCTGGACATTCGCCTTACTGGTGCGACACTATCTATTACAACAATGTATGATGACTCTTCACTATGCATGAAATCAGGTGACAAAAGTATTTATCTACAGCATGCCACAGTTACGAACTTATACAGTGTGGATACTCCACTACACCTTGCATTGAAGAGACTGAGTCATTGGTTGCTGACCATAGACTCCACACATACTACAGGTTTGGATATGCTGGAGGTTGTTGCCACAGGTGCAGAGGTTGGTGCAGGTATCGACAAGATGGCGGCTGAGGTTGCTGCAGGTCCAAATGTGGCAGAGGTCGACGTGTTAGCACTTGCCCCTGCAGGCTTGAACATGTCGAAGGCTACTGCTGAACAGAGAGGAGGAGGAAGTGTTACTTACAGACATGGCACAAAAACAACCAATAATAATAACGCTAACTGCAGACAGATATGTGACACTGGATACTTACTTTTCCATTTCTTGATGTTCTGCTGGACTGTGCTGGATCTCGACTGCTGCTGATGATTCATGGTTCTTCTTCTCCTTCTTCTTCTTCTTCTGCTGCTGCTGCTGCTGGCTGAGACTGAGGCCACGAAGCTGCTAAGCCTACCCTACATCCATTCCAATGTCATCACCAGATACATCCATCCTATTGGCCAAAGCCTATCACATGACCGGATTCAGGACTCCTATTGGTTCCTGCCCTTTTTTTCTGAACAGCCATCTTGGATTAGGTCACAGGGGGGAGCGGGAGAGAGCCACCAGCGCACTCTGGTGGCGGAGTTGTGAATTAGTCCAGTTGGTCTCCAAACTTCAAGGTAAACACCTATGGTTCATTGTGAAATAGGTGTTAGGAAATATCAAAAAAGGTAGGTAGTTCCAGCACAAGCACCTATCAGTATGAGTACTGAAATGCATCTTCATGACATCTCACTGCATTGGTGTTATTTGTCGAAAAGTATTCACACACACCTATTCATTATCTTTTCTTTCCATTCATTGCATGGGAGGCTATGATACAGTCCTCAGCTGTGTGCTTGCATGTAGTACACTTATTAAATTCATCCTAGCTCATCACCGACATTTTCTCAATTGTACACGTGGATGCTAGCACTGGAATGGGTGAACATCTTGCCTCTTGAACTTTGGAAGACTGATTTGCCTTTTATCAAATGATCTACAGCTACAGTACATGCATTTATCAGCATGAGTTGCGAAGTGTAACTTAGTCGCAAACTGCTGCATCTTCATTATTTGATCAAGCATATTCATATGTTTTTTATTTCAGTCTTTGATCACAATATGATTTCTTTAGATGATGACTGGTTTCAGTCCATAATGACCATCCTCAGATCTTTTTTACACCATGTCCTAAAGTGATGAGGCCATAATGGCATCGTATATGCGACCATGTCGCAGTTGGTGAAGAATATTCATCTTCACCAAATATCATAGCTTTCCAAACAATGTTGCAGGAGGCTATGGACACAGTCCTCAGCTGCATGATTACACGCAATATACCCACTGAACTACTTCTTCTCCAGCACAGACATCTCATCTATAGAAACAATTACATCTGCCCTTCAGTCCCACAGCTACACACAGACTGAGTCTTTCTTCTGCCATTTGTTCCCCCAGTCCACAATCTTGGATTACATCTTTGGGTTGGGGGGAGGGTCAACAGCGCCCTCTAGTGATGATGGTGTGAACTAGGTCAGTTGGGCTCTGGACCTGAAGGTGAACACACTAATTATGACAACTCAAATTGTTTAAATAAACAATGCATACAAAATAAAGACTCATATCCATCCTATCCAGTAGCTCAGCACTGATTGAGTCCTTTTCCACCAATTTACAGATGGGGGGAGGGGAGGGGGAGGGGGCTGGAGTTAGGTAAGTCGAGGTAGCGCAGTTGACCCATTTTCCTACCAAAATTTGATCTTCACACCATGGATTCACTGCAATGTTGCCACATCTATGGCCGACATATTGGATCCGCCATCTTGAATAAATTTGGCGAAAGTGTGGAGTGTGGTGGTGCCCACTTTGTCCTACTACTTCTTCAAATAAACAAATGAAACACATAAATCGGTGGAAGGCCCACCTGGAAGCAGTTACATCCATTAAACACTCGGTAGCATGCATATGTAGCTCTTTGGAGTGGGAATCAAGTCAATACGCAGAACTGTTTCCAGACTTTGAGTTTCCATCAACTGCACCGCTACACGAGTTTGCAGTCACGTTCTCTGACGCATTGGTGTGAGACATTGAATTTTTTCCAGACTTTGAGTGTCCACTATATCCTTTGCATGCAGCACTCACAGAGTCTCATATAGCTACAGAACGAGGGCTACTATACTTTCAACTATCTAGTAGCGAGTAGCCTTCCCTCCTACTTCTAGTTAGTTGCAAGTGAAACTGGCAACAGTGTTGCAGGGAGGTTTGATCAAAGACAACGCAGGGGGATCTTTCAATCTCCAACTTTATCGTATGAATGCGAGAATGCTCTGTGACTCCCCTCCACACAAGGAAAGATGACCAATCGTAATCGTAAATTCCGCACTGTGATCGAAGTGCTACAAATATGTAGATAACCTAACTGTATCAGTATAGGATGCAGTCTGGTATACTTTGCTGTAAGTGTCAGATAATTAACCAAGAATGGACGTATTGCACAGTCGTCTATCTAAATTTGCAATCTAGTGTACGGTACTTGCAAAGTAGTGGAAGGGTGGTTTGGTGATGATACAGAAACTACCAAGCATGCTGTCGTGTCACTGGCTGGCGTTCCTCAAATTATGGAAAAACTGGTTCAAAAATGGTTCAAATGGCTCTGAGCACTGTGGGACTCAACTTCTCAGGTCATTAGTCCCCTAGAACTTAGAACTAGTTAAACCTAACTAACCTAAGGACATCACACACATCCATGCCCGAGGCAGGATTCGAACCTGCGACCGTAGCCTTCTCGCGGTTCCAGACTGCAGCGCCTAGAACCGCACGGCCACTTCGACCGGCGAAAAACTGGTAAAAATGCTAAAGTTGATCACACTGTGAACTGTGGTGCTTATTGCAATACATCATCCCATATCGATGGTGTCTTTTCCACCCCATCCGAACACTGGTACACTGTTACTTACCATATAATGATTAACTAACACCAATTGTTTGAGATGGAGAGAGTCTTTGTGGGAGCAACACCTTCTGGGGATGGCCCATACCGAAATAGTGATCGTGTACGTGGCTCCAGTATGAAGAATCAATGCTCTTGGTCTATTCGAAACAGAACATCAAGACATCTGCCACTCAGTCACTGTGGCAGGTGAGATTAAATGGACAGCTGATTGGGAGTGCTCTACAATAGCTCAAACTCTTCCAGTTTCCATATGTTACATTGTCTTCCACACTTTTGTCACTAAGCAACACCGCCTCTGTCTTTTATTTCAACCATCCTGTATGTTGTGATAGAACCATAGTTCACACAATGAGATATCAAGCTTTCTGTGAGAGCCGGTAGATCATTTCGTGTCAATATTGGTTCAGCACCTGACACAGACTTCAAAGTCATGTCCACAGCTCGTGGACTAGTGACTAATATTGCAGTGTCTGGATCATGGAACCCTGGATTCTATTCCTGGCCAGGGCAGGGAATTTCTCTGCCAGGGTACTGGGTGATTGTGTTGCCTCATTATTTCACCATCATTCATGGAAGTGCTGAGACTGGACAGTGGCAGATTGGGAATTTGTACTGGTGCCGATAACCACGCAGTTGAGCGCCCCACAAATCAAATGTCATCATCATCATCATCATTATCATAATTGGAGTCATGGTAGAAAATTAAAGTGCATGGCTGTGTACACATCTGTAGTCATATACTGCTTCGATGTGTTACAGCAAGAAACAGTGAATAAAACTGCCCATGAAACATCAACAAAAGAACCATCTCCTTGTGACTGAAGTTGATATGGTCTTCCTTCAGCACAGCCGACAAAACTTTACACAGCCCCATGGAAGCGACTTGGACCACTGGTCGCCTGCTCCTGTGGACCAGTATAAGTATATTTAATGGGATCACCATGGCGGTATTAGTTTCCTGATGTCAGGAGAAATGCAGTAAAATCTTAATGAGTTCTCTACCAGGTGACGTGTTTGAAGTTCATAGTTTTACTCTGTTGGATGTTACAAAAACTACGAGAAGAGAGAGAGAGAGAGAGAAAAACCCACTGTGCTGTCAATGAAGACTTGCACTCAGTTACCCTGTCGTACTTCTAGCGCGCTAATCATACGAATATCATAAAGGAAATTAGGTCATGTACAGGGGCATATTGTTAAACAGTCATTCGAGATCGATGAATTGTAAGTATTATGCTTCTGAACTGCTTTGTGCAGTCCATGTATACTCTTCATGGTCGGCCGCTGTGGCCGATGGGTTCTAGTCGCTTCATTCCGGAACCGCACTGCCAGGTTCGCATCCTGCCTCGGGCATGGATGTGTGTAATGTCCTTAGTTAGGTTTAAGTAGTTCTAAGTCTAGGAGACTAATGACCTCAGATGTTAAGTCCCATAGTGTATCGAGCCATTTGAATTTTTTTTTACTCTGCATGCTTGTGAATTTCCTCCTGTACTTAGTGTGCTATTTTTCTCATTGTGATAGCTCTCAAACTAGTCAATGACAGGTGGTGGACCACACCATCTTCTAACTAATGGAACAGTGCTGTCAGAACGGTATAAGGTTTCGAGATAATTAGCAGGTGCCTGTAACTTGGTGGGAGACATCTCGTATTCGTTGAAATCAAGTAGATTCAAATTCTGTACATCGAAACTGGAGGATTCGAGAGAATAAGACAAGTAAGTGATACCCTAACGAAAGCGGACTTGAGATGTGAGATGTATACCGTCTATTCTTAGTATTGTAGACAAACATATACAACGTCTCACATATGTCTCGCAAAGTATCTGAAATGAGAAAACTAGGGGATAATACGAAGGTTTCTACACAGAGATAGTGAGCAGCAGTTCATTCTTCTGTTTTTTCGATAAATAAGAGACACCATTCCTCTATGAGCTTTGTCTCCCTACAAATGGATGGAGTGACATCTTAATAAGTAGACCAAATTTGCATCTACATCTATATGCGTGCATCACAAGCCATCGTACAGCGCATGCAGAGGGTACCCTGCACCAATACTAGTCATTTACTTCCTATTCTGCTCGCAAATAGAGCGTTGGAGAAAAAGACTATCTACACGTCTCCGCATAAGCGTGAATCCTCGTAATTTATTTTCGTGGTCCGTACGCGAAACGTACGAAGAATCCTTCTGCAGTCAGCTTCAAATGTCGGTTCTCATTAGTATTCCACGAAAAGAACATAGCACTCCTTCCAGGGATCCGCCCACTAAAATGGCGGGAACCAATAGCAGCGCTTCTAGAGGGGTGTTTTCTGAGGGAAATATAGGTCTGCAGACTCGTATATGTTTAGGATATGGCTGTCAGTAGGCAGATATTTTGTTATTGCTCACTGTGTCAGCCTTTCCAGTATGTTTCCAAAACACATCTCAGAACGTTTCGTTTTGAAGGACGGATGAGGGAAGCACATTGTTCAATATCCTGGTATTTACCCACAGCCGACAATTAAGTGTCCATTCCTACTGAGAAAGACAGGACAACTTTTGCGTATCTGGAATCATTAATAGCTGTCTGTCGCCGCGAGCGGTGAGTTGTCGGCCATGACTGGTACAGTCTTGATGCATGAGCCCGGTGGCCCGGTGGCAGCAGTTCAAATGTTCAAATGTCTCTGAGCACTATGGGACTTAACTTCTGAGGTCATCAGTCCCCTAGAACTTAGAACTACTTAAAGCTAACTAACCTAAGGACATCACACACACCCATGCCCGAGGCAGGATTCGAACCTGCGACCGTAGCGATCGCGCGGTTCCAGACTGTAGCGTCTAGAACCGCTCGGCCACTCCGGACGGCAGGTGGCAGCAGTGGCAGCTGTTCACATGTGGCCCAGTGGCGGAGTTGTCGCAAAAGTGGAGAAGAGAATGAAACATCTTTCCAGCCCCCCATAAACTGACAGGTCTCAGCAGCATTAGTTCGGGGGCAGTATACCAGGATCCTGAGTGACCTACTTCCATCAGCATGACAAGGCAACCGAGAGATAGAACACAGTTAGCATTGAGTGCCTTCAGCTGTTTGACGACGGTTACTACCCATTTTGGTATAGGAAGCAGTGTCAATGTAGCCAGTGGGGAGCCTCCAGAGACATCATGGAAGTGTCGGTAATGGTTCTTGGCGAGTGTAATCCCACTACAGGAAAAAAAATTACTCACCATGCAAAAATAAATGCAAGTAATTAGCATATCAATTTGAAAGCAATGACTTGCCGCCAGACAGCCTCAAAGCGAGGGTGAGAGTACCACTGATATGATCGACAGTTGGTTATCAGGCGTTTCTCGTTGCAACGAGATCTTATAACGAAATTTCAATCTTCCACCTACATTGAGAGAGGTGAACATTGTAATAAAATCAGCTACATTACCGAATTTATAAAGAGATACGTAGTACAAAACTGATGTTTACAACTCCTTTATGCTGCTACCATGAAAGACTTTGTAGGTAATGAGACATTAGGTTACTCTAAGATTGTCTGAAAGTGAGGAGGGATCCTGTGAGAGAGGTACTCGTAGAATAATGCTGTTAGCACTCCATCATGAGCCAAATGAGCTTAATAGTCTACTCCTGTGATGCTGGCCACAGCAGATATTAAGCTAGTGGTAACAGATTTTTCTACGAGGTGTGAGAATACTTAGAGGAAATGAAACGTATGTCATAGTCTTGCAAAGGATTTCCGCAACAAGTAATGCTACCTTAGCGACGAGAAAAAGCGTGTTTGATCCGATTTTTTCTGTCTTCGAAAATAACTCGTATAAGAAGGAGGAATCCACATTTCCCGCGAGAAATTCGAATTATGTTGACAAAACGACATCCCTGTTTCGGGTAATGAATTTTTTTAAACTGAGCAGTCTATGTCTAGAGTGGAACTGCAGTTAGTCCAAGTTGCGCTTGCTTGTTTCGAAATGCCAGGGCAGTAGTAGGAGTGGTCAAGAGGTGTCGGCCATCGGATATTGTTACTTAAGGCTGTTGCAAGCAGCAGCTGCCTAGCTGGCCGGGTTTTCAGGTACAGAATACACTCAGTCGATGGTGGTGGACTACACTAGAGATGGCTAGTTAGTCTTTTTCTTCATCTTGAGATGCCGTGTTCAAGCAAGATAATGAGAACTACATTCGTAACAAATATTGTAAGATGTATTTCCCATGTTTCTGTTTTCTAGGATGCTACTTGTGACTCGTAAATAGGTGTAAGTGTGTTTCATTCCGCAATGATGTTGATGCAGGGGTCTTGTTAATAGGAGTAAGGATTTACATTCGCAATGAACCCTTCAAACCCACCTTGACTACTTAACTGCTTGTTGCAATCAGTGCCTCCTTGGCATCAACCCTTCCAAGACCCAGGCAACCATCATAGGTCATACCACCCCCTCCTTCCGGTTCCATGAATTTTACCTTATCATTTATAGTCGTCCTATCCACCTCACTCCTACCCTGAAATACCTTGGCCTCACCCTCGACCGTCACCTCACCTGGGCTCCCCACCTCCTTTCAATCCAACACAAAGCCCACAATAGACTCCACTTCCTGAAACTCTTGTCTGGCCAGACATGGGACCTGCATCCTTCCACCATCCATCACACCTACAAATCCTTCATCTTCCCATCTTTTGCTTTACTAGAGTCGCCTGGATGTCCACCACACCCAGATTCTACGAGGCCCTCCAAATCCTCAAACACCATGCACTCTGCCTCACTGTCTGTATCCGCCTCCCGTCCTCCACCCAGATCCTGTATAACCTCACACACCTTCCCCTGTTCCTTGAACACATCTGAAACCTTGTCCGCAGATTCAATCTCCCTCACACCCTGGTTTCTCCTATCCTCTCTACCCTCCAGCCATTGCCACACCTTTCCCATTGTGTCCCACCCTCTCTCTCTACATCTCCACACCCTCCACCAATGTACCTTCCAGTGCCTACCCCTACCGGATGATGAGTTTCGCGCTGAAGTCTACCCCTCCTACCAACTCTAACCCCACCTTCCTGCCCCATCCTCAGGGCTCCCTCTCCACTCCTTCCCCCTTCACCTGAGAGGTTTTTCCCCCTCCCTCCTACACCCCCTCCTTATCCAGTGCACCTCTTCTGCATCTCTGTGCTCCCTCTTGGCTTACTTTCCGTCTCCTTCTCCCACCACGCATATTACGTCCCCCTTGCCACTCAACTCCTCTTTTCATCCCACCCTCTCCAGTCACCCCCCCCCCCCCAATGCTGCCCCCTCCTTTCCCATCTCTTCCCTCTTCTTGGGCCGGCCCTCCCTCTGCAAGTCCCTTCAGGCTGTTTTTTCTTTTTTTTACTCATTGACGTGTGTGCTGTCTCATGCAGCGATTTTAATAGTGTCATCGTTCTGGCTGGATTTTTAATACTGTGGCCAACTTTCATATTGTGCTTGTGACTTCAGTGTGCTACACGCATTTCAAACTGTGTGTTTATCTTTATGTGTCTTTTGTGTTTTTTTTAACTGTAAGTGTTTATTTTAATCCCCATTGTCTCCCCCCTTATAATGTGTATTGCCCTTTTTTTGCCTTCTATGTACATGTATATCGTTACATTTTTTTTTTTTTATTTTTATTTTTTTTTTTTGTCTGTAATGTCCCTTGGCTGAAGAGTGGTGGATTGTGCTGCTACCAGCCCTGCCATATGGGGCAGGAGAATGAAATCACAGTAAAGAAAAAAATATATTTGCAATGGGACATTGGGTCGCTGTTTTAATATTATTATTACCCATCCTTATGTTTGTATATTATTATTATGTTCTCCGCTATACAATGCAATTAGCAGTTGAATTTACCTTGAAATTCTGAATCTCCTGCCATTTTTTTCTCACAAAAACTGTAATTTCCGACCTTTTTTGGTATGGGGGAGGGGAGGGTATTTCGAAGAATGGTGGTGGGAGCAGGGACACATGCAGGTCGGGGAAACTGATGACGGCATCATGGGATGAGTGTAATTAACTGATCAATTTAATTAATTTACATAATTAATTTGATATCAAAAGTGTCCTCATACCACCATGTTCCCACTACTCTAATTTCCCCCAACGAGAGACCAGTTCATTATTACCGTCACTGTAGTATGTTTGACTTTGTTGAGGGAACCACAACTTCAACTCTGCCTTGACCGCTTCATCACTGTCAAAGTGAAGTCCTTGAAATAAAAATGCTTATTTACTTCCTAAATTTTGATTCACTAAAACTATAACTGTCCCTCTATCCCCATAGGATGGGGTTTGAGAGAGAGGAATTAGAGTTTTACAAACGTTGACCCAAATATCTGCTTAAAAAATTACTATTTGGTTAACATTTGCATAACTCTAATTCCTCTCTCTTAAACCCCACTCTATGCGGAGAGAGGGAGAGTTTTAGTTTTAGCAAATCAAAATTTAGGAAGTAAATTAGTATTTTTTTATTTATCCGTAACCATTTCCACGGAAAAATGAGAACATAGATTTTATTGAATTACAGCGCCAAATACCAATCGAAACAAATGTTTAAGGCAAAATGTAGGTAGTTTTTTATGTAGAATGTGATTCTGCAATAAAAAATGGGGTTTCCCATTTGAAATTTTTAAGTTGCCTCCCGACCCACCCCCAGGGGACTGGCGGGCTAATTTTAGCACCAACAGATGTCCCCCTCGAAAATAATCAACTTTGGATTCTACATATTTTTTCGTGTCAAGCTTATTTTTCGAGTTATTCTGGTTTGTCAACTTAAAATTTACACCCTGTATAACTATACGTAACCATTGTAATTGTGGCATTCGTGATAAAAGAAATGTGAAATTACTATTTGAGCTTTAATGGGTAGTATTGTGAATGTATAGATCGTATTGAGTAGTTCATTAATTGTAATTTCCATTACGATCTACAGCTGCAGATGCTACAAGTGAGCCGCTGTGTATCACAGCGTGGTTTGCTGTTAAAATTCCGAGTGCGCACGTCCCCCTAGAAGCTTCCTCAAACGTATGTCTCGCGGGAAGATCATGAAGATAAAAGAAGAGAGATTTAAGTTTAAATGGGCGAGTTCCAACAATCGGCCGTCCCGTGCGCCATTCGCCACAGGAAGTGAAAGTGGTACCCGTTACACAGAATGTCTTCCGGCTACGGATGGGAAAAACCGACAGGTTAAAGCTGATACCGGTACATCAGTTCTGAATAACCGGTACTTTTCGGTATTTGTTTGGGGTGGGGTATAATAGGCGTTTTTTATTTATACTAATAGCCGAATAAGAAAAACCGAGGTATCAAATGGCCATTGTAGCAGTGCTAATTTATTTTTGTTTTTAGAGAAACCTGTTATGAAAAAGAGTAATTTTTATTAGTAACATTTGCATTGGTTTGAAATATTGCGTCGTTATAGAGAAAACCAATCAACCAACAGTTAGAAACGAGCAAGGAACACGTGGCATAACGATTGGTACAGCAGTGCTGAGACATTAATGTTCCTGTCCCAAGTGTTTTGGCGTGGCTTAGGGTACTCGTGTACGTGCAATGTGCAGGACTTGCCCCCACCTGGCCTGTATAATAATTTCTCCCTGTCGTCGGCGGACATTCAGTGACTGCAGAATAGCAACAACACTAGTCTGGAAACATTTTTAAGAAGAATAATAAAAAAGGAAGGAAATTATGATAAAAGTAATAAATTATAAACATTGTTCACAACAGAAATAGAAAGTAGCAGATATGAATTTTGTGTCTACATAATATGACTTTATCTGCCTGTAGCCTTTGAAAACGGACAAATTAACACGAAAAACAGTGCTCTTCAACCTCAGTTTTTACCCTTTATCACTGAGTATTCGCAATCCTCAAACAGTGGCATGATTACCGATTACAACATGTTTTTGAACAGAGTTTGAAAAAATTAGAATCAGTCGTAGGATACTGATGATGTTTTCTGCCGTATTCAACCACTTAGCACTTTTCCAGAAACGCGCCGAACGTTGGACGCACTAACTTTTCATTTATTTGCCTATTAATCTAATATTTTGATTTTGTATATCTTGAAACTAAGATAGTCAAAATTTCTCAACGTTAGTTCAATTTCTGCGTTTACTGCAGGAAATAATAGGAATAAAAGACCGAAAATCGGTCATTTGGGAAACTGGTTTTTTGAGCGGTTATAACGATAAGGTTACCGGCTTGGAGGAATAAATGATATAACCGAAAAGAATTTGTTATTCATCAGCATCTATACTCTGAAAACCACCGTGAGGTACATGGCAGAGGGTACGTCCCATTGTACCAGTTAGTAGGGTTTCTTTCTGCTCCATTCACGTATGGAGCGCGGGAAGAATGATTGTTCGAATGCCTCTATGCGTGCAGTAATTATATAGTCTTACTCTCAAGATCTCCTTGTGAGGGATATGTAGGGGACTGTAGTACACACATCAAAAAAGAGTTTTGCATCACCTCGGTTCCGAGAGTTCCGGAACCTGTACAGAAAATTGGAATAGAGATCAAGATAAACATCATTTCCGCCCTTTTTATTGCTCAGGAAAAACACACATTGCATGTTGTACAGCCATACAGCGAGACTTTCAGAGGTGGTGGTCCAGGTTGCCGTACACACCGGTGCCTCTAATACCCAGTAGGACGTCCTCTTGCATTGATGCATGCCTGTATTCGTCATGGCATACTATCCACATGTTCATCAAGGCACTGTTGGTGCACATTGTCCTACTCCACAACGGCGACTTGGTGTAGATCCCTCAGAGTGGCTGGTGAGTCACCTCGTCCATAAACAGCCCTTCTCAATCCATCCCAGGCATGTTCGATAGGGTTTATGTCTAGATAACATGCTGGCGACTCAAGTCGACCAATGTCGTTAATCTGAAGGAAGTCATTCACAAGAGGTGCACGATGAGGGTGCAACTTGTTGTTCATGAAGACAGATGCCGCGCCAATAGGTTGCCGATATGGTTGCACTATAGGTCGGAGGATGACATTCACGTATCGTACAGCCGTTACGGCGCCTTCCACAACCACCAGGGGCGTACGTCGTCCCAGATGATGACGCTCCAAAACATCAGGGAACCTCCACATTGCTGCACTCGCTGAACAGTGTGTCTAAGGCGTTCAGCCTGACCGGGTTGCCTCCTAACACGTCTCCGACGATTGTCTGGTTGGAGGCATATGCGACACTCATCGGTGAAGAGAACGTGATACCAATCCTGAGCGGTCCATTCGGCAAGTTGTTTCGCCCATCTGTACCGCGCTGCATTATGTCGTGTTTGCAAAGATGGACCTCGTCGTGGACGTCGGGAGTGAAGTTGCACACGGTTTGAGTCGTAACACGACGTCCTGTGGCTGCACGAAAAGCTTTATTCAACATGGTGGTCCGTAGATAGCGGTCATCCACTGCAGTAGTAGCCCTTGGGCGGCCTGAGCGAGGCGTGTTATCGACCTGTCTCTCTGTATCTCCTCCATGTCCGAACAACATCGCTGTGGTTCATTCCGAGACACCTGGACACTTCTCTTGTTGAGAGCCCTTCCTGGCACAAAGTAACAATGCGGACGCGATCGAACCGCGGTATTGACCGTCTACGCATGGCTGAACTACAGACAACACGAGCCGTGTACCTGCTTCCTGGTGGAATGACTGGAACTGATCGGCTGTCGGACCCCGTCTGTCTAATAGGTGTTGCTCATGCATGGTTGTTTAGATCTTTGGGCGGATGTAGTTACATTTCTGAACAGTTCAAATGGCTCTAAGCACTATGGGACTTAACTTCTGAGGTCATCAGTCCCCTAGAAATTAGAACTACTTAAACCTAACTGACCTAAGGACATCACAACATCCATGCCCAATGCAGGATCCGAACCTGCGACCGTAGCAACAGCGCGGTTCCAGACTATAACGCTTAGAACCGCTCGGCCACCCTGGGCGGCTTTCTGAACAGTCAAAGGGACTGTGTCTGTGATACAATACTCACAGTTTAACGTCTATCTTCCGGAGTTCTGGGAACCAGGCCAATGCAAAACTTCTTGTGATGTGTGTATATTCCTAGAGTCATTATTTTAAAGCCGGTCCTTGAAACTTTGTTAATAGACTTTCTCGGTATAGGTAACGTCTATCTTTAAGAGTCTTCCAATTCAATTCCTTTAGTACCTCTGAGACACTATCGCACGATTCAAACAAACCTGTGACCATTCATGACGCCCTTCTCTGTGCACGTTCACTATCCCCTGTTAGTACGGGTCCCACCCAGTTGAGCAACGTTCTAAAACTGGTCCCACGGTTGATTTGTAAGCAGTCTCGTTTCAGCGATAACAGCCGTCCCTGTTCCGCCACACAGTACGCCGTGGCTTGTGCAGTAGAGACGTAGAGGCGGAAGTGCAGAACTGCGACCGTGGGCCGGCAGACGCAACGAGCGGGCCGGCCGACGTGCCAGACAACACGGCGCAGGCAGGGGCCCGGAGCCCTCTCTGCTGCCCCTCGTGTTTTTCGTGTTTCGCGGCTGCTGGTCGAAAGCTCTGCGGCCGGCCTCGGAGCGGTGAAAGCGACGAGGTGTGCGGTGCCGCGCCGTGGCGGATTAGCGACTCGCTGCTCTGCCCGCTCACTGTCCTTTTCTCCTCACGAAAAACGGCGCGTCTCGTTAGCTACCTGAGGACCGCCACCGACACGGGAAGCTGCTCATTCGAAAGCCATAACGGCGCGCCCAATCTTCTGCATCGAGGGAACACGGCTAAAAAAGCTGTCCGTTAGTGTTATCTAGGAGATAATATTACTGTTTAGTGCACTGAGAAGCACAGCTGTTTTCTACAAAAAGGAGTTGGGACATTTCCTTTTTCAATAGGTTTGCAGTGTGGCCTCAGCTGACTTCGTACGGTTTCTACTGATGTCGGTCTAGTGTTGAGCGCGTGCCTGGATATCAAAAGGTTGCGGCATATTTCAGCGTGACGTTAGCGTACCCTTCATTCACAGGGAACGACACGAGGTTCGCAATGCACATTAAACTGTAGGTTCCCTTTCACTGAGGTAGGTTAATGACACACAAGTCGCCGAAGTGGCGTCCAATTGAAACACCTGATCCGGGCAGTTGAGCGACAATGAACTATTGTTGCTACTATTTTTTAAATTTCGAAAAACACTTTTAAAGGCTATGGCAAATATATATTGTTTCTACTTCTTCGTTTTCAAATGCACTTTCGTTCGGATCCACACTGCTTTCATTCTTCGAGAACGTTGTCCATTATCTGCCGGCCGCTGTGGCCGAGCGGCTCTAGGCGCTTCAGTCCGGAACCACGCGGCTGCTACGGTCTCAGGTTCGAATCCTGCCTCGCGCATGAATGTGTGATGTCCTTAAGTTAGTTAGGTTTACGTAGTTCTAAGTCTACGGGACTGATGACCTCAGATGTTAAGTTCCATTTGAACCATTTTGTCCCTTCTCTTCTTGAGTCCACTTTCTGCCAGTTCTCGATCATTTCCTGCGCTTAAAGTCTGCCTCTTTTACTAACTGTTTAAAACATATTCTGTTCCTTATTGAGTCCATGTCGGCCTCCACATTTTCGATATCTCACCCTTTTTCAGTCAGCTGTAATTCTGGATTTTCAGTTGCTGGCTAAGGCAAAGATTTGTTTAGTTTTCTGTCATTATTCATCCTGCATACGAGCCCATAGTACACCAATCTCCTTTTTCTTATTACATCTATTAGCTTTTCAACCTTCAGATACAGTTCTGCACTACATCATCTGTGTTCTGATTCACTGTTGCTTTAAGGTACTACTACACTACTGGCCATTAAAATTGCTACACCACGAAGATACCGTGCTACAGACACGAAATTTAACCGACAGGAAGAAGATGCTGTGATATGCAAATGATTAGCTTTTCAGAGCATTCACACAAGGTTGGCGCCGGTGGCGACACCTACAACGTGCTGACATGAGGAAAGTTTCCAACCGATTTCTCATACACAAACAGCAGTTGACCGGGGTTGCCTAGGGAAACGTTGTTGTGATGCCTCGTGTAAGGAGGAGAAATGCGTACCATATCGTTTCCGACTTAGATAAAGGTCGGATTGTAGCCTATCGCGATTGCGGTTTATCATATCGCAACATTGCTGCTCGCGTTGGTCGGGATCAAATGACTGTTAGCAGAATATGGAATCGGTCGGTTCAGGAGGGTAATACAGAACGCCGTGATGGATCCCAACGGCCTCGTATCACTAGCAGTCGAGATGACAGGCATCTTATCCGCATGGCTGTAACGGATCGTGCAGCAACGTCTCGATCCCTGAGTCAACAGATGGGGACGTTTGCAAGACAACAACCATCTGCACGAACAGTTCGACGACGTTTGTAGCAGCATGGACTATCAGCTCGGAGACTATGGCTACGGTTACCCTTGACACTGTATCACAGACAGGATCGCCTGCGATGGTGTACTCAACGACGAACCTGGGTGCACGAATGGCAAAACGTCATTTTTTCGGATGAATCCAGGTTCTGTTTACAGCATCATGATGGTCGCATCCGTGTTTGGCGACATCGCGGTGAACGCACATTGGAAGCGTGTATTCGTCATCGCCATACTGGCGTATCACCCGGCGTGATGGTATGGGGTGCCATTGCTTACACGTCTCTGTCACTTCTTGTTCGCATTGACGGCACTTTGAACAGTGGTCATTACGTTTCAGATCTGTTACGACCCGTGGCTCTACCCTTCATTCGATCCCTGCAAAACCCTACATTTCAGCAGGATAATGCACGACCGCATGTTGCAGGTCCTATACGGGCCTTTCTGGATACAGAAAATGTTCGACTGCTGCCCTGGCCTGCACATTCTCCAGATCTCTCACCAACTGAAAGCGTCTGGTCAATGGTGGCCGAACAACTGGCTCGTCACAATACGCCAGTAACTACTCTTGATGAACTGTGGTATCGTGTTGAAGCTGCATGGGCAGCTGTACCTGTACACGCCATCCAAGCTCTGTTTGACTCAATGCCCAGGCGTATCAAGGCCGTTATTACGGCCAGAGGTGGTTGTTCCGGGTACTGATTTCTCAGGACTATGCACCCAAATTGCGTGAAAATGTGATCAAATGTCAGTTCTAGTATAATATGTTTGTCCAATGAATACCCATTTATCATCTGCATTTCTTCTTGGTGTAGCAATTTTAATGGCCAGTAGTGTATTTTTCTGAGGGTTCTCATTTCAGCTCTCTCTAATTTTTCCGGCAGTCTCTTCGTAGTCAGCTTAAGTTTCCATTGCATAGGGTATTTCTGGTCTGGCCACTGTTTTCAGAGTGTTCCAGTTTTGTCTAACACTTTTGTGCTATTATTATTCTTATTAAATGCATCTTGTACGTTTATATATGGTGATAATGTGAAGTAGTGGAATAGAATGACATTCAACGAAAACTGCGAGTCCGGCTATTTTGGCGTGTGTATACTACATCGCAAAGTTTACGCAAAATCATCTAAATGTATGAGCATGCGTCATAATATTGTTAATTAACTGTATTGACCAAATTAACTCGTCTGAAGAATAACTAACATGAAGTATCATCAATATACTGTGATATTTAATCATTAACTGAAAATATGTTGAAATGCAAGCAAAAAAATATCTAAATTAGTGCTTACAAAATTCGTACGTAGACAAGTGATAGCAATTATTATTCAGCTAATCATATAGACGCTGGGGTAGCGTTAGTAATAACACCAAATTTGTATTTACAAAATGATAAAGTACCCTGCTCCAAGAAGCGTGGAACTTGTCGTTGGTGGGGTGGCTTGCATACCTCAGCGATGTACATAGCCGTACCATAGGTGCAACCATAATGGAGGGGTGTCTGTTGAGAGGCCAGACAAATGTGTGGTTCCTGAAGAGGGGCAGCAGCCTTTTCAGTACTTGCAGAGCCAATAATCTGGATGATTGATTGATCTGGCCGCGTAACATCAACCAAAACGGCCTTGCTGTGCCGGTACTGCGAACAGCTGAAAGCAAGAGGAAACTACAGCCGTAATTTTTCCCGAAGGCATGCAGCTTTACTGTATGGTTAAATCATGATGGTGTCCTCTCGGGTAAAACATTCCGGAGGTAAAATAGTCCCCCATTCGGATCTCCGGGCGGGGCCTAGTCAGGAGGACGTCGTTATCAGGAGAAAGAAAACTGGCGTTCTACGGATCGGAGCGTGGAATGCCAGATCCCTTAATCGGGCAGGTAGGTTAGAAAATTTAAAAAAAGAAATAGGTGGATTAAAGTTAGATATAGTAGGAATTAGTGAAGTTCAGTGGCTGAAGGAATAAGACTTCTGTTCAATTGAATGTACGGTAATAAATAAAAAGTGAAATATGGGTAATGCAGGAGTAGATTTAGTAATGAATAAAAAATAGGAACGCGGATAAGCTACTACGAACAGCACAGTGAACGCATTATTGTAGCCAAGATAGACACAAAGCCTACGTCTACCACAGTAGTACAAGTATATATGCGAACTAGTTCCCCAGCTGAAGATATTGAAGAAATGTACGATGCGATGAAAGAAATTATTCGTATAGTTAAGGGAGAAGAAAATTTGATAGTCATGGGGTGCCGGAATTCGAGAGTATGAAAAGGAAGAGAAGGAAAAGTAGTAGGTGAATGCGGACTGGGGCTACGGAATAAAAGAGGAAACCGCCTGGTAGAATATTGCACAGAGCACAAAGATAAAAATGAAGAAATATAGGCTGAATGTTTTAGAACTGCGTCACATACAAATTTTAAATGGAAAAATAAGCATTAACAAGTCTAATCGAGTGTATAAAATTCCTATAGTAAACCTGATACAATGGTGGGTTGATACGCCTAGTGAAAAAGCAAGAATGTTTCCTACATAGCTAACATTACTTCTCGTCATAGTCTCCGTTGAGTGATATACGCTTGGTCCAGTGACGCTCCAGCTTTATCACCATATCGGAAAAATAGGTTCTGTCAAACTCTGCAAAATAGGTGTTCACTTCAGCTATCACTTCCTCATTTCATGAAAATTTCTTTCCAGCGAGCCAGAGTTTCAAGTTGGGGACAGGAAGCAGTCATTTAGGGCAAAGTCTTGTGAATAGAATGGATGAAAAACCAATTCAAAGCTTAGTTCATGCGCTTTCGCCATTGTTATCGCTGAAGTGTCGGATGGTGCATTATAGTGGCGAAAGAGACCTTTTTGCGTGGCAAACTTGGTCTTTTTTTATCCGATGCAAGTTGCAAATGATCCAGCAATGGAACCTAATAGGGTCCGGTTACGGTTCTGCCTTTTTCCAAGTAATTTTTGAGGATGTCCTTTGGGAATCCAAAAGTCAATAGCCATCACCGTACCAACTGACACACTTACCAGTTCAGAAGCCTGTCAATAATGAACTATATTCTGTAAATTGTTGAAATTCCGTACACAATCCTTGGAATAATCAAGCTTGCCAACCATGAAGCCTCAACAAATATGTTCAATTCTTTCGTGGAAATTTACCAGCGTTATCAAACCATCCTCGTAAACACCATTCATGGTCCTTATGGTAAAACACAAGGTGGTCAGCCTGTTTTTAGTGTTAAAGGAGAAGAGTGTGTGTTTCTTCGGAATTTCAAAAAGCAAATTTGTGATCATGTTTTTTCCTTAAGGTTTCTTTGTACTGAACTCTGAAACTAGTATTAAAATTTAGTTATTGGTGCAGATTTATTTTTCAGTTACTCATAAACTTTCATAAAAGAACTTGATTCGCATTATTTATATCAACCTGATAAAAGATGAGGAAGGAACGAAGACCACGGCTTGTCTCCTCGACGAGATATCATCAGACATGGGGTATAAGCTCGAATTGAGGAAGGGTGGGGAAGGAAATCAGCCGTAGCATTTCAAAGCAATCATCCCAACATTTGTTCTAAACGACTTGAGGAAATCACAGAAAACCTAAACCTCGATGGCCGGACGTGGAATTAAAGCGTCGGTCCCCCAAATACGTTTTGAGTGTTTTACTATTGTCACATTTCGCTTGCTGAAGGAAAAAAAAAAGATATTAAACTAGAGTATCCGCAACAGTACCTCGTTTTCTTGTGGTAATGTTCAAATATGTCAACTATCCAATAAAAAATAAAATGTGAAACTACAACACTGTATTTCCAATGCGACTGCAACACTGTTGTAAACACAGTGTTAAAGAGGCACTACTTACCAATCAATTAAGTATTTTATCCGTCTCTTGCAGAAACTGAAATAACGATGAAAAATTTTCTACAAAGATTTTTATACAATTCTAACATTCGTATGGATTCTCCTTTCCAGTTTAGTAATAGGAACTGATTTTTCTGCAGAAAGTTAAATGGTTCAAATGGCTCTGAGCACTATGATAACATCTGAGGTCATCTGTCCCCTAGAACTTAGAACTACTTAAAGCTAACTAATCTAAGGACATCACACAAATCCATGCCCGAGGCAGGATTGAAATCTGCGACCGTAGCAGCAGCGCGCTTCCAGACTGAAGCGCCTAGAACCGCTCGCCCACAGCGGCCGGCGCAGATAGTTAAGATCGACGATTTACGTTCACTGTACGGTCTTCCAGTCTCTGTAATTTAATCATGCATGTTAATCATGGTCCACCGAAGTGAATCTCGTGTTGTCCCATTAGCCTGGATGCGATAGGAGTATCTTTCCGCCTCGCCATCCTGTGTCTTCTGTCCAACAGAAACCCTTTTCTAGTGTTGGCTTGACAAAGAAATCATTTGAATAACTCTTTTCATGAAGACTCGTATATTTTCCCTTTAAAAGTGAAGCTTCTGTTACAGAGAGTTAATATGGCTGATTCGCTCAACATCCTCCAGTAGCAGTTCATATAGACAAAAGAAGCTAATTAAAAAATTGAAAATACCCGAATCTTCGACTCTCGTTCTTGACTTCAAAGATATTATGTTTTACCTAGTTCCTGTTGCTATGTACAATTTACAGTAAGCGATAAGACAATAATATAGAAAAAAAAGCTTTCTCCTCTCATCTTCCTGGTCTCTGCCAGCCTGATTCCCACCATAAACGTTCCCGTGAACACTGCCATCTAATGAATTTTTAATTTTAAAGTTCTCATGTTTAATCTGAACGACGGAGACGTTTCTGAGGTTACATAACGTTAGAAAAATGATAACGTTTTTCGTCTACCTCAGCTGTAATCGTTGTTCGGCATAAATTATATATAACGCTTAGTCGGCGTCTTGCATTTCCTGGAATACCGAAGCCACGAGGGCAAGGCCCAACTCACTGCACGCGACGTTTTTAATGATATGTCAGACCTGATCAACTAGGGACACGCAAGTCGCCGAGGTAGCGTCCATTTGAAAGAGTTGCATTACGCCATTGTGCGACACAGAATTATTGTTATTATTATATTTAATCATACTCTGTACATAAATAATTCACTATTTTTTCTTTTGCTAATGATCCTTAGAAATTATAGTACCAAGAAAACGCCTTGGGAAGTATTAAGAGAGCAGCGTCTTTCCGAGAAGGTTTATAAATAGGCAATCTGCAATTCGATCAACTGAGAATTTATTATTAACGGAGAAGGTACTGTTTTAGTTTCCATTGACTGATGTGTTGAGCATCGCTTCACAATTATAACTTCAGTTTTCTTAACCTCATTGCCTTCATTCGGTTGCTAAATGATTTTGGATCTTCTCTGCCAAAAATAGCGGATTCCTTTCGGTTCGTTAATTTTTATACCTGACTGTTTATGTTAGCGAATCCGCATTTCTTTACCCTTCAACATGTACTTCATATTCGCCTCCCAATATACTATAATAAACACTCACGTAATTTTGCACGTTAAGCGATTGTTGATAAAATAACTAATGTGGTGCTGATTCGAATTGGGAAGAAAAGAAATATGTAGCACAATCTGACTAAAAGAAGGGTTCGATTGATAGTACACACCCCAAGGCATCAAGCTATCCCCAACTTTCGTAATCGAGGGCAGTGTGGACTGTAAAGTTGTAGGAGACTATGGTTCGAATACAGTAAGGGGCTTCAAATAGATGCAGGCCGCAGTAACTACGCACAGGAAAAATTTGCACAGGATATGCCGACGTGGAGAGCTGTATCAACTCAGTCTTCAGACTAAAGATCACAACATCCAATATTCTCCACACTAGGCAGGAGGAGGTTGCGTAATATTGAGCAGCTAAATGTACCGGAGGAGAGCTGTTTCTAACCTCTGACGCTAGGGGCAGCACCTGTCGCGCCACTTTAGTGTCAGCTATGGAGAAACAAGATCATTCACGCGATTTTGAATCAAAGCGACAGGGCGTTCCGGAATGGAAAGAAGGTACCTGATTCTACTGTGTTTTTCGCTACGCGAACGTAGCTTAAATTTAGATAGCTATCTTATGTCTAAGTAACGATGAATTCTTAACTCAAGTGTACAAATTTGCAGAGCAACTGAAAATAAAGTACTGTTTCATTAAGAGAAAAAAGAAAGCGGTAAAGACCTTTACTATGATTTTATGAAAAGTCATGCAAACTTAACGCGAAGAACAGCTGAATCCACAAGTCTACAACGAGCTGCAGGTTCCAGCAAGGGGCAAGTTGATTGATATTTTTTGACAAAATAGGTGATTTGACAGATGAGTTCGAATTCAAACCTGTAAAGAATTTTAACCCCATGAAACTAATGTAACCTGTCTTTATACCAACAGGTGTAAATGCAAAGCCAAAACCAAGTTGAAAAACTGATTTCGTTCGATGAGGCCAAAACACCACACTTTTGCTTTTACCGCCCGCATCTCGTGGTCGTTGCGGTAGCGTTCTCGCTTCCCACGCCCGGGTTCCCGGGTTCGATTCCCGGCGGGGTCAGGGATTTTCTCTGCCTCGTGATGGCTGGGTGTTGTGTGCTGTCCTTAGGTTAGGTAGGTTTAAGTAGTTCTAAGTTCTAGGGGACTGATGACCATAGATGTTAAGTCCCATAGTGCTCAGAGCCATTTTATGTAATAAAAAAAATTTTTTTTTTTGCTTTTACCGAACCTTCTGGCGACTAGTTTATACCTCATTTTTGAACATGGATGCATCATAAGGAAGTGAGCTGGATACTCAACCAAATGTTTTGATAACTGCTGAGGCTTTTCTGAAGCTGAAACTATTTAAAGATCGGGTTAATCCAACAGAGAAAGCACCTGCTCTACTTATTGCGATGGTTGTTCAAGCCACAAAGATCTTGCAGTGATAACCTTTGCCCAACAACAATATCCACTTGTGAAGTCTGACTTCCTCATACTTCACACAAGTTGCAGCCACCTGATATGACTATTGTGAACTCCTTCAAGTATGCGTACCATGAGACATGCTCACTCTAGATGCAAGAATATCCAAACTTGAAAATTGGCGTAAAGGACACATTTGGAATGGCAAATATCACCTTTTCTGTAACATGTCGAATAAAACTGGCACAGCCAGGTTTCAGGTACATGGGCACTTCGCCATTAGACAAAACTGTTTTCAGCGAAATGGACTATGCCCTGTCAATGAACGAGTGAGCTTTATCTTGTTCCCTACGCACCCACCACAATAGTACTACATATGATCAAGATAGGCCGACCATACACAGCCGTCTGAGACAACGTTTAGTTTCTCTGGTCCCTCTAGTTTATCACCGCGCGACTGCTACGGTCGCAGGTTCGGATCCTGCCTCGGGCATGGATGTGTGTGATGCCCTTAGGTTAGTTAGGTTTAAGTAGTTCTAAGTTCTAAGGGACTGATGACCTCAGATGTTCAGTCCCATAGTGCTCAGAGCCATTTGAACCATTTTGAATCTCTAGTTTATTACCACAAATGTGTCTTCAGAACGCCGGCCAGTGTGGCCACGCGGTTAAAGGCGCTTCAGTCTGGAACCGCGCGTCCGCTACGGTCGCAGGTTCGAATCCTGCCTCGGGCATGGATGTGTGTTATGTCCTTAGGTTGGTTAGGTTTAAGTAGTTCTAAGTTCTAGGGGACTGATGACCTCAGATGTTAAGTCCCATAGGGCTCAGAGCCATTTTGTCTTCAGAACCAGGAACAGCTGAACAGATGGAAGAGCCACAAGATGAAGAATTAGGAGGTTGTGCTGAAGGAGTAAAGAGCCCTGTAGCTGACTTTTTATGAAACGATTGCAGTAAAACAAATTTTAGAGACGATTTCATCACTTCCTAGCCGGTAGATCACAAAATCTATAAGCAGCAAAAATCTTGGAAAAAAAAGTGAACTCCTCACTTCAGCACTGTTGAAAGTCCAGTCTGAGCAGAAAAACAAGAAAAGGAGAATGGAAAAAGACTACTAAGAGAAGAAAATTGGCTAAAGAAAAAGACACAAAGGAGAGAAAAACTTCAAGGAACAGTTCACCAAAAGAAAGCTAAAGCTCATCCAGAGAACCGAGCGACGTGGCGCAGTGGTTAGCACACTGGACTCGCCTTTGGGAGGACAACGGTTCAATCCCGCGTCCGGCCATCCTGATTCAGGTTTTCCGTGATTTCCCTAAATCGCTCCAGGCAAATGCCGGGATGGTTCCTTTGAAAGGGCACGGCCGACTTTCTTCCCCTTCCTTCCATAATCCGATGGGACCGATGACCTCACTGTTTGGTCTCTTCCCCCAAACAACCAATCCAAACCAATGACCCAGAGACGAGAGAAAAATGATACAAGTGCTCAAAGAAAAAACCAAAAGAAAACTGAAATTTGATAAAAAAAAGCCAGGAAGATAAACATCTGCATAATTTGCAATGATACCTTCGAAGAAGAATAGATTCAGTGCTATATTTGTGAGGGTTCACCCATGAAAATTGTACTTATATAGCGCTGAAGAGACTTTTTTCCTAGATTAAGCTAATATTTTGATTTAGGCCTATTCTGTTCAAATGTTTAACTTAACGATGTTATTAGAAATTTTTGTTTATTTGAGTCAACTTTACCCCGAAGTAGACACTTTTGTACTAACATGTATAGGTTCTATTTACTTCAGCTTAATGTTTACCGTCCAAATAAAGCTTTTTCGTAACAAAAATGAATTTCTCTTACGCATTATAAATTTATGTCCGATACAACCCTACAAAAAAGCAAACTATCAAACTACGGAAGGTGAAAGAAATACTAAAAAGAAACCAACGAACGTATACTTACGACACTGAGTTTTTTTTAAATTTTAATCTATTTTATTTTTTATTAATTTAAATTTATATTAGGTAACGTACCGCAGTATTGCTTAGCTTGAAGAATGTTCCACTACAACCTTTAAAAAATTATTATTTCGGAAACGCCTACATGTCTGATACTACCCGACCTATCCCTAATTCTGACCAGCTGTACACTTAATGCATTAAAATGGCTAACTACGAAAGTTCTATTAACTAAAGTATCATAGTATTGTTTAGCGCAAAGAATGTTCCAGTACAACCTTAAAAAAATATTTCGAAAAAGCTTAGCTGCCTGATACCGTCCGCCTGCTTAGCTGAAAAGGTAGTAACGTGCTTGTTTCCCACGCAGGGGCCTGGGTTCCATTCCCGGCCGGGTTGGAGATTTTCTCCGCTCGTGGACTGGGTGTTGTGTTGTCCTCATCACCGACACGGAAGTCGACCAATGTGGCGTCGACTACAACAAGACTTGCATACCGAACTTCCCCAGATGGGGCCTCCCAGCCAACAATGCCATGCGATCATATCATTTTTGTCTGATACCATCCGAACCATTCCTAAAAAAATGGTTCAAATGGCTCTGAGCACTATGGGACTTAACATCTATGGTCATCAGTCCCCTAGAACTTAGAACTACTTAAACCTAACTAACCTAAGGACAGCACACAACACCCACCCATCACGAGGCAGAGAAAATCCCCGACCCCGCCGGGAATCGAACCCGGGAACCCGGGCGTGGGAAGCGAGGACGCTACCGCACGACCACGAGATGCGGGCGAACCATTCCTAATTCTGGCCGGCTGTACGCTTCATGTTTCAGAATAGCAAACTACGACAAAATATTTACAAACTGTGGTTATAGTTATTATTTAAACTTGTGTAATACCAGCGATAACACACGTTTAAACATTACAACAATTTTTCCATTTTCTTTTCTTTTTCTATTGCCTTTATCTGAAATGGCGACTTTTTGTCAATTTCATTAGTTGCAGAAAATGGAAAAAATGTTGTAATGTTATTATATATCTAACAATATATTTAAAACAATCAAAGTCGCAATATTTGCGTGTTTCTGTGCGTCACGCCATAACGACGCAGGATTCAAGACGGGTATAATAAAATTTAAGAGCAACCATGCAGGTCTCTAGCAAGAGGTTTGGAAGCGGCAATGATTCGGCAAATTCCGCGCTAACAGCTAGTCGAGAGACGTCACGGAATGATAATCCGATGCGGTTGTATCAGGAAAGTTGCACGCCTCTAGATTAAGACAACACAATATGATAGAGAAAGTACAATGTGAGTCAATGTGTACTCTGAGCGCGCGGATTATCTGGGAGTGATCTTCGTAGCCTTGGGCGCGGCCGCGTGTTTCTCGTCACAGCAGCATGGCGAGGGGGGAGGGGGGGGAGGGGGGGGAGGAAGGTCAGACGCAGAGTCAGTGTGACGCGGCGCGACAAGTGTGACGCGTCATCTCGGTGACTCTGCAGATCGCGCATCCGGCGCGGCATCTGTCAAGCAAATCTGCATCGTAACCGCGTGTTTGTCAGATTGCGCCAGTTCGCAAATTTATTCCACACACTCTCGCTAAATTGTATGTTTCAAATCATTTGCATCTTTCTTAAATTTATTAGCAAATGAAGAAAATAGTCGTTATAAGTTTTAACACCAATTGGAATATTCCACCATATTTCTTCGTGGCTTAGATATATCTTTCCAATGTTTTCTCTCCAATAAATTGAATGCTTTCGAAATAAAGGAAAGATAACAAGTTTTCCCGTTTCTCCGTAAGTTAAGACATTTACAGACATAAAGAAATGTATTTTAACAAGGGGAGGGTGATGTGACCGCTCCTCTTTTCCATGTACGTGAGCGATTTGTCGAGCTCTGACACAGATTGCTACTGACAGTGTTGAGTGCGGGAAAGTGTCATCGTTGAGCACATGGGGATTCAGAATGGCTTGGGCAGAATTTCTATTGGGCGTTATGAATGGCAGCCTGCTTTAAATGTTGATAAATGTAAGTTAATACAGATGGCTAGGGGAAACATTCCTGTAATGTTGGAGTACAGTATTTCTGATATGCTGCTTCACTCAGACACGTCAGTTAAAAATCTAAGAGTATAGTTGCGAAACGATGTGACATGGAATGAGCGCGGGTGGTATCTCAGCTTCATTTCACGCCTACATCGTAGGCAGTTTCGAGTTTTTACGATGTAATTTTAAAAACACTGTCCTTCCCGCTGTTGATTGAGGCACAGACGTATATCGCAATGCCCACTTGCCTTCCTCTTTACGTACACGAAGATGACAACCGAGATGACAGTGTACGTTCATCAACTAGTCTTTATGGCCCTTTTATGACGGATTACACCCTATGTAATTAGCCTCCATTACGAGAGGAATAAGCATTTGAATATTATGGCGGAAACAGAAATTAACGTCAAACTTATTTAGAACTTTAAAAAAATGCATGCCTGGAGCTGCGTTAAATTTTGTGTCGGAAGCAATACAAAACCAGAAAGGTGAAAACAATTCTTCTTCCGCTATTTCTCCGTTTATTAATCCGTTCAGAATATTGTTCCCAGATAAAGTGACTACGGAGGGACGGAAGTCAAGTAATGTTCTATTATATTCTCTTGCCTCACGCGAAGAGCGACATGCTAATTAAGTGTTCTAAAAATAGTAGACGTGAGACTCGTGACGTTATATTATCCAAGCCAGATAATGTTATCATCTTACAGACATTTCCTGTTGCAACGAAGAGGGGATATAATAGACTCCTGCGAAGGAGAACGCTTTCAGAATGCGTGTACGAAAAATCACCGAGCGAGGTGGCGTAGTCGTTAGCACACTGGACTCGCTTTCGGGAGGACGACGGTTCAAACCCTCGTCCGGCCACCCTGATTTAGGTTTTCCGTGATTTCCCTAACTCACTCCAGGCAAATGCCGGGATGGTTCCTTGGAAAGGGCACGGCGATTTCCCTCCCCATCCTTCCCTCATCTAATGGGACCGATGACCACTCCGTTTGGTCCCCTCCCCCAAACCAGCCAACAATCTACTCCACAAACAATCCTAGAATACTGCTCTGGTGTTTGTGATCGCTAGTAGATCTAGTTAAAGAGAACATCGAAGCAATTCATAGGCATGCTACTAGATTTGTTAGCGATCATTTGCTTACTATCACGAAGAATAAATACTTCGTAAACGTTACTTAAAGAATATTACACCAGTGTCGTATGTGTTTCATTCATAATGTTACTTATAGAATTACGTTAACAATGTACTGTGTTGTATTGATCGTAGGAAGAGCTGATGACGGCACTTGGTACCGAAACCGGTTGTCACTAGAAATTGCAATAGGGATGGTCCAAATGGTTCAAATGGCTCTAAGCATTATTTGAGAACTACTTAAACCTAACTAACCTAAGGACATCATCCATACTCGAGGCAGGATTCGAACCTGCGACCGTAGGAGCTGTGCGGCTCCGGACTGAAGCGCCTGGAGCCGCTCGGTCACAGCGGCCGGTAATAGGGATGGTACCCTCGTGCTTTATCATGTACGACATATGAGAGTTTTTGTTTTTATTTTTCCCTGGATAATACTTTAAGACCGAAACCGGTCGGAAAAAGTACGACATTAAAAAAAAAAAAAAAAAAAAAAAAAAAAAAAAAAAAAAAACCACCATAGATATACAAAACAAAATATTTTTTCTAATTGTGTTGGCTGCTGTAACAACCGTCAGCATTTAATACGTTGGTCCCTTTCGTTCAATGATCACAATAACTTCACTTAAGTAAATGAATTCACAAACGTCATCAGTTTTTTCCAGATTATGTTATGAACGATTTCGGTTTTATTCATATTTTGATCGTTTTCACGAAAGGTATTTGAAGGTCTTACTCTACGACATTTATTCAAAATGTTCCAAATTTGACTGCAGTTTTTTAATCAGTAAAAACAGAAATATTAGCTATGTCAATTTCTGAAATTTATTGAAGGTACCTCGTAATTGCTTTTCTACGTGCAAAAATTATTAATTTATTTTCATATCAAAATTCAAATTTACACCTTACTCTGAACTGTTGAAAGCAGAAGCCCTGATGTTCTTCTGTCACAAACCGAGATTTATATGTATGAAAAGAGGAGCAAAGCCAAAACGGAAATCTCAACTGTTCTGAAATTGGCAGAGATTACTCCAGAAGATGTCCAAAACCGCGAAAATTCAGGTCCAAAATTCGCAAAAGGCAATTTGACCCAAGAGGAAACGCCAAAGAAGTAAACTAACACAACGTAGTGTGAAGAGACAAAGGAAGTCCACAGGAAGAGGATGAAAGAAATATGGGCACAAAGAAAGGCAAATGCCCATTTCTCAGTACTTTGCGTACTGAGGTTGGCAAAAGGAAAAAAAGTAGAATTACAGACCGATCTCGCTGATGTATTAGGATCATAGAGCATATTATAAGCTCAAACATGAATCATATCGGAAGGCGATTATCTAAGAGAAATGATAGTAACACCGAGCGCTTCCGAAGAAATCTTAAGAGGACCTCTGATGTTCTCAGTATAAATAAAGGCTTTTTCAGACAGTCAGCAGCGTAAGTGGACAGTTCGCTGACGACGTTGTTTACAGAAAAGCGTGATTTTTTACGATCCTGAGGGAATGTGGAAAGAATGGAACGAAATTATCATTTGGCCTAATGAGTGGAAGTTCTCTTTAAATAACGATACATATAAGTTAACACCGATAGCAAAGAGAGGAAGCCCGTTGGTATCCGATTACATTAGAAGCGAACTTCTGGAGCACCTCATGTTGTTTAGATATCTATTTAAAGCTAATTCAGAGTAGCGAAATGAAGCAGAACGAACACTTAAAAATTAAAAGCTTAAATGCCGATATCAAACTCAGATTTGCCGGACGAGGTACTGCAATGTCGTATTTAGCAGCCGATAACACGTCCTTCCCTGTACCGTAAAGCGTGTGCGCGTACAGGTTGTGACGTAGAAACGACGACGTATTGATGGTTTCGTCTCACCGTGAGTCGTGCACGGATAGCCAAAGCGGCTAAGACGACCACTCGCATCAGGGAGAAATCTGGTCTGCTGTCCGAACCCGGCACAAATTTTCACTGTCGTCATTCCCTTATACAGCTGATGGTTTTCAGTATTCACAACTGGGAATACATTTCATGTACTGGGAGAACGGTGTGTTTGTCCTCGCGAAACCTTGTTTGGTAAAATTAGGGAACCTGTACTTAAGGAAGACCGTGTGACAACACTACTACCACCGTGTGTGTCTCGTATTCGGAGAAAAAGACAAGAGAAGTTATGGTGAGTGCAGAGTAATTTTCCTGTACCTCAATACGCGAATGACACAGGAGACAAAATCTATAATTCTGACATGAAGTACCATCGGCAACACGCTATAGGCTGAACAAAATTGCGGGCTCTGTGCAGCGACATTTTCGTATGAAGGGCCCATGGGTCTCCCATGGCTCGTAACAGAACAACGATGTAGTTAGTATTTATTCGGTTTTTACCACAATTATCTTTGTTTCTGTGAAAGTGCCTTGACAGCAGCCTGTAACATGCAATCACAAACAAGCACAACACAAAATCCTCGGACGTAAAAGCGCTGTGATGTGGTTCCCGTTGCTGTGAGAACAGCTCAGCATAGCAACGCTGTCCGCTATTCGATTACGTTCGGTGAAACCATACGCGCGGTGCATATCGGCCAACTGTTCACCAGTAAACCTATCCATTGTACCGCTGTGTACAACTTTTAACACGTAACTGACACCGCCGGTAAAACAAAACCGATAGAGAACAGAGCAGTACTGACCACAAGCTTGAGGGCGAAGAATACATACAGATACAAAAAGTAAGAACAGACTTCAAGTGTTTATTACAGACAACCTTCGGAAGAGAGTAACACATTGCGTATGTCACTGGAAAGAGGAAGGTTCAAGTTTAATGATCGGACAGACACAATACCATACTCTCAGAATAAGCACAATGCGTTCCTCGAGAAACTTCGAAACGGTAGTCCCTTTCTCCATTTCATTCTACACACGAAACAGCAGGTCCCTGTTTATTGAATCGACAGCTTCAACAATTCGATTTCTCAATTCTTGAAGAGTAGCGGCCATAAATGGGACCAATACTCTGTCTTTTCTGCCCCCACACAGAAAAAAATCGTAGTGTGTGAGGTCTAGTGACTTGAGAGGCCAAAAGCATTGAATAAGATCTAGTTGTCTATCTCTTGCAATCCAACGTTGTGGGTTGGTGTTGTTAAGATAACGTCGCACCTCAGGGTGAAAGCGAGGCGGTGCGCCTTCACCCATAAAAATAAAATCATTGGAAACAATAAGTTTTGCAGCATGTCCAGCTATGAAATTCCTGTCAGTTCCCTCTGCAAAAATGAAAAGGTCTTAAACTTTGTAAACACAAACGGCAGAAAACACATTCAGTTTCGGTGAGTTTCTTTCATGTTCCACGACGACGCCAGGATTTTTTTGACCCCCAAATTCTTACTTTATGGCGGTTTACTTTACCCGATTATGAAACGTCGATTCGTGCTAAACGATGAGTCGTTCTGAAAAAGTGTCCTCGCCATACGCAGGGACGCAATTGCTGCAGGTTATAACTGCAACTCGTAAGGCGTCATAAGCAGACGTCACTTCGGAACACGCCACTCCGTTGTTTGGTGGACTTGAAGTTTCTGTCCTGCTCGGCTCCGTGTGAACGCCTTTCGGATACATTTTCATCAGACGTGCTTGGCTGATCATTGCTTTCCCCTTTGCATATGAAACCAACTTCCAAGAATTTTGTCCGCCAGTTGTAAATCTGCTTGTGCAGAGGCGGCTTCTTGCTGAATCGAAGGCGGAATGTTCGTTGCACCTGAATAATGGATTGACTTCGCGTTAATTCCGACACACAAATTGATTTCTCTTGCTGTGTAGTCGCCAAGTTGTAACGAAAAAACAACAGCACAGCTGTGTCAAAAACTTCTGCCCAGTGACAGGCGCAATATGTTTCTCTCTTTTTATAGTTTGTCTGTAATAAACAATTGAAATCTGTGCTTTCTTTTTGCATCACCTGGTGTAATGGGCATTGCTGTCGTCAGCAGCAAAATATCGAGAGTGAGGGGAACAAAACTGTTTCCAAACAAGGCACACCGCACATACCGTCGGCATTGGCACAATTAGGCAGATATTTTCAGAGCAGTGAAGGTACAAAGATAAATGGGGTAAGCTCATACCAAAATACCCAGAAATATGCGCGAAGAACCCCCGAAATTTTGCCGGTGAAATTTAGGTACGTTATGAATCTGTTGATGGAAGGGCGTGAAATGGGACTGTCGTATTTGCCACGTCAATTTTCAAGGAATTTTAACCATTACAGTGAATGAAGTTGTGAATTTGATAAATGCACTCAACCTCTGTAGCATCGAATACACATATTCTTTGTAAGTCCGTTCTTGAGACCAGAGATGTTGGTCAGAGAGGTTATTTCTTTTGAAGAGAATAGCAGTAGTGTGGATTGCACAGTCTAGCTACGTACTTGCTTTGAAAGGAATGGAAACTGGCCAGCCGTATACTGTAGGCAACATTATTTAAAAAGGATTTTGTAATAACATGTTTCGAGGAAAATTTTGACGAAATGGGATGATATGAATGTAAGAATGATAAAGCCAATATTTAACTACACAGTTACAAATACGGAAGACTGAGTTCAGTTAAAGTTTTCTGTAGATATTTTATAATGAGGCAAATGAACTTGTCTGATAGGTGAAACAAGTGTCAAGGAAGTCAGTTGTAACAAAAGATAGTTATTAAGAAATATTTTTGCTTTACAGTCTAGATGTTAGAACCTTATGAAAAGATGTATTGTTGTTACGGTCTAATAAAGCTTAATTACACTTGGAGTCTTTGTTCTCATTCATCAGTCATTAAGATTAGTTCCTCAATTTTCATTCTTTAGTTCCATGACTGTGTTTGCATTCTCGCGTTGCACATCGTGAGTTGTGTACTGAGAAGCATTTAATGAAAATTGGTAAGATACCGTCTTGCATCGCACACCGCAATTACGGCAATCGAAATTTGATTTTTGACAATTCCAGTCTGTTTCTAATAGATTGCAGAGCAGAGGAGCGTTCCGTGCACATAGGTAGGCCAATAAGTTTAATTAGTACCAAAATTCTTGTACACTGTAAGGCACAGTGATAGTGTGTTTTTGTGAAAATGTCAGTATCGGTTCTGAGGCTTAATACCAGTAACAGATTACAGTAAAGCTCTATCTTGTAAATTTTTAAGCAATTTTATCAGCGTTAATTTTTATCGATTTGCTCTGCGATTGCAATATCAGTTGTGGTACAATGTTTGTTTGTAAGACTAAAGATAAGTATTAGCAATATTCATGACCGACATTTTAATCTAAGTCATTTGTTTTGCAGTCAGACAGCATATGTGAATTTCATTGAAAATGGAGTGCTTACTCGCAGGCAAATTGTTTGATGTACCGGCTAGTTTGAATTTCCCATCGTGCAGCGTGAGCTCCGCACTTTGCTATTCAAAATTAATTTTCACAGAATTCTGTTGCCCTTGACTGAGATTTGCGTATTTCGATATCAAAGAGAGTGTTATACATATTTCTTTGATACCAACCAGATACTTACAGCCACAAGTTTTACAGTAAACTTTCAAGCGCAGGCCCAGTCATTAATTATTATTGACGTTTGCGTTGCAATATTGGGTGCCATATTGTATCGCGTACGATGTCAGATGACATGGAATGCGAGAGAACTATGGAAACATTTCGACGGCGAACCATGCAGCTTCTTTTCATGAGGATTTCTAAGAAGCTGGCTCAGAAATTACTTTGCATTGCGTTCACAGTAGAAAAGTATAGAATAGGCGACTGCGCGAAATAATTGTGTTAAAGTTAATTAACGACAAAATTTGCTTCATTAATCTACAAAAACAAAGTCACTCTATCAACACAACAGTGTACATAATTTAAACTACAAAAACGCGCCGCAGCGTGTTAAATATTGATATATAACGCCAGTGTCACATGAAAAGGCACTATCATGCAATAATGTTTATCGAGTAGATAAGAGCAAATATTATCTGTGACTCTTCAAGAACGGTCTATCATGCTTGCTTTCGAATTACTTTCCGAATTGTCTGCTATGTACGGTGACTACTCAGTTTAATAGCTTTTCAAAGTTTTTCCATGCTTTCAGTCTGTAGGATTATGTCGTCTGCGGTTCTTAGCGTGATGTCTGGTCCGCTTGCTTTGCACTCTTACGACCTCTTCTTTAATCAAGCTCCGAGTTTTATGTCGTACCCGCAATGAATACCATTACAGAAACTGCGGCGCATTGCGAACTCGTCTCCTGGGAAATCCGCCCCTCTGTTTTAGGCGTCATTTTGGACAGTCACAACTGTATCGAAAGTTTGTGAAATGAGTAGTGTGCTGGTTAAAATGCTCGATGCTGAGTTTCCGAATCTTGTTACAAACATTTCTGTATTGTCAATATGTTGTAATTTCCGTGTGCAGGCATTTTTCTTCACACTATGTGATAACTTACACGGGTAGCGTAAATGACAGTCCGCTCATTTGCGAGACAGAGAGGTAAGCCAGATTTTGGTCGCACCGGTACGCTGGATGAGCGATTCTTGGTCTCTCGCTTCAGCCGGTCTAGGTTTGGTTTTTAGGCAGTTTTCTCTACTCTCTGTATCTAAGATGTACAACACACAAACCGTTCAAACAGATCTAGAGAGTACTTTTGTTCTGTTGTGGCAACTACAAAAATGCGCATTTTTGTAGTTGCGACGTCAGAACAAAAATACTCTTAAGAATTGTAAAGCAACTACGGACAATACGGCCACACAAATGAAGTTCAAACAGAAGTTCACACAGAACAAATTCAGACGATTTGCAGATAGGTATCCCTTAGCGTAACAAACGCCAGTGATAACACGAGCGATCTGTTCACGGCAATAAATTAAAAGTATTTGATAAATCGGGGATCTGCAATTGTCCACCGTTAGCGATCTCTCCTACATGTAGCATAATTGTTCAATCTACGGGAAGGATGCGACTCACGTGGTAGATAACTAGAAGGAAGAACACAGCGATTATCTGAACTCATCCTTACAAGGACATCTAAAGCTATTTGCGAAGCCGGCTCAGGAGCTGCAATTCAGAGCGAAGTGCTGCGGTGATGTTACTAGACTTTCACGCGCAAATGTGTCTTCCTTGTGATCTACCCAAGATATCGAGAATACATCCATGTTATGTCGGGGGATCTGCTGAGCGAGAGGATTCGAGTGAATGGCTCAAAAAATATCGGCTGGCTGTCTTCCAGACACTGTGATAACCGCCACGTGCCAGTTAGCCGGTTCCAGTTCATCAAGAAAAAACAAAGCGTCTCAGAGATACTGTCCCACACATTCAGTGAATACGCTCTCTCAGTCACTCCCCGCCAAAACGCGTGGTTTTCTTTCTCCATCCTGAAACGAGATTTAAAAAAATTGTTAAGAACATATATTTTCTTTATAATTAACAATGAATAATGAATTAGACCCTGATCTGTAAGTACTTTTCCATTTTAAAAATATTTGTGAACTGTTTTAAATCTATAACCAACATGTGCAACCGATAACCTATATGTGCAAACGGAAAGACCGTGTAATATTTCAGGACACTCACTGAAGATACGTTGCAACTAAGACTAAACGAAAAAAACTTAATGTACAGCATGTAAAAGACGTTTGTGTTTTGAACTACTGCAATTTATAACAGCTGCTGAGAAAATAGCCACCACAAGACATTTGTTTCCTTATATCCCCTGACATTTGTGAGTTTGTTACGGGTAAATGCTTTGCTGTTGACGCCATGATGTTATAAAGCACAATCTTCTATCCATCGTTGTAGCTTTTATGGAAAGTAACACAATGTTTGTACCCAGTGCACGCCTGTTATTATGAGTAATCAAACGAATATTTCATGGGGCAAGTGAGCCTCAATAGAGTGACTTCTAAGAGATAAACAGATTAAATGCTATTAATTTATTCATGAATGAGTCCAAAGCCTGCATGTGACTCCTAAATGATGAAATCATTTTAAAAATCACCGTAGACTGTCAGTTATAGGCTGGTCTCGGCGGAGGTTCGAGTCCTCCCTCGGGCATGGGTGGGTGTGTATGTCCTTAGGATAATTTAGGTTAAGTAGTTTGTAAGCTTAGGGACTGATGACCTTAGCAGTTAAGTCCCATAAGATTTCACACACATTTGAAACATTTTTTGTCGGTTTTATTATGTAACATGCCTTTATTGCATCTTACGTGTACCACGTCTGTCCAAAAAATTCTGCATTGAGTAGAGCGTTGTATCGCACAATTTGTAAATTTCGAGTTGGCAGAGTTAGAGGAGCAACGCGTGTGCATTAAATTTTTAGTGAAACTCGAGAAAAGCTTTACAGAGACATAACAAATGATGCAGAAAACCTGCGGTGGTGAGTGCTTAAGCCGCACTCGGTGTTACGACTGGTTCACACGGTTTAAAAATGGTTGGACGGAAGTTAAAGATGGTCCTCGTTCAGGACGCGCTTTGACGTCTACCGACGGCGAGATTGCAGAAGAATGTAACATTTCAGCTGGATCATGTGATGAAATCCTAACACAGCGTCTTGGAATGCATCGTGCTGCCGCGAAGTTCGTCCCACGGGTCATGAGACAAGACAAGAAAGCGCCTCGCACTCTGTGGAGAGCTTTTGGATCGCGCAAATGAGAACGAGTTGTGCCTTAACAGAATCATAACCAGTGATGAGACGTGTGTCTATGATTATGATGTTGAGACCGAGGTTCAGTCTTCACAATATGGCCGGCCGGAGTGGCCGTGCGGTTCTAGGCGCTGCAGCCTGGAACCGAGCAACCGCTACGGTCGCAGGTTCGAATCCTGCCTCGGGCATGGATGTGTGTGATGTTCTTAGGTTAGTTAGGTTTAAGTAGTTCTAAGTTCTATGCGACTGATGACCTCAGAAGTTAAGTCGCATAGTGCTCAGAGCCATTTGAACCATTTCACAATGGGTAGGGAAAGGTTCTCCAAGACAAGAAATACCTCGTCAGGTAAGATCAAATGCCAAAGCCATGCTGATAGTTTTCTTTAACTTTGAAGGATTAGTTCGTCATGAATTTGTGCCACAGCGACAAAAGTTAATCGATGGTACTATCGTGGCGTGCGAGAAGGAAACGGCCTGACGTATGGCGAGACAGTTCATGGCTCTTGCATCACGATAACGCACTCGTACATACACCCCTGTTGGTGCGTGATTATTGCACAAAAAACTAAATCACTGTGCTGCCTCACATTCTCTGTACTCTCCAGACATGGCCCCTGGAGACTTTTCTTTTATTCCCAAAGTTTAAGGCCCCATGAAAAGGACGAAGATTTGCAACGATTGACGATATTAAAGAAAATTCGTAGACGGTAATTTACGCGATGCAGCAAGAGGCGTACCAAGACTGCTGCCGGAAGTGGAAACGGTGTTGGGAGCAATTGTGGAGGAGAGTATTTCAGAGGAGACACGCACAATAAGTAAAAGGTAAGCGTAGAAAAATTTTGTGGACAAAGTTCCGGAATTTTTTTTTAACAGACCTCGCGTTACTGGCCAGTTACGAGTATTTTAAAATGTCCTTTTCCATTTCATGTGACTTCGTTCGCCATCTACGTGGGGTCTGCATGATTACTATTGGATTTGAGAGGGTTAAGTTAGAGGGTGGCCAGATGCCCTTCCTGCCACCACCTCATTACCCTCTCCCAACCTCCATCCCCAAAGACCGAATATGTCTACCCCAACTGGGAACGTTCTCTAAATGTTTGCTAATCGTTTGACTGATGCGGAACATGGGTACCAGCCCGGTATTCGCCTACTGGAATGTGGGAAACCGCCTAGAGATTACATCCAGGCTGGCCGGCATACCGACAGCCATTCGTAATCTGCCGGACGGCGGGAGGGTGGCAGTTTTAAAATGAACGGTAAACAGGTAAGCGCAACGTGTCCTTTTGCTTTCTCATCTATAAACACATCTGCTACAATATGCAAAAGAAAACATTGTGCCTTTAGATGAATTTGCAAGGACCGGGAAGTGAGTTGTTAGTAGCGTTTTTACTTACAAGGCGTGTTGTATAATGCATGCATGAAAGCAGGTTGTGATATGCAAGACCATACAGTAAATGTTCGATGTGCTTGTGCAGGAAGAAGTGTCTGTTCATAAATAGCACGAAACAGATTTTTAAATGTGGCACACGCAGCACCAGCGCTATGTATGCAGGTGAACAACGATACTGCAGATGCAAGCGTAATGATGTTTACCAATGTGTCTTACCTGTTTACTGTTCTTTTGGTATTGTATTAACAGGCATTTGAAAGTGGCCAAAGGCCGAAACGGGCAAGCAATGTGATACTTATTCACGGTCCAATAATGACATCTTGCATAATAAAACTAAATGGTTTCATCTTTTAGAGTAAAGGGTGACTTATAAATAATAGAGTGCAGCAATGAGACGTCCTTTTTATTACGCAAATCCAGATTTCGGCTAGTGGCTAGCCATTCTCAATGCACTATTTTCTATTCTCGATGCATGTAAGTCCCTGTTGTTCGGGCGTCAGTCACATTCCTTTGAGTAGTAGTATTCAAAATAGTGCATTAAGAATGGCTAGCCACTAGCTGAAATCTGGATTTGCGTAATAAAATCTAAAAAAGGACGACTGATTGCTCCACTCTACAATTTATAAACCACATAACCACAGATAAATGGTGACTGTCAGGCTCGGTATACAAACTGCTATTTCTTCCCGTATCTACAAATAAATGAGAACTTAGATCAAAACTTTCTGTCTTCTTGACTGTGACATGTGCGACATGTGTGGCAGCTCTTACCCCAGTAGCATCGGCGTGAGGTGTGCAGACACGTGTGAGCGGTCGTGGTGGCTGTGTTAATCAAAAATGGTTCAAATGGCTCTGAGCGCTATGGCACTTAACATCTATGGTCATCAGTCCCCTAGAACTTAGAACTACTTAAACCAAGCTAACCTAAGGACATCACACAACACCCAGTCATCACGAGGCAGAGAAAATCACTGACCCCGCCGGGAATCGAACCCGGGAACCCAGGCGCGGGAAGCGAGAACGCTACCGCACGACCACGAGCTGCGGACGCTGTGTTAATCCTCTCATGGCTTGACCAGATTCTTGCCAGAATGATTCTAATCACAACTGACCCAAAAGTAATGGAGGCAGCGAATCTTAAGCAAAGATGACGGCATCTTCCGCACTAATTCTTACAAACGACGTAAAAAGTGAACGTAATATCTTTGTTAGTTTTATTGCACTGGTCATGTTGTGACGAAACTTCTTTGCCACAGCATTTTTGCATAATTTATAACTGTCACCTATTATGAAAGCGTCACTTGATGCAGCAAGTAACAAACTGTTCTCTTGAGGTGCGAAGTTCGGCATTTACAACATTACTAGCTGAAACTTTAACAATTAGTTGGTTGTACACTATGATGTTGACTCCTTCAGATGAGGTCATGAACCAGTTAGAGCTTGTGCTAGCTCGAACTATATTGATCTCAGTGTGAGGGCATTGCTATTCTGAGAGGGAGGCGTGGTCTTCAGGAGTGCCTCCCATTGGTTGTTGCGGAATGCAGCGAGCACTCACTAATGTTCGTTTCGTATTTCAGGCGCTTGAATCAATGGACCTTTTTATCAGTTATTACCAGAACTTCTGACATTTAAATAAAAAGTAGGTTTTAGTAGTTTGTTTGTAGTTTCTGACTGACAATAACTCATATCAGTTTCATAATTATTCCGGAAATCTAGATCATACAAATGAACAGTAGCTGTACACAAGATAAGTTAATCTAAGCTTTTCTGCCTGACAAATGAAAATGAGCAGCTCATAAAAACACGATTTCATGTTCTGATAATTACAACTGAATGTGCCAGTTTCAGATGTTCCCACCAATTAACCGAGTTCTATAGACTTGGTGCGTTTCAAGATCTTATACATCGCATAACGTTCACAGGTTAGTTATTACTGCCACATATTTTATTTCTTCCTCCCGCACAGGCCATGGAGGCCCCAAGGTACCAACTGGCCGCCGTGTCATCCTCAGCCCGCAGTCGTCACTGGATGCGTATATGGAGGGGCATGTTGTCAGCACACCGTTCTCCCGGTCGTATGTCAGTTTCCGAGACCGGAGCCGCAACTTCTCAATCAAATGGCTCCTCAGTTTGCCTCACAAGGGCTGAGTGCACCCCGCTTGCCAACAGACCAGACGGTCACCCATCCAAGTGCTAGCCCAGCCCGACAGCGCTAACTTCGGTGATCGGACGGGAACCGGTGTTACCACTGCGGCAATTCCGTTGGCGATAATTTATTTGGGCTATAATTATATTGTTAAATGTCCTAATTGAACGAAGACTTGTGGTACTGAACCATTCAATTTACTACTCAAACTTAGCTTCTACGTTTCAGGAGGAGACTAATTTCATTCTTCTTGGTTACTAACAACGTTGAAAGTGTATTACACTTACATCTATACTATTCGAATCACTATGAAACGTACGACAGCGGGTTCGTTTTACTTTACTGTCACATCCATTGGAATACAAAACCAAATTAACGAAGTGGTACAATCTGAAAAAGATTCACTTACGCCTCGTAGAACTTGCTGTGAGCAAGGCTCCCCTTGTCTACTCGCACAGAAGCTGGCTACCAAAGAAACTCAAGAAATGGCTCAAATGGTTCTGAGCACTATGCGACTTAACTTCTGAGGTCATCAGTCGCCTAGAACTTAGAACTAATTAAACCTAACTAACCTAAGGACATCACACACATCCATGCCCGAGGCAGGATTCGAACCTGCGACCGTAGCGGTCACGCGGTTCCAGACTGAAGCGCCTTTAACCGCACGGCCACACCGGCCGACAGAAACTCAAGACCAGGATAGTTTTCGTTAACTTCAAGTGTTCGTGACAAGGTGTGGCGCGAAACTGTAATATACTAATTTATGAAAACAGTACCGTTTAAGACACCAGGTACCCGCTTAATTAACATGTTGGGCAATCGTTAAGTATCAGACCAAGGCGAAAAGAAGAGCAGGTGGCGTCTACACACCGACGGCTTGCCTCAAGGCTCTCTGCTTGCTCTGGTGTGATTCAGTCTCTACACAGCAGCCCTGCCGAACTTGACCTGCCGGAAATTCCGGTATGCAGATGACCTTGCAGTTTCACTTCAGAGTGAAGGTCTTCCTGAATGTGAGGAACACCTCACAAACAGGCTCTAAACTCCTGAATATTTTATGACATGGCGACTTGGACGGTTTTTCCATCTCTCTAATCGTCTAGCATCAGCAAAGAACAGCCCACGGTTTGGACATCTCGGCCCAGTCGAATTCAACGATAAACCAAACTACCTTGGTGTTACATTATACAGAACTCTGATATTCCATAAATGTATTTCCAAAACGGCTAAGATGCTACAAGCACGAATAGACCTGGTGAACAAGCTGGCAGGTAGTACATAGGGAGCAAACACATCAGTTCTCCGCGGTGAATCTCTTGCGTTAGAATACTGCGCACCAGTTTGTCTCCGCAGCGCTGACATGGAGAAAGTCGATGTTCATCTGAATGCAGCCATGAGAATTATTAGTCGCACACAAACATATACACCTACATGCTGGCTGCCAATACGTCGAAAATCTGTATAGTTCACCTTCGCCGAAAGGCGGCTCTCCACAACCTTTGCCAGCAAATTTCTAAAAATGAATCAATACCTCTTCACGAAGATTTATTCTCACTGCATAGGAAACGCCTCAGATTTACAAGAGCAACATCTGAAGGTGCCCAAATGCTCTCCAAGTGGTTCAAGGTGGATACTGAATGGAAACATGAGTGGCAAGTCACGAAAACCTGGAATCACGGACTTATTGACAACCCAACTATTAAATCTCCAGGCTTTCATTACTATAGGGAAGAGGTAGTACAGCTTAATAGATTCCAGACTGGAGCAGGTATATGCAAATACGAGGGCTGTTCAGAAATAAGATCCGATCGGTCGCGAAACGAAAAACACAGTGAAAATCAGAAATGTTTTATTTCCAACGGTTAGCTGCACCATCTAGCTACCTCTCTACATAGCCATTTATCGTAATATTTCACCAATTTTCCAATATCCTCGACACAGAAGGCAGACGTTTGTACTTTCTGCCATTTCTGTAAGCTGGTCTGCAGCTAGTTGTCTGTGCCAAAATGTTGCCTCATAGCCAGCTATTCATTTGAGCAGAGATGCAAATCAGAGGGAGCCAAGTCTGGACTGTATGGTGGGCGATCAAACAGTTACCATCGAAGGCACGCTGCAGGAGCGTCCTCATTGCCCTTGCAGTGTGCGAATGAGAATTTTCATGAAGAAAGAAATGAATGACAGCCACATTGTGTGGACTGCATGAAATCAAGCGAAATCCCTCACAAGCACTCATATTTGGCGGGAGACACTAGTGCTTTAGGCATCTTTTCATGCACACTGTGCGCTCAAAACTTAAAAGAGTGATGTGACGCGATCGACGGGCATACCAGACACACTGCCCAACACACCTATGCAAAGCTCTATCGGAATTTCACCGTCATTTCCATTTCGCCATCGCTCTGACTGTAGTGATATGCAGACAATAAGTCACGTTGCAGATGGGTGCTCTAACAGAGGTTTTCATGGTGGTATCAAGAGTCAGTGTGAAACATCCGATGAGGAGCTCCACCGTATTGAGTCTCTCAACATTCGTGTGCAGTCTGGGCTGTTGAATGTTTATACTGTGTAAATAGATGCACATGTGTACATTTGGATTAAATGTGTGTTGTTGTAACTGACGCATACAATAATAACAATAATAATAACGTTAAATCTACTCACTGATGTGGCGTGTGAAGTATAATTCCTTGTACGCCTCTGTTCGAGCAGTTATTTGCCTGATTACGTCTTTGCGACAGCTACAGGGCAGATACATAGGGAGATGACGTACACTTACAGTTTCTGTCCTAAGAGATAGTAGTTTTCTCACCAGTGCCTGCCAATCAAGATTTTCGATATTTCTGTTTCACTCTCTAGCCAATAAAAAAGGCTTGTGAATATTCACATTATCCTCCTCTGGATGCGCTCGATATTCCCTGTTATGGGTCCCATATAACTGAGCAGTGTTAAAGCATGGGTCCTATAAGTGTTTTGTATGCAGGCACTTCAGCAGACAAGCTGCATTTCTCTAGTACCTTAATAGGGAATCGCACCGGCCATTAACCTTACCTGCAACTCACTCCTTGTGGAGGTTCCGGACCACATCTCTTTATCTCTACATGTTGCTGCTCCCAGATATTTCAGCCACATGACTAACTCTTGTTGTGACCCGTTAACTCAGAAGTCAAAGAATAACAAGCTTTTATTTTTTTTTAATTTGGTGTTTGCTGTTAACTGTAACTAATGTAAATAAAAAAGTACACAGAAATGTGATTTTATTCAAATTATCTCCTTAAGCTGCTTTCTCCAACTCCAGGTTCCCTACCTCAAATTGTTCTGTGGAGCATCCTCTATGCGCTGTTAAATTTTTGCACGCTTTTACGGTTCACCCTTACATGATCCACCTTGTATGAGATACATGTGCAATGAACAAGCTTGGCTCCATCTGACAAGTAATATTCTTTCCGAAGGCAGAAGAAATATGAGTGATCATACACGAAGTTACTTGCAGAGTACAAAATTCATATACTGCTATGTGAGTAATCATATCTTTAAACTTGAATTCATCAGTGACATGGAAATGTAAATAATTCATAAAAGTTTCAGTTCAGTCTATAATTATTAAGAATCAAATTACAAACATGGATACAGGAAAGATTTCAACTGTCCATACGTGCACTATGTAGCATACAAGGCCACCACATAAGAAGCAATTAAACAAAGAGTAATTGTATACATGTTAGAAAAACGATGATGTGATGTATTCAATACGCATGTTATTTTGCTGGATTAATGGAAATCCGGTCTCGGACCATATCTATCGAAAGCTGATTATCTCACTGACCAATGAACATTAAGTCAGAACAAAAGTAAATGAACATGAATGGCCTGAAAATGCTAGCCACAATCTCACCATTCTTTTTAACTCGCTATACGAGAATGATGACAGGCGAAATATCCTCAGACTTTAAGAAGAATATAATAATTCCAATCCCAATGAAAGCAGGTGTTGACAGATGTGAAAATTACAACTATCAGTTTATTACGTCACAGCTGCAAAATACTAACGCGAATTCTTTAGAGACGAATGGAAAAACTGGTATAAGCCGACCTCGGGGAAGATCAGTTTGGATTCCGTAGAAATATTGGAACACGTGAGGCTATACTGACCCTACGACTTATCTTAGAAGCTAGATTACGAAAAGGCAAACCTACGTTTCTAGCATTTGTAGACTTAGAGAAAGCTTTTGACAATGTTAACTGGAATACTCTCTTTCAAATTCTGAAGATTGCAGAGGTAAAATAAAGGGAGCGAAGGGCTATGTACAATTTGTACAGAAACCAAATGGCAGTTATAAGAGTCGAGGGGCATGAAAGGGAAGCAGTGATTGGGAAGGGAGTGAGACAGGGTTGTAGCCTCTCCCCAATGTTGTTCAATTTGTATACTGAGCAAGCAGTAAAGGAAACAAAAGAAAAATTCGGAGTAGGTATTAAAATCCATGGAGAAGAAATAAAAACTTTGAGGTTCGCCGATGAGATTGTAATTCTGTCAGAGACAGCAAAGGACTTGGAAGAGCAGTTGAACGCAATGGACAGTGTATTAAAAAGAGGATATAAGATGAACATCAACAAAAGCAAAACGAGGATAATGGAATGTAGTCGAATTAACTCGGGTGATGCTGAGGGAATTAGATTAGGAAATGAGGCACTTAAAACAGTAAATGAGTTTTGCTATTTGGGAAGCAAAATAACTGATGATGGTCGAAGTAGAAAGGATATAAGATGTAGACTGGCAATGGCAAGGAGAGCGTTTCTGAAGAAGAAAACAAATTTCTCTTTCGAGTATAGATTTAAGTGTCAGGAAGTAGTTTCTGAAAGTACTTGTGTGGAGTGTAGCCATGTACGGAAGTGAAACAAGGACGATAAATAGTTTGGACAAGAAGAGAATAGAAGCTTTCGGAATGTGGTGCTACAGAAGAATGCTGAAGATTAGATGGGTAGATCACGTAACTAATGAGGAGGTATTGAATAGAATTGGGGAGAAGAAGAGTTTGTGGCACAACTTGACTAGAAGAAGGGATCGGTTGGTAGGACATGTTTTGAGGCATCAAGGGATCACCAATTTAGTATTGGAGGGCAGCGTGGAGGGTAAAAATCGTAGAGGGAGACGAAGAGATGAATACACTAAGCAGATTCAGAAGGATGTAGGCTGCAGTACGTACTGGGAGATGAAGCAGCTTGCACAGGATAGATTAACATGGAGAGCTGCATCAAACCAGTCTCAGGACTGAAGACCACAAGAACAACAACGAGAATGATCATTAGAAAGCAACTTCAAAGTATGCTACTGACTTAAATCTGCCGTCCATACCAAAATCGTGGAAACAACAACCAGAGCTGGTCGTGGAAGACTATTCGGAAACGCCGTCAGACTAGAAAGCTTAGTCATTCAAACGGAGCACAACACCGAGAACACGCACGCAATGGCTCACTGTGCTTTTACTCAGCTAGTCAGTACTTGATCATTAGGTACAGAACATCCTTGCGATATGCTAGCTAGTCAAAATTCGTGGAAGAAATGATAATTTTGAATGTTGAAACTGTGACAATTTTCAATTTTTAGCGATTTAATCCTCTTCTGAACATAAAATCTGAACAGCGTTGCCTACCAGTTGGCCCTCTCAAGCCTGTATTGTTTAAATTGACATACATTGACACTATTATGGCGTGAAACACTTTTTAGGTATAAGTCCTTTTAAAATAATTTTATTTATTACAAGTTCACATTTAAAAAAAATACAATTTTTATACTTTTTCTTGTGGCTTTTATTCTTATTGCAAATTTGTGCATGGTCTACAGACAACGGCGTATAGATATGGCGCACATGTAACATGTAATCAGACTACATTTCATTCCCCGTCATCGATCATGTTGAAGGAAACCATCGGTGACCAGCGCCTTGTTTTTCTCTTCACACTGTAGTACTGCGTTCTCTGGTCCACGGTGTCAACACCGCTCTTTGTGGCATTGTTTGTCATTATAACTTCAGCCATCCTTACTTGTGATGATGACGCAGTTGGTTGATCAGAAAAGAGCTAAGGATGGTAACAACTTTGTTTTTATTAGGAACGTAAGAGGCTGTCCTCACATCTGGTGGAAACCAAATAATGTAGAGGAAGCTTCACATCGTTCAGGCATTTCACCTTTGTTTTTTCGGATAGTACCGACTGTTGTCTGATCTTTTGACAACAAATAATGTGCTAAATCGAGAGATGTAAAAAAATTATTACAGTCATATTACGTCCGGACTTTTCAACTTCAATCACCAGGGTTTCCACAACATTGTCTCCACAGCTGTGGTTTCATCCTCCTTTTCCAAATACACTTTCATCTTCCAGCAGTAGCTTGTAGCATTGTCACAAATGCCCTGCACTTAATTCCGTTTATACCCGATTTTGATGGGATGTGTTGTCGACACGGAGAGCGACCTTATAATGTGACCAACTGTTCATCCACGGTCATGCACCATCCTGGAATATAGGCATCCCTAAGGGTAGTTTTCCACATCTCAAAAACTTCTCTGATTGGTTCAGTTTGTCACTTGGCCTATGCTCACGTCGGGCTGCTGCAACCGCAACACTCTCAAGATAACACGAAAGCGGTTGCGAGACATAATTTCATTAAACAGTGGTCGGCCATTCTAAACACTCGAAAACAGACTGATATTTTCATTTCTTGACTTGTAAAATCCAGCCAGGATCAGAAAACTAAGAAACCTTTTCATTTCATGCATGTCTATATGTACCCATCTCTCATAAACGATTCGCTCTCCCACGTTGGTCCAAAAACACACTGTGTCAATGAGAGGAACACGAAAGAGCAACATAAGACGAGATTCTTCATTATCACAGTTCCTAATCGAATACATCCTTTTTTCTCCGCCTACCTGAAATACCAGCTTGAGGAGCTGTGGCCTACATTTCATTCCCATTACGAGAAAACAATAAGTCACACTCAGCAGATTTTGTACATTGCCTTTCTCCATCTTCGTAAACGGGTTCTTCATGGTCATCATCTTGTGGTTCTGAGTTTTCAACATCTACTTCATCATCGTCATCACTGGAAGTTTCACATTCACTATGTGGGTTATCAGAATCAGAAGACTGCTCCAACAATTCCCTTATCTCCTCATCTGACAGTTCTCTCCCCGTAACACTTTCAGTTTGTGGAACATATAACTGTCATCAAATAATACACCAAAATAAACATGTGCTTATCACAACGAGGACTGTTGAACACTGAAAGAATAACAACAATGGCAAATGACGTAACACACGCTGCGTAGACAGACATCTGGTTGTTGAAAAATTGCTTCTAATCACACCGGTCTGCGAGGTCCGTATTGGAGGAAACGTGCTCCACCACTTTAACACAAAGCCATAGGTAAGTTTTCACAGTTTTTTTCTGAAATTATGACTAGTTAACAAATTAGGAAATGTTATAAAATTTCATTAAAATAAAATGTACAGTTACTAATAGAGAGGATATTAAATATCACGAGCCTCTGAGGCCCAAAGGTAGGTAAAGGGCTAAGCTATTTTCCAACACCACTAGTGACTATAACAGCGATACGGTTATTTAATGGTGGGAAACAACCACCGATTTTCCTTTCTGAAGTCCCATTTGAAGACGGAATTCTGCTCATTAATAATATGGAAATTCGTCTTTGATACAAGTGTACACAACATCTTTCGTCGCATGCAACAGTGGAGAATAGAATCCAAGGGGAGACAGACGTCAGTAGAACACATACAGTTAGGTGGTTTACAGAGAACAGTAAGTTGTGGTGGTAGACATTTGATGGTCAGGTTCGTGTACGGCCTTTTTATCAATTAACTGTGGACATTTGTTGTTACATCACGGCACCGCATGACTCAGATGCTACAGTAGAAATAGTTTCCAACATGGCACCCAGAATATTCCATTTTTAGATTGGTGCGTAAGTCCGTAGTGTTTTTGTTTTGCACGTTGACATGGTTTAATTTGTCAATTGCCATTTTTTATTTGTAGTTCACTGTTGCTATTTGACTATACACAACGTCGTTTTGTCATTTGGAGATAGTGTAGCTGTGGGCTCTAGGAAACTGAGTGCCGAGTGGAGAAATCAGTACATGTTCGAAATATTCTTTTGGTTGAGTTCAGTAGAGCGCTGACAGCAGCGCAGGCAGCCAGAAACATTTGCGCCGTGTATGGGGATAATGCCATCTGGCAGAGTACAGCAAGAAAATTTCTTCCTCGTGTTAAGGAGGATCGTTTTGACATACGCTCCACGATCGTGCGACATCTGCATGCAGTGGGGAAAGTTCAAAAATTAAATGCACGGGGACCGCATGCTCTAAGCCAAAACCACAAAAATCAGCGGGTGGCCAATTGTCCATCTTTGCTTGTTCGTTATCAAGTAGCTCGTGAACAACACCGACCATTCCTATGCTGTATCGTTACTGGTATCCAGAAATGGTGTCTTTATGCTAAGGAAAAGAAGGGAATTGTTGAGCCCAAACAAAGCAGCAACTCCCCGTAAAAACACCTTCATGTGCGTCTACGGAAGATGATGTTATGCATCTGGTGGAACAGTGATGGTGTGGTGTATTACGAACTGCTTCCCTTAGATGTAACCATCACTGCTAAAATTTATTGTCAACAACAACGACGCCATCCAAGAGCAACGACTATACAAGAGTTGGGTCAGGAATTCATTTTGTATTATTCACCTGATCTTGCCCCCTCAGATTTTCTTTTCCGCTCTCTATCGAACAGCCTTCAAGGGATTTCCTTTCCGGATGAAAATGCGCTCCCAAAGTGGCTCGGCGAGTTCTTCGCCTCAAAACCGTGTGATTTCTACAGTCGCGGAATCGAAAAGTTACCCCAGCTTTAGCAGACTGGTAAACAGTGATGGATAATATATTACAGGTGACTAAAGTCTTTGTTACTTGTGTCTGTTGTGTTTATTAAATTTATAGAAAAACTTTTCGAACTTATGCAGGAACCAAATATTAAGAGAACAAGGCTATTGTGGATTCCATTAACATGTACAGGTATTTTATATTCCTTTCTAGTAACTAAATAATTATTCTCCACGAATATTTTAATAAACAGCAGATGCGGTTTTATTATTTTGCGTTATTGATGCCTCTTCCATCGTCTCTAACTCATACAACATTTCTGCGTATTGATTCACAGTTACCCGGAAAGAATATTTTAATACAAAAACGCTAGCGTCGTGTAATTTTGAACCTAATCAACAGAACGTTTGGCATGCGATAGTATATCGGCGATGCACGACAGACTGCGGTGACGTATGCTGACAGAGATGTTTTGTGCTTCAAGGAGAGGCTGAAATTTCGAATACGAAAGTCCAAAAATAGTAGGGTAATATAGTGCTTCCTTCCAAATTCATCTCACGATATGATAATGATGGCAAAATTAGAGAAACTCAAACTCGCAGCAGGCTTACCGACAAATGTTCTTCTCTCGCAGCCTCCGCTAATGGTATAGAAAACGGCGAAATGATTATGACACTGGAAGAACCTTCTGTGTAACTCCCACGAAGTGGCGTGCGAGGTATACAGTCCTCCACAGATGCACTGTATGTGAAGAACGATATTTTTAAAAAACATGTTGAACTGATCACAATATTTTAATTTCCTGCTCGTCTCCACCAGCGTCTGATAGACATATTAGAACAAAACTGCAATTATTGACCTAAGCGATACGATGACATCACTTAAAGTAGTGACCTGTATTGTCCCAGTGTAGTTAAGTATGTATCACTCCGAGTCAGTAACAGTTCCTGAGGGCTATTAGGATCCAGTACTAAGCAGAATTGGTCTCTTCTCTTTGCCGGATAATAGACTATGATTCAAAACGTGAAGAAAAACAGCAAAATAAGTTTTAATTGTTTGGAAATGTCATTCTTGAACAAGAAAAACATAGCGGTATTCTATCATACTAATTATAATTTGTATTTTTATTCTAGTTTACCAAGAAAAAAGTGATTTTGATTTTTGAAGACTTTTATTTAACTCTATAAAGCGAAGTGTATGTGTAGCCCAGTGTAGTTCTTAAACGCAAGAAGCCATTTCAGCCAAGTGTGGCTTAGTAGCACGAAACAGTTGCTGTCGGGGTAAATTAACCATTGCAACCCTACTTGGAGGGATGAGTGAGGAGGGATAGTGCTGACGTGTAATTTCAACCAAACTTGGTGTGAATATGACTTATTTGAGAAGAACTATACTATCGGGTTAAACATCCGTGACGGCTACGGTGGAGTTGTAATAGTAAATGAAAACAAACGATATTAGTGTCGAACAGTTTTCGGAATTTCTAGGCTGAATGGTTACTGTCCTGATGACAATTCACCACTAGGGGTGTGGGTGGCAGCAGGAGACCACAAAATGTAAGGAACACCTGCAACAATTCAGCGGTACTTGAATGACTTAGTGTCTGGAATAAAACAATGCTGTGCTAAGACGCTTTTAGGACCCTTAGGGGTGGGATGAGGCTGTGAAGTGGGCAGTGTGTCAAAACAGTTGAACACGAACAATATTATTATCGAATCCATAGGTTTCGAAGCGTACTTATTCTTCTAAAAACAAGTAAATAAAAAAATAAATTTTACGCTGTAGACATATTTCTTTGACACATTCCTTTCTAGTACTATCTGACAAAAGATTGAGATAAATAAACACGCCATCAACGCCAATTTAATCAATAAGTTCCCAGTAATTTTAACTTTGTGACAACGATATATCTCGTATATTGTGGAAACTTGCTCTTATCTATGCTTGGTCATAACCGCATGTCACCGCATAACATTTCATTTTGCTTTCTGCACAACTTTTTGCTAACAACGGGAATCTTTTCTGAAATGTAAAACAGTGAAGAGATCAACGAATATGTGTTAATTTACAATATTTTATATTGATGAAACTGCGGTGGAAGATTTCTTTTTGTTTTGTGAGACGCTATTACTTCGAATTTTCGTGTACACGTCTTGTCAGGATTAACACCCCTCAACTTATTGTTAAAATTAATGGGAACAATTTAGACACTTCCATCATTGTTTTGTCAGGTCCTAGAATATCCAGTGTATGGGAAGTTATTTTACCGTTCCTCTGTCTTGCTACATCGTAACTGGTTTCTACTGCCATTTAAGCAGGGAACAACATAGGCATACTTCGCTACATGTTGTGCAAATCTCCCACTCTAGTCATTTACATACAAAAAGAAACACACACACACGATGGCTATTACATTTGAGCTACTGAAAACCAACCTTCAAATAAGCTTCCGAACACACAAAACATTACCATCATAAATTTGTGACAGCATAGACCAATCCTGTAAATTTGCCCGTTCATTGTTTATAAGTTATAAAACGTACATAAAACAAACTGGAGGAAATACCACGAGAAGATTTAAAGAACATCTCAATCTGATTAACACGAAAATATCTTAATTTAGTTCACACATAAAAGAAAAAAACTGTGGTGTTGCCCGCAGAACGAGGACTCATGGAAGGGAAGGGACAGGGAAGGGAAAAGAAGGGGAAGGAAATCCGCTGTGCCCTTTTGAAGGAAGCATCCCGGCATTCACCTTAAGCGATCTAGGGAATTCACGGAAAACCGAAAACTTGGTGGGAAGACGCGGATTCGAATCGCAGTCCTTCCAAATCTGAAAAAAAGACGCTAAGTTTCCTTCTGATGAATTTGATAATGCCAAAATAGTCGAAAGTGGCCAATTGCGATGCTGCAACGTCGATGCAGTGAAATTCATTTAACTGAGACAAATGTTAACCAATTTGTAGCCACAAGGCTGAACGGCAGAAAGGCAAACTGTAGATAAAGAAATAAAGACTCGTGAAATTACTCTGTACTCGGAAAATCGAGGAGTCGGTATCCCTCGCGAAGTTCAGCTAGCAAAATTCACGTGCTACAAGGCACAGAGCGAAGTTGGTTGTGGTTTGCAGTTCTGAATTTTGAAATTGAGTTAGTATCTTCTGAACGACAGCACTACCTGCAATTTTTGGCCTATTAGCGAGCGAGATACGAAACCTAGAGTGATTATTGTTGTGCGACACATTGCAGATGGTTTCCCAAGACTTTTCTGAGGACCGAAAACGGCTACGAGCCACATGGAGGCCACTAGTGGACAATAATTTCCGCTCTAGCGGTCGGACTACAAGTTTTCTGAAAAGAGTCACGTCACAAGAAGACTCGTGTGAGTAGTGGCCTACATGTGGCCATTGAAACTTGTCTAGCTGGAGAACGCGAAGCTCTTTACCCTTATTTGAAAGAGCTGCAATTGAAGGGGCAGTGGACCATGGATCAGTGTCCATAGATAAAAGGCTTCCTTAGCTTTTACGATTATGTCTCTCATACTATACAAAAAGTTTAGTCGAACGTAGCCGTTTCGACTCTGTAAAGCGAGAAACCACTACACATTATATGTTCGTTAGTTTAATAAGATGCTGTTACTGTGTTGGGGCTAGTCATCGGCAAAGATAAATGCTTGAATTTGGCATTGGTGATAAGGCAAGTTTCTTGCATGTGTGACCTTTAAGGCAACGCCATCTCCCCCATACCGGTAGGCTGGCGAATGCCAGACGTTTAGCCGTTCAGCTTCATGTTGCCTCCCATGGAGACTCTACTTTGTCTAGTTTCTTTAATTTCACTCTCGGTAGAGTGCTTTTTCCATCTCCTGATAGGAGTATGAGAAATTACTCCATCTATTATTTCACACATTCATTCATTCATTCAGCCTGTTCGTTAGATCCCATCAAGAAGCAGAAACCGTCAGCAGTGTGGAACAAGCCAATTAATAGCAGACATGTAAGTCATAGAAATTTATTCTGTATAGTATATTAACAGCAAATTATTACTGTAGTGCTTAATGCGATTCATTGTTATGATACATAAATTTAATCGAGTAGATTAAATAGAAGGCTGATCCTTTGAAAAAACTGCTGCCTCCTCAATTATACTACATAACTGCTGTTTCTCTGCTGCAAGTAGCTTAATATCACTTCATAACAATGGAATATTGTAACGAAAATGAGTCTATTACATTACTAGTATTCATGCAGCTTTACAATCAAAATTGCTGTTTGCCTCGTAACTAACAAAGGTTTGCATTCCCAGAATGTAGATACGCGGATCATTTATAGAAAGAATATTTAATTTGATTTTTTTTTAATTTTCTTTTGAATTGTTTGGAATTCCCCATTTTTTGGTCTATGTTAGAAGCGAGTTTGTTGAATATTTTGGACTCAAGATACATAACTCCAATGTAAACCTAAGATATGGAAGCAAAGTCTGCACGAAAACTGTTTTTGTGTCACGTGTTTTGACTTATAAGTTACCAGCTTAAGATGATCCTGTTTTTTCAGCAACGGAAACCGTAAAGGAATAAACGTATTGGGAAACGAGTATAAGAATTTCAAGTTCCTTTCAAAAGGCTACTGTAAAATGTACAATTATCAACTTTACACGATATTCTTATTACTTGTTTCTGCTCAATAAACACATTTTATACTAAAAAATGAAAAACCCTATGCTACCTATTTTCTACAGAATGAATTTATTGACTAGTTAACTAGTTTTAGGTTCCCAAGCATATCACACTTTACTATAGTCGCCATAGAAGAAACAATGTTTGTGAGGCACAAACACACAGTAAACTTCATCCTTGACAGTGTGGTGGTAACTCAATTTAAAAGACAGAAAGCTGAACAATAAATAAATCTAAAAGAAGGAAACACTAAATTCTAAAACTGTGCCAACACAACAGTTGATATTAAGAAATAAACCCAATAACACAAAACAGAATTAGTAATTGACAAGATTGCTTCAAAAGGCATTAAACGCAGAAAGTGATACAGAAGCCAGTTAAAGAAAGAATTAACAACTGTAACAACAGAATGTATGAAGTACATAGGCAATCGCGATAAGATAAAAAGCAATGAATAAACACAGGAAAATGGAGGAGTATAAGGAACACATAGCAACACATAGTAAATGCCATAGTAAATGTCATACATAGTAAATGCCATAGTAACGCGAAAGTAATACAGTTTATAAGTTGTACAATAAATAATACAGCATAAAGGGAGCAAACAGGAAAAACATTAACGCTGTGCTAGAAAACCGTGCGTATATAACAGTTTACATTAAATAAACAACCCAAATAAAATAAGATAAATTATACAGAAACCGGTTGAAAAGAGTTAACAATTCTGACAACCGAACCAACAAACCCAGAAACTCAAACTGTTGTAAGCCCTAGAAATCAACGAACATCTAGCCTACAATGCTGTCTTAATCTTAAGTGATGATACACTGCTTAATGCTTCATCTCTTACAAATTTTACAAAACCTCTCAGTTTTCTTCTACTTTCTTCACTGCTTGTTCTTAGTTATTTTTCCATTTTCATGTATGTATTCGTTTCTTTTTGTTTTATAATGATTGCCTTTATACTCCATATATTAGGTTGTCACAATTGTTAATCTTTCTTTTAATTGGTTTCTGTATCACTTTCCGACTTTCATAACTCTTGGAACAGTCTTGTCAAGTATTAAATTTTATCTTATTTTATTGGGTTTGTTTATTAATGCCATCTGTCATAAGGGCACAGTTTTCAAATTTAGTGGTTATGTTTTTCCGGGTGTGCTCCGTTTGTATTTATTTAGTGTTCAGCTTTTTGCCTTTTAAACTGCGTCACCGCCACACTGACAAAGCTGACGTGTACTGTGTATTTGTGCCTCACTCTAGATGACTAACAAATTTTTCCAATTTTGTTTACAAACATTGCAACTGCTTTTCCGACGATAGTTAGTGAAAGTCTGCTGATGGCCTTGGAGGACGAAAACCGGTTAACTGAATAAATTAATCCTATAGAATATAAGCAATATAGTGATTTCCATTTATTGCAACGCCGTTCTGTCAAGAAGATACGGAAGAGTCAGTTAATTTTATTTTCTTATAGACTGATACTTTCAAAGAAGAAGACAGCATCCAATCATTACTAATAATGCTTTTTATTTACACAAACAACGCAGTAACCTGTTTCGAACCGAGAGGTTCACTTGTAAGACGGCTGTTCACGTCAGATGGACATTTGTTGAAGTTTGCGTAAGTTTTTTGCTCTTTATTCTTCCTTGCTGTGTAAAATCTTTGTATGGTTGTGCTGCTGAAAATCCTGCGTCAACAAATGTGCATCATGACGTGAACAGCCGTCTGAATATTAATCTGTGGGTGAAAAACCGGTTACGGCCTATATTTGTGTAAATAAATAGCATTATGAATAGTTACCGGTTGCTGTCTCCTCTTCTGAAAGTATCAACCTACATTTTGTTCACATCGATGGTCGCAAAACGTCAGTTTTTGACAGAACTGCAACAACTTTAATTACTTTATGTACTCTGCTCCAGACAAAATTCCGTAAGACAGTGAAAATATTGAAAACAAACCAAACTCTTGTCTTTATGTCAACACAGTGACGGATGGATGACACACTAAACTGAGCTTCTTGATTAGCACATCTATGTGTAGATTCCATTTAACTTATTATCCAGATGGGCCCTAAAGAGCTTTACAGAATTTCCCGTTTATTGTGCAGCCATTAATATCTATTCAAATGGTTCAAATGGCTCTAAGCATTATGGGACTTAACATCTGAGGTCATCAGTCTCCTAGATTTAAAACTACTTAAACCTAATTAACCTAATGACATTACACACATCCATGGCCGAGGCAGGATTTGAACCTGCGACCGTAGCAGCAGCAGCAGCGCGGTTCCAGACTGTAGAGCCTAGAGCCGCTCGGCCACAGCGGCCGGCTTAATATCTATTATTGACGCTAATATGTCATTACTGCTGTCTCTTCTCATCAACTGACTAAAGCTAAGATATTTCATCATCTCGATGTCCAGAGCTTGAACTCTTCTTCAACAATATATTTCAAACCGAGTATTCAGCAGTGTTCAGCTCTTATAATCAAACAGCCCTCACTCACGTAACTACAGACAAAAGCATAGCTCTCCCTGTACTATAGTGAGCTGTAAAAGTCTCTCCTTCTGGTTAGCATCGCAGGTAAACAGCGTTTCTTGAAATGAACAAGCTTATCTTGATTTCATCCAAGAATAACTATCTGCAAATGTATTATTGAAGCTCTTCATTTCTGTGAAGTCAGAATATCCGTGCTTTGTGCTACTTTCATACTGAGCTTCAGATCGCCCTTAGTACTTCTAGTCTTAATCTTCACGAGATCGTCTACAAGATCTTTCTTACTCCGCTTATTGTTTTTATCTTTGTAATTTTAGACATACGGATCTTCTAAAAACCACTGTGTAGAGCAATTTCCCACTTAGCGAGCTTATCAGCTGTTGCCTCAGCCAGTTTAGGGGCCAAGCAAACGCGCCTCCTCTTCGCGGAACAGAAGTCTTACTGGGATGTCCCGCGCACCGCACATTCGTGATGTCACGCTTGCCTTTTGGGAGCACGTTCCACACTTCTGCGCTTTAGGACTTGTCGTCTTCCGTTACGTGACACATAGCTGTGTAAAGACGAAACAGGAAAACTGCAAGTACCCTAGTCCACGACAATCCTTTTTCGGGAAACTTACTGAGTTGTTAGTGATGCATTTTTTCATATGAGAGTTTGTCCGCGATCAAAGCTATCTGTCCACAGCCGGAAGAGGCACAGCATAGAGGTGATAGTGTTTTCAAGATATGTTCTTCGTGATTTTTTATACAATGTTCCGTCTAGATCGCACTTTTAATTTAATTAGGAAATAGTTTCGGCAATTGTCACCATGAAATTCTGTTAAAACATAAAACGAAAACGGACTAGTAGAAAAAAACATCATTTCCAAAAACTGCTGCCTATGTTCAGTACAAATAAATATGTTCAAATGTGTGTGAAATCTTATGGGACTTAACTGCTAAGGTCATCAGTCCCTAAGCTGACGCACTACTTAAACTAAATTATCCTAAGGACAAACACACACAGCCATGCCCGAGGGAGGGCTCGAACCTCCGCCGGGATCAGCCGCACAGTCCATGACTGCAGCGTCCCAGACCGCTCGGCTAATCCCGCGCGGCTATGTTGAGTACAGCACACAAAACTTCAGGTGTGCTTCTTCGGATACGTTTTCTCCTGTCAGATGTACAGGTCATATTCAAGTGCTGTTTGTCAAACAGCACAAGCGTATATATAAAAGCAATTAGCTACCACTGCTAGGTGGCACGGATATTAAGATCACAACATATTCGTACTATGCGGTTAAAAACAACTGAATACTTTATGTAATATCATTTCAATACAGAACTGTAAATAACTTAAAACAGCCTTACAGTATAGAATTTAAAATATCCTTATGTCATTTCATGAAACAAATATGATCTAGCTGGAATAAAAAACCTTCTCCGTGGGAAACAGCTCGGGTTCAGAACTGGCGCTCTTCACACTCCGTATCCTCAATTGCGATTATGTATTTACAGTCTTTCGAAAAGCTTTCTTTTGGATAACACATTGACAGCTTCTAAGAAAATAAAAATTGGTTCCCATAATAATCATGTTTAACTATGTCTAACCAGGTTTGTGGGTGGGTTGAAAATTTCCAGACAGCCGGGATGCAGCACGTAATGCTGGATGGGGAGTCATCTACAGACAGTGGCGTTACTTTTGGTGTTCCAGCGGAGAGTTGTGACAGGATCGTTGCTGTTCATGTTTTATATCAGTGATATTGCCGGTTGGATTAGCTGTAATCTCAGGTTTTTCGCAGACAATGCAGCTATCTATGAGGAAAGGTCATGCTGTAAAGACTGCAGTTATATGGAGATACATCTTGACAAAAATCCCAAATAGATGCTGTTTATGTAGGGAAGTGCAGAACTGTGCATTTCGTGTAACGTGAAAATGTGATATCCTTTGACTACAGGATTAACGAGAGTCAGTCACTCTACAAAAATATTTGTGAATTAAAATGTGTAAGGTTATTTTGTGTACAATATAGGTAGAGCAAATGGCAGTCTACTGTGCATTGGCATGCTACTGGGTATATACATTCCACTAATTGGGCCCATAGTTGAACGCTGTTCACGCGCATGGAACCCATATTATCTACATCCACACTCTCAAATCACTGTGGGGTGCATAGCAGAGGGCACATTCCACTGTACCAGGCATCAGAGCTTCTCGTTCCTTGCACGTACGGAGTGCGGGAAGAATTTCTGTTTAAATGCCTCTGTGTGTGCTGTAATTAATCTAATTTTATCCTCATGATCTCTACGGGAGCGATACCTAGGGAGCTGTAGTAGATTCCTAGCCGTCATTAAAAACCGGTTCTTGAAACGTTTTAAGTAAGCTTTCTCAGGATGGTTTGCATCTGTCTCCAGGTGTCTGCCGGTACAGTTACTTCAGTACGTCCGTCACAGTTTCCCCCGGGTCAAAGAAACCTGTGACTGTCCGTGTTGCCCTTTCCTATGGATGTTCAGTATCCCGTGTTAGTCCTATTTTGTACGATCCCACACATCTGAGCAACAGTCTAGGATGGGTTGCACGAGTTGTAAGCAATCTTCTTTGTAGAACCATTGGCTTTCCCAGTATTCTGCCAATGAACAGAAGTCTGCCAGATGCCTTACCTGCAAATACAGCCTTAGTGATCATTCAATTTCATATCCCGACAAACTCATAAACCCAGGTACTGGTATCAGTTGATCGACTCTGGCTGTAACTCTTTGATACTGTAGTTATCGAATAACATGTTTTTTTTTCCTTTCTTGAAGTGCACAATTTTACATTTTTTACAATTTAAAGCCAGTCACCAATATCTGCACCACTTAGAAATCTTATCAACATCCAACTAAATATTTCTGCAGCTTGTTTGAGACAGTACTTCAGTACAGATAGCTGCATAAATTGCGAAAAGTGTGAGGTTACTGTTCATATTGTCCGCGAGGTCATTAGTACACAACATGAATAGCAAGAGTCCCAACGCACTTCCCTGGCTACTCCCGAAAATACTTGTACATATCTCGATGACTTTCCATCCAAAATAATTTGCTTCTTCTTCCCTACCAAAAAATCCTCAATCCAGTCACAATTTTCGCTTGATACCCCATACAATCATACTTTTGATAATAAGTCTAAATGTTGTGCTGAGTCAAATTCTTTTTGTAAATCGAGAAATACTGCTTTTACCTCACTGCCTTGATCCAAGGCTTTCGGAATGTCTGTGAGAAGAGTGCGTGTTGAATCTCACGTGATCGACGTTTTCGGAACCCGTTCTAATTGGGATCAGGAGGTCATTCTGTTCGAGATATCTCGTTACGGATGATCTCAGACTATGTTCTAAAATTCTACAACAAATGGCTGTCAAAGATACTGACGGTAGTTTTGTGCATCACTTCCGCTACGCTTGTTGTGGAAGATTGTGACATGCTTTTTTTCCAAGTCCTGGACACGTAGTTTAAAGTTAAAAGAGGGTTTACCTTAGCCGCAAATTCATTACAGAATCTGGTAGGAATTTCATCAGTCCCTCGAGCTTTGTTCAATTTTAACGATTTCAGCTTCTTCTCAATATCACTGACACTAATATCTGTATCACTCACATTGGCGGTGCGAGAATTAAACTGGGGCAATACCCCTCGATTTTCATTTGTAAAGGAACATTTGAAAACCATGTGCAGGGTTTCTGCTTTTGCTTTGCTACCCTCAATTTCACTACTTGTCTCGTCCATGAGTGTGTGGACATTGTTACCACCAACAGTCTCTACATGTGAGCAGAATTTGTTTGCATTTTGTGAGTTATCTTTCGATACTTTCTGCTACAGTGGCTTTAAAGGTTCACTTATTGCTCTCTTGATAGACAAACGCGTTTCACCTAGCCCTAGCCCTAAGATTCGTTGTACACCTTATATGCAGTAGTCTCCGTTTCTTTAGGAGTTTATTTACGGACAGCTATAACAGAAAACATCGAACTTGTATCCTGTAGAGACGGAACAGATAAAATCAGACGAGTACCGGCTCGCGTAGAGGGGCTCTCCATACGACAGTGGAAGAGAGACAATAACAGCATCCTCTAACTCGTATTTCAAGGTGATTCGGCGAGCTTGGATGTAAATATGAGGACACGTTTCTGATGAGGCTAATTGTCTACAATATGCTTGTATGGATATGGTGTCCGTTCTTTCGGGCATGTCCGAAAGAACAGACACCATATCCATATAAGTATATAGTTCTGTCAACAACGGCCATGACCTTCTTCTTCTGTGCGGATGCACACATATTCCCCGAACTCTTACGGGACTTGGTTCGAATGTCTTCCACGAGTAATGAGTGTGTTGGGGTGGGACACTACGATTGTAGTGTGTGGACATACAAGGTGAGAATGTGGGTCTCGCGGGAGGCGTGTGCGAGATAGTCCCTGCAGTCGCGCTCTCCTCTGTGCCTTCGGTGGCTCAGATGGATAGAGCGTGTGCCATAAAGGAGATCCCAGGTTCGCGTCCTGGTAAGGGCACACATTTTCAACTGTCCGCGTTCAAATATATCAACGCCCGTTAGCAGCTGAAGGTATTAATACAATTCTAAATTGTCTACAAGTCGGCGAGCATGCCACCAGTTATAGCTTCGATACGAGCAGTTGAGAAAGCAGCTTGTGTGTGTTTCATATTAAAATAAACGTGAAGTTAAATATTGATTCTGAAGTGCTAATTGCACAGGGAGACTAAACAGCTGTCCAGTGAAACAAGGCAAGTGAATATTTAGGAATATCAACTGGTTAGCTATTTCCCAATTCCCTGTTACCTGTACAAATACATTATTATTTTATTATTGTTATTTATTGACTTTTAGATTGCGCCATACAGCCAGCTCATTCTTACATAAAATATAGAGGTATTGATAAGTCAGTACTGTTATAAAATTTGCTTTTTGCTCTCTCTCTCTCTTTCTCTCTCTCTCTCCCACACACTCACACACATACTCACACCCAGGCACACACAGGTTGTAGACAGAACACACATAATTATAGATACAGTCCATTGTACGTAAGATGTTGGTTTAGATGCGGATACCTAAGGCAACACTAAATATGTACATCGCGTTGGGAGCAACGAACAAACAAGCTTTACAAGTTTTTATAAACCAAGTGTTGTATTTCCATGGGGCACCCACACGAGCCGGCAGGAGTGGCCGAGCGGTTCTAGGCGCTACAGTCTGGGACCGCGCGACCGGTACGGTCGCAGGTTCGAATCCTGCCTCGGGCATGGATGTGTGTGATGTCCTTAGGTTAGTTAGGTTTAAGTAGTTCTAAATTCTAGGGGACTGATGACCTCAGAAGTTAAGTCCCATAGTGCTCAGAGCCATTTGAACCAATTCTCCACACGAACACGAAGGAGTCTCTACAATGCGCGGCCTGTTAAGACGTTTACAGGAAACTCCGTGGTTACATCTAAGTTTGGCTATTAGGGAGGCCTTGACACTGAATGTGGAAATTGCCAGAAATCCATCATGCCACTGCGTGCTATACAGGGCGTTTTCGTAAAAGCGTGCAAAATGGCTCAAATGGTTCAAATGGCTCTGAGCACTATTGGACTTAACAAACTATTGTCATCAGTCCCCCAGAACTTAGAACTACTTAAACCTAACTAACCTAAGGACATCACACAACACCCAGTCATCACGAGGCAGAGAAAATCCCTGACCCCGCCGGGAATCGAACCCGGGAACCCGGGCGGGGGAAGCGAGAACGCTACCGCATGACCACGAGCTGCGGACGAGCGTGCAAAAATGTAACAGGACAGAGAATGCTTCACTGGACAACATGAGGTAGGGAACCTCGGGTCAGAGAAGCCAGCTTATAGAGAAATGGAAGTAAACTTATCTACCGCTTTTCTAGCATTACTGTTTTCCAATTTGCTTAAAACTAATATACGTACAAGTATATTTACAAGTATATTCTTTATTTCTTGCAAGTAAACAAGGAGGACGAGCCTGATTACTAGGAAGTCATGATGCAGGTTTTGTTTACTTTACTTGTTGAAACACGTATGTAACGCAGCAGCGATGGCGAGGCATTGTAGCATCTGTGACCAGAGAGTATGCGCTTGACCGCGCGAGTGTTGCGAGCGGTTCTCAGTCAGTAGTAGTCTTTGCGAGTTAGTTGTCGCTATGCAGAGTAGCAGTCAGTCAGTCGTTGCGAGTCTGTAGCTCTGTCTAGTTGAGAGCAGTACTCAGTCTGTAGTCGTCATGCAGAGCGGTCGGTCAGTAGTAGCAGCCCAGTGCGGTTGTGTGATGTAGGCGGTCGGCAACAATGGTCAAGATGAGGAATAAGGTATACTGTTAATTAATATAATCATTAGATAATGAAAAATTTTATTTATTGTAATTATTCTCCAACAAGTCTCCCAATAATAATTTTTTATTTCAAAAGTATTTTCTCAAAAATTTAATTTTTTATTGAACTCAAGATTTCGTTGCACTTCCCATTTCATTCCACTTCTTTTGAAGAAAAATTCCACTAAAATCAAAAAAAAAGAGAATATTATTATTTGCAATGCAGTTCCTCCAAGCGGTGCGCAACAACAAGAGCAGATATGTGACATCCATTTATTCTGAGGTAAGACTTTAATTCTGATTGTTTTTCACAGGGCCAAAGACCGATGTTTCGGTTTAATTGAATTTTCTTGTCACTGAATGGACTTTAATTTTGAAGGATTTATATTTGAGTCAGATTGCGTATTTTCACATTTTTGTTGCCATTTTCAATACCTCTCATTGTGGGCGAGGTTACGCTTAGAGCAGTGTCCACTAGCATTCATAATTAAATATTGTCGTGTTTCTTTCTTTCAAATTTTTGTGGGGAGGTTACACTTGGCTCCCCATTTCTATTAAGTATTGCTATATATTTTCTTATTAAAAAAATTGCGGTGGGGAGGTTACACTTGGCGACCCTGCCAGGATCGTATTTCGTTGAGAGTCTTTTGAGCGACAGTCAGATATCTGCTCTTATTTGCTTAGATAATTAGGATTTGGCGCAACGCTTTTAATAATATTGTGACTTTCTTTCTACAGGTCAACGGCAATTTGCTGCTTTGTTGTATTTGTGTGTTGCTTTTGCATTGTGCTTATTTGCTTTGTGAAAAATTTTGACTATTGTAAAAATGCCGCGAAAGACTGTGAATAGTGTATCGCGAAGTATTGTGAATGAAATTACCGACTTAAACAACGTGACCGATAGTAATTGTGATACGCAACGTAATGATGACAATCCTGCGTTCACTAACAATCAGTGCATTCCAACCACTAATGATGACTTTCACCTTAATGATGAACAAACGAACTCAATTGTCTCGTCTGTTAACTTGACGACAATTGATGACGCAGAATGCTCTATGGTAATGAGCGCTGTAGAGCTTAACACACCCGATTTGGAAAATTCAAGTAATGTACAGTCAAATCTGTCTAATGAAAATGAACAAATCACACAAAGTAGGACAGATGTATTTAATTCCGAAACAATGACTGATAGTATACATTTGACTGACAAACCTTTTTGTAAATCTCAGAATAACCAAATGGTTACAGTAAGCGAGAGAGTTCCAGATCCACCACTAAACAGCACAGAGAGTATAAACGCTAACTTTGGCTTTGAACAAATTATGGTAAGATTGCTACAACAACAGAGTGAAAATTTCAAACAGTTTAATGAAAGATTTAATAAAATCGATGAAGATAACAAACACTTAAATGAAAAACTTGACAATAATGACGAAAATTTCAAACAACTTAGTGAACAAATTACAGCCGTTGCCGCGCAGTGCCATGACACTAAGGAACAGTTGCGCGTGGAAATTGAGGCTTGTTCACAAAAAAATAGCGAAGAAATAAAGTCGGTTGCGCAAGAATTAAGGGAAATGCAAACAGCCGCGACAGATACACTCAGAGACGAAATTAGCGGAGTCGCCAAACAGTGCTCTGAAAAAGCTACACAATTACGGGACGAGTTTAGAGCAATGACGGTAGAACTTTCGCACACTATGGACGCAAAGATAGACGCGAAATTCGAACAGCAGAACACTCAGATTAACGAGCGCTTTAGTCAGCACATACAGAACAGTAATACGCGTTTCCGCAAATTTATTCAAGATCAAAACAAAGTAAAACGACAAGTCATGGAAACAATCACTGCACAGAGACAAGAGGACAAACGTAAATTATTCGCGAAAGCGAAGACGTATGTAGACAATAATATTACTACAGTGTCCGACAAAATTAATACCATAGAACAATTGAACGCGGAATTACAGGATGAAATTTCTGATCTTAAAGCAAAAACAGATACACACACAGTAAATATTCAAACAGTGACAGATAGATTCGAACAACTAGATCTAACACAGGATTGCGATGTCATCAAAGCTGATGTTAAAAAACTGAGCGAAACTACGCGCAAGTTGCAAAAACAGATTAATGCGTCTGATTCTAAAACCGATGATCAGGTTAAAATACTGACTGAAAAATGTGATGAATTGGCCAGTCGTATTGATGTTATCGAAAATACTAATGACAATAAATCAGACGATACTGCACCGGTTTCTTTTATCCAAACACCTGAATTTCAAAATTTACAGCAGACAATTAATGAAATCGATTCATCTAACAACACGTTACGTCGGAAGTTATCAAATTTACAACAAGAAGTAACAGAAATGAAAAACATTTCAGTTAATAACATATCACAACAGACGCCACTTTATGAACATGTGTCAGACTCACGCAGCGCGTATAATTTGGGTAATCTGCAGAGAGTACGGGACTTAGATTCCGAACAACCACAGTTCAATAGATACTCTTACGATCCTGAACCTGTTCCATTACACAGAGATGATAATTTCGACTATAAACATTTTCTGTCAGTAAGAAAGTTCAAAATATTTAAAAACGATAGAACGCAGATTCACCCACTGGATTGGATTCAACAGTTTAGCTTTGCTCTTCCACCGACTTGGCCTGTAACACATAAACTTGAATTTATTTGCAGTTTTTTGGAAGGCGAACCGGCAACTCGTATGAGACCGATCGCGAGACAGTGTTACTCGGTAGAGGAATTTCAGAATGCTTTTCTGTCAGCGTACTGGTCGAAGACGACACAGCGCGGAATTAAAGACCAACTAATTAGTTTGCCAAACTATGAAAACTCAAATTTTCCCAGTGTAACGCAATTTTTTGAGCATATGGTACAACAAAACCAGTACCTAAGTGAACCGTACAGTGAATCCGCACTTATACAACTATGCATCTCTAAATTACCACGGTCATTACGAGTGTCACTTCTAACGGGCCAGCAAAAAGAAAACATTTCAGCATTCAGAGATCTTTTACAGCTCTTGGAAGTACAGCAATCTGATTATTCTTTTGTAAACAAAAACTTTTTGAGTAACAACCAAGGTCAACAACAGTACTACAATTATGATCAGGGACGTAATTCCAATCGGAAAGATAACAGACGTTTTAGGAACGACAACTACCAAAACTTTAATAACAGGCAAAATTCTAATTATCAATACCGTCAAAATTTTCAGCAACAGGAACAACGCTTTAGTAACAATAGAGGTGTTTCACAACAACAACATCAAAACCAGCCGGTTAACATACCTAACCAACAATGGAATACACAAGGTCAACCAGGCTTTAATGTTTCGCCGCGTGGACGTATAGCCCCTGGTCCAACAAATAGTAACGTACGTCAGCAAGGAAACAACTACGTACAAAGAAGACAGTATTTCAATTCCTATCGTAATGCACCGTATAGGAATGACTATTACGACAGACGTAAAAATAATGAGGACAATTTTCAGCGAACATCTAACAACAGTCGGTCATACCAACAGCAAAATCATACGCAAGAACATATTCTCATGAATGAACCCGACAGTAGGTACCATCCAGAGCGTAACACGCCTGGAAGAAGTAATAGGACAGTTCAAATAGTCGAAATGCCACAGAATCCTCCTAATAATAATAACACGTCAGATAGAATCTGACTAAATACTGCACAGGACGCATCTTCTAATAACACAAGCACTACCTTAGACACGCAAAATGTTGTTCACGAAAATGTAATTACTTTTGACGACATCAGAGACACTCTTTTACAGGAAAGACCAGTTATTCAGAAAACCATTTCACATCCTGTTATCGAAATTAAAATTGGTTCATCGAAATTCTCAGCAGTAATTGATTCCGGCTCACCTATATCAGTAATAAATGAGGAGACTTTTAATGAGTGCAACAAAGAGAATACCTATCCGACACTACCTTTAGGCAAAACAAAAGTGAAAGGAGCAGTATCGAGTAAAGGTGTAGACGTTAAATTACAGACGCATTTATCATTTTGTATTGGAGGTCATACTTTTCACTCTAATTTTTGGATTGTGCCTTTATTGACAACAGACATTATTTTAGGCACGAATTTTCTGGTACAACACCACGCAGTTATCGACTTTCAGAATTCTTATTTAATGTTAAAGGATGAAAATGTACAATTGGCTTTAGAATTTCAGCACTCTTTATCTGCGGAAGAACAAACAATTAACCGCATAGAGGTCATTTCCGCAACACGTAACATAGACTGTAATCCCACATTGTTCACGGATACGTACGTACATAACTATAATACTCCAGACGAAGCTGACTACGACGTTATGCAGTTAATTTCCGATAAGGTTAAAGAGAGCAGTGCAACTACAGACGACGAACGAACGCAATTACATAAAATTCTTTTACAGCAAGCTCCAGTTTTTGACAACATTCCTGGTACTATGTCCGGCTTTATGTATGAATTTCAAGTCAAACCGCACGACACATTTAAAGCAAAGCATTATCCCATTCCATATATTCACAGAGAACAGGTTAAAAAAGAGCTGCAAGATATGCTTGATCAGGGAATTATTGAACCAGCAGTTAGTCCGTACATAAACCCGCTACATATTGTTAAGAAAAAAGATGGCTCACTTCGCCTTGTACTTGATTCACGTCACATTAATGACATTATTATTAATGAAACAGATCGACCACAGACACTAGAGGAACTTTTACAGAAATTTCATGGTACAGCTATTTATTCTACATTAGATTTGAAATCGGGATTTTGGCAAATTCAACTTCATCCGAATTGTAGAAAATATACAGCTTTTCTCTGTTTCGGCGACTGTTATCAATTTTGCAAATTACCGTTCGGCTTAACTATTTCTTCTGCAGCTTTTATTCGCGGTTTGAACACAATACTTCCGACAGAACTTAAGGACAGAATTACGACGTACGTAGACGATATTCTTATCGCAGAAGCTAACTGGTATGAACACAATCTGATTCTTGAACAACTGCTGCAAACTTTTCATGCACAAGGACTTACAGTTAACCTCAGTAAATCGCATTTTGGCAAAACTTCCATAAAATTTCTTGGACACGTAATTTCAGCAGAAGGCATTGCGCCTGATCCTGAAAAACTTCAGGCTCTACGTGACATTAGTGTTCCTACGACGAAGAAGCAATTACGCAGTTTTTTGGGCTTAATTAATTTTTTTCGTAAATTTATTCATCACTCTGCTTTAGACACACCCAGATTATGTCAATTAACAGGTAAAAACAGTATTTGGTCTTGGGATAAGCAAGCACACTCTGAATTCATGAACCTGAAACATGCTCTGTTGAATGCTCCACTGTTATCGCACCCCGATCTTACTAGAAATTTTTCCATTGCTACCGACAGTTCCAACACCGCTTTAGGCGTACATATTTTCCAGGAAATAGAAGAAGATGGTTCAACAGTTATTAAAAACATCGCATTTGCAAGCCGCATTTTGTCACCTGCTGAGCGAAATTATTCTGTTACAGAACTTGAAACATTATGTGTTGTATGGGCTTTCACGAGATTTAGGCATTTTCTTTATGGCAGACACACCACCGTTTACACTGACCATAGAGCCATACAATTTTTGCTTTCAGCCAAATTCACTCACGATAGATTAAGTAGATGGAAGCTGTATTTACAGGAATTTAATTTTACGATTGTTCACATTCCCGGCACACAAAATGTTATAGCAGACGCACTATCGCGTTCTCTCAGCAACAATCAGCAAGACGTAGCAACCCACTTCTGCAAAGCAAATTTCAGTGTCATGTACATTCAGCAAGTTGCATTTGAAAATTTTATTTCATCGTCATTACAGGACATAGCACAAGAACAAAACAAAGACAATGTGTGGAAAGAAATTAAACAGCTTTGGCAAGATAAGAATAATGTTACGATTAGAAACCACTACACTGTACGCAATGACATTCTGTTTCGCCGCTCTCATCCTGACAGCAACAATTGGTTATTATGCATACCTGACGAACTGGTTAACAAATTAATTTGGTACACTCATTTAAGCTACGCACATTACGGAGCACGAAAGTGTTTTCTTATACTGAGACAGAACTGTTATTTTACCAACATGGAAAAACGTATACGACGAGTTTTAGCGTCTTGTAAAATTTGCCAGAAAGCTAAATCAGACACCACTTCACATATTCCTCCTTTATATCCCATTATACCTGTGAAATTAAGACACATGGCCGCAGTAGATATTTTTGGTCCGATTCCGAGAACTAACAGAGGTTTTTGCTACATTTTTGTCGCTGTTGAGCTCACTTCAAAATTTGTTACTTTCACTCCGTTACGCAAAGCTACTGCTAAAACTGTTTCGAAAGCATTTGTAAAACATTTTCTATTTCATGTAGGGCATGTAATGAAAGTAATTTCTGATAATGGATCTCAATTTCGTAGTAGTGTATGGACACGCATGTTACGAGCTAGAAACATTTCTCCGATCTATATATCCAAGTACCACGCTTCTTCGAACCCTTGTGAAAGATTAATGAAGGAAATTGGTAAGCTGTGCAGAATATACTGCCACAAAAGACATATTGATTGGGATACACACATACTCTCATTCCAAGATGTAATTAATTCCATTCCAAATGAATCCACTATGCTATCTCCGACTGTTATACTGAAAAACGTTGAACCACCGAACAAAATTAAAGAATTAATAGAATTCCCCAAAAATCGTCGCCTACGACACCACGAAATAATTGACATTGCGCTGAACAACATCAAACGTGCCGCAGAGCGCCGGAGAAGACAGCAAAAACTGGTTTGTACACGCCGCGACTTTCACGTTGGACAGAAGATATTAGTACGTACACACTATTTATCCAGCAAATTAAAAGGTAAGTGCAGTAAATTTGAACTTCTATACGCAGGTCCGTATCGGATTCGCAGTATCCCTCACCCCAATGTTGTACACGTCGAAACTTTGAGAACCAGAAAATCGAAAGGCAACCACCATATCTCAAACATTAAACCGTTTATTGAGTGAAACCACTGTATGATTCAACACACTATGATGCCATTTACTAATGCAATTAATTCACCTGACTAATTATTGATGATTATCGTATTTTTTCTTGGCAAGTGCCCGGCAAGGTAAGGTTAGCAGGTCGCTTTTCTTGTCGTTACACATCAGACCGTGCATATTTTTCCAGATGAATTTACACATTTACGACTATTTCTGCAATTATATTTATGTGACTACTTATTGATGATTATCGTATTTTTTTCTTGGCAAGTGCCCGGCAAGGTAAGGTTAGCAGGTCGCTTTTCTTGTCGTTACACATCAGACCGTGCACATTTTCCATTTTTTGTGTATATGACTGTACTCCAGTTTTGTTTGTATGCACTATGAAATAGTTAAGATATAACACACACCAGTCGACTTTGACATTTTTTTGCCTTATGACATCTCAACATCGTGACTGTTTCACATTTTTTTTGCTACTGTATTGTATTATTCTGTGTACATTTTTTCGCATCCGAACACTGTCAATGTCTTGGACATATTACGTTTTCTGTCATGTTATGCTGTATGGTTAATTGTGTCACCATAAACCAGTCATTATTTAGTGGGTATAGGATTTAAATGCAAGACATTAATCTTTGTTCATCAATTTCAGAAAGGAATGATGATTCTAAGAAATAAATTTAACATAAATGGGAATTTCACCTACGGAATAAACGAAAGGAGATGCAATAACTTTATGAGGAAGAGTAAAGGGATCAGGATTAACAAGCATTAACAAGACTATACTATACTCATCACAGAATAGCAGTCTTAACTAATTTTTTCTTTCAGAATACAAGGTGATTGATGCAGGCTGTCAGAGAGAACTACACATCTTAGTTTTAGTGATGAAATATGCTAGAGATAAGGAATAGTTAGGTAATGAGTAATGAAGTGATTTTTTGCAGATGATAGTGAATACTGATGAATAATGATGAAGGAAATGGTATTATGAATAATGAAGTTTTTCTTTACAGGTGATGATAATGGTGAAGTTATGATGATATGGATAATGAAGTTTTTTTCTTTATGCCACGTAGTTATTTAAGTATTTGTTGCGGTTTGCTTTGACAGCAGGTGTTACATTGCATAGTAGGATGACGGAAAGTTTTGGAAAGGACAGCTATGGAACACATTTTATACACATTTCACTACTTGTTAATTCGAAGTTCACTACTTTTCAGCATAGTGTGCGTTTCTTCTTTCAGGTCAATAATCCGTTTTTGTATTTTTTCCAGGAGAAGTTTTTCATGACACTTACTAAACCTGTTACTTATTATACCTGTTCTAGTACTTGCATTTTTATATTTTTTTACCCATTTGTGATTATCATTTATAAATGTGATCACATGTACTGCCTTGTTACATAATCTTGCTACAGCTGACTCATGACGAATGACGTTACCTATCCTCATTTGCAGCAATAGGTCAAAAGCAAAAAGTATTATGCCTCAGCAATTAATTATCGATCCCAACGCAATGCATTGCTACCAAAAAAAAAAATGTATTACCAGTCCCACATAATGTCACTAGTTTATGATAATTCTGAATAATACTGATCAACTCTGAATAGCATGTCACTCGAGTAATGACCTCTTAATGAGACTATATTCAAAATAATGCTTTGTCACTAGCTAATAACTGCCACTGTTTATTGTAATGCCTGTGATTACTAATGATTTGACTGTAATTAACTGATTTTTAATAATGACTTTGTAATGATCTGAATAATACTGAATGATGAACTATGTTTTATTCTATTCAATACTTGATGGCCACTGAGTGCCAATAATTAATGTCAATCAACGAAATTGTTATTAATTATGCCATTAATTAACTCTTGTTTTCAATGTTCATACTTTGTAATTGGAAATAAATGTGATTGTTTAATAATGCTTTGTAATTAGGAAAAGACTAATGATTCTTAATAGATTGGAATGACACATAATTAATTAACTATGGTACTGTTTAATAATGCTTTGTAATTAATTAAGGCTACAAATGATTAATTAATTAACTGTAATTAGACAAATGATTAATTAACGACAAATGATTAATTAACTGTAATTATACAAATGATTAATTAACTGTAATTAGACAAATGATTAATTAATGACAAATGATTAATTAACTGTAATTAGGAGAAGGTTAATGATTCTTGATTATACTCTGTAACTGAAAAGAATGCGATTATTTCATAATGCTTTGTAACCAGGAAAAGAAGGCTACTGATTCTGTGTAAAACAATTAATGAACATTTTTCTGTAATACTACATACTTGGTACAGAAATGTTCAATAACTAGGCTGTGAATGCCACAAACTACTCATGAAGACTGTAATTGTCAATATTATGTGACTTGATGTCCTTCACCTCATAAGCTGACTACCCTGAATTACTGCAATGTCCATTTGTCCTGTTTATCCCAGTGATCATGGAGCACTATATTTGGTTTTGCACTAATTCTACGTTGGTGTGCCTTGTAAGAGTGTGGTGTTGACACGACATGCTGTCCACCACCATGAGCGATGAAGACATTATTATGGTCCCACTGTTTGGTGTACCTAATGTACTGCCAAAATGAAAACATGGAACATTACTACGACAGTTCAGTGTCTTGGCTACACTGATAAATTCTGATGGGAAAAGAACTTCAAGTTGTGTCACTTGGTGTTGTACTACTGTGGAAAGATATGGACTTTCAGAGCAGCTGTGTGCAATCTAAAGTGCTACAACCATGATGCAATCCTTCCCTTTCCTATCCTGATTCTTGTCACATAAAGAAAAAATTTTTTTTTTGGTAACATCATTTATGTTCATAGGTTATACATTTTTCGATTCGCTAAACTCAAATGCGAGTACACTTATGTCACTTGTCAACATAATATTTTTTGCCAGTCTGTTTATTTGTTCTGAAAATGCTAAAGAATTTTTTCAGTGCCTGTGCACTTTATTATCTGTCAAAAAAAAATTGTATATACTTTTCTGATTTGCTACTATGTTTTGTACTCACATTTTGTCTTTGTCTGATATATTTTGTACTTAGTGCGTGTGCACAACATTTACTTTATGTACTACATCTAATTATTCTTGCCAGTCTGTTTATTTGTTCTGCATATGCTAAAGAATTTTTTCAGTGCCTGTGCACTTTATCTGTCAAAAAGTTTGTATATACTTTTTTCTGATTTGCTACTATGTTTAGTATTCACATTTTGTCCTTGTCTGATATATTTTGTACTTAGTGCGTGTGCACAACATTTAAATATTCTGTAAGTTGTAGGATTTTGTTAATTAAAGAAAAATTTTGCCGCGCTTGGCAAGTCCAAATGACTCACCATCGCTGCCAAATTTTTGCCCCCCGAGTGGAGGGTTATGAAACACGTATGTAACGCAGCAGCGATGGCGAGGCATTGTAGCATCTGTGACCAGAGAGTATGCGCTTGACCGCGCGAGTGTTGCGAGCGGTTCTCAGTCAGTAGTAGTCTTTGCGAGTTAGTTGTCGCTATGCAGAGTAGCAGTCAGTCAGTCGTTGCGAGTCTGTAGCTCTGTCTAGTTGAGAGCAGTACTCAGTCTGTAGTCGTCATGCAGAGCGGTCGGTCAGTAGTAGCAGCCCAGTGCGGTTGTGTGATGTAGGCGGTCGGCAACAATGGTCAAGATGAGGAATAAGGTATACTGTTAATTAATATAATCATTAGATAATGAAAAATTTTATTTATTGTAATTATTCTCCAACAAGTCTCCCAATAATAATTTTTTATTTCAAAAGTATTTTCTCAAAAATTTAATTTTTTATTGAACTCAAGATTTCGTTGCACTTCCCATTTCATTCCACTTCTTTTGAAGAAAAATTCCACTAAAATCAAAAAAAAAGAGAATATTATTATTTGCAATGCAGTTCCTCCAAGCGGTGCGCAACAACAAGAGCAGATATGTGACATCCATTTATTCTGAGGTAAGACTTTAATTCTGATTGTTTTTCACAGGGCCAAAGACCGATGTTTCGGTTTAATTGAATTTTCTTGTCACTGAATGGACTTTAATTTTGAAGGATTTATATTTGAGTCAGATTGCGTATTTTCACATTTTTGTTGCCATTTTCAATACCTCTCATTGTGGGCGAGGTTACGCTTAGAGCAGTGTCCACTAGCATTCATAATTAAATATTGTCGTGTTTCTTTCTTTCAAATTTTTGTGGGGAGGTTACACTTGGCTCCCCATTTCTATTAAGTATTGCTATATATTTTCTTATTAAAAAAATTGCGGTGGGGAGGTTACATTGTCCATAAGGTGACTGTGTTGTATCGTGTTTACAATGTTCCATGACAGAATGTGCTATGAATTAACGACAGACGCATTCATTACTCAATGCTATTCAGAGGCGTACAGTACAACACGATGGAGCAGTACCGGTTCACTTTCGCAGAACTCACTGACATATAGATTGGTATGGGGAAGTACGTTGCAATGCTCTCAGTGCTGAAAGGCAGTACAGAGAACGATTTCGATCCGTCATGACGAGTGTTTATTTCTCTCGATCGACGAACGGGGAGACTGGTTCACTGCGGAGGAGAAACGTGGGACGTGGCAACAGCAGGACCACTCGCACATCCGATTTTGAAGAGGAGGTGCTGAAACATGTTGCAGCGGACGCCACTACAAGTACTCTTTGTATTGCACATGAAATGGGTGTTGTACATACTAGCGTGTCGCGAGTACTCCACGAACAACAATTACACCTATATTACACACAACGAGTCCTTGCAATGCTTGTCACTGATTTTGTGCTAAGGGTCGTATTGTGTCAGTGGTTGGTTCAACAGTGGATTGATAGACCATATTTCCTTCAAATCGTGTTGTTTACTGACGAGGCCTCATTTCATCGTGATGGTATTTCGTACAGCGGGAACAGCCATGTGTGGGATTAGCAAAACTCTCACTCTATAGTAGAGTCACAGCATCAGCTACTTTTTGCTGTGAATATTTGCGCGAAAATCTCATTGGGCGACAATCTCATTGGGCCATATATTGTACCTGGTCGTCTGAATGGCCACCTGTACTTGAGTTTCGTGCAAAGTGTACTACCTGACCTGAATCCCTTCATTTCCTATGGGGACATCTAAAGTCACTTGTGTCTGAGACCCCAGTGGATATGGAGATGGAATTAGTTGCCAGAATTGTAGCTGCCTGTGATGTGACTCGAAACACACCAGGGATTTTTGTCAGGGTTCGTCAGAATCTTGTTCGCCGATGTCATGCGTGCGTTGAGGTTGATGCCGTCAGTTTCAGCACATTTAGTAAGATACGTACAAATGATACGTTCATTGTGCCAATGATGGTATTTGAAGTCAACTGTAATTAATGTAAATAAGAAAGTACACAGTAATATGATTTTGTTCATATTATCTCCTTAAGCTGGGCTCTCCGACATGAGGTTCCCTACTTCAAACTGTTCAGAGGAGCATCCTCGATGTCGTGTTACATTTTTGCACGCTGTTACGGAAACAACCTGGATATCAGTATTCTATACTTGGGATTGCAGTCCAAGTGACATGTCCTGTCACAGCAGCTTCTTTGGTTAAACTCGACAGCTTCGTTGCCAGTGATCCCACAGCGTGATTTCACCCAAGCGAAATTAACGGAATGGCCTTCATCGCACATCGATTCCAACTGTTTGATAGTCCTGTGTACAATGAAGTTTACAGTCAAGCCGATGCTAAAATTTTGAAGTATTGTAAGAGAAGATTAGAGTCACAGAGTGCAAACTATACAGATGCTGTCGGTAGAAATCTGGCGCAGAGATACCGCCGGCATAGGGGTTGAAGGCCCATGTGTCTGAACGTAGAGATCATTTTATGGAGTGCATTGCTCCCAATAACGCATTATTTCGCTTAGGCTAACCAGTTCTTCCACGGAAGTTCGTATGATGGAAACAGCCATTTTATTTCTAACAATACACCAGCTCATACTGCTTGTGAACTATGCACATATCTCAGTTGCAAGATCACGTCAGTGTTGCAATCGACACATACTGTTTAAATGCCCTGACCACACATTTCAGAGCTGGAAGGTGGCTGCCTCCCCCGCCCCCCCCCCCCCCCCCCACACACACACCAAGCTGCTTCTCCACGTAAACTGATGGAAGATCAGGTTACAGCGCGAGAGAGGTGACAGTGTAACAGTGGGGTCGCTTGTGGGCAGAAGTAGTTCTTGATGAAGTAACTCTGGCCGCTTGATTAAGCCACGAGCAAACTCTCGGTGCTACAGAAGACGTGTCCACGTCTGATATGTTCACGCTCCTATTTCAATACTGACTACTCAGAAGCCACTTAATTCAAGTGGGTTCCAGGCTCACCAGTCAACTCCGTGTACCTCTAGTCCTCCAGGATCGTCCTAGTTCATCGAAAATCACTCACAGGTGATTATGTAGCTGCATATTTAAAAAATCTGCATTTCTGTGTTTCACTTGTTCACTCTAATAACAAAAAATATATTATAGGTGAATATTTCTGGATAACTTTCTCTTTTTGACGCTCCTTATGACAACCGTGCTGGTGTCATTATTATTGAAGGATGAAAGTATTAATAATTACTGGAGTGATTCCCTCTCGGCTCTAGTATTAAGTATTGTCTCCATGTTTTGTATTTGGAGGATAGTTTTTTTACTTATTTGTGCAGTGCACTGGCTTATTTAAAAAATTTCCGCCTACATGCACTATCATGTTCCACGGTTGTGACCTTCATCCCACTTACACATAGCATGCGGGGGTGAGGGGGGGGGGGGGGGGAAGAGGGTAGGGGAGGGATGCACAATGAATTCCGTGATTCCGTGAGCTCTCAGGTGCAACTGAACCTCAGAAACTCCAATAAATCAAAGGAAAATAACCTGAGCCAAATGCTTACTGGAAATGAAGCTCTTAATTTACTAAGCATTTCAGTATATTGTTCTCTCAGTTAATTCAAGAAAGCTGTTACACGTCTGTTATTTCTTTTATAAAACATATGAGGAAGTCGCACCCTCAAATTCATGTTAAACTGTGTGGAAAGCGTGCTCTACTAAACCAATATGTGTGCACGACTGGTGCAAATTCACAATTCATATCCAGTAATTGGATGGATGCAGAAGTTATTTGACAAAATATGATGACTTCACACCTTTAAAACTTATTCAGTGTTATACAGGCACAAGTAGTTAAAATACGGTAACACACAGTATATAGGACCTACTTTACTCGATTTTCAACCATGGCGCAGACGGCTCCCCTTCCTTGTGTTACCTTGACGACTGTCACGACAGATGAGCATCTAGCTACAAAGATAAAATAAAGTAATTCTGCCAAATTACGAAAATGCGGACCCTGATGGGGTGTACGCTACGGAAAAGCAATAGAATTAAATATTCTTTATCTATTTCACAATATTTTATATTTCGTTGCCTTTTGTCTACTGTATTTACCCTACTAAACAGGAAAAAAACTTTTCTTAAGAACATACGTCAGTTACATTGCAAGCCGTCTTTAATTTTACAAATTCGTTTGGCTAGGTTAGGGATGGGTTTGGTAATGACACGGCGACATCAATCTCAATTTTTTTATTTTTCTGTTTAAGTCTAACGAACACCATTTTCAAGGACGACACTGACTTTTGTAAACACGTGTTACTATGAGCCAAAAAATTCTCCTCTACAAGCGTACACTTGAAGAACCTCTGCAAATGTGGAAGATGAACACTTTCTGGTCAAATGGAAGCGATAAATTAAAATGATGTAACGCCCGAAGCCGTCAGCCAAGTCTTTTGTAATTTTCTAGTTCTGAAACGCGTTCATCTTAGAAAAAATAGGTCATTACGACTGAAGGGAATGTATTACTAACAAAAATATGTTAACGTGGAAGCTAAAGTCACGTACCTACGTTTTGGAAGATCCGTAACTATCATATTATTTGACTTGGCAACAATGTTTCAGTTTGTCATTGATTTGACACTTCCTCCAGAGCTCTGTTGGTTAAACACCATGCTCATTTAATATCTTCCGACGTAGATAACGCCTTTCTAAGGGTCATCTACGAGGAAATGCCATTGCTTCATTATTTTTTACGTTACACGCTATGACTTTTAGCGAATAATATTGGTTGCAATCTCACTCTTTTTTAAACTGTACCTGAATGTTCATGTAATATTATCGACCTGGATTCTGCCCTGAAATATACTTCTAGACACTGAATACGATCGATTAATAACGCAATCTGTTTCGCAAGTTTCGGGGATAATAAAGATTACTCGAAAGTAACGTAACTGAGTTTTGAACTAGAACGTCGACTGCAAACATCATACTATACTGCCTCAAAGTGTGTTAAAATTGAGCCTTATAGGCTCAATTTGTGAAGGACATATGTGTTTGTCATCGGTGGCCTACACTACCTAATAACCTGAAAACAGAGCGTTTGTGTGGCTGAAGAAATTATTTAAGATGACTCAGTCACCGCCGTCGTATATCTCACAGCACTGCACTTGCGAAGCATTGGCTGAATTGGTAAATGTCCTTACGGAAGATAATTGTAAGCACTGCTAGCATGTGTATGACAGACCCCGAGTAAATTGCACTATAAGTGAATGGAACATGTTTTGTAAGAAGCAAGTCTTGAGTAATCACACATACAGATAACGTCCACGTGAGGAATTTGCGAACAAAAGAAGAGGAATTAGCTAATGGACTCGTGGGGACCGGATGTATGATAAGTCTAATATAATAGGTGAATAACCAAGGTATACGAAATTAACCGCCGTGTATAAACACAAGCATCGGGTCATAACAATTAACATCCCGTTCGAACATCATACAAGAACAATACGTAAAATTAATCCATAAACTTCTGAAAAACAACCTTGTGAATGACAGAATCTACCTCCAAGCCAATTGAATTTACAGATTGTGAACTCAGAAAGGGATACCGATCACCACGTGTCCTGATAATATCAAATGCAAGAACAAAGGCAAGACATTTTCCATGATAAATCCGAACGCCAAATGCAGTGCGGAAAGGACACGAATTTACACTCTCTTGATTTCCAATCAGGTGACTACAGCACGAATGCTCTCACCATCATGGAGAACATCCAGATGTATCTTGACGAAATATCAACCTGGTGTAAGTACTGCCAACTTCCCTTTAATACAAAGAAATGTAAAATGAACACTTCAAAGGACGTAACAATTTTTTCAGCACATTGACTTACTACTAGTGATTCAAAACCATGAGGATCTCAAGTGAAACTATTACAGTAGTTCAGCCGTAAAATGTAAACTTTAACGGTCTCGTCCCCATCTATGGGGAGCATTTTCAAGGAGGATCGCAGCTTCTTTGAATGTGGCTCGCTACTGGCTGTGTCAGTAGCGAGCCAGGGTGTGAATCGGACACTCAAAGACGCTGAGATCCTCCTTCAAAATGTCCTCCGCAGATGTGGACGAAACGTTGGGTCTTAAGGTATAATAGCTCGTAACATTTTATTAACTGTGAGTAGTTCAGTCGTGAGCAAATCAAACTTCGTGTTTCAGTTAATCCGTTAAATACTACGAACCACTTAACGTACAAAACTCTTGTACGACTTATTCGGGTAAATCGATGAAGTGTTTTTGATAAACAACACTCCGAACTAACAACGTCGGGCATGTCCAAAGAAGGGCGACGCTATTGGTAACAGAATAGTTTGAATGGCGGGGAAGAGTGGCAGAGATGCCACAAAAATCTTAACTGGTAGCACTTGAAGGGAGATGCTGTATATTCGAAAAAGTCTGCTTACAAAACTCCGAGACGTAGCTTTCAGTACCCTAGGTATCTTACCTGTTGAGATTCTGCAGACAAAGTCACGCAAATAGCAGTCACTCTCCCCATGCTGCATTATCGAATAGAGCGAGACGAGACAATAATATATGATATAACGAAAAGTGCCCGCTGCCACACGCTTTGCAGAATACACAGGGTGCTTCAGAAATACTTTTACAAACATTTGGGGACAGCTACCTTACACCAAAACAAGAAAAAGAGTTCATATAAACACATGTCCGAAAACTCTCCGTTTTCGAGTTATTAACAACAGTTGACGTTCAACTCGACAACATCACTTACCTGTGCACTCGTTTGATTCATTGTATCCTATATGGCGTTCTGTTGCCAGGGAGACACATTTCGTCATTCGTCTGAAGCTAAATGAAAGTATTCCGTTCAAACATGGCAGGATATTTATTTTGCGAGCAGGCAGACATAATTTTTACGTATGATTGCACGAAGGGCAATAGACACGAGGCTGCGCGGCTGTGTCAGAGGGCGTTTCAAGACCGAAAACAGCCGAGTAATCCACCATTTGATGCTGTGTATCGCCGCGTTGCCAAGACGTGATCCTTAGCACCATAGACTATTGATCGAGGAAGACCACATGTTGCTCGTACACCTGACGACGAAGAGCACTTTCTACGGGATGTCGAAGAAGAGCCAGTTATCAGTGCAAGACAGTGGCCCTGGCATGTGGTAAATCTCACAAGCTCTGCATGGAGGATACTTCACGAGCATCCCATGTGTACGTATCATGTTCAACGTCTGCAGCGACTTACACCTGCCGATCACCCACTACGGGACAACTTTTGCTGATGGTTTGCTGCACAAACTGCCAATCCGTTGTTCGTCTCATCAGTGTCTTAGGCAACGTTTGTAAGAGATGGATTAACAAATTTCTACATACAACATATATAGGCCGATGGCGGTGCAGGCCAGACATCAGCATCAGATTAATGTGAGGGCTGGTATTGTAGGTGACTGTCTGGTAGGGCTGCACGTTCTCCCAGCTCGTACTGCAGCTACTGTCTACAGGGACGTCAACTAGAACACTCTGGAGACCTGCCAGAAGATGTGCTCTTACAAATAAGAAGAAACACGTGGTTTATTCATGATGAAGCTGCAGCACATTTCGGTCTCCGCCTTCTAGATGCTCTGGCTAGTATGTACCATGACAGATGGATAGGTAGAGGATGGCCAGTTCCTTCGCCACAAGGTCCCCCGACCTTAATCTTTTGGATTATTATCCCTAGGAACATCTTAAACAAATCTTCAATGCAGCAGACCACCGGGAAGCAGAAACTCTTCAACGACGTGTCATCAAAGGCTTCGAAATAAGACGAAACACCAGAAAATACCTGAAAGGGTGCGACAGTCCAAGATTCGACGAGTATATACACTTATAAAAGCAAGATGACGACATTTCGAGCGTTTATTGTGAGTTTACGTGTTGATGCGGTCCAATCACCTAAACTGTAAACTTTCATCAACAACTCGAAAACGAAGGGTTTTCGGTCATTTTTCTCTTTATTTTAGTGCAAGAAGACTGGCCCCAAAGCTTCTAAAAGCATTTTTTAGACACCCTGTATATACATACACACTGGAAGGAAACGAATGAAGGTTTTTAGTTACAGTGGAAGTTATAGAACGAAACATGGGCCGTGTTATCCATTAGGCAACGGAAAGTGACAGCAGTTGACAAGATTATTTTGCTACGCATTAGCGATAAAAAGTTGTCGGTCAGTCATTATGCAACAGCGAAGCTAAAGTAGCATAGCAGCATTATTCCTTCACTTGAACGACTTTTCTCCCTCGTGTTTGAGAACAGTTTTCAATTAACGGGACGACATAAATACCAATGAAATATAGTTGGAGGTTCTTCTTGTCGATCAAAGCAAATTCCAAACTTCTTTTTTTATGTATACAATAGAATTAATGAAGAATGTGCAGTAAAATTTCATGAATTGACTAAAAATGAAAGGATGACATATACCAGTGGTAACAGTCGGTAGTGACGTTACACGAATAAACGAAAGAAAGGAAAGCATAGACAAACAATATAGTCAACTACAAAGTCGATGTACAACAGAAGCTGGTTTGAAGTAACAAACGAAACCCAAACAAAGGAAAAAAGAGAATTAAAATACTGCAGGACCGAAATTGAAAAAGGTGCAGAGGAGGAAACGAAATGGTTTGTTACTTAAGAAACAGATCTCAATACACACTTCTTGTAATTGATTGACACAAAAGTCAGTAGCTAGTTTCCATTAGCTAGTTTCTGTCATAATATTTTCGGGGCTAAACACAACGTGGAAACAAACAGCGGCAAACTGAGAACTAGAGGATACCCCGTCAGTTCAAAAAGTTTCAAGACTGGTTTAATAAAAAATTGAGAAAAATTTACATGTGTTCTACATTGTATCCCCCCTCCCTACTTGGGTACAACGCACAGAACGTTCATACAGCCACGTGGAACTGTCAGAAAGGATCTTCTTTGGGATGTTGTTCAACTCTCGCTTCGCACTGACTTGAATGTCAGTTACTTCATCAAAGTATTGACTCTTCATGTAGATTTCTGCACTTTGTCATTTTGTGATAGGTGTGTACTGATAGCACCGAGTCTCGACGGCTATGACGATTTTTTCCAGAAAAGAACTGTCCGCATTTTGCATTTCAATCAAGTCGCGACAGACGCACACGCGTCGTTCTTTTTGTTCGGCAGTCAAGGTGTGTGGGACAAACTTCGCACGCACTGCTCTCTTCTTCAAAACATTCTGGAGGATGTCTTGAAGAGTTGATTTACAGATGCTGTTCCACTGCGATTTGTGGTACCACAGTGCTGACACACTACGGTCATACGCCCACCAAACCACTGCCTGCTGACAACTGACTGATCGGACGCACGTCTGTTGTTTCCAGTTGTAAGTTCAAGCTGCCACAATAGTCAGTGCGCTGACGTCACTTATACACTTAAAGTAACCGTTTGGATGAACGGTGTAGGGCGACTAATTGGGACACGGTGTTTTAGAAACATACATTAAAAAGTGATAGAGTAAAGTGCATGTACACTCATATTTTGGGTTTGCAGCTTTTGTATTTCTTCCGTGCTTGATGCTAAAATTATTGGATATAGGTTCCACCTTTTACGTAAAACACTCTTTTCTCTTGATCCCAAAATATGCTTCAACGCCTTTGTGCCATACCCAGTAGATTTTGTTTATTGGATGACTGTAAAACTGAACATATTTTAGGTTGTAACTGATCTAACAAAATGAGTCTTAAAAACAGTTTTTGTTCTTACCTTGATTTTACACCGTATAGTTTTGCAGGACTATCTGTGTGGTGTCCTGCATTGATAGCTTGTCATCTACAAACCAAAGAATGTAAATTTGTTTTTTTTTTAAAAAAAAAGACGTTATTTTGGTGTGGCAACATGTTTTGTATACGTATTTGTTATTACCCACGTCTTGTTACGACTGATCCTTCTTCTTTCTCGTTCCGAGGGCATTGCACATGCATATTAAATGTACTATGCGTAATTTCCGTTTTGTAGTCGCCTTTTCAATTTGCAAAACGCGGTGTACACGATGTTCTTGTGTGTACCAATCCCGTCTGCGTTCATTTGTTCCAGAGTGAGTTTGGCGCGGAATTTGAATTTTGTTTACTTTTATCTCTCTTTTTCTGTGTGTGTGTGTGTGTGTGTGTGTGTGTGTGTGTGTGTGTGTGTGTGTGTGTTTGTACGCTCCTTAATTGTTTGTATTGTCTTTTCTGTAAAGTTCGTTTAATATTTCATATAATGTCGCTTTACAGAGTGTAATGTATTCATTTAAAACTTGTCTGCCTTCTGCTATTGCCTTCTGTATGTGTAAATTTTCTTCTGTTGTTAGTTTGTGGTATAGGCTGCGGCTGGATTTCAGTACGAAGTGCATCTTCACGTAATAATGTTGAATTTCACTGTGGCACTGTTGAAAATACCGCATATCTGACCGTAAAATGAGGATATTTTGCACGATGAAAACGAGCATCCGTTTCCTGTACACGCTAATGAGTTTCACAGTTTCTGTACATGTTTTCCTCTTTTATTTCTATATAAGTTAACGAGGCGAAGATTACGCTGGATACATGAAGCTATATGCAGAGTGCCCCCTTTGCAGGAGGACCAGAATGGTGGGTGCACGGCGCCTCAGCAGCCAGAGTGGGGGTGGACGTCTTCCATTACGCATTCCACTCCACGAATGGTCACTGGAAAGCTATTAGCTATCATTGCTGTGAACTTCGTCTGAAGTACAGCATAGTGAATTGTGGGGAAGAAGGACAACTGCAGTGTCTGAGATGTAGTGTTAAACAATGCTGGAAGTTAGGAGGGCTGGAGAGATAAGACAAGACGGGGTTCTCCGCAAAATCAGGAAGGAGAGAAATGTTTGGAGAACCCACCTAGAAAAGGGCACAGCATGATAGGATAACTTCCGTATTACTAAGGGGTGCCGTTGAGGACAAAACTTGTAAGGAAAGGCAGAGATTATTGACGGCAAATAATTGAGGACGTTGGGTGTAACTGTTGCTCTGAGATGGAAGAGTTTGGGACGGTGGAGGGAACCGTGGACAGCCGTATCAAACCAGCCAGAAGAAAGATGCCGCTCCCTTTCATCCATCGCAAAGAAGAAACCGAAGTCTGGAAGTCCGTCGTAACTGGTGTTATACGGGACAATGTCATAACATTCCTTCAGTGCTCTCCTCCCGTTATTCTGCAAGTTGATGGTCGATCAAGTATTGCCCCGAAAGTCAGCCAGTTCTCCGCGGCACGGCAGATGACGTCGCTTCCCTGTCCTTTCAGTTGGCGTATATGCCTCGTAACGGACGTATTGGGAATGTGGTCATTCGACATGGCGCATTTTTCACTTCCGGCACTCGTTAACTTTATTGTGAGTGCAATAATCCTGGCAGACCTCATATTAAGTACTGGCAGCACCATGTACAAAATTTTGTAGTGCTCTTTAGTACCTTACTGAAGTGGCTGCAGCAAACTCGAAGCAAAATGGTTATTTGTACGTAATAAGCACAGTATGTACTAAGTTATTCTCGTCATTCTACGATCATTTCGAATTACAGGTCTATTTTACTGCGTATACCTGTGCTATCTCCTTCTCTAGTGTAGTCACTCTACTCTAGTACCGCCCTTCGTAACTTGAGCTACGGTATGACAACGTCATGCAGTTAGTAAGTATGCTATGAGTCAGCAGCCTGATAAGTACCACGTTTCGTAAGCGCAGAAGAATACACCTGTCAGCATTGCATCGCAAAGATCCCTTATCGCGTATATTCTATTAGTCGATATCCACTGAAAAAATCAAAATGCTGTTACAGTGTCCACGCTTTGTTCTTAAGTCCTCTTCCAACATGGCTACGGTCTCAGTGTCTATCTCAGCTTCCCTAGTGGACACTTTTTAATCATGTCCTTGGATTTCTCGTCGTTACCCTTACTCACTAAATCATATACGTCAATGTAAATGAGTCAGTAATTGCCACTGGTTTGAAATCGTTCTTTTATCGTTATACAAACCTAATATACATACGTAGCAAACTTCGGAGACGGCCAGGAATTATCGGCAGATATGAAACTTTTCCCAAAGACGTATCGCTGGACGCGAGCAGTGTAACGACTGACACATAATCCACTGGTTCTCACCGGGTCGGGATTTCTCTAAGTCTCACGTTCGGTTGCTTCATAATTTGTTTTATTTCAGTGAGTGCGTGTAAAACCAGAATTAATGCACCACATGAAAACTGATCGTCTCATGATTCAGCGAGATGACAAATGTGTACACTGAAAATTGTGCATTTAGTTAGCTATTTTTAAGACAGTTAATTCATACGAGTTGTAAAATATTATGCAACAGTAGTGGACCTACTGAGTTTACATTACTCCGTCACTCAGTGTGAAAATCAGCCGACAGAGGCTCCTCATACAATGTCGTGTTCCCAATAACCAAATCATGTTTGCTTATGGTTTAGTTAGACAAGCGTTAGGCTGTCGTTGACGAAACATTACAGCTTTAATCTCTGTACTCACGATCCATTTACTTTTTTTCTTTCCTTCCTAGACTCCTAGAGTCTTTACGTCGTTCTGTTTGTTGCACCAGCTATTAATTTATCCTGTATGCTCAGGACGTCTTTCAGCAATCTGTTCCTTTCCCGAGCAAAACTTTTGCACAGCCTTCACTCTTTTTACACATTCTTCTAAATGTACGAGACCCGAATAAGGTGTCCTCAAATATTTCAATATGTATCTTCCCCAACATTTTTTACCCTCTAAAATTCTCTCTAATACCACGGAAGTTATTCTCTGATGTGTCAGCACGGGTCATGTCATCCTGCACCTACTTCTTGTCAGTGTTTCCCATACGTTACTTTCTTCTCCGATTCCACGGAAAATCACTTCATATCCTATCTGATCGGTTCACTTAGCTTCCAACGTCCTTCTATGGCATCGCATATCAAACTTTTCTCTTCTTTTCAACTTTTTCCACAGTTCATGACTGACTTCCATACAATGCTGTGATTCAAACTTCCCCGCTCAGAGACTCCTTCGTCAAATTAAGGCCTATGTTTGATACTAACAGACTTATTTTGCTCAAGAACTCCCTCTTTGCCTGTGTTAGGCTACTATATATCTGCTTGCTTCGTTAGTTATGTATTATTTTGCTTCCGAGGTAGCAAAATTTCATAACGTCGTCTACTTCTTAGTCAGCCACTTTGATTTATTTTATTTACACGTCGACTTCCGTAGGACTAAATTGAGGAGTAAATCTCCAATTTATGGAACGTGTCAGTAAATGAAATTTCAAAAGTAATAACAGATAAAAATAAATGTTTATGAACCCGAAAAAAGTCATTCCATAAGTCTAAGTAAACGCAATCAACAATACAATAAGAATCAGCTTAATTTTTCAAGGAACTCCTCGACAGAATAGAAGGAGTGACCCATGACGAAACTCTTCAGTTTCCATTTGAAAGGGCGTGGATTACTGCTAAGGTTTTTGAATTCGAGTGGTAGCTTATTGAAAATGGATGCAGCAGTATACAGCACACTTCTCTGCACAAGAGTTAAGCAAGTCCGATCCAAATGCAGGTTTGATTTTTGCCGAGTATTAGCCGAGTGAAAGCTGCTTATTCTTGGCAATAAGCTGATATTGTTAACAAGAAATGACAGTAAGGAATACATATATTGAGAGGCCAATGTCAAAATACCCAGACTCGTGAACAGGGGTCGACAAGAGGTTCGTGAACTTACACGACTTATTGCCCGAACCGCCGGTTTCTGAGCCAAAAATATACTATTAAATTGAGAAAAGTTACCCCAAAATATAATACCAAACGACATAAGTAAATGAAAATAAGCAAAGTAGACTAATTTTCGTGTCGAATGATCACTCACTTCTGATACCGTTCGAATAGTAAAAATGGCAGTATTAAGTCTTTGAAGAAGATCCTGAACGTGGGCTTTCCACGACAGCTTACTATCTATCTGAACACCTACAAATCTGAGCTATTCAGTTCCACTAATCATATGCCCGTTCTGTGAAATTAAAACGTCAGGTTTTATTGAATTGTGTGTTAGAAAGGGTAAAAACTGAGTCTTACTGTGATTTAGTTTTAGTTTATTTTCTACAAGCCATGAACTTAGGTCGTGTACTGCACTATTTGAAACCGAGCCAATGGTGCACACAACATCCTTTACTACCAAGCTAGTGTCATCAGCAATCAGAAATATTTTAGAGTTACCCGTAATACTAGATGAAATACCAATTATATAAATAAAGAACAGGAGCGGCCCCAACACTGATCTCTGGGGCACTCCCTGCGTGACAGTACCTCACTGAGACACCACATCATCGCCGTTATCAACATTGTGAATAATGACCTTTTGCTGCATGTTGCTAAAGCAGGAGGTGAACCAATTGTGAGCTACTCCCCATATTCTGTAATGTTCCAACTTCTGGAGCAATATTTTGTGATCAACACAATCAAATGCCTTAGTTAAACCAAAAAATATGCCAAGCGCTCGAAACCTTTTGTTTAACCCATCCAGTACCTCACGGAGAAAAGAGAATATAGCATTTTCAGTAAATCGTGTGATATAAAATGATCAATTATCCTTACGTACACAGTCTTTTTAATAACTTTTGCAAACACTGATGACATAGAAATAGACCTAAAATTACGAGTATCTACATTATCTCTTTCTACCTTTTTATAAAGCGGCTTTACTACTGAGTACTTTAATCGTTCAGGAAACTGACCATTTCTACAGGAAAAATTACAAATATGGCTAAATACAGAGCTAACATGTTCAGCACATTACTTTAATATTCTGCTAGACACTCCATCATTACCATGAGAGTCCTTAGTCTTCAGTGATTTAATTATTGACTCATCTCCCTCTTGTCTGTATCACAGAGGAGTATTTCAGACATCAATCTCGGAGAGACATTTGCCAAGAAAGTTATATGATACCAAACTTGGAGCTCGTTAACGTAAAATGTAAAATCCGAAATGCAGGAAAGCTCTCAGAGGACCGACGATTGATGTAGGTATTTGATCAGTTAACTCTCAACTTAAATAAATGTGTGCCCATAATAGATGGAAAGACTCCCAACTGTTCGATTACACTTTTAACGATAAGTCACTGCAAGTGAAATATATAAGGAGCAACCTACTGCAGCCAGATAACACTAGTTGTACGAAAAGTAGATGCCAAGCTGAGATAATATGGAGGAATCCTACGGAAGTGTCATTTATACACGAAAGAAGTAACTTACTACCATCGTAAACACATGGTCCAGTCACATTAATGTGACCACCGCCTACGTTAAAAGATCAATGTTGACTCACAGATGGCACATGACAGCAGTAGCAGGGGGGGGGGGGGGGGGTTATATAAAGGGTGTCTAAGGAATGAGGAAAAGAGTGCCGTTGTTGTCGTAAAGGGGAAAGGGAGAGATTTAGCTTACGTCCACAAGGGTATGATAATTGGCTTTCGGACCAAGGGTGGAAGCATTTCCGAAATGACTAAATTTTTAAACCGCGTGCCTCCGTGGTTAACGTATATCGTGCATGCCAAAGTGCCGGCAACTGTGCTGCAGCAGGGAACATAGATGGCAGAGGTGATCGGCGGCTGCAGAGGTGTGTACGGGCGAGTAGCAGTGCAGCTGTTGCGCAACTAACAGCCCAGATAAAACAGAGAACTACCAACAGTGTCTCCACAAATACCGTCCAGCGAAACGTTGCTGCGTATGGGCCTGTGCAATAGGCGCATCGTTCACGCACTTACGCCGACTGTTGTTCATCTGCGACGGAGACTGGAATCTGCACGCCAATACTGCAACTGAAACTGGCCATCAAACTCCCCGGATTCAAACCCAATCGAAAATCTGTGGGACGGGCTCGATCAGGGTGTTCGCGCCATGGATACTGAACCGAGAAACCTACCACAGCTTGCCACGGCAGTGGAGTCGGCATGGCGCCACATCTCTGTCGGTACAACTTTAATGACTCTCTTCCTGCATGTCTCGAAGTGGTCCGGACTGAAAAAGGTGGTCACATTAATGTGACTGGACAGTGTGAATAAAGAGGACATAAAATGTACAGTAGATTAGCAGTAGCAAGAATTCCTTTTGTTCAAATGGTTCAAATGGCTCTAAGCACTATGGGACTTAACATCTGACTTAGAACTACTTAAAGCTAACTAACCTAAGAACATCACACACATCCATGCCCCAGGCAGGATTCGAACCTGCGACCGTAGCAGCAGCGCGGTTCCGGACTGAAGCGCCTAGAACCGCTCGGCCACAACGGCCGGCAATTCCTTTTGTCATAGAGAGCAATTTCTTAATATCGAATATAAATTTGCGTGTTGCTGAAAGTCATGTCCACCTTTACATGCAGTTTGCGTAGCCTTAAATGTAAGTGGAACGTGAACGATAAAACCTGTAGAGGGAAGGAGAATAGAGGCATTTGCAATGTGGTGTAATGCTGAATGTTAGATGGATATATTGAAGAAGCTATTCAGAGATGAGAAAACGTGCGCATAATAGGCTAGTGTTGAGAGCTGCACCATGCCAGTCTTAGGAGGGAATCCACAATATAATTTGAAAATCTTAAACACGATGTCTTGCTCTCTTTAAATTTTCACATTTATTTTCATCTTTGTTCCTGTGCACGCAGTATTTTGTCAAGAACATTTTTGCTGTTTCTAAATCTTCTTTCCTTGTCTTTCTTTAGACTTCGCTTCTAAACAGTAGAGTACGGACAGCCATTTGTTTGTAAGAACATATCGTGCTCTCTCTACTTATTTTAGCCTCTTAAAACTCTGTGAAGTGATCGTCAACGTAACTGTATCGCTCACTTTTATTCAAGAGCAACACTTCTTTCACTTATAAAATAAATGTATTTATCCCTATCTACGTATCTTCAGTTACAATTTCCGTCTAAGAATTCCTGATTCAGTGTATACTATGTCTTTAACTTTACTGGTCGCGATATCAAAATTCCACTGGGGAACGTCAGTAGCTATTTGCGGGAATTTCTCCATGCTTTCATTCCGCGATATTGCTGCTCGCATTGACTGGGATCCTAAGACAACAGTGCAGAAGCCCATGCTAAGCACCGTGCTGAATGTCAACGGTCCCACTAGGCCGGCTCCCGTGAGGACAGATACATCGTTCACTTGACCATGCAGGATCGTACAGCGACACCATGTATCGTGAGTCAGGAAATTGACTTACCTGGAGAAAAACAGTTAACCACACGGGATGCCAGCATAGCAACCGTAATTGTGGCTTCCTTTGGTGCTGCGGCAGAGAGAGGCGCGCCGATGCTCCGGCACCCAACGACAACGCTGAACTCACGAACAGCAGCTCATAGTCTTCTCAGACTAGTCCCAAGTCAACATAAAGTATCACTACTGTGCCAAGAAGTGCTGGCTGTGCACCAAGGCATGTTTAGCCACAGGGTGATCCTCATTACCAACAAACACTGTCTGCCTGTGTCCATTCATGCGAATGGACAGTTTGATGCTGGTCATTCCCACATAGAATGCATCACAGTGTAGGCAGGTCAGTTGGTAAATCACGTGGGTGCTTTCACACGTGGCTCTGCCTTTGATCGTGTACACCCTCCGGGGAGAACGAACGTTGTAACGACCAACAGCAGTCGTGATGTTACAGTGGTACCGTTGGGTACACAGCCTCTTGTCCGCAATGCCGCTAATCTGGACAGCTGCTATTACATTTCTGACTCGTTAAACGAAGTGGTCATGACCCATTTTTAAGACCTCTGTGACTTTATCTGCCACGCGGGATCAGCCGAGCGGTCTCAGGCGCTGCAGTCATGGACTGTGCGGCTGGTCCTGGCGGAGGTTCGAGTCCTCCCTCGGGCATGGGAATGTGCGTTTGTCCTTAGGATAATTTAGGTTAAGTAGTGTGTAAGCTTAGGGACTGATGACCTTAGCAGTTAAGTCCCATAAGATTTCACACACATTTGAACATTTTTTTTTACTTTATCTTGCAACAAGATATGCATCACGACATGTTTCCGGTTCTGGCCAGACCAACCACAAAATAGAGGACCAGCACGTATTTTAGATCTCCCACCCAACGTATATACTTTCTGATGGGTTGTCAGCCACTACGACAGATGAACTGTGGCACAGAGCTGAAGCAGCACAGAACTAGGTGCCTGTTTTTGTGTTCTCAGCTCTGCTCCACTCGTTGCTCATTCGTGGTAGAGCCATTGTTGCTACCAGAAGTGACAGCTGTGTGTGCAAAATTTCGGATCTCGTAGAGCCACAAACCACTCACAATTTTAATCACGTTTTCGTCCCGTTATGTGTATACACCCAAAACAACAAACATTTCGATCTTCTGCATCTTTTCTGGTGCAGTTTTAATGGCATGCAGTGTACTTCCCATAGACGTGTATATCTGTTGCAATAGAGGCACAATCATATATTCACTGACGGAAAAGAAATTGCGACACCAAGAAGCAGTTGTCAGACGAAAATGAAAGTCGGTAGTCGTGATTCTACACCTGACAGATGACGTCTGTTCAAATTTGGCCCCTGTCGTACAAGAGTGGCGCTAGTAGCGCCTCTGTGAGAATGCAAAACAGGTTAGCTTTAGAATGACATTTTCACTCTGCAGCGGACTGTGCGCTGATATGAAACCTCCTGGCGCATTAAAACTGTGTGCGGGACCGAGACTCGAACACGGGACCTTTGCCTTTCGTGGCCAAATGCTCTACCAACTGAGCTACCGAAGCACGACTCAGCACCCGTCTTCACGGTTTCAGTACTGCCAGTACATCGTCTCCTACCTTTCAAACTTCACAGAAGCTCTTCTGCGAACCTTGCACAACTAGCATTCCTGGAAGAAAGGATATTGCAGTGACATGGCTTATCTACAGCCTGGGGGATGTTTCGAGAATGAGATTTTCACTCTGCAGCGGGGTGTGCGCTGATATGAAACTTCCTGGCAGCTAAAAACTGTGTGCCGGACCGAGACTCGAACACGGGACCTTTGCCTTTCGTGGCCAAATGCTCTACCAACTGAGCTACCGAAGCACGACTCAGCACCCGTCTTCACGGTTTCAGTACTGCCAGTACATCGTCTCCTACCTTTCAAACTTCACAGAAGCTCTTCTGCGAACCTTGCACAACTAGCATTCCTGGAAGAAAGGATATTGCAGTGACATGGCTTATCTACAGCCTGGGGGATGTTTCGAGAATGAGATTTTCACTCTGCAGCGGGGTGTGCGCTGATATGAAACTTCCTGGCAGCTAAAAACTGTGTGCCGGACCGAGACTCGAACACGGGACCTTTGCCTTTCGTGGCCAAATGCTCTACCAACTGAGCTACCGAAGCACGACTCAGCACCCGTCTTCACGGTTTCAGTACTGCCAGTACATCGTCTCCTACCTTTCAAACTTCACAGAAGCTCTTCTGCGAACCTTGCACAACTAGCATTCCTGGAAGAAAGGATATTGCAGTGACATGGCTTATCTACAGCCTGGGGGATGTTTCGAGAATGAGATTTTCACTCTGCAGCGGGGTGTGCGCTGATATGAAACTTCCTGGCAGCTAAAAACTGTGTGCCGGACCGAGACTCGAACTCGGGACCTTTGCCATTCGCGGGCAAATGCTCTACCAACTGAGCTACCGAAGCACGACTCACCACCCGTCTTCACGGTTTCAGTACTGCCAGTACATCGTCTCCTACCTTTCAAACTTCACAGAAGCTCTTCTGCGAACCTTGCAGAACTAGCACTCTTGGAAGAAAGGATATTGCGGAGTCATGGCTTATCTACAGCCTGGGGGATGTTTCCAGGATAAGATTTTCACTCTGCAGCGGAGTGTGCGCTGATATGAAACCCCCTGGCAGATTAAAACTGTGTGCCGGACCGAGTCTCCAACACAGGACCTTTGCCTTTCGCGGGCAAATGCTCTACCAACTGAGCTACCGAAGCACGACTCAGCACCCGTCTTCACGGTTTCAGTACTGCCAGTACATCGTCTCCTACCTTTCAAACTTCACAGAAGCTCTTCTGCGAACCTTGCACAACTAGCATTCCTGGAAGAAAGGATATTGCAGTGACATGGCTTATCTACAGCCTGGGGGATGTTTCGAGAATGAGATTTTCACTCTGCAGCGGGGTGTGCGCTGATATGAAACTTCCTGGCAGCTAAAAACTGTGTGCCGGACCGAGACTCGAACACGGGACCTTTGCCTTTCGTGGCCAAATGCTCTACCAACTGAGCTACCGAAGCACGACTCAGCACCCGTCTTCACGGTTTCAGTACTGCCAGTACATCGTCTCCTACCTTTCAAACTTCACAGAAGCTCTTCTGCGAACCTTGCAGAACTAGCACTCTTGGAAGAAAGGATATTGCGGAGTCATGGCTTATCTACAGCCTGGGGGATGTTTCCAGGATAAGATTTTCACTCTGCAGCGGAGTGTGCGCTGATATGAAACCCCCTGGCAGATTAAAACTGTGTGCCGGACCGAGTCTCCAACACAGGACCTTTGCCTTTCGCGGGCAAATGCTCTACCAACTGAGCTACCGAAGCACGACTCAGCACCCGTCTTCACGGTTTCAGTACTGCCAGTACATCGTCTCCTACCTTTCAAACTTCACAGAAGCTCTTCTGCGAACCTTGCACAACTAGCATTCCTGGAAGAAATTATATTGCAGTGACATGGCTTATCTACAGCCTGGGGGATGTTTCGAGAATGAGATTTTCACTCTGCAGCGGGGTGTGCGCTGATATGAAACTTCCTGGCAGCTAAAAACTGTGTGCCGGACCGAGACTCGAACTCGGGACCTTTGCCTTTAGCGGGCAAATACTCTACCAACTGAGCTACCGAAGCATGACTCACGACCCGTCCTCTCGGTTTCAGTACTGCCAGTACATCGTCTCCTACCTTTCAAACTTCACAGAAGCTCTTCTGCGAACCTTGCACAACTGGCACTCTTGGAAGAAAGTATATTGCGGAGACATGGCTTATCTACAGCCTGGGGGATGTTTCGAGAATGAGATTTTCACTCTGCAGCGGGGTGTGCGCTGATATGAAACTTCCTGGCAGCTAAAAACTGTGTGCCGGACCGAGACTCGAACTCGGGACCTTTGCCTTTAGCGGGCAAATACTCTACCAACTGAGCTAACGAAGCATGACTCACGACCCGTCCTCTCGGTTTCAGTACTGCCAGTACATCGTCTCCTACCTTTCAAACTTCACAGAAGCTCTTCTGCGAACCTTGCACAACTAGCACTCTTGGAAGAAAGTATATTGCGGAGACATGGCTTATCGACAGCCTGGGGGATGTTTCGAGAATGAGATTTTCACTCTGCAGCGGGGTGTGCGCTGATATGAAACTTCCTGGCAGCTAAAAACTGTGTGCCGGACCGAGACTCGAACTCGGGACCTTTGCCTTTAGCGGGCAAATACTCTACCAACTGAGCTACCGAAGCACGACTCACACCCCCTCTTCACGGTTTCAGTACTGCCAGTACATCGTCTCCTACCTTTCAAACTTCACAGAAGCTCTTCTGCGAACCTTGCACAACTAGCACTCTTGGAAGAAAGGATATTGCGGAGTCATGGCTTATCTACAGCCTGGGGGATGTTTCAAGTATGAGATTTTCACTCTGCAGCGGGGTGTGCGCTGATATGAAACTTCCTGGCAGCTAAAAACTGTGTGCCGGACCGAGACTCGAACTCGGGACCTTTGCCTTTAGCGGGCAAATACTCTACCAACTGAGCTACCGAAGCATGACTCACGACCCGTCCTCTCGGTTTCAGTACTGCCAGTACATCGTCTCCTACCTTTCAAACTTCACAGAAGCTCTTCTGCGAACCTTGCAGAACTAGCACTCTTGGAAGAAAGGATATTGCGGAGTCATGGCTTATCTACAGCCTGGGGGATGTTTCCAGGATAAGATTTTCACTCTGCAGCGGAGTGTGCGCTGATATGAAACCCCCTGGCAGATTAAAACTGTGTGCCGGACCGAGTCTCCAACACAGGACCTTTGCCTTTCGCGGGTAAATGCTCTACCAACTGAGCTACCGAAGCACGACTCAGCACCCGTCTTCACGGTTTCAGTACTGCCAGTACATCGTCTCCTACCTTTCAAACTTCACAGAAGCTCTTCTGCGAACCTTGCAGAACTAGCACTCTTGGAAGAAAGGATATTGCGGAGACATGGCTCATATACAGACTGGGGAATGTTTCCAGGATAAGATTTTCACTCTGCAGCGTAGTTGCGCTGATATGAAACCTCCTGGCAGATTAAAACTGTGTGCTGGACCGAGACTCGAACACGGGACCTTTGCCTTTCACGGGCAAATGCTCTACCAACTGAGCTACCGAAGCACGACTCAGCACCCGTCTTCACGGTTTCAGTACTGCCAGTACATCGTCTCCTACCTTTCAAACTTCACAGAAGCTCTTCTGCGAACCTTGCAGAACTAGCAGTCTTAGGAAGAAAGTATATTGCGGAGACATGGCTTATCTACAGCCTGGGGAATGTTTCCAGGATAAGATTTTCACTCTGCAGCGGAGTGTGCGCTGATATGAAACCTCCTGGCAGATTAAAACTGTGTGCCGGACCGAGACTCGAACTCGGGACCTTTGCCATTCGCGGGCAAATGCTCTACCAACTGAGCTACCGAAGCATGACTCACGACCCGTCCTCTCGGTTTCAGTACTGCCAGTACATCGTCTCCTACCTTTCAAACTTCACAGAAGCTCTTCTGCGAACCTTGCAGAACTAGCACTCTTGGAAGAAAGGATATTGCGGAGTCATGGCTTATCTACAGCCTGCGGGATGTTTCCAGGATAAGATTTTCACTCTGCAGCGGAGTGTGCGCTGATATGAAACCCCCTGGCAGATTAAAACTGTGTGCCGGACCGAGTCTCCAACACAGGACCTTTGCCTTTCGCGGGTAAATGCTCTACCAACTGAGCTACCGAAGCACGACTCAGCACCCGTCTTCACGGTTTCAGTACTGCCAGTACATCGTCTCCTACCTTTCAAACTTCACAGAAGCTCTTCTGCGAACCTTGCAGAACTAGCACTCTTGGAAGAAAGGATATTGCGGAGACATGGCTCATATACAGACTGGGGAATGTTTCCAGGATAAGATTTTCACTCTGCAGCGTAGTTGCGCTGATATGAAACCTCCTGGCAGATTAAAACTGTGTGCTGGACCGAGACTCGAACACGGGACATTTGCCTTTCACGGGCAAATGCTCTACCAACTGAGCTACCGAAGCACGACTCAGCACCCGTCTTCACGGTTTCAGTACTGCCAGTACATCGTCTCCTACCTTTCAAACTTCACAGAAGCTCTTCTGCGAACCTTGCAGAACTAGCAGTCTTAGGAAGAAAGTATATTGCGGAGACATGGCTTATCTACAGCCTGGGGAATGTTTCCAGGATAAGATTTTCACTCTGCAGCGGAGTGTGCGCTGATATGAAACCTCCTGGCAGATTAAAACTGTGTGCCGGACCGAGACTCGAACTCGGGACCTTTGCCATTCGCGGGCAAATGCTCTACCAACTGAGCTACCGAAGCATGACTCACGACCCGTCCTCTCGGTTTCAGTACTGCCAGTACATCGTCTCCTACCTTTCAAACTTCACAGAAGCTCTTCTGCGAACCTTGCAGAACTAGCACTCTTGGAAGAAAGGATATTGCGGAGTCATGGCTTATCTACAGCCTGCGGGATGTTTCCAGGATAAGATTTTCACTCTGCAGCGGAGTGTGCGCTGATATGAAACCCCCTGGCAGATTAAAACTGTGTGCCGGACCGAGTCTCCAACACAGGACCTTTGCCTTTCGCGGGCAAATGCTCTACCAACTGAGCTACCGAAGCACGACTCACCACCCGTCTTCACGGTTTCAGTACTGCCAGTACATCGTCTCCTACCTTTCAAACTTCACAGAAGCTCTTCTGCGAACCTTGCACAACTAGCATTCCTGGAAGAAAGGATATTGCAGTGACATGGCTTATCTACAGCCTGGGGGATGTTTCGAGAATGAGATTTTCACTCTGCAGCGGGGTGTGCGCTGATATGAAACTTCCTGGCAGCTAAAAACTGTGTGCCGGACCGAGACTCGAACTCGGGACCTTTGCCTTTAGCGGGCAAATACTCTACCAACTGAGCTACCGAAGCATGACTCACGACCCGTCCTCTCGGTTTCAGTACTGCCAGTACATCGTCTCCTACCTTTCAAACTTCACAGAAGCTCTTCTGCGAACCTTGCACAACTGGCACTCTTGGAAGAAAGTATATTGCGGAGACATGGCTTATCTACAGCCTGGGGGATGTTTCGAGAATGAGATTTTCACTCTGCAGCGGGGTGTGCGCTGATATGAAACTTCCTGGCAGCTAAAAACTGTGTGCCGGACCGAGACTCGAACTCGGGACCTTTGCCATTCGCGGGCAAATGCTCTACCAACTGAGCTACCGTAGCACGACTCACCACCCGTCTTCATGGTTTCAGTACTGCCAGTACATCGTCTCCTACCTTTCAAACTTCACAGAAGCTCTTCTGCGAACCTTGCACAACTAGCACTCTTGGAAGAAAGGATATTGCGGAGTCATGGCTTATCTACAGCCTGGGGGATGTTTCCAGGATAAGATTTTCACTCTGCAGCGGAGTGTGCGCTGATATGAAACCCCCTGGCAGATTAAAACTGTGTGCCGGACCGAGTCTCCAACACAGGACCTTTGCCTTTCGCGTGCAAATGCTCTACCAACTGAGCTACCGAAGCACGACTCAGCACCCGTCTTCACGGTTTCAGTACTGCCAGTACATCGTCTCCTACCTTTCAAACTTCACAGAAGCTCTTCTGCGAACCTTGCAGAACTAGCACTCTTGGAAGAAAGGATATTGCGGAGTCATGGCTTATCTACAGCCTGGGGGATGTTTCCAGGATAAGATTTTCACTCTGCAGCGGAGTGTGCGCTGATATGAAACCTCCTGGCAGATTAAAACTGTGTGCCGGACCGAGACTCGAACTCGGGACCTTTGCCATTCGCGGGCAAATGCTCTACCAACTGAGCTACCGAAGCATGACTCACGACCCGTCCTCTCGGTTTCAGTACTGCCAGTACATCGTCTCCTACCTTTCAAACTTCACAGAAGCTCTTCTGCGAACCTTGCAGAACTAGCACTCTTGGAAGAAAGGATATTGCGGAGTCATGGCTTATCTACAGCCTGGGGGATGTTTCCAGGATAAGATTTTCACTCTGCAGCGGAGTGTGCGCTGATATGAAACCCCCTGGCAGATTAAAACTGTGTGCCGGACCGAGTCTCCAACACAGGACCTTTGCCTTTCGCGGGCAAATGCTCTACCAACTGAGCTACCGAAGCACGACTCAGCACCCGTCTTCACGGTTTCAGTACTGCCAGTACATCGTCTCCTACCTTTCAAACTTCACAGAAGCTCTTCTGCGAACCTTGCAGAACTAGCACTCTTGGAAGAAAGGATATTGCGGAGACATGGCTCATATACAGACTGGGGAATGTTTCCAGGATAAGATTTTCACTCTGCAGCGTAGTTGCGCTGATATGAAACCTCCTGGCAGATTAAAACTGTGTGCTGGACCGAGACTCGAACACGGGACCTTTGCCTTTCACGGGCAAATGCTCTACCAACTGAGCTACCAAAGCACGACTCAGCACCCGTCTTCACGGTTTCAGTACTGCCAGTACATCGTCTCCTACCTTTCAAACTTCACAGAAGCTCTTCTGCGAACCTTGCAGAACTAGCAGTCTTAGGAAGAAAGTATATTGCGGAGACATGGCTTATCTACAGCCTGGGGAATGTTTCCAGGATAAGATTTTCACTCTGCAGCGGAGTGTGCGCTGATATGAAACCTCCTGGCAGATTAAAACTGTGTGCCGGACCGAGACTCGAACTCGGGACCTTTGCCATTCGCGGGCAAATGCTCTACCAACTGAGCTACCGAAGCATGACTCACGACCCGTCCTCTCGGTTTCAGTACTGCCAGTACATCGTCTCCTACCTTTCAAACTTCACAGAAGCTCTTCTGCGAACCTTGCAGAACTAGCACTCTTGGAAGAAAGGATATTGCGGAGTCATGGCTTATCTACAGCCTGGGGGATGTTTCCAGGATAAGATTTTCACTCTGCAGCGGAGTGTGCGCTGATATGAAACCCCCTGGCAGATTAAAACTGTGTGCCGGACCGAGTCTCCAACACAGGACCTTTGCCTTTCGCGGGCAAATGCTCTACCAACTGAGCTACCGAAGCACGACTCAGCACCCGTCTTCACGGTTTCAGTACTGCCAGTACATCGTCTCCTACCTTTCAAACTTCACAGAAGCTCTTCTGCGAACCTTGCAGAACTAGCACTCTTGGAAGAAAGGATATTGCGGAGACATGGCTCATATACAGACTGGGGAATGTTTCCAGGATAAGATTTTCACTGTGCAGCGTAGTTGCGCTGATATGAAACCTCCTGGCAGATTAAAACTGTGTGCTGGACCGAGACTCGAACACGGGACCTTTGCCTTTCACGGGCAAATGCTCTACCAACTGAGCTACCGAAGCACGACTCAGCACCCGTCTTCACGGTTTCAGTACTGCCAGTACATCGTCTCCTACCTTTCAAACTTCACAGAAGCTCTTCTGCGAACCTTGCAGAACTAGCAGTCTTAGGAAGAAAGTATATTGCGGAGACATGGCTTATCTACAGCCTGGGGAATGTTTCCAGGATAAGATTTTCACTCTGCAGCGGAGTGTGCGCTGATATGAAACCTCCTGGCAGATTAAAACTGTGTGCCGGACCGAGACTCGAACTCGGGACCTTTGCCATTCGCGGGCAAATGCTCTACCAACTGAGCTACCGAAGCATGACTCACGACCCGTCCTCTCGGTTTCAGTACTGCCAGTACATCGTCTCCTACCTTTCAAACTTCACAGAAGCTCTTCTGCGAACCTTGCAGAACTAGCACTCTTGGAAGAAAGGATATTGCGGAGTCATGGCTTATCTACAGCCTGGGGGATGTTTCCAGGATAAGATTTTCACTCTGCAGCGGAGTGTGCGCTGATATGAAACCCCCTGGCAGATTAAAACTGTGTGCCGGACCGAGTCTCCAACACAGGACCTTTGCCTTTCGCGGGCAAATGCTCTACCAACTGAGCTACCGAAGCACGACTCAGCACCCGTCTTCACGGTTTCAGTACTGCCAGTACATCGTCTCCTACCTTTCAAACTTCACAGAAGCTCTTCTGCGAACCTTGCAGAACTAGCACTCTTGGAAGAAAGGATATTGCGGAGACATGGCTCATATACAGACTGGGGAATGTTTCCAGGATAAGATTTTCACTCTGCAGCGTAGTTGCGCTGATATGAAACCTCCTGGCAGATTAAAACTGTGTGCTGGACCGAGACTCGAACACGGGACCTTTGCCTTTCACGGGCAAATACTCTACCAACTGAGCTACCGAAGCACGACTCAGCACCCGTCTTCACGGTTTCAGTACTGCCAGTACATCGTCTCCTACCTTTCAAACTTCACAGAAGCTCTTCTGCGAACCTTGCAGAACTAGCAGTCTTAGGAAGAAAGTATATTGCGGAGACATGGCTTATCTACAGCCTGGGGAATGTTTCCAGGATAAGATTTTCACTCTGCAGCGGAGTGTGCGCTGATATGAAACCACCTGGCAGATTAAAACTGTGTGCCGGACCGAGACTCGAACTCGGGACCTTTGCCATTCGCGGGCAAATGCTCTACCAACTGAGCTACCGTAGCACGACTCACCACCCGTCTTCACGGTTTCAGTACTGCCAGTACATCGTCTCCTACCTTTCAAACTTCACAGAAGCTCTTCTGTGAACCTTGCAGTACTAGCACTCTTGGAAGAAAGGATATTGCGGAGTCATGGCTTATCTACAGCCTGGGGGATGTTTCCAGGATAAGACTTTCACTCTGCAGCGGAGTGTGCGCTGATATGAAACCTCCTGGCAGATTAAAACTGTGTGCCGGACCGAGTCTCGAACACGGGACCTTTGCCTTTCGCGGGCAAATGCTCTACCAACTGAGCTACCGAAGCACGACTCACCACCCGTCTTCACGGTTTCAGTACTGCCAGTACATCGTCTCCTACCTTTCAAACTTCACAGAAGCTCTTCTGCGAACCTTGCAGAACTAGCACTCTTGGAAGAAAGGATATTGCGGAGACATGGCTCATATACAGACTGGGGAATGTTTCCAGGATAAGATTTTCACTGTGCAGCGTAGTTGCGCTGATATGAAACCTCCTGGCAGATTAAAACTGTGTGCTGGACCGAGACTCGAACACGGGACCTTTGCCTTTCACGGGCAAATGCTCTACCAACTGAGCTACCGAAGCACGACTCAGCACCCGTCTTCACGGTTTCAGTACTGCCAGTACATCGTCTCCTACCTTTCAAACTTCACAGAAGCTCTTCTGCGAACCTTGCAGAACTAGCAGTCTTAGGAAGAAAGTATATTGCGGAGACATGGCTTATCTACAGCCTGGGGAATGTTTCCAGGATAAGATTTTCACTCTGCAGCGGAGTGTGCGCTGATATGAAACCTCCTGGCAGATTAAAACTGTGTGCCGGACCGAGACTCGAACTCGGGACCTTTGCCATTCGCGGGCAAATGCTCTACCAACTGAGCTACCGAAGCATGACTCACGACCCGTCCTCTCGGTTTCAGTACTGCCAGTACATCGTCTCCTACCTTTCAAACTTCACAGAAGCTCTTCTGCGAACCTTGCAGAACTAGCACTCTTGGAAGAAAGGATATTGCGGAGTCATGGCTTATCTACAGCCTGGGGGATGTTTCCAGGATAAGATTTTCACTCTGCAGCGGAGTGTGCGCTGATATGAAACCCCCTGGCAGATTAAAACTGTGTGCCGGACCGAGTCTCCAACACAGGACCTTTGCCTTTCGCGGGCAAATGCTCTACCAACTGAGCTACCGAAGCACGACTCAGCACCCGTCTTCACGGTTTCAGTACTGCCAGTACATCGTCTCCTACCTTTCAAACTTCACAGAAGCTCTTCTGCGAACCTTGCAGAACTAGCACTCTTGGAAGAAAGGATATTGCGGAGACATGGCTCATATACAGACTGGGGAATGTTTCCAGGATAAGATTTTCACTCTGCAGCGTAGTTGCGCTGATATGAAACCTCCTGGCAGATTAAAACTGTGTGCTGGACCGAGACTCGAACACGGGACCTTTGCCTTTCACGGGCAAATGCTCTACCAACTGAGCTACCGAAGCACGACTCAGCACCCGTCTTCACGGTTTCAGTACTGCCAGTACATCGTCTCCTACCTTTCAAACTTCACAGAAGCTCTTCTGCGAACCTTGCAGAACTAGCAGTCTTAGGAAGAAAGTATATTGCGGAGACATGGCTTATCTACAGCCTGGGGAATGTTTCCAGGATAAGATTTTCACTCTGCAGCGGAGTGTGCGCTGATATGAAACCACCTGGCAGATTAAAACTGTGTGCCGGACCGAGACTCGAACTCGGGACCTTTGCCATTCGCGGGCAAATGCTCTACCAACTGAGCTACCGTAGCACGACTCACCACCCGTCTTCACGGTTTCAGTACTGCCAGTACATCGTCTCCTACCTTTCAAACTTCACAGAAGCTCTTCTGTGAACCTTGCAGTACTAGCACTCTTGGAAGAAAGGATATTGCGGAGTCATGGCTTATCTACAGCCTGGGGGATGTTTCCAGGATAAGACTTTCACTCTGCAGCGGAGTGTGCGCTGATATGAAACCTCCTGGCAGATTAAAACTGTGTGCCGGACCGAGTCTCGAACACGGGACCTTTGCCTTTCGCGGGCAAATGCTCTACCAACTGAGCTACCGAAGCACGACTCACCACCCGTCTTCACGGTTTCAGTACTGCCAGTACATCGTCTCCTACCTTTCAAACTTCACAGAAGCTCTTCTGCGAACCTTGCACAACTAGCATTCCTGGAAGAAAGGATATTGCAGTGACATGGCTTATCTACAGCCTGGGGGATGTTTCCAGAATGACATTTTCACTGTGCAGCGGAGTGTGCGCTGATATGAAACTTCCTGGCAGATTATAACTGTGTGCCGGACCGAGACTCGGCACCTTTGCCTTTCGCGGGCAAATACTCTACCAACTGAACTACCCAAGCACGACTCACGCGCCGACATCACAGCTTTCTTCCGCAAGGTTCGCAGGAGAGCTTCTGTAAAGTGTGGAAGGTAGGAGACTAGGTACAGGCGGAAGTAAAGCTGTGAGGACGGGTCGTGAGTCGTGCTTGGGTAGCTCAGTTGGTAGAGCACTTGCCTGCGAAAGGCAAAGGACCCGAGTTCGAGTCTCGGTCCGGCACACAGTTTTAATCTGTCAGGAAGTTTCAGGTTTGCTTTAAATAAACGCAGTAAGGGTTGGGAGCGTTAGTTACGTTTGAGATTGGACGTGGTGAGCTGATGGTAGAAACGCCTTTAAGAAGACTAAAGACCCCATTATGATCATCTCACTGAGTTTGAACGAGGATGCATAATAAGGCTACGAGAAGCTGGATGTTCGTTCTGCGATACTGCAGAGAAACTATGCAGGAATGTAGCCACTGTACATGATTGCTGGCAGCGGTGGTCACGAGAACGAACGGTGGCTAGAAGGCCGGGCCCCGGAAGGCCACGTGGCACTACCGAGAGTGAAGACCATCGTGTTCGGCGTTTGGCTCTGGCGCATCGTACTGCATCTGCAGCAGCAATTTGAGCAGCAGTTGGCGCCACAGTGGCCCATCGAACTGTTACACATTGGTTACTTCAAGGAGAGAACCGACTCAGATGCCCTGCAGCGTGCATTCCACTGACCCCAAACAACTGCCATTTCCGACTTCAGTGATGTCAAGCGTGAGGTCATTGGAGGGCAGGGTGGAGTTCTGATGAATGCTGGCTCTGCGCCGGTGCCAGTCATGGCTGTCTGTTGGTTAGAGGGAGGCCAGGTGAGCGCTTGCAGCCAGCCTGTCTCCGAGCTAGAGACACTATCTACACCTCGAGACGTGTTCTGCGGTGCGATTTCGTATAACACTCCCGTGATTATCCCACGCACCCTGACTGCAAATTTGTACCTCAGCCTGGTGATTCGACCTGTTGTGCTGCCACTCATCAACAGCATTCCAGGGGGTGTTCAGCAAGCCGACCGGAGTGGCTGCGCGGTTCTAGGCGCTACAGTCTGGAACCGAGCGACCGCTACGGTCGCAGGTTCGAATCCTGCCTCGGGCATGGATGTGTGTGATGTCCTTAGGTTAGTTAGGTTTAACTAGTTCTAAGTTCTAGGTGACTGATGACCTAAGAAGTTAAGTCCCATAGTGCTCAGAGCCATTTTGTTCAGCATCAGGAAAACGCTCGCTCACATACCGCTGTTGTAATTCAACATGCTCTACAGAGTTGACCTCCTCGATTATCAGATCGGTATCCAGTCGAGCACATATGGGACATCGTCGGACGACAACTCCACCGTCATCCACTAACAGCATTAACAGTCCTTGTGTTGAAGGACAGGTATTGAACTCCTACCCGCAAACTGACATCAGGCACCTCTACAGCTGAATGCACGCACGTTTGCTTGCTTACATTCAACGTTCTGGCGGTTACACCAGTTATTAATATACCAGCATTTGACGTTTTCAGTGACGCGCTTATATTAACCTGTGATCTTACAATGTTACTAAGTCAAATATATTACCTAGACCCATGTACTTCCCAGATTTTATGACCCTACATTATTTTTTTCCGTCTGTGTTTATTATTTCTGAAGTCAACATCTCTTCTTCTCAACACATACTAATCAAATGGTTCAAATGGCTCTGAGCACTATTGGACTTAAGTTCTGAGGTCATCAGTCCCCTAGAACTTAGAACTACTTAAACCTAACTAACCTAAGGATAACACACACATCCATGCCCGAGGGAGGATTCGAACCTGCGACCGTAGCGGTCGCTCGGTTCCAGACTATAGCGCCTAGAATCGCTCGGCCACCCTGCCCGGCAATACTAATCGTACAGGGATGAATAAAGTATCGGTAGAAAGGTTTTTTAACTGGGTTCTGAAACCGCATGCCAATTTTATGCTAAAACGTACAATTTGTGGAAGAATTTAACATGAAAGAGACTTAATTATCATAAGCAAATCAGTATCATCCCCTTTCATTTATCTTATTATAAACATCATTTTATTTGTTTTAATTACTTAGTAACTGGATAATTTGTGTACACTATTGTCATAGATAATAACCGTGACCACTGCGGTAGTCCCTTATTTCTGCCTGTCGCATGACTTTTCTAAACGAATGCACTTTTCGAAATAACTAACGTATTTGTCATTGTCGCTCTGAATTGTGGTTTACCTGCTACTATTCTGGCCTAGTTTACTTGCATAAAGTACGAAGTTACATTAAAACCTCGGAATACAATCAGGGATTATTGTGACGTTAGTGATATGCCAGGTAAAAAGCGAACATTACGTTCTAACCTATACATTTCGCATTTATTTACTTTTTCTTGTTTTCTATTCGTATTTCTCATTAAACTTATCTTCATCAGTAGGTAATTGTAATTATTGCTATCGAAAGTTAGAAATTACAAGAAATAATGCATGGAAATGTATACACAGGGACGTATCGTGAAGTCATGATCATTATTTCACTTCGTTCTGTTCATTTGTAAAGATGTTTTCCCTTCATTCCCACAACTACCATTATCCCAGCGACTACACTCATTGCAAATACCGTTACTATTTAAAAGTATAAAATGAGAAAGTTTTGCGCGACTCTGATATCATCTATACAAGAACTGAAAAGTGTTGAGAATATGCTGCAAACATATCGTGCAACTAGATTAGTTTCCTTCTCGAATATTTCATTTCCAGCAATGACTATTTTTGCATCTCCGTAAATTTTTGTGTTAGTTTTATCCTTCAGTATTATCCATAACTTTTACGTGTAAATTTATCGTATGTTTCGGTATAAATTAAACATACAGGCAAGTATCTTTCTAATAACGTCACTGATCCTCGGTTATTTGATCCTTTCTATTTTCTTCTTCTTCCTGGTCTCATCCCATGTATACATTGGGTCGGCATGTTATTTAATGTTATTTTAGATCTGGTAAAGTTAGTAGTAGAGGGTGGCTGGATGCCTTTCCGTCGCCACCCTTTCACAATTAATAAAATATTTCAGGCTATTATGCCGTGATCTAAGGGAGTTCACTTCAAAACCCGACGTTTCGTCCCCATCTGCGGAGGACATTTTCGAGGGCGATATTAGCCTTGTTGAATGTCCGATTTACAACCCGGCTCGCGGTTCTTCGGGTTTTGAAGTGAAATCCCCTAGACCACGGCATAATAGCCGCGAATATCTTATTAATTGTTACAATTCTGGCCGTGAATGTTTACATTTTGCACCACCCTTTCCCCTCTCACCTCCCCCCCCCCCCTCCCCCATTACCACCGCCACTCCCCGGCACAGAAATTGAGTATCCCATCTGCGTCTAATGTTATCCCAAGTGAAAGTATACGAATGTTTTCTAAATGTCTGCGAATCGCGCAACTGAGACGGGACGTGGATACCAGTCCGGTGTGCACCTAGTCGGACGTGGGAAATCGCCTAAAGACCACATGCAGGCTGGCCGGCACATAGGCCCTCGTCGATAATCCGTCGGGATGATTCGATCCGGGGACCGGCGCGACACCTCCAATCACGGAAGCGGCATGCTGACGCACGTGGCCCTGTGGACGGGTCCCATCGATCATTTGATTTGAGCAGAAGAAGACTGTATAAAAATAGGTTCGTTGACGCAGCCAAAAAAATAAGGAAACGTCGAGCCGCGCGGGATTAGCCGAGCAGTCTCAGGCGCTGCAGTCATGGACTGTGTGGTCCCAGCGGAGGTTCGAGTCCTCCCTCGGGCATGGGTGTGTGTGTTTGTCCTTAGGATAATTTAGGTTAAGTAGTGTGTAAGCTTAGGGACTGATGACCTTAGCAGTTAAGTCCCACAAGATTTCACACACATTTGAACATTTTTTTTTTTTTTGTTAAACGTCGAGAATTTCAGAAGTGTACTCATATTCCACTGTAGATTCTACGAGAGTACCTTTCAAAATTAACTGTAAAAATTATGAATCATTCTAATGCAAAGGAGGATAACTTTTACGCCTGATAAAAGTAATTACAAATACGCATAGGGAGTGGCTTTGTGTCAGTTTGTACTTCCCCTCGGAAGTCATAGATAAATACGGACGAAAGAAAAACCATGAGTCGTCGTCTAGTCGAAAGATCGCGTGCGTGGTTCCTGTGCGGTGCACGAGACCACAAGCCAACCAACTGCGCTGCAGCGCAGTTCGTTTCGACAGTGGAAGGGTGTGAGTGATGCAGGAAACAGTGTGAAATCGATGCTAATCCGGGTCGCCTAAGGAGAAGTCTTACTTCCTTGAAGCGCTGACTGGTGCAGAGGACGACGAAAGAGGTTATCTCTGCGTGTCATATAGTAAACAGCTGAGATTTATTGTGGTGGCGTACGGCGCGTAAGCCGTAATTCTGCCCTGTGCAGTGTACACAGCGTCCGCAGCTGCACAAGGTCGCCGATAATGAGGTCGTGTGTGTCCTCGGGGCAACAGGCGAAAGATTTAAATGGTCGTCTACAGACGAGCTGAGCACCAGGAGTACAAAATCGAGGGCGCCTGATCTGCAACTGAACCGAATCGTCTCTACACCTTCAGCTCCTCGTATGTAGATACCCAAACCAATCAGCGCGTGGTGGAAATACTTTGTACCATTGCCAGTAATTCGCTTTCCTTTTCCGCTCCTAAATGGAGCGAGGGAAAAATATCTGTACCGCACTTCACGAGCCCTGATCTCTCCTGTTTTGACGTTATAGCAGTGGGGCGAGATGTCATTTTAGAGCGTAGGAACATTCTCCAGCACGTAGCAAATGCTGGTTTCCTAAACTTCCGTGGTTGCGAAATGAATCAAATGCAGTGAAACGAAATTGTTATGTACACTCTTTGACATAAAACTTGACCGGCGGCCGGCCGCTTCAGAGGCTAAGTCCGCGCCGATCGCGACATGGGACAAAAAAACTGGCCAACTCGCTAATTCTCTAAGTCCGGTTATCTGCACAATCTGGCAACACTGTAGACTGCGGCACTTCCTGGAGGAAAACTTGTCCCATGATAGAGAAACTCTAGGCTGATTACGCCTGTGGTCTAGCGGTAGCGTGCGTTGTTTCTGTTCATAATGTCAGTGGATCGAGAGCAGCTGGCATAAAATATTTTTATAGCCTCTTCTGTCTGAATGCTGAAGACGTGAATGTAATGGTAGCGCAGATTCAATCTATTTCGCTTTGTGACACACCGATATCAAAATTTTATCCAGTAACGATTTTGCGGCAGATTTCCTGCAGACTGTCCTCCTCTGGACGCCGTATGCGACAAAGCTCCGGGATCCATTTGCTGGCTACTGGCAGCGGCCGTGGCGACAGCAGCGGCGCTGCACTCCCCCGTTCTTTATCGAAAGCGCCTGCTACCGCTCATCGCTTTTGATGATTTAAAACGCTTTATTATTAAATGTTGCTCCACAGAAAATTTCTACAATTTCCATTCACGCTCAAAAGCAACGGAGACAGACGCCCTGATTAGTAGGCGGGTATTATATTACATTAATCGGCAAGAGCTGAGTATGGCCCGAAATTAATTTTATAGACTGGGACGAAATTAAACCACCTCACTACATTCGATGAATTTATAAATGCTTCATACCTCGTTTCTTTTCCTTTCAAACTCAATTATTTGTGCAACTTTTGGTCAATGTTTGGATGTTTTCGTCAAGCCAGAGTGAGCGTCTGTGGTGTAAAGGGTATTACAGTTCTTGTTTCATTCCTTATGGTAAGTCTATGCGATAAACTGTGTGAATACCTTGCAATGCATGCTCTGTAGCAGTGCAGGAACACTGCACATTTGGAGTTCCATGTATGGGTTCATGAAGTATTTATTGTTGATCGGAAGTGATAGTTTAGGTCATCAGATTTAAACCAGAAAAATTTGTCGTTTTGAAGGTTTCATAGAACGGAAAGGAATTGCTAACGCCGGTGTTAGAAAACGTCTACAGTTAAAAGCTATTGCAAAAATTTAGAAGAAGGGAACTACATTAATGAACATGTGCACTTCATAAACAACCTTCTGACATGTTAGACCTATATGACGAACAAAGCTCAAATTTATATCGTTGACAGTCGGTTTGAATCTTTTCAGGGTCTATTTTACAGTGAAGCACCTTGGAATTTGCAAAGCAGAAATCCATGATATTAACTTAATTTACTAAGTCGAAATCGGACGAAGATTGATGTTTAAAGGCATTCTTCAGATTTCGCATAAGAAATTTTTACTAGCAGTTTGCAACTCCATTAATTAAAATGGAAAATAAAAGGTTGTACTCAGCGGCTTCTACCGTGATTCGAACTGCTATGTCTTATAGTACAAGCACTGCAACGCACAAGGGAACCTCTGAGCTAACGACACACTGGCGGCCAGAGGCGGAATATAGTCACTGCGATGTTGCCTGAACCTCAAAACGCAACCTTAAACACACGAACAGAGGAGGTGGAGATTACTGTTTTAACGTCCCGTCGACAACGATGTCATTAGAGACGGAGCACAAGCTCGGATTAGGGAAGGATGGGGAAGGAAATCGGCCGTGCCCTTCCTAAGGAACCATCCCGGCATTTGCCTGAAGCGATTTAGGGAAATCATTGAAAACCTAAATCAGGATGGCCGGGCGCGGGATTGCACCGTCGTCCTCCCGAATGCACACACAAACAGGTGTTACTTATGTGAAGAACGCCGTTCTTGGAGTCCAGAAATTAAATATACTTTCTAATTGTGTCATCTTGCAGTGGATTATATCGTACGAGTCTTCGATGTGGAAAACGAATGTCAAGTGAATTTAACGAGGTAACGCCGACCTTCACCCGGAAGTAAATGCACTATCAGAGTGTTGACAAATACTTGCTACGACGCTGCCATTTCTAGGCTCTCTGACGAGGCAGCTCTTCAGCGAAATGCTTGCCGTGATTCTCCGATACGGTTCTTCAGAGTGGAGACGCGCGCGCACGTTTGGTTTTTATGCGGCGTTCTCCCCTGATGGTTTCTGACGTCGCCTTCTGGGCTATGTATACATATGAGACATTCAATTATCATTAATCCAGAATGAAACAAGTTTCAGCTTCCGGCGTGGAAGAAGGCTGTTGACGCCGACATTATATCATTTCAACGTAGGGAAAGCAAAACGGATCATTCAATGTTTCTCATTCAACATAAAGCATGTGAGATAATTTTCCGTAACGTTCATAATCATCTAAAAATACAAACGAAGTAAAAATACACCGGAAGCTTATTCGAATTGAATATAACGCTTTGCACCTCGATGTCGAATTTGTCCACTTGCAATCTTTTGCAGCATACACATAGAATGTCATGATTACCACGAGAATGAAGAAATATGTTGGTAAGGATGGAAGCAAGAAGAGACGCAGTCAACAAATATTCTATTCCTCATGGCATTCATTTCAGTTGACACGTAAGAAGAGGTAAAGCGGGAATTTACTTTCGTTAACACGAAAGATATGCCGCACATATTGATAACGAGGAAGTCTGCGTCTTCATACGTTTCCTCCTTGAAATCTGTATGCTCTATTATATACTAAGTAGCCCGATCATTGTTTCAGTAATGTTACCCTCTTGTTTGACCCCGTAACGATGAACAGATTCCAAATGCATGTCTCCCTTCCTGGGTTGTTTTTTGTGTTTTATTGCTTGGAATTCCTGAAGCAGACCACTGTGCCTTCCCCCCTCGTGGGTTAGGTCTCAAAACTAAACCGCTTTGTATCCAATGGCATAATTTATTCAGACAGCATCAGCATAAGACTATCATACAAAGCCTTCCATTTACAGTTGCAGCACTCTAACCAGCACTGACCAAAGTGTAATCCACGGTCATGGTCCTAAATTACCAGCTGTCTGCTACTGTGGCAAAGTCCGTACTACACTGTCGATTCCGCAGCACCATTTTATCTGGTAACACTGTGTGGTTGCACAGTTGTGCTACCAGGTCTGTCCTCACACTGTCAACTTTATGTATCTCACTTCTCCTGTAGCGTAGATCACGAGGAGCCGAAGTAAATGAGTGTATTCTGCATGACGTAACATTCAGTATTCCCTTCTTTCATAGCCACTCTTCATGTGCATCGATACCAAATAGGAATGCGAAAACTCTTGCGAGTGAGAGAATGACAATAACAATCGTAACAAGAACAAGCAAATAATGAATGATGTTTATTCCAACGCAGAACGAGAATGGCTTTAAATATAAAAATCTGTATCTATATCCATATCTATTGATCTTTGAGTTGGCACAATGCAAATATATTCTTAGCATTTAGTTACTGAATTTAGTTCTGGATGTTTGCAGAGAAAAGGAAAAGTCGGTACTTCTCGCTAGTGTAAAATAATGTGAACCAGCAACTACCCTTTCCTTAGAACACGACTCAAGCAGGTCCTCAAGTAGGTAGCAAGGCACTGCTGCATTCTGTTCCCTGACATTGCTCTGATGACGGTTAATGCAGATAGTTCCGATTATGAAATACAAAACGTATTGCAGGTTAGTTCCTAGGATAGTAACATTAAATTTGCGTTGTAGACGGCACATGAACGTGACGACTATCCATATTACTCATCAATATAAAAAGACAATATTTAGGGAATTTAGCAGGATTACTCAAAATTAATTCTGAAATTGGGTGACTGACTGCACAGGTGCTAAACGTCGTCAAGAGTATACGATGTCCTAATCGCATTAGGAATATGAAGATCGTCTTCGACAGCTCGCAACTTTCACATTGCTATCTCCACCCTACTCCAGACAGCCCTCGGTGGAGTTGCACTACGTTGCCGATGTTATGGAAGGCCTTCAAACCGACAACAGACCACATATTGAAAAATACAAGCGAATTCTCTTGCAGCGTAAGCTTATTGTAACTAATCTAAAAATTATTGGAGAGGAACATTGTCCTATTCAAAAAAAGTAAAATGTTACACACTGTTGACGTCAAACGGACATTATCTATGTCCTGTCTTGTGTCCTACTCATCTATAACATCAAGTGTACTATGAAAATGATTATATATAATGGACGATAGGGTAATGCATTGATACCAGATGGTGGGGGCCGGCCGGTGTGGCCGTGCGGTTCTAGGCGCTTCAGTCTGGAACCGCGTAACCGCTACGGTCGCAGGTTCGAATCCTGCCTCGGGCATGGATGTGAGTGATGTCCTTAGGTTAGTTAGGTTTAAGTAGTTCTAAGTTCTAGGGGACTGATGACCTTAGAAGTTAAGTCCCATAGTGCTCAGAGCCATTTGAACCATTTGAACTATTTAACACAAAATGACATTAAAAATTAAAGTTATTCACGAGCAGCTAGTTGAGAATATGTATGAACATTAAATGACACGACGAACTGAAATAATATGACGAAGAGTTCAGCGCTCACTGGGAATAGAGCCCCACACATATCGTTGTTGACTACACACAAAGAGACGTCAGCTACCGAATTTTTCTCCACCAGCTGCTCAGAATAGCACCTTGAACTTACAGTCATCTCGCAAATAGTTCTGTGTCTCACTGGGAGTTAAAAACGTCAGATATCGTTAGTGTTGACAACGAATGAAAATACATTAAAAATCAAAATTATTATCCACCAGCAGATAGGTGTTCTCATGATAGAGCTTGATAATACATAATTAAATCTTTAGTGCTGGGCCAGGATTCGATCCCATTCACGCGTAATATGTGAAGGTGTTGAGGAATCTGCAGTTTTGAACAAACAACAAATTGTAGCCGAGCTGTATTGCCACGAAGGGATCAAATTCCGCGTTAAGGGCGGTCTGAGTTGCATTCCCAGTTTAGAACCAATTTTATCGACATACAGAAGCTCAAATAAAAGATGGAATAAGTGTCCTGTGACCATACATAGCGTTTGTGTCGTCACTTGAAATAAATAACTAGTATAAGAAAGGTTACTGGTGATAGAGTTTCTACATGTCGCCACTCCAGACTTTATTGTGGTTCAACCTACCGCCTACTTGGTAAAGAAGGAATATCATCTTTAATGTGAATTTTCAGACCACGCAGCCATTATATCTCCTCACTTGGTGTAGCCAGGAGAGAATGGAATCTGTCTCTCCCTATCTAAAATCATTGACGGAAGTGGGAATCGAACCCAGACCATAGGTATAACAACCTACCATCCGTCCAACAGACCACGAAATCCTCTTCTCTGCGAGTCATTTTTCTATCGTAACGCAGTTGCGCCACACTGGATGAGAATTCTGACACACAGGCTCCCTGTAGTAATTTGCAGCATGTTCAGTAAATTCATTTACTTGGTTGACCGAATCACCATGAACTAGCTGCCTCGGCTACCCAGTGCATATATTCGACTATTTTGTAATCACAGAAATAAAATCACGTAACTGCCACCTACACACAACTGCCAACAGTGTAGGATGCAGAAGTTTAAATAGGAAGTGTTCCTTTCCACTTGAGCTATTCTATTGCGCTATCTGTTACTAGAAAACGTCGTTCAGTCCAAAAGAAAAGCTGTAACTGTTTGTCTCTCAGAAGTCAAGGCCTGGCCATATGCATAATCTCACAGTGCTGTGGAATCCAAAAGTTCTGGAGGAATAGTTGCCGAGCTCTGGAGCTGCTGTAGCTACGTGTCAGCTTGTAGCATAGATAAGATGTCGCGAGTTCGAATACATTCAGTGCTACATTTTTTAAAACGCAATTCTGCTCTCTGCTGAAGGTATCAATCTAATGGAACTTTGAACATAATTCCCTTCACTTCTCAACCCAAAGTAGTCGCATGTGGAAAAAGGGCTAACTACTGTGACATTTTGTTCTATTCACGTTTAATAGACAGCAGGCAGCAGATGCATCTCGAAGATGTGCAGGGAGAGCGCATCGTGCCATAATATGTCAGAAAAGTATTTTCTATATTAGCCGTCGTGTGGTAGTGATATTTTATTCTTCTTCAAACTTTGTTTGACAGCTTTAACTCAGAACAAGTTTTCTACATGCATGTAATCAATAAACTGCATGTGCATTGTCAGACTGTCATAGGTAACATCTGAGAATTCGCATATATCGTTGATGATTAATTTCTCTCTCATGTTTACTATTGTTTTAACAACACTAAAGGAAACCTTACGAAAATTGTGCACTGTATTATAAGAAATGAAATAAAACTAACCATGGTAACCTTACACAAGCATGCCTCTATCGACACGAATTAGTAAAATACTACTCACTTAGATTTTGATTGGGTCTGTGTTTAATTGGTATGCTGTGTCATACTCAAGAGGTATGCAAATGTGGCATTTCATAAATATAGTTACGTATTCCTAGAAACCCAAAATTCGCTTGTCAGCAGCGGAAAGAGGCCTTACCTGTTGTGCAGCATTGTAAGTTTTTCAACATTGCACTATGAGCTGAAAGCATTTTCTTGCGATTTCCTTATTGATGTTTGATCTGACTGCTTGTAGCTCTTTCACAGAAGGGATAAAAACGTTACAGTCAGTGAGACTGGAACTGCGAACCGTAACAGACGCTTTTTTACAGCTCAGCACGTTACCACAGGGCTGGCGAGGAGGTATGGGTCTTAGCTTCCTATTACGAGGGCAATAGTAACTAGAACTCGTAAACCGCTATTTGAATGTCGAGATTAGTTGCGGTTTCCACCTGCAACGACTTTCCTGGGCTGGAAACCGTAAATTTTCAATCTTTTGTTACCCTGCAAGCGATAATATCTCAGATTATTCAATGGAAAAGACAGGTAAAATCAAGTGAACTTTGAGGCTTAATTTCGTGCACACCAGGAAGTAACTCGTGGATCACAGAGTTGCCAAACATACATTGCCTTGTTGCCAAATCTCAGTTACAGTACCAGCAGGAAGAAGACGAACCGATGTGATTCTACAGCGGTCTGGGAAGTGACCATAGCTGGTGTCTCCAAGTCACGGCTGCTATGGCCTGGAATACGTAATGCGTCTCATTCGCTTTCTGTAACTAGGTTTAGGGACTGGAGCGTAGTTACTAATAATACTCAGAACTGACTGCAAACTGAGCATCATAAATCAGTAACTCTCATTGTTGTTTTTATATTTCTTTCGTAAGTGTACTCAAAACTAAGAAAGTCATTCACAGGCGTTTTCGTGCCTCGCCGATAGTCGAGCACAACATACAAATAAAAATAAAAAAGAATGTGTGTGTGTGTGTGTGTGTGTGTGTGTGTGTGTGTGTGTGTGTGTGTGTGTGTGTGTTTGTGAGAGAGAGAGAGAGAGAGATAAATAAAAAGCAATGAGAGAGAGTGTAAAAAATTGTTGTAAAGAAATTAAATCATGGTATTTAAAGAAATCTTTCATTAAAATGACACGTTCCATATCATTACGAAATGTCGTATTCATGGCCTATGGAACAAGAGTTAATCTAATGTAATCTAATCTAATCTAATCACATCATATTGATGATTAGCCATGAAGAGTCATGAATTACCGAAATTTTGGCCAATACCAGTAACCAAATCTAAACTTGAAAATAAAAGACGACAATTTTTGTAATAAACCGTGACTGCTATCAAGACCCTTTCGTCCCTGTTATCGAACCACGAAAGATGTCTGATATACCTCCATTCTGAAGTAACAAAGTGTGCATGCATTTAAAGATGAAGTGCATGATGTGAAGTTCTGTGACGGAGATACGAACCCAACACGTAATCCGATTGTTAACTAAGAAAAATCAAATGTTACGTATCGGTTTTTCTTACGAGCCGCTAGGTGTCTGAATCTAAAATAAGGATACAAACTTTTGTGCCTAAGCGACAATCGAACTGCACACCTACCGTGCATCCACGAATATAGCTTAAGTTTCAGTTGCTTACTCATGAACAGTAAGATGTGTGCGTGTTTGACCAGAAATAACGACACCTGTTGCCATTGTTGGAAACACATGAACAGACATTGAAATTGCGCGTTAATTTTCACTAGCAGGTGGGTGTGCAGTTGATAAAGCTAGAAATGAAATTATGAATATTTTTGTACTGGATCAGGTTTCAGACCCACATACTTCCCTTTGGAGGAGACCTAGAGAAGATTGCAGTCTTGGGAAAAGGAACGAAATGACTGAACTATACTGTTCCGAGAGATTCAGATCCTCGAAAGAGGAGATACGAATTCGAATCACAGTCCAGCACCAAATTTTTAAATGTCTCTAGTTCAATCAAGTACAAGTAAAATAAGAGCCCTGTCCCTTTAAATGGCTATCGGTTCATCAAATAAAATAAAATTTTCTAATGTAAGTAAGCTTACTGGCGACTGTATTTCTGTTTACCATGACTTCCGCTGTGTCATTTCCCAACGTAAACCGGCTCTGCCCAGTTGGTAATGAAGGAACGTAATGTTTAATGCGGATTCTGGATTATAACGTCTTTCTCTTGAGGTTACCAGAGGTAAAATAAATCTGTTTGTGCCTCTTAAAAGTAAATGCCTGAACCCACGCATTGCACCTGTGATAGCTCGTTCCACCATACCATTGTGGCCACATTACCCAGCCCCAAGAGTGTGCTGTAACGGATGATGTGCTTAGCTTACAAAATTAGTCACGGTGGAAAAAATGCGAGTCTATTAAATGGTCGAGTAGAAGCAAGCTTCTGACGCAGAGATTATGCTATTCTCATGTCAGCAGGATGTAAAGACTCTTCTAGGCATCATAGGCTGGATGTGAAGCCATTTTGATTTTTCACAGATTCAGCAAATTTCTTAGTTCGAGAAAATCCACTGCAAAGTGTAAAGTTGCCGGATAATTCGATTATTACTGTTATTATTACTATCATTTTATTCATACCGCTGCTGGAACACGACCGTAGTCTTCAGGTAAAACGCGAGACCAGCTAATACGACGTCTGGCGACCGAAAGCACATATCGACAAAATATTTATCGCCCCTTTCCTCTCGGTGCTGAAGCTATGAGTGTAATTCAAGAGAATCTACAATATCATATTAGCTGGTCTCGCGTTTTACCTCAAGACTACGGTCGTAGTCAAGAGTAATGTACTAAGACTGGAGTCAAGACTTCCTCTGGGAAGTGCCCCAGTCTACATGTTGCTAGATCGAGCATATTGCCAGACATAGAATTCTGAGAGGAGCACGACTGTATTGTCCACCTTACGTGAACGACTCGGCGGTCAATTTTTTGGTCTGAGACTGTATCTACAACACATATTGCACGCTGAAGACCCAGAAGAATTTTAAAAAAAAAGTAGTTTATGAGAGCAACGTTAACCATAGCGTTCGAAGTATTCATAGTATTGTATACGTGTGTGTAAACGCCTTCCAATGACCACTCAAGAGCCGGCCGAAGTGGCCGTGCGGTTAAAGGCGCTGCAGTCTGGAACCGCAAGACCGCTACGGTCGCAGGTTCGAATTGTGTCTCGGGCATGGATGTTTGTGATGTCAAATGGTTCAAATGGCTCTGAGCACTATGGGACTCAACTGCTGAGGTCATTAGTCCCCTAGAACTGAGAACTAGTTAAACCTAACTAACCTAAGGACATCACAAACATCCATGCCCGAGGCAGGATTCGAACCTGCGACCGTAGCGGTCTCGCGGTTCCAGACTGCAGCGCCTTTAACCGCACGGCCACTTCGGCCGGCCTTTGTGATGTCCTTAGGTTAGTTAGGTTTAAGTAGTTCTAAGTTCTAGGGGACTAATAACCTCAGCAGTTGAGTCCCATAGTGCTCAGAGCCATTTTTTGACCACTCAAGAAAGACAAGGATACACAGTCTAGCTCCAATATTATAAATACGCCTCAGTTTGTGGATGAACTCAGACTTAGGTTGATAATCATTGTGAAAATTTAGCAGCACTGTACCCATTGGTGTTAAACTCGTTTTCAACCAATGATTCCCACAGCTACAGGGATACTACTTGTGATACCTCTTAGACAAAATACTTAAGCAGTGTTATCAGACGAAAAGATCAACCTGACACAAACTGTGAGAAGTTTGTTTTACAACCTTCGTACTTGGATATTCAGCTTTTTCCTATTTGAGATATCTGTGATTGTTGCTGCTTAAGACGATTTAAGCAGAAACTAAATTCCCTCAGCTTCGACAATGTTTAAAGAAATCGTCTTATTGGCACTAAATCGTGGTTTGTGAATTGTTTACCGGCCGTACTCTGCCGTATTTTGCCGGTTGGAAGGCAAAAGCTTACTGACAAATTTCACACAGAAATTACTGTTACAGTGTACTTATGGAGCCAAATGAGTGAATTGCGTATTTTCCGGTGAGAGAGAGCACTGGCAAACAGTCTTCACTACATTAGGTTATTTAAACTGGTGTCACTCTGAGCTAGAATTTATGGTCAGCGACTAAGTGTAAGGTCAACGTTTTGGATGCGAGTTTTGCGACTGTGAAATACTTTCCTACATTATAGAAGCGAATATTAAATTTGAACTAATATTGCAAAAATTTTGTACTTGGACAGCTTAGAATGAAAATACTTCTGTTTATTTCAAAGGGAAACAATAGATTTTCTAAAACACTGTCTGTCATACACAACTTGAAACAGGTCATGTCGACCAAATCATGTGGACGAACTAACAGCAACGTATATCGGAAGGCAGTAACATCTCTTGCCTTTTGGTTTGTCAGTACTCGATAGCCATTTCTAGGCGAAAGTAAATGAAGAAAGGCAGTGCGTTTTTGTTACCAAGTAACGTCTTCGTCAATTACTTTAGTTTTAAAGTAATCTACGAGTAATTGCTGGTGTTTGATATTAACATGAAAAGGATTCCGTAGACAGGGAAAGAACCTGTTCATGGGAAACTACATCTATAGTGACCAAAAGGCATTAAATGATGTTACAGCAGCGGTATGAATAAAATGATATTAATAATAACAGTAATAATCGAATTATCCGGCAACTTCACACTTTGCAGTGGATTTTCTCGAACTAAGAAATTTGCTGAATTTGTGAAAAATCAAAATGGCTTCACATCCAGCCTATGATGCCTAGAAGAGTCTTTACATCCTGCTGACATGAGAATAGCATAATCTCTGCGTCAGAAGCTTGCTTCTACTCGACCATTTAATAGACTCGCATTTTTTCCACCGTGACTAATTTTGTAAGCTAAGCACATCATCCGTTACAGCACACTCTTGGGGCTGGGTAATGTGGCCACAATGGTATGGTGGAACGAGCTATCACAGGTGCAATGCGTGGGTTCAGGCATTTACTTTTAAGAGGCACAAACAGATTTATTTTACCTCTGGTAACCTCAAGAGAAAGACGTTATAATCCAGAATCCGCATTAAACATCACGTTCCTTCATTACCAACTGGGCAGAGCCGGTTTACGTTGGGAAATGACACAGCAGAAGTCATGGTAAACAGAAATACAGTCGCCAGTAAGCTTACTTACATTAGAAAATTTTATTTTATTTGATGAACCGATAGCCATTTAAAGGGACAGGGCTCTTATTTTACTTGTACTTGATTGAACTAGAGACGTTTAAAAATTTGGTGCTGGACTGTGATTCGAATTCGTATCTCCTCTTTCGAGGATCTGAATCTCTCGGAACAGTATAGTTCAGTCATTTCGTTCCTTTTCCCAAGACTGCAATCTTCTCTAGGTCTCCTCCAAAGGGAAGTATGTGGGTCTGAAACCTGATCCAGTACAAAAATATTCATAATTTCATTTCTAGCTTTATCAACTGCACACCCACCTGCTAGTGAAAATTAACGCGCAATTTCAATGTCTGTTCATGTGTTTCCAACAATGGCAACAGGTGTCGTTATTTCTGGTCAAACACGCACACATCTTACTGTTTATGAGTAAGCAACTGAAACTTAAGCTATATTCGTGGATGCACGGTAGGTGTGCAGTTCGATTGTCGCTTAGGCACAAAAGTTTGTATCCTTATTTTAGATTCAGACACCTAGCGGCTCGTAAGAAAAACCGATACGTAACATTTGATTTTTCTTAGTTAACAATCGGATTACGTGTTGGGTTCGTATCTCCGTCACAGAACTTCACATCATGCACTTCATCTTTAAATGCATGCACACTTTGTTACTTCAGAATGGAGGTATATCAGACATCTTTCGTGGTTCGATAACAGGGACGAAAGGGTCTTGATAGCAGTCACGGTTTATTACAAAAATTGTCGTCTTTTATTTTCAAGTTTAGCACCTGTGCAGTCAGTCACCCAATTTCAGAATTAATTTTGAGTAATCCTGCTAAATTCCCTAAATATTGTCTTTTTATATTGATGAGTAATATGGATAGTCGTCACGTTCATGTGCCGTCTATAACGCAAATTTAATGTTACTATCCTAGGAACTAACCTGCAATACGTTTTGTATTTCATAATCGGAACTATCTGCATTAACCGTCATCAGAGCAATGTCAGGGAACAGAATGCAGCAGTGCCTTGCTACCTACTTGAGGACCTGCTTGAGTCGTGTTCTAAGGAAAGGGTAGTTGCTGGTTCACATTATTTTACACTAGCGAGAAGTACCGACTTTTCCTTTTCTCTGCAAACATCCAGAACTAAATTCAGTAACTAAATGCTAAGAATATATTTGCATTGTGCCAACTCAAAGATCAATAGATATGGATATAGATACAGATTTTTATATTTAAAGCCATTCTCGTTCTGCGTTGGAATAAACATCATTCATTATTTGCTTGTTCTTGTTACGATTGTTATTGTCATTCTCTCACTCGCAAGAGTTTTCGCATTCCTATTTGGTATCGATGCACATGAAGAGTGGCTATGAAAGAAGGGAATACTGAATGTTACGTCATGCAGAATACACTCATTTACTTCGGCTCCTCGTGATCTACGCTACAGGAGAAGTGAGATACATAAAGTTGACAGTGTGAGGACAGACCTGGTAGCACAACTGTGCAACCACACAGTGTTACCAGATAAAATGGTGCTGCGGAATCGACAGTGTAGTACGGACTTTGCCACAGTAGCAGACAGCTGGTAATTTAGGACCATGACCGTGGATTACACTTTGGTCAGTGCTGGTTAGAGTGCTGCAACTGTAAATGGAAGGCTTTGTATGATAGTCTTATGCTGATGCTGTCTGAATAAATTATGCCATTGGATACAAAGCGGTTTAGTTTTGAGACCTAACCCACGAGGGGGGAAGGCACAGTGGTCTGCTTCAGGAATTCCAAGCAATAAAACACAAAAAACAACCCAGGAAGGGAGACATGCATTTGGAATCTGTTCATCGTTACGGGGTCAAACAAGAGGGTAACATTACTGAAACAATGATCGGGCTACTTAGTATATAATAGAGCATACAGATTTCAAGGAGGAAACGTATGAAGACGCAGACTTCCTCGTTATCAATATGTGCGGCATATCTTTCGTGTTAACGAAAGTAAATTCCCGCTTTACCTCTTCTTACGTGTCAACTGAAATGAATGCCATGAGGAATAGAATATTTGTTGACTGCGTCTCTTCTTGCTTCCATCCTTACCAACATATTTCTTCATTCTCGTGGTAATCATGACATTCTATGTGTATGCTGCAAAAGATTGCAAGTGGACAAATTCGACATCGAGGTGCAAAGCGTTATATTCAATTCGAATAAGCTTCCGGTGTATTTTTACTTCGTTTGTATTTTTAGATGATTATGAACGTTACGGAAAATTATCTCACATGCTTTATGTTGAATGAGAAACATTGAATGATCCGTTTTGCTTTCCCTACGTTGAAATGATATAATGTCGGCGTCAACAGCCTTCTTCCACGCCGGAAGCTGAAACTTGTTTCATTCTGGATTAATGATAATTGAATGTCTCATATGTATACATAGCCCAGAAGGCTACGTCAGAAACCATCAGGGGAGAACGCCGCATAAAAACCAAACGTGCGCGCGCGTCTCCACTCTGAAGAACCGTATCGGAGAATCACGGCAAGCATTTCGCTGAAGAGCTGCCTCGTCAGAGAGCCTAGAAATGGCAGCGTCGTAGCAAGTATTTGTCAACACTCTGATAGTGCATTTACTTCCGGGTGAAGGTCGGCGTTACCTCGTTAAATTCACTTGACATTCGTTTTCCACATCGAAGACTCGTACGATATAATCCACTGCAAGATGACACAATTAGAAAGTATATTTAATTTCTGGACTCCAAGAACGGCGTTCTTCACATAAGTAACACCTGTTTGTGTGTGCATTCGGGAGGACGACGGTGCAATCCCGCGCCCGGCCATCCTGATTTAGGTTTTCAATGATTTCCCTAAATCGCTTCAGGCAAATGCCGGGATGGTTCCTTAGGAAGGGCACGGCCGATTTCCTTCCCCATCCTTCCCTAATCCGAGCTTGTGCTCCGTCTCTAATGACATCGTTGTCGACGGGACGTTAAAACAGTAATCTCCACCTCCTCTGTTCGTGTGTTTAAGGTTGCGTTTTGAGGTTCAGGCAACATCGCAGTGACTATATTCCGCCTCTGGCCGCCAGTGTGTCGTTAGCTCAGAGGTTCCCTTGTGCGCTGCAGTGCTTGTACTGTAAGACATAGCAGTTCGAATCACGGTAGAAGCCGCTGAGTACAACCTTTTATTTTCCATTTTAATTAATGGAGTTGCAAACTGCTAGTAAAAATTTCTTATGTGAAATCTGAAGAATGCCTTTAAACATCAATCTTCGTCCGATTTCGACTTAGTAAATTAAGATAATATCATGGATTTCTGCTTTGCAAATTCCAAGGTGCTTCACTGTAAAATAGACCCTGAAAAGATTCAAACCGACTGTCAACGATATAAATTTGAGCTTTGTTCGTCATATAGGTCTAACATGTCAGAAGGTTGTTTATGAAGTGCACATGTTCATTAATGTAGTTCCCTTCTTCTAAATTTTTGCAATAGCTTTTAACTGTAGACGTTTTCTAACACCGGCGTTAGCAATTCCTTTCCGTTCTCTGAAACCTTCAAAACGACAAATTTTTCTGGTTTAAATCTGATGACCTAAACTATCACTTCCGATCAACAATAAATACTTCATGAACCCATACATGGAACTCCAAATGTGCAGTGTTCCTGCACTGCTACAGAGCATGCATTGCAAGGTATTCACACAGTTTATCGCACAGACTTACCATAAGGAATGAAACAAGAACTGTAATACACTTTACACCACAGACGCTCACTCTGGCTTGACGAAAACATCCAAACATTGACCAAAAGTTGCACAAATAATTGAGTTTGAAAGGAAAAGAAACGAGGTATGAAGCATTTATAAATTCATCGAATGTAGTGAGGTGGTTTAATTTCGTCCCAGTCTATAAAATTAATTTCGGGCCATACTCAGCTCTTGCCGATTAATGTAATATAATACCCGCCTACTAATCAGGGCGTCTGTCTCTGTTGCTTTTGAGCGTGAATGGAAATTGTAGAAATTTTCTGTGGAGCAACATTTAATAATAAAGCGTTTTAAATCATCAAAAGCGATGAGCGGTAGCAGGCGCTTTCGATAAAGAACGGGGGAGTGCAGCGCCGCTGCTGTCGCCACGGCCGCTGCCAGTAGCCAGCAAATGGATCCCGGAGCTTTGTCGCATACGGCGTCCAGAGGAGGACAGTCTGCAGGAAATCTGCCGCAAAATCGTTACTGGATAAAATTTTGATATCGGTGTGTCACAAAGCGAAATAGATTGAATCTGCGCTACCATTACATTCACGTCTTCAGCATTCAGACAGAAGAGGCTATAAAAATATTTTATGCCAGCTGCTCTCGATCCACTGACATTATGAACAGAAACAACGCACGCTACCGCTTTTTTTTTTTTTTTTTTTTTTTTTTATTTTTTTTATTTTTTATTTTTATTTTTTTTAATTTTTTTTATTTTTTTACCCCTTTTTTATTTTTTTTTTATTTTTATTTTTTTTTTAATATTATTAGACGCTACCCCCCTTTTTGGACCACTTTTTTCCCTTAAAAAGCCCATTAGGGAATTGGAACTAAAAAAATAAATAAATAAAAAATAAGAAAATAAAAAAGAAACCTAAGTGCCACCGCCACTTGTCATCCTATAACAAAAAAATCTGATCCACTTCAGGCGTTGGCTCCTGAGTAAGCCCACCCCAGAGAGCTGCCTATAGACCAGGGGAAGTATGGGAATCAAGGTTAGGGCTATTCGTCGCCACTTTTTCTTATCTTTTTATATGATTACATTTAGGGAGCGTGTACAAATGAGAATTCTAGTAAGTAAGTGTTACAAGTAAGTGTTACAACAACAAAGGTGGCATAAAAGAGTAATCAAAAAAATAAAAATATAAACCACTGATGTAATTCTAACTAAAAGGTTCTTCAATAATGTAACTGGTTCCACTTGGAGCCTTGCCATCGTTATCTGAAATCTCCAATAGCGCCTTTGAAGGGCATCGGCAACGGAGGCACTCTGCTTCGCTAGTGCCGCAAGGAAAACAGTATCCTTGCAGCAGCTTGTCTCTTCCTTTGGTCATGGCTGACAAGGCAGAACGTTGAGCCGTTAGTGTGATGCGGCACAGCACATTAACCACAGCCTGGCACTCCCCAGCTGAGTGGGGGGTTAACGAAAACGCTGCGTAAATAATTTGCGAAGAGCGTACGGTATTTCGGTGTGCGTTCGAGGGCATTGTGAGCATTTTGTAGGAACCACCAGTAATCAAGCTGCTCTTTCTCTCCGTCGCTAAAGATGTAGGCGACGGTAAGTCCCTTGAACCATGTAAGCGCATGATATTTTGCTGCCGGAAAGTAAGTTTCATCGGGACAGAGTAGGGTCTGCGGGTCGATCATATCAGGTGTAACCCGGAGGTAACAAGCCAGTATCTTCTGTGTTAGTCGCCAAACTCCGGACGATGATGCGCAAGTAAAACGATGTTCATCAGTATCCAAAAGGTGACAATCTGGGCAATAAGGGGAGTCTGCCAGTCCGATAGTGTGAAGTCGCTGGCGTGTGGCATATTTTTTGTTGGCGATCTGATACCACTTCGAACGCACCGTGGATGACAGAAAGTGGTGGTGTATCGTTTTCCACACTCTTGGCCAGTGAACCGTAGGGTACTTGTTTTCCACCACGTTATGGTGAACAGCCCGCAGAAGGTTAGTATAAAAATCTTTCGCCTTCGGTGGACGTGTGGCGGAGAGGTTCAAGCTGACATAGCTGTAATCAAGAATGAAGGTCGACACATGGGAGAGCTGTGATGCGACGTGCGCAACCGACACCGGCGGGACGTTAGAGGCTGGCATCAGAACCTGTAGTAAACGACCCGTGAGAGAGGTATATTGACTTTTCCATCGTTTCCTCATGTTGCTCATGTAAAGAGCAGCTGCTCTCGCCCTGACGTTGACCAATCCCAGCCCTCCTTTGTGCACTGGGAGGGTAAGAGTGTCGTATCGTACTTTAAAGATATGACCTGCGGAAACGTAGTAACTGAAGGCCGCCTGAAGCCGGCGACCTATCTGCAGCGGTAGTGGGAGGACCTGTGCCACGTGGTTGAGTTTGGATGCTACGTGGAGGTTCAAGTATTCAACACGTTGTAGCTGATTCAAGTCCCGGAGCAGGTTCTGTCGCACCATTGCGCGTATGATCTGTAATAACCGTCGGTAGTTTGCTGCAGCTGTTTGACGTACATCTTTCTTGAACGTGATGCCCAAATATCGCAGATCGGAAACTGGTGGGAGGGGAGCGAGGGCTTCCGGTCCGAGACCACGCCCAATGTCCAACGCCGCCGACTTGTTGATGTTCAGAAGACTGCCTGCGGCCTGTCCGTATCGCTCAATCCAGGTTAGTACGCTTTGAACTTCGTCATTGGAACGAACCAGCAGTAGCAGGTCGTCAGCGTATGTCCTATAGCGAAAGGTGACGTCCCGCAGCGTGATACCAGATAGGCGGTGGTTAAGGCCCCCTAGGAGTGGCTCGAGTGCGATTGCATAAAGGTAGGTAGAAAGGGGACAACCCTGTCGTAGAGACCTCTTAATGGGTACTGGTCCTACCGTCCTTCCATTGACCTGGACGTGTGAGCTGGCTGCGGTCCAGAGACGCCGTAGGGTGTCGATGAGGCCCGGGGGGAATCCCATACAGTCCATCACTCGTAGGAGGAAGTTTTGGTGCACTCTATCAAAGGCGCGGTTGAAATCGACGGAGACGATCGCCGCTCTCAGACGGCACGCAGAAGCGATCGCTATTAAGTCCCTGCAGTCACCGGTGGCCGTGTGTATGTTGGCTTCTCCCCCCTGCGACGTCTGTTCTGGAGCGAGGATCATCGGCAAAGTCGTCTTAATACGGCTCGCCATAATCCTGGTGAAAATCTTGTAATCGGCGTTCAACATTGTAAGCGGCCGATAGTCGTTAATCGATAGCCCTCCACCTGGCTTGTGTACTGGTATGAGGAGACCTTCTACAAACGCTGGCGGCACAACACAGTCTGGAGACATAAGTTCGCGGAACATTATAACCCAGCGAGGCATCATGAGGTCACGGAAAGTCCGGTAGAATTCGATGGGCAATCCATCAGGTCCAGGAGATTTATTGGCAGCACCTTTGTCCACGGCGTCTTCGACTTCTTCGAGTGAGATTTCCTCTGTTAGTGCATTCACGGTAGCCTCGTCGATAGTACGTGTTATCTGCTGTAACACTTCAGTAGTGGCCTCGTCAATGACGGTTCTTTCCTTGTAAAGATGACGAAAATGATCCTCCACCGCCTTTACTATGGTTGCTTGGGTCGTACATAAGCGACCGTCGTGTGTCCTGAGTTGTGTGATTAAATGTTGACGTTGTCGGCGCTTATCCGCCACAACGTGGTGCATAGTGGGTTCCTCTGCAACCGTTCGGTCGTGCCGTCGCGAGCGGACTACTGCACCTTCTAGTCGACGCTTCGTCAATGATAGTATGTGAGCCTTGATTCTGCTTTGGTCATGTTGTCTCTCCGGGGAAGGGGGTAAGGCGTCGAGGTCCCTGAGTGCCGCGTAGTAAAAATCGAGGGTCTGTCGATGCCACGCAGTCACGTCCTTGCCATATCGCATAAGTGTCCTACGGATTGCTGGTTTGGCACAGAGGAGCCACCACTCCAGGGTCGAGGTGTATCGTGGGTGGCGGCGTTCACAGTCAGTCCACGTTGCTGCAACTTGCCGACGGCAATCCAGGTCCTGGAGATGAGTTATGTTGAGCTTCCAAAAGCCATTGCTGCGCCAGACTTGTTGGGGGCGTAGGTGTATAGTGCAGATATAGGCACTGTGGTCGGAATAGGCTTGAGGCCATAATTCGGCGTCCAACACACCTTGTGTGAGATCTTGTGACACATATATGCGGTCAAGTCGGCTGGCCGAATGACTGGTAAGATGAGTGTGGCCAGAGCGGTTACCGTGGACTTTTTCCCACGTGTCGCAAAAGTGAAGTTCTTGGATCATCGCACCCAGTTCCGGACAAGGCATGTAATGTGGGATTTGGTCCTTGGGATGAAGTACGCAATTAAAATCGCCGGCGAAGACGCTGTGGTCGTATCGTCCAAGGAAAAGGGGAGCGACATCTGTGGAGTAGAATCTGGCGCGGTCGTGACGTCTTGTGGTACCCGACGGCGCGTAAACATTAATGAATCGGGTGTTGAGTGCCGTAAATGCTATTCCTCGCGCGGAGGGAAGAAACGTGACGTCGGTAACTTCAATACCTTCACGCACTAATATCGCCACTCCGGTGTCTGCAGGGCTACCGGGCGTCACATGTGTGGCGTAACCGTAAAAGTGCGGGAGTGCAGTCGTTTTCACTTCTTGTAGGAAAGCAAAGTCAACTCCCATGGCTCGTATGGTTTCTTTCAAAAGTTGGATCTTGACAGGAGAACTGATCATGTTGATATTCATTGTCGCCAGGCGGTAAGCCTGGCAACGCGTTGTTTGGGCGAGGTTATCCATGTTGAAGTTGGAGAGAAGCGAACATCGGAAGTAATGTCACCCCCCGCCAAACGCGGTCCTCCCTGTGCTGCTTATGCTGCATGATCCGGCGGCGCCTCAGCTGGCCGCGGGTCGGGATCTTGTGTCTCGACGTCCTCGGCCCACGAAGCGGGCGTGGATGTCTGTTCATGTTCCATAGCCTCGGAATGTTTGGTAGTAAGGGACCGGGCGACTTCGCTGCCTGCACTGGTACCTTCCCGCTGCTCACTGTTTCTGTCAATGGTCTGATGTTCGAAAGCTGCATGTTTTTCTGTCTGTTCTGCAAGGTTGGAGTCAGTGGAAACAGCCCCAGCTTCGCGGCTGGCTTCTTGAGGGGTCAGTTGTTCTTCCCCGGCCGAATGCGAACCGCTGTGTTCCGACACGGTCCGACGACGGCGCTTTCGGCGTTTCGGTGATCGCTGTTTCCGTACATGGCCTTCATTGTCAGAAGACGGCACTGACTCACGCTCCGCCGGAACAAACGCTTCGGTCGGTACAATAAGGGAATCAATTGCCATCTTGTCGGCGTCAATGTCTGTCGCGTTCGGTAGCTCCAGAGTCGTAGTACTATTTTCCACCACTGGCCAGGTCGGCGGATCATCCAGGTTTTTGTCCGTGGAAAGTGATTCTTGTACCGCTGAAGCGGTCGGCCGTGTCTGTTGTGTGGAGAACGTCGTGAGCGCCGCCGCGTAAGTCACGGGTAGAACAGTCTTCGCCGCTGGTGGTGCAACGTCCTTCGGTGGGAGTTGTGTGATCCGACGCTGGAGGCACTCGGAACGAAGGTGTCCTTCTTTGCCGCATCCGGAACACGTCTTCGGCTGGCCGTCATAAATAACTATGGCCCGGCATCCTCCTATCTGTAGATAGGATGGCACGTGTCGTTGGAGATCTATGCGCACTTGGCGTACTCCATTGAGTACGGGATACGTCTTAAACTGGGTCCATTTTTCAGCCACGTGCTCGTGTACCGTGCCGTAGGGGCGGAGCGCCGCTACAACTTCTGCCGCCGGGAGTTCAAATGGAAGTTCGAATATGCGGATAGTCCGCAGTCCCATTGCGGCATGGCCAACCTCGACGTTGCCAACATTGCCATCTGCGTGGCAGAAGCGGAGTTCTTGTTTCATCTCACGAAGCACCTTGTCGCATGTAGTTTCGTTTATGAGCTTTACATAGACCGTGCTACTGACGATCGAAAAATGAATGCCGACAATGTCGGCAGCCGGGATCTTGGCTTCCTCTTTTAAAAAGCGTTCGACTTCGAGCGCCTTTGGTCGGGTAAAGTCGTTCCGAAATGTGAATTTCAAGGTTGATCTTCTGTATTGGTTTGCCATGGTCTTGTAGCGCTACGGCGTCACGTTAGTGTCGGCCGAAGAAAGTAAACAAGGCGCGCGGGCTCTCTCTGACAGCGGAGAGCACACACCGCACGTCTGCTTCGCTCGGCTGCGAGAGCCGCACTGCCGCTAGACCACAGGCGTAATCAGCCTAGAGTTTCTCTATCATGGGACAAGTTTTCCTCCAGGAAGTGCCGCAGTCTACAGTGTTGCCAGATTGTGCAGATAACCGGACTTAGAGAATTAGCGAGTTGGCCAGTTTTTTTGTCCCATGTCGCGATCGGCGCGGACTTAGCCTCTGAAGCGGCCGGCCGCCGGTCAAGTTTTATGTCAAAGAGTGTACATAGTTCCGCGTAGTCAGCGCGTACACAACTTTCCGAATAGAGCGCGCCCCGCTAAGCACAACAGCGCAGGCGCAGCGATCGTCCGTCTCCGCACTACGAGATGGCGCTGCCATAAAGACGGACCAAATTCTGCTTCCTCCGATCCGCGTATTAATATGTAACGCAGCCAATGAGATTGCTGCTAACGTAGAACTTTTTCTCCTCGCGGATCACACTCGCGCAGTGAAACATGAGCGCGCGAGGTATTATAACGAGTGTAGAGACCTCCGATGAGTCAGTCTGCATTAGTCTACATTAGTCTGTACCAGTCTATAGTCAAGTTTCAGTCTGTGCCTAATAAGATTATCATATTCCTGTACATAGCTATGAAGACAAATGACTAGACACTTTGTCAAGTATCAGAGATACGTGAGAATAGGATTAACGTACCAAGACCAAAGGAACTTCGGATTGTTCATTGTAAATAGCATCCAGAACCAAGTTAAGTTACTTTTATGCTTGTTATTATTTCAATAAATGTGTGTGAAAATTAATCAAGTTCTGTTTAAAGTTGGTCACCGTCAATCTGCTGCTCTAAGCGTGCAAGTGGCATTTCTATCATCTGACCTAACGGCAGAAGATAAACACGCCACGATAAGACCACGAGACATATTGCTGACACTCGCCTACTTCGTTAGAGCGACAAGTCAAATAATCTGATGGTGTGTGTACCGAAGGTCTTACAGTACGCACACCACAGAAATAAATGGAATGATGAGGATGAAACTAATGAAGACGTAACGACACGAAATTACTGCAGTGCAGACCGTTCAGATATGCTGAACTTGCAATGTAATAAACAATGAAGTGGAAGACATAAAGGGTGACAATTATTGAACTACACTCCTGGAAATGGAAAAAAGAACACATTGACACCGGTGTGTCAGACCCACCATACTTGCTCCGGACACTGCGAGAGGGCTGTACAAGCAATGGTCACACGCACGGCACAGCGGACACACCAGGAACCGCGGTGTTGGCCGTCGAATGGCGCTAGCTGCGCAGCATTTGTGCACCGCCGCCGTCAGTGTCAGCCAGTTTGCCGTGGCATACGGAGCTCCATCGCAGTCTTTAACACTGGTAGCATGCCGCGACAGCGTGGACGTGAACCGTATGTGCAGTTGACGGACTTTGAGCGAGGGCGTATAGTGGGCATGCGGGAGGCCGGGTGGACGTACCGCCGAATTGCTCAACACGTGGGGCGTGAGGTCTCCACAGTACATCGATGTTGTCGCCAGTGGTCGGCGGAAGGTGCACGTGCCCGTCGACCTGGGACCGGACCGCAGCGACGCACGGATGCACGCCAAGACCGTAGGATCCTACGCAGTGCCGTAGGGGACCGCACCGCCACTTCCCAGCAAATTAGGGACACTGTTGCTCCTGGGGTATCGGCGAGGACCATTCGCAACCGTCTCCATGAAGCTGGGCTACGGTCCCGCACACCGTTAGGCCGTCTTCCGCTCACGCCCCAACATCGTGCAGCCCGCCTCCAGTGGTGTCGCGACAGGCGTGAATGGAGGGACGAATGGAGACGTGTCGTCTTCAGCGATGAGAGTCGCTTCTGCCTTGGTGCCAATGATGGTCGTATGCGTGTTTGGCGCCGTGCAGGTGAGCGCCACAATCAGGACTGCATACGACCGAGGCACACAGGGCCAACACCCGGCATCATGGTATGGGGAGCGATCTCCTACACTGGCCGTACACCACTGGTGATCGTCGAGGGGACACTGAATAGTGCACGGTACATCCAAACCGTCATCGAACCCATCGTTCTACCATTCCTAGACCGGCAAGGGAACTTGCTGTTCCAACAGGACAATGCACGTCCGCATATATCCCGTGCCACCCAACGTGCTCTAGAAGGTGTAAGACAACTACCCTGGCCAGCAAGATCTCCGGATCCGTCCCCCATTGAGCATGTTTGGGACTGGATGAAGCATCGTCTCACACGGTCTGCACGTCCAGCACGAACGCTGGTCCAACTGAGGCGCCAGGTGGAAATGGCATGGCAAGCCGTTCCACAGGACTACATCCAGCATCTCTACGATCGTCTCCATGGGAGAATAGCAGCCTGCATTGCTGCGAAAGGTGGATATATACTGTACTAGTGCCGACATTGTGCATGCTCTGTTGCCTGTGTCTATGTGCCTGTGGTTCTGTCAGTGTGATCATGTGATGTATCTGACCCCAGGAATGTGTCAATAAAGTTTCCCCTTCCTGGGACAATGAATTCACGGTGTTCTTATTTCAATTTCCAGGAGTGTAGATTGATTTGTTTCGGTGTTCTTTTCTTAAAAGTTATAATTTTATAATAAAAGATGAAAGATTAATTAAAGCAATGAGGTGGGATTCTAAGTTGTATGACATGAGTTTACTAAGTTACTTGTCTTCTTCTCAATTTATAAAGTTCATTTTTATGCATACTGGTACCATGTTCAATATTTTATAATGAGATGGACTGCAATATGGCTGCAAGTACTTTGGGTAGAATCAGACTGATTAGTACGTGGAACCGAGCAAGGTGAAGCAGTGGCTAGCACACTGGACTCGCATTCGGGAAGGCGACGGTTCAATCCCGCGTCCGCCCATCCTGATTTAGGTTTTCCGTGATTTCCCTAAATCGCTCCAGGCAAATGCCGGGATGGTTCCTTTCAAAGGGCACGGCCGACTTTCTTCCCTGTCCTTCCCAAATCCGATGAGACCGATGACCTCGCTGTTTGGTCTCTTCCCCCAAACAACCCAACCCAACCCAAGTACGTGGAATTTATTTGTATGGCGTCACGTATCTGTGATGTTTCATAAAGAAATGGGGTGAAACCTTCAGGCACTGCAACAGTAGCATAATGCTTTGTGAAATATACATCAAGTAACGCATTAGAGTTGTTTGTTTAAATATGTGTTCATGGCAGGCTTATTTATTAAGTAGCTCTCTGGATTGGGTGTAGAAAAAATTTTTTAAGCATCAATGGTCAATATTTACGTGGTTTCTACTAGTTAATCCCTATACAAATGAGGGGCTTGAATTATTAAAAGCGAAATACAATACGTAAATAACCTATAAATCTTGAAGGGAAAGGCATTGTTGAAGATACGACTATTACACCAAAAATTTGCGGTGGACTGGCCACTAAACTTAGCCTTACACAAACCTACGAGATGTGATGGCAGCTCGTAACACTGTGTTCTGTATAGTAATTCTGGGTATTATTTGACGTAAAAAAAAAGAGGGAACTGGTGCTTCAAGTTCCAAAAATACTTATGAAATACAGAGTCCCCTTCCTCGAGCTCCTTGTGTAGTGTGATTTTCCCCTTCTGTATCACGTAATGACTTTGTTGGACCCACATTTTTTGCGTTGTTTTGTACTTCCGTCTTCCTTCTCTAATATACAAGCTGTTCCTGCAAGCTGCACTTCGCGCGTAAAAATAGTTGAAAGTCATTTTGCGAAAATCGCAATTCCCGCGAAAAAACAGTTGAGGACGGCCACGCGAATTGGATCGAGTGACTTGAAGTGACTTGACGTTCCGTGACGTGACAAACAGAGTGAATACGTCTTGACGTGACGGTGCCGTGACGTGACGGTGCCGTGACGGCCAGTGTGAATTTGCCTATAAATCCCATTGTGTGGGATGAAGTGGGGAGACACCGCAGCACGTCCACGTGCATCTGCTGGAGGAATGGAACGCCATACCAAAGAACTCTTTACCAACCTTGTAGTCAGCATGCGAGCACATTGCAGAGTATACATTGCTGTCCATTGTGATCACACACCATATTAAAATCCATCTCTCGGCTTTTGTAATGTCCACGGAACCGTCGTAAAACACGGTGACTTCAGTGTAATTATTTTCTTTGAACAAAAGTAGTAGTAGTAGTAGTAGTAGCATTATTTTCCGTAGATCTCTTTTTACAAGGATGTAGGACATGTCAAAGTATTTATAAGTTCAGACCAATTTAAAATAAGCTAATTCGTATACACATATATTTACAGACTTCTAGTTAGACACAATCATTATATTTACTCCTGGTATACAATACTTTTTTTACAAATAACTTATTAAATAATGTAATGCCACAGCGTTCACTATCAGTCACTGCACACACTATACACAAATTGTTTCATAACGCTTCACTCACTACATGCACTGGTGATCTCTGGGCCATTTTCTGTATCACAACTTCCCATTTGCTATCCTGAAAAAGTAAGTCACCATTCCTGCATAATGACTAAGATGTTGAGCTTAGAAAGGGGAAGAGGCGTTAGTATTGTGCTACGTATTTCTAGAAAGGAAAAAAAAACATAAAGTGAAGGTGTTATGTGGAATGTTAAATGTTTTATAATTATTATTATTGTTATTTATTTGTATAAAATTTTTCATCAAACCCCTAGTCTGTTTTACCTAAGTAATCCTTCAATGCATAAAATGTATTGCGTAACATGTACTTTTTACCTGCCTCTTTAAATAAGTGTATATTTGCAATTTATTGTACAGTTTTATTCCTTGGTGGAAAATGCTGTAGTGAGTTTTAGGCGCTACAGTCAGGATCTGCGCGACTGCTACGGTCGCAGGTTCGAATCCTGCCTCGGACATGGATGTGTGTGATGTCTTTAGGTTGGTTAGGTTTAAGTAGTTCTAAGTTCTAGGGGACTGATGACCTCTGATGACCTCAGAAGTTAAGTCCCATTGTGCTCAGAGTCAGCTGAACCACTTTTGTGAGTTTTATGTTTATTTTTTCTTGGTACATGTAAGTTGATTCTATCTCTTGTTGCAGTAATTAATTACCAGTGTTATTTTTGATGTGTATAACTGACTGGTAAATGTAGTCACATGGGGCAGTTAAAATCCCCAATATTTTGAACAGATCTTTACAATGAGCTCGACTAGTATTTTTGGTTATTATTCTAATGGCTATTTTCTGGAGTTTCAAAACTGTGTTCATATTTTGTACATTTGTTCATCAAAAAAGAATGCCATAGCTAAGAACTGAGTGCACATATGAGTAATATGTAACTAAAAGACACTACATGCTACACACTGATTATAGGATTCTAAGGGCATAACATGCTGATGACATTCTGTTTGCAAGTATCTTTAGGTGTTCACAACACTTCAACTGAAAATCAATATTCATTCCTAGAAATTATGCATATTTCTGTTCTGTTTCTTTCAGTTACGAATTTACTATGCTGCAGCAGTTCTTTCTATGTATGGTCCAAGTTTAATCGAGCTATGTTAGCTGGAAGTAACTAATTATTCTTTATATGCATAAATGATTTGGCGGGTATGGTGGGCAGTTATCTGCGGTTGTTTGCTCATGATGCTGTGGTATACGGTGAGGCGTCGAAGTTGAGTGACTGGAAAAGGATACAAGGTGACTTCGACAACATTTCTGGTTGGTGTGATGAATGGCAGATAGCTCTAAATGTGGAAAAACTTAAGTAATGCTTTCTAGAAATACGTAGCACAATACTAACACCTCTTTCTCTATACTTGGGAATGGTTTATTAATAAAGGGGTGGACTCCCATTTGTCCGTAATACAGTTGCGATTCTTCTTGGAATACTGGCATATATTGATTGTATAGTCTCCAGTGGAATGTTATGCCACTCATCGATCAAAACCTCTTCTAACTCTGGTGGGACGAGGGAGGCGGAAATCTGCTCTGGAGTCTGCTCTCCAATATCGCCCACGGGTGTTCGATAATGTTGGGCTGTGCTGGCCAGCGAAGACGCTGCAGTTCAGTTGCATGCTCCTAATACTACCTGGCTGTGTGAATGGGTGCATTATCGTCTTGAAACATGGCCGCATTGTTGGGGAACAACATTTGCATCATGGGGTGCACCTGATCACCTAAAATACTCAAATAATCGTTGACTGTAACACGGCCTTTGAGGATAATGATGGGACCAGCAGAATGCCATGACATGATTGCCCACACCATCACACTTCCACCTCCATGCAAGCAATCAGGATTGTAGGCTTCTTTTGGCGTTCTCTAGACGCAAATCCCGCCTGACGTTCGAAATAACGAAAACGTTGACTCGTCGGACCATATGACGTGTTTCCAGTCATCAGCCGTGAAGTATTTATGCTCCTAGTTCACATGGTTCTAAGCACTATGGGACTTAACATCTGAGGTCATCAGTACCCTAGACTTAGAACTACTTAAACCTAACTAACCTAAGGACATCACACACATCCATACCTGAGGCAGGATTCGAATCTGCGACCGTAGCAGCAGCGCGGTTCCGGACTGAAGCGCCTAGGATATGCTCCTGACACCATGTTTTACTCTTCTTTGCGTTAGTTGTCTTTGCTAATGGTTTCAGCACAGCAGCTCGTCCATGAATAAACGCTTTATGGAGTTCTCAGCGGGCAGTGTCGATAGATACGGTTCTCGAAGGTGTCTATTGAGCTCTGCAGCCACTTTAGCACTTCACGTAGTTTTGTGTTGTTTTGACACAATTCGTTTTAGCGTACGACGATCTCTGTCATATACTTTTGATTTGCGCCCACTGTCAGGTTTACAAGATGGATGTCTTTCCATGTTTTGTGTAGGCTGTCATGACTGTTGAAACAGTTGCTCTTGAAACATTCAGTAAGTTGGCTGTCCTAGTTACCGATGCTCCAGCAAATCGGGCCCCCACAATCTGCGATATTTGGTACTCCGTTAGGTCTTTCATTGCACGTCAACCTCGGCCTTAGAATGCACATTCGAAGTGTACGCTACTCTTAAACAACCTGCACTGATGCCTAGAGCGTACTGAACAAGCACAGTCTAGTGCTACACTTGCCTTACCTGCGCTGTTGACAGTCAAACACAACCATCCCATTTCTATCATTGTTCACATTATTTTGTCTATCCCCTGTAGATGTAGAGGCAGATGATGGGAAAGTTTCTTTCATCGTTACGTTTTGCGCAGCAATGTAGGAAATATCAAACAAAGAAGAGGAACTGAGATTGTTACATCATCCTTGAGCCGCGGTAAAAATTGCTGTTTTGCAGAGCGCGCCGCAGCGCGTAGTGTGAAGCAGTCGCCCTCCGTTTCTGGCGGTGGCGCCGCTGTGGCAGTCGGAGCTTTGGTGTCTCCCTCTGGTGGGAAAGGGGGAAGGTTGCCTGTTCACGTGCATTTAAGGCGCGTTATGAGCTCGCCAGTCGGTCAGTCTGGGTCAGTCTCTCGTCCCCAGCTTGCTAGTCGCTCTCGTCTGCATTTGTTAGGCAGTTAGTGTCTGTCTATCGTTCGGAGTGCTAGTATGTCTATCGTTCGGATCGACCTTTAAAGCCAGCAAAATGAGAGTCTTTCCACTCCGCCAGTAAGAGATCTCAGCGAGTGGTCGCACGGCCGGGGCTTAGTTCGTGCATCTGAGTCTGTACGTTAGGCCGCCAGTCTGCTCGAGTTTGCTCAGGCAATGGTCATTGGCGGTTGGATTGATCGGTTGGTCGGTCGCGCACTGAGACACAAGGTGACTTGTCCGTCTTGAGCGTCGGCATATGTGAGGTCGCCACGTGAGTCCAGTGGGCCGCGTCGTCTAGCGAGGGGTAGTGGCTTCCCGGTCGACACGAGAGCAACAGGAGTCAACCCAGGACATCAGTCTGGCCGGTGCGAGCTGCGACGCCGTGCGACGGGAGATCGGAGGGCCTTCCTGCGTCCGTTGAAGCGGCTGGCAGCGGACGGTTCGGGAGAGCGATTTGGGGGTGCTGCGCCAGGTCTTCTCGAGAAATCGCAGTTTATTAGAAATTAAGTGATTGGTGATATGTTGTTTGATTTACTGTTGTTAAATTCTACTTGTTTTCTTGGCGAGGTCACCAGCCGTTTTGCTTTGGGGTCGTTCCACCATTCTTCTCCGTTTGCCCACCCGCGGGAAGGTGGTTGTTTATAAATTTGGGTGGTCCGTTTTTCCCTTGTGGAGTAGGGGCGGGTTAGAGCAACCTGCGGTTCGGGTTGTTCGGTAATCTCCCTATCAATCTACCGTACGTTAGTAGCTGCCTCTGTCATGTTTGTCGGATTTGGTGTGTTAACGAATTTATTGCTTGGAGTGTAACGGCCTAATACCTGAAATACGTTTTGATCTTTGGAAATTTTGATATTATTGCCTATGATCTTGAGAGGCGGTGTCTGTGTACTGTAGAGCATCTTAACTACTGTTTGGCCAACCTTGTAGAATTTTTTATAAGATTGCATTTCATGGGCTTTTATTTAAATGATCATTGTAGTACACTCCTGGAAATGGAAAAAAGAACACATTGACACCGGTGTGTTAGACCCACCATACTTGCTCCGGACTCTGCGAGAGGGCTGTACAAGCAATGATCACACGCACGGCACAGCGGACACACCAGGAACCGCAGTGTTGGCCGTCGAATGGCGCTAGCTGCGCAGCATTTGTGCACCGCCGCCGTCAGTGTCAGCCAGTTTGCCGTGGCATACGGAGCTCCATCGCAGTCTTTAACACTGGTAGCATGCCGCGACAGCGTGGACGTGAACCGTATGTGCAGTTGACGGACTTTGAGCGAGGGCGTATAGTGGGCATGCGGGAGGCCGGGTGGACGTACCGCCGAATTGCTCAACACGTGGGGCGTGAGGTCTCCACAGTACATCGATGTTGTCGCCAGTGATCGGCGGAAGGTGCACGTGCCCGTCGACCTGGGACCGGACCGCAGCGACGCACGGATGCACGCCAAGACCGTAGGATCCTACGCAGTGCCGTAGGGGACCGCACCGCCACTTCCCAGCAAATTAGGGACACTGTTGCTCCTGGGGTATCGGCGAGGACCATTCGCAACTGTCTCCATGAAGCTGGGCTATGGTCCCGCACACCGTTAGGCCGTCTTCCGCTCACGCCCCAACATCGTGCAGCCCGCCTCCAGTGGTGTCGCGACAGGCGTGAATGGAGGGACGAATGGAGACGTGTCGTCTTCAGCGATGAGAGTCGCTTCTGCCTTGGTGCCAATGATGGTCGTATGCGTGTTTGGCGCCGTGCAGGTGAGCGCCACAATCAGGACTGCATACGACCGAGGCACACAGGGCCAACACCCGGCATCATGGTGTGGGGAGCGATCTCCTACACTGGCCGTACACCACTGGTGATCGTCGAGGGGACACTGAATAGTGCACGGTACATCCAAACCGTCATCGGACCCATCGTTCTACCATTCCTAGACCGGCAAGGGAACTTGCTGTTCCAACAGGACAATGCACGTCCGCATGTATCCCGTGCCACCCAACGTGCTCTAGAAGGTGTAAGTCAACTACCCTGGCCAGCAAGATCTCCGGATCTGTCCCCCATTGAGCATGTTTGGGACTGGATGAAGCGTCGTCTCACGCGGTCTGCACGTCCAGCACGAACGCTGGTCCAACTGAGGCGCCAGGTGGAAATGGCATGGCAAGCCGTTCCACAGGACTACATCCAGCATCTCTACGATCGTCTCCATGGGAGAATAGCAGCCTACATTGCTGCGAAAGGTGGATATACACTGTACTAGTGCCGACATTGTGCATGCTCTGTTGCCTGTGTCTATGTGCCTGTGGTTCTGTCAGTGTGATCATGTGATGTATCTGACCCCAGGAATGTGTCAATAAAGTTTCCCCTTCCTGGGACAATGAATTCACGGTGTTCTTATTTCAATTTCCAGGAGTGTATATAAAGTTGCCACCCTTTCACCGTAAGACTTTTCTTAGAAGTTAAAATCAAGTTGCACCTTCGGTGGCAAGGTTAATATTTTAATTGTTAGTGTTTTGTATCCTTTACATCCCTCCTACGGGGGGGGGGGGGGGGGGAGCATAGTTTGTGTGCTTGTGTAAATTGTTAAAACTCTTAGTTTAAAGTTATCTGGTGTTTTGCAGATTTGCACCAGTGTAGTCTTTCAGAGGCTGTTGTGAGCAGTCGTAACTACGGCCATGTCAAAAGGGAGCGCCAAGGTTCTCTGCCCGAAAGCTCATACTGTCAGAACTTATTTCTTTCTGCCTCTGAATAAATTGTAACTTTGATATATAGAGGGCGCTTTCTGATTATAATGTTAAATCTGTTTCTCTTAAAAAATGGTTTTAGGCACTATTAAAGTGAATAAAATTCCCATTTGTTAAAAGGAATTTGGTTATGATTTCATCAGTTACTCCCTGGCAACTACTTCCATGCTTACATAATGTGATTAAATGTGTTAATGTTGTTGATGAATCGCTAGTAAATAAAGTTCTTAAGAATATTCTTTGAATATAAATCACGGTTCAATCCTAGTCGTTCATATGGGGATAAAGAGAAGCAAATCACGTGGAGTGGAAACCTGAACAGCGCGTGCTGCTTGCCTGCCAGTACAGGAGGTGGTACAGCGGTACAGTTCCTCGCGACGCTGTGGGAGTGTGGCGAGGTTGGGCGAGCAGTGGGCGAGTTGCCAGCGCGGGCCGTGGCTGCGGCAGCGGCAGCGGCGGCCATTATCTAATTCGCTGACAGAGGCCCGCTCCCAGCACGCTGGGCCGCGTGGCCTTGTATTGTGTGGCGGCGCGCGCGCCCATACAGCTCCTCAGCGGTAGCGTACGCCGCGCCTCTCAACGAGGTCAAAGACCTATGGCGGCCGTCGCGAAAATGGCCATCTCAAGGTCACCTCACCGTCTTACAGCACTGACAGCTAGTGAAAATTCCAAACGTTAGTATAAGTTCAAAAAGAGAGAAAAATCAGACTATTTTTGTTCTAGAACATGACGGAGTACTTTCCAAAAGAAAACACTTGCTAACTGCTACGAAAAAAAGTAAACAGAAACTAACGTTACAAGAAATTTTGAAGAAAGATAATTTTTGCTTCAACCGGTTGCAAAAAAACAGAACCACTGACATATCTCGACTTAAAAAAGATACACGTGTGTCCTCAAAGTTTATAAAAGTGTGTGATACATATTTTACTATGAAAACGTAAAAGTATTCCGAGTTAAAAAAAGTGCCGTCAGATGTGTGAAACTATTCCGCCTTGTTAACGAAACATGTCGTCGCTGATCAATTTGCATTCTGTTGGACCTCGCAGAAACTCCCAGAGAGAGAAATGGTTCAAATGGCTCTGAGTACTAAGGGACTTAACTTCTGAGATCATCAGTCCCCTAGAACTACTTAAATGTAACTAACCTAAGGACATCACACACATCCATGCCCCAGGCAGGATTCCAACCTGCGACCGTAGCGGTCACGCGATTCCAGACTGTAGCGCCTAGAACCGCACGGCCACTCACGCCGGCTCCAAGAGACAGTTCTTAAGAAAACTATGATACTAATTTTTGTAACATCTAACACTTCATAATTGTATCGAGTCACGTATGAACGCATTTTACACCGAAGAGCCAGAGAACCTGGTACACCTGTTTAATATCGTGTAGGGCCCCCGCGAGCATGCAGAAGTGCCGCAACACGACGTGGCATGGACTCGACTAATGTCTGAAGCAATGCTGGAGAGAACTTCCACCATGAATCCTGCAGGGCTGTCCATAAATCCCTAAGAATACGAAAGGTTGGAGTTCTCTTCTGAACAGCACTTTGCAAGCATCCCAGACATACTCAATAATGTTTATGTTTGTGGAGTTTGGTGGCCAGCGGAAGTGTTTAAACTCAGAAGAGTGCTCCTGGAGCCACTCTGTAGCAGTTCCGGACGTGTGGGGCGTCGCTTTGTCCTGCTGGGATTGCCCAAGTCCGTCGGGATTCACTGTGAACATGAATGGATGCAGGTGATCAGGCAGGATGCTTACGTACGAGTCACCTGTCAGAGTCGCACCTAGACGTACCTGGGATATCATATCACTACAGCTGCAGTCGCCTCACACCACTACAGAGCCTCCACCAGCTTGAACAGTACCCTGCTGACATACAGGGTCAATCGATTCATGAGGTTGCCTCCATACCCGTACACGTCCACCCGCTCGATACAATTTGAAGCGAGACTCGTCCGACCAAGCAACACGTTTCCAGTCATCGACAGCCCAATGTCTGAGTTGACGGGCCCAGGCTACGAAAGCCCATTAGGATGGTGTTTCATTGAGTGTTTCGCACGCTGACACTTGTTGATAGTCCAGCTTTGAAATCTGCAACAATTTGAGGGAGGATTTCACTTCTGTCACGCTGAACGATTCTCTTCGGTCGTCGTTGGTCCCGTTCTTGCAGAATCTTTTTCCGGCCGCAGCGATGTCGGAGGCTGGATGTTTTACCGAATTCCTGATATTCACGGCACACTCGTGAAATGATCGTACCGGAAAATCCCCACTTCATCGTTATCTCGGAGATGCTGTGTCCCATCGTTTGTGCGCCGACTCTAACGCCACGTTAAAACTCACTTAAATCTTGATAACCTGGCATTGTAGCACAAGTAACAGATCTAACAACTGCGCCAGGCACTTATATAGGCGTTGCCGACTGCAGAGCTTTCTTCTACCAGTTTACATATCTCTGTATTTGAATACGCAAGCCTGCACCAGTTTCTTTGGTGTATTTACGAGAGACTCCGTGTACGGCTGCGCGCCGCCAAGATTTTAGTTCCGACGGATCCCCTTAATACGACTGAGAATATTCCCTACCTCACGAAAACTTTTTATTTGCAGCTCCTATTGACCCTTCGTCACTGCTCCCATCGCCCAAAGCGCCGATATAGTCTGTACAAAAGTAACTGTAGGTATTTTGAGGCCAATATTTCCGTTGAAGTCGATCAAAATGTATTTGTGCATATGGTTTTGTACAACCAAATATTTATCGATGTATAGTACAAGCAGAACACGCAATAAGTGCCATGCATGCGAAACTTCGATTTTGCTGCTACAGTGTCTCTGCATTCCATCAAAAATTTTGGTCATCATTACATTTTCTGTATCTAAAACAAAGTGAGCGGAGAAGAAAAAGAGCTGAGGTCTCTGAGCCACAATAACTTATTTTTTCACGGAGATTATCCTGTATTTTTCTAGCCATTTCACACTCTCCCTGTTGTAGTATCAAAGTGCAGCCCTATGCAATATCTTATGTCAAAATCGTCAAATTCCGCAGATTTCCGTTTTTATTTTCATTCCTTTCTTGCAGAATCAAAACATGTGCCCACATCTAGAGATTCTGCCGACGTTACGGCAATGTCAATATGAATGCTGTCGATTCGAAAATACCAAAAAGATATGGTGTGTCATTTTATGAACTAGTGCTAAATTTATATAATTTATGGCTTCTTTACAGCTGACAAAATCACTAAAAAAATTCAGTACATTCGATAGGACAATTCTAGACTGTTTTCGAATGTCTTTTCGCCCTTTACGTATGCAAACCCGTGTAGCACTACATGTCGACCCTTGCTCCTGCATTTCGCTCTCTGCTAAACAAACGTCAACGCACTGTTTTATGGAAGACTGAAACCCCATGTGAACATTCTACATCACATGGAAACACTCAACATTCAGATGGCACTGACGGACTGATCAGTTAACCGTCTGTATGTGGCAATAATGCTATGACGCAGGCGAATCACAGTGTGCTTACCGCCTGAAGACTGCAGGCAGCAGGTTTGACCTTGAGGTCTCTATTTTCATGACGGACGCTCTAGTAACTTTCTTCCAGATGGATGATGAGAAATAGTTTTTAGTCGCATTACTGTTGCTAAGCGTGCGTCTTGTTTTAACTTTGGATTAGAGAAAACATGTAATTGTTTCTCTAGCAGCTACAGTAAAGTCAGTGTATCAAATGTTCGGCAGAAGTTGGTAGCGACAAGTTCAGCGTAATGATGATATATTTTTACTCAAAGAATATAAGAATCGAATTGTAGGATACTCCCGGGATTCAGGGCTAAATGAATCCAGTGGGAACTGGAAAACGGGCCAGCCAGGGCAGAAGTCTATTAGTCTCTACATGGAATTAAATCACGTCAGCACAGCCTGCATGAAGTCGTTATGTTGTTGGAAGACAATGCCAAGGAGATCTCAATGATATCGCACAGGCGCCACCTTACCGCGACTGAAATGTAACACTTGCTGTTCTAATTTCTGGCCATGCAAACCAGGCTGAGATATGTACTGTAACATGCATCTTCGATGCCCTATTGCCTACCAGGAATCCATAGATACTCATTTGAGAAGCCATCCACTATCGTCCAAACACCCTAATTTTACCCACCACCCCACCAACGCCACCGACAGCTCCTTCATACATATGTCTCTGGATACTAAACTCAAGCAGTCCGGGCGGCTCTCCCCGACGGAGGTTCGAGTCCTCCCTCGGGCATGGGTGTGTGTGTGTCGTCCTTAGTGTAAGTTAGATTAAGTAGTGTGTAAGTCTAGGGACCGATGACCTCAGCCGTTTGGTCCGATAAGGCCTTACCACAAATTTCCAAATTTCAAGCAGGGTTGAGGAAGGAAGCACCTTAGCTCCTACCTTGGGCAAGACGTGGCCACGTAGCACCGAACACAGCAAGCAACGTGGTCTACATCTACATCAATACTTCGCAAGCCACCTCACGTCGTGTGTTGGAGGGTACCTCTGCTGCCACTAACAGATCCGCCCTTTCCCTGTCCCATTCGCGAATTGCACGTGAAAAGAATGATTGTCGGCAAGCCTCTATTACCTCTAAAATCTGGAATTTTCTCGTTTTCATTTCACGAGACGTACGTTTTGTTGAGCATCTCTGTAACGCTCTCGCGATCCGGTGGCGAAACACAGTTCTCTTCGTTGGATCTGTTGTGACTTGGCAAGACAGCCAAGCCACTAGGAGGTGAAGCCGAAAGGCACGCGTTTAAGCTCATGCAGGCTGGCGTGAGGTCTGGAACAGTTAAAGGATTTGAGTCTAGAAAATAAAGTACGTAGCTGTTGGAATACTTAACTTTAATCCATAATTGGTGAACATCGGTCTGACGGTACATGCATCACAAGATAAATAGCAAATGATAATGGCGCCTTGCTAGGTCGTAGCAAATGACGTAGCTGAAGGCTATGCTAACTATCGTCTCGGCAAATGAGAGCGTAATTTGTCAGTGAACCATCGCTAGCAAAGTCGGCTGTACAACTGGGGCGAGTGCTAGGAAGTCTCTCTAGACCTGCCGTGTGGCGGCGCTCGGTCTGCAATCACTGACAGTGGCGCCACGCGGGTCCGACGTATACTACCGGACCGCGGCCGATTTAAAGGCTACCACCTAGCAAGTGTGGTGTCTGGCAGTGACACCACAGGATCCACTCTGTCTCTTCCATTAGTCCTGGTAAGGGTTCCATGTCCATGAACAGTACTCAAGAATCGGTCGAACAAGAGCCTTGTAGGCAACGTCTTTAGTGGATGTACAGGCTGCCCGAAAAGTCTTTCCCTGATTACATAAATTGATAACTCAGGCTAGAAGTAAGATACAAATATGAAACTGGTGTCTAACTGTTTACAAACTATCAAAGTTTTCTTCACACATCAGTAAACTTCCACATGAGCACCCTTGGTAGCACGTAGCACATCTAGGCGATATTCAATTTCCGTCCACACATTAGCCAACATCGCTGGAGGGATCGAATCAACGACTGTGGTTATCCGTTGCCGCAGGGTTTCAACATCTGGTACACGTGTTCGGTAGACCTCGTCCTTGACATAACTCCATAAAAAGAAGTCTGATGGGGTTATGTCACGAGAGCGTGGAGGCCAAACCTTTGGCCCATCACGACTAATCCATCGCCCAGGAAAGGCATATCGAGATAGACACGGACGTCCAAACCCCAATGAGGCGATACACCGTCTTGCTGAAACAAGACATCGGGGTGAAACTGAAGCAGCTGAGGAACAGCATACAGTTGCAACATGTCCAGATACACTGCAGATGTGATGGTAGCCTCAGCGAAGATGAATGGCCCGATAATTCGATCGTGCAATAGCGCGCACCAAACATTCACCTTTGGGCTACCTCTGGTGCACTCCATGACCTCGCCAGGGGGTTGTCAACCCCAAATGCGCACATTATGGCGATTCACTACTCCACTGACAAAAAAGGTCGCTTCGTCGGAAAGGGCAATTCGTCTGAGATAACCATCATCGTCCTCAATACGTGATAGCATTTCGACCACAAAGTCATATCGACGTGTACTGTCATTGAGCAACAAGGCCTGAACGATTTGCACTTTGTACGCACGAAACAATAAACGTTTGTGTAAAATGTCATGGAGAGAGCTTTTTGGCACCTGTAATTCACGTGAGGCCCTGCGCACCGATTTCTTCGGACTTCGAAGAAAAGACTGCCTTACAGCTTCCACCATGTTTGCTGAGGTTCTTGGTCGACCAGACCTCAGAAGGTCAACAACCGATCCTGTGTTCTTGAACTTCTCATACCAGGCTTTAATGCTCTTGACATCAGGTGGATTCCTTCCAAATGTTGTCTGGAAGTGTCTGCACTGTGGTTGGTGATCGTGTCTCATGGTACCACAGGACACACTGTGCCTTCTCCTGATTGGTTAGCATGGCTTCTTGGGCACTGCACCTCATCCACTACTTACGTACAGCGAACCTAAAACAGAAAAAAAACTTTGATAGTTGTAAACAATTCGACACAAGTTTCATATTTGTATCTTACTTCTAGCCTGAGTTATCAATTTATGTAATCAGGAAAAGTCTTTTCGAACACCCTGTATTACATTTCTTTAAGATTCTTCCCATGAATCTGGCATATGCTTTCACACTACTTGATTAATTTTTTTATTTGGTCATTCCGCTTAACGTCGCTCCGGATAGATATTCATAGATATTTTGCAGTGGTTACTGTTCCCAGCAATTTGTAATAAATAGTGTAGTTGTGTATTAGTGGATTTCTTTTCTCATGCATACGTTCAATCAACTGTCAGTCTTTACACCTTTCATCCATGTTTTGCAGGTCATTCTGAAAATGGATCCTGTCTTCTGGCGTTGCTACCTTCTTATAGAGACCGCGTCATCTGCGAAAGGCCTTAAATAGTTTTCTACGAATTCTACTAGATCATTTACATAAACTGTAAACAATAACAATCCTATCACACTTCCTTGCGGTACTCCCGTAATTACCTTTACACCTGTCGATTTTGTTTCGTTGGGAGAGAAGTGTCGATTTCTATGTGCAAGGTCCTATAATCGGAATGTCATATTTTTCCACTAAACCTTCCTGAAGTCGAGCAACATGGCATCGTCCTGAGCCTCGATTATAGCGCTGTGGATGGAGAAACGATACTAATTCTGGAACCTTTCCACACATGCTCCTGCAGTCTAGTAATGTCATATAAAGTTTTTCTGTGCCGATATGTGCAAAGAGCATTGTCTGAAATTAATGTACCTGATGTATCTTCGGTTCGGCACGCAATGGGTCTCTGATATGAAGGGGGATTCCTCTGACCTAAAAATTAACCATGTGTATACCACATTGACTCCACCACTGTAACAGCCGCTTTCTACCTGTAGTGCATGCCTGACATACTAAAGAGAACCCTGCAAATCTCCACGCGATAGAGGAGGTCGAGAAATTCTCGTCCGATACCATCGCAGTATCATCTGAGCCTCTGGTTTAGACGTTCCACTCTGCTCCAAATCACAAGGTCCGTGATCGACCTTCAATACAAGGCTGCAAATAGTGAGCTTAGCCTGCACACCGCATGCGATGTTAGCTAGCTGTCGTCGTCGAATCAGCCATCTGCCTGTAGGAGCTAAGGATGACCTCAAAACCCAAGCGGCAGGCTTCATTCGTGTCGTCATGTGCCACGATTTGCAGCCGGTTGCACCCAGCGCGCTCGACAGCCGCTGGCAGGGCTTCCTCAGTCTCATACAAGATCACCCTCCCCCTTCCAACAAACAAGCCCAGTGCCCACTGGCATTCTTTCACGACCTGCCTGAAATTACCCTGAGGAGCTCCATCACACGGCAGATGCTGGAGCTTCCAATGACTAGCTTACCTGCCCTCTGCACTTGTCCTGACTGAGCAGATAAATAAGCCACTGGTCCAACAGGACAGGCGCCCAATGGTTCAAATGGTTCTGAGCACTATGGGACTTAACATCTGAGGTCATCAGTCCCCTAGAACTTAGAACTACTTAAACCTAACTAGCCTAAGGACATCACACACATCCATGCCCGAGGCAGGATTCGAACCTGCGAATGTAGCGGTCGCGCGGTTCCAGACTGAAGAGCCTAGAACCGCTAGGCCACCGCGGCCGGCCAGGCGCCAAATGCTGGCTCAGAAGCAGTGTCAACACTGGGTAGCAACCCGTACCTATTGCTAGGCCATAAGGAGTCAACCATTTGGCCAGTTCCCACTGTTACCTTCTGCCGAGAAAACTCACCACTGGGGGCCTCTCACTCTCGACTGAAGACAGACCAGTCAGACGTTGCTTATCAGAATTCACAGCGACAGCTGGGTCACCAGCGGATTCCAACGGTACCAAAGGTTTTGCAAGTTTCATCTCCATTGCGTTATGCAGCTTCGTAACTGAGATACATTCATAAACCAATGACAAATATAGATACACATCAGAAACTTACAAAATGCTAAAAAACGTCAGGACTGGCGCCAGATACAGACTAGACTGAACGCTACGCAACACTCCCTATTAACTTACACAGCTCGAGCAATATTAATGACTTTGCATCCTTTCTATTTGATATTCTCGCAATTCCTTACGATCCTCAGTTCTACTACCTATTCCGTACAGTGGATGAACCTACGGATAAAACTGTCACACCCTTGGTTCCCTGCTTCCACAACCCCCACAACGTACCAAAGACAGAACTAAAGACACCAGTCAGGCACGTGGCATAAAACAAGTATTACACACATAACGCAATATCAACACCAGCCGGAACTGTCAGACATAAAAAAAACTCTCCCTTTGGTTTCTAGTGACCTTGAAAGTCTCCACGACACGATCCTTTCCACAGATTACTATCCATAGCAGTGGGAAACCTCCAGGATCCTCCTTCTCCTCAAACCAAAAGAATACCCCCACAGACTCAACTAAATATTTAACAAGGTCAGGTCTCTGAGGCCTTCCACTGCATCCATAAACAGTTTATTCAGCACATGCTCTGTCCTGCAAACTAGTGTGGCTCCTGTCCCAGCCTCTCCTCTGATGAAACATCTCCTATCCCATCATCCTAAAAAGCAAACATTAGCAATTCTTGCGAGCCTTGACCTAAAGAAGCCTTTGAACATGTATGCATTTCCTGCATTATCTTAAATTTCCAGACATATACACTTTCAGCTGCCTCTGTATGCCTTATCTAATCGCCAATCATTTGTCTTTATTAACAGTTCAATATTCCATGCCACCTCCATCCCTCTCCATCGTTTGCTATCGCCCTCCTCTTCATGCCATGGCCCGAACTACACCCCTAACTTCTTCTCTGTTTCTATCACCTGCCTCAACATATATCCTAATCGTCACAGTTACAATCTCCCAGACTGCATTGCTTATACTCACAGCCTCCGATCCTAACCTTCGCTCCTTTAGCTATCTGTTCCCAGTGCAGAACCTCCAATTTATATGAATGTGTAGCACTTCGTTTTAAAATACTGACTTTGCTGGGTCATCTTTTTATTTTAATTTTACTTCTTAATTAAAACGATGAAAAATTAGTTTTTTATTTAATACACTCAATCAAAATAATCTTCATAATAACAATAAAAACATACGTGTTTCACCTTTTTAATTATATTGTTTTGATTTATTATGTTTCAATCCCATTCGCTGACAAGTGGGATGTTTGTACTTCTCGCAGCCTACCAGTCACCCACATGAGGCGACAACAATGAAACTTGTTAAACCGCCTTCAAAGACGTTACTGGGTATGTTGGAGTCAATGACAGAAGATATGAGAAGCAGCGGCACGAAGCTCACTGCGACTGTCTGGGATCCTCTTCCGCCGCCCATACCACAGGAAATCACTCCTGCTGTACGCCTGAACGTCACATTCGCAGACCTCGTGGATCTACCAGATGAAGTAAAGTTCCACAAGAAGCTGTGAGCTGCTGAGCCCAGCGACCTGCCAACTTGCTGTGTTTGTCAGTCGCCCGCAGTATGATGGATCGCCCCATTAAAGCCACGGACAGCACTGCTCCATTTCCATCACAGAGTCGCCGTCCTGTTGTGAGGCGTCAAACACTGTTCTGTCGACACGGACAGAAATTCGCCCGTGTGGACTTCAAAGGGTGGATCATCAGCGAAGAAACTGCTAGAACCTTGGATATGTCAATATAACGATCATTTTCCAATTAATCCGTAAACAATGTATTTTCACTAAAAGGTGTTAAAGGGTAAGCAGCGTACAACGTAATACCACTCCAGTGGAAAGCTGAAGTGTTACGATTTATTCTAAAAGAAGAATCTCAGTCAATGGAAAATTATGAGAAACTTCATTAACTGAAAAATGTCACACTTTTTGCCAGAAAAAAGGAGTAGAAAAGAGTAACTGAAAAAAAGAAAAAACTAAATTCTGGGAACAGGATTATGGAACTGTGCGATGTTTCCACGTCATCATCTGAGTTATGGTCTCATTCGGATGTGATACACGTAGAAGGATGAGGGGTCAGCACACCACTCTCCTAGTCGTGGGGGGGGATTTTGCAGAACTTGGTCCAGCTACTTCTGATTCAGTCAGCTCCTTAGTCGGCATCGCGAGTCTTAGCGGGCCCCATACCAGTCGTTCCACAAAGGAAAAAAATCCCTCGCAGTACTGAGAATTGATCCCAGGTTCTCAGCATGGCGGTGACTACTCAGAAACGGAGGCAGGAGTTTCCGGTTCAGCAAGGAGAAAATAACGTTCCTCGCGTAAAAACAAAGATCTTTCTTCTCACATACAGGAAAAAGATATGGTGCGCTTAAAATCTTCGCTAAATGGATCGATATCTATATGACAAAATGTGTTAAAAAATTTCTGCGTGTATAGTGAGACACAAAACCATGGTAACTAGATATTACCACCTGCACATAACATGTGTTACGTTTACAAGTGCCTTTGTAAACATAGTCACTTGTAACCTAATCAAGGTCAAAGAATTTGAAAACTGGTTAGTAATTAACAAATGTAAGACATAACTCAGTTTGATTTACGTCTGTAAATATGAAATTATTGTGCCTGGAACGTTTTTACTTAACAGCTATTTCGTTTTACCTTTAAATCTAGAGGGGATGGAAGGGCTGACCTATAAAGTGAACATTTCAATTCCAATGGATTTATTAAATCCCCAAATAGATTTAACAGGCGCCACTTGGGCAAGATTTTTTTAAGAGACATTCATTACATAAAATCATAAGTTAATAAAACATTTCCCATAAGCATTAAGGACTGCCAGTCAGGCGAAATATTTAAGAAACTCATCACATAAGATCATAACCAAGTTAACAAGTTATTAGCCCACAATTTCCCACCAAAATTGAGAAAAGCCACTAAGGCTGAATTTAACCATAACTTTATCAAAACTCTAGTTAAGACATATTATTTAAAACCATTTTTATTTCTAAACTATACATGTAAAGTAACAGTTGACACAGAGCCCTGGCTTTACAGAAATACTCAAAACACATATATAATAAACGTACCTTGTCAATCTTCCAGAGTGAGCAACTTGTGAAATGAATCTTTATGGCATATACAGTTACAGCTTTGTAGAATGATCAATATGTAACAACGAAAGCAAGGTCCAAGCTTATAAGGCCGAAGTTTAACCACGAACGGTGGAACCGACTAAGAGAAGTAATACTTTGAACCAAGACGCAGCTCCGTTTGCACCCCACGTCGAGTAGACCGAAATGTGAAGCAAGTAAACGCTACCGAAGAGGACCACGAGCTCAGGCAAAGTCCACTGAACGTAAGCCAAACTTTTAATCTAAAGGGAAACCCTGTGCTTCTGTTGCCCACTGCCTCAGCTCACTGAAACACAGATCACATCTGACAACAGGTAGCAGAAAAACTTTTCTTAACCTTAACACTTAAGGTTGACCAGTAAATTACCCTATAAAATCAAGGCTAAACAATAACGAATTTCACTCACAAGTGCCTCCTTTAAGAGAAACAGTACTTGATACCAACACCAAGAGTGAGAAATGAACTGACTCAGAAAAATCAACACTCACTGAAACTTAATAACACATATCTGCAAATACATCAATATTTTGCGGAAGCAGAGCACGCGCCTAGGAAAAGGCCTCCAATGAAATCCAACAAACATAAGTCACATGTCTTGCAACATCTTACTGTACCAAGAGCGATCACAATGACAGTTAACTAAGCGCTCTTAGTAAATAGCATACTTAACTTGGTGTCTTGATGCTGGGGCGATTTTGCGAAGATGTCAAACCATCGCTTCGCAAGACCATAACAGCGTGTCCCTCCAAGGAAGCGGGCACATCCACAGCTCACGAGAATACACAGTGGCGGCCAACTCCAGCTGACTCTATTACAACCACGTGGCAACCGCCGCCCGGCCTCAGGCACATCGTCTTCGCTTCCTCATGTAATCGATTTAACATGTCCACACAGAAGTTCTTGCGAGCAATTTTATGTGTCCTTTGTTGCTTGTACGATCATCAATCTGTACGGTTTCAAATGCAAACTGTTTCTCAACACATGCCAAACAGTCGTATGTGGGATTTGCAGTTAGCGAGATGCATGCCAGGTCGATTTCGCAGGGTTGTTGACAAGACATCGTCTCACTCGCTCAACGACGTCGTCAGATGTGCTTGGACGACCTGATGATTTCACATGTCATACCGAGCACTCTGTTTCAATAAAACATTTATGCCACCCATAAATTTTAGGCCTACTAGGTGGATCTTTAGCGAACTTGGTACGAAAATTACGCTGAACGTCGCCGATTCTTCAAACCAAAACACACAGCTACTATGCGTGGGTTCAATGAATGCAACCATCTTTAACACAACTGCTGCTAGCGCTCTTTACGGTGCGATTCGGCACTAGCGGACTACGAGAGACAAAACTTGATGTATTTCGCTACGAATTGACACTACAGTCACCGCTGTAGGTACTACGAATTAATTTACATGAAATTTCAAAGTGACGTGCCAAAGCATTTTAACCAACGCCCATGATGAGATTGAATGCCACCTGGTATATTTGAGGACTTGAACATATTATGGAGTAAGCAAACTATATATTAGCGAAGCACAGACGAATGGGCGAATGGGGTATCAGTCTAGCAACGATACGGGCTTCAAATGGGGAACCACTGACATACGCGACACTGACAAAGGGCCGATTGTTTTGTCCCGGTACCTGGTAACGAGCATCTCGAAACGGAGTAGCTGGTTCGTTGCACTTGCTGCTGTCGTGAGCCTGTATGGAAAGCGGCTGAAGGCTACAAGGTGTTGGACGTCCAAGTTTCATCACAGAACGTGGAGGTCGGTGTCCGCTCAGTGACGAAGGATGGCAGCCATCTGTGACAGATCTCACTGGTGTAGACACAAGTGTTTCAGAGCCATGCTATGCAAAATAGACAGGGTGTTAGAGCTGTAAGTGCAGTTATTTTTATTGGGGCTGCTTACAGTGTACTGAACAACGTTACATCAGTATTTACTTCTTTGCAGACCAGTAACTATAACTATTAACAGCAGTATGTTTTTAAGTTGGTTGGTACCTTGAAGTACATGTGCCAAAAAAAAAAGTATGTGAATTGAACTTCAGTACGCTGATGATAACATTATCTTGGCAAACACAGAGGTGGGTCTACAAGCTACCCTAAATGCATTCAGTCTGGCATACAAATCCATTGGTCTCGAGCTTAACACAGACGAAACGAAAGTCCTCTATCAGCCAGCCCCAAATTCTACTGCAGCAGCTCCAGTTATCACAGCTGATGGAACACCTCTAGGGATTGCAGAGTGTTTTCCATACCTCCGAAGCCATCTTTCTGTTGTAGTCATTTTGCTTTTAGTTCGGTGTCTGGTGAGGTTGAATAGCTTAACATCAGTCAACACTGTAGGTTTTCCTTAACAAGGTGAAGTATGGTTCCCACAAATACCGAGAATAAGATAGATGCAATAACACATCCCTGCTTGACTCCTACGGTTTCTCCAGGTCCATTGCTGGCAAGGACTGCATCATTCATGATGTCATGTAGAAGCCGAAGTATTTTGATGTATTTTCCAGGATATCCATTTGATGCCAGAATTTTCCAGAGTGCTTCTAGATTAACAGAGTCAAAGGCTTTAAAAAGACCTATGAATATCATGGACAGGGGTTGGTTCCGTTCTTTAGATTTTTCTTGCATTTGCCTTGCACTGAAAATCATATCCACTGTGCCTCGATTAGGTCTAATGCCGCAGCCTGAGTTTCAGTACGGTTTTCTCAGCAAGAGGAAGTATTCAAGCGGAGAGAATCCTAGCAAGGATCTTTCCGGCTGTTAAGAGTAGAGATATTCCTCGGTAGTATTCACAATGGATCTTATCACCATTTTTGAATGTAATAATAATAGCGGTGTCAAGCAGATCTGCAGGTATTGGTTCAGTGTTCCATGTCATGGTAATAAAGTTGTATAAGTTTTTGATTAATTCGTGTCGCCATTTTTAAACAGTTCATCTGATATTCCATCCAGCCCAAGGGCTTTGTTATTCCTCAGTTGGTGGATAGTCTCTTCAACTTCTTGAAGGGGAGGGGCACCCCTCATATGATCTTGAATGGCTTTTTGTGATATTGTTGTACAAACGTCCTCGTGCACGTCTGAATCTCTGTTCAGAAGTCCTCCAAACTACTCCTTCCACAAGAGCCGATACATGCCGAGACTTTAAAAAGTTGTGTACCGTCTTTAGATCGAAGGGGGTTTAGGACTTTTTTTTGGAGGAGCCGTAGATCGCTTTTGTGGCAGTGAAGATGGCTCTGGAGTTGTTGGTTGCTGCTAAATTTTCCGTTTCGGTTGATTTTGTAGTCCATCATAGGTTTTTAAGAGCTGTGGTTTTCCTTTGAACATCAGCTTTAGCATGGAGATGAGCTTGTTTTTTGTGGAACGATTTTGGATCATTCTGCCAGGCGTTGTAGGCCTTTCTTTTTTTACCTATATGCTTTGAATTTCATCATCATTTTCATCAAACAAGTCTCGATGTTTTCTTTCGATGAATCCAGCAGATTCTTGGCAAGCCGAAAGCATGACTGTTTTCAGTGTTGACCAGTGTTCTTCAACACTGTCAGGATACTCAGAGGGCAAATTTTGCTTCACAGTGTTCTGAAAATTCTTTTGGAACTCTTTATGGTTTAGTCGTTCAATGTTTAGCAGATGTTGCGCTTGTTTCTTTTGCTTTCACCGTTTGGGTGTCACTTGTAGAGCATTATTGAACGGACCATTCGATGATCTACGGTAAGTTGATGCAGTAACAAAGTAAACTGAAGGAGAAATCTTAACTGAGACGATTCGTGTCATATTGCAATGGAGCACCGCATGAATATCACCTTTTGTTGCCAATCACGCAGAACAGTAAAGAAAAACGTGTTAGAACAGTAAGGAAAAGCGTGCGATGTCGATGCAAGTGTACAGAAGAGAAACCGTGGTCAAAAATGTGCTCAGATGCAAATGAAACTGTTGTTGATAGGTCACATGCATAGTGACAGACAAAATCAACTATTTGCGACAGATGTTGGACAAAATAGATGATTATCTCGCAAATTGACATCAGAGTAATGGACGCTAACAATGACAGTGTTAGTAAACTAATTCACAAAGACTGCAGAAAATGTAATATCTGTTCTCGATTTGTGTCGCAGAAATTGGCTGACGATCAAAAACCAGTGGCTGGAGATTTTATTGACAGTTGTAGTACAGGACTATTTGTATTACAAATGAATTTCACCAGAGTCAGGGGGCAATGATTCCAGCTCATTTCGAAGTGTGATAAGTGAACATCATGGTCGATGCGCTCAACTGTCTGTATTGTCTTGCAACTGATAAGCCAACCTGTGTGCCACCAATGTTTCGAATGATTTGAAAACGAAGCGTTATCTAATAATGTTCATAAATTTTACCAAATATTATTGTGTTCTCCGAAAATTTTGTGTAGGAGAACTATGGTACACCATTATGCTATTCAGTTTTCTTTGGTTTCTGGTACCGTTCACCGAACGTTTCAGGGACGTCTCTTAGCTTTATCAAGATGCTTCAGTTTGTCGCACTATAACATTCAAATGGCTTTATAAATTATGTTAATACATTGTTCTGAAGCTTCTTGGTAAAATAATTTCATATTTAAGGGAGAAAAAAATGCATTTCGTTCCACTAATATGTCTGTCAACTGCTAACAAGTTTCGGCCTCTTTGATCAAGATGCGGTAACAACTGATTAGTGTCTACAAAGACACAAGAATGCAAGGAACCAAACTTAGAAAACATATATTCTATCTACATGATAACACCTTTACATAACTGTTAAAGCTTTTGTGGCCACTTCTTGACGTAGTGCCTGTTGACTTTAATCTCGGGATCGAATGCAATGTTTATATCAATCGTCGCAATATTACTTTCTACACATACACACATATGTATCAATCACATTGATGTCCAAAACGTCATTGTGAACTCCCGAACTAAGACTCAGTGCTATTTCCGTGTCTAAATAGTATGTCGTTTCACCGGCGCAAGTGTCAAAGATTCATCCTCCATTGGTGGTGGAAAATTCACCGTCAGCAATGGAGAGTGAATCTTTGATAATTCCATCCACTCTTTCTGGCGAAACGACGAAAAAAAAAATCGTTATACGAATGCCAGCCGAGGATCCCGAGACGGAAGCCAACAGGCGATACGTAATCTATTTTGTTTTCAATGTTTCGTTTGCCGCACGCAAGCGTCTTTGTAAACGCAATGGTTTTCGCCTGAAAATGGCCTATTATGACTGAAACCAGTTGTCAATAGACAAATATTAGTGATTTAAAACACAAATTGTTTGCTTTTCGCTGTTAAAGGACTATAAATAGTTATCTACAGAATATTATCCAGATGAAGGCGGACAACGATTATAACTGAAAAGTGTTTTCGCTCACACCGTGTTGTGCTCCCTAAGGCAGGCAGTGAGGTGTCAGCTGCCAACTGACAAGACCATTCAAAAGATATTGTCAGTTCTTTAAAGAGCAGACATAAGAACTCTGTCTCGGGAAACCAGAGGTACTTGAAAATGTTAATATACGAATAATAAAAGAATACTCGAGAAAGTGAGGACAAAATTGGAAACGACAGTGAACAAGCTACATAAAATAAACTTCAACTGGAATTTAAACCTTTCAGCCACTAAAACTAAGGTAATGGAATTCTTCGGCAAGAGATCCAGCACAGTTGAAGATTGTCGTATATAGAGTAACGCTGGAACTAAATCGCAATATCTTGGATGTAACATAGCTTCTGAAGCGCACAAAATATAATTCATAAGACGAAAGCCAACGAAGGAAAAGCCAGAAGAGATACCCAACTTAGATTGTACGAGGTGCTCGAAGTTCCTACTGTATAGGTGAAAATACCGAATTCGAAGGAAACCAATAAAAACGTTTGACAATGTCTGCAGAAGAGCCAAAACCGTGTTGCTAGAGGAGGCCGAAATGCACGCGTTTAAGCTCACGCAGACTGGCGTGAGGTCTGGAACAGGACAATGTAATTAATATAGCCTATAAGGTACGTTGCTGCTGGAATACTTAACTTTAATCCATAATTGGTGTACATCGCTCTTGACGGTACATGTTTTACAATCTCAATATTAACTGGTAATGGCGCCTTGCTATGTCGTAGCAAATGACGTAGCTGAAGGCTATGCTAACTATCGTCTCGGCAAATGAGAGCGTATTTGTCAGTAATCCATCTCTGGCAAAGTCTGCTGTACAACTGGGGCGAGTGCTAGGACGTCTCTCTAGACCTGCCGTGTGGCGGCGCTCGGTCTGCAATCACTGACAGTGGCGACACGCGGGTCCGACGTATACTAACGGACCGCGGCCGATTTAAAGGCTACCACCTAGCAAGTGTGGTGCCTGGCGGTGACACCACAATGGAAATGCTATCGAACTGATGAAATCACAGATACGAATGTTGGAAATTAAATAGTGGCAACTATTTATTTATAGTTCGTACAAAATAGATACGTGTTTCGAAGTTTTACTGACCTTCAAAGTAGTCACCAGCATTGTGTATAACCTGTTGCCAGCGATGTGGAAGTCGTAGAATACTCTTAGAAGTGCCAGTTGTGTTGACAGTTCGAGCGGCGCGGTCTATTGCCCGACGAATATGCAGCAGTTCTGAAGCGAATGCCGTGAAGTGTTTCCTTCAGTTTAGAAATCGAGTTGAACTTACGACGGCTTAAGTCAGGGGAGTGCAATAGGTGATATAGCACTTAGCAGCTCCATCAGTCAAACAAATCAGTAACAGCTTGAGCATTGTCCGGAAAAATGATGGATAGGTCCCGCAGAAAATGTCATCATTTTTGTCTCTATGCTGTTCATTTTTAGAACACAACCTACAACCAGCTTAGAGACAGATGTCATGACACTTTCTGCAGGATCTGACCATCATTTTGCAGGACAATGTTCAAACACGTACAGTGAAAGCTGTTAGTGATTTGTTTGACTGATGGAGCTCCTAAGTGCTATATCACCTATTGCAGTCCCCTGACTTTAGCCGTAGTGAATTCAATTCGATTTCTAAACTGAAGGAAACACTTCAGGGCATTCGCTTCAAAACTGCTACACATTCGTCGGGCAATAGACCGCGCCGCTCGAACTGTCAACACAACTGGCACTGCTAAGAGTATCCTACGACTTCCACATCGCTGGCAACGGGTTATACAAAATGCTGGTACTACTTTGAAGGTCAGTAAAACTTTCAAACACTTTATCTATTTTGTACGAGCTGTAAATAAATAGTTGCCACTATTAAAGTTCCAACCCTCGTAGTTTAGAGGGAGAACTAGTTGCACTTAGTACCACGGAAAGAACCGCACGAAATGAGATTAAATTGAAGGAACACGTCGTGCGGATGACTGAATAGCGGTCTCACGCTGAAGGTCTGTAAGATAAGTTAAGGAAAACGAGGTAGAGTCAGAAAAGGTTATCCAATGCTAAATGTATCAGTTCAGAAGAAAGATGAAGAACTTGGATATACAATGCACTAAGCCAAATGCAAAGCTAATTCACTTGCAGCTTCTGCACAGAACTAAGCAGGTACTCCAGATTTTGTGAAAAAAATTGCCTGCAAACATTGACCTACGTTTTATCGTTTTACACCTCTCCTCGGGAGTTACCAAATTCCTTTAAAAAGATTTAAAATTATGATATCGTTTTCATAACGGAATGATATGTTGATGGTGAGAAAAGCAAACGCACTCACTGGATACTGATAGGCGGACGGGACGGGTCAGTTTATGGAGTATGAGCTATAGTAACGCAAACGTACTTACTGTAGCGTACCGACCATACAAGGGCACGTAAGTGTGAGCCGGAGGTGTGTGCTGCAGCAGCGCTGACAGCAGACGAGCGCGGGATGCTGCCACTGTAATAATTCAACGAGGCCGACGCAACGCTGCAGGGCAGGTCAGCTCGCTGAAACAGCGAACTCAGCAGTACTGCGCAGACTCATGCAGCAAGGGACAAGGCGGGTTTCCACACTGACTGTGGCAGTGGAGTTTTAGGGTGCGTGAGCGGTAGTGGCACATATGTACAAGAAGTCTGTAGCTGCCGAGTACAAGTACTGGACATTTTGTAACAATATTAGTCTCGCAGCCCTACTACGATGACAGAGCTGTGCCGGATAAAGAAGTCACATGGAACTGCCAGTAGAAGTCACAAATTTGAGGCCACGACAGGGCAACAGCTCTACGCAGTAAGTCCTCCGCCTCCTTCCCCTCCTTGGATTTACTCCCAAGGTGCAGCTGGCCATCCCAGTTCAGCACGGCCGACTCCTACCCAGGGGGCGGGGGGCTTATTTAACGAGGACGCCGATGCTCGGTGGGGAATCCGTGTCAGCGTTCATAAGACGTGCAAATAGCCAGCCCAGCAGAATTCAGTGGCCAGCCAGTCAGACCCGGGGCGCCACGCAGCGCAGTTCCGTCAATAAGGAACGAGTCACACTTGCAGCTGCCTTTCTGTGGAGCCTTCCAGGCCTCCACGTCGCCTTCACCATGCGCTCCCTCAGTCATAGCAGCGCCACCCTGCACTGGGGGCGCTGCAGTAATAAGTGTTGAACTCATACACAAATCAAGGGCAGTAAAAACAATTTTGCTTGCTGGTGGAACAGTGTACATACGTGAGCTAGATTCACAGACGGTAGTGGCCAGACGTCTATCGAATTCCCTTTCGGTATATTAGGCTGGCCATGAGATAAGCGGGGTGCTCCCTTCAAGCTTTCAAACGAGTGGCGCCTTTATTCAGTGTAATCAGAATCCTATACTGAAGCGCCAAAGAAACTGGTATAGGCACGCGTAATCAAATGCAGAGATATGTAAATAGGCAGAATAAGGCGCTGCGGTCGGCAACACCTATATAAGACAACAAGGGTCAGGCGCAGTTGTTAGATCGTTACTGCTGCTACAATGGCACGTTCTCAAGATTTAAGTGGGTTTGGACGTGGTGTTATAGTCGGCGCACGAGCGATGAGACACAGCATCTCCGAGTTAGCAACGAACTGGGAATTTTCCCGTACGACCGTTTCACTAGTGTATTATGAATATCAGGAATCCAGTAAAACATCACATCTCCGGGGCAAGATCGGGACCAATGACGCCTGAAGAGAATCGTTCAACGTGACAGATTGCTGCAGATTTCAATGCTGGGCCATCAACAACTGCCAGAGTGCGAACCATTCAACGAAACATCGTCGATATGGGCCTTCGGAGCCGAAGGCCCTCTCGACTCGTGTACCCTTGATGACTGCACGTCACAAGACTTTACGCCTCGTCTGGGTCCGTCAACACCGACATTGGACTGTTGATGACTGGAAATATGTTGCCGGGTCGGACGAGTCTCGTTTCAAATTGTAGCGAGTGCATGGAAGCGTATAGGTATGGAGAGAACCTCATGGATCCATGGACCCTGCGTGTTAGCAAGGGACTGTTCAAGCTGGTGGAGGCTCTGTAATGGTGTGGGCCGTGTGCTTTTGGAGTTATGTGGGAACTCTGACACGTCTAGATACGACTCTTACAGGTGACACGTCCGTAAGTATTCTGTCTCATCACCTGCATCCATTCATATGCATTCCGATGGACTTGGGTAATTCCAGCAGGACAATGCGACACCTCACACGTCCAGAATTGCTACAGAGTGGCTCCAGGAACACTTCCGATGGCCACCAGACTGCTCAGACATGAACATTATTGAGCATATCTGGGATGCGTTGCAACGTGCTATTCAGAAGAGATCTCCATGCTGTCGTACTGTTACGGATTTATGGACAGCCCTACATGATTCATGGCGTCAGTTCCCTCTAGCACCACTTCAGACATTAGTCGAGTCCATGCCACGTCGTGTTGCGGCACTGTTGCTTGCTGGCGGGAGCCCTACATGATATTAGGCAGGTGTACCTGCTTGTTTGGCTCTTTAGTGTACATGTGAAATTAAGTAATGATCTGCATACATGACAATAGTATTTGTAAAACCTCCTGGCAGATTGGGATGTTTCCAGAAACATCCCCCACGCTGTGGCTAAGCCATGTCTCCACAATATCATTTCTTTCAGAAGTGCTAGTTCTGCAAGGTTCGCAGGAGAGCTTCTGTAAAGTTTGGAAGGTAGGAGACGAGGTACTGGCAGAAGTACAGCTGTGAGACCGGGAGACGTCAGTCGTGCTTGGGTAGCTCAGATGGTAGAGCACTTGCCCGCGAAAGGCAAAGTTCTCGAGTTCGAGTCTCGGTCCAGCACAAACTTTTAATTTGCCAGGAAGTTTCATATCAGCGTACACTCCGCTGCAGAGTGAAAATCTCATTCTGAATAGTATTTGTATCATAAATGCTGTATGGAGGATGTAGGATGTTATTTTGAATGGAAAGTCATTGAAAGATATAAAAATAAATTTCGGCGTGCTTCACGTGACCGTGTTTCGGCCCTTGCTATTCAAATTTGTGTTAATTGCCTCTCAAATAACATTAATTACTAAAAATTTGATGCAGTAGGCTGTAATGTGACTTTTATTTATTCGTGCGATTAGCTAATTTCGACTACTCGACATTCTCAAGCACATTTGTAACATCTGTACTTCATGTCATTTTCAAATCACTCTTAATTGCAAGTAAAAAGTAGCCATATTCCGTCATTTTACGAGAGGCTCCACTTTACAGTGATACCTTTTTATATAAGACGGTAGTATCTGGTCCCGAAAGAACAGTTACCGTAGATGACCATGCAGCTTTGCTAGAAATGAAATGGTAATCAAACGAACACCCTAGCTGCAAACAGGCGTTGATGTACTTCATTGGGGACATGTTGAGAATGTGTACCCCGACTGGGACTCGAACCTGGGATCTCCTGCTTACATGGCAGACGCTCCTTCTATCTGAGCCACCGAGGGCACCCTGCGCCTGCAGGGACTTATCCCTTGCACGCTCCCCTTTTTAGATCGTTTATTAATATTAATTATTACGTTGGTGAATAAGTTCGTAGGATTTTTGTTTTGCATATTGATATTCTGGTCGCTATGGGCTATTTACCGATTGTCAGTTTTTATTTGTAGTTCACTGTTGCCATTTGAGCTTACATAGCGAATGGAGCTATAGGCGCTAGGAAACGTAGGGCCAAGTGGAGAATTCGGAACATGTCAGTATATTGTTCTGCTTGAGTCTCGTAGAGAGGTGACAGCATCGGAGACAGCCAGAAACATTTGCTCTGTGTATGGCAATAATGACAGTGGACAGAGCAAGGCAAGAAAATGGTTTTCTCGTTTTAAGGAGGATGTTTTGACATGAGTGACTCTCCATGTTCAGAAAGATATTCTGGATTTGATGAGGATCTTTTAAACTCATTAATTGACAATGATTCACGTAAGCCTACTCGAGAACTGGCAGATGTGATGAACTGCGATCACTCGACCATCTTGCGACATTTGCATGCAGTGGGGAATGTTCAAAAATTGGATGTGTGGGTACTGCATGCTGTAAGCCAAAATCACAAAAATCAGTGAGAGGTCATATGTGTACCTCTGATTGATCGTCATAGACTGGCTAGTGAACAACAAGATAATGTCGCCCGCATTCTGCTAGACAGACTAAAAACACTATACAGGAGTTGGGTTGGGAAATCATTCCGCACCCATCTTATTCACCTGATCTTGCACCCTCAGGCTTTCACTTTTTCCGCTCTTCATCGAACAGCCTCCAAGGAACTTTCTTTCCGGATGAAAAAGCGCTCCAAAAATGGATCGACGAGTTCTTCGCCTCAAAATCACGTGATTCCTACAGTCGTGGAATATAAGAGCCACAGCAGCATTGGCAGACTGGTGTAAATAGTGAAGTAGAATATATTATTGATGACTAAAGTCTTTGTTATGTGTATCTGTTGTGTTTATTAAACCTATGGAAAAACGCTCCGAACTTACCCACCATCCCAATATAAATCCCCTCCCCCCGCGTTTTGGAGCTTATACAGTTGGTTATAATGAAGTACCATCTGAAAAAATTATATACATATCCAGTCAGATCTTGATAGGATTCCAGAGAGGTGGAAAGACGACAACTTATGTTAAATGTACAGAAATGTAAAATCTTGCACTTGGCAAAACGACAAAAAATATAGTGTCTTATGACTACAAATATCAGTGAATTACAGCTGGATTCACTCAACTCATACAAATACCTGCGTATCAGTTTGTTGGGATATAAAATGGTACGACACCTAGGCTCAGCTCCAGGCAAAGCGTGTGACAGATTTCGGTTTATTAATACAAAACATTCGTGCCATCCATCCTAGAACATCGGCGTTGTATGTGTCACCTTTACCAGATAGGGCTAATAGGGGATACTGAAAGTATACAGGGAAAGGCAGTAGGAATGTTCAGGGTTTTATTTTACCTGTGGAAGAGCGTTACAGAGATGCTAAAAACATTGTGCCGGCAAATGCTTCCATATGAATGTCAGCTATCCCGACAGAGCCTACTTTACAAAGTTTTGGGAAACAGTATTAGCAGAGGTATATGACACAGTACACAAATGCACAGAAGTAGATATAGATGCAGACATATCAACAGCGGAGTAGACACTCTAAAGGCTATGCTCTCCATGGCATTTGTCTGGTAGCAGTAAACTGCAGAAATTAATTGATACCTCCCTTTGACTGCAACAGCTCCTAGTGATTTCAATTGAAAACGGAGACGTTGTTCTCTTGTGGAAGCGTACTTCTTGTTCTACACCTGGAGGGAGTCGATACATTCACCTCGAGAATCTCCAGTTGCAGTTCCGATTCTTAAGTTCCCACCAGCATACTTTACAGATTTACTTGCGTTTACGTTTAGGATAAGTACTTGCTTTGAATTGACAAGAGGCACTACTTACTAAATGCCATGACCTAGATACTAAAAATAAATATACTTCGAAGTAATTTTGTATTGTAATTACAACCACAACGACAAATTGTCCCATTAGATGTAGTGCACCTTGTTGAATGTTTCAGCTCTCACCTGCTGTTTTATTCCTGAATACGATAGCCACTCGCTCGCGAAAAGTGCAATATGGAAAAAACGATAGCGGACGACGGCCAGTGAATTACATAACCGACGGCTACGAAAGTGTGAATATGTTATGTTTCAAAACCTTTGATGCAGTGGAAATGAACAGTCCAACTGTCATACGTGAGAGGGCAGTTTCATTTGCGCACCGTATATTTGTGTTTTCATTTTTATGATTTCATTTCCCTGTAATTGAGGCTCGGGGGAGAGGTACAGCGTTGGCATCAGAATTTGGTGGTTATTCAGTTGCATTTTGCCTTTAATTCGACGTAATTAAAACAGGATTCGAAAGGTGAAAAATGAAAATATAATATTAAAACGAATGACAGTCATGTGGATGACATGGTTTTCACGGCGTACGTTATGGCTGGGGTTGATGTTACGGCGAATGATGATATTGGTGCTTCCGAAGGTTATTTGATCATGAAGTTCGAACATTTTATTTGGTCGCTTATTTATGCATTTACTGCAGGTGACAGGATTAGCACCTTTCACACTGAAGAGCCAAACAAACTGGTACATCTGTCTAATATCGCGTAGGGCCCCCGCGAGAACGCAAAAGTGCCGCAACACGACGTGACATGGCCTCGACTAATGTCTGAAGTAGTGATGGAGGGAACTGATACTATGAATCCTGCAAGGCTGTCCATATATCCGTAAGAGTACGACGGAGTAGAGACCTCTTCTGAACAGTAGGTAGCAAGGCATCCCAGATATGCTCAATAATATTCATATCTGTCGACTTTTCCGGCCAACGAAGTGTTTAAACTCAGAAGAGTGTTCCTGGAGCCACTCGAGTACACTACTGGCCATTAAAATTGCTACACCACGAAGATGACATGCTACAGATGCGAAATTTAACCGACAGTAAGAAGATGCTGTGATATGCAAATGATTAGCTTTTCAGAGCATTCACACAAGGTTGGGGCCGGTGGCGACATCTACAACGTGCTGACATGTGGAAACTTTCCAACCGATTTCTCATACCCAAACGGCAGTTGACCGGCGTTGCCTGGTGAAACGTAGTTGAGATGCCACGTGTAAGGAGGAGAAATGCGTACCATCACGTTTCCGACTTTGATAAAGGTCGGATTGTAGCCTGTCGCGATTGCGGTTTATCGTATCGCGACATTGCTGCTCGCGTTGGTCGAGATCCAATGACTGTTAGCAGAATATGGAATCGGTGGGTTCAGGAGGATAATACGGAACGCTGTGCTGGATCCCAACGGCCTCGTATCACTAGCAGTCGAGATGACAGGCATCTTATCCGAATGGATGTAACGGATCGTGCAGCCCCGTTTCGATCCCTGAGTCAACAAATGGGGACGTTTGCAAGTCAACAACCATCTGCACGAACAGTTCGACGACGTTTGCAGCAGCATGGACTATCAGCTCGGAGACCATGGCTGCGGTTACCCTTGACGCTGCATCACAGACAGGAGCACCCGCGATGGTGTACTAACGACGAACCTGGGTGCACGAATGGCAAAACGCCATTTTTTCGGATGAATCCAGGTTCTGTTCACAGCATCATGATGGTCGCATCCGTGTTTGGCGACATCGCGGTGAACGCACCTTGGAAGCGTGTATTCATCGCCATACTGGCGTATCACCCGGTGTGATGGTATGGGGTGCCATTGGTTACACGTCTCGGTCATCTCTTGTTCGCATCGACGACACTTTGAACAGTGGACGTTACATTTCAGATGTGTTACGACCCGTGGCTCTACCCTTCATTCGATCTCTCCAAAACCCTACATTTCAGCAGGTTAATGCACGACTGCTTGTTGCCGGTCCTGTACGGGTCTTTCTGGGTACAGAAAATGTTCGACTGCTGCCCTGACCAGCACATTCTCCAGATCTCTCACCAACTGAAAACGTCTGGTCAATCGTGGACGAGCAATTGGCTCGTCACAATACTCCGGTCACTACTCTTAATGAACTGTGGTATCGTGTTGAAGCTGCATGGGCAGCTGTACCTGTACACGCCATTCAAGCTCTGACCAATGCCCAGGCGTATCAGGGCCGTTATTACGGCCAGAGGTGGTTGTTCTGGGTGGTATTATAGATGGGGCCCCTCCACACCCACACCAACGTGGTGACCAGACCAAACGTTCTACTGTCACCTCCGTCAACATGTTAGCTATCTAATAGGTGGTTCACAGGATGCTGAGCTGTGATGTGATCGGTGCGTTTGGGTAAGACTACGTATTAACACGGTCCTTCAGGTGATAGATAGTGGATGAAACGCGAATGAGAGTAGCAATTTGAAGAGCAGAGGAAAAAAAAGTGCCAAGGCTCGTGCCGTGGGAAAAAAACCTCTGCGACAGTGGGATGGGTAGTAAGAGCAGTAGTGGCTTACTAGCTGTGATAGTTCATGCAAGGTTGGGTTTGTTAGTATGGGTATCATGCATCATTACCGTAGAATGCGATGGCGATGTATCCGAGTTTGCTGCAGCCGCTGTATTCCTGGAACCAACAAGATCGTTATATAGTAGTGGGAGGTCGACCATAGATCATCTCACTGTGCGTGTGTGTGTGGGGGGGGGGGGGGGGGCGGGAGGGCGGCGGTTGGTCATGTGTTGTATGTGGTCCCCCCAGAGTAATTTCCGGTCCAGCCAGACACCGAGGTATTTGACTGTCTCGCAGAAACGTATTGGGCGTGCATGTAGAGTTGTTGGTCTGCAGTATCGGTGTTTGCGCTGTTGCTTCGGTTTTCTAGTGAATAGAATTGCGTGAAAATGTAATCACATCTCAGTTCTAGTATAATATATTTGTCCAATGAATACCCGTTTATCATGTGCATTTTTTCTAGGTGTAGCAATTTTAATGGCCAGTAGTGTATTTCGTTGAATAGTGCGCACACTGACACTTGTTGATGGCCCAGAACTGAAATCTGCAGCAATCTGCGGAAGGGTTGCACTTGTATGTCACGTTGAACGATTCTCTTGAGCCGGCCGGTGTGGTCAAGCGGTTCTAGGCGCTTCAGTCCGGAACGGCGCGACTGGTCCGGTCGCAGGTTCGAATCTTGCCTCGGTCCTGGATGTGTGTGATGTCCTTAGGTTAGTTAGGTCCCCCTAGGTTAGGTCCCCCTAGGTTAGGTCCCCCTAGGTTAGTTAGGTCCCCTAAGTTCTAGGGGACTGATGACCTCAGAAGTTAAGTCCGATAGTGCTCAGAGCCATTTGAACCATTTGATTCTCTTGGGTCGTTGTTCGTCTTTTCCCGGCCATGGCGATGTCGGAGATTTGATGTTTTACCGGATCCCTGATATTCACGGTACACTCGTGAAATGGTCATACGGGATAATCCCCACTTCGTCGCTATTTCGGAGATGGTGTGTCTCATCGTTCGAGCGCCGACTATACACCACCTTCAAACTCACATCTTGATAAACTGCCATTGTAGCAGCAGTAACGGATCTAACACCTACGCTAGACGCTTTTCATATATGGGCCTCGCCGACCACAGCGCCCTATTCTGCTTGTTTACGTATCTCTGTATTTCAATAGGCAAGCCTATCCCAGTTTATTTGGCGCTTCAGTGTACATCGAGTAATAATACTAATTTCCAGAATGATATTTTCACTCTGCAGCGGAGTGTGCGCTTGCCCGCGGAAGGCAAAGGTCCCGAGTTCGGGCTCAACCGATGTACGCTCAGCACCAGCGCCAGGGGGAGTGGTACTCCTCAGGGGGTCGGGAACTCCATCCACCTGCCGCTCTTATCTTAAAAGTATCTGGCGCCTTCGCATCCGTGACCTTCGTCAGTTTTTCATGGCATCGGTAAAGGAAATATCGAACCCAATCGATTCTACTCATTCACAATTAAACGAGAAAAACTTCACCTGTGCTGTAAGAGAGATGGCGCCACTCCGGCAATGAATGCAGTTACCTAACAAAATGCGACGTCGCCCCCTTCGCGATCGAAGCTACGAAACACACACACACACACACACACACACACACACACACACACACACACGGAAACACAAACACACATGGAAGGGAAGAGACAGAGAGAGAGAAAAAAGAGAGAGCGAGAGAGAGAGAGAGAAAGAGAGAAAGAAAGGGATTTTATAAAAGACTTAAAACCGCCAATTTGTTGCTTTTAGGCTAGCTGTAACATCCTGCACCAATACTCCTCAGCCCTACTGTTATCAAGTGAACAATGCCAGATTTAGAGAAATCACGGGGGCAACCCACGATATGTAAATTGCATATTAATATGACATGGAAAACGTCTTGGAATTTTGAGGTTCATTTTCTGCTTGTTACTTAACACAGCGAGAACCGTGAGATATAGTAACTTGAGTAAATACACCAAGCAGGGACTTTTTTGTATGCCTTCATTCTATGTAACCACATGTTTCGGGCTTCCACTTGTCTTCAGTTTGCGTCGTACATTAGAGCTTCAGCTGTCTAATGTTTTCCTACACCGCATCTTGAATGCTGCAGCTTCCATCTCCAAAGTAACAGTTTCTTTAGCTATCGTTTCTTTCGCAAGAACGGGGGAAACATGGTAGCTAAACAAATTGTCATTGAACAGGGCATTTGCAACATTCTGAATGAAGACCCTGAAAAAAGTTATGCTGATGAACACATTGATGATTAATTTCTCGTTACTATTATTTCTTAGTCCACGTGTTGTGATTTGATGTGATTTATGTAAAAGATGGTAGCAGTAACAATACGCCATTTTTATTATGTACATGATCTTGTTCTCAATTAATGTAAATATATTCTTGCAGTTAACTACACACCATATGGAGGCGATGTTGACATACACACATATCAGAAGTTTTTTTAAAGTTTTGACTTGTGCTGATGCTCAATGCGAGTAATATCTTATTTTAGTTACCTTTTTTTATATAACTGCTATATGTATGGCATGATGTAAGTGCAGTTCTGTTTATACGCTCTGTGTTTACACTTTTACAGTACTCCTTTTGATAGTGCCAAACGACCAAAGTTGCAATAGCGGACTTTATAAATAAATCACTTTACAGCCTACGGCGACTCTGCTGTCCTTTAAAAAGAATATCTAAATGTATTCCGCAAGTTGAAGGTGGGTGTATAATTAATTAAAGCAAACCACACAGTGTTTTTTTGCTGTATTTCTTCAAGTACATTTCGAGAGACTCGGCTCAGTCACCGTTAAGGCTGAGAAATTATCGAGAGATTAGCGTGGAATTCCCATTACTCTTCGCCTGTTTTCAGCACAGTCACATCTGAGATACTATTTCGCTAAAAAGGCGAATAAAGATTGTAATGAATTTCTCCCTTTGTAACTTCACGTTTGCAACTGGGGGAGAGGAAATCTGTGGTCGTTGCATGAAAGATGCACGTCAAAGATGCTGGCAGAAACTGTGGGGTTCGTAGTTAGGCGGGAGCAGTTGATGTATTGAGCTAAAATTGAAATGATAGAAGGGAGACACAGCTGGAGAGTGGTGCATCTCTTTGAGAATCTTAGATACGACTGAGAGCCGCGGAGGACGTCTTGGATTGTTAAATAAACTCAGATTGGAAATACTAGTGGCACTGTATTTCACGAACGGTAAACGGGATGCCAACAAACCCGGTATTTACGGCAACGGTGTCGTTTAAAAACGTGATAAGCATGTTTAGGTTACTATACGCTGCCTCTGCTAGTTACAAAAAGTTGTGACCGTTGTATCTTTGATCGGGTGGGACGATAGTTCCTGGAGGAGAATCGTTATAGCATTCCTTTATCATCCCAAAGAAATCCTTTATTTATGTTTCCAGAATATTTCAAATCTGTTGACGTCGAAAATTACGAGAGCACTGGAGGAATTGTCAAAGTTCTCTTTTCATTAGGCAACATACGGAACATCAACCTTATACTCTGAAGATACATAGAACATAAAATTGATCTAAAATTGTCACTTGCATTGCTTCTCAAGATACTGTCGCTATGAAACCACTGTTGTTCCCCTTGATGGTACAGTGTGTAAAGTGTATCGCTGCAGTTCCATGAAACGTGTCTGTTACTATAAAAATGTGCAAGTGAAGGACAGATTAAATTAGTTACTTCAGTTTAGAGAGAGATCCTTTCGTTTAAGATTCAACCGTAGGTCCACTTATAACACCACAACTCTGTCTATGATCATACATTTTCTACGTGTTTTGCGAAGTTTGCTTTATTAGTTGTGCTGAATATTATTCTTGTAAATATGTTGTCAAGTTACAAATGCTATTTGTTACTTAAGAAAGGGAATACGCATGGAATGTTAACATTTTGTAAGTAGACACGCTGGCCTAATCAGGGAAAAGCTATTGTCAAAGAGTGTAATGCATTATCGCTGGGCGTGCGAAATGCATTATCGCTGAGCGTGCGAGCGCGCGAAAAAAAAAAAAAAATGCAGTTCGGGCTCGCGAGGAGACGATTGGTGTCGTTGGTTGTGTGTATTCGCCGGTGTGACTATGCAAAAGTGCACAGATAAAAAGTCTGTTTCCGAAGCGCGAAGCAGTGAAAACTCCTGGTTGTTTTGGCAGTTGTTTAATACGGGCAAGCTATGTGTATGGCATTTATTGGGCACAGTACAAATGCAGCAAGAGTAGTTCACATAACACCAAGAGTACTGTGGGTCCTTGTTATTAGCTGTGGTGTGGCAAATAGATCAACCTGTGCCCTCCAAGTGACTTACGGGTTTGCTGCCTGGTGACGTCGTCGACCACCGCCGATATTTCGACAAGTGCACACCCTGCCATTCTCGAGGTACAGCTGTATTTCTGGATTTCCGAAAGGCTTTTGACACTGTACCACACAAGCGGGTTTTAGTCAAATTGCGTGCTTATGGAACATCATCTCAGTTATGTGACTGGATTCGTGATTTCCAGTCAGAGAGATCACAGTTCGCAGAAACTGCCAGAAAGTCGTAGATTAAAACAGAAGTGATTTCTGGCGTTCCCCAAGGTAGTATTATAGGCCCTTTTCTGTTCCTCATCTATATAAACGATCTGGGAGACTGAGCAACCGTCTTAAATTGTTTGGAGAAGACGCTGTCATTTATCGACGAATAAAGTAATCAGAAGATCAAAACAAATTCCAAAACGAGTTAGAAAAGATATATGTATAGTGCTAAAATTGGCAGTTGACCCTAAATAACGAAAAAGTGTGAGCTCATCCACATGAGTGCTAAAAGGAATCCGTTAAACTTCGGTTACATGATAAATAAGTCAAATCTAAAGGTCGTAAATTCAACTAAATACCTAGGAATTAGGTACTAAATTGGAAGGAACGTGTAGAAAATGTTGTGGTGAAGGCAAACCAAAGACTGCGTTTTATTGGCAGGACACTTAAAAAATGTAACAGATCTCCTAAGCAGACTGCCCACACTACGCTTGTCCGTCCTCTTTTAGAATACTGCTGCACGGTGTGGGATCCTTACCAGATAGGATTGACGGAGTACATCGAAAAAGTTCGAAGAAGGGCAGCACGTTTTGTATTATCGCGAAATAGGGTAGAGAGTGTCACTGAAATGATACAGGATTTGGGGTAGACATAATTAAAACAAGGGCATTTTTCGTTGCGGCGGAATCTTCTCACGAAATTCTTATCACCAACTTTCTCCTCCAATTGTGAAAATATTTTGTTAACACTGGCCTAAATAGGGAGAAGCGATCACTATGATAAAATATGGGAAATCAAAGCTCGTACGGAGAGATATAAGTGTTCGTTCTTTCCGCGCGCTAAACGAGATTGGAATAATAGAGAAGTGCGACGGTGGTTCTACGAACCCTATCTCAGGCACTTAAATGTTATTTGCAGAGTATCGATGTAGACGTAGATGCATCTTTATAATCAGTCAGTAGTCTGATTGCAATCAGTAATGTGGAATATGTATTTGCCTAGTCAAGTTATTTTAGTGATTCAGGGATTAAGCTGTTGATGGAACTTGATCGAATTTAGTTCGTCCTTTTATTACTTTTCCCATTGGTCACGCCTTCAGCATTCGTGGATCGTTTGTGCGCTTTACTATATTTCTGTACATTTTGTAGGAGCTATAACTGGGGCTTTTCTTTGTACGCATTGTGTCATGTACAACCACGTGTCGATCAGCCCACGTTCTCTTTCACATCTCTAGCCAAGATAGGTTAAAACTGAAGAAACTGCAAAAAGGTGGGAATTTAAGGAGATGGGACCTGGATAAACTGACTAAACCAGAGGTTTTACATTCTGGAAGAGCATAAGGGTACAATTGACAAGAATGGGGGAAAGAAATACAGTAGAAGAAGAATGGGTAGCTTTGAGGGATGAAGTAGTGAAGGCAGCAGAGGATCAAGTAGGTAAAAAGACGAGGGCTAGTAGAAATCCTTGGGTAACAGAAGAAATATTGAATTTAATTGATGAAAGGAGAAAATATAAAAATGCAGTAAATGAAGCAGGCAAAAAGGAATGCAAACGTCTCAAAAATGAGATCGACAGGAAGTGCAAAATGGTTAAGCAGGGATGGCTAGAGGACAAATGTAAGGATGTAGAGGCTTATCTCACTAGGGGTAAGATAGATACTGCCTACAGGAAAATTAGAGAGACCTTTGGAGAAAGGAGAACCACTTGCATGAATATCACGAGCTTTGATGGAAACCCAGTTCTAAGCAAAGAAGGGAAAGCAGGAAGGTGGAAGGAGTATATAGACGGCCTATACAAGGGCGATGTACTTGAGGACAATATTATGGAAATGGAAGAGGATGTAGGTGAAAATGAAATGGAAGATATGATATTGTGTGAAGAGTTTGACAGAGCACTGAGAGACCTAAGTCGAAACAAGGCCCCGGGAGTAGACAACATTCCATTAGAACTACTGAAAACCTTAGGAGACCAGTCCTGACAAAACTCTACCATCTGGTGAGCAAGATGTATGAGATAGGCGAAATACCCTCAGACTTCAAGAAGAATATAATAATCCCAATCCCAAAGAAAGCAGGTGTTGACAGATGTGAAAATTACCGAACTATCAGTTTAATAAGTCACAGCTGCAAAATACTAATGCGAATTCCTTACATACGAATGGAAAAACTGGTAGAAGCCGACCTCGGGGAAGATCAGTTTGGTTTCCGTAGAAATGTTGGAACATTTGAGGCAGTACTGACCCTACGACTTACCTTAGAAGAAAGATTAAGGAAAGGCAAACCTACGTTTCTAGCGTTTGTAGACTTAGAGAAACCTTTTGACAATGTTGATTGGAATACTCTCTTTCGAATTCTGAAGGTGGCAGGAGTAAAATACAGAGAGCGAAAGGCTATTTACAATTTGTACAGAAACCAGATGGCAGTTACAAGAGTCGAGGGGTATGAAAGGGAAGCAGTGATTGGGAAGGGAGTGAGACAGGGTTGTAGCCTCTCCCCGATGTTGTTCAATCTGTATATTGAGCAAGCAGTAAAGGAAACAAAAGAAACGGTCGGAGTAGGTATTAAAATCCATGGAGAAGAAATAAAAACTTTGAGGTTCGCCGATGACATTGTAATTCTGTCGGAGACAGAAAAGGACTTGGAAGAGCAGTTGAACGGAATGGACAGTGTCTTGAAAGGAGGATATAAGATGAACATCAACAAAAGCAAAACGAGGATAATTGAATGTAGTCGAATTAAGTCGGGTGATGCTGAGGGAATTGGATTAGGAAATGAGACACTGAAAGTAGTAAAGGAGTTTTGCTATTTTGGGAGCAAAATAACTGATGATGGTCGAAGTAGAGAGGATATAAAATGTAGACTGACAATGGCAAGGAAAGCGTTTCTGAAGAAGAAAAATTTGTTAACATCGAGTATAGATTTAAATGTCAGGAAGTCGTTTCTGAAAGTATTTGTATGTAGTGTAGCCATGTATGGAAGTGAAACGTGGACGATAAATAGCTTAGACAAGAAGAGAATAGAAGCTTTCGAAATGTAGTGCTACAGAAGAATGCTGAAGATTAGATGGGCAGATCACATAACTAATGAGGAGGTATTGAATAGAATTGAGGAGAAGAGGAGCTTGTGGCCAACTTGACTAGAAGAAGGGATCGGTTGGTAGGACATGTTCTGAGACATCAATGGATCACCAATTTAGTATTGGAGGGCAGCGTGGAGGGTAAAAATCGTAGAGGGAGACCAAGAGATGAATACACTAAGCAGATTCAGAAGGATGTAGGTTGCAGTAGGTACTGGGAGATGAAGAAGCTTGCACAGGATAGAGTAGCATGGAGAGCTGCATCAAACCAGTCTCAGGAATGAAGACCACAACAACAACAACAGCCAAGATAATCTCTGCTGAGCAGCCATTGTGTTTTGTGGTAGTTTTGATAGCAATAATATGGTGTTTATTTCCATGCCTTATGGTATGACCGAGTGTACGAGCGCGAGATTCATTTTCGTATTGTTTTGCTTATACTTTGTCCATGTTTAATCAAATTGTTTATGAAATCATTCGGACTAGATGTTCAAAAGTAATTCTATATCGCAATCTCATCCCCTTTCCCTAGTGTATTTATTGAAGAATGACTGAAAATCTCACTAATAAATCACACATCCTGTTCTGTCTCCCTGGTTAACATATTTAACGTGAAAGATAGTTATCCGTTGCCCATTCTCTTTAAATCCTTATCAGATGTAAGCATTGAGTGCATAACCCTCCTACCTCTCCGGATAATTAGGCTTTTCTATATGACCGTGTACCTAAAGTCCCTAATCTGTGGGGAAAAGGCATCTACTCCGAAGAATAATGCAAAACCGAGAGAAGTAGATGAAGTTGTAACCGAAATGCCACTGCTCAGTATTTTAGCAATGACTATTAGAAACAGAAGTTTGGTTAACTTTAGATATCTTTATTACGGTAACTAGTTTTTAATTAACAGTAGATGGTCGAACATTTGAAAAAAGGTTTTCAAAGTATGTCATTAATGAAAAGAGCCAACGGTTGTCAGTTCCTCACCGGAACAAGAATAATTAAATTGAAACTGAACTTTATACTCGTAAGCAATCTTACGTAAGCCAATGACTGTATTGGCGCCATAACGTAGGAATAGTAGGCCTACCTAACGCACACTTTCCAGTACTTCACACCACATATGTCTCAGTAACTAGATAATAATCAAATAGCAAACACACACAACATATTATATTTTCAAAGGTCAGTTGAAGTAAGATTGTTTACCGGCTGTGGACAGAAACTTTTTGTCACGTTACTCACCGTAATACTGACGGTCGTAAATGTAGCTAACAGAAGGATTGTTTGAATTTACTCATTGGTAAGGACTGTCATTTACCTAGCAGTTACTCTGATATTTCTCTGTTATAAAAGTTATAAGTTATGCCACAAGCTATAAATTAGAAATGTGCTTTGACAATGAAATTCAATGTCCAAGTTACGTAAAGTTTTACTACTAATTTTTTATTATGAGAGTTACTCAATTTTTAGCAAATGAATTAATACTGGCTTTTGCATCATTCTATTTCTGACGTTATTCATACCACAGCCAAAGATTTCATTATTACGTAACTCTACAAAAGGTGGAAAAATTGTTTTGATAATCTGATGTATTAATGTTCACTTCATTTTCAGTTCATTTTCTGATTGTCTCGGTTCGTACAAAGGGATAGGATGGGTACTACTTGGATAATGACTTAGGAAAATTATTTACGTGACAGTATGCATGAAAACAATGCTATTTAAACAAAAAATTCCAACTACGCTGGTCAGTCTATTACAATTCTAGTTATAAAAAGTCTAGATCTTACTTTACTTCATGATGTCGTTGGTTTATCGAGCAGTTTCATTTAGCGGTAAAATAGAACACAGGTAGAGCTTAACTTTTCCCGGCGAATTGAATGTTCAAATAACTTACGGGTTTTCTGCCGGATGACGTCGTCGACTACCGCCGATATTTCGACAGGAGCACACCCTGCCATTGTCAACGCACAACTGCAGTTGTTTCTGGATTGACTGTGTGTCAATAGACCGTTTTCTTCGAGGTAATTCATAATGTTCGAACACAAAATATGTTCCAGAATGCAATACACGTTAATCTGCTGACACATGACTGAGCTACCCAAATCCCCTCAATGAAATAGCATCGATTTACAGCAGAAAAATTGTATAGGAGTTCGGAATGCATTTCACACAATACTCATGCACCGAAAGTGCATACATTTACTGCAGGTAACGAAGAATGGGCCGAGACTCTACCATCGATCACTTGGCAGTGTGGCTGCAAAAAGCTATTCTGTTTTCAAGTGCCAGAAACTAATGAACGATCTAATATTCGATTTCGCGTCTCTCGTAATATGATTTAATAAATTTACTCACTACACTGAGAATGAATACGCTAAACAACGGGTCTGGGAAGCCAAAGTCTTTTTGTTCTCCCCTACACATCGAGTCTGGCTCGCTTGTACACATGCTTACTAAAAAACCCAAGAAAAATGTAAGAGTGTCACGTGCATGCCATCTACTTTTCAGTACAGACTCGAGAGACACCATATTGGCTTCAGCTGAAGCCCATGATTTCTGTCGTTTTGTATTATTACTTAACGTCCTTTGAATATATACCGTTTCAAAACACCGTAAAATGATCTCTCGAAAATCTGTCGTTTATTGGTGCGATTTGTTGCGAGACAATGACGAGAAACATCATGTTGGTGGTTAAATAATTTTCGAATTGTAACTTGCGGGTTATAAATGTGTGCCATTACAAGGGAAAAGGCAAATTGAAAATCTATCAAAAACACGTTTTTCTTGGTACGATTTGTTGTAGTTAAATGTCAGTTAATAACATATGTGCGAGAAAAGCTTTCAGAAGGTAGTAGGACACAAATCAATAGCACTTCTTCGGGTAGATGAGCGTAGCGTAATGCATAAAGATGGAGAACTAGGAAGTTCCCATCTCACTACATCCGAATTTTTTTAAAATTTATCTTCGCAATTTTTAATTTATTATGAGAGTTTCTTATTAATTTAACAAATGTATTCTACAGTATTCAGTGTTATGCATATTGATTGTGTTGTTTCTCAATGGTGTGTGTGTTCGATTGGCTTTATCTACAAGACAGTTTGCACTACTTGCAGTAAGATTTTTGCGCTTTCTTGTTTGGTCTTGTATTTCATGTGGTGTCACCGCCAGACACCATACTTGCTAGGTGGTAGCCTTTAAATCGGCCGCGGTCCGTTAGTATACGTCGGACCCGCGTGTCGCCACTATCAGTGATTGCAGACCGAGCGCCGCCACACGGCAGGTCTAGAGAGACTTCCTAGCACTCGCCCCAGTTGTACAACCGACCTTGCTAGCGATGGTCCACTGACAAAATACGTCCTCATTTGCCGAGACGAAAGTTAGCATAGCTACGTCATTTGCTACGACCTAGTAAGGCGCCATTATCAGTTGCTATTGATCTTGTTAATCATGTACCGTCAGACCGACGTTCACCATTAATGGATTAAAGTTAAGTATTCCACCAGCTTCGTCCGTTTTTCTAAAGTCTAAATTCCTTGTCCTGTTCCAGATCTCACGCCAACCTGCGTGAGCTAAAACGCGTGCCTTTCGGCTTCCTCTAATTTTCCTGGGTTGGCTCTCCTGCCAATCCACAACATTTGGCGACGAGGCCCCCGCGTTCTTATCGATATTGCCCTTATTTACTTGTGTAATGGCTTCGCCACAGTCTCCAGGTGTACTGTCCGAATTTTATCGCTTACAGAATCAGCAGACGCAGGCCTTACTGGATGCCCTTGGACAGCTCGTCCAGGGTCAACGTGCAATGCAAAACGATGCGGCAGCCGCCGCTCCACCGCTACCGCAGCCCCAACACGCTGTTGCACCAACTTTTCGACCTCCTGATGCTGCACTGGAAAGCTGGACGGAGTGGTCACACCAATTTGGATTCCATCTCGCCGCCTACAGAATTCAAGGTAACGAGCGGCAGCCTTTTTTATTGTCCTCCGTTGGGGTGACCACGTACCGTGTGATAGTCAAATTATTTCCCTGACGCGACGTAGCAACTCTGTCCTACGACGAAATTTTGTCTGCATTAGATGCATATTTCAAAGAATCAGTCAATGTAGTTGCAAAAAGGTATACCTTCTTTCGTACAAAACGTACGGCAGGTCAGACTAATCGGGAGTGGGTTGCAACTTTGCAAGGCCTTACTAGGGATTGTGCTTTTGAGTGTCAATGTGGACTCCCTTATTCAGATACTATGGTACGTGATGCAATTGCACAGAACTTTTCTGATGTTCGTATAAGGGAACAGATTTTGAAACTAGTCAATCCCTCCCTTCAACAAGTGATGGACATATTGGATCGGCAGGACACACTTGACTTTGCTCAGGAATAATTTGAAACTTCGCCACCTGTGTGTCAGGTTAACCGGGCCGCCGGGCGCGCTGCATGGAACAGTAAACAGTCCTCGGGCCCGGCCGCGCAGCTGCCGCCAGGCTCTCAGACACGTGTGCCGTGCAGGCAAGCAAATGCAGTGCTAAAATCATGCCCTCGGTGTGCTACTAGACATTCGCGTGAGCATTGCTCGTCACGCCAAGCTATTTGCTTTTTCTGTAATAAAAAAGGCCATGTTCAGAGTGTTTGCCAGAAAAAGCTCAAATCGGACACTCTCACCCATTTAGGTTAGTTAGGTTTAAGTAGTTCTAAGTTCTAGGGGACTGATGACCATAGATGTTAAGTCCCATAGTGCTCAGAGCCATTTGAACCATTTGAACCACTCTCACCCATTCCAGGTCCTTTGCTCCGCGCCGAATTCGACCCAAGGATACTCAGACACGTGAAACTTCGCCCATGGAAATTCATGTAGTTCATTCCACTCCGCCCAGTGCCACTCTAACAGTGACTGTGTTCGTCCCACAAATAGTGTCCGTCGACATCGCCGGAAATCCCGTCAAGTCGCAAGTTGTTATGTACCAGTGTCAGTTCACGTTGCACGAGACAGTCACTCTTGTCGTCAGCAGGACAATAAACTTTTTGTAGATTCGGACATCAACGGCAAAGTGATACTGTTCCAGCTCGATACCGGAGCTGCAGTTTCACTGATCAATCATGACACATACAAACAGCTGGGCACACCTCCGTTGCGTGCCGCAAATGTTAAGTAGTTATTCAGGACAAGCGATCCCTGTGTTAGGACAGTGCAGCCTTCTTGCAACATGCAAGGGACAAACAAAACTTGTTATTTTACGTCCTTCGTTCTTCTTCTGCCGTGAACTTGTTTGGTTTCGATTTATTTCAGTTGTTTAACTTGTCTATAGGAAATCAGGTCCTATCAGTGAACCAGACTGTGCCTTCAGACAGTGTTTCTCGTCTATGTGAAGCATTTGCAGACATTTTTGCACTGGGCCTTGGTTGCGCTAAGAACTATAAAGCACATTTGGAACTGAAAGTAAATGCGCAACCGAAATTTTTCGGAGCGCGCAATGTTCCCCACGCATTGCATGATGAGGTCGCAAAAACATTACACGATTTGGAATCACAAGGTATGATTGAACGTGTGCAGGCTTCTCTCTCCCTTCAACAAGTGATGGACATATTGGATCGGCAGGACACACTTGACTTTGCTCAGGAATAATTTGAAACTTCGCCATCTGTGTGTCAGGTTAACCGGGCCGCCGGGCGCGCTGCATGGAACAGTAAACAGTCCTCGGGCCCGGCCGCGCAGCTGCCGCCAGGCTCTCAGACACGTGTGCCAAAACCTTCCGGAAAATTGAGACTTTGTGTGGACTTCAAGGCAACAGTGAATCCACAACTAGTGATTGCAACTTTTCCTTTACCCCGCCCGGAAGATCTTTTTGACAAACTGTGCCCGGGTAAATATTTTTCGAAGTTGGACCTAGCAGATGCGTACTTGCAAATACCAGTGGACGAAGAATCCCAGCGCGTTTTGGTGGTTAACACGCATCTTGGTTTGTATCGATTCAAACGACTGCCATTCAGGTGTGCATCCGCCCCTGCATTGTTTCAGCAATATCTACAAACTGTTTGTGCGTCGGTCCCTACTACAGCAAATTATCTGGACGATATTGTGAACTCCGGAAAGACGGAAGAAGAACATTTAGCCAATCTCAGAACATTATTTCAGGTCTTGCGACAAAATGGTCTTCGCTTGCAGAAGGACAAATGTGTGTTTTTTGCTCGGGACTTGCCCTACCTGCGACATGTACTCAATGCCCAAGGCATACATCCCAGTCCAGAGCGTGCCATACAAGACTTGCCTTCGCCACGGAATTTGAAGCAGCTACACAGTGTGCTGGGAAAAATCAACTATTATCATAAATATATCCCACACGCCTCTTCCATTTCAGCTCCGCTTCATCGCTTACGCTGTAAAGGTGTTCCGTTCGTCTGGACCACGGAATGCGAACGCGCCTTTCGCCAGTTGAAATCGGCGTTGCTTTCCAATACTTGCCTTACGCCATTCGATCCCCGGAAGCCCCTTTTGTTGATGGTGGATGCATCGGATTTCGGGATTGGTGCTGTGCTTGTGCACAAAGATGGTTCGCACGATCGCCCTATTGCCTTTGCGTCCAAATTGCTCTCGTCTGCGCAACGAAATTATTCACAGATCGAGAAAGAAGCATTGGCTCTCGTATTTGGTGTTACAAAGTTTCATGATTTTTTGTATGGTCGTCACTTTACCATCATCACAGACCACAAACCTTTGACATCACTTTTTCATCCGACCAAGCCTGTACCTCCACGTGCAGCACAGAAATTCATTTGCTGCTCTATTTTCCTCTCGCAGTACCGCTACGATATCTTGTATCGGTCCACTGCTAAGCACGGAAACGCTGATGCGTTGTTCCGTTTGCCTGTTGCTGAGGATAGAGCATTCGATTCCTCCGAACTTGCTTGCATGTTCATTGATTCGGAAACCGATGACGTGGTCGAATCGTTTCCGATTGATTTTCGTCGTGTAGCTACAGTCACAGCTGCCGACCCTGTCCTTGCTACCGTTCTGCGTTTTGTTGCTACGCAATGGCCCTTGTCAAAGTCACGGATCAGGGATCCGTTGGTTCGCCGATTTTATGCTCACAAGGAGACTTTTTGTTCGACGTGGTGTTTTGCTGTTGCGTTCTGATAATGATCAGTCCAGGGTCGTGGTCCCACGTTCGTTACAGTCCTCTGTCTTACAGCTTCTCCACCAAGGACATTGGGGTATAGTGAGAACGAAACAACTTGCACGTCAGCACTGTACTTGGTTCGGAATCGATGCCGCGATTACGAATATGTGCTCTTCTTGCATGGTGTGTGCTGAACAACAATCAGCACCTCTGCGGAAATTCTTTGCATGGCCAAAAGCCACTTCCCCTTGGCAACGCTTACAAATCGATTTTGCTGGTCCATTCTGGAATGCTCGATGGTTGGTTGTGGTAGATTCCTTTAGTAATTTTCCTTTTGCTGTCCGGATGTCTTCCACGACGTCATCTGCCACCATCCAAGCATTACCTGCTATCTTTTGCATTGAAGGTCTTCCGCAGACTATTGTTTCCGACAATGGCCCACAATTCATGTCCGCAGAATTTCAGTCATTCTGCAAGGCCAATGGTATTCAACATCTGATGTCCTCGCCGTTTTCGCCACAGTCAAACGGTGCCGCTGAACGATTGGTCAGGACTTTCAAGTCACAGATGTTGAAGTTAAAAGAGTCGCATTCTAGGGAGGACGCGTTATTGCTCTTTTTGTCCTCGTATCGCTCTCAGCCCCGAGATGGTCGCTCGCCGGCTGAGTTGCTCCACGGTCGTCATCATCGAACCTTGATGTCTTTGCTACATCCGCCGCATCAGGTTCCTGTGCAGCGGCAGACACCTGCTTTTGCTCCAGGCGTCGTTGTCTACTATCGTCACTACCAAGGTTCACGGCGTTGGCTCGAAGGGCGCATTCTTCGCTGCCTCGGCCGCGCTATGTATCTGGTTTTGGGGGCCTCTGGTGAGGTGCGCCGGCATCTCAACCAGCTGCGCCTCTGTCGTCGCATGGGATCTGCCGCTCGCCGACTGCTTTCAGCGACGGTGCCGTCCGGTCAGCGCCCTGGGGACCCATCTACTGGCTCGCCTCAACCCCAGGTGTTACCGACGCTGCCTTCCATTTTGCCCCATGGCGACGCGCCGCCGCCACCGCCGCCGCCGCCTGTTCTCCCGCCGGCGACGCCCGCAGTGGACGCGTCGCTGCAACCGCCGGGCACCTCCCTGGGTCACGCGCCGCCGATCGCTTCCCGTGACCAGTTGTCCTTCGACATGGCACTCTTGCCCGCTCCGGACCATATGTCGTCTTCGCCCGTCGGGTGCCCCGACCCGATGGAGGTCGACCCGATGGAGGTCGACCCTTTGGCCCCTCCTGTCTCTCTGTGGGCGCATACACCACATGTTGACGTGCACCCTGGACTAGGTTTTCAGGCGTTTCCTAGCTCCCCGCGGACCGAATGGCAGGGTGCGGGTGGCACAGCCTCGCCTGTTGTTAGGCTCCCCACCTCGTCGCATACGTCAACATGGAGTCCTCCCCACGGCGGGCGGAAGCCTTATAACACAACCGTACGCCGATTTGCGGGGGAGAAATGTGGTGTCACCGCCAGACACCACACTTGCTAGGTGGTAGCCTTTAAATCGGCCGCGGTCCGTTAGTATACGTCGGACCCGCGTGTCGCCACTATCAGTGATTGCAGACCGAGCGCCGCCACACGGCAGGTCTAGAGAGACTTCCTAGCACTCGCCCCAGTTGTACAACCGACTTTGCTAGCGATGGTTCACTGACAAAATACGTCCTCATTTGCCGAGACGAAAGTTAGCATAGCCTTCAGCTATGTCATTTGCTACGACCTAGCAAGGCGCCATTATCAGTTGCTATTGATATTGTAAAGAATGTACAGGAGCTTTACGTCCTTCCAGTTCCTAAACAGGCTGTTAGTTTCGAGCCAGATACAGCCGAAAATTGCCGCGAGAGCGCATTACGATCGCGTATACCACGTTGAGATACAACCGCTCAGGGTCTCTGAAACAGCAGCTCCATGACGTTACACGTAAGGCCCGCGTGGCAGCCAGAAGAAGCGACACGTTCCCAAAAGTCCACAAACAGCTTCCTCTTCTTGTTGGCGTTCTCTATTAATAGGTCAATTCAGTTGGTGTTTCACTTTCTGATCCTGCTTCCCACGCTCTTTTTCACGTTGCTACGACCAGCACTTACCATGCAGGTGCCTAGGTTTCTGTTGAGGCTGCTTCAACACTACTTCCATCCTGACAGATTTCTAATTCTTCAAGGTAACCTTATCTCTTAGATCGTCAAGTTTGTTCCACAGTCTGCCTTTTCTGTAAAAAAATTTAATGAAGTAACAAAAAAGGTTCATTTGAAGGAATTAAGAATCTAACTGCTGGAAAAAAGAGATGGAGCAGCCGCAGCAGAGACGCAGACAAAAGTCGTCACATAGTAACTGGTCAAAGCAACGCGATAGAGTATGTAGGAAGCTGAAGCAGAAGGTGAAACAGCAACGGAGTTGACGTGTGCTAGAACTACCACCTGTGCGACGTTCCCTGGTATTTTATCCCAGTAAGTAAGTTCTGATATTAAAACCACCCGTTGCCATATCATTCGCTCAAACTGTCCAGAATGTTCTTCAAATCATTTGTGAACAAGTGCGGGCCAGTAACATGGCCCATTGTTATCCATAAAAATTCCATCGTTGTTTGGAAACATGAAGTCGATGAATGGCTGCAAATGGTCTCCGAACAAAACCATTTCCAGTCAATGATCGGTTCATTTGGACCAGAGGACCCAAGATATTCCATGTGAACAAAGCCCACACCATTATGGAGCCACCACCAGCTTACACAGTGCCTTGTTGATAACTTCGGTCCGTGGCTTCGTGGGGTCTGCGACAGACTCGAACCCTACCATCAGCTCTTACCAACTGACCAGACCACGGCATTCCAGTTGCCTTGGGTACAACCGATATGGTCATGAGACCAGGAGAGGCGCTGCAGACGATGTCACGCTGTTAGGAAGGGCAGTGGCGCGCTGAAGATACGTCACACATTGATTTCTGCGGTTGTTTCCCCCGGTGTTGCTTGTCTGTTAGTACTGACAACTGTATGCAAACGGCGCTTCTCTCGGTCGTTAAGTGAAGGCCGTCGGCCACCGCATTGTTTACGGTGATATTTAATGCCTGAAATTTGGTATTCTCGGTACACTCTTAATACTGTGGATCTCGGAATGTCGAATTCCCTACCGATTTCCGAAAAGAAATCACCTATGCTTCTAGCTCCAACTACCATTCCGCGTTCAGAAAAATGGTTCAAATGGCTCTGAGCACTATGGGACTTAGGGACTAGAACTTGGAACTACTTAAACCTAACTAACCTAAGGACGTCGCACACATCCATGCCCGAGGCAGGATTCGAACCTGCGACCGTAGCGGTCGCGCGGTTCCAGACTGTAACGCCTAGATCCGCTCGGCCACCTTCTAAGTCTGTTAATTCCCGACTTGCGGTCATAATAACGTCGGAAACATTTTCATGTGAATCGCATACCACTCCACCAATGCACTGACCTTTTACAGTTTTTGTATGCGGCACTACCACTATCTGTATAGATGCATATCGCTATCCTGTAACTTATGTCACGTCAGTGTATATTCCAATACGGCATCTGCCTCGTTCAGCCGGCGACGTAACACGTAATATTGCATCGTATTGTTTCCGAAATCCGAAAAGACTTATAAAGTATTTTCCCTTTGTGACAATAGTTAGCAATGCGAAACTTCACGCTGTTGCATCATAAAACTTGTCCTGCTTCACTCCCAAGTTAGCTTCTTAGTATCGTGTGATGAAAGTTTTAACGTTGTGCAGCTGCATCCGAGTAAAAGGTTGTTTAGTGTCTCAACCTGTTGGTTTGCGAGCATCTGATCCTTGGAAAACTATTTGAGAATAGACGTTTCATTGAGTGAAATAGTAAACGCCACTTGCGTGTGGTTTCTTAACAGTGGTGTCGTACGCTGTCACAGCTGGGTATTCCATTAGTTATTGTAACTTGTTATGTTTGCTGACAATATCAGTTTACAAGATCTCTTGCCTATTGGAATACAACAGGCCGTATGCGAACATTCTACATTATAATCCAATTGTACTATTTTTGGTAATATGTAAACTTTGTTCATAAATATCATTGAAAGACTACACTGCAAATAATTAATGTATGAACCAAGTATTCTTAAGTTGCAATTTCCGTAAATCATACTGTATAAAGCAATTTTCACGAGAAATATTTGTTCTGTAACAACAACAGCCTTTTAGTTCAAATAATTGAGTGCCGCTTCGGTAAAGGAGTTAACAGTATTTTCCTGGCAGGGAAATGAATAATAGAAAATTTTTACGTTGTGCAGCGGTACTATATTTCTCTGAGTTGATGTAGCGTGCAGCATTCCATTGTAGGTTGATGAGTAACTTTATGCTTGAATATTGATTCAAGAGGGATATTTAAATCAGTTTTTTCAATTAATTTGCTGCAGTCAATAAACATAAGCGTTAATGTATTGTGACGCGATTGCATCGTCGCGTGCGAATACAGCCATACAGTTTACCGCCATACAGTTGTTTCAGCACGTCTAGCTTTCCGAGACAAAAGGCAAAGAGTTTTTCTTTCGTGTGAACTTTTGGTCTTACTGCAGAAAGTTCTGCAAGCATTATTACCGTGTGGTTTTTAAGCAATAGTAACACCTGCGCATCTCCAGATTATAAACTTAACTGTTATAATAATCATATGCTTAAAATTGTATAATTGGCCCATTCGGAGTGGTCGTCATATTACTATACCACTAAATCATTCGGCTCTTTTTGTGAGGTTCGGAACCATTATCAGTTTCATAGCGATCTGCGCTAACAATGCATTTCATTATACATTTTACGAAAATTCTTTAATTTCAGAGGAGTACTATAATTATGACAGTAAGCTGTATATGCTTTCCACTGTAATTTGATTTGCTTCGGAACTAACGTCTTATTTCAGAAGGCATTAGCCACACTTTTACGTGGTCTGCTGAGTGACCCATATATGTTACTCAGCATATCCGTGATTCAGGGCTCTCTGCGCTGTATGCAGCAGTCGTCTTGATTTCTGTAACACTGGAAAGATTCCTGCGTGTTTTGCTGACAAAATCGATTATGCAGTTTCGTAATACAGTGTTAAGAGAGATGACCATCATGTTCCCGAGTGGGTTTGCTGCCCTGAGCGACGGCCCAGATGTTGTCAACATTGCCACCTGCGGTTTGCCTCGCACGTCTCGCCTTTGACGTCAGTGTGTCGTCAGTCTTCGTTGTTGTTAACGGTTTGTGGTCGGTTCTTGGAAGGTGTATGAAGTTTTTACGTAGTCAAGCCAACACGTATATGGAAGCTTTAATGGCTCATTTGAAAGTGAAACCTGATCTTCATTGGAAGTAAGGAATTTCCTCCGTAACTAAATTGTACTACACTAAACAAAAGGCCATAGTCGCCTTTCGCAGCATGCTGCTGTCATCACTGCCTACTTTAGCTCATTTCTAGAAGGAGAATTAAACATTACATACTTTGTGGCAAAATATTTCTACATGCAAAGTAGTTCATATGAAATATCTAATAGCGGACACAGTTTCGCCGTTTTATGTAATTTGCCAGACCGAGAAAAAACATCGCGTTTCAAGGAAATGTCCACAAACAGCGTTATTTATTATCAGCTAGCTTCATACCTGCGGTTTCGCCCGCGTACGCGTATGTCACACATATTGCACGTACATATGTCTATTTCCCTGCTGCTTTACGCCATACTATTCCAGAGAGGATGTTAAATTTATCTGTGGTATTCAGTCGCGTGACATGACCTTAGGTTCCGAAAGCTTTGACTAAATCATCGGATAGTTGCAGCATTCATTCTCACGGCCTCCTTGACACACGAAAAACTACGAATAAGAGGAAAGCTACACTTCGTACGTTTAAAGGGTTCCATGTAAAGTAAATACAGGAAATAAATACCACCAGGTGGCTTTCATTTCACCCCTTCTCATCCTCATCGCTATCCGTATGTGTTGTAGTGGTATCTTATCCCGCAGTACTTTTGTACAGATAGTGAGTCCTGTATAAACCAAAGTTGGGTGAAATTGTTCAGGCGTCCCTGAGTTACACTTTTACGTCATCCTGCGGCGGCGCGGTTCCTTCCGTCCCTTTACGACGGAACTGCCCCTACCTGTGAACATTGTCTCAGCAGATCATCAGTAGGAAAGTCGAGTGAAACCTACTGTACTTTGATGTGAACCAAGCTGCAATTTAAGTCACTAATCTACGTTTCGGGAGAAAGTTTTCACACAAATGAAAGGTTGGAAATTTTGTCCTCAATTAATATATTCTGAAACTTAGGTGAACAAGTATCATTGCCAAGCCCGTGCTAGTCTTAACACAGTCACTCACAATCGATTTCACTCACGTTAGCAAGTTTATGGTGTTGCATTTCCCGAAAACGTAATAGCTACAAAAATACTGATTGTTTTTGATTGATAATGCTCGCCAAATATTAAGTCTGTCGGTACCAAATCCAGTCACAGATTTTAGTCATCGACCTGCTCAATACACCACGCGGAATATATGTCTTTTCTCGTCACAAAATTCACTTAAAAATTCCCAAATTTCCACACATACATCGTAATAATTATGCCGTCACTTTACCACACTTTCGATATATGAAACACTGCTAGACCCGGCAACTTATCATTTCCATCGGAACTACTACTACACACGTCCGAACATAGCTAGGCTCCCACTCCTCTCTAGAATACTCTTAAGTCTTCTCTACCAGCAGAGAAAGGCGTGCGAAGAATATTGCTTCACCATAGGTCAGTTTACTCAACAGCCAATAGCAAAACAACACCCTCCCACGTCAATCCGCGCTTTTCATCAATAACCAATCGCAAAATAGTAAACCTAACGACTGCACTTTTTACCGACGTAATTATCTAATATGCCGAAGTTTTGCTTATGCATAAAGTTATTTACTATTGTTATTTATACCTGAATTAACTTTCCCTTTACCATAAACTTACTTTACAAATCTGTTCTACAAAAATCCCCTTTGCCCATATCCATACTTCTTCGAAATATTCCCACACTAAATCCTACTACACAACTCGTTAAACAATTATCTTCATATTAACCTTAATCCACACTCACGCATCATTCATACTGATAAAACACATTTATAACATTTTACCTACACAAACAGACATAATAACACTTTATGAAAATACTAGAACAGTTTATGAAAAACATTCTATTACTTTAGTGCACTCTAGTGGGCACAATCGAAACTAAATCAGTCCCCTATCCAATATTGTCCTCTATCGGCTGATACATAAACTACGTGCGCGTCCAGTCTCGAGTCACTATCTGTCACTATCCAGCTCTGAGACACATCTCCCACTTAACCGCCTCCAAGTCAGGATCGGTATAGGGCGCTACGCCACAATCCCTCCTAACCCCCGTCCTCAGCCCTAGGGGTGCGGGGTAGGTCTTAACTGCGACGGAGTCTCTTTTTCTCTCAAGAGATGCGTCTCCGTAGTTTACTAGAAATTGCTGCGTTTCAGAGATGGGTTGATACCTCACTGCCTTTGCACCAGAACCCGCTCCACATCACACGCACACACACACTCACTTGGGGGCGGGGCTGGGAGAGGGACGCGAAACTTCAGCTGTACTGTCACCAACAAGCATACCGACCCTAAAAACTACGGATTCCATACTGACATAGAAAGTTATGAAATACCGGGTGATCAAAAAGTCAGTTTAAATTTGAAAACTTAATAAACCACGGAATAATGTAGATAGAGAGGTACAAATTGACACACATGCTTGGAATGACATGGGGTTTTATTAGAAAAAAAAGAAAAAAAAACAACAGAGTTCACAAAAGTCCGACAGATGGCGCTGGACAGCAAAACGTCAGTGACTGCGCATGACAATCGTGTATAAAAGCAGCTGTAATGAGAGAGAGAATCAGATGTGCCAGCAGTCGCAGCCTGTGGACGTTACCTGAAGAGGCGCTATTAATGAAGCTGTATTATCAGAATGAGAAATGTGCTAGTTCAGCGTTACGATCCTATCGCCATAGGAAGGGGATTCGAACGGGTAAAGGTCGGTTGACAAATGCAGCTGTGGCGAGAATGATTTCGGAGTTCGAAGCCACGGGTTGTTTAGACGATAGACCCCGTAGTGCCCGACCGAGCACAGGGCGTAATGCTGCTGAGACAGTTCAGGAAGAAATGGAGACTGTAGTGGGTTCGTCTATGCACGGGGAAGTCAGCGCTCGTGCAGTCGCACGTCGCACCGGCATTCCGTACACTACTGTTTGGTTGGCACTGAGGCGTACCCTCCGATGCTACCCGTACAAAATCCATCGGCATCATGAACTGTTACCTGGCGATTTAGTGAAGCGGAGGGCATTTGCGGTGTGGGCGTTTCAAAAGATGGCGGAAGATGACGATTGGTTGACTAACGTGTTGTGGACCGACGAAGCTCATTTCACGCTCCGAGGGTCTGTCAACGCCCACAACTGCAGAATTTGGGCTACCGAAAATCCTAGAACTGTCGTGGAAACTCCATTGCACGACGATAAAGTCACGGTATGGGTTGGATTTACCACATCTACCGTTATCGGGCCTTTTTTCTTCGAGGAAATGCGTGATTCTGGTTTTGTAACTGCTACCGTGACGGGTGAGAGGTACGCCGATATGTTACAGAATCGCATCATCCACAGCCTGGCTGATAAACACCTGCTGGAACGTACAATGTTTATGCAGGATGGCGCTCCATCCCATATTGCTAGACGCGTGAAAGATCTCTTGCGCGCGTCGTTTGGTGATGATCGTGTGCTCAGCCGCCACTTTCGTAATGCTTGGCCTCGCAGGTCCCCAGACCTCAGTCCGTGCGATTATTGACTTTGGGGTTACCTGAAGTCGCAAGTGTATCGTGATCGACCGACATCTCTAGGGATGCTGAAAGACAACATCCGACGCCAATGCCTCACCATAACTCCGGACATGCTTTACAGTGCTGTTCACAACATTATTCCTCGACTACAGCTATCGTTGAGGAATGATGGTGGACATATTGAGCGTTTCCTGTAAAGAACATAATCTTTGCTTTGTCTTACATTGTTATGGTAATTATTGCTATTCTGATCAGATGAAGCGCCATCTGTCGGACATTTTTTGAACTTTTGTATTTTTTTGGTTCTAATAAAACCCCATGTCATTCCAAGCATGTGTGTCAATTTGTACCTCTCTATCTAGATTATTCCGTGATTTATTCAGTTTTCAAATTTATACTGACTTTTTGATCACCAGTATTTTGCATGTCACTGTTTCTCATCCCCACATCCAGCCCTAGGGACAGTAAGCAAGGGTATATTACTCACACAGTATTTTTATACAAATAATGAGTCACATAGCTACAAAATTTGGTTGTTGTGGCTCCAGATGTTACTGACTGATGCTTTTATACACCCCATTTTCACCCCTGTCCTCACGCATTTGGTAGCTAGGTGATTCTTGCACGGTGTGTATTTTCAGATTGTAAATGATTTGTTTACTAGTTTAGGTTGACATAGTACCAGTGATTTAGGATGAAAATGTGGAAAATGTATATCACACACAATCGTCTGCTGTTCTATATTGTACATGATATACATAAGCAGGATAATTTGCATAAGATTTAACATCACTTATATGTTCTGTACAACTCAACGCATCAAAATGAGGTTTCCGGCAAGTCATAGACCGCAGAAGGAGTGGCTAGGTAGTGCTGTAAAGTTTTGTGTCATATGAGATAAGAAAGAAGCTACTGTTTAGCTAAGTGGAAGGGTACACTTTAGCGTCATTCAAAAGCTATTGTGGTGTAAACATCGCTAAGAAGGGTTAAGTGTCATGTGGCCTCTTACACGCGGTTCATAATAAACTAGATTGCGTACAAATATTTCACTCATACTGATGGAAAAAAATCGTAACGCCATAAACTAACTAATGTAGAAAAAAGAAACTTCGGGAATACATTTGCCTAGGTAGCGTATGTAAGTGACTACCATTGCAAGATCACAGGTTAATGTAAGCGCCAGATAAACCACTGCAAATACGAAAGCTGCTACGTTAACAACTGGTGTAACCGCCAAAACGTTTGAAACTTTCCCTTTTGAATGTAAAGAATGACTGTGCTGGTAAAACTTCTACGTTACTTGATTTTCAAAATCCAGAGTGAACTGAACGTACTGAGACTGTTTTCTCTTTACTTCAAATGGCTCTGAGCACTATGGGACTTAACATCTGAGGGCATCAGTCCCCTAGAACTTAGAACTACTTAAACCTAACTAACCTAAGGACATCACACATCCATGCCTGAGGCAGGATTCGAATCTGCGACCGTAGCAGCAGCGCGGTTCCGGACTGAAGCTTTCTCTTTACCTATTCTGATCATTTGTAAACTGACACACAATATTTTAGCGCAACGCAATCTGACTTTCAATGTTGTCGTTGTGGTGGTCTTCAGTCCTGAGACTGGTTTGATGCAGCTCTCCATGCTACTCTATCCTGTGCAAGCTTCTTCATCTCCCAGTACCTACTGCAACCTACATCCATCTGAATCTGCTTACTGTATTCATCTCTTGGTCTCCCTCTACGATTTTTACCCTCCACGATGCCCTCCAATACTAAATTGGTTATCCCTTGATGCCTCAGAACATGTCCTACCAACCGATCCCTTCTTCTGGTCAAGTTGTGCCACAAACTTCTCCCCAATCCTATTCAATACTTCATCATTAGTTATGTGATCTACCCATCTAATCTTCAGCATTCTTCTGTAGCATCACATTTCGAAAGCTTCTATTCTCTTCATGTCCAAACTATTTATCGTCCATGTTTCACTTCCATACATGGCTACACTCCATACAAATACTTTCAGAAATGACTTCCTAATACTTAAATCTATACTCGATGTTAACAAATTTCTCTTCTTCAGAAACGCTTTCCTTGCCATTGCCAGTCTCCATTTTATATCCTCACTACTTCGACCATCATCAGTTGTTTTGCTCCCCAAATAGCAAAACTCCTTTACTACTTTAAGTGTCTCATTTCCTAAGCTAATTACCTCAGCATCACCTGACTTAATTCGACTACATTCCATTATCCTCGTTTTGCTTTTGTTGATGTTCATCTTATATCCTCCTTTCAAGACACTATCCATTCCGTTGAACTGCTCTTCCAAGTCCTTTTCTGTCTCTGACAGAATTACGATGTCATCGGCGAACCTCAAAGTTTCTATTTCTTCTCCATGGATTTTAATACCTACTCCGAATTTTTCTTTTGTTTCCTTCACTGCTTGATCAATATACAGATTGAATAACATCGGGGAGAGACTACAACCCTGTCTCACTCCCTTCCCAACCACTGCTTCCCTTTCATGTCCCTCGACTCTTATAACTGCCATCTGGTTTCTGTACAAATTGTAAATAGCCTTTATCTCCCTGTATTTTACCCCTACCACCTTCAGAATTTGAAAGAGAGTATTCCAGTCAACATTGTCAAAAGCTTTCTCTACGTCTACAAATGCTAGAAACGTAAGTTTGCCCTTCCTTAATCTAGCTTCTAAGATAAGTCGTAGGGTCAGTATTGCCTCACGTGTTCCAACATTTCTACGGAATCCAAACTGATCTTCCCCGAGGTCGGCTTCTACTAGTTTTTCCATTCGTCTGTAAAGAATTCGCGTTAGTATTTTGCAGCTGTGACATATTAAACTGATAGTTCGGTAATTTTCACATCTGTCAACACCTGCTTTCTTTGGGATTGGGATTATTATATTCTTCTTGACATCTGAGGGTATTTCGCCTGTCTCATACATCTTGCTCACCAGATGTTAGAGTTTTGTCAGGACTGGTCTCCTAAGGTTGTTAGTAGTTCTAATGGAATTTTGTCTACTCCCGGCGCCTTGTTTCGACTCAGGTCTTTCAGTGCTCTGTCAAACTCTTCACGCAGTATCGTATCTCCCATTTCATCTTCATCTACATCCTCTTCCATTTCCATAATATTTTCCTCAAGTACATCGCCCTCGTATAGACCCTCTATATACTCCTTCCACCTTTCTGCTTTCCCTTCTTTGCTTAGAACTGGGTTTCCATCAAAGCTCTTGATATTCATGCAAGTGGTTCTCTTATCTCCAAAGGTCTTTAATTTTCCTGTAGGCAGTATCTATCTTCCCCCTAGTGAGGTAATCCTCTACATCCTTACATTTGTCCTCTAGCCATTCCTGCTTGGCCATTTTGCACTTCCTGTCAATCTCATTTTTGAGACGTTTGTATTCCTTTTTGCCTGCTTCATTTACTGCATTTTTATATTTTCTCCTTTCATCAGTTAAATTCAATATTTCTTCTGTTATCCAAGGATTTCTACTAGCCCTCGTCTTTTTACCTACTTGATCCTCTGCTGCCTTCACTACTTCATCCCTCAAAGCTACCCATTTTTCTTCTGCCGTATGTCTTTCCCCCATTCCTGTCAATTGTTCCCTTATGCTCTCCCTGAAACTCTGTACAACCTCTGGTTCTTTCAGTTTATCCAGGTCCCATCTCCTTAAATTCCCACCTTTTTGCAGTTTCTTCAGTTTTAATCTACAGTTCATGACCAATAGATTGTGGTCAGAGTCCACATCTGCCCCTGGGAATGTCTTACAATTTAAAACCTGGTTCCTAAATCTCTGTCTTACCATTATATAATCTATCTGAAACCTGTCAGTATCTCCAGGCTTCTTCCATGTATACAGCCTTCTTTTATGATTCTTGAATAACACCTACAAAATAATAGCCCTGACGAACAGTAACCTATGACCTCCATGCATCACTTACCTCACAAAAATCTTCGTTAGTCGAACTACCGTACAGCGAGCGCCAATACTGCCAGTTAAACTGCTAAATAAACGATTCTAACTACTGAAGGCACTAACTACTGATGGACACATAGGAAATGAAAGATTTTGATAGAGAACAAACAATGTATTTTCCTTAATAGTGTTCAAAAGTCATTATATATATATATATATATATATACAGGGCTATTACAAATGATTGAAGCGATTTCATAAATTCACTGTAGCTCCATTCATTGACATATGGTCACGACACACTACAGATACGTAGAAAAACTCATAAAGTTTTGTTCGGCTGAAGCCGCACTTCAGGTTTCTGCCGCCAGAGCGCTCGAGAGCGCAGTAGGACAAAATGGCGACAGGAGCCGAGAAAGCGTATGTCGTGCTTGAAATGCACTCACATCAGTCAGTCATAACAGTGCAACGACATTTCAGGACGAAGTTCAACAAAGATCCACCAACTGCTAACCCCTTTCGGCGATGGTACGCGCAGTTTAAGGCTTCTGGATGCCTCTCTAAGGGGAAATCAACGGGTCGGCCTGCAGTGAGCGAAGAAACGGTTGAACGCGTGCGGGCAAGTTTCACGCGTAGCCCGCGGAAGTCGACGAATAAAGCAAGCAGGGAGCTAAACGTACCACAGCCGACGGTTTGGAAAATCTTACGAAAAAGGCTAAAGCAGAAGCCTTACCGTTTACAATTGCTACAAGCCCTGACACCCGATGACAAAGTCAAACGCTTTGAATTTTCGGCGCGGTTGCAACAGCTCATGGAAGAGGATGCGTTCAGTGCGAAACTTGTTTTCAGTGATGAAGCAACATTTTTTCTTAATGGTGAAATGAACAGACACAATGAGCGAATCTGGGCGGTAGAGAATCCTCACGCATTCGTGCAGCAAATTCGCAATTCACCAAAAGTTAACGTGTTTTGTGCAATCTCACGGTTTAAAGCTTACGGCCCCTTTTTCTTCTGTGAAAAAAACGTTACAGGACACGTGTATCTGGACATCCTGGAAAATTGGCTCATGCCACAACTGGAGACCGACAGCGCCGACTTCATCTTTCAACAGGATGGTGCTCCACTGCACTTCCATCATGATGTTGAGCATTTCTTAAACAGGAGATTGAAAACCGATGGATCGGTCATGGTGGAGATCTTGATTAGCAATTCATGTCATGGCCTCCACCCTCTCCTGACTTAACCCCATGCGATTTCTTTCTGTGGGGTTATGTGAAAGATTCAGTGTTTAAACCTCCTCTACCAAGAAACGTGCCAGAACTGCGAGCTCGCATCAACGATGCTTTCGAACTCATTGATGGGGACATGCTGCGCCGAGTGTGGGAGGAACTTGATTATCGGCTTGATGTCTGCCAATTCACTAAAGGGGCACATATCGAACATTTGTGAATGCCTGTGCAAAGCATGTGTGTGCAAAGCATTGTGAAAATATCTCAAGTAATAAAGTTATTGTAGAGCTGTGAAATCGCTTCAATCATTTGTAATAAACCTGTATATATATACACTCCTGGAAATGGAAAAAAGAACACATTGACACCGGTGTGTCAGACCCACCATACTTGCTCCGGACACTGCGAGAGGGCTGTACAAGCAATGATCACACGCACGGCACAGCGGACACACCAGGAACCGCGGTGTTGGCCGTCGAATGGCGCTAGCTGCGCAGCATTTGTGCACCGCCGCCGTCAGTGTCAGCCAGTTTGCCGTGGCATACGGAGCTCCATCGCAGTCTTTAACACTGGTAGCATGCCGCGACAGCGTGGACGTGAACCGTATGTGCAGTTGACGGACTTTGAGCGAGGGCGTATAGTGGGCATGCGGGAGGCCGGGTGGACGTACCGCCGAATTGCTCAACACGTGGGGCGTGAGGTCTCCACAGTACATCGATGTCGTCGCCAGTGGTCGGCGAAGGTGCACGTGCCCGTCGACCTGGGACCGGACCGCAGCGACGCACGGATGCACGCCAAGACCGTAGGATCCTACGCAGTGCCGTAGGGGACCGCACCGCCACTTCCCAGCAAATTAGGGACACTGTTGCTCCTGGGGTATCGGCGAGGACCATTCGCAACCGTCTCAATGAAGCTGGGCTACGGTCCCGCACACCGTTAGGCCGTCTTCCGCTCACGCCCCAACATCGTGCAGCCCGCCTCCAGTGGTGTCGCGACAGGCGTGAATGGAGGGACGAATGGAGACGTGTCGTCTTCAGCGATGAGAGTCGCTTCTGCCTTGGTGCCAATGATGGTCGTATGCGTGTTTGGCGCCGTGCAGGTGAGCGCCACAATCAGGACTGCATACGACCGAGGCACACAGGGCCAACACCCGGCATCATGGTGTGGGGAGCGATCTCCTACACTGGCCGTACACCACTGGTGATCGTCGAGGGGACACTGAATAGTGCACGGTACATCCAAACCGTCATCGAACCCATCGTTCTACCATTCCTAGACCGGCAAGGGAACTTGCTGTTCCAACAGGACAATGCACGTCCGCATGTATCCCGTGCCACCCAACGTGCTCTAGAAGGTGTAAGTCAACTACCCTGGCCAGCAAGATCTCCGGATCTGTCCCCCATTGAGCATGTTTGGGACTGGATGAAGCGTCGTCTCACGCGGTCTGCACGTCCAGCACGAACGCTGGTCCAACTGAGGCGCCAGGTGGAAATGGCATGGCAAGCCGTTCCACAGGACTACATCCAGCATCTCTACGATCGTCTCCATGGGAGAATAGCAGCCTGCATTGCTGCGAAAGGTGGATATACACTGTACTAGTGCTGACATTGTGAATGCTCTGTTGCCTGTGTCTATGTGCCTGTGGTTCTGTCAGTGTGATCATGTGATGTATCTGACCCCAGGAATGTGTCAATAAAGTTTCCCCTTCCTGGGACAATGAATTCACGGTGTTCTTATTTCAATTTCCAGGAGTGTATATATATATATTCGTGACATCCGGTTCAACAAATTTTTTTCTGACGGACACACGTCCAGATCGTCCGATCATATTCACATCTCAGAACTCTGGCATCTCTCTCCCCACATCCACCACTGCTGGCGGCTCACCACCAACCGCCCAACGCTACGGACTGTTCACATCCAACAGCCCAATACTACATCTGGAGCCACAGCAACCAAATTTTGTAACTATGTGACTCATTATTTGTATAAAAATACTCTGTGAGTAATATACCGTTGCCTACTATCCCTAGGGCTGGGTGTGGGGACGAGAAACAATGACATGCAAAAATGCTGGGTGATCAAAAAGTCAGTATAAATTTGAAAACTGAATAAATCACGGAGTAATGTAGATAGAGAGGTACAAATTGATACACATACTTAGAATGACACGGGGTTTTATTAGAACCAAAATTAAAAAGAAAAATACGAAAGTTAAAAAAATGTCCGACAGATGGCGCTTCATCTGATCAGAATAGCAATAATTACCATAACAAAGTTTGCAACAACGAGTCCAACCAGCCATAGACAGCACACAAGCCGGCCGATGTGGCCGTGCAGTCTAGGCGCTTCAGTCTGGAACCGCGTGACCACTCCGGTCGCAGATTCGAATCCTGCCTCGGGCATGGATGTGTGTGATGTCCTTAGGTTAGTTAGGTTTAAGTAGTTCTAAGTTCTAGGGGACTGATGACCACAGATGTTAAGTCCCATAGTGCTCAGAGCCATTTGAACCATTTTTTGAACAGCACACAGCGCAGTCAGCGATTTTGAGAGCGCTACGTGGCGTTACCAACACAAAAACCTAAACAGCCTACTTAAACGTTGAATGTAACCTCATGCCTGTTGCACTTTATCGCTCAATACAGTGACGGTTAATTGTTTGTGGATGGCGCTGGAGTTGTCGTCCGATGATGTCCCGTATGTGCTCGAGTGGACACAGATCTGGTAATCGAGCAGGCCAAGGCAGTATGTCGACACTCTGTAGGCCATGTTGGATTACAACAGCAGTATGTGGGCGAGCGTCATCCTGTTGGAAAACATCCCCTGGAATGCTGTTCATGAATGGCAGCACAACATGTCTAATCACCAGACTGACTTACAGATCTGCAGTCAGGTTTCGTGCCGTTGCTGTCATATCAAATCGCACTCCAGGCCATAACTCGAGGTGTAGCACGCAGATAACGCAGATACGTTGGTCGCAGACCCTCAGCTGTCCTTCTAACGAATACACAGCTATCACTGACACTGAGACATAACCATCTTTCATCAGAAAACAGAAGAGATCTCCACCCTGCTCACCAATGTGCTCTCGCTTGACACCACTGAAGCCGCAAGTGGCGATGATTTGGGGTCAGTGGAATGCACGATACAGCGCTGTCCTTGAAGTTGCCGACTTATATCAGTTCGGTGTGTCACTGGGTTGGCAACTGCTGCTGTTGCAAATGCAGTATGGTGCACTGTAGCCATAGGACAAACATGATGGTCCTTCCTCTCGGTAGTGCCTCGTCGCCGAGCGGAGCCCGGTCTTCTAGCCACCGTACATTTTCGTGACCACCGCTGCCGGCTGTCATGTACATTGGTTACATTCCTGCCAAGTCTCTCTGCAGTGTTGCAGAATGAACATTTACCTTCTTCTAGTCTTATTACACGACCTCGTTCAAACTCAGTGAGGTGTTGATAATGGCGTCTTTGTCTCCTGAAAAGCCTAATTGACTAACATCAACTCACCACGTCCAAAGATAACTAGCGGTCGCGACCGTTACAGCTGTAAGTAGGCCGTTTAGGTTTTTATGTTGGTAACGCCACGTAGCGCTCTGTATGAAAATCACTGGCTGTGCTGTTCGCAGTCTGTGGCTGGTTTGCATTGTTGGAATATTCGCTATTTTAGTGTTGGGCAGCTGGATGTGAACAGCGCGTAGCGTTGCGCAGTTGGAGGTGAGTCACCAGCAGTGGTGAGTGTGGGGAGAGAGACGGCAGTTTTGAGAGCGGGCGATCTGGACGTGTGTCCGTCAGAAAATGGAAATTTGTAAGACTGGATGTCATGAACTGATATATGTATTATGACTTTTGAACACTATTAAGGTAAATACATTGTTTGTTCTCTATCAAAATCTTTCATTTGCTAACTATGCCTATCAGTAATTAGTGGCTTCAGTAGTTAGAATCTTTTATTTAGCTAGCAGTATTCCGCTCGCTGTATTGCAGTAGCTCGAGTAACGAAGATTTTTGTGAGGTAAGTGATTCATGAAAGGTATAGGTTATTGTTAGCCAGGGCCATTCTCTTGTAGGGATTATTGAAAGTCAGACTGCGTTGCGCTAAAAATATTGTGTGTCAGTTTAGTGTTGGATCGGAATAAGTAAAGAGAGAAATGTCTGAGTACGTTCAGTTTTGCTCGGCTGTTTAAAAATCAGATAACAGAGGTTTTCCAGCACTGCCATTTATAAATTTTTGTAAGGGGACGTTACACAGCCTGTATTTAAAGTGAACCTGATTTGCATAGTCATAGTGGCGACTTACGTGAAATTTGAATAGAGAATAATTCTCAGATGTAGAAACACGCCTCGCAACTTTCGTTTTTAGTCGTACAACTCCTTCTTGTTGCTGTGACTTTTTTTCCCAGTAGCTTAGTTTTGCTAATCCCCTTATGATATGTTAAAACAAAAGTGGTAGCCGATCCTGTGACTCTGTCTTGTAAAGTAGAGCCGTGTGGAAACGTATTCTACCGTGGTCACCTCAGCCTAACTTCTTGCCGCAAATAACGACGAAACTTGACATAACAGTCCCGCTTCGCGTTGTATGCGCCACAATAGCTTGCCTTGCTTCTCAGTCAGAGCACATTAGATGCTCTTCCCAAAACTTTCAACGTCATCATTCCCAAGCGTTATTTCGCCGTAATATTCTCAACAGCTTTCGAGTCCTGTTAAAAGGAGAATACTGTTTAAATATGCGTGCTTCAATATCTTAAAACGAAAATTAATGGGTTTTTTTCCTTCTTCTGCCTTTCAGGGCCGGTCGGTGTCGTCGTGCGGTTCTAGGAGCTACAGTCTGAAACCGAGCGACCGCTACGATCGCAGGTTCGAATCCTGCCTCGGGCATGGATGTGTGTGATGTCATTAGGTTCGTTAGGTTTAATTAGTTCTAAGTTCTATAGGACTGATGACCTCAGAAGTTAAGTCGCATAGTGCTCAGAGCCATTTGAACCATTTTTTTGCCTTTCAGGTATTAGACAACGAACTTTGTAAGACAGTCTGCCAGTGTTCCTCCTGTCGAGATGTTCACTCCATTTTATTTTGTTTCTTACGTTAATTTCTTCATAATTCCGCTGCTCCTTAATCTTCTACAGATCTGAGAAGTCTTATTTCACACTCCCTGAGTCTTAATTTTTTGCTGTGTGTGAGTGATCACAACTCACTTCCATAGTGGAATCTGAGGATCACCATTGCTTTATAAAACTTTATCCACACTGTCTTTCGTATCTTGTTTGTCAGGTACCTGTTTCTTGTTTCATAATGTCTTATATCTTTTTCATACTCGTATGGTATGTGATATAATATCCCAGTTAATTAAAATGGCTGATCTGTATCGCTCAGCGCTATTTTCGTTCTTACGTGTTCCCGTCGTACAACAGCCATTATTGTAGTTTTCACTGTGGATATAGTCATATTGTAGTCTTCTCCTGTTTTGGTTAGAAGGTAAATGCTCAAATTCTAACCATATGCATATGAAACACAACTCATCCCTTTCATCGCAAATGCTGCGTCTGTTGTCGATCTTCCTCTACGGAAACCCATTTGTTCTTCACTTAACATCGTTATTTTTCTTGTTCAGCATCCTTGCATAAGCCTTATATGCTGCGTCCAGTAAGCTAATCCCGCTATAACTGGAGCAGTTACTCCTATCTCCTTTTTTTAAAGAGCGATATAACTTTTGCTTGTTGCCATGCTCGTTGTGTGAATTCTTTTCCAACACATATTGAATAGGTTCAGCAGTCTCACGTGGAATGAGATTCCACGTGTTCTATTTCGCTGGCGATGCTATCAATGCCTGTAGCTCTCCTGTTTCTAAAGCCAGCATGGTCTACACTGAGGCATAATTTTCTATCGTTCACACCTCGCGAGTTTGTGTATTTCCTTTCCCCATTTTTTGTCTGCCCTCCTGGATACCAAAGTGATTTTCAATGATCGACAAAATGCCTCTGTTTTTCTGTCTGATTTGTTAAGCATTTCCATTGCCTTTTTTTTGGTAATGCTTGTCTGCCATGGACATAATCGTCAATTACATTTAAAAACCACGCCCACGATTCTTGGTGGGCGTGTTTTACCGACTTTATTGCAATGTTCCTCTTCTGTTTCTAAATATTATGATTTTCATCTGTTGTTTGACCTTGGTGGTCGGTTCAACGTTTGGTGTCCAGATTTCCAGGTACCATACCCGACTTATCTCTTTCTTCTCATCTAGTGCTTCATCGGCAATCTTCTTTATAGCTTTTTTTTGTATTTTAACGTTCCCGCTCTGTTAACCGATAACAAGATGTCGTGCATCTCGGTGTATTACCATACCGCGGAAACCACTTTCCGATCTCTTCAACCGTACAGGAAACAAAAATATCACGCTCCTCACCCAATGTGAGCGTCCCTGAAGATGGCAGCGTTCGATAGGTATCGACGAAACATTTTCGCCAATGAAAGTGACTCAAGCAGACGATGTGTGTAGTTTTGTAAAATTCCTAAGATAATCGCAGACGTATACAGTTTATGGTGATACAGATAAACCAGTAAATACTTGATTCTTTAAAGAATCTGAATCTCATGTATAAAACAGCTTCAAACTTCTGATTAGTTTAGAAAAAGGGTAATGTGCTAATTATTTAAAGCTACATTACTTTCGGTATGAAAGTATGGCACCAAACGTGAAGTATGTAAATGAGAAGAAGTGTAGAGAAAGTTTGAAATTTTGTCTAAAGTTTGTTGGAAAATACTAAGTGGTATCATTATCAAACACTGGATGAATAAAATCGGGGTAATATGCGTTCCGTATTAAGTGAAAATTAGTTTTCACGCATTTCAATTTCTATGACGTCATATCTCCTGGACTATGTGTTGCAAGTACGTTTAGTGATATAAGTGGATACTGTCTGCAAAATTTGTTGCAAATAGAGTTAGTAGTAAAGAAATGAGTTAAAATGTTTTACTGCATGATCAGCGAAAACGTAGTAAGCGATAAACATTTTCGCTTTCATCATTTGTGGGGGGATTAAGGGAGGAAAAGTTTCGTAAAGGTCCGAAATTATGTGTAAGGTTTGTTGGAAGTCGCTAAACACTTTCATTCTCAAATACTGGATAAATATAGACTGCGTAATTTTCGCGATGTAGTTTATACTGCCTTAAGACAGATACAACGTTTACAACTGCAATATTTGTTTTATTGTGTTAAGCCTTAAACTTGTACCTCTAAATGAATAGATTATGCCAAACATTTAACTTGTACCTCTAAATGAGTAAATTATGACAATTGTTTTCAGCCATAATGGCTATGTTAGTGAACCGTGACTGTGTGGGAAAATTATTTATTTCCAGTTTCTGCTACCAGTCACTTTTTATTTTATGCTTAATCTAACATAATGCAACGCGTTTCGAACATGTTTTGTTCATTTTCAAGCGTTTGTACATACATACATACATACATACATACAGCGAGAAATGTTACTTAGAAATAAACAGTTTTAAACTAGATTAATCTAGAACACTTTGCTTTTTACTGTAGCTGCTGGTGTGGCATTTGGGGGGAAGGAGGGGGGCAGTGTATATTTAGAGATCGAAGTCAGTGATGTCTTCTGCTGGTTTTCTTCTTTGTTGTTGACTATGTACATCACAGCCTGTATCAGATACAGATAGATTTGCATCGGTTATGTGTTACGAAAATAGTGTGGAAGGCTTTCATATGGTAGTTGATCACTTACAGTTACATCCTCTTGATGCTTCAGTTGTATCACTGGTGTAATGGCGGAGCTGTTGATTGACATTACACTATTGCTCATTATATTTTGTCATTGAATGCCACTGCACAAATTGCTTCGATGTTATACAGGTAGCACAAGATGGCAAACTGTAGCTTGTGAGTCTGTATCGATTATCGAGGTTTTGTATCGATATTCTTGGTTCCAGTCGATTATTTACATTTACATTTCGTGAATCTATTGAATTAGAATTGGCTTAAGACTGTTGAAGAATTTGGAGTTTTTGTATACGGTTATTTCATTAAGAATGTTATCTCCATGCTTTGTGTTATGTATGAAAATTTACGTTTCTTCCAGGATATCCATTCTTTTACTTTTTCCTATTTTGTGTAAAATTTCGTGGTTGTCTTCGATTTTCAAAGGGTGGCCTGTGTCTTTAATGTGAGTCGCTACTGCTGATTTGTTACATTTATCAAGCCTGTAGCAGTCTAAATGTTCTTTGAATCGGGTTCTAAAATTTCTGCCTGTTTGGCCGATATGAGATTTATTACATTGGCTGCAGGTAATTTTGTAAATGTCAGATGCATCAAGACTTGTATCTGGTGGTTTTATATTGTGAATAAGCTCCCTACTTAGGTTGATGTTGGTGCTAAAGCTAATTTTTACTTCTGTGTTTTTGAATAGTCTTGCTAATTTGTCAGATACTATTCCAAGTTATGGCAAATCTATCTGCATCCGATACAGGCTGTGATATACATAGTCAACAACAAAGAAGAAAACCAGCACAAGACATCACTGACTTCGATCTCTAGATATACACTGCCCCCCACCTTCCCCCCAAATGCCACACCAGCAGCTACAGCAAAAAACAAAGTGTTCTAGAGTAATCTAGTTTAAAACTGTTTATTTTTAAGTAACATTTCTCGATGTATGTATGTATGTATGTACAAACGCTTGAAAATGAACAAAACATGTTCGAAACGCGTTGCATTATGTTAGATTAAGCATAAAATAAAAAGTGACTGATATCAGAAACTTGAAATAAATAAATTATGACAACATTTAAAATTTTTAAATTCTGTCAATAATTACACGAAATACTGAAATATCATACTATTTTTGCCCCTGGGAGCAGGCAGATAGGCAGCCCGTCACTGGCTCTGAATGCCCATGAACCGTGTTAGTCGTGTGAATTGTCGGATTATTTTTAGCTTCACATTGTCTCGTCGTGTGATGTGATCGAGGAACACTTGGAGAATAAGAGTGCAGGAAGCGGAAAACCAGGGGCAGGGATAGTCCCTCACGACCTCCTCAGGAAGGAACAAGGAAAAGCGACTCGAGGAATCACGCCCTGTCTGGCGCACCGCAGCCTCTGACACAGCTGGGCTGACACACCCAGAATAGCGCTGATGGCGCGGCGGCCCGTGACGTCACAGCGTGGCGCGGCGTGCACACCGCGGGGAAGCACGCCGTCCAGGAAACAGCCGCCCCAACCGAGGACGCGGCGGGTGTGTTCACCACTCGTTACGTCAGCTGCCCGCTACCATACCGTCCACATTTTTTCTGTGCCGACGTCTTCTGACTGCTTTGAAGCGCCGCGCCACGAATTTATCTTTTGAGACTCCGCTCTTCATCTTATATTAGCATTTGCGCTTTGCGACCTCAAAATAAACTTTTGAACGCATTCTTGTCTCTGTCTACGGATGCAGATTTTACCCTCTACACCAGTGGTTCCCAAATTTTCTTAGATCATTACCCCTGAGTACAATCAGACATTAGCTAGTACCCCCGACCCCCCACCCCATCCCCCTGCCGTCTGTTGCTTCCCAGCACCTAATTAAACTGTAAAATGCAAAACTTTTATTAGAACACATTTTGCGGCACTTGCTTTACCTGTGCACTGCAACCCCATTTAAAATCAAACAAGTACAAAAATGGTTCAAATGGCTCTGAGCACTATGGGACTCAACTGCTGAGGCCATTAGTCCCCTAGAACTTAGAACTAGTTAAACCTAACTAACCTAAGGACATCACACACATCCATGCCCGAGGCAGGATTCGAACCTGCGACATAGCGGTCTTGCGGTTTTCGGCCGGCTCAAACAAGTACAGATGTGTGCACTATACTGACTGTTTCTAAATGACTTGACTGCTGCACTCTTTACTTCAAAACTGTCAGAAATTGATTGGCTTTAGACAGATACTGCTTAGTGCCTAACCATTCTAATAATAATAATAATAATAATAACAATAGTGATACTGAGCAGCACTAAGGGTGTTCCATTGATCGTGACCGTAGTTTTTTAGTTTGACGCTTCTTTCGTGAGATATTTCTCACGAAATAAGCGTCAAACTAAAAAACTACAAAGAACGAAATTTGTCTAGGTTGAAGGGGGAAACCAGATGGCGCTGTGGTTGGCCCGCTAGATGGCGCTGCCATAGGTCAGACGCATATCAACTCCATTTTTTAAAATAGGAACCCCCATTTTTATTACATATTCGTGTAGTACGCAAAGAAATATGGTGCGGCATTATGGGAGGAAGGATAATTTGCCCGCATTTTATCGATGGCGATCTAAGTGGTGCAATGTATGCTGATTTCCTACGTAATGTTCTACCGATGTTACTACAAGATGTTTCACTGCATGGCAGAATGGCGATGTACTTCCAACATGATGGATGTCCGGCACATAGCTCGCGTGCGTTTGAAGCGGTATTGAATAGCATATTTCATGACAGGTAGATTGGCCGCCGAAGCACCATACCATGCCCCGCACGTTCACCGGATCTGACGTCCCCGGATTTCTTTCGGTGGGGAAAGTTGAAGGATATTTTCTATCGTCATCCACCGACAACGCCTGACAACATGCGTCAGCGCACTGTCAATGCATGTGCGAACATTACGGAAGGCGAACTACTCGCTGTTGAGAGGAATGTTGTTACACGTATTGCCAAATGCACTGAGGTTGACGGACATCATTTTGAGCATTTATTGCATTAATGTGGTATTTACAGGTAATCACGCTGTATCAGCATGCGTTCTCAGAAATGATAAGTTCACAATCGTACATGTATCACATTGGAACAACTGGAATAAAATGTTCAAACGCACCTACGTTCTATATTTTAATTTAAAAAACCTACCTGTTACCAACTGTTCGTCTAAAATTGTGAGCAATATGTTTGTGACTATTAAGCGCCATCTATCACAAAGCGAAAAAAGTGGTCCAACTAAAACATTCATATTTCTTTACGTACTACACCAATATGTAACAAAAAATGGCGGTTCCTATTTAAAAAAAACGAAGTTGATATCCGTTTGACCTATGGCAGCGCCATCCAGCGGGCCAACCATAGCGCCATCTGGTTTCCCCCTTCAAGCTAGACGAGTTTCGTTCTTTGTAGTTTTTTCGTTTGACGCTTATTTCGTGAGATACTTGGCCTGGTCAGTATCAATGGACCACCCTGTATAGTAGCTCCTATGTAGTTATGCTGTGTTGTGCTGTCGATTAATTCATTTATCTGTTTCGAAGCAGTCTACTTCAGGTACTGTCTACATCTTGGAGGAAACTTTTTCTTGAGATATTTAGGATTTGTTACGTATAAAATGGTTCAAAATGGCTTTGAGCACTATGTGACTTAACATCTGAGGTCATCAGTCCCCTAGAACTTAGAACTACTTAAACTTATCTAACCTAAGGACATCACACACATCCATGCCAGAGGCAGGATTCGAACATGCGATCATAGCGGTCGCACGGTTCCAGGCTGAAGCGCCTAGAGCTGCTCGGCCACTCTGGCCGTCTGTTACGTATATCTCTCACTTTTATCATCAGCGATGTACGATACAAAGCACAAGATACGTGTGTAATGGGTGGATTATGTGAAGAACCTGTAATCTCCATTGCATTAATGCTACTAATCGAAAAAAGTAATTATTGATAATTTACATACTCAATATTAGAGCCTTGCAAAATTGTAATAATGGTAATCACCCTTTGAAAATAATTGACTAAAAAATAATTGAATCTTGTAGTTTTTATCCCTCAGAAAGTTTCATTTTACGCCTCAGGTGGTAAGTATCTCCACGTCGAGAACCACTGCTCTCCAGCTCTCTAAAGTACCACGGAAGTTACTCTCCGATGTCTTAACACATGACCTATCATCTTGTCCCTTCTTCTTGTCACTGTTTTCTTCATTGATTCTGTCGAGAACCACCTCATTACTTACCTTACCAGTCCATCAAATTCTCATCTTCTAAGCCCACGTCTGAAACGCCTCGATTCTTTTCCTGTTTTCTCACAGTCTGTGCTTCACTATTACACAATGCTGTGATTCAAATCCACAGTCTCAAAAATTTCTTCCTCAGACTAGAGCTTGCCCTTTTCTCATGTGACGTACTGCGAACTATGGATGAGGGGCAACAGGCAGATTCCATATTTCTAGCGTTCCCGAAAGCGTTTGACACGTTGACCCATTGCTGGCTGTTAGAGAAGGTACGAGCATATGGAATAGGTTGACGGATATGTGAGTGGCTCAAAGACAGAACTCAGTATGGTGTCCTCGGCGGCGAGTGTTTATCAGAGACAAGCGTATCATCAGGAGTTCCCAAGGGAAGTGTGATAGGATCACTATTACTCTCCATATACATGGATTGCCACTCCAATTCACGTATCATGTCTGTGACACTATCTCCCCTATTTCGCGATCATACAAACCGAGCTGCCCTTCTTTGTAATTTTTCGATGTCATCCGTCAGTCCCACCTGATGCGGATCCAACACCGCACAGCTATACTCCAGAATAGGGCAGACAAGCGTGGTCTAAGCAGTCTCTTTAGTAGACCTGTTGCACCTTCTAAGTGTTCTGCCAATGAATCGCAGTCTTTGGTTTGCTCTGCCCACAGTATAATCTATGTGATCGTTCCAATTTAGGTTATCTGTAATTGTAATCCCTAAGTAATTAGTTGAATTTACAGCCTTCAGATTTGAGTGACTTATAGCGTAATCGAAATTTATCTGATTTCTTTTAGTACTGATGTGAATAACTTCACACTTTTCCTTATTAAGGGTCAATTGCCACTTTTTACACCATACAGATATGTTATCTGAATCATTTTGCAAGTCGTTTTGATCATCTGATGGCTTTACAAGACGGTAAATGACAGCATCATCTGCAAACAATCTAAGACTGCTTCTGAGATTGTCTACTATGTCGTTAATATAGATCACGAACAATAGAGCGCCTATAACACTTCCTTGGCGAACGCCGGATATTACTTCTGTTTTACTCGATGACTTTCCGTCTGTTACTACGAACTGCGACCTTTCTGACAGGAAATCACGAATCCAGTCGCACAGCTGAGGCGATACTCCGTAGGCACGCAGTTTGGTTAGAAGACGCTTGTGAGGAACGATGTCGAAAGCCTTCTGGAAATCTGGGCGTAACGTTGCGAAGTGATATGAGACGGTTCGAGTATGTGTGGTAGGGAACGAGACTGGTCGATTTCGGTTTATTGGAATAATTCTAGAAACGTGTGGTTCATCTGTATGGGCACCGCATATTGGACGCCAGTGCGACCTATTCATGAGTACTACTCGCGTATTTGGGATCTGTACCAGATCGGATTAAAGGAAGACACCGAAGCAATTCAAGTGCTTGTTTGCTAGTTTTCTTACTGGTAGGTTCGAACAACATCCAAGTGTTACGCAGATGCTAAGGGAACTCAAGTGGAAATCCGTGGAGAGAAGGCGAGATTTTTTCGAGGATCACTGTTGAGAACACTTAGTCAATCGACATCTGAAGCTGACTGCAGAATAATTCTGGTGCCTCCAACATACACTACGCATGTGGACCAAGAAGGTAAGATACTAGAAATTAGGACTCATACGGAGGCATACAGAGAGTCGTTTTTCCCTCGTTCCATTTCCGATTGGAAAAGGGAAGGAAATGACCAGTAGCGGTACGGGCTACCCTCCACCACGCGCAGTGCGGAGTATCGATGTAGTATGTATAAGGCCGATGTTTGATATCAGGAGACTTCTATTGGACATAAATTCCTTCTCTGCCTGAACGAATTTACATTTTATGTCCTCCTCGTTTCACCTGTCATGTGTAATTTCGGTTTCAAAATAGCAGACTTCCTTAACTTCAACTTCTTCGTGATCTTCCTTTTTGGTGTTAATTTTATCTCTGTTCTCATTTCTGCTACTTCTAATTTACTTTCGTGTTTCTTCGGTTTACTCTCAGTTCCTATACTGTACTCATTAGGCTGTTGAATCAAAAGGTCGTGTAATTCTTCTTCACTTTCGCTGAGGATGGCAGTCTCGTTAGCCAATCTTATCATTGATACCCTTTCATCTTGAATTTCCCTAATGGCTTACTCCTATTTTCGTCAAAATTATGAACAACTTGCGTCGTTTTACATTGTCGAACGCTATTTACAGGTCGACAAATCCTATGAACGTATGCTGATTTTTCTCAAGTCTGCTTCCATCATCAAGCACAGCGTAGTTTCTATATGCCTAATGTCTCAACCTTTCCTAACATATTCTCAGTTATCTTTTCCATTCTACTGTATACTGTTCTTGTCAGAAATTTCGATGCGTGAGCTGTTACGCTGTCGGTCTATAATTCTGGCACTGTATGTCTTTGTCGCCTTCGGGATTATAATTAACAAACTGCAGCACATGTATTTACCAAATCAACACATATACGGCGCACACACACACAACGGGCAGCGTACATCAGACTCGTAGAAGATTCGTTATTTGACACCTACGTGATGAAATAAGGCGTTCTACAATGTATGGAAAGCAAACGCAAATGATTGATATCTGTTATGCAGCTCTTCCTTTCTTTCTTATAGTGTACCACAGAGCACATTATTGAAGACGTGTTTTCTGACTGTGCTTTCCAGTGTTATTCTCTGTAAAAAGTAAACCTGTCCTCAACTCGCTGTTGGTTTAAAAACCCGCAGAGGTTCCTTACAAGGAGCTTCTAATAAATTTACGTTCCTACGTCTCAGCTGTGCTACTGGATTCGTGATCTCCTGTCAGGCAGATTATAGTTCGTAGTACTAGACGGGAAGTCGACTAAGGAAACCCAAGTGACATCTGGGCTTCAAAATGGTTCAAATGGCTCTGAGCACTATGGGACTTAACATCTGAGGTCATCAGTCCCTTAGAACTTAGAACTACTTAAACCTAACTAATCTAAGGACATCATACACATCCATGCCCGAGGCAGGATTCGAACCTGCGCCGTAGCGGTCCCGCGGTTCCAGACTGAAGCGCCTAGAACCGCTCGGCTACACCGGCCGGCCATCTGGGCTTCCCCCGGGTGGTGTTATGGGGACTCTGCTAAGGAAATTTAATTCATCCCTGAAAGGAGTGGCTTAGGAAACACTTTCCCTGATTGATTCTAGAGCATTGCTCAACAGTTTAGCACCCTTACCAGTTTGTATTAATAGAAGAAACACAGTATACCCAACAAATAACGGCACGTTTCGTGAGGGGACCGTTTTGTCAGCGCGAGAGCGTTGCAGATACTCAACAGACTCGTGGCTCAAGGTACAAGAGAGGCGCTCTGCATCACTAAGAGATACACTGCAGGAAACCCGAGAGCGTACGTTCCAGGAGCAGGCGGGAAACATATCATTTTTTCCCACGCGTGTCCATCGAAATGAGCACTATGAGAAAACCATATAAATTAGAGGCAAAGCGGAGATTTACCGTAAATCTTTCTTCCCACGAGCCACTCAGTCGCGAACGGCAAAGGAAGAGGGAAGTGACAGTTACACATTTTTATTCTAATTGCGAATCGCAAAAATTATTTATACATCCAGTTAATAATTTCGATCCATAATGACTATCTTCTGACTTGACTTCACACAGTTTGCTAATCATATCGAGTAAAAATGGTGCAGTCACAATAATGAGCCAGACAAGCTTCGTTGAATACCACATGCACATGCACAGTTGTAATAGACATACTGACCGTACGAAGACTGCTCTGCAGCCACTGGACAACTATAAGGATCAGAGCAAGTTTAGGAGCAGGCTGGACGAGAAATCCACTTAGCGTAAGGCACTTCACTGCTGAGCACTTCACCACTGGCTGTCGGGGCAGGTCAGAGCGGGTACCCACCTGGCCCATATCACTTTGGCGGCTGCAACACTTACCACCATCATTTACATAAGGTTGTCTTTCTCTGGTGTATAGCACGGACATTGTGCAATGGCAGTGCAGTTGATGGACTGATGACGCCTACTGCAAAATTCCTGTAAAAACTTTATCTGAAAATTTTATATTTATCGCAAAGGAATAACTTTAACAAAGGAAAATGGCCTTTTGATAATTATTAACACAATCTGCGTATTTTTATTATATGATGGAAGAGAAAGTAATTGTATCAGAATAAATTTTGTAAAGGAGGACTGCAATCATACCAGCTGTGAACCAAATTAAATATATTTTGTGGAGTTAAAACTACTGAAATGTATTCCATTTACATTCCTTTTGTTTTTTATTAATTAAAAATGCCACATCAAGTGCAATTAATTAGTTGTTGTTGTGGTCTTCAGTCCAGAGACTGGTTTGATGCAGCTCTCCATGCTACTCTATCCTGTGCAAGCTTTTTCATCTCCCAGTACCTACTGCAACCTACATCCTTCTGAATCTGCTTAGTGTATTCATCTCTTGGTCTCCCTCTACGATTTTTACCCTCCACGCTGCCCTCCAATACTAAATTGGTGATCCCTTGATGCCTCAGAACATGTCCTACCAACCGATCCCTTCTTCTGGTCAAGTTGTGCCACAAACTTCTCTTCTCCCCAATCCTATTCAATACTTCCTCATTAGTTATGTGATCTACCCATCTAATCTTCAGCATTCTTCTGTAGCACCACATTTCGAAAGCTTCTATTCTCTTCTTGTCCAAAATATTTATCGTCCATGTTTCACTTCCATATGTGGCTATACTCCATACAAATACTTTCAGAAATGACTTCCTGACACTTAAATCACTACTGGATGTTAACAAATTTCTCTTCTTCAGAAACGCTTTCCTTGCCATTGCCAGCCTACATTTTATATCCTCTCTACTTCGACCATCATCAGTTATTTTGCTCCCCAAATAGCAAAACTCCTTTACTACTTTAAGTGCCTCATTTCCTAATCTAATTCCCTCAGCATCACCCGACTTAATTAGACTACATTCCATTATCCTTGTTTTGCTTTTGTTGATGTTCATCTTATATCCTCCTTTCAAGACACTGTCCATTCCATTCAACTGCTCTTCCAAGTCCTTTGCTGTCTCTGACAGAATTACAATGTCATCGGCGAACCTCAAAGTTTTTATTTCTTCTCCATGAATTTTAATACCTACTCCGAATTTTTCTTTGTTTCCTTTACTGCTTGCTCAATATACAGATTGAACAACATCGGGGAGAGGCTACAACCCTGTCTTACTCCCTTCCCAACCACTGCTTCCCCTTCATGTCCCTCGACTCTTATAATTGCCATCTGGTTTCTGTACAAATTGTAAATAGCCTTTCGCTCCCTGTATTTTACCCCTGCCACCTTTAGAATTTGAAAGAGAGTATTCCAGTCAACATTGTCAAAAGCTTTTTCTAAGTCTACAAATGCTAGAAGAAACATAGGTTTGCCTTTCCTTAATCTTTCTTCTAAGATAAGTCGTAAGGTCAGTATTGCCTCACGTGTTCCAGTGTTTCTACGGAATCCAAACTGATCTTCCCCGATGTTGGCTTCTACTAGTTTTTCCATTCGTCTGTAAAGAATTCGTGTTAGTATTTTGCAGCTGTGACTTATTAAGCTGATAGTTCGGTAATTTTCACATCTGTCAGCACCTGCTTTCTTTGGGATTGGAATTATTATATTCTTCTTGAAGTCTGAGGGTATTTCGCCTATCTCATACATCTTGCTCACCAGATGGTAGAGTTTTGTCAGGACTGGCTCCCCCAAGGCCATCCATAGTTCTAATGGAATGTTGTCTACTCCCGGGGCCTTGTTTCGACTCAGGTCTTTCAGTGCTCTGTCAAACTCTTCACGCAGTATCATATCTCCCATTTCATCTTCATCTACATCCTCTTTCAATTCCATAATATTGTCTTCAAGTACATCACCCTTGTATAGACCCTCTATATACTCCTTCCACCTTTCTGCTTTCCCCTCTTTGCTTAGAACTGGGTTTCCATCTGAGCTCTTGATATTCATACAAGTGGTTCTCTTTTCTCCAAAGGTCTCTTTAATTTTCCTGCAGGCGGTATCTATCTTACCCCTAGTGAGATAGGCCTCTACATCCTTACATTTGTCCTGTAACCATCCCTGCTTAGCCATTTTGCACTTCCTGTCGATCTCATTTTTGAGACGTTTGTATTCCTTTTTGCCTGTTTCATTTACTGCATTTTTATATTTTCTCCTTTCATCAATTAAATTCAGTATTTCTTCTGTTACCCAAGGATTTCTACTAGCCCTCGTCTTTTTACCTACTTGATCCTCTGCTGCCTTCACTACTTCATCCCTCAAAGTTACCCATTCTTCTTCTACTGTATTTATTTTCCCCATTCCTGTCAATTGCTCCCTTATGCTCTCCCTGAATCTCTGTACAACCTCTGGTTCTTTCAGTTTATCCAGGTCCCATCTTCTTAAATTCCCACCTTTTTGCAGTTTCTTCAGTTTTAACCTACAGGTCATAACCAATAGATTGTGGTCAGAGTCCATATCTGCCCCTGGAAATGTCTTGCAATTTAAAACCTGGTTCCTAAATCTCTGTCTTACCATTATATAATCTATCTGATACCTTTTAGTATCTCCAGGGTTCTTCCATGTATACAACCTTCTTTCATGATTCTTAAACCAAGTGTTAGTTATGATTAAGTTGTGCTCTGTGCAAAATTCTACCAGGCGGCTTCCTCTTTCATTTCTGTCCTCCAATCCATATTCACCTACTATGTTTCCTTCTCTCCCTTTTCCTACACTCGAATTTCAGTCACCCATGACTATTAAATTTTCGTCTCCCTTCACAATCTGAATAATTTCTTTTATTTCATCATACATTTCTTCAATTTCTTCGTCATCTGCAGAGCTAGTTGGCATATAAACTTGTACTACTGTAGTAGGTGTGGGCTTCGTATCTATCTTGGCCACAATAATGCATTCACTATGCTGTTTGTAGTAGCTTACCCGCATTCCTATTTTCCTATTCATTATTAAACCTACTCCTGCATTACCCCTATTTGATTTTGTGTTTATAACCCTGTAGTCACCTGACCAGAAGTCTTGTTCCTCCTGCCACCGAACTTCACTAATTCCCACTATATCTAACTTCAACCTATCCATTTCCCTTTTTAAATTTTCTAACCTACCTGCCCGATTAAGGGATCTGACATTCCACGCTCCGATCCGTAGAACGCCCGTTTTATTTCTCCTGATAACGACATCCTCTTGAGTAGTCCCCGCCCGGAGATCCGAATGGGGGACTATTTTACCTCCGGAATATTTTACCCAAGAGGACGCCATCATCATGTACTCATACAGTAAAGCTGCATGCCCTCGGGAAAAATTACGGCTGTAGTTTCCCCTTGCTTTCAGCCGTTCGCAGTACCAGCACAGCAAGGCCGTTTTGGTTATTGTTACAAGGCCAGATCAGTCAATCATCCAGACTGTTGCCCTTGCAACTACTGAAAAGGCTGCTGCCCCTGTTCAGGAACCACACGTTTGTCTGGCCTCTCAACAGATACCCCTCCGTTGTGGTTGCACCTACGGTACGGCTATCTGTATCGCTGAGGCACGCAAGCCTCCCCACCAACGGCAAGGTCCATGGTTCATGGGGGGGGGGGGGGGCAATTAATTTATAATTGCTAAATATAATGAATGTAATTTATTTTCTTAAGCTGAGTAATTTAATGAATAGATGACGACTAAGGAGCTTCCAGAGTGGGTTCAACGAAGTGACCTCTGCAGCATCGTGAGAATTATATAGATCAGGTTCCAATAGTCCCACGATACCTAATTAAAAAATGAAATAATAAAAAAAGTACAAAAAGCCGCTAAGGACACATAAAGAACAGGGATCAGGTTAGTGCTTGTACACACATGTATTGCACAGTATTACAAAACGACGCGAAGGGAGCATTTCTGCAGAATCCGAAATAAGTACCCACTCAAAGGATGCTGAACATGACAGGTTAATGAAAAATTCAAGTCACCCCGCCTCTATGATCAAATACACTGAAAAGCTATAGAAATGTTTTAAAATGCAATGTCCTATTTTCACCTTCTTCTTCTTCATTCATAGCTTAGGCTTTATGTCTTCACAAATTATTTGATCATCTCTTCATAAGCCGTACTTTTTTCTTCTGCAGGTCAGTTTAAAGAGCATTTCTGCAGAATCCGAAATAAGTACCCACTCAAAGGATGCTGAACATGACAGGTTAATGAAAAATTCAAGTCACCCCGCCTCTATGATCAAATACACTGAAAAGCTATAGAAATGTTTTAAAATGCAATGTCCTATTTTCACCTTCTTCTTCTTCATTCATAGCTTAGGCTTTATGTCTTCACAAATTATTTGATCATCTCTTCATAAGCCGTACTTTTTTCTTCTGCAGGTCAGTTTAATGTTAATTTTAGAACTCTTATTTTTACATACTCCGCATTGACGTATACTGCGTTTAACTGGTTCTAATTCTAGCTCCTGTAACACTATTTCGTTCTTCATGTATTATGCCATTGATTAATCTCTTACTATTGTTGTATATTTTATTCCTAACGTGTGTATTTTACCTACGCGTCTTCTTGCAGTTACGTTGCTTTCAATGGTATAAAAACTACTGAAAGAGCAAAAGTGTCATTAAACCTTCACTTCTTTCTTGACTGGTCATATTTTTTAAGTTATTATGAATGTTGTTTACAAGTCTAGTCAGTTTTACAGCCAGGTCTTTATCACTCCCCAGGCCAGCTTTACGGCCTGAATAGCCGAAAGATTATATTTGACACAAAATCATGCTGATCAAAGCGAGTGTGGTTTCGATCAGATGGCGACTACAGCATTCAATCACTTTAATTTTAGTTTTAGAGCAGCGTTAACATAAATTGATCTTGAGATAAAGTGTTCATTGTACGTCCTTTTTTCTTTTTTCTTTTTGTTGCAGTATTCAGGTACAGTCCACATAAGCTAAAATATTGTAAACATGTTAAATACTCTAATAACTTTGTGTAGCCGTTGCTTCCAGTTTTGGATTCCAATAGCACAAATATTGAAAAGTTTTGGTGATATTGTTCCCACCATTCACTTTTGTTATTGAAATTCCATAAGTACTCGTTTAATGTTCTTCTGTTACAGTTTTAAACTTCGTATGTACGGTGTTTTAACCTTTGATTTACGTAATGGAATCTCCATTATGTTCCATTAACCTCCAAAGTTTATTTCTGTTTATATTCTCAAATGCATTTACAGTGTTTTTAAAAGTTTATGTAAGAAAACAGAAGGGCTTATTGTCTTTTCTCAGTTGCTTGTTGCATATTGAATACGTTGTCTGTAGTTGGGCCTTCTCCTCTAAATGCATTATCATGTTTGCCAATGAGAATTTCAGAAATTATTCTTGCAAGTAAGTTGTATGCAGAGTTGACGAGATTTTCGCTTCTCTCATTTTGCAGTCTTTGTGATCAGAATTGCTTCTGCGGCTTTGCATCCTTGGATAATTTAGTAGATCTCCACTAGATATCGATTGCAATGCAGCAACACTGTGTGCAGTGACACAATTCCATGTTTTAATAGTTCCGCATTAATTTTATCTTTTGCGGGCGTTTTTATGTTTTCACTTTTTCTTGCCAATTCATTTATCTCTTTCAATGGTAACTGTATCAACTTCGTCAAATTCAGAGTCTTTTTCTTCTGATAGATATTCCTGCTTCAGAGAAAAGATATTTACCACACCCACTTACGGGTAGAATAGCAATATCAACTACTGACGTTAGCGTTGTTATGGATTCTCTTAGCACGTTTACTGCTGTTTGCAATTTCCTTTAACTTCTTTCCCTGGCTCGTCAGCACTCAGGCCACGCACAACTGCTGTCCTACCACGCAAGATCTTTTTAGTCGAACGTTGTTTCTCATTTTTATTACAGCCATTTTGTTTCATTAATTTGTTGTTGTTTTAATCATGTGTATAAAACCATGACTGTCACATTGCAAAAGCATTGTAGTGACTCACACTGCGAACATTATGTACAGACACTGAAAGATTGGGGAAGTTTTCTGACACCAAATTTGGCTCGTGTATAAAGAGCGGAAACACTAACTCACAGAAAGACAGAATTATATAAAGCAAGTACGTCGGAAGAATGTCTTCACAAGAAAACTGTTACAAGCCAATTGCAACGATGACAGATTCTTCTATTTTTTTCACTTTTCACTCTCAACTTCAAGAAGCAGAGCGCTCTGTTTGAGGTACAACCCATTAAAAGAGTCACTGTTCGCTTCAGTTCAACGTTCCAGATGAGGGAGAGAGAATTTCGATTGGGGGTGTTTTGGACGGACGTCCATTGCCGGCATTATCCTGATAACCAAGGGAAACCTCTTGAAAATCTTGGCCGGAACTGGGTGGATGAGGCTACCTTCATTTATTTCTGGGACAATTCTATGAACTGTCCCAGACAAAAACTAAAGTTTCAAGTATGTGTTTGATGTGGTGTGCCGTGTGGGCGTGCACGTGTCTCAGTGTGCGCTTGTTGTTGACTTAAACGATGACAGGAAACATTCCCAAAATTTTACTAGTGAGGTTTCACAAAGTGGCGCTAAGAATTTATTTGAAATGAATATCTATTATTACTTATAAATTATCGTAAATGCAAAATGGAGTTTATATAAAAACTAGCTCTGTCCGGAATATACATCCCTGAATCGAAATAGTCTGATAAATGATAGAAGCAGTGGCGGACGAAACACTCTTTAACAGGCTATTGAATATCAAAGGATTTTCTGTTTCACTTCTGATGTCTACTGGAAACCTATTAAATACTTTTATGGCAGAACATAAAATTCCTTTCTGCATCACAGACAGGAAAGTATTATTTTTACTTGTAGTACTCAGGTTCATAGTGCATCTTCAATTCATTCTGATTATAAACCGTAAGTATACTGGGATGGGAAAAGTGACAGGACAGCTCCTAATATCATGTCGGACCTCTTATTGCTTCGCGTAGTGCAGCAGCTGGGCGTGGCGTGGAATCAGCAAGTCGTTGGAAGTCCTCTGCAGAAATACTGAGCCATGTTGCCTCTATCGCCGTCCATAACTGCACGAACTGACCTCTCCATTATGTCCCGTAAACGTCCGATGGGATTCATATCGGGCGATCTGGGTGGGCAAACCATTCGTTCGAAATGTCCAAAATGTTCTCCAAACGAATCGTGGACAACTGTGGTCCGATTACATGGCACATTGTCAGCCATAAAAATTCCATTGTTGTTTGGGAACATGAAGTCCAACAGAAACAAGAGTAACTTCAGGTGTGCCCCATGGCAGCGTAATAGGTCCTCTGCTTTTTACGATTTACACAAACGATCTGGTTGATGGTATTTACAGCGGCCTTAGACTGTTTGCCGATGATGCTGTAGTCTACAGGAAAGTAGTGTCACACGAAAGTTGTGAACAAATCAATGAGGATTTGCAGAAAATAAATGCGTGGTGTAATGACTGGCAGTTACCTCTCAATATTAGAAAGTGTAACGTACTGCGTATAACAAGGCGAAAATCCCCATTAATGTATGAGTACAAAATAAATGATCAGTCTTTGGAAGCGGTATCATCAGTCAAGTATCTGGGTGTCACTATTCGAAATGATCTCAAATGGAATGATCAGATTACACAAGTAACGGGTAAGGCGAATTCTAGATTGCGGTTTATTGGCAGAATCCTGAAGCGATTCAGTCAACAAAGGAAATAACTTACAATACGTTAGTTCGTCCAGTCTTAGAGGATTGTTCGTCTGTATGGGACCCTTACCAGTTGGGTCTGATTCAAGAAGTTGAGAAGGTCCAAAGAAGAGCGGCAAGATTCGTGACTGATACATTTAGCCATTGCGAAAGCGTTACAAATCTCATAGAAAGTTTGAAGTGGGACACACTTGCAGATAGACGACGCGCTAAACAGAAGGGGCTGCTCACTAAGTTCCGAAATCCAATCTTCACCGAGGATGTAGAGCATATATTATTACCACCAACTTTCAAATCGCGTAATGATCATCATTCAAATATAAGGGAAATGAGAGCTCGTACTGAGGCGTTCAGACAGTCGTTTTTTTCCCTCGTGCGATCCGCGAGTGGAACAGAGGGGGGAGGGGGAAATATGACTTTGGCGCGAATTGTGCCCTCCGCCACACACCGCTTGGTGGCTAGCGGAGTATATATGTAGATGCAGAATGGCTACAAATGTTCTCCAAATATCCAAACTATTGCCAGTCAATGACCGGTTCAGTTGGACCAAACGACCCAGTCCATTCCATATAAACACGACCACACTATTTTGGGGCCACCAACTGCTTGCACAGTGCCTTGTCGACAACTTGGGGCCATGGCCTCGTGGTGCCTGCTCCACACTCCAACCCTACCATTAGATCTTACCTACTGAAATCGGGACATCTGATGAGGCACGGTTTTCCAGTCGTCTAGCTCTAACGGATACGGTCACGAGTCGATGGGTGGCGTTGCAGGCGATGTCGTGCTGTTGACAAAGGTTCTCGCATCTGTCATCTGCTGCCTTAGCCCACTAACGCCAGATTTCACAGCTCTGGACGTCAGTCACGGCAGAGAAGTGATGACGGAGTCAGAGCAGTAACATGGGTCGACGTGGAGACGTGACACTATGCCAGAAAGAAGGTGCTGTGTTGCGCCCTACACACGACATCAAAGTGATGTTGCCCGATTTGTTCGTGTATCAACGTGGACTGTAAGGAACACTGTAATACTCGCAGACATGTTGCACGGCTTGCGAACAGTGGCCACACAAGTATTCAGACAGGGACCTGAGGCGAGTGTCACGCCTTGTAACTGACATTCGCTTTCGAACCCGACAGGAATTCTTGCTGTCAGTGGGTGCAGGTCCTTTACGTCTGTGAGGAGAACAGCATTCAACGAACAGTTGCAGCCTGATACGTAGCAAAACGCCTTTGCTCACAGTAGCACTTCGCACTGGACGTATACGGTGCGCCAAACAACAGCAGCTCAACAACAGCGGTCTGAAAGCGTGTGGCGTCGCCTGAAGAGTCACGATTAAGCCTCTCTTCAAATGATGTAAGGTGTCGAGTGTACCGACACCCCAATGAGGTGCTTTTCACACAGCATGAAATGCATAATGTAGGTGGTTCTGTGACGCTTTGGGGGTGTTTCCCTTGTCACGACTTGGGCCCCGTGATTCATGACACCGTTATGTTAGGCCAAAATGCTTATTTCAATGTTCTCAGTGACGAAGTGTCAACATTTCTTCTTCGTGATGAATATGGTGTCTACACCGCCGTCTTCCATCATAAAAACAACCGTTTCACGGGGCAGCGCGGATTCGCTCCTCTTTTCCGAACACTAAAGCACCCTGCCATACCTCAACTGGTCCTCCTAACTAAATCACCCCACCTTCAACCCATAGAAAATCTCTGCGACTGTTTGTAAGGGGAGGAGGAATTCCGCATTTGGTAGGTCAATGGAATCTAAGCATCGGTAAGCGTCATTAGCTGCATATGGCATACTCGGAGAAACTTTTGTACTCTCATTCTCGCTGAATCGAGGCGATGTGTTACCATGATGTCTGCTGAAGGGGGGGGGGCGGCTAATTGTTCGTCCATTGTGCTTATCATTAGCGAGTAAATGTTTTGGAAGGTAAGTGAAAGAATGCCAGGGTGCATAAAGAGGAAGTTTCTGTTCAAATGTGTGTAAAATCCTATGGGACTTAACTGTTAAGCTCATCAGTCCCTAAGCTTACACACTACTTAACCTAAATTATCCTAAGGACAAACATACATACCCATGCCCGAGGGAGGACTCGAACCTCCGCCGGGACCAGCCGCACAGTCTGAATGCAGCGCCTGAGAGCGCGCGGCTAATCCCGCGCGGCAAGTTTCTGTAAGATGTTGAGTGTCGACTTTACGTTATTTTCGTGTCAGACGTTTCTGTACAACAAATACGTCCTTGGCCCTAACTGTATTCCCCCAGCAGATTATGTGGGTGTGCGGAAGTATTCAAAGTCTGCTAAACAGCATTCTCTCCAGGTGAATGCAACGAGAAAATAAGTGCAAAACAGACAGAACATCATTTCAGCTTGTTATCCATCTGGACTTCACGCGTGGCAGTTTTACTTACAAGGGGAGGCCGCCAATTGTGAAATTCAGATTCGATTCATACTGCGCATAATAAAAGCTCATGGCCAGAGGTGTATGTGGCAAAGCACCAAGATGCACTTCTCAGCCGTTGTCGAGAAAATCGACAGTTAAAAGAAACCGTTACGATGAAATACTCTCTACGATTGATAGTTTTCTACAGCGTTGTGGTGCAGCGGTAAGCGCTGGGGTTCGTAATCCGAAGGTCGCCGGTTTGAATCTCGCGCCAATCAGTTGCAACAATTATGCATATAATAAGTTGTTGAAAGACGTTTGTCGTGGTAAAACTGGCGACTTCGAACATCATTATGTTTTCCGCAAACAAAGTTGTATTTCACAAATGTTATTAATTGTCTTCTTAATGTTAACCACGTATAGTTAACGGAAGACGTAGAAACGATATTCCGAAACGAATACGTATAGCGTAAGTCAAACGTTCGAATTAGAATAGAAACCCCACGAACACAAATTTGCTGTGGCAGGTATGAAATATAAACTCCGTTACTCGCTCGTTACACTTGAAGGACAGATGTAGAATGGGCCGAAACGAGCCGCCGCATAACAGCGTAGTTGCCTGCTAACTTCGAAAGAAGGTAGATGCGGTCCCTAGCGCAACTTATAAAATCGTCGAAAATCAGTGCGGACGGGAGAGCTTTGGTACACCCTGTTAAACAAACGGAAAAATGGAGGCGGTACAATTGGAGAGCGATCCGCCTTCACCAACATGCATAAGCAATTCATATATATATATATATATATATATATATATATATATATATATATATATATATATTTGAATTACAAAAAACTAACAATAAAAAAAAAGTTGCATGGCGCGGGATTCGATCCGGCGACCTTCAGATTACACACCCGAGCGCTTACCGCTGCGCCAGGACGCTCTGGAAAATTATTAATCGTAGAGAGTATTTCACCGCAACGGTTTCTTTTAACTGTCGATTTTCTCGACAACGGCTGAGAAGTGCATCTTGGTGCTTTGCCACATTACTCCTCTGGTCATGGGCTTCTATTATGCGCAGTATGAATCGAATCTGAATTTCACAATTGGCGGCCTCCCCTTGTTAGTGTGTGCCAATTGACAGCTAGTTCCAGTATGCGTAAGTCATTTTCATTTGTCTGAAATTCCTAAAATTAAGGGTTAATACGTGTACGCCTGTTACACTAGTCTCCTGGCTGCGTTCGGTACGGATGCGTTTGGCCCTTTGTTCAGTAGCCTTGCGCCATCAGCGAGCGAGCGGCTGCAGAATCCCCCAGTGTCTGGTAAACCGAGTGTGCAGGTCAGTAGAGGGACTGGGCTGTGGGGCGAGCGGCCTCCGGCGTCCTGTGTGGTCCCGCTATGCAGGCTGCCCGCTGCTGGTTGGCGAGCTAGTGGCTGCTGCCGAAGCTTGCGTCACGCCGCGGCGAAAGCAGAGAAAGTGCCGAGCGGTGACGTCACGCTAGCCTGGCTGCTGAGCGCTCAGCTCACACTGCATTCACATCACAACACTCTGATGGACAATACCACACCAGCCTGTAAGACCCGACTCCTCGTAACGGTTGTACATTTTATGAATCTCATTAATGTCGTTGTCAAGTAAAACTACTTTGAATTCAACGGACAACTGTACCAGCAGTCTGATGGGCTCGCTATGGGCAACCCTTTAGCCGGCATCCTTGCCAACATCTTTATCAATTCCTTCACTAGGTATCATTTCTTACACAAGTTACGTTGATGATATTCTAGTCATCTATAACAGACCCGCCGATAGAATTGATCATATATTTAAACTTTTTAAAGACCTCCATGAAAAATTTTCTTTCACTATTGAACTCGAAAACGAAAACCGCCAATTACATTATTTAGACTTGACGCTTACAATAGAAGACAATAACTTCACATTCAATATTTTTCGAAAAGAAACGTATACTGACCAAATCGTGCCTGCTTCCTCTTTTCATCCACAGTCTCAAAAAATGGCCTTTTTTCACTCTGCCGTCCACCGAGCCACCTCCATACCACTTTCAACAGAAATGTTTAATGAGGAGATTAGTTTACTTAAAACCATAGCAGTCAGTAATGAATGACGCCTAACATAGTGGACGATATCCTAAAAAAGGAAACTGCAAGAACTACCACGCTCATCACCTCATGCACTGAAATTAACCCAAAAAAACTTTTTTCTATTCCTTTCATACGACCCATTTCCTATCAGATTCAGCGCATGCTTCGCAACAAATACAACTGCAATGTTGCCTTCTCTACTAATAATAATCTAAAGAGAAACTTCATTCATAATTTGAAATCCATTCGCTCCCCTACAGAAAGTTCTGGCGTTTATAAGATCATCTGCGATACCTGCTCCTCCTATTATGTAAGGCAAACTGGACGTGCTTTCACCATCAGATATAAAGAACATCTTTTGAGAAAGAACGGCACCAGTCCCCTAAATTCATCCTTTGCCGATCATCTCATAATTACTGGGTACGTGCCTGAGGCCATAGGCGATAACAATATTCTGCATACCGAAAAGAAGGGGCGTAGGTTAGATGTTTTGGAGGAATTGGAGATATTCAAACATCTCTCTCGTCATGATGGCCTCATTCTCAACGAACAGCTGCAGCCGCGAAATCAAAACTTTTTCGACTGTATAAAGCCATTGCTCGATCTTTGATTCAGATTTCCTCATGCAGTTTACCGAAATGTTGTTTTCCTGTCACATCTTTGCTGTTTTCTTGTATGTCATAACTAACCTTTTTTGCGTTACAAAATGTACCTCTATTTAAAGTACATAAATATGTAACTTCATCCTATTATAATTAGTGCTTACGTTATGCCTGAATCAGCTACACCACAATTTCATGTGTCTAATTTTCAATGTACAGTAGCCTAGTTGTTTCTGCGGCTACTAGATGGCGCTCGTAGCGACATCATGTTTACTTGCCCACACTTTCTAAAGTGGGCACCTCAGTCTTGTTGCAACCCTTGTTCACAGTACGAGCAGCCCTTAGCGGCTCGCCATCTCACAACTATTCATGACGTCGCCTTTCCGGCTTAGATCTTTTTTAATATCTGACTTGTAAGTACTGCATCTTTTCCAGTCAGTACAAACTTTAATTTTATTAATGTATTATATACCTGATATGTTTTAGAACAGTTAGTCTAATTCTGAAGACGAGGCTCATAGTAGCGTCGAAACCTGGTCAATTTTGACTTAATATTTGTGACCGAGGGCTTATTTGTTCTAATACATTTTGTTTATTTTTTTTTTTGGCGTATGTCTACGTCACTAATATTTACAATTATATCAATTTCCAGACTAATATCCAGCCCACGAATGTAGTCTATCGATCCCTCTGTCGTTTCCAGGAAGCGTGTTGGATCGCCACGGAAAATTTCGGAGGACATTCTTGAGCTACATGGTGGTCTATGCAGAGAATCGGAACACCTGTCAGTGTTGATTCTTTTTCGGTTAAGAACCGATCAGATCTTGCGTGACAGTTCAGAGTCAGGTGGTTTGGTCGATATGCATTACGTCTTAACCCTAGCAATACCAGGTGGGTGGGGGAGGGGGCAGGGTACTTTATGGCCACCTTTTGAAAACACTGTAATCTGGTCAATTACTTTACATTGCAAAATTTTGTAAAAAAATATTTATTGTTTTTAATGATTTCTTCTACCACATATGATATATATTTTAAATTTTTAATTTATATTTAATCAAAAAATTTAAGTCTGTTTAGCAAATCTCAGTTTCCCTAATGCGGCTTTTCGCGGATGATGCTGTAGTATACAGAGAAGTTGCAGTATTTGAAAATTGCAGCGAAATGCAGGACGATCTGCAGCGGACAGGCACTTCGTGCAGGGAGTGGCAAGTGACCCTTAACATACACAAATGTAATGTATTGCGAATACATAGAAAGAAGGATCCTTTATTGTATGATTATATGATAGCGGAACAAACACTGGTAGCAGTTACTTCTGTAAAATATCTGGGAGTAGGCGTACAGAACGATTTGAAGTGGAATGATCATATAACATTAATTGTTGGTAAGGCGGGTGCCAGGCTGAGATTCATTGGGAGAGTCCTTAGAAAATGTAGTCCATCAACAAAGGAGGTGGCTTACAAAACACTCGTTCGACCTATACTTGAGTATTGTTCATCAGTGTGGGATCCGAACCAGGTAGAGTTGACAGAGGAGACAGAGAAGATCCAAAGAAGAGCGGCGCGATTCGTCACAGGGTTATGAGATGTTTAGCAAACTCTAGTGGCAGACTCTGCAAGAGAGGCGCTCTGCATCGCGGTGTAGCTTGCTGTTCAGGTTTCGAGAGGGTGCGTTTCTGGATGAGGTATCGAATATATTGCTTCCCCCTACTTATACCTCCCGAGGTGATCACGAATGTAAAATTAGAGAGATTCGAGCGCGTACGGAGGCTTTCCGGCAGTCGTTCTTCCCGCGAACCATACGCGACTGTAACAGGAAAGGGAGGTAATGACAGTGGCACGTAAAGTGCCCTTCGCCACACACCGTTGGGTGCCTTGCGGAGTGTAAATGTAGACGTAGATCTAGAATGTCATATTCAGTATTTAAAAGTTTAGGGACTTACTTACGCATCAGTATTTCTTTAATAAGTATGTTGAGAGTAAATGTCAGCAGCAATGAACGAAACTTTCGTATTTCTTTGTAGTGTTTCATAAGAAACCATGTGTCCTCCTCTACCCCTTCCTCTAGGTAGTATGCGTTATTGAGAGTGCGTTGATATTGTTAAGAGTGTGCTAAAAGATATTTTCAGTTTCTGGTGTTCTGGACCATACTTACAAATCAGTATCTCATTAAACAGTATATTTTTGGAACAATATTAACGAAATTTTTATATATTTTCTTAGAATGGGAATAAAGTAACCCCCCTTCCCTCCTGCTGGTAATGCGCGTTACGGAAAATACGTTGGTATTGCTAAGATTATGTTCTTCCGTCCTAGCACTAATCTGCTATGTCTCTAGCAATTATTAGCATTAACGCCGCTGGCAATTGCCATCCTTGCGGTTTCCGGATGTGCGTGATTAAGTGAAACCCACATTTACTAATAGTTGTAATGTGTGTGTGTGAACAGGCAGCTGAAGATTTTTTGTAGTTTTCTGTGCACTTTCCCAGCTGCAGAGATGCAGGTGGTGTGTCGCTAAGTATGGACACCCAGAAGGAAGGTACGCGCCAGATTGTACCAGTTGTAAGACGCATGGTGTGGTTGAGCGGTGTGTAAACAAGTTTTGTAGCCAGAAAGTACCAGTTGCAAGACGCGTGGTATCGTTGAACTGTGTGTCAGCAAGTCTTTTTGTGAGTACTATTCATGCAAGCTGGGCAGCGATATTCCGCAACAGGGTAAACCAATCTCAGAGCTGAAGTTCGAAGTGTCGGCGGAGAGCATGCTCGCGCCACTTTCTGGAGAATGGTATTTCGGGTTTTGATTTTGGCTGCTGTTCTTAATAGATATTATTTGTAAAAGAGCATTCTATTAAACTTGAACCTCAGATACCGTGTTTCTGACATGTCTGTGTAGCCTTCCTTCAAAGTAGACCGTGACCTCTTCGTTGGCCAACTTGCTGTTTATGTGAAACGTTGACACTTCTGTCTTAGCGACATTTCTTTGCAACCTCCATTTACGGAAATATTCACCAATAATTGATAAATCATTAGCCATTATGGACTCCAAGATCTCTCTGCCTCATTGCGAGTGCCCAATGGTCAGCATACCCGAGCTTTCTAGATGTGGTTTCAGGCGTATCTGATATGTACAAACTGAGCAAGAAACGGACGACGGACAGATCCTTGGGGCAACCCACTGTTTACTTTCATCCGTGAGCTCCTCTTGTCGCCAATTAGTACTTAGAAACATCTGTTACTTACCATTGCATTGAGGAGACTGCCAATTTTTAGACTTATGTAACTTGCAGAAAACGGCGCAAGAGCACTTTTACTCGATATCGTTATTCACAGCCGAATTAACTCTGGTTCACTGTGTAGTATTACTCTGTTGTTAACTGTTACGTCATCAATGTAAAGCAACATTCTTAGTTTCATACCCTTTTACATCGTAAACAAAAAACACAGCGTCACCCTTTCATCACAGGTCTGGTTTTTGTTAATTGTTCACTGTAAGACAAGGTACTACGCGGATACGATGGGTGCTAAAATCTTTCTCGGTGTACTGAACCTAGTCAGTCATAGTTAGCAGAAAGCAGATGCAAAACACAGAGCTAGACATCAAAAAAATATCGTACGTAGGTTGATGTGAAACAGTTTAAATTTGTTGATATGTTCAACAAGATACTCTTTGCACACATCACTGAAAGCTAAGTTCTGTAGCGCCTGGAAACAAGTCAATTTTGGTCCGAAGTCGTACATTTTGTACCGGCGTCTGCACAGACAAGTACTCCCATCAGAATTGAACCCTAACTCTTCTTCGAATCAAACAATGTAAGCTTTCACGGCCGGTATTATCTTCACTTAAAACTTCCGGGCTGATAGGCCGTGGTCGAAGTATAAAACTCTCCCCTGACGTTTCGTCTCCGACAGCGCCGCTGTACCTCCGAGGATGTCTCCCGCAGTCGGAGACGAAACGTCAGGGGAGAGTTTTATACTTCCACCATGGCCTATCAGCCCGGAAGTTTTGTGTGAAGTCTTCTCCGAATGTGCGATGTATACGAGAGATCAGCAGCAACTACCACTTCAGGCCAGCAAAATAAGTGACCTGGAGCAACAACGTTATAAATTTTTATTTTATTGTATGGCTAGGGCCCCCCTGTCGGGCAGACCTGCAGTCGATGAGGATGTTAGGATGATGAGTACAGCACAACACCTAATCCCTTGGCGGAGAAAATTCCCCGACCCAGCCGGGAATCGAACCCGGGCCCAGAGGATTCACAATCCGTCACGCTGACCATTCATCTACCAGTGGCGGACAACGTTATAAATGTTAACAGTAGACAATAAATATATACTTACGCCTTTAAATGTACGGTTGAGCAAGGTTCTTAAGACGAAAATATTTTCTGCAAACTAGGTCGTGCTCCATATACGCAATATTTCTACAGGAAAATCCAACTAAAGCCGATATATGAGAACGCAGATACTTTTCCAGGGAATTCCGCTGTCGAGATCTTCCAATTTAGAAAACACCTCAGTCAATTTGCTTGGTAAAGAAGATATGACCAAATGCGGTTGTATTAGTAAATGGAGGCCCATTTATGGAATCTCACAAAATTGTACACTATCTATCGAAATACCCGAGAAAATAACTGAGAAGTGTAGTCATGGGAAGTTCTCTCTTTGAGAAAGATTAAATACATCAACCTTAGAATATATACTGAGGACACTCGGCCATTAAATCAAAGCAATCTACATATCGAGAAAGAAGGTATTCACATTAAGCTTTAAGATAGCGTGGTGCTTACTGCATTAATCCAGATGAACTACAAAAGAGGTTAGAGCAACTAAAGTTAATCATGAAGTATGCTGCTCTGCACATAGTCTTGCCCATGAAAATGAGACTGAGTGAACGAATGATGCATCAAAAAAAATTTTTTTTAATTTATAGCCCGTGCCCTAGTAATGAAAAGACGTAAAGACGTAGAAATTAGCAATGATCAATTACAGGAGAATGCAGTAAGGTGAGTCAAATGAAAATCTTAAATTTGTAATAACAAATCGAAATTTCGCGCCGATATCCTGTAAGTTGGTAAGCGTGCTACAAACAGCGTGGGTGGCAGCATAGTGCAGATGCACACATACCGTTCCAGTATCAGTATAAAGATGGCCGCCCAACTTGCGACTTGCACCAGGGAAGAACAGCGTTCTGTTATTCGGTTTCTGCGTCGTGAAGGTGTGAAACCTATTGAAATTCATCGACGAATGAAGGTTCAGTACGGTGATGCATGTTTGTCACAGCACCAAGTCTACGAATGGAGTAGGAAGTTCGCAAATGGTGTGACTTCAGTGGAAAATGTTCCTCGTCCAGGTCAGGCACAACGAGATGTGACTCCACAGAATATTGCAGCAGTTGAAGCCATAGTGAAGGAAAACCGCTGAGTGACACTGAATGACATTGCAGCATGTTTACAGATTAGTCATGGGTTAGCACACCACATTGTGCATGATGTGCTCCAGTTTCACAAAGTGTCTGCAAGATGGATGCCACGGCAGCTGACTCCTGAAATGAGAGACCGACGTGTTGATGCTTGTGAAGAACTTCTTCGGCCCTTTGAACGAGAATTTGATGGTGCAAGAATCGTTACTGGGGACGAAACCTGGGTTCACTTCCACCAACCTGCATTTTGAGTGTCTTCCTCATCCACCATACTCACCAGACCTTGCCCCAAGTGATTTCTTTATGCTTGGACCACTCAAAGACGCAATGGGACTAAAGAAGTTCCGGTCTGATGAAGAGGTACGCCACGCGGTGCATGAGTGGTTGCGCGGACTGCCAAAAGAATTTTTTCTAAAGGAATTTATGCACTTTGTAAGCGCTGGAGGACTTGCATTGAGCGTGGGTAGATTGTTTTGAAAAGTGATACAGATTTGTACCACTTCTGCACAATAAATAATATTTAAAAAAATATTTAAGGTTTTCATTTGACTCACCCTCGTAGCTAGAGGAAAACGGAGCTGTAACTGAAAAACAAGTTATGATGATCACTCCATTGGCAAAGACTCTGGATTAGTCCACATGCGCATCTCCAGAAGTGGTCTGCCAAAGACAGGAGTTGATTAACTATGAGAAAGGGACTGTGTTACCAACGAAAGGGTAACATTCTAGGATATGGAGCGAGGATTGTCAGAAGGCTGAATGTGGTAGGGAAGCTATAAAACATGGAAAGGGAATGCTGAAGCTAAATCTAGATGTGTTAGGGAAATGGAAAGAAGACAAAGGTTTCTGGTCAGGCAAATAAGTAAAAACATATTTTTTCTCATCGGAATCGAAACCAAACCAAGACCTAAAATTATAACTCAGGAATATTAGCCGATCACAATCAGAGGATGGTGAAATAGGGAGATAAAGTACTGAAAGAGTAACTCCGTATGCGAAAGGAAATGAAAACCTTACGATTATGGGGAACTGGATCGTATTAATAGGGAAAGAAATATAAGACAGAATTAGGAAAGCATGCGGACTCGGTAGTAGCAATGAGAGAGCAGAAAGAGTCCGTATGTTGTCCGAGAAATTTCTACTACTAACAGCGTACAGAGTACTCAAGTATCCCAAGATGAGAAAATATTCTTGGGAAAGGCTTGGAGACAGAAATCAGAGACTGGGTCGTACGGCGCACTCAGCAGCGAATATACCGAACGAGGTGGCGCATTGGTTAGTACACTGGATGCATTCGGGAGGACAATGGTTCAAACCCGCGTCCGGCCATCCTAATTTAAGTTTTCCGTGATTTTCCTAAATCGCTTCAGACAAATGCCGGGATAGTTCCTTTGAAAGGGCATGGCCGACTACTTCCCCATCCTTCCATAATCCGATGGGACCGATGATCTCACTGTCTAGCCCCTCCCCCCCCCCCCTCCCACCCCCTACCCCTCACCCCAAATCAACCAACCAATCAGGAGCGGATATAGACTTTGAACAGATTGTAGTAATGATGAACAGTTGGCTGAAGCTTAAGAGGGTGATCAGGAAGAATTAATGCGTAAGGATGTGTGATACTGAAGTGCAGAAAACTGGTGCTGTGATTTGCAAGTTCCCTGAAAAGAGACTCCTTGAATACGATTTCGCAAAAGGCCAATGATGTTTATAGCATTCGATGCCCCACATACTGTTTACTTACTATGCACGCACAGTATTGGCTGCTAACGGCAACAGGGGCGACCAATCGGGATTTGAAGAGGAAATGGACGTGAAAGGAACCCTGGAAATTAGAAACGCCAAGAGATTTGTATCAACACAAACTTTACATCAATCCTTTAACGCGTTTGTATACACTTCCGCTGACTATTAATCTGGGTGGTAAATTCTCTGGAAATTTATTTATTGCGAAGGCGCTGTTAGCATAGTCAATTAACGCCACATTTCGTCGCACTGTCCCAACGGGTACGTTCGCCGTACGTCCCACATTGATTTCTGGTATTATTTAACACAGTGTTGCTTGTCTGTTAGCACTGACAACTCTATGCGAACGCCGCTGCTTTCGGTCGTTAAGTAAAGGACTTCAGCGACAGTGTTGTCAGTGGTGAGACGAAATACCTGAAATACGGTATTCTCGGCACACTCTTGACACTGTGGATTTCGAAATATTGAATTCCCTAACGATTTCCGAAATGGAATGTCCCATGCGTCTAGCTCCAACTACCACTCCGCGCTGAGAGTCTGTTAATTCCCGTCTTGCGGCCATAATCAGGCCGGATATCTTTTCACATGAAACGCCTGAGTACAAACGACAGCTCCTCCAATGTACTGCACTTATGTAGCTCGTATACGATACTAACGCCATCTATATATGTGCATATCGCCATCCAATGACTTTTGTCAGCTCAGTGTAAAGTTCCGTTACTGACTCTGAGGACTTGTAGTGGGGACCAAGACGGTTAAGTTTAGCACAGGAACTGACGTCCGGAAATGTACCATTTCACGCTACACGCAAAATACCACAACATACGTTCAAATCTCCCGCATTTTCGGCGTCAATGACTAGAATACTCCGTACATCAATCACCGACCATCTGATGTCCCATGTCCACTAAAGGTTTGTCTATATGTCACTGACTTTGTGATCTGCTCAGAGAAGTTTGTAGTTCCTGCTGCGCATGTGGGCTTTGTCCATAGTGTATTACTGTGTAGTCGTAATCATTCACTACAGTGCAGAAAGCATTTTTAGTGTGTTGCTGCTGACATGCTGAAGTACACATGTGCAGAATACGCCGACATGATGTTATTGTACGACGAAGCTCGGTGCAATGGGATGGCTGCTTGTCAGTTGTATGCAGATCGTTTCCCACGCCACCAGACACCTTCACAGTCCTTTTTCGCTACGGTATATCAGCGAGCCTTGGAGATGGGTACTTTCACCACCAGCACGGCCGACTATGATGCACCACGGTAGTGCCGCACACATGAGTTTGAAGAGGTGTATACGCCATGCAGTGGAAGACAACTTGACGACGAGCACCAGAACCACAGCAGGTAGACCGCATGTGGATCATGTTTGACTGTGTTCTACATGAGCAGCAGATACACTTGCACCTCCTCCAGAAGGCACAGGCAATGCAACCACAGGATTTCGCGTCACGAGCCCACTTATGCAGGTGGTTCTTCCTACATTGCGTGGACAAGCCCGACTTCTCACGGCGGAACCTTTTCACGGATGAAGCAAAGTTCGCCAGGGGTGTTCTAAGTTCCCACAACAGTCATGCTGATGAAAACCCGCATGCTGTCTGCCCCTCAGCGATACATACAGCTGTACCGTAGACGAGAGGCCTGACAAACGTGTGGTTCCTGAAGAGAGGCAGCAGCCTTTTCGGTAGTAGCAGGGGCAACCTCAAACCTTCCATCACCATCATTCCCCAAATCCCTCAACATGCAAACTAACCTTACATCTTCAGAAAGAACTGCAGTCTGCTATCTAAAAATTGATCTTGACCTTATAATCCTGCATGCAGACAGAGTCTCCACCACTGTTGTTTTGAAGCGCAAGGATTATCTGGCAGAAGGACTCTGCCAGTTCTCAGATACTTGAACCTGCAAACCTTGCCACAGTAACCTCGTTCTGGTAATCCAGCAGGATCTACAGTCATTACCCAAATCCTTAAGCCCATCCCAGAACATCAACCCAGAGGCCATCTCTCTACTCACCCCTACCACTCCCCTTCTACATGCTTCCTAAAGTCCACAAACCTAACCACTCAAGACAACCCATTGTGGCCGGTTACTATGCCACCACTGAGAGACTCTCTGCTCTCATAGACCAACACCTTCAACCTATTACCTGGAACCCCATGAACCATGGACCTAGCCATTGGTGGGGAGGCTTGCGTGCCTCAACGATACAGATAGCTGTATCGTAGGTGTAACCACAACGGAGGGGTTTCTTTTGAGAGGCCAGACAAACGTGTGGTTCATGAAGAGGGGTAACAGCCTTTTCAGTAGTTGCAGGGGCCACAGTCTGGCTAATTGACTAATCTGGCCTTGTAACACTAACCAAACGGCCTTGCTGTGCTGGTACTGAGAACAGCTGAAAGCAAGGGGATACTACAGCTGTAATTTTTCCCGAGGGCATGCAGCTTTACTATATGGTTAAATGATGATGGCGTCCTCTTGGGTAAAATATTCCGGAGGTAAAATAGTCCACCATTCGGATCTCCGGGCGGGGACTACTCAGCGAAGTTCGGTGGCAGGAGAAAAAAGACTTCTGGTCAGGTGAATACAGGGTTATAAATACAAAATCAAGTAGGGGTAATGCAGGAGTAGGTTTAATAATGAATAAAAAAATAGGAATGCGGGTAAGCTACTACAAACAGCACAGTGAACGCATTATTGTGTTCAAGGTAGACACGAAGCCCACGCCTACCACACTAGTACAAGTTAATATGCCAACTAGCTCCGCAGGTGACGAAGAGATTGATGAAATGTATGATGAGATAAAAGAAATTATTTAGATAGTGAAGGGAGACGAAAATTTATTGGTCATGGGGGACTGGAACTCGATAGTAGCGAAAGGAAGAGAAGGAAACGTAGAAAGTGAATATGGAATGAGGGTAAGAAATGAATTTTGCACAGAGCATAACTTAATCATAGCTAACACTTGGTTCAAGAATCATGAAAGAAGGTTGTATAAATGGAAGAGGCCTGGAGATACTGGAAGGTTTCAGATAGAATATATAATGGTAAGACAGAGATTTAGGAACCAGGTTTTAAATTGTAAGACACTTCCAGGGGTAGATGTGGACTCTGACCACAATCTATTGGTTATGAACTGTAGATTAAAACTGAAGAAACTGCAAAAAGGTGGGAATTTAAGGATATGGGACCTGGATAAACTGACTAAACCAGAGGTTTTGCATTCTGGGAGAGCATAAGGGTACAATTGACAAGAATGGGGGAAAGAAATACAGTAGAAGAAGAATGGGTAGCTTTGAGAGATGAAGTAGTGAAGGCAGCAGAGGATCAAGTAGGTAAAAAGACGAGGGCTTGTAGAAATCCTTGGGTGACAGAAGAAATATTGAATTTAATTGACAAAAGGAGAAAATATAAAAATGCAGTAAATGAAGCAGGCAAAAAGTAATACAAACGTCTCAAATATGAGATCGACAGGAAGTGCACAATGGCTAAGCAGGGATGGCTAGAGGACAAATGTAAGGATGTAGAGGCCTAGGGGTAAGATAGATACTGCCTACAGGAAAATTAAAGAGACCTTTGGATAAAAGAGAACCACTTGTAGGAATATCAAGAGCTCAGATGGAAACCCAGTTCTAAGCAAAGAAGGGAAAGCAGAAAGGTGGAAGGAGTCTATAGAGGGTCTATACAAGGGCGATGTTCTTGCGGACAATATTATGGAAATGCAAGAGGATGTAGATGAAGATGAAATGGGAGATACGATACTGCGTGAGGAGTTTGACAGAGCACTGAAAGACCTTAGTCGAAACATGGCCCCGGGAGTAGACAGTAGACAACATTCCATTAGAACTACTGACGGCCTTGGGAGAGCCAGTCCTCACAAAACTCTACCATCTGGTGAGAAAGATGTATGAGACAGGCGAAATACCCTCAGACTTCAAGAAGAATATAATAATTCCAATCCCAAAGAAAGCAGGTGTTGACAGATGTGAAAATTAACAAACTATCAGTTTAAAAAGTGACAGCTGCAAAATAATAACGCGAATTCTTTACAGACGAATGGAAATACTGGTAGAAGCTGACCCCGGGGAAGACCAGTTTGGATTTCGTGGAAATGTTGGAACACGTGAGGCAATACTGACCCTACGACTTATCTTAGAAGAAAGATTAAGGAAAAACAAACCTACGTTTCTAGCATTCGTAGACTTAGAGAAAGCTTTTGAAAATGTTGACTGGAATACTGTCTTTCAAATTCTAGGTGGCAGAGGTGAAATACGGAGAGCGAAAGGCTATTTACAATTTGTACAAAAAACCAAATGGCAGTTATAAGAGTCGAGGGGCATGAAAAGGAAGCAGTGGTTTGGAGGGGAGTGAGCAGGTGTGTAGTCTATCCACAATGTTATTCAATCTGTATATTGGGCAAGCAGTAAAGGAAACAAAAGAAAAATTCGGAATACGAATTAAAATCCATGGAGAAGAAATAAAAACTTTGAGGTTCGCTGATGACATTGTAATTCTGTCAGAGACAGCAAAGGACCTGGAAGAGCATTTGAACGGAATGGACAGTGCCTTGAAAGGAGGATATAAAATGAACATCAACAAAAGCAAAACGAGGATAATGGAATGTAGTCGAATTAAGTCGGGTGATGCTGAGGGTATTAGATTAGGAAATGAGACACTTAAAGTAGTAAAGGAGTTTTGCTATTTGGGGAGCAAAATAACTGATGATGGTTGAAATAGAGAGGATATAGAATGTAGACTGGCAATGGGAAGGAAAGCGTTTCTGAAGAAGAGAAATTTTTTAACATCGAATATAGATTTAAGTGCCTGGAAGTTGTTTCTGAAAGTGTTTGTATGGAGTGTAGCCATGTATGGAAGTGAAACATGGACGATAAATAGTTTGGACAAAAAGAGAATAGAAGCTTTCGAAATGTGGTGCTACAGAAGAATGCTGAAGATTAGATGGGTCGATCACATAACTAATGAGGAGATATTGAATAGACTTGGGGAGAAGGGAAATTAACTGCACAACTTGACTAGAAGAAGGGATCGGTTATAAGGGCATGTTCTGAGGCATCAAGGGATCACCAATTTAGAATTGGAGGGCAGCGTGGAGAGTAAAAATCTCAGAGGGAGACCAAGAGATGAATACACTAAGCAGATTGAGAAGGATCTAGGTTTGTAGTAGGTACTGCGAGATGAAGAAGCTTGCACTAGATAGAGTAGCATGGAGAGCTGCATCTAACCAGTGTCTGGACTGAAGACCACAACAACAACATGGTTTCATCATTCGGGCAGGGATCCTGGCTGGAGTGTTATTGGGCAACTCACCTCGCGGGTACCAAGTACTTGTGAATCATTAATGTCGTGCAGCATGGGCTCTGTCAAGACGTGCCTCTGCCTGTGTACCAAAACGTGTTTCCAACGCGATGGAGTACTATCTCACTTTTCACGTGCAGTCCGAGATCATCTGGATCAATGACCTGGACAACAGTGGATAGTTAGTGATGGCCCGATTGCTTGGCCTGCATGTTCTTCAGACTTGAACCCACTGAACTACTACGCGTGGGGTCACATGAAATCAAGGTTATGCTAGACCATTTTGGCATCCAAGGAAGACATGCTGCTGTGGGATATGGCTGCTGCGGATGATCGACGAGCAGGGATTAGTGATCGTGTATACTGGAATGTAGTATGGAGGTAACACATCTGTCGGTGGTCATCACACTGAGCCCTGCTTGTTAGTGGCGTTAGACGACAAGCAGCAGGAGTCAGAGAGCAACTTGTCGCGGTAAAATGGTACGTTTCTGGAGATGAGTTCCCATGCTAGACTTGACTGTCTCGGTCCCCACTACAAGTCCTTGATGTCTGTAAAGGTATTTAGTCACACCCTCTGCAGAAACTCTTTATTTGCATTTACTACAACGAAGAGGACAAACTGAAGGTACCTTTGTAATTATACATGTAGGAGCCACTGTCTGCAGGTGTTTTAACCATGACGTGCTTGCTTGCTATCGAGTGCCCCTAAGCAGGTCTCATAATTCACAATTCTGTAACTTAACAAACGACATTTCTCCAGTCTTCTTGAGATAAGAGAGCCCGATTTAAAAAATGATACAATTACCACAGCATGATCAACTGGCATAGTTTCACAAAAAATGGAAACACAGCATATTTCTGAGACAGATTTTTTGATTTCTAAGTGAATGTATCAGGAAGCCCAGCAGCTGCAACGCCCACTTGAGGAAAAAAAGACTGTTGGTTGAACTCAGGAGAGAACATCCTGGGCAAAAAAGAGTTCTCAGTTAGCAGATACGGCGACCAAGTACCTGCAGACTGGAGAATGTACCCCTGACAACGATGCCACTGCCTTTGGTAAAACACGGGTCTTGAGGCCCAAGCAGTTACAGATGACGAACAAAAGAACATAGAAAAAAATTATTTCAGGTGTATTTTTTTTTTGGCAAAAGGGAGGAAACTGAGTTATGATTGCCGAATTGTTACGCCACGCCCAGATCCATGTATGCGTGTAATGCAACCTCTGCCGCAGTTTCCGCTCCTATGTGATGCACCGCAACTGCAACATCGTATCAGGAGATATGATCAACCCAAGCAACAATCAGGAACATCAACTACGTTACGGGCCGTATTTTGCAATAATAAAGCCGGATTTCAGTTGACTTTTTGGCTCTTCAGATTATGGAGTACAAATATGGATTAGTCCATTCCAGATTTAGGCTACATGTTTTTTAAAATGTATGGTATATAAATAGACGAAATTGTTCAGATATGGAACGCCGTTTTATTCTTCGATCATAAGTTTCTCAGTTTTTCACATTAAGCAAACAAAATATTGTAGCACATACTTTGGGATGTACTTTAACGCTTCCTATATTTTAGAATACCTACTATGCTAGGAAAGTTTTTAAATTAGGCTTAATACAAGATTTGACATTTTTGGCTCTTCAGGTTATGGAGTAAAAATATGGATTAGTTCATTCGTTTGAAGTTTGTTAAAGTCAGAACAAATAATGCAAAATTCAATAATTCATTGTCAAAGAACTCACTTTAAAATATAATAACACGACAGAAGAAACACGAAATATGCTATCTTCACTGATTAAATTCCTTACTCTAAGTAATTTCAATTGCAGAAATCGCATACATATCGTTCTTTATCGTAACCTGCACATTCAGTATCCGCGCACATTTCGCACGTCAGACTCGTTACCCACTCTCCCCTGCCTTGCCCTGCGAAAATATACCTGAGAAAAAGAGGCAATCGGCATCTTCATTAGAGGGTACACTGTTGTTCAGAAATCATCGCTCACACTGAAAACATTATCCTCAGAATCAGATGGTTCTTGGGTCGTAGGCTTTGGTGGTCTCTGCTTCTTTGTCTGCGGTATGCTTGTTGCTGTCGCTGATACTGCAAGAGATCTCATACATGGAAACAAAGGTAGTACTACTGAAGAACCACCTTTCCTTCCTCTAGTGCCTGGCCTCTTCTTTATTTGTGGAACGGATGACATTAGCCATGGTGTAATTTCAGATGTGGCGGAAAATTTTCCCCTCTCGACTTCAACATCAGCCTTTCCATTTTTAGAAGCCGAAGTTCCCGCAGATGGCTCATGATTGGATCATTGGGTAAATCCTCAAGTATTCCTTCATTGCTGGCAAGAAAGTCTGCATTCATGAAAATAAGGGAGTTTAACGGGTATATTTCTCTCAACCTAAATCTTCCCTATCTGGTACTTGACGCAGGCCTTCCCAAGTAGCTCGGTTATGTCCGTGTTTGTTGCTGAACGTGGATTTTGCCTCATCCACACGCGTACCTTCTCAGAGTAATAAGCTTTCAAAGGACGCATGGAAGTTCTATCTAGCTGTTGCATCTTGTGGAAGGCTGGAAGGCATTGAAACGTGACTGTGCTTAACCTGACACACAATATTTTGTTAGCGCAACGCAATCTGACTTTCAAAATTCCCTACAAAACAATGGCCCTGACTAACATTAAACTATACCTTTCACAAATCACTTACCTCACAAAAATCTTCGCTGCTCAAGCTACTGCAATACAGCGAGCGCCACTACTGCCAGCTAAATAAAAGATTCAAACTATGGAAGGCACTAACTACTGATAGGGATAGTTAGCAAATGAAAGATATTAATAGAGAACAAACAATGTATTTACCTTGGTATCATCATATATAAATATAGCAGTTCATGACAAATTACAAAACTCCGCCATCTCTCTCCCCACATCCACCACTGCTGGCGGCTCACTTCCCACTGCGCAACGCTACGCGCTGTTCACATCCAGCTGCCGCTGCCCAACACTACAATGGCGAGTATTACAACAATGCAAAGCAGCCACAGACTGCACACAGCACAGCCAGTGATTTTCATACAGAGGTGGCGTTACCAATAAAAAACCTAAACAGCCTACTTACATAAGAACCTAAACAGCCTACTTACATAAAGAAAACATAAACAGCCTACTTACATAGCCCACATGCTCCCCACAAAAATTTTACAAATTTTTTTTTGGGCAGTGGCCAATAATGATTTGATAAAATTTTTCATAATTACAATAACAAAGAAATCAAATGCACACACTTATTGATATTATGTTGGTCAAAAGCTCAAATTTTCTCACAGTCTATAAAGACAGTCCTAATCGTACATAACAGTAGAATAGCAACATGCTGACAGATAATGGGCCACAACAGAGCAAACCCACAGCAGAGTCAGTCGTAGTTTGGAAGAATATTGGTAGGTAGGTCATCACAGAGTAGACCCACTGTAGTCCTGGTAGAGATTACGGTATTGGTGGGCCACCAGGGGTGCAGACCCACTGCAGTCCTTGTAGAAATAATGGCGTTGGTAGGCCATCAAAGATGTAGACCCACTGTAGTCCTTGTAGAGATTACGGTATTGGTGGGCCATCGAAGGTGCAGACCCACTGTAGTCCTGGTAGAGACGGCCACCAGCCATCTGTTGCGACTGTGCAGGTGCACAATCACCCTCGAAGAGTCTTGTGGAGAATATGGCAAGTCCATAAACCACCACATGTCCACTCACAAAAAAATTTGTTTGAAATGTCCTTAGAACCCGCAATGCTGTTATCCAGTCCCTTGCTGAATTAGTAACACACGTGCAAACACTAACAGTCCCTACTTCTCACATATTGTCCATATACTATGACCAACAGAAACGTGTGCAGTGAAAGGAATGCTTACAAGTTACTTAATTTGATGAACTGGTGTCAATTACAATATTATAACATGAGAATACAATTACAAAGGTACAAAATACATCATTAAAGAACATAACAATACAGATAACATTTGTAGTAAAACAGGCGTTACAAAAGAATAGAAATAGACATATATGTCAGTGTTACAGGAATTATGACATAAGTAAATACATAAAGATCAGAATAACTTGCGAAACATCAACTTCACACATGAGCATTAACACAAAACAGAGTAAATAATGTCTAAACATCTTTACAAAGTAAATAACACATTATTAATGCCAATTGTATTTGAGGATAACAGTATTCCTCATCATAGTGAATGTAACTTAGTATTAGAAGAGAAAAAAGTTCTATGAAACAGTACACAGAGACAGGAAGAAAACAAATACTCAAGGGTACACAAACATATAGTGGGATAACACCAATAGGAAAGGACAGGGTTCGTTTTCAGTGTAACATGTGGTACTGCAGTCCAACCCAAAACTTCATATATCTTTCCTCTTATTTCATCCTTTGTTTCCACCAAAAAAATTCTATCTAAGCATGCTTTCTGTATTTATATGTTCACACATTTCTTACCTCAACATTTATTTCCAAGAAAATCCTACCTAAACCTGTTTTCTCAATGCATTTCTTCCAATTCATCGCAACTCATTCTCTTAGAGGCTACCCCCTCTTAAGCTAACTTAAATCTACTGAGCTCAGATGCTAAACTAAGGGACGAGGCAATGCAGCAGCACAAAACAATTAACACAAGCAGCAATTACAAAAAATACAGATTGGCAAAGCTAGCAGCAGCAAATGTAATAACTTATATCAAAACATGACATAGCTCAAGCAAAAAAAAATATTACAGTAAAAACAACAATGCAGATAAGGGAAGTGTATATTCACATCTTAATGTCTATGTAATTAAAGTGGTGCACCACAACAACTTATTGTAAAAGAAATATTACCATGAACTTGAAAAGAAAATTATGTGTTACTGTTACTAGTTCCTTCTTATTGTTATTTCCTTTCCAAGTGCTCCTTTTTTAAAGAATGTGGATCATAAAATAATTATTTAATAGATCTGTTGACAGAAAGTGTTCACATTAGCAAATGCATTTCATTTTATAAAAGCAATGCTGCAACACAGCTGGAAACCAGATATCAAATGAAATAAGCAATTATGTACAAAGCATAAAAATATCGTTCAATAGCTATGTGGCATTTCGTAAGTCAGTAGCTCTCAATTCTCGTAGAAAGACACTTGTCATTATCAGGTTTGCAGATGTAAGAATGTTTCCAAGTTATTATTAGCGTGTCGTATTTGCGATGTTTTCTACAAAGGAATGTCAGAAGCGAGGTTAATGGCCTCCTTTTTTTTTTTCTCCACCTAATGGCTTTTTCTCCGGGCGGCTGGCCCAGCTGGGCGCCACAACGCATTACGTGCAGGTGGTCACTTAACTTTCGTACGGAAATATTTACGACAGCAGTTTCCGCTACAGTGACAGTCTCACATAGAAATATTTCACAGGTCAAGAATGAACGTTGCAAATGGAAATATTTCACAGGTCAAGAATGAGCGTTGCAAATCTGTAGAAACAAAATGCTATTGATATAACAGTGTCCAAAAAATTTTCGTCTGCATTGTAATACATTCATGCATATACACACACATTTCATAACTCTTAAAGTACGATTCTTGGTTTCCAACAACCTTTTCATAAATCAGAGTCCCTAACCCCTACTCCTTATTCCTTACCTTATTACACATATACATATTCATATTCATCAACACGTCTTCAATATTTCATCATAATAGCTACATAGCATAATCAGATTCCTCATATAGCATCAGCTTATTTATCATAAACATACCTCAACAGCATAGTACACATCGTCGTCGTAATAATATCATAACACTTCAGTCAAATCTCAAAATCATCGTAACTTCCTCCAATAATTTCAAAACGTAAAAAAAATTCTCTGCTCATTTCAATAGTGTCATCTACCTCAAACGTACTTTAAAATCATGCTCCCTTACCAAATATATCATTCAAAGCTCTCATAGTATCACAATGATTCCGAAAAAATATGAACAGTTTACAAAGTACAGACAAAATACAGTTTCATAAGTATGAAGTTACCCAACTGTGTATTGCGTACACATGTGTCACTGATGTAGTAAAAAAATGTTTATCTCTCAGTTAAATGATCAGATAGCTGTGTAATTTGTGTGTTAGAGAAATATGGTACCGATGTGTAAAGTTGTATAAGCAAATACCATATTAGCTAGGGTTCCTTGTGGTTGCCAAACACATGGTACACAAAGTAAGCGTGTACCCCCCTGAGGATAAATGTAATTATACCCTCAGGTGCTACAGATTACAGCAATGGAATGAAATGTATCACGGAAAACTTTCTTTGTAATTCAAAAATCTTTAAAAATAAATGTTTTAAGTATAAAATTGATCACTCAAATACGTGTACTGTAGCGCTAAACTGTGCGTCTTGTAACATAATCTCTGTGGAAGTGTCGTAGTTATCGTCCTCTGAAAGCTAAGTTCTGCAGAAGTCAATGTACTTACCTCATGATAAACAAAAGTGAAATGCTTTGCGTATAGATATCGTAGTTATTATGCTTATTGGCGTGATGAAGAAAGTACTGTACAGTAACGTATTGTTGTGCCACGAAAAAGGCTGTGTCATTGTTGCTATACCACAAAAGTTACTACTAAAACATGTTTTTCTTCCTAGAAGAATTCAGAAAACTGTGCAGATATAAAACAGATACACCGCAAAAGCAACATTGTAAATTTTCACTCATTAGCAGCGTCGTGATAAAACCGTGTAGTTGTCACATAAACTAACCACTGTGTCATCTGGTATCTCACAGAAAGCACTTTAAACCCAGAATGTATTTTCAAGTAAACCAAAAGTTGCATTAAAATCTCATTAGCAGTACCAGTATGTGTCCTAAGTATGTAAGCCTGATAGTCATTACGTAGTCGTGCAACTAACAAGCAAGAATGTACAACTACAACACTGTGTCGTCTGTTCACTATAACAATGCATTCGTCATTTCTGTTTAAATAAGTTCTCTTGGTTCTTGATTGGATATTTAACTTCAAACATTGTTGTATGTTAGCAGTTTCTTAAGTCTAACACAGCATACTAGTAATGTAAAGTGAAAAGTTATATGGCAAAGACAAAGTTAAAAAGCAGATTATCTTTCAATAAACGGTTTTACATGTGAAATGTGGTGTAAACCTTTACTCTTCCTAGTACGCAGAGTTTCAACTTCAACGCAATTATCATGTTTTACACGTCGGTAAGGAATGCTAAATCTTTTCTCAAGGTTCGCGTCTTTGTTATTTTTCTCTGAGCCAGCCGGCGCACGCGGCTGCCTGTGGTGCGAGTCATTGTCTGTCTCTTTGTTGGCGCGCGTCGTTATTGGGATTAGGAGACCTAACTTCTACAAATTCGCCTTGCCGAGAGGGCCCAGCTCTGTTAGAATCCCGCCAGTTCTGATGAAATTGACGCCTGTCGTTATGATCATATCGTCTGTCGTCATGTCGGTAGATTCCGTAGTTTCTTCCTTGTCGGTCATGTGGTGGAGAATTTCTCCCTGAATCGTAACTCCGCGCTGAACTGTTGCGTCTGAAGTTATTCTGTCTCCCCCGGTAATAATTGTTTTGGTTCCCATATTGTCTGTTTCTGTGGTTATCTCTGTCATATTCATTACTACGGAAATGTGATCATTCCCTGTAGTTATTACTACTCTGCCAACGGTTGTCATATGGGTGGTGTCTGTTTTGGTCACGATTTGCGTTGTAAGAATAGCCTTGTCGTGTCCAGTTATTGTTTCTGTCGTCACGGAATTGTGACGTATGTGACCTGTAGTGATTGTTTTCCTGTTTTCGCATCCCGCGATTGTCAGTGTCAATTTCTAATTCTTGTAAGAGTCCCTGAAATGCTTCAATGTCGTCTTTTCAACGTCCTGCCAAAATAATATGTCGTAAATGTTCAGGCAGTTTGATTAAGCAAATGCGGATGAGTTCTGAGGGGCTGTATGGGTTTGAAAGATACTGATTCTTATGCAACATGTCTTCAAAATATTTCATAAGACTGGAAAATTCAGATTGTTCGAAACGTTTCATCATTATGATGCTATGTTTTACCCGGACTTGTGTGGCTTGAGACCAATATGCTGAGAGGAAGGCATGGTAAAACTCTCCTTCACTGTGGCAATCGTGAATGACCGATCGCATTCTTACAGCTGGTTCATTCTCTAAGTAGCCACACATAAATTCTAATCTGTGCTCTAATGACCAGTTGGGAGGAAAACAATGAGAGAATTGATGGAGCCACGCTTGTGGATTAATGTCGTTGCCAGAATTCTTAAATGTTTTGAATTTACGTGTAGTAATGAACAGCTTATAGTCAAAATCGTCATGTCGGCGAGTCGCATATCGGTCATTGTTAGGTCGTGTCGGCCGTTCCATCCCAAAATTCGGTGCACATTGCCAATTTCTTTCATAACTTCCGAAATGCCCTGTGTTATTATTTTGTGGCTTTTCCGTATTTCTGTGTCCCTCTTCCCGTATTGGGGCGCGAGTGTCCTCTGAAATACGTAATTCTTGTACTACTTGTGCCAACTGATCTTGCACTTCCCGGATTTCTCTTTTGTACTGTGTATTGCATTTATTTTGATTTTGTTTGAATTTTCTAATTTATACATACTCTTCAGTGTCAGTGAAGGCTACAGGTGTTGTGTTATTCAGATCATCATCTACCTTTGTAGATAAGTTAGTGAACTGATCTGAAAGTTCTGCTACTTTATCCGATAGTGAAATTATTTCCTCTGTATGTTTTTCTGAACCAAGTTTCAGAGTATCTACTGTGTCCTTTAAGTTTTCCTGAGTTTTTGCAAGTTGCGTAACCGAATCGGTAGATGCAACTGAGTCAATTTTAGCTTGCAAGGTGTTGTGATTTTCATGAACAATAGTTTGCAGTTCTTTTATGGCTGCTTCATGATTCTGTAATGCATTTTCATGACGCGAAAAAATAGGTTGGAAATGCTCACAAATTTGTGATTTTACGTCATTACAGACTTTTTGACATTTCGATTCAATGTGATGTAACTCAGTAGTTAAATCCTCACGTGTTTGTTCAAGAGTTTGTTCCAATGAGTCTAACTTTTGAAGATTTTGTTCCATTGCGTCTAACTTTTTAAGATTTTGTTCCATTGAGTCTAACTTTTGAAGCTTTTGCTGTGTTTGTCCCATTTGTTGTATTAATTGTAATAACAATGCATTGGTGTCTGAAACATGTTCCTCAGTGCTTTTCGGCAGTGAATTTGCACCGGAAACATTCACATTTTGACAAGCAGAAAATGTGTCTTGACTTATTTGAGAAAACGGTGAGGATCCAAAACCTGAATCTACAGTATTTGCGAGATCGTGTCGTGTCATTTCGGCTTCCTGAGGCGAGATATTGCCGACCGATCGATCGATAATGCTTCCCTCTTCACTAATTGTTTCACTGTCCACACCATTGTTTGCCGCCCGCTCCATTTCCCTATGCACAATTACCAAATTACTACTTTGAACATCAGTTAATTCATTACTCTGCGGCGCTGATAAGCTACGCTCGTCGTCACTATTATTTCTCAGTTTAGTTTGGAGCCTAGTGTTACGTTTTTCACACGCCATAATTGTCACAATATTTCACACGATAACACAGAAAAGCACAATTTGAAGTGCAAAAATAGGAGAACACATTAACATAGCACTGAAAATAATATCTAGTTAATTGCAGCTGCGAAATACTTGGTGCAAATCTACATGCATGCCACAACTGTTTTACTGTACAACAATGAAAGACTGCAACTACAAAGGAGATTTTCTCTACAATTACGCGCTACCAATAAACAAAAGCTACACTAAATACACAAACTACAAGAAAAATCAGAAGATTCCAGTGAGGTATCCTAGGCTAAGGGTCGACATATGAAAAGTGACTGTGCTTAACCTGACACACAATATTTTGTTAGCGCAACGCAATCTGACTTTCAAAAATCCCTACAAAAGAATGGCCCTGACTAACATTAAACTATACCTTTCACAAATCACTTACCTCACAAAAATCTTCGCTGCTCAAGCTACTGCAATACAGCGAGCGCCACTACTGCCAGCTAAATAAAAGATTCAAACTATGGAAGGCACTAACTACTGATAGGGATAGTTAGCAAATGAAAGATATTAATAGAGAACAAACAATGTATTTACCTTGGTATCATCATATATAAATATAGCAGTTCATGACAAATTACAAAACTCCGCCATCTCTCTCCCCACATCCACCATTGCTGGCGGCTCACCTCCCACTGCGCAACGCTACGCGCTGTTCACATCCAGCTGCCGCTGCCCAACACTACAATGGCGAGTATTACAACAATGCAAAGCAGCCACAGACTGCACACAGCACAGCCAGTGATTTTCATACAGAGGTGGCGTTACCAATAAAAAACCTAAACAGCCTACTTACATAAGAACCTAAACAGCCTACTTACATAAAGAAAACATAAACAGCCTACTTACAGCATGAGGAGACAGATACAAAATTCAGAGATGGTTTTCGCGTACGATATTTATAACATCCGAATTTCTAGAGTCGCTATAATGCCCATCCAGAATCAGAAGTACCGGTGATTTTCTGTTGGCGTCATCTTTCACAGGAAGTGTTGAAACCAATCAGTGTAAAGCTGGCTTTGAATTCATCCAGAGGGACAACATGCTAGAATGGACCACGCTGGGCCACCTCTCTTTAGCTGACTGCTGTCGTTCTTACTAGGGAATATCATTATGGACAGGACAAAATTTCCTGTAGCACTCATGCAGATGACGGTGGTCACAAGTGATCCACGCTCTGCAGATGAGATGGCTTTTACTTGTCACATTCCCTTGAAAGGTTTCCCTAGTGGGACTATTTAAAAGGATTGAGAATGTTGGCATAGTTTTAGTGTTGTAAACAACATTTACTTTCCCAAAACAGACATAAATTATGGTAAACAAGTTATTGATTGAATATCATAAACAACTACCAGGTGATTTAAGACTTCACTGGACAAGGATCCTGGGTAGCAGAGACAATTTAACTAGTGGAGTGAGTCAAGTACTCTGGCCCTAAAAATGGGGATAACGCAATCTGAATTGATCTGACGCTGAGCAGACTTTGATTCATCAAATCTACTGAAATTTCTCTACATAGGTGCGGCTGAGTGCAAATGGCGATTGAGATATGTACACCCTGACAATGCCGAAGCGGCAGTACGTTACCCTGTTTGCATCATGCGGCGATGTAACTTGCAGCTGGCGAGACGTGTGCGGCGGAGGTGAGACATTGAGGCGGCGCCTGTGAATCGATTGCGGCCGCGAAAGAAATGCAAAAAACTGACGGTCTAGCGATCAGGCAGACGGATCGAAATTTACTCTCTAACAAGCCCTGAAATCACGGTAGACTTCAGTGTGTGACATACCCATTCACTGGTCGTACCAAGGACCAATTTGGCTCACTTATACAACAGAGCGCACAAGGACACGAAATGTCAAGACTGGTAAACCAAAAACGAATCAGTGTGTCCTCAGCAAACGAGTAGTCCGAGATGTTTGAAGTCGCACTGTCGGTACAGTAAAAACTTCACCAAAGTCACCTTACTCTAAACTACTCGCAAGTGAAGTCAGTCTCAGGACAGGTCCCAAGTACCAACCACACATGTCAGAGCTTCGACCAGAAGTGCTCACCACACCAGAGTGGCTTGCACCTATGCTGACTTCCGTTCTCCCACAAAGTGCACAAACGACACCATCTTCACTTCGTCTTGGCCAATCACAGGGTTCTAGAGGCGCTAAATGTCCCCTCCCAAACGACAGCACAAACTCATATCGAACCAGGGCAAGAGTTAAGAAACCTGCATCTCTGAAAAAAAGGAAACCGCCAGTTAGTGGATTTTTTAAGTTTTCACAGAGGGGGAAGATGATTTTTTCCAAAGTCGTGTCTCTTCCCATGGCAACAAGTGAACAGGTACAGTTTCAAAGATCTTTATCTAAATCGCCTGTGCCTTGGAGCTTGTTAGTCCCAGATATGAGGTGTAATAAAGATTCTATCTCTAGATGTTTCTCAATGTCGGATTTTTCTTATACAACTAGGTGGCTGGGGGCAGTGGTTCACTGACCTATTTGCACTATCAGCAAAGACGAAAGCTGGTGAAATTTTATTATGTGTAGCTCCGCACACAAAGTATGGTTTATGACTCCACTGTGTAGATGCGTTCCTTCAGACCACTGCCCCAGCCCAGGCTGCCACTGGCGCCGCAGCAGGTAGCATGGCATTGTTCTGCTGGAGACCTGTCTCAACGAGGGCCTGCCCTGTATGGCTGTGGACCTATCCAGCAAGATTTACTAAGGGATGGGCTCGCCGCCAATTGCTTTCTACTCCCAACATGCCATTTCTACAAGCTAAGAATCATAAAAATACCTCATGCTTTTAGTGCCCTACCAGGCTTTACCAACATCTGCTCAGGCCTTTAACATTCTAGTCTCGCTCAAGGTGCATCATGTTGTAATGAAATCTTTAACAATTTTCCATATGCAAAAATTAGGTGAGAGAGTAACTTGTCCTCTCTCCTCGTTTCTTCAATGACATGGGGAACTTTGCTGTGCACAATACTTAGATCAGTTTCATCAACACTGTATATTCTGTCTGGTGGAAAGCTGTTACACTTCATATATATGTATATATAGAAAGACAAGGTTAGTACTACTGGCAAATATCTCAAAAAGCTCTTGACTTTTTCGCTTAAAGTTTTTGCAAGACATTCCAGTAAACACTTGGATGAATGTAGGTTACATTTTTTAATGTATAAATGCATGTATAACATATATATATTAATGAAAAATGATGTTGGCAAAAATCTCGAAATATTCTTGACCTATTTACTTCACCTTTTTATACAGTGCTCTAATAAACATTTTGACTGACATAGGCTACATAATTTTATAAAATATATATGTAACGTGTACAGGGGAAATGTTGACAGCAAAATTTTCAAAAATTCTTGACCGATTTAGTTCTACTCTTTATGCTCTAATAAACAGTTGGACAGACATAAATTATATATATGAGCATAACGAGTAGAAGTAAATCGGTCAATATGTGTGTCTATGTGTGTGTGTGTGTGTGTTTGTGAGAGACAGAGAGAGGAGGAGAGGGACAGGGAGTTGGAGGAGTAGGAGATGAGGAACCGCACCCAATTTCAATACATGCTTAGCAACTGTGAAGCGCTGCAGGTTTGCTAGTGAATTTACATATTAATTCTTTCTTTTGCAGCTGAATGTTTCATCTGTGTGTACCTATTCATGTGAGGCCTCTTGGGCAGGCTATTATATAAGGAAAAACACTGAATTACACATATTCTGGTAATTAAATAATTTTCTTTATATCATATGTCACTCCATACGCCTAGTAATAATGGATGAAATACGTGTGGTACACATAAATAATATAGTTTTAGATTTTCTTACCTATCTGACAAAGCATAGCTGATGTAAGAACTAAGGAAAATCGACTGCTGATATTAACAAATTTATTTGTAATCACTATATAATTTGGTCCTCTTGCTCGCAAGTATAGTGGCTGTAGTGTGTAGCAGATGGCCCACAAATGTTTCTGGGATGACTTTTCCAAGCAGCTAAGGTGAAATGACACGTGTTTCAGCTCTTCATGACTTCTGCCTGTAGCCAGAAATCTTAATGTTGCACTTACTCTTTCTTCAACAGTGATAGTAGCTCTCATGTGCATATCTTTCTTCTCAATTTTAGGTCCTATCAGTCCCAGTAATTCACAAAAACTGTTATTGTCTATACATGAAAAGTTTTTGGTCTGCAGGCTCTTGAACTTGAGGTTACACAACCGATTTACGTGAGAAAACTTAGATTTACCTTTTAAGCAATCTTTCATCCATAAACATTTAATTTTCTTCTCTACATCTGAACATAACATCAACGCTGCATGTACAGCAACTTTTCCTTTTGTTTTGGCACAGTGAACGGGTAGGTAGGCAGTGCTAGTTCTGGTGCAGAGTGGGTTGCCTATGACGTAATCAATGAGTCAGCACATTTCTCCACGTCTCCCTCCTACACTCCTCTGACTTAGGCCAATTGTCATATGTATAAAATGGTGGGAAATTCAAAGATGGTCTGGGTTTCCCCCCCCCCCCTTCCCCCCCACCCAACTCCTGTGATATCACTGAGGAAGCAGAATTGTTGATCTAAATTGGCAGGAAATTAAAAGAACTAAGACAGTTCAGTGTCATGCTAGTGGAAGTGGGTCACTTGTGCTAAATACAAAATTCAAGACAGCCATTGGGTTTTCCCCTAACATCACTGTAGGAGTGTTGGCCAAACTTAAACTTTGGGTGACTACTGTTTAAGTACTGACATCGGAGAGGAGAATCCCAGAATAATGTAAATGACCATTACAGCAAATGGGAAAAATATTTGTCTCACATCCAAGTATATCATAGTTGTTCTCCCCATGCTCCAGTTCTAAATCGAACAAGAAAGGGGGAAGTAACAGCGATACACGCAGTAGCCTCCATTGTTCTCGGTTTGCGGAGTATAGGTGTGGATACAGCTGTAACAGTGGTTCCTCCAAATCTGGCGAACTTTCAGTGACACCATCCCCCATAGCGTCAGATAGCCTCAGTAACGTTTACCCTTTGCCATGTAGTTTACAGTGGTCTGCACAGTTTGGATGAAGATGCAAATCACTCGCTAGAGGAAGTCGCCACCGTTCTCGTCGTCTTCTTTGTTTCCATTTGGAGCGTACCTGCGTATACAGGACGGACTTGCGCTAGCCAAGGCTGAGCAAAAACAATCTCAGCTACTTATTTAGTTACGCTGGTCTATATAGCAGCCATACGAGAGGTTCCCCACACTTGTGTACGCGTCTTTCCGACTGAAACCGTTATCTGGCTTTAGCGCGATGTCAAAGACTCAAATGCATTTGCTCAGTAGGTGCTTCACCGTTCCTGCCACAACCATGCACTCGCTCGCAGCGCAGCAGGTGTGGCGGCGCGCGATAGAGACCACGAGACCCACATCGATCCATCACTTCGGCTTCAGACCAGCCCAGGTGTTTACAACTCTCCAGAGACCACTACGTACATAGCACATTAGTCTTGTTCTTTGTACACCACTTTTTGTACTGTATTCAAACAATATTGGTACAAAATACCGGGTGATCAAAAAGTCAGTATAAACTTGAAAACTGAATAAATCACGGAATAATGTAGACAGAGAGGTACAAATTGACACACATACTTGGAATGACATAGGGTTTTATTAGAACCGAAAAAATACAAAAGTTCAAAAAATGTCCGACAGATGGCGCTTCATCTGATCACAATAGCAATAATTAGCATAACAAAGTAAGACAAAGCAACGATGATGTTCTTTACAGGAAATGCTCAATATGTCCACCATCATTCCTCAACAATAGCTGTAGTCGAGGAATAATGTTGTGAACAGCACTGTAAAGCATGTCCGGAGTTATGGTGAGGCATTGGCGTCGGATGTTGTCTTTCAGCAGCGCTAGAGATGTCGGTCGATCACAATGCACTTGTGACTTCTCGTAACCCCAAAGCCAATAATCGCACGGACTGAGGTCTGGGGATCTGGGAGGCCAAGCATGACGAAAGTGGCGGCTGAGCACACGATCATCACCAAATGACGCGCACAAGAGATCTTTCACGGGTCTAGCAATACTTCTTTTTGGTTCTAACAAAACGCCATGTCATTCCAAGCATGTGTGTCAATTTTTACCTCTCTGTCTACATTATTCCGTGGTTTATTAAGTTTTCAAATTTATACTGACTTTTTCATCACCCGGTACTTTACATCTGTGAAATATCATATATTTCCTCTTCATTAAGCCTATTATTCTGCAGCTTGCTGTCCTGTCCTATTTTTCTTTAATGTCAGAATTCTCAATTTATGTATTGAGTATATTATAGGATTTTTAAGTATTTCAGCCATTGTAATATAATACACAAGATGTCCAAGAAGTCTTTCCCTGATTACAAACATGCTTACTGCAGAAAATATGACACATATATGCATATTTTTTGTCCCAAAGTGCTGGTAACATATTCAAGTTTTTTGTGTGCACACTACACACACACGCACACACACACACACACACACACACACACACACACACACACACACACACACACACAACTAATAAAATGAGTCTGTGTCGCCTGGCCACCAAGATCTGTTGCAGGACGATTGATTCACGGATCCAGTTACATGGCTCCTTCTGTGTATAGCGATTTTACGACTATGACGAGTGGGGCCTGAAGATGGCATCATTGTAATGCCGAAACTGGTAGCACATAGTAGTTCATAAAATAAAATAAACTTCTACAAATCACACGGCTGTTGGTACATTATTGCATCAAGAAGTTCATGCCAGCCGTCATCCCACGATCCATAATGGGTCAACGAAGATTAAATAAATTTCGACGTGTGGTCCTTTCGTTGCACGAAGGATAACCAGGCGATATTCCATTTCCAGCTACATGTTGGTTAACATTTCGTGAAGGATGGATGTTATGACATCAGTAATTCTGTACTGTAATGCTGTGATGTTGTTGACTGATGTCTAGTGAAATTGGTACTTGAGATAACCCCAAAATGAGAAACCCATTGATATTATGTCCGGTAATCGCGCAGGCCAGTTGATGGGCCCATCACGCCCGACCCATCATCTCGGAGATGTTGTAATCAAATAGGCACGAACATGTAACATCTTGCTTATGTAGGATGCGGTGCACTAATGTCTTCGGAATCTGCTACTGGCGTGAGACCTTGCGAACTGACTTCTTGTGTCTCTCCCTGAATTGTGTACACACTATGTCCAGGCCTGCCTATTCTAGGGAGATCATAGACGCACCCTGTTTTCTTGAAGTTCGCATACCACATCTTGATGCTTTTAACATCTGTTGGCTGTCTTTGCTATGGCACCTGGAATTATTTTGGTGAATATGTGTCGTGATGCCAGAGGACACATTGGTCTTTATCCTGATTTGAGTACATGTTGTTTGCATATAGCGCCCGATTCAGCTGTTGTTACGTCACTGGGCCCTGTAACAAATAAAGTAATAGTAAGTATGAATGTAAACAAGATACTTAACATGTCACATGCAATTCAAGATAAAAAGTATTGTCTATTTGTCATATTTCGTGCCTTATGAATGTTTGTAACCAGGGAAAAGCTTCTGGGACACCCAGTGCAACTACAACGACATCTGTCCTTGTAGCAAATACAAAAATTTGGTATCAAAATTAAAAGAATACCAAGCATAACCAATAAGGAAACAATGTATTCAACTAAAAAGCCTGGCATTTGCAGGTGATTCTAGTGTACTGAGTATTTAGTAAACACAGAATTACGACTCAAACTTGTGCAACAGGTAGCCAGAAGAGGAGGCTTAAGCATTGACAAATTATTTACTAGCATAAAAATGCACCAAAGTGATTATTAACATACATCGGTAAACCAGACATGTTCAAATTTCCAGGAGAGACAGATCAAGAAAATCGGTTAGAAAAATCTGAGATAAAGGGAACGATAAACCGGAAGAAGTAATGAACAAATATACCAAAACATCCGAGAAATTACAGGAGCAATAAATAAAAGGGATATTTTTGTAAATTTTTGTAGAATGAACGACGATAGGCTAACAAAGCAGATCTTCAAGTATCTCTCGGAGGAGATATTAACAAGTTGGCTCAGAGATATTAAAAATGATATAGAAATACACAACTCAAAATAGGAAGGAGCACAAATAAATGCTTTAAGAAGGATAATGTAAAAATTTCGAAGATTCCAAGGTAAAAGGGATAAGCGAAATAGTGTGAAGTAATCTGAAAAAAGAAAGTTGAAGAAAAGAAAAACTGCAGGTGAGAAGGAATATCTATTGGCATGTGTTTCCTACAGAAAAATAAATGACGAAAAGAATTTCTTTCGTGTATTCAATACACATTATTCAAGTGGTAGTTGGTTTTTACTAGATTTTTAATGGTATTCCTAATTAGTTTATTGTGAAACATATTAACAAATGATGAACTACGTTAGCAAATCAATCCAGTCAATTAATACATACAATTGAATATTGTTCCACAAGAGTTTCATTTACCTCTCATAAAGTTTAAAATTTGTGTTATTGTTCAGTTGTTCATTGATTTCTCCTTTAGCTGCATTCACAACAGATAAAACATTATGAATGTGACGCTGTGACTAATGAATCAAGGTTTGCAGAAATCACTTCAAGCAGACACCTTTTGCGATGGTTCAGTTTTTATTCTACCCACTCCGGGTTCATGTCGCCTGACGATTCATCATCAGCTGCTACATAGTTTTCAGTGATTGTCTCTAGCATTGTGGGAGCTGTTGTGTCACTGTGGCAAGACAGTAAAAACAAAACAAATAAGCACTGAGCGTGGCGAGATCTCAGGAGTTATCAGAAGATCAGCTTAAAAACATTCCTTACGTTTCCAGAATGAGATTTTCACTCTGCAGCCGAGTGTGCGCTGATATGAAACTTCCTGGCAGATTAAAACTGGGTGCCCGACCTAGACTCGAACTCGGGACCTTTGCCTTTCGCGGGCAAGTGCTCTACCATCTGAGCTACCGAAGCACGACTCACGCCTGCTACTCACAGCTTTACTTCTGCCAGTATCTCGTCTCCTACCTTCCAAACTTTACAGAAGCTCTTCTGCGAACCTTGCAGAACTAGCACTCCTGAAAGAAAGGATATTGCGGAGACATGGCTTAGCCACAGCCTGGGGGATGTTTCCAGAATGACATTTTCACTCTGCAGCGGAGTGTGCGCTGATATGAAACTTCCTGGCAGATTAAAACTGTGTGCCCGACCGAGACTCGAACTCGGGACCTTTGCCTTTCTTTCAGGAGTGCTAGTTCTGCAGGGTTCGCAGGAGAGCTTCTGTAAAGTTTGGAAGGTAGGAGACGAGATACTGGCAGAAGTAAAGTTGTGAGGATGGGGCGTGTCGTGCTTCGGTAGCTCAGATGGTAGAGCACTTGCCCGCGAAAGGCAAAGGTCCCGAGTTCGAGTCTAGGTCGGGCACACAGTTTTAATCTGCCAGGAAGTTTCATTCCTTACGTTTATTAGGATCCATGGGTTTAATCCTGATACACAAGTCAGTTTTGTTGATTACTCGGTACTAAACAAACTTTACCATGTGGCCAAGTTTGTGTTATACTGTGTTAGTAAAGTAACTGGAAAACAAAGTTTGTGTAGTACCGTACAACCAGCATAACTGCAAAACGTAAACTGTGTTTTCCAAATGGCCTGTGTATCAAGATTCCATCCATGGATGTAAATAGCTGTAAGTATTGCTTTCGAATTGATCTTATGATGTGAATGACTCCTGACACCTCACCACACTCAGTGCTTACTTGTCCCGTTTCTCCTGTCTCGACACAGCAACACAACGACAACCACGGGCAGTGAATGAAGGGGGTAACCAATGCAGTTTGCAGTTTTGCGAGATTTCTTCCTCCTCATGAAGCGCTTCCAGCGTTTCCTACCCTCGTCTACCGCGCTGCATCCATCCTAATAAAAGATGTTGGGTCTAGCCCACTAGTTCTGAGTTAGGACGGTGGTGTAAAAAGTTCCCTAGAGAAATGATCAATATTCACGAGTGCGACAGGAACGATTAGTCAAAGTAAAAACTCTAGTAAGCATGGGATCTAAAATGTTTATCTTAAGAGCTATGAGCACATCTTTCTTTTACGGCAAGCTGTTTGCTTTCCATATTTTGGGACAAGGTAATATGGACCAAAACAAGAAAATATTTCTAGTAAGCTGTCCTTTGTGGCCGAGCGGTTCTAGGCACTTCAGTCAGGAACCGCGCTGCAGCTACGGTCGCAGGTTCGAATCCTGCCTCGGGCATGGATGTGTATGATATCCTTAGATTAGCTATGTTTAAGTAGTTCTAAGTATAGGGGACTGATGACCTCAGATATTAAGTACCATAGCGCTTAGAGCCCTTTGAACCATTTCTAGTAAATATGGGGTCTAAAGTGCATACTTTAACAGCTATCAGCACTTGTTTATCGTCGCTACTATGAACCACATCTTTTCTACAGAACAAGTGCTCGTTGCTCTGAAGGTATGCGTTTTAGAGAACATGCTTATTACGCATTGTTTTCTTTTTTTGTTCCATACTTACCTCCCCCCAAAATGTGGAAAGCAGACAGCTTATAGTAGAAGAGATTTGTTCACAGTATCGAAGATGAAGAGTGCTCATAGCTAATGTTGTTGTTGTTGTGGTCTTCAGTCCTGAGACTGGTTTGATGCAGCTCTTCATGCTACTCTATCCTGTGCAAGCTTCCTCATCTCCCACTACCTACTGCAACCTACATCCTTCTGAATCTGCTTGGTGCATTCATCCCTTGGTCTCCCTCTACGGTTTTTACCCTCCACGCTGCCCTCCATTACTATATTGGTGATCCCTTGATGCCTCAGAACATGTCCTACCAACCGATCCCTTCTTCTAGTCAAGTTGTGCCACAAACTTCTCCCCAATCCTATTCAGCACCTCCTCATTAGTTAAGTGATCTACCCATCTAATCTCCAGCATTCTTCTGAAGCACCGCATTTCGAAAGCTTCTATTCTCTTCTTGTCTAAACTATTTATCGTCCATGTTTCACTTCCATACATGGCTACACTCCATACAAAAACTTTCAGAAACGACTTCCTGACACTTAAATCTATACTCGATGTTAAAAAATTTCTCTTCTTCAGAAACGCTTTCCTCGCCATTGCCAGTCTACATTTTATATCCTCTCTACTTCGACCATCATCAGTTATTTTGCTCCACAAATAGCAAAACTCCTTTACTACTTTAAGTGTCTCATTTCCTAATCTAATACCCTCAGCATCACCCGACTTAATTCGACTACATTCCGTTATCCTCGTTTTGCTTTTGTTGATGTTTATCTTATATCCTCCTTTCAAGACACTGTCCATTCCGTTCAACTGCTCTTCCAAGTCCTTTGCTGTCTCTGACAGAATTACAATGTCATCGGCGAACCTCAAAGTTTTTATTTCTTCTCCATGGATTTTGATATCTACTCCGAATTTTTATTTTGTTTCGTTCACTGCTTGCTCAATATACATACCGAATAACATCGGGGATAGGCTACAACCCTGTCTCACTCCCTTCCCAACCACTGCTTCCCTTTAATGCCCCTCGACTCTTATAACTGCCATCTTGTTTCTGTACAAATTGTAAATAGCCTTTCGCTTCTTGTATTTTACCCTGCCACCTTCAGAATTTGAAAGAGAGTATTCCAGTCAGCATTGTCAAAAGCTTTCTCTAAGTCTACCAATGCTAGAAACGTAGGTTTGCCTTTCCTTAATCTAGCTTCTAAGATGTAGGGTCAGTATTGCCTCACGTGTTCCAATATTTCTACGGAATCCAAACTGATCTTCCCCTAGGTCGGCTTCTACTAGTTTTTCCATTCGTCTGTAAAGAATTCGCGTTAGTATTTTGCAGCCGTGACTTATTAAACTGATAGTTCGGTAATTTTCACACCTGTCAACACCTGCTTTCTTTGGGATTGGAATTACTATATTCTTCTTGAGGTCTGAGGGTATTTCGCCTGTCCCATACATCTTGCTCACCAGATGGTAGAGTTTTGTCAGGACTGGCTCTCCCAAGGCCGTCAGTAGTTCTAATGGAATGTTGTCTACTCCCGGGGCCTTGTTTCGACTCAGGTCTTTCAATGCTCTGTCAAACTCTTCACGCAGTTTCATATCTCCCATTTCATCTTCATTTACATCCTCTTCCATTTCCATAATATTGTCCTCAAGTACATCGTTTGCACTTCCTGTCGGTCTCATTTTTGAGACGTTTGTATTCCTTTTTGCCTGCTTCATTTACTGCATTTTTGTATTTTCTGCTTTCATCAATTAAATTCAATATTTCTTCTATTACCCAAGGATTTCTACTAGCCCTCGTCTTTTTGCCTACTTGATCCTCTGCTGCCTTCACTACTTCATCCCTCAAAGCTACTCATTCTTCTTCTACTGTATTTCTTTCCCCCATTCTTGTCAATTGTACCCTTATGCTCTCCCTGAATGTAAAACCTCTGGTTTAGTCAGTTTATCCAGGTCCCATCTCCTTAAATTCCCACCTTTTTGCAGTTTCTTCAGTTTTAATCTACAGTTCATAACCAATAGATTGTGGTCAGAGTCCACATCTGCCCCTGGAAGTGTCTTACAATTTAAAACCTGGTTCCTAAATCTCTGTCTTACCGTTATATACTCTATCTGAAATCTGTATCTCCAAGCTTCTTCCACGTATACAACCTTCTTTTATGATTCTTCAACCAAGTGTCAGCTATGATTAAGTTGTGCTCAGTGCAAAATTCTACCAGGTGGCTTCCTCTTTCATTTCTTAGCCCCAATCCATATTCACCACCTACTACGTTGCCTTCTCTCCCTTTTCCTTCTACCGAATTTCAGTCACCCATGACTATTAAATTTTCATCTCCCTTCACTATCTGAATAATTTCTTTTATCTCATCATACATTTCTTCAATTTCTTCGTCATCTGCAGAGCTAGTTGGCATATGAACTTGTACTACTGTAGTAGGCGTGGGCTTCGTGTCTGTCTTGGCCACAATAATGCGTTCACTATGCTGTTTGTAGTAGCTTGCCCGCATTCCTATTTTTTTATTCATTATTAAACCTACTCCTGCATTACCCCTATTTGACTTTGTATTTATAATTCTGTAGTCGCCTGACCAAAAGTCTTGTTCCTCCTGCCACAGAACTTCACTAATTCCCACTATATCTAACTTTAACCTATCCGTTTCCCTTTTCAAATTTTCTAACCTACCTGCCTGATTAAGGGATCTGACATTCCACGCTCCGATCCGTAGAACGCCAGTTTTCTTTCTCTCATAGCTAATAAGGTATTCATTTTAGAGCCCATGTTTACTACACTTTTTTGGTTCAGACGATCTTTCCTGTAATATCCTCAAATATTAACCATTCCGTCTGCGACACGCTGTGTAATATAAGTATATGCCTCCTAATATGAAGGTGGTTCTGAAATGTGACACGAAGCCGTACCTCCTTTCAATTCTAAATTAATTCAGTCATGAGCGTGCACTCATTTAGAGCATGATTATCTAAATAAAAGCCGGCCGAAGTGGCCGTGCGGTTAAAGGCGCTGCAGTCTGGAACCGCAGGACCGCTACGGTCGCAGGTTCGAATCCTGCCTCGGGCATGGATGTTTGTGATGTCCTTAGGTTAGTTAAGTTTAACTAGGGGACTAATGACCTCAGCAGTTGAGTCCCATAGTGCTCAGAGCCATTTGAACCATTTTTTTATCTAAATAAAAGGCAGAGTATGACATCTAATGAAGTGGGTCGACAGTAACTGCGTATGATCTGTCTCGGCATCTATTTGCTCTGCATAATTAGGCGTTGAGGAGTCTTTTTTCCAAGTAATCTTGAGAACTGTTTGTGCTGGCACATTGTGGGGAGAAACACACTGCTCGGAGAGGCACCCAGTTCTGGGAAGGCGAAAGCAAAGGGACGTGCAGGTAAAATACCAGGGGCAGAGTAGGAACCGGTCGCTGTTTTCGCAACAGAGGGATGGCTACCAGAAGACCAGTGCCAACAGGCAGTCGGCCAGTCCCCCCTCCCCCCCCCCCCCCCCCAGGGACTGTCCTGCTGTTAATGCACTACGGTACATTGTTTGCAGTGCTAGTCACAGTGCCTTTCTTACAACATCCAGGCATTGACACACAACGGGTTGCCACCCAGGAATTTGTTCTCTGTGAGCAGAAAGTACTTCTTCGGAAACTGCAGGTATTTGCAGGCTGGATTTCAGGTGACCTTTTTCCAAGAGAAACGTATCTGTTTGGATTATAAAACGTTTCTCCTCATAGCCTTAAATAGCACACATGAGGCACATAATGCAAGAGAAAAGGGGAAAAGTCATGAAGGAAGTTATCGCTAGCAGTTACGCAGAAATAATGACAGAAGGAATAACATGAATGGGCCATCGGGAGTACCCAGCCATGTTTGACAGCAACCGGAAGAGTGAGGCAACTGGAACATTTTTCACAAGGGAAATACTTGGCAATTTGAATGCAGCTGGCAAGAACCTGACAGTTGACATTAACTGGCATAAACCATAGAGATTCAGACACACGTGAGCCCCGTAATGGTAGGTCTTCTCATAACTGACAGAATATAGACTCAGAAAAGGCTCAGGATGCGCTCGCGACAGTAATCAGATCGAGCCGAATCACCATGCTGGACTGGAATTCATCATACCTAATAAATCGACAGCAGTGTACCACATACGCCACATTAAACAATATATGGAGTAAAGTAATAGTATGAAGGTTAAGTTGTGCTAGGATTATTGTATTTCGGTTTATATGTTGTGGTATAATATTAAGTTTAATAAGAACATGGTCTTAATGCATGGTTACCTTCTAGTTAATGATGTTATTACTGTTAATTATGTGTGATGTCATTCAGATCGTAAGAACCTGATCAACACGTGTAATCTCTGAACCTGCGTGTCAAACCTATTGCTTCGGTAGAGAGGATTTATGTACTGCAGATTGATCAGAATGATGTAAGAAACTAAATGTTCGCGATTTGACCACTAAGACGTATGTTCACTTAACCTTTATGATTGTTATTATTACTATTATTGTTATCAAATGGGAGAAGTTATAACATTGCTCCAGGTGATAGGTGTCTAGTTTATTTATTTTTCTAAGACTCCGTCGTCCTATCGCTCTTTGGTGTTTTTGTTGTATCATTGTGTTAGGCCATGCCTGAGAGATGTTGTGCCGGAGATGTTTCCTCGAGAGTTTGTGCTGTGTCCATGCCACAGATACACACGTTATTAACCATACAGTTAGGCCCACGTTAGAGTAGCGTCGGTATTTGCTAGTGAGGAGCGCCACTTGTGAGAGTCCCACGTTGCAGTACATGTGTGAGACAATCAGCTTTTTAGTTGCAGAGAAGTGCGTTATATTCCACTGACAGCGAAATGTATTGTAAGTAGCAACTACGCTGCTGCATCGTACGAATATTCGACCAAGAGTAGGAATCATGAAGACCACATCCAGTGACCGATAATTATCTTAGCCGTCTACTAATTGTCATGAACGACGCTGTGCTATCTAATTCTGTATCCATTGACAATTGTTACAGTATAACTGATGTACACACTTCTCAGGTATCAGAAGATTTGAAGATGGAAAATTTGCCGTCATTATGTTGCATCAGAAAATAATGGGTAACAGATAGAGGAAACCAACCAACCGAAAGCTATGAGTATTCATCTACAGAAGATACGTAACCACACGTTTTGGAGCCCATGTAGATACTATTATGTGTATGACGTGTGGCGTACTCTGCTCGTGAAGGTAATAAGTGAAATCTTGGCTTTTTGTTGTCACTGTATGCATGGTTAAAGAGATGTTTGCAGGCTATCCAGCCGCCGCAAGGACAGAGAACAAACACGGTGCAGCGACCTGCTACATGAAAACATGAGAGGTGGAAGTCAGCCTGTTGCCTGGATGGGTTTTGATACAGTGCGATGCTCCAGTTGCGCTATTCCATTTTCCACCTTCACAGAGCCACACACATCTCCCTGTCACTTGAAATCTGAGCAACAATAAAGTTATCTAGAAACCAGAGACAAGAGAGTCCACACCAAGAACCTTTGTAGTGTCATTGTCACAGAGACTACGCATGGAATGGCCCCTACTGTCCACCAGATTGTCAGTATGGCACCCTGTGACGTCGCATTTCGCTGTTGGGAGCTACTTGGTCCAGCCCATGTTGCCACTATCATAGAGGTAGGATGTCTGGAATTGCTCTTTCATGCTAAGAGATACAACTGCATACTGGTCATCATTGCCTGTCAGCTCCATACTCTGTATATGTCCAACAAAGCCAGCCCAGCTTCACCAGACAGCTTTGAATGAAAGTGATAGTGTATGCGCTGTGTAATCATCTGATGCAGAACTGCCACTAAACTCGCTAAGTGTAGTTCTTCTTTACGTCACATGCTGTATCATCTGAGTTTCATTTATGCCCTACCTATCTTGTCTCAGGTCAATGTAATCATATTTGTGTTTATGTAACAATTTATCTTCATAGGTTCTTCTTTCAATAAGCAGTAAGTATTTGGTAACTGACGCAACAAATGGTACTTTTTTGTGTCCACATTTTGTCAACACAGAATCTGCGTACATGACACATTGGTAATACATTATGTTATATTCCCATGGTTTGTCGTTGATCTTGGAGCATAAAAGCAATAATAATTTGACACAGTTGTTACATGATTAAAATTATTTTGTTGAGACAATGTACCTTCACAGATGCAACACATATTTCGGTATGTTTTGAATTATTCATAAATTTCATATCTAATGAATGTTGCCACATATTTAAAATTATTCATTATTTTTGCTGATGCATTGTATCATATACGTAACAAATTATTGTTGTGGTAGTAATTTATTCACACGTTCATTCTTGGTCCACCACAAACCTCGACTCACATCTTATTCACGCTCACTTTTTCACTTGAATTATACTTGTGTTGTTTTCTCCATCTCACATTTCATTTCATAGATGTACGTTTTATCTTGCATCTCTTGTATGTATAGGCGGCAACGATGAGCTACAATTAACCGTGTTGCCGCGCGGTATTAGCCGAGCGGTCTTAGGCGCTGCAGTCATGGACTGTGGGGCTGCTCCCGGCGGAGGTTCGAGTCCTTCGTCGGGCATGGGTGTGTGTGTTTGTCCTTAGGATAGTTTAGGTTAAGTAGTGTGTAAGCTTAGGGAGTGATGACCTTCGCGGTTGAGTCCCATAAGATTTCACACACATTTGAATATTTTTGAATTAACCGTGTTCTTGTGATAAATGTCGACTCTCAAGACTACCAGTAAAACTAAACTTTTGTGCTCTTTTTTTGCTTATCTGCAGGGAAGATGTTGAAGGGATGCAGAGATTTCAATGCGGATTCTCAATCGTATTTAAAAAAATTTCTCTGGCCTCAGCAAAAAGGTGTGAATATTATTCCGCTGGGCACATATTTTTTTATTTGTTTTTCGTTGCGTACATTTGTGTCTGTGGAGAGTAAGAGATTCTATATTAACTGATAGTCACATCCAGTGTGGCCTTAAGCCTCACTTGCAGGTGTAAAGTGATTGTGTTGACGACTGCATTGATTTGCAAAGATGTACTGCGAGTGGAGGGTAATGAAAGACGGCAAGTCATGAAGGCCTGCTGTTTTGATGACCCACAGACCTGGGACGGCAGAAGCGCACGGACGCAGGTGCAGCGGCAGGGGCAGTGCGGGAACCAGTCGCTGCTTTCGCATCGCAGAAGCTACCAGAAGTCTCGCACCGACAGGGAGTCGGCCAGTCCCAGAGGTGCGTTGTTCCTAATGATAGCCACAGGGTGTTTTTTTTTTGTTTTTGTTTTTTTGCAACTTTCAGGCCTTGACACACAACAGGCCGGCGCTCAGGAAATTGTCCTCTGTGGGCAGAAAGAATTTCTTCGGAGTTTGTAGGCGTTTGAGGGCCTGCTTTCTGATGACCTCCTTTTTTTTTCATCTTGTAAACGTTTCTCCGCAGACTCTGAAGTAGCCCCACACTGACTGGTGTCCAATACTGTGCTGGTGTAGTTTTTAGTGCTGTTTACTTTCCCTCAACAGACAATTTTCTGTGTGTAGAAAAAATAACTGTCATCACTGGAAAACAAATAGCGGCAGCAGAAGACATGCCATGAGCGCCTGTTAATTTTGACGGCAAGCCACTGAGTTGGCGGAAGACGTTTTACCCGTCTCATAGATGGATGCTGTGCTTCAGAATGTCTGCGTACTTTCCGTTATGTATAGTTTTGGGGGATAGGTTTTTTTCGGGAGAATTTTGGAAGCACTTGGTTTGTGCAGTGTTGGGATAAAGACGGTGAGGAGGGAAGAACAAATTATGGTGGTCGCCCAGGGTGCAGCGGTCGCAGTAGAGTCCGTCGTTCGAGCCCGTCCAGGGGCGCACTAGTCACGCACTTGCAGATTTGTGGCGGCGAGCAGAGCGCTGCCCACGAGTTAGTTGTGCACGGTCAGCATCTTTGCAGCCTGACATGTGTTCTATCACCCTCCACGTCATGTTCTTTTAACCTGCAGCAGCAGATGTTTCGTTAACGTGTATACTATAATCTTACAACATAGTGGTTTGCTCTCACTATTGCTCAATATAGAAACAATCAGATGGTGTTGATGTTCATACTCAAGAAAGCGAAGGCATCGTGCAGAAAGTTTCACCCCTTCTTTGTCACAAGGAATATCCTTTCATTTCGTGTAAGTTGGTATATTTTGAACACATAACAAATTTTGGCCTTTTGCTGTGGGATACTAGATTTTATTAATGGTTTTATGATAAGTTTGTCAACTTAGGATTCATTTCTAAGGGAGACACTTCATTAATTCAGTTTTATATAGCCCATTGTACACACATCACAACTGCGGTTCTTAAGGGTGGTTCTGCGTCGAGGCTCATTTCAGGGCCGAAATTAATCACAGATTATTCCAAAAATACCATACCACCGGGCGTCACGTAATTCTAAAATATTTCTGTTTGCTGATGGCACTGGTTTGGTAGCGAAGGATGTTGATTGTAACATAAGCAGTGCATCAAATATTGCCGTTCAAGACGCCAGTTAATGGCTTGTAGAAAATAAACTGATACTAAATGACAGTAAAACTCAGTTTTTACAGTTTGTAACACGCATTTCATCATATACTGACATTTTGGTTACACGGAATGGGCACATGATTGATGAGTCTGATCTATCCGATACCTAGGTCTTCAGATAGACAGTAAATTGTCACGGAAAACCCATGATCTGGATCTTGTTCCAAAACAGAATATATGCTATAATTATCATTAAAATAGTATCTACAGTAACTGAAAATACGTCTACTGTTCTTATTTTCGTTCGCTTATGACATACAGCATTATATTCTGGGGCAACTGCCTGTCGCTGTGGCCGAGCGGTTCTAGGCGCTTCAGTCCGGGACCGCGCTGCTGCTACAGTCGCAGGTTCGAATCCTGCCTCGGGCATGGATGTGTGTGATGTCCTTAGGTTAGTTAGGTTAAGTCTAGGGTACTGATGACTTCAGATATTAGGTCCCATAGTGCTTAGAGAACATCAACAAAAGCAAAACAAGGATAATGGAATGTAGTCTAATTAAGTCGGGTGATGCTGAGGGAATTAGATTAGGAAATGAGGCACTTAAAGTAGTAAAGGAGTTTTGCTATTTGGGGAGCAAAATAACTGATGATGGTCGAAGTAGAGAGGATATAAAATGTAGGCTGGCAATGGCAAGGAAAGCGTTTCTGAAGAAGAGAAATTTGTTAACATCCAGTATTGATTTAAGTGTCAGGAAGTCATTTCTGAAAGTATTCGTATGGAGTGTAGCCATGTATGGAAGTGAAACATGGACGATAAATAGTTTGGACAAGAAGAGAATAGAAGCTTTCGAAATGTGGTGCTACAGAATAATGCTGAAGATTAGATGGGTAGATCACATAACTAATGAGGAAGTATTGAATAGGATTGGGGAGAAGAGAAGTTTGTGGCACAACTTGACCAGAAGAAGGGATCGGTTGGTAGGACATGTTCTGAGGCATCAAGGGATCACCAATTTAGTATTGGAGGGCAGCGTGGAGGGTAAAAATCGTAGAGGGAGACCAAGAGATGAATACACTAAGCAGATTCAGAAGGATGTAGGTTGCAGTAGGTACTGGGAGATGAAAAAGCTTGCACAGGATAGAGTAGCATGGAGAGCTGCATCAAACCAGTCTCAGGACTGAAGACCACAACAACAACAACAGTGCTTAGAGCCATTTGAACCAATCTGGGGCAACTCTGTCCTTTCAAAAATGGTATTTTTGACTCAAAAAAAAGTTCATATGTGTGTGAAATCTTATGTGACTTAACTGCTAAGATCATCAGTCCCTAAGCTTACACACAACTTAAATTATCCTAAGGACAAACACGCACACCCATGCCCGATGGAGGACTCGAACCTCCGCCGGGACCAGCCGCACAGTCCATGACTGCAGCGCCTCAGACCGCTCGGCTAATCCCTATTTTTGACTCAGAAACGAGCAATTCGAAGAATATGTTGTATAAGTTCACGAATCACTTGACAGCCCATGTTCAGAAGTCTGGGAATTCTGACACCGACCTCTCGATATTTATTTTATTTAATGTTGTTTCTCGTTAACAGTGCGAGCTTATTTCCAAGGAACAGCAGCCTTCACTCAGCTGATAGTTGGCGGAAATTCAGTCTGCGTTTGGATCGCACCTCCTTGACGCTTGTGCAGAAAGGCGTGTAGTATTCTGTTGCATCCATTTTAGCTACCACAGGAATTAAAAACTCTTAGCAGTAATCCCCGAACGTTCAAGTCTATATTGAAGAAGTTCCCCATGACTCATACCTTCTATTCTGCTGGGGAGTTCTTGGCAAAAAATGAAGCTAATGCCTGTGTTATATCGTTGATTATGCTAATATAAACTCGCAGCTTGACATCTGCATAGGATTCGTGTACATTTTATTTCGTCTATTAATAAATTTCTGGTGTCAATTTCATGTACTGAATCGTCGCATGATAACGGAGATCTACTCTTCAGTTTGGTCCCACAGACGTATAAGAGAAAATAAATAAAAACATTACATTGGTCAATCGTTGGCAATGGAGTGCGGCCGAGACAACTGATTACCAAGCCAAATTTTAGTAGGGGTACCATCTTCCAGAAAGGTTTCTTGTCTATGTTGGTATGTGTGTATTGGACCCATCAAAAATCCATATATACTTTATTCATTGTCGAATTGGTGCGTTAGACTGTTAGAATCCCGAGATGGTTATAGGTCCGTGCCTATAAAGCTCTAAACGTTGTCAGTCGTGGAAAGAACTGGCTACTCCGCTGTCTAAGATAGGTTTGGCAAGCACGAAGACAGGCAGTAGAAGCTCTCGCCTTGTGCGAGTGGGCTTAACGTGCTGAAATGTAAGCCCACGATGGCTCACCATGAAGGGCAACAAGACGGGACGCAGAATATCGTCGACATATCGCTGTGCTGTAAGGGTGCTGCGGATGACAACCAAAAGGATCCTGCACTGTGAAATGAAATGGCGCCCTAGACCATCGTTTCTGGTTGTCGGGCCGCACGGCGGGCAACAGTAAGGTTGGTACCTCACCACTGTCTAGGACGTCTCCAAAAACGTTATCGCTGGTGATCGGGCCTCAGTTCGAAGCGGTGCTCATCACTGAAGGCAATTCTACTTCAGTCAATGAGATTCCAGGCCGAATACGTGTCTGGATTGACCCCGGACAGCGGTGAGATACAACCTGACTGCCACCCGTCATACGGCTCGACAACCAGGAGTGATGGTCTAGAGCGCCACTTCATTTCATAACAGGATCCCTTTGGTTGTCATCCGTTGCATCCTTATAGCACAATGACACGTCGATGACATTCTACGCTCCCATTTTATTAACCTTCATGTCAAGCCATCCTGGGCTTATGTTTCAGTAAGATAATGGCCTTACACATACGGCGGGGGTTTTTTCTGTTTATCTTCGTCCTTGCCAGACCCTGCTTGCACCAGCAAGTTCGCCGGATCTCTCCCCAGTTGAGAATGTTTGCAGGATTATAGGCATGGACATCCAACCAGCTCGGGATTTTGTCGATCTGACGCGCCAGTTGGTCAGAATTTGGCACTATATCCCTCAGGAGGAGATCTAACAGCAGTATCAATCAATACCAAGACGAATAACTGCTTGCATAAGGGCCAGAGGTGGACCAACGCGTTATTGACTTGTTCAGTTTGTGAAGTTCTTGAATACATGATCAAATTTATTTATTTATTTATTTTGAGTGTATATTCCATCTTTACCAGATACTTGTGTTCCTCACTGTGCGCATTGTGCGGAAATGTTTATATAATTAATGAACAATGAGAGGAAAAAGTTTTAGATGATGGTTGGAAGAGCAAGAAAACAAGCACTGAGGGGAAAACCGTACGTGAGATCTACACACACAGTCATAAAACATTCCGTCCCATGCGGTCGTTTCGCATAACATTACACTGTGTCCAGTAATTAGGCTGTAAATTGTTAAACACCCACTCCACTCACCCCCACCTGTGCCACTTACAGATTCATATTTTTCTTTTCGTGTAATTTTTCTTAGCCAACGGCCTGTTGGTAAGCGGTGTGCAGTCAGCCCTTGTGAAGAGCGGCTCTGGTGTCGTGAACTGGCGTATGGCTGGGAGAGCGGTGTGCTGACAGCATGCCCCTCCATATCCGCCTTCAGCGACGCCTGTGGTCTGAGGATGACGCGGCGGCCGGTCGGTACCGTTGAGCTTTCATGGCCTGTTCGGGAGGAGTTTCGTTTCAATAATTTTTTCTTGCCAAACGTATCTCACTTTTCGATATTGAAATTGAAAGTAATTGTTAAAAAACTCTGAATATTTTAAACGTGTTACGATAGCATTTTAATAGCATACTTTTCATTCTGTACTGCAACGGAACACGCTGTTACAGATCCGGCCCATTGCAATGAGGTGGTTGTCTGCTTGCAATTACCATGCAAGTGTTAGTGGGACACAGGGTTCCTAGTTGGGATAGAAAGCGAGGGCGTCACAACTTCCACTATTTGGGCTGCAACCAAGATAAACCTCTAGAAAACTTCGGTGAGGTCTACTTTTAACTTGGAAAATAATAAATTTTGATTACGTCTTTATATCATCTGTTGTTACACCAAACCAGAGTTTCGTCATGAGGGCTTTCTGTAGTGTGAAGGCCTTCATGTCACTGGAAGGAAGGAAAGGAAAGACAACGGCCCGTGGATATCGAGATCGTTAGAGACATACCACAACTTCGGATTGTTTCAAGGATGGGCAAGGAAACTTGCTGTGTCTTTTCAATGGAATCCTCTCGGCATTTGCCTGGAGCGTTTTACAGAAATCGCGCAAAACGGAAACCAGGATGGCCGGACGCGGATTTGAATTTTCGATCTTCAGACTGAGAGTCCTAAAGTGCTAACCATAGCTCAATCTCGATCGGGGTTCCGTGTTAACACACCAGAAACGCATATATATATGAAATTTGATGATTTTTTTGTGCATGGTATGCTAAAAAAGCAACTCCCAAATGCTCGACATACATGCTTTGAAAATGAAAATTTAATTATGTATTTTTCTTATTATTCAGTATACGCACGATAAGTCAAATTGCGCTATTTACTATCCTTCCTAGTGTTGCAATTTTCAATGTTCAGCACTGTAGATGTCTTTTCCATTCGTATGTCGTCTTTAAATTAACAAGAGGGGCACTATAGAACTCGCCTCTATACGCGGAAGTGCTTGAGCAGCCATTCTGCCACCAACTGCCTTAGGAAGTTTGATGCACTGGCGCTAAGTCGTCCGTCCGTCCCATCGGCCAACGTCTGGAGGCGGGATCTGGTGAACCAAGACGGTGCTACTGCGTCTGCGCCCGAAGACGAAGACAATCCTCAACTATCAGAAATGCAGAAACACTACCGGTCGCAAGGTAAATGGTTCGCTTTAGGCTGATATCAACGTTTCTGAGATACATCCATTGCGATGACAGAAGTCATAGGATAGCGACATGCACATAAACAGACGGCAATAGTATCTAATTCACAAGGTAAAAAAGGGCAGTTCATTGCGGACCTTTCATTTGAACTCAAGCTTATTATAGTGAAAAAATTTCCGAGCCGCACTACAGGTATTTACAGACTTTGAAAGCGGAATTCTATTACGGAAATCGTTAGTGAATATAGTATTCCGAGATCCACAGTGTTAAGAGTGTGCCGAGAATTCCAAATTTCAGGCATTACCGCTGAATACGGGCAACGTAATGGTCGACGGCCTCCACTTAACGACCGAGAACAGCGCCATTTACGTATAGTTGTCAGTGGTAGCAGACAAGCAACTCAGCGTGGAATAACTGCAGAAATCAATGTGGAACTTACGACGAGCGTACCCGTTAGGACTATGACGAAATTCGGCATTAATGGGCTGTGGCAGCAGACGACAGACGCGACTCTGCTAACAGTCAGGCATCGCCTGCGGCACCTCTCCTGGGTTCGTGACAGTTTGGGCTGAGCCCTAGACGAATGGAAAACCGTGGCCTATTCAGATGAGTCCTGGTTTTAGTTGGTAAGAGCTGACGGTAGATTTCGAGTATGGTGCCTCCATACTGGTGTGGACACTGTTTACATGGAATGGAGAGGGTCCTCTGGTCGAACTGAACCGATCTCTACATCTACATCCACATCCATACTCCGCAAGCCACCTGATGGTGTGTGGCGGAGGGTACCTTGAGTACCTCTATTGGTTCTCCCTTCTATTCCAGTCTCGTATTGTTCGTGGAAAGAAAGATTGTCGGTATGCCTCTGTGTGGGCTCTAATCTATTTGATTTTAACCATCTTGGCCTCTTCGCGAGATATACGTAGGAGGGAGTAATATACTGCTTGACTTCTCGGTGAAGGTATGTTCTAGAAACTTCAAAAAAACCTGTACCGAGCTACTGAGCGTCACTGTTGCAGATTACTAAATGATCCTGTAACGAAGCGCGCTGCTCTCCGTTGGATCTTCTCTATCTCTTCTATCAACCCTATCTGGTACGGATCCCACACCGGTGAGCAATATTCAAGCAGTGGGCGATCAAGTGTACTGTAACCTACTTCCTTTGTTTTCGGATTGCATTTCCTTAGGATTCATCCAATGAATCGCAGTCTGGCATCTGCTTTACCGACGATCAACTTTATATGATCATTCCATTTTAAATGACTCCTAATGCCGACTCCCAGATAATTTATGGAACTAACAGCTTCCAGTTGCTCACCTGCTATATTGTAGCTAAATGATAAGGGATCTTTCTTTCTATGCATTCGCAGCATATTACACTTATCTACATTGAGACTCAATTTCCAGTCCCTGCACCATGCGTCAATTCGTTGCAGATCCCCCTGCATTTCAGTACAATTTTCCATTGTTACAACCTCTCAATATACTACAGCATCATACGCAAAAAGCTTCAGTTAACTTCCGATGTTATCCACAAGGTCATATATATATATATATATATATATATATATATATATATATATATATATATATATATATATATATACGACACACTACAGATACGTAGAAAAACTCATAAAGTTTTGTTCGGCTGAAGCCGCACTTCAGGTTTCTGCCGCCAGAGCGCTCGAGAGCGCAGTGAGACAAAATGGCGACAGGAGCCGAGAAAGCCTGTGTCGTGCTTGAAATGCACTCACATCAGTCAGTCATAACAGTGCAACGACACTTCAGGACGAAGTTCAACAAAGATCCACCAACTGCTAACTCCATTCGGCGATGGTATGCGCAGTTTAAAGCTTGTGGATGCCTCTGTAAGGGGAAATCAACGGGTCGGCCTGCAGTGAGCGAAGACACGGTTGAACGCGTGCGGGCAAGTTTCACGCGTAGCCCGCGGAAGTTGACGGATAAAGCAAGCAGGGAGCTAAGCGTACCACAGCCGACGGTTTGGAAAATCTTACGGAAAAGGCTAAAGCAGAAGCCTTACCGTTTACAATTGCTACAAGCCCTGACACCCGATGACAAAGTCAAACGCTTTGAATTTTCGGCGCGGTTGCAACAGCTCATGGAAGAGGATGCGTTCAGTGCGAAACTTTGGACATGCTGGAAAATTGGCTCATGCCACAACTGGAGACCGACAGCGCCGATTTCATCTTTCAACAGGATGGTGCTCCACCGCACTTCCATCATGATGTTCGGCATTTCTTAAACAGGAGATTGGAAAACCGATGAATCGGTCGTGGTGGAGATCATGATCAGCAATTCATGTCATGGCCTCCACGCTCTCCCGACTTAACCCCATGCGATTTCTTTCTGTGGGGTTATGTGAAAGATTCAGTGTTTAAACCTCCTCTACCAAGAAACGTGCCAGAACTGCGAGCTCGCATCCACGATGCTTTCGAACTCATTGATGGGGACATGCTGCGCCGAGTGTGGGAGGAACTTGATTATCGGCTTGATGTCTGCCGAATCACTAAAGGGGCACATATCGAACATTTGTGAATGCCTAAAAAAACTTTTTGAGTTTTTGTATGTGTGTGCAAAGCATTGTGAAAATATCTCAAATAATAAAGTTATTGTAGAGCTGTGAAATCGCTTCAATCATTTGTAATAACCCTGTGTATATATATATATATATATATATATACTGTGAATAGCAACGATCCTAAGACACTCCCCTGCGGCGCACCTGAAATCACTCTTGAGAATGATATGCTACGTTCTGTTATCTAGGAACTCTTCAATCCAATCACACAATTGGTCTGGTAGTCCATATGCTCTTACTTCGTTCATTAAACGTCTGTGGGGAACTGTATCGAACGCCTTGCGGAAGTCAAGAAACACGGCATCTACCTGGGAACCCGTGCCTATGGCCCTCTGAGTCTCGTGGACGAACAGCGCGAGCTGGGTTTCACACGATCGTCTTTTCCGAAACCCATGCTGATTCCTACAGAGTAGATTTCTAGTCTCCAGAAAAGTCATTATACTCGAACATAATAAGTGTTCCAAATTCTACAACTGATCGACATTAGAGATATAGGTCTATAGTTCTGCACATCTGTTCGACGTCCCTTCTTGAAAACGGGGATGACCTGCGCCCTTTTCCAAACTTTTGGAACGCTACGCTCTTCTAGAGACCTACGGTTCACCGCTGCATGAAGTTCCTTCTCGTACTCTGTGTAAAATGGAACTGGTATCCCATCAGGTCCAGCGGCCTTTCCTCTTTTGAGCGATTTTAATTATTTTCCCATCCCTCTGTCATCTATTTCATTGACTGGAAATAGTTCTCTTCGGCCACTTGGAAGCCTTATACAGCCATTCATGGACTTCATGTTCCCGAACAACGACGAAATTTTTGTGGGTGACAGTACGCCTTGTCACCGGACATAGCTGTTCGCGATTTGTTTGCAGAACATTCTGGACAATTAGAGCGAATGATATGGCGACCCAGATTGCTCGGAATGAATCCCATCGAACACTTATGGGATATAATCGAGAGGTCAGTTCGTGCACAAAATCCTACAACGGCAACACTTTCAGAGTTATGAATGGCTGTAGATTCAGCGTGGCTCAGTATTACTGCAGGGGACTACCAACAAATTTACCGAGCGTGTTGGGGCAGTGGTTAGCACACTGAACTCGCATTCGGGAGGACGACGGTTAAATCCTGCGTCCGGCCATCCTGATTTAGGTTTTCCGTGATTTCCCTAAATCGCTCCAGGCAAATGCCGAGATGGTTCCTTTGAAAGGGCATGGCCTACAGCCTTCCCCATCCTTCCTTAATCCGATGAGACCGATGACCTCGCTGTTTGGTCTCCTCCCCCAAACAACCCAACCTAACCCAACCATCAACTTTTTGAGTCGATACCTCGTCGCACTACTCTCGGCAAAAAGAAGTCCGACACGGTATCAGGAGGTATTCCGTGAGTTTTGCCACCTCATTGCACGTATTCTAAAGGCTAATGCAACGTCGATGCAACCACTCGTTTTTGTCACTCGCTTTTCCCTTTAGTTGCATGTAACTGTCACACCTATACTTCATCCTAAGCCCTCCTCCTCCTGTCTTTCTGAGTACTTTCCTTTCAAGAATATTAGTAATGAAAGTGTTATGTCGGATCACATGTCCAATAAAGTTATTTTTCTATCTTCCATTTCCTTTAATAGCCAGTCTTCCAGGCTGGTTTTCCTTTTCACCCTTCTCGTTCTTGTCATTTCCCTCCACATCCACGTTTCAGCAGCTTTCCATAGAGCTGTGTGCCCTATACAAATGATTTTGAAAATAACTGATGTTTTTGCTATTTAAAATGTTCAAAAATGGTTCAAGCGGCTCTGAGCACTATGGGACTTAACATCTGAGGTCATCGGCCCCCTAGAACTTCTTTTCTTTTTGTCATCAGTCTACTGACTGGTTTTATGCGGCCCGCCACGAATTCCTTTCCTGTGCTAACCTCGTCATCTCAGAGTAGCACTTGCAACCTACGTCCTGAATTATTTGCTTGACGTATTCCAATCTCTGTCTTCCTCTACAGTTTTTGCCCTCTACCGCTCCCTCTAGTACCATGGAAGTCATTCCCTCATGTCTTAGCAGATGTCCTATCATCCTGTCACCTCTCCTTACCAGTGTTTTCCACATATTCCTTTCCTCTCCGATTCCGCGTAGAACCTCCTCATTCCTTACCTTATCAGTCCACCTAATTTTCAACATTCGTCTGTAGCACCACATCTCAAATTCATCGATTCTCTTCTGTTCCCGTTTTCCCACAGTCCATGTTTCACTACCATACAATGCTGTACTCCAGACGTACATCCTCAGAAATTTCTTCCTCAAATTAAGGCCGGTATTTGATATTAGTAGACTTCTCTTGGCCAGAAATGCCTTTTTTGCCATAGCGAGTCTGCTTTTGATGTCCTCCTTGCTCCGTCCGTCTTTGGTTATTTTACTGCCTAGGTAGCAGAATCCCTTAACTTCATTGACTTCGTGACCATCATACTACTTAAACCTAACTAACCTAAGGACATCACACACATCCATGCCCGAGGCAGGATTCGAACAGGCGACCGTAGCGGTCGCGCAGTTCCAGATTGAAGCGCCTAAAACCGCTCGGCCACGTCGGTCGGCTTTAAAATGTTTTCTTAGCCACCGGCCGTGGTGGCCGTGCGGTTCTAGGCGCGGCAGTCCTGAACCGCGGGACAGCTACGGTCGCAGGTTCGAATCCTGCCTCGGACATGGATGTGTGTGATGTCCTTAGGTTAGTTAGATTTAAGTAGTTCTAAAATGGTTCAAATGGCTCTGAGCACTATGCGACTCAACTGCTGAGGTCATCAGTCGCCTAGAACTTAGAACTAATTAAACCTAACTAACCTAAGGACAGCACACAACACCCAGCCATCACGAGGCAGAGAAAATCCCTGACCCCGCCGGGAATCGAACCCGGGAACCCGGGCGTGGGAAGCGAGAACGCTACCGCACGACCACGAGATGCGGGCTAAGTAGTTCTAAGTTCTAGGGGACTGATGACCTAAGATGTTAAGTCCCATAGTGCTCAGAGCCACTTTCTTAAACATAAATGCCTGTTTTGCAAATGTAATCCATCTCTTCGTTTCCGTTAGTGGTCTATTGCTCGTAATTATACCACCGATATAACAAAATTGTTTCCCCTTATCAGTTCCTTCAATTTTTATGTTGATTTTAATTTCTCCAATATTTTTCCATACTGCCATTTCTTTTATTTTCCATTCGTCCATTTTTAATTTCCATAGTGTCCACCCCTGTAGCTGAGTGGTCTGCGAGACAGAATGTCAATCCTAAGGGCCCGGGTTCGATTCCCCGCTGGGTCGGCGATTTTGTCCGCTCAGAGATTGGGTGTTGCGTTGCCCTAATCATCATCATATTCATTCCCATCGACGCGCAATTCTCCAAAGTGGCGACAAATTGTAAGACTTGCACCCGGCGATCGGTCTACCCGACGGCAGGCCCAAGTCACACGACACTTACACTTACTTAATTTCCACAGTTTAATAGTGTCTGATAGGACTTGCTAAATTCCATTCTTGCGCTATATACTGATAAAAATGATGGATTTAAATGCAAGTACTCTGGCAAAACCAGTGCCTTGCTGTAGTTCCCACCGACTTCTTGCTGAGTTGTCTGGTCAAGGAGCTGCAGCCTGCTGCAACCCCAAGGAACAGGATACTCTGTCGGGGTTTCCTTTTTGAACCGAAAAGATCTCTTCTTTTTTTAAGGCATCGATGGGTATGTATGAAAGCGTAGACCAGATGTGGTTTACATTGAAAGAAGTAGTACCGACTGCAATTGAGAGATATACCGGGTGATCAAAAAGTCAGTATAAATTTGAAAACTTAATAACCACGGAATAATGTAGATAGAGAGGTAAAAATTGACACATATGCTTGGAATGTCATGGGGTTTTATTAGAACCAAAAAAAAAGTTTACAAAATGTCCGACAGATGGCGCTGGACAGCAAAACGACAGTGACTGCGCATGACAATCGTGTATAAGAGGAGCTGTAACGAGAGAGAGAATCAGATACGCCAGCAGTCGCAGCATGTTGACGTTACCTGAAAAGGCGCTTTTAGTGACGCTGTATTATAAGAATGGGGGAATGTGCTAGTTCAGCGTTACGATCCTATCGCCATGGGAAGGGGTATTCGAATGGGTAAAGGTGGCGAGAATGATTTCGAAGTTCGAAGCCACGGATTGTTTAGACTATAGACCCAGTAGTGGCCAATTGAGCACAAGGCGTAATGCTGCTGAGACAGTTCAGGAAGAAATGGAGACTGTAGCGGATTCGTCTATGCACGGGGAAGTCAGCGCTCGTGCAGTCGCACGTCGCACCGGCATTCCATACACTACTGTTTGGTTGGCACTGAGGCGTACCCACCGATGATATCCGTACAAAATCCATCGGCATCATTATTTAACTGTTACCTGGCGATTTAGTGAAGCGGAGGGCATTTGCGGTGTGGGCGTTTCAAAAGATGGCGGAAGATGACGATTGGTTGAGTAACGTGTTGTGGACTGACGAAGATCATTTCACGCTCCGAGGGTCTGTCAACGCCCACAACTGCAGAATTTGGGCTACCGAAAATCCTAGAACTGTCGTGGCAATTCCATTGCACGATGAGAAAGTCACGGTATGGGTTGTATTTACCACATCTACCGTTATCGGGCCTTTTTTCTTCGAGGAAATGCTTGATTCTGGTTTCGTAACTGCTACCATGACGGTGAGAGGTACGCCGATATGTTACAGTATCGCATCATCCCCAGCCTGGCTAATAAACACCTGCTGGAACGTACGATGTTTATACAGGATGGCGCTCCACCCCAAATTGCTAGACGCGTGAAAGATCTCTTGCCCGCGTCGTTTGGTGATGATCGTGTGCTCAGCCGCCACTTTCATCATGCTTGGCCTCCCAGGTCCCCAGACCTCAGTCCGTGCGATTATTGGCTTTGGGGTTACCTGAAGTCGCAAGTGTATCGTAATCGACCAACATCTCTAGGGATGCTGAAAGACAACATCCGACGCCAATGCCTCACCATAACTCCAGCCGGCCGGAGTGGCCGAGCGGTTCGAATCCTGCCTCGGGCATGTATGTTTGTGATGTCCTTAGGTTAGCTAGGTTTAAGTAGTTCTAAGTTCTAGGGGACTGATGACAGATATTTAGTCCCATAGTGCTCAGAGCCTTTTGAAACCATAACTTCTGACATGCTTTATAGTGCTGTTCACAACATTATTCCTCGACTACAGCTATTGTTGAGGAATGATGGTGGACATATTGAGCATTTCCTGTAAAGAACATCATCTTTGCTTTGTCTTACTTTGTTATGCTAATTATTGCTATTGTGATCAGATGAAGCGCCATCTGTCGGGCATTTTTTGAACTTTTGTATTTTTTTGGTTCTAATAAAACCCCATGTCATTCCAAGCATGTGTCAATTTGTACCTCTATATCTACATTATTCCGTGATTTATTCAGTCTTCAAATTTATACTGACTTTTTGATCACCCGTTATACCAAACAAAGTACTAAGAGACAGTACTGATAAGCCATGGTACACAAATCAAATCAGAACGTTGTTGCAAAAGCAACGAGAAAAGCATGTCAAATTTGAGAGAACGTAAAATCGCCAACAATTCGAAATTTTACCAGCTCTAACTTCAACGCGAACTTCAATGCGAGGTGCTTTTAATAGTTCCCAGAGCGGAACTGTCTCGAAATCTGACAAAAAGCCCAAAGAGATTCTGCTCGTATATAAAGTACACTCGCGGCAAGACGCAGTCAGCACCTTTACTGCATAACCACGAACAGTTGCTAACGTGAGTAACTTAGAAGTACTCGGTGTAGCCAAGTCACTTAATAAGGGCAAAGCCTCCACTCCAGATTATATACCAATTAGTTTCCTTTCAGAGTATGCTGATGCAATAGCTCAATACTTAGCAATGATATACAATAGCTCTCTAGTCGAAAGACCCGTACCTAAAGACTGTAAAGTTGCGTAGGACGCACTAATTCTCAAGAAAGAAAATAGGGATAATCCGCTGAAATGCAGATCCATAACTAACGTCGATTTGTAGTAGGATTTTGGAATATATACAGTGTTCGAAGATTATGACTTACCTCGAAGAAAAAGATATACTTACCAATAGCCAATACGAATTTAGAAAATAACGTTCTTGCGAAAAACATAACTGGCTCTTTGTTCTCATCAAATAACGAGTGTTGTCGACAGGAATGTCAAACGGATTCCGTATTTTCAGATTTTCGGAAGACTTTTGACGCCGTGCCTCACAAATGACTTCTAATCGAATTACATGCCAACAGAGAATCGTCCCAGTTGAGCCACTGGATTCGTGATTTCCTGTCAGAAAGGTCACAGTTGGTAGTAACTGACGGAAAGTGATCGAGTAAAACAGAAGTAACATATGAGGTTCTCCAAGGAAGTTTTATAGGCCCCTTCCTCTTCCCAATCTACATAAATGATTTGGGATATAACCTGACCAGCCCTCCAAGACTGCCGGCCGAAGTGGCCGTGCGGTTAAAGGCGCTGCAGTCTGGAACCGCAAGACCGCTACGGTCGCAGGTTCGAATCCTGTCTCGGGCATGGCTGTTTGTGATGTCCTTAGGTTAGTTAGGTTTAACTAGTTCTAAGTTCTAGGGGACTAATGACCTCAGAAGTTGAGTCCCATAGTGCTCAGAGCCACCAGCCTCTAAGACTGTTTGCCGATGGTGCTCTCATTTACCGCCTAGTAAAGTCATCAGATGGTCAAAACCAATGCAAAACGGTGTAGGCATTTACGTGCTTCGAAAAGTGGCAATTGTGTCTAAATAATGAAAAGTGTGAAGACATCCACATGAGTGCTATAAGCAATCAGCTAAATTTCGGTTACATGATAAATCACACAAATCTAAAGGCCGTAAATTCAATTAAGTACTTAGGGAATACAATCACAAATAACTTAAACTGGAATGTTCACATAGATAATGTTGTGAGGAAAGTGTACCATAGACTGCGATTTAGTGGCGGAAAACACAGAAAGTACAACAGATCTATTGAAGAGACTGCCTCACTACGCTTCTCCGTCCTGTTTTGGTGTACTGCTGCGCGGTGTGGATCCACATCAAATAGGATTGACATAGGACATCGAAAAATTCAAAGAAGGGCACTTCGTTTTGTTTCGCAAAATAGGGGAGAGAGTGTCACGGGTATCGTAGGTGAGTTTGGGAACCGATCATTAAAATAAAGGTGTTTTTCGTTGCATGAAATTTCAATCGGCAACTTCCTCCTCCAGAAGCGAATATATTTTATTCACGCCCACATATATAGGAAGAAATGGTCATTATAATAAAATAACAGAAATCGGAATTTGCACGAAAAGATATGTCTTCGATTTTCCCGCTCTGTTCATGAGTGAAACGGTGGAGAAATAGCTTGAAGGTGATTCGGTGAACCCTCAGCCAATCATTTAATAGTGAATTGTAGAGGAATCACGTAGATGTAGAAAACAGGTCTACGCGCCACATAATGTGTCTGCGCTAACTCACGTGGCGAGCGGCCACACGAGTTAGCCTTTCAGACGACCACGGCCCAGGCCAGAACTATCAGCTTCGCGGGTGATAACCTGACCCTAAACTATTGTTTTTAGGTCATCAGGCTGACTGCTTTGTTGTGGCCCGTCACGATCCTGTGGCTTTTATCTCTCTCTTCACGTAACTTCATTACTTTACCAACGTGTCCACTCACTTCTGTTAGTTTATAGTGGAGGAAGTTTTAGTGTCGTCAGTATTTGTTATTTGTACTCTGAAAAAAGAAGTGAAGCTTCTGAGGTGCAATGCACATATTAGATAGTCTACACAGAGCCTCTTAAAGCGACACCCTATTCTAGCACGTATGCGAATTTTAGACTGGTGGCGTAAATTCTAGATACCACTAATGTTCATATTATGCAGATTCTTAATTATTCCAGTATGTAATCAGTTGACAAAGTTCTCTGAAATCAGTAAATTAAACAAATACTCAGTTTGATGCTGCAGATAAAAATAGCAGCTGAATAACCTAACACCAAGTGTAAAGTAACTGTTTTAGTAATTTCCATAGTTATCCCTGAAATAGATTATCACCGATCATAATCTGTCGTTAGCATACTTCGCAGAAGTAACCTAGCGAGGCCACTTCGGCATCATACTTTACAACTATACTCGCTGCTCATCCCTGAATGCTCTCCTTCATTCGAGATTAGATTTATGAAAGATGATGTGTGAATGGGTGAACAGCAATTTTGTCACGTAAGTCACTTCGTGAGTTGGACGGTGATCCTGTATTTTGGTCATATTAGCGGATAATGAGCATTTGAACACAGTTTTATGTTGTAAATTAAATATTTTCTTCCTCAGTGAAAGACCCAAGTATGGTGCCCTAAACGAATATGCTTCACCTGTCTCCCTCGTCCCTGGTGTCATGTTGCATTCCTCCTGGCTGCAACGTAAGTTTATTTGTTTAAGATTGATTTTTTCGTCTTGATGTATTCTGATATCGATTAGGAGCTCGTTGGATTACTTCTAGCTCTGCTACCGTCTCACTTTTAGTTCTCACCAAAAGAGGGAGAAGGAGGAAACATGTGAAAACGAAGAAATCAATTGCAATACGCTTGGGTTAGCGTCCATACTGCAATAAGTCCAACGCCGTCGTAAGTTGTGCGAGAGTTATGAGAAAATTTCGAAGAAGCATATTTACAAGCCGCTAATAAAACATTTTGTACTTAGAAATCCTACACCGTGGCCTTATTTTATATTTCCACTCTAGAATCAGATAATTAACAGCTTCTGTTGTAAATAGTCGTTACTGGTTCAAAATCTTATTCCCATTCTAGTTTTACTAGGTACAGATTCATTGTACATCAATGCAGGTTTAGTACGCCTGCCTATTGGAAATGAAGCCGTACCAAGCTGTGAGGTGAACACCGTTATTGATACTAAGAAGGAAAGGAAGAACGTAATTCGAAGTAAAGGAAATATACACTCATTTTCACGTGATAGAAACCTCTAACTTTTTCGATGAGTAGTTTCATTTCCCCGATCTCTATAGAGGGTGGTCAGAAACAATCCGAAAACCTTGTAAAGGTGTTGCAAGGTAGGCTGAACTGAGAAATAACTGGTAACAAAAAATTCGATACGTTGTGCCGTTCCAGAGATAATTAGCATTGAAGTAAGGCAATCAGGTCGTTGCGCGCACAAATTCAAACAGCTTGCCAGAGACAGTGTAGAAACACGTGTTCTTCGCTTCGTTTCTTAAAACCAAACAAGAGAGCGATAGAAAAATTAGACATGGGACGGTAGCAAGAATCGAACTCGAGCCAATGGCTGAGCAGCAGTCTCGTGCGCTATTATTTACGCTATGAGAACAGTTGACATTAACTGAATATGGCGGGCCCCTCGAATTTGAGCGCTCAGTGGCCTAATTGGCTAACTTCAATGCTAATTAATTCGGAAACGACGCAACGTGTCGAATTTTTTATTAACAGTTATTTCTCAGCACAACTTACCCTGCAACGTCCTTACAAGTTTTTCAGGTTGTTTCTCACCACCCTACATATACACTCCTGGAAATGGAAAAAAGAACACATTGACACCGGTGTGTCAGACCCACCATACTTGCTCCGGACACTGCGAGAGGGCTGTACAAGCAATGATCACACGCACGGCACAGCGGACACACCAGGAACCGCGGTGTTGGCCGTCGAATGGCGCTAGCTGCGCAGCATTTGTGCACCGCCGCCGTCAGTGTCAGCCAGTTTGCCGTGGCATACGGAGCTCCATCGCAGTCTTTAACACTGGTAGCATGCCGCGACAGCGTGGACGTGAACCGTATGTGCAGTTGACGGACTTTGTGCGAGGGCGTATAGTGGGCATGCGGGAGGCCGGGTGGACGTACCGCCGAATTGCTCAACACGTGGGGCGTGAGGTCTCCACAGTACATCGATGTTGTCGCCAGTGGTCGCGGAAGGTGCACGTGCCCGTCGACCTGGGACCGGACCGCAGCGACGCACGGATGCACGCCAAGACCGTAGGATCCTACGCAGTGCCGTAGGGGACCGCACCGCCACTTCCCAGCAAATTAGGGACACTGTTGCTCCTGGGGTATCGGCGAGGACCATTCGCAACCGTCACCATGAAGCTGGGCTACGGTCACGCACACCGTTAGGCCATCTTCCGCTCACGCCCCAACATCGTGCAGCCCGCCTCCAGTGGTGTCGCGACAGGCGTGAATGGAGGGACGAATGGAGACGTGTCGTCTTCAGCGATGAGAGTCGCTTCTGCCTTGGTGCCAATGATGGTCGTATGCGTGTTTGGCGCCGTGCAGGTGAGCGCCACAATCAGGACTGCATACGACCGAGGCACACAGGGCCAACACCCGGCATCATGGTGTGGGGAGCGATCTCCTACACTGGCCATACACCACTGGTGATCGTCGAGGGGACACTGAATAGTGCACGGTACATCCAAACCGTCATCGAACCCATCGTTCTACCATTCCTAGACCGGCAAGGGAACTTGCTGTTCCAACAGGACAATGCACGTCCGCATGTATCCCGTGCCACCCAACATGCTCTAGAAGGTGTACGTCAACTACCCTGGCCAGCAAGATCTCCGGATCTGTCCCCCATTGAGCATGTTTGGGACTGGATGAAGCGTCGTCTCACGCGGTCTGCACGTCCAGCACGAACGCTGGTCCAACTGAGGCGCCAGGTGGAAATGGCATGGCAAGCCGTTCCACAGGACTACATCCAGCATCTCTACGATCGTCTCCATGGGAGAATAGCAGCCTGCATTGCTGCGAAAGGTGGATATACACTGTACTAGTGCCGACATTGTGCATGCTCTGTTGCCTGTGTCTATGTGCCTGTGGGTCTGTCAGTGTGATCATGTGATGTATCTGACCCCAGGAATGTGTCAATAAAGTTTCCCCTTCCTGGGACAATGAATTCACGGTGTTCTTATTTCAATTTCCAGGAGTGTACTTTTCAACTTCCCTCAGAGTTCTGTGAATCCCATGAAAAAGTTATCGTGTGTAGTCGCAATTTTCAACCATACTGAACAAAATTAAAAACAATTTTTTTTTGTCCTAAAGCATTCCGACAACACTCGAATCAGCTTGCACTTCGGTTCGCGCGGGGATATCGGCAATTTCCGTTTCTGCACGCATGGCTTTGAGAGCCCAGCGACGATTTACGCACACACACTTCAGAAAGTCTGTTCAATGACTGTATATACGTGTGATGAAAGTACATTACGGCACCGACGCAGTGCAACAGAAATACCTTAATACAGCATGCCAACGGAAACAAAGATTGGTATCTGAGATGAACTAATAACAGACAAATTTGTTGCACGTGTACATCCTTTCTGGTAATTGAAATCAAACACAAAATCTAGTTATTTTCCTGGAAGATGTGGTACAATAAGTAGAACGAAACAAAATAAAATAAGAGGGGCAAAAATACTGAATTTTTGGGTGACTCTGGGGTTACTAATTGCGTCCGTGGTTCTTTATAGAATCGTGGGCGCCTACTAACCATGAAAGAGTGTAAACTAGGTTTCGTAAATGAGTTGTAGGTGTTTATCTTGCGTATTTAATTACTGAAGGCATACTGAAGAAAAACCACAATACCTCCTAGGAGCCGGCCGTTGTGGCCGAGCGGTTCTAGGCGTTTCAATGAGGAACCGCGATGCTGCTACGGTATCAGGTTCGAATTCTGTCTCGTGCATGGACGTGTGTGCTGTCCTTAGGTTAGTTAGGTTTAAGTAGTTCTAAGTCTAGGGGACTGATGACCTCCGATGTTAAGTCCCATAGTGCTCAGAGCCATTTGAACCATTTGAACCTCCCTGGAGTTTGCGGAACAAGAGAAAGCCATCGACAGGCAGCATAAGACACATGTTGCCGTTTTGTTTTTGAGAACTCTCTACCGCCGTCGCAATTTTGCAAGTAATATGGGAGCTGTTCCGTCTTTTGTGACTGTACAAGTCTTATCTGGACCAGACGTGTTTCACGTTTTTAAAAGCATCTTCACCATTCAATTCTTTGGCTGCTGCATTACTGCATTCGTCTGTATAAAGGCGTCCGATTTTCAGCTCGCTGTACTGCACTGACACACAATATTTCCTCGCGTGTTTTTGTGTATTCAAATTGTAAACTTTCTTCTGATGGCGCGGAATGCGATCTCCTTTTCCATAAGAAGGATAGCATTCCGTGCTGAAAGGGCTCGGCTGAGCAAGGAGCTACCCTATTCTATTTCTGGTTGCCATGAGTGGAACAAGTTTTGTAACCAAGAAATGTATTATTTAAATGTTAAAGTACCTGTCGGACTTCACTTGACCTATGATGCTAGTTTATCATGGCATACGGGGGATTTCGGGAGTAATAGTAAATAATTTGGAAGGTAATTTGAATAAAACATTCCATATAACGCGTGTCCAATTCTTATTAGTTACAAAGACACAGCCGTTAGAATGTAACCTAAACAAATACTTCCGGAAGCTATCAACGGAGGGCAAATGACGCAGTTCAAATTTGATTTTTATGAATTCCGTTTACGATTTCAATGTACTTTCCAGTTATGTTCACAACTCCACGAGTAGCTTTCCTGAGATTGTCTTGGCGTTCATGTGAGCCTCTCGACAAACCCTGTAGGCAAAAACCTGAAGGAGTAACGTCCGGTGACCTTGATGGTCACGAAATGTAACCATATCTACTACTCTATCTTCCGGGGGACGTTAGTTTTAGATCAGGTGCCACCTAACCATTAGAATGTTCACACTGGATGAAGGCATTCATCCTTGTAGCCAAAGGAATCTGTTTTAATAATGCTGGAGGCTCATTCTCAATAAAGTGTAGACAACGAGATCCTGTAGGACCACGTGGTAACACAACAGGTTCGGTCAACTGATTGTCACACCACACCAGACATTTACAGAGAATCGATCTTGAAATGTGTCTTCACAAACGCATATGGGTTTTCGTCGGACCCCGATGGGAGCTACGAGTCTTACTGCTAGCGTCACAAGCGAAACTGGCTTCACCAGTAAATAATATTAATATATTTCTCAGCAATTTGCAACCATTCAGCGACTAAATTGCAGTTGTCTACCTGCATATCCTCTCCGAAACATGACAGTCCATTAATAAGCAGCTTGGAACTGGAATATCAACACAATGAAAAATTATACCTGTACCGGCTTATGTCTATAATCAATAAAATCTTGAATGTTTTATTGAACTAGTCTACATTGACACCTCTTAAAACATTCACTAACGTCCTGAAAAAGCGTCTGTTTGAAAATATTAACCAGTTTCCGTTTTGAAAACTGTGGTGCAACGCCGTAATTGCAACAAACGTAATGTTATTTGCGGCAAAGCAGAAACAGTCGTTTCCTAGATGCCTTTTCAAACCATTTTTAACTATCTTTGTTGTCACCACAGACGTCGGGGCACCCTGCATTTCGGTCGGTATCCACGTAACGGATTCCGTTTGACGCCAGTGGTAATGCAGTTAGGCTTGATTACCTTGTGGCTATTGCTTTCCATTTGCCCACGCGCTCCCGTCAGTAATCACAGAGACTTCAGTATAGCTTGCCAAGAAACTGGGGCGACTTAGGTACAGGTCCCTAGGAGATGCAAATGCACTGCCAACCACTACGGTAATTGCGATTTGTTGACCACTCCGACTGACTAACAGCGTCATAAACGTAACACTTTCTTGTAAGTCAAAATTGGCATTACCTAAGTCCAATGAACTCCCTGTCTGCATGCAGTCTGTCACATAGGAACCGCTGTTATTCCTTAGCCAGTGTACTGATAAGGTAAAAAGGGCTATGTGACTAATCACTTTGAAGATCTTTATATTCGGAGACTCTTAATTACAACCGATTTCCAAACAAACCAGGGTCCCAGAATTCTTCATTGTCTAAGGAAATCATTTAGAAGCTTCTTAAGAAAGGGGAAAGTCTGCAGCCGTATTTTTTAATAAAAGAAGACAATGAAGACACCACAGATATGCTGAACTTCTCAGTAACTTAAACAATTATATTATGCTCACTATAGAACGTGATGGAAACAGCCATATAAATTATGGCGCCCTACATATATGAACCAGAACAAAAGGCATACTTTTACCATTCACAGAAAGGAAATAATGTCCAATACTGCAATAAACTTATCATGATGCCATGCCACGAGTCACAAAAGGGCTACAAACAGCTGCGAGCTTTGCAGAGCATACAAACTATCAATAAACAAACAGTCTCCAGATCAAAGTAAACATCATAATGGAAATTACAAGAACTAATGAATTATAAAAACTACGCTACATAATATACAAAATAAAATAGTCAGATGATTTAATGCAAAAAAATCGTTCAAACGCAATTCGTTACATAGACAACATATTACAAAAGATAGCGACTGTTTTCAGAACACGTAACATCGGAACAGCTCGCTCCACAACCAATAAACTGCAAAAGAAAGAAGCAGGGATATATAAAGTAACATTAGGAGATGTTTCGAATCACACATAGAACAAACTGGCAGAGAGTTTCGAGTCAGATATGGAGAACACATCAATGCAGGATCCACAACAGACGTAGAAAGTCAGCAATGGTCACATGCATGGGCTGTGCATGCCACCCAGTAACAATAGTCCATCATTTAAGCAAAAGTCGCAAAATACATTGGAAATGGGGTTCAGACGAATTTTGACACCAGGAAAGAAAACAGGCAATAATGTACAGAATGAGGGGTTGTAAAGTGATTTCTAAAAGTTTTTGAAATACAATGCAAAAAAAGTGAATTCCTCGTTCCATACCAGATACCTAATAAAATAATATTGTGGAATGAAAAACAAACCGCCTACAGTAACAAATCGTGATTTTATTTCAATGCACGAGATATTTCGAGCCCTTGGGGCTCATATTCAGTTGCTTAATCAGTCTACTTAATACGCTTCCTCTTAAGAATACATAGGTATAATTACAAACTGAGACATTTTATGAAATGTCCCCTTAGAAAAATTATTGAATTACTGTGCTGATAAACCCCTTACGTTATTTGATTTTCAAACAGCTGAGCAGAACTGAACACACTCAGACATTTCGCTCTTTACTGTGAGCACTAACAGTCATCTTTTTTTTCAAATATTGTGCATATACTATGACCAACAGAAACGTGTGCAGTGAAATGAATACTTACAAGGTACTTAATTTGATGAACCGGTGTCAATTACAATTTTGTAACATGTGAATACAATAACAACGGTACAAAATATATCATTAAAAACATAACAATACAGATAACATTTGTAGTAATACAGGTTTACAAAAGAATAGAAATAAACAGATACATCAGTGTTTCAGGAATTATGACATAAGTACATACATAAAAGATCAGAATAACTTTCGAAACATCAACTTTACACATGAGCATTGAAACAAAACAGAATAAATAATGTGTAAACATCTTTAAAAAGTAAATAACATATTATTAGAAAAATTCTACAACATAACTCTTATTAGCTAAACACATAACGATAGGAAAAACACAAATACACAAGGGTACACAAACACATAGTGGGATAACACAAGGAAAGGACAGGGTTTGTTTTACTGCAGTATTTTGCAAACAAAACTTTCTTTACTTCTTGGAGATCTCCCTTCATTCATCATCATTCCCAAAAAGTCCTATCTATACCTCCTTTCTGTATTCTATTCATATTTCTTTCAAAATAATTATTTCTCATTGTAATTGTACAATGAGAAATTGGCCCAAATCTTTTTCATATAACTTCTCAATGCATTCTTTCCCTATTCTCCATAGTCAGTTTCTAATATAGTCTACCCCCTCTTAAGCTAACTTAAATCTACTGAGCTCAGATATATATACTAAGGGATGAGGTAATGCAGCAGTACAAACAATTAACACAAACAGCAATTACAAAAAAATGCAAATTGGGAAAGCAAGCAGCAGTAAATGTAATAACTTATATCTAAACATGACATAGCTCAAGCAGAAAAAACAGTACACTAATGATGGCCATATCTAATACCTATGTCACATTTTAGTGTCTATGTAATTAAGTGGTGCACCATAAAAACTTATTCTATCAAATAAATTACCAAGTACTTGAAAAGAAAATTATGTATGCAGTTCCTGTGAAGGAAAATGTCTTTTTGTGCTCCCTCATTTTTTTGGAAGTATATCACAGAATTATTATTTACTGGATCTGTAGACAGAAAATATTTATATTAGTACATCTATAAAATTTTATTTTAACCAATGCTGCAGTGCAGCTAGAAACTAGATATTAAACAAAATAGGCAAAGCAAGGCATGAAACGTCATTCACTAGCCATATGGCATTTCATAATGCAGTAAACAATCTTTCAACTAGCAAGACAACAGATGTGAAATGTTTCTCATCATTTCATTTCAGTAAATATCATAAATTAAGAACTCTACAGTGTAATCATGTTTTCAAGTTTGAGCACGTCATATTTGCGATGCTATTTACAAAGGAATGTCAATAGCGAGGTTAATGGTCTCTTTTTTTCTCCACCTGTGCCTCTGAAAGGCACACACTAATAGCTTTTTCCCAGGTGACTATCGTGCAGCTGGGTGCCCACCACGCATTACGTGAAGGTCACTTAACTCTCCTACCGAAATTTTTACGACAGCATTTCCGCTACAGCGACAGTCTCATATAAAAATTTCACAGGTCGAAAATTTGCGTTACAAATGCGTAGAAACACAATCCTGTAAAAATAACAGTGTCCAAAAAATTTTCAGCGGCATTGTGATACATTCACGCATATACACACATTTCATAACTCTTAAAGTACGATTCTTGGTTTCCAACATCCTTTTCATGAATCAGAGTCCCTAACCACTACTCCTTATTCCTTACCTTATTACACATGTACATATTCGTCGACACGTCAACCTTGCGGCGACACTTCAATATTTCATCATAATAAATACATAGCATAATCAAATTCCTCATATAGCATCAGCTTATTGATCATAAACATACCTGAACAGCATAATACACATTGTCATCATAATAATATCATCATAAAAACTCAGCCAAATCTCAAACGTCATAGCTTTCTGCAATAATTCCAAAACCTAAAGAAAATTCTCTGCTCATTTCAATAGCGTCATCTACCTCAAACGTACTTTAAAAATCATGATCCCGTACCAAATACATCATTCAAAGCTCTCATAGTATCACAATGGTTCCGAAAAAATATGAACAGTTCACACAGTACAGACAAAATACAATTTCATAAGCGTGACGTTATGAAACTGTGTAATTGTGTAAACATGTGTCACTGATGTAGAAAAAAAAAATGTTTGTCTCCCAGTTAAATGATCAGATAGCTGTGTAATTTATGTGTTAGAGAAATATGGTACCGATGTGTAAAGTTGTGTAAGCAAATACCATATTAGCTAGGGCTCCTTGCGCTTGCCAAACACATGGTACACAAAGTAAACATGTACCCCCTGAGGATTAATGTAATTATACCCTCAGGTGTTACAGATTACAGAAATGGAATGAAATGTATCATGGAAAACTTTATTTGTAATTCAAAAATCTTTAAAAATCAATGTTTTAAGCACTAAATTAATCACTCTAATACGTGTACTGTAGCGCTAAATTGTGCGTCTTGTTGTAAGATAATCTCTGTGGAAGTGTCGTAGTTATCGTCCTCCAAAAGCTAAGTTCTGCGGAAGTCAATGTACTTACCTCGTGATAAACAAAAGTGAAATGCTTTGCGTATTGATATCTTAGTTATTACGCTTATTGCTGTGATGAAGAAAGTACTGTGCTGTAACGTATTGTTGTGCTACGGAAAAGGCTGTCTCATTGTAGCTATACCGCAAAAGTTACTACTAAAACATGTTTTACTTTCCAGAAGAATTCAGAAAAACAGATACACTGCAAAAGCAACAATGTAAATTGTCACTCACTACTAGCGTCATGATAAAATAGTGTAGCTGTCACATAAACTAACCACTGTGTCATCTGGTATCTCACAGAAAGTACTTTAAATCCAGAATGTAATTTCAAGTAAACCAAAATGTTGCATTAAAATCTCATTAGCAGTACTGGTAAATGTTCTAAGTATGTGAGCCTTATAGTCGTTACATAATCGTGCAACTAACAAGCAAGAATGTACACACACAATAACACTGTGTCGTCTGTTCACAATAACAATGCATTCATTATTTCTGTTTAAATAAGTTCTCTTGGTTCTTGACTGGATATTTAACTTCGAACATTGTTGCATGTTAACAGGTTCTAAGTCTGACAAAGCATACTAGTAATGTAAAGTGAAAAGTTATATGGCAAAGACAAAGTTAAAAAGCAGATTATCTTTCAATAAACGGTTTTACATGTGAAATGTGGTGTAAACCTTTACTCTTCCTAGTACACAGAGTTTCAACTTCAACGCAATTTTGTGACTCAAGTGTTTCTTCTTATGTGACAATGAATGAGCTTTAATGAGAACTTTCTGACCAATATATAATTTCTTTACATTTGCTTTACTGTGTAGTTTTCTCCTTTTGTCTGTGGCAGATTTTATATTTTTAATAGCCAAATCAATTATCTCTTTGTGTCGAAGTTTACGTGTATTCGGGAAAGGTACATGCTCTCTGATTCTGTTCGGTGGTTCTTCATTCTTCAGTACAAGAGTAAGTGGCAAAGCAGTGGAGTCATGAGCCATTTCATTCAGCTCGTTTTGAAATAAGTGTAAATATCTGTCCCAGTGCTGATGCTTTCTGTGACAATAAAGTCTGCAAAGCTTATTGATTTCTTTCATAATCCATTCGGAGGGGTTACAATGTGGTGAGTACAATGAAATAAAAACAGGTTTGATTTTATGATTCCGAAGTATGCGTGACCAAACAGCAGATCTGAATTGCGGTCCGTTATCTGAAATGACTTTAGCAACGTGGCCAACTTCATGTAAGAAATTTTTAACAAAGGCGTTGGATACAGACTGTCCAGTGGCTTTACGTAACGGAGTGAAAGAAACAAATTTTGAAGTAAGTTCAACAGCGACTAGAACGTACGAAAATCCATTCGATGTTCTGACAAGGGGTCCCAAGAGATCAACAGCAGCAAATTCTTTTGATTTAGAAGGAATGATAGGAAACAATGGAGAACGATGTGAGACAGTAGATGGTTTCGCCTTTTGACAAATAGACAAGACTCTTCGAATTCTCTTTTCCATATTTTTAAAATAACAAGTCGTTCGAAGAATATGATAACATTTTCGTGGGCCTAAATGTGCATAGCTGAAATGCATGTACCAAATGAACTTATTAACAAAATCGTCAGGAATGCAAAGTACCCATAGCTTGTCATCAACAGTGCAGCGTTTGAACAGTATGTTGTTTCTAACCAGATAATAATGCCGTATCTGCGTGTGTGTCTTTTCATGCCATTTGCTTTTGATGTCTTTCCAAATCGGATCTTGTTCATGAGCAATGTCCTTTAAAGATGTGGAGATGAAGTTTTCAAAGGTGACTTTCTGAATGTAAAGAATACTGAAATTTTTTTCGAGGTTGCCTTCTGTGTTACTTTTCTCAAGCCCAGCCGGTGCGCGTGACAGTGCGACCGCAACAATGTTCTCCTTGCTGGGAATGTAGACTACTGTGAAGTGGAATTTTTGCAGAAACAATGCCCAACGTTTTAACCTATCATGATTTAATTTTGAAAACATAAGAAATTGTAATGCACGATGATCACTGTATACTTTTACGTGCTTACCAGACAGAAAGAAACGGAATTTGTTAAATGCCCAAACGATAGCTAAAGCTTCTAATTCAGTAACGGAATAATTTTTTTCAGATTTTGTTACCACTCGGCTAGCAAAACAATGGTTTTCTGTGCAGTAGTGTCATTTTCTGTGGCTTCTTGAAATAAATGGGCACCACGACCGACTTTAGAACAATCCGTGCTAAGGCAGAAATCTTGTGTCATATCTGGATGAGCTAGTATTGGCGCGTTAAGTAGCGATTCTTTCAAAGAATTGAATTCCAACTGTGCTTGTTCGTCCCAGTTCCAAATAGTATTTTTTCTAGTGAGAGAACAAAGTTTTTGTGTAACTAGAATTTGCATATTCAGAAAACGACGGTAAAAATTTACGAGACCTAGAAAACTGTGGACTTGTTTTTTTTTTTTTTTTTTTTTTTTTTTTTTTTTTTTTTTTTTTTTTTTTTGTGTTGCTGGAACTGGAATGGCTCTGATTGCTTCTAACTTTTCAGGATCCGGCTGAATGGCTTCAGAAGAAATAATATGTCCCAAAAACTTCACCTTTGACCTACCGAATTCAGACTTTTCCAAGTTAACTGTAATTCCAGATTCTGCAAAAATATGTAACACGCTGTTGAGGATGCGATTGTGTTGTTCCCATGAGGCTTCTGCTATCAGAATATCGTCCATATATAAGGTGATGTGACGTTTTAAGAACTCAGGTAATATGGAATTTAGCCCGCAAATGAATGCTGCCGAAGAAATGTTCAAACCAAAAGGAAGTTTCCGAAACTGATAACAAACGCCGAAACAAAGCAAAGCTGTGTATTTTCTACATTCTGGATGAAGTCCGATCTGATAAAAGCTGGATCTGAGATCAATAGAAGACAACACTTTTACACCATTAAAATTTTGAAGAATTTCTTCTAACGTTGGCGGCCTGTCTGTTCCAGGAATGATGATAGTATTGATTTGTCTCGAATCTAAGACAAGCCTGATCGATCCATTTTTCTTCTCAACAACATGTAATGGATTGTTGTATGAGCTTACTGCAGGCTCAATAATGCGTCAAGCATAGATTGTATTTCTGTTCTAACACGGTCCCTATAATGCGCCGGAATTACGTATGGTCTAACACAAAATTTAGTATGCTCACGAACACTAAATTGGTATTGAAATCCCTTGATTGTTCCTGTTTTGTGAGTAAAAACTGTGGAATGTGCTTGTAAAATCTCAAACAGGTCTTGCCTATCAGGGTCATTACAATTCTCAATTGTTTGAATTTTATTCTGAATTAACTCATTAGTATCAAATGCGCCGTCGATTTCATCCCTGTCAGTACTTGCAGAGTGATTGTTAGTGTCAAGTTCCGTCGAAAATTCCGAACTGTTGTCTAACAGGAGGTAAAACCGATTAATTTCTTCGTCATGGTTTGAGAGTCAATCTTCAAATTTCAAAGCTATTGACTTACCTTCTATCTCTAAACTTATTTCAGCATCGTGAAAGTTTAACATTGCTTTGTATTCATTCAAAAAGTCTACTCCCAATATAATTTCCGTCGACAATAATGGAACAATAAGAAAGTTATAGAGAAGCTGTGGCTTTCACAAAACAATTCTAAGTTGGTTTGTTGGCGTATATCTACACTTTTTCCAACGACTGCACCTTGTAATTTAATCTTACGTAACGGAAGTGTGGGGCAATCGTTCGATTTGTTGCATTTGCTAAAGGCTATTTCACTAATTACTGAAATGGGACTGCCAGAGTCAAGTACTGCCGTAAATTTTACGTCATTTACTGCAATGTGAATCACAGGATATGCAATGTTGTTATGTTTTACGTCTTGTTCGTGGAGTAAGATGTCCCTAATGTCTTCCATTTTTCCGTAATTAGTAGCTATGGCAGCTGCGTCGTCAGTTTCATAAGTACGTTTTGTGGCTGCCAGCGGTATGAGTCATTGCCTATTGTGTCTTTGTTGGCGCGCGTCGTTATTGGGATTTGGAGACCTATCTTCTCCAAATTCACCTTGTCGCGAGGGCCCTGCTCTGTTTGAACCCCGCGAGTTCTGATGCAATTCAGGGCTGTCGTTACGATCATATCGTCTGTCGTCATGTCGGTAGATTCCATAGTTTCTTTCTTGTCGGTCACATGGTGGAGAATTTCTCCCTGAATTGTAACTGCGCGTTGGACCATTGCGTCTAAAGTTATTCTGTCTCCGTTGATAATAATTATTTTGGCTCCCATATTGTCTGTTTCTCTGATTGTCTCTGTGATACTCACTACCGCGAAGAGGTGATCTTTCCCTGTAATTATTACTACTCTGCCAATGGTTGTCATACGGGTGGTGTTTGTTTTGGTCACGATTTGTGTTGTGAGAATAGTCTTGTCGTGTCCAGTTATTATTTCTTTCACCGCGGAATTGCGACGGATGTGACCTGTAATTGTTGTATTCCTGTTTTCGCGTTCCGCGATTGTCAGTGTCAATTTCTAATTCTTGTAAGAGTGCCTGAAAAGCTTCAATGTCGTCTTTGCAACGTCCTGCCAAAACAATATGTCGTAAATGTTCACGTAATGTGATTAAGCAAATGCGGATGAGTTCTGAGGGGCTGTATGGGTTTGACGGGTACTGCATGTGCAACATGTTCTTGTGCAACATGTCTTCAAAATATTTCACAAGACTGGAAAATTCAGATTGTTCGAAATGTTTCATCATTATGATGCTATGTTTTACTCGGTCTTGTGTAGCTTGAGACCAATATGCTGAGAGGAAGGCATAATAAAATTCTCCTTCACTGTGACAATCGTGAATGACCGATCGCATTCTTACAGCTGGTTCATTCTCTAAATAGCCACACATAAATTCTAACCTGTGCTCCAATGACCAGTTGGGAGGAAAACAATGAGAGAATTGATGAAGCCATGCTTGTGGATGAATGTCGTTGCCAGAATTCTTAAATGTTTTTAATTTACGTGTAGTAATGAACAGCTTATAGTCAAAATCAACGTGTCGGCGAGTCGGACATCGCTCATTGTTACGTCGTGTCGGCGGTTCCATCTCAAAATTCGGTGCACCTTGCCAATTTCTTTCATAATTTCCGAAATGCCCTGTGTTATTATTTTGTGGCTTTTCCGTATTTCTAAATCCTCTTCCCGTGTTGGAGGGCGAGTGTCCTCTGAAATATGTAATTTTTGTATTACTTGTGCCAACTGATCTTGTACTTCCCGGATTTCTCTTTTGTGTTGCGTATTAATTTGATTCTGATTTTCTTTGAATTTCTTAATTTGTTCATACTCTTCTGTGTCAGTGATGGCTACAGGTCTTGTGTCATTCAGATCATCATCTACCTTTGTAGATAAGTTAGTGAACTGATCCGAAAGTTCGGCTACTTTCTCCGATAGTGTACTTATTTCCTCAGTGTGTTTTTCTGAACCAAGTTTCAGAGTGTCCATTTGTGTTGAAATCGTATCTTCTGTGTCCTCTAAGTTTTCCTGAGTTTCTGCAAGTAGTGTAACCGAATCGGTAGATGCAACTGAGTCAATTTTAGCCCACAAGGTCTCATGATTTTCATGAACAATGGTTTGCAGTTCTTTTATGACTGCTTCGTGATTCTGTAATGCATTTTCATGCCGCGAAAAAATAGATTAAAATGCTCACAAATTTGTGTTTTTACGTCATTACAGACTTTTTGACATTTCGATTCAATGTTATGTAACTCAGTAGTTAAATCTTCACGTGCTTGTTCAAGTGTGGTGTCTAACTTTTGAAGCTTTTGCTGTGTTTGACTCTGATTTTGTTCCATTGTGTCTAACTGTTGCTGTGTTAGTCTCTGGTGTTATTCCATTGTGTCTAACTTTTGAAGATTTTGTTCCATTGTGTCTAACTTTTGCAGCTTTTGTCCCATTTGTTGTATTAATTGTAATAACAATGCACTGGTGTCTGAAACATGTTCCTCAGTGCTATTCGGCAATGCATTTGAACCGGCAATATTAACATTTTGAAAAGCAGAAAATGTGTCTTGACTTATTTGAGAAAACGGCGAGGACGCAAAACCTGAATCTACAGTATTTGCAAGATTGTGTCCTGTCATTTCGGATTCCTGAGGCAAGCTGTTGCCTACCGATCGATCGATAATGCTTCCCTGTTCACTAATTGTTTCACTGCCTACACCATTATTTGCAGCCCGCTCCATTTCCCTATGCACAATTAACAAATTACTACTTTGAACATTAGTTGATTCATTACACGGTGGCGCTAACACACTGCTTTCGTCTTTACTGTCATTTCTCAGTTTACTTTGGAGCCTAGTATTACGTTTTTCACACGCCATTATTGTCACAATATTTCACACGACAACACAGAAAAGCACAATTTGAAGAGCAAAATAAGAAAACACATTAACATAGCACTGAAAATAATATCTCGTTAATTGCAAGCGCAGCTGCGAAATACTTGGTGCAAATCTACATGCATGCCACAACTGTTTTACTGTACAAGAATGAAAAGCTACAACTACAAAGGAAATTCTCTCTACAATTACGCGCTAGCAATAAACAAAGGCTGCACTAATTGCACAAACTACAAGAAAAAATCAGAAGATTCCAGTGAGGTATCCCCTGGCAGGGTCGACATACGAAACGTCCCCTTAGAAAAATTATTGAATTACTGTGCTGATAAACCCCTTTCGTTGATTTTCAAACAGCCGAGCAGAACTGAATGCACTCAGACATTTCGCTCTTTACCTATTCTGATCAACACTAAACTGACACACAATATTTTTAGCGCAACGCAATCTGACTTTCAAAAATACCTACAAAACAATGGCCCTGACTAACATCAACCTATACCTTTCACAAATCACTTACCTCACCAAAAATCTTCGTTACTCGAACTACTGCAATACAGCGAGCGCCACTACTGCCAGCTAAATAAAAGATTCAAACTACTGAAGGCACTAACTACTGATAGGCATAGTTAGCAAATGAAAGATTTTGATAGAGAACAAACAATGTATTTACCTTAATAGTATTCAAAAGTCATAATATATATAGCAGTTCATGACATCCAGTCTTACAAATTTCAAAACTCCGCCATTTCTCTCCACACATCCACCACTGCTGGCGGCTCACCTCCAACTGTGCAACGCTATGCGCTGTTAACAGCCAACTGCCCAACACTACAATGGCCAACAACAATGCAAACCAGCCACAGACTGCTCACAGCACAGCCAGTGATTTTCATACAGAGCGCTACGTGGCGTTACCAATATAAAAACCTAGACAGCCTACTTACAATTTGAATACAAATTTTTTCAACACCAAGACAACATCGGAAAAATTACTTATTGTTTCCAGTAGTGGTTACATGATTTTGAAGTACAATATGAGCAGTGATATTTATGTACATATATGCACTTTTCCTCTTACAGCACATACTGCCTTTCTAGACAGGTGTTGTTATTCAAGGAAGGTACAAAGATGCTGCATTATTAATTATACATAGACGCCTTTTGTAAATCAATTTTTGCATACGTAGCAGATGTGACTACATGTTATGAAATTGTTACGAAATGGTTGCACTATTAAATATTTGTTTCTTTAGGAAGAAATAAACTTTTAAAATTGCCGAAAAACTGCGGCTGTTAATCTATTTGTTCATTCGACATGTTTCCCGAAGGTTTTTTTTGTAATACTGTTTATAATTGTTGTAGTAAATCAAGCTTTCCACCGTTATTTTACTTGTGTAGTGCAGTTAGGATGTTGTGGGTGTCACTTCCTCTGTGGCTTTTAAGCTATTGCAGATTGGACAAAGTGGCCGAGTGTGAAAGCATCAGTGTGTTCTTGTAACGTGCATGGACAGTTCTTCCTGTACAGCCTATGTAAAATGCAGGACAACCGTTATTACAAGAGCAACGAAGACTGAAACTCTGACGTCGTGCTGTATACACCCATCAGTTCCTCCAATACTATTGTTTAGTAGAAGAGGAGCTTGTGTCAGCAGTATTGTTCCTCGCGATACAGCAATATTTTCTGTAATCGACCAACAGTTGCACTGTAAAAAAATGTAAACTGGAGAGTGAAAAATGGCAGTTCAGAGGCGACACAGCTTCATGCATGGCGGCCAGGTTCGTCGCTTAAGGTGAGACCTCGGTCACAGGTATGGCGGATCTGGTCTGCTTAGCGGTTAAGTGCCGCGCTCCTCGCAATCTGTCCACCAGAATGTGTGCATTACGCAGTCACAGGACAGTCTACAAAGATTCACTCAACTGTTACAAACAATATCGCAGAAATTGTTATTCTCAAAAATGTCTGTGTCAGCGTATGAAAGACACGAAACTTCGGGAGAAAACTATGTGAAGAGCGACGAATTAGAATAGCCAGGAACGAAATAGGCTGCTCGGCAGTACCCTGTGTAGTGCCGTGCTGGTTACTGCCTAAGGTACGGAACTCACTTTGCACTGCTAGCAAGATCCGCTACTCAAATAACACTTTGTAGGCAGCACACTACACACAGCGAATAGTATCTGCGCGTACACTGTCAGAATGACACATTCCTGCGCTTGGTCTGATCGGCTGACAGTCACTTTCATTGATTACCGTTATAATTCGTCGAGTCTCTGGATTTATCTGTAGGTGGGAGTTCATTTTTTGTAGTGTTTTATACACTCATCAAATAAAAGTGTTGCATCACCTCGGTTCCGAGAGTTCCGGAACCTGTACAGAAAACTGGAATAAAGATCAACACAAATATCATTTCCACCCGTTTTGTTACTCATGAAAACAACACATTGCATGTTGTACCACCATTCAGCGAGACGTTCAGAGGTGCTGGTCCAGATTGCTATACGCACCGGTACCTCCAATACCCAGTAGCACGTCCTCTTGCAGTTATGCATGCCTGTATTCAAACAGCTCTAAGCACTATGGGACTTAACTAATGAGGTCATCAGTCCCCTAGAACTTAGAACTACTTAAACCTAACTAACCTAAGGACATCATACACATCCATGCCCGAGGCAGGATTCGAACCTGCGACCATAGCAGCAGCGCGGTTCCGGACTGAAGCGCCTAGAACCGCTCGACCATAGAGGGGGACAAGCTTGTATTCATCGTGGCATACCGTCCACAAGTTCATCAAGGCACTGTTCCTCCAGATTGTCCCACTGCTCAACGGCGATTCGGCGTAGATCCCTCAGAGTGGTTGTTGGGTCACGTCGTCCATTAACATTTTTCAATCCATCCCAGGCATGTTCGATAGGGTTCACGTAAGGAGAACATGCTGGCCACTCTAGTCGAGCGGTGTCGCTATCCTGAAGGAAGTCATTCACAAAATGTGCACGATGGGGGCGCGAATTGTCGCCCACGAAGACGAATGCCTCGCCAATACGCTGACGATATGATTGCACCATCGGTCGGAGGATGGCATTCACGTATCGTACAGCCGTCACGGCGCCTTCCATGACCACCAGCGGCGTACGTCGGCCACACATAATGCCACCCCAAAACAACAGGGAACCTCCATCTTGCTGCACTCGCTGGACAGTTTGTCTAAGGCGTTGAGCCTGACTAGGTTGCCTCCAAACACGTCTCCGACGATTGTCTGGTTGAAGGCATAAGCGACACTCATCGGTGAAGAGAACGTGATGCCAATCCTGAGCGGTCCATTCGGCATGTTGTTGGGCCCATCTGTACCGCGCTGCATGGTGTCGTTGTTGCAAAGATGGACCTCGTCATGGACGTCGGGAGTGAAGTTGTGCATCATGCAGCCTGTTGCGCACAGTTAGAGTCGTAACACGACGTCCCGTGGCTGCACGAAAAGCATTATTCAACATGGTAGCGTTGCTGTCAGAGTTCCTCCGAGCCATAATCCGTAGGTTGCTATCATTCACTGCAGTAGTAGCCCTTGGGCGGCCGGAGCAAGGCATATCATCTACACTTCCTCTCTGTAGCTCCACCATTTCCGAACAACATCGCTTTGGTTCACTCCGAGACGCCTGGACACTTCCCTTGTTGAGAGCCCTTCCTGGCACAAAGTAACAATGCGGGCGCGATCGAACCGCGGTATTGACCGTCTAGGCATGGTTGAACTACAGACAACATGAGCCGGGTACCTCCTTCCTGATAGAATGACTGGAACTGATAGGCTGTCGGACCCCCTCCGTCTAATAGGCGCTGCTCATGCATGGTTGTTTACATCTTTGGGCGGGTTTAGTGACATCTCTGAACAGTCAAAGGGACTGTGTCTGTGATACAATATCCACAGTCAACGTCGATCTTCAAGAGTTCTGGGAACCGGGCTGATGCGAAACTTTTTTGATGTGTGTATATGTATATAATTCTCCCCACAGAAATACGGAACTGATGTCCAATATGGAAATAGCTAAGGAATGTGGGGTTAAATGGGAGATATAATTTCCACACGTCGTGCCTCACTCATTTAATTGTATAGTTTTTTTCAGTATACAAGCATCTAAGTTATTACTTCACGTAATACCAGCAGAAAGAATTGAACACCGCGCGAGGTGGCGCAGTGGTTAGCACGCTGGGCTCGCATTCGGGAGGACTACGGTTCAAATCCATGTCCGGCCATCACGATTTAGGTTTTCCGTGGTTTCCCTAAATCGCTCCAGACAAATTCCAGGATGGTTCCTTTGAAAGGGCACGGCCGATTTCCTTCACCATTCTTGCCATAATCCGAGCTTGTCTCTGGCTTACGACCTCCATGGCGACGGTACGTTAAATTCAATCTTTAGATTTGATTAGATTTACTTTCATTCCAATTGATCCGTGGTGAGGAGGTCCTCCAGGATGTAGAACATGTCAGAAAAAAACAATACGTGACAAATATTTACAACTCAAACAAATAAGCTAATGTACCATTCCACAGGTCCCAAGTGGAATGATCATCATTTTTTAATGAACACTATATGAAAGAATCATTTTACAAATACTAATGAACTGAATTTAAAATAAAAAAAGTTTTTTATATTTATTTATAAGGTAATAAACGTGTAATACAACTACTATAATATTTATTTACAATGAACACATTACTGCACTGAAATGCCTTTCTTTTTAAGAATTGACCAGTTGCTACCGTATTAACTTGTAGCGTGGGGGAAGGATTAGTATTTTCTTTGATCTTCTTTCTTGTAGTTACTTATACATGTATTCTGATGAGATTCAATTAAATTGGACGATGAAACTGGTAATGTACCATTTAATTAGTCAGTCCAGTTATCTTCATTCAGCCATAATCTGTTCAGTTCCAAGCACCTGTTTTACTTACGGGAAAGCAAGCTATTTCTATAGCTTACCAGCGCCGCAACGCAGATAATCTAGCAACAATTCCGTCCACTCTGCATTCACTTTCAACAGATAGTGCTTGTTCATCTAGCTGCCAGTGCTCGTATCTGTCCTATAGCCTAAATTGCAGATAGTCAAACGAGGTTTACCTCACAAAATATCCGAGTCTGCTGATGTTTTGCTTTGTTGTATGTAGGCGGTCTGTAGTGCAGAATCAAATTTTCGTTCTCGACAACTTTGCGCTAAACTGACGCTCAATTGCCGGTAACTGAAAAACCACCTAGTTTGGCTTTTTTTTTCAGGTTTCTTCTGTCACTTTTTTTCCTTGAGTTCTACAGCAAAAAGAGCTTGGACTTTTCCTGCAACGCATTAAATTTTATGTGATTTGCGCCGGTTAAACGCCTTTTTACAGTATATACTTTCCAAGATAGAGAACTTCATCGGATTAACTTCAGATTTTGAAAAGTATAATGATATGTATCCGAAGTAGTCTCACCTCCTCCCCCCTCTATCAATGGGATGCTCATCTCTGCTTGGGGTGGGGAGTTAAGTTGTACGGCCTGATGGGCGTGTGTCCTTGAGAGACGCACAGCCGCTGCCTGGCCTGTTGTTAAGAACGGGACTTGTTTTTGTTGCACTGGACCAAGAGAGGAGGGGAGCAGCTTAACAGAAGGAAGGTCGCTTCTCTGCCACGTAGTATTTCGTGGCTGTGTTGTAGCCCTTGAAGGCTTTCCATGCCCGTTTGTTCCTCGACGAAATAAAAGTGATACTGCCTTAAAGGCGTGAGTCCACTAACAAGCAAATTTCCGCAAGTCTCTTGCAGAAACTACTTCTGCAAATTTTTGAACGTTGAAATATCCCTACCAAGTCGACTTGGGCAGGTCTCGTCAACTTACAGGAGTTACTTCAGCAAGCTAGAGGGAACAATTTATAACACGTTGCTCCAAGTACTTACTGAACTTGTGCGTTTCTGAAAATTATTCTCAAACTTGTATAATTGACACTAGTAATTATGATCAATCCAAGCATACAGACAGTAACACAAGAAATGTCTAACGTTGTTCTTAAAAGTGTCATTGACCTGGTTCTTTTTTTTTCAAATGGTCTCGTCCCAGTTTTAAAAGGCACACCGTGTTCAGTTCAGCTCATCTAGAGGTACGACACCAATGATAAGTGTAACACACGGTGATGCAATAACAAACAGCATGGAATCTTCAGACATTTTAGGTGACCGTGTTGGGGAGAATTTAAGCTGGAAAAAACCACATTTTGGAACACATAAAACAGCTTAGTTCAGCCACATTTGCACAAGGAATCATTGCAAAAAAAAAAAAAAAAAAAAGTTCAAATGTGCTAAGGTCATCAGTCCCTAAGCTTACACACTACTTAACCTAAATTATCCTAAGGACGAACACACACACCCATGCCTGAGGGAGGACTCGAACCTCCGCCGGGACCAGCCGCACAGTCCACGACTGCAGCGCCTAAGACCGCTCGGCTAATCCAGCGCAGCAGTCATTGCAAATCTTGGGGAGAGGCCAATCAGTAAGTTGACATATTTACCCATTTTCATTCAATAATGTAATATGAAATAATGCTCTGGGGTGACTCATCTTTAAGAAAGAAAGTCTTCGTTGCTCAAAAATGTGCTGTAAGAATAATATGTGATGTCCACCCACAATTATCTTGCAGATATCTGTTTAAGGAGTTGGTCGTTTTGCCTACTGCTTCGCAATATATTTATTCCCTCAAGAAGTTTGTTGTAAATAATCCAATGCAGTTCAAAAGCAACAAAACTGTACATAATCACAACACCAGAAAAAAAATAACAATTACTTCTCCACATTACGGTTGCCTTTAGCGCCAAGACGGATGCACAATACGGCAACCAAAATTCCTGATCACTTAGCCAGTGATATAAAATATCTGATAGTAGCAAAGTACAATTTGAAAACAAATTGAAAAGTTTCTCCTTGACAGCTCCTTCTATTCGTAGAAGAATTTCTGTTGTTGTAAGATTCAAAAGGTGCTGGACAGAAATTAATAGCTCACATATTTTTATTTAAGGAAAGAATGAAGTTACAAATGTTGAGCATGTAGCCATATTTAAAAAAAATTAATTTGTGATGTGAAATTGATTCGTTACATATTACGATTTATAGTGCAAATGATCCGTGGAACATGAAACTGACTAAGTATGTTATGTTATGTTAACCTGGGGCCTATAAACGACGGAGAGGCTCCGTCTCCGCCCCAGCTGCAGTGGCCCGCAACCCCACGACGACTACCGCAGTCCACTTCACCCCACCGCCGCCCCACGCCGAACCCAGGGTTATTGTGCGGTTCGGCCCCCGGTGGACCCCCCAGGGAACGTCTCACACCAGACGAGTGTAACCCCTATGTTTGTAATGGTGGTGTACGCGTACGTGGAGAACTGGTTCGCGCAGCAATCGCCGACATAGTGTACCCGACGCGGAATAAGGGGAACCAGCCCGCATTTGCCGAGGCAGATGGAAAACCGCCTAAAAACCATCCACAGACTGGCCGGCTCACCGGACCGCGACACAAATCCGCCCGGCGGATTCGTGCCGGGGACCGGCGCTCCTTCCCGCCCGGAACTAAGTAACTAACAAACTAGTTGACTCATTTTAGCGTTCAGTGTCAGTACGAAAATGACAAAGGTGCAAAGACAGACGGGAGGCAATAAATCTACCACTGTAACCAATGATACAAGGAAGTGCAAAATGAATTGTCGGTTACTTAGTTTCACCAGAAGAACAAACAGAATGGTAGTACAGACGATTAAGATTTCAGATGATTTTTTTAGGGTTAGCGTAAACACAAATGCAATAAATTTGTAATAAAAGTAACAAATATTGTCTGCAAACATCGAAGAGTAATAAAAAAACGATCTCTATTGGAGATGTAGCTTGTCACATTTCTGTACCCTGTTTTCGAATATCTGATTGCACAATAGAGAAGAGACGTTCGATACATGAATACGGTTTCCTAAGGAAGTTTTTGATCTCAGAGGAGTCGTCTGATTTTAGTTCATTCCGTAGTGTAGGTAACTTAAATATGTAGATGACTTCAATATGTATACCTCTATAACCATTTCTTCACCCAAACAACAGTGGTGGCTGCTTGCTGTAAAAGCGCGACACTTTACAGACTTCCACGTGTGTATCTCACGACGTGACTCTAGTGGAAATACTTCTGCGATTACTTGCAGCAAGTTCCAGAAATTAAGTAGCCCAAGCGACTTTGCAGAAGTAAACTTGTGCAAGTTTTTGTTCGAAAGTAAACACCTTAACAAGTGCTTCAGAAGTTACTTGCTGGTGGACACAGCGTTTAGAACAGCCACGATGCGTTTTATTCGTGTAAGATTCGAGATAATGTAGTGCTGCTGCGGTGGCGTCGTACACAGTGTTAGGGCAGTGTTTCGCCTGACGAGGAAGTGTGGTAGAAAGTGAAGGGGCTGTTGTCAAGCCGAGAGGACACGCCAGTATCAAGAGGAAAAAGTCAGCAGATGAACATTTACAGAAAACGCTGGAGCAGGCAACAATTCACAGTGCTTGTCAAAAAGGTACAATAATGACAAATTGATTCTGACTTACCCACGGCGTAGATGCGACTCTTGTACGCCCACCCCTACAACAACAATTTGATTTTAACCGAGAGGTCTCTGGCAGTAAGCGCTCAGCAGTGTTTGACACCGCCTGGCTAGAAGTACTGGTGTAGCTGTGTGGTGCCTGAGTGCCGATCCAGAGACCCTGTACCAAGCACTGCGTATATTGGCACTGAACAGGAGTCTGCCGTTCGTAAAAATTGCGCTTGAAAAACTGCACTTCTTGCGGTAAGAGAAGACCCTGGCAGCTGACAGTGCTGCTGGCAGCTTTGGAGCGTGAAATTAAGACCGCGACAAAGCCGGGGACTTCAGCCAATAATTATGAAGTTCGTTGAGCAAAGACAGAGATTTTAACCTGAAGAGAAAATAACACCGAGATGCTCGGCAACAAGAGAAAATCGGATACGTAAGTGCCTAAGGATTTTCAACGTTTTAAACCACTTCGGCCTTGAGAACGTCTGGACTCAGAGTGCCTGAACATCATCAAGAGCGCAACTGATAATAAGACTATTGCAAACTCCACGGAAGAGGATACTACGTCATAAAATCTATGTGACCTAAACAGTGAACTTAACACTTTTTGCTTTGCTTTGTTACTAAACTAGTGTAATATTCATTCTCTTTGAAAATTGTTTGCAGTTATTTCTCTTTGAAAATTGTTTGCACTTTAACTAACTGTCTAACTGCAAAGCTTTTGTGCCTTCTCCTCTTGTTTGCTACACTGCTTGCCATTAAAATTTTACTGCAAATACCATGAAGACAGCATGCAACAAACGTGAAATTGACATGAATTGTACTATATGCTTGGTTAAGCAAATGGTTTGCATTTAAGGACAACCACACGAAGTAGGCAGGAGTAATCCTATCAACACTGTGTACGTAGCGTGAATTAATTTTTGCACCGCAGATATTGCAGAAATGGGAAGTGCGTATTCTTAGCAGGTCAACAGATTGTAATAATACATAGAAAGGCTACTCTTTGTGCAATCATACACTTTTTAAATGGAACAATTCCTATTGATATTAAAAGACTAGAGTAGGGTAATTAGAATGTCAGTGGTATTTGTTGCAGGGTTCTAGTGCCAGTCCTGTAAGAGATACCGTATTTTGTAAAGTTCGCACACTGCCACTTGTACGATACCTGTGATAGCACACACTAAAGAACAACACAAGTGGATACGCTAGTTGTATGCAGTCTGACCAGTAACGAGACAGTTTGTGCTCGAAAAGACCACCGGCAGCAGAAACACACGCTTCCAGTCTGCTGCTCAAATGCTAGCATTTCAGGCGAGATGTCCAAACAGGCTGCAGTAATATGTCGTTGCATATCATTATGTAGTTGGTATGTCCTTGTAGACAGCATCTTTCAGCTTTACCACAGAAAAAAGTCTACAGGCGTGAAACCCGGGGACTGGGCCTGCTACGGTATGGGTCTTCTGCATCCAATCCAACGATTTGCAAACAATTCGTGAAGACATGTTTTGTAAACCCTCGTCGCCAGCTTTGTAAAGGCCTCGTCGCTACCGCTGTGGAAGCCGAGCTACCACTGTTGTCACGTTAGGCCGAATCAGCGAGTTCGTGAAACGGTTTCTGGCACAGTACACCGCTAAGACAATTTCTCCCTGCCACTATTACACAGCTAAGCCGCAGGGTCAGGTAAATTGAAATGCCGTGTGGCCAGGGCCTCCCGTCGAGTAGACCGTTCGCCTGCTGCAGGTCTTTCGAGTTGACGCCACTTCGGCGACTTGCGTGTTGATGGGGATGAAATGATGATGATAAGGACAAATCCCAGTCCCTGAGCAGAGAAAATCTCCGACGCAGCCGGAAATGGAATCCCGGCCGTTAGGTATGAGATTCCGTCACGCTGACCACTCAGCTACCAGGGCCAGACGGGGTCAGGTAACAGGATAGGAGAACGAGGGTTCTGCAACACTCCAAAGAATTAGTAACAAACTCACACAACTGAGTTAAAAAGATTTACGAGGGTTGTCCAGAAAGTAAGTTCCGATCGGTCGCTAAATGGAAACCACAGTGAAAATCAGAAACATTTTCTTTGCAAGAGTTAGCTACACTTTCCAGATACTTCTCTACATAGTCACTGCTCGGGCTTAGACATTTGTTGGAGCGTTATACCAGATTTCCAACACCATTGTCATAGAAGGCAGCCACCTGTGATTTCCGATAATTCTCTACACTGGTCTATACCGCATAGCCTGCGCCCAAGTGCTGTCTTCGTATCCAGCTTTTCATGTGAACAGAGGTGATACTCAGGACGAGGCAATTAGGGCTGTGTTGTGGGTGATCGAACACTTCCCATCGAAAAGGCTGGAGGAGCGTCTTCACTGCCCATGCAGAGTGCGGCTGAGAATTTCCATGAAGAAGGAAATGCGTGGCAGATGTGTCAGGCGGGCTGCATTCATTAAGGCGAAGCCTCTCAGCTGGCCCTCCTACTTGGCGAGAGACATCGTTGTTCTAGGTACCTTTACTCGCTCACAGTGCACTCACAACTGAAAAGAGCGTCTTGATGCGATCGACGGTCATACAATAGACAATACGCAACACATCTGTGCAAAGCTTCATCAGGTTTTCACTGTGGTGTCCATTTCACGATCGATCGGAACTTACTTTCTGGACAACCGTCGTATTTTCCTTTGTGACTTGTTGAGTAAAGAAGTCTGCAACATGTAATATTATTGGTATTTCCGTCCTATGAAAGCTTTGAGTACCCTTTGAAAGACATTTGTTTTGTATAATTTACATAACTGTAAAGATGCGCATCTAGCGCGGACGCTAATACATCGATTGCGCAGTCAAAGAAACATTTTAACAGAAGCTGAACTGTCGTTCCGCTTCGATCTAAATAAAAGATGACAGTAAAAAAGTTTGTAGGTCTTCAGATTTTTAATGTGCTTCTGCTTGTTATGTGAAAACGTAAAGGAGGTCGACTTTAAGTTAAAAAAGTGAGCGGTCTTGCTAGCGTGCAGACAACATTATTAATTAATAAAATTAAAGTAATTCATGTTCGAAACTGTAAATCAGCAAGTTATTGTTATCAGAGGTGTTGAACAGTGCAAGAATTGTCTTCAACGAAAGGAGAAAAGTAGTGACTATAATTTGTGACAAAAAAAAACGTGAACCAAGGAGACAGCACAGGACAGGCTGAAATCTGATGGCACCATACTGTTAGAAAAGTAATTATGTAAGTTGTATTGTTTATAAATAAGCCCTAATTTGCTAGTGAGAATTGTTTGAATATATTTATTGTTTACCAGACTTTTTATTCTGTTCTTTTCCTTTATACTTTTTTATCCTCCATGCCATATTATTTTTATAAATGTCAAACAGCCTTTACTACAGCAGAGAATATTGCGGCATCCTGGTCGTAGACAGAAGGCCGCTCCTTGTCTTCTATACAACTCATAGCTGCCCCATTTATTAATGATTTCATCTGCAAATGCAATTTTTTTTTACTATTCATTGTTAAAGGTCCCTTAGGTAATTATAAAATTCATACTGATTACGTAAAGAAATCCGGGTTGTTCTTTTCCAAATAATAGAAGTCTTTGCGTAATCAGAAACTAGCCTCCTTCTGACAACGATCAGGAGCCGACCAGAAGACGGACGTCTTCGACCGCTTTCGTGTGTCCTGTGGCAAAGCTGTGCCAAACTGGGAACACGACACTCTAGTATGAAATACAGATTTAAATTGATAAAATTGAAATATATTTAACGTAATAATAATAATTTTTTTATCATACTAGATCTGGGGCCCGCACAGGGACTTGATAAAAATTTTTTAATCTGTTCTGCTATTGTTTCATGACATCATCCGGTGGACATCGGGAGGCCGTAAAGGAAGTACTGAACGAAACCGTGGAAGTATTAAAAAAAAATATCGAAAAATAACAGCAGTGCGCAAAACGACTGATGTAAGTACGGTTTTCATTACGCATAGAATCTCGCGTCTTGTATAAAAAAAACTGATTTCCGGAATTTCTTTCCTTACTGCTTCATTTTACCCTATCGCTGTTATTTCCTTGCAGAATTGATTATTTACGTAGTTAGAATTCATTTCTGATCATCTCTTCATGGGAAGTTTATTTGTTAGTATTATCAGCATCTTCATTGTTGCTACGGTTAAGAACACAAGATGGATGCCATAATAGCAGGATTCAGTGTCTAGTAGGTGTTTGTCACTTATTTTCAAAGTTAGGTGCCATCTTGTCTTCTACCCGGTATAGCTCTGCAGTTCTCACCTACCGCGATGTGACGTTTGACTATTAGCGCGCGCATCTGAGAGTTGACGATCGGCGTGCCGCGAAATATTTCTTTGAGCAGTTACGTCACCAACTTGAAAATAAACATGTCAGATGACAGAGGCAAGCCGACAAACAGTGTGGATGACGTTGATGACACAGTTGTCAAGTCATACCCACTACGTTCGCGAACGGGAACAGGCAGACCCGATTCGCGAATGGAGAGAACGGTAGACGATGATGGTGTGCGTGACGTATCGTCACAGCAAGCGGGAGAAAATTTGATGGTTGAAATGATGAGAATTTTTTTTCAATAAAGAGAACAGGAGAAACTGGAAAGGGAAGCTTATAAATTACAAGAACAACGTGATAGAGAACAGGAGAAACGGGAAATGGAAGCTTATAAATTACAAAAACAACGAGATAGACAAGAAAGGGAACAAAAAGAAAGGGAAAAGGAACGGGAGACAGAGCGAAAATGGTTTGACCTGAATACCATGATTGGTACAATGACAAATAGGTTAGATGCCAACTTAGAGGCAAGAATAAGGACAGTCACGGTGAAATATATCTCGGAATTAAGTACTAAAGTTAATGAAAGGATAGAAGGTATTCTGCAGAAGGTAGATGCATGTGAGAGCACAGTAGGTAACGTGCACAAAGACATCAAAGTACAAATCGAAAGTTGCCAGGCAGTTACAACAGAAGTTTCAAAAAAATCCGCTGAGGTCGGAGCTAAAGTAAACAAGCTTGCAGACAATGTCGTCACTCTGCAAGGCCAGGTCAATGACCTGACACAGGCGCTATCCGAAATAAACATTGAAAAGAGGGTGAATGATGCTGCAGCCAATGTACGTTCCACGATAGGAAAAGAATTTGTAGAATGGGTCGAGACTAAGGAACAGTACATAGAAAACAAGGTTCAACACGACTTAAAAGAAGCCGTTAAGTCAGCCACAGTTGAAGTTTTAGCTGCTCGAAGTTTTAGCTGCTCCAAGTACATCAGGAGATACGATTCTCACTGAATTAGGGGAGATTCGTAGAGTTTTTCACCGAGATCTTCCCGAGTGGAAACGACACCTCACTGAGGAAATCGAGCAGTTGAAACAACAAGTCAATGATTTTCCTAATGACAATAGAAGTGAGCATTCACACTTGCTTTCTTCAGAACATGAATACAATAATAATCCCGTGTCTCGTGTAGAACTCTCTCCACTTGTACATGGACACAGCAATAAGAATCCGTTAGTACGCAACCAGAATGATCAAGTAACTCTTGTCGAGCTAATGAAAGAAGAAAGCGTTCTCAAGCACCGCGTGTTCCAGCCTTTTCTGCCAGAGAAACGCAACATCCACCCAATGGTTTTTCTGAAGTCATTTAATGGTGTTTTTCCTGAGAGCTGGGATGACAAGCAACGTATGCGCTTTATAGTAGGTTACATTCAAGGAGAGGGTTCTGTCTGGGGAACAGAAGTAATTGACAGATGTAATAATTACGCTGACTTCGAAAAGCAATTTCTGAATAAATTCTGGAGTTCAGGTATACAACAACGCCTTAGAAAGGAAGTATATAATGCTGAACCGTTTAATACGAGAAGTGCTGGTCTCCGTAGATACTTCGAGAAATACCTGCAAAAAAATACAATATTGGGACACGCCCATTTCCACGAAGGACGTAATTATGATCCTTAAGTCAAAGCTACCGGTATCAATCAGGGAGAAATTAGTAAATGTCAGTGACGACGACACGGAGGCTTTTCTGTCAGTACTTGACAACCATGACATGATTCAAGAAGACGTGCGTGCTAGTGCGCGGAGTAATTGTAATCTTGGCCCGCACACTACACAGCCGCACGGTGTAGGCGCAGACTCAGGTATGTCATACCAACCCAACAACAGTAAAGGACACGACGTTCCGTGCGATAATAACAACTACTATCGCCGTAACGGGAAGCAGAAACATAAATTCCAGGATCAAAACAGGTACCACCCCATATACCAGACAACACAACAGTAAACAGCAGTATGGTAACCAGCCTAGATTCCAGCACTGTTCTCAAAGGAGAAATCCTCCAGATCCTTCCAAGCAATACAAACAACAGTATGCTCCAAACTTTAGGAATAGTCCTCCACCTTTTACCAACTATCAAAGTCAAAAGCATGAACCTCAAAATTCTCGCATCTATTATGCCCGAACAAACCCGCCAACACACACCATCTCGACTGAAATTCCGACAAATAGCTCGCGACTTAGGTGGAAACTTCGTACCGAGCGTACCGCCCGGTACTTCAAAAGTAATTGTGAGCGAAATTCAATCTAATGAACATGCGAAAAACTAAAAGCAGCTTCTTTTTCTTGCCTCCTTGGGGAAGCTGCGGAACATGTTGGGGGCGATTTCATTAGAGGGCAAATCAGCCTTATACGATATGACAATGACTGTGACTTACGAGATGACTTGCTGAAGGAGAATGACGTTTTGAATGGTGAGGATTTATGGGAAAACCAGGTTCAGGCATCCACTATGATTCATATTCATGATGTACCACTTGTCGCTATAATAGATGCTGGTTCCAATATCAATGTTTTGTCTTTATGTGTATATAAGAAAGTGTGTTCTGTAGCAAAAGTTCTGTCATTGCCAGTACAAGGGTGTACCGTATCCGGAGCTGTAGGCTCTCTAGTTCAAAAGGTGACGCTACAAATTCATGTACCAGTGAGATTTGCATCAGACACCGTACCATGTACTTTTCTAGTTGTTAAAAATCTGTCAGTACCTTGCCTCCTAGGAATGGAGTTTCTACGTAAGAATCGTGTCGTCATAGATTTGCATGAAGGTACATGTACTTTCAGATGCAGTGATAAGAGGATAGTGATTCGACTTATGAGGACCAAAGTTAAGTTGTACAGCCAAGAACATAAAGTAAAGCTCCGCAAGCTCACATCTCGGCAACAATATTTCAATTATTTAGATGAGTCAGGAGATGCGGACGAAGACTTGGACTTATTACCGACACATGAAGAATTACTGACGAAGGCAAATGAATCTGACAGTTTAGGTGACCGACAAAGAAAGGAACTATACGACCTGTTGACACAATTTACCAATGTGTTTTCTAAGAAACCGGGAATCATAGCCAACTATGTATTCGACATGAAGCTTAAGCCCCGCAGCACCTACTGTAAAACCACCTATGCAGTTCCGCAATCCCGCAAGGAAGCAGTACGACAGGAAGTCCGCAAAATGTTAAACTGGAAAATAATTGAGCCCTCTGACTCTCCGTATTCGAGCCCATTATTGTCTATATTTAAACAGGACGGAAGTGTTAGGCTTGTTCTAGACGCTAGGAACATCAACAAAATTATTGTTCCTGTGTGTACCCGACCGGAAGCATTGGAGGAGCAACTGCAAAGGTTTTATGGTATCAAATTTCTAACCTCCATTGACCTTCGAAGTAGCTATTGGCAGGTGAAGTTGTCGCCTTCTTCAAGGAAGTACACGGCCTTTATCTTTGCGGGTCGGTCATATCAATTTCGTGTCGTACCCTTTGGCTTGAATATTAGTTCAGGTGTCTTTATTGCCGCACTTGACCTTGTCTTAGGTCACGAGTTACTGGACAAAATAACTGTCTATGTCGATGATATCTTAGTAGCCTCGACTTCATGGGAGGAACATCTTGACTTGATTCGGAAAATCTTCGTGAGGTTTGCTAACTTTGGCGTTACTGCCAATTTACAGAAATCAAAGTTTGTAAAAAAGGAAGTAAAATTCCTTGGTCATATTATCTCTTCTGAGGGAATCTCTCCCGATCCTAACAAACTGTCTGCAATAAGGAATTTCCCTGTGCCCTGCACCAAAAGACAATTAAAAGGGTTTCTAGGGTTAACGTCTTTCTTTCGTCGCTTTATACCAAATCAATCCATGAACAGTCCAGTGTTGCACAATCTATTAAAGAAAAACGTTCATTGGGTATGGACCTCTGAATGTCAGCAAGCCTTTGACAAAATCAAACAAGCTCTTCTGAATAGCAATATCCTCAGTCATCCGGATATGAACTCCGAATTCTGCATTTCTTGTGACGCCTCATTTCAAGGCTTGGGCGCTTGTTTGTTCCAGCTAAAGAAAACTAGAGATAAAGAAGAGATTAGGATAGTTAGTTTCGCCAGTCGTGTGCTGACGGAGTGCGAGAGATCGTACTCTGTTACAGAGTTAGAAGGATTGGCAGTTGTATGGGCGTTCCGCCGTTTTAATTATTACATTTATGGCCATCCGATCAAAGTGTGTTCCGACCATCAAGCTCTTAGCTTTCTCCTTTCGTGTAAGCTCTATCATCCGAGGCTTACTCGCTGGTGCCTATTTCTACAGGAGTACAATTTCGAAATTGTTTACGTGAAAGGCAAGAACAACATCGTTGCAGATGCACTGTCACGCATGCCGGAAGGTATGCCGGAGCCTACGGAACTTGTAGAACAAATTTCCAATCACAAGATACTCCTTATGAAAGATCCCTTGAATCGTAGTTATTTTCTACGTCTTTGCCGACAGATGGGTACTCTGCAAGAAAGTGACCGAAAATGGAAGAGAGTCAAACAGCTTCTACAAGACAACCCCAATCATCGTTTGTCGAAATTTTATAAATCACACAATGGTGTTTTATTTCATCGTACATCTATGTTGACGGAGCAATGGTGTGTTTGTATTCCTGAGAAGTACGTTGAATATCTCATATGGTACACTCACCTATCCTGGGGACATTATGGCCCCGAGAAGTGTAAAAGAAAAATTTCTGCCTATTGCTACGTACCCAATCTGCATAAGAGAATTCATAAACTGCTAAGCACTTGTTTAATCTGTCAGAAGGCAAAGCCCTTCAATCTTTCGAATGTCATACCTTTGAATCCTATCTACACTGAGCGTCCTAACCAAATAGTCAGTCTCGACTATGCAGGTCCACTTCCTAGAGGAAGAGGAGGTGCTAAGTACCTTGCTGTTTTGCTAGACCTCTTCACTAAGCACGTGCGTTTATACGCGATGAAGTCTTCCAGTGCAAAATCTTTAATAAGACGAATAGAAAAGGATTATTTTCCTCGTTTTGGTAAGCCGGAAACCATGTTGTCTGATAATGCTTCAAACTTCGTTGGAAAAGAGTGGAGACAGTTTCTTGCCAATAATGGTATTAGACAGATTCTAATCTCAAGATTTAGACCGTAAAGTAACCCGACAGAACGAGTCTTCAAAGAATTTAATCGTTTTATTCGCACCTATGTACCGAACCAGCAAACACGGTGGGTCGATTTCGTTACTCCATTTGAAGAGATTGTAAATAATCTTCCGCACACTTCGACCGGTTTCACACCTTCAGAACTAATCTCCAGGCAAAGGGAAAGCAATGAATGGACTGATCCTATCCCCAAGATAGAAGATCCAGAAGTCAACCTAGATAATAAGTTAAGACAAGCCCTGATCTCTCTCACAACTCATGCCAATTTAAGAAAAAAGGCATTTGACAAGCATGTCAATAAAGTTCTGTCGTATCGCCTGAACGAGCGTGTTCTTCTGAGAACACACTTCAAACCATCTCTCATCTTACGTAAAAATCGTAAGTGGCAACACCTATACGAAGGACCGTTTGTTATAGTCAGGAAGCCACATATTGGTTGTTACGTGTTGGCAGATCCAGTTAGTGGACGAATAAAAGGACTTTACCACCATGTAGACCTAAAGAAGTACCATGAAAAACATTAAAAAATATCATTTATTATGTTAAGCTGCAACTTGAAACAAGAGTGTGATCTGTTTAGAAAGTATGTGAGTCAACAGCATGTACATGTATTCTGCAGGTGACGTAATCATTTGAGTGAGGTGGACACAAAGTAATGATGGAGTTTGAAAGATATGAAGTGATTGAAGAAGGTACTCTACGGATTTGGAAAATAAGATTTGCTTTAGTTTTAAGGTAGTTTTAAGTTTCTTGAGCACGAGAAGACTGCAGTCGTTGGATTGAGTAAGGGATGTGCCAAAGTGCCACCTGCTGCTTTAGTATTAAGTTATGGCAAATCTCCTTTTTACCAAGTAGTAAAGGTTTTCTTTAAATCCCTCATTCAGACCAGAATGTCCGTATATGTGAAGTATTAACCTAAGTTAAGCTTTCAAAGGATTGATATTTTAAGTCGCTAGAATCATGTAGGATGCAAAACTGATACATTGTAATCTGTAGATTACACCGAGTATAAGCAGCAACATATAGTTAATGTACAAAGAAATGAATAATGGTAACCGTAACTGGAGAGCAACTTTAATTTATTTATTACTATGAGTCAACCAGTTAAGAAATTTGTATTTATAATAAGAATTAGGTCCTGTATTGGAGAAACTTAGAGAGACTATTCCTATGTCACGAGTATTATACAGAAACCTCGATATTAAGACGCCTAGTTGAGGACTGAGATAATCTGCTTATATTCTTCTGCTATGTCCGCATGCCGTGATTTTGAGATATATTTGAAGATGCTTTGGAAGCGGATTTGTGCGACATTTTAATACTGAAGTCAAGTTATGCCATGTGGATGACACTAAAAACGGTGGAGCCGAAGAATGAATTTGCTCAACTGATTATTTCACCTATTATCTATCTTCGTATCTTCATTTCCTTGCACTATCCTATTGTAGTTTTCTTCTTTAGCATTCTTACCTTTCTACCCTACCCGGCAGGGGAAGAAATTTGGAAATTGGTTCAAAAGACTTGACGTGTGTATATTGTGTGTATTGACGATCGTGGCTCGTTGGTTAATGCGTATCTGCAGTTACTTATCGAAATGTGATGTAAATCTGATTTGCTGTGAGCAAAAGCGTCCTAGGAAATAGGAATAATTTTCCCGATTTCTGTTAGATGAAGTTTTGAACGTGAACTGTTCGGCACGCCAAAGTGGGTATATTTTACTGATTATTGATGTAACCGAAAACAAAAAAAAAGCTTTTATAGAATAATAAGAAAAGGAAAAGAATCAGATTTAAAATACATGTAAAATCTAACGTGCATCAGAAGCACCATTCAGAATAGCAAACACGTTTTTCGTTAGGTCTTGGACAGTAATTAAAAAAAAAAAAAAAAACTATGTTTGTTTTGTAAATGATCCTTTTATTATAAGTAATTTTAGCATTACCTGTGCTACTCTGTGGTATAGAGACACCTATATGGACACGTATGGATTGCTGCGTGTGACTCAGTGACAAAATGATGGACACGTGTGTAAAATCGTAATTTGACACATGTACGGGCACGAAAACTAGTTGTCCCTTGTGTGAATCAAAACTGTAATAAACTTATGGACACGTGTGATGTTCCGCGTGTGAGGTAGCATTTCAAGTATTCTCACGCTGTAACGACGATACAGTGACTATCAGTCAAAGGATAGACAAGCTATTGTACTCACTGCAATAGGTGACAGTAGTCATTTTCATCGATGACTGTTGTTCGACGCTGGTGCAGTCAATTTACTGTCCAGGTTGACCATGTCACCTTGACGAGCTGCTCCAGTGCCCATGATTCAACAAAATGCACAAGTTATAAAACGATCGGTAGCCACAGAACTATCTGCCTCCGTGCAGGACGCGGACTGCCAACGCCGTCAAACCGCCAGTTCGTTACCACGTGACTGTGAAGCACTGTGGCAACATTCAATGACTGCTCGCCGGCCCGTACTCAACAATAAGCATTCCTCTCCATAACGGGCGCGAGCGTGCTCCAGATTTGAGATGAAAATGGACATAAAAATAATAAAATGTTGATAAACTACGCACGATTTTACTATATTTACATTAAAAGGACACTAATGATGACTTTTCCTTAACTATGAAAATTGCTACGGCAACATTGCTAAATACATTGCTTAAGAAAGACCTGTGCAAGACGAAACGTGTTTTGCTAATATTTGCTAACGAAAGAATATAAAACCTAGACACAAAATATGAATAATATACAATGATATGTACATAGTCTATGTAATAATTTTTATTGTCTTAAATTCTTACTCTATATTCCCTTAGATTAAGATGTTAGTTAATGAGCAAGTCCTAATACAGATTTTTTTTCTGTATTTTCATGTGCTGAAACATGAATTGGAATGAGATTAAGACAGCCACCAAACTGACTCATTCGTCATTGAACCAGTCATCAACTTTCCTGATTCCCGACATGACCCGATGGATCGTCCAGTCAAGAAATATCACTTTGCCCTTCACATAGTGAAATTCCCAGTGTTTTCCACCAGAATGTGAAAAGGTGATCCCCAGTTGCAGTGCAGTGAAAAGTGAAAGGCGAGGAAAGTATTCCCCTGTGAAAATCACCCGAGTTCATGGGAAATACTCCCAACTACGAAGTGAAGAGTGACGTCGCTACGAGAAAGACTGATAAATTTTTATGTTCTGTTCAAAATTGGTGGAAATGCACCAATACTGTAATCGAATTTTTTTTTTTTTGTCAATATTTATGTATATATGTATCTGTATGTGTATTTAATTTGTACTTGTATCTATGTTAGTATTTCAATGTTTCAATTGACTGAATGAGAGTAATTCTTGAGAACACGCAAAAGAAAAGGAATCCTTGAACACTTATGATGGCATCATGCCACAACCAAGTTTGTTAATGATCAAGCAACTGTGAGTAGCTTTGACGACTTAGTGTGAAACGTATATAATTCTATGTGCCTTATGTTATGTTTGTTTTGCTCCCTACAAGGAGAGATCCTTAAATACTTCATTCACTAAGTACGTGAATCCAATAATATTACGACTGCGCGTGAGTCGTAACGATCTTTCGGACTCATTACTCCTCACGCGGGAAGCGATGTAATATTATTGGTATTTCCGTCCTATGAAAGCTTTGAGTACCCTTTGAAAGACATTTGTTTTGTATAATTTACATAACTGTAAAGATGCGCATCTAGCGCGGACGCTAATACATCGATTGCGCAGTCAAAGAAACATTTTAACAGAAGCTGAACTGTCGTTCCGCTTCGATCTAAATAAAAGATGACAGTAAAAAAGTTTGTAGATCTTCAGATTTTTAATGTGCTTCTGCTTGTTATGTGAAAACGTAAAGGAGGTCGACTTTAAGTTAAAAAAGTGAGCGGTCTTGCTAGCGTGCAGACAACATTATTAATTAATAAAATTAAAGTAATTCATGTTCGAAACTGTAAATCAGCAAGTTATTGTTATCAGAGGTGTTGAACAGTGCAAGAATTGTCTTCAACGAAAGGAGAAAAGTAGTGACTATAATTTGTGACAAAAAAAAACGTGAACCAAGGAGACAGCACAGGACAGGCTGAAATCTGATGGCACCATACTGTTAGAAAAGTAATTATGTAAGTTGTATTGTTTATAAAATAGCCCTAATTTGCTAGTGAGAATTGTTTGAATATATTTATTGTTTACCAGACTTTTTATTCTGTTCTTTTCCTTTATACTTTTTTATCCTCCGTGCCATATTATTTTTATAAATGTCAAACAGCCTTTACTACAGCAGAGAATACTGCGGCATCCTGGTCGTAGACAGAAGGCCGCTCCTTGTCTTCTATACAACTCATAGCTGCCCCATTTATTAATGATTTCATCTGCAAATGCAATTTTTTTTTACTATTCATTGTTAAAGGTCCCTTAGGTAATTATAAAATTCATACTGATTACATAAAGAAATCCGGGTTGTTCTTTTCCAAATAATAGAAGTCTTTGCGTAATCAGAAACTAGCCTCCTTCTGACAACGATCAGGAGCCGACCAGAAGACGGACGTCTTCGACCGCTTTCGTGTGTCCTGTGGCAAAGCTGTGCCAAACTGGGAACACGGCACTCTAGTATGAAATACAGATTTAAATTGATAGAATTGAAATATATTTAACGTAATAATAATAATTTTTTATCATACTAGAAACACTGCATGTAAAATAACGCGAAAAAGACCCTCAATGCCTAAGTACAAATAACTGTAGGTAATCATCACAGTACATAGCAAGTGCAATTTACAACAACTGTCTGTTCACTTGTAAGAGTTGACTAAACGGCGTTCCGTGTCTAAGTGAGCGCTGGACGGTGACCTGTAACCAAGTGGGTGAGAGCTGCTCTTTTATCTTTCGAGTAGGCTTCTGTCCATTGTCGTCTGGTCATTGGCGGATTGTACTCGGTTGGCAACTGACCGAGGCGAAGTCGATATCTTCATCTTCACCGCCGCCCGTGGCTCTCGTGGAACTCGTTTTAGTGTCGAGTCTCTATGGCACTGGCACCAGCTCGAAGCTTTGCGGCTGTGGTGCTTTTGTCCTGGATATGACTTGTTTGGACGACACAGCAACATGGAAGCCAGCGACAGGTTCCTCCTAGTCTGCAGAGGAACGTCTTCTAGCATTTGTGGAAGATGGTCTGTGATACTTGTGCACATTCAGTGTTTCCATCTATGAAACACAGACAGATCAGCTGATGGTTCATTATCCCACACCACAAATTTACACTCAGTGGACGTTGACGTTCCACCTGACAAAGCCAAAGGGGATTGTCAACAGACCAGCAGTGCAAGTTTGGCATGATTGGCAAATGTGGCTTCATCAGTAAACAATATACATGATAAACCTGGTGCATCCTGTCTTAATGCCCATGTACAGAAGTTAACACCACTCTCATAATCATTTCCAAGCAGCCGTTGATGGAGAGAGACGTGATAAGGATGAAACTTTGATCTATGGAGGATGTGTAGGACACTTGCCTGACTCATGCTACTTCTTCCTGTGATTGTGCGGGAGCTAACGTGTGAATGAGCTGCAACAGCAGCAAGAACATTAATTTCCTCTTCTCCTGTCTCACTTGTTTCCTTCTGTTACGTTGTCTAGACGTTACACTTAACTGACTGAAAAGGTTGATAAATAATTGCCGAGATGGTTGACGTCTATTGGGATATCTTGCCGTACCGTACGAGAACAAACTGCATTCTTCCTACACTCTCCTTACACCAGGAGCATGTCGGCTTTTTCTGCATTGTTAAATCCCATCGTCCACTCACGACCTGCTGCATGGACTGTCAGACACTAACTCATCAGCAAGTTGGAATGCACCCAGTGAACAGACAAGGGCACTGTAGGCAAACATAACAACATCGTACCTAGCATCTACGCAGGTTGAATGTAACAGACAAGTGTCGGTGTGGTAACTTTTCAAAATTCGACATCTCGTAATCCACTCGGACTAGAATCTTGCAACAAACACCATTGACATTCTAATTAATACTACTTTTAGTTTTTTAATGTCAATCGGCATTGTTCCATTAAAAAGTGTATGCACAAAAAATACACATTCTAAGTATCATTATAATCTGTTTATTGTTTAACCGTATGAGCCCCTGACTAGAAATCCATTCTGTGAAAATCGCACATCAATAGTACTTTCCATTTTAGTAATATTTGCGGTGCAAATAATCCACCCTGTATAAGGATACTTTAAGAGCAGAGGTTTCTTACTCAGAAATCGCATTTGAATGTTGGTTGCTTGTGATAAGACTCAGTTATGCCTCGTGTGGGAAAGAGGAATGTTGCACAAGTTGATCGTGGCCTATCGAGACGGCAATTTATTATTCTGTAATATTGATGCTCGTATTAGTGGGGTCTCACCACTGACATACGAATACCAAGTGACTATTTTTTCGGGCAAATTTTCAATTTTCCTCATGCATTTTAAATCAAGACCCACTCACAGCTAATGTCTGTAATTTCTTTGTGTCTGTATACTGAGTCCATGGGTTTAGAAGGGCCACACTCAATGCCATACAGAATCTCAGTGGTGCAGCGTGTTTAGCGCCCGAGAGGAGAGACATAGTGCTCACATAGCTGTGCACCATCATATAGCCACATGACACACCTTTTATTAGCAAACTAGCTTGTTCGCAGCAAGTATGGTGTCAACAGGGACAATCGAATGACGTATAGAGCCACAAGGACTGTCGATAGGGCGACCTTTTTGTTGCTTCCCTTGATGCAATAGCAGAGGGAAGATTGCAGACAGTGATATACCCAACACATTAAATACAAGAGTGGCATTATGTTGCCTTTTCAGAGTAGTCTGAGTTCTGTGTACATCACAATGCTACACATATCCGTGTGTGGAGGCTCAAAAAGAATTAATGTTGCCAGACTGAAATCGCCAATGTCATACCATCCCAGCACCTCGAGTGATGATATGAGGCGCCCTTGGGTATACAATATTTGTGGTCCGCATAGCCAGTAATTTGGATAAAAACCGTTTCGTTTCTGATACGTTAACGTCTCAGAATTAATGTTTTCGAGATCCGTGGCATCATAACGCAAGGTCGCATGTTGCCAGTGCTGTCACAGTTCGACTGGTTCGCTGCTAGCACTGTCTCCAGCTATAGGTCATGAACTAAAATTTGGAAACACCAAAAACATAACCCATCACTGTGCTTACATGGTGTAGGACAACCGTTGGCATTCAAAACAGCTTCCAGTTGTCTCGAAAAATAAAGAAGCTGTATGGTATACCATTCTTCCTGCAAAATAGTGTGAAGTTCGGGTAACGATGATGGGAGTGGATAGCGATCAACCACCCTTCTACCCACAGTAGACCATAAACTCTCAATGAGATCTAGAGACTGTGGTGGCCAGGAGAGGCATGACAGTTCATCCTCACACTCACAAAACCAGTCCTGGACGATGCGAGCTGTATGAACATGGGCCCGCTCATCTTGGATCACAGCATCACAATTGGGGAACAAACCTCATACCATGGGGTAGACCTGATCAGTCAAAATGGTCATATAATCCTTGGCAATAATAAGTATTGGGACAAAGCAGTTTCTGTCCCACTGTCCATTGTTGCCAGGTGTATCCAAGATTGCAGCGATGACGTCATCTAAGATGGCGGATTTTGGTGGGAAGTTTGAATTTTCGTGGGAAGATAGGGCAATTGGGCTACCTCCACTAACCTAAACCTGTCCCCCAGAAAATGGCATGAAGTTAAAATTCCATCAGCACAATACAACACACCCCTACTAACCTAAGAAAATAGATGGGGAAAGAAAGGGCAGTTGAGCTACCTCTACTAACCTAATTCACCCAAACACCCCCTCATCCTAGTAAATGGTGGGAGAGGAGTCGACCTGTGCTGTACATAAGTCTTTATTATTTTGTGTGCACTATTTATTTAAGCAATTTGATGCAGTACAGCCATCCAGTGCATTAACCACGAGGTCTGGACTCCAACTGACATAGTACACAGTACCACCACCAGAGGGCTCTCTCATCCATGACATAATCCAAGATGGCTTCATGACGTCAACTGATGCCACAAATACTGTTATCCAAGATGGTGGGAAACAGTGTGTTTGCCATGAGGTCCAGGCGTAGTACACAGTACTGCCACCAGACAGCACTGTCGTCCATTCCGTGATGTAATCCAAGATGGTGGAGGAAATGGTGGGAAACAGTGTGTTCACCATGAGGTCTGGAGTCCAACTGGTCTGGTACACAGTACCGCCACCATAGAGTGCTGTCGTCCATTCCGTGATGTAACCCAAAATGGCTGTCTGGAGAGGAAAATAACTCCGCCTGCACTGGGCTGCTGGTGAGAGGAAGGAATGCACTTTATTTATTTTGGACTAATTTATTTATGGATCGATTTGAGAGATATTATATTCATCACACTGATACAAAACATACGCTTTGACATGCTTGGGGTCACACCACACAGCCCACAGACCTGTAAACTACTAAATAATGATCTGCAGATACGCAAACAACTCCTAATTTACCGAAATAATTTCAGTACAGACATGCAAACTCTTCCTAAATAATGCAGTACACTGATGTGCAGACCTGAAATCAACTCGTAAACTGCCCAAATAAAGCATATCTCAGCCTAAAGACCTGCTCAGAAAAGAATGCAACAGACACACAAACAACGTATGCAGGCATCGCCCACTGCCCTCTGTCCACCAGGTCACACACTCCGAGAAGTCAGGACGCACCGGCACTCCCCACGAATTTACGAACTGCCGCTGGTTCACGTCCCTCAAAAATGAGGCGGCAACATCCCTTTCATACTTCGTAACCGAGGAATTTCTCTCGAAATACGTGTTCACCTATGCACCATTGCTGACGCTGCCAGATGGGGGCGAAGACCTAGTTGCAGAGTGCAGACACTCCAAGGGCACTCGCACATCGATGTTGCTGCAAGCCAGCGCCAGAAGCAAGCCAGCACAAGCCTTCACTCTCACTCTGCTGCCGACAGCATATGAAAGTACTTCAAGTGTTATACTGACATCTATCTAAATAAGTGCGAAGTCATCCTCTGGACCACACATGCATGTGTTTACCATTGCTGGTGTGATGGTGCATAGCTGTGGTGCAGGTCCAGTGGGACGGACCTCCGTTCACCATTGTTTCCTGCAGATGTGACTTCCAGTAGTAAAACTGTTTTGCACAGATCGCTAAATTGCACTGACAGTTAAACCTGCAAAAGTTATCTACAGATCATCAAATACATACAAGACTCCCAAGAATATTTGAAGCAAGGAACATATTTACCAGTGTAACTACAATTAAAAATTACGCTTGCTGCTACAGTCTGACACAGACTGATGTACAGGTAATGTCTCATCTTGACAGCTGTGGTTCTGGAACAAATCTTGGTATCTATAGTGCACGTAATTTTCCACATAAAAAATCTCTGATACCCTCGTGGTTACTGAAGTGCTGAATGTATATGTCCCTCACGCTAGGACACTCACTCATCTTCTCTGATCATACCATGACATAAGGCACAGTAACTTTACACTCCAATATATACACATTTTACACAAACAGTGCAGTTATCGTTTGTATCCGTACAGTACTCAAAAAAATTAAGGTATGCCTACACTCACACCGGCTATATTCTCGATTCTCCACATTCCTAGGAAATTATCTAACAGTCTTACAATCAGCGCTTCTGGAAGGTGCTGCATCCTGCCAAGATTCCCTCAAACAAGTGTTATGAAGGACAGGCATCTGGCACTATGTGTGATAACGAATACCGCACCTGTGGACGAAATGCTTGGAAAGACATCACTGACACGAGCTGGTGTGCTGTAATCATTATCATAATCGATAGACAACAAGGAAAACGCAAACTCGTCCTTCCTCGTGGTCCTAATGCGGCAACCCATCCATCACGTGTTACCCTTCCTTCTTTCAACATACACAAACGTTCTCACCACTATTTAGAGGCTCCTATATCCCAGCACAAAGGATGTCTTGTGATTGAATGGGGGATTATCACAGGCTCTTATCGAATTTACCAGTCGAATTACTGATGCCACCAGTGTGGAAGCACTGTCCACCTTTTTTTCTTTCTGCTGACAAGACTTTCAGCAGCAAAAAACTATTTTACACTGATCCCCATATTGCACCGACAACAAAAGTGCAAAGTGGTCTACAAATCGTCAAATACGGAAAGACTCTTACTCAATTACACTGTTCTGCCACTGAGGACAGGAGCTGGAATATTAGAGCATCGAACAGATCTCCAACCGGGCAATATATCACCGGGCAGATGTAGTAAACGTACATTTCCTATCCTGTGCCATACAAAATCATCCCTTTTACATCATTCATAAATATACCGCAAAGACAGACAGCACCATATATACTCCTTGCCGCCCTAGATATTTCCCTGTGATGTCGGCGGCAATCCACCCCTGATGAGAGACAAGAGCACACTCAGTGGACCGAAGTTACTCTCAGAACTGTTCTACAAATTCGGGCTCATTCCCCCCTTGGCACAAATGCATTACTGTTTCTGATCCAGACCTGCTTGCTTGCTTTTCTACACCCATCTCCAGACTCTGGGATTACAAGAACACATGTATTTTCACATTGTTTGCCATAATATTACACCACTTTTGTGGTACTTCTTGATATCAAGTACAGAGCAGTATTCGGACTCATTCCCCCCTTGGCACAAACGCATTACTGTTTCTGATCCAGACCTGCTTGCTTGCTTTTCTACACCCATCTCCAGACTCTGGGATTACAAGAACACATGTATCTTCACATTGTTTGCCATAATATTACACCACTTTTGTGGTACTTCTTGATATCAAGTACACAGCAGTATCCTACCGATTGCTCGCGCAACATAATTCCAAAGATATAGACTGGAAACTATTTCTCTAAAAAACCCAAAACTTTAGCTAGGTGGGGCATGCTGTAAACCACTAACTAGAAACTTGTAATGACTGCGAAGACATTTACGCGGAAACTCGATAAAAATAGAGAAAACAGATATTTCCAATTGTGAATACCGATGTCAATGATGTAGCAATTTCCAAATCATCCCTATAACTTGCAAGATGAACTAAGGTGTTTCTCATGTCAAGAGAACTGGCAAACGTGTCTTCCACATGCTAGATGCACACACCACAATCTATCTTTTCTCAACTAAATGAAGGCACGAAATGTGCAGAAGCAGTCATCCAAACAATTTACATGGGAAGGAATAATGGTCCAGTGCAAACACACCTGCATATTCAATCTCCTCAAATTTCCACACGATCACGAAAGCTATCCAGCACATAGTATTAGTTCGCTATTCGGTCGTCTAGAGGACAATATGGCTAAGTCATCTACATTCCTACACTCCAACGGACCTCTCCATTCTGACAGCTCCTACAGTTACCGGGAAATGTGAATCATCCCCACATGCCGAGCACGTACAAGTACACTCAATCATCCTACAAAATCGGCAACATAAATATTTTATCCCTGTACTTACAACTAAATGTTACAATCGTGGTCTCAATTGAACGACATTCGACAATGAGCACAATATCGGAAATACACCCTGTTGATGGCTGTGGCTCTGGAAATAGAAATATCAGCACCATTCTTATGACTTGACATACTCTTCCCTTTCCTACCACAATACTCGACATTAAATCCATAACTTCCTTATGAATGTACATAGTCATTTCGTTTGCATATGTCGGAACACAAACACATACTTTATAAGCCTGATGCCCAAAGTGAACCTATCACCCACCCCCTACTAGTAAATAAAATACTTTATCAATAACTGATCTCTGGCGATACGCAATAATACTGACCGAAAATCAACTATGAGTGGACAAGTTTTTCTTGCGAGTGCTACCTATGATATTTAATCGTCTTACAAACCGCCAGATGTTAAAAAACCTGATCCCAACAACTACTGTATGTACTGTTATAAGCGGTCTTGGTTCTACAAGTGCACACAAGAACCCATGTTAAAAGCTATACCGGCTTTATAAATGGATATATAGCATTACCTACGACTCGTGTTTTTTCCAGACAAATACGGCGACGTTGATCATAGGAGCGTATATTATCACACCAGCAGTCTGGTTATAGGAAGCCAATGATGCAACCTCGTCATGAAATCACTTAATTTTGAAAGTGATTCAGCTAAGGAACGTGGTATGTAAGCAGTATTTGCGACTCCCTGACGCCACCCCCAGTTCCGCCCCAGCGGGGTGGACTTTGTCGTGGGAGACATCCGTGACACATGTATGTACACAGACACACAGAAAACAGAGCAAACGCTCTCTAAATGTGGAGGTGACTGGATACAATCGAGTACAGTGCTATACTACACCTGCCAATCAGTGCATTTGGGCTTGGTGTTAGCAGATGTGCTACATTTACCAGCAGTTTTAGTACACAGAACGAGAGCTTATGTCAAGATCGGGTGACTTAAGTTAGTGGAAGTAGCCCAACTGCCCTTTCTTTCCCGCCATTTCTTAGGTTAGTAGAGATAGCCCAAGTGACCTTACTTTACCGCCAAAATTCAAACTTCACGCCAATTACTAGGAAGAGGTGGCGATCGGATGACTTGAGTTAGTGGAGGTAGCCCAACTGCCCTTTCTTTCCCCATCCATTTTCTTAGGTTAGTAGAGGTATGGTCCATTTTCGTAATGGAATTTAAACTTCCCGCCATTTTCTGGGGGAGGGGGTTAGGTCAGTGGAGGTAGCCCAACTGACCTATTTTCCTGCCAAAATTCAAACTTCCTGCCAAAATCCGCCATCTTGAATGACGTCACAGCCGCCATCTTGGATGACATCATGTGTTGTTACCAAGTGTACATGCCGCCATCTTGGATGTCGTCATCGCCGCCATCTTGGATATATCTGGCAACAATGGGGAGTGGGGCAGAAATGGCTTTTTCCCAATAGTGTAATAACACCTTCCAGAGCAACCAGGAGCCCCATGGAATACTACAATGTGGCTGCTCATTTTGTAATGGAACCCATGGCATGTTTGACTAAAATGACATGAATGCGGTCCCTAGTTGGTAACAGTCTGAAACGAGATACATCGGACCGGCATTCATGGATTCCATACCAAGTTGTCTTCTGATGGGCATTCATGTCACTAACGAGGGTTTTGGAATTCCAGTGCGCACCTTCAAATCCCTTCATGTCGTTCTGATGCTGACACGATTCGCGAGAGCGACACTCAGTTCTGCAGTGACGTTTGCAGCTGTACTCCTCATATTTTTCGTCACAACCTTCTTCAATGACCATCCATCACTATCCCTCGAGACACATATTTTTCTCCGTTGTGATTTAGAGGAAGATGTTTCTCCGTTTTCCCTCTATGTCGTATAATGTTTCGATACGGTGTCTCTTGAAACATTAAACATTCAGGCTACCTTGTTTACAGGAGCACCCACTAAACGAGCAGCAACAATTTGCCCACTTTCGATTTCACTTAGCTCCCGTATAATGAAATGAAAATGTATGGTTCCAGAGCCCTTTTCAGGTCTCAAATATCTGTGTTGTATGCAGGGTGTTACAAAACGGTACGGCCAAACTTTCAGGAAACATTCCTCACACACAAAGAAAGAAAATACGAGGCCTGTTCAGAAAGTAAGCTCCGATTGATTGCCAAATTGAAACCACAGTGAACATCAGAAATGTTTTACTTGTAACAATTAGCTACACCTTTCAGCTACTTCTCTACGTAGTCGCCGTTCTGACTTAGACTTTTGTCATAGCGTTGTACCAACTTTTCAATAGCCTCATCATAGAAGGCAGCCGCCAGTGCTTTCCGCCAATTCTCCACGCTGGCCTATACCTCGTTGTCTGTGTCAAAATGTTGTCTTCAGAGACAGCGGTTCATGTGACCAGAGATGAAACTCAGGGGGAGACAATTGCGGACTGTATTGGGGGTAATCTCACATTTCCATTTGAAAACGATGCAGGAGCATCGTCATTGCCCCTGCAGAATGCGGCTGAGAATTGTCTTGAAGAAGAAACAGCACGACAGTTATGTAATGTTAGCTGCATAGCTTCAGGCGAAATTTCTCACCAGGCCCTCGTACTTGGCGGCAGACACTATTTTCTAGACACTGCGAGCTCAGAAATGAGAAGAGCGACGTGATGCTAACTGGGGTTATACTAGAGACACTACCCAACACATCTGTGCAAAGCTTTATCGGATTTTCATAGTCGTTTCCATTTCGCGACCGATCGGAGCTTACTTTCTGAACGCCCCTCGTATGTTATGTGGACATGTGTCCGGAAACGCTTACTTTCCATGTTAGAGCTCATTTTATTACTTCTCTTCAAATCACACTAATCATGGAATGGAAACACACAGCAACAGAACGTACCAGCGTGACTTCAAACGCTTTGTTACAGGAAATGTTCAAAATGTCCTCCGTTAGCGACGATACATGCATCCACCCTCCGTTGCATGGAATCCCTGATGCAGCCCTGGAAAATGGCGTATTGTATCACAGCCGTCCACAATACGAGCACGAAGAGTCTCTACATTTGGTACCGGGGTTGCGTAGACAAGAGCTTTCAAATGCCCCCATAAATGAAAGTCAAGAGGGTTGAGGTCAGGAGAGCGTGGAGGCCATGGAATTGGTCCGCCTCTACTAATCCATCGGTCACCGAATCTGTTGTTGAGAAGCGTACGAACGCTTTGACTGAAATGTGCAGGAGCTCCATCGTGCATGAACCACATGTTGAGTCGTACTTGTAAAGGCACATGTTCTAGCAGCACAGGTAGAGTATCCCCTATGAAATCATGATAACGTGCTCCATTGAGCGTAGGTGGAAGAACATGGGGCCCAATCGAGACATCACCAACAATGGCTGCCCAAACGTTAACAGAAAATCTGTGTTGATGACGTGATTGCACAATTGCGTGCGGATTCTCGTCATCCCACATATGTTTATTGTGAAAATTTACAATCTGATTATGTAGGAATGAAGTCTCATCCGTAAAGAGAACATTTGCACTGAGATGAGGATTGACACATTGTTGGATGAACCATTCGCAGAAGTGTACCCGTGGAGACCAAACAGTTGCTGATAGTGCCTGCACACGCTGTACACGGTACGGAAACAACTGGTTCTCCCGTAGCACTCTCCATACAGTGACGTGGTCAACATTACCTTGTACAGCAGCAACTTCTCTGACTCTGAAATTAGGGCTGTTGTCAACTGCACGAAGAATTGCCTCGTCCATTGCAGGTGTCCTCGTCGTTCTAGGTCTTCCCCAGTCGCGAGTCATTGGCTGGAATGTTCCGTGCTCCCTAAGACGCCGTTCAATTGCTTCGAACGTCTTCCTGTCGGGACACCTTCGTTCTGGAAATCTGTCTCGATACAAACGTACCGCGCCACGGCTATTGCCCCGTGCTAATCCATACATCAAATGGGCATCTGCCAACTCCGCATTTGTAAACATTGCACTGACTGCAAAACCACGTTCGTGATGAACGCTAACCTGTTGATGCTACGTATTGATGTGCTTGATGCTAGTACTGTAGAGCAATGAGTTGCATGTCAACAGAAGCATCGAAGTCAACATTACCTTCCTTCAGTTGGGCCAACTGGCGGTGAATCGAGGAAGTACAGTACATACTGACGAAACTAAAATGAGCTCTAACATGGAAATTAAGCGTTTCCGGACACATGTCCACATAACATCTTTTCTTTATTTGTGTGTGAGGAATGTTTCCTAAAAGTATGGCCATACCTTTTTGTAACACCCTGTATATGCAGACTCAAGCGACGAATGAAAGTTTGTACCAAGGCTTGAATTCGAACCACTCACTCCTTACTGGGCAGATGCTCCAACCACTATGCCACCCTGGCACTGTGGCATTGTACAACTGTACGGACTACCCCAGCATGCCTCACTCTTCAGTCTAAATTCCCATTCACGACTCAGACCACTTGGCATTTCCCCTAAACTCGAAAAGCATCGCAGAGGCTCTCTAACAATATTGGAATAGCACCTCAGCATTAAATGAAATAGGAGACCCTGCTTGAAACCCAGGCATAGGTGTTTCAATCAAGTGGAAGTATATGGTTCCAGTGACCTTTTCAGGTCTCAAACGTCTGTCACATATATGTGTAGACTGAAGCGATGACTGAAAATCTGTACCAAGGCTGGGATTCAAACCCAGGTCTCCAGCTCACTAAGAACTTCAGTTTGCATGTATACGTTAGGTTAGGTTAGTGTTTCTTAACGTCCCGTCGACAACGAGGTCATTAGAGACGGAGCACAAGCTCGGGTTAGGGAAGGATGGGGAAGGAAATCGGCAGTGGCCTTTCAAAGGAACCATCCCGGCATTTGCCTGAAACGATTTAGGGAAATCACGGAAAACCTAAATCAGGATGGCTGGAGACGGGATTGAACCGTCGTCCTCCCGAATGCGAGTCCAGTGTGCTAACCACTGCGCCACCTCGCTCGGTGCATGTATACGTCATAGGTGTTTGGAGACTTGGAAAGGACTCTGCAACCATACAGTTTCGTTTTGTTACAGCACCTATCCCTTGGTTTCAGGCAGGATATCCCGTTTTGTTCGATGCTGAGATGCTTTTCCAGTACAGCTGGAGTGCATCTGCAATGCTGTTAGAGATAAGGGGGAACACCAAGTGGGCTAAAGCGTGAATAGGAGTTTGGACTGAAGAGGGAGGAATGGTAGGGATGTCTGTGCAGATGTGGGCAGCCGCTGTGTCAGGGTGGCGTAATGGTTAGCGCATGTGCCTAGTGAACAGAAGATCCGGGTTCAAATCCAAGTCTAAGCACAAATTTTCATTCGTTGCTTCAGTCATCGGCATATATACAACCCACATAATGTACTGACCACGTAAAATACTGTTCTGAGCAGGACCAATGACAGGTTGAGAATACTGCACTGGCACCACTCATGGTTAAATACAACAGCGCAACCTGCAGGGTTGGCTAGCATCTGTGCTTATGGTCAAGCATGCATTTCTCGCGTTGTTTCCACGTTTTTGTGCAATCCCTGTATTTCGTCAACAGAAAACAACTGTTTATGGATTACTGAGAGACTGGCACGCCACCACTCACCAGTCATAGCAGTTGACGAGTGCTGGCATGGCGTTAACACCATAGAAAGAGCGACTCATATCTCGCAGCTGCACTCGGTTGGACTTGATAGCCAACCTGGTTGAAGCTGTCGCTGCCAGAGTGGCAGTTTTGCCTACTAAATTTTGCTTCCTGGATTCCCTCAAATCACCTACAAATTTTATCACCTATTCGTCCTACAACCCTTTACATACGCTACAAGTTGAATTACGTTATTTGATAATGTCACTGATGGTGCAGTTTCAATGGACAGCAGCGCACACCATACTCTGAGGTGACACAAGTCGTGGAGTAATGATATGCAAATACACAGATGGCGGTAGTATGACGTACACAAGGTAAAAAAGGGCAGTGCATAGGCGGAGCTGTAATTTCTACTCAAACTGATGCATGTGAAAGTGTTTCCAACCCGATTAGGGCCGCACGACGGGCATTTACAGACTTTGAACACGGAGTGGTAGTTGGAGCTAGACAAACGGGACACTCCATTTCAGAAATAGATAGGAAATTCAATATTCCGAGATCCACAGTTTCAGAAGTGTGCCGACAATACCAAATTTCAGGCTTTCCCTCTGACGGCGGACAACGCAGTGGCCAAAGGTCTTCAATTAACAGCCGGCCGGTATGGCCGAGCGGTTCTAGGCGCTTCACTCTGTAACCGCGCGACCACTACGGTCGCAGGTTCGAATCCTGCCTCGGACATGGATGTGTGTGATATCCTTAGGTTAGTTGGGTTGAAGTAGTTCTAAGTTCTAGGGGACTGATGACCTCGGATGTTAAGTCCCATAGTGCTCAGAGCCATTTAAACCTTCTTCAATTAACGACCGAGAGCAGCGCCATTTGCGTAGAGTTATCAGTGCCAACAGACAAGGAACACTGCGTGAAATAACTGCACAAAAAATGCAGGATGCACGACGAACGTATCCGTTAGGACACTGCAGGGAAATTTGGTGTTAATGGGCTATGGCTGCAGATGACCTACGCCAGTGCTTTTGCTAACAGCACGACATCGCCTGCAGCGCCTCTCCTGGTATCGTGACATGTTGGTTGATCCCCAGACGACAGGAGTCCCGATTTAAGTTGGTAACAGCTGATGGTAGCGTTCGATTGTGGCGCAGACCTCACGAAGCCATTGACCCAAGTAATCAACAAGGCACTGTGCATACTGGTGATGACTCCATAATAGAGTGGGCGGTGTTTACATGGAATGGACTCTGTCCACTGATCCAAGTGAACCGATGATTAACTGGAAATGGTTATGTTCGGCTACCTGAAGACAATTTGCAGCCATTCATGGACTTCATGTACCAAAACAACGATGGAATTCTTATGGACACAATGCGCAATGTCACCAGGCCACAATCGTTCGCGGTTGGCTTGAAAAACACTGTGGACATTTCGAAAGAATGATCTGGCCATATAGGTCGCCCGGTACGAATCCCATCGCACATTTATGGACTATAATGGAGAGCTCAGTTCGTGCACAAAATCCTGCACCGGCAACATTTTTGCAGTTATAGACGGCTATAGATGCACCATGGCTTCTGCAGGTGACTTTCAACGACTTGTTGAGTCCATACCATGTCCATTTACTACACTAAGTCAAGCGAAAAGAGATCGGGCACGATATTAGGACATATCCCATAACCCATAATCTCTCAGTGTATTAAACTACTGTTATTAGTTTATGTTGCTAGGAATTCCTCCTGTGTAACTATTTTTCTTTTTTTGTAAAATACTTTATTTCCCTTGTTGCTTTGGATGTTAATCTTGTAGTTACTTTCTGTTCTACCTTCATCTGTCCTTAATACCACATCTCTTTCTCTTTTCGTCTCTCTTATTTCTACCATCTCCTGTTGTTGCTGTTATGGTCTTCAGTCCTGAGACTGGTTTGATGCAGCTCTCCATGCTACCATATCCTGTGCAAGTTTCTTCATCTCCCAGTACGTACTGCAACCTACATCCTTCTGAATCTGCTTAGTGAATTCATCTCTTTGTCTCCCTCTACGATTTTTACCCTCCACGCTGCCCTCCAATGCTAAATTTGTGATCCCTTTATGCCTCAGAACATGTCCTACCAACCGGTCCCTCCTTCTTCTCAAGTTGTGCCACAAACTCCTCTTCTCCCCAATTCTATTCAATACCTCCTCATTAGTTATGTGATCTACCCATCTAATCTTCAGCATTCTTCTGTAGCACCACATTTCGAAACCTTCTATTCCCTTCCTGTCCAAACTATTTATCGTCCATGTTTCACTTCCATACATGGCTACACTCCGTACAAATACTTTCAGAAACGACTTCCTGACACTTAAATCAATACTCGATGTTAACAAATTTCTCTTCTTCAGAAACGCTTTCCTTGCCATTGCCAGTCTACATTTTATATCTTCTCTACTTCGACCATCATCAGTTATTTTGCTCCCCAAATAGCAAAACTCCTTTACTACTTTAAGTGTCTCATTTCCTAATCTAATTCCCTCAGCGTCACCCGACTTAATTCGACTACATTCCATTATCCTCGTTTTGCTTTTGTTGATTTTCATCTTATATCCTCCTTTCAAGACACTGTCCATTCCGTTCAACTGCTCTTCCAAGTCTTTTGCTGTCTTTGACAGAATTACAACGTCATCAGCGAACCTCAAACTTTTTATTTCTTCTCCATGGATTTTAATACCTACTCCGAATATTTCTTTTGTTTCCTTTACTGCTTGCTCAAAATACAGATTGAATAACATCGGGGAGAGGCTACACCCCTGTCTCACTCCCTTCCCAACCACTGCTTCCCTGTCATGCCCCTCGACTCTTATAACTGTCATCTGGTTTCTGTACAAATTGTAAATAGCCTTTCGCTCCCTGTATTTTACACTTGCCACCTTTAGAATTTGAAAGAGAGTATTCCAGTCAACATTGTCAAAAGCTTTCTCTAAGTCAAAAATGCTAGGAACGTAGGTTTGCCTTTCCTTAATCTTTCTTCTAAGATAAGTCGTAAGGTCAGTATTGCCTCACGCGTTCCTCTATTTCTACGGTATCCAAACTGATCTTCCCCGAGGTTGGCTTCTATCAGTTTTTCCATTCGTTGTAAAGAATTCGTGTTAGTATTTTGCAGCTGGGACTTATTAAACTGATAGTTCGGTAATTTTCACATCTGTCAACACCTGCTTTCTTTGGGATTGGAATTATTATGTTCTTCTTGAAGTCTGAGGGTATTTCGCCTGTCTCATACATGTTGCTCACCAGATAGTAGAGTTTTGTCAGGACTGGCTCTCCCAAGGCCGTCAGTAGTTCTAATGGATTGTTGTCTACTCCCGGGGCCTTGTTTCGACTTAGGTCTTTCAGTGCTCTGTCAAACTCTTCACGCAGTATCGTATCTCCCATTTCATCTTCATCTACATCCTCTTTCATTTCCATAATATTGTCCTCAAGTACATCGCCCTTGTATAGACCCTCTATATACTCCTTCCACCTTTCTGCTTTCCCTTCTTTGCTTAGAACTGGGTTTCCATCTGAGCCCTTGATATTCATACAAGTGGTTCTCTTTTCTCCGAAGGTCTCTTTAATTTTCCTGCAGGCAGTATCTATCTTACCCCTAGTGAGATAAGCCTCTACATCCTCACATTTGCCCTCTAGCCATCCCTGCTTAGCCATTTTGCACTTCCTGTCGATCTCATTTTTGAGACGTTTGTATTCCTTTTTGCCTGCTTCATTTACTGCGTTTTTTTATATTTTCTCCTTTCAGCAATTAAATATTTCTTCTGTTACCCAAGGAGTTCTACTAGCCCTCATATTTTTACCTACTAGATCCTCTGCTGCTTTCACTACTTCATCTCTCAAAGCTACCCGTTCTTCTTCTACTGTATTTCTTTCCCCCACTCGTGATAATTTTTCCCTTATGCTCTCCCTGAAACTCTGTACAACCTCTGGTTTAGTCAGTTTATCCAGGTCCCATCTCCTTAAACACTCACCTTTTTGCAGTTTCTTCAGTTTTAATCTACAGTTCATAACCAAAAGATTGTGGTTAGTGTCCACATCTGCCATTATATAATCTAATTGATACCTGCTAGTACCTCCAGGATTCTTCCATGTATACAACCTTCTTTTATGATTCTTGAACCAAGTGTTAGCTATGATTAAGTTATGCTCTGTGCGAAATTCTACTAGACAGCTTCCTCTTTCATTTCTTACCCCCAATCCATATTCACCTACTATGTTTCCTTCTCTCCTTTTTCCTACTCTCGAATTCCAGTCACCCATGACTATTAAATTTACGTCCCCCTTCACTAACTGAATAATTTTTTTTTTATCTCATCATACATTTCATCAATTTCTTTATTATCTGCAGAGCTAGTTGGCATATAAACTTGTACTACTGTAGTAGGCGTGGGCTTCGTGTCTATCTTGGCCACAATAATACGTTCACTATGCTGTTTGTAGTAGCTTACCCGTACTCCTATTTTTTTTTATTCATTATTAAACCTACTACTGCATTACCCCTATTTGATTTTGTATTTATAACCCTGTTTTCACCTGACCAAAAGACTTGTTCCTACCATCTCATACTAAGTTCATTTTATTCTTTCTATTCCCTCACTGTCTTTCTTCGAAGATATACACTTAACCAATCCAACTCATCCCTACATCGGCCACATCTCACTTAGAACAATACTTCTCTGTTCCCACACCTCTATGATTATCAGTGTGAGAGACGTAACTACTTTAAATGCTTATTGGCACTACAAGAAGAAATTTAATGTAGCACTGTCTCTGATCATGAGTTTAGCACTCCTCTAATTTTCTGCGCGTAATTTTAATGTATGTAAGGAGCGATCAAAGAGTTTCCGTTTGAGGGCGTTGCTGCAGCTTATACGCAACGGGGCACTACTCTGATGCTTCCAGGCAAGGGATTAGTGTCGCATTCGTGTCTTTTCGACGTGCATGTCGAAAATGTGAAAACATTAAGTGTGGCGAAGTTATTACCAAATGCGTCCAAACAAGGCCAAACTGCAGTTATTCTTTTCTTGGCTATAGAAGGACAAACACCCGGAGATATCCATTGGAGAATGAAGAGTGTTTAGCAGAAACGACTGTTGTGGAATGGTGCGCCAAGTTCCAGGCTGGTCGCGATTCGATCCAAACACCGGTCAATCAGGGAGGCCAGCCTCATCCGTTACAGACAAAAAGCTCTAGATATTCGAGCATCCGTCCTATGGTCCTATGGTTGTGTACCCCCCACCCGATTATCGTTATCGGTCCGTTAAAATGCCTTTGAATGGTTAACTATTCCAGTGCGACTAGTATGCGCAGCATGGAGTTATCGATTTCTTCACGCAGCAAGACTCAATTTTTTACCAAAGAGGTGCCTTCAACCTGGTGTGTCAGAGGGATTATTGCCTTAATGTTCACGGCGATATTGCCTGATTCGCGTACCGATTCAGGGCTATATGGTCTTCAAACGGAAACTTTTTGGTCGCCTCCTTGCGTATGAGTATTTGTTATTGCTCTTGTTTGAAAACTGTGAAAAGAGCCACACTACGGAAAATAATGGACGAAAGCCATATGCCCTTTCATATTACCCTAGTTAGTAAAGGTTTACATGGTGCAACTAAAATCAAACTACAAACGCAGACTTATTATTGCTTAATCTAAACGTTATTTTATACAATCTCCTAAGATTAAAATGACACTGAGGCCACGTCTAATGTCGAATTCGCAAAAGTTAATTTGCAACAAGACCATCGCCCTTTCAGAATGCATCGATATCAGTACACTCCAGAGTTCAGCAACCCAGCGGCAGAGCCTGTGAATCCAAATGTCTTACTCCTAGAACAACAAACATGGCATAAAATCGTCCATTCAGCAAACACAACACCCCTAATCAGTCCTTCCTCATGTGGTTACCATCATATACTGACGATTGAAGGCGCGTGGACCGTACTTTCATTTAACGCAGTCTAATTTTATATAATTAACAACGTCCCAGTGCCTAAATCTCTTGCACAGACGCGAAGTCATCGATTACCGCATAACTAACTGTTAGTTAAGTCACTTAAACACTTATCATACTGGCACATGCGACGCCTCACAGCCGTTTAAGGTGTGAACTTGCCCCCAGACGCTCTGTGGCTATCTTGGCGTAAGTCCAGTTGACGGTCCTCTGTAATCGCCTACGTACAAACACACACACACACATACACACACACACACACACACACACACACACACACATACACATACACACACACACGCACACACACACACACACACACACACACACACACACGGAGCTAACTGGAGTAAACCAGACACAGGGCAGAGCGGCTATCAGGAAGTATTTTTTCTGTTGGGTTACCACTTAACCACACTGTAAGTTTCGACAAGTTGGGAATTAAGATATATTGTACAACTAGGCTGCAACTCGGGCAACAATACATATCATTGCATTACGACAGTCGTATTTTCGTGTTGAGATAGTCGCCTTCGACAGTTCACTTAGCCACCTAGACTAGGTCTCAGGAGGTATTACAGGTCTGTCAGTCAGCATCTCTATTTTATATTTCACTCATATCGTAATGCATTTCAGTGGCGGATTTATATACAGGCCCACTAGGCACGGGGGCCTAGGGGTGGCATCTTAAGGGAGGCGGGGTTTTTTTCTCTGTACTCATTTTAACCTTTTACGTTTTAAAATAACTGCACTTATAAACGACAAAAGTTTTTAATACTGTTAAACAACTTGCTACTTTAAATAACCCTTAAGAACGAAATTCGACAATACAAGCTTGGAAATATAATAGTTTACTTGGTGACTGAATGGAAATTTAACATTGGGTTTCTGTCTGGTATCGTCTTCATGATTGTTCAAAGTATTTTGAAGTAAGCTGTCAGAACGGCAATCTACAACGCAATGACTGAAACGTTGTTATTCCGAGAATGTTGTCGGCTTCTACTTAACGCTACAATATTTTCCCCGTGAAAATACCGGGACCCCCGAAAAGCTGTGATAAAATAATCAGCAGTTTCTTAAATACTGTAACATGTGTGGGACTCAGTATGTAAAACCTGACTCTACTTAAATTTCTTTTAGAAGTTATGGGGAAGTATCAAGTCAACCCTCCAATACTGTAATTAAAATGAAAGCTCTGTCGTCTTCAGTTTCTGAGCTTTGATTTAATGGCACCCATTTAACAAAAATGGTAATACTGGGAGTGTTTTACGGTTTTAAACACATATTTATGCGAAAATAACACAAGCAGAATATCAATAGCAAACTCAAGTGCGAGACTCTGCAAGAGAGACGCTCTGCATCGCGGTGTAACTTGCTGTCCAGGTTTCGAGAGGGTGCATTTCTGGATGAGGTATCGAATATATTGCTTTCCCCTACTTATACCTGCCGAGGAGACCGTGAATGTAAAATTAGAGAGATTCGAGCGCGCACGGAGGCTTTCCGGCAGTCGTTCTTCCCGCGAACCACACGCGACTGGAACAGGAAAGGGAGGTAATGACAGTGGCACGTAAAGTGCGCTCCGCCACACACCATTGGGTGGCTTGCGGAGTATAAATGTAGATGTAGATGTAGAAGGGAAGCCTGCTTGCTGGGGACCTTCTTGTCACGGCGTCATTGTGAGACCAGGGGCTGCGCGGACCACATGCATCGTCCTCCATTACGAACTTCAGAGTTCCCATTCCACTGTGGTGATTGTCAGTTGTAACTCAAGGGGAAATCACTAGTTAGTAATTTGAGAGGAATGTGATTCAAACCAGCCATCTAAGTTTAAGTTTTTCTGGACCTGAAGGACGCTTGTCATATTGCACCACACCAAATAATTTCGTACTCACCCCGTTCCAAGATGGTGCCCCCACGACCTACAGACTGGATTAGAGCACTGCACCGTAGTCAGGAATGCAGCATGCATACCCCACATAGTTGAAGGACGCCCAGCGCTGATAACTTGGACGATGAGTACGCCTAAACTGCACAAGAGTGCCCACTGACAGCCTTCAGTGATGACAGCTACAAATTCCTTCATGCTACCAAGAAGGCGGTAGAATACATCACCAAAATGGACATTAGGCTGTAGCTGTCTTCCTGTATATTTTTTGCTTTAAATATCTTAAGTATTTTTATATCTTTTCTTTTTTTCATATAACCTGTATGTTTTATATGCATACTTCATGTTTGTATTGCAGACTTCTCGTATGTAAATAATTCATGTGATGAACTATACCATACACTAAAGAAATAAATAAGCTAATACACTATTTTATCTTGGAGCTTGAAAGGTGGCTACACTGTGCCACTGCGCCAGAGATTGCGCCAAAGAGTACTATTAAGCCGCCTCCACAGTGCTTGTTGGGAGTTCGTAGCAGTCAGTGCTTGTTGGAAGTTCATGGCAGTGTGCCTGTCGAGAGCTCGTAGAGGTCAGTGTGTGTTAAGAGTCGTACCGAGATGTGCTAGTGGGCACTGCTTGTCTTGAAGTCGGAGTAAGATGTTGTAGTAAAGAGTGTTGTTCCATGTCTTATGCAGTTATTTGATGGGAGAGATAGCAGATGTTATTGTAATGAGTGCATTTCGTCAATATATATGAAGGTAAAAATTACAATGTTCTTTTATTAATTGTGTGTCTGAAATAATGCGTCACTACAGGTTCAGTCAACAAAGCATCTGGCTTGTGTTCTTGTATTAGAGTGAATTCTGTTTTCTTGCGTAATTATAGTTTTTCTAAATTTCTTTTGTCACGTCAGCATAGTTGATATTTAGAAAAATTCTTGTCTTGTTGGAAAAGAACCGTGCCAGATGTGGACGTTGAGTCACACTCCCACATACAGAACAGTTACTTTTGTGCTTATTGGTTTCGTAGATTTTATAGTTGCTGGGGAAGATTTTATAGTTGCTGGGGACTTAATTAATTAACTGTGTTTACGAAAATTTTCTTACATTGTTTGTTGCAGTCAGATTGCGTAATAATAATAGTCAGGGCCAACCGATTACGAGACTTACGTAATCGGACAGACAGCTACTAAAACTAAAAATATTTTCAATCCATATATTTAATAAAGCCCCCATGCACGTGGCGACCCTGCCAGGATCGTCCCTTGGATTCTTCTGATTGTGAAAATTGTAGACTGTAGTATTGTTGTAGCAATTTGTAGTTTAGTAATTGTAGGTTATATTGCATGTGTAGATTTGGTAATTGGCATTCTTCTAATGGTATTTTTCAAAATTTAATTTTTATTGCCTTGTATACGCGTTTGACAAATTAGTGCAATTATTTCAATTGTCCGATCAATCGTGTTTGAGGGAGTCATTGCATGTGAATGGTATTGTTGAGATAAAGAGTCACCGTGTGTAATTTTCGTACAGTGACGAATTTTTTTTATGTTTTGTAAATGATTACGCGGTCAATGAAAAAGGCAAAAATGATGAATAGTGAGAATAACGAAATTGTTGACATGGCGAACTCGCCAACAGAGGAAAACAGTATGATGGATAATGAGGTGGAAAACAATGTGATAAGTCGGGAAAATAGTCCGGAACCATTTCAAAATTTTTCTCAATCAGAAAATTTACAGAATCTGAGATTAACGACAGAAGATTCTGAAATAGTATCGAACACAGATAGCCTTACAGCTGTGACGAAGGAAGTTAGTTTTGCGGGAGATGTTAGGGGCGAAAAGAATTTAGAACAAGTTAATATGGAGCAGTTGATGGGTGCAATATTAAATCTGGGATCACAAATGGGAACAATGGGAACACGAATGGAAACAATGGGATCACAGATAGAAGCAATGACAACATGGTTACGCTCACGAAGAGGGACAGGTTTCAAAAATACGAATGATGAATCAAAGAAAGAAATTAGAGAAGAAGTACAACCGATTTTAAATTCTCACAATAAAGGTTTAATTTCAACAGAAATCAGACAAGAGGAACAGGACAGAGAACGGGAAGAAAGAGATCGCGTGATAGTACAGAAATTTTCAGAGTTAAATTTACAACGTGCACAAGACAAGGAAGAAATAATTGAAAGAATCGAGGAATCCGTACCAAATGACAGAATAAATAACTTAACGCAACAGTGTGAACACTTAACTACTAAAATTGACAACACCGAAACCCGAGTCGCGACATTTACAGAAGACGTAAATAAAGTGAAAGAACAATTAAGTGACTCATCGGAAAGAGTCGAAGAGATCTCAGATAAATTGACAAGTGTTAGTTTAGCAGAAGGATGTGAAGAAAGTAATTTATTTCATTTACGAGAAGCAACAAGAGAGCGCCAGGCGCGCGAACTTTACAATAATCGACATTCGGACTGGGACAGATGCGGTAGGTCTTGGTCGCCACGAGGCGAAAACTTTGATTATAAACACTTTTTGACTGTCCGGAAATTTAAGATCTTTCGTAATTCTAAGGATGACATACATCCATGTTCATGGTCAGGTCAATTTGCGTACGTACTTCCGCCAAAGTTGCCATTAAGTCACAAACTTGAAATTATGTGCAGCTATTAAAGTCCTCAGGGGATTCACTACTCTAAGTGAATATGTGCCGTAGCGAGCATAGGGCCCCGAGCTGTAGTGGTGCTATTTCTCTTTTAGCTTTCTGTACCGCTGCCTACTCTTTTACTATTCTTTGCATCTGTCAAAACAACTCTTCGACTATCAATCTATCTAGTGAGTAAGTAAACAATAACCGGATTTGACTATTTACCTAAATGAGATTTCGAAAATTACTGTTTGAACTTATTAAAGTACTCAGGGGATTCACTACTCTAAGTGAATATGTGCCGTAGCGAGCATAGGGCCCCGAGCTGTAGTGGTGCTATTTCTCTTTTAGTTTTCTGTACCGCTGCCTACTCTTTTACTATTCTTTGCATCTGTCAAACCAGCTCTTCGACTATCAATCTATCTAGTGAGTAAGTAAACAATAACCTGATATGACGATTTTACCCTAAAGAGATTTCGAAAATTATGGTTTGGACTTTACCTTCAGCAGCATTCATTCCTAGTTTAAACGAAATTTTACCTGTTTATCTTCGTGACAATATTACTTCATATGTTGCCGATATTCATATTGCTAAACGTTCTTGGAGTGAGCACAACAAAATTTTGGATTCATTATTACGTATCTTTGCAAGTGTTGGCATTACAGTGAACTTAGAAAAATCTGAATTTGGTCGTTCACAGGTGAAATTTCTCGGTCACATTATTTCTACAGAAGGTATTCTTCCTGATCCAGAAAAATTAGATGCTATTCGTAATTATGCTGTTCCTACTACAAAACGTGATGTTCGTAGTTTCCTTGGTGTCTGTAATTTTCTGCGACGCTTTGTTAAATTGGACGATTTGGCCACACCTCGTTTTTGCGATCTATCTGGAAAGTTCTTTTTAAACGAAAATCGGTCGACAACTCCGTTTGGTTAGTTTGTATTCCTGATGAGTGGGTCAATAAATTGATTTGGTATACGCATTACAGTTATGCACACTTTGGTCCCCGAAAATGCTTTCATAAATTACGAGAAAATTGTTACTTCAGTAATATGGAAAAACGTATTCGATCTGTTCTTGCCAAATGTAAATTATGTCAAAGGGCTAAGCCTCCAACGATTTCTCACAGAGCACCGTTGTTTCCTGTCATTCCAGCGAAATTAAAGGAGATGGCTGCAGTTGATTTGTTCGGTCCAGTGGTTCGTTCTACTAATGGTTTTGCGTACATTTTCGTAGCAGTGGAACTGACATCAAAATATGTGTGTTTTACACCTTTACGCAAAGCAACAGCTCGTTCAGTATCTAATGCTTTCATCAAACATTTTCTTAAAGAAGTTGGTCATGTTGATAAGGTTATATCAGATAATGGATCACAGTTTCGTTCCAAAATTTGGCTTCGTACTCTACACCGTCGTAAAATTAAACCAATTTTCATTTCACTTTTTCACCCTCAATCTAACGCTTCAGAGAGATGGATGAAGGAAATCAATAAATTGTGTCGACTTTATTGTCATCAGAATCACAGAACTTGGGATCAGTATCTTCATATTTTTCAAAACATTCTGAATGAACTCTCGAATGACTCAACTTCTTTACCGCCTCTATTGATATTAAAAAATAAAGTACCAACAAATCGCATTTCTGAAATCGTTCCTTTTCCGCCTTCACGGAAACTGCGGCATTCTGAAGTTGTCAACCTGGCTCTACGAAATATTGTATCTGCGGCTGCTAGAAGAGAGAAATCATCTAAGCGTCCTGGTCGTTTAAAAATCTTGTCAGTTGGTCAAAAGGTATTAATTAAGTCCCACCGTTTGTCTCACAAAGGAAAAGGCTTGTGTCGCAAATTTTTTCTGCTTTATAACGGTCCATATAGAATTCGCAAAATTATTCATGATAACGCTGTCGAAATAGAAACTCTTAAATCACGACGCTCTAAGGGAATACATCATATATCAAACGTCAAAATTTTTGTGGAATGACATACTTGTGAGAAACAAACAGCTACATGTAAACACACAAAGAATACAAGGATACCGCGCTGTGTTTTGGCGGCGGCACATACTCAAAGCAACAGTGAAGTCTGCGCGCCGCACAAGGCAGTCGTTGACCGCGAACAATAGCTTCCTACGTCACGCGCCTACAGCTGATCGAGCGCTCAGTGCGAATGCACTGACAGCCGTAAACAAATACACAGTCTAATTTCTCCGACTAAATTCAGTATAAAGCTATAGGGACTTGTTGAATTGTGTTATTAACATTCAGTATTTTGCAGGATACGGTTGTATAAAATATTTAAGAACTTCAGGTAAATTCTGTGCGTGTCCGACGTTAAGACGACTTGCTATCGAGAAAATTTCAGGAAGAATGTAATTTCGAAAAAGAAAGTAATAAACTAAAAAAAAGGTAACTATTAATTGAGTTTATTTTCAGGTAACATAAATTCACTTAGGTACGTACTTTAGACGTAATTTGCTGCTTGCGATTACGTGATTCATACTTTGTGCTAATTTCATGTTCTATGAATTTACGTGTGAAGCGACGCGCTTGCGTACGTTAACTGAATTTGACAATGTTTATTAATGAACAGGATTGTTATTTGTGTATATTATGCATCGCTTGGCTGCACTGCTTTTTCACTGACGTCATATTTTTTAATTATGTGCCTGCTGTGCTTATTTATTTAAATTATAATTGTCACCTGATTAATTGTGCTGATGTGGTTAGGTATGTAAGTTATACTATGTGATTTATCTGCTTGCGCATCCATGTTTACTTGCTAAGATGACATATGAACATTTATTTGCTCAGGCTGATATGATGCTAATGACTTGTTTATTACGTAAGATATATGTTTGCTGCTTTTTGCATGGATTACATATTTACACATTTCTGTTTTGTTGCCATAACTACTCTTTAATTTGGTGTATAGAAATGCTGATATACTGTGTACGAACATAGAGTTTAGGTCACACTATTGGATTAATTATAGATTGTTCACTTGGCAGAGCCTCGTTGTAGGAATTGTGCTGCAGCCACTGGTTGACATTCTGTTCTCTACTGGTATATTTACGCGCTATTGCATGTTTTGCTTACGCTCAGTGCCTTATATTTTTAAGATAAGAAAATGAACTGCTATAATTCGACATAAACGACATTAGTACAAGAAACTTCATAGAAGTCACATGAGCTGAGGTTTTATGGAAGCTGTATAAATTTATGCTAATAGGAAGGAGGCTAACGACATGACAGACCGAAACTAGGTTTAGACCATTAACAATTATTACACTGCATTTTTCGTGAGCAATTGAAATAGGAAGTGACACTTGACACAAAAAATACTCCACATGTTTGCTTCTGCTATGATTCTTGAAGTGGTGTACACACAATGAAATATTATGATCATTTACACTCCGTAATCGTACTTAATTACTGAGAGTTATTCGAACTAAGTCTGTTAGAGGTCAGGTATGCATTTCTTTTATTTAATGATGGACAAGGAACCAAAATGTATCTTATAATTTATAATGAGTAGAAGATTGGGCTCAGATGGATTACACAGAGGTTGTGTGTTGACAATGTGTCTTCGGATTGTATGGAATGCTGAATTGAAGTTGCACTAGGATTTTATCTGTACTTGTTCGAGGAGACTGACTAGAGGAAAGAGTTGTTATGGAAGTGAAATGATATTGGTGCTGAGGTTTATATTTATCGACGTATTATTGAGGTATAGAGATTATATGAAGTTGATGATTATTGGAGTTTTTGTGGACAAGAGGTAAGGTAAATGATATTGATGATAAGACGTATTGAAGAGGTATTATTGAGGTATTATTGAGATTATGTGATGCTGATGATTATTGGAGTTTTGGTGTATAAGAGGTAAAGTAAGTGAGGAGCATATTTTTTTTCTTGGTCTTATGGAACAAGGAGGATGAAGTTGATGATTATTGGAGTTTTGGTGTATAAGAGGTAAAGTAAGTGAGGAGCATATTTTTTTGTTGGTCTTATGGAACAAGGAGGATGAAGAGAGCAGACTAGAACACTAAAATAGAAGGAAGATAGTCTATACACACACTTTGTTAAATCACTAAGCAGTATATACTTTTTCTTTTGAAGAGAGGAAGTATTTGCATATCTTGGCTCACTGACAGTTGTTCAACAACAGTACATTTGATCTGGCTTGGCAAACATTCGTCTTGACATGATGACTATGACGTTGACTTAACTATCATTGACTGTTATACATTGCTGCCACTACTACTTGATACACATGATGAACATCAGATTTTGACAGAATTGCATTTACACAGTTAACACTATTCAATTACACAGTAGTATTTAATGTGGATGAGAGATGAGTGAGTGTGTTTTGTGTGTTTTCCTTTCCTAATCCTACCCACCTATCTCCTAAATATTATTTTATTTGTTTGTAGTGGCTTGCACTGACACCCATGAATATTATAGGTTTACTGGTATTTGTGTATTGTAATAGTTAATAGGACAATTATCTGACATCATTTGTGTGTTTGTTATGATTTGTATGTTACTGTAAAAGCATTTGTATGTGCATTCAAACTATTGTTCATGCCTGAACTGTCTGATTAGTGAAGATAAATATTCTGAACTGTTACTTGCAATTTTTCAACATGATGTGTGACATTTAGTCATGTTTAATTTCTGCTGATGAACTGTGTGATCAGTGATGGCAAAAAAAAATTATGGACTGTTACCTGTACCTTTTCTACATGATTGGTGCCACTAGGACATGTTTAATTTCTGCTCATAAACTCTGATAAACAGTGTGATCAGTGCTAGTGAATTTTTTGGAACTGCTTCTGCTGAGAGATGTGACTTTTTGCTGTCTGCACCTACTCAATATTGCTGGGTGCCACTGATGGACTGCTTCTACTGAAAAAATGTCCCCTGTTGCTGTGTGCACCTGATCAACATTGCTGATGCCACTGATGGACTGCTTCTACTGAAATAATGTCACTTGTTGCTGTCTGCACCTGCTCAACATTGCTGGGTGCAACTGATGGACTACTCCTACTGAAATGGTGTCACTTGTTGATGTCTGCACCTGCACTCAACATTGCTGGGTGCAACTGATGAACTGTTTCTACTGAAATGAAGTCACTTGTTGCTGTTTGCACCTGCTCAACATTGCTGGGTGCAACTGATGAACTGTTTTTACTGAAATGAAGTCACTTGTTGCTGTCTGCACCTACTCAACATTGCTGGGTGCCTCTGATGGACTGCTTCTACTGAAATGATGTCACTTGTTGGTGTCTGCACCTACTCAACATTGCTGGGTGCCTCTGATGGACTGCTTCTACTGAAATGATGTCACTTGTTGGTGTCTGCACCTACTCAACATTGCTGGGTGCCTCTGATGGACTGCTTCTACTGAAATGGTGTCACTTGTTGGTGTCTGCACCTGCACTCAACATTGCTGGGTGCAACTGATGAACTGTTTCTACTGATATGAAGTCACTTGTTGCTGTTTGCACCTGCTCAACATTGCTGGGTGCAACTGATGAACTGTTTTTACTGAAATGAAGTCACTTGTTGCTGTCTGCACCTGCTCAACATTGCTGGGTGCAACTGATGAACTGTTTTTACTGAAATGAAGTCACTTGTTGCTGTCTGCACCTACTCAACATTGCTGGGTGCCTCTGATGGACTGCTTCTACTGAACTAATGTGACTTGTTGCTGTGTGTACCTCTTGAACTTTACTGAGTGCCACTGTTAGAACTGTTTCTACTGAAATGATGTTACTTTTTGCTGTCTGCACCTACTCAACATTGCTGGGTGCCACAGATGGACTGTTTTTACTGAAATGGTATCACTTGTTGGTGTCTGCACCTGCTCTCAAGATTGCTGGGTGCAACTGGTGAACTGCTTTTACTGAAATGAAGTCACTTGTTGGCGTCTGCACCTGCTTAACATTGCTGGGTGCATCTGATGGATTGCTTCTACTGAACTAATGTGACTTGTTGCTGGGTGTACCTGCTAAACTTTACTGGGTGCAACTGATGGACTGCTTTTACTGAAAAGATGTTACCTGTTGGTGTTCTTTTTTGTATAAACTAATCATTGAAAGCATTTTATGTGAACATTTGTATAAACTGATTTTTTGTATATTGTGTAAACTATTATGTAAAGTCACATGTATGAAAAGAAGTTGTATTGCTTACTGTATTTCATATATTAGGTTAGTAAAAGGTCAGTGCAAAGCCAAAATTTTTAACTAATTATGTGATATTTAGGTATTAATATTATCTTTTATTTTTGTCTGTATTTTTGTGGACGAATTTGGTGGTATTTTCACCACCAATGCTGGCAAAAATACCATCAAATTCTGGCCTGTGGAGGAGGGGCATATGAAAGGTGGCTACACTGTGCCACTGCGCCAGAGATTGCGCCAAAGAGTACTATTAAGCCGCCTCCACAGTGCTTGTTGGGAGTTCGTAGCAGTCAGTGCTTGTTGGGAGTTCATGGCAGTGTGCCTGTCGAGAGCTCGTAGAGGTCAGTGTGTGTTAAGAGTCGTACCGAGATGTGCTAGTGGGCACTGCTTGTCGTGAGGTCGGAGTAAGATGTTGTAGTAAAGAGTGTTGTTCCATGTCTTATGCAGTTATTTGATGGGAGAGATAGCAGATGTTATTGTAATGAGTGCATTTCGTCAATATATATGAAGGTAAAAATTACAATGTTCTTTTATTAATTGTGTGTCTGAAATAATGCGTCACTACAGGTTCAGTCAACAAAGCATCTGGCTTGTGTTCTTGTATTAGAGTGAATTCTGTTTTCTTGCGTAATTATAGTTTTTCTAAATTTCTTTTGTCACGTCAGCATAGTTGATATTTAGAAAAATTCTTGTCTTGTTGGAAAAGAACCGTGCCAGATGTGGACGTTGAGTCACACTCCCACATACAGAACAGTTACTTTTGTGCTTATTGGTTTCGTAGATTTTATAGTTGCTGGGGACTTAATTAATTAACTGTGTTTACGAAAATTTTCTTACATTGTTTGTTGCAGTCAGATTGCGTAATAATAATAGTCAGGGCCAACCGATTACGAGACTTACGTAATCGGACAGACAGCTACTAAAACTAAAAATATTTTCAATCCATATATTTAATAAAGCCCCCATGCAAGCTTCCATCAACCAGCAACTAGAACGAAACGGTCACCTAATAACCATTCAACAAAAACAGTGCAGTTGTTTTAAACTAGTGAAACTGTTATACCACTCCACTAGCCTCCACACCTACGAAACCTTCAAACGACTCATCCTCTCATACGCAAATATTGCATGAATCTTCGTTCCTCACCGAGCGAGGTGGCGCAATGGTTAGCACACTGGACTCGCATTCGGCCGTCCTGATTTAGGTTTTCCGTGATTTCCCTAAATTGCTCCAGGCAAATGCCGGGATGGTTCCTCTGAAAGGGCACGGCCGACTTCCTTCCCCGTCCTTCCCTGCTCCGACGAGACCGATGACCTCGCAGTTCCGTCTCTTTCTACAAACAACCCAATCTTCGTTCCTCCAAAGTCCTATCAGTCCCTCCATATCCTTAAACATCATGCACTCCATCTTGTTTTCCACATTCCTTTACCTTTCCCCCATCTGGATCATCCTTTTTTGTCATCTGTCTTCTGACTGGTTTGATGCGACCCGCCACGAATTTCTCTCCTGTGCCAACCTCTTCATCTCAGAGTCGTACTTGCAATCTACATCCTCAATTATCTCTGTCTTGCTCTACAGGTTTTGCCCTCTACAGCACCCTCTAGTACCATGGAAGTCAGTCCCTGATGTCTTAACAGATGTCCTACCATCCTGTCTCTTCTTCTCAGTGTTTTCCACATATAGCTGTCCTCTCCGATTCTGTGCAGAAGCTCCTCATTACTTACCTTATCAATCCACCTAATTTTCAACATCCTTCTGTAGCACAACATCTCAAATGCTTTGATTCTCTTCTGTTCCCGTTTTCCTACCGCCCTTCTTTCACTACCATACAGTGCCGTGCTCCAAACGTATATTCTCAGAAATTTCTTCCTCAAATTAAGGCCTGTGTTTGATACTAGTAGACTTCTTTTGTCGAAGAATGCCCTTTTTACCAGTGCTAGTCTGTTTCTGATGTCCTTCTTGCTCCATCCGTTACTTTGCTGCCTAGTTAAGAGAATTCCTTAACTTCATCTACTTCGTGACCATCAATACTGATGTTAGGTTTCTCGCTGTTCTCATTTCTGCTACTTCTAATTACTTTCATCTTTCTTCGATTTACTCTCAGTCCATACTCTGTACTCATTAGACTGTCCACACCATTCAGCATTTCATGTAATTCTTCTTCACTTTCACTCAGGACAGCAATGTCATCAGCGAATCGTATCACCTTGAATTTCAGTTCCACTACTGAACGTTTCTTTTATTTCCATCATTGTTTCTTTAATGTACAGAATGAACAGTAGGGGTGAAAGACTACACCCCTATCTTACACTTTTTTTAATTCGAGCATTTAGTTCTTGGTCGTCCACTCTTATTATTCCCTATTGGTTCTTGTACAAATTGTGTATTGAACGTCTCTCCTTATAACTTACCCCTATTTTTCTCAGAATTTCGAACATCTTTCACCATTTTACATTGTCGAAAGCCTTTTCTAGGTCGACAAAACCTATAAACGAGTCTTGATTTCTCTTTAGTCTTGCTTCCATTATCAACCGCAACGTCACAATTGCCTCTCTCGTGCCTTTACCTTTCCTAAAGCCAAACTGATCGCCATCTAACCCATCCTCAATTTTCTTTTTCCATTCTTCTGTATATTATTCTCGCCCTCAACTTGGATGCATGAGCTGTTAAGCTTATTGTGCGATAATTCTCGCAGTCTTCGGAATTATGTGGATGATATTTTTCCGAAAGTCAGATGGTATATTCCAAGATTCATACATTCTATACACCACCGTGAATAGTCGTTTTGTTGCTACTTATCACGTCAGACAAATCTTCCCCCTCATAGAAGGCCTTCATATACTCTTTCCACCTATCCGCTCTTTCTTCTGTATTTAACAATGGAATTCGGGTTGTACTCTTAATGTTACCACCCTTCCTTTTAATTTCACCGAAGGTTCTTTCAACTTTCCTATACGTTGAGTCAGTCTTTCCTACTATCATTTCTTTCTCGATTTCTTCACATTTTTGGTGCTGCCATTTCGCCTTAGTTTCCCTAATCTTCCTATTTATTTCATTCCTCACCGACTTGTATTACGGTATTCCTGAATTTCCCTGAGCATTTTTGTACTTCCTTCTTTCATCGATCAGCTGAAGTATTTCTTCTTTTACGCATGGTTTCTTTGCAGTTATTTTCTTTGTAACTATGTTTTTCTTTTTCCGGCCGCGGTGGTCTAGCGGTTCTAGGCGCTCAGTCCCGAACCGCGCGACTGCTACGGTCGCAGGTTCGAATCCTGCCTCGGGCATGGCTGTGTGTGATGTCCTTAGGTTAGTTAGGTTTAAGTAGTTCTAAGTTCTAGGGGACTGATGACCACAGATGTTAAGTCCCATAGTGCTCAGAGCCATTTGAACCATTTTTTTCTTTTTCTTTCCAGCTTCTGTAACTGCTCTTTTTGGAAATGTTCATTCCTCTTCAACTGTACTGCCTATTGGGCTATTCTTTATTTCTGTAATTACAGCCTTGGAGAACTTCAAGTGTACCTCGTCATTCCTTAGTACTTCCGTATCCCACTTATTTGTGTACTGATTCTTACTGACTAATCTCTTAAACTTCAGCCCACTCTTCTTCACTACCACATTGTGATCTGAGTCTATATCTACACCTGAGTTCGTCTTACAATCCAGAATCTGATTTCTGAATCTCTGTCTGGCCATGATGTAATCTAACTGAAATCCTCTCGTATCACGCGCCCTTTTCCAAGTATACCTCTCGTCTTGAGATTCTTGATCAGAGTATTCGCTATTACTAGCTGAAATTTATTACATAACTCAGTTAGTCTTTCTCCTCTCTCATTCATTGTCCCAAGCCCATATTCTCCTGTAACCTTTCCTTCTGCTCCTTCCCCTACAACTGCATTCCAGTGCCACATGACTATTAGATTTTCATCTCCCTTTGCGTATTGTATTACCCTTTCAATATCCTCATATACTTTCTCAAACTCTGCATATTCAGCTTGCGACCGCGACATGTATACCTGAACTATCGCTGTCGGTGATAGTTTGCTGTCGATTCTGATACGAAGAACCTTATCACTGGACTGTTCACAGTAACACTCCCTCGGCCCCACATTCCTGTTCATAACGAATCTTACTCCCGTTATACCATTTTCTGCTGCTGTTGATATTACCCTATACTCATCTGACCAGAAATCCTTGTCTTCCTTCCATTTCACTTCACTGACTCCTACTATATCTAGATCGAGGCTTTGCATTTCCCTTTTCAGATTTTCTAGTTTCCCTATCACATTCAAGCTTCTGACATTCCACGCCCCGACTCGTAGAATGTTATGCTTTCGTTGATTATTCAATCTTTTTCACATGGTTACCTCCCGCTTGACAGTCCCCTCCCAGAGATCCGAATGGCGAACTATTCCGGAATCTTTCGCCAATGGAGAGATCATCATGACACTTTTCACTTACAGGTCATATGTCCTGTGGATATACGTTATGTGTCATCTAATGCAGTGGTTTCCATCGCCTTCTGCATCCTCATGTCGTTGATCATTGCTGATTCTTCCGCCTTTAGGGGCAGCTTCCCACCCCAAGAGCGAGAGAATACCCTGAACCTCTGTCCACTCCTCCACCTTCTTTGACAAGGCCGTTGGCAGAATGAAGGTGACTTCTTATACCGGAAGTCTTCGGCTGTCAATGCTGATTATTTATCAAAATTTAAGGTGGATCCTCAACCATCTCACCAAATTCCCCTCCCCCCTTCCCTCACTCACACTGAACGTCTCCGAATATCCGCTCTGCTCACCAATCCTGCTGTGCAGCTGCACCTTTACCAAAACATTCCACCGTTTTTACAGCTACACACAGTCCATATCCTACCCCAACAGAACTTCAACCAACTCCCTCTTTCAGAGACTGAAATCCACCCTGATATTTATCCATCCTGCCAACTGTAGCTCATCCCCACCTACCGCACTCCACATCAGGTTTCCCTTCCTCTCTACCCTGTCTGTCGGCATCCCTTCTCCAGCATGATCCTGCTCACCCACCCGACTCCTTCTCACCTTCTGTCTGTCCACCATACACCTGGCTTCATCTACATTTCACTACTCACAGACCTCTGTTATTCCTACCCACGCACTTCAGCTCTACAGAACACATTTTCCCCTCCCCAAATCGTTTCTTCCTGGTGCACGTCTGTCATCTTTTTAGTGAAAGCAGAATGTTTATTTTTAACGATCGTCACCGTCCTTTCTAACTTGTTTCGAATATCTTGTCTTTTATCATTATCTTTCTGTCTTTTTTATTTTAATTTTAAAAATGAAGAAAAACAACGGTGTAATTTTCTGTAAATGGCATCAAACATTCACCTTCTTATAGATTTCCAAAAAGTTTTGAAATTTACATCTTGTTTGTAAGGTATTTTTTTATGTTTTTAAGGTTTTTGGCTGAGGAACGGCGGGATATTGTACCACTGACAGCCCCCCCCTCCCCCCGCCCCTATTGGGTGAGGGGGATGAAATAACAATAACGGAACAATATTGATGTACGTTTTTGTACTTGTCTCCGAATTTTTTAAGTGTCATCATATCTTTAATTCTTTTATTTGCTTCTGAGGGTTGTAACTGTGTGTCCTTGTTCGCCATTTGTTAGTTATTACTGTCGAATCACAGTGGTCATGGACAAGCACGCGTAACAATTCATCTCCTGCTGGATTTACACGCTAATACTTTTGCTCTGACCAGTCTTTGGATGCTGACAGGTTACGCGTAGTAACGACGCTGTGATGACGAAAACTTAAATTTTTTAAACATTGCTGGAGATTTTCACATTATCAGGAAGCCAATTTTTCAGTTTGTTTCTGTAGATCTTAAGGACGGTTGCTAGTAAATCGAAACAGGTTAGTGTCTAGCTGTTATTACATTATATTGCGATCAAAATCATTAACATTTATAACAAATAAAATGTATCATTTTGTCAAGTATTACAAAGTATGGAAATATGTTTGTAAAGTTACTAGGAGATAAAAAAATTATTGTCACCCCGCACATCAGTAGCCTGGCAGTTGTAGCATCTTGTGAGGTACCTGTGCTACTTGCAGCAATGGAGAACCCTGTGTAAACGGAGAAAGAACGACCCTCTGAGAAGCGGTAATCCTGTCCTTATCAGTGCGACTGGCACGTCGCAAGACGCCTGGCATTGTGCTGGCGACTCACGCCTCTCTGATTTCACGACCTATGCACGTTTACGAACATCCTCAGCTCGCTGTTGTTAGTTGGCACATAACATCAAGTACAGGGGAACTTCTCAGGGATGCTTGCTCCCAGAGTTTCGGAGAGTTGGTGCTTCATGTCAGTCTTGTTTCGTTAGCTCTCCTCTTACGGCCACTTTAAAACAAACACAAACACTATCCGAGCAGGCCTTGAAGGCCCAAGGCCAAACGGTACCGACCGGCCGCCGTGCCATTCTCAGCCCGATGCGGAGATGGAGGGGCATGTGGTCAGCACATTGCTCTCCCGGCCGTTGTCAGTTTCTGTGACCGGTACTGCTACTTCTCAATCAGATAGCCTCTCATTTGGTGTCGCAAGGGCTGCGTCCACCCCGCTCGCCAACAGCACTCGGCAGATCTGAATGGTGACCCATCCAAATGCTAGCCAAGTCCGACGGCGCTTAACTTCGGTGATCTGACGGGAACCGGTGTAACCACTGCGTCAAGGCCGTTGGCTCTATGGCCACTTTAGCTAACATGATTAAACTTTTTCTCTGTATCTTTGATGAACACAAAAATGGCTCTGAGCACTATGGGACTTAACATCTGAGGTCATCAGTCCCCTAGAACTTAGAACTACTTAAACCTAACTAACCTAAGGACATCACACACATCCACGCCCGAGGCAGGATTCGAACCTGCGACCGCAGCGGCCGCGCGGTTCCAGACTGACGCGCCTAGATCCGCTCGGCCACATCGGCCGGCTTCGATGAACACAGCTAATACTTGCGCTTTAGAGAATATTCGTCACGAAAATCGTAATTACGATGGATAATGAAGTCCAGTGTTCAGGAATTACTCTCAAAAGCGTACCGTTTTATTCTGTTCGAGCCAAGGTCATTAAAGCCGTAAATGATTTGCCTGTCGCTTATATACTGCGGCCTTTCATGCACTGATGAGCGTACAGCGGTCTTTGGTCTTTTCTTGATGGAATCATTGCCAATGTTCTTCGCTTACAGCGCTATAGGTTCTGGTGAAAAGTCCTAGCAATTGCAAGAAAATGAAATTCACAAAAATGTCGAACGGATCCTCATAGTTTCCTCCCGTCCTTTTGCCAAGGAAGTTAGTGGGCAGTACTGGTTCACTTCTCATCACCTGAAAGAATATTACTTTTAGAACAGTCTGCACTGCTGTGATCTAGGAAATCCTTCTTCTTAGTGTTTCATAGCGAGACATAAGAATGGTTCTCCAGTCTTGTATCATGACTTCATAAATCTTTCCAGTAGACCAGGTTCTGAATGACTTGTTGGGAACAGAACTTCCCACAATTCTGCAAGTTGTTCATCTCTTAAACTGTCTGTTCCAAGTCAATGTGATCGACACAGTAGCTAGTCAGCCGATTCATAGGGACATTGGTCACAGACCCAAGAAACAACGGCATTGGTGTCTCCCTTAGCAATCCAGTTATATGATAGCTCATGAGTCTCAGATCACAGGAAGTCTGTCACTTCAATTTGTGGCACATCAAAATAAGTGAGATCACCTTCATTCAGATGTGTATTATTTTCCGAAAATAATCTACACACTGATGACGAGATTTGTACTCCAGCTTTCCTGGGAGTACATGGGGAGAAAACTATGAGCCTGGAAAAAGGAGAAAGTCTTTTCTCAGGCGGTGGCAATTCAGGCGATCAGGGGAGCTATTGTACAGCCAGAGAGACTGTAAGGAACCAAGAGCTATTTGCCTGTAGGTCGGCACAAAAATAACACCATGGAGCCACCTGTATAAGGACTGTGTATGATTCACAGTTGCAGGAAACGGATACCATAGGTCACCGGCACACCACACAGTAAACAAAAGCACTAATATACGCCACGACAAGTTCAACTGTCAATATTCCATTTTCCTCAGAATAATAATTAATACTTAGGAAAGTGACCGTCAAATGAACATTGTTGGCTATCAATTTTACAGTGTTGATGGAGAGCTGTTCGTTGTTTGAGAATACTTATTAAGTACATCTCTAAATGATAACTACTGCCTCTGTTCTCATCGTTCAAAATACAATAAACTGTATGGAAATAAAATCAATAATATTGTGCTTTCACTACATTGCTTCAGCTGGTACAGATTACTCAATTACTTCTGTTACTTGTAAACGCCACACTTAAGTACATTGTTTAGAAATAATAAGCATTATTAATATAAATTAGTTTGTCAAACTGAATAGTATATAAAATCAATCAGAAAACAAAGTAACTTTCGAAGACCGGTTATTAAAAAATTCTCACTACAAACTTGTCATAATTTCTTCAAGTTGTGAAGAGATTTCTTCATGTAGACCGATGTAAAAAGACTTGGCATTATACAGGATACACCATACACTTGACTAGAAGTGACTGAGACCGTCATTAGTTTTCAGTGCTGCACGAGACCTATTACTTTACTGCATAATAACATGTAATTGTTGTATAAGATAAGAATGGGGTGTTTTTATTATAGAAACTGTCATATTACTGTTTGGTAAACACTTTCTACCCTCTCTCCTTAACCATATCTTGAAAATAATAGCTGACCAGAAATTTTAATGGTTGTTTTTGCAATCATTATGACTGATTTTATAGGAAATAACTGGTTTCACTGAGGAAACACTGCAGTATAGTCTTCGGAATCTTGTTGGATTGCTCAGTTAGCATATAAGATCAGCTTGTGAGCCTACATTAATGCACTTGGTTGTTACCTCCCCTTGAACTAACTGCCTACGTCTTTGATACAACACACATCAGTCAGTTCATCACCTATAATTTTGTCATTTATATGTTCATGTTGTTCTTTCCCTTAAAACATTTCATAAATTCTCCATCAATCATTCTCCTCATTCTTTGAACGGTGCCCCCTCCTGATTAAATCACTATCATTAGTTGTTGATTTATTACCATCGTGACAAGTTTTCCAAGCTATTCAAAACCGCTGCTGCAGATATTTGTCAACGCCTAATTTGTTTCCTGGTTCAAGGTTTTGATGATTTTCATGCCAGTTTTTCCTCCTCGCCTGTTCCCATTTCTTCCTCTGTTATTGTCACTATATCCTTTTAGTGGCTCTCTTTCTCGGAGATTATTCATGAACAATCATTATTATTATTATTATTTTTCTCTTTTAGCATGATTAACATCCTTCCAATTTTGACTGCAACCTCCACTGTGGTGGATATCCAAAGTCACAATTTTGTCTATTTGTCACTCTAAAGCTCTGTCCAACTTGTCCACGAACTTTAAAAACTTTTCAATTGGTTAATCTGGCTTATATACCAATCTTCATTGCATCTTTTCAAGTAGCCTCCTCTTTAAAGCATCTCTTTTGATTAACTAGTCAAATGGATGGTTTACATGAACTAACGCTTTCGTTGGGCTTTATAAAATTTGTTCATTCCTTTACTTCTTTTTCTATAAAACAAGTAATTCAAGAATTCACTCTTTTTCTCTGGCTTGTTCTCATTGAAGGCTTTTTTTAACAGCTCTCAGTTTATCTATAAATTAAAGTTTGACAGTTGGTCTGATTATCCCAGGATAATGCTGCACTACGAAGAAATATTTTCATAGACTTGACTGTGAAATTATCATTTAGTTCTGGAGAAAACCTGTCTTTGAAATATTGTATAAAGTGACACTATTCACTGTTGCTGGGTATGTATGGCATCTGCCGTGTAAAAACGGCGCTAACTGATGTACAACATCTGTAGCACACCGCTTATCAACCTGCCATGTTATCACGTCACTGCTATCAACGCTCGTGCCTGGTGACCAGACATAGCATGACAGGCTGCAAGTTTTCAAGATGATGATCCGTAGCTATCGCTTCGTGCCATATGTCGGTACCTGACATCTTACTCGTGTCGCACTCTCCTTCATAAACACTCGATGTGTGACAGCATCGCGAACATTCCAGGCTTGTTCTCGAGTCTGTCTCTGATTTTTCCATGATAGGAGCAGTGGAGCAACTGACCTGGAGGAAAAATGGCGGTTCTAGATCCGCAAGGACTTTAACAGCAAGGAGCGCAATATTCTTCCAATACCGGTGTCCAGTTACGAGTTAGAGCCTGTGTTTCCAACTCTAGACTTTGAGTACCATGGCATCTGATGCTGTACACTATGATTAAAAGTTACAAATAAAATGTGAACAAACGTGTGTCCAAATGTATGTACCATCTAATGGTACGTAACAGTAGTTTTACTATGTTGACTACATTTGATGAGAAGAGGGGGGAGGGGGGGTATTATTGTTGAATTCGTATCTATTATTCAGTTAATTGATCCATCATAGTTTGTTACGATCTGTTTAAAAAAAGTTTCCGAAGTATAAAGCAATAAACAATGAAATGCAGTGCCAACATTCTTGTTGATTTGATACATTTCTGGTAGTGCGTTTTCATACCACGTTAATTTTTGTGTGTATGATCAAAATAATGAATAAATATTTTACATAGACCATAAAAAAGAATTTTTGTGTTAGATTTCTGGTTTTGGAATTACATTTCTTGCATGTATTATCTTATCTTAGAAGATAGAATAAGGGAAGGCGAACCTAAGTTTATAGCATTTGTAGACTTAGAGAAGCTTTTGGCAATGTTGACTGGAATACTCCCTTTCAAATTCTAAATGTGGCAGTGGTCAAATGCGGGAGCGAAAGGCTATTTACAATTTGTACAGAAACCAGATGGCAGTTATAAGAGTAGAGGGGTACAGAAGAGAAGCAGTGGTTGAGAATGGAGTGAGAGAGGGTTGTAGCCCATCCCTGATTTTTTTCAATCTGTATATTGAGCAAGCAGTAAAGGAAACAAAAGAAAAATTTGGAGTGTGAACTAAAATCCATCGAGAAGAAATAAAAATTTTGAGGTTTGCCGACGACAATTGTAACTCTGTCAGAGACAGCAAAGGACCTGGAAGAGCAGTTGAACGGAGTAAACAGTAGCCTGAAAGGAGGATATAAGATGAACACCAACAAAAGCAAAACGAGGAATGTAGACGAATTAAATCAAGTGATGCTGAGGGAATCAGATTAGGAAATGAGATACTTAAAGTAGTAGATGAGTTTTGCTATTTGGGGGGCAAAATAACTGATGATTGACGAAGTAGAAAGGATATAAAATGTAGATTGGCAATGGCCGGAAAGGCGTTTCTGAAGAAGAGAAATTTGTTAACATCGAATATAGATGTAAGTGTCAGGAAGTATTTTCTGAAAATGTTTGTATGGAGTGTAGCCATGTGTGGAAGTGAAACATGGATGATAAATAGTTTAGACAAGAAGAGAATAGAAGCTTCCGAATTGTGGTGCTACAGAAGAATGCTGAAGATTAGATGGGTAGATCACATAACTAATGAGAAGGTATTGAATAGAATTGGAGAGAAGAGAAATTTGTGGCACAACTTGACTAGAAGAAGTGATCGGTTGGTAGGGTATATTCTGAGGCATCAAGGGATGACCAAGTTAGTACTGGAGGGAAGCGTGGAGGGCAAAAATCGTAGAGGGAGACCAAGAGATGAATACACTAAGCAGATTAAGAAGGATGTAGGTTGCAGTAGTTATTAGGAGACGAAGAGGCTTGCACAGAATAGAGTAGTATGGAGAGCTGCATCAAACCACTCTCTATTCTGAAGACCACATCAACAACATCGTCTAGTACCGGGGCCTTGTTTCAACTTACATCTTTCAGTGTTCTGTCAAATTCTTCTTGCAGTATCATATCTCCCATACGATATTTACCTACATCTTATCTTTCTATAATATTGTCTTCAAGTATACTTCCCCTGCATAGACCTTCTATATATACCTTCCACCTTTCCAGTCTCGCTTCTTTGCTTAGTATTGGCTTGGCATCTAAGCTCTTAATGTTCATACCGTTGCTTATCTTTTCTTCAAAGGTCTCCAAAATCTTCCTATGACACTGTATGCTGAACGCTACCCAGATCGGCGGTTTCCGTCACGTGGAACCATTGGCATAAGACACTCACGGAAACAGGAAGCTGGGCTCCCACAAAACGTCGACGTACAACGCCATCGACTGGCAATGGAAACGAAATTGCTGTTCTGGTTGCTGTAGGGCACAATCCTCAGGTGGGTGTACGAGAAATTGCACAAGTGTAGGAATAAGTCACAGTAGTGTGTGCAGAATCTTGCATCGGCATCGGTTTCATCCGTTCCATATCTCACTGTACCAAGAACTGTAAGGGAATGACTTTGAATCCCGCATTTGCAATCTGTCGTTTTGCACTTCAGCAGTTGCAAGGTAATCCAGTATTCCTAAGCAATACGTTGTTTACGGATGAGGCTTCAATTTACAACTCATGGACACAATGCAAAAATTGCCAGATTTACAATTTGAAAAACGTAGCTTTGCTTTGGATATGTTACTTGTTTATTTTTGTGGATTGTGCATACCTTCCCATTGTGTGAGCCCCTGACACAGGCAGTGTGAGGTGCACGCTTGAGTCTCAGGACGTGCGCTAGCTGTGCGCTTCATTTATTTCATGTGTCAACTTGGGTTCGCAATTTCTCGAGATGTATTTGATGTATTTCGATGCAACCAGCGCCATTATTTTTGTGATTTTTCATGCTATTGATTGCATACGAAATAATAGGGTTGTCCATTTAAAAATACACAAGTTTGTGTTGAAAATAGTATTTGTTAACTTTTAAAATTGCGCATAGTATTTGGTTTCCTACGCCTCTGCTGTACGTTGATGCTGGTGAAAGCCGTTTTTGAATACCTATTGTTGTTCCAGAGATATTTGAAGTGGCAGAGTTGTAAAAAACGAAACTTGTCTAGCTTGAAGGGGGAAACCAGATGGCACTGTGGTTGGCCCGCTAAATGGCGCTGCCGTAGGTCAAACGGATATCAACTGCGTTTTTGTAAATAGGAACCCCCCTTTTTATTACATATTCGTGTAGTACTTAAAGAAATATGAATGTTTCAGTTGGACAACTTTTTTTCGCTTTGTGATAGATGGCGCTGTAACAGTCACAAACATATGGCTCACAATTTTAGACGAACAGTTGGAAACAGGTAGGTTTTTTAAATTAAAATACAGAACGTAGGTATGTTTGAACATTTTATTTCGGTTGTTCCAAAGTGATACATGTACCTTTGTAAACTTATCATTTCTGAGAACGCATGCTGTTACAGCGTGATTATCTGTAAATACCACATTAATGCAATAAATGCTCAAAATGATGTCCGTCAACCTCAATGCATTTGGCAATACGTGTAACGACATTCCTCTCAACAGCGAATAGTTCGCCTTCCGTAATGTTCGCATATGCATTGACAACGCGCTGACGCATGTTGTCAGGCGTTGTCAGTGGATCACGATAGCAAATATTCTTCAACTTTCCCCACAGAAAGAAATCCGGGGACGTCAGATCCGGTGAACGTCCGGACCATGGTATGGTGCTACGACGACCAATCCACCTGTCAGGAAATATGCTATTCAATACCGCTTCAACCGCACGCGAGCTATGTGCCGGACATCCGTCATGTTGGAAGTACATCGCCATTCTGTCATGCAGTGAAACATCTTCTAGTAACATCGGTAGAAAGTTACGCAGGAAATCAGCATTGCACCATTTAGATTGCCATTGATAAAATGGGGACTAATCATCCTTCCTCCCATAACGCCGCACCGTACATTAACCCGCCAAGGTCGCTGATGTTCCACTTGTCGCGGCCATCGTGGATTTTCCGTTGTCCCAATAGTGCATATTATCACGGTTTACGTTACCGCTGTTGGTGAATGACGCGTCGTCGCTAAACAGAACGCGTGCAAAAAATGTCATCGTCCCGTAATTTCTCTTGCGCCCAGTGGCAGAACTGTACACGAGGTTCAAAGGCGTCGCAATGCAATTCCTGGTGAATAGAAATATGGTACGGGTGCAATCGATGTTGATGTAGCATTCTCAACACCGACGTTTTTGAGATTCCTGATTCCCGCGCAATTTGTCTCTTAATGATGTGCGGATTAGCCGCGACAGCTGCTTAAACACCTACTTGGGCATCATCATTTGTTGCAGAACGTGGTTGACGTTTCACATGTGGATGAACACTTCCTGTTTCCTTAAATAACGTAACTATCCGGCGTACGGTCCGGACACTTGGATGATGTCGTCCAGGATACCGAGCAGCATACATAGCACACGCCCGTTGGGCATTTTGATCACAGTAGCCATACATCAACACCATATCGACCTTTTCCGCAATTGGTAAACAGTCCCTTTTAACACGGGAAATGTATCACGAAGCGAATACCGTCCGCACTGGCGGAATCTTACGTGATACCACGTACTTATACGTCTGTGACTGTTACAGCGCCATCTATCACAAAGCGAAAAAAGTGATCAAACTAAAATATTCATATTTCTTTATGTACTACAAGAATATGTAATAAAAATGGGGGTTCCTATTTAAAAAACCGCAGTTGATATCCGTTTGACCTATGGCAGCACCATCTAGCGGGCCAACCATAACGCCATCTGATTTCCCCCTTCAAGCTAGACGCTTTTCCTTCTTTGTAGTTTTTTCGTTTGATGCTTATTTCGTGAGATATTTGGCCCGGTCACTATCAGTGGACCAACCTGTATACTCAAATTTTTGATCAGTTTTTCTTTCGAAATATCACCCAGGTTTGCTGTACCAGATACTCCATGGAGTGGGAAGAATTGTAATAAATAACTGAACTGCAATGTTTTCGATAGAAGAGTACAGAAGCGAATGCTACGTAAATAGTGTTTCGATTTCTGACGTATCGGTTGTAACCTTGGCAAAACTTTGATGGTATTTCGCCAGTTTGACACAGAATGTAGTTAATTGACAGTGAATAATGGTTATTTAGTACTTATGTTTCTATTCATGTATTTCGTTGCTATTAATTACCTGACTCGTTTTTATTTGTTTTATTGTGGGCGAGCTTGTCCAACTGACAGTCTTTCTGGATTTCACAGCAATCCAACGGACAAACCGCAGATGTGCAATGTTAAAATGATCAGCGAGTCTAGAAATCTAGTAGGCTAAGAGCGCGTTTCTCACAAGGTTCTGAAGTGAGGGTGGTGACCTTAGTCAACAACCTGTGAGGTGCATGGAGAAACAAACAGCAATACGAGATAGATTGTAAGTTTAGTGAGGTCTGTGACCAGTCAGTCTGAAATGAACATTGTATCGAAAACTAATACGAGGCGGCAGAAAAAGGAAAGTCATACTGTTGTGTAGAGAAAGAAATTCGGTACTTCTCTGGTAACCATAGAAAAATCTGTTTTCCACTTTATGACCCAGCTCTGGCCACAGGGCTTTGGATTTTTCAGCGGGAATAGAAGTATAACGAAAAAGTGTGATTAAATGTGGTAAAATATGTAATATTCTTCCATGGAAAATACCTCTTCAGAAGAGATACAAGCACAAGTTTGAACTATGATCTGAAAGCGCAGTTATAGGCAGAGGGAGAAATTGCGAAGTACATAAAACTCGTCGTCTTTTTCAGAAAAAAATGATGAAATTAATTCAAACTTGGTGCCTACTTTTCAAGTTGCAGCTCATTCTGACGATCCGACATGTCTGCTTGGTTCTTCTCAGATTCTAGCTGGCTACGTGCTGTTTACAAGATCTGCCCATTTATAAAACGGATTCCGGTGGCGCACGTCTGCAACGGACACATCCGAGTATGTAACAGAGAACCACATGGAACTTAAACGCAAGAAAGACGACTCTGTTCTCGCAAAAGCGTGACGTGTAAATTTAGAGAACTGGTACTGGAGGAAGGCTGGGTGGCATTTCTGTTAAGGCCACTGTATACCTCGAATAGACACGTCGAGAATAAGACAAGAGAGGGCAGGGAGCATACAGGAGGCTTGTAGACAGTCGTTTTCAGCTCGTGCAATTAGTGATAGGATAGAGCAAAAAGTCGCTGTTATTGGTGCGAATTACTCTACGCCCCGTATTGTACAATGGCTTGCTTATTTCAGATGGTGTAGATGTAGGCGAATCTCCATGCTACATCGCAGTAGCGTCAGTTGCTGGTACGATGAGTCCCGCCGCAACTTTGGCACCAATCTCAGAACGCACCACAATCTGATTCATTCTGCGTTCTACTGAAAGTTGTCTGTCACATTCACTAATTTCCTTTCTTGTATTTTTAAATCGGAGACACTCTTGTACAGATGTATTCTGTACCGAGCTATCGACCTCTGAGACCATGACTGTCTTTGACACATTGAGTAGAATGCCATGGGGAAACTCATTGAGGTGTCGGTGTTGGGGAGCCAATCAATAACGAGCGCTGTGGATGGCCTGGTACCGAACGTTTTATTTAAAAGAGGAAGCAAAGCCGAGTTGGTCGTTGAGGCTTGACATGGGCAGGTGTGGTACGACTCTTTATAACTGAGTTTGATTTCAGTATAACTGAAGTCAGAGTCTGTTGTTCACTCGCATACATCGCGCATTAAATGAGTGCATATTTTCTGGTTCGTATGGCTAGACTTGGCTTGGTGATATTCATTGTTTTTTTCAGAGCTTCAGTGAGTACTTCTATGGTGAAATAATACTATCATGGCTTTGTAAGATGGGTGCCTTTCGCAGTGCGGTGCAGAATGGAGTTTACATTAATACATCTCTATGTTAGGTCATTTGAACTCATCACTTTCCCATTTAATGAGCTTCTTTTAATATTTTCTGATGCATATAGATTTTCTTTTGCACATTTCTCACATGCAGTGACTCTTCGGAACACATGTTGCATTACTTATGCTGTGTGCCTCATGGTGACAAAACTATACTTTAAAGGGAATTACGTATTTTTCTACTCAAAAATTCTGAAGATTGTTCGTGATTCCCTACCATAATTTTCAAATTCCGATGTTTTTATAGCTGAGCTGCAGTTTGCAACCGGTATCTTCGTAATAATTATGCTACCTTCAGCAGAGATAGAAATTTTCCCGAACTGTTAATTTGATCTATCTATACATATCTCAGTAACTACAGTGAGTAATACGCTTTTACAGAACTGAAGATAAGTCAGCCGTGGCAGTTTCGGTGGAAACTGGCAGTTCATCACTTTCTATTAGACGTGATTGTTTTAGGTTTTTTAATTTTCAGATTTCTAAATAGAAAGGTTATGCTAACAAACTGGACCAAGCATCCACAATGCAAGTAGCTTGGCTACGAGCTAGATTACTCGCACATTATTCGAGTGAATTCATATGTTGATCACAGCTTAGTATGTTGATTCCATTCAGTCAGCTGTTTATTTATGTCCGTTATTCGTATGTTACGCAAAGTAAGTTAATTCTGTTCTTTTCTTCATATGTCTTTAAAGAAATAGATGTAGTCAAATAGCGTTATTGTACGATGTCATGGGTCTAAATTTTGTGTGGAAGAGGGCATTTTATTCAAGACACAGTCTTGTATGTAATCCGCATTTAGAAAAAGGTCAGGATGATTACATTGTTTCCAAACATGCAGTGCGGCGTATTAACAAAATATCTTGGATTAACTGTCTACGGTAAAGTAAACAACTACCCACCCTGTCTACCAAACATCCAACATAGTGCCCACTAGAGCTTAGGACTACAAATCGGCCACACTTGAAGATAGCACACTTCCAGGACGCTTTAAACCTTAATACTACATCGCGATTCGGAGCGCACGTTACACTGTAGGTTTCCTAATAACTGACTAGGTGAGTTAGCTCGAAGGTCGACGGAAAGCAAGGTCGTACCACCTCAAATAAAGCCATGTCTGTTAAGGCAGTGTGATGTTTCAAACCAGCCTTCAGGTTCAGACCAGGTTTACCTTTACCTGACCCTTGTGCACCCTTGACGATAGGTCGAACCTCGGCAATCCTTATATTCTACCATTCCATACAGGTCCTCGGTGGTCATACACTCCATTTTGTTTTCCGCATTCGCCTACTATCTATTCATGTCTCTTCAAGCAGTTATTCAGTTTCACTCCATCAAAACTTCTAGAACACTTTGGTGCATCTTCAACCTGTGGCACCCCATACATTCACTGAGGCTGTCCTGCAATCATTCTTCACCAATCTTAAACATTTGCTGCGCCTTTACCAACATACCCTTTCTTTCCCACGCAACATCCGGATACAAAGTTCTTTCAGTAGATTCTATTTTCCCCATTTAGAAGTAATCTGTCCCTCACACCTTTAATGGAGCCTGAAACACTGTAGTCACAGGCTGCTTACAACATCCATCACCAATTTTCCGACACCCACAGACTCCTCTAAAGGCGCATTTCAACTGGAAGCTAACCACAGCCGTAAACATGATTTCCATCTTGCCTCATCATCGACTACCATCAACAGCATTGAGTTCTACCGTCACGTAAAATCTCCATCTAATGGAAGACCTCATTACATCATCACCAAAGGTGGTATACATTGTGATGACAGCCTTCTATCGTCAAGTACTATCTCCATCTAAGGGCTGGCCTCATTACACTACCACCATTGGTGGTGTACATTGTTATGACATCACTTTCAAAATTTCATACAGTTTACAGATATTTATTTTTCTTTAGTGCATCTGTCTTACAACGGGCTTCAACTGGAGGCTCCCCATCATGTCCTATTCTGAGGATATTCCTTTATCTGTTTGCATGTTCGTTCCCTCTTAGAGCCATCCGTCATTCCAATTCTCTTCCTGACATTTCTTCCACTTTTCCCACGACCATTCTTTGCTGCAGACAGACATTTTTTTCTTTTTCTGACCACTTCCAAAAATCTTGCTTCTTTTCCTGTTTTCTCCATAACTTTTTCATTCTCATGTCTATCACTCCACCTCAAGGATTCCTCCCCACAGACACATGTCAAAGCTTTCTAAATATCTTCCTCTTTTACTGTCAATGTTTTACTCATTTCCATTGGAACTCTTCTAGATGTTAGTGCATCTTTTCAAATGCTCTACTTGCCTTAGGTACCCTCTTCCATATATCTTCTGTACAGCTTCCATTCCATGACATTAAACTCCCCAGGTACAGAAATGAATTACTTCTTTTATCTTTTTCCCATTTAGGAATATGTTAACTGGGGCTTCCTATCTGCTTATTCTCATCATTTTTGTCTTCCCTATATTTATCTTCATTCCATACTCCTTGTCTCCTCTTCAACATCTTCTGCATCTCTTCTTATTCTGCTTCGTCATCCACGTATTTTACAGTCTTTATCCTTTTTCTTAAGTTCTAACGCCTCCTGCGTCCTCTATGGCCTTATCTATCAGTTCTTCTCCACATATGATGAATGGCTTCAGTGACAATGAGCATCCATCCCGTCCAAGGATCATCTCTTCCGTGTCCTCATTCTTTAATTGATCTTCTATATTTACAATTTACACCCACATCTTTTTTAAAGCTCTCAGCAGTATACTCCTGTTGATTCTATCGAAAGTTTTCCTCCACCTTGTTCATTTCTATCGTTCTTTCTCCTTTTATCCTGAGACAATCTGTAGCATATCTTGTTCTTTTATCTTTTAGGAACCCGAACTGGACTTCCTCAGTATTTCCCTCAACTTCCTTTGAAATTCTCCATAGTATGACTTTCGGTATATCCTTTATAACATGCCTGACAAAATTAATTGTCCATACTCACTGCGTTATTTTGTTTTAGTCCTTTGTATGTAAAGGTACTAGAATGGTGTTAACTAGATCTTGGGGTGAAATCCCTGTGTCACAAATTCTGTTCACTCCCTCAGTCAATCTGACTATTGTATTTGGACCTAAGACTTTCATTGCCTCAGCCAGTGCTTTCTCCAGTTCCCATTTCAGTATCTTCTTAATTTGGTTCCCCTTCATCTTCCTGATACAGTCTGTTGTTATCACCTTTCAGGCTATGCACCGTATACCTCTTACACATATTCCATCCAACCATTCCTCTGTCCTTCTATACATACTGTCTTCTTTCCATGTTTATTTAACATTCTTTGTTTGCTTATTTTCCTTCCATCTCTTGTTGTCAAGGATTTTACTGTTTTGTACATTTGGTCTAATTTTTCCTTTTGTTCATTTCTTCTATTGCCTCACATTGTTACTGTTGTGTCTAGGAATCCTGCATACTCGGTTCGCTAGACAAACGATCAAACAACTCGTATTAATGAGTTTTATTATAAAAAGACAATTATAATACTTAACTTAGATGTGTCGCGAGCAAAGGGCGACATACAAGCTGCCAGTGGAAGCTGCTATCGAAGTGGGCTCCACCAATCGGGCGCAGCGCAGGGGACGTCAGACTTCCGGTCGTACCTCGCCATCCGGCCTTCGCTGTGGTGGAAACGTCCCCCAGAAAACGACCAGAAGGGTACGCGTCCACCTCCTGAGGTCCATACCAAGATGTGAAAGGTGTTGGCTACTGCGGCGTGGGAGGGTCCAGGTCCGTTGGTAGGACGAGAGGAAGTGGAGGAGGCGGAACCTCCGTCTCTGTGGGGTCGTCCCATAGTGTCATGATGAGACCCTCTGGCGGCTGCTGGGGCCTCATACCCTCGGGAGCCATGAATCTAGGGGAAGAGATACAGAAGGATCACCGTGCACATGACAGTGGCGAATTTGATTGTGATGTCGACGTTCCAATCCGTCTGGGCCTGAAGTGAAATACATGCATGCGCCAAGTCGAGGAAGGATCTCGCCTCGCGCCCACTGTCTGCTGCCGCTAAAAACCCTGAAAAACACAATATCATGCGGCGCGATGCGATTCTTGCGGCCTTCCTTCGGCGCCGGATGCTGAGGAGGGTGGAGCAGGTGGAGCAGTGTCCGAAGGCGGCGGCCGTGAAGGAGTTCTGCCGGCGACGGTCCATCTCGCGGATGCGAACTATAGGAGGCGAGAAAGCTGCAATGCTTGATCCCTGGTGTGTGCGGTGCGAAGTTTGGCCATCTGCTGCTTGAAGGTTCCGACAAAACGTTCCTTATCGCCATTTGACTGTGGATGGAACGGTGCACTAGTTAGAATCTGTATGCCATTGCGTTCACAAAGTGTTTCAAATTCATTTGACGTGAACTGAGGGCCGTTGTCCGACGCGATGACTTCAGACAACCCATCGAAGCAAAAAATAGAGGACAACGCCTGAACTGTGGTACGTGATGTTGTTGGGTTCATTGACACAGCTAATGGAAACGTGTTATAAGTGTCTACCACAATGTTCCGAAAACGTCCCGCGAAGTCTATGTGCACACATTGCCTTGGCGATTGCGAGTTAGGCCAAGCGAAGAATGTTTATAGAGGAGCGGACTAATTTTCCGCACATGCGTCACACTGTGATGCTATCTGTTCTGCCAAGTACAGTGTCGACGTGCTAACTGTTTCGTACGAACAATCCCCCAGTGTCCTTGGTGAACAACACTGCAACACTTCTTTTTGCAAAGCTTTGGAGATCATCACACGAGACAGTCAACTGTCATTTTGAATGAGAATCACACCTTGCTGTATAGCGAGGCTATGCAGACGTGCAAAGTATCGGCGGACTACAGAGTTCTTTATGCTATACAATGAGGGAGGCCAGGATGTGCGAATGTATTTTAGCAAAATGTTCAAATCTGAATCAGCTCCCGTGGCCTGTGCAATTTTCCTATAGTTCAGAGGAAAGGATAGAAGCAATTCAGAATCGTAAGCATCGATGTGACAACAAGATGCAGCAGAAATGTCAAAGTCTGTATCAGCGCCAATCGGAAGACGTGAAAGTGCGTCTGCATTACCATTTTGAGCTGTCTGTTGATAAATAATATCGTACTGGTATTGAGACAGCCGGCCGGAGTGGCCGTGCGGTTCTAGGCGCTACAGTCTGGAGCCGAGCGACCGCTCCGGTCGCAGGTTCGAATCTTGCCTCGGGCATGGATGTGTGTGATGTACTTAGGTTAGTTAGGTTTAATTAGTTCTAAGTTCTAGGCGACTGATGACCTCAGAAGTTAAGTCGCATAGTGCTCAGAGCCATTTGAACCATTTTTTGGTATTGAGACAACAAAGCCCATCTTTGCAATTTTGGGCAAATCGTACAGGAACCGGCTTCATCGGGTGAATCTAGGACTGCAGTGGCTTGTGAACCGTTACTAAGTAAAATTTTCTGCCATATAAATAGTGGTGGAATTTGGTGACACCATACACAATAGCCAATACCTCTTTCTCTATTTGTGAATAGTTACACTGAGCTTTGGACAACAATTTTCATGCTAAAGCAATAGGCCTGTCTTAAAGTTTTTGAAAAGCTTCTTGGGCCTCATCTGTCCAAACAAAAGGGATATTCTTGCGACGCAAGCGGTGCAATGGAGATGCGATTGTGCAGCATTTGGTATGAACCGAGTATAAAAGCTCGTTTTCCGTAAGACCGATTGCTATTCTGGGACATTTCGAGGAACTGGCAGGTCACGTACGGTTAACAAATCTAACTTAAGACGATGTACCCTTTTACTGTTTATGACATGACCAAGATACTGCAAGTCAGGTTTAAGAAAATCACACTTGTCCAGTCCACACTTTAGTCCTGCATCATATAACACACGAAACAAAGCACGAAATTTGTAATGTTTTCTTCAGGTGACGACCTGCTACGACAATATCGCCCAGATAGGGTACTTGAGCAGTCAGTTGTTCCAAGCACCACTGGAAAATGGCGGGTACGGAAGCATTGAAAAAAAAATTAAAAAATGCAAATATTTTATCAAGCCCAATTGAGTGTTCACAAGACACATAATATGAAATTCTTCATTTAGCGGTATTTGAAGATATGCGTCGCGCAAATCAATTTTTGAAAAGTAGCGGCCAGCGTCTAATCTGTTCATGAGATCCTCTGGGCGTGGCAATGGGTAAGTAGCAGTCACTGTTTGTGGGTTGACTGCAGACTCAAAATCAACACACAGGTGAATGCGATCTGAAGGTGTGGAGACCAAAACCAGTGGACTTGTCCACTGACTAGCTGATACGGGCTCAATAACTCCGCTATCTTGCAATTCTTTCCTTTCAGCCGCGACTTAGTCCTGTAATGCAATGGGAGCAGTTCTAGCCCAGCAAAATTCGGCTGAGCATTGTCTTTCATAGTAATACGTGCAACAAAACTGTTAGCATTACCTAAACCTTCAGAAAAGAGTTCAGGCAATTCTTTCAGCAAGCGAGCTACACTATCGTTGGCACTGAATGCAGTCACTGACAATACATTGTCCTGAATTTGAAAGGCAAACAAATCAAACGAATCAAGGCCAAATATGATCTTACAATCGCGTGATTGTAGCACAGTGAAAGTCACAGTTCCCGTATGCGAGCGATACATGGCAGGCAAAGTATATTTTCCGAGAATGGGAATGTATTGTCCATTACAAGCTGTCAGGTGCGTACTAGTTTTAGACATGTGTTGGGAGCCTAACAGTTAATATGTGTTACGATTCAGCAATCTAACAGAGGCACCCGTGTCCAACTGAAATTTCACCTGTTTGCCACTAAGATAAAAAGTTTGACTGGCGTCGAACTGAAGAAACTGTTTGCTTGATAGGTTGGCTAATGCCTGCAGCAGACTTTAAATAGACTGCATGGGCCTTGTGACCAGATTTTTGTGAGTGGGCAGAATTATTATGTTTGTTCCATTGCAAACACATGGATTGTATGTCTCCTTTCTTGCCACAAGTGTAACAATGTGCTTGTCTCGACGGGCAGTCTTTGTGCCGTGAACAGCGCTGAGAGCATGACTTAATTCTGTTCACTGATGTAGCCGCCTGTTTAGTGAACTGTTTACGTGGCTTGGCATGTGCGCGCTGTTGCTGCATACTGGACCGGTCGTGTGCAAGGTACGACTCAACTCGACAAATTGGTGGCTCTTCAAATTTATCGGCCGCTACGACACCGGAATCATACTGATCTAGAATTTGCTCTACGTGATGAAATGATGGATCTGACTGTTTCAAAATCTGTTCTCTAAGGTTTACATAAGTTACATTGTACATGATCGCATCACACAACATGACATCTGAATATAAAGCACCACAAACACATTTGAATTTGCATTTCCTCGTTATACCCTGCAAATCAATTACCCACTCGCGATAAGTTTGCTATGACCTTTTCTTGCGACGAAAGAACTGGTACCTAGCTGCCACCACATTCACTTGTTGGTCGTAATAGTTAGTTAGATAAAATATAGCTGATCATAGGAAAGTTCAGTTGGAGTGGCGTTAGGGAACTATTTCTGAACGAGACGAAAGACTGCGCTTCCTATGGTTGACAAAAAGTGATGTAGTTTTCAGTACCTGAGACTTTGTGATCAGTGATGTGGGCTTCATACTGTTGCAACCACTCGAGCCATTCCCCTCCTTTTTCGTTAAACTGGCGAAAAGTCGGTATGGCACACGGAGCTACAGTGGCATTTTGGTCTGGTCACACTGCATTTATTGCTTGGTTTGCGAGTATCTGCTGTACAATGTTTAAAAGTGTTGCAATCTGTGTTAGTTGTATCTACTGCTTGCAGCTGAGGCGCCTGACCAAGGGGTGGGAGATGTGGGTTGCTCATTTTCTAACAGGCAAATGCAAGAAACAGACAATGCAAGCAAGGAAAATAAGCAGACAAGCATATAAATTTTCTCCAATGCCCACCTGAAAACACTGAATAGAAAAAAACACTATAAGAGACACTGTTAAAACATGTAAACACGCCCCTGCAAAGAAAAGACATGCCAAATTAAGGCGCCAGTAAAACACAAAAGCCCATGACAAAACAAAACAAATGGTGATAGCTGACAGCTTAGGGATCGAATCTCAACAAGTTGTCGCTATGTGATTTGTTCACCTCGTCGCCAATGTCGTGGTGTTTAAGAATTCTGTGTACTCGGTTCGCTAGACAATATTCAAATAACTCGTGTTAATGAGTTTTATTACAACAAGACAATTGAAATACTAAACTTTGATAGATGTGTCGCAAACAAAGAGCGACATACAAAATAATCAGTCTTTTTCAGAACAGACAAAAACAAGTCTATGGTACATGGAGAGTACTAATGAAGTTGCTATCGAAGTGGGATCCACCAGTCGGGCGCGGCGCTTATGTCCTCTTCACGTAGGGGCTCCTGCTGTCACGTTGCCGTCCTGGAGGGGGGGGGGGGGGGCGGCCAACATGTCATTGGCTGACCTCTTCTCACAGCCATCTCTTCTCTGTCGTTCCCGACTGGCGTGCCGGCGCTGATTTTGCGCCATAACAGTTCCCTTATCCTATGCTCTCTAGTCTGGATGGTTAACTGTCTTAGTTCAACGGTCAGCCTTTTGCATTCTTCGGAACTGTCGTTTTTCCATTTCTAGAGCTCATCCATTTTATCCTACTTACCTCCTGGTATTAACTCTTTCTTAATTCTTGTTCTTTTCACCTCTTCAAATTCCATGTCTAGTCCTTCCAACACTGACTTCTACACTTCTCCTTATGTGTTCCAATTTTTTTCAATGTAATTACTGAAAGTTCTCATCAAACATATTATCCTGTATTAATTTTAAAATGTTATCTGTTTTATAACTTTAGAACTTGCACTGTGAGAAATAATCACCTCCTCCCTCTGTGAAGGGGCTGATATCACCCAGATACCACCTCCATAGCAGGACTGAAATATGAACGTGTTTCATACTCAGAACCACAAGCAGTATGTCTCGAACTTCCAACGCATCGCACAACACGTGCATCATACATGTGCAGCAAATGTAGGGTGATTGAAGTAGAAGATGGATGAAACCACACATCATCCACTGAATGAATCAACGTCTTCGTTTTAAGACTATCGAAAGCACCAAGAGCCATAATGAGAGATCTCATTTCCAGCCATACGTACCCATGACGAGGAACTAACCAGGCATCGCCAGTAAAGGATGGAACTGTTTCATTGCAAGAAGCTATGGACAATCACAGACTGCCAGCATCTGGTCCTCATGTTTGAAATGTCAAAGTGTGGATGACCAGCGGATCCGTGTAGAAGAAGATCAAGTCGAACGCGAGTGATTTACCAATGATTCCATTCCGAGACTTCATGCTACGGTTTGTAATGTGAATACCTAAAATTAAAAGTACCAGTACGTCACAATATTTGAGACATCCTCCTGACATCAGTCCAGGCATTCTTTGCCTCTTTCCCTGGACCAGTGTTCCGTCAAAACACGTATTTGTTTAGGGATCAAAGTCAGGTTCTACGTTCTGGTGCACGCTGCTGACAGACTTTAAGAGAATGAGAGTCCCTACGATGACAACAGAAGCTTGAAACATATTCCGCAAACCATGTTACAGTGTATGACAGTGAATCTTTTTGGTATCTCTAGGAATTCCCCCACACTCTACCCATCCGTCACTATCTCTCTCCCTTAATAAACGAACCCGTAACAAACTGCACCCCTCTTATATCGTCTCTACATCTTCCGTGAATTTTTACTTTGTTAGTAATGATCGCAGACCAACGAACACTCTGTCCAGTCCACAACTGTTCTTATGTGTTCATTCTATTTTAAATCGCTCTTGAGAGATGCTACTGGACCTTTTCATGGCTCTTACTATTTTCAGTGATTCACGAGTATGCCTGACAGACGAATCGAACACGCCTTTTTATACGGAACTTGACACATTTCTTTACGTAGACGGTCAAACTACCAGACCCTACACCAACTGTCCATGCTCTAGAGCAGTGTTTACGAAACTATGTTCCGCAGAACACTGGTGTTCCGTGAGAAATGATTAAATGCTCCGTGGAAAACTATCAATTACCATGGCGGGATTTTTTCGACATTTTGCAGATACTACTTTTTTTAAATTTTTATGATTTATGTGTTATTGCTTATGATTAAAAACTGAAGTAATCACTGAATAAAACAAGTTTTTCCTCATTTCTTAAAATTTTATTAACCTTCAGAATAAACAAGGTGTTGCACTAGAATCCAGGATTCTCTCAATGCCTTCCGTCAGAGGAAAAGTTTGGAAATCGCTGCTCTAGAGGTCTACATTTCGCTGCATTGTTCTGGCGATGCATCCGCCTTGAACAGAACAGGATCACTCGCATACAATTTCACAAATCTTTCGACGTTACCCATTCCATCGTTTATATATATTGTATAACAGTAACAGTCCTATATGTTTTCACATTTTGATGTTTAGGATGTCGCTAGTGCTCTCTTTATTATTTTGATTCGTTATTTATTATTGATATTATTTTGATACGCTTTGATTATCGTCAAAACATTTATGTGCTGTTCTTCCAAGCATTCCTGATTTTCGACAAGCCCACCTTTTGACAGCCAACTGGGGTTTACACACACTCTGTCGTTTTCAAATGGCTCTGAGCACTATGCGACTTAACTTCTGAGGTCATCAGTCGCCTAGAACTTAGAACTACTTAAACCTAACTAACCTAAGGACATCACACACATCCATGCCCGAGGTAGGATTCGAACCTGCGACCGTAGCGGTCGCTCGGCTCCAGACTGTAGCGCCCAGAACCGCACGGCCACTCCGGCCGGTCCTCTGTCGTTTTCGCTCTGTGCATCCCGACCTGGCGACAAACATTACCCCTAACGACTTGAACGTCACTACCGTGAACAGTCACAAACTGCCTGCTAATGAGACAAATTTCCCCTTCCGTTATTGCTTCATGTAGCAGTTAATGACAATATTTGTACGCTACATCTCTTTCGCACCATGCTGCTTACTGCGGAGAAATAGACTAGAATCAATCACCCTACACCTTTAGACTGGAATTTATTAACCAAAACTAAATGATGGTCTGTGCTGTAATAACCATTAAAAAGCCTAAAAAATGTAGCGTTTCAAACACGAAAACTTTTTCCCACGGCAAAGACAATGCGAAGAAGACTAAGAGGATCCTAGTATGATAAATCACGATACATATTATGTTGGCTGGAATGCAATCTTTGAAATTCTGAAATTTCCGGGCATAATATGCAGGATGTGAAAGTTTATCTAAAACATTTACGGAAGGCAGGCTGCAGTTAGAAGAGTCGAGAAGCACGAAAGAGTGGCAGTAGTTAGTAAGGACTAGGGCAGAGCTGTAGGCTTTCCTTCTATTATTCAATCTGCAAACGCGAAAAGGTGTAAAGGATACTCAATAGGAATTTAGAAAGTGAATTAAAGTTCAGGAAGAAAAAATAAAAATTTTAAGGTTTGTCAATGACGTAATCCTGTCGCAGATGGAAACGTAAGTTAAAAGAAATCGATAGTGTTTTCCATATCTGTTATGAGATGAATTACGTTGTGGACAGCAAGGGCGTAGACACGAATAGAATACAAGCTTTTAAAACGTGGTGTTACAGAAGAATGCTGAACATTACGTGAGTAGATCGGATAATTAATCCAGATTCAATGAGAAAAGAACTTTATGGCACAACATCACTAAAAGAAGGGACAGGCTGATGCAACGCATTCTTTGGTATCTAGGAGTAGTTAATTTTGTTCTGCAGGGAAATGTCGGAGTTAAAAATTGTAGAGAGATCCAAAGGTTTGAATCCAGTGAGCTGGTTCAAATGGCTATATGATGAAGTAGCTATGCAGAAATGAATAGAATTGCATATCAAACCATTATTCGGACTGATGACGACAAAGGTCTATACAGTGGCTCTTGTGGTGGTTATTGGAAATCAGTGTTGCTTGAGAGAAGCATTGTCCATTGAAGAGTTAAATTTAAAATATTACCTTGAAAAATTCCTTTTATTGCCCTTTATAATGCTTGTTACACTCTGCGGTACATACGTATTTACCTCTGTAAACACACAAACCAAGAAAGAAACAGACTCATCAACAATGTACAACATGAGAATTTATTTATAATAGGAAGGCGTACGAGGCTAAATTAAGCATAGAGTCCACCATCTTAGAAAATGAATGTCACACAAGCATACTCGAAATAGGTAATTACTTAACAAAAATATTTGCGCAAGCAGCAAACGACGCTCCACGTACGAAATAAGCAAAAAATAAACCAAGCCACAAATTTCAAATCGAAAGAGACACGTATTTAAGACAGCTTTCTTTAAATTACCTCATGTCAAGCAGGATTCGTAGCAAACGAGGAACGAGGATGGATTTTATGAATTAATCACGGATATTCAGAAATTTCGTCTCGAATACATGAAAACGTCTGTCAAAAATTTAATAAGAGAATCAACCAAAAAAAAAAAAAAAAAAAAAAAAGATGTGAAGGAAACAAAACTGAGACTGATTTAGATAGACAGCATATTTCATCAGTTAAGATTTCAGACGCCGCTGCAGTTAACAGCAAAGAGAAAATTGTTCAAGCATTCCAAGATTTCTTTAAATTGCCTTATTTTGAGCAGGGTTCGCAACAATTATTTTTGGAAGGACAACGTTTTCTCATTTGACTGCTCACTTTGTTTATAATAAACGTGATTGGAATTTCACCCATAGAGCCATTTTCAGTGGTATATGTCAGATAATTAAAAGGTGCTCCAATTATATAACACTTCTTACCATAATCAAAACATTTATTCTACAACAAATTCCGCAAGATGTTCTCAAAATTCAGCAAACCGTCGTACTCCTAGGTGTGGAAATCGTAACTTGTTGGAAAGAAATTGTGATGACTATGACTCGAAATGTTTATATAGGGCAGAAAGACGGCGGAAATAGTGACTGTACTGACAAGCAATAATGCTGAGAATCAATGCGAAAATTTTGTTTCTCAAAAAATTTCTGTTAAGTGCATGTAGGTGAATACATGATTCAGAAGTACGAATAGTTAATATAAAAATAATGATATTCCGAAAGTAATCCCATGTGAGGTGTATAAACCATTTTCAACGTACGGAGGAAGTAAAACCCTCGAGACGACAGTAAAAAATAAAATAAAGAAAAATAAAATAAATCTTCTAGACCTACCAGTCTCCCCTACATATAACTTACTAGATTTCCATTAAAAATTTCTTCTGGGCTGTAGAACGCGCCGTGTTGTAAAAAATTAATGACAGTCACTATTGCAAGTGGGCTTCGTACTGCATGTAAGCAGTACTGAACATTCTGTTGAAGGCCGCTTGCAGTAGTGGCTGGCGGTGATACAATTTACAACATGATATGTGTGCAACCCAGAAGAATATTGAGGAAACTGACCCTGCTGGAGAAAGAATACGAACTTACAGTGCGCAGGATACTCACTAAAGTTGATATCAATTGCACAGAAAATCCGCTAGATTTTAATCAAACAAAGGAACAATTTGGCTTTAGGAGTGAACGTAGTGCGTCGCAAAAATACTTATAGAACAGAGCAATGGGTATTGTGGTGTCACCGCCAGACACCACACTTGCTAGGTGGTAGCCTTTAAATCGGCCGCGGTCCATTAGTATACGCCGGACCCGCGTGTCGCCACTGTCAGTGATTGCAGACCGAGCGCCGCCACACGGCAGGTCTAGAGAGACGTACTAGCACTCGCCCCAGTTGTACAGACGACTTTGCTAGCGATGCTACACTGACAACTACGCTCTCATTTGCCGAGACGATAGTTAGCATAGCCTTCAGCTACGTCATTTGCTACGACCTAGCAAGGCGCCATAGCATTGGTATTTATATGGTGAAGTATGTACAGTCAAGAGAGATGTTCTCCAATTGTGGATTAAAGTTAAGTATTCCAAGAACTACGTTCTTTTCTTTATAGGATAATTACTTTACCTTGTTCCAGACCTCACGCCAATCTGCGTGAGCTTAAAAGCGTGCATTTCGGCCTCCTCTAGCAACACGGTGTTGGCTCTTCTGCCAACACATCAAGTGGCGACGAGACTAAAAAGAGTCTACAAAGGGTCTTCTTCTTTATACTTGCTTGAATTACTTGTGTCATGGCTTCGCCACAATCTCCAGATGTACTGTCCGAATTTTATCGCTTGCAGAATCAGCAGACGCAGGCCTTATTGGATGCCCTTGGACAGCTCGTCCAGGGTCAACGTGCAATGCAAAACGATGCGGCCGCCGCCGCTCCACCGCTACCGCAGCCACAACACGCAGTTGCACCACCTTTTCGTCCTTTTGATGCGGCACTGGAAAGCTGGACGGAGTGGTCACGCCAATTTGGATTCCATCTCGCCACCTACAGAATTCAAGGTAATGAGCGGTAGCCTCACTTATTATCGTGTGTCGGCGTCCAGACGTACCGTGTGATAGTGAAATTGTTTCCCCGACGCGACATAGCAACTCTGTCCTTGCTACCGTTCTGCGTTTTGTTGCTACGCAATGGCCCTTGTCAAAGTCACGGATCGAGCATCCGTTGGTTCGCCGATCTTTTGTTCACAGGGCGAGACTTTTTGTTCGACGTGGTGTTTTGCTGTTGCGTTCTGATAATGATCAGTCCCGGGTCGTGGTCCCACGTTCATTACAGTCCTCTGTCTTACGGCTTCTCCACCGTGGACATTGGGGTATAGTGCGAACGGAACAACTTGCTCGTCAGCACTGTACTTGGTTCGGAATCGATGCTGCGATTACGAATATGTGCTCTTCTTGCATGGTATGTTCCGAACAACAATCCGCACCACCGCGGAAATTCTTTGCATGGCCGAAAGCCACTTCCCCTTGGCAACGCCTACACATCGATTTTGCTGGTCCATTCTGGAATGCTCGATGCTTGGTTCTGGTCGATTCATTCAGTAATTTTCCTTTTGTTGTCCGGATGTCTTCCACGACGTCATCTGCCACCATCCAAGCGTTATCTGCTATCTTTTGTATTGAAGGTCTTCCACAGACTATTGTTTCCGACAATGGCCCTCAATTCATGTCCGCAGAATTTCAGTCATTCTGCAAGGCCAATGGTATTCAACATCTGACGTCCGCGCAGTTTTCGCCTCAGTCCAACGGTGCCGCTGAACGTTTGGTCAGGACTTTCAAGTCACAGATGTTGAAGTTGAAAGAGTCGCATTCTCGGGAGGACGCGTTATTGCTCTTTTTGTCTTCGTATCGCTCTCAGCCCCGAGTTGGTCGCTCGCCGGCTGAGTTGCTCCACGGTCGTCCTCATCGAACCTTGATGTCTTTGCTGCATCCGCCGCATCAGGTTCCTGTGCAGCGGCAGACACCTGCTTTTGCCCCAGGAGACGTTGTATACTACCGCAACTATCGCGGTTCCCGGCGTTGGCTCGCAGGGCGCATTCTTCGCTGCCGCGGCCGCGCTATGTATCTGGTTTTGGGGGCCTCTGGTGAGGTGCGTCGGGATCTCAATCAGCTGCGCCTCTGTCGTCGCACGCTGCCTTCCATTTTGCCCCATGGCGACGCGCCGCCGCCTGTTCTCCCGCCGGCGACGCCCGCAGTGGACGCTTCGCTGCAGCCGCCAAGCGCCTCCCTGGGTCACGCGCCGCAGATCGCTTCCCGTGACCAGCTGTCCTCCGACATGGAACTCTTGCCCGCTCCGGACCAGATGGCGTCTTCGCCCGTCGGGTGCCCCGACGCGATGGAGGTCGACCCTACGGCCCCTCCTGTCTCTTTACGGGCGCATACACCGCATGTTGGCGTGCACCCTGGACTAGGTTTTCAGGCGTTTCCTAGCTCCCCTCGGACCGAATGGCCGGGTGCGAGTGGCACAGCCTCGCCTGTTGTTAGGCTCCCCACCTCGTCGCATACGTCAACATGGGGTCCTCCCCACGGCTGGCGGAAGCCTTATAACACAACCGCTCGCCGATTTGCGGGGGAGGTATGTGGTGTCACCGCCAGACACCACACTTGCTAGGTGGTAGCCTTTAAATCGGCCGCGGTCCATTAGTATACGCCGGACCCGCGTGTCGCCACTGTCAGTGATTGCAGACCGAGCGCCACCACACGGCAGGTCTAGAGAGACGTACTAGCACTCGCCCCAGTTGTACAGACGACTTTGCTAGCGATGCTACACTGACAACTACGCTCTCATTTGCCGAGACGATAATTAGCATAGCCTTCAGCTACGTCATTTGCTACGACCTAGCAAGGCGCCATTGCATTTGATATTTATATGGTGAAGCATGTACAGTCAAGAGAGATGTTCTCCAATTGTGGATTAAAGTTAAGTATTCCAAGAACTACGTTCTTTTCTTTATAGGATAATTACTTTACCTTGTTCCAGACCTCACGCCAATCTGCGTGAGCTTAAAAGCGTGCATTTCGGCCTCCTCTAGCAACACATCAGGTATGAATAACCATTTTGTGTGTTTAACAGATTTTGAGGACGCTTTTCTCTAAACAGTCCTTGAGAATTAAGCCACTGATTCACTGTTTCACGTCAATGGTGAACTTTCCATTCGCTTTCATCTGAGATATTCAGAATTGAAAAATAAGTCGCAATTCACTCAAAGAACACTCAAGCACGCTGTGAGTAAACATAACGACGTCGTCCCTGGGAATTACACAGATTGAATGTCACAAACAGGTGTCAGTGTGTAAACTTTTCAAAATACGATATCTCGTAAACGACTCGCTTTAGAATCCTTTAACAAACCCAACTGACTTTCTAATTTACTTTAATTTTAGTCTGTTAATGTCGATAAGCATTGTTCCGTTTAAAAAAAGTGTATGTTTGCACAAAAATTACGATTTCTAAGTATTATTACAGTCCGTTTATTGGCTAACAATACGAGTCCCTGGCTACCAACCCGTACTGTGGAAACCGCTTATCCACAGCGCTTTCTATTTCTGCAACACCCGTAGTGCAAGTTTTGCGATATTCACTCAGTACCGGCCACACCAGAAAGCTTCTTGAGAATCCATGCCAGAAAGTTTAGAGGACGTGACTGCAGCATCAGAGTTTCATATGACACATAATTCTCAAAACGAAAGATCTGTTCCTGTACATTTAGATCATAGACTTTTCCAGAGCCAGTCAAGAGAACGTTGACGAGGCCAAGTTGACCGTTCTATCCAACCCGTAAAAAGGAAACGCTTATTAGTAATCAACTCACCACAATTCCTCTGATAACACTACGAATGTCGAGTGTCAGGAGCGAAGGGTGGATTACCCGCAGATGAAGCATGTCCATAAATTTAATATGAAGATTTCTCCTGGGAAATTAATTAAGCATGGAATTCCGGAACTACGTATGTCCTGTGAAGGGTAGGAGTATCAGACAGTGATGTCAGAAGAGTTATGTAACTGGAATAAATCACTGTTATTAAAAATCCTAATATGTCTCTGGCCATTAGGAAAAGCTATTCCCGTTCAAATTTAACACGTGGCGCCACCTGAGGAGGGACAACCTTAACGTTGGAAATGGCCTCGCCTCCGCCATAAATAAGTAACAGAGGTAGGTCAGTGGAGACTCGGTTCAGGGTTGGCAACGTGAAGTGTATTTTTAGGCATGGAGGTAAACTACCCAGGTTGCAAAACAGCCAGAGACACCACTCTCTTCCGTTCCTCATTTGTTTCAGCTGCTTATCCTACTTTGGTAATGTGAACATTGGCGCAGAAGTCTGTCGCCATTTTAGAAAACAGTATGCTTTAACCTCTGTTACCCTGAAATATAACTTGCAGAGTCAACGCTTGCTACTAATTCCGTCGCGTTGCAGAATATGGCATAGACGCTGTAGTGGAGACCACATGTGCTTGGGTGTCGATGCAACAACTTGCAGCCCAGCGACGTCCTCTTGTCCATAAGTTGGAAATCGCGTTCTGTCACTTGCAGCGAATCTCTAGAACTCACATGGTTAGTACAACTCCCACTCTCTCTCTTCCTCTATCTCTCTGTACAGTTTCTCTGTCCAAAGCTTCTCCATCTTCCTTCCCCCTCCTCTCCCTCCACGAGTCTATTTGAAGCATGGTATTTAAATTGACAGCTACCATCCTTACGTTTCGTTATTAACATGCCATTGCTCTAGTAAGTGGATTTCTTCACCTTTTCTATACTTTTACGGATTAAATCTTTTCCCATATGTAAGAAGCCTGTCTCCAATGACAGTTTAGGATTGTAGGTTAGTAGCTCCAATAATGGAAAGGCTGCCTCAAATTTCATTTTTGTTTGAAGAATTTAAATTCCCCCTAGCTGTTTCTTATCGTGTAGGAAATGCATAACATAAATGCTAACTTTAATTCAATTTACTTAACGATCAGCTTCAGTCCAGGACTACGTTCACGATTCTGTACAAAAGCAAAACAAAAATTGCAGTAAAATGCAGTGACCAATAAAAATTACGATAACAACATTCATAAGAATATACTTACGTCAGATATGCAATTATAAAAGCAAAATTAGATGTCATACATTTTTCGAAATCCAAGGTACATAATTTAAGTCAAGTAAAATAGCTCTGAACGCAATAACTGTCTGAAATGCAGGCGCAAATCGCGACAGATGAAGACATTAAACCGGCTCAAGATAGTCAACAGCAGAATCACACATGATCAGAATATCATGCTCAAGCACCAGGGGGTACAAAGATCACACAAACATAGTTTTCTTGTCTTTTGTCTTACGACGACACGTAGGGCTAGATCTTTACTGTAGATGTAGTTATATCTTTGTTTTTTTTTTTTTATAGCTTCTGAGGTTAACAGTTGATCTTAGCTACGACAGTATACCCTCTTCTTTTACATCTAGAAGGTTACAACATGTATTTTCAACTTACATACGGTGTGATGACATATTGTGCAAGATGTTAGCCGTAATTACAACTGTGTCACACATTTTGCATATTGTTATAACAATTACGGTTAGTTTTATAACGCAACTAAAAAATATTTGACTTCTGTTTTAATCTTTTACATATTTTACGTAAGATGCACTATATTATTTTGTATAGCATTTTATGTACATATGTTATACGCTTTGACCTTGTAATCTTTGATGTCTTCAAGTACGTCCCACGTGTGTGTTATCTTTGTACTCGATGGTGCTAGATCATGATATTGTGATTATGTGCGATTCTGTTGTTGACTACCTTGAGCTGGTTTAATGTCTTTATTTGTAGTGATTAAAGCCTTTTCAATAGTTATTGTGTTCAGAATTCTTCTGATTGACTTAAATTATGTACTCTGGATTTCGAAAATACATGATACGTAATTTTTGTTTTATAATTGCTTTTTTGACGTAAGCATATTCTTATGATTGTCGTTATCAAATATTTTGACCTCCCAGGTCATAATGGTTACTGCATTTTATTACACTCCTTGTTCTGTTTTTGCACAGTACCGCGAACTTGGTCCTGGACTGAAACCGGTCGGTAAATGAATTGCATTAAAGTCAGCGTTTGTGCTATGCTGATATTTGCCTAGACAAGATATTTCTTATCTGTAACTGTCCCTGTTGTCCCAGTCAAACTCATAGAGCAAGTGTTGGCAGAAACACCTGCAGTACGATGTGGAGGACAGATACTGCCACGGTCACGGTGAGACGTGACATAACGGTGCGTGTCCCAAATTAGCTATAGGCGAGCCTGGGCGAAGGTGGGTGTGGCTGGCCGGTGCGTCGAGGTGACAGCAGACGCAGGACTGCAAGTTCCGGACTTTGTAAAAATCAGCGTGCTGAGGCACGGAATTCTGAATTATTCGTGTTTTATGTCGTTTCGGACCTAGCTCTTCGTGCAATGGCACCGAAATTGAGCGGTTTAGAGTGAACAATAAGAACTCTGAACTGTATTGTTTAGCTGGCGTTAGTATTGTGCTTATAGTGCTGAAATTTGCAGAATTATCTGACAGAAGACAGCAGTTTAGATCCGAATAGTAATCTCATTATAGTGCGGCCTTGTGCTATGCTAGATTCTTGTGTGCTCACTCCGTGCATAGCCTGCCGATATTTTTTGCTGTATTTTGTTAATTAAACAGAAAATGAAACAAATTCTCGTGTCTCTCGAATAGCTATTGATTCCTCACTTCTTACTTTAATAATCAAAGATGTTAGAAACACAGACTTTGAACCTGAGTCGAACGGAGAGTGACTGTGTGTTGTCGTTCCTCTAGACAACCAAGAGCCAATTAATTTAGCCGCCTACACACCGTTCCAGCGACCTTGGTGCTGAAAGGGAACGTTTATTACTTGTTATGCCGCAGTAGAACAGGAAAATATCTCTTGAGGTAAGACATTGCTTACCTGAGGGTACATCTGCAAATGCATCCATACTCCGCAAGCCACCTGTGTGTGGCGGAGGGTACCTTGAGTACTTCTATCGGTTCTCCCTTCTATTCCAGTCTCGTATTATTCGTGGAAAGAAAGATTGTCGGTATGCCTCTGTGTGGGCTCTAATCTCTCTGATTTTATTCTCATGGTCTCTTCGCGAGATATACGTAGGAGGGAGCAATATACTGCTTGACTCCTCGGTCAAGGTATGTTCTCGAAACTTCTACAAAAGCCCGTAGCGAACTACTGAACGTCTCTCTTGCAGAGTCTTCCACTGGAGTTTATCTCTCCTCTCCGTAACGCTTTCGCGGTTACTAAATGATCCTGTAACGAAGCGCGCTGCTCTCCGTTGGATCTTCTCTATCTCTTCTATCAACCGTATCTGGTACGGATCCCACACCGGTAAGCAGTATCAAGCAGTGGGCGAACAAGTGTACTGTAACCTACTTCCTCTGTTTTCGGACTGCATCTCCTTAGGATTCTTCCAATGAATCTTAGTGTGGCATCTGCTTTTTTATATGGTCATTACATTTTAAACGACTCCTAATACGTACTCCCAGATAATTTATGGAATTAACTGCTTCCAGTTTCTGACCTACTATGTTGTAGCTAAATGATAAAGGATCTTTCTTTCTATGTATTCGCAACACATTACACTTGTCAACACTGAGATTCAATAGTCATTCCCTGCACCATGCGTCAATTCGTTGCAGATCCTCCTGCATTTCAGTACAATTTTCCATTGTTACAACCTCTCCATATACTACAGCATCATCCGCAAAAAACCTCAGTGAACTTCCGATGTTATCCACAAGGTCATTTATATATACTGTGAATAGCAACGGTCCTACGACACTCGCCTGCGGCACACCTGAAATCACTCTTACTTCGGAAGACTTCTCTCCATTGACAATGACGTGCTGCGTTCTGTTATCTAGGAACTCTTCCATCCAATCACACAATTGGTTTGATAGTCCATATGCTCTTACTTTGTTCATTAAACGACTGTGGGGGACTGTATCAAACGCCTTGCGGAAGTCAAGAAACACGGCATCTACCTGGAAACCCGTGTCTATGGCCCTCTGAATCTCGTGGACGAATAGCGCGAGCTGGGTTTCACACGATCGTCTTTTTCGAAACCCATGCTGATTCCTACAGTGTAGATTTCTAGTCTCCAGAAAAGTCATTATACTCGAACATAATACGTGTTCCAAAATTCTACAACTGATGGACGTTAGAGATATAGGTCTATAGTTCTGCACATCTGTTCGACGTCCCTTCTTAAAAAGGGGATGACCTGTGCCCTTTTCCAATCCTTTGGAACGCTACGCTCTTCTAGAGACCTACGGTACACCGCTGCCAGAAGGGGGGAAAGTTCTTTCACGTACTCTGTGTAAAATCCAACTGGTATCCCATCAGGTCCAGCGGTCTTTCCTCTTTTGAGCGATTTTGTTTTTCTATCCCTCTATCATCTATTTCGATATCTACCATTCTGTCATCTGTGCGACAATCTAGAGAAGGAACTACAGTGCAGTCTTCCTCTGTGAAACAGCTTTGGAAAAAGACATTTAGTATTTCGGCCTTTAGTCTGTCATCCTCTGTTTCAATACCATTTTGGTCAGAGAGAGTCTGGACATTTTGTTTTGATCCACCTACCGCTTTGACACAAGACCAAAATTTTTTTAGGATTTTCTGCCAAGAACTTTACTTTCGAATTCATTGAACGCCTGTCGCATAGCCCTCCTCACACTACATTTCGCTTCGTGTAATTTTTGTTTGTCTGCAAGGCTTTGGCTATGTTTATGTTTGCTGTGAAGTTCCCTTTGCTTCTGTAGCAGTTTTCAGAGAATAAAACAAAGTCAGATTGACATATTTATTATTTCACCAGCAGGATTCCGCCAAGTCCTTCCTCAGATTGAGTTTATAAAATTCTACGAAATCATTTGAACTCGTAGTTCTCAGGATACACGCTAAATGTTAATGCAATTGTGTGACGCTGGTCACTGCCATGTAAACTTGATCTGCATCCCATGTGTCCCATTTGGTGTTGCAGTTTTCAAAACGCTGGAGCAGCAGTCAGCCGCAGGACTTGGCACAAGCAACTGAGTGGCCACTTGCCTGACGAGTCCTAACAGCGGTAGGTAACTGGCAGTAAGCGGTCCCGGACAGCAGCTTCCGCCCATCAGCTCACAACGGCGACCACTTCGTTAAGGCTGGGAGGCCTTGCCTTGCCAATGGACATGGACAATGCTGACCGGCGGTACCTTCCATTGACGCGACTCGCAATAAAGGTCCCTAACACAATAGTGTTTCTGTTACCTTAAATAGATTTTTAATTGAATTTTTTCACTTTGGTATCGTCCCGATAGAAGTGTTCGATAGAGATATAAAAACTTCAACTATGTCTCGACCCCTCTCATTCTTTTACAGTGGATTGCCAGTAACCTTTTACCTTCGATCCTAACGACCTGATATGGGGCACAAATAAAAGTCTAGGTTTGTAGGTAGCTGCGATAGAGCAGAGTACGCCTGGTCTCTGACAGTAACGTTTTCTACGCAGATAGAGATTCGGAAGAACGACAAATTTTTAGATTGTGCACTTATTCCTATTCAGAATTCTGAGATGTCCATACTGTGTAAAAACACATTTTGGAACTCCTGGAACAAATTTTGCATATTTTCATTCAATAATGTCATTTGGAATGATGTTGGGTAACTCATCTCTAAGAAAGAAAGATTTCATTGATCAAAAATGTCCTGTAACAGTTATATGTAGCACACGCACATGACCATCTTGTAGACAACTGTTAAAGAATTAGGGTATTCTGACTACTGCTTCATAATATATTTATTCTCTCATGAAGTTTGTTGTAAATAATCCACTGCAGCTCAAAACGAACAACGTACACAATTACAACACCAGAACGATAAATGACATTCATTGTCTTTAGTACAAACAGGGGTGCTCGATGCTGCAGCAAAAATTTTTGATAGCTTACCAAGTGATATAAAATGTCTGAGAGATGGGAAAGTAAAATTTGAAAAGAAATTGAAAAAGTTTTTCCTTGACTACTGCTTCTATTCTGTAGAAGACTTTCCATTACAGTAATGTGTAAAAGATGGTGGTTAGGAATTACTACTCACATCTGTATATTTAAAAATACTAACGATGTTGAGCATGTAGATATACTTACAAATTAGTTCGTGATGTGTGTGTAAAATGACTCGTTCCACATCATAATGATTTATCGTGCAAATGATCCATGGAACATGAAATTAACAATCTGCCTTCATGATCAGTATGCAAAATATTTCTCGCAGACTACACTTTCTAACCCTACATTTTCCACCAGTGGGGCAATGCTTTTTAACCCTTACCTTTTCCGCCAGTAGGGCAATGCTTTTTAATACGTATCTGACAGTAAGACCAATACATTAGTTGCTCATCTATCGTTCAGAACAGTTGTTCAAAGCCGGCCGGTGTGGCACAGCGGATCTAGGCGCTTCAGTCTGGAACCGCGCGACCGCTACGGTCGCAGGTTCGAATCCTGCTCGGGTATGGACGTGTGTGATGTCCTTAGGTTAGTTAGATTTAAGTAGTTTTGGGGGACTGATGACAGATGTTAAGTCTCATAGTGCTCAGAGCCATTTGAGCCAGTTGTTCAAAAATGGAAATCAGCGCATGGAGTCGTTGGTCGGGAGGCCCCTATTAGGGGAAGTTCGGCCGCCAGGTGCAAGTCTTATGTCATTCGACACCACACTGGGTGACTTACGCGCCGGTGATGAGGATGAAAAGATGATGAAGAGAACACAACACCGTGCCCACGAGCGGAGAAAAATCTCCAACCCGTCAGGGAATCGAACTCGGACCCGCTTGCATGGGAGGCGCGCACGTTACCACCCAGCTAAGCAGACGGACACAGCTGTTCAAACTCGCCGCCGTTATTTGTGGTAGAAACTAGTAATCTCAACCAGCTTAGTGCGGGGAGCACTAAGTATCTACAACCAGATGACTTGTCTGCCGTAGCGGTAATAAATTAGACACACAAACCTCCCTCGTGAATCATCCCGTCTGCTAGTGGAAACCGCATAAAAATCCCTACAGCAGCTCCAGGGGTTAGCCAATGTACACAGACAGAAAACGCGGCAGTGGAATTCAAATGGCTCTGAGCACTATGGGACTTAACATCTGAGGTCATTAGCCCCCTAGAACTTAGAACTACTTAAACCTAACTAACCTAAGGACATCACACACATACATACCCGAGGCAGGGTTCGAACCTGCGACCGTAGCAGTCGCGCGGTTCCGGACTGAAGCGCCTAGAACCGCTCGGCCACTACGAGCGGCGCGGCAGTGGACTTTAATTTAGTAATAAGAGCTTAGTAACATATAGGTATACCGTAATATGTATGTTTTATTTCATTTGTATTCAAGACCCAGCGACTACAATATCTTGAAAGATTCCTTCGCACTTCGTCTTCAGTGAGGGACGATTCTGAAAATTACTATAGCACTAATGTGGTGCACTAGTTCGTAGCGGTTTTGTATTGATTGTTGCTATTCTAATTGCTATGGCACTATTTATCGATTGTCCTTTTTTATTTGCAGTTCACTGTTGCGAGGTGAGTTTATACAGGGTGATTCAAAAAGAATACCACAACTTTGGGAATTTAAAACTCTGCAACGACAAAACGCAGAGCTAAGCACTATCTGTCGGCGAATTAAGGGAGCTATAAAGTTTCATTTAGTTGTACATTTGTTCGCTTGAGGCGCTGTTGACTAGGCGTCAGCGTCAGTTGATGCTAAGATGGCGACCGCTCAACAGAAAGCTTTTTGTGTTATTGAGTACGGCAGAAGCCCTGATCTTACCCCCTGCGATTTTTTCTTATGGGGGTATGTTAAGAATATGGTGTTTCGGCCACCTCTCCCAGCCACCATTGATGATTTGAAACGAGAAATAACAGCAGCTATCCAAACTGTTACGCCTGATATGCTACAGAGAGTGTGGAACGAGTTGGAGTATCGGGTTGATATTGCTCGAGTGTCTGGAGGGGGCCATATTGAACATCTCTGAACTTGTTTTTGAGTGAAAAAAAACCTTTTTAAATACTCTTTGTAATGATGTATAACAGAAGGTTATATTATGTTTCTTTCATTAAATACACATTTTTAAAGTTGTGGTATTCTTTTTGAATCACCCTGTATTTTGTCATTTGGAGATAGTGAGTAGAGCTGTGGACGCTAGAAGAAATTAATGGAGTGTCAAGTGGAGAAATCGGAATATTACTGACGTATTCTTCTGTTTGATTTCAGTAGAGGGGTGACAGAAGCGCAGACGGCAGGAAACATTGACGCCGTGCATGGGGATAATACCATTGTAAAGAGCACGGCAAGAAAATTATTTTCTCGTTTAAAGGAGGATCGCTTTGATATTAGTGTCTCTTCACTTTCAGGAAGACCTTCGGGATTGGATGAAGATAGTTTAAACATTAATCCACAATGATCACGCCAGTGTACTCGAGAACAGGAAGATGTGATGAACTGTGATCATTGCGCCATTGTGCGATATTTGCATGTGATGGGGAGGGTTCAAAAACAGCGTGTATGGGCACCCCAAGCTCTAAGCCAAAATCAGAAAAATCAGCGGGTGACCATATGTGCATCTCTGCTTCCTCGTCATCCGTTGGCTCGTGAATAACACCGACGATTCCTATCCTGTAGTGTTACTAGTGACGCGAAATGGCGTCTTTATGCTAAAAAGGAAACGAAAGGCATGGTTGACACCAACTTGCTGTATAAAGATCTGCCGCATCCACAAAAGATAATATTCTACATTTGGTGAAACAACGACGTTGTGGTGTGCTACGTATTGCTTCCCCGAGATGTAACCATTATTGTCAACAACTGAGATGTGTTGCAGGCGCAGTCCAAGAATAAAGACTGCGTGAAGTGACGCTACTCCCTCCTGCATTCTGATAGACCGACAAAAAACACTGTAAAGGGGTTGGTTTGGGAAATCCTTCCGCACCCACCTTATTCACCTGATCTTGCGCTCTCAGATTTTCAGTTTCTCCGGTCTCTATCAAACAACATTCAAGTAATTTCTTTTACGAATGAAAACACTCTTCGAGCATGGTTCGACCACGTGATTTCTACAGTCGCGGAATCGGAAAGTTACCCCAGTACTGGAACACAGTAGAATATAGTGAAGGAGAATATATGATTCATGGTTAAAGTCTATGTTACGTGTCTCTGTTAATAAATTTATGGAAAAACGATACGAATTTACGAACTAATCCAGTACAAAGGAATTCAATTAACAATCATAATATCGACGTAATCATCATTTACTACCATCTAACGCTTGCGTGAGCGTCGCAGCTCGAGACACAGCAGGTATGAATGCGTATTCCATAAGCAGCTGGGTGGAGTTGATTGAATTTAATCATTAAGGCACTTGGAATAATTTTAGGCATGATGTCCTAGATAAAAATGAGACGTTATTTGAAACTAAATCTTGCAGTAAATATTCTGGGGGGGGGGGGGGTAGTTATAATATTTACATTCAAAGTGGGTTTGCATTAGGAGGTTTGGTTCAAGGTCGTTTCCTTGTACCACAGACCAGATGGAAACACAAGATAATTTACAACGTAGATGAGCGTGAAGATCTATACACCAGACTTGCAAATTTTCTAGTTCACGAAGTCGATTTCTTTTGATGTTCTAACCTTTGCCCCTGACACAAATAAGAAAGATAAAACATATCCCAACATAGGTCCAAGGTTAGCTCGATCTATAACAAATTTACCGCTATCGGTAGCCTAGGTTGGCTCAAATGGCTCTGAGCACTATGGGACTCAACTGCTGAGGTCATTAGTCCCCTAGAACTTAGAACTAGTTAAACCGAACTAACCTAAGAACATCACAAACATCCATGCCCGAGGCAAGATTCGAACCTGCGACCGTAGCGGTCTTGCGGTTCCAGACTGCAGCGCCTTTAACTGCACGGCCACTTCGGCCGGCGGTAGCCTAGGGATAACGGTTTAATACCAGGGTTCCGCACGTCACCAGGCAAAGGATCACAGCTTAGAAGACGAAAGGTAAAAATGAGCTATGCTTTAAGTGTCGAGCCCTTTTACTCAGACCATCTTCGCTCTCGTGTTACTGCAGTAGCTCATTTCCTCAGCGTGCTAATGTGTGTACGTAAATGACCACCCATTAAAAAGGTTGGCGATGATAGGCGTAAAAAGAAAATTAGTGATCCAGCATCTTTAGAAGCCAGTAAATGACTAGCAGCACGTTATCTGGATATTTCAACAGTCAGAGATAAAAATGAGAATATGAAATAAATCTATGATGAACACGTTCCGACAGCCGGACTTGGTCAAATTTTACAAACTTCAGCTTTGGTTTTTAGTGGGTCATGTAACTCATACTGCCTTTTCTGTTTTGTTTTTGTTCAAATGGTTCTGAGCACTATGGGAATTAACTTCTGAGGTCATCAATCCCCTCGAACTTAGAACTACTTAAACCCAACTAACCCAAGGACATCACACACATCCACGCCCAAGGCAGGATTCGAACCTGCGACCGTAGCGGTCGCGCGGTTCCAGACTGTAGCGCCTAGAACCGCTCGGCCATCCCGGCGGGCTTGTTTTTGTTCTTTCAGTTCACGTAATAATACTGGTCTACTGGTTTGCCTTTCTGCCTCCATCAGTAAATTTATTCATTCAAGACCCTGCAGCCTCACCGACACTAGTTCGGAGGACTAGGTTCTCTGCAGACACGGGATTATAACCCCTCCATCGAGCGAGATGGCGCAGTGCCTGCCACACAGGACTCGTATTCGGGAGGACGACGATTCAGACTCGCGTCCATTCATATAGACTTACATTTCCATGACGTCCCTAAGTATCTCCGGGTAAATACCAGGATTGTTTCCTTGAAAGGGCATGGCCGAGTTCCTTTCCCTTCCTTGAAACAACACGAGCTTGAACTCTGTCTCTAATGACCTCGATGTCGACCGGTGGTTAAACAATAATCATCTTCAGAATGAGATTTTCACTCTGCAGCGGAGTGTGCGCTGATATGAAACTTCCTGGCAGATTAAAACTCTGTGCCCGGCCGAGACTCGAACTCGGGACCTTTGCCTCTCGCGGGCAAGTGCTCTACCATCTGAGCTACCGAAGCACGACTCAAGCCCGGTACTCACAGCTTTACTTCTGCCAGTATCTCGTCTCCTACCTTCCAAACTTAATCTGCCAGGAAGTTTCATATCAGCGCACACTCCGCTGCAGAGAGAAAATCTCATTCTGGAAACATCCTCCAGGCTGTGGCTAAGCCATGTCTCCGCAGTATCCTTTCTTTCAGGAGTGCTAGTTCTGCAAGGTTCGCAGGAGAGCTTCTGTAAAGTTTGGAAGGAAGGAGACGAGATACTGGCAGAAGTAAAGCTGTGAGTACCGCGCGTGAGTCGTGCTTCGGTAGCTCAGATGGTAGAGCACTTGCCCGCGAAAGGCAAAGGTCCCGAGTTCGAGTCTCGGTCGGGCACACAGTTTTAATCTGCAGGAAGTTTCAGTAATCATCTTCTTTCGTTCATTCAACCCCTCCCTTAGGTCTATTACCTTACTCACACACATCTACACAAAACACGAAAAAGCAGATATCCACAGAAAGTAAATAAACAACACCAAGGAAATAAGACAATTTGTACATCAGCGTATCTCACGAAAAGCCATGAAAATTCATCGTAGTGCTCCTCTTCGTCCATATTACTTGTCAGGGGACCATACATAATTAATAGCGCGTTGATGTAACGGCTCTACCTCACAATGATTCCGTTGGGGCAGTTCCTTATCTTATGATCCGAAATATTCCATACACGTAAAAAAAATTTCAAATGTGTGTGAGTTACTAAGGGACCAAACTGCTGAGGTCATTAGTTCCTAGATTTACACACTTCTTAAACTAACATATACTAAGAACAACACACATATCCATGCCCGAGGGAGGAGTCGAACCTCCGGCGGGAGGGGCAGCGCAATCCGTGGCATGGCGCCCCGAACCACGCGGCTACTCCGCGCGGTCCATACACGTAAGCGAGTACACGCCCAGTAATCAGTGCGTGTTTCTACAAAAATGAGCTTACAATTCATGTTTCTTCAATTACTGTTTCAGTGATGACACGAGCGGTTTTAAGAGTGAGACGAATTCAGGTAACCGAGCGAGGTGGCGCAGTGGTTAGCACACTGGACTCGCATTCGGGAGGACGACGGTTCGATCCCGCGTCCGCCATCCTGATTTAGGTTTTCCGTGATTTCCCTAGATCACTCCAGGCAAATGCCGGGATGGTTCCTTTGAAAGGGCACGGCCGACTTCCTTTCCCATCCTTCCCTAATCCGAGCTTGTGCTCCGTCTCTAATGACCTCGTTGTCGACGAGACGTTAAACACCAATATCCTCCTCCTCCGAATTCAGGTGAAATGCTAAAACTGTATTAACGTGAGATCAAATGGAACGACCACAGGCGACCATGAAAGCAGTAGTTACGATGGCAAAATGAGATTAGCTCAGTTAAATGAAGCCATACGAACCTGAGAGCTACGCTCTTTTGAAAGAAATGGTCTGAGAGCATGTATTACGTAACGGTTGTTTTCAGTGTCTGTGAATAGCCTTATCAGCGTTTGTCTTTTCTTTGCTCACTGAAGACAGTGCTGCCGCTGCCATTGGCTTTTGCTTCTGACCAACACGCTGAAGACAGTTTGTTGTCTCTCTGTGAGGAAAAGTCTTTTCCATCAAGGAACCCCAAATACTTACACTTTAATAAGCAACTTAACACGCTCCAACGAGTTGAAGCTCATAAGCTGCGCATTGGTCACGAATAATTGTTTCCAAACTACTTACAAAATGTTGTTTCATATATTTACAAATATTTAGAGTCGTATGCAGTGAGTCAATGGTGTTCGTGATGATTGTTCCTATTGCTCAGAATTAAAAAGAAGTTTGCTTTTTGCTACCAATGCGTATCTTTAACTTTCTCATTTGAATATATTTGCAAAAACTATTTAATCTATTATTATTATTGGTTAGTTAATTAAAAATATTATTTATTTATTATTATACATAAATATTCTTTATGTGGGCTTTTATTTAAATTATTGGTTTAGTTATGGGTTTTAGTTGGTTTAGCTTAGTTCCTTATCTCCTTTTATCTTTACTCTCCTGAAAACCTGGGAAATATAAATATTTCGTTTTAAATACCACAGGCGAGCAAGAGATGTATTCCGCAGCGGGGCGATCTCGCGGAAATTCCTCCTCGTTATCTGCTCCACCAGAAATCTCTAAAGCCTTTACTCGCTACACAGGGTGCTATGTTGCTTGATGAGTCTGCATGATAGGTCCAACAACTTAGCAAGTTAGTTTATTAATTCGGTGATAATCTCTCGATGAATTCCGACCGTGGCAAAAGCAGGTTCCCATCGTCATTCCAAACTTCACCTTCGAGCGATCTACGTCTCGTAATATCTGTACCGCGATAGTAACTAATTTCGGTATGGAGACATTCACCTTGAATACTTGATCTTAATTATTGGATTTTATTTTGCGCAAAAAACTATTTGAAAATTTATTATATACCATAATGGCGTCTCATAACAATACAATCTCTCTCCTCTCTCACTCGTCCTATCTCTACATTTACACAAAGAGTTTATAAAACAAAATCTTTGGTTCGGTAAGACACAGAGATGCGTTCGTAGCACCGAACGTCCGATTGTCGCACTCGGTATATGCCGTTCACCACACTATCAATTCGTCGCACCCAAATTGAAATTTTGCATACATTGGTACACCACAATTAGTAAATCACAAAATGACCAAACTAGATGGAAAACATTGACAAGAAAACAGTTGTCATTTTTAAGAGGAATTATAAGACATTATGGAAATGAATGCTCCAAACCGCCTGCAATAAGGTAATTTGTTTCTTTAAATATTTTACACGAGAGGCCTGTTTCGGCTTATTGCCATTTTCAAGTGACGTCTAGGTAGAAGTGATGACCATATTGCGTCTATAGTAAAGTCTTTCTGCCTGTCTCGGTAAATACATTTTTGCCAGATATTTTGACAGTTACGTTTTCACAGTTCTTTGCTATGGTGCTATATATTTTATATAGCTATATATATGCTACTTATAGCATCGTAGTAAAGAAGTCAAAATATCTGACGAAAACTTATTTTTACGTTTCGTAACCACTAGAACTATTATACTTACCGAGACAGGCAGGAAGACTTTACTATAGATTCAATATGGTAGCCTCTTCCAACTAGACGTCACTTGATAATGGCAATAAGCCGAAACAGGGTTGTCGTGTAAAATATTAAAAAACAAATTACCTTATTGCAGGCGGTTTGCAGCATTCATTTCCATAATGTCTTATACCAACGTGTACTATGCTCCGGGCCAAACATAACGTAAAATATTACGAGACATTGGATATTGCATATTGAAACAAAAATAGTTCTGTTTCTGAAGCTGTGGACAAGAGATTTCTGGAAGTTAATCTCACTATGAATTTCAGTTTACTATTGGATACCTGCAGGAGGAATGCATCAGAGCCTTACCATCGTGGCTGTAGTCTTCCTTCTTATTTATTTTGGGTTATTTATTAAAGGGCTGCTTCATCATTTTTCCTGAATATACATTATCATTCTTCATGTGCGAGAACAAAGTAGAAAACACTGTATTATGAGATACACCCTGCAATTTAATAAATAATAGGTAGTTAAGTGGTGTACATTAGTCTTATTTATCTTCTCATTTTATTAAACTTTTTCACTGAGTCAGTTCCACACAATAGCTTAGTGCAAGTATATTATGTCTTCATAACTATGATGTCTAACACAACGAGTTTTCTACATTCTCTCTCGTGTAATGGCAGATGGGAAGTGAGTAAAATCAACTGTCTTCTTCCCTGCTAGCGAAAGAGGCAAAGATAACCATTACATGATCACGGGTCAGAATATAAGCAATCTAAACAGTCGCCACCTAGGAAGGGGATGGATTGAGTATATTATATTATATGGTCTCAAAACAACAGAGAGGCCAAAGAAGAGTGTCAGCGACATTCTGATATTACGGGCATTTCAAACGAGAATTTTTAAACTAATGCAGCGTATGTGTTGATGACTAGTTCCTTGTTTTGACGGATTGTAGGCCTATGCTTGACACTAAAAACAGCTACGTACGAGATGGCTTCAGCTTGGTGATGATCAACCATCGATACACATTGAGGATGAAAAAACTCATGACTGATGCAGAGTTATATTTTTTCACTTACTACTTCTAGTTATTATTCAAATGGCAACTCAGTTCATATTTTGTGCATTTCATCCCCAAACCAAATTCCATAACTAATGACTGACCGTACTTGGGAAGTTTATATAGCTGCTAGCTGTGACACACTGATGAAAGCTCTCTAAATGCCTTATGTACTGCTAACACCCTATTCTTGTGTGTTCGATTGAGAGTCAGAGAATGGGATAAGAGCAGCTACAGGTTGAACGTCATCCTTTATTTTCCACCGACACACCAAATTGCTGCTCATAATTTGTGCAAGGGTGTCAGCTGCAAGGCACCATTTTCCAGGGTAACACAGTAACATTGTGTTAAAGTGTCAGCTACTGCATTAAAGTGACACAGAGAACGATTTGTTACAGTTTCACTATCATAAGGATAGTTTGTTGCAGTTTCGCTATAACATGGCGGGCAGTTTGTTACAGTTTTGCTGTAACATGGGTAATTTGTTACAGATGTGGTGTAATATGGAGGGTAATTTGTTACAGTTTGTCGTAAGAAAGGTCAGTTTGTTATAGCTTCAGAGTAATATGGAAGTCAATGTGTTACACTTTCACTGTAATATGAGCAATCTGTTACATTTTAACTGAAATGCAGCAATTTTTTACAGTTTTTATGGGAAAGATGCACGGACGAGTGGTGAACTAGATCAAACTGCTTTTTGCGAACATGAGATGCTTTCAGTGCCAACAGCATGGGTATAACATCGTTTAGTTTTGTAATTCTTACAGGTAAGTGGACTTAAAACCTGAAAGTTAGATCAGCAGTAATGCCCATGTGTGTTTTGTAATAGGACCAGTCTTTATGTATTTACATAAATTTAATCCATGGTACAAAATCTAACTATACTTGTTGATTAACCTATAATTTATTTCAGTAGTGCCAATAAGTGACCCGTGTGTATTTACATGTAATACTTACAATTTAAATGTGGAAATATTTAATTCTAGTGCCCATTGTGCCTACAAAGTTAATATGGATACCAACCTATCGTCATCAACTAGAGCTGCTTAATCCATAAATTTTATCAGTAACGCCAACGCTCGAGCCACGTGTATTTTTTTAAAATCTTATAGAACAATGAATTCACAACAGCAACATGTATATTGTGGTTGAAGTCTTACATATTTTTAAAAATATTTTTGTTTTGCTACAAAATTAGAATATTTGCTTGTGACCAGAGGTATGTAATTGCACTTGCGTATTATGGTAAGCAAAATGTATGCATATGTTTATGTACTCAAAAACTACTGATTTTGATAAAAAATTTCTATAAATATTCTATTTTCGATATCGACCTCGCATCTTTCTTCTCTTACCATTGTCTTAGGCCGCATTTCATCTGTCTTGTTCCATCACTATCATTGGCCATGTTCCATTATATGTAAACATTTCGTATTATGAAGCTCTCCTTGTGTATTACGAAAACATGCAGTTTAAGTTACAAATTACAATAAACATCTCATCAAAATATTTGCTTCCAATCCTGTAATGGTGCCTTGTCAGTTTGTTTGTCTGCGTCTATGTTGTGTGTTCTTACATGTAGTACTGTAGAGGATTACGATTAGATTTTTGGTATTATTTAGTAGTTCATTAACGAAAATACAGTATGTAGACGTTTTAGAGAGTCTTGGCACTGTGGTTCCATGTTTCAGCATTCCTCAAAAGTTGTTTTTGTAAATAGCCTCTAGTAAACCTAGCATGTTTGTATTATAATAAAAAGCAATAGTTGCGAATCGGTGTCCTTGATTATATTTTTCTGCAGTAGAACTTGATAAAGTATCTTCTTCCCCTAAACTTGTGTTTGCTGAGGTGAAACATTGCTGAACAACTTATGAAAATGTGATGTAAATTCGCCCTATAAACCATAAAAAATCTAGTCTCACATGCTAACACTGTTTACGTATTTTAGACATGGATACCTCGTTCTAACAGTTGACGTAAGTAGTGTGTGTGTGTGTGTGTGTGTGTGTGTGTGTGTGTGTGTGTTCCTGGCGTACTTTTTGTCCTAATGTGTAAATAACATCGACTGTGTTGCTTACATACTTTGTCACACATTTTAGAAAATGTATTATCATTGTTAAACATGACAAGCATCATAGAACAATTAAGATGTGAAAATATTTAATTTCAGTGTCAATTATGCCTTACATGACGTGTAGGCTTAAACATTTTCTGCTTACAACGCTATTTTTCATCTACGTTCTAACATTCTGCGTGGTGTCTGTTTGTTCTAAGTCGTGTCTCTCTACCAATTTCGCGCAACGACGCTCTGAGCGTGTTTTTTAGGGAATTGATTAGTTTGAACCTGGGACCTGTTGCTGGCAAGGAGACGCCAGACCACACATGACATGTAGAGTTCAGAAGAGTTCAGTGAGACTAGCGATGATATAATCAAATACTTAATGATTTCAGCGTCAGCTCCACTGCACTCACTGTAAAAGAATCTTAATACTAACTAAATTTAGTTAGTTGGTAAAATAACGTCGAAAAAGCAGTTAAGTTTACCATTGGATATTTTATTCTACTCACAAAACATTGTTTATAAATTGCACTATTGATAAAAGGAAATGTTTTAATACATGGTGATAAAAACCAACTGCGTTCAACAAAAATGTGAACAAATATTCCCTGAATGGGTTTCCAAGTTCTACAATGGATCGAAGGATGACCTATGCCACATCACATCTATAATCTAGGTTTAAATTAAGTTTCAGAGAAGAGAAAACTATCAAAATGGTCTACAGTGACCCTCAATTATCTTTAATTACTTATCTAACTTGTCGTAAATTACAGTGGCTGATGTGGCTTCTCAATAACTATATAACAGAAAAATCATCGCATTTCAGATTTTTACTTCAAGTGGCAAATGTGAACACCATGAGCTTTAATTGACGATCGACACTAGTATTACGCAAAACGGGGATGTAAGAGATGAGACTTCTGCAGTTCTGAGTGAAGCCTTATGCGTTCAAAAATGGGGCATCGCGTTCGTTCATTACCTCGTCGGTGTTCGTCAGGGGGCGGCGGACAGCACAGCTTCACTCACCTCGCCGTCTCGTAAGCAACCTCCCTCCTAACTTCTCCTTACTACAATTTACCGAAGTTGGTTTAAAATAAAAAACTATCTGGCTGCGTTTTCATCTGGCCAATTAGGGTCTCAATGTTAAGCTTAAGTTCCGCCTACAAAAATTTTGTCTGTCCAATGAGAAACGTTATACTTCTCGTGGTGGGCCAATGTTTTTAACGTTTGCAACGTAAAAACTATCTGGCTGTGTTTTCATCTGACCAATCAGGGTCTCAATGTTAACCTTATGCTCCGCCTACAAAAATTCTGTCTATCCAATGAGAAACGTTATACTTTTCGTGGTGGGACAATGTTTTTAACGTTTGCAACGTAACAGAGACGCGAAAAAGTCTCACGCTAAAACTTGCAGCTGGTGTTATCGTAAGATCTATACTGTTTTTCTGGAGGACTCTTTCTTTTAACATGGGCTGGTGGGTGGTCCTGGCGGTTGGCTGGCGACGTGGGTGTCCGTCCTTTATCGTAGGGCCTTCTAGCTTAACACGGTTCTGCTCTCGGCTTCTCGTTTCTCCCCTCGGAACTGCTTCTGTTTCACGGTGGGAAGGTATGACACGCATTTTGGCATTCTTGTGTTAGTCTGTGGCATTCCATTTGCTCACTCGTTAATCGTATTACTTTGGTTAATTTAATGTCACGATTTATTCGGAGCTATGTGACATACTGCTGGATTTGCTTATCATGTCAGGGTTTTCATGGAAGGTGTTGGATTTGCCTGACACCTTACAACGTTGTTTTATAACTACTTAGACATGGAAACAGGATTTGCACAATAACTCTAAAAGTCTGCAGTCACCTTTTTAGGAACGAGTTTTGATTGTGAAATATGTGTGTGTGTGTGTGTGTGTGTGTGTGTGTGTGTGTGTGTGTGTGTGTGAGAGAGAGAGAGAGAGAGAGAGAGAGAGAGGTAATGAAATTGTGACACCTGAAGCAAACACTGCACTTTTTGCGTTGCTGACGTACTTTTGCAGACATTATAAAGATTGCACTAACAGCGTTATACTTGATAATTACCATAAATTATTTAGGTGTGAAAAATAATTATTTTGCCTGTTCGTTGTGCCCTACACCAAGTGTAGGCTAAAAATTACCTGCTAAGGAATTGTTTTTTAGTCATGAGTTTTCTAACAATTAAACGTGGAATAAACATTGCATTTTTCTGTTGTTGATGTATTTTTGCAGACTATTTTAGACTGGGAAAGAACACTGTGACACTGTACAAATGTTACAGAACAATTTAGGCTGAATAAAGTACGGATGCAGCCACAACTAAGGCAAGAGGCTGGGAAGTGGGTCAGGCTGCGACCAAGCAGACACTGTTACATCAGGGTCTGTCTGCTGATAAAAGAATTGGCACTACAGTGCTGGGCAATTACCACGTCACCAACCCTGTCAAAGGACCAGAGTGGTAAGTTTTAGATGCTTGGATACAGTCTGACAACCAGTAGCTTCAAGGGGAGTTCTACGCTGGTCTACGACTTGACATGAATCTACAAGACAAGACTTACCTTTTCTAACTGCAGACCTACTGTCGGCCCTGAGTACGATGCCGTGGATTTAGCACCTTTCAGCTGGTGGACCACGTCTCAGCCTACTTCCAATCGCTACCAGCCTCCTAAGCCAGAGGACTACTGTTTGAGTCTACAGCCAGGTACCTCCTGAGACACCTCCGCCCGTGCGGGCATCCTGTCGCTTTCTGCCTCCGCTTGCAAGAGTAGGCACTAATGTTGAGAGGCGTTTCTGTGTGGTCCACAGTGGGACTGCACGCTTGTCATTGCATACTGCCCTGAGCTTTGAAACTGCATCGAGCTGGCATACATGCAGCCCAGGCTGTCATACGCCCCTTCCATCAGCGCCTTCACTGAACCGTTGGTGTCATCATTAGAAATGATGCTCGGCAGTGTAAGCTGCTAGATGATGCAGGCTGCCTGCTTGCATCAATGTCTCCGCAAATGTTATCGACAGTTAACGTCCTAGGGAGCGTTGCCACCGCTCAGCGTCGCAAGAATGTTGTAGCTTGATCACTAAAAAAAGAGTGTTTAAACAATAATGTTTGCATGATATGTCGGCCTGCTGTCAGACAACCTCCTGCTGCTCCACTAATGATCCAACCAGGATGGCGAACTACCACCTTTCTGATACAATAACCCAGTTCCACCATCCACTGTAGTGATCATCCAATCTACCCACATAACCCTCAGCAATCTTCTATAGCACCACATTTCAAAATGTGCTATTCTCTTCTTTTCTGTTCTGCCTGTCTCACCACTCTACTTCCGTATAAGGCTAAACTCCAAACAAATACGCTCCAAGACGAACAAAGACGTACCACGAACGAGTTTTGCAAATGGGAAGGTTATCGGGAGACTTAAGGTACATGTACAGACAAACAAATAATTAAATTTCAGGTTAAAGGCGCTACAGTCTGGAGCCGCGCGGCCGCTACGGTCGCAGGTTCGAATCCTGCCTCGGGCATGGATGTGTGTGATGTCCTTAGGTTAGTTAGGTTTAAGTAGTTCTAAGTTCTAGGGGACTGATGACCTTAGCAGTTAAGTCCCATAGCGCTCAGAGCCATTTGAGCCAATTAAATTTCAGAAAAAATTGAATGATTTATTCAAGAGAAAGAGCTGTACAAATTGAGCAAGTCAATAACGCCCTGGTCCACATCTGGCCCTTATGCAAGCAGTTATTATTGATTGATAGAGTTGTTGGAAGTCCTCCTGATGCCAAATTCTGTCCAGTTGGTGCGTTACATCGACAAAGTCCCGAGATATTTGGAGGGACTGCCCATAGTGGTTGAAACGTTCTCAGTTGGTGAGGGATCTGGTGATCTTGTTGGCCAAGATAGGGCTTGACAACAACGAAGACAAGCAAATTCTGGCTGTGTGCAGTAAGGCATTAAAAAAAATGGTTCAAATGGCTCTGAGCTCTATGGGACTCAACATCTATGGTCATCAGTCCCCTAGAAATTAGAACTACTTAAACCTAACTAACCTAAGGACATCACACAACACCCAGTCATCACGAGTAAGACATTATCTTGCTGAAATGTAAGTCCAGTGTGGCTTACCATGAAGGGAAACAGAACGGAGCGTAGAACATTGTCTGTGTTGTAAGGGCGATGAAGCTGACAATCAAAGAAGTCCTGCTATGAAAAGAAATGGCGCCCCAGATCATCAATCCTAGTCGATACCTCATCGCTGTCTGGATATCTGCAGACACCTTTTTGAAGGTCATCGACGCTCAGTAAGGACTCATCATTGCAGACATTTCTACTCCAGCCAATGAGATGTCAGGCCGACAACGTATCTGGAGTCGTCCATGACAGCTATGGGTACCAATCTCACAGTCACCCGCCATACGGACCAACGACCAGGAGTGATGGCCTGGGGTACCATTTCTTTTCATAGCAGGACCCCCTTGGTTGTCATCTGCGTCACCCTTACAGCGCAGCGGTACGTCAGCGATATTCTATGCACCATTTTGTTGCCCTTCATGGGCTTACAATGCAGCACGATAATACCTGCCCCTACAAGGCCTGAGTTTGTTTGTGTTAGTGCTTGTCAAACACTATGTCGGCCAGAAAGGTCCCCGGATCTCTCCCCGAATGAGAACGTTTGGAGCATTATAGGTAGGGCTCTCAAACCATCTTTTCACTATGTAATGAGCCAATTGAACATAATTTGCTGCGATATCCCTCAGGAGCGTCCAAAAAACTCTATGAATCAATGCCAAACCGAATGACTGTTACAATGTAATAGCAGACCAAGTTATGACAGCATAACACCTTTGCTTTATGACCACCTTTCAACTACACTGGTCACGAAATATGAAAAGCTGTTTTTAATTATGTCATGTATGGATGTTTTCATTTTAAGGAAGGTTTTAGCGCTGTGTGAAGCCGTAATGACACTAACACTAATCGAGAATGTGTGATAATCTGAAAATGGTTAGATTGTTAGCCGTAATCAGACCAAATGAAGAAGATTCCATGTGCGATCTCCACTTCATGGGTTTTCAATCCCTACCATAAGTAAAAATTTACAATAGATCGCGTATCTCCTGGTTGACAACGTCAACAAACTAAAAAAAATTAAAAAAATAAAATTAAACAAATGATTGTATTGCATTATTGGGCGGGATCTTTCAGCTGCCTGGTGCAAATATTTCTATTTGACGCCACTTCTGTGACTGGTGCCTTGATTAAAAATAAGATGAAATGATGAGAACTAAACAGACAAACAAGCCCCGAGCGAGGAAAATTTCCAGACGACAGGTAATCAAACCTGCAGTTCTGCATTCCAGAGACAGCAAAACTAACCACTATACTAATGAGTTGTGTGCGCTGCAGCAGCAGAACCATTCACGAAGGACCTGAGAATTCTGTAACCCTACTTGACCGAAATTTATGCAGGCCGAGACCGCGAGAGGAACCACCGTGCGTTTTTGAGACATATCCAGCATAATTTTCGTTCCCGTTGAAGATTTTTCGTCCGGTATGACGTGTATGGTTCTCTGAGACTCTTACTCTTTGACATAGTCGTAAATTTGAGAAGACAGATACTCTCCCCTGTCGTGTATCCGACATCAGTCGAACCCCTTTCAGAATTTTAGAAAATTTTTCGCCTACTTGAAAGATAGAGTGAATGGAAAGAAAGGAAACTTGTGATCCCCACAGTAGGTATTCCCTGAGTCATTGCTGACTCTTTGACAGAAACAAAATTCGCATAAATTGAAGACGTATGTATAACGAGAGAGGTGTCCCAGTGACAATCTCTCTGAAGTCCAGGTAAGAGTGACCGAAGCGCTGCTTGAAGAGTCTGTGGACGCAGCCGGCACACATCGGCACGAGGCTGCCGCATCGACCACTGCAAGTCCGTCGATAGCTTTCAGGGAAGCGCGTCACACCACGCGATGGATAACGAAAAATTCACAACGAAAGCTTGCCGGAAAATGGGCAGTTTGACAAGCGCTCCCTACACCTCAGAAATTCTCAGACGAGTTCACGCAAAGTATGCCTAAAGATTTGGTAAACATTACCATAGGTTGTAGGCAACTTGAGAAGTAAACAAAATATCTCTCCTAGCTCAGTTTCCTAATTTACATTAGTCGCAAAACTCTTTTTATTTTTATGAAATAAAGACTAAGGGTGAAATACTGAGGTAGACAAACTCATGTATGCTGCTCCAGCTAGGAGCTTTGGGAAATGGTGAAGGCCTAGTTGGAAAAGAGGATGCCGAGATGTCATAGGGTTAAGGGTGAGTACGAAAACAAGGACAGACCTAATTTTTTATTTTTAATCTGATTAAGTTAGTGTCTTCAGACACTCTCTTACATTATATCAGACATTTACCCTTCTAGAACGTCTTCCATCATATTTTAATTCAATAATGATAACACTTATAATACGACAATTAACAATAATAATAACAACAACAATGCTAACAGTAAAAGTGTAATGCTGATCAACTTGTATCTAATGTCTTTTGATATATATGTAGTGGTTAGGAACCAGTTACAACAGTCCAGTATTACTAATACTAACAGTGGTAATAGTAACAACGACAGAGATAATACTGAGAGTAGAAGATTCAAATGAAATAAAGAGTAAGGATGAAAAACTGAGGTAGACGAACTCATGTATGCTGCTCCAGTTAGGAGCTTTGGGAAATGGTGAAGGCCTAGTTGGAAAAGAGTATGCCAAGATGTCATAGGGTTAAGGATGAATAGGTTAATACAAAACTGAGGGCACACTGTAAAAAGGCTGTTTAGATTTTTATGTTGGTGACGCCACGTAGCGCTCTGTATTAAAAATCGCTGACTGCACTGTGTGCAGTCTGTGGTTGGTTGGACTCATTGTTGGATTATTCGCTAGTGTAGTGTTGGGCAGTTGGATGTGAACAGCCCGTAGCGTTGGGCAGTTGAAGGTGAGCCGCCAGCAGTGGTGGATGTGGGGAGAGAAATGTTAATATGAGCGGACGATCTGGACGTGTGTCCGCCACAAAAAGGAAATTTGATAAAATACATGTCAAGAATTTATAAATATACTATGAATTTTGAACACTGCTAAGGTAAATACATTGTTTGTTCTCTATCAAGATCTTTCATTTGCGAACTATATGCCTATCAGTAGTTAGTGCCTTCAGTGGTTAGAATATTTTATTTAGCTGGCAGTATTGGCGCTCGCTGTATTGCAGCAGTTCGAGTAACGAAGATTTTTGTGAGGTAACTGATTCATGAAGGGTATAGATTATTCTTAGTAAGGGCTATTCTTTTGTAGGGATTATTAAGTCAGATTGCGTTGCGCTAAAATATTGTGTGTCAGTTTAGAAATGATCAGAATAAGTGAAGAGAAAAACCGTCTGAGTATGTTCAGTTTCACTCAGCTGTTACGGTGTCAAATAACGTAGAAGTTTGCCAGCACAGTCTTTCTTTACATTCAAAGGGGAAGTTTCAACACCTAATTTTTGTTTAGGAGACAACTAACAAGTTAGAAGCTAAGGATATCGTTAAGTTCTCTGATATTGTGAGGGACAACATTTCATAAACAGGTTCCTGCTACCGAAAAGGATTTAGAGAAGGTGGCTGTGTGACGTAGCGGTACAGAGAGGGTGCAGATGGGATCGAGTGCCTCTACTAAGCCGTTCAGATACGACTTGAGATGAGGAGGGATAGGAGCCACTGAGTACGTTGATCGGATGGTAAATCAGACGGAACTTATGTAACTCTCTGCGCTTGTCTGCAAGTAGCCAGGATAACTGTGGATAAGGTAGTGATAAATGACCAAAATGAACGTGAGAGGTATAAAGGACTCTGGCGTTCATCACTAAATCCAAGCGCCGTGAGCTTTCCTGCGAAAGACGTTGCACGATAACAACGCTATACTAGGAATTTTAGATCCAAAGGAAAGAGATTTTTATAGTTTTGTAGCACGTGTAAATATGATGATAAATTCTTGCAATATATAGCTGTGTTTTCACTGGATTTCAGGATTTTATCCAAAATGACTCTTCAAAGTTTTGCCGAGGGACAAAAATTGATGTCCGTCACACGAGATGGGAGGGTTTCCCGTAACGTTTGAGAACGGTTACACATTTACTGAAAACTGTCAACGACGACTTATAGAATCTATCAAAGCACTGATGTCATAGATGTTTCAATGACCGTGAACTTCTTATTGTGGGTCTATTAGTTGAAATAAAGAAACAACAGTAAACAGTCACTTTTATACTATACGATGCAAATGATCATCTGGTGAATGTTCTTAAACTGACAAAACACAGACGATATTTGTGAGAACAGAATACAAAAAGAAATTATTTTACAAATATAAATACCTTGCAGGGATCACAGGCTTCTTTCCAAATCGTATTTATGTTACAAATACTTCCTATAAATTTAAAAAAGCAATATTGCATACCAGGAACTACCTAGCACATAGATCTTGAAATATAATGATGCTGCCAACAGTGGAAAATTTTACTACCTACCAGTGCAATCGAAGCATGTACATAACTTTTCAGTCATGGACTATGATAGTTAACTCTTGTCTTCAGTGGATAGGGTGACACCACTGAAAATAACTCAAACAATAAATATATGAAACAGAATATCAGCTTCTTCCACCTCTGTTAAACCAAGTGTCAATTATGCTAATGATGGCTTACAGTAGAGAATTCTACAATAAACAGATGACATAAAAAACTTCATTTTCTATTTTTATTAAATGTAACCACTTCTGAGTGAAATAAAAGGTAATATTTCCTTTTTAAACCCACTGTATCTCACCATTGTATGTACCTTTTGTACATGTATTAGTAATATTCTGTGTAAGTCCCACGTCGTTTTATCTCTGATTGCGACATTCAGTTGCCCCCTGAGAATTGCCAAACAAGCTGAAACCTGGTTCACAATCAAATAATGTTTTGCAAAACATAATAAAAGATTTTTCTATTTAATATCTGTTCCTTTTTCATGCTCACACGTTCTACTGGGCGCTGCTGGCCAATCTTCTCCAGTTTGGTGTTATCAATGATACATGACATTACTCAGCAATCGTCTCTGTGTGAATGTCAGGACACATCCTTTCAATAAACTGTGTCACGTAGGTACCATTCATTCACTGAAATTCTCGGATGCTCCTTCTACTGATTAATTAATTGGACGATACTTGACGATTTGTTCTGTCAGAGTCACCAGTTCTTCTGACTGATCAATAATGTTAAGAATAATAATTATGATGGAAATTTGCTCGCACCACACAAGGGGCGCAATAATATTGAGTTCGCTTGGGAGTGTGTGTCTCAGCTAATGTACACACAGGTGTTCATGTGCTCCATGAATCGTTAGCGAGCTCCCCTCCATCCATCCTTATTTTACCGATATGTTGACGATACATTTATGGTCTGGCCACACGGCGCAGAAGCTCTCGAACAATTCATGGAACACATGGACAGTATACATGAATATACGGTTCACTGTCGAGACGGTGAAGGAAGGAAGGTTGCCATTCTTAGACGTTTTAGCACAACGACAGTCGGTTAGGCGTCTCGGTCACTCTGTGTACCGTAAGCAGACGCGTACCGATTTATACCTTAGTGCACAGAGTTTCCATCACCCTGTTCAGAAGAGAGCCATTTTGAACACATTGGTATACAGGACAAAAATTGTTTCTGACGAGGACCACTTGACATTCCAAATTAACCATCTGAAGTACGTGTTCCGAAAGAATGGCTTTGGTGCATGCGATATAAAGGCAGCGTTCCCCAAGAAAAGGAAACGTGAAAATGTTACACACTCACATGATGAAACACCGATTGCGGTTCTTCTTTTTTGTGGCGCTATATCCAGCAAAGTAGGAAGAGTCCTGGGTAGATGGGGCATAAGACCGATTTTTCGTCCTAAGACAATTAAGGAGATGATGTGCCCGGTTAAGGACAGTCTCGGCCTCAGGGTCCCTGGAATTTATAATATCCCGTGTGAGTGTGGAAGCACTTATATAGGTCAGACCATTCGTACTATTTCCGACCGCTGCGCAGAACACCAACGGCACATTAAAAATAGAGAACTGGAGAAATCGGCAACTGCGGAGCACAGCCTCATGAACAAACATAAAATACTGTTCGATGAAACAAAATTTTGTCCCAAACCTCCACATACCGGGATCCTGTTATTAAGGAGGCTGTTGAAATAAGAATGAGCGAGAAGAACTTTAACCGTGAAAGCAGATACTATCTGAGCGGTGCATAGAAACGAGCGCTCGATGCAGAGAAGCAGCAGAGACATTCCTTCCAAGGTTTACGTTCCAACGGAAGCGGTGGCACCACCAGCGCACACATTGACACCGTCTGCGACAGCAGTACGTGCCGACCAATCAGAAGCCATCTACAGGCAGTGAAGACAGACCCCCCAACTCCGGACAATCCAAGCCAAGGCACGCTTCCGACTCCATCTCCTCAAGATCCTTTCTGGCCGCACATGGGGTCTGGACCCGTCCACCATCCTGCACACCTATAAATCCATCATCCGCCCTATCCACTGCTGCGCCCACCCTGCCTGGATCTCCTCCCCTCCTACCTTTTACAAATCCCTTCAAATCCTAGAACGCCATGCGCTCCGCCTCGCCTATCGCATCCACCTCCCGTGCCCCATGTGGATACTGTATGACCTCATTCTGTTCCTGCACCTCCTCCTTTTCCTCGAACGGATACGGATCCTCTACACCTCCTGTAAACTTTATCCCCTTCACCCACTTGTCTCTCCCATATTCTCCCACCCCATCTGCTGCCGCAGCTGTATTCCCACGTCCCTCCTGCTCTCCATCTCTCCACTCTCCATACCCTCGCCCAAGGTGGCTTCCACCAACTCCCCCTCCCTGATGATGCCCGCATCCCCTCCATCTACCCCCTCCTACCAACTTTGATCCTCCCACCCCCTGTGTCTTCTCCCAAGGGCACCCTCTCTCCCCCTCCTCCCTCCCTCCTCTCCCCCGGGCTTCCCCTACCCCTACCTTCTTTACTCCCCCTCCCATCTCCTCTGCCACTAGCATCTACACCCTCACCCTCTCCCTCCTCCCCCATCTTTTCCCATTTGGCAGGTCCCCGGACTCGTACACGAACAGTGAACATTCGCGCGTGGGATATCATTTCCTAGTGTTTGTGTGTGCCTTTGTGTTCGTGTTCCAGTGTTTCATCATTTGTGCTCCATTGTTCTTGTGTGTCATTTCTGTCATCTCTGTGCATGACCACGTTTCTGAACGTTTCTTATTTTGGACACTGCGCCCGTGAACGGCTCTGTGTATTTTAATTTTGTATACTGTTGTTTATCCACCATGCCTGTTTTTCGATGTCTCCTATGTATCGTTTGTCATATCTGTGGGTGAAGAGCGGCATAGTATGCTGCTGCCGACTTTCTTGTATCAGGTGTGAAAATAACAATAAAGAAAGAAAAAGCAGTGAAGACAGTCAGTTCCTCCTGACGATGACGATGGAGGCTATTGCCGAAAGCTTGAGATTTTATCCCGAATTGACACGTTAAGAAAACCGAGAATGTTTTAAAAATAATTGTCTTACTGATAATCTTATGTATAGTAAAAATTGGTCAACATTATAGTTCACCATAGAGCGCAAGTAACTTTATCAGAATAGTATACTCCATCAAATATAGCTCCTAAACCAGACAAGTCTTAACACTCACAAGTGTTGCACAGTAAAGGTAATGACTGACCACATTCGAACAAGTCACGAGACTGCCCAAGGTCCATTTCTGTTGTATGCCCTCCAACTCGCTGTTAGTGGTGGCTGGAAACAAGTTCATTCTTTGAATTAGTTCAGTACCTAAATCAGCTTGCTCTTGTTCAGCCTCTGTTATGTGACCGCTTACTCCTGACATGTTGGCTACCATGTTTTCCAGCCGTTGAATCAGGGCTTGCTCTCTCTTCATTTCTCTCTACTCATGTATAGCGTCCCTTTAAGGTTGCTCTTCCCATTTAATGTACATTATTTCCTCAGCTATCAGGCTCTTTACATTTGCTTTAATGCTGCTGATGCGACATTATCCACTTTGTGACTACAGGAACAACCAATGCATTGCTTGCCCATATGAGAGAATATGGATAGTGTTGGTAGCATTATTGGGAATGTATCGCTGTGACCGTGTTGTGCCAGTGCATGCAGAATTCCAACATTTTCAGAATTCAGCAGACCAATATTTGATTTGTAATGTCCTAGTACAACTGTTCCCAACACATACTTTCACTTCTGTGCACTGCCACACAACATTCACACTCAACATTGTCCATACAGTAAGCACACAACATCAGTGGTAATCATTAAAACGCCAAGGTTGCCATGAGGCATCAACCTGGAAATAAGTAAATCAGGGTCAAGGGAACGCTAGATATTACTGCTATAATCATTCTCCACTTGCAGCTGTTCTAGGGAAACACAAGTAAGATTGTATACGAGTCATTCATGATGCATATGTTATCTGCTATATCAATCATTTCCTTTAACATAGCTAAGCCACTGAATGGCTACTGTGGAATGCAAATTCAATCCTATCCTTTAAAATAACTATGCCATAAATTGATTTTTGATAGGGAAACAAGGACAAACGAGCAAAGCAACTGAATGCAACATCTCACCAATACTCCCTATTACTACACTCAAACATATCGCTGATGATGAATCTGGACGTCCACAGCTCAGGAGAGCCCAGCAACGAGTGTTTGTCGAACTAGCATATCTCTAGACAGGCATGCATAAACCGTCTTCGTGTTATCCAGTCAGGAACCGTCACCTCGATTCATCTTAATCAAGCCTTTAGTATTACTTTAATATGAACTGCAGTGTTGATAAGAGTAATAAAGCTCGTTATATGATTTGATGGAAGATAGTTCCTCATTACACATATATACTGAGTATAATATACAACATAATATATGCTGAATAAGTTAACTGGACAAAAAATAGTCTCACATCTAAAGAAAGCATTACAAGCATAATTTAATATCATGTAATTCCACCCCTGGACTTGATAACCGCCTGGATTAGGAACTGAGACCATAAGACTGTCAGGTGTGTCGCATCCCGGATAAGCAACTCATCATGGATTTGATAGCGCAGTTCCAATAAATTGCAGGGATGCTGATGTTGGCGTTTTACGCTCTGTTCCAACGTGTCCTAATGATTTTCTATGGAGTTCGAGTTGGGATTTTGCAGCCCAGTCGAGACGTAATAGGGTGGGAGAGTGTTCAGAAAACAAATCACATATTCTTCCAGCCTCATGAAATTTTCTGTTGTAATCTTTAAAATTGGGGTTATCAGTAGCATCACACAGATCTTGATTGACTAGCAACTCCTGAGCACTCAGAATCTTTAAATAAGCCGCTGGTTCTGTTAGTGATCACCTCAGTGAGCAGACCGAATTCATGATAGGAAAAACGCCCTCAAGACGTCACAGGCCCATACGTGGCTTAAACCTGGCCTTGCACACATTCAGGACGAAATGCTTCATTTGGTCTTTGGTGCACTCAACAACGTGGGTCATTTCAATGTAGACAAGATCGTGATTCCTCAGATCAAATTACGTTCCACCAGTCAGCTACTGCCCATCGCCCACAATTTCTAGGTCACTGACACGGCGAAGTCTTAGATCACATGGAGTTCCACCAGTAATCTACTGTCCACCACCATGGCTTTCTACTACACTCATGAGGTGCAGACTTAGATCACATGAAGTTCCACCAGCAATCTACTGTCCACCGCCATGGCTTTCTAGGCCACTGACAAGGCGCAGTCTTAAATCACATGAAGTTCCAACAGTCATCTACTGTCCACCATCCTTGCTTTCTACTACACTCATGCGCTGCAGTCTTAGATCACATGAAGTTCCACCAGTCATCTACTGTCCACGGCCATGGCTTTCTAGGCCACTGACAAGGCGCAGTCTTAGACCACATGAAGTCCCACCAGTCATCTACCGTTCACTCTCCAGGCTTTCTAGGCCACTGACGCATCGCAGTCTTAGATCACATGAAGTTCCATCAGTCATCTACTGCCCACTCATGTGGTGCAGTTTTAGATCACATCTACTTTCCACCGCCATGGCTTTCTAGGCCACTGATGCTGCACAGTCTTAGATCACATGAAGTTCCACCAGCCATCTACTGTCCACCGTCATAGCTTTCTAGGCTACTGACAAGGCACAGTCTTGGATCACAAGCAGTCTTCAATCACATGAGGTTCCACCATATATTGTATCCACTGCCACGGCTTTCTAGGCCACTGACACAGAGCATTTTCAGATCAGATGAAGTTCAACCAATCATCTAATTTTCACCCCATTGGCTTTCTAGGCCACTCAAAAGGCGCAGTATTAGGTCACATGAAATTCTACCAGTCATCTACTGTCCACCTCCTTGGCTTTCTAGGCCACTAACTAGGCGCAGTCTTAGATCACATGAAGTTCCACTAGTCATATACTGTCCACTACCATGGCTTTCTAGGCCACTGATGCGGAGAATTCTTAGATCACATGAAGTTCCATTAGTCATATTCTGTCCACTGCCATTGCTTTCTGATGTGGCGCAGTCTTAGATCACATGAATTTCCACCAGTCATCTACTGTCCACCATCATGGCTTTCTAGGCCCCTGACGTGGCGCAGTCTCAGATCTTATGAAGTTCCACCAATCATCTACTGTCCACCGCCATTTCTTTCTAGGCCAATGACATGGTGAAGTCTTAGATTACACGAAGTTCCACCATTCATCTACTGTCCACTGTCGATGCTTTCTAGGCCACTGAGGAGGCACAGTCTTATGTATCTATGTGACCATTGGCCTCTACCAAAGTGACCATCTCCAAAAGTTCATTGCATGTAGTTTACCAACGCAATGTTCTCTCGCTGACAGGTGGTGATGGATCTTCATTTTGTGCATGTAGCATTACCTGTCGGATTAAGAAGCGATTTTGATTCACAAGCTGTCCAACGCCTCTTAAGTGCCTCTTACTAAGGATCTTTTTCAGACGTGTTTCTTTGCAATGTGTGTTAAATCATTGCTTGTAGACACAATGAACAGTCTGCCGTGACACACCAACAAACCCAGTAACTTCACACACAGTATGTCCATGGGCACATCCAAACACGAGTGCCCCTTTTTGCGACTCTATCATGTCCTTAGATTTACCCATTTCTATTTGAAACATGAATGTTACCCTGATCGCTAGAGTCTTATGCTCACCTAGAAATAGCAGATACAGTTGAGCTTGCTACTCAATTTCTGCGCCATTTGTAAAGACTTAATGATTCATCTGCATATGCACACCATCATCCAATTTTTTTTGTGATGAGCTTATAACATACTTAATGAATATAATAATTCTTGTTATAGTAAAGAGAACATAATAAAGAATATTTCAAATTTTTGGTCATGGTTCATGGGTTTTTTATTTCGTCAGCATTTCTTATTTTCTTGGGGAAGGGGAGACAATTGGGTCATGAATGTCGCTCTTAAGCACCATGGGACATACATATTTGCTCACATCAGCGCCATCCTGTCCATCCACACATATTTGAACGATCTTACCATGCCTGACCTTAAACCGCCTGTCTTTTTACTCAACTGCTGCATTATGACAAAGTCCGCTACTGCACGGTGGCCATTCACAACGCAGCCCCACTAATGCTGTTATCACCTCCCCTTTCCCTACCGCATCTGCACAGGCAAGGGCCAAGTTATTTTGTGCATTCCCTACTTAACCACCTGTAGATAGAGCACGGAACAACATAAATACTGTTGGGATGAAAGAATAGAGCGGAAACCCCTTGAAAAAAAATTAGCCACCACAGACGTACGAAATGACAGTGAATGGCATACACCTCCATAACGACTTGATGGCAGGAGTCAGAATGCCTTAGAACTTGTCAGCGTGTACTTCAGCTACTATACAGTCTTTAGGTGCACAATCTTAGAGTGTATACGAGATGCCTCACACACTTGTAGGAAGATCGAAAGTTTGGGTATCAGATATTAACTTTCGCATGCTGACAAGGATAGATCAGCATGGTCTCCTCACACTAGACAACGATAATAACGCCATCGAAGAGTTTGCATTAGTTTGCGGATTGAGTTTTGATGTACTGATTGGAGCAGTCATTCTAGCTGAGAAACATATTGTTATTGACCGGGGAAGGAAGACAGGAAGTCAGTTGTATTTTGAAAAAGTGTCATGGGAAGACAAAGATACATGTGAGAGTTTATTTTACATCAGAGTGCACCCAAAGAAGGAGTTTTGCGTCAATTCTTTATTAAGATCTGCACCTGAGGAAAACGGAAACGCATTTCAGTAGCAGCAGATTGATAGGAAGATTTGTACACCAGAAGAACTGGGAAATTTAGAAAAGGTTTCACAGGAAACAGGAAGGTTGATAAACGCTCATGGATTGTGCAAGACTGAATCCAGATAGTTAAATGTGAGATTCCGAGCGAAAGACTGCTCTAGAGGCGGACGTATTCTGAAATCTACATTCTAGAAATCTGATATAGTAGCTTCATACAGACGCAGATTCGGAAAGTATTTTCTTTTTTGTTCTAACAACCCCATTCAGCAACGAAGTAAGAAAACTTTTGGGCGACACGCAAAGACAGCTGCAGTTCGATGTCCAGTTTGGGTAATCCATACGAAACAATATTTGGGTGCAGCTGTCTCTAAAGATAAGAGCACACGAGGTAGGAAAGCGGGTTCCAGTGCCTAATCGAATTCACTGAGTACCTGATTTACTGTCTATTTCCTACTATGTCACTGCAGAAGAGTCCTCTGTAGCAAAATGCCTGTCTGTAGTCCAAGTTATTTACATTTCCCATGTTACAAATGCCAAAACTCCATACGAAAATATTCAATTTTTGTGTTTACACACTTCATTAAAAAGTGTCTTGTTTTTTTTTCTTCAGAACCTTACCTGCCTTCATTTACGTGAATGTGTAAATAGGTAAATAGGGTAATATATTTTGCTATCCCATGAGAAGCTTCCTGGATGTAACGGGAAGTTTTGCGTACATTATCAACAGCAAAACCACGAAAAGATACACTTGCACACAATGAAAAAAGCTGATGAGACTTATCACTTTTTTTGCACGTATTTTTCATCTTTTCGTTATATCACAGGCTTCACGATTATTTAGATGATGCCATGTTACTTAGTGGACAGTTAATGTGACGAGTGCACAACAAAACATAATTTAAAGGTTAGAACTTCCCATGCACGAAGTCACATTTCTTGATTCATGGACGCACCTGAGGAGAATTCAGTGCTCAATTAAACAACTGCAACACAAGAATCGGAATTATGCAATGTACTGGCAGCACGCGCCGCCGCTCCAGATCACTGATATAGGGTTTTGTGTTAACATTTATAGGTTCATTTCGTCTTTATTATAGACGTATTTACTGCAAAGTAGTCACACATTTTATTTATCACATTAACGTATTTATGACACGATTCACGGAATAATTCCCGTTTGCAAATGCGTTTTTTTGTTAGAATTCGGAACTGTATTGATTACTTTAGCAGAATTTTTGTATAACATTTTACCTGCTATAATCAAAGAACAAGGAATAATAAGATATTCAACTGCGAATCATTTTTTGTCATTAGCAACGCTAAGTCATACGACGTCTCCACCTTTTCAGTGTCATCTCTCTTGATTTTGTAAAATTCAGTTACGTTTGAACTTTTACCTAAATTTTCTTCTTTGCTTCTGAAAAATGCAACTGACTTATCTTTATAATCGCCCTGATTAGTTACTTACGGCTGCGAAGGAGGGATGGTAAAGATGATCAGCAAAGGTCGAATAATTCTACTTAATCGCCAGCTTCTTTCATTTTCATGTAGCCTAATTGCCACAGCTCTGACCAATGTACACTTTTTCAAGCTGCTCGAAATTGATTTTATCTATGTCACCCTTCGCCAACGCCAGCGTAGTATCAAACGATCAGACTCAGTTTCCACTTTCCTCCTTGTTAAATTAAGTTTTCGTTACAAATACTACATTATAACTGCAAATTCATTTTATTTCTCATTCTTTGTTATATGTATCTCTACATAAAAACTTTGTTTACCCTCTTTTTAGTTAATGTAATTCTTGTAGTATTTTCCAATGCGAACACTTTGTCATTTTTGTATCTTCTGTACAAGTAATTGAGTAAGTCGCACATCATGTTTATCTGTGTTAGCGACAGTTAGTTTTCACCTGAGGATGACCCGATAAGCCGAAAGCCGATTCGTGATCAAATAAATATAATTTTGCAGGACATCAGAAAGTTTTATCCTATCTAATATTATTATCATATTCTGCCAAGCACCGACGCGAAATTAATTTAAAATTTACTGCTTTTAGTTATTTGTGCTCATTCAGGAAACATATTATACTGACTGCACATGTTGTTCTTGTTGTCGTGGTCTCCAATCCTGAGACTGATTTGATGCAGCTCTCCATGCTACTCTATCCTGTGCAAGCTTCTTCATTTCCCAGTACCTACTGCAACCTACATCCTTCTGAATCTGCTTAGTGAATTCATCTCTTGGTCTCCCTCTACGATTTTTACCTTCCACGCAGCCCTCCAATACTAAATTGATGATCCCTCAATGTCTCAGAACCTGTCCTACCAACCGATCCCTTCTTCTAGTCAAGTTGTGCCACAAGCTCCTCTTCTCCCCCATTCTACTCAATAACTCCATATTAGTTATGTGATCTACCCATCTAATATTCAGCATTCTTCTGTAGCACCACATTTCGAAAGCTTCTATTCTCTTCTTGTCCAAACTATTTATCGTCCATGTTTCACTTCCATACATGGCTACACTCCATACAAATACTTTCAGAAACGACTTCCTGACACTTAAATCTATACTCGATGTTAACAAATTTCTCTTCTTCAGAAACGCTTTCCTTGCCATTGCCAGTCTACATTTTATATCCTACTTCGACCATCATCAGTTATTTTGCTCCACAAATAGCAAAACTCCCTTACTACATTTCCTAATCTAATACCCTCAGCATCACCCGACTTAATTCGACTACATTCCATTATCCTCGCTCTGCTTTTGTTTATTTTCATCTTATACCCTCCTTTCAAGACACTGCCCATTCCGTTCAACTGCTCTTCCAGGTCCTTTGCTGGCTCTGACAGAATTACAATGTCATCGGCGAACCTCAATGTTTTTATTTCTTCTCCGTGGATTTTAATACCTACTCCGAACTTTTCTTTTGTTTCCTTCATTGCTTCCTCAATATACAGATTGAAAAACATCGGAGATAGGCTACAACCCTGTCTCACTCCCTTCCCAACCACTGCTTCCCTTTCATACACCTCGACTCTTATAACTGCCATATGGTTTCTGTACAAATTGTAAATAGCCTTTCGCTCTCTGTATTTTACCCCTTCCACCTCCATAATTTGAGAGAGAGTATTCCAATCAACATTGTCAACAGCTTTCTCTAAGTCTACAAATGCTAGAAACGTTGGTTTGTCTTTCCTTAATCTTTCTTCTAAGATGAGTCGTAGGGTCAGTATTGCCTCACGTGTTCCAACATTTCTACGGAATCCAAACTGATCTTCCCCGAGATCGGCTTCTATCAGTTTTTCCATTCGTCTGTAAAGAATTCGCGTTAGTATTTTGCAGCTGTGACTTATTAAACTCATAGTTCGGTAATTTTCACATCTGTCAACACCTGCTTTCTTTGGGATTGGAATTATTATATTCTTCTTGAAGTCCGAGGGTATTTCGCCTGTCTCATACATCTTGCTCACCAGATGGTAGAGTTTTGCTAGGACTGGCTCTCCCAGGGCCGTCAGTAGTTCTAATGGGATGTTGTCTACTCCCGGGGCCTTGTTTCGACTCAGGTTTTTCAGTGCTCTGTCTAACTCTTCACGCAGTATCATATCTCCCATTTCATCTTCATCTACATCCTCTTCCATTTCCATAATATTGTCCTCAAGTACATCGCCCTTGTATAGACCCTCTATATACTCCTTCCACCTTTCTGCTTTCCCTTCTTTGCTGAGAACTGTGTTTCCATTGGAGCTCTTGATATTCATACAAGTGGTTCTCTCTTCGCCAAAGGTATCTTTAACTTTCCTGTAGGCGGTATCTATCTTACCCCTAGTGAGATAAGTCTCTAGATCCTTACATTTGTCCTCTAGCCATCCCTGCTTAGCCATTTTGCACTTCCTGTCGATCTCATTTTTGAGACGTTTGTATTCCTTTTTGCTTGCTTCATTTACTGCATTTTTATATTTTCTCCTTCCATCAATTAAATTCAATATTTCTTCTATTACCCAAGGGTTTCTACTAGCCTTCGTCTTTTTACCTATTTGATCCTCTGCTGCCTTCACTATTTCATCCCTCAGAGCTACCCATTCTTCTACTACTGTATTTCTTTCCCCCATTCCTGTCAATTGTTCCCTTATGCTCTCCTTGAAACTCTGTACAACCTCTGGTTCTTTCAGTTTATCCAGGTCCCATCTGCTTAAATTCCCACCTTTTTGCTGTTTCTTCAGTTTTAATCTACAGTTCATAACCACTTGATTGTGGTCAGAGTGCACATCTGCCCCTGGAAATGTCTTACAGATTAAAACCTGGCTCCTAAATCTCTGTCTTTCCATTATACACTCCTGGAAATTGAAATAAGAACACCGTGAATTCATTGTCCCAGGAAGGGGAAACTTTATTGACACATTCCTGGGGTCAGATACATCACATGATCACACTGACAGAACCACAGGCACATAGACACAGGCAACAGAGCATGCACAATGTCGGCACTAGTACAGTGTATATCCACCTTTCGCAGCAATGCAGGCTGCTATTCTCCCATGGAGACGATCGTAGAGATGCTGGATGTAGTCCTGTGGAACGGCTTGCCATGTTATTTCCACCTGGCGCCTCAGTTGGACCAGCGTTCGTGCTGGACGTGCAGACCGCGTGAGACGACGCTTCATCCAGTCCCAAACATGCTCAATGGGGGACAGATCCGGAGATCTTGCTGGCCAGGGTAGTTGACTTACACCTTCTAGAGCACGTTGGGTGGCACGGGATACATGCGGACGTGCATTGTCCTGTTGGAACAGCAAGTTCCCTTGCCGGTCTAGGAATGGTAGAACGATGGGTTCGATGACGGTTTGGATGTACCGTGCACTATTCAGTGTCCCCTCGACGATCACCAGTGGTGTACGGCCAGTGTAGGAGATCGCTCCCCACACCATGATGCCGGGTGTTGGCCCTGTATGCCTCGGTCGTATGCAGTCCTGATTGTGGCGCTCACCTGCACGGCGCCAAACACGCATACGACCATCATTGGCACCAAGGCAGAAGCGACTCTCATCGCTGAAGACGACACGTCTCCATTCGTCCCTCCATTCACGCCTGTCGCGACACCACTGGAGGCGGGCTGCACGATGTTGGGGCGTGAGCGGAAGACGGCCTAACGGTGTGCGGGACCGTAGCCCAGCTTCATGGAGACGGTTGCGAATGGTCCTCGCCGATACCCCAGGATCAACAGTGTCCCTAATTTGCTGGGAAGTGGCGGTGCGGTCCCCTACGGCACTGCGTAGGATCCTACGGTCTTGGCGTGCATCCGTGCGTCGCTGCGGTCCGGTCCCAGATCGACGGGCACGTGCACCTTCCGCCGACCACTGGCGACAACATCGATGTACTGTGGAGACCTCACGCCCCACGTGTTGAGCAATTCGGCGGTACGTCCACCCGGCCTCCCGCATGCCCACTATACGCCCTCGCTCCAAGTCCGTCAACTGCACATACGGTTCACGTCCACGCTGTCGCGGCATGCTACCAGTGTTAAAGACTGCGATGGAGCTCCGTATGCCACGGCAAACTGGCTGACACTGACGGCGGCGGTGCACAAATGCTGCGCAGCTAGCGCCATTCGACGGCCAACACCGCGGTTCCTGGTGTGTCCGCTGTGCCGTGCGTGTGATCATTGCTTGTACAGCCCTCTCGCAGTGTCCGGAGCAAGTATGATGGGTCTGACACACCGGTGTCAATGTGTTCTTTTTTCCATTTCCAGGAGTGTATAATCTATCTGATACCTTTTAGTATCTCCAGGGTTCTTCCATGTGTACAACCTTCTTTCATAATTCTTGAACCAAGTGTTAGCTATGATTAAGTTATGCTCTGCGTAAAATTCTACCAGGCGGCTTCCTCTTTCATTTCTTAGCTCTAATCCATATTCACCTACTATGTTTCCTTCTCTCCCTTTTCCTACTCTCGAATTCCAGTCACCCATGACTATTAAATTTTCGTCTCCCTTCACTACCTGAATAATTTCTTTTATCTCATCACACATTTCATCAATTTCTTCGTCATCTGCAGAGCTAGTCGGCATATAAACTTGTACTACTGTAGTAGGCGTGGGCTTCGTGTCTATCTTGGCCACAATAATGCGTACACTATGCTGTTTGTAGTAGCTTACCCGTACTCCTATTTTTTTATTCATTATTAAACCCACTCCTGCATTACCCCTATTTGATTTCGTATTTATAACCCCGTATTCACCTGACCAAAAGTCTTGATCCTCCTGCCAACGAACTTCACTAATTCCCACTATATCTAACTTCAACCTATCCATTTCCCTTTTTAAATTTTCTAACCTACCTGCCTGATTAAGGGATCTGACATTCCACGCTCCGATCCGTAGAACGCCATTCTCCTGATAACGACGTCCTCCTGAGTAGTCCCCGCCCGGAGATGCGAATGGGGGACTATTTTACCCAAGAGGACGCCATCATCATTTAATCATACAGTAAAGCTGCATGCCCTCGTGAAATATTACGGCCGTAGTTTCCCCTTGCTTCCAGCCGTTCGCAGTACCAGCACAGCAAGGCCATTTTGGTTAGTGTTACAAGGCCAGATCAGTCAATCATCCAGACTGTTGCCCCTGCAACTACTGAAAAGGCTGCTGCCCCTCTTCAGGAACCACACGTTTGTCTGGCCTGTCAACAGATACCCCTCCGTTGTGGTTGCACCTACGGTTTGGCTATCTGTATCGTTGAGGCACGCAAGCCTCCCCACCAACAGCAAGGTCCATGGTTCATGGGCGGAGGTGACTGCACATATATTTTTAATTTTAGGCTGGTCTAGGCCCCCCGCATCGCCTACGAAACGACCAATTTATACTGCGCGTGGAGTACAAGGAATTAAAGGGCCGACGCTCAATACTTTATTGCGGGATACAGAGTACTGACTGAGTGAGATCGTTATTAACCGTTTGTCCATTATAATGAAGAGGACTGCAGAGCTTGAGAAATATTGACTCTCGGGCGAATTTCTGCAAGGAAGTGGAAAAAGCACATGCAAAAAGTTTAGGAAGTGGACTCATATATATATATATATATATATATATATATATATATATATATATATATATGAAAGACCATATGGTGCTTCGACGAAATGAAGTTCCTTATAGGTCAATTAAGTAGATAAAAACCATGACTGGTCAAAGACAGTTTAAAGTTAAGACGAACTCAATATGTGTACAATAGACAGTTAACAAAAACCGTTTAATAATGGACAATATAAATGTATTTATTACCTGGAGTACTTATTACTGCAATTGCTCGAATTCTGAGTGTATGCCTTGCCTCACGATGAATTCCCATAACTTGAATACACAATTAGGTATATATATATATATATATATATATATATATGAAAGACCATATGGTGCTTCGACGAAATGAAGTTCCTTATACGTTATGGAACGCCTGGTACCCTATTGTCCACAGCGACACAGGAAACTTAAGATGTGGTATAATACAGCGAGCAGAAATGTGTTTTTTACTTGCAACAGGTGTCACAGGACAGACATACGATTATGTAAGCTTTCAATCAGTGCATTTGTTTTATTTCGTTTGAAACGGGAATTACAAGAGGAAAATACGTAGAAAACATTACATGTACAAGATTCATTATACAGCTTGCTTGTTTAGATTGTAATTATTAGGTGCTGTAGTTTACGAGTTTAATATTCACCGTGTGGGCGTGGCTGAAGGTGATATGACATAGTACTAATACAATCACTTAACAGTGGACCAATTTCCACAGCGCTTGGCCCGAAATGTCAATTAAGTAGATAAAAATCGTGACTGGTCAAAGACAGTTTAAAGTTAAGACGAACTCAATGTGTGTACAATAGACAGTTAAGAAAAACCGTTTAATAATGGACAATATAAATGTATTTATTACCTGGAGTACTTATTACTGCAATTCCTCGGATTCTGAGTGTATGCCTTCCCTCACGATGAATTCCCATAACTTGAATACACAATTAGGTAAATCTAAATATGTTTTTGTCACGAAACGATACTATGTGTTTTTGTGGGAACTACAAGATATATTGGAATGCTGCAGGCTTCGTTGCATTACGGTAATCTATTAACAAGGAAAGTTGTGACTCCTATGACGTAATGGGCAAGTCTTATTATGAATAACAGGGGCAATCGATACATTAAACGTACCAGACGAGCAACTCGTTTCCGGTGTACGTGTTCACAGCTGCGACACCCTAGTGTAAACTTCCTTGGTGCTAGACATCATATTTCAGTTACAACTGCACCAATATGATGTAGTTCCTGCACAAATGTGCCACGATTCAGGTAATTTTTGATTGTTATTCACAGTAAGATCGATCCCAGTTTGAGGGAGATCTTAACTCAAAATTTTTCATATTAAGAGGTTAATCGAAAGTGTAATGATAAACAAGTGCGCAAAACCCACGTAAAACATCGACATCGGATGTAAACGATTAGAAGATAAGCAGGATTGCAAGAAATCAATCCTGTTTTATGTATGACAAGTGTTGTGACCAGACGAAACTGTGTGTGTGTCCTGACATTACTGTGGGTTCTTTGATTACTCTGGTAGAGGGCTCATCAAACTAGAACACGTGAAATATTAGTTCACTTCATTACATTAATGAATAACGACTTACTTAACTTTGTCACAGTTCTTTGCCACAGGACTACTTGAAAATGAAAGCATCACTTGATGCACAGATTAACAAAGTGTTCTTTTGCAGTACAAAATACATTTACGAAAGTACATTTCATCAAAAACTTGTCCACCTCCGTAGCTGAATGGTCAGTATGATAGAATGTCATGCGAGATTCCCGGCTTGATCGAAGATTTACTCCGCTTGAGGACTTGGTGTCGTGTTGTCTTCATCATCATTTCATCCACATCAGCATGCAGGTCGCTGCAATGACACCAGTTCAAAAAGACTTACACCAAGCATCGGTCTGCCCTACGGGAGGCACTCGCCACACACACATCAGCAACTTTTAACTGCCACTGTCCTGCATAATTACGCTGACTGCTGTAGCTGAGGTCTCGAATTGGGGAGTGCTGTTGTATGCTCAACGCTATACTGAAATCCAGTGTGAGGGCGCTACTGTGCTGGGAGGGGAGATGTGGTCTTGAGGAGCGCCTCCCATATGTCGCTGCGGATTGCAACGAGCTCTTGCTGACATCTGAGGTATTAATATGCGTTGCTGACTATCGTGTGGCACTGTGATCTCTGGACGATAGCGCAAGTACTTCCCAGTTCTTGCTTTATTAGATCATTTTAAGGAAATGTAGTAGATAAAGGTGCAAAATGATAGAAATTATAGGGAAAAGTAGGACGTCAAGGTTTATCAATTAAAATTTGAAGTTACATTCTTTTATAATATACAAGGTGTTTCAAAAAGAATATACGTATTTCGAATGCATATATTTATCAAACTTTAAGACATACAAATATGAAACTTTACACACGTATTTACGAACCTCTCAAGTTCTGATTACAGATGTTCAATATGTCCTCCATCAGCGACACAAACAATATCACATCGATACTCAAATTCCTCCCATACTCGGGCAAGCATGTCCTTCGTCACTGATGTTATGGCGGTAGGGATCCGGTTCTTCAACTCTTCCAGGTTCTATGGGAGTTGTGGTACATAAATGTTGTCTTTAACGAAACCCCACAGGAAGAAGTCGAAGGGTGTCAAATCCAGTGACCGTGGAGCCCAGCTGAGACATGCTAAGTCGCCATCTCCTTGACGACCAATCCAACGGTTCGGTAGAGTTTCATTCAAATATTCACGCACCTGGCGATTCCAGTGAGGGGGTGCCCCATCTTGTTGAAACATGAAGTTGTCTTCGTGCAGCCTCAGAAACAACCAGTTTTATAACACAGTGAGATACTGCTGAACATTAACCAAGTTTCCATCAAAGGAGAACAGGTCGCAAACAGATGATAGGGATATCGCACAAAACAGATTGGCTTTTGGCAAATCTCGTACATGTTCAGTGGCTGCATGTGGCTTCTGTAGGCCGCAAATTCGAACATTGATTGTTTACCTGACCACTAACATGGAAAGTCACTTCATCACTGAACACGATGTGTTGTGTGAAAGAGTTGTCATTGTCAATAGCATCAAGAATCTCATTACAAAATGCCAGACATACGGCTTCATAGCCAACTGACGTCTCAAAAGACGCCAAACTGTTGTTGTAGGCAGTTGTAACTCCAGACTGGCACGACTAGTTGATTTGAAGGACTACATTGGAAAGCAGTCTGAATTCGTGCAACATTTTCTTCAGGAACACGATGGCGGCCAGGACTCTTTCCTTCACATACACATCCTGTATCTAGAAACTGTCGATACCATCTGCGAATGTTCCACTCATTCGGAGGCTCAATTTGGTACCTCAATCTGAATCGTCTTTTCACTGTAACCATGGAATTGCACTTCGCAAACTGGAGAACACAAAATTATTTATGCTGCGGAGTAGCCATTTTAAACACACGACGGTTAGCAAGCAGAACAGAAGACAACTGACATCTGGCAGCTATTAATATAAACTAAACTATGTATTCGTTTCTCCAATCGCCGAGCTGAGGCGCAGCGATCGATAGTTTGGAGAAAATAATACTTTGTAATACGTATATTGTTTTTGAAACACTCTGTACTGTACACGTCGTTGTGAATCATTTACTTCGAGTTTTAGTCACATTTATCTTATGACCTAATCTCATTGCATTTATCTGTTAGCTTGGAAATAGTCACAAAATTCTGGACAAGTTATTTTCTTGAAATTAAATCAATATAATACAATTCATTGAGTCCATATTCAGTTTGTTTCATCCCCAGCCGAAATTAATGAGAAAACTTAATCAGTATCTGCTCTACACGCTTGAATAGGGAAGAAATGCTTTCACATTTTCAGCCGTCGTGTACGATAGCGTTTATGCTTACTATCACTGTAATATGTAACCCATATGTCAGTACAATACAAGGTTCATATTGCTCGAAAGATTGATTTCAGTTATATACTTCCTCGTACCATAAAACACCATCAGTGATGAAGCCAGTTTTACTGAAAAAATGTCTACAGACCTGAATAATTTTCTGCACACCTTTGAATTGAAATTCATCCAGTCGAAACATTTTAAATCTATCAATGACACACTGAAGGACACTAAATATTCCGCATCACGCAGTGAGACATCGTTTTCGACGAAATGAGGCGACAGCGGACTTCCCTAGACTCTGCAGCGCGATATTCGCGCAAGAATAGGCAGCAAACAACTAAGACTGCAAATATTAAAGACGTGTAGGAAGCTTAGCCTGCAAACATTAAAGACGGTGTGGGGAGGCTGGACTTATCTTCCTAGCGGCGTTAGAAGCAAAGTTCCGCCGAAGTCGCGCTGTTCAGAACTCAGCTGATAAAGTATTCCACACTAACAGAAACAGAACAAATAAGAACAACGCATTAAATCACAGATTTTAGGGACACAGAAGTTCCGCCGTTTGAACAGCACACGAAATCAGGGAAAAACAAACCTAGCTATTGATGCTGTTGAATCGTTCGTGCAAGGCCTTCCTCAGACTGTAGGACTTAATATTTTGAAAGGTGCGTGTGTGATGAGAGTTGGAGGTAGTTTTTGTGATCTTTTCCCCAAAGTACCTTGTACGTGAGGACATGAGTGGAGTAGACGTCCTTGACTGTCAGAGTTTATGTTAAGGGTAGGTAACGTAACTCGTTTCTTGCCAGCCAAGTTCATTACATTGCTGTATTGGTAGTTATAGTGTGTAAAGACCGAGGTTTGGAACGCTGTCGCTCGATGTTGGTACAGGACGAGTGAGGTAACATGCACCTAATCTTTTGCGTTTGCTGAGATCGGCAATATTCTCGTAACATACTTACAGTACGTTATTCATTTCGGCAGTTGTTATGTGGAGACTAAATTTGTGATAAGCAAAACGTAGGTTTGCCTTTCCTTAATCTTTCTTCTAAGATAAGTCGTAGGGTCAGTATTGCCTCATGTGTTCCAACATTTCTACGGAATCCAAACTGATCTTCCCCGAGGTCGGCTTATACCAGTTTTTCCTTTCGTCTGTAAAGAATTCGCGTTAGTATTTTGCAGTTGTGACTTATTAAACTGATAGTTCGGTAATTTTCAGATCTGTCAACACCTGCTTTCTTTGGGATTGGAATTATTATTTTCTTCTTGAAGTCTGAGGGTACTTCGCCTGTCTCATACATCTTGCTCACCAGATGGTAGAGTTTTGTCAGGACTGGCTCTCCCAGGGCCGTCAGTAGTTCTAATGGAATGTTGTCTACTCCCGGGGCCTTGTTTCGGCTCAGGTCTTTCAGTGCTCTGTCAAATTCTTCATGCAGTATCGTATCTCCCATTTCATCTTCATCTACATCCTCTTTCATTTCTATAATATTGTCCTCAAGTACATTGCCCTTGTATAGACCCTCTATATACTCCTTCCACCTTTCTGCTTTCCCTTCTTTGGTCAGGACTGGGTTTCCATCTGAGCTCTTGATATTCATACAAGTGGTTCTCTTTTCTCCAAAGGTCTCTTTAATTTTCCTGTAGGCAGTATCTATGTTACCCTTAGTGAGATAAGTCTCTACATCCTTACATTTGTCCTCTAGCCATCCCTGCCTAGCCATTTTGCAGTTCCTGTCAATTTCATTTTTGAGACGTTTGTATTCCTTTTTGCCTGCTTCATTTACTGCGTTTTTATGTTTCCTCCTTTCATCAATTAAATTCAATATTTCTTCTGTTACCCAAGGGTTTCTACTAGCCCTCGTCTTTTTACCTACTTGATCCTCTGCTGCCTTCACTACTTCATCCCTCAGAGCTACCAATTTTTCTTCTACTGTACTTCTTTCCCCCACTGCTGTCAATTGTTCCCTTATGCTCTCCCTGAAACTCTGCACAACCTCTGGTTTAGTCAGTTTATCCAAGTCCCATCCCTTTAAATTCCCACCTTTTTGCAGTTTCTTCAAATTTAATCTGCAGTTCATAACCAATAGATTGTGGTCAGAGTCCACATCTGCCCCTGGAAATGTCTTACAATTTAAAACCTGGTTCCTAAATCTCTGTCTTACCATTATATAATCTATCTGATACCTTTTAGTGTCTCCGGGATTCTTCCATGTATACAACCTTCTTTTATGATTCTTGAACCAAGTGTTAGCTATGATTAGGTTATGCTCTGGGCTAAATTCTAACAGACGGGTTCCTCTTTCATTTCTTACCCCCAATCCATATTCACCTACTATGTTTCCTTCTCTTCCTTTTCCTACACTCGAATTCCAGTCACCCATGACTATTAAATTTTCGTCTCCCTTCACTATCTGAATAATTTCTTTTATCTCATCATACATTTCATCAATTTCTTCATCATCTGCAGAGCTAATTGGCATATAAACTTGTACTACTGTAGTAGGCGTGGGCTTCGTGTCTATCTTGGCCTCAATAATGCGTTCACTATGCTGTTTGTAGTAGCTTACCTGCACTCCTATTTTTTTATTCATTATTAAACCTACTCCTGCATTACCCCTATTTGATTTTGTATTTATAACCCTGTATTCATCTGACCAAAAATCTTGTTCCTCCTGCCACCGAACTTCACTAATTCATTTAGGGTGCAGAGTACAGTTACAGTATGTTTTTCTGTATAATTACGAAGTTGTATCAGTAACGGCACGTGGATTTGATTTACGACAATTTATTTAACAAAATTGTGATTGAAAGTTCCTGGCAGATTAAAACTGTGTGCCCGACCGAGACTCAAACTCGGGACCTTTACCTTTCGCGGGCAAGTGCTCTACCATGTGAGCTACCGAAGCACGACTCACGCCCGGTACTCACAGCTTTACTTCTGCCAGTACCCCGTCTCCAACCTTCCAAACTCGGTCGGGCACACACTTTTAATTTGCCAGGAAGTTTCATATCAGCGCACACTCCGCTGCAGAGTGAAAATCTCATTCTGGAAAATTGTGATTGCTGGAGGACAAGTTGTTGAGTACTGCGTTTAACAGATATAATTACTCCTCATGATCAAATCACAAACTATTAAAGTTAGGGAACAGATAGCAAATTACCGTTTTCGGTATAACGCAATGAAGTTTCACACGATAAGCAAACAGTGCAGTATTAGTTTCTATATATGAAGTTCACATATTAAAGCACGGCAACAGCAATCATTAATAAGCTTTCGGACGAACCATTTATAGCTCTTCCGTTTTCCTTCACAGTTGCTATATCGCATTTTATATTATATTTACAGAATGGAATTTCGAAATTTCTGCACCATTACATTCAGTGTTTGGAACTGTCACAGTTCATTAAGAAAGTTGCACCATAGAACATCTCACCGAAGTTGCAGTCTAAAGCATATATCACAATCATAATTACAACATTAAACACAACCTTTACAAGTTTTCAGAAATTCCTACTCAACCATATTCACGTATTTACGTAAAAGTGCATGTCTAGGATTTTGCCGACATATAGTAACACATGTGACTCGTTTGCTTTATCCCAATAAATTTCGGTCCTTCATTTAAGCGGACAACATATTTGTGGTGGTTGTACTCTGCACGACGTGCACACAGACAATTCGCATTCCGAGAAGTAACGGTCTTTCCTGGTGAACGTGCGCCGGCCGGCGTTAGGCTCCCTTTTGCATGCGCGGACTCACGTCTGTTCGCGGAAGGCGCTGCCGCTGTAGATGGCAGTACCAGGCGGCGCGCGCGTGACGTATCCTGCCGCGCGGCCGTTTCTGTGTGCCGAGGTCAGGCGCCGGTCGATCTATCGATTGTGCGGCTTGGCGGGCGCGGCGGTGGTGGGGGAAGGCGGCTGCACCAACAGCTGCCGCCCCAAGGTCGCTTCCCTTAGCAGTAGCAGTGCCAGAGCAGCGGAATCTGCGTTGGCTGCCCGGTGGAACTCGGGCAGTAGCACCGGCTGTTCATTCTCGAAGCCAACCACATACACACGCACACTTATCGTGGTGCACAGCATTTGTACGGTTAAATTTTGTAGCCACTGCAAAATAAATACGAAAGTAGTGAAACGCTAACGTTAAAACTAGGCAGCAGCAACATATTTCTATCGCATATCGGAATTTCACACAAGCGATTTAGAGGTACGTAACGCACTTTCCTCGTTACGGTAATATATTGGTTGTGTGGAAGCCTATGATTCCTGACGACAGCGAAAGTTGGATTGTGTTGTTGTTCATGTTAGGACACCAACGATGGACAGATTTTATTTATCGATAGCGTACTAAGTTTCCTTCGTCGTTTAAACTACATTCTATGACTCGCATTCCGTAGATGGCTAATAAGTGATTCATTCGGGGCTCTATTGGTCTAAATAACCCAGTTGGTGACCAACTTCCATAAATTATTTCTGCAGGCATTAGTTCCAACGACTTCAGAACGGCGTTAGCTACATAATTCATATATTTACTTCTTAATTGGTGGTATTTCTCTGTAAGCATTTTATCTTACAGCAATGCAGTGTGCTTCTCCCACCAATCGTTAAATTGTATGCAGAAACATTTTCAGTAACTTTTTCGTGTTTGGTCGAAATATAGCGATAAGTACCTACCACAACATCTGGAAAAGAACGAAAATTGTGTGCATGCGATTGCATGGGGCGCATATTTTTTGTAATCCAAAGGAAAGGGTATTCTTATGGCAGATAACGCGCCTCATTGCCACTGCCTTAGATTAAATGGAAAGACGTGGAGTTGGTAACTGAACGACATAACGAGATTTTCATAATATTATGGAAAACATCGAATCTGCTGGACCAGAAGACGTTGCTTACTGCGCGTCCGACTAAAAGAAGACAACAAACATAAAGCTAAACTCTGTCATAACACGCATTTTGAAGAAAACTCCTAGTTCTGTCTTCCTGCTCTCTCTGCTTAGTTTTTGTCAAATGGTAACCCATTAGAATTTTCCCCTTCTTCGTTCTTACTTCAAGATAATTACCGTTCGAACGATAACATTAAGTGATACGAAAAATATTGACAAATTTCATATATTTTTAATGAAAAAGTGATCATTTGTTACGCGGTGTATTAACATTCGTGGGTAACGTTTTATCAGACTGAGTGAGGACATTTACAACAGGGCTGGTTTATTCGTGAGTAGATAACATTAAATCCTCTGGAATATATCACGTTTTTGTTTCACTTATAAAATTTAGTTTCTGTGGCATGACACGCCTCATATTTGGGCAATTCACGTCAATAGAAAACGGAAATTTTAGTGTTTTGTCCGCCCCCTTTCCCCGCCGCCGGATAAACTTGATATGATACACACGAAGACGTCATAGTGAGCTTGCTATCTCATTGATTAGCGAAGAACAGATTGGTAGCTTATATAATTGGTCTCTGTGACCTTACCAAGCCACAATGCACTTCTAATCGAAGCAGCAATCAAGTGAACAATCGGTCATATGGAAACAGTATGTTGCAACTACTTGATGCCCTTTTAGATAGTTTTAGCAGACAAACTGCAATGCAGCTGCGATCGGGGAAAGCAGCAGTCATGTGAATCAAACGAAAGTGGTATTTATGAACTGCTCTGCTCCCTCTTTTAGATATTTTTATGTAATATATCACATCTCCCCACGCTACCACATAATTCTTTCCGCTTATTTTTGTGGCTGTTCGTAACATTCCCGTCTTTATTTTTCCCGCCAAGTAACCTGTATTATCGATTAGTCGCCCACATGACAATTTTTTTTCTGCCGCCATCTCATTTTTCATTTGTCTAGAAATAAATGAAAAGAGTGAGAGGCAGATGTTATTTGTCTCCTTCTGGGAGTTGTAAAGCTGAGCGGACGCAAAAAGATGCGCGCTCACGTTTCTGTAACGGATTAGTTAAAAATAAACGCTGTCTTAAAATACGTTGGTGCGGACTACGTTATTCTGCTGTAAGCTATTTCACAATTTTACATTCACGTTCAAGAAGAAAAAAGAAACACTGCATTCAGCAAAACAAAGAAAGATTTCTTCCACCAGTCTCGGACGTGTGGAAAAAGTTATATGAGATGTACCAGACTGACGGCTGAGTTGAATAAAGGCACCCGGAGTAGATTACATTCCCTCAAAATAATTAAGATGATTAGGAGAAGTACTGCGAAGAAACTGATCTATCTGGTATGCAGGATGTATGAGATAGCCGAAATAGCCTCAGAAATCCAAAAGAGCGAAATAATTCCAGTGACTCGGAAGATAGTTGCTGACAGATGCGAATGTATTACCGAAACATTAGTTTAATAAATCAGTTTTGCAAAATGTTAATATCAGTTATCTACTGAAGAAAGGAGCGACTGGTAGAAGATCTGTTTGGATTACAGAGAAGTGTACGACGAACCTGTGAGGCAACACTAACACTTCTATCTTAGAGGATAGGTTCGAAAAAGATACACCCAGCTTATTTTACAATGTTGACACATATTGGCAAGGAATACCCACTTGTAAGACTTAGAGGTCAATCATGTTCAAAATGTTTTCTGCTGTAGCAATTTGACTCGAGCAGTTCGCAAAATAAAAGCTCTTCTGTCTTCATGATAGTCAAAACGTACAAAAAGAGTAACTGCACGATTTTTGTGACATCGGTACTCTTGTCTATTTGAAGAGCGAAATAAGTGTACTCTTTTCGGCTGTAATGAGAGCGTTTCCTCAATATTGGAAGACACGTCTTCAATTATCCTTTTTCCCGTATTGTTGGATAACGGAACTTCTTGTACTTCTTTGGCCGCTTTTCCGACCAAAAACAGAAAGGACCACGCCTCTAGCCATGGCAGTCAGGGAGATTCACCAGTTTTGTGATGGTTTCCTTCTTTTACAATTTTAAAACTAGCCAGGTATGAAGATTTAAGCAAGTTGGCATCAATGTTAATAAAATTTGCCATACATTTACATTCTCTCTTTCTCTCTCTCTCTCAAAACAGAGTTTTCCTTTGAAAAAAGTTAATAGGGTTACCATCTAATCCACAGTGTTTAGAACTTTGATTCGAAAGCATTTATAAGCATACAACGCTCTGGGGAACTGGGTTATCACTGATTTCTGTACCGACCTTCTACAAAGCCAGATCATAAGTAGCTTTCATTATACTTGCGGTCGGATGTTGGTTCAGGTTTTTGAGCTACAGCCTTCCTGGCTTAAAAATCGCTTCATGATTAACATCACTTCTGTATCACAAATTGAAGTTAACGTGAACATCAAAATTATAGTAGAGAAGAGCAAGCCCTTTGTAATACGCACACACCGGTTCCAGGCGCAAGCTTTCTTCGTGTATTGATGCCCTGTAACGAAACGCCCAACGAAGAGACAATAACCAAGATGGCCGCCGAGTGAGATCACAGTTATTTTCTTCGTCCGCTAAAAGAACTTATTTAAGAGGAAATAGTGTCAAATTTAAATTTTCTTTGTTTTGTACGCTTGCTGTAGTGTCCGTTCTTGTCACATAACTGAGTATTAGCGTCCCAGCAGAGCTTGTTCTTGAAAAAACTTGTTCTTTAGTTGAAGTCCCGATAATCGTGACATAACATGAAATTTTGCGTGACATAAACAAAAAAAATTCTATTCACGTTTTCTTGATAGTGCAAAATTCGTTTAAGAAAGATAGCTACTAGTTTCATCAGTGTCTACTGTCGCAATAAAAGTGTAATTAAACGTTTCTAAATCGTATGTAACTAACACATTTCGTATTGTTTACTAGTTAGATAGACGTGATCTAGGCCTAAATTTTCCGAGTTATAAACGTTTACAAACTTGACCAAACACGTCTGATAACGTAAATTCTCTAAAAGCAAAGTAATTACAAATTCATTCTTCTGTCATTGTATCTCTAAATCAGTACAAAAACAACAACCATCTCACATAAGGCCTTTGTGTCGTTTTTTGTTTACACACAGCCAATGTCGCGTCGTTGACAAATTAAAAACATTCTTTAAACTTAATTCAAAACTGACCATGGGTGAGAAATGTGGGAGCTGTTATAGGGCAGTGAGTAGAGGGATTTGTTGCCAATCTTGTAGGAAATATTTTCACTGGGGGGGGGGGGGGGGGGGAGGGGATGCAGTGGGGAGAATGTTGGGAGAACAGAAAAGGCTCTCTCCTGGAGCTGTAGAGTATGCAGTAGGAACGTTTTGATTGGGAACAGGAAAGGAAAGTCTGTGCCTTTCAGACACAGTTGGAGGAAGCAAGGAAGGAACTCATAAGGATCAAAGGAGATCAGGTGGAGGAGGATGGTTGGGAACTGGCAGCTGGTAGGAGGATAGGAAGAAAGAGAAAGCGATCTGACAGTTTTATCATAAACAACAGAAACAAGTATTTACCACTGCCAGAGTTAAGTGGAGGAGAGCATAAGGTAGAACGAGGAGTAGGAAATGTGCAGAACACTTCAACCGAGGCCAAGAAGCCTAGAAATGTACAAAGTGTTAGGAAGAAGAAAGTGCTACTGCTAGGTAGTAGCAGCATCGAGGTGTAGGCCCTCAGCTACAGGGAAGTTGATGGACAGCGTACCAGGCCACCAGTATTTTCAAGCCAAATGCAGGGCTAAGTCATGTGATAAAGGACCTAGGCTCTTTATGTAAGGACTTTACAAAAGAGGACCATGTAGTGATAGTGGGTGGGGTGGGAAACAGTTTGGACAGGGATGGGGCATATGACATAGGTGGTGACCTGGACAAGATAGCTTCCCTGACTCATGGCACCAACGTACACATTGTTGAGCTGTTCCAGTATCATGATCGACCACACCTTAATGGAGCTGTGAGGCGAATCAGTGTGGCGTTAGGAATGGCTCTGACGACAGCCAACTTGGCTCATGTCTTTTCTCGTGCCTGTTGGGACTATCAACAGATGGGATTTCACTACGCATGGCCAACACCTAAACAGGACTGGGAAGAGAAATTTGGTACAGCTGATTAATGAAAGTATAAGGGGTGGATCTCAGGCCACACATGGTAAAATACCTGTTGTCATAGGTAGGAAAAGTAGGTCTTTTTTAGGATAAACCCAGACAACAGGTTCCCCTGCCTAAAGAGAATCTCCAGCAGTTTAAGAAATACTGAAACAATCACTCGCAAGACAGATTTTAACACTTCAAATATCACACACACCAGATGTCACAAAGAAAAACAAACCAATGGAAAGAGTTGTTGTTGTGGTCTTCAGTCCAGAGACTGGCTTGATGCAGCTCTCCATGCTACTTTATTCTGTACAAGCTTCTTCATCTCCCAGTACCTACTGCAACCTACATCCTTCTGAATCTGTTTAGTGTACTCATCCCTTGGTCTCCCTCTACGATTTTTACCCTCCACGCTGCCCTCCAATACTAAATTGGTGATCCCTCGATGTCTCAGAACATGCCCTACCAACCGATTCCTTCTTCTAGTCAAGTTGTGCCATAAATTTCTCTTCTCTCCAATTCTATTCAATACCTCCTCATTAGTTATGTGATCTACCCACCTAATCTTCAGCATTCTTCTGTAGCACCACATTTCGAAAGCTACTATCCTCTTCTTGTCGAAACTATTTATCATCCACATTTCACTTCCATACATGGCAACACTCCATACAAATACACTCCTGGAAATGGAAAAAAGAACACATTGACACCGGTGTGTCAGATCCACCATACTTGCTCCGGACACTGCGAGAGGGCTGTACAAGCAATGATCACACGCACGGCACAGCGGACACACCAGGAACCGCGGTGTTGGCCGTCGAATGGCGCTAGCTGCGCAGCATTTGTGCACCGCCGCCGTCAGTGTCAGCCAGTTTGCCGTGGCATACGGAGCTCCATCGCAGTCTTTAACACTGGTAGCATGCCGCGACAGCGTGGACGTGAACCGTATGTGCAGTTGACGGACTTTGAGCGAGGGCGTATAGTGGGCATGTGGGAGGCCGGGTGGACGTACCGCCGAATTGCTCAACACGTGGGGCGTGAGGTCTCCACAGTGCATCGATGTTGTCGCCAGTGGTGCCCGTCGACCTGGGACCGGACCGCAGCGACGCACGGATGCACGCCAAGACCGTAGGATCCTACGCAGTGCCGTAGGGGACCGCACCGCCACTTCCCAGCAAATTAGGGACACTGTTGCTCCAGGGGTATCGGCGAGGACCATTCGCAACCGTCTCCATGAAGCTGGGCTACAGTCCCGCACACCGTTAGGCCGTCTTCCGCTCACGCCCCAACATCGTGCAGCCCGCCTCCAGTGGTGTCGCGACAGGCGTGAATGGAGGGACGAATGGAGACGTGTCGTCTTCAGCGATGAGAGTCGCTTCTGCCTTGGTGCCAATGATGGTCGTATGCGTGTTTGGCGCCGTGCAGGTGAGCGCCACAATCAGGACTGCATACGACCGAGGCACACAGGGCCAACACCCGGCATCATGGTGTGGGGAGCGATCTCCTACACTGGCCGTACACCACTGGTGATCGTCGAGGGGACACTGAATAGTGCACGGTACATCCAAACCGTCATCGAACCCATCGTTCTACCATTCCTAGACCGGCAAGGGAACTTGCTGTTCCAACAGGACAATGCACGTCCGCATGTATCCCGTGCCACCCAACGTGCTCTAGAAGGTGTAAGTCAACTACCCTGGCCAGCAAGATCTCCGGATCTGTCCCCCATTGAGCATGTTTGGGACTGGATGAAGCGTCGTCTCACGCGGTCTGCACGTCCAGCACGAACGCTGGTCCAACTGAGGCGCCAGGTGGAAATGGCATGGCAAGCCGTTCCACAGGACTACATCCAGCATCTCTACGATCGTCTCCATGGGAGAACAGCAGCCTGCATTGCTGCGAAAGGTGGATATACACTGTACTAGTGCCGACATTGTGCATGCTCTGTTGCCTGTGTCTATGTGCCTGTGGTTCTGTCAGTGTGATCATGTGATGTATCTGACCCCAGGAATGTGGCAATAAAGTTTCCCCTTCCTGGGACAATGAATTCACGGTGTTCTTATTTCAATTTCCAGGAGTGTACTTTCAGAAACGACTTCCTGACATTTAAATCTAAACTCGATGTTAACAAATTTCGCTTCTTCAGAAACGCTTACCTTGCCATTGCCAGTCTACATTTTATATCCTCTCTACTTCGACCATCATCAGTTATTTTGCTCCCCAAATAGCAAAACTCCTTTACTACTTTCAGTGTCTCATTTCCTAATCTAATTCCGGCAGCGTCACTCAATTTAATTCGACTACATTCCATTATCCTCGCTCTGCTTTTGTTTATTTTCATCTTATATCCCCCTTTCAAGACGTTGTCCATTCCGTTCAACTGCTCTTCCAGGTCCTTTGCTGTCTCTGACAGAATTACAATGTCATCGGCGAACCTCAAAGTATTTATTTCCTCTCCATGGATTTTAATACCTACTCCTTATTTTTCTTTTGTTTCCTTTACTGCTTGCTCAATATACAGATTGAATAACATTGAGGATAGGCCACAACCCTGTCTCACTCCCTTCCCAACCACTGCTTCCCTTTCATGCCCTTCGACTCTTATAACTGCCATCTGGTTTCTGTACAAATTGTAAATAGCCTTTCGCTCCCTGTATTTTACCCCTGCCACCTTCATAATTTGCAAGAGAGTATTCCACTCAACATTGTCAAAAGCTTTCTCTAAGTCTGCAAATGCTAGAAACGTAAGTTTTTCCTTTCCTTAATCTATTTTCTAAGATAAGTCGTAGGGTCAGTACTGCCTCAAGTGTTCCAAAATTTCTGCAGAATCCAAACTGATTTTCCCCGATGTCGGCTTCTACCAGTTTTTCCATTCGTCTGTAAAGAATTCGTGCTAGTATTTTGCAGCTGTGGCTTATTAAACTGATAGTTTGGTAATTTTCACATCTGTCAACACCTGCTTTCTTTGGGATTGGAATTATTATATTCTTGTTGAAGTCTGAGAGTAACATGGGGCATTTCACAAACAATCCTCCATCAAAACATGGAATCAATAAAAAATAAAATACAAGTATAAGAAGTTGAGCTCCAATATTTGAACTGCACAGTAGTTTGTAATACTGAGCACTGGTCTAGAGACACAGAAATCCAATGTGTAGTATAATCATTATATGAAATGGCAAACTCTTACTGCAGAACTACTTCAAGGGGTGGAGGATTATCCATTTATATCAGAAAAGGAACACAGTTCAAATCAAGACATGACCTCAGTACAATAAGTGAAGACAAACACTTCAAAATATCAGCTATTGAATTAACAGCACTTGATATCACCAAGAAATTAATCATTTTGTGTGCGTATAGATCTCCCAGTGGTAGTGTGGACACTTTTTTCAATAAGATAACAGATGTTCTAGATAACGTCTCAAGTACAAAGGTCAACATAATTCTGTGTGGGGACATTAACATCAACACTAATATCACAAATTAATCCAGCAGCACCTTCATAGACGTCTTTCAAAGTTTTGGAATGTCCCTATTGGTCAATAGTGCAACAAGAGTTACTACAATGGTTACATCAGTAATTGACCATGCGGCCACAAATATGGACAGAGAAAAATGGGATGTAACTGCAAAAGATCTTGAACCATCAGACCATCTCTGTCAAATAACAACAGTAAAATTAGGCATCGAATCAGTCCTTAAACTACAAGCCTTCAAACGACATATATCAGAAATGAAAATAAAATATTTGTCAAAATAACTACAAAAACAAAGCTGGGGTGAAGAGTATAAGGAAACCAATGCGAATATGAAATTCTCTAAATTCTCCACATTGTTTAAATTGAACTTGAAAAGGCATTTCCAAAAGTATGCATACCTGTATCAACATCTCACAAAAACAGATGGATAACAGCAAGTATTAAGAAGTCCTCCCAAACACTTACACACCCCAGTCCCATTAAAAAGATTCACAATGATCCAGAATTCTTAAATTTCTATCATAGATACAGAAAGATCTATAGGAGGATGCTGATTCCTGCAAAAAAAGTCATTTAATGACAAAATAATATATAATGCAGACAATAAAAGCAAAGCAGTCTGGGATGTTATAAAAAAGGAAATGGGGAGAGGCAAACAAATGCAGGATAACAATCTGTTAAGTATGATAAGGTAATAAATGATCCACAACACTTTGCAAAATATGAAAACGAACATTTTTCAAGTATTGCGGAGAAGTTACAACAAAAATTCCCCAAAACAAAAAGACATGTAAATAATGTCACACTAAATACAGTGATGTTACTTCTAGCCACAGGGAATGAAGTCAATAAAATTGTTCAAAAACTAAAAAGTAAAAAGTCAGTAGGCTTAGATGAAGTACCAATGTGTGTACTGAAACAATGCATAGGGGTTATACAAGGCCCTTTAACAAATATAATAAATGAATCCTTCACATCAGGGACATTTCCAGAGCGGTTAAAACAGGCAAGAGTTGTACCTTTGCTTAAGGAAGGTAATGCGAAAGACATAGAAAATTACTGGCCCATTTCTCTCCTGTCACCATTCTCAAAAATAAGAGAAGCAGTTATGAAAGACACATTAATGAACTACCTGAATAAATACAATATTTTAAGCGAATCACATTTTGGATTCTGAAGTGGCAAAAATACAGAGTCAGCCATAGTAGAATTCACAAAAGTTGTACTTGATGCTCTTGATAAAGATGAGTGTGTCATAGGCATATTTTTGGATCTTTCTAAGGCATTTGATACTGCTGACCACAACATTCTATTAAATAAATTAGAAACATTAGGAATAAGAGGGGTAGCTAATGACTGGTTTCGATCAAACCTAGCAGATGGGGTACAAAGAGTAGAGATAACTCATACTTTGAATAGATCCAAACATTTAGTAAAACACTTATCAGAACCAAAATACATTAATATAGAGGTTTCACAAGGTAGCATATTAGGACCAATACTATTCCTGATGTACATCAATGACTTTACCAGTAGTGTTACTCATTGTGAAAAAATTCTCTTTGCTGATGACAGCAATATTATAGTAACTGAGAAAACAAGAGAACTCCTGGCTGGGAAAGCAAATGAAACTCTCAAGGAAGTTTATGATTGGTCAATAAGACATAAAGTTACGTTGGACATAAAGAAAACTAATGCCAATTTCAGAGGAAATTGAAGAGGAAAAATGACAACATTAAATTAAATGTAGATGACACCTCTATAAACTGTGTAACAAAAGCAAAATTTCTAGGAATGAATATTGATCCTCAGTTGAAGTGGTGTGAACACACAAAGGTACTTCTAAAGAGAATGTCATCAGCATGTTATGCCCTTACAGTCCTATCATCAGTGTGTAACATGCACTGTCTTTTAGTTACATACTATTTGTATGTATTCTCAGTTCTTAGCTATGGCATTGTTTCTTGGGGAACAAACACACAAAATATGAACAAAACTTTTAAACTCCGGAAAAGGGCCATAAGAATAAAAACCAAAAATACTAGTCGAGCTCATTGTAAAGATCTGCTCAAAACAGTGGGGATTTTAACTGCTCCATGAGAATACATTTACCTGTCAGTTGTACACATCAAAAATAACATTGGTAATTACTGCACAAACAGCTCTGTCCATGACCATGCAACGTTTACCAAGAAAATATAAACATAAAACTCAAAACAGCATTTTCTACCAAAGAATTAAACTGTACAATAAATTACCAAAAGAGATTAAGGAAATTGCAAAAATATACTTATTTAAAAAGGAAGCTAAAAGTACCTGTTATGCAATACGTTTTATACATTGAAGGATTACTTAGCTAAAACAGAGTAGGGGTTTGATAAAAAATGTTGTACAAATAAATAAAAATAATAATAATGATTATAAAACATCAAACATTCCACATAACACCTTCACTTTATGTTTTTTCCTTCTTTTTCCCTTTCTAGAAATACTACCCCACAAGCTATTCATAGCACAATCCTAACACCTCTTCCACTTCTGAGCTCAACATCTCACTCATTAAGGAAGGATACTGACTCAGTTTTTCAGGATAGCAAATGGGAAGTTGAGGTACAGAAAATGGCTCAGAGATCACCAGCGTGTGTGTGTGTGTGTGTGTGTGTGTGTGTGTGTGTGTGTGTGTGTGTGTGTGTGTGTGTGTGTGTGTGTTTGTGTGTGTAGTGAGTGAAGCATTATGGAACAATGTGCGTATAGTGTGTGCAGTGATTGATAGTGAGATATGAGTAAACAGTGTGCAATACATTATTTAATACGTTATCTAATAATTGTCTCTAACTAGAAGTCTGTAAATACATGTGTGTACGAATTAGCTTATTTTACATTGGTTTAAACTTGTAAATACTTTGACATTCCTTGTAGTACTACAAACCATTCACTCTGTAATGACTATCACAGTGCCATACATAATGATACATCTCATAAGTTGTCAGTAATTCCAAAGCAGCACAAAAACATTCGAATAAGCACTGACAAGACCTGATCAAAATGTCGTCAACATTAAAACAAAATGAATCATTACCAGCCAAAGCAGCGACGACTAATAAAAGGAGGAATGAGTAGGGTACAATCCGAATACCTGTGCCTTGCGCACAGCCAGAAACAAACATTCTACAGTAAATCCACTTTCTTGAACATTATACAGATGCTACCTCTATCAATAAGTTTTCTCAATATTATTTTACTTCAAAATTGAAGTAACGTAAGAGAATAATTTCATTTATATCAGTACGTGTTTTGTTTACTTCTACGTATACCACTTGCAGTGCTCTTGCTCGCCATCAGTAGTATGTGTACCACCGTCTGGAAACACCTGCTCTAATATTTTAAAGCTGGAGTAGCATGTTTTTTTAAGAGATCCAAACAGAATCAGCTGATTTGTATCAGGTGATTTGCATCTCTTAACAACACCACCTTGGCTTCCTTATATTAGAGTGTGATCAAACAGATCAGCAGATGGTCACCATTGCCTGAAATGGATAGCCTGACGATAATTTATGTGATCATAGTTTGAAATAAAAGAAACATATGTCACTTCAGTTGTACCAAAGATATCAAATAACTAAGAGTATTACTTGAAAAGAATGGACTGTCCATTTAAAAAAAAGTTATAAGATGAACAACAATAAAAGTAAATCAAAGGCAATTGATTTAAACCCGAATTAAATCAGGAAATTAGATTAGGAAACAAGACTTCAAAAGTGGTAGATGATTTTTGGTATTTGAGCAGAAAAACATCCAAAGGTGGCAGGTGTAGACAGAATGTGAGATGCTGACGTTAACAAGGAAAGTTTACCTGGAAAAGGGAAACACTTTAACATTAAGCAGAAATATACGTATTAGGAAATCGTTACTGAAAGTATTGGTCTGGAGCACTGCTTTATGGTGAAGTGCAGTGTGGATGATAAACAGCAGAGACAAGAAAAGAATATAAGCTTTTAAAAAGTGGTATTGCAGAATGTTGAAAATGAGGTGAGCAGATCTGTTAACTACTGACAAACTGAATTTGCGCAAGCGGAGCCATGGGAAGGGGCTATGCTTGAAGAGAGCTAATACCAACGCTGTATTGTTTTCGTTAAATATGAATTGCGAACATTTTTACTTCAGTTGTTGTGAGATATGCAATGTCATGTAAATTGTTTCGCTAGACGGCCAGGACCACTGATCCGTTTGTAAATGAGAGGTGTTTTGTTGATTAGTTATTACAGAAACGATATTTAGAGATATCGTGAGAGAGTGAAGCCACATAATAAGCTGCGTAGCTGTAACATGGTAGTAAAACGTGGTGTTTTATTTATTGTAAATGTGTATTATCATTAATTAAAAAACTTTTTCGGATGTGAGACAAATACTGTCCCAGAATGTGCAAGCAGTTGTCACTACAGTGGTGATAAGAACTACATCACAGTATTCTGGTTCCCAATGGATATGGACTTGCATAGAACAATTCCAAAAAAAGGCTGGATAATTCCCAAGAGATCTGTGGTCTGTGTGAAGAGTTTTGAATAAGAGGAAATGAGGAAGGTACCCAAGGGCTCAACTGAAATTACATGAAGGTGCAAGATCAAATGTTCCCAGTCCATCAAAGCATATAATTAAACCAACGTAAACTAAGGATGGGAAAGACTCAAACAAGAGAAGATTGAAGTAAGTTTAAGGTCTTCTTAAGAGAAATTAAGAATGGCTTAAGGAAAAATTGATTAAAATGTTGCAGAGATGCAAAAAAGTAGATGCTTCTTACACATTTTGGCGACAAACTACTCAAATTTAACTATATCCAAATAATCTCCTACATTGTTTCCATATATCTGCTTTTAGTTTTTATCTGTTGGATTTTCTGATTAAGAAATTATGATAAAATAGGCTAAGGTAAAAAATTATAACAATTTCAAACAACACCATGCGAAACATTATGACTCCATAAAGCTATTAAAACACGCACCATAGAACGGTGCAAATAACACAACTTTAAAAGAAAAAATTCATAATTTTAAAAACAAATATGGTATTGTAGGTCCATAACTTGGTATTCCTATTCTCTCTGCAGAGGGAGGTGAATACAAACAGCATTCTTAATCATATTATTATTTATATTTATTGGTCTTTGGGGTGAATAGGGACACGTCAAAATCTGTTCTGGATCTAGGAGAATAAGAAACTCTTCATAAAAAGATTTATTCAGTAAAAAAACTAAAAATATTGCATGAGAAATGGTCTTTATTCTGATTTACAAATAAAAAGGTGTTGTTTCTCTAATTAAATTTTGTAACATTGAATTTTTCCCGAGGGCATGCAGCTTTACTGTATGATTACATGATGATGGCGTCCTCTTGGGTAAAATATTCCGGAGGTAAAATAGTCCCCCATTCAGATCTCCGGGCGGGGACTACTCAAGAGGATGTCGTTATCAGGAGAAAGAAAACTGGCGTTCTACGGATCGGAGCGTGGAATGACAGATCCCTTAATCGGGCTGGAAGGTTAGAAAATTTAAAAAGGGAAATGGATAGGTTAAAGTTAGATATAGTGGGAATTAGTGAAGTTCGGTGGCAGGAGGAATAAGACTTCTGGTCAGGTGACTACAGGGTTATAAACACAAAATCGAATAGGGGTAATGCAGGAGTGGGTTTAATAATGAATAAAAAAATAGGAGTGCGGGTAAGCTACTACAAACAGCATAGTGAACGCATTATTGTGGCCAAGATAGATACGAGGCACACACCTACTACAGTAGTACAAGTTTATATGCCAACTAGCTCTGCAGATGACGAAGAAATTGAAGAAATTTATGATGAAATAAAAGAAATTATTCAGATAGTGAAGGGAGACGAAAATTTAATAGTCATGGGTGACTGGAATTCGAGTGTAGGAAAAGGGAGAGAAGGAAACATAGTAGGTGAATATGGATTGGAGCTAAGAAACGAAAGAGGAAGCCGCCTGGTAGAATTTTGCACAGAGCACAACATAATCATAACTAACACTTGGTTTAAGAATCGTGAAAGAAGGTTGTATACGTGGAAGAACCCTGGAGATACTAAAAGGTATCAGATAGATTATATAATGGTAAGACAGAGATTTAGGAACCAGGTTTTAAATTGTAAGACATTTCCAGGGGCAGATGTGGACTCTGACCACAATCTATTGGTTATGACCTGTAGATTAAAATTGAAGAAACTGCAAAAAGGTGGGAATTTAAGGAGATGGGACCTGGATAAACTAAAAGAACCAGAGGTTGTACAGAGATTCATGGAGAGCATAAGGGAGCAATTGACAGGAATGGGGGAAATAAATACAGTAGAAGAAGAATGGGTAGCTTTGAGGGATTAATTAGTGAAGGCAGCAGAGGATCAAGTAGGTAAAAAGACGAGGGCTAGTAGAAATCCTTGGGTAACAGAAGAAATATTGAATTTAATTGATGAAAGGAGAAAATATAAAAATGCAGTAAGTGAAGCAGGCAAAAAGGTATACAAACGTCTCAAAAATGAGATCGACAGGAAGTGCAAAATGGCTAAGCGAAATACCCTCAGACTTCAAGAAGAATATAATAATTCCAATCCCAAAGGAAGCAGGTGTTGACAGATGTGAAAATTACCGAACTATCAGTTTAATAAGTCACAGCTGCAAAATACTAACACGAATTCTTTACAGACGAATGGAAAAACTAGTAGAAGCCAACCTCGGGGAAGATCAGTTTGGATTCCGTAGAAACACTGGAACACGTGAGGCAATACTGACCTTACGACTTATCTTAGAAGAAAGATTAAGGAAAGGCAAACCTACGTTTCTAGCATTTGTAGACTTATAGAAAGCTTTTGACAATGTTGACTGGAATACTCTCTTTCAAATTCTAAAGGTGGCAGGCGTAAAATACAGGGAGCGAAAGGCTATTTACAATTTGTACAGAAACCAGATGGCAGTTATAAGAGTCGAGGGACATGAAAGGGAAGCAGTGGTTGGGAAGGGAGTGAGACAGGGTTTTAGCCTCTCCTCGATGTTGTTCAATCTGTATATTGAGCAAGCAGTAAAGGAAACTAAAGAAAAATTCGGAGTAGGTATTAAAATTCATGGAGAAGAAATAAAAACTTTGAGGTTCGCCGATGACATTGTAATTCTGTCAGAGACAGCAAAAGACTTGGAAGAGCAGTTGAATGGAATGGACAGTGTCTTGAAAGGAGGATATAAGATGAACATCAACAAAAGCAAAACAAGGATAATGGAATGTAGTCTAATTAAGTCAGGTGATGCTGAGGGAATTAGATTAGGAAATGAGGCACTTAAAGTAGTAAAGGAGTTTTGCTATTTGGGGAGCAAAATAACTGATGATGGTCGAAGTAGAGAGGATATAAAACGTAGGCTGGCAATGGCAAGGAAAGCGTTTCTGAAGAAGAGAAATTTGTTAACATCCAGTATTGATTTAAGTATCAGGAAGTCATTTCTGAAAGTATTTGTATGGAGTGTAGCCATGTATGGAAGTGAAACATGGACGATAAATAGTTTGGACAAGAAGAGAATAGAAGCTTTCGAAATGTGGTGCTACAGAAGAATGCTGAAGATTAGATGGGTAGATCACATAACTAATGAGGAAGTATTGAATAGGATTGGGGAGAAGAGAAGTTTGTGGCACAACTTGACCAGAAGAAGGGATCGGTTGGTAGGACATGTTCTGAGGCATCAAGGGATCACCAATTTAGTATTGGAGGGCAGCGTGGAGGGTAAAAATCGTAGAGGGAGACCAAGAGATGAATACACTAAGCAGATTCAGAAGGATGTAGGTTGCAGTAGGTACTGGGAGATGAAAAAGCTTGCACGGGATAGAGTAGCATGGAGAGCTGCATCAAACCAGTCTCAGGACTGAAGACCACAACAACAACAACATTGAATTGATGAACTGGTTTTTTTGTATTCTGTCACAGATATTGTCTTTAAAAATGCCCATCTCTTTGAAGCTACAAATTGTTCAGCAGTAGTAACAGAGTGCTTTAGAACAACTTCTTTTTGAGGAAAGATTGATTCCTTATCTATTTAATTTACCTTTAGTTTTCAAAGAAACACTAACATATCCTTTGTCTTTTAAATAACAAGTTTTATGTACAAAAAGGCTATGCCATTGATCCCTGACTGCTCACATAACAGTTGCATCACAGGTGGCCTAGATGAATAGGCCACATCAGCAAGCACCATCATAGGACCTTTGAGCACACAACTGGCCAGCAGTTGCAGCAGGCTCGCTAAGAGCTTGCCATTCTTACAGACCTACTTGCTTTGAAGGGTCATGTGTCCACAAATAGGTTTGGGAGTATCATGGCACCTTCACCATATTTAGGCCATAGCCCAGCGGTGCCAGTGCAGTTCTTCCAGATGAGTTCTTGGGCCAAGTGCTGGCTGCTGCCACGTTCTTCAGTTCAGAGACTCACCTGGAATCGTGGTACAACCAGATCTCCTATACCCACTTTCCATGCTGAGACTTTTCGCTACATGGAACAGCCATGTTTGAACTATACCAAGACTTGGCCCCTGCAGTGTGAACTTTGTTATTTGGTATGTCACTGTGCTATGTGACTACATTTTCAATTTGTGAATATAGAACATATTATTCAGGTTAGCCTTCGCCCAGTTAAGTGTTTAATGTGTATCTCTTTCCTGAGACTCAGAATAAACAATGAACTATCAATTTTGTGAGGTAAATCAAACACCAGGAGCCTTGAGTTTACATGTATTTCAATAAGCTTGTTATTCATTGTCTGTCTGGGCTTTAATTTATGAGCAACTCCAGTGATGCAGAAGACACCATTTGGCAATGAGGTGTTTGTTTTTTGTGAACTTCGTTTCCATTTGTATACTAAACTTCAAATAGTCTATGTTACTTTGTGTTTTCCAAGTTTCAACTGAACTGACATTCTATCGTAGCTACTCCTATGGACATGGCTGCCCAAGTTTTACTCTTTTTCCAGAACATGCAAAAGACTCAAGACTAATGTTAGAGAAGATGGACACCATCACCATAACACTTCACGAACTTTCTAACCACATTGATTCATTGGTGAAAGTACTTCAATTGGCGGCCTGAAATTCCTAGCACTTGACAAGAAGGTCCAAATGTGGACCAACTATATGGTCCAATTTCAACAACACTTCCTGGCAGTAACTTTGTTTAAAATATGCCTCAATTTTTTTTTCACATCCATCAACTGACATCACCGGATTTGATGTCCCATTATTTCCATCATTGAAGCCCTGATCTTTAAGGCACTCGTATGTCCCTTTTCTGCTACATGACAATCTTCACAAGCCACAATGTCTGCACAATGAAGGCATCCTGATCCCCATTGCCAACAGTCAGTGGGCCCCTTTCATAGTAATCATTGAGAAACCAAATGGATCACTAAAGATTCGTGGAGTGACCAGTGCCACCATCAACACCCATCGATATCTACCCCTATACCTACAGTGGATAATATGACATGCCTTGCTGGAGAGAAAGTTTTTGCAAAACTTGACTCATGATATGCATACCTGCAACTTCCATTGGACGATGCCTCCATCCAATATCTTGGTCACCAACACACTGGAATTTTACAATATAATTAGCTCCCTTTTGGTATTGCCAGCACACAAACCATATAACCATATTCCAACGCTAACTAGAGTACCTTACATGAGACATTTCAGGAATGGCAAATTACTTGGATGATCTCATTGTTACTGTGAAGAATGAAAAGGATCTCTCCAACAACTAAGACTCCTTCTTTGACATGATGCAGTAGGCAAAACTAAAACGCAATAAAGGAAAAAGTTGTTTCTCTGTGCCACAGGTAGAATATCTGCATCATGTGTTCAGTGCATCAGGAATACCGCCCAACCCTCAATATGATGAAGCTATTCTCAAACTCCCAGTACCCAGAGATGCTAAACAACTCAAATCCATACCTGAACAACTTAATAATTATGGAAAATTCATCCCTGAGGCGGTAGCCATTGCTGAGTCAATCCATCAGGTCCTGCACAAGAACATTAAATGAAACTGGGTCCCTGCATGTCATAGTGCTTCCTGCAGTCTTAAACAAGCTATCCTCCACCCAGCTTGTCATATGGCCTACGATCCTCCTAAGCCTTTAATAGTGGCAGCAGATGTATCTGACTATGGCTTGGAAGCAGTCACTTCCTACAAAATCAATGGTATGGAACGCCAAATTATGTTCGTTTTCAAGTTACTAATGGAGATGCAGAAAAATTACAGTCAAATCGAGAAAGAAGCCCTCACAACCATCTTTTCATTGAAGAAATTTTACAATTTTTGGTGCAGAAGGTAACTTACATTACTATTGTATCCTAAGCCTCTGTACCAGTTTTCAATTTCATTTCAAATATTCCAAACAGGATGGCATGCCACCTACAGTGATGGGCGTTGTTCTTTTGAAACAGTGCTATGACATACAGCTCAACATGTCAACAGAGATATCCTACCAAGATCTACTGAGACAGGACACTGATTTCGACACTGCCCAAGACGTCTGCCTTCACATGGACACTGAAGCAGAAAAGGTGGTGGCCATCTGGCCTTTGGACACTGCAGTCATTTCACTAAACCATCGACCAAATGCTGGCCAGTTCTGGACCAGTTCTTGGGCTCATACCACCCCTCCCCACAGGAAGTGTGTAATCCACCACAAAACCCTGTGGCAGCCCATATTGCTCACAGTTGCCTATTATGCGCTCTATCACTCACTGCCCCCCTCCCCAGTGTTCAAACTGCCATCGATATTACCTGCAGGATGAAGTGTGGACACTATTTTTTTCTAAATGTCGTCAACACTGGGTACCAGTTCACATAACGCACCATTGGAGCAAAGCATTGGTGGAAGTCCAACTCCAGGATGGCTCCAAATGCAAGAACATGTCAACCCAGTGCAGCCTCAAAAGACATCATCTGGCCAGACCAGATACCTCCCACAATCTTTTGTTCCAGAATTTGACACCTCAATGCCCAGCGAGTACCAGTCACATCCATAACTGGCCTTGTGCCATAGGAACCAGAGAGACCAGCCTGGCACCCACTCCAATGGACATCTGTAGCAGCCCTCAAGGTTTACTGCTCCTGCAGGCCACCATTAGTGGGACCCCCAACCTCTGGGCCTGTGAGATGTGATGACATGATCTTTCATCTGTGGGGAAAGGGATACGTTGGGACTCTTTGCCATGCTGCATAACAGCAAGGCATCATTGGTGGCCTTTGCCACTAGCTGCTGGGGTCATGTCAGCTAGCACCATCACAAGAACTCTGAGTGCACATCTGGCCAGCAAGCTCACCAGAAGAGGTGGCCATCCTTGAGAACCTACTTACTTCCACTGGGCTACGTGTACATGGATATGTCTGACAGTATTAGGCACCTTCACCGTATTTCGCTGGCGCCTGGCAGTGCCAGAGTATTTCTTCCAGATGAGCTCCCTGGACGAAATTGCTGACCACTGCCAAGATTCTTGAATTCAGAGACTTGGAACTGTCATGCTGGATCTCTGATGCCCACTGTTCCTGCCAACTCCTTGCTATGTGTAGTAGCAAGCAGATGTCTGCAGGCCATGCAAAGACTAGGCCAGTGCTAGTAGACAATTATGAATATTGGTATTTGGGCCATTGTCATGTTCTGTTATTACACTTCCGATTCCTAGTGAATCCAGAACTTGCACTTTGGTTATTCAGTTTGGCCTTCTTCCATGTAAGTGTGTATTGTGTATCTCCTTGCTGAGAGTCAGACTAAATGGCGAACTTTCAATTTTGCAATGTTTATCAAACTCCAGGAGACTTGAGTTTGTCTCTATTTTACAAAATGGCTGTTTATTTTCTACCTGGGCTTCAATTTTTGGGTACCTCAATCGGCATGAGATACATCACAAACAATCTAATTCACTGCTTACTTTTTCCATCTACTTTAACCACAGCATAATATCCTTGTCAGGTGGTTCTTCATTTTTATCAAATTCTTGTTTTTTTTCTGAAGGTAAAAAAATCAATTTTTCATTACTGTCTTACCTGAATATTCACAAGATGAACTTTGTTTAACGAGTTTTGAATTTTTCTTTTTTCTCATATCTTGATTAGAGGTGCTAGGCACAGTTACTGGTACTATCATCAAACTGATCCTCATTTTCTGGCACTGCATAATCTCTGACAGTTACACTTTTCCCAGGAGGTACATTGAGTTTGCCCTCTTCTTTAGCATCTAATTATGTCCAATACTTTTAATAGTCCTTTTAAATGAGTAACTATGCCCTTAGTAGACACCTTAACATTGTCAGCTGATCAACTGAAGTCAGAGCTAGTTTATGGAAGCATCTACAGAACTGCATTTCGACTTACAAAACAGAAAATCCACCATAACATTTTCTTATTTTAAAGACACAAAAAGCTTCTTTGTCAGACACAGAAACTTATCTGTCAGAACTGAAGATTTATTTCTCCCACGTATTTTTCCCACTTTTTCAATAGTACTCACCTTGTGATCTAACGTGACTGAAAAGTGTCATTTCAAATGGCTGGACTATGTAGGTCGATTTGTGTGGAAGAAATATGAATTTAATATTATTTTCTTCACAAAGCGTCATTGATCGTAATGACAAGTGAGATGACAAATTGTTTCCAATGAGGAACTGTGTTTCATCTAATTTCTTGTTGTAACATCAGTCTTCTGACTGGTTTGATGGAGTGCACCACGAATTCCTCTTCTGCACTAACATCTCCATTTCAAAGCAGCACTTGCACCTTAGTCCTCATTTATTTGCTGCATGTATTCCAGTCTCTGTCACCCTCTTCAGTTTTTACCTTTCCCTCTAGTACTCTGAAGCTTATTCCCTGATGCCGTAGCACATGTCCTGTCACTATATCCCTTCCTCTTGTCAGTCTTTTCCATATGTTCTTTCTTCGCTGATTCTGTGGAGAGTCTCCCCATTTCTTACCAGTACACCTGATTTTCAACATTCTTCTCTAGCACCACATATCAAACGCTTCGAATCTCTTCTGTTACGGTTTTCCAACTGCCCACCATTTTCTGCCACACAATGTTGCGCTCCAGGCAGACGTTCTCAGAAATTTGATCCTCAAATCGAGATCTATGTTTGATACCAGTAGATTTCCCTTAGCCAGGAGTGCCCTCTTTGCTTTTGATAGTCTGCGCTAGTCTTGCTTGTGTCGTCCCTCATGGTTTATTTTGCTTCCAAAGTAAGAGAATAATTCAATTTGGTTACCACCAATTCTGATGTTAAGTTTCTCTCTGTTCTCATTTCTGCTATATTTCATTACATTTGTCTTTTTCCAGTTTCCTCTAATCTGTCCTCCTGAATAAGAAAACCTTTTTCCTCAAAACAAAGGTGTCCATGATTACAGTAAGAGGTCAGACAGTGACATACATGTTAATCATTGTAACACTACATTATGCCAAAAAGGTGTATATCATGCAGGAACAAAACTTTACAACAGATTACCAAGACATATAAAATCTCTTCCTGAACTACAAAGCTTTAAAAATTGTGTGACATCCTACCTTCTGAAAAACTGCTACTATTCAATCTCACAGTACCTTATGCAAGAAAAAATGTTATTTGTATCTTTAATTGTAGAAATAAGTTATAAATATACAGTATTTCAAAAATTTGTAATTATTAACTGTATAGATCCAACTTGTCATAAAAATTTATAAAATGTAAGTTTGACATTTGAAAAACCAATAGCTAAAAAGGTTTTCTGTCCAATATCCTGTGTACAATATATGTACTGAAAAAGAGATTTATATGGACAAATAAATAAAATAAATAAATTTTAATTCCACTTTTGAACGTTTATTTTATTTCTGTCATTTCTTCTTCGATGTACAGATTGAAACGTAGGGGTGAAAGGCTGCATTACCGTTTTATATCATTTTTAATCCGAGAAATTCGTTCTTCGGCTTTCAGTATTATGATTCCTCTTGGTTCTTGTACATATCGTGTATCACCTGTCTTTCCCTGTAGCCTACTCCTATTTTTCCAAGAATTTCCGACATCTTATACCATTTCACATTGTCTAACGCTTTTTCTAGGTCGACGAATCCAATGAACGTATCTTGATTTTTCTTCAGTCTTGCTTCCATTATCAAGAACAAAGTCAGAACTGCCTTTCTCTTGTGCTTCACCTTTCCTAAGGCCAAACTGATCGTCATTTAACAGACCCTCAGTTTTCTTTGCCATTCGTCTGTATATTATGCTTGTCTGTAGCTTGGATGCATTAGCTGTTAAGCTAATTGTGTGATATTTTCCGCACATATCTGCCTTTGTGTCTTCGAAAATATGTAGGTGATGTTTTTTCGAAAGTCTGGAGGTACATCGTCAGCTTCATACATTTAGAAATTCAGATGGAATGTATCTATTCCTGCTGTTTTATTTGATGCCTAGTCTTCCAGAGCTTTTCTAAATTCTGATTCTAATGCTAGGTCCCATATGTCTCCCATACGTCTCCCTTATCGTCTCCAGTTTCTTCTAACCAGGCATCAGTCAAGTCCTCTTCCTCATATAGTTTCAGCGTACTCTTCCCATCTGTCTACTCTGCGTTTAACAGTGGAATTCCTAGGTCAATCTTAATGTTACCGCCTTTCCTTTTAATTTCGCCGAAGGTTATTTTGGCTTTTCTTATCCTGAGTCAGTCTTTCTGACCATCATTTCTTTTTCTATTTTGTCACATTTTTCGTGAAGCCATTTCACCGTGGCTTCCCTGCACTTCCTGTTTATTTCACTGTTAAGATACATGTATTTCTGTGTTCCTCAATTTCTCTGATCATTTTTTCATTTCCTTCTTTCGTTGATCAACTGAAGTATTTCTTCTGTTACCTATAGTTCATTCGCAGTTACCTTCCTCACATCTGTGTTTCTCTTTCAAACATCTGTGATTCCCCATTTTAGAGATGTTCAGCCCTCTTCAAATTCATTATCAAAGTTTCTACAACTTCAGAGAACTTTAAACACATCTCATCATTCCTCAGTACTTCAGTATCCCACTTCCTTTCACAAAGATTCTTCAGTATGATTCTCTTAAACTTCACTCTACTCATCATCATAACTAAATTATGATCTGCACCTAGGTATGCCTTGCAGTCCAATACTTGATTTCGGAATCTCTTTCTTACCATGATGCAATCCATCTGGAATCATCCTGAATCTCTGGGTCTTTTCGAAGTACACATTTTCCACTTGTGATTCATGAACAGAGTAATCGTTATTCCCATCTGAAATTTATTACAGAACTCAATTAGTCTTTCTCTCTCGTTCTACTGTGTGGACCATATTCCCCCATAATCCTTTGCTCTATTCCTTTCCCTACAGCTGTGTTCCCGTCCTCGATCATTTGATTTTCATCTCCCTTTACATACTGAATTACTCGTTCAGTATCCGTATATAATTCCTCTATCCCCTTATCTGCATCCTACGTCGGGACGTATATTTGGACTATTGTTGACGGCATTGGCTAGCTGTCGAATCCGAAGAGAGGAACGCTGTCATTAAACTGCTGAGAGTAGATCACTTTCCGCCCTACTTCCCTATTCATAACGAATCCTACTCCCATTATACCACTTTCTGCTGCTGTTGATATAACCCTACGCTCATCTGACCAGATCCTCGTCTTCATTCCATTTCACTTCACTGACACAAGTATATCTGGACTGAGCCTTTGCATTTAGCTTCTCAGATTTTCTGGTTGTTTATGCCAAGATTTTATATACTCTTGACACAGCAGCTAAAGCCTGAATAATACATGTTGGTGAAGTAACGTGCCTCGGTTTTCTGCTTCAGTACACAAAAAGACCCTCTCACAAGTGCAATGCGCGTGAATAAAAAGGCACTACAACGCCTCTATTTATCTTTCAGACAATGGGTACATTCAGTACATTAGGGGACCCTCTCAAAAAGTCCCTAACAGAGACATTAAATCATACCAGACGTTGGTATATTGATAGTGTCTCTAGGCTCATACTGCGGAGAATATGCAGACTATAATGCGTCTACCTAGCCTCTAGACAGTATGTGCATAATATACGTTAAGGGATCGTCAGGTAAGTGCTGTGCACCTGAATAAGTATATGATGTAATGTATCTATCTACCCTCCAGACAAGGCCTGCATTCACTATCTATCAAGGCTGTAGGATAGTTGCGTCAGTTCTCGCTTCGCCACTGTAGTGGCAGGATGTTATTGTATTGGCTGGATCGATAGGATATGGTTCCCAGAAACATACAAGGTAGATGTGCACGCATCTCACCACCCCTGCCCCGCCCACAGTGAAACGCTGCACTGCCTGAATTAACTTCAATTTATTGTGATTGTCAGCCATGTACTGTATGTGTGGTCAATCTGGAGATGGCGGCAATGGACGTAGACTTCCCACCTGAATGGTGACATTGCTAGTATTTATCTAAAATATTTTGTATGTTTTGTGTTCATGTATAGGCATGATATAATGATTTTTTTATGTTACAGGTGACAGCATATTGTCACCATTGATTAAACATCCCAAAGAATATAGTAGGCTGATGGGTTGTTTTGGATGACTGAACCACTACCACTAAGCAGTGAGGATTGCATTCATAAGTACAGGTCTTACATATATATATATATATATATATATATATATATATATATATATATATATATATATATTTCTAGAAAGCTTGGATAATGGTACAGCAATGTCTGAATGGATCGACATCACAGTTCAATTAGGTACAGATGCCGAGTTTATAGTAAGCAATATACTCAAATTTGAGACGCTTGATGAGGAGATAAAACTGGTGAAGACCAATATCGACATTGTTGGAATCCTAAATAGGTACCAAACAACTATTTACATATGCACATGATTCTTATTTATGTTCTTTGTTTCTTTTTCCTTGGAATCATCGCGCACACGCAACACTTATCTATTGCGGTTTTTCTTTTTTTTGCATAGGAATGTTGTAACCATCCATATGTGGACTTGTGGCAGCAGACACTCAGCCTGGACCATCCACAGCATGACCACCGCAGCCTGGACCGTCCACAGCACGATCGCCTCGTCCTGGTTCCTTGATGGCTTTCCGACGTCGTTACAATCGCCTCATACTGCCCTGTCGATGATTCCTACGTAAAATAATCAACTGGATAGCTGCAGTTTCTTGGCCCATCCTACTAGGGTTGACAGTCATCAGATACAGTGCCTGCCAGCTTGAACATGGTCAGTTCTTGCAGGATATAGCTAGAAAACTATAGCTAGAAAACAAGGCATTATTGATGTCCAAAATGTAATGTATGTTTGTATTGTATAAGATATACGTAAGTTTTGTGGTCACTTCTGGCTTGTGAAAGAAACTGCATGAACGATGCACAGTGTACAAGCAAATACCAAACAGTTAATATCTATGGTACTATAACTTTGATGTTATTGATTTTCCTCTAAAACTCCAGAACATATGTGAATTTGAGAGGCAGCATCAAGGTATACCTATTCACTTTTATTGCGTGGGTGGAAGCAAGCCAAGGGATTGTAAGGTCGTATGGTTCCTTCACTTCTCCAATTTCGCTGCTCAGCACTAGAGCCATGTATATTTGCTACTGTTCTCTCATGTCCTGCCGTATTGCCTCCCAAATAGATATACATGCTGGTACACAACATATTTACCCTAGATGCCTGAATCCATTTTATACAAGCGATCCGTTAATGAAGCGTGTGCTGGATTGCTCTGTGCAGGACCCAATACACGTGGATATGTCTACCAAGATGAAAAAGTTCATAAAATTTAAGAAATTCCACCAGCTTGAGTACGTTCATTTTGATGTCTATAATGATTTTAAATGTCTCTTCATTCCAATGGCTTGAAGTGAGAATGAACCCACTGCCTCCCCTGCTACCTTCATAGAATCATATGTACAATATGTGGTGGGGTGTCAGGTTCTTTGTACATAAAACTCAAGTCTTAATCATTTTTAATCATACGCCAGTCAAAGCTCGAACGGCTTTTAAGTTGGTGTGATTTATCACAACAACATTTCTATTGACAAATTGCAGAAAATGAAGCATGATATAAGAAAACAATTTGTGGGCTGCTATTAGATAACAAAGCTGGAAGTCCATGTAGGGATGATAGTAATCTAACTGGCAAGTTCCATGGTGCAGCACAAAATGCATGCAACCTGAAGTGCCAACTACCATGACAAATGCCAGTTTTTTCACGATTTCAGCGAGTATGATACTCATTTCCTTCTTGAACACTTGGGTGATTTTCGTTTGCAAAATGATCAGGTTAGTGTCCTCTTTGAGAGAACGGAGAATGTATTTCCTTTTCAAAGCAAATCACCAAGAACATTACACTGCACTTCGTCGACTCGTTGTGATGTATGTCTGCACCTCTTCAGAAACTTGCTGAGGAGGACATGTAACTGACTTTAGCTGCACATCCCAATGACACAAAGGCAGCTTCAGCTCGTGATGAAGAAAGGGCCCTTCCATATGATAATCTGGATTTAATGGAGAAACTCAACGAAACCACGATGCTCGACATAGCCGCAATTTTACAGTAATCTTACAGGCAATGCCATAACTAATGCGGGAGATGGGCATGTGGTGAGCGTCTTGCAGGAGTTCAACATCTCTGATTTAGGAGGTTATGCGAAACTGTATATGGACACTTGTACGTTTAGTTGCAGACATTTCAAGGAATTCCAAAATGTGTGCATGCAAATGACATGCTGGATCCTGTATTCTCTTACACTGCACCAATGACTGATGACAACATGCTGCTGTTTTTCGAGCTCAGGGTTTGCAAGGGACTCTGCCAATTTGTCCACATGTATGCCAAGGCAAATAACTTGTGAATGTGTAAAATGTTGATTTATTTGGCGACTTGTGTCAGAACCTCTACATGGATGTAAGCATTTTATACAACATGCCATGCAACAGTGTCTGCCTATTGGAGGGTTTTGATGGCTATCCAATGACGAAAGCACCGAGTTAAGTGATTTCTGAGATGTGGCGGCTGATGCTAAAGTAGGATATATCTAGAGGCACACGTTCAAGATATACATTGACATTAACACTATCAAGAGAGCTTATGCAATGTGTAATTTTGGAAAAGGATTTTTACAAACTTACGATTACTGCCATTTTTAACAAAACGATGGACGGTAGTACAAACCACTGCGATATTCACTTACTTCCCCCTGAAAGGAGTATTGTATTGCAAAAAAGTAACTTGTCAGGCCAAAGTTTTAGTGGACCACAACCTTCAACAAAGAATATGTCACTCTGGAGGTGACTAAGGTTTTGGTAGAGTTCACGAAACCTGTCCATGTCAGTATGTGTTTACTGGATCCATCTAAAATTCACGTGTACCAATTTAATTATGAATTAGCAGAAACTCATTTTGAAGACCCAAAGTTACATTATATGGTTACTGATAGTTTTATGTATTGGGTGAAGGGTTACAATTCATCTAAAGTAATAAGGTGCCACCGTGACACATTCGTCACATCTGTGTATGTGGTCAATAATCCGTATGGCATAATGCCTGCAAAGAGCAAGGAAATTGGTCTGATGAAAGATGAGGCAAATGAATGGCAAACTGATAAGTTTGTAGGTCTTAGATCTAAAATGTACCCGTACCATACAGGGGCCACCTAAGGCAGGCTGAGGGTGAGCAGTAGGCGGCGTCAATGTCTCTCACAGTTGACAATTACTTGGAATACCTGTGTGGGGGTGTTGGCAGTGCTCCACCTCCTCCTCCACATATGGTGCACCAAGTTAATATTAAATATGAGGCCATGTATTACACACTGTATCACACCTGCCATTCAGCCTGTCACCTCATGACGATAAGTGAGGACAGAGTCAGAATCCTGCCATATCCTCACTTTTCACCTGGGTTGTAGAGAGGGAAAGTGGACATTCTTCTCTGTATATATATATATATATATATATATATATATATATATATAATGAGTCACCTAACATTACCGCTGGATATATTTCGTAAACCACATCAAATACTAACGAATCCATTCCACAGACTGAACGTGAGGAGAGGGGCTAGTGTAATTGGTTAATACAAACCATAAAAAAATGCACGGAAGTATGCTTTTTAACACAAACCTACGGTTTTTCAAGTGGAACCCCGTTAGTTTTGTTAGCACATCTGAACATATAAACAAATACGTAATCAGTGCCGTTTGTTGCATTGTAAAATGTTAATTACATCCGGAGATGTTGTAACCTAAAATTGACGCTTGAGTACCACTCCTCCGCTGTTCGATCGTGTGTATCGGAGAGCACCGAATTACGTAAGGATCCAAAGGGAACAGTGATGGACCTTAGGTACAGAAGAGACTGGAACAGCACATTACGTCCACATGCTAACACCTTTTTATTGGTCTTTTTCGCTGACGCACATGTACATTACCATGAGGGGTGAGGTACACGTACATACGTGGTTTCCGTTTTCAATTATGGAGTAGAACCGAGTGTGTTCAATGTGGTGGCCATCATTTGCTGCACACAATTGGTGCCGCAGTACATCTGGTGTAATGTCGCCGCAGGCTGCCACAATAAGTTGTTTCATATCCTCTGGGGTTGTGGGCACATCACGGTACACATTCTCCTTTAACGTACCCCACAGAAAGAAGTCTAGAGGTGTAAGATCAGGAGAACGGGCTGGCCAATTTATGCGTCCTCCACGTCCTATGAAACGCCCGTCGAACATCCTGTCAAAGGCTATACCACATACGTCGACGCGTTTCCAGTGGGACATTTTCGAGCAACGTTGGTAGATCATTCTGTAGAAACGCGATATATGTTGCAGCTGTTTGGGCCCCTGCAATGAAGTGAGGACCAATGAGGTGGTCGCCAATGATTCCGCACCATACATTGACAGTCCACGGTCGCTGTCGCCCTACCTGTCTGAGCCAGCGAGGATTGTCCACGGACCAGTAATGCATGTTCCGTAGATTCACTGCCCCGTGGTTTGTGAAACCCGCTTCATAGGTAAACAGGTAGAACTGCAACGCATTCTCTGTTAATGCCCATTGACAGAATTGCACTCTATGATTAAAGTCATCACCATGTAATTGCTGATGTAGCGACACATGAAACGGGTGAAAGCGGTGACGATGCAGTATGCGCATGACACTACTTTGACTCAGTCCACCGGCTCTCGCAATGTCCCGTGTACTCATGTGTGGGTTCATGGCAACAGCAGCTAACACACCAACTGCACCCGCTTCTTCTGTGACGGGCCTGTTACGGACCCGTTTACGTGCTACGACCATACTTGTTGCATACAGTTGGCGGTAGATGTTTTGCAATGTGCGGCACGTTGGATGCTCTCTGTACGGGTGCCGTTCAGCATACACCCTGCAGGCTTCAGCTGCATTTCGTCGACACTCGCCATAGATGAGTATCATCTCCGCCTTTTCAGAGTTCTAATACACCATGGTCACAGTTCCTACAGCACTACACTATCACAGACGTCTGGTAACACGGTGTACTACAGTTGGTCTGCGTGCGGAGACGAATGCAGAATAACAGCAAGCGCTACATGCGGACACTGCGACAGCTAGACCAAACCACAACAGTGCACTACAGCCACACTCGTAAACACGGTCGTCACCGTAAACATGTCCCTGCAGATGCTGCTCGCCGACCGTGCCCCCTGTTTGTTACAACACGCAACTGAACGTAGGAGGTTTCAAGCGTCAACTTTAGGTTACAATATATCCGGATGTAATTAACATTTTACAATGCAACAAACGGCACTGATTACGTATTTGTTTATATGTTCAGATGTGCTAACAAAACTAACGTGGTTCATTTTTTAAAAAACCTAGGTTTGTGTTAAAAAACATACTTCCGTGCATTTTTGTATGATTCATATTAAACAATTACACTAGCCCCTCTCCTCACGTTCGGTCTGTGGAATCGGTTCGTCAGTATTTGATGTGGTTTACAAAATATATCCAGTGGTAACGTTAGTTGACTCACCCTATATATATATATATATATATATATATATATATATATATTGTGTGTGAGTGTGTTTTGTATTTGATTGTTGCACAACATATGTGCATGTGAGCTGTATGTTGTATTGTATGTGTATATGTGTGTGGTGTGTGTGTGTGTGTGTGTGTGTGTGTGTGTGTGTGTGTGTGTGTGTGAAATGAATACATTGTATACTTTCACTACTTTCTTTGCCTGCTGCTAGTCATCTATGTCAGTATTATTCGTATTTATAGTACTATACTTTATAAAGGAAGAGTCATGTAAGATGTAACAACCATTTTATTTCGTGAACGGTTACACATATGGAAACGTGATTTTCGGAAAATGTTAGAGCGCCGAGGGGCACGTATGTTTTTGTTTGGTTAATGTTTTCAGTACTATTAACAACGGAGATATTGAAGCAAATACGCATTTATAAATGGAACCATGTACTTTTTATAACTGCATTCGTTAGCTCTTGAGAAAATAATTACAGTGATATAGCGTTAGTTAATGTTGAAATTGAAACCTGTCGTAAAAGAATTCGAAAATTATCCTAGAATGTGAGAGCACGGTGGCTGAAAACGGCATTTGGTGCGCAAACACTACCAATCAGGCGTTTCGGACCAGGCTTCGTAGTTGTATGCTGTAAGGTAGGCGTGAGCAAATAATAAAGTTTACTTCTCCTTGAACCAACTTACGACGTGGATGCAGGTTCACCTATGTGTGTTGTAAATGGAAATACGACATAGGCCAGAATGTAGTGTATCACAAAGGACGAAGGAAAACTATTTCATATTTTTGTATCCTTCCAGGTTTACGTGAGCTGGAACAGAGAAATCAACTGTTCAACCTCCAAAAGTAAACAGGTTTTATACGCTGTAAAAAACAGCAGCTGTACTAATATCTAAATGTTAGAAGGAAGACTTGACCTGTCTTTTCCTGCACCTGGCCGTGTCCTTTTTAGAGGTTAAATACATGCTGTCAGACAACTGTCGCTCCCTACACTATTCTAATTTATATCATTTGGGATACTTCCGTTGAGCTATACATCTTCTTAAAAATACTCTGGTGATACCTGTACACCGCAAAATAAATATCCTTCCTATAAAAACACAGTTTCAGGCTGAACATAAGCGCGTAATGACAGTTTACCAGCTAAGTGCAGTACACGCTGTCGACTTATTTGACATCACAACGCAATTTCGTACACACGAAAATCAAAGAAAGAATTTGCTAACAATGTTTTGGTAACCACCCAAATCACAAAATTTAAATTTTGTCTTCCAAAAAAATAACTTTATCCTTTTTTTAAGCATGTGTTCAAACTGTTGACCAAGGACTGAAATGCACATTTGCAACCGCTGTTCGAAAGAACGATGAGCAGATGTAATTACAGTGGATGATATGGTAGAGCACGCACTAACGATTCGACGACACATAGCGTCTGGGGTAGTTGGAGCTTCGGCGTAGGCTGCATCTTTGGATGCCCCCAAAGAAAGACATCAAGAGGAGTGAAATGGGGGGGGGGGGTATATCCAACTTCTCCTATAAACAGGCAAATGTGTTGACATTCTGTCACAGTGTAGCACAAGAGATTGCTTGGCAGTGTTTGCCCCGCTAATACCGATTCCGGCCACCATGCTCTCAAATTCTGGGACTTTTCTCGATTTTTTTTCGACAGGTTTCAGGGTCAACATTAACAAACGCTGTATTACTCTAATTATCAAATGGTTCAAATGGCTCTGAGCACTATGGGACTTAACTTCTGAGGTCATCAGTCCCCTAGAACTTAGAACTACTTAAACCTAACTAACCTAAGGACATCACACACATCCATGCCCGAGGCAGGATTCGAACCTGCGACCATAGCGGTCGCGTGGTTCCAGACTGTAGTGCCTAGAAACGCTCGGCCACCCCGGCCGGCCTCTAATTATCTTTCAAAAGCTACCGAATGCAGTTATTAAAAATATATAAAAAGTACTTGCTTCAATATCTGCGTTGATACCAAAGCTAAAAACATTATACAAACAAAGAATACGAGCCCCTCGACACTCTAACATTTGCCGAAAATCGCGTTTCCGTATCTGTAAACGTTCCAGAAATAAAAGAGCTGTTATGTCTTACGCGACTCACTCTGTGTATTTTCCGTTTCCCATGTAAAACACTGCAACAGCTCTACCACGGAATGAAGACTGTAACATTGCAACAGTTGTGCGAACAAAAGAATGATTACTGAAACACTCGAAAAACTGAAACAAGAAACAATGACAATTGTAACATTGCAACATTTTAAAGACTGTCAAGAGAAACATGTTGACAGCATACAGCATGTGTGTAGATTATTTTTAGTATATATATTAGTTTTTCTTTTTCGTTGCTACTTCTCATTATTATTGTATGTATTGTATTGTATGTTAACCAGGGGCCTAGAAACGACGGAGAGGCTCCGTCCCTGCTGCAGCCGCAGTGGTCCACAACCCCACGACGACTACCGCAGTCCACTTCACCTTCCGCCGCCCCACACGGAACCACTCTTTCAGGGTTATTGACGGTTCGGCCCCCGGTGAGACGAGTGGAATCCCTATATTTGCGTCGTAGAGTAATGGTGGTGTACGTGTACGTGGAGAACTTGTTTGTGCAGCAATCGCCAACATAGTGTAACTGAGGCTGAATAAGGGGAACCAGCCTGCATTCGCAGATGGAAAACCGCCTAAAAACCATCCACAGATTGTCCAGCTCACCAGATCTCGACACAAGTCCACCGGCAGATTGTGCTGGGGACCAGGCGCTCCTTCCCATCTGGAAAGTCGTGCGTTAGACCGAACGGCTAACCGGATGAACTGTCTCATTATTATTATTAACTAAGTTGGTCAGACAAACAGAAGTCAGTTTGTTGCCTTACTCTTTAGCCATATTATTATTAGTTTATTATTACTTTTTTATGTAAAAAGTATCTAACACTGCAAACATTTGTAACCTTTTAAGAACCCATAGTACAAAAAAATGTTACCAAAGTAAATATCTTATGTATTGCGAATAAACCAAAAATTTAATTTGTTACCAGGTATTGCTGTTGTTCTTATGTGCAAAAGACATGTATCTTTATTCCCAAGTCCAAATACATGTATATGCATATGCTTCAAATCGAAATTTGGAAATTTGTAGTAAGGTCTTATGGGACCTAAGCCTACACAGTACTTAATCTAACTTAAACTGACTTACACTATGGACAACACACACACCCATGCCTGAGGGAGGTCTCGAACCTCCGACAGGGAGAGCCACATGGATTGTGACAAGGCACCTCAGACCGCACTGCTACCCCACGTGAAATCGAAACCACTCAGTGGAAAAGGAGCAACAGATGTATAAGAAGTTGAAACCACTCAGTATAAGAGAAAAGTGTTCAACAGGAGTACAAAGAATGTTTGCATATAAGAAGTGTTGCTCAGTTCACAAAACAATTGCATACTATTCTGCAGATAATGCTGCATGTATTGGCCCATTGCATCAGGTAACAACATGATCTTTACAAGTTCCATAGATGTATGGAAGACATGTAATATCTCTTGTGCTCGATGAACACCATAGACAACATATGTGGATGAGAAGGTATACATACAAGGCATAAATTTCTTCTTCTACATCCTTGCTCAAGCCTTACCTGCAATTGTAGGAGACCTTATTCAAACCTCCCGGTAAAAGGTGGAGAGATGAGGCCAATACGTTGAAACTTGCTCAAAGCAGTTGGTAGAGCAAGTTGAAACCAGTCTCTCTAAACGGTTGTTGATGATGAATTGGGTAAGTACAATAAAAACACGTTTTTTAACAAACACATCATTTGTTTGTCAACCTAACTTAATAGTAATTTTGCATTATCTGAGGCACATATCACGCTATTTTATTTTTCTCCACACTTCTGCTTAAGTTGGCAGAGGGATGGGCACCCACACGATTCCAAGTTCTGAACTGCAGCGAGATTGTAAATACACTCCTGGAAATTGAAATAAGAACACCGTGAATTCATTGTCCCAGGAAGGGGAAACTTTATTGACACATTCCTGGGGTCAGATACATCACATGATCACACTGACAGAACCACAGGCACATAGACACAGGCAACAGAGCATGCACAATGTCGGCACTAGTACAGTGTATATCCACCTTTCGCAACAATGCAGGCTGCTATTCTCCCATGGAGACGATCGTAGAGATGCTGGATGTAGTCCTGTGGAACGGCTTGCCATGCCATTTCCACCTGGCGCCTCAGTTGGACCAGCGTTCGTGCTGGACGTGCAGACCGCGTGAGACGACGCTTCATCCAGTCCCAAACATGCTCAATGGGGGACAGATCCGGAGATCTTGCTGGCCAGGGTAGTTGACTTACACTTTCTAGAGCACGTTGGGTGACACGGGATTCATGCGGACGTGCATTGTCCTGTTGGAACAGCAAGTTCCCTTGCCGGTCTAGGAATGGTAGAACGATGGGTTCGATGACGGTTTGGATGTACCGTGCACTATTCAGTGTCCCCTCGACGATCACCAGTGGTGTACGGCCAGTGTAGGAGATCGCTCCCCACACCATGATGCCGGGTGTTGGCCCTGTGTGCCTCGGTCGTATGCAGTCCTGATTGTGGCGCTCACCTGCACGGCGCCAAACACGCATATGACCATCATTGGCACCAAGGCAGAAGCGACTCTCATCGCTGAAGACGACACGTCTCCATTCGTCCCTCCATTCACGCCTGTCGCGATACCACTGGAGGCGGGCTGCACGATGTTGGGGCGTGAGCGGAAGACGGCCTAACGGTGTGCGGGACCGTAGCCCAGCTTCATGGAGACGGTTGCGAATGGTCCTCGCCGATACCCCAGGAGCAACAGTGTCCCTAATTTGCTGGGAAGTGGCGGTGCGGTCCCCTACGGCACTGCGTAGGATCCTACGGTCTTGGCGTGCATCCGTGCGTCGCTGCGGTCCGGTCCCAGGTCGACGGGCACGTGCACCTTCCGCCGACCACTGGCGACAACATCGATGTACTGTGGAGACCTCACGCCCCACGTGTTGAGCAATTCTGCGGTACGTCCACCCGGCCTCCCGCATGCCCACTATACGCCCTCGCTCAAAGTCCGTCAACTGCACATACGGTTCACGTCCACGCTGTCGCGGCATGCTAGCAGTGTTAAAGACTGCGATGGAGCTCCGTATGCCACGGCAAACTGGCTGACACTGACGGCGGCGGTGCACAAATGCTGCGCAGCTAGCGCCATTCGACGGCCAACACCGCGGTTCCTGGTGTGTCCGCTGTGCCGTGCGTGTGATCATTGCTTGTACAGCCCTCTCGCAGTGTCCGGAGCAAGTATGGTGGGTCTGACACACCGGTGTCAATGTGTTCTTTTTTCCATTTCCAGGAGTGTATTAGGCATCCAAGAAGCCTTGTCACCGCCCTCCACATACATGATTGTGTCTATATGGTCAAGTTTTTCCAGCAGTTTGTAAGCAATTCCAGGATCATCCCAGTGTATTACAGGCTAATTACACGTTACCCATAATACAGTTTTTTGCATCTTGGCAAAATCCATGTCTTTGAATGGTTTTGGTGATGCAACGTTTTTGGAGATTGTTGTGATAACATGCCCAACTTTTCAGGTTAACACGATGAAAAGTGTATCCTTAAATACAAACTGTCCACATTAAACCTAGAAGCCTTGAGAGACTCCATAATGATGTTTGCAATTTGAGGTGTCTTTGTTAAATGTTTTAGATGTTCATTTACACAACATGCTGCACAACTCCCATGCACTTGCTACATTTTCATGTAATAATAATGTGTATGCTACATCTTCTTTGGGGAAGGTCTCTGATGATTCAAATTATATACGGACATCCGTCAGCACTGATTTCGCAGTTTTGGTCTCCTCTGATCAATGTAGCACGACAATGGATGTTAATTCCTTAAATTTCTGTGGTTTGTGCATGCATCCAAATTCATCTTATTTAATACTCTCATAATAAGATGGACAAAACCTTGCATGCACGCCAAACAGTATGCTGTAAACGTTGTTACTTCAGTCCAGCTGTAATTCATCATATGGATAGAACTCTAAATTAAGGTAAACTTGTGACAATGGTTAGTTTACAATAGTCGAATTCAGTCGAATCATGTCTGAGGTTCCCATTCCTATCGTTTTGCAGTACAACGAAGTGATGCCTTTCTAATTGACCAGCTGCTTGAATATTACATGCTGTGTGGAGGTAGTATGAGGCATCCAAATAGCCCCTATGAATGGAAAGCTAAAGGTAGCTGAATACCAGCATTCAACACCTTTAAAATTTTATACACTCCTCATTGATTATAGAAATATGAGACACTTTCAGTACTAATTTCTGCAGCACAGTTTTACTCTCTTTGAATTCAACTTGCTGTCCCTGAACTTAGGAGTTATTGTGATTGCGCTTTGTACCATCATTATTTCGTGTTTTGCATTCATGTCCATAAGCATCTTGAGCGGTATGCGTGAAGTAAAGCACTCACAGTCACTTATTGGTCCATCATTGAACCATGCCGCATTTTGTAAACCGTTAGTTGATATGCAAACAGATTGATGCAGTTCGAACATTTCTTGTACGGTCACTCTCAACACCATTCAGTTTGTATCGAACCTCTTGCAAAAGGAATACGAAGGTTCACACGTAAGGTGTTATGTCACTACAGGGCAGGGCTGCCCACGGCATGCCAAACTTCGCGTGTACACCGAGTGCGTGCCGTAGGGGAGTGGAGGCCTGGGCCTGTCACCTAGCATTTACTCGGTCCTAGCCAGAAGTACCCAGAACAGCGCGACGTTTCATTCAGCACTGCGGTGCGGCATGTTGCGAACGGCACAACTCTCTGCAGAATCGTGGTGTCACCGCTGTTTTGCCCTTCGCTATTTGATCATGGTATGAAGGACGTTCACAGGTCCAATGGCTGTGTGCACAAAAAGAGCCAGTCTAGCGATCAATCATTACAATCCTTTAAAATGAACGGGAGTGACAGCAGAGAGGGATGAGAATTCTCGATTCGCACATGCAACAGGTAATGCCTATTTGATGCGAAACGACACTGTAGTTCCATGTAGAAAGAATTTAAACTTTTAGACGACTATGTAAGAGCAAAAAATTACAACGATCGACAGACCTGTACATTAAGAAGCACTTTGAACTAAAATTGCAGGCATGGAGCACACGAAGATATTGGTGGTGAGACTAGTAAAATTTCTGAAGTCGCATCCATTATTACATTTTCAGTTGCAACAATTTTCAATGGAAATGAAGGAAGAGTATGGAGACTTCATATATTACTGCACAGTGCTTTGGTTAAGTGAAGGGTGATCTCTGTAATTTTTCGATTTAAATCTCACTAGCATTGGATTTATAAAGGAAAGGAAAAAGAAGTTGGTTCAAATGGCTCTGAGCACTATAGGACTTAACTTCTGAGGTCATCAGTCCCCTAGAACTTAGAACCACTTAAACCTAACTAACCTAAGGACGACACACATCCATTCCCGAGGCAGGATTCGAACCTGCGACCATAGCGGTCGCGCAGTTCCAGACTGTAGCGCCTAGAACCGCTCGGCCACAACGGTTGGCGGAAAAAGAAGTACACGAACAAAAATTATAACATACGGAATGTATTGCACACTTCGCATTTTAAGTGGACTTTACTGCACAATGCCCACAGCAAGACATTGCAAAGTAACTTCTGTCTGATTTGACGAGGATGTATTTAAAAAGAAAATCGCGTTCTAGAAGGGACACATTCTGACAAAAACAATCCAGTTCCGTAAGCTCATTGGTGTTAAAGAAAGGGCGAGGTTTGAAGAATTCGTTGTGGCCTTGCAAGAACTACAGCTATAGTTTTATAAAGGTTTTGAGAATACTGTCAATCTTACGTCTGTTTTCGAGCTGTTTCCGAGACCGTTAACCGTTTCAATTGAAAGCTCCCCTGTGCAAGTGCAAATGTAACTGATGGACCTACAACGAAATTCCAGTTTTAATTACCAATATTTTTGCGTTAATACTGTCCAGGACGTCTACATTGCTTTTCTCATATAGATTTTCCAAGTTTGCATAATGAGGTCGCAAAAGTGCTACAATAATTCGATCGACCTATTTGTGTGAAGACATTTTTTCGATTATGTAACTAATTACGTCATGGTTACGTGGCAACTTCAGTGCGAAATTTTGTTAAATTGTGGGTGTCTGTCCGTATGCCGACAGTTTCTACCACATAAAAGTTATACTATGTCTTCAGGGTGCCAAAAATAACTAATTAATACTGAAAACTTGTTTTGTTTGTGATCTGTGCTGTTGAGAAATGTGAAATATAAAACAAGTCACATGCAGTACGACTGTATTGCCATTTAGATGCGGCGCGTTGGCAGTTTTTCCTTCTTCCCTCTTCCTGCAATCAGATAGCGAGGCGTGGAGGTGGGGGGAATGTGAAGCGAGGCTGAGCAGTTTGGCATTCATTGCCCTGAGAGCTGAAATTTTGGCCAACCCTGACACAGAGAGTTTGATGACTACAGAGTATGACGCTGCTTGCCCTCCATCAGGCATCTACATCTTTACCAAGAATGTGTCCTTAATCAACATGTACATTATACTACTGTCATCATAATCATCACAGACACTTACATGATAGTTAAATTGAGGAAGGGAGCTACATTGATGCTGCACATTTTGACATGTTTACCCTTTGAGCAGTCTTATACAATTGGGAGTAGGCTTACGTTGCTTATTAAGTTGTTAAGGTGTGGAGAGTCTTTGCAGCGCATTTATCTACATCATTGAACATTTGCAAGCTACAAACAATGCATTGTTGATTGTTAAAGACAGGCTGCAACAGTGGTAACCATATGTCAAAGCACTATTCAGTGATTTTGTGAGCTATGTGCATGAGTATAGTGTGTGTAAGGAGCACTTAGATCAATATATAAATTCATGTATTCATCCAGTACTGCAGCCTGTTACTATTACTCCCATAAGTGTTAAATTCATACAAGTGGAATTTACACATGGTATACCTAAGTGTATTGATGCTCCTATTGGTCTGATCACAATTCAGGATAAGGCATATAAAAACAGTTATTTGCATCATATTGCTGTAAAAGATGCCTATGTGCAGACAATAGTAAGTGTATCCAAAATATAAACAAGGTGTTTGTTTTAACTTGAGACAACTACATATCTCTAAAACTACACATTACATGACAAAAATGTTGTAGTAGAAACGTTAATATTATCTTTGCTGCAACTGACCACCTCCTAATCACTCTTCCTGCATGGGAGGGGACAACTTTGTATTTAGGAATAGGACTCCTCCATTTGTATTGCATATTCAGATTCTATATAAAAAATACGTATGGTTTATTCAAACCATTGTTTCCTGTTTGTCATAGATGCCACTGTAATTGGCAAATACAAGAGTGCCTGTTTCTGCAATTAATGTGTCGTTGGTGTTGTAACAGTTGGCACTAATGTTTAAACATTACTTGGGTGTTGCAGGTGTGATTATACAGCACAAACAATATGGCTAGATATAGACATTTCTGGCAAATAAGCTACTTGTATGGTAATGTAGTTTTATATTACCTGCAGGGTCGATTGTGGTGACTCCCCAAACCACAGGAATGCTTGATTCTAGTGGTCACCCATCAGGGTGGCATAGTTTGGTGTGTGTTTCAATCCAACCCACATAAATTCCACACTGGTCGCTACGTGGATACTGGCAGAATACAAACCACAACAAGAGTCACAAAGCAAAATGACCATGAAGTGATAGTGAGAGATACATCTGCCATAGATAGTCACTAAAGTGAAGCACCACAATGGTGACAGGCACTGGGACTCAACAATATCAAGCATCCTGATGGAAGCAGAAAAATGTTATATCCATGTCATTGTTCCTGGGTCATGCTAAATGTAGTTTCTAATCAGTCATTGAAATGACTAACCATATTGTACTCTACAATCAAAATTGCAACACTAAAGTAAATTTCGAACATAAATACTTCATAAATGAAATGTGTCATTTCTTAATTGCAAGAACTTTCACCATTGATATTTGTGAATTAACAACATCATCTACCATGAATTCAAAACAATGGTTTGAATAAACTGTATGTATTTCCTTGGTATACAATCCAATAGATACTAAAAGTGGGGGTGCCCATGCGACAATACAAAGTTGACACCACCCATGCCCAGGAGGTGACCAGTTTAGCAGAGACAGATGTCCCATTTACTAAGGTTAACTTTTCACCTACAATGCTTTTCGTACACTGCTTTGCATTAAAGATATATAGTTGTCTCATCTTAAAAAAACAACAACAGGGCCTATAATAAAATAATATTACTTCCTAAACAATTGTTTTATTTTCCCCTACACCAAGCTGCCATTTTTACTTCTAATGTGTTTAAAAGTTTATGAAGATTCACAATCATTGAAGCTCTGTCAGTAAGATAACTGCAGAGGCTATACACAAAATAGAGTAATCCCATTCCTATCATACCCCGGATATGCCCAACTACAATAACTGTTCAGTTTTAAGGATTTTTAAAAAAGAAAAAATGTGTATAATACATTGAAAAAATGTTTTATTTATTCAGTTGTACAAGGAGGTCCATCAATTTCACGTTCTCCATCCTAATCAAAATTCTTATAACAATACTCACAGTTAGAAGTAAGCATATCACTCTGAAACACTTGATGTAACTTGTGAAATCTGTGTGAAATATTACATAAACAGAATACCAGTTGTTCAGGGAACAAACAATAGTTAATTTCATTCAAACTATGTATGGTTTTGTAGCTTTTATAAACATCAAGAAGCAGCTTACAAAATATTTTTGAAAAGTAATTTGCATTACAACACACTCTCTGTCTCTGAATCTACCATTTTCCAGTTGCAGCATTATGATATATTTGAGAATATTTTGTTACAGAATATGCAGGATGAGTGAGCTTCTAGATTAATTGAGGACACCAACATGCAGCAGTCATCACTCTCTTCCAACAGTGACTTAATAAAGGGGTTCAAAGTATTGAAAGATGCTTGGGTGATCAGCACCTACAGTATAAAGTCATTACCATTCATTAATTTAATAACTAACACTATTGCTCTGCACTTATAACATTAGGTGTCAGTTAATACAAACTTATTCATTTTTAATGGTATATATGCAGATAGCACAAGGGATAGTGATGAACTGGCTGTAGAGCCCAGTGTATGTTTCTTTTATACCCTAAGCACAGATGGTACAGCTGTACATTTTACTGTTTTAAAGTGGCGTGCATTGCTGTGAATGATATATATTAACAACTTAATAAGCAACATAAGCCTACTCCCAATTGTATAAGACTGCTCAAAGGGTAAACATGTCAAAATGTGCAGCATCAATGTAGCTCAATTTAACTATCATGTAAGTGTCTGTGATGATTATGATGACGGTAGTAGAATGTAGTCATAAATATATATGTAACTCATTCCTGGTACTTTTTCAATGCAGATGAGACAAAGCCATCACAACCTCATGTCTGAAAATAATGCTGGTTAATTCAAGGTACAGTTTGGTCAGCAGTGACAGTGAAAAGGTTAGTGTGAGAATGATGTCAGATTTTGAGTTCTGTGCCGGCCGGAGTGGCTGAGTGGTTAAAGGCACTACAGTCTGGAACCGCACGACCGCAACGGTCGCAGGTTCGAATCCTGCCTCGGGCATGGATGTGTGTGATGTCCTTAGGTTAGTTAGGTTTAAGTAGTTCTAAGTTCTAGGGGACTGATGACCACAGCAGTTGAGTCCCATAGTGCTCAGAGCCATTTTTTTGAGTTCTGTGCAGTGGGGGCTTTCGAAAATCTTCGATATCATATTGTCCATGGATGAATGGACTCGTATATGTGATACTTCAATGCAAATTGCTGCATTTATTCAGGGTAAATGGTCAAACTCCCTCAGTGATATTAGGTGCTCATACACATCCTTCAGAGGACTTCTCACAAAATTTTTAATGAGAGAGAGTGCATTCATCTGCCAAAGAAATTTTTAAAAAATTAAATGTATGTCAGGTAAGTGATCCAGCATGCTTTTCATGAGCAACTAAGCTGGCAGCTATATGCAGCATGCAGATTCTGTGAGAAAATGTGGACCAATTTGATGGAGTTAGTGCACCACAATGCATGTCAGAAGCTATCATTGCTCAACTTCATGACGCATACTGCACAAAAGTACATGAAAATATGTGTGAACCAACCATGCCAGATGTATGCATTGAACTACGTTCTTATTTTAGCATGTTTACATATCCAACCATATTGAAGAGTTCATAAAGAAAAAAATGTGGGAGACTTGTGTATATGTTTTCTTTTCCTCTATAAAATCCCTTGTATGCTATTGTCAACACACAGTCATCACCTTGGCTAAATGGATGAAGCACCTTCATCACAAAGACTTCATAGGAATTGACCATTCCTGCAATACTACCAAAACAAGAAGAGAAAAAAGAAGAATGGAACACTCCTTCCTGATAACACATGAGTGATAATTGTTGGTGTATTAGAGTGTGGCAAGATGTGCAATATTTTGTCATTTCTAATCGACCCTCATGGAATTCACTTCAAGTGTGTGTATGTATTTTCAAAAACAGTATTTCAGCCCAAATACCAGCTACTACAGTAGGTACTGTCTGGTTTTGATGGAATAACATATATGAAATTCAGCAAAAATAGTGGTATCCTGTCATCAGAAAGAGTAAATGAGGACTCTATGTTAATATTTCACGATGTAGTTGTGGAAAACTGGGGCCAAATATGAAAACAACTCAATATGAATGTAAGTCATTTATGGCATTCAGTAATTTTATAGCTATATGCAGAGACTGTTGGAATCACATGCAGTATGGGTTTCTGCTTACAGGTAAAACAACAAAATTGGAAGACGGACGAATTAGATGAAATTTCTTTTTAAGAGATAGTGTGCCAATATAAAACTGTCACAGTATATTGCATACCACAGACAAATCTGCATGCATGTCATACATGCATTACAAGTGGATGGTGCAGTGGCTAACATCGAGTTTATGTCATGGAAAAATTGAAGCAATCAATGAAATTCTCAAATCAAAAGTAAAGGTAATGGATAGGGTTATGAAAGCTGGAACAATAAAAGGTAAGTTGTATGGATTGTGGGTGAAGCACTTGAAAGAATCTATCGATATGGAGTAAAGTCAGAACAGTTAAAAAAGAGAAAGACCCATTACCACTACTAGTCTCAGAGAACATATGTTGCAGTGTCTTCAAGCCTGTTTAGTATGCAATAGCATGTCGACAAAACAAATTTATCGGGGCATGGAAGGCTGTTCAGCAGAGACTAAGACTGCTAATGTTAGGAGAGCAAGGAATGACATCATTCTCTCTCAGAAGTGTTTATACCTGTAACTGAAAGTCTTAAACAGCAACAGTATCAACATTCAGCACAAAGACAAAATATGAACAACTGATCTTTTTAATATATATACATGTATACTACAACAATCCCAACAGAATAATGGAAATTTATTTTATTTATTTATTTATTTATTTCATGTTCTGTAGATCTCGTATTGTGAGCACATCACATGAGATGTGGAATGAGTCAAACATACAAAACAACAAACATGCAAAAAGATACAAAAAAGTCTTCATTAAATACATAAAAAATGTTCTACATAACTGCATATAGTTAATACAAAGTTTAGAGGAAAAACAGATATTGTACATACAACAGCAGATTTCTTTGGGTGTTAATACAAAATTTCATGGTTTAATTTGGAGAAAAATTGCGAGCTCATTTCTTTGTTAACAAGATGGATAATTCTATCTAAATGCTGTTTCCCTTTTTGCATCATAAAACTCTTCTAATGTATAAACAGACATATTTAACAAACATTCCTTTAGTTTTGCGTTAAAAAGAGATTCATTTTCTCTTAAACATTTTATCTGGTCAGGGAGATGGTTAAAAATTTTCATGGTGGCGAGTTTTATAATAGATACTGCAAGACAGCTATGGATCTGGAGCACACCACTCCTCAACATTCTCCCAGATGAAGTCAAGTATTGTCCAACATTTGTGCAGAATGATAAAAACCCAAATGTGGTTACAGTTTAATTTTTGTGGTTCACACAAATAGATGGATGTTCTTCCACAAATAATGGGGACGTATAATTGGATTCTATGAGGAACAATAAAAATCATATCTACAGAACTGGTCAGTGGAGACATTTAAAGTTTCCAAAACAGTACAAAACAAACCCTAGAATGTACATTTTAAGGGATGACAGTGGTGGTGGAATACTTGGCAGTTTTTACAGAGAAGAGGAAGACGATGGGGGAATAAGGCCTAGGTTGAAAGGCTTGGCCTGCCTCCAACACACAGCTGCTGGGTCAATGTTAAAGACATAGTATATATAACTAAGTGCAGAAACCCTTCAGCCATGCAGTAGCATGGGTGGATGTGCATTGTGTGTGGTAGTGACAGTACTTTCAACAAGCTACATGTAGAATTATACATTCCCTCATGTCACTACTGTGCGCCAGGAGCAAAGCTGGAAAAGTGGCTAGCTCATGGAGATAGGGTAATTAAACTGCTGGACAAGGGTTTCAAACAGTGTGATATGCCATATATTGCATGTAGAGGCTTGGCAGAATATCATACTGCAGATCGACTTTTAGTTGATAAAGTTAAGAAAATACATGCAGGGATGGCTACTGGAAGGGCTACTGGTATAGGGCAAAATTGCAGGAATAGCAACTGATAAATCAAATTGGGCCAAACTTGAACTGGGTGGATAAATTTCCAACCAGTTATCAGTGCCACACATCACTCAGATAAGGATCAGAAGGGAACATGAGCATAGTTAAAAAAAATTGCATCCAATCATCTGTGGCAGTAACTAAAAACATGCTGAAGCAGGAAGGAGGAGTAAGAGGGGGACTGGTTAAAGCACCCTGTAATCTACCATCATCTAAGACATGAGGCGGAATTATGCCGCTCTCAGTACTTTCAGCTGATGGATCATTAGCCAGAGGAGCATCTGCCATCATCCGAACTGTGAAAATGCATATAGCACTCAAGAACAGCTTGATGAAGTGAAAAAAACACAATAGGTTGATAAAATCTGTGACTATCGGGAAAGTGTTACATTTAAAACAACACATCAAATGGTTTGGAGTGTTCGCAAAGAAAATCTCCTTGTTATATCACCTGAAACACCACTTACAAATACCGATCTGGTTAAATTCATCGAAAAATTCTACATTCCAAAGTTTCATGGGGTGTCTTGAGTGGAATGCTATGCCAAAGGCAATTTGGAAATCTGGCGAATATGAGATTGTAAATTTAGATGCTGCAGGAGGACCTACAACTCACTGGGTTGCATATGTCAAAAAAGGGAATAACATCTACTACTTTGATACATTTCGAGACTTGCTGAAGAATTGCACCGTTACTTTACAGTAATCACGTGTTCTATCATAGCTTTGATGCAGATCTGTGGGGGCATTTATTCACACAATCTATGGATTCTTCCCTTTTGTGGGCCTAGGATATAAAATCTTTGAGGTGACCACCAGCACCATACACCTTCTGATGACTGTCCAGGTATTAGACGATCTGGAGTTGAATACTGTAGTCCAAGACAGGCATCTAGCCAACTTTTGAGGTGAGGAAATAGTGATACATCTACACTTGAAGCAGGACCAGTATTATTGGTGTGAGATATAAAACTGGTGCACATAGTCATCACTCTACCACTTCGAAGCAGAATGCGAGCTAATGTCCCATGGGTGTTCGGGCTCACATGCGGTTCCTCTTTGTCGAAATATCTTTGCTCAAACTCGTCTAGGAGTTGAACTGTACATGTCGCATTACACACTCTAAATTAGACACTTGTGACTCTTTGGTTAAATTGTCTGGGTGATGGCAAGTTTTTGCGAAATACAAAATTAACATAACATATAATAACAGTAATAATAATATCGGGAAATAAATTAACGACTCATAAACGATGTAGGTCACAAAGTTGCGATTTGGTTAGAATAGTGTTTATTCAGAAAGCAAACTAATAAACAAAGTGGTCGTATTTAGAGTTACTGTTACACTCCAGCGCATATTCATTTGACACAGTTCGATCATTCACAATCTCATCACAAATAACAAATCCATTACTCCAGCTCGTTAACTGCGCGAAAAGTTAGAGTTCACACCAGGCGCGCGGCTGCTCACCGCTCAGAGAGCGATACCACACAACGCGAAATTTTCTAAGTCATTTCCTAGGTGCCTAAAGACCGACCGTCCGCTTTGGCGTCTCCACCAGCACTGTCTCTGCCCGTCTCTGGCCGCGTTTTCCCGCGCGCCGAATATCCTCGTTGAACTTAGGGCAGTTCCCTTTCCTGAGGCCGTCCATCTGATTGGCTACAGCTTATTCTACATTCTTTTACATTTTAACATATTTAAATAATCAAAGCTTGACCACGTTCACGTTCTAAATAAAATAATAATAATAACCATTACGTAATAACGATAAATTCTTTTACATAAAACCAATACAATTTCCTTCTTAACTTTAAATGTCATGGCCAGTAGCCTTGCATCGATGTGCTTTCTGATAAATAAATAAACAATAAAAGTAGCTATTAGCACTAAACTTTACAAAAAATATTCTATTACCTTATTGAATAAGGTATCATACTGTCATTTTTCAGTGTGTTTTGTGTGGAGCAAATGATGATCTGATGCTTAACTGAAAATACTGATAATTTAAATTTACTATATCTTTTAAACAAATAAAGTTACAGAGTTGACATTTACAACATTTGTCATTTTAACGATGCGCTTCTATATGAAATGTCGATCGTTAAGATCGACCCAAGCGTTCAGATTTTAGCATTCAGGTCTTTGTTACAAAACTTGTGATTTCACTTTAACAGTAAATCCTAAACTATTATAGATGTGATCAATATTCAAGTTTTTTTGGGATCACCACGAAAATTTATGGAGGATGGTAGATTAAAATTACTGTGGCTTGATTCCCTGCATTTCGACAGAATTAAACGGTTTTCATAAATGTTTCCCTTTATATGGCCGACCTTAGGTCCGCCATATTTAACACTACTGCGTCTCCTTGGCCACAAAAGGCTTCTACTGGGTTTCCCTATGACGTAGGTTCTCGTCTGTCTCACTCGCACACTACAGCGCTTAGGCCTCAATCGACGATAGATGCCTGTTAGTTTTCCCATCTCATGCTGAATCTGCGCCTTTTGTGGCACTCGATCCTGGGGGACAGGGTTCGTTTCACAATTCCTGTAGGCTGACTCTTCTGAGTGCTTTACTTCATGTATACCACTCAAGACGTTTGGTGGGTACTTTGACGACATGAAATGTGTTAACACGGATGCAAAACAAGAACTAATTCTGGTACAAAATGCAACAGACAATAACTCCTAAATTCACGGACAGCAAGTTGCTCTGAATGTGAATAAAATTATTCTGCAGAAATTAGTATGGAATGTGCCTCATATCTCTGTACCCAGTGACGAATGTTTAAAAATTTTAAAGGCGTTGAGACCCACGCTGTCTACTGCAGTACTTAAATTATAAAACTTTTGAGTGTTAACACTTGCATAGCACAAGCTTTTATTTGGTTTTCCTGACCGACCTTGATACTTAATTCCCGCGCAGTTACGTTTTGGCTGGCACGCGACGCTGCTCCTAGAACGCAGCTGTAGTAAACACCGAGCTTTAATTACGTGCTCTACCAAATAAATAGCCTGTCGTGACGGTCTGGCCAGGCGAACTTGGCTGGTGTACGAATTCGTGTATTCGCGAAGGGCATTCGCATGTTGGGGAGAGTGTTTTATCTTGGGGAACTTCTCACGCTTTCGCCTCAAGTTTAACACATTTTCCTATTCCATTTTAAAGTGATAGCGTTCACTCCTTGGGGGCTGCGGTCTTTTTCTGAAATTACAAACATTACTCCGAAAACTTAGGGGTTGTCCAGATGTAAAACCGTTCCAAGGTACAACATGCTCATATACTTAAGAACAAATATTTCGTTGACATTTAAAAGCGTTTGCACTAGAGGAAATCTTGTCTACACTGTATTTAATCGTCTATCTGTACGTTATTACTCTGTTATACTTCAATAATCAGTAAATTAAATCAAGTTAAGCAGAAGTATGATCAAAAACCAGTTACCACATAAGGTAAACCCATGTTAAAGTATAAGCTGTTGAAAACTAGGACAAATTTAGATTTTCAATACACTAACGAAACTCAGTTAATTTGTAAGTATGCCATGTTTCATAGTAGAAGACTTTATTTTGTTTCAGAGTACAGGGTGGTGTATGACTAACAAAGTATATATGACTAGTTTCAAAAATATGTAAAATTTTACTTACCATAAAATACTCTAACTGAAAAATTAATAATAGATTCCAGATAGTTTTAATGTATTACACTGCACTTAAATGTGTAGAAATCGAAATATTTACAAATGCTGCCTAAAACACAGCCTCATGTCTGGGAATAGCACGAACTGTAGAATTGACGGAAATTTCTTACTGCAGTCTGTAGTGTGTATTCGTTTTTGTGATTGTAAAATCAGTCACTACAATGAAGCACCGACCAAAGAACATCATGTGTTCCTACATAATACACTAACCCGTATGTACAAGTCTCCCCTAATGTAATCAGTACATGAACAGACGCAACTGTACCATGTTCCACGCAGAAATCTCATTAACATCTTTAAATAGACAGAAAATATATCGTCTCCTTGTTTAAAGAATGGAAAAGATAAGCATCTTTGAGTGTGAACATTAATAATAATTTTTTATCAACTTTTCTATTTGCCGACAACTTATTCCTCCTATCTGAAAACGACAATGATCTCTGTACGTTGCTATATAAATTCGCTGCTGAAAAAGTAGAAGTAACGGTATTCCATTACGAAATCGTACTGCAGAATAACACCCTGCAATAAGTCTAAAGTAGAAGTAACGGTATTCCATTGCGAAGTCGTACTGCAGAATAACATCCTGTAGTAAGTCTCACATTTTGACTTGTTACGATGTGACATGTCCATTCTGAAAGCAGGGACGTAAGCAAAAAGTTCGAAGATATCAACAGATTCGCACAATCAGAATTTTTTTAAAAAATAAAGCAAGGATTGAAGTAATGATGTAAGTCTACAAACCAATAGCCAAATCGATATTGTAGCAGTGGAGCAAGACCTTGACAACAATAACACGTACAAACATAGGAAACGAGATTCCTGGGAAGAGTTAAGGCCTGATAGAAAAAAGAAGACATCAGAAGATTATTTCATACAATCCAATCAATGGTAGAATGGCCAGTTGCAGAGGAAAATGGTTGACACACATGAGACGGGTACAAATCGGTAGATTGTCATGACATTTACTACTGAGCTACGAACCTAAAGAGACACACGAAAAATCTAAAAACCGAAACTACGCTGGGCGGAAGAGATCTGAGATCTAATCCAAGGCATGATGATGATGACGATGATGAAGGTGAATAGAAACATTTCAGAGGCCTAGACAGAGTCACAAAAGCATTTCATTACGAAGTGCCGCGACACTGCATGAGCATGTCATTAGTAAATTCACTCAGAAATGAAGACCGATTTTAAATACAAATAAGCTGCTGAAGCAAAATGTGTGCTCAGATTTTCTTTTTATCTGTCCTTCCCATGTGTAGGATTTAGTTTTCCTCATTTTTCGTTTTTAAATAGATCAATCATGTATCCAATAGTAAGTAGACACATTACTCTATGCTGGGGACTAGTTAATTAATGAAGAGAGTGAAGAGAAATTGCCGATGACGGTGTAAGGCTACATCTCTCGAGCCCTGCATAGACTTTATAGAGATTGAAGCAACTAAAACTAAGGTGAAAGTTTTAATTAGATAAGGATCTGGTGAGATCAAAAATCTGCATCCACAGTAAACACTGGATTAAGTGTCTCATTTGAGCCCTTAATGAGAATGTTAGAAAAAAGACTTATATGAAATTTTGTAAAATAAAGGCACTTCCCACCTTGTACGGCGCATAACGAAAAAATCCAAAACGACAATATGAAAATAAAATTATGAACATCTACATGTTCTGCATATGTATGAGAGCAGGATCAGAGGGCAAACCGAGGACAAGTTAGTAAAACCTAAACCCTTAAACTGGAAAGCCAGAAGAAGAGATACATTAAGAGATAAATTCCTATACTTTGCTCTGTCATTAGTTCTAGCCAAAGGATCGACTTTTATGGGTATTCAAGCGACGCTTTGACGTATTTCAGTAGCATATCCTCTCGTACCTGAGACATTATGTTCCTGAAGGATGTCATCTGAATACACTTGAAGAGCTTCAAATTTTATTATCCTAAAAAATATAAACTTCAGTTGTTAAATAAAAAATCATTTCCGTGATAGAGCCTTTTTAAAAGTATTTTCTGATCTCTTATGATGTGTCTTTCCCCTGCTTTTTGCCTTTTTCCTTTGTTGTTCCTTTCTCGGCCGGTTCGTATTTGTTTAATAGTAGCTTGATTTAACAGCTATTTCATACTGATTATTTAATGTACATTTGCGACCGCTAATGGCCAGTTTCATACTCGCTCATTACACCTGTAGGTGGGCATTGCTTCTAATGTACATCTTGCTTATCTATATCAGTAATTACGCCGACGGCCGGCCGGGGTGGCCGAGCGGTTCTAGGCGCTACAGTCTGGGACCGCGCGACCGCTACTGTCGCAGGTCCGAATCCTGCCTCGAGCATGGATGTGTGTGATGTTCCTAGGTTAGTTTGGTTTAAATAGTTCTATGTTCTAGGGCACTGATGACCTAAGAAGTTAAGTCCCATAGTGCACAGAGCCATTTGAACCAATTACGCCGACGGCCTCGTCTCCTTGAATCACCGAGGTGAAGCGACGCCGGATGTGGCCGGGACTTGGGTGGGTGACCACTCGGGTACATCACGCGCTGTTGGCAATTTTCCGTTTGCCATTCCAGCAAAGAGAAGGCGTTGTTTTGTTCTAAAATTCCTGATAGTAGGACTTTGCGTAAATGTCTTGGATTCAGATCCATAAAATTTCGGGCGTGCAGCCGCATAAATTTGACTTCTAATATTTCCGCTGAATACCGTCCAGCCATCTTCAGGAGTGAGCCGAGGTGACTGACGCTCCAGCACCTGCTCCGTCCTTTTGAAGCCGTGGACCGCACCACTGCGCATGCGACCGTAGATACACAAGGCGCCAGAGACGTTGATCGGCGGCAAAGACGTATGGCATATGCATGGAAATAGAGCTATAGCAGTCGATCCACACGGTGACATCGATGTATCACTGCGACCTGCACCGTCGCGATGTCCTTGTGATTTTATTACAGAAATTGCCGGATTCCAAGATTTGTCCAAACTGAAGCCGCTATCTCTATTAATTAAATTCGTCGCCAAACGAATTCCAACTGCTTCCTTCACTACTGAGTCCCAGAAGGATGAAGTCGAGGCTGACGTTATCGTACACCATAGAGTGCCCAGTGTCAATACAGTGCTCGGCCACCGCAGATTTATTAGGCTGTAAGAGCCGGGTGTACCTGCAGTGTTCTGTGCATCTCTCCTGGATAGTACGGGTCGTCTGTCCTCTGAATGAACGGTCGCACTCAAGACAAGTTAAAAGGATTCTTAGATCAGCTGAACTCCATCCACAGACAAATTCAGTTCACGATGGATATCGTAAAAGATGGATGCCTTCCATTTTTGGACTTGCTGGCACGGCTTAAAGATGACACGCAGTTTATCGAAAACCGACACATATGGATTTATATTTACGCGCAAATAGCTGCCACCATCCTTCATAGACGATGAGTGTACTCAGAACTCTAGTACACAGAGCACATGTCATTGCTGACAAGACCAGTCTGGAGGACGAGCTTTTACATCTGAGAAGAGATTTTGAAGCCAACGGGTACTCACAACAGCAGATACATAAGGCGCTACAAATGAAACCAGCTGTGGGCATACGAAAATTAGAAGAAGACAAGGAAAGTTTTACACTCCTGGAAATGGAAAAAAGAACACATTGACACTGGTATGTCAGACCCACCATACTTGCTCCGGACACTGCGAGAGGGCTGTACAAGCAATGATCACACGCACGGCACAGCGGACACACCAGGAACCGCGGTGTTGGCCGTCGAATGGCGCTAGCTGCGCAGCATTTATGCACCGCCGCCGTCAGTGTCAGCCAGTTTGCCGTGGCATACGGAGCTCCATCGCAGTCTTTAACACTGCTAGCATGCCGCGACAGCGTGGACGTGAACCGTATGTGCAGTTGACGGACTTTGAGCGAGGGCGTATAGTGGGCATGCGGGAGGCCTGGTGGACGTACCGCCGAATTGCTCAACACGTGGGGCGTGAGGTCTCCACAGTACATCGATGTTGTCGCCAGTGGTCGGCGGAAGGTGCACGTGCCCGTCGACCTGGGACCGGACCGCAGCGACGCACGGATGTACGCCAAGACCGTAGGATCCTACGCAGTGCCGTAGGGGACCGCACCGCCACTTCCCAGCAAATTAGGGACACTGTTGCTCCTGGGATATCGGCGAGGACCATTCGCAACCGTCTCCATGAAGCTGGGCTACGGTCCCGCACACCGTTAGGCCGTCTTCCGCTCACGCCCCAACATCGTGCAGCCCGCCTCCAGTGGTGTCGCGACAGGCGTGAATGGAGGGACGAATGGAGACGTGTCGTCTTCAGCGATGAGAGTCGCTTCTGCCTTGGTGCCAATGATGGTCGTATGCGTGTTTGGCGCCGTGCAGGTGAGCGCCACAATCAGGACTGCATACGACCGAGGCACACAGGGCCAACACCCGGCATCATGGTGTGGGGAGCGATCTCCTACACTGGCCGTACACCACTGGTGATCGTCGAGGGGACACTGAATAGTGCACGGTACATCCAAACCGTCATCGAACCCATCGTTCTACCATTCCTAGACCGGCAAGGGATCTTGCTGTTCCAACAGGACAAAGCACGTCCGCATGTATCCCGTGCCACCCAACGTGCTTTAGAAGGTGTAAGTCAACTACCCTGGCCAGCAAGATCTCCGGATCTGTCCCCCATTGAGCATGTTTGGGACTGGATGAAGCGTCGTCTCACGCGGTCTGCACGTCCAGCACGAACGCTGGTCCAACTGAGGCGCCAGGTGGAAGTGGCATGGCAAGCCGTTCCACAGGACTACATCCAGCATCTCTACGATCGTCTCCATGGGAGAATAGCAGCCTGCATTGCTGCGAAAGGTGGATATACACTGTACTAGTGCCGACATTGTGCATGCTCTGTTGCCTGTGTCTATGTGCCTGTGGTTCTGTCAGTGTGATCATGTGATGTATCTGACCCCAGGAATGTGTCAATAAAGTTTCCCCTTCCTTGGACAATGAATTCACGGTGTTCTTATTTCAATTTCCGGGAGTGTAAATCGATGGCTTTTCTGCCATACGTCGGAAGTCTATCGTCAAAAATGGGACGGATCCTCAGTAAGCATGAAGGTGAAAGTGATTTTTCGCCCTCCAGCAAAGACAGTTGCACTCCTGGGTTCCGTTAAAGATGATTTGGTGCTTCGGAAGCCTGGGGTTTACAAGATCCCCTGTGGCCGATCATATATCGGACAGACGACACGTGCTATCCAGGAGAGATGCACAGATCACCGCAGGTATGCCCGGCTCTTACAGCCTAATAAATCTGCGGTGCCCGAGCACTGTATTGACACTGAGCACTCTGTGGTGTACGATAGCGTCGAAATTTAAGCCTCATCCTTCTGGGACTCAGTAGTGAACGAAGCAATTGAAATTCGCTTGGCGAGGAATTTAATTAATAGAGATAGCGGCTTCAGTTTGGACAGATCTTGGAATTCGCCAGTTTCTGTAATAGAGTCACAAAGACGTCGCGACGATGCAGCTCGCAGTGATACGTCGATATCACCGTGTGGATCGACTGCGCAGCCGTATATCTATTTCCATACATACTCCATACGTCTTTGAGGCCGATTAACATCTCTGGCGCCTTGTGTATCTGTTGCCTCATGCGCAGTGGTGCGGTCCACGGCTTTAAAAGGACGGAGCAAGTGGACTCTGAACTGGACGGTACTCAGCCGAAATATTAGAAGAAGAAGTCAAATTTATGCGGCTGCGCGCCCGAAATTTTATGGGTGAGTATATTTGCGGCGCGAAAATATGAAGATGGACGTCTTGGATACGGTTCCAAACCTCTCCGTAGTGTCTCATGAAGCGGGGCCATGCGATCCCATTGACGGTGGTCCGCCCGCCGGATGAGGACATTAAGCTCGGCGACCCCCTTGATGCCATTCGAGGCGAGTGGGCTATGCGAGGACACCACGTTCCATCCTCTCCCTTCTCTCATCATCATACAACGCGAATATGACACCACACTTGACACACACCCATTACAGTCGTCTACATCTATCAGATACACTTAAATACATAAATCTCACGCCGGTAGAGGCGCCATTGTACGTGAAGGATAGAGAACACCTTCCCAGTTACGCAGCTGAACCTGCCCCTTGGGTTTCGTAGCCATTCAATCCAGACAACTTTACTTTTTAGCAACAGTTTGTAATTTTTTTACGTTTCTTCTGTGAGATGGCTGTATTTCACAGTTAGTGTTCCATGTCTTGTGCAGTCATATTAATCTGACCACCTGTCACGAGCCTGAGTAACCATTTTTTGCAGTGTGGAGTGCTGTGAGACGTGCAACAAGAGAGTCGGTGAGGTTCTGGGAGGTACCGACACGGATGTGCAGCTGTGCCGTCTCGAGTGCCGTGGCCAGCTGCACTGAGTTTATCAGTTGAGAATCCATGGTGCTAGTACGAGGTGCATTCAAGTTCTAAGGCCTCCGATTTCTTTTCTCCGGACTGGAAAGAGATAGAAACATGCGCATTGTTTTAAAATGAGGCCACGTTCATTGTCAATACGTCCCAGAGATGGCAGCACCATACGGCAGATGGAATTTTACCGCCAGCGGCGAGAATGAGAACTGTTTTAAATACTTAAAATGGCGACGTTTTCCTTACTTGAACAGCGTGCAACCATTCGTTTTCTGAATTTGCGTGGTGTGAAACCAATTGAAATTCATCGACAGTTGAAGGAGACATGTGGTGATGGAGACATGGATGTGTCGAAAGTGCGTTCATGGGTGCGACAGTTTAATGAAGGCAGAACATCGTGTGACAACAAACCGAAACAACCTCATGCTCGCACAAGCCGGTCTGACGACATGATCGAGAAAGTGGAGAGAATTGTTTTGGGGGATCGCCGAATGACTGTTGAACAGATCACCTCCAGAGTTGGCATTTCTGTGGGTTCTGTGCACACAATCCTGCATGACGACCTGAAAATGCGAAAAGTGTCAATCAGGTGGGTGCCACGAATGCTGACGGACGACCACACGGCTGCCCGTGTGGCATGTTGCCGAGCAATGTTGACGCGCAACGACAGCACGAATGGACTTTCTTTTAGTCGGTTGTGACAATGGATGAGACGTGGATGCCATTTTTCAATCCAGAAACAAAGCGCCAGTCAGCTCAATGGAACCACACAGATTCACCGCCACCAAAAAAATTTTTTGTAACCGCCAATGCTGAAAAAATTATGGTGTCCATGTTCTGGGACAGCGAGGGCGTAATCCTTACCCATTGCCTTCCAAAGGGCACTACGGTAACAGGTGCATCCTACGAAAATGTTTTGAAGAACAAAGTCCTTCACGCACTGCAACAAAAACGTCCGGGAAGGGCTGCGCGTGTGCCGTTTCACCGAGACAACGCACCCGCACATCGAGCTAACGTTACGCAACAGTTTCTTCGTGATAACAACTTTGAAGTGATTCCTCATGCTCCCTACTCACCTGACCTGGCTCCTAGTGACTTTTGGCTTTTTCCAACAATGAAAGACACTCTCCGTGGCCGCACATTCACCAGCCGTGCTGCTATTGCCTCAGCGGTTTTCCAGTGGTCAAAACAGACTCCTAAAGAAGCCTTCGACGCTGCCATGGAATCATGGCGTCAGGGTTGTGAAAAATGTGTACGTCTGCAGGGCGATTACGTCGAGAAGTAACGCCAGTTTCATCGATTTCGGGTGAGTAGTTAATCAGAAAAAAAATCGGAGGCCTTAGAACTTGAATGCACCTCGTAGAACGTCAGAGGTGATCTCACAGATTCTCGACTGGCCTTAAACCCGGGGCGTTTGGTGGCCAGGGGACAACCATAACTCATTTTGGAACTCTTTAAACCACGCATGTACACTGCGAGCTGTGCGGCGCATTGCGATGCCTTGGTAGTAGATGCCACCATGCAGAGCAAAAACAAACGATATTGGGGTGGACATGGTCTCCAAGGCAAATTTAAATTTGTGTCCATCCGTTGTGCCTTTCGTAATGACGATATCACCCAGAGAATGCCGCGAAAACAATCCCCAGACCACAACGCTCCCTCGTTGTTTGCTTTCAGACATTTCACGCCTTTCACGTCAACGGCCATCTGTCCAATGGAGCATAAAATGTGATTCATCAGAAAAGTCCATCTCTCACCACTCAGTGGACATCCAGTTGCGGCACTGGCGTGCAAATTACAGACTTCGTCGCCAATGAATAGCAATCAATATGGGTGCATGAATCAGGTGCCTACTGTGGGGTCTCTTAAGCAGTAACGTTCATTCAACGATCGTTGAGGAGACACTTTGTAGCACCTTGGTTCACCTGGGCGTCACTGGTCAATAGAGATAGGCATACTCGTTCATCCTTGGGAATTTTTTCACTGGTGATCGCTCTTTTATGGGACCGTTCATTTTTACTCTTTCACCGTTCTTTTATGCTTGGTATATAGTTTTTATGAAAAACTGAAAATTAATAGCATATGTGACTCTAGATGGAAGGTGCCAAGAGGGGGCCCTTCCCTCCCCCCTGGAGTACGGACTTTTCACTCATAACAGAAGTCTCACACACTTGTAGACGTAATTTCCGTGATTCTACAAAACCCGTCGTTATCCAACTGTAGAGTTATGTGGCTGATCGCAGTCAAATAATACAGGGTGTCCGAAAAGTCTTTCCCTGATTACATAAATTGATAACTCAAGCTAGAAGTAAGATACAAATATGAAACTGGTGTCTAATTTCCAGAATGACATTTTCACTCTGCAGCGGAGTGTGCGCTGATGTGAAACTTCCTGGTAGATTAAAACTGTGTGCCCGACCGAGTCTCGGTCGGGCACACAGTTTTAATCTGCCAGGAAGTTTCACATCACCGCACACTCCGCTGCAGAGTGAAAATCTCATTCTGGAAACCTCCCCCAGGCTGTGGCTAAGCCATGTCTCCGCAATATCCTTTCTTTCAGGAGTGCTAGTTCTGCAAGTTTCGCAGGAGAGCTTCTGTAAAGTCTGGAAGGTAGGAGACGAGATACTGGCAGAAGTAAAGCTATGAGTACCGGGCGTGAGTCGTGCTTCGGTAGCTCAGATGGTAGAGCACTTGCCCGCGAAAGGCAAAGGTCCCGAGTTCGAGTCTCGGTCGGGCACACAGTTTTGGTGTCTAATTGTTTACAAACTATCGAAAGTTTTTTTCACACATCAGTAAACTTCCACATGAGCACCCTTGGTAGCACGTAGCACATCTAGGCGATATTCAATTTCCGTCCACACATTAGCCAACATCACTGGAGGGATCGATTCAACGACTGTGGTTATCCGTTGCTGCAGGGTTTCAAGATCTGGTACACGTGTTCGGTAGATCTCGTCCTTGACATAACCCCATAAAAAGAAATCTAATGGGGTTATGTCAGGTTATGTCAGGAGAGCGTGGAGGCCAAACTGTTGGCCCATCACGACCAATCCATCGCCCAGGAAAGGTCATATCGAGACAGGCACGGACGTCCAAACCCCAATGAGGCGGTGCACCGTCTTGCTGAAACAAGACATCAGAGTGATACTGAAGCAGCTGAGGAATAGCATACAGTTGCAACATATCCAGATACACTGCAGATGTGATGGTAGCCTCAGCGAAGAAGAATGGCCCGATAATTCGTTCGTGCAATAGCGCGCACCAAACATTCACCTTTGGACTGCCTCTGGTGCACTCCATGACCTCGCCAGGGGGTTGTGAACCCCAAATGCGCACATTATGGCGATTCACTACTCCACTGACAAAAAAGGTCGCTACGTCGGAAAATGCAACTCGTCTGAGATAACCATCATCGTCCTCAATACGTGATAGCATTTCGACTGCAAAGTCATATCGACGTGTACTGCCACTGGGCAACAAGGCCTGAACTATTTGCACTTTGTATCACGAAACAATAAACTTTGTGTAAAATGTCATGGAGAGAGATTTTTGACATCGGTAATTCACGTGAGGCCCTGCGCACCGATTTCTTTGGACTTCGAAGAAAAGACTGCCTTACAGCTTCCAGCCTGTCTGCTGAGGTTCTCGGTCGACCAGACCTCGGAAGGTCAGCAACCGATCCTGTGTTCTTGAACCTCTCATACCAGGCTTTAATGCTCTTGACATCAGCTGGATTCCTTCCAAATGTTGCCTGGAAGTGTCTCTGCGCTGTGGTTGGTGATCGTGTCTCATGGTACCACAGGACACACTGTGCCTTCTCCTGATTGGTTAACATGGCTTCTTGGGCACTGCACCTCATCCACTACTTACGTACTGCGAACCTAAAACAGAAAAAAACTTTGATAGTTGTAAACAATTCGACACAAGTTTCATATTTGTATCTTAGTTCTAGCCTGAGTTATCAATTTATGTAATCAGGAAAAGACTTTTCGGACTCCCTGTATAAGGTGGCAAACGAAAAATCGGCCCCGAGTACAAACTGCTCGCCAATTAACGCACGATTTGTTGACCGCTACGAGCAGAATAGATAAACACGTAATAATTAGGCAGTGAAGAAATAACAAATAAGCTAATGCAAGCAACTTAGAAACAATAGATGTCGATTTGTGGGCGACAATGAGCAGTCTAGTACTCGGGGCCGATTTTTCGTCCGCCACCCTGTACCACTGAAATAATATTGTAGAAGTTATAATATTCTCTTTACAAAATGTGGCACCAGACACTCGATTGCGAAGCGCGGGCTTAATTCGGTTGTAAGTCGGTCTGCCTTCCATAAGAATGAACATGGTCTTGGATTAAAAAAAGACGGAAAATAGTCACTCGCGTGTGCCGTGCCGGCGTCCTTTGCATGTGTAATAACGAAAAATCCTGCCTTTTTACAAGTGTTTCTTCTGCTGTTTGCCGAAATAGTGAAGTAAGCTGATACGCCGTTTTGTTACCTGAAAAGATGTATGTAATTTTTATGTAATTTTCGTAATTATAAAATACATTTTAATTACCGGTCGTGGAAGCTGAATAGAATACGAAAAGAACCAGAAGTTCAGAGTTCACAAAAGGTTTGAAACAGATCTAGAATGGGCGCACGAAGCGAACGAAACGAACAACAACAACTCGATACTGAACTGGCAGTGGAACTGCGACGAAAGGCCACGCGAAGAAGGACGAGACCGGCCAAGCGAGACCGAAACCGACGGGACAGGTACCGAGGCTGGGACGAGCCCGGCCGACGTGCCGTTCGGGAACGAGACCGACCGTTTCCTGTTCCCGGGAACTATAAATAGAAAGCCGCGACCGAAGTGAACTATGAAAGATCGTTCCTTAGAATTCGTTCCTCACTCGTTCCGCTCATCTTGGTGAACCGTTCCTTTGGACCCGTTAGTTCGCGAACGACCCACCTCTACATTGTACGTGAAGGATAGAGAAAACATTTCTAATTACGTGGCTGAACCTGCCCCTCTGGGTCCCGTAGACATTCAACCCTACGACTTTACTTTTTACCAACAGTTTGTAATTTTTTACGTTTCTTCTGTGAGAGCGGTATATTTCACAGTTAGTGTTATGTATGCTGTGCAGTCACATTAATACGACCACATTTCAACAGCCCAAGTAACCAGCGCGGTTTGCTGTGAGACGTGCAGCAAGAGAGTCGGTGAGGTTCTGGAAGATACCGATAATGGGTGTGGAGCTGTGCCTTCTCGAGTGCCGTGGCCAGCTGCGCTACGTTTCTCGGTTGAGAATCCATGGCGCTAGTAGACCGACACAGGTGATCGCACAGACTCTCGAATGGGTCTAAAACCGGGGCGTTTAGTGGCCAGGGGAGAACCGCGACTCATCTTGGAGCTCTTTGAACCAACCATGTACACTGCGGGCTGTGCGGCGCATTGCATTGCCCTGGTAGTAGATGCCACCGTTCAGAGCAAAAGCAAACTATATTGGGGTGGACATGGTCTCCAAGGACAAATGTGAATTTTTGTCCATCCGTTGTGCCTTTCGTAATGACGATATCACCCAGAGAATGCCGCGAAAACAATCCCCAGACCACAACGCTCCCTCGATGTTTGCTTTCAGACACTTCACGCCATTCACGTCAACGGCCATCTGTCCAATGGAGCATAAAATGTGATTCATCAGAAAAGTCCATCTCTCACCACTCAGTGGACATCCAGTTGCGGCACTGGCTTGCAAATTACAGACTTCGTCGCCAATCAATATGGATGCATGAACCAGGCGCCTGCAGCAACGTTCATTTAACTATCATTGAGGAGACACTATTCGTAGCCCCTTGGTTCATCCGGGCAGCACAGGTCAACAGCTGTACATCTATTCGCTCGTACACGTCTCTGTAGCCACCGTACACCTCTGTCGTCGATGCTCTATGGTGGACCCCAGTTGCGTCGGCACTGGTTTCGGATGGCACCATTTTTTTTTCTTTGTTTCATTTAGATCCCCCCCCCCCTCTCCCGAGGGGGCAGCAGCGTAACAGGCCGCTCTACAACCTACAGAAAAGTTGAAAAACATAATGAGAATATAAACAACCAATAAAAATAGGTGATAAAACGGTGACATCGTAAAAAAACTGTAAAATGGCGGAAAGTTGCGGAATTTAAAATTTAAAAACAGGGCGTTTACGATGTGGATGATAACACACAGTAAGTAGCCAGGCACAATTTAAAAAAACACGGCGAAGTCTGGTTTCTGTTCGCACGAGATAAAAAACGCAACTCGACAGTATGGTGACAGTTCGCAACACTGAAGAGAGGATGCACAGCACAGAATATTCACTGTAAACAGTACTATAGAGGAGACACGGCAGCTGATAGGGGTGGGGGGAGGACCCGGACCGATGAGGGGTAAAAAGGGGGGGAGGCGAGGGAAAAGGGGGGAGCTGATAGAGGGAGACGACATAGAAAAAAAGGGGGGCAGGGCGGACGCAGAAAGGATTGGGGGAGGCAGTGGAGAGGAAAGCAAAAGGACTTTGGGGAGAGAAGGGAGTCAGAGAGAGGGTAGGCGGGAAAAAAAAAACAAGATGGAAGGGGGGGGAAGGGAGCCCGGGAAAAGGACAGAGGGAGGGAGGAATAACGCCATTTTGCCATACATGATAGAGTATTCTTCAACCATGGGACATCTTCGAAGGAAGATTAAGGAAAGTCAGACCTATGTTTCTAGCATTTGTAGACTTAGAGAAAGCTTTTGACAATGTTGACTGGAATACACTCAAATTCTGAAGGTGGCAAGGGGAAAGTACAGGGAGCGAAAGGCTATTTACAATTTGTACAGAAACCAGATGGCAGTTATAAGAGTCGAGGGGCATGAAAGGGAAGCAGTGGTTGAGAAGGAAGTGATACAGGTTTGTAGCATTTCCCCAATGTTATTCAATCTGTGTATTGAGCAAGCAGTGAAGGAAACAAAAGAAAAATTTGGAGTAGGTATTAAAATTCATGGAGAAGAAATAAAAACTTTGAGGTTCGCCAATGACATTGTAATTCTGGCAGAGGCAGCAAAGGACTTGGATGAGCAGTTGAACGGAATGGACAGTGTCTTGACAGGAGGGTATAAGATGAACATCAACAAAAGCAAAACGAGGATAATGGAATGTAGTCGAATTAAATCGGGTGATGCCGAGGGAACTAGATTAGGAAATGAGACACTTAAAGTAGTAAAGGAGTTTTGCTATTTAGGGAGTAAAATAACTGATGATGGTCGAAGCAGAGAGGATATAAAATGTTGACTGGCAATGGCAAGGAAAGCGTTTCTGAAGAAGAGAAATTTGTAAACATCGAGTATAGATTTAAGTGTCAGGAAGTCGTTTCTGAAAGTATTTGTATGGAGTGTAGATATGTATGGAAGTGAAACATGGATGATAAATAGTTTAGACAATAAGAGAATAGAACTTTCCGAAATGTGGTGCTACAGATGAATGCTGAAGATTAGATGGGTCGATCACATAACTAATGAGGAGGTATTGAATAGTATTGGGGAGAAGAGGAGTTTGTGGCACAACTTGACTAGAAGGGATCGGTTGGTAGGACATGTTCTGAGGCATCAAGGGATCACCAATTTGGTACTGGAGGGCAGCTTGGAGGGTAAAAATCGTAGAGGGAGACCAAGAGATGAATACACTAAGCAGATTCAGAAGGCACTGGGAGATGAAGAAGCTTGCACAGGATAGAGTAGCATGGAGAGCTGCATCAAACCAGTCTCAGGACTGAAGACCACAACAACAATGGCGTACGTGAACAGTTTACTAGTCGTTTCGGAAATGCTTCCGCTCCTGGCCCAAAGGCCAGATATATCGCTCCATTTCCACATTACGATAACGTCAGTGCTTTTTCCACGCCCTCCCCGACACGCTTTAGATACACGCTTTATATACTCTCCACTGCTAGTGCTGGCATCTGCCGGCTGTTAGTGGTTATTGCATGTTGACGTTGAATGTGCACGGTGATCATGTTAATGTGACTGGACCGTGTATTAGCGACGTTGCAGACAATACCTCAAGGTTTTCGCAGGTGATGCAATTACTTATAATGAAATATTGTTCAAAAAAGCTGCACAGGTATTCAGTAAGATCTTGATAAGATTTCAAAGTAGTACAAAGGCTGTCTGCTTGCTTTAAAGTTCTGAAATGTAAAACGTCGTAGGTAAAGTAGGCGGCAGACTTCGGTTTATTGGTGTAATACTGGGAAATGCAATCAATCTGCGAAGAGATTGCTTACAAATACTCGTGCTACCACCCAAAAAGTACTGTTCAGTTGTATGGGACCTGTACCAAATATTATTAACAGGGGTTATTGAACGTATACAGAGAAGGGCAGCACGAATGGTCATAGGTTTATTTGACCTGTGGAGGAGTTTCACAGAGATGCTGAAGAAGCTGAACTGGTAGACACTTGAAGTTAGTGCATACTATACCGAGAAATCCTACGTACAAAAGTTTCAAGAACGAGTTTGAAGCCGGCCGCTGTGGCCGAGCGGTTCTAGGCGCTTCAGTCCGGAACCGCGCTGCTTCTACGGTCGCAGATTCGAATCCTGCCTCGGGCATGGATGTGTATGATGTCCTTAGATTAGTTAGGTTTAAGTAGTTCTAAGTCTATGGGACTGATGACGTAAGATGTTAAGTCCCATAGTGCTTAGAGCTATTTGAACCATTTGGACCAGTTTGAAATGATGAATCTAGGATCATACAACTTCCTACGCTACGTTCCCGTAGGGATCATCAAGACAAGATTAATTATAGCGCGCAGAGCCACGTGGACGGTCATTCTTCCCGCGTTTCATACGTGTGAAAAGAACGGGACGAGGCCCTAGTGCTAGGTTACTACTCTCTGCCATGCACTTCACGGTGATTTGCCGATGTAATGGAACTCCGTAACGCATTCAAATAATAAGCTTAGTATTAGTATGACTGTCACACGATACAGTTCATGTTACTGTGGCATTAATTCTACTGGGAAAGATACATTATTTTTAAGAAACGGTAAATAAGTTGTAATTCAAAAGTAATCTATTTAAATAAACTGATTTTAAAACCGAGTGCTTTTTTCCTCTTTTTCCCCTTAATACTGTGTATTCTACTACACCGGAATCGGATTGTGGTAATTCCAGTCCTTACGATGATATGATACAGGATAGAAATCACCAACAAGCGATTCGTTATCAATAACTTTAATGGAACGTAGTAGCACAATACTACTACAGGGTATTTCACTGTTTTCTGTAAATTGTCTTAAATGACTAAGTATGTCATTTTATGTTCCTAACATGCTTTTTCTTCCCTCTTGAATTTTAGTATTCTTTTATAAAAACGGAAATGAAATTCAAATAATTTGAAAGACCGCTAAAACGCTCCTTTCGAGTCATGTAATGCCTGTGACGTCACTGGCTAATCCGCTGCTCCTGCTGTCACATTGCTAATTTCCTGTATATCTTGTTTTGGAATTTGCATTTCGGAAAATGGGTTACAAATGGTGTGTAGTACCATACTATACGTATACAGGTTTATTCTAAGTGATGGACCCATTTTCGAAAATCAGTATGTATTCAGGTACAAATCCAAAATAAACAAGCTTTGTACCAATGAAAAGAGGAAGTTTCAGAGTTTTTGGTGGGGGGCGGCGGCGGTGACGTTTTCAGAAGCGGCCGGCAGAGTTCACACGGTAATAGGGCCGTCGTTCCGTTTCATTGTCAGTTGTGACTGTGGAGCATAAGGCTTTCTCCGTTCTTGAGTTCGGGAAAAGTGAGTCGCAAATTGCAGTGCATTAGGCATTTACCAAATTCGATATTCAACCACCAACTCGCAAAAGCATTAGCCATTGGTTTAAACAATTCAAACAGAACGGATGTGTGCGAAAGAAAAAGCACAGGCCGACCGCGTGTGTCAGAGGATGATGTCACACGGATTCAAGAAAGTTTTGTACGCAGTCCCAGTAAGTCTACCGATAGAGCCAGTCGAGAACTTGGAATACCCCAATCAACTGTATGGAAAGTTCTGAGACGGCGTTTACTGTACAAGCCCTACCGATTACAACTTGTGCAGGCTCTCAACCCCAATGACAAAAAGAAGAGTCTCACATTTTGTGGTTATCTGCTAGCAAAGATGGAGGATGACGCATTTCTGCAGTGTGTAATTTTTAGCAATGAAGCGGCGTTCCAACTTAGTGGAAAATTCAACAGACACAATGTTCGCATATGGCATTTGTAAAATCCACCTTGACCATTGCAATACGACAGAGACTCACCGAAGATCAATGTATTCTGTGCCGTATTCCGTACAAACATTAATGGACCATTTTTCTTTGCAGCTCTGCAACGGGAATCACGTACATGGACATGTTGGACCAATAGCTGTTCCCTGAAGTTTTGGAAGATTCCCAGGACTTTATTTTCCAACGGGATGGAGCTCCTCCCCATTGGCACCGTGATGTACGAGGCTTTTTGAATGACTCCTTTCCTCAGTGCGTATCGTTCGCAGGGGACTTGTGGACCTGGCTCTGCACGTCTGGCCACCGAGATCTCCTGATATCACACCCTACGACGATTTCTTATGGGGTTATCTGAAGGAAGCTGTTCACGTCCCGCCTCTACCAACCACTCTGAACGATATGCGGAACAGGATCAGAACGCTTTCGCGTGTGTGGTACGAGTTTGGTTACCGTGTCGATGTTTGCTGCGCAGCCAACAGTGGCCACATTCAACATTTATAACATTTCTAATTATTAAATAATTATAAAAAACTAATTAATTAGAAATTATTCAATTTTTTAAAATGACATCAAACATTATGAAAAAAACTTTGAAACTTCCTCTTTTCATTGGTATAAAGCTTGTTTATTTTGGATTTGTGCTTGAATAGATACGAAGTTTTGAAAATGGGTCCAGCATTTAGAACAACCCTGTACATGTATAAAACTCCTGAAAAGTTGTTTTTGAATGTTCCAGTGAATAAGATGCGTAAAATGTGATTGCAATGTACTGGCTAGTTGCCACCACGCCGGCGCACAAGTTCACTGAATTAATTAAAAATGTGTTACAGTGTGAAGTTAACATTAACTTGCCTCCGAGATATGCTTTCCCATTGTTACTACGAAGGATAGCGTCACTCAACGAAACTAAACACCTAGTGAAAATAATCGTTTTATCCAACTACACCTGATTATTCGATAGCTCAATTGCTAGAGCGGTAGGCTGTAGACTTTTATAAGATGATGCTCATAGATCATGGGTTCGAATCTAACCCGAAAAAACATTTTTAACTTATTCCTGAAAGGATTCGACAGTCCTCTCATATGAAAACCAAATCACAATTACAAAACTTCACCACACTGATAAGAAACTGAAAACAGTATTATTGTGTTGTTGTTTACATATACTTACATTTGAAATCGCTATTCACAGGAATCACATTCAAAAAAATATTTTCTGATTAACATGACCACACGGCAACGGTCTCGCCGCAGTGGATATACCGCTGCCCGAGAGATCACCGAAATAAGGCGTTGTCGGGCGTGGCCGGCACTTGGATGGGTGACCATCCAGCTGCCATGCGCTGTTGCCAGTTTTCGGTGTGCACTCAGCCTCGTGATGCCAAGTGAGGAGCTACTCGACCCAATAGTAGCGGCTTCGGTCAAGGAAAACCATCATAACGACCGGGAGAACGGTGTGCTGACCATACGCCCCTCCTATCCGCATCCTCAATGAGGATGACACGGCGGTCGGATGGTCCCGATTGGCCACTTGTGGCCTGAAGACGGGGTGCTTTAATATGACCACACACGTTTTATTTTATTATAAACAGTGTTTTTACCTTTGCACTGTCCAGCTAGCATCCTTACTGTTTAAAGTTTCGCAATTCCATCGTCTTACATAAAGATGAAATAAGTCCGCGTCAGACGCTAACAGTAGTTTAGCCTCGTTAACAATGTATGTACACGCTTTATATGTGTCCGTATAGTCTCATCGTCCTGTACCTCGTACTGTGGGCGTGTGGTGATACATTCTCTAGTAGCAATGCTTACCAAAAAAGTGAATTGTTTGTTCGCAAAGTAAATGCATTTATCCTCTGTTGACTGTTTCTTAGACTATAAGTAATGAGAAGCTATTTATAGTACATCCGTCAATCGAAACAAGTGCTATAATCATTTGTTGTTACCGCTATTTTCGTATTTCGTGTCCAGCCTCTAAACATGTATGACCTTTCCAAGATTCGAACATGTGACCTCTTTATATGCAGTCGAATGCGGTAGCCGTTGCGCCACCGAATACCTGCTAGATACAGCGCCTCTGATGACTATCTTCTACAGAGAAATCAGCGTTGTTTTGCCAAAAATAATTTTGTTGTGATTTGGGTCGCGGCTCATGACTGACAGTCGACAATCTACACTACTGGCCATTAAAATTGCTACACTAAGAAGAAATGAAGATGATAAACGGGTATTCATTGAACAAATATATTATACTACATGTGATTACATTTTCACGCAATTTGGGTGCATAGATCCTGAGAAATCAGTACCCACAACAACCACCACTGGCCGTAATAACGGCCTTGATACGCCTGGGCATTGAGTGTACAGGTGGATGCGTGTACAGGTGCAGCTGCCCATGCAGCTTCAACACCATACCACAGTTCATCAAGAGTAGTGACGAGCCAGTTGCTCGGCCACCATTGACCAGACTTTTCAATTGGTGAGAGATCTGGAGAATGTGCTGGCCAGGGTAGCAGTCGAACGTTTTCTGTATCCAGAAAGGCCCATACAGGACCTGTAACATGCGGTCGTGGATTATCCTGCTGAAATGTAGGGTTTCGCAGTGATCGAATAAAGGGTAGAGCCACGGGTCGTAAAACATCTGTAATGTAACGTCCACTGTTCAAAGTGCCGTCGATGCGAACAAGAGGTGACCGAGACGTGTAACCAATGGCAGCAGATACCATCACGCCAGGTGATACGCCAGGATGGTGATGACGAATACACGCTTCCTAAGTGCGTTCATCGCGATGTCGCCAAACACGGATTCGACCATCATGATGCTGTAAACAGAACCTGGATTCATCCGAAAAAATGACGTTTTGCCATTCGTGCACCCAGGTTAGTCGTTGAGTACACCATCGCAGGCGCTCCTGTCTGTGATGCAGCATCATGGGTAACCGCAGCCATGATCTCCGAGCTGATAGTCCATGCTGCTGCAAACGTCGTCGAACTGTTCGTGCAGATGGTTGTTGTCTTGCAAACGTCCCCATCTGCTGACTCAGGGATCGAGTCGTGGCTGCACGATCCGTTACAGCAATGCGGATAAGATGCCTTTCATCTCGACTGCTAGTGGTACGAGACCGTTGGGATCCAGCACGGCGTTCCATTTTACCCTCCTGAACCCACCGATTCCATATTCTGCTAACAGTCATTGAATCTCGACCAACGCGAGCAGCAATGTCGCGATACGATAAACCGCAATCGAGATAGGCTACAATCCGACCTTTATCAAAGTCGGAAACGTGATGGTACGCATTTCTCCTCCTTACACGAGGCATCACGACAACGTTTCACCAGGCAACGCCGGTCAACTGTTGTTTGTGTATGAGAAATAGGTTGGAAACTTTCCTCATGTTAGCACGTTGTAGGTGTCGCCACCGGCGCCAACCTTGTGTGAATGCTCTGAAAAGCTAATCATTTGCATATCACAGCATCTTCTTCCTGTCGGTTAAATTTCGCGTCTGTAGCACGTCATCTTCATGGTGTAGTAATTTTAATGGCCAGTAGTGTAGCTAACACAAACGAACCCATTTGCAAAAGTTCTACAGTTCCTTAGCTTTGAGCGAGTTTAATGATGTTGAAGGGAGCAGGGAAAAGAATGTCCGTCGTTGCCCATATCACCGCTCTAAATGGGTCAAGCATAAATGCATCAACTTTCGCAAGTCTTCCACTATCTGTGTTCACAGAAATCCTCTCTATTGTTACTTAAAGGTTGTAATTGCGTTTTGCAACACTAAATAGCTAAATTGTTTGCACAATATGTACGTAAAAAATCTCGTAACTTAGGTTTACGCTCCTTTAACACACGTATAGCTTCGTCTCACTCCTAGTCTGTGACGTCACCAGAGCATCAGCCAGTGGCAGTGTCTGCCATCACGTGACCAGATCGTGATATTTACTGATTTTTAAGCTAGAATTACATAAAAATAACAGTTTTTTTGTGAGACTATCGACTGTAATTGCAATTTGTATGCTATAATCAATCAGAATAACAACAATCTGAACCATATTCTTAACATAGCCTATTGAACAACTCATAATGGCGCGCAGACACAAAGACTAAGAGGGCAGTGTCAAAGATCATAACATCAGATATGAACGATGCGATGGTGGCCACAGGGTTATTGGAATTTCAGAACGACTGAAAGTGAAACGTACGTAAATTAACATTCTGAGCTGATGTGGCAACTGTAACAGTTGACTTTCTGAAAAATAGAACTACTCTTAGTGCAAAGGCTTTATCTTCTACGCTATGGGAGTAACATGAAACTGCTGGAAGAAAACGAAAAAAAATATATTAACAACCAATCTTTAAAATAGATTGAAGGAGTTATTCTGCTTTATTATACTTTCTTCGAATAAAAGCGACGAAGTTAAAGTGTTCACAATAGTCGAGACTTCTGATATTTGGGTGTGCATATTACAGTAAGAGCAATACTAGGTCGACGGAAAATGGACGTGATATATGGAACTAGCACTGTTGTTTGCACTTGCCCATCCTTGAGAGTCATTAATGCCAATTCTCACTGCTCATCGCTGAGGTCACTGCACAGTTCGGTCAGAAACAAAGAGGCATGGGAAGTTAGGCGTCGGTATTGTTCTCATTCATTACAAAGCAGTGTATAGCACACACTGTAATTTACGATCACAATTAATACATTTCCCTCACTCAGTTCCTCGATTAGGTTCAAAAATGGTTCAAATGGCTCTGAGCACTATGGGACTCAACATCTTAGGTCATAAGTCCCCTAGAACTTAGAACTACTTAAACCTAACTAACCTAAGGACAGCACACACACCCATGCCCGAGGCAGGATTCGAACCTGCGACCGTAGCAGTCTCGCGGTTCCGGACTGCAGCGCCAGAACCGCCAGACCACCGCGGCCGGCCTCTTCGATTAGGGAACAGGATGTTTTACGATTCGTGTTTAAATAGCAGCTGCATGCAGAGCTAATGTACTCATACTACTTCCAAAAATTGATTTAAAGACGACCTTGCGTAGCTTTCAGCGGCCAGAGTGAGGAAGCGTTTTTGCCACTGAATTTGCATTTCGGTGGTAGCCCCCTTGTGACCGGAAATAGGCATCAGAGACTTGTCACGTGATTGTCTCCACTGAACAAATGTATACAACAAAATGTGTGCTGTACGAAGAATACAGTCGGCGCTTTCGAATTCCTGATCGTAGTGTGTTTGTTGTGTCCTGGCGAAACTACATTCGTCCGGACACAACAGTGAGTTCCTTGGTTGATCTGGGAGATGGCTCTTCACTCTAGAACACATGAAATATTAGTTCAACTTATTGCATAAATAAATAAAAGATTTGCTTAACTTTGACACACATCTTTGCCAGCGGAGTGCTGAATAATTTACATTGGTCATGGACTTGCAAAGCTTCACTTGTTGCACTAACTAACACACTGTTCTCTTGTAGTACAACGTTCCTCATTTAAATGAACAGGTCAAACAGAAACTTTAACCATCACTATACTATGCGGCTGATTGCTGTAGCTGAGGTCTCGAACTGGACACATCTGTTGCTAGCTCGACACCAAACTGTCGTCAGTGTGAGGGCGCAGCTATACTGACAAGGGGTACTCCCCATGGTAGACCGGTCAGATTTAGTGGCAAGATGGCACAGTGGATGATAGCGCGTAAAAAACTGAACACAGATCAAGTGTGAAGACAGGAAGAACGTCTACTGAACTGTGAAAAAGAAGCAAAATCGAAACGGTGAACTGTCCAAGCTCAAGATGTGCAACACCGAGCGAATTTCAGTAGCCACGGCGTCGTGGTTGCGCCATCACGGTGTAGGACTGCGAAGAGAGAGATCCATGTTTAGCTCTTCCCTGGTGCCCCATTTTTTCCACAAAAGTATGAACTTTCCGTTCGATCATTGACGCGTCTGTTCGCTGTATTCGAATTTGTGTCTGTGTCGTTGTGTAGCGTCCGTTTGCAACAGCGAGGTGTAAGGAAGAGATCTCCAGACGTACGTACTTCGTATTTGTTGTACGGAAGTACGACCTGTTATGACTCTTACGTTCCGTGTTGCAAGTTTTGATTCTCGAATTCCTTTCTTGTAATGTAGTTCACATCCGTTTATTTGCTGTTTTCATTTCTGTGTGGGGTCTATGCAGCAACTCGCCTGCTCTCGCTATTCATCACATTTACTTGCGCCGGTAATACATTCTTACCACATCATTCACATTCTACAACCAACACATAGTATGACAATAGCCAAGACTACGAAGCAGAACAGACACGCCAATAACCGGACGGAAAGATCATAATTTTGTGAAAAAAGAAATAGGGCACGAGGAAAGTTTGAACACGCATATCCCGTTTTGAAATCCAACATCGTCATCACACAAACACGACTCCGTGACTCTTGCAACTGGCTCGCCGTAGCACATCTTGAGTTTGAGCCATTCACTGTTTCGATTTTGCTTCTTTCTTCACAATTTGGTACACGTTCTTTCTGTTTGCATACTTGATCTGTGAACAGTCTTTGACACGTTCTCCACTGGACCATTTCACCACCAAATCTGAGGGGAGTGCGGTGGCGAATTCCCTTTGTGAGAGGTGAGGCATGGTGTTCAGGAGTGCCTCCCGTACGTCGTTGCGAACTGCAGCGAGCCCTAGCGAATGTCTGTGATATCGATTCTTGTTGCCAACATCTGTGCACAATACCACTGTGTTTACCGGAGCAAAATGCGTGAAACTGCTATTCTTCCAAAGTTTCCATTTTTCCCCTGGGTGGGTAGTTCAACAGCCCGTGGAAAACAGTAACACATTGTTGAAATAGATCAGCGCGAACGTTAATGCTTATATATACAAATACGTATTTTTCAACTGATACTTGTAAAGTAATTTTATAATATCTAAATATGTCGTGCATGTGTATGCGTTTACGACCAATTATTGAATAATACAGAAAACAAATAACAATGTACATTAAATGTGTTCTACCTCGGAAACCATTCGGAACTGGACATAAGCCCATATGAAGCTTTTCTCTTCAAATGGTCGTTCCTGTCATATCCCTTAATACTGACCATTCCTCCTGGAACACCCTGAACTCGTTCACCCACTATATTCACTGTGGTGTCACCGCCAGACACCACACTTGCTAGGTGGTAGCCTTTAAATCGTCCGCGGTCCGTTAGTATACGTCGGACCCGCGTGCCACCACTGTCAGTGATTGCAGACCGAGCGCCACCACACGACAGGTGTAGAGAGATTTACTAGCACTCGCCCCAGTTGTACAGCCGACGTTAATAGCAATGGTTCACTGACAAATACGCTCTCAATTGCCGAGACGATAGTTAGCATAGCCTTCAGCTACGGCATTTGCTACGACCTAGCAAGGCGCCATTACCAGTTAATATTGAAATTATAAAACATGTACCGTCAAGAGCGATGTTCTCCAATTATGGATTAAAGTTAAGTATTATATCAACTACGTACTTTATTTGCTACTATTAATTCCCTTAACTGTTCCAGACCTCGCGCCAGCCTGCGTGAGCTTAAGCGCGTGCCTTAGGCTTCCTCTCATAGTGACTTGGCTGTCTTGCCAAGTCACAACATTCACCACGAAACTAACATGAGTTGCTCTCCCACCTTCCCCCAGGTACACTCCTAGGTACACTCTTGATACAGCCAACGAAAAGTCGTGAACACAAAAGTGAGAAAAGGGGGACACCTCATTTTTGTTCTTGTAGTACCGACTGGGTGTTTGTGTTGTCCTCATCATTTCATCATCATCCAGGAAAGTGGCGAAATTGGACTGAGCAAAGATTGGATAATTGTACGGGCGCTGATAACCACGCAGTTGAGCGCCCCACAAACCAAACATCATCATCATCATCATCTTGTAGTACCTTCACAGTTCCTTCAGCGATAATTTACGGTAATAGCACATGACGGTACTCCACATGTAATGATACCAGAGTCAGCACCATTTGTATTTCTTATTTGCTGTAGTCTTCGTGTGGAGACCTGTTTCATACAGTCCTCTGAGCTCTTCTATCACGTGTAAGTGTGTTCATCCTCGCATTACTACTGAATCTGACATCCATCCGAATCTGTCACCTCTGTCTGACTCAAATGTGACTGTCCTGTGCTTTAGGTCCAGCTACACTTCGTTTTGACCGCCAATAACAATCTGTCAATTTGGCATCACGCGTACTGTGTCCATTCCAGGGTGATTCAGGCAGCTCTAATTCAGGAACAATTGTTTACATTATCACAGCATTTCCTCTTCGCACACATTGTAGAAACCAGTTCCGTCCTCTGGCCTAGTTTACAACACCTATAAAACATTAATTAGCGATGAAAATGGAGTTAGTAGAAAGAAATCTAACGAAACAGCAATCGTTGACTTCTCAAAGACATAGAACTAAACTAAACTCCGTCCGAAGAGGCCTTGGAAGGCCCAACGGTGCCGACCGGCAGCCGTGTCATACTCAGCACACAGGCGTCACTGGATGCGGAAATGGAGGGGCATGTAGTCAGCACACCGCTCTCCCTGCCGTACGTCAGTTTACGAGACTGGAGCCGCTGCTTCTCAATCAAGTAGCTCCTCAATTTTCCTCACAAGGGCTGAGTGCACCCCGCTTGCCAACAGCGCTCTTCAGACCGCATGGTCACCCATCCAAGTGCTAGCCCAGCCCGACAGCTCTTAACTTCGGTGATCTGACGGCAACCGGTGTTACCACTGCGGCAAGGCCGTTGCCTCAGAGACGTAAACAACAATTACTTAAATTGTGGCCTACTTATCCACCTATGTGAAGACAGTGATACAATCAATAATGATTTACTGCTTAGGAAACGCGTTTGGTCATAATAAGACTTCTACTAAAGTTGCAGAAGATGATTAACTTGCATAACTCAGAAAAACTTTTTCACAGTGTGTACTGGACTACGCTCTTTGCAATTTTGAAGACAGCAGCGATAAAATACAGGGACCGAAAGGTTTTTACTACTTGCACAGAAGCTATATTGTAGACTACAACAGTCGAAGGATGTCATTCAGTTTGTATACTGAGCAATCTGGGAAAGAAACTAAGAAAAAATTTAGAAAGGGAATTAAAGTTCAACGAGAAGATATAAAAATTTTATGGGTTTCCGATGACATGGTGTTCTGACAAATACTACAAAGGACTTGGAAGAGCAACTGGATGCAATGGATAGAAATTATAAGATGTCAAACAATAAAAGTATAACAAAGGTAATGGATGCAGTCGAATTAAAGAAGGTGAAGACTGAGGGAATTAGATAAGAAAATGAAACACTGAAAGTAGTAGAAAAAAATTGTTCAAATGGCTCTGACCTCTATGGGACTTAACATCTGAGGTCAGCAGTCCCCTAGAACTTAGAACTACTTAAACCTAACTAACCTAAGGACATCACACACATCCATGCTCGAGGCGACCATAGCAGCGGCGTGGTTCCGGACTGAAGCGCCTAGAACCGCTCGGTCACAGAGGCCGGCTCTGCTTGTTTACATATCTCTGTATTTGAATATGCATACCCATACCAATTTCTTTGGCGCTTGAGTGTAGTTCAGTAATGTTATTTATAATGTGAAAATAGGCACAATGAATTGACACCCTGAACTTAGACCCAGCTGTGGTTTAATTTACACTACTGGCCATTAAAATTGCTACACCAGGAAGAAATGCAAATGATAGACGGGTATTCATTGGACAAATATATTATACTAGAACTGAAATGTGATTACATTTTCGCCGGCCGGAGTCGCCGAGCGGTTCTAGGCGCTACAGTCTGGAACCGCGCGGCCGCTACAGTCGCAGGTTCGAATCCTGCCTCGGGCATGGATGTGTGTGATGTCCTTAGGTTAGTTAGGTTTAAGTAGTTCTAAGTTCTAGGTGACTGATGACCTCAGAAGTTAAGTCCCATAGTGCTCAGAGCCATTTCAACCATTTTTTGATTACATTTTCACGCAATTTGGGTGCATAGATCCTTAGAAATCAGTACCCAGAACAACCACCTCTGGCCGTAATAACGGCCTTGATACGCGTGGACATTGAGTCAAACAGAGCTTGGATGGCGTGTACAGGTACAGCTGCCCATGCAGCTTCAACACGATACCACAGTTCATCAAGAGCAGTGACTGGCGTATTGTGACGAGCCAGTTGCTCGGCCACCATTGACCAGGCGTTTTCAGTTGGTGAGAAATCTGAAAACTGTGCTGGCTAGGGCAGCAGTCGAACATTTTCTGTATCCAGAAACGCCCGTACAGGACCTGCAACATGCGGTCGTGCATTATCCTGCTGAAATGTAGGGTTTCGCAGGGATCGAATGAAGGGTAGAACCACGGGTCGTAACACATCTGAAATGTAACGTCCGCTGTTCAAAGTGCCGTCAATGCGAACAAGAGGTGACCGAGACGTGTAACCAATGGCTCCCTGCCGCCGTTGGATAAGCAGCTGCAGCAACAAGTCGTATACTCCTAGCTCACTCATTTGTTACATAGTTTAATTCTTGATTTCTTTGCGTGTTTTTGGTACTTGCATTGTTTAATTCATAAATTTCGGGCGTATTATAGTATTTGAGAGTTGTAGCATCGCGTTTTAGTACCTGAATAGTGTAAATTCGCGTAGTCGTTTGTCTTCTGTTTTTGTTTTGAACGGCCAGTGTCGGTTGGTCACAGTCAGTGTGCTCCCTGCCGCCGTTGGATAAGCAGCTGCAGCAGCAAGTCGTATACTCCTAGCTCACTCATTTGCTACATAGTTTAATTCTTAATTTCTCTGCGTGTTTTTGGTACTTGCATTGTTTAATTCATAAATTTCGGGCGTATTATAGTATTTGAGAGTGTAGCATCGCGTTTTAGTACCTGAATAGTGTAAATTTGCGTAGTCTCCTTCCGCCGCCGAGCATTGTCAGCAGTGCGCAAGTAGCAGCATTACTGCATTTACTAGGCAATCTTGTATTTTAATAACCGTTTAAATTTTGTCGATTTGTTTGCGCTCTCTGTAGATTAGTTCAGACGTTCTTTGCAGAACAGTTTTTAGCATGGATAGGGACTGCAACTGCTGTGTTCGGATGCAGGCTGAGTTGGCATCGCTTCGCTCCCAGCTTCAGGCAGTGTTGGCTTCGGTCACACAGCTTGAGGCTGTTGCCAATGGACATCACTGTAGGGGTCCGGATGGGGGTTTGTCGGGGACGGCCAGCTCGTCCCACGCATCCCCTGATCGGACTACGACTGTGGTTGCCCGGGATACTGCCGGCATTGAGGCTGATCCCTCACCTGTGGTAGAGTGGGAGGTCGTTTCAAGGTGTGGCAGGGGGCGAAAGACATTCCGGAGGGCTGAACGGAAAGCCTCTCCAGTTTGTCTGACGAACCGGTTTCAGGCTCTGTCTCAGGCTGATACTGATCTTCGGCCTGACATGGCTGCTTGTCCTGTTCCAGAGGTTGCTCCTCAGTCTGCAAGATCCGGGCAGTCGCAGAGGGTGGGCTTACTGGTAGTTGGGAGCTCCAACGTCAGGCGCGTAATGGGGCCCCTTAGGGAAATGGCAGCAAGAGAGGGGAAGAAAACCAATGTGCACTCCGTGTGCATACCGGGGGGAGTCATTCCAGATGTGGAAAGGGTCCTTCCGGATGCCATGAAGGGTACAGGGTGCACCCATCTGCAGGTGGTTGCTCATGTCGGCACCAATGATGTGTGTCGCTATGGATCGGAGGAAATCCTCTCTGGCTTCCGGCGGCTATCTGATTTGGTGAAGACTGCCAGTCTCGCTAGCGGGATGAAAGCAGAGCTCACCATCTGCAGCATCGTCGACAGGACTGACTGCGGACCTTTGGTACAGAGCCGAGTGGAGGGTCTGAACCAGAGGCTGAGACGGTTCTGCGACCGTGTGGGCTGCAGATTCCTCGACTTGCGCCATAGGGTGGTGGGGTTTCGGGTTCCGCTGGATAGGTCAGGAGTCCACTACACGCAACAAGCGGCTACACGGGTAGCAGGGGTTGTGTGGCGTGGGCGGGGTGGTTTTTTAGGTTAGATGGCCTTGGGCAAGTACAGAAAGGGCAACAGCCTCAACGGGTGCGGGGCAAAGTCAGGACATGCGGGGACCAAGCAGCAATCGGTATTGTAATTGTCAACTGTCGAAGCTGCTTTGGTAAAGTACCAGAACTTCAAGCGCTGATAGAAAGCACCGAAGCTGAAATCGTTATAGGTACAGAAAGCTGGATTAAGCCAGAGATAAATTCTGCCGAAATTTTTACAAAGGTACAGACGGTGTTTAGAAAGGATAGATTGCATGCAACCGGTGGTGGAGTGTTCGTCGCTGTTAGTAGTAGTTTATCCTGTAGTGAAGTGGATAGTTCCTGTGAATTATTATGGGTGGAGGTTACACTCAACAACCGAACTAGGTTAATAATTGGCTCCTTTTACCGACCTCCCGACTCAGCAGCATTAGTGGCAGAACAACTGAGAGAAAATTTGGAATACATTTCACATAAATTTTCTCAGCATGTTATAGTCTTAGGTGGAGATTTCAATTTACCAGATATAGACTGGGACACTCAGATGTTTAGGACGGGTGGTAGGGACAGAGCATCGAGTGACATTACACTGAGTGCACTATCCGAAAATTACCTCGAGCAATTAAACAGAGAACCGACTCGTGGAGATAACATCTTGGACCTACTGATAACAAACAGACCCGAACTTTTCGACTCTGTATGTACAGAACAGGGAATCAGTGATCATAAGGCCGTTGCAGCATCCCTGAATACGGAAGTTAATAGGAATATAAAAAAAGGGAGGAAGGTTTATCTGTTTAGCAAGAGTAATAAAAGGCAGATTTCAGACTACCTAACAGATCAACACGAAAATTTCTGTTCCGACACTGACAATGTTGAGTGTTTATGGAAAAAGTTCAAGGCAATCGTAAAATGCGTTTTAGACAGGTACGCGCCGAGTAAAACTGTGAGGGACGGGAAAAACCCACCGTGGTACAACAACAAAGTTAGGAAACTACTGCGAAAGCAAAGAGAGCTCCACTCCAAGTTTAAACGCAGCCAAAACCTCTCAGACAAACAGAAGCTAAACGATGTCAAAGTTAGCGTAAGGAGGGTTATGCGTGAAGCGTTCAGTGAATTCGAAAGTAAAATTCTATGTACCGACTTGACAGAAAATCCTAGGAAGTTCTGGTCTTACGTTAAATCAGTAAGTGGCTCGAAACAGCATATCCAGACACTACGGGATGATGATGGCATTGAAACAGAGGATGACACGCGTAAAGCTGAAATACTAAACACCTTTTTCCAAAGCTGTTTCACAGAGGAAGACCGCACTGCAGTTCCTTCTCTAAATCCTCGCACAAACGAAAAAATGGCTGATATCGAAATAAGTGTCCAAGGAATAGAAAAGCAACTGGAATCACTCAATAGAGGAAAGTCCACTGAACCTGACGGGATACCAATTCGATTCTACACAGAGTATGCGAAAGAACTTGCCCCCCTTCTAACAGCCGTGTACCGCAAGTCTCTAGAGGAACGGAGGGTTCCAAATGATTGGAAAAGAGCACAGATAGTCCCAGTCTCCAAGAAGGGTCGTCGAGCAGATGCGCAAAACTATAGACCTATATCTCTGACGTCGATCTGTTGTAGAATTTCAGAACATGTTTTTTGCTCGAGTATCATGTCGTTTTTGGAAACCCAGAATCTACTATGTAGGAATCAACATGGATTCCGGAAACAGCGATCGTGTGAGACCCAACTCGCTTTATTTGTTCATGAGACCCAGAATATATTACATACTTGCTCCCAGGTAGATGCTATTTTTCTTGACTTCCGGAAGGCGTTCGATACAGTTCCGCACTGTCGCCTGATAAACAAAGTAAGAGCCTACGGAATATCAGACCAGCTGTGTGGCTGGATTGAAGAGTTTTTAGCAAACAGAACACAGCATGTTGTTATCAATGGAGAGACGTCTACAGACGTTAAAGTAACCTCTGGCGTGCCACAGGGGAGTGTTATGGGACCATTGCTTTTCACAATATATATAAATGACCTAGTAGATAGTGTCGGAAGTTCCATGCGGCTTTTCGCGGATGATGCTGTAGTATACAGAGAAGTTGTAGCATTAGAAAATTGTAGCGAAATGCAGGAAGGTCTGCAGCGGATAGGCACTTGGTGCAGGGAGTGGCAACTGACCCTTAACATAGACAAATGTAATGTATTGCGAATACATAGAAAGAAGGATCCTTTATTGTATGATTATATGATAGCGGAACAAACACTGGTAGCAGTTACTTCTGTAAAATATCTAAGAGTATGCGTGCGGAACGATTTGAAGTGGAATGATCATATAAAATTAATTGTTGGTAAAGCGGGTACCAGGTTGAGATTCATTGGGAGAGTGCTTAGAAAATGTAGTCCATCAACAAAGGAGGTGGCTTACAAAACACTCGTTCGACCTATACTTGAGTATTGCTCATCAGTGTGGGATCCGTACCAGATCGGTTTGACGGATGAGATAGAGAAGATCCAAAGAAGAGCGGCGCGTTTCGTCACAGGGTTATTTGGTAACCGTGATAGCGTTACGGAGATGTTTAATAAACTCAAGTGGCAGACTCTGCAAGAGAGGCGCTCTGCATCGCGGTGTAGCTTGCTCGCCAGGTTTCGAGAGTGTGCGTTTCTGGATGAGGTATCGAATATATTGCTTCCCCCTACTTATACCTCCAGAGGAGATCACGAATGTAAAATTAGAGAGATTAGAGCGCGCACGGAGGCTTTCAGACAGTCGTTCTTCCCGCGAACCATACGCGACTGGAACAGGAAATGGAGGTAATGACAGTGGCACGTAAAGTGTCCTCCGCCACACCACCGTTAGGTGGCTTGCGGAGCATAAATGTAGATGTAGATGTAGATACCATCTCGCCAGGTGATACGCCAGTATGGCGATGACGAATACACGCTTCGAGTGTGCGTTCACCGTGATGTCGCCAAACACGGATGTGACCATCATGATGCTGTAAACATAACCTGGATCATCCGAAAAAATGACGTTTTGCCATTCGTGCACCCAGGTTCTTCGTTGAGTACACCATCGCAGGCGCTCCTGTCTGTGATGCAGCGTCAAGGGTAACCGCAGTCATGTCCTCCGAGCTGATAGTCCATGCTGCTGCAAACGTCGTTGAACTATTCGTGCAGATGGTTGTTGTCTTGCAAACGTCCCCATCTGTTGACTAAGGGATGGAGACGTGGCTGCACTATCCGTTACAGCCATTCCGATAAGATGCCTGTCATCTCGGCTGCTAGTGATATGAGGCCATTGGGATCCAGCACGGCGTTCCATATTACCCTCCTGAACCCACCGACTCCATATTCTGCTAACACTCATTGGATCTCGACCAACGTGAGCAGCAATGTCGCGATACGATAAACCGCTACCGCAATAGGCTACAATCCTACCTTTATCAAAGTCGGAAATGTGATGGTACACATTACTCCTCCTTACACGAGGCATCACAACAACGTTTCACCAGACAACGCCGGTCAACTGCTGTTTGTGTACGAGAAATCGGTTGGAAACTTTCCTCATGTCAGCACGTTGTAGGTGTCGCCACCGGCGCCAACCTTGTGTGAATGCTCTGAAAAGCTAATCATTTGCATATCACAGCATCTTCTTCCTGTCGGTTAAATTTCGCGTCTGTAGCACATCATCTTCCCTTTTTTCCCTTTTTTAAAAGGGAGCAGTTAGATGCATGGGAGGCAACGGCAGCACAATATGGAATGCATTTCTCTGCAAAGAAAAGTGAAATAATTGTCACAACAAGGAAGAAGAATAGGCCAAATGTGGATATAACTTGTGGAGGGGAAAAACTACAAGTGGTAGAGAACTTCAAGCACCTGGGAAGCGTGATTGAAAGTAAGGGGGTAAACGCAATGGAAATAAATGAAAGGTGCAGAAAAGCAGGGCAGTTCTACAAATGCATTAGGGGGCTTATTTGGAGCAAGGAGGTGCCACAGAAATCCAAGGGAATTATATACCGAACCTACTTTGTCCCCATATTGGCATACGGAAGTGAGACATGGGTAATGCACAAAAGCGACAAAAGTAGAATACAGGCTAGTGAAATGAAGTTCCAGAGGAGCAGGTTGGGTGTAACAAGACGAGACAGATTGCGAAATGTGTATGTGAGGGAAAGACTAAAGGAGGAACCAGTACAGGACAGGATAGAAAAATCAAGACTGCAGTGGTATGGACACATGAAGAGAATGGATGAGGGAAGAATTCCAAAGAGGATGTTTGATCTGCAACTGGAGGGGAAGAGGCCCAGAGGAAGCCCAAGAGATAGATGGGTGAAGGGAGTGAAGGAATGTGTGATGAGAAGAGGAGAGAACTGGACGAAGGTGGAAGAGGGGGAATGGTGGAAAGACAGAACACGATGGAGAGGCTTGTGTTCCCGACAGACCCAGCCAGTGGCTGGAAACTGTCCAAGATGATGATGATGATGAGCACGTCATCTTCGTGGTGTAGCAATTTTAATGGCAAGTAGTGTAGTTTACGTAATTAAGGTATATAAATTTGTTTTCACTTTAGAATGTAAGCATTCTGTATCTTTGGAGGTGAGTTGTCCATAACATTGCACAAAGTGATGAAAGAATGAATAAGTATGATTGTTAGTAGCACGTATCGTGGGTATCCTTGTGAGGGTCGGGTAACGACAGTGGACTCTGCTCCTTTAACCGTTAGTTACGTGACAGTCTCCCCGCGAATGCACTGTTGCAAGCGAAGCCAGCTGTGGCGTCAGGAGGAAGCGAGCAGTAATTGAGCCGGCCATTAGCAGACAGACGCGGTGTTCCAGGAAGGCTGCAGGAAGCCCGCGCTACGGTCGCTGCAGCGGTGTGCGATCGGGCGCGCATCTTCTGGGAAACGCAAATCTAGGAGGCGAGTGGACCACGTCCAGCTGGCAACGGAGAGAGTCGCGTGCGCGTGGAGAGGCCCCGGGATCAGCTGATCCTCTCAGCTGTACCACCACAGTGTCTCACTGCGGGACCATTCAGTATATACTAGAGCAGGGCTTTCCAACGTGTGGTCCGCGGACCCCTTAGGGGTCCGCCGGCTCTTTCTAGGGGGTCCGCGGCCACCTGTCACCAAATCGTGTAAAATAATAAAATTATTGAATAAAAATGTGAAAATTAAATTCATCACTTTTTTTTCGTGTGAAAAACATGTGTACTTTTATTTCAGGTCGTATCCCCAAGCAGCCTTTGCGGTTCCTCAGTGAGAACGTATACACAGTTTAGTGCCGGAGAATGCGGCTTCTCTGATCGACTGTTTCGCAACAATACGGGGGTCGTTTGTGCGCCGGCTCACGGCGCTAGATGCGCTGAAACCTTTTACGCATGCGCGGAGCGAGCTCTGTCGACCAATCACAGCGCTCGCTGGCACGCATGCGGCCCCAGGCATTATTAAATGTTAAACTTGCTTTGTCAGTGCACTACCTATTTCATAAGTCGATATTTGACCAGTTTATTACTTCTAACATGGATCGGTGGCTGAAGTCAGGATCATTGAAGAAGGGTGCAGTTTCTCCATCGCCTTCACAACAAGGGAAGTTTCCTGTTGAAATGAATGAGGAGGGAGGACGACCAAAGGAAGACTTTACATACATTTCATTTTTCTTCGGATTTCACGAGAAACCACACACACACACACGACTGTTACGAAATATGCGTGCTCCTTACACAACAGTAGCCAAACAGTGGAAGTGAACAGACCATAAGCGGCAGCTTGTCAATAGCGAACAGTTTGGACGTGACGCTGATTGCTCTTGGAGGAAGGCAGTTCCATCGTGTGAAATTTCAATTACCAAGCAATTTTAATCAGGCTATAGTGTATTGAACAAAGGGAGTAAATCCACTAGTAAGTGTCTGGATACAGTGGGAACTCAAATTGGATCGGTAATTTCAAGTTGTTTTCATTCATCTCTAAACCAAAAACTATTGACACTTCGGGGGGGGGGGGGGGGTCATTGGGAACATGGCACTTGCATTAAGAAGCTTTCAGTTCCCATGGGTTTCGCTCTGAAATGTAAAGTTACTGTGCTCTTGATTGACTAGGGGTCCGCCATGGATTTTCGACTGAAGAAGGGGTTCGCCAGCTGAAAAGGTTGGGAGGATCTGTACTAGAGGAAATGACAAATGAACTCCTACAGTCTGGTTAAAATTACTTGCTAGTTGACACTTCTAGCGTTGGAGGTGGTTTCCTCCAACGAGAGTGTTCAACGTCACGCCCAAACCGCGCACTGTTAGCAAACTGCCACAACAATTGGTCAGTTCCCTTCCAGTTACTTCTCCAGCATTCTTTCTTTATATGCTTTGATCCCAAATAATGGGTCTGGCACTTTTATTTCGTATTTCATCATGCATGATACCCACACCATAAACAACAAACACACATAACGCTGCTAGAAAACTACACACGTTTCATACACAGCACTAACTAAACACTACTGGATACTACGCACAACACGCGATTCAGCGTCACAGATGCGGTTATCATAATCACAGAGATCGGCTTACACTAGTTAAGCTTCGCACGACGTTGCGTGAAACCGTGTTTTTGTAGGGTGCTATTCATCATTACGACTGGCTGTCACAATAAAATAAACAACTTTACACAGCGTTGTACAAGGGCAGTTCAATAAAGAATGATCACAATTTTTTTTGACAACATACCTTTATTCATCCTCATCATTTTGATGGTCCTTCCCAAAGTAGTTTCCCATGAATAATGCACCTGTCCCAGCGTTTCTGCCAGTCTTCAAATACATGCTGCAAACCATTTTTTGAGAGGTCCTTCAAAGTCGCTTCCGCAGCCTTCACCACTGCTTCTGATGATTGATCATGCCTCCCACGAAGGCGTTTCTTCATGTTAGGGAATAGAAAAAAGTCACATGCGGCTAAATCCGGACTATAGGGAGGGTGAGGAATGCACTTTGTAAGTAGGCTGTTTAGGTTTTTATGTCGGTAACGCCACGTAGCGCTCTGTACGAAAATCACTGACTGTGCTGTGTGCAGTCTGTGGCTGGTTGGCATTGTTGGAATATTCGCTATTGCAGTGTTGGACAGTTGGATGTGAACAGCGCGTAGCGTTGGGCAGTTGGAGGTGAGCCACCAGCTGTGGTGGATGTGGAGAGAGAGATGCCAGAGTTCTGAGAGGTTACTATAAGCGGACGACCTGGACGTGAGTCCGCCAGATAAAGGAAATTTGTAAAGATGGATGTCATGAATTGATGGATCTATATATGATGACTTTTGAACATTATTAAGGTAAATACAGTGTTTGTTCTCTATCAAAATCTTTCAAGTGGTAACTATGGCTATCAGTAATTAGTGCCTTCAGTAGTTAGAATCTTTTATTTAGCTGGCAGTATTGGCGCTCGCTGTATTGCAGTAGTTCGAGTAACGAAGATTTTTGTGAGGTAAGTGATTCATGAAAGGTATAGGTTATTGTTAGTCAGGACCATTCTTTTGTGGGGATTATTGAAAGTCAGACTGCGTTGCGCTAAAAATATTGTGTGTCAGTTTATTGATGATCAGAATAAGTTAAGAGAGAAATGTCTGAGTACGTTCAGTTTTGCTCAGCTGTTTGAAAGCCAAATAACGTAAGCGGTTTTCCAACAGTCATTTTTAATTTTTTCTAAGGGGACGTTTCAACTTCACTTTGATTTTTGCAAGATATTCAGCAACAACATAAGCAATATGCAAGGGCGATTCTAGAATCGGTCAAGGGGGGGGGGGGGGGGGTGCTAACGGGGGAGGGGGGGGCGGGGGGGGGGGGTTTGGGGGAATGGAATATCGCTTAACAAAAGGAGAGTTGGGGTCCTCCTCTGAGAAATTGTTAAATTTTGGGTTTTCTTAAAGTTGTTTTGGCTAACTGTTTTGGAGTTCAGGGTAAAAAAAATGTGTATTAATAAATAATAAGTTAAATGATATTTATTGGTTTAGATAGTAAGCTATTTGCCGCTCTTATTCTTTTGGTAAAATGTGTTTGAAATACATTGCAACCTATATTGCTACATATTTATAAAAAAATGATTGAATCTGTTGGAGTAATATATTCGCTGATTTCTTAAGTCGTTTATTCAGTGTAATATGAATTCCATTGGGGGGGGGGGGGGTATAGCTCCCCCTCTTGCCACCACCCCTGGCAATATGCGGCGGCGCATTATCGTGGTGCAGCATCCAGACTGGTGCACTGAAATATGGTCTTTTGCACCTGATATGGACTTGCAATATTTTCAGGACATCCCTGTAGTATTGTCCAGTTACTGATGTGTATGCAGGTACAACATACTGATAAACCATTCCATGAATATCAAAGAATGATATGACTGTACCTTTCCCTGCAGAAGCAACCACTTCTACTTTTTTGGGGGTTGATGATGAAGGAGATTTCCACACTGAGCTTTGCTGTTTGCTCTCAGGATCAAAATGACGCAGCCAAGTTTCATTAGCAGTGATTACATTTGAAAGAAACTCCGGATCTTCCTCTAACATCAACTTTAATTGCATGCAGACCTGCACGTGAATGTCCTTTTGTCCGGGAATCAACAGACCTGGAACCCATCGTGCACAAACACCTGTCATGTGTAACACAGGCCAACGATTGAAAAACTTTTTTGCTGAAAATACGTTCTTTAGGGTGGTAAATCCAAATAGGATACTTAAAGAACTGTATCACCCACCATTTCTTCATATTTTACAGTTAAATTTATAAAATGACACGATGTTTTAAAGAATTTAACAGCTTTTATATAGTTAAAATAATTTAAAAAGGAGTTGTAATGAATGTAGATGACGTTGGTAGCACTGCTGAAAAACATTTACTGGCAAAAAAGGTCGATTCTATTTTTGTGTTAACAGATGGTGTTTTGTTTACTGTCAACCTAACCTCATTTTCCCGTTTCCTGTACATGTGCTCAGTACAATGTCTAATCGTGGTTGTAAAAACTGTGCTGACAGTTTTTGTCATATTTGTGGTCAATTTGTGATTAAATAACACCAAAGAAACATTACAGACTTCGTTAAAAAGGTTTATCTATCATACTTTGGATCTAAACCTGGTGATTAAGATAAATCTTGGACGCTGCATAAGGTATGTTATGTGTGTGTTGAAGATCTGAGAAAATGGTCAAAAAAGGAGAAAAAAGCCTTTAGATTTGCTGTTCCTATGATATGGAGGGAGTCAAGAAATCATTCCGATGATTGCTACTTTTGCAGTGTTGATATTACTGGCTATAATTCGAAAACAAGAAGTTAATAAGGTACCCTAACCTTCCATCCGCCATCTGACCAGTAGGGCATGGTGTAGATTTGCCAGTTCCTGAACCACCAGATGATTTAAATTCTATTCCAACAGAAACATTTTCTGATGTACAAGCTGATATAGATGAACCAAATGATGACGAATTCCATTGTAGGCCCTAATACAGAAAGTCTAGAGCCCAAATTGTTTACTCAGAGCGAGCTTAACGATTTGGTTACGGATCTGGGCTTAACGAAAGAAAAAGCTGAATTGAATGGCCCTAGATTAAAAGAAAAGAACTTATTGGCAGTTGGAAGCAGCATATATATATATATATATATATATATATATATATATATATATATATATATATATATATATATATATAGAAAGAGAGAGCAGCGATTTTCCAAGCTTTTTCAACAAGAGGGAGATTTAGTGTACTGCTTAGACATTCCCAGTCTGACGAATGAGTTTGGTATTGAATACAAAAAGGAAGATTTGAGGCTGTTTATTGATTCATCCAAAACTAGTTTAAAGGCTGTTTTATTACACAATGGTAACATGTTGGACATTCTGTACATATGAAAGAAAGCTATGAAAACCTAGAAATAGTGCTAGATAAAATATGCTATTCTGCTCATGGTTGGATGATACGTGGAGATCTAAAAGTAACATGCATGGTCCTTGGACAGCAAGGTGGCTTTACCAAATTTCCATGTTTCTTGCGTGAATGGGACAGAAGGGCTAGGGATTAACATTGGTGCAGAAAGATCTTTAACACATGGTGAGAAGAACATTCTACGCAAAAACCTTGTAGACCCAAAACATGTACTTCTACCACCTCTACATATAAAGTTAGGCCTAATGAAACAGTTTGTAAAGGCTTTGCCTAAAGATGGACCATGTTTTAGGTATCTCTGCCAAAAGTTTCCACACCTTTCAGAAGCTAAACCAAAATAAGGCGTCTTAGTCGGACCTGACATTAGAAAATTGATGTTTGATGTTAACTTTGAATCAACAATGACCTTAAATGAGAAAGAAGCATGGATATCATTCAAGCAAGTCGTTACAAAGTTCTTAGGACATAAAAAAGACCCAGAATATGTTTCTGTTATAGCTAAAATGTTAATAAAGTTTAAAACTTCAGGATGTTTAATGAGCCTGAAAGCTCACTTTTTGAACAGTCACCTTGATTACTTCCCGGACAATGTGGGAGATGTTAATGAGGAGCAAGGAGAGCGTTTTCCCCAGGACATTAAAGTGATGGAAAAACGCTATCAAGGCCGCTGGAACACCAACATGATGGGGGACTAATGTTGCTCATTTTATCGATAAGTTCAGCAAGTGACTCAATGTAGAAAAAGCTACACAAGAAGCTTCAAAGAAAAAAGAGAATGACAATACAAACCAATTCCAGCTGACAAGTCAAACCTCTATTATCACATATCATTGTTTCAACTAGCTTACTGTAAACACAAACCATGCTTATTTTGAAACAAAGCGTTTCATTCATTTCCCCATTTACCGTATAGCATAGGATTTTTTTTACTTTATAATAAAAAGCATATTGCTCGAAAACTATGGGTGATACAAAAAAAACTAAGGCTGGATGTGGATTCAGCTCATAAAAATCTATAAAGATCAGCTATCAAAACAAAAAAGTTTTTTAAACAAATTTTTTTGTTGGCATGTATAATTTTTCAGTCACCAACGTGTGGGTGGCACCCAATGAAATGTTCAGTACTTCAAAAAGTGATCTTTAGGTAATTCGTCGATTCTCTCTCACAATGACAGCAGGAGTGTTGATGTTTTCTTCCGTAAGAGCAGTAACTGGAGCGCGAGGTCCACCTTCCTTTGAAATTGATTGTTTACCCTTTCTAAACCACCTTCGAGCTGTGCTGAAGAACACTCTCTCCATAGGCCTTGTATATAGGCCTCGGCTGAAGATTTTTTGAGACGAAAGCCGAATTTCAAAGCCGCATGTTGTTCCTCGCACGTTACCTCCATTGCAGCGGTAGGCGATACTGAACATGTCTGACCTTGCCTGCCTCTCACAGGCAGGAACCAGGAGTCCCAACAATGAAACTACTACGGCGTGTTTGTTGCACATTAAGCTAACAGAATATCGTAAGACTAAATTTTAGCACGAGAAATTATGACCATAGAAATTCTGATCATTCTTTATTGAAGATCCCACGTACTTTAGAGCGATGGTTAGCGTATTAATCGGCTATGCTGACAGTCGTAGGTTCGAATTTCGTCAACTACTGTGTAATTTTTTTTTATTTCTAAATCAAATCAAAAGAGTTTGGTTATCATTTATGTTCCAGTAAATGGTTTAAATGTAATCTTTTTATTTCTAATCCTTTGTCATGTCATTTTCATCAGACTTCTTTATTTTCTCTTATTTTTGTGCCTATCATTCTGTTTTCGTCTGTAATCTGCCTGTGTCGTCTATAATCTGCAACAAGTGCCAACGAGGACTGCTCGCCGTTGTGGTAAGGCGGCAGCTCGTGTAGCCTGTGACAGGATAGTTTCATGTACACAATGATAGTAAAAAAGACTTTTTATGTCTTGGGTTCGCTGTTAGAGGTTAACTTTAATAGCCGTGAACAAAGTGATCCTGATTTTAGTTGGCTCCGCCTCAGATTGCTGACCACATCTTCCTCGGATACATTACACACCACGAGGTTGTGGTTAGTTTAGCACATGAGTTTAAATTCAGTGCTGCAAAACCCGTCTGCTGCCGCAGTGCAGTCATTGGTCGCTTAAAATCAGCTGTCGACAGAGCATCTCCCATTTCCGGCACACCTTGCGGCGTGAGGCAGCCACAGACAGCAGGTGCGGCTGCAGCAAGCAGCGGCCGGCGCAGTTAGCGGTACGGGACACACCACAACAGCGGAGTGACAGCCAGCTGTGCAGCCCACAGCTATGACAATCAGCGGCAGTACGTCGACGGGAAAAAGTAACATAAGTGTTACGCTTACATACGTTACTTATCAGTCTAAGATTTTTGATTGGAATATTAGTATTTGTAAAATGTATGCGGTAAAGGAAGTACGAGAGTCACTCCAAAAGAAATGGTTCAAATGGCTCTGAGCACTATGGGACTTAACATCTACGGTCATCAGTCCCCTGGAACTTAGAAGTACTTAAACCTAACCAACCTAAGGACATCACACAACACCCAGTCATCACTAGGTAGAAAAAATCCCTGACCCCGCCAGGAATCGAACCCGGGAACCAAAAGAAATGCACACTATTTTTGTAAAAATACAGTTTTCATTCTGCATGTGTGAAAGTTTTACAGTGTGTAGATACATCCTTCCCGCTTGTTTTCAATCTTAGCTCAACCTGTTCGCGTGAGTGGCGCCGTCACAGCATGTCTTCAAGATGGCTGCTACAATTGACGTGCGTCAGAAGCAACGTGCTGTCATAGAATTCCTGTGCTGTGAAAACGAGACAGTGGGAAACATCCACAAGAGGTTCAAAAAGGTGTATGGAGATGCTGCTATCCATCGCAGTACAGTTAGTCGGTGGGCAAGCAGGATACGTGATGGAAGCGGGCACGGCAATATTGAGGATTGTCCTCGCAGCGGCAGGCCTCGTACTGCACACACTCCATACAATGTGCAGAGAGTTAACGAATTAATGACTGCTGACAGACGCATCACAGTGAGCGAATTGTCACGCTACGTTGGGATAGGGGAAGAAAGTGTTTGCAGAATACTGAAAGTGTTGACGTTAAAAAATGTTTGTGGCAGGTGGGTTCCCAGGATGTTGATAGTACTGTGACAGGTGATGAAACATGGCTCCATCATTTTTCACCAGAGACGAAGAGGCAATCAATGGAGTTGTATCATGCAAATTGACCCAAGAAGAAAAAATTCAAAACCACACCCTCTGCAGGAAAAGTTACGGCTACGGTGTTTTTCGATTCCGAAGGACTCTTGCCAAGTGGAACCACCATAAATTCTGATGCATATGTGACGACACTGAAGAAACTTCAAGCTCGACTGAGTCGTGTTCGACCACATCGGCAAAAGCAGGATGTTTAGCTGTTTCACGACAACGCACGGCCACATGTCAGTCAAAAAACCATGGAAGCGATCACAAAACTCGGATGGACAACACTGAAACACGTGCCTTGCAGTCCTGACCTGGCTCCGTGTGACTATCATCTGTTTGGGAAACTAAAAGATTGTCTTCGTGGAACAAGGTTTGAAGATGATGACTCCCTTGTGCAAGCTGCCATACAGAATTCTACCATGCGGGTATACAGGTGCTGGTTCCAAGATGGCGTAAGGCAGTTGAGAGTGTTGGAAATTATGTGGAGAAATGAAAATATTGTTTCTAGAGGATGTATCTACACACTGTAAAACTTTCAAACATGTAGAATAAAAGATGGATTAAAAAAAAATAGTGTGCATTTCTTTTGAAGTGATCCTCGTAAGTCATTGTACAGCATCAGATGACACTTTGCCAACTCAGGATGATCAGTATATAAGATCTACGCTAAAATCAATTTAGCAAGAACAAAAAATAGCAGGAAAAGAATATAAGGAGGCACTAATAGAAAGTAAGGAGCCATTATGTAAAACACTAAATAAAATATATAAGGATTTTAAAGACGGTCAGGTAGGAACAGCTCGGATTACCGCTACGTTCGATGCTTTGGAGCAAAATTTTACAAATCTTGAAACTAAAACTGAGGGCTGCTGTCATGAAGTAGATTATGAAACAAAAGAATGGGGTAAAAAGTTAGAAGTTTGTAAGACGGAAATGAATCAAGAGACTGACCATAAAACCAAGAAGTTAAATGAGGATTTTAGAGATCAAAAAGGGTAATAAAAACAACAATTAATATCTTTAATAATGTAAGACAAGAGCAAACCAAAGCTACCAAAGCACATATCGAAAATGACCATGAAATGCTTAGTTGTAACATTTCATATTGAGAGGCACCCACATGCCTTTCTCATACTGTGGCATCAAGCAGTCAGGCCTGCAAGATGAGTGGTCCACCAAGTGAGTGGATTCATTCTTATTTATCGAGTAACATGAACTCTCGTACTCACAATTAAGTTATAAATTATCCTCCTATATGAATAATACGCAACGGAAACGCACGTCTGACTATCAGTAATTTACAGAACTCTGACTGTTCACTACGCACTGGCAATACCACATTTTCTTTTTGTCTTTCATTTAACGGCTTTTAGCAACACGTGGCCATCGCACTGAATATGAATGGCGCACACATTATAAATTCTGGATATCATGACAACATACAATTCGAAGGAGAAGGCCACCAATCTTTTTCTTTTCACTATCTTATTTATCCCGATAAATTCTATAACCTAAACACACAAATTCTATAACCTACAACAATAACACGTGAGAAATTCCGCCCAGTGGGCATGGCTTTACATTGGTGATTCTCTATCTTATGGTCTCGTAATTATTTAACGCTACTGTGCACTTTATGGATAGGATGGTGGATCTTTTGTTATATCTCACACTTCGACTCTCACAATCATCATCTCGAAACTTTCCTCCAGACCTAGCGGTACAAAAGGAACATGCATAACCCACTACCTCTGAAACTACCTTGCTACTCTCCCATGCAAACCACACATACTTAAATTACATGACATACACCACACTACAACATGAAATACAACACAGGGAATAGTCATAACATTATCACTTTCAGCTTTCCCACTTCAATTAATATTTATCCCAGTTTCACACGACACTGCCCCACTTTGTAAGTCTACTTTCCTACTATGAACTCTGGAGATATATGCACGTCTTCCTGTGCAATGCAAGCCAAGTGGCGTTGCTGGATAGACGGCTGACTCACCTTGCTTCTCTCTCAGAGTATTATAGTTTGAATCAAGCGTCACATGGAAACATATCACGCAAAGTAGTATTAAGAACATATCCATCACACACACGAGTCCTCAACTGATACCATGGACGAGTACTTCTCTTTATCCTTTGTCTCATACACAGATTGAGACTCACACAGTACTCACCACGTGGAAGTACTCGCCTCTAATTTCAAGTCCTGCACACGCTACTTCTTAAATATTTCAACTTATAGTACACACGCTAGTAATTCAGCTTAACTTAAGCACACGGAAATATTTCAACTTATTGCTACACGTGGTTTCATTGCGACTGTTGGTCACTTCCGAAGATTACTACGATCCCATTAATGTTACCTGCCTGACATTTAATTCTCCCCACAAAAGTTCCTGAAATAGAGAAATTATTATTTCAAACTACTCTTAAATATTCCACATGCATACCATGTCTCCACTCTTTTGTCTTTACGGAGCACACCCAAGACAGGTCTTAACAGCACAAGATCCAGTGGCAAAATGCTGAAACATGGCTGTTCCTCAGGTCCTCTCGCACCTCTGCCGAAGTGGGGGAGCACCTGGGGGCACCTTGCTACCGTATTGGTCAGCCACATTTCAGGCGCTCAAAGCTCAGGTAAATTTCATCTCTTTGGTCCCACCAAAGGTGGCCAAAGGATCATCTCAAAGATGATCATATATTCACATTCACTACCTGCAGTTAGCAGACTACCATACATTCATTCATTTCACAGATCTCACCAAACTGGATGTAGGGGGATTTATTTTGTGGGAGTGCACATGTGATCAATTAAATAAATAAATTGTCATTCTTTCCCACACTGGTATCCGGCTTCGCTGTATTAATTGAAATTGAGTTATTTTACAAAAAAATGTGTTGTTCTGACAAAATTAATGAAGTATGTTGTACCTATTTTCAAAGTCGGGCGGTACTGTACCCTTTCAATATGTAGAATCTTCTTGTAAAGGCAACATATGAGCGATTCAGCAAAAAGTACTTGCTGATTTATGTCTCCATGCTCCTTGTCAAATATGGTGCGTCTAGGAAGCCTGTGCTGGTTGGTGTAGTTCAAATGGCTCAGAGCACTATGGGACTTAACTTCTGAGGTCATCAGTCCCCTAGAACTTAGAACTACTTAAACCTAACTAACCTAAGGACATCACACACATCCATGCCCGAGGCAGGATTCGAACCTGCGACCGTAGCGGTCGCGCGGTTCCAGACTGTAGCGCCTAGAACCGCTCGGCCACGTAGGCCGGCCCGGCCGGTGTGGCCGAGCGGTTCTAGGCGCTTCACTCTCGAACCGCGCGACCGCTACGGTCGCAGGCTCGAGTCCTGTCTCGGTCACGGACGTGTGTGATGTCCTTAGGTTAGTTAGGTTTAAGTAGTTCTAAGTTCTAGTGGACTGATGACCTCAGAGGTTAAGTCCTATAATGCTCAGAGGCATTTGAACCATTTGTTAGGAACCCTGCCTACTCGATTCACTAGACATACATATCAAACAAACCGTGCCAATGAGTTTAATTACGAAATTAAAAGAGACAATACTTAACTTTGATAATTAACCAGAGGTGTCGCAAGCAAAGGGCGACATGCAAAATAAGCAATCGTCTTCAGTATAAACAATCACAAGTCTGTGTTACATAATCAGTACAAACGAAGTAACTATCATTGACACTTCAATCCAAGTCGCTCGTCTTGAAGTTACTATTGAACTGGGGCGCCGCCAGTTGGTCACGGAGCTTATGTCCTCTTCACATAACGGGCTGCTGCTGTCGCATTGTCGTCCTGGAAAGGGGTCAGTCAACGTGCGATTGGCTGACATCTTCTCACAACCGTCTCTTCTCTATCGTTCCCGAGTGGCGTGCCGGCGGTTGACTTTACGCCGTAACATACTGAGCTGCAAGAAAAAATAGAAAATGGGAGTTAAACGAAAAGTAGAAATTTGGTGCGAACAAAAAGAAAGGAAGATGTGGTTCATGTAAGTGACGTAGCAAATTACACTAATCCGTATAAATACCATAATTTCTCTAGGAACGGAACTGTACACCCAGTAGCCTTCCTTGGACAGTTTGATTGCATCATTCCTGAAAACATGACTGAACAACAAAAAGTCAAATTCGTGGCCAATAGGTTAGAAGGAGACGCAAAATCACAGGGAACACGGGTCAGTAAATCATATAAAGCATTCTTGAATCAAGACTGGTCTTGCAGCATACATAACAGCGCGAGAGGTGAAGTATTTGTGGAAAGAAGGTTTGATGGCGGAAAAGCTATTATACCACAAATGGATTGCAGTAAGGTACCAGAAGGTCCCGTTCCGAAGTTCAATGGCGTCCAGATATCAACAAACATAGACTCGATAGTCAGCTTCCGTCAGAGGCCGCTAGCAAAAAATGGTCAAATGTATACTGCATTTGTCTATGAGAGACTAAGTTATCAATTCAGTTCTAAGAAGCATCATACAGGGGTAGATTACGTACTTGAATTTGAGAAAGTTGTGAATGAAGTGCCTCATTCTTCCACGGAAATACCACTACAACAATTATTGCATGAAATGTCAATCAGTGACATGAAAAAATATTATGAATACTAACCTCAGGGGGCAATAATGTTCTTTGGATTGCTAGGTAACTGACGATTACCAGGTACCCGAGTTAACTGACAGCATACTTAATTTTTTTTCCTACTGTTAGTTTTTTCCCTTCTTTCATTCGGAACTATATCTGTCTTTTTTAACTACCAAGTTTAAGAAGAGCAAATTTTCTTACACTGAATGTAACAACAAACAACCTTATCACAAAGACAAACTAACCCAGTAGAATAAACATCTGCATGGCACAAGTGAAAAACAGACACTCACTGGAATTATGTGGACAGGCTAGAATAAGTGAAGTATAGGGTTACGGATGCACCAGCAAGAGTACGCAGTATATAGTTACTACAAGACACCAGTAACATAGTAATGCACGTAACAAAAACGTCATACAGTACGTAGTGGAACTATTTTTTAAATATTTACAACAACGATACTCAAAGCCTTATGTTTGAAAATAGTTTAAGAATACGAAAGCAAGAAGAGGGATATTGCGTATAACACAAAGGAAATAACGCAAAATAAATGAACTGAAGGCTGCAGAAGAAGTGGACGACACTAAACCAGATACGATACGTGAATACGACAACGTACAATAGAAGCAATTCTGGGTGCAAAAAATAATGGAAATAATTAAATGTTTTTTGAGATGATGTGCAGATTGTGTCAACATAGACATAGCATTACTCTTTAGTATGAACTGAAACAGCGAAGTGGTTTCCGCTGTAATGAATTATGATGCACTGATAGGCTGGGAATAGTCCTGCCAAAGAGGTTCATGGTGAATGGAGAGTTATGGTTATTAGGGGACAGAAAAGTCGGCCAATTGTGTACAGAGAGAGGGGAAGGCGAAGTTTTGTTATTAGGCGACAGGAAAATCTTACAGTCATTTACAAAGACTGAGGGAGGAAGGGCAAAAGGCGACGTGTAAGTCGGCCGGTAAGTAGTATTTATGGGCCGAGTGGTTTCCGCCAACTATTTGATGAAACCCAATTGAGTACACGTATTGTCGACTTACGACACAACACTAAAATGGAAGTCTCATAAAAGACGTAGATGTAGTAAATAAGATTTGAATAGAAGGCCACGTAATATGAAGTCTAGGGAATAGTGACACACACTTGGTTTTATATATGAAAGGAATGTGGTATAAAGTCCTATCTAAGAATAAGATTATTAGCCCCTACATATTACAAAATCACATTATGCTCGTACATGAATGTCAACAGAAAATACACAGTCGTTACATGAACACAGTTCCACTAACACTTTTCGTAGCAACAATGACTCTCAAATGTAGAAGGAATAGTACCTCATACTGTGGAATGCAGCAACAATTTGAAAAATGAGTGTTTGTGCATTACTTTTGAATCAAGATTATGGTTCTCTCGATGTATCTGTGAATAGCAAATGTAAGCCTCCGTAGGCATACCGGGTGACGCCAACTAGCAGCGTGAGTCATTAGCGAAGCATGTCGGTAGAAACAGATGCTGCGAGGAAGCGCAGAGCTCTTAAAGTGTGCGAAGGTCCCCAGCTGTATGAAGCTACTGCTGTGACCAAAACAAAAATATTGGTGAACCACTGTCGTAGTACGATGAAATCAGTGGCATCTTTAGAAACATTCAAAATCGAAACAAAACATTACGTATTATGCATTTATATTGTAGTAGCGTATGAAAACGTGTTTATTTAACTTTTGTTTAACATTATTAGGAAACTAATTTACGGCATTGAGTATTGTTTCATGGAATTGTGTGCTGAGGTTAGAGATGGGAGAGTGGACTGACAGTTGTTGAACTCAACAACACTTTGGAAAGTCTGACGTTTCACAACGCAAGACCACATAATGGACAACAGAATCATCAGTATGGGTTGTTGTTGCGGGCTGCTTGCATATGCTCTGCTAAAAGTTGTAAGTGTAATTTTCTTCCGTATCCCCGTATTTGTGAAATGTACAAGTGTTGTGTTTGTGTTATTTGTAACCATGTTTAGTGGACGTCTTTATGACGCATTCAAATATAAATAAGAGTAGAATGGCATGGAACCGACATAATAGTAATGTAAAAATGTAAATAACGTTTATCGAATGGATAGGATGGCAATGTGCCGAAGGCAGTGCTATAGCAGTTTAACTTCTTATGAGAAATACTTGTCGAATTTGATGAACGGGTCTGTGCCGGTATAGTTTAACTGCAGTATAAAATTTTGTGATTGAAACTTGACTAGCAGATAGTGGACTGGTACAGAGTGTTCTAGCAGAAATGGTAGTCGGACACAACAGACTACCAACGGTACAAAGGTGCAGAATAATGATACTTCGAAAATCTTTACTGTTAAAAGAATAATGTAATTAGTATAGAAAGTGTAACTAAAGATTAATGATTTTGGGATACTCAGGGTAACCATTAGTTTTTGTCTAATCACAAAATGATTATATCTATGATTATATAAGTAAATTAATGCGCTGAGAATGAAAAATTATAAAGTAGATTCAAGTTTTGAAAAATAATAAAAAATCACAAGTATTGTGGAATGTTATGGCTCTTGAGAGATGAGAAATGAAAAATTTATAAAAAATTAAGTAAAAAATTGCTTATTTTCAAAATTGATTGTTGTCTATGAGAACATCCCATTTCTGAACATCTCACACGGAGGGAGACGTGTAATATATTTGGCTTTACAGCCATCATATTCGGCGACGAGAAGCTCTTCTTATAGCAGTTGAGAAGGCAGCGGTGGCAAGATGACGTAACGCGGTGTGAGGTACCGATGACAGATGGTTTGTTCGGTAGGGTATCGTGGGAAAGGCCGCCAAAATTGTGGAGATTGGCTGCGTGCCGGTTTGATAAGTTTCTATTATTAATATCAGAAAAATTAAACAGTGTATTTACTTGCATTTTAAGTGAAAGGCATCTCTCAATAGCTTGCTATAATTCCATTATTTCACAAGTATTAATAACCATCAGAATAACAAACAACTGTTAAAACGAAAAGGCAGACGAAGCACTTCGATGATCTTCTGATCGCGCGTAACTTGTATGGCGAGCGAAGTGGTTCGGCTGTAATATCCGAGCTGGTTCGGCAGCGTCGGAGGGCAGACACTTGTCTGCCGCGGTCGATATCACTTAAGACTTAATTTGCAATGTCTAGTTTGTACATCGGAGCTGGTTCGATAGTGTCGGAGGATAGACATGCTGTCTGCCGTGGTCGATGCTAGTTAAGATTTAATTAGCAATTTCTGGTTATTTGGACAACACGCAGTTCATTGTTTTGTTGAAGATGGTTCAAATGGCTCTGAGCACTATGGGACTTAACATCTGAGGTCATCAGTCCCCTAGAACTTAGAACTACTTAAACCAACCAACCTAAGAACATCACACACATCCATGCCCGAGACAGGATTCGAACCTGCGACCGTAGCAGTCGCGCGGTTCCGGACTTTGTTGAAGAATGGAAATTATTTGTGACCCTAAGGTGAAATGAGATCGTGCAGTTTCTCGTGTTCTGCTAATAAAAACCGAGTGGCATCTCGTATAAACAAAATAATTGAAAATTTAATTATTCACATAATATCAGTTCCTCGCTTAGTGTTTGTTACAGCCCGAAGGTAATGGATTCACGACCTGCGTGCTGTTTTCTGCACAGAGGACAACAACTGTAGAAGACTGCAGGTAGGTAAACACTATTTAGAACTATGCATTCCACTCAGGGCGATGGAAGCAAATAGGCATCTCACGTGTACTGCGGTCTTAGTATAAATGAGATCAGTGCGACATTTGTGGTAATAAAGAGGAGGTATGAAGAAAAGAAATGTTCTATGGGAGGGGTCTATCATACGCATGTAAATATCATCTGCTCTCTCTCTCTCTCTCTTTCTAAACTTGCCGTAACTTCCGTGTAAATATCACAATAGCTATGATCATGAACGAAATGCTCTCTCTCTCTCTCTTTCTAAACTTGCCGTAACTTCCGTGTAAATATCACAATAGCTATGATCATGAACGAATCTATGTTCAAAATGTTCAAATGTGTGTGAAATCTTATGGGACGTAACTGCTAAGGTCATCAGTCCCTACGCTTACACACTACTTAACCTAAATTATTCTAAGGACAAACACACACGCCCACGTACGAGGGAGGACTCGAACCTCCGCCGGGACCAGCTGCACAGTCCATGACTGCAGCGCCTCAGACCGCTCGGCTAATCCCCCGCAGCAACGAAACGATGGGCACATCATCATGAACCTGACACATAAAGCTATAAGTAACGCAAAAATGATTTTTTTACAGAATAGTTTCCGTAAAATCGTTTGAGAGAGATTGGAGGGCATGTACGTCGATTCTGTCATCGCCGAGCGACCAAAAGGTGGCAAACACTTGCCGGACTCTGCTCCCAAACAAACGAATGAACTCGCCCAGTGCTTTGGGCGAAAATTGGTCACGACACGTCAGGTTTCTTATCCTGCGCGAACTATCGACGGGTGTTCGCGAGCTCTGATTTGCCGGGGGGGGGGGGGGGGGGGGGGAAAGCGGGAAGCTAAAAGAGTTAGGCCCCGTCGCGATGAAGAGAGTAGTTGTCAATCGCCACGGAGGGGAAGCGGATCGTTCCGTGGTTGAGAGAGGAGAGAAAGAAAGGATCGCTGTTTGTATGCCTAAGAAGGTAGAAGGGTAGCTTCTGCACTTCGCACCTTACATCACTGAAGGACTGCTGTTAATTTCAATAAGATTGCCACATGTGGAGACGAAGTTACACGTTTAGGTGACAGCGATTGCATCTGTTTCTAGTGTCATATATTCTCAACTCCCTTCTTACAACCGCAGTAGATTTGTCTTTAACATAATCCCCACCTTTAGTTGTATGTTGCTATGGGTAAACCAAGTGTTTAGTCCCTTAGCCTGTTCCCGAGCAGTGACAAATGATTTGTCACGGTATTAAAACTCTGCTTGTCATATGCTGCCAGTTATATGTTGTATTTTGCGAATTTGTTCATTAAAGTCTTTTTTTTCTAATCTTGATTAGTCTGTTGCAGGCTATATTGTATGCTGTGAATCAGGTGATATACTGTTAATCTGTTTCTCCTGCTCAAAAGCTTCTAATATTCGACAATGGTCTCTCCCTTTGTGGACAGTTATCGTATGTAACGTTTACTATAACGGATTAAGTGCTGTATGCATTTATCTCGGCATTTGTGTGGCTCTGCAGGAAGGCAGGATAATAGTCAAATGTGGTCATTCAACAGTTTTTAAAATTTGGTTTTAAATTTATGTTTGTATTTTTAAATGATTGCTTATTTGTACTGTACTGGGACGAGTAGTCTCACCTGGCGGTTATATTTAGTGTTCCATTCCATTCATCTTACAACGGAAGAAGGTCTTGTTATTAATTATATTATGGTTCTTGTGTGTTCGTGTGTAAGCACGTATTTCTTCTCGGGTTTTGGTTTGAATTTGTGATCGGTTATGAATCAGTGGGTCACGGTGGTCGTCATTCAATGTAACGATCTGTGGTTTGAATGCCAGATAGCCGCCTCATGATTATACTAGTGCTATCCCGGACTGGTAGTTGTGCATCACGTGACCAACTTTCTGCGTGCATTTCCTTTTCTGTTCGGTCTTTTGAGGCCGGCCAAACAGAATTTGACTACGACGTGGACTAGTTGTGTCTGCGTTAAAAGTTCCTTAGTTCTGTGTTCGGTCGTGGGACTTTGGACTAAGCCACGCCATATCGACCGGCAGTTCCGGGATAAAAGTTACGTTACTTACTGGATCTTTTTCAAATATTGTGGCATCAACCACTAGAGACCAAGCACCCCAAGCACCCGCTAATGTACCAAGAGATCAATTAATAACTTTCCCATTTGTTTGTATATCTTTATTGGGGCCACTGTTTACCTTGTTCTTCTTGCATGTTAAAATTCTTATTATCTTATTCATTAACGTGGATTTAATATTCATGTACTACTGAGCGTTTTTATACCGGAAATTGTTCTGCCTTGCTCCTTATCCTATCTTAACCTTGCTTTGCTCTGTAATGCCAAAGGCCTCACCGCAATGGTAACACCAGTTCCCGCCAGATCACCAAAGTTAAGTGCTGTCGGATTTGGCTAGAAGTGGATGGGTCACTGCCCGGGTCTGCCAAGCGCTGCTGACAAGTGGGGTGCACTCAGACGTAGAGAGATGAACTGAGGAGTCGCGAAAACTGACAGCGGCGTGGAGCGGTGTGCTGACCACATGCCCCTACGAATCCACATCCGGTGAGGCCTAAGGGCTGAGGATGACGCGGCAGCCCGGCGGTTCCGGAATGTGTAGGTTTTACTCAAACTTCACCACTCACGACGCTTCTCTGACTAACAAGCCAGGTGAAAATAAATCGCTGGATTTTCGGCGGAATTTTTTTTAGATACTAGCCAAAGCGCAGGTAACAAATCTTTTGGAATGTTTACCATGCAAGTAGATCTTTTGGAATGGTCACCATGCAAGCGTTGGTGCGGAGGGGCCCCACTTAATATTTGCAAAAAATATGAGCATAGGCATCAGTTAAGACCGGCACTTCCCCTCCAGAGCTTTGCATTTACCCTACAACTCCTGCCCATAACCCCTACCACTACCGCCCTACTCAACGCCATCTGCGCCTCTACCGTCCACTGTATTCTGTGCGGACTCTGCCTCGAGTTCTTTTTGTGATAGAAAGGTATGGTCAAGTGTTTTGGATAACCTCGGGCAAGGGACCATTTGTATTCCTAACTGCCGGCCGGAGTGGCCAAGCGGTTAAAGGCGCTACAGTATGGAACCGCGCGACCGCTACGGTCGCAGGTTCGAATCCTGCCTCGGGCATGGATGTGTGTGATGTCCTTAGGTTAGTTAGGTTTAAGTAGTTCTAAGTTCTAGGGGACTGATGACCTTAGAAGTTAAGTCCCATAGTGCTCTGAGCCATTTGAACCATTTTATTCCTAACTGAAGGATCGTCTAACAATAGTTTTCCTACAGTATGGGGTCAAAGTTTGAATATTACACACATCCTGCAGCTTAGGCAAAGGAAGCAAATCGGTTGAGTCTTTTGGTATTAGCTGTGATCTATGGCGTGCCTTAAGGAGCTTATGGAGACGATTCCTGAGAAAATTCGAAGAAAGCGTTTTTCACCATTTTTTTCGCTGTCACCAGCGGATATCGAAATAATTAACTGCATAAAATTGCTCAAGTTTTAACAGCATATTCTCTAGACAATTATCCAGAGTTCCATCCTCCAGTTCTCAAAAATCTTTGTGAATTATCGAGAAACACCCCAAAAACATGGTTTTGGTCTGCCAAACCGAGCCGCGGATTCCAAGACGGCAATGCACAGCAAACGTCTGAAATTTTTACGATATATTCCTAAGATCCCGGTCTCAAAAAGCTGTGAAAATTTCCTTGATATTCGTACCCTTTTCCGAGATGCAGAGCTTCAAAGTTAACCTACTTTCACAAATAAAATAGGCGCTAAAATCCGGTGTGAGGTGAAAACGTAATGTATAAAGTGACGTTGCACGGAGGAATATGCAATAAAGTCTCTCCGTCATCAGAACGGTTCTAGGAATCCCATGTTGTGCTGAAGGACATGCAAAACTTTTGTGCACATAAAATCCGGTCTGAAAGTAAAATTAGTTTTTCGTTATTACGTCAAATTTCACATAAAATAAGTATTGTGACGAGCCAGTTGCTCGACCACCATTGACCAGACGTTTTCAGTTGGTGAGAGATCTGGAGAATGTGCTGGCCAGGGCAGCAGTCGAACATTTCTTGTATCCAGAAAGGCCCGTACAGGACCTGCAACATGCGGTCGTGCATTATCCTGCTGAAATGTATGGTTTCGCAGGGGTCGAATGAAGGGTAGAGCCACGGGTCGTAACACATCTGAAATGTAACGTCCACTGTTCAAAGTGCCGTCAGTTCGAACAAGAGGTGACCGAGACGTGTAACCAATGGCACTCCATACCATCACGCTGGGTGATACGCCAGTATGGCGATGACGAATTCACGCTTCGAGTGTGCGTTCACCGCGATGTCGCCAAACACGGATGCGACCATCGTGATGCTGTAAACAGAACCTGGATTCATCCGAAAAAATGACGTTTTGCCATTTGTGCACCCAGGTTCGTCGTAGAGTACACCATCGTAGGCGCTCCTGTCTGTGATGCAGCGTCAAGGGTAACCGCAGCCATGGTCTCCGAGCTGATAGTCCATGCTGCTGCAAACGTCGTCGAACTGTTCGTGTAGATGGTTGTTGTCTTGCAGACGTCCCCATCTGTTGACTCTGGGATCGAGACGAGCCTGCACTATCCGTTACATCCATGCGGATAAGATACCTGTCATCTCGACTGCTAGTGGTACGAGGCAGTTGGGATCCAGCACGGCGTTCCGTATTACCCTCCTGAACCCACCGATTACATATTCTGCTAACAGTCATTAGATCGCAACCAACGTGAGCAGCAATGTCGCGATACGATAAACCGCAATCGCGATAGGTTACAATCCGACCTTTATCAAATTGGGGAGCGTGATGGTACGCATTTCTTCTCCTTACATGAGGCATCACAACAACGTTTCACCAGGCAACGCCGGTCGACTGCTGTTTGTGTATGAGAAATCGGTTGGAAACTTTCCTCATGTGGCCACCGCCGCCAACCTTGTGTGAATGTTCTGAAAAGATAATCATTTGCATATCACAGCATCTTCTTCCTGTCAGTTAAATTTCGCGTCTGTAGCACGTCAACTTCGTGGTGTCGCAATTTTAATGGCCAGTAGTGTATTTTGATGTTTGAACATTAAAAATACGCCACATTGTCAAAAATGTTACTGTTTTGCAATTATGAGTGTTTTTAGTTCGTAAATAGATCCTGAAGAAGTGGAAATCAAAGCAGGAACAGGGCGGTACGCATCGATCTCCTGTGACGCGGCTTTCAGACGTGATGTTACCCACTCCGGAATATTCCCTGGCCAGGCTGCAGTGGCAGCCGGAGGTCGTCCGACAGGCTTTGGTGACCTCCAGCAGAGGACTCGCTCCGCCGTGACCTTGGCACAGTTGACGCCTTCCTGCAGACCACTGGACGTCTCAGCAGGGCCCTCCAGTCATACAACGCTGCCTCCTTCATTGATGATATTGGAGCCCGACGTTGTGTGAACTGACTACGACATATAGAATCGCACAAAAAAGTATTGGCACAGTTACATTTTAGTGGTTGTAGGTTAAACGAAACATATATTTCAGAACAGAACCCAGACGCGTGCCACCTTACATTACATAGGTTACAAATACGTCCAAATCACCTGTCCGTAAAGATAGATACATTGTTATGAAAATAAATATCGCCCTTCTGCATCCAAAAAAGTATTGGCACACGCGTATGAACCGGACAGTGTGTTCTTTTTCTTCATTGATGTTCACCTTCTAATAGCTAGTGTGCATCCCTTTACCATCTATAACAGCACGTAAACGCCTAGGAATTCTTTCTATTAAATTTCGGGTGATATCAGGGGTAATTTCCGACCATTCCTCCAGGAGGACTTTCTCCAAGTCGTTTTTACCGGACGGACGCCTTTTTCTGACTTGTGTGTCAAGATGAGCCCACAGGTCCACAATGGGGTTCAAATCAGGGCTCTGAGGTGGTGTTAGAACCATTCTGCGAGCATTGTACAGTAACCACTCCCGGGTTTTCATGGCGGTATGTTTTGGGTCGTTGTCTTGCTGGAAATGAAACACCCCAGTAAGAACCAATGTCTGTGCACTAGGCCGCCGTTGTGGCCGAGCGGTTCTAGGCGCTTCAGTCCGGCACCGCGCTACTGCTACGGTCGCAGGTTCGAATCCTGCCTCGGGCATGGATGTGTGTGATGTCCTTAGGTTAGTTAGGCTTAAGTAGTTCTAAGTTCTAGGGGACTGATGACCTCAGATGTTAAGTCCCATAGTGCTCAGAGCCATTTGAACCATTTTTTTTTCTGTGCACTAGAGTGTAAATTACCTTGCAACATATCGATGTATGTCATATGATCCGTTGTACCGTGGATTACAGCTAGATTTCCAACACCGGACGACACCATACAGCCCCAGACCATGATACCGCCCCACCGTGTTTGATTGTGGGACGCATGTGTTTGATGTCGAGGTGCGTATTCGGCTTGCGCCAAATTTTCTTTCTTGCATCAAATCCGAACACACTGAACTTCGATTCGTCGCTAAATATCACAGTGCTCCAAAACTCCATCGGCTTGCTGATGTAGTCCTTGGCAAACTGCAGGCGTTTCTGCCGGTTAATTTCCGATGTGTATGGCTTTTTCCTTGGAGAACGTCCATGCATGTCAGCCTCATTCAACACATTTCATATAGTTTGAACGCTAACCGTCTTGTCGGACGTTGTCTGAACAACCTCAGCAGCAGTTGCTGCACTTGTAGCAGATTCCTTCTACATCTACATTTATACTCCGCAAGCCACTCTTCCGAGCAAGAGCGATGATACGGCGACACTCTCGGGTTGTAAGCTCTTTTGGGCGTCCAGGACACTTATTCACTGTTGTTCCAGTCTCTGTATATTTATGAATGATGGCTCGTACGGCGGTTTAGCTAACAGCCACCTCTGCTCCGATTTGTCGATACCTTCTCCCTTGTGAATGGCGCAATACCACTCTCTCACGCAACGCCACTGAATCCTCCTTCTTCTTCGGCCCCATGCTGACCACTACCGCGCAGTACAGCAACATACTAGCGACTGGGCCGTCAACAACACACAGTGTCTATTGCGTCAGCAGATGCCGTTCCGGTACCTGGAAACCCAGCTATATACCGAGAAGCCACGCTCTGTACCAACACTGTTTGTGTGCAGAGGAGATACAAGTTTGCCCTTAACACTGCATTCCTTTGTTAATGGTAGGCACTGTTGGCAGAATTGTATGTGAGGTAGCACGTACATGTGCTGTGTACCGGAAGGCGCAGCGTTTGTAACCAGCAACGATAAATATGCACGAGTGCCAATACTTTTTGGTGCGATTGTAGAATAAGTTTACTGGCTACTACGAATCAAATTTCTCAACACTGTCATCTCTAGCGAGTCACTGCTTTTCCAGCACTTTGCAGAAAATGACGTGTCATTGTTATCAGAAGAGGTCATGACTCTGAGTGGGAGAAGAAGACTACAATTAGAAAGAAAGCAGGAGAGTACTACAATTTAGACCAGAACATACAGAGTAAGTTAACAACTACTTGACTCGCTCGATGTCCTTTGGCGTAACAGAGCCCAGTACATTGTTCCAGACGACGAGTGTTCGTTAGGGGCAGACTTAACGTGGAGAATGTCCCAGGGAAGTGCGGTGGAGCGTTCTTGATCCTCATGTGCAGTACATAAGCAATCTGTCGGGTAGGATGAGTAGCAATTAGCGACATTTTGCCGATAACGATGTTAAGCTGTATTAAGTGTCGTCGTTGAGTGGCCGAAAGGCAACTTGGTATGACATGGACAGAATTTCTGTTTAGTGCGATAGTGACAGATTACTTTAAATGTACATGTACGTGCAATGAATTCGTAGTTGCGAATATGGACAACCGTCAGCTGTAGAATGGTATGACGACAATGAAAATTTGAACCGGACCGGGCCTCGAATCCGGATGTTCCGTTTATCGCGAGCGGTCTCCTTACCATTAGGTTCTCCGAACACGACTCACGGCCAGACCTAAACATCCAGATGTCGTCAACGAAGTGTGTACAACCTACACTCGTACATCCATTATATATATTCCTGCACACGATTTACTTGAAGGTGCGTGCCGGTGTCGGCGAATAAATACGATACTGCATCGCCCGTGTTATTCGAGACGCATGTCCGAAGATCCATTGCATCGTAATATTGAGTAATACAGGCACTGCAGTATCGTATAGTATACTTTAACTAAGGTCGGATTTAATTTGATGAGGGTGGGTTGAGAAACATTCTTGTAATGTCGACTACAATATTAATCCTATACGTAACTCATTCAAGTCTATTAAACATTTAAGTGTAACGCTGCGAAATGTCACAAGTGGAACGAACATGTACGGTTAGCTGTAGGGAAGGCGCAAGGGCGACTATGGTTTATTGGAAGGTTTCTGGGAAAGCGTAGTTTACCTACAAATGAGACTGCACACAGATCGCTTTTTTTCCTAATTTTTTGGCGTCTGGCTTGAAGAGCATTCAGCAACCTCGCAGTATTTTAGAAATTTCCTAGAATTTTACAGGTTGGAGCTACATCTACTCAACTCACTTCGTCTTCAGGCCACGAGTGGCCTACCGGGACCATCAAACCGCCGTGTCATCCTCAGAGGAGTATGCGGATAGGAGGGGCGTGGGGTCAGCACACCGCTCTCCCGGTCGTTATGATGGTATTCTTGACCGAAGCCGCTACTATTCGGTCGAGAAGCTCCTCAATTGGCATCACGAGGCTGAGTGCACCCCGAAAAATGGCAAAAGCGCATGGCGGCTGGATGGTCACCCACCCAAGTGCCGGCCACGCCCGACAGCGCTTAACTTCGGTGATCTCACGGGAACCGGTGTATCCACTGCGGCAAGGCCGTTGGCACATCTACTCAAAATTTTCATAATTAGTTTTATAATCAATATATTACTTTAAATACGGAGGACTGCTATATCGAATGGTTATGATTGATGAGAACAGTTGTTCTCTGAAATCAGTTTGCTGGTTTGCGTACAGTCTACATTAGTAAGAAATGTGACTGATGCAGGGGTTGGACACAAATATGGCAACGATGCGACAGACGTATGCTTGAACATAAATGCAGACGCTAGACATGTCTGCATGTTGCGCCGACCACGAACGGCACTAGTGCAATGCCCTCAATGTCCGCCCCGACAGCTGAGTGGTCAGCGTAAGGGATTACCGTCCTACGAACCCGGTTTCGATTCCCGGCCGGGTCAGAGTTTTTCTCCGCTCAGGGACTGGGTGTTGTGCTGTCTTCATCATCATTTCATCCCCATCCGGAGCGCAGGTCGCCCAATGTGGCGTCGAATGTAATAAGACCGGCACCAAGGCGGCCGGACCTGCACCGCAACGGGCCTCCCGGCCAATGACGCCAAACGCTCACTTCCATTTCAATGCCCTCAATACATTGCGGGTCTCATCCGTAGTTAAACAGTGTTCTGTGTACAGTAGTTGTGAACGCATTATGTCGGAGCTCAGAGAATTCGAAAGTAGGCAAACTGCTGGTGCTCGTACAGCGGGAGCTTCTGAGACCAAGGGAGACGAAGTGTTTGGTGCTTAAAAAAAAAAAAAAAGTGCTTCAAATAGCTCTGAGCACTATTGGACTTAACATCTGAGGTCATCAGTCCCCTAGAACTTAGAACTACTTAAACCTAACTAACCTAAGGACATCACACACATCCATGCCCGAGGCAGCATTCGAACCTGCGACCGTAGCGGTCGCGCGGGTCCGGACTGAAGCGCCTAGACCCACTCGGCCACCGTGGCCGACTTTGGTGTTTCAAGAGCGACCGTATCGAAGATGTATATCGCGTACAGTGAAAACAGAAAAAAATCATCCGGTAAGTTACAACGTGTATTTTGAGTGATCAGGCGGACGGTCATTCAAGAGGATTGTGACGCAAGAAATATGAGGGTGACAGCTGCAAAGTCACCGCCGACTTAATGTCATGCCCTGTCAGACCGAAAACACGATCTCAATAAGCTGCGAATCGTGGAGCGAGCTGGAAATCCAAAACCACCCATCGGTGATACAAATGCTCGCACTAGGAAAACGAGCCACGTAATCCAATCTGCTAACGGCCTTGCCACAGTTGTAACACCGGTTCCCGTCAGATCACCGTAGTTAAGCGCCGTCGGGCTTGGATGTGTGTACCGAACGCAATCGGGGCGCACTCAGTCCTTGTGAGGCAAATTGAGGAGCTGCTTAATTGAGAAGTAACCGCTCCGGTCACGAAAACCGACCAGGGACGGGAGAGCGGTGTGCTGACCACATGGCCCTCCGTATCCGCATCCAGTGACACCTTTAGGCTGAAGATAACACGGCGGTGGTCTGTACCGTTAGGCATTCCGACGCCTGTTCGGACGGAGTTTAGGTTTAGTTTAATACATAAAATCTGGACTATGGAGCAATGGACAATATCATTTAGTCGGATGCGTCTTATTTCACACTGTTTCCAATTTCTGGCCGAATTTACGCCCCAAAAGTGAAACACAGCGGTTGCTTGAGCAGCTATGTGGTGGAACTCAAAGGCCCCCATGGTTACTGCCCAAGACGTATTACTGCAGAGGATTATGTGACCATTTTGGATGATCAGGTGCATCCCGTGGTTCGATGTTTGTTCCCCAATAGTGATGCAGTGTTCCAGGACGATACGGTCTTTATTCACACAGCTCGCGTCGCCTAGGACTGGTTTTGAGAGCACGAGGATGAACTGTCGCATTTCCCGTGGCCACCAATCACCAGATCCTGAAATTATGAGGCCTTTGTGTTTTTCTTCAGAGAGAATGGTGTGTGGTCGCTATCCACTTCCATCGTCGTCACCTGAACGTTCCTCAATTTTGCTAGAAGAAAGGTATAAGATTCCCTTGAAAACCATACCAGCATTTGCGCATTCTGAGACGACTAGAAGCTGTTTTGAATGCCAAAGGGTGTCTCAAAACGTATTAGTGGTGGCAATGCGTTGTGTTTTTGATGTGTCCACGTTTTTATCCAACTACTGTATCTCCTATTGTTAACTCATCGCATTCACAAGAAGAATTATCTCTAACGTGTGTTCGGTGAATATGGCTAGGGAATGATCCATGATTAAGTTTCATGCGAATAATGAAACATATAAACTTTTTATCGCCTTAACTGTGTTGAACCAGGCGTTCGAGAGAATGATTGGCTGTATTTGTCATATATCTCTTAACTGCGTATCGGTGGTTGATATTCGTCTTAAAGATTGTTTATGTGGCCTGTTTTTTGGGTACTACTTGAGTGATTGAAGATCACCACCATATCGTATTAAATATAAATACCGAAACAACTGAGGGGCGTGCTGCTGTAGATTTGCTCGTTTCGATTAGTTTGGGGGTGTTATGGGAATGCTCCGTGAGTTTAGACACGAATCCTTGGAAAAAAAATTAATATTTTTTCGCGAAACGCTACTAAGCAAGTTTAAAGAAACAGTCTTTGTGACAGACTGCCCCATACATTCACCTTAGGCAAACGGAAAATTAAGAGGTTAGGGTTCGCACTGAGGCAGACAGGTAATCATTATTTCCCACCAATTTATTTGCGAGTGTAACGTGAAAGGGCGTGACTAGCAGTGGTAAAAAGTACCCCCCCTCCATGATATTATTATGCCTTGCGGAATTTATGTCTAAAATTTGTGTTAGAGTGCACAAAGCAGTACGGAGTTCGAATGAGCAGTGATGCCAATAGTTTCGTGATTCTTTTTTTTCCGAAGAGGGAGAAATAGCAAGGACGCCGTCAATATCACGTCTAGTGTGAGGCATTATATAAACTGCGACAGACTCAAGAAAACCGATGTGGAATGCCACAGCAGGGAATCTATCACATTGCAACAACACCAGACCACAAACCGCAAGAATTACTTGGGAACTAATTAATTCATCTGTGTTCCAGTCTGCAGCTCGTTGTCTAGTGGCAGCTGGCACGGTAGCTCAGCGTGTTCGGTCAGAGGGTTAGTTGCCCTCTCTCATAAAAAAAACTAAAAAAAAAACTGAGTGAACGGATCAACGATGAACTTGAACGGGACGTCCGCCCAAAACAAATGCAACGAACGATTACGAACAAAATAGGATAACAAAGGTGGTTAGCGTTGCTGCCTCAGGATCATAGCATTCTGAGTTACATTCCCTGCCGGACCATGCTCGGGGACTGGGTGCTGGGTGTTTGTGTTGTCCTCATTTCATCATCATTCGAGAAAATTGCGAGACTGGATAGTGAAAAACAGATTGGAAATATGTATGGGCGCTGATGACAACGCCGTTGGGCGCCCCACAAACCATCATCATCATAATTCTCTGTGTTCCGTAGACCGTTCTCGAAATAGAATCTCTATACGACGTGTCCATAAATGTTTACCCTGATTTCAAAATTAAATGTTAGTTATATTTATGATGGTAACGTTTGTTTTTTGTTGTAGGTCTATTAGGGAGACCATGAAGTTTCTGTACAGCTGTGCCTCATTCAACACTTTCGCCACAAGGAACACTGTGTGAGCTATCGTAAAAATAGCTTCCCTCCAGGTAAAAGCTCAGTATGTTGTGTGGTTAGCAGAAAGCAACGCACCGATTACTGTGCAGCGAAATTTCACATCCCATAATGGAAAGAAAGCACATGGTGTCATGTTAATGAGAACATTGAAGGAAACTTATTTTGCAACAGGGTCGGTTCAGAAACGAACAAGCAGCGGGAGACCATGTGTTTCGCAGATAGCCACATAAATCTATTAGACGAGATTCGCGGGAGCTTCAAATGCAAGAGAGTGCCCTGAATCAAGTGGTTCAAAAATGGTTCAAATGGCTCTGAGCACTATGGAACTTAACTTCTGGGGTCATTAGTCCCCTAGAACTTAGAACTACTTAAACCTAACTAACGTAAGGCCACCACACACATCCATGCCCGAGGCAGGATTCGAACCTGCGCCCGTAGCGGTCGCGCGGTTCCAGAGTGTAGCGCCTAGAACCGGACGGCCACCCCGGCCGGCTCAAGTGGTTCACAGATGTTTTAAACTGTAGGCGTACAAGGTTCAAGTTGTACCGTTTGGATGAGGACAATGACATTTTTGAGGCGTATGTGTTTTCCGATGAGGCTACATTTAATGTTTGTGGCTCAGTTATCCACCATAATGCCCGGATCTGGGGATCAGAAAATCCTCATGTCATACGAGGACACATTTGGGAAAATCAAATGGTTCAAATGGCTCTGAGCACTATGCGACTTAACTTCTGAGGTCATCAGTCGCCTAGAACTTAGAACTAATGAAACCTAACTAACCTAAGGACAGCACACACATCCATGCCCGAGGCAGGATTCGAACCTGCGACCGTAGCGGTGACGCGGTTCCAGACTGAAGCGCCTTTAACCGCACGGCCACACCGGCCGGCTTGGGAAAATCCAAAGGCTAATGTGTGGTGTGGGTTATGTGTGTTCGGGTGACTGGCCCTTTCTTCTTTTTTGAAAGCAATATAATGGGATATGTTTACCTACACATTTTGGTGAGTTCCGCTGTTCCCCAGGTACATGATATGCAAGACGCTATCATCTTTCAGCAAGATGGCACTCCCCCATATTCGGCTATAGAAGTCCGCTATTTCCTTAATGAAACAATTCCCGAACAGGTGGTTTGTCAGAGATGCCCAATTCCATGATCCTCGAGATCACCTGACATTACCCCCGTGTATTTCTTTTTGTGGGGGTATGTGAAAGAAATCGTGTACAAAACAGCAGTTCCCGATTTTGTGACATTGCAACAACGCATCAGAGATGCCATCTGTACAGTTACAACAGGCATGTTACTAGTGTGTGGCACGAGACTGAATATAGACTTGATATTTTGCATATTACCAGGGATGCACATGTTGAAGTGTAATACCTGTATTACATGTTTATCTAAGGTTCAAAACATTAATGACTAGAGGAATATGTGGTATAACAACGTCCTCAGAACAGCCACCCTGAAAAGAATAGGAACTACAGCTTACTCCATCAACAAGCCATCCCAAAGGATCTGCACCACCTTCACGTAATTTGTAACACCGACATATCTGGCTGTTTCCCATTGCAAAGCCACGCTCCATCCTACTGATACCAAGAAGCCTCCTAAACGACTTACAGGTACTACATCTGACATCATCCACAAAAAGCCCAAACCAATAAATGGCTGCAAGGCATACTCCTCATTTATTTCCTCCTGAGTCTCATAGCTTCGTCCTCTCCCACCGTAAACCAAAGGCCCTGAACCCCTACGTGTCATGCCTTCGTCCTGTCCCACTCATAACCCCGATGCCTTAACCCTTGAAATCGCCACGATGGAAATAATTCACAAGGAAGATTTGGTCTTAATCAAATCTGCGAACTCCAGTTTTCACATAGACTTCCTCCATAGACTCCTAACAAGGGAACCTCCCGATCGCACCCCCCTCAGATTTAGTTATAAGTTGCGACAGTGGATAGGCCTTGAAAAACTGAACACAGATCAATCGAGAAAACAAAAAGAAGTTGTGTGGAACTATGAAAAAAATAAGCAAAATATACAAACTGTGTAGTCCATGCGCAAGATAGGCAACATCAAGAATAGTATGAACTCAGGAGTGCTGTGGTCCCGTGGTTAGTGTGAGCAGCTGTAGAACAAGAGGTCCTTGGTTCAAGTCTTCCCTTGAGTGAAAAGTGTATTTACGCGAAGTTATGATCTGTCCGTTCGTTCATTGACGTCTCTGTTCACTGTAATAAGTTTAGTGTCTGTGTTTTGCGACCGCACCACAAAACCGTGCGATTAGTAGACGAAAGGACGTGCCTTTCCAATGGTAAACGAAAACATTTGATCGCAAGGTCGTAGGTCAACCGATTCCTCCACAGGAAAACACGTCTGATATATTCTATACGACACTGGTGACGGCATGTACGTCACATGACAGGAATATGTTGTCGACCCACCTAACTTGTACACTTGGCGAATGGGTGAAAAGATTCTTCTACCTTGCCCGATTTAGGTTTTCTTGTGGATGTGATAATCACTCCCAAAAAAGTGATGAAAACATAAGAGTTTGTCACATAAACTGCAACAAATGAATGCAACAGTTTCACAGTCGCACAGTTTTCCCTGTTCTCTGTCAAAACATTTGTTTTAACGTTTTCAAATTTTTCCATGTGTAGACCGTCAAATCCTGCATATGTCCAAGCAAATATGAACATGTCCTGGAATTTTGGAGAGTGAAGTTGATTATGTGTGAGTCCCTGAACTTTGATAATTGACACACGATCACGTAAACAATACTGCTCTGTGTACCTGTGCAGCTACGCAAAATAATTGTCTGAAAATAAAAAATTAAACTTTTCACTGGAGGGAAGACTTGAAGCAAGGACCTCTCGTTCCGCAGTTGCTCACGCTAACCACATGACCATGGGGCTCCTGAACTCACATTCACCTTCAAGTTGCCTATCTTGCGCATGGACTACTCAATTGGTATATTTTGCTTATTTTTTTCATAGTTCCACACAACTTCTTCCTGTTTTCTCGATTGATCTGTGTTCAGTTTTTCAAGGCCTGTCCACCGTGCCAACTTATAACTAAATCTGAGGGGGTGCGATGGGGAGGTTCCCTTGTAAGAATGCCGACCTATTGCCTCTCAATACCATCACCCCTGGACCAAACAGTCATAACTACTCGCCTTCCTCCTACTCTCATCACTTCACCTTCATGGTAAACCATGAGACCGCAGATGAGGAAGTGGAATCCGAATTTAACTCCCATCTTGACACTGAAATCAATAAAAGCTCTCTGAATCAAAAATGTCTTTGGACCCACCTTCCTCATGACCTCATTAGTGAATCCACCTCCACAACAGACCATCTATTTAAAGAGAGAGCATTGACTTACAACAGTCGTCATAAAGCTGAACTCTCAAACTCTCAACCATAGTCATCCCGCTGTTAAACTTGCCGACTGTAATAACCCACCCACTTGCCCTCATTACAAAGCCCTTCACTTTCTAAAACAGTGCGTCAACCTTGTCTCCTCTTCAACTCCGACTTGCAACATCTGTGTCCAGATCCATCCCACCTTTTCCTCCAAGAGTAAAGCCAAGTCACAACTTCCAAAACCAGATTTAACTATACCCATCTGTCTTATTGATAACACCATCTAGCCTAACAATTCCCTCTGACCATATCCCACCATCATATGCATAGTAAGATCCGTAAGCATAGTTTTACAAAATATTCACCCCTTCCAAAGACATTGGAACGTCCCCTTTGAACAATTATACATGACTGTGCTTAAACTGACACACAATATTTTTTTAGCGCAACGCAATCTGACTTTCAATAATCCCTACAAAAGAATGGCCCTGACTAACATTAAACTATACCTTTTACAAATCACTTACCTCACAAAAATCTTCGTTACTCAAGCTACTGCAATACAGCGAGCGCCACTACTGCCAGCTAAATAAAAGATTCAAACTACTGAAGGCACTAACTACTGATAGGCATAATTAGCAAATGAAAGATTTTGATAGAGAAAAAACAATGTATTTACCTTAATATTGTTCAAAAGTCATAATATATATAGCAGTTCATGACATCAAGTCTTACAAATTTCAAAACTCCGCCATCTCTCTCCCCACGTCCACCACTGCTGGCGGCTCACCTCCAACTGCGCGACACTACGCGCTGTTCACATCCAGCTGCCCAACACTACAATGGCAGACAGCAATGCAAACTAGCCACAGACTGCACACAGCACAGCCAGTGGTTTTCATACAGAGCGCTACGTAACGTTGCCAATAAGAAAACATAAACAGCCTACTTACATAGCCCCCATGCTCCCCACAAAAAAATTTACAAATTGCTTTGGGCAGTGGCCAATAATGATTTGATAAAATTTTTCATAATTACAATAACAAAGATATCAAATGCACACACTTATTGATACAATGTTGGTCAAAAGCTAAAATTTTCTCACAGTCCATAAAGACAGTCCTGATCGTTCATCACAGTAAAATAGCAGTGTTTTTCTCAAAGTCTGAGCAGTAGAAGAAAATGCACACGGAAGTAGAGGATTTCCATGCAGTCTTGAAGAAGTAGTGTTGTCCTTCCAACGAAAAGACAGTGCTGACTCTTGACATGCAGACAGGTAATGGGCCACAACAGAGCAAACCCACCGCAGAATCAGTCGAAGTTTTGAAGAATATTGGTAGGTAGGTCATCACAGAGTAGACCCACTGTAGTCCTGGTAGAGATTACGGTATTGGTGGGCCACCAGAGGTGCAGACCCACTGCAGTCCTTGTAGAAATAATGGTATTGGTGGGTCATCAAAGATGCAGACCCACTGTAGTCCTTGTAGAGATGGCCAGCAGCCATCTGTTGTGACTGTGCAGGTGCACAATCACCACTGAAGAGTCTTGCGGACAATATAGCAAGTCCATAACCACCACTTGTGCACTCACAAAGTTTTTGGAATTGTCCTTAGAACCAGCAATGCTGTTATCCAGTCCCTTGCTGAATTTTTAACACACGTGCAAACACTAACAGTCCCTACTTCTCACATATTGTCCATATACTATGACCAACAGAAACGTGTGCAGTGAAATGGAACTTACAAGTTACTCAATTTGATGAACTGGTGTCAATTACAATTTTATAACATAAGAATACAATTACAAAGGTACAAAATACATCATTAATGAACATAACAATACAGATAACATTTGTAGTACAGGCTTTACAAAAGAATCGAAATAACATATACATCAGTGTTCCAGGAATTATGACATAAGTTCATACTTTTGAAACATCAACTTCACACATGAGCATTAAAACAAAACAGAATAAATAATGTCTAAACATCTTTACAAAGAAAATAACATATTATTAGAAAAACTCCACAACATAACTCATATCAGCGAAACACATAAAGACAGGAAAAACACAAATATACAGGAGTACACAAACACATAGCAGAATAACACAAGAGGAAAGGGCAGGGTTTGTTTTCAGTGTAACATTTGGTACTGCAGTCCAACCTAAAACTTCATTCCATAGATCTTTCGTCTTATTTCAACATTTGTTTCCACCAAAAAAATCCTATCCAAGCATGCTTTCTGTATTTTTATGTTCACATATTTCTCACCTCATTATTTATTTTCCATTATCTTACCTCACCATTTATTTCCAAGAAAATCCTACCTAAACCTGTTGTCCCTAAACCCTACTTTTTTGCTCATATCCTCTTTCAAAATACTTTTTTTGGCCAAACCATTTTCTTATAGCTTCTCAATGCATTTCTTCCAATTCATCACAACTCGTTCTCTCATATAGCCTACCCTATCTTAAGCTAACTTAAATCTACTGAGCTCAGATGCTAAACTAAGGAACGAGGCAATGCAGCAGCACAAAACAATTAACACAAACAGCAATGATAAAAAATACAAATGGCAAAGCAAGCAGCATAAATTAGCAAAGCAAATGCAATATTAAAACTAATATAAGGCAATGCGCAGCAAATAAGAAAAATAAATTCGTAGTAAAACTGGCTTAACAGAGTAATGTAAAGTGAAATTTAGTAGCACTATGCCTGGCAAACAGCAGCAGCAAATGCAACAACTTATATCTAAACATGACATAGCTCAAGCAGAAAAAATATTACACTAAAAATGGCCATGTCTAATACCTATGTCACATCTTAACACTAGAGTGATGCATCACAAAAACTTACTCTGCAAGAAAGTTACCAAGTCATTAAAAAAATTATTTATGCAATTCCTGTGAAGGGAAATGTCTATTTGTGCTCTCTTTTCTAAGAAAGTATATGAGAAACGTATTCTTTACTGGGTCTGTAGACAGAAAATAGTGATATTAGTACATCTATTAAATTTTATAATAACCAATGCTGCAGTGCAGCTAGAAACTAGATATTAAAGAAAATGAGCAAATATGTACAAAGGAAGGCATGAAACATCATTCATTAGCCATATGGCATTTCATAAGGTAGTAAAAAAAATCTCTCAACTAGAAAGACAGTAGTCATAGTCAAGTGTATAGACATAAAATATTTCTCGTCATTTCATTAGACATTCCAGTAAATATCATAAATTAAGAGCTCCACAGTGTTATCATATATTTTCAAGTTTGAGTGTGTCGTGTTTGCGATGCTTTCTACAAAGAAATGTCAATAGCGAGGATAATGTCCCCTATTTTTTTTTCACTTGTACCTCTGAAAGGCACACACAAATGGCTTTTTCCAGGCGATTGTCGTGCAGCTGGGTGCCCACGACGCATTACGTGCAGGTGGTCACTTAACTTTCTTACCGAAATATTTACGACAGCAGTTTCCACTACAGTGGCAGTGTCATATAAAAAATTTCACAGGTCGAGAATTTGCATTACAAATGTGTAGAAACAAAATCCTATAAATATAACAGTGTCCAAAAAGTTTTCAGTGGCATTGTGATACATTCACACATGTACACACATTTCATAATTCTAAAGTATGATTCTTGGTTTCCAACATCCTTTTCAACAAATCAGAGTCCCTAACCACTACTCATTATTCCTTACCTTATTATACATATACATATTCGTTGACACTTCTTCAATATTTCATCATAAGAAATACATAGCATAATCAAATTTCTCATATATGGTATCATCATCTTATTGATCATAAACATACCTCAACAGCATAATACATACTGTCGTCGTAATAATATCATAACATCTCAGTCAATTCTCAAAATCGTCGTAGCTTCCTCCAATAATTTCAAAACCTAAAAAAAATTCTCTGCTCATTTCAATAGTGTCATCTACCTCAAATGTACTTTAAAATCAAGATCCCATACCAAATACATCATTCAAAGCTCTCATAGAATCACAGTGGTTCCGAAAAAATATGAACAGTTCACAAAGTACAGACAAAATGCAATTTCGTAAATGTGAAGTTATCCAACTGTGTAATTACGTAAATATCTGTCACTGATGTAGTAAAATAAATATTTGTCTCTCTCAGTTAAATGATCAGATAGCTGTGTAATTCTGTGTTAGAGAAATATGGTACCGACGTGTAAAGTTGTATAAGCAAATACCATATTAGCTAGGGCTCCTTGTGCTTGCCACACACATGGTACACAAAGTAAGCGTGTACCCCCCTGAGGATTAATGTAGTTATACCCTCAGCTGTTACAGATTACAGCAATGGAATGAAATGTATCACGGAAAACCTTTGTATCATTGTACTTCAAATATCTTTAAAAATAAATGTTTTAAGTACAAAATTAATCACTCAAATACGTGTACTGTAGCGCTAAACTGTGCATCTTGCTGTAAGATAATTCTGTGGAAGTGTCGTAGTTATCGTCCTCTGTAAGCAAAGTTCTGCTGAAGTCAATGTATTTACCACATCATAAACGAAAGTGAGATGCTTTGCGTATAGGTATCGTAGTTATTACGTACCATACCGTGATCAAGAAAGTACTATAATGTAACGTATTGTTGTGCTACAGAAAAGGCTATCTCATTGTAGCTATACCACAAAAGTTACTACTAAAACATGTTTTCCTTTCCAGGAGAATTCAGAAAAACTGTGCAGATATAAAACAGATACACCGCAAAAGCAACAATGTAAATTGTATCACATATTAGTAGCATCGTGATATAATCGTGTAGCTGTCTAAGAAACCAAATACTAAGTCATCTTTAATCTCACAGAAAGTACTTCAAATAAAGAATGTATTTTCAAGTAAACCAAAATGTTGCATTAAAATCTCATTATCAGTACCTGTATATGTTCTAAGTATGTAAGCCTTATAGTCGTTACGTAATTGTGCAACTAACAAGCAAGAATGTACACACACAATAACACTGTGTCGTCTGTTCACTATAACAATGCACTCGTAAATACTGTCTAAATATGTTCCCTAGGTTCTAGACTGGATAGTTAACTTCAAAACATTGTTACATGTCAACAGTTTCTCAGTGTGACAAATTGTACTAGTAGCGTGAAGTGAAAAGTTTTATGGCAAAGACTAAGTTAAAAAGCAGATTATCTTTCAATAAATGGTTTTACATGTGAAATGTGGTGTAAACCTTTACTCTTCCTAGTACGCAGAGTTTCAGTTTCAACGCAATTATCATGTGGTTACGTCGGTAAGGAACACTGGAATTTTTCTCAAGGTTAGCTTATGTTATTTTTCTCAAGCCCAGCTGGCGCACGTGGCTGCCTGCCGGTGGGAGTCATTGTCTGTCTCTTTGTTGGCGCGCGTCGTTATTAGGATTAGGAGACCTAACTTCTACGAATTCACCTTGTCGAGAGTGCCCTGCTCTGTTTGAATCCCGCCAGTTCTGATAAAATTCAGGTCTGTCGTTATGATTATATCGTCTGACGACCTGTCGGTAGATTCCATAGTTTCTTTCTTGTCGGTCACGTGGTGGAGAATTTCTCCCTGAATCGCAACTGCGCGGTGGACCGTTGCATCTAAAGTTATTCTTTCTCCCTTGATAATAATTATTTTGGTTCCCATATTGTCTGTTTCTCTGATTGTATCTGTGATAGTCATTACTGCGGAGAGGTGATCTTTCCCTGTAATTATTACTACTCTGTCAACGGTTGTCATACGGGTGGTGTCTGTTTTGGTCACGATTTATGTTGTAAGAATAGCCTTGTCGTGTATTATTTCTGTCATCACGGAATTGTGACAGATGTGACCTGCAATTGTTGTGCTCCTGTTTTCGTGATCCGCGATTGGCAGTGTCAATTTCCAGTTCTTGTAACAGTCCCTGAAAAGCTTCAATGTCGTCCTTGCAACGTCCTGCTAAAATAATATGTCGTAAATGTTCAGGCAATTTGATTAAGCAAATGTGGATGAGTTCTGAGGGGCTGTATGGGTTTGAAAGATACTGATTCTTATGCAACATGTCTTTATAATATTTCATGAGACTGGAAAATTCAGATTGTTCGAAACGTTTCATCATTATGATGCTATGTTTTACTCGGTCTTGTGTAGCTTGAGACCAATACGCTGAGAGGAAGGCATGATAAAATTCTCCTTCACTGTGGCAATCGTGAATGACCGATCGCATTCTTACAGCTGGTTCATTCTCTAAATAGCCACACATAAATTCTAACCTGTGCTCCAATGACCAGTTGGGAGGAAAACAATGAGAGAATTGATGAAGCCATGCTTCTGGATGATTGTCGTTGCCAGAATTCTTAAATGTTTTGAATTTACGTGTAGTAATGAACAGCTTATAGTCCAAATCATCGTGTCGGCGAGTCGCACATCGCTCATTGTTACTTCGTTTCGGCGGTTCCATCTCAAAATCCAATGCGCCTTGCCAATTTCTTTCATAATTTCCGAAGTGTCCTGTGTTATTATTTTGTGGTTGTTCCGTATTTCTATGTCCCTCTTCCGGTACTGGAGCGCTAGTGTCCTCTGAAATATGTAATTCTTGTATTACTGGTGCCAACTGATCTTGTAGTTCCCGGATTTCTCTTTTGTACTGTGTATTGATTTGATTTTGATTTTGTTTGAATTTTCTAATTTGTTCATACTCTTCAGTGTCCGTGAAGGCTACAGGTCTTGTGTCATTCAGATCATCATCTACCTTTGTAGATAAGTTAGTGAACTGATCTGAAAATTCGGCTACTTTATCCGTTAGTGAAATTATTTCCTCTGTGTGTTTTTCTGAACCAAGTTTCAGAGTGTCCATTTGTGTTGAAATCGTATCTACTGTGTCTTTTAAGTTTTACTGAGTTTTTGCAAGTTGCGTAACCGAATCGGTAGATGCAACTGAGTCAGTTTTAGCTTGCAAGGTGTGATTTTCATGAACAATAGTTTGCAGTTCTTTTATGGCTGCTTCGTGATTTTGTAATGCATTTTCATGACGCGAAAAAATAGGTTGGAAATGCTCACAAATTTGTGTTTTTACGTCGTTACAGACTTTTTGACATTTCCATTCGATTTTATGTAACTCAGTAGTTAAATCTTCACGTGTTTGTTCAAGTGTAGTGTGAAGATTTTGTTCCATTGCGTCTAACGGTTGCTGTGTTTGTCTCTGGTGTTGTTACATTGTGTCTAACTTTTGAAGATTTTGTTCGATTGTGTCTAACTTTTGAAGATTTTATCCCATTTGTTTCTGATTTTGTTCAAGCGTTGTGTCTAACTTTTGAAGATTTTGTTCCATTGTGTCTAACTTTTGTAGCCTTTGTCCCATTTGCTGCATTAACTGTAATAACAATGCACTGGTGTCTGAAACATGTTCCTCAGTGCTATTCGGCAGTGCATTTGAACAGGCAATATTCGCATTTTGAAAAGCAGAAAATGTGTCTTGATTTATTTGAGAAAACGGTGAGGACGCAAAACCTGAATCTAGAGTATTTGCAAGATTGTGTCCTGTCATTTCGGAATCCTGAGGCGAGCTGTTGCCGATCGATCGATCGATAATGTTTCCCTGTTCACTAATTGTTCCACTGTCTACACCATTATTTGCAGCCCCCTCCATTTCCTTATTACAATTACCAAATTACTACTTTGAACATTAGTTAATTCAGTACATGGTGGCGCTAACACACTGCTTTCGTCTTCACTGTCATTTCTCAGTTTACTTTGGAGCATAGTATTACGTTTTTCACACGCCATTATTGCCACAATATTTCACACGACAACACAGAAAAGCACAATTTGAAGAGCAAAATAAGAAAACACATTAACATAGTATTGAAAATAATATCTCGTTAATTGCAAGCGCAGCTGCGAAATACTTGGTGCAAATTTACATGAGTGCCACGCCTGTTTTACTGCACAACAATGAAAGACTGCAACTACAAAGGAGATTCTCTCTACGATTACGCGCTAGCAATAAACAAAATCAACACTAATTACACAAACTACAAGAAAAAATCAGAAGATTCCAGTGAGGTATCCTCGGCTAAGGGTCGACATATGGAACGTCCCCTTTGAACAATTATACTTGACTGTGCTTAAAGCATATCGAAGCATATCGAAAGAAGAAATATTACATGTTATCAACAAATCAAAGACAGGAAAAGCCCCTGGACCGGATAAGATACCAAATGACATCCTGAAACTCATAGGAATAGACCATATAGATATATTTGTACAATTGTTTAATGATATTTATAATTTGGGAATTATTCCTAGGGATTGGTTGACATCTACCTTTGTTACATTACCCAAAAAGGCTAATGCCAAAACTTGTAATGATCACCGTACAATAAGCTTAATGAGTCACACCTTAAAGATATTTCTAAAAGTTATACACCAACGAATATACAAAAAAGTAGAAGAAGGTATAAGTGAAACACAATTCGGTTTTAGAAGTTCCCTCGGTACAAGAGAAGCATTGTTTGCTTTTAACATATTAGCGCAACGATGTATGGAGGTTAACCAGCCACTATATGTGTGCTTCCTGGATTATAATAAAGCATTTGACAAAGTTCATCATGATCATCTCATAGAATTGTTAGAAAAGAAAACACTTGATAAGAAAGACATCCGCATTATATATAACCTCTACTACAATCAAACCGCAACCGTGAAGGTAGAAAATGAGTTATCGAATGATATAGAAATAAAGAGGGGTGTGAGACAAGGTTGCGTTCTCTCACCCTTATTGTTTAATATGTATTCAGAAGACATAATCCAGGCAGCTCTATCAGATGAAATAGCTGGCATTAAAGTGAATGGGCTAAATATTAACAATGTTAGGTTTGCTGATGACACTGCACTACTAGCTGGAAACCTCAAAGATCTACAATTACTTCTTGACAAAGTCGCAGAAAAAAGTGAAGAATTTGGCTTGACTCTTAACGTAAGCAAGACTAAGTTCATGGTGATATCTAAAACACACCAACAAGAAAATCTTACAATCAATAGGGAAAGAGTCGATCAAGTACGTAAATTTAAATATCTCGGAACAATTGTAAATGAGGAGATTGAAAGCTCAGAAAAAATTAAATCGAGAATAGGACAGGCCAGAAGTATCTTTAATAAGATGAAAAATGCATTCTGTTCGAGAGACATTTGTTTAAACACAAAAATGAGGTTGCTAAGATGCTATGTATTCTCAAAATTATTATACGGAATGGAAGCGTGGACATTGAAAAAGAAGGACATGAACAGTTTAGAAGCTTTTGAAATGTGGGCATATAGAAGAATACTTAGAATTAGTTGGGTGTCGAGGATTACTAATCAAGATGTCCTAAGAAGAATGGGAAAGGAAAAAGAATTAATTAAAACTATTAAAGTAAGGAAGCTACAATATTTAGGCCATGTTATTAGGGGAGTAAATTACAAAATATTGCAAATAATACTAGAAGGGAAAATTTGTGGGAAGAGAACGAGGGGTAGAAGACGGACATCCTGGATTGACAATTTAAAAAATTGGTACAACTGTTCAACGTCAGAACTCCTTAGATCAGCCAAATCAAGATCAGAAATTGCCATGATGACAGCCAACCTTCTTAGAGGAGACGGCACATGAAGAAGAAGAAGTGCTTAAACTGACACACAATATTTTTTTTTAGCGCAACGCAATAATCCCTACAAAAGAATGGCCCTGACTAACATTAAACTATACCTTTCACAAATCACTTACCTCACAAAAATCTTCGTTACTCAAGCTACTGCAATACAGCGAGCGCCACTACTGCCAGCTAAATAAAAGATTCAAACTACTGAAGGCACTAACTACTGATAGGCATAGTTAGCAAATGAAAGATTTTGATGGAGAAAAAACAATGTATTTACCTTAATATTGTTCAAAAGTCATAATATACACTCCTGGAAATGGAAAAAAGAACACATTGACACCGGTGTGTCAGACCCACCATACTTGCTCCGGACACTGCGAGAGGGCTGTACAAGCAATGATCACACGCACGGCACAGCGGACACACCAGGAACCGCGGTGTTGGCCGTCGAATGGCGCTAGCTGCGCAGCATTTGTGCACCGCCGCCGTCAGTGTCAGCCTGTTTGCCGTGGCATACGGAGCTCCATCGCAGTCTTTAACACTGGTAGCATGCCGCGACAGCGTGGACGTGAACCGTATGTGCAGCTGACGGACTTTGAGCGAGGGCGTATAGTGGGCATGCGGGAGGCCGGGTGGACGTACCGCCGAATTGCTCAACACGTGGGGCGTGAGGTCTCCACAGTACATCGATGTTGTCGCCAGTGGTCGGCGGAAGGTGCACGTGCCCGTCGACCTGGGACCGGACCGCAGCGACGCACGGATGCACGCCAAGACCGTAGGATCCTACGCAGTGCCGTAGGGGACCGCACCGCCACTTCCCAGCAAATTAGGGACACTGTTGCTCCTGGGGTATCGGCGAGGACCATTCGCAACCGTCTCCATGAAGCTGGGCTACGGTCCCGCACACCGTTAGGCCGTCTTCCGCTCACGCCCCAACATCGTGCAGCCCGCCTCCAGTGGTGTCGCGACAGGCGTGAATGGAGGGACGAATGGAGACGTGTCGTCTTCAGCGATGAGAGTCGCTTCTGCCTTGGTGCCAATGATGGTCGTATGCGTGTTTGGCGCCGTGCAGGTGAGCGCCACAATCAGGACTGCATACGACCGAGGCACACAGGGCCAACACCCGGCATCATGGTGTGGGGAGCGATCTCCTACACTGGCCGTACACCACTGGTGATCGTCGAGGGGACACTGAATAGTGCACGGTACATCCAAACCGTCATCGAACCCATCGTTCTACCATTCCTAGACCGGCAAGGGAACTTGCTGTTCCAACAGGACAATGCACGTCCGCATGTATCCCGTGCCACCCAACGTGCTCTAGAAGGTGTAAGTCAACTACCCTGGCCAGCAAGATCTCCGGATCTGTCCCCCATTGAGCATGTTTGGGACTGGATGAAGTGTCGTCTCACGCGGTCTGCACGTCCAGCACGAACGCTGGTCCAACTGAGGCGCCAGGTGGAAATGGCATGGCAAGCCGTTCCACAGGACTACATCCAGCATCTCTACGATCGTGTCCATGGGAGAATAGCAGCCTGCATTGCTGCGAAAGGTGGATATACACTGTACTAGTGCCGACATTGTGCATGCTCTGTTGCCTGTGTCTATGTGCCTGTGGTTCTGTCAGTGTGATCATGTGATGTATCTGACCCCAGGAATGTGTCAATAAAGTTTCCCCTTCCTGGGACAATGAATTCACGGTGTTCGTATTTCAATTTCCAGGAGTGTATATAGCAGTTCATGACATCCAGTCTTACAAATTTCAAAACTCCGCCATCTCTCTCCCCACATCCACCACTGCTGGCGGGTCACCTCCAACTGCGCAACGCTACGCGCTGTTCACATCCAGCTGCCCAACAATGTCAGACAACAATGCAAGCTAGCCACAGATTGCACACAGCACAGCCAGTGATTTTCATACAGAGCGCTACGTAACGTTGCTAATAAGAAAACATAAACAGCCTACTTACAACAACACACCCTCCAACAAAACTCCCTTGGAGCCTGCTACGTATTCCACCTAAACACCTAAGCGTCCATTCCCACATCCAAGAACACTTCGTTTTTAACTGCTTTGATGTCTTAGTGAAAACTTCTTCCAATCCTCGCCATTAGGGACGTGCGATGTTGGCAAATCGTAAATGCTGATTTCGATTTCATCATAGTACAAACTCGATGGCCGATTATAATCGATGTTTTTAATATCGATGGTAAATGATGAACTTACAGAACGGCGTAAACAACAACGTACAAAACCTTCCAATATCTTATTTATTAATAAATAAATGCAGCAATATCTCGCTTCTGAGAACTGTTTTTCGAAAGCGATGAAGTTCAAATATCTCAAGTAAGATTTTTTGTAGCTCTGGCTGTGTAATACTGATGGTGTGATTCCAGCCTTCTTGTGGAACAAGTCAAATGGTGCAAAATGTTCGGAATTCTGACAAAAATAGAAATCGTCTATAGGGAAAAATGTGTAATATACAATATGTACAAGAACCAAGAGGGAACAAAAATACTGGGAGACCAAGAACGAAGTGCTCGGATTAAAAAGAGTGTAAGACAGGGATGCAGTCTTTCGCCCCTACTGTTCAATCAATACACCTGTAACCTCCCAACAGTTCAATTATTTCCGTAACCTCGCAATAATAATGTGTCTAACCTCTCAATAAAAATGTGACTCATGTATAACCTTTCAATAATTAACTGACTGTGAATCCAAACTGGTAAATCTAGACATCAGAAATGTTGCGTCATGGCCTTGAAAAGTCATTCTGAATAAACTGAAGATTCTTACCTCAATGAAGTCGCCGGATAACGCTTATATATCTGCTGCTATAAGCAATTTTTCTGGCACAGCCCAGTGCAATGCTGGCCACTAGATTTTGTTATGTATCAAAAACAACTGATTTTATTTACGATAATTGGCATGACTATGGATAGGAGAAATTAGCAAAAACTTTAAATTCAGATGAATGACTGTCAAAAGTTATCTTTATAAGATAGATTATTATTGAAAAATTATTGAAAAAATATTTACATGTGACTTTGATATAACAATAGCACAAAATAAGTTGTTGCAAATTACATCTGAGCGCGGCAATAAATAAAAATAATTTTTGCTTTTACCTTATACTACATCTCTCAGGCAACGCCATCGTTCTCCACGGCCGGCCTTGGTAATTCCATACAGGACATAAGTGCTCTCTGTGAGCTACACAACTAGACAACTGCTCTCTGAGAGCGAACTGACCCAACCGCCCGACTGCGAGCTACTACTACTACTGCTGCCGACACTGCTCTCTGGTCTGTGATTCTATTGTAGCTTACATATCCCAGGCAGCGCGTGAGCAATCAATCGAAGTGACATCTGCTCGAGTGCGCTAGCAATAAATTCCTTAGTCATGGACCTCTCACACATCGAATAAGCAATGACAGAAATGTAAGAATGGTTCAAGAGTGCAATTAAAATTCAAGGTGAAAGGATATGAATGATAAGATCCGCTGATGGCATTGCTATCCTGAGTGAAAGTGAAGAACAATTACAGGATATCTTGAAGAGAATGAACAACCTAATGAATACAGAATATGGATTGAGAGTAAATCGAAGAAAGTCGATAGTGATGAGAAGTAGCAGAAATGAAAACAGCGAGGAACTTAGCATCAAGATTAGCAAAAATGTGTGAAATCTTACAGGACTTAACTGCTAAGGTAATCAGTCCCTAAGCTTACACACTGCTTAATCTAAATTATCCGAAGGACAAACACACACACCCATGCCCGAGGGAGGACTCCAACCTCCGCCGGGACCTCAAGATTAGCGATTACAAAGTAGATAAAGTTAAGGAATTCTTAGGCAGCAGAATAACCTAAGGTGGACGGAGTAAATAACATATAAAAAGCAGACTATCACTGGCAAAAAGAGCATTCCTGGTGAAGTGAAGTCTAGCAATATCGAATATAGACCTTAATTTGAGGGAAAAGTGTCTGAGAATGTACGTTTGGAGCACATTGTATGGTAGCGAAATATGGACTGTGCGAACACTGTAAAAGAAAGTGTGTTAATTGTTCTCAGTCTTTGCACCATTTAAACTGTTTTGGCTGAGAAGTATTGTTCCGCTGCCAGAAACCCTCTCCCCTTTGGGACGATGAAATGAAATAATAATAAGAGCAAATCTATGAATATGTGTCACTCGCTTCACAAGACGACACATGCAAGGGGAGCAGTATGGCAGACACAGGCTTATGCATACCATATAAAAGGATTATTATTCCTGTAACGACTGCAAGGGTTTTCTCTCATATTTTTCCCACTTTCACACATGTATGTATGTTCAGTTATTTTCCTCTTATTTACGTATCTAATTGTACCTGTCACTTGACAATGGTATTTCTTCAACAATTGGCCAGTTAGGGATAACACAGTTTTTTAACGGTCGTGGTGGAATGTATCCCTTGAAGCAATATAATGTGACTATGGCACCCTACAAAAGCAGGTATCAGTACGTTAACCTTGTAATATGCTGATATAACAGCCAGGGCTGTTCCAAGTTCAGCTTCATCCCGTTTTAATGTTCAATCTTGTGCAAAAAAGGTGAATTATCTGTAGAAATGCATTATGGTCTGATGTGCCGTTTCATTTCATAGCAGAACCCCTTTGGTTGTCATCTGCGGCACCCTTACAGCACAGCGGTTCGCCCACGATGTGCTACCCTCCGTTTCGTTGCACTTCATGGAAAGCCATGCTGGGCTCACACTTCAGCAAGATAAGACCCGCACACACACACAGCGAGGATTTGTACAATTGTCTTCGGGCTTGCCAAACCCTACCATGGCCAGCAAGGACGCCGGATCTCTCCTCAGGTGAGAACATTTGGAGCACTATGGGCGCGACCCTCCAATCAGTTCGGGATGTTAACGATCTAACAGGCCAATTGGACAGCATTTGGCACAACATTCATCAGGAGGCCATTCAACAACTCTGTCAATCAAAGCCCAAAAAAAAAGCTCGCATAAGGGCCACAGGTGGGCCAGTGCGTTATTGACTTGCTCAATTTGTGAAGCTCTTTCTCTTGAATAAATGATCCATTTTTTTCTGAAATTGTGATCATTTGTTTGCCCATACATGTACGAAACACCTACCGATCTACCGATTTCCGTTCCATTGGGATAACCATTCGGATAATTCCTTCGTCGTGCATCGTTTTATACATATATACCCCCCCCCCATGAACCATGGACCTTGCCGTTGGTGGGGAGGCTTGCGTGCCTCAGCGATACAGATGGCCGTGCTGTAGGTGCAACCACAACGGAGGGGTATCTGTTGAGAGGCCAGACAAACATGTGGTTCCTGAAGAGGGGCAGCAGCCTTTTCAGTAGTTGCAGGGGCAACAGTCTGGATGATTGACTGATCTGGCCTTGTAACTAACCAAAACGGCCTTGCTGTGCTGGTACTGCGAACGGCTGAAAGCAAGGGGAAACTACAGCTGTAATTTTTCCCGAGGACATGCAGCTTTACTGTATGATTAAATGATGATGGCGTCCTTTGGGTAAAATATTCCGGAGGTAAAATAGTCCCCCATTCGGATCTCCGGGCGGGGACTCCTCAAGTGGACGTCGTTATCAGGAGAAAGAAAACTGGCGTTCTACGGATCGGAGCGTGGAATATCAGATCCCTTATTCGGGCAGGTAGGTTAGAAAATTTAAAAAGGGAAATGGATAAGTTAGATATAGTGGGAATTAGTGAAATTCGGTGGCAGGAGGAACAAGACTTTTGGTCAGGTGATTACAGGGTTATAAATACAAAATCAAATAGGGGTAATGCAGGAGTAGGTGTAATAATGAATAAAAAAATAGGAGTGCGGGTTAGCTACTGCAAACAGCATAGTGAACGCATTATTGTGGCCAAGATAGACACAAAGCCCATGCCTACTACAGTAGTACAAGTTTATATGCCAACTAGCTCTGCAGATGATGAAGAAATAGATGCAATGTATGACGAGATAAAAGAAATTATTCAGGTAGTGAAGGGAGACGAAAATTTAATAGTCATGGGTGACTGGAATTCGTCAGTAGCAAAAGGGAGAGAAGGAAACATAGTAGGTGAATATGGGTTGGGGGGAAGAAATGAAAGAGGAAGCCGCCTTGTAGAATTTTGCACAGAGCATAACTTAATCATAGCTAACACTTGGTTCAAGAATCATAAAAGAAGGTTGTATACCTGGAAGAATCCTGGAGATACTAAAAGGTATCAGATAGATTATATAATGGTTAGACAGAGATTTAGGAACCAGGTTTTAAATTGTAAGACATTTCCAGGGGCAGATGTGGATTCTGGCCACAATCTATTGGTTATGAACTGCAGATTGAAACTGAAGAAACTGCAAAAAGGTGGGAATCTAAGGAGATGGGACCTGGATAAACTGAAAGAACCAGAGGTTGTAGAGAGTTTCAGGGAGAGCATAAGAGAACAATTGACAGGAATGGGGGAAAGAAATACAGTAGAAGAAGACTGGGTAGCTCTGAGAGATGAAGTAGTCAAGGCAGCAGACGATCAAGTAGGTAAAAAGGCGAGGGCTAATAGAAATCCTTGGGTAACAGAAGAAATATTGAATTTAATTGATGAAAGGAGGAAATATAAAAATGCAGTAAATGAAGCAGGCAAAAAGGAATACAAACGTCTCAAAAATGAGATCGACAGGAAGTGCAAAATGGCTAAGCAGGGATGGCTAGAGGACAAATGTAAGGATGTAGAGGCTTGTCTCACTAGGGGTAAGATAGATACTGCCTACAGGAAAATTAAAGAGACCTTTGGAGAGAAGAGAACCACTTGTATGAATATCAAGAGCTCAGATGGCAACCCAGTTCTAAGCAAAGAAGGGAAGGCAGAAAGGTGGAAGGAGTATGTAGAGGGTTTATACAAGGGCGATGTACTTGAGGACAATATTATGGAAATGGAAGAGGATGTAGATGAAGACGAAATGGGAGATAAGATACTGCATGAAGAGTTTGACAGAGCACTGAAAGACCTGAGTCGAAACAAGGCCCCGGGAGTAGACAACATTCGATTAGAACTACTGATGGCCTTGGGAGAGCCAGTCAAGACAGAACTCTACCATCTGGTGAGCAAGATGTATGAGACAGGCGAAATACCCTCAGACTTCAAGAAGAATACAATAATTCCAATCCCAAAGAAAGCAGGTGTTGACAGATGTGAAAATTACCGAACAATCAGTTTAATAAGCCACAGCTGCAAAATACTAACACGAATTATTTACAGACGAATGGAAAAACTAGTAGAAGCCGACCTCGGGGAAGATCAGTTTGGATTCCGTAGAAACACTGGAACACGTGAGACAATACTGACCTTACGACTTATCTTAGAAGAAAGATTAAGGAAAAGCAAACCTACGTTTCTAGCATTTGTAGACTTAGAGAAAGCGTTTGACAATGTTGACTGGAATACTCTCTTTCAAATTCTAAAGGTGGCAGGGGTAAAATACAGGGAGCGAAAGGCTATTTACAATTTGTACAGAAACCAGATGGCAGTTATAAGAGTCGAGGGACATGAAAGGGAAGCAGTAGTTGGGAAAGGAGTGAGACAGGGTTGTAGCCTCTCCCCGATGTTATTCAATCTGTATATTGAGCAAGCAGTAAAGGAAACAAAAGAAAAATTCGGAGTAGGTATTAAAATTCATGGAGAAGAAGTAAAAACTTTGAGGTTCGCCGATGACATTGTAATTCTGTCAGAGAGAGCAAAGGACTTGGAAGAGCAGTTGAACGGAATGGACAGTGTCTTGAAAGGAAGATATAAGATGAACATCAACAAAAGCAAAACGAGGATAATGGAATGTAGTCAAATTAAATCGGGTGACGCTGAGGGAATTAGATTAGGAAGTGAGACACTTAAAGTAGTAAAGGAGTTTTGCTATTTAGGGAGTAAAATAACTGATGATGGTCGAAGTAGAGAGGATATAAAATGTAGACTGTCAATGGCAAGGAAATCGTTTCTGAAGAAGAGAAATTTGTTAACATCGAGTATAGATTTAAGTGTCAGGAAGTCGTTTCTGAAAGTATTTGTATGGAGTGTAGCCATGTATGGAAGTGAAACATGGACGATAACTAGTTTGGACAAGAAGAGAATAGAAGCTTTCGAAATGTGGTGCTACAGAAGAATGCTGAAGATAAGGTGGGTAGATCATGTAACTAATGAGGAGGTATTGAATAGGATTGGGGAGAAGTTTGTGGCACAACTTGGCTAGAAGAAGGGATCGGTTGGTAGGACATGTTCTGAGGCATCAAGGGATCACCAATTTAGTATTGGAGGGCAGCGTGGAGGGTAAAAATCGTAGAGGGATACCGAGAGATGAATACACTAAACAGATTCAGAAGGATGTAGGTTGCAGTATGTACTGGGAGATGAAGAAGCTTGCACAAGATAGAGTAGCATGGAGAGCTGCATCAAACCAGTCTCAGGACTGAAGACCAAACAACAACAACATATATATATAATTTGAGGTAGTTTCCCGACTTGACAGGCCACAAGTGTTCCGTATCAAACTGTTCGTCTCAACTTGCTACCTTAATATGCTACCTCAATTGGCCTACAAAAACTACGTAAGCTAAAGGTGTGCGCGTCGAGTGAGTTTTTCAGCTTCCTCGCGCTCTCTTCGCACAAACCATTAGTTCTAGAGAAAAAAAATGAATAGGATCTTTTTTGTAGGAAATGTAATATAATTTAATTTTGAAATGCGACACTTTTCGCTGGAGTGTGCGGTTTTCGAGTTACTCAAGAAAAACGTACAACAATGATATTAAATGTGTTCTATCTCGGGGAAACCATTCGGAATAGGGCATACGTCCGTATGAAGTTGTTTGTTCAGAATCACTATCACCTATCACAGCATGTACCTTTCCTCCTGACTCACACTAATGTGTGTGTGTTATTGTATACATAGACTTATACTGTCGGACTATTTTCTAGGCTTTAGTAATCATCTTGTGGTGTTGCAGTTCTTCTTGTTATGTCCGTGCTTGCTACGAAATGGGAAGAGAATTCCGCCTTATGCAAGACACCTGTTTTCTGTTTTGTTTCACCCACACATGTTTCAGCACACTTCGTGCTATCTTCAGTGGGTTCTTTTTTTATTTTCTAACTGTAAAGCTGTTGTTCCATATTGACATTTAGCGAAACTTTTGGCACATAATATTTACATTTGTGAATGAATAATTGTTGTAAAATATTATACATCATTTGTTCATAGTTTACAGTTGAGATATTTGTGAATGAATAATTGTTGTAAAATATTATACATCATTTGTTCATAGTTTACAGTTGAGATATTTATTAATGACTTGATTCACCATGTGTTGTTTATAATATTATGTCAAAGTTCTGTTTAAAGCTAATTGGCAAAACGAGTGGATGTATGCATTAGTTTACATACCTTACATGATACTATTGGACATTTATTTTGGTAGCTGTTTTGCTACACAATCTACAACTTATCTGTAAAACAGCAAAACGTAATTGTCATTTCTGTGTTTATGATGCATTTACAAACAGGAGTGAATATACATGACGTTTTTCGTGTGTAACTTACGGTTTTGAATTTGTGGTGTTTTCTCATATGTTGTTGGCGAAGTGAATAGGCAGATTTCGTGACCTATGATTGCCTGACACTGCACTTTCTCCGATTTTTCAAAACATATGCAGCGTTTTTGCCGCTGTTACGTGTTGTTGTGTCTGTATAGTGTTCATTTGTTTCGTACTGCGTTTGGATGGGTGAGGCGCGCGAATTTGAAATGTATTTGGCGTGTGTGTGTGTATGTATGTATGTCTGCGTGTGTGTGTGCGTGTGTGTGTGTGTGTGTGTGTGTGTGTGTGCGTGTGTGTTCAGGATTGGGGCAGAGAGAGAGAGAGAGAGAGAGAGAGAGAGAGAGAGAGAGAGAGAGAGAGAGAGGGAGGGAGGGAGGGAGGGAGAAAGAATTTTTTTTGGGTGACTAGTTTTGGTGTGGGTGTTATTTTTATAGTTCTTCTACTGGTGCGAAGAGGATTTTATTGTACAGTGATGTGTATTCATTTAGTACTTTCTTTCCTTTGGCTATTGGTTTTTGGATGTGATAGTTTTCTCCTATAGTTTACTTTTGGTGTAAGCTGCTACTAGTTTTAAGGATGTGTAAGTCAGTTTTAATGTTTGTTGGGTGGTGATTGTGCACTATCAGATGGTCTGCAAATGTTGAGTGTGAGCTATCGCTTTTCAGTTTTCTGAGGTGGTCTGTGTTCCTGGTTCTGAAATTCCTGCATGTTTGGCCTACATATACAGACTGACGGCAATTGCAAGTAAGTTGGTATATACTGGACTGGCTGTATTTGTCAGTGTTGAGGTATTTGTTCCAAGTCTGCTTTGTATTGTGTTGTTGGTACTGGATGCTATGTTGAGTCCTTGTTTCTTTAGTATATTACCCACCTTGTGTGTGACTTTGTTGTTGTAAGTCATTATGTGCCATTTGTTGCTTACTGTCAGCTAATTTGTTGTGTGTTGTGTTGTGTTCGTTTATGTGTGTGTGTTTCACGGTTATGTGTTGTTTGTTTTTGTATTTTGTGGTTTATTTTCTCAACTCTCTTTGCATCATGTCCATTCTCCTGTGCAACTTGTTTTATTGTGTTCAGTTCTTGTGTGTAATACCCATGAACTAATACGATTACATAGGCCATAGGCCTTGCATTATGAACAGGTGCTCAATCATGTTGAAGCATGCAGTCGCTGTCCCCGAATTGCTGTTCATCAGTGGAAAGCAAGAAGATGCTTAAAACATCAATATAGGCCTGTGCTCCAATAGTGCCATGCAAAACAACAAGGGGTGCAAGTACCCTCCATGAAAAACACGACCACACCATAAGATCACCGCCTCCGATTTTTACTGTTGGCAGCACACACGCTGGAAGATGACGTTCACTGGGCATTCGCCATACCCACACCCTGCGATCGGATCGCCACATTGTGTACCGTGATTCGTCACTCCACACAACGTTTTTCCACTGTTTAGTTGTCCAATGTTTACGCTCCTTACACCAAGCGAGGCGTCGTTTGGCATTTACCGGCGTGTTGTGTGGCTTATGAGCAGCCACTCGACCATGAAATCTAAGTTTTCTCACCTCCCGCCGAACTGTCATAGTACTTGCTGTGGATCCTGATGCAGTCTGGAATTCCTGTGTGATGGTCTGGATAGATGTCTGCCTATTCCACATTACGACGCTCTTCATCTGTCTCAACGGTCTCTGTGAGTCAACAGACGAGGTCGGCCTGTCCGCTTTTGTGCTGTACGTCTCTCTTCACGTTTCCACTTCACTGTCGCACCGGAAACAGTGGACCTAGGGATGAGTGCGGAAATCTCGCGTACTAATGTATGACACAAGTGACACCCAATCACCTGACCACATTCGAAGTCCATGAGTTCTGCGGAGCGCCCCATTCTATTCTCTCACGATGTTTAATGACTACTGAGGTCGCTGATATGGAGAACCTGGCAGTGGGTGGCAGCAAATGCACCTAATAGGGAAAAACGTATGTTTTTGGGGGTGTCCGAATACTTTTGATCACATAGTGTATATAGACAGTGTAGACACATTTAAATGCCTCGTTCCTCGATATTTGCTGGTCATGGCTGACCTTGTTGGGATCGCGTATTGCGCGTGATAAGTAGTGTAAGAAATCGAAAGAGAAGACGTTGTTGGAAACATGAACTGTCTGTGGAGGATCTTCATTTCGACTGTAATTTACTTCCGTCTTTGAAAGTAGAAGACACCACTTTTCTTCTACATCAGTCACTGATACTTAACACCTTTTGGCCAGCTCTTCGATAACCAACTTCTTATTGCTGCGATTTTTATATTTGGAATTGCAAACCTACCATAAACGTGATGCTGTGTGAAAATCTTCAGTCAGCTGCAACACTTTCTCCATTGGCGACATCTTGATAAGTGGCGTTTAACAATAAGAAAAACAAAAATTATAAAAAACCGACAAAGCTTTGTCCACTTGCAAAGAGAATAACTAGAGGCCATGTCTACCAACATGTCTATGTTAAGGAATGTTGCGCAACATTGTCTAGGAATTGTCTCAGTTCTGTAGGCGCCCCGGTGGTCCCGGTCGCCTACGGTGGACTGGAAGCCGAGCGGTGACCTCTCCAGTTGTCAGGATGCTAGGAAATGACTATGGACGCGTCAGAAACGACAAACAAACATTATTAATTCATAACACCTTTATTCCTGCCGAGTACAATGTGGCCCGCGTAACACAGGCTGGCTAAGCTTGGTGATATCAACGACCTTCCCCGAGTCCTCGCTGACTTGGAGCGATGACACCAGCTCCAGGCCGCACCAGTCTTGCTAGCGCAGCGCCGTGTGCTGTGACATAGCGATGGAATGTCCTTACTTCGGCCGCGCGTGGCTGGCGGCGCACGTCTGGCCGACCAGCTCGGCGGCGGAGAGTAGGCCGCTGCGCGTAGGAGGCTCCGGGTTGGAGTCCCGGCGCTGTCGGCATGAGAAGCGTTCTCGTAGTGCGGAGTGTACTCTATCCCACACCGTCTTCTTCCCTGCTACTCCTGGTGGCTCGTCCGCAGTGGACAGGCGGAATGGGCTGCAGTGCCCCAGCGTCGTCGGCTCACCCGGTTGTGACGGCGGATGCCCAGGGCCTAGGCCCCGCACGATCTCGACGACGGCTCACTGACGTGGTCAGCATTGGCGGCGAGCGAGTCTGCTAATCCTGGATTGATGATTGACAGCGGCAGCAGAGAGGACCAGAGCTGGTACTGTCCCCTCACATCTGCTGCTGGATGGGCCGCCCTTACTGCAGCATCTCCTTAATAAAGATTAACATGTCGATCACCGAGCTGAGCGCTACGCAGCGACCCAGTACACATCTAACTGCAAGTCTAACTGCGAGTGCCTTGTTGCTATCGAAGCTGGCGTATTTAAAGGAAGCACGAGCGACGTCCTGACATCATGATCGTTTGTAATGAATGCATTCGTTCCACTTATACTGCTGATTTATCTGTCGTACTCACCCCTTAGGTGTTCTTGTGACAGAGTTACGTGTCGTTACAGCAGACCTACGAGAAGTTATGATATGTAGTAAAGCTGACACTATACCTCTGTCTTACACTCTACGAAAGTCTCCGTCTAACACAAACCCACATGCTAAGCAATTCTCTCTCGCCTGTTGTGTGTAACCAGGCCACTGCCCCTGCGTGACGACACCTTCCGATACATGTGCAATCCTCTTACCTCTTGGCTAACCTACTGCCTCTGGCTCTCAGCATAGTATGATGTATCATGCAGCGTAACTTGCTGTGACAGTGCGAGAGAGAGACAAAGATATTGTTTATTACTCTGTGGCGGTCAGCGCTCACATAATTATTCTTAGGATATAGTTTTTGTTTGTTCTAGTTAAGAGTAAATTTTAGGAGAGGAGAGCCATTCTTGTGATGTAAAAAATCGACGCCATTGCGAGTTTTTGATTCACATTGTAAAATATAAGTGCATATGGAAGGAAATCAGTTAATAGAACAATAAAATATTGTTCATTTCAAGAAGGTACGTCTTATTATACACCCAGCGATGTACTGCTATTGTGATTTACTAATAAACACCAGTTGAGAACAGTTCCGACGGGAGCGTTCAGTTCTAGTGAAATAGTTCGATGTTTTCTTCGGAAAAGAAGTCACTTCATGGATCATTCAAATCCACAATAGTAACTGGACATTTCTCAGAACTGAAAGCAATCTGATTGCTATGCAACAGAGCCCCGAAGAATATTTCTCCGTATTTTGGTTACCACTTTCAGCTCAACGCGGTATCTGCAGCATCTGGAGCAGATTTCTACAACAGCGGAAGCGTGTAATCGCAATCAGTTTCACACACCGCCCTGTGTACGCTGTATGTATTTACCCACAACAGTGAACATACAGTTACTCACACAAATAGAAAGACAATACTAGGTGGTGTGGGGAAACATTTCAGTATAATGGCCCTGTAGAGCTAAACAGTAAAATAGCCAAGTAATAAGAGGAGTCGTTATAAATGTCTACCGTTAGGCAGGACACGATCCTGATACAACACTCATAGTGAACCTGCAATACAAATATGTTAGTAATTTAGTAAGTAATGTTTCATTGTGTGTATATATGTCTAGTCTTATAGAGTAACTACATTATGGTCCCTTGTATGTTTCATGCTAACGCTAACGTGCGGGAGTATCTTGTGAAGAGAACGAGTGCGCCGTCCCAGCAGCCGAGCAGAAACTTCAAAAAGGCCAGAACATTTGAATTACTAGCTTTCTTGAGCATTTATGCATTGTAGTGACCCCTCATGTAGAAATTTTCTAAGTATAAATAGAGTTGCTATATTACTTTTACTAGAATTCCAGTATTTCAGTAGATATAGTAAGACAACATTTTATGTGTTATCTATGCACTGTTTTTGTGTCACATTGTGAAGTGTACATTAACAGCATTAGGACATTAACGTTTTTGCGTGTGTAAAAGTTTAATAGTCACTTTTGTGGGACTTATTTAGAGGAGAAACTGTCAATTGCTCATTTACATGGTGATAACGAGATCTATGTTCAAAGCCAATAAGCAAGCACGCATCACAATGCCACAAAATGAATTAAGTAGTGTGAATGCATCGTCAACTAGTGCCACAGAATTTAATACCGCCGTAGTTAGCGATATGTCGATTACGGCTGAGCAACCAGCAATAATTAATGCGCTCATGCCGTCGACACAAACCGTTGCTAGTTCCGACATTCATATGTCGAAAGAAGTCCAGAGAAATATGCAGCAACCAACAAACTCTCTGACACAGACGCGTGCGAAAACGTAATGACTGTACCGAAAATTGTGTCGGTACAATCCTCATTAAGCCCAGTGCAATCGCCAATTGCTGAGAATACCGATTTGTTATCCCAGCTGATGTCAAGTTTGACTGCCATAACACAAGGGATTAAAGCATTGGAAACCACGCAATCTAATCTTGCAACGGCACAATCCACGTTTGCAAACGACATGAATCGTAGATTCCAGGCATTGGAGAGTGCGCAATTTAATTTGGCTCAGGAGCAATCTAATAAACTAAAAGAAATAAATGATAAGATTACTGAAAAATTCCAGAGTTTGGAAACAAAGCAGAGTCACTTGATTACCAGTCAGGCACAACTCATAGTTACACAAGAACAACAGTATCAGGAATTAACAAACAAATACAAAGACATCTTATGTCGTCAAGATACACTAAATCATCAAGTGCAGGAAGTTATTCATGTACAGAACACTATTGCGCAAGACGTGAGTACAATTAAGCACGATAACGAGCAAGCTGTCATTGAGCTTGCTCGGAGGATAGACACTCTCAGTCTCGAAGGCGAGAAACACATAGAGAAACTTTTCAATGAACATAAGATCGCATTTTCTAAGGACGTTGAAGATTGGGCGAAAGAGCAAACCGAGACAGTGCGAAATTATGTTGACAAAACCTTGAAAGAAACGGTTTCTAACGTGCAAGTTAACAATGAAGCTGCACAAGAACAACTTAAAGCAGAAGTTAAAGAGATTAAGGAGAATATAGGAGATGAATTTCCTGCTTGGAAAGCAAAGATAGAAAATACATTAAAAGCATGCCAGCAGGGTCTAGCTAATACTAGAGGGGCACATACTACTTGCAGTTTATCAAAAGCAGACATTATTCCTGATGAAACCAGTGAAACCGAATCCATGCAACAATATCCATGTACTGGTGCATATTTTCGTAATCAACCAGAAACAAATTATCGAGATTATCATTCACCGCGTAGTAGCCACCAGAATACACCTGTGACTATGAATGAAGAAAAAATGCTTAAATATCGTCAATTCCAGATATTTATTCCCGAAAGGAAGTCGATCAATCCCGTGGTATTTATCAAGCAATTTAAAGGGATATTGCCGCGAATGTGGACTGAGCAACAAAAAATTATGTACGTTGCAGGATTCATACATGGAGATGGATCGATGTGGGCGTCAGAAGCATCCGATTGGTGTCAAGATTATGACCAATTTGAACGCGCTTTCTTGCACAAATACTGGAATAAAGGTGTACAAGAAAGACTACGTAAGGAAGTTTTTAATCCACAACCTTTTTCTTTCAAAAATGGATCTTTAAGAAAGTATTTCGAGAAGTATATAAATAAAAGTAAGTACTGGAATGAACCAATCCCGACGCAGGATATCATTCGAATATTAAAGGGCAAACTTCCACTTGAAGTTAAGGAAAAACTTCTACATGTGCCTGAACAACATGTGGAAGATTTTCTAGCCACATTGGATTCAATAGACATTCTGTTCGAAGAATCTCGTATGCGCTATAACCAACCAAGTTACCAACCTAACAAATACAATAGTAACAACAAACAGTATGGAAACAAACATTTTGCACACAATTCACCAAACCCACAGGTGAATTATTTCCAGAAAAACGTGAAATTTGGTAACGAAAATCCCGACCAGTGTAATCATGACCAACAATGTGAACAAACATATAAACGGAAATGGAGGAAGAATAATAAGAAGAGGAAAGGATACTATCGAGAAGGGAATTATCAGCAAAAACGCCGATATCAGCAACCAACCCATGAATATCACAACCAACCACAAACTTCAGGTTGGGTACCAAATGATAATGCAAATGAATGGAGAAATCAACCACCAATAATAACCGACGTAACGGAGCAGACATCTACTAATAATGGACAATCGTCAAACTAAACTCGACTGTCAGAAGCCCCGACGGTGCAGTCGAGGAAGTTTTCAGGGGCGAAAATTCGAGCGTCAAATTTTTCCGGTACAATGAAGGCAGATTATTAATAGAAGAACTTCAGCAGGATATGATGCCTTGTCAAGAGGAACATATCACTGTACCTGTTGCGAAAATTCAGGCGGCGATTGAAGGCATTACTGTGCAAGTTACTTTAGATACAGGAGCAGCAGTAAATGTCGTTTCTGAGAAGTTATTTCAAAGAATACTTCAGAAAGCAAATCCACCGATTTTTCCTGTTCAATGTTGTAGAATTGTAGGTCCTACTGGTCATAAGTCTTCTCAGGTTAAAGTGCAGACTCAACTCCAGTTAGATATAGGAAATGTAGCTATAAATTGCACGTTCCTTGTAATAAAAAAATTGGTTGAGGACTGTATCCTGGGTATAGATGAATTTAGAGAGAGAAATTGGCATATCGATTTTTCTCTAGGCCGTGCCAGTTTTACAATAATGGATCAGAAACATCAAGTGAATCTTCTCAGGGAATATAGTACCCATGGAAAGTATTGTCAGGGACGAAAGCTGCAAATAAAGTGGATACATAGCAAACCTGTAAGGTATTACAAAATTAATTACTTGCAACCAGTTTTAAACCCTGAAGTTGTGGTATATGAAAAGGTGCAAGAACCTGAATATTTGCAACAACACCAAAGAAAGCAATTATATGATCTTCTACAGGAATATCATGAAGTCTTTCAAGAAAGACCTGGTGTAATCAAGGGATACACATGCCATTTAGATGTGATACCACACCAAGTTTTCTGCCGTATTTTTTATCCAGTACCGTGGCACCAACGAAAGGCAGTTGATGCGGAAATCCACCAGATGCTTGAATGGGATCTGATCGAACCTTCGACGAGTCCACACTGTAGTCCGCTTCATGTTGTCTCGAAAAAGGGAGGAAAAGTTCGTCTCGTGCTAGACGCACGGCAGATAAATAAGATTATCATGCCCGTGCGAACTCACCCGGAAAACATCGATGAGCTAATTCAAAGGTTCGAGGGGATGAAATACTTAACAAATATTGATTTGAGAAGTTCAATTTGGCAGGTGGCTCTAGATGAACCATCAAAAAAAGTACACCGCATTTGTACATGCAGGTAGAAGCTATCAATTTAAGGTTTTACCTTTTGGGCTAAACGTGAGCTCAGGAGTTTTTATAAATGCTCTAGATCATGCATTGGGACCTGCACTTCGAAGCAATTTAACTTTATTTGTGGACGACATGCTCATAGCTACGAGCACATGGGAGGAGCACGTTGATTTATTGAGAAGAGTGTTAGAACGTTTCAAGGAAGCAGGCATAACCGCAAATCTGCAAAAGTCCCATTTTGCTCGAGATAAAATCAAATTTTTGGGTCATCTTATAAATGGAAAAGGCATCTTACCGGACTCCGAGAAACTAAAGGCAATCAAAAACTTTGGAGTTCCAACAACAAAAAGACAGTTAAAGGGCTTCCTCGGAGTTGTCTCTTTTTTCAGGCGTTTCATTCACGACCACTCTATTAATGCAGAACCGTTGTGCAGCTTGTTGCGCAAAAATACTCCGTGGGTGTGGACGCAACAATGTCAGAATGCATTTGAAGCAATAAAACATGCCTTAGTCAATTCACAAATATTATATCATCCAGATATGAGCCAAGAATTCGGTTTAATGGCAGATGCTTCGGAAATTGGAATAGGTTCATGCCTCTTCCAAGTAAAGATGATAGATAGGAAATCAACTTTCTGTCCAATAGCTTTTGCTAGCCGACTCTTAACTGCTTGTGAAAGAACATATACGACTACCGAAAAGGAAGCATTGGCCGTAGTCTGGTCATTTAAGAAATTTTACTATTACTTATATGGAGCGAAGACAACAGTATACTGTGACCACAAAGCGTTAAGTTTTTTGCAAACATGTAAATTATTACATCCAAGATTAGCAAGATGGACGCTCTCACTCCAAGAGTTTCAATTTGAAATTAAATACCTAAGCGGACAGGATAATTTCATTGCTGATGCACTGTCTAGAATGCCAGATGGAAATTTGTCAACTATCAACATCACCGGCAATCCGTCCGAATTTAATGTTCTTATAATGACTGATAGAATATATAGGAAACATTTTCTTGACATGTGTAAGAACATGGAAAAACTACAGAATGAAGATCCTCGTTGGCATTCAATAAAGGAAACTTTAGCAAAGCCTGGAAACGATGATCTGAAGAGACTGTACAAAGTTGAGGACGACGTCTTATTTTTCAAAGGGCATCTTGATTCAGATGATTGGAAGGTGTGTATTCCCGAGAAGAATGAGAATGACTTAATTTTGCACACGCACATCACTTGGGGACACTTTGGAGTATTAAAGTGTGCTCGGAAGATTCAAGCATATTGCTAATTCCCAAACATTCGCAGGAAAGTGCACAGACAGTTAAGGAAATGTAAAATTTGTCAGCTAGCCAAACCAGGAAATTTTTGTGTGAAAGATTTCCTACATCCTATTATACCCACTAAACCGCTGTCAATCATTTCGGTCGACGTCTGTGGTCCTCTACCATCATCAAGGGGAGGATGCAAATATATTGTAGCTTTTCTTGATATATTCACTAAGTATGTCAAACTTTATCCATTAAAATCAGCTACTGCTGCATCCATAGCCAAGAAGCTGGTCAAAGATTATATAGTCAAAGTAGGCAAACCAGAGGCTATTCTTTCTGACAATGGGTCAATGTTCACTGGATTTCGTTGGAGGCAAACATTAGCCAGTTGTGGTATAAAACAAATTCTAACATCAGTGTACCACCCTTCGGCGAATCCCGTGGAACGAATTTTTCGTGAATTAAACCGGTTCATGAGAACATATTGCCACAACCAGCAACCCAAATGGATCGATTATCTTCACGATTTTCAGGAAATTGTAAACAATATGCCACATACTACGACAGAATACACCCCATACGAACTGATGTTTGGAAAACAGGAACAGAATGACTGGATTCGACCAATTCCTAAAGTAGCTATTAACAAAATAGACCTACAAAATAAAGTACGACAATCCTTAATATAATGGACAAAGCAAGAAAAAGGAAAATATATTTTGACAATCGACTTGGAAAAATAAAAACATATGAAGTGAAAGACCAAGTTTTAGTAAAAACTCATCCTAAGGCTTCACTTATACAGAGGAAGAACACAAAATGGCAATTATTGTATCAAGGACCATTTGTGATTACCAAAATACCCCATCCAGGAACTTATGTTTTGAAGGATGTGAAGAATGGAAGGGTGAAAGGAATGTATCCTCATCACTTGTTAAAGCAATTTCATGATGACTGAAGATTCTGAATATTGAAAATACTATTCTTATCAAATAATATTGATTAGAGAATTTTCATTAAACCTATGAATCATACTTAGGATAGTTTCCTTTTTTTTTTTTTTTTTTTTGAAATTTAGTAGTTAGTTTTTCTTTTCAGGCATACTGTACGAGAGATATGCTGACATTATGTATAGGTTTTTCACTGTAAGGATAAGTTTTTCTTTTCAGTATGCAGAGAATTTAGCTATAGTATGAATGATTTCTTTTAAAAAAATTTATTTAGTAGATAGTAATTTCAGTCAGGTTTCACAATGCATAATGACCATGGGTTAGTGACTCAAATGAATCTGGTCTATGGCAAGATATTTTTTCTTATGTCAACTTAACAATCTCAATGGATGTTTGTATTTGCTTTTTACTCGCTGAGCTGAAGTCATGCTGTTCGGAAGGGGTAACCTGTTCTCAGTTTTAAAAAGGACGCCTATTACTTTGTTTCAATCTTTTGTGATGAACATTGTCTTTATAATTGTACTATTGTTGTAACATACCTGTGTATGTAAATTATGTTATGTCAATTGTTACTCGCGAAGTTACCAACTGAGCAAATGCCTTTCAGTTATAAGCACATCAACAAGTGTAAAAGTCCATCTGAAAGATGACGAGCATAAGTTGACACGGCAGCACCAGTTGGATTTGTGTATAGTGCATTATAGGGTTGTTGATAGAAATGAAGAACACCTTACGACTTCCGAATATTTCGAATTCAGGACAGACAATTAGAAAGAACTTTAGATTAGATTCTATTTCAGCTCAGCATAGATCAAATACCTTTTCCACGGAACTTACACTGACTCTTATTTTCATGTTAACCATATGCGGAAAAACATAATACCCACGAGGAGACGGTGAAATGGGAATAGAATCCAATCAGTTACCCGGAGATGACTGATAGAAGGGAATCGTAGATGGACGTAAACCAACGCGTCGACGGTTCACCTCAAGACACAGAAGATTAACAGTGTTGTGTTTCTTTTGTGAACAGTGTTTAAATTCATTCAACAACAAAAAATCCATATTGTAAATATTTTTTTTTATTTTCCATTGTAATTCAATTAATTATCCTTGCAAATGAGAAATATGAGGATGGTAAATCTACCCCGAGGTTTTCCTTGGTTTTCCTTTGTGGGGCTTGGCCGAATGGCTAGATTATCCGTTTGAGACATCCCAAGGCGAGTGACAGAAGCTTTGAGTGATGATAAAAAAGGTTTCTGATCACATCTCATGCCATCCTCGACAAATGAATAAAAGCAAGCATGTAAGCTATGCATATATGCTGCATCAGGAATTCAGCACAGCCTTTGTCAGCAGTATATGCACCCAAATCTATAATTTACATTTAGATAGTCATTCACTAATACCAAAATATCATAAGAAATACAGTGGACATTAATACTCTAGTGGACTTTAATACAGCGTCATAAACAATCACCGATATAGTGTTGTGTGAACGCTCGTGTTTGTTTTTGCCCAAAAACGTTCGTCCACAAGAGGGGCATATATGATGTATCATGCAGCGTAACTTGCTGTGACAGTGCGAGAGAGAGACAAAGATATTGTTTATTACTCTGTGGCGGACAGCGCTCACATAATTATTCTTAGGATATAGTTTTTGTTTGTTCTAGTTAAGAGTAAATTTTAGGAGAGGAGAGCCATTCTTGTGATGTAAAAAATCGACGCCATTGCGAGTTTTTGATTCACATTGTAAAATATAAGTGCATATGGAAGGAAATCAGTTAATAGAACAATAAAATATTGTTCATTTCAAGAAGGTACGTCTTATTATACACCCAGCGATGTACTGCTATTGTGATTTACTAATAAACACCAGTTGAGAACAGTTCCGACGGGAGCGTTCAGTTCTAGTGAAATAGTTCGATGTTTTCTTCGGAAAAGAAGTCACTTCATGGATCATTCAAATCCACAATAGTAACTGGACATTTCTCAGAACTGAAAGCAATCTGATTGCTATGCAACAGGGCCCCGAAGAATATTTCTCCGTATTTTGGTTACCACTTTCAGCTCAACGCGGTATCTGCAGCATCTGGAGCAGATTTCTACAACAGCGGAAGCGTGTAATCGCAATCAGTTTCACACACCGCCCTGTGTACGCTGTATGTATTTACCCACAACAGTGAACATACAGTTACTCACACAAATAGAAAGACAATACTAGGTGGTGTGGGGAAACATTTCAGTATAATGGCCTTGTAGAGCTAAACAGTAAAATAGCCAAGTAATAAGAGGAGTCGTTACGTGGAATATTGTCAAAGTTTCGTTGCCTATGCTGAGAGCCAGAGGCAGTAGGTTAGCCAAGAGGTAAGAGGATTGCACATGTATCGGAAGGTGTCGTCACGCAGGGGCAGTGGCCTGGTTACACACAACAGGCGAGAGAGAATTGCTTAGCATGTGGGTTTGTGGTAGACGGAGACTTTTGTAAAGTGTAAGACAGAGGTATAGCGTCAGCTTTACTACATTTCATAACTTCTCGTAGGTCTGCTGTAACGACACGTAACTCTGTCACAAGAACACCTAAGGGGTGAGTACGACAGATAAATCAGCAGTATAAGCGTCTGCTAATCCTGGATTGATGATTGACAGCGGCAGCAGAGAGGACCAGAGGTGGTACTGTCCCCTCACATCTGCTGCTGGATGGGCCGCCCTTACTGCAGCATCTCCTTAATAAAGATTAACATGTCGATCACCGAGCTGAGCGCTACGCAGCGACCCAGTACACATCTAACTGCAAGTCTAACTGCGATTGCCTTGTTGCTATCGAAGCTGGCGTATTTAAAGGAAGCACGAGCGACGTCCTGACATCATGATCGTTTGTAATGAATGCATTCGTTCCGCTTATACTGCTGATTTATCTGTCGTACTCACCCCTTAGGTGTTCTTGTGACAGAGTTACGTGTCGTTACAGCAGACCTACGAGAAGTTATGAAATGTAGTAAAGCTGACGCTATACCTCTGTCTTACACTCTACAAAAGTCTCCGTCTACCACAAACCCACATGCTAAGCAATTCTCTCTCGCCTGTTGTGTGTAACCAGGCCACTGCCCCTGCGTGACGACACCTTCCGATACATGTGCAATCCTCTTACCTCTTGGCTAACGCCCCCAGGGGCTCAGCATTCGTTTGCTGGGTACGGGCTTGGCGACCCCGGGGTTCCTGAGCTGGGGACTGGTAAGCGCCGCCAGTCCCCTGTCACCGTAATCTCTAAGCATACTTCAACGACCACCGTGCGGCGCGGCGGTGGAATGTTGTGTGTCTCAGGGAATGGGGATCTTGGCTTGACCGCCCGGATCGCGAGGATGGAATAAACCTCTATAAAAAAACCCTCAATCTCAAGGTGTGCTGCGCGCTGATGAGATGCATGGCTGTTGAGGTGGAACAGTCGGTAGCGGGCAACCTCTGGGGAACCTGCCGCACCTCAGTTGTATAAGGCTTACCTAGGCACGCGGGGCTCTGTCTAGGTGGACTTCTAGTTCCCTAGCTGCTCGTGGGACCGAGATGGATCCTTCGAAATTCTCTTTTCTTCCTCCCAGCGGAAAGGGTGGGCCGCTGGAAGGTTCTAACACACAGTCTCTTAAGAGGGCCCGTGCAGTCAGTCCCCCTGACTCCGGCGCTTCTTTAAAAAGTCCAGTCTTAGGTAACAGAATGCATTCTGGTAATCCGAATGTGTTTCTCATTGTGAAACGGAAGGAGGGTAGTTTCGAGAAGGTTTCGCCCTTCTATATACAAAAGGGATTGGAGGGAATCTGTGGCTCCTTAAAATCGGTGAAGCGCTTACGTAATGGGACCTTGCTAGTGGAAACTTCCACTTCCCAGCAAGCAATTAACCTCCAATCTGCTAAATGCCTTGGAGAGTATGCCATAGACACCGAACTGCACAGCACCTTGAACTATAGCAAAGGTGTTGTGACATGCCGGGATCTAGCTGATATTCCCAAGGAAGAACTGCAACGTGAGTGGGCTCCGGAAGGTATCGTTGATGTCCAACACATCATGAAGAGGGTTGATGGCACTCTTGTCAAATCCGACTCCTTTATTCTGACCTTCAGTAGCACAACACTTCCTGAACATGTTAAAGCTGGCTTCCTTCGCCTTAGTGTGAGGCCTTATTTCCCGGCCCCAATGCGCTGTTTCAAATGCCAGCGTTTTGGGCATACGACCTTAGGCTGTAGAGGCGAAGCGACTTGTGGAAACTGTGGTCAGGCTGCTCATGAAGGAGTTGGTTGCTCGTCTCCGGCTAAATGTATTAATTGCTCTGGGAACCACCCTGTTTGGAGTAGGGACTGCCGCATATTTTTAGAGGAACGCAAGGTCCAGGAAATCAAAACAACCAAGCGTATCCCCTATGGTGAGGCCAAGAAGATTTATAAGTCGATGCAACCTCCCACATTTGCTACATCTTTTGCTTCCCTGGTACAGAAGCGTACTCCAAAGGTCGATGCCTCAACGCAGACTGAGGTGGTGAGTGTTGGCACTAACACCTGTAGCTGTCAGTGCACTTGCAACGCAGCCAGTGTTCCAGAGCCAGTAGCCCCTACTCGAACGACAGACAAAAGTACAGTGGCGGACTTGGTCCAGCCCCTCGCGCCTCCAACAGCTGAGGTTGTCCCCAGGCCCAGTGCGCCACTTACCACTCCCACATCCGCTCCCCCAAAGTCCACCAAGCCACAGAAAGCTACTGTGCAGCAGCAACAGCGGGTCAAATCCCGTGGTAAACCATCTGACCATGCGGATGTTGTTTTACGCGAGGCTTCATCTGACTCTTCCCCAGAGTTGATGGAGTACGATGTATGTGTGGGGCAATCATCTCGTCCCACGCCTGCCCCTCCACCTGCTGCGGTCTCCCCGCCCCGTCGGAGAGACAGGATGAAGGTGCTACCCCCAACATAGATGGCTCCCATACTCCAGTGGAACTTGCAAGGGTTCAGGACGCATGTGGAGGAACTTCGTCTACTTTCTCAGGGTCGACCATTGTGTCTCTGTCTCCAGGAGACGTATTTCCATCCATCATACTCCCCTGAGATGCGAGGCTATACACTCCACAAAAAGGACGACCTGCGTGGAGAGAGAGCTAGAGGAGGCGTAGGTATTTTCGTCCGGACGGACTACCATTCCTCGCCTCTCTCACTTACGACGACTCTACAGGCCGTCGCTGTGTCCGTGCACGTGCGTCATCCATTGACTGTATGTTCACTTTACTTGCCCCCACATGATGCTCTTGATGAAGCGGCCCTCGCCGACCTTCTTACACAGCTCCCCCAGCCATTCATTATTTGTGGTGATTTTAATGCCCACAATGTGCTTTGGGGCTCTGCAATTACCTGCCCCAGGGGTAGAGCAATTGAGAGGCTTCTCCTGTCATCCTGTGCCTACTTGCTCAATGGAGGACAGAGTACTCATTTCTGCACGGCGACTGGGTCGTTCTCTGCCATTGATCTCTCGCTTTGCTCTCCAGCTCTTGCCGCTAGTGCTCACTGGGAAGTGGTCGCTGACTTGCACGGCAGTGATCATTTCCCAATCTGGATTCACCTGCCAGATGGCGTGGGCCCCGACAGGAGACCACCACGATGGGTGCTCAGTGGAGCTGACTGGACACTTTATAGCCAGTTGGCCCAATTCGAACACTGTGCGAATGTTGAGGTGTGGGTGGATCATATTACCAAAACGGTCCACCATGCCGCTGCGGCATCCATTCCACAGTCCACAGGCCACCGGAAAAGGCCACCTGTGCCTTGGTGGAGTGACGAATGCCGCTCTGCAATCAGGACCAGGCGTGCGGCTCTGCGGCGGTTCAAGTGTCGGCCGACTGCTGAGAATCTTGCTGCCTTTCGGGTGGCGAGGGCGAGATGTCGCCGCATTATTCGTGAGAGCAAGAAGAGGTCGTGGCAAAAGTTCCTGAACACCGTTAATCGTTCCACCAAGAGTTCCATTGTGTGGGAGACCATTAGGAGAATTTCTGGCAGAGGAGGGAGGTGCCCCATAGCTGCTGTACTGAATAACGGCACTCTCCACACAGATCCGCGGGACATTGCCCAGACTATGGCAGCCTATTTTGCGACAGTTACTGCCACAACCAGTCAGGATCCCGGTTTCCAGCGCCATAGAGCGGTTGCTGAGAGGTGTAGTCTGAACTACCAGCCCACCTCTCATGAAGTTTACAACTGCCCTTTTTCTATGTGGGAGCTGGATTCTGCATTGGCTGGAGCTCGTGACACTTCCCCTGGTCACGACAGGATCCATTACAGTATGCTATGGCACCTCACAATGCGCAACAAAGAAATCCTCCTCGCACTTTTTAATGCCATTTGGGCGTCGGGTCACTTTCCTGACGCGTGGCGTGAGGCAGTTTTAATCCCTTTTTTAAAACCTGGGAAAGACCGCTCGAGCCCAAGTAGCTACCGTAGTATTGCCCTCACTAGTTGCATAGGGAAGACCTTGGAGCGGATGGTCAACCGCCGCCTTGTCTGGATGTTAGAATCCCGGCAACTACTTAGTCGCTTTCAGTGTGGGTTCAGGAGGTTTCGTTCCACCTTCGATAACCTTGCCCTCCTGGAGGCGGCTATCCAACAAGCTTTCCTACGCCGTCATCACCTTATAGGTGTATTTTTCGACATCGAGAAGGCCTACGATACCACTTGGCGGCGTCTCATCCTGGAGCAGCTTCACGAATGGGGTTTTCGTGGTTGTCTTCCTCTTTTTATTCAGTCTTTCCTCTCGCCACGATATTTTAGATACCGAATTGGTGACGTCCTGTCTGATCGCTTTGAGCAGGAGAATGGTGTCCCTCAGGGTAGCGTTTTAAGTGTGACTCTGTTTGCCATCGCTATTAATAGCATTACGTCCATGGTGAAAAGTCCTGTCCAGTGTTCTTTGTTTGTGGATGATTTCTCTTTGTTCTGCTCTTCTTCAAGCCTTGCAACGACAACTCGTCAGTTGCAACTTACGATTAGGCGTTTGGATGACTGGGCGCTGAAGAGTGGATTTAAGTTTTCCACCGAGAAGTCTGTATGTGTTCTTTTTAACCGTTCTCGTTCGATTTTACCCTTTCCTGAGTTGCGCTTGAGGGACACTATTCTTTCTTTTAAAGACACGGTGAGATTTCTGGGTCTCATTTTTGACTCGAGGCTCACGTGGTTACCTCATCTTAAAGACCTGAAACGACGGTCGCTTCAGGCTTTAAGCATTTTAAAATGTCTTAGCCACAGTACATGGGGAGCTGACAGGACTTGTCTGCTCCAGTTTTACAGGGCGTTTGTGCGATCTCGGCTCGATTATGGGTGCACGGTGTATGGGTCTGCGAGGCCTTCGTACTTAAAGATTTTGGACGTTGTCCACCATGAAGGGCTGCGGTTGGCCACTGGGGCATTCCGAACTAGCCCCATACCAAGCCTCTGTGCAGAGGCTGGTGAACCGCCACTTCATATGCGACGACGGCTACTTACGGTACGCCAGGCGTATAAAACTTTGTCCACACCGTACACACCTGCATACCATACCGTTGCTAAGCCTCCTCTGGCACGGTTATTTCATAACCGGCAACGTGCGACGCAGCCCTATGGGATTCGCGCACAGGTTTGCCTCGCTGCGATGTCTGTGGCTGGTCTTCGTGTTTTACGTCGCAGTTGGAGCAGGTCTCCACCTTGGCTCCTCCGGCATCCCAAATTTATTTTAGATTTGACTCGTTTTAAGAAAGATGGCACACCAGATTTTACGTTCCAATCTCTGTTTCTTAACATTTTAGACGTGCATCACGGTTTCACTGTCGTTTATACTGATGGCTCGAAACAGGAGACTTCCCTAGGCTGTTCTGTGGTGTTCCCTGATCGTGTCACCCGGATTCGCCTCCCTGCTGAATATACCGTTTTCGCAGCGGAGCTCCACGCGATCCTGAAGGCACTGGAGCAGATGCATCGTGTTCGGGGCGATCGATTTCTTCTCTGCTCCGATTCTCTTAGTGCCTTACAATCGCTGCAGAGCCTATACCCGACTGAGGAGATGGTCCAGTTGATACATGACCAACTGTACTTGCTCCAACAGCGGGGTAAAGAGGTATCCTTCTGCTGGGTGCCTGGTCATGTCGGCATATAGGGCAATGAACAGGCTGATCGGGCTGCCAAGGAGGCCTGCAGAGAGCAGGATGTGGTCCAGTGTCCTATCCCCTTGCAGTCAGTCATCGCTGCACTCCATAGGAAGTGCATGGAGTTGTGGGAGGACGAATGGCTGGCGGTGTCGGCCAATAAACTGCGGTCGGTAAAGTCAACCACTCGGCCGTGGCGTTCCTCCTGCCGGTTGCTCAGGCGGGAAGAGGTGGCCCTCACACGTCTGCGGATTGGGCACTGTCCTGTGACGCATAGCTATTTATTACGGCGGGAGGATCCTCCGTTTTGTGCCACTTGTGGTGTGCACATCTCTGTCCGGCACATTTTAATCGACTGTATTTTATACCGTGATGCAAGGGCAGAAGCACAAGTTGTTGGGGATCTCCCTTGTATTTTAGCTGACGATGAGACGTGTGTGGCAAGGGTTTTTAAGTTTTGTGATGTGTCTCGACTCTGGCCTAAACTTTTAGGCTGGAGGTTTTAGTGTGTTGCAGAGTGGCTGACTCCTCCCTTTTTTCCTTGTGGTCAGCCAGCCACTTCCATCTGCTCCATTGTTTTAGCTCCCTCTACCATTTTCTTCCTGTGTTGTCCATGTTTTACTGCCGACGCCCTGCTTCATCCCACGCTTCGGTGTGGGTGAGCACATTTTTTCAATGATTGTTCCCCGTGTTTTATGTTCCATTTTATGTCAATGTTCTGAGGGTTTTTTTTCTTGACACCCGTCTCACTATGATACTGCACGGGCGCTGAAGACCTTGCTGTCGTGCGCCCCAAAAACCCCTCTACTACTACTACTCTTGGCTAACCTACTGCCTCTGGCTCTCAGCATAGGCAACGAAACTTTGACAATATTCCACGTTTCCAACTCTTTACTATTCCGCGACACTACAGTTCTCCCATTTCAAATGTGAATCAAAAGTTCTGTAATTTTGTTTGTTGCAAAAGTATGTCTATAGGCGAGAAATGTCTCTCAGTTGCTGGCCAGAGTGGCCGAGCAGTTCTAGGCGCTACAGTCTGGAACGGTCGCAGGTTCGAATCCTGCCTCGGGCATGGATGTGTGTGATGTCCTTAGGTTAGTTAGGTTTAAGTAGTTCCAAGTTCTGGGGGACTGATGACCTCAGAAGTCCCATAGTGCTCACAGCCATTTGAACCATTTGTCTCTCAGTTATCTCTATGCAAAATAGAGACTCTGTCTAGATACAAAAATAACTCGACTTCGAATGCTAGTGTGTACAACGCCTTAGATGGTACGTGTGCACATGTGTTGTGCAAGACTGACCCCTTCTGGGCTATATGACAGTTTCTCGTTGTCGTCGTCGGACAGAGTTGCATTACAGAATGGCACCAAGCCCAGTCTGCCAGTAATTCACGAAGTGCGACATCGATTTGCTTTAAAAGATTATAAGCGGGAAGAGCCACAAGAAACTTGTGACATGATTTGAGGAGAAAACTTAGCCGTTCATTCACAGTTTACAATAAAAACAGAAAACAGCTGATCTGATGCCTGTGTCTACATAGCACGCCTCTATCTGCTTGCACCCTTGAAAACCGACCAATTAACACGAAAAACAGACTTCTTCAACCCAAATTTTCAACCTTTAGCATTTATTATCCTTTACGTCCAAATAGTGGTATGATTAGCGATTACAATACGATTTTGAGCAGAATTTCAAAGCATTAGATTCAGTAGGAGAATACTGCTGATTTTTGCAGTAGACAGCCACTTATCACTTTTCGAGAAAAGCAGCGATGGTGGCTGGACTAACAATTCTACTTGCATGTTTAATTTAGTACTTCGATCCTACGTATCTTGAAACTGATGGTATCAAAATTTTTCATTGTTTGTTCGATTTCTACGTTTACCACAGGAAATAATAGGAATAAGCAACCGAAAATCGGTTATTTCGACAACCGATTATTTCAAGCGGTTTCAGTAGTCCGCTTAAGGGGCTCCGGAAAGGCTCAAAATCATGAAAAGTTAAATTTTTACTTTTTTGCGTTTTCTGAATCTGCAGACTATTACCTTTTAATAGATATATAATTTATTCAATTCCGAAGACTACAACTATTTTTAATTTTTTTTTAAAATGTGTTCTACATGGGCGTGACCCACTGTGTCGCTGTTAAACTGCTGTCAAATGGTGTTATTATTAACGTCCGTGTTCATCAGGTACATTTTAGTGATGTGAGATAAAGTATGTGTTGTGGCTAACCTGTGATGGTTCAATATATATCGCTGGTGTGATTGTCGATTGTTTCATGTTTATTTACTCTGTCGTTACCTCGAAAATATTCGTAATTAATTCTGTTCCTTTTGGAACAGTGTTGCAGTAACTGCAACTGAAGAAAATGGTAGCAAAATCTACTAACACAACAACGAGCGATGCTTGCTTTAGACAAGGAACGCCTTCGGGCTGCAGACAGGGCTGTAAAGAGTCTAGAAATACTAGCAAGAGTAAACAGGAGGAGGAACAAGAGGAAGCTGGAGGAGGAGTTTGCAGAGGATGAAGATAATCCATCCTATGGACCTGGAATGCACTAAAAAGTTAATCCAATCTTTGTCGCTCGATTCCCAAAACTTTTATTTTCTCATACTAATTACATGTTTTCTAAGGATCTTCCAAACATATTTGTTTCAAACTTTCTGTAAATGTTACACAGTACCTTCTGCATAATTTAACACAGCCTTTTTCCAAAAAAACTGTATATTTTTGAATATATAAATAAAAAATTGCAAAAAAATGTTGTGAATTTTCATTACAATTGAAAAAAAATCATCTTTAATAACTGAACTAAAATTTTGTAAAATCCCTGTGTTAAGTTGTAGCCCATATTCCAATAAATAATTTGTAAAAAGTTCAACTTCCTACCTCAAATACTTTGTGAGGAAAGATGTAATTTATAAGCGTTATTTTAACATTGCAAGTATAGGGCGTCCCGGAGCCCCTTAAACTGGTGTTGCAAAAAAAACTGTGTAACCCAAAACCGGTTGTATCAACGATAATGGCCATTTGTAACTTGTCCTCGGCACATCATTACATCCATACTGTAGGTATTAGGATAATATTTTTGCGGCTCGTGTCACTGAACGTAGCAAATTTCGTCACCACCAACGACGTGGTACCTGGTGCGGACAGCTCTGCCCGCATACCCTAGGTACTCCGCTGCAAGGACAAAAAAAATCTACATAGGATCCGACGTCCGGCTGTTCGAGCAAAGGGCGCGCGTCCGCTATGCGATGGCTTCTGGTAGTGGGGGAGAATTGCGGGGTAAACGTAGTCCAGGTGGGTCTGAAGTCTGAACGCTGAATGGTTGGCACAGGCATGAGGCTGTGACCTTGACCCGCATCGAGTGTCGGGTGCTGGCAGCTGTCTTTGCGGCACTGCTGACTACCTTGCCGTATCTGCGGAGGGTGTGGGAGCTACATTAGTGCCGCGGCGAAGCAACCTATGAGATACCAACTAACATTAATTGTAACAACAGCTGTAGCGATCCGTCGAGAGCGATACTGCCTGTAATCGGTCGCACGCATTAACACGCTACACGCTAGTAATGTGTCAAGCACTTGCAGTCAGTATTATGAAAGTCACTATGACGAGAAGTCTGCTATGGAAAATGAACTGCTACGTTTAGCAGCAGTAATAACTGATTTACGTAACCCCGGAAAACTCGCAAAACATAAATTTAAAATAAATGAGAGTTATAGTTTATTAAATTGTGTTGAAACGCTTTTCTTGGGCACTGTAAGTTACTTTACAGAATATATTATGTTTTCCACTGACGCTAAGTCGGTTGTCCACATCTCTCCAGTATGCCAATATAATTCATTTTACGATTATTAGTCCTCAGTTCCTTTTTATTCATTAGTCTTTTAATTTAGCTGCACTAGAAGTGTCTACAGATATATTGTCAATAGCAGCACTAATGATTACCTTTACTGTTGTTATAAATTGTATCAAGGAGAGTTAGTTTGTATGAAATGAGAAGTAATTTGTGTATAACTATATAACAGATTTGCTCTGAACATTTAATAAAAATATCCTCTTAACATTACAGTAGGCCCATTTGTCATCCTATTTTCAAGTTAAAATCTTCAATAATGCCTATAATTATTTCATAAATAACTGAAAATCGTAAGAGGAAGTCCATTGTATCACGCTTATGAACTTCTCATCAATTCTACTTCTACAGCAAGAGCTTCAAAATGCTAATCACCGCAAAATCGGAGGGTGTGTTTTGTATTACTTGCTAATATAAATGACAACTCCGGCTTCCACATCACTTCCCAGAGTAGTTCGTGGTCCCTGGATAACTTTAAATTGTAAATAAATTTCTTATTCAACGTGGTCAAGGAGAAACGAAACGAAACTGCACAAGCATGCTTAATAAATAAACGAGGCACTGCCACATTGCCACACACCTCTGCTAACCAGCCAAGAAATATTTCGTGCATGAATTGCATGCAGTCCATGACAGCCTCCGTAGCGGTAGCGTTTCCGCCCATCACGCGGGGGGCCCTGGTTCGATTCCCGGCAGGGGACTGGGTGTTGTGTCTCTCATCATCACTGACCCGCAAGTCGCCGAAGTGGCGTAAACTAAAAAGGACTTTCAATACGGCGGCCGAACTCCCCCGCATGGGGCCTCCTGGCCAACAATGCCATACACAAATTTCATTACATTGCCTGGGACTTCCAAGCGACTATCGATCAGCGACCGATCGCTGCGATTTGCGCACACACACACATATGCGATCTGCGACGCGATCGGTAGCCAATGCAACTCCCCGCTGCGATCCGTTGCTCGTTTGTGGAGCCCTATGGGGCTCGCGCAGGATTACCCTACCCGTGCGCGGAAGCGCATTCCAGTTCTCTGTGTTGGGTGAGTCCAACCCTCTGAGCTGAAGGGGCGGCCGCCGCAGTTGCCTGTCGCCTGCATAGCTGTGAGGTTCGCCTGTTACGAGGGGAACATTCTCCGCCCGCCTCACACATCTCATAGCCTCATTCGTCAGCTTCATGATGAACTGCCTTTCATTTCGTTAACGGTCGTAGCTATTGTGATGTTTCTGTATTTAGTAGTATACTGTACTAAATTCGAATACTTTGCAATGAAAAATTGGGTCGCTATGGGTTTACGTTTCGATCATGTTAGTCCACATGTTGCCCTGTACAAAATGAAGATAACATACTGAATTTTTCTTCGAACTTGAGACGAGATCTATATCTATCGCCAGTCTCGAGAAAAAGGATTGTTTGTAGTGTACTCTCGCCTGATCGTCTGGGCAAACGAGACTGGAAGTGAAATATTCATACCATCCCTTTTGGCAAATGATAGGAATGGAAAGCATCGAGTATTTTGCCACACAGCTAACATGCGTTACTTTCTTATCTGTTGCGATATGCAAGTGACTAGAAATTTTTTCAATTAAAATAATGTAATTCTTCCGAGGGCTACATATCGATAGGTGGGGAAATAAGAATTAGTATGGATTTTGTTACACCATAAATGAAAGAATCTCACCTTTATTTTTATACGAAGCGTGAGCTTTTTACCAGTTCTTGATCTTCACTTTTTCTCAATTGTTTGATTAAAAGTAGGCTGCTTCAGGAATCTGTCGCATTTGCAGGTGTATTAGCACGTTCTGTGAGGTGAAACTGTGTAATCACTGCCGTGTCGCGGGAAAAGAAGCTAATTTTAACATGGCAACAAGAGAAAGAACAAAATATGTACAAGAAGGCGCAAATAAATCGCTCTCTCTGGTCCAATTTCAGCGTAATCTTGTATCAATTGTGTTCTTAATAATGAACGGTTGGCTTGTCGAATTATTTGTCGAGCTGTCGTAATATGTTAATACGATGTTTTGCACACTCGCTGGCCGTAACTTACAAGTTTTGCATCTTATGCGTTTCTGCGTTGTGCTGTAGAACTACACCTCCCCTACCGCGCTATCCTGTCCGCAACAGAGGCCCCTCCCCTTCCCCCCCCCCCCTCCCCCGAAGCCGTCATCCCCACCCCTGCCACACCTTTTACGAAGTTAGCAGCCAAGTACCGTCCCACGCACTCAACGCCAGCTACACTGCTGTCCAAAATTAAGGCAACAAATTTTACAAGCTTGCGTTTATTTTGCCACAAAACAGCATAAACAGGTGATAGTAAAGTACAAACAATGTAAAGAATACAGAACATAGTCAACTGCAACATTCACGACAATAGACAAAGACATCCTTCGTTTTTTCCAACTTAACGGATTTGCACACACATTCCGACAACTGTTGTCAGTGACCATCCCTTGCAGCAATATAGGCCTGACAACGACGGGGCATGCGATGAATGATATCATCAGTCTCATGTCGGGGCAATAACTTTCGCCATTACCTTCCTGCAGAGCTGCCCGCAGTCTTGGAGAGTGGTTGGTGGATGCTGACGTGATGCAAGCCGTCTCACTAGTGCATCCCAGACATGCTCCATGGGATTCAAATCGGGAGAGCGAGCAGGTCACGCCATGCGTACAATTTCTTCCATTTCCAAGAAAACTTCATCCGCCAGTTCTCTATGAGGTCGGGCATTATCGTCCATCAATAAGAAGTCTTGGCACACGACACCTCGCAACAACCGCACATGAGGTCCCAAGATCTCGTCACCATACCTGACAGCAGTTAAACCTTGCCGATTCACCCGTACAAATTCATCAAGAGGGGCTCGAGTGGTTAACACAATCCTTACCTACGCCATTAGGGACCCTCCTTGATATTAGTCTCGTCCCCCAATGTTCGGCTCCGGAATCGTGTTTCGCCTTCCCTGCAGATGCGAATTAATTGAGAAACATCCTCCAGACTAAATCGGGACTCATCTGTGAAAACAACATTGGCCCACTGGACTCATCAATGAAAATAACATCGTCCCACTGTTCGATCGTGCAGGTGGCATGTTGACGACTCCACTCTAGACGTTCCCCTCTGTGAAGACGCGTCTGCCGAAGCCTTCTGCACACCGTTTGCCTCGATACAACATATACAGTGGATTGTGCGAGCACACATACCAGATGCCGTGCAGTAATAAGACGGTACTGTAGTGCCCTTACAGCCAAACAACGGTCCTCTCTCCGGAAGGCAAACGTGGTCGGCCCTGCCATGGTCTTCGGGGTATATTTTCGGTCTCTGTAAACTGTCGCAGCATCTTAGAAACAACAGAACGATTCACATTAAGCCATCGGGCCAAATCAGTTTGCAAGTGTCCTGCTTCCTTTCTTTCTATGGCCCTCCACTGCAGAGAGTCAGGTATGCATCTTCTCTGTGCTATAACTGCACCGTCTGTGACTGGGTACAAAGCGATCGTGGATGTGGGGCTACCTGGCAAACACTATCTCGTTTCATAGGTGCCTGGCGTCGCCGGCATGGTTGTCTGTTGATCGGAATGCCATCTTCCGTGCAGAACATGATAGCACGAACGTCTGTTTGACAGTTTGTATGATTAATCGTGAGTTAGATACAGGACGGGGAAACAGCGGTTTGTTGCTTTAATTTTGGACACTAGTGTATTAGGCGAAATCTGCTGGTGGGGGGGGGAGGCGGGGAGGGGGGTCACGATGTCTTTCCCAACTGCAGAAGGTCCTAATTTAGCTGAATAAAGTTGGCAGTGGAGCCCAGCAATGAAAGAAATTTGCTTCTGCGTATTCGATGGTATTATGGGTTCGTGGGACGCATTCTTCTTCTGTTCTCTTCTATTCACTAATGCTGAATTTGATTATTTCCACACATTCTGAGTGCAAACATTATGCTCTATTTGAAAAAAAAACATGAACAGAAACCCAATTCGCGCTCTTCTCCAATGGTATTTACTTTTCCTCCTACAAATCTAAGTGCTAATACGCCTTCCCTAATACGATGTTATGTGATCGTCCTGTTTTTGTACTGGCTCTTACGAATACCCCTAAAATACTTATACAATATTTCGCGCTTTGTTAGTTGGTTGGTTGATGTGGGGGCGGAGACCAACCAGCGAGGTCATCATTCCCATCGGATTAGGGAATGGTGGGGAAGGTAGTCGGCTATGCCCTTTTAAAGGAGCCATCCCAACATTTGCCCGAAGCAATGTAGCGAAATCACGGAAGACCTAAATCGGGACGATGGGACGCGTGTTTGATCCGTCCAGTGTGCTAACCATTGCGCCACCTCGCTCAGTCAGGCTTTGTAATCGGATACTATCGGGTCTTTTCTTTTGGTTGCAGGCGTTATACTGCATTTATCGAATGGCAGCTGTCATTCATTACACCAAGCTGTCATTCTTTTGTCCAAGTCTTTCCTTATCTGCTTGCGATCATTCAACAGCGGCACGTTCTAGTAGACGATTGTAACATCAGTGAACGGTGTGATGAGCCTATCTGATAAACCATTTATGTACACCGAGAACACCAGAGGTTCTATTACTCTTTATTGGGGCACACCAGATGCCACTTTCGTTTCTGTGGAACATTCACCGTCCAGTGCAACGTACTGGCTTCTATTAGTCGTCTATTTGCAGAGAAAAGCTGTGGGAGAGGGGAAATGGTAATTGTGATTCAGTAGGCTTATTAGAAAGTTGCTAGAAACGCTAACAGAACTAAAGTAAATCTAAACCTTTTTGAGTAACCCGAACGAGTTGCAAACAAGAGCACGCGAGAAGCGTTCAATCAATATCAAAGTAAAGCTTGTCCCACAAATCTGACGAAAACCCTAAGTTTGATTAGTAAATGGATTAAATCTTCTAGACAATCGCTCGGTGATTTTACTGGCACCGAATAGTAGGGCGAGAAAGTCGAAATACTGTACTTGAAAAGACTGAGGAAGATCACATTACGATTGCCATTCCTCCACTCAGCCATTGCACGAAAGCAGAAATGACATAGTGTTATAGGAGTAGAAAAAAAATGCAACAGTGCTTCACGGCTAAAGGCAATTGAACCAGTGAGATATAGGGAGATACCTATCCCGTTTCTCATTCTGTGGTGATTATGCGAAAGAGCTCGCTCCTGTTCTAGAAGCAGTACAGCGTAGCTCGCTGGAGAAATCAATATGAGAACAACAAATTTGAATGTAGTAGATATGTATGGTGTCTGAAGAAACAGACTTGCGATCCTTGTTAAGTAAATTCTGTATTGTACAAATTATGGCTAATTTCTAGTTTACAGCAAACTTAAGTGCCAATACGAAGACGTTCGCACACATTCTGAAAGAGTATAGAAAAATATGAGCTTTTGTGTTCGTTCTGAAATAGTATAAAAAACGTATGAGCTGTAGTATATCCGGTGAAAGCGTCCCGCCCCTGCGTAGCACACACTGACGTCACCACCGCTGTTGCCTTGCAGCCTGAGGCTATAAAAGCCAGCGTGGGCGACTCCTGGTGGAGCATGCTGACGTCACAGTGCGCGGGTTAGGCGCACGGCGCGCGGGAAGCAGATGGGCCGACGTGCGCGCTGCGCATGCGCTGAAGAACGCACTGCTCGCTGCATCAGACAGCAGGTCAGCAGAGCATTGCGCGCAGAATTAACATAAGTGTAGCTAGCTCCCGCGCCTTGCCGTGTACAGGCGCAAAGCCAGCTCTCCCCCTCCTTATCTCTTGGCTACGCGCGTATTACTATCCTGCTTTCGGGATTGTAAAAGTACGTAAATGAACATCCCATGTAGAAATGTGCGAATTTCGCTTGTTATTTTTTTATGTCACTTTTCGGCAGAACTGCCTTGTCATTTCAGTTTACCCTTCGCTATTTGTCTGTGGTATGAAGGACGTTCACGGATTCAGTGGATGTTTGCACAGAAAGTGGCAGTCTAGCAATCTATCGGCACAAGCCTTTAAGAGTGGAAGGGAATAACAGATTAGAGGGATACACAGTTGGCGACTACCAAGCGGGATTTAGGAAGGGAAGAGGTTGTATAGAACAGACATTTATCCTGTAGCAACTGATAGAACATAGGGCCTTAAAAAAACAAAAACACAGTAATAACCTTCGTGGACTTCACAAAGGCATATGACTCCACCGACAGACAGACTCTTGTTAGGATCCTGAAGGACAGAGGACTTGATGGAACACACAAAAACTCATAAAAGAAATTCTGACAGACACAAAAACAAGGGTGAGATTCAGAGGAGCAGTGTCAGAAGAATATGAGATCAAGACTGGTGTTAATCAGGGATATGGATTGTCACCATTGTTGTTCAATATAGCACTGGACGAAGTGAACAGGCAGTGGAGAGCAATAAACGAGGAAATGGGAAAACCAAAGACCCATGTGGGGGACAAAGAGGACAACAGGGCTCAAGTGGACTGCCTAGCCTTTGCAGATGACATAGCAATAGTAAGTGTGACGGAAGAAGACGCAAAGACACAGCTCGACAACTTAAGTAAGGTAGCCAGAAAGAAGGAACTGAGGATAGTCTATAACAAGACAAAGACATTAAATACCACTGCAGACTGGGAAACACCGGAAGGCACTGTGCAAATGGTGGACAAATTTAAATATCTGAGAGAATTTATAACAGGAAGGGAAAGGAGCAAGGAGGGAATAACAGAGAGGATAAAGAAGATGAGGTCAGCCTTCTGCATGACGAGAGAGATATACAATAAAAAGAATATATCCACAGAGGCAAAGATAAGCCACTACAAGGCAACGGTGAGGAATTCAGTATTATATGCTGCTGAGACGATGACACTAGGAAGAAATGGGGCAGAACAACTAGAGAAAGAAGAGAGAAAAATACTGAGAAGAATATTAGGTCCCAAAAGAGGTAGAGAGAGGTGGATGCGAAGACCTAGGGAAGAATTGTACCAGAACATGAGAACAATATGTGGGGAAATCAGTCTCAAAAGGGCAAGGTTTGCTAGACATGTAGTTAGGATGAGTATGGACAGAATGACGAAGAGAGTGTGGGAAACAACAGGGAGGGCAAGGGGAAAGACAGGAACCAAATGGGTTGTTGAACTTCAGCGGGACTTGTTGGAATTGGGGATCAAGGTCGAAGGAAAGGAAAACTGGAGAAACAAATATACACCAACAAATATGCCAGAGATCAATGACAGAAAAGAATACAGGAAAAGATTAGAGTGTCACCAGTGGAGCCGACAGGAGAAACGGGAACTGAAGATCTCGGAAGAAGGGCAGGAGAAAAGAAGAGAAATAATGAAGAGGTTCTGGGAGAAGAAGAGGAAAATGTAGTCCACGAAGGGGCTACCCGTGGTCATACAGAGGCTGTAACGCAAGAAGAGATTGGAGGGATGAGAATTCTCAATATTTATTATGCAGTTGCATAAGCGACAGGTACTGCAAATTCACTATGAAGCTATCTTACAGTACCACGAGGAATGAACTGAAAGATTTAGTTGACAATGAAAGAGCAGAAAACTACAACCATCGACAGAAGGGATTCATTGTTCAGTACATCAAGAGACCCTTAGATCTAAATTTTCAGGCATACAACACGCGAGGAAACTAGCGTTATGAATAGTGAAATTTATGAAGTCGCATGCACTGTTTGACTGTCGTTTGCAACAGTTTTAGATGGAAGCGAGGCCTTTATACATTGTTGCAAAGTACGTTGGTTAAGTCATGGCGCGTGCCCGAAACAATTTTTCGATTTAAAACTCACTATCTTTTAGTTTCTGAAGAAAAAAGAGTGCAGGAGAGAAAATTAGAACATCTGGAATGGGTTACAGACCTCACATTTTAAGTGGACTTGGCTACACAGTGCCCACAGTAAGACACTGAAATGTGAGAAAGAAATTTTTTGATTTGGATGGGATACATTTAAATTAAAAATCGCCTTATAGAAGGGGCACATGCTGACAAAAGCAGTCCAGTTCCCGAAGCTCACTGCTGTTAAAGAAAATGCGAGGTTTGAAGAATTCATTGAGGCCTTGAGAGAATTACAAGGATAGTTTTTTAAGGGTTTCGACGACACTGTGAATCTTACATCAGTGTTGAGCTGTTCTCGAGACCGTTTTCCGTTTCAGTTGAAAGTGCTCCTGTGCATGTGGACATGTAATTGAGTGACCTGCAAGATAATTCCAGTTTTAATGACAAATCTTTTTACGTTAAAACCTCCCAGGGCGCCTACATTGCTTTCCTCATGAAGAATTTCCACCTCTCTGTAATGAGGTTGCAGATATGCTACAGTATTTCGATCGACATATTTGTGTGAATTTCTCAATAATGAAACTAAATAATTCGCCATTACTTGGCAATCTGAGTGCAAAAATATCCGAAATTATGCTGTGCCTGTCCGTATGCCGATAGTTTGCACCATATTCAAAAATTATATCTTTAGCGCGCCAAAAATAATTAAATGATACTGCAAACGTGTTTTGTTTGTGATCGATGTTGTTGTGAAATGTGAAATACAAACCCAAGTCGTATACAGTGGGACTGCACTGCCATTTAAATTCGGCGCTTTCGCAGTTCTCACCTCCGTGCAGCGAGGATGGGCGCTTTGGCAGTCAGGCGAGCCGAATCATGGCCGCCCCTGACATAAAATCTATTCCTCTGCGTTCTCGCTCTGATTGGTGATTGGAGGAACATTAACTATGAAACGTCACCTTAGAAAAATTAGTGAATTACTGTGCTCATAAACCTCTTACATTATTTGAGTTTCAAACAGCTGAGCAGAACTGAACGTACTCAGACATTTCGCTCTTTACCTATTCTAATCAACAGTAAACTGACGGCCAATATTTTTAGCGCAACGCAATCTGACTTTTAATAATCCCTACAAAAGAATGGCCCTGACTAACAATAACCTATTCCTTTCATGAATCACTTACCCCACAAAAATCTTCATTACTCGAACTACAGCAATACAGCCAGCGCCAATACTGCCAGCTGAATAAAATATTCTAACTACTGAAGTCACTAACTAATGGTAGGCATAGTTAGCAAATGAAAGATTTTGATAGAGAACAAACTATGTATTTACCTTAATAGTGTTCAAAAGTCATAATATATATCAGTTCATGACATCTAGTCCTACAAATTTACTGTCTCTGATAGACACACGTCCAGATCGTCCACTCTCAAAACTCCGCCATCTCTCTCTCCACATCCACCACTGCTGGCGGCTCACCTCCAACTGCGCAACGCTACGTGCTGTTCACATCCAGCTGCCCAACACTACAATAGCGAATATTACAACAATGCCAACCAGCCACATACTGCACACAGCACAGCCAGTGATTTTCATACAGAGCGCTACGTGGCGTTACCAACATAAAAACCTAAACAGCCTACTTACAACTAACCACTCGTTTGTCTGTTTTAATTTACTCCAAACATTTTTACACGGCAGACGATTTTTGGGACTGCGTACTGTTTAGCATACTAATATGAATACTGCTGTAAAATAACACACTATGAAAATAAAAATTTAACAATATTAACTGGATCCTGAAAGAGGCTCTTCATACTGTGTTAGTGACTTGTTTCAGTGATCGGAACTGTCCGTGTAATGATGCTGTATCGCTGTTCATTCTCACGAAGCAAATCACTTTTACCAGTCTTACAAACTGACCGCTAGTTTAGGAGCCGTTATCTTATGTGCACTGTATGTGATCTTTCACTATGTACACCACTGTATTCATTACATTAATCAGTTGTGGTTTCTGGTGGGGTACAAGAGGCCTCTTCTTCAACTCCCAAAGGCAAGACTTGGAGCAGTGTGTTCATGATTCCACTTCTGTCAGTAATTGTTTTCTTGCCCTTATTTTCTTTTTCACGACAAAGCGTCTCTGATTCTCAATGTTCTTATTTTCCTGGCGTTTTGACAGGGGAGGCAGCTGCAATCTCTGACTCGTATTCTAGCATTCAAAAGAGGGAGGACACTTGATAGTATTTTCTAAATAATCTAACTCCTTCTGTTGTTACATTACTTAGGATACGATGAACTTCTGCAACTGCGTGAAACCAGAATACTCCCAACGAGTCACAGCTGTTCATTTGAATGATTAGTGATTATCTGCATAATATAGCCTACAAGAGAACGCTACCGCCTCGACCTCATATTTTAAGGAGAAACAAGTACACTTGCAAGATATCAGCCCCAGCAAATGACCCCACGTGATAATTTTGGTCATAATACTGATAGTACGCAGCTATGGCCTGAGTGTACAGCTTTCAAATGTTCCTGGGCACCGGTTTTTGTCACTCTCTGCCCCCTGCAGCAGAGAGAGAGAGAGACAGAGAGAGAGAGAGAGAGAGTGAGAGAGAGAGAGAGAGAGAGCAAGAGTTGCGCATGCGCAGGACGAGGTGCCTGTGCTAGCTACATTCTAGTCCCAGAATACTTACAGCGGCGCCAGTGTAGGGCAACGGCAAACGACGATGAATGGGACAGTGCTTCCGTTTGACATCGTCGCGTGGCTCGTAACTGCGTCGGAGGGGGGGGGGGGGGGGGGGGAGGGGGCATTCTGCAATATCTTTTAACCCTGTGACACTAGTCACCAAGGCCGGCCGCGGTGGCCGAGCAATTCTAGGCGCTACAGTCTGGCACCGCGCGACCGCTACGGTTGTAGGTTCGAATCCTGCCTCGGGCATGGATGTGTGTGATGTCCTTAGGTTAGTTAGGTTTAAGCAGTTCTAAGTTCTAGGGGACTGAGGGCCTCAGAAGTTAAGTCCCACAGTGCTCAGAGCCATTTGAAACATTTTTGAACTAGTCACCAAATCTAAACTTTTTTCTGCATGTGGTTTGTAAATGGGAGGATTTACATAATTTTGGGGCACTGTATTCACTGGGAAAGTCAGTTTTTCTCTGCCATGCCATATTTCGTAGACACATATCAGAACTAAAAACAGAGGGCCGGCCTTGGTGGCCGAGCGGTTCTAGGCGCTACAGTCTGGAACCGCACGACCTCTACGGTCGCAGGTTCGAATCCTGCCTCGGGCATGGATGTGTGTGACGTCCTTAGGTTAGTTAGGTTTAAGTAGTTCTAAGTTCTAGGGGACTGATGACCTCAGCAGTTAAGTCCTATAGTGCTCAGAGCCATTTGAATTTTTTCGAAAACACAGGAACATCGACAGAAATAAAACAAACAAGAAGTACATATTCAGTATTATTATTTCATTCAACGTTGTAATTTTCAGAAACTGTAGTATATTTTTCAGAATAAAATTTAATCGTCAGTTGTAAATATATTTTTATTGCACTTTACCAATATCAATAAATTAATTTGTCGCCTCCAGAAGCCTACTAAATTATTGTTGTTGTGCTCTTCAGTCCAGAGACTGGTTTGATGCAGCTCTCCACGCTACTCTATCGTGTGCAAGCTTCTTCATCTCCCAGTACCCACTGCAACCTACATCCTTCTGAACCTGCTTAGTGTATTCATCTCTTGGTCTCCCTCTAAGGATTTTCACCCTAAACACTGTCCTCCAATACTAAATTGGTGATCCGTTGATGGCTCAGAACTTGTCCTACCAACCGATCCCCTCTTCTAGTCAATTTGTGCCACAAACTCCTCTTCTCCCCAATTCTATTCAATACTTCATCATTGGTTATATGATCTACCTATCTCATCGTCGGCATTCTTCTGTAGCACCACATTTCGAAAGCTTCTATTCTCTTCTTGTCCAAACTATTTATCGTCCATGTTTCACTTCCAAACATGGCTACACTCCATACAAATACTTTCAGAAACAACTTCCTAGCACTTAAATCTATACTCGATGTTAACAAATTTCTCTTCTTCAGAAATGCTTTGCTTGCTATTGCTAGTCTACATTTTATATCCTCTCTACTTCGACCATCATCAGTTATTTTGCTCTTCAAATAGCAAAACTCATCTATTTGAAGTGTCTCATTTCCTAATCTAATTCCCTCAGCATCACCTGACTTAATTCGACTACATTCCATTATCCTCGTTTTGCTTTTGTTGATGTTCATGTCCTATCCTCCTTTCAAGACACTGTCCATTCCGTTCAACTACTCTTCCAGGTCCTTTACTGTGTCTGACAGGATTACAATGTCATCAGCGAACTTCAAAGTTTTTATTTCTTCTCTATGGATTTTAATACCTACTGCGAATTTTTCTTATGTTTCCTTTAATGCTTGCTCAATATACAGATTGCATAACATCGGGGAGAAGCTACAACCCTGTCTCACTCCCTTCCCAACCACTGCTTCCCTTTCATACCCCTCGTCTCTTACAACTGCCAACTGGTTTCTGTACAAATTGTAAATAGCCTTTCGCTCCCTGTATTTTACCCCTGCCACCTTCAGAATTTGAAAGAGAGTACTCTACTAAATTACTATTATTATTCTACTAATTTAGGGATATTAAAATCTTTAGCCTAGGCTACACATTTATATGAAGTATAAGAAGTATATTGCAGAAACTTACGTAGTATTGGTCTACCGGTAAAGAGTAATAAAAGTGTATTTGGGACTGACAACTGAATTTTCTTCTGAAAACCATATTCTGAACTTTAGTACTCAATAGTATTTAATATGTATTTATGGATATGACGCCAATAGGCCTAAATTAGTTCGCAACATATTTTCAAATTTTATCACGTCCGCCATAGGTAGCTGCGGGGTCAGCTGACAGATTGCTAACGAAAGCGGCGCGGACGCGATTCCCGGCCGGGTCGGAGATTCTTTCCATTCGGGGAGTGTGCGTGCGACCGCGTATCCAAACCGCGTGAGCAGCACTCGGTAGCGTGTCACGTGTGTGATTCGGCGCTGACAGAAATAATACTAGTTATTAATGTGGCACCACGTCTTCTTCGGCCGGTGGAGCTTTTCCAAATCTAGTTAAATGGAACGATGTCTAAAATACGTTGTTGGGTACATCGTTTTACTGACATTAGCCGCGGAAGTGATAAGAGAGTGTTGAAAGAAATCTATCGTGAACCCATAGTATACATTATGTATTAAGATGTCAACACAAAAAATATGACACATCAGTTTTCCAGATGTGTGTTTTATCTAATTTAAAAACACATGTTCTGGGAAGACACGACCCCATTATCAAGTTCTTAAAAATATTATAACATGATATAATCACAACAGAATCGCGCTACAGTCTGGAACCGCGCGACCGCTACGGTCGCAGGTTCGAATCCTGCCTCGGGCATGGATGTGTGTGATGTCCTTTGGTCAGTTAGGTTTAAGTAGTTCTAAGTTCTAGGGGACTGATGACCTCAGATGTTAAGTCCCATAGTGCTCAGAGCCACTTGAACCACAGCAGAATCATTTCTTCCTGGAACATTTTTTTAAATTAATTACAGCACACTTCTGGACAACATGTATATCACGTTGTCCATACTGATAAAGTTCTCTTGCCAATACAACGGAAAAACAGCCAAAGTTGCAAATTTCACTTTTCTTTACTTGATGACTAGTTTAGGGTCCCGATCCATTTTCAGTTATCAAGTAAATAAAAGTGAAATTTGCGACTTGGCTGTTTCTCTGTTGCAGTAATTAACAGAACTTGTTGCCCTGCAATTAATTACTCCAGCTTGCTGGAAGTTTGTAAAGTTCTTTTGGTTTAAGTGGTTCAAATGGCTCTGAGCACTATGGGACTTAACATCTGAGGTTATCAGTCCCCTAGAACTCAGAACTTCTTAACGCTAACTAACCTAAGGAGATCACACACATCCATGACCTAGGCAGGATTCGAACCTGCGACAGTAGCAGCAGCGCGGTTCCCGACTGAAGCGCATAGAACCGCTCGGCCACTACGGCCGGCAGTTCTTTTGGTAAAGCGTTGTTTAGAGACGAGATCTCACTTCAGAATCCTACGCCTTTGCCGTAAGACACTGGAAATTTCCTTGTTATTTTTCTGTATATGAAGCTTTTGCTCTCACAGACCACGTAATGACGGCAGATCCTAATAGGAAATGGACTGATGAGAGGTGCATGATTGATTATAGACTAGTTAGGGAAAGGAGGTGCCTAGATTATTGTTTCTATGTTGGGTCATAGGAAACCAAATTGCGTATTTTTATTTAATTCTGTATCTTCTTTCTTCTCCATAAATTCCTTAAATTAATTTCAGTTGCAGTAATTTCCCACTCCGTTATGTTCTGCTTTCCCACTGCTCTTTCAGACACCGCTGTGGTCGTAAATTAATGCTCCATAAGGCCGACAAGAATGAATATTGAACTCTGGATCATTTATTACTCTTCTGGATACAGAAATAATCGCACAACAAAACGAGAAACTCTCTTAACTAAATTTTCATTAGACGTATAGCACTGACGTGTAGCGTGCCAAAGCGCAGCACGCCACATTCATCTCGGAGCGATGTGTAATGCCACACGACTCGGTTACGTCACGTCAGTCCTGCAAGCCGTGCCCCATTACACTGCATGTCTTCCGCCCGAATTTCCAAGCTAAGTGTAAGCCAAGTGCTTCACCTGTTCGGCAGCTGTCTTTTTCAACGTCATCGCGTACAGGGAATGCCTGTCGCCGCGGCAATTTCACATCTTTCTTGCTGCTGATGCTGCAAGCGGCACGACAAGGTGCATTCCTCTCCGTCTCTCAGCACAGTTACAGCGAAATGGAGCGTGAACAATTAATCTTTGCATGAGTTTTAACTTAACGTCGTTTGTAAAGAACTGAACTTCGTCCGAACAGGCCTTGCAAGGCCCAACGGTACCAACCGGCCGCCGTGCACATCCTCAGCCCACAGGCGCCACTGGATGGGGATATAGAGGAGCATGTGTTCAGCACACCGCTCTCCTGGCCGTATGTCAGTTTCCGAGACCGGAGCCACTGCTTCTCTCAGTCAAGTAGCACCTCAGTCTGCCTCGCAAGGGTTGAGTGCACCCCGCTTGCCACCAGCGCTCGGCAGATCAGGTGGTCACCTATCCAAGTGCTAGCCCAGTCCGACAACGCTTGACTTCGGTGATCTGACGGGAACCGGTGTTACCACTGCGGCAAGGCCGTTAGCTTGGAAAGAAGCGAATAAAGTGGTTTCATCTGCTTTGTATAGATTACGTATGGAGCTGTGTTATTTTACATAACTTTATGCTTGAATGGGACGGCTATGAAACTGAAGTTAAATTATCTGTATGTGGGCCTGAGCAAGTGCAGGCAGCTGACGTGTCTACGTCGAGAAATTTCAACACATAATGTGAAGCACGTAATAATGGGTTACTTTTACTTCAGCTGGGTCTATAAACTGATAATTCTCTAAAATATAATTGTATAGCAATCACATGGGCGAAAAGATTTTAATAAACCGAGGTGTAAAGACAAGGGTGTACTTTATCGCCTACTCTTTTTTAATATTTATACAGGTGACATGATCAGAAAATGGAAACAAAGAGCGGCAGAAGGGATCCATATAAACAAGAATAAACATTAACATACCATCATACATTGATGCTATTGTATTAATGGAAATTTCTGCTTTATTGGAAAGCATAAAACTAACGCAATGTCATTCCATGGGAAATATCCAGTGCGACAAAAAAATTATAATCGAAGATATTTTGGAACAACTTCAACACTTCAGTTACTTAGGGAGTTATATCACTTTTAATCGAGACAAGGATGTAGACGTTAAATTATCAGAGTAGATGTGGCAGTGTAAGCAGAACATTAAAAAAACACGAAGACTGACAAAAATGAAATTCTGTGAGTTGATGGCTAGATCTGTTCTAATGCATGAAAGTGAAACCTGGGTTATGAAGAGGAAAGATTATAGCCATGTTCAGGGGACTGAACTGAAATTTTTACAAGCAGTCAAAGGCTGCACTAAGTTCGAATGGATTCCTAACGAAAACATAAGACAAGAACTAAATATTTTTTGCAGTAAATGACATAACAGAACAACGCAAACAAAACTGGAAGGAATGAAAGAAACGGGGTTCCAAAGATGGCCTTACAACACAAACCCAGAGGAAAGAGGGACATAGGATAGCCAGTTAAAAGAGGGAACTGGTGGCAGAAAAAGTCGATAGACTTAAAATGTGAAAAGCAGAAGAAGAGGAGAAGATGATTTCAATGTAAAAACATTTTGTAGGTGTGAAATTGGACTTGAGCTAAGTCGTAACACAGTGGTGCTGTTTTAGCTGTAGAAATATCGTGTTTAATATGGAGAAAGTGTATGCTATATCCCTGATATTTAAGAGGCATTACCACAACGACTGAGTATTGTTACATATAACAAATGGTTCAAATGGTTCTGAGCACTATGGGACTTAACATCCGAGGTCATCAGTTCCCTAGAACTAAGAACTACTTAAACCTAACTAACCTAAGGACATCACACACATCCATGTCCGAGGCAGGATTCGAACTTGCGACCGTAGCGGTCGTGCGGTTCCAGACTGAAGCGCCTAGGACCGCTCGGCCACTTATGGCGGCACATATAACAAAAATTAAAGTGATTGAATGTTGTTGGAGGGCACTATCTAGGTCTGGAACTATAAATTTTGGACATATGAAATGTAAAATATTTACGTTGAGTAAAGTGATATCTGATTGTAATTGTCAAATTTATGTATAATGAACAAAAAGCTTACTCGAAGCTGCGGTAGTCTGCAGCAGTTAGCCTACAATACTTCGAGTCTGATTTCTGTTGGAGATTTCGCGGGTAACTGTTCAGAAATGGATGTTGTAGACAACTGAAGGGGATTACTTGATCTCCTTGCCGAAGGTAATTATCCACTTGTGCTGAACACACGTTCAGATGAAGCGCTGGTAGCTGGTATTCCCCAGATTTTTCGGGCCGCGCTCTTCAGTTTAGGTTAAGGATGTTCCTGCAAAAACAAATCATTGCCGAAAGTAGATCATATTTCTAAAAATAAATTTTCTGGTTCTACCAAAAGAAAAATTTAGCTTGCATTGGCATCAGTTAAGTAGATCTTCGCCATCTCCTGGACTGTGCCAGAGGTAGACCTTAATTTCATCCTTTTCCTCGACGCTGTCACGCCATTTGTCATAGCCGTCATCACGTGATCGCTTCGGGAATGATCGGACAGCTGGCTTGGTCTCATTATCCTAGAACGGAATCGTGACCCAAAGTTTTCTTATTTCAGCGCGGTCCTGTCACAGAGTCAATTTACCTTTTACTTCAGTGTCCTTTGGCTCAAACAATACAAATGGCGTAAAAAGCTTGCATACCTCCTTCCTCTCCTCTTGTGTTAGCATTTGTGGCCATAAAAACACCGCTACCTTTTGCAACATACGTGGCATTAACTTTTCACGCAGCAGAGCTCGGTATTAACATTTGTGAATGCTCATTGTCGTACTTTCGCTGTCCTTGGGTTCGCAATGTTTTATATGCCTAGCGAATGACAGTAAAATATACTGAGCTCTCGGTGCTCTTTCAGCTTCCATTTTGTCTGTTCCTTCCCCGAAAACAGTCAACAAACTGGCTAATTGAAGAACAGTTTGTTATTCCGAGACGACAGAATTAAATAGGTTTGAACTGAGTCTCCAAAATGTATATCTGCAAAATATTTATCTGCAAAAGAAGAACGAATTAGTACACGTTAAAATAGTAATTAACAGTGCCGAATCTAGCGGTACGATGTGTGTTAATGAAGGTATGTGTTCAGAGTTCAAATGGTTCAAATGGCTCTGAGCACTATGGGACTCAACTGCTGAGGTCATAAGTCCCCTAGAACTTAGAACTATTTAAACCTAACTAACCTAAGGACAACATACACATCCATGCCCGAGGCAGGATTCGAACCTGCGACCGTAGCGGTCGCGCGGTTCCAGACTGTAGCGCCAGAACCGCTCGGCCACCAGCGGCCGGCTGTTCAGAGTTGGGCAGAAATGAAAACATAAGCAACTTAGAACTCCACAACGTTTCTATATCTTGTCTTAAGATCATTTCAAGTTGGTCCCACACTCCAAGATGTCTGAAAAGTGTAACGATTTGTTTACACTTATGAGAAAGCTATAAACAGTCTGAAACTGCCAGTCCTCCTAAGGTGTACCTTTCTTAGTTTCAAAAATGAAGATTCTTGAATTTTATCTTCAAATTTTATCGTCAATGTGCAGAGATAACAAGTTCAAATCATTTCATTCCAGAACGTTCCGACACGCTCTCGCTGCGTTCTCAATTTGTCTTTATACTTGAAATACCTGCGAAACATACAGTACACTTTCATAATGTCGTCGAAATAATACATGGAGATAATTTACTACGAAACTGTGACTTACTTGTTCAGAGTTACGATTCATGTACTGAAGACTTGAATACCCTCTTACCGTTAGTGATGGAACTTTTGTCAATAAGTCTTTTAAGCACGTGCCGGAATATCTTGCAAAAGTCACAGCAGGGTGGGCCAGTAGTACAGTCTTCAGTCCAGCATCTCCATAAAGATTTAGATCTGCCAGTTTCAGGGTAAATGTGGTCTTCAAATCTGCATTAGAGCAGTGTGTAGAGCAATACAATCGCTGTATTTTCGCAAGGAACAATGCTTTTACGATGGTGGCGTCACTGTCACAAATGTTACAGTTCTAAACACTTCAGTTGTTGGCTTGTTTTTTCAGTTACCTGTAGTATTTCCTTATAAATATTTTCCGCTATCTCAGAGCCATGGGAGAATTTTCTGGCGACTGGAACCCTATTGATAAAATTCCAGTTCTGGCCTGTAATGGATAGCTAAGAGCCACATAATGATTTGTAGGTTGTAGCCGTGACACATTCGTTCTGTAAGGCTTTCAAAACTTCTGGCAATACCTCGTCTTTAGCAGCATTTTCACGTGGTGCTGTTGCATGAGCAATTGTTGTAGGATGGTACAGCAACTCAATGCATACTTGCAGTAAATCCGCAGCCGAATATCACCTGCACTCACATTAGTAAAGCATCCCTAAACCTGATTTTCATTTAGAAAGTAACTTTCGTTACACGTGTGTCCATATTCGTGTTTGCCCTGACACACTTATATTTTGTCAGCCAGGAGGGACTCGTGCCTTTTTTTTTAATTTTTTGTGTTGGAACATGAAAAACATTGTACAAAACCCGTGTTCCTGTTTGTGCTTCTTTCGAATATCTGTCTAAATTTTTCTCAGTCTGGGCTCCTAATGTGCCCACCTGTTTCGGCCAGCATCACTCATCAGGGCGATAAAATTTTTTCCCGGCATTTTGTTTCTCTAATTCTTCCACTGTCTTCATTTTGGAGCCTTCCCCAGAGAATGATTGTCCTGCATCGACGTTCTGCTGTAGTTCATTCATGTCGTGACTAAATCTAGCAAATGAACTAATATGACGCGTTACAGTCAATAATGTTAACGGCACTGACTAGAAAGAACAAGGAAGAGGAAGGGGCAGTGGTAAACGTACCGCATGCGCATACTATCAGTTCGCAGCGAATGTGGTGTGCTTGTTGTCGTTATCTCAGTATCGTCATAACTGACACGAAAATTGCCTGCATCGCGTCACATGACAAGTCTAAGCCCATATGTAACTTCGTACCAGGGTACGGCTTCACCTTTAAGAATCTCCTGAATTGTGGTAACACAATGTCGTATCGTCTTTCCACCGCTGAGATGGCTGCATAGCTTTTCGAAAAATGTGAAAAAGATGCTCTTCTTCGTTTGCCATTTCATCACTCTCCCTAACAAGACCCCAGCCGTAGTCGCCCGTCATCAAAGGGCCTATATAAAAGTGTTTCGTCGTACGGATGTCTCGGTGGAAGTGTTCAACCCGCTCGCAAATTTTTCGGAAACAAATCTATGCGAGAATGTAAAAATTGAATGTTAAGAAAATCTTCACCCCTTGTTCTTGTAACTATCTGACGGATCATTCACAATGGGAATATGCAATGAAGAGTCAAAGAAACTGGTACACCTGTCTAATTCCGGGTAGGGCCCCCGCGAGCTCGCAGAAGTGCCGTAATACAACATGGCATGGACTCGACTAATGTCTGAACTAGCTGGAGGATATTGACACCGTGAGTTCGGTAGAGCTGTCCATAAATCCATGAGGCTACGAGGGGTTGGAGGTCTCTTCTGAACAGCACGCAGCAAGACATCCCAGTTATGCTCTATAATGTTCATGTCTGGGGAGTTTGGTGCCCAGAAGAGTGCTCCTCGAGCCACTCTGTAGTAGTTCTAGACTTGTGGATTGTCGCATTGTCCTGCTGGAATTGTCCAAGTCCGTCGAAATGCGCAATGGATGTGAATGGATGCAGGAGATCAGACAGGATGCTTACGTACGTGCCACCTGTCGTATCTAGACGTTCAGGGGTCCCATACCAACTGCACACGCTCCACACCATTACAGAGCCTCTACCAGCTTGAACAGTTCCCTGCTGACATGCAGGGTCCATGGGTTCATGAGGTTGTCTCAACACCCGTACATGTCTATCCACTAGAAAGAATTTGAAACTAGACTCGTCCGATCAGGCAACATCTTTCCAGTCATCAACAGTCCAATATCGGTGTTGACGAGCCCAAGCGAGGCGTAAAGCTTTTGTTGTGCAGTCATCAAGGGTACGCGAGTGGGCCTTCGGCTCCGAAACCCAATGTTGATGATGTTTCGTTGAATGGTTCGCACGCTGACACTTGTTGACGGTCCAACATTGAAATCTGCAGCAATATGCGGAGGTGTTGATTGAACGATTCTCTTAAGTCGTCGGTGGTTCCGCTCTTGCAGGGTTTTTTTCCAGTCGCAGCACTGTCGGAGATTTGATGTTTTACCAGATTCCTGATATTCACGGTACACTTGCGAATTGGTTGTACAGGAAAATCCCCACTTCATCGCTACCTCGGAGATGCAGTGTGTCATCGCTGGTACGTCGACTATAACACCACGTTCAAACAACTCTTGATAACCTGCCGTTGTAGCAGCGGTAATCGATCTAAGAACTGTGCCAGACACTTGTCTTATATAGGTGTTGCCGACCGCAGCACTGTATTCTGCCTGTTCACATATCTCTGTATTTGAATACGCATGCCTATACCAGTTTCTTTGGCGCTTCAGTGTAGATATCATCTTTTGTGTTGCCCAGAAAGCCCTTCACGATTTCTTCGAAAGAGGACCAGTCAGCTAATTTGATGTTTGTGAATTTGGATCAAAGGTTGGTCCTTTCATCAATTTTCTTGTTTGTAATCCAACAAACCTTCTCTCAGCTTTGCTTCACTTAATTTAGAAAACTTTTCCGTCAGACGACTGAAGGCCCCGACCTCCTTCAGCCCTAGCCTTCAAAAAGTTCCTTATAAGTCCCAACTAGAGATGAAAAGGGGGCTAAATGATTTTATTGGGCTCAGCCAATGGTATGTTTTTCACGTTTTCCTTTCCAGATACATATGATTCTCTTATAGGCCATTCCTTGAGTGTATAGTGGTTCTTGGTGTCAAGGCTGTCTCTTATGTACAAAAGACAGCAGTATTTTGTGAACCCTCCCTGTAAACCTGTGTCTTGCAAATTACAAACAGGAACAAGCAACCATCCATTCTGGGCACAGACAATTGCACTGAAAATACATTTTGATACTTCACTTTATGTCTAGTTTGGTAGTGTGTACTGCAATATTTGAGAGGCAGAAGTAAAAGTCCAGTCAATGAGAAGATGCAAGAATGAAGACTTCGGTGGTGTGGACATAGACTACTGGCCATTAGAATTGATAAACCACGAAGATGACGCGCTACAGACGCGAAATTTAAGCGACAGGAAGAAGATGTTGTGATATACAAATGATTAGCTTTTTAGAGCATTCACACAAGGTTGGCGCCGGTGGCGACACCTACAACGTGCTGACATGAGGAAAGTTTCCAACCGATTTCTCATACACAAACAGCAGTTGACCGGCGTTGCTGGTCAAACGTTGTTGTGATGCCTCGTGTAAGGAGGAGATATGCGTACAATCACGTTTCCGACGTCGATAACGGTCAGATTGTAGCCTATCGCGACTGCAGTTTATCGTATCGCGACATTGCTGCTCGCGTGGGGTCGAGATCCAATGACTGTTAGCAGAACATGGAATCGGTGGTTTCAGGAGGGTAATGCGGAACGCCGTGCTGGATCCCAACGGCCTCGTTTCACTAGCAGTCGAGATGACAGGCATCCTATCCGCATGGTCGTAACGGATCGTGGAGCCACGTCTCGATCCCTGCGTCAACAGATGGGAACGTTTGCAAGACTACAACCACCTACACGAACAGTTGGACGACGTTTGCAGCAGCATGGACTATCAGCTCGGAGACCATGGCTGCGGTTACCCTTGACGCTGCATCACAGACAGGAGCACCTGCGATGGTGTTCTCAACGACGAACCTGGGTGCACGAACGGCAAAACGTCATTTTTTCGGATGAATCCAGGTTCTGTTTACAGCATCATGATGGTCGCATCCGTGTTTGGCGACATCGCGGTGAACGCACATTGGAAGCGTGTATTCGTCATCGCCATACTGGCGTATCATCCGGCGTGATGGTATTGGTTACACGTCTCGGTCACCTCTTGTTCGCATTGACAGCACTTTGAACAGTGGACGTTACATTTCAGATGTGTTACGACCCGTGGCTCCACCCTTCATTCGATCCCTGCGAAACCCTACATTTCAGCAGGATAATGCACGACCGCATGTTGCAGGTCCTGTACGGGCCTTGCTGGATACAGAAAATGTTCGACTGCTGCCCTGGCCAGCACAATCTACAGATCTCTCACCAATTGAAAACGTCTGGTCAATGGTGGCCGAGCAACCGGCTCGTAAAAATACGCCAGTCACTACTCTTGATGAACTGTGGTATCGTGTTGAAGCTGCTTGGGCAGCTCTACCTGTACACGCCATCCAAGCTCTGTTTGACTCAATGCCCAGGCGTATCAAGGCCGTTATTACGGCCAGAGGTACTGATTTCTAAGGATCTATGCACCAAAATTGCGTGATAATGTAGTCACATGTCAGTTCTAGTATAATATATTTGTCCAATGAATACCCGGTTATAATCTGCATTTATTCTTGGTGTAGCAATTTTAATGGCCAGTTGTGTACATATGAGCACCACCTACCCTAGTCATCACCTCAGCGTATCATCTTAGAGTCGAAGGACGGAGAGAACGTCGAAGATCTAAATTACGATGGTTAGACACTATAAACGCAGATCAAAGACCATGAAACATATTCCACAGTAAGTGTTAGAGACTAAGCAATGGCGTGTATTGATCCAAAAAGCGGACCTCGCTCCAACGGCAAGGCGCTAAGAAGAACAACAAGTATAATTCTGAAAAATAGTTTTCAGGCATACAACTGCAACAGGGAATGACGTGGTTCTGCGTTAAAGTGGTGGTACAGGCTACGCAGGCAATATGAACTGGGAGCCCATGTGAGTTAATTAAACTCTCGATGGAGAGCGCGTTGAGGTCCAACAAATTATCCATTTGTAATATACCATTACAGCAAACGGATGTTGCACACTTGACCAAAGGTTCATGACTACTACTACAACTAGAACTATACGCCCAGGGCCAAGTGCCCCACTCTGATAACCCGCACCACAGCAGCTAGCCATATCTTCCGTTTGTCTGCCTGACCCGGTACCATAATCTAATGTCAGCGTGGTTTGTGTACCTTCCCAATTGGAAATTTGTTAAACTGCTGAGGTGGCTATGCAGTAACATGTAAAAAGCTTCAGGTTGTGAAGCCGAATGTTGCCTCGATTCGAACCCGGAATTTTCTGAACCGTATCTGATCGTCAGTCTCAGTGCAGTCTTCAAGCAGTTATCCATATTCACCCAGACCCTGGTGAGTTGCATAAGTGTTTCCGACTTCAGTTACACTTTAGGCAAACAGGATTGATTTCAGCAGCCATACATCCATCAAGAGATTTAGTTACCCTGTCTAGACAAATAATGCACAGAATGATCTTTCATCCACATCTGCGTACATACTCTGCAAGCCATCCTATGGTGCATGGCGTAGGGTAGGGTACTATGTACCACTACTATCATTTTCTTTGCTATTCTACTCGCAGCGAGGGAAAAACGACTGTCTAATGCCTAGGTACGAGCTTTAATATCTCTTTTCTTGTCTTGACAGTCCTTACGTGAAATGTACGTTGCTGGTAGTAGAATCGTTCTGCAGTCAGCTGCAAGTCTCTGTTCTCTGTATCTTCTCAGCAGTGTTCCACGACAAGAACGTCGTTCTTACACTAGGGACTCCCATTTGAGTTCACAAAGCATCTCCGTAACTCTCGCATGTTGATCGAACCTAACGGCTGCAAATGCAGCAGCACACTTCTGAACTTCTATGATGTCTTCCTTTAATCTGGTCTGATGGGTATCCCAAACACTCGAGCCCTCCTCAAGAACGAGGCTCACTAGTGTTCTAAAATTCTTCCAACAAACCGTGCTCGTTACAATTCATATCGCTCTGCATCGTTACGCCTAGATACTCAGTCGAAGAGACTGTGTCAAGTGGCTGAGCAGAATGGGACGTAACATCTGAGGTCATCAGTCCCCTAGAACTTTTAATCCTAACTAACCTAAGGACATCACACACATCCATGCCCCAGGCAGGATTCGAACCTGCTACCGTAGCAGTCGCGCGGTTCCAGACTGAAGCGCCTAGAACCGCTTGGTCACAGCAGCCGGCTGTGTCAAGTTTCATAACAATAATATTGGTTTAGAACATTTTGGGGTTGTGTTTTCTACTCACCTGCATTAGCTTACAATTTTATACATTTAGATCAAGCTACCATCCATCAGGCTAAGTAGACGTTCCGTCTAAATCATGCTGTCCTTTTACAATCACTCAACGAGAACGATGAACACTCGCCGTTGAGGACAACTTACTAGGTTACGTTACGTAAGAAGTCTTCGTGTCACTCACATAACTGGGAAACTATTCCGTATGTTCGGACCTTCGTTAACAGTCTGCACTGGGGTACCATGTCAGACGCTTTTCGGAAATCTAGGAATATGGAATCCGCCTGTTACCCTTCACGCAAGGTTCACAGGATATCGTGCGCCGCCGCGGGGGATCAGCCGAGCGGTCTAAGGCACTGCAGTCATGGACTGTGCGGCTGGTTCCGGCGGAGGTTCGAGTCCTCCCTTGGGCATGGGTGTGTGTGTTTGTCCTTAAGATAATTTAAGTTAACTGGTGTGTAAGCTTAGGGACTGATGACATTAGCAGTTAAGTCTCATAAGATTTCACACACATTTGAACATTTTTTTGATATCGTGCGAGAAATGGGCTGAGTTTCGAACGAGTGAGGTTTCGAAATCATTGCTGATATGTGCACATAAGGTTTTTTGTCTCAAGGAAATTTATTCTAAGATTTTCCAGAAATCTGCAGCATACCGATGTTAAGGATATGAGTCTGTGCTTTTGCGTGTCCGTTCTCTTGTTCCTCATAAGTACAGGAGTCACCTGCGCTGGGCGAGAGGTTCGCTTTAAATGTGTTCTAAATAAGGAGCCAGTGCTGTAGATTATTCACTGTAAAACCGAACTGGGATTCCGTTCGGACCTGGCGACGTATTTGTTTTCAACGTTTTCCGTTGCTTCACATCGCCAGGGATGCCTATTTCTATGTCCTCCATTCATATCGCAAGTACTCAGCACTGTACTTGTAACGTGCAGCATGTTCTTCTAATTTCTGAAAAAGGGCATAATCTTAGTTCGCTTCAATAGTCGCTGGATTAGCACAGCAGGGCATTGGCATATAGAAGTGCAGCGTGTGGCAGCACTTCACTTGAAAAAACAGTCATGTGTACACTGTTGCTACTTCCCCTCCCTGTTTCTCGTGCGCAAACAAGACGATACTGCTACTCTGCCCCGATTTTCAGTTCATATTGCCAAGTAATAACGTTTTCCGCCTGTGCGACGTCCGATGAATATTTGTAGTTTAATGTTTCACTACATTTCCGATAATTATAATATTTCATTATACAGGTTGTCCCAGGAGGAATGATCAGTATTCAGGAATATCACAAGACCTATCATCGATGCAAAACGTCCAGTAAACATGGCCTCTAAAATACATACCTTAAGAGCTTAATCTTCGATACTGTCAAACAAATCTTTTCTACACTGCTGGCCACCGTAAATGCAACACCCTGAAGCGAGCATCCGAATCAAGTGAAATTTACACCATGGGTTTGCAGCGATGAGATATGCAACTGATTAGAATTTCAGCGCAGACGCACATCACGCGCGGCTGTGGCGCCACCTCATAGCGCCATTTAAGGCTTGGCGATTTCGACGAGTGTACGTTCGGCACGTGTGTTTAGCTTGTGGTTGTTTCACAAGACGATCAGTTATGCCTCGTAGACAACAGCGAACATCTTTTGATCAAGTATCCAAGTTCGACAGAGGAAGGATAGTGGCTTACCGAGATTGTGGATTATCATACAGAGAAATCGCTAGTCGTGTTGGACGAAACCAAACAACTGTAATGCGGATATGTGACCGTTGAATGCAGGAGGGTACGACGGACCGATGTGGTCGATCGCATTCACCTCGGTGCACCACTGCACGTGCTGATTGGCAAATTGTGCGCATGGCAGTGACGGATCGCTCAGTGACATCCCGAACCATAGCACAGCACATTGCGTCTGTAACGCATCATCCAGTGTCTGCGCGTACCATTCGACGCCGTTTACAGCAGAGTGGTCTGTCCGCAAGACGTCCATTGCTTCGTCTACCATTGACGCAGAACCACAGACGTCTCCGTCGCCAATGGTGTGATGACAGACGGATGTGGACGGCAGAATGGAATGACGTTGTCTTTACTGACGAGGCACGCTTCTGTCTGCAGCACCACGATGGTCGGATTCGAGTGTGGAGACACCGTGGAGAGAGGATACAGGACAGCTGCATTATGCACCGCCACACTGGTCTTGCACCGGGTATTATGGTATGGGGCGGTATTGGATATTACTCTCGCACGCCTCTAGTACGCATTGCCGGTACTTTAAATAGCCGGCGCTACATATCCGAGGTGCTGGAGTCAGTTGTCCTTCCTTACCTTCAGGGCCCGGCCACAGCCATATTTCAACAGGATAATGCGCGACCACACGTGGCACGCATTATCCAAAGGTTCTTCGTCAATAACCAGATTGAAGTGCTTCCCTGGCCGGCTCGCTCTCCGGATCTTTCGTCGATAGAAAACATGTGGTCCATAGTTGCTCAACGAGTGACCCAGATTACATCCCTAGCTGCCACACCAGATGTTCTTTGGCAACGTGTGGAAGCTGCTTGAGCTGCTGTACCCCAGGAACACATCCAACGTCTCTTTGATTCAATGCCGAGACGTGTGGCAGCGGTGATTTCCAACAATGGCGGCTACTCTGGCTACTGATTCTGGCAGGAACCACATGTCACACACGTCTGTAAACGTAATCGTTTGATACTTGGTCAACATGTTATCTACAAAATAAATCTTGTTGTGCTACCTCTTGTCTTTCTTGGTGTTGCATTTACGGTGGCCAGCAGTGTACAACAAGCTCTTTGCTTTCCATACTTTGAGAGGTGGTAGTATGGATCAAAGCAAGGAAAAATGTCCAGTAAACATGGACTCTAAAAAAGTGCATTCCTTAAGGGATACGAGCACTTTTTCATCTTCGCTACTGTGAATCACATCTCTTCTACATAACTAATAGTGATTGCTGTTAAGATACGCATTTTGGTGCCCACGTTTACTAGACTTTTTTGCTTCGAATTCCTGTCACATTGTAAAGTACCCCTTATTTGCTGATAAGAGCTCATTTCCAGTTTTGTTGTTTCACATAACTGAAGTGAATGTATCAGTACATAATTATAAAGTAAGAAGCAAGCGGTAGGTTCTCACGCTGGCTAGCAGAGGCGTTTGGCCATCTGGCGCTTTCAGAGCCGGTGGGATTAGGTGCAGATGCAGAAATCGCTCGTGACATCACCAAAAGACAAACATAGGGAAAGTACATTTACTCTGGCGCGAGTCAAGTAATCGTAATAAATATTTGGTGACAAAAGTTGCCTTTTGCAGCCGGCCGAAGTGGCCGTGCGGTTAAAGGCGCTGCAGTCTGGAACCGCAACACCACTACGGTCGCAGGTTCGAATCCTGCCTCGGGCATGGATGTTTGTGATGTCCTTAGGTTAGTTAGGTTTAACTAGTTCTAAGTTCTAGGGGACTAATGACCTCAGAAGTTGAGTGCCATAGTGCTCAGAGCCATTTGAACCATTTTTTTGCCTTTTGCCACTCACACATTGGGAGAACATACTACCTTACAATGCCAGGAAACGTTGATGTTAATAAATAAATGAATAACTTCGGCGTAACCAAAGATGTACGATCTTATACGAACTGTACTGATTGCGCGCTCAAGCCACAGACTGTGTGTCGTAGTCAGGCAGCCACCGATAGTCATGTGGCAGACCACGCTCTCTTACCGTCAATAGCTTAAAATCATTGCCAACAAGTTCATTTTACAGTATTTCTTAAATAAACACACCGTAATGGCATCACGTGTAAGAACTACTTGCACAAAAGAACTTCTTCCCGCTTCATTACGTAAAACATAAACAGTAGTATTGCAGTATCACAACCCGACAGCGCTGCTATGGCTCTGCAAGGGGACAGAAGTACGAGAGCATCTCCACATAACAGGCAGGAAGAATTCCTCACGCGGCGACTCACCAAGTCAGTTCAAGGACGTACTGGCTTAATCATCGCAAAACTCGGGTGGGAAAGCGTGACCAGTTACGTGTCTGTACGCTCCTGATATCACTATCTACGGATTCACCGGCTAAACTGAGACATTTCTGGAGGTTTAGTACGAGTCGTGGTTCTTGCAACATCCCTGAATATTGACCATTCCTCCTGGGACACGCTGTATTCATACAGATGCGTTTCCTTCGACGTTCCGTGTGGAGTAATGGGAATCATTGCTATGCAGTATTATTTTCTGCGTGATGCGAATGTTTTCAGTGCCCACATGTCGATCTACTGGACAATCGTCAGCAATCTCGACCATGTGGCAGCCGCATTGTCAATATTATCCCGATTTGTTTAGTAATAAAGAAGCATATCAAATGATACCTACCGTAATTAAACTCTGCGATGCACGAAAAAAAAAGGTTCACTAATTCTCTGACTGATAAAGGAACAATTCATATTACAATTGCATTGATGCTGACTATTGGAGAGCTGACATCATAAATAAAGAAAATTAAGTAAACGGTAATTCAAGACGAATTAGTTTAAAGAAAAAAGTATTTTACAACCACATGTTCTTTTTTTAATAATATTTGTTTTATGAAGCTGTAATAAAGTTATGTATTGGAATTCTAAACTGCATGAAATGAGATAAGCATCAACTGACAAAATTGAAATTTTATAAAGTATTTTAGTGAGATTACACAAGCAATTTTTGACAGAAAGGAGCAGAAATTGTTTACGTGAAGAACTGCACAATCATTTATTGGCAAAGAATTACTCTTTCCGCAAAGACTTTCATCCTTAAGTGATGGCGCTATAAGAAAAATATTTTTAATGATCAGTCTTAATCAATTTAGTGCAGTAGAGATGTTCTTCGTCATCATATTTCCATTGGTCCATAGGGGCTCACACTAATCGACTTCTCACGTTCGATTATGCATATTTGCATATTATTTGAAAACACTATAAAAGAGTAATATTTCTATGGTAAAAAAGGATAAAGGAAAACTTGCTAGTCACTTGTAACGTTCTTTAAGAAATGAAATAATAAACTTTACGATTACGTTGAATGAAGTCTGATCTGTGGAATGGGTACTGAACTAGAACAATCCAGATCTTCGAAATGACGTTATAAGAGGTGGCGAAACATGGATATGACATCGACACCAAGACCCAAATGGAAACTGCCTAAAGAGCCAAGACCGAAGAATATTGGACATGTGAAGGATCTTCTCACTGTTTTCTTCGATTACAGTGGGATAGTGCATCATGAGCGCCTTCCTTACACTCGTACGATCAGTAAGGAAACTACCTGGAAGTTATGCGCCGTTTGCATGAAGCAGTCTGAAGAAAACCACCAGAATTGTGGCAAAACCACTTGTGGAAATTGCATCACAATAATGCTCCTCCTGACACCTAAATGCTTGTTCGCGATTCTTTGGGAAAAACAAAGTCATTATGTTATCTCAGCCACCGCATTCATCGAGCGAGGTGGCGCAGTGGTTAGCACACTGGACTCGCTTTCAGGATAACAACGGTTCAAACCCAGGTCCAGCCATCCTGATTTAAGTTTTCTGTGATTTCCCTAAATCCCCTCAAGCAAATGCCGAGATGATTCCTTTGAAAGGGCACGGCCGACTTCCTTCCCTAATCTGATGAGACCGACGATCTTGCTGTGATTCTCCCCCCCCCCCCCTCCCTCCCCCCCCCCCCCCCGAATCGACCAACCGACCACAGTATTCGCATGACATGGTCCCCAACGACTTCTTTTGTTCCCGAGGCTGAAGAGAACCGTGAAAGAACGTCATTTTGCCGTGAGTGGCGAGACAAAAATAAAACTGATGAAAGATATGAACACCACAACGAAAAGTGAGCTCCAGAAGTGCTACGAAGATTGGAAAAAGCACTCACAGGCGTATTATATCTGAAGTGGGTTACTCTGAAGGGAACAAGGTTGACGTTGATCAAAAAATAAAGAGTCTTTAAGAAAAATAAAAATTCCCATTACTTTCTGATCAAACCTCTTACATGCTTAAACATAACTGTAGTTCAGTGCTCACATTAGGCATGGGTGGTTCATATACATACCCACGTGTTGATGCACAGCACACATCCTGGAGTTGTCATAATTTTTCCAACAGTTTAGGAGTTTGGCGCACTAAATTTGTCAGATTGATCCACATTTCCTCATAGAAGCTGCTTATCTATAGCATGCTGGATTTCATAACTACCGCAGATTAAATTTTTAAATGTCTGCTTCTGTAGATAAGTGCATTCCTATTCCTTAAAAATTTTAATCATTCCTGTTTAGTCCCCTGAGGTGGTCGTATGATGTCATTGAGAGAGCTTGACCAGCTCCACTGAACGTGTTAGATCAAAATGATTCAAATGGCTCTGAGCACTATGGGACTTAACATCGGAGATCATCAGTCCCATAGACTTAGAACTACTTAAACCTAACTAACCTAAGGACATCACACACATCCATGCCCGAGGCAGGATTCGAACCTGCGACCATAAGAGCAGCGCGGTTCCCGACTGAAGCGCCTAGAACCGCTCGGTCACAACAGCCGGCAACGTGATAGTGTTCTGCATATAAGTGTTACAGAGACAAACGTAATCATCCATGGATAATACGACCTTGGTATCACTATATCAAGGACTTTCGGAAGCCAGTACCAGACAGAACTGTTGATCCAAGATCATTCCAACAATGCAGTGTGGATACCTTACTTATCACAGCGCAGGAATGCTCCCACCACTATTTACTGCAATATTACAGTGTCAGGGTAGCCAATATTTTTTAACAGATAAACTAGCAAGTGCACATTTAGTGCAGTGTGCTAAATCCAATTACACTGTGGTATTATTTGTTAAACATTTACATGTGCCTGCTGGGTGTGGACTGTGATAGTTGTTAAACATTTACAGCCTCGTATTTATGTGTCTTGTGTGTGGGTATTTGTGGAATACTGGGAACAAATAGGAAAAATTTTAACGAATTGGTGTGCTTGTAGGGCATTCACTGTAGTGGAAGTTGTTAAACATTTTAGGTCCTGTATTTACATTTTTGAAACGTAGGGGAAAATCGTCAGAATTGTAACAAATAGCCTCAAAACTGTAAACAGTGTCACACATTCCACAAAACACCATTAGCCATGATCCTCTTCTGGAAATTGATCGGGCGAAGTACAGAACATGAATGGTAAGGCCTGTGGCATGATATGGGTACCCAAAGCGTGGAGATACTGGAGGGATAGTGGTTGGGGACCAGTAGGAACACACAAGAGTGGGGGAGGGGAGACCTCAATTTTTGGATACTCTTATGGCCATTAAGGTTATGCTAAAAGCATTCAGACACATGGTAAAAATGAGGACAAGTGCACTACTCGGTGGTCATTTGTTTCATAGATTAGACTAATAAAAATGACAGTTGTAGATCATTAATTAAATCGTAAATAAGCAAAACAAAGAGCCCAAGTGCAGTGTCTAGGAAGCTTGTATACTCGGTTCGCTAGGCAAACAGTAAGAAAAGATACAATACTTAACTCTGAAATTACACAGATGTGTCGCAAGCAAAGTGCGACCTGTAGGTTTGGGGAGCAAAAGCAGTGGACCTGCCCATTGACTAACTTGTATGAGCGCAATAGCTCTGCTATCTTGCAATTCTTTAAGTTCGGCAGCCACTTTGTCCCGTAGTACAATGGGAACAGTTCTAGCACGGCAAAATTTCGGCTCAGCATTGTCTTTCATAATAATATATGCAACAAAATTGTTAGCCTTGCCTAAACCTTCAGAAAAAAGTTCTGGGGATTCTTTGAGCACGGTGTCTACACTATCTTTGGCATTGAATGCAGTCACCGACAACACATTGTCCTGAATTTGAAAACCAAACAAATCAAGGTCAAATATGCTCTCACAATCGCGTGATTGTACCACAGTGAAAGTAACAGTTCATGTATACGAGCGATACATGGCAGGCAAAGTACATTTTCTGAGAACTGAGATGTCTTGTCCATTATAAACTGTCAGGTGCGTGCTAGCTTTAGACAGGCATGGGGAGCCTAACAGTTCATACGTGTTACGTCAGCAATGTAACAGAGACACCTGTGTCCAGCTGAAATTTCACACGTTTTCCACTAATATGCAAATGCACAAAAAGTTTGTTGGATTGGCGTAGTACTGAAGAAACTATTTGCTTGCTAGTTTTGCTAATGCCTGCAGCAGGCTTTGAATACACTGCATTGATTACCTGGGCCTTGTGACGAGAATTATGTGAATGGGCAGAATTCTTATGTTTGTTCCATCGCAAACATACGCATTGCACATGACCTTGCTTGTCACAAGCGTAACACTGTGCTTATCTGGACGGGCTGTTTTGGCATTTGTGCTGGGAATAGCACTGAGGGCATGACTTAATTCTGTTAAAAAACTGTTTAGAGAACTGTTTATGTGGCTTGGCGTGTGCGCGTTGTTGCTGCCTACTGGGCCCGTTATGAGCAAGGGACAATTCAACCCGACAAATTGGTGGCTCCTCAAATTTATCGGTTGCTATGGCACCTGAATCATACTGATCTAGAATTTGCACTGCTTGCTGAAAGGATGGATCTGATTGCTTCAAAATCTGTTCTCTAAGTCTGACATCAGTTACACTTTACACGATCGCATCATGCAACATAACATCTGAATATAAAGCACCACAAGCACATTTGAATTTGCATTACCTCGTCATACCCAGTTGCGATAAGTTTGATCTGACCTCTTCTTGCAACGAAAGAATTGGTACCTAGCTAGCAGCACATTTACTTGTTGGTCATGATAGAGAATCTACAACCTGATTATAGGAAAGTTCACTCGGAGTGGCGTTAGGGAACAATTTATGAACGAGGCGAAAGGCTGCGCTTCCTACAGTGCACAAAAAGTAATCTAGTTTGACAGTACCTGATACATTGTGAGCAAAATGTGGGCTTCATACTGTTGCAACCATTAGAGCCATTCCTCTTCTTTTCCGTTAAACCGATGAAAAGGTGGTATGACACTCGAACCTACAGTTGTTGCCTGTGGCGCAGAGTTAGGTGTTTGGTCCACCACTAAATGCTGTACTGTATTTAGAAGGGTGGCAATCTGCTGCCTCTGAAACAGAAACATCTGTGTTAGCTGCGTTGCATCTATTGATTGCAGTTGAGCAAGAGGTGGGAGAGGTGGTTTGCTCATTTTGGATTAGGAAAATGCAATAAATAGAGAATGCAAACAACAAAAGTAAGCACACAAGCAAAGAAAATTTCTTCAACGTTTACCTGAAAACACTGAATAGAAAGAACACTAGAAGAGACACTGTTAAAAACGTAAATACACCCTTGCAAATAAAAGACAAGGTAGAATTAAGGAGCCAGCAAAACGCAAAAGCCCACGACACAACAAAATTGTGGCAGACAGGCTTTGGGTTATTCTTACACCTCATCGCCAAATATGTAATGTCTAGGAAGCATGCATACTCGGTTCGCTAGACAAACAATCAAACAAGTCGTATTAATGGGTTTTATTACAATAAGAAAAGATACAATATTTAACTTTCACAATTACACAGATGTGTCGCAAGCAAAGGGCGATATACAAAATAATCAGTCTTCTTCAGTATAGACAATCCCAGTTCTGTGCTACATTGAGAGTACAAGCGAAGTGATCTAGCCTTGACGCTACTCTCGAAGTCGCTAATCTTGAAGCTGCTATTGAACTGGGCCATAACCAGTCGGTCGCGGCCTCTTCACACAGGGGCAACTGCTGTCGCATTGTCGTCCTGGAGGGAGGTTCGGTCAGTGTGCGATAGAGTGGCTTCACACAGCCTTCTCTTCTCTGTCGTTTCCGACTGGCGTGCCGGTGCTTGACTTTACGCCGTAACACTAAAAGAGCGGTTTTTTTACACAAAGGACATTAAATTAGGCTACATAAAGTAGAAAGCTTGTTTACATAAGAGAACGATGGACATTTTGTCCTGAAACTGGTACAGGCCTCCTACTGTGGTGTGCAGAGATTTTTGCATTGCAATAAAATGTTATATCTTGTATTCAGTCATTAGGACAGATGGTTTTCTCTTGAGGTCTTCCATCTATTTAAGTAAACTATGAGAAAAAATGTTTTGCTTTATAAATTGTTATATAGATTTATAACAAATGTCAATTATTATATAGATTTAAATTATTATATAGATTTTAATGTAAAGATCTAAATCTAATGCATCCAGGTTTTCAAAAGTGAGCACCCAGCCACTGTTTCCAGAGTTCTTATTTCAGCATTCTGTTTGTCATTCTATCCACATTTGCAGTAAGTTTTAAAACAGAAATTTGAGTGACTGACTGTTATGATGAAGAAGAATGGGACTGAATCAATTATATTTCTATTTATATTTATGCCTTTTTAACTTTTGCATGCTACTAACACACTCGTTGCAGTCCACAGTATTTTAGAAATGTTTCTAATAATCTCACTGTTTAATATCCTAAGTCTGCAGATACAGTATGGTCCACTTTGTTTACATTCTTGATGTGACCTGCTCAGGTCAGTACCTTATCCGTGACGACACATGCGTGATTGCCTACAAACAGGGGCGAGATGCATTGTGAGCGGTATCCTGATACACAGTTTCCTCAGGAAAAATTCTACCTCAACAGTAAGTTTCTTCATTTACGAAGATATGTGTGCACACAGTATCAAAAATACATAAAAAGTTGATAATACTGTAGCGCCATATTCAGAAGTACCTAAACGATCTGAATTTCAAGCCATGACCCTTGGTCAACCAGAGGTCTTTTAAGAAAACTCACAAACATTTAGATCTCCTAGTCAAAGCCCAGTATTTTAGTGTCACATCACACTTTTCAGCTTCTTCTTAAGCCATACCTCTTCATCAAACGTAGAGCTTCTAAGACAAGATACAAATTCTACATACATATTTAAATATCTCAGTCAAAACAAGTATTTTATACTTTTTCATCTCCATTTTAGGTCATGGCACTCAACCAATCAAATTTTAAATCAAAATAAACACCTTTTGCTCTCCTCCAAACACAGCTCAGTATTTTACTATCCATTAAAATGAAACAGCCAATCATATCCCAGTATTTTACCAGCCATAAAAACAAAACAATCTCCATCTCTGTTCTCTGTATTTTCTAACAAGCAATGAGCAAAGCTCAAACCTTGGCAGAACTCACAACCACGGCAGAACATCAAGAGAAGCTTCAAACCTTAGTAAAATGAGTAAGCTCAAACATTGTATCACACTTAGCACAAGACAAAATTAAATTTTTCCACGTCTGAATTGTGTGTATTATTTATCAAAATACTTAAAGAACGTCCTGTATAATAGTGGAAAACACACACAACTCACTTGTTGGCACCAGTGATCTAACTTACAGGTTAAGCTGCACTTGTCAGTGAGTAATGTTCAATCATTGTACCACACTGAAAAGAAACCAAAAACTGTTTTCATCATTAATTAAACCTTGTTAAGATATGATCTATAACAGTAAAAAATACACAGCTCATTTATTGGCACTACTGATACCCACTTAGTATCACAACATAATTTCCGTGTCTAAAATGTCTGTCAAAAATACTTAAGGATATTGACAATATTATTGTGGCATACAGCATTTTCATGTCTTAAGTTTCTGTCAAAACACATGCACAATATTAATTTAATTTACTCATTAAGCTGAACTGAGCAACGAGCAAGGTTCATTCCTTGTAGCATATTTGGCACAAGGCACAATGGAGTCCAAACCCAAATTAAATATTTCTACATCTAAATTGCTTGCCTTGCTTTTCTATAACTGCACAAGACACATGTCAGCTAAAATAATGTGCCACTTACTGTGGGAGTGCAATTACTGCGTGACTTAGAGGTTAACATACACTTAACACCTAGAACATGAGTGTGGACTCTAAATTGAGTGCCTCAGTGCTATTTCTACGTCTAAATTGTCTATATTATTTTCTGTAACAGTAGAAAAAATAAAATGGGTAAAATAAAATCCTAAGCAATCAATGTAGTAATAGCTGATACTTCCTCTTAGGTCTAAATGAGGCTATGTTACTGGTAGTACAACACGAACCTTAACTAGCCCCGTTTTGGAAGGGAAGAAGATAATGCATCAAGAAAATATCGGTATCGTTATTTCGTGGGTAACAGAGCAGCAACGCGCGTGTGTGTGTGTGTGTGTGTGTGTGTGGAGCCCCTCCCGTCAGACTCTCGACACAGATGGCAGGTCCAAGGACGGGCCTGGCTGAACTGTGTCCGGCCCTCTCTATGCTGTAAAGTGTTTACTTCCTCCGCCGCTCACGGTCAGCAGCGGGAGTTACAGCTCGCCACGTACCCTCGAATTGTCGCTCTCCTGCAGGTGTATACGATGTATGTAAACTGCTCCAACAACGTTTCGCACCATTTGCATATCTGTAGACGTGAGTAGATTCGAGGGGAACAAAACAAAAAGAAAGCTCTGCTGTGAAAGAAAACCGAAACAATAACCAAAAAAGAGGCACTCTGTTCCAAAGCGGACATTTCTGTACATCTGGGAAATCAAATTCGCCGGCCGCTGTGGCCGGGCGGTTTTAGGCGCTTCAGTCTGGAACCGCGCGACCGCTACGGTCGCAGGTTCGAATCCTGTCTCGGGCATGGATGTGTGTGATGTCCTTAGGTTAGTTAGGTTTAAGTAGTTATAAGTTCTAGGGGTCTGATGACCTTAGATGCTAAGTCCCATAGTGCTCAGAGCCATTTGAACAATTTTTTTTTAATCAAAATCTGTTGCTGCACAATATTCAGTACCGTGTTGCTTCACGTTGGTTCACGCTTCGCGGTTAGTTCCTCCTTGGCATACTATTCACAACCTGGCCGCGATGTTGCTGCTCAAACTTATGCTCTTCCTGAGGTTGTTCAGTGAATGAGCAGAGCTCCTGCGACTACGCACTGCAAGATTAATGCATACCCAGTCTGTCTCGTGTTAGCAGCTACCGCAAGCTATTCATTTCGACTGATGCCTACCTCCTGGTGCACGGCTGCAAGACGTGGACACAGTACGCTCGTGGATTATCGTCACGAAAAACGAACACATCAAGGAAATGTTGACTGCAGGAGTAGACAACCAGTTGGAGGACCCTGTCCGGATACTCCACAGCCTTCAAATCACCAACGACAGCTATGAGAGATGTCAGACAACCCTAAATGAGACAGATTAAAAAAGAAAGAAAAAACTTGTCTCGTTTTGTAAGGTTTACAGAAAGTATATCTGGCGCAGTTACCACCGGAGAAGCACACTGTGCCGCGCTGGATTAGCCGAGCGGTCTCAGGCGCTTCGATCATGGACTGTGCGGCTGGTCCCAGCGGAGGTTCGAGTCCTCCCTCGGGCATGGGCGTGTGTGTTTGTCCTTAGGATAATTTAGGTTAAGTGGTGTGTAAACTTAGGGACTGATGACCTTAATAGTTGAGTCCCATAAGATTTCACACACATTTGAACACTTTTTAGAAGCACACTGTGACTACTGAAATACCGTGACACAGGTTTCCCACAAAATATCATACTTACAAATCTTTCCTGCCGTATTAATTCACATAAATGCATACGGTTCCAGAGGTAAACACTAAGCTGACACAAATCATGGGATAAAGCGAATGCACATACCCATAATGACGGCAGTATCACGCACGCAAGGTATAAAACGGCAGTGCGTCGGCGGAGCTATCATTTGCGCCGGCCGGTGTGGCCGAGCGGTTCTACGTGCTTCAGCCTGGAACGGCGCCACCGCTACGGTCGCAGGTTCATATCCTGTCCTTAGGTTATCTAGGTTTAAGTAGATCTAAGTTCTAGGGGACTGATGACCTCAGATGTTAAGTCCCATAGTGCTCAGAGCCATTTGAACCATTTTTGAGCTATCATTTGCAGTCAGGTGACTCATGTGAAAAAGGTTTCTGGCGTGATATTGCCGCACGACGGGAATTAACAGACTTTGAATGCGGAATGGTAGATGGAGGTAGACGCATGGGACATTCCATTTCGGAAATCCTTTGGGAATTCAGTATTCCGCATCCGCAGTGCCAAGAGAGTGCCGGGAATGTTACATTTCAGATATTACTACTCGAACAATACAGTGGGCGACGGCCTTCTCTTAACGACCGGCGTTTGCGTTTGCGTAGAGGTATCAGTGCTAATAGACAAGCAACACTGCTTGAAATAACTGCAGAAATAAACGTGAGACGTAGGACGAACCTATCCGTTAGGACAGTGCGGCGAAATTTCGCGTTAATGATCTGTGGAAGTAGACGACCGACACGAATGCCTTTGCTAACAGCACGACATCACCTGCAACGCCTCTCTTGGGTTCGTGAGTACATAGGTTGGACTCTAGACGACTGGAAAACCTTTCAACCTTTCAGATGGTAAGAGTTTCGTAGGGTTCGAGTGTGGCGCAGATCCCACGAAGCAATGAACCCAAATAGTCGACAAGGCACTGTACAAAATGGCGTGGGCTGCGTTCACATGGAATGGATTGTCCTGTGGATATTCGGCTACTTGGAGACCGTTTACAACCATTCATGGACCCAAACAGCGATGATTTCTTATGGATGATAATGCACCATGTCACTGGGCCAAAAAGGTTCATGTTTGGTTTGAAGACCATTATGGTTTGGTCATACAATTCACCCGACATGAATCCCATCAAACATTTATGGGACGTAATTGAGAGGTCAGTTCGTGCACAAAATCCTGCGCCAACAATATAGAGACAGCATGACTCATTACACTGTTTGACATGAGTTCTATTTCTGATATTAAAGTATGTGCTTCTAGACCATTTTACCATGGGAAATTCAAATATGTAAACAAAATATCGTTGTCAGGGATACTTTTTATGTAATATATATATATATATATATATATTCACAATTCATGGCAAACACAGAGACGTTATAGAGAAATACGGGTATGTTGCCGCATCCAGTAGTGATAGAACGTGATAATTTCTTGTGCAACAGCAGGTGGGAAGAATCAGACATCATTAGGTTATCCCCTGCCACACCTATGTCATTAAGACCACCTGAAACATCTCATTAACTCGAACGGCGACAGCCGGTCGCTGCCTCGGCAGTAAAGCTTCACGCCTCCTAGGGGCAGGTGCATCGAGTTTACAACAGTGGTGTTAGCCGCAATTTGTGTCAGTCTTAACGAGTGGGTGTTTTGGGTGACAAGTAACTGTCTGTCATATTTTCGAGCACGGTTGAATTTTTTAGTTCCTGTGTGTAAACTGATTGAGCCTGGTGCTGAAGGTAAAACGACTGCTTGTTTTTACACATCAGCGTTCCTCTAGTTCCCTACTATTAATTTAATACAGGTGTATTACCAAAGTGGTATTTTTAAATTTGCAGAAATACCACGTCGTCGTGGATGTCGATATAGGCCGGACAACTTCTGCTACATCTGTGGGAAGTTCACTTTTGCAAGAAACAGGAAGAAAATTTCTTCAGTCATAAAGAAAGCATACAAACATTACTTTGGAGTAGAGGTAGGAGACCAAGATAAAGAATGGGCACCACATTTCTGTTGTGCTACGTGTTACTGCAAACTAATTCAGTGGTGGAAAGGTAAAGAGAATGTGGTGTTGTTTGCTGTTCCCATGGTGTGGAGGGAGCCTAAGGACCATGTTACTGGTTGTTATTTCTGTCTAACAAAAATTCAAGGTTTTACAAACAAAAAGTCAAAGAGGCACATTGTTTACCCAGATCTGCCTTCAGCGAGAATGCCAGTGCAGCATTCCGACAACCTTCCAGTACCTTCAAGAGCTCGAGGTCAAATTCCGAGTGACAGTGAAATAAGTAGTGCTGAAGAAATCACAGATGATGATTCTTTATATCACTGCACAAGTGAGTCATCGCCACATTTGTTAACACAGGCAGATTTAAATGATTTAGTACGTGATCTAGAACTAAGTAAACAAAAGGCGCAGCTGCTTGGTTCAAGATTACAAGAGTATAATCTACTGCACCAAAGTACTAAAATCAGTTTGTTCAGGCAAAGAGAATATGCCTTTATTTCTTATTTTTCAACTTACGAAGCACTGACATTTTGCAATGACGTTGCTGGCCTGATGAAAGTGCTGAATTTCACTTATATTTCACAGGAGTGGAGACTTTTCATAGATGCATCGAAAACAAGTCGGAAGGGTGTTTTGCTCCATAAAGGAAATAAAATACCCTCTGTTCCAGTAGCTTACGCTAGTTTGACAAAAGAGAATTACGAATTCGTACAAAGGATGCTAATTTCATTAAAATACAATGAACACAAATGGAAAATATGTGCAGATTTCAAGGTAATTGCTATGGTACCGGGAATGCAACAAGGCTACACCAAGTATGCCTGTTTTCTTTGCGAGTGGGATAGTCAAGACCGAAATTCTCACTACGTGAAAAAGAAATGGCCTAGGCGAAGATGGAAAGTTGGCAAAAAGAATGTACAACGTGAAAGTCTGGTAGCTCCTGAATACATACTACTTCCACCGCTTCACATCAAACTTGGCCTGATGAAACAATTCGTGAGGGCCATGGATCCAACAGGCTGTGGGTTTGCATATCTAGCTACCAAAGTCCCCTGCCTTTCAGCTGCAAAAATAAAGTAAGGTGTATTTGTGGGCCCACAAATCAGGGAGCTGCAGAAAGATGCAAATTTTGAAGCATGTTTAACTGATAAAGAAAAAACCGCATGGGACTGTTTCAAGATGGTGTCGAAAAACTTCCTCGGAAGCAGAAGAGCTACTAACTACAAAGCAATGGTGAAGGATATGATCAAAGCATATCAGGATTTGGGGTGCAATATGTCTTTGAAGGTACATATGATGGACTCTCATCTGGACTACTTCACAGAGAGTTGTAGTGACGTATCGGATGAACATGGGGAAAGATTCCATAAAGACATTTCTACCATAGAAAGGCGCTATGAAGGGAAGTGGGTACCTTCGATGTTAGCAGATTATTGCTGGAATATCATTCGAGAGAAGAAAGATTCACAATACAAGAGAAAAAAGTAATGTGCATTACAAGGCAGTGGCTCATTGTTTGTCAGTTTTCTGTAATTTCTCATGTCAAATAAATGCTTCAAAGTGTATACACAAAGGTTACTGTGTTATATGTTAGATCCCACCCTCCATTAATGTGATGAACTTATAACATCATAAAGATGTGCATTTGTTTGTCAAATTTCACCTCACGTTTGCTGCACTAGATCAGAAACTGAAAAGAGAAATAAAATTGCGATTACTCATAAACTATCCCTGACAGAAAAAAACCAAAAACAGTTTTCAATTCAGCACTCAAAATACAACTAGGATCACAATATTTTTTATCAGAAATAGAAAAAAAGGTTTTTTTTGTAGAACAGTGTTATTTCTGCAGAGGCTCCCAACGAGTTGTTGAGTACATGCCACGTCGAGTTGCCGCTCTACACCGAGCAAACGGAGGTCAGACACAATAGTAGGAGGTATCCCACAGCCGCGTGGGATTAGCCGAGCGGTCTAGGACGCTGCAGTCATAGACTGTGCGGCTGGTCCCGGCAGAGGTTCGAGTTCTCCCTCGGGCATGGGTGTGTGTGTTTGTCCTTAGGATAATTTAGGTTAAGTAGTGTGTAAGCCTAGGGACTGATGACTTTACCAGTTAAGTCCCATAAGATTTCACACACATTTGAACATTTGAGGTATCCTATAACAATTTGGAAATTTGTGGTATGTTCTATGCTTACACACTACCTAATCTAACTTAAACTAACTTACACTAAGGACAACACACACACCCATGCCCAAGGGAGGACTAGAACCTTCGACAGAGGGGAGCTGCGTGAACCGTGGCAAGTCGCCCCAGACCGCACGGCTACCCCACGCGGCTATCCCATAACACTTGTCGCTTCAATGCAATCCTCTGAAAGCAGTAGTAGCAAGAATAATTAACGTGATTGGTTATGGCAGTTTCATTTTTCAACTGATATTCGTGTCGGATAGACTGTCAGTGAGACAGCACCTCATGTTCCTGCTGCTAAGAAGGCGAGTACACCATCCGTTTGTTATATATTTTTACGAGCTTCCAACAGGAGCGACTTATTTACAGTTACCTGTGTAGTTACTAAATTATTTTCGTAATTTATTGCGTGTTCGAGTGCTTACTAGGCACAAGCTTTTATTTTAATCGACTCTTATATCGACCTTTGGATCGTACAGGCTTTTGTTTGTTTTGGTTAGTGTAGCTCAGTGTCGTTTAGCACTTCGAATTCCTGCTTCTAATAAGCCGAGTACACCGTTCATTTGTTGTATATTTTTACCAGCTTCAAACGGGAGCGACTGCAGTAATGGATAGGAACTGTTATGGCTTTTTACGGATGTGAGCCAAGTTGGCGACCCTTCGCTCACAGCTCCAGGCTGCATTGGCTTCCATCACACAGCTTGAGGCTGCTGCCAAGGGGCATCACCGTGGGGGGTCGGAAGTGGGGATGCGAGAGACATCGAGCACAGCCCACGTGCCCCCTGTTTGGTCCACTGCTGTGGCCACCCTGGGTACTGCCTTCACTGAGGTTGACCCCTCACCCATGGTCGAATGGGAGATCATTCCAAAACCTTGCAGTCAGCGAAAAACTTTCCAAGGCGCCAATCGTAGTGCCTCCCCAGTTCATTTAACGAATAGGTTGCGGGCGTTATCTGTGGCTGACAATGTCTCTGAGCTGGATGCAGTCGTTCTCCCTGCTCCAGAGGAAGTTTCTTGGCCTGCAAGGTCTGGGCTGGTTTGCTGGTAGTTGGGAGCTCCAATGTTAGGCGCATATTGGGGCCCCTTAGGAACATGGCTGCCAAGGAGGGGAAGGAAACCAGCGTGTACTTCATCTGCATACCGGGGAGTCATTCCGGATGTGAAAAGCCTGCTTCTGGATGCCATGAAGAGTACAGCATGCGGCCAGCTGCAGGTGGCGGCTCATGTCGGTATCAATGACGTATGTCGCTTTGGATTGGAGGAGATTCTCTCTGGTTTCGGGCGGCTAGCGGAAATGGTAAAGACTGCCGGTCTTGCTTGCGAGATTAAGGCGGAGCTCACCATCTGCAGCATCGTCGATAGAGCCGACTGTGGTCCTTTGGTGCAGAGCGGAGTGGAGGGTCTGAATCAGAGGCTCAGGCGGTTCTGTGACCGTGTAGGCTGCAGATTCCTTGACTTGCGCCATCGGGTGGTGGGTTTCTGGGTTTCGCTTAACAGGTCAGTAGTCCACTACACACAGGAAGCGGCTACACGGGTAGTGGGGGCTGTGTGCAAGGGACTGGGCGTTTGTTTTTTTTAGATTAGAGGACTTCAGGGAACCACAGAAAGGGCGTCCGTCTAAAAGGGGGCAGGTAAAACAAAGTAAATTAGTAGAAACGATCGGTATTGTAGTTGTAAATTGTCGTAGCTGTGTTGGGAAAGAACCAGAGCTCCAAGCCCTAATAGAAAACACTGAAGCTCAAATAGTTACAGGTACAGAAAGCTGTCTAAAAACGGAAATAAGTTCAGCAGAAATTTTTCAAACGATCTAACAGTGTTTAGAAAGGATGGATTAAATACAATTGGTGGTGGAGTATTTATTGCTCTCAGAAGTAGTTTGCCTTGTAGTGAAATTGAAGTAGATAGTTCCTGCGAAATAGTATGGGTAGAGGTTCTACTTGACAATCTGACTAAACTATTAATTGGATCGTTCTACCGACTCCCCGACTCAGAAGATATAGTTGCTGAACAGTTCGAAGAAAACTTGAGTCACATTTCAAATAGGTACCCCACTCCTACAATTATGGTCGATGGTGACTTTAATCTACCATCGACATGCTGGAAAAATTATACGTTTAAGGGGCAGGCATAAAACGTCATCCGAAACTGTACTGAATGCTTTCTCAGAAAATTATTTTGTACAATTAGTTCATGAGTTCCCTCCAAGCGTAAATGGTTGCGAAAGCATACTTGACCTCTTAGCAACAAATAATCCTGGACAAACAGTGAGTATCGAGACGAATACAGGGATTAGCGACCAAAAGGCAGTAGCTGCTAGGCTGAACACCGTAACTCCTACAACCACCAAAAAGAAGCGCAAAGTATATCTATTTAAAAAAGCTGATAAAAGTGCTCTTAACACCGTTTTAAGAGACAGTCGGCATTTCTCCCGATCTGATCATGTAACCGTAGAAAAGTTGCGGAATGATTTCAGAAAGATAGTATCGGAAGCAATTGAGAGATATATACCACAAAAATTAATAAGTGATGGTACTGATCCCCCACGTTACAAAAAACGGGTCAGATCGCTGTTGCAGAAGCAGCGAAAAAAGCTTGCCAAATTTAAAAGAACGCAAAATCCCCACGACTGGCAAAGTTTTGCAGAAGTGCGAAATGTAGCGCGTACTTCAATGCGAGATGCATTCAATAATTTCCACATCGATACTCTGTCTCGAAATCTCGCAGAAAGCCCAAAGAGATTCTGGTCATACATAAAGCACACCAGTGGCAAGACGCAATCAATACCTTCACTGCGCGATAACAACGGTGAAGTCACTGATGACAGTGCCACTAAAGTAGAGTTATTACACACAATTTTCCGAAACTCCTTCGCCAAAGAAGACGAAGTAAATATTCCTGAATTCCAGTCAAGAACAACTACCAAGATGAGAAACATAGAAAGTCCAGATTGTATACCAGTCAGGTTCGTCTCAGAGAATGCTGATACAATAGCTCCATATTTAGCAATTATATATAACCGCTCGCTCACAGAAAGATCCGTACCTAAAGACTGGAAAAGTGCTCAAGTCACGCCAATACCCAAAAAGGGAAGTAAGAGTAATCCGTTCAATTACAGGCCCATATCACTAACGTCGATTTGCAGTAGGGTTTTGGAACATATACTGTATTCGAAAAATATGAAGTACCTCGAAGAAAACGATTTGTTGACACATAGTCAGAACGGATTCAGAAAATATCGTTCTTGCGAACACAACTAGTTCTTTACACTCATGAGGTAATGAGTGCTATCGACAGGGGATGTCAAATTGACTCCGTATTTTTAGATTTCCAGAAGGCTTTCGACACCGTTCCTCAAAAGCGTCTTCTAACCAAACTGTGTGCGTATGGAATATCGCCTGAGCTGTGCTGCTAGATTAGTGATTTCCTGTCAGAAAGGTCACAATTCTTAGTAATAGACGGAAAGTCATCAAGTAAAACAGAAACAATTTCCGGCGTTCCCCAAGGAAGTGTTATAGGCCCTCTATTGTTGCTGATCTATATTAACGACAAAGGGGACAATCTCAGTAGCAGTCTTAGATTGCTTGCAGATGATACTGTCATTTACCGTCTTGTAAAGTCATCAGATGACCAAACCGAATTGCAAAATTATTTAGGTAAGATATCTGTATGGTGCGAAAATTGACAATTGACCCTGCATAAAGAAAAGTGTGAAGTTATTCACATGAGTACAAAAAGAAATCCGTTAAATTTCGATTACGCGATAAGTCACACAAATCTGAAGGCTGTAAATTCAACTAAACACTTAGGGATTACAATTACAAATACCCTAAATTGGAACGATCACATAGATACTGTTGCGGGTAGAGTCAACCAAAGACTGCGGTTCATTGGCAAACACTTACTAGGTGCAACAGGTCTACTAAAGAAACTGCCTACACCACGCCGGTCCGCCCTATTCTGGAGTATTACTGTGCGGTGTGGGATCCGCATCAGATGGGACTGACGGATGACATCGAAAAAGTACAAAGAAGGGCAGCTAGTTTTGTATTATCGCGAAGTGGGGGAGATTGTGCCACAGACTTGATACGTGAATTGGAGTGGCAATCATTGAAACAAAGGCGTTTTTCGTTGCGACGGGATCTTCTCATGAAATTTCAATCACCAGTTTTCTCCTCCGACAGCGAAAACATTCTGGTGGCATCCACATACATAGGAAGAAATGATCATCACGATAAAATACGAGAAATCAGGGCTTGCACAGAAAAATTTAAGTGCCCGTTTTTCCCGCGCGCCGTTAGAGAGTGGAAGGATAGAGAGAGAGCTGGAAGGTGGTTTTCGGGGTGCACTCAGTCTCCTGATGCCAATTGAGGAACTACTCGACCGAATAGTAGCGGCTCCGGTCAAAGAAAACCATCATAACGACCGGGAGAGAGGTGTACTGACCACACGCCCCTCCTATCCGCATCCTCAGCTGAGGATGACACGGCGGTGAGATGGTCCCGATGGGCCACCTGTGGCCTGAAGACGGAGTGCTTGAAGGTGGTTCATTGAACCCTCTGCCAGGCACTTTATTGCGAATAGCAGAGTACTCAGGTGGATGTAGATGTAGATAACAGTGATAGTAAAGTTTTAAAGTTAAAAGTGACACGCTTTTGTCATATGGTGAGATTGTCCCTAGCATCTCTCAGTGCTAACTGCCACCCCCACCCCTCCCCCTCTCACAACTGGCTGCATGCTTTCATTACTTCGCCTGTGATGTCAGAATATAACTCCTTAGTCAGATGGGGTGTAATATCGAGAGAAAGTTACGCAGATGGCTAAACAAAATATTCATGGTACTGTATTAATTTCTGAATCTTATTCATAGGCTCCCACATGTACGTGTGAGTTTAATGGATCCAAAACACCAACCACCAGTATCTCAGGGACGAAGTCACAAACCTTTTGCGAAATAATTTGATATATTGATGACCTTATAACATGCGTGGTTATCTCTTTTTTCCCGTGAATATAAAAAACATGAAATTAGGAGGTTTATGTATCTTGTTTTAAGTAACTGATATTTTAAAGTTTCTGAGGAGTATATTCACGTAATGTTGTCGGACTTTTGAATTATTCATTTGATAAAACTACCTTCTAGAAGATTTAACCCATAAATCGTATTATCACACTGTGGTAAAGGAGTGCTGTACTTTCAGTATGCGACGTGTGTCATGGATGTGGAAGTTACACGTTCAATTACAAACACAAAATTGTCTTCCCCATGTCCCTCCTGCACTGCAACTAAATGCCATAAAATCGAGAAGTGTGAAGCCAGCTGCCTGCATGTTCCTGTGCGCCCGCACAAGGCAAGAGGAAAGTGCGGCAAGACTTAACCACTTGCTCGCGTTTAGTCATCGGCCGTTCTTTCCGTTCACAGCTGCAGCTTAGTGTGAGATCGTACATTGCGTCTCTGTCGCCAGCACATGGTTCAAAAGTTATACGATTGCTCTGCGATAAGATAATTTTCTCCCGTACCTTTCCAGCGTTAGCTGATACGAATCAGGACTTCGGCGTGTCGTGCGATATATCTCTGGGAGAATTGCATATTCAGCTTTTGCAGTTCTTCAGTGTTTTGCTGTATGGTTAACTTTGTAAGCGTCCTAATCGATTCAAAGCTGAATTACAGTAAACTCTAACGTGCCCTGATTTGGAAAGTTACGCCTTTGTGTATACAAATTTGATTCGATGTGATTAATTTATGAACACAGTCTGACTAAAACGAGATAAAAGTAAGTTATCTCAAAAATTAATACTTATTTTAAGTGCACATCAATTAATAGCAGTCATAGCACGAGGAAGTGAATTAACTGAATATGCAAAATCATCTCTAATATTTCAGCAATAATGTGTGTTTGTTCAGCAATGTGGCTTATAGCTCGCTGCTGTGCGGTGTGGGGAGGGGAGCCCCAGTCTGTGATTATAATAATCAGATATTTTAAAAAAATTCTTATTTTTTTAAAAAATAATTTATGCTAGACCGCAACTTTCACTATACGATTACAGCACGACGGCTAGTTACGATTGTTTTCCACAACCATCTTCAGATCTGTAAACAAATGGAGCAAAAGTAGCCTAAGAAAATATTGTTCAATAAAGTAGGATATCAAAAATGTATAATGTTGTTGTAGTTGTGGTCTTCAGTCCTGAGACAGGTTTGATGCAGCTCTCCGTGCTACTCTATCCTGTGCAAGCTTCTTCATCTCCCAGTACTTGCTGCAACCTACATCCTTCTGAATCTGCTTAGTGTATTCATCTCTTGGTCTCCCTCTACGATTTTTACCCTCCGCGCTGCCCTCCAATACTAGATTGGTGATCCCTTGATGCCTCAGGACGTGTCCTACCAAGCGATCCCTTCTTCTAGTCAAGCTGTGCCACAAATTTCTCTTTTCCCCAATTCTGTTCAATACCTCCTCATTAGTTATGTGATCTACCTATGTAATCTTCAGCATTCTTCTGTAGCACCACATTTCGAAAGCTTCGATTCTCTTCTTGTCTAAACTATTTATCGTCCACGTTTCACTTCCATACATGGCTACACTCCATACAAATACTTTCAGAAACGACTTCCTGACACTTAAATCTATACTCGATGTTATCAAATTTCTCTTCTTCAGAAATGTATAATAGTTGAACAAATTATGTAAGGAGAGCCAACTCCGATATTAAAAATGAGGACGTAACAGATCCACTTAACAGGAGCGCATAAGTAATATTTACTGCTTTTAAGTTGACATACAGTACAAATTGTAAAATGCGGTGAACATGCATTGAAAGAAATAATCGTGTTCACATCAGCTTCTTCACCGTCTTTTTACGATTTCAAAGGTATGTCACCTTAAAAGACGTAACATATTAATTATACTCTACTTTTAATTTGCTCTTGTATATGTTCACCTTTACTATAAGAATTGCCTCTGCTTATATAACTCGTTCATCTGTTATACATTTTCTATATTCTACTTCAGTGTACAATATTTTCTTATGCTACTGTTCCCCATTTGTCACAAGATCTGAAGATGGCTGTAGAAAACAACCGAAGCTAGTCGTCGTCCAGTCATTGAACACTGAAAGTTTTGGTCCAGGCATAAAAAGCTTTTAACAACGAAAAGTATTTAATAAATTACATTAAGACCACTGTGCGCTCTCAGACAATGTCAGACTCCATTAATAGTCAGATATTGTGCAACAAACATTATTCACATTTGTGGAACCAAGTACATCGTCTGTCCAAGTTGTAACAGCGTCACAACTTAGGTGTATCTGTTGAAAATATGCGATTTGCAACACGCGATTGCATAATGGTTACAGAATGGAAGTCACGCCACAGCATTTGAATAACAAATAAGTGACCAGGAGAATACAGGATAAAACAAGTGTTAGTTCAAGGGCAAATATGTAATTAGTACATAAACAGAAATTCCATATAAATCTTAAACCATTTAGGAAGCTTAACTGAAGGGAAAAGGGACTTAACTGAATGTAAAGCGAAAAGAAGAAAATAACAGACTATGAAGCAGTTGGCCTGAACGGGATCAGGTGGAGAAACCTGCCAACAGGCAAAGCACCTAATGATGTTGCGGTACTAAGGACATTCTGTTTCTGGCCTAGAGCCTCACATTTGGAACCATACATATTTACCGATTGTCCGCAGACTGCTTCTGAGAGACATTGCATTGATCGCATTGCCATGACCTCAGAAAATAAACTCGCCATTCGAAACACTATTGTAAGCCATATTCACGTTCTTCGTAAGAACATTCTAAAGCAACACTACGAAACTTTCATTCGAAATCCCCTTTAATCACAGAAAAGATACGTTAGCTTTAAAGACACTCCATCTTCCGAAGCAAGTATGTACTCGTATAAGCTAAAATAATGTTCGTTGCGTAACTTTTTGTTCTAGCGGAAGTTCTTCTACGATGTGATAAAGAGTTACGTGAAAATATATTATTGGAAATCGAAACTCCAGTATGCGGGAACAGATATCAAGAGAGTTGTGCGGTATCACCAAGAGAGATCTCCCCTACAATTGACACTTACCTTAACATCTTGCCAAGAAATGCTTTTAGATTTCACCTGGAATAAAATTCATTTCAGTATTAATATTTTAGTTAAATAATGGGGTAAGTGTACTATACGTGTCAATCTATAGCGTACATCAGCTATTGTTTTCCCACATACCTTTCCAAAAATAAATTATGGCTTCTCTGCACGTGTGAAAAAGCAGACAAGACAGAAAGAGTTTAAACTGAAACAGCGTCGGCTTCCGTTATTTGCACAGTGCTTTGGCTTCAAAAGGCTTACAAATTGGCATCTGATTTTTTTTCCACCAGAATAAGTAACAGTCGAGATACCTTATATTGATGCTGTACACATTAAGATCATTTGAAAATACCCTTCGTTGTTTGCCATAAATATCTATAAAGAGTTGGCCAAATGTATAACGATTTAAGTGAAAAAATTTCAAGGTAGTTGAGTTCTCCGCGTGATAACAGTTAGAAACATTATGTAATATTACATTATGTGTTACTAATCGCTTTTGCTGTATAAATACTCTGCCGAAATTAGTCCAATGTGTATAAGATTACCACACAAGACGGAAAGGAGTGCAACTTCTGAAAATGTGCTATCGATTTCGTCTTCAAGTCAACATAACAAAACGTTACTGCATATGCAAAGCAGGTTAACCTGGATATCTGATAAAGTTGTATGTGTGTTGATTTCATTTAGTTATAATTTGATGACACCTTCAGTGTAAACACATTTTACAAATAAATTTCTCCTTGTACGTAAGCAACAGTGTTTGTTCCAGGGATTTGTGCATCATGCTACTGGCTTGGAACTGCATGACACAAATGTTTATGAAAGTTAACGTTACGCTGTCGACCTAAAGTGGCGAGAATAACGTATGTGTTGTGTTCAGGTACTGTCACTCACCACATCGGAATATTAGAATAAGCTTGTAACTTTCTAACTTCAAATGATGCTGGGACATCAGCAGTTAAAAAAGTGAGCTGATTAAACTGCCATTGTATTGATTACCCACATGAAACAATCACCTGTAAGTATTTTTACGTATGTGCAGGTAAATCAGGGGCAGATGGCAGTATCTAGCGCGAACATTTTATGAATTTTTATTAACCTTGAAGGTGAGCCAGAACAGATATTGCCAAGGACTTTTCGTTCAACGAAAATGAAGGCGGCGGAAATGTTCGCGTTGTATTGTTGAAGAATTTAGTAGTATTTTGTTATATTACTCGCACGAAATATTGTGAACATCTGCGTGCACGCGATCGATGCAAAATCCACATTTGAGTAGTGAAAGCCCGGAATTAAGATGGCGGACACAGTCGTCTTTATCTTTCGGATAACTCGGTTTCCCCTCACATATACGACACTGCAGCTCCTATTTATGTAGAACGTTTGAACTTACACATGTTTGTTATCTTATTGACGTAACTGGGCTCTCAAAACAAAACAGTACGCCATTTTATTTTAACGTATTCCGTCCATTTCTGTCGCTGCAAGCTAATTCTCAAAGCGCATCAGTTGTCACACAAGCTCGTTAAAAGAAACAGAATAAGCGCATTGAATATGAAGATTAATATTTGAAATAGTTAACTCTATGGTAGTTGGAGTTAAATAATGAAACGAAAGTATTCAAACCTTGTCAAACGCAAATTCAAAATGTGTCGATTATTAACTTAGCTGTTAAAATGTACTGGTTACCTGTTTTCTTTTGTAAGATCACAGGGATCTCAATACACATCTATCGCCTAATTATGGTGTTCCCCTTATTTCAATAATGAACCGGATTATACGAAATATGAGGTTCTCTAGCACTCTGTTTATCTTATACATACCTTTTTTTTAAATAACAGTTGTTTGTTGATAATTTTGCGTCCCAAATAAGCGGTTTGTCTAACAAAATACCTTGTATACAATTGCTCACGTCAATGTCACTCTGATAAAAAGTATACTTTGGCACATTACATACACAACATGTGCATTAAAGTACCATACGAAAGGAGGTGTTCTAAACGTACTTGGTAATGGAGATTGGAGTTCGACAGGTACTTTCCCAAATATGCCTCATGTCTTGTCAGATGCATTAAAAAATAAGACATGGGACGGTACATAAATGAAGCTTTAAAAGTTGTATTATATTCACTGTCTGTAGTTGCTCTTATCTGTTAAATACAAGTGGTACGAAACGAATAATTTGCTCAGTTAAGTTTAATTTCGAAGTCGACGATTCTTTATTTTATGCCTTAATATATGAAAGAGGAAATGATGATGGAAGTATGTATACTTCTTCTCAACAAAGGAAAAAAACAGTGCAGTCGTTATTTGGCGTGACTGGATCGCACTGTAACTTAATAGGCAACCCTATAAGTAATAATAATGGTTTGGAGACCTATTTTGTGGTCATTGCATAGATTTCTTCAACATTTAGTCAAGTTAACTATGCAGAATAATGTATGCCACTATATTTCATGATGTTCCTTAGGACTGCACACTTCTTTGGAAATGAAAAGATGACATTCTGGTAAATGTTACTATTTATTACGAGCTGAAAATGATATCAGATCCCCACAATACAAAGACACCATTTCGGGAGCTCCCCCTGCGGAGCCCCAGCCGCAGGCAACTCGTGCGCTTGGTGCTGCCAGAGCCATCTATCGGTGATCGCATGTAATCCATTTACCATCCGCCATATTGACGGCGCTTAACGCTCAGTGCATTTCTATTTTAACAATAAGCAAGCACTTCGACGTATCATTTATCCACTTCAAATCATTTCCGGTCTAGAAAATTATTTATTACATCTCATTTTGTTCATATTGCACTCATCTACAGTAGGTGAACTGGTATTCAGTATTAATTTGCTTAGCGTTGTCCTAGGTAATAGTAATCTTAGATCTGAATAAATTAATTTATCTACAATCTTTCTGGAAGACGAGTGTCACTTCTTTGAGAGTAAGACAAGGAAATCAGAGGAGAACATACCGGTGATAAAAAAAAGTAGTTCCTTCCTTGGATCACCTTTAGGCTTAATGAAAATTCATAAAATGTTAGCGTCAGATAGAGGCATCTGTCCCATGATGTTCGCAAAAAAATACCTACAGACGATTATCTTTTTGTGAGTAATCAGTAGCTCAGGAAGCGGACTTGGAATAGTATCAGTGTGTGTGATGGACTCATGTTCCTGTAATATAAATGTATTCCACGCAAACACGTGAAAATATAAAACTGCTTGCTGGATGGCACTCAGAAGCTGCTGCTTGCGTTGTCTGTTTTGCATCCACATATTTACATTCCGAAAGCCATAGCAGTAGACGAAATATAGTGTACAAGCTATCGGACTGTTTACAGACGGAGGAAGGGCAGCTGCTGTCTGAGAAGATGATCTTGTAAGCTCAGTCTAGTAGGCCTACCTGCTGAAAGACACAGATGTCCAGACGAAAAGTGTTGTACACTGTAACTTGCAATTTCTTACTAGTGTAACAAAGAAACTTGGCAACTATTCGCGCAACGCTTAAATCAAAGTGGCACTTCATCCAGAAATCCTTGCTTCCACCTTCTTCGTTTTTTAGCACCACCGTTTGTCCATGTCACCTAAAAATTAGAGACCCAGCAATGAATAACGAAGCTGCCACTTTAGGTTATGGATCCCCACTACGTGGTCGTATTTAAAAACAAAACGGTGTCGAAAAGGATGCAGCTCAGAATGCAAATCTACCGTAAACTGGGTGTACTTTGACCAAATTTCAGGTTCAAATGTAATGATCATGACTGCTTTTTACCTTCTGTAATATTTATATTAGTGAACATAGAGGTTTTTATGAAAGGATTACACATAATTTTCATTTTCTAAAATGCAGAGATGGTAACAGAAAAAACTATTAGGTGGTCAGAGTTACCACAGATTTGGGGATACAATGACTGGCCTGTGCTTCCACCACAACATTTGCATTTGCTGTCAATATTTCAACAAAACAATAAAACTTTGATTGCCCATAAATAAACACTCTGAAAACCGAAAAATTCTTAAGTACTTTATTAAGCCAAATAAAAGGAAAACCAAGTACCACAAAGTACATAAATCAAACTGCGTTACACTCTAAGAAAAAAAAAATATTCCCTATGAAGGAATTATTCGGGTGAGACGGAAATACGCAGATGCAATGTACATGTACAAACAAACAAATGATTACAATTTCAGAAAAATTGGGCTATGAGCTTTTTGAGAAAATTAATAACACTTTGGTCTACTTCTGGCCCCTATGCAAGAAGTTATTTGGCTTAGCATTCATTGATAGAGTTGTCAGATGTCCTCCTGAGGAATAACGTATTAAATTTTGTCCAACTGGCGCGTTAGATCGTCAACTCCCCGAGCTGGTTGGAGGGCCCCATCCATAACGCTCCAAATGTTCTCAACTGTGGAGAGAAGTGGCGACATTACTGGTCAAGGCAGAGTTTGCAAGCATTACGACAAACAGTAGAAACTATAGCCTTGTGCGGGCAGGCATTATTTTGTACCAGTACATCCTGTATGACGATGCCAATATCATTGTAAAATGATCTATGGTGAATAAAATTCTTGATTCTTGATTATTTTTCTGAAATGCAAAGCCCAGGAAGGCTTGCCATGAAAGGCAACAAAAGGTGGCGTAGAATATCGTGGACGTACCCCTGTGCTGTAAGGTGCCGAGAATAATAACCAAAGAGATCCTGCTATGAAATGAAACGGCACCCCAGACAATCACTCCTAGTTGTCGGAGCGTATGGCGGACGACAGTCATGTTGGTATCCCAACGGTGTCTGAGGCGTCTCCAGACCTGTCTTCATTCTGGAATCTCATTGACTGGAGTACAATTGTCTTCAGTGATGATTCCAGTTTCGAACTAAGCCCCGATGATCAGCATAGACGTCTTCGACCTAGGATCTCATTGAATGGAGTAGAACTGTTTTCAGTGACGAGAACTGCCTCGAACTGAGCCCCAGTGACAAACGAAGATGTGTCTGGAGACGACATGGAAGGCAGTGAGATACCAGCCTGTAGCCCACCATACAGCCCAATAACCAGGAGTAATGGCCTGTGGTACCATTTGTTTTCATAGCTGGACCCCTTTGGTTGTCATCTAGGGCACTCTTACAGCACAGCGGTACGTCGACGATATTTTACACACCGTTTTGTTGCCCTTCGTGGCAAACCAACCTGGGTTTAGATTTCAGTAAGACAATGCCCACCCACACAAGGCGAGAGGGTTTGCTGCTTGGCTTCGTGCTACCGAAAACCTACCTTGGACAGCAATGTCGGCGAGTCTCTACCCAACGAGAACGTTTGGAGCACTATGGGCAAAGCCCTCCAAGCAGCTCGAGATTTTGACGAACTAACGTTCCAACTGGACAAAATTTGGCGCGATATCCCTCAGCAGAACATACAACAACTCTGTCAATGAATGCTAAGCTGAATAACCACTTGCATAAGGGCCAGAGGCGGACCAACGCATTGTTGACTTGCTCAGTTTGTGAAGCCATTTCTCTTGAATAAATCATACAATTTTTCTGAAATTGTAATCATTTTGTTGTCTGTGCTTGTACATCTTATCTGGATAGTTTGCGCCGTTCTTTTTTTTGCCTTGGAGTGCATAATGAAATGTACTAGGATGGATTACCAATGCGTAACACCAGTTTAGTTGAACATTGTTGTTTGTTGTGGTCTTCAGTCCTGAGACTGGTTTGATGCAGCTCTCCATGCTACTCTATCCTGTGCAAGCTTTTTCATCTCCCAGTACCTACTGCAACCTACATCCTTCTGAATCTGCTTAGTGTATTCATCTCTTGGTCTCCCTCTACGATTTTTACCCTCCACGCTGCCCTCCAATACTAAATTGGTGATCCTTTGATGCCTCAGAACATGTCCTACCAACCGATCCCTTCTTCTGGTCAAGTTGTGCCACAAACTTCTCTTCTCCCCAATCCTATTCAATACTTCCTCATTAGTTATGTGATCTACCCATCTAATCTTCAGCATTCTTCTGTAGCACCGCATTTCGAAAGCTTCTATTCTCTTCTTGTCCAAACTATTTATTTATCGTCCATGTTTCACTTCCATACATGGCTACACTCCATACGAATACTTTCAGAAATGACTTCCTGACACTTAAATCAATACTGGATGTTAACAAATTCCTCTTCTTCAGAAACGCTTTCCTTGCCATTGCCAGCCTACATTTTATATCCTCTCTACTTCGACCATCATCAGTTATTTTGCTCCCCAAATAGCAAAACTCCTTTACTACTTTAAGTGCCTCATTTCCTAATCTAATTCCCTCAGCATCACCCGACTTAATTAGACTACATTCCATTATCCTTGTTTTGCTTTTGTTGATGTTCATCTTATATCCTCCTTTCAAGACACTGTCCATTCCATTCAACTGCTCTTCCAAGTCCTTTGCTGTCTCTGACAGAATTACAATGTCATCGGCGAACCTCAAAGTTTTTATTTCTTCTCCATGAATTTTAATACCTACTCCGAATTTTTCTTTTGTTTCCTTTACTGCTTGCTCAATATACAGATTGAACAACATCGGGGAGAGGCTACAACCCTGTCTTACTCCCTTCCCAACCACTGCTTCCCTTTCATGTCCCTCGACTCTTATAACTGCCATCTGGTTTCTGTACAAATTGTAAATAGCCTTTCGCTCCCTGTATTTTACCCCTGCCACCTTTAGAATTTGAAAGAGAGTATTCCAGTCAACATTGTCAAAAGCTTTCTCTAAGTCTACAAATGCTAGAAATGTAGGTTTGCCTTTCCTTAATCTTTCTTCTAAGATAAGTCGTAAGGTCAGTATTGCCTCACGTGTTCCAGTGTTTCCATAATTTTCATCCTTCGTAAACCTAAGTCCTCGTATCAAAACAACCGTCGCAGGCAGTTAGAATTACGTTACCTGTTCTTCATTTATGGAGTCAATACCTGTCGCTAGTGGCCAAATAAACTTCATGCCTTGCTGTCGGATGTACTTTACATTGCATGTTGTATCTGAATCCCTGCTAGAACCACAACAGCTTTCAATTTGAGCAATGTATAACAGACAGTTGTTCATAATTCTAGACGCATCAGTTATTACAAATGAACCTTCATCTTCATAGGAGTGGTTAATGTTTGTATTTCCTAGTTCCTCACAGTCAAGGGCATCAGCGCTGTTTAATAAATTACGTTCAGAAAGACGGTAATCCCTTGTATCATTCGTCTCCAGTTCTTCCTCAGTGTAGTCTGAATCTAAGCTATCCATACACGAAATATTCGAGCTATTCGGCATCTGAAGACATGCTGCTTTCTCGTGCACATCTCCTATTTTGTATTTTGTTTATTTTCTTCTCAATCATTTAAGAATTAGAGCTCGAGAAAATATCCAGACCCTTTGACTTTATTCATTGTCCTTGGGCAACATTTATGTTTTTCTGCCTGTTACTGGCACCACTAGACTTACCAGAAACTGCCTTTAGCTCCATGTCTCATGTTTAGCAACATTTTCATAACACGATTTGAACCAATAGGTTGAACAGAATTATATAATGAAATAATAAACAACCAGTTGCATATAAGAAATTTAATTTCTTGGTCAGTTTCGGGCACTTGGAGCCCTTCTTCGGAAGGGTTACCTATCGTACGAGGGCTACCCACAAGTACATTACGTTATGGAATTAAAAATTAATAAAATATTGGAAATTTTTTTAATTATATACAGATGAAAGCCACACTTAAATACTACTTTTCTACATAGTTGCCATTTAAATTAAGGCACTTATTGTAGCGATGGACGAGCTTGGAAATTCCTTCGTCGTAAAATTCGGCCGCCTGCGCCTTCAACCACGTGGCAACTGTCTTTTGGGACAGAAAAGGTGTGATTTTTGTGGATTTCCTGGAAAGAGGCACTACAATAAACTCTCAAAGGTATTGCCAAACTCTGCACATCCTCAGAAGAGCAATACAAAACAAGCGCAGGGGAAAGTTAGGCTCAAAGATCTTGCTGATTCACGACAACGCCCGGGCCCACACGGCAAATGCCACTCGTGAAGTTCTCGAATCTTTTAAGTGGGAGTTGTTTCCTCATCCGCCGTACAGTCCCGACCCGGCACCGAACGACTTCCACTTATTCCCAGCAATGAAGAAGTGGTTGGCTATGCAGCGTTTTGATGACGACGCACAGCTTCAAGAAGAGGTAACCACGTGGTTGAAGGCACAGGCGGCCGAATTTTACGACGAAGGAATTTCCAAGCTCGTCCATCGCTACGATAAGTGCCTTAATTTAAATGGCAATTATATAGAAAAGTAGTATATAAGTGTGGCTTTCATCTGTATATAATTAAAAAAAAATCCCAATACTTTATTTATTTTTAATTCCATAACGTAATGCACTTTGTGGATAGCCCTCGTATAATCTTCTGAAGAAGGGCGCTAAGTGCCCGAAACCGGTCAAGAAATTAAATTTCTTACATGAAACTGGTTGCTTGTTATTTCATTATATAGAAGTACAGTTGCTGGAGATGAACAAAATATTAAATAGAATTACTACATTTAGAAGGATTATCAGGCAAATTTTCCATTATTTCGTCAGGATTAAAGGGAGTCCCATTTTTCATGAAGCTCGCTATCAAATATTGGGAGATCGACTCATTGTCTCCTCGCTTCATGTCACACAACTCACGAAGAATCTTCAGAACATTGGGAAAACACTCTTTAGTAATTGACTGCGACCCCTCTTTCAACTTTACTTCCAAGTGTCATGGATCTGCCTCCAATAGCTCTTCATAAGACCATCAAATGCTATATCCAGCGGCTGACACAAATGTGTCGCACCTTTTGGAAAAGGAAATAAGAGACACCGTTGCGATCAATGAAGTATGTGGTGCGAATGCAAACCATCGTTCGTCCGCTTCCGGAAATACAATTAGGCTTGAAGCAACGTGGAAAATGAACGGAGTCACATTACTGGTGAGCAGCACTTGGCATTTTGGGTCGGACTTGAAGGGTGTTCAAAATGGTTCAAATGGCTCTGAGCACTATGGAACAACTGCTGAGGTCATTAGTCCCCTAGAACGGAGAACTATACTCCTGGAAATAGAAATAAGAACACCGTGAATTCATTGTCCCAGGAAGGGGAAACTTTATTGACACATTCCTGGGGTCAGATACATCACATGATCACACTGACAGAACCACAGGCACATAGACACAGGCAACAGAGCATGCACAATGTCGGCACTAGTACAGTGTATATCCACCTTCCACAGCAATGCAGGCTGCTATTCTCCCATGGAGACGATCGTAGAGATGCTGGATGTAGTCCTGTGGAACGGCTTGCCATGCCATTTTCACCTGGCGCCTCCGTTGGACCAGCGTTCGTGCTGGACGTGCAGACCGCGTGAGACGACGCTTCATCCAGTCCCAAACATGCTCAATGGGGGACAGATCCAGAGATCTTGCTGGCCAGGGTAGTTGACTTACACCTTCTAGAGCACGTTGGGTGGCACGAGATACATGCGGACGTGCATTGTCCTGTTGGAACAGCAAGTTCCCTTGCCGGTCTAGGAATGGTAGAACGATGGGTTCGATGACGGTTTGGATGTACCGTGCACTATTCAGTGTCCCCTCGACGATCACCAGTGGTGTACGGCCAGTGTAGGAGATCGCTCCCCACACCATGATGCCGGGTGTTGGCCCTGTGTGCCTCGGTCGTATGCAGTCCTGATTGTGGCGCTCACCTGCACGGCGCCAAACACGCATACGACCATCATTGGTACCAAGGCAGAAGCGACTCTCATCGCTGAAGACGACACGTCTCCATTCGTCCCTCCATTCACGCCTGTCGCGACACCACTGGAGGCGGACTGCACGATGTTGGGGCGTGAGCGAAAGACGGCCTAACGGTGTGCGGGACCGTAGCCCAGCTTCATGGAGACGGTTGCGAATGGTCCTCGCCGATACCCCAGAAGCAACAGTGTCCCTAATTTGCTGGGAAGTGGCGGTGCGGTCCCCTACGGCACTGCGTAGCATCCTACGGTCTTGGCGTGCATCCGTGCGTCGCTGCGGTCCGGTCCCAGGTCGACGGGCACGTGCACCTTCCGCCGACCACTGGCGACAACATCGATGTACTGTGGAGACCTCACGCCCCACGTGTTGAGCAATTCGGCGGTACGTCCACCCGGCCTCCCGCATGCCCACTATACGCCCTCACTCAAAGTCCGTCAACTGCACATACGGTTCACGTCCACGCTGTCGCGGCATGCTACCAGTGTTAAAGACTGCGATGGAGCTCCGTATGCCACGGCAAACTGGCTGACACTGACGGCGGCGGTGCACAAATGCTGCGCAGTTAGCGCCATTCGACGGCCAACACCGCGGTTCCTGGTGTGTCCGCTGTGCCGTGCGTGTGATCATTGCTTGTACAGCCCTCTCGCAGTGTCCGGAGCAAGTATGGTGGGTCTGACACACCGGTGTCAATGTGTTCTTTTTTCCATTTCCAGGAGTGTAGTTAAACCTAACTAACCTAAGGACATCACACACATCCATGCCCGAGGCAGGATTTGAACCTGCGACCGTAGCGGTCTTGCGGTTCCAGACTGCAGCGCCTAGAACCGCACGGCCACTTCGGCCGGCCTTGAAGGGTGTCCGGATGGCCTATGAGTAGGAAATAAACACCCTCGTTTGTGTTCGCGATAACCTAAAAGAGTGCCGGCACGGTAGCTCAGCGTGTTCGGTCAGAGGCTTAGCTGCCCTCTGTAATAAAAACTTAGTCAACGGATCAACACTGAACCTGAACGGGTGTCGTGGGACATCCGCACCGAACAAATGCAACGAACAAAATCGAACAAAATGAGAACAATTTTAAAAAATGCGGTTAAGGCAGCCGTTCTAGAGAAGTGGAGCATCCGGGTTCGAGTCCTAGCTCAGCACAAATTTTCAGTGTGGTTGTTGAACTGTTTCAACGTCCAATGCAGCTATGTCATACCAACTCCCTTTAAATAATGTTGCGATTCTTTGCAAATTGCAATACCTCTCGTGAGAAGTGACTAACAAGGTTGTCACTGCTGAAAGCAATTTTTCGCTCAAACTTTTTTTGCATTACGGACGAATACATCTTGAAACTAGTCACGAAATATGTTTGCCTTAAACCTGCCAGATCGACTTGTATTGTACTGTGTGAATTTTGGTTCAAGAGTCTCACATGTATTCGGCCTTGTACATTACATAAAATGCAAGAATGTGCCCAGATGCTGATCCTCAAAACATTGTATAGAGTCCTTCACACGTTCTCCACACTTAATACACCGCTTAAAAAACATTTCTTCATTCCTGGAATGTCGTATAAGTTCGTGTGCTAGTAACAGAAGATTCTAGAAGGTGTTATCATATCAGAAGAATTGTTGTCTGTTAATAATACTTTCAGATGATAAAAATAAGCATGAAGTGAACTTGCAGTAGCTCCTGCTTTTGAAGTCTTCAAGTTTTGACATTTCCGACGGCTTAATATATGCTACAACGTTTCATGAAAATAGTGGGCCATTCAACACTAGGTACATTGGTTGGACCGAAATGGGGCATCATAAATATAACTTTCCCAAATATCGCGAGTCTCGTACATCAAAAGGAAAACCCACTCAAAGCATACTAAACAAATACTTTGCCTTCTTCGAATGAAAATACAATTGGTCTTCCACACATTCATGTTTTGCATACATTTCATTAAGCAGTGTTCCTTTTGCAGCGTTGTGTTTTTTTGATGTGCCATTAATTGAAATTGTGCCATTTTTAATTTTTTCTAATGTAACCTGCATATCTTCTTCAGTATAACGCCTCAAACCATGTAACTTTTTATGAGGTCTCGGCATGTCGTACATGTCTAGCAGCAAAATAGTACGATAACTGCACAATAACACGAGTGTATATGTAATCCTGGGGTTACATTGACCAGTGGTCAAAGCAACCCCGAAACAAAGAATTCATGCACAGGACCTCAGAAATTGCGTTATACCGGTAGATATACTCACATGCAGAAAAACCCAATCAGTGGTTTGTTTTGAGAATTAATCACGTAACATACCGGTTGTGGATGAAAAGACTGACAGCTTTGCGGTTAAGTTATATCAGTAGATCTTGTACAACCAGAATTTAATACGCTATTTCTCATACAGTTATAAGTTGCAATAGGTTCACCAACTGCTGCGTATGAAAACAGGCACTACATGTGCACAATCTAGAGTATATTGATGAAACTTGAACATTTCGTTTCATTTCTTTTATTGCACACATTTGAAGACCTGCTACCTGATAAATTAAAAAGCAGGTCGTCTTTATTTGTAATAGTACATTGTTCCACATTACTAACAAACATTATTTGGGCAATAAAACAAGTGTAATAACAATGAGTTACAAATAAAATTAAATTAGTTATAGCAAATGCAGTGTTACAATAATAAATGTTAGTAATTTAGAGGAAAAAAATAGAAGTATAGGAAATGGGCGTGCTACAATTTTCGTTTCGTGTTGAAACTTAAAACGCCAAAGTGTATGTAATAAACAAGCAATTGGGAGCCAACAGAAAGCTTTTGGTTTATGAATGGCCAAAGTACCCATGGTGGTCAAAGTATATCCACTCTGATCTTACAGGAAGAAATGACTTACTGGTCAAACAGACGCAGCCTGCGATCCGTTGCAATGTTACGTGCGGAGTCACATGCCCTCGTACTTTCATTTTACCGGAGTTAAAGGTACTGTTCTTACTTTTGTTTCGATACTGTGTTCCTCTTAAAACACTGATCAACCGAAAGATTATGATCACTATCCACCGCGACATTGGACGCCGCCTGGTGGCGTTGAGGGCACGTGACGCGATAACAAAAGTATGTGAGCGGAGCAGACACGGATGGGGAATCACCCTAGCAAAGATATGGACTACAAATGAGGAAATCCATTGTGATGATCTGCACTACTGCCCATTAAAATTGCTACACCAAGAAGAAATGCAGATGATAAACTGGTATTCATTGGAGAAATATATTATACTAGAACTGACATGTGATTACATTTTCACGCAAGTTGGGGGCATAGATCCTGAGAAATCAGTACCCAGAACAACCACCTCTGGCCGTAATCAAGGCCTTGATACGCCTGGGCATTGAGTCAAACAGAGCTTGGTTGGCGTGTACAGGTACAGCTGCCCATGCAGCGTCAACACGATACCACAGTTCATCAAGAGTAGTGACTGGCGTATTGTGACGAGCCAGTTGCTCGGCCAACATTGACCAGACGTTTTCAATTGGTGAGAGATCTGGAGAACGTGCTGGCCAGGGCAGCAGTCGAATTTTTTCTGTATCCAGAGAGGTCCGTACAGAACCTGCTACATGCGGTCATGCATTATCCTGCTGAAATGTAGGGTTTTGCAGCGATCGAATGAAGGGTAGAGCAACGGGTCGTAACACATCTTAAATGTAACGCCCCCTGTCAAAGTGACGTCAATGCGAACAAGAGGTGACCGAGAAGTGTAACTAATGGCACCCCATACCATCACGCCAGGTGATACGCCAATATGGCGATGACGAATACACGCTTCCAATGTGCGTTCACCGCGATGTCGCCAAACACGGATGCGACCATCATGATGCTGTAAAAAGAACCTGGATTCATTCGAAAAAATGATGTTTTGCCATTCGTGCACCCAGGTTCGTCGTTGAGTACACCGTCGCAGGCGCTCCTGTCTGTGATGCAGCGTCAAGGGTAACCGCAGCCATGGTCTCCGAGCTGATAGTCCATGCTGCTGGAAACGTCGTCGAACTGTTCGTGCAGATGGTTGTTGTCTTGCAAACGTCCCCATCTGTTGACTCAGGTATCGAGACGTGGCTGCACGATCCGTTACAGCCATGCGGATAAGATGCTTGTCATCTCGACTGCTAGTGATACGAGGCCGTTGGGATCCAGCACGGCGATCCGTATTACCCTCCTGACCCCACCGATTACAAATTCTGCTAACAGTCATTGGATCTCGACCAACGCGAGCAGCAATGTCGCGATACGATAAACCGCAATCGCTATAGGCTACAATCCGACCTTTATCAAAGTCGGAAACGTGATGGTACGCATTTCTCCTCCTTATACGAGGCATCACAACAACGTTTCACCAGGCAACGCCGGTCAACTGCTGTTTGCTTATGAGAAATCGGTTGGAAACTTTCCTCATGTCAGCACATTGTAAGTGTCGCCACCGGCGCCACCCCTGTGTGAATGCCCTGAAAAGCTAATCATTTGCATATCACAGCATCTTCTTCCTATCGGTTAAATTTCACGTCTGTAGCACGTCACCTTCGAAGTGTAGCAATTTTAATGGCCAGTAGTGTACGTTGACAAACGGCAGATTATTATTATGCGGAGCCTGTGAACGAGTAACTCGAAAACGGCGAAACCGGTCGAATGTTCAGGTGCTAGTGTCGTGAGCATCTACGGAAAGAGGTAGAAGGACAGTGAAACTACCACTAGGCGGTAAATGGCCGGACGTCCACAGCTCTTCACAGAAAGTGGGATTCAGAGGCTTGTCTGCTCCGTAAAGTAAAATATTTGATGATCTGTGGCATCTCTGCCGAAAGAACACAATGCTGATGCACGCACAAGTGTTTCAGAGCACACCGTTCATCGTACATTGTTGAACATGGAGCTCCACAGCAGATCACACCTACACGTGTTGACCCAGTGACAACGTCAATTACGATTGGAATGAGCACGGGAGCATCGGGGGATTCCACCGTTGATCAATGGAAACGTATCGGCTCTTCGGGTGGATCATATTTTTGCTACATTAGGTAGATGGTCGTCTCCACAAACACTGTAATCGAGGTGTACAGCGGCTCGAAACGTGCAGCGCTCCACGGACGCAGGCTGGTGGGACCAGTATTATGCTATGGGAGACATTCTCTTGCACTTGGATTGAACTTGTGATGGTAGTAGAAGACAGGCTGACAGCCGCGAACCACCTGTTTCCCCTCATGCTTGATTTCACAGACAGCGATGTCATCTTTCAGCACTATAACTGCCTGTGTCCGGAGCCAGAACCGTGCTACAGTAGTTTGAGGAGCATTACAGTGAACTCACGTTGATGTCTCGGCGACCAAATTCGTGTGATGTACATCCAATGGAACCCATCTGGGTCGCTGTCGGGCGCCATCACCGCGTACGCATATCACTGGCCCGTTATTTACGCGAATTAGATGACCTGTGCGTAGACATATACTACCACATACCTCGGCAAACATACCAACAAACTGTCAAATCCCTAATACGCAGAATCAGTGATATATCTCGTTCCAAAGATGGACAAACAAGCTATGAAACAGGTGATCATCATGTTTTTGCAACATCATCATCATGATCATCATCATCATCATCAGTTTTCTGCCAAAAGCAGGTTTTCACATGGTAGTTCTCCAGGCTGTCCGGTCTTCTGCCATCCTCTTCAGGTCTGCATAATTTCCACTTCCCTTTATGTCGTCTATCATCTTGTATCTCCTTCTTCCTCTCAGTCTTCTCCCACAACCCATCCTTTCAAAGCATCTGCTAGCAAGCAGTCCCTTCTCAATGGATGTCCCAACCAGTTCCTTTTCCTTTCTCTTAAAACCTTCAGCAGACATCTTCTTTCATCAACCCTTTCCAATACTCTTTCATTACTCACTCTTTCCATTCAGCTTATTCTCTCCATTCTCCTCGACATCCACATCTCAAATGTTTCTAACTTTTTTCATCCTCTCGTCTCAGCGTCCAAGTTTCTGCCCCATAAGAGTCTCCTCTTTCTGTTGAATGCCTCCTTCGCTATGGCAATTCGAGTTTTCACCTCTCAAGTCTTCAGTTATTGTGCTTCCAAGATATTTAAATGCACTTACTTGGCTAATGGCAGATTGTCCTATTTTAATATTTGAGAGTCTGCCTCTTGTACTGATGACCATACTATTTGTTTTGACAGATCTGTGTATATCCTACAGTAGCATGCTCAGTCGTGGAGTTCAACAGCTAGTCTTCTATGTTCTATGTGGAGACTGTTAGACGTAAGACAATCCTCAGTAACATACAGACTCGGACGCATCACCATAATTTTCTCTTGGAACCGCTATGAAGGGCAGAACAATTGTAGGAAGCCTCCATAGTATAGAGAGTGGAAGGTATGATTCAAAGATAGGTTAATGCGGGCACCATGAATTTGTCAAATAAGATGTTTAGGTCTGAAAACTGGGGATCATTATATGCCAACTGTGATGCAAATACCAAGCGTGATAACTGTCGCATATTGGCGATGTAATGACTTGTACACTGTTAAGCTCGGAAGCCAGAAAGGGCACTCCAAGATAAGAAATCAGAGACACAATGCAGAGAGCAAGCAAAAGAGGTAGCATTTTTTAGGTCACTGGAGGTCAAAAGTACCGCTAGAGCCCTGCGAATTGCAGACGTTCTAGGCAGCTGTCCTAGGGGAGAAGTTTCACTTCAGAGCCCCATCCACCGCCTAGATGCTGTTGTAAGGCGTCACATTAGGAGATGGTCACAAAAAGACGCGTCTTAGCAGAGCCAGCAAGCTTGATACTTGTTCTGAGAACTACAGCGTCAGTGGGTTTGCAACTGGGAACCAGAGTGCTACATCAGCAGTGCCCGCTCTCACAAGTTATGTAAAACACTGTTGTTGCTGGCCATAAGGGGGAAGGCACCGACGTTTAGCTTTCACCTCAACGCTGTTGCTGGCGGACTTGGAGTTCGTTAATGTAAAGTTCAGAAACATCCCTACCTACCAAATAGGAGAAGGGGAGGACTCTGAATGTGGTGGTCCAGAGGCGCCCTGGAGGTTCTGAGCCACTCGCCAGATTGGCTAAAGCCTGTAGAGTGCCAGTGGATTGATGGACCGACTATAGAAAGGGAGAAATAGTGCTGAGCCACAAACTTTTAAAAAACCCATGTTTTTGTATTGAGATAAAGTTCTCAGTCAGATAATTGGGACGCCAAGTCCGTGTCGCTCTTTGACAGCCTCGGTAAGCTGCGGCAAGTCCGTGTCTCTCGCTTGGGGTGCGGCTCTCAAAGTCTGCCTGGTGTTGCCGCTTCTGTTATCACTCACCCCACGGGCTGCGACACTGACGTCTGTTGTGGAATCAGTTGCACCCTTTGCTTTTTCTACTGCTTAGAATTAGCCTTCAGCGTAGCAGTTAGTTCACCTGCAGATAACCAGTGTTAATCAGGAACCCGATTATCCTTGAATCTTCTGTTGCGAGCATCCTATTGAGTCTTAAAATCTGTGCCCCTCGTAGGAGCCCTGTGACAATACCTGGCGCTACTGCAAGCAATCAGCCTGCCATCACTGGAAGTTTTTCTTTTTGAATTTGTTCCTAACCGCTCGGAAATTGCACACTGATCTTTAGCCCCCTGCTTCCCCCTATCCCGCGTTAAGACACGACATATCTTCATAGTTCATTTATTATAACACAGCTTCTTGTCCTATGCATAAAAGAGCTAGAAAAAAGTTCAGGAAACAAACAAAACTGGTTGGTTGGTTGGTTTGGGGAAAGGAGACCAGACAGCAAGGTCATCGGTCTCATCGGATTAGGGAAGGAAGTCGGCCGTGCCCTTTCAGAGGAACTATCCCGGCATTTGCCTGGAGTGATTTAGGGAAATCACGGAAAACCTAAATCAGGATGGCCGGACGCGGGATTGATCCGTCGTCCTCCCGAATGCGAGTCCAGTGTCTAACCACTGCGCCACCTCGCTCGGTACAAAACTGGTCAAGGGTGACGTAAAGCATACAATAAATAAACCGAAATTCTGTTATTTACCATCTCTTCGATCAATAAAACATAAATACACATAATATTCTGCACAAAGTCAAAAAGAAGGAATAGACTTATCCAAGGAATAAAAGTTTGTGTTATCAGTCAACAGATAGAAAAAAAAACCTCTAAATGGACACAGGACTTTTGCCTACAGAAACACGATTGAATCGAGAAAGACATTAAAAAATCGCAAGCCTTTCAACAAATACTGCGATAATATTTTAGATAAACTGATTGCACAAAGTGAAATTGATGAAATTATGAAATTCCTACATTCGAGTGTCAATAAGAATATTCTATTCACTGAGTTATGTCTGACATTCACAAATGAGTTCAATTACAAAAGCATACACAATGCGAGCAAATAAATAATAATGATATAACTAAGCTATTAGTTTTAAATACAGCGACATCGCTGAAAGTCAAACATTCGCACAGCGCATTTGCAGGATGCAACGAAAAGGTAAGGATGATATTTCTGGACACATGTCGTATACACAGAGCAGAAAGTGTGTTCACATGGCCATGTGTCCGGAAACATGGAAGTCGCTGAGGTAGTGCCGATTACAAAGACTTGACTTCAGCATATCCATTATGGATGATGAACTGCAAATGATTTAAATTGGTGATTTATTTGGAAATGTATGTGCAACCCCTTTTCTGGATTTTTTGTTACAATTTATTGTACCATTAGCATGTTTTCGAGGCACTGCAGGCTTACCATTAAATGGAGCTGTTACAGAAACATTGTATCGTAGCCAAGTGCAGCCAAATGCTGTGATGATGGTGCTGGCGAAACTCACGGAAGTTTAGCCATCGGTGACGAAACGTTTATGAAACAGATAAGTTGTTATGTCTTGCTCACTTACAGTCCACTGCTTCGTGATATCCATGGCTAATCCGTTCCCATAATATACATTATCAGGTAATAACATGAGCGCCCATACGATAGTTTGTAAGAGGGGGGTGGTGGCGGGGGGGGGGGGGGGGGGGGGAAGCGCAAGACATGGTGATAAGGAATATTTTCAATATTTTGAAAGACGAATGGCGACTTATAAGTAACCATAAGAGGTTTTCAGTTCCGACTCCGTTAAAAAACCTACTAATGCCGACTCTTAAATCATTGCCTTGAAAGAAAGACACCCGATCACACAATTTATTTCCTTTCGCTGAGAGCTACGGGTAGGGGGGCGGGCGACCGTGACCACATCTTGCCACCGGGTATGAGCGCCCTAGGGTAATACGTTATGGGAACGGATTTCGTATGGATATCACGATGCAGTGCACGGTAAATTCTGAATCCTAAAGATAACAATCTTTCCGATTCATAAACGTTTTGTCACCGACAACTAAAATCCCGTGATTTTCGCCAGCACCATCAATACAGCGTCTAGTTATACTTGATCCTCTATATAATGTTCCTGTAATACCACCACATGATGATGAGCCTGCAGAGGCTCGAAAACATGTTAACGGTACAGTAAGTCGCATTAAACAATCCACAAAAGCGACTGGTGGCGTATTTATTCCCAAATAAAACTCCAATATGTAAGTCAGGTAGCAGACTTGTGGTCATTGGCAGGATACTGGGAAAGTATAGGCAGTCTATAAAGGAGATTCTTACAAATCGTTCGTGCGTCACATCGCATAATATTGCTCAACTGTGTGGGCTACCTGCCAAATAGGTCTCACAGGGAACGCTGAAAGCTCGAGCGACGTTCAGTAAGTAATTCAACTCATTTATTTTCTCGGCCAATTTCGGATGAAAAAATGCGGGACATCGTGAATATTCCTGCTTCAGCTCCTGTAGTTTCATGAAGTTCCGATACGTAGGGGCGCTATACGTACTCTGCAAAACGGCGTGTATAACGGAGGTGGGTTCCAAGCAGAGTGCTGTCATTGAGTTTCTTATGGTGTGAAACCAGAGCATTGCAGATATTCACAGGAGCTTGCAGATTGTCTTCCGATGGCTACAGAGGCCTGGCAGTGAACAAAAGCACAGTGAGTCGTTGGGCGAGGCGCCTGTCATCATCGCAACAAAATCGCGAGAACGTGTCCTATATACCCCGTGTCGGTCACTCCACACAGCTGTGTCTCCTGCAGTGTTGGAATGAGCGAACGCTCTCATCCAAGGTAATCGACGGATCAAACATTTCGGTGCACAAGTGGATGTGTCTGTTGGTAGCGCTGACACACTCGTCCACCAGTTGGGGTACTGATAGGTATGTGCCCTCTGGGTTCCTCGCCGCCTAGCAGAAGACCAGAAAGAACAACGAAGGACCATCTGTGCGAAATTGCTTGCGCATACGAGGCTGGTAGTGACAGTTTTTTGTCAAACATCGTCACAGGCAATGAAACATGGGTTCATCATTTCTAACTGGAACCAAAAGGGCAATTCATGGAACGACGCCGCACTACCTCTTCTCCGAAGAAAAAGTTCAAAGCCGCATCCTCAGCCTGCAAAGTCTTGGCGACCGTCTTCTGGGACTCTGAAGGGTTTACTCTGTTTCACGTCCTCCCTCATGGTGAAACGATCAACTCTGAAGTGTATTGTGCTCACCTCAGGAAACTGAAGAAACAACTCTAGTATGTTCGTCACCTAAAAATGTAAACGTATTTCCCCTTCTCCACGACAACCCGAAGCCTCTCACAAGTCTGGTCACCAAACTTCGTTGGACTGCTCTTTCTCATCCGCCCTCTAGCCTGGATCTCGCACATCCCGACTTCCATCTGTTTGGCCCAATGAAGTATGCACGTCACAGGAAGAAGTACGTAGATGAGGGAGAGGTTATTGTTGCAGCAAGACGCTGGCTCCGACGTCGTCCAGTGGAGTGGTACCATGCGGGTACACGGGACCTGCCAGTAAGCTGGCGTAAGGCCGTCGCAATGAACGGAGATTATATCGAAAAATAGGGTTTTGTAGTCAAAAGAGTGGGGAAAAATATGATGTATCGGAATTCTGGAAAAAACCAACCTGTTTTCAGAAAATGTATGTTGTATTACTTATTGAATGTCCCTCGCATACAAAGAAAGCAGCATCAATGATCATACATTTGTTTGACCCATGGAAGAAATGCTGGAAAAACGTAATTGGGAGATGATTGAAGATAGATACCGACTATCTCGCAAAAGCTTACTTACAGAGTTTCAACAATTAGTATTAATTGAGGAAACAAGGCATGACAGTGCTTTTTAGGACTGATTGAAACCCTGGTACTTTGTTGCTTCCGCCCTTTATCACTAGAATAATTACGTAATTATAATCATCTCATGTTGACTGGAATACTCTCTTTCAAATTCTAAAGGTGGCAGGGGTAAAATACAGGGAGCGAAAGGCTATTTACAATTTGTACAGAAACCAGATGGCAGTTATAAGAGTCGAGGGACATGAAAGGGAAGCAGTGGTTGGGAAGGGAGTAAGACAGGGTTGTAGCCTCTCCCCGATGTTGTTCAATCTGTATATTGAGCAAGCAGTAAAGGAAGCAATAGAAAAATTCGGAGTAGGTATTAAAATTCATGGAGAAGAAATAAAAACTTTGAGGTTCGCCGATGACATTGTAATTCTGTAGAGACAGCAAAGGACTTGGAAGAGCAGTTGAATGGAACGGACAGTGTCTTGAAAGGAGGATATAAGATGAACATCAACAAAAGCAAAACAAGGATAATGGAATGTAGTCTAATTAAGTCGGGTGATGCTGAGGGAATTAGATTAGGAAATGAGGCACTTAAAGTAGTAAAGGAGCTTTGCTATTTGGGGAGCAAAATAACTGATGATGGTCGAAGTAGAGAGGATATAAAATGTAGCCTGGCAATGGCAAGGAAAGCATTTCTGAAGAAGAGAAATTTGTTAACATCCAGTATTGATTTAAGTTGGTTGGTTGGTTTGGGGAAGGAGACCAGACTGCGTGGTCATCGGTCTCATCGGATTAGGGAAGGATGGGGAAGGAAGTCGGCCGTGCCCTTTCAGAGGAACCATCGCGGCATTTGCCTGGACTGATTTAGGGAAATCACGGAAAACCTAAATCAGGATGGCCGGACGCGGGATTGAACCGTCGTCCTCCCGAATGCGAGTCCAGTGTCTAACCACTGCGCCACCTCGCTCGGTATTGATTTAAGTGTCAGGAAGTCATTTCTGAAAGTATTCGTATGTAGTGTAGCCATGTATGGAAGTGAAACATGGACGGTAAATAGTTTGGACAAGAAGAGAATAGAAGCTTTCGAAATGTGGTGCTACAGAAGAATGCTGGAGATTAGATGGGTAGATCACATAACTAATGAGGAAGTATTGAATAGGATTGGGGAGAAGAGAAGTTTGTGGCACAACTTGACCAGAAGAAGGGATCGGTTGGTAGGACATGTTCTGAGGCATCAAGGGATCACCAATTTAGTAATGGAGGGCAGCGTGGAGGGTAAAAATCGTAGAGGGAGACCAAGAGATGAATACACTAAGCAGATTCAGAAGGATGTAGGTTGCAGTAGGTACTGGGAGATGAAAAAGCTTGCACAGGATAGAGTAACATGGAGAGCTGCATCAAACCAGTCTCAGGACTGAAGACCACAACAACAACAACAACAACAATCATCTCTAGGAGGAATTTCTTTCGATCTACTAATAGTTAGCTGGATTATCCTGCATTTGTAGATATATAAACAATATGTCGCTCGACTCTTCTAAAAACATATGCTCTCAGTGATGCATCGGCAAACATCACTATGGTGCAACGTGGAATTTCTCTCTTTTAGAACTACGATACTAGCAGCAGAAATAACTACTGTTCAATTTGAAAAATGGTTCAAATGGCTCTGAGCACCATGGGACTTAACTTCTAAGGTCATCAGTCCTCTAGAACTTAGAACTACTTAAACCAAACTAACTTAAGGACATCACACACAACCATGCTCGACGCAGGATTCGAACCTGCGACCATAGCGGTCGCGTGGAAATTTGAAAAAGTGAAGTTGGTACCGACATCTCTGTTGTTAGTAAGTTATGAAACGAGACAGTGCGTCGTTTAGTGAGGACTTTGCGCAGTTCATCTGCTGAAAACAGAGTGAGGATATCGTAAACTTTTAGAAAATATCTGAGATGAACAGCTATGCTTTCTTCTACTCTATGGTAATGTTCTTCCCGATTCTCTTAAACTCTAGTCTAGATCAATACTAAATTGTAACACGAGTCTATTGTTAGTCGCCCCTCCTTTTATTTAAGGTAACTCGTGTATTTTGGCCGTCCGAATTTTAAAAGTAGCGGGACCTGAAGGTTACGACAGCACGGAGGGCGAACTTACTCCCAAGGTACGAGCGCCAGTAAGAGAAAGTGTGCCTGTTCACGCGTGCCCATCTACAATTTCCGCAATTTTAAACAAAACCCCCACCAAAATACTGTAATTAATAAGAACTGTATTTTAAAATTGAACTCAGTGCTCAAACAAATTTCGAACTTGCAGCCCTCACCTTTTAAAACATCATATGATATTCCAACCATGCATCTTCAAGTTATCTTAAGGTGAGCCATATAAGATTGATGAAGACTTTTTTTTCCTTTATTGAATTTCAATTCCCCATCCAGGGCAGGCTGCCAACAGTATAGGCGCCACTCTTCAGCAGAGAGACCGTGTAAAACACGGAGACATTTAAAACAGCATAAAGGAGGAAATATGGGGAAACGGAGATATGACTGTAAAAATGGAGATAAAAATCTAAAATAGTGTACACAAAAAACCACACACTGTGATGATTAAAAGAACAGAAGGCGAAGTACAGCCAGAGCATAAAAGCTGCGATGGGCGGCATAACACAGAACAATCATGGACAGCAACACTATGTACAAGTCCAGCACACGATTAGAATCACTGCAGTTGACGTCAATGTAGAACAGCACTGAACAAAACACTGACGTAGCACACCAACGACAAGTAACAAACTGAGAGGATCTGCCAGGGGTACGGATACAAGGGAGAATGGAAGAAAGGGAGGGACGTGCGGTGCTAGAGGGGGGAGAGAAGGGGAGACGGGGTTGAGGGAGCGCCAATGGGTGATGGGGAGGGAAGGAAGAGAGAGCGGATAAGCCAAGGAGGGGGTGCAGAGACTCAGGAGGGAAGGAGGAAAAACTGCTCTGGGGGCAGGAGAGGAGAGGAAAATGGAGCACCTGGGGAGGGAAGGGGAGGGGTACAAGGTCAGGCTACAGTTGGTAAGAAGGGTAGATGTCATGACAAAGTTCATCACCCAGGAGGGGAGGTGCTGGAAATTGCCCAGATGATGAAGATGGAGGGTGCGGAGGTGGAGAGAGGGAGGGATACAGCGATAGAGGCGTGACAACGGGCAGGGGGTGGAGATGGAGGAGGAAACCAGGGGGTGGCAGGAATCAAGCCTGCAGACAGTGTAAAGGATACGGAAATGTTGGAGGAAAAGGAGGAGGTGTGGATGAAGACTTGCTTCGCCCCGTAATATATAGTGTGTTGGGAGTATTCTGTGCAAGTGTCAAAATCAAGTTGATAGACGGAACATACTTCCTGGCGGCAGTGCCCTTTCTGGTGGAACTATGGAACTCTATGTATTACCACTAGCCGAGGCCGTTGCCGCACTCTGTCGTCTTCGATAAGAACAAATCGTGGAGATGATGAGGTTCCATACACTGTCCAACTGGTAGCTGCTTCACGATTTATCAGATTTCTCGCCAGGCGTATTTCTACACCTACATCTACATAGATGCTCCGCAAGCCACCGTACGATGCGTGGCGGTGGACGCCCTGTACAACTACTTGTCATTTCCTTTCCTGTTCCTCTCGCAAATAGAGCGAGGGAAATCCGACTGTTTGTATGCCTCCGCAGGAGTCCTAATTTCTCGTATTTTACCTTCGTGGTCCTTCTTTGCAGTGCATGTTGGCACCGGTAGAATCGTTCGACAGTCAGCCTCAAATGCCGGCCCTCTAAATTTTCTCAATAATGTTTCTCGAAAAGAACGTCGCCTACTCTCCAGGGATTCCCATTTGACTTCCCGAAGCATCTCCATAACACTTATGTGTTGTTCGAACCTACCGGTAACAAATGTAGTAGCCCACCTCTGAATTTCTTCGATGACTTGCTTCAGTCCGACCTGGGACGGATCCCAAATACTCAAGCAGTACTCACAAATAGGTCACACTAGCGTCCTGCATGCGGCCTCCTTTACAAGTGAACCACACTTTCCTAAAATCCTCACAATAAACCGAAGTCGACCATTCACCTTCCGTACCACAGTTCTCAGATGCTCGTTCCACCTTATATCGCTTTGCAACGTTACGTCCAGATACTTAAACAACTTGACTGTGTCAAGCAGGACACTAACAATACTGTATCCAAACATTACAGGTTTACAGATTTGACTTTCCTACTCATCGGCATCAACTTACATTTGTCCACATTTAGGACTAGCTGCCATTCATCACACCAACTGGAAACTTTGTCTAAGTGGTCTCGCATCTTCCTGCAGTCACTCAACTTCGACACCTTACCGTACATCACGGCATCATTAGCAAACAACCCCAAATTGCTACCCACCGTGTCCGCCAAATCATTTATGTACACAGAGAACAACAGCGGTCCTATCACACTTCCATGAGGTACTCCTGACGAGGTTGGTTGGTTTTGGGGAAGGAGACCAAACAGTGAGCTCATCGGTCTCATCGGATTAGGGAAGGACGGGGAAGGAAGTCGGCCGTGCCCTTTGAAAGGAACCATCCCGGCATTTGCCTGGAGCGATTTAGGGAAATCACGGAAAACCTAAATCAGGATGGCCGGACGCGGGATCCTGACGATACACTTGTCTCTGATGAACACTCACCGTCGCGGACAACATACTGGGTTCTGTTATTTAAGAAGTCTGTGAGGCACTCACATATCTGTGAACTTATTCCATATGCTCGTACCTTCGTTAACGGCCTGCAATGAGGCACCGTGTCAAATGCTTTCCAGAAATCTAGAAATATGGATCTGTCTGTTGTCGTTCATCCATAGTTCGCAGTATATCACGTGAGAAAAAGATAAGCTGAGTTTTGCACTAGCGATGCTTTCTAAAACCATACTCATTCGTTGACATAAGCTTCTCAGTCTCAAGGAATTTTATCATATTCGAACTGAAAACGTGTTCAAGGATTCTGTAGAAAACAGAAGTTAGGGTTTTTTTTTTTTTTTTTTTTTTTTTTTTTTTGTTTGGTCATCAGTCTACTGACTGGTTTGATACGGCCCGCCACGAATTCCTTTCCTGTGCTAACCTCTTCATCTCAGAGTAGCACTTGCAACCTACGTCCTCAATTATTTGCTTGACGTATTCCAATCTCTGTCTTCCTCTACAGTTTTTGCCCTCTACAGCTCCCTCTAGTACCATGGAAGTCATTCCCTCATGTCTTAGCAGATGTCCTATCATCCTGTCCCTTCTCCTTATCAGTGTTTTCCACATATTCATTTCCTCTCCGATTCTGTGTAGAACCTCCTCATCCCTTACCTTATCAGTCCACCTAATTTTCAACATTCGTCTATAGTTAGGGATATTGGTCTGTAATTCTGCGGGTCCGTTCTTTTACCGTTCTTATATACCTGAATCACCTGCGCTTTTTTCCAGTCGCTTGGAACTTTGTGCCGGGCGACAGATTCATAAGTGCAAGCTAGGTAAGGGAACTGGTGATTTATTTGCTTTAAAATCTTTCAGCTGTTTCTCTACGCCAGGGGTGTTTACTGCTATATCGTCCATACAGGAGTTTGTCCAATGGTCAAATGTCGGTATGTTTGCACGATTCTCTCGTATGAACGATTTCTTGAACGTGAAATTTAAAACTTCGGCTTTTGTTTTGCCATCTACAACTGCCGCACCAGACTCGTCAACAAGGGACTGAATGGAAGCCTTAGCCTAGCCTATCGACTTTTACATAGGGTCAGAATTTCCTCGGGTTCTCTGCGAGATCTTTTGCTAAGATGTGACGTTGGTAGTTGTTGTATGCTTTGCGCATAGATCTTTTTACAAACGCACGAATCTCTACTAACCTTTGCTTGTCGTCATTTGTGCGCACTTTTTAGAGCGAGAGTACAACAACCTCTGCTTCCTCAGCACCTTCCGAATTTCGTTATTAAATCATAGTGTGTCTTTTCCATCCTGATCCACTTACTAGGCACATAACTCTCCAGATCGCGATTTTCAGTCTGCTGAAACTTTGCCCATAATTCCTGTGCTCCATCTTACTGGAACTAAGTGATGTCAATTTACTGTCCAAGTGAGATGTTAACAACTGCTTTTGTGTTCTAGCTAGCAGAATCACTTCCCTATCCTTCTTGACTGATTTATTAACTATCGTTACCATAGTTACTATAATGACATCATGATAGCTAATCCTCGTTTCTATACTGACATTGTCGATAACGTCCGTCCTATCTCTAGCTGCAAGGTCTAAGCTATTTCCATTGCGCGTGGGTTGCTGAGCTGGCTGCTCAAGACAGTTTTCAGAAAACATGTTCAAAAGTATTTCGCAAACCCCCGCAATGAATCCATGACATCCCAGTCTACATTCGGTAGTTTGAAGTCGCCTCCAAGTAGTATCTCAGATCTGGATATTTACGAGCCACTGACCGTAGACTGTCTTCGAATGACTCTAGAACTGTTACAGCGGAATCTGGCGGCCGGTAAAAACATCCAGCAATTAGCTTGGCTTCACCTACATCTGTTATACGCTACCAAACGACTTCACTTTCACTCTCAACTTCGACCTCTATAGAGGCAATATTTTTGTCAACTGAAATGAACACTCCCCCCTCCTATGGCCTCTTAATTTGTCTTTCCGATATGGGTTCCACGACTCACTAAATATCTCAGAGCTTTTGACTTTGGGTTACAGGCAGCTCTCAGTTATAGTTTGAGCACGAGAACGTTCTTGGAAGGCAGTATATTCGGAAACTTTATTACGAATACTTCGATAGTTTACTTTTAAAATTGTGACAGTCGAAGTGACGTTATTCTGAATGGCGTCTGAGTCCCTTGCTGCGAACCGACTAGTGAGTATTCATCGGAGCACCTCAAACTACCTTCTAGCCTAAAAAACCTTCATGTGCACTCCACAAGTACTCTGCTACTCCAGTAGGTGCTTTCTTTGGTTAGTGCACTCCTGACCTACCTAAGGGAGTTTTACAAATCCCCACACGATAATGCAGGTCAAGAAATCTGCAGCTAAGACCGTCACAGAGTCGACGAAGCCTTTGGTTGACACCCTCCACTCGGCTCCAAACCGAAGGACCACTATCGACTCTGGGAACAGTGCTGCAAGTTGCGAATTCTGCTTGCAATCTACGCACGAGGCCAGCAGTCTTCACAGCTGCGCCAGCCGCCTGTATGAACTGAGGATGGCCTCAGAACGCATGCGACAGGCATCGTTCGTGCCGACGTGAGCCACAGCTTCCAAACGACTATTGGAAAATGAATTCACTGGAGTCCTACTGAAGTTGTGAAAACATCTAGTTCTGCAGCATTTGAAAACAGCAGATACACTGTGTAAAGTTTTTAACGAATTTCACTATCGTCTAGATCTTTCTCTTGCTACTGGTGGACACACAGAGCATTCGTAAAAGCACAGCTAAAATTTTAATATTTTGTGAGTACGTTTTTATCAATAAATACGAAGTTTAGAAATCAGCTCATCTTTTTTAAAGTCCTTGTACTTTAACCACAAGAAAGATTATCGCTACGAGCCTAATCACACTCGGTCTGCAATCGCATTCGGCACTAAACACTTTTTGAATCATGTTTCCTATTACCGGTATGTCCCTTACGGTCGTCCATAATTTAAAGTCATCCCCTGTCTATGTAAATAATTTTAGTCCCGTTAATTAATGCCTTTGTATTCCCGATCGCCTAATGCGCGCACACTCGCGATCCTCTCTTTATAAAAGCTCAGGCGGAACTCTACATGTTTGCAACTCCATAAAACTAATTTACTCTCCAGAACACTGGACTCCCCTGCAGGCTTGCTCAGGCTCGACTAACTCGCTTCGCGCATAATCGAACAGCGAGCACCAAGCCGCACCTTTGTACTACAATGGGGCTTCCCCATCACCGACACTGATTGACAGGTGCAGGATCGATATCTGGATACCTACACTGTATCGACAATCCAGTATCTCGTTTCGTAATTTCTGTCTCTTCAAGATGTAATCAGTTGATTTTTGGACCGCGTTCAAAAATGGCTCTGAGCACTATGGGACTTGACATCTGAGGCCATCAGTCCCCTAGAACTTAGAACTACTTAAACCTAACTAACCTAAGGACATCACACACATCCATGCCCGAGGCAGGATTGGAACCTGCGACCGGAGCGGTCGCGCGGTTCCGGACTGAAGCGCCTAGAACCGCTCGGCCACACCGGCCGGCTTTGGACCGTGTTGACACATTAGATATAGTCTTACATCAGCAGCAAAATGTGCACATGCACCACCATGCAAGTACCACATATACAACATTCTGGGTGAAATTTGAGCACAATTAGATAGGAACTTAATCGAAAAGTTTACATTCCAGATACATTTGTACTAACTAGGACATTATTGCTTAATGAAGTAAATGGCGGCTCATAAGTGCACATTTGCATTTCTCCCACAAACAGATTGTTTGCAGATCCGTGTTTACTGCAACACCTTTGCTTTTCTTATCATTTACGAGGGTTGGAAATATAATAGTGGCAACTATTTATTTACAGCTCGTTCAAAATAGAAACATGTTTCAAAGTTTTACTGACCATCAAAGTAGTCGCCAGCATTGTGTATAACCCATTGTACACTGATTTGTTGGACTGATGGGGCTGCTAAGTGCTACACTACCTACTGCACTCCCCTGACTTAAGCCCTCATAAATTCAACTCGATTCCTGAACTGAACGAGCTGTAAATAAATAGTAGCCACTATTAAAATTCCAACCCTCGTATTCTCACACGTGTCACTTTTCGCTTTTAACTGTGATGCAATATACACTGCAGCGCCACAGAAACTGCTTTAGGTATGCATATTCAAATACAGAGATATGTAAATAGGCAGAATACGGTGATGCCATCGGCAACGCCTATATAAGACATCAAGCGTCTGGCACAGTCGTTAGATCAGTTACTGCTGCTCCAATGGCAGGTTAGGAAGATTTAAATGAGTTTGGGCGTGATGTTTAGTCGGCGAACGAATGATGGGACACAGCATATCCGAGATAACGATGAAATGGGATTTTCCCGTACGACCATATCACTAGTATACCGTGAATATCAGGAATCCGGTAAAACATCAAATCTCCGACATTGCTGCTGCCGGAAAAAGATCCTACAAGAACGGGGCAATGACAATTGGAGAGAATCGTTGAATGTGACAGAAGTGCAACCATTTAGCAAACTGCTGCAGATTCCAGTGCTGCGCCATCAATAAATGTCAGCGTGCGAATTGTTCAACGAAACATCACCAATGTGGGCTTTCGGAGCCAAAAGCCCACTCGTACACCCTTGATGACTGCGTGACACAAAGCTTCACACCTCCCCTGGGGCCGTCAACACCGACATTGGACTGTTGTTCACTGGAAACATGTTACCTGGTTGGACGAGCCTCGTTTCAAATTGTATCGAGTGGATAGATGTGTACAGGTATGGAGACAACCTAATGAATACATGGAAGTATTGGGGCTAAGTTCGTTCTGAGCCACTTTGCATTGTTGCCAAATGTATCCAAGATGGCGGCGAATACGTCACCCAAGATGGCGGCGTGTAGACTTGGCAACATCGCATGACATCGTCCAGGATGGTGGCTGTTACATAATCCAAGATGGCGGATTTTGAATTTTGGTGGGAAGAAGGTCAATTGGGCTACCTCCACTAACCTAACCCCCCTCCCCTCCCCCCAGAAAAATGGTGGGAAGTTCAAATTCCAGCAGTATAATGCAACACACCTCTACTAACCTAAGAAAATGGTGGGAAAGAAAGGTCACCTCCACTAACTTAAGTCACCCGACAACCACCTCTTCCTAGGGATTCGTGGGAAAAGGCCTCGACCAGTGCTGGACATAAGTCTTTATTTTGCATGCACCACTCTCTATTTAAACAATTTGATGCAGTACAGCCATCCAGTGTCTTCACCACGAGGTCCTGACTACAACTGACCTAGTACACACTATCACCAGCAGAGGGCGCTGTAGTCCAAGATGATGGACATAATCAGCTGATGACATGAGTACCGTTATTCAAGATGGCAGCAAACAGATCGTCATTCGCAGTATGTGAAAGCCCCATCACCCTCCACCCTACCTGCAGTCAAGCGCTGAGAGAGAGAGAGAGATGTTGCAACGCTTTCTCTCTCATGCGATTCTAACGGGGCGTGCGCCGTGTGTATAGCCCACGAGCACGCAAATGCTGGCTTCACAGCATCTGCATGTGCATACTGACGTCACAGATCGTCTTCTAGAAATATGCTAGCGATTCTAGCACATGTGACACAGTGAGCATCTAATGTATGAATTACCTAAGTATTTAACTCCAATCCAGTTTTAATGATATTCGAAAGCTGAATGTATCACTTGGAGATTCAATGATGAAATGAGACGTTCAAGATCTTCCCACTAGGAGCGCAGATATTATTCATTCGTGACATAGCACCCCCCCACCCCTAGAATGCTGCTCTCCTATTGGCTAATCCATCAGTGACGTGATTCGACATCATAGATGCTATAGAAGTCTCACCCTCAGACTGCTTCTGTACTTCTATGAGTTTCTCAGAGGTCTGTCGATTGTACTTTGATCATCATCATGAAGTGAATCAGTAGCACCAGCAGCGACAAAACCAGCAGCAGCAAGTGCCGCTGAGGAGATGAAGATCAATTACCTGGTAAGTACTTTTTCTGTTTGAGCCACAGCCCACAGACTGCTGCGCCCTTTAACGGATTCTGTGTCTGTGTTTCGTGTTTTCTGTGTTTGTCAAATATCCGTTTGAGCCACAGTCTGAAGACTGCTGCACCCTTTAATGGATTCTGTGTCTGTGTTATATGTTTCCTGTGTTTTTCAAATATCTGTTTGAGCCACAGTCCACAGACTGCTGCACCCTTTAACAGATTGCATGTGTGTAGGTGTGTGTGTGTGTGTGTGTGTGTGTGTGTGTGTGTGTGTGTGTGTGTGTGTGTGTGTGTGTGTGTGTGTGTATGCGCATGCTACAGAGATTTTTCTCCATACTGGATATTAAACTCAGTCTTTTCTGTCTTTCTAGAATTCAACCCTCTCATGTTCGCTGAGCTAGACCATCAGCTAGACATCTAGAGGGCTGGTGCACAACGTGAATGTAAGTACATTTGTAAAATGTAGTTCTTAGATAAAATAATTTCGTGTAATATATATTCGTTTTCTAAGTGCCTAGATAGAGTTGTCTGAGACATATTCTTTTCTTTTCTTTCTATATGATTCTATGGATAGGGAGGGCGTTACTGAGGGTGTCTTGCAAACTGAGCAAGCCGGGGATGAAATCCCTGATTGGGTTCATGAGATGGTGGCCGATGCTGATGAAGAAGAATCCGAAAGCCGCAAGCGTATGATCCTTTTAGATGAGGTGGAGGAGATACTGGAGTGGGTGGGAGACCTCACTGAACGCGCTGGTGAATTGCTCAAGCCATGGAGCCAGAGTGGAGGTGAATATTTTTGAACTTTATCATTAGAACAAATAATTACCATTATTTAGTCTTGTTATTTGTTGTTTAAAATCTAGATCATTAAACTTATTTTTTTTATTTATGTTACAGGTGTATCATACAAAGTACATCGAATATCTAGAGCAGTGGTTGTGGGGGCGGGAACTGCCCATGCACCAGAGAGACACACAGTGCCATGTATAGCACCGATCAAGCTGTGCGAGAGGTGGCAGCAGCACTTGTCCCCGCACCGCTATGGTGCCCATAGGCAACTCAACCAGCAGAAGAAGAAGGACATCTGTCTTCCACCTCACCAGTCGGTAATGGGAACACCAGACCCCGGGAACCATTGCCGCAGCCTGGTTGTTCCCACCAACCACCACCACCTCCGCCTCCTCAGACAATTCACCCCTGCTGTCAGCGAAAGGTGTGTGTACCAAAGCACATACGCCTCCCTACAGCAGACGTACCCTCACCAGCTCCGTTATCGACAGGATGGACTCCTAGTTGTAGTAGTAGTAATAGTAATATTGATTATTCTGTGGCTAGCGGTAGTGCTCTCCCCCATGGTATTGATAGTGAAGGACATCAGAATAACGGTATAATGACCCCTCTAGAATACTCAGCAGTTGATAGGGCTTTTGAGGGGTGTATTTCATTCACAAGGATTGAGAATCTGGGAGAGAGGTATCACGACTCTGTCGGGATTTTAGAAGTGTGCCTCCTCGAAGTCCTAGACGATCTGAGATTTAAAGCCATTAAATGCAGCACAGTACTGTGCTGTGAGTTGAATCACCCACCTAAACATACTGGTGATGCAGAGGCTATAACTCTGCACTATATATGGGGTGATAATGGCGGTATTTCTGGGAGTACAACCATTGATGAGTGATATCATCAATCCACCTTGAGTGCTGTTATGACTCGGTTTTCTGAGATGGAAGTTCGAGGATCCACTGAGGCCCTCAGCAATATACCACACCTTGACATCCATATACATCTCTATGATCTGGTTAATGGAGGGACTAGCTATATCAAGCTCCCTCAAGATATAGCTAACAAGAAGGTGTGCATTCATGTCGAAAACAGAAAAGATCAAGCTTGTTTTGCATGGTCAATCCTGGATTTCGAAAGAAAGTACAAACACACAGATCATCCGCAGTGTCTGAACAGTTACAAAGTCCATGATATTAAGACATATTATAACTCTGATGGTATAGAGTTCCCCATAGAGATCCAAGACATACCTGAATTTGAGGCACAGAATACCAAAATATTAGTTCACGTTTATGACCTGGAGAAGAAAAGCAAGGCAGATGAGCAAGACAAACACACTGTCGTCAGCCCCCTCCATTTCTCAAAATTTTCAGGTGAGTGTGAGTTGCATGTAAACATGCTGTTCCTCTCTGAATGCAATAATTATCACTATGTCTGGATCAAAGACATGTCCCGACTCCTTTTCTACAAACTATCAACTAATCATCATGTAAAACATACTTGCTTAAGGTATCTGAATTATTTTTCATCAAACGAGTTATTAGTGATACATCTACTATATTGTGCTTCCATAGACCTGGTATGTGTTATCATGCCTACAGAGGAAAATAGCTTCATTAAATTTCAAAATGCTCACCACCATTAGATTAGGAAATGAGACACTTAAAGTAGTAAATGAGTTTTGCTATTTGGGGAGCAAAATAACTGATGATGGTTGAAGTGGAGAGGATATAAAATGTAGACTGGCAATGGCAAGGAAAGCGTTTCTGAAGAAGAGAAATTTGTTAACATCGAGTATAGATTTATGTGTCAGGAAGTCTTTTCTGAAAGTATTTGAAGGGATTGTAACCATGTATGGAAGTGAAATGTGGATGAAAAATAGTTTAGACAAGAAGAGAATGGAAGCTTTCGAAATGTGGTGCTACAGAAGAATGCTCAAGATTAGTTGGGTAGGTCACATAACTAATGAGGAGGTATTGAATAGAATTGGGGAGAGGAGGAGTTTGTGGCACAACTTGACTAGAAGATGGGATCGGTTGGTAGGACGTATTCTGAGGCATCAAGGGATCACCAATTTAGTATTGGAAGGCAGTGCGGAGGGTAAAAATCGTAGAGGGAGACCAAGAGATGAATACACTAAACAGATTCAGAAGGTACTGGGAGATGAAGAAGCTTGCAGAGGCTGGAGTAACATGGAGAGCTGCATCAAACCAGTCTCTGGACTGAAGACCACAACAAAAACAACACCACCAGCAGGAGATGTTCGTTTGTAGTGTATGCCAACTTTGAATGCCTGCTGGCTCCTATTACTCACTGTGAAGGGAACCCCTTAGCCTCACATACTGTAAGTAGGCTGTTTAGGTTCTTATATTGGTAACGCCACGTAGCGCTCTGAAAATCACTGGCTGTGCTGTGCGCAGTCTGTGGCTGGTTTGCATTGTTGTCTGCCATTGTAGTGTTGGGCAGCGGCAGCTGGATGCGAACAGCGCGTAGCGTTGCGCAGTTGGAGGTGAGCCGCCAGCAGTGGTGGATGTGGGGAGAGAGATGGCGGAGGTTTGTAATTTGTCATGAAGTGCTATATTTATATATGATGATATCAAGGTAAATACATTGTTCGTTCTCTATTAATATCTTTCATTTGCTAACTATCCCTATCAGTAGTTAGTGCCTTCAGTAGTTTGAATCTTTTATTTAGCTGGCAGTAGTGGCGCTCGCGGTATTGCAGTAGCTTGAGTAGCGAAGATTTTTGTGAGGTAAGTGATTTGTGAAAGGTATAGTTTAATGTTAGTCAGGGCCATTCTTTTGTAGGGATTCTTGAAAGTCAGATTGCGTTGCGCTAAAAATATTGTGTGTCAGGTTAAGCACAGTCGTGTATAAATTGTTCTAAGGGGACGTTTCAATACAACCTTCAACAAAAACATGTACCTTACGCGGCAGTGTTCCAAGCTATATGTGGATGTGATTCCAAACTTAACCGCTACGAGTCTTATGTTGGGGACGAGCCTGCAGTTTGGCATCTCACTGAATTTGAAAAACTTTCATGGAAAGTTGATAAGCTCTACAGCACCAACATTCCCATGACCAAATCAAAGGAGGATGATGAATTGTATGAAAAGGTGGTTATAACTGTCATATTTGTGAGCTGCCGCTAGATAGAAAAGCGAAACCTCCCCATAGAGATCATTGCCATCTTACGGGAAAGTTCCACGGTGCAGCTCACAACGCATGCAATTTGAAGTAGAAGTCACCACGGTACATACCTGTCTTTTTTCATAATTTGAGTAGGTATGCGATCATTTTCTCGTTGAGCACTTGGCTAATTTTGGTATGAAGTGTTGAGAAGTACATTTCATTCTCGAAACGAATGACGCCAAAAATTACGCTCCGCTTCCTTGACTCTTTACGCTTTATGCACACTTTTCTCCAGAAACTCGTTGAAACTCTACCTCAGAATGATATGCATATCACTCGATCTACATTTCCTGATGAGGAAAAGTTCCAACTTGCGACTAGGAATGGCGTTTTCACATACGAGTATCTTGATAGTATGGCGAAACTCAATGAAACCAGGCTTCCCGACAATTCTGCATTTACCAGTACTCTCACAGGCGACGCCGTAACTACAGCAGATTATGAGCATGCCATGAGTGTCTGGTGGGAATTCAACATCCCCAGTTTGGGAGAATATGAAAGACTATACATGGACACAGACGTGCATTTGCTTGCAGATGTTTTCGAAAAGTTCCAGAGTGTATCTATGGCCACGTACTCTCTGGACCCCGCCTTTTATTACACAGCACCTGGGTTGTCCTGGGACGCTATGCTCAAAAAAATGGGGCACAGCATCGAACTTTTGACTGATACTGCAATGCTTCTATTTTTTGAGCGCGGGATCCCTGGGGGACTTTGTCAGTGTGTCCACAGGCATGGCAAGGCAAACAACCCATGGATGGGTGTTGCGTTTAATGCATCCCTTGATTCGAGTTACATTATGTAGTTACATGTGAATAACTTATATGGGCAAGCCATGATTCAGCCACTGCTGGTTGTTGGGTTTCGATGGGTGCCCAAAGATGAATTGAAGGGATTAGGTGGAAAAATAATGGGTCTTGCAGCTGATTCTGATATAGGGTATGTGCCTGAGGCAGACATCACAGATCCTAATAATTTCCATGGAGAGACAAGCCACTTGTCATTATGTCCAGAGCAACAAATTGCGCGAGGAAGCACCATCCCTAAGCTTTTGGCTACTGTTGAAGATAACCAGAGGTATATTATTTATTATCATAATCTCCAGCAGTGTCTGAGGTTAGGGATGAAGCTCATTAGAATCACCTGGACTATCTTCTTCAGGCAATCCCCCTGGTTGAGGAGTATATTGAACTAAATACTGAAAAGAGGGCGGTTGCGAGTAATGATTTTGAAAAAGATTTTTATAAATTAATGAGCAGTTCCATTTTCGGGAAAACTATGCAGAATGTAAGAAATGAACGCGATATTTTGATTAGAACCTCACGAGAAGGGCGTTATGGCGTGATAAAGTGTATCGCCAGGCAGAATTTTAAGTGTGCCACAATCTTCAATGAAAACTTTGTTGCTGTGGAGATGTTGAAGACTACAGTAGAGTTTATGAAGCCTGTTTATTTGGGGATGTGCATACTGGATATCTCCAATACCGTGTTTGTGAGACCTCATTTCATAGAACCAAAGTTCCTTTATATGGATACAGACAGATCAAGAACTGTGATTCATAAGAAGTAATTAGGTGCCATGGTAAAGAATTCGACACATCTTCTTATGAGGCCAATAATCCTTACGGTACTGTTCCTAAGAACAAGAAGGTTCTCAGTCTCCTGAAAGACGAGGCGAATGGTTTACCGATTGTAGAGTTTGTGGGATTGAGGTCCAAAATGTATGCATATTGTACAATAGACGGCGGCACCCAGAGGCAGGCAAAGGATCTTCGACGTGCGGCATCTCGTGGCCTCACGGTGGAAGATGATTTGCAGTACCTGTACGGTTGCAGTGTTCAAGACGTTCCTCCACACATGGTTCAGCAAACTAGTATTTGATCACAAGGTCACGAGGTTTATACTGTACTGCAATCTAAAGTCAGATTGTCTCCTCATGACGATAAAAGAGTCCTTTGTGAGGATGGAGTGGAAACCCACCCATACTCACACTGTTTACTTGAAGTGAAAGTAGGGATGGGGGACTCTGATTGAGGGATAGAGAGAGAACGAGTGTGTGAATGGGGTGGGGTGTGTATGTATCAAACAGTGTGTCTCTTTTATCATAGTTTAATTATTGGTTGTGTGTGTGATGTGTGGTGTGAGTTTGTGTGCCTATGTCCAAGTGTAAAAATATGTATGAATGTGTGTGCGTATGTATGTGAGTGTAAAATGTCTATGAATGTGTAAATCATCCAGTTTTATATACAGATAAACACCAAGTGCTGAAAAAACTAAATAAATATAAAAATTATGGTGCTTATATATATATATATATATATATATATATATATATATATATATATATATAAGCACCATGTGCTGGAAAATAAAAAAATTATTGTGACTTTATTTATACAGAGGCACAATGTGCTGAAAAAAAATTATTGCCTCTCTTTTGTCATTCATGTGTGTGTGTGTGTGTGTGTGTAAATAGAGTAGTGTTCAAGCTTCACCTACCGCTAGCTATCCAGTCAAAGTAGTTTGAATTTCAACCATATCAGTTCTGTTTCTTTTAGTACAGCTGTTTGGATTGGATGCTTTAGAGCCACCCAATTAATTGTTATTATTGAAATATTTCAGCTGTCTGTGGCGGAAAATGTCTAGAGCCGCTCAGTTAAAAAAAAAAGATATTTAGAGCTGCTTAGTTAAGCTGTTGTTATTAAAGTATTTAATGAGAAATGTATATTTCAAATATATATGTATATAGAACTTGTCTCATTAAGTTGAGGCCACTCAATTAATTAATTATTTCAATGAAAATATGTACTTAAAAATATTTAGAGCCATCTAGTTAAGTAGGAGTACATTAATTCACAGAGCAGCTCGGTTCAATATAGTCTGTTTGGATGGAATTTCATTAGTAATAGTATTTAGTGTGTAAGTTAGTGTACACCTCTGCTTTAGTTTTAAGTATGACTCTATAAGAAAAAAAAAAAACATTCCCTTCGAGGAATTTCCAACACATGTTAGTTCTAGTAATAAGTTAGGAGTATATCTGCGTTGAACTGAACTGTATCTCAGGACCTATATATCTATTGCACATCACTAACTAAATTGTAAGCTCAAGAACTGGATTGAATTGAATAAAGGAAAAAAATTCGTTACCCTACATCACTTTTGTTATTTAAAAAAAATACCTAATCATTATTTTTTTTTTGCTAAAACATATCTGTGAACACTCTGCAGTCACATCTGCATTGCACGTGCACATGTACAAGGCGTAGCACCTTTAACACACACATTTTCGGAGAATTCACTGCAGGCAATGGGAGAGGAATGTCCCGTGTTGACAGTGCACAAAGCTGTGGTAAGTGGGTCACACAGTTCCAGTGGAATGCAGGTATAGATGGAAGCAGGTATAGTATCACGGTTAAAGGTACATTCTAGGGACGTAGGTCTCAAAAAAAAAATGTATACAAGCACTGTTAGGGAAAAAAATCATTTATTTCTCATCCAACTTAAAAGAAATTTTACATTTTCATAAGCAGATACAGCAACATTTTTTTGATACATGTTCTTGAGTCGATGGAGAGAAGGACACCAGTACAATTCCAGGTCTTGAATAGCAGCAAACTTAAAGATTCGACACATCCATGAGATCTTCTCCTTCTCCTTCATGTAAATGATAGTATCCATGTGATCGAATAATTTAAGTGCAGTCAATATCTTTATAGGGTATGCCAGGATGATCCCAGTGAATTCCATAGTAGAAATGTGTTAACCAGTTTGCACTCTTCTGTGTCTTACCACACCTCACATACTTGAAAGACCTTGGTGATGTAATGTTTGCCGAGAATGTCTTTATTATTCCAGCATCATGTGTGTACACTACAAACACAACATCTTTAAATATGAACTGTCTGCACTCATCATCATAGAAACCCTGAGCGTCTGCAATGATGTTCACACCATGAGATGTCATTATGAAATGCTCTACGTATGGTCCAGCACCTATTCATTTATACAGCTCGTTGCGCAACACCTGTGAGCAGGCAGTAGTTGATCGCATGGTCATGTACAACACGGCAGTTGTTGTTGTTGTGGTCTTCAGTCCTGAGACTGGTTTGATGCAGCTCTCCATGCTACTCTATCCTGTGCAAGCTTCTTCATCTCCCAGTACCTACTGCAGCCTACATCCTTCTGAATCTGCTTAGTGTATTCATCTCTTGGTCTCCCTCTACGATTTTTACCCTCCACGCTGCCCTCAAGTACTAAATTGGTGATCCCTTGATGCCTCAGAACATGTCCTACCAACCGATCCCGTCTTCTAGTCAAATTGTGCCACAAACTCCTCTTCTCCCCAATTCTATTCAATACATCCTCATTAGTTATGTGATCTACCCATCTAATCTTGAGCATTCTTCTGTAGCACCACATTTCGAAAGCTTCTTTTCTCTTCTATTTATCGTCCACGTTTCACTTCCATACATGGCTACACTCCATACAAATACTTTCAGAAACGACTTCCTAACACTTAAATCAATACTCGATGTTCACAAATTTCTCTTCTTCAGAAACGCTTTTCTTGCCATTGCCAGTCTACATTTTATATCCTCTCTACTTCGACCATCAGCAGTTATTTTGCTCCCCAAATAGCAAAACTCCTTTACTGCGTTAAGTGTCTCATTTCCTAATCTAATTCACTCAGCATCAACCGACTTAATTCGACTACATTCTATTATCCTTGTTTTGCTTTTGTTGATGTTCATCTTATACCCTCCTTTCAAGACACTGTCCATTCCCTTCAACTGCTCTTCCAAGTCCTTTGCTGTTTCTCACAGAATTACAATGTCATCGGCGAACCTCAAAGTTTTTTTTCTTCTCCATGGATTTTAATACCTACTCTGAACTTTTCTTTTGTTTCCTCTACTGCTTGCTCACTATACAGATTGAATAGCATCGGGGAGAAGCTACAACCCTGTCTCACTCCCTTCCCAACCACTGCTTCCCTTTCATGTCCCTCAACTATTGTAACTGCCCTCTGGTTTCTGTACAAATTGTAAATAGCCTTTCGCTCCCTGTATTATTACCCCTGCCACCTTCAGAATTTGAAAGCTTTCTTTAAGTCTACAAATGCTAGAAACGTAGGTTTGCCTTTCCTTAATCTTTCTTCTAAGATAAGTCGTAGGGTCAGTATTGCCTCACGTATTCCAATGTTTCTACGGAATCCAAACTGATCTTCCCTGAGGTTGGCTTTTACCAGTTATTCCATTCGTCTGTAAAGGATTCGTGTTAGTATTTTGAAGCTGTGACTTACTAACGGCAGTGTGCTCTGGGAAAATTGTTGATTCAAATTCAATTCACACACCTATAGGCCCAGACTTAATTATCTCGTTCTGTCACGAGCAGTCTATTACAATGATCAGTGAAAGCTCCTTGAACTTAGGTGGGCTGAGCAGACACCCTCCACCCTCGCCTTTGGCAATTTCATAGTAAGAAGCATGAAACCTTGCACACATGCCACACACTAGACTGTATACATTTTGATTCCACTGCAGAATTATATTGTCATATGGGTAGAATTCTGAATTGAGGTAGACTTTGGCATTAGTTAACTTGCAGCTGTCGAACACGGTGGAATCATTTGCTATATTACCTCTTCTATCAGTCTGAAATGCAAGTATGATGAATCTAGGCGTCTCTAGATGGCAGGAGGTTTTAATAGCCCATGTTTGTCTGCTTGCAGTCGGTAACACTGGGTACTCGAAAACCTCCTACGAGCGAAATGTCAGTGACATAAATGTACCTGCATTCAGGACTTTTAAAAGATTCAAACGCTCCTCGTCTGATACACTGATGTGAGACATTTTCCATATTATCTTGCTGATTGTGATCATATTCTCCTCTTCAGCACCTTGAATGTATGAGTTATTGTCTGTCGCACTCTACACCAGAACGAATTCCTGTTTAGCATTCATAATGACCTGCCTCATGTCCTCAAAGTACTCCATAACCATTTTTAGAGGTATGCAGGCAGTAAATCGCTTATACTCGTCAACTGTTCTATCCTCTGTATCGTCTATGAACCATCCTGCATTTTCTAAACTATGCAAATCTGCGGGTGATGCCGAGATGTATTTTTTAAGGGTTGCTGTTATGCTGACACTGCGTGTGCCATCGATCTCAGACCCACTGAGTTCATAACGTATCTCTTAGGACAGGAATGCTAAAGCGTCAAGTATCAGCTTGGATCCCACTGTATCGCTACCGTCGATTTTTTTAAAGACCCCTTTAGATATATGAAACTGTGAGTGTATGTTGGTGCTGGATGACAATCCTGATTTCATCGTTCTTGTTAAGTGTGGTTGAAGTGTAAGAGTTATGAAAGAAGTATTCCCGACATATAATTCTCTCATCATACTCTACTGGACTGGTCATATTGAGTGAGGACATCAGTACGCGGTTTCAAGCCAACTGATTTAAGAAACTCGTAGCTCGCACGTGTTATCACTTTTCTGTTCAGTAGTGAAGCAGCATGCTGTGGATTGCGTGCACTTGTTTTATACCGTATACCCATCCTGCCTTAGATGTAATTGTACAGTGATTTCCTCACCATGAAAGTCAACAAGTTGACTTCATGGCCGAGCTGTCACTGGAAGGTATATTGCATTGGCAGAGGTCTCAACAATCTTATATCCCGTTGCAACTGAGGGGAAGAATCCATAAATAGTGTGAATCAGACTATCATTGCAATGTTACATTCGATACGAATTGTGCTGACGGGGAGTATGTCCACTGTCTGATCTGACTTGTAAAATTTACTTGGATCCTTCTACAAAACCTCCAATTTTGTGAAACCCAACAGGCGCCCTATTGGACTTTTCTGGTTAAAGTCAATCGTTGCATTTACAGTCCTTATTTCAGATTTAAGTGTATAGATGTTTGCACATAGTTCAATACCTCTCCAACACTGTTTTAAGACTTTGTTTAAATCATCAATATTGTATGCACCCGGTTCTATTTCCACAATATCTTTTTCACCATTAATGTCCAGATGCAGTTTATTGTTAGTCTCAGTTATATTTGGGATTCTGTTGTACATCTCCAGTACAATCGATGCAATACTCCATTCAACAACGCTCAAATCAATCGGTGAGAAGTAACTTGCATGCAATACACATGATCGCTCTTTTAACGTAAAAGCGTATGACATTGCATCTGAACCTCAGCTGATGAATGAATGTTTAAACCTTCTCCATATATAGCATGCTTCTCCTTCTTTGTGAATGGCAAGAGAAACATGATGCATAGATGTCCACAGAGGTGTGTATTAAGGTCCTGATAGCATCGATAGTCGCAGAACACATGTCTTCTGTGAGTGAAGTATCGTTGTAATTCTTCTGGTGGTTGCAGGTCACCAAATGAGTCGAAATAGTAGAGGTATCCGCAGTTTTCATAACATGTGATACCCAGTGGGTGCCGGGGCCCCCAGGAACATCTAAATTCACAGTGCCACATTCACCAATTTTACACATAGTCTCCAGTAATGTATCCCACATGAACACACCAAGGAATCTTGGTATCTTGAATTTGACTCTAACAAACTTAAGAGGATCTGTATTTATGAGTGGTAGATCTGGTAGGACTGCTAATGGGCCTTTTTTTATTTACTAATAGACCAAGCCCTTTCCTGTACGGTTTAAAGACAGTCCTTTTCCGATGGCTGCGACTTCCATCATGTGGTTACGTCTTCTTGCCTCTCCTAACTGTGCTTGAGAGTTTTGCGCGTTCTTGACCATTCGAGCGATAGCTGCAGCACCACCATCGAGGGAACCTACCGTCGAGAGTGCGGAGAGGGCCGGGATGAGAAATGAAATAAAACCGCCAGATGTCTTGGGTATTGGTAGAACTCTAGGTGCTTTAACCGATCCTCTTCGTTTAATGCACTACGTGCAGCATTCATAACTCGCTTGAAATTGATCACTCCTAAACCCAACTTAATTTTTCCATGCATGGTTTTATCAACTGCAAGTGCTGCGATGCATTCACCTATACCAATATCCTTTCTTCTCCATATTGCATTAGCCTTATCACCTAAAATCCTATCTGCAATGTGGCTACTTGACAGATCTTTATTTGCAGCATATGCAATGTCGTGTTCCAAACACGCTTTGTCGAGCAGATCAACCCCCTTATCACCTCACGCCAAGCATTTCTGAAGCTTTGTCCCAGGTCCACAGTAGTTATACCCAGGGATGTGTAATTCCAGTGGCAGTTTGTTTAGAATACCACCACCTCCTCTAATGCATCTCCTAGCATGCAAGTTATGCTACTGCGGTGGTTGTGGACTATGCATGCCCATTATATAGCCAATCGTCGGCATCTATCCAGCTGTTTTGTGTAGCAGGAAAACCATGCCATTTGACCAGTGCTTTATTTCCCCGACGTCTTATGACTCTCTCCACAAGAAGAACATCCGGTTCTGAGCTTTCCTGCAGCTCCTCGGTGTAGAAGCAGCCTGCAGTTTCTTCACCTTTACTGTCATTCAATATATAAGTTCTAGGATTCGTTAGTTGCACCTTTGAAACTGTAAATATTTCAGTTGACCAGTTCGGTAGGTGTGATTTCTCAGATGCCATCTTGTGTTTTGAGATACGCACCAAATCACCTACATAAAATTTCTGTTTGCGTGGATCCAGCATCTTAATGCGACAGTACACCGTATCCATGAGTCCATTATCACGAACATCGATTGGTCTCGTTTTTATTGTGGAATGTTTGGTTCGATTATACCGAGCAGTTATTTCTATGAGGATATCTGTCCATTTGTATGAGCCCTGAAGGTTAAAAAGCACCCACATTCGACCTTTTATTGTTCTGTGCAGAGGTTCCACGATGCTTGCCTTCAGGTGAGTGAATGTTGAATAGTGATGTATTCTGTACTGCTGCATCATGGTCTTGAAATACCTATTGTAGAACTCCCCACCATGATCAGTTAGGAGGTTGTCTGGGCATCAATTCGTCCCAGTCTGTAGCAAACGCTCAAAAACATAGGCAACTTTTCTACCCGTTTTTGTTTTGACAGGTAATGCCCAGGTAAATTTGGAATATGTATCAATAACCATTAAAATATATTTAAATCCATTATTCTCATGAGAATATTCCCTTATATCTACAAGATCAGCTTGCCACAAGTCATCCAACCCTTTAATCATAACATGCCTACGAGGTTATGTTTTGAGTGCTGGTTTGTGCATTTCTCGGACTACTGTCTCCATACTTATTCCATGATACCTCTCTCTCTAAGCTCCGAGATGATTGAAACAACCTCATTCGAATGAGCTGTATTACCTGCAGCAGTTGATGCCATGAGCAGCCGTAGTCGATATATTAGCTCGTTGGGGTCGTCATAATACATATACTGCGGGATTCGATTGTTCACTGCTTTATGTTCAATGTCAATACCATCACCGCTGCTGCTGTTGGTGTTATTGTTGTTTTCGCCTCCAGAAATGGGTTTATAATGGGCTTATATTTCTTGTTGCTCAGGCTTTTCGTGATCTTATGTACACCAGTCATGTGCAGTATTTCACAGTATGCTTCCCTGTCATTAACTGAATAATTTTAAATTTTTTGGTAGGTCTTAAGGAAATAAGATTAATTAAGCCAGGTGTTCTCTCAAACAGCTTATAACCAATCTGTATTGTGTCATCAATTACAGTTATAGGGTCACCGTGGTCTAGGGGTAGCGTCTTTGATTCATAATCAAAACGTCTTCGTCCCGGGTTCGATCCCCGCCACTGCCTAAATTTTGATAAATAATCAGCATTGGCGGCCGAAGACTTCCGGCATAAGAAGTCAGCCTCATTCCCTATCCGCTCCTCCGCCCTCTTTGACGCCTTGTCAAAGAGGGCGGAGGAGCGGATAGAGTTTCAGGGCACTCTCTTGTCCTAGGGGTGGGAAATTACCCCTAAAAGCGGAAGAATCAGCAATGATCAACGACATGAGGATGCAGAAGGCAATGGAAACCACTGCATTAAAGACACGTAACGTGTATCCACAGGACATGTGGCCTGTAATTGAAGAAGTGTCATGATGATCTCTCCATTGGCAAAATATTCCAGAATAGTGCCCCATTCGGATCTCCGGGAGGGGACTGCCAAGGGGGAGGTTACCATGAGAAAAAGATTGAATAATCGACGAAAGGATCACGTTTTACGAGTCGGGGCGTGGAATGTCAGAAGCTTGAACGTGGTAGGGAAACTAGAAAATCTGAAAAGGGAAATGCAAAGGCTCAATCTAGATATAGTAGGGGTCAGTGAAGTGAAGTGGAAGGAAGACAAGGATTTCTGGTCAGACGAGTATCGGGTAATATCAACAGCAGCAGAAAGTGGTATAACAGGTCTAGGATTCGTTATGGATAGGAAAGTAGGGCAGAGGGTGTGTTACTGTGAACAGTTCAGTGACCGGGTTGTTCTAATCAGAATCGACAGCAGACCAACACCGACAACGATAGTTCAAGTATACAGGCTGACGTCGCAAGCTGAGGATGAACAGACAGAGAAAGTGTATGAGGATATTGAAAGGGTAATGCTGTATGTAAAGAGGGACGAAAATCTAATAGTCATGGGCGACTGGAATGCAGTTGTAGGGGAAGGAGTAGAAGAAAAGGTTACAGGAGAATAAGGGCTTGGGACAAGGAATGAAAGAGGAGAAAGACTAATTGAGTTCTGTAACAAGTTTCAGCTAGTAATATCGAATACCCTGTTCAAGAATCACAAGAGGAGGAGGAGGTATACTTGGAAAAGGCCGGGAGATACGGGAAGATTTCAATTAGATTACATCATGGTCAGACAGAGATTCCGAAATCAGATACTGGATTGTAAGGCGTACCCAGGAGCAGATATAGACTCAGATCACAATATAGTAGTGATGAAGAGTAGGCTGAAGTTCAAGACATTAGTCAGGAAGAATCAATACGCAAAGAAGTGGGATACGGAAGTACTAAGGAATGACGAGATACATTTGAAGTTCTCTAACGCTATAGATACAGCAATAAGGAATAGCGCAGTAGGCAGTACAGTTGAAGAGGAATGGACATCTCTAAAAAGGACCATCACAGAAGTTGGGAAGGAAAACATAGGTACAAAGAAGGTAGCTGCGAAGAAACCATGGGTAACAGAAGAAATACTTCAGTTGATTGATGAAAGGAGGAAGTACAAACATGTTCCGGGAAAATCAGGAATACAGAAATACAAGTCGCTGAGGAATGAAATAAATAGGAAGTGCAGGGAAGCTAAGACCAAATGGCTGCAGGAAAAATGTGGAGACATCGAAAAAGATATGATTGTAGGAAGAACAGACTCAGCATACAGGAAAGTCAAAAGAACCTTTGGTGACATTAAAAGCAACGGTGGTAACATTAAGAGTGCAACGGGAATTCCACTGTTAAATGCAGAGGAGAGAGCAGATGGGTGGAAAGAATACATTGAAAGCCTCTATGAGGGTGAAGATTTGTCTGATGTGATAGAAGAAGAAACAGTATTTAGATGAGATAGGGGATCCAGTATTAGAATCGGAATTTAAAAGAGCTTTGGAGGACTTACGGTCAAATAAGGCAGAAGGGATAGATAACATTCCATCAGAGTTTCTAAAATCATTGGGGGAAGTAGCAACAAAACGACTATTCACGTTGGTGTGTAGAATATATGAGTCTGGCGATATACCATCTGACTTTCGGAAAAGCATCATCCACACAATTCCGAAGACGGCAAGAGCTGACAAGTGCGAGAATTATCGCACAATCAGCTTAACAGCTCATGCATCGAAGCTGCTTACAAGAATAATATACAGAAGAATGGAAAAGAAAATTGAGAATGCGCTAGTTGACGATCAGTTTGGCTTTAGGAAAAGTAAAGGGACGAGAGAGGCAATTCTGACGTTACGGCTAATAATGGAAGCAAGGCTAAAGAAAAATCAAGACACTTTCATAGGATTTGTCGACCTGGAAAAAGCGTTCGACAATATAAAATGGTGCAAGCTGTTCGAGATTCTGAAAAAAGTAGGGGTAAGCTATAGGGAGAGACGGGTCATATACAATATGTACAACAACCAAGAGGGAATAATAAGAGTGGACGATCAAGAACGAAGTGCTTGTATTAAGAAGGGTGTAAGACAAGGCTGTAGCCTTTCGCCCCTACTTTTCAATCTGTACATCGAGGAAGCAATGATGGAAATAAAAGAAAGGTTCAGGAGTGGAATTAAAATACAAGGTGAAAGGATATCAATGATACGATTTGCTGATGACATTGCTATCCTGAGTGAAAGTGAAGAAGAATTAAATGATCTGCTGCACGGAATGAACAGTCTAATGAGTACACAGTATGGTTTGAGAGTAAATCGAAGAAAGATGAAGGTAATGAGAAGTAGTAGAAATGAGAACAGCGAGGAACTTAACATCAGGATTGATGGTCACGAAGTCAATGAAGATAAGGAATTCTGCTACCTAGGCAGTAAGATAACCAATGACAGACGGAGCAAGGAGGACATCAAAAGCAGACTCGCTATGGCGAAAAAGGCATTTCTGGCCAAGAGAAGTCTATAAATATTATAATTTGAGGAAGAAATTTCTGAGGATGTACATCTGGATTACAGCATTGTATGGTAGTGAAACATGGACTGTGGGAAAACCGGAACAGAAGAGAATCGAAGCATTTGAGATGTGGTGCTATAGACGAATGTTGAAAATTAGGTGGACTGATAAGGTAAGGGATGAGGAGGTTCTACACAGAATCGGAGAGGAAATGAATGTGTGGAAAACACTGATAAGGAGAAGGGACAGGATGATAGGACATCTGCTAAGACATGAGGGAATGACTTCCATGGTACTAGAGGGAGCTGTAGAGGGCAAAAACTGTAGAGGAAGACAGAGATTGGAATACGTCAAGCAAATAATTGAGGACGTAGGTTGCAAGTGCTACTCTGAGATGAAGAGGTTAGCACAGGAAAGGAATTCGTGGCGGGCCGCATCAAACCAGTCAGTAGACTGATGACCAAAAAAAAGAAGGATGAATACCCAACATGTATGATCTTCCCCTGCTGACGTCGAATGTTCTATCCTTCTGACCGGGGGTGTGACGGATAATGAATTCGTCAATGACAACACTCTCGTTATCGTGTGTTTTTGTTTTTGGCGAGAGCTGTCGGAGAGATTCAGTAACCGGCTGAAAGGTCTGTCTTAGTGTTTGCTGTCGATCCATATGCCCTAACCTCAGCAACCATAATTTCTCACGAACTGCTTTAGGCGATTGAATCACTTTCTGCTTCGTCAACATCTTGGTGTATACTAATCAGACATCTCCGCAGCGTGAGGCATTATATGAAGAGCTTATTTCAATAGTGGTACAAGTCCATTTTTGTTCATTCTGAGATACAGAGTCCTAAAGTTAAATGAGCGCTGAAAAATCTGCAGATTTTTTAGCGCTCATTTATCTTTAGGATTCTGTATCTCAGAATGAAGAAAAATGGACTTGAACCACTATTGAAATAAGCCCGTCACATATCTGGTCAATTTCTTGGCTACTTGGTTACCGACTTCATTAACTAACTCATTTAATGCATTCACCATTCTCAAAAAAGGCTGGTAAAATGTCTCTAATTCCCTGTGCATACCTCCAACTTTATACACAATATCCTGAACTTTCGCATCCATGCACAGGCGATGTTCTGTCTGTGTACACCCATTCTCTTGGGTTGAAAGCTAGACATGCGAGTGAATTTGTCCATGGTGTGGCATATAATGATGTGCTAACCTCTCTTACCTTGTTGTATAAGCAAAAACTCTTGAAAGTTTCGCCTGTACCTATCATCACTCAGTTTTCTTGTTTTATCAGTAACGAGAAACGCATACTGTGAATGATTCCAGCAATCAGCTCATATCTTAACAAAATCATTGAACGACATCTCAGTTCCGATATGTGCCTGTTAAATGTGTTTTAAATTCAGGTTGTCTTGTTTGAAGGCTGTAATGAGGGTTGCTTTATCCGTAACCAACTGTTTGGGTATTCTGGAATATGTCTGTCTTAGGTGAAATACAGCAGCACCCATACGCCGACCGAAACAGAAATATTTTCACATTTGGTCTTGGTTTTCCACAGAAACATCGTCAAATATGAAGACAGTGTTTGGCTTTGCTTTTTCAGGTGGAGGGATATCACCGCTTTCACTGAATGTCGCGTATGTCACACCATCTACACCACACAATATCTCCTGCAATAGCTGATACTTGAGTTGAAACAGTGTTTTTGAGAATACACAAACATGTTCAAATCAGACTCCATAAGCAGAGTCATGAGGACATTAGTCTTCCCACAATTGGATGGACCTACAATAACTGCTCATCTATTATCAGGAAGGAGAACTTCATTCTTCTTCTTCTTCTTCTTCTTCTTCTTCTTCTTCAGGTCTTCTTTTGCATCTTCACAGGACCAGTCACCTATGACAAAGTCCTTGTGATGAGGGTGTTTCACCCAGCCTGTCATGATACTAACTACACCAGGTACCGACAGGTAGTTGACATATATAGAAAAATACACTTGAAAGGATAATAATAGTATGTGTAGACAGCATAGTTCGATCACTTATACGACTGAGCTATATTGACTACACAGAGAAAACAGCTAAATATTTTACCCATGAGGAGTAACTTGATCAATCATCATCTCAATAACTTGTGTAGCACTGAAAAAATTAATAATTGCAATACTTTGACTATAATGAGAGAGGTATGGAATAAAACACAAACATGTTTTGAGATTATATATATACAAATTATTTATTTATTTTAATATCATACATAGGGTGTTGTGTTTCAGGAACATCATTACAATCTGTATGTATCTTCTTCTTTGCACCTGTATAGCATTTACCAAATAAAGCTTTCTGACATGCAATAAATTCAGCGTGTATCTCCCTCAAGCCAATAGATGCCTCACAGTACTCCGGTTTTTCACACACACATTTAATGTGTTTCTCTTTAGGTTCAGCATTCTTGCGCAAACAAAGGTGCTGCTTAAGATCATCACATGTGCACTATGTACATGTAGGGAGTTTACAACATCATTTTATGCAGAGTGTATGCTAGGCAACCAACAGCTCAGTCTGTCCAATGCAAGATGTATGGCATTTTCCAGATTGTATAACTTCATAATGGAGGCATGTCTTAGATAAACACAGTTGTCACCTGATTTCACACATAATGCACAGTCATCATACACTGTTGTAATAGAAAGTGTCACACCAATAAGACGAATGTCTTGGGAGAACGAGTTGAATAATACTCTGTAGTCACCGGCTGACTGATATAACGCTTTGCACGACACGTTTCGTACCAGTCGAACTCGGAAATTGGCACTTTAACACATTTTCAATCTCCATTCTCGCATACAAGCCCCAGACATGATGCACTTCTATAGCAATTTTCACACGTTTCAATCCACTGGGAGTTAAATTGTATGTGGAGGTGAAAAGCATAGGTGCATTCGACGCCTTCTCATTCACAGTATCTGGACTCTGTCGTTGCACTATCACTAGGATGTTCTGCAGGGATGGGTCATATATTGGTAACCAGTACTGATCTCCATCTTAGCATTTAACACCACCAGTGACAGCATTCGATGTGTCGGGGGCAGATCCCGTGTCCTCATGACACAAATCGATGGGTGGGATGGACAACAGCAGCTCCTTGTTCTGCTCCAGCAAGTGGGCTAAGTGCGCTACAGGATCCAATGTGGCCGCTACTGGTTCAGACGTGTCGGAGGTTGTTGCCGCCACAGGTCTAGAGGTTGATGCAGGTCTCAACTGGGTGGCACGCAAGGTTGCTACAGGTCCAGTCATGACAGTGGAGCTAGGAATGTTGGCGCTCGATCCTGCTGGCTTGGACACATCGAGGGCTACTGCTGCTTTTTTGTTCCAGTTGCTGGTATTCTCTTCAGGACCTCATTTTTGTTGAGAGAATAAATTCCAGTTGCCCTGAGACCAGCTTTCTCTTCTATAGATCCATTTTCACCTAAGCTGTCAAGACATGCCTTGATCAATCTGGGAAAGTTACCTTTAGGCACTCTTCCCCAATATTTAGATTTCCTCTGATTCAGAACTCCCACCAACTTTATCCTTAATGTTCTAAAAAAGACAACATCAAGTGGTTAATAGATGTGAGTGAAATCAGGAGGCAGAAGCAGAAATCAGATGTTATTCGTCTCACATTCTTGAATTACAGATGGTGAAATGTGAGAAACTCAGTTGTCACCAAGTATTACTTTTGGCAAATTGCCATCAAGACGACTGAAATTAGGCAGCACAAGAGAATAGAAGTAATCTTCAAATATGGCCTTACTGAGCCAAGAGTACTTTGATCAATTGTACCATGTACCTTCAGGTCCCCCTTCAGCCCAGGAACATTATAAAAAAAAATTGTTGTACTGTAAGATGTCTGACTCAGTAAAAGGATGGTTGCTCATAAAGATTACACAAATGATGCATATTGTGCTTACCGATAAATAGTGTGGAAATCGTATATCTTGATGCGTCACTATTCTGCTATCACACCACTGCTACCCCATTTCCCAAAATTTGTTTTCTGCCAGGACCATCAATAATGTTCATTTCATCATACACTGAAGAGCCAAAGAAATTGGTACATCTACCTAATATCGTGTAGGGGTCCTGCAAACATGCAGAAGTGTCACAACACGACGTGGTATAGACTCAACTAATGTCTGAAGTAGTGCTGGAGGGGACTGACACCATGAATCCTACATGGCTGTCCATAAATCCATAAGAATTTGAGGGATAGGAGACCTTTTCTGAACACCACGTTGCAAGGCATCACAGATATGCTCAATAATGTTCATGTCTGGAGAATTTGGTGGCCAGCGGAAGTGTTTAAACTCAGAAGAGTGTTCCTGGAGACACTCTATAACAATTCTGAACGTGAAGGGTGTCGCATTTTCCTGCTGGAAGTGCCCGTGCCGGTCAGAATGCACAATGGACATGAATGCAGGTGATCAGACAGGATGCTCACGTACATGTCACCTGTCAAAGTCATATCTAGGGTCCCATATCACTCCATCTGCACACTCCCCAAACAATTAGATCCTCCACCAGCTTGAACAGTCCTCTGCTAACATGCAGGATCAATGGATTCTTAAGGTTATCTCCATACCTGTACACGTCCATCTGCTTGATACAATTTGAAATGAGACTCGTTTGACCAGGCAACATGTTTTCAGTCATCAACAATCCAATGTCGGTGTTGACAGGCCCAGGCGAGGTATAAAGCTTTGTATCCTGCAGTCATAAAGGGTACACGACTGGGTTTTCGGCTCCGAAAGCCCATATCGATGACATTTCGTTGAATGATTCGCACACTGGCACTTATTGATGGCCACAGGCGCCGACTCCATGGGGCCTGATGGGGGCCCAAGCCCCCTCAAAAATTCGTTTTGGGTGGTGGAGACCTGCAATAATTTAAGAAAATTATTAGTTATATTATGCTTTGTAAAATCACAAAATTATGTTGCAGTTTTTTACTTTCCTTGTTTGACGATATTTACCTTTTAAAATACATTCAGTAATAAGTTAAAACAAATAATTATTATGGTAGTAAGCAGGTTAACTGAAAACGAGTGGTGTGAATCATGATATTGTTATGGTGGTGCGGGCACACTTTAGAGTTTGTCCCAGTGTGCAAACCTTTGGGTAAAGTCTAGCATCGGCGGGCCAGCGATGTGGCTGTGGCGACATCAAAAGGACTGGAGCAGAAGTGCCTGGAACCCTCCACCTCACGTCAACTTGATGCTTCAAGACATTACGATGCTGTGGCTATATAAAACCCACCTTGCTGTCACAGTCATTCAGTGTGAATAGTGTCATTCAGTGCATGTTGCAGACGAGTTTAGTGTTCCAACTTTATGTGTCTAGTGGACTATTTTATATGCGTATATTTTATTCATTTACTTTAGTCTCTTAGTGAATTAAGTTTGCAATGGATAAATTTGTTACCAAAAAGGCGAGCTTGGAAGTTGATACAGTAAGTTAACCTCCAACAATTATTGTGTCGTCAATTGCTTCGTCGTCTTAAGGCGAGAACTGTTCATAGCTGAAATCTGGACAATCCAGTAATGGAAGATCATTTCAGAAGTCTTGGTTGATCAAATATACATGGCTAGAATATGAAGCAACTACTAAAGAAGTTTTTTGCAACACCTGCAAAGAGGCAGATGCTAAAAATCTATTACAATTTTCTTTAAAAAAAGAAGAGGCATTTACTACCATAGGGTTTTCTAACTGGAAAAAGGCCTTGGAAAAATTCTGTCTTCATGAAAATACGTTTACACATAAAGAAGGTGTTCTGAAACTAAATTATATCACTAACCAAAGTGTGGCCTCCCAATTGAATGAACAGTTAGATAGTGATATGAAGAAAGGCCGTTTGGCTCTTGAGACAATTTTTACTACCGTGCAATTTCTATGCCGACATGGGCTAGCAATTGGAGGGTATGAGGATGTAAACTCAATTTTTTTTCAATTGTCGGAACTTCGAAAGAATGACATACCTCAGTTTAAAGATTGGTTAGTGCGTTCGGGATATAAGTGGACGTCCTACGATATTCAAAACGAGATCATTGATCTACTAGGAAAGTCTGTGTTGAGAAAGTTATTGGCTTCAATAAAGAAGACTGAACGTTTTTCAATTATGGTTGATAAAACAAGTGATTCTTCGATTCACGAACAAGTGTCATCTTGTATTTGTACTGTCGATGATTCCTTAATCATCAATGAAGACTTTATTGGCTTATACGAGACCCCCAACACTGAATCTATTTAGTATTTTAAAAGACGTTTTTGCTTGTCTTGATTTGTCAATGGATAACTTAAGAGAACAGTGCTGTGATGGTGCCCCGAATATGAGAGGCAAATTCAAAAGACTAAAAAAAGTTGGTTTTGGATATACAGCCAAAACTATGTTATGTGCACTGCACTGCTCACAGTTTAGACTTAGCTGTTGAAAATAGTCTCCACCATCTTACGTCTATGAGGGATATTATGGCTTTAGCCAAGGACTTAATAAGCACCATAAGTGAATTCAGCAAAAAGATGGGACTTTTCAGAAGGATACACTGTGAGAGTGCCAACGACCAAGCTGGCCCACAATCCCTTCGCCCAACTCGATGGACTATGTGAGCTTCTAGTATCTTGAGAATATTGAAAAACTTTGAAGAACTTTAGAGTTTTTTGAAACATTTTCTGCAAAGGACAAAACAGAGGAAAGTTACAAATGTGCAGGCGAACTTGAGTCATTGTTACAGTTCGAGACTTACTTTTTTTACATCTTTATTGCCATACAATGAACCCAATAGAGAATGCCAATGAAAAAATTCAATGTCCTCGTCTAAGTGATGCTGATCTGCAAAAAACATACGAAGGCTTGATTTGTATATTGAATGGAAGGTGTCATAGTTCTGAACACTTTTGGAAATTGTGTTTAAAAGAAAAACTTTCATAAGTTGATGATTCTTCACTTCCTCGGAATCGAAGTATACCAGAGAAGTATGAAAACAATGAAGCCAGCTCGTCACACTCTTTCAACACCCCAAAGGAATACTACAAAGCTATTTTCATTGAAGTTTGTGAAACAGTGCAGTCTTGCATTACTGAGTGGTTTACTTCAACTGGACTCACACAGGTCATTGCAGTTGAACAAGAGTGCTTGCTTTTGTAAACAGAGGTGAAACAAATTTAGAAAACTCAACTGGGTTTTTCAAAAATGATCTAGACATTGAGAGACTGCGCTTACACTTGAATATGTTAGCTGATATTGCTAATAAGGAAACAACTGGTCTTAAAAAAAATGCATGATGTAAGAAAGTACATTACACAACAGCCTGCAGTTGGAGAAATGTTATGTGAAGTAGTGCAGTGCAATAGGCTTCTCCAAGTAATTCCACTCGTGACAACAACAGCAGAACAGTCATTTAGCGTCCTTAGATGTCGGAAGTTATATCTCTGATCAACAATGGGACAGAAGCGATTGAACAACTTGGCTGTTATTCATATCCACCGAGATGTTTTGGATGAATTGGATATCCAGTCAGTCATCAACGACTTCATATTCAGTAATGCAGTCAGACGGTCGACATTTGCACCTTTCTAAAGACACTCTAGCCCTAATAATAGCATTTAGCGAAATATTAAAAATCTTTATAAAATAGATAATTGAGTACATACATACCAGCAATGTTAAATTTTCAGTTTCGAAATATTAGTACTAGTTTAGTATTACTAATTTTACTATAGTACCACAGTACTGTATTAGTTATTTAGAAATACTTAAATATTTTTAGGCTCACTATTTATATACTTTTTGACTGAAAGTATTAGGCATACTCCATTAACTGTATTAAAGCATTTACTTTAAGATATTGTTTTTATTTAATGAACCCTGAGCCTTATTCAAGGTAAGCTTAAATTAGCTACTTCACTTATTAATCGAAGTGGTATTACTGTGCCACAGCAAAATTTTATGTTTTTATTCTTTCAATGATAGTTTATAATTTATTTAAATATAATTTCAGTCTTTTCAGAGGTATATATTCGCTGCTCTGTAATAGTCTATAAACGTGATTATTACTGTAAATTAAATTAGCTTTTTACGTAAATACCGTTAGTGCTTATGTTTTGTTTCTTTTTTCAAAGCCAAGAAATGTGTCAGGCTTGTCGAGTTTTCCTGAGTGTCGAGTTTTCCAGAATGTCGAGTTATCGAGAGTCCTAATGTAGTTCATATGTCTCTAAATTGCTTTAAAAAACTTTAAAACTCACTATTTTTCAGATAAAATTTAGAAAATTTCCTGGGGCAAGACCCCTAGTACGACCCCCCTCCAATATTTTTTTAAGTCGACGTCCCTGCTGATGCCCCAGGATTGAAACCTGCAGCAGTTTGCGGAAGGGTTGCACTTCTGTCAAATTAAACGATTCAGTCGCAGTTGGTACTATTCTTGCAGGATCTTTTCCGACTGCGGCGATGTCAGAGATATGATGTTTTACCGTATTCTTGATATTCACAATACACTCGTGAATTGGTCGTATGGAAAAATTCCCACTTCATTGTTATCTCGGGGAAGTTTTGTCCCATCACTTGTGCGCCATCTATGACACCATGTCCAAATTCACTTAAATCTTGATGACCTGCCATTGTAGCAGCAGTAACCGATCTAACAACTGCGCCAGACAATTGTTGTCTTAAATAGGCATTGCCGATCACTGGGCCATATTCTGCCTATTTATATATCTCTGTATTTGAATACGCATGCCTATACCAATTTCTTTGGCCCTTCAGTGTAGTTCATTATCAGCTCTGTAAGAACACTAGCCAAAAAAGTTTCTAATTCTTAAAATAATCCTCTTTAGTTTCATTTCACACTGCTGCTGTATAACGTTTGATGTATTCACACAGGCTTTCAGATAAGCTTCCCGTCTGTCATTTGAGAAACTACCAGGTCCGTGCCCTTCCAGGCATACTATTCTTGAATCGTGTTTCCACTACGCCCTTTCGATCATGAAAAGGGTTTACTATCCAACAAATCTCAAATAATGTGAAAGGAAAACGCCATTCTGAGAATATTTTGATGCATTCTGGATATATATTTTCGTCTTCCTTGGTTAAAATGTGTGGTCGGCTGAATATCCTGGAATGATTTCCTTTTATGCAACTTTAAATTTTTAACCAAATGCCATATTTCTCAGCTTGTTTCCTATAACTGAATCCAGCTTTTAAGGTAAAGGCACCAGTAGTTGACACCTTAAGAAATGAAACTACTTTAATTTGATATTTATGAATACAAGTGGTTGTTGGGCAGAAACACAATTAATCTTCAGGTTATTTGATCTTTTGTGATTTGATATTAATTATAATTCACTATGTTAAGATACATTAAATGGTAAATAAAAATTATAGGAAAAGTATAAGTGCAGTCATCAGTAGTTGACACTAGTGAGACACGAAAGTTTCAGTAGCTGACAGGAAAAATATTCAGTAGTTGACACTAAATAAATAACTTTAGTCTACACATCACAGTCAATACTGTTTTGGAATTCATATTTCAAATGTTCATTAGTGATATTTGAGAGTGGTGGACTAATAACACTAACATCATTTTCATCAACATAAAAAACTTTTTTCTGTCAGTTGCAAGATTTTAGAGCCATTACTTTTATTTCACCATCCTCAAACACACGCTGGACAATACAAACATATTTGAAATATCTCTTCTTTCCAGGAAAAGAAATAAGAAGAAATTCACCATTTTTATAAAATTTATTCGTATTTTCTTCTTTGTTTGCTGTTTCTTTTACTGTTATAATTGTTCGATCAGAATTGTCATCTTCCTTTGTCTCAGATGTCTGCAAATCACTATCAGGGAGCATACTAATGTCATCCACACTGCTGCCTGACTCACTACAGTCTTCATCTTCAGAATCTGAGGACACTGAAATTGTTGTTTTCTTGTGCACTTTCGGCTTTCTATGATGTTCTGCTTTAGTTTGCTTCTTGGGTATCTTAGCAATCTCAGAATGTTCTTTCTTTTGTTTTCGTGTTTCTGCTCTCTCAGCTTTTGGTCTTTCTCTTTGTAACTTCAGTTGTTCACTCTTAGAATGGTATTTGTGCCACTGGTTGGATGTCACAACACTTGGAAGTTTTTCTCTTAATCTTATTTTCTCTTGTTTTCCTGTATTCTGTGGCCAAAATAATGCATGCTTGAATGGGGAGGGGATTAGTTGGTCCCATGATTTCCTATGAATATTTCCGCTAGAAGCACACTAAGGAAAATCAGAATTTTTCATTTAATTTTTGGGTGTGACACATTGGTCTGTTACATTAGTCTCCTCTCTTTCATTATTTTGGTTGTTGCTTGCCAAGCTTTTCATGTCTTCCTGTTTTATTTTCGATTACTTCATTATTTTGTTTTCCATCTGGGTGGGCATTTCCTTCCTCCACTTCTTTATTTTGATTTGCCACACAGTTGTTTGTGTCATCAACAGATTGGGAAAGGATAGAATTATGACAATCATTTTTAATTTCCTTCCAAAACAAAAATAAAGACTGGGCATTTATATTTCTTCCCACACATCACTAGAAGATTCAAAACATGAAAGTTTATCTTTCCCAATGTATGTTTCTAGAACCTCTAATCCAACTCTTAAGTTTAATTTTTCAGAAGTGGCAGTTCTGTGAGTAGTAAGTATAACATCATCACTCACTGTTGGAATTTTTGAGTAGTCTACAGCCTCTGAATTCCATGGAACAAGTCCAGTTCTCCTAAATCCATTCTGCAGGACAGACAGTTTAATGAACTCATCCAAAGTTTGTTCCAGTAAGGGTGTAAAATGGATCTTCTTAAGCACTGGTTGATCCAAATGTTCCAATCTCCACTGATGTACCTTGTTTTTCCAACTTTCCTTTAACAAAAGAAAGACAGCACCATACATAGGTTGAAGAAGATGTGTAGAATTTAGAAGCAAAGCTACAAGTATTACCCCATGCTCATTACAAAACTTATTAGTGTGTAAGGTGAGTTGTGACACGTGGCCATCAATAAACACAATGACTGGCAGTGGTATTTTCTTTTCTAGAAGGTAAGGATGGAAAACATTCGTTATAAATTCAAAGAATAATGGACCTGTCACCCAACCTGTTTCAGATTTACCTATTCCCCAATGTTTTTGTACACTTTATGCTAGTTCCTGTGGTATTCCAATGTACCGGGTGATCAAAAACTCAGTATAAATTTGAAAACTGAATAAATCATGGAATAATGTAGATAGAGAGGTACAAATTGACACACATGCTTGGAATGACATGGGGTTTTATTACAACCAAAAAAATACAAAAGTTCAAAACATGTCCGACAGATGGCGCTTCATCTGATCAGAATAGCAATAATTAGCATAACAAAGTAAGACAAAGCAAAGATGATGTTCTTTACAGGAAATGCTCAATATGTCCACCATCATTCCTCAACAACAGCTGTAGTTGAGGAATAATGTTGTGAACAGCACTGTAAAGCATGTCCGGAGTTATGGTGAGGCATTGGCGTTGGATGTTGCCTTTCAGCATCCCTAGGGATGTCATTTGATCATGATACACTAGCGACATCAGGTAACCCCAAAGCCAATAATCGCACGGATTGAGGTCTAGGGACCTGGGAGACCAAACATGTCGAAAGTGGCGCCTGAACACACGATCATCACCAAATGACACGTACAAAAGAGATCTTTCACGTATCTAGCAATATGGAGTGGAGCACCATCCTGCATCAACATCGTACGTTCCAGCAGGTGTTTATCAGTCAGGTTGGGGATGATGCGAATCTGTAACATATCGGCGTACCTCTCACCCATCACGGGAGCAGTTACAAAACCAGAACCACGCATTTCCTCGAAGAAAAAAGGCCCGATAATGGTAGATGTGGTAAATCCAACCCATACCATGACTTTCTCGTCGTGCAATGGAGTTTCCACGACCTTTCTAGGATTTTCAGTAGCCCAAATTCTGCAGTTGTGGGCACTGACAGACCCTCGGATCGTGAAATGAGCTTTGTCGGCCCACAACACGTTACTCAACCAATCTTCATCTTCTGCCATCTTTTGAAGCTCCCACACTGCAAATTCCCTCCACTTCACTAAATCGCCAGGTAACAGTTCATGATGCCAATGGATTTTGTATGGATAGCATCGGAGGGTACGCCTCAGTGCCAACCAAACAGTAGTGTATGGAATGCCGGTGCGACGTGAGACTGCATGAGCACTGACTTCCCCACGCATAGACGTACCCGCTAGTCTCCATTTCTTTCTGAACTGTCTCAGCAGCATTACACCTTGTGCTCGGTCGGCCACTATGGGGTCTATCGTCTAAACAACCCGTGGCTTCGAACTTCGAAATCATTCTCACCACAGCTGCATTTGTCAACGGACCTTTACCCGTTCGAATCCCATTCCTATGGCGATAGGATCGTAACGCTGAACTAGCACATTCCCCATTCTGATAATACAGCTTCACTAAAAGTGCCTTTTCAGGCACGTCAACATGCTGTGACTGCTGGCGCATCTGATTCTCTCTCTCATTACAGCTCCTTTTATACACGATTGTCATGTACAGTCACTGACGTTTTGCTTTCCAGCGCCATCTGTCGGACATTTTGTGAACTATGTTTTTTTTTGTTCTAATAAAACCCCATGTCATTACAAGCATGTGTATCAGTTTTTACCTCTCTATCTACATTATTCCGTGGTTTATTAAGTTTTCAAATTTATACTGACTTTTTGATCACCCGGTATTTAAACACTGTCAATGGAGGTGCTAAATCACCATTTGCATTTCCAGTCAACAAAACCGTTAGACATTCTTTCTTGTCACTATTCACATGCTGCTACACATTTTTTTCACCTTTCGGGGCCAACACTTTGTTTCCGTTGGCGTTCAGAAAGAAAGCAGTTTCATCTAAATTTAAAACTCTTTCGGGACTTTGAAGAATTGACTTAAAATTTTTCTCTGTTCAATATTTATCTATCTCATCAAACCAGTTTCTTATAGCTATGTAGGGTATCACCTACTGGATCTATACATGCAATGATAAATTTAACACAAACTCCACAGAGCTAAGCTTACGAGGAGACAAGAAATGAAAAAGGTATTAAAAAAGTTGTTGGACTCAGTAGTTGACAGATGTGCCAACTACTAAAAATAAGGAACATATTAGCACTAGTACTTGACAGCTGATCCCTGACCATACCATAACCTAAATTCACAAATATTTCACAAATTTGCTTACTTTGTTTAATACTGGAACCATCTAAAAAACTATACACAAAAAACAATAATATCTTATGTTTGCTTTGCCGCATCAAAAAACTTACCTCCTTATCGATTTCGAGAAGAAAATCAACGAAAGCAGAGAAACACAAACACACTGTTAAACTTAAAACAGAAGCACACACTTCAAGATGGCTGCTAGAAAAATATGATAGTTATCAAAATACACTGTAGATGGCACCACCATACAACAACAGTAAAAAATCTGTCTCTGAATAAAGCGATTTTCTTATTTTAAGAACTTTTATTTTAAAGTGTCTTCTACTGGTGTTCTGTCGACTACCGGTGCCTTTACTTTACATCGGCAATTTTCCAAATTTTCATCCAGAAAATCACTACAAGTCTTAGCACCAACAGTTCTAGACCATGGTAGTATACCCAGTTTGCCTGCAATCAAATTAAGAATAGCATTTACTTCCTATGTGTCCTTTCAGCAGTTCAGTAAGGAAAATAAATAATATTTTATGCATTTAACTTTTAACTTGGAGCAGGCATGTAACTTGGGACACACTGTACCAAGTTAGTATCAAAATGTCAATTTAGTGATTTTTTTGTTTCCCAGACAATAATAGGTTAGCACACATGAAAACTTAATGAGGCTACATTCTGTCATATAATAGCGGTTATGTTTGATGTTATCATATACACTCCTGGAAATTGAAATAAGAACACCGTGAATTCATTGTCACAGGAAGGGGAACCTTTATTGACACATTCCTGGGGTCAGATACATCACATGATCACACTGACAGACCCACAGGCACATAGACACAGGCAACAGAGCATGCACAATGTCGGCACTAGTACAGTGTATATCCACCTTTCGCAGCAATGCAGGCTGCTATTCTCCCATGGAGACGATCGTAGAGATGCTGGATGTAGTCCTGTGGAATGGCTTGCCATGCCATTTCCACCTGGCGCCTCAGTTGGACCAGCGTTCATGCTGGACGTGCAGACCGCGTGAGACACGCTTCATCCAGTCCCAAACATGCTCAATGGGGGACAGATCCGGAGATCTTGCTGGCCAGGGTAGTTGACTTACACCTTCTAGAGCACGTTGGGTGGCACGGGATACATGCGGACGTGCATTGTCCTGTTGGAACAGCAAGTTCCCTTGCCGGTCTAGGAATGGTAGAACAATGGGTTCGATGATGGTTTGGATGTACCGTGCACTATTCAGTGTCCCCTCGACGATCACCAGTGGTGTACGGCCAGTGTAGGAGATCGCTCCCCACACCATGATGCCGGGTGTTGGCCCTGTGTGCCTCAGTCGTATGCAGTCCTGATTGTGGCGCTCACCTGCACGGCGCCAAACACGCATACGACCATCATTGGCACCAAGGCACAAGCGACTCTCATCGCTGAAGACGACACGTCTCCATTCGTCCCTCCATTCACGCCTGTCGCGACACCACTGGAGGCGGGCTGCACGATGTTGGGGCGTGAGCGGAAGACGGCCTAACGGTGTGCGGGACCGTAGCCCAGCTTCATGGAGACGGTTGCGAATGGTCCTCGCCGATACCCCAGGAGCAACAGTGTCCCTAATTTGCTGGGAAGTGGCAGTGCGGTCCCCTACGGCACTGCGTAGGATCCTACGGTCTTGGTGTGCATCCGTGAGTCGCTGCGGTCCGGTCCCAGGTCGATGGGCACATGCACCTTCCGCCGACCACTGGCGACAACATCGATGTACTGTGGAGACCTCACGCCCCACGTGTTGAGCAATTCAGCAGTACGTCCACCCGGCCTCCCGCATGCCCACTATACGCCCTCACTCAAAGTCCGTCAACTGCACATACGGTTCACGTCCACGCTGTCGCGGCATGCTACCAGTGTTAAAGACTGCGATGGAGCTCCGTATGCCACGGCAAACTGGCTGACACTGACGGCGGCGGTGCACAAATGCTGCGCAGCTAGCGCCATTCGACGGCCAACACTGCGGTTCCTGGTGTGTCCGCTGTGCCGTGCGTGTGATCATTGCTTGTACAGCCCTCTCGCAGTGTCCGGAGCAAGTATGGTGGGTCTGACACACCGGTGTCAATGTGTTCTTTTTTCCATTTCCAGGAGTGTATGTTGGAACTGTGGAGCAAAAGTTCTTCAATGATTTATTTCAGAGGGGCTGAAAAGTAAAAAATTTAATAATTATATTTGTTACTTAGTTCTAAAAACACCCAGTCAAACCGAGAAAATGTTCAGCTCTACTTTTGAGAGACATTCACATAAACACAACAAAACTCACCTAATATGGGTGCCAACTATGAAGATTTGAATATAACATATCACGTTTGCCCAAGTTAAGAAGTATGTTCCAAGTTAGCTCACTTCACGGTGTCGTTGGTAAAAATGTTGAGATTGTGGCAATGACACAAGCGTCGAACAACGTAGGTGACGATTATGAAGAAACACACACTTGAGCCACTCAGTATAAGTAATGTGGTAGATATAACAAGGATATCTGACGTGACTCAGTTCGCCGATATTGGCACGAAAATACACTCATTTTAATAATTTTTTCCGTTGATGGTCTCGTGCCTCTACAACAAATACCGACAGTCGTTTTAGTGAGTTCGGTTGTCGATTGTTTAATAGGTGCATAGAGCACGTTGTTACCCCTGCAAAGTAGAGTTTCTCTTTTGTTCGTATGTTGTTTACAGGTGCCGCATTTGTTTTGAAAACATTTTTGAAGCTGAATATGTTTTCCTATGATAAAAAATTGTAGTTATGTCGACTGGGATGCTTAGTTTTTATAGAAAGTTTCTCGTGACGTGCACCTCATCCAAAACAAATATCCGCCTCGTTACATATTCGGTTCTGAAATCAAGACGAAAATGTGTGAAAAGTTGTGTCCTGTATTCTCAGATTCGTGGAAAGAAGGACGATTCAAATTTATCACATTTGTTTGTGCCTGTACCTATAAAACCGAATCCAGATGACATCAATGTTGGAGAAGAGTTGACAGGCACTCTTAACAAACGTGATTTATTGAAAGTGTTAAACCAATTTTATCAGAAGAAAGAAATCAAACTACTCGCCTTAGAAAATGGGCTAGACAGTAAGTGTAAGTCTATTTTAAAAAACCCACACGCAGATGGCTTTGTAGTCTTTTGAAATAATTTTCTGTTTCAGGTTACCTCCTGCATCAGGCTTATGTTAACTTTCGTCAGTATTGCGTGGAAGCAGCTACACTGCCTGTCGACCTGCACGTTGTTATAAGTGATATTTTACAGGGCGCAGGACATATTGATGACATATTTCCATATTTCATACGTCATGCGAAACAAATGTTCCCACATCTTGACTGCATGGACGATTTAAAGAAAATAAGTGATCTCAGAACGCCTGCCAACTGGTAAAACTAATGACATATTTTTATGTAGGTAGTTTATGTGATTGGTATAGTTACCATACAATACAAATGGTGGGTTCGTTTGGTGGAGGACGGGTGCGGGTGGGGGGAACAGCATCAGTCTTATGGCAGATGAATTATATATTGAATGATAATGTGTGTGACATAAAGGTATGTCACCTTTAACGTGCATATGATACATCTTGTGAGAAATAGATTCTAATCTCCATTTTCAATATAATGAAAATGTTTTGTGTCCACAGTGTGACTATTCATCTTCTCATTTGTTAAGAAAGAAGGAAAAGTTTGAGAGAGGCATGTTATTATTACCTGTGTAAAGAATTCTGTTTACTTTTGCGGATAGATATTTAAGACCTGCTACAGTTACAAAATCAAACAATGTGGGATCTTTAACAACATGGATTGAGCTTACTGTGAGGAAATTCTGCCTATGTTAGGGGATAGAACATATTCAGAGATTGACAAAAGTGAGATTTTGGTGGCATTCTTTCTGACGCATTTTCCAATTTTTTTAAGCTTCAAAATTGCCCTTTCACACATCACTACCTTTTGTTCTAAAGGAAGATTGTTAACAAGTCTTTAGCCTTTTGAATCACACATTATTTTCCTTATCATGTATGGAAATTTGTCCCTCTTCGTGTTATCCAAAGTGTTTTCCTTGTCTGTTTAGCTCATACATACAGACATGATCTTAATAAATCTCTCTCCTAATGCCCGTAACAGCCATATAGCATATCTTGACCACTTCTTTTTTTGATTAAAATTGTTTCCCACACATGATGCAGAAATACAGGAACTACGCATAAGTAGTGGGAGACACACTTCATGGGAGAGAGGACCGCCCACTCTCACACACCACCTACCCAAGTCTGATTAGCACCTGTTTAAAGCAGTGCATGTTAAATATAACTGTTTGCTAACTATAGTTATTGAAGTAGAATACTGCAGAATTTGAGTGCTGCTGAGAGAAGTGTGATTATTGATAGTGGTCAATTTTAATATTTCATTTGTCACAAAGTATGTTGGGTTTGTTGTACTGGAGAAACGGAAATGAAAGAAAATTGAGCCTCATAAGAGATTCCCATAATGTGGGAGATGACTATTCTTGAATACTTTTATTTGTGTTAAAGTAGAACTAACTAGTGGTGTAACAGAAGTTAAAAAATACTTCAGTGATCAGGGGCTCAAGGTGAATGTCACCAAGTCTCGACTACTGACATTTAAAACAGGCAGTTCTTATCACAACAATATGAATAGTGTATGTAATATCTCTGCAACAGAAAATGGTAACTGTAAATTCCTGTATATGTTGATGAAAATTTGTGGTGGACATACCACATTAATTTCGAATGCGGAAAAGTCAGTAGTGCCATATATCTCCTCAGCCAACTCGCAAAGATAGTTCCTAGCCAAGCACTGAAATTAGTATATTATGGAACACTTTACCCCTTTCTGAATTATGGGATTGAACGATGGGCTGTGCAGCTGATGTACATTTAAAAAGAATACTACTACTACTGAAAAGAGCAATAAGACTTATACATGGGATGGGACATAGAGATTCATGTTGTGAAGTGTTTGTGCAGCACGGATATCTGTCAATATATTCTCTGTATATCTTCAAAATAGTTGTATTTTTTATAAGTCAACCAACAGAAGCTATCAAGGACAGTGATGTACATGATCACAACACTAGAACGAAGTGTAACTATTTCCGTAACAGAACAATGTTAAAAATGAATGATAGAATTCCATATATCAGTGGTTTGATTTGGTATAACAAGCTACCAAACTCTCTAAGAACGCATACAGGAAATGTTTTTAAAACAAAATCTTTTCTAATAGCAAAATGTTTATATTCTTTCACTGCATTTTAAGATAGTGATTGTAGCATGAGGCATTAGCACATCAGTTTTAATGTGATAAATGTAAAAAATAGACGTAAGAAGCAACAGCTACAGAATATAGTGTATTTTATAAGTATGAATATAACCGTAGTATTAAGTCTGACGTTTGCAAAAGCCATCATTACGATGGCTCCACGCAAAGAAAATGTAAATAAATAAATAAATTTCCTGAAGGAGTTATGTATAGTTCCAGTTGGGCAGACAAGTATACCGTGTATCAGTGGCTGCAGAACTATAGAAACTGCATATTATGACATAAAGTGTGGACCTATGTAGTGCTCATAGCAAAATAGCTCCAGATCAGGAACTTTATACTGTTGGTCATGGGTGGTGGCATGTATTATAAGCATGCCTGGTTTGGATGATTAGTTTATTGGGTAGATGACCAAATGTGTTGATGCTGCCATCTAATAAAGTTAACACTAAATTACTTGCATTTGTTCTTGCTTTAGCATTTAGAACATATTTAAAGCGAAAAACCAAGGAGTTTGGTTGTTTACGGTAGTCTGAAATTGTATGTGAAAGTTTTAACACGTCATGAAAGCTTCATAGCGGGCTTAAGAGTATAGAAAAAAAAGATTATAAAACATAATGTTCTGGTGACAAAAAAATTAAGTAATAAAAGCTGCACAATTTGTCGTAGAATGGAAAGTGCACTCATTGTGTTTGTAACATTGCAGAAGCAGCTCAATTATTAATTTACAATGCTTATAATAATTGTAGAGTGCTGATGGTGGTCCATACTGCACAAATGGTTTAAGTGCTGTGGGAGGGAATGCCATTTCTAAAACATTTTGGGATTGAAAAACATTAGAAACTGGATGATTACTGCTTTTGACAGAATTGTAGATGACCTTTACATCTGAACGTGACACATCTAGGCTTACCAACACTGATTAAATATGTAATTGTTAGTGGTAAGGTGCTCTTTTTAGAAGTTTTTATAGGGTGGGAGGTGTTTCTTTTCAGTTTGTCACACCACTTATTGACAAACTCCTATCCAACAATTTTTTTACCGTTTAACTCACTGCAGGAATCTTTGGGAAAAATATATTTTGTTGAACAAAAGTCATTAAGAGTTCTACTTGTTACAGAGCTAATGTGTGTTTGACTGTCAGATAACCACTGACAATTTATTTTTATTTTGGAAGGTATCCAAATGCAAGGTCATTAACAAGGAGAATAGTATTCCATGCAGGGCCTACAAACAGTGGGAAAACGTACCATGCACTTGAAAGGTTCCTCGCTGCAAAATCAGGAATATATTGTGGCCCCCTGAAATTACTGGCATCTGAAGTTTTCAAGAAAGCCAATGAAAGGGTAAGTTTTTACTTTTCTTACAAATTTATGTCAGTGTACTTTGGTACTATGTATCAACAGGAAAGTTCACTTGAAAAAACTTTGAAGAAACAGAACAGAACAGGAAAATTCACTTCAGAAAACTGTGAAGAGATGTAACAGTTGATGTACATTCCATCAGGAGGCGAAATTTTAAGGTCTGTCAATAAGACACATATTAAAGTATGAACAACTAACTTCCATGACGGGAGTGACTCAACTGTTGTGAAAGCAAGGGGAGACAAAGATGGAGCATCAGAGAGAATATGGTATACATTGCAAACACTCACCATAGATGACAGAACAGAGTGAGAAATGAACACGAATTAAGAGGAAGAAAAATGAATTATTGTAGTTTACAAGTAGGACGAAATCAGAAAAGAGAGTGGGAAGATAACCAAAGGCCAAAGGTAGTGAGGGTGGGTGGGGGTCGGGGGAGGGGTTGCATGAAGATAAAAAAGTAAAAGGTTATAGAAAAAATGAATAAATAAATAAAATGTAAAAAATTAATAAGAAAGTGGTGATTTGTGTTAACAGGGATTAAGTACAGGAGAGAAGTGGGATATCAACATACGCTAGATAGCAAGTTCCCATCCCCAGAGTTCAGGGTGGTGAGAGGATCCAAATAGCATGTGTGGTGTAGCAGACTTTAGGGTACCTGGATTCGTGTTACAGAGCATCCTCGGCAACTGTGGACTAGGTGGCCGCATAGTAGACTGTTTGTTGCTTCGTACCTTTTCATGCACTCAACCAGCTTAGTGATTGTTATTCCTGTAAAAACATGTTGCAGTGAACATGGGTTGTTTGTTAAATGATGGCAAGGTTTCACCTGTTGTTCTGTCTTAACTGTTGTAACATTTATCAAGATCGAGGGTGAAGTAAGTGATAGTGGGTGATGGTATAGTGAGATGTAGGGGATATTATGGAGGTCAGGAGGTTGACAGAAGGCGGACTATGGGTGATTCGAGAGGTATCTGGGACAGACCAAACTCTAAAATGAGGTAACTGCTCAACTGCCCAGTTTATCATCTATCAACAAGAGCAGTAGATATGGAAAACATTAACCTATAGTAACATAAATTTTTTTCTCACCGCCTTCAAAATTTTGTATAACTGCGCACAAAAGGAAATAAGTTTACCTCATGAACAAATCTCTGTATGACATTTAGGGTATACTTGTTTTTAGGAATCACCCATCTGCTTTGACCCATGATATAGTTGTGCTGTACTGTGATATGTTGTGTGACATCATCGAGCCATAGTGTGTTTGTTTTGGAGTGGAAGTGAAATGTTGTTGTAGAGGATGTAGTGTATGAAGAGGTGACATGCTCTAGAAATTTAATTATGGGTGGTGATGTGTATGTGAGGTATGCTCATGTGTCAGTTAGTGTGCTTTAGTCATCGTGATGTGGAGTGCACAAATTACATGATGAACAATGGAGTATTTTATGTAGAGTATTATCATATAAAACAGAAGATGTTGTAGGTACCTGGATAAAACTGAGTAAGTGGTCAGTGTTTTTAATTAAATCATGGGAGAAGGTATATGGACCAATATTTGTTAATATATCGAACATCTGACTATATTGTTTACAAACATTGATCCACCTGCATTTTCCCATGATTTAATTAAATAAATTATCCTAATTAAAACACAGTGATCTACTTACAATGTTTATTGAAAACTATTTTCTAAAGGGTTGTGCCATCTTGTTCTATCTGACTCATCATTTGATTTTTTCACCTCCCATAATTCACCACACATACAGTAGTTACCAACTGCAACATGCGACAGAAAAGCTGCAGACACTGTAAGTGCACTTTACCCAAGGTTGTGCTGTATAGGTGAACGTGATATTTATTGGGATACCAACTTTTGTAGTTGGGAGGGGTGGGGGTGGGGGAGGAAGGGCGGGGGGGGGGGGGGGGGGGAGGGGGGACAGAACAGAACAGGAAAATTCACTTGAGAAAACTGTGAACCGTTGACGTACATTTCATCAGGAGGCGAAATTTTAAGGTTGAACTGGGGACTGGACACCAGCTTTTGTATTTGTCGGGAGGAGGATTATTGGTATTTTGCTCTGAGGTTGAGCCATGCAGGTGAACTGGAGATTTAGATACTAGCGATTGTAGTTGTGTGTGTGTGGGGGGGGGGGGGGGGGGAGGGGGGCTATGTGTAGGGTTGAGCTATATAATTTAACTGGAGATTGGAATACTGTGATCTGATGGTGTGTTTTGTATGGTTTTGTTGGGTTTCATTTTTTGGCTGTTTCAGGTGTTTCATCTTGAATGGTATTGTTTTTATTATTGAATTTTTAGTTTGACCCTGCCCAAAACCCACTTTTTCTGCAGTTTTTGTTCTGATTTTATTGGTTTTAGTCTGCACATTGTTTCGCATGGTATTCATATTTTTGTGGGTATTATGATCAGTGTTTTGGTTGCCATGTTTGATGCGTTTTAAGCAGGGATTTTTGGCATGGTGGTGACGTCATCGATCAGACCTTGTTGCTGACAGGATCTTAAATTCTGCCTTCCTTACTTTTTTCATATGATTTATCAACAAATCTATTAAGTTCCACCATCATTATTTATGAATATAACTGTTACCAAAGTATTAGCCAGAATTTGCCTCCTGAGATGCCAACTGGCTCCCATAATGATATTTGATACTTTGAAAACGGTATCAATTTGCACTGATTTATTTGCTGTTGCTTCTCCATTCTCCTCCTCAGTTCACTTTCCCTAATTTTCTCACTTATGATCTGCATTGTATACATCTCTTCATCAGTGTTATACTTCTGTTATTATTTCCTCTCTCATATATTTCAATTCCACATAATATTTTTCTTATTATTTATTCTCATTAATTTTAAGGTTTTTTTGGTTGCATATTATTATTCTGGTATCTTGCACGAGTACGCTCTTGATCCTTGTTTTTAGATGATTTATTATTTTGTGGAGTGTTTTTGAAACATCATGGGACCGGAAAAGACCAAGCAGTTTTTGAATGTACAGACTTGTTTCATTCAATTTTAAAGAGTCAGAGATTATGTAAGTATTGTTCAGAAAGCTGAATGAAAACAGCAAATACAAAAGGCACTATAAATAAACGCATGATTCGGCATGGTGTAACAAATTAAGGCACACTGCATAGGGAAAGGCAGCTGTTACATTAAGAACCATTTGAATAAATACACGAATCGACTTATGTGATGTTACAGCATTATACTGAGACAATGACAATCAGTATAATAGGGACTGTGTAGCAAATAAGTGCCAACATAATTTTGATAGTTTCAAACAGTTGCTGTAAGCCAAGAGATAGATTGCCAAACAAGAGCTGACACTGGCTGTATGCACAATAAAATTGAACATTTCAGCGTCGTATCCAGTTTTATAGCTGTCAGTGGAGAAGTACTGTCTGTGGTAGTGGAGCACAGGATGCAGTTGCTCTCTGTGAGCATTCATCTCTCTCAGTCCTCAAAATGTATGGGTACTAGAAGCATCTGCAAATCTCATCAATTTCATTTGTTCCCATTTTCTTGTGGTGAAATGCTTAATATTTAGAACTTCAGTGGCGATGGGTCATTGATGAGTCTGTCAGATACTTCCTTTCCTATGTCTAATAAGTGGATACTCCTTTTCTTTCTTACATATTAATAATATTTGTCTGTGGGTCTTGTCCATATAACAGTTTCACTTGGAGTTAGTGACAAGAGATTTCTGGAAAAACAGTATCTGTTCTCTCTGCAGTAGTTCTCTTCATTCTTCCCAGGAATATTTAATAGAAAACTATGATCTCCAGTATTGTTGATCTAGCAGTGAAAAATCAATCATATATGTCTTCATACAGTAGGAAAGCTCTGCTAGAAAGTAAATAATTTATGTGTAAAGGAGACCACTCACCAAATAGCAGAAGCTTTGAGCCATCATCAGATGCATACGAATGTAGTGGCGGGCCGTGCAAAATATGCCGGTGTGCTACAGTGAGGTGGCTATAGCCTTATCTCTTACAGTATTAGTAACTGTAACTAAATTGAATATACTGATTTTGTGTATACAGATTGAACTATTTGAACATAGACTAAAGTCTATGATTGATAGTTTACCAGTTTGGGGAATTAAGAAGGGAAAAAAATGGCACCTGCAGAAATCGAACCCAGGTCCGCAAATTACCAGTCTATGCTATAGACAACTTGCCAAAGATGGAGTTTTGATAATGGCACTTTAAAAATCACTCATACTATACACTTACACGGTGCGCTAATGCAATTTCAAAGAGAGATACTGACCTTTTGAATTCAGTCGTGTGAGGTAAATGATTGACTTCAGATTAAATATTCGCTCAAAACATGATCTGCCCTTCCTAAAGCCACCCTGATATTCACATAAATTTCTCTCCAGCATTGTTTCTACTCTGGTATAACCTTGGGAAATTGTTATAAGCAACTGGTTGCAAAGAAAACCCTCTGTTGTTAACATCTTGTTTATTGCCTTTCTGATGTGGAAGATGTATCAGGGCCATCTTTCACTCTCCTGTGAGATTTTCGGTTTTCCAGGTTTTCTCAGAGATTAATTTTAGCTCTTTCTTTTAAAAATTTTTTTGGTAGAGACCATTTCAAAAGTTCTGCTGTAATAGAATCTTCTCTACTAACTTTATAAGGTTTTTATAACTTCTTCAATTTTTTTGATAGTTGGGGGTAAATCTTCTTATAGATTTTTATGAGTGAATTGGTTCTGGACAGTTAAGAAGTTGATCAAAATTATCTTGCAAGTATTTCAAAATTATCAGTGTTATGTAAGCCAAAGTGGTGAGCCTTACCCCATGCTCTTCTGTTGTTAGACTTCCTTTTGAAGTACATCTACCTACCTTTTTAAATCTCAGTTTCTCCTCTAAGGGACTACTGGGAAAGGAGCTCTTTAGTAGATCACCTAACAATCATACACGGAAAACACTGTCATACTGCCATAGCCTTTTAACTAGTAAAAGTAGTAATTTAACAACATTGAATATATTAATTATACATATGTGAGTTGAAGTAATATTTTTAAATTTTGTAACTAATAGTGTAACATTATGAGGAATGAAAGAAATTGAAAATAGAATGACATCAGCAGGAATTGAACCAGGGTTCACAATTACCGATAAGTGCTTTTTGCCACTCGCCCACAGTGCCATCATGACAATGAGTCTTTAAAAAGTCATCATACTCCATGCTTGCACAATATGCTACATGCATCTTCAACGAAAAGTACTGACCTGGTACAGTGAGCAATATGGCACTAGTAGTGCCACCAGGGATGATATCACAACAAAGTGTGTGCAGTAGAAAACAGACAGCTGCAACCCATTCGCTGAGTTGATCATACTGTGGCTGAATATTTCAGAACTCAACATTGGTTTCTAGATATTGCACAGAGTGCGCTACAAAACATTTTTTTATCCATTTTATTTGCATACCAGCGTGCATTTGAAGAGAACTGACATAATTTACATGAAATTTTCAGCTTGCATTCGAAGTAAAATGGCATAATTTTGGTACAACATTTACAGTGTGCTCTAGTAGATTAGCACACAATAACCGGCTGCTACGGCACAAAGAAACTTGCTTGCTTCCCTTTCTCAAGCTAGAGACATGACCACCCCCCTCCCTCCCCCCACCCGCATGAGGTGCGTGCACACACACACACACACACACACACACACACACACAGACACACACAGACACACACACACGTGCTCCTGTATAGTGTTGTTACCTTTCTTTGACTACTTAAAATACGATCCTAGCCTTGGAACAGCATTCTTTTGGTGTCAGAGATGGGCTGCAACATACACTGATTGGTAATGTCTTAATGTCAGCTGATGGAGCAACTAGAGAGAACTTAGAAATATTGTTAGTAAATGTTACCATTAGCGGAAGTATTTCCTTCAATTTTCAAAACTTACCATTCATATCTGACACATCACACAATGACATGTGCTGAAAATTTGTTTCCATCTCCAGAGAACTTGCTATACCCATGTTTTACAGCCAAGACAGTGTTGTATAAAGTATGGTGAAGGTTCACATGTGCTGACAGAAAGAAAAATAGAAACAAATAGTTTTGTTTTAATCTAAATAATACTAATTACAGAGTTTTTGTTGTTTGCACAATTCTTGGAGGAAGCTGTAAAATGATCATCTAAAAGCTGCTGAATGAAAGGACTTTAAAGCGTAGTCTGGTTGCACTTGGAACCGCAACACTGCAGTCCCCGTCTGTGACTTGAACTGCGCAACTTGTTCATGAATCAGTCTATAGTAATTTGAAAATTTGACAGATCTTCCTGTTCTTCAAGATACATGTTATAAAGTATGGGTGCAACTGCACCATTAAATACGTAAAAAAGCTTTACTCCAGTACTAATATATTATTTGACTTATATTTTGCATAACACTTCTTTAACAGCTGAACTTAGTCTATTTGCATATGCCAATGAATGTACTTTATGTAGACTACATAAGTTTCCTTCTTTAAAAATCTGCCCTTGCAGCAGAATCATTTTATGATATTTAACTTTCACTGCTTACGTAATCATGTAGTACTAACAATGCAAGGAAAATTTTATTTATGTTGGTTCCAGGGAACACCCTGCGATCTTGTGACAGGAGAAGAAAGAAAATATGCTGATCCAAATGGAAATCCTTCTGGTCACGTTGCATGCACTGTGGAAATGTCTTCAGTCACTACACCTTGTAAGTTTGGCCACTTCAGCAATGTTGAAAATTATGTTTAAAGCCCACTAATATTTAGAGAAAAAGTTATTGTTGTTAAAGACACAAATAATTTTGCATAATGAGGCTGTCAAGGGAATTGAATTGGTTCATTCGGAAAGGACCTCAGTCACAATTTTATAGCAAATAAGATATTGTCAGAATAACACTCCTTCAATCAGCATAACATGCTATGATGAAAGGACCTCTGTCCCTTGCTTGTGGGGGGGGGGGGGGGGGGAAGAAACATGAAAGGGTCTCTATCACTGACCCAAGCTCTTACTATGTATGTCAGTGGCAACTCTGAAGACAGTTGTTTCGCATATGTAATTCAACCATTTTCTTTCTCCTGGATAAAGAATAAACCCATGCTTAGCAATGGAAGAAAGTGATGTAAAGTCCAAAAAGCTACTGGGAAATTCGTCTTGTTGAAAAAAATGAGATCAACTGTGTCTTATGTGCAAAATACAAGGGCTTTGTAGACCCAACCAAGGAAACAATCTTCTTGTAGGTAAATAGCATCAGTGTTCTTCAAAGAGCTTCTACCATATAGTCACTGTCTCAGTGTGAATGATGTTACGGAGTTGCTGAGTCGCATATAGACACAACAAGAAGACTATCACAATATAAGCTTTCAGCCAACAAGGCCTTTGTCGAAAATAAATGACACACACACACACACACACACACACACACACACACGACTGAAGCCTCTGGCAGCTGAAGCCACATGCAGCAACTGGGTGGGGTAAGGTTGGTTGGTTGGTTTAGGAGGAGGGGACCAAACAGTGAGGTCATAGGCCCCATCGGATTAGGGAAGGATGGGGAAGGAAGTCAGCCATGCCCTTTCAAAGGAACCATCCTGGCATTGGCCTGAAGCGATTTAGGGAAATCACAGAAAACCTAAATCAGGGTGGCTGGACGCGGGTTTGAATTGTCATCCTCCCGAATGTGAGTCCAGTCTGCTAATCACTACAGGTGGGGTAAGGAGGAGGCGGGGGGGGGGGGGGGGAGCTGGGTATGGGTGGGGGACAGTGAAGTGCTGCTGGGGAGTGTGTAACGATGAGGTGGAGAGAGGGTAGGGCAGCTAGGTGCAGTTTGGGGGTTAGACGGTGGGCAGGGGAGAGGTGGGAAGGGGGGGGGGAGCAGAAAAGGAGAGAAGTAAAAAGACTGGGTGTGTTGATGGAATGAGGGTTGTGTATTGCTGGAATGGGAACAGGGAAGGGGCTGGATAGGTGAGAAAAATGACTAACAAAGGTCGAGGCCAGGAGTGTTACGGGAACGCAGAATATGTTGCAGGGAGAGTGTCCACCTGTGCAGCTAAGAAAAGCTGGTGTTGGTGGGAAGAATCCATATGGCACAGGCTGTGAAGCAGTCACTGAAATGAAGGATGTCATGTTGGGCACAGAGGAGCATTCCCCTCATAACTTATTACCACCCAGGAATGGAGCAACCGAATTACATTCTCCGCCAGAGTTTTGAATATCTCTGGTTTCTTTCTTTCATACTTTTTTAAAAAGGAACCATGTTTTGGAGCTTTTCAATGGCCAATTGTTTGGTGGGAGTATAGTTTATAGTAATGCAATTGTAGACATGTAATCTGCTTTACACCAACAACTGTTAATTTTAGTAAAAATTATTTCATTTTAGGTTCTTAATTTTAAACAAATAAATTGTACTGGAAACTTTATGCTGATGATAGTTGTATGGAGGGTGTTGTTCCACCCATATGACATATACTGTGGCTGCTTGTACTGTCCTGTAAACAGCAGCCTCAAATGGAATCTGTCCATATATGTAATAAAGTCATGCAGTAATATGTGTTGTCACAAAACTGATGAGCCTATATGACTGTTAAGTGGTACGGTACCACCTTGATCTTCTCGAGAAGATCCATAAATCTTCCTTCTCCCCAGCAATTTCACATCTGATTGGAAGGGTGGAACACAATGTCTGCTCTAAACTAGGTGGGCAACATAGCTTGATTTTTCACCTATATCTTACACATCTGATCTCATCTACTAATAACCTTGGGCATATTTTAATTAACAGTGTTGTCGGAAGAAGTATTTGGCCACTTGCTTAGTGGCTGAAGATGTCAAGACCCATGAGGGATATATCATGCCTACAGTTCTCCTCTTTATATGATAGCACCTGGCAGTTCACCATGTGAGAACAAAATTTATTATTATGTGTGGCTGTTTATTTGTCTTCTAACTTTTAATGTTATCTTGCTTGTCAATGTTTTTAGTGTCAGTTGCACCCAATATGATTTGAATTGATCATTTATTAGTTGAATTATAAGGCAGTTTGTACACATCTTTCCTTCACTGCAGCTAAGGCACTGCAATTCAAACAATGTTTTTACATTAATTATGATGTTTACCTTATTTTAAAAGATAACACTGTAATAATAATCAGGGAGTATAGCTGATTACTTTAGTCTTTTATCAAGGTATAATCTTCATATAGAAATAGTTCACAGTACTTAAAAGTGTTTTCCACATTTGCTCTTTGGGTTAATATTCCACTAATTCACTGCTCTGTAATTGTGAACATGTAATTTGCTTTAAATCAAAAATGTTCAAGATAATAAATGTTACCTGGTTGTAGCTTCTTAACAGTTTTGTACGTATAAATTGTATGGAAACTTTATGTTGTTGTTAGTGGTATAGAGGGCATTGCTCTACCCGTATGAGGTAAATTGCTGCTGCTTATACTGCTCTGTACACAACAGCCTCAGTTAGAATCTGGTCATGTGCATCTCAAAGTTGCATAGTAACATGTGTTTTCACAAGCTAGGCAAGTCTATAAGATTCTGTTAAATGCTACGTTACATAATATTAGGTCATGTTAAAATGTATGTTACTTAATATTTTGTAATTACTGTATTTTCTTGTATTTTTTTTTTTTTTTTTTTTAGCGCAGAAGATTGCTACTCAATAACTAAAATCTAGACCAGCAATGAAAATACATATTGGATTTGTGAACTCATTTTCCTTTTATGAAATATATCATGATCATTGTGTGCAATGGTTCTGATGGAACCAAACTTGGTTAGAACCAACTAGTGTTTTTCCGCAAAACTCAAAATGATAAAGTTGATAGCTTTGCCAGCTAAGAATTCTAAAGATAATCCAAATATTTGGATGAAGTTGGTGTAATGTTATATGATGAAGTTTGTATATAACTTACTGTCTGAAAATACAAAGCATTGTAATTTCTTGTGTGTGATCCACCCCCTCTGGACCTCGGTGGTTTGTCTGTGTCGTATGCAGAATAGATGTAAAAAAAAAACCATCAAAATAAATCATCAAAAAGAAAGGACCTCAGTCTGTCATCTTTATTTCACCACTGAACTAACATTTAAATATCAAGTAATGTTATGAAACTGTATTAAGCATATTTTTGACTTTAATACTGGATAAATTTTTAAGAGACATTTGAAGAGAGAGCGTGCGTGGGCACACACACACACACACACACACACACACACACACACACACACTCTTGGAGGTCACTCAGCTGAACTGAGGCCCTTTCATCATGGTCTGGTTAAATTATTATTTACTGTCAGAAAAAATGTTGTACAATGTGTTTGTTAACTATGATTTCCTGGGAAACAGCAACTAATTTCTGGAGCACGGTAGTTGGACAGAATGGGTTTATGAAGTTTGATGGTGATCAGTATGCGTACAGTTTCTTCACAAAGATATGAATGTGGGTTCCCTATTTCTGGGTCAGCAGAAGTCTGTTTACTTCGTTCCTCTTATATTTTCTGCCCAGCTGCTGCCACCTTCAGCAGTCTAATACCAAACCTTGCAGATGTAGCAAAGTGATTTTTGTGCTGTGTTGAAAATTAATATTTCTCTTAATGAGCTGATCAGATGAACAGTGATGTACACTGAAGTAAGTTCAACTTTGTAAGAAGAATTCAGATTTTTTTGCGAAGATAATCTGGGGAAATCACCAGAGATTCCAAGCAAAAAGAGAGAAATCTCAATTCAAATTTTCAATTTGATTGTGATTGTAAACTGCTTTCTGCATTGTCTGGATTACTTTAAAATTGTAATTTTGTTTTTGTGTGTAAAAGCACTGTTATTTATTGTAGGAACTACTGGTACCATTTCTTTACAAGGAAACGTCTTTGAAACCACATGTGTGGTTGAGTACATTAGGGTCCCAGGTATTTTATTACACCCTGCATCAGTTATCTTGGTGACCCTTGTTTGCGAATAATCAATAAAAATTTATTTCCCCTGATTACTAAATAACTAAAGCTACAATAACAATATCAAATTTTGAACCCCCTCCATAGTGTAGTGGTTAAGGTGTTTGGCTAGTACGCTGAAGGTAGTGGGTATGAGTCCTGCCACATGAACTTTTTTTTGCGCCATTATAGAAATGACTGTCATCATTATTTTTATTCAGTTAATTTTGGCTTCATTGCAATGAGACCATGAGGAAGCAGGCTCTGTTCTCTTTAATTCAAGAAAATAGACCTTCTAAAAACCCGTATGTGGTAGAGGAAATGACTAAAGAGAAAGGCTACACAGTTGTCTACTTGCTGCCCTATAATTTTGATTTAGGTGTGGTGGAACTAACATGGGCAAGAAGGAAAACGTTTAAGAAGTGCAACATTTAGTGGCACATGTCCAGACTGCCCTTCTTTTAGTAATTGCTAATGATTGGGAAGGGTACTGCAGGAATGTCGAACAACTGGAAGAAGGTACTGGACATCATTGGAACTCACAGTGAACAAAATCATTATTTATACTGGTGAATCAGATAGTAACAGTGATTATGAATTATGCACAGATGAGGACTATAATGAGACTATTTTTGAGTGATTTGTGTGTGTTTACAATTCAGCATTACATGTATTAATAAATGTTCAGAATTTTAATCATTGTTATGATTGTCATAATATAAGTTTTACTGCTGGCTCTTTTTAATTTTGAATTGTCAGTGAGCACTGATACAGAATTAGTAGCAACAAGCACCATCATTCAGCACGAAACTATCAATTTCGATTTCACAAATCCTGTAAGCTTTCGTTATGTCCCAGTCTCAGTTTTTATTTTCATAGATGCACAATATGTAGCAGTTGACAGCTAGTGCCACTTGGACCATCAATTGATACATGAATGCAATTGTTGTGCCAGCACTGGATGACATAAGCAAGGTGATTTCTCCTGCACCGCCCTTCACCGCTTGCTAGCCTGTGCTGAGTGTTGGTGAGCAGAGCTTGCTTTCTCCAATCCCACACCCCTGTCAGAATTCGCCCATCTCCTTGTAAACAGCCTACACAATGCATTAATGTTAATCTTTCAAAATCAAGAAGGTTTCACAAAAAGATGAATATCTAGAAAAATAGACTGTTTTGCAACCTGTCTTAAAGAGGAATTTACTTCTTATGAATTGCACATCTATAACATTAACATAAATGTTTTCTGGGTGTGGTGACATTTTTCAACATTGAGCGATCAAGCTACAGATGACCATGCAATTAGCCTAAAATTTTGTTTATTTAAAGATGTATATATTTGTCTTGCAGACAAAGAAGCAATAGCATATGTAACACTTAAAATGAATATCCTTCTGGCGGTAGTTTTATTTTGGACTGTTTCTTTTATACATGTAAATGTTTGCTTTATAGATGAAGTGGCCGTGATTGATGAGATACAGATGATACGTGATATGGGAAGGGGTTGGGCCTGGACAAGAGCTCTGCTTGGCTTAGTTGCTGATGAAATCCATGTATGTGGTGAGGAAGCTGCTGTGGAACTGATACAAGCACTGATGACAACAACTGGTGAGGATGTTGAGGTGCGAGTGTAAACTGCTTCTTTAAAAATTGGAATTACTGTGGATGTATTTCATTAAATCATATTTCATTTAATCATATTTCATTTTCACTGAATTACCCAAAGCATGATGACTGTGGTTGAGGCTCCTCACTAACTAAAACAGTGGGCCAGTAACAGTCTTGAATCCCCTTTCAGCAGCAAAACTAGTGACTGAACCATATGACCCCAATTCAGGGACTCTGTTTGTCAGGTCTTTGCTGCTACAGTTCCCAGCTGCATATAAATTTAATCTTACAGGTGGACTTATTTCAGCAAACACTTTGTGAATTGAAGGGGTTGGCGGAAAAAAAGTGTTAACTCCAAACTTAGTAAGTATTAGTCTGATTACATAATCCGTTGTGTTTTTGAATGCACAAGGTGTCAAAAAGTAGTTCCATATGCACTGCTAAAAATGCTGTCTGGTATATAAATTTCTTTGATTTATCCAGGATTGAATGTAACAATATTGTGAAAAGGAAAGTTGCTACTCACTATATAGCAGAGATGCTGAGTCGCAGATAGGCACAACAAAGACTGTCACATGACTGCATTCATTTGTGTGTGAGTTGCGTTTGCGTGAGCGTGTATGTGTGTGTTTGCCGTCTAATTCTGATAAAGGCCTTCTGGTTGAAAGCTATATTTGTGACAGTCTTTTTGTTGTGCCTACCTGCGACTCAGCATCTCCGCTATATGGTGAGTAGTAACTGACCTTTTCACAATATTGTTTCTGTGATTTATTGTATTCGTTTGCTTACTTTGACACATGCAACATGCAGTAGGGCAAAATACACTTGTTTTGTTTAGTATTTTCTTCCGCTGACTCCTTCAAATACTGAATGTTTCAATTTAAAGGACAATTTTAAGAGTGTTTTACAAGCTCTTCCTAGAACACAGATAAAATTTGGAACTGTAAGAGAAAAGCACTAGCACACTGAATCTATTCCATTTTCTCATGTGTTTCAGTTGTCAGAGCATTGCACAAGAAAGACAAAAATCACATTCGAGATATAGTCTAGCACAGGACTTTAAGTTAGATGAATCAGTGCTGTTTCTATTTCTTAGATGTCATAACTTTAAACCCACTTTTCAAAATGATATTTTTTAGAAAATTACATAAAAAGCTTTAGTTTTTACTGACCTGTGCACCTCTTTCTTCCCCCCACCTACCGCCAACCATTTTTCAGAAGGAACTCAATCTGTGAGCTGAAAGTGCTACTATGCTTCTGTTATGAATAATGCAACTGCACCTTCTGAAGATAGATACTCTGCTGCCCACATTTCTCTTGGTGATTTTTACCGTTTCTAGAAAATTCACTTAAAACTGATGAAAATTGTAGGTCCGGAGATACAAGCGGCTGACTGAACTGGAGGTACAGGACACTGCAGTGGGTACACTGGAAGCTGTCCAACCTGGAGACTGTATAGTTTGCTTCAGCAAAAGTGACATTTATGCCGTGTCCAGAGGCCTGGAAGCCCTTGGCAGAGAGGTTGCAGTCATTTATGGTGGTCTTCCTCCAGGCACAAAACTTGCCCAGGCACAGAAGTTTAATGATCCAGAAAACCCTTGCAAAATACTAGTTGCAACTGATGCTATTGGAATGGGACTCAACTTGTAAGTATTACTAAAAAACTGCTATGTAACATGTGATCAGCTAAATAGATGTTTTCTTTTTTACAGAGCGATTTATGAAATGAAGCATCCTACGTAAATACTGAAATGTAGAGCTTGGAAAAATGTATGACAACCTATTGTAATGGCAGGAGCATCACTGACTGAATAAACAGCCAGTATCTGTCTTTGGATCCATAAATATTAATTCTTGCTTATTAATCAATGAATACCAGCAGAGCGTGCATTTCATCAGCTTTCAGAAATAGCTCAAGTTTGTGAATGGATGTGGATGATGCTTAGTGGGTATGAAAACAGACTTAAAAGTCATCTGCTGAAGAAAACTGATGCATCCAAAATGTACACTTAATTTTTGACAGTGGCTTGACCTCGTAAAATCAACAGTAGAGCACTGTGACTGGCTGCCAAAACTATGCTTTACAGCTGTCAAGAGACAGCCTGTATCGCAAAGGAATAGTGTGCAAGACACTTTGTCAAATCAGATAATAATCCACAGTTCATGAGTGTGAGCCTGTGGTCTGTTTCTGTTATTCAGTTGGCCCACCAGTAGCCTGGCAGCTGCGCCTTAACTATGAACATTTTGTGCGTGAATTTCTTCCGTACTGTTTTGATGCACTTTGGTTTAATTCAACACTTTTCCTTCTTTTTCAGTACTTGTTTTATTTTGCTTAATTACAGCCAGTATGTTCTGGTTTTTAATTCATATGGTATTAACCACATTTTAGTCATGCATTAATATTGTTCCAAATAATTAATTCGTGTATACATTACTTCACAACATCAATAGTGGACTGCATCTAACTTGGCAAGAAACAAGGAGCAGTGCACTGGCACCTACTAGGGAGCAATTATTTGATTTGACAGCCATTAGTCATTTGCTGATCAATGTCTACTTTGCTCTGAACTAGTAAGGCTGTTGTTCTTGTGAATGTTGCCACTAATATTCCCAGTTCCTCCTCCATTGTAAATATACACTATGTGATCAAAAGTATCCAGACACCTGCCTGAAAATGATTTACAAGTTCGTGGCGCCCTTCACCGGTAATGCAGGAATTGAATGTGGTGTTGGCCCACCCTTAGCCTTTGATAGCTTCCACTGTCACAGGCATATGTTCAATTCGGTGCTGGAAGGTCATGTGACTGATCAAAGAAGATCAGTACTGTATGAAGCCCTTCTGCATATCGGGAAATCTCGAGCCTATTCAAATGAACTTATTGTTTGCTAAACTCTACCCTTTGTAACTCTTCAAAATAAATTTTGTAAATGTAAGGTGACCCCTACATTAACCTATTAAACACTGTAAAAACATTTACCTCAGCAGCAATAGTTTAATCTGTGAATGTAAGATGATGCGCATTTTTCAAATGAAGAATTTGGGAAAAAACCTCATCTTATAATTGGGTAAATACGACAGATTGTTCATCACTTAAGGAAAACTTTCTGCAGGTGATTAGACTCTTCTAGAAAGCCCATTTAGTATAAAAGGGCTGGTAACTATCAAAGTGGAGGTGCTGTTGGTGGTTGGTCAGTTTGATATGGGTAGAGGTTTTTATGAAGCTGTCAGAGAGGTGGTTGTTAGTGTCCAGAAAGTTGGCACACTAAGCTGAAGAGGTTTACATGAAATGAATGGGAGCTTGTGTCAATGATTCCAAGCAGGGAGCTGGATGATAACGAGCTAGAAGTGGTGGACAGCCAGTTAGTAGTTGGCATCCTTGATATAGGGAGATAGCCTGTGGGCAATGAGGTCACGATGTTTTTGGCTAAGGTGGAGATTCTTTTAGTGAGGGCACAGTAATCAGAAACTGTGGCGCATCAAGTGGGGTTAGATTTTCACATTTTGCTAACAATGTTGAACATTGTAGTACAAGGGTTGGGGGAGGGAGGTGGGGCTGGGGGTGCATTGAGATTTGAGGATGACGATGGGGGGAGGTTCTGGTATGGACGCAAGGAATTGAGTAGAGATTGGATCTTATGCAGGACTTGTGAGACGAGATTATTATGGCAGGTCATGCGAATGGAGAAGTCAGATAGTTGCTGGAGCCATTCTGCAAGGTAACCACAGTTTCCTCACCACAGCGCTGGTAGTTAACCTGCATAGAAAGTGATCAATTTAGTGGCTGTCTTAAGATTGTGGGTGTCTGCTCCATTTTTATTATAGAAAAGGGACCTGTAAAAGGCAGGTGAAGGAAGATAGGTGAGGATTTTCCTGGATGATAACCAGAGTGGTTCCGAAGCAGTTGCCTCAGTTTCCATGAGTCCCTTTGCTACCCTCATCCATCTTCCCGTTCCCATCGCTTCCTTCCTCCCAGTCCTCAGCAGCTCCCCACCACTTAACTTTAGCTCAGGTTGTCATTCTGCACTCACATTGTTTTCTCTGTTGTCTCCCTCTTCTTCTGTTTTATCCCAGTCTTCCTTCCCACCCTCCTTTCTCCCCACAATATGAACTTTGCCTCATTGAATACCATAGGCACTGGGTCTGTGTACAGCATGTGTATAAGTGTGTGCATGAACGCGCGTGTGTGTGCGTGTGTGTGTGTGTGTGTGTGTGTGTGTGTGTGTGTGTGCAATTTGTTACAAAAGATATAGGAGTGTGATTTTTATAGCAATTTTGTGTTTACAGCAATTTTGTGTGATTCTGCTTGCATCTGGAAGCTGTCACCTGATTGCACATTTTCATGGGCTTGGCAGTGATGTTTTAGCCTAATTTCACATTTGCTTGTGGCACTATATATTTTCTAGGCATAAAAAACAATGGAATACTGCACCACTCATGTTTATGTTTTCCTGGATAAGCATGTGTCAAGTGTTTTGTATGTGTATTGCTGCCAGCTTGCATGTAGGCACTATAAGGTTGTAACATAATCTACTGGTACAGGTAAATGGATGAAATAATATCCATGATAATTAAATCTTTGACCAAAATAAAACACTTACAGAAAGACATAAATACAATAAACAAGAACATAAACTACATGTTAGAAAGAGAGTTCCTGTATACAGCCATAAGAAAGGAAAATTCCAGCCACACCTTTAGCGTATACAGCATGGCCACAACAATAAACACCATAGAAATGCAGCCTCAGGTCACTCACAAAATCACAAACAAGCCGCACTCAGATATGTGTTTAACAGACTCAGTAATATTCCCTTAAACACATTTGACTGCCAAGTAGAGATAAGCCATACGAAATAGAGAGGATTAAATATAGATACAAAGAAATATTAGTAGATAAACTTAACAGAAAATTAAAGAAGCAGAGCACAGCACAAAACATGTAAGAAACAAACCAAACCACACAAACAAAAACAAATATTCTGACAACACATACATGTAAACAATGGTAAAAGTAAAACAAGCAGCACAGTCACAAGAAAATGGCACATAATGATCTGCCACTATAAACTGACATACAGAATATGTAATATATTAAAAAACAAGGTATAAACATTGCAGGCAAAAAACACATCCTGAAACTAAAACGAAAACCAAACGGGTACCAACAGTCTGGAACCTACCAACTCAAATGCACACACTGTGACAAAACATACATCAGGATGACTGGTAGAACCTTTCACACAAGGTATAAGGTACATATCAAGGAATGGAAATACAGTACAAACCACTCGACATTTGCAGACCACCTGAAACAGGGCTATTGTACACCAGGCACAATAGTAAAGGATATGAGCAACATAAATGTCAGTAAAACCAGACATTTCCTCGGTGTCTAAGGAAACTACCACATACTTAAGGCACTAACAGGTAATAAAAAGCTGCTTAATGACCAGATAAATACTGGAAACCAGATGTTATACAAAATCACTGAGCACATAAGAATCTTTCACCCTATATTCTCCCCCTCCCCCCTTCCCTCTCTCCCCCCTGCTCTCTCCCTTCCTTTCTCACTCCCCTCCCCTCATTCCCAATGCTTCTCTCTTTCTCTCACACACACCTTCCTCCGTCTTACTCACAACCCACTCTCCCTTCCTCTAGTAAGTAACTTTGCATTCACTGCCCATTATCTTGTACACATATTTGTCCCTCTACTCACCAACTCTACTTTTAGTTCACTCTCATACTACTCCGTCATTCCCACTTACGTATTTAAATAAAGGCTTATGAACATAAATAAAATGATATGGTAAACATGTGACAAACCACACAGAAAAAACTATTTTATTTATAATAATAATCAGAACTATTGGATAAGTTGATTACAGTACACACACATAAAACACAAAGACCTTCATTTAGCCAGGAGAATGTAAATAAAAGTTATTACTGGAAGATTTTGTCATGTTTCATGTTAAAAAAGTGTGTTCTGCTGCAAGCCATTAGTGTAAAGACGTCAGTGCCAAACCATGGAAAGCAAGACAGTGGTACCTCCAGATGTAAACGAAAAAATCAGACAAAATGCTATAACTAAAAATCACACTCCTATATATTTTGTAACAAACTATTTTCAGATCTAGAAGCAAACCAAAATTGTGTGTATTTTTCTTTCCGAACTCCTCATGATGTTTTAAATGAATGAAACAAAATGCACATGGTAACATAACTATGAATTTTTTGTAGTAGTTGCAAAGGCAGATTTCAAATACCCTTAATAAGCGTAAAGCAACTACAAACACTATAGCTATGTAAAAAAGGAATTTTCTGAGGAAAACACTTTCTGAAAGCTTACTTTCAAGCTCAGTCTTGTGTATATGCGTGTACACTGCTCAGTTCCTCAGCTGTGTGATGCATCTTTACTTTTGTGTATGTTTGTTTGCAACAATAGGCTTAAGACTCAAACTTTCCCCTCCTTTCTTTCATTTATTCAATTTCTGATTCCTCACCATTACTAAAATTAATCTATGAATACACTTAGGATCTTTTCTGCTTTTTGGTTGGTTGATTATGAGACTAACTTAACATCATCTGTTTTTTTACAGCCTATCTATGTTGATGGACTGAAACCAAAACATCCATGGACATTTGTTGGAATTTAACTCTCACACTTTCATTTTCTACTGTGTTTAGAATATTTAACACCAGTGCTCTTTATATGTTCCACTGTTGTGGAGAGATATTTCGTAATTAAGACAGTGCATTTTAAGCATAGTTTTATGGTTCTATACTTTGAATTGCACCTAACAGTGGAAAAGCCAGCATGGAATAATGACAATATTATGAAAAGGATAGATTGCTACTCGCCATGTATAGGAGGCTTTGAGTCACAGAGAGGTACAACAAAAAGACTGCTAAACATGTCAGCTTTCAACCAGAGAGCTTTCTTCTAAAGTAGACAAAACACACACACACACACACACACACACACACACACACACACACAAGTACAACTAACACACACGTGACCACTGTCTCTGGTCACTGAGGCCACACTGCAAGCAAGCAATCTGGATGGTGGGTGTAATGAGGGGGCTGGGATGGGAAGGGAGTGGGATGGGAGGGTGTAGTTAAGGGAGGGTCAGGGAACAGTAAAGTGCTGCTTGTGGGAGCATGCAGGGACTGGTGAGGACAGGGTAGGGCTGCTGGGTGCATTCGGGAGGTTTGGAGGGGGAGGAGGGGGGGGGGGGGGAGCAGGAGCAGAAAAGGAGAGACGTAGAAGAGGGGTTTGTGGAATTAAAGGCTGTGTAGTGCTGGAGTGGGAGCAGTGAAGGTGACAGGTGGGTGAAGGACAGGGATTAATGAAGGTTGAGGCCAGAGGGTTAGGGGAACATACGATATATTGCAATTCTGAATTGCGTAGATGGGAACTCTCCCTCCAAACTCCCATGTTAAGCAGTCTTTTTGTTGAACCTGTCTTTGACTCAACGTCTCCTCTACATGGTAATTAGCAATCTATCCTTTCCATAATATTATCATTGAATTATATCTATCAATTCTGGATACTTCTAGCTTGTATCTTAAATTACAAATGCATGGATTAATAAAACACACACACACACACACACACACACACACACACACACACACACACACACACACACACCTATTATACCAGATAATTTATTGTATTACAGGAGCATCCAGAGAGTTGTATTTTATTCATTAATCAAACCTTCAGTGAATGAAAAAGGAGAGAAAGAAATGGATACAATATCTGTCTCACAGGCATTGCAGATTTCAGGACGGGCTGGTAGATATGGCACCCAGTTTGATAAGGTAATGTATAAATTATTTTCAGACTGATTGTTTCACTGTTAAGCATGTCATCTTCGTGTAAAACACACTGGCAAGATAAATCCACAGAAACACAATTGGTATCCCGCTCAGAAGATGTTTTCAGTGAAATGTAGTGTAGCCCGTGAGATTGGGAGAGAGTGGGTGAGATGAGAACCTTGTAGCCTTTCAGAAAGTGAGAGTGAATTGTTACCAAATTATTAGGGAGAGCAAGAACAGATCATGACAACAGTTTCTGACCACATAAACTGTTCCACTAAAAGTACAAATGTATGAAAAGCCATCAGGAGAATTTATGGGAGAGCTGGGAAGTGCCCAGTGGCTTCTGTTATGGAGAATGGAAGTTGGAAGTCTCTAGACCACCCTGTGAGACACTGCCCAGACGATAGTGAGCTATGTTGCCACAATTACCACCACTGCCAGACAGGGTCAGCTTTTCATTGTTACAGAGAGGCTTCTGAGAGGGGCAGTTGGGACTTCAGTTCCACCACTGATGAAGAATACAACTGCCCCTTCTCCACGTGAAAAACACACACACACACACACACACTTATGAAATTTGAATATCTATTGAACTAGACATGAATATTAGTGCCTTGTCTTATACATGCATGAGTGGTACTTCATGTCATTCATACAAAAGGCGTAAAGATAATGTGACTGGAACGTTGAAACTGATTAGCTAATAAAACTGTATGAAAATAATGGCTGTTGATCAGTACAGTGGAACCTTGCATAACAAGCATCTTACAATTCGCATAACAAGCAAAACAAATTGTAAAAAATGGACTCGATAATGAGTGATGTTTTGCATAACAAGTATGAGGATTTAGTGTGACGTCATCACCACCCGTTCATGTGCGGCGGGCGAAATGTTCACCAATAGGAACACCTTCCATTGTTGGCAGCGGCGCATGAACAAAGTCTTTAGCACATACTGCAGTCTGCGTTTAGCACTCTTTCTGCTACCATCTTAGTGCAGCTTGTGATCACATATTTTTCTAAACTTGTGTTCACATAGTGTTTTTTTGTGTGCAGATTTTAATAACCTTAGTAGAAATGTCCCCAAAGATAAAGCCTCTCCATAAGAGAAAGAAAATTACCTTAGAAATGAAACATAAGATCATTGAAAAATGCAAACGTGGTGTGAGCGTTGCTAATTTAGCACACACATTCTGTAGTGTTGGCAGAAGAGCCCACACTGTTTTTATAGAGGAGGCCGAAATGCACGCGTTTAATTACACGCTGACTGGCGTGAGGTCTGGAACAGGACAATATCTTGAGAATTGCAAATAAAGTATGTAGTTGATATAGTACTTAACTTTAATCCACAATTGTAGAACATCGCTCTTGATGATACATGCTTCACGTAATAAATATCAATTGAATACGGCGCCTTGCTAGGTCGTAGCAAATGTAGCTGAAGGCTATGCTAACTATCGTCTCGGCAAATGAGAGCATATTTGTCAGTGAACCATTGCTATGAACGTCGGCTGTACAACTGGGGCGAGTGCCAGTACGTCTCTCTAGACCTGCCGTGTGGTGGCGCTCGGTCTGCTATCACTGACAGTGGCGACACGCGGGTCCGCCGTATACTAACGGACCGCGGCAGATTTAAAGGCTACCACCTAGCAAGTGTGGTGTCTGGCGGTGACACCACATTCCTCCCCCGCAAATCGGCGTACGGTTGTGTTATTAGGCTTCCATCCGCCGTGGGGAGGACCCCATGTTGACGTATGCGACGAGGTGGGGAGCCTAACAACAGGCGAGGCTGTGCCACCCGCACCCTGCCATTCGGTCCGAGGGGAGCTAGGAAACGCCTGAAAACCTAGTCCAGGGTGCACGCCAACATGCGGTGTATGCGCCCGTAAAGAGACAGGAGGGGCCGTAGGGTCGACCTCCATCGCGTCAGGGCAGCTGATGGGCGAAGACGACATCTGGTCCGGAGCGGGCAAGAGTTCCATGTCGGAGGACAGCTGGTCACGGGAAGCAATTGGCAGCGCGCGACCCAGGGAGGCGCTAGGCGGCTGCAGCGAAGAGTCCATTGCGGGTGTCGCCGGTGGGAGAACAGGCGGCGGCGGCAGCGGTGGCGGCGCGTCGCCACGGGGCAAAATGGAAGGCAGCGTTGGTAACACCTGGGGATGAGGCGAGCCAGTAGATGGGTCCCCAGGGCGCTGACCGGACGGCACCGTCGCTGAAAGCAGACGGGGAGCGGCAGAACCCGTGCGACGACTGAGGCGCAGCTGATTGAGATGCTGACGCACCTCACCAGAGGCCCCCAAAACCAAATACATAGCGCGGCCGAGGCAGAGAAAAATGCGCCCTGCGAGCCAACGCTGTGAACCTCGATAGTTGCGATAGTATACAACGTCGCTTGGAGCAAAAGCAGGTGGCTGCCGCTGCACAGGAACCTGATGCGGCGGATGCAGCAAAGACATCAAGGTTCGAGGAGGACGACCGTGGAGCAACTCAGCCGGCGAGCGACCATCTGGGGGCTGAGAGTGATATGAAGACAAGAAGAACAACAACGCGTCCTCCCGAGAATGCGACTCTTTCAACTTCAACATTTGTGACTTGAAAGTCCGGACCAATCGTTCAGTGGCACCGTTTGACTGAGGCGAAAACGGCGCGGATGTCAGATGTTGAATACCATTGGCCTTGCAGAATGACTGAAATTCTGTGGACATGAATTGTGGGCCATTGTCGGAAACAATAGTCTGTGGAAGACCTTCAATACAAAAGATAGCGGATAACGCTTGGATGGTGGCAGATGACGTCGTGGAAGACATCCTGACAACAAAAGGAAAAGTACTGAACAAATCGACCACAACCAACCATCGAGCATTCCAGAATGGACCAGCAAAATCTATGTGTAATCGTTGCCAAGGGGAAGTGGCTTTCGGCCATGCAAAGAATTTCCGCGGTGGGGCGGATTGCTGTTCGGCACACGCCATGCAAGAAGAGCACATATTCGTAATCGCAGCATCGATTCCGAACCAAGTACAGTGCTGACGAGCAAGTTGTTTCGTTCGCACTATACCCCAATGTCCTTGGTGGAGAAGCCGTAAGACAGAGGACTGTGACGAACGTGGGACCACGACCCGAGACTGATCATTATCAGAACGCAACAGCAAAACACCACGTCGAACAAAAAGTCTCTCCTTGTGAGCAAAAAATCGGCGAACCAACAGATCCTCGATCCGTGATTTCGACAAGGGCCATTGCGTAGCAACAAAACGCAAAACGGTAGCAAGGACAGGGTCAGCAGCTGTGGCTGTAGCTACACGACGAAAATCAATCAGAAACGATTCGACCACGTCATCGGTTTCCGCATCAATGAACATGCAAGCAAGTTAGGAAGAATCGAATGCTCTATCCTCAGCAACAGGCAAACGGGACAACGCATCGGTGTTTCCGTGCTTAGCAGTGGACCGATACAAGATATCGTAGCAGTACTGTGAGAGGAAAATAGACCAGCGAATGAATTTCTGCGCTGTACGTGGAGGTTCAGGCTTGTTCGGATGAAAAAGTGATGTCAAAGGTTTGTGGTCTGTGATGATGGTAAAGTGACGACCATACAAGAAATCGTGAAACTTAGTAACACCAAATACGAGAGCCAAGGCTTCTTTCTCTATCTGTGAATAATTTCTTTGCACAGACGAGAGCAATTTGGACGCAAAGGCAATAGGGTGATCGTGCGATCCATCTTTGTGGGCAAGCACAGCACCGACCCCGAAATCCGAAGCATCCACCATCAACAAAAGGGGCTTCCGGGGATCGAATGGCGTAAGGCAAGTATTGGAAAGCAACGCCGGTTTCAACTGGCGAAAGGCGCGTTCGCATTTCGTCGTCCAGACGAACGGAACACCTTTACGGCGTAAGCGATGAAGCGGAGCTGAAATGGAAGAGGCATTGTGCACATAGCGATGGTACTAATTTATTTTACCCAGCACACTCTGTAGCTGCTTCAAATTCTGCAGCGAAGGCAAGTCTTGTATGGCACGGAGGTGCTCTGGACTAGGATGTATGCCGTGGGCATTGATTACATGTCCCAGATATGGTAAATCACGAGCAAAAAACACACATTTGTCCTTCCGCAATCGAAGACCATTTTGGCGCAAGGCCTGAAATAATGTTCTGAGATTGCCTAAATGTTCTTCTTCCGTCTTTCCGGAGATCACAATATCGTCCAGATAGTTTGCTGCAGTAGGGACCGACGTACAAACAGTTTGCAGATATTGCTGAAACAATGCAGGGGCGGATGCACACCCGAATGGCAGTCTTTTGAATCGGTACAAACCCAGATGCGTGTTAACCACCAAGACGCGCTGGGATTCGTCGTCCACTGGTAGTTGCAAGTACGCATCTGCTAGGTCCAACTTCGAAAAATATTTACCAGGGCACAGTTTATCAAAAAGATCTTCAGGGCGGGGTAAAGGATAAGTTGCAATCACTAATTGTGGATTCACCGTAGCCTTGAAGTCCACACACAGTCTCAATTTTCCGGAAGGTTTTGGCAAAATGACTAAGGGTGATGCCCAGAGAGAAGCCTGCACACGTTCAATCACACCTTGTGATTCTAAATCGTTTAATGTTCTTGCGACCTCATCACGCAATGCATGGGGAACATTGCGCGCTCTGAAAAATTTCGGTTGCGCGTTTACTTTCAGTTCCAAATGTGCTTTATAGTTCTTAGTGCAACCAAGGCCCAGTGCAAAAATGTCTGCAAATTCTTCACATAGACTAGAAACACTGGCTGAAGGCACAGTCTGGTTCACTGATAGGACCTGATTGACTATAGACAAGTTAAACAACTGAAATAAATCTAAACCAAACAAGTTCACTGCAGAAGAAGAACGAAGTACGTAAAATGACACAAGTTTTGTTTGTCCCTTGTATGTGGCAAGAAGGCTGCACTGTCCTAACACAGGGATATTCTGACCGGAATAACCAGTTAACTTAACATTTGTGGCACGCAACGTAGGTGTGCCCAGTTGTTTGTACGTGTCGTGATTGATCAAGGAAACCGCAGCTCCGGTATCGAGCTGGAATGGTATGACCTTGCCATTAAAGTCCAAATCTACAAAAAGTTTATTGTCCTGCTGACGACAAGAGCGACTGTCTCGTGCAATTTGAACAGACACTGGTACAGAATCACTTGCTAATTGACGTGATTTCCGGCGACATCGACGCACACTTTTTGTGGGACGCACACAGTCACTTTTAGAGGGAGTGGCACTGGGCGGAGTGGAATTAACTACATGAATGTCCATGGGCGAAGGTTCACGAGCCTGAGTATTCTTGGTTCGATCCCAGCGTGAAGCAAAGGGCCTGGAATCATTGTGAATGTCCGATCTGAGCTTTTTCTGGCAAACACTCTGAACATGTCCTTTTCTATTACAGAAAAAGCAAATATCTTGGCGTGACGGGCAATTCTCACGCGAATGTCTGGTTGCACACCGCGGGCATGATTTTAGCACTGCATTTGCTTGCTGCCGCGGGACACGTGGTGGAGAGCTTGGCGGCAGCTGCGCGGACGAGTGCGATGGCTGTTTACTGTTCCGTGCAGCTCGCCCGGCGGGCCGGTTAATGTGACACACGGCTGGCGAAGTTTCAAATGATTCCTGAGCAAAGTCAAGTGTGTCTTGCCTATCCAATATGTCTATCACTTGTTGAAGGGAGGGATTGACTAGTTTCAAAATCTGTTCCCTTATACGAACGTCAGAAACGTTCTGTGCAATTGCATCACGCACCATAGTATCTGAATAAGGGAGTCCACATTCACACTCAAAAGCACAATCCCTAGTAAGGCCTTGAAAGGTTGCAACCCACTCCTGATTAGTTTGACCGGCTGCCGTTTTGTACGAAAGAAAGTATACCGTTTTGCAACTACATTGACTGATTCCTTGAAATATGCATCTAATGCTGACAAAATTTCTTCGTAGGACAGAGTTGCTACATCGCGTCGGGGAAACAATTTCACTATCACTCGGTACGTGTGGATGCCGACACACGACAATAAGTGAGGCTGCCGCTAATGAGTGGCGAGATGGAATCCAAATTGGCGTGACCACTCCGTCCAGCTTTCCAGTGCCGCATCGAAATGACAAAAAGGTGGTGCAACTGCGTGTTGTGGCTGCAGTAGCGGTGGAGCGGCGGCTGCCGCATCGTTCTGCATTGCACGTTGACCCTGGACGAGCTGTCCAAGGGCATCCAATAACGCCTGCGTCTGCTGATTCTGCAAGCGAAAAAATTCGGACAGTACATCTGGAGATTGTGGCGAAGCCATGACACAAGTAAATTAAGCAAGTAGAAAAAAGAAGACCCTTTTGAGACTCGTCACCAATTTGTAGTGTTGGCAGAAGAGCCCACACTGTTTTTCTAGAGGAGGCCGAAATGCACGCGTTTAATTACACGCTGACTGGCGTGAGGTCTGGAACAGGATAATATCTTGAGAATTGCAAATAAAGTACATAGTTGATATAATACTTAACTTTAATCCACAATTGTAGAACATCGCTCTTGATGATACATGCTTCACATAATAAATATCAATTGAATACGGCGCCTTGCTAGGTCGTAGCAAATGTAGCTGAAGGCTATGCTAACTATCGTCTCGGCAAATGAGAGCGTATTTGTCAGTGAACCATTGCTATGAACGTCGGCTGTACAACTGGGGCGAGAGCCAGTACGTCTCTCTAGACCTGCCGTGTGGTGGCGCTCGGTCTGCTATCACTGACAGTGGCGACACGCGGGTCCGCCGTATACTAACGGACCGCGGCAGATTTAAAGGCTACCACCTAGCAAGTGTGGTGTCTGGCAGTGACACCACACATTCAGTCTGCGTACATCAACTATTTGCACTATTGTCTCGAACAGGACCAAGATTGAGGTGACAGATGCCTTGAAGGGAGTGAGAAGAGAATCTAAACAATGGTTTCGTATTCTGGATTATGTCGAAAGGTTACTCCTTGAAAAGCAATTGCCAGGTGAACTGTTGATGAGAACATCATTTGTGAGAAGGCGACAATGATTTTTACCAACCACCAAGATAATCAGGGGCTGAAGAAGTGTTTAAGGGAAAGTGTTGGTGGTTTGAAAGTTTAAGAGAAGAACCGACATCCGATGCGTTGTGAGGCACAGCAAAGCTGCTAGCTCTGACACAAAGGCAGCAGATAACTTCATTGGCAACTTCAAGATGCTCGTAGATTCTGAGGGTTATCTGCTGCAACAGGTTTTTAATTGTGACGAAACGGGTCTATTCTGGAAAAAGATGCTGAAGTGTACCTTTATAGCAGCAGAGGAGAATGCATTTCCTGGTCACAAGCCAATGAAAGACCAACTCATACTGCTATTCTGTGCCAATGCAAGTGACAGTTTGAAGATTAGACCAATGCTTATATACCGTTCAGAAACTGCATGGGCTTTCAAGAAGTCTAAATTCCACAAGAGCAGCTTAAATATGATGTGGAGGTCCAGCAACAAGGCTTGGGTGATGTGATCTTTTTTGTGATTGGATCAATGAAATTTTTGGTCCTTTGGTGAAAAAATATTTGCTTGAGATGAATCTGGCATTCCATGTCTTGCATGTTATGGACAATGCTCCTGCCCATTCTCCAGGCCTGCAAGATCACCTCCTTGAAAAATTTCAATTAATCAAGATCCAATATCTGCCTCCCAATGCCACTCTGTTACTCCAGCCTGTGACCCAGCAGATCATTTCTAACTAAAGCAACCCTCAAGCATTGCTTTGAGTTGATCGAAGCTACCAATTTCACTCTTAGAGAGTTTTGTAAATATCACTTTAACATTGTTGCCTGCGTCAGTATGACTGAAAAGGCATGAGTAGGAGTTACTGAGAGAACTGCCATTTCTGCTTGGAAGAAGCTTTGGCTGGAGTGTGTTGTTGAAAGTGACACTGAAGCATTTGACTCATTACCTGTGGAATCTGTAGCCAATGAGATTGTGTCTTTGGTCAAGAGTGTGGGACTATAAATGAATAACAGTGATACTAATGAGCATGTGGAAGATCTCAGCGAAGAAATGACCACTGAAAAGCTTATGGAGTTGCAGTGCATTTCACAGCAGCAAGTTGTGGAGAGGAGTTTTTCAGAGGAGGAGGAGGAGGATGAGGTGGTGGTGGTGGTAACAGCAAAACAGCAATCTTCTGGCACAATAAGAGAAATGCTGAAAATATGGGAATCATTTGCATTGTACATTGAAAATCATCACCTCAATAAAGCAGTGACTATGCGCGTTACAAATTTATTCGACGATAATGCTGTCTCACATTTTTGCCAAGTGTTGAAGCCTCAGCAGAAACAAATGACTATTGATAGCCTCCTAGTGAAGAAGGATTAGTTATTTATTGTGAATTATAAAGTAAATAATAATTTTCTTTGAACAAATGGCATGAATAAGAAAAAAACTTTTAGTACTTTCTCTGCATTGAACGCAGTATCGTATTTTACATTAATTTATATGGGATAAATTGTTTTGCTTAATGAGTTTTTCACACTAGTAGTAAGATTCTGGAACAAATTATGCTCACTATGTGATATTCACCTGTATTATCACATTTCAAAATGTACGTGGTTGCTTCACCTTAGGAATCTGAAAAGACGGTTCCTGCAAGTGCTAAGCATTTTAAAATGTTTTATCCACAATCCATTTGGAGTAGATCAGACTTATCTGCTCTAGGTTTACAGGGCCGTTATGTGGTCTCAGCTTGATTATGGGTGCACAGTGTATGGGTCTGCATGAACGTCATATATAAAGATGTTGGACGCATTACGTGGCTGCTGGGGCCTTTCGAGCCAGCCCTGTGCCGATCTTCGGGGTTGAGGCCGGTGAGCCACAGCTTCACATCAGGCAACAATTCCTCATGGTACTACTGGCCTTCAAAAACTCTCTATGTCAAGCCCATCTGCATACCATACTGTTGCTCACCAAACAACTAGACCTTATGGGATTGCGTTAAGGATTGCCTTTACGAGATGGGTTTGGCTGGTTTTAATATTTTACACCAAGATTGGATCAGATAGGCACCTTGTCTCCTACAGAGGCCCAAAATTATTTTAGACTTGATGAATTTTAGGACAGATTGCGCTCCCAATTGTACGTTTCAGTCTTTGTTTTTTAACATTTTAGATAGGTGTCATGATTCTACGGTTGTGTACACAGATGGCTCACAACAAAGGGGCTCCCTTGGCTATTCAGTTGTATTCCCTAGACGTGTCTTCAGGATTTGCCTTCCTCATACCTATACTGTTTATTTGTGCAGAGCTCCATGTGATCCTGAAGGCATTGGAGCAGGTGAGGCATCTTCAGTACAAACAGTTTCTCATCTGCTCCAATTCTATTAATGCCACACAATCATTGTAGCACATTTACTCAGCTGAAAAATTCTTCTAGCTCATACATGACCAACTGTACTTCCTACAGCAGCGGTGGAAGGAGGTGACATTTTGCTGTGTATCAGGTCACAAGCCGACGAAGCTGCCAAGGAGGCCTGCAGGGAACATAACGTTACAGAAAATGCCATTCCCTGCAGGCTGTCATTTTGCTGGTTGATCACAGATCCATACCCATACAGTGGCTGGTTGCGACAGACAGTAAACTGTGGTTGGTGAAGACAACTATCCATCTGTGGCAGTCCTTGTGACTGTTGCTCTGTCGAGGTGAGGTGGCTCTGACCCACCTCCGTATTGGGCACTGTCCCATAACATATGGCTTATGGCTTTTTACTCCAGTGAGAAGACTCCCACCCTCCACCCACCCTCCCCCGTGTGTGGTGCTTGTGTCATGTAAGTCACAGTATGCCACATTTTAAATGAGTACATTTTATTTTTTTACAGATGGGCAAAAAAAAAAAAAAAAAAAAAAAAAAAGAATTAGATCGGTATCTGCCCTCTATTTTATCTGATGACGAGATGAGTGTGGTCAAGCTCGTAAGATTTTGTGATGTATCTGGACACTGGTCAGGTTTTAGTGTGTTGAAGAGTGGCTGGATCATCCCCTTTCATTCCTGGTGATAAGCCAGACACAGCTGTCTGCTGTCTTCCTTTAATTCTTTCCACTGCTTTTTCTCTTTCTAATCTTCTTAATTTATATAATTTTGATTGTATCAGTATTACTACTTGTGCAGTTTATAAGTGAAGTTAAGTGTACTTTCTTTTGAAGGTACCAGAATAACTCCTTTTTTCTTGAAAGTTTTGTAAGCCATTCATCAAAATATGTGTTCCATCATACTAAAAATCTTGATTATTATTATTGTAACCCATTTAGAAAAACATCATTGCAATTAAGTCAAAATGAAGCCTGAAAAATGTTGAAGTAGAATTTGGAAAAACTTTATTTTTAAAATTGTTCATAGTTTGTGTGTTGCAATTTTTATAAAGATGAAAGGGAAAGTAGAATGAGAGGTTTATGTTAACTGAAGTATGGTGGACAAATTAACACCACCAGTTTGCAATGTTTCAAACTCATTTAAAAACAGTCTGTTTTTCTCAAGTTCATGTGGCAGACTACTGTCTTCCAGGCATTCAGACTGACTTGTCCTCTATTTTGTAACCCTCTCATTCCATTTTTTGTTGTTGTTTTTCTCTCTCCATAGCTCCAAACTGGAAACCTGTACATTAGTATACAGGGTGTCTCAAAAAGAATGACCCAATTTTAACTTGTAATAATATTGAGACAAATATCACTAGGTAACTGAAACAGCACTAGATGTAATTGGTATGGTCTAGAGTTTCAGAAAAAATCCACTAGATGTCACTACGAGTGCTGACCTGGAGCGTGCAGCCAGTCTCACGCAATATGGCATCCACGCAACAGAAGGCCTATTGTGTTATTGAATTTAGTCATAATCGGTGGTCGCAGTTCAACGGGTGTTTCATATTTGATTTCGTGCTAAACCACCATCACCATCACCAAAGAACATTCAACGCTGGTATAAACAGTTTGAAGAAACAGGGTGCCTCTGTAAAGGCAAAAGTCTTGGCCGGCCACGCGTTCCTGAACAAACAGTGGAACAAATACGACGAGCATTTGAGCGGAGCCCCTGCAAGTCTACGCGTTGTGCTAGCCGAGAACTTTCGTTACCGCCCATAACAGTGTGGCCTGTGTTACAGCATCATTTAGCCCTCAAACCATACCAATTACAACTGCTACAAGCTCTTTGAGATACTGAAAAAGTGAAGCGAGTGGACTTTAGCAATGCTATTCTAGAGGACAAGGAAGATGACACTTTTATGTCACGGTTGACATTCAGCGATGAGGCAACTTTCCATATTAGCGGTAAGGTTCACTGTCATAATACGCATATATGGGGGGCTTGAAAATCCTCATGAAACAATTAAACACAAACGTGATTCACTAAAAGTGAATGTTTTTTGTGCTGTTTCGCAAAGCAAGATTTATGGACCCTACTTTTTTTTAGAAAGAAACCGTAACAGGACAATCATATCTTGCAATGCTACATAACTGGTTATTCTCACAACTTGACTCTGACAATTTCATCTATCAGCAAGATGGAGCACCACCGCACTGGCACAACAATGTGCACAGTTTCCTCAAAGCCAATGTGCCTCAACATTGGATAGGGCGTACAGGACCGCAAGACCAGGCTTTCCACTCTTAGTCTCCTAGGTCCCCTGACTTAACACCATGTGGGAATATGTTAAACAATGTGTTTATGTTCCTCCCTTACCTTGTGACATTGATGAACTAAAAACCAGAATATCAGCTGCTGTAGCTTCAGTGACAGAAGGCACCCTACGCTCAGTTTGGGATGAATTCGGCTATCGGCTAGATGTCGTCCGTGTAGCCAATGGAGGACATATTGAAAATTTATGATGGATTTTTATAAACTTCTGTCTTTTCTGAGTAATTTAGTATGCAATTTGTTGGTGTTAAGCCCTTCTTCCTAATAAATAATTTTATTTAAAATCGGCTCAATCTTTTTGGGACACCCTGTATTATGTGTAATTTTCATCTGCTTGGAGTGAAATATTGTACTTTACAGGTCAGTTGTGCATGTCTTGATGGTTCAGTGTGTAAAGGGCAGCAAGTACTTGTAGTTCTTCAGTTTCTTTATAGTACTTAACAGGTGGTAACAGGATTTCCAATTTGTGGCAGTGATGTATGTGGACAATGCCAAATTGTATAATGATTATGATTTTACATCAAACATCAAGTTACTCCGATAATTGGTTGGTTGAGTTCATTTATTCATCCCTAGCAAAATCATCTGGTTTTCAAAGCATCCTATGATTTAGGGACTACCATTCTATTTTACTGCAGCACTGTCTTTGGATCACAGTATTTTGTTCTCTGCAGTGCTTTGTAAAGTTATTGTACTTACCACTTCATTAATCTTACTTATGTGTGAAATGAACAATTCTGTTCTTGTATACATAGTTTGTTAAGAGGGCAAGAGACTGCTGATACAGACTGGATAAATTTATTTATATTTTCATACTTTCTCCTCATTTTAAAGATGATGATAGAAACATGCACTTTTTCTGTCATGTAGAACCAAATAAATAAATAAATAAAATAAACAAGAAAAAAAGGAAAGACATGATGTATATACCTGCTGTGTCAGTCTTTCAGAATTGAAATAGAACAAATAAATTTGAATAAGTAGCACTTGACCTTGTAATCTAACCTTCCCACACATCACTATTAAATGTTTCTTAGTGTCTTCATTAGTTTCAAAAGCTTTGAGAGGTGTAAGATATACAAAAGAAAAAACTTTTTACTTATCTTCATTTTCTCTTGTTGGCTCCAGTTTTTGCGTCTAGGGGTACATTCTTGTGGTTAAAATTTTGGTTTATAACGTTGTGGATTCCTGATGACTAAATAATTGATGAAGATTTGCCTGTATTATTCTTGAATTTTATTCTTTGTCACATTTATCAGTATCACACCGTCTTTACAATTTTCACTTCTACCCACCACAAATTACATTATTAGTGCCACAATCAAAAACATGTCTGATTCCATCAGAGGCGTGCCCACTACTACCACATTCTGTGGGAGTGAGATTGTAACTACTACTATTTGATTTTCTTCTGAATGAAGTTTAAGATTTTAATATAATTATGCTGATTGTTGGCATTTGAAATAACTGATTTTGTTACTGAATTGTGATAAACCAGTCCATAAATACTGCCTTAAATGATATTTAATTATTGATTTTTAGTTGTTTGTATGGGGGAGATGGTGACTGGTGATTTTAATCACCAGATTGCTGTTAAGTGCATCATGTCCCACAGACTTTGCGGCAAATGTGAACTGATTTCCACTACAGTACCTTTGCTACCTTTTCTCCATCCCACCACTAAAACTTAATAACTAATATAGGTGATACACATTCATTGTACTGAACACTACTACACAAAAGTCAGACAAAAGCAAGAGCTGTCATTTGTCGTAAAGGCTTCACAATCTTACTTGTACTCATGAAAAACTGTAATGTTGGAAACTAACATGAGAGAGAATGTGTGAAAGAGAGAGAGAACGAACGAACGAACGAACATTGCCTGTTTGCTGCCTGTTCTCGCACTACAGACCTTCGAGTTGTTCTCTATTCCAGCAACTGGCAAAGGTGTGGTATGCTCCATATTATGATTTGAGTTTCTGCTTCTCACTGCTTTTTACAATATTGATTTACAGAGAACACTATCATACTTGCTTATTTCTATAATAAAGACTTCTTTTATGCTACTCATTATGACCACTGCACTAGCTGTCATAGTATAAGCACTACCACATAAATCAATGCTAAATGTTCACCAGGGACCCTGAGGTCTACACAGAATCAGCCGAATGTCAGTCATGGCTATGGTATTTTCCCTCTTTCTACTGCACAAGTCTCAGCCATACTCGTCTTTATATACACACAATTCAGCTGTGGCAAATTTCTGTTTCTTTGAAAAATGTTAATCATTTTAATTTAGTTATTTACTGTGTGTCAAATAATTGTTATCTGAATGTCTAAGTGAAGGTACTAAAAAAAAGAGCAAGTAAATTCTACTATTTCTGTGTGCAAATATTTTTCTTTATATTCCGTGCTGTGGCTGTAATTCAGTATTTATTTAAATTTTTCTCAGGGATATGTTACAACATTCAAACCTGAAGATTTGATCACACTGAAATCCCTCTTAGCTCAGAAGCCAGAAACAATAACACAAGCTGGTTTACACCCCACAGCTGAGCAGATAGAGCTGTATGCTTATCATCTACCAAATTCTACATTATCTAATCTAATGGTGAGTAGCTTTCTTTGCATAAAATTTTGTATTCCTATTGTTGCATGATGTTGTAATAATCTAATGTATTGGCCCAAATATAAGCTGCACTTTTTCCCTAAAGTTCAACGATGGGCAATCTGAGTTTGACTTATCTGCACAACCCTACAAATACTTGTATTTTTTTGCATCAAGAAAACTTCAAGTATAGTGCTCATTACTTAGTTTGAAATGGAGCAGCAATATTGCTATTGTGTGGAAATTTATTGCTGTATGTGAGGGAACAGTGTAACTTGCCATTGGTAGCTGATATTTTATTTAGGTAGTGACTTATTATCAAGTTCATAGTTCTGTGGTTTTCTTTCTTTTTACAGAACAGGGCAGGCTAAAGAGAAAAATGTAGTCTTCACATGTTAACATCAAAAGAAAATCATCAGCAAACTTAAGAATTCGGTGAAGTTTTTTGGCACCAATTTCGATTATGCAACACGTACTTCTAATAAAGAAGCTGATGAATGTATGGTTTGGATGAATCTAATGTGTGGCGTTGGAGAATATGCAGCAAGCTACCATTTCAATAAGGAGATTGTTCAGATGGCGAAAAGCCAGGAAACATCCTGAAGTTGAAGCTGGGGTTCTTTCCTTTGTGCAAGATAAAAGGAAAGCTCTCTTGACAAGTAATCCAGTTAAAGGCCTTGGAAAGTATGAAAACAGAATTATGTAGGAATATCTGTCAGTGCCACAGGTTTATACGTAGAAGTGGTTTCTCTATCTGATGTAGTACTTCAGTAGCACAGAGACAGTTTTACTGATATACTTGTCATCTTGCAGAGATATATAATCCAAAAGCAACAGTGGCACTTCTATTCTCTTCAGTAGCAATGGTGGCGAGATGCCCATCTGTAGGGACGTGTTAATTAATGTAACAGTGAAACTTCCTGACAGATTAAAACTGACTGCTGGACCGGGACTCAAACTCACAAACAAGTGCTCTACCGACTGAACTACCCAACCCAGGGCTGCCCAAAGTTCAAGTTCTTGAAATCAGGGAATATCAGAGAATTTCAAACATGTCAGGGAAATCAGGGAAACATCAGGGAAATTTGAAAAAAAAAAAACACTGGAAAAATATTGTTTTTTGTCTCAGTAGATGAAATGGTTTGTTTACTAGGATGTCACGCGTCATCACTGGCTGGGCACAGCTGAGTATGTGTGCCACTTCCCTAATCCCTCATTCTTACTGCTTCTCCCCTTCCTACCACTCTCTTCAGCTTGAAGTCAGTGCTGCCACCACTTCTTGCACTAGCCTAGCAACTGCTGATGAGAGGCAAGAGGTGGAAAGAGTGGTTGAATGTGCTTCTGAAGGCCGGGCCACGCGTCTGATGCGTAACAGGTGACTGGATAATGCATGATTCCCAGCCCCGGGTCTGTATGTGGGGTTCACACATCCCCCTGGCACAGTCCAGGCCCAGGAAGGGGCGATTCCCTGAGCTGGTACCTCCCCAAATTGCCAATTGGTTCCTCGGTCAGGTGTTTGGGAGGTGTGACCTGAGGTGTGAACAATCATCTAAGGTAGGTGTGCCCTCTTGTGAATGGGGTCCCCAGTTGGAAGGAGCATGCTGTCAGAGATGCTGACAATTGTGGGGGGGGGGATTTTCTCACAATGAGCATATCATCTTCACAACCAACGTCTGCACCATGGTTCGTCATGGGGTTTCACGTACTGAAGATGGTCAGTTCTTTGCAAAGGTAAATCAGTTTATTATTCAGAATGGTATTGATGCAATTGCAAGCCCTGTGAAATCCTGCTCTCATTTACAGAATAGCACTTTGCTTTTGGAGACTACTTCTGATTCTCAGGCACAACAACTGCCTGCCACTGCACTTCCCTACAGCTATCCTGTTCATGTCGAGGCCCATAGAATGCTGAATTCTTCCCATGGTATTATTTACACAAGGCTGCCCTATAGTCTGACTGAGGCCAAAATCCAGTCTGACTGAGGCCTGACCTCTCTGATCAGGGTGTCTTTGCTATCCATTGGGTGACGAAAAAATTAGATGGCTCCTTATTGCCCACATGCACTCTTTTTCTCACCTTTGATGGAGTGGTGCTTTTGTCCAAAATCGAAGCAGGCTATGAGGTTCTTACAGTCTGACTGTACATTCCAAACACAATTCGCTGTTACCAGTGTCATTGTTTCAACCACACTCGAATGTCTTGCTGACACCCAGCCACATGTGTAACCTGTGGTAGGGATGTGCACGAGGACAATTGTCCACTTCCGTTTCTGTGCTGTATCAACTCCAATGGTGACCATGCCGCCTCGTCTCAAGATTGTCTTGTGTATCTCGATGAGCGGGCTGTCCAGTAGATCTGGGTAAAGGAAAACGTTCCTTACCTGGTCACTTGCAAGTTATTGGCTAGTCGCAAATCCTGTGTTCTTCCATCTGGCACTTACAGGACTGTTCTTTCTACATCTTGCTCCATGAAGGGCATGGCAATGCAGACATGCAACCCCAAATTCAGCTCTGGGATTGTGAAATAGCCCAGTGTCATGGTAGCATTACAGTCCTCTTATCCAGCTGTGCAGCAAGCCATCAAACTCTCGCCTCAAGGAGCGAAGTCACCAGCTAAACAACCAGCAGGCCGGAAAGGACAGAAGGAATACTCCCTTGAAGACTTCCTATATCCCTCCAGTCAACGAACACTTGAATCTTCCTCTGATAACCGGAAAAGCTCAAAGAAATCCAACATAGGGAAAAGAAAATGGTCTTCTCCTTCGCCGTCTCGAAGTTGCTTTGTGATACCTTCATTCGGGTGGCCTTCTTGTTTCCAGTGTGCACCACCAACCATTTTTCTGCATTGGATCCACACTCCGACAACAGAAGAAAGCCGACACTTCTGTGGACCTCGTGAAGCGGGATCCTCCTGCCTCTGTGTTCTGTAGCAGCGAGTCTTCGGAGGCTGGCACTCGGCAGCTGCAGACGTGACACCCCTTAATTTTTTTTTCTCATAATGACTCTCCTCCAATAGAATGTTCGCAGCAAAGAGGATTTATGGTTTGTTTTAGAATCACAGTGTCCACTTGTACTCTGGCTTCAGGAAACAAAACTATGTTCTCACAACTGCTTTGAGCTTTTGCATTTCTTCCTGGTCTGTTTTGACCTTCCGCCCGAGGTTGGCATTCCATCTCATTGGGGTGTCATGCTGCTCATATGGGATGATGTTCATAGTCAACCCATCTCTCTGATTACCCGTTTTCAAGCTTTGCAGTTCGCCTTTTCCTTCCTCACTTAATATTTTATCTGTGTACCATTTACTTCCCTCCATCATTCGTTGTCACCAGGGCTGACTTCCTCCAGCTTATTGGGCAGCTGCCTCACCTATTTATGCTGCTTGGTGGCTTTAATGCGCGCCATCCCATTTGGTGTTCTCCCAGAACCTGTTCAAGAGGTGCCGTCTTGGCTGACCTTAATCAGATTAACCTTTTCTGCCTTAATACAGGAGCACCCATGTTCCTTTAAGACCCCTCACATACCTATTCCCATTTGGACCCATCCTTCTACACTGCCCATCTTGCCCATTGTCTTGAGTGATCTGTTCTTTCTAACACCTGCCTGAGCGACCATTTCCCGTGTGCTATCCGTTTGCTGACTCCTACCCCATCTCCTTGCACACCCAAATGGCAGCTTACTAGTGCCAACTGGAGGCTTTACTCCTCCCTGATGACCTTCGCCAAACATGATTTCCCCAGTTATGATGACAAGGTGGAATCTCTTACAAACGTTATCCTTACCACTGCAGAACGTTCCATTCCTCACACTTCCTCTTTACCATGCCGTGACTCGGTCCCTTGGTGGACTCAGGTGTGCTGTGACGCATGTGTGTGGAGACGTGTTCTCTGCAGTTTTTAACCATCATCCTATGTTGGCATTCATTATAAACAGATGTGTGCACAGTGTCGTTGCAGTCTTCGGGATAACAAGAAAGCTAGCTGGATTTCATCCACTAATTCTTTTCACAGTTCCACCCCTTCTTCCGTCATGTGGGCCAACCCCTGACGGTTCTCTGGAACCAATATCCATTCCCCACTTTCAGACCTGACCATAGCAGACAATTTTATCATGGACCCTATTGCTATCTCCAACACCCTAGGCCACCATTCTGTGGAAATTTTGAGCTCCTCCCAATATCTCCCTGCCTTTCTCCAAACATTCAGATGTTGCAGTACCTTTCTCTTGTGGGCAAGCACTTTCTTCTTCGTACGTTCAACCACATCTGAATAGAGGGCACGTTTCCCAGATGCTGGCGTGAAGCCACTGTCGTACCCATACCTAAGCTCGGTAAGGACAAACATCTTCCTTCTAGCTACCACACCATCTCTCTCACAAGCTATGTTTGCTAGGTGATGGAACATATGATTCATGCTCAGCTGGTATGGTGGCTCAAGTCTCGCAGTTTGCTAACCACTACACTGTGTGGATTTCAAGTACGCCGTTCTGCAGTTGACCATCTCTTTACTTTGTTGACCCATATCATGAATGGTTTCCTGTGGAAATCCCAGACCATATCCTTGTTTTCCAATTTGGAGAAAGCCTACGACACCTGGTGCCCCATTTCCTTGAGGAATGCTTAAGAGACTGAGCTTTCAAGGTAAGTGTGGGTTCTGCCTTGTCGGACACCTTTACCCAGGAAAACAGTGTGCCTCAGGGTTCCGTCCTGAGCTTCGTCCTCTTTGTTATTGCCATTAACCCTGTAACCCTGTAATGGCCTGTCTCCCACCAGGCACCTCCAGCTCCCTTTTTGTTGACGATTTTGCCATTTATTGCAGTTCTTCACGGACGTGTCTTATTGAGTGGCTTCTTCAGCAATCTCTCAATTGTCTTTACTCATGGAGCATCGACACTGGCTTTCGTTTTTCCACTGACAAAACTGTTTGTATGAATTTCTGGTGCTGCAGTTGGTTTCTCCCACCATCTTTACATCTTGTGCCTGTTCCTTTTCTGTTCATTGAAACTACAAAATTCCTGGGGCTCTTGCTCGATAGGAAACTCTTAGTCCTCCCACATGTCTTACCTGGCAGCCTGCTGTACGTGGTCCCTCAATGTCCTACGTGTCCTCAATGGTACTTCCTGGGGTGCAGATCGAACCACTCTCCTTCATTTGCACCGATCCCATGTCAATTCAAAACCAGACTATGGGTGCTTTGTTTATGTACCTGCAATTCGTCCCTCTTATGCCATCTCAATACTATCCACCATTATGGCATCCATTTGGCCACTGGCACCTTGTACACTAACCTGGTTGAGAGTCTGTATGCAGAAGCTGCCAAACTACCGCTGCCCTACTGCTGTGACTTTCTCCTCAGCAGATATGTACGCTGTTTGTCTGCCATGCGTGGCCACCCATCCTATAACTTCTTCTTCGATGATTCCTTTGATCACCAGTATGGGGCACGTCCCTCTTCTCTGTGACCTCGTGGAGTTCACATTCGTCTCTTGTTCTGGCAGGTTACAGTCACGCTCCCAGCAACTTTCCCGGTGGGTGTGAACCCTTCACCACCTTGGCTTTGTGTGTGGCCCATGTTCACCTTGGCTTTTTATTTGCTTCCTAAGGACACTACACAAGCCTTGCTCTATTGCCTCCAGTTACTTGACCTTCACATGGAATTTCGCAATAGTACCTTTGTGTACACTGATGCCTCTCAGACTGACCATGGTGTCAGGTGTGCCTTTGTCATTGGTGCCGCCGTTTTTCAGTATTGGCTTCTGGCATACTGCTCAGTATTTACAGCAGAGCTCTTCGCCCTGTATCAGGCCACAGAGTACATCCGGCAACAGTGTTTTCAATTGTGTCATCTGCTGAGACTCTCTCAGCACCCTTCAAAGCCTCTGTGCACTGTACACCGTCCATCCCTTAGAGCAATGGGTCCAAGAAAGCTTTCAATTGCTCACTCTTGACGAAGCCACTGTGATGTTTATGTGGGTTCCTGGTCATGTCGGTCTGATAGGAAACGAGGCTGCTGATGCTGCAAATGCTGCACTCCTCGTACATCAGCCCATTAGTTCTTACATTCCCTCTGATGATCTCAGCACCCTTCAAACCCTCTGTGCACTGTACACCGTCCATCCCTTAGTGCAATGGGTCCGAGAAAGCGTTCAGTTGCTCACTCTTGACGAAGCCACTGTGGTGTGTATGTGAGTTCCTGGTCATGTTGGTCTGATAGGAAACGAGGCTGCTGCTGCTGCTGCAAAGGCTGCAGTCCTCGTACCTCAGCCCATTAGTTCTTACATTCCCTCTGATGATGTCTGTGTTGCCGCCTGTCAGGTGGTGGTGTCATTTTGGCACCGCCGCTGGTCCTCCCTTCATAGAATAAGCTACGGGTTATTAAGCCTGTCCCAGAGGCTTGGACGACGACCTCTCGGCCCTCATGTCATGAGGAAATCATTTTAACTAGGTTGCATTTTGGGCACTGCCTTTTAGCCATCACCATTTGCTAAGTGGCCCTCCCCCACCAGTTTGTGCACAATTTGCCCAACTTTTAACTGTACATCATTTCGTGACGCAATGCCCTTTTTTTGCCGTCTGAGTTATCGACCATTTTAGCGAACGATGAATGGGCTGTCAACTGCGTTTTACTTTTTATCCACAGTAGCAATATGGCAAGGGCCATTTAATTTTTAGTTCTGAACCTCTATTTCTCTGTTGCGTATTTTATAGACCTTTCTCCACGTCCCCATTATTATCTGCCTTCTCTTCTGTCATTGGGGATTGACATGTAGTTGTTTTTAACTCCTCTCTTTGTTTTCATGTTTCACAGTTTTGACCCTAGTTGTTTTTGCACCCTAAAACAAAACAGAGGAGAAATATGGAAGTCCTTATATTTTTTGTCAACTTATATCTTTATTCACGCTTGAGATCTCAAAATGTATCAGGGAAAAATGCTAAAACTTGTCTGGAAATCAGGGAAATATCAGGGAATTCCACTTGGGGAAACTTGTGGCATCCCTGCAAGCACAACCCACCACCCGTCCTCACAACTTTACTTCTGCCAGTACCTCGTCTCCTACCTTACAAACTCCACGGAATTTCTCCTGTGAAACTTGCCGGACTATCTCTTCTGGAAGGAAGGATATTGGGGAGACATGGCTTAGCCTTAGCCTGGGAAATGTTACCAGAATGAAAATTTTCACTCTGCTGCAGAGTGTGCGCTGGTATGAAATTTCCTCTCCTCACAGCTTTACTTCCGCCAGTACCTCGTCTCCTACCTTCCAAACTTCACAGAAGCTCTCCTGCAAACCTTGCAGAACTAGCACTCCTGGAAGAAAGGCTGTTGCGGAGACATGGCTTAGCCAGAGCCTGGGGAATGTTTCCAGAATGAAATTTTCACTCTGCAGCAGAGTGTGCGTTGATATGAAACTTAAGCCGAAGTAAATCTGTGAGGATGGGTCATGAGTTGTGCATAGGTAGCTCAGTCAGTAGAGCACTTGCCCGCCAAAGGCAAAGGTCCTGAGTTTGAGTCTCAGTCCGGCACACAGTTTTAATTTTACAGGAAGTTTCATATCAGCTCAAGCTCCACTGCAGAATGAAAATTTCATTCAGGAAACATCTCCCAGGCTCTGACTAAACCAGGTCTCCACAATATCCTTTTTTCCAGAGGTGTTAGTCCCACAAGTTTTGCGGGAGAACTTCTGTGAAGTTTGGAAGGTAGGAGATGAGGTACTGGTGGAAGTAAAGCTGTGAGGATTGATCATGAGCTGTGCTTGGGTAGCTCAGTTGGTAGAGCACTTGCCCATGAAAGGCAAATGTCCCAAGTCCGAGTCTCGGTCCGGCACACAGTATTAATCTCCCAGGTAGTTTCATAACTGTGCACACTCCACTGCAGAGTGAAAATTTCATTCTGGAATGTAACAGTGAACTAAAAACGGAAAATATGTATATCATTAAGAACAACTACAAACAAAAACAAAGAATTACTGTTATGCTAGCAGCTGTTGTAGGAAACCTGCCCCCCCCCCCCACTCTGCCCCCCCCCCTGCCCCTACACACACACACACACACACACACACACACACACACACACACACACACACACACACTTTATTCTGAAGCTTATAATTTGGCCAAGAAAAATTTTCCTAAGATGTTTTTGATTCTTTGCCAAGAAAAAGGCTGGATGACAACAGAATGAATTATGTGTGCACTAGCTACTGCTTGGAATTGCAATCCTGGTACACTGCTGTGTAAGAAAGTTATGCTAGTTCGGATAATTTTATTGAAGGTCACCTCACACTTGAGGTAAAGAACGTAGTCACTTTATTGAGGATAGACTTGGTCATTATATTTAGAAGTGTGGCTTCAAAACTACAGGTGCTTGATATGAGTGTAAACAAATCATTTGATGACCATCTGTTAAATACACTTTTCCAATTGTCTTTTAGAAGCAGATTACGCACTGACTTCATCTGGCAAGATTAAAATTCCATGAGTTAGTCTTACATCTGAGTGGATGCTCTCTTTATGGCCCACAATATCACAAGATTCTGTAAACAGAGCATTCAAGAAGTGCTCCATGTCTTGTGGACTGGACAGTAGCTAGAACAACACTCTTTGGGAGGAGAATGACGAAAACACTGACAATGATGAAACAAGTACCAGTAGTGAAGTTAACAGTGAAGACTCTAACTAGTAAGATTACATTTCTGTGTGTAATTTACATTACAGCATTAAAAAATGTGGTTAAGAGTGACCGTATTTTGAACAGCTTTTGTAAATGGCTAATGTGATATAAATATTTCTCCATTTAGTTTCTCTCTTTTTTCCTCATCAAATTTCAGGGTGCAGCTTATATTAGTGCTAATATGGTGTATTCTTTCTGCAATATTCTTTGAGATTGTTAGAGTTCAGAAGCAGAATAAAGATCCTACAGTGCAGAAGATTTATAAAATATGTGGCCACTTCATTTTTTATAAATAATTCAATAAATTTATATTTCTTGGACATTATGTATAATGAAATGAAAATGTGTTAGATTTGAGGTTCAATGTGTGGAGAGTGAACCCATGAACTACTAAGTTTCCCTTATTGTCTCTTCAGGATATATTTGTAACACTGTCAACTGTGGATGATTCTTTGTACTTCATGTGCAATGTGGAAGATTTTAAATTCCTGGCAGACATGATACAGCATGTTCCTCTTCCACTCCGTGCACGGTACGTTTTTTGCTGTGCTCCTATAAACAAGAAGATGCCTTTTGTGTGTACAATGTTCCTCAAGGTACGCCAAACATAACTTTCTATTTCTTGTAATTTTACTTTGTGATGCTGTGTTTTTAAGAGAGGGTTCAATTATATATGAAATAAATGTATTTTTTCAGTTTGCAAGGCAGTATAGCAGAAATGAACCTCTAACATTTGACTGGCTGTGTCGAAATATTGGATGGCCAGTTATGAAACCAAAGACTATTATAGATTTGGTTCACTTGGAAGCAGTATTTGATGTCTTAGATCTTTATTTGTGGCTTAGGTAAGTAAAACAGTAACTGCAGTCATGAGATGTAAACATAAATGTGTCATAGTAGCATTAATTTTTAATTTAGTTGAACTTTAGTAATTTTTTATATGTGCTTTGTCATCAGATGCACCCAAGAAAATCACAATCAGTATTTGATAATATTTTCTATTTGAAAAACAGGTTTTAATCAACTGATCATCGAAAACTCACCTTTTGAATCTGAGTATTTTGTGCCTTGTTACTGATTATCCTGTCAGCCTACTGTGTTGTCAACTGAAACTGATCAAAACTTCATTGTTTATCAGATTCTCTCTTTTCAGTGTTTCATTTATATTGTCCCATACAGTTTCTCTGAATTTAGTAGTCTTGTCTCTCAAATTAAACAGTAGACACACATGTGATTACACATTACACCTCACAGTGATTCACTTTAGTATATTACTTGATACATCCTTATTTCCCATATGTGAATAATAAATGGAAGCCGTTGATGGATTCACTCCTCTTCATATCAGACCTTTGAATTAATAAAATTGACTTTTTTCAACCAATAAAAAGAAGAGGATTGTTGATAAGTGAAAACAAAAACTTTGTGAATTAAGATTCTGACATGACAGTGCTATAATATGGATAATTCCATTACAAGTAGGGGGTGATGCTCACTATGTCCACAGTATCTGATAAGCCACACGTGTCTCCTAGGTCATGCCAAATGTCAAGAACCTCTGATAACGCAGTTTTAATTGGCTCGATACTGGTTTGGTGAACCTGATGAGGCTCTTGAGCTTTGGACTCTTCAGCACCTTCAATGGCAGCTTTGTGTTTTAATTGTTGTGAGATCCAGCCAGTCTGAGAGTAAAGATTGTCCCATATACTTGGAGCAGAAGAAGATTCAGGAAATTAAAGTGAGCAAGTGAACATCGTACAAAAACCTAATAGACTTGAGTCCAAAGACATCAGACTACCAAGCTGTAGTTTTATCTGACTTGTCTGATGACACTTTAACAGACACTGTGGACTATGAAACCTATCTAACAGAAGCACCCAGTCTGTCAGCCAATCCTCCATTAGTCATGTCCCACAATTTAGCGGAATGATAAGGGAAAGACAAAAACAACATCGCTCCCATATTGCAACGTAACTTGTAATGGGTTCAACATACATGAAGGAACTGAGGCTCTAGAGGAATCTGGGCAGACGAGACCCTTTCAGATATGTTGTTCTCTATGGAGAACAACATTGCCTCACAGATGCTGCTGTATGACAGGATACATTGTCATGCTGATACAAACAGCCATAAAGTGCGAACTGTTCCTCTACTGTATGCAGCACACAATGCTGTAAGATGTGTCCATATCCTTCTACGTTTAGCATTTTCTTAAGTGCTGTAAGGAAACCACACCCTAACTATGAAAAACACCCCCATACTTTAACACAACCTCCTCTGCACTTTACTGCTGGCACGACACATAATGTCAGGTAACATTCTCCTTGCATTCATCAAACCTAAACTCCTCCATCAGGTTGCCACGATCACTCCAAATCACTCATTTGTAGTCATCCACTGTCCAGTGATGTCTCTCTTTACACCACCTCAAATGTCACTTAGCCTCGACTACAGAAATGTGAGGCTTATGATGAGCTGACCGACAGTTGTGCCCCATTCTTTTTAACTCCCTATGCACAGTCATTCTGCTATTTGAACTGCTGGTAGTAATCTGGAACTCATGGTCCATGTCTTTCTACCGGGTCTTGATGGGTTTGTTATTCAGGTGATGTCCAGTGCCTAGTCCACTGAGCTCTTCTGACTGGCCGTTTCTGCTGTTACTACTTCTCTATTGACAACGCAATACTCCCCATCTCCTTTTATACTTGCTGGTTCATCTATCATGACATCTACGGGTGAATTTTGCTTTATATTTGGGTGTTATTTTTTTAATTTGTTTATACGTCAAGTTCTGTTGGACAAAATTGAGGAGCAAATTTTCCAAGGTCATGAAACGTGTCTGTACATGAAATTACAACATAAAAATAATAACAGATAAAAATAAATGTTTATGAACCTGAAAAAAGGTCAGTCCATAAGTTTAAGTAAACACAATCAACAATACAACAAGAATTAGCTTAATTTTTGAAGGAACTCCTCAACAGAGTAGGAGGAGGAAACTCTTCAGTTTTGATTTGAAAGCATGTGGATTACTGCTAAGATTTTTTAATTTGAATGGTAGCTTATTGAAAATTGATGCAGCAGTACACTGCACACTTTTCTGCACAAGAGTTAAGGAAGTCCGATCCAAATGCAGATTTGATTTCTGCCGAGTATTAACCAAGTGAAAGCTGCTTATTCTCTGGAATAAGCTAATATTGTTAACAAGAAATGACAGTATATAGAGGGAAACATTCCACGTGGGAAAAATATATCTAAAAACAAAGATGACGTAACTTACCAAACGAAAGCGTTGGTATGTTGATAGACACACTAACACAAACACACACACAAAATTCAAGCTTTCGCAACACACGGTTGCTTCATCAGGAAAGAGGGAAGGAGAGGGAAAGGCAAAAGGACGTGGGTTTTAAGGGAGAGGTAAGGAGTCATTCCAATCCTGGGAGCGGAAAGACTTACCTTAGGGGGAAAAAAGGACGGGTATACACTCGCGCGCGCACACACACACACACACACACACACACACACACACACACACACACACATATCCATCCGCACATATGCAGACACAAGCAGAGCCACTTCTTCATCCCCTCAAACCCAGAACCTCCCACAGAAGAACCACAAAAGTGCCCCACTTGTGACAGGATACTTTCCGGGACTGGATCAGACTCTGAATGTGGCTCTCCAGCAGGGATACGACTTCCTCAAATCCTGCCCTGAAATGAGATCCATCCTTCATGAAATCCTCCTCACTCCACCAAGAGTGTCTTTCCGCCGTCCACCTAACCTTCATAACCTCTTAGTTCATCCCTATGAAATCCCCAAACCACCTTCCTTACCCTCTGGCTGCTACCCTTGTAACCGCCCCCGGTGTAAAACCTGTCCCATGCACCCCCACCACCACCTACTCCAGTCCTGTAACCCGGAGGGTGTACACGATCAAAGGCAGAGCCACGTGTGAAAGCACCTACGTGATTTACCAACTGACCTGCCTACACTGTGAAGCTTTCTATGTGGGAATGACCAGCAACAAACTGTCCATTCGCATGAATGGACACAGGCAGACAGTGTTTGTTGGTAATGAGGATCACCCTGTGGCTAAACATGCCTTGGTGCACTGCCAGCTCATCTTGGTACAGTGTTACACCATCCGGGTTATCTGGATACTTCCCACTAACACCAACCTGTCAGAACTCCGGATATGGGAACTTGCCCTTCAGTATATCCTCACTTCTCGTTATCCGCCAGGCCTCAACCTCTGCTAATTTCAAGTTGCCGCCACTCATACCTCACCTGTTTTTCAACAGCAGCTTTGCCTCTGTACTTCCGCCTCAGCTGACATCTCTGCCCAAACTCTTTGCCTTTACAAATGCCTGCTTGTGTCTGTGTATGTGCGGATGGATATGTGTGTGTGTGCGAGTGTATACCTGTCCTTTTTTCCCCCTAAGGTAAGTCTTTCCGCTCCCGGGATTGGAATGACTCCTTACCCTCTGCCTTAAAACCCACATCCTTTCGTCTTTCCCTCTCCTTCCCTCTTTCCCAATGAAGCAACCATTGGTTGCGAAAGCTTGAATTTTGTGTGTATGTTTGTGTTTGTTTGTGTGTCTGTCGACCTGCCAGCACTTTCGTTTGGTAAGTCACATCATCTTTGTGTGTGTGTGTGTGTGTGTGTGTGTGAGAGAGAGAGAGAGAGAGAGAGAGAGAGAAACCAAGCCAATGTTGCACACAAGAGCCTTTACTACCAAGCTAGTGTCATCAGCAAACAGAAATATTTTAGAGTTACCCGTAATACTAGAGGGCATATCATTTATATAAATAACGAACAGGAGTGGCCCCAACACTGATCCCTGGGGCACCCCCCACTTGACTGTACCCTGCTCAGACCCCACGTCACAGCCATTATCAACATTGCGAATATTGACCCTTTGCTGTATGTTGCTAAAGTAAGAGGTGAACCAATTGTGAGCTACTCCCCATATTCCATAATGGACCAACTTCTGGAGCAATATTTTGTGATCAACACAATCAAATGACTTAGTTAAATCAAAAAATGTGCCAAGCGTTCGAAACCTTTTGTTTAACCCATCCAGTACCTCACAGAGAAAAGAGAATATTGCATTTTCAGTTGTTAAACGACTTCCAAAGTCGAACTGTACATTTGATAACAAATCGTGTGATATAAAATGATCATTTATCCTTACATACACAGCCTTTTCAGTAACTTTAGCAAACACTGATGGCATAGAAATAGGTCTAAAATTGCCCACATTATCATTTTCTCCCTTTTTATAAAGCGGCTTTACTACTGAATACTTTAATCGTTCAGGAAACCACCATTCCTAAAGGAAACATTACAAATATGGCTAAATACAGGACTAACATGTGCTGCACAGTACTTTAATATTCTGCTAGACAGTCCATCATAACCATGAGAGTCCTTAGTCTTCAGTGACTTTATTTTTGACTCAATCTCCCTCTTTTCTGTATCACAGAGGAGTGTTTATGAGACATCAAGCTCAGAAAGGCATTTGCCAAGAGAGTTATATGATTCCCTGTAGAAACTAAATTTTTATTTAAATCACCAGCAATGCTCAGAAAATGATTGTTAAATACTGTACTTATATCTGATTTATCAGTAACAGAAATATTTTTACTGCAAACTGACTATATATCGTTGACCTTGTGCTGCTGACCAGACACTTCCTTCACAACTGACCATATGGTTTTTGATTTTATCCAGTGAATTAGCTATTCTGTTTGCATGCCACATACTCTTTGCCTTCCCAATAACATTTTAAGCACCTTTCAAGACTATTTGTAATGGGCTACTGTAGCTTGATTGTGACTATGTCTAACATTTTGATATAATTCCTGCTTTGTTCTACAAGATATCCTCATCCCACTAGTCAGCCACCCGGGCTGCCTATTACTGCTAGTACCCTATTTAGAACATTCTAATGGAAAGCAACTCTCAAAGAGCATGAGAAATGTGTTAAGGAAAGCATTATATTTATCATCTATGTTATCGGCACTATAAACATACTGCCACTCTTGTTCCTTGACAAGGTTTAAAAAACTCTCTATTGCTGTTGGATTAACTTTCCTACGTAGTTTGTAATTAAATATGAGATTGTTAAAATTTGTGTGTCATGGTATGAAAGACCATCCACTCTTTATGACAGAATGCCCATCTAGTAATGAAGAATGAATAAAAATATTGTCTATGCTGTGCTACTGTTCCCCTGCACCCTAAAGGAAAAAACAAAGTCTGCATCAGATCACATGAATTTATGAGATCTACCAACATTCTTTTTCTTGCTCCATCATATACAAACTATTAAATTTAATAACTGTATAACAGTGCACAAGTAATTTTGTCATTACTAATTTTTATACCTGCTACAGCTGTAGTGCATGCCACAAAATGTAAACACACTACTGAGGCGTGAGGCTTAGATGAACGACGTAAGCACACTCACGAATAATAGACCACTCGAGTCAATGACACAGGAAGGAAGATTGAGATTAATGAAAATCCACTAATAAGTTATTTTACAGCAAAAATTAACACAAATAAACTTCAAAATAAGTAACTGACATCTAAAACTTTATAAAACATTGATGAGCAATTTCAACAGCAGTCCAGCACACATGACGTCACACTTTTGATCAGATAGTGTATGTTTGCAAAAGCATGCTTTAAACCCAGTGGGACCTGTATGTAAGTGGTTATACCCACCATAGCAAAGATAACCTTGCAGGGGAAAGTGCTAAAGGAGGAGTTGCTTTGTTTGAAAATAACACATACTATTATATACATGTTGTTATTGACCTTTAAGCAGCTGCTGTTAAAATTAATTGGGAATGAAGATTACAATGTTACTACTGGGAGATTACGATATTCACAATTTGTTATAGGGCTCATTCTCTCTTTGTCCTGGGTATCATGTTTTAGAGAGCATCTTGATTTCTCAGCTGCTGTGTATTCTCAACAGTGGCAGACAATCTTTTCAGCAGTTTTATTGGTTCATCCTCAGCCAAAGCCCTTGCAGATTATGCTCAATTAGAAGTCAGTGATAAACTACATTCCAGTGACGTTTTGTCACTGTGGATCGCTCTATCAGATGGATAAGTTTCTGAAATATACTAGCAAAATTGGTGATCAGCAGAGCACAGTGTACTCCATGCTGCCAGTTGGCTGTTTTTTTAAAACTGGGATGGCAGTACCACCATGCCACTGATTTATCCACCTTGGCGGCCAAGCATTGTAGACAGTGATGAGTGACACACGGCACAGATGAGACTCTCAAGCAGTTTAAATGTTACACTATTAGGTTTAAATACAGACCAGGAGCGGAAACCTAGTCTTTCAGGCAGCAATGGCCAAAGCTCGATGTACAATCAAAGAGAGCAAGAAAAGTTAATGGCAAATGTTCCTGCTTTCTCTCCATTCTCCTAGTTTTTTGTCTCTAAACTCTACCTGAGCACTTGATAATGCCAGAGCATTTTGCATTGGCTAGTGCCACTGCAAGCAGAAATCCAATATTCTGCCGCTGCTACATGACTGTGTTGTGTGTGCGTGTGTGTGTGTGTGTGTGAGAGAGAGAGAGAAAGAGAGAGAGAGAGAGAGAGAGAGAGAGAGAGAGATTTTATCCATTGTCGTCATATTTTTAATTTACTTGATTTACAAATAATTTACATGCAGAACTGTGCTCCATTTTAGGTGACAATGAGATGAATGTGGTGCAGATTTAAGATTCTGTAAAATGTAGAAACCTCATCACTATTTTGGGCTTCGTCCTGTATTATCCATCTTTAAAAAACTTTTGAGTGTTTGGCAAAATTAGTGTTTTGCAGTTTCTATGATAATTTAAACATGTGGGTGGAGGTGAGTGAGATTGGGAAAGAGCGAGTGTAATTATAAACTTGAAACTACCTGGCAGATTAAAACTGTGTGCTCGACCGAGACTCGAACTCAGGACCTTTGCCTTTTGCGGGCAAGCGCTCTACCATCTGAGCTACCGAAGCACGACTCACGCCCGGTCCTCACAGCTTTACTTCTGCCAGATGGTAGAGCGCTTGCCCGCGAAAGGCAAAGGTCCCGAGTTCGAGTCTCGGTCGGGCGCACAGTTTTAATCTGCCAGGTAGTTTCATATCAGCGCACACTCCGCTGCAGAGTGAAAATCTAATTCTGGAATTATAAACTTAGTTGCTTAAAGTCATGGGAAGGGCTGTCCCATTTGCAGATGCAACATTTATGATACCTGAGTGTACTTTTTTAATGTTTTACAAAAATCAAACTGTGGAAACTCCAGGTAGGAATATCAACAATGTAGGAAAACACAGATTGCTGTTTATCGTAAAGAAGACATGTTAAGATGTAGACAGGCACAATGTCCTTTAATTGTGCCTGTCTACAAATTGACATGTCTTCTTTATGGTAAGTAGCACTCTGTCTTTTCTTACATTGTTGTTTTTAATGTTTTGAACACAATTAGCTCCAATTTTTTAGTAAGGGAACTGATAACCTTGTTGAGCATGTGGAACTCCTCTTCCTCTCCCCTACACTCACAAACTATTGCAAGCAGTAAGCCCTTTGTTTCCCTGAACTGTGGAACTACTCATATAGTGCATAGCAGGATGCTTTATAGCTTAACATGCAGTGCAAACTACATTGTAACTTAAAGATTTTTTTCAGGCATAAAACTCAAGTTAAGTTGGAGAACAGTTCTCATATCAAACAATAGAAACTCGAGGTTGGAAAATAGATAATATAAAAATATAGGAAAACAGATTGCTACGTACTGTAAAAATGACACATTAAGTTGCAGACAGGCACAATTATGTGCAAGTGTCTTAATTGTGCCTGTCTGCAACTTAATGTCATCTTTATGATAAGTAACAATTCTTATATGTGATATTTGGAACATTAATACAAGGAGACACTCTCTCTCTCTCTCTCTCTCTCTCTCTCTCTCTCTCTCTCTCTCTCTGTGTGTGTGTGTGTGTGTGTTTTTATGTATTGGTGGTGCACATTGATTGCTAAGAACTTCACTGAGAAACCTTTTGCTTTTCTAGTTATCGCTTTATGGACTTGTTTCCTGATCCTGTGCTCGTTCGAGACATTCAAAAGGAACTGGACGCTGTCATCCAGGAAGGTGTTTTCCAGCTTATGCGGTTGCTTCGAAACTCCGAGACATCTGTGAGCAGTGGCTCTGCTGCAGCAGCAGATGAAGATGACTTCGCTATTCACCAACAGAAGCATTCATATTTACGGGGTATGTATATGTTTCTTTTAATTTCATTCAAATTATGTATTAAGTGTTGATTATATGTGTAGTGACAATAACAATTGTGTGAATGAAACTGCTCTTATGTACCTTGTTTTATAGCCTTTTATGTTGTTTTAGGGCGCAAAAGTGGGAGTTCTCAATTAATGGGTCATGGAAAACTAACAGAAAGGCTACTAGCACAAGGTCTGCTTACACCAAGTATGCTTCAGGAGTTGAAAAAAGAATGGAGTCAGGTATGAGAATGGAGACAAAATTACTTTTCCATAAAATCTTCTGTGTTGTAAAAGACATGGTCTACAGTCCAGAAAGGTTTTATCAAAATTGACACCTACCTCAAAAATTTACAAACATGCATAAATTATATTATAAATTAATGTGATGGTTTGTTGCCAAGAAGTATCAAACTGAATTTAGAGCATCCTCTTTGCATGAAACAGATTTTGTACAAACCTTTAGTCCCCTTATAGGTTAGTGGCTTTCTTGTCTCAGTTGACTCTCAAGACAAGTGCATCTACTGCAGTGCCTCTGGCATTTTATTCCCATACTCTTCTGTTTGGAGTGGTCATTTTCATTTACAAGTAAGAACAAAAATTTCCTGTGTAGTTAAAGCAACTTACTGGTGAAAGTGAAGTCATGAGGGACTGTCCTTTTTACAGAAAATTGAAATATGGTAACAAAATGTAGGAACAGTCAATGACAATGTAGTTTATTAATGATCAAAGCAGAATTCATAGTGGAAGTTCTTATCAAAATTTGTGTGGTAAATTGTTCTCATTCCTGAGAACTGAAAAAATAGGAAAAATGTCATACAAACATTTCAGAAGATACCCATTTATTTGCTGGATAAAATATATACGTGCAAACACATAAGACAATATGTGGAACACAGTAAATAGCATCTGTTTGGTTTATACTTTGTATCTTGTTTTCTTGCTAAGTGCCAAATAACAACAAAAATTCTCTGTCTTGTTCAATGACTCTGACGTTTTCACTGTTGAAATACTATTCGATAAACATGTTTATTTACATTCTTATTTATGCATAGTGCTGGTGTTTTCTCTTTAAACTGCAAATACTTTTTGCTTTCAGATATACTGTCCCTCTTGTAGGAGAACACAATTAGGAAAAAAAAAATACCAGTGTAACTTTTAAGCATGCCACGAAAACAGAACAAACAACATGATTAACATTAAGTAGACACAGAAGCGCAAAATCTTTTTCTAGAACAGGAGAGAGCTTGACAAGAATAGCACACTCTTGAATGAGATTTTCACTCTGCAGCGGAGTGTGCGCTGATATGAAACTACCTGGCAGATTAAAGCTGTGTGCCCGACCGAGACTCGAACTCGGTCGGGCACACAGTTTTAATCTGCCAGGAAGTTTCATATCAGCGCACACTCCGCTCCAGAGTGAAAATCTCATTCTGGAAACATCCCCCAGGCTGTGGCGAAGCCATGTCTCCACAGTATCCTTTCTTTCAGGAGTGCTAGTTCTGCAAGATTCGCAGAAGAGCTTCTGTAAAGTTTGGAAGGTGGGAGATGAGATATTGGCAGAAGTAAAGCTGTGAGTACTGGGCGTGAGTCGTGCTTCGGTAGCTCAGTTGGTAGAGCACTTGCCCGCGAAAGGCAAAGGTCCCGAGTTCGAGTCTCGGTCGGGCACACAGTTTTAATCTGCCAGGAAGTTTCATATCAGCGCACACTCCGCTGCAGAGTGAAAATCTCATTCTGGAAACATCCCCCAGGCTGTGGCGAAGCCATGTCTCTGCAGTATCCTTCCTTTCAGGAGTGCTAGTTCTGCAAGGTTCGCAGAAGAGCTTCTGTAAAGTTTGGAAGGTAGGAGATGAGATACTGGCAGAAGTAAAGCTGTGAGTACCGGGCGTGAGTCGTGCTTCGGTAGCTCAGTTGGTAGAGCACTTGCCCGCGAAAGGCAAAGGTCCCGAGTTCGAGTCTCGGTCGAGCACACAGTTTTAATCTGCCAGGAAGTTTCATAGCACACTCTTGTTATGGTTGCTTTCTGACGTACATGCAAGCACAAAAGGCGTAAGCACTTCGAGTAGTTGTGGACCAGAAAGCCACTCATGCAAAACAGACGTTTCAGGTCCACTGAGTGGCCACAAATTACTCAGATTGTGTCTCCCTCCCTCCCTCCTCTCTCTCTCCTCCCCCTCCCTCCCTCTCCCTTCCCCTCCCCCTACCTCCCCCTCCCCCCTCCTCCTCCTCCTCCTCCTCTTCTTCTTCTGCTCTCTCCCTCCTCTGTGTGTGTGTGTGTGTGTGTGTGTGTGTGTGCTGAAGTAGATACTGTGAGCAGATACTATGATTCAACTGTAACATCATTTCCTCTGAAATCCCATCAGTATGGTATAACTGCTTTTCATCAGAATCTCATACTCTGCTGTTGGATTTTGCAGAACACTTCCCTAGGTTCCTGAGAGTAAATGGTTGATAAATGAGAGGTTATTGAACTAAGTTGTGCTTTGTATTACTGTTCCCCAAAAACATTGGACTCTGTCCATTCTTGTGGTCTGATGGACAGAGGTAACACACCACAATGATCCAGGATCTTACCTTTGTTTTTGATGGGATAAGTCATATCTCAACCTTGAGAAAATGTGTGGTTGTTGAGGAGAAATTCCAAATGTGCCAAGTGAGGTGATGCTGTTGTAAGAGTGTTCAGGATGGTAGCAATTCAAATTCACATCTCTCTACACACATTTAGGTTTTCCATATTTCCCTGTATCATTGATGACAGATGGCAGAGTGGTTTCTTTAAAAAAGGCACATCTGATTTCATTCTCGAGTTTTCCTTAACCTGAGCTTGTGCTCTATCTCAAACAACATTGGCAATGGGATGTTAAGCCTTGATATTTTTTCCTTTCTTTCTGAATACAACAAAATGTCTGTGGCCCATGTTGGGGCTGAGTTACATTATACTTAAGCATATGGGCCTTTGTATCGTTTAAACAGCCCTACTCTTAATTTCCTATAGGACAAAAGTGAAACCCACTACTTCAATTAATCAAACTACAATTAATTTCAGTATTAAGTTAAGAAGCAGTTAGATGCAATATTACTTCTGCTTACATTGAGAAAGTACTTAAAGAATTACAGGGTGTAATAACTTGCTCAAAAAACTGTGGTCTGGCATTCTCCTTAATTAATTAAATAAGACATACTATTAATACATAATTATAATCCCAGAGCTTTACCATCATAGTCTAAATTTCAGTATGGATTTTGTAATATGGCGAGTTTAAGGGTTGATATAAGAGTTATAAAATGAAGCAATAACGGATGGCAATAAGGAAACTAAGTAAGTGAATCAGGATGTGAAAAATATAGCTAATATTGCCAGAGGATATTAAATGCACAAGTCATTAATGTTCTTCAAAAAGCAGCATTGGAAGGGTGGACATTACGACAGACTTAGGATACTGACATGAATTTGCTGTAGAATAAGGGAAATCGTGTTTTGCTTTTGTATTATTGCCTTTTATAGGGACTATAAAATTCTTCTGTAGGAGAGAACATGTATTTGAATGCAGTGTCTCTGTGAAACTCAGCTAGCACAGTTTATTCATGAGATCAATATGACTGTAGATAGAAATGTCCAGTTTGGTAATCTGTTCCTTAGCTTCCCAAAGTGATCCAGTACAATTTCATGCTGTCACTTAATGGATAAAATAGAGCTTATGGAATATTTGACTATCTTTTTCAATTGATTGAGGACTTCCTTGCAAACAAAACTCTATATATTGCCCACAATGGGGGAAAATTGTCATGGCGGAAAATTGTCAGAAGAGAAAGCTGTGAGCATGCCCTGGGGACTGTTACTGTTCACAGTGCACAAGATAGCAAATAATTAATGAAATTTGTTGGAGTCTTCTTGGGGCTGTTTTGGGATGGGGGGATGCTGATATATATCAAAAATTGCTGTGATCAAACAATGGAAACTCCGGGTAGGAATATCAGCAGTGTAGGAAAAGATAGATTGCTAGTTACTGTAAAGAAGACATATCAAGTTGCAGACAGGCACAACTGAAAGACACTCAAATGTAGCCTTTGGCCACAGCCTTCATCAGTAAACACACTCACACACAAAGCAAGCAAGCAAGCACACCTCACGCACACACAATTGCCAACTCTAGCATTCGAGCCCGAAATGCTGGAGTTGGCAGTTGTGTGTGCGTGAGGTGTGCTTGCTTGTGTGTGTGAATGCAGTGTGTGTATGTCTCTCTTTACTGACAAAGGCTGTGGCTGAAAGCTACATGTGAGTGTCTTTTAATTGTGCCTGTCTGTAATTTGGCGTGACTTCTTTACAGTAAGTAGCAATCTTGTCATTTCCTACACTGTTGAAAATTGCTGTAAATTAGGGTAGTACTTGCTACAGGTACTTGGTACAGGGATTGACAGCTTTTCATTAATGTAAACAAATGTGACATATTTTTACTTCGTGTAAAGGTATGAAGATGCATTCTTATTTGATTGCACCCCTACCAATCAATCAGTGGAAACAGTCACTGATAAAATATACAGTGGTACGTGCTGGGGACAATTTGATAAAACTAGTTTCCCAATTGATATTCATTGGGTGGATCACAAGTACACTTAATTCATCTGTGAAGATCACTGTGACAGTAAAATTAGCTAAATAAAATCTTAAGTACATGTTAGCTGAATAAAATGATCTGGAAAGAATAAAAGCAGATACATTCGCTGAAGAAAACCCACATACATTCTGCAGCTTCACAAAAACTGGGAATGAGGGAGGCCTACTAATGGAGAGAGAGGAAGGAAGAAGGAAACATTAAGGTAAATGGCATTAAAACACTTTTCATTTGTTGTCAACAACAAGTATTACCCAGATTCTTGTGCTCAACCTCTCTATTACTAATGATATGCTTTTGAGATAAGTATAATGTTTATTGTAGCCATATATAGTATTATTTCTGTCAATTCATAAAGTAATTTAAATTCCAATTAAATGAATGATTCAGCATTCATTAGCCCTACATGCCAGTCTCGACTTAAGTACAAAGAAAACATGGATTCTCTCCACCTTGCAATTGTGTAAACTGTGTCATAATTTTAGGGGGAAGTGATGTGTGTAAAAGCAAAACTAGCCTTGCAGTAAGGGCACTGAGAGAATTTTTATGAAATATTTCACAAGCGAAGGTTTATGTTGTATTCCCATGGAGAGAACTTTATTGACAATTCTTGTGTAAATAGAGAAATCATTGCACAAACTGAAAAATCAGAAAGATTTTTAACAGTTTTGTACATACAACTCTCAGTGAAGTAATTAGTTCTGTCAGAGAGCATTTTGCTAGATATGGATGGCACAGTAACCTCCTAGACAAAGGAATGCTGGCCAATGAAATTTTGCAGGTGATAAAAATTTCTGGAGTGCACACCAACATAAAAATTGCTCTGCCTGCAACAGATTTGCTGCCAGTTCCAAAAGAAACAGAGGATAACCAGCAGTGTACCAGGAAGAAGAATCCATGGTCACACCTACTGAGGAAGAAGTTACATCAACACCAGCGTGTGAACCATTACTACGACATGCAGCATCATCAGTAGAACCAGAAGCAGCAGTGGAAAATTTAGAAGCAGCAGAACAGACATCGATATTGGAAACAGCAGAGCAAACATCAGCAATGGGTCTTCAGTCAGCTGCTGGTGTAGCGCCTGAATCGATGGAAAGAAGCATCAGAACAGGAAGTGCACAAAAGTGAACCAGATTTTTGTGGCATCCAGAGGTAGAGGAAAAGCATCTAAAATCAGAAGAATTGAAAATTTTATTAGTCTCATAATGACAGAGCATAGTCTAAATGAGATGAAATAGAAATATGAAAGTGAGGGAGTAGCAAGATATATGGAGAGCAGGGTAGGGGACTACACTCCACAGTAGATCTCGAATTGGACAGAATTTTGCTTTGAAGTTGCAGCAGTAGAAATAAAATTCGGGGGGGCGGGGGGGGGGGGGGGGGAGAATGACTTCTAGTAGGCATATGTCAATCACATATCTTAAATGTTGAAAACCATTTACTGGAAGTTGATAGGCTACTACACAAAGTCATGAAGAAACACAATTTTTTAATAACACATCACAGTTTTAGGACATACAACGTACAGTTTCATGTAAAAAATCCTAAAAGATGTAGGACAACAATATAGAAGTGACATTGAGTAACAGACAGGCACGACAAAAAGGCAACTATACATTTGAGCTTTCTAATGTAAGTTTCTAATGTAAGGGCTTCTTTTGATGTAGAAAACACACACACACACACACACACACACACACACACACACACATCCTGGCCACTGTCTCTGCCTGCTGAGGTCACAGTGCATATAGCAGCTGTGCCTGATGGGAACACATTCTGTGAGTGATGGCGGCAAGGAAGAGGCTGGGACAGGGAGGGGGAGGTATAGCAGGATAGAGGTGGGGGAAGTTGTAGTGCTGCTTGTGGCTGTGGGAGCATGCAGGGGGTTAGGGTAGAGATGTTTGATACCGTTGAGTGGTTTGAGAGTGAGTCGGGGGGGGGGGGGGAGGGGGGGGCTGAGCAGAAAACAGAAGTTAGGGGAGGGGAAAAAAAGACCAGTGAGTGTTGGTGGAATAGAAGGCTGGGTAGTGCTGGTGTGGGAGCAGGGAAATTGATAGGTAAGTGAGGGACAGGGAGTAGTGAATGTTGCGGCCAAGTGGGTTACAGGAATATAGAATATATTGCAGGGAGAGTTCCCACCTGTGCAATTCAGAAAAGCTGGTGTTGGTAGGAAGGATCCAGATGGCACAGGCTCTGAAGCAGTCATTGAAGTGAAGCACACTGTGTTGGGCAGCATGTTTAGCAACTGAGTGATCCAGGTGTCTATTGGGCACAGTTTGTTGGTGACCTTTCATGTGGAAAGACAGCTTGTTGGTTGTCATGCCCACATAGAAAGCAGAACAGTGGTTGAAGCTTAGTTTGTAGATCTCAGAACTGCTTTCACATGTGGCCCTGCCTTTGATGGGATGGGAGATACCTGTGACCGGACTTGAGTAAGTAGTGATGGGAGTATGTATGGGACAGCCCTTTGCATATAGGTCTGTTGCAGGGATGTGAGCCATAAAGGAACAACAAAATGTACAGAAGCATCAAGCACATAAACAGACCATGTATAGACAAACAAAAACTTCAGTTGTGAATACTGTTATCACAGATCATTGTGGACAAACAGTTGAATGGTGAGATGATATAAAAAATGAAGCAAATGTAGTAGCTGAATTTTGACAAACTAAACTTAGTAATTTGCTAAAAAGCAGATAAATGGTATGAATAAATAGAGGATACTGCAGAAAATAGCTGGAAATCTTTTTGTGAAGTATTAAGACACCACATAAATGTAGCTTGTCATTAAGTGCACAGAACTGTTATGGTAAACCAAACAAGAAATGGGTCACCATGGAAATTAAAAATGATATGGCGTTATGAAAATCACTAGAAAGATAAAGGACAGACCAGTCATGAGACTTACAAGTGCAAGAAAAAAGCATATACTGTGATGATAAGAAAAACCAAAGGCTTGTCACCAAAAACTGGAAATATAAACTTCTTCTGACATCTCTGGAATTACATATATAAAAGAGGAAAGAAAGAATCATGTCCTGAAAGATACAAATATAATATTGAGAAGGGAGGGTAAAGAAGTTGCAGATTCATGACAAGTGTCTAATAGTTTCTATCAGCACTACACAGCTTTAGTTGACAAACAGAGAGCAGGGAAGTCCCAATGGGGTGTCTAAGAGTTTGCACCTACTCCCAACAGATGAATTGGAAGTTTGAGAAATGATTGAAGCACCAAAATATAAAAATACGTAGGGCATATGAGCAAAACTGGTTAAACAGTGTACTAGATATCTTGCAAATTCTCTGACATTCTTGATTTAGTTGTGAAGGAATTAGTATTTCCAAAATGCTTAAAAAGGAGCGTACTGGGACCAGCATTTAAAGGGAGGGTTAAAGGGAAGGAGATCTGGGAAACTATAGACACATCAAAACTTTTCTTTCTAAAATAGTAGAAACAATGATTAAAGACCGAGTACTAAACTTAATATAGAAGCGAAATATTTTAAATGAAACACAGCATGGGCCCAGAAAATGGAGCTCAACAAGACTGTTGTGGCAAAGTTCATGACAAACATAACTGAGGCTGGATGATCAGTGGGAAGTATCTGGTATATACCTAGATCATTCGAAAGCTTTTGATAGTTTGTATCCATAATTCTTCTAGAAAAACTGCATTGCTATGGCATAAGACATGAATCTGCAGATATTATGAAAATCTTTGTTGAAGATGGGTAGCAGTGTACAGAGATAAAAATTTGAATCTGGAAATAATGCTCATCTTTTTTATACATCGATGCACCAAAGAAACTGGTATAGGCATGCATATTCAAATACAGAGATACGTAAACATGCAGAATATGGCGCTGCTGTCAGCAAAGCATATACAAAAAGGTACGGCCAAACTTTCAGGAAATATTCCTCACACACAAAGAAAGAAAATATGTTATGTGGACATGTGTCCGGAAACGCTTACTTTCCATGTTAGAGCTCATTTTATTACTTCTCTTCAAATCACATTAATCATGGAATGGAAACACACAGCAACAGAACATACCAGCGTGACTTCAAACACTTTGTTACAGGAAATGTTCAAAATGTTCTCCGTTAGCGAGGATACATGCATCCACCCTCCGTCGCATGGAATCCCTGATGCGCTGATGCAGCCCTGGAGAATGGCGTATTGTATCACAGCCGTCCACAATACGAACACAAAGAGTCTCTACATTTGGTACCGGGGTTGCATAGAAAAGAGCTTTCAAATGCCCTCATAAATGAAAGTCAAGAGGGTTGAGGTCAGGAGAGCGTGGAGGCCACGGAATTGGTCCGCCTCTACCAATCCATTGGTCACCAAATCTCTTGTTGAGAAGTGTATGAACACTTCGACTGAAATGTGCAGGAGCTCCATTGTGCATGAACCACATGTTGTGTCGTACTTGTAAAGGCACATGTTCTAGCAGCACAGGTAGACTATCCCGTATGAAATCATGATATCGTGCTCCATTGAGCGTAGGTGGAAGAACATGGGGCCCAATCAAGACATCACCAACAATGCCTGCCCAAACGTTCACAGAAAATCTGTGTTGATGACGTGATTGAACAATTGCGTGCGGATTGTCGTCAGCCCACACATGTTGATTGTGAAAATTTACAATTTGATCACGTTGGAATGAAGCCTCATCCGTAAAGAAAACATTTGCACTGAAATGAGGATTGACACATTGTTGGATGAACCATTCGCAGAAGTGTACCCGTGGAGGCCAATCAGCTGCTGATAGTGCCTGCACACGCTGTACATGGTACGGAAACAACTGGTTCTCCCGTAGCACTCTCCATACAGTGACGTGGTCAACGTTACCTTGTACAGCAGCAACTTCTCTGACATTAGGGTTATCATCAACTGCACGAAGAATTGCCTCGTCCATTGCAGGTGTCCTCGTCGTTCTAGGTCTTCACCAGTCGCGAGTCATAGGCTGAAATGTTCCGTGCTCCCTAAGATGCCGATCAATTGCTTCGAACGTCTTCCTGTCAGGATACCTTTGTTCTGGAAATCTGTCTCGATACAAACGTACTGCGCCACGGCTATTGCCCCGTGCTAATCCATACATCAAATGGGCATCTGCCAACCCCGCATTTGTAAACATTGCACTGACTGCAAAACCACGTACGTGATGAACACTAACCTGTTGATGCTACGTACTGATGTGCTTGATGCTAGTACTGTAGAGCAATGAGTCGCATGTCAACACAAGCACCGAAGTCAACATTACCTTCCTTCAATTGGGCCAACTGGCAGTGAAGCGAGGAAGTACAGTACATACTGACGAAACTAAAATGAGCTCTAACATTAAGCGTTTCCGGACACATGTCCACATAACATCTTTTCTTTATTTGTGTGTGAGGAATGTTTCCTGAAAGTTTGGCCGTACCTTTTTGTAACACCCTGTATAAGACAACAAGTGTATGGCACAGTTGTTAGATCGGTTACTGAAAATACAATGGCAGGTTATCAAGATTTGAGTGAGTTTCACACAAGCGATGGGACACAGCATCTCCGAGGTAGTGATGAAGTGGGGGTTTTCCCATACGACAATTTCACGATTGTACCGTGAATATCGGGAATCCGGTAAAACATCAGTCTCCGACATCACTGCTGCTGGAAAAAGGTTTGCAGGAACGGGACCAACGACAACTGAAGAGAATTGTTCAACATAACAGAAGTGCAACCCTTCCACAAATTGTTGCAAATTTCAGTCTGGACCATCAATATGTGTCAGCGTGCAAACCATTCAATGAAACATTATCAATATGGGCTTTTGGAGCCGAGGGCCCAGTCGTGTACCCTTGATGACTGCTCAACGCAAAGCTTTACGTCTTTCATGAGCCCATCAACACTGATATTGGACTGTTGATGACTGGAAACATGTTGCCTTTTCGGATGAGTCTCGTTTCAAATTATATCGGGTGGATGGACGTGTATGGGTATGGAGACAGCCTCATGAATTCATGGACCTTGCATGTTGCAGCGGACTGTTCCAGCTGGTGGAGGCTCTGTAATGGTGTGGGGCATGTGCAGTTGGAGAGATAGGGGATCTCTGATACTTCTAGATCTCTGACAGGTGGTACGTACATAAGCTTTCTGTCTGATCACCTGGATCCATTCATGTCCATTGTGCATTCCGACAGCCTTGGGCAGATCCAGCAGGACAATGAGACACCCCACATGTCCAGAATTGCTACACGGTGGCATCAGGAACACTCTTCTGGGTTTAAACACTTCTGCTGGCCTCCAAACTCCCCAGACATGAACATTATTGAGCACATCTGGATGCCTCACAACATGCTGTTCAGAAGAGATCTCCACACCCTCATACTCTTACGGATGTATGGACAGCCCTAAGGATTCATGGTGTCAGTTCCCTCCAGCACTACTTCAGACATTATGATATGAAGATGGTATCTGTTCTTTTGGACATGTCTGAAAGAACAGATACCATTGGTGATCTTGCAGCTTTCGAAGAATGAAATTACAATGAAATCCAGACCTTTAGCTGCTTACAGGCATTGACAAATATCAGAGAGGACAGTTGAAAACGTGTTCCCCGACAGGGACTCGAGCCCAGGATCTCCTGTTTACATGGCAGATGCTCTATCTGTCTGAGCCACCGAGGTTACAGTGGATAGTGCAACTGCAGGGACTTACGAGGTGTGTTTTTTAAGTAATTACTGTTTTGAAATTAAAAAAAGATGTGCTAAGATATCTCAATAATTTTATTTTTACATGAAAGCCTGTACCTTAATCTACTTTTCTACATAATTTCCGTCAATATTGAGGCATTTGTCATAACGTTGTACCAGTTTTTGAATACCCTCCTCATAGAAATCTGCTGCCTGACTTGTTAACCACTGCATCACCACTGTTTTGACTTCGTCATCGTCTTGAAGACACTGACCGCCACCGTGCGAGGTGGCTCAGTGGTTAGACACTGGACTCGCATTCGGGAGGACGACGATTCAATGCCACATCCGGCCATCCTGATTTACGTTTTCCGTGATTTCCCTAAATCACTCCAGGCAAATGCCGGGATGGTTCCTCTGAAAGGGCACAGCCGACTTCCTTCCCCATCCTTCCCTAATCCGATGAGACCGATGACCACGCTGTCTGGTCTCCTTCCCCAAACCAACCAACCAACACTGACCGCCCTGGTGTTTCTTCAAGTGCAGGAACTGATGGTAGTCACTGGGCGCAAGATCTAGGCTGTACGGAGGATGATCTAGAGTTTCCCATCGAAAAGATGTGATGAGATCTTTGGTCTAATTCGCCACATGCGGACGGGCATTGTCTTGCAGCAAAACGATGCCCTTGCTCAACTTGCCACATCTTTTGTTCTGAATTGAATGGCGCAGATTGTGCAATGTCTTACAGTAAGCTGCTGCATTGATTGTCTCATTACGAGGCAGAAATTCCACAAGCAATACTCCTTTTCTGTCCCAAAAAACTGTGCACATGATTTTCTGGGCAGAAATTGTTTGCTTAAACTTTTCTGGGCCACCCATGTTTCATCGCCCGTAACAATTTGGCTGAAAAAATCATCACCGTCGTTGAAATACCGCTCAAGGAAAGTCTATGCACTGTCTAAACGTTTGGTTTTGTGCACATCTGTCAACATTTTCGGTACCCAACGTGTGTACAATTTTTGGTAATTCAAGTGCTCAGTCACAGTGCCATACAAAACACTACGAGAAACATTAGGAAAGTCATTCCGCAAGGTGGAAATGGTAAAGTGTCTGTTTTCTCTCACCTTATTGTCCTCATCCTGCACCAAACTTTCGTTAACGACCGAAGGACGCCCACTCTGTTGTTCAGCATGCATCCATTTTTAAATGCTCTCACCCACTTTCTTACCAATCCATCACTCATAATGTTTTCTCTGTAAACTGCACAGATCTCATGATGAATATCGATCGCTTTTAGGCTTTTAGCACTAAGAAATCTTATAACTGCCCGTACTTCACAGTCGGCGGGACTCACGATTATCGGAGGCATCTTAAACACTCAGTACACAATGTAAACAAGGAAGAATCAGACTGTGATGGCATCAGTGCGTAGACAACAGATGTAGGTACCCAGTGTGCATGCCCAGAACGCCGACCGCAGCGCTGTGTGGCAAAACGGTACTTACTTAAAAAACACGCCTTGTATTTGGCATGCTCTCTGTGAGACCCACATCTCCAACTTACTGTCCACACACTACTCACAGCAGTCAATCTACCGATTCGTGTAAAAGTTCAGGCAATGTGAGTGCATCCGCACAGATGATGATCATTGACCGGTAAGCCTTATCTATATGAATATGGTATCTGTTCTTTCAGACATGTCCGAAAGAACAATACCATCTTCATGTCTGAAAGAACAATATCATCTTCATATAGATAAGGCTTACTGCACTTCTTCAGTGCAGATGCACTCACATTGTCCGAACTCTTACGGGAATCGGTAGATTGACTGCCGCGAGTAATCAGCGTAGTGGGCAGGGGCACTACAAATGTAGTGTGTGGACAGTAAGTTGGAGATGTGGGTCTCATGGAGAGTGTGCCAGAGATAAGCCCCAGCAGTCGCACTATCCTCTGTGTCCTTGGTGGCCCAGATGGATAGAGCATCTGCCATGTAAGCAGGAGATCCCGGGTTCGAGTCCCGGTTGAGGCACACATTTTCAGCTGTCCCCGTTGATATTTATCAACGCCTGTAAGCAGTTAAAGGCCTGGATTTCATTGTAATTTCACTTAAGATGTTAGTTGAGTCCACATCATGTCATGTTGTGGTACTTCTGCGTGTTCGTGGGGGCCCTATACGTTATTAGGCAGGTGTACCAGTTTGTTTGGCTCTTCAGTGTTCAGTGTAAATGACATTCTGACTGCAGTAAGTGAAAAAGTGGTTATGTCTGTAGATGACACAGCTTTACTAGTACGTAGTGACTCAGTAAAGATCTGGAAAAGAAGGCTAGTGAGAACATGCAAATGGCAGAAAGATATTTTAGAGAAAATAATCTGTTGGTTAATAGGAAGAAAACAACATATTCAAGATTTGAAACAAACAGAACTATCAGCGTGCAGGACTTTATTCTCGACATTGGGGTTGCAGACCTAGAAGAAATGAAATGTAATAGGTATCTGGGAATAGAGGTGCACAACTTTCTAGCATGACAAAACCACTTTGATAAGGTGTGCACAAAAAAATAGTACAAATATATTCTTAATGAAGAAAATGCCCTATACAATAAATGCAAAATTCTTGTTAAAAATGTACTATGGACTAATCTTCCCACCCGTATTGTACTGTATACCAATATACAGAGAAGCAACAAGAATAAATATTCAGAGAATTTTAAAACTTAAAAGAAAGCCATCAGATTCATTGGGAAATTTAACACCATGGGAACCCTGCAAAAACAAATTTAAAATATTAAGTGTACCTAGTTTGAACATATATGAGACAATACTCCTTTTAACAGTAAATTGTGCAGCATATTTAAACAGATAGTTTCATGACAACAACACAAGAATAACTAGATAAAATTACCATATCAGCAGCAAATGGCTGCAGATGACAGATAGGGACCCTAGTAATGCAAGTAGCTCATTTTATAACAGAATATCATAAAGAACATAAGGGAACTGAGCACTTTCAAAAGAAAATTGAAGGAAAATCTAATCTGTGTATAAGGTGAAGCAATACATGCCAACAAATTCATATAGCAGAAGTAAATCTAAAATGGAAAATGGTGTAGAACACTTCTCCCTTATGCGGATCCAAACTTCATGAGGAATGAAACTAAAGTCGACAAACATGACAGCACAATCAGAATATGTGCAGGGGCTTTTCTCCCAGAAACTGATAAATTACTAATAGGAAAGAGAAAACTGGGTTTTTGAAGTTGGAAAAACGAAAGGAAGAAGAAAGAAAAGTTATGAAAATTTATTGATTTTTAATCAATCTGTTATAAAAAATACTATTGAGTATATTTTAAAACTGAGTATCAAAACAGCCATTTGAAGGAATAACGATGCTTCCTGTGAAATTGTCACATGTGGCCTTCTTTTGAAAGTTACCTAACAGGTTTTTGTATGACACCTGCCATTTTCACCATTTAGGATATTAATCTTTATCATAAGATTATTAAACAGTGTAACAAGCAACAGTGTAACAAGCAAGAGCTTCATAGATCAATTTCCAGTAGAATTTATCCTTAGGGGCTGAAAATTATTTGCAGTGTCATGGGGTTCTATTCCTCATGCTTCTTTTCTCTGCACTGTTCCAAGTAAAACACTACTTGGCTTTGCTTGTTGCTATTTGCAGTGCTGTAAAGAGTTTGTCTCTCTTGGTATCCTCTTTGTCAGGAAGAAATTTGTACACGTTGCATATGACTACCATCCTTTGAACCAGCATGTCTTGTAAATGAGTCTTATTAATCCAAGATAAGTAAGCAGCACATAATATGAAGTACACTCTTAAATTAATGGGATGGAAATATACATGTGCAGACAAACAAATGATAACAGTTTCAGAAAAATTGGATGAATTATTCAAGAGAAGGAGTTTTATTAATTGAGCAAGTCAATTATCCGTTGGTCCACCTCTGGTCCTTATAGAAGCAGTTATTCAACTTGGTGTTGATTAATAGTGTTGCTGGATGTCCTCCTGAAGGCTATCATGCCAAGTTTTGTCCAATTGGTGTGTTAGATTGACAAAATCCCGAGCTGGTTGGAGGGCCCTGCCAATAATGTTCCAAACATTCTCAATTGGGGAGAGATCTGGTGTTCTTGCTGGCCAAGATAGGGTTTGATAAGCATGAACACAAGCATAGAAACTCTTGCCCTGTGTGGGCAGACATTATTTTGCTGAAATATAAGCCCAGAATGGCTTGCCATGAAGGGCAACAAAATGGGGCGTAGAATATCATTGACATACTGCTGTGCTGTAAGGGTGCCGCTGATGCAGCCAAAGCGGTCCTGCTTATGAAAAGAAATGGCACCCCAGATCATCACTCCTGTTCGTTGGGCCGTATGGCGGGCAACAACCAGGTTGGTATCTCACTGCTGTCCAGGGTGTCTCCAGATAATCTTTGCTGGTCATCAGGGCTCAATTCAAAGCTGAACTCATCACTGTAAACAATTCTATTCTTTACATATCAGCGCACACTCCGCTGCAGAGTGAAAATCTCATTCTTGAATTCTACTCCAGTCACTGAGATTCCAGGCCAGAGACCAATGCATTATTGACGTACTCAATTTGTAAAACTCTTTCTTGTGAATAAATCATCCATTTTTTCTGAAATTGTAATTAGTTTTTTGTCTTTACATGTATATCAGCTCTACCGATTTCCATGCCATTCAGATAATTACTTCGTGGTGCACTGAATCGGTTGCAACAAAACAGCAAAGCCTTACTGCTGGAAGATGTATGAATCAAACCCAGTATTGCTACATAAACCATGACATTATTTCTTTATATTGTTTCTTGAACAATATAATCAGTAGAAATGCAAAAGTACGCATTTACAATCATGTAGTGAGTTAAAGGCTTTTCATTGGCAGTTACAGAAGACATGAATATAATGTGGGAAGACTGCCGTTCTGTTCATGGCTGCCTCTTTCACTTGTCTCTCATGTAGTACCATCAGTTTTGTTTTGTTTTTCAGCAGCTATAATTTGGCAACACAAAGGAACTGGACATAATATTCTGTACTATAAGAACTGTAGAAATCTGAATAAGAATAAAAAATAAAATGAAAGTAAATACCTGGTAGCCTAGAAGTGAGTTGTGTTCCAATAGTGTAATTCCTGACTTGCATAGCAACTACATAGGTAGCAGCACAGGTTCCTGGTGTAAGCAGGGACATCAGTGTGTGGACAGCTGAGGCAGTATAGTTGAGAGTTACACCACTGTGCTTGCTATTGTTTTGAGTTTTCTCCATTCACTATGAACACTTGATCTTCTGACTGTTCCAATAATAGAATTTTACATATTTAATTGTTTGAATTGTTATTCGCCAACTGTTATAATGATAAAGACAGCACCAGGAAGCCAATTATTTGGGATAATAACGGATCCAGTGATGAATATTTTCCTTCACAGACTCAACCAGTGCTAGTCAGTGTCCTTTATTTTCTTGTTATCTTGTTACTTTACATCAAAATTAATAGTGTGCTATGTTTACTTGCTTTGACCAATATAAAGCACAATATCTTAGACATAATAGCTGTAGATAAATTCTACACTGTTACGCGCGCTGATAAAAACAAAAACTCCACCGCATCATCAACCAACAAATGGCAGTAACAATAAAAATGCTGCAACTATCATATTGCTTGTGACCATTGATGGAAGAAATGACACAGCATGCAGAAAAGAGTGGGAAGCTAAGCAAATTATGTATTGTAGAGGGGGCTGGGGGAAAAAATAGGCAGGTCAGAAAATAAAAGATACAGAAAACTAAAAGGGGGTGAAGACAGGAATAGTTACTGAGAAAAAAGCAGAGACTGAAGAATTTAATGAAAATTAACAACAGGTGGATGGATAGAGAACCAAGGACATGTAGCAATGACGGTTCCCACCTGTGGAGGTCTGAGAAAATGGCACCTGAGTGAAGAATCCAAATGGCCCATTTGGTAAAACAGGCACCAAGGTAACAACTGTCGTGTTGTAGAGCATGCTTCGCAGCAGGATATTGTGTTTTACCATTATAGACCCTCTGCAGACACCCATTCATTCTAACTGATGACTTATTGTAATCATACCAATGTAAAATGCTGAGTGGTGTTTACTATGTATGTGGGTATACAACAATGTGTTGTATCATAGGTGGCTTGCCTTTGATAGTATGCTTTCCCAGGGTAGGAGGGTGCATAGGGCAAGTCTTACAGACAGAACAGTCACAGGAGTGGGAGCCGTACGGCAGGGAAATGGGTGCAGAAGGAGCATAGGCTCTGAGAATGGTATTTTACATATTGAGAGCCAACGAAAAGCTGCTCTAGGTGTGGCGGGCAAAATGTTGAACAGAAGAGGCCTCATTTCAGGGCATGGTTTTAGGAAGACATAGCCTAGTCGAAGTAGCTGATTAATACATTCAAGAAGTGGATAATATTGAGTGACAGGTTGTTTTTTGAAGGGATCATCAGTACCAAGATTGGATGTGATGTCCTGGCATATCTGCTTTTGAGCTAGCTGGCAGGTTAATTACATCCAGTGATCACTGAGGTGAGAATTGTTGTGTATTACTGTAAAAAGTATGGATATTGAGTGCCAAGGAGGAACGTTTGACACGGAAAGGATGGCAACTGTCAAAATGTAAGCACTGTTGTTTGTTACTAGGTTTAATGTGAATGGAAGTCTGTAGCTGACCCTCATTGAGGATGAGGTTGGCATCAAGGAAAGTGACATTTTATTCAGAATAGGACCGTGTGAAATTTAATTGTAATAACATATTTCCATATTCCATGAATTTTAAGAGGTCAACCCCATCATTATTTCATATGGCAAAAATTTCATCAATGTATCTAAACCAAACCAGGGGCTGAAGACTTATGGATCCCAGGAAATACCCCTCTGACTGATCCATGAAGAGGTTGGCACAGGAAGGAGCCATCCTGACTCCATTGGCAATCAAGGCATACATATTTGCTCATATGCAGACTCTTTAGGGCAGTGCAACACCATTCTTACTTCAGCCATCACTGGACATAATTACCCATCGGCCTAGCTCAAAACCAAATATTCCAGGCCATCACATCCAACCTGGCACTGATGATTCCTTCAAAAAACAGCTTAGGAATACATCTCTTGTCACTCAATATTATCCACATCTTGAATGTGTTAATCAGCTACTTCAATAAGGCTGTGTCTTCCTAAAATCATGCCTTGAAATGAGGCATTTTGTCCGCCACACCTACAACAGCTTTTCGTTGGCCTGTCAATATCTACAATACTGTTGTCAGACCCTCCTCCTGCACTCATTTTCCTACCGTATGGCTCCCACCCTGGTGACTATCCCTCCATAAGACTTGCCCTATGCACCCTCCTATCCTGAGAAAACATACTATCAAAGGCAGAGCCACCTGTGAAACATCACATTATTGTGTACCCATTGTTATGTAAACACGATTCAGCCTTTTACATTGGCATGACTACAACCAAGTTATCAGTTAGAATGGATGGGCTTCAGCAGATGGTCTGTACTGGCAATACACAATAGCCTGCTGCAAAGCATGCTCTACAACACTGTAGTTGTGACCTCAGTGCCTGCTTCACCACACGTGCCATCTGGATTCTTCCCCCGGGCGCCAGTTTCTTAGAACTACACGGTTGGGAACAGTCATTGCAACACATCCTTGGTTTTCTATCCCCCCACCTGTCCTTAATTTATGTTAATTTCTTCAGTCTCAGCATTTTTTCACAGCAACTATTCCTGTCTTCACTACCTTTTAGTTTTCTGTGTCTTTTATTTTCTGACCTGTCAAATTTTTTCTCCACTCCCATCTCTACCACATACAGTGTGTTAAGCATTCCACTCCTATTACATTGTGCATGATATTTTGTCGGTAATCTGTGCCTTACTTGTTACGATATCTTCCACCTTTAACTTCCCAGGTTTTCAAATCTTGTCTTTCCTTCTCATCCTATTTGGTAAGTCTCCCCTGACAGTGGTTTCTGGGCGAACATAAAACTGCAGCAAGCTCATAACAGATATTTTGTCGTAGTGATTGATGCAATATTATTACCAAGTCCCGAAAAAAAACTCTTTCGTTTCATTGTAATGATGGACAATGACTTCTTGTATGTGGAAAACTGATTGAAGTCAGTCACAAAAAAGAAGACTGACACTGAAAAACATTAGTGTCATGGCTAAAGATGCAGTGGATTTGGTACCAAGAGAATGACACAGTCATACTCTTTTTTAAGGAAACTCTTTCAACGGACATGAGATTTCCCAAGTTGGACTTCTAGCAGTTGGACTTCAAGCTCTGATCTATTAAAGGGCACACAGTCTCTCTAACACAGCCCAGGGAAAATTGTACACATGACTGTGGGCTGTTACAGAAGAGAAGAAAGACATGGAAGAATTTTGCCATCATGTCACCTGTTCTCTGGCACTACTTTTAGTCTTCCTTCTTCTGAAAATGCTGAAGACATGGAGCCACTGAACAGGAATGATAATATTGACAATGAATAACAGAGATTATGTAAATGCAGCGTTGTTGACTACCATGTATACTTTCACAATAATTAAAATGACAAGTGGCGGATATTCGTTTGGGCCCTTATATCAGGTCTGTAACTGGATAAAATTATTTAAATTCTTAATTTGAGTTAGAAGATCTATTCTGATAGCATATATAATGAAAATAGTACAAAATACTGTTCAATTTTGCATAACAATCCTGAATTGACTATTGTTCACGACAAAGGGAGTTAGAAACATAAGGCACATTGTCACGGTTTTATGTTTCAAAAGTGATGGAAGCAGTGGTTAGAGGAATGAAACCTCAAAGATCAACAGAAGATGATTAACCGAAACATTAAAAATCCAGTGAGCAAAATCCAGTGAGCAATATTCTTCTTAAACGCAAAGGCACATCACACTTTACAGCATTAATGATGTTGTAATCTATAATACATTAAATCAGTGGATGTATTGAACTGCAGAAGATACGCTCCTATGTGGCAATAAAAACTTCAGTAATGAGAGAGAACAGGGAGCTGGAGACAATGGCCAAATTATTACAACTTTTGACCATCAAATGTTGTTACAATACATTAAGGCAGGAGGGGATGTGTGCTATGTACTCACTCCTACAAGATTGTAAAAATTCATCAGGTAGTCATAAAACACAGAGTCATGCTCAGTGGTCACTGAAGAAACCAAAAGTTTATTTTTTTCTTAGATTCTGCAAGACCATCGAAGCAAAGCCTCTCATTTGTGGTTTTTAGTCACTACATAGATAGATGTCCTATTGTTGATTTAAAAACAAAACACAAAAAATTAATATTTGTAGTAGACTGTGTGTATGAGTGCAATACAGTAATAGCTTATAAACTGCTGTGAAGAACTCCTGTCCAGAACACCCTGTAAAACAAAATGTTTCACTTAAAATATGAAGATCTGTGACCAATTTAAAATTGAACATGTAGAATAACGTGCGCCTTTCTGTACAATGCCCCTGCATCCAGCCAGTGCCAGGTCAGGATTGGTGTGGGACCTGTTCAGTTTTGCAGGGAACCAACCTGACATGTATACAGGCTATTATTTCAATGGGGAGACCACTCCCAAAGGCATTTTAAAGTTACTTGCAGCCCTCCTGCCCTTCCCCCTCACAGCAGGGAGGAATCAGTGTACTCCTTTGGTGTGTGTCTAGAGTACTTTGCAACTGAGAAAGTTTTTTCAGTGTGTTTACAGAGGGTATAACAGTGACGGGACTTAGGAAACAGCCCATTATTTACTTTCGATGATGTGAAAAACTGCTTAAAAACCACATCTAGGTTGGCCAGTGCTCCAGCCTCCATCATTAATACTCAAGGCAAATTTGATTTGAGGCTGGTGTGCCCTCCCATGTCCCAGAAGTGGTTGTCTTTATGCACTCAGTTATCCGATATTGTCATGATGAAGTTTGTGTGTGAAGAGTTAAAATTCTTAGACACACACACTGCAGTGTGTTCGGTTGCACTTTTTCTGAGCCAAGAATATCTTTTTTGAAGGCACAGGCTTCCCCAAAATATATAATTGAACATGTTGTTGTTGTGGTCTTGAGTCTGAAGACAGACTGTATCTTCAAATAGTCTATCTGTGCATAGAATTTTGCATTGAACGTAATAGAGTGGCGTGACTGGAAATGATGAAATGGAAATAAAGATAAGTGAAAATCCTTCACATTTTAGTTGATATTCTTCTTATGTTCCCGTCCACAATGAACAATTTATGTACAAGATTCTGAATGTGATACTAAAAAGAAGACTATATCTCTGCCGTTAGATGGATATCACTGATTTTTATTTTTATAAGAATTATATTCAGAGACTGTGTTGACTTATTTTTGGTCATTTAAGCCACTCTCTTCCACAATCCACGTATTGAGGTTACAAACTGTTTTATTTGATGAATCATGCATATTATGTTTCACATCTATCACAAAGATATATATGTCATCTGTAAACATAATAATTGTAGAAACATCTATGATGTTTATTGGGAGATACATCTCAAATTTGTAGTATGGAGTTGATGCTCAAATAAATAGTGATGTCTCATCAAGATTGGTAAACATTTAATTTTTGTCACAGACATTACTTACTGTACAAAACTATGAAATTGTAAACTGTAAGTGAAATTATTTTTCAAAACAACAAATCTGTACTTGATTGTGTCAGTATGTGTCATATGTTTCTTTGTCTTATATGTTTAAACACATATCATTTGATATTTTGTTTCACAGCAGACCTATGATGATGATAGTGATGATGATCCCACAGGCAAGCAACCAACCAAAAGATCTAGGAGGAAAAAAAAGAAATGAAGATACTGAAGATACCAATATTTATATTTGTGTGTGTTAATTGCTCATTACAAATTGAAATGAATTTTTGTGATTTGTAAATAAACATGATACTATAAAACTGTGAACTTACGTATGTTTCATTGTGATACCCATCAGTATTTACTGCCATCAGAAAGAAATAGCAAATTTTCGCATTCAGATGAGTGACTTAGAAATTACGTGAGCATAAAGCAGTTTGAGTGTTAACCGATCACTTAACCTGCATCTCTTGTAAAAGGAAACCACTTATATTATTCACTCAGTGGTGTTCCAACACAGCTTATTCTTAAATACGATACCAAAATTAATGGAGAAGGAACAAATAAATTATGTGTTTGGGACTCAGTTTCATATTTCTACTGCACTCTCAGTAGTGCTGTACTAGTTTCATAACACATTACCTAGGTTGTTTATTGTGATTATGTTGTTGTATTATTTGCACAATATAACTTAGCAAATTTCTGGTAGTGTAGGAATCAGTGGAAGTCATACAACATTGGACCAGTACAAAATGTTTCCGGTCATTGCCAATCATAGGTAGAAAACAATACGGTGTGTCACAGCAATGTAGCATTGTAGTATGCATTGTGAATACAATTTTATTCCAACTCATATTTTCCAGCATAGGCACATTACAGGCAAAAATTTTAAAATGTTTAATACACAATAATAGTATTTGTCTCCCCTTGTCCTCATATGAGGTGGATTGATCTCATCCCAAGATTTGAGTTAGCTGCCCTCCCTTTTTAAACGTCCACAACCTATTCTCCTTGAGGAAGGAACCAATACTTCCAAAAGCTAGGGTAGTATTGTGTACTTTTATACGTGTGTACTGGCAGTGCGAATAATTTCATCTCTTGAATGTACAAGGGGTTGGGGGTAGACAAAAATATGGAAACACCAAAAATGCAACTCATTGCCATGTGTAATAAGGTGGAGGAATCCTATTGGCATTCAAAACAGCTTCCAGTCATCCCGGACTGGATAAACAGACATCCTGTATAATTTTCAAGGGAATCTCGTACAACCCTTCCTGCAAAATAGTAGCAAGTGCAGGTGATGATCATGTTGGCAAGTAGCTATTGTGCACCGTTCTCCTCAAATTAGGCTACAAAACCTCAATAATACAGGGATTTATAAATTAGTTGTACAAAAGTAACCTTTACTTGTGAAAAAGGTAAATAATTTCTATAAATGTTTGATACGAAGCTGAATGCAGTATATCTTCAAGTTTTATTTACAAATGTTCAATGTGGCTATCTTTTGTAATACAACAAATGTCACATCTGTAATTAATTTCCTGCCAAATCCTCTGAAGCAAGTCTTGCTGTATGGTGGCAACTGCTTGTGTTACCCATTGTGGCAACTTGTCGACATTTCCTAGAAGTGGAGGAATAAAGACTCTGTCTTTAATGTAACCCCATACACAGAAGTCCATTGGGATTAAATCAGGTGATCATGGTGGCCAGGGTATTGTTCCACCATGTCCAGTCCAAGTCGGCACATTCCTGTGAAGGTAGCAACAACTTCACAATGATAATGTGGCAGTGGAGTGCCTTGCTAAAAAATAAGTTCTGTTTCCATATCCTGTTGTAATTGAGGCATTAGACAATGTTCAAGCACGTCCAGGTATGATAGGCCAGTTACAGATGACTTGCCAAAAATAAAAGTGCTGCTGGTCAACCCTAACTGGTGTCCTATGTGATAGACAGCCAGCTTTGGTGAAACTATTGTACCAGCTAATAACAGTTTGTCTTTAAGATGGTGGCATGTGGTATTTAGTCCTGAATTGTCCCTGAACTGTCTAGCAGGTTTGAATTCATGAAGCCATGTGTACACTCTACACTGTTATATGACTCTATGATGACTATTGGAATAGCACATTTACACATGCCACCTAGTGGGAACATTAGCAACTAACTGTGTTAACGTGGGAATAAAACTTGGAAGATATACTGCATTCGGTACTGTATCAAACATTTCTGTAAGTTATTTACCTTTTCCACAATTACAGGTTACTTTAGTGTAACTAATTTATAAAACCCTGTATTTAGATCTGGGTGGCATTGGTGACCAGGGGAGATGAAAGAATTCATCCTCATGCTCACAAAACTAGTCCTGGACGATGCGAGCTGTGTGAACAGGGATTCCCTCATCTTGGAACACAGCATCACCATTGGTGAACAAACACTGTACAGTGGGATGGATGTGATCAGCCAAATAGTCACACAGGACTTGGCAGTAGTGTGACCTTGCAGAATAACCATGGGACCCATGGTATGGCTACTACCCACTTCATCACCAAACTTATGTCACATTTCACTCAGGATGTAAACTGAGCCACAGGCTGGATACAGTGTTGAACAAGACTCATCCGACCCACTAAAATTATTCCATTACTCCACAGTCCAGGTTGTATGGCTTTGGCACTACATTTTCCTGTTATGGGCATATGTGTCAGTGGTGAGTGGTTTTGGAATTCCTTCTTGCCCTGCAATTCCACGGTAATGGAGCTCTTTTATGTTGTTTTGGTGCTGATATGGTTCTTTAGATGGCTGTGGACTGTCATCAGTAGGTGCAGTAGGGCATGCAGCAGATGCTGTGCATTAACTCTCCAGGGCTCTTTTATACAATTGGTGTGGCTCTGTAAGTGCTAAAAAAAAGCATTAGTGCATCTTCTGCTGGAGTGTCCACTATGTATGTTTACATTTGTGTTTTGAATGTTTGTCTTAGGCATTTTGCATCTCCATTTAATTGAAGGTGAAATGGTGGTGCTCTTATGTGGTAGACTTAATTCTTGGCACAAAAGTTTTTAAAAGTTAGATAAATGAACTTCAGCCCTTTAATTGTCACTAGAGTGCAGGGCAGTCCGATCGAAAAGATTTGCAAGAGTGTTCATACAGTGTTCTCTGCCATTGTGGTATGAATATGCATCAGTAACAATCAACCAATTTGTGTTGAGAAAAGGGTCTGCAAAATCCATGTTGGTGTGTTCCCATAGTTGCATGGGTGTTCCCCAAGGTGAAAAACGTTGCTGCAGTGTGGCGTCTTGTCCCACACTCTTGTTACATGCGTAAATTAATTGTTTGATTTTCCTGTACATGCCTGGCCAGTACACATAGCGACAGGTGAGCATTTTGGTTCTTGATGTCTCCCAGTGTCCGTGATGCAGTAGCCAAAGTATTTCGTTTCATAGAGATTCTAGGATTAACACTTGTGGGGAAGTTATGTTCTGTTGTTAATAGTACCATACCATCTACCAGAATTAATCTGTGTTGCAGCATAAAGTAGTGATGAACATTCTTTTACTTCTGTCTTAGCGGTAGTTTGGGCCACTCCCTACAGGATATGATGCTACACCTGTTGTAAAATAGTGTCTGATCAATGGCATTGCCAATGGGAAAACTTGGAATGGGGAAGGCATCTATTGCTTATTGAGCATCACCATCTAGATAAAAATAGAGAATTTCTTCTTTGTCATAATTCAGATGTGTATCCATTAGAATGCAAGACAAGGGTGTCTGTGTTGACATGCTGTACTGTTGTTCGAAAGTGAATTTTGTAATTGTAGAAGCTTAGAAATGGGGCCCAACATTGTAATTTGTGGGCGGTTATATATGGGAACCACGCAGGAGGGCTAATTTGTGGTCAGTGATGAGGTAAAATTTCTAGAAAAAAATGAGATTTTTTTATTGGGTATATTATGGGTAGAACCTCTGTTTCATCCACGAAGTCAGTGAAACACAGAAGATTTTACATGAGCTGCTCTGAGAAAACACTGGAAAAGTTCAAGGGCACTTGTTACACTCAAAATTAATAATTTGTATTTTAGTCCCAAAGCAATTCTGACACTAGCAGCCTTTGCAGCTGTTGAGATGCTTCATTGAGTGGAAGTTGCAGATGTATGTGTGAAAGGTCTACTTTAGAAAAATACTGACCCCCCCCCCCCCCCTCCCCTGTCAGTTTTGCTACTAGTTCTCCAGCATTTACTGCCACATTGAAATTGCTGGAGACATGTAGTTTACCAGATGGTTTTTTTGTTACCAGTAGTGGCGTTGCTCATTGGTTTGATGTAATTGGTTCTATTGCTCCCAGCTCTGTTGATCTGCCTAGTTGCTGCTTGATTTGTTCAGGTAGTGCTAACGGCACAGGACCTACCTGAAACAAACATGGCTGCGCTGTCAGTTTTAGGGTGATCTGAGCAGTGAAATCTATGGCTTTGCCTAGACCAGGTGAAAAAAGTCAGGAAATGCTTTGTTAATTTCTTCTTGTTCCTGGGATGACACTTGTTCTGGTACCAGGTTAACTGAGTCTGAAATCCAAAAGCTGTGAATGCATTTGTTCCAATCAGTTTCCACTGTAAATTGTCCTAGTATGGGGATCTACTGCTTATTTTAGCTGGCAGGTCTACGTGTAATTGCCATCAGTTCTGGGACACCAAGGTGTAGGTACATGTGGATGTTTAATGAGAGATGCACTGCTCTAGTGTCAACTTGCATTTTTATGGGGTTTCTATGAACGTTCACCGCTATAAACAGTTAATTTGGCAATGTTAGTTGGGTTCTGCACACTAGGACAATAACATTTATGTCCAGTGGTTGCTCACATTGTGTTGTGGCATGAACGGGCATAGAGATACATACTGCCACGATGTGTATTTGGTCTTTAAATGTATTGCAGTAAGACCAATGATTCAGTCCGTGTCGTTATATTTTAAGAAACATGGTAGGCAACACAGAAGAGGTCATCAGAAGGCAGAGTTCACTTGAAGTTAACTGCTGATGTGGTTAAGCTGAGCTACGTTTATGTTTATGCTTCACTGCTGCTATTTCTGCCTTGACTGATGTGACAGAGCTAGAGTGCTTGCTTTCGTCACAGTTTAGTGCGATTATTTCCTTCCTGGACTCTTAACTGGCAATCAGCCACTTGCAAAACTCCAAATGACTGAGCAAATATTAGAAACTCTTCTAAAATGGGACTATCAAATTGTAATGCCTGTCAGTAAGCCTCTTTGTGTGGTGCTGAACAAATTACTGCATCCCTGATCATGGTATTGGTGTATACGTTGTAGAGAAGAATCTGCACTTCCTGATACATCCCTGTAATTCTGCTGCTCGAGCACAGTATCTTTGGCTAAGTTGTTTCTTACAGTGATAGAACTCTACTCTTGAGGATATCGTATGGTAATGGAGGTGATGATAAATTGTTAGTGAGTGACACATTTCATCGGTTGATAGTGAGGCACCTTCCATAAGTGGAACCAACTTGCATAATGGGTGATAAATTTTGGGTTCAGCTCACAACAGACATAGAGCTTTAATGTTTTCATTGACTCTTAACTTGAATGCTGCAAAGTATTGCCATAACCTCTTTTCATTGTCCTGTCAGTGCCTTTTCCAACATTGCCATGTTTTCTTGTTGCTGTTTTTCCAGATGTTGCTGGCTTTCCAGTTGATGTTGTAGCAGCTTTTGAAATATTAAGCACGTATCACCATCATATCACTTGTCATAGATACATGTGAAATTCTGAATGTCCTGATTTCCAGTTGTGTGGTAAGCAAGCACACAAGAAAAGTATGCACACAGTTAAACAGTTTAATGACAACGAAAACTCCTTGATGCAGCACTGGCATTTACAAATATAAGTCCAAAATAGCATGGCCTAGAACAGAGTTCAAGATTAAAGCAAAGCTCAACTCCAAGGGCAGAGTACTATTAGTGATTATAACAGGGCAAGGAAGAGTGAATTAAGCAGTCTCTGTCCTAGGTTAAATGCTAGTGGTTGGTTTCTCAGTGAGCCTTAGCGGAGGTGGTAGGCACTGGTGTGCAGAGGCTTTGGTGAGGCCCCACCCCTAGGTCAGCGGTGGTGCTGGCTGGCCTGTGCTGATCCTAGTGAAGGTGTGGGCAAACCAGCTGAGGTGGCTTGCATGAGTGCCCTGCAGTAGCAGAGGCGGTGTCCACAGCTGGTCTGGCAACACTCAGACAAGCAATAATTCCTTTATTGCTTCCTATTCCATTCTGGAGGAAAACCGCCTCATGTAATGGCAGTGATGGAGGCACCTGCCAGTGAAGAGTGGTAACATTGATGTGTTACCACAGATGCAATTACTACGAAGTAAACACAGCAAATCAGCAGAATTTGGTTTTGTATTCGTGTTAAGAGGGCTTGTGCCCACAATCAGGATTAGGTCTGCATAGAGAAAAATTGAACAAGTCTGATAAACAGGTAAGGTCATCATTATTGTTGCTGAAAATTAATTCCAGTTTTCTGAGTAACACTGAGTTACTTATTTCCTTGTATCAATGTGTTTCACAGTTTATTTAGTGTCACTTCTTGTGCAGGCATCTTTGTATTATTTCAGTCTTCACATACTCATACAGCCATCCAGATTTAGGTTTTCCATGGTTTTCATCAACTTAAAAGGTGAGAGCCAGGTTGATGCTTTTGGAAAGAACACATCCACTTTCCTTCCAACTTTCATCCCAGCTTGTGCTCCATTTCCAGTGAGCTTTTTAACCTTGGGACAATGATGCCAAATGAAATGGTAGGGACAAAAATTCAGTAAGGCTTGTTTTGCATTTAGAAGTATGTGCTATTTAATGTCCTTTCATTTCCCATCCTATGGTCCCCCCTCCCGTGGTAATGCGCCTAAAGTAAGTATGGCACTTAGTCTGTGAAAATTAGTAAAATAATGTTAACTGCATATCTTGCAGGCCTCTCTCCAAAGATCTTGAGCTCTTATATTCTCATTTACAATATATTTATGCTTAAGTATTATTGATTCAAATCTAGCCTACTCTGGACGATTTAAAACAGTCTTTCATAATTTATTCCTTCTGTTGACATTTTGTCATTTTCATTCCAGTATCTTGTCATTATTTTGCTCTGTTGTCTGTGCTGTTTCTCAATGAAGATTCTTCTTTATTTGCTTTCCCTACCTTTTCTTGAAAAAGCAGAATGTGTTCCCTTCCTGTTCTGATCTTCCTCTGTTCTGAATCCCTTCATGTGACATACTCATCTCATCAAAGTCTTTTTGGGGGTCAGTAATAAATTTTTCCTCTTTTATTCCTGTTTTCCTACATTGGCTGTTGAAAAGCATTAGACGACATAGTGTGTCTGATGCTAGACCTGCTTTGCTTGGTCGTTTTGCCATTTGTTTTCTGAATCAGAACAAAAAAATGAATTTTTTGACTCGAGGGGGAGTAAAAATCATCTTCCTTCCAAGTGTGAGGTCCCTTGACCTGTTTTAATCTTGTGGAGAAGTTATCGTGCCATCTTTCCATTGGATGACCAAGTGATCTTACACTGTTGGTGTGACAATGTAGTTTTGATAGTTATGGGTATAGAGTATGATGAATTCCATTTAAGTTCCTTCAACACATCTTCATTCCTTTTGTGGTCCCATTAGTTGTGGATCAGGTGTTCATTTTAAAGAGTTTCATTCCACAAGCTGATAGTCATTATGCATCTTTTGCCTTTGTCCAGCCTTCACAGTCGTGGCACAGCACAGGTCATGCTGAGGTCTCATTAAGGCATATGCTGGTGTGTTTCTGGACTATGGAAGGCTTCATTACATTATTAATGACTCCCATTGGTTTGTATACCTGCTGGCTATTTCAACTAGGTCTGTTTCTTCCAAAGAGAATAGTTTATAGACTAATTATGTGAATGCATTCATTGTTTCTATAATTTTATTTTTCAAAAGATTTCATGTAATACTGAGTATTTCCCAGAGAAGGCTGTAGATTTTTTTAAATTTTATTTATTTTTAATTTTTTTGTTGATGCCCTTGCTGCATGTCTCATATATAATCTAGAAACTTCATTTTGACAATCTGTCCTCTTTCTTGCCACAATTAAGTTTGTTTTGTAAATTTTGTATATATTATTGATAAGTTGCCGGGGAACATGATCATCTGCTAGAATCTGTTATAATCCGTTTCTGTTGACTTAGTCAAAAGCTCTCTTGAAGCTGTTGAAGGCAATGCGTGTTTCTAGAGAAAATTCTGTATGCTTTTCTGTTAGCACTTTCAATGAGAAATAGTCATCACAGCATGCTCTTCCTTGTATGGGGGCTACTCAAAAAGTATAGAACCTTATTTTTTATTATTGAAACCAATGATTCCGGCAGGCACACTCTTTATGTTTGTAGGCATATGTGGTGCGTATGCCTGATGTTTTCTGCTACTGCGGGAACAATCAGTTGCTGGCTAGCCATTGACAATTGAACATGTGTAAGTGTTAGTCTTCAGGTTTTTTGTTGTGTGCAAAACAACAGAGAAACTGGAACAATGTTAGTGCATCAGATTTTGTTTTAAGCTTGGCAATTCTCAAGTTGAAACAATCTGTAATATTCAACAAGTAGTTCGGGAATGAATCAGTGGGTACCACACAAATAAAGGAGATGTACAAGCATTTCAAAGATGGCTGCTCATTAGTGAAGAGTGAAGCATGTTGACGTAGGTCCTCAACATTCGCAAATGAGGTTGTTATTGATCATGTAAGGATCCTGTTGGTGCAGGATAGATGAATGACAATCATAAAACTCACAGACAGGTTAAAATTAGTATTGGATCCATTCATTCCAGTTTAATAGGTCATTTGGACCTCAGGAGGATCTCTTAGCAAATTTTGTGCCAAAGTTGCTAACAACAGAGCAGAAGCAACTGTGTTTGGAGATTGCACAGGACGTGCTAGATACTGTGACCAGTAAACTCACCTTTCGTAACAGAGTAATCACTGGTTATGAGTCCTAAGTTTATGGATATGGCCCAGAAAAAAAAGTTGTAGACATCGCAATGGAAGCATCTGCCATCCCTAAAACCCAAAAAAATGAGGCAGGTCTGTAGAAATGTGAAAGTAATTATGGCCGTCTTTTTTGCGTTCAGTGGTATGGCCCATCAGGACTATCTCCCAAAAGGCTGACATGTTCACCGCGATAACACACTCGCTCATCGTTCTCAATTCAGAGTTTTTTTGGCCAAACAAAACACAGATGTGGTTTGTCAGCCTCCCTGTTCCCCTTACTTAGCACTGAGTGACTTCTGGCTTTTCCCTAAATTGAAAAGGACTCTGAAACGGACCACATTTTTGAGCAAGGAAGACATTATGCATCATTCAATAGAGCAGCTGTGAACTATAACAAGAGGCTTTCCAGTGATGCTGGGAGAGGTGTGTAAAAGCTGAAGATGACTAATGTCAAACAACTGTATCTGAATAAAGATTGATTTTATAAATATAAGTTGGATACTTTCTGAACAGCCCTTGTATAATTTGCATCTTTAGTTTAGCCATTTTTTGAATTACTTTCTGCACTATTTCATTTTATATACTTTATTGATGTTTTCTGAAATCAGTTTTTAATAGTTTAGTTGCATACAAAATTTTAGCTATGTATCTAATAAACCATCACTCCACACTGAATCAGAGAATGGCAGCAGTATTACTTGTGTTGCTTTTATAACTCTGTGGGTTGAATGGAACACATCAAATGAGGGTGGCTGTTGGCTCTCCTGGCAAGTGGTATGGCATTTCAGATATCATTACTGAACACTTCATGCACTAATTGTCGAACACAACTGTTACCTTGCTTTCTAGACTAGGACTTTGACTTGAAACTGTGTGTGATTATGTGGTGCTGTTCAAGCACTCGGGCTGTGTTCTTTGGTACTGATTTGAGCCCAGTGTTGTAAGCACCTATGTTTCCGTGTTTGAGGATTCAAAGGGCACTTGCAGTACATATCTCCTATGGGTTCTGCCATGTTGTAGGGTTAGTAATATTTGTGATACTCGTGTTTAGTTTGCTTTGTCACCACATTTACAGGATGCTTCACAATTATGACCACTCATAGAACCTCATTTTTGGACTATCGTCTAGTTTGTTGTCCAGTATTTTTTACCACAAATGCAGGTAGCGGCTGCTAGATTAGAATTCAAGCAGTGTCAGAATAAAGTGAATTTGTCATGTAAATCTTGGGTGGCAGACCTAAATGGTTGTAATTTTCTGTACTCACAGTGTAATACATCTTTTGCTGGATCTTTAATTTTAGATATGATTGCATATCCAACTCTCAACCAAGAAATTTGAGCTAGTAGTCTTACATTAGGCAGTTTGATCCTAATTTAAGTGAGGTTAATCATGCATTAGCTGCACTACGTGTATTAGATCTAGAATGACCAGTTGCATAATATGCATCCGACGTTGACTTAATTGTAGCAAAATTGGATCCTAGGCAACAATATTTCCTAAACAACGTCGTCATCTGTACACCCAGTGGCACACAGAGGTGCAAATAAACTGATATGGAACATAGTTGGTAATTCCCCTCAACCTTTCCTCACGCAAAAATATGATATTACATAGAACAAATTTTTAGTTATAGTAGTAATGGTAATTATCATAATGATATATCACAAAATATAATGAAAACAAGGATATCCTACGTCAAGTGTTTCTGCAATAACAGCTGGCACAAGTGTCCAAACTGCAATGCTATGTGCTTTGCTATCAACAAACATGTTGATGAGCTCACTGATCATCAACAATAATCTTATCAATCAGATACTGGGGCTTCTGCATCCATTCTTAATGCTGAAACTTACCGATGTACTGGCCCACCACCTACTTTAGAAGCAACTAAATGTTGTTTGGTCATTCAATTAGCCTATTGCCTTACAAGGCCATTTCCTGTAAATAAATATGTACACCAATAACTTTTTGTAATATTTTCATCAGTAGCAATTGACAGTTTTGGTCTAGAAGCCTTTAGTGGCTTTGGTTTTCAAGTACAAGGTTTATTTAATAACATGCGTAATATTATTGCTTTCGGCAATTTAGACACATTATGAAAGGAATACTGTGATTTATTTGAATTTAATCTCAGTTGTAAAGAAAACTTTTAAGTACATGTATCATTCTGTCATTCAAACACTATGCAACCTCCTTCCCCCCTTCCCCTCTGCTCACTCCTCACTCACAGGCTGTGACTGAGTCTTGTGCTATGATTGTTTAGAGAAATCAGCTGTTGTCCCACCAATTGCATGAAGCCTACGGGTGATGCTCATGATAGTAATTAAAAACCTTAATGACACAATTAGGATTTGTGACATTTTAAAGCATTTATGAATGCACAATCCAATGTAGATGTTCTAATTCCACCTCCAGAATAGCAGACTTCAGTATCAGGGGCACAATCCTATTCTTAGCTAGACTTAGGTAACACTCACAGCAGAAAAGGTGAAATATAGCCAGGCAGAAAAGGAGGCACTGGCTATTATTTATGGTAGCAAATAATAATAATAATAATAATTCATTTTTTCCTACAAAGAACAAGATCCCATTTGGTCATGGGCCACAAATCTCTAATTTTGTTTTTGGTGTTGGCCTGCCACTCAACAGTCAACACTGGCTCCCTGTTGCGTATTCTGATCAGTCCTGACTACTAGTTTGATAAGCAAGACGCATTTTATTCCCAGCTTAATAAACACAACACTCTGAAGAGTTAGATTTTATGCCCCAAATCACTTAAGTAGCACTAGAACTTAAGTTTCAGTGCACTACAGTCTCACCATTAATCAGGGGATAAATCTACTGCCACAAAAGAGTCTTAGTGCTGGATTGTGTTCCCGACTACATTCTGGCCTCACATCCTCAAGTTACTACATGAGACACACTGGGGGATGTCAAGAATAAAGACACTGGGGCACTGGCTAAACATGTACATACCTATTCTGCAAACCACTGGGAAGTTCATGGCTGAGGGTACTTTCCAATGAGTCACACATTAGGATCTTTTCCCTTTCCATAAGTGTACAGAGCACACAAAGTATGATTGCTTCTTTGCCTGGTAGTGCATAGTAACCTACTTTCATCTTTGCAATCCCTATGGGAGTGGTACATAGAGAGACTAGTACATTGCTGGATCCCCACTTAATAGTAGTTCTTGAAAATTTGTATTTAGGCTTTCACATAATAAATGGTGTGTATTTTCATGTACATCCAATTATTTCAAATTTTTCAACATTTATTTGGAATTCTTCCATGAGTGAAACAAACCTGTGACTATTTGCACTGCCCTTCTTTCTATACATTCCAGTATCTCTTGTTGGATTTATTTGGTAGGCGCCCCGTCATGTATACTGCTCGATCATTGACACTGAAATTGAATGTACGACCTGCCTAGTGTGTTTGAATATGACATAAAATATGCTCTGTATTGGATGTGGAGATTTAAAGCCCATTTTCTTTCCAGATTTTTCCAAAAGCAGCAATTCAATAAATGAAAGCATTTATTATTGGTCCCCAAATTTGATTTGTTTATTTATTCCAGTTTCTTTCTTTTTTGCTTTTTCCCCATTTTTGAATGATTTCTCACTCCAAACAGTCAAAGAATGCAGACTACTGACCATCTCTATATTGGAATCACATTTTAATTGCAAATTCTTGTTATTTGTCAGAGAAACCTAACATCAGACTTGTAACAATATTATGAGAAGGAAAGTTGCTACTCACCACTTACCGGAGATGCTGCATCACAGACAGGCACAACAAAAAGATTTTCACACTTATGCTTTTGGCCAATGGCCTTTGTCAACACACACACACACACACACACACACACACACATGTAAATGCAACTCACACTCACGACTGCAGTCTCGGGCAACTGAAACCCCTTTTTGTTGTGCCTATCCGCGACTCAGCATCTCCATTGTATGGCGAGTAGCAACTTTCCTTTTCATAATATTGTTACATTCCATCCTGGATTTTCCATTGTTTAACTTCAGACTTGGTATTTGTGAGTCAGTATTTGATTAATGTTCATTTTAACCAGCATGTTTATGCATTTCTGTTAGTATTACATTTTTTCATCTACATCTACATCTACATTGATACTCCGCAAGCCACCCAACGGTGTGTGGCGGAGGGCACTTTACGTGCCACTGTCATTACCTCCCTTTCCTGTTCCAGTCGCGTATGGTTCGCGGGAAGAACGACTGTCTGAAAGCCTCCGTGCGCGCTCTAATCTCTCTAATTTTACATTCGTGATCTCCTCGGGAGGTATAAGTAGGGGGAAGCAATATATTCGATACCTCATCCAGAAACGCACCCTCTCGAAACCTGGACAGCAAGCTACACCGCGATGCAGAGCGCCTCTCTTGCAGAGTCTGCCACTTGAGTTTATTAAACATCTCCGTAACGCTATCACGGTTACCAAATAACCCGGTGACGAAACGCGCCGCTCTTCTTTGGATCTTCTCTATCTCCTCCGTCAGACCGATCTGGTACGGATCCCACACTGATGAGCAATACTCGAGTATAGGTCGAACGAGTGTTTTGTAAGCCACCTCCTTTGTTGATGGACTACATTTTCTAAGCACTCTCCCAATGAATCTCAACCTGGTACCCGCCTTACCAACAATTAATTTTATATGATCATTCCACTTCAAATCGTTCCGTACGCATACTCCCAGATATTTTACAGAAGTAACTGCTACCAGTGTTTGTTCCGCTATCATATAATCATACAATAAAGGATCCTTCTTTCTATGTATTCGCAATACATTACATTTGTCTATGTTAAGGGTCAGTTGCCACTCCCTGCACCAAGTGCCTATCCGCTGCAGATCTTCCTGTATTTCGCTACAATTTTCTAATGCAGCAACTTCTCTGTATACTACAGCATCATCCGCGAAAAGCCGCATGGAACTTCCGACACTATCTACTAAGTCATTTATATATATTGTGAAAAGCAATGGTCCCATAACACTCCCCTGTGGCACGCCAGAGGTTACTTTAACGTCTGTAGACGTCTCTCCATTGATAACAACATGCTGTGTTCTGTTTGCTAAAAACTCTTCAATCCAGCCACACAGCTGGTCTGATATTCCGTAGGCTCTTACTTTGTTTATCAGGCGACAGTGCGGAACTGTATCGAACGCCTTCCGGAAGTCAAGAAAAATAGCATCTACCTGGGAGCCTGTATCTAATATTTTCTGGGTCTCATGAACAAATAAGGCGAGTTGGGTCTCACACGATCGCTGTTTCCGGAATCCATGTTGATTCCTACGTAGTAGATTCTGGGTTTCCAGAAATGACATGATACGCGAGCAAAAAACATGTTCTAAAATTCTACAAGAGATCGACGTAAGAGATATAGGTCTATAGTTTTGCGCATCTGCTCGACGACCCTTCTTGAAGACTGGGACTATCTGTGCTCTTTTCCAATCATTTGGAACCCTCCGTTCCTCTAGAGACTTGCGGTACACGGCTGTTAGAAGGGGGGCAAGTTCTTTCGCGTACTCTGTGTAGAATCGAATTGGTATCCCGTCAGGTCCAGTGGACTTTCCTCTATTGAGTGATCCCAGTTGCTTTTCTATTCCTTGGACACTTATTTCGATGTCAGCCATTTTTTCGTTTGTGCGAGGATTTAGAGAAGGAACTGCAGTGCGGTCTTCCTCTGTGAAACAGCTTTGGAAAAAGGTGTTTAGTATTTCAGCTTTACGCGTGTCATCCTCTGTTTCAATGCCATCATCATCCCGTAGTGTCTGGATATGCTGTTTCGAGCCACTTACTGATTTAACGTAAGACCAGAACTTCCTAGGATTTTCTGTCAAGTCGGTACATAGAATTTTACTTTCGAATTCAATGAACGCTTCACGCATAGCCCTCCTTACGCTAACTTTGACATCGTTTAGCTTCTGTTTGTCTGAGAGGTTTTGGCTGCGTTTAAACTTGGAGTGGAGCTCTCTTTGCTTTCGCAGTAGTTTCCTAACTTTGTTGTTGTACCACGGTGGGTTTTTCCCGTCCCTCACAGTTTTACTCGGCACGTACCTGTCTAAAACGCATTTTACGATTGCCTTGAACTTTTTCCATAAACACTCAACATTGTCAGTGTCGGAACAGAAATTTTCGTTTTGATCTGTTAGGTAGTCTGAAATCTGCCTTCTATTACTCTTGCTAAACAGATAAACCTTCCTCCCTTTTTTTATATTCCTATTAACTTCTATATTCAGGGATGCTGCAACGGCCTTATGATCACTGATTCCCTGTTCTGTACATACAGAGTCGAAAAGTTCGGGTCTGTTTGTTGCAGATGCTTTGTGGTATTTATAAATTTCTGGATTATTCTGTGTACTATTTCTAAACTAAGTGCCAAGTTGTCTGCAGTTTTATTATTGGCTTATTGTTATATTGGTCTGTTGTTGGTTCTTCACAGTTAGAATGATTTTTTTAGGTGGTACGCTAATGGTGCATCTTTTGTAGTGCTTGCTCCTTATTTTCTTGACACAAGCACAGGATCGGGGGATGCTAGTTTTGTAGTTCCTTCAACATTTTGTAGAAATCTGATCTGTAAAGAATATTAAACGATTCTTCTATTGATTTGAAGTGCTTATTAAATACTCACTTGTCATTTTGCAGTACCTTAGCTATGTATTTACAATTTTTGGAAATTCTCCTGAGTTTCAGTTGAATACCATTTTCTCCATGCTGGTTTCTGTTATGTTGGAACTAAAGAATATTAGCTATGCCGCATGTACAGACTATTGCAGAAAGGAGAGAGAAGCAGATTGAGTGTCTCATCGTTTATACAATGCTGATAAGCTAAAAAATGGCCACTACATTTTGTTCTTCTTTTAGAGCAATTATTTAATATTAGGATACAAGGTTATGAATACTTATATTTTGTGTTGACTGAAATGTCTTTCTCTCAAAATGCTGTAACACAACACAGCGAAACCAGAGGCAACTTTCAACATAATGACACTTAGGCTTTAAGTCTGCCACTGCATTACTTGTTGCATAAATAGGTGAAGCCTTAAGCACATACACTGTTTAATCAAACATGTCTTATTTCTGCTTATTCTTTCGTTCTTGCTATCCTCAAATGTAAGTCTAGATATGGTCACAAGTATGCATGCGGTGCCAAACTTTTTTTGAGCAGTTTATATTTGGAGCAGTGTTGTTACCTTTCATTTTTTAATGGTTCTTTTCCTGTGGTAGTTTATTTTGTCTTTCTTCTGAGTGTTAAAATATTTGCTATATGCTACATGTTGTATCATCTATTACTCTTTTTAAATTATCATCTCAGTTCCACAGTCCCCTTTTCCTGGGCAATTTTTCTCTTTGTGGCAGTAGCGTCAATTGCTACTTTTTCAGTATGTCTGTGGATTTCTTTATTCTTCTTCCGTATCATCCTCTGACATGACAACTTCCCTTAGTTAATCTTTTTCTTGTTGACCTGCTTGGTGACAGTATTATTTAAAACATGGGGAAAATGATATACTATCCACAGAGATTGAAGTGATTTCATTATGTTCATTTACGTTTTTATAAAAAGATTAGAATTTAGACTCAATATGAGGAATACATCTTTATTTTTTATATTAGCTGGTTTCTAGTTCCTTTTGCTATATCCTGTTCTAATTCTGACATTGCATTTGAGTAAAAGATAATCTGATTCTATTTCTGGTCTTCTAAACACTTTAGTATTCAATATTAATTTTGCTAAGTTTCATGATATATAATGGATTCTAATCATCTATCATCCCAGATCAACGTGTGACTATCTTTGTGTTTAAAATGTGATATTATAGTACAAAATTAATTACACAGATTCAATAGCAATTACATACTTGCTAGCCAATATTTTGTTCAACTTTTGAGTCACCTATTTGTGCAATCCATTTATTTTTAAACATTTTTGGAAGGTGATTATCAACAGCTTTCAAGTAATGTATAATATGCATGTTCGACCATCAGCTGTTTTTATTTTAAACCCAAGTATCAATCAGTTTCAGTCTCGGACCATCTTCACGGATAAGGGTTAAAATGGTTTAAGCCACCACATTACATTTGTCATTACTTAAGTAATGTGCAGAGCATGTCATGAATATCAGTATATGACACAGGACTTTTAGAAGCAAACATGCGAATACTAAGTGTACACTGAACAGTACTCATTTTCATTATTTTTGATTGATGCATAGCCTCTGGATGTTTTGATTTGTAATTCTAGTTTTCTTTCATCCTAAAAGTTATGATCAATCATGGAAGGGTGTAATTCTGTGGACAATTAGCTGTTGTCTACTTTAATGTTTCACCACTACTTAAAATTGTAGGTAGTTTTGTCTATCTCTTTAACTTGTGCTTTTCCTTGGTTTTTAATATAACAGATATTGGTATTTCTTATTTTACTAGAGTGTCATCCCACTGTTGATCCTGAAGGGCAGCAAATTATTTTTTTTTTATTTTTTTAATAATGTTGTTTGTTACTCTTGTTCATTTTCCTTTACTATATCAGAATTCATCTAAGTGTATGGGTGACTCAGAATAAATATACAGAGAGAATTTTTTTCAGTAGAATACAGTGAACTAGCAAAAAGTGAAACAGTTACCATGAATGTAGGGTGAGTCTGAACCCTACTGAAAAAAATTCACTCATTGTTCAGGGGTATTATCTGAGTACTTTGGTATTAGGGGTCTGTGGTTTCAAGTGGTCTTTTAAAGAGTAACTGCATTTGGCTTGATATATTACCCCCATTTACCTTTGTATCACTATTCCATTGAAAATATCTGCACAGCAGTGAAAATGTCAACAAGTATGCACTCTGTGTCTTGTTTGAAAACAAACTTGTTCCATTCAGTCACTGTACTCGCTGTTGACAACAGTAATGCTCATTTTACTACTCACCTTAATAGTATGTTAACAATGATACACAGTGGTATGGATAGGTTTCCTGAAGAATGGTTGGCTGATATGCACTCATGTATGTGTTCATTGAATGCATTGGAGAAGCAGTGAACAGTGTTACACTGAGCTGTTCTTGCAGCAATTGCAACCACATCTTAGAACTGTTGCATCTGTACATAGGCTCCTAGGAGAACCAGATCCTTTCATGTTAAAATGGAAGAGACTGGCTGTGCACGGTATGCCAGAACACCCAATCTGGAAGATAGTCTTATACACTATTGGTCAGAATTGTGCCATCAGCAGTCTAGACATTGCAGAAGTTCAAAATACAAGCAAACAAACTGTTTTGGAAATCTTACATGAACATCAGTTGCACCCTTATCATCCATAGAAGGTGCATTCATTGTAGCCAGTGGACTTCACATGTCACATAGAGTTTGCATATTGGTTCTTACAGCAATGATCAGAAAACCAAAATTTTCCTGCTTTTGTGTTGTTTATAGACAATGTAATGTATACAAGAGAGAGCGTGGTCAGTAGTAGGAATAACTATGTATAACCGAAACTCACATGTGTTCGTGTGTTGATCCAATCAACATAAATTCACTGTGAGTGTATGAATCATTGTTGTAATGTTTATGTGATTGGATCATAAATAACTCCCAATAAACTGGATGAAGTTGTATAAATAACATTCCTTCAACAGGTCCTTCTACTGTTCCTAGAAGAAGCACCACTGTGAATCCATCAGCTTTTTATTTGGAGGGAATGAGACCACTTATACCAGTCGTCACATAGTACCCCATTATGTAGGCTGCATCCGACTTTAACCCTCTCGCATTACTGATGTCAAAGTTGGCAGTATCACTTCATCAGTGGAATTTCCTGTTTGTCATATTCATCAAAGTGGATTTGAACAGCCAATCTGTGCCATTTCTTCAACATTGGTCTTTTTTATTCCTTCCTCCTTTCATTAATTTATTACACTGGATTAATGATATGTCTTTGTCTGTACGAACTGAGATTTCTGAATATTTACTGGTAGCACAGATAATTCATATTATCTAATAACATTCACTGTGCATACCCATGCAGCAGGCTATCACACCAAATATCTAGAAGTAGATTTAGGATAGCTAGTGCTAAAAGATTGTGTATAATTCATCTTCGACATCTGTTAAATCTCACTGCTATAATAATGGCAGTACAGGGAGCATAGTTGGTATACTGCCTTCTTCCCCAGCGAGGGGCATAGGAGGGTGGCTTCCTGTCCCCCCCCCAACCCCGTTTTAAAATAAGTCTTCCCAAACCAAACTCTCATCCACGACGGACAGATGTATCAGTTCAGTTTGAGACAGTCACAGTATGCAGTGGATAATGATTAGTAGCTAGCGTGCGGAGCATTTGTTGTGAAATGATGAAACTGTTTTGTTATTTGGCATGAATGTGATACAAGTTCATAGCTCATATCCTCTAGTACGTAGTCAGTTTGAGGTTGTGATGGGTGGACACAGAGCTCATATGAAAAGGCACTTACACATAACCATCCACTTTGTTGGACGAGATTTGCTTAGTATGTATGAGTGGCAAATCGGATCCAACAAAGTGACCAGCCTTGGTGGCAGTTCTGACTGCTGGCAGTAACATCAAAGAGCTTGTGCCTCCTCTCCTAGTGTGGACACTGGGTCGAGTATTCATTGGCTCAGAAGCAATTTGCAGTGTCTGCTGAACGCGTATTTATTGTGATTAAAAATGTTGCAGTATTGGGTGGAATATGGATAAGACATTAACACCGATGGAGTTTTGTCGTCACTGGGAATGTTAAAATGTTTAGGGAACCCCATGTACTGCAATTGCAAAAGCAAATTCAGCAGCTTATATACTTGGAGGGAAATATGTCAACTGTTAGAAAATAATGTGCATGATGTGAAAAAGCAAATTGAGTCTATATTGATATCTTTTTTCTGCAGGTACAACTCTCCTAAAAGAAATGTCATCTTTGATAATTTAAGACCTCCACAATTCCGTAATAACTCGAAATCTGTAGCGTTTATTGCTTAAGACTATGAGTCCCACTTCAATGTGATATTAATTTTGCCCCACCACACTGCTCCCTTCATTTTCAAAGAGAGATCGTCTACCAGCGTTATTTCTTCTCGTTATTCCAAATCCAGCGCTTATCTTCTCGCAGTAAAATGAATGCTTCACGTGCAACGGCTGCTAAAAGTCTCTTTTTTCCTTATAATATCTACCACAGAAAATTTAATTAATACATTACTTTATGACAGTAACGAAGTGGGAGTAACCTCGACAACTTATCAGAGCCAACTGCGATCCTACATGGCCGAATCCCTTGGGCCCTGTGCCTTTGTTTGGTGAGGATGAGATTGAGAGGCCGAACGCAAATGCGTTGGCGGCCCAGGTTCGGCACAATCCATTGCCTATCGTTTCTTGGCCTTCATTGGCCCAGCGCGTACGCGCCTGAAGGAAGGCAAACGTTAAAATTGAAAAATTGAGAATTTCTTTTGGTGCTATTAACACGCCGGCATTCAACCGTGCCGCAGAATGACGTCCATATATGTGTCCGATGATCATCACACAAATAAACAATTGACAGTAATTCAGAGCTACGAAAAAAATATATACCCAGATAAATAACTTACTCCCTGGTGTTCTGCAGACTTGCTTCCATTTTGTGTCCAATATTTCGAAAATCGACTCAACCGTCTTCTTCAGGTTCTGTGAATTTTGGTGTTACATGTACTCTAGAAGAAGACGGCTGGGTAGGTCGACGAAATATTAAGCGTAAAATGGAAACAACTCGGCAGAACACCCCGAAGCACGCAATCACCAATCAAACGCTCCGATAAAACCTGAGGAATTACAACATAAGTAAATAATTCATTTGCACCGCTCTGTGAGTCCTAAATCAGTGACACATTCAATGTTTCTGGAATTCCATTGACATGTGGCAAATCATATATAACGCAATAGATAGCTCTGAAATTACAAAATCTGTTCAACTGTGAGTAAATTGTAAAAGCAATGCAATCGTAATTATTAATATGAACATGCGTTTAGCATAATATTCATGTTAATAATTGTTTGCGTTAAAATCTTTTCGGTATATTTTATGCAGACTGCTGAATTGGCAAACGATTACGGCAATAATTTTCCTCTCCTGTAGAAATACAGTTTTGAGCTTCCTTTCATTTATAGCTGCTTTTCAATTGAAATAAAAGTCTACTGTTACAGACGTCACAAGAATTTCCCTCGACACAGTGGTCAGTTGTGTTGCTTGTTGCTAAGCAACGAGCAATATTATACTTGCTACACAGCAACGAAGCGGTTTGTTTCTGGTCGTTAACGCTGCTATTAAAATGTTCAACGATGAAGAAAAGGTACTGACATTACATTAATATTTACTGCTGTCAGTTTCACTTGACAATTAGCGTGAAAAATTGCAATTAACCAGAGAAGTACTATACCAGCTTCCCAATAGTAGGTGAAGCAGGTGTCAAAAATTTTTGCCATTGAAATGAACATAATCAAATAAAAGTGTTTGGTCCAAAAAACGCAAAAATACAAACTGAATACTAATAGCTGTTGGTTGGACGAGATTAATTGCATCCGTTGTAAATTACCGTTACGTGGGCTTTATATAATTACGAAAATTGATATAAATCGGAAGATTGCAAATGTATTGTGTCAGTGTCTGTACCTATATTGTAGTTCACGTTTGTAACGTCTTAGGTGACTTCTAGTGTATCCACGATATATTAAAAAAAAAAAAAAATCAATCATTGATTCATATTCAGTTGAGAGCAAATGTTCGACTCCCTTTGCAACTGTAACCTACTGATTGTTGAAATTTTTTTTATTGTACTTATCAGTGAAGATTCGGTATTGTACCCTGCGTGATAAAATGTAGCAAATATGGGGAGGCTATAAGAATAAAACTAGGATTTCAAACTTTTACAATTTTTAAATTCATTTGCACAACAGATAAAACAAAAACGTTCTATATGTTTTTCGTCGTGTATTAACGCAGGTAGCAGCATTAATGCGACTGGAGAGCAATAAGATACGGTTGTAGGGCATGGGCTATCTACCAAAAAAACACATCACACAAAACGTGAACTTTTATGTTAGATGTAATGTAAAGTACTGTTTAGTTCGTAGGCGTCCATCTTCAAACATGAAAGTGAACTGAATAAATAACTCGTAAATTCATAGCCCAATGAAAACTGACAGAAAAAAGTAGTCTAATACTTTTAGTTGCGTACATCGTGAAAGATCTCATGTTTGAGCCAATGCAAAATGAATCAGGAAAAATGGTAAAGCGGCAGAATGGCATTTGAATAAGCCATCCCGAAGTAGTGGGAAATAGACGAAGAAGACCGAACAGTGTACGAAATTTTTCGTTAGATACAAAACGTATGTGGAGAGCAAGGGAAGATCTGCCTTCGGGCAGAACACACAGTAGTTGTCCTAATCGTTACAGTAATTTGCAACGTAATTAAGTAACGCATTCTAGCTGTTCCATTGACAGTACCACATGTTACCTAGAACTTTTTTCCTTAAAAGAATGTTGGTTTTTCCATAATGATTGCCGCATAAATTCATGGAAGTAATTTTAATGTTCTTCCAATCACCGACGGAAAATTCGGTTAATATTAAACTCATCTAGGCACTGAAAACTGAAGCATCAACAAATTAATATGATCTTCAAAAACCATTTTAATTGATGTTTTGTACCTAGAGGTATTTCTCTATGTATTGAGACAAAGTGGAAAATTGTAGCACAGTTTGCATACTTTGTGTCAGTTGCTTGGTAGGAAATATCTAGGACACATGTATTGTATGCAGAAAAGCAAGTTGCAAGATTTGTCAGTTGCTGAAGCCATTTCAAGTATCATAACATTTTTTTGCTCATCCAAGTATACTTACTGTTTATTAATTATTACAAATAAACATTGTGATACACAGAATCTTTGTGCATAATATAAAAAGTTTGACAAAAGAACCTTCAAGCCACTTACCATGAAATATATGATATGATGATGTCTGCTGTATTTTCCCCATTGAATTTTGCTTTCTTCTTTGGAGTCGATAGTAGAGTTGTGTATTTTTGGATAAAAGTCTTTAAAATCCTACCAATAGATTTGAGGCTGGGATATGACAGCATTTCTACTTGATTCTATAATGCCAAATTTTGATAATGCGCGTGCTTTTTTCTGTTACAGACTCTGCAAATAGTAATTGTAATTTTTCTGTTGATGGCATCATACAGCTTAAATATGCCAGTGACTTTGGCTTAATCTCAGATGAAAGCTCTGCGTGTCATGTGAATACCATATGTGGTTAAAAGTTTGTCATATGATTTTGAACAAATTGTCTAGCCTAACCTCATTCTACCATGGATGTGAAAATATTTATTTGCATATGTGCCCTGCATCACAGCACTGTAGTTATAAAAGTGTGATATGTACACTGTACTGTATGCCGTACATCATTCATTCACGTTAATATTAAAATACGTTACAAACAAGAACTGTATTTATCATTTTTAGCAGCAAGTTGTAAAATATCACTTGACAGGAATTATTCTACCACAGAACAGTACCAGCGTTCAGTTCTGCTTAGCAATGCAAAACAGCTCAGACAACTTGTCGAAATGGCTTGTTGAACAATTATTATATCAGTTAGTGTGAGGCAGTGATGATTTCTGTAGAAAAGTTTCATTGTCATTATCCCACAATGAGCTTTAAAAAATATGATTAAAATGTAGAGAGGAGTTCATATTGATCTGATAAAATGAACATCATGTTTATAAAAGGCCAGTATCATTTACTTATGTGGATCAGGAAACAAACATTTTTGTAACACTGACAGGTAATAAACCACCAGCAGGCAGTACCTTATGCTCAGTGCAACAGCTGGGGACATTTTAATGCAGTTATGAAGACTTAATTGGAGAGTCATTGTTTTAGGAGACTCATTGCTGATTTATTGCCTGGTAATACTGATTGATACCACAAAGAAAAGATAATGCCAAGCTTTGGAGTATTTGCCACATTAAAATTCTCTACAAGGATTGAAAGGCATAATGCAATAGTCATTGATAGTTTGTTCTTAGACCCAAAAACCTGCAGTGATTTAGCTATAAAACCGATAGTCAGTGGTCAATCTTACCATGATGATCAAATGTTAACAATAAAAAAGGAATCAGACCCGTTATAGTCTAGTCAATGAATGATGATGGTTCACGCAGCTCGAGACACAGACGGCAATTGCATTGTTGCCAGTTCCAAGCAATGGTTGTGGTAAGTGCATAAACATGCTCTGTGCTGAAGAAAATGTGTATACCATAAATTATGTCTATCTGTGCAGAATTTGTCGCTTACGACCACTATGAAATGTGACAACTGGGAACATATGGAAGTAAAATACACTAAATAACTTGCTACAATCATATTTAATGCTCACATTGGCTATGAAATACATAGTAGAGCACTTGGAACATTACCGGACATTCATTGGTTGTCGGAGAATGCGTGACATACACAGATGAGCCAAAACATTATGACCGCCTGCTTAATTGTTTGTCCATCTTTGGAATGAAATACATCACTGATTCTGCATATCAGGGAGCTGACAGTTTGTTGGTATGTTTGTGGAGGTATGTGGTATTAGATGTCGACACACAGGTTGTGTAATTTGAGTAAATAACGGTCCACTAATTTTTTTGTATGCCGTGATGGTGCCCAATAGTGGCCCCAGATGGGTTCCATAGGATTTACATCAGGTGAATTTGATCACTGAGACACCAACACAAATTCGCTATAGTGCTCCTCAAACAAATGTAGCATGATTCTGGCTCTGAGACACGGCAGCTATACTCTTGAAAGATGACATTGTTGGGGAAGACATCAAGCATGAAAGGATGCAGGTGGTTCGTAGCTGTCAGCATGTCTTTGATTACTACTTCAGATCTCATGCAGATGTGGGAGAATGTCCCCCCTAGCACAATAATGCTTCCACCAGAGTGGGTCTGTGGCATGCCGCACATTTCAGGCTGCTGTTCACCTCTATAACTGTGTGTATGGAGACGACCAGCAACCTAGTGTAGCAAAAATGTGATTCATCCAAAGAGATGATGTGTTTCTATTGATCGATGGTCGAATCCCAATGTTCCCATGCCCACTACAATCGAAATTGGTGTTGTCATTGGGTCAACATATGAACATGTAGGGGTGGTCTGCTGCAGAGCTCCATGTTCAACAATGTATGATGAATGTGTGCTCTGAAACACTTGTGCATGCAGCCAGCATTGTGCTCTTTTGGCAGAGATGCCACAAATCAACATCTACCCTACTTTACAGAGAAGACAATCCTCCGAACCCCATGTTCTGTGAAAAGTTGTGGACATCCAACCATCTAGCACCTATTGGTATCTTCACAGTCCTTCTATCTCTTTCCATAAATGCTCACAACAGTAGCACGGGAACATTCAACCAGCTTCACCATTTTCAAGATACTCGTTCACAGGCCCTGCGAAATAATAATCTGCCGTTTGTCAAAGTCACTTATCTCAGCCCATATAATTGCTTGGGTGACCCCCCATCCATGTCTGCTCTGCTTGTATAATTTTGTTACCATGTCGTGTTCACAACACCACAAGGTGCCATCCAACATCGCAGTGGGCAGTGGTCATAATGTTTTGACTAGATGTGTAGAATGAGCCTAAACTCGATCGCCATTATTCGTGACTCCAACTGTAGTTACAGATGATAGAAGAAAATTATAGTATTGCATAATCATAAACAGTGACATGATAACAGTTTTTGTAGTAAGATTACAGGAAGAATATTGGGTTAAATTTATAAAGACGTCACTGTAGACATTTATTTTAACTCTTTCTTGAACATATTCATACAGTACTTTCAGTCTGTTTTCACCTATAACTAGGAATTGTAAAACTGAACAGATACAAGAGTAAAGGATGATTACCTTGTGTATCTTGTGTAAGGAACAGAGAGCTGTACATAATTCAGAGGATTAGTTGTTGTCCAGAGCTGGAACTCCATTATTGATACCACCAGTATCGTAAAATTCCCCGTTATATCATTCAAAATAGTGAAACAATTTCTGAGAATAAACATAAACAATTTGGAATATTATTAAATAAGTTACAAACAGAAATATTGCTCAAAATGAAATCAAACTTAGAGAAAACGACCCTGGACAAATGTGGATACATTCAAATGATTGGTCACAAAACTGAATGATGTGAAATGCGATTTATTCATCTTGGTATGTACAACAATTTTCAGATTATTTGATTTGATGTATTGGAGATGCCAAGTTTTACAATAAGAAACATTTTTAAGAGAAATACAGCAGTTGATTCATTTGTTCAAACAGTAAAGCTGCCCCCAAGAAATTCTTCAGTAGGATAATAACACTATTCCACATTCCACCAGAAAAGTAAAGAGCAATCTTTTCAATGAACCAAGCTCCATCTTAAATATATTACTGCCTTTTGTGTTATCATAAATTTTTTACCCCATATATGTTTGGATGTAAAGTTTTAAGTGATACATTGGATGACAGAGAGAGAGAGAGAGAGAGAGAGAGAGAGAGAGAGAGAGAGTAATACCCAGAAGCAATTACTGTAATTGTTAGCGTGAGCAGATTAGCACAACTCGTAACTTGTTTTTAGTTAAGAGAAGTTACCTGTAGTAACTGCTTCTGCCTTTTAATGTACAAGTAATTAAACATCTCTGGAGCCTTTCCCTCCAATAAGGATGTAGAGAACACAGTGAGTGAATAAAAAATATTCTTTTATAATTCTGGGACATACACCATATCATTGCTACAATTACTGTAGGAAGAACGTAATGAATTAAATGTTTTATCTATTTCTAAATGTGACAGGAAGAGTATCAGCCACTTTCAACTTACTGCAACATACAGGGTGTGGATTTTGACACAAGTATTTGCATGATTTGTTATTAATTAATTTGATTTATTCTCTGTCATGGTTTTTCAGCAGTGAAAGCCTGCTTGAAATAGCACAACGACTCTGCAAAGAGAAAAAGCAGTTACCAGCAGCAACTGAATCAAAAGAATGCTCCCTTTTGTTCATGGGAAATAAAGGAGTGGCAAGTATCCCATTTGTTTTACTTCCAATTAAACTTCTTTGTAGTGAATTGTGATTTCAACCCTCCACATAAAAGATAAACTACACAAATAAGACACTCTAGTAGCAACAATATCATGAAAAGCATAGACGGCTACTGTTACTCACCATATAGGGGAGATGTTGAGTTACAGACAGGCAAAACTAAGAGATAGCTACACATTTAAGCCTTTGGCCAAAAGGCTTTCTTTCGAAGTAGAAAACGCACACACAGTCACACAACTCATGCACATATGACTACAGTTTCTAGCTGCTGTGGTCAACCTACCAGTGGCCAGAGACTGTTGTACTTGTGCGTGTGAGTTGTGTGAATTTGCATGTTTTTTCTACTTTGAAAGAAAGCTGAAAGATGTTTTGGCTTTTATTTAAAATGTATATGCAGTGAGCATTCTAATATAGTACATGAGTTTTAGTTTAGTTGTAGAGTTAAAACAATTTACATCTTATGTTTTACATGAAACAAAATGATAATTATGGTTAATTTTCTCTTTACATATCACAGAAATTAGATGTAAGTACTATTTAATTTTATGTGAAAATCAAGAATGGAGTAGTTTTAAGTCTTGAAGTAAAGTATCCTCAACGTGAAGGTTGTTTTGAACCTCACACTACTTGCTCATAGTTTTATTGGAGAAGTTGTGCCCTTACTTTCCTGATACCTCTGAACTGACACATGTAGTCAGTTATAGAGGGATCCAGTGAGCGAACAAATGACACTATGAAAGACCTACATGTTCAAAAACATAGAATTCTAACTGTGATTCTTGCTTTGTCTCTCTTTCAGTGTCATTACTGGTGTTCAGTTTTGTATGTTCATTTATAATAAACAAAACTTTTCTTTAAATGCTTATGTCTGTGAGTAAGAAATCCTTCTCTTTTTATCGAAAAAGCATTTTTCATGGGATTTTGAAATATTACATGATATTTTTTTATTTTAGAAAATGCTAATCAAAGTTAGTCTTGCTTGAATGATGGGAAAAAGGCAGACTACAAATTTAAATGTCCAGGGTTCAATTCTCAGTGAGTCCTAGGCCTTTTTTTCTGTCATTTATTGCTTCTTTCATCTTGGGAAAAGATTTGCCAATTTTAAAAATGACAAGTTGCACTGCAATTTGGAGTGTACATGAAACTGTAGATATTCCTGTAACTGGCTGGGTAAGTCAGTTCTAAGATCAAATGAAGCAAAAGTGTACCACCTCCTATAGGACTATGACTAGTGCAGTGTTCTAACCAACCATCTGCTTGGGGGCAGCTTTTTCTTTTTAGTTCCTCCATCAGGAGAAAGAGGAAAATGGGACAAAAAGTGAGACCTCCAGGAGCTAGAGTGAAAGAAAAATATGTTGATAAGACACAAGGAGTCATCAAGATATCAGAAGTAACAGTTATCTGTCAGTAGAGATTCAATTCACAGAGTACATAATAGTGTTTTGCCAGATGCCATAACTGCTCAAAAGTTTCTTATTGTTCTTTCAGTTTTTTCCCTCTCGTTTCTTTATGAGAAAACATGAAACACCGCAAATTTAACTGTGTGCTGCATCTCATATTATGTACACTTTATCCAATATTTATTGGTTATGAGGACATGTGTGGTTCTATAAATATGAGGGTTGGAACTTAAATAGTGGCAACTACAGGGTTATTACAAATGATTGAAGCGATTTCACAGCTCTACAATAACTTAATTATTTGAGATATTTTCACAATGCTTTGCACACACACATACAAAAACTCAAAAAGTTTTTTTAGGCATTCACAAATGTTCGATAAGCGCCCCTTTATTGATTAGGCAGACATCAAGCCGATAATCGAGTTGCTCCCACACTCGGCGCAGCATGTCCCCATCAATGAGTTCGAAAGCATCGTTGATGCGAGCTCACAGTTCTGGCACGTTTCTCGGTAGAGGAGGTTTAAACACTGAATCTTTCACATAATTCCACAAAAAGAAATCGCACGGGGTTAAGTCAGGAGAGCGTGGAGGCCGTGACATGAATTGCTGATCGTGATCTCCACCACGACCGATCCACCGGTTTTCCAATCTCCTGTTTAAGAAATGCCGAACATCATGATGGAAGTGCGGTGGAGCACCATCCTGTTGAAAGATGAAGTCGGCGCTGTCGGTCTCCAGTTGTGGCATGAGCCAATTTCCGCGGGCTACGCGTGAAACTTGCCCGCAGGCGTTCAACCGTTTCTTCGCTCACTGCGGGCCGACCTGTTGATTTCCCCTTACAGAGGCATCCAGAAGCTTTAAACTGCGCATACCATCGCCAAATGGAGTTAGCAGTTGGTGGATCTTTGTTGAACTTCGTCCTGAAGTGTCGTTGCACTGTTATGACTGACTGATGTGAGAGCATTTCAAGCACGACATACGCTTTCTCGGCTCCTGTCGCCATTTTGTCTCACTGCGCTCTCGAGCACTCTGGCAGCAGAAACCTGAAGTGCGGCTTTAGCCGAACAAAACTTTATGAGTTTTTCTACGTATCTGTAGTGTGTCGTGACCATATGTCGGTGAATGGAGCTACAGTGAATTTATGAAATCGCTCCAATCATTTGTAATAGCCCTGTATTTATTCACAACTGATACAAAAGAGTTAATGTTTGCACCTGTTACTGTCCTTCAAAGTAGTCATCAGCGTTGTGTAGAACCCACTGCCAGCTATGTGGAAGGCATTGTATACCGTTAGCAGAGCCTGTTCTGATGATGGTGCAAATGGAGCGGTCCACTGCCTGTTGAATCTCGGGAACAGTTCTGAAGCGAATGCTGTGAAGGGGTTCCTTCATCTTCGGAATCAAATCAAAGTCACAAGGGTTTAAGTCCGGGGAGTATGGTGGATGGAACAGTACTTCCCAGTCCCATCAACCAAACAAAGCAGCCACAGCTTGCGCTGTATGTGCCCACACATTGTTGTGCAAAATATTGGGTGGGTTGCACAGGAAGTGTCGCCGCTTCTTTTGTAAAGCTGGTCACAGGTGATGCTCCAAAAACGAACAGTAATACTGTGCATTGATGGGCTGCCATGTAGGAATATAATGCATTAGGATAACACCATCACAGTCGTACACGAGAATCACCATAATGTTAGACCGCACCATTCGCACCATCAACAGAACAAGCTCTGCTAACGGTATTTTATGCATTCCACATTGCTGTTAGTGGGTCCTGCACAATGCTGGTGACTACTTTGAAGGACAGTAACAGGTGCAAACATGTATCTCTTTTCTATCAGTGGTGAATAAATAGTTGCCACTATTTAAGTTCCAGCCCTCGTATGTTTATTCCCCATACAGAAAAGGGTTTCTACTACCAAGTGGCAGGAATTCATGTTCTTTTTGTAAAATAACCTGATATAATATTTTCTTATTTCTGAATATTACTGTCCCCTTTGCTTTTGAGGATTCGTAATGGATCACAAATACTTTGTAACAAAGTGCTTTAATTAATTATTTGAAGCACCACATAAAAATACTCTTTTTTAGTCCTCTTCTAGTCTTACATTTTGAAGTCAGCAGTCTTGTGATCTAGTCTGGCCCATCCCAATGCTCTCTCCTCCCACCTTTCAGTTATCAGGCTTGTAACAAATTTGTTGAAAATTTCCATCATTTTCTATCTTGTGAGCTTGTGATAATCTATAGCTATGTAGACAAAACATTTTTCATCCTGATCTTGGTTTACATTTACAATTTGTTTACCGTTAAAAGGCCCCTTCCAGCACCATTCCTTACTACATGCCCAACTAACTTGTCTCTACTTTTGGTAATTAACTTCTTGCCTCAACAGCCAAGTGAGGTAATGCAGTGGTTCAGCCACTGAAGTCTGATTCTGGAGGAGTGCACCACAGATCTCCATCTGACCATCCAGATTTATGTATTCAGTGATTTCTCTTAAAAAAAATATTACTTGAAGCAAATGCTGGGGTGGTTACATCTGCCTGAACTTTCTCTGTCTGTTTATTCTTGTCCCTTTCCTTTCTTCTCTTTACTCTCCCTTCCCCTCACACCTCTCTTGACCCTGACCTTCCATCCGATCACTTTTATTTTCACCCCGCCCTCTCAGTCCAAGATAATCATTTAGCCCTGCCAGGTCATAGTGTTGGGACAATGTAACTAGTGTGTGTGTGTGTGTGTGTGTGTGTGTGTGTGTGTGTGTGTGTGTGGAAGAGGGCGAGGGGGGGGGGGGAGTTTGTGGTCAGCAAGTCCACCTGTGTGTGCCTGTTGTATACAATCTGGAGAATAACACGGTTTTGAAAGCTGAGTTGCAATGTTTAACCTGTTCTTACGTCCCTGTACCAGGCCTTTGCCATAAGATGAGCGTTTGCAGTGATTAATTTTGTTATACATATTCTGTTCAAAATTGTATATTGTCATGCAAAGATTATAATACAATGTTATCAATAGTATACATTACTGGTGTACTAGTACTTTTGGTATGTTGATTCCAAATGAAAAAGATCAATGTATATCTTCGTATTAATATTTAATTTTTTCTCTTGAAGGGAAAAACATCATTAATATACCGATTTCTTGACAGAAATGAAACTGCAAAACCAACATTGGCACTTGAATATGCTTATGGGCGGAAATCGGGGAAAAGCTTGGTAAGAAAAATTGGTATTTGTTTCCATTTAGATTTGTATGTTTCAGAAGCCTTTAATGTAACATCTAAATGTTTACAAATTGACAGTGTGTTTCTAAAACAATTACGTTCCTAGGTAAAGGATGTGTGCCACATCTGGGAACTGGGTGGTGGAACTCTTTTTTCAGGACTTCTTCAGGCACCTCTTGCATCATGCCAATCTCATGGCTTAAAAAATTTGACAGTAGTGCTCATGCTTGATTTGTCATTACCAAAACAACTTTGGCTGACACTTGAAACACTTATCCAAGCCCTGTTGTCTGCCTTAAGAAGACAAACTGGCAGTCACCTTCAAGAGCTCCAGGAAGAAGCTTGGCTTCGAGTGGGGAAAGACCACCAGGTTAGTCGCAGTGGAGGACATGTTGTCCCCATACTCATGTACACCAGTACATAAATTCTGGTAGAATATTATAACATCATGTCAAGAATAGAACATTAAGTTTCTAATTTCATTCATTTTCAATGGAAGATTTAGAAATTTATTCAAAATGTTCTCCTTATTCAGTTCCCGCTGATGTAAATTATCATATTGAAATATACTCATAAGAAATCCAAATGTATAATTGAAGTTAGAGGCAATACTACACTTGTGAAATATCTGTTGTGTCGCTGCAGGCAGACTGAGTTTTGAGCATAATTATGCAAGTGACATTCAAATGAAAATGAGACAGACTCCAAAGTAATCATCATGACTGCTAGTACATTTATTCACTGTGCGACAAGATGGTCAACACCTTCACGGAAAAATGTTTGCAGTCATCTGTGGGGCGATGATTGTACCCAGGTGTGCTTCTTTTCATCCGAAGGAAATTGATGGCCATGGGTGTCTTTCCCCAGGGCTCCAAAAATGTAGAAATTGCATGGGGAGAGATGGGACTGTGTGGAGGATATGTAAGGGCTTTCCAGTATAGGTGAAGCAGCATTGGCAACATGTGTAGCACTGAAGGGAAAACATATGTGGTCAATGATTTCCTTCAGACAAAGAGGTGCACACCTGCATACACTCATGGTTCCCTAGGTAGCCACAAACATTTTTCCATAAAGGCATTGACTGTCTTGTCTCACAGTGGGATAAAAGTATTTACATTTATGGTGATGATAAATTTATTAACAGTTATGCGGATTACTTTTGAAATAATAAACAGTTTACTTACTTTTTGGCATCTGTCTCATTTTCATTTGAGTGCCCCTTATATTGCAGGCTGCTATTATTTACTGCAGTACCAAAAGAGAGAATTTTTCCCCTGAAGAACAATACAGGGATACTGTTTAAGTTTCTTATTATCAAAAGACTGGGTTAGTACAGATTTTCTAATATGTGAATTCTTTTGATCACTGGATAAGTAGGATAGTTTTGCTTGGATAGAAGCTTCATCTGTACTTATTATAAATGAGGCAGGTGTTAATTCATCAAGTTCAAACCAACAGCTATAACTGTATGTGAAAGATTCATGTTTTAAGCTCTTTGATTTTGACAGTAATTTGCAAAGAAGACTTTTGTCATATTTATTCCATTTATTCAATGAGGAGTATTGCTATGAGTTCAGGAGTCTGGAAGACTTTGTCCAGTAACTCAGCCCACCTCCCACTTTTAGTATTAGGTTAGCAGTTGCATTCAACTGCATACTACTGTCCTCCATCTAGAAGCTCCAAAAAAATGTACCAATCCACAAAAGTAGCAGTGACATATAGGTTTGTCTGGAAAGTAATGTGTCACAGTTAAAAAAAAATGTAATGATGTGAAAGGATTCTCCCAACCTCCTCGAAACATCTTGTGCCACCCATTCGATGGCAGTCTGGAAAGGCAATCATGCCTGAATTCTTCCTTAAGCATTCAGACAATTTCCAGCAGCATCTTGTTGGGCTTCAGGTGAAACTTTATCCCATCGCATTGCTGTAAAGTTTTTTCTAGCATATGTTCTGTACAACCACTATACAGAGTTTCGTGGAAGAAGCCTTCATAAACCTCCAAGAACACAGAGATAATCGAGCAACCTACCCCTGGAAAGATAAGAGTTGTCCCCCAACCCCTCCTCCCCAACTGATCCAACCACTCTACAATGTCACATCACAAAAAATGTGACACATTACTTTCCGTACACACCCTGTATTATGGAAACTGAAGTTAAATATCATTTGCACTGTAGCTACTCTGACATACCATATGACTTACGTGCACACAAGTTGTACTGTAACTTCGTTATGAGAAATTCTGTCCCATCACAGTACTGACATGTGTGAAGTAACAAAGAAGTACATTGTTGGAATTCAAAGAGTCCTTGCGTTGCTGTGGGGATTTGGGATTGAAATTCTAGAACAGAGACAACACACTGTATTATGTGGGTGAGTTTTGTAAATGCCACTATTATTCCCAGGTGATGAGAAAAGCTGATCGATGTGGGAATCCAAATTACAGGAAAATAAAGAACAAATACCTAATTGCAAAACACACCGTAGTGACAAAAATGGAGTACCACTAAACACAATTCACTAAGTCACACACTGTTCTTTGGATCCTATATGCACTGAGTTGTACATATTAGGACATCTATCTGAGCAACTGAAATATTGCATTTCATTTTCATTTCATTTTATTATCTTCGCATAAATCATTTACATGATGTAGGAATTGTCACAACAAAGTTATCATACAAGTGCTACAAACATAATAATGGAATATCACTATCAAGGCAATTTTAAAAGCACAAATTTAGACATATAAATTCAAAATTTTGACAATAAATTTACACACCATCAAAGTACCTATCTATGTCATAGAAAGTTTTGCTTAAAGGGTAATTTTTAAGCTCAGTCTTAAATTTTACTTCATCTATTATTTCCTTCATGTGTACTGGCAGAGCATTGTAAAGTTTTATTCCAAAATAACTTACATGCTTTTGGGTTTGTGTTGTCGTTACCCTTTCTACCTACAAATTCTTATGACTTCTTGTATTATAATTGTGATAGTCCTCATTTGTACATAGATTTTTCATATGTGCTCTTGTACACAGAATTCTTTTAAGTATATACAGTGATGGTATTGTGAGTATTTATAGTTGTTTGAAAAGGGGCCTATAATGAATTCTTGGAGAATTATGTGTTATGATTTGTATAGCTCTTTTCTGAAATTTGAAGATATCTATTAAGTGTGATTTAGTTTTACCCCAGAACACTATACTATAAGACATGATGGACTGGAAGTAAGCTAAATACACTAGTCTAGTACAGTATGTGCTGCATACTTTACATAATATCCTCAATGCAAAACATGCCGAATTGAGCCTGTGGGATAAATACTTGAGATGGTCTTTCCAGCTTAAGTTTTGATCAATGTGCATGCCCAAAAATTTCATGGATTGCACACTCTCTATCTCCTTATCAATTAGTTTTAACTGGAGGTCCATATCTTGGGTTGCTTTGCCATACTGTATATAATTTCTTTTACTTAGATTAAGTGTTAACTCCTCCCCCATGAGCCATAGACCTTGCCTTTGGTGGGGAGGCTTGCGTGCCTCAGCGATACAGATAGCCGTACCGTAGGTGCAACCACAGCGGAGAGGTATCTGTTGAGAGGCCAGACAAATGTATGGTTCCTGAAGAGGGGCAGCAGCCTTTTCAGTAGTTGCAGGGGCAACAGTTTGGATGATTGACTGATCTGGCCTTTTAACACTAACCAAAATGGCCTTGCTGTGCTGGTACTGCGAACGGCTGAAAGCAAGGGGAAACTATGGCCGTAATTTTTCCCGAGGGCATGCGGCTTTACTGTATGGATAAATGATGATGGCGTCCTCTTGGGTAAAATATTCTGGAAGTAAAATAGTCACCCATTCAGATCTCTGGGCGGGGACTACTCAGGAGGACGTCGTTATCAGGACTAAGAAAACTGGTGTTCTACGGATCAGAGTGTGGAATGTCAGATCCCTTAATCGGGCAGGTAGGTTAGAAAATTTAAAAAGGGAAATGGATAGGTTAAAGTTAGCTATAGTGGGAATTAGTGAAGTTCGGTGGCAGGAGGAACAAGACTTTTGATCAGGTGAATACAGGGTTATAAATACAAAATCAAATAGGGGTAATGCAGGAGTAGGTTTAATAATGAACAAAACAATAGGAATGCAGGTAAGCTACTGCAAACAGCACAGTGAACGCATTGTTGTGGCCAAGATAGATACGAAGCCCATGCCTACAACATTAGTACAAGTCTATATGAAGGGAGATGAAAATTTAATAGTCATAAGTGATTGGAATTCGATAGTAGGAAAAGGAAGAGAAGGAAACATAGTAGATGAATATGGATTTGGGGTAAGAAATGAAAGAGGAAGCTGCCTGGTGGAATTTTGCACAGAGCACAACTTAATCATCGCTAACACTTGGTTCAAGAATCATAAAAGAAGGTTGTATACATGGAAGAAGCTTGGAGGTACTGACAGTTTCAGATAGATTATATAATGGTAAGACAGAGATTTAGGAACCAGGTTTTAAATTGTAAGACATTTCCAGGGGCAGATGTGGACTCTGACCACAATCTATTGGTTATGAACTGTAGATTAAAACTGAAGAAACTGAAAAAAAGGTGGGGATTTAAGGATATGGGACCTGGATAAACTGACTAAACCAGAGGTTGTACAGAGTTTCAGGGAGAGCATAAGGGAACAATTGACAAGAATGGGGGAAACAAATACAGTAGAAGAAGAATGGATAGCTTTGAGGGATGAAGTAGTGAAGGCAGCAGAGGATTATGTAGGTAAAAAGACGAGGGCTAGTAGAAATCCTTGAGTGACAGAAGAAATATTGAATTTAATTGATGAAAGGAGAAAATATGTAAATATGCAGTAAATGAAACAGGCAAAAAGGAATACAAACATCTCAAAAATGAGATTGACAGGAAGTGCAAAATGGCTAAGCAGGCATGGCTAGAGGACAAATGTAAGGATGTAGAGGCTTATCTCACTAGGGGTCAGATAGATACTGCCTACAGGAAAATTAAAGAGACCTTTGGAGAAAAGAGAACCACTTGTATGAATATCAAGAGCTCAGAGGAAATCCAGTTCTAAGCAAAGAAGGGAAAGCAGAAAGGTGGAAGGAGTATATAGAGGGTCTATACAAGGGCAATGTTATAGAAATGGAAGAGGATGTAGATGAAGATGAAATGGGAGATATGATACTGCGTGAAGAGTTTGATAGAGCACTGAAAGACCTAAGTCGCAACAAGGGCCCGGGAGTAGACACCATTCCATTAGAACTACTGACAGTCTCGGGAGAGCCAGTCCTGACAAAACTCTACCATCTGGTGAGCAAAATGTATGAGACAGGCAAAATACCCTCAGACTTCAAGAAGAATATAATAATTCCAATCCCAAAGAAAGCAGGTGTTGACAGATGTGAAAATCACCGAACTATCAGTTTAATAAGTCACGGATGCAAAATACTAACATGAATTCTTTACAGATGAATGGAAAAACTGGTAGAACCCGACCTCGGGGAAGATCAGTTTGGATTCAGTAGAAATATGGGAACACGTGAGGCAATACTGACCCTACGACCTATTTTAGAAGCTAGATTAAGAAAAAGCAAACCTACGTTTCTAGCATTTGTAGACTTAGAGAAAGCTTTTGACAATGTTGACTGGAATACTCTCTTTGAAATTCTGAGGGTGGCAGGGATAAAATACAGGGAGCGAAAGGCTATTTACAATTTGTACAGAAACCAGATGGCAGTTATGAGGGTCGAGGGACATGCAAGGGAAGCAGTGGTTGGGAAGGGAGTGAGACAGGGTTGTAGCCTCTCCCCAATGTTGTTCAATCTGTATATTGAGCAAGCAGTAAAGGAAACAAAAAAAAAAAAAAAAAAGAAAATCAGAGTAGGTATTAAAATCCATGGAGAAGAAATAAAAACCTTAAGGTTCGCCAATGACATTGTAATTCTGTCAGAGACAGCAAAGGACTTGGAAGAGCAGTTGAATGGAATGGACAGTGTCTTGAAAGGAGGATATAAGATGAACATCAACAAAAGCAAAACGAAGATAATGGAATGTAGTCGAATTAAGTCGGGTGATGCAGAGGGAATTAGATTAGGAAATGAGACACTGAAAGTAGTAAAGGAGTTTTGCTATTTGGGGAGCGAAATAACTGATGATGGTCGAAGTAGACTGGCAATGGCAAGGAAAGCGTTTCTGAAGAAGAGAAATTTGTTAACATCGAGTATTGATTTAAGTGTCAGGAAGTCGTTTCTGAAAGTATTTGTATGGAGCGTAGCCATGTATGGAAGTGAAACATGGACGATAACTAGTTTGGACAAGAAGAGAATAGAAGCTTTCGAAATGTGGCGCGACAGAAGAATGCTGAAGATTAGATGAGTAGATCACATAACTAATGAGGAGGTACTGAATAGGATTGGGGAGGGGGAGAAGAGGAGTTTGTGGCACAACTTGACTAGAAGAAGGGATTGGTTGGTAGGACATATTCTGAGGCATCAAGGGATCACCAATTTAGTATTGGAGGGCAGCATGGAGGGTAAAAATCGTAGAGGGAGACCAAGAGATGAATACACTAAGCAGATTCAGAAGGATGTAGGCTGCAGTAGGTACTGGGAGATGAAGAAACTTGCACAGGATAGAGTAGCATGGAGAGCTGCATCAAACCAGTCTCAGGACTGGAGACCACAACAACAGCAACTAGTGTCAATTCATTAGCATTAAACCATTGTTGTATATATTTCAGGACTATGTCAGCTGTGGTGGTTAATGATTTTTTATCATCACTTATAATTACGCTCGTGTCATCTGCGAACAACATTGTTTTGGTAGAAATATTTGAATTTTTTATGTCATTTATATAAATTAAGAATAGTAAGGGACCAAGAACACTGCCCTGTGAGACTCCTAGTTCCAGTGTCTTTGCATCTGAAACCTACTTGATTTTCTGATTTTTATGTTCTGCGATGATTTCTACCACCCGAGTTCTATCTTAAAGTAAGATTCAAACCATTGCCTTGCAACTCCCCTTACACCTGTTGCCTCCATCTTGTTTAACAGAATTTGGTGGTTTACTGCATCAAAAGCTTTAGATAGATCTGAGTTAATTCCATTACACATGTTTTAGTATTGAGATTCCTGACAATCTCTTCAGTGTATGCGTGGATAGCCAATTCTGTGCTGTGGCCTGAGCGAAAGCCATGTTGATTGCAGTTCAGAAGTTTGTAAGCATGTAAGTAATATATGAGTCTGGCTTTCATTAGTTTCTCTAGAATTTTGAAAAATGATTGGAGAAGGGATATTAGTGCATAATTTTCTACCTTGTGTTGATCTCCTTTTTTTAAACAGAGGTCTAACCTTAGAAAGTTTCAACCTCTGAGGAAACATACCTTCACTGAAAGACAAATTGGCAATATGTACCAGGGGCTTTATAATTTGTTGGGCAACTTTTTTTATTATTGACACAGGCACTTCATCCTCACCTGCAGACATTTTTGATTTTAGGCCCTTTATCACCTTTAATATTTCACTATCATTTGTGGGAGTTAACAACATACTACTCTTTACTTTTGGGGCTGTTAATTTCTCATGTTTCGTAAAGTTTTTACTTAATGGCACAGGTACACTTAAAAAGTAATTGTTTATGTAATTCATCTTTTAATTCAATATTTTCACTATTTTTGACTATTATTTCCTGATCCTTGGGGCCTTTACCTATTTCCCTTTTCACAATTTCTCAAGTAGTTCTTGATTTATTACCTGATTTTCTTATTAATTTATCATTACTTACTAATTTTGCTTTTGTAATTACTTTTCTATATATTTTTGTAGTTTGTTACATGTTCTTTAAACTTGGGCTCAGTACAACTTTTCAGTTTGTAGTTAAGCATTTTCATGGTCCTGGAGGAATGTCTAATACGTGTTCTGATCCAGGAGTTAGCATGTAAATGCCCGTGTGAGTTTGTTTTTACAAGTTTTTTTTAAGAAAACACATTTCAAAATTCAACATAAACAGGGAAGAAAAAACGTTATATGCAGATTTGTGCTAGTTTGTAACAGCACTTCTGCCCATGATTAGTTAATCAATGTATTTATGAAGTGACTGCAACTATTTGTGGAGAAGGTTCTTTTGTGGATTTGATACGAACTATTTTTGGTCACAGGGGCCATGAAAAATTTAAGGATGAGTGCATTTGTTGTGTGGGCAGAAGAGCCAACACCGTGTTACTAGTGGAGGCCGTAATGCAAGTGTTTTAGCTCACGCAGGCTGGCGTGAGGAGGGAAGAACTATACTGATGTGAGGCCTGGAACATGACAAGGAATTGGAATTCAGAAAGTGGACGTAATTAGTTTGATACTTAACTTTAATCCATTAATGATGAATGTCGCTCTTGACAGTACATGAGTCACAATATTATCTGTTCAGAATACATTCTTGAAATAGTAACTGAATATGGCGCCTTGCTAGGTCGTAGCAAATGACGTAGCTGAAGGCTATGCTAAACTGTTGTCTCTGCAAATGAGAGCGTATGTAGATAGTGAACCACCGCTAGCAAAGTTGGCTGTACAACTGGGGTGAGTGCTAGGGAGTCTCTCTAGACCTGCCGTGTGGCGGCGCTCGGTCTGCAATCACTGATAGTGGCGACACGCGGATCCGACATATACTAACGGACCGCGGCCGATTTAAAGGCTACCACATAGCAAGTGTGGTGTCTGGCGGTGACACCACAGCATTGTGATAAGATATTCCTAGGTCAACATTTATTCAGTCTGTATCTATGGCATCTATATTTGTGAAAATATTATCTATGAGACTTTTTGAAGAGTTTGTTACTCTTGTAGTGTTAGTTATATGCGGATGCAAGTTGAAGCACTGTAAAACATTCAGGAACTGATCTTTGGATGCACCTTCAGTCAATAAGTTGACATTAAAATCTCCACTTATAATTATTGTTAATTTTTTTAATCATGTTATCTGTTAAGCAATGCCTCTAACTTATTTCTAAAAATTTCAGGATCACCACATGGTGATCTGTACACTGACATTATTATTAATTTACTCTTTTGCATATTCAACTGTATTGCTGCAGCCTCAAAATCTTTTCCTTTGCTCAAGGATTCAGTTACAGTCATATTTTTAATCTTTACTCCAGGTATTACATAAATGCTGACGCCACCATGTCTGGTTCCCTTCTTGCAATAATGACTTATTAATTTGTATGGGGAAATGCAAATATTTTCTAGTTCATAACTCATGCACCAGTGTTCTTGAATACAAGTACAATCTGTACTAGCTTCACTGGCTGCAATCTCAAGTTCTAATATTTTATTTTTAATGCATTGTATATTAAGGCTCATTATTTTTAAATTATTAAAATTAGCTTGAGAGGAGTTTGTACTTATGCTTCCCACAGTTACCGGCAGTTCCTTGTTGAGGCTGGGTACCAAAAATCCTTAAGAATTACACGTTTCCTGCTCCTTGTATTTCTTACCCCTGGAGGTGCCACCATACTTGTTGTATCTGTTGCTTTAGCTGCTGTTTCAGTGGATGCTGGAGGTGTTTCTGAAGCTTATGTTTCTGCGGATGTTGGAGATACTGCCAGTTTTGATGCTGAATCTGTTTTTGTAACTGATGTTCCAATTGATACTGGAATTTTTGCTGAGACCGAAGTTTCATTTAAAACTGGAATTTCAGCTGGCACTGACGTTACTGTGGATGTTGAAGCTGCGTATGAAGCTTGTAAATGATGCTTTGATGGTGTTGATGTTTCTTCTATTGATGATGTCTGAGTGGCATTTTGTGCCACTGGTCTTGCCTCTGTTCTTCTGATTGCTGGACACAGATGTTGTGCTTGTTTTTGAGCCTACTGGAGAAGGTGGTACGTCTGCTGCTGATGATAATGATTCAGCTATTTTTGATGATTCTGACACCACTGATGATTTGGCTGATTTGGCTGTTTTACTGGACAACACTCAGATTGTTTTACTTCTTCTAACATTGAAGAATCTTCTGTTGTTATCAATGATTGTGGGACATCAGCTCTTCCTATTTCCACTAATGTTCATACTGTAATAAGGTCAATTTCAGGCAGTGTGATAGTGTTCCCCTTTCGTGTTTCTGTGAAGTCAATGCTCTGTAAAATGCTCTCTGCAATCACTATTTATCCCAACAGATGTAGCATTAGGATAACCTTGACATTGTTGTTGTTGTGGTCTTCAGTTCAGAGACTGGTTTGATGCAGCTCTCCATGCTACTCTATCCTGTGCAAGTTTCTTCATCTCCCAGTACCTACTGCAACCTACATCCTTCTGAATCTGCTTAGTGTATTCATCTCTTGGTCTCCCTCTACAATTTTTACCCTCCACGCTGCCCTCCAATACTAAATTGGTGATCCTTTGATGCCTCAGAACATATCCTACCAACCGATCCCTTCTTCTAGTCAAAGTGTGCCACAAATTTCTCTTATCCCTAGTTCTATTCAGTACCTCTGCATTAGTTATGTGATCTACTCATCTTCAGCATTCTTCTGTAGCACCACATTTCGAAAGCTTCTCTTCTCTTCTCTCTCTCTCTCTCTCTCTCTCTCTCTCTCTCTCTCTCCCCCGACATATCTTGGTGAAAAGTCTGTTAGTGGTAATAATCTCAGTATTCACGCAAGAGTTTTCCATGAGATCATACCTATGACAGATACAGACAACAAAAAATTTCACTTCAGACATTGTGCAAATTACTTGCTTTAAAACTGTTGTAGCACATTTAGTTTCATTGGCACCTCCAATTATTACACATGTGCTGCCATTTGTCATAGATTGTTTACAGCTATTTAAAACTTCACACAGTGCTGCTCCTGGTTTGATTATGCCTAGTACTTTGAATCCTGATTTGTTAAACTCATAACTTTGGCTACACCTCTTCCATGGCTGTCTGCTAGAATAAGGATTTCATGTCTGTTTTCTAATGTGTGTTTTTTGTTTTGTTTACAAATAGTAGAGCTATTTGTTTTGATTTGTAAGTGAAATTTAGTGTTGATCATTGGACTGTCCATGTGGATCATAGTACAATTCGATTATTATTTCTTCTCTGTGTTATTTTCAACCACACTAAACATATTACTTAGTTTTAAAGTAATTTCTGATGTTTTTGTTGTGATCGTGTGCTGTTTAGTTGACTGGTATTCAAGAACTCTTGAAGGCTTGATTTTGAGGAATTTCTCACACTTCTTACTAAGCTTTCAAGCGTTTCAGCATATTTTATAATATAATTGAGTTCTTTCCTAAGTTAATTATCTACATTCACTTGCAAACCTGCACTGTGCACTTCACTGGCATTGTCCTGCCCGTTGCATTCCATACCACAGTCGCACTAATTTAGAACTTCTGATCATGAGAAACAATGTGTGTGACACCACTTATGATTGAACGCGCAAATTCTTAATTCATTTAACACAATTTTATAGCATATGATACACTTCACTGATGATACTTGCTGTCATCTTTACTACCTTTGCTTACAGATTTTCCAGAAACCACTCACACTCTTTGTTCATCTCCTACCAGGATTATGTCATTTAATGTCTAAAAGATACAAAGAGGATTGAAAATATATAAATAAATTCACATAAAATAATTTTCCAATATTTTGTATTTTATATTACTACTAAAAGTAACTAATATTTGCTCAAATTTGCAGGACAAGGAATACCTTGACCCATTTCCAGTGCAGCTTGTGATTCTTGGTGGGAAGTATGACCTGTTCCAGGTATGTTGCTGTTGTGAAGTGAACCATATAAAATTAACTAAGTTTAGGGAAACTGAGCATTTTCTAGTAACAACATTTACTTTATGGATGTCTTACTGTTGTTTTGCCCAATTCTTAGAATGAGGGACCTTCATGACATTCATACTACTATAAAGGCACTCTAAGAATACTCTTTGTGTGATAGCTGATGTGAGTTCCTGTGCTAATACAGATTAAATGTCCTCAACTGGAATTGACAGATTTTTTCATGCAGAAACTTTAGATAACAGACAACAATGTTTTTAATTTTGTATACATACATAGAAGGAGAAGTTACATGTGAAGCTAAATACTGTTGAAATTTTATGTCTTACTGAGTTTGAAACTATCTTAATTTATTGAGATTTTTAACGAAAGTACTCTTTCCTACAAATTTTAGAAATTAAGAAATAGATGTGTTAATCTAATTTAATCCTAACTGCTAATACTAGGACTATAGGAAACCACAGGCTGAATAGCGGAAGGAAACATTGAGTCATTGACAGGCACATGTGAGAGAGAAAGAAAATGTGCTAGCTTTTGGAATAAATCTTTTTACAAGATAGAGTACAAACACACACACACACACACACACACACACACACACACACAGTCAGTCACAGTCACACTGTCACACCTGTGCGTCTCCATCGTACTGACTGGACACGCAATATACATCTACATCCACACTCCACAGTGCATCTTACAGCATGTGGCGAAGGGTACCCCGCACCAATACTAGTCATTTCCTTTCGTGTTCCACTCACAAAAAGAGCAAGGGAAAGATGAGTGTCTATATTCCTGTGTATGAGTTTTAATTTCTCATATCTTATCTTCGTGGTCCTTACACACAGTGTATATTGGAGGCAACATAATCATCATTCTGCAGTCAGTTTTGAATGCCGTTTTTCTAAATTTTCTCAACAGTGTTCCTTGGAAAGAATTTTGCCTTCCTTCCAGGGATTCCTATTTGAGTTCCCAAAGCGTCTCCATGACACTAATTTGTTTTTCGAAACTACCAGTAACACAGATCTAGCAGCCCTCCTCTGAATTGCTTCAGTGTCTTCCTTTAATCCAACTTGGTAAGGACCCCATACACTCAAGTGGTACTCAAGAATAGGTAACAGTAGCATTCTGTATGCAGACTCCTTACACATGAACCACATTTTCCTTGCATTCTCACAATAAACCGAGGTCAACCATTCACCTTTCCTACCACAATCCTCACGTGCTCATATCACTTGCAGCGTTACGCTCAGTTACTTAAACAACATGACTGTCTCAAGCAAGACACTACTAAATATGTGACTAAACATTAATAGTTGATTTTTCCTACTCATCTGCATTAACTTACATTTTTCTATATTTAGAACTAGCTGTCATTCATCACAGCAACTACAAATTTTGTCTAAGTCATCTTGTATACTCCTACAGTCACTCAACTTTGACACCTTACTGTACACCATAGCATAATCAGCAAAAAACTGCAGATTGCTGCCCATCCTGTCCGCAAAATCATTTATGTATACAGAGAATAATAGTGGTCCTATCACAATTAGAGAGACCTTTGGAGGAAAGAGAACCACTTGTATTAATATCAAGAGCTCAGATGGAAAACAGTCCTAAGAGGGTATATACAAGGCCGATGTACTGGAGGGCAATATTATGGAAATGGAAGAGGACATAGATGATGATTAAACGGGAGATATGATATTGCATGACGAGTTTGGCAGAGCACTGAAAGACCTGAGTTGAAACAAGGTCCTGGGAGTAGACAACATTCCATTAGAACTACTGACATCCTTGGGAGAGCCAGCCCTGACAAAACTCTACCATCTGGTGAGCAAGGTGTATGAGAGAGGCTAAATACCCTCCAACTTCAAGAGGACTATAATAATTCTAATCCCAGAGAAAGCAGGTGTTGACAGGTGTGAAAATTATCAAACTATCAGTTTGATAAGTCACAGCTGCAAAATACTAACACAAATTCTTTATAGATGAATGGAAAAACTGGTAGAAACTGACCTTGGGGAAGATCAGGATTCCATACAAATGGTGGAACACATGAGGAAATATTGACAGTATGACTTATCTTAGAAGTTAGATTAAGGAAATGCAAGCTTGCATTTCTGGTATTTGTAGATTTAGAGAAAGCTATTGACAATGTTGACTGGAATACTCTCTTTCAAATTCTGAAGGTGGCAGGGATCAGATACAGGGAACAAAAGGCTGTTTACAATTTGTACAGAAACCAGATGGCTGTTATAAGAGTCGAGGGGCATGAAAGGGAAGCAGTGGTTGAGATGGGAGTAAGACAGGGTTGTAGCCTATCTCTGATGCTATTCAGTCTGTATATTGAGCAAGCAGTAAAGGAAACAAAAGAAAAATTTGGAGTAGGAATTAAAATCCATGGAGAAGAAATAAAAACTTTGAGGTTTGCTGATGACATTGTAATTCTATCAGATACAGCAGGACCTGGAAGAGCAGTTGAAAGGGATTGGTAGTGTGGAGGGTAAAAATCGTAGAGTGAGACAAGACATGAATACACTAAGCAGATTCAGAAGGATGTAGGTTGCAGTAGTTACTTGGAGGTGATGAAGCTTGCACAGGATAGGGTAGCATGGAGAGCTGCATCAAACCAGTCTCTGGGCTGAAGACCACAACAACAACAACAACAACAACAAAAACATCACAATAGGGGGCACTCCTGATGATACTCTTGTTTTTGGGGAACACTCGCTGTTGAGGACAACTTTCTGAGTTCTATAACTTAAAAAGTCTTTCAGCCACTCACATATGTGTGACCCTATTCCATATGCTCATACCTTTTTTAACAACCTGGAATGGGGCACCATGTCAAATGCTTTCTGGAAATCTAGAAATATGGAATATGCCTGTTTCCCTTCATCCCTAGCACCATCATTGTGTGTCCAACCAGCATGATGGAGGGTCAACAGTAATTGAACAACTTGCAGGTCCAAATAACTAACCCAGAGAAAATTCCAATAACCAGCAGGATAACACATGTTTGCAAAGTGCAGTACATAGACAGTGTCTAAGCAGCAAATTATGGCAAGACAAGAGGAGAGCGGTTTTAAATGCCTGCAGTTGATACATCAGCTGCTCGTTATGATAACTGGTGGTAGTGTCTGTGGTGGCCCCTGATGATGCCCCACCTTCAGATGATACACAGTGTATCCTGGTGTATGGGCACTGCACTGGTGCACCAACTCTGATGCCCTGCGGCATGGTAGCTGGTACAAGTGTCCTGGGATAATGTGGAAGTTGGGGTGATGCAGGTATGTTACCACTGTCCTTCCCATATGCGAGAGGTGATGGCCAGCTGGTGCGCCTGAGTCTGCCATGCAAACAGAGAAGGAAATGCCCCTGCAGGCTGGCGACCTCACAGATGAACTTTGGTTTGAGTCACAAAAGGATGATTGGTGTTGGTGGTGTTGCCAGTGCCACATGGCAGCAGTCTCACGGGTGACCATGGGTTCGACCCCTGGATGTGGTAGAGGTGAAAAAAGGTCCCTGTTGACTGGCACAACCGAGTACTGGAAGTAGCAGCCTGGTCGGGAGCTGCCCTTGTGACGATATGGTGCTGGTAAGGCAGTCGGAATTTCTGGGTGCTCTACTGCAGGTTTGGGCTGCATTTCCATATCCCATTCCTCTGTGCAGCTGCTCGAGGCATGCCACCAGTTGGAGTGTCTGGGAGAAACCTGAATCATGTTGGATCTAAAGGTGTCATTTCTGAAACTGAATAGCATAGGCATCAGACAGCAGGATGGAGGGTTCGGCAACAAAAGGAGGCTGCTGGTGGGATGGTGTAGGGCCTACTGACTATCACTGGTGAAGCTCAGCTGATGGGCGTTCATAACAGCAAGGATGCAGTTTGTTCTGGTGACAAGCCATGTGCTGGTCAGAGGTGTGGGCCCAGATTTTAGGATCCCTTCTGGGATATTGATGATGGGTGCGCTTTTGACAGACAAGGTGATGGGATTAGCAGGTGGAACATAGAGTGGGGCTGGTGGCAATGAAAAAGGGCTGCTGAACTCGTCTCCCCAGCATTCTATAAGAGCTCAAGAGTCTCTTCTGTTGGAGCATTGACTACATACAAGGTCTGTTCAAAGAATTCCATAGTACTCACAATTTCATGCCAATTGTGTGTTGTGTTGGAGCGAAATGCAGTTGACATCCCTGCACATGCCTGTGTGCTAACTTCAAGATGGCAGAGTCAGAGGAGCAACATGTCTGCATTAAATTTTGTGTTAAATTCAGGAAAACCTTTACAGAGACACACCAGATGATATAGGAAGCGCACAGTGATGAATGCTTAAGCCATACTTGGTGTTATGAGTAGTTGACATGGTCTAAAAATGGGCAGACGGAAGTTAAAGATGATCCTCATTCAGGATGCCCTTCGACATCTAACACCGTTATTCATGTCAGGAACATCAATGAAATTGTGTGTTCCAATCGAAGACTGACTGTCTGAGAGATTGCAGAATAATGTAACATTTCAGTTGGATCATGTCATGAAACACTGACATGGCATTTTGGAATGCATAGTGTTGCCACCGAGTTTGTTCCATGGCTCATGCATCAAGACCAGAAGAAGCTTTGCCTCACGGTCTGTGAAGAGCTTATGGATTGTGCAAATGCGAATGAGATGTTCCTTAATAGGATCATAACTGGCGATGAGACATGGGCCTACGGTTACGATGTCGAGACCAAAGTTCAGTCTTCACAATGGGTCAGGAAAGATTCTCCAAGACCAAAAAGGGCTCATCAGGTCAGGTCAAATGTCAAAGGCATGGTGATAGTTTTCTTTGACTTGAAGGATTTGTTCATCATGAATTCATGCCACAGGGACAAATGTTAATTTACAGTGTTATCAGGCTGTGTTGTGACACCTGTGAGAAAATGTGAGAAGAAACAGCCTGAAATGTGCTGAGACAAATCATGGCTCTTTCATCACAATAACACACCCGCACGTTCATCCCTCTTGGTGTGTGATTATTGCACAAAAAATGAAATCACAGTGCTGCCTCATCTTCTGTACTCTCCAGACCTGGCCCCGATGGATTTTTTTTTTAATTTCCAGAGTTGTAAAACCATATTGAAAGGACAAAGGTTTGCAAAAATAGATGAGATAAAAGAAAATTTGCAACAGGCACTTCACATAATCCAGCAAGAGGCATACCAAGACTTCTTCTGGAAGTGGAAGCAGGATTGAGAGCAGTGTTTAATTGTGGAGGAGAGTATGTCAAAGGAGACTATGCAAAAGGTAAGTATAGAAACATTTTGTGGACAAAGTTCCATAATTTTTGAGCAGACCTTGTATTTCTTAATTTGTTGCTTGAATGTATGGACCGGATGCTCCTCTCCTCAATTGGAGTGGGGCTGGGAGGAGGGGAACATAAGGTGCTGAATACTGTTTTGCTTGCAAAAGATCTCAAAAGTGTTTGCCACAAACTGGGAACATTATCTGCGATAATAGTCCGTGGCTGATGAGCAGTGACCAGTTTTCATCCAAAGTGCTGGACGCGTTCATTTGTTTATTCAGAAGAGGAGGCTGACTGTCCCTGCTACCTTTTGGCTGGTCAGTGACGATGGAATTGAGGCACATGCCCTGCTGCACTCTTTCTCAAATGACTTTACAGAAACAATTTGGTAAAAAAAAATCTTTTTGCTTTCCTTGTAACTTTATATATCAGGTCCATTATGATGTGCACATAATTTCATTAATGGTTATAGTTATTGTGATATTTATGTGGAAGTAACACACTGTGCAAGATTCAAAAAAGTTTGCAATGAAAAATAGGGGTTCCTATGGTTTTGCCTTTGGTGCACATTACATAATGTTTTGCTGTTTTCTTTAGAGATGGGTGGACATCCGTATCTGTCACCAATGTTGACAAAATTGATATGACGTAGCACACTCATCTGCAATCACACTGTGCCAGCAGTAATTCCAGGGTGAAATATCCACAACATTCTTCATATTTCATAAACGGTTTGAGTTATCAAAATGAGACTTTGGCAAATGACAACAAGGAAAGAGGAAAGTATTCTGCAACATGGTTATTACACGAAACTTCATTATCTACTGTATTATTCCACTAACTACAGATTTTTTTGGATTAAAGAATCTAATTTTTAAAGGCCATCGATAGTTGGTGAAATGAGAAATACTACAGAACAACATAAATGGAGATGTTACACATTTATTTTGCACCAAGGATGTGCTTTTTCATAAGATACTGATTATATTTTTCCTCAGTTCCTCACTTAATAAACTACTGTTTCAGAATTCTCTCCCAGTTGTATCTGTACAACATCTTATTGAGGTGAGAGTGTGTAAACTCTGCTGTGTTTTGGCAAAACAAGAAGATTTTAACATGACAAGAGAAATGTGTAGGTTTTACTAAAAATTCATCACTCATGACACTTCTCTGAAAGTTACAGACAGTGAACAAGCTGTGCAAAAATAAGTCACTGCATTTTCGCTAGACTTATTTTGGGATCTAACCAAAGCAGAGGTGACAGAGCTTTTGAATGGTCACCATGCAAGTGTGGGTGTGGAGGGGTCCCACTTAATATTTACGAAAAAAAAAAGTGAGAGTAGGTTGTAGTTTAGAACAGCAATTTCTCTCCAGCACTCGACATATCCCCTACAGTGCCTGCCTGCAGCCCCTGTCATTACCGCTTTCCCCTTGTGTTTCCTGATGTCTGCACATCTATCTTCCATGGTATTCTGCAGGGACTCTACCCACACCTATGGTTGGGTGACTGTAGACCAGGAAGAAAAAACTTCTAGCAGAGCAGCTTGTTGTTCGGTGCACTTCTCACAGGAAAGCTTGAGTTGCTTCATGTCAACACCTTACCCGTAGACATGACAGTGGGCTAGTGGTTTATCAAGTGACATCCCCCAGTGACCTTGATGAAGCAACTTCAGGGTTTCCAGGCAGAATGCTGCCGGTACAACCACTTTTGGAGCTTTACATTCAGTTCCGAGCAAAATAATGCTGTCGGCCAAAATGAAGTAATGGCATAATGAAAAATAGTGATACGCAGGGTCTGATTTTGTTGAAGGATATTCTGGCCACCTGAGCAAGACATGGTCATGGACACACTGCAAAACAGCATTAGTGGCAATGCCCTTGGGAATGCAGGAACTGGTGATGGGGAGGTGTCTATTGTGAGGTGATCTTCCTCATTCAAATGAAAGATGACAATTCTATAGTGTCAAACAACGAAGCCCCGGCCCATAGGTAGATGATGTGTCAGCATTTGTGTGTTGGGTTGTAGTGTGCAAATGAATTTCATAGCTACATTGACTCAAAAAAAAGTGCCCAACATTGAAAATGCTGTGCTGTCTTATATGGTAACTGAAAGAGGGTCCGAACTAGGAAATCAGTATTTTTTATTCCTGAAGGGATACATGAAGTTTCTTAACTGCATATATTATAGCTAGAGCTTCATTTTCATTCTGTGAGTAATTCATTTGGACTGGATTCAATGTTTTATATGCAAGATCTATTGGCTGCTTGGAACCATTGGCATCGCAATGTGATGAAACTGCCCTGATACTGTTTTGTCAGGTTTCAGTGGCCAGGAGCAATGGCTTGCCTGGTTGGAAAATAGCCTAGCTTAAGGAAGAGTGAAATTTGTTTCTAAGAATGCGAAATGCCTCTTCACACTCCTCTGACTAAATGAAAGAAACCCCTTTGCAACATAGTGTGTTTCAAGGATTCAAAATTTGAGCTGCTTGTGAAATAAATTTACTATAGTACTTGACCTTTCCCATAAGGGACTGTTTGTCTTTGATGTTGACTGTTCGTAGAAGTTTCTTGATAACAGCAGCATGTTGATTAATCAACTTAAAGCCATGTTTTGGTGTTACATGGCCAAGATATTCAATAGATCGTTGAAAAAATTTTGACTTTTATAAGTTTCTTTTGAGACCAGTATCTTGCAGGACTTGAAAAAGTATCCAGAGATTGTGTAAGTGTCCCTCCCTTATAGTTCCTGTGACGGCAATGTTGTCAAAGTAGTTTATGGAAGAAGGGACCTGCTCTGTTAGTTACTCCAAGAATCATTGAAAGATCATAGGGACTTTGGCTACAGCAAAAGGTAAGTGCTTGTATATAGATAGCCCAAAAGGTGTGTTAAGTACCATGATTTGTTGGGGCTGTTCATCCATCAGAAGTTGGAGGTACATGTCTGCCAGATCTATTTTAGAGAGAAGTATCAGCCACCCTCAAGTTTTGCCAGTAATTCATTCATCCGTAGAATAGTGTACGTATCTGTAATTGTCTGTGCATTAACAGTATCAGAATCCACACAGAGGTGCAACTTATTGGATAGTTATTATGAGTGGTATTGCACACTGACTGTTTGCAATCAGCTCAATCACTGCCAAAGTTGTGAACCTGTCCAGTTCCTGTCTTGCTCTCATGGAGTCTTCTTTATGGGCCTAGCACAGAAAAGATGAGGACTGGCCAGTGGCTTTAGAGTAGTATGTGCTTCAAAATTATTCGTTTTTCCAAGCCTGAAGGAAAATATTTCAAGGAAGTCACAACAGACCTGTTCTAATTTTTAGAAAGGGACTTCTTCTGTAACAAGATTAACTGCATTGTGAATGATAAAGCCCAAGGAACAGAAGGCTCAAAAGGGAAATGATATTGCTGTTTATGACCAGGAGTGTGATGTTACAACTGAAATTTTTGTAAGGGGCTTCTACTGTAAATTCACCTTTGATGAGGTTGCTGTGTTTGTTGTAACTAACCTCATTTTCATGGGGGTCAGTGCTGAACCAACTAATTTTAGGTAAGTTGGTACATGATCAGAGAGACAGCTGCCCCCATGTCCACTTGAAATGTTATTGGCTGATGGCCAATAGCCGGCCGGAGTGGCCGAGCGGTTCTAGGCGCTACAGTCTGGAACCGCGCGACCACTACGGTCGCAGGTTCGAATCCTGCCTCGCGCATGGATGTGTGTGATGTCCTTAGGTTAGTTAGGTTTAAGTAGTCCTAAGTTCTAGGGGACTGATGACCTCAGAAGTTAAGTCCCATAGTGCTCAGACCCATTTGAACAATTTTTTGATGGCCAATATGCAAGGAAATAAACAATTTATTTGTCCCTGCTAAGTTGGAATTAGTGACTGTCTGGATGAAGTTGATGTCCATTGCTAAGTCATTTTGCCAGTTGGCGTGCTGAGAGGTAGCACAATTAACACTTTGCAATGTGGCACTTTTGTTGCTATTTATGGAAGGCTCACATATGAGTGCTGATTGTCCTGGCATGCTGCAAAAAACACTGTGGGTGAGAGGGAAGTGGCCATCATCTGTCATCTTGTACTGGTCTGCACTGTGAGCAAATTTGGAGGAAACAGTCCATGTCTTGCTGTGAATAAATGCTATTTCCTGGGTTTTAGGTGGAGTGTCAGTGAATGACAAAGTTTGTTGACTGTCGAACTCTGCTCGTACTGCCACTACGCTGGCCCAGCTGTCTAGTTGTTGGTCCATTGGCCAGGAAATTTCAAAGGAATGCTCAGTTTGTAAGACCTACTCCAAAGTAGAATCACCAGATTGAGGGCTTGCTGAGGTATGTCTTTGCCATGGGCTGACCGAATAATGGTGACTCTAACTATGGAACTAGCATAGTATTCTTTATACAAAACTGACGTAGACCAAAACTTGTGACTTAGCCCTTGCAGTTCTGCTATCCAGGTGTGGTATAATTGAGTAGGCTGCTGCTGGCAATAGTAAAACTCTATCCTCACACCTATGATAATGTTTGGTTAACAATTCATGCATCTGTGGAAAAGACAGATTGGCAAATTCGGTGAGAGGCGCCAGTTTACATAACAACCAATAAGTCTGTTGCTTAATCCAAGAAAGAAACAGGCCTTTAATACTTGCTTTGTTAGTTACCTTAAAAGTGGAGAAGTGCTGGTGCTACCTTTGATTTACAAGTTTCCCATTCCTCAGCTTGCAATGTCCCATCTGGAACTATCCTAATATGGACTACCTAATTGCTGCAATTGACTGAAATTGGCAATTGGACTCATTTAATTTGGGTGGACAATCACATGCAGTAGGTGCTCAGCAACTCTGCTGCTAATCGCTCTCTAGTTTATAGAGCATGCACGCTACCACATGGAAGGAATTTTAAATAAATAAAATAATTACAATTGTATAAAGAAAATGCAGAGGAGAGCAGAACACTGTATATGGTCAGCACTCAGAGGCGATGACTACATAACTTTATGGACTAAGATGAATAACACATAGGCATAAGATTTCCACCGGGAATATTAGCTGTTGTACCTTCACAAAATATCACTTTCAGGAATGTAACCTACAAAAATGTATAGTGAAATATTATAGTAATTAAACCCGTTAAACATGAGGATGCTTAGCTACTGTGGTGGATGTTTTCTCAATGTGTATCTACAAACATTAAATTCAAAAAACTAGTTGCATTTGCAGCACTTCTCAGTATTAAAGCAGACGTTGCATTTTCTCAATGATATGCCCCTTTTTAAATATTATGCTTTCAAGTTAAAATATCACTTCATCCTGTACTTTTAGTAAACAGAAAGTTAGATTTGTCACATAAACTATAACTCTAGAAATTGTATAGACTGAAATCCACCACAGTATTTGCTACTGAGAATAATATGATATCACAATGTCTTTTGTCACTGTCTTCTGGTGTCTGTACTGCTTTTTTAAAGAATTTAGCAGGTAAATATTTATGACTGGTTGTACACAGTTGTCTTGACGTACATAATTACCAATGATTTATATTACAAACTAATACACCAGCTTCAATCATTGAAAATGTGAGGTTTGTAATATATGTTTGGCAGGAAAAAGGACACTCCTACTTAGTACGTAAATAAACACACTGGAAAGAAAACTTTTGATTTAAACAATAGCCACACATATATTACTTAACTTTTGTCATGTAAATACAATAAAAGTAATACTGTAGAACAAAAGCAAACTATTGCTTTTCATTTATTACTTAACTCTTACACAGCAGTTAGATCATGGCTTTTACAGAACAATACGTCTTCCTGGTACAAAGTCTACATCACATTGATATCACAAATAAAAATCATGTTTTCGTCTTTCGTACTGATGGTAAACTATCATAAAGCCTCTGGCCAGAAGTGCCATAAGATGAAGAATTAGTGACTTACAGTTGTGGCTTGATGTAATGTTGTTAATACTGTGGTATTTCTTAAATATATCTTGATATAGCATAGTGCTTAAGGTTACCCGGCATGCACTAGCTTAAAACTGGCAGTTAATTGTAGCCACCTCTTCTTCTGTGTATTATCACTACTTAAATACTCTGTGAAAATACAAGTAGCTTTTATAGCTCATCCATTGGAGGCTATTCTTGCTAATAAGTTCAGAATTCCACCACACACTGTTATACATGTCCCTTATTCAAAAATCTGCACAAGACTGAGTACAGACTTCTACAACCTCTTCACCAAAAATGGTGGTAACTTTCCCACCTATATGGATACGTAGGGATGCTTCTAATGAGTCTGACTTAATACTGAAGCCATTACTACGCAAATTAATATTCACATACCTTTTTTATACTGCAGATAACATTTTTGCTCGAACGAATTATATAAAACAATACCCAAACAATTATTCAAACAGTATGATTCACACATATGCATATCAGTTTACACAGCACAGTTACTCACTTGGTGGGAGCACTCTTGGTTGCTACATATGCTATGTTGGGTTTTTACTATCGCCACTAAATGACATATACTTACTTTAAGGTGCTATCTGCTGCCTCTATCACTTCTATTACCAGACAGATGTTTACTTGTTGCCAACTATTATAATGAAACTATTGCACAAAAATTTGTATGACTAAAATATGATGGTATATAGAGTTGTAAAGATACTTGTATCATTACAGGCTGCTTCATCAAAAGATTGGAAAAGGATGGATGGCTCTCTGTTAGTGGTTCCTCTTTTTGTTCCTTGTAGTTGTGGAGTTCTTACAGCACTGGATTCATTGTAGCAAAGTTCAAGTTTATCGTAGCACAATTCAAAGTTATCATAGCACAGTTCAAACGTAGCAAAACACAGTCCACACATAGAGTGTGACCCACTTGTCATTGCTTGTGTAGCAACTCGTACAAGAAAATATAATGCACCACAGATAGTTGTTTATTGACACAGAATATGTAATTACAGTAATCACACAACCCGCAAGGCCAAAGAGCTAAGCCAGAGAAAAGTGCAGAAACCAGCAGGGTAACATATGTTCGCAAAGCACAGTACAAAGGCAGTATCTGAGCGGAAAATGATGGCTAGACAATGGGTTTAAATATAGGCCGTTGTTATGTCTTCTGCTTGCTATGGCACCAGTTGCAGTGCCAGTGATGACCTCTGATAAGGCCCCAAGGACAGCACACCCTTGTGTATGGGCACCATGCTGGAGCTGCAACTGCAGCACATGGCAGCCCGATAGCTGCTACTTGCATCAGAAGTTATGATGACAGAGGAGCATTACCACAGTATTCAGCTGTAAATATCTTTGACCTTTTAGTGTTACTTACCTATTTTGACACCTCTTAAGTCTTATACATATTTGTTTCTGCAATCTCCTGTGGATGGCTCTAGGGCAAGTTAAGTAGTTAATAATGATTCACCATAACATTGTCAGATTTACTGTTTAGCTCTTTACATTAACTACTTTAAACATATGATGATCAGCTTGAATTAATAATTTTGACAGTTAATATAACACAGGCCAACTACTCACATTATTTGACAGGTGACAACACGCATAACTGACATAGTAACTTTGCTCTTTGAGTATTCCTCCACCTCTGACTAACAGAGAACATTATGTGATAATTATCAAGTGCCAACTACTTCACTTAATGAACAAGTTGAATGACATAATAGTTGTGCTAAATGACTGCTCGACATTGACTAATAATGTAGTAACTGTAGTGATTGAATGTTCACTACCGACTGACTTGGAATTGATATAGAAGTTTGTGTGTTGAGTGCCAGGCACTTAGTAACACGTAGCAACAGTATACCTTAACTGCTCAACCACAACTGACTATGGCTTTGTGCATGATGCCTGTGTAACATCACACATAGTACAAGGATGAGGAGGTAATGAGCCAAGAAATTTGTGCACAACTTGACCAAAAGGAGGGGTCAGTCAATAGGACACATTCTGAGACGCCAAGGAGTCACGAATTGAATACTGGAGGGAATTGTGGGGTGTAGAACTTGTAGAGGGAAGCAGGAGATGACTACAGTAAACAGATTGAGAAGGATACAGGTTGCAGTAGTTTATTTGCAGATAAAGAGGCTTGCACAGGATAGAGTAGCATGGAGAGCTGCATCAAACCAGTCCTTGGACTGAAGACCGCAACAACAACAGTACAAGAATTACAAAATGGTAAAATACACAGTAATTATGAGGGGCATTCCATATTGATTTACACTTTATTTTTGCCTACCATTCACGGTATGCCATTTCACTCATAATTACTGTTGCAATTATGTAGTGGCAGGACAAACACTAGACGTGCAATCCCTGCACAATACAGCTCAATTTCGTAACTGCTATCATTACTTGAGCGAACAACACAGAATGTGATCATAAAGCACAGTGCTGGAGGATGTGGTTTCTGTGGAAGGAGGATGTAAACAATGCAAATATTCACAGGTGATTGGTGACAGTGTGTGGGGAGTGTGCACCATCATGAAAAATGCTCTTGCAGCATGGTGACACTCATCCCCATGAGTCAGAAAACCATGGCTGCCTTCACTAAAATGGGTTCAGATACTGCCACACATACCGTATTCTCCTGACTGAACCACTCTGATTATCACTTATTCAGGCAATGAAGAAACCTCTGCATGGACATCATCTCGTAGAATTTGAGGAACTGCAGATGTGACAGACTCTAGAAAAGTGGTTTGAGGAGTGCCTACAGAAGATAAAGCAGCAGGGTGACTATTATATGGCTTTTGCCTATAGCCATTTCATCAACAGGAAAGGATTTCTCAGCTGATTTATGCAGTCGAGTAAAGAAACTCAATTTTCTGCCACATGCTCTTGTTGCAGTGGAAATTCAGTTTTCTGCCACATGCTCTTGTTGCAGTAGCTTCCATAGCCAGTCAGTCATTGTCACTTTTGTGCCATATTTCAGTGGGGGCAAGGCTGGGAGTGGGGGCCTTGAGCTACCTATTATGACAGTGGGTATTTTCGGTGACTGTCAAGTTCATCTGGTTTTGTAACTGTCATGAGCTGATTTTGTCCAGAACCGCGTAGCTTTTCCATTTAGCTTTGTAGCTGTGATAAATTTTTTTCAGCTTTCTTCTTGTGCACAATGAATTGGAAATACCAGTTCCTGATGTCTCCACATTCTAGTAACACAGATTGCTTGTTTGAACCATTCTTCAAAATTAAATGCAATGATTACAAAAGGTTCCTCAAAGAGATGCTGCTCCATCTCCAGCCTGTCTTTCTCTGCAGAACTGACACTAGTTTCCTCACACTAGTCAACTTTTTATGCCACGGAGAAGTCTTGTGTTGTATCCTATATTACACATTTGTTGAAAGTGCCTCTGTCTTGTTAGATAGTACCAACCATCTGAAAGAAATGAAAGAGAAGAAATAGATCCCTTAGAATATTGACCATATTCTGCATGACTAATGAGAAATAAGCTACAAATATATCCTGTTGTCCATGCAATATGGAACTGTGATTCTGTACAAAGTGCTTTAGCAGTAATCAAATATAAATACTAAATTATTTACAATGAAACAAGTGATTTTATTGAAGGACTGTTGAATAAAAAACTACCATAAATTAACTATTTCTTCCAAGCAGTTGTGGGAAATCACGGGAATGTGTTTTGCTAAATTTAAACACTTTCAAAACATCAAAAGCACAATAGGTAATTACTTCACTATCATTAAAACTTTTAATTCCACCAATTTCTGAAATACTTCCACACTGAACAAAAGCAACAGTCAGCCATCTGCTACCCCACACAAAAGTATCAGCTTCATTAATAATGAAATTCAGAACAGCTATTACAGAAAGGCGTGGTCCACGTACAGCAGCAAAAGATCCAATGTATTTCAACTTCACTTTATTCTCTACTCTGGTCAGTATTTTCCCTGTGTACAAAGTGTCTCTCTTCTTGATTGTGAAAATGGTGGAGCAGTTTATTCTGCTGTTTTCTCATATCACAGAATTTTATGACATTGAGTATCATATCAAAAGTTTGACCTCAAATCCAGGCTGATCTCCTTCTACAAACAGAAGTGGTAGGAACTGATGGTATCTTGCTTGAAGGACCATGGACTGATTATGACAAATTTTTGTCACAGATATAAAACACTGCACAAGTCACAGCTTGGTATGCTGAAGTTAATACAGAAACAATATGGCTACAACAATGTCGCTGTACAAAACAAACATGGGTAAAGTCAGTCACTTGTGTCTGATTGATGCAGAGACTTCTACACTCTGTGAACTACTGTAAAGTGCGTGGCAGAAGGTACTTCCCATTGTATCATTCCATTCACATATAGAGTGCAGGAAGAATGATTTCTTAGTCACCTCTGTGATTCCTGTAATTGGACTAACCTTATCTTTGTGATCCCTATGGAAGTAATGTGGGGGATTGTACTATTTTCATAGAGTCCTCATTTTTTTAAAGTTGTTTCTAGAAATTTTATAAATAGGCTTTCACTGAATAGTTTGTGTCTAACTTCACACTTCTCCCAGTTCAGTTCTTTCAGCATCTCCCACAGGTCAGAGAAACCTGTGAGCATTCGTACTTCTCTCCTTTGTAGAAATTCAATATCCCATCGTAATCTTATTTGTTATGGGTCCCATACATGTGAGCAGTATTTGAATATGGATCTCTGTTGCAGACTGATGGTGTTTCCCTTGTACTCTGCTGATGAACAGCAGTCTGCCACTTGCTTTACCTACAAGTGAGGCTGTGTGAGTGTTCCATTTCATTTCCCTACAAATTGTTGCACCCAAGTATTTGTATGAGTTGGGTGACCCTAAATGTGACTCATTGGTATTATAGTCATAGAAGACCACATTATTTTTTCATTTTGTGAAGTGAATGTTTTTATATTTCTGAACATTTCAAGCAAGTTGCCCATCTTTGCACCACATTAAAATCCTATCAAGATCTGACTAAATATTTGTGCAGCTTTTGTCAGACACTACTTCATTCGAGATAACTATACCATCTGCAAATAGTCTGGCATCATTATTAATACAGGGTGTTTATAAATGAATATCGGAGTTGGAACACTTTATAATATTTATCACATTAATCTTACAGTTATAAATGATATGTCAAATGAAAGAGCAACTCAAACAGTTTTACCAAGAACCTTATAAATGTTCAATGTGAGCACCATTTGTCACACGGCACACATCAACTCTATAGCCGAGTGCTGGACAGGCCGCATGGGGCCTAATGACAGAGCTTGCTTTGCATGGCCTCCACATTCACCCAACCTAACACCATGCGATTTTTTCCTTTGGGGCTTCATCAAGGATTGTGTGTATGTGCCTCTGCTACCAGCAGATCTCCCTGAATTAAGAAACCAGTTTGAAGCAGCTGTTGCTACAATCACTGAAGACACACTTATCAATGTTTGGGAAGAACTCGGCTATAGACTTGATGTGTGCCATGTGACAAATGGTGCTCACATTGAACATTTATAAGGTTCTTGGTAAAATTGTTTGAGTTGCTCTTTCATTTGACATATCATTTATAACTGTAAGTTTAAAATAATAAATGTTATAAAGCATTAAAACCCTGATATTCATTTATAAACACCCTGTTTTGTTTGGAGGTCATTAATACACAATATGAACAGATAACTCATTTTTTCCCAATAACTTATTCATTTCATTCCATTGTAGCCTGTTACCTATAATTTAAACTCAAGCTGTAATGATTCTTATCCAAATTATTTGATATACACTAATACTTAGTTTTATCTAAACAGTACTGCCTGCTACCATCATAATTATTTCTACTGTTAAATAAAACTATGCTTATTGCCAGATCTATCCAAATTTATGTCTACTACTATTATAATGGCTTTAGTTTTTGTCTGTCACATTCCACAATGCACTCTATTGCTCTCTGGTCCATAAGTATACCCTGTCGGTCCCTTAGGTGCTTGAAGGGTATTGTGATTGCAGCTGCTTCTTCCATTATTTGTTGCCTCCCTGGTTGGAGGGGAGGGTGCTCGTGTTACAAAGGAGCGCCATTCTTGCCAGTAACAAGTTCAGCAACATGCCAGCCAATGTCAACCTTTTTCACTATAAACAGCATAGAATATGAATGGCAAGGCTCTCAGCACACTTCTCTGTGCCACACCTGAGGTTACTTCTACATCAGTCGATGATTCTCCATCCATACTGTGTCCTCTCTACTAAGAAATCCTCAATCCAGTCACAGATTTTACTTGATACCTCATATGATGATACTTTCAATAATGTAAGTGTGTTACTGTGTCAAATAAAATTTTGGACGACAAGAAACTTTTTGTTCACCTGGCTGCCGTGATCCATGGTTTTCAGAATGTCATGTGAGAAAAGCAAGGGTTTGGTTTCAAATGATTTATGTTTCCAGAATCCTTGGTGTTTGGCATGGGTGAGGTTATTGTGTTTGAGATATGTCATTACCTTTGAGCTCATAATAATCTCTAAGATATTAGAACAAACGGATGCCAAGGATATTGGATGGTAGTTTTGTGAATCACTTCTGTTCCTTTCTTACAGACAGAAATGACCTATGCTTTCTTCCATTCAGTGGGCGCAGATTTATGTTTGACCTGTCCTTGGTATATTATGGTTAAAGGAGGGGCTAACCCAGTGTAGAAGTTCAATTTTAATCATTTCAGCTGTTTCTCATTGCAGCTGACACTTATCTTCACACATCTTTACAGTGGTATGAATATTAATTGGGACAGTACTCATGGGTTTTGGTTAGTAAAGAAATATTTGAAAACAGAGTCAAGGATTTTTGCTTTTGATTTGTGACCATCAGTTTCATTTTCCGTGTTGCCTGGATACTAACTTGGTTTATCTTTCGATAATATTCTGGCACACAGCAGTTACTGAAGGCTTCATGCATTGCCCTATTGACAGCCGAATATGTTTCAATCAGCATCTCTCTTTCTATAGCGCTTTGCTTTGTTACATGTTATGCAATGGTCTCTGTACCTTTTGAAGTTTCTTTGCAGTGACTGTATACCACTGAGGGTCACTACCATCATGAACTGTCCTACTAGATACGTACTCCAGTGCATGGTCAACTATTCTTTTAAACTTGAGCCATGCTTCACTCCTGAGCTAAAAGTTTCCAGATCCTCATTGAAACATGACACTACTGTCTCCTTATTTAGTTTACTCAACATGTAACTTTTGTACTTGTTTTAATTGCCCTTTGTACTTTGTTAGTCATTGTTATTACAAGTGCCTCGTGGACATTGATACTGGTTTCAGTGGGGACATCCTCAAAGAGAATAGTCCTGCCTGTAGCTACTAGATGTAATATATTTCCATCATGAGTGAGGTTGTGAGTTATCTGTTCTAGGTAGTTTTCAGAGAAGGCATTTAGTAATGCTTCAAGGGATGTCTTTATCAAATTCACAATTAACAAAATTGTAATTACCCAAGTTGATGGTTGGATGATTAAATTCTCCTCCAATTATTACTGTACAACTGGAGAACTTATGTACTAGCAAACTGAGATTTTTGTTAGAAGTTTTCTATTACAACATTGAGTGAGTGTGGTGGCTGATGGAAGAATCCAATAATAAGTATATGCCAACCGCAGATGCTGAGTCTTGACCAATCAATCACTTTTGTAACATCGATTTATATCGTGATGGATTTGAGTTTCTTGTCTACAGTGAAAATACACCACTTCCATTTCCCATTAACTTATCCTTTCGATATCCAGTTAAATTTTACCCAAAACTTTCAGTATTGTCAATTTCAGGTTTTAACCGGGTTTCTGAGCTTAATGTTAAATGAGTTTCACTGCCGCTGAACAGCACTACAAACTCTGGCACTCGACTGCGAATGCTCTGGCAGTTAACTAGTATTTTAATGCTCTGGCCAGTGTGGGGTTTTATATATATATATATATATATATATATATATATATATATATATAGTTATAATAGAGGGAAACATTCCACGTAGGAAATATATATCTAAAAACAAAGATGATGTGACTTACCAAATGAAAGTGCTGGCAGGTCGACAGACACACAAACATACACACAAAATTCAAGCTTTCGCAACAAACTGTTGCCTCATCAGGAAAGAGGGAAGGAGAGGGAAAGACGAAAGGATGTGGGTTTTAAGGGAGAGGGTAAGGAGTCATTCCAATCCCGGGAGCGGAAAGACTTACCTTAGGGGGAAAAAAGGACGGGTGTGTGTGTGTGTCTATATATATATAAATATATATATATATATATATATATATTCCTGGTTGCCATCTGTTGATGGGTGGATTGGTTACCACCTGGGGTAATGTTGTTATTACTTGCACGAGTCATACTTGCTTGTAATCAAGTTGGTCCAGTGTTTCCACTGGGTGTTTAGAACCAGGGATTGTTAGTTCCTGGCGCATTATGACCAGCCGCACATTGTGTGAACAGACGCTGACCAGGATGCCGATGGTTCCCACTTCAGACGCGTCCTGGATTTGGGTGTTGACAGTGCTTATTGTAATGGCGGCACTTACTCGCCATGACACAGCAACGTCTTCGGGTTCTGTGGTTTTTGAATGAGTGTGACCCTTGCCAAAAATCACCCTCCCACACCCTCGTGATGCTGCCGCCTCGGTCCGGGACTGCTTATTTGGGTTTCCCCTTATTCGCAGCTGTCCACCATATCTGATGGATCGTTCGCTATCCGCCACCTGCGACCCGCCCTGTACCTGAGGCTCGGCTAGGGTATATATATATATATATCCATCAGATATGGTGGACAGCTGCGAATAAGGGGAAACCCAAATAAGCAGTCCCGGACCGAGGCGGCAGCATCACGAGGGTGTGGGAGGGTGATTTTTGGCAAGGGTCACACTCATTCAAAAACCACAGAACCCGAAGACGTTGCTGTGTCATGGCGAGTAAGTGCCGCCATTACAATAAGCACTGTCAACACCCAAATCCAGGACGCGTCTGAAGTGGGAACCATCGGCATCCTGGTCAGCGTCTGTTCACACAATGTGCGGCTGGTCATAATGCGCCAGGAACTAACAATCCCTGGTTCTAAACACCCAGTGGAAACACTGGACCAACTTGATTACAAGCAAGTATGACTCGTGCAAGTAATAACAACATTACCCCAGGTGGTAACCAATCCACCCATCAACAGATGGCAACCAGGAATTCGGATTCTGGGGAACCTGGACTTACACGATTACACCAGAGAAAGTCGGAGCTCTCTGGCAAACTTCCACTTAAAACACCTACATACATTGGAACCTTTAACATAAATACATTAATCCAACCAGGAAAACTTCTAAACCTTACAACAGAACTTGAAAAGCAAAAGATAGTAATACTAGCTTTACAGGAGACACGTTTTACAGATGAAGAAACATCAGATTATGGCAACTATCGCATCTTTAAGAGCAAGACGGATAAACGAATCGGAAGAGGAGCCCCCCATCTCGGGATGGCGTTTATCATACACAAGAGCGTGCTCAGCTCCATCAAGGAAGTTACTCCCGTAAATAATAGGATAATGACGATGCGCTTACAATGTGCCAACAAAACATACACAATGGTTAATGTTCATGCTCCCACAAACGGAGACAACAAGAAAAACCCCATAGAAACAGAAAAGTTCTGGGAAAATTTGGAGAATATAATGGCCAAGATTCCAAAAGATGATACAAAAGTTCTACTCGGCGATTTTAATGCCCAAATTGGTAGAGAGAAAATCCACCAAAAAACCGTAGGCAAATATCCTGCACATAAATTTACCAATAAAAATGGTACAAGGCTCGTCGAACTATGTAAGCAGAATAACCTGAAGATAATGTCAACATCTCTAAGAAAATGTCCAAGAAAACAAAAGACATGGAGATCTCCTATACAACAAATTGGCGAGTTTCAAATAGATCATGTGGCGATTTCATACCCTGTACAAAAAGAAATTTACGACGTCCAAGTACGCAGAGGAGCAAACATTGATTCAGACCATTACCTAACTAGAATTAAAATCAAGTTTACAGCACGAAGAAGTCATCAGAAGAAAACAGAAATACAGAAATATGACACCAAGAAGATTAAAGAATCTAAAGTAAAAGAAGAATGGGAGAAGGAAAAGGCAAACACATGGGAAGAATTTCATTCTAAAATCACGCGAATAGCTAAGGAAACTATTCCCTTGAAAAAGATATTCAAACACCCTTGGTGGGATTCAGACTGTGAAAATGCATTGGAAAGGAGAAAAAAGGCATTTCAAGAATATAACAGTAAAAAATCACAAGAAAGTCTACATTTATTTAACGAGGTTAGAAAACAGGTTTCAAAATCCATTAGGCAAGCAAAAAGGAAGTACACAAAGGCACAACTGGATGCCATAGAAGAAAATTTCCAAAACTATAATACAAGAGACTTCTACAGATCTTTCGCAGATAAAATACGAGGATATATCCCTCAAAATTTATGTTTCAGAAAACCTGATGGTAAATTAGCCCTAACAAACCAGGAAAACTGTCAAGTATTGGCTCAATATTTTTCTAACCTACTAAATTGCCCAGAACCTAGTTTAAGGTTTCCCAAAGAAATCAGTGCCAACGCTCAACCGGATTCATTACCACCAACACAGGAAGAAATCAAATGTCACATTAAAAACTTAAAAAATAATACAACATCTGGCGAAGATGGCATTGTTGCAGAGCTATTAAAAAACCTAGGACCAAAGACGTTGCAAGAGCTCACAAAAATAATAACAAAAATATGGGAAACAGAAAAATTACCAGAGGATTGGAAATGTGCCCTTATTCACCCGTTACATAAAAAAGGAGACAGAACAAATGTCAATAACTACAGGGGAATCTCACTTTTACAAGTCACCTACAAAATTCTCTCAACATGCCTGCTGAAAAGAACACAAGAGCAGCTGGAACGCCAAATTGGTGATTATCAAGCAGGCTTTCGCCCCGGTCGCTCATGCATAGAACAAATATTTAATTTAAAGACAATATTAAAACACAAAGCAATTAGAAATGCCCCCATAATTTGTACATTCGTAGATTTTAAGAAAGCCTATGACTCAATTGACCGGCAATCTTTGTTTAACATTTTAGAGGAACTTGGACTTGACTCCAAAACACTAAGGCTTATCAAAGAATCACTGACAGACACTGTATCTAAAGTTAAATTCAGGGGAGAAATCTCTGAACCTTTTCTCATAAAAACTGGAGTACGTCAAGGTGACGGGCTATCTCCACTTCTGTTTAATATAGTCCTGGATAAAGTCATTAAGGAATGGGAAAAAGAATTAAAAAATCAATCCTACTGGAAACCAATCCATCTTGGTAGAACCAAAGACAACGTGGAGATATCTTGTTTAGCATTCGCGGACGACTTGGCCATACTTGCAGATGATGAAGAAATCGCCACCAAACAAATAGAGATCCTTAAGGAATGCGCGGATAAAGTAGGTTTACAAATTTCGTTTCAAAAGACAGAATTTTTCTGTACGAAATTCCATATACACAGTTTGAACACAAAATATGGAAAAATAAATAGAGTAAAACATTTTAAATACCTAGGTGAAATTTTGGAGCCAACCGGAGGAGAGAAAGTTGCACAGAAGATCAGACAACAGAAAATGAAGAGAGCATATGGTATGACACATGAAATATACAATAAAAAATGCATCTCCTCGAACACAAAAATCAGACACTACTGCGCAGTAATTAAGCCAGCAGCACTATATGCTAGTGAAACGCTCACACTCCACACAAAATGTGATTTAGAAAAAATACTAAAAGAAGAACGCAAAATTATGAGAAAGATTTTAGGTCCAAAATTAACAGAAGAAGGATACCGGATACAATCAAGAAGAACCACAGAAACTATATCAAACCTGGCAGCAGACATAAGAAGGCGAAGATTAAAATTTTATGGACATGTCACTAGACTTCCCCCCACACGACTCACCAACAGAATTCTCACTTACATAGAAAAAGTCAAATCAACAACACCATGGATTAGCCAAGTAAAATTAGATTTACAAAAAGCAAATATTGAACTTAAAGATGTCAAAGATAGAAAAACTTTTAGAAATAAGGTGGAAAAGTGGATTGTATTGTCGGAGAAGGAAGCACTAAAGAGACCAGGAACAAAATGGACAGAAGAAAGAAAAAGAAAACATGGAGAACGAATGAAAGAAGTATGGAAGAAACGACGTCAGAAAGCTTTGCGTGATCCTTCTGGGTCCATTCGCGATAAGTAAGTAAGTAAGTATATATATATATATCCGTGATCTGAAGGCTGACCGATCCATCGTCATTCTTCCGGCGGACAAGGGTTCCACGACTGTGGTACTTGATCGTCGGGAGTATGTGGCTGAGGGACTGCGTCAGCTTTCAGACAACACCACATACAAAGTTTGTCAAGGTAATCCCATTCCTGATGTCCAGGCGGAGCTTCAAGGAATCCTCAGAACCTTAAGCCCCCTACAAAACCTTTCACCTGACTCCATCAACCTCCTGACCCCACTGACACCCCGCACCCCTACCTTCTACCTTCTTTCTAAAATTCACAAACCCAATCACCCCGGCCGTCCCATTGTAGCTGGTTACCAAGCCCCCACAGAACGTATCTCTGCCTACGTAGATCAACACCTTCAACCCATTACATGCAGTCTCCCATCCTCCATCAAAGACACCAACCACTTTCTCGAACGCCTGGAATCCTTACCCAATCTGTTACCCCCGGAAACCATCCTTGTAACCATTGATGCCACTTCCTTATACACAAATATCCCGCACGTCCAGGGCCTCGCTGCGATGGAGCACTTCCTTTCACGCCGATCACCTGCCACCCTACCTAAAACGACTTTCCTCATTACCTTAGCCAGCTTCATCCTGACCCACAACTTCTTCACTTTTGAAGGCCAGACATACCAACAATTAAAGGGTACAGCCATGGGTACCAGGATGGCCCCCTCGTACGCCAACCTATTCATGGGTCGCTTAGAGGAAGCCTTCTTGGTTACCCAGGCCTGCCAACCCAAAGTTTGGTACAGATTTATTGATGACATCTTCATGATCTGGACTCACAGTGAAGAAGAACTCCAGAATTTCCTCTCCAACCTCAACTCCTTTGGTTCCATCAGATTCACGTGGTCCTACTCCAAATCCCATGCCACTTTCCTTGACGTTGACCTCCACCTGTCCAATGGCCAGCTTCACACGTCTGTCCACATCAAACCCACCAACAAGCAACAGTACCTCCATTATGACAGCTGCCACCCATTCCACATCAAACGGTCCCTTCCCTACAGCCTAGGTCTTCGTGGCAAACGAATCTGCTCCAGTCCGGAATCCCTGAACCATTACACCAACAACCTGACAACAGCTTTCGCATCCTGCAACTACCCTCCCGACCTGGTACAGAAGCAAATAGCCAGAGCCACTTCCTCATCCTCTCAAACCCAGAAACTCCCACAGAAGAACCACAAAAGTGCCCCACTTGTGACAGGATACTTTCCGGGACTGGATCAGACTCTGAATGTGGCTCTCCAGCAGGGATACGACTTCCTCAAATCCTGCCCTCAAATGAGATCCATCCTTCATGAAATCCTCCCCACTCCACCAAGAGTGTCTTTCCGCCGTCCACCTAACCTTCGTAACCTCTTAGTTCATCCCTATGAAATCCCCAAACCTTCTTCCCTACCCTCTGGCTCCTACCCTTGTAACCGCCCCCGGTGTAAAACCTGTCCCATGCACCCTCCCAGCACCACCTACTCCAGTCCTGTAACCCGGAAGGTGTACACGATCAAAGGCAGAGCCACATGTGAAAGCACCCACGTGATTTACCAACTGACCTGCCTACACTGTGACGCATTCTATGTGGGAATGACCAGCAACAAACTGTCCATTCGCATGAATGGACACAGGCAGACAGTGTTTGTTGGTAATGAGGATCACCCTGTGGCTAAACATGCCTTGGTGCACTGCCAGCTCATCTTGGTACAGTGTTACACCATCCGGGTTATCTGGATACTTCCCACTAACACCAACCTGTCAGAACTCCGGATATGGGAACTTGCCCTTCAGTATATCCTCACTTCTCGTTATCCACCAGGCCTCAACCTCTGCTAATTTCAAGTTGCCGCCGCTCATACCTCACCTGTTTTTCAACAGCAGCTTTGCCTCTGTACTTCCGCCTCAGCTGACATCTCTGCCCAAACTCTTTGCCTTTAGAAATGCCTGCTTGTGTCTGTGTATGTGCGGATGGATATGTGTGTGTGTGCAAGTGTATACCTGTCCTTTTTTCCCCCTAAGGTAAGTCTTTCCGCTCCCGGGATTGGAATGACTCCTTACCCTCTGCCTTAAAACCCACATCCTTTCGTCTTTCCCTCTCCTTCCCTCTTTCCCAATGAAGCAACCATTGGTTGCGAAAGCTTGAATTTTGTGTGTATGTTTGTGTTTGTTTGTGTGTCTGTCGACCTGCCAGCACTTTCGTTTGGTAAGTCACATCATGTGTGGATGGATATGTGTGTGTGTGTGTGTGTGTGTGTGTGCGAGTGTATACCCGTCCTTTTTTCCCCCTAAGGTGAGTCTTTCCGCTCCCGGGATTGGAATGACTCCTTACCCTCTCCCTTAAAACCCACATCCTTTCGTCTTTCCCTCTCCTTCCCTTTTTCCTGACGAAGCAACTATTGGTTGCGAAAGCTAGAATTTTGTGTGTATGTTTGTGTTTGTTTGTGTGTCTATCGACCTGCCAGCACTTTCTTTTGGTAAGTCACATCATAACTCACACAAATTGGTTTCTCTGTGGCTGTGTGTGTGAGGTTGTGAATTTAAAGTACTTGTACAAAAGATCGTGTATTTAAAATACCAGTGTAAGAAGAGCAACAATATTATGAAAAGGATAGCACACACACACACACACACACACACACACACACACACACATGCACGCCAATGCAACCCACACACAAATGGCCACAGTCTCCAGCTGCTGAGGCCACAGTGTGGCTTAGCCTCCTCCTTACCCCTATTATCCAATTGTGTTTCCCAGCATACACAACTGCTCACAACAGCAGCCAGAGACTGTGGTCATTTGTGTGCCTATCTGTAACTCAGCATCTCCACCATGTGGTTAGCAGCAACTACCCTTTTCAAAATATTGTTACAGCCCATCCTGGGTTTTCCATTGTTGAGTATAAGAAGAGTGGTAGCTTAAAATGTAACATAATCTCTTTGCTGTTAAATGGGTCTGAGAGTTATTCATTAATCTGCTGCAGCTTAGTGGTTGCCTGTAGTCATGTTTGTTTACACTGATTATCTGGATATTTATGTCCACGAAGATAATTTCCTATATGTTTTTATCACTAGGAGTTTGACCCTGAAAAGAAAAAGATCGTGTGTCGTTCTCTTCGATATGTGGCTCATACTCTTGGAGCAACATTGCTGTTCTACAGTCATCGTGATACTGGCCTTGTAAAGAAAGCCAAAGATGTACTGAACCATCATGCATTTGGTGCTCTGCAAGTGTAAGTAGATTATTCAGTTGTTTATGTGTTACAAACCTGTGAAATTCTTTATAACTTATAAAGATATTCAAAAGCAGTTACTATGGTATTTTCTAGTAATATCTGCATGATGGGCTTTTAGGTCAATCAAATGGGCAATCAATTTAAGTTTCAGATGTTTGTTCATGCCACCCAATTCCACTCGACAGTTTTAGAGTTATTGAAAGAAAGTCTACAGTCAGTAGTGTGGGAATATGCTGGTCATGCAATATTAGTTGGAGCCAATTTTAATCTACTGAGCCTAGACTGAAATGTCTATAGATTCATTGCAAGGGGTACAGACTGACAGTCTTGCAAAGTACTTTTGAACACGTTTTCCAAATACTTTCTTGAGCAGCTAGTTTAACTGCCTGCACACAGTAAAATATTTTAGGCCTTGTAGCTGCAAACAGACATGATCTTATCATTGGTGTCATTATAGGGACAAGAATTAGTGATCATGATGTCATCATAGTGACTACAGTTAATAAATTAATCAATCAAGAAGGCTAGAAGAGTATTTCTGTTAGAAAGGGCAAATAAATAAAGATTAGCATCCTACTTAGATAGTGAATTTATATCATTTAGTTCCAGTATGATGGATGTAGAGGAATAATGGGCAAAATTTAAACAGATTGTAATCATGCTCTGGAGAAGTTTGTGTTGAGTAAGTGGGTTAAGGACAGAAAAGACCCACCATGGTTTAACAATGAAATTTGGAAAATGCTGACAAAGTAACAGCTGTTGCACGCTCAGTTCAAAGGCGAAAGCTCAAATGACAACAGGCAAAGATTAGTAGAGATTCATGTATCTATAAAAAGATTGTTGCACGAAACATGCAGCAACTACCACCATCACGCCTTAGCAAAAGATCTTGCCTAGAACCCAAGAAACTTCTGGTCATATATAAAATTGCTAAGTGGGTCTAAGGCTTCTATCCAGTCACTCGTTGACCAGTCTGGTGTAGCAGTAACAGACAGCAAAAGGAAAGCCGAAGTTTTAAATTTCACATTTAAGCTATCGTTCACACAGGAGAATCATAGAAATTTACTGTTGTTTGACAATTGCACAGACTCCTGTATGGAGGACATAGTAATAGGAACCCCTGGCACAGAGAAATAACGGAATGAGTTGAAGACAAATAAGTCACCAGCTCCAGATGGAATCTCAATTCTGTTTTGCTAAGAGTACAGCATCGGTCCATTTTTAGCTTGCATTTATCATGAATTTTTCACGAGGGCAAAGTCCCATGTGACTGCAAAGAACCACAGATAGCCCTTGTATATAAGAAGAGTATAAGAATGCACCCACAAAATTATAGACCTGTATCAGTAACATTGGTCTACAGCAGAATTCTTGAACATATTTTCAGTTCCAATACAATAAATTTACTCGAGATGAAAAAGCTTCTGTCTTCGAATTAGCACAGTTTTAGAAAGCATCACTCATGCAAAACTTAGCCCGTCCTTTTCTCACATGATATCCTGCGAACTATGGATGAAGGGCAACAGACAGAGCCTATATTCCTAGATTTCCAAAACTCATTTGACATGGTGCCTTACTGCAGACTGTAAATGAAGGTATGAGAATTCTGAATAGATTGCTAGATATGTGAGTGTCTCAAAGACTTCTTAAGTAACAGAACTCAGTATGTTGTCCTCAATGTCAAGTGTTCATGAGAGACAAGGGTATTGTCAGGAGAGCCCCAGGAAAGTGTGATGAGACTGCTGTTATTTTCCATATACATAAATGATCTGGTGGACAGGGTAAGCATTGGTCTGTGGCTGTTTGCTGATGATGCTATGATGTATCGGAAGGTGTCATTGTTGAGGGACTGTAGGAGGATACAAGTTGACTCATACAAAATTTCTAGTTGATGTGATGAATAGCAGCCAGCTCTAAATGTAGAGAAATGTAAGTTAATGTGGATGAGTAGGAAAAAAAGAACCCATAATATTCCAATTAAACATTACTAGGATGCTGCTTGACACAATCACATTGATTAAATATCTAGGAATAATGTTGTAAAGTAGTATGAAATGCAATGAGTGTTTAAGGATTGTAGTAGGAAAACCGAATGGTTGACTTTGGTTTATCAGGAGAATTTTAGGAAAGTGTGGTTCACCTGTAAAGGAGACCACATCTAGAACATAGTATGATTCATTCATGAGTCTGATTGAGTGTTTGGGAAATGCACCAGTTTGGATTAAAGGAAGACATGGTTGGTTGGTTGATTTCAGGGGAGGGGACCAAACAGCGAGGTCATCGGTCCCCTTAGATTTGGTAAGGATGAGGAAGGAAGTCAGCCGTTCCCTTTCAAAGGAACCATCCCGGCATTTGCCTGAAGTGATTTAGGGAAATCATTGAAAACCTAAATCAGGATGGCCAGGTGCGGGTTTGAACCATCATCCTCCTGAATGCGAGTCCAGTGGTCTAACCACTGCGTCACCTTGCTCAGTCAGGAAGACGTGGAAGCATTTCAGAGGCAAGCTGCTAGATTTGTTTCTGCTTGGTGTGAACAACACACAGGTATTATGGAGACCCATCAGGAACACAAATGGGAATCCACGGAGGGAAGGCAATGTTCTTTTTGGGATCATTATTGAGAAAATTTAGAGAACTGGAATTTGAAGCTGACTGTAGAATGATTCACTGCCACCAATGTACATTTTGTGTAAGGACCACGAAGGTAAGATACGAGAAATTAGGGCTCTTATGAAGCCATTTTCCCTTGCTTTATTTGAGACAGGAACAGAAAAGGAAATGACTAGTAGTGTCACAGGGTACCTCCCGCCATGCACTGTACAGTGGCTTGTGGAATATGTATATAGATGTAGATGTAGGGCTAAATATGCTAGAATGAGGGTTGGACCTTTAATAGATGCAACTATTTTTTCTACTGTCCTTCTAAGTATTCAGTAGCATTGCATGTAACCTATTGCCAGTCATATGGAAGTTATAGGACAGCTTTAGTGGTGTCATTTGTGTTAATAGCTTGTATGGACACAGCCTATTAACTGAGGAATTTGTGTAACAGTTCTGAAGTGAATGCCATGAAGTGCTTCCATCATCTTACGAATCTATTTGAAGTCACCACATCTTAAGTCCAGAAGGTACGTTGGATGATACAGCACTTCCCAGCCCTGATAACTAACAGATCAGTCTCTTCTTGCACTGTATGCATGTGACCATTGTCCTACAAGATGACGAGTGGGTTCTGTGGAAAGAGTTGCCACTTTTTACTCAAAGTTGGTTGTAGGTCATGGTCCAAAACTGAACTGCACCTTGATGACCTACCATTGAGGAACAGTATACATTACGATAACGCATCACAGTCCTGCACAAGAATCACCATAACTTTCACATTGTGTGGGTTTTGACAAGTTTTTAATTGTTGTGGTTATTTGTAATGATTCCATTTGTCTGATTGATGTTTCAGATATGGCTCGTAAGATGTGGCCCATGTCTCATGCAACATAATGATACGGTGTAAGAAAGCCTCTCCTTCTCATTCATTACATTCCAAATGGGTACAAGCAGTATTGTATCACAGCCATTTCTTTATTTCCGTCAAATCATACTGAACCAGTTGTGATAAAATTTGTCTCTTGCCCAAGCATTACTTCAGAATGTGATGGTTTACTCTGCAGTGGTTTTTGTTTCTAAAAATAAAAATCAGTTTCAAGTGAACTGTGATATTCACAGCACAAAAATAATTTTCTTGTAGACTTAGCCTCTTTGCTCAGGATTCAGAACGCAGTTGTATTGAGCTACTAATAGCAGATAAACAGGCGCTTATAGTAAAATTGAGGAGGCACTTTTTTGCCAGAGTAACACTTGTCTTACCAGTGTACTCAATTATATTTAGCTGGCATAAGCGTGATTATCATTAAACAGCACAGTGATAGTTTGTTATTAATACAGTATACAGACTAAGTTTCCATACTCTCTTTGTCCTGTGTTAATGATGTTAATGAATACTTTCACTCGTTACACATCCATGATAGTTCTTCTACCTGATGGGATCTACAGAACACAATGGATGGATGAATGAATGAATGAAACCACAGTTGTATGAACTAATCTTTCCTCTTGGGTCAGCTCAATCATCCAATTTGTCCAGTAACTTGGTAAGAGCGTACACTTCTTCACTGACACTGCGGCAACCAGGTCAGCGAATGTTTGCCACAGTTTTTGTGTCCGTTATTGAAAACTCATACCCAGTTTGTTGTCACTATTCTGTAAGGCAATACAGATTTCCTGCAAGCCTTTTGAAGTTTTGCAGTACATTTTCTCACAATTCAGTTTCTATCTAGCTCCATTGTTCTTCTTTCAGAAATACTGTATTAGACTGTTTGCTACACAAGGCTCCAGTCATCCCATAAATGTGTATGTGCGTGATGTGGTAAGTGTGGATCTATTTGTGCTGAGGTAAGGTAGAGCTGTGCAACTAATGTGTAGTATAAGTGATGTTATTGGATTACATCTCTACATCAGTGATGCCACAACAGTGATGCCACAACAGTGATGCCACTATTAATTTCCAACCCTCATAACAGAGCAAGTTTGAAAGTAGTCCTCAAACACATTATAATAAGAATCATAAAATGTATAATTAAAACATAAAGAAGAGTACAGTGTTAATTAATGCTGAAGTCATATAACCAGCTGATAAGATTTTTGTATTTAGGTTAGTTGATGGCAACAGGTGGATGGACAGCAAAAGAAATAAATAAAGGAGAAAAAATGTCCTGGGCCACCTTTGATAAATTAAGTAGTGCTGTGAATAGTATACTTCTGATAGGTGTGAAACATAATGTTTACATCCATTTCTGTACTCTGCAAGCCACTGTAATAGCAAAGGTTGCGTAGTGTACCAGTATTATTATCTCACCTCTGTATTACCATTCATACACAGGTGGTATATGATAAAAAGACTGCCATGGTCTTTAGTATGAACCCAAATCTCTCTAACTTCAGTGTTGTGGCCATTAAGCAATATATATGTTGGAGAAAGTAATATGTTTCATAGCCCATTTTGTAATCTGATCTTTTCGAATTTTGTAAGCACTCTCCAAAATGCACAGAATTTTTCATGTAATGTTTCCTCTTGCACTTCATTGAGTGCTTTTGTGACACACACAGATTGAAAAAATCATGATGATTCATGCAACTTTTCTGTGGATCTTCTCTTTCTCTTCTGTTAATCAGTTTGGTAAAGGTCCCAGACCAAGAAACAATACTCAAGAACAGGTCATACAAACATTTTGTAAGCAACATCTTTTGTTTGTGAATCACATTTCCTTAGAATTATTCCAATAAATCTGGTTGTTGCATCTGCCTTCTCCATGGTTAAATTCATGTGGTCATTCCACTTTAATTCTTTCTGGGTGTTAACACCTAGATATTTGAATATTGTGACAGTTTCCAAAGATTGGTCACTAATTGCATAGTCAAATAATGTAAGATATTTTGCCTATTTACTTGCATTATTATTATTATTATTATTATTATTATTATATTTCTTTCCTTTCTCAGACATTATGTCTGCTTAAAAATGGAAAGTGATGCTGACCTTGATCAAGCGTGACTTCCTTTTAACTGTACGGTATATGTTACATTGCATTTAGGAACTTTTGGGTAATTGAACATGTATCAATAATTACAGATTTCTGTAGTTGTATATATACGTTTGGATGTAGCTGTATTGCGTTGACGTACTGGTGGATATTGTGTGGTATGACTCCTGTAGTTGATAGTATAATTGGTATAATGTCGACTTTATCCTGATGCCACATGTCCTTGACTTCCTCAGCCAGTTGGATGTATTTTTCAATTTTTTCTCCTGTTATCTTCTGTATATTTGTTGTATTGGGTATGGACATTTCGATTAGTTGTGTTAATTTCTTCATTTTATTGGTGAGTATGATGTAAGGTTTGTTATGTGGTGTTGTTTTATATGTTATAATGGTTCTGTTCGAGTATAATTTGTATTCGTCATTCTCCAGTACATTTTGTGGTGCATACTTGTATGTGGGAACGTGTTGTTTTATTAGTTTACGTTGTATGGCAAGTTGTTGATGTATTATTTTTGCTACATTGCCATGTCTTCTGGTGTATTCTGTATTTGCTAGTATTATACATCCACTTGTGATGTGATCTACTGTTTCTATTTGTTGTTTGCAAAGTCTGCATTTATCTATTGTGGTATTGGGATCTTTAATAATATGCTTGCTGTGATATCTGGTGTTTATTGTTTGATCCTGCATTACAATCATGACTCCTTCCTTAGCCATGTGTTGGATGCGTCTTGATCGAAGTGTGGCTGTGTTAGATGATACGGGTGCTTGCCATGTCGTGTTTTCTTTTTCCAATTTACTTTCTTTGTATCTGTTGATGTTATGTGATCTAAAGGGTTGTAGAAGTGGTTATGCAATTGCAATGGTGTAGCCAATGTATTTATATGAGTGATTGCTTTGTGTATTTTGCTAGTTTCTGCTTGTTCTATAAAGAATTTTCTTAAATTGTCTACCTGTCCATGATGTAGGTTTTTTATGTCGATAAATCCCCTTCCTCATTATTATTATTATTATTATTATTAATATTTGGGCTCTACTGGACCACATTATGAACAAAAAAGACCAGTAACATTATTAACATTTGCAGTCATTTCTCCTCAGTTGCTAACTTCAATAATGCATTATTGTATAAATAAGGAAGAATCTGTCTTTTGCAACTGAATTTATCTGTGTGTATTAAACACTGAGATGCCTTAACATGAATAGGTGGAATGTGTTTGGTGCAAAAGATGGAAATTTTCTTATCTATATTATCAAGTAGAAGAAGGTGTAATTAGATGAATGACGAACACTGACTTCACTTAACGAAGGTTTATTTAGCATTTGCACATACAAGAGTGCAGAGCGAACTGCCTCCGGCCATAACACGTACATTATATATACAGTTACAGAACATTCCAGTACAATGATTCTTGACATTTGTGGATACTTCTAGAATGTACTCGAACTGAATATAGAAATTAAAATTTTACAGTTCAGATGAGTTTTGAACTCATAACCCTCCATGCAACAGTCTAGTATCATAACCACTGCACCACGGTGACTGCAGCAAGGTTCTACTGTGACATTGCTCCCTCCTTAAGAGAACAGCATCATGGTCCTCCTAGTCCAGGAATGAGTCATCGATTCTGCATACTCCGACTCCTGATGACTGATGTTCGCCCTGGCGGTGATCCTCTTAGAACTTCCTTTGCTGCTATGCTCTTCGCCACCTTTCCACTTTTTGCCTGTCGCTGGAGCTTCGAATTTACCCTGGATTGCAGGATCCTTATAGGGCTTCATTCGAACGACGTGGACCATATCTCTGATCTTTCGTCGTCTTGTGTCTGGGTCAAAATCTTCAACTTCATAAGCAACATCAAACAACTGTTTTACAACCGTATAAGGTCCAAAGTAGCACCTGAGGAGCTTCTCACAGAGACCAACCTTTCAAACAGGAGTGAAGATCCAGACGAGGTCACCAGGCTGGTAGACAACAGGGCGGTGGCTCGCGTCATGCCTTCGGTGATCGTTTTCTTGAGCCTGCAGTGTGTGGAGTCGAGCTAATTGCTAAGCTTCCTTAGCTCCGGTTAACACCTGGCTGATGTAGTTGTCATCCGCATCATCAGGATGTAATAGAAACACAGTGTCCATCGTCATAGATGCCTCACGCCCATGCACCAGGAAAAATGGTGTAAATCCAGTGGTGTCTTGTTTGGCGGTGTTGAAGGCAAACGTCACGAAAGGTAGCACCTCATCCCAGTTGCTCTGCTCAACACTGATGAACATTGATAGCATGTCGGCCAAGGTCTTATTAAGGAGTTCAGTAAGCTCGTTAGTTTGCGGATGGTAGGCAGTCGTCATGTGACGAGTAATGTTGCACTAACGGTTTATCTCTGTCACAAGATTCGATTGAAAAACTTTCCCTCGATCCGTAATTAACGACCTTGGGGCACCGTGTTTTAATACAATGTCTTCCCTGATGAATTTGGCTACCTCGAATGCTTCGGCTGTTTTCACGGCTTTAGTAATGTTATAGCGTGTCAGATAATCACTTCAAACAATAATCCATCTATTGCCACTAGCAGACATTGGAAATCATCTGAGGAGGTCAGTCCCAACACGCTGGAAAGGCGTTTCGGCTGGTGGAATTGGGATGAGTCGGCCAGGTGATTTCTAGGAACTGTCTTTCTTCTCTGGAATTCTCGACAGTTCAACGCATAGTGACAGACACTCCTAAATAAACCTGGCCAGAAAAATCTCTTGTGGATCCTATCGGATGTCTTAATAAATCCTAAATGTCCGGCTTCAGTTGTGTCATGGAATTTCTGTAGAACATCTAAGCGCATGTGTTTAGGAATCACTGGTAGCCACCTCTTTCCAAATGGATCAAAGTTTTTCTTGCAAAGTAATCCATTAACTACCCTGAATTGTCCTTTCACGTCCTCTGCCCGTTTTAAGGTAAGCATAATTTGAGATATCTTGGCCTCCTTCTTCTGCTCAGCAAAGAGATCCTGGAGTGCAGCGAGACAGTCACTGTCTTTATCAAAGTCTGGATAGTCTTGCACAGGGTTTCTTGAGAGACAGTTGGCATCTTGGTGTTTCTTCCACTTTTGTACACTATGGTAATATCATACTCTTGAAGACGTAGTGCCCACCTGGCGAGTCGTCCTGTTGTATCCTTAAGACCTGTCAACCAACAAAGTGAATAATGGTCTGTTACAACTGTGAATGGCCTTCCATAGAGATACTGTTGAAATTTGCACATTATCTTTCTGTTGTTGAGTAGTTTGTCTCGGATTTTTTAAGTGTCCCAGAAGCATAGGCTATAACCTTCTCTTTTCCATCTGAAATTTGCACCAGGACGTCACCGATCCCATACCCACTGGCACCTGTGTGTAGTTCTGTAGGTGCTCTCTCATCATACAGACCAAGTACAGGGTCAGTCATCAGAGCTTTTCGCAGCACATCAAAAGACTCTTGTTGAGCACCACCCCAGATAATTTTAGCATCGGCCTTTAAAACTCTTAGAGTGGCCTGGCTTTGATACAAAAGTCTTTGATAAAACAACAGTAATAAGAACATAATTCGAGGAAGCTTCTCACATCTCTAACACTTTTAGGGATAGGAAATTCTGTTATAGATCTCACCTTTTATAGGTCTGGCCACACGCCTTTTTTTGACACAAAGTGTCCAACTATTTTGATTTCTTTTGCTCCAAAGAGACACTTTCTTGGCTTAAGCTTCAGTCCGCCTTGTTGGAGACACTTAAAATGGCCCTCAGTCTTTTTACGTGTTTATCAAATGTCTCTGAGAACACTATAATGTCATCTAAATAACAAAGACACATCGTCCACTTCAGGTGACTTAGAAGATTATCCATCGTCTGTTCAAAAGTTGCTGGAGCATTACACAAACCAAATGTCATTACCTTAAGGGGAGGTTTACTATCTTTGGCCTGAAAAAAGCATGTTCTTTGATAATTTTTTTCTCGGGATGTGTTATAGATATCAATATCAAATTTGGTCGAAATGTGTATTGATATTTCCTCTACAAACTGGAATTTTTTCGACTGGAAATGTTGAAGCCCAAAGACAGAAGTGCCTTCAGAATGCAACAAAATATCGATGTAGACCTCCACGCACGGTATGTCACAGGTCAACTGGCTCATCTGAAATCAATATTGATTTGACGTTAGCGAAGTGTATAAGATTCTTTAGGAGTTGTACCTCGCTTAAGTTATTTGGACCATAGGAAACAAAATGGCAGCCATTTGGAGAAAAAAAAAAATTGTTTTTTCATCGATTTTTCGATTTCGTCGGCCAAGTAAAAATATTTGTAGTTGATGGAGCGGAATAAAAGTGGTACAACTCCTAGACAATTTAGTTAGCTTCATCAGAAACAAAGAATCATGCCAATCGGTTCAGTAGATTTGAGGTTACCATACCGCATGATAAAAAAAAGTCATTTAGAGAAAAAAGCGTTTGAATTTTTGACTACATATAAATGCAATATTATGCAACTTACGTTCAATCTGCTATTCCGGGTCCATAAACTAGCCATTCCTCTTCCTCATAGAGGGCATTCTGCTTGATCTGGTCCATCCTGCACTGCTCCAGAGCCGCTCGTACGGCCAGTGACAAGCGGCGAATGCTTGGCGAACTGTGTCGAATAGAGTCCCAGAGTGACGTCTATCATTGTCATGGTCTTCAGATTTGCTGAATACCCTTCGTTGAAGCTGCTCACGCCAGGAAAGTCGCAATCTCCACAGTCTTTGCACCAGAATGCAAATGCTTGGGGGCTAAGTTCCAAACACATGCGTTCAAACTTTCATTTGAATTTTGTGTGTTTCCTCCCAAGCACTGGTACAATAACTTGTCCTCTGAAAGAGCCTCGTAGATTGGATGAACCACTTTTTGAACTTCTTTGGAGAGTGGCTGGTCGTGTTGGTGTTCATCCAGATGTCTGGTAGCCTCTGCAATGCACCACTTGCACCAACTAGTTTCCCCAGCTGGACAATTTTGGTGTTGTGGGTGGTCATCTGTCGAACACTTGTGGAAGTACGTTGCCCAAAGTGCCTTCTTCATCTGTTCCAGCAAATTGGTATGCCGTCAAATTGCCAAGCCATAGTACATCGTAAGCTTCTTGATCACTTTATCAGTTTTAGTCATGGGCAAGCAAATAGAATAATTTTTCACGGCTACAGAGTAGAAATTCTAAAAAAAAACTGGTAAGTGAAAAAGGCCAATTTCAGGCAGGTGCTTTTTTTTTTTTTTTTGTTCAACCGCAAATAACAAACATTTCCATTCCATATTTGGAATGGCTTGGCAATTCCATATTAGGGGTGGATTCTAATCACTTTTATGGATCCAAAAACGCAATTAAACAAAAAATATCGAGTTTTTGAACCGAAAGATAGTAAGCCTTCCCTTAAACTCATACAGGCCCTCGGGAGTGATGAATGCAGTTTTCTCATGATCAGCCTCATCTACTTCGATTTGCCAGTATCCCACGTACATGTCCATGGATGAGAAAAACTTTGCGCACTTCAGACAACCTAGTGTATCGTCAATTCATGGAAGTGGGTAAACATTCTTTTTAGTTATCTTATTAAGCTTCCTGTAATCGACCCAAAAGTGCCAACTGCCATCCTTCTTCTTGACGAAAACCACTGCTGAAGACCATGGGTTCCGCGAAGGCTGAATGATGTCATTCTTCATAATTTTCTCTACCTTGTTGTGAATTGTTCGACATTCCGTCGGTGCCACACGGTATGCTCTCTGGCTTACTGGTTGATGGTCTCCAGTGCTAAACCGGTGTTTCACCATCAGTTTGTCTAATTTGCTCTTCACCTGTGGATTGAAGCATTCAGAGAACTCTTGAAGAATGGCAAGTAGCTTCTTCTGTTGTTCCTTAGTGAGATCTGGTGATACTCAAGCTAGAAGATCTTGTCTCATAGCAGTAGCATCAATTTCGCCCACAGACTCAGCGTGGGAGGTTTCTATGACACTCAGCTGTTAGGCAATTAATGGCTCAGCGTTTGCTATGCACATGCATCTTGGAAAGATCTTCAGTTCTTAGCGACAATTAACTATACACAATTCACTGAATCCATTCTTAAACAAGACGACAGAGACTGGGATGATTAAGTTATTCTTCACTGGTATGCTTCTCTTATATTCTACTACAAGATCAATGGGTTGCTGCATGGCATGACACATGACAGTTGCCTTTCTAGCACTGACAGAAGGAATGGTCACTTCATCCACCACACATAGTCTTTACCCACTCAGATGCGCATCTTCCTGTCCACAGTATCTCATCTCATCTAGCATAATATTTGAGCAACCACAGTCTATAATTGCCTGAGAAGCTTTCAAAAAGTCCCATCCGAGTATGACGTCATGACTACACTCTTGTAAGACGATCAATTCTGAGGGCTGTGTATGGACCCTTATACCCACACAAATGACACATCTTCCTGTAGGTTTTACATATTTCTCATTAGCCACCTTCAGCAGAGATGTTTTGTTGTTGACAAATGTGGTTTTCTGCAACTGGTGATGATACTTCTCCGAAATGACTGAATATGATGCTCCAGAGTCCACAAGAGCTTGGGCTCGTCAGCTATCCATGAGGATATCGACGTAGTTTCCTATCATTTTTGTAAGTGATCAGTGGCGGAGGATTTTTCTCTCCAGCGGCCTCACCTCCAAGGAACGTCGCACCTTTTAGTTTTCCAGGTTGCGGCAGCTAGGTGAGTGGCTGGAGCTTCTAAACAAAGGCGATGGGTACCTTGATCGGCATGTTGGGGAGTGCCCCCTCCAGCAGCTAGCTTGTGGTGATGGTGACCTTGTCGTCCTGCATCCACATCTTGTTCTTTACAGTTCAGGTGAATTTTGAACTCCATGCAACAGTCTAGTATCTTAACCACTACACCATGGTGACTGTGCTACTCAGCTTCTACTGCGACAATATGATAAAGTATAACTGAAACAAAGAGCAGTTTAAGGTTTTAATTTTAGCTTTACCTTCTGACCATACTACTTCCATTTGTCAGGCCTAGTTGTTCAACTCTTCTTCAATTTTTCTAACAGGCCATGCACACAGCTGTGAATTTGCTGCCTAAATATTTTTCTGTCTGATATATCAAGTTGTGTTATTCCTGCTTTCTTCAAACCTTGTTGTACTGCACTGAACTATTTTATTGATCCAATTTTAGCTTTACTATGACATTTTAGAATTTCATAAGATGTCTTGTTAATCTGATTGGTTTCATTCTTTTAATATGCCTGTAGAATTTTAGGCTGTATTTTTTTATATCTGAATAAATGGTGGTACACTTTTCAGTTTATTTATTTGCTCTTAGTCTGTATGTTCCTATTATGGTCTGTATATTTTTATATGATGTCAGCTGTCATCCTTGCACCAGTCTCTCCGCCATTTGTAGCGATTGTTTAACAATGTGACTTTCCTTACACAGCTGCATTGTTTGTGAACACCATCATATGTCTTTAGACTTTATCAAACAGGTAATTTATATATATCGTGAACAGCAGTAGTCCTGTTACACTACCTTGAGGTGCACCACTCATTGCTTTCCATTAAGAATGACGTACTTAGTTAGTCTATTCAGAGGAAGCTTTAAATTCAGTCATTTATTCCATATGCATGTGTATAGTTTACTAGACATAGATATGGTGCTGGTCAAAGGCTTTCTAGATGTCAAGGAACATGGAAAATTGAAATTCATTGTGTCACCAATTTTTATTTAAGACAGTGGAACATTAACTTTCTGTGTGAAAGCCATTCAAAAACAGAGGGTTATTCAATGACTAATGGAGAGCTGATTGATGGTAAATACTTGGGGGAAACAAGATAATAAACTTATGAATCAGGGAATAGATTGGAGTGAAAGACATAAATATGATTGCAAAGAAAGTGAAAATGAGCAGGGAACTTTATTGTTGGATCCTAAGAGGTAATGAAAGGCCTAGGTAATGACCAAATAAAAGCTGAATAGATTACCTTAGAAAACTTTTAGGAGCCCCATGCTTATCTGTAATTAAAGCGCAGTGGTCTAGCGGTTCTAGGCACACAGTCCGGAACCGCGCGACAGCTATGGTCACAGGTTCGAATCCTGCCTCGGGCATGGATGTGTGTGATGTCCTTAGGTTAGTTAGGTTTAAGTAGTTCTAAGTTCTAGGGGACTGATGACCACAGATGTTAAGTCCCATAGTGCTCAGAGCCATTTGAACCATTTGTAATTAAAGACCATATTGCACAGAGAAGCCTGGAAGAGTCCTTTGGCCTGCTGTGGTTGTAAATGGCTGAGGTGATGGTTGTGGTGGTGGTGGTGTATATCAGTTTAATGTTATTACATTATGAAATCTGAAACTTACAAGTATAATTATTGTTTTTAATTTGAGTTAAATAATGTACATTTTCCCTCCACTTACTAGATGGCTTTTTTAGTATGCTTTGGATAGGTAAGTGACCTTTGTTTTATACCATTATGTGAGGGAACATGCAAATGTCTTGTAATAGTCATATGACACTGCTAGCTGGGCTGTCTCCAATGTGTTCAACTGCCTAAATCGAAAAGGCTTAATGACTCTAATAAATTTGTGACCAGTTAAATATTGTGTTTCATATTTTTGTTTATTTATTGTTGGGGTGGGGGTTGAAATCTGGGACTGCATAGCATAAAGAGGTCTGTTACGTCCCCACCGGAGATTAGATTAGATTAGCTTTACTTTCATTCCAATTGATGGAGTTGGCTACCAATAAATTCTTTAGGCTTCTCTTAAACTGAATTTAGTTGGTTGTTAAGCTTTTTATGGCTGCTGGAAAGTTACTGAAATTGTGTGTTCCTGAATAATACACACCTTTTTGTACAAAAGTAAGTGACTTTAAATCCTTGTGAAGATTATTCTTATTTCTAGTATTGATTCCATGAATTGAGCTGTTGGTTTGAAAAAGTGATATATTTTTAATGACAAATTTCATTAAGGAATAAATATATTGGGAAGCAGTAGTTAACCGTAGTATCCCTAGTTCCCTAAACAGGCTTCTGCAGGATGTTCTTGAGTTCACACCACATATAACTCTTACTGCACATTTTTGTGCCTGGAAGACTTTAGCTTGGCTTGATGAAGTACCCCAAAAAATAATCCCATATGACATTATGGAATGAAAGTAAGCATAGTATGCCAGTTTTTTCATTTTTATATCCCCTATGTTTGACACAATTCACATTGCAAATAGAGATTTGTTAAGACACTTCAGCAGTTCTGTGTTGTGCTCCTCCCAGCTGAATTTATTATCAAGCTGTAATCCCAATTTAACATTGCCCACTTCTTCTATCTGCTTGTCATCGTATGTTAGGCATATACTTGTTGGACACCCTTTACAAGTTCTGAACTGCATGTAGTATGTTTTTTTTCAAAGTTTAGTGACAAAGAATTGACTAGGAACCAGTGAATAATGTTCACAAATATTTTAATAGCCGATCTTTCTAAGACTATACTTGATTTGATATTTATTGCAATGTTTGTATCATCGGCAAACAAAACGAACTTGGCATCTGGTAATGTTACTGATGAAAGGTCATTGATATATACAAGAAAAAGTAGGGGCCCTAAGATGGAACCTTGTGGGACCCCACATGTAATTAGTTCCCAGTTGGATGATGCCTGATTGCTTAATACATGTCTATTGCCTAGTAACACCCTTTGTTTCCTGGCAGAGATATAAGAGTTGAACCATTTTGGAGAATTTCCTATTAGACCATAATATTCTAATTTACTTAGAAGGATATTGTGATTTACACAGTCAAATGCCTTTGACAGATCACAAAATATACCAATTGCCTGCAATTTTTTGTCTAATGAATCAAGTACATTTTCACTGTAAGTGTAGATAGCCTTCTCAATATCAGAACCCTTTAGAAATCCAAACTGTGACTTTGACTGTATGTTAGTTGTGATAAGGTGGTTATAAAGCCGATTGTACGTTACTTTTTCTAAAATTTTTTAGAATGCTGGCAAAAGTGAAATTGGTCAGAAATTTGATGCTATTTCTTTATCTCCCCTCTTAAACAGTTGCTTAACTTCAGCATATTTCAACCATTCTGGAAATATTCCACTGATAAATGACTGGTTACACAGATAGCTTAATATGTTACTTAACTCAGAATCACATTCTATAATTAACTTTGTTAATATTTCATCATACCTACTAGATGTTTTTGATTTTAAAGATTTTATGATGGACATCACTTCTGCTGGGGTAGTGAGGTTCAAATTCATATTATGGAAATTACTTGAAATGTCTGGTATGAGATATTCCATAGCAGCATCTACAGAACCTGACAACTCAACATTTTCAGTAACAGTTATAAAATGTTTGTTAAAAAGTTCTGCAACACTGTACACATCTGTCACCAATGTATCATTTACTCTTAATGCTATTTGTCTCTCTTCATGTCTGGTTCTACCAGTCTCTTCTTTCACTATATCCCATATTGTCTTTGCTTTGTTATCTGACATGACTATCTTTTCCTTGTAATTTATTTGCTTTGTTGTCCATATTACAGTCTTTAATATTTTGGAGTATTTCTTGTAATTTGCTACAGCATCAACATCAGAACTGTTTCGGATTCACAGATACAGTTTCCTTTTTGTTTTACAAGATATCTCTATTCCTTGAGCAATCCATGGCTTCTTTGTAGACTTTGCTGTAACCTTGGTTAGTTTTGGGGGAAAACAGTGTTCAAATAAGGTAAGCACTTTATTAGCAAAATATGAAAAATATAACTTTTCCTTCATGCCATGAGCACTGTCAACATCAGTCCAGTGAATTTCTCTGAGGAGTGTCCTAAAATAATAAATTTTTGGCTCATTGATTACCCTCTTGAGCTCAGATTTAACAGATTATATATCTTGTTCAGTATTACATTTAACAGAAGGAACTGCATGTCATGGTCTGAGAGGCCGTTGACTATTGGTTTTGTAATATAATTTTGTTCATTGGGATTTTCTATAAGGATATTATCAACAGCTGTTTGTGAGCTACCCTAGTGGGGAACGTTACAGTGGGAATTAAGTTGAATGATAGTGTTACTAACTCAAATAAGTTCTTATTGGGAGAGTCTCTAAGGAAATCTACATTGAAATCGTGAGCAACCACTATTTCTTTGTTTTTGGTTGTTAAATGGGCCAGTGCAGCTTCAAGGTGGTTTGTGAACAGATTAAAGTTACCTGCAGGTGCTCGATATACCGTACACTTAACATTATGAAGGATTTTTTTCTACTTCTGTTGCACATGCATCCATATGCTGTTCTAGGCAAAATTTATGAATGTGTATGTTTTTAAATTTATGACAGTTCCTGATGAATGTGGCAACTCCTCCTTTCTCCATTTCTGCTTTACAAAAGTGAGATGCTAACCTAAATCCTGTAACACTTAAAAAGTGATATACCAGTGATTACATGATGTTCAAAGAGGCAGATTATGTCAGCTGGGTTTGAGGACTCTAATTCATCTATGCAGATAATTAATTAATTAATTTTATTTCTCAGTTCTCAAATATTGTGATGCAATAAAGATAGCTGACATTTCACATTGACTGAGTTAAAATTGGGTAGAGTTGAAATTTCTGCTGATTGCTGAAAATTCTTCACCAATAGTTGTTTATACTGATGTAATAAGCTAGAATTATGGTTTTTGGTTTCTTTCTGAAACTGAAGGTTTGTCTCAGTCCTAACCTCCCTTAAAGTTAGGTTTCTTCCTGTCCTCCCTATCCTAAAAAAGGGTCTTTTATGAACCCTAAAACCACTGGTATTTTATCACTCATGGCAGTGTCTCCCCCCTTTAACTTTCCTACTATTTTCCCAATCAGTTTACCCGCTCTTTCCTGTTAAGGTGAACGTCATGCCTACTATAATCCCACATATTGAGAGAATCAACAGGAACCACATCAATGTGTGACCCTGCACTCGACATAAGTAGCCGTCCCAACTCCAAATTAACTCTTTTGACAGAAGAGTTCAAACGAGATTGGTCGTGGTGCCCAAGAACAGATATAAACTCGACACTAGTATGCCTTGATGCTTGCCAGGTCACACTCTGTACTGTACCCAGGATCTCTGTCAATACTATCCTGGTCCACCCACTATAACCACAGTGAAATCTTTGCAAAGTGATCCTAAACCCTCTGTCACCTGCACCGGACCAGCACTAGGTTTAAAACAAAAAGGGTACCCTGGTATTCTGATCCTAATTCATCCTGGGAACTACCTAATAACAACACTTTCTTTCTCTTTACTGATTTCCCTACATTCTTACTTTTCAATTTGCTGCTGAAAGTTTGTTGTGCCCTGTTTCTACACCTGAAGCTACTTGTGGCTCACCAGCTTCTAACTGAAGCAACAGGTCAAATCTATTTTCCACATTCACCACAAAGCTGTCAGACAAAGTTCTAGGCCTGTTCCTCCTGTTGCCTGTTGCCACTTCTCACCTCTCTTTACCCTTCTCCCTCCTTAACCTGTCAAGATCTCCCCTGGCCTTGTCTAACTCAGCCTGAAAGGTGGCAATTTTCCCCTCTTGTTCTAGTATCTTCCTATCTCTATTACATATCCTACAAAACCACTGATGAGTCTCATTTACTTCCCCTGTTACCACACCACTACAGTCACCCACATGGAAAAAACTACAGCACCCATTACACCAAAGCCCTGACCTAACAGTTCTACGGCAAGTCAAGTACTTTTCACTCATGACAAACGTAATATTTTATTAAGAATAAGTCAGTTAAATTACAGATAAACACTAAAATATGATTCCTCAAATTTGGCCTATATGCCACTGTGTGTAAACAAAAAGAACAGTGCAAAGTTTCTGAAACAACAACTTAAACTTTACACTACTTTCCGGAAATGTGAGTTAAATAATGAAGAGGTACGCTACAGTTAAATTGCGGGAGAGAGCAAAGAACCACTAAATGAAATTCTATAGATTTGCTGCGGCAAAACGTAAACAGAAAATACGACTGTAACCCGACTGTACGATCTTTTCGCGTTTTCTGCTATATTACGTAAAGAAAAATGAAACCTTTAATGGTATGCTTAAAAAGCACACTAATACACCTATTTACCATGTAATCAGTACTAAACTAAATGTTTTTATATTCTAAAATGACTTATCTTTACGTGAACATCAAAACTCGCGGTAGTCGTCTGGCTGCAGGGTGATGCTAATGAAAGTGTCACATACCCTCACTCCATGAGATTTTGGAGAGGCTGTGAACTTAAACCATGAGTTGATGGGAAACCTTACATCACCACCATTCCTGTCCTTGCCACACAAATTCTAATATTGATGCTTTCTTCAAATTGGTGTCGCTTCATATGAGTGTCCCTATATGAGCATGTGACAGAGACCTCAGCTAAGGAACTGAGCAGTGTAGCACTGTGGTTAGCACACTGGACTCGCATTCAGGAGGACAACACGTCAAACCTTTGTCTTCCCATCCTGATTTCCATGATTTTCCTAAACCCTTTGAAAGGGCACATCCATTTTCCTTCTCCATTTTGCCTAAACTGAGCTTGTGCTCCTTCTCTAATGACCTCGTTGTCAATTGGACATTAAACACTGATGTTAGTAACATGTGCAAATAATTTACACCATTATATATAAAAACAAAGATGAGGTGACTTACCGAACGAAAGTGCTGGCAGGTCGATAGACACACAAACAAACACAAACATACACACAAAATTCAAGCTTTCGCAACAAACTGTTGCCTCATCAGGAAAGAGGAAAGGAGGGGGGAAGACGAAAGGAATTGGGTTTTAAGGGAGAGGGTAAGGAGTCATTCCAATCCCGGGAGCGGAAAGACTTACCTTAGGGGGAAAAAAGGACAGGTATACACTCGCACACACGCACATATCCATCCACACATACAGACACAGTCTGACTGGCTAACGAGGATTCTCTTTGGCCAAGACGACAATATTTCTGCCACGTGAGCTACAGTAAATGACACATTCATCTGAAAACATAACTTTGGCATGGTTCACTGCATTTGGAAATTGAGTTTCAGTAACAAAATAAGGCATGCTAAATGTGCCCATTCTGATCTGTATCCAATAACTTGTTTATGAACATCAGTCATAAAGGTCTAACCACAAGGTCTATTTTCATGTGATCTCAAATTATTGTCATTGGTATACCAAGTTCCAAAGTATGGTTACGTGTTGACTTCATAGGAGATTGTTCAACTGAAGCAGAGACACTGGCACATGTTTCTTCTCGTGTCTTCTTCCTTCCACTCTGTGGTCTGTCTTTAACACTGCCAAAAACATAAGCACATCTTTCCCAATCCAGAAGTATTGTTCATGCATCAACACAGTTGTCACTAAGTGCTCCTCAGTAGTGCATCTGTGAGTGCTCACATCTGCCATGGCTATAAATTAAAACTCCACTGCGACTGGGGAAACATGTAAACGTGAATTCCAACAATTGATTCCAACAATGATAAGTAACATATCTACCAACCTTCATAACAACATTTGATACTAAACAGGGGTTACAGACGTATGGGGGCTTCTCGTCTTATCTTGTACATCCAGGAGGAAAGGTTCCAGATGATAAAGGATTGAAGTGATTGGCAAACCAGTGCAAAGAAACCGAATGTATAACAGAAGGAACATCACCATCACATCCAAGCACTTCTAATGAAAATGCCGGGTACACACACTATGTGATCTAAAGTATCTGGATACCCCCAAAAACACAGGTTTTTCGTATTAGGTGCATTGTGCTGCCACCTACTTCCAGGTACTCCATATTGGCGACTTCACTAGTCATTAGACGTCGTGAGAGAGCAGAATGGGTTATGGTGTAGCCATGCTTTTCATGGAAGGGGCCTGCACCTCTTGTTGTTTTGCATTGCACTATCACAGCACAGGCCTATATTGATGTTTTAAGCACATTCTTGCTTCCCACTGTTGAAGAGCAGTTCGGGGATGTCGATTGCATCTTTCAACATGATCGAGCACCAGTTCATAATTTCACAGCCTGTGGTGTAGAGGTTACACAACAATAACATCACTGTAGTGGACTAAGCTGCACAGAGTCCTAACCTGTATCCTATAGAACACCTTTGGAATGCTTTGGAACGCCAACTTCATGCCACACCTCACCGATCGACATTGATACCTCTCTTCAGTGCAGAACTCCATGAAGAATGGGCTGCCATTCCCCAAGAAACCTTCCAGCACCTGATTGAACGTATGTCTGCAAGAGTGGAAGCTGTCATCAGGGCTAAGGGTGGGCCAACACCGTATTGAATTCCAGCATTACCCATGGAGGGCGCCACAAACTTGTGACTCATTTTCAGCCAGGTGTCTGGATGCTTTTGATCACATAGTGTATGGCAGTCTTATGTTATAGAGTCAATTGCCTATTGAAATATATAATTATCTATTACAAAAAGTATCATTCAAAATTTCTTCACAATAGTTTTTTGGTTTTGTGTCTGTAAGCAAGTTGAATTTGTAAGTTTTATACTGAAAAAACTTGGCGATGATGGTGAAACTTTATTGCACCATATACTTTTCACATATGATTTGGCATTTGACATCTCTGTATCAGCTTGCTTAATTGCCGCATTTAGTAATCATACCAACCAACAGAACCCTATCATTACACTAATTTTTCCCCAAAAAGTGAGTGTCTGTTGTGACCTGCCCCATGTTATTGTTATTTAGTTTCTCTTCTAAGCAACAAGCACCATAACTGAAGATGTTTATCTGAGTTTACTTTCCAATAAATTAAAGATTTGGGAATAAAATTGTTTTAATATATGGTGGAGCATCCCTGGATTTATTCCTAAGAGTGTGTGTGTGTGTGTGTGTGTGTGTGTGTCTCAAGTGTGAAGCTCTGTAACTCACGGATTGGATGAGGTGATGCAATCCTGTGGCTTCTACAAAGCATAAAGCTTATACTTCTAGACATTTCTTCTAGGAAATGTATCAGATATAATGTTTACAGTGAACAAATTACTGATGTTAACTACATACAATATGAAATCGTAGCTGCAACTGAAATACTATTTTCCAAAGTTGCTTCACTCAACACTGACTATGTTTTCTGGGCTTTTCTGGAACTATTAATGGTGCTCACATCAAATGTATGACAATAGATAGAAAACTTTATACATTTTTGAATGATACAGTAAATGATATGTTGGTGATTGTTTATCTTTTGAGCTGTACAATTTTATAATCCCAGAATTTTATTTTAACCACCCTCTTACCAGTAATGGGGGCATTATTTTTAAACTTCCGTAGATAGTGAAATTATTTTAGTCACATCTCTGATAAATTAAGTACTTCCTTGACAGTTGCAGCATCAGTGAAGGGTATTAAAAGCTCTTCCTGCTGCTGACAGAATTAGATGTCATCTGTTCATTTGGCCTGATTGCTAGAAAAGTAAATGCACTATCAGTTTTTAAGCATGAAACAGGGATCTGAATTGGTAATGGCATTTAGAGCATAAATTCTTGCTCGTTTATTTCTTAAGATGCTAGAAATGTAAGACACATCTAAATTCAAGGCAAATGCATCACATATGATGTAGCAGACACAAGATTGCCATAGTCACAGATATTTATGAGTTTAACGAGACCATTGATGAAAATTGATGAAAATGTGCTCAGATCCAAAATTCCAGAGTGTCTTTGGTTAAATACAGCCAAATCACAAATGAGCCCTCTCCTTCTGAATCCTGTGATTTCTTCTGTGTTCTTTTTTTTTTTTTTTACAGTGATGAATAGTCAAACTACCCGCAGGTTGTTGGTGGTTCTATTTCATCTAAGTAACTCCTTTAGAATTTATTATTCTTTATTTTTCTTATCATTTAGCATTTGTTTCTCCCAATACAGCATTGGCATGATCTTCACTCAATCAAGGATTTACTTGTTTTCTTTAGATTTTATCTATTCCCTTTTCCCCCTGATGCTTTATAAGTTGCAAAAACTTGAGATTTGATGAGTGGTTTTTCCATCTCTGGTTTAACCCTTCTTACTGCAGTACTTTTATTCCAGATATTTATGAAAAGATGCTTTAGTCACAAATACACAGTTAATTTACATTTTTGTCCATTGTATTTGATAATATATCCTCAGATATAAAAATCATGTAGCAACTATTATAAACCTGAAGTTAATATTGTATTATCTTTGGATGTAATTATTTTACAGAAAAGGCATTTCACAAGATTATAATAACCCATTATTGATACCTGCTGGATCGGATTCAATGGAGCAAATAGGAAGAGGGTTTGGCTCACTCCCTCAGAAAGGGGCTGGTTCAGCTCTGGAGAGATGGAAACACAGCTTCACAACTCACTTTCCACAGGTATAGATCACATTGTGTGTGTGTGTGTGTGTGTGTGTGTGTGTGTGAGAGAGAGAGAGAGAGAGAGAGAGAGAGAGAGAGAGAGAGAGAGCAGTGTGATAGGTGAGAATGTATGTGCATGCATCATGTTAGCTCACATTTAGATATTGTTACTTGAATAAGAGTTAAATACAAATAATAGATACCAAACTATCTTGTGTTAGGTACAGAGAAAAAATTGTATATACTTTCATACTCATAGCTCTATGGGAAGTAATGTAATACAGCACCTCAGTTTCATTTTTTATACTTATATCATGAATTCCACAGTAAGTAGATATGACACTATCGCATGACAGACAATCCAAAGGTTGTACAAAAATTTCAAGAGGATGTTGCATGTAGATATAGTAGTAAATTACTCTGTTAAATTTCCAAATCTAACTAACTTAAACTGTATAGTGTGCGCAAAAACAGTGATAAAAGTTGTTTGAATGTGCCCAGTGGTACTTTGTGGGCTCATCTGTCATGTTTGGTGAATTTAAATATGATAAATCTGTTGTGTGAATGTGGTTTACCGGACTGTAACCATCAACAAATTGTGAACATGAAACTTAATGCTGGTTTGGAAGAATCTTTGGTAGAAATACTCAGAAAAGAAGTTTCAGATTTGCGGAATATTAAATAGTATGAACACAACTCAACATTGAAGAATATGTGCAGGACAGGGTACAGGGTGCACCCATCTGCAGGTGGTCGCTCATGTCGGCACCAATGATATGTGTCGCTATGGATCGGAGGAAATCCTCTCTGGCTTCCGGCGGCTATCTGATTTGGTGAAGACTGCCAGTCTCGCTAGTGGGATGAAAGCAGAGCTCACCATCTGCAGCATCGTCGACAGGACTGACTGCGGACCTTTGGTACAGAGCCAAGTGGAGGGTCTGAACCAGAGGCTGAGACGGTTCTGCGACCGTGTGGGCTGCAGATTCCTCGACTTGCGCCATAGGTTGGTGGGGTTTCGGGTTCCGCTGGATAGGTCAGGAGCCCACTACACGCAACAAGCGGCTACACGGGTAGCAGGGGTTGTGTGGCGTGGGCTGGGCGGTTTTTTAGGTTAGATGGCCTTGGGCAAGCACAGAAAGGGCAACAGCCTCAACAGGTGCGGGGCAAAGTCAGGACATGCGGGGACCAAGCAGCAATCGGTATTGTAATTGTCAACTGTCGAAGCTGCATTGGTAAAGTACCAGAACTTCAAGCGCTGATAGAAAGCACTGAAGCTGAAATCGTTATAGGTACAGAAAGCTGGCTTAAGCCAGAGATAAATTCTGCCAAAATTTTTACAAAGTTACAGACTGTGTTTAGAAAGGATAGATTGCATGCAACCGGTGGTGGAGTGTTCGTCGCTGTTATTAGTAGTTTATCCTGTAGTGAAGTAGAAGTGGATAGTTCCTGTGAATTATTATGGGTGGAGGTTACACTCAACAACCGAACTAGGTTAATAATTGGCTCCTTTTACCGACCTCCCGACTCAGCAGCATTAGTGGCAGAACAACTGAGAGAAAATTTGGAATACATTTCACATAAATTTTCTCAGCATTTTATAGTCTTCGGTGGAGATTTCAATTTACCAGATATAGACTGGGCCACTCAGATGTTTAGGACAGGTGGTAGGGACAGAGCATCGAGTGACATTATACTGAGTGCACTATCCGAAAATTACCTCGAGCAATTAAACAGAGAACCAACTCGTGGAGATTACATCTTGGACCTACTGATAACAAACAGACCCGAACTTTTCGACTCTGTATGTACAGAACAGGGAATCAGTGATCATAAGGCCGTTGCAGCATCCCTGAATATGGAAGTTAATAGGAATATAAAAAAAGGGAGGAAGGTTTATCTGTTTAGCAAGAGTAATAGAAGGCAGATTTCAGACTACCAAACAGATCAAAACGAAAATTTCTGTTCCGACACTGACAATGTTGAGTGTTTATGGAAAAAGTTCAAGGCAATCGTAAAATGCGTTTTAGACAGGTACATGCCGAGTAAAACTGTGAGGGACGGGAAAAACCCACCGTGGTACAACAACAAAGTTATGAAACTACTGCGAAAGCAGAGAGAGCTCCACTCCAAGTTTAAACGCAGCCAAAACCTCTCAGACAAACAGAAGCTAAACGATGTCAAAGTTAGCGTAAGGAGGGCTATGCGTGAAGCGTTCAGTGAATTCGAAAGTAAAATTCTATGTACCGACTTGACAGAAAATCCTAGGAAGTTCTGGTCTTACGTTAAATCAGTAAGTGGCTCGAAACAGCATATCCAGACACTACGGGATGATGATGGCATTGAAACAGAGGATGACACGCGTAAAGCTGAAATACTAAACACCTTTTTCCAAAGCTGTTTCACAGAGGAAGACCGCACTGCAGTTCCTTCTCTAAATCCTCGCACAAACGAAAAAATGGCTGACATCGAAATAAGTGTCCAAGGAATAGAAAAGCAACTGGAATCACGCAATAGAGGAAAGTCCACTGGACCTGACGGGATACCAATTCGATTCTACACAGAGTACGCGAAAGAACTTGCCCCCCTTCTAACAGCCGTGTACCGCAAGTCTCTAGAGGAACGGAGGGTTCCAAATGATTGGAAAAGAGCACAGATAGTCCCAGTCTTCAAGAAGGGTCGTCGAGCATATGCGCAAAACTATAGACCTATATCTCTGATGTCGATCTGTTGTAGAATTTTAGAACATGTTTTTTGCTTGAGTATCATGTCGTTTTTGGAAACCCAGAATCTACTATGTAGGAATCAACATGGATTCCGGAAACAGCGATCGTGTGAGACCCAACTCGCTTTATTTGTTCATGAGACCCAGAAAATATTAGATACAGGCTCCCAGGTAGATGCTATTTTTCTTGACTTCTGGAAGGCGTTCGATACAGTTCCGCACTGTCGCCTGATAAACAAAGTGAGAGCCTACGGAATATCAGACCAGCTGTGTGGCTGGATTGAAGAGTTTTTAGCAAACAGAACACAGCATGTTGTTATCAATGGAGAGATGTCTACAGACGTTAAAGTAACCTCTGGCGTGCCACAGGGGAGTGTTATGGGACCCTTGCTTTTCACAATATATATAAATGACCTAGTAGATAGTGTCGGAAGTTCCATGCGGCTTTTCGCGGATGATGCTGTAGTATACAGAGAAGTTGCAGCATTAGAAAATTGTAGCGAAATGCAGGAAGATCTGCAGCGGATAGGCACTTGGTGCAGGGAGTGGCAACTGTCCCTTAACATAGACAAATGTAATGTATTGCGAATACATAGAAAGAAGGATCCTTTATTGTATGATTATATGATAGCGGAACAAACACTGGTAGCAGTTACTTCTGTAAAATATCTGGGAGTATGCGTGCGGAACGATTTGAAGTGGAATGATCATATAAAATTAATTGTTGGTAAGGCGGGTACCAGGTTGAGATTCATTGGGAGAGTGCTTAGAAAATGTAGTCCATCAACAAAGGAGGTGGCTTACAAAACACTCGTTCGACCTATACTTGAGTATTGCTCATCAGTGTGGGATCCGTACCAGATCGGTCTGACGGAGGAGATAGAGAAGATCCAAAGAAGAGCGGCGCGTTTCGTCACAGGGTTATTTGGTAACCGTGATAGCGTTACGGAGATGTTTAATAAACTCAAGTGGCAGACTCTGCAAGAGAGGCGCTCTGCATTGCGGTGTAGCTTGCTCGCCAGGTTTCGAGAGGGTGCGTTTCTGGATGAGGTATCGAATATATTGCTTCCCCCTACTTATACCTCCCGAGGAGATCACGAATGTAAAATTAGAGAGATTAGAGCGCGCACGGAGGCTTTCAGACAGTCGTTCTTCTCGTGAACCATACGCGACTGGAACAGGAAAGGGAGGTAATGACAGTGGCACGTAAAGTGCCCTCCGCCACACACCGTTGGGTGGCTTGCGGAGTATAAATGTAGATGTAGATGTAGACAGAAACCAACAGGAGAGGTATATTAAGCCTAAGAACTCTGCTCATTTAGGGTGAAGAACAGAGAAATTAGTGTTACAAACAGAGAACAAATCTGATATTCTTGAACATGAAGATTCTAAATCAGAAGGAAACGGGATGACAAGAAAAACTGGTGATTGGGAAAATAGCGAGAAATCTCAAATAAGAGTGGGTGCAAAAGTCAATCGTACATATAACCATGTACTGAAGGCAAAATGCAAAATACATTTTTTTGCAGACAATCATGATAGGGGAATCACCAAAATATTGTGTAATGCTCAACAAAGATTTGGCATAACTGGAACTGTCAAATCAGGCTCGCCTTTATCTGAAATTCTAAAAAAAATGTGAAAACTACTTTAAATCTGGAAGCAAGTGTATTGTGATAGCAGGTGCAAATGACATTTACTGTAATGAAAGTAGGTGGACAATGAGGGTTTGAAAGATAAACTTCAAAATAAGCCACAAATTATCTTCTTTGTTGTGGCTATTCCACGAGGCATGATTTAATAGAAAAATCATGTGTTAGTAGTGAAATCATGAACATTAATGGGAAACTACAAACATCTGTAAATCATTTCTCATTGCCACTTGCAGCTGCAAGGACATAGCTTATTGATATGCTTTCAGCAGCAGGAGCCATCAGACAATTGGACTTCAGCCATTGCTCTGTCCAAAAAGCATGGACATGAACAGGTACCCATTGTTGCAACCCCTTGCAAAAAACTAGTGCCCAGACTGCATCCTGAAGCGTATAAATGTGTTGACACAAATTATGGGTGGGGTGGGGTGGGGTGGGGTGGGGTGGGGTGGGGGGGGGGGGAGTGGGGGAGTGGTTGGAGTATAATAGACAGTTGTGATTGATGCAACTGACCATTAAGTTTTTCAGCTGGGCTGGATTCATCCTGTGGAGAGGAGCAGTAGGAGACAAGAAATGGTTGAGCACTCTTTTGAGATCATGATGTTGGTGCAGCTTCACCAGTTGAGTTTTAAATGTGTGGACAAATGTCTCTGCCACTCTGTTGGAAGTGAGGTGGTACAAGGTTGTGCTGTTTTCTGCACATTGATGATGTTGAGTGCATCTGTGAAACATGTGGAAAATTGCTGCTGGCATCTGTCTTGATCAAACAAGGGTAGTACAGAAAGGGTCCTGCGAAATCTAGATGAATGAAACACTGCAGGTATGTCATGTCAGGCCAAGAAAGAAAGTGCTGCCTGCTTGCTTTGACTTTTTTGCACGCTGCAACCGTGTATTCTATATCTTTGCTTTTTGATGAGAATCATACCACAATGACCATGAAGTAATGTCAAAATTGTTGGAGCACTTGCGGAATGGCCACTATGTGTGGCTATTATCTCCTTGGATCAAAAGGACACCACTGTGAATGAACAACTCACATTGGTGATACCAATAGGTCTCAACATCAGGATGTTCAGGAGTCTTGTGATCCCCCGGCCAACCATTCTCCACCAATTGTGTGACTTCTCAAAGGACTGGGTCCTCCAGTGACTGCGGTGTCAAGGGGTAAGCTGGCCACTGGTGCCTTGGCTTCTGCATCAGTATGAAAGTAGACTTCAGGAGCAGCATCAGACTCGGTGTCGTGACCTACTGAGAGATGTGATAGGGTGTCCACAATGGCTTGTTGTGCTGTGGACCAATACCAGGTGTCATAGTGATTCCCTGGGAGGGATGGTGCCCATTTCTGCAGGCATTGGGCATGAGCATTGAACAGTGCTAACAAAGGCTCACGACATGTTAACAGAATAAATTGACATCCTTACACATAATTGTGAAATTTCTTCACTGCAAAAATGATAGCTGTATCTTCGTTTTCAAACTGAATTTCATTTTGCTGTGCCGACCTTAACATCTTGGAAATCTAATGGGGTATTCACATACATGTAAGGAAAGTTGGTTTTCATATGACTCAACTCTGTCTTTGTGAGAAAGAACAGCCCCCAAGCTGTAATTGTCCCTTAACATTCTTGAAAAGGAGCTGAGGTAGTGGTTTGATGGTAGCTGCCACATGAGGAATGAATTTTCCATAATAGTTCAGTGGACCTAAGATGGATTTGAGCTGTTTCGCATCTCTGGGGGCCGATAGGTTTTATGTAGCCTCTACATGATGCAGATTGGGGTGGACCCCTGAAGCACTGAAAACCTGATACAGATATTCTACTTGCAGCTAGAAAAAAACAGCATATTTCCTTATTGCATTTCAAATAAACTCATTGGGACACATTGAACAAGGAGTACAAATTAGTTGCTTGGTCCTATGTATTTTTACCAGTGATCATGAAGCTCACAAACAAAATTTGTGGCTCAGTTGAGGATTTCTTCCCGGGTATGACACAGCATGTTATCTTGGATGGGGAGTCATTGACAGATGTAGAAGTAACTTGAAGCATGCCACAGTGAAGTGCATCGAGACCCTTGCTGTTTGTTTTATGTAAGTAACCTGACAGACAGTATTAATAGCATGTTTTATGTAAGTAACCTGACAGACAGTATTAATAGCAACCTGAGAATTTTTTCAAATGATGAAGCCATATATTACGAGATTCTGTCTGAAAAAAAATCTGCACATATATTTAATGAGATATTGATAAGGTTTCAAAGTAGTGCAAAGATACACAGTTCACTTTAATTCTTCAGAAATACAAAATTGTAAACTTCACAAAAAGGAAATAAAAATGTAATATCCTATGACTACAATATCAGCAAGACACAGTTGACATCAGTCAGCTCATACAAATATCTGGTTGTAACATTTTTTATGGATATGAAATGGAACGATCACATAGAATCAGAAGTGCAGGTGCCAGACTTTGGTTCATTGGTATGATACTGGAAAAATGAAATCAGTCTGCAAAGAAGATTACTTACAAATATAATATAGAATTTGTTCAAGTGTGTGGAACCTATTCCAAATATGAGTCTCAGGGGATATCGAATGTATGCAAAGAAAGACAGCATGTATGGTCAGAGGTTTGTTTAACCCTTGGGAGAGCGTGATGGATATGCTGAAAAACCTGAGCTGATAGACATTTGAACATAATTGTCAACTATCCTTTAAGCCTACTTAAAGAGTTACAAAAACTGTTAAGTGACAGGTCTAGGAATGTACTACAACTTCCAATGTGTCACTCTATAGGGACCATGAGGGCAAGGTCAAACTAATTACAGAATGTATAGTAAAATTGAAGCAGCTATTCCTTCACTCTTCATATGTAAGTGGAAAGGGAAGATCAATAATAAGCTCTACATGGGAAGTACTCTCTGCCAAGCACTTTACAGTGGTTTGCAGAGTATAGATGTAGATTTAATAAGATGTTGTACTACTACTAAAGCCAGAATTACAGAAACTAGAACTGACGTCATTAACAGACCCTGAAAGTTGCATTAGTCAGATCAAGCTTCTGGTAATTTACTAATCATATCTTTCATTTATTAATCATATCTTAACTGAACCTTTATAACCAGAAACTTTAATTCCTTTTAATACTTTAGTGGCTAACCACAAATGTACCTCAGGTTTTGATAATGCTCTTGGAAGACTATGCATGAGTGTAAGCCAAGCCACTGTATTGTAGTAGTAGTAGTAGTAGTAGTGGTGGTGGTGGTAGTAGTTGTATCAGCAGCTTTATTCATTCGTAGATGTCTTTTTACAAGGATATAGGACATGTCAAAGTACTTACAAATTTAGATCAATTTAAAATAAGCTAATTAATATACACATATGTTTACAGACTTCTAGTTAGAGACAATCATTAGATTTACTCCTGGTATACAATACTTTTTTTTACAAATAACTTATTAAATATTTTAATGCCACATTGTTGACTCATGTCTCACTATCAGTCACTGCACACACTATACACACATTGTTTCATAACAATTCACTCACAACACACACACACACACACACACACACACACACACACACACTAGTGATCTCTGGGCCATTTTCTGTACCGCAACTTCCCATTTGCTATCCTGAAAAACTGAGTGAGCATCCCTCCATAATGAGTGAGATGTTGAGCTCAGAAAGAGGAAGAGGTGTTAGTATTGTGCCATACATAGCTTGGGGGTAAGTATTTCTAGAAAGGAAAAAAAAAGAAGGAACAAAACATCAAGTGAAGGTGTTATGTGGAATGTTGGATATTTTATTATCATTATTATTATTATTATTATTATTTATTTGTATAACTCTTTTTTTATCAAACCCCTACTCTGTATTAGCTAAGTAATCCTTCAATGTATAAAGTGTATTGCATAACAGGTACTTTGTAGCTACCTTTTTAAATAAGTGTATTTTTGCAATTTCTTTAATCTCTTTTGGAAATTTATTGTACAGTTTTATTCCTTGGTAGAAATGCTGTTTTGAGTTTTATATTTATTTTTTCTTGGTAAATGTAAGTTGAGTCTATCTCTTGTTGCATGTTCATGGACAGAGCTGTGTGTGCATTAATTACCAATGTTATTTTTGATGTGTACAACTGACGTAAATGTATTCACATGGAACAGTTAAAATCCCCAGTATTTTAAAGAGATCTTTACAATGAGCTTGACTAGCATTTTTGGTTATTATTCTTATAGCTCTTTTCTGGCGTTCTACAGATCGGAGCATGGAATGTCAGATCCCTTAACCGGGCAGGTAGGTTAGAAAATTTAAAAAGGGAAATGGATAGGTTAAAGTTAGATATAGTGGGAATTAGTGAAGTTCAATGGCAGCAGGAACAAGACTTCTGGTCAGGTGAATACAGGGTTATAAATACAAAATGAAATAGGGGTAATGCAGGAGTCGGTTTAATAATGAATAAAAAAAATAGGAGCGCGGGTAAGCTACTACAAACAGCATAGTGAATGCATCATTGTGGCCAAGACAGACAAGAAGCCCACAGCTACTACAGTAGTACAAGTTTATATGCCAACTAGCTCTGCAGATGACGAAGAAATTGAAGAAATGTATGATGAAATAAAAGAAATTATTCAGATAGTGAAGGGAGACAAAAATTTAATAGTCATGGGTGACTGGAATTCGGTAGTAGGAAAAGGGAGAGAAGGAAACGTAGTAGGTGAATATGGATTGGGGCTAAGAAATGCCTGATAGAATTATGCACAGAGCAAAACTTAATCATAGCTAACACTTGGTTCAAGAATCATAAAAGAAGGTTGTATACATGGAAGAAGCCTGGAGATACTGACAGGTTTCAGATAGATTACATAATGGTAAGACAGAGATTTAGGAACCAGGTTTTAAATTGTAAGACATTTCCAGGGGCATATGTGGACCCTGATCACAATCTATTGGTTATGAACTGTAGATTAAAACTGAAGAAACTGCAAAAAGGTGGGAATTTAAGAAGATGGGACCTGGATAAACTGAAAGAACCAGAGGTTGTACAGAGTTTCAGGGAGAGCATGAGAGAACAATTGACAGGAATGGGGGAAAGAAATACAGTAGAAGAAGAATGGGTAGCTTTGAGAGATGAAGTAGTGAAGACAGCAGAGGACCTAGTAGGTAAAAAGACAAGGGCTAGTAGAAATCCTTGAGTAACAGAAGAAATACTGAATTTAATTGATGAAAGGAGAAATTATAAAAATGCAGTAAATGAAGCAGGCAAAAAGGAATACAAACGCCTAAAAAATGAGATCGACAGGAAGTGCAAAATGGCTAAGCAGGGATGGCTAGAGGACAAATGTAAGGATGTAGAGGGTTATCTCACTAGGGGTAAGATAGATACTGCCTACAGGAAAATCAAAGAGAGCTTTGGAGAAAAGAGAACCACTTGTATGAATATCAAGAGCTCAGATGGAAACCCAGTTCTAAGCAAAGAAGGGAAAGCAGAAAGGTGGAGGGAGTATATAGAGGGCCTATACAAGGGCAATGTACTTGAGAACAATATTATGGAAATGGAAGAGGATGTAGATGAAGATGAAATGGGAGATACGATACTGCGTGAAGAGTTTGACAGAGCACTGAAAGATCTGAGTGGAAACAAGGCCCTGGGAGTAGACAACATTCCATTAGAACTACTGACGGCCTTGGGAGAGCCAGTCCTGACAAAACTTTACCATCTGGTGAGCAAGATGTGTGAGACAGGCAAAATACCCTCAGACTTCAAGAAGAATATAATAATTCCGATCCCAAAGAAAGCAGGTGTGAAGATTACCGAACAATCAGTTTAATAAGTCACGGATGAAAAATACTAACACGTATTCTCTACAGACGAATGGAAAAACTGGTAGAAGCTGACCTCGGGGAAGATCAGTTTGGATTCCATAGAAATATTGCAACACGTGAGGCAATTTTGACCCTACGACTTATCTTAGAAGCTAGATTAAGGAAAGGCAAACCTACGTTTCTAGTATTTCTAGACTTAGAGAAAGCTTTTTACAGTGGTGACTGGAATACACTCTTTCAAATTCTGAAGGTGGCAGGGGTAAAATACAGGGCACGAAAGGCTATTTACAATTTGTACAGAAACCAGATGCCAGTTATGAGGGTCGAGGGGCACGAAAGGGAAGCAGTGATTGGGAAGGGAGTGAGACAGGGTTTTAGCCTATCCCTGATGTTATTCAATCTGTATATTGAGCAAGCAGTGAAGGAAACAAAAGAAAAATTCGGAGTTGGTATTAAAATTCATGGAGAAGAAATAAAAACTTTGAGGTTCGCCGATGACATTGTAATTCTGTCGGAGACAGCAAAGGACTTGGAAGAGCAGTTGAACAGAATGGACAGTGTCATGAAAGGAGGGTATAAGATGAACATCAACAAAAGCAAAACGAGGATAATGGAATGTAGTCGAATTAAGTCGGGTGATGCTGAGGGAATTAGATTAGGAAATGAGACACTTAAAGTAGTAAAGGAGTTTTGCTATTTGGGAAGCGAAATAACTGATGATGGTCGAAGTAGACTGGCAATGGCAAGGAAAGCGTTTCTGAAGAAGAGAAATTTGTTAACATCGTGTATTGATTTAAGTATCAGGAAGTCGTTTCTGAAAGTATTTGTATGGAGCGTAGCCATGTATGGAAGTGAAACATGGACGATAACTAGTTTGGACAAGAAGAGAATAGAAGCTTTCGAAATGTGGTGCTACAGAAGAATGCTGAAGATTAGATAGGTAGATCATATAACTAATGAGGAGGTATTGAATAGGATTGGGGAGAAGAGAAGTTTGTGGCACAACTTGACTAGAAGAAGGGATTGGTTGGTAGGACATGTTCTGAGGCATCAAGGGATCACCAATTTAGCATTGGAGGGCAGCGTAGAGGGTAAAAATCATAGAGGGAGACCAAGAGATGAATACACTAAACAGATTCAGAAGGATATAGGTTGTAGTAGGTACTGGGAGATGAAGAAACTTGCACAGGATAGAGTAGCATGGAGAGCTGCATCAAACCAGTCTCAGGGCTGAAGACCACAACAACAACAGCTCTTTTCTGGAGTTTGAAAATTGTGTTGATATTTTGTGCATTTGTTCCCCAAAAAAGAATGCCATAGCTAAGAATTGAGTGTACATATGAATAGTATGTAACTAAAAGACACTGCATGTTACACACTGATGATAGAATTCTAAGGGCATAACATGCTGATGACATTCTGTTTGCCAGTACCTTTGTGTGTTCACACCACTTCAACTGAGGATCAATATTCTTTCCTAGAAATTTTGTGTTTGTTAAACAGTCTATAGAGCTTCCATCTACATTTAATTTAACATTGTCATTTCTCCTCTTAAAACTGAAATTCATGGCATTAGTTTTCTTTATGTTCAATGTCACTTTATTACTTATTGACCAATCATAAACTCCCTTGAGAGTTTCATTTGCTTTCTCGGCAAGGAGTTATCTTGTTTTCTATAATATTGCTGTCATCAGCAAAGAGGATTTTTTTCACCATGAGTAACACTACTGCGAAAGTCATTGATGTATATCAGGAACAGTATTGGTCCTAATGTGTTACCTTGCGGAGGCCCTATATTAATGTATTTTGGCTCTGATAAGTGTTTTACTAAATGTTTAGATCTATTTGAAGTATGTGTTATCTCTACTCTTTGTACCCTATCTGTTAGGTATTGTCGAAACCAGTGATTAGCAACCCCTATTATTCCTAATGCTTCTAATTTATTTAATAGAATTTGTGGTCGACAGTATCAAACAGCTTAGAAAGATCCAAAAATATGCCTGTGACACACTCATCTTTATCAAGAGCATCAAGTACAACTTTTGTGAATTCTACTATGGCTGACTCTATTTTTGCCACTTCGGAAACCAAACTGTGATTCACTTAAAAGATTGTATTTATTCAGGTAATTCATTAATCTGTCCTTCATAATTGCTTCTATTATTTTTGAGAATGGTGACAACAGGGAAATCGGCCAGTAATTTTGTATGTGTTCTGCATTACCTTTCTTAAGCAAAGGTACAACTCTTACCTGTTTTAACGCTCTGGAAATGTCCCTGAAGTGAAGGAATCATTTATTATATTTGTTAAGGGGCCTTGTATAATACCTATGCATTGTTTCATTACACACAATGGTACTTCATCTAAGCCTACTGACTTTTTATTTTTTAGTTTTTGAACAGTTTTACCGACTTCATTCTCTGTGGTTGGAAGTAACATCATTGTATTTAGTGCAACATTATTTACAGGTGTTATATGTGTTTGGGGGAATTTTTGCTGTAACTTCTCTGCAATACTTGAAAAATGCTCGTTTACATAGTTTGCAAAGTGTTGTGGATCATTTTTTACTTTATCTCCCTCCCTTACAAGTATGTTATTCTTTGTTTGTTTACCTCTCCCAGTTTCCTTTTTTATAACATCCCATACTGCTTTGCTTTTATTCTCTGCATTATATATTATTTTGTCATTAAATGACCTTTTTTTGCTGCAATCAGCACCTTCCTGTAGATCTTTTTGTATCTATGATAGAAATTTAAGAATTCTGGATCATTGCGAACCTTTTTCATGGAACTTAGGTGTTTCAGTGTTTCGGAGGACTTCTTAATACCTGCTGTTATCCACCTGTTTTTGTGAGATGTTGATACAGACAAGCATACTTTTGGAAACGCCTTTTCAAAGTTCAATTTAAAAAGTATGGAGAGTTTAGAGACTTTCATATTCACATTGGTTTCCTAATACACTTCATCCCAGCTTTGTTTTTCTAGTTGTTTTGAAAAATCTTTTATTTTGATTTCTGATAGATGTCATTTGTAGGCTTGTAGTTTAGGGAATGATTCTATGCCTGACTTTACTGTTGTTATTTGACAGAAATGGTCTGATAGTATGAGATATTTTACAGCTACATCACATTTTTCCCCATCCATATTTGTGACCACATGGTCAGTTACTGATGAAGTCGTTGTGGTAACCCTTGTTGCACTATTGACTAATAGGGACATGCCAAAACTTTGAATTATATTTATGAGGGTGCTGCTGGATTCATTTATGATGTTAGTGTTGATGTTAATGCCCCCACACAGAATTATGTTGACCTTTGTACTTGAAACTTTATCTAGAACTTCTGTTAACTTATTGAAAAAAGTGTCCACACTACCACTGGGAGATCTATACACACACAAAATGATTAATTTCTTGGTGATATCAAGCTCTGTTAATTCAATAGCTGATATTCGAAGTGTTTGTCTTCACTTACGGTAATGAGGTCACGTCTTGATTTGAACTGTGTTCCTTTTCTGATATAAATGCATGATTCTCCACCCCTTGAAGTAGTTCTGCAGTAAGAGTCTGCCTTTTCATACAGTGATAATACTACCTGTTGGATTTCTGTGTATCTACACCAGTGCTCAGTAATACAAACTACTGTGCAGTTCAAAGATTGCAGCTCAACTTCTAATAGTTGTATTTTATTTTTTATAGATTGCATGTTTTGATGGAGGATTGTCAAGTCTGTGAAATGCCCCATGTTACTCTTTCCAATGGTTTGTTTTTCTTTGTGACATCTGGTATATGTGATATTTGAGGTGTTAAAATCTGTCTTGTGAGTGATTGTTTCAGTATTTTTTAAAGTGCTGGAGATACTCTTTAGGCAGGGGAGCCTGTTGTCTGGATTTATCCTAAAAAAAGGCCTACTTTTCCTACATATGACAACAGGTATCTGACCATGTGTGGCCCAAGATCCACCCCCTACACTTTCATGAATCAGCTGTACCAATCTTCCTTTCCCAGTCCTGCTTAGGTGTAGGCCATGCCTAGTGAAACCCCATCTGTTGGTAGTCCCAACGGGCACCAGAGAAACATGTAGCTCGTGTTTTGACAATGCTCTTGGAAGACTATGCATGAGTGTAAGCCAAGCCACTGTATTGCTTAACGTGGGGTCCAGTTACCAGTTGGAAACCAGACAGTGTTTGTGTGAATTCCTGTCTTCCTGCTCGTTGTTGTATGCTGCCATCTGTTGTACGCTGCCAGCTTTTAGAGTTTCTTCAAAAGAAAAAAAATACCAAACTCTAAACCACTTTAGTGGTTGATTTAATCACTGTGTGCTTGTGTTGTTGGATTTGTATTTGGACTTTCTAGTTTTTATCATCTTATAATTCTTCTCACAAATATTCGCCTCCAGGAAGAATAATATGGAAGGATAGGAAAAAAACTGTTTGTCTACAGGCTACCAAGGCTACAACAAATACTATTTTTTTAAATATCATGAGACTAGGAATTCTAAGAAAGGAACACATGTATGTAATGGAGATCTTTGCCTCCCCTTAATCCTCACAACAGATGTGTTACTCTTATCCTGCAGTTCCAAATGCTGGGAAAGTGTTATGGAATGTTTCCTCACCTAACTTATTACTCAATTACCGAATAGTAGAGCAGAGCATGGTGGACACAGCACAAGAAAAATGCTCACACTTGTTTGAGGAACACATCTAATTACTGATTATGCAACTACAGTGAAAAACATACAAAATAGTCTTGCAATTCATAAGTTCTGAACAAAGTCACTCGCTAGCATGGGTGGTGCTGGAAAATGGTGCAGCACAGTAGAAAATGTCGATGCCAAGCAAGGTGGCAGTCTCATCCCAAGTTTCACCAGCACAATGATAATCCAACATAAGGCATAAATTAACAGTCTTTGGCAGAAAATGCAGCATGAAAAACCAATACAGACCCAGCTGCATAGCAGGGGTAGAGATGGCATGACACGGGTATCTCTGAAAGCTTCACTGTTCGTGTTGCCACATGGCATGTCCCTAACAGTGTGAGTGTGGAGCAGGAAGCAGTGTTGACACCCTGAGGAGAAGATAGAAACTGGTCGAAGCTAGGTCAGCGGAAGTCTCACGTTGACTGAACTATTGTTTTCTACTTGTAGCCAGCGACCATAGTGTGCTGGTATCTGGTCACATGGCAGGATTGAAAGCTTGAGATGGAAGTAACACAAGAAGGAAGAAACTCTTTACCTTAACAATGGCTGTTATGAGCTAGGGACGTACAAAACTGCTAAGACAGCTATGTGACGAAAGGCCATCACAGTGTCATTTACTTCTGTGTGGCAGTATGAATGTTTTTGCCTCCTGCAGCTATGTACTGCTCATGAATACTGTTCCATAATTTTATATTATCTCTGTTGTACTTAATTTTAGTCCCAGTTTCTGAGAAAAGCAATGGTCTTTCAAGATTTTCATGTACTTCTTTGATTCTTATTACAGGAGGCAGAAACTAATGCTATTCCAGATGATCCTGCCAAGGATCTCAACTTTCGTGAACCATTGATAGATTCATTAAGGGCACAGAAAGATGAAGTAAGTTTTTTGCCAAATACATTTTGGTTTATTATTGTCTCATTTCATCTGTTATGTCTCTGTTACAAACATTTTTATTTTTTGTTAGGAGCTTGAACGATACCGCCAGGAAGCTGAGAAAAGACAACAACACCAACAAAACTAATAAAAAAACAGGTGCAGTTGAAGATGGTATTACAGGCTGGGTGCAAGAGTGAAGTAGCTCCAGGTGGTTCTGAGATGAGATAATATGTTCTCTTAGCTGCGTCAGTATTGATCTTCCAAGCTTTGTTGGATTTCAGTCCAGTAGGATCCCATGGAAAAAGTACTAATATGTGTGATGGTTCAAGAAATTAACACTGGTCATAGTACTGCTAAGATTATAAAACATGAGGAAATTAGGTACAGGTAAAATGTGTGTGAATATATGCCCACAGAGATTAGAGAGGAAAAATTGTAGTTGATATTAAAATTAAAACTAATTGTATAAAAGAAAAGTTGAAGGTAGATAAATTCACAATGACACAGTGGGATGGCCTGTACTTACTTTCAGCAGATGCATCTCAGTAAAACCTGGACAAAATAAGTAAAAATAGTTCTCCAACCTTCACAATGTACTCAGTGTGAGTCTTAACCTGTGTTCTGAATGACATGCCACCCTCCCACCATTTCCAATCATCCCCAGTGAGTTTTTCTTTCCTCTACTGAAGAAGGAACTCATGATGCAGAACTAAGAGTACTGTTTCAATTCGTTTTTCAGTGGTTTTGTTGTGTGTATTGGGACTTGTACGTCTTGAAAATAAGTACTGTTGAGGCCATCTGTCTTTTTATTAAGTTAAAATTGTCACACACAAATGAAATAGAGATTTGTAATTCATTAATCAGTGCAGTGCATGGATGTTTTATGTCACTTCCTGCTCTACTTAAATTTCAGCAGAAAGATATAACTTTTTTTTTATCAAAACTCATTCTGTATCACAAAAGTCAAAATTAAATAAAACCACAGTTAAAAATATATGAAACATTTGTATAGTATAACCAAGAATTAAAAATATTAAACCTTCCAGTATTACGTGAATGTAAAAATGCATATACTCACAATAAGACACCAGGAGTTGTCTTATAGACACAAGAAAAGAAACATTAACTCTGATGTTCTCTTCCTGAAAGAGGACAATAATTGAGATATTGGGAAAATATGCCCCAGATTTGTCAAAATACATGATCAACCTTTCTGCTGCTTTTATATCCAAACCTTGCTTTGTATCCTCTATACTTCTATCAAGAGCTGTATGTCTGAACTATTTGTTTATAGATGTGTTTGATAACTGTGACACAATTACCATTTCACAACATTTTATTATTAAAATTACAAACTCTCACATGAATAAGTTATGTTTACTGAGTGTTTGAAGAAATTTATTGAAGTAAAGCTTACACCATTGTAAACAAGTGACAATGTAAATTTTTTGAAGACCACAAAGGTAAAAAAAGAAAGAAGATTAATCATATGTCCCTTTGATAAAAAGTTCATTAAAGCTAGAGTGCAAGCTCGAATTGTGGAAGATAGGAAAGTAAATTGGCCATGCCCCTTCAAAGGAACCATCCTGGAATTTATTCTAAGCTATATAGGGAAATCATGGCAACATAAATGTGGATAACAGGTTAGAACTTTGAACCGCTGTACTCATGAATGATAGTCTTCCCACTTAGCACTGTCCTACCATGCTCAGTTACCAAAAAGACATGCAATTGTTCTGACATTAAGTGTACCACTGCAGCAGTCTGCAGGCCCATTAATGTATTCATATTGTTGGATTTTTGTATGTATTCATCTAGGTATCTTATGTGTGTGTACATTTACATTTACTTTCTCTTTTTTTTCTATCACACTTGTTTATCACCCATTAATCAAATGTTTTATTTTCTGCTTTGTGCACTTCAACACCCCCAATAATCACTGAAGCCAGAGTCTAACCTTAAGTTTTCTTACATACACGTCAATAAAAATGAATTTGGTCCACATCTCTTCTTTCTCCAACTACTTTTATTTATTATCAATGAAATGAAGAGATTCTTATTTAAATTTGTTTCAATGCCACTACAAATTGACTGCACTTTTTATTGCACTCAGTGGTCATGACAACATATTACGCAGCAGCAACTTATCTATTGTGTGGGTCTGACTTATTTTAATTAGCTTCTTAGTGAAATCTGCAATTTTAGTGGTTTCATTTTATTTTGCGTATAATTATTTACTTTTGATCACTGAGTCTTTTTCAGACTTTGTTGTATAATAGTTTCTCTTCAAGCAATTAAGGTTGCACTTCACAAAACTTAAAATGCTGAAATCATATATAAATGTTCATTTTATATGTATGAACATATTCATAAATGATTATTCCACACAGATAATATTATGACATTCTTTTATTCATGCAAGAACACAACTCCGTAACTTAGCATATGCGTGTTCTTTACAAGCTGAGAAGAGCAAATGATAACATTTATTAAGTACAGGCTTATTACACTTGCACCTTAAGTCACTACATAAATAGCATTGTGTACAAATGTGGCAACCAGCAACAGATCAGATTCATAGGAATTAAATAAAAATTTATTGATATGTTATGTTGTGGTTGTACTGTTTCTTTCAAGAAGTTTATTAGTATGGACTTTATTGATCTTGCGAGGTGTCCCATCTCAATGTGAATTCTGTGTATATGACAAGAACTCAAGAAACAGTCGAGTGAGACTTTGACAAAAATTTCTCTTATAGGCACCAAGAGAGCAAATTCAACAGCTACTTCGCTAGAATAGCTAAAACTTCAGTGCACACAAAGTAATTTCAACACAAATCAGCAGCCAATAGGAAACAAAATCAACACCTGTAACTTACCAGTGTTTATTAGAAATATAAGGAGGGAAATAACAGTAAAGGTTAAATAACAACTATAATATATGTAGTCAGCAGGAATTGATGGTATACAAACCAGGATCTTACAGATTTCCATCCAAAATATGATCGAGCATCTTACTCTCCTATGCAAGTGCTCACCATAATCGGATATTTAGAATTCTTTCCTTCTATGGAAGCTGAAACTGTTGATAGGAGGAGTTTCACTGCCTTGCCATGGGCAGTGGTGAATTCAGAAGCGGACTCTCACACTATTTGAGCATGAGCAGAACCAACAACAGCTGATATAAGAATCCACAGGCCCAATAACAATCATTCCACTATCCTCCAGAGTTAACTATGCTCTGCTAATGTATATGGACTAGCCAGCTCAACCTGAACTGAGATATTCTCCATTTTCCAGATAATATTTAAGGCTATTACCATTACGCTTTGCAGCAATGTGCATGGCTCAAGTATAAGTTGCTAGTTCAATTCCAGTTAACTTCCAATAAGCAAATTAGTGCTCATTTACATGTTTTGTGGGGTTGTAAAAGTGTTTGTCAATACACCTAATTGATTGTTAAGTTGTGTTACTTATTGCTGCTGATATAGAAGGATATCCTTTCTTTGCTATTAAAAACAACAAAAATAATACATATTGATAAAACTGATGATAAAGTGATGAACTGTTTTTGCATCACATAATCCTCCTCTTTGTCCATAGTATAGGAAAAAGTAATGTACAACAAATTAATAAGGTTCACTGACACAAATGGAACTTAATTCATTCTCAACATGGTTTTATAACCCAGAGAACTACTGATACATTTACATTAGAATGCATTTAAACTATTTTGAAAGTAATTGATGGAAAACAGCGGGTGTATTCTTGGACTTAACCAAAGAGTTCAACATGGTACAGCATTACATTCTCCTGAACAGGACTGAATGTTATGGCATTATGTGGCTATCAAATAAATGCATTCATTCATTTTTAAGTAACTGCAAGTAAAAAGTAAACATAAGACTTGCAAAAGTAACTCTGTTTCAGTATCTGAGGATGAAGGTTTGAAGTTTTGTGGGATAAAATTCTTGAGTATAATACACTGAAGAGCCAAAGAAACTAGTACACCTGCCTGATATCATGTATGGCCCCCGAAAGCACACAGAAGTGCTGCAGCATGATGTGGCATGGACTCAACTAATGTCTGAAGTAGTACTGGAGGGGACTGACACCATGAATCCTGCAGGGCTGTCCATAAATCCGTAAGAGATTGAGGGGATAGAGATCTCTTCTGATGAGCTTGTTACAAGGCATCCCAGATATGCTCAATAATGTTAGTGTCTGGGGAATTTGGTGGCCAGCAAAAGTGTTTAAAACAAGAAGAGTGTTCGTGGAGCCACTCTTTAGCAATTCTGGAATGTGTGGGGTGTTGCATTGTCCTGCTGGAATCGCCCTAGTCCGTTAGAATGCACAATGGACATGAATGGATGCAGGTGATCAGACAGGATGCTTACATATGTGTCACTTAGAAGTATCAGGGCCCCCACGTCACTCCAACTGCATACAACCAACACCATTAGAAAGTCTCCACCAGCTCAAACAGTCTCCTACTGAGGTGCAGGGTCCATGGATTCATGAGGTTGTCTCCGCACCCATGAAGATCTATCCATTCGATACAATTTGAAACAAGACTCATTGGACCAGGCAACATGTTTCCAGTCACCAACTGTCCAATGTCGGTGTTGATGAGTCCAGGTGAGGTGTAGAGCTTTGCATCAAGGGCACATGACTGAGCCTTCGGCTCCGAGTGCCCGTGTTGGTGGTGTTTCTTTGAGTTGTTCACACATTGACACTTGAGGATGGCCCAGCATTGAAATCTGCAGCAGTTTGCAGAAGTGTTGCATTTCTGTCACGTTGAACAATTCTCTTCAGTCATCATTGGCCCCGTTCTTGTAATATCTTTTTCTGGCCGCAGCGATGTTGGGGATTTGATGTTTTACTGGATTCTTGATATTCATGGTACACTCGTGAAATGATTGTATGGGAAAATCAACACTTCAATGCTATCTCAGAGATGCCATGTCCCATCGCTTGTGCGCTGACTATAGCATCACGTTCAAACTCATTTAAATCTTGATAACCTGCCATTGTAGCAGCAGTAACTGAGCTAACAACTGTTCCAGACGCTTATTGTGTTATAGAGGCATCACCGGCTGCAGCACCATATTCTGCTTGTTTACATATCTCTGTACTTGAGTATGCATGCCTATACTGTTTTCTTCAGTGCTTCAGTGTCTATTACAATCTTGACTTGCATATACTGAGCAAGGTAGAGCCATTTTGAAAAGGCCTACCATAGTTCAATAGCCTTGTTTGAAAGCTGCTATGAAAAGTAGGAAAATATTTTTCCTTACCAAGACTGAGCGAGGTGGTTCAGTGGTTAGCACACTGACCTTGCATTTGGGAGGACAATGGTTCAATCCTGCATCGAGCCATCCTGATTTAGTTCTCCATGATTTCCCTAAATCATTTCAGGCAAATGTCGGGATGATTCCTTTGAAAAGGCATGGCCAACTTCCTTCTCCAATCTGATGGGACTGATGACCTCGCTGTTTGGTTCCCTCCCCTAAATCAACCAGCCAGCCTTACAAAGATCGACAGGATACAAATTGCAGAGTATCTGAGTAGTCAACATCAAATATTCATTGCCGAGGTTGAAGATGTAGAGCAGAAATGGAAAAAAGTAAAAAGCATTGTTGAGTAAGCCCTAGACAAGTACTTTCTGAGCTAGATTTAAGGGATGGGCCTTGTTGTTAGAAAACTGACACAGAGTGTCATCACAGATTCAAGAGAAGTCAAAACCTAGGAGACAAAAAAAAGCTGAATGAAGTGAAAATGAACATAAGGAGAACAATGATGGAAGTGTTCAATGACTTTGAAAGTTAAATTTTCATTTAGCAGTTTGAAATCATTTATTCAGTCACTCAGTGACCATGCAAGGGCCAAAATGGAACATAAGAGAGAGAAGGCTGAAACACTGAATTTGGTTTTCCAAAATTGTTTCACTCTGGAATATCATAATACAGTCTCTCCTTTCAATCATTGTATGAACATCAAAATGACAGTTACTGAGATAGTTGATCGCACAGTAGAAAAGCATCTACAGTCACTTTGCAGTGGAAAGGCATCAGGACCAGATGAGATTCCTGTAAGATTCTACAAAGATTATGCAGAAGAATTTGCTCCACTTCTAGCAACAGTTGAGCATAGTTTGCTGGAGCAATAAAGGGTACCTAGTGACTGGAAAAAAAAGTGCAGGTCATTCCCACTTTCAAGAAGGGTTATAGGACAGATGCACATAATTATAGACACATATCATTGATGTCAGTCTGTTGCAGAATTGTGGAACATGTTTTACGCTTGAGAATTATGACATTTTTGGGGAATGAAGATCTCTCCTAAATGGTCTCCACGAACAGAGATCTTGCGAATCTCTGCTCACTCTGTTTCTCCTTGAGATTCATAACACTGTAGACATCAGCACTCTGGTTGATGCTGTGTTCCTTGACTTCAGGAAGGCATTTGACACCATCCTGCATTGCTGTTTAGTGAAAAAAAAAATTACAAGCATACCCAGTATCAAACCAGATTTGTAACTGGATTCAACACTTCCTTGCAGATAGGGCTTAACACATTGCTCTTAATGGTACAAAAATAGACAGATACAAAGGTAATTTCTAGAAAACCCGAAGGAAGTGTGATAGAAACATTACAGTTTACAGTGTATATAAATGATCTAGTAGAAAACATTGAAATCCCTTTAAGACTGTTTTCAGATCATGCAGTTGTGTATAAGGAAGTAGTAACACCAGAAGACAGTATCAGTTTGCAAAATGACCTACAGAGAATTGGTGAATGGAGCAGTGTCTCCCAGTTCGCCCTGAACATAAATAAATGTAACATATTGTGCATGAGTAGCGAAAGAAATCCACTACAGTATAACTATCTATTGATGACAGATTGCTGGAAACAGTATCTACCGCAAAATATCTTGGAGTAACTTTCCAGATCAATCTTTAGTAGAGTGACCACATCAAACAATAGTAGGAAAAGCAGATGTCAAACTGAGATTATAGGAAGAATCGTAACAAAACGTAACTCATCCACAAAAGAAGTGGCTTACAAGACACTTGTTTGACTGAATCTTGTGGACTGCTCATCAGTCTGGGACCTTAACCAGGTAGGACTGATAGAAGAGATCTAGAAGATCCATCCAAGAGCACCATGTTTCATCACAGGATCATTTCCTTGGGCAAGAGCATTACAGATATGCTCAACAAACTCCAGTGGGAGATGCCACAAGAGAGGCGTTGTGCATCGTGGAGAGATTTACTATTAAAATTATAAGAGTGTACTTTCTGGGAAGAGTCAGACAACATATTACTTCCTCCCATGTACATCCCATGAAATGACCACATTGAGAAAATTTGATATACAGAGGCTTACTGACAATCATTCTTCCCATGCACCATTTGCAAGTGGAATAGGGAAGTGGGCAATGAGCTACTGGTGTCAGAAGTACACTTAGACACAGACTGTCATGTGGCTAGTGGAGTATTGATGTGGTTGCAGTAGAAACAAGGACAGGTTTATCAATGGTTTAAACAGAGATAAATTCATGTTGAGATACAAAAGCTGCATAAAGCCAAGGTGCACATGAGGAGAGCAACACAAGAAGTTTCCAATTAATTCAATAGTAAAATTCTTATATATAATCTAAAGAATAGTGTCAAATAGTTATAGCCTTATGTAAGATTGATAAACGAACCAAAGTCATCTCTCCAGTCACTCACTGATGATACTGTCACCAAAAAGAAGTTTGAGAGAGAGAAGACAAAAATTCTCAATTTCATTTTCTGAGGAAGTTAGCCCTGCACATTCTCCTTTCAATCATGCACAATTACCAAAATTACAGAAACTGAGACAAGTGACTACAGAATAGAAAATCAACTAAAACCACTTAATAGGGGAAGGCAGCTGGAACTGATAGTTATCTTTATGATTCTATGCAGATTATGTGTATACAGCTCAGTACAGTTGCAACTATACATCCCTCATGGCTTAGAACAGTGAATTAGTATTTAGGCTTTATTTTTGACAACTGACACTATGATGTGGGGGAGAGGAAGCTCGGCAGGTGGAAACTGTTGTCCCTTTTACAAAGTGTACAAAGGGAACAGCACTGGTCACAAACAGATGATAATAGTGGCCTCCTACATGTCTTGACATCTAATGATGAAGTATTCTTTTCAAATAGATTGTTCCTGATTTTTAGGTTTCCATACCTCACTCAGTAAAAACAGAAACCTTAAAGGACCACTGTCTGTCTGTCCATCTGTTAAGACCCTTTTTTCTCTGGAGTGGGTATGGGGAATCAAATTGAAATATATGTCAAATGCTATGATCTGTGGTTCCTTGGTCGTGTAAGACATTCAAGCTTCTAAGTCAATACAGTCAAAAGATACAGCCACTTATGTCACATATTTTATACTCGCAAACTCATTTATCAAAACCTGTAGAATACTCAACACTTTAATAAGTCTTGGCAACATTATGTATTCACTCAATATGCCTTACGCTTCCAGTGCTACAAAAATACAGAAACTGGTATCAGTGAAGAAACATCATGGTAATACCAACAGATGTACATTACTCATTGAAATGAAGCACTCACCAGAAATGGGTCTGTCCAATATGGATAAAAAGTATCTAGTCAACATTCAGTGCTGACAAGCAAATGCAAACTGATTTTATGGTACAATGATAGTGTGAAGTGAGGAAAGCTACTTGGTGGCATTACAATTGTAGCAGTTATGAAACATCGTAATGTAATAATAATGAACAGTCAATGAGGATACTGAGCATTAACAGACAGTAATTTTCCTTCCTTCATCTTTTAAATAATACATCTAATTTCACATTATATAAACCAACTGTAGAAGCTCAGTGCATAAAAAAATATAATGCAATTAAACCAAATCAGTAATGTAATGTAAAACAAAGATTAAAATAACAGAAAGTACAGAGAGTGGGAAACTAAATTCATGGATGTAAATGTTTATATGTCGATTCCTGCTTACAGTCAGTAGTGAAAATACGACAAAATATTGAATTTCCTAAAATACTCATTTCTTACACAATTGAAAAAGCTCCTGAAATATTTATACATGAATAAAGCTCAAAAGTAAAAAAAGTTGTATTACGTGTATGTGGTAACTTGTATATATCAGAAAACTGTAAACATGAAATGCAAAATTCTATTATATAACCTGTGGCAATAAGTTTTGATCACCACTATCTACTTTCCTATACAAAGGATTGAAGATCAGGCTATATTAATTGCTTCACTTTGCACTATCACTGTAGTGTAAAATCAATTTGCACTTGCTTGTCAGCACTGAAGGTTGACTAGATGCCTCGTCTTCATATTGGGCAGCACAATTTGGGCTATTACAAACAGATGATAACTATTTATGGTGGTTTCTATATTTAAATGTATGATGTATATCGTTTGGCATTACAATAATCTTCCTTCACTTACACTACGTGATCAAAAGTATCCAGACATCCCCCAAAAAATACGTTTTTCATATTAGGTACGTTGTGCCACCACCTACTGCCGGGTACTCCACATCAGCGACCTCAGTAGTCATTAGACATTGTGAGAGGACAGAATGGGGCACTCTGCGGAACTCACGGACTTCGAACGTGGTCAGGTGATTGGGTGTCACTTGTGTCAAACATCTGTACATGAGATTTACAAACTCCTAAACATCCCTAGGTCCACTGTTTCTGATATGATAGTGAAGTGGAAATGTGAAGGGGTACATACCTCACAAAAGCGTACAGGCTGACGTCATCTGTTGACTGACAGAGACCATCGACTGTTGAAGAGGGTCATAATGTGTAATAGGCAGATGTCTATCCAGAACATCACACAGGAATTCCAAACTGCATCAGAATCCACTGCAAGTACTTTGACAGTTAGGCGGGAGGCGAGAAAACTTGGATTTCATGGTCAAGAGGCTGCACACGATTCAGCACCTGTTCATAAAGCACGGCCTGTGGCGGAGTGCTGCAAATACAATCAGCAGATATGGCTGTCTGTTAAGACCCTTCTCAGTAATGAATAGAGGTATCAAGTGGAAATTTTTATCTCATACTAAGGCCTACCGTCTCTTGGCAATGTAAAAATTCAAACTTGTATGTCAATGGAATCAAAAGATATGGCAATTTATGTCACATATTTTGATACTCGCAAACTCGCTTATCGAAACCTATAGATGAAGTATCTACATACATAATAAAGTTTCTTGAATAATAACTGCTTGGCTGCTCTTGGAAAAAAATTATTTAATGACTGGTTTCATAGCCTAGAAGCCCCATCATCAGGTTAAACATTGTAAATCATGACATTAAAGTTGCAACGTGTACTGGACAGAACACTCATTGTCTATGCATAAATGGTGTGATTAGCCATTTATTTATAATTTAGTTACAGACAAGGAATGTTTGGTTCTGTCCATGTTGTCTGTCATCATTCACCACATTTAACCTGATGATGTGACTTCTAGGCTGTGAAACTGGTTGTTAAATAATTTATTTACAAGGGCAACAAGTGGTTATTATTCATGATGTCTTTGTATGGCTGCAGTTGTCCCTCACACAAGATAGTGCACAATAAAGTTTGTACAGAAACCTCAGAGTGGAAGTCCTACTTGCACTTGTCCAGATTTTTTGTTGGTGTTCAAGTCAGTTCATTCACCATATACAACATTATGTTTCTGTAAGATTCCTTAGATTGGTATATAAACATGGTCAATGGATCACTAACTAGTTGCAATGAACCAGGAAAATAACCTAAACTACTAAAAGCAAAAGTTAAACTTTTACCATAATAATACAAGTTATACGATTAATATCAAAAGTCATTTGAAAATAGACAGTTTTCATGTATAATCCAGAAACCACCAGCAGTGGCAATTTCTTAGTAATATTTTCACTAGCCTAAAATAAAAAAATTCATTGTCAGTATACTGAATCAGACTTGTTAGCTAATTGCAACATCATTAATATGTACTACAACTTATGCCTGTCATAATCTTGCTTACAGTTTCTTCTTATCTCTTTGTTTTCTGCTGAATATGGAGCTATTTGAAAGTTCCAAAAGAGTGAGATTCAATCACATTTCAGAATGTGTGGCAGCCTTGCTACAGTTCTCCCTCTTTCCACAAATGGTAGCTGCAGCTTATGTTACAGGTAATGCCAAACAAAATTAATAAAGCTATGTACATATTCTCTTTCAGTCACTTTTGTCATAAAGAGTGGTTGGTTATTTGGTACACACTTCTTTGAAGTGAGATATTTTCATTGTATGTGCTGTCTGGATCATGTGATGAAATATTGTATCACCTAATCAGAAAAATGTAATAAAAATTTGTTTACATCTGCCTATGCTTTGCATTCTTTATATATTTTGAAAAAATTTAACTTTTTTATTATGTACTCATTTGTTCTTTCATCTTAGCATAAAGAAATAGCGAAAATGAAATTTTCACTCTGCACAAGATTGTGCACTGATAAGAAACTTCCTGGCAGATTCAGGGAGGATGTAGGCAAAATTGGTCAAAAATGACAAAAAAAAAAAAATTGCCACCAGATAGTTCTGTAGCATGTTAGAAATACTGTCTCCAGTTTTCACACATTAATCTGAACTACAAATGATAAAAAAGCTGTCTTTTTTCAATCACTGTGCAGTGCCACACCCACTTTTCTAGATGACACTCTTCTTGTTTGGGATGTTTTATTACTTCCTGCTGTCATAAAAGCATCGAGAGTGTAGAACACTGTGGACCCATTTACATCGTCTTATCTTTGCCTTCCACTGTCTATCTTTGGCAGCTGTCATTGTCTGTGATGCAGAAGTATAAACATTTCAGTTCTGCTGTTAGTGTGAGAATTACGACTGTGTTCAAGCTTCCTTTGTATGATTTACCATTTAAAATGCCAAGATATACTGGTAAAGTGTTGAAGAAAGTGGCTATAGCTCACCACAGTTTCTACAAGTGAGTTGTCATAATTAGGCGGATGATAACTGTGAAGCTAAGATGACGAGCAGTTCATAGTAGAAACTTGGAACTGGTGTAGAGTTTCAGTCCACTAAAGACGAAGTGAATAGTGGTTTTAGGATAATTGATTTAGAGATTATGTGTTCTATTATTAGAAAATCGTGTACATGTGGTAACTATGGCAATAAATCTTTAAGATTATATGACAGCAATGACAGAGATGGTATTGTGTGTAAGACACACTTGTTTTGTGTCAGCTGTCAAACTGACATTCAATTGAAAACATCAACTGCTAAGAATTGGGTGTCTGAAGCCAACGTAAAATTCTGCTATGGGATGAGATGTGTTGGTGTTGGAAGGGAAGGTAGCAATTTGTTTTGTGCAATAATGAAAATGCCTTCTCTGTCTGCCTCATACTCAACACTAAACAATCATGTTCTGAATGCCTTGGAAACAGAATGCAATAGCAGTTTGTCAGCAGCAGTGAAAGAGGCAGTTTTATTGAACAAAGACATTCAGACAGAAGTAAATGACCCTTTGTCTTCTACATATCTATGTGTTTCAAGTGATAGCTCATGGATGAAAAGGAGTTCCACCTCCCTACACGATGTTTCATCAGTTATAAATGTTGACACAGGAAAAGTTTTGGATTTGCAGGTTATGTCCAAATATTGCTCTATTTGTGCACAGAGGAAGACATTAGACTATAAGAAAGAAGAGAGACAATGGCCATTGAAACACAAAATAATTTGTAGCAAGAATTATGATGGTTATAGTGATGACATGGAGTCAGCAGGAATGAAATTAATATTTCATTGTTGCGAAATGAGGCACGGAGTTAGATGTGTGAAATATCTCGGTGACGGAGATTCTAGTGCTTTTAAAACTGTTGTAGAAAGCAAGCCATATGGAAGTGGATGCAACATTGAAAAGCTGGAGTTAGTGGGGCCAATTCAGAAGAGGATGGGTGGGAGACTTCTGAAACTGAAATGAGAACAAAAAGGTGTAAAACTCAAAGATGGAAGGCCACTGGGTGGGCCACAATGCCTGACTGACAAAGAGATCCACTATTTGCAAATATATTATGACAAAGCAACAAGGTGAAACGCTGAAGATTTGTAGGCTATGCAGAAGGCAGTGTGGACAATATTTTTTCACAAATTGTCAACTGATGAGAAGCCAATACATGAATTGTGTGATACATCCTGGTGCAAATATAAGCAGGCAAAAGCAGAAAACAAAACCTATTCACATAAACACAGTCTTCCTGAAGCAGTCTTAACACGAAAAAGCCAACATTTTAGTTTCTAACTCATCTGTATTTGTTAGAGAAATGTATCCATGGTGGAACACAAAACCTGAATAGGAGCTTCAACAGTCTCATATGGAAGAGATGCCCAAAAACAACGTTTAGCTCATCTACTGTTGTTAAAATTGCCACATATGATGCATGTCTGGTGTTTAATGATGGTAACTTTGGAAGAATAAGGACACTTACTGGACTAGGATTTATTGCAGGTTGCTTCACCAAGAAGCTATTGAAGAAGATAGATACTGTGTGTCTTGCACGTTTTGAACTGTCTGTGAAGGATATAGCCAAAAGGGCATGCCAGAAACATCGGATAAAAAGGACACAGGTACATGAAGAGCAAGAAGACCAAATTTATGGTTCTGGCCAACAATAAGGTGCTAATGTGTGGTGTAAATGCTTATAAAATCTTTTATGCAAATTTCCCGGAACTTTCATTTTTCAGTGTATAAGGAACATTTTCCCCTGAAGGATTGGAGATAGGAAAGTGAAATTTTCTGTACTATAACACAACTTCCTGTGGTACAAATTTTTTCTAAGTGTATTTCTGTCAAAATTATTTACTTTTCTGTGAAATTGAAATTGCTTTGTTTCATACGCATAATTTTTTAAAATAAATTGTTAGAGCTCTAAAACTGATATTAAAAAACTGTTACACATGGTCAGCCGCGGTGGTCTAGCGGTTAAGGCGCTCAGTCCGGAACCGTGCGACTGCTACGGTCGCAGGTTCGAATCCTGCCTCGGGCATGGGTGTGTGATGTCCTTAGGTTAGTTAGATTTAAGTAGTTCTAAGTTCTAGGGGGCTGATGACCACAAATGTTAAGTCCCATAGTGCTCAGAGCCATTTTTTTTGTTACACATGTTTGCTTATCTGATTACTAAGAATTACCTGCAACAATATGAAAGTTGTAAGTAAAGTAATTTTTCTGAAAATATTCCTTGTGTAATAGCATGTGTTGTGAAAATTTCCAACAATGCCATGATCAAATTTTCGAGAAAAGAAATTGAAAAAATTCAAGAATTTAGCCTGTAGCATAATTATCTCACATGCAAAATTTGATTGTATTATCTTTCAAACATCAGAAACTGTGTTAGATTATGAAAACATGTCCATTTCCACCTACGTCCTCCCTTAAAGCTGTGTGCCGAATCAAGACTCGAACATGGGACCTTTGCCTTTCGCGGGCAAGTGCTTTATCCTCTAAGCTACCCAAGCATGATTCATGACCTGTCCTCACAGCCCCAATTCTGCCAGTACCTCGTCTTCTACTTTCAAACTTCACAGAAGCTCTCCTGCAGACCTTGCAGAACTAGCACTCCTGGAAGAAAGGATATTGTGGAGTTTGAGTCTCAGTCTGGCACACAGTTTTAATCTGCCAGGAAGTTTCATATCAGTGCACACTCCACTGCAGAGTAAAGATTTCATTCTGGAAACATTCCCTAGGCTGTGGCAAAGCCATGTCTCCACAATATCCTTTCTACCAGGAGTGCTAGTTCTGTAAGATCTGCAGGAGGGCTTCTGTGAAGTTTGGAAGGTAGGAATTGATCACACTGATATTTGTCACTGAACAACAGTTACACATGTGTTGTAAGTACAAAGATCTGTTTACAGTGGATATTGCTACTTGTGATGGAGTTCACAGAATTTTTAATCTACCAGTCTACATTATTTCGAAAAAGTGTTCCTAATATTATTTTAACTTTGAATCTGTGGTTATACACAAATACTTTATCTATGCCTGACAGGAGTCTGCTGAAGTGCTTTAATTAGTGCATAGGACTCACTCTGTACCTACCCAAGAGGAAAGGTCTACTTCTTTGTGGAAATTATTTTTGTGCCCTGTGTTGTTGTAATGTTGAAGTGCAAGTGAAACTGATTTTTCATCATTAGAAATAAATATTATTAACAGGTCAATGAACTGGAAAATGAGAGTAAGAATACCTGGATCTTTCAAGTGGACTGTTTACACAATATTCTTCCTGCTTACTTCTGTTGAATAGATACTTCATTTCATTTACCTGTATATCCCAGAAAATAATGTCACCATGTTATTGTTGTTGTTGTTTCTGTATCCAGTCCATTAGTGATGTATAACTTACTCTCACACCAAATAAGTTAAAAATTCTTTCATTGTTGGTGTTTCACAACAATTAAGATAAAAGTTCTTTCACTGTTGCTGATGTGGTCCTTAGTCTGTAGACTAGTTTGATGCAGCTCTCCACACTAATCTATACTGTGCAAGCCTCTTCATCTCCGAACAAGTGCAGCCTACATCGATTTGAACCTGCTTACTGATCTCTTATAATTACTTTCTGGTTTCCATAAAATTGGCAAATAATCTTTAGTAACCCATCAGTGGATATCAAGATGGATCCAAATGAGCTGGCATGATGTTGTAGTGGAATATATTAGAACACTGCCATGGAGGGCTTGCATGAGACACTGCATGGTGCAGAGTCGCTGACCCAGGCATTTACAAGCCAGCAGCAATAGGACTGTCCTGGCAGTCTTTATGTGGACATCAACTACCTAAGCCCTGACCTTCGCCCCACGCAGTGCTCATTTTCCATATTGCTAGTTACTCTGTCACTCACACGGGTTGCATTGTGTTTGTTCTGTGCTCATCTCAACAGAATGTTCAGACTCTCTGATTCCCTATAGATTACTCCCACACTGAGTTTCCTTCCTTCTTCCCAAGTTCAGCTCCCCAAGCTTGTAGTCAAGTCACTGTCAGTATAGTAATATTTTGTGCTGGCAGTGATGAGATTGGTGCATCGTCATGCATGTGCAGATATAAAAGTGGCAACATAGGACATATTTACATGTGTGATACTTTTCTTTTCCATTGTGTTAAATTGTGGCTACAATGGACCCAGCATTTTTGCAATGCTAGGAGGAGTAGTGGCACCTCCGTGAGCAGCAACAAAAGCTACAGGAGGAGCAGATACAGGAACTGCTCAAACAAAATGTGGAATCACCCCATAAGCACGCCACACTGATGATGAGCCTGCAGAGAAGCCTTTTTCCCTGCAGCCCCCAATGCCATTCACGGGCATTGACGAGTTGATGGAAGGTGGAAGAATTACCTATGCTGGTTCTTGCTGCACTGCCACATAATGCATACCATCAATACAGTTCATAAGGCTGCCATGTTATTTCCAGCAGAGAGCAGGATTTTATGAAATCGTGCAGAGTTTGAAACCCTCTACTGAGCCTGAGAAACTTAACTTTGAGGATCTATATCAGTGTCTCAAACAGTATTTAGGTCAACAAGCCCATGAGGTGGTGGCATTGTTACAGTTTAATCAGCAAGACAAGCACCTTGGGCAATTGTATGTGGTGTGAATTGCAGACCTGTGAGGTCTCTCATGCCAGTATTGATTTGTTTTCCCCAGTGTGCTATCTCATGAGAATTCCCTAATTAGAGATGTGATCCTCCAGTTAACACTTGACTCTGCAGTCCAGATTAGGACATTGATGTTGTCCAATCCTTCTTTAGCCAAAGTTTCTAAGGTTGTGAAATCACATGGACTTACAGCAGCAGCAAACGATGTACTGTCCAACAGCTGGCAGGGGGCAAAGGTAGAAGACATACATGGTAAACAGCCCCAGTGTCCCATATGGTGAACTAGACAGTCTTGCCTTCCACTGAGCTGTCCTGTGTTGACACCATCAATTATTCAAATCATCGGCATCATGGTGCCACCCACCTTCACCCATGCTGGGCATGGCAGGTTCGAGTCAGCCACAGCATCGTAATCCTGGTTTGTGGCATTTTTCAGGTTCTCAATGTTGCTCTCCTTCTGCCCCTGTTTCTGCTCAGTTCTCACGTGTCCGATCCTGCCCCGGTCATTATTTGCTACATAATGTATGGGTTGCACTGCATGGTACACCATTTAGCAACAGTTTGTGACAGTTGGCGAGCTGAAGGAAGGTCATTGGAGGCCCAGTTGTTCTCCCTCATCTCAGAGGCTTTCTCCAAAACCCCACAAACATCCTGCAGCTTATTCCCTCTTGCGCTGCTGTGCATTGAAGTGACCACTACATGAAGTTGTGTCTTTAAGGGGGTAATGGTGTGTTCTCTTCATATTGTAATATGAAACAGCAACTTAAGTTGTTAGTGGATAATTTACTGTTGGTGAAAACTTTTCTTGGGTTGGATGCCATTTCTGTTTTTAGTTTCCAGATAGTTGACAAAGTATGTTTAGTGTCTTGAGCTGCCCCTTTTCAAGACTTGGACTCTTTACAACCATTGTACGACAAGCTTTCTGAGAATCCCCTGAGTCGGGCAGAAAATTTTGAGGCACACATCTCCCTCAAGCCATCAGCAATACCTAAATTTTGTCACCTCTGCCACATTCCCTTCACAATGCACAACAAGGACAAGGCCAAGTTGCAGCATTGGCAGGACCTCAGCATCATTTCTTTTATTTTGTAAGTTACTGGGCCACTTCTTTGATTGTGCTTCAGAGGCCAGACAGCATCATGTGCCTTTTTAAACAGATGGTCAATGCACAATGTGACATAGACTTGTATTCAGTTTCTCAGCTGGGGGAGCTGGTGAAGTTTTCAGGAAGTCCATATTTTTCAAGCATTGACTTGTGTGACACATACCTGCAGTTGCCATTGGACGCCATTTCTCAGATTTTTTTAGTGCTCAACATACTATTTGGCCTGTACCAATTTAATTGCTTACCCTATGGAATGTCGTCTGCACCAGGATTGATTCAGGACACCCCCTATGTGGAAACTACCTTGATAACAATTGGGTCATGGTGTCCATGTGAGAGAAGCATTTAAAAAATCAGCAGGTGGTTTTCTAAACCTTCTGGTGAATGCCCTTCAATGTGAACTGGAAAAAAATGTAGTTTACTCTGCCCAAAGGTGCATTTTTTGGGATGTACTTAGCAATGATGGCCTCATTCCTACAAGACAAGCACATCATCAACCTGCTGGCACCCAAGAACCTGAAGGAGCTCTAGTCCTTTTTGCGTAAGATTTTTTATTATATGAAGTTCATTCCCAGGCTGTGCACATCTGGCATCCTCTTAACTGTGTCACCAACAGGGTGTCAAGCTCTTTCCGAATAGGCCATGAAGGCCCAACAGTACTGACTGGCCACCATGTAATCCTCAGCACATGGGCATCACTGGATGTGGCTATGGAGAGGCATGTGGTCAGCGCACTGCTCTCCCGGCTGTATGTCAATTTCTGAGACTAGAGCCGCTACTTCTCAATCAAGTAGCTCCTCAGTTTGCCTAACAAGGGCTGAGTGCACTACACTTGCTAACAGCACTTGGCAGACTGGATTGTCACCCATCCAAGTCCTAGCCCAGCCCGACACTGCTTAACTTCGGTGATATGACAGGAACCAGTGTTACTACTGCAGCAAGTCTGATGGCTATGTCAGCTACAGCTGAGCAGCCGACCACCTGGGAATGCATCCTGGGGACCCACGCTCCATGAACTTTAATTTATGATAATACTTGGCAATTCCTGTTGCAGAAATTTGCAGCTTTTTGCAAGTGCAGTGTTATCCAGCATATGACTACCATCCGATTTCACCCAGCTTCTGACTTGGAGGTGGAGTGATCACACAAACATTTAAAACTCAAATGTAGAAGTCTGTGTCTGCCTTGTCCCATGATGATGCGTTGACTAGTTTTCTTCCCACATACATGCGATGCTGGCTAATGGGTGCAGTCTGGAAGAATGGTTGCATGGCCATAAGCTGCAGGGTCTTTTGGATTGGTTGTATCCCCAGCTGTATACCCCTACTGTTGTGGCCTGCTGTATTTTCCTCTCTGGGCCGCTGTTTGGGCACAGTCTTTCGGCTTGCAGTAGGGTGGATGCTGGGTATGATGGTGGATCACATAGGCTGGCATTTATTTGCGGTACACATCAGTTGGGAACAACTGACTATTTATTCCACTCAGTTGCTCACCTTCTGCTGCCCCCGCTGCATTCTCCATCATTCTGCCTTTGACTGCAAAATAGCGGATGAGCACAGATAAATCCCACAACTGCTGGTGCAAAGTCAATGTAATGTGACCAGCAAGTGTGGATAACTCCCACGACTGCTGGCACAAAGTCAATGTAATTTGATCAACACCCTCTTCGCTCTTCTGTCCAGTGGACCAGGTCTCACCCCTGCCGATGCAGGTGAACCAACTGTTATCTCACTGTCCACAGTATTCCACCATTACAGCAGAGCCAGGTGCATCGACATTGTCTCCTTCAGTGGTCTATCTGCGGAAAGGACTCAGTAAACCCACCAGTGGGTATTGAGATGGATGCAGATGAGATGGCATGGATATTGCAGCAGGATAGTGTGGAATGCTGCCATGAAGGGTGTGCGTGAAAGGTATTGCATAGGCAGAGCCATTGATGCCTGTGTTTATCTGCTGGTGGCAAAAGACCTGACCTGGCTGTTCTTACACAGATATCAACTACCGCAGACCTGGCCTTTGCCTCACACTATGCTCTGTTTTCCATTTGATTAGTTACTCTATCACTTATGCTGGTCACATTGCATTTGCTTCGTGCTTGTCTCTTCGTGGATTTTTGGATTCTCTGGTCCCCCTTAGATTGAATCACATGTTCAGTTTCATTTCCTCTTCCTTGTTTCATCTTCATGGGCTTGTAGTCGAGCCACTGTCAGTTTGTGTAGTAATATTTTGCACAGGTATGGCATTGCAGTGATAAAACAGCTATTCACTCCCTTTACATGGTGTGTATCATAAGTTTCAAGGCTTAACTCAGAACTAGAAATCTATTGGACATTTAAGTACAGTGGACAAAAATTCTTCAAAATATGATCCTAAAGCATCAACACAGTGCTGCCAGCGCGTCTTACACTGTTCGTAGCCCTTCTGGAAGGCCTTGGGTGTCATGCTGTCAAGGGCTTGTAACGAAGCAGGGTTGCCCACTGCTATCCTGTTTTGGTTTTACACTCCTTCAGTAACTTAGTTAAGCAATGAACTTTTATTTTTTTTTTCATTTTCACTACTCGGATTCCGACTACAGATTCTGTGGCCTTCAGCCTCATAGTACAGAATTCAGAAATAGTTTAAATAAAATTCTCCTAGTAAAATCTATTATTTCAGTACATTCTAATGTCTATTCTGAAAGTAATGAGCTAATCAGTTTTATTGGAAATGCATACTATTAACAGTTATGGACAATGACGTATATTGTGCAATACATATGAAGTAAAATTCGAGTGAGCTAATAGATCAAATTCAGCTATAAGACTGCATCAAAAAGAAAGCCTAAATTTTACTGACTCCAGCAAAGTGTTTAAATTAACCTAAAGTCTATTAGTTAAATAGATATTAAGACTTAAAATCTGTAGCCTGTATGACTTTCAGTGCCAATTGTGACCAAACTACCAAATAATTCCGAGATCTGTTTTGATACTTTTGCTACCTTTATTTTTCTACGTAAAATAACTCCAGTCTCAACTTTGTAACTGCGTTAATTAAGAATTAAGTAAATTTGAATATGTAAAAATTATTGTTCAAAAGGGCTGCCGTGGTTATAAGTCGGGAATTCCCACGGCGGATGCACAAGTTAGTTCCGCGTATTTAAATTGATACAGCTCACTCATGTTATTTAAATAATAAAACCCAATAGTTAACTTCAAAACCAGTTAGAAAGGATCATTTTAACCCTGGGGATTATAAACTATAATATATTAACAGAAATAGTCAAATATTCAAGTGCTCGTCTATATAAGGTCCGAGCTGGTGCAGTTCTCAGTTAGTTCTCGGTCAGATTCTCTTGGAGCAAAAGCGCGGCAAGTTGCTTAATTTTTCGGTAATTGTAATTGTGAACTTTGTTAAAGACTGGAAGTTTTTGACCTACCTAATGTGACGATTAAGTGTAAGAGGCCTGGTCACATGAATATTGTGTGTCAAGTGATAACAAATAAATCACACTGTGGTTGACATAAATGTTCAACAATGAATACAATCTTGACTTTTGATTTTGGAGAACTTAACCTAGGATCCTGGCTTCTTAATTTCAGTGTGATTTAGGTGAGACGGACGCAGCTACCGGGAGGACAATATTGAATAAGCAAAGCAAGATAGGTCGGGAACACTGTGCACTATCTACTGGATGAGGAAATGTTTCAATACCGGTACATCCGGTTGTGATGTGAACTTTAAGAGGCACTAATACAATGATACAGTCCGGCACATTACAGGCTCTCATCAAAGCCTGCCGGATGGTACCGATGGATTCGAATTGCTTCCCTTTTAGGCCTGTTTTGAGTCGGGGGAAGAGGAAAAAGTCACTTGCAGCCAAGTTGGGGCTGTAGAGTGGCTGCAACAGTGTTGTCACCTTGAACTTCACCAAAACTTTGGCGGCGGCGCACGACGTGTGAGCGAGTGCGTTGCCATGGTGGATAATGCAGTCACCCTTACTTGGCAGGTGGATGTGGCGAACTCCTTAAGCGGCGGAGCACTCCATCACCTGTAACAGTCTGTCCATGAGCAACAAACGCCTTGTGAATCACTCTTTTACCATGAAAAAAAAAAAAAAAAAAAAAAAAAAAAACAATCCGCATGCACTTCACACACAACTTTCTCATGTGAGCTTTCTTGGGCTTCTGTGGGGAAGCAGTGTGCCATTCTGAGCTTTGACGCTTCGACTCAGGATCATACTTGTAGACCCAGGTCTTATCACCAGTAACCCGTTTCTCCAGAAGGTTCGATTCAACATTCAAACGTTCGAGCATTTCCTGGCAAACGGTCATGCGCCGCTGCTTCTGATCCACCGAAAAAACTTTTGGCACCAGTTTGAACACACTTTTCGCATCATCAAATTCTCCATCACAATCCTCCACACCGTACCCTGACTGAGCCCCAGTTCATCGGCAGTTAATCTAGTACTAAGACGATGGTCATTGTTTAAAAGTTCCCACACTCTCTCCACATTTTGATCTGTTTGGCTTGATGATGGCCTCCCAGAGTGGTTGTCATCTTCAACATTCCCATGGCCATCTTTGAAATGTTTATGCCACATGAAAACCATTGCACGGGACATGGCTTCTTCCTTAAAGGCCCCTTGAATCACACCTAGAGTGTCCGTGGCGGTTTTGTTCAGTTACATGCAAAACTTAATCGCATAACACTGCTCTAAGTGCTGCTTCATTTTCGCCTCTCCCACTTTTTGACTGAGGTCAATGACACACACTCACACTGCAAGCAATGTGCACTCTTCAGGGTTCTGCAGGCAACTGCCATAGCATCAGTTTGTTCCCTGAGACCTCCCACTACTTCCCCCACCCGGCGGAACCGGTCCGCGCGTGCTACCCTACTCAGAAATGAATCAGTCTTGAAACCTCTGAATCATGCCTTGTATTTTATCTTTCCTACCTTCAAAAATTCAAAATGTGTAGTCCAGTCAGCATTGTCGAAAGCTTCCTTGAAATCTACAAATGATATAAACTCTTAGGTTTGCCTTTTTCAATCTATCTTTTAGGATAAGTTGTAGGTTCAGTATTACCTCACATGTTTGTACATTTCTCTGACAACCAAACTCACCTTCTCCAAGATTGATTTATATAATTTTTTTCCATTCTTCTGTAAATGATTTGTGTCAGTATTTCGCAACAGTGACTTAGTAAACTAATGACTTGGTACCTAGTATTCACACCTGTTGACACCCACTTCCTTTGGGTTAGGAATTATTAGTGTCTTCTTGAAGTCTGAGGGTATTTCACCTGTCTCATATATCTAGCACACCAGGTGGAATAATTTTGTCTTGGAAAGCTCTCCCAAGGATCTCAATAATTCTGTGGGAATGTTATCTACTGCAGGATTCTTGTTTCTACTTAGGTCTTTCAGTGTTCTGTCAAATTTTTCTCGCAGTATCGTGTCTCCCATCTCATCTTCACCTACTTCCTATAGCCCCTATGTATATTCGTTCCACATTTCAGCTTTCCTTGCTTTGCTTAGTACTGGGTTTTCATCTGAGCTCTTACTATCCACACATCTAATTCTCTTTTCTCCAAAGGTGTCTATAATTTTCCTGTATGTGGCATCTATTTTTCTCCTAGTTACATGTGCTTTACAGCCTTGATTCTATCCTCTAAGTACTCCAGCATAGCCAGTTTGCACCTTCTGCCAGTCTCATTTTTAGATGTCTGTATTCCCTTTCACCTACTTAATTTGCTGCATTTTGTATGAGGGTGGTTTGAAAAGTTCTCGGAACAGAACAGAAAAAAAGTACTTACATCACTGAAACATTTTTTATTTTTCAATGTAGTCTCCTTGTAGATTAATGCACTTGGTCTAACGATGTTCCAGTGCCTTGACCCCATCTCGAAAATGAGTTTCCTCCAGGCCTGCAAAATACAGGGTGGCGCACGAAATGTGTTACCAATTGTTTCTTTCACAATTTACGACGCACATTAGATATCCCGCTGGGATCTCTAGAGCAGTACCAGCAGAGCTTGGAAAAACAAATGAGTTACAAAATGACGTGTAATTCACGATACTGCCGCTAGGAGACTAGTAAGCAGCAATGGCTGACAATGGAAGACTGACGACACATCAACGATTGGCAATTGTGTTACTTTTTCATGAAACAAAAAGCCTTGTCGTGACTCAGAGGCATTTTCGACAACAGTTTAACACATGATGGGTCCCATGCAAGAAGGCCATCCACAGGTTGTACGATAAATTTGTACAGGAAGGAACAGTATTGGAAGCGAAGTGACCTCGGCCTAAGCCTGTTAGTTGGCCGGAGAATATTGAAGCGATATGAGTTGCTGTACAGAGAAGTCCCGGGAAATCGTGTAGAAAGGCAGCAGTGCAACTGGGAATATCCAGACGCTCCATTCAATGCATTCTTAAAAGTGACCTCCATATGTACCCATACCAGATGACCTGTGCACAGAAGGTCACTGAAGAACATAAGAAGCAGAGACTACTGTTTGCTCAGTGGGCGGAGGATAGGGAAGAAACTCTCAACAACATTTGGTTTTCAGACGAGGCGCATTTTCATTTAGACGGTGTGGTTAACAAACAAAATGTGCGCTTTTGGGCCACTGAAAACCCACAAGTGCGTCATGAATGACAACATAATGCTCCGGGGATTACAGCAATTTCCAGTCATGGACCCTTTTTCTTTGAAGAAGCTGTGAACAGCAAGCATTATTTGAGCATGCTTCGCAATAGCTTCATTCCACAGCTTCTTGCTACTGCCTTGCCCTTCAACACGCAATGGTTCATGCAAGAAGGAGCAGGGTCACATACTGCAAACACTGTGTTGAAATTTTTACATGAGCATTTCGACATGTGGATCATTTCACTCAGGCTTCCAGGTCGCTTCAATGACGGACAAAATTGCCTCCCCCCCCCCCCGCCCCCCCCCCCCCCACTAGTCCAGACCTCGATCCATGTGACTTTTTTCTTTGAGGGTAGCTAAAGGAAAAAATTTTCCCGAAACATCCACGTGATTTAATGGAGCTCAGCTTGCAGTGAAATTACGTAAGACATGTGCCGTAGGGTATAACTTCAGTGTTCGTTTGAAGGAAGTTAGGAAACGAAATGGTGGACATATCGAGCATGTGCTGAGTTAGAAGAAATCTCTGTGGACGGCTCTTCATTGTAGTATCTGTTCCTTTCAGATTGCATTGACAATAAAGTTTATATTCAAAAACAAAATGGTAACACCTTTCGTGCGCCATCCTGCAGTTGTCAACTCCGACTATCAGTTCTTCTTTTGAAGTTAATCTTCGTCCACCAAGAAAAATTTTCAGTTTTGGGAAGAGATAGAAGTCTGACAGAGCTTTATCAGGTGAATAAGGTGAGAATGGTAACAATTCATATCTTAGTTCGTGTAATTTTGCCATAGCAATGGCACATGTTTTTGATCCAGTGTCAAGAGTCACGGCACCCATCTTGCAGATTATTTTTTAAATTCTAATTCTTCAGTTAAAATGTGATATACCCTTTCAGATGACATCTGGCAAACGTGAGCAATTTCACACACTCTCAATAGACAATTGTCCATGATCATTTTGTGGAATTTTTGCAATGATTTCTGGAGTAGTGACACATCTTGACTGACCACTGCGTGGATCATCATCTAAGCTCTCCTGACCAAATTTAAATCCATTTGTCCACTTGGAAACAGTTGAATACGAAGGAGCAGAGTCCCCCAGGATATTCTGGAAATTGGCATGAATGTCCTTTGCTTTCATACCTTTCTTTACGAAGTACGTAATCACAGCTCGAATCTCGATTTTTTTTCCATCTTCACAAATCACTATGCGGGAACAACAGCAGAGCCACGTCACCGCCACAGCTCTCCTCCAAGAGCATTGATGTGGCACGAATTTACAGGCAAAAGTTCAATGAATATCATGTGAACAACTTGTTCTGCTAGTGCTGACCTCCAGAGGTGATTCTGAGAACTTTTCAAATCACCCTCATATTACCATTATACATGCATAATCAATCTGAAACCTTCCAGTGCCTCCAGATCTCATTCACATACACAATCCTTGTTCATGATTCTTAAACCAAGAGTCAGCAATGATTATATTATGCTTTGTGTAAAATTCTACCACGCAACTTCCTCTAACATTCCTTTCCACCAGTCCATGTTCTGCTATCAGAATATATAAATTATACATAGCACAAGATGATGTAATTTACTTTTCATAAAATTTTTTGGCCAGATGCAACAATATTCTACTGCAAAACGTAATAGAGAAACTTCTTCCTTAAAAAAATGTGTACTGTGTAGGACCCTGTAAATATCAGCATGTTGCGGAATAAGCCATGCCAAACTATTTCTGTTCTTGACAATAGGAGTTCTTGAACAAAGAAACGAGCCATTTTGTAAATTTCATAAGACTGTTACAGATCTCAAGCTGGTTCATTGTAATATGAATAAATTTATATTTTAACGTTGAAAGAAATAATGCTATAACACAATCTTTGTTGACCTGCTGTGCTTTCTAAACTTTCCGCATGTTAAGTAGAATTTGTCTGAAGTATGACGGTGTGGATCATTTCATGGTAACAGGAATCTGGTCAGTGAAGTGAGCATCTCAGAAGACCATGCCATCCAACTTGAAAATTTGAGAAACTGATTTTTTGTAGCAAGAAAGTGAATGTGAAACAACTGTTTGTACATCTGATTCTCAGATAGCCAAAATATATAATTTTATAACCAGTTACATTCAAGTTATTCTGAAAATTGTTTCACAAACAGCTTGAAAAATAAAGCTGACAAAAGAAATTAAAGTCCAGGGTGGAATAAAAACAGTACGGAAAGAATAGGTGGCTGCTCAATACACAGAGAAGACACTGAGTTGCAGACAGGCACAGTGAAAAAAACTACTAGAAATATTCAGCTTCAGGAAAGATGGCTGCCAAGTCGAAAGTGTATCATGTGTCTCCACGAAAAAACGTAAATTTCGGTAGCAAAGAGCAAAAAAATTCTTTCTAAGTCCTTTCTGCCGTGGATTCAGTGAACACGCCGGAAGAGGGTTGAAAAGTAGGAAACAAAGTAGGCAAACCGTTGCTCGTTGGAAGTAGGTCAAACAGTGAAAATACTGCGGCAGGAGATATTCTAAAAATTCCGAAAATAATTGCGCACACCTACACTACCACAGACTTCACTGCAACAAAGGAAACTACGTTAAAAAACGCATCTCCAGCGAAACTGCAAACTGAAGAACATTTAGAATACGTGCGACAAAAAAACAGCACTAGTCACGTGAGAAGAAGAACCCTAAATCCTCCGGTTACAAAAAGTGTGAATCACAAAACGATCTGTGTGTTAGGTGATAGTCACGGCCGTGAAATTTCTGCAATGTTGATGAGAACATGTAGTTTCAAGGCATCTGGTTTCATAAAGCTAGGGGCTCCATTGAGTGAAAGAACAGACCTAACAACATCAACTGATGTAGCTAGTTTGAATAAAGACGATTTCGCCGTGTTAATAGGAGGATAAATGACGTCTATAGAAATGAGACATACAAGGTTATTACAGAAATGAGGAAATGTTTAAATAATTTAACCCACACAAATGTACTCATTGTGAACATCCCACATCGTCGTGATTTACCGCCCTGGTCGTGTGTGAACCGCGAAATTAATGTTGCAAACGAGTGTATCACTGAAATATACACTTACTTTAAGAGTGTCGATATTGTAGATATAAACAGATTGGAGCGAAGGTTCCATGCAGTCCATGGACTTAATTAAATACGCCAGGAAAGAAATTACTAGCCAAAAAAATATGTACTCGCATCTCGAAGAAGAGTGAAGAAAAAAGTATAAGTGACAATCAAACGGAGATTAAGAAGTGCTTTAGACGAGTTACAAGCTGTGCCAGCGGCCAAACGCAAATTACCAAGTGGTTTAAACCGATTAGGCGAGAAACAAACGATCAAGTCATCAGCCAAACGAAAATTACGAAATGGTTTAAACTGAAGAGGACAGATGTGGATGACGCAAAACTTACACAAGCTCCAGAAGTTGACTCACCTGCTGATTGCCACCAGTAAACAGAAGCTACACACAAGAAACCCCGAAAAAATTTAGGGTAAGTGCTGTATTAGAAATGCCATTAGATAAAGAATCAGAAAACGTTTGAACTAAAGTTACTAAATACCCAGATGTTGCTATACTACACCATAACGTTCAGTCACTCACAAATAAAATTTCCATGTTCACTACTCCAGTATGCATTAAATATAGACACATAATTTGCATTACTGAACATTGGCTACGAAATGACGAAGTAAAATCTCAGGATACAGATTAGCAAGTCATTTTAGCCGAGAGTTTGCCAAACATGGTGGCTCTGCTATCGTTGTGAAAGAACAAGTAAAGTTTTGTGATGTCAGTAAAAATTATATTGACTCAATTAAAAAAGACTTTGAACTTTCCATTACTAAACTGCCAGAGCTTAATTTAATAGTTATTAACATATATAGAGCACCAAGTGGAAACCTGCCAGTCTTCATGAATAAACTAGAGGTTCCACTGAACAGGATTAGTACACGAAATATGAAGATATTGCTTTGTGGGGATTTCAATACTGATTTTTCAAAAGACAGCAGCACCAGAGATGACGGTGCTTTGATAAATATGACCAACATATTCAGTATGATCCCCACAATACACTGCCCAACAAGATTAACAGAATGCAAAAATTCCATTATTGACCAAATATTCATCTCAGAAACAAATTACAGTTTCACAAGCATCGGTTGTAGGCCCTAGTGATCATGAGGCACAGCTGCTGTGTATAGAAATGCCAAGTAGTAGTATTACCGAAAAAGATAACATTAGAATTTTTAATCTCTTACTGGTGAAGGAAAACTGGGAAAACATTGCCCCTCAGAACAATGTTGATAGCATGTACATGAGTTTTCAGAGCATCTTTCTTCACTATTTTAATGTAGCATTTCCAAAAGTAGTAAAAACAGTAAAACCTAACAATAATAAGCAACAGAGAAATGTATATACAGTTTGAGTGGATACTAAGATGGTGTTTAAATATATCATTACTGAAATGTACCTGTAAAAATTGTCATTTCTGTATGTTTTTTTGATTTGTGTGTACGTATAATGTGAAATATGTAAAACCTTTGTATGATTATGGACTATTTCTGTTTAATCATTTGTTTCATTTATATATATATTGAAATCAAGTTTGATGTTAAAAGGCTATTGTATGACACACCCAATACTCTCAGCTGGATTTTCAGCTGGAGTCCATGGGCAAAGAATAAATAAATAAATAAATAAATGAGTAGCTAAAGGCATAAAAATTTCCTGTGAGAGAAACAGATTTCTGCTGTACTGTTGTAGGCCTAAGAAATATAGAGTAACCCAAGAATTCGCAGATTATTCAAAAGCCTACAAAAGAATCTATGGTAGAGTAGTCAAAGAGGCAAAAATTATGTGGAATTACAATTTGATAAGAAACTCATCTAACAAATTGAGATCCACGTGGAGAGTTATAAAGAAAGAAACTTGTAGTTCAGCTCCAAAGGAAAAGAATGTATCATCAACACTAGAAAGCTCAAAAGTCACAGACCCAAATTCAGTTGTGGAAAAATTCAATGAATACTTCACTTCACTAGCTGAAGACCTCATTCAAGTACACTGTCAAGGACCAGTCCCAAGTTTCTCCAGCAAGTCAGTGATCTCGACTGCTTCTATGTATGTTTATGAAACAAACCCCAATGAAATTATAACCAAAATTAAATCATTAAGCAATAAAATGTCAAGTGGTCTTGATGAAGTACCTGATTTCATATTAAAAGCATGTGCTCACCACATAGCAAACCCCTTGCCAAAATTTTCAACCTCTCTTTAAAAACTGGTGTATTTACAGATATTTTTAAAATAGCAAAAGTTTCATCCCTGCTAAAAGAAAAGTTCTTCTGAAAAAATATCAAACTACCGACCCGTGCCACAGTTAAGTTCCTTCTCAAAAATTCTAGAGAAACTCTTCTATGACAGGCTTTAAGTTTCATAAATAAATATGCACCTCTTACAGTACAACAACATGGTTTTAGAAAGTCTAAATATACACAGACAGCAATTTTCGAATTCTTGGACTGCATTTTAAAATCCTTTGATCAACATAAATTAGCTGCAGGTATTTTTCTAGATCTATCAAAAGCCTTTGATGTCCTGGACCATAATATTCTGCTCGAAAAATTATAAAGACGAGGAGTAAGAGGTGTAGCACATAGCTGGTTGTGTTCATATCTTAAAAAACTGTAGGCAGAAAGTATCACTTCAGTACGAATTCAAGAAAATGAATAAAACAAGAAACAATTTCCTTTCTTTCTAGCGAATTACCAATAAAATATTGTGCACCACAAGGCTCAGTCTAAGGTCCACTACTCTTCTTGATTTATGGGGATGACTTAGTTGAATATATGAGTCCCACAAAAACTGTCCTCTTTGCCGATGACACCAGCAGATTGCTCACTGGATCCAGTCCAGAAACTTTGTAGTCCACAGCAGAAAATTCTATGAAAAGACTTTCTGAGTGGTTCACAGAGAAAAAAAATTATAAATACTGAAAAAAAACTGTGTCTGTTGGTTTTCATTTAATTCCTCCAACTAATCAAATGTCTATTCAAGCACAATTAAAAAATGATACCCTAGAAAATGTAAGTGTCACAATATTTTTGGGTCTATGGATTCAGCAAGACTTGAAGTGGGACACACATATAAATAACTTGTCTAGGAAACTATCATCTGTGTGCTGTGGCCTAAGAATTTTAAAAGCTACAACAAGCAAAACAACACTACTGCAGGCATATTATGCACAGCTCCACTCACTAGTCCGATATGGGATCGTTTTCTGGAGATAATCAACTCACAGTGTAAAGGTTTTTAGAATGCAAAAAAGAGCTCTAGGAATAATTTGTGGCCTTAAAAAGATGGAGTCCTGGAAATCCCATTTTACTGAGGCTTGTGTTCTAAATGTTCCAGGTTTATTCATTTATGAAACTATCTTGTTCACTAGGGACTACCTCCTGAAAACAGGCAAACTGCTACAGAACATAAATGTAGACAACTATAGAACCAGAGGGAAATCAAATACACATCAAAAATTTCACAGAACAATCACCTATCGGAGGAGCATAATTAACATTGATGTAATACTACACAATAAGATACCAAATGAAATAAAAAATGCTAATCATCCAATATTTGAAGCTAAACTAAAGGCATTTCTAATAAAGTACTGTTTCTATTCTTCCAGAGAATTTCTGAATACGTAACAAAATTAATTGTAATAGGTACCTATTTTTAATTTGCCTACTATTTTGCTAATACTATGTATTATTGTAACTTATCTTTGACCTGTCCAATATCAATTGTACAATTTGTGCTGTATGATAAAACTGGACCAATGAAAAATCAAATCAGACATAGTCCTTCTTCAGAAGTAGAAAACTCATTTACATTCACACAACCACAACTCACACACAGGACTGCATTGTCTCTGGACACTAGGCCTGACTGTGACTGCATCTTACCTTAGCAGCAATCTATTTGTGGCAGGTAGTGGGAAGGAACTCTACCAACAACATATCACTCATTCCCGTAACCCTCCTGGCCTCAATCTTAGCTAGTCCCTGTCCTGCAATTGCCTATCTTCTTCCTTGCTCCCCCCCCCGCCCCTATTACAAATGGCTTCTATCTCACCAACACAACTTCAGAGTCCTTCTCTCTTCCCCCTTCCTCCAAGCACAGTCTCTCAATGCTGCACCTAGCAGCTTATTCTACTCCCACCACATCTGTACGTGCTCCCATAGACAGCACCACCCCTACCCTGCTATCCTTCCCACCCCCTGCCTCTTCCTTACCCCCACTACTAACCATAACTACATTGCTGCCAATGTCAGACACAATTGCATTCGGGCCTTAGTGCCCAGAGATGATGGCCATATGTGTGTAGAGTTGTGCTTGTGTGGATGTATGAGAGTTTTCAACTCCTTAAGAAGGACTTTGTCAGAAAGCTGAATATTTCTGGCATTATTTTTCATTGTGCCTGTCTACTATTCAGTGCTTCATCTATGAGATAAGTAGCAATCACACATTTTATTTTCAACATTCTACTACAAGCCCACATGTTGAATGCTTCAATTTTGTCCCTCTCTTCTTAAGTGTCCTGTTTCCACTCCACACAAAGCATTTCAGCAACCTTTTTCTTAACCCCAACTCTAATTTGTTGCGTAATAAACATTACTTCTGGATCACTTGCTCTCCAAATATCTGAACTATGATAGGTGGACAATTTGACCTTCTGATTCTTTCTCCTCATATATTCTTTATCATGTTCTCTGATCAACTTATCTTTCATTGTGTTGATGATGTACTTTAATACAAACATTGTGCAACACTGTTGTATGTCTGTTTTTAGTAAATGAAAATTTTCAGAGATATTGCGTAAAATATCTCACACAGCAGAGTGAAAGTATGAAATGGAAAGATCTGGTACATAACAAAAAATTACTGCAGAATAGCTATGGGGCGAAATGGTGGCAGGATTATGACAGCAGTGTTCATGATTGCCTTGCTGAGCAACTGCATCTAATGAGCAGCTGTCCATCATCAGAACATGTAATTTGTAATAAACCAGACGTTATGATCTGGCATTGTAAAAAATTACAATATAAAACATTGTTCTGGGATGTAAATGCTACATACTAATGTTAAGAGCAATAAATGAATATTTAAAAAATTTAAATTTTCAAAAGCTGTAATTTTCAGTGAAAACAGTTGACTCCGTCTACCACTTGAGTTATGTTGTGTCATATGATCTTAACATTAAAACAATACTACAAGACTGAATTTCTGGCCAGTACCTATTTTCAGGAGGCAATGTTATGTCATTCCTATCACACATCGACAACATCACATAGGAATGACATAACAAACACAAAAAACACACTTGAAAATGGGAATCATTTCCCAAAACGTGCCGTGTGAAAAATAAAATAAAGAAAATCGTGGCTGGTAGCAGATGAGTTATTTATAAACAAACCTTCTATTAGTTTTCTTGACAGAATTTTCTTTTGGCAAATTAGCACTCCAGTCTACCACTAACACTCTGTATGATGAGAATGACTGATTGTTATATGTTAGTAAGATGGCCCAAGCTGAATAAAAATTCTGCGCTTTGACATGTCTTGATGATTCATATGTTTATTGTCACTGGATGTCAGTAAGTACTCTTTTAAGAGAAAATACAATCCATCATAAAAAACTGTAGTTTTATTTCATATTTACAATATCCACAAATTTTTCATAAAAACTTGATCTTCAATTAAAAAAAAGCTTTATGTTTTTTGAGGTCTTTATTATACAAACAGTAATTATAAAAACTATTTTATTAATTCTAATTGTAAAATAGAAATATATTTTACTTCATATATTTGTGTATTGAAGTACAGTTGTTTTATAGGCATTCACAATGTCCAGGTAACTTTAAACAAAACTCTATCAAGCTGGTACGTCATTCTAATTGCTTAAATCATACTGCAAGGAGTAGCCGTCAAAGAACTCCAAATGTAAAAAGAACCACTTTGACATACAAAATTCATAATTGGTAAAATTATCATATACTAAACTATTTCAAATTTCTAAAAAACATATGGCCATCAAAATCATTTTTGCCTTCATAAAAGTAGTAGTATATCTAAATTAAAAACATTTTTTTTCTTGCAGTATGCAAGTAATACAATTATTTTATTATTTCTGTCATAGAAGCAAAATAAAATAACATTTTGTAAGAAATGGAAACTATTTGTCATTTATCAGAAAACTCCACAGGAAATCATAATGAAATTATGAATCTGGAACAGGACACACTCCAGCAAAGCACCTTTTCCTTCTCACCAACCTCGTTGGACATCTCCGACCGCCATTTTGTGATTGTGTCTGAAACATTTATTTCAAAACATTACTACAATGATTGATGGAAAAAATATAGGATATCATTTGGCAGTGATGTGAATCAGATTACAATTTCAGGCTTTTAGGACTTATTCATCAATGAAAAACAAGCACAGAGAAAAAGATAAAGATAGAAAAATGTAGCAGAAAAGGAACTACTGAGTTCTAAGAGATTGCATCCTGTGAGAATGCACCTCTGTAATGTGAGATGAGAGAGTGATGTTGGGGACAGGGAGTTAGGGAAGAAAGGAAAACTGACAACAAATGCTGTAGAGAAACAATAAGTGAGAGGAGGAAATAGAAAAGAAGAAGTACGAAAAAATAATGCAAATCAAGGATAGACAGTAGTAGCAAAAAACAATGTACTAGTTGTAAAATGGCACACAATTTGTGGAGCTGACATGTACTGATGCTCAGAGGTTAGCAGCTCCACACTATTGTCTTATGTGATATTACATAAGTGGTGTCACTTCTGGTGCTTACTTGAGATATTACATCAATGATGTCACTTCTGGTGTTTACATAACTCCAGTAATGTGCCAGAAGATGCACATGGGAGCTAGAAGGTCAAAGCAATCTGTTTTACATCAAAAACTAGGGAGAAGAGGCATTGTTAATGAGAAATGCTTTCTATTTATCTCTGAATGATTGGAAATGATTAATTTTCTACTTGATATTGGTAAGAGAGAGCATGTAACTTTTAGGCATTTACATCCCAGTACATAACTATCATCTGTACTTTTCTAAAAATTATAAATTTATGTATGTGTTTAGTGCTGTGGCTATGGATGTCACAATAAATAAGGAATGCATTTGTTTCCTGCTGCAAGTATCATCTGGTGGACTTGCAACATAACCCTAGAAAATCATCCCTTAACAGAGTAAAGAATGAAAATGTAAATTTCAGCCATCCTTCAGTTTGGTAAGTGAGTGCAAAATACGGCGGACCAATATTCATCCATGCTCGTTTCATCGTAACAGATTATTATCAGTTGTCTTGAGTCAGATCACAGATCATTCTCTCTCTCTCTCTCTCTCTCTCTCTCTCTCTCTCTCACACACACACACACACACACACACACACACACACACACACACACACACCAGTATGCACTACTCAACTGAACATGTATGTAAATGATATCATTTCATAAAACATGTTATAACATAGTCAAAACAGACTCCTAGACCGTCCCACCCACTCATTAGTCACTCATCTGTGAACTTACAAGAATCCTGCGCTGCCTTGTTTGGAATCCATATCCACAGCTTACACTGCATCTACTCCAGGGTGACCAGGCAGAAAGCCTGCAGTTTACAGGAACACCTTGAATAGTGTTTTCTTGGTTTTGTTGCACATCCTGTTGTAGGGCACTAAACTGAGCTGGTGGTTGAACAGGTGCTCCTCCTAAAAATTAAGAACAGAAGTAGAATTACATACATTTTATATTAGCGTCAATTCTAAATTTATGCTTTTATTGTGAGAACTTTTATATATTAAAAAAGCAGGTAGTTCAATCATATCCCTAGTTTGCAGGTGTATCAAACACAGTTCAATCTCTTCTGTGATGGAAATAGACAAACACTTGCTCTTTCACCATTTAAGATATTACTGACAATTGCTTTCAATTAATTGTTAAAATCAACACTGAGATACATAACAAAAAACATATTCTGAATTTAGAACATGTTGCCATCACGAATGCATATAATTTCTATGTGTGTGTCTATAAACACACACACACACACACACACACACACACACACACACACACAGAAAGAGATCTGAAATATGGACTGGCGATGAGCAACAAAGGCAAATTTCAAGTGATGAGAGGTAAATGCCATGAAAATCAGCTTGTAATGTAAACAAAACCTGAAAGAAATTCTCAACAAAAGTAAGAGAAGATGGACAACTGTTCTTACCAATAATAACATTACACGAATCTTGACATTCCTTCTCAGTTAGGAAATTATTTCTATTTCCTCTGCAACCACCATAGATGAATTTAATACACATCCCCTTTCTTGCATCAAAATACCAGCGTTGAAAGTGCCCACGACATACTCCTGGTTCTGGCTCCATCATACACACCTCTGAAACCGTCCAAATAAATTTGAGACACATTATAGTGTAAAGACATTATGTTCTGTCACATGAAGGTAGTCATAAATTGTATTAGGAATCATGAAATAATAAATGAAAATTGTGAAAAGGATAGATTGCTACTCACCAGAAAGATGGCCCATTGAGTCGCAGACAGGTGCAATGAAAATCCCTTCTTAGAGCCTTAGGCTCTTCTGAGAACATCTCCTCTGAATTCATTTCTCTCCTCATCCCTGTGACACCCTGCATACCCACCTTCTACATGCCCCCCCCCCCCCCCCCCCCCGCCCCAAATTCATGAATCGAACAATCCTGGACAATCCATTGTAGCTGGTTATTGTGCCCCCCACTGAAAGGATATCAGCCCTCATTGACCAGCACCTCCAACCAATTTCCCATAATCTAGCCTCCCATGTCAAAGGTACCATCCAGTTCCTTCACTGACTCTCCACAATCCCCACTTCTTTATCTCCTGGTTTCCTGCTGGTCACTACTGATGCCACTTCACTATGCACTGACATCCCTCGTGCCCATGGTCTTGCCGCACTATCCTAACACTTAACTACTTCTTCTTTGAAGGGAAGGGATACAAACGAATTCACAGCATAGCCATGGGCACCCATATAGCATCCTCCTAAGCCAACCAGTTTATGGGCCATCTAGAGGAAACATTCTTAGCCTCCTAAAACCCCAAACCCCTCATCTGGCTCAGGTTCACTGATAATATCTTCATGATCTAGACTCAAGGCCAAGACACCCTATCCTCATTCCTTCATAACCTCAACACCTTCTCTCCCATCTGCTTCACTTGGAACTCCTCAACCCAGTGTGCCACCTTCCTAGATGTTGACCTCCTCCGCTCTGGTGGCTCCATCCACACCTCTGTCCACATTAAACCAACCAATCACCAACTGTACTTCCATTTTGACATTTGCCATCCCTTCCATACCAAAAAATCTTTCTTATACAGCCTTGCCATCTGTGGGCAGCATATCTGCAATGACATGAGCTCCCTGTCCCAGTATGGTGAAGGTCTCACCACGGCCTTCACAGACAGGCACTAGCATCCAGACCTAGTGTGCTAACAGCTGTCCCATACCATTTCCTCAAACACACTCAATCCTCCCACAACTCCCAAAGGACCAGCTACAAAGGAGTGCCCCCTTCATTACCCAATACCAGCATGGTCTGGAACAACTGATCCACATCCTTTCTCAGGGCTTTGATTATCTATCATCATGCCCTGAAATGAGGGACATCCTACTCGAAATCCTACCCATCCCTCCTGAAGTGGTGTTCCATCACCCACCCTCCTCCACAACATCCTAGTCCATCCCTATGCCACTCCAAATCCCAACATCTTGCCACATGGATCATATTCCTATGGAAGGCCCAGGTGCAAACTGGCCAATCCACCCATCCAGCACTTTTATTCCAGTTCTATCACAGGTTCAGCCTACCCCATCAGGGGCCAGGCCATCTGTGAAAGCAGCAATGTCATTTACCAGATCTGCTGCAATCATTGCCCAGCTTTTTATATTGATATGGCTACCAATCAGCTGACCATCAGGATTAATGGCGACTGCCAAACTGTGGCCAAGAGCAAATCAGACCACTCTGTGGCACAGAATGCAGCTGAACATAACATGCTTGATGTCCATGGTTGCTTCACAACCTGGGCCATCTGGATTCTCGCCTTCACTACCAACTTTTCAGAACTGCATAGATGAGAGTTATCCTTACCACACATTCTCTGCTCCCGAAGTTATTCCAGCCTCAACATACGGCAACCTAGTGTCCCCACACCCCCTATTCAACAGTTTCTGCCCCCTCATTCTATCACCTCTCTCCCTTTTCACATTCCCTCTTCCTCTTTGTGTGCCACTCTCTGCCAATTTATCCATCTGTCCTTTCCCTTCCCGGCCCCTCTCCTTTCCTGCTCACTGTTGGTTCACCCACTGCCCCCGCCCCCCTCTCTCATGCTCTTTTTATACCACCCTCTGCCAATGCATCCTGCCAGACAGCGATATTCTCTCCCCACCACCCATACCCTGCTGTCCCTCCCCCTTCCATGCCTCACTCCAGATTGGTATTCATGTGACGGTCTCATTTAGTCGGAGCTGCTAGTGGTAGTGGTCATGTGTGAGTTATGTGTGCTTGCTAGTGTGAATGTGTGTGTGAGTGTGTGTGTGTGTGTGTGTGTGTGTGTGTGTGTGTGTGTGTTTTCTTTGCTGAAGAAGGCTTTGACTGAAAGCCAAATGTGTAACAGTCTTTTCATTGTGCCTGTCTGCAAATCAATCGGTCTCCTTTACAGTGAGTAGCAATCTATCCATTTCCAAATATTGTTGACATTCCAACCTGGGGTTTCCACTGTCCAGTGAAAACTGTTGTAGACATAAGGAGCATAAAAATTAGTATCCAATGTAAATGCCATTTATTTTTAAAAAAATATTGCAATAACTGGAGTTCCACAATGGAAACAACAAACAAAAATGAGGAAAGGCACATAGCTAATCACAAAGATGGTTTTTAAGTTACTAGCAGCAGTTGTTACATATGAAATATGCAAAGTTTCATCATGACTAGGATTTAATGTTAAACGGTAAGTTCCAATACAGCTGGATGAATGAGTAGCATTTTGGGCCAGAGGAAGGCAGGAGCACACCATCTGCAACAGACCCATGCCTAGTAAAGAACTGTGGTATTCTAATCACCTCTTATGTTGATGACCACTATACTTTCATCAGATAATTCCAGTGTCATGTAATAACTACCTTGATTTTGTTAAGAGAAACCAGGGAATATCAGCTTGGCATTCTGCAGTGACTGGGGTGATTTTTTCCCATTGAATTCCTGGATTCTCTCTGCCATTGCCAGCACTTCAGGACTTTGATCTGCAAAGTGTTACTCCAGCCTGCAATTGCCTCTAATCATTCAAGCGTGGTTAAATACAACAGCCTCTGCTACATGCCATTGCCTTTTATTGATCTACTTTTACCTCGTTTCTACCTTATCACACAGAACATAATACTGTATTGCCTATTTTTCTACCCTGATACTTTCAGCTATTGTTTTGCAAATGTTTGTTCCAGGTCATTCTTTTTTTCCTCATCTGTCAACAAATTCTTTTAATTTTCTTTTAGCTGTGGCTCTCAAATTTGTATTTCACACTTAATCCGTGTATATCTCAATGCAGTCCATATTCCTTTTGGGTCAACTTGAGATCCCATCTTGTGTTCCTGCAATATCAGTTGTAACTTTTGACTCTGACCAGGTGCTTGCACTGGCACGTTATTAATTTTGGTGAACTTGGTTACATTTCCCTGTATGTATTTGCCTTTCATCCTTTATATCAAGAGTTTCTCATGACATAGTCAAAATGAGTGGTATTATTTTTCTTGTACTATCACAATCATAATTTAATGCCTTCTTTTGTCTTGTTCTTCATCAGTCTTCTAAGAGGAATCAATTGATTTAAACAGTTTCACGTCTGCATTTCCATTGATAGTGAGAAATAACACTTGATAATAATTTATGCACCCACACATCTTACACCTTTCATTTTTCAGATGAATCTGCTTGAGAATTCAGAAAAAGATTCTGTAATTATCAGAAATTAATGTGTTATTGTGTAAAATCTATGAAATATGGTAACAAAGTGATAAACTCCCATGACTAATACACAGAAAGTTTCTGACTCAAATTTGATCTATGCTTTCCACAGACTTTGTTTCAACACATGGCTATACTATACACGTCCAAAGGTTAATTAAATGCTGCAGTCCATCACAGCTTCATTTTCATTTTTTCAAGCTAAACAGAAACTTTATGGATAGAACCTCTGAAGAGAAAGACACAGCAGGGTATATCACAGCTACAGCCGAGATGGATACGTTGGCCAGCTGCAGACATTGGCAAGACATTATCCCTATTTAATTTTTGTGAACTGATCGTCTTGAAATCTACAGCAACCATTGTGTTTCTTTGTATATTTTATTATTCATGACTTTATCTTTGAAATGAGTAGCATGTAAGACCAAATTGAAGTCCAAAATTCAGTTATTTGGAGAACAAGTGTTCCAGAAAAAGAAGTGTTTATCATGTATTAATATATCACTGTGCCAGACTTTGAGCTGAACCTGGATTTCCCACTTTTCATGAGCAGCCACTTTTACCATTGAGCTATTTGATCACACCTCCAGCCCTAACTCAAACCTTCACTGTCATTGATTTCCAAACATTGCACTGAAATAAAATGAATGGAGCAGTGGCATTTGATATTACCAAGATCCCATAACATGAACAATATTAGTTCAGGCCATCCAGAAATGTTGAATCTACAATGTAATGAATCACGGCAAGCATTTTGTTTCAGTGAATTTAACTGAACTGTTATATTAATAAGATCATTAGAACAAAAACAGTGTACTTGTTATCCAACCTTAATATGGAAGTGTTCTGCCAAGAAGTAATGGAAGAATCTACAAATAACATTAATGAGGTTAGTTTATGCATTTGAAACAATAAAATGTCAGGACTAACGTTTGGCTGTAGCCATATCGAATGTGCAGTCAGGGACCTCTACACAGTGCAGCTGTTGCACAAGCTCGACACGTGTGCTGCACTTCTCCTGCAACTCAGGCTGCACCAGCAGAAGCCGTGTGCGCAGCTTCACTCCTTTGCCGCAAGAAGCGCTGCAAGGACTCCACTCACTCCAGGCTGTCACTGGACACATGGGGTCAGTCTGAAATAAAGTAACAATTGCTGTATGCTGATTCTGACAAGGGATGCACAAATTCTACTTGGATCTGATGAAACACTCAAAGGTTCCCTCTTCAGGAATTCAAAAGACAATAGAAAAGTGAAATACCCTGCAGCAACTGTGAAGCATGGGATAAGTTATTCCAAGCATCCTGTTAATAGAAAAGGAAGTGTAGAAATATAATGCAGTGCATAAACTGTGTTCTACCCATAGTCAATTTAAGGATGTTGCTTGGGGCACCAAGCTGAGATTTGGCACCAGCAGTGCTAAAACTGTCAGATTTATATGCAGGGCATATTGTAATTCACTGCAGGTTCTTGGGGGCAATGTTTGTTTACAGCATGTATCACAATAAGTAGCAAAAGCTGACACTGATGAAAGTGTATGAAGGTAGGTTTTTTTGTTTTTTTTTTTGAGGGGGGGGGGAGGGATCATCACCAAATGATAAGTAGCTTATGTAGAAAAATGTCTGTGAATTTGCTCTGGTTCTACCCTTTTTCTTTCTAGATTGAATTCAGCCAAAGTTTTGTAACACTCTGCTGCTCTGCTTTGACACAGGCATTTCAGAAAGTAGTATGTGATGCAGAGAGGAGTTATTTTGCCCTATTTGAAATTTGCATTACACAGAATTTTTACATTCATTTACACTGTGTTCTGGAAATCCTGTCATGGGCCTTCAGGGATGTGGAACAACTGAAGTCTTGTCAAGATTTGAGCAGTGATCTCTTATGGCACTCTAATGAACCACTGCACTGTGTAATTTACCCAGGCAGTTTTGTCAGCCATTTACTGCCCTCAACAATCACATTACCTCAAGCAACATCAATATGTTTTGTTGGGACATTTAATGGGTTCTGTTACAGTAATATATAAATAATAGCTTAGGCATAAATAACTACTCTCTACATTTTTGTATTAACAACTGACAACAGATAGAAAAGTATGTCAGTCTGACAACTGGTTACAAAACAGGGCATGAATCATTAACTGTTTCACTTTTGGATAACAGTCCCAAAACTAGTGAAAATTAATGAGATGAATGCCTATTAATCATTTTTGTTGCTGTTTGCTGAGTGTATGCTTACAATTCTGAAAGATTCTGGAATCGTTGACACAGACATAAATGACAATGATGATGAATCAATTACAGGTTAAAAAATAGGTAGGGGGGAGGAAATTGTGAAGAGAATAAAAGGGATGATCATAAAGTTTTGACTATCATCTCAAAAATATAAAGTTTTTAATTAATTGTTTGTTTCTTTTGCAGGAACATGTCTGCAGTCCTGATACATATTGAAATCCTTACATACCAGTACCACAGGACATCACAAGAGGGGTCAAATCAAAATGGCAAATCCTACTGATAGAATGGAGATTGTCTTTGTGCTATGCTAATCTGTTTTTACTAAGGTCGTATGTTTATTATATCAGCCTGCACTGTGATCAACTCATCTTTCCTTTGCAACAGTTTACAATATTACATTGAAGAGCCAAAGAAACTAATACACCTGCCTAATATTGCATAGGGCCCCCGTGAGAATGCAGACGTGCTGCAACACGATGTGGCACAGATTTGACTAATGTTGGAGATCATGAATCCTACAGGGCTCTCCATAAATCCATGAGAGTACGAGGGGGTGGAGCTCTCTTCTGAACAGCACTTTGCAATGCATCCCAGATATGCTCAATAATGTTCGTACCTGGGGAATTTGGTGGCCAGCGGAAGTGTTTAAACTAAGAAGAGTGTTCCTGGAGCCACTCTGTAGCAATTCTGGGTGTGTGGGATGTCGCATTGTCCTGCTGGGATTACCCAAGTCCGTTGGAATGCACAATGAACATGAATGTATCCAGGTGATCAGACAGGATGCTTACGTACCTGTCACCTGTCAGAGACATACCTATCCTCCACCAGCTTGAACAGTCCCCTATTAACATGCAGGGAGGCCTATGGAGTCGAGGTTGTTCCATGTCTGTACACATCCATTCACCCAATACAATTTGAAATGAGACGTATGACCAAGCAACATGTTTCCAGTTCAACAGTTCAATGTCATTGTTGGTGGGTCCAGGCAAGGCGTAAAAATTGTGCAGTCATCGAGGGTACACGAATGGGCCTTTGACTTCGAAAGCCCATCCCGATAATGTTTCATGGAATGGTTCACATGTTGACACTTGTTGATGGCTCAACATTGAAATCTGCAGCAATTTGCAGAAGGGTTGCAATTCTGTCATGTTGAATGATTCTCTTCAGTCATCATTGGCCTTGTTCTTGCAGGATCTTTTTCCAGCCGCAGCAGTGTCAGAGATTTGATGTTTTACTGGATTCCTGATATTCATGGTACTCTCTGAAATGGTTGCATGGGAAAATCTGCACTTAATCGCTACCTCAGAGATGCTGTGTCCCATCGCTCATGAACCGACTATAACACCACATTCAACCTCATTTAAACTTGATAACCTGCATTTTAGCAGCAGTAACCAATCAACAATTGCGTCATACACTTGTTGTCTTATATAGACAATTCCAGCCGCAGCACCGTATTCTGCTTATTTACATTTCTCTGAATTTGAATATGCATGCCTATACCAGTTTCTTTGGCGCTTCAGTGTACAAACAGTATTTAAAAATTGAGCACATATTTCAAGTTTTAGTACAACAGCGTCCATCAAAACTGAAAATAAGAAAAATTAATTTTTGGATGCTGATGTTGTAAGTATTATCAGGGAAGTAAAATTGAATCCTATCAGCTGAAATCATATACTGTGTGCTCACATTTTTATGTATATTGCACAGCTAAATTTTGAGGTTAAAAATGTGAAAGAGCCATATTTATACATAAAAGAGAGAAAAGGAGGTATGACAAGTAGACCAGATCATAGACAGGTTTTACAGGAAAACTTAACAGCCTGGCACTACAAGACTACAATTTTACAATAACATCAGTAATGTGTAAAACTGCTTTACTCCAATCAATCTTCTTTGAGATTGGGTTTTACCTTACAGGGAGGCAGAACTACAGGCGAACGCTGAATACTTACAACTTCAGGTGGAGGTGGTGGACCAGTGCACTCAGGAAGCATGCATTTGTCTTTCTCCACCAATGATACATGTGGACATTTCTTGCGACCCATTCTGTCCAGGAATTTTCTTGTTCTCATGGTGAAACCTATTCCACAAGAAACTGAACACTCCGACCATGGACCCCACTCTGTTGTCCCACAGATTGCACCATTGTCCTCAACAAAGAAACCATCTTCTTCAAGGCCACCCCTGTGTAAGAAAACAGAGAATTATCATCATTACCTAGCACCTGAATATCAGCTTTCATAAATTATTGTATTTTTGAGGCAATGTGACACAAATCTGATTATAAAGTAACTTTTGTAGTTTCTGTTGATTTCACTGTGGTGAAACATTCTGTAGAAGTAGGCGGAGTTGAGATAACAAGACAAATCACCAAGAGAACAAAGAAACCAGATGAAAAGGTGAGAAATAAGTACTGGGTTTTCAGCAGCAAGTGAGACTGTTGGCAGCTGAAGCAAAGGAAGTGATGGGAAAGAGTATAACCACCATAAAAAATGTACTATGCACAAGCATGAAGTCTGTTATTTTGCTTCAATTCTGATGAGCCCTAGATGAAGTGATCTGTTAGATTAGATTAGATCAGATTTACTTTCATTCCAATTGATCCATAGTAAGGAGGTCCTTCAGGATGTAGAACATGTCAGTTAAACAATAATACATGACAAATATTTACAACTCAAACAAATAAGATAATGTACCATTCCACAGGTCCCAAGTGTAATGATCGTCATTTTTTTTTAATGAACACTATATGAAAGAATCATTTTACAAACACTAATGCACTGAATTTTATATATATATATATATATATATATATATATATATATATATATATATATATATATATATATATATATACAAAGATGATGTAACTTACCAAACAAAAGTGTTGGTATGTTGATAGACACACAAATAAACGCAAACACACACGCAAAATTCAAGCTTTCGCAACCCACGGTTGCTTCATCAGGAAAGAGAGAAGGAGAGGGAAATACGAAAGGATGTGGGTTTTAAGGGAGAGGGTAAGGAGTCATTCCAATCCCGGGAGCGGAAAGACTTACCTTAGGGGGAAAAAAGGACAGGTATACACTCGCACATCCATCCGAACATTTACAGACACAAGCAGACATATGTAAAGGAGGCCTTTGTTTATATATATATATAAAAAAAGATGATGTGACTTACCATACGAAAGCACTGGCAGGTCGATAGAAACACAAACAGACACATACATACACACAAAATTCAAGCTTTCGCAACAAACTGTTGCCTCATCAGGAAAGAGGGAAGGAGAGGGAAAGACGAAAGGAAGTGGGTTTTAAGGGAGAGGGTAAGGAGTCATTCCAATCCCGGGAGTGGAAAGACTTACCTTAGGGGGAAAAAAGGACGGGTATACACTCGCACACACACACACACACATATCCATCCACACACACACATATATATATATATATATATATATATATATATATATATATATATATTTTGTGTCTGTATATGTGTGGATGGATATGTGTGTGTGTGCGAGTGTATACCCGTCCTTTTTTCCCTCCTAAGGTAAGTCTTTCCGCTCCCGGGATTGGAATGACTCCTTAACCTCTCCCTTAAAACCCACATCCTTTCGTCTTTCCCTCTCCTTCCCTCTTTCCTGATGAGGCAACAGTTTGTTGCGAAAGCTTGAATTTTGTGTGTATGTTTGTGTTTGTTTGTGCATCTACCAACATGCCAGCGCTTTCGTTTGGTAAGTCACATCATCTTTGTTTATATAGGGCCTATATATAAAATAGAGGGAAACATTCCACGTGGGAAAAATATATCTAAAAACAAAGATGATGTGACTTACCAAACGAAAGTGCTGGCATGTCGATAGACAAACAAACAAACACAAAATTCATATACACATGGGAAAATTATATCTAAAAACAAAGAAGCTGTAACTTACCAAACGAAAGCGTTGGTATGTTGATAGAGACAATAAAAATAATAAAAAACACACACACAAATTTCAAACTTTCGCAACCCAAGGTTGCTTCGTCAGGAAAGAGTGAAGGAGAGGGAAAGACGAAAGGATGTGGATTTTAAGGGAGAGGGTAGGGAGTCATTCCAATCCCGGGAGTGGAAAGACTTACCTTACGGGGAAAAAAGGACAGGTATACACTCGCACACACACATATATCCATCCGCACGTATACACACACAGGCAGACATATCTGCAGATGAGAGTTATTAACAAAGTTCTCACCAATGAACTGCTAATTACATGACAAATGTAGGGAAGACCAGTTATAGCTCAAGTGCGATTTAATCAGATTAAATGTGCAAATAAGTGAACCTTAAATAATGGTGTTGGATCTGTTATTCCTCAATGTAGTTCAAAATATAAACAGTTTTCAGCAAGAGGCTACGAATTTGGAGCTGCTGAGGAACATCAGTCTATAACCAGGTTAATAATCGTATACAGGGTTGCAGGTTATCACTACTACTGGAAAACTAATGAAGTGAAAGAAACTGTTGGAAGAGGAATAGAAGTGTAATGGGGACAGACAGCAATGCTAAGGTTCACAAATGACACAGGCCTTCTGGCTGGGTGTAAAAAGGTCTTGTTGATCAGATATTGATTTAGTAATAAGGAAGAAGTTCCTGATAATATTCAACAGAAACACAGAATAGCATCAAAATGAAATGTAGAACACTAGGAATCCGGAATGAAGAAACTGGAAGCAGCTGAAGTGCAGAGCCAGTTTAGAACGTGAAAAATTAAGTGGACAAATAAAGTACTGAAAACACTAGGGAAGAAATCTACAGAAGAGTTTACCAGAAGAAGACAGTGGTAGGTAGGGCATCTGCTATGGCATCCTAGAGTAGTTAGCAAGATGCTGGAAGGCACAATAGTGGGGAAGACTAGTATAGGTTGACCAAGACTAAAATATATAAAACAGACTAGAGAGAATTTTGGCTGTAGCAGGTATGTAGAGGTCAAAATATTAGGGCAACATACGAGAAAAAGAAAACAGGTGAACATGTGAAACATTCAGCACAAAAATCATTGTTTAGTCCTGTTTCAGCTGCAGCATGTGCAACACTGATTAACAATGGACTTGCCTCTCCACCAAAAATGTTATTGTCAGTTTGTTCACCTTATTACCACATCTCAAAATTCCTACTATCCATTCTATTCTGAGATCATAATACCTTGACAGTACCAGTATCATCAATGTGAAATTTTCATATCTAGTTCTTGTTGTATTGCTTGGAGACACTTGTTTCAATTTATTTGGCTAGTGTTTGTTTGGTAATTTGAGGTTTTCCCAGCATGTGTGGCTGGCATTCTCAAAGAATTATCCTCCACTGCTCACAACAGACACAATTCAGCCACAGATCGAGGTCACATAATTTGTGGCCGCATTATTTGAAGGCCTTTCTCTGGTCATCACCACCACATCTTCTCACTAGCTACCTGTAGTCATTGTTCTCTGTAAGCTAGGAATCCAATATTCACCTAACATAAGGCTTTTGTCTGTCTTATTGAAGTTGTCTTGCTTGCAGACCTTGGTAGTTTTTCAGGACAAACAGGTAATTCTAATTTCTCTCAACAAATGGAAATTGGGTTTTTGCAAATTTTATAAACAGTCTGCATTTTTCAATGGCTGCTCAACACTGGCTGATTCCTTCATCTATCATACCGTGCAGTTGAGTTTATGGTCTTGTTATTCCAACATAGACTTTGCTGCAATGGCATGCCATTCAGAAAGTGTCTCGTGATGTGAGAGGGTCCAATTTGTCTTTAGCTGGTCTGAGATACTCATTGATTGTCTTAGTCAGTTCCTGTACTATTTTTATACTATGTTTTCAAAGTGTATCACCCTGATGATGTATGGCAGAAAGACGGTCTCAGGGTTTCTTCTTTTCCATGTGTTGGGTTTCATCACATTTTCATGTCTTTCATGGAGTACGTTCCTCAGAACACATTACAAGTGTCGTATCTTGGACTACAGTTCTATCTGTGGAAAGGAATCATCATACCTATTTGTTCCTAGAAACTGTAAAGATCTATCAGCACCATAATTGCTTCAATAAGAAAAGAGAAAGACTCATGGTAAGCGGAGATGTTGCAGTTTTGTTTCACAGAGAACAATGACTGCAGGAAGCCCGTGTAAGGCACATCAGGCAAGACCACAGCAAGGTCTTTGGACAATGACACCATGAGTATATATGGCATCTATCCATGAACTCGCCTTCAGTCCTCGGTGCAGTGGATCCTATTTGGGGTCCCACAAGGTCTGATGGTTGATACATTGTTGTTCACTCTGTGCCCAGCTGATTGCCAACACATCTTTACTTCCAGTTTCTACTGTATGTGGACAACATGGTGCTGTATGCAAGCGTAATTAATGTTCATCTCATGAACCACAACATAGGCAAGCTACAACAACACTAGACGTCAATGCCTGTTGTTGGAATGATATGTTTTCTTTCAACATACTAATGTGGCCACTTTTTGTGTGTTTGAGGTTAACACCAGAGATGACAAAATGGCTCTGAGCACTATGGGACTCAACTTCTGAGGTCATCAGTCCCCTAGAACTTAGAACTACTTAAACCTAACTAACCTAAGGACATCACACACATCCAAGCCCGAGGCAGGATTCGAACCAGCGGTCGCGCGGTTCCACACTGTAGCGCCTAGAACTGCTCAGCCACTCCGGCCGGCCCAGAGATGACACTGCAGAAGAGAAGAAGCTAAGCTGCATTCATGAGAGTGTTCAAAGGAACAGTCCAGAGGTCTAAGCCTTTATAGAAGATTGATAGATAAAGATACCTGCTAAGAGGATTTGGCTGCTCAATTTAAGTCCACTGTGGGCAACCTGAAGCAGACTCCTTTGGGCATCTACATCTACGTGATTACTCTGCTATTCACAATAAAGTGCCTGGCAGAGGGTTCAATGAACCACCTTCAAAATGTCTCTCTACAGTTCCACTATTGGACGGCACGCGGGAAAAACGAGTACTTAATTTTTTCTGTGCGAGCCCTGATTTCTCTTATTTTATCGTAATGATCAGTTTTCCCTATGTAGGTGGGTGTCAACAGAATGTTTTCGCAATCGGAGGAGAAAACTGCTGATTTGAAACTTCATGAGAAGATCCCATCGCAACGAAAAACGCCTTTGTTTTAATGATTGCCACTCCAATTGATGTGTCACGTCTGTGGCACTATCTCCCATACTTCACGATAATACAAAACGAGCTGCCCTCCTTTGTACTTTTTCGATGTCATCCGTCAGTCCAATCTGTGGTATCGATAACTACGATGTCACAGCGTAGGTGCCCATTGGTAGGTTGGCACTACGAGAGTGGAAGATCTTCGCCGACCACAGCGCCTCTAGCTGACGCTGTGCAGCTCTACGAGCGCCGCCCCACTTTCGCACAGTTCTTAAGAGCAGACGGCCGGGACACTTTGCTCCAGCTTCGCTTGGTATAGAGACTTCGCACTACTTACGACGGGTCTAAGGCTTCGCACCTACGTGCTCATCTGTACAAAGTCATGTAATCAGGTTGCCTATGTTTATACACTAGTAAACCCCTTTTACTTACTTGCAGTACCGACGTGTTTTACCTCACCTGCTCCTACTCACTTCCTTCATTCGGTCAACGTTTAAGTTTTCAGGAACAGACCCACGCGCCGCCTTCCAAGTGGGATACAAAACCATCTGATGCGGATCCCACACCGCACAGCAATACTCCAGATTATGGCGGACAAGCGTGTGTAAGCAGTCTCTTTAGTAGACCTGCTGGACGTTCTAAGTGTTCTGCCAATGAATCGCAGTCTTTGGTTGGCTCTACCCACAACATTATCTATGTGATCGTTCCAATTTAGGGTATATGTAATTGTAATCCCTAAGTATTTAGTTGCATTTACGGCCTTCAGATTTGTGTGACTTATCGCGTAATCGAAATTTAGCGGATTTTTTTTAGTACTCATGCGAATAACTTCACACTATTCTTTATTCAGGGTCAATTGCCACTTTTTGCACCATACAGATACCTTATCTAAATCATTTTGCAATTCGTTTTGGTCATCTGAAGACTTTACACGACGGTAAATGACAGCATCATGTGCAAACAATCTAAGACGACTACTGAGGTTGTCTCCTATGTCGTAAATATAGATTAGGAACAATAGAGGGCCTATAACACTTCCTTGAGGAACGCCGTATATTATTTCTGTTTTACTCGATGACTTTCCGTCTATTACTACGAATGTGACCTTTCTGACACGAATCCAGTCGTACAACTGACGCGATACACCGTAGGCACGCAGTTTGGTTAGAAAATGCTTGTGAGGAACGGTGTCGAAAGCCTTCTGGAAATCCAAAAATATGGAATCAATTTGACAACCCCTGTCGATAGCACTCATTACTTCATGAGTATAAAAAGCTAGTTGTGTTTCGCAAGAACGATATTTTCTGAATCCCTGCTGACTACGTGTCAATAAATCGTTTTCTTCAAGGTACTTCATAATGTCCGAATACAGTATATGTTCCAAAACCCTACTGCAAATCGACGTTAGTGATACGGGCCTGTAATTCAACGGACTACTCCTATTTCCCTTTTTGGGTATTGGTGGGACTTGAGCAATTTTCCAATCTTTAGGTACGGATCTTTCTGTGAGCGAGCGGTTGTATATAAATGATAAATATGGAGCTATTGTATCAGTATACTCTGAGAGGAACCTGACTGGTACAAAATCTGGACCGGAAGCCTTGCTTTTATTAAGCGATTTAAGCTACTTTGCGACACCGAGGATATCTATTTCTATGTTTCTCATGTTGGCAGTTGTTCTTGACTGGAATTCAGGAATATTTACTTCGTCTTCTTTGGTGAAGAAGTTTCGGAAAATCGTGTTTAATAACTCTGCTTTAGTGGCACTGTCATCAGTGACTTCAGCGTTATTATCGCAGAGTGGAGGTATTGACTGCGTCTTGCCACTGGTGTGCTTTATGTATGACCAGAGTCGCTTTGGGTTTTCTGCCAGATTTCGAGGTAGAGTTTCGTTGTGGAAATTACTGAAAGCATCTCGCATTGAAATACGCGCTATATTTCAAACTTATGCAAAACTTTGCCAGTCGTGGGGATTTTGCGTTCTTTTAAATTTGGCAAGCTTTTTTTGTTGCTGCTGCAACAGTAATCTGAGTCGTTTTGTGTACCATGTGGAATCAGTGCCATCACTTATTAATTTATGCGGTATATATCTCTCAATTGCTGTCGATACTATCTCTTTGAAATCATTCCACAACTTTTCTATGCTTACACGATCAGATCGGAAGGAGTGCAGATTGCCTCATAAAAGGCGTTAAGAGCATTTTTATCAGCTTTTTTTAATAGACATACTTCACGTTTCTTTTTGATGGTTGTAGGAGTCAGTATTACAAAGTTCCACAACAGCTATACTTAGATTACACAAAATCCTCCTGATCTGGTGGACACTATCAGGACCAGATCAGCTTCAATGTGTGGGCAAGAATTTTTGGTGATCGCCTTGAATGACTGGACAGCCTTTTGCAATGCCTCTTGAGTGAGACATATCTGAACTCCTGTGTGATGCAATAGCTCCACTCTAGAAGAAGTTCCTTTGGTAACATGAAGAGTTATGTGACTGCTATGTGACAATGCCCAAGCCCAGTCCCTTGGCGCGATGTGGAAATGGTTCGAGAACACCCTACTCAATCGACACATCACACAAGGTGATCCAGGTGCGAGGACCACTCGCTCTTTGGACCTGAACCCTTTGGATTTCTCCTAGAATGAGTAGGTGAATGGGCGCCATATATGTAGAGTACATCTGAGAATGCTGCCTGTGGCGCCATTTGTATGAGTCCTGGTGTATCTGAATGAAAGAGGCAGCCAGTATTGTGGAATGTGCACTGGTGTCTGTGAAGGCCTGTGAAGAGAAATTTGAACACATCTTCTATGCAAATGTCCATTAAATCTACATATACAGTGCATGAAAAGAAAGTGAAGCACCCTGAAAACACAGCTGGATGTCCCCAGAATGAGATTTTCACTCTGCAGCGGAGTGTGCGCTGATATGAAACTTCCTGGCAGATTAAAACTGTGTGCCAGGCCGAGACTCGAACTCGGGACCTTTGCCTTTCGCGGGCAAGTGCTCTACCAACTGAGCTACCCAAGCACGACTCACGCCACGTCCTCACAGCTTTACTTCTGCCAGTAGCTCGTCTGCTACCTTCCAATCTTTACAGAAGCTCTCCTGCGAACCTTGCAGAACTAGCACTCCTGAAAGAAAGGATATTGCGGAGACATGGCTTAGCCACAGCCTGGGGGATGTTTCCAGAATGAGATTTTCACTCTTGGTAGAGCACTTGCCCGCGAAACGCAAAGGTCCCGAGTTCGAGTCTCGGCCTGGCACACAGTTTTAATCTGCCAGGAAGTTTCACAGCTGGATGTCAATGTAACATCGTAGATGTACGCACCATTTTCAGGTGTGTAAATGAGCTACAGTTCTTTGTGACCAGTAGACTGACCACCAGAGAGCAGTGCAGACTGCTCCTGTGGGCAGGCTCCTCTGCTGTGGCGTGACTAAGCACGATTCCACACACTTTACATGGGGCTGCTGGCTGCTGCTGACTGCCAGTGGCACCATAATTGACGGTCAGAGTCTTCTCGCCTGGTCAGCGATCCTATGTCATCACCGTTGTCACTGCAACGTCCACAAGGACTGCGCGATGGCGTCGGCGCATTTCTGATGGGGCGAACGCTGCTTCCGCCCTGCTGTCAGGGACAGTTTGGAACGTCATCGCTCCATTTGTGTATTGTAGAACAACAAATTTTTGTTTCTTTAACACGCCTTTGGGCATCAGGCAGGTATCCATTCACCAAGCCACTATCCACCGGCGTCCTGCGGTTGTGGTACAAGGCATTCTGACGTCGATCTGCCCACAACTGCCACCAAACATAACGTCGGAAGTGTAGCTGCGCCCAGCATCGCAGCCGGAAGTACAGACTGCAGTCCAGCATTACGGGCTCGTGACTGATTCATCTTTTCGGTGTTTTTGTTTTCTGTGTTACAGCAGTGATTAGTAAACATAAGAATTTAAAAGTGACATGTACGAAACTGCAGTAAACTGCAGAGCTCTCGCAATTCATGGGTAATTCTAGGGAGTGGTATTTGCGACCGGCGAGGTGCCAGTACCGTAATTAGCAGGGCGTTAATTTCTGTGTAGACGGGAGTGTCAGCTACGTGAAGCACATGCAGCTTTGAATAACGTTGGGTCGTAACACGTCGCAAAGATTAGTCTACTCCCTGGCTGTATGTTTACTGTCGTTGCCCTACACTTTTTTTATTTAGACTCATGTCCTGCAGAAGATATTTCCCCTAAGCCATTACCTACTGCAGTTTTACATGCTGTTTAGGCAAACGATATTTCCCGCTCGCTATTAATGCAAGGAAAGATGATAGTGACGAAATACTAAACTACGGTAGTATTTGTTTGTTGTTGTTGTTGTGGTCTTCAGTCCTGAGACTGGTTTTATGCAGCAATCCATGCTACTCTATCCTGTGCAAGCTTCTTCATCTCCCAGTACTTAATGCAACCTACATCCTTCTTAATCTGCTTAATGTATTCATCTCTTGGTCTTCCTATACGATTTTTACCCTCCACGCTGCCCTCCAATACTAAATTGGCGATCCCTTGATGCCTCAGAATATGTCCTACCAACCGATCCCTTCTTCTAGTCAAGTTGTGCCACAAACTCCTCTTCTCCCGAATCCTATTCAGTACCTCCTCATTAGTTATGTGATCTACCCACCTAATCTTCAGCATTCTTCTGTAGCACCACATTTCGAAAGCTTCTATTCTCTCCTTGTCCAAACTATTTATCATCCATGTTTCATTTCCATACATGGCTACACTCCATACAAATCCTTTCAGAAACGACTTCCTGACACTTAAATCTATACTCGATGTTAACAAATTCCTTTTCTTTAGGTACGCTTTCCTTGCCATTGCCAGTCTACATTTTATATCCTCTCTACTTCGACCATCACCAGTTATTTTGCTCCCGAAATAGCAAAACTCATTTACTACTTTAAGTGTCCCATTTCCTAATCTAATTCCCTCAGCATCACCCGACTTAATTCGGCTACATTCCATGATCCTCGTTTTGCTTTTGATGATGTTCATCTTATATCCTCCTTTCAAGACACTGTCCATTCCGTTCAACTCCTCTTCCAAGTCCTTTGCTGTCTCTGACAGAATTACAATGTCATCGGCGAACCTCAAAGTTTTTAGTTCTCCTCCATGGATTTTAATACCTACTCCGAATTTTTCTTTTGTTTCCTTTACTGCTTGCTCAGTGTACAGATTGAATAGCATCAGGTGTAGGCTACAATCCTGTCTCACTCCCTTCCCAACCACTGCTTCCCTTTCATACCCCTCGACTCTTATAATGCCATCTGCTTTCTGTACAGATTATAAATAGCCTTTCGCTCCCTGTATTTTACCTCTGCCACCTTCAGAGTTGGAAAGAGAGTATTTCAGTCAACATTGTCAAAAGCTTTATCTAAGTCTACAAATGCTAGAAACGTAGGTTTGCCTTTCCTTAATCTTTCTTCTAAGATAAGTCGTAGGGTCAGTATTGCCTCGCGTGTTCCAACATTTCTACAGAATCCAAACTGATCTTCCCCGAGGTCGGCTTCTACCAGTTTTTCCATTCGTCTGTAAAGAATTCGTGTTAGTATTTTGCAGCTGTGACTTATTAAACTATTATATTCTTCTTGAAGTCTGAGGGTATTTCGCCTGTCCCATACATCTTGCTCACCAGATGGTAGAGTTTTGTCATGCCTGGCTCTCCCAAGGCCGTCAATAGTTCTAATGGAATGTTGTCTACTCCCGGGGCCTTGTTTCGACTCAGGTCTTTTAGCGCTCTGTCAAAATCTTCACGCAGGATCGTATCTCCCATTTCATCTTCATCTACATCCTCTTCCATTTCTATAATATTGTCCTCAAGTGCAGTGTGTTGCAATTTCTGCATTGTTAGTTTGCATCACCATATTTTACGAATTTGACCAACTATGCCAGGAACGGAATAAGTCGGGAAACAGATACTGTGCGCGGTCGTTTTGTTTCACGTTTGTGCAGAGTTGGAGAGGTGTGCGGTTCGAGTGACCGGCAAGGCGCGACAGCGAGTAAACGGCTTCACCCGCTGTGGGCTGGGCCTTTATGTTTTGACGTTGCGACTTGGCGTTGTCTTGACTGTCAAGTGCAGACACTCTCCAAGAATGTAAACAGCGACGAACAAAGGAAGCTCTAAAATGAAATGGCATTTCTTGTCGAGCCTTCAAAGCGGATGTTATATTCAATGTATATTGTATCCGCTCCATCCATTAAACAATTCTGATTTAAACAACTTTCTCGCTGCTCTGCTTGCAGTAACGTTGATAAAGCCCTTTGTAAGCTGTTCACATGTTTGTGCTTATTTAACTCCTCATGATACATGATGTACACTCCTGGAAATTGAAATAAGAACACCGTGAATTCATTGTCCCAGGAAGGGGAAACTTTATTGACACATTCCTGGGGTCAGATACATCACATGATCACACTGACAGAACCACAGGCACATAGACACAGGCAACAGAGCATGCACAATGTCGGCACTAGTACAGTGTATGTCCACCTTTCGCAGCAATGCAGGCTGCTATTCTCCCATGGAGACGATCGTAGAGATGCTGGATGTAGTCCTGTGGAACGGCTTGCCATGCCATTTCCACCTGGCGCCTCAGTTGGACCAGCGTTCGTGCTGGACGTGCAGACCGCGTGAGACGACGCTTCATCCAGTCCCAAACATGCTCAATGGAGGACAGATCCGGAGATCTTGCTGGCCAGGGTAGTTGACTTACACCCTCTAGAGCACGTTGGGTGGCACGGGATACATACGGACGTGCATTGTCCTGTTGGAACAGCAAGTTCCCTTGCCGGTCTAGGAATGGTAGAACGATGGGTTCGACGACGGTTTGGATGTACCGTGCACTATTCAGTGTCCCCTCGACGATCACCAGTGGTGTACGGCCAGTGTAGGAGATCGCTCCCCACACCATGATGCCGGGTGTTGGCCCTGTGTGCCTCGGTCGTATGCAGTCCTGATTGTGGCGCTCACCTGCACGGCGCCAAACACGCATACGACCATCATTGGCACCAAGGCAGAAGCGACTCTCATCGCTGAAGACGACACGTCTCCATTCGTCCCTCCATTCACGCCTGTCGCGACACCACTGGAGGCGGGCTGCACGATGTTGGGGCGTGAGCGAAAGACGGCCTAACGGTGTGCGGGACCGTAGCCCAGCTTCATGGAGACGGTTGCGAATGGTCCTCGCCGATACCCCAGAAGCAACAGTGTCCCTAATTTGCTGGGAAGTGGCGGTGCGGTCCCCTACGGCACTGCGTAGGATCCTACGGTCTTGGCGTGCATCCGTGCGTCGCTGCGGTCCGGTCCCAGGTCGACGGGCACGTGCACCTTCCGCCGACCACTGGCGACAACATCGATGTACTGTGGAGACCTCACGCCCCACGTGTTGAGCAATTCGGCGGTACGTCCACCCGGCCTCCCGCATGCCCACTATACGCCCTCGCTCAAAGTCCGTCAACTGCACATACGGTTCACGTCCACGCTGTCGCGGCATGCTACCAGTGTTAAAGACTGCGATGGAGCTCCGTATGCCACGGCAAACTGGCTGACACTGACGGCGGCGGTGCACAAATGCTGCGCAGTTAGCGCCATTCGACGGCCAACACCGCGGTTCCTGGTGTGTCCGCTGTGCCGTGCGTGTGATTATTGCTTGTACAGCCCTCTCGCAGTGTCCGGAGCAAGTATGGTGGGTCTGACACACCGGTGTCAATGTGTTCTTTTTTCCATTTCCAGGAGTGTATATTTTCACCTCGCCAGTCAAACGTAGCTTGGTCTTAATCAAGTGCATCTCCTCTGACCAGTTATCTAACTTAGCGGCAGATTTCAGCTCACTAACACATCGTCATTGATTTACACAAAAAGGAATTAACCAGATTAGCTGCAACAGGATCAGTAGACGGAACAGGTACTACTAACTTGACTCCTGCACGCTCATTAATGGTTTGTAGAGCGCCTGCTTGTATTTCAACAAGGCGTTGCTTCCCGCTCAACGCTGCAGTCGCTACCTGTGTCGTTGCTGCGGTGTTTCTGGGTTTTGTGCAATCTCCATCGACATAATGGAGAAAATAATGTTTTAGGAGTAAGAGCATACTTGATAGCCACGTGGGTCAAGCCAGACTAGAGTAAGGAAGAAACCAAAACTATTGTCTGTAATTAATGAGTTGTGTATGTATGTTAAACATTTTCCAGAGGTAACCCCGAGCAAATTACGAGACAGATTTTTTGTCGGAGAGGGTGTTGTTGAACCGCAGAATAATGTATCTGGTGGAACTCGTAAAAATTCGATTACACAAGGAGCAGTGGAAAGCTTGTTAAGCCATAACTGGGAGGAATTTCAAATTGCTCTGAGCACTATGGGACTTAACTGCTGTGGTTATCAGTCCCCTAGAACTTAGAACTACTTAAACGTAACTAACCTAAGGACATCACACACATCCATGCCCGAGGCAGGATTCGAACCTGCGACCGTAGGGGTCACGAGGCACCAGACTATAGCGCCTAGAACCGCGGAGGAATTTCAACTAGGGGCTGATATTGATTGTATTACAGATATTGTGGGCACACCACGAGGTGGTTACCTCACCCTGTTCAAAAGCTGGGCAATCCAGGTTCCATGTTATGGACGCTGCAAAAAGTGAGAGCAGTTGCAACTCAGATATCCTGATTTCCCCATGCCCAGGTCGCAGCGATGTTATGAGCTGTGGCAAAGAAACCAGCAAGGCAGTATAACAGGCATGGGCCAGTGCAGTGTGAATGTTGCTCATTTTTGAATGTAGATATCTTAGTCCGCAGTTCGACAGCCTGTAGGAGGGACCTAGGTCGGTCTACCATGAGCTCATCTTGCTGTTTACAAATTTTTGTCCCTTCCTGGGGACTTAGATGCTGTTAGCCACACTCAAGCCGAGTCCGATGGGATGGACACAGGCGCCTTAGGTCAGTGGGCCACTTGTTGGCCTACCTTGTGGGTCCAGACGCGCAGCCGCTCTTCCGTCATTGCGGGGGCGTGCAGTCTCCGCTGCCCAGCTCCTGTGCCTGTGGGCAGACTCCACCGCTGCTGCCGCTCTTCTGTGCTGAGGCTGCGGCCTGGATGCACGATGCCACACACTTCATGCAAGGATGCCACTTGTAGCATAAGTATTGTCGAGCAATAAATGTGTAGTTCTTTAATACTGTTTAACTAACGTCTTTGGATGCCAGGCAGGCACCAACTCACCAGGCCACTATTCACCCACGTCATGAAGTGAGAGTCCACAACATACTGATGTCGACCTGCCCTCAACAACCACCCAACGTAACGTATGAGCTCCGGACATTACAGCGTGTTTCTTCTGTAAGGTATGCACTGGCTGGCCGAAAAAGTTAAGCAACAATAAGGGGAGTAGGAAAACGAAACGAAGCTTCACATATGTTATTTCAGTGATTACAAAAACGAGTGAAAATTACAAAGAACTTGGCAGTATGTGGCTACTTATCAGTGTGATGTGGGATACCTCCCGGCCTCAATTATTTGGTTGGCAGGTATGTCATAACGCCGTCATCCTCCTCTCCTGAGGCCATATGGCCCACGACTGTTGTAAGTGGTCCTTGATATCCTAGATAATGGCACTAGGATGGCGATGATGTCCCACCAGGCCCCATACATGTTCTACTGGATACAGAGCTGGGGTTCGCACCGGCCACAGGAGCACCTCAACATAACACATACGTTTCTTAGAGACAGATGCCATGTGTGGACCAGCATTGCGCTCTTGAAGAATGGTACAATGATACTATCGCATGAGAGGTGACATATGAGGATGCAGGATGTCCGTGGCATATATTGTTGTGCCATCAGAGGTCCCTGAGTTACCACCAACTGTAACCTGAAGTCGCACTCAGTGGCTTCCCACACCATGACACGACGAGTAACCCCTTTATGCCTCTCCAAAACACGGCAACAAGACACCTCTTCCCAAGTCACTGTCATACTCACCATAGTGCAGAACCGTGACTCATTATTGAACACCAAACACGAACAACACTAATGCACCAAGGTGACCTTTCCATCTTTCACAGAGAACTCCAACTCTAAATCATTTAGATACTTGCTGATGGTGTACTTTTACGAATTACATTGACATCTGACAATGTCTTTTAGGTGCTCTACTTTCTTTGTCTGCCAGTGTATGAGTTTCTAGCAACAGTTTGCTTTACGTATTTAGCGAGTGACAGAATGAATTTGTTGATTATGTAGGAAACTCTTAGTCATATACATAATCACAATCATTTGACAAATGAGTAAGGGTCAATTACTGTGTAGTCGTGAAAGGACGAATGGCTGTTTCTAGTACTGATAATAATTTTAGTGTGATATTTCATTTCAATGTAGTATTATAAATGAAAGGGACTTTTAAAATATTGAAGACCGGTACGATGACACTGTCGCATAAGAGGTAACATATGAGGATGTAGAATGTCCCTTACATACTCTTGTGCCATCAGAGATCCCTGAGTGACCACCAGCTGCAACGTACTCATTGGCTTCCCACACCATGACAGGATGAGTAACCAGTCTGTGCCTCTCCAAAATACTGGAAGAGTAGGACCTCTTCCCAAGTTACTGTCATACTCACCATAGTGCAGAACCGTGATTCATTGTTGAACTGTAAACACGAACAACACTAATGCACCAAGGTAACCTTTCCATCTTTCACAGAGAACTCCAACTCAAAATCATCTAGATACTTACTGATGGTGTACTTTTACGAAGTTACATTGACCTCTGACCATGTCTTTTAGGTGCTTTACTTTCTTTGTCTGCCAATGTATTAGTTCAAAATGGTCCAAATGGCTCTAAGCACTATGGGACTTAACATCTGAGGTCATCAGTACCCTAGACTTAGGACTACTTAAATCGAACTAACCTAAGTACATCACACACAGCCATGCCCGAGGCAGGATTCGAACCTGCGACCGTAGCAGCGCTTCAGTCCGAAACCGCACGACCGCTACGGTCGCAGGTTCGAATCCTGCCTCGGGCATGGACGTGTGTGAAGCCGTTAGGTTAGTTAGGTTTAAGTAGTCGTAAAGTTCTAGGGGACTGATGACCTCAGATGTTAAGTCCCATAGTGCTCAGAGCCATTTGAACAATTTTGAACCGTAGCAGCAGTGCGGTTCCAGACTGAAGCGCCTAGAACTGCTCGGCCACAGCGGCCGGCAGTGTATTAGTTACTAGCAATAGTTGATTTACGTATTTAAGGAGTGACAGAATGAATTTGTCGATTATGTACGAAACTCTTAATCACATACATAATCACAATCATTTACAAATGAGTAAGGATCGAGTACTGTGCAGTCATGGAAGGACGAATGGCTGTTTCTAGTACTGATATGCCAGAGGTAATAATTTTAGTGTTATATTTCATTTCAATGTAGTATTAAAAATGAATTTTTTCTAATGTATTTTATAGAGTGACCAGTGTGGTGGGTTAGAGGGAGAGGGGAGGAGGAGGAGGAGGAGGAGGAGAGAGAGAGAGAGAGAGAGAGAGAGACACGAGATGTGGGGGACGATGAAGTGAGGTGGACGAGGAAGAGGAGTTACGTGTTGAGGAGGGAGGGTGTACACCTTGGTATAAATCCCGACAGGCTAGACAGTCATAGGCATTAAAACAGTGAATGCGTACCACTTTACTTCAGTTAATTAGAGACACTGGAGAAGAAAAGCTGCGGTACTCACGGGCAGGAGGGCGCGGATGCGACGCACATCTCCTTGGAGACGAGCTGTCGGTCGCAGCCCAGCATCTCGGCCTTGGGCGCGTTCAGGTAGGAGCGCTGCCGCATGCGGATGCCCTTGCCGCACGTCACGGAGCACTCGCTCCACGGCGAGTACTCGGTCACCGCGCACTCCGCTGTCCCGAACATGCAACGAACTTTCTGTCAAACACTTTGTACTTTTCACGTTCAACTTTACAATTAGAATTTCGCGAAATTCAGGGCGTTTAAAATATAACATACGTATTTCCAATGCATATATGTAATAAACTATACGACATACAACCAAGGACCTGCGAATCTCTCAAGTTTAGATTACATATGTTCAATGTGTCCTCCACCAGCGACACGAACAATATCACATCGATAATCGAATTTCTGCCATACTCTGGTAAGCATATCCATTGTGATCTTCCAGCTTTCCCGGCGGATATGTCGTAAATAGTCTTCACGGGTTTGCAAATTCCGTAATACTTCCTCGGAGTAACTTTCTGATATCTTCAGCTGGTTCAACCTTGCTGGTGGCTGTTAGTAAAAATAGCGTACAGTGCATGTGCAGGAGGAAAGCTCTGCGATTTTCGGCAGAGGGCGTTTTAGTATGGCCCCATCTACACTACTGGCCATTAAAATTGCTTCACCAAGAAGAAATGCAGATGATAAACAGGTATTCATTGGACAAATATATTATACTAGAACTGACATTTGATTACATTTTTGCGCAATTTGGGTGCACAGATCCTGAGAAATCAGTACCCAGAACAACCACCTCTGGTCGTAATAACGGCCTTGAAACGCCTGGGCATTGAGCCAAACACAGCTTGGATGGCGCGTACAGGTACAGCTTCCCATGCAGCTTCAACACGATACCACAGTTCATCAATCACTGGCGTATTGTGACGAGCCAGTTGCTTGGCCACCATTGACCAGACGTTTTCAATTGGTGAGAGATCTGGAGAATGTGCTTGCCAGGGCAGCAGTCGAACATTTTCTGTATCCAGAAAGGCCCGTACAGGACCTGCGACATGCGGTCGTGCATTATCCTGCTGAAATGTAGGGTTTCGCAGGGATCGATTGTAGGGTAGAGCCACGGGTCGTAACACATCTGAAAAGTAACGTCCACTGTTCAAAGTGCCGTCAATGCGAACAAGAATCGACCGAGACGTGTAGCCAGTGGCATCACATACCATCCCGACGGGTGATGCGCCAGTATGGCGATGACGAATACACACTTCCAATGTGCGTTCACTGCGATGTCGCCAAACACGGATGCGACCATAATGATGCTGTAAACAGAACCTGGATTCATCCGAAAAAATGACGTTTTGCCATTCCTGTAACCAGGTTCGTCGTTGAGTACACCATCGCAGGCGCTCCTGTCTGTGATGCAGCGTCAAGGGTAACCGCAGCCACGGTCTCTGAGCTGATGTCCATGCTGCTACAAACGTCGTCAACTGTTCGTGCAGATGGTTGTTGTCTTGCAAACGTCCCCATCTGCTGACTCAGGGATCGAGACGTGGCTGCACGATCCGTTACAGCCATGCGGATAAGACGCCTGTCATCTCGACTGCTAGTGATACGAGGCCGTTAGGATCCAGCACGGCGTTCCGTATTACCTTTTGAACCCACCGATTCTATATTCTGCTAACAGTCACTGGATCTCGACCAACGCGAGCAGCAATGTCTCGATACGATAAACCGCAATCGCGATAGGCTACAGTCCGACCTTTATCAAAGTCGGAAAGGTGATGGTACGCATTTCTCCTCCTTACACGAGGCATCACAACAACGTTTCACCAGGTAACGCCGGTCAACTGCTGTTCGTGTATGAGAAATCGGTGAGAAACTTTCCTCATGTCAGCACGTTGTAGGTGTCGCCACCGGCGCCAACCTTGTGTGAATGCTCTGAAAAGCTAATCATTTGCATATCACGGCATCTTCTTCCTGTCAGTTAAATTTCGCGTCTGTAGCACGTCATCTTCGTGGTGTAGCAATTTTAATGGCCAGTAGTGTATTTGCAAATCATTGCGCATGAGTGATTTCCGCGCCTGAGTATTTTTCGCGCCCGTGTTTTTTATACATGGCATCCACATGCGGATGTTATCAGTCGTACCTAGCCACTAACAAGGCTGAACAACCTGAAGATGTCGGCCAATTGTTCCGAGGAAATAGTGTGGAATTTGCACAACGTCATCTGACGGCAAAGCCGTGAAGAATATTAACAAGCATGTCCATTGTCACTGATATTATGGCGGTACAAATCCGGCTCTTCAACTCTTCTTGCTTCTGTGGTAGTGTTTTCGTATAAACATGGTTCCTTCATCTTCGGAATCAAATCAAAGTTACAAGGCTCAAAAAATGGCTCTGAGCACTATGGGACTCAACTGCTGTGGTCATCAGTCCCCTAGAACTTAGAACTACCTAAACCTAACTAACCTAAGGACAGCACACAACACCCAGCCATCACGAGGCAGAGAAAATCCCTGACCCCGCCGGGAATCGAACCCGGGAACCCGGGCGTGGGAAGCGAGAACGCTACCGCACGACCACGAGATGCGGGCTAAAGTTACAAGGACTTAGGCCGTGCGGTTCTAGGCGCTACAGTCCGGAACCGTGGGACTGCTACGGTCGCAGGTTCGAATCCTGCCTCGGGCATGGATGTGTGTGATGTCCTTAAGTTAGTTAGGTTTAAGTAGTTCTAGGTTCTAGGGGACTGATGACCTAAGATGTTAAGTCCCATAGTGCTCAGAGCCATTTTTTTTTTACAAGGACTTAAGTCCGGGGAGTATGGTGGATGGTACAGTACTTTCTAGTCCCATCGACCGAACAGAGCAGCCGCAGCTTGCGCTGTATGCGCCCGCGCATTGTCGTGCAAAATGATGGGTGCAAAAAGTGTCGCCGCTTCTTTCGCAAAGCTGGTCGCAGGTGATGCTCCAAAAATGATCAGTAACACTGTGCATTTGATTCCGAAGATGAAGGAACCACTTCGTGGCATTCGCTTCAGAACTGTTCCAGAGATTCGCCAAGCAGTAGACTGCTCCTTTCGCACCATCAACAGAACAGGCTCTGCTAACGGTATAGCACGCCTTCCACATCGCTGGCAAGGGGTTCTACACAACGCTGGTGACTACTTTGAAGGACAGTAACAGGTGCAAACAGGTATCTCTTGTGTATCGGTTGTGAATAAATGGTTGCTACTATTTAAGTTCCAACCTTCGTATATTCTATTTACGAGGAAAGATTACGCAGGACAGTTTCTCGTTCAAGATTCTTGATAGCTTTTGAGAAGACCATTTTAAGCTACGTGTAAGGAGAAACGTCCACAAGCACGTGTAGGAATTCTACAATGGTAGGATCAGGTGCTGCCGAGAATGTGCTTTGTCGTTCTGCTATATTGCTGCTTACATTCGTCAGGATCCAACGTCTGTCGCGCAGTTACGAGCTCTATTGCTTCAAGAGGACCTCAAACGGCTCCACACGACTAGCGCTGAAGCGAGCTCGTTTGCAGAAGGAAAGTATGCACGCGCACAGTGCAACTATCAGCACGGAGACCATTACTGCCACTTCTCTTACCGCGGGCAGGAGTGAGATGCGCGGCGACTACGGTACGCCCAATGACGGCACTGGACACAGGAGAGCCGCCATGTCGTCTTTTCAGACGAGTCCCAGTTTCGCGTACACTATCTCGATGGACATACCCTCGTGCAGAGCCTCCGAGGAGAACGAATGTTTCCAGACTGCATTCGTCATCATACGGGACCAGCATCTGGCGTGATGGTATGCAGCGCCACTGGTTATAGAACATGATCAACTTTGTTTCTCATAGCTCACAATTTGGAGGTCCACGTGACGTTATTTTTCAGCAGGATACCGCAAGACCGCATGTTGCCCGTGCTTTGATGGCCTTCCTCGACCCAGAGGGTGTTCGACCGTTGCCTTGGCCAACACGTTCAAAAAATGGTTCAAATGGCTCTGAGCACTATGCCACTTAACTCCTGAGGTCATCAGTCGCCTAGAGCTCAGAACTAATTAAACCTAACTAACGTAAGGTCATCACACACATCCATGCCCGAGGCAGGATTCGAACCTGCGACCGTAGCGGTCGCTCGGCTCCAGACTGCAGCGCCTAGAACCGCACGGCCACTCCGGCCGGCCCAGCACGTTCTCCAGATCTTTCAGCCACTGAATGCATCTGGTCGTACGCTTCGCCAACCACTACGAATGATGAAATCTGGCATAGATGTGAGGCAGAATGGTATGACGTACCCGCATCTTCATCCTAGTTCAATTGTGTTTCATACTCAGCTAGGTTAGCGCCTTTGCTTCTGCCAGAGACGGCAACTCCGTGTCCTAAATTTTTCATCCTGTGTAACTACGAATCACCCACCAATTTAGTCATGTATTTTATACTTATAGTACGTAAAATAGCGTTACTTGCCACCCTTTTGAAAAGTTAACTGTAGGTTGCACCGTTTTATGCTACGTGTATGGAGAAACGTCTACAAGCACGTGTAGGAATTCTCCTTTCCTTTCTTTCTCCCAGTCCGTGTTCTGTCTACTATTTTCCCTTCTCTTCCTGTTCTCAGTAGCTAATTTCATGGACCCTAACAATAAAGTTTTTACCTCTTTTGTTGCACTAAACTGTTAGACATATTAAGGAAAGTGAAAACGGAGTGAACGAAAGCGATATGTGTAATCGGACATTGTGAGAGGAATTTGGTAGTGCACTGAAAGATGTAAGTCGAAACAAAGCACCCAGAGTAGGCAACGTTCTATCACACTTATTAAAATTCTTTGGAGAACCGACAGTGAGAGAACTTTTAATCTAGACTCTATTACAAATTCAGAACAGATAAATCCTAATTTCTAAATTTGATAGTTTCCGCGAAACTATTTATCAGATTTTGAAGCGCGAGAACGGTTGAACTGCGATAATAACAACAGAAATTAATATATATCCATAGGAAAACAACGAAGCAGATTCCATTATCTCTGTAACTACACTGCCAGATAAAAAAAGTGTTGCAGTCACCAGGAGAGGAGAAAACGAAACGAAAGTGATTAAAAAATCGAGTGAAATTTACAAATAAATTGGTAGTATGAACCCACTTATCTCTTTGGCGTTGGACCCCGTCTGGCCTGGATGCATGCACTTATTTAATTGGGGAGAGTGTCAAAAAACCATTATATTCTCTGCTGAGATACGCTGGCCCATAACTACTGTAACTGAATCTTGATGTCCTGCATACTGGTTCTGGGCTGGAGTTGGCGTCCGAGATGACCTCACAAATCTTCTATCAGGAATAGATCTGAACATCTTGGCGACCACTGGAGTCCCTCAACTTTATGCATACAGTTCATAGAGACGTGCCTTGTGCAAATGAGCGTTGTTCTCTTGAAAATTGGCACCACAATAATGTTACGCGAAGGTAACTCATGAGGACACAAGATGTCCATGACGTACAGTTGTGCCGTCAGAGCTCCGTCAATCACTACCAGCCGTGACGTGAAGTCATACTGCATGGCTCCCGACTCCACGATGCGAAGAGTAACACCTTTCTGTCCTCCCCCCCTCCCCCCCCCCCCACCCCCCTGCTCCCCAAAATGTCAAAATGTAGCAAGAATGGGACCCCTCCCCAGATCGCTTCGATACTCGCCAACAGTGGTCATCCGAGATTACGCAAAACAGCATTTCACCGCTGAATACAGTGAGACGCAATTCATCGACAGTCCCGGTCATGGCAACGATTCAAACGCAGCGGCGTGTGTTGTGGTGTTAACAGAAGCCTACGTACCGGACGACAATTTGCTAGTCTGGCTGCAGCTGGCCTCCAACCAATGGTGGTGGATGACACAGAATGTTGCAGGAAGTCTGATACTTGTTCTCGAATGGAAGGCGGGGATGTGAAGGGATTATGATGTACTTTGTGCACAATAGGGCGATCCTCCATTGCGTTGGTCAGACGTGATTGAACAGAACCGTGACGATGGGTATGACTGCCGTCACATTCCCATGCAGTCCAACATCGGGCCACTGTCACATCCAAATGCCCACAGATCTCTTTATTGCACGATTTGACCAGCTGGACAAATGGAGACACACAATGTGGCCTCTTTAAAACTCAGTCCGCTGCTGATAACGAATATATGGCACCTATATGTCTTTCAAAGTGATCACTCAGCATCTGACGGTGTTCATGACCGTTGTATACCGTACCAGGCTTGGTAACAACACTACACACTAAAAACACTAATACACTCTGGTGGGCATTCTACATGTCACACGAATTGAAATTCTAATCATTCACATAATGCCGATTTCTGCATCTACATACACACATAAAAAAAAAAAGTTTTGCATCACCCCGGTTCCCAAAACTCCTGAAGATAGACGTTGACTGTGGATATTGTATCACAGACACAGTCCCTTTGACTGTTCAGAATGTTACTAAACCCGTACAAAGATGTAAACAACCATGCATGAGCAACGCCTATTAAGTGGAGAAGGTCCAACAGCCGATCAGTTCCAGTCATTCCATCAGGAAGCAGGTTCACGGTTCGTGTTGTCTATAGTTCAGCCATGCCTAGACAGTCAATACTGGCGTTCAATCACGTCTTCATTGTTACTTTGTGCCAGGAAAGGTTCTCAACAAGGGAAGTGTCCAGGTATCTCGGAGTGAACCAAAGCGATGTTGTTCGCACATGGATTAGATACAGAGAGACAGGAACTGTCGATGACATGCCTCGCTCAGGCCGACCAAGGGCTACTACTGCAGTGGATGACCGGTACCTACGGATTATGGCACGGAGGAACCCTGACAGCAACGCCATCATGTTGAATAATGCTTTTTGTGCAGCCACAGGACGTCGTGTTAAACTCAAAATGTGCGCAAAAGGCTGCATGATGCGCAACTTCACTCCCGACGTCCATGCCGAGGTCCATCTTTGCAACCACGACACCACGCAGCGCGGTACTGATGGGCCCAGCAACATGCCGAATGGACCACTCAGGACTGGCATCACGTTCCCTTCATCGACGAGTGTCGCATATGCTTTCAACCAGACAATCGTTGGAGACGTGTTTGGAGGCAACCCGGTCAGGTTGAACGCATTAGACACACTGTCCAGCGAGTGCAGCAAGGTGGACATGACCCACCAACCACTCTGAGGGACCTACGCAGAATTGCCGTTGAGGAGTGGGACAATCTGGACCAACAGTGCCTTGATGAACTTGTGGATAGTATATCACGACAAATACGGGCATACATCAATGCAAGAGGCCATGCTACTGGGTATTAGAGGTACCGGTGCGTACAGCAATCTGGTCCACCACCTCTGAAGGTCTCGCTGTATGGTGGTACAACATACAATGTGTGTTTTTCATGAGCAATAAAAAGGGCGGAAACGATGTTCATGTTGATCTCTGTTCCAACTTTCTGTGGAGTTCCCGGGACTCTCGGAAGCGAGGTGATGCAAAAGTTTTTGATGTGTGTATATACTCTGCAAGCCACCGTACGGTGCGTGGCAGAGGGTAACCTATGCCAGTACTAGTCATTTCCTTTCCTGTTCCACTCCGCATGACTCTCTTATCTTCATGGTCCTTACGCGAAATGTATGTTGGCGGTAGTAGAATCGTTCTGGAGTCTGCTTCAAAAGCCAGTTCACTAAATTTTCTGACTAGTGTTTGTCGAAAAGAACTTCGCCTTCCCTCCAGGGATTCCCAATTGAATTCCCGAAGCATCTCTGTAACACTTGCTCATTGTTCGAACCAACTGTAAACAAATCTAGTGTTAACGAGTACATTGTTACACTGACATACAACCATTTCTACTGGTTGACTTTCATCATCAGGCAGTGTAAAATGACTATGAAAAGGAGCTTACATGTCGGCAAAAGCTTTCTCACAATTCATTTGTGTGAAAACAGAATTACGGTAACTTTATGGTCTTAGATGAACCGCTCGGTATACGGGATGGTCAGAAACAGTCTGAAAACCTCGTAAGGACGTTTCTGGGTAGGCTGTGTTGAGTAATAACTGTTAACAAAAAAATTCGATACATTGCGTCGTCTATGAGTTAGTAAGTACTGAAATTAGCCGAGCAGACCGTTGCTCACGCAAATGCAAACGGCCCGCCAGAGACTGTGTCGCCAGACCCGAACAAGAGAGCAATAGCAAAATTGGATACAGGACGGTACCAAGGGAGGAACTGGAGCCAAAGGCTGAACATTCTCGTGCGCTACGAGAACAACTGACACTAAGTGTATCTGGCAGCCCGCTTTAATTTGTATGCACAAAGGCATGATTGGCTAACTTCAATGGTAATTAACTCACAAGGGAACATCCCCATCCCACCCCCCTCAGATTTAGTTATAAGTTGGCACAGTGGATAGGCCTTGAAAAACTGAACACAGATTAATCGAGAAAACAGGAAGAAGTTCTGTGGAACTATAAAAAAATAAACAAAATATACAAACTGAGTAGTTCATGCTCAAGATAGGCAATATTACGGACAGTATGAGCTCAGAAGCCCCGTGGTCCCGTGGTTAGCGTGAGCAGCTGCGGAACGAGATGTCTTTGGTTCAAATTTTCCCTCGACTGAAAATTTTACTTTCTTTATTTTCGCAAAGTTATGATCTGTCCGTTCGTTCATTGACGTCTCTGTTCACTGTAATAAGTTTAGTGTCTGTATTTTGCGACCGCACCGCAAAACCGTGCGATTAGTTGACGAAAGTACGTGCCTCTCCAATGGGAACCGAAAACATTTGATCGCAAGGTCATAGTTCAACCGATTCCTCAACAGGAAAACATCTGATATATTCTATACAACACTGGTGACGGCATGTGCGTCACATGACAGGAATATGTTGTCGACCCACCTAACTTGTACACTTTTTTGGCGAATCGGTAAAAAGATTCTTCTACCTTGCCCGATTTAGGTTTTCTTGTGGATGTGATAATCACTCCCAAAAAAGTGATGAAAACATAAGAGTTTGTCACATAAACTGAAAACAAAAAGTTAAATTTTTCTCTCGAGGGAAGACTTGAACCAAGGACCTCTCATTCCACAGCTCGTCACGCTAACCACGGGACCACGGCGCTCCTGAGCTCACACTCTCCTTTATATTACTTATGTTGCACATGGATTACTCAGTTTGTCTATTTTGCTTATTTTTTCATAGTTCCACACAATTTCTTCCTGTTTTCTCGATCGATCAGTGTTCAGTTTTTCAAGGCCTATCCACTGTGCCAACTTATAACTAAATCTGAGGGGGTGCGATGGGGAGGTTCCCTTGTCAGAAATGGCGCAATGTATCGAATTCTTTTCTGAACAGTTGTTTCTTAGCACTGTCTCCCCTGCAACACCCTTAAAAGCTTGTCAGACTGTTTCTGGCCACCCTGTATGTATAAACGTTATATTATGAGGGCGAGTCGAATGAAAACCTCAAATATTTTTAAAAATATTATTTATTGTGCAGAAGTGGTACAAAGCTGTATCACTTTTCAACATAATCTCCCCCACGCTCAATGCAAGTACTCCAGCGCTTACAAAGTGCATAAATTCCTTTAGAACAAAATTCTTTTGGTAGTCCGCGCAACCACTTATGCACCGCGTCGCGTACCTCTTCATCAGAACGGAACTTCTTTCCTCCCATTGCGTCTTTGAGTGGTCCAAACATATGGAAATCACTTGGGGCAAGGACTGGTGAGTATGGTGGATGAGGAAGACACTCAAAATGCAGGTCTGTGATTGTTGCAACTGTTGTACGGTCAGTGCGGGGCCTTGCATTGTCACGTTGCAAAACGACACCTGCTGACAGCAATCCACGTCGTTTTGATTTGGTTGCAGGCCGCAGATGATTTTTCAGGAGATCTGTGTATGATGCACTGGTGACAGTGGTCCCTCTAGGCATGTAATGCTAAAAAATGACGCCTTTTTCGTCCCAAAAAAGAGTCAGCATAACCTTCCGTGCTGATGGTTCTGGTCGAAACTTCTTTGGTTTCGGTGATGAGGAATGGCGCCATTCCTTGCTCGCTCTCTTCGTTTCTGGTTGGTGGAAGTGAACCCAGGTTTCGTCCCCAGTAACGATTCTTGCAAGGAAGCCATGACCTTCTCGTTCAAAGCGCCGAAGAAGTTCTTCACAAGCATCAACACGTCGTTCTTTTATTTCAGGGTCAGCCGCCGTGGCACCCATCTTTCAGACACTTTGTGAAACTCGAGCACGTCATGCACAATGTGGTGTGCTGACCCATGACTAATCTTTAAACATGCTGCAATGTGATTCAGTGCCACTCAGGCGGTTTTCCTTCACTATGGCTTCAACTGCTGCAGTGTCCTGTGGAGTCACAACTCGTTGTGCCTGACCTGGACGAGGAGCACCTTCCACTGAAGTCACACCATTTGCGAACTTCCTACTCCATTAGTAGACTTGCTGCTGTGACAAACATGCATCACCGTACTGAACCTTCATTCGTCGACGAATTTCAATAGGTTTCACACCTTCACTACGCAAAAACCGAATAACAGAACGCTCATATTGCCTGGTGCAAGTCGCAAGTGGGGCGGCCATCTTTCTACTGATACTGCGACGATATGTGTGCATCTGCACTATGCTGCCACCTACAGTCCATTCTGCAAGCTGTCTGTAGCAGGCTTACCAACTTACAGGATAACGGCGCGAAATTTCGATTTGTTATTACATTTTAAGGTTTTCATTTGAGTCACCCTCGTAACAGCAAAGAACATAAAGTGCATTTAAAACAGCGTGACGAGCCGTTTTTGTCAGATGACGCGGATGTGCTACGGAAGACTGGAGAAGGTACTCACGTCGCGTGGTGTCCTCGGTGTTCTCGGTCTCCTCGATGGCCAGGTCTGCAAGCGCGGCTTCCACGTCCTGTTCGTCGCAGCTCTTGGCGATAACGGTGTCGCGGAAAAGGTAGAGGCGAGCCAGCGGCGCCATCTCCCTGCCAGACGGGTCGTAGAACGGCGCCCGCGGGTCCTCCGGGTACATCGTCGTGATGCGGTGGATCTTCTCCCGCGGAATCGTTGGCGTGTTTGGGGACTGCAATAGGAACAAGCGCAATGCGGGAACCCTCCACGCGTAGCAGACCGAGCTCTAAACTCTTATACACGAGGCGTGTTAGAGTCGCGTCTCCCTAGGGCATGACGCTCGGAAAAGTTAGCAGCAGCTGCATGATTGTCATCGAGACATCGCTGCCCCAAGATGCATCAATAGTAGCGGCGCGGTTTACCGCTCGATGCTTGAAGCCCGGTTTTCATTAGAGGGCGGCAGTGTGGCACGTGTCAGCGGCAGGCAGTTTTCTTGTTGTCAAAACTACACGCGGAATCGGCGTTCCCATATGAAGCGGCAGCCGCTAGACGTAACCAATGACAGGCATAAGAGAGGTATTGGAGGGGAACCAATGAAACGTGCTTAATGACTGGAATCTGGGAGGTGAATATACCTCTATGGATGGAAAATGCGAGTGGGAACAGCACGCGCGGTAGTTTTAAATTCGTCCAAATTAGCATTGTTCTATTGAAAATTGGCACCACGATACTATCACATGTGGGTAACTCATGAGGACATAAGATTATTTGTTAACGCCTGCTGTAGGTATGACACTGTATGTGATTAACTATACATTGAAGCTTTACGAAAGAAAGGCAAAATAAGGTGAAGACATACATATTTATTTAAGGTTGAATATTTTATTTATGATATATTCTTTCACATGCTTCATTCTTCATGCTTTCTTATTTTGCCGTTAACAGATTCGAGGAATTGCGATTCATAATTGTCCCCTGTTTCATTATGTTGTCGACAAAATTTAGAAAACCTACCACTCCAGAAGAACAACTTGCTACGCTCTCATAACAACTTTTTGGAAATAATCAAGTAAGTAGTACAGCAATTAAAGGAGGAAGTGCCTGGTGGAATTTTGCACAAAGCGCAATTTAATCATTGTTAACACATGGCTTAATAATCACGAAAAAAAGTTTGTATGTTTCAAATGGACCCGGAGGCACAAGGCTTCAGATTCGTTATATAGTGGTACGACAGGTTTTAGAAACCAGCTTTTCCGTTGCAAAAGATTTATTGGAGCAGAAGTGCATCCTGACTATAATTTATTAGTTGTGAACTGTAGGTGAAAACTGATAAATTGTAAAAAGGTAGGAAATTAAGGAGGTGGAAACTCGATAAGTTGAATGAACCATACGCTGTTGACAGTCCTAAAGGAAACTTCAGGCAAGAAACGATTGAGTGAAACAAGGGAAAGGATGCACTATACAGCCGGCCGGTGTGGCCGTGTGGTTCTAGGCGCTTCAGTTTGGAACCGCGTGACCGCTACGGTCGCAGGTTCGAATCCTGCCACGGGCATGGATGTGTGTGATGTCCTTAGGTTAGTTAGGTTTAAGTAGTTCTAAGTTCTAGGGGACTGATGACCTCAGACGTTGAGTTCCATAGTGCTCAGAGCCATTTGATGCACTATACACAACAGAAGGGGAATGGGAAACTTTAAACAGATGCTGTAGTGAAGACAGAGGAGGAACAAAATGGTAAAAACAAAAGGTCCAGTACAAGTCCTTAGGTAACACACGAGATACGGAATTGAATTCACAAAAGGAAAAAATATAAAAAGGTCGGAAATGAAGCAGGCAAAGGAAACTAAGGTGTCTAAAAATGAGACAGACAGAAAGTGCCAAATCGCAAAGCAAGAACTGCTGGAGAAAAATGCGGTGCTGTAGACGTATCTGATTATGGAAAAGGCACAATGACTAAAGGAAAATAAAAAAATGGAGAAACAATTGGCCACGTGCGAGTAGGACTTGCGCATTGAGGATTCCGTACAAACTTAATTATGTATGTAGACAGTACCATACATTCCGGTAATTGTCAATCTCTACCATTTTTGCTGTTATCGAAATTGATTCCAAGATTTTAGAGAATGTTTTAATTTCTATAATATAAGAGTGACATAAAGTCGTGTAGGAGTCAGGCGACCATTGTCATAGCAATCAGTTCTGCATTCAGGCTGAGTGGGACGCAGTGGTAAAAATTGAACATCAGGCAAGGAATGACATTACTGATCGTATGTCGCGCTTCGGAATTTGCCCGTCACCAGATTTCCAAGAGCGACTGCTGCACGTAGAAATGGCGTTTCGCATATAGCTTGGAGCTATATGAGCAGCAATTGCTCCTAGAAATCTGATGATGTGTAAATTCCGAAATGCGTCACATGAGTAGTAAAGTCATTTCTTACCTGATGTTTGACTTTTACCATTGAAACCCAATCAGTCTGAATGCAGAACTACTGATTCCTTTAATTTCAAATTTGACGACGTATAACGAATGACAAAAAGCAATATCCTTCATGTGATATAATAAGAAATTAACAATTTTCAGATTTTTTCCTTTACTTACACCACGAAACCTTGCTTCCTGCAAATTTCATGATTCTATATCACGGGAAGGACCCTATAGGTTCTGATGAGTGAGTTTACAAGTATCAAAACTTGTGATATATGGGCGTATCTTTTGGCTGCATTGACTTAGAAGCTTACATTTGTTACAGAGCCAAGTATTCAGTAGACCTTAGTGCGTGACATATATTTCAACTTGATATGTCTACCTGTTCAAAAAAAGAAAGAAAAAAAGCGTCCTGACAGACGGACGAACAGAAATAGTCAGATAATGAAGGAAAAACTTTTTTCTTGTGGTTTTCGGATTTTCGGATTTTTTCCTTTGTTTGTATTGTGAGCCCTGGCTTTTTGCCAAATTTCATGTTTCTAGGGTAAAGGGAAGTACCCTACATGTTTTGATGAGTGAGTTTGCGAGTGTCAAAATTTATTACGAGAATGGTCGTATCTTCTGACTGCATTAACTTAGGAGGTCCAATTTTATGCAGCGTCAAGGGGCAGTAGGCCTTAGTGTGTGATGTAAATTTCAACTGCGTTCGTCCCGTGAGAAAGTAGGCTTTTAACAGACGGACAGACATACAGACAAAAAGTGATAAGGGTTCTGTTATTACTGACTGAGATACGGAACCCTAAAAAGAAGCAGCTGTATGAATCAAGAGCTCAGATAGCAAGCCACGACTAATCAAGAAGAGGAGGCCGGAAGGTGGAAGGAATACCCTATCTGCTCAAAAGTGTCTGGACACCTATTACTGGCAATTAATATGGAATATGCCCACCCTTTGCATTTATTGTGGTGTCACCGCAAGGCACCACACTTGCTAGGTTGTAGGCTTCAAATCGGCCGCGGTCCGTCAGTACACACCGGACCCGCGAGCCGTCACTGTCGACGCTAGAAGGACCGAGCGCCGCCACTCGGCTGGTCTTACGAGACAAGCTAGCGCACTGGCCAGTTCTACAGCCGACGTTAATAGGAATGGTTCACTTGTTATAGCTTCAGAGATCTCATTTGCAGAGACGCTAGTTAGCATAGCCTTCAGCTAAGTCAGTAGCTACGACCTAGCCAGGCGCCACGTACAGTTTATGCATTGACAATTGACCTATATGTGTGAAGCAATCAGAACTGTAAAGAAGTATTCGCAGTTCAGTCTATAACTGCACTTGTAAATATTATTGTACAAAGTCAAGATCGACGTTCACCGCTCATGCTGAATTAAAGCTAAGTATTTAATTGTATTCTTGTCTACTAACTTTCTAATCACCTAAGATGTTCCAGATACATCCCTCAAGTATAGTTCATTGATCATCACGTCAGCCTACGTGATCAACGCGTGAAATTAACGGCCACACCTCGTGATCAGGCTGAGTGTCAAATTGCGTGTCCAAGCCGGGTCACCCTTTTTCCATGAGGCCCATAGCTCCGCCTCGTATACAACATTTATAACGGCTCAAACTCTGATAGGACCACTTTCAGATCGAGCGAGGTGGCGCAGTGGTTAGCACACTGGACTCGCATTCGGGAGGACGACGGTTCAATCCCGTCTCCAACCATCCTGATTTAGGTTTTCCGTGATTTCCCTAAATCGTTTCAGGCAAATGCCGGGATGGTTCCTTTGAAAGGGCACGGCCGCTTTCCTTCCCAATCCTTCCCTAATCCGAGCTTGCGCTCCGTCTCTAATGACCTCGTTGTCGACGGGACGTTAAACATTAACCACCACCACTTTCAATGATGTATCTGCAGGTCTGTGGAGCAATTGGCAACTCATTCTTTCTCTAGAGCCGAAACCAGAAAAGGTAGTGACATAGGACGCTGTGGGCTGGAGCGAAGCCGCTGTATTAACTCACCCCAAAGGTGTTCCATTTGGTCCAGGTCGGGACTTTGGGCAGGCTGGCCGATTTCCAGAAAGTTACTGTCTACAAACCATTGTCTCACAGACAGTGCTATGCACCGACGTGCTGACACAAATATCGTTCCTAAACTGTTTCTCTGCTTTATGCAATACTCAGTGCTGGAAAATGAGATGATATGCTTTCACAATTAGCATTTACTTAAGTGCAATAACTGGGTCCACACCCTAACCACGAGAAACAACCCCACTCCGTAACGCAAGCTCCTCCGTTCTTCATTGTTGGCACTACACATGATGGCAGGTAGCGTTCTCCATGCATTCGCCAAACCTAAACCCTTCCATCGCATTGCCACAAGCTATAGTGTGACATATCCCTCAAAATCACTCGTTTCCAGTCATCCACAGTTCAACTGCGACGCTCTTTACACCGTCTCAAACGTCGCTTTGCACTGACTACAGAAATGCGTAGCTTATGAGGACCTGCTAGACCGTTGAACCCTGTTAATTCTAGCTTTCTACGCACAGTCATTGTGCTAGCTGGACTGCTGGTAGCTCTTTGGAAGTCACGAGTGCCTCATTTAGCTGGTTTCATGCGGTTTTGGACAACCATCCTTCACAACGCTCGATGGTCCCTCTCCATCAGTATAATGGGTCTGCCTGGTCTTGCTTTAGGTGTGGTTATTCATTCGCGTTTCCGCATCACATTTACATGCCCTACAGCCGACTTGGGCAGCTTTGTAATGGCTGGAATGTCCCTGAAGCTTTGTTACTTGGATGACATCCAATAGCTAGTCCACATTCAAAGTCACTCAGCTCTCTTGATCAACGCATTCTACTATTACTGCTTCTGTACTGTCAACACAACAGATACCAGACTGTAGTTACAAAAGTTAAAGGACATAAAAGAGAAGCAAAAGTTGAGAAGGCGGAAGCAGAGAAGAGAGAAAATGCAGACTGGTTATAGCAAGAAAAGCGTCACTAAAACAGAGACAGTTGTTGACATCAATTACAAATTTAAATGCGAGATAGTCTTTTCTTAAGGTATTGTCTGGAGTGTAGCCATGTATGAAAGTGAAATCCGCACTTTAAGCAGGTTATTCAAGAAGAGATTATGTGGTGCTACAGAAGGGTACTTGAGATTAGATGGGTAGATTGTGTAAATAATGAGGAGGTACCCAATCGAACTGGGAAGAAGAAGCATTTGTGGCACATCTTGACTAATACAAGGGTAATGCATCATGGACGGGGTGCCTTGTTAGGACCATCAGGAAGGATGCAATCGGTGTTATTCTGGGAATCATTGCAACAGATTTCTATAGCACGTCCAGAGGGGGGACTTGGCTGTTATTTACATAGACATGTGACGTCAGTATAATATTAAGAACCTTTCAGCTGTTATGCAAACATCTCTCCAGGTGCTGGCCCCACACCACATATGTGTCATCGTCCAAGCAACAGCGCCTAGGTGAACACATATTTTGACAGGAATTTCTCAGATGTCAAGTATGAAAGGGATGCCGCCGCCTCATGCTTGCAGGACTCAAACGAAAACCTGTGCGTGGCTCGGCAGCTGATGGCTGTGTCGTCACTTTGCACTCTGACTCATGGGAGCGTGTGCTGAGTTGGCAGCATCGGCGTTGGGCGTCAGGTAGCGGGATGTGTTTTTTACTAGCGATCGTTTCCATCGATTTCACTGACCAATAGGATGCTGCGAATTAAAAAAACCTACCCCATACATGTAAGAATATCGATTTAATTAATTTGCATAAATTTTTTACATCAATATGGTGTTAGCAGTACAATAGTTAGTGGGAGGGTGTGTGTGAGTGGGTGACATGGAGCAGAACAGCAGGTTAAGTGTAGCACACTAGGTTAATTTGCGTAATTTTTATGTAAAATACAGTACAATAGTTCAAGGGGGTAGATGACAAAGAAGAATGCACCAGAAATGGCGTTCAGAAACATATGAGATTCGAAAAGTGTAGCAGAAAATGGTGGTAGAACATAACCACTTACATAATTTGATATAAAAGGCGGTACAATAGTTTAACAAAATGGGGGTGACATGGAAAACCACTTAACAGAAAAATAGGTTAAGTGCCAACAAAGAGCCGAACTTTAGGATAATACACCCAGAGTACAGTGTCAAACATTAGGTTATGCAACATGTTTGCCCTTTGCAAATACTTTTTACAAGATCTACATATTTCCAAATAGCAGAGAATGATGAGCAAGTGAAATCAAACCCCCACAAATTGAATTTTTTGTAAGTAAACAATGTACCCTTGTATTTCCTGTTATGAGATCCTTCCTCTCCAAAGAGCCACCAATTTCCATATATTCCATACACTGCCTTGAATCCCCTAAATTATTTAAATAAACAATATTCCACACATTGTCTAAATTGTTTAAGCTATATTCTATACGCAACAATCGATTTCTGGACAAATTCTTTAACTAAATAAATAAACTATATTCCATACATTGCCATAAATAATTAAATAATATTCTATACATTGCTAAAGTGTTTAAACAATCTTACTCACACTGCAACCGAATTTCCTCCAAATGATGGATCAGCTGAGTCTTTTTCCTGCTGATTTCTGGGAGGGAAAGTGGGAGGGGAGGGGGTTTACCAGATGGGGAGAGGTTAATTAATGGATCAATTTAATTAAGTAGTCAATCAAATTGATAAGAGTGGGAGGGTCTATTCCAATAACTCAGACCTGAAAGTGTACCTGTAGCAGAGAGGGAGGGAGGTTTCCTGAGGGGTCAGGGTGAGGGAGAGGGGGTGGGAGGACAATAGGTTAAGGACCTCTCAATCAAAAGAGAACAATACGTTAATCACCTGTCAATCGAAGGAGAACAATAGGTTTGTCTCCGAGTGCATACCCGCCCCTTATGTAGGCAACCCACACTAACAAAATGCGCTCGCACTGGCCTTGCCCCCTACTACACTCATCTTCCAAGATGACAACAGCTGTATTCATAGGGCAGCACACATATGTTCCTGATCTGATGAACATCTTCACTGGCCTGTTAAGTTACCCTATCCTAATCCTGCAGAAAATATATGGGCCCATTTGGAACAGCACGAGAAACATAGCAAGTAGCATCACTGCAATTTTGTAGCTCTTCCCGGTTTAATCATCAGTGAGTGCTTTCAGTCTGATATAACATATCTGAAGAAACTTTCGAACTCCTTTCCTCGCCAGTCTGTGGTAATTATGAATGCTAGAGGCGGTATTACATGGTACTGGCAAAGTAGTCCTCTTGGGGTGTGTATTTTTTTTTTATCTCGTGCGGTTTTTACATCAGAAGCCTTCTAGACTTGCGCGAAGTCTGGAAACAATGACGTGTAACTGCCGAAGATAGCTATTTCGAATGGTACAACAGTGACATTGAACAAGAGTAAAAGTTAAGGTCAAGAAAAATCAGTGGGATTACATTTTTAACATAGATCGTTTCTCCGTTATCAGCTACTCACCATGTACGTTATCCCGCTGTCTGTTCCTGCGTCATATGGAAACAAGTCAACTATCTTCTCCTCCATCCAGGTGCAGTCTTTCTTACACAAGTTAAGGCCTGATACACCGACAATCCAGTCTGGGGTAGGTCCTGCAAAATAGATCATTGTGCATAACACAATATGCAAGATTGCTGTTGCTGCAGCTACCGCTATGAGGGCTGTCTTTTATGTTTTTACAAACACTTGAAAAAATTATTTTTTTGTAAAGATAGTTTTATTAGTTTTCGAAATATTCGCCTTGAAAATTTATACACTTTTGCATGAGCTCTAACTAGCCCTGCGAACTTGTTTTCCGCTTTAATTGTGATACATGTAAACATGGCTTTAAAACAATCAACAGCCATTGTTGTCAGATCTGCTGCCTTTCCAGGAGATGTCCTGCTTTTTGAAAAAACTAAAAAGCAAAACAGAACAAATCTCCTGTTTTTATCACATTGAGTTTATTCTTTCAAAGTAATTTTACTTTGTAGAATGCTGGTAAACTATTTGATTAATTCGTTGTTTCTCGAGATGATAATTACGTTTTGGGCCTTCCTTCTGTGAATTCCTCATCTCTCTTATTAGCCCCAAGTGCTGAGCCCACTTTCTTAAAGTTTATTCCTCGCATGGATTTTATTTTAAATCTCTGCTTATCTGTTTATATCAGTAGCAGTCAAATGAAAACAGAACACCACACGCATTAAGACATTTATCCCACTGGGAGATAAGACGATCAATTCCTGTTTCGTAGAACGTGGACAGCCGCTTAAGGATCCATTTCACGAGTAGTCCGGGCTGTACGGAGGATTCTGCAGTGTTTCCCAACCGAACCGCTGAAGCATAGCCTTCTTCCAATTGGCAACGTGGGGCCGCGTGTTATCGTTCAACAGGATGATTCCATCCAGCAGCATTCCGACAGCCTGAGGGCAAACAGCAAAGGCAACAGTACAAACATTTCACATCTATGCCGCCAAAGAAATCCAAAGCCAGAATGAAATTTTCACTCTGCAGTGGAGTGTGCGCTGATATGAAACTTCCTGGCAGATGGAAGGTAGGAAACGAGGTACTGGCAGAAGTAAAGCTGTGAGGACGGGGCGTGAGTCGTGCTTGGGTAGCTCAGATGGTAGAGCACTTGCCCGCGAAAGGCAAAGGTCCAGAGTTCGAGTCTCGGTCCAGCACACAGTTTTAATCTGCCAGCGCACACTCCGCTGCAGAGTGAAAATCTCATTCTGGACGTCTTTCCCATTGCTGTAAGTACACCTGAGCCAGCACAGGAAGCCTGCTCTGTTAGAACTAGAATCGATCTTCCTGAAAGGTTCCAGAGAAGCGCGGAAGGTGCGTTCGTTGGTCACTGGGAGTTCCATCGTTGCCGAGCAATGAAGCCTCTTGAGAAAATAGGAGGCAGGGCGGGAAGGAGGACTGTTGTCCGCGGGGTTGTGGGTATACCAGCTGCACCTGAATGCAAATCGTGGCTTACACCAGTGACGCCTGACACTTAGATTCAGAAGCTATCTGCGGTTTCTACAGGCAGTTCGCTGCATTGTTGAAGACAACTATCCACGACCGTGTGGTGGAAGCTGAGCTAGCAATTTGCAACATTGTTCCCAAAGCCGATCATAGTCCTCTGGTTTGAAGCCGAGTGGAAGGCTTAACTAGTGTCTCAGTCGACTCTGTGACGATCTTGGATGCGTGTTTGCCGACCACCACTACTGGGTGGAGAACTGTAGGATCCCTGTTAATAACTCGGTCGTGCACTACATGCAAGAAGTGGCCACTAGGATAGCGGCATACATGTGGCGTGCACATATGGGTTGTTTTAGAATAGAGGAATCCCTCCACAGGGCTGGTAAATATTTTGATTACAGAGAGGGAAGAATAGTAGCCTCAACAATTTCAGAGAGAAATATTCCTCATGACAGAGCAATAAAAGAGAAAGTGAAATTAGTATATTTGAAGTACTTGGGAAGACCCCAGAACTACTCTTGTTTACGGACAGTAATAATTCCCTTAAGGTGTTAGGAACAGAAAGCTGGCTGAAACCAGATGTTGATAGCAACGAAGTTCTGAAGTCAGCTTGGAATGAACACTGCAAAGATCCATGTAGGTTGGACGTCAATGATGGGGAGGCTTTTATAGCCGTAAATAATACAATAAGATCTAAGAGGTTAATACAGATTTCGAATGCGAAATAGTTTAGCTGAAAATAATTTTAAAAAGCGGATCAGGCATGATAATCGAATCCTATTATAGACCCCCGCCTTACGAGCATTGTTGACGGTACATTTCGAGAAAAACCTGGAGAATATTGCGCGTAAATTTCTTGGTCGTGTTGGGTTAGGGGGAGACTTCAACTTACCAGCCGTAGGGACTTCAGGGTTAGGGCGGATAGGGGGGACAGAAAATCGTTTGAAATTGTTCTACATGCCTTGTCCGAAAGATATCTCGAGTAATTAATCAGAGAACCGTCTCGTGAGGTTACTAAGAAGACTGAACTTTTCATCTCATCGTAGAGCAGAGAATCAGTGATCATAAGGCCGTTATAGCATCGCTGGCTACGTGGGTCGACAAAATTATAAAGGAAGACAGGATGATACTGTATTTATGATCCCGTTGTGGCGGGTATTCCGTCTTCATTTGACCGCCCACCATAATACTCTATGTGATGAAAAGTATCCGTACACCTCCAAAAACATACGTTTTTCATATTAGGTGCATTGTGCAGCCACCTACTGCCAAGGTACTCCGTATCAGCGACCCCAGTAGTCACTAGAAATCGTGAGTGAGCAGAATGGGGCGCTCCGCGTAACTCACGGACTTCGAACGTGGTCAGGTGATTAGGTGTCACTTGTGTCTTACGTCTGCACGCGAGATTTCCACACTCCTAAACATCCCTAGGTCCACTGTTTCCGATGTGATGGTGAAGTGGAAACGTGAGGGGACACGTACAGCACAAAAGCGTACAGGCTGACCTCGTCTTTTGACTGACGGAGACTGCCGACAGTTGAAGAGGGTCGTAATGTGTAATAGGCAGACATCTATCCAGACCATCACGCAGTAATTTCAAACTGCATCAGGATCCACAGCAAGTACTATGACAGTTCGGCGGGAGGTGAGTAAACTTTGATTTCATGGTCGGGCGGCTGCTCATAAGCCACACATCACGCTGGTAAATGCCAAACAACGCCTCGCTTGGTGTAAGGAGTGTAAACATTGGACGATTGAACAGTGGAAAAACGTTGTGTGGAGTGACTTATCATGGTACACAATGTGGCGATCCGATGGCAGGGCGAATGCCCGGTGAACGTCATCTGCCAGCGTGTGTATTGCCAACAGTGAAATTCGGAGGCGGTGGTGTTATGGTGTGGTCGTGTTTTTCATGGAGGGGGCTTGCACCCCTTGTTGTTTTGTGTCGCACTATCGCAGCACAGCCCTACACTGATGCTTGAAGCACCTTCTAGCTTCCCGCTGTTGAAGAACAATTCGGGGATGGCGATTGTATCTTTCAACACAATCGAGCACCTGTTCATAATGCACTGCCTGTGGCGGAGTGGTTACACGACAGTAACATCTCTGTAATGGACTGGCCTGCACAGAGTCCTGACCTTAATCCTACATAACACTTTTGGAATGTTTTGGAATGTCGACTTCGTGCCAGGCCTCGCCGATCGACATCGATACCTCTCCTCAGTCCAGCACTCCTCGAAGAATGGGCTGCCATTCCCCAAGAAACCTTCCAGCACCGGATTGAACGTATGCCTGCGAGAGTGGAAGCTGTCACATGGCTAAGGATGGGCCAATACCATATTGAATTCCAGCATTACCGATGGAGGGCGCCACAAATTCTGAGTCACTTTCAGCCAGGTGTCCGGATACTTTCGATCACATTGTGTATGTGCGTAGGCAACAATAACTCTAAGCAGAAAATAAAAATTGCCATTTCTTTCCGTACATGTGGTGACGGACGCAGTGGTAAGATAAGTTGACAATTTGTGTCTGATGGGAGGTGTGCTAGGGTAATCCGTGCAGCTGCGGTGAGCAGTGTGTCTGGATGGCGCAGTGGTCAGCGCATCTGCCTAGTAAGGAGGAGATATCGGTTCAGATCCTGATCCGGCACAAATTTTCAACTTTTTCCTTTGATTTAAATCAATGCCCACTAACAGCTTATGTAATTAATTCCTTTGAGTATTTATTTCCTTATAATATTGTAAAAATTAGGCTGCCATATACCCTTCGTTCCAAGAAAGCAAGCTGTTCACATGGTATCATTACTTTCGTAGGTACAATTATGTGAACAACATAGGGAACAATGTCTGATATGTTTGCAAAGCTATGGTGTCATAGTATTATAGAGTAATGGAGGTGGTTAAGACGTGTCACTTGCTGTCAACTGTCCTTAGTTATGCGAATAGTATGAGTGAAGAGTTTGGAAACGTAAATAATGTATACAGTCATCGCGGTGCATACTGCCAACAATTACTGGTTCACTGCGTTTCACTGTTGAAGTTGGATGCCTCAGACCGCTGGTTAGTTGCGCGTAGTGTTTCTAGCCCTGCAGTTGGTGCACAAAGGTTTGAAAAAGTTCAACGCAGTAATGAGCGTATAAGCTCGGAAAAAGTGAAGTACACTCAAAACTACAAAACTGAGCGGGAAAGTGAACCCCCCCCCCCCCCCACACACACACACACAAAAAACCACCCATTCGAGTTGCAGATAATTTTTCACGTTCTAAGGTGTATGAAAGTAAAAATATTACTTCTGGAGGGAAAACTATTCTTCATAGACATGTGGAAACGCAGAGGCATGTGCAATGGGCTGCAAGACCGATAGGGCAGAGAACTTCTAACTTCACTTTCGTTCCAGGACTGAAATGTGAACAATTAACTTAAGGAGACGGTAATATGGCTCTGTGCATTCATAGGTGAACACTACGTATCGTGCAACGTTATAGAACATTTGCCTGCGTTACTGAAGTCAGTAGCTTTCGATTCAGAAATTGCCCTAAAATTTACATGTGGTAGAGCGAAAGCAACTGCAATGTGGAACATGTTACAGGTGGCGAAAGTACAGACACGCCAAGTTATCCGCTTCGCAAATTTAAGTTTTCAGTAACTGTTTATGAATCAGCTGATCTCAGTTGTAGGCCTACCAATCAGTTGTGCGATGTTGCTATAGTGGACGTAGGACATGGAAGGATAAGGCATGCATTTTTTGATATGACTGCAGCAACTGAGACAAATGCTGTAAATCTTTACAACAGTCTGATTGGATGCCTAAACTTGGACAATATACCAAATAAGGAAAACTTAATAAGTTTTACTGCCGAAGGAGCTAGTATTACAATGAGCAAGTATAGCCTCCTGTCTAACCCTCTGAAAAGAAATTTTCCTAGGATTGCCACCCGCACAGATTGTCCTGGTGTTTAAAGTACAGTCCAGGATCCCGGGTAAAGGGACTCGAGACACACTTTCGTCCAGCCTTGTTCCGAATTTTCGAGTTAAGCGAACGACGAGAAAGAATGTGTATAATTTCCTCATCCAATCATTAAACATGATTCAAACTACGCATTTTCCTGTTAAATGAGAGATTATTTATTGGGCAGTTAAGTTGTCAGCATGTTCCATGTTTTGTTTGAGCATTTTACGGAAAGGATCTGCGTTCGCAAAAGTTGATTCGGCCTTCCTCCAATGATGAAGATAGTTCCTCAAGTTCGTTTATCCCCAAGAAGAAAATTCAACAAAGAATAGTTAAGATTTTTCCACATGGCTGATGAAAGAAAACGACTTCACAGCAAAGTGTGCGATTTTCCCCGCCTCGTTTTAAAGGAAGAAAAACTGTATTGATCATTAGAAGACACAAAAACACATTCTGAGACGACAGCAGTGTTGTAAAACAACAATTACAATTTTATTTGAGAAAAAATATACGTCTGAACAGTGTAAAACACTGCCTTAGCTACAAATCATTGGACAGCCAAATGAAATCGTATCATCCCTCGTTGGCAGACAGTAATATTGTATCTATAATTTCCTGCAGGAGAACTAAGGCAACGGTTAGCCCGCCCGGCTAGCCGCACAGTCTAACGCGCTGCTTCCTGAGCGGTAAGGCGTACCGGCCACCGGCACGAATCCGCTCGGCGGATTAGTGCCGAGGTCCGGTGTGCCGGCCTGCCTGTGGATGGTTTTTAAGGCGGTTTTCCATCTGCCTCAGCGAATGCGGGCTGGTTCCCCTTATTCCGCTTCAGTTACACTATGTCGGCGATTGCTGCGCAAACGTTTGGTGTTACACGTTCCCGGGGGAGGGGGTTCACTGGAGGCCAAACCGCACAATAACCCTGGGTTCGGTGTGAGGCGGCGGTGGGGTGAGTGGACTGCTGTACCCTGTTGTGGGGTTGTGAACCACTGAGGGCCACGGCAGGGACGAAGCATCTCCGTCGTTTCTAGGTCCCCGGTTCAATACACAATGCAAGGCAACGGTTATCTCGGAAAACGTTCTAGGCCCATACAGTCGAGATGTAGTCGTAGGCACGCTTCACAAAGCCTTTTATTTTTCTGTGTTCTCAGATGCTCCAAACCGAGGAAATACAAAACCTTACACTCAACGCAAGTTCAGTACTTCGATGTTAATCGCGGGATACGCCAGAGATTGCTAGGTTTTTATGAAGACTCCAAGAAAACCCCATAGACGCTTTCCCAACAAATTGAATCTCAACCTGGGTGAGGATCAGTTACACAATGAATTCTGTGATTTCTAGAATGCATACGCTGGAGTCGATAAAAGAAAACCGAAAGACTAGATTTGGGTACATTTCTCTTAGCAGCAGACCACAACTGACGCCTCCCATTCCCAGCTGCTTAGGCTTATACTTATTTTTAATTCCTACCAGTAACTCATTTGCTGAAAGTATCTTCAGTATAATGAAAAAATAGTGTCCAGAAGAAAGAAATCGGATGTCCGCGGCCTTAATGAAAAGAAAACATGAAATAAAAGTGAACTTTTCTGTAAGTTGTAGCGAATTATTAAAATTTTTGAAAGAGAAAGGGGATAACGAAGGACTACTGAAAGCAGCAAAGACCAAAGCAATACATGCTTTCAAAAATACGAAACAGTTATGTTATTGTTAGACATTTTCTTCAAGATTTTTATCTCTTTTTTGTCTGAACTTTGAATTGAACTTATTTTATGCCTGTAAATGTCCATTTAAAAATTCATTTCATGTTTAAGTGGCGAATCCATAATTATAAATAAGAATGAAAAGGAGAAGACTTCCTTTTTTATTTTTGTGTTAACGTAATATTAAAACTCAATTTTGATATGTTTAGACCATGTAAATATAAAAACTGTTTAATATTACTTATGATACTTGTGGCAAACTATTAACGTTTTCTTCATTCCATATGCTAGAAACGTAGTCCAGCTCAGGGTTTCTTGAAAAGTGGCATCCCTAATTAAAGCTGTGAGAGCTATGTCAGGGTAGCATTGTTTGCGAATAGCATGGTTCCGGTTTTGAACCTTGGTCCGACAAACAGTTTTTATCTATTAGAAACTTTCAGAACGTACTTTACCCCCTTTTTCGAATAGCGGTATAAGTCTTTGTCTCGGGGCGAAATTACAACGATATAACAATTTTTTAGATACGTCATAAAAATTTCTTTTTCGCTGCGTAATAGTTTTACGATACCTGTTCGCTCATCCTGGGTAGGCGAAAACTTTTATTGACATATGAAGTGAACACTCGGAAACATTAGAAAGCAGAAATAAAAACAGAATATCTGCAGCTAATGCATCCTGTACAAAGCACTGTGAAGTGCATGTTAGAGGATATCACGAGTTAGGGTTTCTTCCCGTTCTAATCGCGTATGGCGAGCGGTAACAGTGACTGCTTAAATTCTTCTATGTTAGCTACCTGATTAACCAGGTCTTGTCTTCACGGTCCGTAGAGGCGGCGTATGTAGTGAGCTGAAGATTATCTCTAAGTTCTCATTTAATGTGGTCCTTGAAATGTCGTAAGCAGACTTTCACAGGACAATTGACGTGAATCCTCAAGTGTTTGCCATTTCATATTTAACCTCTGACCGTTCAATGCCCTGACTGTAAAAGTTAGGAAGCGCTGTTGTGACATCACTCTTAGGTAATTGCAGGACGAAAGGCACGTGTTCACACAGGAAAAGCTCAGTCAAACACAAGCGTAGTAATTGTTTTGTCCATCATTTATCAGGGAGTCTACTTCCAGTTTAAGATTACAGCAAGGTAGTTGGCAGTCTTACCCAGCATGGACACCAGCGAGACGAGAGGGTGGCGCCGGTCCACCCTGAAGTTGGCGCTCGTGTTGGAGTTGACCCTCGGGTACCAGAGGCCAGCCGCCTTGATGAGCGTCCGCAGGTGCTTGCTCTGTTGGGAGAAACGTGTTTAGCTTATTTCCTGAACGTCTAACACTATATTCAGTAGAATAACCAAGGTATTCAGATTTCGATCTCGATGTCCAAAATTTGTTTAGGCAATTTCCCAATGTTTCGCCATACGCAGTATTCGGCAGTTGGTGGCCCAGGTCCAGAGACTCACCTTGGCCCGCAGCTCGGCCTCCATGCCGCGGACGGACCCCCACTCGGCGACCTGCATCAGCCCGTCGGTCGCAATCTGGCCCTCACCCCAGAAGGAGAAGTTGCGCTCGTGCGTCGCCCCGATCACGTCGCTGAAGTGCGTGAGCCACAGCGAAAATGGGAAGTCCTTGGGGTGGGTCTTGTTCGACCAGATGCCCTCGAACACCATCTGAAACCACGTCCAAAACCGTGCTGTAACTTAGGCTTCAAGTGCAGTTCGAGAAACAACTCTTAAAACAACGTAGCTTATAAAAGTTTCTGGGGCTTTCTCATAGTGAATACAGGATATATGACTCCGGCGAAATATCTTCAGACTCTCAGAAGAATATGATAATTCCAATACCAAAGAATCCGACCTGAGGGAATATCAGTTTGGGTCCTGGGAAATTAGGTAATGCTGACCCTAGGACATCTCAGAAAATAGGTTGAAGAAAAACAAACCCACACTTGCAGCATCTGAAGGTTCAATAAAAAGCTTTTGAGAATGTAGACTGGAAAACGCTCTTCGAAATTCTCTCGCTGTCAGTGATAAAATATGGGGTCTGAAAGGTTGTCTGCAACATATATAGAAACCAGACGGCCTTTATAAGAGTCGAACGACATCAAAGGAAGATGATAGCTGAGAAGGGGAGGACAAGGTTGGAATCAATCCACCACGTTTTCAAGCTTCTGAAAAGCTGATAATTAGTGCAGGAAACAAAAGAGAAGTCTGAAAGAGAAATTGAAGTTCATGGGAAAGAAATAAATGTGTGATGACCAGATCCAGCAGCCTGCATTTTTCAGCGGCATAGCGGAAAAATGCTACGCTTAAACTGTTATGGCAGGAAGTTTTTGGAACGAGAATACCGCAACTCAGAGTGCCATATTTCGTATAAGCAGTAACCGGTCAGGAGCTGAGAGGAATATGCAAACCTTCTTTAAAGAACGCCAGCCATCACTGTTTCCATATCCAGCAATGTCATCCATCGAAAATGTTTGGGATTTGTTCGTCACGTTCCTCACGCAACACTATTGATCGTAGACTCCTGTACAAATTGCCTAGATTGTGCTATGCGAACATCCCCACACTTCCTTAAGTTTCATGCTATTATTTAGAGGCTCTGACTGTGCCACTTGGGAGCATCACATCGTACTGAAATTCAGACATTATGTAGAGTTTTGTAATTCCAATTATTTGTGTAATCTGTAAGTTATAGAAGGTAAATGCAACGATACATTGCTAGTTCAGGAATATGTGCATAAGATATACAGACTGCCGGATCAAGTCATGACGCAAACACTTGTTGGTCTTGTGCGAGGATGAACGGTTAGGTGTTCAGTCGAGAGGCTGTCGCAAAAATATTTTCATGCAGGATCCTCCACGTGTGTAGAATATAGCAAAACGTATCCTTCGGAGCACAGGACAGTTTCTTATACTGTAAAATATTCCCAACTTTACTGTGGCGGCATTCCCATTGCCGTTACAGACTCAAGAGCTGGCATCGTGTATAAATGTGTTGTGTCCAGCATGGAGCCGATGTGCAGGTCTTCTCCTAATTCATTTGAAGTGGTCTGACTTCGGAGCCTGCTAGGCCGGCTTAAGGTCTAGTGATTTTCGCATGACATCACCACGTCTTTCCCAGCACCTGTTAGCGATAAACTAGGGAGAGGAAGCAGCTCTTTCCATAGCAATATGTTAGTAGTAGAAGGGAATGGAATGAGAACGCCATTATGCAGCTCCTAAAGTTATTGTAGTTCAGGTCAGCCTATTATGTAAACAACTGTTTTCTATAAATGCCCAAATATGTCTCAGCATCTTTGTGACATCATCGATGTGTCCTTTTATTCAGTTCTGTAAAATGTAAACATTTTTAAGTAATAAATATTGCAACAATATTAGGACTAGAACAGTTTTTGTCAGTTGTTATTATTACCTTAATTTTTCTACAATGTTGCGTTCCATAGGATCCTCTTTACCTTACTGTATATTGGTAGCTTCTCATGTGCAGTTAAATGATGTTACTGTGAGTTTGGTTGGCGAGTTAACAAACCACTTTTCCTAAAAACGTAATTTTGTTGCGTTTAAATATTTCGCGACTATATTTTACCATTACTTACTTATCCGTTCTCTCCTGAATTCTCAACTGTCGTGGAAATGCATGCGCAGTCACTGTTGCTGTTCACTTGCTTTCGTATTAGTTTGCTGCCGATTCAGAACTTTGTCCACTTTATTCCTCTGTCCCTTCCTTCCCCTCCCCCCTCTCTCTCTCTCTCTCTCTCTCTCTCTCTCTCTCTCTCTGTGTGTGTGTGTGTGTGTGTGTGTTTATCTGTTTGTGTCGTCTTTCCTGTACGGCTCTTTTAGTGTGTTTAGTTGTACTCCATTGCATAGTATATCGTAGTGTAGTCGTTTACAGTCTGATTTACTTCAGCTAATGATTCTCTAAGTGGAAGTTTTCTTCTGTTATAGTTGTGTAGAGTAGGTTGTGGGTGGTTTCTAATATCTTTAAATCTTTTTCTATTTTAGTTAGGTGACAGTTATGGGCTATTATGTGGCCAGCAAGTGTGCTATTGGAGCAGTTACTTTTTAGATTTCTAAATATCTTGTTTTAAAGTTCATGCATGTTTGCCCCATGCATAGTGACTGACAAGAGTCGCATGTAAGGTCGTAAATGCGTAATCTGTCCATTATGACTGAGGGAGTTGCCTGTGTTCTAAGATTTTTCTGTGTTCTGTTGTCTGTTTTGTACCCTATTAGAAATCTCTGTTTCTTTAAAATGTTGTAATTCTGTGAACTATTTTATTACTGTAGGAAAGTACGTGCCATTTTGGTTTTTGTGCGTGTGTTTTTGCCCTGTAAGTCCTGTGTGTGGTCATCGTGTGATGAGTTGTTCTGTGTTGTTGTGCAATGTCTTGCGTGCATATGACCTGTTCATTCCCTGACCATTTACATATTTTTCGGTATAGTTTCTCTATCATATGGGTATGATAAGCCTGCTCGTAAGCCTCTTTGCCTGAAGGTCGAAATGTTTAAACGTAATTTTGGGAGTTTCTTGCAGATCGCAAAATACAAGTTAGATGGCAACAACCCTTCCTGTAGGTAGGAAATTGCGTGGCCTCTGGGGTGGAGGTTGTGTTTAAAAGTGTTTAGCAATTCTGAAGTCAGTTGTCACTGATATTCTAAGTTATTTTTCCGATACAGAAGGCATACAGTAACTCGAAAATGCGTTCCCGTTTGTGTGTGTGTGTGTGTGTGTGTGTGTGTGTGTGTGTGTCATTCAGATTCGTCATTTCCTAGTTCTCTAGGAGATAGTTATGCTGTAGTGAGTGTAAACTTGCCTCATAGCACACACGAAGCCGTTTGCTAGCTTAGGTGATATTTAATGTAAGAGGCGGACTTAGTAAGATGTAACAGAATCTAATAAATCATATTTGCACGGCGAAAAGTTGAAGTTTTTGTGTGACTTCCGACCTACTGAGTTTGAAGTGTTACCCAGTTCTGTCCTTGTGAATATTGTCGGTTGAAGTTGCTTGGTACCATTTGGAGGCGGTGTATTGACCAATAGCGCTGTTCGTTTTCCAGTTCAATGACCCATACTCAAAAACTCTCTGAATGCAGTTAGACAGCTACAGGCAATTAATCATTGATTTGTCGCGCACACAAGTTTAAACCTGTCTCTTGGGTCAAAGCGAGGCTGGAGACTCTTTTTCAGACTATTTCGTAAAAGCAGCAGTGCGGAAGACCGATCCGAGTCTGCCAATAAATGTTTCCTAATTAATCCTCAGATAAATACGAGGGGCGTTTGAAAAGACCGTACAAATTCCGAGAGGTAGCACCACTGGTGCGTATCGAGGTCATGTTTAGTTAGTAGCATCTTTGGGAAGAACGCACACCAAGTTCAGTCATATTGGTCTATTTATTTGTGTTTGTCAATCGTGTGAATCAAGGAAGTCGAGTGATTGTCAAAAAATGGTCGAAAAAGAATTTCGTGTGGTGATTAAACATTACTTTATCAAAGGAAAAACGCCTCAGGAGACTAAAGAGAAGCTTGATAAACATTACGGTGACTCTGCACCTCCGATTAGAACAGTCTATAAGTGGTATCAAAATTTTCTGAGTAGCCATATGGGCACAAGTTATGCTGAACGTTCTGGACGCCCTGTGGAGGTTACGACTCCAGAAATCATTGATAAAATCCATGATATGACGATGGATGTCAGAAGAGTTAAGGTGCGTGAGATTGCTAGTCCTGCGGGCATCTCAAATGAATGGGTACATGATATTTTGCATAAACATTTGGACGTGAGATAACTATCCGCAAGATGGGTTCCGTGATTCTCACGCTTGACCAAAAACGGAATCGTGTGAATTGGTGCAAGGATGGTTTGCAGCTGTTCAGGAAGAATCCGCAGGACTTTAAGCGTCGTTTCGTCACTGTGGATAAAACATGGATACATTAGTATACTTCTGAGACCAAACAACAATCTAAACAATGGGTTACCACGGGAGAATCTGCACCAAAAAGGCGAAGACACGTCCTTCGGCCGGAAAGGTTATGGCGAGAGTCTTTTGGGATTCGCAAGGGATAATCCTCATCAACTATCTGGAAAAGGGTAAAACTATTGCAGATGCATATTATTCATCGTTATTGGACCGTTTGAAAACCGAGCTGCAAGAAAAACGCCGGCGATTTGACAGCAAAAGAGATTTTCCATCACGACAATGCACCAGCACACACCTCAGCAGTTGTGGTCACATAATTAATGGAAATAGGATTCCAACTCGTGTTTCAGGACGACAAATGCATCACCTGTAAGGACGGGTTTACCCCATGAGCTGAGCTACCTTGTATTTGGCCTCATCGCAGGCACAGCACTCGAAGTCGTCGTCCTCCTTCTTGGACTCGTCCTGGGAGGGCAGCTCGCACAGCTGTCGGCTCAGGCTGCCGTCGTCCGCGTACCAGTTGTTCGGGTCCTCAAACACCATGGCCCTGCAGCATTCGGTGTCACACTAAAGTAATGCAGTCACACACGTCTAGCAGGAAACAGTACAATTTGACAATGAAGTCACAGAATCACTGTATGCGTTTTTGTATTTGCGGCAACTGAAGAGAGTGAAAGAGATTAAGAGAAAAGTAGAATGGCTTTGAGTGATTTTGGTAAACAAGATATGATTTTCAGCACCAAGCGCCTGATGTTTCTGAAAGGGAAAGTTTACAATCACTGTTTATTGCCAGTTTTGGCTTAGACAGTGAGATTTGGACTTTTAATGTGAAAACTATTCAAAACCTGAGGGTTGCTAAGTTAACTACAGAGAGACACCTACCTGTTGGTAATTTTTATGAGAGACAGGAAAGCAAACAAATCGATTACAGAACAACCTCCAGTTGAAGACGTAACTTACTCGTATAAGTATATCATATGTACTTAGTAAGATCAGATCCTGTAGTAACCGGGCAGAGAGTCGTTGGGTAGTTGTGTTAGGAATGCGTGGTTTTTTAGATTCGAGCACCCGTGCAGTTTTCTGTAGACAGTGAGTCGTTTGATTCGCGTGGAGGCTGTCGGAATCTTGGGTTAGGTCCATGTACTGCCCATAAATAGTGCACCACATCGCAGAGCGATCTGTTCTAAACGGCGGGGGAGGGGGGGGGGGGCGTAGCGTACAGTAAGAGCTGCTCAACAGCAAACACGTTTCCGCCACTCTGCGCAATACGTACCGTGGATGGAGGATTTCCCTGGCGATGCAAGTGCGAGAAGGATATGGCTGTAGAAATGCTACAGAAAAGACTCTGTGAGTGGTGCAAATGCTAGAATATGTTCTCGTCATTTCAATAGTACTGAGCGCACGAGCGATGGGACACAGTATCTCCCCAAGGTAGCGATGAATTGAGGATTTTCCCATACGACCATTTCACGAGTGTACCATGAATATCAGGAATCCGATAAAACATCAAATCTCCGACATCGCTGCGACCGGAAAAAGATCCTGCAAGAACGGGACCAAAGACGACTGAAGAGAATCGTTTTACATGACAGAAGTGCAACCCTTCCGCAAATTGCTACAATTTCAATGCTGGGCCATCAAAAAGTGTCAGCGAGTGAACTATTCAATGAAACATCATTGATATGGGCTTTTGGAGCCAGAAGACCACTCATAACTGCACGACCCAAAGCTTTACCTCTCACCTGGGCCCATCAACCCCGACATTGGACTGTTGATGACTGGAAACTTGTCCGATAGGATGAGTCTCGTTTCAAATAGTATCGAGCGGATGGACGTGTACGGGTATGGAGACAACCTCTGAATCCGTGGACCGTGCATGTCAGCAGGGGACTGTTCAAGCTGGTGGAGGTTCGGTAATGGTGTGGGGCATGTGCAGTTGGAGTGTTATGGGACCCCTGATACGTCTAAATACGACTCTAACAGGTGACACATACTTAAGCATCCTGTCTGATTACCTGCATCCATTCACGTCCATTGTGCATTCCGACGGACTTGGGCAATTCCAGCAGGACAATACGACACTACACACATCCAGAATTTCTACAGATTGGCTCCAGTAGTACTTCCCTGAGTTTAAACATTTCCGTTGGCCACCAAACTCCCCAGACATGAACATTATTGAGGATGTCTGGGATGCCTTGCAACGTGCTGTTCAGAAGAGATATTCGCCCCCTCGTACTCTTACAAATTTATGGGCAGCCCTGCAGGATTCGTGGTGTCAATTCTCTCCAGCAATACTTCAGACATCAGTCGAGTTCAGAACACGTCGTATGCGGCACTTCTGCGTGGGGGCTCTACACGCTATTAGGGAGGTGTACGAGTTTCTTTGGCTCTTCAGTGTACTAGCGCCAGCCATAGTCCACCACGTGCAACAGAGTAAAGGAAAGAACGTTTCAACAAAAGTGAAAGCCATAGAAGAGGCATAGAGACTTCAAAAAAGCTTTTATCACGGAATAAGTGTGTTGATAAATGCACAGTTACAGATGAAGTGTTTGTAATTATCTGGAGAAAGTCAGTTTACTGAATTCCGTTGGGGCCTTGCACAGCAGAAATGCTCGTCTGGAAAGCAAATGCAATAAACTGCGAGCAGGTAACAAAGGTCTTCGAAGTCAGTTGTCATCAACGAAACGACATCTGCAGGATGACGAATGGAATAAAAACGCAATTGTGTCTCGTGAAATTCATCGAATACTGGACAAAATATTTTCATCTAGTCATATCAGAAGTGTGTTACAAGGGTCAAAATTGGTTTGATGGGACAGAGAGGACATCTGAAAATCGATTACTTTGCGTATCCTCTACCTGCAGTACGAACCTTGCTTTCTTGGATAAACCGCAGTTTCAGTTGCCATCCAGGTATTTTGAAGGATGTTTTAGTAATGATGTAATTGCAGGCTGGAACACTGACTGATAGGGAAGGTATTTGTGTTTTGTTATTTGATGAAATGAACATTGATAGCAAAATTTGTTATGAGCAGTATGATGAGAGGAGACTTGGACCTCACAGCAATGTCTTTGTTGTTATGGCGCGAAGAAGCAGCCCATCTACTTCAGGTTTGATATTCAAATGATAGCTGCACTCTTGACCGAAATAACTGTCTCGTTGGCTAGTATTTGCTTTAATGTCGTGGCTGCCCTAACAGACTTGGTGCAAACACTACTTCTGTCTGGAAGGATCTTGGTGTTACTCACAAAAACACTCGTTTCCCGCACACAAGTAACTCTCTGATACGTGTGTGGGTGTTCGCTCACGTCCCACATTCGCTAAAACTTTTGAGAAACCAATGCATTGTATTCGGAAACAAGGCAGATACAAAAGCTGTATTCGAGAACTGTTAATTTTGTACAGTGCGAGATGAAAATATGCCCTACGTTATCTCATCAATACATTACAGAGAACGACAGCGAGTGCACTCAGCAGCTCAATTTCAATATCACACAACTGCATAGGGGATTCGTTATTTAATGCTGAAGAAGAGCACACCAATAATTTCATACAGATGGTGGATGAGACCTTCGATGTGGTCAGTTCAAGGGCTCGCGAAAGTAATAAACCATTAGCTTGTGGATTCGGCTTTCATTTTGAAGCCCAAGAGTAATGCCTACGTAAATTTTGTAAATGCTCTGAGAAAATAAGCGTTGGCTCCTCAAAGCATGGTCTACTATTTCAAAAAGGATTTTTGAAAACTATAATTTCACTCTTCAGTGACGTAGTAGCGGCTTATAATACTGAATATATTCTCACTGCAAGGCTAAATCAAGACTGCCTGGGGAACATTTTTCCGTTATAAGAGGCCTGGGATATTTTTATAATCATCTATCACCAGTTGAGGTATAGAGCTGTATAAGATTGTTGTTGTTGGGAGCAAACGCCCATGATGTTCTTCTATCTAATGCATCGTGTGTTGAGCCAGACGAAGAACGAAGATTTATGACTGCAAGGGCATTCGGCAGCATCCGGCCAGGTATGTCTCAGGCATTGGCAATGGTTGAAGCAGAGAAGGAGACCGAAGACCTAGATCTCACAGCAGTAGATTTCGATGTTTCACCAGTGTTATTGGCTTCCGACTGCAGCGTTGAAGGATTCAAATTTCTTGCTAGATATGCAGCATACCGATGCAGATAGTACGACAGATCACTGGGTATACCGACTGGCGAATTACTGACAATGCCAGAGGATACATCAAGTGGATGTCTTGGCATGATTTCTCGTGGAGGTTTGCTAGTACCCTCAGAAATGTGGCTTGAAATAGCTAGCAAATTTGAATTAATTTTTGCCAAGATCCACAGATGCGACAATTTGTCCAGGGAAACTGGAATCATTAAGAGCCTGTGCACTATACTTAGCGAGCGTTTCCCCACTGTTCACCCTTTACGCCAGAACGAGAACATTTATCCGATTACGCTGGCTGTCAACAAAAGACAAGGCAAACAACGAAGAGGAAACTCACCACCGCAAAGCAAGGAAGTGGCACTTGTAATCGGTTTAGGGTACAAATGAACAATATACGCGGAAATAAAGTTATGTAGGAATCTAGATTAGTGATAGAATTGAAGGTCGTTTGCCATTTTATTTCGTAGCAGAACCTCTTTGGTTGTCATCTATGGCACCCTTACAGCACAGAGGTATGTCGACGATGTTCTAAGTCCGTTTTGTTGCCCTTCATAGCAAGCCGACTTGGGCTTACATTTCAGCTATAATGCCCGCCCGCACACGGCGAGGGTTTCTACTGGTTTTCTTGGTGCTCGCCAAACGCTACCTTGGCTAGCAAAGACGTCGGTTCTCTCCCCATTTGAGAACATTTGACGTGCAGGGCCATCAAACTAGCTCGGGATTTTGGCGATCTAACGAGACATTTGGACAGAATTTGGCATCATATTCTTCAGGAGAATATCTAGAAACTGTGCCAATCACTGCCAAGTCGAATAACTGCTTGCGTAATGGTCAGATGTGGACAAACGAGTTATTGATTTGCTCAATTTGTGAAGCTCTTTATCTTGAATAAATGATCGAGTTTTTCTGAAATTGTAATAATTTGTTTGTTGTAAGTGTGCATTACATCTACCGATTTCCGTCCCATTTGGGTAATTCCTTCATGGTGCGTCGTCCTCTTTTTCCTTACGGTGTATTTCATGCACTGTATCTTAAGATACGCAACCCAACTAACACCATCCATCCGAGGAGCAGATAATGTAAGTTGGTTTGGCTAACTTAAAGTGCATGAAATATTTTTCCGGGTCAGTTTTATTTTGTCCATCCTAGGGGTAACACTTAGAAGCGACAAGAAAGAGCAGTTAAGTCTGTATTGGGGAAGGTGGAGTGACGACGTACATTTTTTCAAGGGCTCTGAGAAAATGCAGTGCATCTGCAAATAAAATATTATATAAAACACTAGAGCCACTATTTCTACTGTATTGTTCCAGGAATTGGACAATAATAAAAGAATGATCGACAACAGATCCCGAACGAATTCAGAGACACTGCTAGGATCTTAACATGGCGATACACCCCAAGCGAAGGTGTAACACAAATTTTGAAGGATCCTGAATAGAAATCTCTGGAAGAAAGACGACATGGTTATCGCAAAACTCTGTTGCGTAAATTTAGAGAACCTGTATTCGAAGAACACAGTGCGTCCGTTACGCTCTCACCATCGTATATCTCGCATACGTATCATAACAATAAGATAAGAGAGACTAGACACTGCAGAGAGGTCAATAGCGTGAGGGTACAGAATTTGGCTGAATTGTGTACAGTCGTCTGTAAAGGGCAGAAGTTATTCGATCAAGTGATAATAAAAGACTAATGAATCGATATAGCAAGGGCGATATGATATTATGCATTAAAATAATTATTTAAATAAAAATCTTTTAATATAACATGTCCTCAAAAGGACTAAAATGTATAAAATAACTTCTCCTAGACGCTTACAGGCTCATAACCTCATGCAGATAGTCCTGAAAATTTGTGCTTATGAATTCTGAATAGCTACGACAAGACTTGTATAATTTAAAACGAAAAACGTAGTGTGCATCCAATAGATAGTTGATGTGTAATATTTCATGTAAGTCTCTAACAGTGTCGTTGCATTGCAAATGATTTGAAGTGTTGTGTGATTTTTCTCAACCACAGTTACTGTCTACTGTCTCCTTACTATTATGTATTGCATGTGACCCACGTTTTTCGTTCTAAATTTTACAAGTATTGTCATAGCTATAAAAAATTCCACAAGCAGAAGTTTTCAGGGCTGCCTGAATGGAGTTAGGAATCTGTATGAGGCGGGGGGTGGGGGAGGAGCGGGGGTGGTCGGTGAAATTAATTTACACTTTTTAGTCCTTTTTAAAAATGTGTCACATTAAAATCTTTTTATCCAAATAATTGTTTCTGCTGTTTACTCTTGCGTGTGTGAATTTTTTCAATCGATTTCAAACATTTTGATGAGATAACAACAGAGATATGTGGTAAATTTCAGGTTTATTTCAGCTTCCCTTCACCTGAGTCAACAAAAATATTTCTCTCTCCTTCGTATATCTAGTGAGAAGACCGTGAAGGTAAAAATGAGAGAGAATGGAACTCACCCAGAGCCTTACCAGCAATCGTTTTTACCGCGAAACATTCGCGGCTGAAGAGGAAATGAAGACTGATTGATTGATTTGAGGGAGGGGACCAAACAGCGAGGTCATCGGTTCCATCAGATTAGGAAAGAAACTATCCCGAATTTTGCCTGAAGCGATTTACTAAAATCACAGAAAATCTTAATCAGGATGGCCGGACGCGGATTTGAATCATCGTCCTCCCGAATGCGAGTCCAATGTGCTAATCACTGCTCCACCTTGCTCCATGGAAATGAGGGAAAAACAATGGTACACAAATTACACACCAGACAAGAAAGCGAGTTAATATTGCATTGTCATCCGGTTCTGAGCTATGCTGAACGTTTCAGGTCTCTAGTTCATCGGCAAGTCAGTTTAATATCAATTGCTAAATATGTACCGAACAGACAGGAAAGCAAAGTACCCTCCGCCATACACCAGACAAGAAAGCGAGTTAATATTGCATTATCATCAACTTTTGAGCTATGTTGAATTTTTCAAGTCTCTAGCTCATTGGAAACTCACCTTGAAATCAGTTGCCAAATTTGTATCGAACAGACAAAAAAAAAGGATGTTTCCAGAATGAGATTTTCACTCTGCAGAAGAGTGTGCGCTGATATGAAACTTCCTGGCAAATTAAAACTGTGTGCCCGACCGAGACTCGAACTCGGGACCTTTGCCTTTCGCGGGCAAGTGCTCTACCATCTGAGCTAGCGAAGCACGACTCACGCCCGGTCCTCACGGCTTCACTTCTGCCAGTATCTCGTCTCCTACCTTCCAAACTTTACAGAAGCTCTCCTGCGAAACTTGCAGAACTAGCACTCCTGAAAGAAAGGATATTGCGGAGACATGGCTTAGCCACAGCCTGGGGGATGTTTCCAGAATGAGATTTTCACTCTGCAGAAGAGTGAGCGCTGATATGAAACTTCCTGGCAGATTAAGTTCGAGTCTCGGTCGGGCACACAGTTTTAAACTGCCAACTACGAGGTATCCACTGTCGGATGGCCGAGGGGCACACTGCGAGGAAAGTGCCCTGTGCACATTCTCAACACCAGTAGTGGAGTCTTAACGGAACTCTCACTACATATGTTTTTGGATAGGGTCAGTCTTTAGCAAAACACTGTAGAGGCAGAGGCAAACGACCTCCAGAAGAAAATATTGGCAAGAATCCTTGTGAATATTCAGCAGAAAACTGGATGCTTATAGAAGAGCACCACGACTCACCGGAAGATGACGCAACCGGAGCCCTTGGGCGGCGCGTTCCACATGACCTGCACCTCGGTTTTCGGCAGGTCGTCGGCCTCCGAGATGGTGTTGACACACTGGTCGTTGAAGGTGGTGAGGGAGTCGCCAAACAGCTGGAAGCTGCCCACGCGGCGCGGAGACGCGTCTGCGCGCGGGTCCTTCGGCTCCACAGTCAGCATGAAGCGCGTGAACATCTGCAGGCGCCCGTGCGTGCGCGAACCCACCAGTGACACTGCAACAGCACGAGTGGACGGTGTTTAACCGAACTATTAAAATAACACCCTTACTGAGTCGTAAATGAGACGTTCCACGCTGTACTCTATTACGAGGGTCCCTCCAAAAGAAATGCACACTATTTTTAAAAAAAAATACAGTTTTCATTCTGCATGTGTGAAAGTTTTACAGTGTGTAGATACATCCTTCCCGCTTGTTTTCAAACTTAGTTCAACCTGTTCCCGTGAGTGGCGCCGTCACAGTATGTCTTCAAGATGGCTGCTACACTTGACGTTCGTCAGAAGCAACGTGCTGCCATAGAATTCCTGTGCTGTGAAAACGAGACAGTGGGAAACTTCCACAAAAGGTTGAAAAATGTATATGTAGATGCTGCTCTCGATCGCAGTAGTTAGTTGGTGGGAAAGCAGGTTACGTGATGAAACCTGGCACGGCAACATTGAGGATTGTCCTCGCAGCAGCACGCCCCGTACTGCACACACTCCAGACAATGTGCAGAGAGTTAACGAATTGGTGACTGCTGACAGACGCATCACAGTGAACGAATTCTCACGATACCTTGGGATAGGGGAAGGAAGTGTTTGCAGAATACTGAAAGTGTTGGCGTTAAAAAAGGTTTGTGCCATGTGGGTTCCCAGGATGTTGACAGTGGCTCACAAACAGAAAAGAAAAACGGTATGCAGCGAACTTTTGGGACAGTACGAGAATGGTGGAGATGAATTTATTGGAAGAATTGTGACAGGTGATGAATCATGGCTCCATCATTTTTCACCAGAGACGAAGAGGCAATCAATGGGATGGCATCATGCAAATTCATCCAAGAAAAAAAAATCAAAACCACACCTTCTGCTGGAAAAGTTATGGCTACGGTGTTTTTCGATTCCAAAGGACTCTTGCTTGTGAACATCATGCCAAGTGGAACCACCATAAATTCTGATGCATATGTGACGACACTGAAGAAACTTCAAGCTCGACTGAGTCGTGTTCGACCACATCGGCAAAAGCAGGATGTTTTGCTGTTGCACGACAATGCACGGCCATATGTCAGTCAAAAAACCATGGAAGCGATAAAAAAAACTCGGATGGACAACACTGAAACACCCGCCTTACAGTCCTGACCTGGCTCCATGTGACTATCATCTCTTTGGCAAACTGAAAGTCTCTCTTCGTGGAACAAGGTTTGAAGATGATGACTCCCTTGTGTACGCTGTCAAACAGTGGCTCCGGAATTTTACTGTGCGGGTATACAGGCGCTGGTTCCAAGATGGCGTAAGGCAGTTGAGAGGGATGGAAATAATACGGAGAAATGAAAATATTGTTCCTAAAGGATGTATCTACACACTGTAAAACTTTCAAACATGTAGAATAAAAGATGGATTTAAAAAAAAAAAGTGCATTTCCTTTGGAGTGGACCTCGTACATATTAGAAGGGTGGGATGTATGGGAACGGGAGATTGGAAAAAATTGGAAGATGTGTTGGCCACAGTTGACAGAATTCAGGCTGGGCTACGATGGCATTGAGGTACCTTAAGGCAACATCTGTTGGGCCGCGATGGACTGAGCTACTTTAGGAAAATATCTGTGGCACCTTTGGTGCGTAATGTATCGCCTGGGATCCCTGATGTCATAGTGCTTTTCGACTAGCTTGTCGTAGCTGGTCTACATTCACCTCAGTGTGAATGGCGAACAGTGGCAGGGACGCGAATCTCTGGGTGGAAGGTGAATGTGGGTACTGGCCGCACAGCTATCCCCTTACATATTAAAAACAGGTATGAAGTCTTTCCCATTGCTGTTAAGTACATCTGAGTGAGCACAGGAAGCCTCCTCTGTTGGAACTAGGATCGATCTTCCTGAAAGGTTCCAGAGAAGCGCGGAAGGTGCGTTCGTTGGTCACTGGGAGTTCCATCGTTAGCCGAGTAATGAAGCCTCTTGAGAAAATAGGAGGCAGGGTGGGAAGGATCTTTGCGGTATTCATTCCAAGCTGAATTTAAACATTTCCAGGGGCAGATGTGGACTCTCACCACAATTTATTGGTTTATGAACTGTAGATTAAAACTGAAGAAACTGCAAAATCGTAGGAATTTAAAGAGATGAGACCCGAATAAAATGAGTCAGAGGTTCTACACCGTTCCTGAGAGAGCATTAGGGAACGATTGACAAATACAGAGGAAAGAAATACAGTAGAAGAAGAATGGGTGGCTCCGAGAGATGAAATAGTGAATGCCGCATAGGATCAAGTAGGTAAAAAGACGAAGGCTAGTAGAAATCCTTGGGTAACAGAAGAGATACTGAATTTAATAGATGAAAGGGCAACATATAAAAATGCAGTAAATGAAGCAGACAAAAAGGAATACAAACGTCTTCGAAATGAGACCGACAGGAAGTGCAAAATGACTACACAAGGATGGCTAGAGGACAAATGTAAGGAGGTAGAGGTATATATCACTAGGGGTAAGATAGATACTGCCTACAGGAAAATTAAAGAATTCTTTGGAGAAAAGAGAACCACTTGTATGAATATCAAGAGCTCAGATGGAAACCCAGTTCTAAGCAAAGAAGGGAAAGCAGAAAGGTGGAAGGAGTATATAGAGGGTCTAAACAAGAGCGATGTACTGGAGGGCAATATTGTGGAAATGGAAGAGGGCGTAGATGAAGATGAGGTGGGAAATACGATACTGCGTGAAGAGTTTGACAGAGCAAGTCCAAAAAAAGGCCCCGGGTAAAGACTTTACAGCTACTGATAGCCTGGGAGAACCAGCCATGACAAAACTCTACCATCTGGTGAGTAAGATGTATGAGACAGGCGAAATACCCTCAGACTTCAAGAAGAATATAATAATTTCAATCCCATAGAAAACAGGTGTCGGCAGGTGTGAAAATTACCATCAGTTTAACAAGTCATGGCTGCAAAATACTAACACGAATTCTTTCAGACGAATGGAAAAACTGGTAGAAGCCGAACTCGGGGAAGATCAGTTTGGATTCCGTAGAATTGTTGGAACACCTGAGGCAACACTGACCCTATGACTTATCTTTGAAGATAGACTATGGAAAGGCAAACCAACATTTCTAGCATTTGTAGACTTAGAGAAAGCTTTTGACAATGTTGACTGGAATACTCTCTTTCAAATTCTCAAGGTGGCAGGGATAAAATACAGGGAGCGAAAGGCTATTTACAATTTATACAGAAACCAGATGGCAGTTATAAGAGTCGAGGGCATGAAAGGGAAGTAGCGGCTGAGAAGGGAGTGAGACAGGGTTGTAGCCTATCCCCGATGTTATTCAATCTGTATATTGAACAAGCAGTAAAGGAAACAAAAGAAAAATTCGGAGTAGGAATTAAGATCCATGGAGAAGAAATAAAAACTTTGCGGTTTGCCGATGATATTGTAATCTGTCAGAGACAGCAAAGAGCCTGGAAGAGCAGTTGAACGGAATGAACAATGTCTTGAAAGAAGGATATAAGATGAACATCAACAAGAGCTAAACGAGGATAATGGAATGTAGTCGAATGAAGTCACATAATGCTGAGGGGATTAGATTAGAAAATGAGACACTTAAAGTAGTAGGTGAGTTGCTATTTGGGGAGCAAAATAACTAATGATGGTCGAAGTAGAGAGGATATAAAACGTAGACTAGCTATGGCAAGGAAAGCGTTTTTGAAGAAGAGAAATTTGTTAACATCGAGTATAGACTTAAATGTCAGGAAGTCGTTTCTGAAAGCATTTGTATGGTGTGTAGCCATGTATGGATGTGAAACATGGACAAAGAAGAGAATAGAAGCTTTCAAAATGTGGTGCTACAGAAGAATGCTGAATATTAGAGCACTTGCCCGCGAAAGGCAAAGGTCCCGAGTTCGAGTCTCGGTCGGGCACACAGTTTTAATCTGCCAGGAAGTTTCATTAGATGGGTAGATCACGTAAGTAATGAGGAGGTACTGAATATAATTGGGGAGAACAGGAAATTGTGGCACAACCTGACTAAAAGAAGGGACCAGTTGGTAGGACACATTTTGAGACATCAAGGGATCACAAATTTAGTGTTGGAGGGTGTCGTGGATGGTAAAAATAGTAGAGATAGGCAAAGAGATGAATACACTAAGCAGATTCAGAAGGATGTAGGTTGCAGTAGTTACTCAGAGATGAAGAAGCTTGCACAGGATAGAGCAGTATGGGGAGCTGCATCTAACCAGTCTCCGGACTGAAGACCACAACAACAACATGGTAGATCTTCAGACCGAAGACGGGTGCTAGTCTATCCTGCGCAAAACTTTTCATACCTGCGTAACTACTGCAACAAGTTTGAAGCAACTAACTGTATTCGATTTTTGGTCTCTATCTACTATTTTTACCCTCCACCCACACTTCCCTCTCTTACCAAATAAGTATTTCTTGATGGCCAAGATGTGTCCTGCTTACTGATTCCTTCTTTTAGTGAGGTTGTGTTATAATTTTCTTTTTGTTTCTATTACGATTCAGTACAGAATTCTTCTGTTACACCAGTTTTCTAAAGGGTCTATTCCTTTCTTGTCTAAACGATATGTAGTCTACGTTTCACTTTATTTCAAGGTTATGACGTATATAACGTTATTCAGTATGTTGGGCTTTCATAAATCCGAGATGTATTGCGACCAATCGATCTATTCCAAATCTACTGCTTCAAATGAAAACCCCTTTGTTCGTCATAATCTTAACTGATTTCTACGTGATAGAAGTCAAATACACAAAACTCCTTGATATTATTCATCCCTTTACATATTAATCCTTTTACTTATATTTACATTATCAGTTTTCTTCGTGCGGTTAAAATTTTTGTATTTGGTTTCCTTTTAGAAATCATCCCCAGCTTTACTAACATTTGTTGGAAGTCAGAACCACATCTTATTGCCAGTGAGACAATAGTATTTTTGGAGACTAGCTTCCATCAACTACCCCTGCGAAACCTGATATTTAGTAATTAAAACACAAACAAAGACGTATCAGTAACTTTCATAACATTTTATTTAGAGGAAATGCAAGTACTGTTTCGTAATCCCCTAAGCAAACGAAATGGTGTGGTGTTGATCATAATAACATCGTTAAATTTTTATTTTGGCGTTTTTTTAGTGATTCTTATTTTTGTATGTTTCTACCCCTTTCCGCTCCTTTCAATCCCGTCAGTCATATTATAAACGCAATTTGCACGTGAGTAGAACCGACAAGTTCTGAGGGTCTCTCAATTTCATTTGGATGCAGAGAACTATCCGTATTATTAGCCATCAACATAATTTCAATTTTCACATCGTAATTCTGACTCAGGGCTTGTCTGATGCCTTGGAAAGGACATCACTAACCTTAGAGTAAAAGCAACAGGCTCAGATAAAAGGGGGTCTTTTTGGCAGTAGTGCCTGCCTAGCCGATTACTGTGGCTTGTGCCTTGGCAGATGCTTGAGCAGACGACACACGTGTGTTTGTTTATAACGTGGCGCTGCATTGTCTTTGCACATGGTGAAGGAGGCAACACTGACTCACAGGGGCAGCAATGTATTTCAGTCGTTCTGTGCATCGGTGTGGTGTTATTTATGAACAAAACTGTAACACCTCAAGATGATGCCACTGTCAGTTACTTTGCTGCCCTAATAGCGAAACCTGTCAACCATCGCGACCAGCTCGTGGCTTTGCCTCTGGGCAGTGTTGGCTGTCCGCGTGGGCCGGCTAGAGTTCGCGGGGTTATCTGGCGCTGTGTTCTGGTCGCTGACGTAAAGCCCTGCCTCTGCGTCCCTTTATCTGCAGTTTCCGGGAAGGCGTCTGGCGGCTGACTAGTGCCTGCGGGCCGGTGCTCCAAGAAGCAGCGACGGATGCACGGCCGCCCCTTGAGGTCAGGGCTTTGAACGCGCCGGTGGCGTGGCGGAGCCGTGCCGAAGCGATCCTGCGCCCCTGGCAGGTTCCCAAAGCTGCGCTCCCCTACCTCTTCCCCCACCCCCCATTCCGTAAAATTACCTTATTGTAATTTTCTCTACGCAGATTCAGCAAATTTTATAATTTTATAAGTAAGTTTAATAAAAATGAAAAATAATCGAAAAAGTACATTAATGAATGGCGGTTATGAAGAATATTGCGCACAACAGATTAAATGTATCGGTGTAGTACATAAATAACAAACTGTGTAAACTGTCTATAAATTTGAAGGTAAAACAAAAGCTAATGTAAATTAATTTTCGTTGTGGTTGTTGTGGTCTTCAGTCCTGAGACTGGTTTGATGCAGCTCTCCATGCTACTCTATCCTGTGCAAGCTTCTTCATCTCCCAGTACCTATTGCAACCTACATCCTTCTGAATCTGTTTAGTGTATTCATCTCTTGGCCTCCCTCTACGATTTTTACCCTCCACGCTGCCCTCCAATACTAAATTGGTGATCCCTTGATGCCTCAGAACACGTCCTACCAACCAATCCCTCATTCTAGTCAAGTTGTGCCACAAACTCCTCTTCTCCCCAATTCTATTCAATACCTCCTCATTAGTTATGTGATCTACCCATCTAATCTTCAGCATTCTTCTGTGGCACCACATTGCGAAAGCTTCTATTCTTTTCTTGTCTAAACTTTTTATCGTCCACGTTCCACTTTTATTCATGGCTACATTCCATACAAATACTTTCAGAAACGACTTCCTGACAGTTACATCTATACTGGATGTTAACAAATTTCTCTTCTTCAGAAACGCTTTCCTTGCCATTGCCAGTGTACGTTTGATATCCTCTCTACTTCGACCATCATCAGTTATTTTGCTCCGCAAATAGCAAAACTCATTTACTACTTTAAGCGTCTCATTTCCTAATCTAATTCCCTCAGCATCACCCGATTTAATTCGACTACATTCCATTATCCTCGTTTTGCTTTTGTTGATGTTCACCTTATAGCCTCCTTTCAAGACACTGTCCATTCCGTTCAGCTGCTCTTCCAGGTCTTTTGCTGTCTCTTACAGAATTACAATGTCCTCGGCGAACCTCAAAGTTTTTATTTCTTCTCCATGAATTTTAATACCTACTCCGAATTTTTCTTTTGTTTCCTTTACTGCTTGCTCAGTGTACAGATTGAATAACATTGGGGACACGCTACAGCCCTGTCTCACTCCCTTCCCAACCACTGCTTCCCTTTCATGTCCCTCGACTCTTATAACTGCCATCTGGTTTCTGTATAAATTGTAAATAGCCTTCCGCTCCCTGTATTTTACCCCTCCCACCTTCGGAATTTGAAAGAGTATTCCAGTCAACATTGTCAAAAGCTTTCTGTAAGTCTACAAATGCTAGAAACGTAGGTTTGTCTTTCCTTAATCTATTTTCTAAGATAAGTCGTAGTGTCAGTATTGCTCACGTGTTCCAATATTTCTGCGGAATCCTAACTGACCTTCCCCGAGGTAGGCTTCTACCAGTTTTTCCATTCGTCTGTAAAGAATTCGTGTTAGTATTTTGCAGCCGTGGCTTATTAAACTAATAGTTCGGTAATTTTGACATTTGTCAACACCTGTTGTCTTTCGGATTGGATTTTCGTATGATGTATAAAAAACAACAGATTTTCTTTGTTCCTAATACGGTATTAACAGCGCATAAATTATTAATTAGAAACAAATAAATTCGGAGATGATAAAGTATCCATGTCCAGGAATCGTATTTTTGTTATAAATTTACTTTAGATTTCTTTTGAAGAAGCAATAGCAGTGGCTGGAGGGGAAATATAATTATATCCACTATCTGGTCAAAGATCCAGACTTGCGCTAGTAGATATTAATAGGAGGGTGATTCACATTTTGGTTTTAGAGCGGCTTCAGTTGTGCTGAGGACACTTTCAGTGAGGTGTCTGAATGTCTATGGAGGAATGGGACGCCATTCTTGTTCAAGAGAAGAAAATACCGAAGGTAGCGATGTTGGACGCTGGAGCAAACTCGACGTTCTAAGTCATCCCAAAGGCATTCCATTGAATTCAGGTAGGGACTCTGGGCAGGTAGTCCATTTCAGATGTGTTACTGTCCACATATCATTCCCTCACAGATGCTGCTTTATGACAGGGCGAATTATCATGCTGTTACATTCAATCATCGTCTCCGACCTGTTATTCATCTGTATACAGTACACAGTGCTATAAAACCTGTTGGTATCCTTCCAAAGTTAACGTTTTCTTAAACGTAATAAGTGGGTTACACCCTGACCACGAAAAACACCCCCATACTGTAATGCTGTCTCCTCACTACTTCACTGGTTGCACTGCAAATGATGACAGACAACGTTCTCAAGGAATTCGCCAAATCCAAACACTTCCATCGGACTACCACACGGTGTACCATGATTCATCACTCCAAATAACTCATTTATAGTCACCCACTCCTCGACCACCTGTTCCCCATTTCGCCTAACTTCGCGGTTGTGTTAGGTGAACTGTTGGTAGCACGCTGGAACCCATGAGTGATTTCTTCTCCTTATTTCATGCGACTTTTTATAGACATCCTCCGCAATGCTCTATCTGTCTGCTGGTGGTCAGCTTTAGAAGGTTTCAAATGCCCCTAACGGAATTGTTTCTCAAGTCACATCCAAAGAACAGTCCACTTTCGAAGTTACTGATCTCTACTGCCCGATCCTTTCTGCTGTTAACTGTTTTCCTACTGACAACACAGTGCATCCCGCCTCCTGATACTTTTGATCAAAAATGATTTCAAGCGAATTACTGTCCAGTTGCTCCGTCGCAGACGAAGTTATGCGTAACTTGAAGGAACTGAACCTTACATATCAATCAGTGTGCTCCGCTGTACTCAACGCTGTTGACTCGGGGTCCCATCTGTCCGTGAGACAGCTCTGGCGAACGGATGTTTCGCGGTCACGTGAACATGAGATCACGCTCCAAAACAAGAACGGCAGCAATACTTATTTACGTTGATTTATCACGATAGAGAGGTCGGGTTTTTAGAACGCCGGAAGACGCGAATTCATAATAGCTTGTTTTCGCATACTTCTTTGAAGGAATACTTCATCGCCACAAATACACGCTAAACATTGGGACACAGCTTACGTAGTGATCAGCGTGCAATGAACTGGTGATGACACGACTCTGTGATAAAGGTTACGTTAGGGCCAACAGTAACAGACGAATCGTCAGCCATGCTGTGATGCTGGAAGGTCCATCCGCTTTCCTTGGCTTCTTTTACACGCGCGACTTTCTTGTCTCTATCTAGAACTCGTGGCAAGTGAGTTTACTGCAGCGGATCTGGCTTATTATTCCTGAACTGCAAATCGCTGATTTTGCTAATTATGCGACAGTCCCAGAACTGCGCGTGTTGTGAATGGTGTCTGCTGTATGGTTAGATAGGTGAACGGTGAAAGTAAGGTTACGACAGACCATCCGTCTTACAAAAAGTCAAACGTAGTAAAAGAATTACGGAACTAGTGATGGTAGTAGAATCCATTAGTGGCTTAGCCAGAATTCAGAGTGGATGTTTTTAACTTCCCCACATAGCTATAACTGAAAGACAGCAACGGTGTCCTTCAAAAATTTCGGAACAGCAATATTTATCTACTCAATAAAATATATACATACAAAACCATCAAACAATATTTAGAAGGCAGTATATAAGGCGTTTTTATTTAATACCTTGTGCCTTGTTTTCCTCCCAAGCGCCAAATAACAACCAAAATGTTTCCTGCTTCAGTAGAGCTGACTTTTCTTTGTTGGAAACAAGTTTCATTAAAAAATATTTTTCACTAGCGAGTGGATATAATTAAAGTGCAGCGACTCACGGAGGACCAGTCTGAGCTGTATTTATCGCATGACAGTGAAACTTGGTAAATATGATAACGCGTTAATGCGGAATCGATATCCGCTGGAAAAAAAAATTGGTTTCAATTTCGGCCACCAGGTGCAAATCTGATACGATATTGCACTGTCTCTGTTATTCCGTATTACGATGCAATGATGCTTTGAGCATGCATGCGTGTTCCTGTGCTATTCCTTTGGAAATGCATGCATGTCCAAAGGAACAGGCACTGCGGCGACTACAGCCGTTATGAAACACATGAAATGTATTCGCAATTGCAAATAAGGAAAACCATCAGCAGTACGGGGTTGCCCAGAAAGTAATGCACTGAATTTTTTTTCTCACGTGAAAACAATACTACGAATGCGAAACGTTACGTATGTATTATTTGATGTTTCCTGAGTGAGCACGCCATGTTCCCGTCACTTCCGACAGATAGCGTAGCTGCAGGATAGTTTCAAAATGGCGGCTGTAGGTGATGTACGTTACAAGCAACGTGCTGTCACTGAATTTCTCTCTGTAGAGAAAGAAACTGTGGGGAATATTCACAAACGCCTATAGAGCATTTGCTGTCGACAGAAGTACAGTTAGTCGCTGGGCACGGAGAGTGAGGTCATCAGAAGGCGGTTTGGCGAAGCTCCACAATTTGCAGCGGTCGGGGAGACCATCCACGGCTGTCACATATGACATGTTGCATTAAGCTGATGTCATTCGCGAAGACAGATGCATTACGACTCGACAGTTGGAAGACATTTTGAGGATGATGGCCGGCCGAAGTGGCCGTGCGGTTAAAGGCGCTGCAGTCTGGAACCGCAAGACCGCTACGGTCGCAGGTTCGAATCCTGCCTCGGGCATGGATGTTTGTGATGTCCTTAGGTTAGTTAGGTTTAACTAGTTCTAAGTTCTAGGGGACTAATGACCTCAGCAGTTGAGTCCCATAGTGCTCAGAGCCATTTGAACCATATTTTTTTTTTTTTGAGGATGATGAGGAGATGATTCAAACAGTGAAGCATTGGCTCCGCCACCAGATTAGTACCGACAGGGCATACACACCCTTGTTTCGCGCTGGAGGAGGCCATAGAACGGGATGGACATTACGTGGAAAAATAAGGTGTGTAGATAAAACACCATTCTTTCGTGTGTGTAACTCTCATTATGCCCAGTAAAGAACTGTTGAAGAAACAAATGTGGTGCATTAATTTTGGGCAACCCTCGTATAATGGAATGATGACAATGAAAATATGTGCCGTACCGGGGCTTGAACCCGGTTTTCCCGGTTATCGCGACGGGTCGCCTTACCATTTTTTTTTTTTTTATTTTTTATTTTTTTTATATATAGGTAAAAAGCTGAAACTTCCTGACAGATTAAAACTGTATGCCGGACCGAGACTCGAACTCGGGACCTTTGCCTTTCGCGGGCAAGTGCTCTACCAACTTTTTTTTTTTTTTTTTTTTTTTTTTATTTTTTAAATTGAATATTTACACTCTGTACAGTCCAGAGGATTGTAAATCTAGGACAGAGACAGAGGCCTTTTACGAACAGCTGCAAGAAGTTATCAGTCTCATACCTTCAAATGAACTAACAGTGTTATTGACGGAGTCTAATGCTCGTATTGAGAATACTGTCGTCCTTAAACAATGATTTCATGAACACCTTCTAAATGATAATACTGAAGTTATAATAAACTTACAGTCAAGCAACGAATTGGAAGGAGATAATACCTTTCACGATCACAAAGAGCAGTATAAATACGCTTTCCAGAACACAAGAGCACATAAATCTACAACAGAATATATTTTCAGGAACAGGAACATCCATCCCAGTTAATGAAACTTCCTGGCAGATTTGTGTGCCGGACCGAGACTCCAAAGCGGGACCTTTGCCTTTCGCGGGCAAGTGCTCTACCATCCTTTTTTTTTTTTTTTTTCATTACGCTTTTTTTTTTTTTTTTTTTTTTGAACAAAAAAAAGTTTCTCAAAGCCAAAATCAAATTTCTTTTTCCTTAAGGAACAAATTGTGAGGAATAAATAAGGAAAAGTTTTTTTTTTTTTTTTTTTTTTTTTTTTTTAAAGAAAACAAAGACTCCGATTATACTGGTTTCTCCTTCCAGTAAACAAAAATGCGTCTCCTTCGTCTTGTTGGCGAAGAAGCAATCCTTTGGAACAATAAAATTTTTCTCAAAACCAAAATCAAATTTCTTTTTCCTTTAAGAACAATCTATGAGGAAGAAATAAGGAAAAGCTTTTTAAGTCGTCATGCGACTTGTAGTTAAAGTCTAGTTCTTACAGGAGCTCCTGAAGTGTATCCGCCTACAGCATGCCAGCTCGTCCAAACATGTCTTCTCATGGCGTAGGCGTGGGTTCTGGGTAGCAGATCTATTCAGTTCGGTTCGTTTTATACAGTTTTCAGCTTCTCAGGGCTTGGACGTTCCAGCTACTAGGTGGGTCATCGAAAGTGCTCCGTAAGAAATTAGAAAAATATTGTTTATAGCGTGGGTTGCGTATCAGGACGCAGTGACGTTCGTTGAGATAAGTCCAATATCCTATCGTAGACTTGTCGCCTGAAGTAAAAAGATAGCGGATCGTGTGGCCACAGATCCAATTCACAGAGTTAGTTTTGGCGGAGGGGTAGAAAGTCTTATCGGGGTACAAAAGCATGTGGACGTCGATCTGAGCCGGTGTCCGGCGAGTAAGAAACGCCAAAATTCGCCGCGCAAGTGTCCAGACGTCTAGCGCTGTGCCACAGTGGAACCGGTGGACATCCGTGTCATCCACGCCACAGTGGGTGCAGACGGATGAATCGGCGAGATGGATGCGGTGCAGACGATCTCGGTTAACTTGTTTGCCATTCACGGTGATGTACCACGCTGATTGAACGTCTGATGCGAGAAAACGCGCATGGATCGCCTTCCATATGTGTCGCCACACGTACTGTGGATACTTACGTTCGATGGGGTTGGACGGGCGGCACTGTTGTAACAATTCGGAGACTGTTTTCGTGAGGTACAAACGTGGGAGTGGTAAGGACCGGTAGATATAACTGAACTCCAGGAAAAATCGTTGGATATAATAAAAGGGGGTTGGAATGGTCGATATCAGTACTGGGGCGGACAAGGAGGCCGGTGCAAAGTTGTGAAGCAGGAGGCTAGTAAGGCTCTGCGGGCAACGATGCCAAAGTTTGAGTTGGGAGCTGACGTATAGTGCCTTGACACGAGTCGGCACGTGGATGAGTCCCACCCCGCCACGATCTCGTGGCAGTGCAAGGGATTCATACTGCACCTTGAATAACATCCCCGAGCTGACGAAGGAGCCGAAAGCCATCAACAGTCGTCGCGCCAGGAGATTTGGGACTGGTAGTACTTGAGCCACGTGTGGTATACGGGAAGCATGATACATGTTCACGTATTGCGCGCGTTGGATAACGTCGAGAGCTCGTAGCCGGTTATCTGCGAGATTTGCTCTGATTGTCTGTAGCAAGCGTCTACCATTGATAGCCGCTGAGCGGCGCAGGTCTGCTGTGAAATCAAGTCCAAGACACCGTATGGTGGCGGCGACACTAAGGGGGGCAGCGCATCTCTCCGGCAAGCCCTCACCAATGAGCAGGACCTTGGATTTTGACACGTTGAGGCAGCTCCCCGACGCTTCGCCGTAAGTCGCCACCCATGTCAGTGCTGCTCGTACTTCATCTTCACTGCGCAGATATAGTACTATGTCGTCTGCGTAGGCTGTACAACAGAAACGGTGGCCTTGCACAGCCATGCCTTCCAAACGTTGACGCATGCCCTGGAGCAGGGGTTCCAAGGCGAAAGCATACAAAATCGTGGAAAGAGGGCATCCTTGCCGTACAGATCGTGCGATGACCAGGGACGGTGTAAGCCGACCATTGTACATGATTTTAGATGTTGCACTACTCAACAGGCGCATAACCACTGTTACAAAACCGCCAGGAAAACCCATATGCTGAAGAACTGTCCGTAAATAGAAGTGGTCAACACGGTCGAAAGCCTGGCTAAAGTCCAGTGAAGCCAAGGCGCCAGGGAGACGCTGATGATGCGCTAATGCTATCATGTCTCTGTAACGGCAAAGGGCCGTACGGATGTTGTTGTCGCCTCCTAGGGAAGTCTGGTCGCAGGATGTGACGTAACGTGCGACCTTCTTGAGTCGCGATGCCAGTAGCCGTGTGAATATTTTCATGTCGCTGTTGAGCAAAGTAATTGGTCGATAGTCCTGTACCCTCGATAACCCGCGCGGTTTATGTACGGGGATAATAATTCCTTCTAGAAAGGCGCTCGGGACCACTGTCCTCGGTGACATCAGCTCTTGTGCGATTGCCGTCCACGTGGAAGCCAACAAATACTGAAAACTTTTATAAAATTCGATGGGTATGCCATCAGGTCCAGGAGACCTGTTATCGGAACCCGCCTTGATAGCATCTACCACTTCATCTGTGGTTACGTCGTCTTGGAGGTCATGCACAGCATCCTCCGGAAGAGTGTTCGTAGTGAGCTGAGCGACTTCTGTGATCAGTGTTGCAGAATGCGGTACGGCTGCGTATAGCCCGGCAAAATGAGCATGGAGAGCACGACCGATGCTTTGTTGGGTGTCGTGCCGGCGCCCTTCCACATCAGTGAGGACTTGGATCAGAGCTCGTCGTCGTCGTTGTCTTTCCTGAAGGAGGTGGTACATCGACGGACGTTCTTGAGGGATTCGATTAGAAGCTCGAGAACGGACTACAGTGCCTTCCAAGTTACGCCGCATGATCAAGGAGATCTGCGCCTTCGTGCGATGGACCATCGACTGCCGGGCTGGCGAGAAAGGCATCGTCGCACAGTCACGTAGAATGGTGTAGTAGAAGTGCAGGGTATTAGTTTGCCACGCCTTTAATTCCTTCCCAAAACTCATCAGAGTCTTCCTGAGGGTCGGCTTTGCACAGGAGAGCCACCATGATAAGGTGGAGTCATAGGCTTCTCGACGATGGTGGCAGCGTGCCCACGCTTCTTCGACCATACGGCGACAGTCTGAGGAGGTCAGGTGAGCGACATTGAGTTTCCACAGACCACGACTATGCCACACTTGCTGTCGGGCGAGAGTGACGTCACAGAGGTATGCATAATGGTCTGAAAAGGCCAAGGGCCAGACTTCCGCATGACGTGTGCCATCAGCAAGGGAGCGGGTAACGTAGATGCGATCTATGCGGCTTGACGAGTGAGAGGTGTAGAATGTATAGCCCGGTTGAATTCCGTGGAGCTTCTTCCGTGTGTCAACAAGTCGGAGACGGTCGATGACCACTGAGAGAGATGCACAAGGGGAATGTCGCGGGAGTTGGTCCGCGGGCTCTTGTGTCGAGTTAAAATCCCCACCGAGTACCAAATCGTCCTGCGGACCGGTGAAGAGGGGTGTGACGCTTTCGGCAAAAAAAGTTTGTCGGTCACGACGGCGGCCAGTGCCGGACGGAGCGTAGATATTAATAATACGCACGCCGAACAGTGTGAGGGCCATACCTCGCGCAGTGGGGAGGTAGATGACGTCCTCTGCAGGGAGTCCGTCGCGTAGCAGGATGGCGACGCCGCTACCGGTATCGGATGCGGGGGAAACATGGGCGTTGTATCCGGTGGGAACTAGGAAGTCAGCCACAAACACCTCTTGTAAGAGTGCTATATCCACATCCGCAGAGTAAATAGTGTCTCTGAACATGGCCAGTTTATGGGGGGCACGAATGGTGGCAAGATTCATCGTGGCGATACGGTATTGCTGCGTGCGGCCATCCTCATTATGTGCAGAACGTGCGGTAGAAGTAGCCGGCAGGGGGAGACCCGCCGGTGGTCCCGCAGTGGTGATAATTACTGGCGGGGCGCCAGCCCCAGTGTTGCCGAGGTGGACTCCTGTGCAGACACGCTGGCAGTCTGTTCCGCTTCTTCTTCAACGTCATCGGCCCAGGAAGCTGACGACGTGGACATGTGACGGTCACGTACTTCCGGAACGGGTGTTGTGGATTCCGCAACATGAGTGGCAGGGGGACCGCCGTCATCATTCGTTGACAACGGCGAGGACACGTCCCTGGCTGGGTGAGTAGGCGTCACAGGAGGGGCTCCTGTTGCTGCCACATCGCGTGACTGGACGCAATGTGGGAGATCACCGTCAGACATCAGGTCGACATCTCGTGGGGCCGTCTGAGAAAGGGCGTCATCGGAAGGTGTTCGTCGTCGTTTCCTGTGTTTGCGAGGCGACCGCTGTTTTCTGATGTGGCCTTCTGAATCAGAATGTGGTCGCCCGTCGTCTGACGCCGAACCCGTCTGGACAAAGGCAGACGTCGGCACGACACCGAGGTCGACGTCCATGGTTCCAACAGGAACATCGGTTTCGGTCTGCAAACCGGACGGTCCTGAAGCGAGCACTGGAGGCGACGCCGTGCTTGTGTCCTCGGCGCGTTGTGCTGCGGCGGGTGGCGTTGACGATGCTGCTGGCGCAATCGAGATTGGTACGACGGGGTCCTGTGCAACCTTGGCGTAGGTGATGGGTAAGGACGTGACCGTCGAAGCCTGGGTCTCGTCACGTAACGGCGTCTGTATTAAACGGCGGTGTAAGCATTCGGAACGTACGTGTCCCTCCTGGCCACATCCTGCGCACGTTCGTGGCTGTCCATCATACATGACGATGGCCCTCACACCGCCAATCAGGAGGTACGATGGGACATGTTTCGTCAGCTCAATTTTTATTTGCCTGACGCCATTTAATACGGGGTAGGTCGTAAATGTTTGCCACTTCTCCGCGACGTGACCCAAGACGGTGCCATATGGTTGGAAAGCGGCAATGACCACATCCTGAGGCACCTCGAACGGGAGTTCAAACACCCGCAATGTCCGGAGACCGAATCCAGCATGGGCGACCGTCACAGCACCCATATGTCCATCAGAGTGCTTAAATTTTAGTCCGGTGGCATGACGGTGAATTATGTCATTGCAAATTTCCTCCGTCGACATCTTGATGTAGACAACACTTCCAGTGATGGAAAAATGTATGCCGATTACGTCCTGGGGGTTCAAACGTAGATCCTCACGTATGAACTGTTCGACTTCGAAAGCTCTGGGTCGCGGATGTTCGGCCTGAAACGTTACTTTGATCGTTGCACGGCGGTACGAGTGCGCCATGGTGTACGTTAGTACTGGACTCGATAGATACAAACACCGCGACGCGGAAGTAAACACCGCCAAGAGCGGAGCGTCACACGGCGCGCGGAGCAGCTCCGCACGCTAGCACGGCTGCGAGCCGACTGTACCATTAGGCTATCCGAACACGACTCACGGTCAGATTCAATGTTCCGTTGGTCATCAACCATGTGTCTACAAAGTGTACTCGTACATCCGTCATGTATATTCCCTTACAGGCGAGACATTTTACTTGAAAGTCGCTTGCCCGGTGTCGGCGAGTAAATATGATACTGGAGTGCCAGTGTTATTGTTTTGGACATGTAAGCATACTCGGAACGTTATATACTGACGAAGCAGCACGTGTCTCGGGTAGTGCTAGTGCTCACGCCCTGTCATGAGAATTGTCCACCCAATGGTGAACAGTGCGGAAAGTTTTGCGGTCTGTTTCACACTGTTACTCGTATCAGATCCAGATGGTACAGCAGCTGAAATCTCATGATCCGCGCCAATGTTTCAAATTTGCTCAGAGGTTCCTGGCACAGATTGAAGTTATAACATGCAGCCGGGCAATATTGGATGGATTGACGAGGCACATTTTACACTAAAGGGTGCCGTAAACACACAGAACTGCCGAATTTGCGGTACTGTTAGACAACACGTTGTGTACAAAGAGTTATTGTACTCACCGTTATGTAACTGTGTGGTATAGATTCACAAGCATCTTCATTCTCGCTCCGTTCTTCTTTGAAGAGGATACACTCAGACAGCCTGTCAGGTGTACTGTGACGTCTACACATTATCGAAACCTTCTTATACAGCATGTGACTCCCACTTTGGAAGGGCGCAAACGTGTGGAAACCACTGTTTTCATGCAAGATGAGGCAACGCCTCATGTCGCTCGCTCAGCGAAAGAGCTGCCTAATGCAACCTTCCAAGAATGTCACCTCCACAGGTTTTTCCACGCGCACCTGGTATGGGTACATGTGACTTTTGGCTCTAGTGCTACACAAACGAACGCTTTTACCAGGACACGTGACTCAGGTTCTGCTGGAACTGGTGCGAGCAACTGTTGATCATGTCGCTTTGCGTATGCAGCAACTTTCGATGTCTCTGGTGCTTGTATTGAACAATTTATGTAAGCGGCGCATTATAATAAAGCCAACAATATGCCTTTCTCACTAGTTTGGCCTTTTCTGTCCACGTCCTGTTCCTAATAGAACACATATGGAAACATTTCTAACCGTCTATCTTCTATTCACGACGCCAGATTTGCACCTGGTGCCTAAAATTAGAACTAATTTTTCTTTCAGCGTAAATTGTTTCTGCATTAATATTTTAGAATACGTACCAAGTTTCGCTGCCATACGATAAAGGTTCTCTGTGAGTAGCTTCACTGTAAGTATTACCACCTGGTACTTATTCTTCTTTGTCCATGTCTAATAAAACAGAAATAACTTTTTGGTTTCACGTAGCTGGTTCCTCTTGTGGGAGAACAGGTCAATGGAAAAATCATATCTTCGAGACAACTTCGCAATGTGTCACGAAAACAACGAACGAACGTGTGTGAAATCTTATGGGACATAACTGCTAAGGTCATCAGTCCCTAAGCTTACATACTACTTAATCTAAATTATCCTAAGAACAAACAAACACACCCATGCCCGAGGGAGGACTCGAACCTCCGCCAGGACCAGCCGCACAGTCCGTGACTGCAGCGCCTCAGACCGCTCGGCTAATCCAGGGCGGCGTCACGAAAACAAAGTAAACATTAAATTAAATATTAATAAGATACAAAGTCCATTACTGTAACATGAATGAACGAAGCAAGCGTAGTTAACATCCGATATTAGCATGGGACGACCGCCTCTTGTCTGTCCGCATGCCTAGTTATCAGCATATTCACGTTTTTAGAATTAAACATTCAGTTGGCCATTGACGAGCAACTCTAGATGTGAATGTCATGACACGTACCCACCACGAGGAGTTAGTTTTCACCAGAAAGCAATAAAAACAGCTTTATGCCCCTCTGACCGAATCGCGTCTCTCGCTGATTTGTTGTCCTCCTGCGGAACATTTTCTGTCGATATCGATGTCAGAATGAGAAACGTGTGGGCAGTTCCTGATACAGCACTTACTAACAGGCAGTGCAGTTTTGTACCTCTCGAAAGGCATTACGTGTTATCGGTACTGCTATCCTTCACAGAGGAAAGTCAGTCTTGACAAAACTAGTTCATTTCGAATGTTGGATGTATCAGACAGGCGAAATACCTCAGGGCTTCAGAAATATCGTATTCGGCTATTGACAAAGAAACTAGGTACAGACAGGTGTAAATATTACTAAATAATCTATATACGAATTGTCTACAGAAGAATCGAATTACTGGTAAGGCGACCTGGGGGAGGATCAGTTTCGTCTCAGAAGAAGTGTAGAAACACAAAGGTAATGCTCGTTCTATCACTTATAAGGTCAGGAAAGAAAAACGAACATTTATAGCGTCTGTAGATTTAGAAATGGCTTTCAACGATGTCGACTGATGTACATTCTTTCGTATTCTGATCAGCTATAAAATGCTGGAGGTGGAAGGTCATATATAACATGCACACAATCCAGACTCCAAAAATAAGAGTTGAAGAACATGAAAGTGAGGCTGGGTTGAGGAAAAAACGAGACAGGTTAGTAGTCTAAGGTCCTTGTTTTTCAATCTGTACATGAACAGTGCCATAAAGGAAACAACGCCGATGGCACTTTCGCTTGTCAGAGACGGAAAATAACTTGGAAGATCAGTTAAACGGAATGTACAGTCTATCAAAACTGGTTGTATGAGTGATGAAATGTTTTCGGTTTTTCAGTCGAGCCGTGGAGCCGTCTTGTCGCAACGTTTCGATGAGTTTCCTACTCGTCATCTTCAGAAAAAGATAAGGAAAACTCGTCGAAATATTGCGAGTCCACGACTCTGCTGATAACCGGTAAGATTTCATCAATGAAATTCGTCGAGAACACTGCTTTTCCGTATGGTTACATGATGGCCATCAAGAACAGTAAAACACGAGTTACAGAGAGTAGCCATGTAAAACTGCTGCAGCCATATTACATCACGAGACTTTAAAAAAGTAGACGAATTAAGCAGTTGCAGGGGGAGGGGGGGGGGGGGAGCACAATAACAGACGATCTCAGAAGTAAAGTAGATAGAAAATGTAGACCGGCATTAGCAGGAAAAAAGATGCAATATCTTAACATCGACTGTTAGCTTCAACGATTTTTTTGTTGTGTACCGTTATAGAGATGCGAAACGTATAAGTATATAATACAGACAGGAAAAGAATAAAAGTGTTTTGGAATGTTTACAGAAGAATTCTGAAAACTGGATGTGTAATCTGTAACACAAGAAGAGGTACTTCCTGGAAACGGAGATGAAAGTGCTTCGTGGCACAAATGCGCTAATAGAAGAGGTGGGGTAACCTGTAGATTACAACAACAGCGTTGGAGAAATGTATAGTACAAAAAGCTCCCGTTTTCGACTGGACGATTACATTCCATTACACACATCTGAGGTGTTTTGCGAACTATGTTCCGTTTGGAATCCAAAAATTAATCTGGCGAAAGACGGACAAATGAAAAAGTTTAAGAAATTTATTCGCAACTAAGGAATCTTTCTGACATTAGATGCATTAGGTATGAAGATATTATCTGTTGGAGACACACGAAAATTTGTACCGGTCCTGGACTTGAACCCGGATTTCCCGCTTGTCGGGAACGGCGGCCTTAACCTCTTCGGATATCCGAACACGCTTTCAGGACCGACACAAGTAAAATGAGAATGTAATCCCAAATTCATTAGATTGTCATTGGAATGACCATGTTCAAAAGCGAACTGTTTAATACCTGCTAGATGAGCAAAGGTTTTTAAGGGCTAGGTTATAGAGAGTCTCACGTGGTAATAAATTGTTAGTGAGTAGCTTCGTTTCTTCGAATCGCCATACGCTGTGTCTTAAGTTCGTTGATTAGACTTGCCAAGGATCTGAGGCAACTTTACTTTCTCGTGCAGCCGAGACTGCTAAGGCATGCCTGTGCGATTTGTAGTTGGTTAGACGTAAATGCGCTTACAGCGACTGCCACAATATCCTGGGTTAAATTACACATGTGCACGCAGTGCCTCATGGCATTAGGGCCTGTTGAAGTATTGATGATGATCCGTTCGTCGTGCGGTGGACGGGAGGGATTGGGGGGGGGGGGGGGTTAAGCTTACTCTATAGACGATATCACCCTCTCCCTTGTCTGCACACAATACAATAGAAATATGACACCAAACTATACACACATCCATTACTGCCACCAGCACTCAACATACATACTTACGACAGAGCGTGAGGAAAGAGGCGAAGTGCACGGAGAAAGAAACTTTTTTGTCATAGTAGCTGAACCTACTCCTCGCGGTCTCCCTGTTAACAATAAGGAGCGATTCTTTCTTTCTTATTTATTACTACATGTTATGTTAACCAGGGACCTAGAAACGACGGAGAGGCTCCGTCCCGTCGCAGCCGCAGTGGTCCGCAATTTCAGAACGACTACCGCAGTCCACTTCATCCCTCCGCCGCCCCACACCGAACCCAGGGTTACTGTGCGGTTCGGTCCCCGGTGGACCCCCCAGGGAACGTCTCACACCAGACGAGTGTAGCCCCTATGTTTCCGTGGTAGAGTAATGGTGGTGTAGGCGTACGTGGAGAACTTGTTTGCGCAGCAATTGCCGACATAGTGTAGCTGATGAGGAATAAGGGGAACCAGCCCGCATTTGCCGAGGCAGATGGAAAACCGCCTAAAAACCATCCACAGACAGGCCAGCTCACTGGACCTTGACTCGAGTCCGAAGAGTGGATTCGTGCCGGGGACCGGCGCTCCTTCCCGCCCGGAAAGCCGTGTCTTAGACCGCACGGCCAACCGGGCGGGCTATTACTACATTAAGTGCACACTTTTCCTTGCTCTAAGCAGTTTAAGTGGAGGAACCATTCTAACAACTTACGTGCCAAACACGGAGTGAAAAAAATGTACACTCGTACCTGCATATATTTCACTTTAATGTGTATAAAATGCTACATCTCGGATGGAAATTCGTTTCAGTGCAGCGTTTTAGGCCCCTTGATATCAATATTTCACCACAAAATTTGTTCCTTCTTGGCGCGATTCACCTCACCACTGCGGGGAACAGAGTATCACCGTTTGTTGATTCAGCAGATCAGAAGAACAACTACAACTCCCTCCTGAGTCATTGTGTAAAATGGTACAGAAGAGCCGTAAAAGATCTGCTGCTTAGTACGAGCATTGCAAATGCTGTGCTTGTTTCAATGAACTTGGAATTAAAAACTTCCGTCGTCCAGTTCAAAGAAAAAATTGTTGAACAGCCAGCAAGTGTCAGCTTCAACGATTCTGATATTCCTACACAAGTAAGAACTGCTAAGGCTGTCATCTATTGGGTAGGTGGTTTGACCCTAGTGCTTACCCGGCATGGACGTATAGTACGTACTGTGCCGTTGTCTTACTCCAACCTGACCTCTGAGTGGACATCCCAGATAGTTTAAGGTAGACTCCGAATCACTGCGTAATTTGGCATTTTTCACATTAACATGTCTTTGCCAGAGGTGAAGCATGCGGTAACTTGGCAGAACAGAACCTACGACGGACCGGCAATCGAAACTCGGGCGTCTGGACTTGTCTGAGACTCGCCCCCTTGGGCCAGCGAGCTAGCCTACAAGACTACAGAGGGATCCAACCCTCCGCTTGAACAATATTGGTGGGCTTGAGCGACAAACATTTTGTAATGCTTATGAATCGGGGAAGAAATACATCACGATGAAAATTGTACAGACTGAATTCAAAGATCTAGATACTCTTCAGAGTGCATAGATTTGTGATGTGATCAGTAAAATTACACTGTTCAGAATATTTCTTTTCTACGAACTTCATTTCCTTTTTGTATTTCTCATTGTCTATTAGAAGATGATTTTAAACTGTAATAAAAATAACTAACTGATGAAATGCGCAAAAAGAGTAGAGAAAGATATTACAGAACTGAATGTAATTAGCGAAGATTGGTGGAAATAATTTTACAAAAAAAATGTGTAAATAGAAGATTCAGAATTGAGACAAAAGAAGAGCACACATAGTAGTACTGTGGATTCAGTCACTATAGAAGAACTGCAAAGATTGGTGGAAATAATTTTACAAAAAAATGTGTAAATAGAAGATTCAGAATTGAGACAAAAGAAGAGCACACATAGTAGTACTGTGGATTCAGTCACTATAGAAGAACTGCAACCAATTTTAAAAAGTATGAAAACAGGAAAGTATGTGGACCTCTTTGCATTAATATGGAACTTCTAAAACACTACTGTATATTTTGTGATTTTAGTTTGTTACATTTATTTAATGAATGTTGGTAGAGTACGAAAATACCGAAACCGTGAAAAATTGAAGAAGTTTAAAGAGCTTAAAGAAATAATTGTAAAAATTATAGAGGAATCAGTCTCCTAAACCTGGACTATAAAATATTCGAAAAAATTAATAATAATAGTCGGTAATAACACATCTGAAGAAATGACAGCCAGTAAGGGAATTAAAAGGGCTGTAGACTGTCATCAACCTTTTTAAGATGAATGTAATTAATTTGATTATGAACTGGAGACAGTAAGTAAAACAGGATATACAGATTAATAGAAAGAAATATCCAAAATAAGATTTTCACTCTGTAGCGGAGTGTGCGCTGATATGAAACTTCCCGGCTGATTAAAACTGCGTGCCGGACCGTGGCTCGAACTCGGGACCTTTGCCCTTCGCGGGCAAGTACTCTATCAATCTGCCAGGAAGTTTCAGAAAGAAATATGTTAACATCCTCATGTAGGTATATGATATAACAATTTTGGAAGGAAGCGAAGATGAGCTTGAGAAATGGCGTATAAACTACATCGATTAGGGAAAAGAGAATGTAACATTCTTATCCAATGAAGAACACTAAAATCATGGCTCATCATGGGAAAACCGCTCAGGGATAGGCCTTGAAAAACTGAACACAGATCAATCGAGAAAACCGGAAGAAGTTGTGTGGAACTATGAAAGAAAATAATCAAAATATACAAACTGAGTAATCCATGCGCAAGGTAGGCAACATCAAGGAGAGTGTGAGATTACGAGTGCCGTGGTCTCGTGGTTAGCGTGAGCAGCTGCGGAACGAGAGGTCCGTGGTTCAAGTCTTCTCTCGAGTGAAAAGTTTAATTTTTTATTTTCAGACAATTATAAAAGTTCAGGCACTCACACATAATCAACTTCGCTCTCCAAAATTACAGGACATGTTCAGATTTGCTTGGACATACGCAGGTTTTGACGGTCTACACACGGAAACATTTGAAAACGTAAAAAACATATGTTTTGACAGAGCACAGGGAAAACTGTGTGACTGTGAAACTGTTGCATTCATTTGTTGCAGTTTATGTGACAAACTCTTATGTTTTCATCACTTTTTTCGGAGTGATTATCACATCCACAAGAAAACCTAAATCGGGCAAGGTAGAAGAATCTTTTTACCCATTCGCCAAGTGTGCAAGTTTGGTGGGTCGACAACATATTCCTGTCATGTGACGCACATGCCGTCACCAGTGTCGTATAGAATATATCAGACATGTTTCCCTGTGGAGGAATCGGTTGACCTTTGACCTTGCGATCAAATGTTTTCGGTTCCTATCGGAGAGGCACGTCCTTTCGTCTACTAATCGCACGGTTTTGCGGTGCGGTCGCAAAACACAGACACTCAACTTATTATAGTGTACAGAGACGTCAATGAATGACGGACAGATCGTAACTTTGGGAAAATAAAGAAAGTAAAATATTCACTCGAGGGAAGACTCGAACCAAGGACATCTCGTTTCGCAGCTGCTCACTCTAACCACAGGACCACGGCGCTCCTCAGCTTACATTGTCCTTGATGTTGCCTATCTCGTGCATGGATTACTCAGTTTGTATATTTTGCTTATTTTTTCATAGTTCCACGCAACTTCTTCCTGTTTTCTCGATTGATCTGTGTTCAGTTTTTCAAGGCCTATCCACTGTGTCAATTTATAACTAAATCTGAGGGGGGGTGCGATGGGGAGGTTCCCTTGTAAGCACACTGCACAAGCAAGTAGTCGCTCGCAGGGAAATCGCGCTACTAATGCGTACTATCAGCTTCAGTTCGGTGAGCAAGAGCTGCCGGCCGCGGTGGCCGAGCGGTTCTAGGCGCTTCAGTCCAAAACCACGCGGCTGCTACGGTCGCAGGTTCGAATCCTGCCTCGGGCATGGATGTGTGTTATGTCCTTAGGTTAGTTAGATTTAAGTAGTTCTAAGTTTAGGGGACTGATAACCTCAGCTGTTAGGTCCCGCAGTGCTTAGAGCCATTTGAACCAATTTTTGAGCAATATCCCACACGTTTCTCCGGGTATGCCATAACCAGCTGACGATACTCATTGACGATTAGACCTAGGAGCCACCGAATTGCAGGCTTGTTGATTGCTACACTATTCAGACTATTCCCAGACACTTTCTGTGCGTGCCTGATTGCTCGCAGCAGGAACGTATGCATGCGTCCCTGTGAAGACAGCTTTTATCATCCTGGGAGATGGGCGTGTCCACAAAATACTCATCATGAATATGAAAGAAAACGCTATTAACGAGTATGTTGAAATAAACACACTTGTTCATGTTAACAGTAACCTTAGTGCGTGGGAAATCGTGGTAAGGAAAGCACCCCAAAACATCGCAAATCCACCTCGCCCTGAACAACATCCTCCACACAATGCGGGTTAAACACTTTACTGTCCACTCGACGCCTTTGATCGTTTGAAAAGAGGCAAAACCACAGCTTATCGGATCGCATTACACGCCTCCAATCAGCTTCTGTCTACGTTTTATGTTCTTTGTCTCACTGAAGACTGTCGTGTCCTAACACAGGATAGAGCGAAGAGAGGGCTTACAGTTCAGTCTGCGGCTGTCTAGCGGTTAGGAGCAACTGCAGAAAGACTAACGTCCAATGAGGGCAGGGTAGCTGCTTGGATCAGCGGCAGACACTGTCACAAGACACCAACGAGAGGCGCGGATCTTGAGACGCGACTGGATGATCGCAGCAGGAGACTCAAGGAATCACAAGTCTGATTAACGCTATTTAATACAAATCAGACTAACTACTACACCGAAGGGTAGTTCTAAACATTAAAAAAAGCAGAGGATGCAGTTGGTTGCACAACAGAAGTTATGTCTGAGTCAGTGGGTCGAGAGCTGACAGAACTAGCAAACATTAGCAACATTGTAAGTACGAACTTTGAGAGCAGCACTCCAAGTGACAAAAACAGACTTGTCGAAGTTTAACCGAGGCCGCTGACGAGCGACACTGTGTTGGTGTCCCAAGGGTCTCATCGACAAAAGGAGGCCATGACGTTCGGATGATTAATTTTCTTCAAATTTTGTACACGTTTTAATAGCCCATTAGGACAACACAATGTGCAAGTGTTACGGTGTACTTCTCAGGCGAATAACTTCTCAGGCAAATAACATTGGAAATTCAATAAACGTTAATGCAAATACCCGTATCATTTCATCATACTACCTTCCAAACGCAATGCGCATGAACTGACTAGCGTAGAAAAAATATAAATGAAAAGAAAGACAAGACCGCCAGTCAAACCAGCGACCCACCGATTACGGCGCTTGAACGCTAACCACATGACCGTCGCCATCTCGTGCTCAGCGTCCTACTGCTTACCACTTGCACATTATGTCGTCCTAATAGACTACTGAAAGTGTACAAAGTCTGAAGTAGATCGGTGATCCGAACGTCGTGGCCTCCCCTTTTGAGAACTCTTCTGAAAGCAAAAAACATGGGTGTTTAAAAGGATTGTGGTAGCTCACCGGCACTTTACAAGTATCGGCCAATCTGTCGTGGGAATCTGCACCTTCCTGATGCCTCTGGCCAACCACGTTTAGGTCTTTCCTCTCCTTCTACACTGTAGGTGGAGATGTTTCTGGCCTTGACATTAAAAACTCCAAGTCTGACAGCAACAACGTACAGCTGAAAACTAAACGTCACTGCCCTTCCTATTATGTCTAGCAACAAAAGTGACTTGTCCCCGCCGTGAGGTCCTTGGTGGTTGGGGAGCGCGGTCCTAAAGTTTTACCAACTTCCCATCTCAATCTAACCTGTGTAAACCCCTGAAGTTGCGGTCCTCAGGGGCAAGTAAACTTGCTGCCTCTGCTAAGACGTAACTATTTGTGCTCATCTTCTACTGGTACGCCTTACAACAGCGTCTGGGCGGTGGACGGCGTTACCATTTTATTCTCTGATGTGAAACTACTCCCATGGGACAGCTGTCCAGAGCGTTTGCAGTTTGCAGGGTTCTAGCGCTACTGTTTACCTCCAGCAACCTAAACGCTACACATTTGCCTGCTCTCTGCATTATGTCTCTGATTTCGTTTCTTGGAGTGCCCTCGCTGCCTTCCAACAGCCTTGATCTCAACAATGTACAAGTCAATACTTGCTGAATATATGATAACAAGTGCAGCTTTATATGCCGCTGTGTGAGCATTTTGCGAGGATCCGACACCAAATGCCCATTGGACGACGTTCCCTTCTCAATGTACGCTCGGAAACTGGTTAATATGGGCCGGCATTCACTGACAGCAGCAGTTTCTGTCGGTCTTGAAACCGACTTTTACTGCCAACGCGTGACGCTCGACTCTGGTCCCTATCGGTTTGGACTTTTTTTTTCAACCACTGTATTACGCCTTTGTAAACGTCTGCGAGTGATGCACCAATCTTTGTACACGCGTTGTAGAATCCGCGGTGATGTATGAACAAATCGGGCAACTTCATTCGCGGTATGGACATGCGCACATCCAAAAACTACAGCTCATTTCTGCCATGTTGCCACATCTCCACATAGAGCCATCTGGGCTGACAACAGTCTGGTACATAAACGCCATTTCACTGGTATGAACGATGTCAGCAGTGTTCGTGTCACAAGACTGCCAAGATCACTAACAACGCTTCAAAACGATCGGTGAGTTGTTTTAAGGGAGTGACTGACATTTTTTTCCCATCGAACTTACGTTGAATGTGCAGGTGTGGATAAAAATATGGAAACACCAAAAACACAGCACATTACAATTCCTAATACGGAGTAGGAAAACATTTGGCATTCAAAACAGCTTCCAGCCGTCCAGCCGTCTCGGAACGGGTAAATACAAGTGCTGTATGATTTTGAAGTGATCTTCTACCATTCTTCCTGCAAAATAGTGACAAGCTGAGGTAACGATGATGGAGGTGGATAGCGGTCATCCGCCCTCCTCTCCAAAGCAGGCCACAAAGGCTCAGTAACAACACTGTGGTGGCCAGAGCCCAGGGCCCACTCCTCCTGGAACCAGGCAGGTTAGCAGGTGACACGACCTACTCCTTCCGAAGTAGCCTAATGGCCTGCACGTAACAGCCCCGAGACCTCTCAGCAGTTTGCGGGCTCGTGTCTCAGTCTACGGCAGATTATTTTAGAGTGAACACATCATCCGACGAGCTTGCAGTTTGTCAGTAGAATGGGAGGGAAAACGTTACTTCTGAACGGAAACACCTTCACGTTTCAAAAGAAGTTGATTAATGGTGTATCGCGATGGATGTGCAACGTTAAGGGTAGCAGAAGCTTTATTACAACTGTTTCTGTTGAGGAGTAGGATGCTGTAGAGATTCAAGACGACCACAGTCACGGGGAAATACCTCACGACAAAATTCAGAGACAAGAAATAATTCGTCATCTGAAGAGAAAATCTGCAGAAGTATTTGTGAGAGACCATCAAAACTAATTTGCAATCAATTAAAAGGAGAATATACGCAACATACACCGGTCAGAGATATCGACAACTTTCGTAAATTCCCACGCCCGGGTTCGATTCCCGGCGGGGTCAGGGATTTTCTCTGCCTCGTGATGACTGGGTGTTGTGTGATGTCCTTAGGTTAGTTAGGTTTAAGTAGTTCTAAGTTCTAGGGGACTGATGACCATAGATGTTTAGTCCCATAGTGCTCAGAGCCATTCGTAAATCTGCTTACAAAGCTAGGCGGAAAATTGTGCCGAAATTGCCGACGAGTGATGAAGAGGTTCATGGTGTTATCAACACGCTAAATGTGGAAACTACAGGCGGGACACATTTCTTGCTAGAAAATAATGCTGAGAAAAATGTAACATTTTGTTTATCTGAAAACCTTAAAATACTTACTGTGACACAATGTATGTTGATGGAACATTTAAGGCTTGTACAAAGTTATTTGTCAGTTGTTTATAATGCTCTGGCTAGGTAATAACCTTATTTTCGAATGTTTTTTTCTTTATTGAACGACAAGAAAACTTCATAGTATCAGTATGTCTTTCAAACAGTTGTCGGTAAATGTAATGATCTAGGTCTCAAATTTTCACCATTAACGATGTTTTCAGACTTTGAAGACAGCATAATGCAAGCTGGAAGTGAAGTCCGGACTAGTTTCAGAATACAAGGAAGCAAATTTCATTCAACTCAGAGCTGATGGTGAAAAATACAAATATTGCGACTTACACATGACTATTACCCAAGAAATGAAATTGGAAGGTTTCTTTCCTGTGTACTCAACTTGCCGATGCTGGATCACCATATGCTTGGTGACTGTTTTGTTGACGATTTCATATCAACGATATCTACATAGAAAAAATTGTAAACTTTTGTGATTACTTAGTGGAAACTTGCATAGAAGAAAATTCACAGTTTCCTCCGTCTGTGTGGGTAGAACAGTAAATGTAATAGTCGGCCGTACTCCTGCAGTCCAGACATTTACAGATTTCTTGAGGTGATGAAGCGAATTCAGCTCGACTCTAAAAATAATAAATTTCTAAACAACCTAGAACAAGGAAAGGAACTGCATATACTTGAAATTCGAGGCACAACAAGTGGCAAATTTCAAAGCTGGGAAAATTTCCTTTAGATGTGCACACACATACTAGGGTATAAATGAAGAAACTTTGTGAACATTTTTAAAAATACAAAAAAATTAAATATGTAAATAAACTGATCGAAAAAAAGTCCAAACACCAAGAAGGAGCTAAGCGAGAGAAAAGAAAGTTGGTAGACATCTGGAAGATAACGTCTGTCCAAATTCGCACCATCGCATGAGGATGGAAATCAGGTTTGCTTAAATACACTATGCAACGGCCGCGAGCGTTAGTTAATTGGACGAAGTGAGTTGAACTTAGTCAAGAATGCCTTTAAGACTACGAAGGGGCCATTATCAACACCTCCGGAGTTTGAACGAGGTCGGGTAGAAGCTGATTATTTCTTCCGCGATACTGCAGAAAGACTTGGCAGGAATGTAGCCACAGTAGGCCCTACATGATTGCTGGCAGTGGTGGTCACGGGAAGGTATGGTCGCAAAAAGACTGGGTTCCGAGAGGGAAGACCGTCGTGTTCGGCGTATGGCTGTAGTGCATCGTAGTGCATATGCAGCAGCAATTCGAGCAGCAGTCGGCAGCAAAGTGACACAACGAACTGTTACAAATCGATCACTTCCAAGGACAGCTCCGAGCAGACTCCCTATAACGTATATTCCACTAACTCCGTATCACCGCCGTCTGCGACTTCAGTGATATGAGAGCTCATTGGCGGGCAAATGGAAGTCTGTTGTGTTTTCTGATCTACATCTACATCTACATCTACATTGATACTCCGCAAGCCACCCAACGGTGTGTGGCGGAGGGCACTTTACGTGCCACTGTCATTACCTCCCTTTCCTGTTCCAGTCGCGTATGGTTCGCGGGAAGAACGACTGTCTGAAAGCCTCCGTGCGCGCTCTAATCTCTGTAATTTTACATTCGTGATCTCCTCGGGAGGTATAAGTAGGGGGAAGCAATATATTCGATACCTCATCCAGAAACGCACCCTCTCGAAACCTGGCGAGCAAGCTACACCGCGATGCAGAGCGCCTCTCTTGCAGAGTCTGCCACTTGAGTTTATTAAACATCTCCGTAACGCTATCACGGTTACCAAATATCCCGGTGACGAAACGCGCCGCTCTTCTTTGGATCTTCTCTATCTCCTCCGTCAACCCGACCTGGTACGGATCCCACACTGATGAGCAATACTCAAGTATAGGTCGAACGAGTGTTTTGTAAGCCACCTCCTTTGTTGATGGACTACATTTTCTAAGCACTCTCCCAATGAATCTCAACCTGGTACCCGCCTTACCAACAATTAATTTTATATGATCATTCCACTTCAAATCGTTCCGTACGCATACTCCCAGATATTTTACAGAAGTAACTGCTACCAGTGTTTGTTCCGCTATCATATAATCATACAATAAAGGATCCTTCTTTCTATGTATTCGCAATACATTACATTTGTCTATGTTAAGGGTCAGTTGCCACTCCCTGCACCAAGTGCCTATCCGCTGCAGATCTTCCTGTATTTCGCTACAATTTTCTAATGCAGCAACTTCTCTGTATACTACAGCATCATCCGCGAAAAGCCGCATGGAACTTCCGACACTATCTACTAGGTCATTTATATATATTGTGAAAAGCAATGGTCGCATAACACTCCCCTGTGGCACGCCAGAGGTTACTTTAACGTCTGAAAGCTGCTTCTGCATCAGAGGCAGTGATGGCCGTGTGTTAGTTAGAAGGCCAGCTGAGCACCTGCGGTTAACCTGTCTATGGTCTACACACAACGGACCTACACCTGGAGTTATGGTCTGGGGTGCGATTTCGTATGACAGCAAGAGCACTCTCGTGGTTATCCCTCGCACCTGACGGCAAATTTGTACCTGTCTGGTGATTCGATCTGTTGTGCTGCAATTCATGGGCATCATCCCGGGGACTGTTTTCCAAAAGGATAACGCTCGCCCACATGCCACCGTTGTAGCCCGACATGCTCTACGGAATGTCGACACGTCGCCTTCGCCTGCTCGATCACCACATCTGTCTCCAAGCGAGCACATGTGGGACATCAACGGACGACAACTTCAGCGTCACACATTGTGAGCATTAACCTTACCTGTATTGACCGACAAAATGCAACAGGCATGGAATTCCATCCCAGAAACTGACGTCCGGCAGCTATACGACAAAATGCATGCAAGGTTGCATGTTTGCATTCAACATTCTGACGGTAACACCTGTTATTAATGTACCAGCATTTTACATTTTCGATGGCTTACCTCGCGCTTACATTTACCTGTGGTCTTACAACGTTAATCACGTAAATATCTTACCTAGACAAATGTATTCCCGAAATTTCATTACTCTACATTGCTTATTTCTTGGCGTTGGGATTTGTTTCCGTAGCGTATTTTTGGGGTGTGAATCAGTTCGCCTGCTCGTGGTGCACCCTGGATAACGCTAAAAGAACTGATATTCTCAACTTGCAGTTTCTTTAATGATGCTCGTTTTTAACAACATGGGCTTATTCTCAAGTATTAACAATTTTCATTCAATTACTACTAGAAAGGAAGGTGTATATTATTCTCATGCATCCGTTTCAGTGAGCTACCACCGGATGTCAAAAATCTTAGCGGTAATCCGCCCACTTTTCAATCTAAACTGGCACACTCCTTTTATGGTGTCTAGTATTTCCTAGGAGAAATTTCAGCCAATTGCTGTGTTTCATTGCTGTTGTCCTAATTTATATCCAGCCATTGTACGCAGTTTTTAAGATATATCTGCACTTGACGAGTACAAAATGAAATCCCATGTCACATTTAACCATATTCACGATAAAAGCAAAAGTGTTTTACAGCTTCTACTACAAATACATATGCTAGTAAGCTTTGCTTTCCTGCTGTATTCGTAGAAGTTTAGCCTGAAGATAGGCCGAAATGAGCGCTGTTTTCTGGGCAGATAAATCTTGTGGGAAAACGATTACGGTTCCGCGGCCTGGCCACAGGCCCGATGAGCTGAAGGACCGTCGCCAGCTGCGACAGATACGTCTACCTGCTTTAACCGGGAGGAATGGGTCCCATCCTTTTCCGGACCTCTGAGGACACTGGAGGAACGGGTCCAATTTTTGTGACCGCGAGAGGAATGGATTCTGTGCCCGGTAGCTGGAGGAGATGCAACACATCATCCTCGTGCTCACGCAACCAGTCCTGGACGATGCGAAGTGTGCGAACAGGGGCTCTGTCGTCTTGGAACGCAGCATCAACATTGGGGGATGTACATCGTACCATGGGACGGAGCTGGTCAGCCAAAATGGTCACATAATCCTTTGCAGTAATGGGACCTTACGGAGTAACGATAGAGCCGCTGGAATACCACGATGAGGCTCCCCAAATCATCACCGAACCCCCGACATGTTTCACTCTTGGGACGTGAACTCGACCAGAAATTATAACAGACTACAACAATGCTCAAATGACTCCCTGCGATTGCTCCAAAATCTGGGTTTTATGCCTTCGGCACTGACGAGTGGTTGTGGAATTCCAGCTCGCTGACAGGGTTCGCGAATGCGACATTCAGTTCGGCGGTGGCTTTTGCAGCTGTCGTCTTCATAATTTTCGTCACAATCCGCTTCAGTGACCGTCTGTCACGATCACTCAATTCAGTTTCCATTCGCTTTTTGACCTATCGGATGATGTTTTGCTACATTCGTTGTAAGCGGTTTAAATTCGGTCACCGCCTCTTAAGGCACCAAACACTTTGGCTACCTAGGCTAATGAAACACCTAGCATACGAGCACAAATTACCCACGTTCGAATTTACTTAGCTCCGACATAATGCACTCAGAACACTGTTATGACAACGACTGACAGACGCAACGTATTGAGGACATTGCACAGGGGCTGTTCGTGTTCAAATACAATAGAGCAACATGTAGGGTTAGCTAATATCAGCATTTATATTCAAGCATGCGCCTGTCGCAGTGTTTGTATATTGTGGTGCAACCCCTGCACGTGTCATTCCACTGTGGACTACGTTGCATGGATGACATTTAACGGTGTGAACCCACGTTGAGCTCACGAGGCACTTAGACTGCTAGAGCGCGGGAGGTCTTGTGGCAGAAAACAGCTGAGGATGTTGACAGTGGTCACCGCTGACTGTCGTTCCAGTGGGCAGCGACCACACACACACACACACACACACACTGTAATAGCAGTCGCAGAGGCGGCCCGGCATGCGGACGTTTCTGCAGTTGCGCTGAGCGCTCCAATTAGCCGGTCGCTGGCCCTCTTGCTGATTTGCCCTAATAGTACGGGGGCACCTCGCTGCTGGCTGCGGCCAACTACACTACTGGCCATTAAAATTGCTACACCAAGAAGAAATGCAGATGATAAACGGGTATTCATTGGACAAATATATTATGCTAGAAATGACATGTGATTACATTTTCACGCAATTTGGGTGCATAGATTCTGAGAAATCAGTACCCAGAACAACCACCTCTGGCCGTAATAACGGCCTTGATATGCCTGGACATCGCCTCAAACAGAGCTTGGATGGCGTGTACAGGTACAGCTGCCCATGCAGCTTCAATACGATACCACAGTTCATCAAGAGTAGTGACTGGCGTATTACGACGAGCCAGTTGCTCGGCCACCATTGACCAGACGTTTTCAATTGGTGAGAGATCTGGAGAAAGTGCTGGCCAGGGCAGCAGTCGAACATTTGCTGTATCCAGAAAGGCCCGTACAGGACCTGCAACATGCGGTCGTGCATTATCCTGCTGAAATGTAGGGTTTCACAGGGATCGAATGAAGGGTAGAGCCACGGGTCGTAACACAACTGAAATCTAACGTCCACTGTTCAAAGTGCCGTCAATGCGAACAAGAGGTGACTGACACGTATAACCAATGGCACCCCATACCATCACACCAGGTGATACGCCAGTATGGCGATGACGTATACACGCTTCCAATGTGTGTTCACCGCGATGTCGCCAAACACGGATGCGACCATCATGATGCTGTAAACAGAACCTGGATTCATCCGAAAAAATGACGTTTTGCCGTTCGTGCACCCAGGTTCGTCGTTGAGAACACCATCGCAGGCGCTCCTGTCTGTGATGCAGCGTCAAGGGTAACTGCAGCCAAGGTCTCCGAGCTGATAGTCCGTGCTGCTGCAAACGTCGTCGAACTGTTCGTGAAGATGGTTGTTGTCTTGCATACGTCCCCATATGTTGACTCAGGGATAGAGACGTGGCTGCACGATCTGTTACAGCCACGCGCATAAGATGCCTGTCATCTCGACTGCTAGTGATACGAGGCCTTTGGGATACAGCACGGCGTTCCGTATTACCCTCCTGAACCCACCGATTCCATATTCTACTAGCAGTCATTTGATCTCGACCAACGCGAGCAGCAATGTCACGATACGATAAACCGCAATCGCTATAGACTACAATCCGACCTTTATCAAAATCGGAAACGTGATGGTACGCATTTCTCCTCCTTACACGAGGCATCACAACAACGTTTCACCAGGCAACGCCGGTCAACTGCTGTTTGCTTATGAGAAATCGGTTGGAAACTTTCCTCATGTCAGCACGTTGTAGGTGTCGCCACCGGCGCCAACCTTGTGTGAATGCTGTGAAAAGCTAATCATTTGCATATCACAGCATCTTCTTCCTGTCGGTTAAATTTCGCGTTTGTAGCACGTCATCTTCGTGGTGTAGGAATTTTAATGGCCACTAGTGTACATCCACGTACTTGCTCTGCAAAACTTCAAATAACATAATCGAACACAACATTTAAAATTAAATTTTAATGAGATAAGTGCTACTGGTTATCTCTTTCCACAGTCAGAGTTCATATTGGGCTATATGGATGAAAACTGAACTCTCATGACGATGTCGGCGTCAGGTCTGTTGCAATACTTATTTCTTTCTCCACAAATAAGATGAGAATCCTGTTTAACACATATATTTGACTGTCCAGTGCAGAAGTAACAACGCGGCCTTTTCTAACAATTGAGAATATTCACTTTTCAAATAGCACCATAATTCCGCTGGCGGCTTTAATTTAAATTTCTCTTGCAACGATGAATTGGATATCGGTTCGAAGTTTCATATTATTTTATTGACTTGGTCGAAAATCACGGTTTACAATAAACGGGTTTTTAATCCGTAATTCGTCCGATATTTAATCTTCTGCTCACTTGGAAAACTCTGATTGTAGACATTAGAGTGATACGCACTCTTGCAAATGCGGGTGCTCTATGAGACGGAGAAAGTGACGTTTTGAGTGGCCTGCAACATTTACGCCCTTTGCAATCCTAACATCCTGTTGAGTTTCCCGTCTTCAAGGTTGTCGTCTGGCCTTGATAAATGGAGCCTTACTCGAATATTCGCTGTCGGTGTCGTCTGCTGCTTCCTATTGACTGTGTACAGATTGTAGGCTGCGAACTGGTGCACTGTTTTTATCTGGGATTGTTATTTCGGGCACCTCCACGGCTTCTACGCCTTTTAACAATGTTGAACGATTTGGGCAGTGCGTGACTGTCGGCTTGCTCGTTTGTTCGCCGCAGAGCATTTACTTTGCTGTCTAATCTAGGCGTATTGACGCGCGTTCCGTCGTTAGTGCGCTTGGCAGGGCTGGCCTGTGACGATGGTGGATCCAGATTTACTTGCCATATCTTCTCTCGGTCGGTCAGCTGCCTATCTGGGATATTTCTGGGGTGGTTAGCCCAAGTGTATACTGTAACACTACTCCTTGGATTGTACTAATTTCCTTTTCGTGCAGTTTGCACATACATGATCTGGCGAATTACAGAGCACTGAAGTCTCTGGCTGTACATTATACGAAATGAAAGCCATAGTTAGGAGCGAGTTGATGAGTTTTACTGATATATACGAACGTCTCTGATGCTGTTGTCTACTTTATACCTGAATGAATCGCGCTATTTTTAGTTGTCAACCGAGAATACTATTACAGTGAAATGACTACCCCTAGCTGCACACAGGCGTTGATATAAGTCAACGTGGACAGTTGAAAATGTGTGCCCCGACCGGGACTCGAACCCGTGATCTCCTGCTTACATGGCAGACGCTCTATCCCATCTTTTCTTTTTCACCTCATTTTGTTCTACATTGTTCGTTGAATTTTTTCATGGCGGACGTCTGATGACACTCGTTCAGGTTGTTCGTTGATCCGTTCACTCAGTTTTTTATTACATAGGGTAGATCCATCTGGGCCACCGAGGGCACAGAGGATAATGTGACTGGAGGGACTTATCTCTGGCATGCCTCCCGTGAGACTCACATTCGCAACTTATTGTCTCGCACTATATTCATAGTGCCTCTGCCCATTATACTCATTACTCGCGGCGTTAGCGCCGATTCCCGTAAGTGTTCGGGCACTTGTTTGTGCATCCGCACAGAAGAAGATGGTCAAATGGCCGGTGAGCCTTATATATATATATATGAAGATGGAACCTGTTCTTTCGGACATGTCCGAAAGAACAGACACCGTCTTCATATATACGAGAATGCTATTCCCAACTGTTCAAAGTATCTCGCAACTGTGTCTTTCTGGAATTAGAACGGCGCGTTGAATACTCTCACAAATGTAATTCTTTATTTATCATGCAACGGAATTACACCACTTCCAGAACTGTCAGTATGTCGAAATTTCCTCCTTCCGTCGTTGTCTGTGACCAGTTTTCCACAACAATCGTCTCTGTTGATTTTCTAAAACAGAGAATGTAAAATGAAATCTAGCTGGAGTTCGACCAGGCCGTCCTCGGGTACCTTTAACTCCTGATTTTTTCATACATGAATTTCATAAGCAGACGGGTGTACCACGTTCCTATCAAACAAACACAGAATAGACGTTATGTTGTACGATTCCATCGCACTCACAAGTACTTTTGCAAACGAAGCGTGCGATGATTCACCTAGGCAGCCAGCTTACACCAATCGAGCACTTGTAACACATCGTCCACCGCAGTGAGTCGTGAAGATGGGACTCAGTTAATCTCTGCACTCGTTTGGCGACGATAAATTTTATGAAAATCAAGAAAGTGCCGAGGACATTAGGATAAAATGCATAGAAAACGCCCAACAGTCAACACGCAACACCACGAGCTGCCGGCATGGCGGCCGATGTTGCGGCTGCCCCTGACGCAGCACAGGGCGCCGTACCCATGTGGAGCGACCCACAACACTAGACTCAGGAGCGACACCACTTCCTCTTCTCAAATGAGTGCTGGTCCTGCGTTGACTGCGACGACGAATGAACCCGTGTGGGACGGAGCTGTGTAACATATTGATTATTCCTTGCTACTGTAGTGTGTAGAATGAAATTTTCACTCTACAGCGGAGTGTGCGCTGACATGAAACTTCCTGGCACATTAAAACTGTGTGCCGAACCGAGACTCGAACTCGGGACCTTTGCCTTTCGCGGGCAAGTGCTCTACCAACTGAGCTACCCAAGCACGACTCACGCATCATCCTCACAGCCTTAATTCCGCCAGTACCTTGTCTCCTACCTTTCAAACATCACAGAAGCTCTCCTGCGAACCTTGCAGAACTTGCACTCCTGGAAGAAAGGATAAAGGTCCCGAGTTCGAGTCTCGGTTCTGCACACAGTTTTAATCTACCAGGAAGTTTTACTGTAGTGTTATCATGAAGCTGTGAAAAAGGAGTACAGGCGCTTCGGGGCGCGGAGGCACAGACGACGCTGAGGGCAGACGAAACTAGGAGAGATATTTTTACACGAAGTAAACCGTAAGGGGAGAGCCTTGCGAAAATGCAGGCGCCCCCAGACGCGGTCCCAGGGCGCTAGTTACTTTTCAAGGAATTAACATGTAACGTCATAAGTCGTCTAGACACTGTGGTAGGTTGCCACCGTAGATACTCTGTAACCAACAGGCACGTATTAGCGCATAAAGCCAGCTTGATATCAGCCCTGAGAACAGCAACGTCAAGGGCTAGAAAATGCAAAAAAAAAAAAAAAAAATAAATAAATAAAAATAAAATAAAATAAAAAAAATAAAAAGCCTGTTGCCCTAGCAGTCCCTACTCCGCGAAGCCTGAGGGGCGGGGCTAAATGACGTATAACAATAATGTTGCAAGCCTTATTTGGCAGAGCAGTTACGTTTAGCTTTCAGCTAAACAATGCTAATACCAAATACGGGACTGCTACGGTCGCAGTTTCGAATCCTGCCTCGGGCATGGTTGTATGTGATGTCCTTAGGTTAGTTAGGTTTAAATAGTTCTAAGTTCTAGGGAACTGATGACCTCAGAAGTTAAGTCTCATAGTGCTCAGAGCCATTTGAACCAAATACAGGCTTAGTTACTGCAACTGCATTAACATCCCCGCCTTAGGAGCAGTAGAGGGGACCTAACTAAAACGTGATTGGCAGGCACCTGCAAGACACCTGCGGGATTGGCTGGGTGGATTTAAGTGGAAAAAACAGTGCCCCCACGCGACTCTTAACCCCTAGATTCTGCATTTTCCGCGGAGTTCTCAGTCAGACGACCTGGGCGCCGAATCCGCTTCCGTCGACTCCAGCCTCGGTCCAGCTCTGCGTAAGTCTGCTCTCTCTCACTTGGAGTGCCTCAGTGAACAGTGTCACATTCAGTATGTTTTGTTTTGCAACTAAGCTGTTGCCTTAAGATGCTGCTAGTGTTTGCAACTGTGATTAGCATGCACTTCTGGGACTTCTGCACTGGCTTCTGTTGTAACAGTGTTATTCATAATTTTTCTAACCCTAGAACTAGCCTCCAGTGTATTAGTTAGTCCTGTCTGGAATAAAAAAAACTCTTTCAAAACCCTGTTTGTCCAAGAGTCTCCACAACGAGTTCCCTACCGAGGCTCACCACCTGCATTTCTCGTAAATGCCTGTACCAGTGTTGGCTCAGATAGAAGGAAACAATCAGATGTCTTCTGCCTTCTGCTCTGTACCACTTGGGAGCGCAGACTGACCAGTATAACCCCCTCTCGCCCTCTCCCACCTATGTCAGGACACGACAGCTCTTCGATTGTAACTAACTATCTTTAATTGTCGAGGCTCAGTGATTGTGCTAGCTGGACTGCTGGTAGCAATTTGGAACTCACGAGCGATTCCTTCCGTCAATTTCATGCGATTTTTAGGGTTCCGTACATCAGGCGGTAAAAATGGAATCCTTGTAGAGTTAATTTTGCTTCTGTCTGTCTGTCCGACTGTTAAAAACCTATGATATCAGGAGCTGGTGTACGTATAGAGCTGAAATTTACGTCACATGCTAAGGTTTGCGGTCCCTTGGCAGAGTAAAAAAATTGGAATGTCCACGTGAATGCAATCAAAAGATACGGCCATTTATTTCACATACACTCCTGGAAATTGAAATAAGAACACCGTGAATTCATTGTCCCAGGAAGGGGAAACTTTATTGACACATTCCTGGGGTCAGATGCATCACATGATCACACTGACAGAACCACAGGCACATAGACACAGGCAACAGAGCATGCACAATGTCGGCACTAGTACAGTGTTTATCCACCTTTCGCAGCAATGCAGGCTGCTATTCTCCCGTGGAGACGATCGTAGAGATGCTGGATGTAGTCCTGTGGAACGGCTTGCCATGCCATTTCCACCTGGCGCCTCAGTTGGACCAGCGTTCGTGCTGGACGTGCAGACCGCGTGAGACGACGCTTCATCCAGTCCCAAACATGCTCAATGGGGGACAGATCCGGAGATCTGGCTGGCCAGGGTAGTTGACTTACACCTTCTAGAGCACGTTGGGTGGCATAGGATACATGCGGACGTGCATTGTCCTGTTGGAACAGCAAGTTCCCTTGCCGGTCTAGGAATGGTAGAACGATGGGTTCGATGACGGTTTGGATGTACCGTGCACTATTCAGTGTCCCCTCGACGATCACCAGTGGTGTACGGCCAGTGTAGGAGATTGCTCCCCACACCATGATGCCGGGTGTTGGCCCTGTGTGCCTCGGTCGTATGCAGTCCTGATTGTGGCGCTCACCTGCACGGCGCCAAACACGCATACGACCATCATTGGCACCAAGGCAGAAGCGACTCTCATCGCTGAAGACGACACGTCTCCATTCGTCCCTCCATTCACGCCTGTCGCGACACCACTGGAGGCGGGCTGCACGATGTTGGGGCGTGAGCGGAAGACGGCCTAACGGTGTGCGGGACCGTAGCCCAGCTTCATGGAGACGGTTGCGAATGGTCCTCGTCGATACCCCAGGAGCAACAGTGTCCCTAATTTGCTGGGAAGTGGCGGTGCGGTCCCCTACGGCACTGCGTAGGATCCTACGGTCTTGGCGTGCATCCGTGCGTCGCTGCGGTCCGGTCCCAGGTCGACGGGCACGTGCACCTTCCGCCGACCACTGGCGACAACATCGATGTACTGTGGAGACCTCACGCCCCACGTGTTGAGCAATTCGGCGGTACGTCCACCCGGCCTCCCGCATGCCCACTATACGCCCTCGCTCAAAGTCCGTCAACTGCACATACGGTTCACGTCCACGCTGTCGCGGCATGCTACCAGTGTTAAAGACTGCGATGGAGCTCCGTATGCCACGGCAAACTGGCTGACACTGACGGCGGCGGTGCACAAATGCTGCGCAGCTAGCGCCATTCGACGGCCAACACCGCGGTTCCTGGTGTGTCCGCTGTGCCGTGCGTGTGATCATTGCTTGTACAGCCCTCTCGCAGTGTCCGGAGCAAGTATGGTGGGTCTGACACACCGGTGTCAATGTGTTCTTTTTTCCATTTCCAGGAGTGTATTTTGACACTCAGGGTACTTCCTGTTGTCGTAGAATCATGGAATTTGGCAAGAAGTAAAGTTTCACAGTACAAGTGAAGGAAAAAATGGCAAAATTTGGATTTGTAACCAAGTCACATGACATAAACATTTTTTCTCATTTGTTGTCAGACTGTCTGCTTGTCCCTCTGTTAATACCCAATTTGTCAGGAATGAGTAGATGTATTATGTTAAAATTTATGTTCTATACTAAGATCTATGGCTCCCTGGCGATGTAAAACATTTAATCTTCTAAGTCAATGCAGTCAAAAGATAGGGCCATTTATGTTACATATTTTTATACTCGCATACTCACACATCAAAACATACAGGCTACTTGCCATTGGCATAGACACATCAAATGTGGCAAGAAGCACTGTTTCACACTGCAAGTAAGTAGGTATATGACACGACAAAAAGTTTTTTTCTCATTTGTTATCCGACTCTTTGTCTGTCCGCCCGTCTGTTGCGACCCCTTTTTCTCAGGAACGGATAGATATTACCAAGTTCCAATTTACACTCCTGGAAATTGAAATAAGAACACCGTGAATTCATTGTCCCAGGAAGGGGAAACTTTATTGACACATTCCTGGGGTCAGATACATCACATGATCACACTGACAGAACCACAGGCGCATAGTCACAGGCAACAGAGCATGCACAATGTCGGCACTAGTACAGTGTATATCCACCTTTCGCAGCAATGCAGGCTGCTATTCTCCCATGGAGACGATCGTAGAGATGCTGGATGTAGTCCTGTGGAACGGCTTGCCATGCCATTTCCACCTGGCGCCTCAGTTGGACCAGCGTTCGTGCTGGACGTGCAGACCGCGTGAGACGACGCTTCATCCAGTCCCAAACATGCTCAATGGGGGACAGATCCGGAGATCTTGCTGGCCAGGGTAGTTGACTTACACCTTCTAGAGCACGTTGGGTGGCACGGGATACATGCGGACGTGCATTGTCCTGTTGGAACAGCAAGTTCCCTTGCCGGTCTAGGAATGGTAGAACGATGGGTTCGATGACGGTTTGGATGTACCGTGCACTATTCAGTGTCCCCTCGACGATCACCAGTGGTGTACGGCCAGTGTAGGAGATCGCTCCCCACACCATGATGCCGGGTGTTGGCCCTGTGTGCCTCGGTCGTATGCAGTCCTGATTGTGGCGCTCACCTGCACGGCGCCAAACACGCATACGACCATCATTGGCACCAAGGCAGAAGCGACTCTCATCGCTGAAGACGACACGTCTCCATTCGTCCCTCCATTCACGCCTGTCGCGACACCACTGGAGGCGGGCTGCACGATGTTGGGGCGTGAGCGGAAGACGGCCTAACGGTGTGCGGGACCGTAGCCCAGCTTCATGGAGACGGTTGCGAATGGTCCTCGCCGATACCCCAGGAGCAACAGTGTCCCTAATTTGCTGGGAAGTGGCGGTGCGGTCCCCTACGGCACTGCGTAGGATCCTACGGTCTTGGCGTGCATCCGTGCGTCGCTGCGGTCCGGTCCCAGGTCGACGGGCACGTGCACCTTCCGCCGACCACTGGCGACAACATCGATGTACTGTGGAGACCTCACGCCCCACGTGTTGAGCAATTCGGCGGTACGTCCACCCGGCCTCCCGCATGCCCACTATACGCCCTCGCTCAAAGTCCGTCAACTGCACATACGGTTCACGTCCACGCTGTCGCGGCATGCTACCAGTGTTAAAGACTGCGATGGAGCTCCGTATGCCACGGCAAACTGGCTGACACTGACGGCGGCGGTGCACAAATGCTGCGCAGCTAGCGCCATTCGACGGCCAACACCGCGGTTCCTGGTGTGTCCGCTGTGCCGTGCGTGTGATCATTGCTTGTACAGCCCTCTCGCAGTGTCCGGAGCAAGTATGGTGGGTCTGACACACCGGTGTCAATGTGTTCTTTTTTCCATTTCCAGGAGTGTACATCACGTTCTAAGGTCTATTGTCGCTTGGCGATGTTTAAAATTTAAGTGTCTTAGCGGTGTTTAAAATTTAAGTTAAAAATATATGCCACATATTCTGATATTCGCAAACTCACTCATCAAAACCTATAGGGTATTGCCGATTGACCTAGAATCATGAAATTTTGCAAGAAGCAAAGTTCCATAGTACAAGCAAAGGAAAAGTTCGAAAATTCTTAATATGTAATTAAATCACACGAAAAAAATTTTTTGTGTGATTATCGAAAGTCTTGAAATTCCCAGAACCGATATCTTGCCAGCATCATCGGTATTGATAACAGGCAAAAACCTTAAAGATTCCCAGGATGGATGAACTGTCTATATACGTAATTAAGTTTTTAAGGGACCCTCTGTGCGCGAGTCTTACTCGCCTTTATCCAGATTTTTTTTTTTTTTTTTTTTTTTTCAACCACCCTCCACAATGCTCGACGATCCGATCCCTATCCGTTAATACGTGACGTCTGCCTGGTCGTCATTTAGTTGTGATTGTTCCTTCGCGTTTCCTCTTCACAAACACATCATCAACAATCGACTTCGGCAGCTTCAGAAGGGTTGAAGTGTCCCCGATGGCCTTGTTACTCATATGACATCCAAAGATCATAAACCACTTTCGAAGTCGCTAAGCTCTCCTAACCGACCGATTGTGCTGTCAGTGCTTCTCTATTGACAACACAATACTCCCTGCCTCCTTTTGTGTTTGCGGATCCATCTGTCGTGACATCAAGTGGCCAATACCACATTACATAGATGTGTGCAGGTACACTGTGAAACACAGTTAAAGGGTCAATTTTAGAAACCCCGGTATCCCACTGTGATTCAGAAACCTGAAATTTGGCTGAAAGCTGCCTACAGCCTTCCTCTCCATTGTTATGAAAGCGTGACGCACTGCGCTCCTTCAAACAGCAATTTGTCGCCATGCGCCAAAAAAAAAAGGGCATGAGTTCAGAAGTTCATGTGAGGTGTAAATGAGTTAATGATGTCACACTGGTACAAAATTTCACAACGATTTTGCCCAGCGCCACCGTGGAAGTGTTACACGATGGGACGGTCGTCACACCCCGTCTTATCCACATTTTATTCCTACTCTTGACGCCTCTGCAATAGAGGTCATAACAGTGATACCCAGCGTTGAAATCAGGCAGTTTTCTTATGCGTGGCCGAGCAAAACATATCAGGCACACGACACACTGCCGTTCAGAATTGACACTAAAAGGTCTCAGAGAGTGGCATGAAGGGCATCACTGAAACCACACCTTTCTTTGGGGCGTTGATTCCATACATTTTTCGGTCGAAAACGACTCTTCCTAGTGCGCTGAGCGACAGGTCGACGTTCTTCACAACGTTTCACAACACTGCTGACATCTCCAGACGACTCAGTCCTTCAGTAAGGAGACGTGGGCCTCCAGTCGCATTGAACGTGATCACACACGTTTTGGAGTGTAGAGCGTACGTTATTTTTGCTCTGATGTGCGAGACCCCTTCGCTATATCTTCAGTCCCACCTACGGATCTTTCTTGGGCACGTTAAAAATGCCCGTTTTCAGAGACGGCCTTCTCTGATTCCTAGGCGCCGGTGTGACAGGCAACCATTTCGACACACCTCAGCTGAGTGACAGTACAAAGACGAACTAGCGTCAGATAGTCGCATGCGAAATCTAAGGGGTGTCGAAAGGGATGCCTGTCAGCCGGCACTTAGGAATCAATGAATGGCTGTCTCTGTACAGGGCATTCCTAAAGTGCCCAGCAAAGGTGTGCAGGTGACACTGAGGATGTTGGGAATTGTAAGTCTTAGAGGGACCCATTGCTATTTTATTCATTCATTCCTGAATGTCCTCTCCTCTCCTCATGATTACAGAGCAGGAGGGTGCAAAACAGGGGGGCTGAAAAATCATAATCACCCTCTGTTTCTTCGGATAACGTTCAAATTTCATCGAATGGTTTTGAACAGTCCATAGTGGTTCCATCTTGCACACCAGGGCAAAAATTACGTTCGCGCTTGCGGGCTTTCAAATAGAAAATGTGATGAGTGGCCGTAAACTACGTACCCTGTGACTCAGAGTTGAAATATTGAAAGTTTTGGCTGGTTTCGTTGTCTAGGGGCTGGGATACGAAGTTGCCGGATTACAAGCCAAATACGGCTGAGTCTACAGTATACAATATGAAAATACACATGAATCGAATGATCGAAGATTCCTATCACCTGGCAGTGGTGAATTTTGAATGTGACATAGAAATTTATAAATGAAAGATTGCAATTAAATAAAACCTGCAGGTACTATTTTTAACCACTTTAAATGACGAGTACGATAGCAGAAGAACCTTTAAGAATGCCGTTTATTACTGCAAAACACTTATTGGAGTCGATGGTCCAGCAATTAAATAAAATATAAGTTGATTAACAGAGAAACAATAGATTCCTACTTCACGTAATTAGTTATGAAGAACATAGCTCGCGAGATATTCACTTCTAAACTCATACTACGTCTTCACTACAGAAGCCACGGAAATCTGACAAGTGCACAAGTCCGCACTACGAAATATTTCTATCTCCCGCAACCACACGCAAACTCCCACTCTCCAACGTAGGTCCTGCGGCCGACCGTCGCTGCTTCCCGTCCAGCACTCCTCCCCCACTTCCATCCAGTCTCCCCATTAATGAGAGCTGTGATTCGCTAGTGCACTCCCCCCATTTCTTCAAACCAATGCACACTCACAAACATATTGAAACACATACGAAATACTGGATTTACATTCAAATAAGTCGACATTAAATAAATATTCCTATGGCTGGACCATAAACACGCTCTAACTCACTTTATTAAATACATAAACAAATCAAATAAACATATATCAAAGGAATAGAAACAAAAAGTATGCCAGTAGCCTAATGTCTTTGTGCTTTCTAAAAAACAGTAAATATTTAACCAATTTCTTCATGAATAGTATATATCGGAGATAAACAAAGACACAGACGAATAAATATATAGTGATAAGCATGCTGCTACCGGTTTTTCGTGTAACTGTGGAGAACTTGTGGCCTGACGCGATCGATAGTGATCGCCCACTTTGACCTTCAATAACTCATGTACTGTTCAACTTATATGCCTGTAGTTCATACCAATTTAGGTTTACACTAATAGCTTTCTAAAGACACGTCGATCGACAAAATCGGAAGAACCGTTTAGATTTCGGAAATTCGTTGCTGGGTGTTACTTGTATAATTTAGTCAGATACTAAACTTTAGTAAAGATATTGAAAATCTGATTACAGCATCAGAATTGTCGTACAAATAATGGTAATGTACATGTTTTTTTAAGGTATCATGATTCCTCTGGCTATTATTAATTTCTACATGAACTGTGAAATGTCTGCCATTATGGTTACACAAAGTCCGGCATCTTTGGCAACTGCCGGCATACAAATCTCCTTCATAGACACAAAGAACAGTCCTCGTCACAGCGTCAACATGGAATTCCCAGCCACACGGTCGGCCTGGACCACATGCTGGGGCTACCCCTCTTGCTCCGGCCAATGTGGCCGCCGACGAGGCGAGAGGCTCCCGCACGGCCACGCCACAACTTGCCCATTACCTCACACGCTGCACTCAAAAGTTTGCTGGCCCACGGTGTCCTTATTGAAGTGCTGAACTGTGTGGAGGTGTTAACTGTCAACAGTGTCAAATGCTGTCAAGAACGTCGCCCTGTCGCCCAGCGCACTGCGAACTGTCGTTTTCGACCAGGAAGTGTGTGGGAATCAATGCCCCTGCGCAAGGGACGGTTTCATCGACGATCTTTGTCATCCCCTGAGGCCTCTTCGTGTCAATTCGGAAATGTCCTCCTCGGGCACCCATAAGAAAACTGCGTGATTTCAACGCTGGGCGTTGCGGGTCTGACCTCCATCGCAGAGGCGTCAAAAGAAAGGGTGAAATGTGGCTAAGAGGGACTGCGACGACTTTCCCATCGTGTGACACGTCCACTGTGATTTTGGACAGAATTGTGGTGAAAGTTTGTGCCAATGTGACATCAATAACCCACTTTGCACGTCACATGACTTCTTACCTCCGGTCTTTTTTTCTCATGTGTCGACAGATTGCCGGCCGGAGTGGCCGAGCGGTTCTAGATGCTACAGTCTGGAGCCACGCGACCGCTGCGGTTGCAGGTTCGAATCCTGCCTCGGGCATGGATGTGTGTAATGTCCTTAGTTCTAGGGGACTGATGACCACAGAAGTTAAGACCCATAGTGCTCAGAGCCATTTTTTTTTTCGACAGATTGATGCGTCGCCGACTCCAACGGTGACGTTGCAGGGCGCCACACTGTTACACCATTAGAGGAAGGTTGTTGGCACCTTTAAGCCAATTTTCATGCTTCTAAGGGCGGCAATTACGGGGTTCCGAAAAAGTTACCCTTGAATTGTGTTGCGCATTATGCTTTTCACCTTTCAGCAATAACCCCTACTGTCCTACATTAAAAAGATCAGAAACGTATGTCCTCATTTTGTCCTTTAAATAAGTTGGTAGTTCTCCTCTATTAAACTGGGTTTACACTAGCAAGTCGCTTGCAGAAGTTATTGCTGCAAGTTATTGTTAGCCGCTTGCAGCTGTGTTTACACAGCAGCGCAAGAATTAAGCAAGATTCTTCCGCAAGCTCTTTGGCAAGAAACTTGCGTCAACAACTTGCTGATACTGTTTACATATGCTTTCAGTACTACTGCGAGTGTCAGCCGAAGTGTAAAATGACAAGTAGGCGGGTGAGATATGCTGCAGCTCTTGTAATTGTAATGCAAAACGTGAAAAAGAAAAAGAGAAGTATTTAGGTCAGAGAGTAGATAATGAGAAGATTGCAGAATGGTGCCTGTAACAACCTTTTGCAAGAACTTAGTATCGAGAGAATGGATACTTTTGAAAACTTTTGCCGAATGTCCTCAAATGATCTGGAGTATTTGTTGATGTTAATAGCTTCGGTCATATCAAAACGAGACACAAACTTCGGTACTGCTATTTCAGCAAAGGAACGTTTGCTAGTCACTCTATGCTTTATAGCTACTGGTGAGCTACGAATGAAATAGGAATTTCATTTATTTATGTGAAACATACAACCAAAAAATGTTTGAATTTTGAAATCTTTTCTTTGTAGGAGACTCATACAAGTCCCTAATGTACTTGTTTCATATTCCCGTCAGCACGATTTCTCTGATCATACCCCCTGTATGTAGAGCCATTTTTAACGTCGTAAAAAGGGAAAATTATTTGAAGGTATGTGAAAACACAACAATGAAATTAAATTTTTATTGAAATAAACTGCATTTTATAGAATGATATGCTTATAAAAATGTTTTTTTCTCTAATGCTCATAAATGGAAAGTGACAAGCTAAGTAAATAGAACATGTAATAGTTACACATCGTCTTTTTCTAGATTCCTAAAACAACAAGCGAGTGGATGCAGGTGGCAAAGGGGTTGTGTCTTCAAGTTATGCTACTTTCTATGTACTTCTTTCGATGTGTCGAATATCGACGAGATTTCATTTAATGCGCTCATCTTCTTCACTCTATCCTTAAAGTCTCGCTCATGCACGTTCCGCATTTCGGGGTAGCTCTCCGTGGCTTCAACAAAATGTTCTGTATCCTGCTTCATCCATTCCCGTTTCTCCTCCATTTCTGAAATTTGTTTGCACATAATACAGTTGCATAAAATTAAGTCATCACATTAAGTAAAATGTTAAATATGAGTGTTATGCAGACGACATACTTACTGTAACTTGCGCTTCCTACTTGCAGGAAATAGAAGTAAATCCTAAATGCTGCAAGTTACTTGCGTGGTGTTCACACTGGAAGAGGAAAATGATGTGTCGACAGAAGTGCCGACACAGTGTGATTTGAGGGGACCGCAATGCACGCTATAAACACACGAAGGATGGCGTGAGGTCTGAAACAGGATACGTAATGAATGCTATAAAGAAAAGTACGTAGCTTTTGGAATACTTAACTTTAATCCATCCTTGTTGTATACATCGTTCTTGATGAGACATGCTTTATACGATAAGCATCAATTGCTATGTAAGGCTAAGGGCGCCTTGCTAGGTCGTAGCCATGGACTTAGCTGAAGGCTATTCTAACTATCTGCTCGGCAAAGGAGCGAGGCTTCGTCAGTGTAGTCGCTAGCAATGTCGTCCGTACAACTGGGGCGAGTGCTAGTCCGTCTCTCGAGACCTGCCGTGTGGTGGCGCTCGGTCTGCGATCACTAACAGTGGCGACACGCGGGTCCGACATGTACTAATGGACCGCGGCCGATTTAAAGCTACCACCTAGCAAGTGTGGTGTCTGGCGGTGACACCACAGAAAACGTGCAGCAAGTCACTTCCGCAATAAATTGCTACGGTCGCAAGTCGACTTGGCGATATGTTTACACTCGCAAATCGCGCGGCAAGTTCCTCCGCCCAAGTAAATTGCTGCAATAACTCGCTAGTGTAAACCGAGCATTAGTTGGACCCACCGCAAGCAGCACGACGGTCCCTGTTGCGGCTTTTAGTGTAAGCGTAGCGTAGAGAGGAGGTACTCACACGTGTAGACGGAGCCCGGGACGTACATCTCGGGCTCCCCGGTGACGGTGATGCGGAAGCCGTTGTCGCCGGGGCTCTTGAGGACGGCCGAGTGCTCCGGCCGCGGCTCGCGCGTGCACCGGAAGCCCTGCGACGAGCCGCACACCAGCGCCAGCATCAGCAGCGGCAGCGGCGAGAACCACCGCCTCAGCGCCATCGTTCTCTCTGCAACAAAGGGCGACCGGCTCATAAGGTCGATTCACAGTGGACAACAAAAGAAAGTTAACCAACGTCGCAACAGTTGAAGGTGCGACGCATTACACAGAAGGTCAATACACTGTGACATCGATTTGTGGTAGAACTGTACAACATACACATGTCCTCGGGGAAGATCAGTATGGATTCCGTAGAAATATTGGAACACGTGAGGCAATACTGACCCTACGACTTATCTTAGAAGCTAGATTAAGAAAAGGCAAACCTACGTTTCTAGCATTTATACACTTAGAGAAAGCTTTTGACAATGTTGACTGGAATACTCTCTTTCAAATTCCGAAGGTGGCAGGGGTAAAATACAGGGAGCGAAAGTCTATTTACAATTTGTACAGGAACCAGATGGCAGTTACAAGAATCGAGGGACATGAAAATGAAGCAGTGGTTGGGAAGGGAGTGAGACAGGCTTGTAGACTATCCCTGATGTTATTCAATCTGTATATTGAGCAAGCAGTAAAGGTGAAAGGGTACAGTACCGCCCGACATTGAAAATAGGTACAACATACTTCATTATTTTTGTCAGAACAACACATTTTTTTTGTAAAATAACTCAATTTCAATTAATACAGCGAAGCCGGATACCAGTGTGGGAAAGAATGACAATTTATTTATTTAATTGATCACATGTGCACTCCCACAAAGTAAATCCCTACATCCAGTTTGGTGAGATCTGTGAAATGAATGAATGTATGGTCGTCTGCTAACCGCAGATAGTGAATGTGAATAAATGATCATCTTTGAGACGATCCTTTGGCCACCTTTGGTGGGACCAAAGAGATGAAATTTACCTGAGCTTTGAGCGCCTGAAATGTGGCTGACCAATACGGTAGCAAGGTGCTCCCCCCACTTCAGCAGAGGTGGAGAGGACCTCGAGAATGGCCATGTTTCAGCACTCTGCCGCTGGATCTTGTGCTGTTAAGACCTGTTTTAGTTGTGCTCCGTAATGACGAAAGAGTGGAGACATGGTATGCATGTGGAATATTTAAGAGTAGTTTGAAATAATAATTTCTCTATTTCAGGAACTTTTGTGGGGGAAAATTTAATGCCAGGCAGGTAATACTAATGGGATTGTAGTAATCTTCGGAAGTGACCAACGGTCACAATGAAACCACGTGTAGCAATAAGTTGAAATACTTCCGTGTGCTTAAGTTAAGCTGAATTACTAGCGTGTGTACAATAAGTTGAAATATTTAAGAAATAGCGTGTGTACCATAAGTTGAAATATTTAAGAAATGGCGTGTGCAGGACTTGAAATTAGAGACGAGTACTTCCACGTGGTGAGTACTGTGTGAGTCTCAATCTGTGTATGAGACAAAAGATAAAGAGAAGTACTCGGCCGTGGTATCAGTTGAGGACTCGCGTGTGTGGTGAATACGTTCTTAATATTACTTTGCGTGATATGATTCCGTGTGACGCTAGATTCAAACTCTGAGAGAGAAGCAAGGTGAGTCGGCCGTCTATCCAGAAACGCCACTTGGCTTCCATTGCACAGGAAGACGTGCATATATCTCCAGAGTTCATAGTAGGAAAGTAGAATTACGAAGTGGGGCAGTGTCGTGTGAAACTGGGATAAATATTAATTGAAGTGGGAAAGCTGAAAGTGATAGTGTTGTGACTATTTAGTGTTTTATATTTCTTATTGCAGTGTGATGTATGTCATGTAATTTGGGTATGTGTGGTTTGCATGGGAGAGTAGCAAGGTAGTTTCAAAAGATTAGTGGGTTATGCTTGTTCCTTCTGTATCGCTCGATCTGGAGGAAAGTTTCGTGATGATGATTGTGAGAGTCGAAGTGTGAGATATAATAAAAGATCCACCATCCTATCCAGAAAGTGCACTGTAGCGTTAAATAATTACGAGACCATAATATAGAGATTCACCAATGTAAAGCCATGCCCACTGGGCGCAATTTCTCATGTGTTATTGTTGTAGGTTATAGAATTTGTGTGTTTAGGTTAGAGAATTTATCGGAATAAATAAGATAGTGAAAAGAAAAAGATTGGTGGACTTTTCCTTCGAATTGTATGTTGTCAGAATGTCCCGAATTTATAATGAGTGCGCCATTCATATTCAGTGCGGTGGCCACGTGTTGACAAAAGCCATTAAACAAAAAGGGAAAGAAAATGTGGTATTGCCAGTGCGTAGTGTACAGTCAGAGTTCTGTAAATTACTGATAGTCAGATGCATGTTTCCGTTGCGTATTAATCATACAGGAGGATAATTTGTAACTTAATTGTGAGTACGAGAGTTCATGTTACTCGATAAATAAGAATGAATCCACTCGCTTGGCAGACCACTCATCTTGCAGGCCTGACTGCTTGATGCCACAGTATCAGCAAGGCATGTGGGTGCCTCTCAAAGGAAACAAAAGAAAAAATCGGAGTAGGTATTAAAATCCATGGAGAAGAAATAAAAACTTGAGGGTTCGCCGAAGACATTGTAATTTTGTCAGAGACAGCAAAGGACTTGGAAGAGCAGTTGAACGGAATGGATAGTGTCTTGAAAGGAGGATATCAGATGAACATCAACAAAACCAAACCGAGGATAATGGAATGTAGTCGAATTAAGTGGGATGATGCTGAGGGAATGAGATTAGGAAATGAGACACTTAAAGTAGTAAAGGAGTTTTGTTATTTAGGGAGCAAAATAACTGATGATGGTCGAAGTAGAGAGGATATAAAATGTAGACTGGCAATGGCAAGGAAAGCGTTTCTGAAGCAGAAAAATTTGTTAACATCGAGTATGGATTTAAGTGTCAGGAAGTATTTGTATGGAGTGTAGCCATGTATGGAAGTGAAACATGGACGATAAATAGTTTGGACAAGAACAGAAGCTTTCGAAATGTGGTGCTACAGAAGAATGCTGAAGATTAGATGGGTAGATCACATAACTAATAAGGAGGTATTGAATAGAATTGGGGAGAAGAGGAGTTTGTGGCACAACTTGACTAGAAAACGGAATCGGTTGGTAGGACATGTTCTGAGGCATCAAGGGATCACCAATTTAGTATTGGAGGGCAGAGTGGAGGGTAAAAATTGTAGAGGGAGACCAAGAGATGAATACACTAAGCAGATTCAGAAGGATGTAGGCTGCAGTACGTACTGGGAGATGAAGCAGCTTGCACGGGATAGAGTAGCATGGAGAGCTGCATCAAACCAGTCTCAGGACTGAAGACCACAACAACACATTATGAAATACTCCGATGAAAGCGATCCATTGACGCATAACCAGCACGATTCCCGAAAACATTGCTGTTGTGCAATATAACTGACATTTTATTCACAGGGGATCTCAAATTCGTTCCATGTTTCTAGATTTACAGAATGCTTCTGACACTTCACAAGTAACTTCTAATCAAATTTTGTGCCTATGGACTATTGTCTCAGTTGAGCAATCGGGCTCGTGATTTCCTGTCAGGAAAGTTAGCGTTCGTAGTAACTGACCAGAAATCGTCTAGTTAATCCGAATTAATATCTGCCTTTTTCTAGGAGAACTAAGAACTCTCTAAGAGAATTAAGCACTCTGCCATTCTTAATCTGTATAAACGTTTCTTGAGACAATTTGAGCACCCTCTCACACTGTTTGCAGAAGTGGTGAGCCGTGGCAACTGGCGCTAGGTAAGTTCCACTTGCTTCGCTGGTATCGATACTCGGCTGGTCTTTTATCTCTGACTGTTCCGCCTTTGGTTTTCCGGCTTGGCGTGTGGCTGGAGCTCTCTCTCCGGTCGGCGTTCGACGAGGCAACATTGTTTTGAAAGGAAGCCCTCGTCTCCATCCGCTGTGCCTGGGCCTCGCCGTCCTTGTCGTTTGGCCGTGCGCCAGGTGTACGGTGCTGATTAGTCGGGGCCTTCGCGTGCGAAACGGTGGCGGGTTCGTCTTCTTGTGCTGGACACCTTCTCATCGCGTAACTGGAAGCATTAAGTTACATATGGCTCATATTCTGATGTTAACTGGTGAAGATGTGTGAGACTTATGGTGGTATCTGCCAGAGATCAGTGAAGGAAGGGTCTGAACTTGGTTCCACAGTGTCTTATTCACTAAGGCTAATGTACTGCTTATTCTGCTTCAGGGCATGTACAGTGTGTGTTATTTTAAGTGGCTTATATGGAACCTTTAGTCTGTTTTAGGACACACTGTCCAGTCTGAGCTTCCCCGGGACTGTGTACGTGTCCAGCAGCTGTAGAATTCAACACGAATGGCTTGGGGTTGGTTTAATCACTTGTTCCAGCAGGATTTGGTATAATTATGAGGGCAGTTCAATAAGTAATGCAACACATTTTTTTTTTCTGAAACAGGGGTTGTTTTATTCAGCATTGAAATACACCAGGTTATTCCCCAATCTTTCAGCTACACAACACTATTTTTCAACGTAATCTCCATTCAATGCTACAGCCTTACGCCATCTTGAAATGAGGGCCTGTATGCCTGCACGGTACCATTCCACTGGTCGATGTCGGAGCCAACGTCGTACTGCATCAATAACTTCTTCATCATCCGCGTAGTGCCTCCCACGGATTGCGTCCTTCATTGGGCCAAACATATGGAAATCCGACGGTGCGAGATTGGGGCTGTAGGGTGCATGAGGAAGAACAGTCCACTGAAGTTTTGTGAGCTCCTCTCGGGTGCGAAGACTTGTGTGAGGTCTTGCGTTGTCATGAAGAAGGAGAAGTTCGTTCAGATTTTTGTGCCTACGAACACGCTGAAGTCGTTTCTTCAATTTCTGAAGAGTAGCACAATACACTTCAGAGTTGATCGTTTGTCCATGGGGAAGGACATCGAACAGAATAACCCCTTCAGCGTCCCAGAAGACTGCAACCATGACTTTACCGGCTGAGGATATGGCTTTAAACTTTTTCTTGGTAGGGGAGTGGGTGTGGCGCCACTCCATTGATTGCCGTTTTGTTTCAGGTTCGAAGTGATGAACCCATGTTTCATCGCCTGTAACAATCTTTGACAAGAAATTGTCACCCTCAGCCACATGACGAGCAAGCAATTCCGCACAGATGGCTCTCCTTTGCTCTTTATGGTGTTTGGTTAGACAACGAGGGACCCAGCGGGAACAAACCTTTGAATATCCCAACCGGTGAACAATTGTGACAGCACTACCAACAGAGATGTCAAGTTGAGCACTGAGTTGTTTGATGGTGATCCGTCGATCATCTCGAACGAGTGTGTTCGCACGCTCCGCCATTGCAGGAGTCACAGCTGTGCACGGCCGGCCCGCACGCGGGAGATCAGACAGTCTTGCTTGACCTTGCGGCGATGATGACACACGCTTTGCCCAACGACTCACCGTGCTTTTGTCCACTGCCAGATCACCGTAGACATTCTGCAAGCGCCTATGAATATCTGAGATGCCCTGGTTTTCCGCCAAAATAAACTCGATCACTGCCCGTTGTTTGCAACGCACATCCGTTACAGACGCCATTTTAACAGCTCCGTACAGCGCTGCCACCTGTCGGAAGTCAATGAAACTATACGAGACGAAGCGGGAATGTTTGAAAATATTCCACAAGAAATTTCCGGTGTTTTCAACCAAAATTGGCCGAGAAAAAAAATGTGTTGCATTACTTATTGAACTGCCCTCGTATTTAATGCTGGACTTTCCTTGAGCCTACGGTAAGTGGTGTCTTAAATTTTTGCTGACTTGTTAGAATGCTCTTAATTTTCCAGGATAGCTTAGTAAGAATTTGCAATAACTCTTGAGAGCGTAGTTGTTATTGATTATAATCTTGGCTGTGACTGGAGCTTGCACTTATTGGAATTTATTTGTGCTGCAGGGAATTTTGTTAAGCCTACTTGCGCTCCTGGATCGGTGCTTTTTACAAATCCTTGTCAGGGCCATTTATGTAGGGCCCAGTCGGATTACACATCCGCCAGTTTCTGCGATACTGTACACGAGTTTTGGGCAGCGAAAGCTCGCGCTGTCTGTCTTCTGCAGTGTTATTTTTTCCAAGAGCCGCTATGGCCTTTAATGCTGCTGTTTAAAGTTAAGTTGCAATTTTAGAGCGATTTTGAGTCATTGCTTTTGTTAATTAAGAGAGGCTACCCTTTTATAACCTTATTGCTTCTGGAAGTTATTTAAACACTATACTAGTGGTTGAGATAACAAACGTGGTTCTTACTTAATGTAAATTTTACTTATTTTCATATTGTTGGAGAGCGCTGTAACCCTTGTTGCTATCATTTCTGTTTGGTGAGGTTTTCAACTCCGTGTTCGTCTTTGGCCACCTTCTGTTTTAGTATGACTATTTTTGGACTGAGGACTACTATGTGGCCGGTTCAGTTTTGTTGTTGTTGTTGTTGTGGTCTTCAGTACTGAGAATGGTTTGATGCAGCTTTCCATGCTACTCTATCCTGTGCAAGCTTCTTCATCTCCCAGTACTTACTGCAACCTACATCCTTCTGAATCTGCTTAGTGTATTCATCTCTTGGTCTCCCTCTACGATTTTTACCCTCCACGCTGCCCTCCAATACTAAATTTGTGATCCCTTCATGCCTCAGAACATGTCCTTATGTTGCTTATGTTGATGTTCATCTTATATCCTCCTTTCAAGACACTGTCCATTCTGTTCAACTGCTCTTCCAAGTCCTTAGCTGTCTCTGAGAGAATTACAATCTCATGGGCGAACCTCAAAGTTTTTTTTTCTTCTGGTTCAGTTTTATTAAATTTGTATTTTTCTCTTGTGCCCATGAAGTTTGGTAATTTTATGGCTGTTTAAATTTGGCTTGAAGGTTGTATCATTAGTATCTTACCTTGTGGTCAAGGAAAGAATGATTGCGTGCGAGTTATCTACATCTACATTTATACTCCGCGAGCCACCTTACGGTGTGTGGCGGAGGGTACTTATTGTACCACTATCTGATCCCCCCTTCCCTGTTCCATTCACGAATTGTGCGTGGGAAGAACGACTGCTTGTAAGTCTCCGTATTTGCTCTAATTTCTCGGATCTTTTCGTTGTGATCATTACGCGAGATATATGTGGGCGGTAGTAATATGTTGCCCATCTCTTCCCGGAATGTGCTCTCTCGTAATTTCGATAATAAACCTCTCCGTATTGCGTAACGCCTTTCTTGAAGTGTCCGCCACTGGAGCTTGTTCAGCATCTCCGTAACGCTCTCGCGCTGACTAAATGTCCCCATGACGAATCGCGCTGCTTTTCGCTGGATCATGTCTATCTCTTCTATTAATCCAACCTGGTAAGGGTCCCATACTGATGAGCAATACTCAAGAATCGGACGAACAAGCGTTTTGTAAGCTACTTCTTCCGTCGATGAGTCACATTTTCTTAGAATTCTTCCTATGAATCTCAACCTGGCGCCTGCTTTTCCCACTATTTGTTTTATGTGATCATTCCACTTCAGATCGCTCCGGATAGTAACTCCTAAGTATTTTACGGTCGTTACCGCTTCCAATGATTTACCACCTATGGCATAATCGTACTGGAATGGATTTCTGCCCCTATGTATGCGCATTATATTACATTTATCTACGTTTAGGGAAAGCTGCCAGCTGTCGCACCATGCATTAATCCTCTGCAGGTCCTCCTGGAGTACGTACGAGTCTTCTGATGTTGCTACTTTCTTGTAGACAACCGTGTCATCTGCAAATAGCCTCACGGAGCTACCGATGTTGTCAACTAAGTCATTTACGTATATTGTAAACAATAAAGGTCCTATCACGCTTCCCTGCGGTACTCCCGAAATTACCTCTACATCTGCAGATTTTGAACCGTTAAGAATGACATGTTGTGTTCTTTCTTCTAGGAAATCCTGAATCCAATCACAAACCTGGTCCGATATTCCGTAAGCTCGTATTTTTTTCACTAAACGTAAGTGCGGAACCGTATCAAATGCCTTCCTGAAGTCCAGGAATACGGCATCAATCTGCTCGCCAGTGTCTACGGCACTGTGAATTTCTTGGGCAAATAGGGCGAGCTGAGTTTCACATGATCTCTGTTTACGGAATCCATGTTGGTTATGATGAAGGAGATTTGTATTATCTAAGAACGTCATAATACGAGAACACAAAACATGTTCCATTATTCTACAACAGATTGACGTAAGCGAAATAGGCCTATAATTATTCGCATCTGATTTATGACCCTTCTTGAAAATGGGAACGACCTGCGCTTTCTTCCAGTCGCTAGGTACTTTACGTTCTTCCAGCGATCTACGATAAATTGCTGATAGAAAGGGGGCAAGTTCTTTAGCATAATCACTGTAGAATCTTAAGGGTATCTCGTCTGGTCCGGATGCTTTTCCGCTACTAAGTGATAGCAGTTGTTTTTCAATTCCGATATTGTTTATTTCAATATTTTCCATTTTGGCGTCCGTGCGACGGCTGAAGTCAGGGACCGTGTTACGATTTTCCGCAGTGAAACAGTTTCGGAACACTGAATTCAGTATTTCTGCCATCACTGATTATGGTTCAATATTAAAATTAATTGTTTGATTAAATTCTTAATTGTGTTTAATGTAATTCAGTTTGTGAAAAATAAATTTGTATGTCGTACCAGTAAAAAAATTAAAAAAGGGGAAAGAGGAAGACAGTTAAGCCAGTTGTAATTTCCTTAAGAGGACAAAGGTCCGAATTAAAGTTTTATATTGCCATTTTTTTGATTCTGTAATTCTGTAATAATGAAAGTTGTTCTCTAGTCAAAACTAAAATTGTATACCAACCACAAGTTTGTCCATCAACAAAGATTCCTAGCTTCCTATTTCCTTGAGTAGCTGTGTAATTGGAGCAGTATCCAGCTCAGATGGTATAGCTTACCTTTAGTAGGGTTATCGGAAGATCATAACGAACTGTGAAAAGGTTTATGTAAGATTTCCGAATGGTGCTAATACTGAAATTTGAGCATAAGCAATAAAAAATGTGCGGTCCTCGACATGGGTACTAAAAAGACTCCGTTATATTTCGGTTACGCTATAAATAACACAAATTTAAGGGTTGTATATTCAACTAAATATCTAGGTATTGCAATTGCAAATAACTTAAATTGGAACCACCACATAGTAAATGTTACGGGGAAGGTGATTCAAAGACTCCGTTTTATTGCCAGAACACTTACAGGATGCAACTGATGTACAAAAAGAGACTGTCGTCACCACATTTGTCAATTATCTTCATGAATATTTCTGCACGGTATGGGATCCTTATCAGGTAGGATTGACGACGGACATGGAGAGAGTGTCACGGATAGGAAAAGGAAGCTGGGGTGCCAATCATTAAAACAAAGGTAGTTTGTGTTGCAGTGAGATCTTTTTACGAAATGTCAATCACTTGGTTTCTCAGGGTGTATACGGGGACAAGGAAAAAAAATTCCCGGATTATTCCCGGATTTCTCCCGGATATCCCGTTTAAAAAATATGCTTTTTCCCGAGCGAAAATACACTTTTTCTGTGCTAAGTGACAGTAGGTTTTCCGTAGATTTTCCCTCGGAACTGTAAAATTTCTCAATCCTTTGAATGGTTAACATTTTATACAATCGCGCAGAACTTCCCGGAAAAAAAGAGAAAACACGGGGCAGAGAAGTTTTGGAGAGACTTTTAATTTAAAAAAGAGAGAAGTTTTGGAAAGACCTTTGATTTGCTGCAACATATACGCTGCATATTTTCGTATTACGAAAGTAGAAATTCGAATTGCACCAAACACAGCGCGTTAGTTTCCGGAGCGTTGAAACCGAGGTTGCGATGTCCTTTTGTAAGCGAGTCATATCTCAAGCCACGAGATCTCGCCAGCCGATGACAGCAGCTATTCAGAGCATAGGACACGTGTTATAGTCAGCAAGATCACTGGTTACATAGCGCGAACACGCAGGAGGAAAAGTTAACGGTTTACATTAATGTACACAGTACCGTATATCTACAAGAAAAGCTAAGCTTTCACATATAATTTTGGTCTCTAAGATTAACACGCTACAACAGAAGCTAAGTTTTCACATGTAACATTGATTTTTTGTTGTTGCGTGTTTTAAGATACATCACACAAATGTGCCAGTAAATTAAAAATTCTGACATAATTGTCTCGGCTCGAAATTCTTGTAAGTGGCTGGTCCTCAAACTGTTCAGTTTCGAATGCTCTGTGATTTAGATATCCATCCCACTTTCTCACACGTAACATAATTCATCTTGCGTAAAAAGAAATTTACTTTGAAAGTAACGCTTTTCTAACCACCGTTCGCAATACTATCCGGAGACTGTTAGAAATAGGTTCGATTTACCAGTTGCCAGAGAGCGCCAGAAAAACAGTCATTATTGTGCGTGTGCAACTGTATTGGTGTAGGAAGCCCGCATGATCGTGTGTATTAAGCTTGCCAGTGTGGTTTTTGGGATGTAAATTTTCTTAGAGTACCAGTACTCTGCGATCTCATTTTTGGTTCTTTATTATGGCATAATGCCATATATGGCAGAGGATGATAACGTGCACTTGAAATTAGCTTCGCTTGGAACTAGGCAATACTGTAGGATGAAACACTTCGTTTCAAATAAAATGACTGCCTCAGCGGAAGGATTAATAAAGCCAAATTTCTTTAGCAAACTTGCAAAATTAACTTCACTGTTCTGCAAGGCGATTAATGTTTGACTGCTACAAACTTGGAAATAAAATAAAATCAGAAAACTGAAATTAATAATATATTTTTGCCCTCCGTAATTATGTGAATGTATTTTAATTCACTTGATAACTTCCGGCCACAGAAATCCGTTTTGTTTTCATTTGATGTGGGAGTGTACACGAAGAGAAGCAGCGAAATCACTTAACGTAAACACGGGTCACGTGGAGAACACCCTCCCCACTACAACTCTGTGCAAGCGTGAATCTGGCAGCTAGGGCGCGAGAGAAAAATGTTCCTCGTTTGCATCTGGCTGCTTGCTGCTACTACCGATACAGCTAACAGCCAAACTTCAAGTAGCGGGAGAAGGTACTGCTTATACGCGAGTCAAATGCACATGCGCAACAGACCGCTGGCAACTGGTCAAACGAACCTTACGTGAACAGTTGTGACGTCATGCTCATAGCAAGCCGTTTATTGTTAGGAATAATTACAGTCTGCGCCCTACGGCCTTTGACATATTTTTGCTATTTGCAGACGCTTGTGCGTGCACGGTGTTTTGTTGTTGTAAATTGCACATTTCCTTTGCCACTAAAGTTTTATTTTTTTCCCTCTCGTTTATATTTTCTTGCTGCAGTATCATTCTCCAGTAACAGTATACAATAACATTCTTTGCTAGAGAATCAATTCTGCAGTCAAAATTAAAAAAAATTTAACTGAAAGCTAAAACAATGAAAAATTCCAGGAATTCCGAAAAATTCCCGGGTTTTTCCCGGTTTTCTCCCGGATGAAAAAATTCCCGGGTTTTTCCCGGATTTCCCGGTTGTTCCGGGTCGTAGACACCCTGTTTCTTCTCTAAATGCCAAAATATTTTGTTGAATACCACTTACATATGGAGAAATGGTCATTGTAATAAAATAAGAGAAACCAGAGATCACTCGCAAATATTTAGGCCTTCATTTTTCCCACGTGATACTTGAGAATGGAACGGTACACAAAGAATGTGAAAGTGGCTCTATGAACCCTCTGCCAAACACTTAATATGAACTGCTGGGTAATCATATAGATGTAGATGCAGAACGTCACTTCGCTTGGCCCAGTACGAAATGGCGAATGCGAGGTGATGAGACACCATGTGTGATACAATAAGTTAGCATAAAAAGTAAGGGACTAGCAACGATAGACTTTATTAATTGCCAAAGCAAAATTCACATAGATTCTCCAAAAATTTATAGTACATTTTTTACACTACTGAGAAGTGATCGGATATGAAAAATGACATCCAAACAGTTGAAAACATCAACATTTATCCGATTGTGAAAATATGTAGACACAAACATCAAATAATATTAAGCTGGCAACAGATATAGGGTCTTTTTACCTTATCCGTTGTATTTCCTTTTCTTTCTAATTACCACTTATCGTCAAATCGACTGAATTTTCTTCTTCAATACGGCTGATTGTTTCAGTGTAAAAAAAAATTAATGAAAAGTGACTCATCAATTTATGTTCCTACTGACGCACAGTGTAGGCTTCTATTCAATACAGGTCCTGTAAAATCTAAATCATTTTTCGCTTTGAGATGTTTGGCCTCTTGTGTCGAAGAACATTGTGTCGAAGAAATATTCATGTCGTTGTGGAACATTCGCAAAGAGTTACGAAAGTTTACAAAAAAATAAAGATTAATAAGACATAAACACACAACATAATCCTCTAGTACAACGTGAACGATCGTGGCGACACTAGGTTAACTCCTGATGTTCGCAGACGACAGTACCACCACCTATCAACGTCGAAGTCAAAACTTTCTTACCGAGAATCCTTGGCGATATCATTTCTTTCCATTCCGCTGACGGCCTTTGTAAATACAACCATCTGAAATACTCTATCAGCCCCTGAAGAACATGCGACGGCGACCGGCCACCGTGCCATCCTCTGCCATGAGGATGCGGCATGGAGTCTGGACACCGCTCTCTTGGCCCTTAGCGACTTTTCAGAGATTGGAGGCGCTACTTCTCATTCAAGTAGCTCTCCAGTTGGCCTTACGCACCCCGTTACAGTCCTCCAGCGGAAGTGTTTAAACTCAGAAGAGTGTTCCTGGAGCCACTCTGCAGCAATTCTCCCATATCACTCCAACCGCACACGCCCCACGCCATTACAGAGCCTCCACCACCTTGAACAGTCACTTGCTGACATGCAGGGTCCATGGATTCGTGAGGTTGTCTCCATACCCGTACACGCCCATCCGCTCAGTACAGCTTGAAACGAGACTCGTCCGATCAGTCATCAACAGTCAAGTGTCGGTGTTGGCGAGCCCAGGTGAGGCGTAAAGCTTTGTGTCGTGCAGTCATCAAGGGTACACGAGTGGGCCTTCGGCTCCTAAAGCCCGTATCGATGGTGCTTCGTTGATGTTCGCACGCTGATACTCATTGATGGCCCAGCACTGAAATCTGCAGCAATTTGCGGAAGGGTTGCACTTCTCTCAAGTTGAACGATTCTCTTCAGTCGTCGTTGGTCCCGTTCTTGCAAGATCTTTTTCCGGCCGCAGGCGATGTCGGAGATTTGATGTTTTATCGGATTCCAGTTATTCACGGTACACTCGTGAAATGTTCGTACGGGAAAATCCCCATTTTATCGCTCTCTTGGGGTTGCTGTGTCCCATCGCTCGTGGGCCGACTGTAACACCACGTTGAAACTCACTTATATCTTGATAACCTGCCGTTGTGGCAGCAGTAACCGATCTAACAACTGCGCCAGATACTTGTTGTCTTAAGACAGGCCTTGCCGACCGCAGCGCCGTATTCTGCCTGTTCACACAGATCTGTATTTAAATATGCATGCCTGTACCAGTTTCTTTCGCACTTCAGTGTATGAGTTTAGCCGGCCGCGGTGGTCTAGCGGTTCAGGCGCTCAGTCCGGCACCGCGTGACCGCTACGGTCGCAGGTTCGAATCCTGCCTCGGGCATGGATGTGTGTGATGTCCTTAGGTTAGTTAGGTTTAAGTAGTTCTAAGTTCTAGGGGACTGATGACCACAGATGTTGAGTCCCATAGTGCTCAGAGCCATTTGTATGAGTTTACTTTTTCATTTTCTCAGTTTCAACTGCTTTTCACTACCTGAATGTGGTGTAACATTGGCCTTTTTGAGCACGCTGGGGGCTATTTGCAGTTTTAATTACTTGCTGGTGATACACTATTTGACGGAGCCTCCGAATCTGGATTCATCCGGTAAATTTTTCTTGGTGATATGATTTTCACAAATGTTAGTATAAACACAGAATAACTAGACTATTAAAGCAGTGAGCCACGTACAAGAAGCTTGTCGATCACAAGGAAAGGGCAAAGAAGACAGGTGAATAGAACAGCCTCACTCGCATTGTACATAGGTCCTCCCTCAAAAGTTGAATTGGAATCTGAACAAAAAGTACTCTTTTAAAACGTTATGCAGACTTTTTGCACTTTACTTAAAACGGAGGACAGTTCTCTTGATGCTTGTAGGGCTTTGCTCCGGTCGGATTACAAAAAAAAACAATCGATTCTAGTGTGGCCTGTTCGCATGTCGGCAATGACTCAGTATGCCAACGGCCTTGTTGCAGTGGCACCACTGGTTCCCGTCAGATAACCGAAGTTAAGCGCTGCCTGGCTTGGATAGCACTTGGATGGATGACCGTCCGGTCTGCCGAGCGCTGTTGGCGACTGGGGCGCACACACTCCTTGTGAGACAAATTGAGGAGCTACTTGACTGAGAAGTAGCGGCTCCGGTCTCGTCAACTGACATACGGCCAGGAGAGCGGTGTGCTGACCACATACACCTCCATATCCACATCCAATGATGTCTATAGCCTGAGGATGACACCACGTTCGGTCAGTACCGTTAGGGACTCCCGAGGCCTGTTCGGACGGAGTTTAGTTTTACTTATAATGAGCTATTATGCCAACAGATGCAGAAGATTATGGGCTTTTTCATTCTCTGTAGGCCAGCCGCTGTGGGCGAGCGGTTCTAGCCACTTCAGTATGGAATCGCGTGACTGCTACGGTCGCAGGTTCGAATCCTGCCTTGGGCATGGATGTCTTTGATGTCCTTAGGTTAGTTAGGTTTAAGTAGTTCTAAGTTCTAGGGGACTGATGACCTCAGATCCCATAGTGCTCAGAGCCGTTTGAACCATTTTCTGTAGTCTAGATAGTAATATTCGACAGAGAGGAATCTTTTCAAAGATCTACTCAAGAATAGAACTTGAATAATTGCAGAGGCTACTCTTGAAATTTCAACTAGTACATAAAGCCACAGGCCCTTACACATAGATAACTATTAGGTGCTACACTTCGATTAAAATAACTTAGCGTATCAGAGAGCCGAGTGGTAGGGGCTTGGCGCCAACCAATTGTAGTTCTTTCTCGAGAACCATATGCCAGTTGTGTTGCCAGTTTTATAGGTTCATGCAGAGCCTTGTCAAGCGTGGCAGGCTGCACTCCGTCAGCATTGTCTGCCCCCCGCCCCCCCCCCCCCGCCCCTCCACCCCAACAGTGAAATTTTTTAATCAAAAAGTTATTTTAATATAGGAATAAACAGTGCTCTAAAACATAAAACAGTAACCAAAAATAAGGAAACACGAACTTTAAATTCTTTCCATTTCCTATAGTAGAAATTATCGTACAAGGAACGGACGCTGGAACTAAATCCCGTTAATGCTTCATTAACAGTGATTCTAAGATAAATTAAAGGACACCACTCTCCGAAAAGCAAAATGATTTAATCATCAATAGACACAAAAAGAAAGAATACGCTAGTTTTCGAAGTGAACTTCTTGTGAGCCAGAATAACATACACACACACACACAGGCAAGCATATGCCCCTGCATGGTGCCGGCTGCACGAGCACTGCCAGTGCTGTATTTCGACAGTTGGACTAGACTGTGGTGGCATTGTGTTGGGTAGTTTGGGTCGAAGGAAAAAGAGGCAGGACGCAGGGAGAGCGATTGGGAGCGAGTGGCTAGCTCGGAGGAAGGCATCTGTTTGCCAAATGGAGGAGGGAGGGGTGGAAGGTACTTAGGCTAGGTATGGTTGTTGGGGCCGGTGGGAGTGGCGCACGGTGAAGTTGATGTGGACTGGGAGTGGGTACAGAGTGGAAAAAGGGGAAACTGTTGAATCGAGGATGTGTGGACAGTGTGTTAGAGGACACTGAAACCAGGACAACTGCGCCAGTCAAAGATGTGTTATGAGGCTAATTCCCTTCTGCACAGTTTAGAGGAGCTGACTGGTATTCGTATCGACATAAAAGGCTGTGCAGTATTTGCAGAAGAGCTGGTACATCACATGGCGGTTTGCACACATGTCCTGGTACACCTACACACTCCTTATAAATGTTCTATAAAATACACGATGCCAACAATCCTGAAAACTCCACTGTAGCTGACTATTGTGCTCTCACTGAAAGAATTTTCACTCTTGTTGACCAACACCTCCAGCCAATAGCGCAAAACCTAGCTTCCAACATCAAAGATACTAACCAGTTCCTTTACTGACATTCCACCATCCCCAGCCCTTTACCTCCTGGATCCCTTCTCATCACTGTTGATGCCACCCCCTATTCACTAATATCCTTCATGCCCATGGCCTTGCCACTATCGAACACTAGCTCTCCCAAGGTCCTTTAGATTCCAGATCCATCACATATTTCCTTATAAACCTTACCTGCTACATCCAGATTCAGAACTCCTTTTCCTTTGGATGGAAAGAATACAAACAAATCTGCAGCACAGTTATGGGTACCCACATGGCACCCACCAATGCCAACCTATTTATGGGCTATCTGGAGGAAACCTTCCTAGCTTCCAAAACTCAGAAACTCTAGTCTGGTTCAAGTTCATTGATGATATCTTTATCATCTTGGATCAGGGCCAAGACATCCTATCCTCATTCCTTCACAATCTCAACACCTCTCAGCTCCAATTCACCCAGCCCTCCTTAATGAGCTATTTTGCTGGAAACTGACCTCCACCTCTGTTATGAGTCCATCCACACCTGTGTCCACATTAAACCCTCTAACAACCAACAGTATCTGCATTTTGTCGGCTGCCATCCCTTCCACAACAATAAATCCCTCCCATGCAGCCTAGTCACCAATGGATGACTTATTTGCAGTGATGAGAAATATCTTGCCCAATATGCTGAAGGTCTCAGTAAGGGCTTCACAGTCAAACACTACCCCTCCCCTGAAAACCTAGTCCACAAACAGATTTCTTGTGCCACATCCTCACGCACCTCAAATCCTCCAACCACCCTCAAGAACCAGCTACCCCTCGCCACGTAGTATCACCATGGACTGGAACAACTGAACCATATCCTTTGTCCGGGCTTTAATTATCTCTCATCATGCCCTGAAATGAGAGACACCGTACCCAAAACATTTCCCACCCTTCTTAAAGTGGTGTTGCATCACCCACCCAACCTACACAGCATCCTATACCATCCTTATGCCACTCCATTCCCAACCCATTGCCACAGGGATCATAACTCTGTGGTAGACTAAGGTGCAAGTTCTACCCAATCCTCCCACTCCAGTTCTGTCACAAGCTTGTCTTCCCGCATCAGAGGCAATGTCACTTGTGAAAGCAGCCATGTCACATACTAGCTCTGCTGCTAACACTGCACAGCTTTTTATGTCAGTATGACTGTTAATCAGCTTTCCACCAAGACGAATGGCCACTGCGAAACTGTTGCCAAATACAAAGCTGGCCACCTAGTGGCTCAACATGCAGCTAAGAATAACATGCTCAGCTTTCAGTGACCGCATCACAGCCTGGGTCACCTGGATTCTTTCCTCCACAACCAGCTTCTCTGAGCTATACAGAAGGGGTTTATCCTTACAACACATCCTTTGCTCCCGTAACTTCCTGGCCTCAATGTCTGATAATCCACTCTCCTCACACTCTCCGGCCCACAGGCGGTTTCCTCTTCCTCCGTCCTATCACCCTCCTCCCAAATCACGTCCCCCTGTCGCCTTTGGCATGCGCCGCTGCCCACTGGCTCGGACACCAGTGCATCACATGTCTAGCCCGTCTACCTGCCTGCCACTCCTCCTTCCTCCATTCCTAACCGGATCTGGCAAACCATGTGTCCCTCCGATCTGCCAGCACAGAGTAACGCGCGCGAGCGCGCACGTGTGTGTATTTTACTTACGCTCTAAAAAGAATCAATACGAAATTTAACATATTTTCTTTTTTTTCGTGTGTTGCTATAGACGAAGAAATAAGGCAAATTAAGGAAAGTAGAAATGAAGTTTTTGTTTAGAACAACTGAACGGTTCAAAGTGGCAAAAGAAATATATAAATAATGACAAAATTAGAAATACATATTATAAGATACTATGTGCAGGACTTCAGAACAAAATGGGTATGTAAGTTAGGTGGAATGGTCCACACTAGGATTACCAAAAATAAAAAAGTTACAAATACTTATCATAAGATATTACGTGCAAGACTTCAGAACAAAATGGATACATAACATAGGTGGAATGGCCAACACTAAGATTCTCAAAAATACACCTGCATCTCCAAGAAAGGGACAAGACAAGCTGGGGCAACAAAGGAAAACCTGAGAAGACCAATCTACAAGTTACACAGCCCAACATCTGCCAAAGAGAAAAGACGTCGTGAGACCAGGTGAAGCAGGTCTCTCACACGTTATCACGTGACACTGGGTGGTGCACTATACAACAAGACTCACTCAAGTTGCTTCTTCCCACTTTGAAAAACAGACAGAAGTTTTCCATTCCTCCTGTAGCACAATGTCCCAGTCACACACAATGTTTCTAGGTAGTAGCAAGTAGAGGAGCATTAATTTTCACGGAATTTTACTTCCTTTATTAATATAAAGGGTGTACCTGTAGGAATTGTAGATACACTCCTGGAAATTGAAATAAGAACACCGTGAATTCATTGTCCCAGGAAGGGGAAACTTTATTGACACATTCCTGGGGTCAGATACATCACATGATCACACTGACAGAACCACAGGCACATAGACACAGGCAACAGAGCATGCACAATGTCGGCACTAGTACAGTGTATATCCACATTTCGCAGCAATGCAGGCTGCTATTCTCCCATGGAGACGATCGTAGAGATGCTGGATGTATTCCTGTGGAACGGCTTGCCATGCCATTTCCACCTGGCGCCTCAGTTGGACCAGCGTTCGTGCTGGACGTGCAGACCGCGTGAGACGACGCTTCATCCAGTCCCAAACATGCTCAATGGGGGACAGATCCGAAGATCTTGCTGGCCAGGGTAGTTGACTTACACCTTCTAGAGCACGTTGGGTCGCACGGGATACATGCGGACGTGCATTGTCCTGTTGGAACAGCAAGTTCCCTTGCCGGTCTAGGAATGGTAGAACGATGGGTTCGATGACGTTTTGGATGTACCGTGCACTATGCAGTGTCCCCTCGACGATCACCAGTGGTGTACGGCCAGTGTAGGAGATCGCTCCCCACACCATGATGCCGGGTGTTGGCCCTGTGTGCCTCGGTCGTATGCAGTCCTGATTGTGGCGCTCACCTGCACGGCGCCAAACACGCATACGACCATCATTGGCACCAAGGCAGAAGCGACTCTCATCGCTGAAGACGACACGTCTCCATTCGTCCCTCCATTCACGCCTGTCGCGACACCACTGGAGGCGGGCTGCACGATGTTGGGGCGTGAGCGGAAGACGGCCTAACGGTGTGCAGGACCGTAGCTCAGCTTCATGGAGACGGTTGCGAATGGTCCTCGCCGATACCCCAGGAGCAACAGTGTCCCTAATTTGCTGGGAAGTGGCGGTGCGGTCCCCTACGGCACTGCGTAGGATCCTACGGTCTTGGCGTGCATCCGTGCGTCGCTGCGGTCCGGTCCCAGGTCGACGGGCACGTGTACCTTCCGCCGACCACTGGCGACAACATCGATGTACTGTGGAGACCTCACACCCCACGTGTTGAGCAATTCGGCGGTACGTCCACCCGGCCTCCCGCATGCCCACTATACGCCTCGCTCAAAGTCCGTCAACTGCACATACGGTTCACGTCCACGCTGTCGCGGCATGCTACCAGTGTTAAAGACTGCGATGGAGCTCCGTATGCCACGGCAAACTGGCTGACACTGACGGCGGCGGTGCACAAATGCTGCGCAGCTAGCGCCATTCGACGGCCAACACCGCGGTTCCTGGTGTGTCCGCTGTGCCGTGCGTGTGATCATTGCTTGTACAGCCCTCTCGCAGTGTCCGGAGCAAGTATGGTGGGTCTGACACACCGGTGTCAATGTGTTCTTTTCTCCATTTCCAGGAGTGTATTCAGGGGTATGACATGAACGATCAGAAAAGTCTAGTAAACATGGGCTCTAAAAAGCAAATGAAGAGTACATCTTCAACTTCGATACTGTGAAATACTCCTCCTCTACCGAAAACATGCTCATAGCTCTTAACGTATGCGTTTTAGACCCCATGTTTACTAGACTTTTTTCCTTGGAATGATCATTCCTGTAATATTACTGAATACTGACCATTCCGCCGAGGACAACTTGTATTAATTCGCAACTATTTGTGTAGTACACATATCTGTTTTGGAGCTGTATCGGAAATATCAGTACATTTATTTGAAGGATGCCAGAACATATACGAAACAAATATCATATCTTTGAATATGTGTACTGTGAAAGTTGCTTTGTATAACTGTGTCGTTTTGTCTGCTGTGTGCGACTTATGTATAGAGTGCAGAGAACTAACAGAACGAGAGCTGATAAGGAACTTTGATGCAATAACTCGTCGACTGCTCCACTGACCTCCAGGGCGCTTGTAGCTACTTCGTCACTATGCGAGTTTTCAAGTGGCTACCGACCAGTATTACCCAACAAATTCCTATTACCCAACAAATTCCTATCAGCGTTTACTACTGTGCACTCGCGAGGCGATTCTAAAATTACAATTAAATGTAGTCAGACATAGAACACTCACGATGATAAATCTTGGATTTGTTAAGGATCAAAACTGTGATTCTGCATCATACCTGTTTGGTGACTTTTACACAGGAAGTCACTACCTCGCGCTGCACCGTTTTACGGAATTCTGAAGTTCTTCGTTGTTTTCGAATAAACTGCAAAAAAGGTTTAGTAAAGATGTAAAGAAAGAAAAGGTCATGCTCGATATCCGTTCCTATTGGTAAACTGTGGCCCACGAACGTTTCCAAGCAGTAAGGTAGTAAAGTCCCTCTGGCAGGCGCCTGCAGTCGGCATTATTCCCGATATCATAGTCGTCTAATTTCTTCCCAGAACCATTCAATGTCAGCAGTTCAAGTGAGAATAAATACCCTGTAAACATGATATACACTACTGGCCATTAAAATTGCTACACCACGAAGATGATGTGTTACAGACGCGAAATTGAACCGACAGGAAGAAGATTTTGTGATTTGCAAATGATTAGCATTTCACAGCATTCACACAAGGTTGGCGCTGGTGGCGACACCTACAACGTGCTGACATGAGGAAAGTTTCCAACCGATTTCTCATACACAAACAGCAGTTGACCGGCGTTGCCTGGTGAAACGTTGTTGTGATGCCTCGTGTAAGGAGTAGAAATGCGTACCATACGTTTCCAACTTTGATAAAGGTCGGATTGTAGCCTATCGCGATTGCGGTTTATCGTATCGCGACATTGCTGCTCGCATTGGTCGAGATCCAATGACTGCTGGCAGAATATGGAATCGGTGGGTTCAGTAGGGTAATACGGAACGCCGTGCTGGATCCCAACGGCCTCGTATCACTAGCAGCCGAGATGACAGGCATCTTATCCCCGTGACTGTAACGGATCGTGCAGCCACGTCTCGATCCCTGAGTCAACAAACTGGGACGTTTGCAAGACAACAACTATCTGCACGAACAGTTCGACGACGTTTTCAGTAGCATGGACTATCAGCTCGGAGACCATGGCTGCGGTTACCCTTGACGCTATCACAGACAGGAGCGCCTGCGATAGTGTACTCAACGACGAACCTGGGTGCACGAATGGCAAAACATCATTTTTTCGGATGAATCCAGGTTCTGTTTACAGCATCATGATGGTCGCGTCCGCGTTTGGCGACATCGCGGTGAACACACTTTGGAAGCGTATATTCGTCATCGTCATACTGGCGTATCACCCGGCATGATGGTATGGGGTGCCATTGGTTACACGTCTCGGTTACCTCTTGTTCGCATTGACGGCACTCTGAACAGTGGACGTGACTTTTCAGATGTATTACGACCCGTGGCTCTACCCTTTACTCGATCCCTGCGAAACCCTACGTTTCAGCAGGATAATGCACGACCGCATGGTACCGTACGGGCCTTTCTGGATACAGAGAATATTCGACTGTTGCCCTGGTCAGCACATTCTCCAGACCTCTCATCAATTGAAAACGTCTGGTCAATGGTGGCCGACCAACTGGCTCGTCACAATACGCCAGTCACTACTCTTGATGAACTGTGGTATCGTGTTGAAGCTGCATGGGCAGCTGTACCTGTACACGCCATCCAAGCTCTGTTTGACCCAATGCCCAGGCGTATCAAGGCCGTTATTACGGCCAGAGGTGGCTGTTCTGGGTACTGATTTCTCAGGATCTATGCACCCAAATTGCGTGAAAATGTAATCACATGTCAGTTCTAGTATAATATATTTGTCCAATGAATACCCGTTTATCATATGCATTTCTTCTTGGTGTAGCAATTTTAATGGCCAGTAGTGTATTAACTACTCTTTAGCAGCATATGTACAATGAAGACATTTGATTACAACTGTGTGTCGGACCAGTATTCGAACTCAGATCTCTGTGTTTTGGAGGCAGTGCACTAGCAATTGCGTTTTCAGTGCAAGTCATGGATCGATCCAAAGTTCCAAGTTTCCATACGTTTACCCTGCATGTCTTCCAAGATCCAATATAAGTTAGGGACCACCTCTGGGACGAATGATACAGTGGAGACCATTCTTCCAAGTTTTCCAGTGGATCCCGCTTTTCCATCAATAAGACTATGGAGATGTATACTGTACAAGAAATTATGTTTTTTCTGCTTACATTTAAATATCATGGTGGAGTCTTATCATTTATATTTCCATACATCCTTTTTAAAATGCGAAGTAAGCTTTTAACAATACACTGTTATTATCACAACAAACTTGAACTTGATTAGTTGTCCGTTTACGAAATGCGTCAGGTGTGACTCTTAGTTAGGGCTGGACGAGGTCACGAGGCAAGTGATTGAAAATTCATACAAGGTTAGGGCTTAACATCCCGTTGACAACGAGTTAATTAGAGGCGGAGCACCAGGTGGGATTTAGTAAAGGTGGATAGGTAATAATCGGCCGTGTCCTTAACAAGCAGAAGATTCTAATACTCTACGCAGGTTTGAAATTGATTCAGGTTTTGGTGGCCATGCTGAGACGGAGTGACTTGCACAGGATAGACGAGCGTGGGAAGCTGCATTAAACCAGTCTTCGGAGTGAAGACTACAACAGGGACTTTGCAAGCCTAGTGAAGCGACTGCTGGGATCCACAGAAGAGGACGGAGCAGACTAGCTGTTGTGTACGTTATAGGCCTGGCGCCGCGAATATCCAGCGTGGAGCGGAGCGGACCACCCGGCACCGGTTTGCTGAATAACACCGACAGTGGCCCTGCCCCGCACACATCGGCGATACGTGCCTATCGTGACCGGACCCGAGCTCATTCTACTCGTATCTGCAACACTAATGACCCGCAGTGACCAATGTTACTGATAACCAATAAAACTGCAACACAAGCAAAGGGTAGCAAGTAGCGGTATCCTACTGATTGTGAGTGTACAGGGTGGTCCAGATATAAAGCGACAAAACTTCGAGGAGTTGTAGAGGATGTCCTGAGGAAGAAATTGAGGTAGGAACCCGTGTCCGGAAACGTCATCCAACGACGCTAGAGACTGCCGAAATTGTAGGCGCCTGTGTCTGCTACTACTTTGTACGCTGACGGACCGTAGGCAGAACATCTCGCAATGTTGTTTGTTATTCAATGATGGTGACTGGGAGCCACGATCGCCACTGGAGAAGGCGGAGTTAGCTGCTGCATAGAAAGGCCTTGTCTCATATGGATGCGATGTTCTGTTGCTTCGGTGGATGGCTGAATTCAGACACAGGTTTCCATCCGCAGTTTATTTTTCTCCCAGAACTATATAAAATCTCCAATGCATTTCGGTATGCAGCAGAAAAAATAAAGTGGAGATGGTAACCCACGTCCGGAAGCGTCATCCAGCAAGACATAGATAATCGCGTTCATAGGAGACAAGGCCTATCTATGCAGCAACTACAACTACATCTACATCTACGTGATTACTCTGCTATTCACAATAAAGTGCCTGGCAGAGGGTTGAATAATAAAAAAAAACGATTTATATTCTTTTCTCCTCACATGCAGTATAATCCTTTCTATAGTAAATTACCAAAGAAGAAATATACGTAACAAAACACATAAAAAATAAGATACATTCGATCAAAAATTAAAGTTATAACAACCATAGAACCATTCAAATTAAAAAGTTCTCATTCAACAAAAACTCTATAGTCAATTATTAAATAATAATTTCCTGTCTCTCTACCGTTCCGCTCTCGAACGGCACGCGGGAAAAACGAGCACTTCAATTTTTCCGTGTGAGCCCCGATTTCTCTTATTTTATCGTGATGATCATTTCTCCCTATGTAGGTGGGTGGCACCAGAATGTTTTCGCAATCGGAGGAGAACATTGGTGATTGAAATTTCATGAGACGATCCCGTCGCAACGAAAAACGCCCTTGTTTTAATGATTGCCACTCCAATTCACGTATCATGTCTGTGACACTATCTCCCCTATTTCGCGATAATACAAAATGAGCAGCCCTACTTTGTACTTTTTCGATGTCATCCGTCAGTCCCCCCTGATGCGGATCCCACACCGCACAGCAATACTCCAGAATAGGGAGGACAAGCGTGGTGTAAGCAGTCTCTTTAGTAGACCTGTTGCACCTTCTAAGTGTTCTGCCAATGAATCGCAGTCTCTGGTTTGCTCTACCCACAATATTATCTATGTGGTCGTTCCACTTTAGATTATTTGTAATTGTAATCTCTAAGTATTTAGCTGAATTGACAGCCTTCAGATTTGTGTGACTTATCGCGTAATCGAAATTTAGCTGACTTCTTTTAGTACTCATGTGAATAACTTCACACTTTTCCTTGTCTTGTTGTTGTGGTCTTCAGTCCTGAGACTGGTTTGATGCAGCTCTCCATGCTACTCTATCCAGTGCAAGCTTCTTCATCTCCCAGTACCCACTGCAACCTACATCCTTCTGAATCTGCTTAGTGTATTTATCTTTGGGTCTCCCTCTACGATTTTTACCCTCCACCCTGCCCTCCAGTACTAAATTGGTGATCCCTTGATGCCTCAGAACATGTCCTACCAACCGACCCCTTCTTCTAGTCAAGTTGTGCCACAAATTTCTCTTCTCTCCAATTCTATTTAGTACCTCCTCATTAGATATGTGATCTACCCATCTAATCTTCAGCATTCTTCTGTAGCACCACATTTCGAAAGCTTCTATTCTCTTCTTGTCTAAACTAGTTATCGTCCATATTTCACTTGCATACATGGCTACACTCCATACAAATACTTTCAGAAACGACTTCCTGACACTTAAATCAATACTCGATGTTAACAAATTTCTCTTCCTCAGAAACGCTTTCATTGCCATTGCCAGTCTACATTTTATATCCTCTCTACTTCGACCATCATCATTTAATTTGCTCCCCAAATAGCAAAACTCCTTTACTACTTTAAGTGTCTCATTTCCTAATCTCATTCCCTCAGCATCATCCCACTTAATTCGACTACATTCCATTATCCTCGTTTTGCTTTTGTTGATGTTCATCTTATACCCTCCTTTCAAGACACTGTCCATTCCGTTCAACTGCACTTCCAAGTCCTTTGCTGTCTCTGACCGAATACAATGTCATCGGCAAACCTCAAAGTTTTTATTTCTTCTCCATGGATTTTAATACCTACTCCGAACTTTTCTTTTGTTTCCTTTACTGCTTGCTCAATATACAGATTGAATAACATCGGGGCGATACTAGAACCCTGTCTCCCTCCCTTCCCAACCACTGCTTCCCTTTCATGTCCCTCGACTCTTATAACTGCCATCTGGTTTATAACTGCCATCTGGTTTCTGTACACATTGTAAATAGCCTTTCGCTCCCTGTTTTTTACCCCTGCCGCCTTTAGAATTTGAAAGAGAGTATTCCAGTCAACATTGTCAAAAGCCTTCTCCAAGTCTACAAATGCTAGAAACGTAGGTTTGCCTTTCCTTAATCTTTCTTCTAAGATAAGTCGTAGGGTCAGTATTGCCTCACGTGTTCCAACATTTCTACGGAATCCAAACTGATCTTCCCCGAGGTCGGCTTCTACCAGTTTTTCCATTCGTCTGTAAAGAATTCGCGTTAGTATTTTGCAGCTGAGACTTATTAAACTGATAGTTCGGTAATCTTCACATTTGTCAACACCTGCTTTCTTTGGAATTGGAATTACTATATTCTTCTTGAAGTGTGAGGGAATTTCGCTGTCTCATACATCTTGCTCACCAGATGGTAGTGTTTTGTCAGGACTGGCTCTCCCAAGGCTATCAGTAGTTCTAATGAAATGTTGTCTATTCCCGGGGCCTTGTTTCGACTTAGGTCGACTTAGGTCTTTTCATTATTCAGGGTCAATTGCCGCTTTTCGCACCATACAGATATCCTATCTAAATAATTTTTTAAGGTGTTTTGATGATCTGATGACTTTACAAGACCGTAAATGACAGCGTCATCTGTAAACAATCTAAGATGGGTACTCAGATTGTCTCCTATGTCGTTAATACAGATCAGGAACAACAGAGTGCCTATAACACTTCCTTGGGGAACGCCGGATATTACTTCTGTTTTACTCGATGACTTCCCGTCTATTACTACGAACTGTGACCTTTCTGACAGGAAAAAACGAATCCAGTCGCACATCTGAGGCAATATTCCATAGGCATGCAGATTGGTTGGAAGACGCTTGTGAGGAACGGTGTCGAAAGCCTTCTGGAAATCTCAAAATTTGGAATCAATTTGACATCCCCTATCGATAGCACTTATTACTTCATGAGTATAAAGAGCTAGTTGTGTTTCACAAGAACGATATTTACTGAATCCGTGCTGACTGCGTGTCAATAAATCGTTTTCTTCGTCTCGTCCACTGGCGATCGTGGCAATCAGTCGCCGCCACTGAATACCAAAGAATACTGCAAGACGTTCCGCTTATGGTCCGTCAGCGTTCAGTCACGTTTGCTGCCGAAGAGGTGGCCTTGTGGCAGGTGACGGTGGCTATAACTTCAACGCTATGTAGCGTCGTTGGATGATGTTTCCAGAAACGGGTTCGTATTCTCAATTTATTCCGCAAAATAGTCTCTACAACGTCGCGAAGTTTGTCGCAACATTTCTGGAACATCCTGTATAGTCGGAAGAACTCCTGATTTAATTTGTAGGAGATTTCGTGGTATACAGGGTGCCAAGTTTAGTACACAGAGCTGCCGTGTCCGGCCGCAGAAATGGTTCCAAACCAGGTCGACACGGAGTCGAACCGAGCTGGGATAGCAGTGAACGGTATGTCATTCCATGCTGTCTGCTGCATTCGACTCTATGACAGAGTTGGTAAGTTGCAGTGGATGGGAAGAGATGGTGCGCCAGTCCCTCTCTCTCTCTCTCTCTCTCTTTTTTCAGCTTGCGGTATCTTGTTTAAAGATAACGTAACGGAGACTTCGAAGACAAGGCACAGCCACCCGCCTTAACCTGGCAGAAATGTAACGACTGCTGTCAAAATTGGCGGCTATGCGAAGCAGAGATGATTCTGCACGACTGAGAGAACGACACGTGTGTCCCCTCGGACGCTGATGACCTAGATATTTTGAGATACTACACGGCTTTGAGTAAGCCTCTCCTGATTCTTTCGCCTCCATATTCGCATGACAGTTGTGGAACCTCGACCAACGCCAGCCGCGATATCGAGAAACTATACTCGCAGTCTCGATAAGCCACGGTCCTGCCGTTGCCGAGTATCAACACATGCCGGTAGACATTTTATTCGAGGCATAACACGATCGTATGATAAACAACAGCTCATAGGATATTGTATGAAGTTGATTTAACTAAGGTCTTGTTTGAACGGACCGCGATTAAATACCAGGCCGGATTTAATGCATTGTGACATAATGTTATTTAACCCTTTCGGTTCAAATGGTTCAAATGGCTCTGAACACTATGGGACTCAACTTCTGAGGTCATCAGTCCCCTAGAACTTAGAACTGCTTAAACCTAACTAACCTAAGGACATCACACACATCCATGCCCGAGGCAGGATTCGAACCTGCGACCGTAGCGATCGCGCGGTTGCAGACTGTAGCGCCTAGAACCCTTTCGGGACGGAGCGCTTTTCTCCAAAGCGGAGCAATTCGGCGTCGCTGTACGGGCTCCATATCCCTTAGGTTTCTTTCATCGCTTATAAAATCTACAGTTTTCTGACTTATCAGTGTATTTTTTCGTAAATGAAGCTTAAAACACGCTCTTTACTGGCATACTATTTTCATTATTCCATATCGCGCACTTTTTGACTTGGCGGTGGTGTTAAAATAGAAAAATATGAAAAATCTGATTTTTTGTTACTTTTTTTTTTAATTGAGAGGTGAAGCATTGAATTAGACATATTACAATTAGTTGTACCTTATCCTTTAAAGTTTTAGCTTTAAAACGACATACAATATACAATTTTATTTCTTATGGGACGTCCGTGGGAAGAAAAATAAAAAGTCCATTTTGAGGGATGACAAATTTATGTCAATAAACTACAAAAATTCATAAAATTTGCTGAAAACAAACTTTACAACTTTGGCATATCGATATTTCGATAGGCAACCGTATTTTACAAGTCCTTTCGGTAGTTTGCTACTTTTTGATACCTGTTGAAGCCCTCCGGCACATGAAGAGAAGGGTTGGACGGACAAGTTTCGCAAAAAAAAAGGGAACCGTTTTCGCCCTCCTGGCTTGGAGCGATCACTGCAAACGACACAGTCATCCTGTTTTCCGGTGTCTATTCTTGCGATAGCATAGTACAGGCCGCCCATCCAGTGTAGGTCACCATGCTCAGAGAGTCTCCTCTTACTCGGTGGGTTGATTGAGCCCTGACGTCCCCCACAAGCTCCTTGACGAGACTCTTCCAAAACTGCAAATGACTCTTTGGCGTCTCTCCTCTCTTCTTTGCTATGATGACATATAGCAAGAAAGCGTTGACGATCCCCACCTGAAATTGCCCGAACAATTACCCTTTTATCAGGATGCGCCCCGTCCCGTGTCTATACTCCAAGCCAGTCCCTAGATAGAGCGCTGGGTGTGTGACGCGATAGTCGGGCCACGTATACGGGCCTCGCGTCCCGAAAGGGTTAAGATTGATAATATTTCGCGAGCAGATATGTAAACGGCGTTTTCTAAAATCCAAACTGTGACGCCAAGTACATTGTTTCTCCGTGAAAGTGATACTGATCTTTTCGCATAATTTGGAAAAAGCTGTCAGTAAGGAACTCAGATGATAATTGTTTAGAACTCCCCTGCTACCTTCCTTATCAAGAAGTATGACAATGGCGTTTATTATACCTGTATCGTACACTGCTTGACAACTGCTAAGGAACGACTGACACTTGGTAAGGAACAACTGCCAATTGCTACGGAACACCCGTCGACTGGTACGAAACCCCGACCAATGATACTGAAAGGAAATATAAAGGGCTGGAAATGCTAACTGCAGCAAATCCTGTGCACGAATTCTCTGTACGCATCCGACAGGTCATACAGTACGTTATTTGACGAAGGTGGTTGCGGAACCGATTAGTGCGACATTTCGTGTGGTACGGCAACTTGTCTGCAACACATCATTTGAATGCTTGTTATTGTGGAGGAGCAGTTGGACGGCTCGAAGCCGGTCAGAGTGTCACTATTGTGGCTACAGTAATGGATGTGTCCGAAAGCGTCATCTCGCGAAGGTCGCTGGAGATGGAAATGGCAAGTGAAAGCATCCCGCTCGTCATAGACGGACCACTACATCACAGAGGATCGATATGTAGCCCCAGAACCATTTCGCGGCGATTAAATCAAGCTGATTTGTATGCTAGGAAGCAGTTTAAATGCATCTCACTTCAACCACACCATCGTCGAGAAAGAGTTCCTTGGGGTAGGGAGCATGTTGGTTTCCATCAACAACTGTGGTCCAGAGTGATGTTCTCCGAAGAATTCTGCTTCACTGTGGCTCAAAAAATGGTTCAAATGACTCTGAGCACTATGGGACTTAACATCTGAGGTCGTCAGTCCCCTAGAACTTAGAACTACATAAACCTAACTAACCTAAGGACATCACACACATCCACGCCCGACGCAGGATTCGAACCCGCGACCGTAGCGGTAGCGCGGTTGCGGACTGAAGCGCCTAGAACCGCTCGGCCATCTCGGCCGGCATCACTGTGGCAAGTGGTGTGGAGAGAGAAGGGAACGCGTTACACACCACAGATTCCCTATAGCCTAGGAGTTACGGTGTGGGTATGCATTATGCACAATAGCCGGACACTGCTCCGTATCTTTATGCAACGAACCGTTAGCCCAGCGGTATTGCAGGGAGATTTTTCTGGATTATGTCCGTCTGTTTAGGAGTGCGGTAGGTCCCGACTTTCTGTTTATGGACGACAGTGCCCGCCGCATAGGACTGCCGAGGTGTCGGACACAGTGGAAAGCGGAAACGTTGAACGTATTGGCTTGCGGACCTAAACCCTACATCACATGACTGGGATGCTCTTGGCAGCTGTGTTTCTCAAGGAATACACACTTCCTGATAATCAAAATATCCACGGTTGTACTGCCGGACACAATATTTCGGCGATCATACACGTCGCCATCATCAGGTGAACTGACGGACTGAGCTCCTGTGAACGTGCCGGCACGGAGATCCGTACGCTATGGCTGCTCAGAGGGAGCTTGGTTCCGTCGCGGCGAGAAACTCGCGCGGGAGAAACTCAAGAATCACATACACTTCCTGAAGCGTGCAAAAACTGAAAACAGCCTTTAGAGAGGAGTCGAACGATATCCTTCGACGGGTCCTTAACAGTTTGCTATCCAGCATAAATAACAGATCAAATGTGCAATAGTACCCGACAAGGGCACATAGAAATACATTAGTTTTGTGGGCTCTATTCATTCGAAATGTAAGAACACGACAACGTTTTGTGGATGGCTCTTAGAGCCACGGTTATTTATCGAAAATACATTCTGCGGCGACCAAAAATGTCTTAAAAGCTCGATGGCAACTGATTTCAACGATGAATATTCCAGAGTGACAAAAGGAAACTGCTTAAATCTCATTAAAACAAAAGAACTGAAACTGTTTTTCTGTTCCGTTTCGCTATTTCCATAACGCAATATATATTACCAAACGGCTAACGGGACCACAATTCAAGTTGCAAATTTTAATTTATTACCTCTAACAGCTTCTACGAGCAACAAAAATTTAATTTTCACAGTTTCATAGTTATTGACCGAATTTACAAATTTAAAATGCTGTTATGAACTCCTCATTTAAGAACTATAATCTCTATTAAATGTTTACCGCAGTAAGTCAATTATTACGGCTAGAAACTGTGTACATCTTCTCCGCGTATCTCATGGCGCGCAAATTACCCACAACATATTCATCGAGTATTTGAGAATGAGAGCATTTAGTACTTCCAACAAACTTTACACATAATTTCAAACCTTACGAAACATTCTCTCGCAGACGCCCGCCACAAAGTGATGAAGGGAACGAAGATTATTCCTTACTGCATTTTCGCTGCTCATGCAGAAAAACTGCAGCATCAGCCACGACGTTTTTAATTTATTACTTCTTTACTACTAACTCTATTCGCAACACATTCTGCAGACATTATCCACATATACCACAGAATGTACATGCAGCATTATATCACTGAACGACATATAATTCGGAAGATATATTTTTCACGTGGGCATTTCGATCTTTTAAAATAATTGGGGGTTTACTTATATGGGACTAATCTTTCATTACTTCTGCTCTACGCCACACGCCTTCGCGATAGACTATTTAAAGGACACCCACATTTAAATGTGTAGCCAAGAGGAACGATGTTTGCATTAATCTGTTGACACGTAATATCCGATCGCCTCAGGAGGCAAACGGTGGCCCGACAGGTTAGCTCAGCGTTTTCAGTCAGAGCAGTTATCCTCTGTAACACAAAACATGAGTGAATTTCTCATTCGAAAGATGCCATGCGACGTCCACACAGAATCACTGTCGAAATAACAATGAAGAAACACATCGAAAGAAAGAAGAGAAAAAGAAGGTTAGCTTCGGTGCGGAAGGACCCGCGTTCCATTCCCGGTTCCTCCTCGTATATTTCTGAGGTGGAGAGGCCTGGAAATGGGTTCACTCAGCCTCGTGAGACTAAATTTGGAACTGCTTCAACAAAGAAGCAGCAGCTTCACAAGGATTCATCTACTGGCAACAATGGCTGGAATGACTGGTGACACGCTGTTCGCATGTACCATGATAACATATCGGTCTTCGTCTGATCTTGTACGAAGCAGGCAGCCACTTTGAAATATATTTGCTAACTGCTAATTCCCTGGCATCACTTGTTTTAGGTATAAATATGCTATCCATTAGTGTCATATGAAAATTTGTGCCACACAGGGACTCGAACGCGGACTTCCCACTTATAGCGAGCGGTCACCTTAACAACTTCGGCTGTCTGTGCATGCTCCAAGAACCGACCCAAATCTCCATATGTCACATTGTCTACATCCTTATGTCACAGTTTTCTACCATGAGGTGACAAAGGTCGTGGGATATGGATATGCACATGAACACATGGCGGTTGTATTGCGTACACAAGTTATAAAAGGACAGTGCACTGGCGGAGCTGTTATTTGTACACAGGTGATTCCTGTGAAAAGATTTATAACGTGATTATGGCTGCAGGAAGGGATTTAACAGAATTTGAACGGGGAATGGTAGTTGGAGCTGGATGCATGGGACATTCCATTTCCAAAATCGTTGGGGAATTGAATACTCCGAGATTCGCAGTGGCAAGATAGAGCTGAGAAAGCCAAATTTCAGGCATTACCTCTCACCAGGTACAACGTAGTGGCCGAGGGCCTTCATTTAACAGCCGAGACCAGTGGCGTTTGTGTAGAATTGTCAGTGTTGTAGAGGAATGACAGGCTGTCAGGATGCGCCGCATTAAAACTCGTCTGAGTTTCCCAAGTGCCACCATTCCTCTCGGTCTGTGTAACCGGGTCCCGCAATGCTGAGGACACCACTTTGCTGTCTGCGAAACAGCTTGGCGTGGAATGGATGCGTCAGCGATCCGTGCAATGACCTGCTGTGTGTCGGCCTTGTATGGTAGCGGAGTTGTGACGATGTCAGGATGTGCGGGCAGTCGATTCAGCGACCTCCATCCCTGCTGCCTCAGCGCCGCTTGCGGGGAGCAGCAAGGTGGCCTGCGGCGTGCTTCATCGCAAGAATTGCTGAGATCGTGGCGCCAAGTGCCCGCGATCCGGTGTTTGAATCTGCGGCCCACGCCTCAGGATGCCTCCGGCACATGTTGGGAGCCAACAAGACTGTCCGCAGTAGCGAGCTGTGGCGTGTCCCGCCGCTGGCTGGCTGTGGACCCCACGTAGGCCTCAGAGGGTCGAACCAGCGACCTGCAGTGGAATGCAACACTGGCGCCCCATCTGATGCTGCATGTAGCCAGTTGTGTGACACGCCCTGCCATCCAGGAGAGCTGTCACACTTGAATGCCTTGTTAGTGAACCAGCGCCTATTTATACTCATACACAGCTGTGTGCCTCTGTTTTGCTAATGCGCCACTCCGAGTCGTGTACTCGTAACACCTGGGTTGGGCTCCTTCTGCCTGTAACTTGCGCCATGCAAACCGATGCATTTACTCTTTTCAGCGGGTCTACGGGCCTGTGGCCTCCATCCTATTTCGCAACCGCTGGTAGTGTAACTTACCGTCAACAGGCTGTAACTTGTGTGCTCAGAAGTATTGCACTGAAGCAAACCTTTTCCCATCTTAAACAGAGGTGCCGCTACAGTACTAACAGAAGAACGACACAATGTGAAATAGTCCCAATATCAATGTGGGATGTACGAGGAAAGTATACGTTGGGACAGAGTGACGAAATATGACATTAATGGGTTATTCCAGCAGAGGACCAAAGCGATTGCCTTTGCTAACAGCACATCATGACATAATCAGCAGCGCCTCTCCTGGGCTCATGATTTATCTGTTGGACACTAAATGACTGGAAAACTGTGGCCTGATCACATGAGTCCCGATTTCAGTTGGTGAGAGCTGATGATAGGATTCGGGTGTAGTGCAGACCCCACAAGGTCACGGACCCAACTTGTCAACAAGGCACTGTGCAAGCTGCTGGTGGGTCCATAATGGTGTGGGCTGTGTTTACAGGGAATGTAGTGGGTCATCTGGTCTAGCTGAACCGATCATTGACTGGAAATGGTTATGTTCGGCTAGTTGGAGACCATATGGAGCTATTCCTGGACTTAATATTCTCAGACAACGATGCTATATCACCAGGCCACAATTGTTCGCAGTTGGTTTTAAGAACATTCTGGACAATTCGGAAGAATGGTTTGGCAACTCAGACTGCCCTATATGAATCCCCTCGAACTTTTATGGAACATAATCGAGAGGGCAGTTCGTGCGCAAAATTCTGCACTGGCAACACTTTCGCTATTATTGACGGGCTATTGAGATATCCGGACTCAATATTTTTGTAGTGGATTTCCAACAACCTCTTGAGTCCATGCCACATCGAGTTGCTGCCCTACGCCGAACAAAACGAGGTCCAACACGACATTACCAAGTATCCCATGAGTTTAGTCACCTCAGCGTATATTCATTACGTAATCCTCGCAACGTTAGCTGGATTACCGCAATAGGGAGAAGCCTCGGCGGGGGTAGTCGCGATTCCTCGTAGTCTCATTCTCCCTATTGCACGAATACAAGTAATGTAGTTAGCCGCGAATAAGTGCTCTAATGAACAGAGATTACTGGTTTTTCTCTGTTGATCATGACGTTTAGATTCTGTAGCGGTTGATACGGTAGACTCTCGCTGTGTTCATTTGTTTGTTTTGTTTTGGGGCGCTAAAACAACTGGGGTCATACGCGCCCAAGTCAAAACTATAAACACAAAGACAGACAGGAGTTAAAAAGCGACTACACGTCAATCCCAATCGACGTAAGAGAAGACAGATAAAAACAGCGACGTAGAGAAAGGGCTAAAAAATACACCATAGAGAAACAGAGGTCCAGAACTAAAACTCAAATGGCCTTCGCCATATTGCTACGACGGATAAAAAGTAAAACGCGATCGACAGCCAGCGCATCGTTCGCTAAAACGGCCGATAACTCAGACGGCAAACGCAAGCAGGAACGTAAACGGTTAAAAAATAAGCATTCCTTCAGGAAATGATAGTTATAAACTTGGGCGCTATGTGCACAAAGAGGTGAGGGAGGGCCGAGAGGAGGTCGTCCAAGCCGCTGGGAGAGGCTTAATAATCTGGACTACATTCCTATGAAGCGAGGATCAACGGCGATGCCAAAGAGACACCACCTCCTGACAGACGGCAACACAGAGGTATCGGAGGGAATATGGGAACTTGTGGACTGAGGTAAGAGGAATGCAGCCTTGGCAGCAGCATCAGCAGCCTCGTTTCCTGTCAGTCCGACATGACCAGGAAGCCACATAAAGATCACAGTGGCTCCATCAAGAGTGAGCAAGTGACAGCTTTCCTGGACTCATTACACTAAGGAATGGATGGTGTACAGCACACAGAGGCTTTGAAGGGCACTGAGAGAGTTGAAGCATATGACGCAATTGAAAAGTCTGTGTCGTCGGATATACTCCGTGCCCTGATACAGGGCGAAGAGTTCGGCTGTAAATACTGAGCACTGTGTCGGAAGCCGATACCGAAAAACGTCGGCGCCAATGACGAAGGCAACCCCTACACCACGGTCAGTCCGAAAGCCATCAGTGTACACGAAGGTACTATCGTGAAGTTCCATGCGAAGGTCGTGAGACAGAAGGCGACACAGCGAGGCTGGAGTAGTGTCCTTAGGAAGCGAATGAAGGCCAAGATGAACACGGGCTGCCGCACGAAGCGAACGAAGGTGGTGAAGGGTTCATACCCACCGGGAAAGTTGCAGGTAGTGTGAAGTTGAGCTTCCGGAGGAAGTGCTGAAAGCGGACTCCAGGAGGTAACAGAGAAGAAGGATGAGCCCCAAACTGGCGATCAAAGGAGTCACCGAAGAGGGAGGCATAGGATGGGTGGCCACGCATGGCAAACAAACGGCATGCACACCTGCTGAGGCGAAAGTCACAGCGGTAGGATGGTGGTAGTTCAGCACCTTTCGGAATGATGCTACGATACTTTAAGTGTCTTTTTCCACCAGTCGAAGTGCAAGGAAACGGTGACCCTAATGAACGAATATTTGGTGATAGTGCTAACAATAACAGTAGTATAAACAGAAGAAGATATATAGCGTGTTATTTACTCTTTTATACCACAGTTTTTGATCCTGATTTCAAATCTGACAATGAGTACAATTTTGCTCCATCAAATAAGATTTTGAAGATAGATAGAGCCGCCCAGGTTGGCCGAGCGGTTCTAGGCGCTATAGTCTGGATCCGCGCGACGGCTACGGTCGCAGGCTCGAATCCTGCCTCGGGCATGGATGTGTGTGATGTCCTTAGGTTAGTTAGGTTTAAGTAGTTCTAAGTTCTAGGGGACTGATGGCCTCAGAAGTTAAGTCCCACAGTGCTCAGAGCCATTTCAACCATTTTGATAGATAGAGCTTTTATTCTCCATGGAGCATTGGAATACCGTTCGTCGGAACTTAAACTTAATCGTTTTTGATTATTTCTAATGCACCGCAGTAAATTAGTCTCGCACCCTCTGCAGCTCGCGATCTAGCCATTAGCACAGTTGCATCTAGATGGCGAGATCCCGCGTTCAATTTTTGGTCGGGTCGAAGATTTTCTACGCTCGGGGACTGGGTGTTTACGTTGTCCTAATCGTTTCGTCACATATTCATCACAATGACGCGCAAGTCGCCGATGTGGCGTCAAATAGAACCCGGGCGGGGTCGCCCGGATTATGACGCCAAATGATCATTTCATTTCAGTTTCAGCCTGGCACCTTGGCTTGAACTCCAAGAGAAACCACACTTTGAATATAATGTTTGCAGAAATCAAAATATTTTCAAGTCTGTTTACCGTCAAATAGGGTCAGTATTACCCCCCCCCCCCCAACCCCGGCCCCTTTGTTGCCGTTGGATAAAGAAGAAACATCGTCTGTCATTTACAGTTCCAGAAATATGACTAGAGGCAAAAGACAAAACCACAGACTGCTATTTCTGTATCGCAGTACTTAACGGATTCCCATATATAATCAGACTACGACTACGACCTGTTGAAGGTATTCACCTGCTAGATGACGGTAAGCTTCACGAACTCGAGCGAGATGCGATACTAACAGAAAAGCTAGCAGAAGTACTCGGCTCACGTCTTGAAGAATTTCATTTGCTTGCACTGGTCGCAAACACTTGACACTTTCGGTACAAACACAAGGAAATTGTGCACTTCTATGCAATCAGTTGCCCTATTTCTAATAAATGGACGTTTAAGGTGTTATTTCAAACCTCGATGTGGAACAAAGCGTTGAAAAATGGCGTATTTTCAAAGATTTATTTAGAACAAGTAAGTTTGAAAGCAGTGTTAATACTGAGGCGTGTTGACTCATTGGGGGAAAAAGTGTTCAGTGCCAGACAACGGATTTAAAGGTCCTTCCTGGGAATTTTGCGTGTTAATCACTTCTTTCATGGCCGGCCGCGGTGGTCTAGCGGTTCTAGGCGCTCAGTCCGGAACCGCGCGACTGCTACGGTCGCAGGTTCGAATCCTGCCTCGGGCATGGATGTGTGTGATGTCCTTAGGTTAGTTAGGTTTAAGTAGTTCTAAGTTCTAGGGGGCTGATGACCACAAATGTTAAGTCCCATAGTGCTCAGAGCCATTTGAGCCATTTGAACTTCTTTCATGATTGGCAATGTTTGTCAATACGAAAACTTCCCTGTTATGCTGTAGGCCGGAGTCCACGCTGAAGTGTTGGTCGGTCAATAACTAGTTGGCTTAGTCAGTTCATAGACCATAGGAAGGCAAGGCAGCACCAGATCTAATAAGGCCATGCCTAATAAACAACTGTGATGTTCAAACCAACCTTCGGGTTGCTGACAACTTTAGCCTCATTATTATACAAAGGATACGATACTGATTGGATAACCTGTCCACCTGACAGAGAGGTACGACAGCGTGTCGCTGATCTCGAAAATATGCTCTATCGATAGTTACTCGCACAATCTGACAGTCATCACTTTTCTCATAGAAATGCAGTTTCATTGTGGGAATATAGTTTCATCTGTGAATGAAGTAGCAAAAATGCAAAGCACAATTACATAAAGAAGAATGCAGCCATGCAGCCATAAAGAGAAAACGTCGCTCTTATGACAATGGTCGAGCATAACAAAAAAAAGAAAAAAATCATGCTTCCGTCTTATACAAAGCTGCGGCTCATGAATTTGGTAAGGGCACAGGATAAAGAATCAGAAGTTTTACGGTACATATCAAGCAAATTTCTAGATCTGAGGTATGCCAAAGTGAGAAAAAGATGTGATCATTGGACCACAGATAAGGAAGGCCATTGCTGACACTGCTGCCAACACTTCCTGAGTCGTGCTGATGGAATACATGGGTGACATTCAAATCATTCTAATCAAGTTCCTTGGAAGTTATCAATCTGCTGAGTTTGTGGTTGTTCTGTAGAAATGTGTTAATGGGAATAGTTCGTCAAAGTTTATCTCCACGACTCACATATCAACCTTATTTCCCAAGGGTATAGGTTGCTTCAGCAACGAACGTAGTGAACGGAATATTTTCATCAGTCATTACATATATTCACAACTGCTTGATGTCACACATTTCAAGAACCGACTGGCACGGATACAAGGGGAGGGTGTGGCACATGGTCCTCCCCGCAACAAATGCAAAGCTCCCCATCCACCTTCAATTTACTTGAAGTGTAGCATAGCTGCGAAGTCCACATGTAAAAGCAAAAGCACTGTACGAACCACCGATGTACAAACATTATTATATTATATTTCATTAATATTATTGTTATTATTATTAAAATCCTACATATCATTGGCATGTTAACTGAGGAAGGTAACGGAGAGTTTTATTTTGGGATGGGGTGTGAGGGTGGGGTTCAGAAGATAGACAGTAAAACTCGATCGAACACCCTTCCCAGATCCGCAACCAGAAGAATGATGTTAACAGACACTAATGGTTTGCAAATTACGAATCAGTCACTGGGTGTCAAGATTTCCACCAAAATTTATTTTTGTTTATCACTGTTATTGGGTAGGAATTTTTCGTGTAAAAAGCATTCTTCTTTTCTTTTTTATTTGATGTATAATTAATTTTTGTAACATTACTATTTAGGGAACAGTAGTAATTTTTATCCGTTAAGGTCAGCTAAGAACCTTGAGCCAATTTCAGTTCATTCTGATATGTGCTTTTCTTTCCTCCAATAACCTTTAATTATTTTACTATGTCGTAGTAATAATTATTATATACATGTTTATTTATTCTAATAGACCTGTTTCAGGGCTGCATGAATTCTTCTTCCTTCTCGTCCACATTAGTTTCAAACGTGCTGATATCTGCATCCGGTTCAAATGGTTCAAATGGCTCTGAGCACTATGGGAATTACATCTGAGGTCATCAGTCCCCTAGACTTAGAACTATTTAAACCTAACTAACCTAAGGACATAACACACATCCATGCCCGAGGCAGGATTCGAACCTGCCACCGTAGCAGCAGCGCAATTGCAGACTGCAGCGCCTAGAACCGCTCGGCCACAACGGCCGACTCTACATCCGGAGCTGTTTGAGGTTATGAGGCTGTTTTCTTTTTTCTTTCTTGTTCGTCCTTGAAGATAGCTTTCTGATATTTGTTTCTAAATAAATTCCTGTTATGTGTGTCGATTATGTTGATGTTTGCTCCTTTCAGACCATTTGATGTCTGTTTACACGATGCTGCTTGTCCTTTCAGCTTCACAATTTTATTAAAGGTTTGGTTCGTCAGTCTGTCATCTACCATTCTAGCCAAATGTTCGAAGAAAGAGTTTCCTCTTTTGAGCATGGTGTGTATTACGCCCTTTACATGTTCACAGATTTTTTTGTTAACTCGTGGCCTGTCGTATTCTGTCTCTCTTGTCGTTGGGCCACGTATGCTTCTAACCTGTCTTCTTTCTATTTTCATAATTTTGTTTGTGCCACCTTTTCACACTAGTTTTAATGGTTCGGCACCATATAAAACCTCAGGTCTCACTGCTGTATGATAATGTTTAATTCTGCTGTCGCACGATAAAGCCTTCTTCTTGTATACGTTTCTGATGTTCCGAAATGTAATGTTCATCTTGTTTGTTCTTATCACAATCTTCCTAATCGGTGTTTATTCTTAACCACTCACCAAATATTTGAATGACATGACTTTCTTGATTTTGGTTTGGTTTATGAATAACTGCTACTCAAATTTTATTATACACAGTTGTGTGAGTTGTACTGTCTATTCAGTTGTAATTGTGAAGAATAAATAAACGTAAATGTCTGACAAAATCAAAGCAGCTAAACTGGGACTTAAATATTTGTACTCTGAGCTAAAATCGTTTCTCCCCTTTCCCACCCGATCCTCAGTGAAATGTGGGCAGAATAATCGCGTCTTTCGTGAAGAGAACGACACCCCACTCGTGTGCACTGCAGCGGACGTGTAATCCGTGAAGAGTGGTGAGCTGTTGGCCTCGCATAACAGCCGTATCACTTCCACGAAGACTGCCGTCACAGCTCCAGATGATACTCCCCTTCCGGTGGCTGCAGCAAGGATGTGCTGGTGGTATGGGGTCGCCGTAGCTACGAGCGCATAGCAGAAAATACCGATCTTCAAATGGGCGTTGGTGTCCTTGAGCGAGTATGAGGCTCGGCTGAAACTTCTAGATACAGAACTGGCGATTTTTCTCACGCTCTATAAGTAGCAAAAGAACGAACGACTGCATGGTTTCGGGTTATTTTGAGGAAGTGACGACTCCAGTTTGCAACTGGACAGTGATTTACGGTGCTGCCATCTCATTATTTGATCAACTTCTACATATGTTACGACGCTGAAATCCGCTTGAAGGTACAGTCCAGCGCTACAGAAAAAAAGTGTGTAGTATATATCAGAAAGGACTTAAAAGCTTTGAAAATTCGTAGTAACTTATTCATGTGACTTACACACTTAGTCTTGGTATCATCTTGGAGACAAATAGATCCAGTTTTGACTTGCAAAGTACGCTAGTACAGAATGGCGCCACCGCAAGCGCTAGAAGCAGTTACATCAAAGATGGCTGCATTTGCCGGTCCCGAGCGTGCGTTGTATGTTTTGGTTCGAAGAGTGTAACGCAATTTTCGTACAGCGTATGACAAAGATCCTCCCAGGAGGCATAAACGTTTTTTTGAAACTGGATGTTCGGTAAAACAGAGCAAATTCTCAGGTCGTCGCCATGCGTCTGACGACGTTGTAGAGCAAGTGAGACAAAGCTTTATGAAAGTCCTACAAACTCAACCAGGCGTGATTCACGGGAGCTGGGCGTTCCACATACGGCTCTTTGGTGTGTGTAAAGGAAACGGTTCCATCTCAAGCCATACGAGTTTACAATTAAAAGACACTGACAGCATTTCTTGTAAGGACATTAGCGTGGAAGTGTTACATCGGTTGGATGAAGATTTCATTTGAAAGATTATCGTTAGTGATATGTCGACTTGTAACTTAAGTGCTGAAGCTAATGAACCCAGCTGTCGGATCTGAGGCAGTGTAAACTCACGAAAATCCCTGGACCACAAACGTGATAGCTCTAAATTGAATATGTTTCGTAATTTGAGTAAGAGCAAAGTTTACAGACATTTCTTTTTTCAAGACAAAACTACCAAAGGAATACTGTACTTAGATATGATGGAAAACTTTTTAATCTCGTAGATTGGCGTTGATGACCAACAACAAAGCATACAGTTTATGCAAGATGGAACGCTGCTCCACTACCTACCCAATATCCGGATTTTCCTGTATGTACGATTTCCATATAAATGTGGATGACCCGAGATGCACCAATAGCATGTCCCCTACGTTCACTGGACCTTTTCTTTTGGGGATTCATCAACCATACCGTATCTGTTGCACTCTTATCGTTTTATCTACCGGAGCTCCTATCTAGAATCTGCCTCCCAGTTGAACAAGTCTTGTAGGATGTGCTGCAGTGAGTTTTCCAAGAAATCGACTTCAAATGGGATGTGTGCTACAAAATGGTTCAAATGACTCTGAGCACTATGGGACTTAACATTTGAGGTCATCACTCCCCTAGAACTTAGAACTACTTAAACCTAACTAACCTAAGGACATCACACACATCCATGCCCGAGGCAGGATTCGAACCTGCGACCGTAGCAGTCGCGCGGTTCCGGACTGGAGCGCGATGTGCGCTACATAATCAAAGAAAGTCACGTTGACGTTGCGTAGGTATAAGGTAAAACGCTTGATGTATTTTGATATAAAACGACACTAACATCATGTCTATAAATCAAATGAATAAATCAATATGGATTTTCAAAGATGTAGAGACATTTTTGATACACCCTTTACACACAGATTACCCAAACCGTTATGACCACTGACCGCCACGGCTGTGCGCAGACAAGAGCAGCAATTTCCATGCCCTCTGTCTTCTCTAATGTCTTATCAACGTGTACTGTCTCTCAAATCTCTCCTCTTCTTAACGCTCCTATCTGAACAACACGGCAGAAACACCTGTTCCTGTCAGAGAAAAATCCTTTCTGTCCCAGTCTGTCGTTCAGCCCCTTTCTGGAAGATTTCCTCGGCAGCAGGAAACTGACTCTGAAATAACCTTCTGCACCATATTATTGAAATTAATAATATCTCCAACTTCGGAAGAAAATTAATGGCTGCTAAAGGAACAATAATGACTACCACTTTACCTACACACACTCATTACCCGTGTTCTTCCTTTTCTCTAACCTGATCTTCCTCATTGCACATTGTTCTCCGATGTGCACTCTGTTTAAACGTCCTTGCCTCAGAACTCGTTATGTCAGAAAACATCTATTTTGTACACCTACAAATTTTTTTTATACCTGCCGCTATCATTATTGTTATTACTGTCATTATTATTATTATTATTATTATTGGCAGCAGCAGCAGCAGCAGTAGTAGAAGTACTGCCATTCTTATCTTTATTAGTGCATGGTCTGTGTTAGTTACTCGCATTGGCTCTATATACATTCAAATCATTTTAATTTTACTTGTTGTATTAAAATTCTCATTTCAGGCAACTATGATGTAAAAAGGTATGTATGTGTGAAACCCTCCTAAGAGACGGCCTGATGATCCGAATCAGATCAGGTTAAATAATTAAAAAATTCTTCAACGTTTTTGTTTGCTTCCTATACAATTGCGGCTCGCTCCGTTCTTCAGAAGGCGGGAATGGGAAGCCTTCGGTCAAATAATATATTTGCTGCAACACCTACTCGCCGACCTTTGATATCCTACATTACTGTAGAAACAAAGGAGCAAGAACTCCGTTGTTGAAAATAAGTGAGCTGTGTAGGCAGCAGCTGTGTGAACTAAGCTCAGTATTGCCTCAGAAGCCATGTTAGCGATAGACGACACTTAGCCTATCTTTGTGATAGTGCTGGACAAAATGACACTATGGAGATATGTCAGTTCTCCAACCCCTCGTGTTCCATCTTCTGGTTGTAGGTTGGCCGGGATGTTCCGCCAGCTAATAGTAATGGTTTTCCTTTAAAATCCAGGAGCAACTGCAGGGCTCAGGAGGTTATGAGACCAGTCGCGTCCTGGAAGCGTCGGGTTAGCTGTGGACGTTCATGCTCCGTGCGAAGAGCATCGTGTTCTCTGCATACAGAGCGAACTGCGGGCTGTCACCGACTGCCATGTAAGCAGTGGAAAAAAAAGGAGTCTAAGGGGATCTACCCTAGCAATCACCCTTAAGGACCACCGTCACTGATGTTGCTGGATGCTCACGTGGAATGTTCTCTTTCTGAGACATGACCGCAAGAGAGTGACGTGTGACACAGTGAGCTCATTAAATAATCTGAAGAGCGGGCTGTCATACCACGCGCGGGAGACGTCCAGGAATAAGCCGCGCCTCTATTTATAACCGACTCCAGCAGGCGCTGGCTACATCCTTTGAAGCGCATTGTTTATCAGCGCCTTTGCCGAGGAGCGTCCGCACGATGACCTCCTTTTTTCCGAACTTTGCGCAGGCGCTCATGTTTCCAGCAGCGCAAGCACGCATGCGTGTTTGTGCAGGAGTAATTTGTTACAACTTGAGGGCGTGCGTCGTAGCACATGGCTTCCCGTGTTTGGTGCGAACGTCTTGAGCTGTTTATCAAAATGGATGTACCTCTAGGCGATTTTTTAAGCAGTAATGTCTGTTACCTCCAAAGAAACAACGTTGACATTGATAGACGATTACAGACAAAGAGAAGTATATGGAACTCCGTTTCTGAAGGAGTATTTCAAACAGAAAATGAGATGCGGTGCCCTCAGCGCCAAGGGTGGGCCTTATTTGCCGGCAACTAAAAATAAGATAAAAATCTCAACTGTAAAGAATAATATAGGTCTCGAAGTAGGAAAGCCTAGAAGAAGCAGCCTACAAAACTATGAAAAGTGCATGAGAAAACTGTGGACGGATACTCTAGCTTTGGCGACGCAGTAGCGCAACACTTGAGAGAGCCTGATGTCTGGAAAACCGAAAATGTTGCCACAGTAAACTAGAAGAACCTGAAATGAAGGACATTTAGTACGCAATAAATAAAAATTTGCAAAATACACCGGCCAGGGTGGCCGAGCGGTTCTAGGCGCTTCAGTCTGAAACCGCGCGACCGCCACGGTCGCAGGTTCGAATCCTGCCTCGTGCAGGGATGTGTGTGATGTCCTTAGGTTAGTTAGGTTTAAGTAGTTCTAAGTTCTAGGGGACTGATGACCTCAGCAGTTAAAGTCCCATAGTGCTCAGAGCCATTTGAACCTTTTTTTTTTTTTTTTTTTTTTGGAAAATACGACCCCGTTAGAGTGCATTCTGCGGTCTATGGCATTCCAGAATTTGCCTGGTCTGTGTATGCTAATGTATAATCTTTCTCGGAGTTAAATGGAGAATTTTTTTTATAAAATAACATAAAAATGACGCAATGAAAATCAGATAATCTTCCCAGTTTCAGACATAACCACTTAAACGCTTTGTTTTGAAATGCGAAATGAATAGCTCAAACTGGTAGTCAGTATGAGTCGTCGATTGCCAACAGGCCTGTAACGAAACGTTATTGCCAATAATCATAGCTGCAGAAACTCGGTTACCGTTATCCTGTCTACAGACAAGTTGTCAATTACCCAACCAGAAAATCGATCTCCTAAAATTTGAAAGTATGTCGGCCGTTTCTGTGTTGCTCACAGTGTACTACCTCTATTATTTATATACTGTTTTCCCATAGTCGTATTCGTGTTTTCCTTTTCTGTGGCATTTCATCACAATGGACACAGCACAGATTGACGAGCAAAGAAGTGAAACCATAGCAGACGCCTTGAACAATGAAACAACGTGTGGATACGGGAGACGCATAGGTATATTACGTTATTTCCAAAGATTTACGAGCATGCACTTTCCTTTTCAGTGCGTATGCGCTTGCGCATGCAGAAAGAAGCATCGTGTGGAGACAGTGAGCCCGTGTGGACACACCTTATTCAGCGAGACGCACGCCTCATGGGTATTTCCTGTTCTCATAGATGTACGAGAGGCCTTTGAAAAGTCCGTGCAAAGTCGGAGAGATGGCACAACCGGCACGTATAGAGGTCATGTTTAGTTAGTAGTATCTTTGGAAAGAACGCTCACCAAGTTTCAGCCATATTGGTCTAGTTCTGGTGTTTGGCATTCGTGTGAATCAAAGAAGTCGAGTGATTGTCAAAAAATGGACGAAGAATAATTTCGTGTGGTGATTAAACATTACTTTATGAAAGGCAAAACTTCTGAGGAGACTAAAGAGAAGCTTGATAAACATTACGATGACTCTGCACCTTCGATTAGAACAGTTTATAAGTGGTTTCAAAATTTTCGGAGTGGCCATATGGGCACTAGTGATGCTGAACGTTCTGAACAGCCTATGGACGTTACGACTCCAAAAATCATTGATAAAATCCATGATATGGTGATGGATGACAGAAGACTTAACATGTGTGAGATTGTTAGTACTGTGGGCATCTCGAATGAATGGGTACATAATACTTTGCATAAACATTTGGACGAGAGAAAGCTATCCGCAAGATGCGTTCCGTGATTGCTCATGCTTGACTAAAAACGGAATCGTGTGAAGTGTTTCAAGGATGGTTTGCAGCTGTTCAGGAAGAATCCGCAGGACTTTAAGCGTCGTTTCGTCACTGTTGATAAAACATGGATACATTACTATACTCCTGAGACCAAACAACAATCTAAACAATGGGTTACCAAGGGAGAATCTACACCAAAAAAGGCGAAGACCAGTCTTTCGGCTGGAAAGGTTATGGCGAGAGTCTTTTGTGATTCGCAAGTGAAAATCCTCATCGACTATCTGGAAAATGGCAAAACTATTGCAGATGCATATTATACATCGTTATTGGACCGTCTGAAAACTGAGCTACAAGAAAAACGCCGGCGATTGAACCGCAAAAAAGTCATTTTCCATCACGACAATGCACCAGCACACACCTCAGCAGTTGTGATCGCAAAATTAATGGAAATAGGATTCCAACTCGTTTCACATTCCCCCCCCCCCCCCCCCCCCCCCCTCCCTGTTCTCCAGACTTGGCTCCCTCGGACTACTATTTGTTCCCCAATTTGAAGAAATGGCTGGCAGGACAAAGATTTTGTTCAAACGAGGAGATAGGTATTTTGCGGAATCGACAATTCCTGTTGTTCAGAAGGGATCACCAAATTAGAACAGCGTTGGACGAAGTGTATAAGACTAAAAGGAGACTATGTCGAAAAATAAAAAAGGTTTACCCCAAACCTGTAACTAGTTTTTATTTTTGCATGGACTTCTCAAACGCCCCTCGTAGTACACAATTATGGTCAGCAGATCGACAAGAGTCACAAATGGGATATTATCTGGGAAACGCGTCATATGAGGCAATGAAGTCATTCCTTCCTGGTATCTGACTTTTACCATTGCGACCCAGTCAGCCTGAAACCAGAATCTCTGAATGTTTTAATTTCAAGTTTGATGTCAGATAGCAAATGACAAAAAAAGTATTTTTTCGAGTGATACAACTGCAAATTAACAATTTTCTCATTTTTTTTCGTTTGGTTGTTATGTGAAACCTTGCTTCTTGCCAAACTTCATGATTCTAGGTCAACGGGAAATACACCATTACGTATTAATGGGTGAGTTTGCGAGTGTTAAAATATGTGGCAAATCTGGCCGTACCTTTTGATTGCATTGACTTGAAAGCTAACGCTTATTATACCACCAAGTGACCATACACCTCAATATGTCACATAAATTTCAACTTGTTATATATTCCCGTTCCTGAGAAAAATGTTTTTTAACAGTCGGACTGTTGGACAACAAAGAGAACCTACAAGAATTCCGGTTTTACCGACTGAGGTACGGGAGCATAAAAAGGGACAAATCTGCAACTGACTGGAGCACAATTCATGCCTCCAGTCAGCCACTATTCACTTACAGTGCTGTTTGGCTAATAAAACACATACAGCTATACTAGCCTGTGTGAGCGACGACCTTTCCCGAGGTCAAAATGTCCACTGCGTGCTATCCGCTCGGAAAGTGGTTGGTATGGACCTGCGTTCACTGACAGCTTTGAAACCGACTGACATAAACAACACTTGACACACTCGCTCACCGCCCGTGTCGGTTGTGATTTTTTAACGGCCACTGTTCTTGCTCCGTGTTACATGGCTGTGAATGCTGCACCATTTCATCTAGAAACGCTGAGCTGAGGGCGTTTAGATACAAACAAATCGGGCAATGTCATTCGCGGTGTGTGTACGGGCACATTCAAACATCATTAATTCTTTAGGTCGACCACTCTTACTACACTGTTCCATACAACCGATTGGTAAATGTACGAGGTCCTTTCAAAAAATTCGGGAGGACTTCGTCCACAAAATGTTTCTACTCTTACCGTTTACTGTTGCGCATGGCCTCCTTCGAAATACTCTGCTCCACAACTGATTCATGGCTCCCACCGCAGTTTCCACTTCCAGAAGCAGTCTCGGCACGCCTCTCGCTGGATCGCGCGAAGCGCCGTCTGCGAAGTTTCTTTTATCTCGTCTATCGTTGCAACTCTTCGTCCTTTCAAAGGAGTTTTCAACTTTGGAAATAAAAAAAGTCCGCAGGGACTGGGTCTGGAGAGTATGGAGTAAGAGGCAGCACTGTGATTTGGTTTTTTGTGAATAGACACGCACCAACAGGGATGAATGCGCGGTTGCGTTGTCGTGTTGCAAGAACCATGAATTGTCTCACCACATTTCAGGCGGCTTCCTTCTCACGTTTTCTCGCAGGCGTCGCAACACGTTCCGATAGTATCATCGATTAACAGTTTATCCCTGTACCACGAATTCATGATGACCTAATCCTTTAAAGTCAAAGAAAACTATCAGCATGGCTATGGCATTTGACCCGCCCTGACGAGCATTTTTTAGTCTTGGAGAACTTTTCCCGACCAGTTATGAAGATTGAATCTTGGTCTCAGTATCATAACCGCAGACACACATCTCATGATTCTCTTAAAGAACGTCTCGTTCCCATTTGGGCGATCCAAAAGCTCTTCACAGATTGCGAGGCGAAGTCCTTTCTTATCTTGATTCATGACGAACTTGGCGGCAACACGATGCATTCCAACGTGCTGTGTCCCGATTTCATGATATGATCCAACTGAAATGTTACGTTCTTCTGCAATTCTTGGACAGTCAGTCTTCGATTGGCAGACACAATTCTGTTGACGTTCCTGACGTGAGCGTCGTCGGTAGACGTCGAAGGGCGCCCTGAACGTGGGTCATCTGTAGCTTCCGTCCGGCCTTTTTTAAACCGTATGAACCATTCGTAAGATGGAGGACGGCTTAAGCACTCATCACCGTAGGTTTCAGCATCATTCGGCGTGTCTTTGTATGGTTTTCTTATGGCTTAAGCACTCATCACCGTTTGGTGTGTCTTTGTATGGTTTTCTTGAGTTTCACGCAAAATTTAATGCAGACGTGTTGCTCCTCTAACTCTGCCATCTCGAAATTCGCAAGCTGTGCGACACAACGTTCTCCTGAGTATAGCACTGAACAATAACTAACAGACATACAACAATGAAACATCCGGCAGTTACACATTAAACACAGGTGTGGGCAGGGATGCCAGCTGCATTTTGCTCCAACAGACCATTGGCTAGAAATTACGAATGTTCTGGAATTTTTCGGAAAGACCTCGTACACCGCTTAAATGACATGATGTGCGACAGCTGTAGAGGCGCACATGAATGCCTGGTATCAGATTTGCACCACCTACAGCGCTTCAAGCCATAAAGTGTGCTCTCTTAGCCGGCCGCTGTGACCGAGCGGTTCTAGGCGCTTCACTCTGGAACCGCGCGACCGCTACGGTCGCAGGTTCGAAACCTGCCTCGGGCATGGATGTGTGTGACGTCCTTAGGTTAGTTAGTTTTAAGTAGTTCTAAGTTCTAGGGTACTGATGACCTCAGATGTAAAGTCCCATAGTGCTCAGAGCCATTTTGTGCTCTCTTAAGAGGATAACTAATATACAATGTGGTCAAAAGTATTCGGACGCTTGTTAGTGGACATTAATATGTCGTGTGTCCACACTTGCCTTAATGGTGGTTTGAACTCTGTTGGGGACATTTTCAGCGAGATCTCTGAATGTCTGTGGAGGAATGGGAACACGTTCTTCTTCAAGAGCCGAAATGAGAAAAGGTAGTGATGTTGTTGGACGCTGGGTTCTGAAGCCAAGTCGACGTTGTAATATATCCCAAAGCTGTTCCATCGATTTCAGATCGCGATTCTGCGCAGGCCAGTCCATTTCAGCAATGTTACTGTCCACGAACCATTGCCTCACAGATGGTGCTTTATGATAGGGTGCACTATCATGCTGATACAAACAATCATCGTCTCCGAACTCTTCCTCTAATGTACGCAGCACACAACGCCATAAAATGTGTCCATAACCTCCCCCATTTAGCGCTTTCTTAAGCGCAATAAGGCGAATGTAGTCTCACCACGAAAAAAGCTACCATACCGAATCCTCCGTGCTTCACTGTGGGCATTGCACATCGGGGCAGGTAATACTCTCTAGGCAGTCGCCATATCCGAACCCTTCTGTGGGATTGCCAATGGGTGCAGCGTGATTCGTGACTCCAAATTACTCGTTTCGAGTCATGCACTGTCCGAAGGCATCGATGTTTATACCACCTCAAGCGTCGATTAGCACTGATTACAGAAATTTGTGGCTTACAGGAGGCTGCTCGACCACTGTATCCCGTTCTTTTCATATCCCTACGCACATCGTGCTAGCAGGATTGCTAGTAGTATTTTGTGACTCACGAGGGAGTCCTTCTGCTGATTTCATGCGAATTTTTTGCATCCACACTCCGCAGTGGTCGATGGTCGCCGTCCGTTAGTACATGAGGTCTGACTGGTTTTGGTTTGGTTACGCTTGATCCTTTCGCGTTTGAACTTCACTGTCACACCACCAACAGTCGCCTAGGACAACTTTAGAAAGTCTGAAATGTTCGTAAGTGATTTGTCACTCATATGACATCCAAGGCCCACTCCACGTTCAAAGCCACTGAGCTTTCCTGACTGACATATTACCGAGCGAGGTGGCGCAGTGGTTAGCATACTGGACTCGCATTCGGGAGGACGACGGTTCGGTTCGGCCCTCCTGATTCAGGTTTTCCGTGATTTCCCTAAAACGATTCAGGCAGATGCCGGGATGATTCCTTTGAAAGGGTACGCCCGACGTCCTTCCATAAGGGCCTCACTGTTTGATCCCCTCCCCCCAAATCAACCAACCAACCATCTGCCCCCCTCTGGTGTTATTACTCCTCTACTGACAACACAATACTCTGCGCCACCTTTCATATTATATGGTCCGCCTCTCATGACATATAGTGAGACGTCCGGATACTTTTGATTAGTTAGTAAATTTTGTCCGGTGAGTCTCTTAGGCTTGCTTTAATCACTAGGAGACGTGTTCTCCATTACGTCCTTGGTGATTCAAGAAGCTGAAAGCGGCATCAAGACACAGTAAAAGTGATACAGAACCTCTTCCAGCTCTTCACTGACACTTCGTCAGCCATACAGCTACCCGAGGCTCACCAGAGACACGTAAGGAGGGCGAGTAGATGAAGTGTCATATTTATCGACGGCGTATGAGAATATTCTTGTGAGGAACGACGTACGTTACATCTGACCCCAGCGAAACAACCAAGTTCTTTTAACATCCCTACATGGCAAATACCTCATAATCTTGTATACTAGTTAGGTGGCAAGTTTGCGGACACCAGTATCAGTGAGTATTAGTATTCACGTACCTATTGTGTACAGGCCCACGGAAGGGACGACTGTGGACGGTCCGTTTGCTAGACCGGCGGAATCTCCCACCATATGTGACCGGAAGGCGGCGTTTAGTTGGCCACCCAGACAGCCGTGTTTGCCAAGAGGATTTGTCGCAGTACCACATGTGGGTCGCGGTGACTCACAGCTTTTTATTCTTCCCGATGGAAACACATGTTCCCTGAGCCAAGCTGGACGCAGACCGCCATGTGGCGGTCGCGTCTTATTTGGCCCGAGATCCAGCTCAGGGTCATAACGACCAGATTGGAATGACTCGGCAGCTAATATGGAGTACATTTACCGCCGTCCAGGCTGCTGACTGCACCGCTAAACGCCGACGAAAGGAACGGCACCAGCGGCTGCAAGAGCTTTAAAGGAAGTGGAGGCTTCGTGAAATGAAGAGAGCAGCAGAAGGACATGGAGGCAAACCATGTGAAAACGCATAATAACAGCCACCAGGAACATTATTCCGAAAAGCGACTATCCTTCATTATACACAGGGCGTATCGCAATTAATACCGAAAAGTGATACATGAAGAAATACAGGATGATTGTAATTAAAGTATGTTTCAAAACGTCGTAGAAACCAACCACTGTTTGAATGATGTCAAATTTGAACGGAATATTATCGAAGAGGAGGGCAATAATATAAGGGGAAAAAAACGAAAATTTTACCGTTCGATGGAGGTGTAAGCTGAAGAACATGCAAAATAAAAGACACAGGGTGCTCTGCTCCTTTTTCATTTTGTGTCTGAGATCCTCAGTATGACTGTTTCAATGCAAGATCGTGCACTGCTGGAAAAGCTATTTTTCCAAGAGCGGTGCGTCAGCAGCTCTGCAGTAGTTTCGGACACTCGTGGGTTTGTTCGATGTCTGCCAAGCATCTGGAGAAAGTGATAACGAAATTCGAAAAGACGGGTTCTTTTGAACTGTAATGTGGTAGAGGGAACAAGACAATTGAGCCGACGTCAGTAAAAGGGGTCGAGCGGAGGTGTGCAAAAATGCAGTGCACGGGGAATTGCCCGAATTGCCTTTATGCCTGTCAGCACAGTGCATAACATTGTACGAAACATCCTGCATTGCTATCCCTACAAAATTACCCGTGTTCAGAAGTTGCTTCATACTGACCTGCCAAGAACAAACGTTTCCTCTAGAATTTACAGCTCCTATGGAAGTTTACAATGAATCGAAATTGAACATTCTGTGGACAGACGAAGCCCATTTCCAACTCCAAGGACTAGTTATTACACATAACTGCAGAATAAGGGCAACGGAAAATCCGTTCGGACATCAACCGGCTCGAAATTTCCTGGCAGATTAAAACTGTGTCTCGGTCCGGCACAGTTTTAATCTGCCAGGAAGTTTCATATCAGCGCACACTCCGCTGCAGAGTGAAAATCTCATTCTGATCAACCGGCTCATTCTACCAAGCCAACTTCGTGGTGCGAGTTGACGGTATCGGTTATCGTGCGCTCGTCTTATCTGTACCGTCACTGGTAAACGCTATGAGAGTCTTTCGCTTACCAATGTCATTCTAACGCTTCATCAACGTGGATATGGGGATAGGATCATTTTTATGCAAGAAGACGCTCCTCCTCACATTGCACATAAGGCCGCTGATAAAATATCGATATACCAATACTTTCTCCAAAAGGACGTCGATACATATCGGCGACACATTTTTACCCATATATCGATATCTAAATGGAAACATAGAGTGCCGATATTTTTATTTTATATTTTTTTTTCTAATTTCAGTAAATATTTGAAATTGTTCTTTCGAAACTGTAGTAGAACATAATTTCACTTTCACTTTGTGAAGGGGTTTTACAACTTTTTAAGCTTTCATCACGTCCAGTCTTCCTCTTTGACTGTGTGAAGCAAGTATGTTGTTGTTGTTGTGGTCTTCAGTCCAGAGACTGGTTTGATGCAGCTCTCCATGCTACTCTATCCTGTGCAAGCTTCTTCATCTCCCAGTAACTACTGCAACCTACATCCTTCTGAATCTGCTTAGTGTATTGATCTCTTGGTCTCCCTCTACAATTTTTACTCTCCACGCTGCCCTCCAATACTAAATTGGTGATCCCTTGATGCCTCAGAATATGTCCTACCAACCGATTCCTTCTTCTAGTCAAGTTGTGCCACAAATTTCTCTTCTCCCCAATTCTATTCAATACCTCGTCATTAGTTATGTGATCTACCCATCTAATCTTCAGAATTCTTCTGTAGCACCACATTTCGAAAGCTTCCATTTTCTTCTTGTCTAAATTATTTATCGTCCACGTTTCATTTCCATACATGGCTACACTCCATACAAATACTTTCAGAAACGACTTCCTGACACTTAAATCTATACTCAATGTTAACAAATTTCTCTTCTTTAGTAAGTAAGTATAAATGGCACAAACAAGAAGTCCGTTTGCGCCGGTCGGTGGCGGTGTGAATGGAATAACAATATATCTGATGTGAAGAAATAGCACACCAATTGAGTTAAAAAATCATTTTTAATGCAACTAGTGTGCTATTACTTCACATCGGCATTCTTCAACAACAGATGCTGAAACTGATGAGAAAAAAATCCAAATGACAAGATTGGCCTCTGCGGTGGACGGAGACGTGTGAAGGAAATGCTGACGTGATCGGAGGTCGGCGCTACCAACAGAAACAGCAACGTTTAATTTCACCACTGTGACTGCTAGTTCGCTGAAGTTCGCAGAAATGAAAAAAAAAAAAAAAAAAACAGGGAAATCGACGTGAACTGTTCCAGACAAATCCGGTATGTCACGAAACCGAACGACGGACCCATCGGACACCTTTTGTTGTACCACTTACATGCAGTTACGATTGTTCGCAGAGTGGTTATCGCCAAGCATGTACGTACATAGTTTTCCTTTCTGTTCTTGCTCTAAGGGGGATAAGCAGGCTGCTAGCTTGTTGGTGTACAGAATATCTAATAATAGGTCTATACTTAAATATGCAGCTCTAAAATTGGCAGTACATTTAAAATGTGCAACCGATATTCTTTTTCTGCACTGCTGCGTCGATACCTTTTTCTGGCGACACATCGATAATTTTTTTCTGTATATCGATGGTCGATTACAGAATAATTTTTAAATATCGATATATCAGACTCCCGATATTTTTAAAAATATCAGCAGCCCTAATTGCACAGCCAGTAAAGTACCTGCTACGGAGCTATTTCGGAAATGCTAGAATTATGGGCCGACATTTTCCTGCAGCCTCAGATTACGTGACCTTACTCCGTGTGACTTCTGGCTGTCGGGTTATCTGAAAAAAGCTGACTTCAGTGATCCGACTACAAATGTGGTGTACTTAGCAAGTCTGGATTACTTCACGAAGTGGTCGAGAAGATATCACAACACGCACACAGATTATTAGTAATTAATTAAAACCTCAGTCTGGCAAATATATAACTTTGGAAACAATTATTGTCGTCACATATGACGTGTATCTGATACTGTCGCTGACACTTACGATGTTTAGCGCTTTGTTCATTGAAGAATGATACTCGTAGTATCACATCAGGGTACAATTGTGTATAACCGTTCTACTAGCACGCAGCCGGTTTTGTGATTAGACGATATGTCGTTGTAACCGATGATACTAGTGTTTGCTGATTACATAGAGACTGGACGAGCGACACTTCGGTCGGACATAAATAACTTCCCGGCTGCGGCGGCGTAAAGAAACACGTGGGGGCGCGTCTGCGACGACGTCTCCGGTTCGTTGATGCGTCTGCCAGCGACTGTCTTTACTTGTGGTGCCGTCGTGAGCTACAAACTTCAGCATGAGACGCCGTCCTGCGGACACCACAACAAATGAAGATGAATTCAGGGCAAGCATTGCGCAACGCGTTCTGGACGTGACCCCCTGAGACACTCCGGTCTCTTGTGGAACACGCCGTTTCTCGATTTTAACCGCATATTGAAGGCGTCTTGCGCCAGTCTCGCGACAGTTACAAACCGGTTTTACTGCTCCTTTATATGCAGTTTTTGGTCTCAGGACAATTATAAACCGGTTTCATTGTTGCTTTTAATGGGGCTTTTCGTCTCAGGACGATTGAAAACCGATTTTTCCCATCCGATATGGTATGACGTGGCCGTGGTGGACGGGCTTACCTAATTATCAGTGCAACTGTTGAATGCCAAACTAGTGCGGTCTTGCACATTGCATAATACGGCTGGTTTGATGTGCAGCTCTGACCATAGCTATTGCATTGCGATTCCTCTGCCATTTGTAGCCGCACCCATTTACGTTATGGGGCTTACAGCGCCATCCAGCGATAAAATTTTCGTTAATTTTTTTTCTTCCCATAGCGTTTCCCGCTTCTTCGTCGATATACGATTCAAATTTGACGTCATTCTGACCAGTGGTTTCTTTTTAAAGCGTTTTGAAATTGGAACTTTAATTATAATCACCCTATATAAGTTAACAGAAGCAAAAACGTTCTAGTAAACATGGATACGCAACATACCGAGATAACAGTCAATGTGTGGTTACGTCGCCACCAACTTCATTATGAAACATTGCCTTAGGTGCAACAAATGTATAGGAAACGTAAAAATTCCGATTAAGCGCGCATCTAATTGAGCTGAAACTTCACCCGCGCCCTACCTTAAAAAGAGATACAATGCTTCTGCAAAAAGTTAGGTGTTATAAATCACTGTACACTAATGATTGTTAAAGGATGTGTTCCACGTGCCGTCTTCCCAATTGGATGCAATAGTCCACTCGTACCTTCGAGTGACAAATTCTTCCAAACACCACTGCATCGACTAGTAAATATTGACAAGGCTGCACAATTCGCTGCTTCAGTTCTTCAGCTGTATGAACGTGAGAAGTGAATACTTAGACAGAAAAAAACTAGAGGATTGAGGTTAGGAGATCTTGAAGACCAAGGTACACACTCTGCTTGACCTATACATCGTGGATCAAACTGGCGCGTTAGATGTAGTGTTTCGAGAATTTCCGCGTTAATTCTAGAACCACTCGGCCTTCTACCGTCTCGAACACACGATATTTTGAATATAAGTGTGAGAGAGCCTATTTACTGCGCATGTCTGTGTGTGCAGGTTTGAAGTTTATCATAAGAGAACTATCCGCCCCGGTAGCTGAGTGGTCAGCGTGGCAGACTGTCAATCCTAAGGGCCCGGGTTCGATTCCCGGCTGGGTCGGAAATTTTCTCCGCTCAGGGACTGGGTATTGTGTTGTCCTAATCATCATCATTTCATCCCCATCGACACGCAAGTCGCCGAAGTCGCGTCGACTCGAAAGACCTGCACCAGGCGAACGGTCTACCCGACGGGAGGCCCTAGCCACACGACATTTCCATTTTATGAGACAACTGAAGACGCGACGGTCGAGCGGCACCGACAAGTGTTTGTCGGTCACACCATGGAAGCCGTAGTGAAAGAACAGGGAATGTTTATGTATTCTGTGCTGTTTTATAACTTTGACAATTCTAGTGGAAAAAAGAACAGATGAAATATTGTTAATTAATGTTCGTTTTGGACACGGAGAGAATAAGACGTGTATTGAGATTCACATGTAGAAAGGACAAGGTTATCAAGCCAACCTTACCTTATATGTAAATCTACTTTGTTTCTAACCATAGGAAACACGAAGAGACTTACTTGATAGTATTTGTTTATGTGGACACTGAGATTTGTAAAAGTTTGATGTTCAAATATACGTCGTTTAGTGAAGCAAAAAGATTTGTAAACGTTTGATGTTCAAATATACGTTGTTGAGTGAAGCAAAAGAAACTGCGTGCGCCTGCTTAATTTTATAAGTAGAAAGAGTCTTGAGAAATTCCTGTTCCTAGCAAATATACTTCGGAGAAGAAGAGAAAAGAAGGTTAGAGAAGCAAGCTAACCAGCAAGGAAAGTCGACTGACAATCTCAAGTAAGTCGTATCGTTAAAGACGTGGGAGTTTACACACATACGTCACCACTTTAAGTCGTCCAAAGCGTTAGAATGCCTCGTACTGCGCCGGCTTAAGGTACGTTGTCCAAGACGCGACGCACACTAGCGACTGCGACGGGTCGCTACGTGACGTCAGAAGTTGTCCGCTGGCGCATGCGCAGTTCGAGTTTGGGATGCGACGCGCGACTGTTGCGGCAGCTGTCGCAGCACTGCACCAGTGAGCAGTGTTGCGACGGAAGTCGCACGACACAAAGACGTGCGGCTGCGAGAAAGATGTCGAGCCAGTCAAGGAAAACTGAAATGAGCCACTCACAGGATGTGATGCTCTGTGAGCTGGTCTCGCAACAGCCTTGCCTTTACGATTTGAAGAACCCTAAATATAGACACACTATGTTCAGAGACAGAATTTGGGAAGAAATTGGTGCACAGTTGAAACTGGCAGGTGAGTGAAATATATAATATTTTCCCATTAATGCAAATTTTTCAGGCCTGTTATGAAAATCAGTATAATCCATGCAGATGTAGAATTAGAATGATGAAAATGAACTTGAAGGTCAATTTTCGCATTACTCTTTTTTGTGACGATAAAAATTGAAAACGGCAAATACATTATAAAATGAACAATCTAAAGTACAACGAGAAAGTTACATTTTACAATACCTTCACTTTGAAAGTAAACGGTAGATTGGTGTCTTGATGATACCTTCTAGTTGTGAAAAACCACCACCAGATTGTTGTACAGCTTTATGTAATCAATAGATGTTCGTTTTTGAGAAAGGCGTTTCTCAACAGATTGCGCAAACAGTATGCTGCAATAAGTAATTTGTCACATTCACTTCAATTCATTGGTAGAAGATGGTGCTCAAAAAACTTGTGCCAAAAGTGCACTACTGTTTTACAAGGCCCTTCTGGTCTGACACAGTTCACAATTGAAATTCGTCTTTTGTAAATCCTGGAGTCATCTTTTGAGTGCAGCTTGGCAAGATTAAATGTTGATGTCATCCATAACGATGTATGCTGTCAGAATACAAGAATATGGAAGTTCATTTCGATGGGAATAAAGATTCAGTCGGCTATGAAAGTTGCCTTAGCTTGTTCCAAAAGTTTCTGCATGGGAGAAACTGACAAGTATAATTTGGGGAAATTTTGTGAACAAGCATGGAAATTATTTCTTCCACATTTCTGCCAGTGTATACTGTAGACGTTCAGAATCAAAATTCTAGAGATGTTTAAGGTGTAACCCTATCTTGTTGTCAAGAACTTTAAACAATGCAATGAAGCTAGCGTGCGCTTATTGTTAATAAACTTATCTTTCATTGGAATTTTGGGTGAAATGTGCAAAAACAGATGGAGGAATATTCGGGACTCGTATCAGAGAAATAAACGAGAAAGAAAGCTTGGAACAGGTTCAGATGCCTCAGCAAAACCAAGAAAATGGGTTCTGCTTGATCACTTGGCTTTAAGAAACCTACGTTTCGTGGCATTTTAAATGAAATTGTCAAGAGCATATGGAGGAAATATTAGTAACTCATACCGGAGGAATATGACATAAAATGGTTTCATTAGGTCCAAATGCGTCAGCGAAACAAAACAAATGCATTCTCTATCGTGTGATGACCACACGATTCTCGTTGCGCGTCGACAGAACTGGCGGCTAGTCGCGACGCTCCCGGAGATATATGAGCCCAAATCTCGGAAACGGAGATCGATATCAATCTGATCTCAACTTAAAAAATAATTTCGATATGTTAGCTTCTTTTCATCGGCAACGATGTATGACCTAACGTGAACCATACGTAAAGTAGCCAGCGACCACATTTTTCACTGTACACAATTCAAATTTTATGCAGTAGGTTACTTGTAAATTAAGTATCGGGATAACTGTGACGAATATCGGAAAAATAGACACCTCATTATCAAGCTGTGATGTGAAACTGTAAGATACGCAAACATCAATTTTTTGTGCCTTTTACTTTCCTCACAATTGATTGAGAAGTAATATACAGCGAAAAAAACACGCAAAACCGGAAGAGATACTTTTCAATTTTTTAAAGTAAAAGGAGAATCTGTATCGAAAAACTAACTCTGGGAGCCGATGTAACTTTGTTGCATTAACATACAGTATTTTTTACAGCAAGAAAATCGGAATTCTTATTTTTCTTATGTATTTGAATCCGCCGCCGCCGACCGGAGCTTGGGAAACGGCGACGACTCCAGTCGTGTTGCGGCCGTGTAGCCGTCTGCCAGGGTGGGGAAAGAGGAGGGGGCAGCGTCGCAGTCGCATCCAACTGTCGCGTCTTGCACAACGTAACTTTAAGCGACACATCTGTCGCTTGCGGCCCGAGGTGAGAGAGGCGCCAGAAATACAACAATCGTAAGATTCGATAACAATAGAAGTTGCATTGTTGAATTAAAATTTGTACCACGGCCGGTACTTGAACTCGGTTCTCCTGCTTGCCAGGCAAATATGGTATCAACTAAACACACTGACATTATGGCTAAGTTAGCTACCCAGATTACCCCGTCCGAAGCCCCCCACCCTCCCCAACAGGAAGCCTTGGCACACATTTTAATTCATTACTTCAGCTTCTATCCTTATCGAAGATAAAGCTGAGACTCAGCATGTCTCTAGGAAAATGTAATTCCATCAGGTCAGCTGTAAGATGTCTATGCAGGACATATCACAGTTAGCAGCGGCTGTTTGGGGCACCAAGTTGAAGTTGGCGCCATATGTGCTGAAGTGCAAGATTTTTATGCAACGTGTATTACAATTAGTAGCCAAAACTATTCTGGGCGAAAGTATACGATGGAAAAGGGGGCGTCAAATGACAAGCCGTTTGTGCGGAAAAATATTCTCCAACCGGCCATGGTCATATGAGCAGCAAAATGTTCGTGTGTCCCATCATGCATCTACCACACTCCATGACCACGAACAACGGCCATGAAATTTTAGCCAAATCAGATGAAGACTTTACTGCAAAGTTTACATTTCGAATGCATTTACTCTAACTTGGGTAGAATTTCATACTGCAGTGAACAGCAGTTCGTAACCACACATTTACAGTTATTTTCCAAATGGCTCGCTTGTGGTTTCACATCTACTGAAGCGTTTCTCCTATTATTGTATACTTTAACCCGCGTAATTTTCTCTGTTATTTATGATACATCCTGTACAAGCTGAGTTAGATTCATACCGCAAGAATAGCAAGTCACGTAAAGTTTTTGTGGCTCAAAAGATGTGGGGTGTCAGTGTGTCACAGACAACAAAATAGCTGAGACGAAACAGAAGGACAATCGATTCGGTTGAATTATAGTTAGTGCTGTTTTTGCGAACCTGTTTTCATTTTCCTTTCACCTAATTTCTTCTTCAGCCTGAGCGCCTTTACAGTAGGTTCGTTTATGACCAATCAATGCATTTCTGTGAAGGTCAGCGCCCTGAGATACAACCATGTCCTGATTTATTCCCGCTGAATATTGCCATGACATGATTCCAGTTTCAATCATGAACCAGGCTCTCCAGCTCGATGGTGCGCGGCGTTTCATTCGTGCAACACAGTCCTATGGATAATGACTCTATATTTTATACTATCCCGAAGTCTAAACCTCATACATAATACGACACATTTTACTTTTTAACGTAAGCCGTAATTAATCGTGAGACTACCTGTACAAGTTAGGGACTAAAAGACAGGCAACTATCAGTTCCGCTTGCTCGTAATTCGATCGATGGTAACAATCTGCAAAGTGGTTAGCGTACACATCCTAATTAGCGAAAACAAGAGTAAGAATACCTTTTAGCGAAATAAAATTTTGTTAGAAGTGAGCTTCACGTTTTATATATACGTAAACTAATGAGCTTCTTTTTTTCCTTTAAAAAAAAAAAATAGGGCATGGGTACACATTGCTGAAAAGGCGCCTTACAGTTCGTCAATGCTACGACCTACATGCGACATTAAAGCGTTCCAGAGTCTAGCCCTGAAATAAACTAATGCCAAAGTTACACTGATTGGTCAAAATATTACCACCACCCGTTTGATATTATTGTTCCATCACTGGGATCCGAGATGTGTTAGTCGGTTTCAGGTGGATTTTGTAGCCAAGAGTTTCATGACTCTCAGATGATTGTAGCACGATTCTGGCCTAGTGACACGGGCTGTTATCCCGCCGAAAGACGCCATCGCTGTCGAGGAAGACATCAAGCATGAAGGGATACAAGTTGTCCGCAATAATGTTCTCGTATTCCACAGTTGTCATGGTGCCTTTGATTATTACGACAGATACCAAGCAAGGCGATGTGAATGTCACCTGCAGTATACGAGGGGAGTTCGACAAGTAGTGCTATACATTTTCTTCTGAAAGCAGGTTGGTTTTATTCAGGATTCCAATACGCCATATTTTTCTCTACTCTTTTGGCTACAAAACTCTATTTTTAACGCAATCTTCGTTCGAAGCGACGGTCTTACGCCACCTTACTGGGAGGACCTTTATGCCAACACTATACTGTCGGTTCTTGCAGGGAATTGCTGCCCGACCCTTGCTTGACGTGTTCTACACTTAGGAGGAATAAAGTAAAGAACGGAAGGACAGAGTTTATTAATTCCAAGACGTAAGGCTACTCTCCACGTTGTAATTCAAGGATAACTTGATTGAATCGTTAGCTTCCTTACAGAATTACAATATGAGTCGGAAACGACGCCAGAAAAATTCGTACGACGGTGCAGAGAGTAGTCGAACAGAACATCGGATATGAATTTAAATATAAGAGTAACGGTGCACTTGGAGAAAAGAATCGCACGCGCAACGCAGCGCTCCTGGTGTAGTGATGGGGAGCTCGTGAATGAGTCGTTCAAATGAACGCTTCACTCCAGTGAAGTGTGAACTAACCACTCAATTTCAATGAACTGGTACTTCAAACTCTTAACAGATAGCACACTCCACACTTTTTCTAGTTCACTCACTCTCTTCCCCTCTCCCTCTCCCACTACATCGCCGCTACGTCACTCATCCTCCCTTCACTTCAGTCCTCCCTCTACTCAAGGTCCGTAAAAAAATACCTCTACTGCCTGTCGACGAATCGCGCGGTGTTTGTGGCGAACGATAAGTTTACGAGGGGTTGCGGAAGTTAGGGGCGAGGCGAAAGCAGCGTCAGTTGCCTCCTGCAGTGCTGACATCATTACCCGTGACTATTTGTGCAGTTAAACTTCGCGTCCACGGGTAGGCTATCGTTGGCAGCGCTTGCAGACAGATGAATATTAAAGATACAAACGAAGAGGCTGGCTGTGTGAGCACGCACAGCCAACATGAAAATAAAAGGTTTGTTAATAACACTGAAAGCGGGATTTTACCTGAAATCGTGCCAATGATTACAGGTGACAGTTTACGTTTTGAAGCTAGAGGGTTATTATTCTCAACAAAAATAAAATCTACAGGAAAACTTCTGAATAATTACTTAATGTAGGTATATAGACTTTGTGGCAGTGGTAAACAAACTCATTCTATTTTGGATTAAATTTTTAAAGGTACATAAAATTGGACTGCATTACGTTGGTAGCCCTAGTTTTCAGTCGATTAATACAACAAATAATGTTTCATTTGGCAGATAAAGACTTTTTTGGGCGCTTCATGAGAAAATGTCGAGCAAGATTAAATATAATACCTTCTTTATATGTGTCAGGCTTCTCTGTTTATCTTTCCTTTGTCCCCTTCGACCATGCTCTATTTAACTCACTGTCAGACGCTGTAAGAGCGTGAAACGTTGCGTGCACGTTACTGCATAGTTCGGCCATTTGTTGGTAAAATTATGAAGTATTACGAAGCTTTATTGTAAGAGCGAGGCGAAGCGAGCGTAGCCGCGGCTGAGCGGCGAACTGGGCAACTTCGCTATGCTTCCGTACTTCATGAACGAACTACTTCATTTGAACGCTTCACGGCAAAGAGTGAAATGAGTGAAGTAGTTCACGGGAATGAACGAGTTCGACCCATCTCTATCCTGGTGGCCAGGCGCGGAAGTACTGGATCGCGATTCACTTCCTATGCACTCACGACACAGCAGTTTCACTGCACAGCACTGCACTTCGCGCGTGCGCGTGGAGGCTGGCGCATAGGGCGCTGCAATACCACTCTACTGGTCGATGTCACAGCCAACGTTTTGCAGCATCACCAACGACCCCGTCACCCACGTACTGTTTCGCGCGCAGTGCATCTTTCATTGGGCTAAACAGATGAATGTCGGCAGGTATGAGACCCGTGCTGTAGTGTGGAGAGGATTTGTGAGCTCCTCTCGGTTGCGCGGGCTTGTGTGATCCCTTGTCTTGTCATGGAGTAGGTGGTTGATTGTGACCCGTCAGTCATCTCGAATGAGAGTGCCCGCACGTTCCAACATTGCAAGAGTCACAGATGGCGGCCGGCAGGGGTGCGGCAGAACGGACAGGTTTGCGCGACATTGTTGCGATGATGACATACGCCTCACTGCATTTCTGTTCACTGCCAGGTCTCTGTAGCCATCCAGCAAGCAGCTATGAAAATCTGCGATACTCTGGTTTCCCGCCAAAAGAACCTTAATGACAGCTCTCTGCCTGGAACACACTGCCGTGAAGGATGCTATTTTGAACGCTACGTATTTCTGCACCACCTATCAGAACTTCCTGAAACTATAGAGGCTCAAGCGGGAATATTCCACTATGTCCAACAACAAATTCCGCATTTGTTCAACCGAAATCGGCTGTGAAAAAAATGTGTTGCACTATTTATTGAATGTGCCTCGTAAAGCTGCCTCCCACCGACCCACCTCCTTGACGCGGCAGCAGTTCGTTTGGATGACGACGCATCAAGACACGACCTTCGACCTGGTGTGACAAGAAACGTGATTCATCCGACCGGGCGACATGTTTACGTTGATCTACAATTCAATCCCGATGATTCCTTGCTCACAATAATTGTAACTGACAAAGACATTGGGCCAACACGGGAACATTTTAGGGAGAATCTGCTGCGGAGCCCTATATTCAACAGTATGTGTGCTACGTAGCACTAACGCATGCACCAGCACTCCACTCTGTTGCCTGACCTGGCCACAGTTCACCGCCTTTACAGAGCGGACAAGCCTTCGACCTCTGCGTTTTGTGTTGTGGAGTGGACTTTCTACACATGGTTTCACTGCTGTTCAATTACTTTCCTTAGATGCTCAACACATTAGTACGCGAATAACCTGCCAGCTTCGTTGTTTCTGAAATGCTCGTTCACATGCGCCGGGCCATATCAATTTGCCCATTATCAAAGTCGCTATTTGGTGTGTTTCATCATTTGTGGATTGTATCATCCCTAGAATGATTCCTCATTCGTCTCACTTCTCTTTATATACCTTCCTTTGAGCGTTACCTGTCCGCAAATCTACCAGGCGTCATGCAGTCCTGCCTTGGGCATTGGCCACAATGTTTCTGTTCATCTGTGTAGAAATTCGCGTTACGCGTGTCTCGTCGTCTGCACAAGGTCTTTATGGACATCATATCCCAGTGTCGACTTCCCGGATTTTCCTAATGATACTTTCATGGTCATTGTTAAACTTTTCTTAGTAAATTCTTTGTTGCGAGACACCTGACTGACTATGAGTCTGAGGATCAGTAAGGAGTTTCCACTGAGCATTCGAGTACAGTATGAAGACGTTCACAAAGAGGACGCTGAAAGTGTTAAATTCTTGGGACAATTACTCGGTACCTTAATAAATCCAGATGGAAGAGACACAAAAAAACCTACTGAAACGCTTAAACAAATCATTGTTCATAATGGGAATGTAACTAGAGGCGGTGATTTAATATCAAAAAGTAAAAAATCTAGCGTGCCGTGTTTAATTTGTTTTCATGTTTTGTCCTAAATCAGCAAGCCAAACTAAAGTTTTCCGTGCTGAAAAATATTTAATGAGAATTATTGTGGTGTGTCTGATACGTGGCAGGGTTGAGTATGACACACTGAGGTGACAAAAGTCGGGGGACATCTTCTAATATCGTGCCGAACCTCCATCCCGCCGAAGCGCAGGTACTCGACGTAGCATGAGCTCAACAAGTTGTTGGAAGTCTCCTGCAGGAATACCGGGCCATGCTGTCTCTGTAACAGTCCAATAACTGCGAAAGGATTTTGTGCACAAACAGACCTCACGATTGTGTCCCATAAGTGTTCCGATGGGACTCACGTCGCGCGATCTGGGTGGCCAAATCATTCGCTCGAACGGCCCACAATGTCCTTCACACCACCTTCACACCAATCGCGAACAACTGCGGTCCGGTGACATGGTGCGTTTCCATCAATAAACATTCCATCGTTGTTTGGGAACATGATGTACATGAATTGATGTAAACGGTCTCCACGTAGCCGAACATAACCATTTCCCATCAATGGTCGGTTCAGTTGGACCAGAGCACCCAATCCATTCCATGTAAACATATGCCACACCATTATAGAGCCACTATCAGCTTGCGCAATGCCTTATTGACAACTTGGATACATGGCTTCGTGGCGTCTATGCCATACTCGAATCTTACCATCAGCTCTCACCAACTGAAATCGGGACTCATCTGATCAGGCCACGGTTTTCCATCGTCTAGGGCTCAATCGATATGGTCACGAGTCCAGGAGAGGCGCTGCAGGCGATGTCGTGCTGTTAGCGAAGGCACCCGCGTAGGTCATCTGCTGCCATAGGCATTAACGCCAGATTTCGCCGTACTGTCCTAACGGATACGTTCGTCGTAAGTCCCAGACTGATTTCTGCAGTTGTTTTACGCATTGTTGCTTGTGTGTTAGCACTGACAACAGCACTCGCGACGGTCGTCGCTCCAAAGCACATTAACGACGAATTTCTCCGTAATGTCCTAACAGATACGTTCACCGTACGTCCCACACTGATTTCTGCGCTTGTTTCACGTAATGTTGCTTGTCTGACAGCACTGATAACTCTAAGCAAATGTCGCTGTTCTCGGTCGTTAAGTGAAGGCCGTCGGCCATTGCGTTGTCCGTGGTGAGAGGTTATGCCTGAAATCTGGTACTGTCGCACACTCTTGACACTGAGCATGTCTAAATATTGAATTCACTGACGATTTCCGAAATGGGATGTCCCAGGCGTCTAGCTCCAACCATTCCGCGATCAAAGTCTGTTAATTTCGGTCATGCGGCCATAATCACGTCGGAAACGTTTTCACTTGAACCACCTGAGTATAAATGACAGCTCCGCTAGTGCACTCCCCTTTCATATCTAGTACACGCGATACTATTGCCATCTTGTGCATATCGCTATTCCATGACTTTTGTCACCTCAGTGTATTTGACGACATTTTCTGAAGTGATTCTTTGTGTGTTCCTGACTAGGATTATGGCAGGCTTCCAAGACGCGTAATTTTCAGTTGATGTGGATAAGTAAAGTGCTCTCTAGAGAGACATTTCATTGCACATGTAACAATAAGACCTTACTTGCTGCCACCACATTTGAATCGTGCTCATTATCGGCAGAAATTTCTAGTGGTACTCTCTCTCATTCTCCGCGAGAGAACGTCGTCTTAACGTGACGGTGCACAGTCCTACTTTGGTATTAATATCCATGGGCAGCTGAACAGCAGAAATCCTCACTGTTGGACTGAAAGTCAGTATCCTATCCCCGGATAGCACATTCATCGGATTTTGCACCTATATATTTCTCCCTAAAGCGTAATTTGTAATCGTTATACTCGAATAGTCAGTATGGAGCGAATAGCACGTCGTCCCTACGGTCTTATCTGGTTATCTCATTGTAAAGCAGAGAACAGGGATATGTAAGGGTATGCTGTAAAGTGTCAAGCGTCATCGAAAGGCATGCGTTGAGACTGATGGACGCCACTTTGAACAGCTGTTTGCTTTCTAAGTCGTTGCTACAAGATGTAAGGTTCTGGCGTCCATTAAAATATAAATATTCATTTCCAGTCTTCAGTACTCCGTTTTCGATTGTCTGCGATCAGTAGAGATTCGTTCTATCGTAATTAATCTTCAGGCCTATTGTAACCCTCTCTGTATAACTCCTCCATCGTCTTCTGATGTCCTTCTAGATCCGGAGCAAACAAAGCAATGTCGTCTGGTACAGATCCTTTCACACTTATGCCCCCTTCATCATAGATCAATGACTTGAAGACCTCTTCCAAGGCTGTAAAAAACGTAGAGATGAGTTCAGCACAATGGAGCATCTTCAAGTTGTCAACGAAGTTAAAGGAAGAAACAGTTTATACCAGTTACCATTCTCCTTGGGGTTTATAGACTACGAGAGAGTGTTTCACTCCGGCAAAATAAAACCCGTGCAAACAGCACTTGAAAATCAACGAACAGAATTTACCTACATCAGTTCCTTGAAGAATTTATATAACGAGGCTGCAGCTCACATTCGATTACATCATTGCACATTCGATTACATCATTAAAGTACAGACTGAGAAGACTGAAACGAGGGGGGCGGGGGAGTGGCTCTATTTCACCAAGAACGTATCAAGTTAAAATTATGCTACGTTTTCAGGTTATGGTTCCTTGGCGATGCAAAAAAATGAAGCTTCTAAGTCAGTGAAAGCAAAAGATATGGCCATTTATGTCATATATTCTGATATACTCAATGTACAGTGTACTTCCCGTTGGTCTACAATCATCAAATTTGGCAAGAAGCCAGGTTTCATCATACAAGTAAAGGAGAAAATCCAAAAATTGTTACTTTGTAGTTATATCACACGATAAAAGTATTTCTTTTGACCTTTCTCATCCAATTTCAAACTTGAAATAATACATTCCCGAAAGTCTTGGAATCCCTGGATTCGATATCTTGCCAGTATCAATGTCGATAAAAGGCAAAAATCGTTGAGCTCATCGGTTCCAGGAATTGATCAACTGTCTACGTACTTAATTAAGTTTGTGCGAAACCCTCAGTGTGCCAGTCCCATTCGCATCTGGCCAATTTTATCCCGCTGTCTGGTTCTGATATGAGTGCTGTGATGATAGAAGAGTAGCAAATATTAATGATGAAGTAGCAAGAACAGTAGACGAATTTTTGTACTTATAAAAACTGAGAATACAAATAGATCGACACTTTAACAAATATGAGGCTAGAAATACCTCAAAGTTCATTTGAGAATCTTAATGCTATATTCAGAAGTAAGTTTCCAACGTACCTTAAACGGCAGGTCTATAACGTATGGAACTGAAACGTTAAATGCGTAGACAAAACTTACGGGTTGGCCAACGAGCACTGGTCATTAAAAAAAAAAAAAAAAAAAAAAAAGTAACAAATGACTGCTATGTAACTGGAATGGGGCCGGGTTCGGAATGTAGTAAGACGAAAGAAAGGAAAGGGAAACTCACTGAGGATGAACTGATTAGAAAAAAAAAGCAGTGGGACAAACTTGGATGCGAGAAGTTGAAGATCATAATGTATGGATGATAAACGATTGTGACCAACAACTGCGTAAGTCATTAGGGGCAGTCTGTGTGGAGACTACAGAGGTTACTGGTCATGATCGGCGCTATCTTCGAACATTATGGGAAGCACGGGTAGCAACGACCAACGTGGAAACACGAGCGCGATCGGACGGAGGCAGAGAATTGAGCTGTGAGGAGGCAGAGCTACAGAGTACCGGATGGAGCGGCGTGGCGCGTAGGAGGCGGCCAGATAACGAAGGCGGTGCTGGCCAGGGCAACAGGCCTTTGTCCGCGCTCCGTGTCACTGCTGCCAGCGTGGAGCCGCTCCCAAAAGGACAGCCGCGGCACTGCAAGGACGTTATTGTAGGACTAAAAAGAGGCTCGTCCTAATTACATTGCTGTTTATTAAAACTGAAACACCAGGAAAAATTGCAAATGGCCGGATTTTTCACCATGTGTGTATATAGGGTGATCAGAAACACCCTGGAAAGGGTGTTTTAGGGCAGGTTGTGTTGAGAAATAATTCGGTACGTTGCGCCGTTTCCGAGTTATTTAGCACTGACGTTACCTTATAAGGCCGTTCCGCGCATAAATTCAAGAGGCTCGCCAGAGACGATGTCGCCAAACGTGTTCTTCACTTGGTTTCCTAAAATCCAACAAGAGAGCGATATGAAAACTGGAAGTGGGACGGTAGTAAGAGTTGGATCCGAGCCAAATGGCTGCGTAGTATCGTGCGCTGACATCTACTCTATGAGAACAACTGACACTAACTGTATCTGGCGGGCCACTTGAATTTGCGAGCGCAAAAGTCTGATCGGCTAATTTCAATCCTAATTAACCCGGAAACGGCGCAACATACCGATTTTTTTCTTAACAGTTATTTCTCAACACAACCTACCCAGCAACTCCCTGCCGGTCGCGGTGGTCTAGCGGTTCTAGGCGCGCAGTCCGGAACTGCGCGACTGCTACGGTCGTAGGTTCGAATCCTGCCTCGGGCATGGATGTGTGTGATGTCCTTAGGTTAGTCAGGTTTAAGTAGTTCTAAGTTCTAGGGGACTGATGACCACAGTAGTTAAGTCCCATAGTGCTCAGAGCCATCTGAACCATTTTTTTAGCAACTCCCTTACGAGCTTTTCAGATTCTATCTGACCACCCTGTGTAGTGCTTTAGGTAGAAAATACACGGCCTGTAAATTAAAAAAAAATGTGAAGCAAACAAAAGGAGGAGGGGGAAACGAAATGAAACTTCACGATCTGATAGAGTATGTGATTTACTTCAATCATTACAAAGTCGAGTCAAATTTGTAAAGAACTTGACTGTATGAACTCACGTATCACTATGACGCTGTAGCCAAGATGCATGCACTGATTCGCTGGGAAGGGTGTCATACAGCACCTTTCCTGAGGCAAGATGCCCCACATCTCTTGCATGTGTTATTTGATATTCGGATATAGACTGGGGCAAATAAAAGAGGTCCGGAGAACAGATCCCAGGGTGCAAAGAAACACGGCAGAGGAAAGCAAATACAATACTAACCTGACTATACCGGATGTTGAAAGAGACCACCATTCATCTGTTGGCACTTTGAGGCCCTGGCCAGCACGTTACTGAAGGCGGATCGTAGTTGGGCGGCTGGAATTTCTGCAATCTCATCCGAAATGTTCTTGAAGACTATGAGGGTTGTTGCGATCACCTTAGACTTGAGGGATTCCCACACCTGTGTGGCCGGGTAGTGCCACGACCAATCTGATCTCTGCTAACAACTTTGTCAGGCCTGAAAATTGTATGAATGTGCTCCAAGGTTCGGCTGGCTCTATGGGCAGTTGCTCCATCCTGATAGAAGTAATTGCAGGTCTTTTTCCCCTCCGTTAATGCTGCAACAAATGGTTTAAAAATGTTGCCAATATAAAGCGCCGAAGTCAGCGTCTGATCAAAGAAAATGGGACTAATAATGTGGCGTGCAGACACAGCACACCAAACCCCAATCTTCTGATCGTGCAGTGGTATTTCGCGGAAGTTATGAGCATTTCCCGCTGCCCACAACCTTTGATTCTGTGAGTTGACATAACCACTCAGGTGAAACCAGTCTTCATCAGACATAAAAGAACAAATCCATGTCCGAGTCATTCATTGTTATCTCAGGATGCTGGAGGTGCTGAGGAGCATCTGCTGGTTTTAATGCATGAGCAACAGACACTGAGTGGGGATGCATGTGCAGCTCCAGGTGGGATATTCGTCCGTCTGATGGACGTCATATGCCGGTCACTTGCGACACGATTCGCGTTGATTTGATAGGACTCTGAAGCATTTTATGCCGAACAGCATCCACATCTTCTGGTGTGCAGGCACGTTTCTGAATGTTTTTTGACTCGCTCAAAACAGATACTGTCTGATTAAGCGTTGCATGGCACTTTTTTCTTAAATTTGACACCATTAATCTTGTCAGCAAACAAGTGACCACACCCTTTACACGACTTTGTTGTCACGTAGTTTATCACAACGAACACCCGCTGCTCCACTGTGAGTACCATCGTCCTCTCTGCACTGCTCCACAGCCCGCACTACGCTCTGAGCCAGTGTGGATCGCGTGGCTGGCGTACACGTGAAGTACGCGTCATGGGGTGTAACTGTATGCATACATTCACGTCTAACTGTACCACTCATCTGGGCCACTTTTAATTTCCCCACCCTGTACTTGCACTTTGTTGGCGTTGACGTCTCAGCTGGTACCACACAAATCTGAGGATCTAGCTGGCGATGGGAGACATCAACATCACGCAGAACGTTCGTGGAGACACGTACCATGTGAAGACGAGCATTGTCCTGTTCAAAAATGGCACCACAATACTGTTGGATGAGAGGTAACACACGAAGTCCCAGGATGTCCGTGACGTAAGCTGTACTGTCACAGTCCACTCAATCACTAGCTGCTGTCATCTAAAGTCCTAACATATGGCACCCCAAGCCAGGAGGACTGCCGCTGTGCCTCTCCAAAACATTGGAAAATGAGACCTCATCGTAAGTTGCCGCCATACTTGCTGATGATGGTAATTCAGGTTAGTGAAGAACCATAATTCATAAACGACGCCATTCACCAACAGTCCAAGTTTCCCGATCATGACACTACCCCAGTCACAACCGATTATATTGTGGTATTAATGCAGACTAGACATAGGACGGTAATTCTGTAGTCCGGTTAATGTTAGTCTCTGCTCAGTGGCGCAGGATGACACAGAATGTTGCTGCACAATATGAAAGTCCTCCCTTATGGTGGGCAGTTGTGCTCGAGCGGATCCCTGATGACGGCTGCCTTCATGTTCCCATGCAGTGCGACATTGCGACACCACCACATGCTAATGCCCCACAAATCTGGATATTGCACGATTTGACCAGACGGCCAAATGGAGACCCTCAGTGAGGCCCCTTTCAAACTCTGTCAGGTGCTGGTAACACTGTCTCGCAGGGGTACACAGCATCTCTATGTCCTATACAGTAATCACTCCACTTGCTGTGCCTTTCACGCTCCTTATATAGCCTACAAGGCGTGATTGAAACATAAAACACGAACAACAATAATGTACAGGGCTATTACAAATGATTGAAGCGATTTCATAAATTCACTGTAGCTCCATTCATTGACATATGGTCACGACACACTACAGATACGTAGAAAAACTCATAAAGTTTTGTTCGGCTGAAGCCGCACTTCAGGTTTCTGCCGCCAGAGCGCTCGAGAGCGCAGTGAGACAAAATGGCGACAGGAGCCGAGAAAGCGTATGTCGTGCTTGAAATGCACTCACATTAATCAGTCATAACAGTGCAACAACATTTCAGGACGAAGTTCAACAAAGATCCACCAACTGCTAACTCCATTTGGCGATGGTATGCGCAGTTTAAAGCTTCTGGATGCCTCTGTAAGGGGAAATCAACGGGTCGGCCTGCAGTGAGCGAAGAAACGGTTGAACGCGTGCGGGAAAGTTTCACGCGTAGCCCGCGGAAGTCGACGAATAAAGCAAGCAGGGAGCTAAACGTACCACAGCCGACGGTTTGGAAAATCTTACGGAAAAGGCTAAAGCAGAAGCATTTCTTAAACAAGAGATTGGAAAACCGATGGATCGGTCGTGGTGGAGATCATGATCAACAATTCATGTCATGGCCTCCACGCTCTCCTGACTTAACCCCATGCGATTTCTTTCTGTGGGGTTATGTGAAAGATTCAGTGTTTAAACCTCCTCTACCAAGAAACGTGCCAGAAGTGTGAGCTCGCATCAACGATGCTTTCGAACTCATTGATGGGGACATGCTGCGCCGAGTGTGGGAGGAACTTGATTATCGGCTTGATGTCTGCCGAATCACTAAAGGGGCACATATCGAACATTTGTGAATGCCTAAAAAAACTTTTTGATTTTTTGTATGTGTGTGCAAAGCATTGTGAAAATATCTCAAATAATAAAGTTATTGTAGAGCTGTGAAATCGCTTCAATCATTTGTAATAACCCTGTACTTTGGTGGCCATTCTACCTGTCACAGAGAATTGCAACCATAATAATTTACATAATCGCCGTAGCTGTGCATGTGTACTGCGTTACACTGACATCCGACCATGTCTTCTGGATGCTTCCCTTTTTTTGTCATGCATCTGCAGGTGATTTGGAAGTTTGCAGGGCGTGAAATTTAGTGTACAAAGAAGCGACTACCATCAGCAGCAATGCCTTCAGCTTTGCATCGAGTCAGACTAAGGTTGGGCGACAGATACAGGTACACCATGCTGTACTGTTTCAACTCTACGCCAGAGTTCAGCGATCATGGTGGCTGGCGAATGGTGGCATGCCATTCCCTCACCGACCCATAACCAGATGTTTTCAGTGGGTGGAGAACGTGCTGGCCAGGGCACTGGTCAAAAACGCTGTTTGCCGAGGTAGATCAAGACAACACGGGTAACATGTAGACTTCTGTTATCTTGTTGGAAGATAATGTGACGGAGACGAAGACATAGAACAGCCACTAGCCCTAACAAGTCAGATACATAAAGGCTGCTGATAAAATTATTCGCTATCCATATAAGCGTCGTACGTGTTGCGTACCCAGTGGATCGGTTACCATCACGCAAAGTGCTGGGCATGCCTGACAATGACGAATGCAATCTGCCAACGTTAGTTCTGCTCGGAGCCTCCACACAATCATAAATCCATCGTGATGCTGTAAGCAGGACCGAAGTCGTCTGAAGAGACGACAATGGCGCCACAACTGTGTCCAGTGTTGCCGGCCGCACTACTGTCGTGCCTCTCTCTGCTGCCGCGTTGAGTAAAGCCGCAGTAATGGTTGCCCTGCTGACACTCCCTAGTGCTCCTAACATCGTCGCATTGGACACTTGTCTTGCTGCGGACGAACTCGTTGCTGACTCAAGGTACGTGCCGCGCGGTGTGGCTGCGCGGTCTCAGGCGACTTGTCACGGCTCGCGCGGCTCCCCCCGTCGGAGGTTCGAGTCCTCGCTCGGGCTTGGATGTGTGGTTGTCCTTACCATAAGTTAGTTTAAGTTAGATTAAGTAGTGTGTAAGCTTTTGGACCGATGACCTCAGCAGTTTGGTCCCATAGAACTTACCACAAATTTCTTTTGTGCGACTCTGCACATCTGAGCGAACAAAACGCCATCCCTCTCACGCGAAAGTAGGGCGGGGCCCCTGATATCTTGCATAACGTTGAGTGTGGCCCAGAACGTATTCATTTCAAAAAAATGGTTGAAATGGCTCTGAGCACTATGCGACTTAACTTCTGAGGTCATCGGTCCCCTAGAATTTAGAACTAATTCAACCTAACTAACCTAAGGACATCACACACATCCATGCCCGAGGCGGGATTCGAACTTGCCACCGTAGCGGTCGCTCGTCTCCAGACTGTAGCGCCTAGAACCGCACGGCGACTTCGGCCGGCTATTCATTTCACATTCACATTACAGTCGGTGTATCCCCACCAACGTAAGCATATCGCTGAAGGATAAACAGCAGTTCGATAGGCCATGATCTTGTCACTGTAGAATTCCGAGACCTGCTGGTACAGGCTTTTCCCTCTTACAGGTGGCATGACACTATCTTCTCACTAACAAGCAACATTCAAATATGATTTCTGAATGAGAAATCTTCTGCGAAATCTTTCCGTATAGATGGTGAACATTAATATAACTGACAAGCTGCAGCGACAGATTCCTGACTGAAAATGGAGGAAAAAAGGTCCAAAGACCATGCGTCCGAAAATGGATGGTGTGCGTTCAATGACAACAAATCGTCCCAGGGTTGCATTGCACCAACGTCAAAAGAGATGTTCAAAGTGGCCTCCATGGTAGCAGTTGTCATGTAGGATACACCATGTTGGCGGGCCAATTGCCTGGAACTTGTACTACGGTTCGTCTCAGTATTCTGTAGAACCCGGTCCTCCAAATCTGGCGTATGCACTGTCTGCAGCCTCCCTGTTCGTCTGTCTGAAAGGACACGTAATCACACAGATGCCAAAAAAGCGCTAGAAACGTTGTGTGATGTATAGCAGTGCTGCCTCTAGACCGTTTCCATGTGCTTGGTCGTACACAAACACCATCTCGGCTTGTTCCCGACATGAGTACCGGACCATTCCGCTGCTTACAGGTCGCTGCGTCAATCACACAGCCTGCAATACACGGTACGTGGTTAAAGGAACGTTCGTCCGTCAGCGCCATCTACCGTGGCAAAGATGCGTTTCCAGACACATGTTCACAGGACCTTTGTTCCTCCATTTCCAAGTCAGGAACCCGTCTCTGCAGTTTGTCAGTTATATTAGCGTTCACCCTGTATACATAATGTAAATGACGTTACTTCTACCTACCTACGAGGAGGACACGTCAAGCGCCATAACCCAGCTTCCGAGAAACTTCGCTCAGTGGAAGAGGAGTCAAAATAAGCGAACACATGTGTTGGCTTATCCGCAGATACTCGACTGTTCCTGAAAAATTGACAATGTTTTTGAGATATTTTCGAGGTACTTTTTGTGTCCTACGCGGCGCGATATCCTCAGAAGAAATGGTGGCAGAGTGGTTTGCGCCCCTTCTTCGAAACCCGACTATTACTTTTATGTTTGTTTTTCATTTATATATCCTTGTCTGCAGCAGAGTACCAGACGAATGTTTTCTAGTGTATATTGATGTAACTTTGTCCTTATTCGTCTACTAATTGTACGTCAGATGAATGAAATAAAAAACGAAAAGAATAAGAAAATTATTTGAAATTGTTTTCGATGAAATTCCTGTAGTGTGATTCATAATCGATTCCAAACGCCAGTTTTCTGAAAAGTGATCCGTTATACATGATTTGTAGCGAAATTATTGCCAAAGTGCTATGCCTTCACCAATGTTAACGACGTTTCTATCTCGAGTGAGATACATACAAAGAAATGTCATAGTGGCAAACTTGCCTTCGCGCAATGCTCATGGTGTTCGCTATATCTGTGTTTCAAATGTTTCTAGGATTGGTATCAATCAGCGGAATGCACCAAATCTTGCTGAATAATAAACATAGATAAAATATAAAAATTTATATAAGAATTGGAATGAGGATGAAATATCAGAATTTAAAAAGATTATAACCCCTAAACATACAACACACACATATATTTTATAATAAATGTGTGACACGTTGTGAAATCCAGTTGTAATTCTACAATTAATGTAACGCCCTTGTATCCCCTAATTTGATAGGAAACATTCGTGTAGTAATCTTCTACGGACATAGGTACATCAATGAAAACAATGAAAATAAAATACAATAAATTAAACAAAAACAATACGCGGTTTTCGAACAGGGGGTGCAAAATTAAGAAGCCGCGGCACTAACCACTGAGCCATTATTTCATCTGATGAAGCCGCGTGTAAAAGGCACATAAAATGCCTCGAAAGCGTGTTGAAAACTTTGACCGTCGTTTTTTCAGAAACAGTCGAGTATCTATGGATAAGTCGAGACACATTTTTGCTTATTTTGACTCCTCTTCCACTGAGCGAAGTTCCTGTCAAATGGGGTGATGGCACTTTCCGTGTTCTCCTAGTTAGTGCTAATCACTTGCATATCCAAGAATATAGTACACTTTATCCCAATCTGACATTATTAACAGGGACCACCACAGCTGTATTAAAGTGCATTTATTACGCCACGAGCGATTTCGTATAATGAACATTATTATGTTACGTGTAGCTAAATAAAATTAAAAGCTACAGTGCCTTACACGTAAGTTAGATTTCGGACCAGATTTTAAACTGTAAGACATTTGCAGGGTCAAACGTGGACTCTACTCACAAGTTATTGGTTAGGAACTGTAGCGTACAACTGAAAAAATTGCAGTGAGGTAGGTAATTAAAGAGATGGGGTACGGATGAGTTGAACGAACCAGAGTTGTTGACAGTTTCAAAGGATGCATTAGACAACCACTGAATGAAACATGGGAGAAGAATACAGTAGAAGATGAATCGGTGGCTTTGACAGATGAAATAGTGGAGGCAACAGATGATCAAATATGTAAAAAGACAAGTTCTGACGGAAATCCTTATCACAGGAGATACTGGATACAATTCATGAAAGGAGAAAATATTTTTAAAAATGTGGTAAGTGAAGCAGCTGAAGGGAATACGGATGTCTAAAAAGGGATTGACAGGAAGTGCAAAATGGCTAAGCAGGACTGGCTAGAGAGCGAATAAAGGATCTAGAAGCATATATAAGCAAGGGAAAGATATGTACCTCTTACGGGAACGTTAAAGATCCTTCGGAGAAAAAGAGAATCAGCTGCGTGAATATCTAGAGCTCAGATGGAAAACCAGTTCTAAGCGAAGATGGGGAAATTGATATGGTTCAAAAAAATGGTTCAAATGGTTCTGAGCACTATGAGACTTAACATCTTAGGTCATCAGTCCCCTAGAACTTAGAACTAATTAAACCTAACTAACCTAAGGACATCACACACATCCATGCCCGAGGCAGGATTCGAACCTGCGACCGTAGCAATCGCGCAGTTCCGGACTGAGCGCCTAGAACCGCGAGACTACCGCGGCCGGCTAATTGATATGTAGAACGAGAACATAGAGGGGCTACGCAAGGGAAAGGAACTTCAAGGCAGTATTGTGGAATGGAAAGAGGACACAGATGAAGACGAAATACGGAACTGCGAGAATAATTCGGCAGAGCACTGAAAGACCTACGTCAAATCAAGGTCCCTGGAACAGATGAGATTCCGTCTGAACTAGTGGTTTCCCTGGGAGAGCCAGCCATGTAAAAACTATTCCACGTCGTGCATGAGATGTATCAGACAGGCGAATACACTCCTGTAGTAATTCCAATTCCAAAGCAAAAAAAATTATCGAACGATAAGACGTTTAATAAGTCATGACTGGCAAATATTAACACGAATCATTTACAGAAGAATGGGGTGAAACGTCGGAGCACGCAACGCAATGCTGACCCTACGACTTCTCTTAGAAGATAGGTCAAGGAAAGGCAAGCCTACGTTTGTAGCATTTGTAGACTTAGAGAAAGCTTTTGACGATGTTGACTGGAATACGCTGTCTAAACTTCTGAAGGCAGAAGGGGTATAATACAGTACCTTACTGAAAGGCTATTTACAACTTGTGCACAAACCAGACGGCAGTTATAACAGTCAAGGGGGCCGAAAGGGAAACACTGGATGAGAAGGGAGTGAACAGGATTGTAGGCTATACCGAATTCAGTCGGGAAGAAATTTCACACAAGTAACCAAAATAAGAAAGCACTCGATGTACATATGGATAAAGAAAAACATGTGGCGGGAAATATAGAGGATAATGTGGAAGTGTTTCATTTGACACCGAAAGGACAATTATTGAACCTACTGTAAGAAATGGAAATTTACGTACATACAAAACGGTAACCAGGCTTACTGTTGAATGGCCAGAATGGATTTAACCTGAATGATTATTTTGATGTATTCAGAAATCTACTAGTTTGAGCAGCGTCGAGCATCGCAGGAGACTGGGCCTTTCTTCCGCCAAGCTCCGCCACAGAAAAACTAAAACTTCTTACAGAGAAGCCACGAGGTGGCACCACTAAGATTCCACTCCAAGAACTTGTAACTTACGGTTATGTTGAATGGCTTTGTCATGCTGGGAGAGCCTGATTTACAGATGTGATATTACTTTTTATACTGGTTTTTACACATTTAGGTGTTATTTACTTTGCCAGGCTAGTAGCTTTCTATTATTATTGTTTGTATATTTTATGTGGATTTTAAATATGAATTTTATTCCCACATATTTTATGTCAGTTGACGTTTCATTGTCAGACGCTCTTCTTGCCACATGAAGTAACTTTAATTAATGACCACGCAAACTGAATTTTTAGTATTGAAGATACGATACTTGTTACTCGTGTACCCAGGCGTCAGTGCCTTCTACTGGCCTCAGTTATTCATATAAATACGGATGTATCCAGGCCATCACTAGCACTTACTGTGTACTTACGTATATGGATGTTGACGGTGATATCAGAATACTTTTGTGTTATGTACGAGTAAGGTTGGTATGCATAACTGTTAACATGTTAATATTATTATGGTTCTTTTGTATCACTAGGTCTGAGTAGATTTTTGCTGTAGCTAAGTGAACTTAGTTGGTCATGCTACTGTTAATTTAATTGGTCACATATCTGAAGATGGCAATGGCCAAAACCGGTAATTGTGAAATGTACAATTTTTGTGATCAAGATGGATCTTTACAAATAAGGTGGAATATAAATTTAAGAGTTGGGAAGCCGTTTCTGAAGGATTTTGTCTGGAGTGTAGCATTGTATGGAAATGAAACGTGGTAGATAAACTGACCAGACAAGAAGAGAAGAGGATATTTTGAAACGTGATGCTACAGAAGAATGCCGAAGATTAGACAGTGGATGAAGTAACTAATAAGGAGGTTCCGAACAGAATCGTTGAAGAAGTAGATTTATGGAAGAACTTGACTCAAAGAAGGGATCGAGAGGTAGGATACGTTCTGAGTCCTCAAGGGATCACCAGTTTAGTATTGGAGGGAAATGTACAGGGTAAGAGCTGTAGAGATAACCAAGAGATGAATACACTAAGCAGATCCAAAAGAATGAAGACTGCAGCAGTAGTTATTCGACGATGAAGAGGGTTGCGCAGGGTAGAATAGCATGGACAACTGCGTCAAATCAGTCTTCGGACTGCTAATAAATGATACGTAACTCGGACCATCAACACTCTTCATAACAGATCATGACAGAATTATGCCAATGCCATAACTTAAAAAGTCTAAGTATCTTACGTAACATTAAAGTACATTTTGGATAATGGCGAGGACACACAACACTCTGCCGATTGCCTGCCCGAAGCACAGCGAACTTGTAGTAGTAGTAGTAGTAGAGGGGTTTGTGGGCGCACGAGAGCAAGGTCTTCAGCGCCCGTTCAGTATCATAGTGAGACGGGTGAACGAACTGTTAGGGTAGCCAACACGGGATGCTGCACACACTGGACTGCCCAGACAGGGTCGCTCAACAAAAGAGGTAAACAGAGTAAACGTTGGCCTACTGCCTGACATCTATCGAGTGAGATACATCGATTGTTGGATATCATAATCGTTACTAATAAAGATAATAACCTTAATCAAAAAAATGACGTTCAAGTTTAAAAGATACCATACAGACACAGTTGTCCAAAGAACTTGCGAAAATGCATACAAACGAAAGTAGAACAAAATAATTAGGCAGAGTAAAGGCGTTACAAATGACAGTTCTTACACAAAATTGTACCGTACTTAGACGGATGAAACAGCAAGTGACTGCAAATTATCGACGATTGCCCTTTATGATTAGAATTTTGTTAATTATAGGTCGTACTTCGGAGTCTGCGTTGCTCGAGAGTTTATAAAGTTCCTCGATAAAATCGGAAATCCGTACTGGAAACATGACTGGAATTACGTTTCACGTCTCTGGCATGAGACTGTATTACATAAAATTCTGTGATTGACTTAATCGATGTTGGCAAAATACAACTTGACAAAGTCTTATAGCCGCTAAGAGCTCTTTCACGCGGGAGGCCGTGCATCGAAATTTTGAGGGCCGAAGAGATTCGCTTTACACTGGACCTTACGCGTTCTTTTACGCGAGAAAGATAGAGCTCTGTCTTCGGCTAACTGTAGCCGCCGTTGCAGCGTGTCAAGTGCATCGCCGCAGCTCGCTTTACACAAAGCAATCAGATGAGAGCCTCAGTTCAGGCCGGGGCAGTGAGGCATTTGCCGCCAATCGTGTGTGTCACAGCTTATCATTCTCCCTGCGTAGTTTCAGTACACATTTTTTGTTGTTTCTGATAACTGTCCACTGTTTATCATTAGTGTACAGTATAGTAAAGGTTTTCTGTGCGTGTCAGATGGAGAAAATTATATTCGACATAGAAAGTTTCATTGCGGAAATGCAAAGTACGTAAATACTGTGGAACTGTTCCTTGTCTGACTGTTCTAACTACAATCATGCTCATAAATTAAGGATAATTGCAGAATGTGGTGCCACACAACGTGGCACTACACAAAACTGGCGCTAATAGCATAGGCACATAGGGAACACACACGACACATATCTGTAAGTCCACAATATTGGTGATAAGTTGAGAAAACTGTCCCGAAACACATGTGCTACAAAACGCCACTGTTTCCTGCTCATATACCCCGACATCAATATGGAATATGATCACCATGCACACGTACGCGGGCCGCATACTATGGATCAGGTGATCGAGCAGCTGCTGGGTTATAGCTTCCCATTCTTGCACCAGTGCCTGTCGGAGCTCCTGAAGTGTCCTGGGAGGTTGAAGAAGTGCAGCGATACGTCGACCGAGAGCATCCCAGACGTGCTCGATGGGGTTTATTCTATTCATTCTATTGGGGCACGGGAAGAACTTGGCACTAAATCTGGAGTTACAAAATTACTTGTGACGACTGCCCAAACTATTACATTGGACAGACAGGTAGACCCATTAAAGTAGGATATAAAGAACACATGTTAGGAAAAATGGGAAAAACGTGTATAATTCCACGTTTGCTGAACATCTATGGCTCTTACAGCATACGACACGTAAATTGGATGAGGTAGAATTGCTACACGAAGTAAGTAAGGGCTACAAACTGGACCTGCTCAAGGAATTAGAGATCTTCAAGCATCTGTCTCAAAAAGATGGTTTTATTCTCAATGAACAGGTGCAGCTTAGAAACAAAAGTTTTTTTGTGTAGTTTCAAACCCCTCCTTGCTCTAATGTAATATAGTCTGGCTGACTAGAAGTTAGTTTTCTTGCTGTTGATGCTGGTGAGATGCGCCTTTCCTGTCTTGGGATTTTATGTATTTTGATGTTTGCTGTTCGTGGCTTTCGATGTTTGTGTGTGTGTGGTTAAATGATTCTGTTATGTTTTTATTCACAACGACAGATGGTTTCGTTTTACTATAACATTTTGGTTGTTTTCGCTAGTATGTAAATGACTCTAAGTTTCGCGAAATTCTCGCGCATAACACTAGTGCCCTCTCTCGTTAGATGTGTTCCTCAGCGCAAGCTTCATCTACGTGACACCAGGACAGAGGTAAATTGGTTTCATATTTTCTATTGTATGTAGGTGTTTTTAAATGGTTCTGATGTTTTATTTATTAAGACAGAAGGTTTGAATTAGCACAACTTTTTAAAAATTTTGATGCGCATGAATGTGTATCCATGGGTTTTAACGTGAGCGAGTGTCTCGCGCATACCAGAAGTGCCCTCTCTCGGTGAAACAGTCTGCCCTAGGGCTTCCACACCCTCTTCACGCTAGTTCACAGGCGAAGTACTGTTGCTATGCCGTGTTCGCATCGACCTTCTCTTCATAATTATGTTGTACAAATGGAGATGATGTTTTAACTACTGACGACGCCTTTGGCACGATTGTTTTATGTATCTCCACTGTAGGATGGTATTTTAGTAAGTGACTAAAATTTTTGTGCTTGTAATACTTTGGTAATTTTACCGTACTTAAGCTATAAGTGTTTTTTTCTTTTTCTTTTTTTCCCTTTTTCTTTTTCTTTTTCTCCCTTCAAATCCTTGAACGCCATGCTCTCCGCCTCGCCTATCGCATCCGTCTCCCCTCCCCCACGCGGATACTGTATGATCTCATCCCATTCCCCCACCTCCTCCTTTTCCTTGAAAGGATACGGATCCTGTACACCTCCCGCAAACTCGATCCTCCTCACCCGCTTGTCTCGCCCATCCTCTCCCGCCCCCACCCGCTGCCGCGCCTGTATTCCCACGTCCCACCCGGTCTCCATCTCTCCACCCTCCTTACCCTCTCCCAAGGTGGCTACCGCCAGCTCCCCCTCCCTGATGATGTCCTCCTCCCCTCCATATACTCCTCCTACCAACTTTGATCCTCCCTCCCTCTTCCTTTGTCTGTTCCTTTGGGCATCCTCCCTCCCTCCTCCCATTCTCCCCACTCCTCCCCCGGGCCTCCCCTCCCCCGTCCCTCTACTCCTCCTCCCATCTCCTCAGCCATTGGCATCTTTGTTCTTCCCTCTCCACCCTCTCCACCCCCTCTCACCATTCTTCCCCTCTTGGAAGGTCCACAGACTCGCACACGCTACGTGGACTTTCGGCGCCGGAGATCATCGCCAACAGTGTCTCGTGTGTGTGACGTCATTTTTTGTTTTTAGTGTCCGCCGTCACGCTTCTACGTTTACATGTACTGTCGGATTCATCAGTGTTATGTGCACCGTGTCAACACGTTTTCAGTGTCGTTATCGTCGAGTGTGAACGGCTCCGTGTTTTTTGTGTATCTGTGACCACTATTGTTTTGCCCGTCACTATGTTCATTCTGATTCTCCATTCTGTGTTCTGTTATTGTCAAAACTATGGCTGAAGAGCGGCGTAGCATGCCGCTGACAGCCTACCTGATTGTTCAGGTATTAAAATAACAATAAAGGAAAAAAAATTGTTTTCTTTTTCCAGGCGATCATTGTAGGCAAAACCACCCCTTCCTTCCGCCTCCTCGATTTCTATCTAACCATCTATAGCCGTCCTATCGCCCTCACCCTCTCCCTTAAGTACCTTGGCGTTACCCTCGACCGTCGCCTCTCCTGGACCCCCCCTCTCCGGACAATCCAAGCCAAGGCACGCTCCCGCCTCCGTCTCCTCAAGCTCCTTTCCGGCCGTATGTGGGGTCTGGTCCCCTCCACCATCCTCCACACCTATAAATCCCTCATCCGCCCTATCCTCTGTTACACCCATCCGGCCTGGATCTCCGCCCCCCCCCCCCACCCTTTACAAATCCCTTCAGATCCTTGAATGCCATGCTCTCCGCCTCGCCTATCGCATCCGTCTCCCGTCTCCCCTCCCCCACGCGAATTCTGTACGACCTCATTCCGTTCCCCCACCTCCTCCTTTTCCTCGAAAGGATACGGATCCTCTACACCTCCCGTAAACTCGATCCTCCTCACCCGCTTGTCTCCCCCGTCCTCTCCCACCCCTGCCTGTATTCCCACGTCCCACCTGCTCTCCATCTCTCCACCCTCCTTACCCTCTCCCAAAGTGGCTTCCGCCAGCTCCCCCTCCCTGATGATGCCTTCCTCCCCTCCATCTACCCCTCCTACCAACTTTGATCCTCCCTTCCTCTTCCTGTGTTTGTTCCTTTGGGCACCCACCCTCCCTCCCTTCTCTCCCCCTTCCCTCCCTCCTCCATTTCTCCCCCGGGCTTCCCCTCCCCTGTCTCTCTACTCCTCCTCCCATCTCCTCTACCATTGGCATCTTTGTTCTCCCCTCTCGCCCCCCCCCCCCCCCCTCACCCTTTTTCCCCTCTTGGCAGGTCCTCGGACTCGCACACGCTACGTGGACATTCGCGCACTGGAGATCATCGCCATCAGTGTCTCGTGTGTGCCGTCGTGTTTTGTGTTCAGTGTTCACCGTCACACTCCACCGTTCACCTGTGCCATCGACATCTTCAGTGTTTGTGCGTCGTGTCAACAGATTGTAGTGTGGATTATCGTCGAGTGTGAACGGCTCCGTGTTTGTATTTATGTGTCTACTGTTTTATTACCCGCCATTATATAACTTATGTGTATTCTTTCTGTTTTTTCTCATTGTCTATTCTATGGCTGAAGAGCAGCGTAGAATGCTGCTGACAGCCTGCCTGTTGTACAGGTTTTAAAATAACAATAAAGAAAAAAAAATTTCTTTTTCTTTCTCAGTTTTGGTGCTTAGTTTTTGCTAATGAAGGTGTCGTCCTGTTCCAGTGTATTTTTGCTTCTGATGAAGGTATATTTAGATATTCCGAAACTGTGGTCAAGGATTTCAATAAATCTTTATCCTGCAACTGTTTGGCTGTTATCATTTACCGTGAAGAATGTTGCCTGAAAGTCAGTTCAGCTACCACAGGTGGTCTTTCTGTTCTGTGTGCCGAAGACAGGCTACGATGAGCACGACTTCGGCTCTTTGCACCGAAGACCGGCCGCAGGGAAGTGCTCAGTGCCTGCTGATACGACCTCCCGTGTGACAGGGCCACACAGCCAGACATCGCTGCGGTGTCTCCCCTCCCTGCAGAACCGTCGCGCGTTTATTCGCCCCGCGGCAGTTGCGTAGCTCATTGTCGTCATCGTGGTAGGATCACTTGCGACTAGTTAGTCGCGGTGGTCAAAAAACGCGACCAGTAACTTTTTTCCTCGCAGAGCTGCGGATGCAGTTGCTTATGTGACATACTCGCACGTGTTAACAGCGGGCTTCGCGCATTCTCCATTACGCAGTTCGTGAGTCACGAACAAAATGTCTCAACGCGTTCCACATACGAGTCACGTCTGTGAAAATAATTCCAACATAGACATCAATCCCGAAGCTATAATTATGAAAGCGGAAACAGTAAGTCCCTGAAATGAATACCGCGAAAGCAACAATAGCCAAGAACTATGTGGTGAAGTATTACAAAATACTGTACAATGACACAGAAGAAAAAAAGTTTCGTCGGTATAAATTGCTAGTACTCGTTATAATACATTTTTATGTATTAACTGAACATTTCACTTTCTTTCTGATAACTAGAATTCATACATTAAGTACAGTCGTCTTGCCATGGTACACAGCTGACTGCAGATGCCATGCAACTTGCAAACAATCTGTAATCCCATAGCTGACAGCCGGGTTCTATAAAAGTTGCAAATTGGCAAAATTAACTTGTAAACTTCATCGACTTTGAAGAAGAAGTCTTTCGTGACGGAGAAGAGAACACGACGACCATTACTCGAAACATTACCCATGTCACAGGCTCCCCTGGAGCACACAAATCAGAGCCCATTGTCTCCGATGTGTGCGTACTGTGAAGTGGGAGATTTGACAAATTATGTTATGTCCAAACAGTACGTTTCCAGACATGAGTTCATTATCAAAACTTAGCGTGTTAAGTCCCTTACACAACACTTAGAATCCTGTAACACAAATTGTGAGACATCCTTTATAACAAGAGTAAATGAAGCAATAATTTTAAAATGCAAAAAAAATGGTTCAAATGGCTCTGAGCACTATGGGACTTAACATCTCAGGTCATCAGTCCCCTAGAACTTAGAACTACTTAAAGCTAACTAACCTAAGGACATCACACACATCCATGCCCAAGGCAGGATTCGAACCTGCGACCGTAGCGGTCGCGCGATTCCAGACTGTAGCGCCTAGAACCGCTGGGCCACCAGCGGCCGGCTTTAAAATGCATATCTGAAGTACAGTGAGCTGACAAAAGTCATGGTACAGCGATATCCACATAAACACATGGCGGTAGTATCGCGTACACATGGTATAAAAGGGCAGAGCATTGATGGAGCCGTCATCTGTACTTAGATCGTTCATGTGGAAAGGTTTCCGGCGTGATTATGTCCGCACGACTTTGAACGCGAAGTGGTAGTTGGAGCTAGACGCATGAGACATTAAATTTCAGAAATCTTTACGGAAATCAACATTCCGAGATTCACGGTGTCAAGAGTGTGCCGAGAATACCCCAGTTTCAGTTACATCTCGACATGGACAACACAGTGGCCGACGGCCTTCACTCAACGACCGAGAGCAGCGGCGTTTGCGTAGAGTAGTCAGTAATAACAGACAAGCAACAATGCGTGAATTAACCACAGAAATCAATGTGGGAAGTACGACGAACGTATCCGTTAGGACAGTGCGGCGAAATTTGGCGACGAGAGCCTTTGCTAACAACATGACACCTGCCTTGCCTCTCCCGGGCTCGTGGTCATATCGATTCGACACTGAGACGACTGGAAAACCGTGGCATGGTCAGATGAGTCCTGATATAAGTTGGTAAGAGCTGATTGTAGGGTTCGAGTGTGCCGCAGACCCCCTGAAACCATGGTTCCAGGTTGTCACAAGGGCACTGTGCAAGCTGATGGTGGCTGCATTATGGTGTGGGCTATGTTTACATAACCCCCCTTCCCCCCTCCAATGAACCACGGACGTTGCTGTCGGTGGTTGGTTTGCGTGCCTCAGCGATAGAGATAGCAGTACTGTCGGTACAAGCATAAAAAGAGGGTATCTATTGAGACACCAGACAACGTGTGGTTCCTATAGAGGAGAAGAAGCCTTTTCAGAAGTTGTAGGGGCAACAATCTGGTTTACTGACTGATCAGGCCCTGTAACATCAACCAAAACGGCATTGTTGTGTTGGTGCTGCTAACGGCTGAAAGCGAGAGGAAACCACAGCCGTAATTTTTTCCGAGGACATACAGCCCTACTTTATGGTTAAATGATGATAGCGTCCTCTTGGGTAGAATATTCCGGAGGTAAAATACTTCCACATTCGGATCTCCGGGCGGGGACTACTCAGGAGGATGACGTCATCAAGAGAAACAAACTGGCATTCTACGGATCGGAGCACGGAAAGTTAGACCCCTTAATCAGGTAGGTAGGTTAGAAAATTTGAAAAGGGAAATGTATAGGGTGAAGTCAGATATAGTGGGGATTAGTGAAGCTCGGTGGCAGGGGAACAGGGCTTTTGGTCAGGATTACAAATAAAAAGGCAAATAGGGGTAATGCAGGAGTAGGTGTAAAAATAAGTGAGGAAATAGGAATGCGAGTCAGCTACTACGGACAGCATGGTGAACGCTTTATTGTAGCCAAGATAGACACGAAGCCCACTCCTACCACATTTGCACAAGTTTACATGCCAAATAACGTTGCAGATGAAGAGGAGATTGAAAAAATGTACGATGAGATAAAAGGAATTATTCATATAGTTAAGGGGGAAAAAATTTAATTGTGATGGAGGACTGGAATTCGATAGTTGGAAAAGGAAGAGAAGGATGAAAGTAGGTGAATATGCACTTGGGAGGGGGGGGGGGGGGGGGGGGAGGAATGAAAGAGGAAGCCGCCTGATAAAATTTTGCACAGAACATAATTAAATCATCGCAAACACTGGGTTTAAGAATCATAAAAGAAGGCTGTATACGTGGAAGAGACCTGGAGACAGTGGAAGGTTTCAGATTAATTATATAATGGTTAGACAGAGATTTAGGAACCAGATTTTGAATTGTATTACATTTTCAGGAGCAGGTGTGGACTCTGACCACATTGTATTGGTTATGAACTGTAGATTAAAATTGAAACTGGAAAAAGGTAGGAAATTAAGGAGATAGGACCTGAATAAGTTGAAAGAACCAGAGGTTGCTAAGAGCTTCACAGGGAGCATTATACAACGGTTGACTAGAACAGAGGAAAGGAATACAGTAGAAGATAAATGGGTAGCTTTAGGAGATGAAATAGTGAAGGCAGCAGAGGATAAAATCGGTAAAAAGACAAAGTCTAATAGTAATCCTTGGGTAACACAGCAGATATTGAATTTAACTAATAAAAGGAGAAAATTTAAAAATGCAGCAAATTAAGCAGGCGAAAGGGAATACAAACGTTTAAAAAATGAGACTGAAGGAAATGTAAAATTGCTAAATAGGAATGGCTAGGGGACAAATATAAGGATTTAGAAGCATATTTCACGAGGGGAAAAATAGAAATCGCCTACAGGAAAATTAAAGAAGCCTTTGGGGAAGAGAGAAGCAGCTGTATGAATATTCAGAGCTCAAATGGTAAACCAGTCCTAAGAAACGAAGGGAAACATGAAAGATGGAAGGAGTATATAGAAGGTCTATACATGGGAGACGAGCTTGAAAGTAATATTATAGAAAGGGAAGTGACGTAGTTGAAGATGAAATGGGAGACATAATACTGGGAGAAAAATTTGACAAAGCTCTGAAAGATCTCAGTCGAAACATGGCCCCGGGAGTAGACGACATTCCGTCTGAACTACTGATAATCTTGGGAGAACCAGCTATGACAAAACCGGTGTGCAATATGTATAGGACAGGTGAAATACCCTCAGACTTCAAGAAGAATATAGTAATTCCAATTTCAAAGAAAGCAGTTGCTGACAAGTGTGAAAATTACTGAACAATCAGTTTAATAAGTCACGGTTGCAATATACTAACACGAATTCTTTACAGAAGACTGACAAACTAGTTGAAACAGACCTTGAGGAAAATCAGTTAAGATTCCGGAGAACTGAAGAAACACGCGAGGCAATACTGACCCTACCACTTACCTCAGAAGATAGGTTAAGGAAAGGCGAGTCTACATTTATAGCATTTGTGAACTTAGAGAAATAGTTTTTGACTATGTTGACTGGAATAGTGTCTTTGAAATGCTGAAGGTCGCAGGAGTAAAAACAGGCACTGAAGCCGGCCGGAGTGGCCATGCGGTTCTGGCGCTACAGTCTGGAGCCGGGCGACCGCTACGGTCGCAGGTTCGAATCCTGCCTCGGGCATGGATGTGTGTGATGTCCTTAGGTTAGTTAGGTCTAATTAGTTCTAAGTTCTAGGCGACTGATGACCTCAGAAGTTAAGTCGCGTAGTGCTCAGAGCCATTTGAACCATTTTGAACCAGGCACTGAAACGCTATTAACAACTTGTACAGAAACTAGATGGCAGTTATAAGAGTCGAGGGGCATGAAGGAGAAGCAGTGGATGAGAAGGGAGTGAGGCAGGATTGTAGCCTATTCCCGGTGTTATTCAATATGTACAGTGAACAAGCAGTAAGGGGAGTCATAGAAAAATTTGGAGTAGGAATTAAAGTTCAGGGAGGAGAAATAAAAACTTCGATGTTTGCCGATGACACAGTAATTCTGTCAGAGACAGCAAAGGACTTGGAAGAGCAGTTGAACGGAATGGACAGTGTTTAGAAAGGAGGATATAAAATGAACACCAACAAAAGCAAAACAAGGATAATGAAATGTAGTCGAATTAAATGTGATGCCAAGGGAATTAGATTAGGCAACGAGACACTCAAAGCAGTAGACGAGATTTGCTATCTGGGCAGCAAAATAACTGACGATGGTCGAAGTAGAGAGGATATGAAATGTAGACTGGCAATGGCAAGGAAAGCATTTCTGAAGAGGAAAAATTTGTTAACATCGAGTATAGATTTAAGTGTTAGGAAGTCTCTTCAGAAAGTACTGGTCTGGAGTGTAGCCATGTATGCAAGTGAAACATGGACGATAATCAGTTTAGATGAAAAGAGAATAGAAGATTTCGAGATGTGGTGCCACAGAAGAATGCTGAAGATTAGATGGGGCGATAACGTAAGTAATGAAAGAAGGGATCGGTTGATAGGACACATTCTGAGGAATCGAGGGATCACCAATTTGGTATTGGAGGGAAGTGTGGGTGGTTAAAAAATCGTAGAGTGAGACCAAGAGATGAATACAGTAAGCAGATTCGGAAGGATGTAGGTCGCAGTAATTACTCGGAGATGAAGAGCCTTGCACAGGATAGAGCAGCGTGGAGAGCTGCATCAAACCAGTTTACAGACTGAAGACCACAACAACAACAACAACAACAACATGTTTACGTGGAATGGACTCTGTCCTGTGGTCCAGTTGAACCGATCATTGACTGGAAATGGCTATGTTCGGCTACGTGGAGACCATTTGCAACCATTCATGAACTTCGTGTTCTCAAACAGTGGCGTCATGTCAAGGGGGCACAACTGTTCGTGACTGGTTTGAACAATATTCTGGACAATTTGAGCGAATGATTTGGCCACCGCTCGAACATTTATGGGACGTAATCGAGAGGTGATTTCGTGCGCAACATCTTGCACCGCAACATTTTCGTAATCATGGACGGCTGGCTCAGTATCTCTTCAGGGGACTTCCAACGACTTGAATCGATGTCACGTCGAGCTGCTGCACTACCCCCGGCAAAGGGAGGTCCGACCGATATTAGGAGCTATCCCACGACTTTTGTTACTTCAGTGCATGTCAACCAGGGCGATAATGGTTAAACATACTTTATCGCGACCAAACTGCGTCACGTAAAAGACGAGTAGTTAAAACTTTCATTACAGTCACGCATACCTTCCTCGTCTTGCAGTCCTCACCAATGTCAGTATACCCTCCACCGAGCAAAAGGTTACAATTATTCGGCAGCTGGCACACGAAGCACCAGGGAAACGGTAGTTTTGATGCATTATCAGAGTAAACATGACAAAATTATTGAAAGTCAACGTGCCCTGAAGTGAGTAACGAATAAGATGATCAAACAAGTCCAGGTGACGTCTCAGATATTTCACAGTGTCTGACCCCCCACGGCCGTAGACAAAACTCCAGCATCCTCGATGCTGACAGTCCTTATCTGCAGGTCGTCACGGAATGCTGACTCCGGCGTCTGCGTATTGACATTGCATAACTGGCTAGCACCACTAAAAATAAGCAATCTTCATGCAAAGAATTTTGTTTCGCGGGCAGAGTGATCCTGCTGACCGGAAGGGAAATGCCACTCCGAGATTAATCGAACGAACCTTGATGTTGTTGTCGAGGAGGCTTCAGTCCAAAAAGGTATCCACGCTAGTCTACCCTATGCAAGACTTCATCTACGCATAACTACTGCGACCTACATACATTTGAACCTGCTTACTATAGTCACACCCTCTCCAATTTTGACCTTCTCACTCTTCGCTCTGTTACAAGAATTATTTGATGCGTAAGGATGTGTCCTGTCAATTGATAGCTTCGTCTAGTCAATTCATATCATAAATTTCTTTTTCCCCACTACGCTTCAGTACCTCTTCATCAGTTATTCGTTGTACCCACCTAATCTTCAGCGATCTTGTGTACAACCACATTTCCAGAGTTTCTATGACCTTCTTGCCTGTACCATTTTTCGTCCGCATTTCACATCAGCAGAAGGAAACACCTCGAACAAATACCTCAAGAAAACACTTCTTAACACTGAAATTTTCTATTAGATGTTAAAATATTTCTAAGTTGCTGACACACTTTTCTTGCTATTGCCATACTGCATTTTACATCCTCTCCACTTCGGCCGTCGTCAGTTATCTACAGCTTACAGTGTTGTATTTCGTGACTTAACTCCCTCACTGTTGCCTGATTCTATTCGCCTAAATTCCAGTAGACTCTTTTACTTTTGTTGACATTCATCTCACAGTGGGGTGACAAAAGTCATGCGAAACCTCCTAATATCGTGTCGGACCTCCTTTTGCCCAGCGTAGCGCAACGACTCGACGTGAAATGAATTCAACAAGCCGTTGGAAGTCTCCTGCAGAAATAGTGAGCCATGCTACCTACTGTAGACATCCGTAATTGCTAAAGCGTTGCCGGTGCAGGACTTCGTGCACGAACTGACCTCTCGATTGCGTTCCGTAAATATTCGATGGGATTCATGTCTGGCGATCTGGGAGTCTAGAATGTTCTTCAAACCAATCGCAAACAATTGTGGCCCGGTGACACGGTGCATTGTCATCCACAAAAATTCTATCACTGTTTGGGAACATGAAGTCCATGAACGGCTGTAAATAGTCTCCATCCAGCCAAACATAATCGTTTCCTATCAATGATCGGTTCAATTCGATATGAGGATCCACAACATTCCATGTACAAATAGCTCACACCAGCTGGCACAGTAACTTGTTGACTACCTGGGTACATGACTTCGTGGGGTCTGTGCCACACTTGAAACCTACCGTCAGCACTTACCAACTGAAATCGGGACTCATATGATCAGGTCACGGGTTCCTAGTCGTGTAGAGTCCAACCGATGTGGTCACAGTCGAGGAGAGATGTTGCAGGCGATGTGCTGTTAGCAAAGGCACTTGCGTCGATCGTCTGCTGCCATAGCCCATTAACGTCAAATTTCGCCGCACTGTCCAAAAGTCTAGTTCGTCGTACGTCTGAAATCGATTTCTGCGATTGTTTCATGCATTGTTGCTTGTCTGTTAGCACTGACAACAATACGCAAGCGCCGCTGCTCTTGGTTGCTAAGCGAAGGCATCGGCCACTGCAATGTCCGTGGCGAGAGGTAATGCCTGAATTTTGGTATTCTCGGCACACTCTCGACACTGTATCTCGGAATATTGAATTCCATAACGATTTCCGAAATGCAATGCCCCATGTGTCTAAAAAAATGTTCAAATGTGTGTGAAATCGTATGGGACTTAACTGCTAAGGCCACCAGTCCCTAAGCTTAACCACTACATAACCTAAATTATCCTAAGGACAAACACACACACCCATGCCCGAGGAAGGACTCTAACCTCCGCCGGTACCAGCCGCCCATGCGTCTAGCTCCAACTAGCACTCCCAGTTCAGAGTCTGTTAATTCCCGTGGGGCGGCCATAATCACGTCGGACACTTTACACATGAATCACTTGAGTACAAATGATAATTCCGCCAATGTACTGCCCTTTTATAAAAAATGGTTCAAATGGCTCTGAGGACTATGGGAATTAACATCTGAGGTCATCAGTCCCCTAGAACTTAGAACTACTTAAACCTAACTAACCTAAGGACATCACACACATCCAGGCTCGGGGCAGGATTCGAACCTGAGACCGTAGCGGTCGTGCGGTTCCAGCCTGAAGCGACCAGAACCGCTCAACCACAGCAGTCGGCGCCCTTTCATAGTTTCTGTACACGATGCTATCGCTATTTGTATATGCGCATATCGCTATCCATTGACGTTTGTCACCTCTTTGTATCACCTCTTTTCAAGACACTGTTAATTCCGTTAAACTGACCTTTCAAGTCCTTTGCTACGTCTAACAGAACAATAATGACGCCGGTAAACGTCACGTTTTCGTATGTCCTCCCTGAAATGCGATTCCCTTTTCAAATTTCTCCTAAGTTTCCTTTACTGCTTGCGCAATGTACAGAGTCAATATCGTCTGTGGTAGGCTACATCTCTGTCTCACACACTTCTCAGCCACTGCTACCCTTTCATGTCTTTCGATTATTATACGTAATTGCAGTCCGGTGTCTGTACGTGTTGTAGATAAACTTCCTTCCACTCGCTGTATTTTACGACTGATAACTTACTATTTTTTAAGAGTGTATTCCATTCAACATTATTATAAGCTTTCTCTAAACCTGCAAATGTGATAAATGTTGGTTTGCTTTTATTCAGTTTGAGATAAATTATAAGGGCATATTGGCCTTGCTTGTTCCTCCATTTCTGTGGAATACAAACTGAATTTTCCCGAGGTAGGCTTCTATCAGACTTTATATTTTTATGTAAATTCCAAGGAAATTTAATTCATCTGCGATGGAGACAGCCTACGTAATCATCGTTCTACCAATGATTTGCCGGTCGTTGTGGCCGAGCGGTTCTAGGCGATTCAGTCTGCAACCGCGCGACCTCTGCGAATCCTGCCTCGGACATGGATGTGTGTGGTGTCCTTAGGTTAGTTATGTTAACGTTTTTCTACGTTCTAGGGGACTGATGACCTCAGATGTTAAGTCCCATAGTGCTCAGAGCCATTTGAACCATTTTTTCTACCAATGATTTGGAATTTCTTAACAGTCTGGGACTTTTATCTCGAAGTATTAATCGAGGCAAACAATTCTATGCATGAGCTTCTTTTTTAATTCAAGACAGAACACTTATTTTTTAAAATGGCTGGAGCTGTTCCATTCAGTTTCCCTTGCTATCCGCCGTGTGTTGGACTTGACAGATTCCATAGCCCGCCGCACTGCAGAGAGAAAACCATCTCAGAATCAATGATCTGCGTATGTTCGCACAGTAAATGCAGGTGCGTTTAGGAGATGCTCTGCAATAGCAGTACATAAAGGACACGCTGTGCGATTCGGGGAGCCTTACTATAAAAATTCTGAGAAATCACTTTCAAGGGTGATTTAAGAAATGTTTTACTTTACGGGCCCCTAAAGGACCTACCGAGCGAGGTGTGCACACTGGACTCGCATTCGGGAGGACGACGGTTCAATCCCGCGTCCAGCCATCCTGATTTAGGTTTTCCGTGATTTCCCTAAATCGCTCCAGGCAAATGCCGGGATGGTTCCTTTGAAAGGGCACGGCCGACTTCCTTCCCTGTCCTTTCCTACTCCGATGAGACCGATGGCCTCGCTGTTTGGTCTCTTCCCCCAAACAACCCCCCCCCCCCACCCTCCCGCTAAAGGACCACAGTGGATCGACAGCTGGTGCAGGCACTGACAGTTACTCCTGAACGGAAGTAATATAACGTATTACGCATGAATAGGCGAAGAGATCCACTACCATTGGATACATTATTGGCTGCACATGACTGAAAACAGTAGCTACTGTAAAACACCTAAGAACAGCCTTTCGGAGAGGTCTAAAATAGGATGACAAAAACAAAAAAACAAAATAGTAAGAAAGGCAGACACCAGACTTGGATTCAGAGGGAAAATCTTAAGCAAATGTAATTTATCCACGCAAGACGTGGCTCACAAAACACTAGCTCGACCGATTCCTGAGTATTGCTAATCAGTTTGGGACTCAAATCATGCAGGTGTTTCCATAGTTTTGTACACCCCCTGTAGATCAAGTCATAAAAACATTAATAAGTATAACATTTTTACAGAAGAATAAAGGCCGGTATGCTAATGTTCTTTTCTCATACACTAAGTGAAATGGTCTTCAAGGAAGTGAACTAAGTAAAAAATATGAAACGTAGTTTCATTTTAAAGTTAATACAAAACTTGCCACAAACATTTAAATGTATATACAATGAAGTGAAAAAGATAATTTTGGAAACAGATCGCAATACTGTAGGCTATTGAAGATGTGCAGAAATCAGATTCTACGTAACACTCTCAGTACTTGACACTGTTAGTAACATATATATCAATTGGCTGTGATACGAAATTCGTCACTGAAGCAGAAGAAGTTGGTGACCAATAAATCGTTTAGGCTTCCCTTAAACTGCAGTTCACAAGTGTGGTAGCTAAACGTTTTGTGTCTGTTGGCAAGTTATTGAATATGCGTGTTCCTGATTAGTGGACCGAAGCAAGTGGCTTCAAGTCTTTATGTCAATTTTTCTTACTTATATTACTTATTCATAAACTGAGCTGTAGTTTTGAAAAAAAGAGATATTATTTGCGACAAATGTCTTTAAGGAGTAAATATACTCTGAAGCAGTATCAATATTCTCAGTTTCTTGGACAGGCTACTGAAAGGAAGTTCTTGAATTCACACCACAAACAATTCGTATTACGCGACTTTGGACTCGGAAAACGTTAACCTGGCTTGATGAGTTAGGCCTACACGAAATAGCAAAAGACATCAATGAGTACCAGAGCTAGCAAGTTTTGAACATTGAAAGTTTCAAAGAAAACAAGAAAATAAATTGGAGGAACAAATCACCAATGCAATTTCGTAAAATAATCGACGTTTCCACGAAAATGCGTATAAGAGAAACATTCAGCGTGAACTATGAAGAACGTCTATGTTATCGAGCGAAGTCGAGTTGTCTCATTTTATACTGTTTTGAAGGCAAAACGACTCTTTCTCCGAGCCTTTAAGCGTCCGATGCGAAAACGTTTGTGATGCACAAATTGTATTTTGCTTTTTTGTATTCATTGGCATTGATAAAATATGAGCATAGAATCTCAGATCTTCAATGTTCCTCCAGATGGAAATATGAGGTAATTTTGGGTTAGTTGCCCTCACAGAAATCCCATTCAGACTCTTCATGCATTGTATTACGAGGTTCTTACACAAAACTCTTTTGAAAATTTTACTCAAGAGAATTGAAGCGTAGACAGATCATCTACTTGAAAAATTTAAGGTTGGATTTAGAAAAACTCGATCCTATACGAAAATTAATACTATCCTACAAATTCTTAGAGGCAAACAGGCAGTTACCACGTTTGTAGACTTTAAGAAAGCGAATGGTTCAGCAGGAACACACACATTTTGTAGTAGTACAACAATTAAAAATAGGCAAAAGCGCAAGAGCACAGATGAAACAAACAATAACCAACGCTAGTTAAAAAGTCAAATTCCTAGGCTGTTTTGGTACTGAAACGTAAACGATTCATGGGGGCAAACTTTCTACATTGCTTACTGTTTTGCTGGAAGACCTAATTAGAGCATATGACAAAGAAGCAAAAGAAATTAGTGTTGGGAGACCACTTCAAACAACAGTTCATTTGTGTCGTGTGGCTTTCACAGACGATTTAGTAATATTTTGGAACAACAAATGTTTAAGGACGCCTTGGAAAACTCCGCTAAAATGCATTTGGACCATAAATCTCATGCCGATAACTAAAATTCACCTCGATAGCGAGCCTTTAGTACCGCAGATACGGATTGTTGAAGTACCTCATATCAGATACATACGAGACATAGTCGAAACCTCCAGATTAAATGGAACAATTAACAAAAATAGAACATTTACATTACAAAAACCCTACATAATCACCAGAAGAAGATAAAAAAAAAATTCAATATGCTGGAATACAAAACTAAGAAATGAGAACAATAATTATATCTGAATTATTATACTCGGCGGGAACATTAATTTTTAGAGCAGACCGGCAATTACAGATAAATAAAACAGCAGGAAAGAAGAATCGTACGAAAACCCTTTCGGACAGACGGAATCTGGGTGGCAAAAAATTCCACAAATTATACAAACATTCTCTGAAAATCTCCGATGCTTTGTGGAAGAGCCTATTGAAATTTTATTGTACTTTGTCAGAATGAACAATAATCTGAAATGACTGAAAGAATTCTAGACTTTTCCCTCACGATCTAAGTGCAACAGGTTATTTGAAATTGTAAAGAGACATCGAAGAAACAGGTATCTTAGAGAACATTGTGTAAGAGGGAATTAAATTCAAAATTCCGTTGACAATCATCGATTTATCTGGGAAAAAAATGAAGCACTGGTCTTTATAAAACATGGACAGAATGGTGTTGAAAATACCCCCTGGTACGAAAAGAAACCTCTCTTAATAAAACGCGGCTTCAGTATTCAGAATTTCAGGCGTAGTTGTTTGCGACAGTTGATCGTACCAGGTGATTGGCGGGGAGCGAGCGTTCGCCGTGGTTGTTACCTGTGAAGTAGCAGCAGCAACAGAGCAGCAGCTTGGTCCAGACGGCGCGAGCTACTGGCTGCGGCGCGTCCCAGCCGCCGAATCAGTTGACCCGCGGCCGCCAGAGGCGCCACTGGTACCGCTGCCTGACGGCTGCAGGTCCCCGCAATCAAGGTCCCAGCACACTGCACAATGCACAGACTGCTCACTAAGAGTGACACCTGGGAAGTCTCGGTTCCACTGGAGCGTATGGAAGAGAACACAACCGAGCTAGCATTCGCATACAGTCCACCAGTGTTCATTATCGCTATGAGGGGAACAGAAGCGAACACGACTGAACGCGCTTAGTTTGGCAACCCTACGAAATCGGCGTTGTTGACGGGGCCAGCTTGGAGCATCAAGCTGAGGGGGGCGCCAAATGCACCCACGTGTTAAATGTGTGTACAGGGTGTACTGTAAGTGAAAACTGGCACAGAGGACACTATACAACAGAAGCAAAAACTTTGCAGTCCGCAAACAAGCCATTTGTGAGATACTATAACGGCTACGAGCTGCCACTTACTTCAGTATAGAACATTGTCCTAGTTAGTATCAACATACACTGATGAGCCAAAATATTATGACCATCTGCTTAATAGCTTGTTTGTCTGTCTTTGGAACGAAATACATAAATGATTCTATGTATCAGGGATCCGGCAGTTTGTTGGTATCTTTGTGGAAGTATGTGCAGTTAGATGTCTATGCACAGCTCATATACACTACTGGCCATTAAACACGGAGATGACGTGCAACAGAAGCGAAATTTAACCGACAGGAAGAAGATGCTGTGATATGCAAAGGATTAGATTTTCAGAGCATTCACACAAGGCTGGCACTGGTGGCGACACTTACAACGTGCTGACATGAGTAAAGTTATTTCTCATACACAAACAGCAGTTGACCGGCGTTGCCTGGTGAAACGTCGTCGTGATGCCTCGAGTAAGGGGGAGAAATGCGTACCATCACGTTTCCGATTTTGGTAAAGCTTGGATTGTAGCCTATCGCAATTGCGGTTTATTGTATCGCGACATTGCTGCTCGCTTTGCTCTAGATCCAATGACTGTTAGCAGAATATGGAATCAGTGGGTTCAGAAGGGTAATACGGAATGCCGTGCTGGATTCCAATGGCCTCATGTCACTTACAGTTGAGATGACAGGCATCTTATCTGCAGCTGGTAGGTGTGGCCAAGAGATTCTAGGCACTCCAGTCTGGAACCGTGCGACCGCTACGGTCGCAGGTTTGAATCCTGCCTCGGGAATGGATGTGTGTGAGGTCCTTAGGTTAGCTAGGTTTAAGTAGTTCTAAGTTCTAGGGGACTGATGACCTCAGATGTTAAGTCCCATAGTGCTCAGAGCCATTTGAATCATTTTTTTTGCATGGTTGTAACAGATCGTGCAGCCACGTCTCGATCCCTGAGTCAACACATGGGGACGTTTGCAAGACAACAAACATCTACATGAACAGTTCGACGACTTTTGCAGCAGCATGGACTATCAGCTCGGAGACCATGGCTGCGGTTACCCTTGACGCTGCATCACAGACAGGAGCGCCTGTGATGGTGTACTTAACGACGAACCTGGATGCACGAATGGCAAAACATCATTTTTTCGGATAAATCCAGGTTCTGTTTACAGCATCATTATGGTCGCATCCGTGTTTGGCGACATCACGGTGAATGCACATTGGAAGCGTGTATTCGTCATCGCCATACTGGCGTATCACCCGGCGTGATGGTATGGGTGTCATTGGTTACACGTCACAGTCACCTCTTGTTAGCATTGACGGCACTTTGAACAGTGGACGTTACATTTCAGATATGTTACGACCTGTGGCTCTACCCTTCATTTGCTCTCTGCGAAACCCTACATTTCAGCAGGATAATGCATGACCACATGTTGCAGGCCCTGTACGGGCCTTTCTGGAGACAGAAAATGTTCGACTGCTGCCCTGGCCACCACATTCTCCAGATCTCTCACCAATTAAAAAGGTCTGGGCAATGGTGGTCGAGCAACTGGCTCGTCACAATACGCCAGTCACTACTCTTGATGAACTGTGGTATCGTGTTGAAACTGCATGGGCAGCTGTACCTGTACACGCCATCCATGCTCTGTTTGACTCAATGCACAGACATATCAAGGCCATTATTACGGCCAGAGGTGGTTGTTCTGGGTACTGATTTCATAGGGTCTATGCACCCAAATTGCGTGAAAATGTAATCACATGTCAGTTCTAGTATAATATATACGTCCAATGAATACCCGTTTATAATCTTCATTTCTTCTTGGTGTAACAATTTTAATGGCCAGTAGCGTAATTCGCATAACCGACGGGCAGCTGATTTGTGTACAAGGTGATGGCACGTCTGACAGTGACCTATATGGGTTCCGTAGGATTTACATCAGGCAAATTTGGTTGCCGAGACATCAAAGTGAGTTCCATAAATGCTCCTCAGAACACTGTAAAACGGTTCTACCTTCAATACATGGACAGTTAAACTGCTCAAAGATGACACTGCCGTTGGGTAAGACATCAAGCATGAAGGGATGCAGGTGGTTGGCACCTGCCAATGTGTCTTCAATTCAGGTTCCATGCAAGTGCAGGAGAATGTCTCTCATAGCATAATACTGCTCCCACCAGCCTGTGTCCATGGTGTGCTGTATGTTCCGAACTACCGTACATCTCGATGATGGCGTTTGTGGAGACGACCAGTGACCTAGTGTAGCAAAAATGTGATACATCTGACGAGATGACACATTTCCAATGGTCGACGGTCGAATGCCCACTGAAATTGTAATTGATGATGTTGTTAGGTCAACATGTGAGCAAGTAGGGATGGTTTACTGCAGAGCTCTATGTTCAACTATGTACAATGAATTATGTGCTCCAAAACACTTGCATGTCATCAGCATTGTAGTCTTTTGGCAGATCACTATCACTATCTATCCTACTTTGCAGAATAGACAAGCCTCTGAATCCCACGTTGTGTGAAGAGTCGCGGAAGTCCATCCATTTAGGGCTAGTGTAGTTTCACTGTCTTTCTACCTCTTTCCGTAGATGCTCACGACAGTAGCACGTGAACATTTGACTAGGTTTACTGTATTCGTGATACTCATTCACAGCTCTGCCAATTTATCAAAGTCGCTTATGTCAATGGGTTTCGCAATTTTCCGCCTATATCTTCGCAAGAGTGATCCCCCACCTGTTTCTGCTCCACTTACACACTTTTCTTACTGTGTTGCATGCCTGTGACGCCACCAAGCAGCATGTAACATCACAGTGGGTAGTGACCACAATGTTTTGTCTTATCAGTATAATTCTCCCCTTCTAATTAGTCTGCATTTCACCAAAGTTCTCCATTAATGAGGTAGGTTTTGCTACTCCAGCAGTGCTGTACACTTTACTTATGAGATAACCACAGAAAAATCCACAGTACTGTGCTCAGGTAAACTCCCATTAGTAAGTTTGGTCATCAATACCACCCCTCTGTCCATTGTTCGCAATTAGGTTCCAGAATTCCTGGTTTAAAGCCATCTATTCAAATGAGGTGTTTTTGTTGCGATGTACCTATTGTTTTTGTCTAACTGATTCCCATTCCTAATTCTTCATTTCTGTTGGCTCGTTTTCTGTTCCTATTCCCCGCTTCAAAATTGTGGAGCACCAAAAGAGTGAATCGCAGCTTCCTAAATTATTCTCCTGTTATGTCCATACCTATATGTCTGTTTCTGTAGTCAGATTCTCTATTCTCATTTCTACCTCTCTATTAATATTAAAATCCCTTTCTTCTTCCTCTTCTTCAAAATCATTACTAAAATTTATTCTCCCATGATTTACTTAATTCCATTTCTGATCGCTCACCTTCATGTTAATAACTGCCAACACTGTGATTTTGACTAACATTTTTTTACAAAGACATAGTTCATCTACACAATTCATAGATTATTCACTCAGAATATCAGTCTCATGAACAAGTCCTCATTGCAGTCTCTCTGGCACTCTTCTCTTCAGGGCATCAATTTGTATCAATTCATCAAATGATTTATCTAAATGCACTAATCATTTCAATTAATTGTTAAAAAATTGTTTCATATTCTCAAAACATTCCCTATAATTTGACCTATTCAAAAATTCAGTTGCTGACCAAAATATATGCCAAAACTCTTTCTCAAATTTTATATAAATTAGTTTCTGTTATAACCTTTAATCACCAATAATTGCGTGGATATTCAAACACACTCACTTAGAAACAATAGCTGGTTACATGACAACAACTCAGTATCTCTTATTCAACTGCCGTGCCGTGACATGCGGCCGGCGCCGTTCGTAGCAGACGAGTTGCGGAGCGCCTCTATCGCCGTTTGCGCGTACTGTCGTGGCGGCGCTGTTAAATGTCGTGGCACTGTCACAACAGTTTCCAATTTAGAGCTCTCCAAGAGAGTGTTTGTCCTTCCAAGAACTTCCTAACAATCTTAACCTTATTTTTATCTGGCATTTCAGTAAAGTCTCATGGTGTAAATTGTCATCACCTGGAAAACTCTTCACAAGAAAAATTTGCCCACATGCCACCATTACTACTAAAGGATTTATTATTTCAATTCCACCTTGTTCTCAATTTTTATTGCATATTAGATTTTGTACATCTCAAAACTTCTCACCTGACTGTTTTGCAAGAAACTCAGTATAATGCAGTGTGTGAGCTGAAATTGATAGTTTACAATTAATTTATGCCACATATGTATGTGAGCAACAATGGAGGAGTTGAGCCCATGATGACATTTCAGTCTGTTCAAAACATTCTTGGTTGAACATCAAATAGGATGAGGACAGAGCAAGCAAAAAAAGCAATGACATGTGCCTCAAACATTTTGCCTATTAATGACAAAGAATCTGTGAGAGGAACCTTTGTAAAAAGTGATAGCACATACAAGCCAACCAAATGGTCAGAACTGCTTAGACAGAGAGCCCCCATTCTATTGATAAACTCAGCTGAGTTACAGATATGATGTAGGCATTTTCTCACCAATGGTTTCAGCAAAGAAGCGAGATGTTGGTCTAAAGTGTTCCACTGTTTCTCCTAATTGGATGAAATGGAACACTTTCCTTTAGAATTTTTGGAAGGCCATACAGTCATGGTGGTACACAACCATGTGGTCTTAAACTCTTGATGATCTTTTGAGGTAAGAAGGAGGAATTTAACTGTGCAGAAGTTTTCTTTTGCACACATGCTGTAGGGTTGTTATTAATTCTCCTGTAGGTAGAGGCACTTAGCAGACCATACATCTTATCATCAAGCACACTATGAGGTAAAAAAAGGTTGCATTATCTTTGTCAGCCTTCAACAGCACTACATCACTGTTCTCCTATTCATTTCATAGTGCAATCCCTTCTGCAGAGGTCCAGTTAATACATTGAGAAGGAGGTTTCAAAAGAGGATGGTGGGACTCCCTTCTTGTTTCTTCAGTAACAACTGAAGGAAGGCATTGTATGGCTTCTTCACAACTCCACTCACAAAACTAATTGAAGGGAAAAATCTGATTAACTATGATAATAGCTTCCAGTTGGAGAGTGTGTGGGACCCCATCATCTCCATGATTTGTTCTAATTGAAAATGACAGAGTGAGCCAACGCCCGTGGCGAGCAGTAACACAGAGGACAGCTGAGTTCAGCAGTTCCACCAGTGAGGGTTCTGCCACCATGAAGTGTGGTCCATCTATCAACTTGAATCCTGAAGCAGCGCACTACATAGGACAGAATTGAGCTAGTCTTCATCAGCCTCGATGGTTCGCTCACAGATGACTGGAAGGTGTCTGATCAAAATATCGCGCAATGAATTACACGATGACTGGCAGCAAGCCTGAAATTTGTTTCGACAATCAGTTTGCTGGTACAATTGTAAAATTCACAGAAGAAAGATATATTAATTTCTTCGCCTCTCATTTTTAACTGTGGTGCAGGTAATGTCTCATTTCCACCAAAAAAACAGTTGATGTGAGAGTAAATGTTTGCAGTCACACACACAAACCAACATGCTGATAACAGCAGCAGGCTGAACCTGTTCTACATTAGGTGCATCAAAAAGGTCATTTTTATGTGAAATTGCAGGACCTTTTTTTTTTAAATATAAAATATAAGGGAATGCTTACCAAAAGACAGAAGATATATCAACTTCTGTAACTGTCAACATTAACTATGATATAGGTGATGTCCCATTTGCAGCAAAACTGCTGTCTAATGGAGAGTAAATGTTCATATCAATGCACCAATATGAAAATGCTGGGTACAAACAGAATGGGGGACCTTGTACTATACTTGGTATCTCACATAGGTCATATTTATGTGAACTCATAGAACACAATTTTTAAAACTATAAAACAGAGGGAAGTGCTGATTATAAGAAAGAGGATGAATCAAAGCCTGCAAATCTCATAATTAACTACAGTACTAGTTATGTCTGATCTGCACCAAAAATTTATTTATTTATTTTCTGTCTATATAACAAAAAGTTTTCGGATATTGTTAGGAAAATTTAGATTACATTACACATATACAGTAAAATATTTACATTCTTTCATAACAACATATGGATCACACACATGTCTGTACACATTATTTTTCAAAAGGGCACTACAAGTAGATTCCTCTATAGTGTAACACAATTCAGCTTGTATTTATAATAGTACAGTACACATAATACAGTGTATAATTACATTCTTTCATACCACTGATAGATCGGAGACATTGTCTATATACACTGTTTTCCAAGATGGCACTACAACTTAAAGTCCTCTATAGAGTAACAACACTTCCCTATTAATAATTGCTTCAGTCTACTCTTTAGCAAATTTTGATTTCACAGTCCATGGGAAAGTAAATCTTCACAACCACGTAATCTTAAAAACAAAGATGATGTTGTCTTTGCTTTTAGGTATATCTTTCCTACGTGGAATGTTTCCTTCTATTATAACCAACCACATAATCTAATGAACATGGCAGGGGACAATAGGAGGTAAAACCTTTTGATACATTTGGGGTATCAGATAGGTTATTCACACATGCATCTGCAGAATCAAATCATTAAAAATTATAAAAAAGGGGGAGATGTATACCAAAAGAAAGGAGATATATCAAGTTATGCACCTCTCGTAGTCAATAATGGTGAAGGTGATGTCTCATTCGCAGCAAGAAATGCAGTCAATGGGAGAGTAAATGTTCGCAACCACACGATCTGATAAACCTAATGGAGGACAACACAAGGAAAGACGTGTTATTACATTACATATACCAAATAGGCCATTTACAAGAATTTGCAGCATCACATTATTAAAAAATTACAAAAAAGAGGGGGAACATACCAAAAGATAGAAGATCTCTTAAGTTCTCCATCTCCCACAGTTAACTATGATGAAGGTGATGTCTCATTTCCAGCAAAAATACAGTTGATGGGAGAGCTAAGGTTCTCAACTGCGCAATCTGTTGAACCTAGTCAGATCAACAGAAGGAAGGTCTTGTTACTACAGGTTGTACACATAACGGGTCACAACACACACACACACACACACACACACACACACAAACTTCCAGAAGCCAGTTATTAAAACTGTACAAAATTGCAATGAATATAGTAAAACAATAAAGATGTAGTAAGTTTTTACCTTGCGTAGTTAACTATGGTGCAGGCCATGTCTCATATCCAGCAAGAAACACAGTTGACGGGAGAACAATGTTCACAACCTTGCAATTAGAAGAACCTACTGGGGACAAATGCAGAAAGATCAAATTACTACTTGCCATGCAGCAAAGAAGTCATGCACAAACCATCTTGCATAATTGAATTATTAAAGTTATAAAGTAGTGGTAGGTATGTACATATCAGAAGAATGAACATGTAATAAGTTCTGCAGCTCTCATTGTGAACTATGGTGGAGGTGATGTCTCATTTCCAGCAAGAAGCACAGTTGATGGGAGAGCAAACATTCACAACTCCACAATCAGATGAACATGCTGGGAACATCACAAGGAAGGTCCTGTTGCTACAGGTCGTACATGAAACAGGTGAAGCACATGCGAGCTTCCAGAATCGAATTATTAAAACTGTAAAATAGTGGGAGGTACATGCCAAAAGAATCAAAATGGGGAAGCTATGCAATCTCATAGTTAACAATGGTGTAGGTGATGTCTCATTTCGAGCAAGAAACACAGGTGATTCGAGAGTAAATGTTCCCAGCCACAGAATGATATGCACCTGCTGGGGACAACAGAAAAAAGGTGGAGTTATTTCAGGTCGTAGACCAATTAGGGCATGCACAAACAAAATTGCAGAATTGATTTGATAAAATTAGAAAAACGTGGAAGATACAACTTTCATAGCTATCTGTGGTGCACATGATGAATCATATCCAGCAAGAAGCAGAGGTGGTGGGAAAGTATATGTTCACAACCACGCAATCAGAAGAACCTGCTAGGGACAATAGAAAGAAGGTGCTGTTACTAAATGCATTACACATTGTAGGTCATGCACACATGAAGTATGAGAAACAAATTATTAAAATTATAAAAAAATTAGGAGGTTCATACCAAATAATGAAGATTTAATAAGTTCTGCACCAATTATACTTAACTAGGGCACAGCTAATGTGTCATTTGTACCAAAAAACACAGTCAATGTGAGAGTAAATGTTCACAACTACACCATCAAATGAACCTACTGGGGCAACAGGGGAAAGTTCTTTTACTATATGTCATACACCAAATAGATTCCGCAAACACGAAATTTCATAAGTGAATCATTAAAATTATAATGAACTGGGAGGAGCTTACCAATAGAATGAATATGAAGTTAGTCATGCACCCCTCATATTTAACTTTGGAGCAGGTGATGCCCCATTTTCAGCAAGATACACAGTCGATGGGAAATTTAATGTTCACAACCATGCAGTCAAATGTAATTATTGGGACAACACAAGCCAGGACCCTTTACTTCATGTCATAAACAACATAGGTCATACAAAAATGAACTTTCTGAATCGAATTACTAATTTTATAAAAAAGTGGAAGATATAATCCAAAAGAATGAAAATGTAGTAAGCTCTCCACCTCTCAGAGCTAACTATAGTGCAGGTGATGTTTCATTTCCAGCAAGATACGCAGTCAATGTTCACAATCACACAATCAGATGAACCTATTGGGGCAACAGAGGGAAAGTCCTGTTACTACATGTTGCACACATAACAGTCATGCACACACACAAACTTTCCGAATTGGATCATCAAAATTATAAAAAATTGGGAGTTACATACCAAAATAATGATGTCATAAGTTCTGCACTTCTCATAGTTAACTATGGCACAAATTATGTCTCATTTGTACAAAGAAACACAGTCGATTTGAGGATAAATGTTCACAGGAATGCATTTAGCAAAACATGCTGGGACAAAAGAAGGAAGGTCCTGTTACTAAATGTTGTAAACCAAATAGAGATGCACACAAGAACATGCAGAGGCAATTATTAAAATTATAAAAAAAAGTGGGAGGTACACACAAAAAAAGATGTTGTAGTAAGTTCTGCACCTGTTAATGCACAATGTTAACTATGGCGGAGGTGATGTCTTATTTCTACCAGAAACAGAGTCAATGTGAGAGTAAATATTAACAAATACGCAATCAGATTGACCTGCAGGGAACAACACAATGAAGGTCATGTTACTAAATGTTGTACATGTAATAGTCAGTCAAAGATGAACTTTACAAATTGAACAATTAAAATTATATGCAGGTGGGAGGTGCTTACCAGAAGAAGCGAGGTGCAGTTTGCTCTGTGGCTCTCTTAGTTAGATATGGTGCAGGTGATCTCTCATGCGCACCAAGAAACACAGTCAATGTGGGGGTAAATGTTCACAACCACGCAATCAGATCAACCTACATCGACCAATAGAAGAAATGTCATTTTAGTAAATGCTGTAGACGTAATAGTCATGCACACATGAAGGTTCTGAAATGAACTATTAACATTATAAGGTGGTGGGAAATGCTTACCAAAAGAAACAAAGTCTAGTTTGTTCTGCGGCAGTTGTTGTTGGATATCATGCATGTGATCTCTCTTTTTCATCTAGAAAAACAGTCAATGCGGGAGTAAATGTTCACAATCACACAATCAGATGAACCTGCTGGTAACAAGAGAAGGAAGGTCCTGTTACTAAATGCTGTACATGTATTAGTCATGCACACATCAAATTTTGAAAACAAATTATAAAATTATAGGGAGTTGCTCTCCAAAAGAAAGAAGGTGTAGTTTGTTATGTGGCTCTCATAGTTAGATATGGTCAGGTGATCCTCCTTTTGCACCATGAAACACAGTCAATGTGAGACGAAATGTTCTCAATCACGCAGTCGGATAAACCTTCTGGGAACAACACAAGTGAGTCCCTGTGTTCACATATATGAACATTACAAATCAAATTATTAAAATATAAGGAGGTGTCATGTTCTTAAAAATAAAAAAAAAAATAAATAATAAAAAATTAAAAAAGAAGGTGTAGCTCATTTTTCGGCTCTCATAGCTAGATATGGTGCAGCTGATCTATCATTTGCACCAAGGAACACAGTCGATGTGGGAGTAATTGCTCAGAACCATGCAATCAGATGGAAATGCTGGGAACAGCAGAAGGTAGGTCCTGTTAGTAAATGCCGTATATGTAATAATAATAAATATCAAATTTACAAATCAAGTGATTAAAAGTATAACTAGGTAGAAAGTGATTACGAAAAACAAGAAGATGTATTTTGTTCTGTAGGTCTCATAGTCTGATATGGTTCAGGTGATCCATTATTAGAACCAAAAAACACAGTCTATGTCTGAGTAAAACAATCACAACTGCCCAATCAAATCAATCTGCTGGGAACAATAGAAGGAAGGTCCTGTTACTAAATGCTGTAGATGTAATATTCATGCACACATGAACTTCACAAATTCAATTATTAAAATTATTAGTGGTTTCAAGGTGCCTACTAAAGGAAAGAAGGTGCAGTTTCTTATGTTGCAGGTAATCTATTTTTGCACCAAGAAACACATTCGAATTGAGAGTAATTGTTCACAACCACACAATCAAATGAACCTTCTGGGATCAACAGAAGGTATGTTTTATTAATAAATTAATAAATAAATAGTCATGCACACTTGAATTTAACAAATTGAATTATTAAAATTTAAAGCAGTTCAGAGGTGTTTACTAAAAGGAAGGAGGAGTAGCTTCTTCTGCAGCTCTTGTAGTTATATATGGTGCAGGTGATCTCTGATATGCACCAAGAAACACTGTCAGTGTGAGAGGAAATGTTCACAAAAACACACTGAGACAGACCTGCTGGGAACAACAGAAGGAAGGTCCTATTGCTAAATGTGGTACATGTAAAAGTTATGCACACATGAAATGTACTAATCGAATTATTATAATTATCAGTAAGTGGGAGATGCTTAAAAAAAAATGAGGTCCAGTTTATTCTGCAGCTGTTGTAGTCAGATATGGTGCAGGCGATTCTCCATTTGAACCAAAAAGACAGTTGATGTGAGAGAAAATGTTCACAACCATGGCATCTGATGAACCTGCTAAGAAAAAAAGAAGCAAGGTCATATTACGAAATCCTGTACATATAAAAGTCACACACACATGAGCTTTAGAAAACGAATTATTAAAATTATTACTAAATGGGAGACCCTTACTAAAAGAAATGAGGTGTAGTTTGTTCTGCAGATCTTGTAGTTACATATGAGAAAGGTGATCACTCATTTGCACCAAGAAGCAAAGTCAATGCAGGAGTTACTGTTCACAACCACGCAATCAGATGATCTTGCTGGCATCTACAAAAGGAACATCCTATTTCTAAATGCTGTACTTGTAATAGTTGTGCACACATGAACTTTACAAATCGAATTATAAGTAGGTGGGAGGTGCTTACGAAAAAAAAAGAAGGTCTAGTTTATTCTGCAGCTGTTGTGGTTAGATACAGTGCAGGTGATCTCTCATTTGCACCAAGAAACCCAGTAAATGTGAGAGTAAATGTACACAACCATTCAAAATGGGAGGTGCTTAACAGAAGAAAGAAGGCCTAATTTTTTCTTTTGTTTTCGTAGTTAGATATGGTGCAGGTGAACTCTGCTTTGCGCCACAAAAACTGTCCATACGAGAGTAATTCATCACACCCAGGCAATCAGATGAACCTGCTGGCAACAACAGAAGGAAGGTCCTGTCAGTTAACATTGTACATGTAATAGTGACATACAAATACACTTTAAAAAATGAATTACGAAAACCATAAGTAGGTCTGAGGTGCTTACTAAACAAAAGAAGGAGTAGTTTGTTCTGTGCCTTTCGTAATTAGATGTGGTGCAGGTGGTCCATCATTAAACTAAAAACCAGAGTTTATGTGAGAGTAAATGTTCACAACCACACAATCAGATGAACCTTCTGGGAACAAAAGAAGGTTTGTCCTGTTACTAAATGCTGTAAATGCAATAGTCACACACACACAAACTTTCCGTAATGAATTTACAAAATTATAAGGTGATGGGACTTGCTTCAGAAAATAAAGGAGATGTATTTTTTCTGCTGTTCTGGTACTTAGATATGGTACCAGTGATCTCTCATTTGTCTCAAGAAACACAGTCAATGTGTGAGTAACGATTCAGATTAAAGCAATCGGGTGAACATACTAGGTACAACAGAAGGAAGATCCTGTTACTAAATGTTGTACATGTAATAGTCACACACATGTGAACTTAACAAAAGGAATTATTAAAATTATAAGTAGGTGAGAGGTGGTTACCAAAAGAAAGAAGGTGTAGTTTGTTCTGTGGCTCTTGAAGTTAGATATGGTAAGGGTTATGTCTCATTTGCACCAAGACACTGAACTGATGTGAGAGTAAATGTTCATAACCACGCATTGAGATGAACTTGCTTAGTAACACAGAAGAAAAGTCCTGTTACTAAATGCTGTACATGTAATAGTCACTTACACCTGGACTGTTGTGGTTAGATACACCTGGACAAATTTAATTATTAAAATTCTTTGTAGGTTGGAGGTGCTTCCCAAGAGAAAGAATGTGTACTTTGGTCTGTGCCTTTTGTAGTTAGATATGATGCAGGTGATGTAACATTTGCATCAGGACACACAGTCGATGTGTCACTAAATGTTCACAACCACACAATCAGATGAACATGCTGGGAAAAACAGAAGGAGGTTCCTGTTATTAAATGATGTACATGTAATAGTCATGCACACATGAACTTTACAATTTGAATTATTAAAATTATAAGTAGGAGGTGCTCACTAAAAGAAAGAAGGTGTACTTTTCTCTGTGGGTCTCTTAGATATATTTTAGGTGATCCATCATCAGCACCAAAAATCACAGTCGATGTCACAGTAAATGTTCACAACCACGCAATCATGTGATCCTGCTGGGTCCAACAGAAGGAAGTTCCTGTCACAAAAAAAGCTGTACAAATAATAGTCATGCACACATGAACTTTACAAATTGAAATATTAAAGTTGTAGGTAAGTGAGAGTTACTTGAAAAAAGAAGAAAGGTAGTGTTAGTTCTGTGGTTCTCATAGTTAGATACGGTACAGGTGATCTCCCATTTACACCAAGAAACATAGTCAATGAGGGAGTAATTGTTAACAAGCACACAACCACATTAACTTTTTGGGAACAACAGAAGGAAGGTCCTGCTACTTAATGTGTACATGTAATAGTCACACACACTTGAAATTTACACAGTAAATGCTTAAAATTATAAATAGGTGGGAGAGGATTACCAAAAGGAAACAAGGTGCATATTTTCTGTGATTTTGGTTGTTAGATATATAATTTTCCATGGGTCCCTTGGAGAGGAGTTTCTGGGATGTGGAAAGAGTCCCCCCCCCCCCCCCCCCGCCTCAGACAGATGGATATTGTACAATTCTAATACAGACAGAGTTATGAGCTATAATCCTTGTGAAGATTTTCATCGATGGAGTAGAAGGAGTTGACCAACAGGAAGTTCTTTAATTCACTCTGAAACCGATCTTTATCGCTTACAAGACCTCTGATATGCTCTGATAAGTTATTGATTATATGAGCACCCATGTATTTGACTCCTTTTTGTACTAATGTTAAGCTGTTATAGTCCTTATACAGATTGTTTTGGTTCTGGTATTATAATCATGTTTTGCACTATTTTGCGTAAAAAGAGACATGTTGGAAATGACAAAGGACATCAATGAGTATATGTACTGAGAAGTAGTAGTTAGTTTCTTAAAGAAGTCTCTGCATGATGATCTAGGACTGACGCCAGAAATAATTCTAATGACTCCTTTCTGAATTTTCAAAATGTTCTCTTTGTGAGAGAAGTTTCCCCAAAAGATGATTCCATAACTCATTAGTGAATGGAAGTAGGCTGAATAAACTAACTTCTTCATTTTTAAATCACCTATTTCTGCTATCATGCATACTGCAAATGTAGCTGAACTAAGGTGTTTCATTAAGTCTAGAGTGTGAGTTTTCCAATTTAGGTTGTGGTCAATTTGTAGCTCTAAAAATTTGACAATGTCTACAGCTTTAATTTCATTGTTTGAATACATTACACTTATAGGGTCATGTATTCTTTGTGAGGCACTAAACTGTATGTACTGGGTCTTGTCAAAATTCAGTGACAATCCATTTTCTGTGAACCACCCACTGACACTTACAAATATTTCATTATCTGATTGTTCAGTGAGGTCACGGGTACTGTTTTTCATACCAATACTTGTATCATCTGCAAATAAGACAAAAATTGCATTTTGTGATACTGCACGTGGAAGGTCATTAACATGTAATAAGAACAACACGGGACCTAAAATAGAGCCCTGAGGCACACCTTGTCTGATGGTTTCATTTTTTGAAAGACTATTAGAAATCTCTTTCAGTGAGGTAGGATATAAATGAATTTTGTCAAACTTAAATGCATTTTTTAAATATTTTAAGCTGTCTTATGAGGAACTATGCAAACCTTAGTTGTCTGCTACTGAAAGGCAAAAGTTGTTGAAAGTGTCTGCAATTTTGGAGATATCTCTAATAAACTCATTATTTACATTAAACATAATTTCCTCATTTGCCTGATTAGTCTGTCCTGTTACACTTTTTAATATGTTCCGTATAGTTTTTATCTTGTTATTAGAGGCATTTATTTTCTTGAAAATAAATACATTTTGAGGTTCTGATTCTTTGTTTAGAATATTCATCATTTTCCCTTGATATTAAGTATAGTCTTCTTTTTGTTTTTCAAGATACTTTTATTCCATTTGTAATCCAAGATTTTGAAACATTTAAGCTATTTGCTTTTCAATGTGACATATGGCCGCATTAGAGAAACAGTTATATTTTTCATTTATCCCAGGTGAATTGTATACATTTTTCAAGTCTGTATTTCTCAAACAGTTTTTTATACCTTCAATTCCTGTTTCATTTATTATTTGTATAGTTTCCCACTTCCTGTTATCAGTTGAATCAGACCCCACTATATTAAATGTAAGCAACTGGACATCATGATCTCAAAGGCCATTAAATACTGGACTTATACTATGATTTGCTAGTGTGGTAGTATCTATGAAAATGTTATCAATAGCAGTGCTGCAGGTACCCATACACATGGTTGGAAACTGTACTAAGGGAATGAGATTATAAGAAGTGGTAAGAGACTATAGTATGGATCTTGAGTGACTATCCTACAGAAAATTTAAATTAAAATCTCCACTTAGTATGAGTTCATTATTTTTAGAAGTTAAGAAATTTAATTCTGCATCAATCTGTTTAGTGAACAGCCAGAAATTATCAGTTGGAGCCCTGTAAATTGTGACTATAATTATTTTTCTTTTGTGTGTTTCTACTTGTGTGGCACATGCTTCAAAATGCTTATCATGACAGTATTTAAGAATGTCAGTGTTTTTATAATTGTAACCCTTTCTAATGTAAGTGGCAACTACTCCTTTCTCTATCTCTTTTCTACAATACTTTGAAGCTATGGTATATCCTATATTAAGCATTTCAATTTCACTACCTAAATGATGTTCAGACATATAAATACTATCAACGGGATTTGTAGACTGTAGCTTATCTAAACAGATCTGAAATTCGTTAATTTTGTTTTCTAAACCTCTGATATTTTGATGTAGTAAATTTACTGTTACTTTTTTTTGTCTTCACAAGTATTATGATTAACATTTTCAGATACATCTTGTTACAATATTGAATGTGTAGATAATGAGCTCGGTTGTTGCTACACTTCGATAGCTTAGCATCTCCCCATAAACTCGGACTCTTTGGTAAATTATTACACTTTGGATTATAACCAGTGATCTCTCATTTGCACCAAGAAACTCACACAATGTGAGAGTAAATGCACACAACCATGGAATCAGATGATCCTGCTGGGAACAACACAAGGAATGCGTTGTTATGAAATTATGTAGATGTAATAGTGATTCACACATGAATTTCCCAAAAGGAATTATTAGAATTATAAGCAGGTGGGGAATGCTTACCAGAGGAGAGAATGTGTAGATTGTTCTGCTTTTCTTGTATCTAGGTATGGTGCAAGGGATCTCTCACTTACATCAACAAAGAACCTCAATGTGAGACTAATCGTTCACAACCACGCAATCAAATGAACCTGCTGGGATCAACAGTAGAAAGGTCCCGTTACTAAGTGCTGTAGATGTAATAGCCACACACACATGAACTTTCCACAAAGAATTTTCAGAATTATAAGGTGATGAGAGTTGCTTAAGAAAATAAAGGAGATGTATTTTGTTCTGCAGTTCTCAAAGTTATACATGTTGCAAATGATCTCTCATTTGCACCAAGAAAAACAGTCAATGTGAGAGTAATTATTCACAATCATGCAATCAGGTGAATCTGGTGGGGACCACATAAGGAATGTCCAGTTACTAAATGCTGGAGATGTAGGAGACACACATACAAGGACTTCACAAAAAAATTATTAAAATTATAATGAGGTGGTAGTCATTACCAGAAGAAAGAAGGTGTAGTTTGTTGTGTGGTTCTCGTAGTTAGATATGGTGAGTGGGATTTCTCCTTTTCTCCAAGAAATTCAGTCGATGTGAGAGCAAATTTTCAGAATAACTCAACCAAATAAAATTTTCAGAATAAGTCAATCAGATAAAGCTGCTGAGTACAACAGAATGAAGGTCCTGTTACTAAATGCTGTACATATAATAGTCATGCACACATGAACTTTACAAATCGAATTATTAAAATTATAAGTAGATGAGAGATGCTTACAAAAACAAAGAGGGTGTAGTTTTTTCTGTGGCTCTGTTGGTTAGATGTGGGGCAGTAGACCTTTCATTTGCACCACAAAACACAGTCGATGTGAGAGTAAATGTTCACAACTGAACAATGAGATGAACTTGGTGGGAAGAAGAGAAGGAAGGTCCTGTTACTAAATGCTGTTAGTCATGCAAAAGTGAACTTTACAAATTGTATTATTAAAATTGTAAGTAGGTCAGAGGTGCTTAACAAAAGAAAGAAGGTGTTTTTTCTTCTGTGGCTCTCTTAGTTAAATATGTTTTAGGTGATACATCATTAGAACCAAAAAACACAGTTGATGTGAGATGAATTGTTCACATCAATACAATCAGATGAACCTGCTGGGTACAACAGAACGAATGACTAATTACTAAATGCTGATATACAACAGCCACATAGACATGAACTTTACAAACAGAATTCTGAAAATTATAAGTAAGTGGGAGATGATTATCAAAAGGAAAGAAAGTGTAGCTTGTTCTGTGGTTCTGGTAGTTAGATATGGTGCTGATGATCTTTCATTTTCAAAAAGAAACACACTCAATGTGACAGTAAATTATTACAACCACACAATCTGACAAACCTACTGGAACAACAAAATGAAAGTCTTGTTACTAAATGCTGCGCATGTAATAGTCATGCACACATGAACTGTAAAAACAAATTATTAAAATTATAAGTAGGTGGGTGGTACTTACCAAAAGAAAGAACATGTAGTTTGTTCTGGTGCTCTGTTAGTTAGATATATCTTAGGTGATCCATCATTAGAACCACAAAACACAGTTGATGTGTGATGAATTGTTACACTAAGTTTACGAATGTGACACTACTGGATACAGACAGGTATGAGAGACACTGCTTCACAAAGCATGGACTACATCTAAATCAGTTTGGCAAAAATAAACTAGCAGCAGACATTGGAAAAGCTTTTCATGAAATAATAGGCCTAAACAATAACGATCACGAAAGCAGACCAGTTATAGCCCTAACTAACGAGGGAAACTAGTGAGCTGGGCCAACTCTAGCAGGATTTGGTCCAGTAACAAAAATCTGCAACAAGTAATTAATACACAAACGAAAGTTCACTCAAACAGCAATACAATTAAAGACAAACAAAAGTTAACAGTGTTTCATCAGAACATAAGAGGCCTATACTGCAAGCTGGATCAGTTCACAGCAAATATAGAAGACACAAAAGGTATAAACAGTGCCCACATTCTGTGTCTAACAGAACACCACATCACTGCTGGTATTGAAGTCGTCCCTATTAGAGTGCTGCAACGCTCCATGTTTGACCGGTCATGGCTCGCCTGTTGACGTGGGGACCGAGCAGCTCGTGTCCGGTCCCATATGACTCGGCTCGGTCACGTACTCGCCCCATGTCTGATGTCCGGATTCCGGACACGCGGATAACCGAGCATGACCGGTCACCGCTGACGTCTCACCTCGCCTCGCCACGGCTCGCTGCTCTGTACTGTACAAATCCAACGCCCCTCTCTCTCTCTCTCTTTTAATACAAAAGTAACGTTTCCAAGAACGGGTACGTTACACAGCTAAATTCATAGAGCACTTTCTATTATAATATTTACTCCTGTCTTCCTAACGTCCAGGAATTTTGTTGTAAATAAAACATTGATCACAAGAGACCAATCTGTGTTAATGTAATGAAATGCACCTCTCGTAGTAAGATATGGTGAATGTGATCTCTCATTTGCAATAAGAAACACAGTCAGTGTGACAATAAATTTTCGCAACCATGCAATCAAATGAACCTGCTGGGAAAAAAAGAAGGAATGTCCTGTTACTAAATATTGTACATGTAACTGTCACACAGACATGAGCTTTTAAAAGGAACTATTAAAATTATGAGGTATGTACACAAAGTAAGTTCCATTTGGTTCTATACAACAAATGTGTACAGGTGCAAAAAAAATATTTATTGTACAAAAATCTACAAGTGTTAAGCTACATTTCTACATAGCTTTCGAAATTTTGTAGACACTTGTCTTAGTGCGTCACAAGTTTTTGTATGCCTTCTTCATAGAAGGGTGTTGCCTGTGTATTCAACCCTGTGGTATCATGTTCTTTCAGCTTGCCATCATCTTTGAAGTGTTGACCACCAAGGACAGATTTCAGGTGTAAGAAGAGATGAAAGTCATTAGGAACGAGGTCTGGGCTGTACGGAGGATGATCAAATGCATCCCAGTGAAATTCCCTGAAGAGTTGTTTGGTCACATTCATCATGTGAAGTTGGGCATTATTGGGGAGAAAAACAACAACTTTTGATAGTAATCCTTGGTACTTGTTCAGTGTTGTGCAGTGCAGTTTCTTAACGGTCTCATAGTAACCATGTGCATTGATTGTTTTGCCTTGTGGTAAGAAATCAATCAACAAAATGCCATTTCTGTCACAAAAAATGATGCACATGACTTTTTAGGTGACAAGATTTGCTTAGGCTTAACCTTCACTGGGGATGAAATGTGCCTCCATTCCATTGATTGCCGTTTTGTTTCAAGGGTGTCATACAATACCCAAGTTTCATCCCCTGTGACTATCCGAGAAAGAAAACCATCACTTTCTTCATTGTAGTATGTCAAAAACTGAAGTGTACTGCCCATCTGTTGTTTTTTGTGTTGTTCAGTAAGAGTTTTGGGTACCCAATGTGAGCAAAGTATTCGAAATTTCAGTTTTTCAGCAACAGTCTCATGAATTAGTGATCATGAGATTTGTGGAACTTCCACAGCAAGCGCAGTAAGTGTAAAATTATGGTTGTGCCTAATCTTCTCTTCAATTGTGTGAACCAGTTCATCAGTAACCACAGATGGGCATCATCTTCGTTCTTCATTGTGCACTAGATCACATCCTTCATTGAACAGTCTGACCCATCTTTTAACCTTTGAATCTCTCATAGCATTTTGTCCATAAACCTCACAGATTTACTGAAGAATTTCTTTTTGTTTAACTTTCTTTGCATTTAGAAAACAAATCACAGTGATCTTTTCAGTTATGGCTGACATTATAAAGAAGCATGACAAAGCACACGTTGGCAGCAGTGATCTGAATATGGCACACATGGCTTCTCCTTGAGTCAGATTAACTGCCGTGCATTCTGGAAACTGTTGCCATGGATGGAAATAGAAACAGAACTTACTTTGTGGAAGGACCATTGTATAAGGAGGCAGGAGGCACTTAACAAAAGAAAGAAGGTGTAGTTCGTTCTGCAGCTCTTACAGTAAGATATGGAGCACATGGTCTCCCATTTGCAACGTGAAACACCATGAATGTGAGAGTAAATTTTCACAACCATGCAATCAGATTAACCTGATGGGAACAAAAGAGGGAATGCCCTGTTACTGAATGCAGTAGATGTGACAGTCACACAGACCTGAGCTTTTCAAGACAAATAATTAAATTTATAAGGAGGTGGGAGGCGCCCTTACCAAAAGAAAGAAGGTGAAATTTGTTTCTGCAGCTCTAGTAATAACACATGGTGCACATTATCTCTCATTTGCAACAATAAACACAGTCAATGTGAGAGTAAATTTTCACAACCATGTAATTAGATGAAGTAATCATATGAAGCTGCTGGGAACAAAAGAAGGAATGTCCTGTTACTACATGCTGCAGATGTAACAGTCACAAAGACATGAGCTTCACAAAACGAATTATTAATATTATAAGAAGGTAGGAGGTGCTTATAAATGAAAGAAGGTGAAGTTTGTTCTGTGTCTCCCATTGTAAGATATGGTACAAGTGATCTCTCATTTACAACAAGCGACATAGTCAATGTGAGAATACACTTTCACAACCATGCAATCAAATGAACCTTCTGGGGGGAAAAAGAAGTTATGTCCTGTTACTAAATGCTGTAGGTGAGATAGTCACACAGAATTGAGATTTCCAAAATAAATTATTAAATTTATAAGAAGATGGGAGGCGCTTACCAAAAGAAAGAAGGTGAAGTTTCTTCTGTAGTTCTCCTAGTAAAATACGGTGCACATCATCTCTCATTAGCAACAACAAATACAGTGAATGTGAGAGTAAAATATCACAACAATGTTATCAGATGAAGCTGCTGGGAACAAAAGAAGGAATGTCCTGCTACTAAATGCTGTGGATGAAATGGTCACACAGACATGATCTTTCCAAAACAATATATTAATTTTATAAGGAAGTGGGAGGCACTTACTAAAAGAAAGAAGCTGACATTTTTTCTAAGGCTCTTGTAGTAAGATATGGTGCACATGATCTCACAGTTGGAACAAGAAACACAGTCAATGTGAGAATAAATTTTTTCACAACCACATAATAAGATGAAGATGCTGGAACAAATAAGGAATGTCATGTTACTAAATCCTGTACATGTAACAGTCACACTGACATGAGCTTCACAAAATGAATTATTAAATTTATAATGAGGTGATCAGTGGTTAACAAAAGAAAGAAGGTGATTTTTCTACTTTGGGTCTCGTATTATGATATGGTGCATGTGATCTCTCACTGGCAACAAGAAACACACTCAATGTGAGAGTAAATTTTCACAACAATGATATCAGATGAACCCGCTGAGAAAAACAGAAGGAATATCATGTTACTAAATGCTACAGATTTAAAAGCCACGCAAACTTGAGCTTTTCAAAACAAACTATTAAATCAGGTGGGAGTAACCTACCAAAAGAAGGAAGGTGTAGTTTGTTCTGCAGCTCTCGCAGTAACACATGCTGCACATGAACTCTCGTTGGCAACAAGAAACACCGTCAGTGTGAGGGTATATTTGCACAACTATGCAATGAAATAAAAATGCTGGGAAAAAACTGAAGGAATTTACTGTTTTCAAATGCTGTAGATGGTTCAAATGGCTCTGAGCACTCGGGACTTAACATCTGATGTCATCTGTCCCCTAGAACTTAGAACTAACTAACCTAAGGACACCACACACATCCATGCCCTAGGCAGGATTCGAATCTGTGACTGTAGCAGTCATGCTGTTCCAGACTGAAGCACCTGGAACTGCTCGGCCACACCGGCCGGCTCAAATGCTGTAGATGTAACAGTCATGCAGACACGAGCTTCGAAAAATGAATTATTAAAATTGTAAGGAGGTAGGAGGTGCTTACCAAAAGAAAGAATGTATAGTTTGTTCTGTGGCTTTCTTAGTAAGATATGGAGCTCATCATCTTGAATATGCAACAAGAAACACAGTCAAAGTGGAAGCAACTTTCCACAACCACGCAAACAAATGAACCTGCAGGGAAAAACAGGAGGATTGTCTTGTTACCAAATGCTGTAAATGTAACAGTCACACAGACATGAGTTTTGCAAAAGGAACTATTTAAATTATAATCAGGTGGGAGCCACTTACCAAAAAGAAGAAGGTGAAGATTTTTCTGCGGCACTCGTAATAAGATATGGAGCAATTGATCTCTCATTTGCAACAGAAAACACAGTCAACGTGAGAGTAAATTTCTACTACCAAGAAATCAAATGAACCTGCAAATGGGGAAAAAAAAAAGAAATTTCCTGTTACTAAATGCTGTACATGTAAGTCACGCTGTCTTGGCCTTTACAAAACAAATAATTAAATTTATATGGAGGTAGGAGGTGCTTACCAGAAGAAAGAAGGTGAAGTTCATTCTGTGGCTCTTGTGGTGTCACCGCCAGACACCACACTTGCTAGGTGGTAGCCTTTAAATCGGCTGCGGTCCATTAGTATACGTCGGACCCGCATGTCGCCACTATCAGTGATTGCAGATGGAGCGCCGCCACACGGCAGGTCTAGAGAGACTTTCTAGCACTCGCCCCAGTGGTACAACCGACTTTGCTAGCGATGGTTCACTGACACAATACGCTCTCATTTGCCGAGACGATAGTTAGCATAGCCTTCAGCTACGTCATTTGCTACGACCTAGAGCGCGCCATTACCAGTTACTATTGATACCGTAATCATGTACCGTCAAGAGTGATGTTCACCATTAATGGATTAAAGTTAAGTATTCCACCAGCTATGTCCTTTTTTCTAAAGTCTAATTTCCTTGTCCTGTTCCAGACCTCACGCCGGCCTGCATGAGCTAAAACGCGTGCCTTTCGGCTTCCTCTAATATCACGGTGTTGGCTCTCCTGCCAACCCACAACAGCTCTCACAGAAAAATATTGGAAACATGATCTCTGACTGGAAACAAGAAACACAGTCAATGTGAAAGTAAATTTCCATGACCATGCAATCAAATGAATGTGCTGGGAAAAATAGAAGGAAGGTCCTGTTACTAAACGCTGTAGATGTAACAGTCATGCAGACATGAGCTTAAAAAAATGAATTATTAAATTAATAAGGAGGAGGGAGCTGCTTACCAAAGAAAGAAGTTGAAATTGATTATGCTGTTCTCCTAGTAAGATATAGTGCACATAATCTCTCATTTGCAACAAGAAACACATTAATTGTGAGAGTACACTTCCACAACCATGCAGTCCAGTGAACCTGGATGAAAAACAGAAGGAACGACCCGTTACTAAATGCTGTAGATGTAACACTCAAAGAGTCATGAGCTTTATAAAATCAACTAAACAAATTATAATCAGGTGGGAGGCCTTTACAAAAAGAAAGAAGGGGAAATTTACTCTGCCACTCTCGTGGTAAGATACAGTGAATATGACTCTCATTTGCAACATGAAACACAGTCAATCTGACAGGAAATTTCCACAGCCATGCAATCAATTGAACCCGCTGGGATAAAGAGAAAAAATGTCCTATTACTAAATGCTGTAAATGTAATAGCCATGAGGAAATGAGTTTCACAAAAAAATTATTAAATTCATATAGAGGCAGGAGGTGCATACCAAATGAAAGAAGGTGAAGCTTCTTCTGCCGATCCCATAGTGAGATTCATTGCACGTGATATCTCACTCACAACAAGAAACACAATCAATGTAAGAGAACATTTCCACAACCGAGCAAACCAATGAACCCACTGGGATGAACAGAGGGAATGTTAAGTTATTAATGCTTTAGATGTAACAGTCAGTCAGACATGAGTTTTACTAAACAAATTATTTATATTATAATCAGGTGGCAGACCCTTACCCAAAGAAAGTAGAGGTAGATTGGTCTGTCGCACTCGTAGTAAGATATAGTCAACATGATCTCTCACTTGTAAACAATAAATACCATGAATGTAAGAGTAATATTCCACAACCACACAACCCAATGAACCTGCAGGGACAAACCCAACGAAGGTACTATTACCAAATGTCCTAGAAGTAACAGTCACACGGCCATGAGCTTTACAAAATAAACTATTTAATTTATAACCAGGTGTAAAGTACTTACCAAGAAGAAGAAAAAGGTGAACTTCGGTCTGCCACTCTCATAGTAAGACATAGTGCACATGATCTCTCACTTGCAACAATAAACACCATCAATGTGGGATTAAAATTCCACAACCATGAAACCCAATGAACCTGCAGGGGAAAAACAGAAGAAATGACCTGTTTATAAATGCTGTAGAATGAGCAGTCACACTGACATGATCTTTACAAAACGAACGATTTAAATTATAATTAGGTGTGAAGTAATTACGAAAAGGAAGAAGGTGAAATTTGGACTGTCGCTCTCGTAATGAGATATAGTGCACATGATCGATCGCTTGCAACAATAATCACAATGAATGTGAGAGTAAATTACCACAACCACGCAGACCAATGAACCTGCTGGGAAAAACACAAAGAATGTCCTGTTACTAAATGCTGTACAAATAAGTCACACTGACATGAAGTTTATAAGATGAACTATTTAAATTATATTCAGGTGTTAAGTACTTACCAAAAAGAAAAATGTGAAATTTTGTCTGCCGCTCTCATAGTAGAATATAGTGCACATGATCTCTCACTTGCAAACATAAACACCACGAATGTGGGAGTAAATTTCGACAACCATGCAACACAATGAACCTGCTGGGAAAAACAAAAGCAATATCCCGTTAGTAAATCTAATAGAAGTAGCAGTCACACTGACATGAACTTTAAAAAATGAACTACTCCAATTATAATCAGGTTTGAAGTACTAACCAAAATGAAGAAGGTCAAATTTTGTCTGCCGCTCTCGTAGTAAGATATAGTGCATATGATCTCTTACTTGCAACAATAAAAACCATGAATGTGAGAGTATTTTCCACAACCACGCAATCCAATGAACCTGCTGGGAAAAACAGAAGGAATGTCCCAGTACTAAATGCTGTTTAAGTAACAGTCACACTGAAACAAGCATTACAAAACTATCTAAATTATAATCAGGTATGAAGTATTTAGCAAAAAGAAGAAGGTGAAACTTTGTCTGCTGCTCTCGTAGTAAGATATAGTGCTAATGAATAACTATTGCAACAATAAACACCATGAATGCGAGAGTAAATTTCCTCATCCACGCAGTTAAATGAACCTGCTCCGAAAACAGAAGGAATGTCCAGTTACGAATTGCTCCACAAGTAGAAGTCACAGTGACATTAACTTAATAAAATAAAATATTTAAGTTATAAACAAGTGTGAAGTACTTAATAAAAGGAAGAAGGTGAAACTTGGTCTGCAACTCTTATAGTATGATGTGGTGCACATGATCTCTGACTTGTATCGATAAACACCATGAATGTGAGAGTACAATTAAACAATGACGAGGTCCAATGAACCTGCTGGGAAAAATAGAAGGAATGTCCAGTTATGAAATGCTGTAGAAGTAGAAGTCACACTGACATGAACTAAAAAAATTAACAATTTACATTATAACCAGGTGTGATGTACTTACCAAAATGAAGATGGTGGAACTTGTCTACGACACACGTAGTACGATATAGTGCCCATGATCTCTCACTTGTATCGATAAACACCATAAATGTGAGAATAAATTTCCACAAACATGTAGTCCAATGAGACTGCTGGGAAAAACAGAAAAAATGTGCAGTTACGAAATTTTCTAGGAGTCAAAGGCACACTGGCATGAACTTAAAAAAATGAAGTATTCATATTATAACCACATGTGAAGTACTTACCAAAAGGAAGAAGGTGAAACTTGGTCTGCAACTCTCATAGTATGATATGGTGCACATGATATCTGACTTGTATCAATAAACACCATGAATGTGAGAATAAATCACCACAACCACACAGTCCAGTGAACCTGCTGGGAAAAACATAGGGAATGTCCAGTTACGAAATGCTCAAGATGTAGCAGGCACACTGACGTAAGCTTAGAAAAATGAACTATTTAAATTATAACCGGTATGATATAGTGCACATTATCTCTCACTTGTATCGATAAACACCATCAATGTGAGAGTAAATTTAAACAACCACGCAGTCCTATGAAACTGCTGGGAAAATCACAAGGAATGTCCAGTTAAGAAATGCTATACAACAAGAAGTCACACTATCATGAGCTTAATAAAATGAACTATTTAAATTATAACGATGAGTGAAGTACTTACCAAAAGAAAGATGGTGAAACTTGCCTGCGACTCTGGTACTATGATATAGTGCAAATTATCTCTCACTTGTATCAATAAACACCATGAATGTGAGATTGAATGTATACAACTATGCAGTCCCATGAACCTGCTGGGAAAAAAAGAAGGAATGTCCAGTTACGAAATGCTGTAGAGACAGAAGTAACACTGATTACAGCTTAAAAATTAAACTGTTTAGATTATAACAAGGTGTGAAGTACTTAAAAAAAGGAAGATAGCAAAACTTGCCTGCGGCACTTGTAATATGATATAGTGCACATTATCTCTCACTTGTGTCGATAAACGCCATGAATGTGAGAGTAAATTCAAACAACCACGCAGCCCAATGAACCTGTTGGGAAACAGAAAGAATGTCCAGTTACGAAATGCTAGAGAGGCAAAAGACACATTCACATCAGATTAAAAGAATGGACTATTTAAATTATAACCAGGAGAGAAGTAGTTACCAAAAGGAACAAGGTGAAACTTGGTCTGGAGACGCAGTACAATGAACCTGCTAGGGAAAACAGGAGGAATGTCCAGTTACGAAGTGCTGGAGAAGCAGAAGACACACTGACATCAGCTTAAAAGAATGAACTATTTAAATTACAACCAAGAGAGAAGTAAAAATCAAAAGGAACAAGGTTAAACTTGGTATGCGGCACTCGTAGCATGATATAGTGCACATGATCTCTAACTTATGTTAATAAACACCATTATGTGAGAGTAAATTTCCACAACCATGCAGTCCAATTAACCTGCTGGGAAAAACCGAAGCAATGTCCAGTTAGGAAACGCTAGAGAAGCAGGCAACACACTGACACCAGCTTAAAAGAATGAACTACTTAAATTACAACCAAGAGAAAAGCAGTTACAAAAAGGAACAAGGTGAAATTTGGTCTGCGGCTCTCGTAGGATGATATAGGTCACATGATCTCTCACTTTTATTACTAAGCAAAATGAATGTGAGAGTAAATTTCCACAACGACGCAGTCCAATGAACCTGCTGGGGAAAACAGAAGGAATGTCCAGTTACGAAATGCTGGAAAATCAGAATACACTCTGACATCGGCTTAAAAGAATGAACTATTGAAATTATAACCAGGAGAGAAGTACTTACAGAAGGGAACAAGGTGAAACTTGGTCTGTGGCCCTCGTAGCATGATATAGTGCACATGAACGGTCACTCTTCTTAATAAACACCATGAATGAGAGAATAAATTTCCACAACCAGACAGTCGAATGAACCTGCTGGGGAAAACAGAAGGAATGTCCAGTTACAAAATTCTGAAGAAGAAGAAGATACACTGACATCAGCTTAAAAGAATGAACTATTTAAGTTATAACAACTAGAGAAGTACATACCAAAAAGAGCAAGGCGAAACTTCGTCTGGGGCTCTCGTAGCATGATATAGTGCACATGATCTCTCACTTTTAATAATAAACACCATGAATGTGAGAGTAAATTTCCACAACCGCGCAGTCAGATGTACCTGCTAAGGAAAACAGAAGGAATGTCCAGTTACTAAATGCTGGGGAAGCAGAAGACACAACGACATCAGCTTAAAAGAATTACTATTGAAATTATAACCAGGAGAGAAGTACAAACCAAAAGGAACAAGGTGAAACTTGGTCTGTGGGTCTCGTAGCATAATATAGTGCACATGATCTCTCACTTTTATTAATAAACACCATGAATGTGAGAGTATATTTCCACAGCCACGCAGTCCAATGAACCTGCTGCGAAAAACAGGAGAGATGTCCAGTTACGAAATGCTGGAGAGGCAGAAGACACATTCACAGCAGCTTAAGAGAATTTACTATTGAAATTATAACCAGTAGAGAGGTACATACTTAAAGGAACAAAGTAAAACTTGGTCAGCGGCGCTCGTGGCATGATACAGTGCACATGATATGTAACTCTTATTAATAACCACCATGCATGTGAGAGTAAATTCCCACAACCACGCAGTCCAATGAACCTGCTGGGGAAAAGAGGATGAATGTCCAGTTACAAAATGCTAGAGAAGCAGGAGACACATTGACATCAGCTTAAAAGAATGAACTATTGAAATTATAATGAACAGAGATATACATACCAAAAGGAACAAGGTGAAACTTGGTCAGCGGCGCTCTTCGCATGATACAGTGCACATGTTACCTCAATTTTATTAATAACCACCATGAATGTAAGAGTAAATTTCCACAACCACACAGTCCAATCAACCTGCTGGGAAAAACAGGAGGAATGTCATGTTACGAAATGCTAGAGAAGCAGAAGCCACATTGACATCAGCTTAAAAGAATGAACTATTGAAATTATAACCAGGAGAGGAGTACATACCAAAAGGAACAAGGTGAAACTTGGTCTGTGCATGATATAGTGCACATGAACTCTTACATTTATAAATAAACACCATGAATGTGAGGGTAAATTTCCACAACCATGCAGTCCAATGTACCTGCTGGGGAAAACAGAAGGAATAACCAGATACGAATTGCTGGAGAAGCAGAAGACATAACGACATCAGCATTAAAGAATGAACCATAGAAATAATAACGAGGAGAGAACTATGTACCAAAAGGAACAAGGTGAAATTTGTTCTGCGGGTCTCGTAGCATGATATAGTGCACATGATCTCTCACTTTTATTAATAAACACCATGAATGTGAGAGTAAATTTCCACAATCACGCAGACCAATGTACATGCTGGGTAAAACAGAAGGAATGTCCTGTTAGGAAATGCAGGGGAAGCAAAAGACACAACGACATGAGCTTAAAAGAATGAACTATTGAAATTATAACCAGGACAGAAGTACATATCAAATGGAACAAGGTGAAACTTGGTCTGCGGCTCTCGTAGCATGATATAGTGCACATGACCTCTCACTTTTATTAATAAACACAATTAATGTGAGAGTAAATTTCCACAACCACGCAGTCCAATGTACCTGCTGAGGAAAACAGAAGGAATGTCCTGTTACAACGTGCTGGAGAAGCAGAAGACACAACGACATCAGCTTAAAAGAATGAACTATTGAAATTATAACCAGGAGAGAAGTACATACCAAAAGGAAAAATGTGAAACTTGGTCTGTGCATGATATAGTGCACATGAACTCTTACATTTATAAATAAACACCATGAATGTGAGGGTAAATTTCCACAACCATGCAGTCCAATGTACCTGCTGGGGAAAACAGAAGGAATGTCCTGTTAGGAAATGCAGGGGAAGCAAAAGACACAACGACATGAGCTTAAAAGAATGAACTATTGAAATTATAACCAGGACAGAAGTACATATCAAAAGGAACAAGGTGAAACTTGGTCTGCGGCTCTTGTAGCATGATATAGTGCACATGATCTCTCACTTTTATCAATAAACACCATGAATGTGAGAGTAAATTTCCACAATCACGCAGTCTAATGTACCTGCTGTGGTAAACAGAAGGAATGTCCTGTTGCGAAATGCTGGGGAAGCAGAAGACACAACGACATGAATTTAAAAGAATGAACTATTCAAATTATAACCAGGAGAGAAGTACATACCAAAAGGAGCAAGGTGAAACTTGGTCTGTGGGTCTCGTAACATGATATAGTGCACATGATCACTCACTTTTAATTATGAACACCATGATTGTGTGAGTAAACTTCCACAACCACGCAGTCCAATGTACCTGCTGGGGAAAACAGAAGGAATAACCAGTTACGAAATGCTGGGGAAGCAGAAGACACAGCGACATCAGCTTAAAAGAATCACCTATTGAAATAATAACCAGGAGAGAAGTACATACCAAAAGGAACAAGGTGAAACTTGGTCTGCGGCTCTCGTAGCATGATATAGTGCCCATGACCTCTCACTTTTATTAATAAACGCAATTAATGTGAGAGTAAATTTCCACAACCACGCACTCCAGTGTACCTGCTGGGGAAAACAGAAGGAATGTCCAGTTACGAAATACTGGGGAAGCAGAAGACACAACGACATCAGCTTAAAAGAATGAACTAATGGAATTATATAAAAAGCGAGAAGTACACACCAAAAGGAACAAGGTGAAACTTGGTCTGTGGATCTCGTAGGATGGTATAGTGCACATGATCCCTCACTTTCATTAATAAACACCATGAATGTGTGAGTAAACTTCCACAACCATGCAGTCCAATGTACCTGCTGGGAAAAACAGAAGGAATAACCAGTTACGAAATGCTGGGGAAGCAGAAGACACAACGACAACTGCTTAAAAGAATCACCTATTGAAATAATAACCAGGAGACAAGTACATACCAAAAGGAACAAGGTGAAACATGGTCCACGGGTCTCGTAGCATGATAGAGTGCACATGATCTCTCACTTTCATTAATAAACACCATGAATGTGAGAGTAAATTTTGCACAACCACATAGTGCAATGTACCTGCTGGGAAAAACAGAAGGAATCTCCAGTTACGAAATGCTGGGGAAGCAGAAGACACAATGACATCAGCTTAAAAAATTGAACTATTCAAATTATAACCAGGAGAGAAGTACATACCAAAAGGAACAAGGTGAAACTTATTCTGCGGGTCTCGTAACATGATATAGAGCACATGATCTCTCACTTTTACTAATAAGCACCATGAATGTGAGTGTAAATTTCCACAACCATACAGTCCAATGTACCTGCTGGGGAAAACAGAAGGAATGTGCAGTTACGAAATGCTGGGGAAGCAGAAGACACAATGACATCAGCTTAAAAAAAGAACTATTGAAATTATAACCAGGAGAGAAGTACATACCAAAAGGAACAAGGTGAAACTTGGTCTGCGGGTCTCGTAGCATGATATAGTGCACATGATCTCTCACTTTTATCAATAAACACCATGAATGTGAGAGTAAATTTACACAATCACGCAGTCTAATGTACCTGCTGTGGTAAACAGAAGGAATGTCCTGTTGCGAAATGCTGGGGAAGCAGAAGACACAACGACATGAATTTAAAAGAATGAACTATTCAAATTATAACCAGGAGAGAAGTACATATCAAAAGGAGCAAGGTGAAACTTGGTCTGTGGGTCTCGTAGCATGATATAGTGCACATGATCTCTCACTTTTATTAATAAACACCATGAATGTGAGATTAAATTTCCACAATCCCGCAGTCCAATGTACCTGCTGGGTAAAACAGAAGGAATGTCCTGTTACGAAATGGAGGGGAAGCAGAAGATACAACGACATGAGCTTGAAAGAATGAACTATTGAAATTATAACCAGGACAGAAGTACATACCAAAAGGAACAAGGTGAAACTTGGTCTCCAGCTCTCGTAGCATGATATAGTGCACATGACCGCTCACTTTTATTAATAAACACAATTAATGTGAGAGTAAATTTCCACAACCATGCAGTCCAGTGTACCTGCTGGGGAAAACAGAAGAAATGTCCAGTTACAAAATGCTGGGGAAGCAGAAGACACAACGACATCAGCTTAAAAGAATGAACTATTGAAACTATAACCAGGAGAGAAGTACATAACAAGAGGAACAAGGTGAAACTTTGTCTGCGGCTCTCGTAGCATGATATAGTGCACATGACCTCTCACTTTTATTAATAAACACAATTAATGTGAGAGTAAATTTCCAAAACCACGCAGTCCAATGTACCTGCTGGGGAAAACAGAAGGAATGTCAAGTTACGAAATGCTGGGGAAGCAGAAGACACAACGACATCAGCTTAAAAGAATGAACAATTGTAATTATAACAAAGCGAGAAGTACAAACCGAAAGGAATAAGGTGAAACTTGGTCTGTGGGTCTCGTAGCATGTTAAAGTGCACATGATCTCTCACTTTCATTAATGAACACCATGAATGTGTGAGTAAACTTCCACAACCACAGAGTCCAATGTACCTGCTGGGAAAAACAGAAGGAATAACCAGTAACGAAATGGTGGGGAAGCAGAAGACACAACGACATCAGCTTAAAAGAATGAACTATTGAAACAATAACCAAGACAGAAGTACATTCCAAAAGGAACAAGGTGAAACTTGTTCTGTGGGTCTTGTAACATGATATAGAGCACATGATCTCTCACTTTTACTAATAACCACCATGAATGTGAGTGTAAATTTCCACAACCATGCAGTCCAATATACCTGCTGGGGTAAACAGAAGGAATGTGCAGTTACGAAATGCTGGGGAAGCAGAAGACACAATGAAATCAGCTTAAAAGAATGAACTATTGAAAATATAACCAGGAGAGAAGTACATACCAAAAGGAACAAGGTGAAACTTGTTCTGTGGGTCTTGTAACATGATATAGAGCACATGATCTCTCACTTTTACTAATAACCACCATGAATGTGAGTGTAAATTTCCACAACCATGCAGTCCAATGTACCTGCTGTGGAATACAAAAGGAATGTCCTGTTGCGAAATGCTGGGGAAGCAGATGACAATACGTCATCAGCTTAAAAGAATGAACTATTGAAGTTATAACCAGGAGAGAAGTACATACCAGAAGTAACAAGGTGAAACTTGGTCTGCGGGTCTCGTAGCATGATAAAGTGCACATGATCTCTCACTTTTATTGATAAGCACCATGAATAGGAGAGTAAATTTCCACAATCACACAGTCCAATGTGCCTGCTGGGGAAAACAGAAGGAATGCCCAGTTACGAAATGCTGGGGAAGCAGAAGATAACACGACATGAGCTTAAAAGAATGAACTATTGAAATTATAACCAGGACAGAAGTAAATACCAAAAGGAACAAGGTGAAACTTGGTCTCCAGCTCTCGTAGCATGATATAGTGCACATGACCGCTCACTTTTATTAATAAACACAATTAATGTGAGAGTAAATTTCCACAACCATGCAGTCCAGTGTACCTGCTGGGGAAAACAGAAGAAATGTCCAGTTACAAAATGCTGGGGAAGCAGAAGACACAACGACATCAGCTTAAAAGAATGAACAATTGTAATTATAACAATGCGAGAAGTACAAACCGAAAGGAATAAGGTGAAACTTGGTCTGTGGGTCTCGTAGCATGTTATAGTGCACATGATCTCTCACTTTCATTAATGAACACCATGAATGTGTGAGTAAACTTCCACAACCACACAGTCCAATGTACCTGCTGGGAAAAACAGAAGGAATAACCAGTAACGAAATGGTGGGGAAGCAGAAGACACAACGACATCAGCTTAAAAGAATGAACTATTGAAACAATAACCAGGACAGAAGTACATTCCAAAAGGAACAAGGTGAAACTTATTCTGTGGGTCTTGTAACATGATATAGAGCACATGATCTCTCACTTTTACTAATAACCACCATGAATGTGAGTGTAAATTTCCACAACCATGCAGTCCAATGTACCTGCTGGGGAAAACAGAAGGAATGTGCAGTTACGAAATGCTGGGGAAGCAGAAGACACAATGAAATCAGCTTAAAAGAATGAACTATTTAAATTATAACCAGGAGAGAAGTACATACCAAAAGGAACAAGGTGAAACTTGGTCTGTGGGTCTCGTAGCATGATATGGTGCACATGATCTCTCACTTTTATCGATAAACACCATGAATGTGAGAGTAAATTTCCACAATCACGCAGTCCAATTTACCTGCTGTGGAAAACAAAAGGAATGTCCTGTTGCGAAATGCTGGGGAAGCAGAAGACACAACGACATGAATTTAAAAGAATAACTATTCAAATTATAACCAGGAGAGAAGTACATACCAGAAGGAACAAGGTGAAACGTGGTCTGCGGGTCTCGTAGCATGATAAAGTGCACATGATCTCTCACTTTCATTAATAAACACCATGAATGTGAGAGTAAATTTCCACAACTACGCAGTGCAATGTACCGGCTCGGGAAAACAGAAGGAATGTCCAGTTACAACATGCTGGGGAAGCAGAAGACACAATGACATCAGCTTTAAAGAATGACCTTTTGAAATAAAAACCTAGGAGAGAAGTACATACCAAAAGCAACAAGGTGAAGCATGGTCTTCGGGTCTCGTAGCATGATATAGTGCACATGATCTCTCACTCTCATTAACAAACACCACGAATGTGTGAGTAAATCGCCACAACCTTGCAGTCCAACGTAGCTGCTGGGGAAAACAGAAGGAATGTCCAGTTACGAAATGCTGGGGAAGCACAAGACACAACGACATCAGCTTAAAAGAATGAACTACTGAAATAATAACCAGGAGAGACATACATACCAAAAGGAACAAGATGAAACTTGGTCTGCGGGTCTCGTTGCATGATACAGTGGACATGATCTGTCAGTTTTATTAATAAACACCATGAATTTAAGAGTAAATTTCCACAACCACACAGTCCAATGTACCACCTGGGAAAAACAGAAGGAATGTCCAGTTACACAATGCTGGGGAAGCAGAAGACACAATGACATCACCTTAAGAGAATGAACTATTGAAATTATAACCAGGAGAGAAGTACATAACAAAAGGAACAAGGTGAAACTTGGTCTGCGGGTCTCCTAACATGATATAGTGCACATGATTTCTCACTTCTGTCAATAAGCACCATGAATGTGAGACTAAATATCCACAACCACGCAGTCCAATGTACCTGCTGGGGAAAACAGAAGGAATGTCCAGTTACGAAATGCTGGGGTAGCAGAAGGCACAACGACATGAGCTTAACAGAATGAACTATTGAAATTATAGCCAGGAGAGAAGTACATACCAAAAGGAACAAGGTGAAACTTGGTCTGCGGGTCTCGTAGCATGATAAAGTGCACATGATCTCTCACTTTTATCAATAAACACCATGAATGTGAGAGTAAATTTCCACAACCACGCAGTCCAATGTACCTGCTAGGGAAAACAGAAGGAATGTCCAGTTACAACATGCTGGGGAAGCAGAAGACACAATGACATCAGCTTTAAAGAATGAACTTTTGAAATAAAAACCTAGGAGAGAAGTACATACCAAAAGCAACAAGGTGAAGCACGGTCTTCGGGTCTCGTAGCATGATATAGTGTACATGATCTCTCACTCTCATTAACAAACACCACGAATGTGTGAGTAAATCGCCACAACCTTACAGTCCAACGTAGCTGTTGGGGAAAACAGAAGGAATGTCCAGTTACGAAATGCTGGGGAAGCACAAGACACAACGACATCAGCTTAAAAGAATGAACTACTGAAATAATAACCAGGAGAGACATACATACCAAAAGGAACAAGATGAAACTTGGTCTGCGGGTCTCGTTGCATGATACAGTGGACATGATCTGTCAGTTTTATTAATAAACACCATGAATTTAAGAGTAAATTTCCACAACCACGCAGTCCAATGTACCACCTGGGAAAAACAGAAGGAATGTCCAGTTACACAATGCTGGGGAAGCAGAAGACACAATGACATCAGCTTAAGAGAATGAACTATTGAAATAATAACGAGGAGAGAAGTACATACCAAAAAGAACAAGGTGAAACTTGGTCTGCGGGTCTAGTAGCATGATACAGTGCACATGATCTCTCCCTTTTATTAGTAAGCACCATGAATGTGAGAGTAAATTTCCTCAATCACACAGTCCAATGTACCTGCTGGGGAAAACAGAAGGAAAGTCCAGTTACAAAATGCTGGGGAAGCAGAAGACACAAAGACATCAGCTTAAAAGAATGAACTATTGAAACAATAACCAAGAGAGAAGTACATACCAAAAAGAACAAGGTGACACTTGGTCTGCGGGTCTCGTAGCATGATATAGTGCACATGATCTCTCACTTATCTTAATAAACACCATGAATGTCAGAGTAAATGTCCACAACCACGCAGTCCAATGTGCCTGCTGGGGAAAACAGAAGGAATGTCCAGTTGCGAAATGCTGTGGAAGCAGAAGACACATTGACATCAGCTTAAAAGAATGAACTATTGACATTATAACCAGGAGAGAAGTACATACCAAAAGGAACAAGGTGAAACTTGGTCTGTGGTTCTCGTATCATGATATAGTGCACATGATCTCCCACTTTTATTAATAAACACCATGAATGTGAGAGTAAATTTCCACAACTACGCAGTCCAATGTCCCTGCTGGGGAAAAGAGAAGGAATGTCCAGTTACGAAATACTGGGGAAGCAGAAGACACAATGACATCAGCTTAAAAGAATGAACTATTGAAATTATAAACAGGAGAGAAGTACATACCAAATGGAATTACATCAGCTTAAAAGAACAAACTATTGAAATTATAACAAGGCGAGCAGTACATACCAAAAGGAAGAAGGTGAAGCTTGGTCTGTGGGTCTTAAAGCATGATATAGTGCACATGATTTCTCTCTTTTATTAATAAACACCATGAATGTGAGAGAAATTTTCCACAATCACGCAGTCCAATGTAACTGCTGGGGAAAACAGAAGGTATGTCCAGTTACGAAATCCAGGGGAAGCAGAAGACACAACGACATCAGCTTAAAAGAATGAACTATTGAAATTATAACCAGGAGAGAAGTACATACCAAAAGGAACAAGGTAAAACTTGGTCTGCGGGTCTCGTAGCATGATATAGTGCACATGATCTCTCACTTTCATTAATAAACACCATGAATTAGAGAGTAAATTTCTACAACCACGCAGTCCAATGTACCTGCTGGAAAAAAAATGAAGGAATAACCAGTTAAAAAATGCTGGGGAAGCAGATGACACAACGTCATCAGCTTAAAAGAATGAACTATTGAAGTTATAACCAGGAGAGAAGTACATACCAAAAGGAACGAGGTGAAACTTGGTCTGTGGGTCTCGTAGCATGATATAGTGCACATGATCTCTCACATTTATTAATAAACACCATGAATGTGAGAGTAAATTTCCACAACCATGCAGTCCAATGTACCTGCTGGGTAAAACAGAAGGAATGTCCAGTTGCGAAATGCTGGGGAAGCAGAAGACACATTGATATCAGCTTAAAAGAATGAATTATTGAAATTATAACCAGGAGAGAAGTACATACCAAAAGGAACAAGGTGAAACTTGGTGTGTGGTTCTCGTATTATGATATAGTGCACATGATTTCTCTCTTTTATTAATAAACACCATGAATGTGAGAGAAATTTTGCACAATCACGCAGTCCAATGTACCTGCTGGGAAAAACTGGAGGAATGTCCAGTTACAAAATGCTGGAGAAGCAGAAGACACATTGACATCAGCTTAAAAGAATAAACTATTGAAATTATTACCAGGAGAGATTAGATTAGATTACATTAGATTAATACTAGTTCCATGGATCATGAATACGATATTTCGTAATGATGTGGAACGGGTCGAATTTTCCAATACATGACATAATTAGGTTACTTTAACAACATACTTAAGTTAATATAACAACTTTATTTTTTTTGTGTTTTTTTATTTTTATTTTTTTTTATATATTTTTTTTTTTTTTTTTTTTTCTTAATTTATATCTAAAAATTCCTCTATGGAGTAGAAGGTGTTGTCATTCAGAAATTCTTTTAATTTCTTCTTAAATACTTGTTGGTTATCTTTCAGACTTTTGATACTATTTGGTAAGTGACCAAGGACTTTAGTGCCAGTATAATTCACCCCTTTCTGTGCCAAAGTTAGATTTAATCTTGAATAGTGAAGATCGTCCTTTCTCCTAGTATTTTAGTTATGCACACTGCTAATACTTTTGAATTGGGTTTGGTTGTTAATAAAAAATTTCATAAGAGGGTATATATACTGAGAAGCTACTGTGAATATCCCTAGATCCTTAAATAAATGTCTGCAGGATGATCTTGGGTGGACTCCAGCTATTATTCTGATTACACGCTTCTGTGCAATAAATACTTTATTCCTCAGTGATGAATTACCCCAAAATATGATGCCATATGAAGGCAATGAGTGAAAATAGGCATAGTAAGCTAATTTACTAAGATGTTTATCACCAAAATTAGCAATGACCCTAATTGCATAAGTAGCTGAACTCAAACGTTTCAGCAGATCATCAATGTGTTTCTTCCAATTTAATCTCTCATCAATGGACATACCTAAAAATTTGGAATATTCTACCTTAGCTATATGCTTCTGATTAAGGTCTATATTTATTAATGGCATCATACCATTTACTGTACGGAACTGTATGTACTGTGTCTTATCAAAATTCAGTGAGAGTCCATTTACAAGGAACCACTTAGTAATTTTCTGAAAGACAGTATTGACAATTTCATCAGTTAATTCTTGTTTCTCAGGTGTGATTACTATACTTGTATCATCAGCAAAGAGAACTAACTTTGCCTCTTCATGAATATAGAATGGCAAGTCATTAATATATAATAAGAACAACAAAGGACCCAAGACTGACCCTTGTGGAACCCCATGCTTGCTTGTTCCCCAGTTTGAGGAATGTGCTGATCTTTGCATGTTACGAGAACTACTTATTTCAACTTTCTGCACTCTTCCAGTTAGGTACGAATTAAACCATTTGTGCACTGTCCCACTCATGCCACAATACTTGAGCTTGTCTAGCAGAATTTCATGATTTACACAATCAAAAGCCTTTGAGAGATCACAAAAAATCCCAATGGGTGGTGTTCGGTTATTCAGATCATTCAAAATTTGACTGGTGAAAGCATATATGGCATTTTCTGTTGAAAAACCTTTCTGGAAACCAAACTGACATTTTGTTAGTACTTCATTTTTACAGATATGTGAAGCTACTCTTGAATACATTACTTTCTCAAAAATTTTGGATAAAGCTGTTAGAAGGGAGATTGGATGGTAATTGTTGACATCAGATCTATCCCCCTTTTTATGCAAAGGTATAACAATAGCATATTTCAGTCTATCAGGGAAAATGCCCTGTTCCAGAGAGCTATTACACAGGTGGCTGAGAATCTTACTTATCTGTTGAGAACAAGCTTTTAGTATTTTGCTCGAAATGCCATCAATTCCATGTGAGTTTTTGCTTTTAAGCAAGTTTATTATTTTCCTAATTTCAGAGGGAGAAGTGGGTGAGATTTCAATTGTATCAAATTGCATAGGTATGGCCTCTTCCATTAACAGCGTATTATCTTCTAATGAACACCTGGATCCTACTATATCCACAACATTTAGAAAATGATTATTAAAAATATTTTCAACTTCTGACTTTTTGTTCGTAAAGTTTTCATTCAATTTGATGGTAATACTGTCTTCCTGTGCTCTTGGTTGACCTGTTTCTCTTTTAATAATATTCCAAATTGTTTTAATTTTATTATCAGAGTTGCTGATTTCAGACATGATACACATACTCCTGGATTTTTTAATAACTTTTCTTACTATAACACAGTAGTTTTTATAATTTTTGATAGTTTCTGGGTCACTACTCTTTCTTGCTGTCAGATACATTTCCCTTTTCCAGTTACAAGATATTTTTATACCCTTAGTAAGCCATGGTTTGTTACAAGGTTTCTTACGAGTATATTTAACTATTTTCTTGGGGAAGCAGTTTTCAAATGCATTTACAAAAATGTCATGAAATAAATTATATTTTAAATTGGCATCAGGTTCACTGTACACCTCATCCCAGTCTAACTGCTGTAGGCTTTCCATGAAATTTGCAATTGTTAAATCGTTGACTGAACGTAATACTTTGGAGGACTGTTTAGTATTGCTGAATGGAGCTATGTCATACATTGTAACTAGCCGTGCACCATGATCAGAAAGACCATTCTCAACAGGCTGAGCATTTATCTGGTTAAACTTATCTTGGTCTATAAAGAAGCTATCTATCAGTGAGCTGCTATCCTTTACCACCCGAGTAGGAAAATCAATAACGGGTGTCAAATTGAAAGAACCGAGTAATGCTTCAAGGTCATTTTTCTTATTACCCTCTTTCAGAGAATCTACATTGAAGTCCCCACAAATAATGACTTGCTTCCCCCTGTCTGACAGATAGCACAACAAGGAGTCCAAATTTTTCAGAAATAGATGAAAATTTCCTGATGGGGACCTATATACAGTTACAATTATAAATGTGCCTTTAATTAATTTAAGCTCACAGGCACATGCTTCTATATGTTTCTCTACACAAAACTTTTCTGTTTCTATACTTTTTGTACAATGATAAATTTTGACATATATGGCAACTCCTCCATTCTCCATATTTTCTCTCATTACATGTGCAGAGAGCTTATAACCACTTACATTTACCTTATCCATATCAGTAAAAAGAGAAGTACATACCAAAAGGAACAAGGTGAAACTTGGTCTGTGGGGCTCGTAGCATGATATAGTGCACATGACCTTGCACTTTTATTAATAAACACCATGAGTTTGACAGTAAAATTCCACAACCTGCGCAGCCCAATGTACATGCTGGGGAAAAGAAAATGAATGTCCAGTTACGAAATGCTGGGGAAGCAGAAGACACAACGACATCGGCTTAAAAGAATCAACTATTGAAATTATAACAAGGAGAGAAGTACGTACCAAAAAGAACAAGGTGAAACTTGGTCTTTGGGTCTCATAGCATGATATAGTGCACATGATCTCTCACTTTTATAAATAAACACCATTAATGTGAGAGTAAATTTCCACAACCGCGCAGTTCAATCTACCTTCTGGGGAAAACAGAAGGAATGTCCAGTTACGAAATGCTGGGGAAGCAGAAGACACAATGACATCAGCTTAAAAGAATGAACAATTGAAATTATAACAAAGCGAGTAGTACATACCAAAAGGAACAGAATGAAACTTGGTCTGTGGGTCTCGTAGCATGATATAGTGCACATGATCTCTCACTTTTATTAATAAACACCATGAATGTGTGAGTAAATTTCCACAACCACGCAGTCCGATGTACCTGCTAGGGAAAACAGAAGGAATGTCCAGTTACGTAATGCTGGGGAACCAGAAGACACAATGACATCAGCTTAAAAGAATGAACTATTGAAATAATAACCAGGAGAGAAGTACATACCAAAAGGAACAAGGTGAAACTTGGTCTGCGGGTCTCTTAGCATGATATAGTGCACATGATCTCTCACTTTTATTAATAAACACCATGAATGTGAGAGTAAATTTCCACAACCACGCAGCCAATGTACCTGCTGCGAAAAACAGTAGGAGTGTCCAGTTACGAAATGCTGGGTAAGCAGAAGACACAATGACATCAGCTTAAAAGAATAAACTGTTGAAATTATAACGAGGAGAGAAGTACATACCAAAAACAACAAGATGACACTTGGTCGGCGGGTCTCGTAGCATGATATAGTGCACATGATCTCTCACTTTCATTAATAAACACTATGAATGTGAGAGTAAATTTACACAACCATCCAGTCCAATGTACCTGCTGGGAAAAACAGAAGGAATAACCAGTTACGAAATGCTGGGGAAGCAGAAGACACAACGACATCAGCTTAAATGAATGAACTATTGAAATTATAACCAGGAGTGAAGTATATACCAAAAGGAACAAGGTGACACGTGGTTTGTAAGTCTCGTAGCGTGATATAGTGCACATGATCTCTCACTTATCTTAATAAACACCATGAATGTCAGAGTAAATGTCCACAACCGCGCAGTCCAATGTACCTGCTGGGGAAAACAGGAGGAATGTCCAGTTACGAAATGCTGGGGAAGCAGAAGACACAACGACTTCAGCTTAAAAGAATAAACTATTGAAATTATTACCAGGAGAGAAGTACATACCATAAGGAACAAGGTGAAACTTGGTCTGTGGGTCTTAAAGCATGATATAGTGCACATGATTTCTCTCTTTTATTAATAAACACCATGAATGTGAGAGAAATTTTCCACAATCACGCAGTCCAATGTACCTGCTGAGGAAAACAGAAGGTATATCCAGTTACGAAATCCAGGGGAAGCAGAAGACACAACGACATCAGCTTAAAAGAATGAACTATTGTAATTATAACAAGGAGAGAAGTATATACCAAAAGGAACAAGGTGAAACTTGGTTTGTAAGTCTCGTAGCGTGATATAGTGCACATGATCTCTCACTTATCTTAATAAACACCATGAATGTCAGAGTAAATGTCCACAACCGCGCAGTCCAATGTAACTGCTGGGGAAAACAGAAGGAATGTCCAGTTACGAAATACTGGGGAGGCAGAACACACAACGACATCAGCTTAAAAGAATGAACTATTGAAATTATAAACAGGAGAGAAGTACATACCAAAAGGAATTACATCAGCTGAAAAGAACAAACTATTGAAATTATAACAAGGCGAGCAGTACATACCAATAGGAACAAGGTGAAACTTGGTCTTTGGGTCTTGAAGCATGATATAGTGCACATTATTTCTCTCTTTTATTAATAAATACCATGAATGTGAGAGAAATTTTCCACAATCACGCAGTCCAATGTACCTGCTGGGGAAAACAGAAGGTATGTCCAGTTACGAAATCCTGGGGAAGCAGAAGACACATTGACATCAGCTTAAAAGAATGAATTATTGAAATTATAACCAGGCGAGAAGTACATACCACAAGGAACAAGGAGAAACTTGGTGTGTGGTTCTCGTATTATAATATAGTGCACATGTTCTCTCACTTTTATTAATAAGCATCATGATTGTGAGAGCTAATTTCCACAACCACGCAGTCCAATGTACCAGGTGTGGAAAACAGAAGGAATGTCAAGTTAGGAAATGCTAGGGAAGCAGAAGACACAACAACATCAGCTTAAAAGAATGAACTACTGAAATTATAACCAGGAGAGAAGAACATACCAAAAGGAACAAGGTGAAACTTGGTCTGTGGGTCTCGTAGCATGATATAGTGCACATGATCTTTCACTTTTAATAATAAACACTATGAATGTGAGAGTAAATTTCCACAACAGCGCAGTGTGATGTAACTGCTGGGGAAAACAGAAGGAATGTCATGTTATGAAATGCTGGAGAAGCAGAAGACACATTGACATCAGCTTAAAAGAATGAACTATTGAAATTATAACCAGGAGAGAAGTACATAGCAAAAGGAACAAACTGGAACTTGGTCTGTGGGACTCGTAGCATGATATAGTGCACATGTTCTCTCACTATTATTAAGAAACAGCATTAATGAGTGAGCAAATTTCCACCACCAACCAGTCCAATGTACCTGCTGGGAAAAACAGGAGGAATGTCCAGTTACAAAATGCTGGAAAAGCAGAAGACACATTCACATCAGCTTAAAAGAATGAAGTATTGAAATTATTACCAGGAGAGATTAGATTAGATTAGATTAGATTAGATTAGATTAATACTAGTTCCATGGATCATGAATACGATATTTCGTAATGATGTGGAACGGGTCGAATTTTCCAATACATGACATAATTAGGTTACTTTAACAACATACTTAAGTTAATATAACAACTTTATTTTTTTGTGTTTTTTTATTATTTTTTTTTTATTTTTATTTTTTTATATATTTTTTTCTTAATTTACATCTAAAAATTCCTCTATGGAGTAGAAGGAGTTGTCATTCAGAAATTCTTTTAATTTCTTCTTAAATACTTGTTGGTTATCTGTCAGACTTTTGATACTATTTGGTAAGTGACCAAAGACTTTACTGCCAGTATAATTCACCCCTTTCTGTGCCAAAGTTAGATTTAATCTTGAATAGTGAAGATCGTCCTTTCTCCTAGTATTTTAGTTATGCGCACTGCTATTACTTTTGAATTGGGTTTGGTTGTTAATAACAAATTTCATAAGAGAGTATATATACTGAGAAGCTACTGTGAATATCCCTAGATCCTTAAATAAATGTCTGCAGGATGATCTTGGGTGGACTCCAGCTATTATTCTGATTACACGCTTCTGTGCAATAAATACTTTATTCCTCAGTGATGAATTACCCCAAAATATGATGCCATATGAAGGCAATGAGTGAAAATAGGCATAGTAAGCTAATTTACTAAGATGTTTATCACCAAAATTAGCAATGACCCTTATTGCATAAGTAGCTGAACTCAAACGTTTCAGCAGATCATCAATGTGTTTCTTCCAATGTAATCTCTCATCAATGGACATACCTAAAAATTTCGAATATTCTACCTTAGCTATATGCTTCTGATTAAGGTCTATATTTATTAATGGCGTCATACCATTTACTGTACGGAACTGTATGTACTGTGTCTTATCAAAATTCAGTGGGAGTCCGTTTACAAGGAACCACTTAGTAATTTTCTGAAAGACAGTATTGACAATTTCATCAGTTAATTCTTGTTTCTGAGGTGTGATTACTATACTTGTATCATCAGCAAAGAGAACTAACTTTGCCTCTTCATGAATATAGAATGGCAAGTCATTAATATATAATAAGAACAACAAAGGACCCAAGACTGACCCTTGTGGAACCCCATGCTTGATTGTTCCCCAGTTTGAGGAATGTGCTGATCTTTGCATGTTACGAGAACTACTTATTTCAAATTTCTGCACTCTTCCAGCTAGGTACGAATTAAACCATTTGTGCACTGTCGCACTCATGCCACAATACTTGAGCTTGTCTAGCAGAATTTCATGATTTACACAATCAAAAGCCTTTGAGAGATCACAAAAAATCCCAATGGGTGGTGTTCGGTTATTCAGATCATTCAAAATTTGACTGGTGAAAGCATATATGGCATTTTCTGTTGAAAAACCTTTCTGGAAACCAAACTGACATTTTGTTAGTACTTCATTTTTACAGATATGTGAAGCTACTCTTGAATACATTACTTTCTCAAAAATTTTGGATAAAGCTGTTAGTAGGGAGATTGGACGGTAATTGTTGACATCAGATCTATCCCCCTTTTTATGCAAAGGTATAACAATAGCATATTTCAGTCTATCAGGGAAAATGCCCTGTTCCAGAGAGCTATTACACAGGTGGCTGAGAATCTTACTTATCTGTTGAGAACAAGCTTTTAGTATTTTGCTCGAAATGCCATCAATTCCATGTGAGTTTTTGCTTTTAAGCAAGTTTATTATTTTCCTAATTTCAGAGGGAGAAGTGGGTGAGATTTCAATTGTATCAAATTGCATAGGTATGGCCTCTTCCATTAACAGCGTATTATCTTCTAATGAACACCTGGATCCTACTATATCCACAACATTTAGAAAATGATTATTAAAAATATTTTCAACTTCTGACTTTTTGTTCGTAAAGTTTTCATTCAATTTGATGGTAATACTGTCTTCCTGTGCTCTTGGTTGACCTGTTTCTCTTTTAATAATATTCCAAATTGTTTTAATTTTATTATCAGAGTTGCTGATTTCAGACATGATACACATACTCCTGGATTTTTTAATAACTTTTCTTACTATAACACAGTAGTTTTTATAATTTTTGATAGTTTCTGGGTCACTACTCTTTCTTGCTGTCAGATACATTTCCCTTTTCCAGTTACAAGATATTTTTATACCCTTAGTAAGCCATGGTTTGTTACAAGGTTTCTTACGAGTATATTTAACTATTTTCTTGGGGAAGCAGTTTTCAAATGCATTTACAAAAATGTCATGAAATAAATTATATTTTAAATTGGCATCAGGTTCACTGTACACCTCATCCCAGTCTAACTGCTGTAGGCTTTCCCTGAAATTTGCAATTGTTAAATCGTTGACTGAACGTACTACTTTGGAGGACTGTTTAGTATTGCTGAATGGAGCTGTGTCATATATCGTAACTAGCCGTGCACCATGATCAGAAAGACCATTCTCAACAGGCTGAGCATTTATCTGGTTAAACTTATCTTGGTCTATAAAGAAGTTATCTATCAGTGAGCTGCTATCCTTTACCACCCGAGTAGGAAAATCAATAACGGGTGTCAAATTGAAAGAACCGAGTAATGCTTCAAGGTCATTTTTCTTATTACCCTCTTTCAGAGAATCTACATTGAAGTCCCCACAAATAATGACTTGCTTCCCCCTGTCTGACAGATAGCACAACAAGGAGTCCAAATTTTTCAGAAATAGATGAAAATTTCCTGATGGGGACCTATATACAGTTACAATTATAAATGTGCCTTTATTTAATTTAAGCTCACAGGCACATACTTCTATATGTTTCTCTACACAAAACTTTTTTGATTCTAAACTTCTTGCACAATGATAAAACTTTTGACATATATGGCAACTCCTCCTTTCTCCATATTTTCTCTCATTACATATGCAGAGAGCTTATAACCACTTACATTTACCTTATCCATATCAGTAAAAAGAGAAGTACATACCAAAAGGAACAAGGTGAAACTTGGTCTTTGGGTCTCATAGCATGATATAGTGCACATGATCTCTAACTTTTATAAATAAACACCATTAATGTGAGAGTAAATTTCCACAACCCCGCAGTTCAATCTACCCTCTGGGGAAAACAGAAGGAATGTCCAGTTACGAAATGCTGGGGAAGCAGAAGACACAACGACATCAGCTTAAAAGAATGAACAATTGAAATTATAACCAGGAGAGAAGTACATACCAAAAGGAACAAGGTGAAACTTGGTCTGCGGGTCTCGTAGCATGATATAGTGCACATGATCTCTCACTTTTATTAATAAACACCATGAATGTGAAAGTAAATTTCCACAACCACGCAGTCCAATGTACCTGCTGGTGAAAACAGAGGGAATGTCCTGTTATGAAATGCTGGGGAACAGAAGACACAACGACATCAGCTTAAAAGAATGAACTATTGAAATTATAGCCAGGAGACAAGTACATACCAAAAGGAACAAGGTGAAACTTGGTCTGTGGCTCTCGTAGCATGATATAGTGCACATGATCTCTTACTTCTATTAATAAACTCCATGAATGTGAAAGTAAATTTCCACAACCACGCAGTCCAATGTACCTGCTGGGGAAAACAGAAGGAATGTCCAGTTACGAAATGCCGGGGAAGCAGAAGACACAAAGACATCAGATTAAAAGGAGGAAATACTGAAATTATAACCAGGAGAGAAGTACATACCAAAAGGAACAAGGTGAAACTTTATCTGTGGGTCTCATACCATGATATAGTGCACGTGTTCTCTCACTTTTAATTAATTAACTCCACGAATGTGAGAGAAAACTTCCACAACCACGCAGTCAAATGTACCTGCTGGGGAAAACGGAAGGAATGTCCAGTTACGAAATACTGGTGAAGCAGAAGACACAACGACATCAGCTACAAAGAGTGAACTATTGAAATTATAAACAGGGGGGAAGTACATAACGAAAGGAACTACATCAGCTTAAAAGAATGAAGTACTGAAATTATAACCTGGAGAGAAGTACATACCAAAGGGAACAAGGTGAAACTTGGTCAGCGGGTCTCGTAGCATGATATTGTGCACATGATCTCTCACTTTTATTAATAAACACCATGAATGTGAGAGTAAATATCCATAACCGCTTAGTCCAGTGTACCAGCTGAGGAAAACAGAAGGAATGTCCAGTTACGAAATGCTGGGGAAGCAGTAGACACAACGACATCAGCTTAAAGGAATGAACACTTGAAATTATAACAATGCGAGAAGTACATACATAAAGGAACAAGGTGAAACTTGGTCAGTGGAACTCGTAGCATGATATAGTGCACATGATCACTCACTTTTATTAATAAACACCATGAATGTGAGAGTAAATTTCCACAACCACGCAGTCCAATGTACCTGCTGGGGAAAACAGAAGGAATGTCCAGTTACGAGTAGCTGGGGAAGCAGAAGACACAACGACATGAGCTTAAAAGAATGAACTATTGATATTAAAACCAGGAGAGAGGACCATACTAAAAGGAACAAGGTGAAACTTGGTCTGCGGGTCGTGTAGCATAATATAGTGCACATCATCTCTCACTTTTATTAATAAACACCATGAATGTGAGGGTAAATTTCCACAACTATGCAGTCCAATGTACCTGCTGGGGAAAACAGAAGGAATGTCCAGATACGAAATGCTGGAAAAGCGGAAGACACAATGACATCAGCTTAAAGAATGAACTATTGAAATTATAAGCAGGAGAGAAGTACATACCAAAAGGTACAAGGTGAAACTTGGTCTGCGGGTCACGTAGAATGATATAGTGCACATGATCTCTCACTTTTATTAATAAAACAACATGAATGTGAGAGTAAATTTCCACAACCACGCAGTCCAAAGTACCAGCTGGGGAAAACAGAAGGAATGTCCAGTTACGAAATGCTGGGGAAGCAGAAGACACAATGACATCAGCTTAAAAGAATGAACTATTGATATTAAAACCAGGAGAGAGGAACATACCAAAAGGAACAAGGTGAAACTTGGTCTGCGGGTCGTGTAGCATAATATAGTGCACATCATCTCTCACTTTTATTAATAAACACCATGAATGTGAGGGTAAATTTCCACAACTATGCAGTCCAATGTACCTGCTGGGGAAAACAGAAGGAATGTCCAGATACGAAATGCTGGGAAAGCGGAAGACACAATGACATCAGCTTAAAGAATGAACTATTGAAATTATAAGCAGGAGAGAAGTACATACCAAAAGGTACAAGGTGAAACTTGGTCTGCGGGTCACGTAGCATGATATAGTGCACATGATCTCTCACTTTTATTAATAAACAACATGAATGTGAGAGTAAATTTCCACAACCACGCAGTCCAAAGTACCAGCTGGGGAAAACAGAAGGAATGTCCAGTTACGAAATGCTGGGGAAGCAGAAGACACAATGACATCAGCTTAAAAGAATGAACTATTGATATTAAAACCAGGAGAGAGGAACATACCAAAAGGAACAAGGTGAAACTTGGTCTGCGGGTCGTGTAGCATAATATAGTGCACATCATCTCTCACTTTTATTAATAAACACCATGAATGTGAGGGTAAATATCCACAACTATGCAGTCCAATGTACCTGCTGGGGAAAACAGAGGTAATGTCCTGTTACGAAATGCTGGGGAAGGAGAAGAGACAACGACATCAGGTTAAATGAATGAACTATTGAAATTATAACCAGGAGAGACGTACATACCAAAAGGAACAAGGTGAAACTTGGTCGGTGGGTCTCGTAGCATGATATAGTGCACATGATCTCTCACTTTTATTAATAAACACCATGAATGTGAGGGTAAATTTCCACAACTATGCAGTCCAATGTACCTGCTGGGGAAAACAGAAGGAATGTCCAGATACGAAATGCTGGGAAAGCGGAAGACACAATGACATCAGCTTAAAGAATGAACTATTGAAATTATAAGCAGGAGAGAAGTACATACCAAAAGGTACAAGGTGAAACTTGGTCTGCGGGTCACGTAGAATGATATAGTGCACATGATCTCTCACTTTTATTAATAAAACAACATGAATGTGAGAGTAAATTTCAACAACTACGCAGTCCAAAGTACCTGCTGAGGAAAACAGAAGGAATGTCCAGTTACTAAATGCTGGGGAAGCGGAAGACACATTGACATCAGCTTAAAAGAATGAACTATTGAAATTATAACCAGGAGAGAAGTACGTACTAAAAGGAACAAGGTGAAGCTTGGACAGTCGGTCTTACAGTATGAAATAGTGCACATGATTTCTCACTTTTATTAATAAACACCATGAATGTGAGAGTAATTTTCCACAACCATGCAGTCCAATGTACCTGCTGGGGAAAACAGAAGGAATGTCCAGTTACGAAATGCTGGGGTAGCACAAGACACAATGACATCAGCTTAAAAGAATGAACTATTGAAATTAAAACCAGGAGAGAAATACATACCAAAAGGAACAAGGTGAAACTTGGTCTGCAGGATTCGTAGCTTGATGTAGTGCACATGATCTCTCACTTTTATGAATAAACACCATGAATGTGAGAGTAAATTTCCACAACCACGCAGTCCAATTTACGTGCTGGGGAAAACAGAAGGAATGTCCAGTTATGAAATGCTGGGTAAGCAGAAAACACAACGACATCAGCTTAAAAGAATGAATTATTGAAATTATAACGGGGAGAGAAGTACATACCAAAAGGAACAAGGTGAAACTTTGTCTCCGGGTCTCGTAGCAAAATATAGTGCACATGATCTCTCACTTTTATTAATGAACACCATGAATGTGAGAGTAAATTTCCACAACCACGCAGCCGAATGTACCTGCTGAGGAAAACAGAAGGATTGTCGAGTTACGAAATAATAGGGAAGCAGAAGACACAGCAACATCAGCTTAAAAGAATGTACTAATTAAATTTCAACCAGGAGAAAAGTACATACCAAAAGAAACAAGGTGAAACTTAGTCTGCGGGTCGTGTAGCATGATATATTGCACATGATCTCTCACTTTTATTAATAAACACCATGAATGTGAGAGTAAATTTCCACAACTATGCAGTCCAATGTACCTGCTGGAGAAAACAGAAGGAATGTCCAGTTACGAAATGCTGGGAAAGCGGAAGACACAATGACATCAGCTTAAAAGAATGAACTATTGAAATTACAACCAGGAGAGAAGTACATACCAAAAGGTACAAGCTGACACTTGGACCGTGGGTCTTGCAGCATGATATAGTGCACATGATCTCTCGCTTTTATTAATGAACACCACAAATGTGAGAGTAAATTTCCACAACCACGCAGTCCCATGTACCTGCTGGGGAAAGCAGAAGGAATGTCCAGTTACGAAATGCTGGGGAAGCAGAAGACACAATGACATCAGCTTAAAAGAATGAACTCTTGAAATTACAACAATGTGAGAAGTACATACCAAAAATAACAAGGTGAAAGTTGGTCTGCGGGTCTTGTAGCATGATATAGTGCCCATGATCTCTCACTTTTATTAATAAACACCATGAATGTGAGAGTAAATTTTAACAACCACGCAGTCCAATGTACCAGCTGGGAAAAACAAAAGGAATGTCCAGTTACGACATGCAGGGGAAGCAGAATACACAATGACATCAGCTTAAAAGAATGAACTACTGAAATTATAACCAGGAGCGAAGTACATAACAAAAAAAACAAGGTGAAACTTGGTCAGCGAGTCTCGTAGCATGATATAGTGCACATGATCTCTCACTTTCATTAATAAACACCATGAATGTGAGAGTAAATTTCCACAAAGACGCAGTCCAATGTACCTGCTGGGAAAAACAGAAGGAATAACCAGTTACGAAATGCTGGGGAAGCAGAAGACACAATGACATCAGCTTAAAAGAATGAACTTTTGAAATTATAACCAGGAGAGATGTACATACCAAAAGGAAAAAGGTGAAACTTGGTCTGCAGGTCTTGTAGCATGATATAGTGCACATGATCTCTAACTTTCATTAATAAACACCATGAATGAGAAAGTAAATTTCCACAAAGACGCAGTCCAACGTACATGCTGGCAAAAACAGAAGGATTAACCAGTTACGAAATGCTGGGGAAGCAGAAGACACAACGACATCAGCTTAAAGGTATGAACTATATAAATTATAACCAGGAGAGAAGTACATACCAAAAGGAACAAGGTGAAACTTGGACCGTGGGTCTTGCAGCATGATATAGTGCACATGATCTCTCACTTTTATTAATGAACACCATGAATGTGAGAGTAAATTTCAACAACTACACAGTCCAATGTACCTAATGCGGAAAACAGAAGGAATGTCCAGTTACGAAATGCTAGGGAAGCAGAAGACACAACGACACCAGTTTAAAAGAATGAACTATTTAAATTACAACCAGGAGAGAAGTACATACCAAAAGAAACAAGGTGAAACATGGTGAGTGAGTCTCGTAGCATGATATAGTGCACATGACCTCTCACTTTCATTAATAAACACCATGAATGTGAGAGAAAATTTCCATAACCACGAAGTCCAATGTAGCAGCTGGGGAAAACAGAAGGAATGTCCAGTTACGAAATGCTGGGGAAGCAGAAGACACAACAACATCAGCATAAAAGAATGAACTATTGAAATTTTAACAAGGTGAGAAGTACATACCAAAAGGAACAAAGTGAATCTTGAACTGTGGGTCTTGCAGCATGATATAGTGCACATGATCTCTCACTTTTATTAATAAACACCATGAATGTCAGAGTAAAATTCCACAACCACACATTCCAATGTACCTGCTGGGGAAAACAGAAGGAATGTCCAGTTACGACATGCAGGGGAAGCAGAAAACCCAATGACATCAGCTTAAAAGAATGAACTATTGAAGTCATAACCAGGAGAGACGTACATACCAAAACGAACTAGGTGAAACTTGGTCTGCGGGTCTCTAAGCATGATATAGTGCACATGATCTCTGACTATTATTGATAAACACCATGAATGTGAGAGTAAATTTCCACAACCATGCAGTCCAATGTACATGCTGGGAAAAACAGAAGGAATATCCAGTTACAAAATGCTGGGGAAGCAGAAGACACAACGACATCAGCTTAAAAGAATGAACTATTGAAATTATAACAAGGTGAGAAGTACATACCAAAAGGAACAATGTGAAACTTGGTCTGTGGGTCTCGTAGTATGATATAGTGCACATGATCTCGCACTTTTATTAAAAAGCACCATGAATGTAAGAGTAAATTTCCATAACCACGAAGTCCAATGTAGCAGCTGGGGAAAACAGAAGGAATGTCCAGTTACGAAATGCTGGGGAAGCAGAAGAGACAACAACATCAGCATAAAAGAATGAACTATTGACATTTTAACAAGGTGAGAAGTACATACCAAAAGGAACAAGGTGAATCTTGAACTGTGGGTCTTGCAGCATGATATAGTGCACATGATCTCTCACTTTTATTAATAAACACCATGAATGTCGAGGTAAAATTCCACAACCACGCAGTCCAATGTACCTGCTGGGGAAAACAGAAGGAATGTCCAGTTACGACATGCAGGGGAAGCAGAAAACCCAATGACATCAGCTTAAAAGAATGAACTATTGAAATCATAACCAGGAGAGACGTACATACCAAAACGAACAAGTTGAATCTTGGTCTGCGGGTCTCGTAGCATGATACAGTGCACATGATCTCTCACTATCATTAATAAACACCATGAATGTGAGAGTAAATTTCGATAACAACATAGTCCAATGTACCAGCTGGGGAAAAATGAAGGAATGTCCAGTTACGTAATGCTGGGGAAGCAGAAGACACAACGACATCAGCTTAAAAGAATGAATTACTGAAATTATAACCAGAAGAGATGTACATACCATAAGGAACAAGGTGAAAGTTGGTCTGCTGGACTCGTAGCATTATATAGTGCACATGATCTCCCATTTTTACTAATAAACACCATGAATGTGAGAGTAAATTTCCACAACCACGCAGTTCAATGTAACTGCTGGGGAAAACAGAAGGAATGTCCAGTTACGAAATGCTGGGGAAGCAGAAGACACAATGACATCAGCTTAAAAGAATGATCTATAGAAATTATAGCCAGGAGTGAAGTACATACCAAAAGGAACGACGTGAAACTTGGTCTGCGGGTCACATAGCATGATATTGTGCACACGATCTCTCACTTTCGTTAATAAACACCATGAATGTGAGAGTAAATTTCAACAACTACACAGTCCAATGTACCTCCTGGGGAAAACAGAAGGAATAACCAGTTACGAAATGCAGGGGAAGCCGAAGAGACAACGACATCAGCTAAAGAGGATAAAATACTGAAATTATAACCTGGAGAGAAGTACATATCAAAAGGAACAAGGTGAAACTTGGCCTGCGGTTCTCGTAGCATGATATAGTGCACAAGATCTCTCACTTTTATTAATAAACACCATGAATGTGAGAGTAATTTCCATAACCACGCAGCATAATGTACCTGCTGGGGAAAAGAGAAGGAAGGTCCTGTTACGAAAAGCTGGGTAAGCAGGAGAGAAACGACATCAGTTTAACTGAATGAACTATTGAAATTATTTCCCAGGAGAGAAGTACATACCAAAAGGAACAAGGTGAAACTTGGTCTGTGGGTCTCGTAGCATGAAATAGTGCAGATGATCTCTACGTTTTATTAATAGACACCATTAATGTGAGAGTAAATTCCCACAACCAAACAGTCCAATGTACTTGCTGGGGAAACCAGAAGGAATGTCCAGTTACGAAATGCTGGGGAAGCAGAAGACACAACGACATCAGCTTAAAAGAAAGAACAATGGAAATTATAACGAGGAGAAAAGTACATACCAATAGAAACAGGGTGACACTTGGTCTGCGGGTCTCGTAGCATGATATAGCGCACATGATCTCTCACTTTTATTAATAAACACCATGAATGTGAGAGTACCTTTCCACAACCACGCAATCCGATGTACCTGCTGAGGAAAACAGAACGAATGTCCAATTACGAAATGCTGGGGAAGCAGAAGACACAACGACATCAGCTTAAAAGAAAGAACAATGGAAATTATAACGAGGAGAAAAGTACATACCAATAGAAACAGGGTGACACTTGGTCTGCGGGTCTCGTGGCATGATATAGCGCACATGATCTCTCACTTTTATTAATAAACACCTTGAATATCAGAGTACATTTCCACAACCACGCAATCCGATGTACCTGCTGAGGAAAACAGAACGAATGTCCAATTGCAAAATGCTGGGGAAGCAGAAGACACAACGACATCAGCTTAAAAGAAAGAACAATGGAAATTATAACGAGGAGAAAAGTACATACCAATAGAAACAGGGTGACACTTGGTCTGCGGGTCTCGTAGCATGATATAGCGCACATGATCACTCACTTTTATTAATAAACACCATGAGTATCAGAGTACATTTCCACAACCACGCAATCCGATGTACCTGCTGGGGAAAACAGAACGAATGTCCAATTTCAAAATGCTGGGGAAGCAGAAGACACAACGACATCAGCTTAAAAGAAAGAACAATGGAAATTATAACGAGGAGAAAAGTACATACCAATAGAAACAGGGTGACACTTGGTCTGCGGGTCTCGTAGCATGATATAGCGCACATGATCTCTCACTTTTATTAATAAACACGATGAATGTGAGAGTACCTTTCCACAACCACGCAATCCGATGTACCTGCTGAGGAAAACAGAACGAATGTCCAATTACGAAATGCTGGGGAAGCAGAAGACACAACGACATCAGCTTAAGAGAAAGAACAATGGAAATTATAACGAGGAGAAAAGTACATACCAATAGAAACAGGGTGACACTTGGTCTGCGGGTCTCGTAGCATGATATAGCGCACATGATCTCTCACTTTTATTAATAAACACCATGAATGTGAGAGTACATTTCCACAACCACGCAATCCGATGTACCTGCTGAGGAAAACAGAATGAATGTCCAATTACGAAATGCTGGGGAAGCAGAAGACACAACGACATCAGCTTAAAAGAAAGAACAATGGAAATTATAACGAGGAGAAAAGTACATACCAATAGAAACAGGGTGACACTTGGTCTGCAGGTCTCGTAGCATGATATAGCGCACATGATCTCTCACTTTTATTAATAAACACCATGAATGTGACAGTACATATCCACAACCACGCAATCCGATGTACCTGCTAAGGAAAACAGAACGAATGTCCAGTTACGAAATGCTGGGGAAGCGGAAGACACAACGACATCAGCTTAAAAGAAAGAACAATGGAAATTATAACGAGGAGAAAAGTACATACCAATAGAAACAGGGTGACACTTGGTCTGCGGGTCTCGTAGCATGATATAGCGCACATGATCTCTCACTTTTATTAATAAACACCATGAATGTGAGAGTACATTTCCACAACCACGCAATCCGATGTACCTGCTGAGGAAAACAGAACGAATGTCCAATTACGAAATGCTGGGGTAGCAGAAGACACAACGACATCAGCTTAAAAGAAAGAACAATGGAAATTATAACGAGGAGAAAAGTACATACCAATAGAAACAGGGTGACACTTGGTCTGCGGGTCTCGTAGCATGATATAGCGCACATGATCTCTCACTTTTATTAATAAACACCATGAATGTGAGAGTACATTTCCACAACCACGCAATCCGATGTACCTGCTGAGGAAAGCAGAACGAATGTCCAATTACAAAATGCTGGGGTAGCAGAAGACACAACGACATCAGCTTAAAAGAAAGAACAATGGAAATTATAACGAGGAGAAAAGTACATACCAATAGAAACAGGGTGACACTTGGTCTGCGGGTCTCGTAGCATGATATAGCGCACATGATCTCTCACTTTTATTAATAAACACCATGAATGTGAGAGTACATTTCCACAACCACACAATCCGATGTACCTGCTGAGGAAAACAGAACGAATGTCCAATTACGAAATGCTGGGGAAGCAGAAGACACAACGACATCAGCTTAAAAGAAAGAACAATGGAAATTATAACGAGGAGAAAAGTACATACCAATAGAAACAGGGTGACACTTGGTCTGCGGGTCTCGTAGCATGATATAGCGCACATGATCACTCACTTTTATTAATAAACACCATGAGTATCAGAGTACATTTCCACAACCACGCAATCCGATGTACCTGCTGAGGAAAACAGAACGAATGTCCAATTTCAAAATGCTGGGGAAGCAGAAGACACAACGACATCAGCTTAAAAGAAAGAACAATGGAAATTATAACGAGGAGAAAAGTACATACCAATAGAAACAGGGTGACACTTGGTCTGCGGGTCTCGTAGCATGATATAGCGCACATGATCTCTCACTTTTATTAATAAACACCATGAATGTGAGAGTACCTTTCCACAACCACGCAATCCGATGTACCTGCTGAGGAAAACAGAACGAATGTCCAATTACGAAATGCTGGGGAAGCAGAAGACACAACGACATCAGCTTAAGAGAAAGAACAATGGAAATTATAACGAGGAGAAAAGTACATACCAATAGAAACAGGGTGACACTTGGTCTGCGGGTCTCGTAGCATGATATAGCGCACATGATCTCTCACTTTTATTAATAAACACCATGAATGTGAGAGTACATTTCCACAACCACGCAATCCGATGTACCTGCTGAGGAAAACAGAATGAATGTCCAATTACGAAATGCTGGGGAAGCAGAAGACACAACGACATCAGCTTAAAAGAAAGAACAATGGAAATTATAACGAGGAGAAAAGTACATACCAATAGAAACAGGGTGACACTTGGTCTGCGGGTCTCGTAGCATGATATAGCGCACATGATCTCTCACTTTTATTAATAAACACCATGAATGTGAGAGTACATATCCACAACCACGCAATCCGATGTACCTGCTGAGGAAAACAGAACGAATGTCCAGTTACGAAATGCTGGGGAAGCAGAAGACACAACGACATCAGCTTAAAAGAAAGAACAATGGAAATTATAACGAGGAGAAAAGTACATACCAATAGAAACAGGGTGACACTTGGTCTGCGGGTCTCGTAGCATGATATAGCGCACATGATCTCTCACTTTTATTAATAAACACCATGAATGTGAGAGTACATTTCCACAACCACGCAATCCGATGTACCTGCTGAGGAAAACAGAACGAATGTCCAATTACGAAATCCTGGGGTAGCAGAAGACACAACGACATCAGCTTAAAAGAAAGAACAATGGAAATTATAACGAGGAGAAAAGTACATACCAATAGAAACAGGGTGACACTTGGTCTGCGGGTCTCGTAGCATGATATAGCGCACATGATCTCTCACTTTTATTAATAAACACCATGAATGTGAGAGTACATTTCCACAACCACACAATCCGATGTACCTGCTGAGGAAAACAGAACGAATGTCCAATTACAAAATGCTGGGGTAGCAGAAGACACAACGACATTAGCTTAAAAGAAAGAACAATGGAAATTATAACGAGGAGAAAAGTACATACCAATAGAAACAGGGTGACACTTGGTCTGCGGGTCTCGTAGCATGATATAGCGCACATGATCTCTCACTTTTATTAATAAACACCATGAATGTGAGAGTACATTTCCACAACCACGCAATCCGATGTACCTGCTGAGGAAAACAGAACGAATGTCCAATTACGAAATGCTGGGGAAGCAGAAGACACAACGACATCAGCTTAAAAGAAAGAACAATGGAAATTATAACGAGGAGAAAAGTACATACCAATAGAAACAGGATGACACTTGGTCTGCGGGTCTCGTAGCATGATATAGCGCACATGATCTCTCACTTTTATTAATAAACACCATGAATGTGAGAGTACATTTCCACAACCTTGCAATCCGATGTACCTGTTGAGGAAAACAGAACGAATGTCCAATTACAAAATGCTGGGGAAGCAGAAGACACAACGACATCAGCTTAAAAGAAAGAACAATGGAAATTATAACGAGGAGAAAAGTACATACCAATAGAAACAGGGTGACACTTGGTCTGCGGGTCTCGTAGCATGATATAGCACACATGATCTCTCACTTTTATTAATAAACACCATGAATGTGAGAGTACATTTCCACAACCACGCAATCCGATGTACCTGCTGAGGAAAACAGAACGAATGTCCAATTACGAAATGCTGGGGAAGCAGAAGACACAACGACATCAGCTTAAAAGAAAGAACAATGGAAATTATAACGAGGAGAAAAGTACATACCAATAGAAACAGGGTGACACTTGGTCTGCGGGTCTCGTAGCATGATATAGCGCACATGATCTCTCACTTTTATAAATAAACACCATGAATGTGAGAGTACATTTCCACAACCACGCAATCCGATGTACCTGCTGAGGAAAACAGAACGAATGTCCAATTACGAAATGCTGGGGAAGCAGAAGACACAACGACATCAGCTTAAAAGAAAGAACAATGGAAATTATAACGAGGAGAAAAGTACATACCAATAGAAACAGGGTGACACTTGGTCTGCGGGTCTCGTAGCATGATATAGCGCACATGATCTCTCACTTTTATTAATAAACACCATGAATGTGAGAGTACATGTCCACAACCACGCAATCCGATGTACCTGCTGAGGAAAACAGAACGAATGTCCAGTTACGAAATGCTGGGGAAGCAGAAGACACAACGACATCTGCTTAAAAGAAAGAACAATGGAAATTATAACGAGGAGAAAAGTACATACCAATAGAAACAGGGTGACACTTGGTCTGCGGGTCTCGTAGCATGATATAGCGCACAAGATCTCTCACTTTTATTAATAAACACCATGAATGTGAGAGTACATTTCCACAACCACGCAATCCGATGTACCTGCTGAGGAAAACAGAACGAATGTCCAATTACGAAATGCTGGGGAAGCAGAAGACACAATGACATCAGCTTAAAAGAAAGAACAATGGAAATTATAACGAGGAGAAAAGTACATACCAATAGAAACAGGGTGACACTTGGTCTGCGGGTCTCGTAGCATGGTATAGCGCACATGATCTCTCACTTTTATTAATAAACACCATGAATGTGAGAGTACATTTCCACAACCACGCAATCCGATGTACCTGCTGAGGAAAACAGAACGAATGTCCAATTACAAAATGCTGGGGAAGCAGAAGACACAACGACATCAGCTTAAAAGAAAGAACAATGGAAATTATAACGAGGAGAAAAGTACATACCAATAGAAACAGGGTGACACTTGGTCTGCGGGTCTCGTAGCATGGTATAGCGCACATGATCTCTCACTTTTATTAATAAACACCATGAATGTGAGAGTACATTTCCACAACCACGCAATCCGATGTACCTGCTGAGGAAAACAGAACGAATGTCCAATTACAAAATGCTGGGGAAGCAGAAGACACAACGACATCAGCTTAAAAGAAAGAACAATGGAAATTATAACGAGGAGAAAAGTACATACCAATAGAAACAGGGTGACACTTGGTCTGCGGGTCTCGTAGCATGATATAGCGCACATGATCTCTCACTTTTATTAATAAACACCATGAATGTGAGAGTACCTTTCCACAACCACGCAATCCGATGTACCTGCTGAGGAAAACAGAACGAATGTCCAATTACGAAATGCTGGGGAAGCAGAAGACACAACGACATCAGCTTAAGAGAAAGAACAATGGAAATTATAACGAGGAGAAAAGTACATACCAATAGAAACAGGGTGACACTTGGTCTGCGGGTCTCGTAGCATGATATAGCGCACATGATCTCTCACTTTTATTAATAAACACCATGAATGTGAGAGTACATTTCCACAACCACGCAATCCGATGTACCTGCTGAGGAAAACAGAATGAATGTCCAATTACGAAATGCTGGGGAAGCAGAAGACACAACGACATCAGCTTAAAAGAAAGAACAATGGAAATTATAACGAGGAGAAAAGTACATACCAATAGAAACAGGGTGACACTTGGTCTGCGGGTCTCGTAGCATGATATAGCGCACATGATCTCTCACTTTTATTAATAAACACCATGAATGTGAGAGTACATATCCACAACCACGCAATCCGATGTACCTGCTGAGGAAAACAGAACGAATGTCCAGTTACGAAATGCTGGGGAAGCAGAAGACACAACGACATCAGCTTAAAAGAAAGAACAATGGAAATTATAACGAGGAGAAAAGTACATACCAATAGAAACAGGGTGACACTTGGTCTGCGGGTCTCGTAGCATGATATAGCGCACATGATCTCTCACTTTTATTAATAAACACCATGAATGTGAGAGTACCTTTCCACAACCACGCAATCCGATGTACCTGCTGAGGAAAACAGAACGAATGTCCAATTACGAAATGCTGGGGTAGCAGAAGACACAACGACATCAGCTTAAAAGAAAGAACAATGGAAATTATAACGAGGAGAAAAGTACATACCAATAGAAACAGGGTGACACTTGGTCTGCGGGTCTCGTAGCATGATATAGCGCACATGATCTCTCACTTTTATTAATAAACACCATGAATGTGAGAGTACATTTCCACAACCACGCAATCCGATGTACCTGCTGAGGAAAACAGAACGAATGTCCAATTACAAAATGCTGGGGTAGCAGAAGACACAACGACATTAGCTTAAAAGAAAGAACAATGGAAATTATAACGAGGAGAAAAGTACATACCAATAGAAACAGGGTGACACTTGGTCTGCGGGTCTCGTAGCATGATATAGCGCACATGATCTCTCACTTTTATTAATAAACACCATGAATGTGAGAGTACATTTCCACAACCACGCAATCCGATGTACCTGCTGAGGAAAACAGAACGAATGTCCAATTACGAAATGCTGGGGAAGCAGAAGACACAACGACATCAGCTTAAAAGAAAGAACAATGGAAATTATAACGAGGAGAAAAGTACATACCAATAGAAACAGGATGACACTTGGTCTGCGGGTCTCGTAGCATGATATAGCGCACATGATCTCTCACTTTTATTAATAAACACCATGAATGTGAGAGTACATTTCCACAACCTTGCAATCCGATGTACCTGTTGAGGAAAACAGAACGAATGTCCAATTACAAAATGCTGGGGAAGCAGAAGACACAACGACATCAGCTTAAAAGAAAGAACAATGGAAATTATAACGAGGAGAAAAGTACATACCAATAGAAACAGGGTGACACTTGGTCTGCGGGTCTCGTAGCATGATATAGCACACATGATCTCTCACTTTTATTAATAAACACCATGAATGTGAGAGTACATTTCCACAACCACGCAATCCGATGTACCTGCTGAGGAAAACAGAACGAATGTCCAATTACGAAATGCTGGGGTAGCAGAAGACACAACGACATCAGCTCAAAAGAAAGAACAATGGAAATTATAACGAGGAGAAAAGTACATACCAATAGAAACAGGGTGACACTTGGTCTGCGGGTCTCGTAGCATGATATAGCGCACATGATCTCTCACTTTTATAAATATACACCATGAATGTGAGAGTACATTTCCACAACCACGCAATCCGATGTACCTGCTGAGGAAAACAGAACGAATGTCCAATTACGAAATGCTGGGGAAGCAGAAGACACAACGACATCAGCTTAAAAGAAAGAACAATGGAAATTATAACGAGGAGAAAAGTACATACCAATAGAAACAGGGTGACACTTGGTCTGCGGGTCTCGTAGCATGATATAGCGCACATGATCTCTCACTTTTATTAATAAACACCATGAATGTGAGAGTACATGTCCACAACCAAGCAATCCGATGTACCTGCTGAGGAAAACAGAACGAATGTCCAGTTACGAAATGCTGGGGAAGCAGAAGACACAACGACATCTGCTTAAAAGAAAGAACAATGGAAATTATAACGAGGAGAAAAGTACATACCAATAGAAACAGGGTGACACTTGGTCTGCGGGTCTCGTAGCAGGATATAGCGCACAAGATCTCTCACTTTTATTAATAAACACCATGAATGTGAGAGTACATTTCCACAACCACGCAATCCGATGTACCTGCTGAGGAAAACAGAACGAATGTCCAATTACGAAATGCTGGGGAAGCAGAAGACACAACGACATCAGCTTAAAAGAAAGAACAATGGAAATTATAACGAGGAGAAAAGTACATACCAATAGAAACAGGGTGACACTTGGTCTGCGGGTCTCGTAGCATGGTATAGCGCACATGATCTCTCACTTTTATTAATAAACACCATGAATGTGAGAGTACATTTCCACAACCACGCAATCCGATGTACCTGCTGAGGAAAACAGAACGAATGTCCAATTACAAAATGCTGGGGAAGCAGAAGACACAACGACATCAGCTTAAAAGAAAGAACAATGGAAATTATAACGAGGAGAAAAGTACATACCAATAGAAACAGGGTGACACTTGGTCTGCGGGTCTCGTAGCATGATATAGCGCACATGATCTCTCACTTTTATTAATAAACACCATGAATGTGAGAGTACATTTCCACAACCACCCAATCCGATGTACCTGCTGAGGAAAACAGAACGAATGTCCAGTTACGAAATGCTGGGGAAGCAGAAGACACAACGACATCTGCTTAAAAGAAAGAACAATGGAAATTATAACGAGGAGAAAAGTACATACCAATAGAAACAGGGTGACACTTGGTCTGCGGGTCTCGTAGCATGATATAGCGCACATGATCTCTCACTTTTATTAATAAACACCATGAATGTGAGAGTACATTTCCACAACCACGCAATCCGATGTACCTGCTGAGGAAAACAGAACGAATGTCCAATTACGAAATGCTGGGGAAGCAGGAGACACAACGACATCAGCTTAAAAGAAAGAACAATGGAAATTATAACGAGGAGAAAAGTACATACCAATAGAAACAGGGTGACACTTGGTCTGCGGGTCTCGTAGCATGATATAGCGCACATGATCTCTCACTTTTATTAATAAACACCATGAATGTGAGAGTACATTTCCACAACCACGCAATCCGATGTACCTGCTGAGGAAAACAGAACGAATGTCCAATTACAAAATGCTGGGGAAGCAGAAGACACAACGACATCAGCTTAAAAGAAAGAACAATGGAAATTATAACGAGGAGAAAAGTACATACCAATAGAAACAGGGTGACACTTGGTCTGCGGGTCTCGTAGCATGATATAGCGCACATGACCTCACACTTTTATTAATAAACACCATGAATGTGAGAGTACATTTCCACAACCACGCAATCCGATGTACCTGCTGAGGAAAACAGAAAGAATGTCCAATTACGAAATGCTGGGGAAGCAGAAGACACAACGACATCAGCTTAAAAGAAAGAACAATGGAAATTATAACGAGGAGAAAAGTACATACCAATAGAAACAGGGTGACACTTGGTCTGCGGGTCTCGTAGCATGATATAGCGCACATGATCTCTCACTTTTATTAATAAACACCATGAATGTAAGAGTACATTTCCACAACCACGCAATCCGATGTACCTGCTGAGGAAAACAGAACGAATGTCCAATTACGAAATGCTGGGGAAGCAGAAGACACAACGACATCAGCTTAAAAGAAAGGACAATGGAAATTATAACGAGGAGAAAAGTACATACCAATAGAAACAGGGTGACACTTGGTCTGCGGGTCTCGTAGCATGATATAGCGCACATGATCTCTCACTTTTATTAATAAACACCATGAATGTGAGAGTACATTTCCACAACCACGCAATCCGATATACCTGCTGAGGAAAACAGAACGAATGTCCAATTACGAAATGCTGGGGAAGCAGAAGACACAACGACATCAGCTTAAAAGCAAGAACAATGGAAATTATAACGAGGAGAAAAGTACATACCAATAGAAACAGGGTGACACTTGGTCTGCGGGTCTCGTAGCATGATATAGCGCACATGATCTCTCACTTTTATTAATAAACAGCATGAAAGTGACAGTAAATTTCAACAACTACACAGTCCAATGTACCTCCTGGGGAAAACAGAAGGAATAACCAGTTACGAAATGCAGGGGAAGCAGAAGACACAAGGACATCAGCTTAAAAGAATGAGCTATTGAAATTATAACCGGGAGAGAAGTACATACCAATAGGAACAAGGTGAAAGTTGGTCGGTGGGTCTCGTAGCATGACATAGTGAACATTATCTCTCACTGTTATTAATAAACAGCATGAAAGTGACAGTAAATTTCCACAATCACACAGTCTAATGTACCTGCTGGAGAAAACAGAAAGAATGTCCAGTTACAAAATGCTGGGGAAGCAAAAGACACAACGACATGAGCTTAAAAGAATGAACTATTGAAATTATTTCCCAGGAGAGAAGTACATACCAAAAGGAACAAGGTGAAACTTGGTCTGTGGGTCTCGTAGCATGAAATAGTGCAGATGATCTCTACGTTTTATTAATAGACACCATTAATGTGAGAGTAAATTCCCACAACCAAACAGTCCAATGTACTTGCTGGGGAAACCAGAAGGAATGTCCAGTTACGAAATGCTGGGGAAGCAAAAGACACAACGATATCAGCTTAGAAGAATGAACTATGCAAATAATGACCAGGAGAGAAGTACATACCAAAAGGAAAAAGGTGAAACTTGGTCTGCGGGTCTCCTAGCATGATATAGTGCACATGACCTCTCAGTTTAATAATATACACCATGAATGTGAAAGTAAATTTCCACAACCACGCAGTCCAATGTACCTGCTGGGGAAAACAGAAGGAATGTCCAGTTACGAAATGCTGGAGAGGCTGAAGACACAACAACATCAGCTTAAAAAACGAACTATTGAAATTATAACCAGATGATAAGTACATACCAAAAGGAACAAGGTGAAACTTGGTCTGCTGGCCTCGTAGCATGATATAGTGTACATGATCTCTCGCTTTTATTAATAAACATCATGAATGTGAGAGTAAATATCTACAACCTTGCAGTCCAACGTACCTCCTGAGAAAAACAGAAGAATGTCCAGTTACGAAATGCTGGGGATACAGTAGACACAATGCCATCAGCTTAAAAGAAAGAACTATTGAAATTATAACCAGGAGAGAAGTACCCACCAAAAGGAACAAGGTGAAACTTGGTCTGCTGGTCTCGTAGCATGATATATTGCACATGATCTCTCACTTTTATTAATGAACACGATTAATGTGAGAGTAAATATCCACAACCACGCAGTCCAATGTACCTGCTGGGGTAAACAGAAGCAATGTCCACTTACGAAATACTAGGGAAACAGAAGACACAACAACATCTACTTTTTAGAATGAACTATTGAAATTATAACCAGGAGAGAAGTACTTACCAAAGGGGACAGGGTGAAGCTTGGTCTGCTGGTCTCGTAGCATGATATAGTGTACATGATCTCTCATTTTTATTAATAAACACCATGAATGTGAGAGTAAATTTCTACAACCATGCAGTCCAATGTACCTGCTGGGGAAAACAGAAGGAATGTCCAGTTATGAAATGCGGGGGAAGCACAAGACACCACATCAGCTTAAAAGAATGAACTAGTGAAATTATAACCAGGAGAGAAGTACATACCAAAAGCAACAAGGTGAAACTTGGTCTGCTGGTCTCGTAGCATGATATAGTGCACATGATCTCTCGCTTTTAATAATAAACACCATGAATGTGAGAGTAAATTGCCACAACCTTGCAGTCCAACGTACCTGCTAGGGAAAACAGAAGGAATGTCATGTTACGAAATGCTTGGGAAGCAAAAGACACAACGACATCAGCTTAAAACAATGAACTACTGAAATAATAACCAGGAGAGAAGTACATACCGAAAGGAACAAAGTGAAACTTGGTCTGCGGGTCTCTTGGCATGATGTAGTGCACATGATCTCTCACTTTTATTAATAAACACCATGAATGTGAGAGTAACTTTCCACAACCATGCGGTCCCATGTACCTGCTGGGGAAAACAGAAGGAATTTTCAGTTACGAAATGCGGGGGTCGCAGAAGGCACAACACCATCAGCTTAAAAGAATGCACTATTGAAATTATAACCACCAGAGAATTACATTCCAAAAGGAACAAGGTGAAACTTGGTCTGCGGGTCTCGTAGCATGATATAGTGCATTTGACTTCTCACTTTTATTAATAAACTCCATGAATATGAGGGTAAATTTCCACAACAACCCAGTCCAATGTACCTGCTGCGGAAAACAGAAGGAATGTCCAGTTAAGAAAGACTGGGGAAGCAGAAGACACATCGACATCAGCTTAAAAGAATGAACTCTTGTAATTAAAACCAGGAGAGAAGTACCTACAAAAAGGACCAAGGTGAAACTTGGTCTGCAGGTCTCGTAGCATGATATACTGTACATGATCCCTCACTTTTAATAATAAACACGATGAGTGTGATAGTAAATTTACACAACCACGCAGGTCAATGTACCTGCTGGGGAAAACAGAAGGAATGTCCAGTTATGAAATGCTGGGGAAGCAGAAGACAGAATGACATGAGCTTAAAGGAATGAACTACTGAAATTAAATCCAGGAGAGGAGTACATACCAAAAGGAACAAGGTGAAACTTGGTCTGTGGGTCTCATAGCCTGGTATAGTGCACATGATCTCTGACTTTTATCAATAAACACCATGAATGTGAGTGTAAATTTCCACAACCACGCAGTCCAATGTACCTGCTGGGTAAAACAGAAGGAATGTCCAGTTACGAATTGCTGGGGAAGCAGAAGAGACAACGACATCAGCTTAAAAGAATGAACTATTGAAGTTATAACCAGGAGAGTAGTACATACCAAAAGAAACAGGATGAAACTTGGTCTGCGGGTCTTGTACCGTGATGTAGATCACATGATCTCTCACTTTTATTAATAAAGACCATGAATGTGAGAGTAATTTTCCACAACCACGTAGTCCATTGTACCTGCTGGGGAAAACAGAAAAAATGTCCAATTACGAAATGCTGGGGAAGCAGAAGACACAACAACATCAGCTTAAAAGAATGCACTATTGAAATTATAACCAGGAGAGAAGTACCTACCAAAAGGAGCAAGGTGAAACTTGGTCTGCGGGTCTTGTAGCACGGTATAGTGCACATAATCTCTCACCTTTATTTATAAACACCATGAATGTGAGAGTAACGTTCCACAACCTTGCAGTCCAATGTACCTGCTGGGGAAAACAGAAGTAATGTCTAGTTACGAAATGCTGAGGAAGCAGAAGACACAACGACATCAGCTAAAAGAGTGAACTATTGAAATTGTAACATGGCGAGAGGAACTTACCAAAAGGAACAATGTGAAATTTGGTCTGCGGGTCTCGTAGCATGATATAGTGCATATGATCTCGCACGTTTATTAATAAACACCATGAATCTGAGAGTAATTTTTCACAACCACGCAGTCCAATGTACCTGCTGGGGAAGACAGAAGAAATATCCAGTTACGAAAGACTGGGGAAGCAGAAGACACATCGACATCAGCTTAAAAGAATGAACTATTGATATTATAACCAGGAGAGAAGTACATACTGAAAGGAACAGGGTGAAACTCGGTCTTCGGGTCTTGTAGCACGATATAGTGCACATGATCTCTCACTTTCATTAATAAACACCATGAATGAGAGAGTAAATTTCCACAACCACGTAGTCCAATGTACCTGCTGGGGAAAACAGAAGGAATGTCCAGTTACGAAATGCTTGGGAAGCACAAGAGACAACGACATTAGTTTTAAAGAATGAACTATTGCAATTATGACCAGGAGAGAAGTACTTACCAAAAGGATCAAGGTGAAACTTGGTCTGCGGGTCTTGTAGATTAATATAGTGCAGATGATCTCTCACTTTTATTAATAAACACCATGAATGTGAGAGTAAATTTCGACAACCACGCAGTCCAATGTACCTGCTGGGGGAAACAGAAGGAATGTCCAGTTACGAAATGCTGGGGAAGCAGAAGACACAATGACATCAGCCTAAAAGAATGAACTATTGACATTATAACAGGGCGACAAGTACATACCAAAAGGAACAAGGTGAAACTGTGTCTGTGGGTCTTGTAGCACGATATAGTGCACATGATCTCTCACTTTTATTAATAAACACCATGAATGTGACAGTAAATTTCCACAACAATGCAGTCCAATGTACCTGCTGGGGAAAACAGAAGGAATGTCCAGTTACAAAATGCTGGGGAAGCAGAAGAGACAACGACATCAGCTTAAAAGAATGAACTATTGAAGTTATAACCAGGTGAGAAGTACCTACCAAAAGCAACAAGGTGAAATTTGGTCTGCGGGTCTCGGAGCATGATATAGTGCACATGATCTCGCACGTTTATTAATAAACACCATGAGTCTGAGAGTAATTTTTCACAACCATGCAGTCCAATGTACCTGCTGAGGAAGACAGAAGAAATATCCAGTTACGAAAGACTGGGGAAGCAGAAGACACATCGACATCAGCTTAAAAGAATGAACTATTGAAATTATAACCAGGAGAGAAGTACATACTGAAAGGAACAGGGTGAAACTCGGTCTTCGGGTCTTGTAGCACGATATAGTGCACATGATCTCTCACTTTCATTAATAAACACCATGAATGTGAGAGTAAATTTCGACAACCACGCAGTCCAATGTACCTGCTGGGGGAAACAGAAGGAATGTCCAGTTACGAAATGCTGGGGAAGCAGAAGACACAATGACATCAGCCTAAAAGAATGAACTATTGACATTATAACAAGGCGACAAGTACATACCAAAAGGAACAAGGTGAAACTGTGTCTGTGGGTCTCGTAGCATGATATAGTGCACATGATCTCTCACTTTTATTAATAAACACCATGAATGTGAGAGTAAATTTCCACAATCACGCAGTCCAAGATACCTGCTGTTGAAAACAGAAGGAATGTCCAGTTACGAAATGCTGGGGAAGTAGAAGACACAACAACAGCAGCTTAAAAGGGAGAACTATTGAAATTATAACCAGGAGAGAAGTACATACCAGAAGGAACAAGGTGAAACTTGGTCTGCGGGTCTCGTAGCATGATATAGTGCACATGATCTCTCAATTTCATTAATAAACACCATGAATGTGAGAGTAAATTTCCACAACCACGCAGTCCAAAGTACCTGCTGGGGAAAACAGAAGGAATGTCCAGTTACGAAATGCTGGGGAAGCACAAGACACAACGACATTAGTTTTAAAGAATGAACTATTGCAATTATGACCAGGAGAGAAGTACTTACCAAAAGGATCAAGGTGAAACTTGGTCTGCGGGTCTTGTAGATTAATATAGTGCAGATGATCTCTCACTTTTATTAATAAACACCATGAATGTGAGAGTAAATTTCGACAACCACGCAGTCCAATGTACCTGCTGGGGGAAACAGAAGGAATGTCCAGTTACGAAATGCTGGGGAAGCAGAAGACACAATGACATCAGCCTAAAAGAATGAACTATTGACATTATAACAAGGCGACAAGTACATACCAAAAGGAACAAGGTGAAACTGTGTCTGTGGGTCTTGTAGCACGATATAGTGCACATGATCTCTCACTTTTATTAATAAACACCATGAATGTGACAGTAAATTTCCACAACAATGCAGTCCAATGTACCTGCTGGGGAAAACAGAAGGAATGTCCAGTTACAAAATGCTGGGGAAGCAGAAGAGACAACGACATCAGCTTAAAAGAATGAACTATTGAAGTTATAACCAGGTGAGAAGTACCTACCAAAAGCAACAAGGTGAAATTTGGTCTGCGGGTCTCGGAGCATGATATAGTGCACATGATCTTGCACGTTTATTAATAAACACCATGAGTCTGAGAGTAATTTTTCACAACCATGCAGTCCAATGTGTCTGCTGGGGAAGACAGAAGAAATATCCAGTTACGAAAGACTGGGGAAGCAGAAGACACATCGACATCAGCTTAAAAGAATGAACTATTGAAATTATAACCAGGAGAGAAGTACATACTGAAAGGAACAGGGTGAAACTCGGTCTTCGGGTCTTGTAGCACGATATAGTGCACATGATCTCTCACTTTCATTAATAAACACCATGAATGTGAGAGTAAATTTCGACAACCATGCAGTCCAATGTACCTGCTGGGGGAAACAGAAGGAATGTCCAGTTACGAAATGCTGGGGAAGCAGAAGACACAATGACATCAGCCTAAAAGAATGAACTGTTGACATTATAACAAGGCGACAAGTACATACCAAAAGGAACAAGGTGAAACTGTGTCTGTGGGTCTCGTAGCATGATATAGTGCACATGATCTCTCACTTTTATTAATAAACACCATGAATGTGAGAGTAAATTTCCACAATCACGCAGTCCAAGATACCTGCTGTTGAAAACAGAAGGAATGTCCAGTTACGAAATGCTGGGGAAGTAGAAGACACAACAACAGCAGCTTAAAAGGGAGAACTATTGAAATTATAACCAGGAGAGAAGTACATACCAGAAGGAACAAGGTGAAACTTGGTCTGCGGGTCTCGTAGCATGATATAGTGCACATGATCTCTCAATTTCATTAATAAACACCATGAATGTGAGAGTAAATTTCCACAACCACGCAGTCCAATGTACCTGCTGGGGAAAACAGAAGGAATGTCCAGTTACGAAATGCTGGGGAAGCACAAGACACAACGACATTAGTTTTAAAGAATGAACTATTGCAATTATGACCAGGAGAGAAGTACTTACCAAAAGGATCAAGGTGAAACTTGGTCTGCGGGTCTTGTAGATTAATATAGTGCAGATGATCTCTCACTTTTATTAATAAACACCATGAATGTGAGAGTAAATTTCGACAACCACGCAGTCCAATGTACCTGCTGGGGGAAACAGAAGGAGTGTCCAGTTACGAAATGCCGGGGAAGCAGAAGACACAATGACATCAGCCTAAAAGAATGAACTATTGACATTATAACAAGGCGACAAGTACATACCAAAAGGAACAAGGTGAAACTGTGTCTGTGGGTCTCGTAGCATGATATAGTGCACATGATCTCTCACTTTTATTAATAAACACCATGAATGTGAGAGTAAATTTCCACAATCACGCAGTCCAAGATACCTGCTGTGGAAAACAGAAGGAATGTCCAGTTACGAAATGCTGGGGAAGTAGAAGACACAACAACAGCAGCTTAAAAGGGTGAACTATTGAAATTATAACCAGGAGAGAAGTACATACCAAAAGGAACAAGGTGAAACTTGGTCTGTGGGTCTCGTAGCATGATATAGTGCACAAGATCTCCCACTTTTATTAATAAACACCATGAATGTGAGAGTAAATTTCCACAACCATACAGTCCAATGTACCTGCTGGGAAAAACAGAAGAATGTCCAGTTACGAAATGCTGGGGAAGCAGAAGACACAACGACATCAGCTTAAAAGAATGAACTATTGAAATTATAACCAGGAGAATAGTACATACCAAAAGGAACAAGGTGAAACTTGGTCTGCGGGTCTTGTAGCATGATATAGTGCACATGATCTCTCACTTGGGGACAATATTATGGAAATGGAAGAGGATGTAGATGAAGATGAAATGGGAGATACGATACTGCGTGAAGAGTTTGTCATCGCACTGAAAGACCTGAGTCGAAACAAGGACCCGGCGTAGATAACATTCCATTGGAACTACTTACGGCCTTGGGAGAGCCAGTCCTGACAAAACTCCACCATCTGGTGAGCAAGATGTATGAAACAGCCAAAATACCCTCAGACTTCAAGAAGAATTTAATAATTCCCATCCCAATGAAAGCAGGTGTTGTCAGATGTGAAAATTACCGAACAATCAGTTTAATAAGTTACAGCTGCAAAATACTAACACGAATTCTTTACAGACGAATGGAAAAACTACTAGAAGCCGACCTCGGGGAACATCAGTTTGGATTCCGTAGAAGCACTGGAACACGTGAGGCAATACTGACCTTACGACTTTTCTTAGAAGAAAGATTAGGGAAAGGCAAACCTACATTTCTAGCATTTGTAGACTTAGAGAAAGCTTTTGACAATGTTGACTGCAATACTCTCATTCAAGTTCTAAAGGTGGGAGGGGAAAATACAGGCAGTGAAAGGCCATTTACAATTTGTACAGAAACCAGATGGCAGTTATAAGAGTCGAGGGACATGAAAGGGAAGCAGTGGTTGGGAAGGGAGTAAGACAGGGTTGTAGCCTCTCCCCGATGTTATTCAATCTGTATATTGAGCAAGCAGTAAAGGAAACAAAAGAAAAATTCGGAGTAGGTATTAAAATCCATGGAGAAGAAATAAAAACTTTGAGGTTCGCCGATGACATTGTAATTCTGTCAGAGACAGCAAAAGACTTGGAAGAGCAGTTGAATGAAAGGATGGCGTCTTGAAGGGAGGATATAAGATGAACAACAACAAAAGCAAAACGAGGATAATGGAATGTAGTCGAATTAAGTCGGGTGATGTTGAGGGTATTAGATTAGGAAATGAGACACTTAAAGTAGTAAAGGAGTTTTGCCATTTGGGGAGCAAAATAACTATAATGGTCGAAGTAGAGAGGATATAAAATGTAGACTGGCAATGGCAAGGAAAGCGTTTCTGATGAAGAGAAATTTGTTAACATCGAGTATAGATTTAAGTGTCAGGAAGTCATTTCTGAAAGTATTTGTATGGATTGTAGCCTTGTGTGGAAGTGAAACATGGACGGTAAATAGTTTGGACAACAAGAGAATAGAAGCTTTCGAATTGTGGTGATACAGAAGAATGCTGAAGATTAGATGAGTAGATCACATAACTAATGAGGAAATATTGAATAGGATTGGAGAGAAGAGAAGTTTGTGGCACAACTTGACCAGAAGAAGGGATCGGTTGGTAGGACATGTTCTGAGACATCAAGGAATCACCAATTTAGTTTGGAGGGCAGCGTGGAGGGTAAAAATCGTAGGGGGAGACCAAGAGATGAATACACTAAGCAGATTCAAAAGGATGTAAGTTGCAGTAGGTACTTGGAGATGAAGAAGCTTGCACAGGATAGAGTAGCATGGAGAGCAGCATCAAACCAGTCTCAGGACTGAAGACCACAACAAAAACCACATCTCACACTTTTAATAGTAAACATAATGAATGTGAAAGCAAATTTCCATAACCACGCAGTCCAATGTATCTGCTGGGGAAAACAGAAGGAATGTCCACTTACGAAATGCTGGGGAATCAGGAGCCACAACGACATCAGCTTCTAAGAATACACTATTGAAATTATAACCAGGAGAGAAGTACCTACCAAAAGGAACACGGTAAAACTTGGTCTGCGGGTCTCGTAGCATGATATAGTGCACATGACCTCTCACATTTATTAATAAACACCATGAATGTGAGAGTAAATTTCCACAACCACACAGTCGAATGTACCTGCTGGGGACAACAGAAGAATGTCCAGTTACGAAATGCTGGGGAAGCAGAAGACACAACGACATCAGCTTAAAAGAATGAACTATTGAAATTATAACCAGGAGAATAGTACATACCAAAAGGAACAAGGTGAAACTTGGTCTGCGGGTCTTGTAGCATAATATAGTGCACATGATCTCTCACTTGGGGACAATATTATGGAAATGGAAGAGGATGTAGATGAAGATGAAATGGGAGATACGATACTGCGTGAAGAGTTTGTCATCGCACTGAAAGACCTGAGTCGAAACAAGGACCCGGGGTAGATAACATTCCATTGGAACTACTTACGGCCTTGGTAGAGCCAGTCCTGACAAAACTCCACCATCTGGTGAGCAAGATGTATGAAACAGCCAAAATACCCTCAGACTTCAAGAAGAATTTAATAATTCCCATCCCAATGAAAGCAGGTGTTGTCAGATGTGAAAATTACCGAACAATCAGTTTAATAAGTTACAGCTGCAAAATACTAACACGAATTCTTTACAGACGAATGGAAAAACTACTAGAAGCCGACCTCGGGGAACATCAGTTTGGATTCCGTAGAAGCACTGGAACACGTGAGGCAATACTGACCTTACGACTTTTCTTAGAAGAAAGATTAGGGAAAGGCAAACCTACATTTCTAGCATTTGTAGACTTAGAGAAAGCTTTTGACAATGTTGACTGCAATACTCTCATTCAAGTTCTAAAGGTGGGAGGGGAAAATACAGGCAGTGAAAGGCTATTTACAATTTGTACAGAAACCAGATGGCAGTTATAAGAGTCGAGGGACATGAAAGGGAAGCAGTGGTTGCGAAGGGAGTAAGACAGGGTTGTAGCCTCTCCCCGATGTTATTCAATCTGTATATTGAGCAAGCAGTAAAGGAAACAAAAGAAAAATTCGGAGTAGGTATTAAAATCCATGGAGAAGAAATAAAAACTTTGAGGTTCGCCGATGACATTGTAATTCTGTCAGAGACAGCAAAGGACTTGGAAGAGCAGTTGAATGAAAGGATGGCGTCTTGAAGGGAGGATATAAGATGAACAACAACAAAAGCAAAACGAGGATAATGGAATGTAGTCGAATTAAGTCGGGTGATGTTGAGGGTTTTAGATTAGGAAATGAGACACTTAAAGTAGTAAAGGAGTTTTGCCATTTGGGGAGCAAAATAACTATAATGGTCGAAGTAGAGAGGATATAAAATGTAGACTGGCAATGGCAAGGAAAGCGTTTCTGATGAAGAGAAATTTGTTAACATCGAGTATAGATTTAAGTGTCAGGAAGTCATTTCTGAAAGTATTTGTATGGATTGTAGCCTTGTGTGGAAGTGAAACATGGACGGTAAATAGTTTGGACAACAAGAGAATAGAAGCTTTCGAATTGTGGTGCTACAGAAGAATGCTGAAGATTAGATGGGTAGATCACATAACTAATGAGGAAATATTGAATAGGATTGGAGAGAAGAGAAGTTTGTGGCACAACTTGACCAGAAGAAGGGATCGGTTGGTAGGACATGTTCTGAGACATCAAGGAATCACCAATTTAGTTTGGAGGGCAGCGTGGAGGGTAAAAATCGTAGGGGGAGACCAAGAGATGAATACACTAAGCAGATTCAAAAGGATGTAAGTTGCAGTAGGTACTTGGAGATGAAGAAGCTTGCACAGGATAGAGTAGCATGGAGAGCAGCATCAAACCAGTCTCAGGACTGAAGACCACAACAAAAACCACATCTCTCACATTTAATAGTAAACATAATGAATGTGAAAGCAAATTTCCATAACCACGCAGTCCAATGTATCTGCTGGGGAAAACAGAAGGAATATCCACTTACGAAATGCTGGGGACTCAGGAGCCACAACGACATCAGCTTCTAAGAATGCACTATTGAAATTATAACCAGGAGAGAAGTACCTACCAAAAGGAACACGGTAAAACTTGGTCTGCGGGTCTCGTAGCATGATATAGTGCACATGACCTCTCACATTTATTAATAAACACCATGAATGTGAGAGTAAATTTCCACAACCACACAGTTGAATGTACCTGCTGGGGACAACAGAAGGAATGTCCAGTTACGAAATGCTGGGGAAGCCGAAGACACAACGACATCAGCTAAAAAGAATGAACTATTGAAATTATAACCAGGAAAGAAGTACATACCAACAGGAACAAGGTGAAACTTGGTCTGTGGGTCTCATAGCATGATATAGTGCACATGGTATCTCACTTTTATTAATGAACACCATGAATGTGAGAGTAAAATTCCACAACCACGCAGTAAAATGTACCTGCTGAAGAAAACAGAAGGAATGTCCAGTTACGAAATGCTGGGGAAGCAGAAGACACAACGACATTAGCTAAAAGAATGAACTATTGAAATTATAACAACGCGAGAAGTACATACCAAAAGGAACAAGGTGAAACTTGGTCTGCGGGTCTCGTAGCATGATATGGCGCACATGATATCTCACTTTTTTTAATAAACACCATGAATGTGAGAGCAAATTTCCACAACCATGCAGTCCAATGTACCTGCTGGGGAAAACAGATGGAATGTCCAGTTACGAAATGCTGGGGAAGCAGAAGACACAACGACATCAGCTTAAAGGAATGAACTATTGAAATTACAATCAGGAGAGAAGTACGTACCAAAAGGAACAAGGTGAAACTTGGTATGCGGGTCTCGTAGCCTGATATAGTGCACATGATATCTCACTTTTATTAATAAAATCCATGAATGTAAAGAAAATTTCCACAACCACGCAGTCCAATTTACCTGCTGTGGAAAACAGAAGGAATGTCCAGCTACGAAATGCTGGGGAAGCAGAAGACACTACGACATCAGCTTAAAAGAATAAACTATTGAAATTATAACCAGGAGACAAGTACATACGGAAAGGAACAAGTTGAATCTTGGTCTGCTGGTCTCGTAGCACGTTACAGTGCACATGATCTCTCACTTTTATTAATAAACACCATGAATGTAAGAGTAAATTTCCACAACAACACAGTACAATGTACCTGCTGAGGAAAACAGAAGGAATGTCCAGGTACGAAATGCTGGGGAAGCAGAAGACACAACGGCATCAGCTTAAAAGAATGAACTATGGAAATTATAACCAGGAGACAAGTACATACCAAAAGTAACAAGGTGAAACTTGGTCTGCGGGTCTCGTAGCATGATATAGTGCACATGATCTCTCACTTTCATTAATAAACACCATGAATGTGAGAGTAAATTTCCACAACCACGCAGTCCAATGTACCTGCTGGGGAAAACAGAAGGAATGTCCAGTTAAAAAATGCTGGGGAAGCACAAGACACAACGACATTAGTTTAAAAGAATGAACTATTGAAATTATAACCAGGCGAGAAGTGCATACCAAAAGGGACAAGCACCATGAATGTGATAGTAAATTTCCACAACCACGCAGTCCAATGTATCTGCTGGGGAAAACAGAAGGAATGTCCGGTAACGAAATGCTGGGGAAGCAGAAGACACAACGACATCAGCATAAATGAATGAACTATTGAAATTATAACAAGGTGAGAAGTACATACCAAAAGGAACAAGGTGAAACTTGGTCTGCGGGTCTCGTAGCATGATATAGCGCACATGATCTCTCACTTTTATTAATAAACACCATGAATCTGAGAGTACATTTCCACAACCACGCAATCCGATGTACCTGCTGAGGAAAACAGAATGAATGTCCAATTACGAAATGCTGGGGAAGCAGAAGACACAACGACATGAGCTAGGAGAATGAACTATTGAAATTATCACAAGGTGAGACGTACATACCAGAAGGAACAAGATGAAACTTGGTCTGCGGGTCTCGTAGCATGATATAGTGCACATGATCTCTCACCTTTATTAATAAACACCATGAATGTGAGAGTAAATTTCCACAACCACGCAGTCCAATGTAACTGCTTGGGAAAACAGAAGGAATGTCCAGTTACGCACTGCTGGGGAAGTAGAAGACACAACGACATCAGCTTAAAAGAAAGAACTATTGAAGTTATGACCAGGAGAGAAGTACATACCAAAAGGAACAAGGTGAAACTTGGTCAGCAGGTCTCGTAGCATGATATAGTGCACATGATCTCTCACTTTTATTAATAAACACCATGAATGTGCGAGTAAATTTCCACAACCCTGCAGACAATGTACCTGCTGGGGAAAACAGAAGTAATGTGTAGTTACGAAATGCTGGGGAAGCAGAAGACACAACGACATCAGCTAAAAGAGTGAACTATTGAAATTGTAACATGGCGAGAGGAACTTACCAAAAGGAACAATGTGAAATTTGGTCTGCGGGACTCGTAGCATGATATAGTGCATATGAACTCTCACTTTTATTAATAAACACCATGAATGTGACAGTAAATTTCCACAACAATGCAGTCCAATGTACCTGCTGGGGAAAACAGAAGGAATGTCCAGTTACGAAATGCTGGGGAAGCACAAGAGACAACGACATCAGCTTAAAAGAATGAACTATTGAAGTTATAACCAGGTGAGAAGTACCTACCAAAAGCAACAAGGTGAAATTTGGTCTGCAGGTCTCGAAGCCTGATATAGTGCACATGATCTCTCACTTTTATTATTAAGCACCATGAATGTGGAGGACATTTCCATAACCACGCAGTCCAATGTACCTGCTGGGGAAAACGGAAAAAATGTCCAGTTACGATATACTGGGAAAGCAGAAGACACAATGACATCAGCTAAAAGAATGAACTATTGAAATTATAAGAAGGCGAGAAGTACATACAAAAAGGAACAAGGTGAAACTTGGTCTGCGGGTCTCGTAGCATGATACAGTGCACATGATCTCGCACGTTTATTAATAAACACCATGAATCTGAGAGTAATTTTTCACAACCATGCAGTCCAATGTAACTGCTGGGGAAAACAGAAGAAATATCTAGTTACGAAAGACTGGGGAAGCAGAAGACACATCGACATCAGCTTAAAAGAATGAACTATTGAAATTATAACCAGGAGAGAAGTACATACCAAAAGGAACAAGGCGAAACTTGGTCTGCGGGTCTCGTAGCATGATATAGTGCACATGATCTCTCACTTTCATTAATAAACACCATGAATGTGAGAGTAAATTTCCACAACCACGCAGTCCAATGTACCTGCTGGGGAAAACAAAAGGAATGTCCAGTTACAAAATGCTGGGGAAGCACAAGACACAACGACATTAGTTTAAAAAAATGAACTATTGCAATTATGACCAGGAGAGAAGTACTTACCAAAAGGAACAAGGTGAAACTTGGTCTGCGGGTCTTGTAGATAGATATAGTGCAGATGATCTCTCACTTTTATTAATAAACACCATGAATGTGAGAGTAAATTTCGACAACCACGCAGTCCAATGTACCTGCTGGGGGAAACAGAAGGAATGTCCAGTTACGAAATGCTGGGGAAGCAGAAGACACAATGACATCAGCCTAAAACAATGAACTAATGACATTATAACAAGGCGACAAGTACATACCAAAAGGAACAAGGTGAAACTGTGTGTGTGGGTCTCGTAGCATGATATAGTGCACATGATCTCTCACTTTTATTAATAAACACCATGAATGTGAGAGTAAATTTCCACAATCATGCAGTCCAAGATACCTGCTGTTTAAAACAGATGGAATGTCCAGTTACGAAATGCTGGGGAAGTAGAAGACACAACAACAGCAGCTTAAAAGGGTGAACTATTGAAATTATAACCAGGAGAGAAGTAAATACCAAAAGGAACAAGGTGAAACTTGGTCTGCGGGTCTCGTAGCATGATATAGTGCACATGATCTCTCACTTGGGGACAATATTATGGAAATGGAAGAGGATGTAGATGAAGATGAAATGGGAGATACGATACTGCGTGAAGAGTTTGACATCGCACTGAAAGACCTGAGTCGAAACAAGGACCCGGGGTAGATAACATTCCATTGGAACTACTGACGGCCTTGGGAGAGCCAGTCCTGACAAAACTCCACCATCTGGTGAGCAAGATGTATGAAACAGCCAAAATACCCTCAGACTGCAAGAAGAATTTAATAATTCCCATCCCAATGAAAGCAGGTGTTGTCAGATGTGAAAATTACCGAACAATCAGTTTAATAAGTTACAGCTGCAAAATACTAACACGAATTCTTTACAGACGAATGGAAAAACTACTAGAAGCCAACCTCGGGGAACATCAGTTTGGATTCCGTAGAAGCACTGGAACACGTGAGGCAATACTGACCTTACGACTTTTCTTAGAAGAAAGATTAGGGAAAGGCAAACCTACATTTCTAGCATTTGTAGACTTAGAGAAAGCTTTTGACAATGTTGACTGGAATACTCTTTCAAATTCCGAAGGTGGGAGGGGTAAAATACAGGGAGCGGAAGGCTATTTACAATTTATACAGAAACCAGATGGCAGTTATAAGAGTCGAGGGACATGAAAGGGAAGCAGTGGTTGGGAAGGGAGTAAGACAGGGTTGTAGCCTCTCCCCGATGTTATTCAATCTGTATATTGAGCAAGCAGTAAAGGAAACAAAAGAAAAATTCGGAGTAGGTATTAAAATCCATGGAGAAGAAATAAAAACTTTGAGGTTCGCCGATGACATTGTAATTCTGTCAGAGACAGCAAAAGACTTGGAAGAGCAGTTGAATGAAAGGATGGCGTCTTGAAGGGAGGATATAAGATGAACAACAACAAAAGCAAAACGAGGATAATGGAATGTAGTCGAATTAAGTCGGGTGATGTTGAGGGTATTAGATTAGGAAATGAGACACTTAAAGTAGTAAAGGAGTTTTGCCATTTGGGGAGCAAAATAACTATAATGGTCGAAGTAGAGAGGATATAAAATGTAGACTGGCAATGGCAAGGAAAGCGTTTCTGATGAAGAGAAATTTGTTAACATCGAGTATAGATTTAAGTGTCAGGAAGTCATTTCTGAAAGTATTTGTATGGATTGTAGCCTTGTGTGGAAGTGAAACATGGACGGTAAATAGTTTGGACAACAAGAGAATAGAAGCTTTCGAATTGTGGTGCTACCGAAGAATGCTGAAGATTAGATGGGTAGATCACATAACTAATGAGGAAATATTGAATAGGATTGGAGAGAAGAGAAGTTTGTGGCACAACTTGACCAGAAGAAGGGATCGGTTGGTAGGACATGTTCTGAGGCATCAAGGAATCACCAATTTAGTTTGGAGGGCAGCGTGGAGGAAAAAAATCGTAGGGGGAGACCAAGAGATGAATACACTAAGCAGATTCAAAAGGATGTAGGTTGCAGTAGGTACTGGGAGATGAAGAAGGTTGCACAGGATAGAGTAGCATGGAGAGCAGCATCAAACCAGTCTCAGGACTGAAGAACACAACAAAAACAAAATCTCTCACTTTTAATAGTAAACATAATGAATGTGAAAGCAAATTTCCATAACCACGCAGTCCAATGTATCTGCTGGGGAAAACAGAAGGAATGTCCACTTACGAAATGCTGGGGAATCAGGAGACACAACGACATCAGCTTCTAAGAATGCACTATTGAAATTATAACCAGGAGAGAAGTACCTACCAAAAGGAACATGGTAAAAATTGGTCTGCGGGTCTCGTACCATGATATAGCACACATGATCTCTCACTTTTATTAATAAACACCATGAATGTGAGAGTACATTTCCACAACCACGCAATCCGATGTACCTGCTGAGGAAAACAGAACGAATGTCCAATTACGAAATGCTGGGGAAGCCGAAGACACAACGACATCAGCTTAAAGGAATGAACTATTGAAATTATAATCAGGAGAGAAGTACATACCAAAAGGAACAAGGTGAAACTTGGCCTGCACATCTCGTAGCCTGATACAGTGCACGATATCTCACTTTTATTAACAAAATCCATGAATGTAAAGAAAATTTCCACAACCACGCAGTCCAATTTACCTGCTGTGGAAAACAGAAGGAATGTCCAGCTACGAAATGCTGGGGAAGCAGAAGACACTACGACATCAGCTTAAAAGAATGAACTACTGAAATTGTAACCAGGAGACAAGTACATACGGAAAGGAACAAGTTGACTCTTGGTCTGCTGGTCTCGTAGCACGTTACAGTGCACATGATCTCTCACTTTTATTAATAAACACCATGAATGTAAGCGTAAATTTCCACAACAACTAAGTCCAATGTACCTGCTGGGGAAAACAGAAGGAATTTCCAGTTCTGAAATGATGGGGCAGAAGAAGACACAACGACATCAGTTTAAAAGAATGAACTATTGAAATTATTACCAGGAGAGAAGTACATACCAAATGGAACAAGGTGAAACTTGGTCTGCGGGTCTCATAGCAAGATATAGTGCACATGATCTCTCACTTTTATTAATAAACACCACGAATACGAGAGTACACTTCCACAACCACGCATTCCGATGTACCTGCTGAGGAAAACAGAAGGAATGTCCAGTTACGAAATGCTGGGGAAGCAGAAGACACAACGACATCAGCTTATAAGAATGAACTATGGAAATTATAACCAGGAGACAAGTACATACCAAAAGGAACAAGGTGAATCTTGGTCTGCGGGTCTCGTAGCATGATATAGTGCACATGATCTCTCACTTTTATTAATAAACACCATGAATGTGAGAGTACATTTCCACAACCACGCAATCCGATGTACCTGCTGAGGAAAACAGAACGAATGTCCAATTACGAAATGCTGGGGAAGCAGAAGACACAACGACATCAGCTTAAAAGAAAGAACAATGGAAATTATAACAAGGCGAGAAGTACATACCAATAGAAACAGGGTGACACTTGGTCTGCGGGTCTCGTAGCATGATATAGCACACATGATCTCTCACTTTTATTAATAAACACCATGAATGTGAGAGTACATTTCCACAACCACGCAATCCGATGTACCTGCTGAGGAAAACAGAACGAATGTCCAGTTACGAAATGCTGGGGAAGCAGAAGACACAACGACATCAGCTTAAAAGAAAGAACAATGGAAATTATAACGAGGAGAAAAGTACATACCAATAGAAACAGGGTGACACTTGGTCTGCGGGTCTCGTAGCATGATATAGCGCACATGATCTCTCACTTTTATTAATAAACACCATGAATGTGAGAGTACATTTCCACAACCACGCAATCCGATGTACCTGCTGAGGAAAACAGAACGAATGTCCAATTACGAAATGCTGGGGAAGCAGAAGACACAACGACATCAGCTTAAAAGAAAGAACAATGGAAATTATAACGAGGAGAAAAGTACATACCAATAGAAACAGGGTGACACTTGGTCTGCGGGTCTCGTAGCATGATATAGCGCACATGATCTCTCACTTTTATTAATAAACACCATGAATGTGACAGTACATTTCCACAACCACGCAATCCGATGTACCTGCTGAGGAAAACAGAACGAATGTCCAATTACGAAATGCTGGGGAAGCAGAAGACACAACGACATCAGCTTAAAAGAAAGAACAATGGAAATTATAACGAGGAGAAAAGTACATACCAATAGAAACAGGGTGACACTTGGTCTGCGGGTCTCGTAGCATGATATAGCGCACATGATCTCTCACTTTTATTAATAAACACCATGAATGTGAGAGTACATTTCCACAACCACGCAATCCGATGTACCTGCTGAGGAAAACAGAACGAATGTCCAGTTACGAAATGCTGGGGAAGCAGAAGACACAACGACATCAGCTTAAAAGAAAGAACAATGGAAATTATAACGAGGAGAAAAGTACATACCAATAGAAACAGGGTGACACTTGGTCTGCGGGTCTCGTAGCATGATATAGCGCACATGATCTCTCACTTTTATTAATAAACACCATGAATGTGAGAGTACATTTCCACAACCACGCAATCCGATGTACCTGCTGAGGAAAACAGAACGAATGTCCAGTTACGAAATGCTGGGGAAGCAGAAGACACAACGACATCAGCTTAAAAGAAAGAACAATGGAAATTATAACGAGGAGAAAAGTACATACCAATAGAAACAGGGTGACACTTGGTCTGCGGGTCTCGTAGCATGATATAGCGCACATGATCTCTCACTTTTATTAATAAACACCATGAATGTGAGAGTACATTTCCACAACCACGCAATCCGATGTACCTGCTGAGGAAAACAGAACGAATGTCCAATTACGAAATGCTGGGGAAGCAGAAGACACAACGACATCAGCTTAAAAGAAAGAACAATGGAAATTATAACGAGGAGAAAAGTACATACCAATAGAAACAGGGTGACACTTGGTCTGCGGGTCTCGTAGCATGATATAGCGCACATGATCTCTCACTTTTATTAATAAACACCATGAATGTGAGAGTACATTTCCACAACCACGCAATCCGATGTACCTGCTGAGGAAAACAGAACGAATGTCCAATTACGAAATGCTGGGGAAGCAGAAGACACAACGACATCAGCTTAAAAGAAAGAACAATGGAAATTATAACGAGGAGAAAAGTACATACCAATAGAAACAGGGTGACACTTGGTCTGCGGGTCTCGTAGCATGATATAGCGCACATGATCTCTCACTTTTATTAATAAACACCATGAATGTGAGAGTACATTTCCACAACCATGCAATCCGATGTACCTGCTGAGGAAAACAGAACGAATGTCCAGTTACGAAATGCTGGGGAAGCAGAAGACACAACGACATCAGCTTAAAAGAAAGAACAATGGAAATTATAACGAGGAGAAAAGTACATACCAATAGAAACAGGGTGACACTTGGTCTGCGGGTCTCGTAGCATGATATAGCGCTCATGATCTCTCACTTTTATTAATAAACACCATGAATGTGAGAGTACATTTCCACAACCACGCAATCCGATGTACCTGCTGAGGAAAACAGAACGAATGTCCAATTACGAAATGCTGGGGAAGCAGACGACACAACGACATCAGCTTAAAAGAAAGAACAATGGAAATTATAACGAGGAGAAAAGTACATACCAATAGAAACAGGGTGACACTTGGTCTGCGGGTCTCGTAGCATGATATAGCGCACATGATCTCTCACTTTTATTAATAAACACCATGAATGTGAGAGTACATTTCCACAACCACGCAATCCGATGTACCTGCTGAGGAAAACAGAACGAATGTCCAATTACGAAATGCTGGGGAAGCAGAAGCCACAACGACATCAACTTAAAAGAAAGAACAATGGAAATTATAACGAGGAGAAAAGTACATACCAATAGAAACAGGGTGACACTTGGTCTGCGGGTCTCGTAGCATGATATAGCGCACATGATCTCTCACTTTTATTAATAAACACCATGAATGTGAGAGTACATTTCCACAACCACCCAATCCGATGTACCTGCTGAGGAAAACAGAACGAATGTCCAATTACGAAATGCTGGGGAAGCAGAAGACACAACGACATCAGCTTAAAAGAAAGAACAATGGAAATTATAACGAGGAGAAAAGTACATACCAATAGAAACAGGGTGACACTTGGTCTGCGGGTCTCGTAGCATGATATAGCGCACATGATCTCTCACTTTTATTAATAAACACCATGAATGTGAGAGTACATTTCCACAACCACGCAATCCGATGTACCTGCTGAGGAAACCAGAACGAATGTCCAATTACGAAATGCTGGGGAAGCAGAAGACACAACGACATCAGCTTAAAAGAAAGAACAATGGAAAATATAACGAGGAGAAAAGTACATACCAATAGAAACAGGGTGACACTTGGTCTGCGGGTCTCGTAGCGTGATAAAGCGCACATGATCTCTCAATTTTATTAATAAACACCATGAATGTGAGAGTACATTTCCACAACCACGCAATCCGATGTACCTGCTGAGGAAAACAGAACGAATGTCCAATTACGAAATGCTGGGGAAGCAGAAGACACAACGACATCAGCTTAAAAGAAAGAACAATGGAAATTATAACGAGGAGAAAAGTACATACCAATAGAAACAGGGTGACACTTGGTCTGCGGGTCTCGTAGCATGATATAGCGCACATGATCTCTCACTTTTATTAATAAACACCATGAATGTGAGAGTACATTTCCACAACCACGCAATCCGATGTACCTGCTGAGGAAAACAGAACGAATGTCCAATTACGAAATGCTGGGGAAGCAGAAGACACAACGACATCAGCTTAAAAGAAAGAACAATGGAATATATAACGAGGAGAAAAGTACATACCAATAGAAACAGGGTGACACTTGGTCTGCGGGTCTCGTAGCATGATATAGCGCACATGATCTCTCACTTTTATTAATAAACACCATGAATGTGAGAGTACATTTCCACATTCACGCAATCCGATGTACCTGCTGAGGAAAACAGAACGAATGTCCAATTACGAAATGCTGGGGAAGCAGAAGACACAACGACATCAGCTTAAAAGAAAGAACAATGGAAATTATAACGAGGAGAAAAGTACATACCAATAGAAACAGGGTGACACTTGGTCTGCGGGTCTCGTAGCATGATATAGCGCACATGATCTCTCACTTTTATTAATAAACACCATGAATGTGAGAGTACATTTCCACAACCACGCAATCCGATGTACCTGCTGAGGAAAACAGAACGAATGTCCAATTACGAAATGCTGGGGAAGCAGAAGACACAACGACATCAGCTTAAAAGAAAGAACAATGGAAATTATAACGAGGAGAAAAGTACATACCAATAGAAACAGGGTGACACTTTGTCTGCGGGTCTCGTAGCATGATATAGCGCACATGATCTCTCACTTTTATTAATAAACACCATGAATGTGAGAGTACATTTCCACAACCACCCAATCCGATGTACCTGCTGAGGAAAACAGAACGAATGTCCAATTACGAAATGCTGGGGAAGCAGAAGACACAACGACATCAGCTTAAAAGAAAGAACAATGGAAATTATAACGAGGAGAAAAGTACATACCAATAGAAACAGGGTGACACTTGGTCTGCGGGTCTCGTAGCATGATATAGCGCACATGATCTCTCACTTTTATTAATAAACACCATGAATGTGAGAGTACACTTCCACAACCACGCAATCCGATGTACCTGCTGAGGAAAACAGAACGAATGTCCAGTTACGAAATGCTGGGGAAGCAGAAGACACAACGACATCAGCTTAAAAGAAAGAACAATGGAAATTATAACGAGGAGAAAAGTACATACCAATAGAAACAGGGTGACACTTGGTCTGCGGGTCTCGTAGCATGATATAGCGCACATGATCTCTCACTTTTATTAATAAACACCATGAATGTGACAGTACATTTCCACAACCACGCAATCCGATGTACCTGCTGAGGAAAACAGAACGAATGTCCAATTACGAAATGCTGGGGAAGCAGACGACACAACGACATCAGCTTAAAAGAAAGAACAATGGAAATTATAACGAGGAGAAAAGTACATACCAATAGAAACAGGGTGACACTTGGTCTGCGGGTCTCGTAGCATGATATAGCGCACATGATCTCTCACTTTTATTAATAAACACCATGAATGTGAGAGTACATTTCCACAACCACGCAATCCGATGTACCTGCTGAGGAAAACAGAACGAATGTCCAATTACGAAATGCTGGGGAAGCAGAAGACACAACGACATCAGCTTAAAAGAAAGAACAATGGAAATTATAACGAGGAGAAAAGTACATACCAATAGAAACAGGGTGACACTTGGTCTGCGGGTCTCGTAGCATGATATAGCGCACATGATCTCTCACTTTTATTAATAAACACCATGAATGTGAGAGTACATTTCCACAACCACGCAATCCGATGTACCTGCTGAGGAAAACAGAACGAATGTCCAATTACGAAATGCTGGGGAAGCAGAAGACACAACGACATCAGCTTAAAAGAAAGAACAATGGAAATTATAACGAGGAGAAAAGTACATACCAATAGAAACAGGGTGACACTTGGTCTGCGGGTCTCGTAGCATGATATAGCGCACATGATCTCTCACTTTTATTAATAAACACCATGAATGTGAGAGTACATTTCCACAACCACGCAATCCGATGTACCTGCTGAGGAAAACAGAACGAATGTCCAATTACGAAATGCTGGGGAAGCAGAAGACACAACGACATCAGCTTAAAAGAAAGAACAATGGAAAATATAACGAGGAGAAAAGTACATACCAATAGAAACAGGGTGACACTTGGTCTGCGGGTCTCGTAGCGTGATATAGCGCACATGATCTCTCAATTTTATTAATAAACACCATGAATGTGAGAGTACATTTCCACAACCACGCAATCCGATGTACCTGCTGAGGAAAACAGAATGAATGTCCAATTACGAAATGCTGGGGAAGCAGAAGACACAACGACATCAGCTTAAAAGAAAGAACAATGGAAATTATAACGAGGAGAAAAGTACATACCAATAGAAACAGGGTGACACTTGGTCTGCGGGTCTCGTAGCATGATATAGCGCACATGATCTCTCACTTTTATTAATAAACACCATGAATGTGAGAGTACATTTCCACAACCACGCAATCCGATGTACCTGCTGAGGAAAACAGAACGAATGTCCAATTACAAAATGCTGGGGAAGCAGAAGACACAACGACATCAGCTTAAAAGAAAGAACAATGGAATATATAATGAGGAGAAAAGTACATACCAATAGAAACAGGGTGACACTTGGTCTGCGGGTCTCGTAGCATGATATAGCGCACATGATCTCTCACTTTTATTAATAAACACCATGAATGTGAGAGTACATTTCCACAACCACGCAATCCGATGTACCTGCTGAGGAAAACAGAACGAATGTCCAATTACGAAATGCTGGGGAAGCAGAAGACACAACGACATCAGCTTAAAAGAAAGAACAATGGAAATTATAACGAGGAGAAAAGTACATTCCAATAGAAACAGGATGACACTTGGTCTGCGGGTCTCGTAGCATGATATAGCACACATGATCTCTCACTTTTATTAATAAACACCATGAATGTGAGAGTACATTTCCACAACCACGCAATCCGATGTACCTGCTGAGGAAAACAGAACGAATGTCCAATTACGAAATGCTGGGGAAGCAGAAGACACAACGACATCAGCTTAAAAGAAAGAACAATGGAAATTACAACGAGGAGAAAAGTACATACCAATAGAAACAGGGTGACACTTGGTCTGCGGGTCTCGTAGCATGATATAGCGCACATGATCTCTCACTTTTATTAATAAACACCATGAATGTGAGAGTACATTTCCACAACCACGCAATCCGATGTACCTGCTGAGGAAAACAGAACGAATGTCCAATTGCGAAATGCTGGGGAAGCAGAAGACACAACGACATCAGCTTAAAAGAAAGAACAATGCAAATTATAACGAGGAGAAAAGTTCATACCAATAGAAACAGGGTGACACTTGGTCTGCCGGTCTCGTAGCATGATATAGCGCACATGATCTCTCACTTTTATTAATTAACACCATGAATGTGAGAGTACATTTCCACAACCACGCAATCCGATGTACCTGCTGAGGAAAACAGAACGAATGTCCAATTACGAAATGCTGGGGAAGCAGAAGACACAACGACATCAGCTTAAAAGAAAGAACAATGGAATATATAACGAGGAGAAAAGTACATACCAATAGAAACAGGGTGACACTTGGTCTGCGGGTCTCGTAGCATGATATAGCGCACATGATCTCTCACTTTTATTAATAAACACCATGAATGTGAGAGTACATTTCCACAACCACGCAATCCGATGTACCTGCTGAGGAAAACAGAACGAATGTCCAATTACGAAATGCTGGGGAAGCAGAAGACACAACGACATCAGCTTAAAAGAAAGAACAATGGAAATTATAACGAGGAGAAAAGTACATACCAATAGAAACAGGGTGACACTTGGTCTGCGGGTCTCGTAGCATGATATAGCGCACATGATCTCTCACTTTTATTAATAAACACCATGAATGTGAGAGTACATTTCCACAACCACGCAATCCGATGTACCTGCTGAGGAAAACAGAACGAATGTCCAATTACGAAATGCTGGGGAAGCAGAAGACACAACGACATCAGCTTAAAAGAAAGAACAATGGAAATTATAACGAGGAGAAAAGTACATACCAATAGAAACAGGGTGACACTTGGTCTGCGGGTCTCGTAGCATGATATAGCGCACATGATCTCTCACTTTTATTAATAAACACCATGAATGTGAGAGTACATTTCCACAACCATGCAATCCGATGTACCTGCTGAGGAAAACAGAACGAATGTCCAGTTACGAAATGCTGGGGAAGCAGAAGACACAACGACATCAGCTTAAAAGAAAGATCAATGGAAATTATAACGAGGAGAAAAGTACATACCAATAGAAACGGGGTGACACTTGGTCTGCGGGTCTCGTAGCATGATATAGCGCACATGATCTCTCACTTTTATTAATAAACACCATGAATGTGAGAGTACATTTCCACAACCACGCAATCCGATGTACCTGCTGAGGAAAACAGAACGAATGTCCAATTACGAAATGCTGGGAAAGCAGAAGACACAACGACATCAGCTTAAAAGAAAGAACAATGGAAATTATAACGAGGAGAAAAGTACATACCAATAGAAACAGGGTGACACTTGGTCTGCGGGTCTCGTAGCATGATATAGCGCACATGATCTCTCACTTTTATTAATAAACACCATGAATGTGAGAGTACATTTCCACAACCACGCAATCCGATGTACCTGCTGAGGAAAACAGAACGAATGTCCAATTACAAAATGCTGGGGAAGCAGAAGACACAACGACATCAGCTTAAAAGAAAGAACAATGGAAATTATAACGAGGAGAAAAGTACATACCAATAGAAACAGGGTGACACTTGGTCTGCGGGTCTTGTAGCATGATATAGCGCACATGATCTCTCACTTTTATTAATAAACACCATGAATGTGAGAGTACATTTCCACAACCACGCAATCCGATGTACCTGCTGAGGAAAACAGAACGAATGTCCAATTACAAAATGCTGGGGAAGCAGAAGACACAACGACATCAGCTTAAAAGAAAGAACAATGGAAATTATAATGAGGAGAAAAGTACATACCAATAGAAACAGGGTGACACTTGGTCTGCGGGTCTCGTAGCATGATATAGCGCACATGATCTCTCACTTTTATTAATAAACACCATGAATGTGAGAGTACGTTTCCACAACCTCGCAATCCGACGTACCTGCTGAGGAAAACAGAACGAATGTCCAGTTACGAAATGCTGGGGAAGCAGAAGACACAACGACATCAGCTTAAAAGAAAGATCAATGGAAATTATAACGAGGAGAAAAGTACATACCAATAGAAACGGGGTGACACTTGGTCTGCGGGTCTCGTAGCATGATATAGCGCACATGATCTCTCACTTTTATTAATAAACACCATGAATGTGAGAGTACATTTCCACAACCACGCAATCCGATGTACCTGCTGAGGAAAACAGAACGAATGTCCAATTACGAAATGCTGGGAAAGCAGAAGACACAACGACATCAGCTTAAAAGAAAGAACAATGGAAATTATAACGAGGAGAAAAGTACATACCAATAGAAACAGGGTGACACTTGGTCTGCGGGTCTCGTAGCATGATATAGCGCACATGATCTCTCACTTTTATTAATAAACACCATGAATGTGAGAGTACATTTCCACAACCACGCAATCCGATGTACCTGCTGAGGAAAACAGAACGAATGTCCAATTACAAAATGCTGGGGAAGCAGAAGACACAACGACATCAGCTTAAAAGAAAGAACAATGGAAATTATAACGAGGAGAAAAGTACATACCAATAGAAACAGGGTGACACTTGGTCTGCGGGTCTTGTAGCATGATATAGCGCACATGATCTCTCACTTTTATTAATAAACACCATGAATGTGAGAGTACATTTCCACAACCACGCAATCCGATGTACCTGCTGAGGAAAACAGAACGAATGTCCAATTACAAAATGCTGGGGAAGCAGAAGACACAACGACATCAGCTTAAAAGAAAGAACAATGGAAATTATAATGAGGAGAAAAGTACATACCAATAGAAACAGGGTGACACTTGGTCTGCGGGTCTCGTAGCATGATATAGCGCACATGATCTCTCACTTTTATTAATAAACACCATGAATGTGAGAGTACGTTTCCACAACCTCGCAATCCGACGTACCTGCTGAGGAAAACAGAACGAATGTCCAATTACGAAATGCTGGGGAAGCAGAAGACACAACGACATCAGCTTAAAAGAAAGAACAATGGAAATTATAACGAGGAGAAAAGTACATACCAATAGAAACAGGGTGACACTTGGTCTGCGGGTCTCGTAGCATGATATAGCGCACATGATCTCTCACTTTTATTAATAAACACCATGAATGTGACAGTACATTTCCACAACCACGCAATCCGATGTACCTGCTGAGGAAAACAGAACGAATGACCAATTACGAAATGCTGGGGAAGCAGACGACACAACGACATCAGCTTAAAAGAAAGAACAATGGAAATTATAACGAGGAGAAAAGTACATACCAATAGAAACAGGGTGACACTTGGTCTGCGGGTCTCGTAGCATGATATAGCGCACATGATCTCTCACTTTTATTAATAAACACCATGAATGTGAGAGTACATTTCCACAACCACGCAATCCGATGTACCTGCTGAGGAAAACAGAACGAATGTCCAATTACGAAATGCTGGGGAAGCAGAAGACACAACGACATCAGCTTAAAAGAAAGAACAATGGAAATTATAACGAGGAGAAAAGTACATACCAATAGAAACAGGGTGACACTTGGTCTGCGGGTCTCGTAGCATGATATAGCGCACATGATCTCTCACTTTTATTAATAAACACCATGAATGTGAGAGTACATTTCCACAACCACGCAATCCGATGTACCTGCTGAGGAAAACAGAACGAATGTCCAATTACGAAATGCTGGGGAAGCAGAAGACACAACGACATCAGCTTAAAAGAAAGAACAATGGAAATTATAACGAGGAGAAAAGTACATACCAATAGAAACAGGGTGACACTTGGTCTGCGGGTCTCGTAGCATGATATAGCGCACATGATCTCTCACTTTTATTAATAAACACCATGAATGTGAGAGTACATTTCCACAACCACGCAATCCGATGTACCTGCTGAGGAAAACAGAACGAATGTCCAATTACGAAATGCTGGGGAAGCAGAAGACACAACGACATCAGCTTAAAAGAAAGAACAATGGAAAATATAACGAGGAGAAAAGTACATACCAATAGAAACAGGGTGACACTTGGTCTGCGGGTCTCGTAGCATGATATAGCGCACATGATCTCTCACTTTTATTAATAAACACCATGAATATCAGAGTACATTTCCACAACCACGCAATCCGATGTACCTGCTGAGGAAAACAGAACGAATGTCCAATTACAAAATGCTGGGGAAGCAGAAGACACAACGACATCGGCTTAAAAGGAAGAACAATGGAAATTATAACGAGGAGAAAAGTACATACCAATAGAAACAGGGTGACACTTGGTCTGCGGGTCTCGTAGCATGATATAGCGCACATGATCTCTCACTTTTATTAATAAACACCATGAATGTGAGAGTACATTTCCACAACCACGCAATCCGATGTACCTGCTGAGGAAAACAGAACGAATGTCCAATTACGAAATGCTGGGGAAGCAGAAGACACAACGACATCAGCTTAAAAGAAAGAACAATGGAAATTATAACGAGGAGAAAAGTACATACTAATAGAAACAGGGTGACACTTGGTCTGCGGGTCTCGTAGCATGATATAGCGCACATGATCTCTCACTTTTATTAATAAACACCATGAATGTGAGAGTACATTTCCACAACCACGCAATCCGATGTACCTGCTGAGGAAAACAGAAATAATGTCCAGTTACGAAATGCTGGGGTAGCAGAAGACACAATGACATCAGCTTAAAAGAAAGAACAATGGAAATTATAACGAGGAGAAAAGTACATACCAATAGAAACAGGGTGACACTTGGTCTGCGGGTCTCGTAGCATGATATAGCGCACATGATCTCTCACTTTTATTAATAAACACCATGAATGTGAGAGTACATTTCCACAACCACGCAATCCGATGTACCTGCTGAGGAAAACAGAACGAATGTCCAGTTACGAAATGCTGGGGAAGCAGAAGACACAACGACATCAGCTTAAAAGAAAGAACAATGGAAATTATAACGAGGAGAAAAGTACATACCAATAGAAACAGGGTGACACTTGGTCTGCGGGTCTCGTAGCATGATATAGCGCACATGATCTCTCACTTTTATTAATAAACACCATGAATGTGAGAGTACATTTCCACAACCACGCAATCCGATGTACCTGCTGAGGAAAACAGAACGAATGTCCAGTTACGAAATGCTGGGGAAGCAGAAGACACAACGACATCAGCTTAAAAGAAAGAACAATGGAAATTATAACGAGGAGAAAAGTACATACCAATAGAAACAGGGTGACACTTGGTCTGCGGGTCTCGTAGCATGATATAGCGCACATGATCTCTCACTTTTATTAATAAACACCATGAATGTGAGAGTACATTTCCACAACCACGCAATCCGATGTACCTGCTGAGGAAAACAGAACGAATGTCCAATTACGAAATGCTGGGGAAGCAGAAGACACAACGACATCAGCTTAAAAGAAAGAACAATGGAAATTATAACGAGGAGAAAAGTACATACCAATAGAAACAGGGTGACACTTGGTCTGCGGGTCTCGTAGCATGATATAGCGCACATGATCTCTCACTTTTATTAATAAACACCATGAATGTGAGAGTACATTTCCACAACCACGCAATCCGATGTACCTGCTGAGGAAAACAGAACGAATGTCCAATTACGAAATGCTGGGGAAGCAGAAGACACAACGACATCAGCTTAAAAGAAAGAACAATGGAAATTATAACGAGGAGAAAAGTACATACCAATAGAAACAGGGTGACACTTGGTCTGCGGGTCTCGTAGCATGATATAGCGCACATGATCTCTCACTTTTATTAATAAACACCATGAATGTGAGAGTACATTTCCACAACCATGCAATCCGATGTACCTGCTGAGGAAAACAGAACGAATGTCCAGTTACGAAATGCTGGGGAAGCAGAAGACACAACGACATCAGCTTAAAAGAAAGATCAATGGAAATTATAACGAGGAGAAAAGTACATACCAATAGAAACGGGGTGACACTTGGTCTGCGGGTCTCGTAGCATGATATAGCGCACATGATCTCTCACTTTTATTAATAAACACCATGAATGTGAGAGTACATTTCCACAACCACGCAATCCGATGTACCTGCTGAGGAAAACAGAACGAATGTCCAATTACGAAATGCTGGGAAAGCAGAAGACACAACGACATCAGCTTAAAAGAAAGAACAATGGAAATTATAACGAGGAGAAAAGTACATACCAATAGAAACAGGGTGACACTTGGTCTGCGGGTCTCGTAGCATGATATAGCGCACATGATCTCTCACTTTTATTAATAAACACCATGAATGTGAGAGTACATTTCCACAACCACGCAATCCGATGTACCTGCTGAGGAAAACAGAACGAATGTCCAATTACAAAATGCTGGGGAAGCAGAAGACACAACGACATCAGCTTAAAAGAAAGAACAATGGAAATTATAACGAGGAGAAAAGTACATACCAATAGAAACAGGGTGACACTTGGTCTGCGGGTCTTGTAGCATGATATAGCGCACATGATCTCTCACTTTTATTAATAAACACCATGAATGTGAGAGTACATTTCCACAACCACGCAATCCGATGTACCTGCTGAGGAAAACAGAACGAACGTCCAATTACAAAATGCTGGGGAAGCAGAAGACACAACGACATCAGCTTAAAAGAAAGAACAATGGAAATTATAACGAGGAGAAAAGTACATACCAATAGAAACAGGGTGACACTTGGTCTGCGGGTCTCGTAGCATGATATAGCGCACATGATCTCTCACTTTTATTAATAAACACCATGAATGTGAGAGTACGTTTCCACAACCTCGCAATCCGACGTACCTGCTGAGGAAAACAGAACGAATGTCCAATTACGAAATGCTGGGGAAGCAGAAGACACAACGACCGCAGCTTAAAAGAAAGAACAATGGAAATTATAACGAGGAGAAAAGTACATACCAATAGAAACAGGGTGACACTTGGTCTGCGGGTCTCGTAGCATGATATAGCGCACATGATCTCTCACTTTTATTAATAAACACCATGAATGTGAGAGTACATTTCCACAACCACGCAATCCGATGTACCTGCTGAGGAAAACAGAACGAATGTCCAATTACAAAATGCTGGGGAAGCAGAAGACACAACGACATCAGCTTAAAAGAAAGAACAATGGAAATTATAAAGAGAAGAAAATAACATACCAATAGAAACAGGGTGACACTTGGTCTGCGGGTCTCGTAGCATGATATAGCACACATGATCTCTCACATTTATTAATAAACACCATGAATATCAGAGTACATTTCCACAACCACGCAATCCGATGTACCTGCTGAGGAAAACAGAACGAATGTCCAATTACGAAATGCTGGGGAAGCAGAAGACACAACGACATCAGCTTAAAAGAAAGAACAATGGAAATTATAACGAGGAGAAAAGTACATACCAATAGAAACAGGGCGACACTTGGTCTGCGGGTCTCGTAGCATGATATAGCGCACATGATCTCTCACTTTTATTAATAAACACCATGAATGTGAGAGTACATTTCCACAACCACGCAATCCGATGTACCTGCTGAGGAAAACAGAACGAATGTCCAGTTACGAAATGCTGGGGAAGCAGAAGACACAACAACATCAGCCTAAAAGAAAGAACAATGGAAATTATAACGAGGAGAAAAGTACATACCAATAGAAACAGGGTGACACTTGGTCTGCGGGTCTCGTAGCATGATATAGCGCACATGATCTCTCACTCTTATTAATAAACACCATGAATGTGAGAGTACATTTCCACAACCACGCAATCCGATGTACCTGCTGAGGAAAACAGAACGAATGTCCAATTACAAACTGCTGGGGAAGCAGAAGACACAACGACATCAGCTTAAAAGAAAGAACAATGGAAATTATAACGAGGAGAAAAGTACATACCAATAGAAACAGGGTGACACTTGGTCTGCGGGTCTCGTAGCATGTTATAGCGCACATGATCTCTCACTTTTATTAATAAACACCATGAATATCAGAGTACATTTCCACAACCACGCAATCCGATGTACCTGCTGAGGAAAACAGAACGAATGTCCAATTACAAAATGCTGGGGAAGCAGAAGACACAACGACATCAGCTTAAAAGGAAGAACAATGGAAATTATAACGAGGAGAAAAGTACATACCAATAGAAACAGGGTGACACTTGGTCTGCGGGTCTCGTAGCATGATATAGCGCACATGATCTCTCACTTTTATTAATAAACACCATGAATGTGAGAGTACATTTCCACAACCACGCAATCCGATGTACCTGCTGAGGAAAACAGAACGAATGTCCAATTACGAAATGCTGGGGAAGCAGAAGACACAACGACATCAGCTTAAAAGAAAGAACAATGGAAATTATAACGAGGAGAAAAGTACATACTAATAGAAACAGGGTGACACTTGGTCTGCGGGTCTCGTAGCATGATATAGCGCACATGATCTCTCACTTTTATTAATAAACACCATGAATGTGAGAGTACATTTCCACAACCACGCAATCCGATGTACCTGCTGAGGAAAACAGAAATAATGTCCAGTTACGAAATGCTGGGGTAGCAGAAGACACAATGACATCAGCTTAAAAGAAAGAACAATGGAAATTATAACGAGGAGAAAAGTACATACCAATAGAAACAGGGTGACACTTGGTCTGCGGATCTCGTAGCATGATATAGCGCACATGATCTCTCACTTTTATTAATAAACACCATGAATGTGAGAGTACATTTCCACAACAACGCAATCCGATGTACCTGCTGAGGAAAACAGAATGAATGTCCAATTACGAAATGCTGGGGAAGCAGAAGACACAACGACATCAGCTTAAAAGAAAGAACAATGGAAATTATAACGAGGAGAAAAGTACTTACCAATAGAAACAGGGTGACACTTGGTCTGCGGGTCTCGTAGCATGATATAGCGCACATGATCTCTCACTTTTATTAATAAACACCATGAATATCAGAGTACATTTCCACAACCACGCAATCCGATGTACCTGCTGAGGAAAACAGAACGAATGTCCAATTACAAAATGCTGGGGAAGCAGAAGACACAACGACATCAGCTTAAAAGAAAGAACAATGGAAATTATAACGAGGAGAAAAGTACATACCAATAGAAACAGGGTGACACTTGGTCTGCGGGTCTTGTAGCATGATATAGCACACATGATCTCTCACTATTATTAATAAACACCATGAATGTGAGAGTACATTTCCACAACCACGCAATCCGATGTACCTGCTGAGGAAAACAGAACGAATGTCCAGTTACGAAATGCTGGGGAAGCAGAAGACACAACAACATCAGCTTAAAAGAAAGAACAATAGAAATTATAACGAGGAGAAAAGTACATACCAATAGAAACAGGGTGACACTTGGTCTGCGGGTCTCGTAGCATGATATAGCGCACATGATCTCTCACTTTTATTAATAAACACCATGAATGTGAGAGTACATTTCCACAACCACGCAATCCGATGTACCTGCTGAGGAAAACAGAACGAATGTCCAATTACAAAATGCTGGGGAAGCAGAAGACACAACGACATCAGCTTAAAAGAAAGAACAATGGAAATTATAACGAGGAGAAAAGTACATACCAATAGAAACAGGGTGACACTTGGTCTGCGGGTCTCGTAGCATGATATAGCGCACATGATCTCTCACTTTTATTAATAAACACCATGAATATCAGAGTACATTTCCACAACCACCCAATCCGATGTACCTGCTGAGGAAAACAGAACGAATGCCCAATTACAAAATGCTGGGGAAGCAGAAGACACAACGACATCAGCTTAAAAGGAAGAACAATGGAAATTATAACGAGGAGAAAAGTACATACCAATAGAAACAGGGTGACACTTGGTCTGCGGGTCTCGTAGCATGATATAGCGCACATGATCTCTCACTTTTATTAATAAACACCATGAATGTGAGAGTACATTTCCACAACCACGCAATCCGATGTACCTGCTGAGGAAAACAGAACGAATGTCCAATTACGAAATGCTGGGGAAGCAGAAGACACAACGACATCAGCTTAAAAGAAAGAACAATGGAAATTATAACGAGGAGAAAAGTACATACTAATAGAAACAGGGTGACACTTGGTCTGCGGGTCTCGTAGCATGATATAGCGCACATGATCTCTCACTTTTATTAATAAACACCATGAATGTGAGAGTACATTTCCACAACCACGCAATCCGATGTACCTGCTGAGGAAAACAGAAATAATGTCCAGTTACGAAATGCTGGGGTAGCAGAAGACACAATGACATCAGCTTAAAACAAAGAACAATGGAAATTATAACGAGGAGAAAAGTACATACCAATAGAAACAGGGTGACACTTGGTCTGCGGATCTCGTAGCATGATATAGCGCACATGATCTCTCACTTTTATTAATAAACACCATGAATGTGAGAGTACATTTCCACAACAACGCAATCCGATGTACCTGCTGAGGAAAACAGAATGAATGTCCAATTACGAAATGCTGGGGAAGCTGAAGACACAACGACATCAGCTTAAAAGAAAGAACAATGGAAATTATAACGAGGAGAAAAGTACTTACCAATAGAAACAGGGTGACACTTGGTCTGCGGGTCTCGTAGCATGATATAGCGCACATGATCTCTCACTTTTATTAATAAACACCATGAATGTGAGAGTACATTTCCACAACCACGCAATCCGATGTACCTGCTGAGGAAAACAGAACGAATGTCCAATTACGAAATGCTGGGGAAGCAGAAGACACAACGACATCAGCTTAAAAGAAAGAACAATGGAAATTATAACGAGGAGAAAAGTACATACCAATAGAAACAGGGTGACACTTGGTCTGCGGGTCTCGTAGCATGATATAGCGCACATGATCTCTCACTTTTATTAATAAACACCATGAATGTGAGAGTACATCTCCACAACCACGCAATCCGATGTACCTGCTGAGGAAAACAGAACGAATGTCCAATTACGAAATGCTGGGGAAGCAGAAGACACAACGACATCAGCTTAAAAGAAAGAACAATGGAAATTATAACGAGGAGAAAAGTACATACCAATAGAAACAGGGTGACACTTGGTCTGCGGGTCTCGTAGCATGATATAGCGCACATGATCTCTCACTTTTATTAATAAACACCATGAATGTGAGAGTACATTTCCACAACCACGCAAGCCGATGTACCTGCTGAGGAAAACAGAACGAATGTCCAATTACGAAATGCTGGGGAAGCAGAAGACACAACGACATCAGCATAAAAGAAAGAACAATGGAAATTATAACGAGGAGAAAAGTACATACCAATAGAAACAGGGTGACACTTGGTCTGCGGGTCTTGTAGCATGATATAGCACAAATGCTCTCTCACTTTTATTAATTAACACCATGAATGTGAGAGTACATTTCCACAACCACGCAATCCGATGTACCTGCTGAGGAAAACAGAACGAATGTCCAATTACGAAATGCTGGGGAAGCAGAAGACACAACGACACAGCTTAAAAAGAAAGTACAATGGAAATTATAACGAGGAGAAAAGTACATACCAATAGAAACAGGGTGACACTTGGTCTGCGGGTCTCGTAGCATGATATAGCGCACATGATCTCTCACTTTTATTAATAAACACCATGAATGTGAGAGTACATTTCCACAACCACGCAATCCGATGTACCTGCTGAGGAAAACAGAACGAATGTCCAGTTACGAAATGCTGGGGAAGCAGAAGACACAACGACATCAGCTTAAAAGAAAGAACAATGGAAATTATAACGAGGAGAAAAGTACATACCAATAGAAACAGGGCGACACTTGGTCTGCGGGTCTCGTAGCATGATATAGCGCACATGATCTCTCACTTTTATTAATAAACACCATGAATGTGAGAGTACATTTCCACAACAACGCAATCCGATGTACCTGCTGAGGAAAACAGAACGAATGTCCAATTACGAAATGCTGGGGAAGCAGAAGACACAACGACATCAGCTTAAAAGAAAGAACAATGGAAATTATAACGAGGAGAAAAGTACATACCAATAGAAACAGGGTGACACTTGGTCTGCGGGTCTCGTAGCATGATATAGCGCACATGATCTCTCACTTTTATTAATAAACACCATGAATGTGAGAGTACATTTCCACAACCACGCAATCCGATGTACCTGCTGAGGAAAACAGAACGAATGTCCAATTACGAAATGCTGGGGAAGCAGAAGACACAACGACATCAGCTTAAAAGAAAGAACAATGGAAATTATAACGAGGAGAAAAGTACATACCAATAGAAACAGGGTGACACTTGGTCTGCGGGTCTCGTAGCATGATATAGCGCACATGATCTCTCACTTTTATTAATAAACACCATGAATGTGAGAGTACATTTCCACAACAACGCAATCCGATGTACCTGCTGAGGAAAACAGAATGAATGTCCAATTACGAAATGCTGGGGAAGCTGAAGACACAACGACATCAGCTTAAAAGAAAGAACAATGGAAATTATAACGAGGAGAAAAGTACTTACCAATAGAAACAGGGTGACACTTGGTCTGCGGGTCTCGTAGCATGATATAGCGCACATGATCTCTCACTTTTATTAATAAACACCATGAATGTGAGAGTACATTTCCACAACCACGCAATCCGATGTACCTGCTGAGGAAAACAGAACGAATGTCCAATTACGAAATGCTGGGGAAGCAGAAGACACAACGACATCAGCTTAAAAGAAAGAACAATGGAAATTATAACGAGGAGAAAAGTACATACCAATAGAAACAGGGTGACACTTGGTCTGCGGGTCTCGTAGCATGATATAGCGCACATGATCTCTCACTTTTATTAATAAACACCATGAATGTGAGAGTACATCTCCACAACCACGCAATCCGATGTACCTGCTGAGGAAAACAGAACGAATGTCCAATTACGAAATGCTGGGGAAGCAGAAGACACAACGACATCAGCTTAAAAGAAAGAACAATGGAAATTATAACGAGGAGAAAAGTACATACCAATAGAAACAGGGTGACACTTGGTCTGCGGGTCTCGTAGCATGATATAGCGCACATGATCTCTCACTTTTATTAATAAACACCATGAATGTGAGAGTACATTTCCACAACCACGCAAGCCGATGTACCTGCTGAGGAAAACAGAACGAATGTCCAATTACGAAATGCTGGGGAAGCAGAAGACACAACGACATCAGCATAAAAGAAAGAACAATGGAAATTATAACGAGGAGAAAAGTACATACCAATAGAAACAGGGTGACACTTGGTCTGCGGGTCTTGTAGCATGATATAGCACAAATGCTCTCTCACTTTTATTAATTAACACCATGAATGTGAGAGTACATTTCCACAACCACGCAATCCGATGTACCTGCTGAGGAAAACAGAACGAATGTCCAATTACGAAATGCTGGGGAAGCAGAAGACACAACGACACAGCTTAAAAAGAAAGTACAATGGAAATTATAACGAGGAGAAAAGTACATACCAATAGAAACAGGGTGACACTTGGTCTGCGGGTCTCGTAGCATGATATAGCGCACATGATCTCTCACTTTTATTAATAAACACCATGAATGTGAGAGTACATTTCCACAACCACGCAATCCGATGTACCTGCTGAGGAAAACAGAACGAATGTCCAGTTACGAAATGCTGGGGAAGCAGAAGACACAACGACATCAGCTTAAAAGAAAGAACAATGGAAATTATAACGAGGAGAAAAGTACATACCAATAGAAACAGGGCGACACTTGGTCTGCGGGTCTCGTAGCATGATATAGCGCACATGATCTCTCACTTTTATTAATAAACACCATGAATGTGAGAGTACATTTCCACAACAACGCAATCCGATGTACCTGCTGAGGAAAACAGAACGAATGTCCAATTACGAAATGCTGGGGAAGCAGAAGACACAACGACATCAGCTTAAAAGAAAGAACAATGGAAATTATAACGAGGAGAAAAGTACATACCAATAGAAACAGGGTGACACTTGGTCTGCGGGTCTCGTAGCATGATATAGCGCACATGATCTCTCACTTTTATTAATAAACACCATGAATGTGAGAGTACATTTCCACAACCACGCAATCCGATGTACCTGCTGAGGAAAACAGAACGAATGTCCAATTACGAAATGCTGGGGAAGCAGAAGACACAACGACATCAGCTTAAAAGAAAGAACAATGGAAATTATAACGAGGAGAAAAGTACATACCAATAGAAACAGGGTGACACTTGGTCTGCGGGTCTCGTAGCATGATATAGTGCACATGATCTCTCACTTTTATTAATAAACACCATGAATGTGAGAGTACATTTCCACAACCACGCAATCCGATGTACCTGCTGAGGAAAACAGAACGAATGTCCAATTACGAAATGCTGGGGAAGCAGAAGACACAACGACATCAGCTTAAAAGAAAGAACAATGGAAATTATAACGAGGAGAAAAGTACATACCAATAGAAACAGGGTGACACTTGGTCTGCGGGTCTCGTAGCATGATATAGCGCACATGATCTCTCACTTTTATTAATAAACACCATGAATGCGAGAGTACATTTCCACAACCACGCAATCCGATGTACCTGCTGAGGAAAACAGAACTAATGTCCAATTACGAAATGCTGGGGAAGCAGAAGACAAAACGACATCAGCTTAAAAGAAAGAACAATGGAAATTATAACGAGGAGAAAAGTACATACCAATAGAAACAGGATGACACTTGGTCTGCGGGTCTCGTAGCATGATATAGCGCACATGATCTCTCACTTTTATTAATAAACACCATGAATGTGAGAGTACATTTCCACAACCACGCAATCCGATGTACCTGCTGAGGAAAACAGAACGAATGTCCAATTACGAAATGCTGGGGAAGCAGAAGACACAACGACATCAGCTTAAAAGAAAGAACAATGGAAATTATAACGAGGAGAAAAGTACATACCAATAGAAACAGGGTGACACTTGGTCTGCGGGTCTCGTAGCATGATATAGCGCACATGATCTCTCACTTTTATTAATAAACACCATGAATGTGAGAGTACATTTCCACAACCACGCAATCCAATGTACCTGCTGAGGAAAACAGAACGAATGTCCAATTACGAAATGCTGGGGAAGCAGAAGACACAACGACATCAGCTTAAAAGAAAGAACAATGGAAATTATAACGAGGAGAAAAGTACATACCAATAGAAACAGGGTGACACTTGGTCGGCGGGTCTCGTAGCATGATATAGCGCACATGATCTCTCACTTTTATTAATAAACACCATGAATGTGAGAGTACATTTCCACAACCACGCAATCCGATGTACCTGCTGAGGAAAACAGAACGAATGTCCAATTACGAAATGCTGGGGAAGCAGAAGACACAACGACATCAGCTTAAAAGAAAGAACAATGGAAATTATAACGAGGAGAAAAGTACATACCAATAGAAACAGGGTGACACTTGGTCTGCGGGTCTCGTAGCATGATATAGCGCACATGATCTCTCACTTTTATTAATAAACACCATGAATGTGAGAGTAAATTTCCACAACCACGCAATCCGATGTACCTGCTGAGGAAAACAGAATGAATGTCCAGTTACGAAATGCTGGGGAAGCAGAAGACACAATGACATCAGCTTAAAAGAAAGAACAATGGAAATTATAACGAGGAGAAAAGTACATACCAATAGAAACAGGGTGACACTTGGTCTGCGGGTCTCGTAGCATGATATAGCTCACATGATCTCTCACTTTTATTAATAAACACCATGAATGTGAGAGTACATTTCCACAACAACGCAATCCGATGTACCTGCTGAGGAAAACAGAACGAATGTCCAATTACGAAATGCTGGGGAAGCAGAAGACACAACGACATCAGCTTAACAGAAAGAACAATGGAAATTATAACGAGGAGAAAAGTACATACCAATAGAAACAGGGTGACACTTGGTCTGCGGGTCTCGTAGCATGATATAGCGCACATGATCTCTCACTTTTATTAATAAACACCATGAATGTGAGAGTACATTTCCACAACCACGCAATCCGATGTACCTGCTGAGGAAAACAGAACGAATGTCCAATTACAAAATGCTGGGGAAGCAGAAGACACAACGACATCAGCTTAAAAGAAAGAACAATGGAAATTATAACGAGGAGAAAAGTACATACCAATAGAAACAGGGTGACACTTGGTCTGCGGGTCTCGTAGCATGATATAGCGCACATGATCTCTCACTTTTATTAATAAACACCATGAATGTGAGAGTACATTTCCACAACCACGCAATCCGATGTACCTGCTGAGGAAAACAGAACGAATGTCCAGTTACGAAATGCTGGGGAAGCAGAAGACACAACGACATCAGCTTAAAAGAAAGAACAATGGAAATTATAACGAGGAGAAAAGTACATACCAATAGAAACAGGGTGACACTTGGTCTGCGGGTCTCGTAGCATGATATAGCGCACATGATCTCTCACTTTTATTAATAAACACCATGAATGTGAGAGTACATTTCCACAACCACGCAATCCGATGTACCTGCTGAGGAAAACAGAACGAATGTCCAATTACGAAATGCTGGGGAAGCAGAAGACACAACAACATCAGCTTAAAAGAAAGAACAATTGAAATTATAACGAGGAGAAAAGTACATACCAATAGAAACAGGGTGACACTTGGTCTGCGGGTCTCGTAGCATGATATAGCGCACATGATCTCTCACTTTTATTAATAAACACCATGAATGTGAGAGTACATTTCCACAACCACGCAATCCGATGTACCTGCTGAGGAAAACAGAACGAATGTCCAATTACGAAATGCTGGGGAAGCAGAAGACACAACGACATCAGCTTAAAAGAAAGAACAATGGAAATTATAACGAGGAGAAAAGTACATACCAATAGAAACAGGGTGACACTTGGTCTGCGGGTCTCGTAGCATGATATAGCGCACATGATCTCTCACTTTTATTAATAAACACCATGAATGTGAGAGTACATTTCCACAACCACGCAATCCGATGTACCTGCTGAGGAAAACAGAACGAATGTCCAATTACGAAATGCTGGGGAAGCAGAAGACACAACGACATCAGCTTAAAAGAAAGAACAATGGAAATTATAACGAGGAGAAAAGTACATACCAATAGAAACAGGGTGACACTTGGTCTGCGGGTCTCGTAGCATGATATAGCGCACATGATCTCTCACTTTTATTAATAAACACCATGAATGTGAGAGTACATTTCCACAACCACGCAATCCGATGTACCTGCTGAGGAAAACAGAACGAATGTCCAATTACGAAATGCTGGGGAATCAGAAGACACAACGACATCAGCTTAAAAGAAAGAACAATGGAAATTATAACGAGGAGAAAAGTACATACCAATAGAAACAGGGTGACACTTGGTCTGCGGGTCTCGTAGCATGATATAGCGCACATGATCTCTCACTTTTATTAATAAACACCATGAATATGAGAGTACATTTCCACAACCACGCAATCTGATGTACCTGCTGAGGAAAACAGAACGAATGTCCAATTACGAAATGCTGGGGAAGCAGAAGACACAACGACATCAGCTTAAAAGAAAGAACAATGGAAATTATAACGAGGAGAAAAGTACATACCAATAGAAACAGGGTGACACTTGGTCTGCGGGTCTCGTAGCATGATATAGCGCACATGATCTCTCACTTTTATTAATAAACACCATGAATGTGAGAGTACATTTCCACAACCACGCAATCCGATGTACCTGCTGAGGAAAACAGAACGAATGTCCAATTACGAAATGCTGGGGAAGCAGAAGACACAACGACATCAGCTTAAAAGAAAGAACAATGGAAATTATAACGAGGAGAAAAGTACATACCAATAGAAACAGGGTGACACTTGGTCTGCGGGTCTCGTAGCATGATATAGCGCACATGATCTCTCACTTTTATTAATAAACACCATGAATGTGAGAGTACATTTCCACAACTACGCAATCCGATGTACCTGCTGAGGAAAACAGAACGAATGTCCAATTACGAAATGCTGGGGAAGCAGAAGACACAACGACATCAGCTTAAAAGAAAGAACAATGGAAATTATAACGAGGAGAAAAGTACATACCAATAGAAACAGGGTGACACTTGGTCTGCGGGTCTCGTAGCATGATATAGCGCACATGATCTCTCACTTTTATTAATAAACACCATGAATGTGAGAGTACATTTCCACAACCACGCAATCCGATGTACCTGCTGAGGAAAACAGAACGAATGTCCAATTACGAAATGCTGGGGAAGCAGAAGACACAACGACATCAGCTTAAAAGAAAGAACAATGGAAATTATAACGGGGAGAAAAGTACATACCAATAGAAACAGGATGACACTTGGTCTGCGGGTCTCGTAGCATGATATAGCGCACATGATCTCTCACTTTTATTAATAAACACCATGAATGTGAGAGTACATTTCCACAACCTTGCAATCCGATGTACCTGCTGGGGAAAACAGAACGAATGTCCAATTACAAAATGCTGGGGAAGCAGAAGACACAACGACATCAGCTTAAAAGAAAGAACAATGGAAATTATAACGAGGAGAAAAGTACATACCAATAGAAACAGGGTGACACTTGGTCTGCGGGTCTCGTAGCATGATATAGCACACATGATCTCTCACTTTTATTAATAAACACCATGAATGCGAGAGTACATTTCCACAACCACGCAATCCGATGTACCTGCTGAGGAAAACAGAACGAATGTCCAATTACGAAATGCTGGGGAAGCAGAAGACACAACGACATCAGCTTAAAAGAAAGAACAATGGAAATTATAACGAGGAGAAAAGTACATACCAATAGAAACAGGGTGACACTTGGTCTGCGGGTCTCGTAGCATGATATAGCGCACATGATCTCTCACTTTTATTAATAAACACCATGAATGTGAGAGTACATTTCCACAACCACGCAATCCGATGTACCTGCTGAGGAAAACAGAACGAATGTCCAATTACGAAATGCTGGGGAAGCAGAAGACACAACGACATCAGCTTAAAAGAAAGAACAATGGAAATTATAACGAGGAGAAAAGTACATACCAATAGAAACAGGGTGACACTTGGTCTGCGGGTCTCGTAGCATGATATAGCGCACATGATCTCTCACTTTTATTAATAAACACCATGAATGTGAGAGTACATGTCCACAACCACGCAATCCGATGTACCTGCTGAGGAAAACAGAACGAATGTCCAGTTACGAAATGCTGGGGAAGCAGAAGACACAACGACATAAGCTTAAAAGAAAGAACAATGGAAATTATAACGAGGAGAAAAGTACATACCAATAGAAACAGGGTGACACTTGGTCTGCGGGTCTCGTAGCATGATATAGCGCACAAGATCTCTCACTTTTATTAATAAACACCATGAATGTGAGAGTACATTTCCACAACCACGCAATCCGATGTACCTGCTGAGGAAAACAGAACGAATGTCCAATTACGAAATGCTGGGGAAGCAGAAGACACAACGACATCAGCTTAAAAGAAAGAACAATGGAAATTATAACGAGGAGAAAAGTACATACCAATAGAAACAGGGTGACACTTGGTCTGCGGGTCTCGTAGCATGATATAGCGCACATGATCTATCACTTTTATTAATAAACACCATGAATGTGAGAGTACATTTCCACAACCACGCAATCCGATGTAGCTGCTGAGGAAAACAGAACGAATGTCCAATTACAAAATGCTGGGGAAGCAGAAGGCACAACGACATCAGCTTAAAAGAAAGAACAATGGAAATTACAACGAGGAGAAAAGTACATACCAATAGAAACAGGGTGACACTTGGTCTGCGGGTCTCGTAGCATGATATAGCGCACATGATCTCTCACTTTTATTAATAAACACCATGAATGTGAGAGTACATTTCCACAACCACGCAATCCGATGTACCTGCTGAGGAAAACAGAACGAATGTCCAGTTACGAAATGCTGGGGAAGCAGAAGACACAACGACATCAGCTTAAAAGAAAGAACAATGGAAATTATAACGAGGATAAAAGTACATACCAATAGAAACCGGGTGACACTTGGTCTGCGGGTCTCGTAGCATGATATAGCGCACATGATCTCTCACTTTTATTAATAAACACCATGAATGTGAGAGTACATTTCCACAACCACGCAATCCGATGTACCTGCTGAGGAAAACAGAACGAATGTCCGGTTACGAAATGCTGGGGAAGCAGAAGACACAACGACATCAGCTTAAAAGAAAGAACAATGGAAATTATAACGAGGAGAAAAGTACATACCAATAGAAACAGGGTGACACTTGGTCTGCGGGTCTCGTAGCATGATATAGCGCACATGATCTCTCACTTTTATTAATAAACACCATGAATGTGAGAGTACATTTCCACAACCACGCAATCCGATGTACCTGCTGAGGAAAACAGAACGAATGTCCAATTACAAAATGCTGGGGTAGCAGAAGACACAACGACATCAGCTTAAAAGAAAGAACAATGGAAATTATAACGAGGAGAAAAGTACATACCAATAGAAACAGGGTGACACTTGGTCTGCGGGTCTCGTAGCATGATATAGCGCACATGATCTCTCACTTTTATTAATAAACACAATGAATGTGAGAGTACATTTCCACAACCACGCAATCCGATGTACCTGCTGAGGAAAACAGAACGAATGTCCAATTACGAAATGCTGGGGAAGCAGAAGACACAACGACATCAGCTTAAAAGAAAGAACAATGGAAATTATAACGAGGAGAAAAGTACATACCAATAGAAACAGGGTGACACTTGGTCTGCGGGTCTCGTAGCATGATATAGCGCACATGATCTCTCACTTTTATTAATAAACACCATGAATGTGAGAGTACATTTCCACAACCACGCAATCCGATGTACCTGCTGAGGAAAACAGAACGAATGTCCAATTACGAAATGCTGGGGAAGCAGAAGACACAACGACATCAGCTTAAAAGAAAGAACAATGGAAATTATAACGAGGAGAAAAGTACATACCAATAGAAACAGGGTGACACTTGGTCTGCGGGTCTCGTAGCATGATATAGCGCACATGATCTCTCACTTTTATTAATAAACACCATGAATGTGAGAGTACATTCCCACAACCACGCAATCCGATGTACCTGCTGAGGAAAACAGAACGAATGTCCAATTACGAAATGCTGGGGCAGCAGAAGACACAACGACATCAGCTTAAAAGAAAGAACAATGGAAATTATAACGAGGAGAAAAGTACATACCAATAGAAACAGGATGACACTTGGTCTGCGGGTCTCGTAGCATGATATAGCGCACATGATCTCTCACTTTTATTAATAAACACCATGAATGTGAGAGTACATTTCCACAACCTTCCAATCCGATGTACCTGCTGAGGAAAACAGAACGAATGTCCAATTACAAAATGCTGGGGAAGCAGAAGACACAACGACATCAGCTTAAAAGAAAGAACAATGGAAATTATAACGTGGAGAAAAGTACATACCAATAGAAACAGGGTGACACTTGGTCTGCGGGTCTCGTAGCATGATATAGCGCACATGATCTCTCACTTTTATTAATAAACACCATGAATGTGAGAGTACATTTCCACAACCACGCAATCCGATGTACCTGCTGAGGAAAACAGAACGAATGTCCAATTACGAAATGCTGGGGAAGCAGAAGACACAACGACATCAGCTTAAAAGAAAGAACAATGGAAATTATAACGAGGAGAAAAGTACATACCAATAGAAACAGGGTGACACTTGGTCTGCGGGTCTCGTAGCATGATATAGCGCACATGATCTCTCACTTTTATTAATAAACACCATGAATGTGAGAGTACATTTCCACAACCACGCAATCCGATGTACCTGCTGAGGAAAACAGAACGAATGTCCAATTACGAAATGCTGGGGAAGCAGAAGACACAACGACATCAGCTTAAAAGAAAGAACAATGGAAATTATAACGAGGAGAAAAGTACATACCAATAGAAACAGGGTGACACTTGGTCTGCGGGTCTCGTAGCATGATATAGCGCACATGATCTCTCACTTTTATTAATAAACACCATGAATGTGAGAGTACATTTCCACAACCACGCAATCCGATGTACCTGCTGAGGAAAACAGAACGAATGTCCAATTACGAAATGCTGGGGAAGCAGAAGACACAACGACATCAGCTTAAAAGAAAGAACAATGGAAATTATAACGAGGAGAAAAGTACATACCAATAGAAACAGGGTGACACTTGGTCTGCGGGTCTCGTAGCATGATATAGCGCACATAATCTCTCACATTTATTAATAAACACCATGAATATCAGAGTACATTTCCACAACCACGCAATCCGATGTACCTGCTGAGGAAAACAGAACGAATGTCCAATTACAAAATGCTGGGGAAGCAGAAGACACAACGACATCAGCTTAAAAGAAAGAACAATGGAAATTATAACGAGGAGAAAAGTACATACCAATAGAAACAGGGTGACACTTGGTCTGCGGGTCTCGTAGCATGATATAGCGCACATGATCTCTCACTTTTATTAATAAACACCATGAATGTGAGAGTACATTTCCACAACCACGCAATCCGATGTACCTGCTGAGGAAAACAGAACGAATGTCCAGTTACGAAATGCTGGGGAAGCAGAAGACACAACGACATCAGCTTAAAAGAAAGAACAATGGAAATTATAACGAGGAGAAAAGTACATACCAATAGAAACAGGGTGACACTTGGTCTGCGGGTCTCGTAGCATGATATAGCGCACATGATCTCTCACTTTTATTAATAAACACCATGAATGTGAGAGTACATTTCCACAACCACGCAATCCGATGTACCTGCTGAGGAAAACAGAACGAATGTCCAGTTACGAAATGCTGGGGAAGCAGAAGACACAACGACATCAACTTAAAAGAAAGAACAATGGAAATTATAACGAGGAGAAAAGTACATACCAATAGAAACAGGGTGACACTTGGTCTGCGGGTCTCGTAGCATGATATAGCGCACATGATCTCTCACTTTTATTAATAAACACCATGAATGTGAGAGTACATTTCCACAACCACGCAATCCGATGTACCTGCTGAGGAAAACAGAACGAATGTCCAATTACGAAATGCTGGGGAAGCAGAAGACACAACGACATCAGCTTAAAAGAAAGAATAATGGAAATTATAACGAGGAGAAAAGTACATACCAATAGAAACAGGGTGACACTTGGTCTGCGGGTCTCGTAGCATGATATAGCGCACATGATCTCTCACTTTTATTAATAAACACCATGAATGTGAGAGTACATTTCCACAACCACGCAATCCGATGTTCCTGCTGAGGAAAACAGAACGAATGTCCAATTACGAAATGCTGGGGAAGCAGAAGACACAACAACATCAGCTTAAAAGAAAGAACAATGGAAATTATAACGAGGAGAAAAGTACATACCAATAGAAACAGGGTGACACTTGGTCTGCGGGTCTCGTAGCATGATATAGCGCACATGATCTCTCACTTTTATTAATAAACACCATGAATGTGAGAGTACATTTCCACAACCACGCAATCCGATGTACCTGCTGAGGAAAACAGAACGAATGTCCAATTACAAAATGCTGAGGAAGCAGAAGACACAATGACATCAGCTTAAAAGAAAGAACAATGGAAATTATAACGAGGAGAAAAGTACATACCAATAGAAACAGGGTGACACTTGGTCTGCGGGTCTCGTAGCATGATATAGCGCACATGATCTCTCACATTTATTAATAAACACCATGAATATCAGAGTACATTTCCACAACCACGCAATCCGATGTACCTGCTGAGGAAAACAGAACGAATGTCCAATTACGAAATGCTGGGGAAGCAGAAGACACAACGACATCAGCTTAAAAGAAAGAACAATGGAAATTATAACGAGGAGAAAAGTACATACCAATAGAAACAGGGTGACACTTGGTCTGCGGGTCTCGTAGCATGATATAGCGCACATGATCTATCACTTTTATTAATAAACACCATGAATGTGAGAGTACATTTCCACAACCACGCAATCCGATGTAGCTGCTGAGGAAAACAGAACGAATGTCCAATTACAAAATGCTGGGGAAGCAGAAGGCACAACGACATCAGCTTAAAAGAAAGAACAATGGAAATTATAACGAGGAGAAAAGTACATACCAATAGAAACAGGGGGACACTTGGTCTGCGGGTCTCGTAGCATGATATAGCGCACATGATCTCTCACTTTTATTAATAAACACCATGAATGTGAGAGTACATTTCCACAACCACGCAATCCGATGTACCTGCTGAGGAAAACAGAACGAATGTCCAGTTACGAAATGCTGGGGAAGCAGAAGACACAACGACATCAGCTTAAAAGAAAGAACAATGGAAATTATAACGAGGAGAAAAGTACATACCAATAGAAACCGGGTGACACTTGGTCTGCGGGTCTCGTAGCATGATATAGCGCACATGATCTCTCACTTTTATTAATAAACATCATGAATGTGAGAGTACATTTCCACAACCACGCAATCCGATGTACCTGCTGAGGAAAACAGAACGAATGTCCGGTTACGAAACGCTGGGGAAGCAGAAGACACAACGACATCAGCTTAAAAGAAAGAACAATGGAAATTATAACGAGGAGAAAAGTACATACCAATAGAAACAGTGTGACACTTGGTCTGCGGGTCTCGTAGCATGATATAGCGCACATGATCTCTCACTTTTATTAATAAACACCATGAATGTGAGAGTACATTTCCACAACCACGCAATCCGATGTACCTGCTGAGGAAAACAGAACGAATGTCCAATTACAAAATGCTGGGGTAGCAGAAGACACAACGACATCAGCTTAAAAGAAAGAACAATGGAAATTATAACGAGGAGAAAAGTACATACCAATAGAAACAGGGTGACACTTGGTCTGCGGGTCTCGTAGCATGATATAGCGCACATGATCTCTCACTTTTATTAATAAACACAATGAATGTGAGAGTACATTTCCACAACCACGCAATCCGATGTACCTGCTGAGGAAAACAGAACGAATGTCCAATTACGAAATGCTGGGGAAGCAGAAGACACAACGACATCAGCTTAAAAGAAAGAACAATGGAAATTATAACGAGGAGAAAAGTACATACCAATAGAAACAGGGTGACACTTGGTCTGCGGGTCTCGTAGCATGATATAGCGCACATGATCTCTCACTTTTATTAATAAACACCATGAATGTGAGAGTACATTTCCACAACCACGCAATCCGATGTACCTGCTGAGGAAAACAGAACGAATGTCCAATTACGAAATGCTGGGGAAGCAGAAGACACAACGACATCAGCTTAAAAGAAAGAACAATGGAAATTATAACGAGGAGAAAAGTACATACCAATAGAAACAGGGTGACACTTGGTCTGCGGGTCTCGTAGCATGATATAGCGCACATGATCTCTCACTTTTATTAATAAACACCATGAATGTGAGAGTACATTCCCACAACCACGCAATCCGATGTACCTGCTGAGGAAAACAGAACGAATGTCCAATTACGAAATGCTGGGGAAGCAGAAGACACAACGACATCAGCTTAAAAGAAAGAACAATGGAAATTATAACGAGGAGAAAAGTACATACCAATAGAAACAGGATGACACTTGGTCTGCGGGTCTCGTAGCATGATATAGCGCACATGATCTCTCACTTTTATTAATAAACACCATGAATGTGAGAGTACATTTCCACAACCTTGTAATCCGATGTACCTGCTGAGGAAAACAGAACGAATGTCCAATTACAAAATGCTGGGGAAGCAGAAGACACAACGACATCAGCTTAAAAGAAAGAACAATGGAAATTATAACGTGGAGAAAAGTACATACCAATAGAAACAGGGTGACACTTGGTCTGCGGGTCTCGTAGCATGATATAGCGCACATGATCTCTCACTTTTATTAATAAACACCATGAATGTGAGAGTACATTTCCACAACCACGCAATCCGATGTACCTGCTGAGGAAAACAGAACGAATGTCCAATTACGAAATGCTGGGGAAGCAGAAGACACAACGACATCAGCTTAAAAGAAAGAACAATGGAAATTATAACGAGGAGAAAAGTACATACCAATAGAAACAGGGTGACACTTGGTCTGCGGGTCTCGTAGCATGATATAGCGCACATGATCTCTCACTTTTATTAATAAACACCATGAATGTGAGAGTACATTTCCACAACCACGCAATCCGATGTACCTGCTGAGGAAAACAGAACGAATGTCCAATTACGAAATGCTGGGGAAGCAGAAGACACAACGACATCAGCTTAAAAGAAAGAACAATGGAAATTATAACGAGGAGAAAAGTACATACCAATAGAAACAGGGTGACACTTGGTCTGCGGGTCTCGTAGCATGATATAGCGCACATGATCTCTCACTTTTATTAATAAACACCATGAATGTGAGAGTACATTTACACAACCACGCAATCCGATGTACCTGCTGAGGAAAACAGAACGAATGTCCAATTACAAAATGCTGGGGAAGCAGAAGACACAACGACATCAGCTTAAAAGAAAGAACAATGGAAATTATAACGAGGAGAAAAGTACATACCAATAGAAACAGGGTGACACTTGGTCTGCGGGTCTCGTAGCATGATATAGCGCACATAATCTCTCACATTTATTAATAAACACCATGAATATCAGAGTACATTTCCACAACCACGCAATCCGATGTACCTGCTGAGGAAAACAGAACGAATGTCCAATTACAAAATGCTGGGGAAGCAGAAGACACAACGACATCAGCTTAAAAGAAAGAACAATGGAAATTATAACGAGGAGAAAAGTACATACCAATAGAAACAGGGTGACACTTGGTCTGCGGGTCTCGTAGCATGATATAGCGCACATAATCTCTCACATTTATTAATAAACACCATGAATATCAGAGTACATTTCCACAACCACGTAATCCGATGTACCTGCTGAGGAAAACAGAACGAATGTCCAATTACAAAATGCTGGGGAAGCAGAAGACACAACGACATCAGCTTAAAAGAAAGAACAATGGAAATTATAACGAGGAGAAAAGTACATACCAATAGAAACAGGGTGACACTTGGTCTGCGGGTCTCGTAGCATGATATAGCGCACATAATCTCTCACATTTATTAATAAACAACATGAATATCAGAGTACATTTCCACAACCACGCAATCCGATGTACCTGCTGAGGAAAACAGAACGAATGTCCAATTACAAAATGCTGGGGAAGCAGAAGACACAACGACATCAGCTTAAAAGAAAGAACAATGGAAATTATAACGAGGAGAAAAGTACATACCAATAGAAACAGGGTGACACTTGGTCTGCGGGTCTCGTAGCATGATATAGCGCACATGATCTCTCACTTTTATTAATAAACACCATGAATGTGAGAGTACATTTCCACAACCACGCAATCCGATGTACCTGCTGAGGAAAACAGAACGAATGTCCAGTTACGAAATGCTGGGGAAGCAGAAGACACAACGACATCAGCTTAAAAGAAAGAACAATGGAAATTATAACGAGGAGAAAAGTACATACCAATAGAAACAGGGTGACACTTGGTCTGCGGGTCTCGTAGCATGATATAGCGCACATGATCTCTCACTTTTATTAATAAACACCATGAATGTGAGAGTACATTTCCACAACCACGCAATCCGATGTACCTGCTGAGGAAAACAGAACGAATGTCCAGTTACGAAATGCTGGGGAAGCAGAAGACACAACGACATCAACTTAAAAGAAAGAACAATGGAAATTATAACGAGGAGAAAAGTACATACCAATAGAAACAGGGTGACACTTGGTCTGCGGGTCTCGTAGCATGATATAGCGCACATGATCTCTCACTTTTATTAATAAACACCATGAATGTGAGAGTACATTTCCACAACCACGCAATCCGATGTACCTGCTGAGGAAAACAGAACGAATGTCCAATTACGAAATGCTGGGGAAGCAGAAGACACAACGACATCAGCTTAAAAGAAAGAATAATGGAAATTATAACGAGGAGAAAAGTACATACCAATAGAAACAGGGTGACACTTGGTCTGCGGGTCTCGTAGCATGATATAGCGCACATGATCTCTCACTTTTATTAATAAACACCATGAATGTGAGAGTACATTTCCACAACCACGCAATCCGATGTTCCTGCTGAGGAAAACAGAACGAATGTCCAATTACGAAATGCTGGGGAAGCAGAAGACACAACAACATCAGCTTAAAAGAAAGAACAATGGAAATTATAACGAGGAGAAAAGTACATACCAATATAAACAGGGTGACACTTGGTCTGCGGGTCTCGTAGCATGATATAGCGCACATGATCTCTCACTTTTATTAATAAACACCATGAATGTGAGAGTACATTTCCACAACCACGCAATCCGATGTACCTGCTGAGGAAAACAGAACGAATGTCAATTACAAAATGCTGAGGAAGCAGAAGACACAATGACATCAGCTTAAAAGAAAGAACAATGGAAATTATAACGAGGAGAAAAGTACATACCAATAGAAACGGGGTGACACTTGATCTGCGGGTCTCGTAGCATGATATAGCGCACATGATCTCTCACTTTTATCAATAAACACCATGAATGTGAGAGTACATTTCCACAACCTTGCAATCCGATGTACCTGCTGAGGAAAACAGAACGAATGTCCAGTTACAAAATGCTGGGGAAGCAGAAGACACAACAACATCAGCTTAAAAGAAAGAACAATGGAAATTATAACGAGGAGAAAAGTACATACCAATAGAAACGGGGTGACACTTGGTCTGCGGGTCTCGTAGCATGATATAGCGCACATGATCTCTCACTTTTATTAATAAACACCGTGAATGAGAGAGTACATTTCCACAACCACGCAATCCGATGTACCTGCTGAGGAAAACAGAACGAATGTCCAATTACGAAATGCTGGGGAAGCAGAAGACACAACGACATCAGCTTAAAAGAAAGAACAATGGAAATTATAAGGAGGAGAAAAGTACATACCAATAGAAACAGGGTGACACTTGGTCTGCGGGTCTCGTAGCATGATATAGCGCACATGATCTCTCACTTTTATTAATAAACACCATGAATGTGAGAGTACATTTACACAACCACGCAATCCGATGTACCTGCTGAGGAAAACAGAACGAATGTCCAATTACGAAATGCTGGGGAAGCAGAAGACACAACGACAACAGCTTAAAAGAAAGAACAATGGAAATTATAACGAGGAGAAAAGTACATACCAATAGAAACAGGATGACACTTGGCCTGCGGGTCTCGTAGCATGATATAGCGCACATAATCTCACACTTTTATTAATAAACACCATGAATGTGAGAGTACATTTCCACAACCACGCAATCCGATGTACCTGCTGAGGAAAAAAGAACGAATGTCCAATTACGAAATGCTGGGGAAGCAGAAGACAAACGACATCAGCTTAAAAGAAAGAACAATGGAAATTATAACGAGGAGAAAAGTACATACCAATAGAAACAGGGTGACACTTGGTCTGCGGGTCTCGTAGCATGATATAGCGCACATGATCTCTCACTTTTATTAATAAACACCATGAATGTGAGAGTACATTTCCACAACCACGCAATCCGATGTACCTGCTGAGGAAAACAGAACGAATGTCCAGTTACGAAATGCTGGGGAAGCAGAAGACACAACGACATCAGCTTAAAAGAAAGAACAATGGAAATTATAACGAGGAGAAAAGTACATACCAATAGAAACAGGGTGACACTTGGTCTGCGGGTCTCGTAGCATGATATAGCGCACATGATCTCTCACTTTTATTAATAAACACCATGAATGTGAGAGTACATTTCCACAACCACGCAATCCGATGTACCTGCTGAGGAAAACAGAACGAATGTCCAATTACGAAATGCTGGGGAAGCAGAAGACACAACGACATCAGCTTAAAAGAAAGAACAATGGAAATTATAACGAGGAGAAAAGTACATACCAATAGAAACAGGGTGACACTTGGTCTGCGGGTCTCGTAGCATGATATAGCGCACATGATCTCTCACTTTTATTAATAAACACCATGAATGTGAGAGTACATTTCCACAACCACGCAATCCGATGTACCTGCTGAGGAAAACAGAACGAATGTCCAATTACGAAATGCTGGGGAAGCAGAAGACACAACGACATCAGCTTAAAAGAAAGAACAATGGAAATTATAACGAGGAGAAAAGTACATACCAATAGAAACAGGGTGACACTTGGTCTGCGGGTCTCGTAGCATGATATAGCGCACATGATCTCTCACTTTTATTAATAAACACCATGAATGTGAGAGTACATTTCCACAACCATGCAATCCGATGTACCTGCTGAGGAAAACAGAACGAATGTCCAGTTACAAAATGCTGGGGAAGCAGAAGACACAACAACATCAGCTTAAAAGAAAGAACAATGGAAATTATAACGAGGAGAAAAGTACATACCAATAGAAACAGGGTGACACTTGGTCTGCGGGTCTCGTAGCATGATATAGCGCACATGATCTCTCACTTTTATTAATAAACACCATGAATGTGAGAGTACATTTCCACAACCACGCAATCCGATGTACCTGCTGAGGAAAACAGAACGAATGTCCAATTACGAAATGCTGGGGAAGCAGAAGACACAACGACATCAGCTTAAAAGAAAGAACAATGGAAATTATAACGAGGAGAAAAGTACATACCAATAGAAACAGGGTGACACTTGGTCTGCGGGTCTCGTAGCATGATATAGCGCACATGATCTCTCACTTTTATTAATAAACACCATGAATGTGAGAGTACATTTCCACAACCACGCAATCCGATGTACCTGCTGAGGAAAACAGAACGAATGTCCAATTGCGAAATGCTGGGGAAGCAGAAGACACAACGACATCAGCTTAAAAGGAAGAACAATGCAAATTATAACGAGGAGAAAAGTTCATACCAATAGAAACAGGGTGACACTTGGTCTGCGGGTCTCGTAGCATGATATAGCGCACATGATCTCTCACTTTTATTAATAAACACCATGAATGTGAGAGTACATTTCCACAACCACGCAATTCGATGTACCTGCTGAGGAAAACTGAACGAATGTCCAATTACGAAATGCTGGGGAAGCAGAAGACAAACGACATCAGCTTAAAAGAAAGAACAATGGAAATTATAACGAGGAGAAAAGTACATACCAATAGAAACAGGGTGACACTTGGTCTGCGGGTCTCGTAGCATGATATAGCGCACATGATCTCTCACTTTTATTAATAAACACCATGAATGTGAGAGTACATTTCCACAACCACGCAATCCGATGTACCTGCTGAGGAAAACAGAACGAATGTCCAATTACGAAATGCTGGGGAAGCAGAAGACACAACGACATCAGCTTAAAAGGAAGAACAATGGAAACTATAACGAGGAGAAAAGTACATACCAATAGAAACAGGGTGACACTTGGTCTGCGGGTCTCGTAGCATGATATAGCGCACATGATCTCTCACTTTTATTAATAAACACCATGAATGTGAGAGTACATTTCCACAACCACGCAATCCGATGTACCTGCTGAGGAAAACAGAACGAATGTCCAAGTACGAAATGCTGGGGAAGCAGAAGACACAACGACATCAGCTTAAAAGAAAGAACAATGGAAATTATAACGAGGAGAAAAGTACATACCAATAGAAACAGGGTGACACTTGGTCTGCGGGTCTCGTAGCATGATATAGCGCACATGATCTCTCACTTTTATTAATGAACACCATGAATGTGAGAGTACATTTCCACAACCACGCAATCCGATGTACCTGCTGAGGAAAACAGAACGAATGTCCAATTACGAAATGCTGGGGAAGGAGAAGACACAACGACATCAGCTTAAAAGAAAGGACAATGGAAATTATAACGAGGAGAAAAGTACATACCAGTAGAAACAGGGTGACACTTGGTCTGCGGGTCTCGTAGCATGATATAGCGCACATGATCTCTCACTTTTATTAATAAACACCATGAATGTGAGAGTACATTTCCACAACCACGCAATCCGTTGTACCTGCTGAGGAAAACAGAACGAATGTCCAATTACGAAATGCTGGGGAAGCAGAAGACACAACGACATCAGCTTAAAAGAAAGAACAATGGAAATTATAACGAGGAGAAAAGTACATACCAATAGAAACAGGGTGACACTTGGTCTGCGGGTCTCGTAGCATGATATAGCGCACATGATCTCTCACTTTTATTAATAAACACCATGAATGTGAGAGTACATTTCCACAACCACGCAATCCGATGTACCTGCTGAGGAAAACAGAACGAATGTCCAATTGCGAAATGCTGGGGAAGCAGAAGACACAACGACATCAGCTTAAAAGAAAGAACAATGGAAATTATAACGAGGAGAAAAGTACATACCAATAGAAACAGGGTGACACTTGGTCTGCGGGTCTCGTAGCATGATATAGCGCACATGATCTCTCACTTTTATTAATAAACACCATGAATGTGAGAGTACATTTCCACAACCACGCAATCCGATGTACCTGCTGAGGAAAACAGAACGAATGTCCAATTACGAAATGCTGGGGAAGCAGAAGACACAACGACATCAGCTTAAAAGAAAGAACAATGGAAATTATAACGAGGAGAAAAGTACATACCAATAGAAACAGGGTGACACTTGGTCTGCGGGTCTCGTAGCATGATATAGCGCACATGATCTCTCACTTTTATTAATAAACACCATGAATGTGAGAGTACATTTCCACAACCATGCAATCCGATGTACCTGCTGAGGAAAACAGAACGAATGTCCAGTTACGAAATGCTGGGGAAGCAGAAGACACAACGACATCAGCTTAAAAGAAAGATCAATGGAAATTATAACGAGGAGAAAAGTACATACCAATAGAAACAGGGTGACACTTGGTCTGCGGGTCTCGTAGCATGATATAGCGCACATGATCTTTCACTTTTATTAATAAACACCATGAATGTGAGAGTACATTTCCACAACCACGCAATCCGATGTACCTGCTGAGGAAAACAGAACGAATGTCCAATTACGAAATGCTGGGAAAGCAGAAGACACAACGACATCAGCTTAAAAGAAAGAACAATGGAAATTATAACGAGGAGAAAAGTACATACCAATAGAAACAGGGTGACACTTGGTCTGCGGGTCTCGTAGCATGATATAGCGCACATGATCTCTCACTTTTATTAATAAACACCATGAATGTGAGAGTACATTTCCACAACCACGCAATCCGATGTACATGCTGAGGAAAACAGAACGAATGTCCAATTACAAAATGCTGGGGAAGCAGAAGACACAACGACATCAGCTTAAAAGAAAGAACAATGGAAATTATAACGAGGAGAAAAGTACATACCAATAGAAACAGGGTGACACTTGGTCTGCGGGTCTCGTAGCATGATATAGCACACATGATCTCTCACATTTATTAATAAACACCATGAATATCAGAGTACATTTCCACAACCACGCAATCCGATGTAACTGCTGAGGAAAACAGAACGAATGTCCAATTACGAAATGCTGGGGAAGCAGAAGACACAACGACATCAGCTTAAAAGAAAGAACAATGGAAATTATAACGAGGAGAAAAATACATACCAATAGAAACAGGGCGACACTTGGTCTGCGGGTCTCGTAGCATGATATAGCGCACATGATCTCTCACTTTTATTAATAAACACCATGAATGTGAGAGTACATTTCCACAACCACGCAATCCGATGTACCTCCTGAGGAAAACAGAACGAATGTCCAGTTACGAAATGCTGGGGAAGCAGAAGACACAACAACATCAGCTTAAAAGAAAGAACAATGGAAATTATAACGAGGAGAAAAGTACATACCAATAGAAACAGGGTGACACTTGGTCTGCGGGTCTCGTAGCATGATATAGCGCACATGATCTCTCACTTTTATTAATAAACACCATGAATGTGAGAGTACATTTCCACAACCACGCAATCCGATGTACCTGCTGAGGAAAACAGAACGAATGTCCAATTGCGAAATGCTGGGGAAGCAGAAGACACAACGACATCAGCTTAAAAGAAAGAACAATGGAAATTATAACGAGGAGAAAAGTACATACCAATAGAAACAGGGTGACACTTGGTCTGCGGGTCTCGTAGCATGATATAGCGCACATGATCTCTCACTTTTATTAATAAACACCATGAATGTGAGAGTACATTTCCACAACCACGCAATCCGATGTACCTGCTGAGGAAAACAGAACGAATGTCCAATTACGAAATGCTGGGGAAGCAGAAGACACAACGACATCAGCTTAAAAGAAAGAACAATGGAAATTATAACGAGGAGAAAAGTACATACCAATAGAAACAGGGTGACACTTGGTCTGCGGGTCTCGTAGCATGATATAGCGCACATGATCTCTCACTTTTATTAATAAACACCATGAATGTGAGAGTACATTTCCACAACCATGCAATCCGATGTACCTGCTGAGGAAAACAGAACGAATGTCCAGTTACGAAATGCTGGGGAAGCAGAAGACACAACGACATCAGCTTAAAAGAAAGATCAATGGAAATTATAACGAGGAGAAAAGTACATACCAATAGAAACAGGGTGACACTTGGTCTGCGGGTCTCGTAGCATGATATAGCGCACATGATCTTTCACTTTTATTAATAAACACCATGAATGTGAGAGTACATTTCCACAACCACGCAATCCGATGTACCTGCTGAGGAAAACAGAACGAATGTCCAATTACGAAATGCTGGGAAAGCAGAAGACACAACGACATCAGCTTAAAAGAAAGAACAATGGAAATTATAACGAGGAGAAAAGTACATACCAATAGAAACAGGGTGACACTTGGTCTGCGGGTCTCGTAGCATGATATAGCGCACATGATCTCTCACTTTTATTAATAAACACCATGAATGTGAGAGTACATTTCCACAACCACGCAATCCGATGTACATGCTGAGGAAAACAGAACGAATGTCCAATTACAAAATGCTGGGGAAGCAGAAGACACAACGACATCAGCTTAAAAGAAAGAACAATGGAAATTATAACGAGGAGAAAAGTACATACCAATAGAAACAGGGTGACACTTGGTCTGCGGGTCTCGTAGCATGATATAGCACACATGATCTCTCACATTTATTAATAAACACCATGAATATCAGAGTACATTTCCACAACCACGCAATCCGATGTAACTGCTGAGGAAAACAGAACGAATGTCCAATTACGAAATGCTGGGGAAGCAGAAGACACAACGACATCAGCTTAAAAGAAAGAACAATGGAAATTATAACGAGGAGAAAAATACATACCAATAGAAACAGGGCGACACTTGGTCTGCGGGTCTCGTAGCATGATATAGCGAACATGATCTCTCACTTTTATTAATAAACACCATGAATGTGAGAGTACATTTCCACAACCACGCAATCCGATGTACCTCCTGAGGAAAACAGAACGAATGTCCAGTTACGAAATGCTGGGGAAGCAGAAGACACAACAACATCAGCTTAAAAGAAAGAACAATGGAAATTATAACGAGGAGAAAAGTACATACCAATAGAAACAGGGTGACACTTGGTCTGCGGGTCTCGTAGCATGATATAGCGCACATGATCTCTCACTTTTATTAATAAACACCATGAATGTGAGAGTACATTTCCACAACCACGCAATCCGATGTACCTGCTGAGGAAAACAGAACGAATGTCCAAATACAAAATGCTGGGGAAGCAGAAGACACAACGACATCAGCTTAAAAGAAAGAACAATGGAAATTATAACGAGGAGAAAAGTACATACCAATAGAAACAGGGTGACACTTGGTCTGCGGGTCTCTTAGCATGATATAGCGCACATGATCTCTCACATTTATTAATAAACAACATGAATATCAGAGAACATTTCCACAACCACGCAATCCGATGTACCTGCTGAGGAAAACAGAACGAATGTCCAATTACAAAATGCTGGGGAAGCAGAAGACACAACGACATCAGCTTAAAAGAAAGAACAATGGAAATTATAACGAGGAGAAAAGTACATACCAATAGAAACAGGGTGACACTTGGTCTGCGGGTCTCGTAGCATGATATAGCGCACATGATCTCTCACTTTTATTAATAAACACCATGAATGTGAGAATACATTTCCACAACCATGCAATCCGATGTACCTGCCGAGGAAAACAGAACGAATGTCCAGTTACGAAATGCTGGGGAAGCAGAAGACACAACGACATCAGCTTAAAAGAAAGAACAATGGAAATTATAACGAGGAGAAAAGTACATACCAATAGAAACAGGGTGACACTTGGTCTGCGGGTCTCGTAGCATGATATAGCGCACATGATCTCTCACTTTTATTAATAAACACTATGAATGTGAGAGTACATTTCCACAACCACGCAATCCGATGTACCTGCTGAGGAAAACAGAACGAATGTCCAATTACGAAATGCTGGGGAAGCAGAAGACACAACGACACAGCTTAAAAAGAAAGTACAATGGAAATTATAACGAGGAGAAAAGTACATACCAATAGAAACAGGGTGACACTTGGTCTGCGGGTCTCGTAGCATGATATAGCGCACATGATCTCTCACTTTTATTAATAAACACCATGAATGTGAGAGTACATTTCCACAACCACGCAATCCGATGTACCTGCTGAGGAAAACAGAACGAATGTCCAGTTACGAAATGCTGGGGAAGCAGAAGACACAACGACATCAGCTTAAAAGAAAGAACAATCGAAATTATAACGAGGAGAAAAGTACATACCAATAGAAACAGGGTGACACTTGGTCTGCGGGTCTCGTAGCATGATATAGCGCACATGATCTCTCACTTTTATTTATAAACACCATGAATGTGAGAGTACATTTCCACAACAACGCAATCCGATGTACCTGCTGAGGAAAACAGAACGAATGTCCAATTACGAAATGGTGGGGAAGCAGAAGACACAACGACATCAGCTTAAAAGAAAGAACAATGGAAATTATAACGAGGAGAAAAGTACATACCAATAGAAACAGGGTGACACTTGGTCTGCGGGTCTCGTAGCATGATATAGCGCACATGATCTCTCACTTTTATTAATAAACACCATGAATGTGAGAGTACATTTCCACAACCACGCATTCCGATGTACCTGCTGAGGAAAACAGAACGAATGTCCAATTACAAAATGCTGGGGAAGCAGAAGACACAACGACATCAGCTTAAAAGAAAGAACAAAAGAAAATTATAATGAGGAGAAAAGTACATACCAATAGAAACAGGGTGACACTTGGTCTGCGGGTCTCGTAGCATGATATAGCGCACATGATCTCTCACTTTTATTAATAAACACCATGAATGTGAGAGTACATTTCCACAACCACGCAATCCGATATACCTGCTGAGGAAAACAGAACGAATGTCCAGTTACGAAATGCTGGGGAAGCAGAAGACACAACGACATCAGCTTAAAAGAAAGAACAATGGAAATTATAACGAGGAGAAAAGTACATACCAATAGAAACAGGGTGACACTTGGTCTGCGGGTCTCGTAGCATGATATAGCGCACATGATCTCTCACTTTTATTAATAAACACCATGAATGTGAGAGTACATTTCCACAACCACGCAATCCGATGTACCTGCTGAGGAAAACAGAACGAATGTCCAATTACGAAATGCTGGGGAAGCAGAAGACACAACGACATCAGCTTAAAAGAAAGAACAATGGAAATTATAACGAGGAGAAAAGTACATACCAATAGAAACAGGGTGACACTTGGTCTGCGGGTCTCGTAGCATGATATAGCGCACATCATCTCTCACTTTTATTAATAAACACCATGAATGTGAGAGTACATTTCCACAACCACGCAATCCGATGTACCTGCTGAGGAAAACAGAACGAATGTCCAATTACGTAATGCTGGGGAAGCAGAAGACACAACGACATCAGCTTAAAAGAAAGAACAATGGAAATTATAACGAGGAGAAAAGTACATACCAATAGAAACAGGGTGACACTTGGTCTGCGGGTCTCGTAGCATGATATAGCGCACATGATCTCTCACTTTTATTAATAAACACCATGAATGCGAGAGTACATTTCCACAACCACGCAATCCGATGTACCTGCTGAGGAAAACAGAACTAATGTCCAATTACGAAATGCTGGGGAAGCAGAAGACACAACGACATCAGCTTAAAAGAAAGAACAATGGAAATTATAACGAGGAGAAAAGTACATACCAATAGAAACAGGATGACACTTGGTCTGCGGGTCTCGTAGCATGATATAGCGCACATGAACTCTCACTTTTATTAATAAACACCATGAATGTGAGAGTACATTTCCACAACCACGCAATCCGATGTACCTGCTGAGGAAAACAGAACGAATGTCCAATTACGAAATGCTGGGGAAGCAGAAGACACAACGACATCAGCTTAAAAGAAAGAACAATGGAAATTATAACGAGGAGAAAAGTACATACCAATAGAAACAGGGTGACACTTGGTCTGCGGGTCTCGTAGCATGATATAGCGCACATGATCTCTCACTTTTATTAATAAACACCATGAATGTGAGAGTACATTTCCACAACCACGCAATCCAATGTACCTGCTGAGGAAAACAGAACGAATGTCCAATTACAAAATGCTGGGGAAGCAGAAGACACAACGACATCAGCTTAAAAGAAAGAACAATGGAAATTATAACGAGGAGAAAAGTACATACCAATAGAAACAGGGTGACACTTGGTCTGCGGGTCTCGTAGCATGATATAGCGCACATGATCTCTCACTTTTATTAATAAACACCATGAATGTGAGAGTACATTTCCACAACCACGCAATCCAATGTACCTGCTGAGGAAAACAGAACGAATGTCCAATTACGAAATGCTGGGGAAGCAGAAGACACAACGACATCAGCTTAAAAGAAAGAACAATGGAAATTATAACGAGGAGAAAAGTACATACCAATAGAAACAGGGTGACACTTGGTCTGCGGGTCTCGTAGCATGATATAGCGCACATGATCTCTCACTTTTATTAATAAACACCATGAATGTGAGAGTACATTTCCACAACCATGCAATCCGATGTACCTGCTGAGGAAAACAGAACGAATGTCCAGTTACGAAATGCTGGGGAAGCAGAAGACACAACGACATCAGCTTAAAAGAAAGAACAATGGAAATTATAACGAGGAGAAAAGTACATACCAATAGAAACAGGGTGACACTTGGTCTGCGGGTCTCGTAGCATGATATAGCGCACATGATCTCTCACTTTTATTAATAAACACCATGAATGTGAGAGTACATTTCCACAACCACGCAATCCGATGTACCTGCTGAGGAAAACAGAACGAATGTCCAATTACGAAATGCTGGGGAAGCAGAAGACACAACGACACAGCTTAAAAAGAAAGTACAATGGAAATTATAACGAGGAGAAAAGTACATACCAATAGAAACAGGGTGACACTTGGTCTGCGGGTCTCGTAGCATGATATAGCGCACATGATCTCTCACTTTTATTAATAAACACCATGAATGTGAGAGTACATTTCCACAACCACGCAATCCGATGTACCTGCTGAGGAAAACAGAACGAATGTCCAGTTACGAAATGCTGGGGAAGCAGAAGACACAACGACATCAGCTTAAAAGAAAGAACAATCGAAATTATAACGAGGAGAAAAGTACATACCAATAGAAACAGGGTGACACTTGGTCTGCGGGTCTCGTAGCATGATATAGCGCACATGATCTCTCACTTTTATTAATAAACACCATGAATGTGAGAGTACATTTCCACAACCACGCAATCCGATGTACCTGCTGAGGAAAACAGAACGAATGTCCAATTACGAAATGCTGGGGAAGCAGAAGACACAACGACATCAGCTTAAAAGAAAGAACAATGGAAATTATAACGAGGAGAAAAGTACATACCAATAGAAACAGGGTGACACTTGGTCTGCGGGTCTCGTAGCATGATATAGCGCACATGATCTCTCACTTTTATTAATAAACACCATGAATGTGAGAGTACATTTCCACAACCACGCAATCCAATGTACCTGCTGAGGAAAACAGAACGAATGTCCAGTTACGAAATGCTGGGGAAGCAGAAGACACAACGACATCAGCTTAAAAGAAAGAACAATCGAAATTATAACGAGGAGAAAAGTACATACCAATAGAAACAGGGTGACACTTGGTCTGCGGGTCTCGTAGCATGATATAGCGCACATGATCTCTCACTTTTATTAATAAACACCATGAATGTGAGAGTACATTTCCACAACAACGCAATCCGATGTACCTGCTGAGGAAAACAGAACGAATGTCCAATTACGAAATGGTGGGGAAGCAGAAGACACAACGACATCAGCTTAAAAGAAAGAACAATGGAAATTATAACGAGGAGAAAAGTACATACCAATAGAAACAGGGTGACACTTGGTCTGCGGGTCTCGTAGCATGATATAGCGCACATGATCTCTCACTTTTATTAATAAACACCATGAATGTGAGAGTACATTTCCACAACCACGCATTCCGATGTACCTGCTGAGGAAAACAGAACGAATGTCCAATTACAAAATGCTGGGGAAGCAGAAGACACAACGACATCAGCTTAAAAGAAAGGACAATGGAAATTATAACGAGGAGAAAAGTACATACCAATAGAAACAGGATGACACTTGGTCTGCGGGTCTCGTAGCATGATATAGCGCACATGATCTCTCACTTTTATTAATAAACACCATGAATGTGAGAGTACATTTCCACAACCACGCAATCCGATGTACCTGCTGAGGAAAACAGAACGAATGTCCAATTACGAAATGCTGGGGAAGCAGAAGACACAACGACATCAGCTTAAAAGAAAGAACAATGGAAATTATAACGAGGAGAAAAGTACATACCAATAGAAACAGGGTGACACTTGGTCTGCGGGTCTCGTAGCATGATATAGCGCACATGATCTCTCACTTTTATTAATAAACACCATGAATGTGAGAGTACATTTCCACAACCACGCAATCCAATGTACCTGCTGAGGAAAACAGAACGAATGTCCAATTACGAAATGCTGGGGAAGCAGAAGACACAACGACATCAGCTTAAAAGAAAGAACAATGGAAATTATAACGAGGAGAAAAGTACATACCAATAGAAACAGGGTGACACTTGGTCTGCGGGTCTCGTAGCATGATATAGCGCACATGATCTCTCACTTTTATTAATAAACACCATGAATGTGAGAGTACATTTCCACAACCACACAATCTGATGTACCTGCTGAGGAAAACAGAACGAATGTCCAATTACGAAATGCTGGGGAAGCAGAAGACACAACGACATCAGCTTAAAAGAAAGAACAATGGAAATTATAACGAGGAGAAAAGTACATACCAATAGAAACAGGGTGACACTTGGTCTGCGGGTCTCGTAGCATGATATAGCGCACATGATCTCTCACTTTTATTAATAAACACCATGAATGTGAGAGTACATTTCCACAACCACGCAATCCGATGTACCTGCTGAGGAAAACAGAATGAATGTCCAGTTACGAAATGCTGGGGAAGCAGAAGACACAATGACATCAGCTTAAAAGAAAGAACAATGGAAATTATAACGAGGAGAAAAGTACATACCAATAGAAACAGGGTGACACTTGGTCTGCGGGTCTCGTAGCATGATATAGCTCACATGATCTCTCACTTTTATTAATAAACACCATGAATGTGAGAGTACATTTCCACAACAACGCAATCCGATGTACCTGCTGAGGAAAACAGAACGAATGTCCAATTACGAAATGGTGGGGAAGCAGAAGACACAACGACATCAGCTTAAAAGAAAGAACAATGGAAATTATAACGAGGAGAAAAGTACATACCAATAGAAACAGGGTGACACTTGGTCTGCGGGTCTCGTAGCATGATATAGCGCACATGATCTCTCACTTTTATTAATAAACACCATGAATGTGAGAGTACATTTCCACAACCACGCATTCCGATGTACCTGCTGAGGAAAACAGAACGAATGTCCAATTACAAAATGCTGGGGAAGCAGAAGACACAACGACATCAGCTTAAAAGAAAGAACAAAAGAAAATTATAATGAGGAGAAAAGTACATACCAATAGAAACAGGGTGACACTTGGTCTGCGGGTCTCGTAGCATAATATAGCGCACATGATCTCTCACTTTTATTAATAAACACCATGAATGTGAGAGTACATTTCCACAACCACGCAATCCGATGTACCTGCTGAGGAAAACAGAACGAATGTCCAGTTACGAAATGCTGGGGAAGCAGAAGACACAACGACATCAGCTTAAAAGAAAGAACAATGGAAATTATAACGAGGAGAAAAGTACATACCAATAGAAACAGGGTGACACTTGGTCTGCGGGTCTCGTAGCATGATATAGCGCACATGATCTCTCACTTTTATTAATAAACACCATGAATGTGAGGGTACATTTCCACAACCACGCAATCCGATGTACCTGCTGAGGAAAACAGAACGAATGTCCAATTACGAAATGCTGGGGAAGCAGAAGACACAACGACATCAGCTTAAAAGAAAGAACAATGGAAATTATAACGAGGAGAAAAGTACATACCAATAGAAACAGGGTGACACTTGGTCTGCGGGTCTCGTAGCATGATATAGCGCACATCATCTCTCACTTTTATTAATAAACACCATGAATGTGAGAGTACATTTCCACAACCACGCAATCCGATGTACCTGCTGAGGAAAACAGAACGAATGTCCAATTACGAAATGCTGGGGAAGCAGAAGACACAACGACATCAGCTTAAAAGAAAGAACAATGGAAATTATAACGAGGAGAAAAGTACATACCAATAGAAACAGGGTGACACTTGGTCTGCAGGTCTCGTAGCATGATACAGCGCACATGATTTCTCACTTTTATTAATAAACACCATGAATGTGAGAGTACATTTCCACAACCACGCAATCCGATGTACCTGCTGAGGAAAACAGAACGAATGTCCAATTACAAAATGCTGGGGAAGCAGAAGACACAACGACATCAGCTTAAAAGAAAGAACAATGGAAATTATAACGAGGAGAAAAGTACATACCAATAGAAACAGGGTGACACTTGGTCTGCGGGTCTCGTAGCATGATATAGCGCACATGATCTCTCACATTTATTAATAAACACCATGAATGTGAGAGTACATTTCCACAACCACGCAATCCGATGTACCTGCTGAGGAAAACAGAACGAATGTCCAATTACGAAATGCTGGGGAAGCAGAAGACACAACGACATCAGCTTAAAAGAAAGAACAATGGAAATTATAACGAGGAGAAAAGTACATACCATTAGAAACAGGGTGACACTTGGTCTGCGGGTCTCGTAGCATGATATAGCGCACATGATCTCTCACTTTTATTAATAAACACCATGAATGTGAGAGTACATTTCCACAACCACGCAATCCGATGTACCTGCTGAGCAAAACAGAACGAATGTCCAATTACGAAATGCTGGGGAAGCAGAAGACACAACGACATCAGCTTAAAAGAAAGAACAATGGAAATTATAACGAGGAGAAAAGTACATACCAATAGAAACAGGGGGACACTTGGTCTGCGGGTCTCGTAGCATGATATAGCGCACATGATCTCTCACTTTTATTAATAAACACCATGAATGTGAGAGTACATTTCCACAACCACGCAATCCGATGTACCTGCTGAGGAAAACAGAACGAATGTCCAATTACGAAATGCTGGGGAAGCAGAAGACACAACGACATCAGCTTAAAAGAAAGAACAATGGAAATTATAACGAGGAGAAAAGTACATACCAATAGAAACAGGGTGACACTTGGTCTGCGGGTCTCGTAGCATGATATAGCGCACATGATCTCTCACTTTTATTAATAAACACCATGAATGTGAGAGTACATTTCCACAACCACGCAATCCGATGTACCTGCTGAGGAAAACAGAACGAATGTCCAATTACGAAATGCTGGGGAATCAGAAGACACAACGACATCAGCTTAAAAGAAAGAACAATGGAAATTATAACGAGGAGAAAAGTACATACCAATAGAAACAGGGTGACACTTGGTCTGCGGGTCTCGTAGCATGATATAGCGCACATGATCTCTCACTTTTATTAATAAACACCATGAATGTGAGAGTACATTTCCACAACCACGCAATCCGATGTACCTGCTGAGGAAAACAGAACGAATGTCCAATTACGAAATGCTGGGGAAGCAGAAGACACAACGACACAGCTTAAAAAGAAAGTACAATGGAAATTATAACGAGGAGAAAAGTACATACCAATAGAAACAGGGTGACACTTGGTCTGCGGGTCTCGTAGCATGATATAGCGCACATGATCTCTCACTTTTATTAATAAACACCATGAATGTGAGAGTACATTTCCACAACCACGCAATCCAATGTACCTGCTGAGGAAAACAGAACGAATGTCCAGTTACGAAATGCTGGGGAAGCAGAAGACACAACGACATCAGCTTAAAAGAAAGAACAATCGAAATTATAACGAGGAGAAAAGTACATACCAATAGAAACAGGGTGACACTTGGTCTGCGGGTCTCGTAGCATGATATAGCGCACATGATCTCTCACTTTTATTAATAAACACCATGAATGTGAGAGTACATTTCCACAACCACGCATTCCGATGTACCTGCTGAGGAAAACAGAACGAATGTCCAATTACAAAATGCTGGGGAAGCAGAAGACACAACGACATCAGCTTAAAAGAAAGAACAAAAGAAAATTATAATGAGGAGAAAAGTACATACCAATAGAAACAGGGTGACACTTGGTCTGCGGGTCTCGTAGCATGATATAGCGCACATGATCTCTCACTTTTATTAATAAACACCATGAATGTGAGAGTACATTTCCACAACCACGCAATCCGATGTACCTGCTGAGGAAAACAGAACGAATGTCCAGTTACGAAATGCTGGGGAAGCAGAAGACACAACGACATCAGCTTAAAAGAAAGAACAATGGAAATTATAACGAGGAGAAAAGTACATACCAATAGAAACAGGGTGACACTTGGTCTGCGGGTCTCGTAGCATGATATAGCGCACATGATCTCTCACTTTTATTAATAAACACCATGAATGTGAGAGTACATTTCCACAACCACGCAATCCGATGTACCTGCTGAGGAAAACAGAACGAATGTCCAATTACGAAATGCTGGGGAAGCAGAAGACACAACGACATCAGCTTAAAAGAAAGAACAATGGAAATTATAACGAGGAGAAAAGTACATACCAATAGAAACAGGGTGACACTTGGTCTGCGGGTCTCGTAGCATGATATAGCGCACATCATCTCTCACTTTTATTAATAAACACCATGAATGTGAGAGTACATTTCCACAACCACGCAATCCGATGTACCTGCTGAGGAAAACAGAACGAATGTCCAATTACGAAATGCTGGGGAAGCAGAAGACACAACGACATCAGCTTAAAAGAAAGAACAATGGAAATTATAACGAGGAGAAAAGTACATACCAATAGAAACAGGGTGACACTTGGTCTGCGGGTCTCGTAGCATGATATAGCGCACATGATCTCTCACTTTTATTAATAAACACCATGAATGCGAGAGTACATTTCCACAACCACGCAATCCGATGTACCTGCTGAGGAAATCAGAACTAATGTCCAATTACGAAATGCTGGGGAAGCAGAAGACACAACGACATCAGCTTAAAAGAAAGAACAAAAGAAAATTATAATGAGGAGAAAAGTACATACCAATAGAAACAGGGTGACACTTGGTCTGCGGGTCTCGTAGCATGATATAGCGCACATGATCTCTCACTTTTATTAATAAACACCATGAATGTGAGAGTACATTTCCACAACCACGCAATCCGATGTACCTGCTGAGGAAAACAGAACGAATGTCCAATTACGAAATGCTGGGGAAGCAGAAGACACAACGACATCAGCTTAAAAGAAAGAACAATGGAAATTATAACGAGGAGAAAAGTACATACCAATAGAAACAGGGTGACACTTGGTCTGCGGGTCTCATAGCATGATATAGCGCACATGATCTCTCACTTTTATTAATAAACACCATGAATGTGAGAGTACATTTCCACAACCACGCAATCCAATGTACCTGCTGAGGAAAACAGAACGAATGTCCAATTACGAAATGCTGGGGAAGCAGAAGACACAACGACATCAGCTTAAAAGAAAGAACAATGGAAATTATAACGAGGAGAAAAGTACATACCAATAGAAACAGGGTGACACTTGGTCTGCGGGTCTCGTAGCATGATATAGCGCACATGATCTCTCACTTTTATTAATAAACACCATGAATGTGAGAGTACATTTCCACAACCACGCAATCTGATGTACCTGCTGAGGAAAACAGAACGAATGTCCAATTACGAAATGCTGGGGAAGCAGAAGACACAACGACATCAGCTTAAAAGAAAGAACAATGGAAATTATAACGAGGAGAAAAGTACATACCAATAGAAACAGGGTGACACTTGGTCTGCGGGTCTCGTAGCATGATATAGCGCACATGATCTCTCACTTTTATTAATAAACACCATGAATGTGAGAGTACATTTCCACAACCACGCAATCCGATGTACCTGCTGAGGAAAACAGAATGAATGTCCAGTTACGAAATGCTGGGGAAGCAGAAGACACAATGACATCAGCTTAAAAGAAAGAACAATGGAAATTATAACGAGGAGAAAAGTACATACCAATAGAAACAGGGTGACACTTGGTCTGCGGGTCTCGTAGCATGATATAGCTCACATGATCTCTCACTTTTATTAATAAACACCATGAATGTGAGAGTACATTTCCACAACAACGCAATCCGATGTACCTGCTGAGGAAAACAGAACGAATGTCCAATTACGAAATGGTGGGGAAGCAGAAGACACAACGACATCAGCTTAAAAGAAAGAACAATGGAAATTATAACGAGGAGAAAAGTACATACCAATAGAAACAGGGTGACACTTGGTCTGCGGGTCTCGTAGCATGATATAGCGCACATGATCTCTCACTTTTATTAATAAACACCATGAATGTGAGAGTACATTTCCACAACCACGCATTCCGATGTACCTGCTGAGGAAAACAGAACGAATGTCCAATTACAAAATGCTGGGGAAGCAGAAGACACAACGACATCAGCTTAAAAGAAAGAACAAAAGAAAATTATAATGAGGAGAAAAGTACATACCAATAGAAACAGGGTGACACTTGGTCTGCGGGTCTCGTAGCATGATATAGCGCACATGATCTCTCACTTTTATTAATAAACACCATGAATGTGAGAGTACATTTCCACAACCACGCAATCCGATGTACCTGCTGAGGAAAACAGAACGAATGTCCAGTTACGAAATGCTGGGGAAGCAGAAGACACAACGACATCAGCTTAAAAGAAAGAACAATGGAAATTATAACGAGGAGAAAAGTACATACCAATAGAAACAGGGTGACACTTGGTCTGCGGGTCTCGTAGCATGATATAGCGCACATGATCTCTCACTTTTATTAATAAACACCATGAATGTGAGAGTACATTTCCACAACCACGCAATCCGATGTACCTGCTGAGGAAAACAGAACGAATGTCCAATTACGAAATGCTGGGGAAGCAGAAGACACAACGACATCAGCTTAAAAGAAAGAACAATGGAAATTATAACGAGGAGAAAAGTACATACCAATAGAAACAGGGTGACACTTGGTCTGCGGGTCTCGTAGCATGATATAGCGCACATCATCTCTCACTTTTATTAATAAACACCATGAATGTGAGAGTACATTTCCACAACCACGCAATCCGATGTACCTGCTGAGGAAAACAGAACGAATGTCCAATTACGAAATGCTGGGGAAGCAGAAGACACAACGACATCAGCTTAAAAGAAAGAACAATGGAAATTATAACGAGGAGAAAAGTACATACCAATAGAAACAGGTTGACACTTGGTCTGCGGGTCTCGTAGCATGATATAGCGCACATGATCTCTCACTTTTATTAATAAACACCATGAATGCGAGAGTACATTTCCACAACCACGCAATCCAATGTACCTGCTGAGGAAAACAGAACTAATGTCCAATTACGAAATGCTGGGGAAGCAGAAGACACAACGACATCAGCTTAAAAGAAAGAACAATGGAAATTATAACGAGGAGAAAAGTACATACCAATAGAAACAGGATGACACTTGGTCTGCGGGTCTCGTAGCATGATATAGCGCACATGATCTCTCACTTTTATTAATAAACACCATGAATGTGAGAGTACATTTCCACAACCACGCAATCCGATGTACCTGCTGAGGAAAACAGAACGAATGTCCAATTACGAAATGCTGGGGAAGCAGAAGACACAACGACATCAGCTTAAAAGAAAGAACAATGGAAATTATAACGAGGAGAAAAGTACATACCAATAGAAACAGGGTGACACTTGGTCTGCGGGTCTCGTAGCATGATATAGCGCACATGATCTCTCACTTTTATTAATAAACACCATGAATGTGAGAGTACATTTCCACAACCACGCAATCCAATGTACCTGCTGAGGAAAACAGAACGAATGTCCAATTACGAAATGCTGGGGAAGCAGAAGACACAACGACATCAGCTTAAAAGAAAGAACAATGGAAATTATAACGAGGAGAAAAGTACATACCAATAGAAACAGGGTGACACTTGGTCTGCGGGTCTCGTAGCATGATATAGCGCACATGATCTCTCACTTTTATTAATAAACACCATGAATGTGAGAGTACATTTCCACAACCACGCAATCTGATGTACCTGCTGAGGAAAACAGAACGAATGTCCAATTACGAAATGCTGGGGAAGCAGAAGACACAACGACATCAGCTTAAAAGAAAGAACAATGGAAATTATAACGAGGAGAAAAGTACATACCAATAGAAACAGGGTGACACTTGGTCTGCGGGTCTCGTAGCATGATATAGCGCACATGATCTCTCACTTTTATTAATAAACACCATGAATGTGAGAGTACATTTCCACAACCACGCAATCCGATGTACCTGCTGAGGAAAACAGAATGAATGTCCAGTTACGAAATGCTGGGGAAGCAGAAGACACAATGACATCAGCTTAAAAGAAAGAACAATGGAAATTATAACGAGGAGAAAAGTACATACCAATAGAAACAGGGTGACACTTGGTCTGCGGGTCTCGTAGCATGATATAGCTCACATGATCTCTCACTTTTATTAATAAACACCATGAATGTGAGAGTACATTTCCACAACAACGCAATCCGATGTACCTGCTGAGGAAAACAGAACGAAAGTCCAATTACGAAATGCTAGGGAAGCAGAAGACACAACGACATCAGCTTAAAAGAAAGAACAATGGAAATTATAACGAGGAGAAAAGTACATACCAATAGAAACAGGGTGACACTTGGTCTGCGGGTCTCGTAGCATGATATAGCGCACATGATCTCTCACTTTTATTAATAAACACCATGAATGTGAGAGTACATTTCCACAACCACGCAATCCGATGTACCTGCTGAGGAAAACAGAACGAATGTCCAATTACAAAATGCTGGGGAAGCAGAAGACACAACGACATCAGCTTAAAAGATAGAACAATGGAAATTATAACGAGGAGAAAAGTACATACCAATAGAAACAGGGTGACACTTGGTCTGCGGGTCTCGTAGCATGATATAGCGCACATGATCTCTCACTTTTATTAATAAACACCATGAATGTGAGAGTACATTTCCACAACCACGCAATCCGATGTACCTGCTGAGGAAAACAGAACGAATGTCCAATTACAAAATGCTGGGGAAGCAGAAGACACAACGACATCAGCTTAAAAGAAAGAACAATGGAAATTATAACGAGGAGAAAAGTACATACCAATAGAAACAGGGTGACACTTGGTCTGCGGGTCTCGTAGCATGATATAGCGCACATGATCTCTCACATTTATTAATAAACACCATGAATGTGAGAGTACATTTCCACAACCACGCAATCCGATGTACCTGCTGAGGAAAACAGAACGAATGTCCAATTACGAAATGCTGGGGAAGCAGAAGACACAACGACATCAGCTTAAAAGAAAGAACAATGGAAATTATAACGAGGAGAAAAGTACATACCATTAGAAACAGGGTGACACTTGGTCTGCGGGTCTCGTAGCATGATATAGCGCACATGATCTCTGACTTTTATTAATAAACACCATGAATGTGAGAGTACATTTCCACAACCACGCAATCCGATGTACCTGCTGAGCAAAACAGAACGAATGTCCAATTACGAAATGCTGGGAAAGCAGAAGACACAACGACATCAGCTTAAAAGAAAGAACAATGGAAATTATAACGAGGAGAAAAGTACATACCAATAGAAACAGGGGGACACTTGGTCTGCGGGTCTCGTAGCATGATATAGCGCACATGATCTCTCACTTTTATTAATAAACACCATGAATGTGAGAGTGCATTTCCACAACCACGCAATCCGATGTACCTGCTGAGGAAAACAGAACGAATGTCCAATTACGAAATGCTGGGGAAGCAGAAGACACAACGACATCAGCTTAAAAGAAAGAACAATGGAAATTATAACGAGGAGAAAAGTACATACCAATAGAAACAGGGTGACACTTGGTCTGCGGGTCTCGTAGCATGATATAGCGCACATGATCTCTCACTTTTATTAATAAACACCATGAATGTGAGAGTACATTTCCACAACCACGCAATCCGATGTACCTGCTGAGGAAAACAGAACGAATGTCCAATTACGAAATGCTGGGGAATCAGAAGACACAACGACATCAGCTTAAAAGAAAGAACAATGGAAATTATAACGAGGAGAAAAGTACATACCAATAGAAACAGGGTGACAATTGGTCTGCGGGTCTCGTAGCATGATATAGCGCACATGATCTCTCACTTTTATTAATAAACACCATGAATATGAGAGTACATTTCCACAACCACGCAATCCGATGTACCTGCTGAGGAAAACAGAACGAATGTCCAATTACGAAATGCTGGGGAAGCAGAAGACACAACGACATCAGCTTAAAAGAAAGAACAATGGAAATTATAACGAGGAGAAAAGTACATACCAATAGAAACAGGGTGACACTTGGTCTGCGGGTCTCGTAGCATGATATAGCGCACATGATCTCTCACTTTTATTAATAAACACCATGAATGTGAGAGTACATTTCCACAACCACGCAATCCGATGTACCTGCTGAGGAAGACAGAACGAATGTCCAATTACGAAATGCTGGGGAAGCAGAAGACACAACGACACAGCTTAAAAAGAAAGTACAATGGAAATTATAACGAGGAGAAAAGTACATACCAATAGAAACAGGGTGACACTTGGTCTGCGGGTCTCGTAGCATGATATAGCGCACATGATCTCTCACTTTTATTAATAAACACCATGAATGTGGGAGTACATTTCCACAACCACGCAATCCGATGTACCTGCTGAGGAAAACAGAACGAATGTCCAGTTACGAAATGCTGGGGAAGCAGAAGACACAACGACATCAGCTTAAAAGAAAGAACAATGGAAATTATAACGAGGAGAAAAGTACATACCAATAGAAACAGGGTGACACTTGGTCTGCGGGTCTCGTAGCATGATATAGCGCACATGATCTCTCACTTTTATTAATAAACACCATGAATGTGAGAGTACATTTCCACAACCACGCAATCCGATGTACCTGCTGAGGAAAACAGAACGAATGTCCAATTACGAAATGCTGGGGAAGCAGAAGACACAACGACATCAGCTTAAAAGAAAGAACAATGGAAATTATAACGAGGAGAAAAGTACATACCAATAGAAACAGGGTGACACTTGGTCTGCGGGTCTCGTAGCATGATATAGCGCACATCATCTCTCACTTTTATTAATAAACACCATGAATGTGAGAGTACATTTCCACAACCACGCAATCCGATGTACCTGCTGAGGAAAACAGAACGAATGTCCAATTACGAAATGCTGGGGAAGCAGAAGACACAACGACATCAGCTTAAAAGAAAGAACAATGGAAATTATAACGAGGAGAAAAGTACATACCAATAGAAACAGGGTGACACTTGGTCTGCGGGTCTCGTAGCATGATATAGCGCACATGATCTCTCACTTTTATTAATAAACACCATGAATGCGAGAGTACATTTCCACAACCACGCAATCCGATGTACCTGCTGAGGAAAACAGAACTAATGTCCAATTACGAAATGCTGGGGAAGCAGAAGACACAACGACATCAGCTTAAAAGAAAGAACAATGGAAATTATAACGAGGAGAAAAGTACATACCAATAGAAACAGGATGACACTTGGTCTGCGGGTCTCGTAGCATGATATAGCGCACATGATCTCTCACTTTTATTAATAAACACCATGAATGTGAGAGTACATTTCCACAACCACGCAATCCGATGTACCTGCTGAGGAAAACAGAACGAATGTCCAATTACGAAATGCTGGGGAAGCAGAAGACACAACGACATCAGCTTAAAAGAAAGAACAATGGAAATTATAACGAGGAGAAAAGTACATACCAATAGAAACAGGGTGACACTTGGTCTGCGGGTCTCGTAGCATGATATAGCGCACATGATCTCTCACTTTTATTAATAAACACCATGAATGTGAGAGTACATTTCCACAACCACGCAATCCAATGTACCTGCTGAGGAAAACAGAACGAATGTCCAATTACGAAATGCTGGGGAAGCAGAAGACACAACGACATCAGCTTAAAAGAAAGGACAATGGAAATTATAACGAGGAGAAAAGTACATACCAATAGAAACAGGGTGACACTTGGTCTGCGGGTCTCGTAGCATGATATAGCGCACATGATCTCTCACTTTTATTAATAAACACCATGAATGTGAGAGTACATTTCCACAACCACGCAATCTGATGTACCTGCTGAGGAAAACAGAACGAATGTCCAATTACGAAATGCTGGGGAAGCAGAAGACACAACGACATCAGCTTAAAAGAAAGAACAATGGAAATTATAACGAGGAGAAAAGTACATACCAATAGAAACAGGGTGACACTTGGTCTGCGGGTCTCGTAGCATGATATAGCGCACATGATCTCTCACTTTTATTAATAAACACCATGAATGTGAGAGTACATTTCCACAACCACGCAATCCGATGTACCTGCTGAGGAAAACAGAATGAATGTCCAGTTACGAAATGCTGGGGAAGCAGAAGACACAATGACATCAGCTTAAAAGAAAGAACAATGGAAATTATAACGAGGAGAAAAGTACATACCAATAGAAACAGGGTGACACTTGGTCTGCGGGTCTCGTAGCATGATATAGCTCACATGATCTCTCACTTTTATTAATAAACACCATGAATGTGAGAGTACATTTCCACAACAACGCAATCCGATGTACCTGCTGAGGAAAACAGAACGAATGTCCAATTACGAAATGGTGGGGAAGCAGAAGACACAACGACATCAGCTTAAAAGAAAGAACAATGGAAATTATAACGAGGAGAAAAGTACATACCAATAGAAACAGGGTCACACTTGGTCTGCGGGTCTCGTAGCATGATATAGCGCACATGATCTCTCACTTTTATTAATAAACACCATGAATGTGAGAGTACATTTCCACAACCACGCATTCCGATGTACCTGCTGAGGAAAACAGAACGAATGTCCAATTACAAAATGCTGGGGAAGCAGAAGACACAACGACATCAGCTTAAAAGAAAGAACATAAGAAAATTATAATGAGGAGAAAAGTACATACCAATAGAAACAGGGTGACACTTGGTCTGCGGGTCTCGTAGCATGATATAGCGCACATGATCTCTCACTTTTATTAATAAACACCATGAATGTGAGAGTACATTTCCACAACCACGCAATCCGATGTACCTGCTGAGGAAAACAGAACGAATGTCCAGTTACGAAATGCTGGGGAAGCAGAAGACACAACGACATCAGCTTAAAAGAAAGAACAATGGAAATTATAACGAGGAGAAAAGTACATACCAATAGAAACAGGGTGACACTTGGTCTGCGGGTCTCGTAGCATGATATAGCGCACATGATCTCTCACTTTTATTAATAAACACCATGAATGTGAGAGTACATTTCCACAACCACGCAATCCGATGTACCTGCTGAGGAAAACAGAACGAATGTCCAATTACGAAATGCTGGGGAAGCAGAAGACACAACGACATCAGCTTAAAAGAAAGAACAATGGAAATTATAACGAGGAGAAAAGTACATACCAATAGAAACAGGGTGACACTTGGTCTGCGGGTCTCGTAGCATGATATAGCGCACATTATCTCTCACTTTTATTAATAAACACCATGAATGTGAGAGTACATTTCCACAACCACGCAATCCGATGTACCTGCTGAGGAAAACAGAACGAATGTCCAATTACGAAATGCTGGGGAAGCAGAAGACACAACGACATCAGCTTAAAAGAAAGAACAATGGAAATTATAACGAGGAGAAAAGTACATACCAATAGAAACAGGGTGACACTTGGTCTGCGGGTCTCGTAGCATGATATAGCGCACATGATCTCTCACTTTTATTAATAAACACCATGAATGCGAGAGTACATTTCCACAACCACGCAATCCGATGTACCTGCTGAGGAAAACAGAACTAATGTCCAATTACGAAATGCTGGGGAAGCAGAAGACACAACGACATCAGCTTAAAAGAAAGAACAATGGAAATTATAACGAGGAGAAAAGTACATACCAATAGAAACAGGATGACACTTGGTCTGCGGGTCTCGTAGCATGATATAGCGCACATGATCTCTCACTTTTATTAATAAACACCATGAATGTGAGAGTACATTTCCACAACCACGCAATCCGATGTACCTGCTGAGGAAAACAGAACGAATGTCCAATTACGAAATGCTGGGGAAGCAGAAGACACAACGACATCAGCTTAAAAGAAAGAACAATGGAAATTATAACGAGGAGAAAAGTACATACCAATAGAAACAGGGTGACACTTGGTCTGCGGGTCTCGTAGCATGATATAGCGCACATGATCTCTCACTTTTATTAATAAACACCATGAATGTGAGAGTACATTTCCACAACCACGCAATCCAATGTACCTGCTGAGGAAAACAGAACGAATGTCCAATTACGAAATGCTGGGGAAGCAGAAGACACAACGACATCAGCTTAAAAGAAAGAACAATGGAAATTATAACGAGGAGAAAAGTACATACCAATAGAAACAGGGTGACACTTGGTCTGCGGGTCTCGTAGCATGATATAGCGCACATGATCTCTCACTTTTATTAATAAACACCATGAATGTGAGAGTACATTTCCACAACCACGCAATCTGATGTACCTGCTGAGGAAAACAGAATGAATGTCCAATTACGAAATGCTGGGGAAGCAGAAGACACAACGACATCAGCTTAAAAGAAAGAACAATGGAAATTATAACGAGGAGAAAAGTACATACCAATAGAAACAGGGTGACACTTGGTCTGCGGGTCTCGTAGCATGATATAGCTCACATGATCTCTCACTTTTATTAATAAACACCATGAATGTGAGAGTACATTTCCACAACAACGCAATCCGATGTACCTGCTGAGGAAAACAGAACGAATGTCCAATTACGAAATGCTAGGGAAGCAGAAGACACAACGACATCAGCTTAAAAGAAAGAACAATGGAAATTATAACGAGGAGAAAAGTACATACCAATAGAAACAGGGTGACACTTGGTCTGCGGGTCTCGTAGCATGATATAGCGCACATGATCTCTCACTTTTATTAATAAACACCATGAATGTGAGAGTACATTTCCACAACCACGCAATCCGATGTACCTGCTGAGGAAAACAGAACGAATGTCCAATTACAAAATGCTGGGGAAGCAGAAGACACAACGACATCAGCTTAAAAGATAGAACAATGGAAATTATAACGAGGAGAAAAGTACATACCAATAGAAACAGGGTGACACTTGGTCTGCGGGTCTCGTAGCATGATATAGCGCACATGATCTCTCACTTTTATTAATAAACACCATGAATGTGAGAGTACATTTCCACAACCACGCAATCCGATGTACCTGCTGAGGAAAACAGAACGAATGTCCAATTACAAAATGCTGAGGAAGCAGAAGACACAATGACATCAGCTTAAAAGAAAGAACAATGGAAATTATAACGAGGAGAAAAGTACATACCAATAGAAACAGGGTGACACTTGGTCTGCGGGTCTCGTAGCATGATATAGCGCACATGATCTCTCACTTTTATTAATAAACACCATGAATGTGAGAGTACATTTCCACAACCACGCAATCCAATGTACCTGCTGAGGAAAACAGAACGAATGTCCAATTACGAAATGCTGGGGAAGCAGAAGACACAACGACATCAGCTTAAAAGAAAGAACAATGGAAATTATAACGAGGAGAAAAGTACATACCAATAGAAACAGGGTGACACTTGGTCTGCGGGTCTCGTAGCATGATATAGCGCACATGATCTCTCACTTTTATTAATAAACACCATGAATGTGAGAGTACATTTCCACAACCACGCAATCTGATGTACCTGCTGAGGAAAACAGAACGAATGTCCAATTACGAAATGCTGGGGAAGCAGAAGACACAACGACATCAGCTTAAAAGAAAGAACAATGGAAATTATAACGAGGAGAAAAGTACATACCAATAGAAACAGGGTGACACTTGGTCTGCGGGTCTCGTAGCATGATATAGCGCACATGATCTCTCACTTTTATTAATAAACACCATGAATGTGAGAGTACATTTCCACAACCACGCAATCCGATGTACCTGCTGAGGAAGACAGAATGAATGTCCAGTTACGAAATGCTGGGGAAGCAGAAGACACAATGACATCAGCTTAAAAGAAAGAACAATGGAAATTATAACGAGGAGAAAAGTACATACCAATAGAAACAGGGTGACACTTGGTCTGCGGGTCTCGTAGCATGATATAGCTCACATGATCTCTCACTTTTATTAATAAACACCATGAATGTGAGAGTACATTTCCACAACAACGCAATCCGATGTACCTGCTGAGGAAAACAGAACGAAAGTCCAATTACGAAATGCTAGGGAAGCAGAAGACACAACGACATCAGCTTAAAAGAAAGAACAATGGAAATTATAACGAGGAGAAAAGTACATACCAATAGAAACAGGGTGACACTTGGTCTGCGGGTCTCGTAGCATGATATAGCGCACATGATCTCTCACTTTTATTAATAAACACCATGAATGTGAGAGTACATTTCCACAACCACGCAATCCGATGTACCTGCTGAGGAAAACAGAACGAATGTCCAATTACAAAATGCTGGGGAAGCAGAAGACACAACGACATCAGCTTAAAAGATAGAACAATGGAAATTATAACGAGGAGAAAAGTACATACCAATAGAAACAGGGTGACACTTGGTCTGCGGGTCTCGTAGCATGATATAGCGCACATGATCTCTCACTTTTATTAATAAACACCATGAATGTGAGAGTACATTTCCACAACCACGCAATCCGATGTACCTGCTGAGGAAAACAGAACGAATGTCCAATTACAAAATGCTGGGGAAGCAGAAGACACAACGACATCAGCTTAAAAGAAAGAACAATGGAAATTATAACGAGGAGAAAAGTACATACCAATAGAAACAGGGTGACACTTGGTCTGCGGGTCTCGTAGCATGATATAGCGCACATGATCTCTCACATTTATTAATAAACACCATGAATGTGAGAGTACATTTCCACAACCACGCAATCCGATGTACCTGCTGAGGAAAACAGAACGAATGTCCAATTACGAAATGCTGGGGAAGCAGAAGACACAACGACATCAGCTTAAAAGAAAGAACAATGGAAATTATAACGAGGAGAAAAGTACATACCATTAGAAACAGGGTGACACTTGGTCTGCGGGTCTCGTAGCATGATATAGCGCACATGATCTCTGACTTTTATTAATAAACACCATGAATGTGAGAGTACATTTCCACAACCACGCAATCCGATGTACCTGCTGAGCAAAACAGAACGAATGTCCAATTACGAAATGCTGGGAAAGCAGAAGACACAACGACATCAGCTTAAAAGAAAGAACAATGGAAATTATAACGAGGAGAAAAGTACATACCAATAGAAACAGGGGGACACTTGGTCTGCGGGTCTCGTAGCATGATATAGCGCACATGATCTCTCACTTTTATTAATAAACACCATGAATGTGAGAGTGCATTTCCACAACCACGCAATCCGATGTACCTGCTGAGGAAAACAGAACGAATGTCCAATTACGAAATGCTGGGGAAGCAGAAGACACAACGACATCAGCTTAAAAGAAAGAACAATGGAAATTATAACGAGGAGAAAAGTACATACCAATAGAAACAGGGTGACACTTGGTCTGCGGGTCTCGTAGCATGATATAGCGCACATGATCTCTCACTTTTATTAATAAACACCATGAATGTGAGAGTACATTTCCACAACCACGCAATCCGATGTACCTGCTGAGGAAAACAGAACGAATGTCCAATTACGAAATGCTGGGGAATCAGAAGACACAACGACATCAGCTTAAAAGAAAGAACAATGGAAATTATAACGAGGAGAAAAGTACATACCAATAGAAACAGGGTGACAATTGGTCTGCGGGTCTCGTAGCATGATATAGCGCACATGATCTCTCACTTTTATTAATAAACACCATGAATATGAGAGTACATTTCCACAACCACGCAATCCGATGTACCTGCTGAGGAAAACAGAACGAATGTCCAATTACGAAATGCTGGGGAAGCAGAAGACACAACGACATCAGCTTAAAAGAAAGAACAATGGAAATTATAACGAGGAGAAAAGTACATACCAATAGAAACAGGGTGACACTTGGTCTGCGGGTCTCGTAGCATGATATAGCGCACATGATCTCTCACTTTTATTAATAAACACCATGAATGTGAGAGTACATTTCCACAACCACGCAATCCGATGTACCTGCTGAGGAAGACAGAACGAATGTCCAATTACGAAATGCTGGGGAAGCAGAAGACACAACGACACAGCTTAAAAAGAAAGTACAATGGAAATTATAACGAGGAGAAAAGTACATACCAATAGAAACAGGGTGACACTTGGTCTGCGGGTCTCGTAGCATGATATAGCGCACATGATCTCTCACTTTTATTAATAAACACCATGAATGTGGGAGTACATTTCCACAACCACGCAATCCGATGTACCTGCTGAGGAAAACAGAACGAATGTCCAGTTACGAAATGCTGGGGAAGCAGAAGACACAACGACATCAGCTTAAAAGAAAGAACAATGGAAATTATAACGAGGAGAAAAGTACATACCAATAGAAACAGGGTGACACTTGGTCTGCGGGTCTCGTAGCATGATAAAGCGCACATCATCTCTCACTTTTATTAATAAACACCATGAATGTGAGAGTACATTTCCACAACCACGCAATCCGATGTACCTGCTGAGGAAAACAGAACGAATGTCCAATTACGAAATGCTGGGGAAGCAGAAGACACAACGACATCAGCTTAAAAGAAAGAACAATGGAAATTATAACGAGGAGAAAAGTACATACCAATAGAAACAGGGTGACACTTGGTCTGCGGGTCTCGTAGCATGATATAGCGCACATCATCTCTCACTTTTATTAATAAACACCATGAATGTGAGAGTACATTTCCACAACCACGCAATCCGATGTACCTGCTGAGGAAAACAGAACGAATGTCCAATTACGAAATGCTGGGGAAGCAGAAGACACAACGACATCAGCTTAAAAGAAAGAACAATGGAAATTATAACGAGGAGAAAAGTACATACCAATAGAACAGGGTGACACTTGGTCTGCGGGTCTCGTAGCATGATATAGCGCACATGATCTCTCACTTTTATTAATAAACACCATGAATGCGAGAGTACATTTCCACAACCACGCAATCCGATGTACCTGCTGAGGAAAACAGAACTAATGTCCAATTACGAAATGCTGGGGAAGCAGAAGACACAACGACATCAGCTTAAAAGAAAGAACAATGGAAATTATAACGAGGAGAAAAGTACATACCAATAGAAACAGGATGACACTTGGTCTGCGGGTCTCGTAGCATGATATAGCGCACATGATCTCTCACTTTTATTAATAAACACCATGAATGTGAGAGTACATTTCCACAACCACGCAATCCGATGTACCTGCTGAGGAAAACAGAACGAATGTCCAATTACGAAATGCTGGGGAAGCAGAAGACACAACGACATCAGCTTAAAAGAAAGAACAATGGAAATTATAACGAGGAGAAAAGTACATACCAATAGAAACAGGGTGACACTTGGTCTGCGGGTCTCGTAGCATGATATAGCGCACATGATCTCTCACTTTTATTAATAAACACCATGAATGTGAGAGTACATTTCCACAACCACGCAATCCAATGTACCTGCTGAGGAAAACAGAACGAATGTCCAATTACGAAATGCTGGGGAAGCAGAAGACACAACGACATCAGCTTAAAAGAAAGGACAATGGAAATTATAACGAGGAGAAAAGTACATACCAATAGAAACAGGGTGACACTTGGTCTGCGGGTCTCGTAGCATGATATAGCGCACATGATCTCTCACTTTTATTAATAAACACCATGAATGTGAGAGTACATTTCCACAACCACGCAATCTGATGTACCTGCTGAGGAAAACAGAACGAATGTCCAATTACGAAATGCTGGGGAAGCAGAAGACACAACGACATCAGCTTAAAAGAAAGAACAATGGAAATTATAACGAGGAGAAAAGTACATACCAATAGAAACAGGGTGACACTTGGTCTGCGGGTCTCGTAGCATGATATAGCGCACATGATCTCTCACTTTTATTAATAAACACCATGAATGTGAGAGTACATTTCCACAACCACGCAATCCGATGTACCTGCTGAGGAAAACAGAATGAATGTCCAGTTACGAAATGCTGGGGAAGCAGAAGACACAATGACATCAGCTTAAAAGAAAGAACAATGGAAATTATAACGAGGAGAAAAGTACATACCAATAGAAACAGGGTGACACTTGGTCTGCGGGTCTCGTAGCATGATATAGCTCACATGATCTCTCACTTTTATTAATAAACACCATGAATGTGAGAGTACATTTCCACAACAACGCAATCCGATGTACCTGCTGAGGAAAACAGAACGAATGTCCAATTACGAAATGGTGGGGAAGCAGAAGACACAACGACATCAGCTTAAAAGAAAGAACAATGGAAATTATAACGAGGAGAAAAGTACATACCAATAGAAACAGGGTCACACTTGGTCTGCGGGTCTCGTAGCATGATATAGCGCACATGATCTCTCACTTTTATTAATAAACACCATGAATGTGAGAGTACATTTCCACAACCACGCATTCCGATGTACCTGCTGAGGAAAACAGAACGAATGTCCAATTACAAAATGCTGGGGAAGCAGAAGACACAACGACATCAGCTTAAAAGAAAGAACATAAGAAAATTATAATGAGGAGAAAAGTACATACCAATAGAAACAGGGTGACACTTGGTCTGCGGGTCTCGTAGCATGATATAGCGCACATGATCTCTCACTTTTATTAATAAACACCATGAATGTGAGAGTACATTTCCACAACCACGCAATCCGATGTACCTGCTGAGGAAAACAGAACGAATGTCCAGTTACGAAATGCTGGGGAAGCAGAAGACACAACGACATCAGCTTAAAAGAAAGAACAATGGAAATTATAACGAGGAGAAAAGTACATACCAATAGAAACAGGGTGACACTTGGTCTGCGGGTCTCGTAGCATGATATAGCGCACATGATCTCTCACTTTTATTAATAAACACCATGAATGTGAGAGTACATTTCCACAACCACGCAATCCGATGTACCTGCTGAGGAAAACAGAACGAATGTCCAATTACGAAATGCTGGGGAAGCAGAAGACACAACGACATCAGCTTAAAAGAAAGAACAATGGAAATTATAACGAGGAGAAAAGTACATACCAATAGAAACAGGGTGACACTTGGTCTGCGGGTCTCGTAGCATGATATAGCGCACATTATCTCTCACTTTTATTAATAAACACCATGAATGTGAGAGTACATTTCCACAACCACGCAATCCGATGTACCTGCTGAGGAAAACAGAACGAATGTCCAATTACGAAATGCTGGGGAAGCAGAAGACACAACGACATCAGCTTAAAAGAAAGAACAATGGAAATTATAACGAGGAGAAAAGTACATACCAATAGAAACAGGGTGACACTTGGTCTGCGGGTCTCGTAGCATGATATAGCGCACATGATCTCTCACTTTTATTAATAAACACCATGAATGCGAGAGTACATTTCCACAACCACGCAATCCGATGTACCTGCTGAGGAAAACAGAACTAATGTCCAATTACGAAATGCTGGGGAAGCAGAAGACACAACGACATCAGCTTAAAAGAAAGAACAATGGAAATTATAACGAGGAGAAAAGTACATACCAATAGAAACAGGATGACACTTGGTCTGCGGGTCTCGTAGCATGATATAGCGCACATGATCTCTCACTTTTATTAATAAACACCATGAATGTGAGAGTACATTTCCACAACCACGCAATCCGATGTACCTGCTGAGGAAAACAGAACGAATGTCCAATTACGAAATGCTGGGGAAGCAGAAGACACAACGACATCAGCTTAAAAGAAAGAACAATGGAAATTATAACGAGGAGAAAAGTACATACCAATAGAAACAGGGTGACACTTGGTCTGCGGGTCTCGTAGCATGATATAGCGCACATGATCTCTCACTTTTATTAATAAACACCATGAATGTGAGAGTACATTTCCACAACCACGCAATCCAATGTACCTGCTGAGGAAAACAGAACGAATGTCCAATTACGAAATGCTGGGGAAGCAGAAGACACAACGACATCAGCTTAAAAGAAAGAACAATGGAAATTATAACGAGGAGAAAAGTACATACCAATAGAAACAGGGTGACACTTGGTCTGCGGGTCTCGTAGCATGATATAGCGCACATGATCTCTCACTTTTATTAATAAACACCATGAATGTGAGAGTACATTTCCACAACCACGCAATCTGATGTACCTGCTGAGGAAAACAGAATGAATGTCCAATTACGAAATGCTGGGGAAGCAGAAGACACAACGACATCAGCTTAAAAGAAAGAACAATGGAAATTATAACGAGGAGAAAAGTACATACCAATAGAAACAGGGTGACACTTGGTCTGCGGGTCTCGTAGCATGATATAGCTCACATGATCTCTCACTTTTATTAATAAACACCATGAATGTGAGAGTACATTTCCACAACAACGCAATCCGATGTACCTGCTGAGGAAAACAGAACGAATGTCCAATTACGAAATGCTAGGGAAGCAGAAGACACAACGACATCAGCTTAAAAGAAAGAACAATGGAAATTATAACGAGGAGAAAAGTACATACCAATAGAAACAGGGTGACACTTGGTCTGCGGGTCTCGTAGCATGATATAGCGCACATGATCTCTCACTTTTATTAATAAACACCATGAATGTGAGAGTACATTTCCACAACCACGCAATCCGATGTACCTGCTGAGGAAAACAGAACGAATGTCCAATTACAAAATGCTGGGGAAGCAGAAGACACAACGACATCAGCTTAAAAGATAGAACAATGGAAATTATAACGAGGAGAAAAGTACATACCAATAGAAACAGGGTGACACTTGGTCTGCGGGTCTCGTAGCATGATATAGCGCACATGATCTCTCACTTTTATTAATAAACACCATGAATGTGAGAGTACATTTCCACAACCACGCAATCCGATGTACCTGCTGAGGAAAACAGAACGAATGTCCAATTACAAAATGCTGGGGAAGCAGAAGACACAACGACATCAGCTTAAAAGAAAGAACAATGGAAATTATAACGAGGAGAAAAGTACATACCAATAGAAACAGGGTGACACTTGGTCTGCGGGTCTCGTTGCATGATATAGCGCACATGATCTCTCACATTTACTAATAAACACCATGAATGTGAGAGTACATTTCCACAACCACGCAATCCGATGTACCTGCTGAGGAAAACAGAACGAATGTCCAATTACGAAATGCTGGGGAAGCAGAAGACACAACGACATCAGCTTAAAAGAAAGAACAATGGAAATTATAACGAGGAGAAAAGTACATACCATTAGAAACAGGGTGACACTTGGTCTGCGGGTCTCGTAGCATGATATAGCGCACATGATCTCTCACTTTTATTAATAAACACCATGAATGTGAGAGTACATTTCCACAACCACGCAATCCGATGTACCTGCTGAGCAAAACAGAACGAATGTCCAATTACGAAATGCTGGGGAAGCAGAAGACACAACGACATCAGCTTAAAAGAAAGAACAATGGAAATTATAACGAGGAGAAAAGTACATACCAATAGAAACAGGGGGACACTTGGTCTGCGGGTCTCGTAGCATGATATAGCGCACATGATCTCTCACTTTTATTAATAAACACCATGAATGTGAGAGTACATTTCCACAACCACGCAATCCGATGTACCTGCTGAGGAAAACAGAACGAATGTCCAATTACGAAATGCTGGGGAAGCAGAAGACACAACGACATCAGCTTAAAAGAAAGAACAATGGAAATTATAACGAGGAGAAAAGTACATACCAATAGAAACAGGGTGACACTTGGTCTGCGGGTCTCGTAGCATGATATAGCGCACATGATCTCTCACTTTTATTAATAAACACCATGAATGTGAGAGTACATTTCCACAACCACGCAATCCGATGTACCTGCTGAGGAAAACAGAACGAATGTCCAATTACGAAATGCTGGGGAATCAGAAGACACAACGACATCAGCTTAAAAGAAAGAACAATGGAAATTATAACGAGGAGAAAAGTACATACCAATAGAAACAGGGTGACACTTGGTCTGCGGGTCTCGTAGCATGATATAGCGCACATGATCTCTCACTTTTATTAATAAACACCATGAATATGAGAGTACATTTCCACAACCACGCAATCCGATGTACCTGCTGAGGAAAACAGAACGAATGTCCAATTACGAAATGCTGGGGAAGCAGAAGACACAACGACATCAGCTTAAAAGAAAGAACAATGGAAATTATAACGAGGAGAAAAGTACATACCAATAGAAACAGGGTGACACTTGGTCTGCGGGTCTCGTAGCATGATATAGCGCACATGATCTCTCACTTTTATTAATAAACACCATGAATGTGAGAGTACATTTCCACAACCACGCAATCCGATGTACCTGCTGAGGAAAACAGAACGAATGTCCAATTACGAAATGCTGGGGATGCAGAAGACACAACGACATCAGCTTAAGAGAAAGAACAATGGAAATTATAACGAGGAGAAAAGTACATACCAATAGAAACAGGGTGACACTTGGTCTGCGGGTCTCGTAGCATGATATAGCGCACATGATCTCTCACTTTTATTAATAAACACCATGAATGTGAGAGTACATTTCCACAACTACGCAATCCGATGTACCTGCTGAGGAAAACAGAACGAATGTCCAATTACGAAATGCTGGGGAAGCAGAAGACACAACGACATCAGCTTAAAAGAAAGAACAATGGAAATTATAACGAGGAGAAAAGTACATACCAATAGAAACAGGGAGACACTTGGTCAGCGGGTCTCGTAGCATGATATAGCGCACATGATCTCTCACTTTTATTAATAAACACCATGAATGTGAGAGTACATTTCCACAACCACGCAATCCGATGTACCTGCTGAGGAAAACAGAACGAATGTCCAATTACGAAAAGCTGGGGAAGCAGAAGACACAACGACATCAGCTTAAAAGAAAGAACAATGGAAATTATAACGAGGAGAAAAGTACATACCAATAGAAACAGGGTGACACTTGGTCTGCGGGTCTCGTAGCATGATATAGCGCACATGATCTCTCACTTTTATAAATAAACACCATGAATGTGAGAGTACATTTCCACAACCACGCAATCCGATGTACCTGCTGAGGAAAACAGAACGAATGTCCAATTACGATATGCTGGGGAAGCAGAAGACACAACGACATCAGCTTAAAAGAAAGAACAATGGAAATTATAACGAGGAGAAAAGTACATACCAATAGAAACAGGGTGACACTTGGTCTGCGGGTCTCGTAGCATGATATAGCACACATGATCTCTCACTTTTATTAATAAACACCATGAATGTGAGAGTACATTTCCACAACCACGCAATCCGATGTACCTGCTGAGGAAAACAGAACGAATGTCCAATTACGAAATGCTGGGGAAGCAGAAGACACAACGACATCAGCTTAAAAGAAAGAACAATGGAAATTATAACGAGGAGAAAAGTACATACCAATAGAAACAGGGTGACACTTGGTCTGCGGGTCTCGTAGCATGATATAGCGCACATGATCTCTCACTTTTATAAATAAACACCATGAATGTGAGAGTACATTTCCACAACCACGCAATCCGATGTACCTGCTGAGGAAAACAGAACGAATGTCCAATTACGAAATGCTGGGGAAGCAGAAGACACAACGACATCAGCTTAAAAGAAAGAACAATGGAAATTATAACGAGGAGAAAAGTACATACCAATAGAAACAGGGTGACACTTGGTCTGCGGGTCTCGTAGCATGATATAGCGCACATGATCTCTCACTTTTATTAATAAACACCAAAATGTGAGAGTACATGTCCACAACCACGCAATCCGATGTACCTGCTGAGGAAAACAGAACGAATGTCCAGTTACGAAATGCTGGGGAAGCAGAAGACACAACGACATCAGCTTAAAAGAAAGAACAATGGAAATTATAACGAGGAGAAAAGTACATACCAATAGAAACAGGGTGACACTTGGTCTGCGGGTCTCGTAGCATGATATAGCGCACATGATCTCTCACTTTTATTAATAAAAACCATGAATGTGAGAGTACATTCCCACAACCACGCAATCCGATGTACCTGCTGAGGAAAACAGAACGAATGTCCAATTACGAAATGCTGGGGAAGCAGAAGACACAACGACATCAGCTTAAAAGAAAGAACAATGGAAATTATAACGAGGAGAAAAGTACATACCAATAGAAACAGGATGACACTTGGTCTGCGGGTCTCGTAGCATGATATAGCGCACATGATCTCTCACTTTTATTAATAAACACCATGAATGTGAGAGTACATTTCCACAACCTTGCAATCCGATGTACCTGCTGAGGAAAACAGAACGAATGTCCAATTACAGAATGCTGGGGAAGCAGAAGACACAACGACATCAGCTTAAAAGAAAGAACAATGGAAATTATAACGTGGAGAAAAGTACATACCAATAGAAACAGGGTGACACTTGGTCTGCGGGTCTCGTAGCATGATATAGCACACATGATCTCTCACTTTTATTAATAAACACCATGAATGTGAGAGTACATTTCCACAACCACGCAATCCGATGTACCTGCTGAGGAAAACAGAACGAATGTCCAATTATGAAATGCTGGGGAAGCAGAAGACACAACGACATCAGCTTAAAAGAAAGAACAATGGAAATTATAACGAGGAGAAAAGTACATACCAATAGAAACAGGGTGACACTTGGTCTGCGGGTCTCGTAGCATGATATAGCGCACATGATCTCTCACTTTTATTATAAAACACCATGAATGTGAGAGTACATTTCCACAACCACGCAATCCGATGTACCTGCTGAGGAAAACAGAACGAATGTCCAATTACGAAATGCTGGGGAAGCAGAAGACACAACGACATCAGCTTAAAAGAAAGAACAATGGAAATTATAACGAGGAGAAAAGTACATACCAATAGAAACAGGGTGACACTTGGTCTGCGGGTCTCGTAGCATGATATAGCGCACATGATCTCTCACTTTTATTAATAAACACCATGAATGTGAGAGTACATATCCACAACCACGCCATCCGATGTACCTGCTGAGGAAAACAGAACGAATGTCCAGTTACGAAATGCTGGGGAAGCAGAAGACACAACGACATCAGCTAAAAAGAAAGAACAATGGAAATTATAACGAGGAGAAAAGTACATACCAATAGAAACAGGGTGACACTTGGTCTGCGGGTCTCGTAGCATGATATAGCGCACATGATCTCTCACTTTTATTAATAAACACCATGAATGTGAGATTACATTTCCACAACCACGCAATCCGATGTACCTGCTGAGGAAAACAGAACGAATGTCCAATTACGAAATGCTGGGGAAGCAGAAGACACAACGACATCAGCTTAAAAGAAAGAACAATGGAAATTATAACGAGGAGAAAAGTACATACCAATAGAAACAGGGTGACACTTGGTCTGCGGGTCTCGTAGCATGATATAGCGCACATGATCTCTCACTTTTATTAATAAACACCATGAATGTGAGAGTACATTTCCACAACCACGCAATCCGATGTACCTGCTGAGGAAAACAGAACGAATGTCCAGTTACGAAATGCTGGGGAAACAGAAGACACAACGACATCAGCTTAAAAGAAAGAACAATGGAAATTATAACGAGGAGAAAAGTACATACCAATAGAAACAGGGTGACACTTGGTCTGCGGGTCTCGTAGCATGATATAGCGCACATGATCTCTCACTTTTATTAATAAACACCATGAATGTGAGAGTACATTTCCACAACCACGCAATCCGATGTACCTGCTGAGAAAATCAGAACGAATGTCCAATTACGTAATGCTGGGGAAGCAGAAGACACAACGACATCAGCTTAAAAGAAAGAACAATGGAAATTATAACGAGGAGAAAAGTACATACCAATAGAAACAGGGTGACACTTGGTCTGCGGGTCTCGTGGCATGATGTAGCACACATGATCTCTCACTTTTATTAATAAACACTATGAATGTGAGAGTACATTTCCACAACCACGCAATCCGATGTACCTGCTGAAGAAAACAGAACGAATGTCCAATTACGAAATGCTGGAGAAGCAGAAGACACAACGACATCAGCTTAAAAGAAAGAACAATGGAAATTATAACGAGGAGAAAAGTACATACCAATAGAAACAGGGTGACACTTGGTCTGCGGGTCTCGTAGCATGATATAGCGCACATGATCTCTCACTTTTATTAATAAACACCATGAATGTGAGAGTACATTTCCACAACCACGCAATCCGATGTACCTGCTGAGGAAAACAGAACGAATGTCCAGTTACGAAATGCTGGGGAAGCAGAAGACACAACGACATCAGCTTAAAAGAAAGAACAATGGAAATTATAACGAGGAGAAAAGTACATACCAATAGAAACAGGGTGACACTTGGTCTGCGGGTCTCGTAGCATGATATAGCGCACATGATCTCTCACTTTTATTAATAAACACCATGAATATCAGAGTACATTTCCACAACCACGCAATCCGATGTACCTGCTGAGGAAAACAGAACGAATGTCCAATTACAAAATGCTGGGGTAGCAGAAGACACAACGACATCATCTTAAAAGAAAGAACAATGGAAATTATAACGAGGAGAAAAGTACATACCAATAGAAACAGGGTGACACTTGGTCTGCGGGTCTCGTAGCATGATATAGCGCACATGATCTCTCACTTTTATTAATAAACACCATGAATGTGAGAGTACATTTACACAACCACGCAATCTGATGTACCTGCTGAGAAAATCAGAACGATTGTCCAATTACGAAATGCTGGGGAAGCAGAAGACACAACGACATCAGATTAAAAGAAAGAACAATGGAAATTATAACAAGGAGAAAAGTACATACCAATAGAAACAGGGTGACACTTGGTCTGCGGGTCTCGTAGCATGATATAGCGCACATGATCTCTCACTTTTATTAATAAACACCATGAATGTGAGAGTACATTTCCACAACCACGCAATCCGATGTACCTGCTGAGGAAAACAGAACGAATGTCCAATTATGAAGTGCTGGGGAAGCAGAAGACACAACGACATCAGCTTAAAAGAAAGAACAATGGAAATTATAACGAGGAGAAAAGTACATACCAATAGAAACAGGGTGACACTTGGTCTGCGGGTCTCGTAGCATGATATAGCGCACATGATCTCTCACTTTTATTAATAAACACCATGAATGTGAGAGTACATTTCCACAACCACGCAATCCGATGTACCTGCTGAGGAAAACAGAACGAATGTCCAATTACGAAATGCTGGGGAAGCAGAAGACACAACGACATCAGCTTAAAAGAAAGAACAATGGAAATTATAACGAGGAGAAAAGTACATACCAATAGAAACAGGGTGACACTTGGTCTGCGGGTCTCGTAGCATGATATAGCGCACATGATCTCTCACTTTTATTAATAAACACCATGAATGTGAGAGTACATATCCACAACCACGCAATCCGATGTACCTGCTGAGAAAATCAGAACGAATGTCCAATTACGAAATGCTGGGGAAGCAGAAGACACAACGACATCAGCTAAAAAGAAAGAACAATGGAAATTATAACGAGGAGAAAAGTACATACCAATAGAAACAGGGTGACACTTGGTCTGCGGGTCTCGCAGCATGATATAGCGCACATGATCTCTCACTTTTATTAATAAACACCATGAATGTGAGATTACATTTCCACAACCACGCAATCCGATGTACCTGCTGAGGAAAACAGAACGAATGTCCAATTACGAAATGCTGGGGAAGCAGAAGACACAACGACATCAGCTTAAAAGAAAGAACAATGGAAATTATAACGAGGAGAAAAGTACATACCAATAGAAACAGGGTGACACTTGGTCTGCGGGTCTCGTAGCATGATATAGCGCACATGATCTCTCACTTTTATTAATAAACACCATGAATGTGAGAGTACATTTCCACAACCACGCAATCCGATGTACCTGCTGAGGAAAACAGAACGAATGTCCAATTACAAAATGCTGGGAAAGCAGAAGACACAACGACATCAGCTTAAAAGAAAGAACAATGGAAATTATAACGAGGAGAAAAGTACATACAAATAGAAACAGGGTGACACTTGGTCTGCGGGTCTCGTAGCATGATATAGCGCACATGATCTCTCACTTTTATTAATAAACACCATGAATGTGAGAGTACATTTCCACAACCACGCAATCCGATGTACCTGCTGAGGAAAACAGAACGAATGTCCAGTTACGAAATGCTGGGGAAACAGAAGACACAACGACATCAGCTTAAAAGAAAGAACAATGGAAATTATAACGAGGAGAAAAGTACATACTAATAGAAACAGGGTAACACTTGGTCTGCGGGTCTCGTAGCATGATATAGCGCACATGATCTCTCACTTTTATTAATAAACACCATGAATGTGAGAGTACATTTCCACAACCACGCAATCCGATGTACCTGCTGAGAAAATCAGAACGAATGTCCAATTACGAAATGCTGGGGAAGCAGAAGACACAACGACATCAGCTTAAAAGAAAGAACAATGGAAATTATAACGAGGAGAAAAGTACATACCAATAGAAACATGGTGACACTTGGTCTGCGGCTCTCGTAGCATGATATAGCGCACATGATCTCTCACTTTTATTAATAAACACCATGAATGTGAGAGTACATTTCCACAACCACGCAATCCGATGTACCTGCTGAGGAAAACAGAACGAATGTCCAATTACAAAATGCTGGGGTAGCAGAAGACACAACGACATCAGCTTAAAAGAAAGAACAATGGAAATTATAACGAGGAGAAAAGTACATACCAATAGAAACAGGGTGACACTTGGTCTGCGGGTCTCGTAGCATGATATAGCGCACATGATCTCTCACTTTTATTAATAAACACCATGAATGTGAGAGTACATTTCCACAACCACGCAATCCGATGTACCTGCTGAGGAAAACAGAACGAATGTCCAATTACAAAATGCTGGGGAAGCAGAAGACACAACGACATCAGCTTAAAAGAAAGAACAATGGAAATTATAACGAGGAGAAAAGTACATACCAATAGAAACAGGGTGACAATTGGTCTGCGGGTCTCGTAGCATGATATAGCGCACATGATCTCTCACTTTTATTAATAAACACCATGAATGTGAGAGTACATTTCCACAACCACGCAATCCGATGTACCTGCTGAGGAAAACAGAACGAATGTCCAATTACGAAATGCTGGGGAAGCAGAAGACACAACGACATCTGCTTAAAAGAAAGAACAATGGAAATTATAACGAGGAGAAAAGTACATACCAATAGAAACAGGATGACACTTGGACTGCGGGTCTCGTAGCATGATATAGCGCACATGATCTCTCACTTTTATTAATAAACACCATGAATGTGAGAGTACATTTCCACAACCACGCAATCCGATGTACCTGCTGAGGAAAACAGAACGAATGTCCAATTACAAAATGCTGGGGAAGCAGAAGACACAACGACATCAGCTTAAAAGAAAGAACAATGGAAATTATAACGAGGAGAAAAGTACATACCAATAGAAACAGGGTGACACTTGGTCTGCGGGTCTCGTGGCATGATGTAGCACACATGATCTCTCACTTTTATTAATAAACACCATGAATGTGAGAGTACATTTCCACAACCACGCAATCCGATGTACCTGCTGAGGAAAACAGAACGAATGTCCAATTACGAAATGCTGGAGAAGCAGAAGACACAACGACATCAGCTTAAAAGAAAGAACAATGGAAATTATAACGAGGAGAAAAGTACATACCAATAGAAACAGGGTGACACTTGGTCTGCGGGTCTCGTAGCATGATATAGCGCACATGATCTCTCACTTTTATTAATAAACACCATGAATGTGAGAGTACATTTCCACAACCACGCAATCCGATGTACCTGCTGAGGAAAACAGAACGAATGTCCAATTACGAAATGCTGGGGAAGCAGGAGACACAACGACATCAGCTTAAAAGAAAGAACAATGGAAATTATAACGAGGAGAAAAGTACATACCATTAGAAACAGGGTGACACTTGGTCTGCGGGTCTCGTAGCATGATATAGCGCACATGATCTCTCACTTTTATTAATAAACACCATGAATGTGAGAGTACATATCCACAACCACGCAATCCGATGTACCTGCTGAGGAAAACAGAACGAATGTCCAGTTACGAAATGCTGGGGAAGCAGAAGACACAACGACATCAGCTTAAAAGAAAGAACAATGGAAATTATAACGAGGAGAAAAGTACATACCAATAGAAACAGGGTGACACTTGGTCTGCGGGTCTCGTAGCATGATATAGCGCACATGATCTCTCACTTTTATTAATAAACACCATGAATATCAGAGTACATTTCCACAACCACGCAATCCGATGTACCTGCTGAGGAAAACAGAACGAATGTCCAATTACAAAATGCTGGGGTAGCAGAAGACACAAAGACATCAGCTTAAAAGAAAGAACAATGGAAATTATAACGAGGAGAAAAGTACATACCAATAGAAACAGCGTGACACTTGGTCTGCAGGCCTCGTAGCATGATATAGCGCACATGATCTCTCACTTTTATTAATAAACACCATGAATGTGAGAGTACATTTCCACAACCACGCAATCCGATGTACCTGCTGAGGAAAACAGAACGAATGTCCAATTACGAAATGCTGGGGAAGCAGAAGACACAACGACATCAGCTTAAAAGAAAGAACAATGGAAATTATAACGAGGAGAAAAGTACATACCAATAGAAACAGGGTGACACTTGGTCTGCGGGTCTCGTAGCATGATATAGCGCACATGATCTCTCACTTTTATTAATAAACACCATGAATGTGAGAGTACATTTCCACAACCACGCAATCCGATGTACCTGCTGAGGAAAACAGAACGAATGTCCAATTACGAAATGCTGGGGAAGCAGAAGACACAACGACATCTGCTTAAAAGAAAGAACAATGGAAATTATAACGAGGAGAAAAGTACATACCAATAGAAACAGGATGACACTTGGTCTGCGGGTCTCGTAGCATGATATAGCGCACATGATCTCTCACTTTTATTAATAAACACCATGAATGTGAGAGTACATTTCCACAACCACGCAATCCGATGTACCTGCTGAGGAAAACAGAACGAATGTCCAATTACGAAATGCTGGAGAAGCAGAAGACACAACGACATCAGCTTAAAAGAAAGAACAATGGAAATTATAACGAGGAGAAAAGTACATACCAATAGAAACAGGGTGACACTTGGTCTGCGGGTCTCGTAGCATGATATAGCGCACATGATCTCTCACTTTTATTAATAAACACCATGAATGTGAGAGTACATTTCCACAACCACGCAATCCGATGTACCTGCTGAGGAAAACAGAACGAATGTCCAATTACGAAATGCTGGGGAAGCAGGAGACACAACGACATCAGCTTAAAAGAAAGAACAATGGAAATTATAACGAGGAGAAAAGTACATACCATTAGAAACCGGGTGACACTTGGTCTGCGGGTCTCGTAGCATGATATAGCGCACATGATCTCTCACTTTTATTAATAAACACCATGAATGTGAGAGTACATATCCACAACCACGCAATCCGATGTACCTGCTGAGGAAAACAGAACGAATGTCCAGTTACGAAATGCTGGGGAAGCAGAAGACACAACGACATCAGCTTAAAAGAAAGAACAATGGAAATTATAACGAGGAGAAAAGTACATACCAATAGAAACAGGGTGACACTTGGTCTGCGGGTCTCGTAGCATGATATAGCGCACATGATCTCTCACTTTTATTAATAAACACCATGAATGTGAGAGTACATTTCCACAACCACGCAATCCGATGTACCTGCAGACAAAAACAGAACGAATGTCCAATTACAAAATGCTGGGGAAGCAGAAGACACAACGACATCAGCTTAAAAGAAAGAACAATGGAAATTATAACGAGGAGAAAAGTACATACCAATAGAAACAGGGTAACACTTGCTCTGCGGGTCTCGTAGCATGATATAGCGCACATGATCTCTCACTTTTATTAATAAACACCATGAATATCAGAGTACATTTCCACAACCACGCAATCCGATGTACCTGCTGAGGAAAACAGAACGAATGTCCAATTACAAAATGCTGGGGTAGCAGAAGACACAACGACATCAGCTTAAAAGAAAGAACAATGGAAATTATAACGAGGAGAAAAGTACATACCAATAGAAACAGGGTGACACTTGGTCTGCGGGTCTCGTAGCATGATATAGCGCACATGATCTCTCACTTTTATTAATAAACACCATGAATATCAGAGTACATTTCCACAACCACGCAATCCGATGTACCTGCTGAGGAAAACAGAACGAATGTCCAATTGCAAAATGCTGGGGAAGCAGAAGACACAACGACATCAGCTTAAAAGAAAGAACAATGGAAATTATAACGAGGAGAAAAGTACATACCAATAGAAACAGGGTGACACTTGGTCTGCGGGTCTCGTAGCATGATATAGCGCACATGATCTCTCACTTTTATTAATAAACACCATGAATGTGAGAGTACATTCCCACAACCACGCAATCCGATGTACCTGCTGAGGAAAACAGAACGAATGTCCAATTACGAAATGCTGGGGAAGCAGAAGACACAACGACATCAGCTTAAAAGAAAGAACAATGGAAATTATAACGAGGAGAAAAGTACATACCAATAGAAACAGGATTGCACTTGGTCTGCGGGTCTCGTAGCATGATATAGCGCACATGATCTCTCACTTTTATTAATAAACACCATGAATGTGAGAGTACATTTCCACAACCACGCAATCTGATGTACCTGCTGAGAAAATCAGAACGATTGTCCAATTACGAAATGCTGGGGAAGCAGAAGACACAACGACATCAGCTTAAAAGAAAGAACAATGGAAATTATAACGAGGAGAAAAGTACATACCAATAGAAACAGGGTGACACTTGGTCTGCGGGTCTCGTAGCATGATATAGCGCACATGATCTCTCACTTTTATTAATAAACACCATGAATATCAGAGTACATTTCCACAACCACGCAATCCGATGTACCTGCTGAGGAAAACAGAACGAATGTCCAATTACAAAATGCTGGGGTAGCAGAAGACACAAAGACATCAGCTTAAAAGAAAGAACAATGGAAATTATAACGAGGAGAAAAGTACATACCAATAGAAACAGGGTGACACTTGGTCTGCAGGCCTCGTAGCATGATATAGCGCACATGATCTCTCACTTTTATTAATAAACACCATGAATGTGAGAGTACATTTCCACAACCACGCAATCCGATGTACCTGCTGAGGAAAACAGAACGAATGTCCAATTACGAAATGCTGGGGAAGCAGAAGACACAACGACATCAGCTTAAAAGAAAGAACAATGGAAATTATAACGAGGAGAAAAGTACATACCAATAGAAACAGGGTGACACTTGGTCTGCGGGTCTCGTAGCATGATATAGCGCACATGATCTCTCACTTTTATTAATAAACACCATGAATGTGAGAGTACATTTCCACAACCACGCAATCCGATGTACCTGCTGAGGAAAACAGAACGAATGTCCAATTACGAAATGCTGGGGAAGCAGAAGACACAACGACATCTGCTTAAAAGAAAGAACAATGGAAATTATAACGAGGAGAAAAGTACATACCAATAGAAACGGGATGACACTTGGTCTGCGGGTCTCGTAGCATGATATAGCGCACATGATCTCTCACTTTTATTAATAAACACCATGAATGTGAGAGTACATTTCCACAACCACGCAATCCGATGTACCTGCTGAGGAAAACAGAACGAATGTCCAATTACAAAATGCTGGGGAAGCAGAAGACACAACGACATCAGCTTAAAAGAAAGAACAATGGAAATTATAACGAGGAGAAAAGTACATACCAATAGAAACAGGGTGACACTTGGTCTGCGGGTCTCGTAGCATGATATAGCGCACATGATCTCTCACTTTTATTAATAAACACCATGAATGTGAGAGTACATATCCACAACCACGCAATCCGATGTACCTGCTGAGGAAAACAGAACGAATGTCCAGTTACGAAATGCTGGGGAAGCAGAAGACACAACGACATAAGCTTAAATGAAAGAACAATGGAAATTATAACGAGGAGAAAAGTACATACCAATAGAAACAGGGTGACACTTGGTCTGCGGGTCTCGTAGCATGATATAGCGCACATGATCTCTCACTCTTATTAATAAACACCACGAATGTGAGAGTACATTTCCACAACCACGCAATCCGATGTACCTGCTGAGTAAAACAGAACGAATGTCCAATTACGAAATGCTGGGGAAGCAGAAGACACAACGACATCAGCTTAAAAGAAAGAACAATGGAAATTATAACGAGGAGAAAAGTACATACCAATAGAAACAGGGTGACACTTGGTCTGCGGGTCTGGTGGCATGATATAGCGCACATGATCTCTCACTTTTATTAATAAACACCATGAATATCAGAGTACATTTCCACAACCACGCAATCCGATGTACCTGCTGAGGAAAACAGAACGAATGTCCAATTGCAAAATGCTGGGGAAGCAGAAGACACAACGACATCAGCTTAAAAGAAAGAACAATGGAAATTATAACGAGGAGAAAAGTACATACCAATAGAAACAGGGTGACACTTGGTCTGCGGGTCTCGTAGCATGATATAGCGCACATGATCACTCACTTTTATTAATAAACACCATGAGTATCAGAGTACATTTCCACAACCACGCAATCCGATGTACCTGCTGAGGAAAACAGAACGAATGTCCAATTTCAAAATGCTGGGGAAGCAGAAGACACAACGACATCAGCTTAAAAGAAAGAACAATGGAAATTATAACGAGGAGAAAAGTACATACCAATAGAAACAGGGTGACACTTGGTCTGCGGGTCTCGTAGCATGATATAGCGCACATGATCTCTCACTTTTATTAATAAACACCATGAATGTGAGAGCACATTTCCACAACCACGCAATCCGATGTACCTGCTGAGGAAAACAGAATGAATGTCCAATTACGAAATGCTGGGGAAGCAGAAGACACAACGACATCAGCTTAAAAGAAAGAACAATGGAAATTATAACGAGGAGAAAAGTACATACCAATAGAAACAGGGTGACACTTGGTCTGCGGGTCTCGTAGCATGATATAGCGCACATGATCTCTCACTTTTATTAATAAACACCATGAATGTGAGAGTACATATCCACAACCACGCAATCCGATGTACCTGCTGAGGAAAACAGAACGAATGTCCAGTTACGAAATGCTGGGGAAGCAGAAGACACAACGACATAAGCTTAAATGAAAGAAAAATGGAAATTATAACGAGGAGAAAAGTACATACCAATAGAAACAGGGTGACACTTGGTCTGCGGGTCTCGTAGCATGATATAGCGCACATGATCTCTCACTCTTATTAATAAACACCACGAATGTGAGAGTACATTTCCACAACCACGCAATCCGATGTACCTGCTGAGTAAAACAGAACGAATGTCCAATTACGAAATGCTGGGGAAGCAGAAGACACAAAGACATCAGCTTAAAAGAAAGAACAATGGAAATTATAACGAGGAGAAAAGTACATACCAATAGAAACAGGGTGACACTTGGTCTGCGGGTCTGGTGGCATGATATAGCGCACATGATCTCTCACTTTTATTAATAAACACCATGAATATCAGAGTACATTTCCACAACCACGCAATCCGATGTACCTGCTGAGGAAAACAGAACGAATGTCCAATTGCAAAATGCTGGGGAAGCAGAAGACACAACGACATCAGCTTAAAAGAAAGAACAATGGAAATTATAACGAGGAGAAAAGTACATACCAATAGAAACAGGGTGACACTTGGTCTGCGGGTCTCGTAGCATGATATAGCGCACATGATCACTCACATTTATTAATAAACACCATGAGTATCAGAGTACATTTCCACAACCACGCAATCCGATGTACCTGCTGAGGAAAACAGAACGAATGTCCAATTTCAAAATGCTGGGGAAGCAGAAGACACAACGACATCAGCTTAAAAGAAAGAACAATGGAAATTATAACGAGGAGAAAAGTACATACCAATAGAAACAGGGTGACACTTGGTCTGCGGGTCTCGTAGCATGATATAGCGCACATGATCTCTCACTTTTATTAATAAACACCATGAATGTGAGAGTACATTTCCACAACCACGCAATCCGATGTACCTGCTGAGGAAAACAGAATGAATGTCCAATTACGAAATGCTGGGGAAGCAGAAGACACAACGACATCAGCTTAAAAGAAAGAACAATGGAAATTATAACGAGGAGAAAAGTACATACCAATAGAAACAGGGTGACACTTGGTCTGCGGGTCTCGTAGCATGATATAGCGCACATGATCTCTCACTTTTATTAATAAACACCATGAATGTGAGAGTACATATCCACAACCACGCAATCCGATGTACCTGCTGAGGAAAACAGAACGAATGTCCAGTTACGAAATGCTGGGGAAGCAGAAGACACAACGACATCAGCTTAAAAGAAAGAACAATGGAAATTATAACGAGGAGAAAAGTACATACCAATAGAAACAGGGTGACACTTGGTCTGCGGGTCTCGTAGCATGATATAGCGCACATGATCTCTCACTTTTATTAATAAACACCATGAATGTGAGAGTACATTTCCACAACCACGCAATCCGATGTACCTGCTGAGGAAAACAGAACAAATGTCCAATTACAAAATGCTGGGGAAGCAGAAGACACAACGACATCAGCTTAAAAGAAAGAACAATGGAAATTATAACGAGGAGAAAAGTACATACCAATAGAAACAGGGTGACACTTGGTCTGCGGGTCTCGTAGCATGATATAGCGCACATGATCTCTCACTTTTATTAATAAACACCATGAATGTGAGAGTACATTTCCACAACCACGCAATCCGATGTACCTGCTGAGGAAAACAGAACGAATGTCCAATTACGAAATGCTGGGGAAGCAGAAGACACAACGACATCTGCTTAAAAGAAAGAACAGTGGAAATTATAACGAGGAGAAAAGTACATACCAATAGAAACAGGATGACACTTGGTCTGCGGGTCTCGTAGCATGATATAGCGCACATGATCTCTCACTTTTATTAATAAACACCATGAATGTGAGAGTACATTTCCACAACCACGCAATCCGATGTACCTGCTGAGGAAAACAGAACGAATGTCCAATTACAAAATGCTGGGGAAGCAGAAGACACAACGACATCAGCTTAAAAGAAAGAACAATGGAAATTATAACGAGGAGAAAAGTACATACCAATAGAAACAGGGTGACACTTGGTCTGCGGGTCTCGTAGCATGATATAGCACACATGATCTCTCACTTTTATTAATAAACACCATGAATGTGAGAGTACATTTCCACAACCACGCAATCCGATGTACCTGCTGAGGAAAACAGAACGAATGTCCAATTACGAAATGCTGGGGAAGCAGGAGACACAACGACATCAGCTTAAAAGAAAGAACAATGGAAATTATAACGAGGAGAAAAGTACATATCATTAGAAACAGGGTGACACTTGGTCTGCGGGTCTCGTAGCATGATATAGCGCACATGATCTCTCACTTTTATTAATAAACACCATGAATGTGAGAGTACATATCCACAACCACGCAATCCGATGTACCTGCTGAGGAAAACAGAACGAATGTCCAGTTACGAAATGCTGGGGAAGCAGAAGACACAACGACATCAGCTTAAAAGAAAGAACAATGGAAATTATAACGAGGAGAAAAGTACATACCAATAGAAACAGGGTGACACTTGGTCTGCGGGTCTCGTAGCATGATATAGCGCACATGATCTCTCACTTTTATTAATAAACACCATGAATGTGAGAGTACATTTCCACAACCACGCAATCCGATGTACCTGCAGAGGAAAACAGAACGAATGTCCAATTACGAAATGCTGGGGAAGCAGAAGACACAACGACATCAGCTTAAAAGAAAGAACAATGGAAATTATAACGAGGAGAAAAGTACATACCAATAGAAACAGGGTAACACTTGCTCTGCGGGTCTCGTAGCATGATATAGCGCACATGATCTCTCACTTTTATTAATAAACACCATGAATATCAGAGTACATTTCCACAACCACGCAATCCGATGTACCTGCTGAGGAAAACAGAACGAATGTCCAATTACAAAATGCTGGGGTAGCAGAAGACACAACGACATCAGCTTAAAAGAAAGAACAATGGAAATTATAACGAGGAGAAAAGTACATACCAATAGAAACAGGGTGACACTTGGTCTGCGGGTGTCGTAGCATGATATAGCGCACATGATCTCTCACTTTTATTAATAAACACCATGAATATCAGAGTACATTTCCACAACCACGCAATCCGATGTACCTGCTGAGGAAAACAGAACGAATGTCCAATTACAAAATGCTGGGGAAGCAGAAGACACAACGACATCAGCTTAAAAGAAAGAACAATGGAAATTATAACGAGGAGAAAAGTACATACCAATAGAAACAGGGTGACACTTGGTCTGCGGGTCTCGTAGCATGATATAGCGCACATGATCTCTCACTTTTATTAATAAACACCATGAATGTGAGAGTACATTCTCACAACCACGCAATCCGATGTACCTGCTGAGAAAATCAGAACGAATGTCCAATTACGAAATGCTGGGGAAGCAGAAGACACAACGACATCAGCTTAAAAGAAAGAACAATGGAAATTATAACGAGGAGAAAAGTACATACCAATAGAAACAGGGTGACACTTGGTCTGCGGGTCTCGTAGCATGATATAGCGCACATGATCTCTCACTTTTATTAATAAACACCATGAATGTGAGAGTACATTCCCACAACCACGCAATCCGATGTACCTGCTGAGGAAAACAGAACGAATGTCCAATTACGAAATGCTGGGGAAGCAGAAGACACAACGACATCAGCTTAAAAGAAAGAACAATGGAAATTATAACGAGGAGAAAAGTACATACCAATAGAAACAGGGTGACACTTGGTCTGCAGGTCTCGTAGCATGATATAGCGCACATGATCTCTCACTTTTATTAATAAACACCATGAATGTGAGAGTACATTTCCACAACCACGCAATCCGATGTAGCTGCTGAGGAAAACAGAACAAATGTCCAATTACGAAATGCTGGGGAAGCAGAAGACACAACGACATCAGCTTAAAAGAAAGAACAATGGAAATTATAACGAGGAGAAAAGTACATACCAATAGAAACAGGGTGACACTTGGTCTGCAGGTCTCGTAGCATGATATAGCGCACATGATCTCTCACTTTTATTAATAAACACCATGAATGTGAGAGTACATTTCCACAACCACGCAATCCGATGTACCTGCTGAGGAAAACAGAACGAATGTCCAATTACGAAATGCTGGGGAAGCAGAAGACACAACGACATCAGCTTAAAAGAAAGAACAATGGAAATTATAACGAGGAGAAAAGTACATACCAATAGAAACAGGGTGACACTTGGTCTGCGGGTCTCGTAGCATGATATAGCGCACATGATCTCTCACTTTTCTTAATAAACACCATGAATGTGAGAGTACATTTCCACAACCACGCAATCCGATGTACCTGCTGAGGAAAACAGAACGAATGTCCAATTACGAAATGCTGGGGAAGCAGAAGACACAACGACATCTGCTTAAAAGAAAGAACAATGGAAATTATAACGAGGAGAAAAGTACATACCAATAGAAACGGGATGACACTTGGTCAGCGGGTCTCGTAGCATGGTATAGCGCACATGATCTCTCACTTTTATTAATAAACACCATGAATGTGAGAGTACATTTCCACAACCACGCAATCCGATGTACCTGCTGAGGAAAACAGAACGAATGTCCAATTACAAAATGCTGGGGAAGCAGAAGACACAACGACATCAGCTTAAAAGAAAGAACAATGGAAATTATAACGAGGAGAAAAGTACATACCAATAGAAACAGGGTGACACTTGGTCTGCGTGTCTCGTAGCATGATATAGCGCACATGATCTCTCACTTTTATTAATAAACACCATGAATGTGAGAGTACATATCCACAACCACGCAATCCGATGCACCTGCTGAGGAAAACAGAACGAATGTCCAGTTACGAAATGCTGGGGGAGCAGAAGACACAACGACATAAGCTTAAAAGAAAGAACAATGGAAATTATAACGAGGAGAAAAGTACATACCAATAGAAACAGGGTGACACTTGGTCTGCGGGTCTCGTAGCATGATATAGCGCACATGATCTCTCACTTTTATTAATAAACACCATGAATGTGAGAGTACATTTCCACAACCACGCAATCCGATGTACCTGCTGAGTAAAACAGAACGAATGTCCAATTACGAAATGCTGGGGAAGCAGAAGACACAACGACATCAGCTTAAATGAAAGAACAATGGAAATTATAACGAGGAGAAAAGTACATACCAATAGAAACAGGGTGACACTTGGTCTGCGGGTCTCGTGGCATGATATAGCGCACATGATCTCTCACTTTTATTAATAAACACCTTGAATATCAGAGTACATTTCCACAACCACGCAATCCAATGTACCTGCTGAGGAAAACAGAACGATTGTCCAATTGCAAAATGCTGGGGAAGCAGAAGACACAACGACATCAGCTTAAAAGAAAGAACAATGGAAATTATAACGAGGAGAAAAGTACATACCAATAGAAACAGGGTGACACTTGGTCTGCGGGTCTCGTAGCATGATATAGCGCACATGATCACTCACTTTTATTAATAAACACCATGAGTATCAGAGTACATTTCCACAACCACGCAATCCGATGTACCTGCTGAGGAAAACAGAACGAATGTCCAATTTCAAAATGCTGGGGAAGCAGAAGACACAACGACATCAGCTTAAAAGAAAGAACAATGGAAATTATAACGAGGAGAAAAGTACATACCAATAGAAACAGGGTGACACTTGGTCTGCGGGTCTCGTAGCATGATATAGCGCACATGATCTCTCACTTTTATTAATAAACACCATGAATGTGAGAGTACCTTTCCACAACCACGCAATCCGATGTACCTGCTGAGGAAAACAGAACGAATGTCCAATTACGAAATACTGGGGAAGCAGAAGACACAACGACATCAGCTTAAGAGAAAGAACAATGGAAATTATAACGAGGAGAAAAGTACATACCAATAGAAACAGGGTGACACTTGGTCTGCGGGTCTCGTAGCATGATATAGCGCACATGATCTCTCACTTTTATTAATAAACACCATGAATGTGAGAGTACATTTCCACAACCACGCAATCCGATGTACCTGCTGAGGAAAACAGAATGAATGTCCAATTACGAAATGCTGGGGAAGCAGAAGACACAACGACATCAGCTTAAAAGAAAGAACAATGGAAATTATAACGAGGAGAAAAGTACATACCAATAGAAACAGGGTGACACTTGGTCTGCGGGTCTCGTAGCATGATATAGGGCACATGATCTCTCACTTTTATTAATAAACACCATGAATGTGACAGTACATATCCACAACCACGCAATCCGATGTACCTGCTAAGGAAAACAGAACGAATGTCCAGTTACGAAATGCTGGGGAAGCGGAAGACACAACGACATCAGCTTAAAAGAAAGAACAATGGAAATTATAACGAGGAGAAAAGTACATACCAATAGAAACAGGGTGACACTTGGTCTGCGGGTCTCGTAGCATGATATAGCGCACATGATCTCTCACTTTTATTAATAAACACCATGAATGTGAGAGTACATTTAGACAACCACGCAATCCGATGTACCTGCTGAGGAAAACAGAACGAATGTCCAATTACGAAATGCTGGGGTAGCAGAAGACACAACGACATCAGCTTAAAAGAAAGAACAATGGAAATTATAACGAGGAGAAAAGTACATACCAATAGAAACAGGGTGACACTTGGTCTGCGGGTCTCGTAGCATGATATAGCGCACATGATCTCTCACTTTTATTAATAAACACCATGAATGTGAGAGTACATTTCCACAACCACGCAATCCGATGTACCTGCTGAGGAAAGCAGAACGAATGTCCAATTACAAAATGCTGGGGTAGCAGAAGACACAACGACATCAGCTTAAAAGAAAGAACAATGGAAATTATAACGAGGAGAAAAGTACATACCAATAGAAACAGGGTGACACTTGGTCTGCGGGTCTCGTAGCATGATATAGCGCACATGATCTCTCACTTTTATTAATAAACACCATGAATGTGAGAGTACATTTCCACAACCACACAATCCGATGTACCTGCTGAGGAAAACAGAACGAATGTCCAATTACGAAATGCTGGGGAAGCAGAAGACACAACGACATCAGCTTAAAAGAAAGAACAATGGAAATTATAACGAGGAGAAAAGTACATACCAATAGAAACAGGATGACACTTGGTCTGCGGGTCTCGTAGCATGATATAGCGCACATGATCTCTCACTTTTATTAATAAACACCATGAATGTGAGAGTACATTTCCACAACCACGCAATCCGATGTACCTGCTGAGGAAAACAGAACGAATGTCCAATTACAAAATGCTGGGTAAGCAGAAGACACAACGACATCAGCTTAAAAGAAAGAACAATGGAAATTATAACGAGGAGAAAAGTACATACCAATAGAAACAGGGTGACACTTGGTCTGCGGGTCTCGTAGCATGATATAGCGCACATGATCACTCACTTTTATTAATAAACACCATGAGTATCAGAGTACATTTCCACAACCACGCAATCCGATGTACCTGCTGAGGAAAACAGAACGAATGTCCAATTTCAAAATGCTGGGGAAGCAGAAGACACAACGACATCAGCTTAAAAGAAAGAACAATGGAAATTATAACGAGGAGAAAAGTACATACCAATAGAAACAGGGTGACACTTGGTCTGCGGGTCTCGTAGCATGATATAGCGCACATGATCTCTCACTTTTATTAATAAACACCATGAATGTGAGAGTACCTTTCCACAACCACGCAATCCGATGTACCTGCTGAGGAAAACAGAACGAATGTCCAATTACGAAATGCTGGGGAAGCAGAAGACACAACGACATCAGCTTAAGAGAAAGAACAATGGAAATTATAACGAGGAGAAAAGTACATACCAATAGAAACAGGGTGACACTTGGTCTGCGGGTCTCGTAGCATGATATAGCGCACATGATCTCTCACTTTTATTAATAAACACCATGAATGTGAGAGTACATTTCCACAACCACGCAATCCGATGTACCTGCTGAGGAAAACAGAATGAATGTCCAATTACGAAATGCTGGGGAAGCAGAAGACACAACGACATCAGCTTAAAAGAAAGAACAATGGAAATTATAACGAGGAGAAAAGTACATACCAATAGAAACAGGGTGACACTTGGTCTGCGGGTCTCGTAGCATGATATAGCGCACATGATCTCTCACTTTTATTAATAAACACCATGAATGTGAGAGTACATATCCACAACCACGCAATCCGATGTACCTGCTGAGGAAAACAGAACGAATGTCCAGTTACGAAATGCTGGGGAAGCAGAAGACACAACGACATCAGCTTAAAAGAAAGAACAATGGAAATTATAACGAGGAGAAAAGTACATACCAATAGAAACAGGGTGACACTTGGTCTGCGGGTCTCGTAGCATGATATAGCGCACATGATCTCTCACTTTTATTAATAAACACCATGAATGTGAGAGTACATTTCCACAACCACGCAATCCGATGTACCTGCTGAGGAAAACAGAACGAATGTCCAATTACGAAATCCTGGGGTAGCAGAAGACACAACGACATCAGCTTAAAAGAAAGAACAATGGAAATTATAACGAGGAGAAAAGTACATACCAATAGAAACAGGGTGACACTTGGTCTGCGGGTCTCGTAGCATGATATAGCGCACATGATCTCTCACTTTTATTAATAAACACCATGAATGTGAGAGTACATTTCCACAACCACGCAATCCGATGTACCTGCTGAGGAAAACAGAACGAATGTCCAATTACGAAATGCTGGGGAAGCAGAAGACACAACGACATCAGCTTAAAAGAAAGAACAATGGAAATTATAACGAGGAGAAAAGTACATACCAATAGAAACAGGGTGACACTTGGTCTGCGGGTCTCGTAGCATGATATAGCGCACATGATCTCTCACTTTTATAAATAAACACCATGAATGTGAGAGTACATTTCCACAACCACGCAATCCGATGTACCTGCTGAGGAAAACAGAACGAATGTCCAATTACGAAATGCTGGGGAAGCAGAAGACACAACGACATCAGCTTAAAAGAAAGAACAATGGAAATTATAACGAGGAGAAAAGTACATACCAATAGAAACAGGGTGACACTTGGTCTGCGGGTCTCGTAGCATGATATAGCGCACATGATCTCTCACTTTTATTAATAAACACCATGAATGTGAGAGTACATGTCCACAACCACGCAATCCGATGTACCTGCTGAGGAAAACAGAACGAATGTCCAGTTACGAAATGCTGGGGAAGCAGAAGACACAACGACATCTGCTTAAAAGAAAGAACAATGGAAATTATAACGAGGAGAAAAGTACTTACCAATAGAAACAGGGTGACACTTGGTCTGCGGGTCTCGTAGCATGATATAGCGCACAAGATCTCTCACTTTTATTAATAAACACCATGAATGTGAGAGTACATTTCCACAACCACGCAATCCGATGTACCTGCTGAGGAAAACAGAACGAATGTCCAATTACGAAATGCTGGGGAAGCAGAAGACACAACGACATCAGCTTAAAAGAAAGAACAATGGAAATTATAACGAGGAGAAAAGTACATACCAATAGAAACAGGGTGACACTTGGTCTGCGGGTCTCGTAGCATGGTATAGCGCACATGATCTCTCACTTTTATTAATAAACACCATGAATGTGAGAGTACATTTCCACAACCACGCAATCCGATGTACCTGCTGAGGAAAACAGAACGAATGTCCAATTACAAAATGCTGGGGAAGCAGAAGACACAACGACATCAGCTTAAAAGAAAGAACAATGGAAATTATAACGAGGAGAAAAGTACATACCAATAGAAACAGGGTGACACTTGGTCTGCGGGTCTCGTAGCATGGTATAGCGCACATGATCTCTCACTTTTATTAATAAACACCATGAATGTGAGAGTACATTTCCACAACCACGCAATCCGATGTACCTGCTGAGGAAAACAGAACGAATGTCCAATTACAAAATGCTGGGGAAGCAGAAGACACAACGACATCAGCTTAAAAGAAAGAACAATGGAAATTATAACGAGGAGAAAAGTACATACCAATAGAAACAGGGTGACACTTGGTCTGCGGGTCTCGTAGCATGATATAGCGCACATGATCTCTCACTTTTATTAATAAACACCATGAATGTGAGAGTACCTTTCCACAACCACGCAATCCGATGTACCTGCTGAGGAAAACAGAACGAATGTCCAATTACGAAATGCTGGGGAAGCAGAAGACACAACGACATCAGCTTAAGAGAAAGAACAATGGAAATTATAACGAGGAGAAAAGTACATACCAATAGAAACAGGGTGACACTTGGTCTGCGGGTCTCGTAGCATGATATAGCGCACATGATCTCTCACTTTTATTAATAAACACCATGAATGTGAGAGTACATTTCCACAACCACGCAATCCGATGTACCTGCTGAGGAAAACAGAATGAATGTCCAATTACGAAATGCTGGGGAAGCAGAAGACACAACGACATCAGCTTAAAAGAAAGAACAATGGAAATTATAACGAGGAGAAAAGTACATACCAATAGAAACAGGGTGACACTTGGTCTGCGGGTCTCGTAGCATGATATAGCGCACATGATCTCTCACTTTTATTAATAAACACCATGAATGTGAGAGTACATATCCACAACCACGCAATCCGATGTACCTGCTGAGGAAAACAGAACGAATGTCCAGTTACGAAATGCTGGGGAAGCAGAAGACACAACGACATCAGCTTAAAAGAAAGAACAATGGAAATTATAACGAGGAGAAAAGTACATACCAATAGAAACAGGGTGACACTTGGTCTGCGGGTCTCGTAGCATGATATAGCGCACATGATCTCTCACTTTTATTAATAAACACCATGAATGTGAGAGTACCTTTCCACAACCACGCAATCCGATGTACCTGCTGAGGAAAACAGAACGAATGTCCAATTACGAAATGCTGGGGTAGCAGAAGACACAACGACATCAGCTTAAAAGAAAGAACAATGGAAATTATAACGAGGAGAAAAGTACATACCAATAGAAACAGGGTGACACTTGGTCTGCGGGTCTCGTAGCATGATATAGCGCACATGATCTCTCACTTTTATTAATAAACACCATGAATGTGAGAGTACATTTCCACAACCACGCAATCCGATGTACCTGCTGAGGAAAACAGAACGAATGTCCAATTACAAAATGCTGGGGTAGCAGAAGACACAACGACATTAGCTTAAAAGAAAGAACAATGGAAATTATAACGAGGAGAAAAGTACATACCAATAGAAACAGGGTGACACTTGGTCTGCGGGTCTCGTAGCATGATATAGCGCACATGATCTCTCACTTTTATTAATAAACACCATGAATGTGAGAGTACATTTCCACAACCACGCAATCCGATGTACCTGCTGAGGAAAACAGAACGAATGTCCAATTACGAAATGCTGGGGAAGCAGAAGACACAACGACATCAGCTTAAAAGAAAGAACAATGGAAATTATAACGAGGAGAAAAGTACATACCAATAGAAACAGGATGACACTTGGTCTGCGGGTCTCGTAGCATGATATAGCGCACATGATCTCTCACTTTTATTAATAAACACCATGAATGTGAGAGTACATTTCCACAACCTTGCAATCCGATGTACCTGTTGAGGAAAACAGAACGAATGTCCAATTACAAAATGCTGGGGAAGCAGAAGACACAACGACATCAGCTTAAAAGAAAGAACAATGGAAATTATAACGAGGAGAAAAGTACATACCAATAGAAACAGGGTGACACTTGGTCTGCGGGTCTCGTAGCATGATATAGCACACATGATCTCTCACTTTTATTAATAAACACCATGAATGTGAGAGTACATTTCCACAACCATGCAATCCGATGTACCTGCTGAGGAAAACAGAACGAATGTCCAATTACGAAATGCTGGGGAAGCAGAAGACACAACGACATCAGCTTAAAAGAAAGAACAATGGAAATTATAACGAGGAGAAAAGTACATACCAATAGAAACAGGGTGACACTTGGTCTGCGGGTCTCGTAGCATGATATAGCGCACATGATCTCTCACTTTTATAAATATACACCATGAATGTGAGAGTACATTTCCACAACCACGCAATCCGATGTACCTGCTGAGGAAAACAGAACGAATGTCCAATTACGAAATGCTGGGGAAGCAGAAGACACAACGACATCAGCTTAAAAGAAAGAACAATGGAAATTATAACGAGGAGAAAAGTACATACCAATAGAAACAGGGTGACACTTGGTCTGCGGGTCTCGTAGCATGATATAGCGCACATGATCTCTCACTTTTATTAATAAACACCATGAATGTGAGAGTACATGTCCACAACCACGCAATCCGATGTACCTGCTGAGGAAAACAGAACGAATGTCCAGTTACGAAATGCTGGGGAAGCAGAAGACACAACGACATCTGCTTAAAAGAAAGAACAATGGAAATTATAACGAGGAGAAAAGTACATACCAATAGAAACAGGGTGACACTTGGTCTGCGGGTCTCGTAGCATGATATAGCGCACAAGATCTCTCACTTTTATTAATAAACACCATGAATGTGAGAGTACATTTCCACAACCACGCAATCCGATGTACCTGCTGAGGAAAACAGAACGAATGTCCAATTACGAAATGCTGGGGAAGCAGAAGACACAACGACATCAGCTTAAAAGAAAGAACAATGGAAATTATAACGAGGAGAAAAGTACATACCAATAGAAACAGGGTGACACTTGGTCTGCGGGTCTCGTAGCATGGTATAGCGCACATGATCTCTCACTTTTATTAATAAACACCATGAATGTGAGAGTACATTTCCACAACCACGCAATCCGATGTACCTGCTGAGGAAAACAGAACGAATGTCCAATTACAAAATGCTGGGGAAGCAGAAGACACAACGACATCAGCTTAAAAGAAAGAACAATGGAAATTATATCGAGGAGAAAAGTACATACCAATAGAAACAGGGTGACACTTGGTCTGCGGGTCTCGTAGCATGATATAGCGCACATGATCTCTCACTTTTATTAATAAACACCATGAATGTGAGAGTACATTTCCACAACCACGCAATCCGATGTACCTGCTGAGGAAAACAGAACGAATGTCCAGTTACGAAATGCTGGGGAAGCAGAAGACACAACGACATCTGCTTAAAAGAAAGAACAATGGAAATTATAACGAGGAGAAAAGTACATACCAATAGAAACAGGGTGACACTTGGTCTGCGGGTCTCGTAGCATGATATAGCGCACATGATCTCTCACTTTTATTAATAAACACCATGAATGTGAGAGTACATTTCCACAACCACGCAATCCGATGTACCTGCTGAGGAAAACAGAACGAATGTCCAATTACGAAATGCTGGGGAAGCAGGAGACACAACGACATCAGCTTAAAAGAAAGAACAATGGAAATTATAACGAGGAGAAAAGTACATACCAATAGAAACAGGGTGACACTTGGTCTGCGGGTCTCGTAGCATGATATAGCGCACATGATCTCTCACTTTTATTAATAAACACCATGAATGTGAGAGTACATTTCCACAACCACGCAATCCGATGTACCTGCTGAGGAAAACAGAACGAATGTCCAATTACAAAATGCTGGGGAAGCAGAAGACACAACGACATCAGCTTAAAAGAAAGAACAATGGAAATTATAACGAGGAGAAAAGTACATACCAATAGAAACAGGGTGACACTTTGTCTGCGGGTCTCGTAGCATGATATAGCGCACATGACCTCACACTTTTATTAATAAACACCATGAATGTGAGAGTACATTTCGACAACCACGCAATCCGATGTACCTGCTGAGGAAAACAGAACGAATGTCCAATTACGAAATGCTGGGGAAGCAGAAGACACAACGACATCAGCTTAAAAGAAAGAACAATGGAAATTATAACGAGGAGAAAAGTACATACCAATAGAAACAGGGTGACACTTGGTCTGCGGGTCTCGTAGCATGATATAGCGCACATGATCTCTCACTTTTATTAATAAACACCATGAATGTAAGAGTACATTTCCACAACCACGCAATCCGATGTACCTGCTGAGGAAAACAGAACGAATGTCCAATTACGAAATGCTGGGGAAGCAGAAGACACAACGACATCAGCTTAAAAGAAAGAACAATGGAAATTATAACGAGGAGAAAAGTACATACCAATAGAAACAGGGTGACACTTGGTCTGCGGGTCTCGTAGCATGATATAGCGCACATGATCTCTCACTTTTATTAATAAACACCATGAATGTGAGAGTACATTTCCACAACCACGCAATCCGATGTACCTGCTGAGGAAAACAGAACGAATGTCCAATTACAAAATGCTGGGGAAGCAGAAGACACAAAGACATCAGCTTAAAAGAAAGAACAATGGAAATTATAACGAGGAGAAAAGTACATACCAATAGAAACAGGGTGACACTTGGTCTGCGGGTCTCGTAGCATGATATAGCGCACATGATCTCTCACTTTTATTAATAAACACCATGAATGTGAGAGTACATTTCCACAACCACGCAATCCGATGTACCTGCTGAGGAAAACAGAACGAATGTCCAATTACGAAATGCTGGGGAAGCAGAAGACACAACGACATCAGCTTAAAAGAAAGAACAATGGAAATTATAACGAGGAGAAAAGTACATACCAATAGAAACAGGGTGACACTTGGTCTGCGGGTCTCGTAGCATGATATAGCGCACATGATCTCTCACTTTTATTAATAAACACCATGAATGTGAGAGTACATTTCCACAACCACGCAATCCGATGTACCTGCTGAGGAAAACAGAACGAATGTCCAATTACGAAATGCTGGGGAAGCAGAAGACACAACGACATCAGCTTAAAAGAAAGAACAATGGAAATTATAACGAGGAGAAAAGTACATACCAATAGAAACAGGGTGACACTTGGTCTGCGGGTCTCGTAGCATGATATAGCGCACATGATCTCTCACTTTTATTAATAAACACCATGAATGTGAGAGTACATTTCCACAACCACGCAATCCGATGTACCTGCTGAGGAAAACAGAACGAATGTCCAATTACGAAATGCTGGGGAAGCAGAAGACACAACGACATCAGCTTAAAAGAAAGAACAATGGAAATTATAACGAGGAGAAAAGTACATACCAATAGAAACAGGGTGACACTTGGTCTGCGGGTCTCGTAGCATGATATAGCGCACATGATCTCTCACTTTTATTAATAAACACCATGAATGTGAGAGTACATTTCCACAACCACGCAATCCGATGTACCTGCTGAGGAAAACAGAACGAATGTCCAATTACGAAATGCTGGGGAAGCAGAAGACACAACGACATCAGCTTAAAAGAAAGAACAATGGAAATTATAACGAGGAGAAAAGTACATACCAATAGAAACAGGGTGACACTTGGTCTGCGGGTCTCGTAGCATGATATAGCGCACATGATCTCTCACTTTTATTAATAAACACCATGAATGTGAGAGTACATTTCCACAACCACGCAATCCGATGTACCTGCTGAGGAAATCAGAACGAATGTCCAATTACGAAATGCTGGGAAGCAGAAGACACAACGACATCAGCTTAAAAGAAAGAACAATGGAAATTATAACGAGGAGAAAAGTACATACCAATAGAAACAGGGTGACACTTGGTCTGCGGGTCTCGTAGCATGATATAGCGCACATGATCTCTCACTTTTATTAATAAACACCATGAATATCAGAGTACATTTCCACAACCACGCAATCCGATGTACCTGCTGAGGAAAACAGAACGAATGTCCAATTACAAAATGCTGGGGAAGCAGAAGACACAACGACATCAGCTTAAAAGAAAGAACAATGGAAATTATAACGAGGAGAAAAGTACATACCAATAGAAACAGGGTTACACTTGGTCTGCGGGTCTCGTAGCATGATATAGCGCACATGATCTCTCACATTTATTAATAAACACCATGAATATCAGAGTGCATTTCCACAACCACGCAATCCGATGTACCTGCTGAGCTAAACAGAACGAATGTCCAATTACAAAATGCTGGGGAAGCAGAAGACACAACGACATCAGCTTAAAAGAAAGAACAATGGAAGTTATAACGAGGAGAAAAGTACATACCAATAAAAACAGGGTGACACTTGGTCTGCGGGTCTCGTAGCATGATATAGCGCACATGATCTCTCACTTTTACTAATAAACACCATGAATGTGAGAGTACATTTCCACAACCACGCAATCCGATGTACCTGCTGAGGAAAACAGAACGAATGTCCAATTACGAAATGCTGGGGAAGCAGAAGACACAACGACATCAGCTTAAAAGAAAGAACAATGGAAATTATAACGAGGAGAAAAGTACATACCAATAGAAACAGGGTGACACTTGGTCTGCGGGTCTCGTAGCATGATATAGCGCACATGATCTCTCACTTTTATTAATAAACACCATGAATGTGAGAGTACATTTCCACAACCACGCAATCCGATGTACCTGCTGAGGAAAACAGAACGAATGTCCAATTACGAAATGCTGGGGAAGCAGAAGACACAACGACATCAGCTTAAAAGAAAGAACAATGGAAATTATAACGAGGAGAAAAGTACATACCAATAGAAACAGGGTGACACTTGGTCTGCGGGTCTCGTAGCATGATATAGCGCACATGATCTCTCACTTTTATTAATAAACACCATGAATGTGAGAGTACATTTCCACAACCACGCAATCCGATGTACCTGCTGAGGAAAACAGAACGAATGTCCAATTACGAAATGCTGGGGAAGCAGAAGACACAACGACATCAGCTTAAAAGCAAGAACAATGGAAATTATAACGAGGAGAAAAGTACATACCAATAGAAACAGGGTGACACTTGGTCTGCGGGTCTCGTAGCATGATATAGCGCACATGATCTCTCACTTTTATTAATAAACACCATGAATGTGAGAGTACATTTCCACAACCACGCAATCCGATGTACCTGCTGAGGAAATCAGAACGAATGTCCAATTACGAAATGCTGGGAAGCAGAAGACACAACGACATCAGCTTAAAAGAAAGAACAATGGAAATTATAACGAGGAGAAAAGTACATACCAATAGAAACAGGGTGACACTTGGTCTGCGGGTCTCGTAGCATGATATAGCGCACATGATCTCTCACTTTTATTAATAAACACCATGAATATCAGAGTACATTTCCACAACCACGCAATCCGATGTACCTGCTGAGGAAAACAGAACAAATGTCCAATTACAAAATGCTGGGGTAGCAGAAGACACAACGACATCAGCTTAAAAGAAAGAACAATGGAAATTATAACGAGGAGAAAAGTACATACCAATAGAAACAGGGTGACACTTGGTCTGCGGGTCTCGTAGCATGATATAGCGCACATGATCTCTCACTTTTATTAATGAACACCATGAATGTGAGAGTACATTTCCACAACCACGCAATCCGATGTACCTGCTGAGGAAAACAGAACGAATGTCCAATTACAAAATGCTGGGGAAGCAGAAAACACAACGACATCAGCTTAAAAGAAAGAACAATGGAAATTATAACGAGGAGAAAAGTACATACCAATAGAAACAGGGTGACACTTGGTCTGCGGGTCTCGTAGCATGATATAGCGCACATGATCTCTCACTTTTATTAATAAACACCATGAATATCAGAGTACATTTCCACAACCACGCAATCCGATGTACCTGCTGAGGAAAACAGAACGAATGTCAAATTACAAAATGCTGGGGAAGCAGAAGACACAACGACATCAGCTTAAAAGAAAGAACAATGGAAATTATAACGAGGAGAAAAGTACATACCAATAGAAACAGGGTTACACTTGGTCTGCGGGTCTCGTAGCATGATATAGCGCACATGATCTCTCACATTTATTAATAAACACCATGAATATCAGAGTGCATTTCCACAACCACGCAATCCGATGTACCTGCTGAGCTAAACAGAACGAATGTCCAATTACAAAATGCTGGGGAAGCAGAAGACACAACGACATCAGCTTAAAAGAAAGAACAATGGAAGTTATAACGAGGAGAAAAGTACATACCAATAAAAACAGGGTGACACTTGGTCTGCGGGTCTCGTAGCATGATATAGCGCACATGATCTCTCACTTTTACTAATAAACACCATGAATGTGAGAGTACATTTCCACAACCACGCAATCCGATGTACCTGCTGAGGAAAACAGAACGAATGTCCAATTACAAAATGCTGGGGAAGCAGAAGACACAACGACATCAGCTTAAAAGAAAGAACAATGGAAATTATAACGAGGAGAAAAGTACATACCAATAGAAACAGGGTGACACTTGGTCTGCGGGTCTCGTAGCATGATATAGCGCACATGATCTCTCACTTTTATTAATAAACACCATGAATGTGAGAGTACATTTCCACAACCACGCAATCCGATGTACCTGCTGAGGAAAACAGAACGAATGTCCAATTACAAAATGCTGGGGAAGCAGAAGACACAACGACATCAGCTTAAAAGAAAGAACAATGGAAATTATAACGAGGAGAAAAGTACATACCAATAGAAACAGGGTGACACTTGGTCTGCGGGTCTCGTAGCATGATATAGCGCACATGATCTCTCACTTTTATTAATAAACACCATGAATGTGAGAGTACATTTCCACAACCACGCAATCCGATGTACCTGCTGAGGAAAACAGAACGAATGTCCAGTTACGAAATGCTGGGGAAGCAGAAGACACAACGACATCAGCTTAAAAGAAAGAACAATGGAAATTATAACGAGGAGAAAAGTACATACCAATAGAAACAGGGTGACACTTGGTCTGCGGGTCTCGTAGCATGATATAGCGCACATGATCTCTCACTTTTATTAATAAACACCATGAATGTGAGAGTACATTTCCACAACCACGCAATCCGATGTACCTGCTGAGGAAAACAGAACGAATGTCCAATTACAAAATGCTGAGGAAGCAGAAGACACAACGACATCAGCTTAAAAGAAAGAACAATGGAAATTATAACGAGGAGAAAAGTACATACCAATAGAAACAGGGTGACACTTGGTCTGCGGGTCTCGTAGCATGATATAGCGCACATGATCTCTCACTTTTATTAATAAACACCATGAATGTGAGAGTACATTTCCACAACCACGCAATCCGATGTACCTGCTGAGGAAAACAGAACGAATGTCCAATTACAAAATGCTGGGGAAGCAGAAGACACAACGACATCAGCTTAAAAGAAAGAACAATGGAAATTATAACGAGGAGAAAAGTACATACCATTAGAAACAGGGTGACACTTGGTCTGCGGGTCTCGTAGCATGATATAGCGCACATGATCTCTCACCTTTATTAATAAACACCATGAATGTGAGAGTACATTTCCACAACCACGCAATCCGATGTACCTGCTGAGGAAAACAGAACGAATGTCCAGTTACGAAATGCTGGGGAAGCAGAAGACACAACGACATCAGCTTAAAAGAAAGAACAATGGAAATTATAACGAGGAGAAAAGTACATACCAATAGAAACAGGGTGACACTTGGTCTGCGGGTCTCGTAGCATGATATAGCGCACATGATCTCTCACTTTTATTAATAAACACCATGAATATCAGAGTACATTTCCACAACCACGCAATCCGATGTACCTGCTGAGGAAAACAGAACGAATGTCCAATTACAAAATGCTGGGGAAGCAGAAGACACAACGACATCAGCTTAAAAGAAAGAACAATGGAAATTATAACAAGGAGAAAAGTACATACCAATAGAAACAGGGTGACACTTGGTCTGCGGGTCTCGTAGCATGATATAGCGCACATGATCTCGCACTTTTATTAATAAACACCATGAATGTGAGAGTACATTTCCACAACCACGCAATCCGATGTACCTGCTGAGGAAAACAGAACGAATGTCCAGTTGCGAAATGCTGGGGAAGCAGAAGACACAACGACATCAGCTTAAAAGAAAGAACAATAGAAATTATAAAGAGGAGAAAAGTACATACCAATAGAAACAGGGTGACACTTGGTCTGCGGGTCTCGTAGCATGATATAGCGCACATGATCCCTCACTTTTATTAATAAACACCATGAATATCAAAGTACATTTCCACAACCACGCAATCCGATCTACCTGCTGAGGAAAACAGAACGAATGTCCAATTACAAAATGCTGGGGAAGCAGAAGACACAACGACATCAGCTTAAAAGAAAGAACAATGGAAATTATAACGAGGAGAAAAGTACATACCAATAGAAACAGGGTGACACTTGGTCTGCGGGTCTCGTAGCATGATATAGCGCACATGATCTCTCACTTTTATTAATAAACACCATGAATGTGAGAGTACATTTCCACAACCACGCAATCCGATGTACCTGCTGAGGAAAACAGAACGAATGTCCAGTTACGAAATGCTGGGGAAGCAGAAGACACAACGACATCAGCTTAAAAGAAAGAACAATGGAAATTATAACGAGGAGAAAAGTACATACCAATAGAAACAGGGTGACACTTGGTCTGCGGGTCTCGTAGCATGATATAGCGCACATGATCTCTCACTTTTATTAATAAACACCATGAATATCAGAGTACATTTCCACAACCACGCAATCCGATGTACCTGCTGAGGAAAACAGAACGAATGTCCAATTACAAAATGCTGAGGAAGCAGAAGACACAACGACATCAGCTTAAAAGAAAGAACAATGGAAATTATAACGAGGAGAAAAGTACATACCAATAGAAACAGGGTGACACTTGGTCTGCGGGTCTCGTAGCATGATATAGCGCACATGATCTCTCACTTTTATTAATAAACACCATGAATGTGAGAGTACATTTCCACAACCACGCAATCCGATGTACCTGCTGAGGAAAACAGAACAAATGTCCAATTACAAAATGCTGGGGAAGCAGAAGACACAACGACATCAGCTTAAAAGAAAGAACAATGGAAATTATAACGAGGAGAAAAGTACATACCAATAGAAACAGGGTGACACTTGGTCTGCGGGTCTCGTAGCATGATATAGCGCACATGATCTCTCACCTTTATTAATAAACACCATGAATGTGAGAGTACATTTCCACAACCACGCAATCCGATGTACCTGCTGAGGAAAACAGAACGAATGTCCAGTTACGAAATGCTGGGGAAGCAGAAGACACAACGACATCAGCTTAAAAGAAAGAACAATGGAAATTATAACGAGGAGAAAAGTACATACCAATAGAAACAGGGTGACACTTGGTCTGCGGGTCTCGTAGCATGATATAGCGCACATGATCTCTCACTTTTATTAATAAACACCATGAATATCAGAGTACATTTCCACAACCACGCAATCCGATGTACCTCCTGAGGAAAACAGAACGAATGTCCAATTACAAAATGCTGGGGAAGCAGAAGACACAACGACATCAGCTTAACAGAAAGAACAATGGAAATTATAACAAGGAGAAAAGTACATACCAATAGAAACAGGGTGACACTTGATCTGCGGGTCTCGTAGCATGATATAGCGCACATGATCTCGCACTTTTATTAATAAACACCATGAATGTGAGAGTACATTTCCACAACCACGCAATCCGATGTACCTGCTGAGGAAAACAGAACGAATGTCCAGTTGCGAAATGCTGGGGAAGCAGAAGACACAACGACATCAGCTTAAAAGAAAGAACAATAGAAATTATAAAGAGGAGAAAAGTACATACCAATAGAAACAGGGTGACACTTGGTCTGCGGGTCTCGTAGCATGATATAGCGCACATGATCCCTCACTTTTATTAATAAACACCATGAATATCAAAGTACATTTCCACAACCACGCAATCCGATGTACCTGCTGAGGAAAACAGAACGAATGTCCAATTACAAAATGCTCGGGAAGCAGAAGACACAACGACATCAACTTAAAAGAAAGAACAATGGAAATTATAACGAGGAGAAAAGTACATACCAATAGAAACAGGGTGACACTTGGTCTGCGGGTCTCGTAGCATGATATAGCGCACATGATCTCTCACTTTTATTAATAAACACCATGAATATCAGAGTACATTTCCACAACCACGCAATCCGATGTACCTGCTGAGGAAAACAGAACGAATGTCCAATTACAAAATGCTGGGGAAGCAGAAGACACAACGACATAAGCTTAAAAGAAAGAACAATGGAAATTATAACGAGGAGAAAAGTACATACCAATAGAAACAGGGTGACACTTGGTCTGTGGGTCTCGTAGCATGATATAGCGCACATGATCTCTCACTTTTATTACTAAACACCATGAATGTGAGATTACATTTCCACAACCACGCAATCCGATGTACCTGCTGAGGAAAACAGAACGAATGTCCAGTTACGAAATGCTGGGGAAGCAGAAGACACAACGACATCAGCTTAAAAGAAAGAACAATGGAAATTATAACGAGGAGAAAAGTACATACCAATAGAAACAGGGTGACACTTGGTCTGCGGGTCTCGTAGCATGATATAGCGCACATGATCTCTCACTTTTATTAATAAACACCATGAATATCAGAGTACATTTCCACAACCACGCAATCCGATGTACCTGCTGAGGAAAACAGAACGAATGTCCAGTTACGAAATGCTGGGGAAGCAGAAGACACAACGACATCAGCTTAAAAGAAAGAACAATGGAAATTATAACGAGGAGAAAAGTACATACCAATAGAAACAGGGTGACACTTGGTCTGCGGGACTCGTAGCATGATATAGCGCACATGATCTCTCACTTTTATTAATAAACACCATGAATGTGAGAGTACATTTCCACAACCACGCAATCCGATGTACCTGCTGAGGAAAACAGAACGAATGTCCAGTTACAAAATGCTGGGGAAGCAGAAGACACAACGACATCAGCTTAAAAGAAAGAACAATGGAAATTATAACGAGGAGAAAAGTACATACCAATAGAAACAGGGTGACACTTGGTCTGCGGGTCTCGTAGCATGATATAGCGCACATGATCTCTCACTTTTATTAATAAACACCATGAATGTGAGAGTACATTTCCACAACCACGCAATCCGATGTACCTGCTGAGGAAAACAGAACGAATGTCCAATTACAAAATGCTGGGGAAGCAGAAGACACAACGACATCAGCTTAAAAGAAAGAGCAATGGAAATTATAACGAGGAGAAAAGTACATACCAATAGAAACAGGGTGACACTTGGTCTGCGGGTCTCGTAGCATGATATAGCGCACATGATCTCTCACTTTTATTAATAATCACCATGAATATCAGAGTGCATTTCCACAACCACGCAATCCGATGTACCTGCTGAGGAAAACAGAACGAATGTCCAATTACAAAATGCTGGGGAAGCAGAAGACACAACGACATCAGCTTAAAAGAAAGAACAATGGAAATTATAACGAGGAGAAAAGTACATACCAATAGAAACAGGGTGACACTTGGTCTGCGGGTCTCGTAGCATGATATAGCGCACATGATCTCGCACTTTTATTAATAAACACCATGAATGTGAGAGTACATTTCCACAACCACGCAATCCGATGTACCTGCTGAGGAAAACAGAACGAATGTCCAGTTACGAAATGCTGGGAAAGCAGAAGACACAGCGACATCAGCTTAAAAGAAAGAACAATGGAAATTATAATGAGGAGAAAAGTACATACCAATAGAAACAGGGTGACACTTGGTCTGGGGGTCTCGTAGCATGATATAGCGCACATGATCTCTCACTTTTATTAATAAACACCATGAATGTGAGAGTACATTTCCACAACCACGCAATCCGATGTACCTGCTGAGGAAAACAGAACGAATGTCCAATTACGAAATGCTGGGGAAGCAGAAGACACAACGACATCAGCTTAAAAGAAAGAACAAAAGAAAATTATAACGAGGAGAAAAGTACATACCAATAGAAACAGGGTGACACTTGGTCTGCGGGTCTCGTAGCATGATATAGCGCACATGATCTCTCACTTTTATTAATAAACACCATGAATGTGAGAGTACATTTCCACAACCACGCAATCCGATGTACCTGCTGAGGAAAACAGAACGAATGTCCAATTACGAAATGCTGGGGAAGCAGAAGACACAACGACATCAGCTTAAAAGAAAGAACAATGGAAATTATAACGAGGAGAAAAGTACATACCAATAGAAACAGGGTGACACTTGGTCTGCGGGTCTCGTAGCATGATATAGCGCACATGATCTCTCACTTTTATTAATAAACACCATGAACATCAGAGTACATTTCCACAACCACGCAATCCGATGTACCTGCTGAGGAAAACAGAACGAATGTCCATTTACGAAATGCTGGGGAAGCAGAAGACACAACGACATCAGCTTAAAAGAAAGAACAATGGAAATTATAACGAGGAGAAAAGTACATACCAATAGAAACAGGGTGACACTTGGTCTGCGGGTCTCGTAGCATGATATAGTGCACATGATCTCTCACTTTTATTAATAAACACCATGAATGTGAGAGTACATTTCCACAACCACGCAATCCGATGTACCTGCTGAGGAAAACAGAACGAATGTCCAGTTACGAAATGCTGGGGAAGCAGAAGACACAACGACATCAGCTTAAAAGAAAGAACAATGGAAATTATAACGAGGAGAAAAGTACATACCAATAGAAACAGGGTAACACTTGGTCTGCGGGTCTCGTAGCATGATATAGCGCACATGATCTCTCACTTTTATTAATAAACACCATGAATATCAGAGTACATTTCCACAACCACGCAATCCAATGTACCTGCTGAGGAAAACAGAACGAATGTCCAGTTACGAAATGCTGGGGAAGCAGAAGACACAACGACATCAGCTTAAAAGAAAGAACAATGGAAATTATAACGAGGAGAAAAGTACATACCAATAGAAACGGGGTGACACTTGGTCTGCGGGTCTCGTAGCATGATATAGCGCACATGATCTCTCACTTTTATTAATAAACACCATGAATATCAGAGTACATTTCCACATACACGCAATCCGATGTACCTGCTGAGGAAAACAGAACGAATGTCCAATTACGAAATGCTGGGGAAGCAGACGACACAACGACATCAGCTTAAAAGAAAGAACAATGGAAATTATAACGAGGAGAAAAGTACATACCAATAGAAACAGGGTGACACTTGGTCTGCGGGTCTCGTAGCATGATATAGCGCACATGATCTCTCACTTTTATTAATAAACACCATGAATGTGAGAGTACATTTCCACAACCACGCAATCCGATGTACCTGCTGAGGAAAACAGAACGAATGTCCAATTACGAAATGCTGGGGAAGCAGAAGACACAACGACATCAGCTTAAAAGAAAGAACAATGGAAATTATAACGAGGAGAAAAGTACATACCAATAGAAACAGGGTGACACTTGGTCTGCGGGTCTCGTAGCATGATATAGCGCACATGATCTCTCACTTTTATTAATAAACACCATGAATGTGAGAGTACATTTCCACAACCGTGCAATCCGATGTACCTGCTGAGGAAAACAGAACGAATGTCCAATTACGAAATGCTGGGGAAGCAGAAGACACAACGACATCAGCTTAAAAGAAAGAACAATGGAAAATATAACGAAGAGAAAAGTACATACCAATAGAAACAGGGTGACACTTGGTGTGCGGGTCTCGTAGCATGATATAGCGCACATCATCTCTCAATTTTATTAATAAACACCATGAATGTGAGAGTACATTTCCACAACCACGCAATCCGATGTACCTGCTGAGGAAAACAGAACGAATGTCCAATTACGAAATGCTGGGGAAGCAGAAGACACAACGACATCAGCTTAAAAGAAAGAACAATGGAAATTATAACGAGGAGAAAAGTACATACCAATAGAAACAGGGTGACACTTGGTCTGCGGGTCTCGTAGCATGATATAGCGCACATGATCTCTCACTTTTATTAATAAACACCATGAATGTGAGAGTACATTTCCACAACCACGCAATCCGATGTACCTGCTGAGGAAAACAGAACGAATGTCCAATTACGAAATGCTGGGGAAGCAGAAGACACAACGACATCAGCTTAAAAGAAAGAACAATGGAAATTATAACGAGGAGAAAAGTAAATACCAATAGAAACAGGGTGACACTTGGTCTGCGGGTCTCGTAGCATGATATAGCGCACATGATCTCTCACTTTTATTAATAAACACCATGAATGTGAGAGTACATTTCCACAACCACGCAATCCGATGTACCTGCTGAGGAAAACAGAACGAATGTCCAATTACGAAATGCTGGGGAAGCAGAAGACACAACGACATCAGCTTAAAAGAAAGAACAATGGAAATTATAACGAGGAGAAAAGTACATACCAATAGAAACAGGGTGACACTTGGTCTGCGGGTCTCGTAGCATGATATAGTGCACATGATCTCTCACTTTTATTAATAAACACCATGAATGTGAGAGTACATTTCCACAACCACGCAATCCGATGTACCTGCTGAGGAAAACAGAACGAATGTCCAGTTACGAAATGCTGGGGAAGCAGAAGACACAACGACATCAGCTTAAAAGAAAGAACAATGGAAATTATAACGAGGAGAAAAGTACATACCAATAGAAACAGGGTAACACTTGGTCTGCGGGTCTCGTAGCATGATATAGCGCACATGATCTCTCACTTTTATTAATAAACACCATGAATATCAGAGTACATTTCCACAACCACGCAATCCGATGTACCTGCTGAGGAAAACAGAACGAATGTCCAGTTACGAAATGCTGGGGAAGCAGAAGACACAACGACATCAGCTTAAAAGAAAGAACAATGGAAATTATAACGAGGAGAAAAGTACATACCAATAGAAACAGGGTGACACTTGGTCTGCGGGTCTCGTAGCATGATATAGCGCACATGATCTCTCAGTTTTATTAACAAACACCATGAATGTGAGAGTATATTTCCACAACCACGCAATCCGATGTACCTGCTGAGGAAAACAGAACGAATGTCCAATTACGAAATGCTGGGGAAGCAGACGACACAACGACATCAGCTTAAAAGAAAGAACAATGGAAATTATAACGAGGAGAAAAGTACATACCAATAGAAACAGGGTGACACTTGGTCTGCGGGTCTCGTAGCATGATATAGCGCACATGATCTCTCACTTTTATTAATAAACACCATGAATGTGAGAGTACATTTCCACAACCACGCAATCCGATGTACCTGCTGAGGAAAACAGAACGAATGTCCAATTACGAAATGCTGGGGAAGCAGAAGACACAACGACATCAGCTTAAAAGAAAGAACAATGGAAATTATAATGAGGAGAAAAGTACATACCAATAGAAACAGGGTGACACTTGGTCTGCGGGTCTCGTAGCATGATATAGCGCACATGATCTCTCACTTTTATTAATAAACACCATGAATGTGAGAGTACATTTCCACAACCACGCAATCCGATGTACCTGCTGAGGAAAACAGAACGAATGTCCAATTACGAAATGCTGGGGAAGCAGAAGACACAACGACATCAGCTTAAAAGAAAGAACAATGGAAATTATAACGAGGAGAAAAGTACATACCAATAGAAACAGGGTGACACTTGGTCTGCGGGTCTCATAGCATGATATAGCGCACATGATCTCTCACTTTTATTAATAAACACCATGAATGTGAGAGTACATTTCCACAACCGTGCAATCCGATGTACCTGCTGAGGAAAACAGAACGAATGTCCAATTACGAAATGCTGGGGAAGCAGAAGACACATCGACATCAGCTTAAAAGAAAGAACAATGGAAAATATAACGAAGAGACAAGTACATACCAATAGAAACAGGGTGACACTTGGTGTGCGGGTCTCGTAGCATGATATAGCGCACATGATCTCTCAATTTTATTAATAAACACCATGAATGTGAGAGTACATTTCCACAACCACGCAATCCGATGTACCTGCTGAGGAAAACAGAACGAATGTCCAATTACGAAATGCTGGGGAAGCAGAAGACACAACGACATCAGCTTAAAAGAAAGAACAATGGAAATTATAACGAGGAGAAAAGTACATACCAATAGAAACAGGGTGACACTTGGTCTGCGGGTCTCGTAGCATGATATAGCGCACATGATCTCTCACTTTTATTAATAAACACCATGAATGTGAGAGTACATTTCCACAACCACGCAATCCGATGTACCTGCTGAGGAAAACAGAACGAATGTCCAATTACGAAATGCTGGGGAAGCAGAAGACACAACGACATCAGCTTAAAAGAAAGAACAATGGAAATTATAACGAGGAGAAAAGTACATACCAATAGAAACAGGGTGACACTTGGTCTGCGGGTCTCGTAGCACGATATAGCGCACATGATCTCTCACTTTTATTAATAAACACCATGAATGTGAGAGTACATTTCCACAACCACGCAAACCGATGTACCTGCTGAGGAAAACAGAACGAATGTCCAATTACGAAATGCTGGGGAAGCAGAAGACACAACGACATCAGCTTAAAAGAAAGAACAATGGAAATTATAACGAGGAGAAAAGTACATACCAATAGAAACAGGGTGACACTTGGTCTGCGGGTCTCGTAGCATGATATAGCGCACATGATCTCTCACTTTTATTAATAAACACCATGAATGTGAGAGTACATTTCCACAACCACGCAATCCGATGTACCTGCTGAGGAAAACAGAACGAATGTCCAATTACGAAATGCTGGGGAAGCAGAAGACACAACGACATCAGCTTAAAAGAAAGAACAATGGAAATTATAACGAGGAGAAAAGTACATACCAATAGAAACAGGGTGACACTTGGTCTGCGGGTCTCGTAGCATGATATAGCGCACATGATCTCTCACTTTTATTAATAAACACCATGAATGTGAGAGTACATTTCCACAACCACGCAATCCGATGTACCTGCTGAGGAAAACAGAACGAATGTCCAATTACGAAGTGCTGGGGAAGCAGAAGACACAACGACATCAGCTTAAAAGAAAGAACAATGGAAATTATAACGAGGAGAAAAGTACATACCAATAGAAACAGGGTGACAATTGGTCTGCGGGTCTCGTAGCATGATATAGCGCACATGATCTCTCACTTTTATTAATAAACACCATGAATGTAAGAGTACATTTCCACAACCACGCAATCCGATGTACCTGCTGAGGAAAACAGAACGAATGTCCAGTTACGAAATGCTGGGGAAGCAGAAGACACAATGACATCAACTTAAAAGAAAGAACAATGGAAATTATAACGAGGAGAAAAGTACATACCAATAGAAACAGGGTGACACTTGGTCTGCGGGTCTCGTAGCATGATATAGCGCACATGATCTCTCACTTTTATTAATAAACACCATGAATGTGAGAGTACATTTCCACAACCTTGCAATCCGATGTACCTGCCGAGGAAAACAGAACGAATGTCCAGTTACGAAATGCTGGGGAAGCAGAAGACACAACAACATCAGCTTAAAAGAAAGAACAATGGAAGTTATAACGAGGAGAAAAGTACATACCAATAGAAACAGGGTGACACTTGGTCTGCGGGTCTCGTAGCATGATATAGCGCACATGATCTCTCACTTTTATTAATAAACACCATGAATGTGAGAGTACATTTCCACAACCACGCAATCCGATGTACCTGCTGAGGAAAACAGAACGAATGTCCAATTACGAAATGCTGGGGAAGCAGAAGACACAACGACATCAGCTTAAAAGAAAGAACAATGGAAATTATAACGAGGAGAAAAGTACATACCAATAGAAACAGGGTGACACTTGGTCTGCGGGTCTCGTAGCATGATATAGCGCACATGATCTCTCACTTTTATTAATAAACACCATGAATGTGAGAGTACATTTCCACAACCACGCAATCCGATGTACCTGCTGAGGAAAACAGAACGAATGTCCAATTACGAAATGCTGGGGAAGCAGAAGACACAACGACATCAGCTTAAAAGAAAGAACAATGGAAATTATAACGAGGAGAAAAGTACATACCAATAGAAACAGGATGACACTAGGCCTGCGGGTCTCGTAGCATGATATAGCGCACATGATCTCACACTTTTATTAATAAACACCATGAATGTGAGAGTACATTTCCACAACCACGCAATCCGATGTACCTGCTGAGGAAAACAGAACGAATGTCCAATTACGAAATGCTGGGGAAGCAGAAGACACAACGACATCAGCTTAAAAGAAAGAACAATGGAAACTATAACGAGGAGAAAAGTACATACCAATAGAAACAGGGTGACACTTGGTCTGCGGGTCTCGTAGCATGATATAGCGCACATGATCTCTCACTTTTATTAATAAACACCATGAATATCAGAGTACATTTCCACAACCACGCAATCCGATGTACCTGCTGAGGAAAACAGAACGAATGTCCAATTACGAAATGCTGGGGAAGCAGAAGACACAACGACATCAGCTTAAAAGAAAGAACAATGGAAATTATAACGAGGAGAAAAGTACATACCAATAGAAACAGGGTGACACTTGGTCTGCGGGTCTCGTAGCATGATATAGCGCACATGATCTCTCACTTTTATTAATAAACACCATGAATGTGAGAGTACATTTCCACAACCACGCAATCCGATGTACCTGTTGAGAAAAACAGAACGAATGTCCAGTTACGAAATGCTGGGGAAGCAGAAGACACAACGACATCAGCTTAAAAGAAAGAACAATGGAAATTATAACGAGGAGAAAAGTACATACCAATAGAAACAGGGTGACACTTGGTCTGCGTGTCTCGTAGCATGATATAGCGCACATGATCTCTCACTTTTATTAATAAACACCATGAATGTGAGAGTACATTTCCACAACCACGCAATCCGATGTACCTGCTGAGGAAAACAGAACGAATGTCCAGTTACGAAATGCTGGGGAAGCAGAAGACACAACGACATCAGCTTAAAAGAAAGAACAATGGAAATTATAACGAGGAGAAAAGTACATACCAATAGAAACAGGGTGACACTTGGTCTGCGGGTCTCGTAGCATGATATAGCGCACATGATCTCTCACTTTTATTAATAAACACCATGAATGTGAGAGTACATTTCCACAACCACGCAATCCGATGTACCTGCTGAGGAAAACAGAACGAATGTCCAATTACGAAATGCTGGGGAAGCAGAAGACACAACGACATCAGCTTAAAAGAAAGAACAATGGAAATTATAACGAGGAGAAAAGTACATACCAATAGAAACAGGGTGACACTTGGTCTGCGGGTCTCATAGCATGATATAGCGCACATGATCTCTCACTTTTATTAATAAACACCATGAATGTGAGAGTACATTTCCACAACCGTGCAATCCGATGTACCTGCTGAGGAAAACAGAACGAATGTCCAATTACGAAATGCTGGGGAAGCAGAAGACACAACGACATCAGCTTAAAAGAAAGAACAATGGAAAATATAACGAAGAGACAAGTACATACCAATAGAAACAGGGTGACACTTGGTGTGCGGGTCTCGTAGCATGATATAGCGCACATGATCTCTCAATTTTATTAATAAACACCATGAATGTGAGAGTACATTTCCACAACCACGCAATCCGATGTACCTGCTGAGGAAAACAGAACGAATGTCCAATTACGAAATGCTGGGGAAGCAGAAGACACAACGACATCAGCTTAAAAGAAAGAACAATGGAAATTATAACGAGGAGAAAAGTACATACCAATAGAAACAGGGTGACACTTGGTCTGCGGGTCTCGTAGCATGATATAGCGCACATGATCTCTCACTTTTATTAATAAACACCATGAATGTGAGAGTACATTTCCACAACCACGCAATCCGATGTACCTGCTGAGGAAAACAGAACGAATGTCCAATCACGAAATGCTGGGGAAGCAGAAGACACAACGACATCAGCTTAAAAGAAAGAACAATGGAAATTATAACGAGGAGAAAAGTACATACCAATAGAAACAGGGTGACACTTGGTCTGCGGGTCTCGTAGCACGATATAGCGCACATGATCTCTCACTTTTATTAATAAACACCATGAATGTGAGAGTACATTTCCACAACCACGCAAACCGATGTACCTGCTGAGGAAAACAGAACGAATGTCCAATTACGAAATGCTGGGGAAGCAGAAGACACAACGACATCAGCTTAAAAGAAAGAACAATGGAAATTATAACGAGGAGAAAAGTACATACCAATAGAAACAGGGTGACACTTGGTCTGCGGGTCTCGTAGCATGATATAGCGCACATGATCTCTCACTTTTATTAATAAACACCATGAATGTGAGAGTACATTTCCACAACCACGCAATCCGATGTACCTGCTGAGGAAAACAGAACGAATGTCCAATTACGAAATGCTGGGGAAGCAGAAGACACAACGACATCAGCTTAAAAGAAAGAACAATGGAAATTATAACGAGGAGAAAAGTACATACCAATAGAAACAGGGTGACACTTGGTCTGCGGGTCTCGTAGCATGATATAGCGCACATGATCTCTCACTTTTATTAATAAACACCATGAATGTGAGAGTGCATTTCCACAACCACGCAATCCGATGTACCTGCTGAGGAAAACAGAACGAATGTCCAATTACGAAGTGCTGGGGAAGCAGAAGACACAACGACATCAGCTTAAAAGAAAGAACAATGGAAATTATAACGAGGAGAAAAGTACATACCAATAGAAACAGGGTGACAATTGGTCTGCGGGTCTCGTAGCATGATATAGCGCACATGATCTCTCACTTTTATTAATAAACACCATGAATGTAAGAGTACATTTCCACAACCACGCAATCCGATGTACCTGCTGAGGAAAACAGAACGAATGTCCAGTTACGAAATGCTGGGGAAGCAGAAGACACAATGACATCAACTTAAAAGAAAGAACAATGGAAATTATAACGAGGAGAAAAGTACATACCAATAGAAACAGGGTGACACTTGGTCTGCGGGTCTCGTAGCATGATATAGCGCACATGATCTCTCACTTTTATTAATAAACACCATGAATGTGAGAGTACATTTCCACAACCTTGCAATCCGATGTACCTGCCGAGGAAAACAGAACGAATGTCCAGTTACGAAATGCTGGGGAAGCAGAAGACACAACAACATCAGCTTAAAAGAAAGAACAATGGAAGTTATAACGAGGAGAAAAGTACATACCAATAGAAACAGGGTGACACTTGGTCTGCGGGTCTCGTAGCATGATATAGCGCACATGATCTCTCACTTTTATTAATAAACACCATGAATGTGAGAGTACATTTCCACAACCATGCAATCCGATGTACCTGCTGAGGAAAACAGAACGAATGTCCAATTACGAAATGCTGGGGAAGCAGAAGACACAACGACATCAGCTTAAAAGAAAGAACAATGGAAATTATAACGAGGAGAAAAGTACATACCAATAGAAACAGGGTGACACTTGGTCTGCGGGTCTCGTAGCATGATATAGCGCACATGATCTCTCACTTTTATTAATAAACACCATGAATGTGAGAGTACATTTCCACAACCACGCAATCCGATGTACCTGCTGAGGAAAACAGAACGAATGTCCAATTACGAAATGCTGGGGAAGCAGAAGACACAACGACATCAGCTTAAAAGAAAGAACAATGGAAATTATAACGAGGAGAAAAGTACATACCAATAGAAACAGGATGACACTAGGCCTGCGGGTCTCGTAGCATGATATAGCGCACATGATCTCACACTTTTATTAATAAACACCATGAATGTGAGAGTACATTTCCACAACCACGCAATCCGATGTACCTGCTGAGGAAAACAGAACGAATGTCCAATTACGAAATGCTGGGGAAGCAGAAGACACAACGACATCAGCTTAAAAGAAAGAACAATGGAAACTATAACGAGGAGAAAAGTACATACCAATAGAAACAGGGTGACACTTGGTCTGCGGGTCTCGTAGCATGATATAGCGCACATGATCTCTCACTTTTATTAATAAACACCATGAATATCAGAGTACATTTCCACAACCACGCAATCCGATGTACCTGCTAAGGAAAACAGAACGAATGTCCAATTACGAAATGCTGGGGAAGCAGAAGACACAACGACATCAGCTTAAAAGAAAGAACAATGGAAATTATAACGAGGAGAAAAGTACATACCAATAGAAACAGGGTGACACTTGGTCTGCGGGTCTCGTAGCATGATATAGCGCACATGATCTCTCACTTTTATTAATAAACACCATGAATGTGAGAGTACATTTCCACAACCACGCAATCCGATGTACCTGCTGAGAAAAACAGAACGAATGTCCAGTTACGAAATGCTGGGGAAGCAGAAGACACAACGACATCAGCTTAAAAGAAAGAACAATGGAAATGATAACGAGGAGAAAAGTACATACCAATAGAAACAGGGTGACACTTGGTCTGCGTGTCTCGTAGCATGATATAGCGCACATGATCTCTCACTTTTATTAATAAACACCATGAATGTGAGAGTACATTTCCACAACCACGCAATCCGATGTACCTGCTGAGGAAAACAGAACGAATGTCCAGTTACGAAATGCTGGGGAAGCAGAAGACACAACGACATCAGCTTAAAAGAAAGAACAATGGAAATTATAACGAGGAGAAAAGTACATACCAATAGAAACAGGGTGACACTTGGTCTGCGGGTCTCGTAGCATGATATAGCGCACATGATCTCTCACTTTTATTAATAAACACCATGAATGTGAGAGTACATTTCTACAACCACGCAATCCGATGTACCTGCTGAGGAAAACAGAACGAATGTCCAATTACGAAATGCTGGGGAAGCAGAAGACACAACGACATCAGCTTAAAAGAAAGAACAATGGAAACTATAACGAGGAGAAAAGTACATACCAATAGAAACAGGGTGACACTTGGTCTGCGGGTCTCGTAGCATGATATAGCGCACATGATCTCTCACTTTTATTAATAAACACCATGAATGTGAGAGTACATTTCCACAACCTTGCAATCCGATGTACCTGCTGACGAAAACAGAACGAATGTCCAATTACGAAATGCTGGGGAAGCAGAAGACACAACGACATCAGCTTAAAAGAAAGAACAATGGAAAATATAACGAAGAGAAAAGTACATACCAATAGAAACAGGGTGACACTTGGTCTGCGGGTCTCGTAGCATGATATAGCGCACATGATCTCTCAATTTTATTAATTAACACCATGAATGTGAGAGTACATTTCCACAACCACGCAATCCGATGTACCTGCTGAGGAAAACAGAACGAATGTCCAATTACGAAATGCTGGGAAAGCAGAAGACACAACGACATCAGCTTAAAAGAAAGAACAATGGAAATTATAACGAGGAGAAAAGTACATACCAATAGAAACAGGGTGACACTTGGTCTGCGGGTCTCATAGCATGATATAGCGCACATGATCTCTCACTTTTATTAATAAACACCATGAATGTGAGAGTACATTCCCACAACCACGCAATCCGATGTACCTGCTGAGGAAAACAGAACGAATGTCCAATTACGAAATGCTGGGGAAGCAGAAGACACAACGACATCAGCTTAAAAGAAAGAACAATGGAAATTATAACGAGGAGAAAAGTACATACCAATAGAAACAGGGTGACACTTGGTCTGCGGGTCTCGTAGCATGATATAGCGCACATGATCTCTCACTTTTATTAATAAACACCATGAATGTGAGAGTACATTTCCACAACCACGCAATCCGATGTACCTGCTGAGGAAAACAGAACGAATGTCCAATTACGAAATGCTGGGGAAGCAGAAGACACAACGACATCAGCTTAAAAGAAAGAACAATGGAAATTATAACGAGGAGAAAAGTACATACCAATAGAAACAGGGTGACACTTGGTCTGCGGGTCTCGTAGCATGATATAGCGCACATGATCTCTCACTTTTATTAATAAACACCATGAATGTGAGAGTACATTTCCACAACCACGCAATCCGATGTACCTGCTGAGGAAAACAGAACGAATGTCCAATTACGAAATGCTGGGGAAGCAGAAGACACAACGACATCAGCTTAAAAGAAAGAACAATGGAAATTATAACGAGGAGAAAAGTACATACCAATAGAAACAGGGTGACACTTGGTCTGCGGGTCTCGTAGCATGATATAGCGCACATGATCTCTCACTTTTATTAATAAACACCATGAATGTGAGAGTACATTTCCACAACCACGCAATCCTTGTACCTGCTGAGGAAAACAGAACGAATGTCCAATTACAAAATGCTGGGGAAGCAGAAGACACAACGACATCAGCTTAAAAGAAAGAACAATGGAAATTATAACGAGGAGAAAAGTACATACCAATAGAAACAGGGTGACACTTGGTCTGCGGGTCTCGTAGCATGATATAGCGCACATGATCTCTCACATTTATTAATAAACACCATGAATATCAGAGTACATTTCCACAACCACGCAATCCGATGTACCTGCTGAGGAAAACAGAACGAATGTCCAATTACAAAATGCTGGGGAAGCAGAAGACACAACGACATCAGCTTAAAAGAAAGAACAATGGAAATTATAACGAGGAGAAAAGTACATACCAATAGAAACAGGGTGACACTTGGTCTGCCGGTCTCGTAGCATGATATAGCGCACATGATCTCTCACTTTTATTAATAAACACCATGAATGTGAGAGTACATTTCCACAACCACGCAATCCGATGTACCTGCTGAGGAAAACAGAACGAATGTCCAGTTACGAAATGCTGGGGAAGCAGAAGACACAACGACATCAGCTTAAAAGAAAGAACAATGGAAATTATAACGAGGAGAAAAGTACATACCAATAGAAACAGGGTGACACTTGGTCTGCGGGTCTCGTAGCATGATATAGCGCACATGATCTCTCACTTTTATTAATAAACACCATGAATGTGAGAGTACATTTCTACAACCACGCAATCCGATGTACCTGCTGAGAAAAACAGAACGAATGTCCAGTTACGAAATGCTGGGGAAGCAGAAGACACAACGACATCAACTTAAAAGAAAGAACAATGGAAATTATAACGAGGAGAAAAGTACATACCAATAGAAACAGGGTGACACTTGGTCTGCGGGTCTCGTAGCATGATATAGCGCACATGATCTCTCACTTTTATTAATAAACACCATGAATGTGAGAGTACATTTCCACAACCACGCAATCCGATGTACCTGCTGAGGAAAACAGAACGAATGTCCAATTACGAAATGCTGGGGAAGCAGAAGACACAACGACATCAGCTTAAAAGAAAGAACAATGGAAATTATAACGAGGAGAAAAGTACATACCAATAGAAACAGGGTGACACTTGGTCTGCGGGTCTCGTAGCATGATATAGCGCACATGATCTCTCACTTTTATTAATAAACACCATGAATGTGAGAGTACATTTCCACAACCACGCAATCTGATGTTCCTGCTGAGGAAAACAGAATGAATGTCCAATTACGAAATGCTGGGGAAGCAGAAGACACAACAACATCAGCTTAAAAGATAGAACAATGGAAATTATAACGAGGAGAAAAGTACATACCAATAGAAACAGGGTGACACTTGGTCTGCGGGTCTCGTAGCATGATATAGCGCACATGATCTCTCACTTTTATTAATAAACACCATGAATGTGAGAGTACATTTCCACAACCACGCAATCCGATGTACCTGCTGAGGAAAACAGAACGAATGTCCAATTACAAAATGCTGAGGAAGCAGAAGACACAACGACATCAGCTTAAAAGAAAGAACAATGGAAATTATAACGAGGAGAAAAGTACATACCAATAGAAACAGGGTGACACTTGGTCTGCGGGTCTCGTAGCATGATATAGCGCACATGATCTCTCACATTTATTAATAAACACCATGAATATCAGAGTACATTTCCACAACCACGCAATCCGATGTACCTGCTGAGGAAAACAGAACGAATGTCCAATTACGAAATGCTGGGGAAGCAGAAGACACAACGACATCAGCTTAAAAGAAAGAACAATGGAAATTATAACGAGGAGAAAAGTACATACCAATAGAAACAGGGTGACACTTGGTCTGCGGGTCTCGTAGCATGATATAGCGCACATGATCTCTCACTTTTATTAATAAACACCATGAATGTGAGAGTACATTTCCACAACCTTGCAATCCGATGTACCTGCTGAGGAAAACAGAACGAATGTCCAGTTACGAAATGCTGGGGAAGCAGAAGACACAACAACATCAGCTTAAAAGAAAGAACAATGGAAATTATAACGAGGAGAAAAGTACATACCAATAGAAACAGGGTGACACTTGGTCTGCGGGTCTCGTAGCATGATATAGCTCACATGATCTCTCACTTTTATTAATAAACACCATGAATGTGAGAGTACATTTCCACAACCACGCAATCCGATGTACCTGGTGAGGAAAACAGAACGAATGTCCAATTACGAAATGCTGGGGAAGCAGAAGACACAACGACATCAGCTTAAAAGAAAGAACAATGGAAATTATAACGAGGAGAAAAGTACATACCAATAGAAACAGAAGGGACACTTGGTCTGCGGGTCTCGTAGCGTGATATAGCGCACATGATCTCTCACTTTTATTAATAAACACCATGAATGTGAGAGTACATTTCCACAACCACGCAATCCGTTGTACCTGCTGAGGAAAACAGAACGAATGTCCAATTATGAAATGCTGGGGAAGCAGAAGACACAACGACATCAGCTTAAAAGAAAGAACAATGGAAATTATAACGAGGAGAAAAGTACATACCAATAGAAACAGGATGACACTTGGCCTGCGGGTCTCGTAGCATGATATAGCGCACATGATCTCACACTTTTATTAATAAACACCATGAATGTGAGAGTACATTTCCACAACCACGCAATCCGATGTACCTGCTGAGGAAAACAGAACGAATGTCCAATTACGAAATGCTGGGGAAGCAGAAGACACAACGACATCAGCTTAAAAGAAAGAACAATGGAAACTATAACGAGGAGAAAAGTACATACCAATAGAAACCGGGTGACACTTGGTCTGCGGGTCTCGTAGCATGATATAGCGCACATGATCTCTCACTTTTATTAATAAACACCATGAATGTGAGAGTACATTTCCACAACCACGCAATCGGATGTACCTGCTGAGGAAAACAGAACGAATGTCCAATTACGAAATGCTGGGGAAGCAGAAGACACAACGACATCAGCTTAAAAGAAAGAACAATGGAAATTATAACGAGGAGAAAAGTACATACCAATAGAAATAGGGTGACACTTGGTCTGCGGGTCTCGTAGCATGATATAGCGCACATGATCTCTCACTTTTATTAATGAACACCATGAATGTGAGAGTACATTTCCACAACCACGCAATCCGATGTACCTGCTGAGGAAAACAGAACGAATGTCCAATTACGAAATGCTGGGGAAGCAGAAGACACAACGACATCAGCTTAAAAGAAAGAAGAATGGAAATTATAACGAGGAGAAAAGTACATACCAATACAAAAAGGGTGACACTTGGTCTGCGGGTCTCGTAGCATGATATAGCGCACATGATCTCTCACTTTTATTAATAAACACCATGAATGTGAGAGTACATTTCCACAACCACGCAATCCGATGTACCTGCTGAGGAAAACAGAACGAATGTCCAGTTACGAAATGCTGGGGAAGCAGAAGACACAACGACATCAGCTTAAAAGAAAGAACAATGGAAATTATAACGAGGAGAAAAGTACATACCAATAGAAACAGGGTGACACTTGGTCTGCGGGTCTCGTAGCATGATATAGCGCACATGATCTCTCACTTTTATTAATAAACACCATGAATGTGAGAGTACATTTCCACAACCACGCAATCCGATGTACCTGCTGAGGAAAACAGAACGAATGTCCAATTACGAAATGCTGGGGAAGCAGAAGACATAACGACATCAGCTTAAAAGAAAGAACAATGGAAATTATAACGAGGAGAAAAGTACATACCAATAGAAACAGGGTGACACTTGGTCTGCGGGTCTCGTAGCATGATATAGCGCACATGATCTCTCACTTTTATTAATAAACACCATGAATGTGAGAGTACATTTCCACAACCACGCAATCCGATGTACCTGCTGAGGAAAACAGAACGAATGTCCAATTACGAAATGCTGGGGAAGCAGAAGACACAACGACATCAGCTTAAAAGAAAGAACAATGGAAATTATAACGAGGAGAAAAGTACATACCAATAGAAACAGGATGACACTTGGTCTGCGGGTCTCGTAGCATGATATAGCGCACATGATCTCTCACTTTTATTAATAAACACAAACACCATGAATGTGAGAGTACATTTCCACAACCAGGAAATCCGATGTACCTGCTGAAGACAACAGAACGAATGTCCAGTTACGAAATGCTGGGGAAGCAGAAGACACAACGACATCAGCTTAAAAGAAAGAACAATGGAAATTATAACGAGGAGAAAAGTACATACCAATAGAAACAGGGTGACACTTGGTCTGCGGGTCTCGTAGCATGATATAGCGCACATGATCTCTCACTTTTATTAATAAACACCATGAATGTGAGAGTACATTTCCACAACCACGCAATCCGATGTACCTGCTGAGGAAAACAGAACGAATGTCCAGTTACGAAATGCTGGGGAAGCAGAAGACACAACGACATCAGCTTAAAAGAAAGAACAATGGAAATTATAACGAGGAGAAAAGTACATACCAATAGAAACAGGGTGACACTTGGTCTGCGGGTCTCGTAGCATGATATAGCGCACATGATCTCTCACGTTTATTAATAAACACCATGAATGTGAGAGTACATTTCCACAACCACGCAATCCGATGTACCTGCTGAGGAAAACAGAACGAATGTCCAGTTACGAAATGCTGTGGGAGCAGAAGACACAACGACATCAGCTTAAAAGAAAGAACAATGGAAATTATAACGAGGAGAAAAGTACATACCAATAGAAACAGATTGACACTTGGTCTGCGGGTCTCGTAGCATGATATAGCGCACATGATCTCTCACTTTTATTAATAAACACCATGAATGTGAGAGTACATTTCCACAACCACGCAATCCGATGTACCTGCTGAGGAAAACAGAACGAATGTCCAGTTACGAAATGCTGGGGAAGCAGAAGACACAACGACATCAGCTTAAAAGAAAGAACAATGGAAATTATAACGAGGAGAAAAGTACATACCAATAGAAACAGGGTGACACTTGGTCTGCGGGTCTCGTAGCATGATATAGCGCACATGATCTCTTACTTTTATTAATAAACACCATGAATGTGAGAGTACATTTCCACAACCACGCAATCCTATGTACCTGCTGAGGAAAACAGAACGAATGTCCAGTTACGAAATGCTGGGGAAGCAGAAGACACAACGACATCAGCTTAAAAGAAAGAACAATGGAAATTATAACGAGGAGAAAAGTACATACCAATAGAAACAGGGTGACACTTGGTCTGCGGGTCTCGTAGCATGATATAGTGCACATGATCTCTCACTTTTATTAATAAACACCATGAATGTGAGAGTACATTTCCACAACCACGCAATCCGATGTACCTGCTGAGGAAAACAGAACGAATGTCCAGTTACAAAATGCTGGGGAAGCAGAAGACACAACGACATCAGCTTAAAAGAAAGAACAATGGAAATTATAACGAGGAGAAAAGTACATACCAATAGAAACAGGGTGACACTTGGTCTGCGGGTCTCGTAGCATGATATAGCGCACATGATCTCTCACTTTTATTAATAAACACCATGAATGTGAGAGTACATTTGCACAACCACGCAATCCGATGTACCTGCTGAGGAAAACAGAACGAATGTCCAATTACGAAATGCTGGGGAAGCAGAAGACACAACGACATCAGCTTAAAAGAAAGAACAATGGAAATTATAACGAGGAGAAAAGTACATACCAATAGAAACAGGGTGACACTTGGTCTGCGGGTCTCGTAGCATGATATAGCGCACATGATCTCTCACTTTTATTAATAAACACCATGAATGTGAGAGTACATTTCCACAACCACGCAATCCGATGTACCTGCTGAGGAAAACAGAACGAATGTCCAATTACAAAATGCTGGGGAAGCAGAAGACACAACGACATCAGCTTAAAAGAAAGAACAATGGAAATTATAACGAGGAGAAAAGTACATACCAATAGAAACAGGGTGACACTTGGTCTGCGGGTCTTGTAGCATGATATAGCGCACATGATCTCTCACTTTTATTAATAAACACCATGAATGTGAGAGTACATTTCCACAACCACGCAATCCGATGTACCTGTTGAGGAAAACAGAACGAATGTCCAATTACGAAATGCTGGGGAAGCAGAAGACACAACGACATCAGCTTAAAAGAAAGAACAATGGAAATTATAACGAGGAGAAAAGTACATACCAATAGAAACAGGGTGACACTTGGTCTGCGGGTCTCGTAGCATGATATAGCGCACATGATCTCTCACTTTTATTAATAAACACCATGAATGTGAGAGTACATTTCCACAACCACGCAATCCGATGTACCTGCTGAGGAAAACAGAACGAATGTCCAATTACGAAATGCTGGGGAAGCAGAAGACACAACAACATCAGCTTAAAAGAAAGAACAATGGAAATTATAACGAGGAGAAAAGTACATACCAATAGAAACAGGGTGACACTTGGTCTGCGGGTCTCGTAGCATGATATAGCGCACATGATCTCTCACTTTTATTAATAAACACCATGAATGTGAGAGTACATTTCCACAACCTTGCAATCCGATGTACCTGCTGAGGAAAACAGAACGAATGTCCAATTACAAAATGCTGGGGAAGCAGAAGACACAAGAAGCTTAAAAGAAAGAACAATGGAAATTATAACGAGGAGAAAAGTACATACCAATAGAAACAGGGTGACACTTGGTCTGCGGGTCTCGTAGCATGATATAGCACACATGATCTCTCACACTTATTAATAAACACCATGAATATCAGAGTACATTTCCACAACCACGCAACCCGATGTACCTGCTGAGGAAAACAGAACGAATGTCCAATTACGAAATGCTGGGGAAGCAGAAGACACAACGACATCAGCTTAAAAGAAAGAACAATGGAAATTATAACGAGGAGAAAAGTACATACCAATAGAAACAGGGTGACACTTGGTCTGCGGGTCTCGTAGCATGATATAGCGCACATGATCTCTCACTTTTATTAATAAACACCATGAATGTGAGAGTACATTTCCACAACCACGCAATCCGATGTACCTGCTGAGGAAAACAGAACGAATGTCCAGTTACGAAATGCTGGGGAAGCAGAAGACACAACAACATCAGCTTAAAAGAAAGAACAATGGAAATTATAACGAGGAGAAAAGTACATACCAATAGAAACAGGGTGACACTTGGTCTGCGGGTCTCGTAGCATGATATAGCGCACATGATCTCTCACTTTTATTAATAAACACCATGAATGTGAGAGTACATTTCCACAACAACGCAATCCGATGTACCTGCTGAGGAAAACAGAACGAATGACCAATTACAAAATGCTGGGGAAGCAGAAGACACAACGACATCAGCTTAAAAGAAAGAACAATGGAAATTATAACGAGGAGAAAAGTACATACCAATAGAAACAAGGTGACACTTGGTCTGCGGGTCTCGTAGCATGATATAGCGCACATGATCTCTCACTTTTATTAATAAACACCATGAATATCAGAGTACATTTCCACAACCACGCAATCCGATGCACCTGCTGAGGAAAACAGAACGAATGTCCAATTACAAAATGCTGGGGAAGCAGAAGACACAACGACATCAGCTTAAATGAAAGAACAATGGAAATTATAACGAGGAGAAAAGTACATACCAATAGAAACAGGGTGACACTTGGTCTGCGGGTCTCGTAGCATGATATAGCGCACACGATCTCTCACTTTTATTAATAAACACCATGAATATCAGAGTACATTTCCACAACCACGCAATCCGATGTACCTGCTGAGGAAAACAGAACGAATGTCCAGTTACGAAATGCTGGGGAAGCAGAAGACACAACGACATCAGCTTAAAAGAAAGAACAATGGAAATTATAACGAGGAGAAAAGTACATACCAATAGAAACAGGGTGACACTTGGTCTGCGGGTCTCGTAGCGTGATATAGCGCACATGATCTCTCACTTTTATTAATAAACACCATGAATGTGAGAGTACATTTCCACAACCAAGCAATCCGATGTACCTGCTGAGGAAAACAGAACGAATGTCCAGTTACGAAATGCTGGGGAAGCAGAAGACACAACGACATCAGCTTAAAAGAAAGAACAATGGAAATTATAACGAGGAGAAAAGTACATACCAATAGAAACAGGGTGACACTTGGTCTGCGGGTCTCGTAGCATGATATAGCGCACATGATCTCTCACTTTTATTAATAAACACCATGAATGTGAGAGTACATTTCCACAACCACGGAATCCGATGTACCTGCTGAGGAAAACAGAGCGAATGTCCAATTACGAAATGCTGGGGAAGCAGAAGACACAACGACATCAGCTTAAAAGAAAGAACAATGGAAATTATAACGAGGAGAAAAGTACATACCAATAGAAACAGGGTGACACTTGGTCTGCTGGTCTCGTAGCATGATATAGTGCACATGATCTCTCACTTTTATTAATAAACACCATGAATGTGAGAGTACATTTCCACAACCACGCAATCCGATGTACCTGCTGAGGAAAACAGAACGAATGTCCAATTACGAAATGCTGGGCAAGCAGAAGACACATCAACATCAGCTTAAAAGAAAGAACAATGGAAATTATAACGAGGAGAAAAGTACATACCAATAGAAACAGGGTGACACTTGGTCTGCGGGTCTCGTAGCATGATATAGCGCACATGATCTCTCACATTTATTAATAAACACCATGAATATCAGAGTACATTTCCACAACCACGCAATCCGATGTACCTGCTGAGGAAAACAGAACGAATGTCCAATTACGAAATGCTGGGGAAGCAGAAGACACAACGACATCAGCTTAAAAGAAAGAACAATGGAAATTATAACGAGGAGAAAAGTACATACCAATAGAAACAGGGTGACACTTGGTCTGCGGGTCTCGTAGCATGATATAGCGCACATGATCTCTCACTTTTATTAATAAACACCATGAATGTGAGAGTACATTTCCACAACCACGCAATCCGATGTACCTGCTGAGGAAAACAGAACGAATGTCCAGTTACGAAATGCTGGGGAAGCAGAAGACACAACAACATCAGCTTAAAAGAAAGAACAATGGAAATTATAACGAGGAGAAAAGTACATACCAATAGAAACAGGGTGACACTTGGTCTGCGGGTCTCGTAGCATGATATAGCGCACATGATCTCTCACTTTTATTAATAAACACCATGAATGTGAGAGTACATTTCCACAACCACGCAATCCGATGTACCTGCTGAGGAAAACAGAACGAATGTCCAATTACGAAATGCTGGGGAAGCAGAAGACACAACGACATCAGCTTAAAAGAAAGAACAATGGATATTATAACGAGGAGAAAAGTACATACCAATAGAAACAGGGTGACACTTGGTCTGCGGGTCTCGTAGCATGATATAGCGCACATGATCTCTCACTTTTATTAATAAACACCATGAATGTGAGAGTACATTTCCACAACCACGCAATCCGATGTACCTGCTGAGGAAAACAGAACGAATGTCCAATTACGAAATGCTGGGGAAGCAGAAGACACAACGACATCAGCTTAAAAGAAAGAACAATGGAAATTATAACGAGGAGAAAAGTACATACCAATAGAAACAGGGTGACACTTGGTCTGCGGGTCTCGTAGCATGATATAGCGCACATGATCTCTCACTTTTATTAATAAACACCATGAATGTGAGAGTACATTTCCACAACCACGCAATCCGATGTACCTGCTGAGGAAAACAGAACGAATGTCCAATTACGAAATGCTGGGGAAGCAGAAGACACAACGACATCAGCTTAAAAGAAAGAACAACGGAAATTATAACGAGGAGAAAAGTACATACCAATAGAAACAGGGTGACACTTGGTCTGCGGGTCTCGTAGCATGATATAGCGCACATGATCTCTCACTTTTATTAATAAACACCATGAATGTGAGAGTACATTTCCACAACCACGCAATCCGATGTACCTGCTGAGGAAAACAGAACGAATGTCCAGATACGAAATGCTGGGGAAGCAGAAGACACAATGACATCAGCTTAAAAGAAAGAACAATGGAAATTATAACGAGGAGAAAAGTACATACCAATAGAAACAGGGTGACACTTGGTCTGCGGGTCTCGTAGCATGATATAGCGCACATGATCTCTCACTTTTATTAATAAACACCATGAATGTGAGAGTACATTTCCACAACAACGCAATCCGATGTACCTGCTGAGGAAAACAGAATGAATGTCCAATTACGAAATGCTGGGGAAGCAGAAGACACAACGACATCAGCTTAAAAGAAAGAACAATGGAAATTATAACGAGGAGAAAAGTACATACCAATAGAAACAGGGTGACACTTGGTCTGCGGGTCTCGTAGCATGATATAGCGCACATGATCTCTCACTTTTATTAATTAACACCATGTATATCAGAGTACATTTCCACAACCACGCAATCCGATGTACCTGCTGAGGAAAACAGAACGAATGTCCTATTACAAAATGCTGGGGAAGCAGAAGACACAACGACATCAGCTTAAAAGAAAGAATAATGGAAATTATAACGAGGAGAAAAACACATACCAATAGAAACAGGGTGACACTTGGTCTGCGGGTCTCGTAGCATGATATAGCACACATGATCTCTCACTTTTATTAATAAACACCATGAATGTGAGAGTACATTTCCACAACCACGCAATCCGATGTACCTGCTGAGGAAAACAGAACGAATGTCCAATTACGAAATGCTGGGGAAGCAGAAGACACAACGACATCAGCTTAAAAGAAAGAACAATGGAAATTATAACGACGAGAAAAGTACATACCAATAGAAACAGGGTGACACTTGGTCGGCGGGTCTCGTAGCATGATATAGCGCACATGATCCCTCACTTTTATTAATAAACACCATGAATGTGAGAGTACATTTCCACAACCACGCAATCCGATGTACCTGCTGAGGAAAACAGAACGAATGTCCAATTACGAAATGCTGGGGAAGCAGAAGACACAACGACATCAGCTTAAAAGAAAGAACAATGGAAATTATAACGAGGAGAAAAGTACATACCAATAGAAACAGGGTGACACTTGGTCTGCGGGTCTCGTAGCATGATATAGCGCACATGATCTCTCACTTTTATTAATAAACACCATGAATGTGAGAGTACATTTCCACAACCACGCAATCCGATGTACCTGCTGAGGAAAACAGAACGAATGTCCAATTACGAAATGCTGGGGAAGCAGAAGACACAACGACATCAGCTTAAAAGAAAGAACAATGGAAATTATAACGAGGAGAAAAGTACATACCAATAGAAACAGGATGACACTTGGTCTGCGGGTCTCGTAGAATGATATAGCGCACATGATCTCTCACTTTTATTAATAAACACCATGAATGTGAGAGTACATTTCCACAACCACGCAATCCGATGTACCTGCTGAGGAAAACAGAACGAATGTCCAATTACGAAATGCTGGGGAAGCAGAAGACACAACGACATCAGCTTAAAAGAAAGAACAATGGAAATTATAACGAGGAGAAAAGTACATACCAATAGAAACAGGGTGACACTTGGTCTGCGGGTCTCGTAGCATGATATAGCGCACATGATCTCTCACTTTTATTAATAAACACCATGAATGTGAGAGTACATTTCCACAACAACGCAATCCGATGTACCTGCTGAGGAAAACAGAACGAATGTCCAATTACAAAATGCTGGGGAAGCAGAAGACACAACGACATCAGCTTAAAAGAAAGAACAATGGAAATTATAACGAGGAGAAAAGTATATACCAATAGAAACAGGGTGACACTTGGTCTGCGGGTCTCGTAGCATGATATAGCGCACATGATCTCTCACTTTTATTAATAAACACCAAGAATGTGAGAGTACATTTCCACAACCACGCAATCCGATGTACCTGCTGAGGAAAACAGAACGAATGTCCAATTACAAAATGCTGGGGAAGCAGAAGACACAACGACATCAGCTTAAAAGAAAGAACAATGGAAATTATAACGAGGAGAAAAGTACATACCAATAGAAACAGGGTGACACTTGGTCTGCGGGTCTCGTAGCATGATATAGCGCACATGATCTCTCACTTTTATTAATAAACACCATGAATGTGAGAGTACATTTCCACAACCACGCAATCCGATGTACCTGCTGAGGAAAACAGAACGAATGTCCAATTACGAAATGCTGGGGAAGCAGAAGACACAACGACATCAGCTTAAAAGAAAGAACAATGGAAATTATAACGAGGAGAAAAGTACATACCAATAGAAACAGGGTGACACTTGGTCTGCGGGTCTTGTAGCATGATATAGCACACATGATCTCTCACTTTTATTAATAAACACCATGAATGTGAGAGTACATTTCCACAACCACGCAATCCGATGTACCTGCTGAGGAAAACAGAACGAATGTCCAATTACAAAATGCTGGGGAAGCAGAAGACACAACGACATCAGCTTAAAAGAAAGAACAATGGAAATTATAACGAGGAGAAAAGTACATACCAATAGAAACAGGGTGACACTTGGTCTGCGGGTCTCGTAGCATGATATAGCACACATGATCTCTCACTTTTATTAATAAACACCATGAATGTGAGAGTACATTTCCACAACCACGCAATCCGATGTACCTGCTGAGGAAAACAGAACGAATGTCCAATTACGAAATGCTGGGGAAGCAGAAGACACAACGACATCAGCTTAAAAGAAAGAACAATGGAAATTATAACGACGAGAAAAGTACATACCAATAGAAACAGGGTGACACTTGGTCGGCGGGTCTCGTAGCATGATATAGCGCACATGATCCCTCACTTTTATTAATAAACACCATGAATGTGAGAGTACATTTCCACAACCACGCAATCCGATGTACCTGCTGAGGAAAACAGAACGAATGTCCAATTACGAAATGCTGGGGAAGCAGAAGACACAACGACATCAGCTTAAAAGAAAGAACAATGGAAATTATAACGAGGAGAAAAGTACATACCAATAGAAACAGGGTGACACTTGGTCTGCGGGTCTCGTAGCATGATATAGCGCACATGATCTCTCTCACTTTTATTAATAAACACCATGAATGTGAGAGTACATTTCCACAACCACGCAATCCGATGTACCTGCTGAGGAAAACAGAACGAATGTCCAATTACGAAATGCTGGGGAAGCAGAAGACACAACGATATCAGCTTAAAAGAAAGAACAATGGAAATTATAACGAGGAGAAAAGTACATACCAATAGAAACAGGATGACACTTGGTCTGCGGGTCTCGTAGCATGATATAGCGCACATGATCTCTCACTTTTATTAATAAACACCATGAATGTGAGAGTACATTTCCACAACCACGCAATCCGATGTACCTGCTGAGGAAAACAGAACGAATGTCCAATTACGAAATGCTGGGGAAGCAGAAGACACAACGACATCAGCTTAAAAGAAAGAACAATGGAAATTATAACGAGGAGAAAAGTACATACCAATAGAAACAGGGTGACACTTGGTCTGCGGGTCTCGTAGCATGATATAGCGCACATGATCTCTCACTTTTATTAATAAACACCATGAATGTGAGAGTACATTTCCACAACCACGCAAGCCGATGTACCTGCTGAGGAAAACAGAACGAATGTCCAATTACGAAATGCTGGGGAAGCAGAAGACACAACGACATCAGCTTAAAAGAAAGAACAATGGAAATTATAACGAGGAGAAAAGTACATACCAATAGAAACAGGGTGACACTTGGTCTGCGGGTCTTGTAGCATGATATAGCACACATGATCTCTCACTTTTATTAATAAACACCATGAATGTGAGAGTACATTTCCACAACCACGCAATCCGACGTACCTGCTGAGGAAACCAGAACGAATGTCCAATTACGAAATGCTGGGGAAGCAGAAGACACAACGACATCAGCTTAAAAGAAAGAACAATGGAAATTATAACGAGGAGAAAAGTACATACCAATAGAAACAGGGTGACACTTGGTCTGCGGGTCTCGTAGCATGATATAGCGCACATGATCTCTCTCTTTCATTAATAAACACCATGAATGTGAGAGTACATTTCCACAACCACGCAATCCGATGTACCTGCTGAGGAAAACAGAACGAATGTCCAATTACGAAATGCTGGGGAAGCAGAAGACACAACGACATCAGCTTAAAAGAAAGAACAATGGAAATTATAACGAGGAGAAAAGTACATACCAATAGAAACAGGGTGACACTTGGTCTGCGGGTCTCGTAGCATGATATAGCGCACATGATCTCTCACTTTTATTAATAAACACCATGAATGTGAGAGTACATTTCCACAACCACGCAATCCGATGTACCTGCTGAGGAAAACAGAACGAATGTCCAATTACAAAATGCTGGGGAAGCAGAAGACACAACCACATCAGCTTAAAAGAAAGAACAATGGAAATTATAACGAGGAGAAAAGTACATACCAATAGAAACAGGGTGACACTTGGTCTGCGGGTCTCGTAGCATGATATAGCGCACATGATCTCTCACTTTTATTAATAAACACCATGAATGTGAGAGTACATTTCCACAACCTTGCAATCCGATGTACCTGCTGAGGAAAACAGAACGAATGTCCAATTACAAAATGCTGGGGAAGCAGAAGACACAAGAAGCTTAAAAGAAAGAACAATGGAAATTATAACGAGGAGAAAAGTACATACCAATAGAAACAGGGTGACACTTGGTCTGCGGGTCTCGTAGCATGATATAGCACACATGATCTCTCACTTTTATTAATAAACACCATGAATGTGAGAGTACATTTCCACAACCACGCAATCCGATGTACCTGCTGAGGAAAACAGAACGAATGTCCAATTACGAAATGCTGGGGAAGCAGAAGACACAACGACATCAGCTTAAAAGAAAGAACAATGGAAATTATAACGAGGAGAAAAGTACATACCAATAGAAACAGGGTGACACTTGGTCTGCGGGTCTCGTAGCATGATATAGCGCACATGATCTCTCACTTTTATTAATAAACACCATGAATGTGAGAGTACATTTCCACAACCACGCAATCCGATGTACCTGCTGAGGAAAACAGAACGAATGTCCAGTTACGAAATGCTGGGGAAGCGGGAGACACAACGACATCAGCTTAAAAGAAAGAACAATGGAAATTATAACGAGGAGAAAAGTACATACCAATAGAAACAGGGTGACACTTGGTCTGCGGGTCTCGTAGCATGATATAGCGCACATGATCTCTCACTTTTATTAATAAACGCCATGAATGTGAGAGTACATATCCACAACCACGCAATCCGATGTACCTGCTGAGGAAAACAGAACGAATGTCCAGTTACGAAATGCTGGGGAAGCAGAAAACACAACGACATCAGCTTAAAAGAAAGAACAATGAAAATTATAACGAGGAGAAAAGTACATACCAATAGAAACAGGGTGACACTTGGTCTGCGGGTCTCGTAGCATGATATAGCGCACATGATCTCTCACTTTTATTAATAAACACCATGAATGTGAGAGTACATTTCCACAACCACGCAATCCGATGTACCTGCTGAGGAAAACAAAACGAATGTCCAATTACGAAATGCTGGGGAAGCAGAAGACACAACGACATCAGCTTAAAAGAAAGAACAATGGAAATTATAACGAGGAGAAAAGTACATACCAATAGAAACAGGGTGACACTTGGTCTGCGGGTCTCGTAGCATGATATAGCGCACATGATCTCTCACTTTTATTAATAAACACCATGAATGTGAGAGTACATTTCCACAACCACGCAATCCGATGTACCTGCTGAGGAAAACAGAACGAATGTCCAATTACAAAATGCTGGGGAAGCAGAAGACACAACGACATCAGCTTAAAAGAAAGAACAATGGAAATTATAACGAGGAGAAAAGTACATACCAATAGAAACAGGGTGACACTTGGTCTGCGGGTCTCGTAGCATGATATAGCGCACATGATCTCTCACTTTTATTAATAAACACCATGAATGTGAGAGTACATTTCCACAACCACGCAATCCGATGTACCTGCTGAGGAAAACAGAACGAATGTCCAGTTACGAAATGCTGGGGAAGCAGAAGACACAACGACATCAGCTTAAAAGAAAGAACAATGGAAATTATAACGAGGAGAAAAGTACATACCAATAGAAACAGGGTGACACTTGGTCTGCGGGTCTCGTAGCATGATATAGCGCACATGATCTCTCACTTTTATTAATAAACACCATGAAAGTGAGAGTACATTTCCACAACCACGCAATCCGATGTACCTGCTGAGAAAATCAGAACGAATGTCCAATTACGAAATGCTGGGGAAGCAGAAGACACAACGACATCAGCTTAAAAGAAAGAACAATGGAAATTATAACGAGGAGAAAAGTACATACCAATAGAAACAGGGTGACACTTGGTCTGCGGGTCTCGTAGCATGATATAGCGCACATGATCTCTCACTTTTATTAATAAACACCATGAATGTGAGAGTACATTTCCACAACCACGCAATCCGATGTACCTGCTGAGGAAAACAGAACGAATGTCCAATTACGAAATGCTGGGGAAGCAGAAGACACAACGACATCAGCTTAAAAGAAAGAACAATGGAAATTATAACGAGGAGAAAAGTACATACCAATAGAAACAGGATGACACTTGGTCTGCGGGTCTCGTAGCATGATATAGCGCACATGATCTCTCACTTTTATTAATAAACACCATGAATGTGAGAGTACATTTCCACAACCTTGCAATCCGATGTACCTGCTGAGGAAAACAGAACGAATGTCCAATTACAAAATGCTGGGGAAGCAGAAGACACAACGACATCAGCTTAAAAGAAAGAACAATGGAAATTATAACGAGGAGAAAAGTACATACCAATAGAAACAGGGTGACACTTGGTCTGCGGGTCTCGTAGCATGATATAGCACACATGATCTCTCACTTTTATTAATAAACACCATGAATGTGAGAGTACATTTCCACAACCACGCAATCCGATGTACCTGCTGAGGAAAACAGAACGAATGTCCAATTACGAAATGCTGGGGAAGCAGAAGACACAACGACATCAGCTTAAAAGAAAGAACAATGGAAATTATAACGAGGAGAAAAGTACATACCAATAGAAACAGGGTGATACTTGGTCTGCGGGTCTCGTAGCATGATATAGCGCACATGATCTCTCACTTTTATTAATAAACACCATGAATGTGAGAGTACATTTCCACAACCACGCAATCCGATGTACCTGCTGAGGAAAACAGAACGAATGTCCAATTACGAAATGCTGGGGAAGCAGAAGACACAACGACATCAGCTTAAAAGAAAGAACAATGGAAATTATAACGAGGAGAAAAGTACATACCAATAGAAACAGGGTGACACTTGGTCTGCGGGTCTCGTAGCATGATATAGCGCACATAACCTCTCACTTTTATTAATAAACACCATGAATGTGAGAGTACATATCCACAACCACGCAATCCGATGTACATGCTGAGGAAAACAAAACGAATGTCCAGTTATGAAATGCTGGGGAAGCAGAAGACACAACGACATCAGCTTAAAAGAAAGAACAATGGAAATTATAACGAGGAGAAAAGTACATACCAATAGAAACAGGGTGACACTTGGTCTGCGGGTCTCGTAGCATGATATAGCGCACATGATCTCTCACTTTTATTAATAAACACCATGAATGTGAGAGTACATTTCCACAACCACGCAATCCGATGTACCTGCTGAGGAAAGCAGAACGAATGTCCAATTACGAAATGCTGGGGAAGCAGAAGACACAACGACATCAGCTTAAAAGAAAGAACAATGGAAATTATAACGAGGAGAAAAGTACATACCAATAGAAACAGGGTGACACTTGGTCTGCGGGTCTCGTAGCATGATATAGCGCACATGATCTCTCACTTTTATTAATAAACACCATGAATGTGAGAGTACATTTCCACAACCACGCAATCCGATGTACCTGCTGAGGAAAACAGAACGAATGTCCAATTACAAAATGCTGGGGAAGCAAAAGACACAACGACATCAGCTTAAAAGAAAGAACAATGGAAATTATAACGAGGAGAAAAGTACATACCAATAGAAACAGGGTGACACTTGGTCTGCGGGTCTCGTAGCATGATATAGCGCACATGATCTCTCACTTTTATTAATAAACACCATGAATGTGAGAGTACATTTCCACAACCACGCAATCCGATGTACCTGCTGAGGAAAACAGAACGAATGTCCAGTTACGAAATGCTGGGGAAGCAGAAGACACAACGACATCAGCTTAAAAGAAATAACAATGGAAATTATAACGAGGAGAAAAGTACATACCAATAGAAACAGGGTGACACTTGGTCTGCGGGTCTCGTAGCATGATATAGCGCACATGATCTCTCACTTTTATTAATAAACACCATGAATGTGAGAGTACATTTCCACAACCACGCAATCCGTTGTACCTGCTGAGAAAATCAGAACGAATGTCCAATTACGAAATGCTGGGGAAGCAGAAGACACAACGACATCAGCTTAAAGGAAAGAACAATGGAAATTATAACGAGGAGAAAAGTACATACCAATAGAAACAGGGTGACACTTGGTCTGCGGGTCTCGTAGCATGATATAGCGCACACGATCTCTCACTTTTATTAATAAACACCATGAATGTGAGAGTACATTTCCACAACCACGCAATCCGATGTACCTGCTGAGGAAAACAGAACGAATGTCCAATTACGAAATGCTGGGGAAGCAGAAGACACAACGACATCAGCTTAAAAGAAAGAACAATGGAAATTATAACGAGGAGAAAAGTACATACCAATAGAAACAGGGTGACACTTGGTCTGCGGGTCTCGTAGCATGATATAGCGCACATGATCTCTCACTTTTATTAATAAACACCATGAATGTGAGAGTACATTTCCACAACCACGCAATCCGATGTACCTGCTGAGGAAAACAGAACGAATGTCCAATTACGAAATGCTGGGGAAGCAGAAGACACAACGACATCAGCTTAAAAGAAAGAACAATGGAAATTATAACGAGGAGAAAAGTACATACCAATAGAAACAGGATGACACTTGGTCTGCGGGTCTCGTAGCATGATATAGCGCACATGATCTCTCACTTTTATTAATAAACACCATGAATGTGAGAGTACATTTCCACAACCTTGCAATCCGATGTACCTGCTGAGGAAAACAGAACGAATGTCCAATTACAAAATGCTGGGGAAGCAGAAGACACAACGACATCAGCTTAAAAGAAAGAACAATGGAAATTATAACGAGGAGAAAAGTACATACCAATAGAAACAGGGTGACACTTGGTCTGCGGGTCTCATAGCATGATATAGCACACATGATCTCTCACTTTTATTAATAAACACCATGAATGTGAGAGTACATTTCCACAACCACGCAATCCGATGTACCTGCTGAGGAAAACAGAACGAATGTCCAATTACGAAATGCTGGGGAAGCAGAAGACACAACGACATCAGCTTAAAAGAAAGAACAATGGAAATTATAACGAGGAGAAAAGTACATACCAATAGAAACAGGGTGATACTTGGTCTGCGGGTCTCGTAGCATGATATAGCGCACATGATCTCTCACTTTTATTAATAAACACCATGAATGTGAGAGTACATTTCCACAACCACGCAATCCGATGTACCTGCTGAGGAAAACAGAACGAATGTACAATTACGAAATGCTGGGGAAGCAGAAGACACAACGACATCAGCTTAAAAGAAAGAACAATGGAAATTATAACGAGGAGAAAAGTACATACCAATAGAAACAGGGTGACACTTGGTCTGCGGGTCTCGTAGCATGATATAGCGCACATAACCTCTCACTTTTATTAATAAACACCATGAATGTGAGAGTACATATCCACAACCACGCAATCCGATGTACATGCTGAGGAAAACAAAACGAATGTCCAGTTACGAAATGCTGGGGAAGCAGAAGACACAACGACATCAGCTTAAAAGAAAGAACAATGGAAATTATAACGAGGAGAAAAGTACATACCAATAGAAACAGGGTGACACTTGGTCTGCGGGTCTCGTAGCATGATATAGCGCACATGATCTCTCACTTTTATTAATAAACACCATGAATGTGAGAGTACATTTCCACAACCACGCAATCCGATGTACCTGCTGAGGAAAGCAGAACGAATGTCCAATTACGAAATGCTGGGGAAGCAGAAGACACAACGACATCAGCTTAAAAGAAAGAACAATGGAAATTATAACGAGGAGAAAAGTACATACCAATAGAAACAGGGTGACACTTGGTCTGCGGGTCTCGTAGCATGATATAGCGCACATGATCTCTCACTTTTATTAATAAACACCATGAATGTGAGAGTACATTTCCACAACCACGCAATCCGATGTACCTGCTGAGGAAAACAGAACGAATGTCCAATTACAAAATGCTGGGGAAGCAAAAGACACAACGACATCAGCTTAAAAGAAAGAACAATGGAAATTATAACGAGGAGAAAAGTACATACCAATAGAAACAGGGTGACACTTGGTCTGCGGGTCTCGTAGCATGATATAGCGCACATGATCTCTCACTTTTATTAATAAACACCATGAATGTGAGAGTACATTTCCACAACCACGCAATCCGATGTACCTGCTGAGGAAAACAGAACGAATGTCCAGTTACGAAATGCTGGGGAAGCAGAAGACACAACGACATCAGCTTAAAAGAAATAACAATGGAAATTATAACGAGGAGAAAAGTACATACCAATAGAAACAGGGTGACACTTGGTCTGCGGGTCTCGTAGCATGATATAGCGCACATGATCTCTCACTTTTATTAATAAACACCATGAATGTGAGAGTACATTTCCACAACCACGCAATCCGTTGTACCTGCTGAGAAAATCAGAACGAATGTCCAATTACGAAATGCTGGGGAAGCAGAAGACACAACGACATCAGCTTAAAGGAAAGAACAATGGAAATTATAACGAGGAGAAAAGTACATACCAATAGAAACAGGGTGACACTTGGTCTGCGGGTCTCGTAGCATGATATAGCGCACATGATCTCTCACTTTTATTAATAAACACCATGAATATCAGAGTACATTTCCACAACCACGCAATCCGATGTACCTGCTGAGGAAAACAGAACGAATGTCCAATTACAAAATGCTGGGGTAGCAGAAGACACAACGACATCAGCTTAAAAGAAAGAACAATGGAAATTATAACGAGGAGAAAAGTACATACCAATAGAAACAGGGTGACACTTGGTCTGCGGGTCTCGTAGCATGATATAGCGCACATGATCTCTCACTTTTATTAATAAACACCACGAATATCAGAGTACATTTCCACAACCACGCAATCCGATGTACCTGCTGAGGAAAACAGAACGAATGTCCAATTACAAAATGCTGGGGAAGCAGAAGACACAACGACATCAGCTTAAAAGAAAGAACAATGGAAATTATAACGAGGAGAAAAGTACATACCAATAGAAACAGGGTGACACTTGGTCTGCGGGTCTCGTAGCATGATATAGCGCATATGATCTCTCACTTTTATTAATAAACACCATGAATGTGAGAGTACATTTCCACAACCACGCAATCCGATGTACCTGCTGAGGAAAACAGAACGAATGTCCAATTACGAAATGCTGGGGAAGCAGAAGACACAACGACATCTGCTTAAAAGAAAGAACAATGGAAATTATAACGAGGAGAAAAGTACATACCAATAGAAACAGGATGACACTTGGTCTGCGGGTCTCGTAGCATGATATAGCGCACATGATCTCTCACTTTTATTAATAAACACCATGAATGTGAGAGTACATTTCCACAACCACGCAATCCGATGTACCTGCTGAGGAAAACAGAACGAATGTCCAATTACAAAATGCTGGGGAAGCAGAAGACACAACGACATCAGCTTAAAAGAAAGAACAATGGAAATTATAACGAGGAGAAAAGTACATAAAAATAGAAACAGGGTGACACTTGGTCTGCGGGTCTCGTAGCATGATATAGCACACATGATCTCTCACTTTTATTAATAAACACCATGAATGTGAGAGTACATTTCCACAACCACGCAATCCGATGTACCTGCTGAGGAAAACAGAACGAATGTCCAATTACGAAATGCTGGAGAAGCAGAAGACACAACGACATCAGCTTAAAAGAAAGAACAATGGAAATTATTACGAGGAGAAAAGTACATACCAATAGAAACAGGGTGACACTTGGTCTGCGGGTCTCGTAGCATGATATAGCGCACATGATCTCTCACTTTTATTAATAAACACCATGAATGTGAGAGTACATTTCCACAACCACGCAATCCAATGTACCTGCTGAGGAAAACAGAACGAATGTCCAATTACGAAATGCTGGGGAAGCAGGAGACACAACGACATCAGCTTAAAAGAAAGAACAATGGAAATTATAACGAGGAGAAAAGTACATACCAATAGAAACAGGGTGACACTTGGTCTGCGGGTCTCGTAGCATGATATAGCGCACATGATCTCTCACTTTTATTAATAAACACCATGAATGTGAGAGTACATTTCCACAACCACGCAATCCGATGTACCTGCTGAGGAAAACAGAACGAATGTCCAATTACAAAATGCTGGGGAAGCAGAAGACACAACGACATCAGCTTAAAAGAAAGAACAAAAGAAAATTATAACGAGGAGAAAAGTACATACCAATAGAAACAGGGTGACACTTGGTCTGCGGGTCTCGTAGCATGATATAGCGCACATGATCTCTCACTTTTATTAATAAACACCATGAATGTGAGAGTACATTTCCACAACCACGCAATCCAATGTACCTGCTGAGGAAAACAGAACGAATGTCCAATTACGAAATGCTGGGGAAGCAGGAGACACAACGACATCAGCTTAAAAGAAAGAACAATGGAAATTATAACGAGGAGAAAAGTACATACCAATAGAAACAGGGTGACACTTGGTCTGCGGGTCTCGTAGCATGATATAGCGCACATGATCTCTCACTTTTATTAATAAACACCATGAATGTGAGAGTACATTTCCACAACCACGCAATCCGATGTACCTGCTGAGGAAAACAGAACGAATGTCCAATTACAAAATGCTGGGGAAGCAGAAGACACAACGACATCAGCTTAAAAGAAAGAACAAAAGAAAATTATAACGAGGAGAAAAGTACATACCAATAGAAACAGGGTGACACTTGGTCTGCGGGTCTCGTAGCATGATATAGCGCACATGATCTCTCACTTTTATTAATAAACACCATGAATGTGAGAGTACATTTCCACAACCACGCAATCCAATGTACCTGCTGAGGAAAACAGAACGAATGTCCAATTACGATATGCTGGGGAAGCAGGAGACACAACGACATCAGCTTAAAAGAAAGAACAATGGAAATTATAACGAGGAGAAAAGTACATACCAATAGAAACAGGGTGACACTTGGTCTGCGGGTCTCGTAGCATGATATAGCGCACATGATCTCTCACTTTTATTAATAAACACCATGAATGTGAGAGTACATTTCCACAACCACGCAATCCGATGTACCTGCTGAGGAAAACAGAACGAATGTCCAATTACAAAATGCTGGGGAAGCAGAAGACACAACGACATCAGCTTAAAAGAAAGAACAAAAGAAAATTATAACGAGGAGAAAAGTACATACCAATAGAAACAGGGTGACACTTGGTCTGCGGGTCTCGTAGCATGATATAGCGCACATGATCTCTCACTTTTATTAATAAACACCATGAATGTGAGAGTACATTTCCACAACCACGCAATCCAATGTACCTGCTGAGGAAAACAGAACGAATGTCCAATTACGAAATGCTGGGGAAGCAGGAGACACAACGACATCAGCTTAAAAGAAAGAACAATGGAAATTATAACGAGGAGAAAAGTACATACCAATAGAAACAGGGTGACACTTGGTCTGCGGGTCTCGTAGCATGATATAGCGCACATGATCTCTCACTTTTATTAATAAACACCATGAATGTGAGAGTACATTTCCACAACCACGCAATCCGATGTACCTGCTGAGGAAAACAGAACGAATGTCCAATTACAAAATGCTGGGGAAGCAGAAGACACAACGACATCAGCTTAAAAGAAAGAACAAAAGAAAATTATAACGAGGAGAAAAGTACATACCAATAGAAACAGGGTGACACTTGGTCTGCGGGTCTCGTAGCATGATATAGCGCACATGATCTCTCACTTTTATTAATAAACACCATGAATGTGAGAGTACATTTCCACAACCACGCAATCCAATGTACCTGCTGAGGAAAACAGAACGAATGTCCAATTACGAAATGCTGGGGAAGCAGGAGACACAACGACATCAGCTTAAAAGAAAGAACAATGGAAATTATAACGAGGAGAAAAGTACATACCAATAGAAACAGGGTGACACTTGGTCTGCGGGTCTCGTAGCATGATATAGCGCACATGATCTCTCACTTTTATTAATAAACACCATGAATGTGAGAGTACATTTCCACAACCACGCAATCCGATGTACCTGCTGAGGAAAACAGAACGAATGTCCAATTACAAAATGCTGGGGAAGCAGAAGACACAACGACATCAGCTTAAAAGAAAGAACAAAAGAAAATTATAACGAGGAGAAAAGTACATACCAATAGAAACAGGGTGACACTTGGTCTGCGGGTCTCGTAGCATGATATAGCGCACATGATCTCTCACTTTTATTAATAAACACCATGAATGTGAGAGTACATTTCCACAACCACGCAATCCGATGTACCTGCTGAGGAAAACAGAACGAATGTCCAATTACAAAATGCTGGGGAAGCAGAAGACACAACGACATCAGCTTAAAAGAAAGAACAAAAGAAAATTATAACGAGGAGAAAAGTACATACCAATAGAAACAGGGTGACACTTGGTCTGCGGGTCTCGTAGCATGATATAGCGCACATGATCTCTCACTTTTATTAATAAACACCATGAATGTGAGAGTACATTTCCACAACCACGCAATCCGATGTACCTGCTGAGGAAAACAGAACGAATGTCCAATTACAAAATGCTGGGGAAGCAGAAGACACAACGACATCAGCTTAAAAGAAAGAACAAAAGAAAATTATAACGAGGAGAAAAGTACATACCAATAGAAACAGGGTGACACTTGGTCTGCGGGTCTCGTAGCATGATATAGCGCACATGATCTCTCACTTTTATTAATAAACACCATGAATGTGAGAGTACATTTCCACAACCACGCAATCCGATGTACCTGCTGAGGAAAACAGAACGAATGTCCAATTACGAAATGCTGGGGAAGCAGAAGACACAACGACATCAGCTTAAAAGAAAGAACAATGGAAATTATAACGAGGAGAAAAGTACATACCAATAGAAACAGGGTGACACTTGGTCTGCGGGTCTCGTAGCATGATATAGCGCACATGACCTCTCACTTTTATTAATAAACACCATGAATGTGAGAGTACATATCCACAACCACGCAATCCGATGTACCTGCTGAGGAAAACAAAACGAATGTCCCGTTACGAAATGCTGGGGAAGCAGAAGACACAACGACATCAGCTTAAAAGAAAGAACAATGGAAATTATAACGAGGAGAAAAGTACATACCAATAGAAACAGGGTGACACTTGGTCTGCGGGTCTCGTAGCATGATATAGCGCACATGATCTCTCACTTTTATTAATAAACACCATGAATGTGAGAGTACATTTCCACAACCACGCAATCCGATGTACCTGCTGAGGAAAACAGAACGAATGTCCAATTACAAAATGCTGGGGAAGCAGAAGACACAACGACATCAGCTCAAAAGAAAGAACAATGGAAATTATAACGAGGAGAAAAGTACATACCAATAGAAACAGGGTGACACTTGGTCTGCGGGTCTCGTAGCATGATATAGCGCACATGATCTCTCACTTTTATTAATAAACACCATGAATGTGAGAGTACATTTCCACAACCACGCAATCCGATGTACCTGCTGAGGAAAACAGAACGAATGTCCAATTACAAAATGCTGGGGAAGCAAAAGACACAACGACATCAGCTTAAAAGAAAGAACAATGGAAATTATAACGAGGAGAAAAGTACATACCAATAGAAACAGGGTGACACTTGGTCTGCGGGTCTCGTAGCATGATATAGCGCACATGATCTCTCACTTTTATTAATAAACACCATGAATGTGAGAGTACATTTCCACAACCACGCAATCCGATGTACCTGCTGAGGAAAACAGAACGAATGTCCAGTTACGAAATGCTGGGGAAGCAGAAGACACAACGACATCAGCTTAAAAGAAAGAACAATGGAAATTATAACGAGGAGAAAAGTACATACCAATAGAAACAGGGTGACACTTGGTCTGCGGGTCTCGTAGCATGATATAGCGCACATGATCTCTCACTTTTATTAATAAACACCATGAATGTGAGAGTACATTTCCACAACCACGCAATCCGATGTACCTGCTGAGAAAATCAGAACGAATGTCCAATTACGAAACGCTGGGGAAGCAGAAGACACAACGACATCAGCTTAAAGGAAAGAACAATGGAAATTATAACGAGGAGAAAAGTACATACCAATAGAAACAGGGTGACACTTGGTCTGCGGGTCTCGTAGCATGATATAGCGCACATGATCTCTCACTTTTATTAATAAACACCATGAATATCAGAGTACATTTCCACAACCACGCAATCCGATGTACCTGCTGAGGAAAACAGAACGAATGTCCAATTACAAAATGCTGGGGTAGCAGAAGACACAACGACATCAGCTTAAAAGAAAGAACAATGGAAATTATAACGAGGAGAAAAGTACATACCAATAGAAACAGGGTGACACTTGGTCTGCGGGTCTCGTAGCATGATATAGCGCACATGATCTCTCACTTTTATTAATAAACACCATGAATATCAGAGTACATTTCCACAACCACGCAATCCGATGTACCTGCTGAGGAAAACAGAACGAATGTCCAATTACAAAATGCTGGGGAAGCAGAAGACACAACGACATCAGCTTAAAAGAAAGAACAATGGAAATTATAACGAGGAGAAAAGTACATACCAATAGAAACAGGGTGACACTTGGTCTGCGGGTCTCGTAGCATGATATAGCGCATATGATCCCTCACTTTTATTAATAAACACCATGAATGTGAGAGTACATTTCCACAACCACGCAATCCGATGTACCTGCTGAGGAAAACAGAACGAATGTCCAATTACGAAATGCTGGGGAAGCAGAAGACACAACGACATCTGCTTAAAAGAAAGAACAATGGAAATTATAACAAGGAGAAAAGTACATACCAATAGAAACAGGATGACACTTGGTCTGCGGGTCTCGTAGCATGATATAGCGCACATGATCTCTCACTTTTATTAATAAACACCATGAATGTGAGAGTACATTTCCACAACCACGCAATCCGATGTACCTGCTGAGGAAAACAGAACGAATGTCCAATTACGAAATGCTGGGGAAGCAGGAGACACAACGACATCAGCTTAAAAGAAAGAACAATGGAAATTATAACGAGGAGAAAAGTACATACCAATAGAAACAGGGTGACACTTGGTCTGCGGGTCTCGTAGCATGATATAGCGCACATGATCTCTCACTTTTATTAATAAACACCATGAATGTGAGAGTACATTTCCACAACCACGCAATCCGATGTACCTGCTGAGGAAAACAGAACGAATGTCCAATTACAAAATGCTGGGGAAGCAGAAGACACAACGACATCAGCTTAAAAGAAAGAACAAAAGAAAATTATAACGAGGAGAAAAGTACATACCAATAGAAACAGGGTGACACTTGGTCTGCGGGTCTCGTAGCATGATATAGCGCACATGATCTCTCACTTTTATTAATAAACACCATGAATGTGAGAGTACATTTCCACAACCACGCAATCCGATGTACCTGCTGAGGAAAACAGAACGAATGTCCAATTACAAAATGCTGGGGAAGCAGAAGACACAACGACATCAGCTTAAAAGAAAGAACAAAAGAAAATTATAACGAGGAGAAAAGTACATACCAATAGAAACAGGGTGACACTTGGTCTGCGGGTCTCGTAGCATGATATAGCGCACATGATCTCTCACTTTTATTAATAAACACCATGAATGTGAGAGTACATTTCCACAACCACGCAATCCGATGTACCTGCTGAGGAAAACAGAACGAATGTCCAATTACGAAATGCTGGGGAAGCAGAAGACACAACGACATCAGCTTAAAAGAAAGAACAATGGAAATTATAACGAGGAGAAAAGTACATACCAATAGAAACAGGGTGACACTTGGTCTGCGGGTCTCGTAGCATGATATAGCGCACATGATCTCTCACTTTTATTAATAAACACCATGAATGTGAGAGTACATTTCCACAACCACGCAATCCGATGTACCTGCTGAGGAAAACAGAACGAATGTCCATATACGAAATGCTGGGGAAGCAGAAGACACAACGACATCAGCTTAAAAGAAAGAACAATGGAAATTATAACGAGGAGAAAAGTACATACCAATAGAAACAGGGTGACACTTGGTCTGCGGGTCTCGTAGCATGATATAGCGCACATGATCTCTCACTTTTATTAATAAACACCACGAATATCAGAGTACATTTCCACAACCACGCAATCCTATGTACCTGCTGAGGAAAACAAAACGAATGTCCAATTACAAAATGCTGGGGTAGCAGAAGACACAACGACATCAGCTTAAAAGAAAGAACAATGGAAATTATAACGAGGAGAAAAGTACATACCAATAGAAACAGGGTGACACTTGGTCTGCGGGTCTCGTAGCATGATATAGCGCACATGATCTCTCACTTTTATTAATAAACACCATGAATATCAGAGTACATTTCCACAACCACGCAATCCGATGTACCTGCTGAGGAAAACAGAACGAATGTCCAATTACAAAATGCTGGGGAAGCAGAAGACACAACGACATCAGCTTAAAAGAAAGAACAATGGAAATTATAACGAGGAGAAAAGTACATACCAATAGAAACAGGGTGACACTTGGTCTGCGGGTCTCGTAGCATGATATAGCGCACATGATCTCTCACTTTTATTAATAAACACCATGAATATCAGAGTACATTTCCACAACCACGCAATCCGATGTACCTGCTGAGGAAAACAGAACGAATGTCCAATTACAAAATGCTGGCTAAGCAGAAGACACAACGACATCAGCTTAAAAGAAAGAACAATGGAAATTATAACGAGGAGAAAAGTACATACCAATAGAAACAGGGTGACACTTGGTCTCCGGGTCTCGTAGCATGATATAGCGCACATGATCTCTCACTTTTATTAATAAACACCATGAATGTGAGAGTACATTTTCACAACCACGCAATCCGATGTACCTGCTGAGGAAAACAGAACGAATGTCCAATTACGAAATGCTGGGGAAGCAGAAGACACAACGACATCAGCTTAAAAGAAAGAACAATGGAAATTATAACGAGGAGAAAAGTACATACCAATAGAAACAGGGTGACACTTGGTCTGCGGGTCTCGTAGCATGATATAGCGCACATGATCTCTCACTTTTATTAATAAACACCATGAATGTGAGAGTACATATCCACAACCACGCAATCCGATGTACCTGCTGAGGAAAACAGAACGAATGTCCAGTTACGAAATGCTGGGGAAGCAGAAGACACAACGACATCAGCTTAAAAGAAAGAACAATGGAAATTATAACGAGGAGAAAAGTACATACCATATAGAAACAGGGTGACACTTGGTCTGCGGGTCTCGTAGCATGATATAGCGCACATGATCTCTCACTTTTATTAATAAACACCATGAATGTGAGAGTACATTTCCACAACCACGCAATCCGATGTACCTGCTGAGGAAAACAGAACGAATGTCCAATTACAAAATGCTGGGGTAGCAGAAGATACAACGACATCAGCTTAAAAGAAAGAACAATGGAAACTATAACGAGGAGAAAAGTACATACCAATAGAAACAGGGTGACACTTGGTCTGCGGGTCTCGTAGCATGATATAGCGCACATGATCTCTCACTTTTATTAATAAACACCATGAATGTGAGAGTACATTTCCACAACCTTGCAATCCGATGTACCTGCTGAGGAAAACAGAACGAATGTCCAATTACGAAATGCTGGGGAAGCAGAAGACACAACGACATCAGCTTAAAAGAAAGAACAATGGAAATTATAACGAGGAGAAAAGTACATACCAATAGAAACAGGGTGACACTTGGTCTGCGGGTCTCGTAGCATGATATAGCGCACATGATCTCTCACTTTTAATAATTAACACCATGAATGTGAGAGTACATTTCCACAACCACGCAATCCCATGTACCTGCTGAGGAAAACAGAACGAATGTCCAATTACGAAATGCTGGGGAAGCAGAAGACACAACGACATCAGCTTAAAAAAAAGAACAATGGAAATTATAACGAGGAGAAAAGTACATACCAATAGAAACAGGATGACACTTGGTCTGCGGGTCTCGTAGCATGATATAGCGCACATGATCTCTCACTTTTATTAATAAACACCATGAATGTGAGAGTACATTTCCACAACCACGCAATCCGATGTACCTGCTGAGGAAAACAGAACGAATGTCCAATTACGAAATGCTGGGGAAGCAGAAGACACAACGACATCAGCTTAAAAGAAAGAACAATGGAAATAATAACGAGGAGAAAAGTACATACCAATAGAAACAGGGTAACACTTGGTCTGCGGGTCTCGTAGCATGATATAGCGCACATGATCTCTCACTTTTATTAATAAACACCATGAATGTGAGAGTACATATCCACAACCACGCAATCCGATGTACCTGCTGAGGAAAACAGAACGAATGTCCAGTTACGAAATGCTGGGGAAGCAGAAGACACAACGACATCAGCTTAAAAGAAAGAACAATGGAAATTATAACGACGAGAAAAGTACATACCATATAGAAACAGGGTGACACTTGGTCTGCGGGTCTCGTAGCATGATATAGCGCACATGATCTCTCACTTTTATTAATAAACACCATGAATGTGAGAGTACATTTCCACAACCACGCAATCCGATGTACCTGCTGAGGAAAACAGAACGAATGTCCAATTACGAAATGCTGGGGAAGCAGAAGACACAACGACATCAGCTTAAAAGAAAGAACAATGGAAATTATAACGAGGAGAAAAGTACATACCAATAGAAACAGGGTGACACTTGGTCTGCGGGTCTCGTAGCATGATATAGCGCACATGATCTCTCACTTTTATTAATAAACACCATGAATATCAGAGTACATTTCCACAACCACGCAATCCGATGTACCTGCTGAGGAAAACAGAACGAATGTCCAATTACAAAATGCTGGGGTAGCAGAAGATACAACGACATCAGCTTAAAAGAAAGAACAATGGAAATTATAACGAGGAGAAAAGTACATACCAATAGAAACAGGGTGACACTTGGTCTGCGGGTCTCGTAGCATGATATAGCGCACATGATCTCTCACTTTTATTAATAAACACCATGAATGTGAGAGTACATTTCCACAACCACGCAATCCGATGTACCTGCTGAGGAAAACAGAACGAATGTCCAATTACGAAATGCTGGGGAAGCAGAAGACACAACGACATCAGCTTAAAAGAAAGAACAATGGAAATTATAACGAGGAGAAAAGTACATACCAATAGAAACAGGGTGACACTTGGTCTGCGGGTCTCGTAGCATGATATAGCGCACATGATCTCTCACTTTTATTAATAAACACCATGAATGTGAGAGTACATTTCCACAACCGCGCAATCCGATGTACCTGCTGAGGAAAACAGAACGAATGTCCAATTACGAAATGCTGGGGAAGCAGAAGACACAACGACATCAGCTTAAAAGAAAGAACAATGGAAATTATAACGAGGAGAAAAGTACATACCAATAGAAACAGGATGACACTTGGTCTGCGGGTCTCGTAGCATGATATAGCGCACATGATCTCTCACTTTTATTAATAAACACCATGAATGTGAGAGTACATTTCCACAACCACGCAATCCGATGTACCTGCTGAGGAAAACAGAACGAATGTCCAATTACAAAATGCTGGGGAAGCAGAAGACACAACGACATCAGCTTAAAAGAAAGAACAATGGAAATTATAATGAGGAGAAAAGTACATACCAATAGAAACAGGGTGACACTTGGTCTGCGGGTCTCGTAGCATGATATAGCACACATGATCTCTCACTTTTATTAATAAACACCATGAATGTGAGAGTACATTTCCACAACCACGCAATCCGATGTACCTGCTGAGGAAAACAGAACGAATGTCCAATTACGAAATGCTGGAGAAGCAGAAGACACAACGACATCAGCTTAAAAGAAAGAACAATGGAAATTATAACGAGGAGAAAAGTACATACCAATAGAAACAGGGTGACACTTGGTCTGCGGGTCTCGTAGCATGATATAGCGCACATGATCTCTCACTTTTACTAATAAACACCATGAATGTGAGAGTACATATCCACAACCACGCAATCCGATGTACCTGCTGAGGAAAACAGAACGAATGTCCAGTTACGATATGCTGGGGAAGCAGAAGACACAACGACATCAGCTTAAAAGAAAGAACAATGGAAATTATAACGAGGAGAAAAGTACATACCATATAGAAACAGGGTGACACTTGGTCTGCGGGTCTCGTAGCATGATATAGCGCACATGATCTCTCACTTTTATTAATAAACACCATGAATGTGAGAGTACATTTCCACAACCACGCAATCCGATGTACCTGCTGAGGAAAACAGAACGAATGTCCAATTACGAAATGCTGGGGAAGCAGAAGACACAACGACATCAGCTTAAAAGAAAGAACAATGGAAATTATAACGAGGAGAAAAGTACATACCAATAGAAACAGGGTGACACTTGGTCTGCGGGTCTCGTAGCATGATATAGCGCACATGATCTCTCACTTTTATTAATAAACACCATGAATATCAGAGTACATTTCCACAACCACGCAATCCGATGTACCTGCTGAGGAAAACAGAACGAATGTCCAATTACAAAATGCTGGGGTAGCAGAAGACACAACGACATCAGCTTAAAAGAAAGAACAATGGAAATTATAACGAGGAGAAAAGTACATACCAATAGAAACAGGGTGACACTTGGTCTGCGGGTCTCGTAGCATGATATAGCGCACATGATCTCTCACTTTTATTAATAAACACCATGAATGTGAGAGTACATTTCCACAACCACGCAATCCGATGTACCTGCTGAGGAAAACAGAACGAATGTCCAATTACGAAATGCTGGGGAAGCAGAAGACACAACGACATCAGGTTAAAAGAAAGAACAATGCAAATTATAACGAGGAGAAAAGTACATACCAATAGAAACAGGATGACACTTGGTCTGCGGGTCTCGTAGCATGATATAGCGCACATGATCTCTCACTTTTATTAATAAACACCATGAATGTGAGAGTACATTTCCACAACCACGCAATCCGATGTACCTGCTGAGGAAAACAGAACGAATGTCCAATTACAAAATGCTGGGGAAGCAGAAGACACAACGACATCAGCTTAAAAGAAAGAACAATGGAAATTATAACGAGGAGAAAAGTACATACCAATAGAAACAGGGTGACACTTGGTCTGCGGGTCTCGTAGCATGATATGGCACACATGATCTCTCACTTTTATTAATAAACACCATGAATGTGAGAGTACATTTCCACAACCACGCAATTCGATGTACCTGCTGAGGAAAACAGAACGAATGTCCAATTACGAAATGCTGGAGAAGCAGAAGACACAACGACATCAGCTTAAAAGAAAGAACAATGGAAATTATAACGAGGAGAAAAGTACATACCAATAGAAACAGAGTGACACTTGGTCTGCGGGTCTCGTAGCATGATATAGCGCACATGATCTCTCACTTTTATTAATAAACACCATGAATGTGAGAGTACATTTCCACAACCACGCAATCCGATGTACCTGCTGAGAAAATCAGAACGAATGTCCAATTACGAAATGCTGGGGAAGCAGAAGACACAACGACATCAGCTTAAAAGAAAGAACAATGGAAATTATAACGAGGAGAAAAGTACATACCAATAGAAACAGGGTGACACTTGGTCTGCGGGTCTCGTAGCATGATATAGCGCACATGATCTCTAACTTTTATTAATAAACACCATGAATATCAGAGTACATTTCCACAACCACGAAATCCGATGTACCTGCTGAGGAAAACAGAACGAATGTCCAATTACAAAATGCTGGGGTAGCAGAAGACACAACGATATCAGCTTAAAAGAAAGAACAATGGAAATTATAACGAGGAGAAAAGTACATACCAATAGAAACAGGGTGACACTTGGTCTGCGGGTCTCGTAGCATGATATAGCGCACATGATCTCTCACTTTTATTAATAAACACCATGAATGTGAGAGTACATTTCCACAACCACGCAATCCGATGTACCTGCTGAGAAAATCAGAACGAATGTCCAATTACGAAATGCTGGGGAAGCAGAAGACACAACGACATCAGCTTAAAAGAAAGAACAATGGAAATTATAACGAGGAGAAAAGTACATACCAATAGAAACAGGGTGACACTTGGTCTGCGGGTCTCGTAGCATGATATAGCGCACATGATCTCTCACTTTTATTAATAAACACCATGAATATCAGAGTACATTTCCACAACCACGCAATCCGATGTACCTGCTGAGGAAAACAGAACGAATGTCCAATTACAAAATGCTGGGGAAGCAGAAAACACAACGACATCAGCTTAAAAAAAAGAACAATGGAAATTATAACGAGGAGAAAAGTACATACCAATAGAAACAGGGTGACACTTGGTCTGCGGGTCTCGTAGCATGATATAGCACACATGATCTCTCACTTTTATTAATAAACACCATGAATGTGAGAGTACATTTCCACAACCACGCAATCCGATGTACCTGCTGAGGAAAACAGAACGAATGTCCAATTACGTAATGCTGGAGAAGCAGAAGACACAACGACATCAGCTTAAAAGAAAGAACAATGGAAATTATAACGAGGAGAAAAGTACATACCAATAGAAACAGGGTGACACTTGGTCTGCGGGTCTCGTAGCATGATATAGCGCACATGATCTCTCACTTTTATTAATAAACACCATGAATGTGAGAGTACATTTCCACAACCACGCAATCCGATGTACCTGCTGAGGAAAACAGAACGAATGTCCAATTACGAAATGCTGGGGAAGCAGGAGACACAACGACATCAGCTTAAAAGAAAGAACAATGGAAATTATAACGAGGAGAAAAGTACATACCAATAGAAACAGGGTGACACTTGGTCTGCGGGTCTCGTAGCATGATATAGCGCACATGATCTCTCACTTTTATTAATAAACACCATGAATGTGAGAGTACATTTCCACAACCACGCAATCCGATGTACCTGCTGAGGAAAACAGAACGAATGTCCAATTACGAAATGCTGGGGAAGCAGAAGACACAACGACATCAGCTTAAAAGAAAGAACAATGGAAATTATAACGAGGAGAAAAGTACATACCAATAGAAACAGGGTGACACTTGGTCTGCGGGTCTCGTAGCATGATATAGCGCACATGATCTCTCACTTTTATTAATAAACACCATGAATGTGAGAGTACATTTCCACAACCACGCAATCCGATGTACCTGCTGAGGAAAACAGAACGAATGTCCAATTACAAAATGCTGGGGAAGCAGAAGACACAACGACATCAGCTTAAAAGAAAGAACAATGGAAATTATAACGAGGAGAAAAGTACATACCAATAGAAACAGGGTGACACTTGGTCTGCGGGTCTCGTAGCATGATATAGCGCACATGATCTCTCACTTTTATTAATAAACACCATGAATATCAGAGTACATTTCCACAACCACGCAATCCGATGTACCTGCTGAGGAAAACAGAACGAATGTCCAATTTCAAAATGCTGGGGAAGCAGAAGACACAACGACATCAGCTTAAAAGAAAGAACAATGGAAATTATAACGAGGAGAAAAGTACATACCAATAGAAACAGGGTGACACTTGGTCTGCGGGTCTCGTAGCATGATATAGCGCACATGATCTCTCACTTTTATTAATAAACACCATGAATGTGAGAGTACATTTCCACAACCACGCAATCCGATGTACCTGCTGAGGAAAACAGAACGAATGTCCAATTACGAAATGCTGGGGAAGCAGAAGACACAACGACATCAGCTTAAAAGAAAGAACAATGGAAATTATAACGAGGAGAAAAGTACATACCAATAGAAACAGGGTGACACTTGGTCTGCGGGTCTCGTAGCATGATATAGCGCACATGATCTCTCACTTTTATTAATAAACACCATGAATGTGAGAGTACATTTCCACAACCACGCAATCCGATGTACCTGCTGAGGAAAACAGAACGAATGTCCAATTACGAAATGCTGGGGAAGCAGAAGACACAACGACATCAGCTTAAAAGAAAGAACAATGGAAATTATAACGAGGAGAAAAGTACATACCAATAGAAACAGGGTGACACTTGGTCTGCGGGTCTCGTAGCATGATATAGCGCACATGATCTCTCACTTTTATTAATAAACACCATGAATGTGAGAGTACATTTCCACAACCACGCAATCCGATGTACCTGCTGAGGAAAACAGAACGAATGTCCAATTACGAAATGCTGGGGAAGCAGAAGACACAACGACATCAGCTTAAAAGAAAGAACAATGGAAATTATAACGAGGAGAAAAGTACATACCAATAGAAACAGGGTGACACTTGGTCTGCGGGTCTCGTAGCATGATATAGCGCACATGATCTGTCACTTTTATTAATAAACACCATGAATATCAGAGTACATTTCCACAACCACGCAATCCGATGTACCTGCTGAGGAAAACAGAATGAATGTCCAATTACAAGATGCTGGGGTAGCAGAAGACACAACGACATCAGCTTAAAAGAAAGAACAATGGAAATTATAACGAGGAGAAAAGTACATACCAATAGAAACAGGGTGTCACTTGGTCTGCGGGTCTCGTAGCATGATATAGCGCACATGATCTCTCACTTTTATTAATAAACACCATGAATGTGAGAGTACATTTCCACAACCACGCAATCCGATGTACCTGCTGAGGAAAACAGAACGAATGTCCAATTACGAAATGCTGGGGAAGCAGAAGACACAACGACATCAGCTTAAAAGAAAGAACAATGGAAATTATAACGAGGAGAAAAGTACATACCAATAGAAACAGGGTGACACTTGGTCTGCGGGTCTCGTAGCATGATATAGCGCACATGATCTCTCACTTTTATTAATAAACACCATGAATGTGAGAGTACATTTCCACAACCACACAATCCGATGTACCTGCTGAGGAAAACAGAACGAATGTCCAGATACGAAATGCTGGGGAAGCAGAAGACACAACGACATCAGCTTAAAAGAAAGAACAATGGAAATTATAACGAGGAGAAAAGTACATACCAATAGAAACAGGGTGACACTTGGTCTGCGGGTCTCGTAGCATGATATAGCGCACATGATCTCTCACTTTTATTAATAAACACCATGAATGTGAGAGTACATTTCCACAACCACGCAATCCGATGTACCTGCTGAGGAAAACAGAACGAATGTCCAATTACGAAATGCTGGGGAAGCAGAAGACACAACGACATCAGCTTAAAAGAAAGAACAATGGAAATTATAACGAGGAGAAAAGTACATACCAATAGAAACAGGATGACACTTGGTCTGCGGGTCTCGTAGCATGATATAGCGAACATGATCTCTCACTTTTATTAATAAACACCATGAATGTGAGAGTACATTTCCACAACCACGCAATCCGATGTACCTGCTGAGGAAAACAGAACAAATGTCCAATTACAAAATGCTGGGGAAGCAGAAGACACAACGACATCAGCTTAAAAGAAAGAACAATGGAAATTATAACGAGGAGAAAAGTACATACCAATAGAAACAGGGTGACACTTGGTCTGCGGGTCTCGTAGCATGATATAGCGCACATGATCTCTCACTTTTATTAATAAACACCATGAATGTGAGAGTACATTTCCACAACCACGCAATCCGATGTACCTGCTGAGGGAAACAGAACGAATGTCCAATTACAAAATGCTGGGGAAGCAGAAGACACAACGACATCAGCTTAAAAGAAAGAACAATGGAAATTATAACGAGGAGAAAAGTACATACCAATAGAAACAGGGTGACACTTGGTCTGCGGGTCTCGTAGCATGATATAGCGCACATGACCTCTCACTTTTATTAATAAACACCATGAATGTGAGAGTACATTTCCACAACCACGCAATCCGATGTACCTGCTGAGGAAAACAGAACGAATGTCCAGTTACGAAATGCTGGGGAAGCAGAAGACACAACGACATCAGCTTAAAAGAAAGAACAATGGAAATTATAACGAGGAGAAAAGTACATACCAATAGAAACAGGGTGACACTTGGTCTGCGGGTCTCGTAGCATGATATAGCGCACATGATCTCTCACTTTTATTAATAAACACTATGAATGTAAGAGTACATTTCCACAACCACGCAATCCGATGTACCTGCTGAGGAAAACAGAACGAATGTCCAATTACGAAATGCTGGGGAAGCAGAAGACACAACGACATCAGCTTAAAAGAAAGAACAATGGAAATTATAACGAGGAGAAAAGTACATACCAATAGAAACAGGGTGACACTTGGTCTGCGGGTCTCGTAGCATGATATAGCGCACATGATCTCTCACTTTTATTAATAAACACCATGAATGTGAGAGTACATTTCCACAACCACGCAATCCGATGTACCTGCTGAGGAAAACAGAACGAATGTCCAATTACGAAATGCTGGGGAAGCAGAAGACACAACGACATCAGCTTAAAAGAAAGAACAATGGAAATTATAACGAGGAGAAAAGTACATACCAATAGAAACAGGGTGACACTTGGTCTGCGGGTCTCGTAGCATGATATAGCGCACATGATCTCTCACTTTTATTAATAAACACCATGAATGTGAGAGTACATTTCCACAACCACGCAATCTGATGTACCTGCTGAGGAAAACAGAACGAATGTCCAATTACGAAATGCTGGGGAAGCAGAAGACACAACGACATCAGCTTAAAAGAAAGAACAATGGAAATTATAACGAGGAGAAAAGTACATACCAATAGAAACAGGGTGACACTTGGTCTGCGGGTCTCGTAGCATGATATAGCGCACATGATCTCTCACTTTTATTAATAAACACCATGAATGTGAGAGTACATTTCCACAACCACGCAATCCGATGTACCTGCTGAGGAAAACAGAACGAATGTCCAATTACAAAATGCTGGGGAAGCAGAAGACACAACGACATCAGCTTAAAAGAAAGAACAATGGCAATTATAACGAGGAGAAAAGTACATACCAATAGAAACAGGGTGACACTTGGTCTGCGGGTCTCGTAGCATGATATAGCACACATGATCTCTCACTTTTATTAATAAACACCATGAATGTGAGAGTACATTTCCACAACCACGCAATCCGATGTACCTGCTGAGGAAAACAGAGCGAATGTCCAATTACGAAATGCTGGAGAAGCAGAAGACACAACGACATCAGCTTAAAAGAAAGAACAATGGAAATTATAACGAGGAGAATAGTACATACCAATAGAAACAGGGTGACACTTGGTCTGCGGGTCTCGTAGCATGATATAGCGCACATGATCTCTCACTTTTATTAATAAACACCATGAATGTGAGAGTACATTTCCACAACCACGCAATCCGATGTACCTGCTGAGGAAAACAGGACGAATGTCCAATTACGAAATGCTGGGGAAGCAGGAGACACAACGACATCAGCTTAAAAGAAAGAACAATGGAAATTATAACGAGGAGAAAAGTACATACCAATAGAAACAGGGTGACACTTGGTCTGCGGGTCTCGTAGCATGATATAGCGCACATGATCTCTCACTTTTATTAATAAACACCATGAATGTGAGAGTACATTTCCACAACCACGCAATCCGATGTACCTGCTGAGGAAAACAGAACGAATGTCCAATTACGAAACGCTGGGGAAGCAGAAGACACAACGACATCAGCTTAAAAGAAAGAACAATGGAAATTATAACGAGGAGAAAAGTACATACCAATAGAAACAGGGTGACACTTGGTCTGCGGGTCTCGTAGCATGATATAGCGCACATGATCTCTCACTTTTATTAATAAACACCATGAATGTGAGAGTACATTTCCACAACCACGCAATCCGATGTACCTGCTGAGGAAAACAGAACGAATGTCCAATTACAAAATGCTGGGGAAGCAGAAGACACAACGACATCAGCTTAAAAGAAAGAACAATGGAAATTATAACGAGGAGAAAAGTACATACCAATAGAAACAGGGTGACACTTGGTCTGCGGGTCTCGTAGCATGATATAGCGCACATGGTCTCTCACTTTTATTAATAAACACCATGAATATCAGAGTACATTTCCACTACCACGCAATCCGATGTACCTGCTGAGGAAAACAGAACGAATGTCCAATTTCAAAATGCTGGGGAAGCAGAAGACACAACGACATCAGCTTAAAAGAAAGAACAATGGAAATTATAACGAGGAGAAAAGTACATACCAATAGAAACAGGGTGACACTTGGTCTGCGGGTCTCGTAGCATGATATAGCGCACATGATCTCTCACTTTTATTAATAAACACCATGAATGTGAGAGTACATTTCCACAACCTTGCAATCCGATGTACCTGCTGAGGAAAACAGAACGAATGTCCAATTACGAAATGCTGGGGAAGCAGAAGACACAACGACATCAGCTTAAAAGAAAGAACAATGGAAATTATAACGAGGAGAAAAGTACATACCAATAGAAACAGGGTGACACTTGGTCTGCGGGTCTCGTAGCATGATATAGCGCACATGATCTCTCACTTTTATTAATAAACACCATGAATGTGAGAGTACATTTCCACAACCACGCAATCCGATGTACCTGCTGAGGAAAACAGAACGAATGTCCAATTACGAAATGCTGGGGTAGCAGAAGACACAACGACATCAGCTTAAAAGAAAGAACAATGGAAATTATAACGAGGAGGAAAGTACATACCAATAGAAACAGGGTGACACTTGGTCTGCGGGTCTCGTAGCATGATATAGCGCACATGATCTCTCACTTTTATTAATAAACACCATGAATGTGAGAGTACATATCCACAACCACGCAATCCGATGTACCTGCTGAGGAAAACAGAACGAATGTCCAGTTACGAAATGCTGGGGAAGCAGAAGACACAACGACATCAGCTTAAAAGAAAGAACAATGGAAATTATAACGAGGAGAAAAGTACATACCAATAGAAACAGGGTGACACTTGGTCTGCGGGTCTCGTAGCATGATATAGCGCACATGATCTCTCACTTTTATTAATAAACACCATGAATGTGAGAGTACATTTCCACAACCACGCAATCCGATGTACCTGCTGAGGAAAACAGAACGAATGTCCAATTACGAAATGCTGGGGAAGCAGAAGACACAACGACATCAGCTTAAAAGAAAGAACAATGGAAATTATAACGAGGAGAAAAGTACATACCAATAGAAACAGGGTGACACTTGGTCTGCGGGTCTCGTAGCATGATATAGCGCACATGATCTCTCACTTTTATTAATAAACACCATGAATATCAGAGTACATTTCCACAACCACGCAATCCGATGTACCTGCTGAGGAAAACAGAACGAATGTCCAATTACAAAATGCTGGGGTAGCAGAAGACACAACGACATCAGCTTAAAAGAAAGAACAATGGAAATTATAACGAGGAGAAAAGTACATACCAATAGAAACAGGGTGACACTTGGTCTGCGGGTGTCGTAGCATGATATAGCGCACATGATCTCTCACTTTTATTAATAAACACCATGAATGTGAGAGTACATTTCCACAACCACGCAATCCGATGTACCTGCTGAGGAAAACAGAACGAATGTCCAATTACGAAATGCTGGGGAAGCAGAAGACACAACGACATCAGCTTAAAAGAAAGAACAATGGAAATTATAACGAGGAGAAAAGTACATACCAATAGAAACAGGGTGACACTTGGTCTGCGGGTCTCGTAGCATGATATAGCGCACATGATCTCTCACTTTTATTAATAAACACGATGAATGTGAGAGTACATTTCCACAACCACGCAATCCGATGTACCTGCTGAGGAAAACAGAACGAATGTCCAGATACGAAATGCTGGGGAAGAAGAAGACACAATGACATCAGCTTAAAAGAAAGAACAATGGAAATTATAACGAGGAGAAAAGTACATACCAATAGAAACAGGGTGACACTTGGTCTGCGGGTCTCGTAGCATGATATAGCGCACATGATCTCTCACTTTTATTAATAAACACCATGAATGTGAGAGTACATTTCCACAACCACGCAATCCGATGTACCTGCTGAGGAAAACAGAACGAATGTCCAATTACGAAATGCTAGGGAAGCAGAAGACACAACGACATCACCTTAAAAGAAAGAACAATGGAAATTATAACGAGGAGAAAAGTACATACCAATTGAAACAGGATGACACTTGGTCTGCGGGTCTCGTAGCATGATATAGCGAACATGATCTCTCACTTTTATTAATAAACACCATGAATGTGAGAGTACATTTCCACAACCACGCAATCCGATGTACCTGCTGAGGAAAACAGAACAAATGTCCAATTACAAAATGCTGGGGAAGCAGAAGACACAACGACATCAGCTTAAAAGAAAGAACAATGGAAATTATAACGAGGAGAAAAGTACATACCAATAGAAACAGGGTGACACTTGGTCTGCGGGTCTCGTAGCATGATATAGCACACATGATCTCTCACTTTTATTAATAAACACCATGAATGTGAGAGTACATTTCCACAACCACGCAATCCGATGTACCTGCTGAGGAAAACAGAACGAATGTCCAATTACGAAATGCTGGAGAAGCAGAAGACACAACGACATCAGCTTAAAAGAAAGAACAATGGAAATTATAACGAGGAGAAAAGTACATACCAATAGAAACAGGGTGACACTTGGTCTGCGGGTGTCGTAGCATGATATAGCGCACATGATCTCTCACTTTTATTAATAAACACCATGAATGTGAGAGTACATTTCCACAACCACACAATCCGATGTACCTGCTGAGGAAAACAGAACGAATGTCCAATTACGAAATGCTGGGGAAGCAGAAGACACAACGACATCAGCTTAAAAGAAAGAACAATGGAAATTATAACGAGGAGAAAAGTACATACCAATAGAAACAGGGTGACACTTGGTCTGCGGGTCTCGTAGCATGATATAGCGCACATGATCTCTCACTTTTATTAATAAACACGATGAATGTGAGAGTACATTTCCACAACCACGCAATCCGATGTACCTGCTGAGGAAAACAGAACGAATGTCCAGATACGAAATGCTGGGGAAGCAGAAGACACAACGACATCAGCTTAAAAGAAAGAACAATGGAAATTATAACGAGGAGAAAAGTACATACCAATAGAAACAGGGTGACACTTGGTCTGCGGGTCTCGTAGCATGATATAGCGCACATGATCTCTCACTTTTATTAATAAACACCATGAATGTGAGAGTACATATCCACAACCACGCAATCCGATGTACCTGCTGAGGAAAACAGAACGAATGTCCAGTTACGAAATGCTGGGGAAGCAGAAGACACAACGACATCAGCTTAAAAGAAAGAACAATGGAAATTATAACGAGGAGAAAAGTACATACCATATAGAAACAGGGTGACACTTGGTCTGCGGGTCTCGTAGCATGATATAGCGCACATGATCTCTCACTTTTATTAATAAACACCATGAATGTGAGAGTACATTTCCACAACCACGCAATCCGATGTACCTGCTGAGGAAAACAGAACGAATGTCCAATTACAAAATGCTGGGGTAGCAGAAGATACAACGACATCAGCTTAAAAGAAAGAACAATGGAAACTATAACGAGGAGAAAAGTACATACCAATAGAAACAGGGTGACACTTGGTCTGCGGGTCTCGTAGCATGATATAGCGCACATGATCTCTCACTTTTATTAATAAACACCATGAATGTGAGAGTACATTTCCACAACCTTGCAATCCGATGTACCTGCTGAGGAAAACAGAACGAATGTCCAATTATGAAATGCTGGGGAAGCAGAAGACACAACGACATCAGCTTAAAAGAAAGAACAATGGAAATTATAACGAGGAGAAAAGTACATACCAATAGAAACAGGGTGACACTTGGTCTGCGGGTCTCGTAGCATGATATAGCGCACATGATCTCTCACTTTTAATAATTAACACCATGAATGTGAGAGTACATTTCCACAACCACGCAATCCCATGTACCTGCTGAGGAAAACAGAACGAATGTCCAATTACGAAATGCTGGGGAAGCAGAAGACACAACGACATCAGCTTAAAAAAAAGAACAATGGAAATTATAACGAGGAGAAAAGTACATACCAATAGAAACAGGATGACACTTGGTCTGCGGGTCTCGTAGCATGATATAGCGCACATGATCTCTCACTTTTATTAATAAACACCATGAATGTGAGAGTACATTTCCACAACCACGCAATCCGATGTACCTGCTGAGGAAAACAGAACGAATGTCCAATTACGAAATGCTACGGAAGCAGAAGACACAACGACATCAGCTTAAAAGAAAGAACAATGGAAATAATAACGAGGAGAAAAGTACATACCAATAGAAACAGGGTAACACTTGGTCTGCGGGTCTCGTAGCATGATATAGCGCACATGATCTCTCACTTTTATTAATAAACACCATGAATGTGAGAGTACATATCCACAACCACGCAATCCGATGTACCTGCTGAGGAAAACAGAACGAATGTCCAGTTACGAAATGCTGGGGAAGCAGAAGACACAACGACATCAGCTTAAAAGAAAGAACAATGGAAATTATAACGACGAGAAAAGTACATACCATATAGAAACAGGGTGACACTTGGTCTGCGGGTCTCGTAGCATGATATAGCGCACATGATCTCTCACTTTTATTAATAAACACCATGAATGTGAGAGTACATTTCCACAACCACGCAATCCGATGTACCTGCTGAGGAAAACAGAACGAATGTCCAATTACGAAATGCTGGGGAAGCAGAAGACACAACGACATCAGCTTAAAAGAAAGAACAATGGAAATTATAACGAGGAGAAAAGTACATACCAATAGAAACAGTGTGACACTTGGTCTGCGGGTCTCGTAGCATGATATAGCGCACATGATCTCTCACTTTTATTAATAAACACCATGAATATCAGAGTACATTTCCACAACCACGCAATCCGATGTACCTGCTGAGGAAAACAGAACGAATGTCCAATTACAAAATGCTGGGGTAGCAGAAGATACAACGACATCAGCTTAAAAGAAAGAACAATGGAAATTATAACGAGGAGAAAAGTACATACCAATAGAAACAGGGTGACACTTGGTCTGCGGGTCTCGTAGCATGATATAGCGCACATGATCTCTCACTTTTATTAATAAACACCATGAATGTGAGAGTACATTTCCACAACCACGCAATCCGATGTACCTGCTGAGGAAAACAGAACGAATGTCCAATTACGAAATGCTGCGGAAGCAGAAGACACAACGACATCAGCTTAAAAGAAAGAACAATGGAAATTATAACGAGGAGAAAAGTACATACCAATAGAAACAGGGTGACACTTGGTCTGCGGGTCTCGTAGCATGATATAGCGCACATGATCTCTCACTTTTATTAATAAACACCATGAATGTGAGAGTACATTTCCACAACCGCGCAATCCGATGTACCTGCTGAGGAAAACAGAACGAATGTCCAATTACGAAATGCTGGGGAAGCAGAAGACACAACGACATCAGCTTAAAAGAAAGAACAATGCAAATTATAACGAGGAGAAAAGTACATACCAATAGAAACAGGGTGACACTTGGTCTGCGGGTCTCGTAGCATGATATAGCGCACATGATCTCTCACTTTTATTAATAAACACCATGAATGTGAGAGTACATTTCCACAACCACGCAATCCGATGTACCTGCTGAGGAAAACAGAACGAATGTCCAATTACAAAATGCTGGGGAAGCAGAAGACACAACGAGATCAGCTTAAAAGAAAGAACAATGGAAATTATAATGAGGAGAAAAGTACATACCAATAGAAACAGGGTGACACTTGGTCTGCGGGTCTCGTAGCATGATATAGCACACATGATCTCTCACTTTTATTAATAAACACCATGAATGTGAGAGTACATTTCCACAACCACGCAATCCGATGTACCTGCTGAGGAAAACAGAACGAATGTCCAATTACGAAATGCTGGAGAAGCAGAAGACACAACGACATCAGCTTAAAAGAAAGAACAATGGAAATTATAACGAGGAGAAAAGTACATACCAATAGAAACAGGGTGACACTTGGTCTGCGGGTCTCGTAGCCTGATATAGCGCACATGATCTCTCACTTTTATTAATAAACACCATGAATGTGAGAGTACATATCCACAACCACGCAATCCGATGTACCTGCTGAGGAAAACAGAACGAATGTCCAGTTACGAAATGCTGGGGAAGCAGAAGACACAACGACATCAGCTTAAAAGAAAGAACAATGGAAATTATAACGAGGAGAAAAGTACATACCATATAGAAACAGGGTGACACTTGGTCTGCGGGTCTCGTAGCATGATATAGCGCACATGATCTCTCACTTTTATTAATAAACACCATGAATGTGAGAGTACATTTCCACAACCACGCAATCCGATGTACCTGCTGAGGAAAACAGAACGAATGTCCAATTACGAAATGCTGGGGAAGCAGAAGACACAACGACATCAGCTTAAAAGAAAGAACAATGGAAATTATAACGAGGAGAAAAGTACATACCAATAGAAACAGGGTGACACTTGGTCTGCGTGTCTCGTAGCATGATATAGCGCACATGATCTCTCACTTTTATTAATAAACACCATGAATATCAGAGTACATTTCCACAACCACGCAATCCGATGTACCTGCTGAGGAAAACAGAACGAATGTCCAATTACAAAATGCTGGGGTAGCAGAAGACACAACGACATCAGCTTAAAAGAAAGAACAATGGAAATTATAACGAGGAGAAAAGTACATACCAATAGAAACAGGGTGACACTTGGTCTGCGGGTCTCGTAGCATGATATAGCGCACATGATCTCTCACTTTTATTAATAAACACCATGAATGTGAGAGTACATTTCCACAACCACGCAGTCCGATGTACCTGCTGAGGAAAACAGAACGAATGTCCAATTACGAAATGCTGGGGAAGCAGAAGACACAACGACATCAGCTTAAAAGAAAGAACAATGCAAATTATAACGAGGAGAAAAGTACATACCAATAGAAACAGGATGACACTTGGTCTGCGGGTCTCGTAGCATGATATAGCGCACATGATCTCTCACTTTTATTAATAAACACCATGAATGTGAGAGTACATTTCCACAACCACGCAATCCGATGTACCTGCTGAGGAAAACAGAACGAATGTCCAATTACAAAATGCTGGGGAAGCAGAAGACACAACGACATCAGCTTAAAAGAAAGAACAATGGAAATTATAACGAGGAGAAAAGTACATACCAATAGAAACAGGGTGACACTTGGTCTGCGGGTCACGTAGCATGATATAGCACACATGATCTCTCACTTTTATTAATAAACACCATGAATGTGAGAGTACATTTCCACAACCACGCAATTCGATGTACCTGCTGAGGAAAACAGAACGAATGTCCAATTACGAAATGCTGGAGAAGCAGAAGACACAACGACATCAGCTTAAAAGAAAGAACAATGGAAATTATAACGAGGAGAAAAGTACATACCAATAGAAACAGAGTGACACTTGGTCTGCGGGTCTCGTAGCATGATATAGCGCACATGATCTCTCACTTTTATTAATAAACACCATGAATGTGAGAGTACATTTCCACAACCACGCAATCCGATGTACCTGCTGAGAAAATCAGAACGAATGTCCAATTACGAAATGCTGGGGAAGCAGAAGACACAACGACATCAGCTTAAAAGAAAGAACAATGGAAATTATAACGAGGAGAAAAGTACATACCAATAGAAACAGGGTGACACTTGGTCTGCGGGTCTCGTAGCATGATATAGCGCACATGATCTCTCACTTTTATTAATAAACACCATGAATATCAGAGTACATTTCCACAACCACGAAATCCGATGTACCTGCTGAGGAAAACAGAACGAATGTCCAATTACAAAATGCTGGGGTAGCAGAAGACACAACGATATCAGCTTAAAAGAAAGAACAATGGAAATTATAACGAGGAGAAAAGTACATACCAATAGAAACAGGGTGACACTTGGTCTGCGGGTCTCGTAGCATGATATAGCGCACATGATCTCTCACTTTTATTAATAAACACCATGAATGTGAGAGTACATTTCCACAACCACGCAATCCGATGTACCTGCTGAGAAAATCAGAACGAATGTCCAATTACGAAATGCTGGGGAAGCAGAAGACACAACGACATCAGCTTAAAAGAAAGAAAAATGGAAATTATAACGAGGAGAAAAGTACATACCAATAGAAACAGGGTGACACTTGGTCTGCGGGTCTCGTAGCATGATATAGCGCACATGATCTCTCACTTTTATTAATAAACACCATGAATATCAGAGTACATTTCCACAACCACGCAATCCGATGTACCTGCTGAGGAAAACAGAACGAATGTCCAATTACAAAATGCTGGGGAAGCAGAAGACACAACGACATCAGCTTAAAAAAAAAAACAATGGAAATTATAACGAGGAGAAAAGTACATACCAATAGAAACAGGGAGACACTTGGTCTGCGGGTCTCGTAGCATGATATAGCACACATGATCTCTCACTTTTATTAATAAACACCATGAATGTGAGAGTACATTTCCACAACCACGCAATCCGATGTACCTGCTGAGGAAAACAGAACGAATGTCCAATTACGTAATGCTGGAGAAGCAGAAGACACAACGACATCAGCTTAAAAGAAAGAACAATGGAAATTATAACGAGGAGAAAAGTACATACCAATAGAAACAGGGTGACACTTGGTCTGCGGGTCTCGTAGCATGATATAGCGCACATGATCTCTCACTTTTATTAATAAACACCATGAATGTGAGAGTACATTTCCACAACCACGCAATCCGATGTACCTGCTGAGGAAAACAGAACGAATGTCCAATTACGAAATGCTGGGGAAGCAGGAGACACAACGACATCAGCTTAAAAGAAAGAACAATGGAAATTATAACGAGGAGAAAAGTACATACCAATAGAAACAGGGTGACACTTGGTCTGCGGGTCTCGTAGCATGATATAGCGCACATGATCTCTCACTTTTATTAATAAACACCATGAATGTGAGAGTACATTTCCACAACCACGCAATCCGATGTACCTGCTGAGGAAAACAGAACGAATGTCCAATTACGAAACGCTGGGGAAGCAGAAGACACAACGACATCAGCTTAAAAGAAAGAACAATGGAAATTATAACGAGGAGAAAAGTACATACCAATAGAAACAGGGTGACACTTGGTCTGCGGGTCTCGTAGCATGATATAGCGCACATGATCTCTCACTTTTATTAATAAACACCATGAATGTGAGAGTACATTTCCACAACCACGCAATCCGATGTACCTGCTGAGGAAAACAGAACGAATGTCCAATTACAAAATGCTGGGGAAGCAGAAGACACAACGACATCAGCTTAAAAGAAAGAACAATGGAAATTATAACGAGGAGAAAAGTACATACCAATAGAAACAGGGTGACACTTGGTCTGCGGGTCTCGTAGCATGATATAGCGCACATGATCTCTCACTTTTATTAATAAACACCATGAATATCAGAGTACATTTCCACAACCACGCAATCCGATGTACCTGCTGAGGAAAACAGAACGAATGTCCAATTTCAAAATGCTGGGGAAGCAGAAGACACAACGACATCAGCTTAAAAGAAAGAACAATGGAAATTATAACGAGGAGAAAAGTACATACCAATAGAAACAGGGTGACACTTGGTCTGCGGGTCTCGTAGCATGATATAGCGCACATGATCTCTCACTTTTATTAATAAACACCATGAATGTGAGAGTACATTTCCACAACCTTGCAATCCGATGTACCTGCTGAGGAAAACAGAACGAATGTCCAATTACGAAATGCTGGGGAAGCAGAAGACACAACGACATCAGCTTAAAAGAAAGAACAATGGAAATTATAACGAGGAGAAAAGTACATACCAATAGAAACAGGGTGACACTTGGTCTGCGGGTCTCGTAGCATGATATAGCGCACATGATCTCTCACTTTTATTAATAAACACCATGAATGTGAGAGTACATATCCACAACCACGCAATCCGATGTACCTGCTGAGGAAAACAGAACGAATGTCCAGTTACGAAATGCTGGGGAAGCAGAAGACACAACGACATCAGCTTAAAAGAAAGAACAATGGAAATTATAACGAGGAGAAAAGTACATACCAATAGAAACAGGGTGACACTTGGTCTGCGGGTCTCGTAGCATGATATAGCGCACATGATCTCTCACTTTTATTAATAAACACCATGAATGTGAGAGTACATTTCCACAACCACGCAATCCGATGTACCTGCTGAGGAAAACAGAACGAATGTCCAATTACGAAATGCTGGGGAAGCAGAAGACACAACGACATCAGCTTAAAAGAAAGAACAATGGAAATTATAACGAGGAGAAAAGTACATACCAATAGAAACAGGGTGACACTTGGTCTGCGGGTCTCGTAGCATGATATAGCGCACATGATCTCTCACTTTTATTAATAAACACCATGAATGTGAGAGTACATTTCCACAACCACGCAATCCGATGTACCTGCTGAGGAAAACAGAACGAATGTCCAGATACGAAATGCTGGGGAAGCAGAAGACACAACGACATCAGCTTAAAAGAAAGAACAATGGAAATTATAACGAGGAGAAAAGTACATACCAATAGAAACAGGGTGACACTTGGTGTGCGGGTCTCGTAGCATGATATAGCGCACATGATCTCTCACTTTTATTAATAAACACCATGAATGTGAGAGTACATTTCCACAACCACGCAATCCGATGTACCTGCTGAGGAAAACAGAACGAATGTCCAATTACGAAATGCTGGGGAAGCAGAAGACACAACGACATCAGCTTAAAAGAAAGAACAATGGAAATTATAACGAGGAGAAAAGTACATACCAATAGAAACAGGATGACACTTGGTCTGCGGGTCTCGTAGCATGATACAGCGAACATGATCTCTCACTTTTATTAATAAACACCATGAATGTGAGAGTACATTTCCACAACCACGCAATCCGATGTACCTGCTGAGGAAAACAGAACAAATGTCCAATTACAAAATGCTGGGGAAGCAGAAGACACAACGACATCAGCTTAAAAGAAAGAACAATGGAAATTATAACGAGGAGAAAAGTACATACCAATAGAAACAGGGTGACACTTGGTCTGCGGGTCTCGTAGCATGATATAGCGCACATTATCTATCACTTTTATTAATAAACACCATGAATGTGAGAGTACATTTCCACAACCACGCAATCCGATGTACCTGCTGAGGAAAACAGAACGAATGTCCAATTACGAAATGCTGGAGAAGCAGAAGACACAACGACATCAGCTTAAAAGAAAGAACAATGGAAATTATAACGAGGAGAAAAGTACATACCAATAGAAACAGGGTGACACTTGGTCTGCGGGTCTCGTAGCATGATATAGCGCACATGATCTCTCACTTTTATTAATAAACACCATGAATGTGAGAGAACATTTCCACAACCACGCAATCCGATGTACCTGCTGAGGAAAACAGAACGAATGTCCAATTACGAAATGCTGGGGAAGCAGGAGACACAACGACATCAGCTTAAAAGAAAGAACAATGGAAATTATAACGAGGAGAAAAGTACATACCAATAGAAACAGGGTGACACTTGGTCTGCGTGTCTCGTAGCATGTTATAGCGCACATGATCTCTCAATTTTATTAATAAACACCATGAATGTGAGAGTACATTTCCACAACCACGCAATCCGATGTACCTGCTGAGGAAAACAGAACGAATGTCCAATTACGAATTGCTGGGGAAGCAGAAGACACAACGACATCAGCTTAAAAGAAAGAACAATGGAAATTATAACGAGGAGAAAAGTACATACCAATAGAAACAGGGTGACACTTGGTCTGCGGGTCTCGTAGCATGATATAGCGCACATGATCTCTCACTTTTATTAATAAACACCATGAATGTGAGAGTACATTTCCACAACCACGCAATCCGATGTACCTGCTGAGGAAAACAGAACGAATGTCCAGTTACGAAATGCTGGGGAAGCAGAAGACACAACGACATCAGCTTAAAAGAAAGAACAATGGAAATTATAACGAGGAGAAAAGTACATACCAATAGAAACAGGGTGACACTTGGTCTGCGGGTCTCGTAGCATGATATAGCGCACATGATCTCTCACTTTTATTAATAAACACCATGAATGTGAGAGTACATTTCCACAACCACGCAATCCGATGTACCTGCTGAGGAAAACAGAACGAATGTCCAATTACGAAATGCTGGGGAAGCAGAAGACACAACGACATCAGCTTAAAAGAAAGAACAATGGAAATTATAACGAGGAGAAAAGTACATACCAATAGAAACAGGGTGACACTTGGTCTGCGGGTCTCGTAGCATGATATAGCGCACATGATCTCTCACTTTTATTAATAAACACCATGAATGTGAGAGTACATTTCCACAACCACGCAATCCGATGTACCTGCTGAGGGAAACAGAACGAATGTCCAATTACAAAATGCTGGGGAAGCAGAAGACACAACGACATCAGCTTAAAAGAAAGAACAATGGAAATTATAACGAGGAGAAAAGTACATACCAATAGAAACAGGGTGACACTTGGTCTGCGGGTCTCGTAGCATGATATAGCGCACATGATCTCTCACTTTTATTAATAAACACTATGAATGTAAGAGTACATTTCCACAACCACGCAATCCGATGTACCTGCTGAGGAAAACAGAACGAATGTCCAATTACGAAACGCTGGGGAAGCAGAAGACACAACGACATCAGCTTAAAAGAAAGAACAATGGAAATTATAACGAGGAGAAAAGTACATACCAATAGAAACAGGGTGACACTTGGTCTGCGGGTCTCGTAGCATGATATAGCGCACATGATCTCTCACTTTTATTAACAAACACCATGAATGTAAGAGTACATTTCCACAACCACGCAATCCGATGTACCTGCTGAGGAAAACAGAACGAATGTCCAATTACAAAATGCTGGGGAAGCAGAAGACACAAAGACATCAGCTTAAAAGAAAGAACAATGGAAATTATAACGAGGAGAAAAGTACATACCAATAGAAACAGGGTGACACTTGGTCTGCGGGTCTCGTAGCATGATATAGCGCACATGATCTCTCACTTTTATTAATAAACACCATGAATGTGAGAGTACATTTCCACAACCACGCAATCCGATGTACCTGCTGAGGAAAACAGAACGAATGTCCAATTACGAAATGCTGGGGAAGCAGAAGACACAACGACATCAGCTTAAAAGAAAGAACAATGGAAATTATAACGAGGAGAAAAGTACATACCAATAGAAACAGGGTGACACTTGGTCTGCGGGTCTCGTAGCATGATATAGCGCACATGACCTCTCACTTTTATTAATAAACACCATGAATGTGAGAGTACATTTCCACAACCACGCAATCCGATGTACCTGCTGAGGAAAACAGAACGAATGTCCAGTTACGAAATGCTGGGGAAGCAGAAGACACAACGACATCAGCTTAAAAGAAAGAACAATGGAAATTATAACGAGGAGAAAAGTACATACCAATAGAAACAGGGTGACACTTGGTCTGCGGGTCTCGTAGCATGATATAGCGCACATGATCTCTCACTTTTATTAATAAACACTATGAATGTAAGAGTACATTTCCACAACCACGCAATCCGATGTACCTGCTGAGGAAAACAGAACGAATGTCCAATTACGAAATGCTGGGGAAGCAGAAGACACAACGACATCAGCTTAAAAGAAAGAACAATGGAAATTATAACGAGGAGAAAAGTACATACCAATAGAAACAGGGTGACACTTGGTCTGCGGGTCTCGTAGCATGATATAGCGCACATGATCTCTCACTTTTATTAACAAACACCATGAATGTAAGAGTACATTTCCACAACCACGCAATCCGATGTACCTGCTGAGGAAAACAGAACGAATGTCCAATTACAAAATGCTGGGGAAGCAGAAGACACAAAGACATCAGCTTAAAAGAAAGAACAATGGAAATTATAACGAGGAGAAAAGTACATACCAATAGAAACAGGGTGACACTTGGTCTGCGGGTCTCGTAGCATGATATAGCGCACATGATCTCTCACTTTTATTAATAAACACCATGAATGTGAGAGTACATTTCCACAACCACGCAATCCGATGTACCTGCTGAGGAAAACAGAACGAATGTCCAATTACGAAATGCTTAGGAAGCAGAAGACACAACGACATCAGCTTAAAAGAAAGAACAATGGAAATTATAACGAGGAGAAAAGTACATACCAATAGAAACAGGGTGACACTTGGTCTGCGGGTCTCGTAGCATGATATAGCGCACATGATCTCTCACTTTTATTAATAAACACCATGAATGTGAGAGTACATTTCCACAACCACGCAATCTGATGTACCTGCTGAGGAAAACAGAACGAATGTCCAATTACGAAATGCTGGGGAAGCAGAAGACACAACGACATCAGCTTAAAAGAAAGAACAATGGAAATTATAACGAGGAGAAAAGTACATACCAATAGAAACAGGGTGACACTTGGTCTGCGGGTCTCGTAGCATGATATAGCGCACATGATCTCTCACTTTTATTAATAAACACCATGAATGTGAGAGTACATTTCCACAACCACGCAATCCGATGTACCTGCTGAGGAAAACAGAACGAATGTCCAATTACAAAATGCTGGGGAAGCAGAAGACACAACGACATCAGCTTAAAAGAAAGAACAATGGCAATTATAACGAGGAGAAAAGTACATACCAATAGAAACAGGGTGACACTTGGTCTGCGGGTCTCGTAGCATGATATAGCACACATGATCTCTCACTTTTATTAATAAACACCATGAATGTGAGAGTACATTTCCACAACCACGCAATCCGATGTACCTGCTGAGGAAAACAGAGCGAATGTCCAATTACGAAACGCTGGGGAAGCAGAAGACACAACGACATCAGCTTAAAAGAAAGAACAATGGAAATTATAACGAGGAGAATAGTACATACCAATAGAAACAGGGTGACACTTGGTCTGCGGGTCTCGTAGCATGATATAGCGCACATGATCTCTCACTTTTATTAATAAACACCATGAATGTGAGAGTACATTTCCACAACCACGCAATCCGATGTACCTGCTGAGGAAAACAGGACGAATGTCCAATTACGAAATGCTGGGGAAGCAGGAGACACAACGACATCAGCTTAAAAGAAAGAACAATGGAAATTATAACGAGGAGAAAAGTACATACCAATAGAAACAGGGTGACACTTGGTCTGCGGGTCTCGTAGCATGATATAGCGCACATGATCTCTCACTTTTATTAATAAACACCATGAATGTGAGAGTACATTTCCACAACCACGCAATCCGATGTACCTGCTGAGGAAAACAGAACGAATGTCCAATTACGAAACGCTGGGGAAGCAGAAGACACAACGACATCAGCTTAAAAGAAAGAACAATGGAAATTATAACGAGGACAAAAGTACATACCAATAGAAACAGGGTGACACTTGGTCTGCGGGTCTCGTAGCATGATATAGCGCACATGATCTCTCACTTTTATTAATAAACACCATGAATGTGAGAGTACATTTCCACAACCACGCAATCCGATGTACCTGCTGAGGAAAACAGAACGAATGTCCAATTACAAAATGCTGGGGAAGCAGAAGACACAACGACATCAGCTTAAAAGAAAGAACAATGGAAATTATAACGAGGAGAAAAGTACATACCAATAGAAACAGGGTGACACTTGGTCTGCGGGTCTCGTAGCATGATATAGCGCACATGATCTCTCACTTTTATTAATAAACACCATGAATATCAGAGTACATTTCCACAACCACGCAATCCGATGTACCTGCTGAGGAAAACAGAACGAATGTCCAATTACGAAATGCTGGGGAAGCAGAAGACACAACGACATCAGCTTAAAAGAAAGAACAATGGAAATTATAACGAGGAGAAAAGTACATACCAATAGAAACAGGGTGACACTTGGTCTGCGGGTCTCGTAGCATGATATAGCGCACATGATCTCTCACTTTTATTAATAAACACCATGAATGTGAGAGTACATTTCCACAACCTTGCAATCCGATGTACCTGCTGAGGAAAACAGAACGAATGTCCAATTACGAAATGCTGGGGAAGCAGAAGACACAACGACATCAGCTTAAAAGAAAGAACAATGGAAATTATAACGAGGAGAAAAGTACATACCAATAGAAACAGGGTGACACTTGGTCTGCGGGTCTCGTAGCATGATATAGCGCACATGATCTCTCACTTTTATTAATAAACACCATGAATGTGAGAGTACATTTCCACAACCACGCAATCCGATGTACCTGCTGAGGAAAACAGAACGAATGTCCAATTACGAAATGCTGGGGTAGCAGAAGACACAACGACATCAGCTTAAAAGAAAGAACAATGGAAATTATAACGAGGAGGAAAGTACATACCTATAGAAACAGGGTGACACTTGGTCTGCGGGTCTCGTAGCATGATATAGCGCACATGATCTCTCACTTTTATTAATAAACACCATGAATGTGAGAGTACATATCCACAACCACGCAATCCGATGTACCTGCTGAGGAAAACAGAACGAATGTCCAGTTACGAAATGCTGGGGAAGCAGAAGACACAACGACATCAGCTTAAAAGAAAGAACAATGGAAATTATAACGACGAGAAAAGTACATACCAATAGAAACAGGGTGACACTTGGTCTGCGGGTCTCGTAGCATGATATAGCGCACATGATCTCTCACTTTTATTAATAAACACAATGAATGTGAGAGTACATTTCCACAACCACGCAATCCGATGTACCTACTGAGGAAAACAGAACGAATGTCCAATTACGAAATGCTGGGGAAGCAGAAGACACAACGACATCAGCTTAAAAGAAAGAACAATGGAAATTATAACGAGGAGAAAAGTACATACCAATAGAAACAGGGTGACACTTGGTCTGCGGGTCTCGTAGCATGATATAGCGCACATGATCTCTCACTTTTATTAATAAACACCATGAATATCAGAGTACATTTCCACAACCACGCAATCCGATGTACCTGCTGAGGAAAACAGAACGAATGTCCAATTACAAAATGCTGGGGTAGCAGAAGACACAACGACATCAGCTTAAAAGAAAGAACAATGGAAATTATAACGAGGAGAAAAGTACATACCAATAGAAACAGGGTGACACTTGGTCTGCGGGTGTCGTAGCATGATATAGCGCACATGATCTCTCACTTTTATTAATAAACACCATGAATGTGAGAGTACATTTCCACAACCACGCAATCCGATGTACCTGCTGAGGAAAACAGAACGAATGTCCAATTACGAAATGCTGGGGAAGCAGAAGACACAACGACATCAGCTTAAAAGAAAGAACAATGGAAATTATAACGAGGAGAAAAGTACATACCAATAGAAACAGGGTGACACTTGGTCTGCGGGTCTCGTAGCATGATATAGCGCACATGATCTCTCACTTTTATTAATAAACACGATGAATGTGAGAGTACATTTCCACAACCACGCAATCCGATGTACCTGCTGAGGAAAACAGAACGAATGTCCAGATACGAAATGCTGGGGAAGAAGAAGACACAACGACATCAGCTTAAAAGAAAGAACAATGGAAATTATAACGAGGAGAAAAGTACATACCAATAGAAACTGGGTGACACTTGGTCTGCGGGTCTCGTAGCATGATATAGCGCACATGATCTCTCACTTTTATTAATAAACACCATGAATGTGAGAGTACATTTCCACAACCACGCAATCCGATGTACCTGCTGAGGAAAACAGAACGAATGTCCAATTACGAAATGCTAGGGAAGCAGAAGACACAACGACATCAGCTTAAAAGAAAGAACAATGGAAATTATAACGAGGAGAAAAGTACATACCAATTGAAACAGGATGACACTTGGTCTGCGGGTCTCGTAGCATGATATAGCGAACATGATCTCTCACTTTTATTAATAAACACCATGAATGTGAGAGTACATTTCCACAACCACGCAATCCGATGTACCTGCTGAGGAAAACAGAACAAATGTCCAATTACAAAATGCTGGGGAAGCAGAAGACACAACGACATCAGCTTAAAAGAAAGAACAATGGAAATTATAACGAGGAGAAAAGTACATACCAATAGAAACAGGGTGACACTTGGTCTGCGGGTCTCGTAGCATGATATAGCACACATGATCTCTCACTTTTATTAATAAACACGATGAATGTGAGAGTACATTTCCACAACCACGCAATCCGATGTACCTGCTGAGGAAAACAGAACGAATGTCCAGATACGAAATGCTGGGGAAGCAGAAGACACAACGACATCAGCTTAAAAGAAAGAACAATGGAAATTATAACGAGGAGAAAAGTACATACCAATAGAAACAGGGTGACACTTGGTCTGCGGGTCTCGTAGCATGATATAGCGCACATGATCTCTCACTTTTATTAATAAACACCATGAATGTGAGAGTACATTTCCACAACCACGCAATCCGATGTACCTGCTGAGGAAAACAGAACGAATGTCCAATTACGAAATGCTAGGGAAGCAGAAGACACAACGACATCAGCTTAAAAGAAAGAACAATGGAAATTATAACGAGGAGAAAAGTACATACCAATTGAAACAGGATGACACTTACTCTGCGGGTCTCGTAGCATGATATAGCGAACATGATCTCTCACTTTTATTAATAAACACCATGAATGTGAGAGTACATTTCCACAACCACGCAATCCGATGTACCTGCTGAGGAAAACAGAACGAATGTCCAATTACAAAATGCTGGGGAAGCAGAAGACACAACGACATCAGCTTAAAAGAAAGAACAATGGAAATTATTACGAGGAGAAAAGTACATACCAATAGAAACAGGGTGACACTTGGTCTGCGGGTCTCGTAGCATGATATAGCGCACATGATCTCTCACTTTTATTAATAAACACCATGAATGTGAGAGTACATTTCCACAACCACGCAATCCGATGTACCTGCTGAGGAAAACAGAACGAATGTCCAATTACAAAATGCTGGGGAAACAGAAGACACAACGACATCAGCTTAAAAGAAAGAACAATGGAAATTATAACGAGGAGAAAAGTACATACCAATAGAAACAGGGTGACACTTGGTCTGCGGGCCTCGTAGCATGATATAGCGCACATGACCTTTCACTTTTATTAATAAACACCACGAATGAGAGAGTACATTTCCACAACCACGCAATCCGATGTACCTGCTGAGGAAAACAGAACGAATGTCCAGTTACGAAATGCTGGGGAAGCAGAAGACACAACGACATCAGCTTAAAAGAAAGAACAATGGAAATTATAACGAGGAGAAAAGTACATACCAATAGAAACAGGGTGACACTTGGTCTGCGGGTCTCGTAGCATGATATAGCGCACATGATCTCTCACTTTTATTAATAAACACCATGAATGTAAGAGTACATTTCCACAACCACGCAATCCGATGTACCTGCTGAGGAAAACAGAACGAATGTCCAATTACGAAATGCTGGGGAAGCAGAAGACACAACGACATCAGCTTCAAAGAAAGAACAATGGAAATTATAACAAGGAGAAAAGTACATACCAATAGAAACAGGGTGACACTTGGTCTGCGGGTCTCGTAGCATGATATAGCGCACATGATCTCTCACTTTTATTAACAAACACCATGAATGTGAGAGTACATTTCCACAACCACGCAATCCGATGTACCTGCTGAGGAAAACAGAACGAATGTCCAATTACAAAATGCTGGGGAAGCAGAAGACACAAAGACATCAGCTTAAAAGAAAGAACAATGGAAATTATAACGAGGAGAAAAGTACATACCAATAGAAACAGGGTGACACTTGGTCTGCGGGTCTCGTAGCATGATATAGCGCACATGATCTCTCACTTTTATTAATAAACACCATGAATGTGAGAGTACATTTCCACAACCACGCAATCCGATGTACCTGCTGAGGAAAACAGAACGAATGTCCAATTACGAAATGCTGGGGAAGCAGAAGACACAACGACATCAGCTTAAAAGAAAGAACAATGGAAATTATAACGAGGAGAAAAGTACATACCAATAGAAACAGGGTGACACTTGGTCTGCGGGTCTCGTAGCATGATATAGCGCACATGATCTCTCACTTTTATTAATAAACACCATGAATGTGAGAGTACATTTCCACAACCACGCAATCCGATGTACCTGCTGAGGAAAACAGAACGAATGTCCAATTACGAAATGCTGGGGAAGCAGAAGACACAACGACATCAGCTTAAAAGAAAGAACAATGGAAATTATAACGAGGAGAAAAGTACATACCAATAGAAACAGGGTGACACTTGGTCTGCGGGTCTCGTAGCATGATATAGCGCACATGATCTCTCACTTTTATTAATAAACACCATGAATGTGAGAGTACATTTCCACAACCACGCAATCCGATGTACCTGCTGAGGAAAACAGAACGAATGTCCAGTTACGAAATGCTGGGGAAGCAGAAGACACAACGACATCAGCTTAAAAGAAAGAACAATGGAAATTATAACGAGGAGAAAAGTACATACCAATAGAAACAGGGTGACACTTGGTCTGTGGGTCTCGTAGCATGATATAGCGCACATGATCTCTCACTTTTATTAATAAACACCATGAATGTGAGAGTACATTTCCACAACCACGCAATCCGATGTACCGGCTGAGGAAAACAGAACGAATGTCCAATTACGAAATGCTGGGGAAGCAGAAGACACAACGACATCAGCTTAAGAGAAAGAACAATGGAAATTATAACGAGGAGAAAAGTACATACCAATAGAAACAGGGTGACACTTGGTCTGCGGGTCTCGTAGCATGATATAGCGCACATGATCTCTCACTTTTATTAATAAACACCATGAATGTGAGAGTACATTTCCACAACCACGCAATCCGATGTACCTGCTGAGGAAAACAGAACGAATGTCCAGTTACAAAATGCTGGGGAAGCAGAAGACACAACGACATCAGCTTAAAAGAAAGAACAATGGAAATTATAACGAGGAGAAAAGTACATACCAATAGAAACAGGGTGACACTTGGTCTGCGGGTCTCGTAGCATGATATAGCGCACATGATCTCTCACTTTTATTAATAAACACCATGAATATCTGAGTACATTTCCACAACCACGCAATCCGATGTACCTGCTGAGGAAAACAGAACGAATGTCCAGATACGAAATGCTGGGGAAGCAGAAGACACAACGACATCAGCTTAAAAGAAAGAACAATGGAAATTATAACGAGGAGAAAAGTACATACCAATAGAAACAGGGTGACACTTGGTCTGCGGGTCTCGTAGCATGATATAGCGCACATGATCTCTCACTTTTATTAATAAACACCATGAATGTGAGAGTACATTTCCACAACCACGCAATCCGATGTACCTGCTGAGGAAAACAGAACGAATGTCCAATTACGAAATGCTAGGGAAGCAGAAGACACAATGACATCAGCTTAAAAGAAAGAACAATGGAAATTATAACGAGGAGAAAAGTACATACCAATTGAAACAGGATGACACTTGGTCTGCGGGTCTCGTAGCATGATATAGCGAACATGATCTCTCACTTTTATTAATAAACACCATGAATGTGAGAGTACATTTCCACAACCACGCAATCCGGTGTACCTGCTGAGGAAAACAGAACAAATGTCCAATTACAAAATGCTGGGGAAGCAGAAGACACAACGACATCAGCTTAAAAGAAAGAACAATGGAAATTATAACGAGGAGAAAAGTACATACCAATAGAAACAGGGTGACACTTGGTCTGCGGGTCTCGTAGCATGATATAGCACACATGATCTCTCACTTTTATTAATAAACACCATGAATGTGAGAGTACATTTCCACAACCACGCAATCCGATGTACCTGCTGAGGAAAACAGAACGAATGTCCAATTACGAAATGCTGGAGAAGCAGAAGACACAACGACATCAGCTTAAAAGAAAGAACAATGGAAATTATAACGAGGAGAAAAGTACATACCAATAGAAACAGGGTGACACTTGGTCTGCGGGTCTCGTAGCATGATATAGCGGACATGATCTCTCACTTTTATTAATAAACACCATGAATGTGAGAGTACATTTCCACAACCACGCAATCCGATGTACCTGCTGAGGAAAACAGAACGAACGTCCAGATACGAAATGCTGGGGACGCAGAAGACACAACGACATCAGCTTAAAAGAAAGAACAATGGAAATTATAACGAGGAGAAAAGTACATACCAATAGAAACAGGGTGACACTTGGTCTGCGGGTCACGTAACATGATATAGCGCACATGATCTCTCACTTTTATTAATAAACACCATGAATGTGACAGTACATTTCCACAACCACGCAATCCGATGTACCTGCTGCGGAAAACAGAACGAATGTCCAATTACGAAATGCTGGGGAAGCAGAAGACACAACGACATCAGCTTAAAAGAAAGAACAATGGAAATTATAACGAGGAGAAAAGTACATACCAATAGAAACAGGGTGACACTTGGTCTGCGGGTCTCGTAGCACGATATAGCGCACATGATCTCTCACTTTTATTAATAAACACCATGAATGTGAGAGTACATTTCCACAACCACGCAATCCGATGTACCTGCTGAGGAAAACAGAACGAATGTCCAATTACGAATTGCTGGGGAAGCAGAACACACAACGACATCAGATTAAAAGAAAGAACAATGGAAATTATAACGAGGAGAAAAGTACATACCAATAGAAACAGGGTGACACTTGGTCTGCGGGTCTCGTAGCATGATATAGCGCACATGATCTCTCACTTTTATTAATAAACACCATGAATGTGAGAGTACATTACCACAACCACGCAATCCGATGTACCTGCTGAGGAAAACAGAACGAATGTCCAGTTACGAAATGCTGGGGAAGCAGAAGACACAACGACATCAGCTTAAAAGAAGGAACAATGGAAATTATAACGAGGAGAAAAGTACATACCAATAGAAACAGGGTGACACTTGGTCTGCGGGTCTCGTAGCATGATATAGCGCACATGATCTCTCACTTTTATTAATAAACACAATGAATGTGAGAGTACATTTCCACAACCACGCAATCCGATGTACCTGCTGAGGAAAACAGAACGAATGTCCAATTACGAAATGCTGGGGAAGCAGAAGACACAACGACATCAGCTTAAAAGAAAGAACAATGGAAATTATAACGAGGAGAAAAGTACATACCAATAGAAACAGGGTGACACTTGGTCTGCGGGTCTCGTAGCATGATATAGCGCACATGATCTCTCACTTTTATTAATAAACACCATGAATGTGAGAGTACATTTCCACAACCACGCAATCCGATGTACCTGCTGAGGAAAACAGAACGAATGTCCAATTACAAAATGCTGGGGAAACAGAAGACACAACGACATCAGCTTAAAAGAAAGAACAATGGAAATTATAATGAGGAGAAAAGTACATACCAATAGAAACAGGGTGACACTTGGTCTGCGGGTCTCGTAGCATGATATAGCGCACATGACCTTTCACTTTTATTAATAAACACCATGAATGAGAGAGTACATTTCCACAACCACGCAATCCGATGTACCTGCTGAGGAAAACAGAACGAATGTCCAGTTACGAAATGCTGGGGAAGCAGAAGACACAACGACATCAGCTTAAAAGAAAGAACAATGGAAATTATAACGAGGAGAAAAGTACATACCAATAGAAACAGGGTGACACTTGGTCTGCGGGTCTCGTAGCATGATATAGCGCACATGATCTCTCACTTTTATTAATAAACACCATGAATGTAAGAGTACATTTCCACAACCACGCAATCCGATGTACCTGCTGAGGAAAACAGAACGAATGTCCAATTACGAAATGCTGGGGAAGCAGAAGACACAACGACATCAGCTTAAAAGAAAGAACAATGGAAATTATAACAAGGAGAAAAGTACATACCAATAGAAACAGGGTGACACTTGGTCTGCGGGTCTCGTAGCATGATATAGCGCACATGATCTCTCACTTTTATTAACAAACACCATGAATGTGAGAGTACATTTCCACAACCACGCAATCCGATGTACCTGCTGAGGAAAACAGAACGAATGTCCAATTACAAAATGCTGGGGAAGCAGAAGACACAAAGACATCAGCTTAAAAGAAAGAACAATGGAAATTATAACGAGGAGAAAAGTACATACCAATAGAAACAGGGTGACACTTGGTCTGCGGGTCTCGTAGCATGATATAGCGCACATGATCTCTCACTTTTATTAATAAACACCATGAATGTGAGAGTACATTTCCACAACCACGCAATCCGATGTACCTGCTGAGGAAAACAGAACGAATGTCCAATTACGAAATGCTGGGGAAGCAGAAGACACAACGACATCAGCTTAAAAGAAAGAACAATGGAAATTATAACGAGGAGAAAAGTACATACCAATAGAAACAGGGTGACACTTGGTCTGCGGGTCTCGTAGCATGATATAGCGCACATGATCTCTCACTTTTATTAATAAACACCATGAATGTGAGAGTACATTTCCACAACCACGCAATCCGATGTACCTGCTGAGGAAAACAGAACGAATGTCCAATTACGAAATGCTGGGGAAGCAGAAGACACAACGACATCAGCTTAAAAGAAAGAACAATGGAAATTATAACGAGGAGAAAAGTACATACCAATAGAAACAGGGTGACACTTGGTCTGCGGGTCTCGTAGCATGATATAGCGCACATGATCTCTCACTTTTATTAATAAACACCATGAATGTGAGAGTACATTTCCACAACCACGCAATCCGATGTACCTGCTGAGGAAAACAGAACGAATGTCCAATTACGAAATGCTGGGGAAGCAGAAGACACAACGACATCAGCTTAAGAGAAAGAACAATGGAAATTATAACGAGGAGAAAAGTACATACCAATAGAAACAGGGTGACACTTGGTCTGCGGGTCTCGTAGCATGATATAGCGCACATGATCTCTCACTTTTATTAATAAACACCATGAATGTGAGAGTACATTTCCACAACCACGCAATCCGATGTACCTGCTGAGGAAAACAGAACGAATGTCCAATTACGAAATGCTGGGGAAGCAGAAGCCACAACGACATCAGCTTAAAAGAAAGAACAATGGAAATTATAACGAGGAGAAAAGTACATACCAATAGAAACAGGGTGACACTTGGTCTGCGGGTCTCGTAGCATGATATAGCGCACATGATCTCTCACTTTTATTAATAAACACCATGAATGTGAGAGTACATTTCCACAACCACGCAATCCGATGTACCTGCTGAGGAAATCAGAACGAATGTCCAATTACGAAATGCTGGGAAGCAGAAGACACAACGACATCAGCTTAAAAGAAAGAACAATGGAAATTATAACGAGGAGAAAAGTACATACCAATAGAAACAGGGTGACACTTGGTGTGCGGGTCTCGTAGCATGATATAGCGCACATGATCTCTCACTTTTATTAATAAACAACATAAATGTGAGAGTACATTTCCACAACCACGCAATCCGATGTACCTGCTGAGGAAAACAGAACGAATGTCCAATTACGAAATGCTGGGGAAGCAGAAGACACAACGACATCAGCTTAAAAGAAAGAACAATGGAAATTATAACAAGGAGAAAAGTACATACCAATAGAAACAGGGTGACACTTGGTCTGCGGATCTCGTAGCATGATACAGCGCACATGATCTCTCACTTTTATTAATAAACACCATGAATGTGAGAGTACATTTCCACAACCACGCAATCCGATGTACCTGCTGAGGAAAACAGAACGAATGTCCAATTACAAAATGCTGGGGAAGCAGAAGACACAATGACATCAGCTTAAAAGAAAGAACAATGGAAATTATAACGAGGAGAAAAGTACATACCAATAGAAACAGGGTGATACTTGGTCTGCGGGTCTCGTAGCATGATATAGCGCACATGATCTCTCACTTTTATTAATAAACACCATGAATGTGAGAGTACATTTCCACAACCACGCAATCCGATGTACCTGCTGAGGAAAACAGAACGAATGTCCAATTACGAAATGCTGGGGAAGCAGAAGACACAACGACATCAGCTTAAAAGAAAGAACAATGGAAATTATAACGAGGAGAAAAGTACATACCAATAGAAACAGGGTGACACTTGGTCTGCGGGTCTCGTAGCATGATATAGCGCACATGATCTCTCACTTTTATTAATAAACACCATGAATGTGAGAGTACATTTCCACAACCACGCAATCCGATGTACCTGCTGAGGAAAGCAGAACGAATGTCCAATTACGAAATGCTGGGGAAGCAGAAGACACAACGACAACAGCTTAAAAGAAAGAACAATGGAAATTATAACGAGGAGAAAAGTACATACCAATAGAAACAGGGTGACACTTGGTCTGCGGGTCTCGTAGCATGATATAGCGCACATGATCTCTCACTTTTATTAATTAACACCATGAATGTGAGAGTACCTTTCCACAACCACGCAATCCGATGTACCTGCTGAGGAAAACAGAACGAATGTCTAATTACGAAATGCTGGGGAAGCAGAAGACACAACGACATCAGCTTAAAAGAAAGAACAATGGAAATTATAACGAGGAGAAAAGTACATACCAATAGAAACAGGGTGACACTTGGGCTGCGGGTCTCGTAGCATGATATAGCGCACATGATCTCTCACTTTTATTAATAAACACCATGAATATCAGAGTACATTTCCACAACCACGCAATCCGATGTACCTGCTGAGGAAAACAGAACGAATGTCCAATTACAAAATGCTGGGGAAGCAGAAGACACAACGACATCAGCTTAAAAGAAAGAACAATGGAAATTATAACGAGGAGAAAAATACATACCAATAGAAACAGGGTGACACTTGGTCTGCGGGTCTCGTAGCATGATATAGCGCACATGATCTCTCACTTTTATTAATAAACACCATGAATGTGAGAGTACATTTCCACAACCACGCAATCCGATGTACCTGCTGAGCAAAACAGAACGAATGTCCAGTTGCGAAATGCTGGGGAAGCAGAAGACACAACGACATCAGCTTAAAAGAAAGAACAATGGAAATTATAAAGAGGAGAAAAGTACATACCAATAGAAACAGGGTGACACTTGGTCTGCGGGTCTCGTAGCATGATATAGCGCACATGATCTCTCACTTTTATTAATAAACACCATGAGTACATTTCCACAACCACGCAATCCGATGTACCTGCTGAGGAAAACAGAACGAATGTCCAATTACAAAATGCTGGGGAAGCAGAAGACACAACGACATCAGCTTAAAAGAAAGAACAATGGAAATTATAACGAGGAGAAAAGTACATACCAATAGAAACAGGGTGACACTTGGTCTGCGGGTCTCGTAGCATGATATAGCGCACATGATCTCTCACATTTATTAATAAACACCATGAATATCAGAGTACATTTCCACAACCACGCAATCGGATGTACCTGCTGAGGAAAACAGAACGAATGTCCAATTACAAAATGCTGGGGAAGCAGAAGACACAACGACATCAGCTTAAAAGAAAGAACAATGGAAATTATAACGAGGAGATAAGTACATACCAATAGAAACAGGGTGACACTTGGTCTGCGGGTCTCGTAGCATGATATAGCGCACATGATCTCTCACTTTTATTAATAAACACCATGAATGTGAGAGTACATTTCCACAACCACGCAATCCGATGTACCTGCTGAGGAAAACAGAACGAATGTCCAATTACAAAATGCTGGGGAAGCAGAAGACACAACGACATCAGCTTAAAAGAAAGAACAATGGAAATTATAACGAGGAGAAAAATACATACCAATAGAAACAGGGTGACACTTGGTCTGCGGGTCTCGTAGCATGATATAGCGCACATGATCTCTCACTTTTATTAATAAACACCATGAATGTGAGAGTACATTTCCACAACCACGCAATCCGATGTACCTGCTGAGGAAAACAGAACGAATGTCCAATTACAAAATGCTGGGGAAGCAGAAGACACAACGACATCAGCTTAAAAGAAAGAATAATGGAAATTATAACGAGGAGAAAAGTACATACCAATAGAAACAGGGTGACACTTGGTCTGCGGGTCTCGTAGCATGATATAGCGCACATGATCTCTCACTTTTATTAATAAACACCATGAATGTGAGAGTACATTTCCACAACCACGCAATCCGATGTACCTGCTGAGGAAAACAGAACGAATGTCCAGTTACGAAATGCTGGGGAAGCAGAAGACACAACGACATCAGCTTAAAAGAAAGAACAATGGAAATTATAACGAGGAGAAAAGTACATACCAATAGAAACAGGTTGACACTTGGTCTGCGGGTCTCGTAGCATGATATAGCGCACATGATCTCTCACTTTTATTAATAAACACCATGAATGTGAGAGTACATTTCCACAACCACGCAATCCGATGTACCTGCTGAGGAAAACAGAATGAATGTCCAATTACAAAATGCTGGGGAAGCAGAAGACACAACGACATCAGCTTAAAAGAAAGAACAATGGAAATTATAACGAGGAGAAAAGTACATACCAATAGAAACAGGGTGACACTTGGTCTGCGGGTCTCGTAGCATGATATAGCGCACATGATCTCTCACTTTTATTAATAAACACCATGAATGTGAGAGTACATTTCCACAACCACGCAATCCGATGTACCTGCTGAGGAAAAGAGAACGAATGTCCAATTACAAAATGCTGGGGAAGCAGAAGACACAACGACATCAGCTTAAAAGAAAGAACAATGGAAATTATAACGAGGAGAAAAGTACATACCAATAGAAACAGGGTGACACTTGGTCTGCGGGTCTCGTAGCATGATATAGCGCACATGATCTCTCACTTTTATTAATAAACACCATGAGTACATTTCCACAACCACGCAATCCGATGTACCTGCTGAGGAAAACAGAACGAATGTCCAGTTACGAAATGCTGGGGAAGCAGAAGACACAACGACATCAGCTTAAAAGAAAGAACAATGGAAATTATAACGAGGAGAAAAGTACATACCAATAGAAACAGGTTGACACTTGGTCTGCGGGTCTCGTAGCATGATATAGCGCACATGATCTCTCACTTTTATTAATAAACACCATGAGTACATTTCCACAACCACGCAATCCGATGTACCTGCTGAGGAAAACAGAACGAATGTCCAATTACAAAATGCTGGGGAAGCAGAAGACACAACGACATCAGCTTAAAAGAAAGAACAATGGAAATTATAACGAGGAGAAAAGTACATACCAATAGAAACAGGGTGACACTTGGTCTGCGGGTCTCGTAGCATGATATAGCGCACATGATCTCTCACTTTTATTAATAAACACCATGAGTACATTTCCACAACCACGCAATCCGATGTACCTGCTGAGGAAAACAGAACGAATGTCCAATTACAAAATGCTGGGGAAGCAGAAGACACAACGACATCAGCTTAAAAGAAAGAACAATGGAAATTATAACGAGGAGAAAAGTACATACCAATAGAAACAGGTTGACACTTGGTCTGCGGGTCTCGTAGCATGATATAGCGCACATGATCTCTCACTTTTATTAATAAACACCATGAGTACATTTCCACAACCACGCAATCCGATGTACCTGCTGAGGAAAACAGAACGAATGTCCAATTACAAAATGCTGGGGAAGCAGAAGACACAACGACATCAGCTTAAAAGAAAGAACAATGGAAATTATAACGAGGAGAAAAGTACATACCAATAGAAACAGGGTGACACTTGGTCTGCGGGTCTCGTAGCATGATATAGCGCACATGATCTCTCACTTTTATTAATAAACACCATGAGTACATTTCCACAACCACGCAATCCGATGTACCTGCTGAGGAAAACAGAACGAATGTCCAATTACAAAATGCTGGGGAAGCAGAAGACACAACGACATCAGCTTAAAAGAAAGAACAATGGAAATTATAACGAGGAGAAAAGTACATACCAATAGAAACAGGGTGACACTTGGTCTGCGGGTCTCGTAGCATGATATAGCGCACATGATCTCTCACATTTATTAATAAACACCATGAATATCAGAGTACATTTCCACAACCACGCAATCGGATGTACCTGCTGAGGAAAACAGAACGAATGTCCAATTACAAAATGCTGGGGAAGCAGAAGACACAACGACATCAGCTTAAAAGAAAGAACAATGGAAATTATAACGAGGAGATAAGTACATACCAATAGAAACAGGGTGACACTTGGTCTGCGGGTCTCGTAGCATGATATAGCGCACATGATCTCTCACTTTTATTAATAAACACCATGAATGTGAGAGTACATTTCCACAACCACGCAATCCGATGTACCTGCTGAGGAAAACAGAACGAATGTCCAATTACAAAATGCTGGGGAAGCAGAAGACACAACGACATCAGCTTAAAAGAAAGAACAATGGAAATTATAACGAGGAGAAAAATACATACCAATAGAAACAGGGTGACACTTGGTCTGCGGGTCTCGTAGCATGATATAGCGCACATGATCTCTCACTTTTATTAATAAACACCATGAATGTGAGAGTACATTTCCACAACCACGCAATCCGATGTACCTGCTGAGGAAAACAGAACGAATGTCCAATTACAAAATGCTGGGGAAGCAGAAGACACAACGACATCAGCTTAAAAGAAAGAATAATGGAAATTATAACGAGGAGAAAAGTACATACCAATAGAAACAGGGTGACACTTGGTCTGCGGGTCTCGTAGCATGATATAGCGCACATGATCTCTCACTTTTATTAATAAACACCATGAATGTGAGAGTACATTTCCACAACCACGCAATCCGATGTACCTGCTGAGGAAAACAGAACGAATGTCCAGTTACGAAATGCTGGGGAAGCAGAAGACACAACGACATCAGCTTAAAAGAAAGAACAATGGAAATTATAACGAGGAGAAAAGTACATACCAATAGAAACAGGTTGACACTTGGTCTGCGGGTCTCGTAGCATGATATAGCGCACATGATCTCTCACTTTTATTAATAAACACCATGAATGTGAGAGTACATTTCCACAACCACGCAATCCGATGTACCTGCTGAGGAAAACAGAATGAATGTCCAATTACAAAATGCTGGGGAAGCAGAAGACACAACGACATCAGCTTAAAAGAAAGAACAATGGAAATTATAACGAGGAGAAAAGTACATACCAATAGAAACAGGGTGACACTTGGTCTGCGGGTCTCGTAGCATGATATAGCGCACATGATCTCTCACTTTTATTAATAAACACCATGAATGTGAGAGTACATTTCCACAACCACGCAATCCGATGTACCTGCTGAGGAAAAGAGAACGAATGTCCAATTACAAAATGCTGGGGAAGCAGAAGACACAACGACATCAGCTTAAAAGAAAGAACAATGGAAATTATAACGAGGAGAAAAGTACATACCAATAGAAACAGGGTGACACTTGGTCTGCGGGTCTCGTAGCATGATATAGCGCACATGATCTCTCACCTTTAATAATAAACACCATGAATGTGAGAGTACATTTCCACAACCACGCAATCCGATGTACCTGCTGAGGAAAACAGAACGAATGTCCAGTTACGAAATGCTGGGGAAGCAGAAGACACAACGACATCAGCTTAAAAGAAAGAACAATGGAAATTATAACGAGGAGAAAAGTACATACCAATAGAAACAGGGTGACACTTGGTCTGCGGGTCTCGTAGCATAATATAGCGCACATGATCTCTCACTTTTATTAATAAACACCATGAATGTGAGAGTACATTTCCACAACCACGCAATCCGATGTACCTGCTGAGGAAAACAGAACGAATGTCCAATTACAAAATGCTGGGGAAGCAGAAGACACAACGACATCAGCTTAAAAGAAAGAACAATGGAAATTATAACGAGGAGAAAAGTACATACCAATAGAAACAGGGTGACACTTGGTCTGCGGGTCTCGTAGCATGATATAGCGCACATGATCTCTCACTTTTATTAATAAACACCATGAATGTGAGAGTACATTTCCACAACCACGCAATCCGATGTACCTGCTGAGGAAAACAGAACGAATGTCCAGTTACGAAATGCTGGGGAAGCAGAAGACACAACGACATCAGCTTAAAAGAAAGAACAATGGAAATTATAACGAGGAGAAAAGTACATACCAATAGAAACAGGGTGACACTTGGTCTGCGGGTCTCGTAGCATGATATAGCGCACATGATCTCTCACTTTTATTAATAAACACCATGAATGTGAGAGTACATTTCCACAACCACGCAATCCGATGTACCTGCTGAGGAAAACAGAACGAATGTCCAATTACGAAATGCTGGGGAAGCAGAAGACACAACGACATCAGCTTAAGAGAAAGAACAATGGAAATTATAACGAGGAGAAAAGTACATACCAATAGAAACAGGGTGACACTTGGTCTGCGGGTCTCGTAGCATGATATAGCGCACATGATCTCTCACTTTTATTAATAAACACCATGAATGTGAGAGTACATTTCCACAACCACGCAATCCGATGTACCTGCTGAGGAAAACAGAACGAATGTCCAATTACGAAATGCTGGGGAAGCAGAAGCCACAACGACATCAGCTTAAAAGAAAGAACAATGGAAATTATAACGAGGAGAAAAGTACATACCAATAGAAACAGGGTGACACTTGGTCTGCGGGTCTCGTAGCATGATATAGCGCACATGATCTCTCACTTTTATTAATAAACACCATGAATGTGAGAGTACATTTCCACAACCACGCAATCCGATGTACCTGCTGAGGAAATCAGAACGAATGTCCAATTACGAAATGCTGGGAAGCAGAAGACACAACGACATCAGCTTAAAAGAAAGAACAATGGAAATTATAACGAGGAGAAAAGTACATACCAATAGAAACAGGGTGACACTTGGTGTGCGGGTCTCGTAGCATGATATAGCACACATGATCTCTCACTTTTATTAATAAACAACATAAATGTGAGAGTACATTTCCACAACCACGCAATCCGATGTACCTGCTGAGGAAAACAGAACGAATGTCCAATTACGAAATGCTGGGGAAGCAGAAGACACAACGACATCAGCTTAAAAGAAAGAACAATGGAAATTATAACGAGGAGAAAAGTACATACCAATAGAAACAGGGTGACACTTGGTCTGCGGATCTCGTAGCATGATACAGCGCACATGATCTCTCACTTTTATTAATAAACACCATGAATGTGAGAGTACATTTCCACAACCACGCAATCCGATGTACCTGCTGAGGAAAACAGAACGAATGTCCAATTACAAAATGCTGGGGAAGCAGAAGACACAATGACATCAGCTTAAAAGAAAGAACAATGGAAATTATAACGAGGAGAAAAGTACATACCAATAGAAACAGGGTGATACTTGGTCTGCGGGTCTCGTAGCATGATATAGCGCACATGATCTCTCACTTTTATTAATAAACACCATGAATGTGAGAGTACATTTCCACAACCACGCAATCCGATGTACCTGCTGAGGAAAACAGAACGAATGTCCAATTACGAAATGCTGGGGAAGCAGAAGACACAACGACATCAGCTTAAAAGAAAGAACAATGGAAATTATAACGAGGAGAAAAGTACATACCAATAGAAACAGGGTGACACTTGGTCTGCGGGTCTCGTAGCATGATATAGCGCACATGATCTCTCACTTTTATTAATAAACACCATGAATGTGAGAGTACATTTCCACAACCACGCAATCCGATGTACCTGCTGAGGAAAGCAGAACGAATGTCCAATTACGAAATGCTGGGGAAGCAGAAGACACAACGACAACAGCTTAAAAGAAAGAACAATGGAAATTATAACGAGGAGAAAAGTACATACCAATAGAAACAGGGTGACACTTGGTCTGCGGGTCTCGTAGCATGATATAGCGCACATGATCTCTCACTTTTATTAATTAACACCATGAATGTGAGAGTACCTTTCCACAACCATGCAATCCGATGTACCTGCTGAGGAAAACAGAACGAATGTCTAATTACGAAATGCTGGGGAAGCAGAAGACACAACGACATCAGCTTAAAAGAAAGAACAATGGAAATTATAACGAGGAGAAAAGTACATACCAATAGAAACAGGGTGACACTTGGGCTGCGGGTCTCGTAGCATGATATAGCGCACATGATCTCTCACTTTTATTAATAAACACCATGAATATCAGAGTACATTTCCACAACCACGCAATCCGATGTACCTGCTGAGGAAAACAGAACGAATGTCCAATTACAAAATGCTGGGGAAGCAGAAGACACAACGACATCAGCTTAAAAGAAAGAACAATGGAAATTATAACGAGGAGAAAAGTACATACCAATAGAAACAGGGTGACACTTGGTCTGCGGGTCTCGTAGCATGATATAGCGCACATGATCTCTCACATTTATTAATAAACACCATGAATATCAGAGTACATTTCCACAACCACGCAATCGGATGTACCTGCTGAGGAAAACAGAACGAATGTCCAATTACAAAATGCTGGGGAAGCAGAAGACACAACGACATCAGCTTAAAAGATAGAACAATGGAAATTATAACGAGGAGATAAGTACATACCAATAGAAACAGGGTGACACTTGGTCTGCGGGTCTCGTAGCATGATATAGCGCACATGATCTCTCACTTTTATTAATAAACACCATGAATGTGAGAGTACATTTCCACAACCACGCAATCCGATGTACCTGCTGAGGAAAACAGAACGAATGTCCAATTACAAAATGCTGGGGAAGCAGAAGACACAACGACATCAGCTTAAAAGAAAGAACAATGGAAATTATAACGAGGAGAAAAATACATACCAATAGAAACAGGGTGACACTTGGTCTGCGGGTCTCGTAGCATGATATAGCGCACATGATCTCTCACTTTTATTAATAAACACCATGAATGTGAGAGTACATTTCCACAACCACGCAATCCGATGTACCTGCTGAGCAAAACAGAACGAATGTCCAGTTGCGAAATGCTGGGGAAGCAGAAGACACAACGACATCAGCTTAAAAGAAAGAACAATGGAAATTATAAAGAGGAGAAAAGTACATACCAATAGAAACAGGGTGACACTTGGTCTGCGGGTCTCGTAGCATGATATAGCGCACATGATCTCTCACTTTTATTAATAAACACCATGAGTACATTTCCACAACCACGCAATCCGATGTACCTGCTGAGGAAAACAGAACGAATGTCCAATTACAAAATGCTGGGGAAGCAGAAGACACAACGACATCAGCTTAAAAGAAAGAACAATGGAAATTATAACGAGGAGAAAAGTACATACCAATAGAAACAGGGTGACACTTGGTCTGCGGGTCTCGTAGCATGATATAGCGCACATGATCTCTCACATTTATTAATAAACACCATGAATATCAGAGTACATTTCCACAACCACGCAATCGGATGTACCTGCTGAGGAAAACAGAACGAATGTCCAATTACAAAATGCTGGGGAAGCAGAAGACACAACGACATCAGCTTAAAAGAAAGAACAATGGAAATTATAACGAGGAGATAAGTACATACCAATAGAAACAGGGTGACACTTGGTCTGCGGGTCTCGTAGCATGATATAGCGCACATGATCTCTCACTTTTATTAATAAACACCATGAATGTGAGAGTACATTTCCACAACCACGCAATCCGATGTACCTGCTGAGGAAAACAGAACGAATGTCCAATTACAAAATGCTGGGGAAGCAGAAGACACAACGACATCAGCTTAAAAGAAAGAACAATGGAAATTATAACGAGGAGAAAAATACATACCAATAGAAACAGGGTGACACTTGGTCTGCGGGTCTCGTAGCATGATATAGCGCACATGATCTCTCACTTTTATTAATAAACACCATGAATGTGAGAGTACATTTCCACAACCACGCAATCCGATGTACCTGCTGAGGAAAACAGAACGAATGTCCAATTACAAAATGCTGGGGAAGCAGAAGACACAACGACATCAGCTTAAAAGAAAGAATAATGGAAATTATAACGAGGAGAAAAGTACATACCAATAGAAACAGGGTGACACTTGGTCTGCGGGTCTCGTAGCATGATATAGCGCACATGATCTCTCACTTTTATTAATAAACACCATGAATGTGAGAGTACATTTCCACAACCACGCAATCCGATGTACCTGCTGAGGAAAACAGAACGAATGTCCAGTTACGAAATGCTGGGGAAGCAGAAGACACAACGACATCAGCTTAAAAGAAAGAACAATGGAAATTATAACGAGGAGAAAAGTACATACCAATAGAAACAGGGTGACACTTGGTCTGCGGGTCTCGTAGCATGATATAGCGCACATGATCTCTCACTTTTATTAATAAACACCATGAATGTGAGAGTACATTTCCACAACCACGCAATCCGATGTACCTGCTGAGGAAAACAGAATGAATGTCCAATTACAAAATGCTGGGGAAGCAGAAGACACAACGACATCAGCTTAAAAGAAAGAACAATGGAAATTATAACGAGGAGAAAAGTACATACCAATAGAAACAGGGTGACACTTGGTCTGCGGGTCTCGTAGCATGATATAGCGCACATGATCTCTCACTTTTATTAATAAACACCATGAATGTGAGAGTACATTTCCACAACCACGCAATCCGATGTACCTGCTGAGGAAAAGAGAACGAATGTCCAATTACAAAATGCTGGGGAAGCAGAAGACACAACGACATCAGCTTAAAAGAAAGAACAATGGAAATTATAACGAGGAGAAAAGTACATACCAATAGAAACAGGGTGACACTTGGTCTGCGGGTCTCGTAGCATGATATAGCGCACATGATCTCTCACCTTTAATAATAAACACCATGAATGTGAGAGTACATTTCCAGAACCACGCAATCCGATGTACCTGCTGAGGAAAACAGAACGAATGTCCAGTTACGAAATGCTGGGGAAGCAGAAGACACAACGACATCAGCTTAAAAGAAAGAACAATGGAAATTATAACTAGGAGAAAAGTACATACCAATCGAAACAGGGTGACACTTGGTCTGCGGGTCTCGTAGCATGATATAGCGCACATGATCTCTCACTTTTATTAATAAACACCATGAATGTGAGAGTACATTTCCACAACCACGCAATCCGATGTACCTGCTGAGGAAAACAGAACGAATGTCCAATTACAAAATGCTGGGGAAGCAGAAGACACAACGACATCAGCTTAAAAGAAAGAACAATGGAAATTATAACGAGGAGAAAAGTACATACCAATAGAAACAGGGTGACACTTGGTCTGCGGGTCTCGTAGCATGATATAGCGCACATGATCTCTCACTTTTATTAATAAACACCATGAATGTGAGAGTACATTTCCACAACCACGCAATCCGATGTACCTGCTGAGCAAAACAGAACGAATGTCCAGTTGCGAAATGCTGGGGAAGCAGAAGACACAACGACATCAGCTTAAAAGAAAGAACAATGGAAATTATAAAGAGGAGAAAAGTACATACCAATAGAAACAGGGTGACACTTGGTCTGCGGGTCTCGTAGCATGATATAGCGCACATGATCTCTCACTTTTATTAATAAACACCATGAGTACATTTCCACAACCACGCAATCCGATGTACCTGCTGAGGAAAACAGAACGAATGTCCAATTACAAAATGCTGGGGAAGCAGAAGACACAACGACATCAACTTAAAAGAAAGAACAATGGAAATTATAACGAGGAGAAAAGTACATACCAATAGAAACAGGGTGACACTTGGTCTGCGGGTCTCGTAGCATGATATAGCGCACATGATCTCTCACTTTTATTAATAAACACCATGAATATCAGAGTACATTTCCACAACCACGCAATCCGATGTACCTGCTGAGGAAAACAGAACGAATGTCCAATTACAAAATGCTGGGGAAGCAGAAGACACAACGACATCAGCTTAAAAGAAAGAACAATGGAAATTATAACGAGGAGAAAAGTACATACCAATAGAAACAGGGTGACACTTGGTCTGTGGGTCTCGTAGCATGATATAGCGCACATGATCTCTCACTTTTATTAATAAACACCATGAATGTGAGAGTACATTTCCACAACCACGCAATCCGATGTACCTGCTGAGGAAAACAGAACGAATGTCCAGTTACGAAATGCTGGGGAAGCAGAAGACACAACGACAACAGCTTAAAAGAAAGAACAATGGAAATTATAACGAGGAGAAAAGTACATACCAATAGAAACAGGGTGACACTTGGTCTGCGGGTCTCATAGCATGATATAGCGCACATGATCTCTCACTTTTATTAATAAACACCATGAATATCAGAGTACATTTCCACAACCACGCAATCCGATGTACCTGCTGAGGAAAACAGAACGAATGTCCAAATCCAAAATGCTGGGGAAGCTGAAGACACAACGACATCAGCTTAAAAGAAAGAACAATGGAAATTATAACGAGGAGAAAAGTACATACCAATAGAAACAGGGTGACACTTGGTCTGCGGGTCTCGTAGCATGATATAGCGCACATGATCTCTCACTTTTATTAATAAACACCATGAATGTGAGAGTACATTTCCACAACCACGCAATCCGATGTACCTGCTGAGGAAAACAGAACGAATGTCCAATTACAAAATGCTGGGGAAGCAGAAGACACAACGACATCAGCTTAAAAGAAAGAACAATGGAAATTATAACGAGGAGAAAAGTACATACCAATAGAAACAGGGTGACACTTGGTCTGCGGGTCTCGTAGCATGATATAGCGCACATGATCTCTCACTTTTATTAATAAACACCATGAATGTGAGAGTACATTTCCACAACCACGCAATCCGATGCACCTGCTGAGGAAAACAGAACGAATGTCCAGTTACAAAATGCTGGGGAAGCAGAAGACACAACGACATCAGCTTAAAAGAAAGAACAATGGAAATTATAACGAGGAGAAAAGTACATACCAATAGAAACAGGGTGACACTTGGTCTGCGGGTCTCGTAGCATGATATAGCGCACATGATCTCTCACTTTTATTAATAAACACCATGAATGTGAGAGTACATTTCCACAACCACGCAATCCGATGTACCTGCTGAGGAAAACAGAACGAATGTCCAATTACAAAATGCTGGGGAAGCAGAAGACACAACGACATCAGCTTAAAAGAAAGAGCAATGGAAATTATAACGAGGAGAAAAGTACATACCAATAGAAACAGGGTGACACTTGGTCTGCGGGTCTCGTAGCATGATATAGCGGACATAATCTCTCTCTTTTATTAATAAACACCATGAATATCAGAGTACATTTCCACAACCACGCAATCCGATGTACCTGCTGAGGAAAACAGAACGAATGTCCAATTACAAAATGCTGGGGAAGCAGAAGACACAACGACATCAGCTTAAAAGAAAGAACAATGGAAATTATAACGAGGAGAAAAGTACATACCAATAGAAACAGGGTGACACTTGGTCTGCGGGTCTCGTAGCATGATATAGCGCACATGATCTCTCACTTTTATTAATAAACACCATGAATGTGAGAGTACATTTCCACAACCACGCAATCCGATGTACCTGCTGAGGAAAACAGAACGAATGTCCAATTACAAAATGCTGGGGAAGCAGAAGACACAACGACATCAGCTTAAAAGAAAGAACAATGGAAATTATAACGAGGAGAAAAGTACATACCAATAGAAACAGGGTGACACTTGGTCTGCGGGTCTCGTAGCATGATATAGCGCACATGATCTCTCACCTTTATTAATAAACACCATGAATGTGAGAGTACATTTCCACAACCACGCAATCCGATGTACCTGCTGAGGAAAACAGAACGAATGTCCAGTTACGAAATGCTGGGGAAGCAGAAGACACAACGACATCAGCTTAAAAGAAAGAACAATGGAAATTATAACGAGGAGAAAAGTACATACCAATAGAAACAGGGTGACACTTGGTCTGCGGGTCTCGTAGCATGATATAGCGCACATGATCTCTCACTTTTATTAATAAACACCATGAATGTGAGAGTACATTTCCACAACCACGCAATCCGATGTACCTGCTGAGGAAAACAGAACGAATGTCCAATTACAAAATGCTGGGGAAGCAGAAGACACAACGACATCAGCTTAAAAGAAAGAACAATGGAAATTATAACTAGGAGAAAAGTACATACCAATAGAAACAGGGTGACACTTGGTCTGCGGGTCTCGTAGCATGATATAGCGCACATGATCTCTCACTTTTACTAATAAACACCATGAATGTGAGAGTACATTTCCACAACCACGCAATCCGATGTACCTGCTGAGCAAAACAGAACGAATGTCCAGTTGCGAAATGCTGGGGAAGCAGAAGACACAACGACATCAGCTTAAAAGAAAGAACAATGGAAATTATAAAGAGGAGAAAAGTACATACCAATAGAAACAGGGTGACACTTGGTCTGCGGGTCTCGTAGCATGATATAGCGCACATGATCTCTCACTTATATTAATAAACACCATGAATGTGAGAGTACATTTCCACAACCACGCAATCGGATGTACCTGCTGAGGAAAACAGAACGAATGTCCAATTACGAAATGCTGGGGAAGCAGAAGACACAACGACATCAGCTTAAAAGAAAGAACAATGGAAATTATAACGAGGAGAAAAGTACATACCAATAGAAACCGGGTGACACTTGGTCTGCGGGTCTCGTAGCATGATATAGCGCACATGATCTCTCACTTTTATTAATAAACACCATGAATGTGAGAGTACATTTCCACAACCACGCAATCCGATGTACCTGCTGAGGAAAACAGAACGAATGTCCAATTACGAAATGCTGGGGAAGCAGAAGACACAACGACATCAGCTTAAAAGAAAGAACAATGGAAATTATAACGAGGAGAAAAGTACATACCAATAGAAACAGGGTGACACTTGGTCTGTGGGTCTCGTAGCATGATATAGCGCACATGATCTCTCACTTTTATTAATAAACACCATGAATGTGAGAGTACATTTCCACAACCACGCAATCCGATGTACCTGCTGAGGAAAACAGAACGAATGTCCAGTTACGAAATGCTGGGGAAGCAGAAGACACAACGACATCAGCTTAAAAGAAAGAACAATGGAAATTATAACGAGGAGAAAAGTACATACCAATAGAAACAGGGTGACACTTGGTCTGCGGGTCTCATAGCATGATATAGCGCACATGATCTCTCACTTTTATTAATAAACACCATGAATATCAGAGTACATTTCCACAACCACGCAATCCGATGTACCTGCTGAGGAAAACAGAACGAATGTCCAAATCCAAAATGCTGGGGAAGCTGAAGACACAACGACATCAGCTTAAAAGAAAGAACAATGGAAATTATAACGAGGAGAAAAGTACATACCAATAGAAACAGGGTGACACTTGGTCTGCGGGTCTCGTAGCATGATATAGCGCACATGATCTCTCACTTTTATTAATAAACACCATGAATGTGAGAGTACATTTCCACAACCACGCAATCCGATGTACCTGCTGAGGAAAACAGAACGAATGTCCAATTACAAAATGCTGGGGAAGCAGAAGACACAACGACATCAGCTTAAAAGAAAGAACAATGGAAATTATAACGAGGAGAAAAGTACATACCAATTGAAACAGGGTGACACTTGGTCTGCGGGTCTCGTAGCATGATATAGCGCACATGATCTCTCACTTTTATTAATAAACACCATGAATGTGAGAGTACATTTCCACAACCACGCAATCCGATGTACCTGCTGAGGAAAACAGAACGAATGTCCAGTTACAAAATGCTGGGGAAGCAGAAGACACAACGACATCAGCTTAAAAGAAAGAACAATGGAAATTATAACGAGGAGAAAAGTACATACCAATAGAAACAGGGTGACACTTGGTCTGCGGGTCTCGTAGCATGATATAGCGCACATGATCTCTCACTTTTATTAATAAACACCATGAATATCAGAGTACATTTCCACAACCACGCAATCCGATGTACCTGCTGAGGAAAACAGAACGAATGTCCAATTACAAAATGCTGGGGAAGCAGAAGACACAACGACATCAGCTTAAAAGAAAGAGCAATGGAAATTATAACGAGGAGAAAAGTACATACCAATAGAAACAGGGTGACACTTGGTCTGCGGGTCTCGTAGCATGATATAGCGCACATAATCTCTCACTTTTATTAATAAACACCATGAATATCAGAGTACATTTCCACAACCACGCAATCCGATGTACCTGCTGAGGAAAACAGAACGAATGTCCAATTACAAAATGCTGGGGAAGCAGAAGACACAACGACATCAGCTTAAAAGAAAGAACAATGGAAATTATAACGAGGAGAAAAGTACATACCAATAGAAACAGGGTGACACTTGGTCTGCGGGTCTCGTAGCATGATATAGCGCACATGATCTCTCACTTTTATTAATAAACACCATGAATGTGAGAGTACATTTCCACAACCACGCAATCCGATGTACCTGCTGAGGAAAACAGAACGAATGTCCAATTACAAAATGCTGGGGAAGCAGAAGACACAACGACATCAGCTTAAAAGAAAGAACAATGGAAATTATAACGAGGAGAAAAGTACATACCAATAGAAACAGGGTGACACTTGGTCTGCGGGTCTCGTAGCATGATATAGCGCACATGATCTCTCACCTTTATTAATAAACACCATGAATGTGAGAGTACATTTCCACAACCACGCAATCCGATGTACCTGCTGAGGAAAACAGAACGAATGTCCAGTTACGAAATGCTGGGGAAGCAGAAGACACAACGACATCAGCTTAAAAGAAAGAACAATGGAAATTATAACGAGGAGAAAAGTACATACCAATAGAAACAGGGTGACACTTGGTCTGCGGGTCTCGTAGCATGATATAGCGCACATGATCTCTCACTTTTATTAATAAACACCATGAATGTGAGAGTACATTTCCACAACCACGCAATCCGATGTACCTGCTGAGGAAAACAGAACGAATGTCCAATTACAAAATGCTGGGGAAGCAGAAGACACAACGACATCAGCTTAAAAGAAAGAACAATGGAAATTATAACTAGGAGAAAAGTACATACCAATAGAAACAGGGTGACACTTGGTCTGCGGGTCTCGTAGCATGATATAGCGCACATGATCTCTCACTTTTATTAATAAACACCATGAATGTGAGAGTACATTTCCACAACCACGCAATCCGATGTACCTGCTGAGCAAAACAGAACGAATGTCCAGTTGCGAAATGCTGGGGAAGCAGAAGACACAACGACATCAGCTTAAAAGAAAGAACAATGGAAATTATAAAGAGGAGAAAAGTACATACCAATAGAAACAGGGTGACACTTGGTCTGCGGGTCTCGTAGCATGATATAGCGCACATGATCTCTCACTTTTATTAATAAACACCATGAGTACATTTCCACAACCACGCAATCCGATGTACCTGCTGAGGAAAACAGAACGAATGTCCAATTACAAAATGCTGGGGAAGCAGAAGACACAACGACATCAACTTAAAAGAAAGAACAATGGAAATTATAACGAGGAGAAATGTACATACCAATAGAAACAGGGTGACACTTGGTCTGCGGGTCTCGTAGCATGATATAGCACACATGATCTCTCACTTTTATTAATAAACACCATGAATATCAGAGTACATTTCCACAACCACGCAATCCGATGTACCTGCTGAGGAAAACAGAACGAATGTCCAATTACAAAATGCTGGGGAAGCAGAAGACACAACGACATCAGCTTAAAAGAAAGAACAATGGAAATTATAACGAGGAGAAAAGTACATACCAATAGAAACAGGGTGACACTTGGTCTGTGGGTCTCGTAGCATGATATAGCGCACATGATCTCTCACTTTTATTAATAAACACCATGAATGTGAGAGTACATTTCCACAACCACGCAATCCGATGTACCTGCTGAGGAAAATAGAACGAATGTCCAGTTACGAAATGCTGGGGAAGCAGAAGACACAACGACATCAGCTTAAAAGAAAGAACAATGGAAATTATAACGAGGAGAAAAGTACATACCAATAGAAACAGGGTGACACTTGGTCTGCGGGTCTCATAGCATGATATAGCGCACATGATCTCTCACTTTTATTAATAAACACCATGAATATCAGAGTACATTTCCACAACCACGCAATCCGATGTACCTGCTGAGGAAAACAGAACGAATGTCCAAATCCAAAATGCTGGGGAAGCTGAAGACACAACGACATCAGCTTAAAAGAAAGAACAATGGAAATTATAACGAGGAGAAAAGTACATACCAATAGAAACAGGGTGACACTTGGTCTGCGGGTCTCGTAGCATGATATAGCGCACATGATCTCTCACTTTTATTAATAAACACCATGAATGTGAGAGTACATTTCCACAACCACGCAATCCGATGTACCTGCTGAGGAAAACAGAACGAATGTCCAATTACAAAATGCTGGGGAAGCAGAAGACACAACGACATCAGCTTAAAAGAAAGAACAATGGAAATTATAACGAGGAGAAAAGTACATACCAATAGAAACAGGGTGACACTTGGTCTGCGGGTCTCGTAGCATGATATAGCGCACATGATCTCTCACTTTTATTAATAAACACCATGAATGTGAGAGTACATTTCCACAACCACGCAATCCGATGTACCTGCTGAGGAAAACAGAACGAATGTCCAGTTACAAAATGCTGGGGAAGCAGAAGACACAACGACATCAGCTTAAAAGAAAGAACAATGGAAATTATAACGAGGAGAAAAGTACATACCAATAGAAACAGGGTGACACTTGGTCTGCGGGTCTCGTAGCATGATATAGCGCACATGATCTCTCACTTTTATTAATAAACACCATGAATGTGAGAGTACATTTCCACAACCACGCAATCCGATGTACCTGCTGAGGAAAACAGAACGAATGTCCAATTACAAAATGCTGGGGAAGCAGAAGACACAACGACATCAGCTTAAAAGAAAGAGCAATGGAAATTATAACGAGGAGAAAAGTACATACCAATAGAAACAGGGTGACACTTGGTCTGCGGGTCTCGTAGCATGATATAGCGCACATAATCTCTCACTTTTATTAATAAACACCATGAATATCAGAGTACATTTCCACAACCACGCAATCCGATGTACCTGCTGAGGAAAACAGAACGAATGTCCAATTACAAAATGCTGGGGAAGCAGAAGACACAACATCAGCTTATAAGAAAGAACAACGGAAATTATAACGAGGAGAAAAGTACATACCAATAGAAACAGGGTGACACTTGGTCTGCGGGTCTCGTAGCATGATATAGCGCACATGATCTCTCACTTTTATTAATAAACACCATGAATGTGAGAGTACATTTCCACAACCACGCAATCCGACGTACCTGCTGAGGAAAACAGAACGAATGTCCAGTTACGAAATGCTGGGGAAGCAGAAGACACAACGACATCAGCTTAAAAGAAAGAACAATGGAAATTATAATGAGGAGAAAAGTACATACCAATAGAAACAGGGTGACACTTGGTCTGCGGGTCTCGTAGCATGATATAGCACACATGATCCCTCACTTTTATTAATAAACACCATGAATATCAGAGTACATTTCCACAACCATGCAATCCGATGTACCTGCTGAGGAAAACAGAACGAATGTCCAATTACGAAATGCTGGGGAAGCGGAAGACACAACGACATCAGCTTAAAAGAAAGAACAATGGAAATTATAACGAGGAGAAAAGTACATACCAATAGAAACAGGGTGACACTTGGTCTGCGGGTCTCGTAGCATGATATAGCGCACATGATCTCTCACTTTTATTAATAAACACCATGAATGTGAGAGTACATTTCCACAACCACGCAATCCGATGTACCTGCTGAGGAAAACAGAACGAATGTCCAGTTACGAAATGCTGGGGAAGCAGAAGACACAACGACATCAGCTTAAAAGAAAGAACAATGGAAATTATAACGAGGAGAAAAGTACATACCAATAGAAACAGGGTGACACTTGGTCTGCGGGTCTCGTAGCATGATATAGCGCACATTATCTATCACTTTTATTAATAAACACCATGAATGTGAGAGTACATTTCCACAACCACGCAATCCGATGTACCTGCTGAGGAAAACAGAACGAATGTCCAGTTACGAAATGCTGGGGAAGCAGAAGACACAACGACATCAGCTTAAAAGAAAGAACAATGGAAATTATAACGAGGAGAAAAGTACATACCAATAGAAACAGGGTGACACTTGGTCTGCGGGTCTCGTAGCATGATATAGCGCACATGATCTATCACTTTTATTAATAAACACCATGAATGTGAGAGTACATTTCCACAACCACGCAATCCGATGTACCTGCTGAGGAAAACAGAACGAATGTCCAATTACGAAATGCTGGGGAAGCAGGAGACACAACGACATCAGCTTAAAAGAAAGAACAATGGAAATTATAACGAGGAGAAAAGTACATACCAATAGAAACAGGGTGACACTTGGTCTGCGGGTCTCGTAGCATGATATAGCGCACATGATCTCTCACTTTTATTAACAAACACCATGAATGTGAAAGTACATTTCCACAACCACGCAATCCGATGTACCTGCTGAGGAAAACAGAACGAATGTCCAATTACGAAATGCTGGGGAAGCAGAAGACACAACGACATCAGCTTAAAAGAAAGAACAATGGAAATTATAACGAGGAGAAAAGTACATACCAATAGAAACAGGGTGACACTTGGTCTGCGGGTCTCGTATCATGATATAGCGCACATGATCTCTCACTTTTATTAATAAACACCATGAATATCAGAGTACATATCCACAACCACGCAATCCGATGTACCTGCTGAGGAAAACAGAACGAATGTCCAATTACGAAATGCTGGGGAAGCAGAAGACACAACGACATCAGCTTAAAAGAAAGAACAATGAAAATTATAACGAGGAGAAAAGTACATACCAATAGAAACAGGGTGACACTTGGTCTGCGGGTCTCGTAGCATGATATAGCGCACATGATCTCTCACTTTTATTAATAAACACCATGAATGTGAGAGTACATTTCCACAACCACGCAATCCGATGTACCTGCTGAGGAAAACAGAACGAATGTCCAATTACGAAATGCTGGGGAAGCAGAAGACACAACGACATCAGCTTAAAAGAAAGAACAATGGAAATTATAACGAGGAGAAAAGTACATACCAATAGAAACAGGGTGACACTTGGTCTGCGGGTCTCGTAGCATGATATAGCGCACATGATCTCTCACTTTTATTAATAAACACCATGAATATCAGAGTACATTTCCACAACCACGCAATCCGATGTACCTGCTGAGGAAAGCAGAACGAATGTCCAATTACAAAATGCTGGGGAAGCAGAAGACACAACGACATCAGCTTAAAAGAAAGAACAATGGAAATTATAACGAGGAGAAAAGTACATACCAATAGAAACAGGGTGATACTTGGTCTGCGGGTCTCGTAGCATGATATAGCGCACATGATCTCTCACTTTTATTAATAAACACCATGAATGTGAGAGTACATTTCCACAACCACGCAATCCGATGTACCTGCTGAGGAAAACAGAACGAATGTCCAATTACGAAATGCTGGGGAAGCAGAAGACACAACGACATCAGCTTATAAGAAAGAACAATGGAAATTATAACGAGGAGAAAAGTACATACCAATAGAAACAGGGTGACACTTGGTCTGCGGGTCTCGTAGCATGATATAGCGCACATGATCTCTCACTTTTATTAATAAACACCATGAATGTGAGAGTACATTTCCACAACCACGCCATCCGATGTACCTGCTGAGGAAAACAGAACGAATGTCCAATTACGAAATGCTGGGGAAGCAAAAGACACAACGACATCAGCTTAAAAGAAAGAACAATGGAAATTATAACGAGGAGAAAAGTACATACCAATAGAAACAGGGTGACACTTGGTCTGCGGGTCTCGTAGCATGATATAGCGCACATGATCTCTCACTTTTATTAATAAACACCATGAATGTGAGAGTACATTTCCACAACCACGCAATCGGATGTACCTGCTGAGGAAAACAGAACGAATGTCCAATTACGAAATGCTGGGGAAGCAGAAGACACAACGACATCAGCTTAAAAGAAAGAACAATGGAAATTATAACGAGGAGAAAAGTACATACCAATAGAAACCGGGTGACACTTGGTCTGCGGGTCTCGTAGCATGATATAGCGCACATGATCTCCCACTTTTATTAATAAACACCATGAATGTGAGAGTACATTTCCACAACCACGCAATCCGATGTACCTGCTGAGGAAAACAGAACGAATGTCCAATTACGAAATGCTGGGGAAGCAGAAGACACAACGACATCAGCTTAAAAGAAAGAACAATGGAAATTATAACGAGGAGAAAAGTACATACCAATAGAAACAGGGTGATACTTGGTCTGCGGGTCTCGTAGCATGATATAGCGCACATGATCTCTCACTTTTATTAATAAACACCATGAATGTGAGAGTACATTTCCACAACCACGCAATCCGATGTACCTGCTGAGGAAAACAGAACGAATGTCCAATTACGAAATGCTGGGGAAGCAGAAGACACAACGACATCAGCTTAAAAGAAAGAACAATGGAAATTATAACGAGGAGAAAAGTACATACCAATAGAAACAGGGTGACACTTGGTCTGCGGGTCTCGTAGCATGATATAGCGCACATGATCTCTCACTTTTATTAATAAACACCATGAATGTGAGAGTACATTTCCACAACCACGCAATCCGATGTACCTGCTGAGGAAAACAGAACGAATGTCCAATTACGAAATGCTGGGGAAGCAGAAGACACAACGACATCAGCTTAAAAGAAAGAACAATGGAAATTATAACGAGGAGAAAAGTACATACCAATAGAAACAGGGTGACACTTGGTCTGCGGGTCTCGTAGCATGATATAGCGCACATGATCTATCACTTTTATTAATAAACACCATGAATGTGAGAGTACATTTCCACAACCACGCAATCCGATGTACCTGCTGAGGAAAACAGAACGAATGTCCAATTACGAAATGCTGGGGAAGCAGGAGACACAACGACATCAGCTTAAAAGAAAGAACAATGGAAATTATAACGAGGAGAAAAGTACATACCAATAGAAACAGGGTGACACTTGGTCTGCGGGTCTCGTAGCATGATATAGCGCACATGATCTCTCACTTTTATTAACAAACACCATGAATGTGAAAGTACATTTCCACAACCACGCAATCCGATGTACCTGCTGAGGAAAACAGAACGAATGTCCAATTACGAAATGCTGGGGAAGCAGAAGACACAACGACATCAGCTTAAAAGAAAGAACAATGGAAATTATAACGAGGAGAAAAGTACATACCAATAGAAACAGGGTGACACTTGGTCTGCGGGTCTCGTATCATGATATAGCGCACATGATCTCTCACTTTTATTAATAAACACCATGAATATCAGAGTACATTTCCACAACCACGCAATCCGATGTACCTGCTGAGGAAAACAGAACGAATGTCCAATTACGAAATGCTGGGGAAGCAGAAGACACAACGACATCAGCTTAAAAGAAAGAACAATGAAAATTATAACGAGGAGAAAAGTACATACCAATAGAAACAGGGTGACACTTGGTCTGCGGGTCTCGTAGCATGATATAGCGCACATGATCTCTCACTTTTATTAATAAACACCATGAATGTGAGAGTACATTTCCACAACCACGCAATCCGATGTACCTGCTGAGGAAAACAGAACGAATGTCCAATTACGAAATGCTGGGGAAGCAGAAGACACAACGACATCAGCTTAAAAGAAAGAACAATGGAAATTATAACGAGGAGAAAAGTACATACCAATAGAAACAGGGTGACACTTGGTCTGCGGGTCTCGTAGCATGATATAGCGCACATGATCTCTCACTTTTATTAATAAACACCATGAATATCAGAGTACATTTCCACAACCACGCAATCCGATGTACCTGCTGAGGAAAGCAGAACGAATGTCCAATTACAAAATGCTGGGGAAGCAGAAGACACAACGACATCAGCTTAAAAGAAAGAACAATGGAAATTATAACGAGGAGAAAAGTACATACCAATAGAAACAGGGTGATACTTGGTCTGCGGGTCTCGTAGCATGATATAGCGCACATGATCTCTCACTTTTATTAATAAACACCATGAATGTGAGAGTACATTTCCACAACCACGCAATCCGATGTACCTGCTGAGGAAAACAGAACGAATGTCCAATTACGAAATGCTGGGGAAGCAGAAGACACAACGACATCAGCTTAAAAGAAAGAACAATGGAAATTATAACGAGGAGAAAAGTACATACCAATAGAAACAGGGTGACACTTGGTCTGCGGGTCTCGTAGCATGATATAGCGCACATGATCTCTCACTTTTATTAATAAACACCATGAATGTGAGAGTACATTTCCACAACCACGCCATCCGATGTACCTGCTGAGGAAAACAGAACGAATGTCCAATTACGAAATGCTGGGGAAGCAAAAGACACAACGACATCAGCTTAAAAGAAAGAACAATGGAAATTATAACGAGGAGAAAAGTACATACCAATAGAAACAGGGTGACACTTGGTCTGCGGGTCTCGTAGCATGATATAGCGCACATGATCTCTCACTTATATTAATAAACACCATGAATGTGAGAGTACATTTCCACAACCACGCAATCGGATGTACCTGCTGAGGAAAACAGAACGAATGTCCAATTACGAAATGCTGGGGAAGCAGAAGACACAACGACATCAGCTTAAAAGAAAGAACAATGGAAATTATAACGAGGAGAAAAGTACATACCAATAGAAACCGGGTGACACTTGGTCTGCGGGTCTCGTAGCATGATATAGCGCACATGATCTCTCACTTTTATTAATAAACACCATGAATATCAGAGTACATTTCCACAACCACGCAATCCGATGTACCTGCTGAGGAAAACAGAACGAATGTCCAATTACAAAATGCTGGGGAAGCAGAAGACACAACGACATCAGCTTAAAAGAAAGAACAATGGAAATTATAACGAGGAGAAAAGTACATACCAATAGAAACTGGGTGTCACTTGGTCTGCGGGTCTCGTAGCATGATATAGCGCACATGATATCTCACTTTTATTAATAAACACCATGAATATCAGAGTACATTTCCACAACCACGCAATCCGATGTACCTGCTGAGGAAAACAGAACGAATGTCCAATTACAAAATGCTGGGGAAGCAGAAGACACAACGACATCAGCTTAAAAGAAAGAACAATGGAAATTATAACGAGGAGAAAAGTACATACCAATAGAAACAGGGTGACACTTGGTCTGTGGGTCTCGTAGCATGATATAGCGCACATGATCTCTCACTTTTATTAATAAACACCATGAATGTGAGAGTACATTTCCACAACCACGCAATCCGATGTACCTGCTGAGGAAAACAGAACGAATGTCCAGTTACGAAATGCTGGGGAAGCAGAAGACACAACGACATCAGCTTAAAAGAAAGAACAATGGAAATTATAACGAGGAGAAAAGTACATACCAATAGAAACAGGGTGACACTTGGTCTGCGGGTCTCGTAGCATGATATAGCGCACATGATCTCTCACTTTTATTAATAAACACCATGAATGTGAGAGTACATTTCCACAACCACGCAATCCGATGTACCTGCTGAGGAAAACAGAACGAATGTCCAGTTACGAAATGCTGGGGAAGCAGAAGACACAACGACATCAGCTTAAAAGAAAGAACAATGGAAATTATAACGAGGAGAAAAGTACATACCAATAGAAACAGGGTGACACTTGGTCTGCGGGTCTCGTAGCATGATATAGCGCACATGATCTCTCACTTTTATTAATAAACACCATGAATGTGAGAGTACATTTCCACAACCACGCAATCCGATGTACCTGCTGAGGAAAACAGAACGAATGTCCAGTTACGAAATGCTGGGGAAGCAGAAGACACAACGACATCAGCTTAAAAGAAAGAACAATGGAAATTATAACGAGGAGAAAAGTACATACCAATAGAAACAGGGTGACACTTGGTCTGCGGGTCTCGTAGTACGATATAGCGCACATGGTCTCTCACTTTTATTAATAAACACCATGAATGTGAGAGTACATTTCCACAACCACGCAATCCGATGTACCTGCTGAGGAAAACAGAACGAATGTCCAATTACGAAATGCTGGGGAAGCAGAAGACACAACGACATCAGCTTAAAAGAAAGAACAATGGAAATTATAACGAGGAGAAAAGTACATACCAATAGAAACAGGGTGACACTTGGTCTGCGGGTCTCGTAGCATGATATAGCGCACATGATCTCTCACTTTTATTAATAAACACCATGAATGTGAGAGTACATTTCCACAACCACGCAATCCGATGTACCTGCTGAGGAAAACAGAACGAATGTCCAGTTACGAAATGCTGGGGAAGCAGAAGACACAACGACATCAGCTTAAAAGAAAGAACAATGGAAATTATAACGAGGAGAAAAGTACATACCAATAGAAACAGGGTGACACTTGGTCTGCGGGTCTCGTAGCATGATATAGCGCACATGATCTCTCACTTTTATTAATAAACACCATGAATGTGAGAGTACATTTCCACAACCACGCAATCCGATGTACCTGCTGAGGAAAACAGAACGAATGTCCAATTACAAAATGCTGGGGAAGCAGAAGACACAACGACATCAGCTTAAAAGAAAGAACAATGGAAATTATAACGAGGAGAAAAGTACATACTAATAGAAACAGGGTGACACTTGGTCTGCGGGTCACGTAGCATGATATAGCGCACATGATCTCTCACTTTTATTAATAAACACCATGAATGTGAGAGTACATTTCCACAACCATGCAATCCGATGTACCTGCTGAGGAAAACAGAACGAATGTCCAGTTACAAAATGCTGGGGAAGCAGAAGACACAACGACATCAGCTTAAAAGAAAGAACAATGGAAATTATAACGAGGAGAAAAGTACATACCAATAGAAACAGGGTGACACTTGGTCTGCGGGTCTCGTAGCATGATATAGCGCACATGATCTCTCACTTTTATTAATAAACACCATGAATGTGAGAGTACATTTCCACAACCACGCAATCTGATGTACCTGCTGAGGAAAACAGAACGAATGTCCAGTTACGAAATGCTGGGGAAGCAGAAGACACAACGACATCAGCTTAAAAGAAAGAACAATGGAAATTATAACGAGGAGAAAAGTACATACCAATAGAAACAGGGTGACACTTGGTCTGTGGGTCTCGTAGCAAGGTATAGCACACATGTGCTCTCACTTTTATTAATAAACACCATGAATGTGAGTGTACATTTCCACAACCACGCAATCCGATGTACCTGCTGAGGAAAACAGAACGAATGTCCAGTTACGAAATGCTGGGGAAGCAGAAGACACAACGACATCAGCTTAAAAGAAAGAACAATGGAAATTATAACGAGGAGAAAAGTACATACCAATAGAAACAGGGTGACACTTGGTCTGCGGGTCTCGTAGCATGATATAGCGCACATGATCTCTCACTTTTATTAATAAACACCATGAATGTGAGAGTACATTTCCACAACCACGCAATCCGATGTACCTGCTGAGGAAAACAGAACGAATGTCCAGTTACGAAATGCTGGGGAAGCAGAAGACACAACGACATCAGCTTAAAAGAAAGAACAATGGAAATTATAACGAGGAGAAAAGTACATACCAATAGAAACAGGGTGACACTTGGTCTGCGGGTCTCGTAGCATGATATAGCGCACATGATCTCTCACTTTTATTAATAAACACCATGAATGTGAGAGTACATTTCCACAACCACGCAATCAGATGTACCTGCTGAGGAAAACAGAACGAATGTCCAGTTACGAAATGCTGGGGAAGCAGAAGACACAACGACATCAGCTTAAAAGAAAGAACAATGGAAATTATAACGAGGAGAAAAGTACATACCAATAGAAACAGGGTGACACTTGGTCTGCGGGTCTCGTAGCATGATATAGCGCACATGATCTCTCACTTTTATTAATAAACACCATGAATGTGAGAGTACATTTCCACAACCACGCAATCCGATGTACCTGCTGAGGAAAACAGAACGAATGTCCAGTTACGAAATGCTGGGGAAGCAGAAGACACAACGACATCAGCTTAAAAGAAAGAACAATGGAAATTATAACAAGGAGAAAAGTACATACCAATAGAAACAGGGTGACACTTGGTCTGCGGGTCTCGTAGCATGATATAGCGCACATGATCTCTCACTTTTATTAATAAACACCATGAATGTGAGAGTACATTTCCACAACCACGCAATCCGATGTACCTGCTGAGGAAAACAGAACGAATGTCCAGTTACGAAATGCTGGGGAAGCAGAAGACACAACGACATCAGCTTAAAAGAAAGAACAATGGAAATTATAACGAGGAGAAAAGTACATACCAATAGTAACAGGGTGACACTTGGTCTGCGGGTCTCGTAGCATGATATAGCGCACATGATCTCTCACTTTTATTAATAAACACCATGAATATCAGAGTACATTTCCACAACCACGCAATCCGATGTACCTGCTGAGGAAAACAGAACGAATGTCCAGTTACGAAATGCTGGGGAAGCAGAAGACACAACGGCATCAGCTTAAAAGAAAGAACAATGGAAATTATAACGAGGAGAAAAGTACATACCAATAGAAACAGGGTGACACTTGGTCTGCGGGTCTCGTAGCACGATATAGCGCACATGATCTCTCACTTTTATTAATAAACACCATGAATGTGAGAGTACATTTCCACAACCACACAATCCGATGTACCTGCTGAGGAAAACAGAACGAATGTCCAGTTACAAAATGCTGGGGAAGCAGAAGACACAACAACATCAGCTTAAAAGAAAGAACAATGGAAATTATAACGAGGAGAAAAGTACATACCAATAGAAACAGGGTGACACTTGGTCTGCGGGTCTCGTAGCATGATATAGCGCACATGATCTCTCACTTTTATTAATAAACACCATGAATGTGAGAGTACATTTCCACAACAACGCAATCCGATGTACCTGCTGAGGAAAACAGAACGAATGTCCAGTTACGAAATGCTGGGGAAGCAGAAGACACAACGACATCAGCTTAAAAGAAAGAACAATGGAAATTATAACGAGGAGAAAAGTACATACCAATAGAAACAGGGTGACACTTGGTCTGCGGGTCTCGTAGCATGATATAGCGCACATGATCTCTCACTTTTATTACTAAACACCATGAATGTGAGAGTACATTTCCACAACCACGCAATCCGATGTACCTGCTGAGGAAAACAGAACGAATGTCCAGTTACGAAATGCTGGGGAAGCAGAAGACACAACGACATCAGCTTAAAAGAAAGAACAATGGAAATTATAACGAGGAGAAAAGTACATACCAATAGAAACAGGGTGACACTTGGTCTGCGGGTCTCGTAGCATGATATAGCGCACATGATCTCTCACTTTTATTAATAAACACCATGAATGTGAGAGTCCATTTCCACAACCACGCAATCCGATGTACCTGCTGAGGAAAACAGAACGAATGTCCAGTTACGAAATGCTGGGGAAGCAGAAGACACAACGACATCAGCTTAAAAGAAAGAACAATGGAAATTATAACGAGGAGAAAAGTACATACCAATAGAAACAGGGTGACACTTGGTCTGCGGGTCTCGTAGCATGATATAGCGCACATGATCTCTCACTTTTATTAATAAACACCATGAATGTGAGAGTACATTTCCACAACCACGCAATCCGATGTACCTGCTGAGGAAAACAGAACGAATGTCCAGTTACGAAATGCTGGGGAAGCAGAAGACACAACGACATCAGCTTAAAAGAAAGAACAATGGAAATTATAACGAGGAGAAAAGTACATACCAATAGAAACAGGGTGACACTTGGTCTGCGGGTGTCGTAGCATGATATAGCGCACATGATCTCTCACTTTTATTAATAAACACCATGAATGTGAGAGTACATTTCCACAACCACGCAATCCGATGTACCTGCTGAGGAAAACAGAACGAATGTCCAGTTACGAAATGCTGGGGAAGCAGAAGACACAACGACATCAGCTTAAAAGAAAGAACAATGGAAATTATAACGAGGAGAAAAGTACATACCAATAGAAACAGGGTGACACTTGGTCTGCGGGTCTCGTAGCATGATATAGCGCACATGATCTCTCACTTTTATTAATAAACACCATGAATGTGAGAGTCCATTTCCACAACCACACAATCCGATGTACCTGCTGAGGAAAACAGAACGAATGTCCAGTTACGAAATGCTGGGGAAGCAGAAGACACAACGACATCAGCTTAAAAGAAAGAACAATGGAAATTATAACGAGGAGAAAAGTACATACCAATAGAAACAGGGTGACACTTGGTCTGCGGGTCTCGTAGCATGATATAGCGCACATGATCTCTCACTTTTATTAATAAACACCATGAATGTGAGAGTACATTTCCACAACCACGCAATCCGATGTACCTGCTGAGGAAAACAGAACGAATGTCCAGTTACGAAATGCTGGGGAAGCAGAAGACACAACGACATCAGCTTAAAAGAAAGAACAATGGAAATTATAACGAGGAGAAAAGTACATACCAATAGAAACAGGGTGACACTTGGTCTGCGGGTCTCGTAGCATGATATAGCGCACATGATCTCTCACTTTTATTAATAAACACCATGAATGTGAGAGTACATTTCCACAACCACGCAATCCGATGTACCTGCTGAGGAAAACAGAACGAATGTCCAGTTACGAAATGCTGGGGAAGCAGAAGACACAACGACATCAGCTTAAAAGAAAGAACAATGGAAATTATAACGAGGAGAAAAGTACATACCAATAGAAACAGGGTGACACTTGGTCTGCGGGTCTCGTAGCATGATATAGCGCACATGATCTCTCACTTTTATTAATAAACACCATGAATGTGAGAGTACATTTCCACAACCACGCAATCCGATGTACCTGCTGAGGAAAACAGAACGAATGTCCAGTTACGAAATGCTGGGGAAGCAGAAGACACAACGACATCAGCTTAAAAGAAAGAACAATGGAATTTATAACGAGGAGAAAAGTACATACCAATAGAAACAGGGTGACACTTGGTCTGCGGGTCTCGTAGCATTATATAGCGCACATGATCTCTCACTTTTATTAATAAACACCATGAATGTGAGAGTACATTTCCACAACCGTGCAATCCGATGTACCTGCTGAGGAAAACAGAACGAATGTCCAGTTACGAAATGCTGGGGAAGCAGAAGACACAACGACATCAGCTTAAAAGAAAGAACAATGGAAATTATAACGAGGAGAAAAGTACATACCAATAGAAACAGGGTGACACTTGGTCTGCGGGTCTCGTAGCATGATATAGCGCACATGATCTCTCACTTTTATTAATAAACACCATGAATGTGAGAGTACATTTCCACAACCACGCAATCCGATGTACCTGCTGAGGAAAACAGAACGAATGTCCAGTTACGAAATGCTGGGGAAGCAGAAGACACAACGACATCAGCTTAAAAGAAAGAACAATGGAAATTATAACGAGGAGAAAAGTACATACCAATAGAAACAGTGTGACACTTGGTCTGCGGGTCTCATAGCATGATATAGCGCACATGATCTCTCACTTTTATTAATAAACATTATGAATGTGAGAGTACATTTCCACAACCACGCAATCCGATGTACCTGCTGAGGAAAACAGAACGAATGTCCGATTACAAAATGCTGGGGAAGCAGAAGACACAACGACATCAGCTTAAAAGAAAGAACAATGGAAATTATAACGAGGAGAAAAGTACATACCAATAGAAAGAGGGTGACACTTGGTCTGCGGGTCTCGTAGCATGATATAGCGCACATGATATCTCACTTTTATTAATAAACACCATGAATGTGAGAGTACATTTCCACAACCACGCAATCCGATGTACCTGCTGAGGAAAACAGAACGAATGTCCAGTTACAAAATGCTGGGGAAGCAGAAGACACAACGACATCAGCTTAAAAGAAGGAACAATGGAAATTATAACGAGGAGAAAAGTACATACCAATAGAAACAGGGTGGCACTTGGTCTGCGGGTCTCGTAGCATGATATAGCGCACATGATCTCTCACTTTTATTAATAAACACCATGAATGTGAGAGTACATTTCCACAACCACGCAATCCGATGTACCTGCTGAGGAAAACAGAACGAATGTCCAGTTACGAAATGCTGGGGAAGCAGAAGACACAACGACATCAGCTTAAAAGAAAGAACAATGGAAATTATAACGAGGAGAAAAGTACATACCAATAGAAACAGGGTGACACTTGGTCTGCGGGTCTCGTAGCATGATATAGCGCACATGATCTCTCACTTTTATTAATAAACACCATGAATGTGAGAGTACATTTCCACAACCACGCAATCCGATGTACCTGCTGAGGAAAACAGAACGAATGTCCAGTTACGAAATGCTGGGGAAGCAGAAGACACAACGACATCAGCTTAAAAGAAAGAACAATGGAAATTATAACGAGGAGAAAAGTACATACCAATAGAAACAGGGTGACACTTGGTCTGCGGTCTCGTAGCATGATATAGCGCACATGATCTCTCACTTTTATTAATAAACATTATGAATGTGAGAGTACATTTCCACAACCACGCAATCCGATGTACCTGCTGAGAAAAACAGAACGAATGTCCAATTACAAAATGCTGGGGAAGCAGAAGACACAACGACATCAGCTTAAAAGAAAGAACAATGGAAATTATAACGAGGAGAAAAGTACATACCAATAGAAACAGGGTCACACTTGGTCTGCGGGTCTCGTAGCATGATATAGCGCACATGATCTCTCACTTTTATTAATAAACACCATGAATGTGAGAGTACATTTCCACAACCACGCAATCCGATGTGGCTGCTGAGGAAAACAGAACGAATGGCCAGTTGCGAAATGCTGGGGAAGCAGAAGACACAACGACATCAGCTTAAAAGAAAGAACAATGGAAATTATAACGAGGAGAAAAGTACATACCAATAGAAACAGGGTCACACTTGGTCTGCGGGTCTCGTAGCATGATATAGCGCACATGATCTCTCACTTTTATTAATAAACACCATGAATGTGAGAGTACATTTCCACAACCACGCAATCCAATGTACCTGCTGAGGAAAACAGAACGAATGTCCAATTACAAAATGCTGGGGAAGCAGAAGACACAACGACATCAGCTTAAAAGAAAGAACAATGGAAATTATAACGAGGAGAAAAGTACATACCAATAGAAACAGGGTGACACTTGGTCTGCGGGTCTCGTAGCATGATATAGCGCACATGATCTCTCACTTTTATTAATAAACACCATGAATGTGAGAGTACATTTCCACAACCACGCAATCCGATGTACCTGCTGAGGAAAACAGAACAAATGTCCAGTTACGAAATGCTGGGGAAGCAGAAGACACAACGACGTCAGCTTAAAAGAAAGAACAATGGAAATTATAACGAGGAGAAAAGTACATACCAATAGAAACAGGGTGACTCTTGGTCTGCGGGTCTCGTAGCATGATATAGCGCACATGATCTCTCACTTTTATTAATAAACACCATGAATGTGAGAGTACATTTCCACAACCACGCAATCCGATGTAACTGCTGAGGAAAACAGAACGAATGTCCAATTACGAAATGCTGGGGAAGCAGAAGACACAACGACATCAGCTTAAAAGAAAGAACAATGGAAATTATAACGAGGAGAAAAGTACATACCAATAGAAACAGGGTGACACTTGGTCTGCGGGTCTCGTAGCATGATATAGCGCACATGATCTCTCACTTTTATTAATAAACACCATGAATGTGAGAGTAAATTTCCACAACCACGCAATCCGATGTACCTGCTGAGGAAAACAGAACGAATGTCCAGTTACGAAATGCTGGGGAAGCAGAAGACACAACGACATCAGCTTAAAAGAAAGAACAATGGAAATTATAACGAGGAGAAAAGTACATACCAATAGAAACAGGGTGACACTTGGTCTGCGGGTCTCGTAGCATGATATAGCGCACATGATCTCTCACTTTTATTAATAAACACCATGAATATCAGAGTACATTTCCACAACCACGCAATCCGATGTACCTGCTGAGGAAAACAGAACGAATGTCCAATTACAAAATGCTGGGGAAGCAGAAGACACAACGACATCAGCTTAAAAGAAAGAACAATGGAAATTATAACGAGGAGAAAAGTACATACCAATAGAAACAGGGTGACACTTGGTCTGCGGGTCTCGTAGCATGATATAGCGCACATGATCTCTCACTTTTATTAATAAACACCATGAATGTGAGAGTACATTTCCACAACCACGCAATCCGATGTACCTGCTGAGGAAAACAGAACGAATGTCCAGTTACAAAATGCTGGGGAAGCAGAAGACACAACGACATCAGCTTAAAAGAAAGATCAATGGAAATTATAACGAGGAGAAAAGTACATACCAATAGAAACAGGGTGACACTTGGTCTGCGGGTCTCGTAGCATGATATAGCGCACATGATCTCTCACTTTTATTAATAAACACCATGAATGTGAGAGTACATTTCCACAACCACACAATCCGATGTACCTGCTGAGGAAAACAGAACGAATGTCCAGTTACGAAATGCCGGGTAAGCAGAAGACACAACGACATCAGCTTAAAAGAAAGAACAATGGAAATTATAACGAGGAGAAAAGTACATACCAATAGAAACAGGGTGACACTTGGTCTGCGGGTCTCGTAGCATGATATAGCGCACATGATCTCTCACTTTTATTAATAAACACCATGAATCTCAGAGTACATTTCCACAACCACGCAATCCGATGTACTTGCTGATGAAAACAGAACGAATGTCCAGTTACGAAATGCTGGGGAAGCAGAAGACACAACGACATCAGCTTAAAAGAAAGAACAATGGAAATTATAACGAGGAGAAAAGTACATACCAATAGAAACAGCGTGACACTTGGTCTGCGGGTCTTGTAGCATGATATAGCGCACATGATCTCTCACTTTTATTAATAAACACCACGAATATCAGAGTACATTTCCACAACCACGCAATCCGATGTACCTGCTGAGGAAAACAGAACGAATGTCCAGTTACGAAATGCTGGGGAAGCAGAAGACACAACGACATCAGCTTAAAAGAAAGAACAATGGAAATTATAACGAGGAGAAATGTACATACCAATAGAAACAGGGTGACACTTGGTCTGCGGGTCTCGTAGCATGATATAGCGCACATGATCTCTCACTTTTATTAATAAACACCATGAATGTGAGAGTACATTTCCACAACCACGCAATCCGATGTACTTGCTGAGGAAAACAGAACGAATGTCCAGTTACGAAATGCTGGGGAAGCAGAAGACACAACGACATCAGCTTAAAAGAAAGAACAATGGAAATTATAACGAGGAGAAAAGTACATACCAATAGAAACAGGGTGACACTTGGTCTGCGGGTCTCGTAGCATGATATAGCGCACATGATCTCTCACTTTTATTAATAAACACCATGAATATCTGAGTACATTTCCACAACCACGCAATCCGATGTACCTGCTGAGGAAAACAGAACGAATGTCCAGTTACGAAATGCTGCGGAAGCAGAGGACACAACAACATCAGCGTAAAAGAAAGAACAATGGAAATTATAACGAGGAGAAAAGTACATACCAATAGAAACAGGGTGACACTTGGTCTGCGGGTCTCGTAGCATGATATAGCGCACATGATCTCTCACTTTTATTAATAAACACCATGAATGTGAGAGCACATTTCCACAACCACGCAATCCGATGTACCTGCTGAGGAAAACAGAACGAATGTCCAGTTACGAAATGCTGGGGAAGCAGAAGACACAACGACATCAGCTTAAAAGAAAGAACAATGGAAATTATAACGAGGAGAAAAGTACATACCAATAGAAAAAGGGTGTCACTTGGTCTGCGGGTCTCGTAGCATGATATAGCGCACATGATCTCTCACTTTTATTAATAAACACCATAAATATCAGAGTACATTTCCACAACCACGCAATCCGATGTACCTGCTGAGGAAAACAGAACGAATGTCCAGTTACGAAATGCTGGGGAAGAAGAAGACACAACAACATCAGCGTAAAAGAAAGAACAATAAAAATTATAACGAGGAGAAAAGTACATACCAATAGAAACAGGGTGACACTTGGTCTGTGGGTCTCGCAGCATGATATAGCGCACATGATCTCTCACTTTTATTAATAAACACCAAGAATGTGAGAGCACATTTCCACAACCACGCAATCCGATGTACCTGCTGAGGAAAACAGAACGAATGTCCAGTTACGAAATGCTGGGGAAGCAGAAGACACAACGACATCAGCTTAAAAGAAAGAACAATGGAAATTATAACGAGGAGAAAAGTACATACCAATAGAAACAGGGTGACACTTGGTCTGCGGGTCTCGTAGCATGATATAGCGCACATGATCTCTCACTTTTATTAATAAACACCATGAATGTGAGAGTACATTTCCACAACCACGCAATCCGATGTACTTGCTGATGAAAACAGAACGAATGTCCAGTTACGAAATGCTGGGGAAGCAGAAGACACAACGACATCAGCTTAAAAGAAAGAACAATGGAAATTATAACGAGGAGAAAAGTACATACCAATAGAAACAGCGTGACACTTGGTCTGCGGGTCTCGTAGCATGATATAGCGCACATGATCTCTCACTTTTATTAATAAACACCACGAATATCAGAGTACATTTCCACAACCACGCAATCCGATGTACCTGCTGAGGAAAACAGAACGAATGTCCAGTTACGAAATGCTGGGGAAGCAGAAGACACAACGACATCAGCTTAAAAGAAAGAACAATGGAAATTATAACGAGGAGAAAAGTACATACCAATAGAAACAGGGTGACACTTGGTCTGCGGGTCTCGTAGCATGATATAGCGCACATGATCTCTCACTTTTATTAATAAACATCATGAATGTGAGAGTACATTTCCACAACCACGCAATCCGATGTACCTGCTGAGGAAAACAGAACGAATGTCCAGTTACGAAATGCTGGGGAAGCAGAAGACACAACGACATCAGCTTAAAAGAAAGAACAATGGAAATTATAACGAGGAGAAAAGTACATACCAATAGAAACAGGGTGACACTTGGTCTGCGGGTCTCGTAGCATGATATAGCGCACATGATCTCTCACTTTTATTAATAAACACCATGAATGTGAGAGTACATTTCCACAACCACGCAATCCGATGTACCTGCTGAGGAAAACAGAACGAATGTCCAGTTACGAAATGCTGGGGAAGCAGAAGACACAACGACATCAGCTTAAAAGAAAGAACAATGGAAATTATAACGAGGAGAAAAGTACATACCAATAGTAACAGGGTGACACTTGGTCTGCGGGTCTCGTAGCATGGTATAGCGCACATGATCTCTCACTTTTATTAATAAACACCATGAATATCAGAGTACATTTCCACAACCACGCAATCCGATGTACCTGCTGAGGAAAACAGAACGAATGTCCAGTTACAAAATGCTGGGGAAGCAGAAGACACAACAACATCAGCGTAAAAGAAAGAACAATGGAAATTATAACGAGGAGAAAAGTACATACCAATAGAAACAGGGTGACACTTGGTCTGCGGGTCTCGTAGCATGATATAGCGCGCATGATCTCTTACTTTTATTAATAAACACCATGAATGTGAGAGTACATTTCCACAACCACGCAATCCGATGTACCTGCTGAGGAAAACAGAACGAATGTCCAGTTACGAAATGCTGGGGAAGCAGAAGACACAACGACATCAGCTTAAAAGAAAGAACAATGGAAATTATAACGAGGAGAAAAGTACATACCAATAGAAACAGGGTGACACTTGGTCTGCGGGTCTCGTAGCATGATATAGCGCACATGATCTCTCACTTTTATTAATAAACACCATGAATGTGAGAGTACATTTCCACAACCACGCAATCTGATGTACCTGCTGAGGAAAACAGAACGAATGTCCAGTTACGAAATGCTGGGGAAGCAGAAGACACAACGACATCAGCTTAAAAGAAAGAACAATGGAAATTATAACGAGGAGAAAAGTACATACCAATAGAAACAGGGTGACACTTGGTCTGCGGGTCTCGTAGCATGATATAGCGCACATAATCTCTCACTTTTGTTAATAAACACCATGAATATCAGAATACATTTCCACAACCACGCAATCCGATGTACCTGCTGAGGAAAACAGAACAAATGTCCAATTACAAAATGCTGGGGAAGCAGAAGACACAACGACATCAGCTTAAAAGAAGGAACAATGGAAATTATAACGAGGAGAAAAGTACATACCAATAGAAACAGGGTGACACTTGGTCTGCGGGTCTCGTAGCATGATATAGCGCACATGATCTCTCACTTTTATTAATAAACACCATGAATGTGAGAGTACATTTCCACAACCACGCAATCCGATGTACCTGCTGAGGAAAGCAGAACGAATGTCCAATTACGAAATGCTGGGGAAGCAGAAGACACAACGACATCAGCTTAAAAGAAAGAACAATGGAAATTATAACGAGGAGAAAAGTACATACCAATAGAAACAGGGTGACACTTGGTCTGCGGGTCTCGTAGCATGATATAGCGCACATGATCTCTCACTTTTATTAATAAACACAAACACCATGAATGTGAGAGTACATTTCCACAACCACGCAATCTGATGTACCTGCTGAAGGCAACAGAACGAATGTCCAGTTACGAAATGCTGGGGAAGCAGAAGACACAACGACATCAGCTTAAAAGAAAGAACAATGGAAATTATAACGAGGAGAAAAGTACATACCAATAGAAACAGGGTGACACTTGGTCTGCGGGTCTCGTAGCATGATATAGCGCACATGTTCTCTCACTTTTATTAATAAACACCATGAATATCAGAGTACATTTCCACAACCACGCAATCCGATGTACCTGCTGAGGAAAACAGAACGAATGTCCAATTGCAAAATGCTGGGGAAGCAGAAGACACAACGACATCAGCTTAAAAGAAAGAACAATGGAAATTATAACGAGGAGAAAAGTACATACCAATAGAAACAGGGTGACACTTGGTCTGCGGGTCTCATAGCATGATATAGCGCACATGATCTCTCACTTTTATTAATAGACACCATGAATGTGAGAGTACATTTCCACAACCACGCAATCCGATGTACCTGCTGAGGAAAACAGAACGAATGTCCAATTACAAAATGCTGTGGGAGCAGAAGACACAACGACATCAGCTTAAAAGAAAGAACAATGGAAATTATAACGAGGAGAAAAGTACATACCAATAGAAACAGGGTGACACTTGGTCTGCGGGTCTCGTAGCATGATATAGCGCACATGATCTCTCACTTTTATTAATAAACACCATGAATGTGAGAGTACATTTCCACAACCACGCAATCCGATGTACCTGCTGAGGAAAACAGAACGAATGTCCAGTTACGAAATGCTGGGGAAGCAGAAGACACAACGACATCAGCTTAAAAGAAAGAACAATGGAAATTATAACGAGGAGAAAAGTACATACCAATAGAAACAGGGTGACACTTGGTCTGCGGGTCTCGTAGCATGATATAGCGCACATGATCTCTCACTTTTATTAATAAACACAAACACCATGAATGTGAGAGTACATTTCCACAACCACGCAATCCGATGTACCTGCTGAGGAAAACAGAACGAATGTCCAGTTACGAAATGCTGGGGAAGCAGAAGACACAACGACATCAGCTTAAAAGAAAGAACAATGGAAATTATAACGAGGAGAAAAGTACATACCAATAGAAACAGGGTGACACTTGGTCTGCGGGTCTCGTAGCATGATATAGCGCACATGATCTCTCACTTTTATTAATAAACACCATGAATGTGAGAGTACATTTCCACAACCACGCAATCCGATGTACCTGCTGAGGAAAACAGAACGAATGTCCAGTTACAAAATGCTGGGGAAGCAGAAGACACAACGACATCAGCTTAAAAGAAAGAACAATGGAAATTATAACGAGGAGAAAAGTACATACCAATAGAAACAGGGTGACACTTGGTCTGCGGGTCTCGTAGCATGATATAGCGCACATGATCTCTCACATTTATTAATAAACACCATGAATGTGAGAGTACATTTCCACAACCACGCAATCCGATGTACCTGCTGAGGAAAACAGAACGAATGTCCAATTACGAAATGCTGGGGAAGCAGAAGACACAACGACATCAGCTTAAAAGAAAGAACAATGGAAATTATAACGAGGAGAAAAGTACATACCAATAGAAACAGGGTGACACTTGATCTGCGGGTCTCGTAGCATGATATAGCGCACATGATCTCTCACTTTTGTTAATAAACACCATGAATATCAGAATACATTTCCACAACCACGCAATCCGATGTACCTGCTGAGGAAAACAGAACGAATGTCCAATTACAAAATGCTGGGGAAGCAGAAGACACAACGACATCAGCTTAAAAGAAAGAACAATGGAAATTATAACGAGGAGAAAAGTACATACCAATAGAAACAGGGTGACACTTGGTCTGCGGGTCTCGTAGCATGATATAGCGCACATGATCTCTCACTTTTATTAATAAACACCATGAATGTGAGAGTACATTTCCATAACCACGCAATCCGATGTACCTGCTGAGGAAAAGAGAACTAATGTCCAATTACGAAACGCTGGGGAAGCAGAAGACACAACGACATCAGCTTAAAAGAATGAACAATGGAAATTATAACGAGGAGAAAAGTACTTACCAATAGAAACAGGGTGACACTTGGTCTGCAGGTCTCGTAGCATGATATAGCGCACATGATCTCTCACTTTTATTAGTAAACACCATGAATGTGAGAGTACATTTCCACAACCACGCAATCCGAAGTACCTGCTGAGGAAAACAGAACGAATGTCCAATTACGAAATGCTGGGGAAGCAGAAGACACAACGACATCAGCTTAAAAGAAAGAACAATGGAAATTATAATGAGGAGAAAAGTACATACCAATAGAAACAGGGTGACACTTGGTCTGCGGGTCTCGTAGCATGATATAGCGCACATGATCTCTCACTTTTATTAATAAACACAAACACCATGAATGTGAGAGTACATTTCCACAACCACGCAATCCGATGTACCTGCTGAGGAAAACAGAACGAATGTCCAGTTACGAAATGCTGGGGAAGCAGAAGACACAACGACATCAGCTTAAAAGAAAGAACAATGGAAATTATAACGAGGAGAAAAGTACATACCAATAGAAACAGGGTGACACTTGGTCTGCGGGTCTCGTAGCATGATATAGCGCACATGATCTCTCACTTTTATTAATAAACACCATGAATGTGAGAGTACATTTCCACAACCACGCAATCCGATGTACCTGCTGAGGAAAACAGAACGAATGTCCAGTTACGAAATGCTGGGGAAGCAGAAGACACAACGACATCAGCTTAAAAGAAAGAACAATGGAAATTATAACGAGGAGAAAAGTACATACCAATAGAAACAGGGTGACACTTGGTCTGCGGGTCTCGTAGCATGATATAGCGCACATGATCTCTCACGTTTATTAATAAACACCATGAATGTGAGAGTACATTTCCACAACCACGCAATCCGATGTACCTGCTGAGGAAAACAGAACGAATGTCCAGTTACGAAATGCTGTGGGAGCAGAAGACACAACGACATCAGCTTAAAAGAAAGAACAATGGAAATTATAACGAGGAGAAAAGTACATACCAATAGAAACAGGGTGACACTTGGTCTGCGGGTCTCGTAGCATGATATAGCGCACATGATCTCTCACTTCTATTAATAAACACCATGAATGTGAGAGTACATTTCCACAACCACGCAATCCGATGTACCTGCTGAGGAAAACAGAACGAATGTCCAGTTACGAAATGCTGGGGAAGCAGAAGACACAACGACATCAGCTTAAAAGAAAGAACAATGGAAATTATAACGAGGAGAAAAGTACATACCAATAGAAACAGTGTGACACTTGGTCTGCGGGTCTCGTAGCATGATATAGCGCACATGATCTCTCACTTTTATTAATAAACACCATGAATGTGAGAGTACATTTCCACAACCACGCAATCCGATGCACCTGCTGAGGAAAACAGAACGAATGTCCAGTTACGAAATGCTGGGGAAGCAAAAGACACAACGACATCAGCTTAAAAGAAAGAACAATGGAAATTATAACGAGGAGAAAAGTACATACCAATAGAAACAGGGTGACACTTGGTCTGCGGGTCTCGTAGCATGATATAGCGCACATGATCTCCCACTTTTATTAATAAACACCATGAATGTGAGAGTACATTTCCACAACCACGCAATCCGATGTACCTGCTGAGGAAAACAGAACGAATGTCCAGTTACAAAATGCTGGGGAAGCAGAAGACACAACGACATCAGCTTAAAAGAAAGAACAATGGAAATTATAACGAGGAGAAAAGTACATACCAATAGAAACAGGGTGACACTTGGTCTGCGGGTCTCGTAGCATGATATAGCGCACATGATCTCTCACTTTTATTAATAAACACCATGAATGTGAGAGTACATTTCCACAACCACGCAATCCGATGTACCTGCTGAGGAAAACAGAACGAATGTCCAATTACGAAATGCTGGGGAAGCAGAAGACACAACGACATCAGCTTAAAAGAAAGAACAATGGAAATTATAATGAGGAGAAAAGTACATACCAATAGAAACAGGGTGACACTTGGTCTGCGGGTCTCGTAGCATGATATAGCGCACATGATCTCTCACTTTTATTAATAAACACAAATACCATGATAGTGAGAGTACATTTCCACAACCACGCAATCCGATGTACCTGCTGAAGGCAACAGAACGAATGTCCAGTTACGAAATGCTGGGGAAGCAGAAGACACAACGACATCAGCTTAAAAGAAAGAACAATGGAAATTATAACGAGGAGAAAAGTACATACCAATAGAAACAGGGTGACACTTGGTCTGCGGGTCTCGTAGCATGATATAGCGCACATGATCTCTCACTTTTATTAATAAACACCATGAATATCAGAGTACATTTCCACAACCACGCAATCCGATGTACCTGCTGAGGAAAACAGAACGAATGTCCAATTGCAAAATGCTGGGGAAGCAGAAGACACAACGACATCAGCTTAAAAGAAAGAACAATGGAAATTATAACGAGGAGAAAAGTACATACCAATAGAAACAGGGTGACACTTGGTCTGCGGGTCTCATAGCATGATATAGCGCACATGATCTCTCACTTTTATTAATAAACACCATGAATGTGAGAGTACATTTCCACAACCACGCAATCCGATGTACCTGCTGAGGAAAACAGAACGAATGTCCAATTACGAAATGCTGGGGAAGCAGAAGACACAACGACATCAGCTTAAAAGAAAGAACAATGGAAATTATAACGAGGAGAAAAGTACATACCAATAGAAACAGGGTGACACTTGGTCTGCGGGTCTCGTAGCATGATATAGCGCACATGATCTCTCACTTTTGTTAATAAACACCATGAATATCAGAATACATTTCCACAACCATGCAATCCGATGTACCTGCTGAGGAAAACAGAACGAATGTCCAATTACAAAATGCTGGGGAAGCAGAAGACACAACGACATCAGCTTAAAAGAAAGAACAATGGAAATTATAACGAGGAGAAAAGTACATTCCAATAGAAACAGGGTGACACTTGGTCTGCGGGTCTCGTAGCATGATATAGCGCACATGATCTCTCACTTTTATTAATAAACACCATGAATATCAGAGTACATTTCCACAACCACGCAATCCGATGTACATGCTGAGGAAAACAGAACGAATGTCCAATTACGAAATGCTGGGGAAGCAGAAGACACAACGACATCAGCTTAAAAGAAAGAACAATGGAAATTATAAGAGGAGAAAAGTACATACCAATAGAAACAGGGTGACACTTGGTCTGCGGGTCTCGTAGCATGATATAGCGCACATGATCTCTCACTTTTATTAATAAACACAAACACCATGAATGTGAGAGTACATTACCACGACCACGCAATCCGATGTACCTGCTGAAGACAACAGAACGAATGTCCAGTTACGAAATGCTGGGGAAGCAGAAGACACAACGACATCAGCTTAAAAGAAAGAACAATGGAAATTATAACGAGGAGAAAAGTACATACCAATAGAAACAGGGTGACACTTGGTCTGCGGGTCTCGTAGCATGATATAGCGCACATGATCTCTCACTTTTATTAATAAACACCATGAATGTGAGAGTACATTTCCACAACCACGCAATCCGATGTACCTGCTGAGGAAAACAGAACGAATGTCCAGTTACGAAATGCTGGGGAAGCAGAAGACACAACGACATCAGCTTAAAAGAAAGAACAATGGAAATTATAACGAGGAGAAAAGTACATACCAATAGAAACAGGGTGACACTTGGTCTGCGGGTCTCGTAGCATGATATAGCGCACATGATCTCTCACTTTTATTAATAAACACCATGAATGTGAGAGTACATTTCCACAACCACGCAATCCGATGTACCTGCTGAGGAAAACAGAATGAATGTCCAGTTACGAATAGCTGTGGGAGCAGAAGACACAACGACATCAGCTTAAAAGAAAGAACAATGGAAATTATAACGAGGAGAAAAGTACATACCAATAGAAACAGGGTGACACTTGGTCTGCGGGTCTCGTAGCATGATATAGCGCACATGATCTCTCACTTTTATTAATAAACACCATGAATGTGAGAGTACATTTCCACAACCACGCAATCCGAAGTACCTGCTGAGGAAAACAGAACGAATGTCCAGTTACGAAATGCTGGGGAAGCAGAAGACACAACGACATCAGCTTAAAAGAAAGAACAATGGAAATTATAACGAGGAGAAAAGTACATACCAATAGAAACAGGGTGACACTTGGTCTGCGGGTCTCGTCGCATGATATAGCGCACATGATCTCTCACTTTTATTAATAAACACCATGAATGTGAGAGTACATTACCACAACCACGCAATCCGATGTACCTGCTGAGGAAAACAGAACGAATGTCCAGTTACGAAATGCTGGGGAAGCAGAAGACACAACGACATCAGCTTAAAAGAAAGAACAATGGAAATTATAACGAGGAGAAAAGTACATACCAATAGAAACAGGGTGACACTTGGTCTGCGGGTCTCGTAGCATGATATAGCGCACATGATCTCTCACTTTTATTAATAAACACCATGAATGTGAGAGTACATTTCCACAACCACGCAATCCGATGTACCTGCTGAGGAAAACAGAACGAATGTCCAGTTACGAAATGCTGGGGAAGCAGAAGACACAACGACATCAGCTTAAAAGAAAGAACAATGGAAATTATAACGAGGAGAAAAGTACATACCAATAGAAACAGGGTGACACTTGGTCTGCGGGTCTCGTAGCATGATATAGCGCACATGATCTCTCACCTTTATTAATAAACACCATGAATGTGAGAGTACATTTCCACAACCACGCAATCCGATGTACCTGCTGAGGAAAACAGAACGAATGTCCAGTTACGAAATGCTGGGGAAGCAGAAGACACAACGACATCAGCTTAAAAGAAAGAACAATGGAAATTATAACGAGGAGAAAAGTACATACCAATAGAAACAGGGTGACACTTGGTCTGAGGGTCTCGTAGCATGATATAGCGCACATGATCTCTCACTTTTATTAATAAACACCATGAATATCAGAGTACATTTCCAAAACCACGCAATCCGATGTACCTGCTGAGGAAAACAGAACGAATGTCCAATTACAAAATGCTGGGGAAGCAGAAGACACAACGTCATCAGCTTAAAAGAAAGAACAATGGAAATTATAACGAGGAGAAAAGTACATACCAATAGAAACAGGGTGACACTTGGTCTGCGGGTCTCGTAGCATGATATAGCGCACATGATCTCTCACTTTTATTAATAAACACCATGAATATCAGAGTACATTTCCACACCACGCAATCCGATGTACCTGCTGAGAAAAACAGAACGAATGTCCAGTTACAAAATGCTGGGGAAGCAGAAGACACAACGACATCAGCTTAAAAGAAAGAACAATGGAAATTATAACGAGGAGAAAAGTACATACCAATAGAAACAGGGTGACACTTGGTCTGCGGGTCTCGTAGCATGACATAGCGCACATGATCTCTCACTTTTATTAATAAACACCATGAATGTGAGAGTACATTTCCACAACCACGCAATCCGATGTACCTGCTGAGGAAAACAGAACGAATGTCCAGTTACGAAATGCTGGGGAAGCAGAAGACACAACGACATCAGCTTAAAAGAAAGAACAATGGAAATTATAACGAGGAGAAAAGTACATACCAATAGAAACAGGGTGACACTTGGTCTGCGGGTCTCGTAGCATGATATAGCGCACATGATCTCTCACTTTTATTAATAAACACCATGAATGTGAGAGTACATTTCCACAACCACGCAATCCGATGTACCTGCTGAGGAAAACAGAATGACTGTCCAGTTACGAAATGCTGGGGAAGCAGAAGACACAACGACATCAGCTTAAAAGAAAGAACAATGGACATTATAACGAGGAGAAAAGTACATACCAATAGAAACAGGGTGACACTTGGTCTGCGGGTCTCGTAGCATGATATAGCACACATGATCTCTCACTTTTATTAATAAACACCGTGAATGTGAGAGTACATTTCCACAACCACGCAATCCGATGTACCTGCTGAGGAAAACAGAACGAATGTCCAGTTACGAAATGCTGGGGAAGCAGAAGACACAACGACATCAGCTTAAAAGAAAGAACAATGGAAATTATAACGAGGAGAAAAGTACATACCAATAGAAACAGGTTGACACTTGGTCTGCGGGTCTCGTAGCATGATATAGCACACATGATCTCTCACTTTTATTAATAAACACCATGAATGTGAGAGTACATTTCCACAACCATAGAATCCGATGTACCTGCTGAGGAAAACAGAACGAATGTCCAATTACGAAATGCTGGGGAAGCAGAAGACACAACGACATCAGCTTAAAAGAAAGAACAATGGAAATTATAACGAGGAGAAAAGTACATACCAATAGAAACAGGGTGACACTTGGTCTGCGGGTCTCGTAGCATGATATAGCGCACATGATCTCTCACTTTTATTAATAAACACCATGAATGTGAGAGTACATTTCCACAACCACGCAATCCGAAGTACCTGCTGAGGAAAACAGAACGAATGTCCAATTACGAAATGCTGGGGAAGCAGAAGACACAACGACATCAGCTTAAAAGAAAGAACAATGGAAATTATAACGAGGAGAAAAGTACATACCAATAGAAACAGGGTGACACTTGGTCTGCGGGTCTCGTAGCATGATGTAGCGCACATGATCTCTCACTTTTATTAATAAACACCATGAATGTGAGAGTACATTTCCACAACCACGCAATCCGATGTACCTGCTGAGGAAAACAGAAAGAATGTCCAATTACGAAATGCTGGGGAAGAAGAAGACACAACGACATCAGCTTAAAAGAAAGAACAATGGAAATTATAACGAGGAGAAAAGTACATACCAATAGAAACAGGGTGACACTTGGTCTGCGGGTCTCGTAGCATGATATAGCGCACATGATCTCTCACTTTTATTAATAAACACCATGAATGTGAGAGTACATTTCCACAACCACGCAATCCGATGTACCTGCTGAGGAAAACAGAACGAATGTCCAGTTACGAAATGCTGGGGAAGCAGAAGACACAACGACATCAGCTTAAAAGAAAGAACAATGGAAATTATAACGAGGAGAAAAGTACATACCAATAGAAACAGGGTGACACTTGGTCTGCGGGTCTCGTAGCATGATATAGCACACATGATCTCTCACTTTTATTAATAAACACCGTGAATGTGAGAGTACATTTCCACAACCACGCAATCCGATGTACCTGCTGAGCAAAACAGAACGAATGTCCAGTTACGAAATGCTGGGGAAGCAGAAGACACAACGACATCAGCTTAAAAGAAAGAACAATGGAAATTATAACGAGGAGAAAAGTACATACCAATAGAAACAGGGTGACACTTGGTCTGCGGGTCTCGTAGCATGATATAGCGCACATGATCTCTCACTTTTATTAATAAACACCATGAATGTGAGAGTACATTTCCACAACCACGCAATCCGAAGTACCTGCTGAGGAAAACAGAACGAATGTCCAATTACGAAATGCTGGGGAAGCAGAAGACACAACGACATCAGCTTAAAAGAAAGAACAATGGAAATTATAACGAGGAGAAAACTACATACCAATAGAAACAGGGTGACACTTGGTCTGCGGGTCTCGTAGGATGATATAGCGCACATGATCTCTCACTTTTATTAATAAACACCATGAATGTGAGAGTACATTTCCACAACCACGCAATCCGAAGTACCTGCTGAGGAAAACAGAACGAATGTCCAATTACGAAATGCTGGGGAAGCAGAAGACACAACGACATCAGCTTAAAAGAAAGAACAATGGAAATTATAACGAGGAGAAAAGTACCTACCAATAGAAACAGGGTGACACTTGGTCTGCGGGTCTCGTAGCATGATATAGCGCACATGATCTCTCTTCTTTTATTAATAAACACCATGAATGTGAGAGTACATTTCCACAACCACGCAATCCGATGTACCTGCTGAGGAAAACAGAACGAATGTCCAATTACGAAATGCTGGGGAAGCAGAAGACACAACGACATCAGCTTAAAAGAGAGAACAATGGAAATTATAACGAGGAGAAAAGTACATACCAATAGAAACAGGGTGACACTTGGTCTGCGGGTCTCGTAGCATGATATAGCGCACATGATCTCTCACTTTTATTAATAAACACCATGAATGTGAGAGTACATTTCCACAACCACGCAATCCGATGTACCTGCTGAGGAAAACAGAACGAATGTCCAATTACGAAATGCTGGGGAAGCAGAAGACACAACGACATCAGCTTGAAAGAAAGAACAATGGAAATTATAACGAGGAGAAAAGTACATACCAATAGAAACAGGGTGACACTTGGTCTGCGGGTCTCGTAGCATGATATAGCGCACATGATCTCTCACTTTTATTAATAAACACCATGAATGTGAGAGTACATTTCCACAACCACGCAATCCGATGTACCTGCTGAGGAAAACAGAACGAATGTCCAGTTACGAAATGCTGGGGAAGCAGAAGACACAACGACATCAGCTTAAAAGAAAGAACAATGGAAATTATAACGAGGAGAAAAGTACATACCAATAGAAACAGGGTGACACTTGGTCTGCGGGTCTCGTAGCATGATATAGCGCACATGATCTCTCACTTTTATTGATAAACACCATGAATGTGAGAGTACATTTCCACAACCACGCAATCCGAAGTACCTGCTGAGGAAAACAGAACGAATGTCCAATTACGAAATGCTGGGGAAGCAGAAGACACAACGACATCAGCTTAAAAGAAAGAACAATGGAAATTATAACGAGGAGAAAAGTACATACCAGTAGAAACAGGGTGACACTTGGTCTGCGGGTCTCGTAGCATGATATAGCGCACATGATCTCTCACTTTTATTAATAAACACCATGAATGTGAGAGTACATTTCCACAACCACGCGATCCGAAGTACCTGCTGAGGAAAACAGAACGAATGTCCAGTTACGAAATGCTGGGGAAGCAGAAGACACAACGACATCAGCTTAAAAGAAAGATTAATGGAAATTATAACGAGGAGAAAAGTACATACCAATAGAAACAGTGTGACACTTGGTCTGCGGGTCTCGTAGCATGATATAGCGCGCATGATCTCTTACTTTTATTAATAAACACCATGAATGTGAGAGTACATTTCCACAACCACGCAATCCGATGTACCTGCTGAGGAAAACAGAACGAATGTCCAGTTACGAAATGCTGGGGAAGCAGAAGACACAACGACATCAGCTTAAAAGAAAGAACAATGGAAATTATAACGAGGAGAAAAGTACATACCAATAGAAACAGGGTGACACTTGGTCTGCGGGTCTCGTAGCATGATATAGTGCACATGATCTCTCACTTTTATTAATAAACACCATGAATGTGAGAGTACATTTCCACAACCACTCAATCCGAAGTACCTGCTGAGGAAAACAGAACGAATGTCCAATTACGAAATGCTGGGGAAGCAGAAGACACAACGACATCAGCTTAAAAGAAAGAACAATGGAAATTATAACGAGGAGAAAAGTACATACCAATAGAAACAGGGTGACACTTGGTCTGCGGGTCTCGTAGCATGATATAGTGCACATGATCTCTCACTTTTATTAATAAACACCATGAATGTGAGAGTACATTTCCACAACCACGCAATCCGAAGTACCTGCTGAGGAAAACAGAACGAATGTCCAATTACGAAATGCTGGGGAAGCAGAAGACACAACGACATCAGCTTAAAAGAAAGAACAATGGAAATTATAACGAGGAGAAAAGTACATACCAATAGAAACAGGGTGACACTTGGTCTGTGGGTCTCGTAGCATGATATAGTGAACATGATCTCTCACTTTTATTAATAAACACCATGAATGTGAGAGTACATTTCCACAACCACGCAATCCGAAGTACCTGCTGAGGAAAACAGAACGAATGTCCAATTACGAAATGCTGGGGAAGCAGAAGACACAACGACATCAGCTTAAAAGAAAGAACAATGGAAATTATAACGAGGAGAAAAGTACATACCAATAGAAACAGGGTGACACTTGGTCTGCGGGTCTCGTAGCATGATATAGTGCACATGATCTCTCACTTTTATTAATAAACACCATGAATGTGAGAGTACATTTCCACAACCACGCAATCCGAAGTACCTGCTGAGGAAAACAGAACGAATGTCCAATTACGAAATGCTGGGGAAGCAGAAGACACAACGACATCAGCTTAAAAGAAAGAACAATGGAAATTATAACGAGGAGAAAAGTACATACCAATAGAAACAGGGTGACACTTGGTCTGCGGGTCTCGTAGCATGATATAGTGCACATGATCTCTCACTTTTATTAATAAACACCATGAATGTGAGAGTACATTTCCACAACCACGCAATCCGAAGTACCTGCTGAGGAAAACAGAACGAATGTCCAATTACGAAATGCTGGGGAAGCAGAAGACACAACGACATCAGCTTAAAAGAAAGAACAATGGAAATTATAACGAGGAGAAAAGTACATACCAATAGAAACAGGGTGACACTTGGTCTGCGGGTATCGTAGCATGATATAGCGCACATGATCTCTCACTTTTATTAATAAACACCATGAATGTGAGAGTACATTTCCACAACCACGCAATCCGAAGTACCTGCTGAGGAAAACAGAACGAATGTCCAATTACGAAATGCTGGGGAAGCAGAAGACACAACGACATCAGCTTAAAAGAAAGAACAATGGAAATTATAACGAGGAGAAAAGTACATACCAATAGAAACAGGGTGACACCTGGTCTGCGGGTCTCGTAGCATGATATAGCGCACATGATCTCTCACTTTTATTAATAAACACCATGAATGTGAGAGTACATTTCCATAACCACGCAATCCGATGTACCTGCTGAGGAAAACAGAACGAATGTCCAATTACGAAATGCTGGGGAAGCAGAAGACAGAACGACATCAGCTTAAAAGAAAGAACAATGGAAATTATAACGAGGAGAAAAGTACTTACCAATAGAAACAGGGTGACACTTGGTCTGCGGGTCTCGTAGCATGATATAGCGCACATGATCTCTCACTTTTATTAATAAACACCATGAATGTGAGAGTACATTCCCACGACCACGCAATCCGAAGTACCTGCTGAGGGAAACAGAACGAATGTCCAATTACGAAATGCTGGGGAAGCAGAAGACACAACGACATCAGCTTAAAAGAAAGAACAATGGAAATTATAACGAGGAGAAAAGTACATACCAATAGAAACAGGGTGACACTTGGTCTGCGGGTCTCGTAGCATGATATAGCGTACATGATCTCTCACTTTTATTAATAAACACCATGAATGTGAGAGTACATTTCCACAACCACGCAATCCGATGTACCTGCTGCGGAAAACAGAACGAATGTCCAATTACGAAATGCTGGGGAAGCAGAAGACACAACGAAATCAGCTTAAAAGAGAGAACAATGGAAATTATAACGAGGAGAAAAGTACATACCAATAGAAACAGGGTGACACTTGGTCTGCGGGTCTCGTAGCACGATATAGCGCACATGATTTCTCACTTTTATTAATAAACACCATGAATGTGAGAGTACATTTCCACAACCACGCAATCCGATGTACCTGCTGAGGAAAACAGAACGAATGTCCAATTACGAAATGCTGGGGAAGCAGAAGACACAACGACATCAGCTTAAAAGAAAGAACAATGGAAATTATAACGAGGAGAAAAGTACATACCAATAGAAACAGGGTGACACTTGGTCTGCGGGTCTCGTAGCATGATATAGCGCACATGATCTCTCACTTTTATTAATAAACACCATGAATGTGAGAGTACATTTCCACAACCACGCAATCCGATGTACCTGCTGAGGAAAACAGAACGAATGTCCAGTTACGAAATGCTGGGGAAGCAGAAGACACAACTACATCAGCTTAAAAGAAAGAACAATGGAAATTATAACGAGGAGAAAAGTACATACCAATAGAAACAGGGTGACACTTGGTCTGCGGGTCTCGTAGCATGATATAGTGCACATGATCTCTCACTTTTATTAATAAACACCATGAATGTGAGAGTACATTTCCACAACCACGCAATCCGAAGTACCTGCTGAGGAAAACAGAACGAATGTCCAATTACGAAATGCTGGGGAAGCAGAAGACACAACGACATCAGCTTAAAAGAAAGAACAATGGAAATTATAACGAGGAGAAAAGTACATACCAATAGAAACAGGGTGACACTTGGTCTGCGGGTCTCGTAGCATGATATAGTGCACATGATCTCTCACTTTTATCAATAAACACCATGAATGTGAGAGTAAATTTCCACAACCATGCAGTCCAATGTACCTGCTGGGTAAAACAGAAGGATTGTCCAGTTACAAAATTCTGGGGAAGCAGAAGACACAACAACATCAGCTTAAAACAACGAACTATTGATATTATAACAAGGAGAGAAGAACATACCAAAAGGAACAAGGTGAAACTTGGTCTGCGGGCCTCGTAGCATGATATAGTGCACATGATCTCTCACTTTTATTAATAAACACCATGAATGTAGAGTAAATTTCTACAACCACAAAGTCCAATGTTCCTGCTGGGGAAAACAGAAGGAATGTCCAGTTATGAAATGCTGGGGAAGCAGAAGACACAATGACATCCGCTAAAAGAATGAACTATTGAAATTATAACCAGGCGAGAAGTACATTCCAAAAGGGACCAGGTGAAACTTGGTCTGCGGGCCTCGTAGCATGATATCGTGCACATGATCTCTCACCTTTATTAATAAACACCCAGAATGTCAGAGTACATTTCCACAACCACGCAGTCCAATGTACCTGCTGAGGAAAACAGAAGGAAAGTATAGATATGAAATGCTGGGGAAGCAGAAGACACAATGACATCAGCTTAAAAGAATGAGCTATTGAAATTATAACCAGGAGAGAACAACATACCAAAAGGAAAAAGGTGAAACTTGGTCTGCGTGTCTCGTAGCATGATATAGTGCACATGATCTCCCACTTTTATTAATAAACACCAATAATGTGATAGTAAATTTCCCCAGCCACGCAGTCAAATGAACCTGCTGGGGAAAACAGAAGGAATGTCCAGTTATGAAATGCTGGGGAAGTAGAAGACACAACGACATTAGCTTAAAAGAATGAACTATTGAAATTATAACCAGGAGAGAAGTACATTCCAAAAGGAACAAGGTAAAACTTGGTCTGCGGGTCTCAAGGCATGATATAGTGCACATGACCTCTCACTTTTATTAATAAACACCATGAATGTGAGAATACATTTCCACAACCACGCAGTCCGATATACCTGCTGAGGAAAACTGAAGGAATGTACGGTTACGAACTGCTGGTTAAGCAGAAGACACAACAATATCAGCTTAAAAGAATGTACTATTGAAATTATAACTAGGAGAGTAGTACATACCAAAAGGAAGAAGGTGAAACGAGGTCTGCGGGTCTCGTAGCATGATATAGTGCACATGATCTCTCACTTTTATTAATAAACACCATGAATGTGAAAGTAAATTTCCACAACCACGCAGTCCAATGTACCTGCTGGGGAAAACAGAAGGAGTGTCCAGTTACGAAATGCTGTGGAAGCGGAAGACACAAAGACATCACCTTAGAAGAATGAACTATTGAAATTATAACCAGGAGAGAAGTACATATCAAAAGGATCAAGGTGAAACTTGGTCTGCGGGTCTCGTAGCATGATATAGTGCACTTGATCTCTAACATTTCTTAATAAACACCAATAATGTGATAGTAAATTTCCCCAACCACGCAATCCAATGTACCTGCTGGGTAAAACAGAAGGAATGTCCAGTTACGAAATGCTGGGGAAGCAGAAGACACAAAGTCATCAGATTAAAAGAATGAACTATTGACATCATATCCAGGAGAGGAGTACATACCAAAAGCAACAAGATGAAACTTGGTCTGCGGGACTCGTAGCATGATATAGTGCACATGATCTCTTACTTTTATTAATAAACACCCAGAATGTCAGAGTACATTTCCACAACTACGCAGTCCGATGTACCTGCTGAGGAAAACAGATAGAATGTATAGTTATGAAATGCTGGGGGAACAGATGACACAACGATAGCAGCTTAAAAGAATGAACTATTGAATTTGTAACCAGGAGAGAAGTACATACCAAAAGGAATAAGGTGAATCTTCGTCTGCGGGCCTCATAGCATGATATAGTGCACATGATCTCTCACTTTTATTAATAAACACCATGAATGGGAGAGTAAATTTCCACAACCATCCAGTCCAATCTACCTGCTGGGGAAAACAGAAGGAATGTCCAGTTACGAAATGCTGGGGAAGCAGAAGACACAACGACATCAGTTTAAAAGAAAGAACTATTGAAATTATAACCAGGAGAGAAGTACATTCCAAAACGAACAAGGTGAAAATTGGTCTGCGATCGCGTAGCATGATATCGTGCACTTGATCTCTCACACTTATTAATCAACTCCCAGAATGTGAGAGTAAATTTCCGCAACCACGCAGTCCGATGTACCGGCTGCGAAAAACAGTAGGATAGTATAGTTATGAAATGCTGGGGAAACAGAAGACACAACGACATCAGCTTAAAAGAATGAACAATTGAAATTATAACCAGAAGAGAAGTAAACACCAAAAGGAACAAGGTGAAACATGGTCTGCGGGTCTCGTAGCATGATATAGTGCACATGATCTCTCACTTTTATTAATAAACACCATGAATGTGAGAGTAAATTTCCACAACCACGCACTCCAATGTTCCTGCTGGGGAAAACAGAGGGAATGTCCAGTTATGAAATGCTGGGGAAGCAGAAGACACAACAACATCAGCTTAAAAGAAAGAACTATTGAAATTATAACAAGGCGAGAAGTACATTCCAAAAAGGACAAGGTGAAACTTGGTCTAAGGGTTCGTAGCATGATATAGTGCACATGATCTCACACCTTTAATAATTAACACCATGAATGTGAGTGTAAATTTCCACAACCACGCAGTCCAATGTACCTGCTGGGGAAAACAGAAGGAATGTCCAATTACGAAATGCTGGGGAAGCACAAGACACTAGGAGATCAGCTTAAAAGAATGAATTATTGATATTATACCCAACAGAGAAGTACATACCAAAAGGAACAAGGTGAAACTTGGTCTGCGGGACTCGTAGCATGATGTAGAGCACATGATCTCTCACTTTTATTGATAAACACCAATAATGTGATAGTAAATTTCCCCAACCACGCAGTCCAATGTACCTGCTGGGGAAAACAGAAGGAATATCCAGTTACGAAATGCTGGGGAAGCAGAAGACACAACGACATCAACTTACAAGAAAGAACTATTGAAATTATAACCAGAAGAGAAGTACATTCCAAAAGGAACAAGGTGAAACTTGGTCTGCGGGACTCGTAGCATGATATAGAGCACATGATCTCTCACTTTTATTAATAAACACCTATAATGTGATAGTAAATTAACCCAACCACGTAGTCCAATGAACCTGCTGGGTAAAACAGAAGGAATGTCCAGTTACGAAATGCTGGGGAAGCAGAAGACACAAAGACATCAGCTTAAAAGAATGAACTACTGAAATTATATCCAGAAGAGAAGTACATACCAAAAGCTACAAGATGAAACTTGGTCTGCGGGACTAGTAGCATGATATAGTGAACATGATCTCTCACTTTTATTAATAAACACCATGAACGTGACAGTAAATTTCCACATCCATGCTGTCCAATGTAACTGCTGGGGAAAACAGAAGGAATGTCCAGTTATGAAATGCTGGGGAAGCAGAAGACACAACGACATCAACTTACAGGAATGAACTATTGAAATTATAACCAGAAGAGAAGTACATTCCAAAAGGAACTAGGTGAAATATGGTCTGCGGGTCACGTAGCATGATATAGTGCACATGATCTCTCACTTTTATTAATAAACACCATGAATGTGAGAGTAAATTTCCACAACCATGCAGTCCAGTGTACCTGCAGGGTAAAATAGAAAGAATGTCCTGTTACGGAATGCTGGGGAAGCAGAAGACACAAAGACATCAGCTTAAAAGAAAGTTCTATTGAAAATATTACCAGCAGAAAAGTACATACCAAAAGGAACAAGGTGAAACTTGGTCTGTGGGTCTCGTAGCATGACACAGTGCACATTATCTCTCACTTTAACTAATAAACACCATGATTGTGAGAGTAAATTTCCACAAACACGTAGTCCAGTGCTTCTGCTGGGGAATACAGAAGGAATGTCCAGTTACGAAGTGCTGGGGCAGCAGAAGACACAACGACATCAGCTTAAAAGAATGAACTATTGGAATTATAGCCAGGCGAAAATGTCATACCAAAAGGAACAAGGTGTAACTTAGTCTGCGGCTATCGTAGCATGATATAGTGCACATGATCTCTCACTTTTATTAATGAACACCATGAATGGGAGAGTAAGTTTCCACAACCACGTAGTCCAATGAACCTGATGCGGGAAACAGTAGGAATGTCCAGTTACGAAATGCTGGAGAAGCTGAAGACACATTGACATCATTTTCAAAGAATGAACTATTTGGCGCAGAGCACTATGGGACTCAACTTCTGAGGTCATTAGTCCCCTAGAACTTAGAACTAGTTAAACCTAACTAACCGAAGGACATGACACACATCCATGCCCGAGGGAGGACGCGAACCCACGAAGGCAGCGGTCTCGCGGTTCCAGACTGCAGCGCCCAGAACCGCACGGCTACTTTGGCCGGCTATAATGAACTATTTTGATTATAACAAGGAGACAAGTAGATACCAAAAGGAACAAGGTGAAACTTGTTCTGCAGCACTCGTAGCATGATATAGTGAACATGATCTCTCTTTTTTATTAATAAACATCATGAATGTGAGAGTTAAGTTCCAACTCCATGCAGTCCAATGAACCTGCTGGGAAAAACAGGAGGAATGTCCAGTTACGAAATGCTGTAGATGCAGAAGATACACTGACATCAGCCTAAAAGAACGAACTATTTAAATTATAACAAGGCGAGAAGTACATACCAAAAGGTGCAAGGTGAATCTTGGTCTGTGGCTCTCATAGTATGATATAGTTTACATGATCTCTCACTTTTATTAATAAACACCGTGAATGTGAAGTAAATTTCCACAACCACCCAGTCCAATGTACCTGCTGGAGAAAACAGAAGGAATGTCCAGTTACGAAATGCTGGAGAAGCTGAAAACACAATGACATCAGCTTAAAAGAAGTAACTATGTAAATTGTAACCAGGAGAGAAGAACTTACCAAAAGGAACAAGGGTGAAATTTAGTGTACGGCTCTCGTAGCATGATATAGTGCACATTAGCTCTCACTTTTATTAATACACACCATTAATGTGAGAGTAAATTTCCACAACCACGCAGTCCAAGGACCCTGCCTTGGAAAACAGGAGGAATGTCCAGTTACAGAATGCTGGAGAAGCAGAAGAAACAATGACATCAGCTTAAAAGAATGAGCTTTTCAAATTGTAAATAAAAGAGAGAAGTACATACACAAAGGAACAACGCGAACCTTGGTCTGCGGCTCTCGAAGCATGATATAGTGCACATGATCTCTCACTTTTGTTAACTAACACCGTCAATCTGAGAGTAAATGTCCACAACCACGCTGTCCAATGACCCTGCTATGGAAAACAGAAGGAATGTCCAGTTACGAAATGCTGTAGAAGCTAAAGACACACTGACTTCAGCTTAAAACAATGAACTACTAAAATTATAACCAGAAGAGAAGTACGTACCAAAGGGAACAATTTGAAACTTATTCTGTGACTCTCGTAGCATAATATAGTGCACATGATCTTTCATTTCTATTAATAAACACCATAAATGTGAGAGTACATTTCCACAGCCACGCAGTCCAGTGTACCTGCTGGGGAAAGGAGAAGGAATGTCCAGTTACGAAATGCTGGAGAAGCGGGAGACACAATTACATCAGCTTAAAAGGATGAACTATTTAAATTATAACTAGAACACAAGTACATACCAAAAGGAACAAGATGAAACTTGGTCTGCGGCTCTCGTAGCATGATATAGTGCACATAATCTCGCACTTTTTTTAAGATACACCACACATAGAAGCAGAAGATACACTCACATCAGATTAAAAGAATGAACTATTTAAAATATAACCAAAAGAGAAGTACATGCCAAAAGGAACAAGGTGAAGCTTGGTCTGCGGCTCTCACAGCGTAATATAGCGCATATGATCTCTCACTTTTTTTAATAAACTCCATGAATGTGAGAGTAAATTTCCAACACCACGCAGTCCATTGAACCTGCTGGTGAAAACAGATGGAATGTCAAGTTACAAAAAGCTGGAGAAGCAGACGACACATTGACATCAGCTTAAAAGAATAACTATTTAAGTTATAACCAGGAGAGAAGTATATACCAAAAGGAACAAGGTGAAACTTGGTCCACAGCTTGCCTAGAATGATTTAGTGCACATGATCTCTCACTTTTATTAATAAACACCATGAACGTTAGAGTAAAGTTCCATACCACACAGTCCAATGAACCTGCTAGAGAAAACAGTAGGAATTTCCAGTTACAAAATGCTGGAGAAGCAGAAGACACGTTGACATCAGTTTAAAAGAATGAACTATTTAAATTATAACAAGAACACAAGCACATACCAAAAGGAACAAGGTGAAACTTCGTCTGCGGCTCTTGTTGCATGATATAGTGCACATAATCTCTCCCTTTTATTAATAAACACCATGAATGTGAGAGTAAATTTCCAGCACCACGCAGTCCAATGAACCTGCTGGGGAAAACAGGAGGAATGTACAGTTACAAAATGCTGGAGAAGCAGAAGACACAATGTCATCAGCTTAAAAGAATGAACTACATAAATTATGAACTGAAGACGAGTACATACCAAAAGGAACAAGGTGAAATTTTGTCTGTGGCTCTCGTAGCATGATATAGTGTACATGATCTCTCACTTTTATTAACAAACACCATGAACGTGAGAGTAAATTTCCATACCACGCATTCCAATGAACCTGCTGGGGAAAACAGAAGGAATGTCCAGTTACGAAATGCTGGAGAAGCAGAAGAGACCTTGACATCAGCTTAAAAGAATGAGCTATTTAAATTATAACCACAAGAGAAGTACATACCAAAAGGAACAATGTGAAACTTTGTCTGCGGCTATCGTAGCATCATAAAGTGCACATGATCTCTCACATTTATTAATAAACACCATGAATGTGAGAGTAAATTTCCACAACCACGTAGACCACTGAACCTGCTGGGGAAAATGGAAGGAATATCCAGTTACGAAATGATGTAGAAATAGAAATCAAGATGGTATGAGCATAAAAATTCAGCTATTTAAATTGTAACCAGGAGAGAAGTACTTAAGGTACTTACCAAACGGAAGATGGTGAAACTCGGTTTGTAGCTCTCATAGCATTGTATAGTGCACATGATCTCTCACTTTTACCAATAAACACCAAGAATGTGAGAATAAATTTCCACAACCACACAGTCCAATGCACCTGCTGGGGAAAACAAAAGGAATGTCCAGTTACGAAATGCTGGAGAAGTAGAAGTCACACTGTCATGAGCATAAAATTTCAGCTATTTCTATTATAACCAGGAGAGAATTACTTTAAGTACTTACCAAATGAAAGAAGGTGAAACTCGGTTTGCGGCTCTCGTAGCATGATATAGTGCACATGATCACTCACCTGTATCAATAAACACCGTGAATGTGAGAGTAAATTTTCACAAGCATGCAGTCCAAAAAACCTTCTGGGAAAAACAGAAGGTATGTCCAGTTAGGAAATGCTGGAGAAGCAGAAGACACAGTGACATCAGCTTTAAAGAATGAACTATTTAAATTATAACCAGGAGAGAAGTAGTTACAAAAAGGATGACAGTGAAATTTGGTCTGCGGATATTGTAGTATGATATGGTGCACATGATCTCTCACTTGTATTAATGAGCACCATGGATGTGAGAGTAAATTTCCAAAACCACACAGTCCAATGAACCTCCTGGGAAAAACAGAAGGAATGTCTAGTTATAAAATGCTGGAGAAGTAGAAGTCACACTGACATGAGCTTAAAAAAATCAGCTATTTAAATTATAACGAGGAGAGAATTACTCACCGAAAGGAAGAAGGTGAAGTTTGGTCTGCGGCTCTCCTTGCATGATACAGGGCAGATGAACTCTCACTTGTATCGATGATCACCATGAATGTGAGAGTAAATTTCCACAACCACGCAGTCCAATGAATCTTCTGGGAAAAACAGTAGGAATTTCTATTTGTGAAATGCTGTAGAAGTAGAAGTCACACTGTCATGAGATTAAAAAAATGAACTATTTAAGATATAACCAGGTGTAAATTTTATACCAAAGGGAAGAATGTGAAACTTGGTCTGTCGCTCTCGTAGTATGATATAGTGCACATGATCTCTCAGTTGTATTGATAAACACCATGAATGTGAGAGTAAATTTCCACAACCATGCAGTCCAATGAACCTGCTGGGAAAAACAGGAGGTTTTCCCATTAAGAAATGCCGGAGAAGTAGATGTCACAGTGAAATGATCTTAAAAAAAGCAATTATTTAAATTATAACTAGGTGTGAAGCAGTTACCAAAAGGAAGAAGGAGAAACTTGGTCTGCCACTCTAGTAGTATTATATAGGTACATTATAACTCACTTGTATCAATATACAACATGAATATGAGAGTAAATTTACACAACCGCACAGTCTAATGAACGTGCTGGGAAAAACAGAAGTAATAAGGCTTACGGAAAACTGGAGAAGTAGAAGTCACATGGACATGAGCTTAAAAAAACGTTCAAATTATATTATAACCAGGTGTGAAGTACTTACCAAAAGGAAGAAAGTGAAACTTGGTCATCCGCTCTCGTAGTATGACATAAAACACATGATCTTTCACTTGTATCGATAAACACCATGAATGTGAGACTAAATTTCCACAACCACACAGTCCAATATAACTGCCGGGAAAAACAGAAGTCACACTGACATGAGCTTAAAAAAACAAACTATTTAAATTATAACCATGTGTGAAGTACTTACAGAAAGGAAAAATGTGAAACTTTGTCTGCCACTCTCCTAGTATGATATAGTGCACATAATCTCTCACTTGCAACAATAAACAGCATGAGTGTGAGAACAAATTTCTACAACCATGCAGTGCAATGAACCTGCTGGGAAACCAGAAGGAATGTCACATTAGTAAATGTAGGAAAAGCAACAGTCACACCTACAAACTATTTAAATTATAATCAGGTGTGAAGTACTTACCAAAAGCAAGAAATTGAAATTTTGCGTGCCTCTCTCATAGTAAGGTAATAGCGTACATGATTTCTTACTCGTAAGAATATACACTATGAATGTGAGAGTAAATTTCCAGAACCACACTAGCCAATGAACCTGCTTGGAAAAACACGAGGATTGTTCCATTACTAAATGGTGTAAATGTAACAGTCACACAGACATGAGCTTCACAAAATGAACTATTTAAATTGTATCAGGCGTGATGTACTTACCAATAGGAAGAAAGGCAAATTTTGTCTGCCACTCTTGTAGTAAGATATGGTGCACATGATGTCTCACTTGTAACAAGAAATGCCGTGAATGTGAGATCAATTTTTTCACAATTATGCAATATAATTGGACTGGTGGGAAAAACAGAAGGAATGTACCATTACTAAATGCATTAGGTGTAGCAGTCACACAGACATGAGCTTCACAAATTGAACAATTTAAATTATAATCAGTTGTGATGTACTTACTGAAAGAAAGTACGGGACATTTGGTCTGCCTCTCTCGTAATAAGATGTGTAGCATATGATTTCTCATTTGCAACAAGAAACACAGTCAATGTGAGAGTAAATTTCAAAAAACCACGCAATGGATTGAATATGCTGGGCAAAAGAAATGAAACTGAATTAGAATTATATTAATACTTTCAATTTGTGGTGGGTGTTGTCATATATCAACAGGGACAGGTGACAATGTGTTCCCTGACCGGAACTCGAACCCAGGTTCTCCTGCTACATGGCAGACGCTCTATCCATCTCATACCCTGAGGGCACATAGTGCAACTGCAGGGACTATGTCACGCATGCCTCCCATGAGGCCCACATTCTCACCTTGTATGCCCACACACTACTTTTGTAGTGTCCCACCCCAACACACTCATTTCTCGTGGAAGACATCTTTACCAAGTTCCGTAATGTGTGTGCATCTGCACAGAAGTAGAGGGTCATGACCGGTATTGCCAGGTCCGTAAGAACAGACACCATTGCTGACCTGCAGTTGTCTAGAACAAAATTAGAATTATATTAATACCTTCAGCTTCTGACGGACGTTGATATATATCAACAGGGACAGGTGAAAATGTGTGCCCAACCGGGACTTGAACCCGGGATCTCCTGCTTACATGGCAAATGCTCTATCCATCTGAGCCACCGAGGGCACAGAGGATAGTGCGACTGCAGGGACTATCTCTTGCATGTCTCCCACGAGCCCCACATTCTCATGTTGTATGTCCACACACTGCATTCGTAAGTGTCCCACCCCAACACACTCTTTACTCATGTAAGACATTCTCACCAAGTCCTGTAAGAGCTCAGGGAATATGTATGCATCCCCACAGAAGAAGAAGGCCATGGCCGGTATTCCCAAGAACTATATACTTATATGGATATGGTGTCTGTTCTTTCGGACATGTCCAAAAGAACAGACACCATTGATGATCTGCAGCCATCTACAATGAAATTAGAATTATATTAATACCTTCAGCTGGTGACAGGCATTGATATATATCAACAGGGATAGGTGAAAATGTGTGTCCCAACCGGGACCTGAACCCCAGATCTCCTGCTTACATGGAAGACATTCTATCCATCTGAGCCACCGAGGGCACAGAGGATAGTGCGACTGCAGGGACTATCTCGCGCACATCTCCCGCGAGATCCACATTCTCACCTTGTATTTCTATACACTACCTTCGTAGTGTCCCCCCCAACACACTCATTACTTATGGAAGACATTCTTACCAAGCCCCGTAAGAGTTTGGGGATATGTGTGCATCCGCACAGAAGAAGAAGGTCATGGCCGGTATTGCCATGGATATGGTGTCTGTTCTATCGGTCATGTCCAAAAGAACAGACACCATACCCATATACGCATAAAGAAATGAAATGTTCTGTTACTAAATTCTGTAAAGACAACAATCATGCCAACATGAGCTTTAGAAAAAAAATGTTAAATTTATAAAGAGGTAGGAGGTGCTTACCAACAGAATGAATTTGAAGTTTCTTCTGCTTCTCTCGTAGTGAGATTTGTTGCACATGATCTCTCATTTGCAGCAATAAACAGAATCAATGTGAGAGTAAATTTCCACTACCATGCAATCTAATGGACCTCTTGGGAAAAGCAGAAGTTATGTCCTGTTACTAAATGCTGTAGATGTAACAGTCAAGCAGACATGAGTGTTAAGAAACCAATTATTAAAATTATTAGGATCTAGGAGGTGCTTTGCTCTTGAGGTATGATACGGCACATGTGAACTTTTATTAGAAATAAGAAACACAGTTAATATGAGAGGAAATTTTCACAGTAATGCAATCAGATGAATCTGCTGCTACTAAATGCTGTAGATGTAACAGTCACGCAGACACAAGCCTCCCAATAAAAAAAAAATAAAATAAAATAAAAAAATAAAAAAAAAAATTAAAAAAAATGTAAGGAGATGGGAGGGTCTTACCAACAGAAAGAAGGTGCAGTTTGTTCTGTGGCTCTCGTAGTAAGGTTGGGTGCATGTGATCTCTCATTTACAACAAGAAAAACAGTCAGTAGTCACAACCAAATAATCAGATGAAGCTGCTGGCAATAAGAAGGAATGTCCTGTTACTAAATGCTGTAGATGTAACAGTCACGCAGTCATGAGCTTTCTAAAAGGAATTATGACAATTATAAGGAAGTGGGGGGTGATTACACAAAAAAGAAGGTAAAGTTTGTTCTGTGGCTCTTGTGGTATGATATAGTGCATGTGATCTCTTATTTGAAATAAGAAACACAGTCAATATGAGAGGAAATTTTCACAATAATGCAATCAGGTGAATCTTCTGGGAAAAAAAGAGAATGTCCTGCTTCTAAATGCTGTAGATGTAGCAGTCATGTAGACACGAGCTTTCCAAAATGAATCATTAAAATTATAAGGAGGTGGGAGGTGCTTACCAAAAGGAAGAAGGTCAAGTTTGTTCTGTGCCTTTAATAGTTAACTACTGTGCTGGTGATGTCTCAATTTTACCAATAAATACAATTGATGGGATCGTATATGTTCCCAACAATGCAATCAAATGAACCTGCTTTGAACAACAGTTGGAAGGTTCTGTAACTAAATGTTGTACACTAAATGAAGCGTGCGCACGAATAACACTGTATGGCACATTTTGACATTTTGTAGAACCGTGTGGAATAATGCTGTATACGACAGTCTGCATTGCCTGCTGTTATAATTGATATGTTCACCATCTGAGGGCAGCACTAAACAGCAACGAGACGCGCACAGTTTTTGCGCCTCTGCGCGAACAATGCTGTATGTTACAAGAATGGCGGAGTGCAGCAAAGTGACGCTTACCGCAAGTGGTTTGAAACGTGCAAATAATGCACGGAAAAGGAAAATTAACATTGGTAGTTGGCAGGATATTAAGAGGAAAAGGCTTCGTGAGGCTGGTAATTATGGACTCCCTGACTCCCTGTCCAAGGAGACCATTTCCCTGTGAGCTTAGAGATTAGGACAAGTGCTTCAGGGCTTTAACCGAAGAGGACATCGACCCATAGACTTGATGGAAGTCGACTGTTCAAGACATAGACCAGGGAGGACATTGAACCATTGGGAAGATCTGGCAACAATGCAGACTGGGCCAATAGCATGAGAGCCCTCTTACTCATATCCTTCTGCTTTTAACATTTCCTTAAGCACAATCAGTGGTTAACACCCTAACCACGATGAACACTCTCAGGTTGTACACATCCTCCTCTTTACTTCACAGTTGACACTATACATGATGTGAGCCAATGCTCTCCAGGTATTCGCCAAACCCAAAGCCTTCTCATCAGATTGCCACAGGCTGTAACATCCTACATCACTGCAAATAACTTTTCCAGTCATTCACAGTCCAGTGGCATTGCTCTTTACACCACCTCAAGTGTCTCTTAACACTAACTACAGGTAAGTGTCACATATGAGGAGCTGCTTGACAATTATATTCTATTATTTTTAACTCTCTACACACAGTTGTTGTGTTAGTTGGATTTCTAGTAACACTTTGGAACTCATGAGTGATCTCTTCTACTGATTTCAGTGGCATTGCTCTTTACACCACCTCAAGTGTCTCTTAACACTAACTACAGGTAAGTGTCACATATGAGGAGCTGCTTGACAATTATATTCTATTATTTTTAACTCTCTACACACAGTTGTTGTGTTAGTTGGATTTCTAGTAACACTTTGGAACTCATGAGTGATCTCTTCTACTGATTTCAAGTGATTTTCTGCAACCATCTTCCACAATGCTTGGTTCAACTATCCTACACAGTGCTTGGTTGGTTGGTTGATTTGGAGGAAGGGACCAAACCATGAGGTCATCAGTCCTATTGGATTAGAGAACCGAATGGGAAAGGAAGTCAGCCAAGCCCTTTTGACAGAACCATCCCGCTATGTACCTCAAACAATTTAGGCACGAAAAACCTAAATCAGGATCGCTGGTTTGAACCAGCATCCTCCCGAAGGTGAGTCCAGTGTGCTAACCACTGCGCCACCTTGCTCAGTTCACAATCCTTGATGGTCCCTGTCTGCTTGATCTTTGTTTAGCTCTGATTGTTCCTTCATGTTTCCACTTCACAGTCACTCCAGCAGTAGTCGACTTGGGAAGCTTGAGAAGGGTTCAAATGTCTCCAATGAATTAATTACTTGGGTAACATCTGATGATCAGTTAACATTCAAAACCACTAGAGCTCCCCTGACTGACCCATTCTGCAATTACTGCTGCTCTACTGAAAACACAATACCCTCCACCCCCCTTTATACTGGCAGTTCTGCCTCTCATAAAATCTAGTGGTTAGTTCAGCATCACAAAGGGGTTTCAGGGTACTTCAGATGAGTTAGTGTATACAGTGATATCTCTGTAATTATATTGTCACAGAAGAGCTTGAGCAGCAAAGTCATCATAGAGTAGTGGTTATTATACTACACTGTAGCACGGAGGGTTGTGAGTTCAAAACTCACCTCCACTGTACAATTTGAATTTCTATATTCGGTTCGGTTACATTCTAGAAGTATCCATAAACGTCAAGAATCATTATAGTGGAATGTTCTGTAACTGTACATCTATCGCATATGTTACGTGAAGGTAGTGTTCGTCGTTCATCTGATTACACCTTCTTCTACATGACGTTATTCTGGTGGAGGAGCAGGGTATTGGAACTTGTGATAGCACACATTATCAACACACAGTGGCTCCCTTCATGCCACCACAGAGCTGCCGTTTACGTGGCGAGAAACCCGAGTTTGAGCCATATTCAACAGATCACAGTCTATCAGGAACAGAAGAAGAAGAGTACATTACGATGACAGCAACTGTGTGCCACCACATGAGACATCATTCTGGGATCTCTGGTGACGATAGCCAAGATCCAAACAAGTGGCTGAAGGTATTTAACAAATGGCATAACACCGTGTGTTTGGCTAACGTGTTTTTCTACTTGGAGGGCACTGCAAAGCAATGGTATGAGAACAACGAGGAGAAGTTCACAACCTGGGAAGTATTCCAAGTGAAATTACGCAAGTGTTTCGGTGACACACAACGACAGAAGTGCAAGGCTGAAGATAAATTAAAGTGCAGGGCACAGCGTCCAGGAGAAACTACAGCATCCTACATTTAAGACGTCTTGGAGCTGCGTAAAATAGTGGATCCTAAAATGAAGAAGGAAGATGAGGTTGCACATCTCATGAAGGGTGGTGCTGAGGACATGTATCAAACCCTACTCATGAAGGAGGTTTCGACGGCAGTATATCGAGACAATGCATCAAAAAAGAATTACACACAAGAAGTTTGAATGGTTTCCAAGTGTCGTACCGATGTCTGTGATGGAGGAAGGAACTGATTTCACAAATGTTCTTCGTCAGATTGTGAGAGAGGAAGTTCAGAAGGCACTTGGATTGCATGGCGAGCAAAAAACCGAGACGCTTCAAGAGGTCATAAGGGAGGAAGTGGAACAGACATTGAACCCAATTCTCGTCCTTCATTTCCTTTTAAAACGGTGGAAGTCGAAGCCCAGGCGAAGTTACGTTCCTACAATGCTGCATGAGGAACCTGTTTGGGCACCAAGGAAGACTGACGTCTGGAGGACCCAGGATATCAAACCAGTAGGTTTCCACTGCGGACGACTGGGACATGCGGTGCACTATTGTCGAGAAAGGCGGCGGATGTTTGATGACGCCCGCGCCAGAAGACAGCAGACCGATCTTAGCCGACGCCAACTCCAGGATGACGAAGATGAACAAAAAGATGAGGGTGTAGGACGACGCACGTCACCATAGCCGCAAGCTAGCCGCTAGACAGGACGCTCCCCAACACGCCGATCAAGGTCTCCATCGCCGTTTAGAAGCTCCAGCCGATCGCCTAGCCGCCGCAACCTGGAAAACTAAAGGTTGCGACCTTCCTTGGAGGTGAGGCTGCCGAAGAGAAAAAACCTCCTCCGTCGATCACTACAAAAGTGATAGGAAACTTCGTCGATATCCTCGTGGATGGCCGACCAGCCCAAGCTCTTGTGGACTCTGGAGCATCATATTCAGTCATTTCGGAGCAGTACCGTCGCCAGCTGCAGAAAACCGTACTCATCAACAACAAAAAATCTCTGCTGAAGGTGGATAACGGGCAATATGTAAAACCTACAGGAAGGTGTACCATTCGTGTAGGTATAAGTGGCCATACGCAGCCCTTAAAATTCATCGTCTTACAAGAGTGTAGTCATGACGTCATTCTCAGATGGGACTTATTGAAAGCTTCTCAGGCAATTACTGATTTTGGTCGCTCGATGATTATGCTAGACGAGATGAGATGCTGTGGACAGGAAGATGCACATCCGAGTGTGTGGAGACTATGTGTTCTAGATGAAGTGATCATTCGTGCAATCAGCACTAGAAGGGTAACTGTCATGTGTCATGTCACGCATCAGCCCATGGATCTTGTACTGGAATGTAAGAGAAGCATGCCACTGAAGAATAACTTGGTTATCCCAGCCTCTGTCGTCTCGTTTAAGAATGGATTCGTTGAACTGTGGATAGTTAACTGTCTCCTAGAACCGCAGATCCTTCCAAGACGCATGTGAGTAGCAAAGGCCGAGCCGCTAATTGCAGAACAGCTGAGCGTCATAGAAACCTACCACGCCGAGTCTGTGGGCGAAATTAGCGCTACCACTACGAGACAAGATCTTATAGCTCGACTATCACCCAATCTCACTAAGGAACGACAGAAGAAGCTACTTGCCATTCTTCAAGAGTTCTCTGAATGCTTTAGTCCACAGGTGAAGAGCAAATTAGACAAATCGATGGTGAAGCACCGGATTAGCACTGGAGACCATTAACCAAAAAGCCAGAGAGCATACCGTGTGTCAGCAATCGAACGTCGAATAATTCACGACGAGGTAGAGAAAATAATGAAAAATGACATCATTCAGCCTTCGCAGAGCCCATGGTCGTCACCAGTGGTTCTCGTCAGGAAGAATGATAGCAGTTGGCGCTTTTGTGCTGATTAAAAGAAGCTTAATAAGATAACGAAAAAGGATGTTTATCCTCTTCCACGAATTGACGATACACTAGATTGTCTGAAGGGGGCTAAACTCTTTTCAACCACTGACATGTACTCGGGACACTGGCAAATCGAAGTAGGTGAGGCTGACCGTGAGAAAACTGCACTCATCACTCCTGAGGGCCTGTATGAGTTTAAGGTAAAGCCATTTGGTTTGTGTAATGCACCAGCAACTTTTGAACAGATGATGGATAATCTTCTAAGGCACCTGAAGTGGACGATGTGTCTTTGTTATTTAGATGACATTATAGTGTTCTCAGAGACATTTGATGTACACATAAGAAGACTGAGGGCATTCTTAAGTGTCTCCAACAAGTCGGACTGAAACTTAATCCAAGAAAGTGTCTCTTTGGAGCAAAAGAAATCAAAATACTTGGACACCTTGTGTCAAACGAAGGTGTGCGGTCAGACCCATAAAAGGAGAGATCTATAATGGAATTTCCTATTCCTAAAAGTATTAGAGAAGTGAGAAGCTTCCTCAGATAATATTCTTATTACCATCGTTTCATCAAAGTCAGGCCACTCCAAGGGTTGTTAAAAGCCGATACTAAATTTATCTGGGGTGGTGCTCAACAAGATTCTTTCGATGTGCTACGAAAAGCTCTGACGACTGCCCCTGTACTTGGCCTGTATGATAAAAGAGCACCAACAGAACTACACACACATGCCACTGGGTATGGGACCGGTGCTTTTCTGATGCAAATTTTGGATTGAAAAGAGAAAGTTATGGCCTATGCTTCTAGGGCACTTACAAAAACCGAGAGAAACTACTCAACTACAGAAAGAGAATGTCTTGCTGTGATCTGGGCCATGTGCAAATTTCGACAGTATCTATAAGGAAGGCCATTCACAGTTTTACAGACCATCACTCAATTTGTTGGTTGACAGGTCTTAAGGATCCAACAGGACGACTCGCCAGGTGGTCACTATGTCTTCAAGAGTATGACTTTGCCATAGTGAACAAAAGTGGAAGAAAACACCAAGATGCCGACTGTCTCTCAAGAAACCCTGTGCAAGACCATCAAGACTTTTTTGAAGATAGTGACTGTCTCGCTGAACTCCAGGATCTCTCTGCTGAGCAGAAGAAGGACGCCAAGATATCTCAAATTATGCTTTCCTTAAATCAGTCAGAAGATGTGAAAGGACAATTTAAGGTAGTTAATGGATTACTTGGCAAGAAAAACTTTGATCCGTTTGGAAAGAAGTGGCTACCAGTGATTCCTAAACACATACACTTAGATGCTCTACAGAAATTCCATGACACACCTGAGACCGGACATTTAGAATTTATTAAGACATACCATAGGATCCGCAAGAGATTTTTCTGGCCAGGTATATTTAGGAATGTCCGTCACTACGTGTCACACTATCGAGAGTGCCAGAGGAGAAAGGCAGTTCCTCAGAAACCATCTGGCCAATTTATACCAATTCCACCAGCCGAAACGCCTTTCCAGCGTGTTGGGATTGACCTTCTCGGACGATTTCCAACGTCTGCTAGTGGCAACAGATGGATTATTGTCTGCACTGATTATATGACACGCTATGCCATTACAAAAGCCGTGAAAACAGCCGAAGCATCCGAGGTAGCCAAATTCATCGTAGAAGATATTGTATTAAAACATGGTGCCCCAAGGTCGTTAGTTACGGATCGAGGGAAAGTTTTTCAATCGAATCTTATGACAGAGATAAACCGTCGGTGCAACATTACTCATCACATGACGAATGCCTACCATCCGCAAACTAACGGGCTTACTGAACGGCTTAATAAGACCTTGACCGACATGCTGTCAGTGTTCGTCAATGTTGAGCAGAGCAACTGGGTGCCAACTTTCGTGAGTTTGCCTACAACACCGCCTAACAAGACACCACAGTATTTACGCCATGAAGGGTACAGGGTCGCTCATGTCGGCACCAATGATGTGTGTCGCTATGGATCAGAGGAAATCCTCTCTGGCTTCCGGCGGCTATCTGATTTGGTGAAGACTGCCAGTCTCGCTAGCGGGATGAAAGCAGAGCTCACCATCTGCAGCATCGTCGACAGGACTGACTGTGGACCTTTGGTACAGAGCCGAGTGGAGGATCTGAATCAGAGGCTTAGACGGTTCTGCGACTGTGTGGGCTGCAGATCCCTCGACTTGCGCCATTGGGTGGTGGGGTTTCGGGTTCCGCTGGATAGGTCAGGAGTCCACTACACGCAACAAGCGGCTACACGGGCAGCAGGGGTTGTGTGGCGTGGGCTGGGCGGTTTTTTAGGTTAGATGGCCTTGGGCAAGTACAGAAAGAGCAACAGCCTCAACGGGTGCGGGGCAAAGTCAGGACATGCGGGGACCAAGCAGCAATCAGTATTGTAATTGTCAACTGTCGAAGCTGCGTTGGTAAAGTACCAGAACTTCAAGCGCTGATAGAAAGCACCGAAGCTGAAATCGTTATAGGTACAGAAAGCTGGCTGAAGCCAGAGATAAATTCTACCGACATTTTTACAAAGGTACAGATGGTGTTTAGAAAGGATAGATTGCATGCAACCGGTGGTGGAGTGTTCGTCGCTGTTAGTAGTAGTTTATCCTGTAGTGAAGTTGAAGTGGATAGTTCCTGTGAATTATTATGGATGGAGGTTACACTCAACAACCGAGCTAGGTTAATAATTGGCTCCTTTTACCGACCTCCCGACTCAGCAGCATTAGTGGCAGAACAACTGAGAGAAAATTTGGAATACATTTCACATAAATTTTCTCAGCATTTTATAGTGTTAGGTGGAGATTTCAATTTACCAGATATAGACTGGGACACTCAGATGTTTAGGACAGGTGGTAGGGACAGAGCATCGAGTGACATTATACTGAGTGCACTATCCGAAAATTACCTCGAGCAATTAAACAGATCAAAACGAAAATTTCTGTTCCGACACTGACAATGTTGAGTGTTTATGGAAAAAGTTCAAGGCAATCGTAAAATGCGTTTTAGACAGGTACGTGCCGAGTAAAACTGTGAGGGACGGGAAAAACCCACCGTGGTACAACAATAAAGTTAGGAAACTACTGCGAAAGCAAAGAGAGCTTCACTCCAAGTTTAAACGCAGCCAAAACCTCTCAGACAAACAGAAGCTAAACGATGTCAAAGTTAGCGTAAGGAGGGCTATGCGTGAAGCGTTCAGTGAATTCGAAAGTAAAATTCTATGCACCGACTTGACAGAAAATCCTAGGAAGTTCTGGTCTTACGTTAAATCAGTAAGTGGCTCGAAACAGCATATCCAGACACTCCGGGATGATGAAGGCACTGAAACAGAGGATGACACGCGTAAAGCTGAAATACTAAACACCTTTTTCCAAAGCTGTTTCACAGAGGAAGACCGCACTGCAGTTCCTTCTCTAAATCCTCGCACAAACGAAAAAATGGCTGACATCGAAATAAGGGTCCAAGGAATAGAAAAGCAACTGGAATCACCCAACAGAGGAAAGTCCACTGGATCTGACGAGATACCAATTCGATTCTACACAGAGTACGCGAAAGAACTTGCCCCCCTTCTAACAGCCGTGTACCGCAAGTCTCTAGAGGAACGGAAGGTTCCAAATGATTGGAAAAGAGCACAGGTAGTCCCAGTCTTCAAGAAGGGTCGTCGAGCAGATGCGCAAAACTATAGACCTATATCTCTGACGTCGATCTGTTGTAGAATTTTAGAACATGTTTTTTGCTCGAGTATCATGTCGTTTTTGGAAACCCAGAATCTACTATGTAGGAATCAACATGGATTCCGGAAACAGCGATCGTGTGAGACCCAACTCGCTTTATTTGTTCATGAGACCCAGAAAATATTAGATACAGGCTCCCAGGTAGATGCTATTTTTCTTGACTTCCAGAAGGCGTTCGATACAGTTCCGCACTGTCGCCTGATAAACAAAGTAAGAGCCTACGGAATATCAGACCAGCTGTGTGGCTGGATTGAAGAGTTTTTAGCAAACAGAACACAGCATGTTGTTATCAATGGAGAGACGTCTACGGACGTTAAAGTTACCTCTGGCGTGCCATAGGGGAGTGTTATGGGACCATTGCTTTTCACAATATATATAAATGACCTAGTAGATAGTGTCGGAAGTTCCATGCAGCTTTTCGCGGATGATGCTGTAGTATACAGAGAAGTTGCAGCATTAGAAAATTGTAGCGAAATGCAGGAAGATCTGCAGCGGATAGGCACTTGGTGGAGGGAGTGGCAACTGACCCTTAACATAGACAAATGTAATGTATTGCGAATACATAGAAAGAAGGATCCTTTATTGTATGATTATATGATAGCGGAACAAACACTGGTAGCAGTTACTTCTGTAAAATATCTGGGAGTGTGCGTGCGGAACGATTTGAAGTGGAATGATCATATAAAATTAATTGTTGGTAAGGCGGGTACCAGGTTGAGATTCATTGGGAGAGTCCATAGAAAATGTAGTCCATCAAGAAAGGAGGTGGCTTACAAATCACTCGTTCGACCTATACTTGACTATTGCTCATCAGTGTGGGATCCGTACCAGATCGGGTTGACGGAGGAGATAGAGAAGATCCAAAGAAGAGCGGCGCGTTTCGTCACAGGGTTATTTGGTAACCGTGATAGCGTTACGGAGATGTTTAACAAACTCAAGTGGCAGACTCTGCAAGAGAGGCGCTCTGCATCGCGGTGTAGCTTGCTCGCCAGGTTTCGAGAGGGTGCATTTCTGGATGAGGTATCGAATATATTGCTTCTCCCTACTTATACCTCCCGAGGAGATCACGAATGTAAAATTAGAGAGATTAGAGCGCGCACGGAGGCTTTCAGACAGTCGTTCTTCCCGCGAACCATACGCGACTGAAAGAGGAAAGGGAGGTAATGACAGTGGCACGTAAAGTGCCCTCCGCCACACACCGTTGGGTGGCTTTCGGAGTATAAATGTAGATGTAGATGTACGCCATTTTTCCTGGTGCATGGCCCTGAGGCGACTACGACGATAGACACTGTGTTTCCGTTAAATCCTGATGACGTGGACGACGACTACATCGGCCAGGTGTTAACCAGAGCTAAGGAAGTTCGGCAGTTAGCTCGACTCCGCACGCTGCAGGCTCAAGAAAACGATCGCCGAAGGTATGACGTGAGCGAGCACCCTGTTGTCTACCAGCCTGGTGACCTCATCTGGATCTTCACTCCTGTTCGGAAGGTTGGTCTCTCTGAGAAGCTCCTCAGGCGCTATTTTGTATCTTATAAGGTTGTAAGACAGTTGTTTGATGTTACTTATGAAGTTGAAGATTTCGACCCTGATGCAAGACGACGAAAGATCAGAGATACGGTCCTCGTCCTTCGAATGAAGCCCTATAAGGATCCTGCAACCCAACGTAAATTCGAAGCTCCAGGGACAGGCAACAAGCGGAAAGGTGACGAAGAGCGTAGCGGCAAAAGAAGTTCTAAGAAGCGCAAGAATCAGTCATCAGGAGTCGGAGTATTCAGGACTGATACTCGTTCCTGGACTAGGAGGACGTAACACCGAGACGCTGTTCTCTTAAGGAGGGAGCAATGTCACGGAAGAAGTTGAGTAGCAGTCACCATAGTGTAGTGGTTATGATACTAGACTGTTGCATGGAGAGTCGTGAGTTCGAAACTGAATATATACCGTATGTGTTCTAGCCGGAAGCAGTTCGCTCCGCGCTCTTGTATGTGCAAGTGCTGAATAAACCTTCGTTACGTGAAGTTAGTGTTCGTCATTCATCTAATTACACCTTCTACTACGTGACAATGTTATGCCTGTATACAATGTAGACAGTATACAAGCGATTTCAGTGTTTCATTAGTGTATGAACATTATTCATGAAATATGATGTTTTCGCAAGAGTTAATCATTAAGTAACATTATAACATATCCCTTACTACTAATATTTTTAATAGGCACAGATATTTATGCATTGACGCTTAGTGGTGGTTTTTTATCTTTTGGAAAAAGTTTTCAACAGCATAAAGATTTTGATGACATTTACGAAAAGACTTTAGCACAAACTGCCAAGTTATGTGTACTATATTTGTTCTATACTGGCTTAATCATATCTGAGTTTCACTCAATTACTGCCCCTATAAACACGATATGTAATTTGAAATTTGTGTCGAGCAGTGCTGCAGTGTGGTGCATAGGTACAGCAGGCTGCTGAAAATAGAAGCGAGATGATGTTTGTGATATTGTAAATTTCTAATTTCGATCATGTATTCACTGACTATGCAGACATTAAGTAATGTGGAGTACCTGCACGGAAAAAAAAATGGTTTCTGATCTCATCAGATGTAGGTTTGATCATCACAAAAATATTGTTGCAATACTATTACTGAATTATATTAATGGATTAAATTGATAGGCCGTGCGGTTCTAGGCGCTGCAGTCCGGAACCGCGGGACTGCTACGGTCGCAGGTTCGAATCCTGCCTCGGGCATGGATGTGTGTGATGTCCTTGGGTTGGTTGGGTTTAATTAGTTCTAAGTTCTAGGGGACTGATGACCTAAGATGTTAAGTCCCATAGTGCTCAGAGCCATTAAATTGATAAACACTCTCACTTTGGTCTGAAATGCAGTCGTTTAAGATAAAGTAGTCCCTTTCATAAGTTTACTCTTTCTCAGTAGAACGATGACTGTGTTACGTGATCCCTGTCGTTATTCATATTAAACGATCTTAACAGATTGCCCAAAATCTGTGTGCACAGAGTGCTATGGCTTCTGGTACTCAGTCTTCTGAGTCATTTTAATCAATGAGACAACAAGTAGATGATGTTTATATATGACGTCAGGAATTTTGTGACTTGGAATGCATACACAAACATCGTGTAGAGATTTTTCGACCCATGGTGACTGTTATAGCATGCATAATAATGACCTGCATTGTACAGATGTTTGATTAACAAACAAAGTTCATGCACCACAGGTGTCACACTCCCATCTCCTCAAAAGTGGTTGGATGGCCATCGAGCACTGAGTTCTCGCTCACTGGGACAGTTGACCAGCCCTGTTTCAAATAATTAGCCTTTGTACAGAGGCTAAATTTTACAACTGCCGAAGCTTATATAAGAGCGAATGTTCTTTGCCTGTACTATCGAGAGGACGTATTAATTCCAGAAAGATCGCTGCATCTTACGCCATCCCATACCTTTCTGTGCGCTTGATTTTCTTGCCTGGTTTTCACCAGCCCCTGCAGAGTCTGCTGAAAAGATGGTAGCTCCTAAGATTTCTGATAACTAGCAGAATAGAATTAATATGAAGAAGTTCTTCTATGTAAATCAGCTCACATAAAAGAAGGGTTTGCTATGATTGTGATCAGCAAATACTGCAGAGGGACGCTTTGCATTGAGTTGTAAGAATCAGTGTAGATACACTCTGCACATATTAGGAACTATTACTAAAAGCCTAGATATTAACTCTGCTGTGACTGTAGGAGGATACAAGATGACTTGGACAGGATTTGTGATTGGTGTAAAGAATGGCAGCTAACTCTAAATATAGATAAATGTAAATTAATGCAGATTAATAGGAAAAAGAATCCCATAATGTTTGAATACTCCATTAGTAGTGTAGCGCTTGACACAGTCATGTCGATTAAATATTTGGGCGTAACATTGCAGAGCGATATGAAGTGGGACAAGCATGTAATGGCAGTTGTGGGGCAGGTGGATAGTCGTCTTCGGTTCATTGGTAGAATTTTGGGAAGATGTGGTTCATCTGTAAAGGAGACCGCTTATAAAACAAAAATACGACCTATTCTTGAGTACTGCTCGAGCGTTTGGAATCCCTATCAGGTCGGATTGAGGGAGGACATAGAAGCAATTCAGAGGCGGGCTGCTAGATTTGTTACCGGTAGGTTTGATCACCAAGCGAGTGTTACGGAAATGCTTCAGGAACTCGGGTGGGAGTCTCTAGAGGAAAGGAGGCGTTCTTTTCGTGAATCGCTACGGAGGAAATTTAGAGAACCAGCATTTGGGGCTGACTGCAGTACAATTTTACTGCCGCCAACTTACATTTCGCGGAAAGACCACAAAGATAAGATAAGAGAGATTAGGGCTCGTACAGAGGCATATAGGCAGTCATTTTTCCCTCGTTCTGTTTGGGAGTGGAACAGGGAGAGAAGATGCTAGTTGTGATACGAGGTACCCTCCGCCACGCACCGTATGGTGGTTTGCGGAGTATGTATGTAGATGTAGATGCAGATGTAGATGCATCTGTATTAAAGCATTCTATCTGGCATAACACAGATCGGATGTATTTGAATATCTTTTAAGAATAGTTGTATGGACCAGTGGACAACTCCTAAGAAAAAACATTAACACTAAGTAAGAATGATTGAACAGAGCAGACAGAGTTGCAGTCTGGATGGACATAAAGCAAAATTTTTGGGCCAATAATTCTCACGACGCACTCTTCAACTCGACATAAAAAAATCTCAACTGCAACCACGCACTAACATATACAATCATAAAAATGTTCGGTAAGCATAACACATCTATTATTTGTTAAGACAATAACGTAACTGATAGAAACCTGCGTTATATTTGTGACTTGAAACTTGCAACAGAGGAATCCGAATATTTTATTTGAATGCCGTTGGAGTCTAAGTTAATCTTACACCGTGAAGAGAGAGAGTGTGTGTGTGTGTGTGTGTGTGTGTGTGTGCGGGACACACACACACACACACACACACACACACACACACACACGCAAGGGGCGGGAGGTGGGGGACACCCTCCCCTTCCCCCCACCCCCCACCCCCACCCCCCACAAACGCACACACATGTGCGCGCGTTCATGTGCGCTCGTTTACAGTGCCAAAAATGCACGCACGGAACTTTTACATAACCTACAAATAAAATTTTTAGATTTATTGCAGGTAGTACCACAGCAGTGGTGCATATCAATATCGAGCAATTCTTACATAGTTTTCAGTAAGTAATACTAGTGACATAAAATTTTTCTGAGTATCGCACCGTGTCACAATGTAAAAAACTATACTGGAAAAAGGAACGTTTCAGCCATCGTTACAGTGGCACTCTTCTGGGTCTACTGAATAGGGCCAGAAAAAGGCCGCTGTAACCGTGGCCGAACACCCAGAAGAAGCCCGCTGTAACCGTGGCCGAAACGTTGGTTTCTCCAGTATACTTTTTTACATTATGGCACCGTACAATATTCAGAAAACTTTTATGTCAACTGACTCTGGCCGCTCAGGCCTAATCAATTATAAAATAATACTGTTATTAATAACAACATTATATTCAAAACATAACAGGTTTAACGTAACAATCGGACTGACTAAACGCATTCCGTAGACAACAGTTCACGGAACTTTTGCACCAGTTGAGTGTTACTATACGGCTACAGGAGAATCAGTCGCACAAACAGAACGTTTACAAGGTGCAACTATTAGTTTGTCACAGAATAATTTAAAACTCTCCAGAAATTTACCATGGCATTACGGCCTTAGAGACACACATAGGTAATTATTATCTGTTCTAGGCCACTGACAACTAAAATAAATTCAGTTTAAGTTACCGTATTGACTTTGCCTATGGGTGATTGTGAAGGAAATGACCGTCGTAGAAGCGACAGACACAAGACACTGCGTGCAATTCGAGCACATACGTTTTTCGTATATGTTGACGTGTCAAATACACGCCCAACAATATTAACATCCCCGACGAACACAAACATAACACATTTTCGCAACTTCTTCTAAGCATAGTCGCTGTTCATTACGTGTCAGTCTCATCCTGCAGTACAGAAGTTGAGTTTATCTTACCTTTAGGCCGAAAAGACTTTCTACTGGACGCTGGGAACCCAAAATTAAATCTTAAATCTTCTGTTACACTCTTTTATAGAAAACTGGAAGTTACGAATTCGGCTCGTACGCAACTGTCGAAGACAGAGAGTAATGCGAAGTGACAGCTGCTCGTACACATACGTCATTCAAAGAGTAATTTTTTATCGCGGGAAAACACTCAGAGCGTAAATAATACGCGGCTGGAAAACAATCAAAGAGTAAATAATACGTGGCGGGAAAAACAATCTCGTACCGAACATGAATAAAAGTTATCTATCAGCCGTTCAGAATTTTGACCTGAATTCAAAGTAAAATATAGAACTGAAGCATCAGCCGTTCAGAATTTCGACCTGACTTCAAAGTAAGCATAGGAACTGAACTAATGATTTGTTTTGCAAATAGCAACGTCGATTGTACTAGCCCTCTGTCAACCTGCTTGGTAACAGAAATAATCACTCAAATTTTTCCTCCCATTGATATGACGCTATATATAAAGATCAAAGACCCGACATTTGAATTTATGATTTGGATACGGCTTGATCCTCATGGGTACTTTATTTCGCATATGTGTTATATATCCTGGCATACGGACTGTTTCAGTTGATCCACAACGGGAAAACATTTCGGAAAACACACACAACACACATGCATCAGATACGGACACTCGCTCTTTTGTCTAGAGTCAAGCACATAAGAAATTATGTTATAAAAACACTTTATTAATTGTATATTGTATTAAACCTAAGATAGATTCATATGAATTCACCATAGAAAAAACATTTGTAAAGATATTATATAGTAGTTGAAATGTATCTTGACAAATCCTATATCACAAATGTGATGATAATAAATAAATAAATTGACTGACGCAATGGTGGCCAGGTTGTCAATATGAAAGGTAATGTTTACTATTCCATGATTTCTCTCTCTATGGAGTTGATGTCCGTCTGAACAGATTACCCATGAGAGAGTAGCACACTGATCTCTAAGTTTCCGCTATTTAGTTGCTGTTACGGTTACATTATAGATTTCATTTGGTGGTTGCATCATGCATGTGTACCCTACGAACATTTTACGGGCAAAGGGACTAAGTGCTGCAGCCTGGAACTTCTAGCTGATAGTTTGTCATACATGACGCAAAAGAATCGTGCGTCTTACATTTTCCTTGTTTGTCACAGACCTGCGTAATAAAGAAATAAATTTCTGCAAAATCCTTTATTTATTCACATAAAAAGTCAAGATTTACACATGAATGATGTGGTTGTGGGCCGTTAACGAATTATTCGTACTGGGTATGTGGTTTTTAAAATTAGTCTCACGACTAAAGGTGTTGTCAGTAATTAGGAGACGTGTCAAAGACGAAAGAGAAAACTCAGCACTCCACATTATTCACAAGTGACATTTGTTTAGCCAGTGGCACCTCAATAATTTCAAATGGTAACGTAATGAACGGTCTACCATGGGCTCATACTGATTTCTTGTCTATTATGTTCAGAATATGTATTGTCGGCCCCCGACAGTTGAGTGGTCAGCGCAGCGGAATGCCACGCCAAGGGGTCCGGTTCGATTCCCGGCTGAGGCAGGAGATTTTCTCCGCTCAGGGACTGGGTGTTGTGTTGTCCTCATCATCCTTTCATCCCCATCCCCGACGCGCAAGTCGCCTTCGGCGGCTGAACTTACCCGAATGGGGGACTCCTGGCCCACGATGTTGTACGCTCATTTCCAGAGTATGTACTCTGGTGTAATCGACTGACACCAACAAGAACATGAAATATCCTACTTGTACGTAAAATTACCATTAAATAAAAGCCGATTAAAAAATTCCCGTTTGAGAGCGTTGCTGCAGCGTATATGCAACGTAGCGCGCGGGCAGGTATATAAGCACCGACGTGTAGGCTAGGGATTAGTGTGGCATTCGTATCTTTCCGACATTTGTGCAGTAAATGCGGAATTGTGAACTACGGCGTTATTACCAAATGTGCCCAGACAGCTCCAACGTAATGTTATTATTTTCTGGGTTGCCGAAGTACAAACACCGGTTGACAACCATCGGAAAATGAACAATGCATATGGGCCAATATGTTTGTCGAAAACTACCGTTGTGGAAAGGTGAGCCAAATTTCGTGCTGGTCGCGGTTCGACACAGGACGCTTGTCGATCTGAGAGGCCAGCCTTATTTGATGGAACCTGGTATCTCCATCACTGGGGAACGGTACTGTGCAACGCTGGAGAAATTACAGCGTGCAATTAAGGCGAAACGTCTGGGAAAACTGCAGCAACGGTACTGCTGCTTCAAGATAATGCATGTCCCCATATCGCAAATGTACACTACTGGCCATTAAAATTGCTACACCACGAAGATGAGAACCTACGGACGCGAAATTTAACCGACAGGAAGAAGATGCTGTGATATACAAATGATTAGCTTTTCAGAGCATTCACACAAGGTTGGCTTCGGTGGCGACACCTACAACGTGCTGACATGAGGAAAGTTTCCAACCGATTTCTCATACACAAATAGCAGTTGACCGGCGTTGCCTGGTGAAACGTTGTTGTGATGCCTCGTGTAAGGAGGAGAATTGCGTACCATCACGTTTCGACTTTGATAAAGGTCGGATTGTAGCCTATCGCGATTGCGGTTCATCGTATCGCAACATTGCTGCTCGCGTTGGTCGAGATCCAATGACTGTTAGCAGAATATGGAATCAGTGGGTTCAGGAGGGTAATACGGAACGCAGTGCTGCATCCCAACGGCCTCGTATCACTAGCAGTCGAAATGACAGGCATCTTATCCGCATGGCTGTAACGGATCGCGCAGCCACGTCTCGATCCCTGAGTCAACAAATGGGGACGTTTGCAAGACAACAACCATCTGCACGAACAGTTCGACAACGTTTGCAGCAACATAGACTACCGGCTCGGAGACCATGGCTGCGGTTACCCTTGACGCTGCATCACAGACAGGAGCGCCTGCGATGGTGTACTCAACGACAAATCAGAGTGCACGAATGTGCAAAAAGTAATTTTTTCGGACGAATCTATGTTCTGTTTACAGCATGATGATGGTCGCATCCGTGTTTGGCGACATCGCGGTGAACGCACATTGGAAGCGTGTATTCGTCATCGCCATACTGGCGTATCACCCGGCGTGATGGTATGGGCTGCCATTGGTTACACGTCTCGGTCATCTCTTGTTCGAATTGACTGCACTTTGAACAGTGGATGTTACATTGCAGATGTGTTACAACCGGTGGCTCTACCCTTCATTCGATCCCTGCGAAACCCTACATTTCAGCAGGATAATGCACGAACGCATGTTGCAGGTCCTGTGCGGGCCTTTCTGGATACAGAAAATGTTCGACTGCTGCCCTGGCCAGCACATTCTCCAGATCTCTCACCAATTTAAAACGTCTGGTCAATGGTGGCCGAGCAACTGTCTTGTCACAATACACCAGTCACTACTGTTGATGAACTGTGGTATCGTGTTGAAGCTGCATGGGCAGCTGTACCTGTACACGCCATCCAAGCTCTGTTTGACTCAACGCCCAGGCGTGTCAAGGCCGTTATTACGGCCAGAGGTGGTTGTTCGGGATACTGATTTCTCAGGATTTATGCACCCAAATTCCGTGAAAATGTAATCACATGTCAGTTGTAGTATAATATATTTGTCCAATGAATACCCGTTTATCATCTGCATTTCTTCTTGGTGTAGCAATTTTAATGGCCAGTAGTATAGTAGCGCAGAAGCTACGCCAACTCACGTGGGAGACACTTGAGCACACCCCCTATAGTCCTGATCTCTCTCCATGCGGTTATTACGTCTTCGGTCTCTTAAAAAGGGCCTTGAAGGGTCAAAGATTCCTGTCGGACGTGAACATCTTCACGCTACAGTACACGGTGTTTTGATATTCATTTCCATAAGGGCCCAAAGCACAAGTGGTTATTTTTGCATGAAAGCTCACTGGCGCACATTTCTTCATAAAATGTGGAAACTCTTGAAGAAATTCCCGATCATAACCTCACGTTCCACGTTTCAGCATTCTAGTTTGTGAAATGGAGCTGAAGATTTTAGAACCCTTAAGAGAGCGACTGACCTCACTACCAAACCAAGAATTGATGTTCGTGGTAACAATGTACATATCAGAAATTTTACAATGATGAAGTTGCAACGGGTTTCCGAGAAATGTTGTGTAAAGTAGCATATTCTTATTTGGAGACATGGGATACCACAATATTCTTCAAGTCACATAGAGGGAGACCACAATGTGTTATTTCCCCAGAGCTTGTAGATGCCTTGTAAAATCTAGTGTCCAAATACATAGGCAGAAGCAAAAAAAAACCTTGAAACACAGAGACTTAACAAAACTACTACGTCAAACATGAAACACAGACACTAAGGCGACCAAAGTCGTGGGATACGACCTAATATCGTGTCGGACCTCCTTTTCTCCGGCGTAGTGTAGCAGCTCGACGTGCCTAAGTCGTTGGAAGTCCCCTACATAAATATCGAGCCACGCTGCCTCTACAGCCGTCCATAATTGCGGAAGTGTTGCTGATGCAGGATTTTGTGCTTGAACTGACCTCTCGATTACGTCCCATAAATGTTCGATGGGATTCGTGTCGGGTGATTTGCGTGGCTAAATTATTCGCTCGAACTCTCCAGAATGTTCTTCAAATCAATCACGAACGACTGTGGCCTGATGGCTTACCGCATTGTCATCCATTAAGATTCCAGTGTTATCTGGGAACACGAAGGCCACGAACGGCTGCAAATGGTCTCCAAGTAGCCGAACGTCACCATTTCCAATCAATGATCGGTTCACTTGGACCAGAAAGCCAGTCCATTCCATGTAAACACAGCCGATACCATTATGGAGCTACCGCCAGCTTGCACGTGCCTAGTTGCCAACTTGGGTCCATAGATTCGTGGGGTCTGCGCCGCACTCGAAACCTACCATCAATTCTCAGCAACTGAAATCGGGACTCATCTGACCAGGCCACAGTTTCCATTCGTCTAGGGGCCAAACGATATAGAAACGAGCCCAGGAGAGGCGCTGATGGCGATGTCGTGCTGTTAACAAACGCACTCGCGTCAGTCGTCTGTTGCCTCAGCCCAGTAACGCCAAATTTCGTCGCACTGTCTTAATGGATACGTTCGTCGTACGTCCCGCATTGATTTCTGCGGTTATTTCACACAGTGTTGCTTGTCTGTCGCTGTTAACATCTCAACACGAACGCCGGTGCTCTCGGTCGTTAAGTGAAGGCCGTTGTCCATGGTGAGAGGTAATGCCGGAAAATTTGTATTCTCGGCACACTCCTAACACAGTGGATCTCAGAATATTGATTTCTCTAACGGTTTCCGAAATGGAATACCCCATGCGACTAGCTCCAACTACCATTCCGCGTTCAAAGACTGTAAATTCTCATCGTGCCGTCAAAATCACGTCGAAAACCTTTTCACATGAATCACGTGTGTTCTGCCATTCTATACTTCGTATACGCGATACTACCAGCATCTGTATATGTATATTTCGCTATTTTCGTCACTTCGGTGCAGACTTAAAAAAAAAAATTAAAAAAGTAAGTACTAGATTTCACGCCTTAAGTGAGCAGATACTTTTATCTGGACCTCAAGTCAGGTTTATGAAAATGATAACTAGGAACATGAAGTGTTGGAACAGGTCATAAATATGTGTGTGTGGTGCATTTAGTATCTCTTCCTGTAGTCCGATTCTGGTTTTACATTAATTTCACCCTACACTACAGTCAAAAAGGTACTATTGGCACTAGCCTACATGTGTAACTGTCATGACTTAGTAATAATAATCTTAACATTAATTAAAATTTCGTAACACAAAGTGGGTAAACAATTTTTTTCGGAAATACAGGATGTTGAGACTTGGTTTAAAAACAAGTCAGCCCTACGAGACTGGCGGTTGATTGTCACTAATATCTACTTTTCTCAAAACTTCGTACCTGTGCTTTGGGCCGTTATGGTTCTCAGTGCCTCAGTTATTATCGCATTAAAATTTATGCGCGAAAGATGGGAAAGAAAGGCGGCCGTGCTCTTAACGAAGGTACCATCCTGGCATTTGCCAGAAGCGATTTAGGGAAATCACGGAAAACCTAAATTAGGACGGAAGGACGCGGGTTTGAACCGCCATCCTCCCGAATGCGTGTCCAGTATGCTAACCAAAGTGCCACCTCGCTCGGTGGATTAGCGGTAACATCATAACAATAATAATTGAATCTAAGGGAACCACCGCGGGAAAGTTGGGGTTTTTGGAGGGGACAAACTGCAGTCTAACACAAACACTGCAAAATGAAATTAATAGTAACACATAGGAAACATACGTAGAGCATAAGCAGGGAATAAGGAGAAAGCTACACAGAGTTCCTAAAAGAAAAGGGACTACGCAACTAACGGAAATTTTTGAAAAGATAACAAATCTTGGAATCGATAATCAGAATTCAGCTACGGAGGTCAGGTCTAGTTATCGATTCCATGACTGATTATTTTCAGTGTTTTCGTTGTAGTTGTGTGCAGTTCTTTGTTACAGGATTTCGGTTTTTGGTGTTGCTCTCTGCACTGCTGCGATAAATAAGAAATCTTGGAATCGGTAACTAGAACTGGCCTATGTAGAGCAATTCTAGTTGTCGATTCCACGGTTTGCTATTTATCGCGTTTTTGGACTAATACAGTATGTGATACCATACAATTAAATACTAAAGGGTTAGCAAGCAACACGTAATGAAAATGACATAACGAAGGAACGTAGAATCGGCAATTAGAGCTGTACCACATATGAAAATTCTAAAGGAATGCAAGGTAGGCGTATGTATTGGTTCTTTATAGTATTTCGGTTTTTGTTGTTACTTCTGCATTACTACTGTTGCAGTAGGTCTCCACAGTGCATTATTTGAGGACTGCCATACATGGTATCACTCTTATTATCGATTCTGCGTTCCGTTATTTTTAGTGATTTTTACTGGCTGTTAACTATACTCTTAAGATTTTAGAATTTTTTTATCGCTCGTTACTCTAGTAGAAAAACGCGAAAAATAACAAACGTTGGATTCGACAACTAGGCTTGACCTACATAGAAATAAGAACGGAAGAAATTAGTGATAAACACTCAAAGAAAAATTACGAAAATTCACGAACCATGGAATGAAGAACTAGAATTGACCTATGTAGCTGTTCTCTTTATGTTCCTGCCTAACCTCATTCTCACAAATCGTGCCACATTTGGAAACAAACAACCAAATACTTATGAGAACCAAGATTATAAATACGATTTCTGCTTGAGTCACTCGCAGGAATTTTTACTGTGCACTTAAGTTCGTGTCTAACTACTCCCTCGGAAATCGCAAAAAAATTGTAATTGACAGTACAGTTTACGTCAGTTGCTAAGACAACCAGTGGTAATGTATAATAACAGCCATTACATCCTTCGCGTTGTAAACTCATGGTGTCGTGCAGGATGTCACTAATAAAATCTGACAGGTGGAATCGGACAGTAGAATTGATTCAAAATAGAACTTCATTCCAGATATTAATCTATAATCCGTTTGAAATTCTTATAAAAATATATTATTTCTTACAATAGGGCCATGGAAAGCGTGTGTTGCAAGACAGCACGGCAATGTACTAAACTTCTCGAATGTTATCCGAACGAGCGAGTACAGGAAGCACTTGGCGTGGCAGCTTCTTAGGAGCATAATCTGTAGTATTCCGATCTTGTTCTAAGTACAAGATTTATAAAATTCTCCAACACAGGCTGCCTTGGACGAATCGTGCTAAACAGTCTAGAAGACCGGTTTACAAAATTAAATTGCCCTGAATATAACTACCTTGTCGAAGATCTCCACGCTCACTAAACAAACATGATGCACGAAATAATATAACGCGTCCGCAGAAAGGCGAAATCGATTTGACACCTGTGCTTTGGCCACGAATGGTTAGCAAAAATGAGACGCTCTTTGGTAACTTACCAGAGACCGCTATTGTTGCCTGTGCTACTGCATTTCACGATTTTCCTAAGGTGTAGCTGAATGCGGACAGGAACGTTGGTGTTGCTCGCCATTCGACTCGCTCAGATTGTTGCTAAGACACGGCATTGGACGTTGCATAGATCCCTGCATTGTTGATAACTGCGTCACGCCGCGATTTGTGGTGTTTACTCTAAGGTGGACAATTATCACAGTACTATTAAAGAAACAGGGTAACCTCCACCACGCACCGTACGGTGTCTTCCGCAGTATCTATGTAGCTGTAGATGTAAATGTAGAAACTGTCCAGCGATAAAAATAGCGGCATTAATGGGCTGTGGCGTCCGCGGCAATGCCGAGAACAAACTGTCCCTGCTGCCCGAAGGACAGAAATAATGAAAAATTAAAAGAGGAGGAGAAAACTGATAAAAATAGTGAAATGGATCAGTCAAGGCAAATCTTTCACTATGTTAAAAGTAATCAAAGTAGTTTGTTTACTTTTATTTAGTGTTAGACATCTCGTTCCGTAGCACCAGATTGAGGAGCATATCTTCTCAGTCATGGAAAGAGTCTGTGCGTAAAATTAACAAGGGAAACGTTTATACCGGATTACATTTACATGAACCGCATGCAAATGACAAACTGCTGGGTAAAAGCTATAATAATAAACAATATAATAAACTGATAGAAGGAGAGTGCCATGAGAAAATTCTTCATCGTGGCTTATTCAAAATGCACTAGAATACTGCACGCCTTTTTACGTAAGAGACAAGGAGGTGCGATACAAATGCAGATTGGATTTCTGCCTAGTATTAACTGAGAGAGAGCTGCGACTTATCGGGATTAAGCTCATACTGTTAACAGCCAAAGGCATTAAAAGAAATGTATATTAAGAGGCCAATGGAATTCCAAGACCCCCTAAGATCCTAACAGGGATCGACAATAGGTTCGCGAACTTATACCATATCGTGCTCGAATCATCCATTTCTGAGCCAAAAATACCATTCGAGATTGGGAAGAGTTACCACAGAACTGAATACCATTTGTTACACTACTGGCCATTAAAATTACTACACCACGAATATGACGTGCTACACATGCAAAATTTAACCGACAGGAAGAAGATGCTGTGATATACAAATGATTAGCTTTTCAGAGCATTCACACAAGGTTGGCGCCGGTGGCGACACCTACAACGTGCTGACATGAAGGAAGTTTCCAACCGATTTCTCATACACAAACAGCAGTTGACCGGCGTTGCCTGGTCAAACGTTGTTGTGATGCCTCGTGTAAGGAGGAGAAAATGCGTACCATCACTTTTCCGACTTTGATAAAGGTCGGATTGTAGCCTATCGCGATTGCAGTTTATCGCATCGCGACATTGCTGTTCGCGTTGGTCGAGATCCAATGACTGTTAGCAGAATATGGAATCGGTGGGTTCAGGAGGGTAATACGGAACGCCGTGCTGGATCCCAACGGCCTCGTATCACTAGCAGTCGAGATGACAGGCATCTTATCCGCATGGCTGCAACGGATCGTGCAGCTTCCTCTCGATCCCTGAGTCAACAGAGGGGGACGTTTGCAAGTACTCTTGACGCTGCATCACAGACAGGAGCGCATGCGATGGTGTACTCAACGACGAACCTGGGTGCAGGAATGGCAAAAAGTCATTTTTTCGGATGAATCCAGGTTCTGTTTACATCATCATGATGGTCGCATCCGTGTTTGGCGACATCGCGGTGAACGCACATTGGAAGCGTGTATTCGTCATCGCCATACTGGCGTATCACCCGGCGTGATGGTATGGGGTACCATTGGTTACACGTCTCGGTCACCTCTTGTTCGCATTGGCGGCACTATTCCAATTGCATGTAACATACTTTTTGCCTTGCTAATAATATTTCAAGCACTTTCAGTACCCTTCGTATTGGACTACTGCAGCTCGATTGTGACTCTTTCTGACGTTATACACTGAAGCCCCAAAGAAACTGGTATAGTCATGCGTATTCAAATACAGAGAAATGTAAACAGCTAGAATACGGCGCTGCAGTCGGCAAAGCTGGGCCATCAACAAGTGTCAGCGTGCGAACCATTCAACGAAACGTCATCAATATCGCCTTTCCGAGCCGAAGGCCCACTCGTGTACCATTGATGACTGCACGACACAAAGCTTTACGCCTCGCCTGGCCCATGAACTCCGACATTGGCCTGTTGGTGACTGGAAAAATGTTGCCTAGTCGGGCGAATCTCGTTTCAAATTGTGTCGGGCAGATGGACGTGTACGAGTATGGAGACAACCTCAAGAATTCACGGACCCTGGATGTCAACAGAGGACTGTTTAAGATAGTGGAGGCTCTGTAATGGTGTGGGACGTGTGCAGTTGGAATGATAGGGACCTCTGACATGTCTAGATACGATTCTGACAGGTGACACGTACGTAAACAACTTTTCTGATCACTTGCAATCATTCATGTCCATCGTGCATTCTGACGGCGTTGGGCAATTCCAGCAGGACAATGCGGCATCTCACGCGTCCACAATTGCTACAGAGTGGCTCCAGGACCACTCATCCGATTTTAAACACTTCCGCTGACCACTCCCGAGACATGAACTTCATTGAGCATATATGGAATGCCTTGCAGCCTGCTGTTCAGAAGAGATCACCACCTCTCGTACTCTTACGGATTTATGGATAGCCGTGCAGGATTCAAGGTGTCAGTTCCCTCCAGCACTACTTCAGACATTAGACGCCTTCATGCCACGTCGCATTGCGACATTTCTGCGTGCACGAAGGGCCCTACACGATATCCGGCAGGTGTACCAGATTCTTTGGCTCTTCAGTGTGTAATCCCCACTTTGTTCTGCATGATAAGCTTACCCCACTAGTCAGCAACCTAGGTTGCTGTTAGTCCTAATATCCTGATATGAACGTTCTAATCCTCAGCAACTTCCATAAAGCATGAGAAATGTTTTGAGGAAAGCATGATATTTATCTGTCATCTAGCTAATCAACACTATAAACGTCCTGCTACTCTTGATCTTTCTAAAAAGTCTCTGTTGCTTTAGATTAATTTTTCTAAATAGTTTGCAATTATGTTTAACATTTGTGCGTGCACAAATTTCTTTTAGTATTAAAATTTGCGCATCATGGTGTGAAAGGCCAGTCATCCTTTCACTAACACAATGCCACTCTAGCTATGAACGACTACCAGAAGTGTAGTCTCTGGATGTGCTATCGTTCCTCTGCACTCAGGGCAGAAAGAATGCAGTCTTTATCAGAGATATGAATCTATGAGATCTTTCAGCATTGTTAATCACTTGTAAAATTGATATTAAAGTCAATATATAAACTAATTTTTGGTGCTTTCTATAAAGTGAACTAAGAACACTCTCTAACTTGAATAGAAATGTCCTGAAGTTAGAGTAAGGGGACCTATAAATAACTACAATTAAAAGTTAAGTTTCACTAAATGATGCTGCACTTACACAACACTAGAACACCTATACAGTACAGTGCTTTGACACGTCAACAGACTCAAATGGAATACCGTTTTTCACGTACATGGCCAGTCACCCACTCTGCAACGTGCTCCTTGAAAAATAGTCAGCTAATCTGTATCCTAATAAAGGGAGCCTCTGATTAGTCAAATAATTTAACTGGTGCTTTGATATACCAATAATATCAGGGACAACATCTATAAGAATTTTCTGAGTCTGACTCTACTGTATCTTATATTCTGTTGATATATGCTAATTCCTTCATTATGTAGACGCCTGACCATTCTTGAATGTAGATCCTTTATCAGAGAGACTTTCCTTAAGCAGAGATACCTTCAGCTGAACTCACCCCGAAAAAGTTCAGCTCTAACACCAACTGCTACATGAATTTTCCCATGGTGATCCCATCCTCTCCACGAACCCACCCTCCCCCATTACACTGTCACCTATACACTTTGCCAGCTTCCTCTCCCCATACCCATTGAGACGGAGATCACACCTAGTGAAATCCGATCTATCGATTGATTCAACTGACACCACTGTTTTGGAAATCATTCAGCGGTTAAGATATGAGAGCCATTTACCTCTTTCATCCGCCTCAGAAACTGATCTGAACGTCAGTAAATTGAATATATAGAATGAAAGGGACAAGACGTGGGTAGGGTTTTGGCAATACTATGGCTGAGTATTCATACATACAGTGGTATACAAGAAAGTTTGAATCTAGTTCTTAAAGGTGCTACAGGTTCTAAGCGGTTAAGCAAAAAACAGCCCCTTATTTCGAAACCGCTGAGGACATGTACAAATTTTTTGGTCTAAGCGTGACACAGAGATGAGAAGCACTGCATACATACATTAATCCTTGTTCCATAGATCATAAATACATTTCCTAATGATGTGGAACGTGTCACTTTAACATACTTTTTTACACAAAATAATTAATTAATTAATTTTTGTTCTTTTTTTCATTTTTTACAGTTACTACTTCATATCTAAGAAATATTTGGGCGAAGTTTTGTTGAGTTGGCAATGAAGTGACCATACAGGAGACATGTAGGAGTTAGAAGAATACTCACTATTGATATTCGCCCCATGGTCTTCAAAACTGAGCCGGCCGCGGTGGTCTCGCGGAGGCGCGCAGTCCGGAACCGCGCGACTGCTACGGTCGCAGGTTCGAATCCTGCCTCGGGCATGGATTTGTGTGATGTCCTTAGGTTAGTTAGGTTTAAGTACTTCTAAGTTCTAGGGGACTGATGACCACAGCTGTTAAGTCCCATAGTGCTCAGAGCCATTTGAACCATTTTTTGAATCTTCAAAACTGAACGCACTTACGCCCCTGTAGCAGGTGCAAACTTTTTTAAGTGGTTGTGTTTTGGATATCACCATTGTTGGGACACCACCTATCCCAGCATAACGTTGCTGTAAGTGTTTCTTTAAACATTTTTATTTTTATGAAGTTTTTTACAGCGTTTCGGAATTTTGCTGGTTTTCGAATAATAATGATAATAATAATAATGGTCATGATCGCAAGTGAGATCTTGATTTATAAACTAAAGCCATCATTGTCAATATATGGGAAAACAGCATCATATGAGCATAGCAAAAATGTTTTGGTCCACAAAAAGGTGTATAATACAGATACAGACAATTACCTTTGCATACCAGGCTGAAGCAACAGACAGAACATTTGATAGGTGAATAACAGCCAAGCTTTCGTACGGGCCAATCATGTGCAGGGCAAGTCTGGAACTTCAAGATGGTATTGCAGTCAAACTGCACAATTCTCACTTTCGCAGATTTCAAAAAACCTATGACTCGATCAATCGCATCAACCTATTTGATATACTTCGTGAATATGGTGTGGATAACAAAACAACTATGTTAATCGAACATATTTTGGCAGGTACATTACCTAAAGTAAAATTCATGCGCGAAATCTCCGAACCTTTTCAAACTAGAAGTAAGTCAGGGGGATGTGCTGTCCCCACTCCTATTGAGCCTAGAACTCAATAAGATAGTCAAAATTTAGGAGATGTAAATACCTGGATAAGTATGGGAACAAAAGATAAAGGAATCAACATCAAGTGCCTCGTTTTTGCTAACGATCGAGCAGTAATTACCCAAGACTCCCGAGGAAGCCAGCCACGCCATCGAGAAGCTTCATGACACCTCCAACAAGGCGGAACTCCAAATCTCTTACAAAAACACATTAGTGGGCTCCAAGAGCCCAAACCTCTCATCACTTGCAACCAAGTTAAATAGCTGAGGTACCCAGCTGAAGTTATTGGAAAGAGTAGTTAACAAAACACGCACCCAAAAATTGCTTAAAGCCTTTACAATTACCTGGAATATGTACAATAAGAAATCGTTGTCTATCAAAGCCCAACTTTGTCAGTAACACACAGTTGTTCTTACGAGTACCGTCCTATAGTTTGCGTACGCGATACTACTACAGTCTGTATATGTGAATTTCGGTATCCCATGACTTTTGTCACCTCGGTGTGGACTTCACAAAACTGTTACAATTATTGCCTAAAGGGAACAAATAGTTTTATCTGAACCTCAAGCCAGAGAATGTGATTAATGAAAACAATGATAACTAGGAACATGAAGTGTCAGGACAGGTTACAAATGTGCGTGTGATGCATTTAGTATCTCTTCTTATAGCTTGATTCTAGTTTTACATTCATTACACACTACACTACAGTCAAAACAGTCACTATTTCCAGTAGCCTGTATATGAACCTCCGTGGTTAGTACTAATAACCTCAATAATAATTCAAATTTCATAACATAAAATGCCCACACGATTTTTTTCAGAAATATGACACTGGTGATTAATTGTCACTAATATCTACTTTTCTCAAACCTTCGTATCTGTGCTTTGAGCCATTATGATTCCCAGTGCCTAAGTTATAATCGAATAAAAAATTTATCCGATTAAGTGAAGAAACTGCAGACGACGTTTCAAGCCCACTACTATATCACGCATTGTTAACTCGTAATATTGTGAAATAGCGGTAATTCTTAAAAATTAACTATTGAATCTAAGGGTCCCGCGGGAAAATGGGAGTTTTTGACGGAGGCAAACTGCAATCCAACACAAGTCGCAAAATGAATTTAATAGTAACACATAGGAAACATAAGTAGCAAATAAGCAGGACATCAGGAGAAACCAACACAGAATTCCTAAAAGAAAACACAACTAACGAAAAATTACGAAAAAATAACAAATATTGGAATCGATAACTAGAATTGAGCTATAGAGATCAATTCTAGTTATCGATTCCATAACTGATTATTTTCGGCGTTTTCGTAATAGTTATCTGCAGTTCTTTATTACAGGACTTTTATTTTTGGTGCAGCTTTATGTACTACCGCGATAAATAATAAATCTTGGAACAGGTAGCTAGAATTGGCCTGTATAGTGCAATGCCATACACCTAAATATTAAAGCAATTAGCAACCTACACCTAATCAAACTGACATAACGAAGGAATGTGGAATCGACAATTAGAGCGGTATCACATATGAAAACTCTAAGGGAATTCACAGCAGGTGTATAGTTGTTTCTTATAGGCTTTCGGTTTTTCGTGTAGCTTTCTGTACCACTGTTGTTGCAGTAGGTCTCTACAGAGTGTTATTTGAGAATTGCCATGCACGGTGACACTTTAATCGTCAACACCTCGTTCCGTTATTTGACGTGGTTTTTACCGGGTGTTAACCATTTCGTTAAGAATTTAGAATTTCTTTGTCGCTCTTTATGCTAGTGGAAAAACGCGAAAAATAACAAACGTTGGGATCGACAACTAGGCTTGGCCTACATAGAAACAAGAACGGAAGAAATTAACGATAAACACTTAAAGAAAAATTACGGAAATTCACGAACCATGGAATGGAGGACTGCAGTTGAACTTTTGTAGGTGTCCTCTTATGTTCCTGCCTAACCTCATTCTCAGAAATCGCGCCACATTCTGAGAACCAAGATTATAAAAATAATTGCTTATCGTTTCACATGCAGCAAGGAAATCACACCATTTTCGGTAAAAATAGCCAAATATTTATGAGAACCAAGATTATAAATAGGATTGCTGCTTGAGTCACTCACAGGAATTTTAACTGTGCACTTAAGTTCGTGTCTAACTACTCCCTCGGAAAACGCTAAAAAATTGTAACTAACAGTACAGTTTACGTCTGTTGCTAAGACAACCTCTGGTAACATATAATAACAAGCCAGTTACATCCTTCGCGTTGTAAACTCATGGTGTCATGTAGGATGTCACTGATTGAACCTGACATGTGGAATCGGACACTAGAATTGACTCAAAATAGAACTTAATTCCTGATATTAATCTATAATCCGTTAGAAATTCTTATAAAAATATATTATTTCTTACAATAGGGCCATGGAAAGCGTGTGTTTCAAGACAGCACGGCAATGTACTAAACTTGTCGAATGTTATACTAACGAGCGAATACACGAAGCACTTGGCGTGGCAGCTTCCTAGGAGCATAATCTGTAGTATTCCGATCTTGTTCTAAGTACAGGATTTATAAAATTCTCCAACACAAACTGCCTTGGACGAATCGTGATAAACAGTCGAGAAGACCGGTTTGCAAAATTAAATTGCCCTGAATATAACTTCCTTGTCAAAGATCTCCACGTTCAGTAAACAAAATCAATGCACGAAATATAATAACGCGTCCGCAGAAAGGTGCAATCGATTTGACGCCTGTGTTTTGGCCACAAAGGATTAGCAGAAATCACAGCCTGGTTGACAACTTACCAGAGACCGCTATTGTTGCCCGTACTCCTACCGCATTTCACGATTTTCCCAAGGTGCAGCTGAATGCTGACAGGAACGTTCGTGTTGCTCATCATTCGACATGCTCAGACTGTTGCTAAGATACGGCATTGGACGTTGAAGAGCCCCCTGTATTGTTGAAAACCACGTCACGTTGGGATTTGAGTTGTTTATTCTGTTCGGCGATAAAAACAGCGGCATTAATGGACTGTGGCGTCCGCGGCAATGCAGACGAGAACGAAATGTCCCTAGCGTCCGAAGGAAAGAAATAATGAAACTGTAAAAGAGGAGGGAGAAACGGATAAAAATAGTGATCTGGTAAAGTCAAGACAAATCTTTCGCTATGTCAAAGTAAACGAAAGAGTTTATTTTCTTTTTTTTTTTCGTTTTAGACCTCTTGTTCCGTAGAGCCAAATATAGGTGCAAATCTCTACTGTCATGGAACGAGTCAGTACACGAAATAAACAAGATAAAAGTTAAAAGCAGATAATATTTACACGATTCGCATACAAATGACAATATAACACACGAATGTTTTTTCTTAGAACCGGGAACTCCCAGACTGAATTGAATGAATGAGACGTCAGAAAATTGTACATGGTAGTTTAATCAAAATGAATGTATCAGAATACCGCACGCATTTTTACATAAGCGACAAGGAGACTGGATTTCTGCACAGTATTAGTTAGAGAGAGCTGCTACTTCACGGGAATAAGTTCATACTGTTACAGCGATCCGCATTAAAGAAAATGTACATTGAGGAGCCAATGTTGGAATTCCAAGACCCCCTAACAGGGACCGAAAGGAGGTTCGCGAAGGTGTACCGCCGGCCGGTGTGGCCGTGCGGTTCTAGGCGCTTCAGTGTGGAACCGCGTGACCGCTACGATCGCAGGTTCGAATCCTGCCTTGGACATGGATGTGCGTGATGTCCTTGGGTTAGTTAGGTTTAAGTAGTTCTTAGTTCTAGGGGACTGATGACCACAAATGTTAAGTCCCATAGTGCTCAGAGCCATTTGAACCATTTTTGAAGGTGCACCACATTTTGCTCGAACTGCCTACTTCTGAGCCAAAAGCACCATTCGAGAATGGGACGAGTTACCCCGGAATACAATACCATGTGTCATAAGCGAATGAAAGTAAACGAAGTGACTAACTTCTGTGTTGGACCACACTTAATGCCGATACTGTTCGAATGGTGAACATTGAAGCACTACGTTTCTGATCAAAATCCTGAACATCGGCTTTCCACGACAGCTTATCAACTGTCCGAACTGTTCAGATTCGCTAATTATATGACCATTCTGTGCAGTCGAAACGTCCGTTTCAGATGGATTGTTTGTTAGAAACTATAAAATCTGTGTCTGATTGTGATTTAGCCTCATTTTTTTTCAACAAGCCATGAACTTATGATTCGAACTGCACTATTTGATACTTTCCTGTGTTGCACTCAACGTCCCTCACTACCAAGCTAGTGCCATCAACAAACAAAAATATCTCAGAATCACCTATCATATTAAAAGGCATATCATTTACGTATGTAAGAAACGGGAGCGGTCCGAGCAGCGGCCCCTGAGCCTCCTCCACCTCCCCCCCCCCCCCCCCCTCAAATTACATAACCGTCCTGAAGTCAGACTCTATATCACATACGTTCATATTACTGTGTATATATATGATCCTTCGCTGTCAGTTCTTAAAGTAAGAGTAGAAGCAATTTTCGGTTACTCATCTTATTCCATAATGATCCAACTACTGCAGTAATATTTTTTGGCCAACACAAACACTTTATTTATAGCAAACTAGACCCCTAGTGTTAGCGAATTTTCTTTTAATTCGTCCTGTGCCTCACAGAGAAAGGAGAATACAGCATTTTCAGTTGTTAAACCACTTTAAAAACCATGCTGATCGTTTGACAGCAAATTATGTGAACTAAAATGATCAATTATCCTTATGTGTACAACGTTTTCAATAACTTTAGCAAACACCAATGGTGTTGTCTACATTACCCCTTTCTCGCTTTTTATGAAGCTTTTTCACTAGTGAGTACTTTAATAGTTCAGGAGACTGACTGTTCATAACGTAAAAATTACAAATACGGCTATGTACTGAGCTAACATATGCAGCACAGTGTATTTTGCTGCACATCCCATTATATCAATGAGATCTTCTAGTGTCCAGCGATTTAATTATCGACTCGATCTCCCTCTTGTCAGTATCACGGAGGTGTATTTCAGAGAGCAGTCTTGGAGAGCCATTTTCTAATAGACTTGTATGATTCCCTTTAGAAACTAAATTTTTATTTAATTCACCTACTATATTGAGAAAGTGATTGTGAAATACTGTAGATGTATCCGACCCATCAGTGACAGAAACATTTCTTACTACACATTGACATTACATCCTCAACCTTGTGCTGCTGACCAGACACGACTGACAATCTAATTTGAAATTTATCCTGAGTGTTAGCTATTCCATTTGTATATCACATACCTTTTGCCTTTCGAATAACATTTTAAACGCTTTACAGCACTGTTTGTAATGGAGTACTGCAGCTCGATTGCAACTCTTATATGACATTACGTAATTCCCACTTTCTTCTGCATGATAACCTCACTCCAGCAATCAGCCACGTAGGTTGCCTGTTAGTTATAGTACCGTGATTTAAACATCCAAATGGTAAGCAATTATCATAAAGCTTGAGAAATGTGTTGAGGGCAACATATATTTATCTGTCGTATATGTTATCAGCACTATAAACGTCCTGCTACTCTTGATCTTTAACGACGTTCGAAAAAGTCTCTGCAGGCACTGGATTAATTTCTCTAAATAGTTTGCAATTATATTTAACATTTGCGTATGCACAAATTGCTTTCAGTATTAAAATTTGCGCATCATGGTCTGAAAGGCCTGTCACGCTCTCACTAACAGACTGCCTCTCTAGCAATGAAGAACGACCAAAACTGTGGTCTAAGGTTATGCTATCGTTCCCCTGCACTCTGTACAGAAAGAATATAGTCTGCATTAGATGATACGAATTTAGGAGATCTTCCAAAATCCATTTTTTGCACACTCAGTTGTAAGATTAATATTAAAGATACCACATAAAATAATTTTTGGTACTTTCTGTAAAGTGAACTAAGAACTGTTTCTAGTTTGAACAGAAATGTCCTGAAGTCAGAGTTAGGGGAGTTGTCAATAACTATAATTAAAAGTTAAGTTTCATTAAATGCAGCTGCTATTGCACAACACTCAAAGTCCTATACGGTATAGTGCTTTGACAGACTCAAACGGAATACCGTTTTTCACGTACGTGGCTAGTCACCCACTCTGCAAAGATTTCCTCATAAAATAGACAGCTAATCTGTATCGTAATAAAGGAAGCCCCTGATTAGTCACATAATTTATGTGGTGCTCTGATTTACCAATAATATCAGAGACAAAAAAATATGGTTCAAATGGCTCTGAGCACTATGGGACTCAACTGCTGAGGTCATTAGTCCCCTAGAACTTAGAACTAGTTAAACCTAACTAACCTAAGGACATCACAAACATCCATGCCCGAGGCAGGATTCGAACCTGCGACCGTAGCGGTCTTGCGGATCCAGACCGCAGCGCCTTTAATCGCACGGCCACTTCGGCCGGCTATCAGAGACAACATCTATAAGCACTTCACCGAATTTCATTCTGTTACCACTTATATTTTGATATGTGTTGACCTTCCTTGACCATAGATCCTTTATTAGAGACACTTCCCTTAAGCAGAGATACCGTCAGCTGACTTCAACCCAATAAAGGTGCAACTCTAACACATGATTGATTGATTCCGCCCTCCCCCACTACACACTCACCTGTAAGCTTTGCCAAACCCCCCCCCCCCCCACTCCAGTACCCATTGAGACGCAAATCACACCTAGTGAAATCCGGTCTATCGATAGATTCAACTGCTACCACTGTTTAGAAAATCATTCAGCGGTTAAGATATGAGAACCATTTACCTCTTTCACCCAGCTCAGAAACCGATCTGAACGTCAGTTAATTGAATATATAGAATGAAAGGGACAAGATGTGAGTCAGTATTTTGGCCAAAACTATGGCGGAGTATTCAACATGAGTGGTGTATACAGTGGTGTATAAGAAAGAGGCGAGCTGCAACTTGAATCTAGTCCTCAAAGGTACTGAAGAGTCTGACTGGTTAAGCAAAAAACATCGCCTTATTTCGAAACCGTTGAGGATGTCTACAAATCTTTTGGTCTAAGCATGATACAGAGATGCGAAACAATGTGTGGGTGACGTTTTGTTGAGTTGGCAATGAGGTAGCCATGCAGGAGACATGTAGGAGATAGAGGGGTACTCACTATGGGTATTCGCCCACGGTCCTCAAGACTGCACGTACGTCTCTGTAGCAAGTGCAAACTTTTTTAAGTGGTTGCGTTTTGGATATCACCATTGTTGGGACACCACCTTTCCCAGCATTCTGTTACTGTAAGCGTTTCTTGAAACATTTCCATTTCTATGAAGTTACTTACGGTGATACGAAATTATGCTGGTTTTCAAATGGTTCAAATGGCTCTGAGCACTATGGGACTCAACAGCTGTGGTCATCAGTCCCCTAGAACTTAGAACTAATTAAACCTAACTAATCTAAGGACATCACACACATCCATGGCCGAGGCAGGATTCGAACCTGCGACCGTAGCAGCAGCGCGGCTCCGGACTGGAGCGCCTAGAACCGCACGACCACCGCGGCCGGCTGCTGGTTTTCCGATAGTAATAATAATAATAATAATAATAGGCCTAATAATAAAACTCCGCCACTGCCGGTCGCAAGCCCGATCCCCATCTCGCAAGTGATGAAGGAGGAGCAGGAGGAGTATAAACCTCATTAAAATACCAAGGTCCATCTGACTCCGGATGGTAGACATCTGGTATAGTGCCCCTTGCCAGGGTTACGGTGAAGACCTCCACTGCATCTAAGCTGGAGAAGATGGACTTCAAATTAGCGTAGGTGGCGAAAGAGGCAGCTCAGTACTCGGGACTAATGGAGTATATCAAATCCCAGTTGCGTCTGCGGTGGTAGCCACCGGCGACTGGTCAGGGTCTGTTCGCTCAGTGAGTGCGGCTGCAATACATGCTTCAGGAGCTGACACTCCGTTATTCTAACAAAACCACTGGGTGACCACTGGGCGCCAATGCTTGCAAGCAATCATGACTCGTGTAAGTAGTAACAGCATTACCCCAGGAGTTGACTAGTCCACCTATCGACAGTTGGCAACTGGGCACTCGGATTCTGGGGGATCCGGACTTCCACGACCACAGAGAAAGTCAGAAAGGCAAACTCCCACACAAGACACCAACATACACAGGCACAGTCAACATCAACACACTCAAACAGCCTGGAAAGCTGCACAACCAAGTAACAGAACTCGATAGTCAGAAAATACTGATCCTTGCACTGCAAGAGACACATATCACCGACTACGGCAAGTACCGCACCTTTAAGAGAAAAGCCGAGGCGAGTTGCCAAAGACACTCCACTGTTGGGGATGGCCTTCGTGGTCCATAGTAAGTATAATAAGTATTATCCAAAATCCCCAAGGACGACATCAAACCTGTTATGGGCGATTTCAATGCACAGATTGGCAAAGAAAAAATGCACTGGAAAATAATTGGAAAATATCCCGCACATAAATTCACCAACAAAAATGGCACATGGCTCATAGAACTCTGCCAGCAGCACAGTCTCAAGCTCATGTCGACATCCCTCAGAAAACTCCCCAGAAAACGAAAAAAGTGGCGTTCACCAATCCAACAGTCAGGCTAGTGCCAAATTAACCATGTGGCAATCTTGTACCCAGTACAGAAAGAGATCCATGACATATAGGTTCGCAGGGAAGCCAACATTGATTCTGACCACTACCTAACACGCACCAGTCTCAAGTTCACCCCTAAGAGAATTGTCTGTAAGAAAACTCCTCTACTGAAATTTGACACGAAAAATATCGCTGAGTCTGGAGTGAAAGCGACTTGGGAAAAAGAACATACAAATGACTGGCAAAATTTCAGCCAAAAAAATCATAGAAAAAGCACAAGCCCTCATTCCTCTGCAGAAGAACATCAAGCAGCCCTGCTGGGAATGCCCTCGTCACTAGGAAATTGACATGCCATAAATACAATATTAACAAACCCCAGAAAATTTACAGGTGTTCAACGAAACACGAAAGACAACAGCAAAAATTATTAGAAAATCCAAGAGGAAATACTTGAAGGAACAGCTAGTCACCATAAAGGACAACTTCTGCAACTACAACGGAAGGGACTTCTACAGGACATTTGCAGGGCACATCCGAGGATACACACAACAGAACCTCTACCTAAGTAATAGTGACGGAAAATTGGCACTAAAGGATAAGGAGATGCTGGCATAGTACTTCTCAGAACTTCTCAACTGCCCAGAACCCACAGAGAGATTCCCAGACGAAGAACCTACAGACAGACACACAGACTCACTACCCCCGTCACAAGAAGAAGTCCACAGGCACATTCTCAGCCTCAAAAACAACAAGACACTTGGTGAAGACAGCATAGTCGACGAACTACCGAAAAACATCAGACCAAACTCACTCAGAGAACTCACACAGATCATCACAGACATATGGACGTCAGAGATGTTGCCAGACGACTGGAAATGTGCACTGATCCACCCTCTGCACAAAAAGGGTGATATTACAGATATGAACAATTACAGTGGCATCTCACTAATACAAGTCACATACAAGGAATTCTCAGCGTGTATACTCCAAAGGACACAGAACTAACTGGAACATAAGATCAGTGATACCAGGAGGGCAGCCGTCCTGGTCGCTCTATGCAGAACAAATCTTCAATCTGAAGACTACCGTGAAAATCAAAGCCCTCAGGATCAGCCCAGTCATGTGCACCTTCGTTGATTTCAAGAAGGCATATGACTCCATCGACCTCCAGTCATTGTTCAACATTTTACGTGAACATGATTTGGATGGCAAGACACTGCGACTGATCAAACAGACACTGATAGACACGACATCCAAGGTGAAGTTCAAGAGGGAAATCTCCGAACTCATGAGATCAAGACAGGCGTTCGTCAAGGTGACGGATTCTCACCGCTCCTCTTCAACCTGGTGCTGGATAAGTCATCAAGAAGTGGAAGAAAGAGCTGCAAATACAAGGCCACTAGAAGCCAGTGCTACTTGCACGACCCAAGGACAAGCTGGAGGTCGGTTGTCCAGTCTTCGCAGACGATCTGGCACTACTCACAGATAACGAAACCACAACAATCAGACAGAAGTACTCAAAGAGTGCGCAGGAGAAATAGGGCTACAGATTTCCTTTCTGAAAACTGAGTTCTTCTGTACTAAATTAAACATACCAAATTTGAACACAAAGTATGGCAAGATCAACAGGGTTACACACTTTAAGTACCTAGGTGAAGTGCTCGAATCGACAGAGAAGGAGAAAATTGCCCAGAAACTAGGTTATTGAAATGAAGAGAGCCTTCTACAAAACACAGGGTATTTACAACAAGAAATGTCTGTCCACCTGCACCAAAATTCGTCATTACAGCACTGTAACCAAACCCGAGGTGCTAAGCGCTAGTGACACATTGTTGTTCCACACAAAGGCACAAAGGCCGACCTTGAGAACATTCTCACACAGGAAAGAAAAATCATTAGGAAAATTATTGGACCAAAACTCACGGACGAAGGATATAGGCCTAACTCCAAGGACACCACAGAGAAGTTCTCCAACATCTCAGCAGACATTAGAAAGAGGCGACTAAAATTTTATGGACACATCAGCAGACTCCCACAGACCAGACTCACCAACACAATCCTCAGGTACATCCAGGGACTGAAGACCACTGCACCCTGGATGAAACAAGTCAAAATTGATCTGGAAAGAGCTAAGATAGATTCAGCGGACGTCATGAACAAAGGCGTCTATACACAAACGTTGTACAAATGGGAAGTGAAGTCAGAGAAAACAGCATTTAAAGTCCAAAGGCCAAAGTGGACTGAAGAAAGGAAGAGAGTCTTTAGTGAACGAATGAGGGACTACTGAAAGAACCGGAAGAACAAGTAGTCATGAATGTTTCGCGAGGTCTGATGAAAGGCCTGTAACGTATGTAATAATAATAATAATAATAATAATAGTGCTCCCTATCGCAACTGAACTCTTGATTTACAGACTACAACCAATCATTGTCAATATATGGGAAAAGGCATCATATCTGCATTGGCAAAATGCTTTGATCCACAAAACGGTGGCTAATACCGAGGTATTTCATTTTTACTAATTTCCTCACGCGCCCTACTTACGTGACTGGAGCAACAGACAGAACATTTGATCGGTGAACGCCAGCATGCTTCCGTCCAGATCGATCACGTGCAGGACAAGTCTGGAACCTCAAGATGAAAGTCGAGCCGCACATTTCTCACTTTCGTAGACTGCAAAAAAGGCTATTACTCGATCGATCGCACCAACCTGATTAACACACTTCGTGAATACGGTGTGGATAACGAAACAACTATGTTAATCGAACATACCTTGGCAGGTACATTATCTAAAGTAAGATTCATGCGCAAAATCTCCGAACCTTTTCAAATTAGAAGTGAAGTAAGTCAGGGTGATGGACTGTCCCCACTCCTGTTGAGCCTAGTATTCAATAAGGTTCTCAAAATTTAGGGTCGGTTGGTTGTTTCGGGGAAGGAGACCAGACAGCGAGGTCATCGGTCTCATCGGATTAGGGAAGGACGGGGAAGGAAGTCGGCCGTGCCCTTTGAAAGGAACCATCCCGGCATTTGCCTGTAGCGATTTAGGGAAATCACGGAAAACCTAAATCAGGATGGCCGGACGCGGGATTGAACCGTCGTCCTCCCGAATACGAGTCCAGTGTCTAACCACTGCGCCACCTCGCTCGGTTCAAAATTTAGGGGAAATAAATACCTGTATAAGTATGGGAACAAAAGATAAAGGAATCAACATAAAGTGCCTTGCTTTTGCTGACGATCTAGCAATAATTACCCAGACTCCCGTGGAAGCCAGCCACGCCATCGGGAAGCTTCATGACACCTCCATCAAGACCAGACTCCAAATCTCTTACGAAAACACATTAGTGGACTCCAACAGCCCAAACCTCTCATCACTTGCAACCATGTTAAACAGTTCAGGTACCTTGATGAAGTTGTTGGAAACACTAGCAACGAAAGAGTAGTTAACAAAACACGTGCAGCAAAACTGCGTGAAGCCTACACAATTACGTGGAATATGTACAATAAGAAATCGTTGTCCCTCACAGCCGAAGTTTGTCACTACCACACAGTAGTTTTAAGTAGTCTACCCAACGGTGACATCATCAAGTACCAATGTCAAAGACAACGAGAAAATAGAACGACGATTTCAGAGAAAAGTATTTAGACCGAAAATTCTTGATGCACGGAAAAGACGTTTGAATTTCTACGGTCATATTAGCACGAATGGACGACTTTCGCTTGACGAAAAAAATTTTTCGCATCAACGTCGGAATCCGACAATCATTGATACTTATTTGGCATTTACCCAAAGTGACCTCACACAAATCTGTGTTGACCCACGGGTAACTACACGCGCTACATACAGGTAGAAAATCAGTAGACATAGCATCATACCCAAGAACCCAACAGGAAGGAATTTGAAACTCAAAAACGCATTGATGCAGGAAAGAAGACAGAGCCAAAGTAAAACAGTGAGGAAGTTTTTGAAGATAAGAAATGCAAGAATGCCCGTGATAAGCAATGTTTCCATGAGCTCCATAGATCCTACATATGTAATTTATACAGATCCAAAATATAAATCACAGAGTTCTTTTATTTTATAAGTCAGTTTTGCTGAGAATTATCGGAGGAGTAGATTTTCAAGACAGGCTATATTTCTGTGAAGACAAAACTGACGCTGAAGGCTGAGTCGAATAGGGAGGCAATGAAATCGCCGAAGGTGATTGCAGTGATCATAATCGTGTTGAAGATGGTTTGATGGTCGATAATAAAGTGATATTTTCGGAAAATAACCTCAAGGCATACCGCAATAAAGCGTCCCAGGACGCCATTGTCTTCCTCCCAGGGCGAACAATAGAAAGATAACGGTTAATAGTGAAAAACGTAACCATTTGCTTGCAACATGTGTAAAGAGTCTTTAAGCCCTGATGTATGTAAATTACCACATGGAAACTGATTTCTCTATTCATTGGATTGTTAACAACAATCCACAGTAAAAGAACGTGAGTTTCCACCATTTGAATAAATAATTACTTTGATAGTTGGGGTTTACTGTTCCTCGGTATAGGGTCCGCGGATAGTGCACGTAGATGGAGTATTGCTCTGTTAGTCTTTTTTTTTTTATTTTCTAGCCAACTTTTGCGCCCCCTGTGTGCCTGTGCGCTAAGCGAGGGCCTACCATTCCACCTCCTTACAAGGGAACCTCCCCATCGCACCCCCCTCAGATTTAGTTATAAGTTGGCACAGTGGATAGGCCTTGAAAAACTGAACACAGATCGATCGAGAAAACAGGAAGAAGTTGTGTGGAACTATGAAAAAATAAGCAAAATATACAAACTGGGTCGTCCATGTGCAATATAGGCAATATTAAGGGCAATATTAGACGAGGAAAGCCTTGGTCCCGTGGATAGCGTAAACAGCTGTGGAACGAGAGGTCTTTGGTTCAAATATTCCCTCGACCGAAAATTTTAACTTTTTATTTTCAGTTTATGTGACAAACCCTTATGTTTTCATCACTTTTTTTGGAGTGATTATTACATCCACAAGAAAACCTAAATCGGGCAAGGTAGAAGAATCTTTTTACCCATTCGCCAAGTGTACTAGTTAGGTGGGTCGACAACATATTCCTGTCATGTGACGCACATGCTGTCAGCAGTGTCGTATAGAATATATCAGACGTGTTTTCCTGTGGAGGAATCGGTTGACCTATGACCTTGCGATCAAATGTTTTCGGTTCCCATTGGAGAGACACGTCCTTTCGTCAACTAATCGCACGGTTTTGCGGTGCTGTCGCAAAACACAGACACAAAACTTATTACAGTGAACAGAGACGTCAATGAACGAACGGACAGACCATAACTTTGCGAAAATAAAGAAAGCAAAATTTTCAGCTGAGGGCAGATTCGAACCAAAGACCTCTCATTACGCAGCTGTTCACGCTAACCACGGGACCACGGCAGTCCTCGGCTCACATTGCCCTTAATATTAACTATCTTAGACATGAACGACCCAGTTTGTATATTTTGCTTATTTTTTCATAGTTCCACACAACTTCTTCCTGTTTTCTCGATTGATCTGTGTTCAGTTCTTCAAGGCCTATCCACTGTGCCAACTTATAACTAAATCTGAGGGGGGTGCGATGGGAATGTTCCCTTGTTAGTAAGGCGTTGCTACTACGCATCGAGGTTCTAACCCACTCAAATTCAGGCCGAAAACTAAATGATACAGCCGGAAAGCGTTTCGAACTTTTAATTCCCGTATTTTCCCTTTTTTCAATGTGTATTTTATTTGCAATACTTAGTTATATCAAAATAAACATGTCTACAATATTTATCATCAGCGTAATTGCACTGTAAGATAGCGATTAGTAAATGATGTGGGACATAAACTGCAAGATTGGAATAAGCTGCTGAGACGCAACACTAGGAAGAAATGGTACAGAACAACTAGAGAGAGGAGAGAGAAAAATGCTAAGGAAAGTACTAGGCCTTAAGAGAAATGGTGAGAGATGGGTGCGAGGACCTACGGAGGTACTGTACCGGAGCATGAGAATAATACCAGGAGAAGTCACTGAAAGGGGCAAGGTTTGATGGGCATGTAATCAGGATGAGTATGGATAGAATGACGAAAAGAATGTGAGAAACAACAGGGAGAACGAGACGAAAGACAGAAACCAAGTGGTGTGTTGAACTTTGGAACGATTACTCGGAGTTGGGAATCAAGAAGGAAGTAAAGGAATAGTAGAGAAGGTAGTACAAACCGACCAAAACGCCGTAGATCAACGACGAAGGAGGACAAAGGAAAGGTGACTTACTTTTACCAACTTTTTGGCAATGTAATTTGGGAGGAGAGAGAGAGCTATGAGGAGATCCAGCTAATCGACGTCCTCGCCAGTACTTATTGACTGCATCATACTGAGAAGACAACGAGATTGCTGGCGTTACTATGAGAACGTCAGCATCCCCTTCTGCATGTATTGTCATTGTGTGTGACCGTCCAGACAGGGCGAAATTAAATGTGACTAGTTCTTTTAATTTCCCAGAAACTTTCTCTGTGTCATTTATGGGTGCATCCGTTCAAAAGGCCAAACCACAGCAGAATTTGGGCACAGTTCTCTTTCCATTCTCTTATAGCTTCTGTTCTCTACTGAATCTGGTTTGCCGTCGCCGACCACTACTGCACTGGCATCATAAGGATTTTGAACATACATATCGCGCGAAAACTGAAGAAAAAGGATGAGCACGAGCCAGGAAACTTTGAGCAGTAGATGTAGCTACATGTATTTTGTAGCTTCTTTGCTCTGTGTTAACTTCGTAGTGGGTTCCTTTCCACATCCTTTCCTCTGAGGAAGGGCAGAGATGATATTGAAAGTATTTCTTTAGTAAACTTTCAGTTTTTTTCGCAATAAGCATACGATTGATGTAAGGGTAACAATGGACCTGCTGCCACAGTCATACCTTGATTTTTGACATTACTGGTCGCTGCGCCAAATGAAACACTATTATTAAATTTTAAATTTAGGTCTCCAAAGATCTGATTCATAGCTTTGGACACAGAGATTTTCCCCATCTCTTCAGCCATGTGACAAATAACTTTGCTGTTTTCGATCGTGTCACTGCTTATGGGCATAACCAAGTTTGTTTTAGGAAATGGTTCGTGGCAAGCAAACCGATTAAAGAGAGTTTGGTCGACTTGATCAACCTTCCAAATTCGTGCAAACTCATGACTACAATTTGCTGTGATGTTCCTGATTGTACCTCTTATGACGCCTCTATATCCGCACAGACGTTATGCCGATAAACAAATCCAGTAGTTCAACGAAGAATAGAAAAGTCTGTAATTTCCACGTCCTGGGGTCTAATCTCCTGATGATTCCATCTATCTCATCATAACAGACCTTGAGGACACAAGATCTGAAAGGGTTTTTTCAGTGCTGTTTTCTGCATAGCTCTTTCATTCAGTTTCTAGGCTCGATAATCCGAATGCACCCCATAAATGACATCAGCGGATGAAATCCTCCAAGCCTAACAAACTCATCTCTTATGTTGCGGATCATCCCGATTGCAAGCATATCTCGTCCTTGCTAGTCTAACGATACAAAGGCAGTCCTCTGATTGTGAAAGAGGCTCTTTTCACTAGTTGTTTCCAAAGAGATCAGCACTGTGACATGAAGAGTATGTGCTGCGTTGATGAACGGTAGACATAATACCTTCGACATTTCAGCAGTTTCACGCGATGTTATCTACCCACAAATCCATTTTTTCAGGATGGACAAAAAATTTAAAACATTTTTCATACAGCCAAACGCGGGTAGCTGGTAACAGTAAAATATATTCAGGATGGATCTGTATAACGTCTGAAACTCGGTTTTTCTGCAAACCGCAATTTTGTACTGCGTAATATTATTTTAAAGGAGCAGAACCAAATTTCCCCAGTAATTGACTTGAAAATAAAAACGCTGGACGAGCTCAGAGTTTCGATCTGGCCCTGGGGTCACAGCTGCAATCCCTCCCATCAGATGAAACGTTCCACATCCGGAGAAAGGGTCTATATTAAAATCAGCATTCTCAAATACTAATTGGTTAAAACAGATATCTTGAGGGGCATTCCCGGATGAAGAATGGCAGTATGTTTAAGTCAAGCCGTCTCTTTGTAGGAACATGGAAACCTAAGGGCTGAGAGAATATCAGTGAGTTTTGTCGAGCCTTTTTTTATTATTATTATTTTATTTTTTTTACGTATAGGTATCTACACCAGTAACAAGTGCTGAAACGGAAAATCGCGATCTTGCCGCTGAAATCAGAGCGTGCGATAAGCTAATAAAGTTTCTTTCTCATCCTTCTGGACTGTCGTATTTGCTTTCGCGTATCAATCTTACACCAATCTCTGTAGTGTATGGGGCACCAACGAGTTGATTTCCTGAAGAAAGTCATCGGATAGGCAGTAATTTTCCATGGATGACCACAAGGATCCAGTATCTTCCCTACTAATGTCTACAGCAGCTCTTATAATCCGACAACGGGCTTCCATGGCGTTGGAGCTCCTGTCTTGATAACATTGGTTAGTTATTATTTTGCATCCAGCATTTTTAAATAAATTACTGTTGTAAGTTATTATTTCGTACCCAGCATTACAAATTACTGCTGTATCTTTCTTCCTTTCAACAAAGAGGATGTCGAAAATTGCTCGCAGATTGAAACTGTGTGCCGGACCGAGACTGGAACTCGGGACCTTTGCCTTTAGTGAGCAAGTGCTCCATCAACTGAGCTACCCACGCACGAGTCATGGGCCATCCTCACAGCTTTACTTCCGCCAGTATCCCTTCTTCTACCTTCCAAACACTGCAGAAGTTCCCCTGCGAAACTGGTGGGTCTAGCACTTCTGGAAGAAGGGAAGAGAAGATGTGGTCACCATAGTAATTTTCAATTCTTGCGCTGACAGTTTTTATGTTAGGCCGGAAGTCTCCTATTTTATCCACTGGCTCTTCCAGTAAAGACTGACATTCCTCTGAATTGTTGAACAGATAATTATAAATATATCTCAGAGCTTTATCAAAATCTTCACGAACTAATTGGCCGGTTTTTAATAAAGAAGGAGGTATGTGAAATAACTTTTTGTAGCAAGACGCATGGTTCCTTGCATCTTGAGCCACCAACTCTAGGGCTTCAGGCACCTGAACAGTAAGTTCAGTCACTTGCTGGAACCACTCACCATCATGTCCTCCAGCTGCTTTGATGATCATCTGATGCACAGACGGATGCTCCACCTTATGTACAGGATCACATCGTGTCGTAGGTATATAAAAATATTCTTCAGTTATTTCTTCACTGCAAAGAAAACACTTAGTCTTAAAATCAAACTTGGGCTTATTCGATGTGAGGGAACGTGTTTGTGATGGCGCTCCAACTCTACGCATAAATGCTAAGATGAGTTTTTCATTGGTGTTGTGTTTATGACAAACGTCATACACAGTGACTTCCGTCAAGCTTTCCAATACCCGTTGATGTGAAGTGACTCCTCGTTTCATTCTTGCATTTCGAATTGGAACAACTGCTCTCTCCTTCACTAACACCACTTCACCATCACAAAAACGTTTGTCACAAATTAAACAACTGGCTCCTTCCAAAATCTACATTTAAAATCATCTTAATAGGCTCCCAAAAATATAATCGTTTCAGACGGACCCCTCAGGTAAAACTGAAGCGCCAACAGCGGGCTCCGGTGTTCAGTCCCCCTTCCAACCTTTTTACATCGGAACCTACAAGAAGGAAACGAAAGAAAACCACTCTCGTTTCCGCCACAGACGGGAAAACCTTGCCCGACTGACCGCCGTGTCATCTTCAGCCAATGGAGTCATTTGAATGAAGATAGGAGGGGCTGTTGTAAGGTTCGCAGATCTTATATCCGCTACCTCTCTTTCAAGCAGCTTATCAGATGGCACCATGAGGCTGAGCGGATCCTGCTCCAGTCCAACCACTAATGAAAAACCGTGGCACTACTGGGAACTGAACCAAGGTCATGCCAGTCAGCCGCACTGACTACTCGGCTATGAGGGCCGATGGAACCTATAATAAAAAGGAGAAGAAATGTAAATACAACAGTGTTGGAATTTACATGCTCTATGGAATTTATTCAATCCAACTCAACCGAAATTTCCACTGGAAAGGAGATACATGGGGGAGAAATGGTTTCACAGTGGTTTCAACTGGTTTTTTCAACATGGCGACGCTCAAACAAGCGCTCTAAGGTCGAGAAAATGGATGTTACAATACGGGACAGTTTCTAAGAAAGGGAAATAACAGAACAATAACGAACACGACCGCTTTTTTGAGGTTATTGCACTGCCTTTGTATCAGTTGCAAAACTCCGCAATGCATAGATGTGTAATCGTACAGGAATGATGAAACTGTCCAGACTCCATCACACACCACTTAAGACCCAATGTTAAATTTTAATTACTACCCAGCAGAATCGTTCTCAAAACTGACCCTAACATGAAATCCTGCTGAATGACCGTTTTTACTGAATCGACGAATATTAATAGTAACAACAATAACAATAATAATTAATCGAAGGAAACTACAAGTTACTTCAAATGAAATACAAATAAAATTAAACTGATATTTTATTATATTAAAAGCAATGACACAGCACAAGACTCAGTAATGTGACTGTCAGGAAAAATAATTGCAATAAAGGTATGAAGCAATTGAGGGCCCAACACGGTATCCTAGTCTCCACATGCAATAACCAATGCGAAGGCAACCCTCTACATGTTTTCGTTACTCCAGTGGCTGACTGAATATTAAATGAAAACGATACTATCAGTGAAACTGCGGTTAACTGTACTGCGATTTTCCAAAAATCAACGCCCACCTATCACCAGTCTGCTGTGGTCGCACGTGAAGAACCAGAATCACGCTTGTCAGTAGTCGCACACCGTGAAGTCCCTTCCATCGTCTGAAATCGAGAGTCCGCGATGTCTAAAACTAGCGATCTTTCACCTTCCACATCCAAACCAAGAGCGTCATCCTCTTGTGTCTCTGCTCCCGTCTGACGTCAGTAGGTGACGCGTGAATCAGTGTTGCTTATACACTTCTGAATATCCAGAAGCCTAACCAACATGGCAGGAACCCCACGAGGATTCTCTTCCCACCGCATAGACTCAGACATTCGGAGACTTGTGATTTCTCACCATAAATTATTAGGTGGTAGCCAGCACTACCGCTTTCAGCCTTCTACAGAACTGAACCGTGCCGAATACGGCGAACCCCGTCTCAGCTTGACTGACAGGGGAGTTCCGTGTGCCTGTCAGGCGGGTCCTTGACACATGAAAGCCGGAACAAAGCCTCTGATCTGTGCGAACTGGGCGGCTCTCACGCATTCTTAGAATGGAACTACAAGCCTCTACCGACAACCGGTGCAGATTTATAAAATAGGTTCCTCAGCATTGAATAACGTCATGAGACTTATAATCGTATGGAAACTAATGTGTCCTGCTTATCGCCAATCAAGAAAAGGGGCAGATGAATTTGGTATATAAATGAAAGGAGGCAAGCCAGACGGCTTGTAACTTTCACAGTATTTGTGTAATGGGATGCTCTGGTGATTCTTTGTCGCATCTCTACAACAACAGAAGGAAGCAATGACACTTAATGTCAAGTATTACAAAATACTAATACTGGCACAACTGAAAAGAAGTATTTGATGTTAAAATCGAGTTCCTGTTTTTTTGCGGATGCACACATACCTGTCTGCTCCTAGCCGAAATATTTCAGCGTTCTGCCTTTTCTATACCCGTTCCATGATTCATTCTAAATGGAAGATACTAACAGCTGTAATAGACGTATACATAGAAAATTTCGTATGTAGTTTCATCGTTTGCAAAAGCTCGTAAACAAGAACTTCGAGGTTCGAATAGTAGCGATTTAATTGTTTAATTTTGTACATACGTAGGTGCACAATTATTAGTAATCTTACATCCCTCAAGAGCAGAACGTTTCCTTTGCAACACTAAAGGAACATTCAACCAGATATTAAGAGTGTTGCTGTTGCGTGTTTAATGTGACAAAAATCATGGATGCCACTGCTCAGTTTCGTATCCTAATGTTATGAAAATAGGACGGTTGCAGTTTAAGGAACATTTCTGTGACTGGATGTGTTTCCGTGCGGTTAACAATTTCACTCTTACTCTTACGAGTACCTCAAGCTTTCCATTGAGGATCTGTTCCCCACAACTTCACCTTTAATTGCATGTTATACACCCCACTGTATTTAGTTAGTCTTATTTAGTATGCCTTTTTCATTAACAAAGGTGCAGTGGTTCATGCCACAGTACTTAGGAGATATGTTAACAAATTAGATCAGTGCTAAATATCGAAATGATCATTTTAAAACATGTATACGAGAACATTTTGCTACGCTACCGGAAAAGTGGATGCCATTAATGTGAAGAGCGCACTCTCTCTGATTGACACATCACAACACGTCACATCCCAGTGCAAATATGTAACTCAACCATTTGTGTGGCGTGCTTATAATTATGCATTATTTCCTTTTTAGGACAACCAATCAATAAAAGAAACCACCACATGTTCTAATGAAAGCATAAAAGCTGTGTTACGAGGAATTGTAATGATTCGAAACCGGTAATGGTACCTTTTGAATAAAAGAACTTAAAATAAATTTGTGACTGGTTGGTGTCTCAACACAATCAACAACATAGAGCATTTTTTCGTAGTATCTGCCGATTTTAATCATAATAACACTAAAAGCCTTCGGCAACGGCTCTATACAATCGACCCTCAGGACAAGCTTTCCAGCAGCCATTTAGTAGTTATTAATACTAAATTTCTGGCGAGAGTCAAGAATACATTACGAAAAAGTAACACGTTTCAACACTATAAGCGGCTGCTGCATACGTGCTTCCGACGCTGCGTAATTAGGATTATCGATGTGAAGCTAACACGTGGAAAGACATCATTCAAAGTCCCCAAAACTGGCAACTTCACATACCTTCACAGTCTCACTGCGATGCGAATAAACGTTTCGTTACAAATGGGACTGGTGAATAGTCCAGGACGAGAAACGGCGCACACGTTTTCCAGAAAGTTAAGCAGCGAGGTCCACAGTGACGCCTATACAACAAAACAAACGTCTTGATGGCCAATGGATGGTCATTTTCCTCCTATAGTGCCGTAGACATCAGGAGACCGTCTTAAATAGGACATGTATTAAAATAATTAGTATAGTATTCAATAGTATTGATGACACATCGCCCTATTCATTTTCTTGTGTGCAATGTAAAAACCGTGACTATTATGGAACGGCGAGACGTTTGGTTTGTTAGTGTTCTTCAGCAACGTTTAGGTATTTTCTTCTCTCTTCTTCGAGATGTTTTATGTCTGTGAGGCTACGCGCGTTACTGAATATTCGGCTTAGGTTTGGCAGAAAATAATAAAATGCGTTGCCGAAATTTGCAGACTCGTCCATTTGGAGACGCAAGGCAGCTGCAGGTAACTAAACGTTTCTCTTAGAAAACACATAATGACTATTAAACCGATTCATATGGTAATAATGTGCGAGGAAACAAAGCTTTACTGCCGCGCGGGGTAGTCGTGCGGTCTCAGGTGAATTGTCCCGGTTCACGCGGCTTCCCCCGTCGGAGGTTCGAGTCCTCCCTCGGGCATGGGTGTATGTGTTGTCCTTAACGTAAGTTAGTTTAAGGTAGATCAAGTAGTGTGTAAGCCTAGGGACCGATGAAACCAGTAGTTTGGTCCCATAGTCCTTACCACAAATTTCCAATATTTTCCAAATGTTTACTAAAGAAACTAGTATGGGGTTTTCTTGGAACTTCCAACCTCATGAGTATTTAAACTATTTTTTTAACTAAGCTGCTGAATAGTGACGAAGTCACTGTGTTGTGTCACTAACAGGGATCGATAAATGCATGATCATGCCGGTCGGGACGGCTGAGCGGTTCTAGACGCTACAGTCTGGAACCGCGCGACCGCTACGGTCGCAGGTTCGAATCCTGCGTCGGGCACGGATGTGTGTGATGTCCTTAGGTTAGTTAGGTAGTGCTCAGAGCCATTTGAACCATTTGCACGATCAGTATAGAAGAAATCAAGCGAATAATGTGACGCTTAGTTACTCCATACTAAGAATTATTCATTCGTACTGAACAACTATTATGAGGATTTCTCAGAATACCCATCCTCATGACTGTTTAAGTTATTTTTTTCTGGAGTTTTGAACAGTGATGAATCATCGTGTACCGTCAGTAAGAGAGCTCATAATGCATGATTTCCATAAAGCAAACCAAGCCAATAATATGACTTTTAACTACCCCATACTAAGAATTATTCATTGGTCTTCAACATTAACAATTCACGTTTTCACTTTTATGAATTGTCCTCTTGATCCTCTGTACTTTATAAATGCTTCGTTCTGTAAATCTTTCTCGACTTACGTACTTTTTGCACAGACTCAAAACGAACCGTTTAGCCTACTATCTACTTTTAACATGAAAAAAAAATTCATATATGTCCCCTGATCGATGTAACAGAGGTTCACAAGAATAAACCTATTGTACAGGATATAAGAAATATTGGAGACGGCAAACTGAATGAGGATTTTGCTGTCATCATAGCAGAAGGTGTATACTCTACATAGGTCAACGTTAACAAGCCGCCTCCACCCTCCCCCCCTCCTCCATTTGTTGCAAGCAACGCCATAAAACAAAAGGCCTAAGATAGAGAACGCAATCAAGACACGAATTACGATGCAAACTGCGAGATTTCGGGTAAGAATACTTAACCTTTAAGGTACGATTAGAGATCAGTTTCCAAATGTCACCTTTTGCAGCTGTAAAATCTGTTTTGGGTCTCTACGCATAACTGTTTGAAGGAGGTTTGTGACTGAGTTTCAGGTGGAGGGAGAAGTCGAGGAAGCCTGTACTCTCGCGGCAGACACCTCCGACATACCAGGATTTCGAGCTCCCCGTTCTGCAGCTGACCATTTCGTCACTTTGTCAACCCATATCATGAACGGTTTTCTGCGGAAATACCAGACCGTGGCCATGTTTTTTTGATTTGGTAAAACGTATGACCCCTGTTGGAGGCCACCTGCTCCATTTCCTTAAGGTTTTTAAAAGACAGAGTTTTCAAGGTACGTGTAGGTTCTGCCTCGTCGGTCACCTTGACTCTTTGCTGTGTTGCCGGCCCTGCCCGTACGAGCTGTGAGCGTGCCCACCGACGACTCTGCGTCTTCCGCTGACCTTATTGGGCAGTGCTTACTACCTCTAGATTGTGCATACTTCCATTGTGTGTCTTTTGTTCACATGTGCCATATTTGAAACAAAATCAGGATGCAGTAAGACACTTTATCATTGACCGGTTTCGACCAGTATGTCTGGCCTTCCTCAGAATATCTACCAGTGTTAAAAATTTGACTACTAATAAGGACTGTTCAACTGATTGTAATTTCAGGACTTTCCAAACAAATAAACCTCCAGGTAGAACAGGACGGCTGTAGCTGTTTGTTGGGCTCTCATATACGACTGCAGTTGCTGAACCAAATTACGACTCACCTTCCTGATCAGTCGGTACCACGCCACAAAGCTGCACATAGGTATTTCAATAGGGTTCGTCTTGTCGCACAGATTAAGTTGGCAGATCTCAGGGAGAAACGTTTTCTCGAGCTGCCTTGCCCGCCTTCGTTGCTCTTGCCTTCTTCTTAACAGTACCATGTGTTCCATGCCCACTTCCATGAATCCAGGCTGAAATACATGCTTAGTAACATTTAAGAACTCACTCTTCTCGTGTATGTGTCATGGCAGTTCTTCAGTAAAACATGATCACTACATCCAAAACTAAAAATCACTCAATATTTCCAGAATAACAAATTGTCTCCAAAGTGAAAGCACACCGAATCGAACGAATGGCATTACTGACACCTCACCACCGCTCGGCAGGCAGACGGATCAGTAACAGACTTCAGTAGTGTACAGAATAGCAACTTTGGCTACCGAAAACGACGTCACTACTGAGGCTGACCTACGGGACCGAACGATATGGACGATAGAGAATAGGGTTACTGAAGAAGTCGCGACCACCCTCGAGGAGACAGCCAGTCCCGTTGACTATGAGGAGGCTGAAGAATCGCCCAGGCAGGTACCTTAGTCTAGTGGAGGCTTCTGCTGGTTTTGGAGGAGGCTAACACAGAATCGTCAGTGGGTGAACTTTGCTTCTTATTCGAACATTTGTACTCTACAGGTCATTACCGTAATACCTGCTATAAAACTTCTATATGGCACAGAGCAGAAAGTCTCAGGAAACGCCCATAACTAAGTGTTATGTCAGACTGTGCAAATGATGTCACAAAATTGATGATTTCATACATAAATATCATATTTCTATTTTCAGTTTGAATTAGCCAATGAACAGAACTAACAAGGAGTCCACAGGGTAATACGATTTTTGTAATTGTTTGTATTTATGGTACATGAAGTTCAGAATTCAAATATCAATTTCCCAAAACAGTTCGATGCAACTTTCAAAAATTCTCGAGAAAATCGACTTGGAAGCTTCGCGAGTGTCTTCAGTACCGTAAAGTATGGTCAGTTCTTCAATAGACAGAGCGGCTCTGTGGCAGAATGTTTCCCTGCCCAGCATGGGACCTACATTTGATTCCCGCCTGACACACATTTTGTAGAAAGTGAAATTATTACAAACTTCAATTTGTTAAGTCTATAGTAGGAAAACACTACATTACGACACTGTTCCACCTCAAATTTCCAATTTGACACCACTGGTATAGAAATAATAGCTCGTATGTTGTATACACAGGATGATTCCACTATAATGTTACAAACTTTCGGGGATGATGGAGAAGGAAGAAGGGCAACTGTATCATTTTGAGCTAAGCGATCCATATCCAGAAACAACCAAGTCGAAAGTTGTAAACGAAAAGGTTCTGATACCTCTGACAGTGGGATACACGTACCGGTACTGTTGCTAAGATTATACGTTTCCTCACGTTTTATATAACAACGATTCTGAAAATAAAAATTTGTTCTTATTTCATGCTGCTTTCATATTTGAATTTACCTACTTGGGGTAAATAAATAGCACAAAAATGATTATTTTGTCAAATGAAATATTATTCTTTGGGAATTTCTTTTTGAAATTTCAACCAGACAGTTACATTTGCATAAAAGGTGCTAGTAACAGTGTGTAGAACGTACTTAGAATTTGGCTGTAAAAAATAAAAATAAATATAAATAAATAAATAAATAAAATTCAAAAAATAAAGTCGAATGATTAGGAGCGAAGTTACGACTAAGCGAGCGATGACTCATCATTTTTCCCCACCCCGCTCCCACCTCTCATTAGCGTGTATGAGATGCCCACCACCACTTTTCTCGATCCCTACCTTATGAGGAACAAAATGATACCATCCCCAATACTCGACCATTAAACTTCACATACCATGCCACTAGAAAACTCACTAAAAGTCATGTTCCCCTAATTCTTTTGAGCAGTACATTTTTCTTCCTCTGCACATGTTTTTAACGAGAAAATTAGTACCTGAAATCATTGAAGAAGAGAATTAAACTGTGTTCTACGAACAGGTAGCGTTTAATTCGATTTTCATGTCACTTCCATGAGCGTGAAAATGAAAAGTTCTCACTTTGCCGAACGTCTTTGCGCAATATTTTCTTGCGTTTGTGGACGTGATGTGAATTCGTTTGATATGATCCATATCACCGACAACAACCCTTGGCAAATTATGGAGTTGTGTGAATCACTGTACTTAAAGATGACAAACGAAAACTTTACAATCGACTAGGTTAGCGTTTACACTGATACATTGCTACTCAGTTAATCTATGGTACACAATGAAACTGTGGATGACATCTGTTTTTCCGATAGTTAATCACCCCATGATTCTAATAACGTATGTAATACTTAACTTTAAGAATATCCTATAAAATTTAATTTTATCCGTCCCCCCCATACACACTTACGTCTGAACACGATATAAATATTGCATGAAGGAGTCCACTGCTTGTAACTACACATTTTCTATATCCAACAGTGTGTAGTCATCGTTGATCAAAAACACTATTTGCATAAATATTGTAACAGGATGCTTCATATACTAATATTGATTAACAGGCACACATATCGCTACATTGAGAGCTGCTACAGGGCTTTTCAGCTTTTTTGTTAGGTAACGTGGATGCCTAAATATTTGTTCCAAACGCATAACGTAAAATGACTATTTATAATCAAACATGGATTATAATTTAATTTAGAAACTAAACCTGCAATGTATTGACAGAGAGAAAGACTGACTGGGAAATTTTTGTTAACCAAAACGGCTACATTTACGTAAATGGTGCTAATAACATAATGTCTAGAACTTCCTTCGATCTTTCCTTAAAAAAAAAAAGAAAAATATTAAAAATCGAATGATTAGGAGCGGAGTCACAAGGGGGTGAGCAAGCGATCATTCACTGTCAATACTTTTCTTATTCCCTACCTTATTAGGAACGAAGTGATATCATCCGTCTTACTCTACCATTAAACTATTCATGGGAAGAAACAAGTAAGCCCTAGAAAATTGACTATTTGGGCGTCTGCCATTCTCCATTGAGCGATAATTGAGTACTGGGTATGTTATCAAATTGTACCTCCATCTTCCACAAATTAAATACGCAACTAAACATTATTACATTCTTCTTCTTCTTGCGTTACAGCCTCTGTAGGACCACGGGTAGCCCCTTCGTGGACTGCATTTTCCTCTTCTTCTCCCAGAACCTCTTCAAGCTTTCTCTTCTTCTCTCCCGCTCTTCTTCCGAGATCTTCAGTTTCCGTTTGTCCTGTCGGCTTCACTGGTGACACTATAATCTTTTCCTGTATTCTTCTCTCTGTCATTGATCTCCGGCGTATTGATCGGTGTATATTTGTTCCTCCAATTTTCCTTTCCTTCGAGCTTCATCCCCAATTCCAACCAGTCCTTCCGAAGTTCAACAACTCACTTGGTTCCTGTCTTTCACCTTGTCCTCCCTGTTGTTTCCCACACTCTCTTCGTCATTCTGTCCGTACTCATCCTAACTACATGTCCAGCAAACCTTGCCCTTTTGAGTCTGATTTCCCCGGATACTGTACTCATGTTCTGGTACAATTCTTCCCTAGGTCTTCGCATCCACCTCTCTCCACCTCTTTTGGGACCTAGTATTTTTCTCAGTATTTTTCTTTCTTCTTTCTCTAGTTGTTCTGCCCCATTTCTTCCTAGTGTCATCGTCTCAGCAGCATATAATACTGCATTCCTCACGTTGCCTTGTAGTGGCGTATCTTTGCTTCTGTGGATATATTCTTATTATTGTATATGTCTCTCGTCATGCAGAAGGCTGACCTCATCTTCTTTATCCTCTCTGTTATTCCCTCCTTGCTCCTGTCCCTTCCTGTTATAAATTCTCCCAGATATTTAAATTTGTCCACCATTTGCATAGTGCCTTCCGGTGTTTCCCAGTCTGCAGTGGTATTTAATGTCTTTGTCTTGTTATAGGCGATCCTCAGTCCCACCTTTCTGGCTACCTTACTTAAGTTGTCGAGTTGTGTCTTTGCGTCTTCTTCCGTCTCACTTACTATTGCTATGTCGGCTGCAAAGGCTAAGCAATCCACTTGAGCCCTGTTGTCCTTTTTGTCCGTAACTTGGGTCTTTGGTATTCCCATTTCCTCGTTAATTCTCTCCACTGCCTGATCACTTCATCCAGTGCTATATTGTACAACAATGGTGTCAATCCATCTTCCTGTTTAACACCAGTCTTGATCTCAAATTCTTCTGACAGTGCTCCTCTGAATCTCATCTTTGCTTTTGTGTCTGTCAGAATTTCTTTTATGAGTTCTTGTGTAGTTCCATCAACTCCTCTGTTCTTCAGGATCCTAGCAAGAGTCTGTCTGTCGATGGAGTCATATGCCTTTGTGAAGTCCACGAAGGTTATTACTGTCTTTTTGGTTTTTAAGGCCTTTTATTCTATCAGTTGCTTCAGGATAAATATCTGTTCTATACAGCCTCTTCCCTTCCTGAATCCCACTTGGTAGACGCCAACTGTACTTTCTACCTGTTCTTCTACTCTCTTGAGCAATAGTTTTGACAGCATCTTGTATCTGACCTCTAATAGCGATATTCATCCGTAGTTGTTTGCATTTCTCTTGTCCCCCTTCTTATGTATTGGTACTACAATTACATTCTTCCATCCTTCTGGCAACTTCTTTGTTCTCCAGATCTGGTGAATTATGTTGGTCATGTTGTCTATTGTTCGGCTGCTATACCATCTTCTCCAGTTGCCTTATTATTATTTACATCGCTTATGGCACGTGCGACTTCATCCCTGGTTGGAGGGCGTGGCTCTCTCTCTTCTGTGTCAGTTCTCAGTTCCAGCTCTTCTTCAGGTGGTTCACAGTTCAGCAGGTCGTGAAAGTGCTCTGCAAAAATCCGACAGTTCTCCTTTGCACTAACAGCCAGCTCTCCTTTCTTATCTCTTATAAACAGTTCTCTACCCTTGAATCCAATCAGACCCTTTTTAATTTCCCGAAAAAGGGTCTGCTGTTGTTTTTCCTGCAGTTGGGCTCAATCTCATCCAGTTCCTGCTTCATCTTCTGTCTTCTGGTCCATATTATTGTTCGAGCCACTTCCTTTCTTGCTCCTAAGAAAACTTCCCATTTTCCAGGTGCTTCTTGCTGCTCCAGTCTCATCCTTACATTCCACATTCTCGTTCATTTACATAACAAGAACTGGAATGTCCGACAGGTGTTGAGATTAACAATCATTCATCCCGTCACCCTGGGTGCTTTTCATTGGACTTTGAGAGCTTCTGTAATGTGTATGCCCTCTTTGAGCACTTATCGCTGTTCGACATCTACATGGCCTGCTTCGTGTAAATCTACGGAGGTCACCCTGTGGTAAACGTTCTCATTTTTTGATAAAACCCCTTGAGAGATTTTGGAGAGTCTGTGGTGCAACAGAATACAGCAAACACGTTTGTCAAACATGTCCCACAAATGCTTGATGGGGTTTAGATCGGGATTCTCCGCTGGCCAGTCCATTAGTTCATTTCCCGTCACATGGGCCCTGATATTATCGTGTGTGACAAGGAATTCAGGCCACCACCTTATGTGGCAATTACCAAATGGTCCAATAAGAGCTGTTCAATGTACTGCATGTGCTGCTAAAGCGACCATAGACAACGACAAGACCCGTATGGCTGTCGAAACTGAAGCCTCCCCACAACATCACAGAACCCAGGCTGAACCTGTCGATTTCCTGAACAATATTTGGCAGGTATCGCTCACCACAGGATATTCACACACGAATCTGGCCATCACCGTGAGACAGAGAAAATCTGGGCTCATCTGTAAATAACACGTTTAGCCAGTGACGAGGTTTCCAGTTGACATGGGAATGGCAGGACAAAGGCGAGATGTTGTCGTGGCAAGCGAGATAGTCGAACAGGGCGTCTGGGTCATAAGGTCCTTTCTTGTAACCTGTTCCTTACAGTCTGATCTAACATAGCGGCTGCAGTGGCCCTTCGTTCGAACTGAAATGTGTTCTAGGGTACAACAGCATCACCTTCAGTCATATCCAATAATCGTGACAAATCAGTTGCTTCCATTTTGCAGTGTGCAGTTTTAAACCTGTCACTACTATGGAATGGCGAGAACACTGATCCTCAATAATAGTTTTCTTATCGATTTTCTTCTCTCTCGTTTCGGGAGGCTTTATTCCTCTCAGTCAATACGTGTTACTGTGTATTCAGGACATTTTGGGAACAAACTTGTCAAACACGTTAGTAGATTTGTCCACATGGAGAAACTAGGTACCTACCGGTTGCAAAATGTTTTCCTCACAAGACACCAAATCACAATGCAAGACATGTGTGCCTTTCAAACAATATTAGTATATCAAGCACCCTGTAACATTACCTAATTGATTCACCAGCAAAAGTAATTACAGGGTACAAAACATTTTTCTCGGAAGACGCCAAATCTCAGTGCACTGATACGTGTACCTGTTAACCAATATTAATACACAAAGCACCCTGTACATTACTTAACTAATTACACCTGCAAATAGCGTATTTAATCAACGATGATTACACAATACTGGAGATCCATAAATGAAAACCTATAAGCAGTAAACTCCTGCGTGCAATATTTATACCTTTTTCCGACATTAGGTGTGTATAGAGGGACATCATTTTACATGTTTTGCAAAGTTACGTGTCACATACGTTATCAGTATCAAGGGGTGACAGGCTATTGGAGAAATAGACATGGACTACAATTTCACAAACGACACTGTAGCAGTGTAAACGTTAATAGAGTCGCTTGAAAAGTTTTCAGTTCTCATCTTGTAAGGTAGTGACGCACATAACTGCGCACCTGGTCAACGGGTGCTATCCATAGTATGGACCGTATGAAATAACTTACGATCACATTCCACAAATGCAAGAAAATATTGTGCAAAGACGTTAATAGTGGGATAAAGTATGTACGGCCCCACTCCCAATTGTTGCCAGATGTATCCAAGATGACGACGATAACGTCATCCAATATGGCGGCGAGTAGACTTAGCAACAATGCATGACATCATCCAAGATGGCGGCTGTGACGTCATCAAAGATAGCGCATTTTGGCATGAAGATAGGTCAGTTGGGCAACCTACACTGACCTAAGCCCCTCCACTCCCCTCCCCCAGAAAAACGGCGGGAAGTTCAAACTCCAACAGGATAATGCATCACACCATGGTTATCTCTACTAACATAAGAAAATCGTGTGGAAGATTGGTCACTTGGGCAACCTACGTCACCCGACAGCCACCTCTTCCTAGGAACTGGCGCCAAGTTTGAATTTTGGTGGTAAAGAAAGGCCACTTGGGCTACCTCTACTAACCTAAGAACATGGAAGGAAAGAAAGGGCATTTGACTAACCTAAGTTACCCAACCTCTTCTTAGGGATTGGCAGGAAAATGACTCAACCTGCACTTGACTGATGGAGAGAGGAAAGAGTGTACTTTATTTATTTTAGAACAATTTATTTAGGGATGGATTTTGAAAGACAGTATATTTATCACAGTGATACAGAACACATTCTCTGACATGCCACACAACCTACAGATATGTAAACAACTCGTAAATAATGCAATACATTTATATCCAGAGAGCCAAACAACTAGTAAATCATCAAAATAATAATGCATCTAAAAGACTCTGCAAACAAACTTGCTAATCGTCAACTGCTGAAATCATGCACTAGTTTTATTTAAACAATTTGAGGCACTACCACCATCCAGTGTGTTCGCCATGAGGTCCAGAGTCCAACTGACCTGGTACACAGTACTACTACCAGAGGGCACTGCCATTCATTCCGTGATGTAATCCAAGATGGCGGCCATGACGTCAGCTGATGACGCAAGTACCATTATCCAAGATGGCGGGAAACAGTGTGTCCACCACGAGGTCTGAACCTAGTACACAGTACTGCCAGCAGAGAGTGCTGTCGTCTGTTCCATGATGTAACCCCAGAAGCTCTCTATCAAAAGCAGAATATTTCTTCGGTGCTGTAGATAGTTTTTTGGAGAAGAAATGAAGTAGTGAAACTGTGTCATCTTTATTCTGTTCTAATACTGCCCCCTAATACTGCCCCAACTGCAACGTCGCTGGCATCCATAGTGATGAACAAATCGGCAAACGGATCAGCGTGGGCAAGTATGACTGTGTGAGCAAAAGCTGTTTTAAGAGCCCTGAAAGACTCTAGCATGGGTTTAGTCCAACATACTGGTTTAACGCCTGAAGTTTGTTTGCCGGAGAGCGAGTCCGTCAGCGAGGCCTGCATGGCAGCAGCAGAAGGTAGATGATGGTTGCAGTAATTTATAGTGCCTAGGAAACGTCTGAGTTCTTTGTATGTAGCTGGGGATGGCAATGATGTGATAGCCTTCATGCAGGATTTGGTGGGCTGTATCCCATCTGCGGAGACAGTGTAACCCTGAAATGTCACAGAAGAATGATGCAATTGGAATTTTTCTTTGTTAACCTCAACACCATTGGATGCCAAAGTCTGGAGGACCTGGGGTAAATGATCTTCATGGTCTGCAGTTGATCTGCTGAAAATGTGTATGTCATCCAGGTATGTGAAGCAGAACTCGAATCGTAAGGTTGAGTCAATGAAACGTTGCCATGTTTGTGCCGCATTCTTTATGGCATGAAGTTGTACTGGAACAAACCGAGCAGAATGATGATCGCAGTCTCTGGAATGTCTTCTGGCGCTACAGGAATCTGGTGATAAGCACATTTGCAGTCAATCACACTGAAGATTGTGGCGCCCGATAACATACGAGTGAAATTGTTTGTGTTTGGCATGGGGTAATTGTCCATGACAGTGCAAGCATTTAAACATCTGTAATCACCACATATTCGAAAAGAACTGTCGTGTTCGGTGATTAGGGGAATTGAGGGGAATTAGTGAAGACCAATTGCTGTCTGATAGCTGTAGGATGCCTGCCTCCAGAAGTTCGTTAATTTGCTGCCGGGCTGCGCGCAACTTAATGGGGCTGAGGCATTTAACCATGTGTCTAATAGGAGGGCCAACAGTGGTAATTATCTTGTGTGTTATCTTGTGTTCCGTCAGTGACGGATGAGACTGAGAATTGCACACAGGGCTGAGTAACATTCTGACGTGGAGTTTTGGGACGAGTGGGGTGCGATAAGGCGTAGCCATTAGCACGAGTGGGAAAAGGCAGCACGGAAGTCCTATGTCTATTACGCGAGTGTGGCGTGCACTTGTTTGTAGAGGTCGGCTGCACATGCAGCACTGAGCGGAGTGGGGACGCAGCGACTGTCTGTTGTTAACTTTGCCTTTGGGGAGAGAGGCATTGGGGTCGCGCGAGGGACAGCGATGGCCACTGAGTTGCTTGGCTGGCACATGGGAGAGGGGGAATGTTTATCAACAAGTGGGGTGGCTGCCTGTGTAGTGGGTGTGGTCGTGCTGTGTGAGTGACTGTTATTAGAGACACTGTTTGAAACACGAGACACTGCGCGTGGTGGGCACTTGGATGGTACGGAGGTCACTGAACACGAATTGTCACACACAATGAATGTTTTTGAACTAACCTGATGAGTGTTTGAACTGATGCTTGGCGATGAAGTTCGATCCAGTGAAGGAACTGCAGATTGCAGTTTCAACAGCAAGGTGCGGGCCACAGCGAGCTCATTGTAAGTGTGAGCAATGCATTGTTTCAGCTCGTCGTTCTCCTGTGGGAGGTGCACCACTGAGTCGTATTCTGAAAGTACGTTAATGATGCAGGTCACAATCTTGCTCACAAGGGCAGAACACATTCGGGCGAAATCCCATGTTGTGGCAGAAACAGAATGAGGAGAATGGGTGCCAGAGCACGGTATCAGAGTGTTAGACAGTTGGTGTAACACTGAACACTGGACTACATTCGAGGAGAGCTTGTAATGGGACAAAAAATCCATACCGAGAATTGGTTCATCGATGTCGGCAATGTAGAAGGTCCATGGGAAAAGCAGAGAAGGGATAGGTGCACCATCACTTTCACAGAACCAACAGTTTGTAATGTTGATGCATTGACAGCTTGTAGGAGAGACTTCATTGATGAAAAGTCAGTAGGAGCCAACGAGCGAGGTATGATAGACAATTCAGCACCAGTGTCAATTAGGTAGACAAACTGCAATGAAATGTCTGTCACGAATAAATGACCGCTCAGCCAAGGGGATGAGTGGATGGAGTGCAATGTTAGGAGATGCCTGTGAAGTTTCCTGCAGGACTCGGCGTCATTTAGTTCCTGTGGTTGGTGTTTGGGTGTTGGCAAGGTAAACTGCACCTCTTGGCCTCAGCCTCAAAAATCTTCTGGTAGCAACAGTACGGATGAGCCAGATGTGGCGGCGGCGTTGACTGTGATAGTGGCGGAGGCTTGTCCTCGTTGATCTGTTCTGGGGTGTAAAATGGGACGTATAGAGCATGGACGATCATTCAGTGTTCGGAAAGAGGAGAGAGCAAATGAGTACTGCCTGGTGGCGTAGAAGGCACGGAAGCGGAATGGGCCCTGCCCCTGCCTGCAGACAGCCGGTAAACAGGAGGTGTAGTGTCACACAGCGATGGTGGATGAGCTGGTTGTTTCTAGCGTAGGAGTGCATATAGCTGATTTGCGATGCATAGGTGAGAACCGATGCACTTGAAAGAGGAAGGCAGTAGGTGTATCTGTAGGTTGGTAGGTAACTTGGCAGACCACACCACCCACAGGGTGATGTCTGGCATCGTGTGTTCACCCACAAGTAACCTGAGGCGGCGCCAAAGTTGTGACGGAGTGTGGTCCCCCAGGTGCTCCTCGTACAGAATCTTGATTATCAATTCCTGTGACAAGCAGGCAAGTCGGTATATCGTTTTCTTGGTGAACTCGTACTTCGGTGGAGGTGGAGGCGAAAGTAGGAGATCACAAATTAAATCTGAGTGGTCATGAAAGTGTATGACCAAACATAAGAACTTGGATTTGTCATCAGTCACTTGATGCAGCTCGAAGAGGTGCTCCATCAGTGCAAACCATGAAACTGGATTGTCCTCTTATAGGGGAGGTAGCTTGGGTAGGTGGCCTGGAGGTGGAGATGAAGGTGGCTTTGGCATGTCTTGGAAGGCCTGCGGTCCCTCTGCACAAGAGTTCATGCTGGAACCTGGCATCACCGGAGTGGAAATGCTACTAGCACACAAATTCGGAACAACGGCTGGTTGTAATGTCTCTGAAGACACCTGAAAACACGACACGGCAGGCATGGTTGGTACCATGGAAGCAAACGAGAGAGAGGCGCATAATGAGGGCCTGTAAACTGGACCAGAAATTGTAGGAATATCACTGACATTGTCCAACTCAGAAATGATGCAGAAGGCCAGTGTGGAAGATGCAGACAGTACTGCAGAAGGAGAGAGTGGTTGTATGGTCAGAATTGTGGCCCCCCGTGGGAAGGGGGGGGGGGGGTAGTAGGATGGTGGTGGTGGCCTGGAACTTAAAGTGGCAACAACGAGAGTTTTCCACACACACTGACCACACATCCTTCATGGTAGGACCATAAAATGCTGGTGAAACCTGTTGGCGGTCGCACTGTCATAGTACAACGATGCTGGGTGAAGAGCCTATGTTGAGTGCACTCGTACCCACGTTGTCACGAAACTGGGCCGTCAATTGGTTTGTTCTGGCGAACTGGATGCATAAAAATGTCTGTTACTGATTTGCGAGGAAGGTGAGGCTGGCGTAGCTTGGTAATAGTTGACTGCGCGTGTGTTTTGCACAAATGTCAGCATTGCAAACGGCACTACTGTAACCGACGTCGTGGTGCGTGGAGGATCAAAGCACGTGTGCAAATTTTGGTCCCTTTGAACTTAGTACAAGCAATTGATCATCACACTATTTAGTAGATCATCCACTTCACTTTTCACTTGTTGTTGTGCGTAATCCGGTGAAACAAAACTTGAGTCCATTGTTTGAGGTAACTGCATAACACTTGGTCGTTATGGAGTTGCTAAAGTAGAGGTTATCCTCATCGAAGATCATAGATCATTGTCTGTTAGCTGTGAAATAACCGATGGTGGAGGGTTCTGTTTGTCAGGTTGTTAGAGCTGGGCCTCCAAATCTTCACAAAGAATGTTCGGTAATGCAGCCATGGATTCGTACGTGAAACGTGAAACCTGTTGATTCTATATGACCAGCACGGAATTCGCGGAAGAGGTAGAGCTTCCTGGTGTCACCAATATAGGATTCTGGATATGGATCATAATATACATAATAAACAGTTGCTAAGTTTCCTATATACACATATATTTTACCATAAAGACTGATACACATGAACACTGAATGCAGTACAGAGGCAGACTGAATTAAACATGGTGGCTTGTCAGAGCAGTTAATGCTCCAAAGATTGTAATTTGTGTGGTCGTACCCTATCGACACCACAAGCATATCCTAAATCATCAAGAGAATTTAGCTGCAGGAGTTATTTGTTCTTCTCTTCTAGGTTAAAAGTGATGATAAAACAAAATCAGTGTGCCAAAAATTCTTTCATAATTTATGTGGAGTAAGCCAAACAAAGATTAATGACACATCAAAAGGTGTTAAAAATGGTGGTAGTGTCTGAGAGAGGAGAGGCAGCAATAGAAAGTATGCTTCATTTAGTGCAAAAAGAGAAAAGGAGACTGCTAACATCTGTACAATTATTGTATTTTTTCCTGTGAGAGGACATTCACTTTTACCCACAGACATGGCTTTTGGGATTAAAAGTCTCTTTGTTAGCGCTCAAACATCATTACACCCAAGGAACACCGAGAAGTTTATCAGGGTGTGAGAACTGTAAAATTTCTAGGAAGGAATGGTTTGTAAGGGACTACCAGATGCTTGCCAAGAATTTTAAGAAATTGGATGGGATGAAAGAAGTGTAGAGTGTGAGAAAGATGTCTCTAGATGGCCCATGCCCACAAATAGTTTAGCATTGGATGGTTCCTTGTAGGTGCTCATTGCTCTACCAGAGATTTGTTCATTGGAGATGTCTTCAAAAGAGAAGTAATTATAGGTGAGCATGTAGTTGGTCATGGTGATCAGGCAGGAGGTGGTAGATTTGAAGTCGGTCAAGCATTGGGAAAGATAGTGTTTAGTAGTGGCAAGGCAGTGAATATTGGGGATGTTATTATAGAGGGAGGAGAAATCAACAGGGTGAGCAGTCATGGGTTGTAAAGGAACAAAAACTTTGGAGAATCAATCAGAGAAACTGTTTGTGTCTTTTATATAGGACGGTAGGTTAAGGGTAAAAGGCTGAAAGTGTTGGCCTGCAATATTAGGTTACTGTACCCGTACAGAGAGAATCTCTGCCCTTATCCCCAATGCCAATAGCCAATGCCAGACTAACTGCAGACCTACAACCTCCTTCTTGGTCACCATGACCAATTATGATACTAACCCACAATTATTTAACTATAGGAACATTTCCTAACAATTCAGAATCCCAATCCCCTTGCCTGGTTCAGATTCATTGATGACATCTTCATGACATGGACCTAGAGTGAGGGCATCCTAACCGCATTCCTACAGAACCTCAGCACCTTCTTTCCTGTTTGCTTCATCTAGTCTTCTCAGCCCAAGTCATTTTTCTCACTGTTGAACTCCACCTTTAGGATGGTTACATCATTCCTCAGACTACATCAAACCTATAAAACCACTAACCATACCTCCACTTAGAGAGCTGCCACCCATTTCACACCAAGAAGTTCCTCCCATACAGCTTACCCACCTTTGGTTGTCACATGTGTAGTGACAAGCACTCCCTCTACAAATATACCGATGGTCTCACTGATGCCTTCACAGATGAAATTAGCCTCCCAACCTTGTCCCATCCCTTGTCCCACCAGTCATATATTATCCCCTACATACCTACAGCCCAACCACAAAGTGACGGTTCTCTTGTGATTTGGTACTAGGCAGGACTGGAGCAAATGAATTATATTCTCCTCCAGGGTCTCGACTAACTCTCATCCCGACCTCAAATGGGAAATCCTCTCCCCCCCCCCCCCTTGCCCCCCTTTTCCCTCACACTCCTCCCTATAATGTATTCTTCATTTCTGTAATCCCACTGGCTTCAGCCTTTGCTAGTCCATGTCCTTCAACTGCCTATCTATTTCCCCATTCCCATTTCAGTACTACACACATTTCATCTCACTAATACACCTACAAAGTCCTTTCATAATGTATACTTCTTTCTTTTCTCCTCTTTCTACCCCTCCTCCCCCCTCCACTGCACAGCCATCCTATGTTGCACCTAATACCCCTACCCTGTCTCCAAACAGTGCCTACATGCTTCCACAGGCAGCACTAGCATCTTCCTCCTCTCTGCCCCACGGCTGTCCTTTACCCCCACTACCCGCCCTAACTATGTAGATTGCTGCCCATGTCAGACATAGTCACAGTTGGACCTTAGAGCCCAGAGACAGTGGTCACATGTGCGTGAATATTCTAAATCTGTAGAAGGACTTTATCTGAAAGCTGAACTATTTCTCTAGTTCCTTTTATTGTACCTGTCTGTGACACTATGATCTCTCTATGTGGTGATTAGCAGTCTACCCTTTGCATGTAGAAGATGGATGGCTAGGTCTGAGAGATGAAAGAGTGAAGGCGTCAGAGAATCAAACAGGCAAAAAGCCTAGGCCTAGTAGAAGTCCTTGGATAACACAGGTGACAGTAAATTTAATGTACAAAAGGTGAAAATATAAAAATGCAGCTAACAAAACAGGTGAAAGGAAAAACAGATGTTTACAAATGAAATTGAGATAAATTGTAAAATGAAATGACTAAGTGTGAGCCGTAGTTGTGTCCAGCTCTTCAAAAAGCCTGCCAGGCAGAGTGCTTTTGCTTCGCATCTAGTGTTTGCAGTGGCGCATTCTTTTTGGCATGCTGTTTGGATTGCTACCGTCCTCTGGCGGGAGGTGGAACAAGTGTACGGTTGCGTGACGAACGAGGAGTACGTACTGGGCGGTGATCGAGAGAGGTGGTGGTGTGAGCGGGGCCCTGCTGTTGGGGGTCATCAACTGCTCACCACGTGCTTTGGCCGACCTCTTGGCTGTAAGTGGTTTATGAAGCTTAGAAGCCGTGGTGCAGGAGATCAGTGCGTGGGACCATATGTCTTCTTATCGGCTGTTGAAACCACTTGGGGAGGTGGCAGCTTCTAATGGAAGTTTTGGGGCTGATCTGCTATGGGCCTGTAGACCACCAGTAACTATTCCGTTTATTGTGATTTGGGCCCCTTTACACGTGTCACTCTCTCACCGAGCTAAGGAAAATTGTTTTTGGGAACTGCCTTTAATGTGAAGGTTTGTGTGCTGGCTTATTCATATTTATCTTGTAACAAATATAAGTTATGTAACTGGTGAGAGACAGCTATTTTTGCTTAGTAAAAGCTACCTACTTAAAGTTTTTTTTTTGGAATTGTTCCCTTATTGATATAACAAGTTTAAAATCTTCTTATTGTTAATGTCAAACCTTATATATATATATATCAAGCTAAAATCTCATTATTGGCTAGTTGTTAATGTCATATCTTTTAGTAACGAAAATTGTCAAGCTATTTGAAATTGTTTTGAAATTATTATTATTATTATTATTATTATTATTTTTTTTTTTTAGAGAAATGTCAGACTTAAAACTTTATTATGGAGAAAACCTTTTAAAATAAAAAATAACCTTATTAATGTGTGTTTTTTCACCAACACCTCCTGGCCCCTACTTCCACGATAACGTATTTGGAATACATGTGTACTTAAGTTGTTGTTTGTGAATTGCCCTAATTGATGGTTCATTACTGGTAGCAGAGCGTGGTTCTTTGATTATATATATTCAACTTTCTTTTGAATGAAATATAAAGTTATATTTTCAAAAAATAATGTATGTTCCTTTTTCTCAGAAAGTATTCAAGAGATTTCTACAAAAATTTCTCTTTTCGTCTCATTATATGTTGTAAAATTCTATCATGAGGTCTTTGGAATAGGTGAAATAGGAGAATTTTCATAATTTTTTAATTATAATTCCACAAGTACAATTTTAAATTCATGCAGAATTCCAAGCACTTTGCCCATATCTCAGCTTCCAATCAGAATTTCAAAATTTGCTCTTGAGACAACGTTTATTAGGTTTACAGAAATATGTGTATAAAATTTCATAATTCTAGCATTCATAGAATCTGATTAAAAGGTGCATAAACTTTAAAAAACAAACTTTTCAGAAAACGCAATTTAAAGTTCAACCTAACTTTTTTCCTTATCTCACTTCTTCAGAAGGCACCACATTTGTACTCTGGGTCATCTTTCCCTTCAAGGCTTCTCTTCTGGTTTCTTGTTGTCTGTCTTCTTTCCTTTGCCAGGTCTTCAACTGACTTTTCAGCTGCAGAGATGTGCTGTAAATCTATTTTTCTCAGGGTATCTTGAGCAAAAATTCCTATCTTGAAGCCCATTCTTTATAATACCTTCATCCTCCTGATGTTCCCATCATTAAATCCAATAACTGCATCATAAGTTGCAATTCTGACAACAGTAGCAGATGAAAATGTGTTTTTAGGGCATCGCTTCCATATGAGTGAATTTAGAGACGCATTTGGATTTTGGGTTTTGCCATGAACACACTTTTTCAGAAGTGCAGGATCAGTCAAAGATGATCTATAAAACCAAAGAGTTTGTATCACGGCCTTCTAGATGTATCCCGCACACATTTGGTTGAAATTAATACACAGAATTGTTGTTCACTGAGCTGGTATTGAAGTGCTGCTTCAAAATGTGGGCGGGGCAGGGAGGCTGCGTCACACTTTCAATTAATTTTCAGGCACTTCGGAAGCGATTTCAAGATTTCAATTTTGGGAACTTATTGTCCATGAGTTGTACTAACAAATACAAAATAAATTGAAATTGACATTTTTGGTCAATTTCATCAACGGCCCCCTTTAAGATTAGAAGGATAGATTGAATAACAGATGTGCAGTTACTGAACTGAATTGGTGAAAAAAGAACTTTATGCACAATTTGACTAAAGGAGGGATGGATTAACAAGATACATCTTCAGGGATTAAGGAAACTTTAGATTGGTAATGGACGGATGTGTGGAGGGTAAAAATTGCAGATTAAGATCTAGGTGTGAATGCAGTAAGCAGGCCCAAGTGGAGGTAAGTTACAGTAGCTGTTCAGAGATGAAGAAGCTTACACAGGATAGACTAGCATGGAGTGCTGCATCAGGCTAGAGTGTAGACTGAAGACCTCAACAACCTGCATCAAACTGAACTGTGGACTAAAGACCTCAATAAGAAACAACACCATCAAAAAGGCAGAAACCTCTGCACATAAAAATTCATAATTTCAAGAACCAAGCACGGACAGTATGGAGTCAGTATTGAGCATAATTAGGCAAAAAACAAATCAACTCAGCAATCACAGTGAGACATATGATATGTGAGTTCTTCCTAGTAGTAACTGAAACCAAGGAACAAATAATCATCCACTGAAAGCAGATCCTACAAACTTACCTTGACAGGCAATGTGAACTCCACCACCAGGTACCAATTTTGCTATCTTATCTGTCTGAGAGAGAATAAAAATTGTTACATCACTAAAAGTTGGTTACTCCTCTGGCTACGATGGTATCTCAGCCAAAGTACTAAAATCTTGTGTTATATTGATGGTGTCACCCTTGAGTTACTTTGTGATCAATCAATAAGTCAAGGTATGTTTGGTGAAAGACTGTAGTAATAAGACAAATATACAAAAGAGGAGATAAGTACATGACCACTAATTTTAGATCAGTCTCCCTTCTTCCCAAATACTTTAGATCAGTCTCCCTTCTTCCCAAATCCTTAAAGGTTTTTGAGAAAGTAACTTACAACAGAGCACTGAACCATCTCTCTGAGAATAATCTTTTAGCAACAGCAGAGTTTGGCTTTCACAAAGACTTCTCTACTGTAAATGCAATATCTGATCTCACAAACTCAGTTCTAGTGAAACTAAACGATGAAAATTGCTCTGCTGGCATTTTCAGTGATCTTGTCAAGGTAGTTGACTGAGTAGATCACATAATTCTGCTAGGAAAACTAAAATGCCATGACGTTAAAGGTCTTCAAGTTTAATGGGTGGGATCATACAGGGTGTTTCAAAAATGGCCGGTATATTTGAAACGGCAATAAAAACTAAACGAGCAGCGATAGAAATACACCGTTTGTTGCAATATGCTTGGGACAACAGTACATTTTCAGGCAGACAAACTTTCGAAATTACAGTAGTTACAATTTTCAACACCAGATGGCGCTGCAGTCGGGGAAACTCTATAGTACGATATTTTCCACATATCCACCATGCGTAGCAATAATATGGCGTAGTCTCTGAATGAAATTACCCAAAACCTTTGACAACGTGTCTGGCGGAATGGCTTCACATGCAGATGAGATGTACTGCTTCAGCTGTTCAATTGTTTCTGGATTCTGGCGGTACACCTGGTCTTTCAAGTGTCCCCACAGAAAGAAGTCACAGGGGTTCATGTCTGGCGAATAGGGAGGCCAATCCACGCTGCCTCCTGTATGTTTCGGATAGCCCAAAGCAATCACACGATCATCGAAATATTCATTCAGGAAATTAAAGATGTCGGCCGTGCGATGTGGCCGGGCACCACCTTGCATAAACCACGAGGTGTTCACAGTGTCGTCTAAGGCAGTTTGTACCGCCACAAATTCACGAAGAATGTCCAGATAGCATGATGCAGTAATCGTTTCGGATCTGAAAAATGGGCCAACGATTCCTTTGGAAGAAATGACAGCCCAGACCAGTACTTTTTGAGGATGCAGGGACGATGGGACTGCAACATGGGGCTTTTCAGTTCCCCATATGCGCCAGTTCTGTTTATTGACGAAGCCGTCCAGGTAAAAATAAGCTTCGTCAGTAAACCAAATGCTGCCCACATGCATATCGCCGTCATCAATCCTGTGCACTATATCGTTAGCGAATGTCTCTCGTGCAGCAATGGTAGCGGCGCTGAGGGGTTGCTGCATTTGAATTTTGTATGGATAGAGGTGTAAACTCTGGCGCATGAGACGATACGTGGATGTTGGCGTCATTTGGACCGCAGCTGCAACACGGCGAACGGAAACCCGAGGCCGCTGTTGGATCACCTGCTGCACTAGCTGCGCGTTGCCCTCTGTGGTTGCCGTACGCGGTCGCCCTACCTTTCCAGCACTTTCATCCGTCACGTTCCCAGTCTGTTGAAATTTTTCAAACAGATCCTTTATTGTATCGCTTTTCGGTCCTTTGGTTACATTAAACCTCCGTTGAAAACTTCATCTTGTTGCAACAACACTGTGTTCTAGACGGTGGAATTCCAACACCAGAAAAATCCTCTGTTCTAAGGAATAAACCATGTTGTCTACAGCACACTTGCACGTTGTGAACAGCACACGCTTACAGCAGAAAGACGACGTACAGAATGGTGCACCCACAGACTGCGTTGTCTTCTATATCTTTCACATCACTTGCAGCGCCATCTGTTGTTGAAAATTGTAACTACTGTAATTTCGAAAGTTTGTCCGTCTGAAAATGTACTGTTGTCCCAAGCATATTGCAACAAACAGTGTATTTCTATCGCTGCTCGTTTAGTTTTTATTGCCGTTTCAAATATACCAGTCATTTTTGAAACACCCTGTATCTTAACAACAGCAAACAAAATGGTCACATTAGCAAATGATGCAACAGTATATGTGGTACACTACATAGTTTGGCACTTGCCCACTCCTGTTTGTGATCTACTTGAATGATTTACTGGGATACTGAAGGGCTCTCCAGAATCTGTAATGTTTGCTGATGACACAAGCTTATTGGTGAAGGGTCCAGACATGGCCACACCAGATACAACCACAAGAATAATGGAACAGGCTTACAACTGGTTCATAGCCAACAGATTAGCCCTTAATCTTGCAAAATATCATGTTACGAAATTCCAAAAAAATAAAAAATAAAAAAACTTATAGGTAATGCAAGTATAGATTAATTGACTTACATTGGACAATGTTCCAAGTGTGGAGTTCTTGTATATCCAGATGGGTAATAAACTGAGGTGGCACCAATATGTGGACGTGTTAACCAAAAAGCTCGGTCCTGCCTGCTTTGCACTCAGAAATCTCCTCTCTCACTGTGTTGATGTGCAGACAAGATTGCTAGTGTACTTTTACTCAATTCTGCCCTAAAGCATAACCTTTTGGGACATTTCAGCTAAGGTGACAAGGAAAAGTTTTTTCTACAGAGTAAGACTATTGAGTATAGATAATAACCAAATATCTTGCTGAAGGCTCTTCAGGGACTTAGGGATTCTTACACTTACATGCCAATACATTTATTCCCTAGCATTATTTGTGGTTAGTAATAAGAATGGATTTAGGGTGAATTCAGTAATTCACATTATTCACAATCACAACACTAAAAGTAGAAGTAATTTTCATATAGGCTGTGCATTCCTTTAGGGTTCAGAATGAAGCTTTATATTCTGGTAAAAAAAAGTCTATAACAGGTTACCAGTGAATATGAGGCAGGAAATCGAGCATCCCCAAATAGTTAAAGAAAAGTAAAAGAGCACCTGATTAACCACTCCTTCTACAATACATCTCAATACATTGATGCACGAATGTAAACTCTGCCCAACCCCAATATTTGTATCAGATACATTTCAATTGTGTCAGTATATAGACAGATAATATGAGTCTGAAAATGTAAAATGTTTTGTTTGAAGTATTAGATAATAATAGCAGCTGAGTGGTGTATAAGGAGCAGTAGCAACATTTTTTTCCATAGTACCATAGCTGTTTTTCTCCTGGCATACACATATAAAGTAATCTAGAAGTAATTACCACAGTTATTAGTTTGAGAAAATTAGTGTTAGTCACAATTTATTGTCAGTATACTTTACAGAAGCATCCAGCAGTGGTTGCTTCTGGCTGTTATGTATAACTTAATTGAATTCCACAACCTTGATGGCTCTCCTCCATAATGAGATTTGCTGAATGGATGGTTTTGCACCTTTCCCATTAACATTGCCTTGTTTATGCTTTATGCATCACCCTATTTTGTAATTATTCCCTAGACCTTTTCAGTTCGTAATTGGCTCTTGTCCTGTGTGACCATTTATTACAGTGCCAATTTTTTTGTGCCATGGAATGCATTATACCCAATTTCTTGTCACACAGAAATATTTCCTGTGGTTATGCACCACCACAAGTTGAGATTAATGTCCATGCAATAAACATTGTGTGTACCATTCTTAGAGTTCAACTGGATAACAAATTAGAATGGAGTCTACACACAGGTAAACAAATCAAGAAGCATAGTTCAGCTGTTTGTACTTAGAACTATCTCACATAGGGTTGATCTAAAGAAATGAGAGGTAACTTGTTTTGTAAATTTTAATTCCTTTGTCTCATGGAATTACCTATTGAGCCATGGTATCTAAAGTAAACAAAATACTTATTCAGTAGAGGTGAGAAGTAAGAATCTTGTGTAAACTAGATAACCACGCATCCTGCAGGAGTCTCTTTAATGCTCTTGGAATGTTTACACTCCCTTCTCAGAACATTTACTCATTTTTTGCTGATAACATAAATCAGTCTCAGCTTATCTGTTATTTACACAATCACAATACAAGGCACTGCAGCGACCACAAGTTAGATCTTGCAGGTCACCACCAGATGATCGCATAACCACCACAGACCACAGCAATCTGTTGTTTCAACATTACACCACTCTGACTGGCCTCAATACACAGGTACAACCACTTGTTCGACAACCAATGGTGTTTTAAAAATCTGGGTCATCACTTCAGAATTACTGTGTTGACACCAGGACATCTAAACAACAACATACGGGGTCTGAGCACATACAAATAGCACTGACTCATGTGGCAAAAGGCATCTAGTTGCTCAGTCACCATCTACCAATGCATCCATCAGTATCAGCCTGCATCATTAAATTGCTGCCATGAAGTTCTGCACTAAACACTAATTGGTCCACACTTATTGGCCACTGACACAGGACATCACCAGACACTGGTGTTTGTAGTTCGCTCCCCGGATGACATCGCCTTTTCCATAAGTTGATGAGGGGCAGGCTGTCTGTTGTGTCTAGGAATCCTGCCTACTCAGTTCACTAGACAAACAAACAACTCATTAATATGAGTTTTATTACAATAAAACAATACAATACTTAACTTTGATGGATGTGTCACAAGCAAGGGGCAACATACAAAATTATCAGTCTTCTGTAGAATAGACATATACAAGTCTGTGCTACATAGATATTCCTAACAAAGTGGCTAAGGTTGATGCTGCTATTGAGGTTGCTAACATTGATACTGCTATCCAACTGGGCTGCCAACAGTTGGGCATGGCACTTATGTTCTCTTCACGTAGGGGCCACTGCTGTTGCATTCTGGAAGGGAGGTTGGTCAGCGTACGATTGGCTGACTTCTTCTCACACCCTTCTCTTCCCTGTCATTCCCGACTGGCATGTCAGTGCTGACTTTATGTAGTAACACTGTCAGAATAACCCACTCACCACTTGGCTATGAAACATGGTTGTGTAACCAGCATTGATTCAGCACCGTCTGCCACTGAACTACTTGAACTACACTGTGCTGCTAAAGCCTTGGCTGGGATTATTACAGTGTACTGCTGCCAAGGACCAGAGGTTCAATACCCACTCTGCCTGCTGGACATGGACATGGAACATCACTATACACTGTGCAAGATCAATACATCACTCTGGTTGTAACAAGAACATTGTTAAATTTGCTCTCCCTCTCCACCAGTGAACCTGCACACTCACGGTGAGGAGATAAGAACAGGCACCCTGAAAAATCTATAGCTGCTCTGCCCCCTCCCTTCCCCCGCTCCCCCTCCAGTGGTGTGGACCCTGCATAGTGCTGCAGACACTGTTACAGTACAAAAATAATTTTCATGTAGACTTCACATCCTAGTCTACAGTTTAGAGTGGAGTTGTGTTCTCTGGAGTACATGTATTCAACAAACTTCCCATCTAGCAAGTAGCTGGATATCACAACCAGTTAAAAAGAAATGAAAAGTATTAATCATTAGGAACTCTTTGTACAAATTAGGTGAATACATAGATTTAAGGTTTGAAATGTTTTGTTAACTACATGCAACAAACAGTGTTTGTTGTAAAACTGCATAAAAGGTAGTAATCTACTGAAAACAGGACCCAGTGTTTACAGATCTAGGTAACTTTTCCTTCATAAAATCTCATTGTGAACAAGTAAATGTTAATTTAGTATACATTTTTTTCATTTCTGAGAATGATCATAGGATGTTTGGTCCTTAGTTTACTGGTTTCAGTTAGCAAATACCCATCTTCAGAAATGTTTTGTAACATGTCCTAATACTATAAAGCCATAGTGGCATCATTACAAAATATATACAAAGTCAGCTTAGCATCCTCACACATATTTACAATATGGTGCAAATGAGGCCAGAGTACCAGCAGGGTCTTACTGTCAATAGCACTACTGTTCATAATAAAATGTTATGAACTGTAGCACTATCAACAGTATGACTCTGCTGGCACTGTGGCCTAGTTTAAACCATATTTCTGAATTTGTGTACATTTTGTGACGATGCTACCACAGCTTTGTTATATTAGGACACGTTATAAAACAAATCTGAAGATGGTCATTGGTAACTGAAACTGGTAGTCTAAGGACCAAAAGTATTGTGATCATTGTTGGAAATAAAAGAAATTTATTCTACATTTCCAGGCACACTGTTTTAATCTACAACTATGTCACATCTTGTAAATGTTAATGTGGCAATAGAAGTTTAACAACAGCTATTTCAATATGAACAGCAGCTCCCCCCCCCCCCCCCCCCCCAAAGGTATCAGTTTTCCTTCTAATTAACTAAGTTTCATTTAGCTGGTCTCAGAACAAATCAACAAATAAATGGATGAAAAAATGAAATATTTTAAATTTGGTGAAAATGCTGCAGATCTGTCTCTTTCTCTCTGACTGACTGTACTGAATTGAGAATGAAAAAATATGTACATACATGGAGATTAGAACAAAGAGAATTAAAGTAGTATGTACATGGGATAAAACGGAGGATGTGCATTGTATTGTACTGTATTGTATTTATTGGTCCAGTAAATCTTACATGTACAGTACAGTACATCAGATATTGGACAGGTCAAAGTATATCTTACAATTAAAACACTTTAGAAACTAGAAAATTATGTTCACAGAATTTTACAGCACTTCATATACTGGGCAAGTCAATGTGAGTTATAATTAAACCACATTAGAAACTTGAAGTTTACAACTGAATACATGTACAAGCCAATATTAACGATTAAAGTATTTGCTTGACCCTCACTTAAGCTCTAAGGATTTTTGAGGAACTCTTCTACACTATGAAAGCCAAAAAAGAAGACTCGTAAATGTTCCAATGATAAAAATAAAATGATTACCCATGACATCTTGGAAAGAATGGAAAGATCTTGTCATGCAGCAAGAATTTTAAGAATAGTGATTGAAAGGACAGGGAATGTTGAAGACAGAAATTCTGATTGAAGGACTGGACCTGTCCCCTCCCCCTCACCCATCACAATATATTTAATGAACAGTGATTAGCTCTAAACTGCTGTCAGAAGCTCCTACAGAGAGTAAAAGGAATGTGCTGCAATGAAACCGACTTGGATTTGAAAATCTCAAGTATGTCATTCACATTATTCAGTTCTCTGGAAAGCCTACTCAAAAACTGAGCCTGTAGAACAATGTACCAGTACTTTTCATCTTTCTCTTCAATGATTAGGGCAGGATGAGCCAAATTGTTTTTATCTATAGCACTGATTTACTGAATCCTACAGCTCTTTTGAATGGGTTTATGAAGGAGCACATATTCTCAGATTGTGGTATGAGAAACCCTAATTGCCTCAATAGGCTTAATTGTCAACATGAAGACAAAGGCAACGCATTTTACAAAATCCAAAATGTAATATTCCTTAAGGAAGATGTCTGCATACTTTCAATTTTTTAAATTTACAGTGTTCAGCTATTCTGGAAATCACCACCAAAGTTGAACCTCAAAATGAATGTATGCGTTTTTTGCATTTCATGACAAAAGCTATGTAGGTTACAAATCGTTGTTGTTGCATTTGCTACTCAACCTTCACTAAGATTTGTTAAAGTGTATTCTGCATCTCCAGTAACGCAAATATAAAATTTGTCATAATTAATTTATTACTGGTCTGAACCGCTACTTCGGCTTCATGCGATAAGCAAATTCTATCATGAAGGCAATTTCTAGCAAAAAAATTGCAAGGGTGGGCGTGTACAACCAGTACAATATGTCATATTATCCCTCAACAGATATGTTTAACATGTATGTGTCGTTAACATGAAGTATAATCTTTCATTAAAAAATAAAACGCTTTCATTCGCGCTCTTTCAAATATGCGTCTGTGAGACTTCGGGTAAAAAATCCTAGTATTGACGTTTCTCACGCGCATAGTCAGACGAATTGCAGTGTAGACAACAGCTAAAATCGGTCTGCGCCACGATTTCATCTTTTTATGCGGTGATACTCCAGCAATATCGTTAAATTTATTCATTTTAATTCCATGAATAAAGATGGATAAGTCATCCATTATCGTACTGTTGGTATAACAAAGGTGCTTCCTATATCATTTTTGTGTACACGTTGGACGACTGTCGCTGTGACACTTGCAACGAATAAAAGAATGACGATGAGTAATCAGCAGTCCCGATAATATGACATCAACAGGACTGAGGAATTCCCTAAATGTAAAATGTATTGTGGAAGCTGTAGGATACCGACAGTTATGTGGGCCTTCGTAGTTTAAGATGAGAGTGTAATGAACTGGCTGCCTTCTTGACAGTATTTGTCGCAAATTATGGCGTTTGCGGGTGCAGCTTCCTTGTTGAAGGCGCCTACTATGTTGGAACAATTGCTGGAAGAAATAAACTTCCAGCGAACGAAAGAGATGCGACAATTACTAAAAGATGGTAAGAGTTCAATAAAACTTGTGCCAATGTGAGAATATACATTCATTTCGACATTGTTTAGGTGAGCACGTGTCAAACTTGAAGTGTTTGGCGGTAGCGTCATGTACACAAACAACATACAGAAGCTAAAACATATGATCTATTTTTAATAAACAAGTAAATGAAAGTACCTCTGTTTGATTACTGCTCACGAGTGCACGTGTGAGAATTGTAGCGCTTGATTCCATTCCACACTTTAACCACTTTTAAATAGCACTTGCACGTTTCCTTAAAACATTACGTTAGTCGTAAAATTGCCTAGTTAAGGTATCAATTAGTGGTTGCATATTGTACTGCCATTAGCTGTGTGCTGCCGCATTTATCATGTTTTTCTAATTCGTAGAGGACTGTCGCCCTATTATTTATGTACTATTAGTTATTTATGCTCTTGCCGTTGTTAAATACTCTATAGAGTTATATTACTCGACCGCATTAGTTTGGAATGCCTTCATTAATAACTTGTACGCTTTGAATACAGTGAAAGACACTGTAAACATTTTGTTGTGGGTGTGGAGTCGTCGTAAAAGCAGCAAAAATCATTCTAGTGTATTTTAAGTTAGTGACTATTTCTAATTGGCAATTCAGTCATTATTACACATTTTAAGGTGTTATTTCGTACATTTAGTAGCTACTGGTAGCAGGTTTACCAAGATACAGTTCTTCTTTAGTATTGTAGAGATGGGAGATCGTTTGTGCACACAATGTAACCAACTGTCTTGTATATGGAAATATTACATTCTGCGAACATACCATTTATAGCCTACAGCCCATTATTTTATAGATCAGATGGTTAGGTCCTTTTTTATCAGCCTTCTGTCAGGATCTACAATGCAAATTTGAAGATAATAAACTGAGGTGTCTGGTTGACATGTATGATAATGAGCGAGAAGAAGTTAAGTAGCAGAAAGGTTTCAGTATTCTATTAGTCATATTCCACGGATCTTGTGAAATGACTGTCAAAGACATACATTTTATTTAAGTGATTTAGAATGAAATGACTTCAAATTAAAAAAATCAAACAAGGGAAAATCCAGGATGGAATGGTGACAGTATTATGAAGAGGATAGACTGAATTCACTGTATAGTGGAGAAATTGAGTCGCAGATAGGCACAACAAAAATACTGTCAAACAAGTAAGCTTTTGGCCAGAAGGACTTCTTCTATATTAGATAAAACATGCGTGCGCACGCCCACAGCCACCCACCCACCCGCATGTACGCACGCACGCATGCAGTCACACTCACATTCACACACACTCACAGTCAGTCAGTCGGTCTCTCTCTCTCTCTCTCTCTCTCTCTCTCTCTCTCTTTCTCTCTTGTACCTGCGACTCAACATCTCCACTATTTGGTGAGTTGCAGTCTATCCTTTTCATAATATCAGCCTAACTATTGTATTACAGTGATAATTCTAAGTTAATGTAAAACATAATTAGGAGTTTCTGTGAAGATACTCTACAATGGAGTAAGAATTTAACAGGAAGTTCTTTAATTCAGACTAAAACTCAACCAGACTCAGTTTCAGACACTACCACATTATCTGTATGACATTTAATATATAAAAACTGTCATTTTCAGACCATGGCTGTGAACAAAATATAGGTTGATTCTTTCAAAGAAGACAGCCCCAGCCACTATTGGTAATGCTATTTACTTATGTAAATAGTGTAGTAATGAGTTTTAAACCAACAGGTTCATTTTCAGATGGTTGTTCACATAAAGAAGCATGTTTGCAGAAATTTACAGAAGATTTGGCCCTATATTCAGTCTTGGGGTGAAAGATTCTTGGGATGGTGGTGCCCTATGATAAAAAACATGTTAGAAACTGTATATTTAAATGTTACTATCCTCTGTAATTATTGAACACAGTGAAAACAAAGATGTAAGACTGAGTAGTTGCAGTTCTATTCTACGTACGTTGAAAATCCCATTCAATTTTGTTGGAAGGTTGTTGGCTTGTATTCACAAAACACTGTAGAGTATACGCACTACTCACATGATTTGTACATAACCACGTTTTATAAAGCACCACACACACCCAAAAGTTCAAGCAAGTGATCCTGTGTTTCATAAAAATGAGCCAACAACATTCCAACAAAATTACGTGGGATTTTCGATGTAAATAAAACATAACTACAGCTACCCAATCTTAAATATTTGTTTACATCGTGTTCAGTCATGATGAAGGGGTAGTTGCATTTAAGCAGATCAATTCTAAAATTGTTTTTTACTGTAGGGAACTTCCATGCTGAGAATCTTTCATCACAAGGTGGAATAAAGAGCCAAAAGCATATGTAATCTTCAGCAAATCAGCATATTGATGTGAACAGCAACCTTAAGATGAACCTGTTGGTTTGAAATCAGTTACAGAATTATTTATGTATCTGACTCCTATCATTAATTTTAAGTCTCCATAGCAGTTGTTTTTGATCCTAGTGATATTCATGCTTCTCACTATTTTTGAGAAAAAGAGAAATGTTGATGACAACAAAGGAAATCAGTGACTATATTTATTTGAAATAGTCATTAAAATACCTAGGCCTTTGAAAAGGCCTCTGCATGAAGTTCTAGAATTAAACAACAGATGTAGTTTTCCTAACACATTTCTATATTCTGTATACACTGCTCCTGTACTGTTTCCACTCCCAAAAAGGAGGAGGGGGGGGGGGGGGGGGGGGGGGGGGGGAGGAGAGAGAGAGAGAGAGAGAGAGAGAGAGAGAGAGAGAGAGAGAGATTCCATAATGTGTTACTGAGTGTAAATATGCAATATAAAGTAGTTTGTTTGTTACTGAATCATCCACAGCAATAATCATGCATACTTCAAATGTAATTGAGCAAAAGTGCTTCATTAATTCTAGGCAGTGTGTTTTCCAATTATGTTTGTTATCTATCTTGTGATCCCAAGGGGTTAACACTTTTCTGTTGTAAAGAAGACTATTTTTATACCTTGTGGAGTTATGAGAAGTGGTAAACTGTATGTAAGATGTCTTGTCAAATTCAATGATCCCTTTTTACTTGAACCATCTGTTTAGTCACCTGCAGAATGTATCACACTAAAACCATGTAAAACTACCTTCAGCCATTATTTATTATTTAGGAAATTGAAGATAATTTGGGAAATTGAAGACAAGTGTGTCAATAATACTTTAATAAACTAAATGTTTTATATGTCAGTGGTGATTAAAATGGCCTCCTTCACTGTCACAGACATGTAACAAACATGGTGACATCCCTATTACAGCTACACCCCAAACTGTGCTTAAGAGGGACCACAGGGACATTGTACTTCAAATGGACAAGGAGTTATGAGCAAAATTTGGAAATACATGGTGTTCATTTTATCAGTTTGATCCAACAAGGGCTGAAAGATAACAAAGTAGACACTTGAAATTTATCTTGGGATTTGAGATCGACTTAATTCTAAGTAAAATGAAGATTGTGGTTTACGGATTTGATACAAAAACCTTTGTACCACTCACCATGAGGTACTTAAAGCATTTGAAATTTTGTCCTGTGATCTAATTTTACAAATGACTCTACATGCAAAGACTGCAGATGACCACTACGTGCTGATGTACTCTGTGCAGAACCTCCTCATTGCACAGATTTCTGGTAGAGTCATTCCTCCTGATCATCAAATTACCACACAGCAAGAAGGGAATGTAAAATCCAGGAGTTCTAGATCTTTAATTGGTCAATGTACCAAGAATCCAGGAAGAAGTTTGATCATCTATACAATGTCCAAATGACAGCAAGCTGCTCCCAAAAAGTAACCCACAACAAGAATGAATATTCCCTCTTCCTCCTCATCACCGGGCTCTAGCAGTCACCTTAATATTCTGTTCCCATAAAGGAGCGGACTTTTCCCTACCTGCCTCCCCCCCACTACCTCTACATCTGCACTGTGAGTGCCTCTGCCTTCTCCACTCATACAATAAACGCTTCCACCTGACCGACACCCTCTGGCGGAAGGTTGCTGCATCCTGATCCTACTACTGTAACAACCAAAAGACAAATTTGGTAAGGGAATAATAATTCATGGAGAAGAAATAAAAACTTTGAGGTTTGCTTTTGATTTTGTAATTCTGTCTGTGACAACAAAGAACTTGGAAGAGCATGCAAGTGGAATGGACGGATGAAACCCATTTCTGTATGACATTTGCTCTCATTTTAAATAATTAGCAAGATTATTATAAGAATCAATTTGTCTCTGAAGGAGCCAATGGTGGGTTGTGTAATCTGTTCATAGAGATCACCACCAGTGACCAAATACTATTTAATGCTATGCTGGAATTGGTGATGGTGTGCTAAATATAGAATTCAACATCTACAGCCCCCCCCCCCCCCCCCCCCCCTTACTGCTCCACCTCCCACCCCACACTTTGTGGTCAGCATGCTGTCATATGTTTATTTGGCAAACATATAATAAATATTTAAATCTGTTGACTCATTCCAGATCATAGTGACGGATTGTAATCATTGTTTGTGGAACATGCAAAAGACTTAATTATGCTGCAGCGAAAGAATTACTTCATTGGACAGAGGGCCAAAATGAGAATGATCATATTTGTCAGTGATTGATATCACTGCACACGTCTCTGCTATACAATCACCTGACAAGTAGTTGCTAGAGTACTGCACAAGTAGAATAGGGTACTTGATACCTAATAAAGTTTTAGGTTTTTCTAAATCGCGCACACACACACATATCCATCCGCACATATACAGACACAGGCAGACATATCTCTCTCTCTCTCTCTCTCTCTCTCTCTCTCTCTCTCTCTGTGTGTGTGTGTGTGTGTGTGTGTGTGTGTGTGTGTGTGTGTGTGTGTGTGTGTGTGTGTGTGCGTGCGCGCGCCCCCTCGAGTGTATACCTGTCCTTTTTTCTCCCTAAGGTACGTCTTTCCACTCCCGGGATTGGAATGACTCCTTACCCTCTCCCTTAAAACCCACATACTTTTGTCTTTCCCTCTCCTTCCCTCTCCCCTGACGAAACAACCTTGGGTTGCGAAAGCTTGAAATTTGTGTGTGTGTTTGTGTGTTTTTTGTGTCTATCTACCAGTGCTTTCTCGTTTGGTAAGTCACAGCATCTTTGCTTTTTAATATTTTTTCCCACGTGGAATGTTTCTTTCTATTATATTCATATTTAATAATTAACTTAGAGAATAGCTACTTTCAGTCATTGTTGATCATAGTTGTTTCACATTTTTGCAGAAAAAAAGCTGCCTTTCAATTACTTTGTGTACATAATGTGGAACAGGTCGCTTTTTAAATAAATTTCAACAGCCAAATTCAATAATCCTTCTGCTTATTCATAAACTTCAGTTCTGTCATGCTAGCTAACAGCAACTGGCTTTCATCTCTTAGGCAACTCTTTCACCTTGAATGGGGGCTGGGGACGGGAAGGGAGGAAGAGGAGGTGTGCATTGAGAGGTGGTGGTGGTGGTGGTGGTGGTGGTGGTGGTGGTGGGAAGAGAGAGGGGAAGGAGTAGATAGGCAGAGAAAGAGTGAGGAGTAGGAGTTGGAGTTGGATAGTGAGTGGCATGGTGGAGGAGACGGACATTGAGATGGGAGGATGAAGGAGACAGTAGTGAGATTGGGGGAGTAGGTGATGGACAGAGACATGTAAAGATGTGGGTGTAGGGGGAGATGGACAGGTAGATATGGATGTAGGGGGAGAGGGACAGAGAGATATAGGCATAGTGAGAGATGGACAGAAGATATGGGTGTAGGAAAAGATGGACAGAGAAATGTGTGTAAGGGGAGATGGAAAGAGAAAGGGAGGAGGAGAAATTAGATAGAGAGAGAAGGGGAGGAGGAGGAGGAGGTGTGTGCAATATATGTGTCGTTTGCATAAAATTCCAATAAACTGTAAGAGAGGTGGCTAATGAGGTATTCTTTTCTTTGTTTTTGAATACTGGGGATTGTTGATTTTCTGACTGGTATCCACCAGCAGCCTGTTATAGACTTTTTTGCTATAGTATATTCTCCTTTTTGAACCTTAGAGAGGAAAGAATCGACTGTGCATTTTCACCTCTTCAAGGGATAGTTATGCAGTCCATTAAATTTTGAGCATTCAGCCTTTGAAATTCCATCCCTTCTACTAATATTTTGTCTTGAGTATATTCCAGCTATACTGGAGAGAATGTCTATTGGCTCACTCAGAGGCTGACTGAAAGATACATCAGCGAAAAATGGTAGTAGCAGAGATGGAATTTGTTTGACTACCTACCTCAAATTTCTGTGGAATAAAGCTAAGTCTATGGAAATTATTTTTATGGGCCCTCTATAAAGGAAAACTAGATTCATTATTTAAGAATATTTGTAGTAAAGAATTAAATTTCTGACCTACTGTGTGTCCTTGATAAAGTTTTTCATCCTGTAAATGCTCCGTGAATAGTGTAACTGTGCCAATACTTAAAATTCTGCATATTTTACATTTTCATTCTTAGCTAAATTTGGTTGATGAGGATGCTTTACTGATGCTATTTGACCATCTTGGTAAATAAACTGTGTATTAGAAGGTTCACACTTGTTTAAAAAGAAATTAGATTTATAAATAATTAGCAGGCACTGTTGTCTGCCATCGTAATGTTGTTGAAAATGTTCAAAGGGGATCAAACAAAAGCTAAACATCAAACGATGGATAATCCAGTATGGAATGTAGTGATATTATGAGAAGGAAAGTTGATACTCACCATATAGTGGAGATGCTGAGTTGCAGATAGGCACAACAAAAAGACTCTCACAATTATAGCTTTTGGCCATTAAGACCTTCGTCAAGAACGCGCGCGCGCACACACACACACACACACACACACGACTGCAGTCTCGGGCATCTGAAGCCACACTGCGAGCAGCAGCACCAGTGCATGGAGTGGTGACTGGGTGGTGGTAAGGAGGAGGCTGGTGTGGGAAGGTGTAGGGATAGCATGATGGGGGTGGCAGACAGTGGAGTGTCACAGGTTAGACGGAGGGCAAGGGAGAGGTGGAGGGGCGGGGGGGGGGGGGGGGGGGAGGGGGAGGTTAGTAGCGGGAAAGGAGGGAAATAAAAAGACAGAGTGTGGTGGTGGAATGATGGCTGTTTAGTGCTGGAATGGGAACAGGGAAGGGGCTGGATGGGTGAGGAATGTGACTAACAGAGGTTGATGCCAGGAGGATTACGGGAACGCAGGATGTATTGCAGGGAAAGTTCCCACCTACGCAATTCAGAAAAGCTAGTATTGGTGGGAAGGATCCATACAGCATAGGCTGTGAAGCAGTCATTGAAATTAAGGATACCATGTTTGGCAGCGTGTTCAGCAACAGGGTGGTCCACTTGTTTCTTGGCCACAGTTTGTCGGTGGCCGTTCATGTGGGCAGACAGCTTGTTAGTTGTCTGCCAACATAGAAGGCAGCACAGTGGTTGCAGCTTAACTTGTAAATCACATGATTGGTTTCACAGGTAGCCCTGCCTTCGATGGGATAGCTGATGTTTGTGACTGGACTGGAGTAGGTGGTGGTGGGAGGATGTATGGGACAGGTCTTGCATCTATGTCTATTACAGGGGTATGAGCCATGAGGTACGGGATTGGGAGCTGGGGTTGTGTAAGGATGGACGAGTGTATTGTGTAGGTTCGGTAGACAGTGGAAAACCACTGTGGGAGGGGCGGGAAGGATAGTGAACAGGACATTTCTCATTTCAGAGCATGATGAGAGGTAATCAAAACCCTGGCAGAGAATGTAATTCAGTTGCTCCAGTCCTGGGTGGTACTGAGTTATGAGGGGAATGCTCCTCTGTGGCCACACAGTGGGAATTTGGGAGGTGGTGGGAGACTGGAAAGATAAGGCACGGGAGATTTGATTTTGTACAAGGACGGGAGGATAATTACGGTCAGTGAAGGCTTCAGTGAGCCCCTCGGTATATTTCAAGAGGGAATGCTTGTCACTGCAGATGTGATGACCATGGGTGACCAGGTTGTATAGAAGGGACTTCTTGGTGTGGAGCGGGTGGCAGCTGTCGAAGTGGAGGTATTGCTGGTGGTTAGGATGTTTGATATGGATGAAGTTAGTGATGTAGCCATATTTGAGGTGGAGGTCAACATCTAGGAAGGTAGCTTGTTGGGTTGAGTAGGACCAGGTGAAGGAAATGGGGGAGAGGTTGTTGAGGTTCTGGAGGAATGTGGATGGGTGTCCTCGCCTTCAATCCAGATAGCAAACATGTCATCGGTGAATCTAAACCAGGTGGGGGATTTAGGATTCTGGGTTTTTAGGAAGCATTCCTCTAGATGGCCCATGAATAGGTTGGCATAGCATGGCGCCATGCGCGTGCCCATAGCCGTACCTTGGATTTGTTTGTAGGTAACGCCTTCAAAGGAGAAGTAATTGTGGGTGAGGATATAGTTGGTCATGATGACTGGGAGGGAGGTTGTTGATCTGGAATCCATAGGGCATTGGGAAAGGTAGTGTTCAATAGCAGTAAAGCCATGGGCATTAGGAATGTTAGTGTACAGGGGGGTGGCATCAATAGTGTCGAATAGGGCACCGTATGGTAAAGGGTCAGGAACTGTGGAGAGTCGGCTTTTGTTCGATCCTAACCCTGTGCTGTTTTCCTTCGTTAGTATTTTCTTTTGTATTGCTATACTCAATGTCCATCCTCCTTTCTCTTCTTTCCAATATTTCTCTCGTCACCTTACAAACTGCACTGCACCTCTACTTATGAGCCGCACTGTATCAACCATCATGGCCCTGCACAACATATGGCTACAAGACCACGCTGATTGTTGGTGCAGCATCCCAACCTCTGCCCTGCCCTCTGTCTAACCTGCAGTAATTCACTGTCTGCCACCCCAACCATACTATCCCTCCCCATCCCCGCACCAACCTCCTCCCTACCCCCACCGCGTCACCACTCCCGTCATGCACCAGTGCTGCTGCTTGCAGTGTGGTTTCAGTTACATGAAACTGTAGTCGTGTGTGTGAGTTGTGTTTGCATGAGTGTGTGTGTGTGTGTGTGTGTGTGTGTGTGTGTGTGTGTGTATTGTTGACAAAGGTCTTAATGGCCAAAAGCTATAATTGTGAGATCTTTTTTATTGTGTCTATCTGCGACTCAGCATCTCTGCTATATGGTGAGTAGAAACTTTCCCTCTCATAGAAAGCTAAACATAAGTATTCTAGGTGTCATCTCCCAGAGAAAAAAATCTATATTGAAATCGCCATATACAATCACTTTCCAGTTATTTCTGTTTAGTCTCGCCAGTGGCCCCTGTAATTTCATAACAAAGTTTAAAACATTGCTTATTGGGGGCCTGTTTTGTCTGCATCCAAGTATTTTACTGGAGTACTGCACTCAAATAACTGCATTTGAATACAGTATTCACTGAAGTCTGTGACCAGAGACTTTCTTTCCCTTTGTGTAAATAGTGGCTCCCCTGTTCTCGTATTGTGCCTACAGTAATGAGATTCTAACTAGGTGTGTGTGTGTGTGTGTGTGTGTGTGTGTGTGTGTGTGTGTTCAATTTCTGTGACTTCCAAATTATGATGTGATGTGTTATGTATAGCACTGCATTTATGTGTTAAAGACAACACCTCATCAAGGACTTGTCATATTTCTGAAGGCTTAGAATCATAAAATTCAAATAGACTGGTGTGCCTGTGCTTACAGGCAGACACAGTTACAAATGACATCTTACACATCTCTGTATGAATATATGTTTAAAATATTATAAACCTAATCTGAGAAGCTGGAGAATTTCCCAGCTTATTGAGGTACACTATAATAATTCAGTATGTTTTTCAACCCACTGTCCAAGGGAACAACTGACCACAACCTTGATAGCATTCATTTTTCACTCAAGAAAATGCTAAATTATTTCTTGCTGCTGACCAGAAACTTGTTTGGTCATTACATATCAGACAGACAGAACAGAGATGTGTGAGAACTAATACCATGCTGTATGCCACTTTTGGCACATCAAGAGGCATGAAAAAAGTCCAACTTGCAATTACTCTGCACTGATATCTGACTTGTCCATATATTCCCTAGACTTTTTTGTGGGTCAGCTTGGTTTCCAATACCATTCAAGGAAGACTAGGTATATCATCACTACAAAACTTTACAAATGAAGACTGTGGCCCTAAGATCCACCATAACAAATTCTCTTCTTATAGAATGCAGTGAGATGTCACTTAATCTGTGGCATAAATATATCACACCTACATATGTAATGAAAGGCTTCCAATATACAAATGGTAGTATTCTACAAAAGAATTGAGACATAGCAAGATATTTTGCTTAATGAAAGTGGTTCCTTAGGTAGAAATTCATCCACCCACCCACCCACCCATCCATCCATCCATCCATCCATCCATCCCTCATATCTTGAAAGAGAATCTTCAGATGTGTGGAACGAGTCTAGGTATACATTAACAAAAGACAAGGAAATAGAGAAACCTAATTTGTATACTGTGTTAACAACAAACTGTCAGTATAGTGCTTAATGATATTCACACTTATGCCATCTAAATTTAGTTGATTAAGTTAGAAAGGAAATAGCTACTTCAAAAAGTTTGTCGTCTTCTAAATTATTCTATAGAGTTGTTGTTTATCAGGTATTAGTAGCTTAATATTTACTTTATTACAGAGTTATTTTACAAAGAAAATAGTTAGCTATATCTATAAATACTGGGTCCTGTTCCAGTCCATTACTGCTTGTCATGCAACTTTACAACAAACGCTACTAGTTACAATATAACTGTAGCTGAAGTCACAATAGCAGCTGAATTTAGGCTCGTTCTACGCACCTGATGCCATTCATTCTCTGACAGCCAGTTAGAATTTGCTAGTTTTCTCAGCACTCTGCTGTGTAATCATAGCCATTGTGAGCATTAGATGTGATTGTACAAAGTTATTAGGTGAATTTTTATTCCAGTTGTTGCGTGTTGTCGTGGTTGATGATGATGGTAAGTATACAGAAGTTAACGAAAGACATAATTTGTAGGCTGCATGCTTTCTTCGAACATAAAGCTTCTTTATGCCTGTACCATAACTCTCACTTGGAACCAGCAATGCTGCAATACCCCTGTGTGTCTCAACCTGTGTAGAGTGCCGTCATTCAGGAATCAGACTATAACAGATTTTATCAATCCCTGAGTGCAGATGTTCGGATAGTTTGTAGGAAGAGTGGCAGATAAGCTATATTTTTAATTTTCTTTTGTTAGATATTCCGAGTTTCTTGCTTTATTTTGAAATGGGACGTATGAGCTCATTTCTGTCTTAGGAGGGATATGTGGAAAATGTCTTCAGAGAAACAATGTTGACTGTCTTAGACCCATACTCTGAATTATTACATATAAATAAATTGATTAATAATAATAATAATAATAATAATCTTTCTTATGGTATCATGGAGCTGATACACCAGCTTGAAAATCAAAATGGAAAAGTTATTGTACTATAGATCAGGTCCCAATGTGGTATCATCGACAGTGAAAACGTGGATCCCCTAGTTATTTTGTCTGGATTGGTGACAAAATCCCAACATTTCACTTCCTTTACAGTAGTAAATACAGTCCAGGGCAAAGTGAGTAAATACAGTCCAGGGCAAAGTGGAACCAACTATTAAAACTGTGATTACCTATGACAAAAGGAGGGGGGATGGACTGAGAAGGAATATAACTGAAGAAAGGGAAACAATGCTGACAAAGGCAGGAAAGAGAGAGAGGGGGGGGGGAGAGAGAGAGAGAGAGAGAGAGAGAGAGAGAGAGAGAGAGAGTGTGTGTGTGTGTGTGTGTGTGTGTGGGGGGGGGGGGGGGGGAGATCGTTTGTACATGTATGAGAACACTGTAAACATTTAAAGGAAAGACACATCTCTCAATGAGGAACAAAAAAACAATTGAATTTGTTCTTCTGTAATTGTAAGTACATCAGACTAAAGGCTGACATTATGCTTGTGTTTACCAGCTTTCCCCCATCACCTGTGGAATGATAAGTAGTATAGTTCAGTTTTCATAATGTCAAGTTTCCCAGCTATAACAAAGGGAACTTCTGCCAGCATATTTACCATCTTCATTGGAGCTCTAACTTCAACCAACTGGTACGATGGCATGATAAAGACCTTCATCCGACCCCCCCCCCCCCCCCCCCTTCAATAGGTAGTCGCAGCATCACTACAACTCCACTTAACAATGCTGGAAGTTGTGAAATTAAGTACTGCATTTGGAGGCTATGTTTGGGGGGGGGGGGGGGAGGAGAAGAGGAAAAATAGTATATGTGTGCATGGGGAAGGATGGTAGGAGGCAAGGACTAGTGGAGGTTGAGGTGGGGTGGGGGGGGGGGGGGTTACATGAATGAGGATATATTGTATGGAGAGTTCCCAACTACATGAGTCAGAAAAACTGATGTTGGTGAGAAGAATTCATATCATACAAATTGTGATGCATTCATTGAAAGTCCCTTCACACTGCATTGGACTGCGTGCTTGGCAGTTGGATGGTCCAGCTCTATGTTATCCACAGTTTGCCAGTGGCAATTCATGTGGACAGACAACTTATTGCTGCCAGAATGAATTTTCACTCTGCAGCGGAGTGTATGTTGATTTGAAAGTTCTTGGCAGATTAACTGTGTGCTGGACTGGCACTTGAACCTAGGACCTACACCATGCCCATTTGGAATGCCGCGCGGTGTTTTATCTGAGTTGACAGAGCACATGGTTGTTTTCTCGGGTAATCTTGCACTTGATGGGATAGGAAATGCTGGTGACTGGGCTGGGGTAGGTAGTGGTGGGAGCATGTATAGGACAGCTCTTGGCTGTAAATGTGTTACAGGGATATGAGATTTGGGACAAGGGGCTGGAAAAAGAGGGTGTTATGGACAGACAAGGATATTGCATAGGCTGGGTGGGCAGCAGAATACTGTGGGTGGGGAAGATATTTCTCATTTCAGGATACAATGAGAGGTAGTCAAAATCCTGGCAGGAAACGTGATACTTTGCTCCGGTCCTTAGTTGTACTGAGTTCTGAGGGGGGTGGGGTACTATTTTTTGCCTGGTCAGTGAGTGTGTAGAGGATTGTGCTGCAGGTGACTGGGGAGACAAAGTGCAAGAGATCTGTTTCTGGACTCGGTACTGAGGGTAATTTTGGTGTGTGAAGTTCTCAATGAGACCTTCGGCATATTCGGAGGAGAGCTGCTTGTCACTGTTGATGCGACAATCACAGATGGCTAGAATGTATGGAAGGGACTTCTCGGTGTGGAGTGGGTGGCAGCTTTTGAAATGGAGGTTTTGTTGGTGATTGATAGTTTTGAAAGGGACAGAGGTACTGATGGAGCCATCTGTCAGGTGAAAGTCGACATTGAGGAAGGTCTCTTGTTGGGGTGGAGGAAGACCAGGTGAAATGAATTGGGGGAGACTGTATGGAAGCTGTGGAGAAATGTAGGTAGAGCGTTCTCACAATCAGTGTAGATCACAAAGATGTCATCAATAAATCTAAACCATGGTGATGGGATTGAGCTTCTGGGGGACTAGGAAGGACCCCTTCCTTAGATGACCCATGTGTGGATTGATACAAAATGCTACCATGAGGGTGCCCGTGGCAGTACGATGGATTTGTTTGCAAATGATACTTTCAAAGGAGAAGAAATTGTGGGTGAGCATATTAGTAAGGTGGTGTTCAGTGGCGCGCGTGTGTGTGTGTGTGTGTGTGTGTGTGTGTGTGTGTGTGTGTGTGTGTGTGTGTGTGCATGCCACCACGCTACAGTACCAGAGGCAGAGTATTCCAAATTACATAGTTAGGGTGGGTGTAAATAGGGAGACAAGTACTCAATGAATGCTCCAATCTTATATTCAAGATCTACTTACAAATGGAGCTTAAAAATATGCTGTCGATGGTGCTTGGGAAATGAGACACATTCGGGTCATGAAATTTGTCATGTACTCAGATTCTGCAATGGAAGTAATTAGTATATTTTTTTAAACAGAGAATCAATTTAGTCATCTAGGACCCCTTCTCCACCTATAATATCAATGGAAGGTGGTAATATACTGCTACATACTAGAACACGTGGCAGTTTGGAGCAGCAAACTGGCAACTGTGTAGGCTGAGGCATCCTGTACAGTACTGTCAGTGGAAAATTGTAATGTCTCTTTACACGCAGTGATCTACATTACTTCATAGTTTTCCCTTTTGGCAAGAGGAAAAGCCTGTAATGCATGTCCCAACTCCTACAAAAGGGCTGCAAAGGAAGACTTAGTTCCTCAGTCTGGCTTATAACTGCCAAGATTACTTAGTTTCACAGCTCTTTATATAACAACATTCAATGTCACACGATATTTGCTTTTTTAAAAATTTTATTATGTGATTCATTTGCAAGATAACTTGAGTGAATGCTAATTACCACATTACCAATCGCTTTTTGCTCAAATAAAATCTCTATCAGATACAACGGGTATTCAGAAAGTATGTTACACTGAAAAGTAAACACATATTGTAAAGGAAAAGAACATTTACTGTGAGCTTAAGTGAAAGCAGTGGATGTTTCTCCATAATTTCCAGCCTTGCTGAGAGAATAGCATATCAAGGGGATACTGTCTTCTGTATCTACATATCGCAGAATTTTGCCACCTGTAATAATAACGAAGTGGTAACAGATTGATGATATGTCTTTGTGTTGCTATTGTTAGTCACCTACTTTAATTAAATATAGAAATTATGCCAAATTTTTAGCCATAAATTGCAGTGTTTAGACCACCCCCATAGCCAAATGGTTAGTGTCACTGTCTTTGGTGCAGAAGGACCCAAGTTCAATTCTCCGTACCTCCTCAGATTTTTTTTCTGAGTTAGAGAAGTCAGGAACTGGGTTCACTCACCCTTGCAAGGCTAAATGGGGAGCTACTTGAATAAAGAAACAGTGGCATCATCAGGGTTAATCTACTGGCAGTAATGGCTGGAGGGATTGGTGACATGCTGATCATATGTCCCACCATTACAGACTGCTCTTTGTACTGCTTTAGAGACAGCAGTTGGCCAGTCAGAATAGGCCTAAGGTCTAATCCATGAGTGGTGTTTTGTTTATTGTGGTGTCCTCAAATAATGAAATGAGATTATTGCAGCATCTCAAATTACTGCAACTGCAACATCTCAAATTACTGCAAAAGTTATTGCACCATCTTAAAAGTTTTAAAGCAGGAAACTATCATTATTTTTGCATACTCAGCTTGAAAAAAATGATGCTGATAGTGGTTGATGATTGTGATTATTCATCATTCTTTTTCACAGAGAAAGTCCTGGATTTTCTTTTTTCAGTTTTATGTATGGTATATGACATGGAAAAGGATTTATACATTTCAGATAAGTTTTTACATCCAAGTTTTGTAATTTCCTCATTTTTTAAAAATAATTTTCACTTAAAACACGACAACAGTCTGCTACCCATTTTTAACAATTGCCTTATCGCAACCACGTAACAACTGAAGTGATTTGGCCACACTTTCCCTTGTATGAAATTTTCACAATAGCTTGTGCTTTAATATTATTACAACTGCTATGTTTTATTTGAATTACCATGAAAAGAGGTTCATATAGTTAATTTCACATTTGAAATCAAGGCCATGAAAAATGTAAATATCCAGAATGAGATTTTCACTCTGCAGCGGAGTGTGTGCTGATATGAAACTCCCTGGCAGATTAAAACTGTGTGCTGGACCAAGACTCGAAATCAGGACCTTTGCCTTTCACAGGCAAGTACTCCGGTACACAGTTTTAATCTGCCAGGAAGTTTCATATCAGCGCACACTCCGCTGCAGAGTGAAAATCTTATTCTGGAAACAGCCCCTAGGCTGTGGCTAAGCCATGTCTCCGCAATATCCTTTTTTTCAGGAGTGCTAGTTGGGTCATGAATCATGCTTGGGTTGCTCAGATGGTTGAGCACTTGCCCGTGAAAAGCAAAGGTCCTGAGTTCGAGTCTCGGTGCAGCACACAGTTTTAATCTGCCAGGAAGTTTCAAATGTAAATTTGTTTTCAAATAATAGTTCTGTCAGTTTCCTGTGCTAGATTTGATCAAATAAATCTCTTTAACAGTTACTGTTGAAGTATTTAGCTTGTCATTAGAAGTAATTTGGTATTCCAATTTACTTCAATATTTCTGACATAAAACTAAATAAAGTTTTATCGTCTTATACAAAGAAAAGCATTTCAAGTAGTACTGAGTACTTGGAGTGTGGTAACTGTATGTTTTGAATGATTATTATAATATTTCATTTTGTAAGAGTTGAACAAAATTTCTATGAAAGATTTTCTATTGTAAATTATGTATTATTTCAAATATAATTATATAATGTAATTGTAAGGTGAAGGTCAAGCCATGACCATAAATATATAAATGCATAATAAAAAACCATTGTGTATCGTGTATAGTGGGCAAGGTGTATTGTATACTGCAATAAATGAACTTTGGCCTCTATCAGAAAGAGAAGTTCTATTTTGTACGTAATATTTCAACAAATGACTTATTCATATTCTTCACATTCTGTTAGCAGTGAACTTGTATGTGCTAACCTACACACTTCTCAGAGATCATACCAGTGGTTAACTTTATGAGATGTTCATTGTTATGCCACAGGTATGAAAACTCAGATGTGGACCAGGTGTCAGTAAGCCTTGGAACATCCACGATACGTTCTGTATGTAAGACTATTCACACAAGAATGTCTCCAACACATTGGGTTCCCAACTTTGTCTCTCATAGAACTGAAATTTTTATATGCTAAATTATGTTTTTATGTGTTCTACAAAACTTATTTCAGGTGATTGATTTCTTTTGTTTTCAGATTCTGGTTTTGTAATGCTACAGGGTACAACTTATTGGACAGATTTGTTTGTGAGACACTTCTTATTTCAAACAGAACATTGTATTGATTGTGATGATCTGCTGTTCTTTGTCAGAAAACGTCATGTAAAAGGTTCATCGCGATATCTTCCAAAATTTGAGGTGAGTGCATCTCGTAACAATTGACCATTCTACAGTAAATTGTGTATATGTTTCCATAAGCTGAATTATACTACTGTTTTATGTTTGAAGTGGTTTAAAGTTGGCTATATTTGTTTCTTGAAGCTAACTGTTAATAAATTAATGGTTTGATTCCCTCTTTTTGTCAAGAATCAGTGCTTACAGCAAGCTTTTTTAATAAAATGAATATATATCTTACCAAACAAAAGCGCTGGCAGGTCGATAGACACACAAACAAACACAAACATACACACAAAATTCAAGCTTTCGCAACAAACTGTTGCCTCATCAGGAAAGAGGGAAGGAGAGGGAAAGACGAAAGGATGTGGGTTTTAAGGGAGAGGGTAAGGAGTCATTCCAATCCCAGGAGCGGAAAGACTTACCTTAGGGGGGAAAAAGGATGGGTATACACTCGCGCGCGCACACACACACACACATATCCATCCACACATATACAGACACAAGCAGACATGTACAGGTATGAAAACTCAGATGTGGACCAGGTGCCAGTAAGCCTTGGAACATCCATGATACGTACTGTATGTAAGACTATACACACAAGAATGTCTCCGACACATTGGGTTCCCAACTTTGTCTCTCATAGAACTGTATATGTGTGCTCTTGGGTAAATCAGAAATTAAAGCTGATGAATGCACTCACAGAGCTCCGAATTGAATGGTAATAAAGAATGCTTATTTTTATTTGATTTGTTTATATTTTTTATTCCAATGCTGTTTTATTCTGCTTATTTTGTCATCTTCTGCTTTAAAATTCATTGGTAAAGACCAAGAAAATCAAAAAATAATGTTTATTTACATGTTGCACATGATGCAAATACTGATGAAAGTGCAGATTGAAATACAGTAGAGCGTCGATTATCTGAAGTAATTGGAGGACTTGGGTGTTCGGAAAACTGGTTTGTTCAGATAATCGAACTGTACACGTTTATTTGCCAAAAAGAAGTACTGTACAGTAAATTTATTCATAAAAACAGGGATCTCTTTTAGTATTACAAAGTAACATACAAAGGCAACTTCAGTAGGAATATATAGTATGTGGCACAGTTTATTAAACAAAAATATAGACATATTACATACGCATTTTGCATGAACAATACACACAGTATACAAAATTAATGTTTAAAAAAATTTGCGATGCTCGTCTTTTGTTTTTTTATATCCGTAATTGTCGACTTCCCCACCTTGTACTCATTGGATAAAGTGGTTGCAGATTCACCTTTTAAAAATCTCGTACTTGTCCCTCATAGAACGGACAACACGTTTACATTTAAGCATTTTGTATCGTCAAGTTCACTTCTTCACGCAGCAGCGCACAAGTGGTCGTAACAGAGAACAGAAGGTGACTGTTTGCACTGTGAGAAGCTCTTCTTGGGGGTGCGCAATCCTTCAAACTGCGCGGAGCGGCACACCTCAACTCTAAGCTGGCGAGCTGTTGCTGTGAACAGCTTTGATACTGCCAGTGCCAAGCTGACAGAAGTGTGCTGATTGTTGAAACACAGCGACTGGCGGCTTGGCCGGTCAGCAGTGCCTTGTGAAGCCCCCATTAGAAGCAATGTTCCGCCAGCACAGTGCTGTGACTACTGTGGGACACTTGGTTTGGGAGTGAGGGGGATGATGGACGGTAGGGTGGGAGAGTAACAGGTGCGAGCGAGTACACAGTTCGGTTAAGCATTCGTTTGGTTGACCGACGTTCGGATAATCGCCGCCCTACTGTACTATACTTTTAACACCAAGAAGTAGTAGGAATTAATAGTGGTGAAACCTTGGGTAATGTTCATACTTTTACATGTGTCTATCAACAGTATGAATGTTTTGCCTCCTGGAGATAAGCATTGGCCTGTAATTCACTCTCATAAATCTGTGTTGTAGTGGCAGTTAAGGCAGTGTTTGCTTCACACAGTGACTGTTACCATTGAGCTAGCTATCCACTCGTGTATTCATCACTCTCTGTGCCATAGTAATGGCTTAGATAGATAGTTTGCGATACAAAATAGAAATTAGTTGTAGCTGCTATGTGGGATAACCTTCTTGAAGTTAAAAATTAACCTGCAGTAAGGATATTTAGAATGTTTGACTAAACAATGGAAAATCTAGGATTGAATAATGATGGTATTATGAATACGATAGTTGCTACTCAACATGTAGCAGTGATCCCTAGTTGTAGATAGGCACAATAAAAAGACTGTCGAACAAAACTTTTGGCGAAACAGGCCTTCATCAGAATTGGACAACATGCATACATACACTCATGCAAGCGCAACCCGCACAGTTGCGTGCGTGCATGTGTGTGTGTGTGTGTGTGTGTGTGTGTGTGTGTGTGGTGTCTAATTCTGATGAAGGCCTGTTTGGCCAAAAGTTTTGTCTACCAGTCTTTTTGTTGTGTCTATCTGCAATTCAGCACCTCTACTGTATGGTGAGTAGTAGTTATCCATTTCAGAATATTTGACTGGAATGACAATAAAATATCAAGTGAATTAGGAGGGTAATTCAGTACCTCCCTGGGCAGTAAGTTTACCATCATAATATTACTGAATATTTTCTGTGATGTTGTCAAGTCATAATGGTACTAGCAGCAAGAATAGTATTATGATCCACAGACTGAGTTTCTTGAGGGGAGTGGTTATTACATTGGACTCAACATTCGAGAGGACGATTATTCAAACTTGCATTCGGCCATCCAGATTTAGATTTTCAATGATTCCCCCAAACTGCTCCAGGCAAATGCGGGATGGTCCCATTCAAAGGGCACAGGATGTTGACAATATGTTAAACCCTGATCTTCCTCCCTTCCTTTCTTTTTCTTGAGGGGGTCAAAACTGTTCCACACTTGAGCACAACCTGCATTGTTTTTGAGACTTTGAGCTGCCAGGATGACAGAGAACCAAAGTACCAACAGGAATAGACTGGACCGCGCCACTGCGCATGCGGCCACAGATACACAAGGTACCAGATACATTAATCGGTGCCAAAGACGTATGGCATATGAATGGAAATAGATCTATGGCTGCACAGTCGATCCACACAGTGATATTGATGTATCACTGCAAGCTGCACAGTCACAATGTCTTTGTGATTTTATTACAGAAATTGCCAGATTCCAAGATTTGTCCAAGCTGAAGTCGCTATCTCTATTAATTAAATTCATCGCCAAGCGAATTTCAACTGTTTCCTTCACTACTGAGTACCAGAAAGATGAAGTCGAGGCAAAAATTTCAACGTTATCATACACCATAGAGTGCCCAGTGTCAATACAGTGCTCGGACACCACAGATTTATTAGGTTCTAAGAGCTGGGTGTACATGTGGTGCTCTGTGCATCTCTCCTGGATAGTACGTGTCGTCTGTCCGATGTATGAACAGCCACACTCACAGGGGATCTTGTAAATCCCAGGCTTCCGAAGCATCAAATCATCCTTAACGAAACCCAGGAGTGCTGCTGTCTTTGGTGGAGGGCGAAAAATCACTTTCCCTTCATGCTTACTGAAGATCCGTCCTATTGTCGATGATAGGCTTCCCACGTATGGCTGAAAAGCCATCAATTTAAAACTTTCCTTGCCTTCTTCTGATTTTCTTATACCCACAGTTGATTTCATTTGTAGCGCTTCATGTATCTGCTGTTGTGAGTACCTGTTGGCTTCAAAAACTCTCCTCAGGTGTAAAAGCTCGTCCTCCAGACTGCTCTCATCAGCAATGACATGTGCTCTGTCTACTAGAGTTCTGAGTACACTAATCGTCTGTGAAGGATGATGGCAGCTATGTGCACGTAGATATAAATCTGTATGGGTCGGTTTTCAATCAACCGTGTGTCCCAAGGTGCCATCATCTTTACGCCATACCAGCACATCCTAAAATGGAAGGCAACAGACTGACAGTGTCACCATGAGTAGTCCTTTGTCACCTTTGGTGGCCAAATTTTTTATGGAGGACTTCGAGGACAAGGCAAGCTTGAAGCACCCAGTGTTTTGGAGGTATGTTGACGAGGTATGGTGAAGACGAGTTAAAAGGATTTTTAGATTATCTGAACTTCATCCACAGACACATTCAGTTCACGATGAAAATTGAAAATGATGGATACCATTAGAGATGCTAGCAATCATGGGAGATTTCTCACAATGTCTACATCTACTGAGCACAAACGCACTGAGGCTAAGGATGCCAGGACTCGTGTAGCTGCATCTTGGTTCCTTGTGGTATCGCATACTGGAGGAGGTCAGTCCTTTGCTGTGGTTAATCCATTTATTATTTATAAAAATGTTGATGCAGTTGCCAGCTTTGTGACATCCTGTTCTCGTTTACGCAGTGGCACTTTGCTTTTGGAGACTAATTGTGATTCTCAGGCATAACAGCTGCTTGCAGCACTCCTCCATGGCTATCCTGTTTGTATAGATGCCCATTGAATGTTGAATTCTTCGCATGGTGTTACTTACACAGGTGCTCGATGGTCCAAACTAAGCTGTCTGATGGGGGCGTCACTGCAATACATTGGGTGATGAAAAAGGTTGATGCATCCTTTGTGTTTACAGGCACTCTTTTTCTCACATTTGATTGTGTAATGCTTCCATCAAAGATCAAAGGAGGCTATGGAAGTCATCATGGTCCCACTGTACATTCCAGACCTGATTCACTGCTACCACTCTCAACATTACAAACGCACTCTAATGTCCAGTTGAAACACAGCCAAATGTGTTACTTATGGTAGGGATGCTAATAAGGGCAATTGCCCATGTCTTTCTCCCCAGTGTACCAATTGCAGTGGTGACCATGCAGCATCATCCCGAGAACGCCCCATGTATCTTGATGAGTGCACCATCCAGATCTGGGTGAAGGAAGAAGTGCCTTGCCTTGTCACTCATCAGTTGTTGGCTATTCAGAAGCCCTGCATTTTACCATATGGCACTTATAGTACTGTTCTCACTACACCTCACTCCATGAAGAACATGGCCATGCAGACTTGCTATGTCAAATTCAGCACTGCGGTTGTACAATTGCCCAGTGTCACAGTAGCATTCCCGTCTTCTCCTCCTCCAGCTGTGCAACAAGCCACCAAATTTTCACCTTGGATGGTGAAATCATCTGCTACACAAGCGACAGGCTGGAATGAACAGAAGGAATACTCCTGCAAAGACTAAAATTTCTGCAGCCAATAAATACCTGAGCCTTCGCTTCCCAACCTGAGAAGCTACAAGAAGGGAAACAAAGGCAAATGGTCTTCTCCACTGACTGGGAAATCCTCGTCAACGGTGTCGCTGCATGATATCCTCACTCGACTGATCTCCATTTCGACGGTGTGCACTACCTACCATTTTTCTGCCCTGGAATCCACAGGCCTAGCCAGAGGCAATGCCGATGTCTCTGTAGATCTCATGGACTAGGTTCCTCCAGCCTTTGCACTGTGTGGCAGTGAGTCTTCGAAGAATAGCACTAGGCAGCCGCCGAGGTGACAGCTCTTCATTTTTTCCCTCTGCCCTTTTCCCCGTTGTGACTCGCCTCCAATGCAACAAAAAGGAGAAATTATGGCTGCTCTTGGAATTGCAGTTTCCACTTGTTTTCTGCCTCCAGGGAACAAAATTGCACCCTGCACCCTTGAGACGGCTTTGACCTCCTGCATTACTAACCCCCCCCCCCCCCCCCCCCTCCTCGCCCCCACAAGGACAGCCTTCCATCTCATTGGGGGGGGGGTCATGTTGTTCATCTGGATCATAGTCAAACCATCTCGCAGAACACCTTACTACAAGCTGTTGCAGCCTGCATTTTCGTTCCTAATTCGCCTTTCCTCTTTATACCATCTACAGCCTATGTCATTCGGTGTCACCAAGGTGGACATCCTGCAACTTAATGGGCAACTCCCTCACCCCTTTTTTCTGCTTAGTGACTTTAATGCACGCTACCCTGTTTTGGGCTCTTCATGAAGCTGTCCCAGAGGTACCGTCTTGGCCGACCTTCTCAATCAACTCAACCTCATCTGCCATAACACTGGAGCACCCATGTTCCTTTCAGACCCCTATTCATATTTGGACCTCTCATTCTGCACTGTCCAGCTTGCCTGTCATCTCAAGTGGTCCGTTCTCTCTGACACGTACTCAAGCGAGCATGTTCTGTGTGTAAACTATTTGCTGACTCCTACCCCACCTACGTGTAAACCAAATTGGCAGCTTTTAAAGGCCGACTGGAGGCATTACTCCTCCCTGGTGACCTTTGGTGAACATTATTTCCCCAGTTGTGACCACCAGGTTGAATACCTTACAAACACTATCTTTATTGCCGCAAAATGTTCCATTCCTCGCACTTCATCTTCACAATCCGCACATGGAGATGTGCTCTCCATGTTTTTCATCATCCTATGATGGAGAACTGCATTCATTATGAACAGTTGCATGCACAGCATTGTTGCTTTCTTCGGGATAGCAAGAGAGCTAGTTGGATTTAATTTACTAGTCCTTTTAACAGTTCCACTCCCTCTTCCATCGTGTGGATCAATTTTCGATGACTCTCTGGGGCCAAGGTCCAGTCCCCAATTTCCAGCCTGACCATAGCAAATGATGTCACTGTGAACGCCATTGCTATCTCCAACGCCTTGGGCCATCTATTTTGCGGAGATTTAGAGCTCCTCCCACTATCACCCAGCCTTCCTCCATCGAAAACGAGTGGAGGATGCTCGGTAATACCCTTCTCCTCTTAGAATCGTGAATGCTAGAATGCTGCCTTTGCTATGCGGGAACTAGATCATGCTCTCACTTCAACCTGATCTTTTGCTCCAGGGTCAGATGATGTTCATATTCATATGTTGCAGCACCTTTCTCTTGCGGGCAAGCACTTTCTCCTTTGTACATACAATCACATCTGGGCAAATGGCACATTTCCAAGATTCTGGCATGAAAGCACTGGCACTTCCATACCTAAACCCAATAAGGACAAACACTTTTTTTCTAGCTACCGTCCCATTTCTTTCACCAGCTGTGTTTGCAAATGTGATAGAACATATGATTCATGCTTGGCTAGTATGGTGGCTCAAGTCTCACAATTCACTAACCACTCCACAGTGCACTGTTATGCAGTTGACCACCTTGTCACTTTGTCAACCCATGTCATTAACAGTTTTATGCGGAAATACCAGACTAAGGTCTTTTTTTTTTTTTTTTTACTTGAAAAAAGCCTACTAGAGGAGTGGTATCCTCTGTACTCTTTACATATGGTGTCTCTGAGACAGCCTTTCTGTTTCCTTCAGGAATTTTTAAAAGACAGGGTTTTCTAGATACGTTTGGGTTCTGTCTTGTTGGACAACTTTATGCAGGAAAACGGGGTGCCTCAGGGCTCTGTCCTGAGCATCGTTCTTTTTGCTATCGCCATTAACTCTATTATAGCCTGCTTCCCACGAGACATCTCCAGCTCCCAGTTTGTTGATGATTTTGCAATCTATTGCAGTTCTCAACAGACTTTTCTCCTTGTGCGGTGTCTTTGGTGATCTGTGGAACATCTTTAATCGTGGAGCATCGACAGTGGCTTTCACTTTTTCACTAACAAAACAGTTTATGTGAATTTCTGGCAGCGCAATGGGTTTCTTCCACCATCTTTGCCTTGCTCTTTTGTTTGATGAAACTATGAAATTCCTGGGGCTCATGTTTGATAGGAAACTTTCTTGGTCCTCCCACATGTCTTACCTGGCAACCTAATATACCTTGTCCCTCAGTGCCCTCTGCGTAATCAGCAGTACTTACTGGGGAGCGGATTGGACCACCCTCCTCAGTTTGTACCGATCCCCTGCCCTTTTGAAACTAGAGTATGGGTGTTTCGTTTATGCATCTGCATGTTCATCCATCTTATCCCATCTAAATAGAATCCACCATTGTGGCATCCTTTTGTCCACTGATGTCTTTTACACTATCCCAGTTGAGAGCCTGTAGGCAGTAGCTGCTGAACTACCGCTGGCGTACCAAAGTGATGTTCACATGAGTGGCTTCATACGGCAGCCCATGTCCACATTGGACTTCATTCACTTCCTAAGGACACTACTCCAGATTCTATCTATCACTGTAAGTTTCTAGACCTTCACATGGAACTTAGCAATAGTTCCTTTGTGTGCACTGATGGCTCTCGAAATGACCGTGGTGTCGGGTGTGCCTTCATCATTGGCGCCAACCAGTTTCAGTATCAGCTTCTGGAATGCTGCTCAATATTTACAGCAGAGCTTTTTGCCCTATATCAGCCCATGTAATACATCCGGCGACACATGCTTTCCATTGTGTCATCTGCTCTGATTCTGTCATTGCCCTTCAGAGCCTCTGTGTGTTGCATACAGTCCATCCCTTAGTGCAACGGGCCCAAGAAAGCTTCCATTTGCTCACTGCCACTGTGATGTTTATGTAGGTCCCAGGTCACATCTATCTGACGGGAAACAAGGCTGCTGACGCTGTTGCCAAAGCTGCAATCCTCCTACCTCGGCTTGCTAGTTCTTCAATTCCTTCCAATGATCTCTATGTTGCTGTCTGTCAATAGGTTGTGTCACTTTGGTTTCACCACTGTCTTCCCTTCATGGGAACAAGCTCTGGGGAATTGAATCTCTCCTACCTGCTTGGCCGACCTCCTCTTGGTTCTCTCGCCGTGAGGAGAGCATTTTAGCTGGGCTGTGTATTGGGTGCTATCGTTTTAGCCATAACCATTTGTTAAGTGGACACCCCCCTCCTCCCCCCACATTTTGTGCTCATTGATGGTTTGCCGTTTCCTGATGTTCTTTTTTTAATCACTTATGTTCTAATGTATATTTGCCATCTGAGTTAGTGAACGACGTGCTGACTGTTGACAGCATTTTACTTTTTATCCATTGTAGCAATATGGTGAAGGACATCTAATCTATACTTCAGGACTTCTGTTGTCTCTATGGCATATTTTGTGGATCTTCCTCCAAGAGGAAGTCCTTGCTTTTAGCTGTATTTCTTTCCGTCAGTTGGGCTTAATGTGTAGTCGCTTTTAACTTTTTTTTGTCTTTGTGTTCTAAGGTTATTACATGGGCACATATGACCTTAGTTATTTTAGCACCCTAAAACAAAATAAAACAAAACAATCAGAGAGGTTTTGTCAGATTTGTCCTAATGACCATTTTCTAGTGCATGCTCAGTGAAAGTGGGTGATAAAACCCACATCTCTTCTTTTCTGCATTGTTCTACAGTGTACGTTGTTTGTTGTTGTGCTCACAAGATATTTTGCGGGCATCAGTTGTTCTGACACTTGCTGCATCCTTAACTTGTCTCAGTATTGCCAGATTTGTAACAGAGGCCTGAAGAGTGATTTAAGCAGAAAGATATCTCGCCCAACACGGAACCACAGAACGGTAAAACAGCAAATTTTTTTTCCTGCTCCTCATCATTGGTATAATTGCAATTCTTACTTGGAATCACTTCATTTATTTGGTGATTGTTCTAGCTATTGTCAAAAAATAAAAATATACTACATATATTCTCAGTAGCGACTTATACAACACATGCATTTATGTAACCTCGTGCACCATTTAATGTTGTGGGCTCAAAATTGCCTTGCTAGATACAAAAAAACAAAGCACAAAATCAAGAAGCAGAAACACATAAAAATGCAATCACATTAATTTAACATATAAAAACACTGCAAGTCTGATGAAATGAATTTTACAGAAGCTGTGAAGTGGAAGTGGGTGAGAGTTATGAGGGGGAAGCAAATAGTTTTCTAGGTAATACAACTTTATTACAAAACAAAATTGAACTATAACTGGAGTTGAGTTATGCACAAAACAACAACAATAATAATAAAAAATAAAACTGCTCAAAGGGTAAAATTCAGGCAAGAAAACAAACAAAAGTTATGTATTCTGTAACTGCAACAGGAAATATGACCCAAAGGCACTACTAAATGCAGTAAGTGAACCAAAGTACATAATCATTACACATTCAGCACTGCTGGGTTGCAAATTCAGCCAGTGCAGTGTAAACTTTGATAGAGGAGAGGACTGTCAACTAAGTAAGAGTGTTCCACTTGGGAAATCTTAAGCAGAGGGCATGCAGCACAAGGCACAGACACTGCCCGTGCACATCAGCCACAAGAATTTTGCTGGCACCAGGAACGAAACTAACCAGAATACTCCCCTTGGAACTCCTCTTTGCAGTTGGCATTAGTATCTCTGTCTTGTTGCACATTTGTCCTCCCACCAAGTTGTTGGTTACCAAGTGTCTTCCTCGTGCCACTAGCTGGGTGTCCATCTCACTCCTTCCACTGCCTCCAGTAAGACTTCACCATATAACTCTGGTCACTTTCTCCTGTACACTGGTGGCACTAACTGTGGCCTCCTTTGATATTTCCAGCACTCTCCCATCTGTAGTGAGAAGACTCCCTATTGGTTGGGCACCAACTGCTGAATGGGATGGGACTTATGCTGTGCTACAATTATCACAACACAATCTCACTTGCTGAAACTAATTGCAACCCTCCCATCCCACCCCACCCCACCCCCACCCACGTGCCCGCCCCAGCACGTGCATTGCAGTTTGGATTGTGTGTGGAACCTTAGACCATTTTCTACATCATCCAAACTATAGGCAGGTTTGAACTAGGAAATATGAGCTCAACATTCCCTTGCTGTTTCCCTTGCAGTTTCCTTCAAAACAACTATCAGTGGCTTTATAAACCTAAGGATTCGATAAGGCTTGTGAAACTGTGGTAAGAGCTTCACCAACAACTTCATCCCAACTGTACTCAACCTGATAAAATTTCTCAGAGAAACTCGATCTCCTAACCTGAATCTATCAGGTTGTCTTCTCTTATTATGTGCTTAGATTCCTGCCCACAGTCTGCTTGAATGTTTTCCCTGGCCTGATGCGACTTTCCCTAATCTTTCCAGAAGATACGTAATTGAGTAGCATATCGGCGATAGACCATAAATTAGATAGGACTGAATTTGACTGAAAGTCAAACATAAGCACTGCTGCAGTGACCTGATGTGCCTCATGTTTCACTGTGTTGAAGGTACGCATCGACCACTACATTGCCCAATCCCTACAAGTATATTCTTGGCAGAGAAACACAATTATCACAGTATGAAGGTTTTGATTGACCTCTCTGTGAAGGAGTGATTCGGATAATACAGGATTGTGTTAAAGTGCCTCACTCCTGACCCAACACAGTCTAGAAGTGAACATGCTAGTGAAGTCAAATATCAAAATCTGGCATGGACCAAAGGTACTAAACAACAAATGGCTGCCAGCACTATAGCTGCATGGATGGGAAACAGCCAAGAAAACCTTTAAAAGGCATCCAAGCAAACAAATATATAATTATTTCCAAAACATGAGTGAGGAAACAGACCCACAAAATCAATATACCGGGTGATCCAAAAGTCAGTATAAATTTGAAAACTTAATAAACCACGGAATAATGTAGATAGAGAGGTAAAAATTGACACACATGCTTGGAATGACATGAGGTTTTATTAGAACCACCCCATATTGCTAGACACTTGAAAGATCTCTTGCGCACGTCATTTGGTGATCGTGTGCTCAGCCGCCACTTTCGTCATGCTTGGCTTCTCATGTCCCCAGACCTTAGTCCATGCGATTATTGGCTTTGGGGTTACCTGAAGTCGCAAGTGTATCATGATCTACCGACACCTCTAGGGATGCTGAAAGACAACATCCAATGCCAATGCCTCACCATAACTCCGGACATGCTTTACAGTGCTGTTCACAACATTATTCCTCGACTACAGCTATTGTTGAGGAATGATGGTGGACATATTGAGCATTTCCTGTAAAGAACATCATCTTTGCTTTGTCTTACTTTGTTATGCTAAATATTGCTATTCTGATCAGATGAAGTGCCATCTGTTGGAAATTTTTTGAACTTTGTATTTTTTTTTTTTTGGTTCTAATAAAACCCCATGTCATTCCAAGCATGTATGTCAATTTGTACCTCTCTATCTACATTATTCCGTGATTTATTAAATTTTCAAATTTATACAGACTTTTTGATCACCTGGTATATCTTTTTCAATTGCTGCTCTGCTGGTGTGTGCTAGCAGTAAAAGATCTAAAATTCTATGTCATCGCTCTTATGTCAGAACCCAGACATTTCCAGCTAAACTCCTCATGAATATTAGCATGGGTTTTATGTACCACCCCCCCCCCCCTCCCCCCGCCCCTCCCCAACTCCCCAAATCCCCAAGTATTCGTGCATAAAAGAGTGATGAAATGATGAAATTAGGCAGAAAGTGTTGGAATAATCTTGGCGGAAACTACAATCATAGGGTGGTGATCATTCCAGGCCTTACAATACAAAACCCCATCCTTCAACAAATACAGCTTAACTTTTTCACCTCTGGCCAACTTCTCTCTTATTTGTCTGCATATCAACATGCGTCCAATATCTATTGACAGCCTTAAGCAGAGCTTGATGCTCCCTTGAAATCAGATTTAATTATATAAGAAGTCAGGAGCAGGTCTGTCATTCTCTCAGTTCCGTCTCTTGCAGCATCATTGTGAAAAATTCTACTTGGGCCATCTGCTGTGACATTGTATGTGCCCCTTACAAGCTTGACTTGAGATTGGAGTGCAGAAATCCAAGTAGCCCATCTTGCTAGTACATCTAGGACAGACCAAAACCCAACTCAACATCTGATTATCGATTTCAAGCTGGAATGGCCTGTGCTCTTGGTAAAAATGGAACATACCAAAACCAAATAACATGGCTGGTACTTCCAACTTTATTTCAGGTTGTGACAGCACACAGGACACGTAGGATACAGGTCACGTACCATCTTGGATTTTTGCAGTAGGACAACTGCAGTGCCAGCCAAGAAGACATTGTCTGGACAGTTAATTGCTTAAAATCTGGGATCACCAGCCCTAGGGCAAATGCCAAAGTTTGCTCAAGCCCTTCGAAAGTAGCTCGCTGAGACTCCTGTTCCCCACTAAAACTTGCACCCCTTTTTTCCCAGTTTGTTCAGATGCCTGGCTTGCTGAGCAAAATTGAGACTAAATTTTCTAAAAAATTTAACCACGTCAATGAAACTTTCCACTTCCTTAGGATTTCTTGGCAGTAGAAATTTCATTATTGCCTGAGTTCCACTTGTGGTCAACCCCAATTCACGTGGCAATGCTACATGCTCCAGCAATGCCTTCTCCAGAAATTCAAGCTTAATTAACTATGTCATGTTTAACTACTAAACCTCCTCCCCTTAATTAAGTAAACAATTCCCTCAGATGATGTAAATGCTGCTCCCAATTGAGGCCTAAAATAACTAAACCATCTAGGTAGTGGTACACATACTTTAATTTGATATCCAAAAATAGAGTCACACATTTGGGATAAAATGGCAGCTCAAGTCATGAGGCCGAAGAGTACTTTTACTGTATGACTTGTATTTGTGCACAACTAGTTTCAACCTTCTAGGCCATTCTCAAGAGATTTTGTGGCGCTGCAGTGGAAAACTATGCTTTACGTTTTGAAATTTCAGTGTCTTTAAATTTGTGTTTCCTATTCATTTTGGTTTACAAATGCTGCCTTGTTGGATTGACAGCTTGACATTTACAAAGGTATTAATTAAACTAAAAAAAAAATTCCAGTCAGTAGTAAATGCAGTGGTTTGTTAGAACCCTCGTACAGTGGAATCTGACAGTAAGCTTGGTTGAGATGCAAGGCAGTAATAACCTGCACACCTACAAACTATACAAAACAGGTGTGCATATAAGGCAATGGAATCACCCTAATGACCACCTTTGTACTTAGTCCTGATAATCCCCACCACCAGCCTTGATTGTCAGAAGTGTTTGGCACTGAGAAAATGGAAACGGAATAGGGTAATTTGGAGGGGTGAATCACATCCTGTTCCAACACTTCTCCTATCAGACTCTTCAATTCTTTTATATATGGAGGGGATGAAGGGTAAGGTGGTTTTCTTGTTGAAATGGTACCCAAAAGCTCAATCTTACACAGGGTGGGGCAAATAAAAGTGGCCCAGATCAGATGAGTGGATGTGATTGGATGTGAATGTATACCTTCATGGCAGTATTAACGGAGGAGGAAAAACCTACAGTTACTTCTAACACTTCCAACAAGGTGAAGCAACTGACCATACAGCCAGCCGAACCTTGTAGCACATTTACACAATCTTCATGCCTAACAAAGTTGTTAGCAGAGGTCAGTCTGGTCACAGCCCTAGCTAGCCACTCAGGTCACCTGATCTGTCAGTGCATGCTTATTTGTGTGGGCAGGCCTCAAGTCTAAGTTGTAGCACAACCACCCTCATGGTCTCCAAGAACTGCAGCAGAACATTTTGAATGAGACCAACAGTCCAGCTTTGACCTGCCTTCAGCAGCTTGCTGATCAGCACACGAAAGTCCAAAGAGATGAATGGTGGTCACTTTCAACATCTGCTATAGTCGGATTAGTACTGTATTTCCTTTCCTCTGCTGAGTTTCTTTGTACCCTGGAACTCTCCACTTGCGGGTCCGGGGGTTAGAATAGACCCGCGGTATTCCTGCCTGTCATAAGAGGCAACTAAAAGGAGTCTCCAGTGTTTCAGCTTTTCTATGGTGGTCCCCTCTCGGGTTTGACCTCCACCTTTTCCAAAATTCTGTTGATATTGCGTACCAATTGGGGGAGGATGCCTTATGTGGTGTTTTTGGTTTGTAAATCATGCACCACGATCTTGCATGCTACTTATTGTCGTGTAGCGGGCTTTGCATCCAACGTCTTATGAGTTGCCTACTTCTCGTCTCCTGCGCCATCCCATCCTTCGTGCCCATGATAGTTCTGGACCATTTTGGCACCCAAAATCGAGTGCGGTAGCCAGTCCATCGTGGTGGGGTTGTCATAAACCCTCTTGGAGGCAACCCCCTGACAACACAGGGATCACAATGCTGATGCCAGAACTGAGACCTCGCCATGTATGTCAAGGAGTAGCTGCCCATCCTTTCTGGGGCACCAGGACTCCCGCCAGGTGGCCCTTGCTGAGGCTGGGTGGCACCTGTGGGGAGAGCCCATGGTCGGAGTGGGTGGCATCAGGGCAGATGACCTGCAGTGAAACAGCCTAAACTGAATCACGCTGGTGGTCACTCAGCCCCAGCAGTCTCAAAGTGAGTACGGAAGGATTTTGATGCTGCAACCTATGATTCCCAATCGTTCCCCTCCCTGGCCACAGCTTGGCAGGACCATAGGGTGACCAGGTCTCGTTAGCCGTATTCGCCTCAGTACCTATTTTGCAGCAGGACTGATGAAGCAACCTTTCAGGCAACGAAGCCCCAGTTTTTTGTCAGCCGTCTTGAAGATAGGTTTGGGGAAGTGGCAGCATTGTCCAAAGTGCACAGTGGGTTGATTTTGATCCAAACGGCCTCCCCAGCCCAGTCGCAGTTGTTGCTCTCTTGTGACAAGCTGTGTGACATACCTGTCTCGATTACACCCCATAAAAGCCTTAACATGGTCCAGGGTATTATTTTCCATCGAGATCCCCTTTTGCAGTTGGATGAGGAGCTACACTCCAACTTAGAGCGACGTGGTGTCCACTTCATCTGTCACGTGCATAGGAGACCCAAAGACAACGGGTTGCTACCAGTGCCTTCATCTTGGCTTTTGAGGGTGACACGTTACCTGAAAAAGTCAGGGTGATGGTTTGCCATTGTGACATGAAACCATACGTTGCTCCTTCTATGCAGTGCTACAAGTGCTGGTAGTTGGCCACTTGTCATCTCGCCGAGCCTCCAGTGCTACATGCAGGGATTGTGATTGTCCTCTGCACCCAGGTGCTCTGTGTGTGCCTCCTCCCATTTGTGTCAACTGTGGGAAACACCATTCCTCCTGCTCGCCTGACTTCCCTGTTCTCCATAAGGAGTGACGAATTATGGAGATAAAAACCCTGGACAGGCTCACCTATCAAGGTGCAAAGAGGAAGTATGAGCGACTTCATCCTATTCAAATGACTACGTCATATGCTGCGACTGCGACTTCGTTGCCCTCTCAAGGTACCTCCTTCGGGAGACCACCCCCCCTAATTGATGGGGATATCAGACCCCCCCTCCTCGCCAGAGGTCCGCCAGCCTCCTGTGGTTTCTCTCACGCGGAAAGGGTCCTTTGGAAGTCTACCTTCTAAGGCATCCTCCACTGCGACAGCTACCATCAGTCAGTGGCTCAAGGAGCCGCGAGCGGCAGATGGAAGAGCTTCCTGCTCTTCGCGTGTCCCTGGCCCTCCTTCTGAGACTCCCTCCCAGGTTGCTCCTAAGGAGCACCAGGAGGAGGAGGAGGAGGAGGAGGAGGAGGGGGAGAAAAGGCTGGGTAAGAAGGGAGAGGTTCAGGTTGACTCTGTGCCACCTGTTACTACCAGCTCTGCATCTGAGAATGATTTGCAGATTTTGGCGTTCCCGACGACCTCTATCTCGCCTCTGCCTTGGACACAATGGTTCTCAATTCAGGCTCCCCTTCAGTGGTGTTAGATGGCTCAGCAGTGTAATCTGCCTCCTCAGTCCCTTCACACCTTTTTCGGCTGTGGACAATGTCGTTCTCCAATGGAATTGCAGCAGTCTTTTCCACCACCTTGCTGAGCTCTGACAACTTACCAGCCTTCACCCTTTCTTCTGCATTGCTCTCCACGAAACTTGGTTTCCAGCAATGCGAATCCCCGCCCTCTGTGGCTATTGGGTTTATTATAAGAATGAGGCAGCTTATGCAAGGATATCTGGTGGAGTCTGCGTCTATGTCCTTAACTCTCTTTACAGCAAGTATGTACCTCTTCAAACACCTTTAGAGGCTGTCACTGTTAGGGTGAGGTCGTCACAGGCTGTTACTGTCTGCAGTGTCTATCTTACACCGGATGGTGATGTCCCACAGCATGTATTGGCTGCACTGATAGCCCAGCTGCCACCACCTTTTCTGTTACTGGGCCACTTTAACGCCCATAACCCTTTGTGGGGTGGATTGGTGACAACAGGCTGAGGCACTGTCTTTGAGCAAGTGTTGGCACAGGTCACCTTTCTCTCTTAAATAATGGTGCCTCCACACATTTCAGTGTGGCGCATGGCATGTGCTCAGCCATTGACCTTTTGGTCTGCAGCCCTGGGCTTCTTCCATCTGTCCAATGGAGTGTGCATGATGACTTGCGCGGTAATGGCCACTTTCTGATCTTTCTGACACTGCCACAGCATCATTCTTTTGGGCACCTCCCCAGATGGGCCTTGAATAAGGCTGACTGGGACTCGTTCGCCTCCATTGCCACTACTGAGCCTCTTTCTCATTATGCCATTGATGTGGTGGTTCAAACAATAACCACTAGCATCATTTCTGCAGCGGTATCTGCAATTCTCTGTTCTTCTGGCTCCCCTCGGCAAAGGACTGTGCATTGGTGGTCACCAGAGATCGCTGAGGCGATTAGAGATCACAAGCAGGCCCTCCAACATCATAAGTGGCACCCATCACTGGAACACCTCATTGCCTTTAAGCGGCTCCATGCCTGAGCCCGACACCTTATTCATGATGGAAGCTGGAGCGCAGGGAAAGGTATGTCTCCACCATTGGCATCCGTACCTATCCATCGCAGGTTTGGACCAAGATTAGGTGACTCTGTGGATGTCAGACTCCCGTCAGCATACCTGGGATTGCCCTGAATGGAGCAATCTGTACTGAATCAGACACGATTGCAGAACTCTTAGCAGAGCATTATGCTCAGAGTCCTGCTTCTACAAATTACCCAGTGGCCTTCCACTTCCTGAAAGAGTGGTTGTAACATTGGAGCCTTTCATTCCATATGCACCACCCCGAATCATACAATGTTCCATTCAGTGAGTGGGAATTCCAAAGTGCCCTAGCCGCTTGACCTGATACAGCTCTCGGGCTGGATCATATCCACTATCAGATTCACAGTGGTTAGACACTGGACTCGCATTCGGGAGGACGACGATTCAATCCCGCGTCCGGCCATCCTGATTTAGGTTTTCCGTGATTTCCCTAAATCACTCCAGGCAAATGCCGGGATGGTTCCTCTGAAAGGGCACGGCCGACTTCCTTTCCTAATCCGATGAGACCGATGACCACGCTGTCTGGTCTCCTTCCCCAGACAACCAACCAACCAACCAACCAACCAACCACTATCAGATGCTCAAACACCTCTCAATGGACTGCCAGTGACACCTCCTAGACCACCTCCTAGACCTTTTCAACTGTATCTGGGTTGAGGGTGAGTCCCCTTCACAATGGTGGGAAAGCATCATTATACCGATGTTGAAATCTGGCTACTTGAGTCTTGGGGCCTTCTGACTGTGTCTCAGGGTGGATTCTGTAAGGGCCGCTCTGCCACCGATAATCGGGACTGCCTGGAGTCTGCCATCCATACAGCATTTGCCCACCATCAGCATCCGGTTGCAGTCTTTTTTTGACATGCAGAAGGTGTACGATACAACATGGCGACATCACATCCTCACCATGCTTCATGGGTGGTGTCTTAGGGGCTTGCTCCCAATTTTTATTCAAAATTTTTGTCGCTTCGTTCCTTCCACGTGCAAGTTGGTTCCTCCCGAGTCCAGGAGATCGGGGTCTTGCAAAGCTCTGTCTTGAGTGTCTGCCTATTTTTAGTTGCTATCAATGGGCTAGCTACAGCTTTGGAGAAGTCTGTATCAGCTTCTTTGTATGCCTGTACTACAGCTCCACTGGAATTGCAGTTGCTGAGCAGCAGCTGCAGGGCACTATCTGCAAGGCGCAGTCTTGGGCCGTAACGCGCGGCTTCCAGTTTTCGGCAGCCAAGACTTGTTTTGTGCATTTCTGCTGGCATCGCACTGTTCACCCTGAGCCACAGCTTTATCTTGACGGTGAACCTCTTGCTGTGGTGGAGATGCATCGGTTTTTGAGATTGCTGTTTGATACCCGGTTGACTTGGCTCCCTTATATTCAGCAGCTTAAACATACATGCTGGCGACATCTTAATGCTCTTCGTTGCTTGAGTCACACCAGCTGGGGTGCCAATCAGTCTACCCTTCTACAACTGCATCAGGCATTGATTCAGTCCCGTCTCGATTATGGGAGCCTGGCTTATGGTTCGGCATCGCCTTCCGTGTTGTGGTTGCTTGACCCCATACTTCACTGCGGGATCTGACTTGCAACTGGAGCTTTCCGCACAAGCCGTGTAAGCAGCCTACTTGTGGAGGTTAGTGTCCCTCCTGTGTGGATCCAGCGCCAATGACTACGGGCCACTTATGCTGCACATGTTTGTAGCTTACCCGGGCATCCAAATTACCATCTCCTGTTCCCTAACTTGGCCGCCCATCTTCCAGAAAGACAGCCCCAGTCAGGGTGTACAATTGCGGTTCGCGTCCGGTCTCTTCTCTCTGGGCTTGCGTTTTTCCCTCTCCCACCTCTTTCCAGGCCCATGTACGTATACCCCCATGGTGTGTGCCCCACCCATGCCTTCAGCTGGATTTGGCACAAGGCCCAAAAGACTCAGTCCCTCCTGAGGCCCTCTGCTGACGCTTGCTTTCCATCCTTGCCGTGTTTCACGGCTCTGACGTAGTTTATATTGACAGTTCGATGGTTGCTGGTAGAGTTAGTTATGCTTTTGCTCTTGGGGGTCAATCTGAACAACGCTCCTTGCTGGATGGCTGCAGTGTTTTCACTGCAGAGCTGGTAGCCATCTCTCGTGTCTTAAAGCGTATCCGCTCCCAGTCAAGTGAGTCCTCCATCATCTTTAGTGACTCCCTGAGCGGTTTACGAGCTGTCGATTGGTGTTTTCTTCGCTCTCATCGGGTGATGGCTATCCAGGAAGACATCCATACTCTTGCCTGTTGTGGCTGCTCTGTGGTTTTTTGGTGGACCCCGGGTCATGTCAGCATCCCGGGTAATGAACGTGTTGACAGGCTGGCCAAACAGGCTATCAGTGAACCGGCCCTGGAGATTTGCGTTTTGGAATGTGATCTCCAGTCAATATTGTGGCAGAAAGTCCAATAATTTTGATGTGAACTTAATTTGATTCGACAGTTGAGCTTGCATTTCTTTACCCTCACATAGTGCTGTGATCGATCCCTTCATCCAAGTGGTCCTATTGTGTTACCGTTGCAGACAATCATGTTGAAAGTGTCCGGGCTTCCACAAGCAAAACAACTGACCAGTTTCATGCCATGCAGGTGATACCTTTCGGGTGCCCTATCCACAGTGGATGCTTCACTCTTGGCCCCCTGACAATGATTGACATATCTAATCCCTCCAGTCTTATGAACCAAGACTTTTAAGTCCACAAAGCTTTTGGGTTGTTGGGCAAACATGATACATGACCTGTCCAGTGGATTAACACCCTCTACAGTGTTTTACCGGTCTCCTGTTCGACATTTGAAAACCACAATGCTTTTGCTAATGTTTTCACTCTACTCAAATATTTGCCAATTATTTCCCAATTACCTTGTTGGTGACCATAATGAGTATCAATCAGTTGTCACATTGCTCTGTGAGGATTACCTGTAGGGCAGACTGCCCATGAAAACTTTTATCTGTTTCCTGTGATACTACCAAGGAAGCCACTCACTGAACCAGACTTCTCTTCACACACTGGAAACACATCTGCACGATCTAAATGTCCCAGAGCCCACACACTTTCATTTACTCAGTGACACCAAATTACACAGTAGGCACAACCATATCAACAGAAAACTCTTGTCCTTGTGCCATCATTTCCAAAAAAAGTGTGAACTGACTTTGAAAACTTTTTATCCCATTAACTACCATGTGCATGAAGACTGACTAATTCCAGATTCCAGCAGCCTTCACCAACTTGTTTCAGGTTTACTATAGACCTGTATCACTATACTGAAGCTACTGACAACTTATCGTTTAGTGAATCCTTTGCCTGTAGGCACACCACTATGTCACTGTTCCCCTCTTGTACATATTAACTTCAAATCATGCAAACATTCATATAATGCACTATGCGCTTCCCCTTCCAGAAATTTAGTAAACATATCAATCTTGGCCAATGCTAACTGAAGTGCTGCACTGGCAGTATTTCCATCATCTCCCCTTGAAATTAACTGTACAGGTTCCCCCAATACAAGGCAAAGCTGTTGGATCAGCTCAGGTTTGGGACCTCCAGGAGTCTGTCCACAGATGGTGGATTCATAGGCCAGTTCACCCTTTTGAAGCAACCTCATTCTGTGAGGATGGCTAACAGGCATATCCGCAACAGTACAGGATTGGAAAGATAAAAATTCTCACAACATTTATTCTTAATCTATGACTACACCACTTCTCATGTACACAGCCACTTTCTCCTACCATTGGAAAGGTAAATTTTGCAGTAGTATTGGACTGTGGATTAAAAGCTGCTGGGAATTGTTGGGGATGCAAATATTTTTACAGAATGATAAAGCATTATTACAAAATACTGTAAACAAAATTTGCTTATACACAACAAATGTGCCTAGTGTTAAGAAACAATAATAAAACTATTCTCAAAGCAGACAGTGAGATAATCTTAAAAAAGAACAAATAGAAACATGTGTTTTGTATGCAACTTCAACAGGAAATCTTACCCAAAGGCACCATAAAATGCAACAAGTGAACAAAAGCATAATGCTCCCTGGTTCCTCACTCACATCTCTTGGCGTGTGTATCATGCTATACTAGTCCATATTTACTGGGCCATGGTTTCATCCCAACTTGATTATAGTGCCAGACTTACAGCTCAGTGGCACATTTGTCTGTGAATTATTGGACCCAGTACATTATTGCGAAGTAAGTTTGGTCATGGTGCCCTCTGGCCTAGTCCCATAGACAATCTCCTTATTGAAGTGGGGACATTACCAGATTCTTTTTGCATCCAAGGTAAATTGATCCTCTGACACTTGCCATCAGTTGAGTTTACCAGTTGGATTGTACCTAGACCCTCTGCTAAACATTCCCCTTAGAATGTGCTCCCCATGCACTCCTCTTTCGTTAGCACCCAGACCATGAATTAGGACCAGTCTGTTTCAAGGACTTAAAGTTTATCAGCACGTGACCTTTTGGGATCGCCGGCCGGTGTGGCCTTGCGGCTCTAGGCACTTCAGTCTGGAACTGCGCGTGACCGCTACGGTCGCAGGTTCGAATCCTGCCTTGGGCATGGATGTGTGTGATGTCCTTAGGTTAGTTAGGTTTAATTAGTTCTAAGTTCTAGGCGACTGATGACCTCAGAAGTTAAGTCGCATAGTGCTCAGAGCCACTTGAGCCACTTGAACCTTTTGGGATCTGTCCCTCTCAGTTCTTTATGAGTATTAAGGTGATACTATCATTTACACTGCCTGAAAACCATGAATAGAATGAGAAATGCTTTTATATCTCCCACTAGTGAGTAACAACATTCATTGTCAGAATCTTAAATGTTTTTTGGCAGAGCTGATAGGCATTAAGAAAGCTCCATATATTATTACACAGACCTCCTTTGGCCATGTTTTAATTCAGTGTCTCGATGGTCAGTTTCCATGTTATTGATCAATTTTACTCTTGTCACACTGTGAGATCTGGTATGCACCATATTTTCTCTGAAGTTAGTTGTGCTACTTGATCAGTTGTCTTTGGCTACCACATTAAGTGGGTGTTTTGGGAAATGGACTAACTGACTTTTTATCTAGAGGAGCAACAACTCACCCAACATTCAGTGTGAGATGGAACAATATGTGGTGGTGCAATTGTAATATGAGCAAACTCTACACTGCCAAGGATACTATGGCTGCACAGTGCTTCTCCTTATGCTCCTCCCAGAAACAACCCACTATCCTATGTTGCCTCTGCATCATTCATTTCAGATTTACCCTTAGTTTTATCTTATTTAATGAATCACCCCCACATTGTGGGTAGGAGCCTTACAAACAGTAACCTACATCCCAGTGGACTGCTTCCTTCTAACTAACCATACCAAGCATGGTGTTCTGAATTCTCTGCCTCTAATTCCGGGGAACGACATACACACAGTTGCCTGGTTCCAAATTTTCTCTGAGAAAGTGTTTTTTAAACACAGGTACAACATTTTTAAACTGATTTTAGGATAGGGGTAGGATGGTTAGGTTTGTGGTGTGTGTCATCGCATACTGGACCCGATAGCCTCTTGAGTCTATCTCCTCTGCCACCTGCCATGATAATTCCTCTTTTAATCTGTTTTAATTACTTTTAGAGACAATTAATCCCTTTTCCTGCTACATCTTGTTTTACTTTTTTAGGAGTGTCTCTTCACGTAGCACTTTGACAAGGGAAAAACCTTAACCATTCCTTATCCTTGATTCTAGTTGATGACAGAACAACCGTTTTATGCTTCCTCCAAGAGACTAGGCTCTATTTGCATCTTTAAGACTTTGAATAGAATGGTTTTTGGGTTGGGGTGTGATGGTTGTGGGAGGGATGAAGTATGAACAGTATGATGCGCCCCAGGGGACTCTTCACTGCAGTTACCACCTACTGACCTGATTTCCACTCTTGTCTTATTTTACTGTTGTAGACCCTCCTGATGTTCATTACATTTTCAGCCTTTTCACTTTCACTATTACTGCTCTTCTAGCTAGAAGGAATTATTTTTTTCCGTTATTGTCTTACCGCTGCATTGGATTAGCAGGGAGGGTCAGATGTGTGGGTGGTGTCTCACTCTGCAGATGAGCCCTGCAGTTGTATGCTTTTTAACCTGCAGACCAGTTGGACCTAATCTTTTGCCTCTCTTTAAATTATTTTTCATCTTTGGTATCAATCCTACCTTCAGTACTTCAGTTTTGCCACGCCTATGAACTATTATGATTTGATCAAACTTGTGGCTATCATCACCAACTCCAGATATCCTACCCCCTTGGACAAGGGACTGATGACCTCACTGTTTAGTACTTTAAACCCCCCCCCCCCCCGCCCCCCCCCCAATCACCCCCCCCCCCCCCCCCAAACAATTCCACCAATTATATACATTGAAAGCCAGGCCTTATCTGATGACTGCTAACCTGATGTACTAGATTTGAAAGATGCATAGGTCAAATAACAAAAACTGGATCTATACAAAAATATACCAACAAAAAGATAAAGAAAAACTGAGTGACGTGGTGCAGTGGTTAACACGTGGGACTGACATTTAGGCATTTGGGCAGATGGTAGTTCAAATCCTCATCTGGTCATAAAATAGTTTTATGTCATGTCCCTAAATCGCTGAAGGTAACTGTTGTGATGGCTTTTCCAAAAGGATGTGACCAATTTCCTCCTTCAGCCTTATTATACTCTTTCAGATGCCATCATCATTTAATTGAATGTTGCATCATAAATTTTCTTTTCCAAGACAGGGAGAATCATAGATACTGTGTGCAAATTGATTCAGAATAGGTGTCTTCACTTTTGGGAGTTCAGAGATGAGAAACAGTTATTTGGTGCAATATGAACAGATGGTTGCCATCTAGAGACAGTGACTTAGTGGTAAGAAAATAGTTGGGGGCAAAAAAGGTCAAGATGCTAAATGAAGCTTATTTTGATCGTTAGTTGCCCATTTAGTGAAATGGTGGTGGTGGTTGTAGTTGTGGTGGTGGTGTGGTTGTAGTAATAGTGGTAGTACTAGTAGTGTTGTTGTTGTTGTGGTTGTTGTTGTTGTGGTTGTTGTTGTTGTTGTTGTTGATGATGATGATGATGATGATGATGATGATGATGATGATTCACTTCCTCATCAAGAGGTAACACCACAAATAAGATCAGTTACATTGTCATTTAACTCCTCTCAGTGACATTAAAAATTCTTTGATAAGCACTTTACACAACTGGAGATATGTAACTGGGTCTAAAATAGTTAAAATACTTGGGTGGATATAGGAAAGAATACCCTTGTTGAGCAAGTTGTCAGTTTAACTTAGGGAGCATATGTTGACATTTGACTACTTTGATTTCCCAGACACTCTACCAATCATTTTATTGTTCTGACATCAGTGATAAATAGATCAACCAACTTCAGACGACTCAAAAATATGAAGTTTAAGAAGGTATAGTTCATATCGGACATCACATTAGTGCCCACATAACTTGTGCTAAACCGTGAGAGAATAAAACAGAGAAATTTAAATATCTAGCCTTGTGTATAAAGTCTGACATCTCTAGGAAAGAGGATCAACTGGATGGAACTGACATACTGCCTTACCAAACATGTTCGTAACAAACAATTAGCATCTATCAATCCCACGTTCAGTCAGTTCTCCATGAGCAAGCTGTGTACAAACCATAATGCCTTGCAATTAATAAAAGATCTGGCTAAATAACTTGTGTCAAAGGAAGAAAGCTTCTGGAAAGATCGTGTTCTTGATCAAATTAAATGAAGAGTAGCTAGTGAATGCACTCATGAGCATTATTCAAATATTATTATGAAAATAACAAACCTTTTAAATAGGTGTGTGTGTGTGTGCGTGTGCGTGTGCGTGTGTGTGTGTGTGTGTGTGTGTGTGTGTTATACATTCTGGTGAAGGCCTCTTTGGCCAAAAGCTTTCTTTAACAATCTGTTTGTTGTGCCTATCTGTTAATCAGCATCTCTACTTACCAACAAATAGTTTAAAGTTGTTTTCACATTGCTTTAATATTAAACTTTTCCTATTTGACTTTCGCATTAAATTCCAGAGAAATATACTTTGAAGTTCATCCTCATACTGTGGTTGTTATGATGTAGCAATTGCTTGAAATTTGCAATTCACTTTCAGACAGAAGTAGACGTGTTCCGCAAAGACAGTCGGAAACTACCTATCGGTGATCCTGACATTGACTGGGAAGAAACAGTTTATTTAAATCTCATTATACATCAGTTTGACTACACTCTCACACTTGCTATATGCACAAGAACAAGTCCTAATGAACTACAGGTCCTGAAAAGACATTCACAGGTTAGTTTCCATCAGCAGTTTTAAATTTGTTCTCCGCTTAAACTTTGTGATAATGTTGTTTAATATGTACATTTGCCTTTCAGAAAGTTTATGCTTCTCCAAGCCGCAGACGAATGGATATGAAGGGAGAGGTGGAAGAAATGACGTATCCTCATATTTGTTTCATGGTTGACAATTTTGATGAGGTATGATCCATGTCTTTTCGTCAATGTGGCATTTTGAGACTGTTAAATAAAGTTTGTTGTGTATTCTGATGTTTTGTTGTTACCTTGCATAGAAATTTAACAAAGAAATGAAATTTGTTAACCATGGGATAGAAACTAATCTTGATACTCAGAATCTGAGCATTGGAGTTTACTTATAGATACTCAAAGTATTAATGAAATTATTCAGTTGAACTAATATTTGCTAACTAAAAGTAGGAGACACTTGAGCACTTGCCCTATAGTCCTGATCTCTCTGCATGCAATTATCACACCTCCAGTCCTTTAAAAAAGGCCTTGGAGGGTCGACAATTCCTGTCAGGTGAGGAAGTGAAGGAGGCAGTTACTGATGTCCTTATGCAGCAGGACATGATTGCTTCATAGCTCATAGAAGTTTTGCCTGATTGCATACCAGTTCTGGACTGTAAGATCTGTGAACAGAAACTTTTTAATCGCCTGTTATACGTGTATTGCAACGCAACTTCTCAGTAACTCTGAGTGCAGAGCAAGCAGGTTTCAATAATCGTGCATATATGGTTAACTGGTACAGCAAGGGCTGTTGGAATGCATTTAATATTTGTCAGTAATTATTAGCATGTATTGTATGCATTTGGATTTTTTTTTTTTTTTACAACCTTGATAACAATTAGTAAATTTGAATGATTACTGGGTTTGGCATTTTGAAGTCATCAGACCTATATGAAGAAAGACAAAAATATATAAGTGAGCTTATGCTGACAGTAGCCAACTTTGCTATATGTTTAACTACCCCATTCATTTGGTTTCTTAATTTATAATAACCACTGCACAGGAAACAATCATAAAAGTGCAGTAATTATCAAAATAACAAAAAGGAAGTCATTAGGAAAGCTGAAACTACAAATATTAACAGCCTGTTAAAAAATTGAGAAAGGGGCATGAAGTTATATTTATCATACTACTGTTGATTATTGAGAGTAATGTTGTGGTGAAGAAACAACAAGTAGTATTACATTTAAATTTGCAGAGAAAGAAAACACTCTTCAGTGCAAAATTGGTGAAACAATAGATTGTTCAATAATAAGAAATAATTTGCCATTTAAGTTGCCAATACAGAAATGAAAGTGTAATAATTTGAGTGTGATTGGCAAACTGTGAAGGGACAAAAATGAAGGTCAAGAATCCATTGTAAAACGCCGAAATGGAGAGTACTGTTATGACACCAAACAATTATTAAGAGTAATAGCAGAATTTCAGTAAACTGTAAAAGAAATGTCACGGGGGTTTTTATTCCCATAACTACCATTTTAAATTGCTCTTGAGGTAGGTTTGGGGTTGTGGTGTCTCTTGCCAGAGGCAAGACTTAGGGACCCTCAAACCTTACAACCATATTTTTAGCTCTTTCATAACATGGTACAATTTCAAATGTGTCATCCCTTGTCTCTTACTTTAATATACAGGATGATTTTAATTAAAAAGTTAAACTTTCAGACCATAGAAATAACACCACTGGTCATAATGACGTCAAATTGCAACGGAATATTATCGGAGAAGGGGGAAAATGTATGGCTGAAGAAAAATAAATAGTTACAAAATGTAGCAATAGATGGTGCTGTAAGCATCATACTCAACAAACTGTGCTACTCAATTTGCATGGGTGTACAGGTGTGATACTGTTAGTTATGTAAGCCCATCCGCTACAACAAGGTCATATCACATCATATGGGAAAAATCAGTTTTTAATTGTCCTGAGGCCAAAAACCGCGTAAAAAGCATCAATCAAAATCAAATCATATTATTAATTTCTGTGTGGCTGGCACAAAACATGTTCAGTGTGCTGTCCACAGTTTTCTGTGACAAGTTGAAATCGAGAAACAGCAAGATTCACAACTAATCGAAGTGTTTCCAGGGTCACGTTCAGAATGTGTTGCACATTGCATGCCTTGAATGCAGCTAAGTTTGCAATTGGAACACAGAACATGACACCTTTCAGATAGCCCCACAGTCAGAAGTCACATGGATTAAGATCAGGTGATGAGGGCGGCCAGGCTGTAGGGAAATGGCGGCTGATAATTCTAGCATGTCTGAAATGGTGCTTCAGCAGCTGCTTCTGGATTTGCAATGTGTGGAGGTGTGCCATCTTTCATAAAAATGATCCCATCCATGCTGTTGGAGAGCTGAAATGACATGGTTGTGAAAAAGACTATGATAAATGATACTGTAAACCCGCACCACACAGTGAACTTTTCAGGATGAAGTGGTACTGGTTGATTTCCGTGTGGATTTTCTGTCACCTATATTCGACATTCTGTGTATTGACATATCCTGTCAGATGGAAGTGGAATTTGTCTGTCCACAAAATCTTCCACGGCCAATCATTATGCTTCAATGTGAGCAAGAAATTCTAAAGCAAAAATCTCTTTTGCTGGCAGGTCAACAGGAAGCAGCTCTTGCACATGGGTAATTTTGAATGGATAGCAAAGAAGGATATTTTGTAGGATTTTATGCACCGTGCTCGTGGGTATGTCCAATTTTCGGGAAATTCTCTATGCACTACACATTTGCACACCACCACTCATCTCCTCCTGCATTGCTGTGGCCACTGCTTTCACTGACGTTGAATCAATTAGTTTCCTCCCTCTATAAGGTAGCACACCAAAAGAACCCGTCTTTTTCAATTTCCAAATCATTTTCTCCAGACCCACAACAGTCATCGGACCAACACCTTTTTTCAAATCTTTCATTGTCCAGAACTTCTACAGAACAAAGTGTGCACAGTCATCATTCTTGTAATACAGCTTTACAAGCAGAGGGTGATACTGCATTGAGACAGGCATGGTGAACGTCACTGACGCGGAAGGAGGACAAGCCGTGCACCTGCTGTGTTTATACTAACTTCAATGGGTAGTGTGCATGACAGGGGTTTTCATTTATCTATTCTGACACATACAGCACCATCTATTGATTAATTTTCACCCTATTTTTTTTTCTTCTGCCATACATTTTCTCCCTTCTCCAATAATATTCCGTTGCAATTTGACATCATTCTTACCAGTGGTGTTATTTCTGCAGTGTTTTGAAAGTTTAACTTTAATTATAATCACCCTGTATATCAGACAGTAATGTGCAAATATGAAAATGCAGCAAATAAAACAGGCAGAGGGAATACACATGTCTGAAAAATTTGATTGACAGAAAGAAGAAACCAGTCTATGTTTTGGTGCAATTTAGAAACACACAAGGCAATATTGGCCCTAAGACTTATGTCACAAGATAGACAAACCTTCATTGACAGCATTTGTAGATTTAGAGAAAGCTTTTGACATGTTTACTAGGAAAGAAGCTTTAAAATTCTGAAGGTGGCATGGATAAAATACAGAAAGCAAAAGGTCATGCCTAACCAAACTGAAGTTATAAAGGTTGTAGGACTTGAAAGGAAGCAGTAATTGAAACAGGGTTGTAGCCTATTCAGTAGGTACATTGAGCAAGCAGTCAAGTAAACCAAGAAATAGTTCGGAAAGGAAATTGGAGGAGGTCAGGGAGATGTAACTTTGTGTTTTGTGGATGATATTGTAATTGTCAGAAATGGCAAAATACTTAAAAGAGCTGTTGAACAGAATGGATAGTGCATTGAAAACAGGTTATAAGATGAACATCAACAAAGGTAAGACACAGTTAATGGAATGCAGTTAAATAAAAACAGACAATGCTGATGGGTTTAGATTCGGAAATGAGGCACTATAAGTCGTGAGTTTTGCTGTTTGTGGAGCAAAATAATTGATGGTGACTGAAGTTCAGAGGATACAAAATGCAGGCTGTCAATACCAAAAAAAGTGTTTCGGAAAAAGGGGAATTTTTTAACATCAAATATAAATTAAAATGTTACAAAATCTTTTCTGGAGATACTTGTATGGAGTGTAGCTTTGTATGAAAGTGAAATGTGGATGATAAACAGATTATTGAAGGAATAAGTATAAATTTTTAAATGTCATTCTGCAAAAAAATGCTGAATATTTGGTGGTTAGATCAAATAACTAATGAGGAGGCGCTGGATTGTAAGGGGCAGAAAAGAAAGTTATTGCATAGTGTGACTAAAAGAAGGGATTGGTTGATAGAACACACCATGAGACGTCCAGGAATCATCTTTTTGGTAATGCTGGAAAGTGGAAGGGGTAAAAATTGTAAATAGAGACCAATACTCAAATGCAGTAAGCAGGTTCAAATGGATTTAGATACAGTAGTTTTGCAGAGATGAAGATGCTTTCACAAAATAGCCTAGCATAGGGAGCTGCACCAAACCAGTCTTTGGACTGAAAACAACCACCACCACAATGAGAACAACAACAATAATGTGAATGGATGACAACACTTAATATTGATACTGAAGCAGCACTCTTAGCACACTGAGAAAATGGATCACTGAGTACATACCAGAGAATGAGCTTCATGACCAGTTCAGCTGAGGGGGACTTATCGTGTCCATTAACAGCACTCCTTCAATACCAGCACCTCCCCCTCCTTTCCATCGGGTTATGCATGTGTGTAACTTTTAACAGTGTACTTTTACACAATGTAATTAAAGTCCATGAGCATTATATTACACAGATTCCCTCCTAAACCAAGGAAGCAGTAAATTGGGAGCACTAGTCTTGTGTGTGGTTTCCTGTACAATTGCACTGCACTTTCCCAGAACCCTTCTGACAAATCTGAATCCTGCATTTACCTTCCTTATTGCTCATTTTAAATGTATGTCCTAATTCATATGAATTTGTAGCAGTATTTCTAGATATTTAAACAATGTAACAGACACCCCAAGTCCACTACTGAACTTGTACTCATGAGTTATTAGGTTCTTTCTTTTTAGAATGGGCTTTATGTAGCATTTATCCACATTTAAAGAACTGTGCCGTTCATTGCCCTGAGTGTAAATGCTATTAAAGTGTATTTTCATTTCCTCACAAACATTACCCTCATGCAGGCAATAGCATCACTAGCAAATAATCCAAAAGTCTTGCTATTTGATAAATTGTTTATGTACGTGGAGAATGTTGATAGTCTTGCAGTGCATTCTATGGTCTCACCTGATGTTGCTTTCATTTGTGTTGAACAATTGTGGTTGAATATAATATACAGGCTTCTATTCGTAACAGGTTCTTCAAGCCAGTCACATATTTCTGTAAATACTTCGGTTAATCAAACTCAGTTGCCTTGTTGTGGTAGTTTCAAATGTGTGTTAGAAATCAAGAAAGATGAATTACCTGTTCACCTGCATTTACGACAACTAGCAAGTGATTTTCTCTAATCCATTGCTGATTCTTTGAAAAGTCTTCATTTCCTCCAGGAAAATCATAATGTTAAGAGTTCATAACAAGCTGTAGGATGTGACAACAGGTGAAAATCAGCAATACTTGTCTGTAATTTTGTACATCTGTTCTTTTCACTTCTTGTATGATTATTCACTACATGAGAGAGTCTAGGTAACTGCAAACTAGTAAAGGGGCTGATCCTGCAGCATATTCGATGTAGTCTCAATTATTTGTTGGATGTGTTCCAATCTTAATCATCCCCTGCAGTGTCTTCCCTCTAGTGCTCCCTCTAGTACCATGGAAGGTATTCCCACACATCCTATGAGCCTGTCCCATCTACTTGTTAGTTGGTAACTGAAGAAAACTTCACAAGCCAAGATTGTTAAAATAGCATTCTTTTGAATTACTGTTTTCGACACAGCTTTGTTGTTGTCATAGGATCTGATGATAACAGCATTGCTGTGTTGAAACCAGCCAGCCAATAAAATGCTTTTTTAGCGATCTTGGCTTGTAGAGTTCACCTCAGTTACCATACATTGCAGATTGCTCTGTAATTCTTGCCAGTGTTTTCCATATGTTCCTTTCTTTACTGATTCTGCAGAGAATCTCATCATTCCTTATCATCATACCTAATTTCCTTCTCTAGCACCTCATCTCAGATGCTTTGATTCTCTTCTTTTCCAGTTTCCCCACAGTAGGCTGATTCACTATTACACAGTACTGTGCTCCAAATGTACATTCTCAGAAATTCCTTCTTCAAATTGAAAGACTTCTTTTAGGCAGGGATTCCCTCAGTGCTTGTGCTTATCAACTTTTTATTCCATCCTTGCTTCATCTACTGTGTTACTTTGCTTCCATGGTACCAGAATTTCTTAACTGCACCCATTTGATTGTCACCAATTTTGATGTTAAGTTTTGTACTCGAATTCGGGAGGATAACGGTTCAAACCCATCTCCAGCCATTCTGATTTAGGTTTTCTGTGATATCCGTAAATCATTTAAGGCAAATGCCGAGATGATTCCTTTGAAAGGGCACAGCCGATTTCCTTCTCAGTCCTTCCCTAATCTGAGCTTGTGCTCAGTCTCTAATGACCTCGTTGTCGACGGGACGTTAAACACTAATCTCCTCCTGATGTTAAGTTTATGGCTACTCTCATTTCCACTACTCCTAATTATTTTTGCCTTTCTTCATTTTACTCTCAGTCCATAGTGTCTGTTCATTAGACTGTTCAGTCTATGAACAAGTCCTGCAATTCTTCCTCACTTTCAGTGAAGGCACCAGTATCATCAGTGAATCTTATTCTTGATATACTTTCACAATAAATTTTAATCCCGCTCTTGAACTTTTCTTTTGGTTTTTATCATGGCTTCTTCAATGTATAGACTGAACAGTAGGGACAAAAGACTGCTTCGCTCTCTTGCACACTATTTCATTTGAGCACTTGGTTCTTGGTCTTCCATTTTTATTTTCCCCCTGGGTTTTTGTACAAATTGTATATTGCCCATCTTTCCTTAGAGCTTACTCCTATTTTTCCCAAAATTTTGAACATCTTACACCATTTTACATTGTTAATGCTTTTTCTAGGTTGAAATATCCAGTGAATATCTCTAGATTTTTCTTGAGCCTTGCTGCCATTACGAACGGCAACATCAGAACTACAGTGGAACTTCGATTTTTAAAGTTCTACAATTTTATGTTTTTTGCGATTCTGCACCATAAATTTGTAGTTTCTGTGAAAAACTCATAAGATCAATGCTAAAATTTCCCCGATTTTACATTTCTTCCTAGTCAGGTTTCCCTCGATTCAAAGTTCTTACTTGAAGTCTTCCTTTACTTTGTCCTGGTTTCTAGCTATTGACATTTGATGTGACTGAACGAGTTATAAGTGGCACAAAAGGCAGATGGTTCATACCACAGTTGGCGGTAGAGTTTAGGGAATATTTCAGCCTTTTGTGGAGACGGGAGACATGAGAGAGGAAATGCTGATGTAATCCACGATTGGTGTTGCCAACACAACTTGCAACATTCAGCTTCACCATGCAATTGTGATACAACTACTGCTAGGTTTCAGAGGTAATGGAAAAACAAAACAGTCAATGCAAAGTGTTCCAGACCGAGCCAATATGTGTTTCTAGTGCCACATATAACTCATCTTTTTGCATGTAATTTCGATGTACTGCATGCAACAGTAATATCAATCACCAACCTTTTAAATTCAAACGAAGAATGTGGTCAGTCATAATCAAAGAAGTGTTGCCCATTTCTGGCTAGTGAACTCTTGTTGGCTGGCAACTTTTTAAGTCACCTAATAGCCAGTACAGCCACCACACCACACTAACACATGTAAAAGAGCTTATCTACTGTGTGTGTGTGTGTGTGTGTGTGTGTGTGTGTGTGTGTGTGTGTGTGTGTGTGCAGGTAGGAGTGAAAGCATTTTGTGAAGTGCTGAAAATATACTTTTCATGCAGATGATGTGCTATGATAGAAATGCCACACAGAAATAGAATAAGGGTTTTGTGATAGTGCATTTTAAATACTTTCGTGTTCAAATATGACATGATACAGTTGCAACAACTACATACACTACTCACGTATATACTTTGTGCACTGTAGATCATAAAGATTGTCAGCAGTGACAGAGGGCATGAAGCTAAAATGTATCTTCTGAACTTCCTTTCAAATGTACATTTTACACAGTATACAGAAATTCACTGAGCCACTTTTAATAAGCTTGTAACATCAACTGAGGAAGTAAACTCATTTTATCACATCTCTGTTTCTCTCATCAAGCCCAAAATAACACTTTAACAGTGCTGAGCATATGAAATGCAGCTCATAAGGAAAGCATTAAACAGTAACAGCAATGGTTACAAAGTTTATCAGTAAGCAGATGTCCACATTTACGATTATGGCTTAAACACTTAGCTGCTGTGATGTTTTTGGTTTAATTCGATATGTTCATCAATGTGGTTTAATTCGATATGTTCATCAATGTTTGCTTTTTTTCTGTGTGACCACAAACGATGATCTCTTGAAAATGCAGGTTATGAGTGTATAATTTGTGGTCATAGCATGTCAGAAAATAGCTCCATTACCTTGTATCCATATGCCAATTTCAATTTTTTTATAAGTTTTTACTTGCTGTTGCACATCTGTGATTTTTTAAGAACTGATGAAATTCATTAGCATAAATTACTGTCTAAACATTGTATTGTACATTTAATTTCCTCCACTTAGACAGATTTTATACAAACTATTGGAAAGGATTGGAACTTTTAGTCATATATGCCAATTACATGGTTTTTGATTGTATTTTGGAGGTTTTTAACATTTTCCTTGATTCTGCATTTTTCTCAGTTTTGCGTTTTTTTAAGTCTGGACTACACAAAAATGTGAAATAGGAGTTTCACTGTACTGATAATCATATAACAGCTACTCAGTTTTCTTTCCAGTTCTTATATTCCATTCTTAAGGGATGCCCGAGGTGTTATGCCGAATCTTGCACTTATCTGCCCTTTTGTCTTCAGTATTGTGTGCAGTAATATTTTTCTGAAAGTCTGTTGATATGTCTCCAGTCTCACTGATTTTATACACCAACTTGGAATAGTGATATGGGTGCCTCTTTCCCCAAAGATTTCAGAAATTCCAAAGTAATTTTACTATACCTTTCATCTTTTTTTTTTTTAATCATCATCATAAGCCTTTCAAAGCTCTCTTAAACTCTTGACTGTAACACTGAATCTCATTTGTCTTCCATCTTGAATTCCATTTCTTCTTTTATCCTGCCATCTGTCAAGTCTTGCATTTATAGAGGCCTCCAGTGTAATCTTCCCATCTATCTGTTTTTTCCTCTGCATCTAACAGTGGAATTACTACTGGACTCTTAATGTTGACACCCTTGCTTTTAATTTCACTCAACATTGATTTGACTTTTTTGTATGCAGAACCAGTTCTCCTGACAACAGTTTCTGTTTTGATTTCTACACATTTTTCCTGCAGCCATTTCACATTTGCTTCCTTGCACTTTCTGTTTATTTCATTCCTAAGTAATTTGTATTGCTGTACTCCTATCATACCCCATATCTTTCTGCTCTTTGTTCTTTTGTTAGTCAGTTGAAGTACTTCTTCTGTTACCTAATGTTTCATCACATTATCCTCCTTGTTTGTCTGTCCACCTTCTGTAACTGCCCTTTTTGACACATTTTTACTAAATCCCTCTCTTGACTGTAATTGATTTGAAACTAACTCCCCAATGAGCTAGAGACTTGACATTTTAAGTATAGCACAGAAATTGATGACAGTGCAATATTAACACTCTTTCCTTTCAGTCTGTTCAGTAGGGGTAGAGGTGAAAATTATTGGTAACACCTAACATAAAGGCTGTTGTCCAGGACCAGAATGTGCTCCAGGTGGTATGTGACTGAATGAGCACAGCTGAGCAGAGAGAGGAGGGAAGAGAAGATGGCCAGAGAAAGGGGATGAATGAAATGTGTGAATATATGTGATATACATGGATACTGTAACTACCAAATTTGTGTGTGCACCACTTCATAGGTTGCGTGTGAAGTTTGTGCTTGATTTGGCCACTAGAGGCTGTGCCCCCCTGTTAGAATTATGGCTATATAGGCTGGAGTGCACACTCTGTCTGTTTGTTGTTTATAGAATGTACTTTGTGTCTTGTGTGTTTATCCTTTTTTATATAATAAAGTTATTGTTCTTGGGTTACATCAGCATACTCGGCCAAAGCTGGGTTAAAAAGTTAGTACATATATAAATAATTATTCACATAAAACATATATTGTCAGAATGATTAAAACCTATTGGGAAATTAACACTTACAACACTAAAAAGCAGAAAATAATTATTTAGATATAAATAAATTTTTAATATAACATATTTTCATATTGGATTAAAAGGTATAAAATAATTTGTCCTATCCCCAACATATTCCTAACCCTCTACAGACAGCCCTGAAAATAAAAGCTTATGAATTTTTAATAGCTATGACAATACTTTTAAGATTTGTAATGAGAAACAGGGGCACATGCAGTAGATAGTAGGAGATGAACTATTCATACAGTCCAATATCTGATTTTGGAATCTGTGCCCAAGCAAGTTGTAATCTAACTGGAATCATCACATGTTGCAGAGCCTTTCCCAAGTGTGCCTACTGCTATTGTGATTTTTGAACAGCGTATTCACTATTACAGAACTTGATTAGTTTTTCTCCCTCATTCCTGCTACCAAGCTCATATTTTTCCATAACTATGTCTTCTATTCCTTCCCCTACTACTGCATTCCAGTCATTTTTGAATATCAGATTATTATCTCCCTTTACTTTCTGACTTACTCAATCAGTATCCTCATGCACTTTCTCTATCACTTCTTCTTTTACCTGTGATGTTGGCAGTTCCACCTGGAAAGTTATTGTAGGCATTGGTTTACTGTTGGTTCTGATGAGAAGAACTTTCTGACTGAATTGCTCACAGTAATTTACTCTCTGTACAACCTTCCTATTCATAGCCAATCCAATTCCTGTTACGCCATTTTCTGTTGCTGTTGACATTACTGTATATTCATCTGACCAGAAATACTTGTCTTCTTTTCTTTACATTTCACCGACCCAAATTGCGTCTTTTCATTCCTTTTTCAGATTTCATTGCTTCCCTACCACAGTTGCAGTCAGTGTTATCCATCTGTTGGTTTTTCTTTTTCTCGTGGTTATCTCCTCCTCGGACTAATGGGGAACTAACCTGAAATCTTTTGGCAATAGGCAGATCCTCATGACAATTTTTCGATTACAGGTCAAATGTTCTGTGAACACACATTGCCTCTCTTTAATGCAGTGGAAACCACTACCTTCTGCATCATCATGTCATTGATTAGTGCCGATTCATGTTCCTTTCAGGGGCAGTATCCCACCCAAAAGGCAAGAGGTTCCCTGAAACTCCGTCTGCTCCTTTGCCCTCTTTGACAAGGATGTTGGCAGAACAAGGTTGTCTCCTAATGATGGAAGTCTTCAGCTGCCATTGCTAATGAAATTTATTCAAAATCTTGACAGTGGCTCGGTTAGAATTCAGGGCGTAGGATGCCAGTCAAAGATGCTACCCATAGACAATGGTTTGTTCATTTGTTAGTCTCTATTGTTTTTTAGTTACAGTTGTTTATTTTGGTATATCATTGTGTGTGTGTGTGTGTGTGTGTGTGTGTGTGTGTGTGTGTGTGTGTGTGTGTGCAGCAGTCAAATATTAATGTGGTAGTTTTTTCAAGAATGAATATATTCTCAAATATGGAATTTAAGATCCTGTCCGAATTCCTATTAATTGTACATTTTGTGTAATTTGATATAGTATTAAGTTTCAGTGGTATCAAGGTACACAAATAAATTTTACTCATTGTTTTGAGAATTTATTTGCTTCCTCGTTTCACACTTTATTAGTAATTCAGAATGTTGTTACAGGTATTTTGTGACATACTGGTTAGAGATGGCGAGATGGTGTGCGTAGAGCTTGTGGCATCTGACAGAGATGGTGCCATTCAGGGTGTCATTTTTTTGGGTTCTATTAGATATGATGCCCTCAAGAAAGTATATGACGCCAGGGTAAGATTTATCATAATGTTCTGGTCATTTAATTTTTTAACTATAATTGTCCTTGGCCCATAGTGTTTTGGAAATACAATTAAGTAATGAAATTATTCGTATACATGTTCATTTGTAACTGTTAATTAAAATAGTTCAATCTTAGTACTTACAAAAATTATTTTCATTGTGTGGGTTGTTGGCATCTGTCTGCAGTCAAGCTTAAGTAGCAAAATGGCACAGAGAATGACTTTTGGATTGTTCTCTGGTGCAACAACACAACGTGTAGAATTTGTACGGATGAAAGGTCCACAAGGAAAAGGCCATGCTGAAATGGCAGTAACTAAACCTAAAGGTGGGTATAATTGTGCTGTTAATTGTTACCTGTGTACTTATTAGTTGGTTTCATGTCATGGCCAGTAAATGTGATATGTGTGTGACACATCTAGAGTTTTAGTGGTCGTGTCTATGTCTTCCACTTCAACTGCTAACAAAATCAGGTTCATGCAGAGAAAGGAACTGCCCACACCAAGAGAACAGGAAAAGTTTGGTAATAGAGATTCAGCAATAGTGAGACTATGAGGACAAAGCTTATGTGAAGCAACTTCATAATGCTAAGATTAGTAGAATTCCCCATGCATCATTCTAGGTGCCAAAATGATCTGGAAGTTATAGGATAGGAGAAGTGTGGTGCAATATTCCCTCACCTTGGATCCTTAGCTTGAAACTATCTTTTATGGAACTGCTGATTATATTGAAATTTATGATTTTCTTTCTTTTACCTATTTTTCAGTTTGCAAAAACTTGAACTGTTGAATACTTGCAAAAAACGATCAAAGTTAACTGCCATTAACAGGTAAATTGATTCTCTTATGGACTGAGTACACAATCCAATTACAGGTTGAAAGTGTCAGGGTAAAGTTAAGTTTGTTATTTAATTAATTAATTACTATTCTGACACAGTTAATAATGTCACTGATTTTTGTTGTGAATCAGTACCATTTGAAGCTTGTAATTTCCTAAGATGATGATGGTGGTGATCATCATCAACCATGGGGGATTGTGAGGTAGCGCTAGTACTCTATAGTTCGCTTGTTCCATCACATGACCTGCTTCATTGCTGATAATTGTCAGTAATGAAAACTACAGCTATTTCCATTTAGTCATTTTATTAACAGCTATGGAAAATTACAGAAAAAGTAGAGAACTTCAGTATATTTTCATAATCTCACAGCATCCAAGACTGTTCTTTGTGTCTGACCTTTGGACAGCTGATGCCAGATGATGTTGCAACTTTCACATGACAAATCACTCGCTGTACTTTCCTAGCTTTCCCTAACCAAGTTGTTTCCTCTACCATTCATTAGTATCAAATGATACTTTCAGTATTACATCATATGGTTTGTCTATCTGTCCAGTCTCCAATCAGGAACCAGTGGCAGCACAATACATGTGCATTTCATTCTTGGAATAACAACCATTTACAGACTTTACATGTTGCCTTTACAATAAGTATTAATATAAATAACAAATCATATTAAAGAAACCATAAAACTGGTGTGATTTAATATTGTATGTGTTTCAAAACTACTCACAAATAAGCTGAGGGGAAAAAGCACTATTTTCTGCTATATGTTACACCAATATGGCCTCACCCTCACTCTGCATGAAGAAAAACTAGCAGTGCTTTTGCCCTCTTCCAGTAATGCTTATGTTATTGCGTACCCACTGTCTTTGTCACTTAATAGCCAGTTTAAAGTTTTGGAGAATCTCGATGTATACGCACATTCTGTGTTGATTCAGCACAAATCTCTGCATGGTTGTAGTGATACCTTTTGTGTCACTGTCTGGACTTCAAAACTCATAATTCTGGAAAACGTGATCATTTCAGTTGTTCTACGGTGCTTTTTGACTTTTAGTTTTTACAGATAGTTTCATACTTTGGATTTATATTAATATCTTCTTAAATTACATGTAAAAATGTATAGGCTCTGGAGCGGAAACCCCAACATCGGAACCTGGACTGTGTGCAACTGACATGTGGGACTCTGATTGGGATGAAGACCCGGAAGACTTTTTTGTTTACACACACCGGGTAATAATACATTTAGTGCATATTCTCAAATAAAATGATGATACTGTAAATTTTTTAAAAGATACATACAAATGTAAACTTTTGGTTTTATTTGTTAAAATAATTTGTTTGCACATTTGGTAGAGACGTTTGAGCGATCCCAGTGCAAATCTTAATAATTTTGTGCGTGGCGGATGGAAGACAAAGCCATATGAGAGTTCAGGACCTAAATCTCGATCCGAGAATGAGGGATTGGACTCAATGGCTAATGGTGTGACAGAAATAGAAGCTGGAGATGTACGAGATGGTGAGAGAAAATGATGTAGAATAATTTTTCTCTATTTTGATAGAAAATAATTAATCATGTCTGTCTTATTGTCTGACTCATTCAGTCACGGAACAGTCATTCCTTCTTTCTAATAGCTGTTTTCTTTTTATATTAAAGGAAAGAGAAGCTAAATCAATTTCTTAGCCAGTCATTTTAGATTTGTGCTCCCCATAGACATCATGTGGAATCTCTTATTTATTGCTGTTTTTGAGTTCTCAGAATTTGTTGCCTTACGTCTAATGCAAAGTCACAACACTTTCATTGGCAGACTGTCTTAAAACCTACCTGTACTTCCCCTTCCTAAAACTTAGAGACTATAATTTTCAATTTGCCATATTGATTTACTAAACTTAAGATTAGTACAGCAACATTATGCTGTTTTTGCACTTTATAGAGTTTTTATTTTTAGAATCAAGAAATTAACTTTTGTTGAACGTTTTGCTGATTTGTGCAATTGTTCCCAGCCACAGCCCATCAGAATTAGAAAATTCCATTTTATTATTGTTGTTGTTTGTTGTTATTATTTTGTATGTTTTGTTTGCATATTTGTTGGTATGTGTAAGTGTGTTAGTGCATTTAAGTTCTGTAGCATTGTAGCATGTTTCAGTGTTCATATCTGAGTAGACACTTTTATTGCACAGCATATATTATAAATACACACAGTTTTTTGCATTAGTTTACAAAGTTCAAATTTTTTATTATTGCTGCTTTTTATGTTTATCCAGATATGCCCTCTGCTTCTCCATATGTAAAGAATTGTTCCATTAATCTTATTAGAACACGTGTTTCTTAAGGTGGTTTGGTGCTGCTTGTGCATTGTTACTGGAGGGAATATAAGAGCACCCAAATAGTTTTGATACTTCATTGCATTTCACAGCCATATTTGATGGAGTTGTGTACCAAATTGCACCTCAGATGTTTTCACTGATATTTAACTGTGCATTTCCCAAATGTTCACATTGTGATATATTGAAAATTAGTTTAGCTACCATGTTTCCAGCAGCCTAATCTTTGCTTCTTATGAAAACTTAAGAGAAGGTGTTCAATTGGCAGTTAACATATGATCTTTCCCCCTTTGAAATGTAAAATGTCAAAATATTAAATCCTCTCAACAACAGCTGAAATTGTATCGTATTGACAATACATAATACAGATGTCAGATTTAATATTTCCTGAACAAAAATTACCTTTCTTTGCACTGACAAGGAATAGTCATGGAGGATAATAAGTGTGTGAAAAGTAGAGTGCTGCAGTAAATTTTAGAACTTTTTACACACAGATGGTATAGCAGTTGATTTGAGGGTAATGGGAAGTAATTACCAGGTTTTGTAGTATGTAGTAATTAATAATGAATAAAAAGCAGTTGCATATGTAAAGAATAGTAGATACAAATGAAGACAGGTCTGATACAAACTACACAGATAAAAGAACTTTGTCAGTAAAGATATGGTGGTGCTATTATTCTGCATATGTCGGGGAAGGATCAGGGTGAAAAGGAGGGAAGAATGAGGTCAGAGGGGGGGCTAAAGAAAGGCTTACGAAAATACCATTTAGTAATAATAACCAGTGTGTAATTAGAAAACCAATTTCCACCAGCAATTGAAGGGCTAGTGTTCGTAGAAAGGCTCGAGTTGATTAATCTTAAATCTGTCCACAGGTGTCTGCTTGTAATTCACAGATCATTGCATGTTGCATGTTTATGGTGGGCTTTCTCTGTGTTACAATTTAATGGTGGTCATGCCAGCTTCACACTGAACAGTATTTACATGTGGGCTGATGAGTGATATGATTCCTGCCCCAAGTATCTCTCTTGGGAATGTGTTTGTCTTTAACTGTAATCCTGCTATTGATGGTGTGGGCATATAAAACAGGTTCTCCACACAACTTGGTGGCCTATACACAGTAGTGAAGCATTGATTTATCATAACTATCTTATTTTTGATGTCTTCAGGGGGCTCACCACTCTCTGGTGAGTACATGCTTGGCTACCAGTGGGTGCCAGCCTTTGGAGCGCTACCTCCCTATCCATGCTGCATGTCTTATTCTCTTCCTATTCTTTTCCCCTACCTTGGGGACAGAGTTGTATGCCTTCTTCAGGTAACTGAAGTTCTTGATAAAACTGTGTATGGATTAATCCTGTCAACTTATTTTTCTTTTCCTACTTTCCTCTGCTTTGGTGTTTGAGGTCTTTCTTCTTCTTCTTCTTCCTCCTCCCTGTGTGTTTGCCGCCCCACGTCTGTTGCACATAAAAGGTGACTGGGTAACGTGTAATTCCCAGCCCCGCGTCGACAAGTAGGGCTCGTACATAAGCCCTGGTAAAAGCCAGGCACAGGGAATGGTGATTGCTTGACCTGGTACCTTCCTGTATGCCAATTGATCCCTATGTCTGGAGTCTGGGAGATGTGACCTGAACTGTGGACAATCAACAAAGAAGATGGGTGAGCCTCTCCCCACCTTCCCCCCTTCCCTCTCCTTCCTCCCCCCTCCTTTTGCCCTCCCCCCCACCCCCACCCCCCCCAGCAGGAAGTAGTGCGCCATTGGAGATGCTATCCATCGTGGGGGTTTCTCCACGATGAGCTCCTCATCTCGTGATTGTAAATGGCTGCACTCCAATGCCTTGTGGTGTCACACACAGAAGACGGTCACAATTTCATGACAATTAATCAATTTCTTATTCAGAAGGGTTTAGATGTCACTGTAGGTCCTGTGAAGTCTTGCTCTCAGTTGCATAATGGAACCTTGTTTTTGGAGACAGTGCTTTTCAGGTACAGAAACTGCTGAATGCAACACTTCTCCACAGCTATCCTGTAAAAATTAGAGGCCCACTACACTCTGAATTCCTCTCGTGATATACACTCGGCTGCTTGATGGCCTGACCTAGGTTAAAATAACAGCCTATCTCACTGACCAAGGAGTGACGGCAGTTCATCGCATGATGGAATGACTCGATTAAGAATTAGTGCCAACCCACACTCTGTTCCTCACATTTGACCATGTGGTACTTCCATCTAAAATTGAGGCTGACTACGAAGTTATTACTGTCAGACCACATATCCCAAGTTCCACGCTTTGCTATAAATGTCAGTGTTAGAATCACACCCACGAATCTTGTGAAAGTGCAGCCATAAGTGTAACCTGTGGCAGGGACACTCATGAGGCTGAGTACCCACCCTCCTTTGCCTCATTGTATGAACTGCAAGCTGCTTCCTCCCGTGACTGTCCCACATACCTCAGTGAAAGAGCCAATCAGGATATTTGGGTGATGGAAAAGGTTCCTACTTACATTTGCTCAGAAAATGTTGGCTAGCTGTAAACGTTTTACACCACCCTTTGACAATTATAGTACAGTTCTTGCTACACCCTGACGTACGAAGGACATGGCTTTTCAGGCTTGTGACTTCCAGTTCATTGCCATGGTTGTGAAATCGTTCAGCTCCAAGATCACACCCTCCTCTTCAGTAGCTACATGTGTAGCTACAAGAGCACACCTTACCAACAAACCTTCACCTGCGCCAGTGAAATTGCATGCCTTGCAAACAGAAGCACAGAAATGCAAAAAGGAGTACTTCCTAGATGACTTTCTCTGTACAGTTAGCCAGCCAACGTCTGGGTCTGCATCTGACAAACGCCAAGGTTCCAAGCAGCCAAATGAAGGCAAACGATCTTCACCTTCTCGACGTCGACATTCTTCAACGGTGTCACCACGCGACGCCCTCACCCAGCCGACCTCCATTTCACCGAGGCACACAGCCAACAACCAGTCTGCTGGCCAACTGTAGGCAATCAACCAGGATCCTCTATCTTCTGAATCTAGTCATTGTGCATGTTTGAATTCTGGCACACTTGGTAGCCACTGTGGTGGCTGCCCCTTATTTGACTCATCTCCTGTCTATCATCTGATATGGTTCTTCTCCAATGGAACATTCGTGGCATCAGATCCAATAGGGTTGAATTATGGCTCCTCTTGTGGTCGTACTGTCCAGTTGTTTTCTGCCTCCAGGAAGCAAATTTACACCCTCACAATCATCTTTACCTCCCACACTTCAGTTCAGTCCGATTTGACCTTCCCCCTGAGGCAGGGACTCTGGCTCATGGAGGAGTCATGTTGCTCATTCGAGATGATGTTTATAGTCACACCATTTTCTTGCACACCCAGTTTGAAGCTGTTGATGTCCATCTTTCTTTTCCTGATTTCATCTCCTCTCTTTGTAAGATCCAGTCACCATCAGCTTCTGCTGTCATCAGGGCAGACATTTTGCAACTTATTGCTCAACTTCCTCCTCACTTTTTGCTGCTCGGTGATTTCAGTGTCCACCATCGCCTTTGAGGCTCTCCATGCCCCTGTCCGAGAGGCTCTCTCCTAGTAGATATCTTCAGTTGGCTCAATTTAATGTGTTTGAACACAGGTATACCCACATTTCTTCCCAACTCAACCACTCCTTTTCCCACTTGGACCTTCTGATCTTTATTGCTCAACTTGCTCGCCATCTTGAGTGGTCCGTTCTCTCCAACACACACTCGAGTGAGCACTTCCTCTTTGTCACTCATTTGCAAACACCTGTCCCATCTGTGCATCCAACCAACTGGCAGCTTTCCAAATCAAAGTGTTCCATACATCACTCCTCTTCCTCACCCAATGTGCCCCTGTCCCCTGATGAACTGAGGTATGCCGCAATGCAATCCGTGTGTGGAGACGAGCTCTCCATATTTTTAAATGCCATCCCACAATAGCAAACTACACCCGTTATAAACAGCTACGTGTGCAGTATTGCTGCATTTTCAGGAATAGCAAAAAAGCTAGTTGGTTTTTTTTTTTTTTCAAAGTTGTTTTAACAGTTTTACTTCCTCTTCTGTTGTTGTGAGTAATCTCAGTCGCTTTCAGGAACCATGGTTCATTACTCGGCTCCTGATCTGACCATAGCAAACGATGTTATTGTAGACTCTCTTGATATCCCCAACATCTTGGGCTAATATTTTGCAGACATTTCAAGTTCCACCCATTACCACCCTGCCTTCCGACCTCTGAAACGAGCGGCAGAGGCACAGATGATGTCTTTCTCCTCCCACAATCGTGAATGTTACAATATTGCTTTTAATATGAGGGAGCTTAAATGTGCACACACTTCATCCCAGTCATGTGCTCCGGGACTGGATGGCGTTCACATAATATTGCAACACCTATCTCCTGAGGGCCTAAGCTTTCTCCTCCATACATATAACTGTATTTGGACAGATGGCACATTTCCCAGTCACTGGTGTGAGGTCGTGGTCATTCCCATATGTAAGTTTGGTAGAGACAAACACCTTCCTTCCAGCTACCATACAATTTCCATCGCCAGTAGCATCTGCAAGGTGATGCAACATATGATTAATGGTCGGCTGGTGTGGTGGCTCAAGTCTCTGAATCTTCTCGCTAATGCCCAGTGTGAATTATGTTGGCACTGCTCTGTGGTTGATCATCTTGTCACCTTGTCAAGTCATATTATGAACAACTTTTTTGCAGAAGTGCCTAACTATGGTCGTGTTTTTTTATTTGTAGAAGACGTATGACAGCTGCTGGAGGATGGGTAACCTCTGTATTGTGTACGAATGGGACTTCTGAGGCCATCTGCCCTTTTTATCCGGGAATTTTTAAACGATTGTGTTTTTAAGGTACATATTGGCTTGCCTTTGTTGGACACTTGTATTAAAGATAATGTGGTGCCTCAGGGTTCTGAGTGCAGCATTGTCTTATTTTCCACAACCATTAATTCTATTGTGGATTGTCTACCACCAGGTACTTCAGGCTTTCTTTTCGTTGACGACTTTGTGATCTATTGCAGCTCTCAGTGAACCTCCCTACTTGAGTGGCTTCTTCAGCGATGCCTTGGTCATCTTTACTTGTGGATCAACAACAGTGGCTTCCACTTTTCTGCTGACAAGGCTGCCTGTATAAACTTCTGGTGGTGCCAGGAGTTTCTTTCCTGATCCCTATGACTCGGCCCATTCTTTCTTCCATTCATTGGCACAATGAAATTCGTAGGACCCAAATTTGATAGGAGACTCTATTGGTCATCCCACATCTCTTACCTGGCAGCTTGTTGTAGTCCCTCCCTCATTGTTTTATGCGGTACGTCTTGGGGAACAGATCAGACCATCCTCCTCCATTTAGACTGGTCCCTTGTCCATTCTAAACTGTGTGTATTGTATATTGTATATTCATATAATAGAGGGAAACATTCCACGTGGGAAAAATATATCTAAAAACAAAGATGATGTGACTTACCAAACGAAAGCGCTGGCAGGTCGATAGACACACAAACAAACACAAACATACACACAAAATTCAAGCTTTCGCAACCAACGGTAGCTTCATCAGGAAAGAGGGAAGGAGAGGGAAAGACGAAAGGATGTGGGTTTTAAGGGAGAGGGTAAGGAGTCATTCCAATCCCGGGAGCGGAAAGACTTACCTTAGGGGGAAAAAAGGACAGGTATACACTCGCACACACACCCATATCCAACCGCACATACACAAACACAAGCAGACATTTTGCTTGTGTCTGTGTATGAGCGGTTGGATATGGATGTGTGTGCGAGTGTATACCTGTCCTTTTTTCCCCCTAAGGTAAGTCTTTCCACTCCCGGGATTGGAATGACTCATTACCCTCTCCCTTAAAACCCACATCGTTTCGTCTTTTCCTCTCCTTCCCTCTTTCCTGATGAAGCAACCATTGGTTGCAAAAGCTTGAATTTTGTGTGTATGTTTGTGTTTGTTTGTGTGTCTATGGACCTGCCAGCGCTTTCGTTTGGTAAGTCACATCATCTTTGTTTTTAGATATATTGTATATTCATGCGCACGTCCGTCTATCTTAGTTGTCTTAACATGATCCACCATTGCGGGATACATTTACCCACTGGTGCTTTCAGTACTAGTCTTTATGCTGAGACTGCTGACTTACCGTTGTCGTACCAGTGAGATGTTCTCCTCATTCCTTACGTGAGCTGTCTGTCTTCTTTCCCTGGTCACCTATCCTACGTTCCCTTTTTTGACGATTTCCTTGACCACCAGTATGGGCTGCACCCATCTCCTCTGTTGCCTTCCAGAGTTCACTTTCGTTTCCTGCTTCGTCAGCTTTGCTGTACGCTCCCTGCCACATTCCAAACGGGTGCAAGCTCTTCACTGCCCTGGCTTTGTGCCGAGGTACATGTTCATTTTGGACTCCATTCACTTTCTAAGGACACTACTCCTGGCCTGGTGTATTGCAACGAGTTTCTCGCATTTCGCACGTGGCTTGGGGACAGTGTCTTCCTCCAACTGCTCCAAGACGACAATGGTGTCGGGTGTGCCCTTGTACTTGGCAATGATCCTTTTCAGTAGTCACTTCTTAACCAGTGCTTGATTTTTACTGCGGAGCTATATGCCCTTTATCAGGCCACACAGTTCATCAGGTGACCTAGGCTTCCAAGTTGTCATTTGCTCAGATTCTCTTAGTGCTCTTCAGAGCCTTCGCATGCTTGACTCAGTCCACCCTGTACTATAATGGATCCAAGAATGCCTGCACTCACTCACTGTGGGAGGAGCCAATGTGCTGTTTCTGTGGGTTCCTTGTCACATCGGCATGCCACGGATGAGCCTTTCGATGCTGCTGCAAAGGCTGCATCTCTCCTCCATCGGCCTGCTAATCATTCTGTTCCCTTGGATGATTTTCTTGTCGCTGTCTACCAGCATGTAGTATCGCTTTGGAGTGCACAATGGTCTTCTCTCCTGGGGAAGAAACTCTGGGACATTAAACCTCTCCCAACAGCATGGTCGACTTCCTCTCAGCCCTCACATTGCGAGGTGGTCATTTTCGCCCAGCTACATGTAGGACACTTGTCGTTTTAGTCCCCGCTATTTACTAAGTGGCGACCCTGCTCCACTCTGTGCCTACCGCTCTCAACCCTTGATGGCATGCCACTTTCTGATGCGGTACCCATTTTTTAACTGTTTATGTTTACATCTATGTTTGCCATTACTTTATCAGGTGTTTTAGCAGATGACATGCATTCAGTTGATCTTACGTTTTATTCGCTGCAGCGGCATGGTGAAGCAAATTTGATCTCCATGGGAACGTCTACCATCTCAACAATGTTCTGAGAAATTTTTCCTAAGGATGTCCATGTTCTTTTAAAGTTGCCTGATTGGGTTTTTGCCTTCTTTGCCTCAAGTTTTTATTAAGTACATGTTTTTTCTTACATTATGATATGGGCGCTTATTACCTTAGCAGTTTTGCGCTCCAAAGCACCAACCAACGAAAATTATTCTTGATGTCTGGAGGACACACACACAGGCGCACACCTGTATGTGCACATCTGGGGGGGGGGGGGGGTGTTTACACACACACACACACACACACACACACACACACACACACACACACAGATAGAGAGAGAGAGAGAGAGAGAGAGAGAGAGAGAGAGAGAGAGTGTGTAAGTTCGTGCTCAGCAAAGTGAGATGGTGCAATGGTTAAGACATTGGAGCCAAATTCAGGAGAACTGGGGTCTCTAATCCCCATCTGACACCTTAAATTAAGTTTTATGTCATCTCTCTAAGTCAGTTAAGGCAAGTGCTGGGATAGTTGCAATGAGTGTGTTACATGGTCAGTTTCTGGCCCTCCCTTGTCCAATTCGACCTTGTGCTCCACATCTAATAACCTCATTTGCTATGGGACATTAAGCCCTAATATTTTTTTCTTCTCTTACTGTTATGATGATTTCCATCAGATCCATTTTACTCACCTCTGAGACATCTGGATTTCTTAGAACATTCCTCAAAGAACATGGTTCATGTAAATCTGAATATCTGTTTTGGATTATCCCCACCCCAATCATCTAGTATTCAAATCTCTGACCTCATATATATCAAAATGTCCCTTAGCTTGAAATATGTTATGATGAGGACTTCCCATTATCTGTCAGGTTGCATGCAATTACTGTTCAGCTTGTCTGTTTGGCACGATCACCACTACGGGATTAACTATTTCCAGCAAGCATTTTCCAGAATCAGTTCTCAATACTGTATTGCTACAAGCCTTATGCAGCACAGTAGCAGGATCTGGATGCTTGTAATGCCATTCTGTTGATTTGGTTTCTTTGCTTGCAACAGCTGTACTTCAGGAATGGGAACTGTGTCCAGAATTCATATGTAAGTCTTTTTCTGTGATTCTAATTTTCCATCTCCTGCTTCCTTTTGTACACATCATCCACCTTCTGTCCCCCTTTCTCCCTTTTGGCAATTTTTTGCAGAGCATACTTTCATATAACAATGTTTTTCCTTTACTCCCAGTTTCTAAAAAGTTTTGCATAGAGAACAAAATAAATCTTGTGTCTTCATTCATTGGTTATTTTACTTACACATTTGGTGCCATTTTCATTTCTGTATTATTTTTTCATATCTGCTTATCTTTAAGCAGTCAGTTATTAAGTGTTGTGGAACTTTTGTTAAAGCACTTTTAATTAAATGAACTGTATGCTCAGAATTTCCTTTGTATCAATTGATGTCTGCCTTTGAGTAATTATCTTTTGTTCTTCTGCTCCCTTTTATGTCCTACACATTCATTGAGTTTTGCCACATTCAGAGCCCAGCAAAAGAAATCATCTTGTCTGAGACCTCTCTTATTTTTAAATCTGTTATATTTCTGTCAACCCTACTCCAATTCATTCTAGTTGGTGAGTATAAGCTTTTAGTAGTTTAGGAGATGGCTAGAGCTGATATAGTAAAATTCAGATGTCCTGTAATGGTAGTTGTCAGGGACTCTCAGACATAGTGGTTGTTAAATGTCTGCACTTTGTCAATTATGATAGGTTTTATTGTCACTTGAAACAACAGATTAATGTTTCTGTCAAAAATTTATTCTTGAACTTTAATGTGCTCTGTTTGGAGTAACATACTTAGGGTTGTGGCAATGTATATATTAACTAGAATCATTTTGTTATTTTTTTTGTCACTTTGTCGCTTTTCTTGTCCTTAGAGCTCGGGTTTTGTCTGCACTCTTCTACTTCTACTGCTACTACTTCCTGTCCTCCTCGTTGTCGATGTTCACCTCACAGATCAACATGTGCCAGTGTAGGGAGCATGGGCATGTCACAGAGCTTCTGTGAAGCCACAGCACCGCCGACTAACAGTACAACTCAAACATCCAGGAGGTGTCCTTCCTGCATAAACAATAATGAGCAGTGTGAAGGATGCCTACAAACAGGTCATTCTTTAGACTGTTCATACCTAACTGGACATGTCTGTGACAGCCATTTTCAAAATGACTTGCAGCCTGATGTCGCTGGAGCTGAAGCAATTGACAGAAACTTTCATGATCTCAATCTTGGTATAGAACCACAAATAACAAGAAATGGGAACAAACAAGATACTGCTGTGTCCCCAGAAGCCATCTCCAGAGGGCAGAACAGTAAATCCAGCAGCCATAGAGTAAAGGAGTACCATTCCAAGTCTTTACCAAAAAAGCTGAAGGACTCTGTAAACAACCGTGCCAAGTCATATGGCAGGTCAATGACTCCACCTTGCCGGTTTACGCCTGATGGTACTCTAGTGAATTATTGGTGTGACTTGCCACGTCGAGGACCACCAGGAGCTCACGGTATGTTTATTTGCTTGTTGCATGGCTTAATAAGTTTTTGTAAATAATAGTTGTTAAGCAGTAACTATTGTTAATTACTTAATACAATACTTTTTTCTTTACATTTTTCTTTAGCCACTTAACTTGCACATAATAAGTATTATTTTTAGGTTAATACATCTGCTGCTCATTTTGTTTGTAACTGACTAATGTAAACGTAGTACCAATGTTACACAAATGTGCAGTCTGCTTCAGAAATGTATAAATCTACTTGAAATATGGAACTAAATGCCACTTGATGTCTAATTGTGGGTGTACAGAGCCATTAAGATATAGTAAATACTAAAAAAAATTGTTGTACCTTCTCACAAATCTTTTATGTGAAATTTAATTTAACCTTAAATACTATCTCTAGTCTGCGACTGAATGTGTGCACTTATTAATGTTTTATATTTTTAAAATCATGAAACAGATTTGGGCTTTTTTCTCCTGACAAAATTACGTACGTATATAGACTCCAGTTTTCCCCTCCCCCTTCCTGCCACACTGCCTTTCTCCTCCCTACTCCCACCCACACAAACATCACATTGTGTGAACATGATAATTGTTATTTAATGCCTTATCCAAGAACTCACCTGTCAGCTGAAAAATGCTCATTATTTTGTCTACACATTTTGTTTTAAGGCAGCAAGTTTATATGATTTTTGGCAGTCATTTTGGACCTACACATATAAAATAAATAGTGATGATTTAATTGTGCATCATTTTTGTAACTATGTTATTCTCTTTATCTCTTTGAACTTTGCTAAGAAATATTACAATGGCATTCCTGGAATGCACTTATATCATTGGAAATTATTCTCTCAAGATATTTGGAGTTGGTAGTGTCTCACATTCTTTGCTAGCATTTCTGAAGGATTTTTTATTTGGCTTTGATGTATTATGTTGTCCATTGTAAGTAGGTTTTCATTTAAATATGTAACAGGAAGAGTATATGACTTCGGTATAGTACACTGGGCAAGAAAATGTTGAGATGACAAAAGGGGCCCTTCACTCAAACTGTGTACAGCATATTTTTCTGTCCACAACCTCTGTTGGTTATGTATTCACAAATACTTAGCCCATAGCGGATGGTTTGTTGAGGGCTGCAACTGATTAGATAAGTGACAAGAAAGCAGAGATTTACTGTTTAAATCACTTTTATTTCAAGCGGCATTGTGTGTTTCAATGGTCATGCCATCATCATCATATGGATTTGTATGTTTTTATATTGTGACATGTACTTATGATGCGCACAAACATTGTTTATTTCGTAGACAATGATGTAACAAAACCACCTTGCACTAACGAGGATGCATTGCATTTTTACAAACTGATAGCTGTTTTAATATATTTTTACAAGTATGCAAAAACTGCACGTACTTCATATCTGGATGAGTACAGTTGCTGTGTGCTGTCGTAGTGCACCATACGTCTGTCACTACACATTTCAAAATTACAGTATTTATTTTTTTTTTTTTTTTTTAAAGTTGTATAATGCGAAGATGTTATCTGCCACAAAGATTCTGAACATTGGTGAGACTACTGCCAAGATACTGAGATAGAGGAATTTTATGGAGTTGTTAGTTCTATGTAATATTAGAGTAGTATGAAATTATTTTAATTTTTAAACAAAATGAAAATTGGTTACATAAATTAGCAGATATTGGCAGTTTTGCATCTTAATTTCATTACAAGTATTGTTTATGGTAAAATTACAAGTACGAAGGTGCTACAGAAATATTGTCTACAATTTACTGATATGTTGTTACTATAGTTGAGAAACTTTCAAAGAAGTTGATGGAGCCAGATTTAGTCCTTTCATGTAATGTATTTTGTCCAATCTACGTGTTTATGAAAATTTCCATTACAAAGAGGTGACACACATGCATGTCACAAACACATTTCATGATAAAATAACATGTTAATATGAATGATGATGATGATGATGACGATGATGATAGCAGAAATGTATGGTGGTGTTTAAAATAAAATACAGCTGAAGCAGTAAATCTACAGGTTTTTTTCCTGTCCTCCTCCAGCTTCCGATCACGACAAGTGAATGTGAAATTGTCAGCAAAGACCTCTTCATAATAAAATAGCGTGATCGGAATTGACTGACGTATTTGATCAAAAAATAATTAACTCTGTCAAACTATGAGGATGAGTCAAATGAAAACCTTAAATTTGTAATAACAAATCGAAATTTCATGGCGTTATCCTGTAAGTTGGTAAGCATGCTACAAATAGCATGCAGAATGGTCTGTAGGTGGCAGTATAGTGCAGATGCACACATACCGTCGCAGTATCAGTAGAAAGATGGCCGCCCCACTTACGACTTGCACCAGGGAAGAACAGTGTTCTGTTATTCAGTTTCTGCGTAGTGAAGATGTGAAACCTATTGAAATTTATCGACGAATGAAGTTTCAGTACGGTGATGCATGTTTGTCACAGCAGCCAGTCTGCGAACAGAGTTGGAAGTTTGCAAATGGTGTGATTTCAGTAGAAGATGCTCCTCGTCGAGGTCAGCCACAATGAGGTGTGACTCCACAGAACTTTGCAGCAGTTGAAGCCATAGTGAAGGAAAACCTCCGAGTGACACTGAATGGCATTGCAGCATTTTAAAAATTAGTCATGGGTCAGAGCACCACATTGTGCATGATGTGCTCCAGTTTCACAAAGTGTCTGCAAGATTGGTGCCACAGCAGCTGGCTCCTGAAATGAGAGAATGACGTGTTGATGCTTGTGAAGAATTTCTTCAGCACTTTGAACAAGAATGTGATGGCTTCCTTGCAAGAATCGTTACTGGGGACGAAACCTGGGTTCACTTCCACCAACCGGAAACGAAGAGAGTGAGCAAGGAATGGTGCCAATCCTCATCACCAAAACCAAAGAAGTTACGAACAGAACCATCAGCAGGGATGGCTATGCTTACTCTCTTTTGGAATAAGGCGTCATTTTGGAGCATTATATGCCTAGAGGGACCACTGTCACCAGTGCATCATACACAGATCTCTTAAAAAATCATCTGCGGCCTGCAATCAAATCAAAGCGATGTGGATTGCTGTCAGCAGGTGTCCTTTTGCAACATTACAATGCAAGGCCCCACACTGCCCATACAACAGTTGCAACAATCACAGACCTGTATTTTGAGTGTATTCTTCATCCACCATACTCACCAGACCTTGCCCCAAATGATTTCTGTATGTTTGGACCACTCAAAGACGCAATGGGAGGAAAGAAGTTCCATTCTGATGAATAGGTACGCCATGCAGTGCATGAGTGGTTGCGCGGACTACCAAAAGAATTTTTTTCTAAAGGAATTTATGCACTTTGTAAGCACTGGAGGACTTGGATTGAGCATGGGGGAGATTATGTTGAAAAGTGATACAGCTTTGTACCACTTCTGCACAATAAATAATATTTAAAAAAATATTTAAGGTTTTCATTTGATTCAGCCTTGTAAATGGGAAGTTTCCAATCCTCATCAAGGGTAGTGAACTTCATATAAGCTATATAATGATGGACCCCATATTTCAGCAGACATCAGTTGTCAATAGAAAGATGTAACTAACAATTTAAGCACAAACAAGTGTTCTGAACTGCTTCATGAAATGCTTGGTAACTTTTCTTTGCCACTTGAAATGGTGAATTCATCTTGAAATTGAAGATCCTAAGTAACTGATGGGTGTTATAAGTATTGGTATCTGAAGTTTAGGTTGTTGGAAGACTTGGGTTGCTGACTGAATATTGCATATTTTGTTATGACTTGCAAACCTAAAAAAGAAGAATGGAAGGTTATGTACATTAAGCCTGTAAAAAGGAGCAGCAAATCTAAAAATAATGAACACATTTTGTTGTTTTTGTTCCCTGTGTCATCCACATGGTTTACTCTTTAGATCAAGAGACAGTGGGCAGCTCTCTTTGTTGTAGTTGGGTGTGGATTGGTTCTGAGGTAATGTGTATCATAGGCAGGACTTAATACTTATCTGTGGAGGCATAATTTCTTAATGGTTACATACCAGCATCATCATATCTGAATCTGTAGGATTTTGTTTGAGCTTCTTTGGTCATGCTAAAAGTGAATTGTACCAGTTATTTGAATACTGGTTCAGTTTTTGCCCAAGTTTCATCAGTTGCAATAATACACTATGGAAATATGAGGAGCTCATTATCAAAGGTGGACAACTCCATTTTTCACAAAATGTAGATGTTAACTAACCCCAGCAGTACTTTTCAAGTTGTACCTTTTCAGGCTTCAAAAATGGACTGAAACATGTTGAAAATTAATGTGGATTGCAATGTGTGAACAAAATGCGAATGACTCCACCACATTTCTGCTTCATATTTGGCCAATTCTGGCAGCAGCCAATAAGATGATAGGAATGTCTCTCTGGCATTCCCATAGTTCAGTGTGCATCCGGTATGGCAGAACCTCTTTTTTTGTAAAACATATTTTCAGTCTTAACTTACGTTATAAATTTAACACAGTAAAATGCAGTCATGGAAGAGAAACTGCAGGTAATTCATGCTAAACAAGCAAGAAAGCTGCTAAGGGGTAAAGCAATTGGAAGGTGCTCAAATAACCCTTGGGTGTGCGACAAAACTGGAGAACTCCTAAACTTATTTACAAATCACAACTATATATATATATATATATATATATATATATATATATATATATATATATATATATATATATATATATAAACTTAAATTTACTTTTAAAGGATCATAGGAATCACTTGAAAAAGATTCAGTACTTCACATGATATAGATCTGTATATGTTACTTTTTGGTCTCTCCTGCAAAAAAAAAGGGGGGGGGGGGAGAGAGAGAGAGAGAGAGAGAGAGAGAGAGAGAGAGAGAGAGAGAGAGAGAGAGAGAGAGAGAGAGAAGTTTAGCTGGCCATGTTTTATAATGAGCACCTCATATGTCACCTTCCTTTTCACAAAGTTATAGATAATGCATGTGTGTTCCCATCTCTCTCGCATCTGAATCTGATTAAGGTGATGTGACACTCATTTTACCAGTATCTTCTACATACCTGTACCCTTTCATAAGAATGCATCATCAGATATTAAGTACACAATGTAATTCTTATGTGCTGACTGTGGTTTGTTGTCCAACAATATATGAAGTCATGTAAATGATCATAATATGTAGCATTGTGTGATGGTGATTTCTCCTGAGAGATGAGGCATCCCTTCCACAGTCTTTTTGAAATGCAGTACTCCATCTTGCAGTTGTATGGGATGGTAGATCTGCATTACTAGAAGCTTTCTGCATAACATGATAGTTCCTTTTCCCTTTTTTTTTTCTTTCTTATAAAGCTCAAAACATGATTTATCATAGTGTTACCCCTTCACTAACACAGCTTTCTTAACTGCTGAACACTGTTTTCTTCTTTTATGCCTTAAAAATGTAATTTGGTACAAAAATAAAAACAGGCACAATTATAATTCTTGTTTCTTGTCTTCTTTCTCTCTCTCTCTCTCTCTCTCTCTCTCTCTCTCTCTCTCTCTCTCTCTCTCTCTGCTCTCTGTCTTTCTCTCAACCCTCCCCTTCTCGCTTCCCTCTTCTTTGCTCTTCATTATTTATTGGTGTGGTAGGCTGCTCTTTACTGATTTGATTGTACAGTACTGTATTGAACTCGCAAAGGTCTGTGTGAGGGGTTGTATGTGCATCATGTGTTGAAGTATGATGCATTTTAACAAATTCAAACTAACATCAGACTTGTGCCACTTTCTTGTCCTGTATGTATGAATGAGCTAGATGGTAACTATAGTAAGTGGAAGATCTAATCTGTGATAAAAAAACACCTGAAATGCTATAACATCATCATCAAACCTGAGTGTCTTTATGGACAATGAAGCACTTGGCTATGGACTCTGAAGCACTCACATTGTACACTGAAGTACTGAAAGAGAGAACCTGAGGAAATCCAAAATAGGGAACAGAAAGTAATCAGTGAAATTATAGGTACAAAATGCATTAAAGAAGAAAAAATTCCTTTTCTTCCATTTGTGTTATGAGAGCACAGAATTCTGCAGCTTAGAACCTAACTGTCTTTTTGAAATTTATTTACAAAGCATTAGTTCCATACATGGAATTATTAAGTTCACCTTGAAACAACAGAAGCTTTGTGTATTCCTTAATTAGATTCAGTTGGCAGTGAAAATAGGTAGATGTCCAGGCAATTCTGTTTACCATAGGCGTATGAAGAATGAATTGAAAAATGTGCGCCATAATGTGGTGGTGTAGTTATTCCTTGGCTACAGTGGGGTGGGGGTTAAAGGCAGTATTTGGTATGCCTGCTTTTTTGTGTTTTGATTTTCTTAGCAGTCCCCTGCTTTTCTGTGTAGCTGCTAATTACTTCCTCTTTGTGAGGATATATACAGGGCGTTTCAAAAAGAAAGAGCAGATTTCAAACATTTATTTCTCAAAAACTACAAATGATAGAAACACAATTCCAACGGTCCTTCACTCAATATGAGTACCAAATGTTACACAACAAATATCAAAACTGTACCTCAATATGAGCACCATTTGTTACACGACAAATATCAAACCGGTATCTCATTTCTTGCCACACACGACGCAACTGGTCTTTAGTTACCGAATTCACGGCCGCAACAATTCGATGTCGTACCTCTTGAAGAGTAGCGGGCATAGGTGGGACATAAACACAGTCCTTTATGTACCCCCACAAATAAAAATCGCAGGGAGTAAGGTCTGGTGACCTGGGAGGCCACAGACGATGACATTGATCTTGTGCTCCTGCTCTTCCAATCCACCGTCCTGGAATGGTGTTATTTAGGTACCGTCGTACAGGTTCAGAGAAGTGTGGTGGGGCGCCATCTTGCATGAAGATGAAGTGATTTGAATCTTCCTGAAGTTGAGGAAATAGCCAGTTTTCTAACATGTCCAGGTAAATGGTTCCTGTGATAGTTTTCTCCATGAAAAAGAAAGGTCCATAAACTTTGTTTACCGAAATTGCACAAAAGACGTTAACCTTTGGTGAGTCTCTTTCATGTTGAATAACGTCCCTCGGAGTTTCACTCGCCCAAATTCGTACGTTATGCCGATTAACTTTACCAGAAATGTGAAACGTTGATTCATCTGAAAAAATTAATCGTTCGGCAAAATTGTCCTCTTCCATGTCCTGTAGAATTGCAGTTGAAAATTCGAACCTTTTGTTGTGGTCGTCAGGACGCAATGCTTGCAATAACTGCAGTTTGTACGGCTTCATGTGCAGACGCTTACTCAGAACGCGCCATACCGTTGTTTTAGACATGTTTAGTTCGTGACTTGCCCGTGTCGTGGATTTTCTAGGGCTCCTTTCGTAAGCTGCACGGACACGCTCGACATTTTCATCCGATGTGCGTGGACGACCCGTGCTTTTTCGCTTGCAGATGCAACCATCTTCTACGAATCTGTGATGCCACTCATAAATTTGCTTATGACGAGGCGGCTGTTTGTTGAATTGACGGCGGAATGCACGTTGCACACCAACAATGGACTCTAACTTTGCAAATTGCAGCACACAAAATGATCGTTCCTGTGGTGTCGTCGCCATTTTCCTACAAACAAACGCCAGCGCCACTGCGGATTTGCATGGAACTTCTGCGCGGACCATTGAAAAACTTTGAACCTTTCTCTGACAAGAAACGTTTGAATTGTGTTTCTATCATTTGTAGTTTTTGAGAAATAAATGTTTGAAATCTGCTCTTTCTTTTTGAAACGCCCTGTATTTCACAGCTTTATGATCTTTCTTAGTCCTCTGCCTTGCCCTTCCTCCTACCTGGTTATGCTGCTAATTGATTGTTGCCACCCCCCCCCCCCCCCCTCCCTGCTCCCTCCCCACTCATAAATACACTCTCACTCTCTCCTGTGTTTTCCCCCCTCTCAACAACACCTGCATTTGCTACATTTGTGCCCATACACAGGAGGACATTCAGACAATCTGCATCTCCTGACCATCCTACCTCTCTATAATTATTGCCATAAACTGTCCATTCCATGAATGTCATATTGTGCACATCATCACTTTAAAATCTCTAATTGGGACATAACCTAACACTGACTAATTATATTGACAGCAGTTTGTTAACTGCCTTTTTTATTTTCTCTTCCACAAAAGTTTGTGTCCTGAGAAAAACTATGTATGCTTTCAAAATTTGTCATGCTAAAGAAAAACACCATAAATTATCCTTTTGATATTTCATGCAAAGATTTCAATTACACCCTCTATAGAATCCTACCTGCAAAACTTGTATGGCAGTAATGAATCTCTCTCTCTCTCTCTCTCTCTCTCTCTCTCTCTCTCTCTCTCTCTCTCTCTCTCTCTCTCTCTCTCTTACCCTCCCCCATGCATCAGTGAAGCTAGATTTCAGAAGGTTGCATTAACAGCTTCTATAAAGCAATAAATTGAGACTACACATATGATTGTGGGCGAAAGGGGGGGGGGGGGAGGAGGAAGGACATAAAGTATGGAAGTATGGTGCCCATAAAAGATTAGTGAAGAGCCCAGTTCTATTCTTTGCTTTCATAAATAACCCACAAGAGATTTTAAATGTTTGTTCAAAACAATAAAGTTTACATGTGACATGAAAATAATAAGCAAGGTGCAAACTCAGCCATCCATCAAACTACAAAGGCAATGTCTGAATGTACATATAACTTGTTTACAGCAAATAGTTTGTCCTAATGCATTAAAATCTTGTATTGTACAATACAAAACAAAAATTGGTGACATACACACACATCAAAGCTACACATTAATTATTGCACGTAATAAAAGTAGGTATGAAAACTTGTGTTCATACGCTTCACTAACTCCGCAGGTTTTTTATTATACCTTGACTCAATGTGCTGCATTAGAAATCTGTGTGATTGTGTTAATCTGCAGACAAAAGGGATTACACTGCATACTTCCACTAGATGTGGTGTTGCCAAAATTACTCAGTAGACAGGCAAAATATTCATTCTGTAAAATTGAGCGATATATGAATTATGTTGAAAGCAGATAATTGGAAACGTTTTGTAGAGGTGTCTTCAAAGATCTTGTTGAAATTCTTACATTCACTTCCCAACACAATTTCTCTGTAATAGCATTAGCAACTATTAGTAATTCCACCAGGTAAACAACACAAGGTACACATAATAATCTCCATGTACATATTAGTCCCTTTATTCAGATTCAGAACTGAATTCTATATTATGTTGCAAAAACTTAACTGTCCACACCATTGTGTAGAACTTTCGCAGTGCAACAAAAAATTTTATGTTCTGTGTAATTCAATATGTTGAATTTTACAACCTTTCCTAATTTTTCGTGGAATAAACGACTATAGGATATGCATCAGTGGACATGCTTTGAAAGCTGATCATACTGCATCTGTAGTGAGACTGTGTGTCATTACTATAGGACTAGGATGGCAGGCTGCCCTACTTCCATCTCATTGCTTATTATTCCTTTAACAAAACAAAAGGAAACTGATGGATCCCCCTCCACACTCACTCAAGTTGTGCAGTGATAAGTTCAGAACAACATTGCCACTGAACAGACTGCTTCTCAGTATATTTATTCCTTAGCGAAATTTGTTGTGAGTAATGTATCTCTATTTCCAACCAATATCTCAATACATACTATCAATACTAGGAATAAGAATAATCTACATAAAGACCTAAAATCATTTACCTTGCTCCAAAAAGGATTCCAATATTCAGGAACACACACTTTCAATAAATTGCCAGCGACCAATAAAAACTTGGTTTCAGATAAAGCATGGTTTCAACAGAGTTTGAAAGACTTTCTTTATTGGCAGCTCCTTCTACTCTATAGATGAATATCTTAACAGGGACTGGTAGACAAGTTAAAGTAAAAACGTCTATTAGGTTTCAGTTTCGACAGCTCTCGTTCGCAACAGTCAAGATTAAGTATTTTGTATACGATTAAATTTTCTAAAAGTGCGTAACAATGTTTCATTCTGACAGTACATTAATTCTGTAAATATTAGCACCCAGTTTACTGTAATGTGTATACCTATTTTGACAATCTGCTGACAAATGATCAGGGTAGTAAGTATTATATTCAGTTGTTTTATGTTATACTATCTGACACATGCCATACCCATGAGAATCATCTTATTTTTGGGTCCATGTACCGAAAACTGAATCTAATCCAATCTAATCTGAACATTGTCTGCAAAATTGGCAAGAGGAAATACAGTACTGGACTCCATGGTATTATATCAAAACGCTCAGCTATGAACACAAGTGGATCTTCATCTATCATGTCTAATAGCCTGGGGTATTTTGAATCATTCTGTAGATATGAACATGGGATCTGTGGAATATAATTTAGGTTGTATGGAAAAAAATGAAAAATGTATAAAGAATATTTTTTGTGTGAATGCATCACCAACAATGATAGTATGTGGTCCTTTGTGCAGAAAGTCTTTATCCATTAAATCTTACATAAGATTGTCGTCATCTGTACCTCCTACAGTTTCATACTGATTACAGTAAGATTAACTGTATTATGATGGTCATCTGAATGTGAACTACTTTCTTCGTCATCCTTTACATTTTGGGATAAAACAGCAATGGCAATATACCGTATTATCTACCTTCCAAAGCAGAAGTATTTTTCTGAATAGCTTTTGAATCTTTTCCTCAAAAATGTAAAATTTACTTTAGTGGTCAAATTCTTTGTTATTGAATTTTCACTCATAATTACAACATAATTAAAGTAAAATTTAAAAAATCTACATAATATGCCCATGTCATTTGCAAAGTTTATAGTTATGAACAACCAAATCTTTAGTAGGTCATTTGTGAAAGTGAAGAATAGAACTGGACTATTACTAAAGCTTTTAAGGATGCTATACTTTTTTTGCCCCATCATGTGTTTTGTTTCAGTTCTGTAGCAGATGCTGTTAGTGCAACCTTCTGAAATCTTAACTTCACCGCTACATGGAAGAGGCAGTTTCACCAGTGCCATGAAAGTTTTGCTAGTTATGGATTATATGATTAAAATCTTTGTAGAAAATAAAAACATGATGATTTTTGTTGTTTACCATTACCATATTGTATTCAAACTGTGCTTAGCATCTGATTTACATATTTTAGTTGATTTCCGATAGGTATTTGATTTAGTGACCAATAAATGTGTGCTCTATGATATACTTAGATAGGTCTTGCTTGCTCATGATGATATTGCTGATAGAAAAGCAGTTCCTGTATGATCAATAGGCTTTTTCTTTTTTCCTTCTTACTTGCTCTAAAGCTGCAGCTGACACTCTGCTCTTCCCCAGTTTACAGCTCAGAATTCTGGTCTATATTTTAATTCTTGAGTTGTAGCATAGCAAATGATGCTCAGTTTGTTTTAACCACCAGCAGAGGTTCCAATATATCACAAAAAAAGAGTGGAAAAAAGCCTTCCATTTTGTGTTACACAAGTTTGACAAACAGATCTTCTTTATAAGCAGATGATGTTATTACAGAAATTTAAATGGAATATTCATGGCATATGATGAAAACAGTGACATAAATACCTCCAAAAGTTCATTTAGAAGTTATTCAGACCATTCCACATCCAATGCCTAACAATAACTATTAAAGGCACTTTTACAGTGGATCAAGAGGGATAGTGTTAACTAAGAGTGAACAAATGAGAGTATAATAACTTCATTGGTGTCTCTGTATAACTTCCATTGTAGTTTGCACCTCATTTGTTCAATATAAAATGCAAGCAAAATTAATCTCAAGTACTTATGAAGTATAAAACTATGGACTGGTTTATGCTTATAACCACTCACCACAGTACTGAGGAAAAAACAGCTGTGCTGAAATGAATTGTCGTAGAAAATGGAAGTTTCTCATGTCATAAATCTGAGGTGATGGTGGATGCAAAATATGAATTTACCAATAATCCATAGGATTTCATGAGCAAGAATATCAGTGGTGATGCATCAGGAACATAAAAATAGTACTTACTATTCGCAACTAATCTTTGTAACTCCTCCCCTTCCAAATAACAGAAACTGTGTTTTGCAGGTTTTTGAAGTCCTGTTAAACATTAAAAGTAGAGGAACCCTGTATCCACTGTAATTAGGTTTCTTTCACATTTTACGAAGAAATTGCATCAGGTACTCCATGTTTCTCAAATATTGCAAAAGTACAGAGTTTTAATGTAAAATTTGTCAACTTTATTACAAATTTGTGTAGATTTTTGTATGATTTGTACTTAATCATGGAATACTAAAGGATAGGGAAAAAAGAAGAAATACAATGAAAGTGTCATAAATATTTTCAAACATGATATTACTTATTATTTCTGTAATTTTGTCAGAGTAACATAAATGCAAAAAATGTAGTTCATTTATATTTTTGTTTTTAGAAATTACCTGGGTTCTCCTCTGTTTACAGAGTTAGATGATGGTGTGTACAATCCCTTGTGGACCATGCGTGGCTTTACTCAGACGTTCCATTTCTGGAAAGAAAGCCGGAGAGCACAATCTGTACCCCTAAATGCTTTCCTTACCTATATTACCTTGCCGTGGTGGAGCATAACTAAAGGTTTGTACTGTGTGCATCCACTTGAAGGTACAAGGTTTGACAAAAGAGAAACAAGACTGTCTTCCAGACTGGCAGAGCACAAGAACACTATAGTAATAAACTGCTCGACCACTGCTGCTGTGTATCTGGAAAGTTGGAATTTGTCACAGTGTATGCACCCAGTTTAAGGTTGAGAACCGATTTGGCTCTAATAAGTTATGACAAACAGTTCCATAGCAACGCAGGCAGTGTCATTTTCTTCATGTCAGACCTTATACTTGTAACGTCATTATTAGTTATACGCAAAAATCATTTTAAAACTTCTTAGAATCAGTAAGATAAAAGTTTGCATTTGTAATTGCATTGCTACTTTACATAGAAAGCTGTCTCCAAAGCTCTTGACAGTGTCACTTTTATTCTTATCTTTGTATCACAGTAATTAACTATTTCTTAAAGTTTCATTTACCTAGTGGTTTCTCATGAAGAAAAAGCGGAGTCAAAGACACCATTATAACACACAAACATGCAATAGAATTTTTAATATTAGCATAAGATTGATTCTTGCATAATAAGGAGACAAGGTACTGGCAGAAGTGAAGCTGTGAGGACGGGGCGTGAGTCATGGTTGGGTAGCTCAGATGGTAGAGCACTTGCCCATGAAAGGCAAAGGTCCTGAGTTCGAGTCTTGGTCTGGCCAATGTGCCAGGAAGTTTAATAAATACAATGTTTGACTGAACATTTCCCTCGCACAGTTTAATTCCAAGACTAGTTCCAGCACAAATTGAGTGGTGCATGGACTGAAAGTGAAAGTGAAAGAGAAAATCTACAATGACACCACTGCACTTAAGATTGACTAATTAGCAAAGCAGCTTTTCAGCAGTCTGTTATGACAGCTAAGCTTAATTTCTCATATGATATTATAGAAGACTAGAAGGTACATGGAAACAACTGTTCCATAGTAATTATAATTACAAACAGACACATAATATAAAACCAGCACAGCAGTAAAGTTTGTTTCTACAATATCCAGTATGCAGATAAAAATCACATGGAAACAACATTATTTGTTCGAACTATATTCCACATCAATGACTTAAAGGTGCTTTAAGCATAACATATCCCAGCTGCATCATTAGTGGAACAATTCTGTGAGGCTTTTTATATTTTAAAATATTTATTGTAAAAGTCTCAGTTGGAATTAGTCGCACTTGATAACTAGTTTTGAGCATATTTAATGTTAAACTTCAGAGCTAAAAATAGAATAAAATAAAACGTAATTAAATAACTATTACTTTGTACAGCACACAAATGCATGAACAAAATGGGGAACATATTGTTCATTATTGTAAAAACTTTAACTTAAAAATAATGTTGATACAATTTCAAAACACAAGACAAAACTCAACATGGAAAATGCCCACAAACATATCAGGAGAATTCTGAAGAGATCATGTAGACATAAGAAACAAAAATGCAAGACAGATTTTGAATGTGAGTACATGAAAGGGATATACATCTACAGCTACAAAAGTACTCAGTGAGCCACCATTTGGTGCATGTAGAGGGTACCTTGTACCACTGCCAGTCATTTCCTTTCCTTCTCCACTCACAAATAGAGTGAGGGAAAAATGCCTGTCTGTATGCCTCCATACGAGCCATAATTTCCCTTAGCTTATTTTCATGGTCCTTAAGCAAAATGTACAATGGTGGCAGTAGAATCATTCTGCAGTAAACTTCAAATGCTGGTTCTCTAAATTTTCTCAATTGTGTTTCATGAAAAGAAAGTCATCTTCCTTCCAGGGCTTCCCATTTGAATTCACAAAGCACCTCCATAACACTTGCATGTCGATGGAACCTACAGGTAATAAATCTGGCTGACTGCCTCTGAACTGTTTTGATGTCTTCCTTTACTCCACCATGCTAAGAATCCTAAACACTCAAGCATTGCTGATACTGAAGAATGGCTCACACTAATGTTCTGTACGTGATCTCTTTTGTAGGTGAGCTACACTTCTGCAAAATTCTCACAATAAACCTAAGTTGATCATTTGCCTTCCTGATTACCCTCCATATGTGCTCGTTTCATTTCATACTGCTTTGTAGCATTGTACCTACATATTTAATCAAAGTGATTGTGTCAAACAGCACACTACTAATGCCGTATTTGAACATTACAGGATTTTTTTTTCACTAATCTTCATTAATTTACATTTTTCTACATTTAGAGCAAGCTGCCATTCATTACACCAACTAGAAATTTTGTCTATGTTGTCTTTTATCCTCCCAGTCACTCATTATTAATACCCTTCCTATACACCACAGCATCATCATCAGCAGCAGCAGTAGCAGCAGCTCACCCTCTCAGATCATTTACGTATACGGGGAATAAGGGCAGCCCTATTACGCTTCCCTAGGGTGTGGGGTGCTCCTGATGATACCCTTGTCTCTGATGAACACTTGCTATTTAGGACAACATATTGGGTTCTTGGGGTTTGACCATCACTCGCTACAAGTAAAAATTAGGCCAAACCCAAGAAACAGAAAAGAACAATGCGGAACATATTTTTAAGACAAGACCCATAGTACTTGAAAATAAACAAAGACAAAATTATTGATGAAATTAATCAAAAAACAACAGAAAATTGGATAGACATTGCGAAGACAGTTGAGAAGGCAAAGCCTTGGAGACAACCTTCATGGAATCACAAACTTAGATGATGGAACGCAACTTACGACCTAGTCAGGTCATTGAATGAAGAATCCAGACTTGGGAGATGCTTAGCTGTAATAGAACAACACTAACAGTGCTGGATTTCCATGAAGCCCAGAAAAAAATCGTTGAAACATACTGGAAAAGTCAAAATGACCTACAGCAAAAGTGGTCTAAATAAAATAAAGGAATCTTCAGGTTTTCACGGTGCAAAGACTGCTCCATTAAGTTTCGGGAATGCAGCCACATAAATTCTGCTTCTTCTTCTATTATTTCAGCTGTATACCTTTCAGCCATCTTCAGAGAGAGCCGTACGACTGACGTTCCAGCGTTCGCTCCGTCCTTTTAAACTCGCGGACCGCGCCACTGCGCATGCGGCCACAGATAAACAAGCACCAGTGATGTTGATTGGCGGCAAAGACGTAACATATGCATGAGTTACGTCTGTGGCTGCACATTTGATCCATGCTGGGAGGTCGATGTATTACTGGGAGCTGAACTGTAGCGACGTCTTTGTAAGTTCAATATTGAAAGTGCCGGATTCCATGATTTATCTAATATGAAACCGCTGTCTCTATTAATTAAATTCTTCGCCAAGTGGATTTCAATGGCCTCTTTTACTACGGAGTCCCAGAAAGATGAAACAGAAGTCAGAATTTCGACATTTTCATATACCATAGAGTGACCAGAATCAATACAATGCTCTGCCACAGCCGATTTACTGGGTTGTAAGAGCCGAGTGTACCTGCGATGTTCCATACACCTCTCTTGGACTGTACGATTCGTTTGTCCGATATATGAAAGGCCACATTCACATGGTATCTTGTAAACTCCAGGCTTGCGGAGTAGTAAGTCATCTTTAACAGAACCCAGGAGTGCAGCCGTCTTCGCCGGTGGACGAAAAATCACTTTTACTTTATGTTTAGTGAGGATCCGTCCTATTTTGGATGAAAGGCTTCCCACATACAGCAGGACAGCCATGGATTTAAATGTTTCCTCGTCATCTTCTGTATTCCTTACGGACACCTTAGGTTTTATTTGTAGTGCCTTACGTATCTGTTGTGGAGAATACCCGTTGTCCTCAAAAACTCTCTTCAGATGTAAAAGTTCGTCTTTTAAACTACTTTCATCAGATATGACATGTGCTCGGTGTACCAAAGTTCTTAGAACGCTACTCATCTGCGAAGGATGGTGACATCTATTTGCATGTAAATATAAGTCCGTATGGGTCGGTTTCCGATATACTGCATGGCCCAGAGTGCCATCTTCTTTGCGCTGAACCAAGACATCTAAAAATGGAAGACATCCCTCCTTTTCCACTTCCATTGTAAACTGAATTTGTCCATGTATGGAATTCAGATGGTTTAAGAAGTCCTGCAATTTGTCCTCGCCATGGGGCCACACTACAAAGGTGTCGTCAACGTACCTCCAAAAAAACTGTAGGCTTCAAACTAGCAGACTCCAGGGCCTTCTCCTCGAAATCCTCCATAAATAAATTGGCCACCAAGGGTGACAAAGGACTACCCATGGCAACACCGTCAGTCTGTTCAAAAAAGTCGTTATTAAATAAAAAGTTTGTGGAGGTCATCATATGGTGAAACAAAGCTAAAATCTCCTTATCAAAACTTCTTCCTATGAGTTCTAAAGATTCAGAGAGAGGTACCTTAGTAAATAGCGACACTACATCAAAGCTCACTAATAGATCAGAGGTGTTCAGTTTCAAAGATTTTAATTTGCCAAAGAAATCTGCATAATTCCTTATATGATGATCACATTTTCCCACAAGCGGCCTCAATAGTGACACCAGGTGCTTGGCACAATCATAGTTGGGAGAACCAATATTGCTCACGATAGGACATAGAGGAACATCTTTCTTATGGATCTTTGGGAGTCCATAAAGCCTTAGAGGCACTGCACCCACAAAGAAGAGAGGACTGCACTACGTATGCTCCGCCAAGATACCGAAACGGTGGTTCTCCCTGCTGATAAAGGTAATGCCACTGTTTTAATGTCACGTGACGACTACCATGATAAGATATACAGCTTACTCAATTATAGTATGTACCGGAAGATCAGTAAGGACCCAACCAACAAGGTGGTAAGGATGACGGCGTCGCTTTTGAATGCCCCCCCATTTCCACCGGAAGTCATACGAAGACTAAAACCAAGTGGTGCAGTGCCTCTAAGGCTTTATGGACTCCCAAAGATCCATAAGAAAGATGTTCCTCTATGTCCTATCGTGAGCAATATTGGTTCTCCCAACTATGATTGTGCCAAGCACCTGGTGTCACTATTGAGACCGCTTGTGGGAAAATGTGATCATCATATAAGGAATTCTGCAGATTTCTTTGGCAAATTAAAATCTTTGAAACTGAACACCTCTGATCTATTAGTGAGCTTTGATGTAGTGTCGCTATTTACTAAGGTACCTCTCTCTGAATCTTTAGATCTCATAGGAAAAAGTTTTGATAAGGAGATTTTAGCTTTGTTTCACCATGTGATGACCTCCACAAACTTTTTATTTAATAACGACTTTTTTGAACAGACTGACGGTGTTGCCATGGGTAGTCCTTTGTCACCCTTGGTGGCCAATTTATTTATGGAGGATTTCGAGGAAAAGGCCCTGGAGTTGCTAGTTTGAAGCCTACAGTTTTTTTGGAGGTACGTTGACGACACCTTTGTAGTGTGGCCCCATGGCGAGGACAAATTGCAGGACTTCTTAAACCATCTGAATTCCATCCATGGACAAATTCAGTTTACAATGGAAGTGGAAAAGGAGGGATGTCTTCCATTTTTGGATGTCTTGCTTCGGCGCAAAGAAGATGGCACTCTGGGCCATGCAGTATATCGGAAACCGACCCATACGGACTTATATTTACATGCAAATAGCTGTCACCATCCTTCGCAGACGAGTAGTGTTCTAAGAACTTTGGTACACCGAGCACACATCATATCTGATGAAAGTAGTTTAAAAGACGAACTTTTACATCTGAAGAGAGTTTTTGAGGACAACGGGTATTCTCCACAACAGATACGTAAGGCACTACAAATAAAACCTAAGGTGTCTGTAAGAAATGAAGAAGATGACGAGGAAACATTTAAATCCATGGCTGTCCTGCCGTATGTGGGAAGCCTTTCATCCAAAATAGGACGGATCCTCACTAAACATAAAGTAAAAGTGATTTTTCGTCCACCGGCGAAGACGGCTGCACTCCTGGGTTCTGTTAAAGATGACTTACTACTCCGCAAGCCTGGAGTTTACAAGATACCATGTGAATGTGGCCTTTCATATATCGGACAAACGAATCGTACAGTCCAAGAGAGGTGTATGGAACATCGCAGGTACACTCTTACAACCCAGTAAATCGGCTGTGGCAGAGCATTGTATTGATTCTTGTCACTCTATGGTATATGAAAATGTCGAAATTCTGACTTCTGTTTCATCTTTCTGGGACTCCGTAGTAAAAGAGGCCATTGAAATCCACTTGGCGAAGAATTTAATTAATAGAGACAGCGGTTTCACATTAGATAAATCATGGAATCCGGCACTTTCAATATTGAACTAACAAAGATGTCGCTACAGTTCAGCTCCCAGTAATACATCGACCTCCCAGCATGGATCGAATGCGCAGCCACAGATGTTACTCATGCATATGTTACGTCTTTGCCACCGATCAACATCACTGGTGCCTTGTTTATCTGTGGCCGCTTGCGCAGTGGCGCGGTCCGCGAGTTTAAAAGGATGGAGCGAGCGCTGGAGCGTCAGTCGTACGTCTCTCTCTGAAGATGGCTAAAAGGTATACAGCTGAAATATTAGAAGAAGAAGCAGAATTTATGCGGCTGCATTCCCGAAACTTAATGGAGCAAAATCAAGGAAGTCTTCAAATTGAATAACATGAGAAACTTCTAAAAAATATTCAGAGAAAATATAAAGGCTTATCAGCCTCCAAATATCTCTTACAAGAACAAATGGCTCTCTAGAAACATATACTAAAGAAAACATCAAAATACTTTAAAAAAATTCTTTGATAAACTCTTCAGTTATGAGAAACCTAAACACAAAATTAAAGCTCCTTAATACAATACCAAATCCAAGCTTCCTACACTCACAGAGTTATAAGAGATTGTAAAATAACAGAGGCTCAGGGGAATATGTCTTTATCACTGAGTCTGCAAACTCATAGAAAAAAAAAATTACAAAAAAATTCATAACATTCTCACAGAATATGGATTACAGAGAAAATCCACACATGTGGAAATGCGCATTGATCCACCAACTGTATGAAAAGGGTAACAAGATAGGCTTCTGATAATTAAACAGGTACATCATTATTACCTATCACTTACCAAATTCTATCCAAGGCATTACTCAACATATTAGAATCACAATCTGATATAAAGATAGGTGAGTACCAGGCAGGTTTCAGAAAAGGAAGATCATATAGTGAACAGATTTGGAATCTGTGGGCACTCTTGAAGCTCAGACAAGCAGACAACAGTGTAGTCACATTTGTGGACCTAAAGAATACCTACAACACCGTAGACAGACATACCCTCTTTGACACACTAGAAGAATACGGAACTGCCAGAAAAACTAGAACACTCATTCAACACAACAATGGACAAGGAGCACTGGAACACATATATAAAGTCTCTGCCAGAACAGCACTACAGATATGATAAGAGAAATTGCTGTATATGGAAAGAGAAAACAACATATCATGCACACAAAATACAGAAAGATTAGAAGAATGGAAAAATTCAAGTATCTAGGGGAATACATGCAAATAGGAGGCTCAAACAAGACATCCAACATAGAGAGAACAGAAAAACTTCAGAAAGCGTACAAACTCACATGGCTGCACCACAATAAAAGAAATACGCCAAGAAAGGCCAAACTGAGGCACTATAATAAAGCTGTACTGCAAGAGGCACTTTAAGCATCAACAACTACTACACTCAGAGCATCAGGTATCACTGAGACAGAAAAAAATAGAATGTAACATCCTCAGAATTTTTTTGGATGAATACACAGGAAAGGCAATCAAAGAATTATACTAACTCACACAGGCAGACTCACAGATGTGATCAGAAAACTCCAACAAACACTCTGTGGACACATGCATAAAGTGAACAACAACAACAACAACAATAGAATTACAAAGACGATTTTTGGAGTAGTAAACAGCTCAATCAAAAAATCAATTGGCTTCAAAAAATAGATGACCAAAAACAAGCAGGAATCAATAGGAGAATTATAAATGAAAGAAGCAAATTCAGCAACGAAATTATGAATGTGAAATTTGAAGTAAAAGACAGGAAGAAAACAGGGAAAATGTGGACAGAACAAAGGGAACAGGAACACAACCAAAGAATGAAGAGATTTTGGAAAGAGAAAAAGGAGGAAGAAAAGAGAAGAAATTGAATAATCATGTAAAATTAATGTTCAAACATAATAATATACTTTTTCAATTGATAACATCAATTGAAAATATTTAACATTCTTAAAATTGTACCTGATTAATTATGAATTGTGAAAAGTAAATAATTCTTTAAAAAGAATATAGTCATAAGCAGTAAAATAAAAGTAACAGCACCATAGTACACTTGTAACAACATTCCATATCATCCAGTTTTTTACCAAACCAATTTTCCATCACATAGTCACATGTATCAGGGGTAATGGCTAGAGAAAAATCACTGATACTATGTGGTATTGGAATGTAACAAAGATGTTGCCTGAAAGATGTGATATAATTAATTTAAAACTAAGAAGCAATGTAGATATTGTACCTAACACTGATACATGATACATCTTGTTAAACTAAGTATTTAAATTAAAATATTGATCTAAAACATCGAATGCACATGTTTTTCACTAGAGGGCATCTGAGTTGTGTTTTCTGCTAGCATGCACTGAGCTCAGTCTGCTTACAGCCTCACTGCCAACAAGTGCAGTGGGGCTGCTGAAGTCATCCCATGCTGAGTGACTCTGTAGCAAACCTGGAGAGTTGCTGCTGACTAGACTGTCTGAGTATTTGTCAAAATTGTTGAAGTCACTCTGGAGATTGAGTGTTTTGTCTGGTTCTTTTAGATGATGTCCCAATATTTCGAGTTGTTCTAAATGTTCAAAAAAATGTCCCATGGACCTACCTAGTGTTTACTTTCAATTAGATGATCTCCAAGTGCTCTCTTATTATTTTGTAGTGAAATGTGCTTGTTAAATCAGATTCCAATAATTCTACCAATTCGGCCTATATACTGTTTATGGTGGTTGTTGCATTTGATGCACTAATTGTAAAACTTGATTTATTTGTATCTTGTTTTAGTTTAAAATGAAGAGTTTAAATTCTGTGAAAGGCTAGTCTTAAGTGTGTTTTCTGAAACTGTTGCCATATTGCATCTGACATCTGACACCCTTTGTATTCTGTAGACATGTAAATAGATTTTTGCACTTGATGTTCCTTTCTTAACACTTAGTGTGTGTCTTGCGCAATATTATGGCACTTGCAGCAAGTGAGAATGTACAACAGACATAATATTACATCGCGCGAGCTATGATGATTTTCTGCGGTCTCAAATGCATTTCTACGGCCCCTGAATCATCTATGAGGTCTGGAGGCTTCGTAGATGACAGTAGCAGTATCATTTGAACAACTCATCCTTTTTGAAACCTTTATCACCCTTTCTTGTTTCATAGACCTTAGGCGATGATAGCGTTCTCTCCGTTTCATCAATTTTTTGCGCTTTTCTGTTGATGTTTTTGTTAAAATGTGCAGTGAAGAAGAGAAATGTTCAGAGAAAATGATTTTGAAAGACCCCAACGAGTCTGTAGATGATGAAAATGAGGTATTTGATGATGATTCAGGTTGCACATCATCTGAAAATTTTAGTAATTCTACTTTTTTGAAGATGAGTTGCTGCATAGTTATCATGGATTCTCCTTCAGGTACATTAGGAAATGAAAGCGGGTGTAAGAGTCCAGTGAATATAATGTTGGACTGTGCATTTCTCCATCTTTCAATGTACATTACACTGTCCTCTACTAATAATGAAAAAGTTGCTTTGATCTTGTGTCTTTTCTCTTTCCTTAGCTGTAAATTGACTGTAAAAGAAATGTAAACAGGAAGATCATGTGTTTCTTTACGTACTTGACTGAAAGATTGCATGTTTCCATACATATTTGACAGAAAGATCACGTGTTTCCTTACATATTTGAATACTAGAATTACTTTTCTATTTTTTCAGCAATAATTACTGTTAAACTAAAGTTTCATCTGTGTATTCAAGATTTAACACTAGCAATAGCAAAATATGTGTATTTAAAGTAGAAAGTCTAATAAGCCTGAAAATGTTTTGAAATTCCAACTACATATTTACACACACACACAAATTATAACTTTAAAAAGAAATTGTAGATATTTTAGCCGGCTCACAGGCAATGGCAGCTACTTAAGACTAACACTGTAAGTATTAATGTAATAGTACTGCCCTTTCCATGTACTCTATTTTAATTTCTGGAAACATTTTAGTGACTATTTCAGTCATGTAACCATTACGTAACAGCAAATTGCTTAAGAATGGCTTTTTAATTTTCTTATCCTGCTCACTGAATGGTAGCTTAAGTAATCCATTAATTAAGGAACTAAAATATGCCATCTTGTGTATAGTTGGATACCATGATGTTGTTGTCATAATGAGATGTGTGTAAGTAGGTTTCCTGTTAATGCTTGAAATATATGGACACCACTTGAAAGAACCAGAAGAAATAGTCAGTCTGCTGTGAGACTTCATGAATTTTTGCAACATACTCAGATGCCCCAGCCAACAGCAACTCTCCAGCTTTGCTACAGCACTATTCCACAGATGATCATCTTAGCAGCCTGCTGCACATGCTGGCAACGTGGCCGAAGGCAGATTGAGCCCGGTGTGCACAGGTGGAAGACAAACCTTAGATGCCCTCTGGTGGAAACTGCGTGCACTGTGTTTTAGATCAATGTTTTACTGTAAATACATATTTTAACAAGATGTATCATGTGTGTGTTAGGTGCATTATCTAAATTACTTATTAGTTTTAAATTAATTGTATTACATCTTTTAGACAATGTCTTTGTTATTTTTTTAATACTGCACATTTCCTCATCTCCCCCACCCCCACCCCCTCCTCCATCCTTCCTCTCACCTTCCTCTGTCATCCATGACAAATGGACCTGTATGATGGAAATGCAAGATGCCACAGAATGCTGTCACAAGTGTTCTATGGTGGTTTTTCTTTTATTTTGTGTTCCTTAGAAAGAATTTTTACTTTCCACAACTCATGATTAAACAGGCACAACTTTAATAATAATTTTAAATATTTTCAGTCATTATTGTTTATTGAAATAATTATTTCTTAATGTCTTATTATATTTACTTTCAAATCTGAAGATGATCATTAAATGTGGTTGGAAGTAGTTATGAAGTGCGACTAATTACAGCTGAGTCCTTTAGAATAAATGTTAAAAAAGAATTATACAGTTGCGGCATCGGTCATTAAGATATGTGATCCATTATTAAACTCTGTGACTGTACACATGAGCTGTCTAATACAATATGGCTGTCATCATCAACCCAGAACGTAGGGAGTGGAATGGTCTCATGTTGCTGAGGTTCGACTGCAGCAAGTAGTGACCTTGGCTGGGATGGGTAGTGGAGATACAAAACAGGCATGGGGTAGGGAGGGGGAAGGAAAGCAGTATAGGAGTGAGGGAAGATGCAGTAATGCTGCCTGTGGGGATGTGGAGGGACATACCAGAGCCAGGGACAGAGGTACTGAGTGCAGCATTGAAAGGCTGTGCTGCCGCAAGGGAGTGGGAAGGAAGAGGAGAGTGGTGCTAGGAAGGGGGGTGGGGTGAGAAGAGTAAGCAAAGTGGGGGGAAAGGACTATGGAGGCAAACTTGGGAGGTAAGGGGCAGGACAGATGTCTGAGACTCGAGTAGGACTGTGGACTTGTGAAAAGTGAGGAGGGAAACAGAGAAGGGAGAAAAACTGCTGGAATGGGAGGGGGGTGGGGGAGGGGGGGGGGGGGGGTGGATAGAAGATATCCAACTCTAGAGCGGGAGCAGGCAAGGGCAGTGTATTGCGTGGCTTGCCCAGAAACTGTGTGGTCCAGTTATTATCTTCATCTACATCAGTATTCTGCAAACCACCATGAGGTGCATTGCAGAGGGGATGTTCCATTGTACCAATTACTAGGGTTTCTTTCTGATCCATTTGATTATGGAGCATGGAAAGAATGATTTATTGAATGCCTCTGTGAGTGCCATAATTATTCTAATCTTATCCTCACAATCCCTGTGTAAGCAATATGAGGGGCTATAGTATATGCCTAGAGTCATTATTTAGACCAGTTCTTGAAAGTTTGTAACAGACATTCTCGGTATTCTGTACATCTATCTTCAAGAGTCTTCCATTTCAGTACCTTCAGTACCTCAGTGACACACTACCATGGATGAAATGAATCTGGGACCATTTGTGCTACACTTCTCTGTATATGTTCAATCCCCAATTAATCCTATTTGTTACAGGTAACACACACTTGAGCAATATTCTAGAACCAGTGACATGTGTGATTTGTAAGGAATTTCCTTTGTAGACTGATTGCACTTCCCCTGTATACCACCAATAAACTAAAGTTTACAAGGTTGGTTTGAAAAGTCCTCGGAATTACCACAAGAGGTCAGCACTAGCGCAATGAGCTGTTCATGTGATATTCATTGGACTGTTGCCTGTAAAGACTGTAGTGCTCTATTGTTGTTCCCGCTTAGTGATTTGCTAAGATGCAAAAAATCAAGATCTGAGCAGTGATTAAGTACTTTGTAAAGAAAGGTATCAAAGCAAAGGACATTCATGCCAATTTCCAGAATACAGTGGGGGACTCTGCTCCTTCATATTCAACTGTTTCCAAGCAGTCAAATGAATTTAAATTTGGTTGGGAGAACTGAGAAGTTTGGCCAAGATGTGTCACGACTTCAAAAATCATTTCAGAAGTGCACAAAATGGTCATGGAGGATCACCGATTAAAAGTGCATGAAATTGCTCATGCTTAACAGATATCATCTGAAAGTGTATATCACATTTTAACTGAAGAATTATAAATTAAAAAATTATCTGGAAAATGGGTGCCACGACTCTTGACGCTGGATCAAAAACGCATGAGAATGTACATATGGGAACAATGTCTGGCCCGGTTTAGGAGAAATGAACAAGATTTTTTGTGCCAGTTTGTGACCAAAGATGAAAGTTGGGTGTACTACTAGCCCCAGAGACAAAATAACAGTCAAAGCAGTGGAAATATGCTGATTTTTCTGCCACCAAAGAAAGCAAAGACAATTCCTTCAGCGAGAAAGGTCATAGCATCCATGTTCTGGGATGCGAAGGGAATTCTGTTTATAGGTTACCTCCCCACTGGGAAAACAATTACTGGAGAATGCTATGCTAACCTCCTGGACAAATTGCAACAAAAGATACATGAAAGAAGGCCAGATTTAGCAAGGAAGAAAGTCATCTTCCATCAAGACAATGCATGCCCACACACGTGCCGTCACCATAGGAGAATTATAGGAACTAAGGTATGAATTGTTGCCACACCCACCTTATGCACCTGATACGGCTCCATCAGACTTCCATCTCTTTCCAAAACTGAAAATTTTTCGTGGTGGACGAAGATTCACATGAAACGGAGAATTGTTAGCAGGACTTGACAACTATTTTGCAGGCCTGGAGGAAACTCATTTTCAAGATAGGATCACGGCACTGGAATATCATTGGACCAAGTGAATTAATCTACAAGGAGACTAAACCAAAAAATAAAAAAAAGTTTCAGTGATGTAAGTACTTTTTTTTCTATTCCATTCTGAGAACTTTTCAAACCACCCGCGTACTACCTGCTTTATCCATGGGATCATTCCATTTCATATCCCGACAAAGTGTTACACACAGGTATTCATTTGCATGAGCTGGCCAATTGCAGCAGTGACCTGTTGATATTATAGCCATAGGATACAACATTTTGTTTTGTTTTGTGAAGTGCACAATTCTATATTTCTGAACATTTAAAGCAAGTTGCCAGTCTTTGCACCACTTTAAAATCTGATCAAGAAATGACTGAATATTTACGCAGCTTCTGTCAGATAGTACTTCATTATAGATAACTGCATATCTGCAAAAAGCCTGATGTTACTATTAATGTTGTGTGCAAGATCATTAATATACACTCCTGGAAATGGAAAAAAGAACACATTGACACCGGTGTATCAGACCCACCATACTTGCTCCGGACACTGCGAGAGGGCTGTACAAGCAATGATCACACGCACGGCACAGCGGACACACCAGGAACCGCGGTGTTGGCCGTCGAATGGCGCTAGCTGCGCAGCATTTGTGCACCGCCACCGTCAGTGTCAGCCAGTTTGCCGTGGCATACGGAGCTCCATCGCAGTCTTGAACACTGGTAGCATGCCGCGACAGCGTGGACGTGAACCGTATGTGCAGTTGACGGACTTTGAGCGAGGGCGTATAGTGGGCATGCGGGAGGCCGGGTGGACGTACCGCCGAATTGCTCAACACGCGGGGCGTGAGGTCTCCACAGTACATCGATGTTGTCGCCAGTGGTCGGCGGAAGGTGCACGTGCCCGTCGACCTGGGACCGGACCGCAGCGACGCACGGATGCACGCCAAGACCGTAGGATCCTACGCAGTGCCGTAGGGGACCGCACCGCCACTTCCCAGCAAATTAGGGACACTGTTGCTCCTGGGGTATCGGCGAGGACCATTCGCAACCGTCTCCATGAAGCTGGGCTACGGTCCCGCACACCGTTAGGCCGTCTTCCGCTCACGCCCCAACATCGTGCAGCCCGCCTCCAGTGGTGTCGCGACAGGCGTGAATGGAGGGACAAATGGAGACGTGTCGTCTTCAGCGATGAGAGTCGCTTCTGCCTTGGTGCCAATGATGGTCGTATGCGTGTTTGGCGCCGTGCAGGTGAGCGCCACAATCAGGACTGCATACGACCGAGGCACACAGGGCCAACACCCGGCATCATGGTGTGGGGAGCGATCTCCTACACTGGCCGTACACCACTGGTGATCGTCGAGGGGACACTGAATAGTGCACGGTACATCCAAACCGTCATCGAACCCATCGTTCTACCATTCCTAGACCGGCAAGGGAACTTGCTGTTCCAACAGGACAATGCACATCCGCATGTATCCCGTGCCACCCAACGTGCTCTAGAAGGTGTAAGTCAACTACCCTGGCCAGCAAGATCTCCGGATCTGTCCCCCACTGAGCATGTTTGGGACTGGATGAAGCGTCGTCTCACGCGGTTTGCACGTCCAGAACGAACGCTGGTCCAACTGAGGCGCCAGGTGGAAATGGCATGGCAAGCCATTCCACAGGACTCCATCCAGCATCTCTACGATCGTCTCCATGGGAGAATAGCAGCCTGCATTGCTGCGAAAGGTGGATATACACTGTACTAGTGCCGACATTGTGCATGCTCTGTTGCCTGTGTCTATGTGCCTGTGGTTCTGTCAGTGTGATCATGTGATGTATCTGACCCCAGGAATGTGTCAATAAAGTTTCCCCTTCCTGGGACAATGAATTCACGGTGTTCTTATTTCAATTTCCAGGAGTGTACATCATGAAGAGCAAAGGTCCCAATACAATTTCCTGTGGAACATCCAAAAGTATTTCATATGATGATAACTCTCCGTGCAAGGTAACGTGCTGCATTCTTCCTACCAGAAAGTCCTGAATCCAGTCACAAATTTTACTTGATACCCATGTGTCATACTTTTGACAGTAAATGTAGGTGTGGTAGTGAGTCAGTGCTTTTCGGAAATAAAAAATTAGTGTGTCTACCTGATTGTCTTGATGCAAAACTTAAAGCTTTCAGGGAAAAGAGCAAGTTGGGTGTGACGTGACTGATGTTTTGGGAATCTATGCTGGTTGACATTGGTCATTCTGTTCAAGATACCTCAATGTGTTTGAGCTCGGAATATCTTCTAAAATTCTAATTGATTGGACGATAGTTTTGTGAATCACTTCTACAACCCTTCGTGTACATGAATGTGTCCTGTGCTTTTTTCCAAGAATTCATACAGTTTTTTATTTGAGGGATCTGCATAGATTATAGTTAAAAGAAGGGTGAACCCAGTCGCAGATTTAGTATAGAATGTGATAGAAATTCCATCGGACCCTGCAGCTTTGTTCAATTTTAATGATTTCAGTTGTTTTTCAACACCACTTACACTAATACTGATTTCACTCATATTTTCAGTGGTACGAAGATTTAATTGGGGCAATTCTCACGGGTTTTCCTTTGTAAAGGAGTGTTTGAAAATGGTATTAAGCATTTCAGCTTACTACCTTCAATTTCAGTTCCTGGAAACAAATTTTGGTGCCACTAACTGCATTTACATACAATTAGAATTTCTTTGGTTTCTGTGAAAGATCATTTGGCCATATTCTGCTGCAGTAGTCATTGAAGGCATCACATATTACTCTCTCGACAGCCAGTTATGTTTCATTCAGCATCTCTCTACCTATTGCCCTATGCTTTGTTTTACACCTATTACGCAGTAATCTCTCTTTCTTTGGAAGTGTCTTTACAGTGACTGTGTACTGTAGAGGTTCCCTCCCATTATGAACTGTTCTACTGAGTACATATCTTCAGTGCATGGTCAATTGTTCTTTTAAACTTGACTCATTGTTCCTCTACGTGCTCCTGCCCCTTGTTGAAAGTTTTGGGTTCCTTATTTAGATATGACACTACTGATTTTTTTAATCTAGTTTACTATATATATATATATATATATATATATATATATATATATATATATATATATATATATATATTTGTTTTTGAACTTTGGTAATCATTGTTGCCACAACCATGTCATAGTCACTGATATCAGTTTCAGTGTGAACATCCTCACATGGACCAGTTCTATTTGTTCCCTGTTAGATCTAATATATTTCCATCACGAGTGGTGTCCTTAGTGATCTGTTGTATGTAGTTTTCAACGTAGGCATTTAGTAATGTCTCACAGACTGTCTTATCATGCCCACCACTAACAAAATTGTAATTTTCCCAGTTAATTGTTGGATGATTCAAGTCCCCACCAATGATTACAGTATGATTGGGAAACTTCCTTACAAGTGAACTGAGGTTTTCTCTAAAGTTTTCTGTTTCATCAGGAGATGAGTCTGGTGGGCGATAGAAGGATAGGGTAGGTGGCATGCGAGGTGAATTTATCACTTCGTCATAGTTCAGTGGTGGCCGTTCCAAATGTCTGTCCTTACCTGCTAGCAGCTAAGCCGAGGGTGTTCGCTGTAACCAGTGCTTCAGAGGGAAGCATTGGAACAGCCTGGTTTTGAGGACCAGGCAACTCCTGCATAAGTTTAGAAAGCTGCAGCTTAGACTATTACAGAATTGCTATAGCTCTAGTTCAGGTCATACACTCAGCTTAAAACCACTCAGTGCAGAACTGTGTTACAGATTATTATTATTATTATTATTTCTTTTTGCCCACCGAGCAAGGTGGCGCAGTGGCTAGCACACTGGACTCACGTTCGGGAGGATGACGGTTCAATCCTGTGTCCGGCTATCCTGATTTAGGTTTTCCGTGATTTCCCTAAATCGCTCCAGGCAAATGCCGGGATGGTTCCTGTGAAAGGGCACGGCCGACTTCCTTCCCCGTCCTTCCTTAATCTGATGAGAAAGATGACCTCGCTGTCTGGTCTTCTTCCCCAAAACAACCAACCAACAACCAATCTTTTTCCCAGATGGTTTATTTCGTTAGTTCTTTCGCATGTAATTATGGATGAAAAAACTGAACAGATCATTTACTGTGACAAGCAATGTGCCACTTATAGTCACTAAGCTCTGATGGAAATTGTTGGGCCTGTGGAAGCCACTGTCACTATCTGCATCTCTTGGTAATTAATTTTCATAGCAACGACATGCCTGTTTGAATAGTCTCATCAGTGAAGAAGCCTGTTTAATATATACTTTAGCTATTGAACTCAGTGCGGCAGAGATTGTGTTCCACACAAAAATAAAAGTTACTCTCTTTCAATGTTGCCCTTGACTAAATGCTTCAGAATCCACTGTTAACACAGATGAAACAATGTAGGACCAGACAAAATTGTAGAACATTGCAATTATGTTGCTGTGACACAACTCTGTCATTTCTTAACCCACTGATAACATTTTGTACAAGTTGGAGTCTGCACATACGAGGGTAATCCCAAAAGTAAGATCTCCAATTTTTTTTATAAGTACATAGATCTGTTTGTTTCTACAATGGTTTACATCAGTTTACAACTTGAACATTTAGCTATTTTTCGACATGATCACCATTTCTGTTGATGCATTTTTGTAGACGCTGTGGAAGTTTTTGTATGCCCATGTCATACCAGCTTGCTGCCATGCTGTTCAGAAAGTTATGAACCTCTTCTTTCACCTCGTCATTGGAGCTAAATTGCTGGGACCACAATTAACGCTGACGGGTACTGTGAGACTCTGAAAAAACTCAAACGGGCAACCTCTGACGATGACGTGAAAGAAGAGGTTCATAACTTTCTGAACAGCATGGCGGCGAGCTGGTATGGCATGGGCATACAAAAACTTCCACAGCATTTACAAAAATGCATCGGCAGAAATGGTGATTATGTTGAGAAATAGCTAAATGTTCAAGCTGTAAACTGATATAAACCATTGTAGAAATAAACAGGTCTTTGCACTTATAAAAAAAATAGGAGATCTTTCTTTTGGGATTACCCTAATATATTCTCAGCTTGCATACACATACCCATTCATACACGGTAATCACTAATATGCAGAAACAATGAATCACTGACCACAGTGGTGCAGTGTGACTTTCAGCAAATATTCAGGAAGTTGCTCTGTGTAGTGTAGTGCAGAGCAGTGCAGAACAGTTTGTGAATTTTATACTAATGCTTTAAAACTCAATATAACAGGGTAACTGAGTGTGGGCGGTGGTTCTGTGTCAAAGATGGATGCAAGTGCAACAGGAGAAGGGAGACTGTAGATACGGGATGTTCTTTATTATTGCATTTTTACAATGATTGGACCTTCTGGCTACTAGTGTAGATGGTGAACAAGGTGAACTTATTGTTCAGCATCTCGCAGTGCACAAACTTTCGGCCCAGTGTGCATATAATAGCACTTCAGTCTCCTCTGCTGTGGCTGCAGGTTCAAGAGAAGGCTCGTGTTTTCTGGTCTGCGTCATACCGGAGCAACATAGCTGCTGTGAGGCAGCAAACTGTGCCATATCCAGTGGTGCAGAACATGGAAGTCTCATGTTGATATTTTGGCAGAGGCAGCAATGGCGGGATACCCCATGACGTAGTCCAAAGAGGGCTACAGAGCACTCAAGCAGCAGGCAGAGTTTTGTACCCTGGCAACAATAGTGGCAGCATCATCGCCAATATGGCTTTGAATGATGATGATGATGATGATAGCTGGTTTGGGAAGGTGTTAAATGCAACTTATCAGCATTGAGTTCACAGAAGGCTGGCATTTCTGTGTCACTAGGAAACTGTTCTGGAACAGAAGAAATGACTGGAGTGACAGTTGTCACACAGAAGCCAATCAAACCAGAGTGACTCCTCGAAGGCTAGCCCCAGGGCACTGATACCCAGTACAGTGTCATGGATTTGGGTGCTTCTGCTTGAGAGTTACTGATCACAATAGTTGATGGCCAGCACCTGACGATGTCCGGTGCTCTGACACTCCAGCTCCTGCTCCAAGTACTGCTATAGTTTATCCTGATACAATTCCACCCTCCTAAGAAAAATCCAGTCTCTGGATTTCCATTGAAAACTGGCTGTAACATAAGTACTGGTTTATTTACAAGTATTTACATTTTTTGTCCCCACTTTGCCCTTAACACTATGTACACTTCTTTTTGACTTCACTAGTCCTTAGCTCACACAGATTTTTCATTCACAGTTGATTCTGTTCTTTCTCAGACTGTCTCTTGTTGGTGCCATTATTACCGGTTTGGACCCACAGGTTGAAGGTTGGAAGGGTTGGAATTAGAGCAATTTTCTGCTTGAAGTAGTAGTAAGCAATAACTATTATGGCTAAAATCATGTAGGCAGCTGAGGTTGAGATTCCTATAGTTAGGAAGTGACGATGATGCTATGTATGATACTCTAATTACAAAATGTAATCAATGTGTTAAGATATGACAGAGTTGTGGTACAATGTTATAATTGCAATGTCCTATTATTTTGTATGTTGGTTCTTCTGTGTTACAGTGAACTTTGAATGAAAGAGGCAAACAATTGAATGTAATGGAAACATTTTGTTTATGTTAGGCTGAAGGAACTGTTAAGCAAAATATTTATTCACCATGTTTGTGCACATGCGAATAGGGAAACATCAATGTCACATTGTATGATATGTAATTACTCTGAAGAGTGCATGTTTAGTCAACGCTGAAGGAGTTATATATGTGTGCAAGTTAGTCGTGGGCCTTTAGTTTTCCAGATAAAGATTTTTGGCTTTATCAGTTTATTCTTGAAAGATGATGATAGCATTAGACACAAAAGACCCATGCACTGCTCCTCATGTGGGAAATACTGCACTGCTGAGCTGGGCTGATAACCATTTGTCATTCACTTTGGGTACACGCCGTCCGCAGGTCAAGTGAGTTCACCTTTTTCTGCTCTGCGACGGAATGTCCAAAAATGGTAATCACACGCAAAAGAGAATTCTTCCGAAGAGTAGGTCTGCATTGGTTATACTCTATGTTGTACTCTATGGCAACCCAAAGGGTTATTATTTTTACTTTTTATGTGCAAGGACATTACAGAGCACACAGAAGGTATCTTAATCAGTGGCATGTTATGAATTTTTTTGCATTGGGGAGGGGGTTGTCCTGGAATTGCGGCAAAAATACAACAAAAATAATCATTGAAAGATTATTTGATTAAACAGAGAATTTGAAAAGTTTGTTCTTATACTTCTGTTCCAATGACATCAGGAACATGGGATCATGGCGGTGTCTTTGTTACACTCTCGCCTCCACCACTCAAAGATAACTTTGAGACAAATACATATGTTTACTCATAGAACAGTTTCCAAACATTACACTTTAGTTATTAGTTCTGCAGTGACATATAAAGTTTAGTTCATTGCTTATAGATATCTTAGTTTGGTGTAACTCGGAGTAATCTGCTTCCTGCCGCTACTCCTGAAGTTGTCGTCCCGGTCCATTTCATCGGAATCCTGGATCTTGTTAAGTGAATTCCATGAAATAATCCAGGCACCAAGTCATTTTATAGTGGTTTGTTAATGACAAGCTCCACAAATTCTTGGTGGGAGACCACTCCACATAACAGGCTACATAGTCACAAAGCTGTAGTAAAACAAGTATATTATTACATTGATATGTGACACAGTGGTCACGTCTGTGAACTGTCTCCTACTGAGCTTTTCTGAGCCTTCTGCTCCCCTGATTTATATGTTCTTAACAATGAAGTTAACAAAACTAGAGTGCAAATTTATAATTTTAAAAATTACAAGTTCAAGTTTATTATGAATAACTGTATACAAATCCTTTCATATTTTATGCCTAAACTGGCGTATACAATATAAAAGATTTTTACATAAGATACAAATCACATTATACTAAATAGTGAAAAACAACAATGTGAACCTAATTTTTCTTAATTATGGATTAATTAGTAAATGCAAAATAATGCTAGCATATATTGGACGAACATGATATACAAGTAAATAAATGAAATAATAAATTTTATGAAATTTAATGTATTATACAAAATCACTTTTTAGATACAACTGGAATTACAAAACTTTCCATGAATTGCTTCTTTTGGAGAGTATTTGATTAGGGTATCGAAAAAGGAATGCAAAACAAGGAGTTGTTTTATTTCAGGCACCCAGTGTGATAATTCTGTACTATCTTTTTGATTACCCAAAACCATCACTGGAACCACCAACCTATGTATCTCCCACACATTAATTTACTTACCCATCCTGCCATTAGAGATCCTACCCGCTGAAAATTTGACTCACGTGAATAACACTATAGACTCCTTAGACTAGATGTTAGCTGTTAAAAATGACTGTATATCAATGGGATACCTTGTAGACAACACAAAATTTAAACACACTTAATTTAAACACACTCACTCCACATTCTCATTAGCAGAAATTTCCCAGGTTGCATACCCACACCCATTGATGCACATTAATTTCTAGTACACAGAAAAAATGAATCGCTGACCACAATGATACAGTGTGTCTTTCAGCAAATACTCAAGATATTACCCAGTGCAGTGCAGTACAGTGGAAAACAGTTGTTGAATTTGAAACCAACACTTAAAAACTCATTATAATGATGTATAGCCGGATGCTTGTGCAAGTGGCCAAGCTTACACAACTTTGTACAAGCTTCTATTGCAGTTATAGTCTGTGTCCCTCATTTTGTTTAAAGAGCAAAATCACATTTGTGTAATTTTTATTGCGCTTTGTTCTTATTCCAACATTACTTGTCAGCTTCTCAGTGAAAGTTAGTTTTCCATCAACAGTTGCTATCCAGCAAGCTGTAGAATGTCTTCATGGTTTCAGCAATGGGTGAGGACTGTACCTGATGGTGTCCTAAATATCACTCACTTCAGCTGCTCAAACCAACAGTCCACTTTCACAATGAAAATCACTTCCTGATCTCTTGATTGAAACCAGTATGTTTGTTGAAGTTACTACACGTTGTTGTTGTTATTGTTGTTGTTGTTGTTGTTGTGATCTTCAGTTCTGAGACTGGTTTGATGCAGCTCTCCATGCTACTCAATCCTGTGCAGGCTTCTTCATCCCCCAGTATCTACTGCAACCTACATCCTTCTGAATCTGCTTAGTGTATTCATCTCTTGGTCTCCCTCTACGATTTTTACCCTCCATGCTGCCCTCCAGTACTAAATTGGTGATCCCTTGATGCCTCGGAACATGTCCTACCAACCGATTCCTTCTTCTAGTCAAGTTGTGCCACAAACTCCTCTTTTCTCCCATCCTATTAAATACCTCCTCATTAGTTATGTGATCTACCTATCTAATCTTCAGCATTCTTCTGTAGCACCACATTTCGAAAGCTTCTATTCTCTTCTTGTCCAAACTATTTATCATCCATGTTTCACTTCCATACATGGCTACACTCCATACAAATACTTTCAGAAACGACTTCCTGTCACATAAATCTATCCTCAATGTTAACAAATTTCTCTTGTTCAGAAACGCTTTCCTTGCCATTGCCAGTCTACATTTTATATCCTCTCTACTTCTATCATCATCAGTTATTTTGCTCTCCAAATAGCAAAACTCCTTTACTACTTTAAGTGTCTCATTTCCTAATCTAATTCCCTTAGCATCACCCGACTTGATCTGACTACATTCCAAATCCTCGCTTTGCTTTTGTTGATGTTCATCTTATATCCTCCTTTCAAGACACTGTCCATTCCGTTCAGCTGCTCTTCCAAGTGCTTTGCTGTCTCTGGCAGAATTACAATGTCATCGGTGAACCTCAAAGTTTTTATTTCATCTCCATAGATTTTAACACCTACTCTGAATTTTTCTTTTGTTTCCTTTATTGCTTGCTCAATATACTACACATATCAAGCATAAATTTGTGTCTATTTTAATAATAAAAGTTTGGATAAATATCCAACTTTACACATTACTGATATCAGTCACCACATTTTAAAGTTAAATATTACACACTGAAAGAAATTCAAGGAGCACCTAACTGATGGTTCTACTATTACTGCAAAGATTATATTTACATTACCCATTCTGTAACCTCTGTGACTTGACACAGGTTGTGGATGAATTTCCACCTGTAAAAGTGTGTCACGCTGGCTCCTGTACATCACCAATTCAGGCTGTCCTTCATACTTACAGGTAATGGGATAGAAGCTGCATCCTATCTCTTCTCTTACACTGCTTTTACCCTGAAAGGATACCGAATTCTGCCACTCGGACATGACTCACACTTCACAGCCAAGGGGGAGGGCGTGTTGCAGATCAGTCTTTTCCGTAAAGGAAAGTGCATCTGTAGTAATAAATAATATTTGAGATACTTTTCTAGCACTGCTGCTTCCAATAATGTTGTTGTTATTTTTTTTAATCAGCACGCATTTTGTTTCTTTTCCAGACATTTTGGATCATCGAGAGGGTCCCATTTTAACTTTCTAGCAACACTTTCTGTATGTGATCATACAGTACAAAGCAGAAGAAGATGTGGACAGTGCTGGACAAAATGTGTTCCTTTGTTACTGCTCATCCTGTTGCCAAAGAATTTTATAGATGTATCTTTGAATGGTGTGTCGTGTGTTGATGTAAGGAATTGAGAATTAAGTCATTTAGAAGTGCAATGTAGTATAGAACAATATACTTATTGACTTTTATAAGTATGTGCTGATCTTCCATATCCTTTGCATTTCACTTTTTGTTAAATAAGGTCTAAAATATGCCTTTGTTGTGAGAAAATGCTGACATGATAATTGCATTTAATAAATAAATTTGTAAATCTTAGAATTCACAGTTGTGAAGATCTTTGTGAAGCAGCACATTTATTTATTGATTTACTTTCTTCTTCAGTGCCTCTATAGTACTCTGACAAAGTACTGTGTCACTCTTAATATAGCAGCTTATGACTGCGTATTATTACAAAGATTTACTTCAGAGTTCCAACCCATGAAACCTTCTTATACGACAAATACGGTAATGGGATATAACAGTACCAGAGAAGAAAAGTTGCTACTCACCATATAGCGGAGATGCTGAGTCGTGACGGGCACAATAAAAAGATTCACACAATTAAAGCTTTCGGCCATTAAGGCATTTGTCAGCAGTGAAGTGTTGCAGTTTAGACGGAGGGCAGGAGAGAAGGTGCAGAGAGGGAAGGGGGTAAGTAGTGGAAAGGAGAGAAATAGAAGAGATTAAAAGACTGGGCGTGGCAGTGAAATGACGGCTGTGTAGTGCTGGAATGGGAACAACAGGGAGGGGGCTGGGTGGGTGAGGACAGTGACTAACAAAGGTTGAGACCAGGAGGGTTACGGGAACGTAGGATGTATTACAGGGAAAGTTCCCACCTGCGAAATTCAGAATAGCTGGTGTTGGTGGGAAGGATCCATATGGCACTGGCTGTGTAGCAGTGAATAAGATGAGGGATATCATGTTTGGCAGCATGTTCAGCATCAGGGTGGACCACTTGTTTCTTGGCCACAGTTTGTCGGTGGCCGTTCATGCGGACAGATAGCTTGTTGGTTGTCATGCCTACATAAAATGCAGCACAGAGATTGCAGCTTAGCTTGTAAATCACATGATTGGTTTCACAGGTAGCCCTGCCTTTGATGTTAGTGACCAGACTGGAGTAGGTGGTGGTAGGAGGATGTATGGGACAGGTCTTGCGTCTAGGTCTATTACAGGGGCTTGAGCCATTAGGTATGGGATTGAGAGCAGGGGTTGTGTAAGGATGGACGAGTATATTGTGTAGGTTTGGTGGACAGCGGAATACCACGGTAGGAGGGGTGGGAAGGATAGCGGGCAGGACACTTCCTATTTCAGGACATGACGAGAGATAACTGAAACCCTGGCGGAGAATGAAATTCAGTTGCTCCAGTCCTGGATGGTACTGAGTTACGAGGGGAATGCTCCTCTGTTTCCGGACTGTGGGACTTTGGTAGGTGGTGGGAAACTGGAAAGATAAGGCACAGATGATTTGTTTTTGTACAAGGATGGGAGGATAATTATGTTCAGTGAAGGCTTCAGTGAGCCTCTCAGTATATTTCAAGAGGGAATGCTCGGCACTGCAGATGCGACGACCACGGTTGGCTAGGCTGTACGGAAGGGACTTCTTGTTATGGAATGGGTGGCAGCTGTCAAAGTGGAGGTATTGCTGGTGGTTAGTAGATTTGATATGGATGGAGGTACTGATGTAGCCATCTCTGAGGTGAAGGTCAACATCTAGGAAGGTGGCTTCTTGGGTTGAGTAGGACCAGGTGAAGCAAATGGGGAAGAAGTTGTTGAGGTTCTGGAGGAATGTGAATAAGGTGTCCTGACATTCAATCCAGTTAGCAAAGATGTCATCAATTAATCTGAACCAGATGAGGATTTAGGATTCTGGGTTTTTAGGAAGGATTCCTCTAGATGGCCCATGAATAAGTTAGCGTAGGAAGGTGCCATGTGAGTGCCCATAGCCATACCTTGGATTTGTTTGTAGGTAATGCCTTCAAAGGAGAAGTAATTGTGGGTGAGGAGGTAGTTGGTCATGGAGACTGTTGGTTTTGAATCCTTAGGGCATCTGGAAAGGTAGTGTTAGACAGCAGTAAGGCCATGGGGATTAGGAATGTTAGTGTACAGGGAGGTGGCATCAGTAGTGGCGAGCAGGTCACTGTGTGGTAAAGGGAGAGGGGCTGTGGAGAGTCAGTCGAGGAAATGGTTGGTATCTTCTATATAGGAGGATAGGTTCCGGGTAATAGGTTGAAGGTGTTGGTGTATGAGAGCAGAGATTCTCTCAGTCAGGGTACAGTAACCGGTTACAATGGGGCGTCCTGGGTGGTTGGGTTCATGGACTTTAGGAAGCATGTAGAAGGTGGGAGTGTGTGGGTGGTAGGGATAAGTAGAGAGATGGACTCTGGGGAGAAGTTCTGGGATGGGCCTAAGGATTTGAGTAGCGACTGGAGATCCTGCTGGATTACTGGAATGGGATCACTGTGGTATGGTTTGTAGGTGGAAGTATCTGACAGCTGACGGAGTCCTTCTGCCACGTAGTCCTTGCGTTTCAAAACAACTGTGGTGGAGCGTTTGTCAGCAGGTAGGATTATAAGGTTGGGATCAGTTTTTAGATGGTGGTCTGAGGTTCTTCCCGCAGATGTAAGGTTAGTTTGCATGTTGAGGGATTTGGGGAATGATGTTGAGGCAAGGTTCGAGGTTAAGAAATTCTGGAAAGTTAATGGGGGGGGGGGGGGGGGGCGGTTGGAGGCAGTGGGGGTTGATCACAGTTGGATGGAGGGGTGAACTGAATTAGGCAAGGTTCAGCATTGGTCTTTGGTTGAGTCTGATGGTTGGGTTGGTAGCGAAAAAGTGTTTCCACTGTGGGGACCAGGAGAAGGAGAGAAGGTCTTTAACTAGTCCTGCATGGTTGAATTTGGGAATGAGGGTGAAAGGTGAGGCCTTTGGAAAGGACTGATATTTTAGTGGAACTAAGGCTTCTGGAGGAAAGGCTCATAACTGTGTTGTGGGTCTGTTTAGGTTCTGGGTTCTGTGTGGTGGTGCGAGGGAGTTTTGGAGGGTCGGGTAAATGCAGTAGGTCTGCAAGACAGGGTTTGTCAGCTATGAGGGGGTGTGGGGGAGGTTTGGAGGTGGTTGTAGAAGTGGTGGATGGTGGTACTCCAAGGTGGGAGTGGGAAGTGAGTGGGCTGGAGAGCTTTTTGAGGTGGTGTTGTGCATGTTGCTCATGTTCCTGCAGGGCAAGAGTTTCAATGTGTGTTATGGGTTCCAGGAGTTTGGTATTATATAGCAGGAGAATTTTGCAGATGGAGAGAAGGTACTGCAAGGAGGATTGGGCTTGGTTGATATGGTTTTGCAGGACTATGTTGGTGAGGGCTAAGGATTGGCAGAATCTGAACAGGTGGAGGTCATTATGGAAGGAGGGGTGGCAACCAGAGATGGGTAATTTGATGGTAAGGCCATTAGGGGGGATTTCACGAGTCAAGCAACAACACAGGAACAGTATGTGGAATTGGGATCTGGTTAGGGATAAGGACACTTTTCTGTATTGACGCAGATGGAAGGAGCAAGGATCCATGGTGGTGCAAAAAATGCGAAAAATTACGTAAGAAAGTAGAATTACATCTGAAATATTAAACAAAAATACACCCAAATAACGTGTGAAAAGTACAAAAAGGACCAAATGGATGCACAAGGGTGGGAAGAAAACGTAATGAAATCTGAGGAAAATGACAATAGTGGAAGACGAAAACTCGCTAAAATTTGCGAGAAGTCGCAAGGATCAAAGTAGAAAATAACTACTCAATAATAAATATAAGTATATTACTGTGGGTAGCAGATTTAAGGGTGGATAAGCATTAGGGGGACGGCAGATGTGACTCGAAGAGGTGGATTTAGTGGATGCGAACAGGCATAGAACATCACCTATCCCATCAAAGGCAGGGCTACCTGTGAAACAAGTCATGTGATTTACAAGCTAAGCTGCAACCTTTGTGCTGCATTCTGTGTAGGCATGACAACCAACAAGCTGTCTGTCTGCATTAACGGCCACTGACAAACTGTGGCCAAGAAACAGGTGGACCACCCTGTTGCTGAACTCGCTGCCAAACATGATATCCCTCATCTTAATCACTGCTTCACAGCCTGTGCCACATGGATCCTTCCCACCAACACCAGCTTTTCTGAAATGCACAGGTGGGAACTTTCCCTGCAATACATTCTACATTCCCGTAACCCTCCTGGCCTCAGCCCTCATTAGTCACTGTCCTCACCCATCCAGCCCCCTCCCTGTTCCCATTCCAGCACTACACAGCCGTCATTTCACCGCCACACCCAGTCTTTAAATTCTTTTCTCTCCTTTCCGCTACTTACCCCCTTCCCCCTCCACACCTTCTCTCCTGCCCTCTGTCTAAACTGCAACACTTCACTGTCTGCCACTCCCACCACACTATCCCTCCCCCTTCCTGCCCCAGCCTCCTCCTTAGCCCCACCCAGTCACCCATCCCATCATGCACTGGTGCTGCTGCTCGCAGTGTGGTCTCAGCTGTCTGAGACTGCAGACGTGTGTGCAAGTTGCGTTTGTGTGTGTGTGTGTGTGTGTGTGTGTGTGTGTGTGTGTGTGTGTGTGTGTGTGTGTGAACTGCTGACAAAGGTGACTCAGCATCTCTGCTATATGGTGAGCAGCAACTTTCCTTCTCTGGTGTTGTTACATTCCAGCCTGGATTTTCCATTGTTTGACAATAATGTGATAGATAGTTAAATTGACCCCACACTCCCTCTCATACACAGAGGTGATGTGAATTCGGACTGAAGTTAAATGATGCAGAATGGATAGGTATACACAGGAACTTAATTCTATCTGAAACATTAATACTGTATGCAAATGTCACGTCTTAGGCACAACTTTGACAAACACAATTTGGAAAGTATTAGGTTGGTGCATAAGTTTGTAATGTTTTTGTTTTCCATGTTAGTATTCTGGTTTTATGGGTTTGTTTATTGGTGGTCATTTTTTATTTGTAGTTCACTGTTGCTTTTTGAGTTTATATTGCGTCATTTTGCCATTTGGAGATAGTGAATGGAGCTGTGGACAGTAGAAAATGAAATGCTAAGTGGAAAAATTGGACATTTCTGACATTTTCTTATGTTTGAGTTCTATAGAGGAGTGACAGCACCAAAGGCAACCAGACACATTTGTACTGTTTATGTGAATAATGCCTTTCAAAAGAGCATAGCAAGAAAATGGTTTTCTTATTTTAAGGAGGGTTGTTTTGACATAAGTGACCCTCCATGTCAGGAAGACTTTCGGGGTTTGATGAAGATCACTTAAACGCAGTGATCCACATTGGTGTACTTGAGGATTGGAACATGTGATGAACTGTGATCATTTCACCATTGTGTGACATTTGCATGCAGTGGGAAAGGTTCGAAAATGGGTAACAGATGCTCAAGCCAAAATCACAAAAATCATCGATCAAATGGGTGTCTCAGCTTGCTTGTCATCAGTTGGCTTGTGAACAACACCGACCATGCCTGTCCTCTATGTCTTTGTGTTAACATAAAGGAAAAAAACGAAGAATAGTTGAGTCCAAACAAAGCAGCAACTTCCCATACAAAGACTTGCATGCATCCACAAAAGATAAAGTCATGCATCTCATGGAACAGCAATGGTATGGTATATTAAGAATTGCTTCCCCGAGGTGCAACTATCACTGCTGACATTTATTGTCAAAATCTGAGATGTCTTGCAGACACAATCCAAAATCAACAACCAGGAAAACTGCATAAGTGATGCTACTCCATGATAATGCCCAACCGCATTATGCTAGACTGACAAAAAACACTATACAGGAGTTGCATTGGGAATTTATTCCACATCCACCTTATTTACCTGATCTTGTGTCCTAAGATTCTCACCTTTTCTGCTCTCTGTTGAATAACCTTCTAGGAACTTCCTTTCCAGATTAAAATGCAATTCATCTCAAAACCATGTGGCTAATCCAGTCCCAGAATCAAAACATTACCCATGTGTTGCGAAAGAAAATATTGATGACTAAAGTATCTGTTATGTGTATCTGTTGTGTTTATTAAACTGATGGAAAAATGCTATGAACTTATGCACCATCTCAGAATAAAAAGTTTCTACTGTTCAAATGAAGACAACTCTAAAGTTTTGCTTGATTGTTGTAAGTAGATATAGTGGTTGAACTGTGCTCAGATTTCCTTCACAGTAGGTACATTGCTGTATTATGAAGTTCAAATGACTGCAGTACTCGTTATCTCATGCAGAGCGATAGATGTAAATCTGCAGAAAAAGACATAGATTTGTCAATATTGCCTTTTAGCTTAAGTTCCCATGAATTCCATACAATGGTGGATTATTAAATGAGCCATCCTACAAAGTTAGGTACTTCATCCTTTCCTACTTTGATCTTCAAAAATTTTGTAATTGAAGGCACTAAAGGGCCTGAATCCCCCCACACAGTACCAGTTTTCCTGAACTTCAGAGATGGAAACCCATTCTCCAACATTTCCTCTCATCCCAAGTCCTCATGGACTTAGGTTTTTTTCTGTTCTTTAATCCATACTTCACTTCTCACTTTATCCCATCTTAATGGAAGTTCGCACCACACTTGCTCACATAGAACTTTCCACCCTCCCAACTCTATTGGCATCTCCTACTACTTTGTCTCGCTTGTTCTTATAAGGGAAGATAACCTACAATCTGAGCCTACAAAGCAGCTCCCTCCCCCTTCACCTGCTCCCCTCCGCCCCTTTCCCAAAAAATATCTCGGAAATAACATACAAGTTGTGAAAGTTACGATTAAGTGTTTCTATTGCTGAAACTAGAAATTTCATCTCCTGAAGGTAAGTATCAATTAGAAATGTTATATCCCTGTAATCCTAAGAATTTTCTCCATTTGATACTGTAAAGGGGTTTTAGTGTAATCATTAATGGTGATATAAGCATACAGTGCAAAAATTGATGAGAAAAAAAGCTAACATTAGCTAAACATGCCTATTATTCTTTCACCATAGTCTACATTTTGTCCATCATAAATCTCTTACTATTACAAACAAATAAGGGATTTCCAGGAACTAAAAGAATATATCTAATGTGTGACCCTAGGTTAAATTAAATACAAGAAAAAAATCTTTTTTGTGTAAGCTAAACTGGAATCAATAAAGACAGTTAATAGAAAAGTTTAGTTCATCAGGTCTTGCATTTATTAGTACATTTTGTTGTGTTGACTTTCAGATGAAAGTTACAGCTTATTTTGCATACTTTAACTGTGTTCACCACACTGACAGCAGTTTTAATCCATTGCTGAAGAGAAAGCAGTTACACTTGTACACATTACGGTTTTTAAATGTAAGTATTGTAGTAAGACACACCTATTCCCCTAGGTTGTCCATCTGTCTTTCATAAGTCATTGGCTTGTTTGTTTGTTGAGAATTTATTTTTGAATACGGCAGTCATCTTCCCACATGAAACTCAGTGTGGGTTTTATTTATCTTTTTATTCTGTATAATGTTTCCTCTGTCAATTGACGCCAGTTGCTGTAAATACACATTATTCAACTGGTTCAATGACATTATAGCAAATTTCTACTGGCTTCAGTGCAGTATACTGATTATATTTCATTAAGGCGTTACTGCACATTGTTTTCAGCTCTGCTCTAATATCTGCACTATTGAGTTCATTCTCTTATTGTTGAAGTTCTCAGAAAAAAATCCATTGATAGGCACAGGTTTGTAATTCCATTTAAATGATTAAAATATCTTACAAGCCTGCAGAAAAAAATTTATGAAAATAGTCACACATTTCCCAATTTCTTTCTCAATTATGAGATCGTTCCTTGCTCCCACATCGGCAGCTGACTTTTCTTATCTGTCATCTGATTTTGAACCTCAGTTGTCTTAAGGCAAATTTACAGACACTGGTTAACTGAAAATTAATATTGTAGAGTATTAGTCTGCAGCATGAGTGTTCATAGACAGATCTACAGCACAGTCCTGTAAGATGCTGCCTGGGTTCACAATTTTGTGACTTCATAATTCACTACATCCTGATTGGTGATGCGCTTTTCTGCCACAGATAATTACACCAAACAAAAAATTTGTCACACTTAGTGTCCGTAACACTAATACTGTGTAATATTGACTCCAGATTTATAATGACCTCACTTCAGTGAGGAAGAGATTCCACAGGTTTCTTTAGGTATGACATATCCAACTGAAGCCACCCATTGGTTATTAGATCCCACAGAGCTAATAAAGTGTGGAAATCTCAATTGTTATGTTTCACTTGCTGTTCGAATTATCCCAGACATTTTGCAATTGAGTATGATCAGATAATTTAGTGGGCTAGTTGAGTTATGTGAGTGTATGTCAAGCCAGAAAAGTATGTGTGCACCCCTATGAATATAGCATTGTCATCTTGGAAGACAAGAGTGTCCACAGGTTAATCATGAAGACGTAGAAGAAAGGGTGGTGTTTGGTTGTTGAAAATGTTGAAGTAAACATCCTGATTTATGTTCACAGTAATGTGAATGAAGGAGCCAAAGTCATGGTAAAAAAATCATCCCTGAAGTATCACAGAACCACATTTTGCTCAAATTACACCAACAGACTGTGGGTTAAAAGTCTCATTGACCCCCAATGCACTTTATGCATGACTTGAAACAAGGCAAAAGTATGACTTGGCAGACCAGAATATAGACTTACAGTCAGCTCTTGTCCAGTTTCTGTCATATGGCCCATTCGAGACGTGCAGCCTTGTGTTGCTGTGAGAAGTTGCTATTTGTGAGATGCCAGAGTCCAAATATTAACTGCATGCAATTCCTTTTATAATTTTCAGTCACAAACTGACTGAGACAGACCCACATTCACTGACAGCAGCAGTGCCTGTCGAGTTGGAAACCAATTGTCATTGACTAGGTGCAAAACTTGTCTCAAATCCACACGCATTATGATCTTTTTATGACGACTCAGTTGTACTGTCTTATGTGTTTGAGAGTGGTACACCATTCCTTGTAGATACGTTAGACAGCCTGAGTTTATACATAAACAAATCAGGCAACTTTATTCACAGTGTGGTCACAAGCCTGTCCAAACTTCTGCTGTTCTGTCACATTCCCCATGTCAACCAATGTTAGTGTACTGATTCTGTACAACCAACTGGCCCGTAGGTGGAGAATCACATGAGCACCTGGTGGCATTTTTACATCATCTGCAACACCTCACAGTGTCCAGTATACACATTTAAGGGGGACAACTAATATTTTGAACAGTGAGCTTACTTCTTAGGCTGTAAGTCATGTACAGTACTGGTTTTCGTGCATCATTGCTAGACTGCATAGAAAGTTTAAATGAACCTTGCCTTATCAGATTTGCAGGAAATTTGCGTGAATGCCTAATCTGCTAAGTTCGAGTTTAACTTTGACAGAGCAGACCCCAGTGATGATTCTTAGTTGTGGGAGAAGTTATGCTGTTCCTGGGTGTGGATATAATGTCTCTTGGAACAACCATAGTGGTCTCATGCCTGTAATGTGCTAAGGTCATTGTCAGAGAGGCCAGTTTGATAATTAAATCACCTGCTCAGTGTAAAACATCGCATAAGAAGAGGAACAAGTGGATCACTTACAGATTCAATGAGTACTTCATAGAAATACCACTCAGCAACTGGATATTTATACATGTGGATATGCACATTTATGTGTTGTCAGTTTCAGTATACAACAGCCTAATGACAGACTATATAACTGGGCCTGGCAGAGCCAGGCAGTATTGCTGAAAGTCAAGGCTTGCCATCGTCATGTTGTCTGCACTCTTGTATCGTATTTAAGCTTGCCACAGGTAGTCGGTTTTCTGTATGAAAGAGTTTTTGTTTTTATGCTTCCACCTGTGGCTGTGATTGTAATTTCCTAGTTTTGGACTGAAGGGGTTATTTGATTGTGTGGAGTTCCTGTGCACTCATGTGGTAAATTTCTTAAATACCTCCATGAGGGTCTCAAATCCAAATTCAATGTGCATATCCACAGTGCATGTATAAATATCCAGTTGCTGAGTGGTATTTCTATGAAGTACTCATTGAATGTGTAAGTGATCCACTTGTTCCTCTTCTTACATCTACCCCAAGTTTACTTTAATAACATTTATTGACAAAATTGTGACCTTCTGCAGCAAACATATATGTAAATGCACATTTTAAACAACTTTATTGCTATAAATCTAGCGTTATTAATGTAGTGCAAAGTTGTATATACATCCTAACCAGGCTGTAGGTCACACAGTAGTGCTGCACGTAGCCTCTTTGTTTTCTCTGCTTTTCAAAAGTTATTGTTGGTCTCAGTAATGAACTTTGACTTATTCTTTCAATCAAGTGAAATTATTCAACCATAGAATATTTTGCACAAGTTTACTTAACAATGTTTTTACTTTAACTCACTGATAAAATATACAAAAATATACTTTGACAGCTGCTTGTATCAGTACTGGGGATCCTACAAGTGGTAACAGTACTATGGCACCATTCTTGTCAGCTAGTAAGATGACCATTTCTGTATCACCTCTGAGAGTGTGAAGAGTGGCCTTATCAGACTTAGAGATGATAAAACTACGAGATGGTATTCTGGCAAGTACATAGCACATTCTATGGTAGATTCGCTTGGATGTCTTGTGCTGTAAAGCAAAAGCATCTGCTCTATATCACCAATGACACTCTCCACAGACAGACATATTGTAAGGTTTCCATTATTTTATTTGGAAATCTACCACACAGTAGTAATTTCCAATCAAGAAGGAGCCATAAAGTGCATTGTTGTGAAGTCAATACCTGAGGCAGTGTTGTATCGCTTACTGCTTGGTGTCTGCTTCACTGCTTCATTACTCCCCAATCTGCTTTATACAAACAAATATGACAGTAGACTCCCTTGATTGGTATGCTGGTAAACCAACAGACAAATGACATACATTATGTTTATTCAACATTACAACCTTTGTGTATGTCAGTGCAAGATTCAAAGTACACAAAGCTACATTCCACAAAATCAAATCAAATCAAATAATGTTCAGATATCATCAGATAACATTGATAATGCTTTGCTGCAGTGTTCAAGTTAGTGCCCTAACTACCTTGCAATACTCATACTTTTGCAATCAGCTGATTCTGAAGTGTGAAAGATGTGGTGTATGAGCAATGATTCCTATGCATCTACAAAACCATTGTAGTCCTGGAAATTTCAAATTCAAATTGACGTTTGTTCAACCTTGTATATGTCTGCAAGCAATTAGTTGTTAGTGTGATCATTTCTTGTTTCTTTTCCTGTCTGTTTCAAACCATGTTTCCATGATTAATACTTATTTCTGTAGAATATTTCATTACATCTTACTGAAAAGCACAAATTTTTGTCTTTTATACCTAGTCACATCCATCATAGAATCAGGCAGACATCAGTTACTAAAATTACAAACGATTCTTTATAATAATGTTCATAGGATAACATCATTCAAGTAGAAAGCATATTTTAATTATTTTATACAACCATTCCTACATGTAATGCCAATGAACCTTGCAGGATGGAATCATCCAAACACACAAAATTGTGGACACTTTTTAATAGAAGTACTAGCATTTTTTTAATATTTTTAATTCTTCTTATTCCAGTTTTTAATTAGTGGAAAACCAGGATTTAATACCTGAGACCCTTACATTTTCATAATAAGATGATACAAATTATTTGGATGCTTGCTTACATTGCACACACCAGCCTGACTTCTGTTCATGGCCCATTGTTATTTGAGTGCTATTCTGGTCACTTTCAAAAGGTCAGCCATGTTGTTATATCACTGTGATTTGATAAGTAAAAGAAACAAGAACATAGAGATTCTTTGAAATGACACTACATGCTGCTTCCGCGCAGGCCACAATAGCTTTAGCAGCAACAGCTGGCTTTCAAAATTACTGCAGCCTGATGTATCTCTGGCTGTGCACTGTGTATGCCAGTGGAATGCTTGTGTAGTTTTGATTTCCACACCAGTGATGGAGTCTCCAATCATACATTGAAATATTAATGTGTGAAACATTTTTGACAAGTATTCGATACTATAATAGTAATTTTCTCCTGTAAGAAACACACATTGTTTAACTATAGAATTTTTTTAATGTTAACTAATTTACTTAGTTCACTGCATATTACTCTATATTATAATAAAATTCTTTAATACAAGTTATTTCATTCATCAGTGTAATCAGTTACATTACCTTGCACTGCTGGTTTCACTGCCTAATGGAACAGTTGGTGTTAAATGGCTGGCATGATGATGATAATTACCTTGCAGCCACACAGTTTGACATAGTACCATCACACCCCCTGGTACTTCATACTTTGCTTAGAGCACAGGTTTACTCTCAGCACTAGGAATCCATTCATTACTGTGTGCTCAGATGCTGTACTGTTTAGACCAATGCTGTACACAATATACATGAGACTTTTAGATTTAGTACTTTTTTGGACTTTATGTAGCCTTTTTCGCCTATGCCACATTGACGTTTCATATATATTAGCAAAAACTACTGTTGGTCTTATAGCAATAACTTACTTAGTTCTCCTATAATTAGATAAATCACTTTTTCTGCCTCGAATATCCAAAGTTTTTTTCTGTTAGGGCTCTGTAGTGGAACTTAACAACATAATTTATTTTTAATGCATTAACTCTCATTCACCATGACTCACATTAGTACACAGCATAGGTTGTCAAATGTGAACTATTTGTTTCTACTGCAAATGGTCAGAACTTTCCGTTACCATAAAGGCAGAGTTTTTACATTAATACTGTAGGTGCTTATATTTATCCCTCATATTTTGATATGTTAAAGTTTTCTATGCTTATCATATTTTTTTTGTAACAGCTCATCTATTGAGTAGTGTCCCTGCACTTAACACTACTCACAATAAACAGTTAATAAATTTCTTGACCCATCTAGCAATATTCTTCTGTTTCCGATAATCTCAATAAGTTGATATTACTCATCTGTACATATTTAAAATAAAGTAACTGAAGCACCATGTGCACTACGCATAGATGTATCTAGTAATTATCTGAATGCTCCATCTTAGCAATAGTATGCAGCTCATTCTGCTAAGATGTTAAGCTAGCATACTTTCTCATCACATTAACTGTTCAAAAGATAGTCTACTATTTAGTAATACTTTCAACCTATTCAACAACTCCTACTTTTATCATTTCTTTCCATGTCAAATATTCACTGAAAATTTTATTTTTTGTTGATTTTATTCATTTATAACGATATTAACCTCTCTATCAGCATCATCTGTTTGCTTATCTATTCACCTGGAATGTTTTATTCTAGTCACAACAATACAAAGTCCTCTCTAATAACATGTTAGCATACGCACATTTCAAAATTATCTTTTACATTTTTCATACTACAGCTGCACAGATTGGTTAACTAGCACCAATGCCATAATGTACTTGAAATTCTTTAGTAATTAACTAATGATATCATCCTTCAAACATGTTTGAAATCATTGCCCTTTAACTTTCTGTCTTACCTAACACTCTGTAAACATACAGTACAAAAATAAAGTTCATCTTTGTGGTGCCCTTTGCTGATTATATAATCTGTATGATGTGGAACAATCTGGGCATGTGAAGTTGCTACAGATAGCTCGCAACATGTGTTTTAGGCATCATTAGGTAACTACAGCAATAGACAGTGTGAAACACATGATAAAATAAATTGATAATACAAAAGTGCAATGTTTAGCAATTTAAATTACAGTTGTATAATATACTCAGCAGAGAAATGCAGTTTTGCCAAGGTGTTTTAAAGCAGTGCGTCCATGCCCATATCACGCAGCATATGGCCTTGTGCTTAATCTTTATGCCATCATATCTCCTGAACTATGTATTGTACAATGATATAATTTTGTAGATACATTCAACAGTATATGTGGATACTGTCTCCAGAATATGTTTGGAATGTTTTGAATGGAGTAGCAATGAAGTAATAAATTTAAGCAATATGCACAATACAGCTGACTTCAATGTGTCTCACCATTTATGCAGTCATATCTCCTGATTTCTGTATCATACACTGATATGATTTTGCAGTTACATGAAGTGCTATGTGTGCATACTTTCTGCAAAATGTGTCTTCAATCCAGTTATCATTAAAGAAGTAATAAATCATAACATCATGCCTTATCCAGTACTTTTCCTCCTTGAACAGTGGAAAAGTGATAAGCAATAAACTATTTTCCCTTCATTATTTTGTAAGGACTGTCAGTGAGAAAAAAATTCTTAAATTTTTGAAATTATGTGTAAAGTATGTTGCAAGTCACTAAATGCTCTCATTCTCAAATACTAGGTGAGTAAAGTCTGGGAATTTACATGTTATGCACTACACTCATATTTCAACTCCACCCCCACCCCTTTGGTGGGTTGGTGGTTATTACCCCAACAGTAACTGTTGTGTGATAGTGAGGAGTATGTGTACAGAGTTTGGTTGAAACTGGTCCATCAGTTTAGGATGACATATGGGTGACACACACACACACACACACACACACACACACACACACACACACACACATATTTTTTTTAATATGTATGGATAATAAATTCACTCATATTATAGAATGTATGGCCATCTAACCAGCCATAAATCCTCTGATGACACGTTCCTGTACACCAAAGTGTCATCAGCAGACACCCCCACTTTGCTGCTCACCCTGTCTGGCAAATCATTTATGTACACAGAGATTAATACAGTATGTATATATTGCTGTTGCTATAAATGTATTTTTATAGTAGATCTGATGTCACTTGAACTATGAGAAACAGCTCTTCAGAATGGAAAGAAGCTGGAAGATACTTCTTTAGCCTTCCTAATATGAAATGTGCAGCTGCTGAAAAATTCGGTAAAAATAGAGGCATGACTTTTAACGTGAATCCACATATGCAGTTGAAGATTTCAATACAGCTTGAAAAAAAAGTATCTCAAAGCTTTAATAGTAAAGGCATTGCAGGAAAATTACTATTTCTCTGGCACACAAGGGTGTGTGGGTAAATTAAATCTTTCAACAACAATCTCTCTTTATTCGAGAATGTCCATAGAGGTATATGAATTACTCATAACAAAACAGTAGTGCTGAGAACAAATTTAGATATGTAACAGTGAAACCAATTTTGTTTTTCATACAGTAATTGGCAATATTTATGTTGTGCAGTTGGACATTGAACTTTCCATACCACACAGGAAGTCTCCCATGACACACAAAAAGTATGAAAACTGATAAAGAAACAATCTAACATCCATTCTCCATTAAGGAGGACACAATTTCACAAGATCAAAATGGTTTGTAGCTTTTAAAATGACTTTCAGTAAATTTTATTTCAAAGTCTCTCAGAAAATATATGCAAAGGGAATAAGTGAGAACGAGAAATTCTGTACCACCTCTACCATGTTGTAGAGCTTCAAAATTTCTGCTATGTGTGATGGTGAAGCTAAGACAAAGTTAATAAACATTTATTGATCATCCTTGGAGGCTGGATTCTTTTTGCCTCAGTTTATCCTACAGGGTTGTCCCGTGAAAAGGGAAGATTAGTATTGTTGGTGAGACTCAGTATGGAGATGGTGGGGATGAAGATTATTGACCTTTGCCATCTGTACCGTCTAACATTTAATTGCAATGAATTGCTGGTTGGATGAACAACATGCTTACGAATTGAAATCATATTATCAGAATGGTGAGAGTTTGGTGAAACGGCAACATACCTTTCAACATCCTCAGAAGCGAAAGAGGCAGAAATGATACAGGTTCCACATTACCTGGGAGATAAAAAGTTCAATGCATTACTCTTTTTAAGGACACTGAACACTTTGCACAGCTGAAAATGTTATTTAAGTAACTGAAACTGCAAAGACTTTCACAGTATATGGCTTGTACCAGTCACCTACATTTTTGGTGTTTTATGATCTGTCTTCCAATTCATCTTTAAACCACAGTTTTTGTGAACAAAACATGATTGTAGTAATAAACATATATGAGGGCTATCCAGAAAGTGACAGACATTTTAAAATTAAAATTTTGTCTCATACATTTTGAAGGTATTCTCTTAAGCTGTTTTTCTACGTGATCACCATTCAGACTGAGGCACTTATCATACCATGGCACAAGTTTTTCAATACCGCCTCTTCAGAAATTTACCACCTGGATTGGATTTGGGAACACATGCAGCCCAAAATTTGTGGTAACTGAATTTCTCCACCACAATTTCATGCACCAAACTCCGTGAAATTTGGGGAAAATGTTGCAAAAATTTCATAATTGTGAAAAAAAATTTTTCGTTATTTTTGTCATTGCTTTTCATCATCAGTTCGTCACTAGGCTAGGCCTACCACTGCGGTGCTCATCAAGAACAATGGGACAGCCATTTCTAAAATCAATGTACTATTGGCTCACTCGGCTTTTGCTCATTATTCCTTTTCCATATACATCACAAAGGTTACAATAACTTTCATTTGGTTTGCAGTTTTTTGCCAATGAAAACCTAATTACTAACTGCACCTCACAAGTGGTGGGATTTTCTGTTGCAGCATACATTTTAATATGTCACAGGAAGCAAAGTAGCAGAGACAGAGACCATATGTTACCATCTCTGGATGTGAACTGAGTGTAGGAATGTTATGACACAACCATGGCAGTTGTAGCCCTGCCCACCACTGTGATAGGGCAAAATATCTTTTACTTTTCGGGTAGCCCTTGTATAATGTTTTAATTTATACAAAAAGCAGCAAAACAGAAAATAAACATTGTTACAACACAAAAGCAGATGATACATTTACGCACTGTATCACACAAACTGTCAAAATCATTTTACAGCTGCAAGCTTGTCAGACACAAGTTATTAAATAAGCTTTTACAAGTTGTAAAGATCTGATCTTGCAATATCCTGTGAGAGGTTATGACAAATTTCAGATCAGGCTTACAAAATGTTCAGAAAATAATTTCCTTTGCATTGCAACCCTAAAAGCTATTCCTGCACTTCAAATTTTCATCTAATGGCGTATTAGAAATCAATTCTGTAACTAGCAGTTACATTCTAAAATTATCCATTTTGTTGGTGGCCAATATTGTGTGAATCACATCACACACGCCAATGAGTTAAAGCATAAACTACATGTAATACACATACCATGAAGAAATCCAGGACTATCTCCTTTAAAACGGATTGTGCCACAGCTTGTATCATCACACTACTGAGACACATCATCCCTCCCCCTGTCCCACCTGCCAGCGTTCCCATTGTTACAGTTTCCATCCTGACATTGAGTCATGCAGAGGGACACTGTCACATGCAACAGATACACTGGGTAGTATGCTGCTGCCATTTTTATTACTGACCAATTGCAAAGTGCTAACTATCCAGAGAAACACCACTCTACCTCTACAGTCCACCCAGAGAGACTTGCAAAGACAACTCAGCAGAAACTACAAGTTGAATGTGTCGAGCACCCAGCTAAGGAATCCACATCAACACTAAAATTAAGGTGCACGATTCTGCAAACAGCCCTCGTGACTGCTCTACACAGTATTCTTTCGTACAACAGAACCTCATCTCTAAGGAAATAAGTGCAGTTATCCAACAAAGTTTTTTTACTAAAGCTGCCAATAACTTTCCATGGTGAATAATTACAACTATCCATAGACTCCCCACACTCCACCAACAGCTCCGAATGGCAAATAACCTCCCAAGAAAAAGAATTGACTTTGTATTTCTATATGTTGGTTTCAGCTGAAATAATTACTAGTACAGTGCATCATGACAAATCAGAAAACAAATATACTAGCTTTTGTAGAAGTTAAAGCAAGTCCTTGACTACAAGTTTTGGTGAACTGATTGGATATCACTCCACCCAAAATGATTGAGTGAAATCAGAACTACCACCGCAATTCTCGCACCAAGGTGGCATTGCTATGAGGCTTAAAACACCCAAAACTACCCTCATCAACACTGTCTCTATCTTTATTCTACCAGCAAGCCCCAGCACTAAAGATCTCATGAAAGTTGCACAGGGTGAGTGCATCATCATGGGTGACATTAACGCAAAGATTACCAACTTCCCAAAAATGGAAAGGCTCTTCTTGAATGTGTATGTGTGGTGGGAACTTGCTCAATAACAAACACGTTGCTAGTAACAGCAGTGCTCAAAACAAAACTATGACTCAGGAGATAACTGGCACAACTCTTCATCGAGTCCTGCCTTAATGGCAGACAATGACAACAAAAGCTCAGAAAAGCTAGAAAAGGGGCAAATATTCAAAGACACATTAGTTAATGTTCATCAACATCCTTTAGACAATTTTGTGGCAAGGTTAACGCATCCTAGATCCAATCAGACACTCTCCTTGTTCTATGCAAATCAACTATCCTTACTGAACTGCAACCCCAGCTCCTTGCTCATATGAGTGAAAATGAAATCTCAGAAACCCTAGTGGCTGGGAACCACAACATAACCACAGCTCAGGATGTAACCTCAAAGAAAAGCATCATCTCAGATGTTCCTTCTCAGAGGCCTGTGCAAACTATTCAGAGCAGTCCTATTCATGGGAAAAGTGCCAAGCCAGCAGACAGAAGCTCATACCATCATGATATAAAATCATGTAGAGCCTGTACGTAGTTCTGCTAGTTACTACCTATATCCGTGTTCCAGGTGATAAGAAAAATCTGCAGATGCAAAGAAGAGCTCAAAATTCTTCCCAAAGAACAAGCCAATTTCTGCTCTAACCAAATCTACTTTAGATTCCATCATTATATTAAACAGTGATGTTACTGTCAACTTCAACAGAAGTGACTGTTCATAGCGTGCAGGCTTTCACGGCCAGCGTCTTCAGTAATTAAAACTTCCGGGCTAAGAGGCCGTGGTCCAATAGTAGAAATACTTCTCCCTGACGTTTCGTTGCCAGCTGCAGGCAACATCATCTGAGGTGAGTCTACGACTGGCTGCTACGCTGTGGAGGTACTGTTTATATAGAGCATGTAGAGGGTGCCACCACTCGTCACGTGTTGTCAACAGTAAAACTATCTCTGGCTGGCGTCGTTACTCTCGATCGAAGGTAATCGATTGTCACATCTTTGGTACAAAGTCGATCGCCATATCTTATCTAACTTCAAGCCTTCCTCTTTCCTGTTAAAATTATTGTGGTGTTTAAAAATCTCTACAGCCTCTCTATACATAGGTGCATAATAATGTGATGTCTTAGCTAGCACGCTCGTCTCACTAAATTTTATTTCATGGTCACCTGTTACAAAAACATGTTCCGCTACAGACGATTTGTCCGTGTGCCCCAGTCGACAGTTCCTTTTATGTTCAGTTAGGCGAGTATTGATACTTCTTTTTGTGGTTCCAATGTAAACCTTCCCACAACTACAGGGAATCTTATACACACCAGGAGTAGCTAAAGGGTGTCGTGCATCTTTCGCCGATCTTAAGCATTCACTGATCTTCTTAGTGGGTCTGAAGATTGTTTCAACTCTGAACTTGGCCAGCACTTTCCCGATACGGTCCGTAATATTGTGGATGAATGGAAGAAAAACTTTCCCCACCGATGGTTGTTGTTGTTGCACGTTTTCGAACATTTTTCTTCTAGGATGGCGTGCTTGATTTATCTCCTTGCCAGCGTACCCATTTTTCTGGAAAGCGGTTCGCAAGTGGTTTAGTTCCTCTTGCAAATAAGCTGGCTCACAGATTTTATTAGCCCTGTCCACCAATGTCTTGATAATACCTCTCTTCTGCCTGGGATGATGGTTTGAATCCTTATGAAGATAACGATCGATATGCGTATCTTTTCTGTAGACTTTGTGACCCAGAGTCCCATCTGCTCGTTTAGTTACTGAGACGTCCAAAAAATTAATCTGTCCATAACTTTCTGTCTCCATAGTGAATTGTATTTTTGAATTGATGCTATTCAAATGCTTCAAAAAACGGTTCAATTCTTCTTCACCGTGATTCCATATGACAAAAGTGTCGTCCACATACCGATACCACTTCAAAGGCCTTTTTCTGGCTGACTGCAGTGCTTGCTGTTCAAAAGATTCCATAAAAATATTAGCAACGGCTGGACTTAGAGGGCTACCCATTGCCACTCCATTAATTTGTTCATACAACTCATTACTGTACTGAAAATAATTCGTGGAAAGCAATGTCTAAACAAAGCTACTATATCAGTAGGAAATATGTCAGATATGCAAGCAAGAGCTTCGTTGACAGGAACCATGGTGAACAGAGACACCACATCAAAGCTGACAAGAGTATCACTGGGGCTGACGGTAATCTCCTTCAATTTTTCGATGAAGTGCATAGAGTTTTTAATATGATGATCAGTTTTTCCAATAAACAGTTGTAACAAGGCGGCAAGATGTCTAGCCAGCTCTTGAGTAGGGGATCCAATAGCACTTACTATCGGTCTCAGTGGGACATTAGATTTATGCACCTTAGGTAGCCCATATAATCTAGGAGGATAAGCTTCCGTTTTGCAAAGATATTTTTTATCCTCTGAAGGAATAGAAGACTTTTTTATTAATTGATTGGTAACTGTCAACACTTTTGTTGTAGGATCCTTTTTCAACTTTTTATAAGTGGTAACATCCAAAAGGTCACTGATCTTCTTGTGGTAGTCTTCACTCTTCATCACCACGGTAGCATTTCCCTTGTCAGCAGAAAGTACAATAATACTCTTGTCCGCATTAATCTTCCATAATGCTTTCTTATCTCCTTGAGACAGATTACTGCTAGGTGGCTTAGCTTTACGCAGTATCCTGGCTGTTTCCATCCTAACTTCATCAGCAGTGTGTGATGGTAACAGTCGAATCCCCGCCTCTATATTGGCTATAATATCCTCCGTTGGAATCTTCAGTGGAGTAATTGCAAAATGTCCTCCTTTCGAGAGAGCAGAAGTTTCTTCCCTGGATAATTCTTTTCCGGACAGATTTATAACCGTTGGAGAATTGTCTATAACCGGTGTTTCCTGTCTGCTCTTCTGTAGATTGTCAAACTTCTTCTTCTGCCTATTAGAAGACACTTCTGCACTATGTTCCATGGATCTAAATGTTAGTCCATCCACCTTATTCCAATCGCAAACCTGCATTGTATTGCTAATAAATAGATGGAGATTTAATAGTTGACTGCATGTTACCGCCAGTCCTCGACGTGTTTGATGGATCCGTTCTCGTAGCATTGCCAGTTCCATGCGTGAATAGATACGGCTAGCTTGCACTGAATGAAACAATCTTCTCACCTTCAAAAACTTCGGAACTGTACCGGTGTCACGACAACGTAGCAAGAAAGTGAGCGAGCAAAGCTGCTGGGCCTTCTTCTTACGTAGGCTCTCCAATCGTCGTACCATAAGGACATATCCTCCCCGTAGAGGCATCTAATCATAGCGTGTAGGCTTTCACGGACGGCGTCTTCAGTAATTAAAACTTCTGGGCTAAGAGGCCGTGGTCCAATAGTAGAAATACTTCTCCCTGACGTTTCGTTGCCAGCTGCGGGCAACATCATCTGAGGTGAGTCTACGACTAGCTTTGTTTAGACATTGCTTTCCACGACTTATTTTCTGTACAGTAATGAGTTCTATGAACAAATTAATGGAGTGGCAATGGGTAGCCCTCTAAGTCCAGCCGTTGCTTATACTTTTATGGAATTTTTTGAACAGCAAGCACTGCAGTCAGCCAGAAAAAGGCCTTTGAAGTGGTGTCGGTATGTGGACGACACTTTTGTCATATGGAATCACAGTGAAGAAGAACTGAACCGTTTTTTGAAGCATTTGAATAGCATCAATTCAAAAATACAATTCACTATGGAGACAGAAAGTAATGGACAGATTAATTTTTTGGACGTCTCAGTAACTAAACGAGCAGATGGGACGCTGGGTCACAAAGTCTACAGAAAAGATACGCATACCGATCGTTATCTTCATAAGGATCAAACCATCATCCCAGGCAGAAGAGAGGTATTATCAAGACATTGGTGGACAGGGCTAATAAAATCTGTGAGCCAGCTTATTTGCAAGAGGAACTAAACCACTTGCGAACCGCTTTCCAGAAAAATGGGTACGCTGGCAAGGAGATAAATCAAGCACGCCATCCTAGAAGAAAAATGTTCGAAAACATGCAACAACAACAACCATCGGTGGGGAAAGTTTTTCTTCCATTCATCCACAATATTACTGACCGTATCGGGAAAGTGCTGGCCAAGTTCAGAGTTGAAACAATCTTCAGACCCACCAAGAAGATCAGTGAATGCTTAAGATCAGCGAAAGATGTACGACACCCTTTAGCTACTCCTGGTGTGTATAAGATTCCGTGTAGTTGTGGGAAGGTTTACATTGGAACCACAAAAAGAAGTATCAATACTCGCCTATCTGAACATAAAAGGAACTGTTGGCTGGGACACACGGACAAATCGGCTGTAGCGGAACATGTTTTTGAAACGGGTGACCATGAAATAAAATTTAGTGAGACGAGCGTGGTAGCTAAGACATCGCATTATTATGCACTTATGCATAGAGAGGCTGTAGAGATTTTTAAACACCACAATAATTTTAACAGGAAAGAGGAAGGCTTGAAGTTAGATAAGATATGGTGGTCGACTTTGTACCAAAGATGTGAAAATCGATTACCTTTGATTGAGAGTAATGACGCCAGCCAGAGATAGTTTTACTGTTGACAACACGTGACGAGTGGTGGCGCCCTCTACATGCTCTATATAAACAGGACCTCCACGGCCTAGCAGCCAGTCGTAGACTCACCTCAGATGATGTTGCCTGCAGCTGGCAACGAAATGTCAAGGAGAAGTATTTCTACTATTGGACCATGGCCTCTTAGCCCGGAAGTTTTAATTACTGAAGACGCCGTCCGTGAAAGCCTACACGCTATGATTAGATGCCTCTACGGGGAGGATATGTCGGTTATGGTACGACGATTGGAGAGCCTACGTAAGAAGAAGGCCCAGCAGCTTTGTCCCCTCACTTTCTTGCTACGTTGTTGTGACACCGGTACAGTTCCGAAGTTTTTGAAGGTGAGAAGATTGTTTCATTCAGCGCAAGCTAGCCGTATCTATTCACGCATGGAACTGGCAATGCTACGAGAACGGATCCATCAAACACGTCGAGGACTGGCGGTAACATGCAGTCAACTATTAAATCTCCATCTATTTATTAGCAATACAATGCAGGTTTGCGATTGGAATAAGGTGGATGGACTAACATTTAGATCCATGGAACATAGTGCAGAAGTGTCTTCTAATAGGCAGAAGAAGAAGTTTGATAATCTACAGAAGACCAGACAGGAAACACCGGTTATAGACAATTCTCCAACGGTTATAAATCTGTCCGGAAAAGAATTATCCAGGGAAGAAACTTCTGCTCTCTCGAAAGGAGGAAATTTTGCAATTACTCCACTGAAGATTCCAACGGAGGATATTATAGCCAATATAGAGGCGGGGATTCGACTGTTACCATCACACACTGCTGATGAAGTTAGGATGGAAACAGCCAGGATACTGCGTAAAGCTAAGCCACCTAGCAGTAATCTGTCTCAAGGAGATAAGAAAGCATTATGGGAGATTAATGCGGACAAGAGTATTATTGTACTTTCTGCTGACAAGGGAAATGCTACCGTGGTGATGAAGAGTGAAGACTACCACAAGAAGATCAGTGACCTTTTGGATGTTACCACTTATAAAAAGTTGAAAAAGGATCCTACAACAAAAGTGTTGACAGTTACCAATCAATTAATAAAAAAGTCTTCTATTCCTTCAGAGGATAAAAAATATCTTTGCAAAACGGAAGCTTATCCTCCTAGATTATATGGGCTACCTAAGGTGTATAAACCTAATGTCCCACTGAGATCGATAGTAAGTGCTATTGGATCCCCTACTCAAGAGCTGGCTAGACATCTTGCCGCCTTGTTACAACCGTTTATTGGAAAAACTGATCATCATATTAAAACTCTATGCACTTCATCGAAAAATTGAAGGAGATTACCGTCAGCCCCAGTGATACTCTTGTCAGCTTTGATGTGGTGTCTCTGTTCACCATGGTTCCTGTCAACGAAGCTCTTGCTTGCATATCTGACATATTTCCTACTGATATAGTAGCTTTGTTTAGACATTGCCTTTCCACGACTTATTTTCAGTACAATAATGAGTTGTATGAACAAATTAATGGAGTGGCAATGGGTAGCCCTCTAAGTCCAGCTGTTGCTAATATTTTTATGGAATGTTTTGAACAGCAAGCACTGCAGTCAGCCAGAAAAAGGCCTTTGAAGTGGTATCGATATGTGGACGACACTTTTGTCATATGGAATCACGGTGAAGAAGAATTGAACCGTTTTTTGAAGCATTTTGAATAGCATCAATTCAAAAATACAATTCACTATGGAGACAGAAAGTAATGGACAGATTAATTTTTTGGACGTCTCAGTAACTAAACGAGCAGTTGGGACGCTGGGTCACAAAGTCTACAGAAAAGATACGCATACCGATCGTTATCTTCATAAGGATTCAAACCATCATCCCAGGCAGAAGAGAGGTATTATCAAGACATTGGTGGACAGGGCTAATAAAATCTGTGAGCCAGCTTATTTGCAAGAGGAACTAAACCACTTGCGAACCGCTTTCCAGAAAAATGGGTACGCTGGCAAGGAGATAAATCAAGCACTCCATCCTAGAAGAAAAATGTTCGAAAACGTGCAACAACAACAACCATCGGTGGGGAAAGTTTTTCTTCCATTCATCCACAATATTACGGACCGTATTGGGAAAGTGCTGGCCAAGTTCAGAGTTGAAACAATCTTCAGACCCACTAAGAAGATCAGTGAATGCTTAAGATCGGCGAAAGATGCACGACACCCTTTAGCTACTCCTGGTGTGTACAAGATTCCGTGTAGTTGTGGGAAGGTTTATATTGGAACCACAAAAAGAAGTATCAATACTCGCCTAACTGAACATAAAAGGAACTTTCGACTGGGGCACACGGACAAATCGTCTGTAGCGGAACATGTTTTTGTAACAGGTGACCATGAAATAAAATTTAGTGAGACGAGCGTGGTAGCTAAGACATCGCATTATTATGCACGTATGTATAGAGAGGCTGTAGAGATTTTTAAACACCACAATAATTTTAACAGGGAAGAGGAAGGCTTGAAGTTAGATAAGATATGGCGATCGACTTTGTACCAAAGATGTGACAATCGATTACCTTCGATCGAGAGTAATGACGCCAGCCAGAGATAGTTTTACTGTTGACATCACATGACGAGTGGTGGCGCCCTCTACGCGCTCTATATAAACAGTACCTCCACGGCGTAGCAGCCAGTCATAGACTCACCTCAGATGATGTTGCCCGCAGCTGGCAACGAAACGTCAGGGAGAAGTATTTCTACTATTGGACCACGGCCTCTTAGCCCGGAAGTTTTAATTACTGAGAAGTGACTGTGTTATGTGAGTTCAACAGATATCAGTCTACCATTGATAACCAGACTTAATACTACTATTTTGAGACATTATATCTTCAAATAAGTTACATATGTGATTTTCAGGGGTATCTCTATTTTTATCAGCCCTTCCTGTCCCTATTATATTTTAAGTATAGAGTTGGGTATGTCCTATCAGAGCATTTTATACAAGAAATTACTGAGCAAGGTGGAACAGTGGGTAGACATTGGACTCAGATTTAGGACGCTGACAGTTCAAATCCCCATCCCACCACCCAGAATTAGGTTTTCTGTGATTTCCCTAAATCACTTAAGGCAAATATTGGGATGGTTCCTTTGAAGTGGTGCTGTCAATTTCCTTCTTCATCCGTTCCATGTCTAATGATACTGTTGATAACTGTATGTTAAACATTAATCTTCTTTTTCAACATTATACAAAAAAGGATGATCACATGGGGTATCAAGTGAAATCTGTGGCTGGACTGAGGCCTTTGTTGGTAGGAGGACACAGCGTATTATCTTGAATGGAGAGTCATCGTCAAATGTAGAAGTAACTTCGGATGTGCCCCAGGGAAGTGCATTGGGACCCTTGCTCTTCATGTTGTGTCTTAATGACCTTGCAGTCAATATTAATAGTAAAATCAGGCTTTTCACAGATGATGCAGTTATCTATGATGAAGTACTGTCTGAGAGAAGATACATAAATATACGGTCAGACCTTGATAAGATTTCAACATGGTGGGGAGACTGGCAACTTGCTCTAAATGTTCAGAAATGTAAAATTGTGTACTTCACAAAACAAAATAATCTAGTATCCCATTACTATAATATCAATGAGTCACTGTTGGAATCAACCAACTCACAAATACCTGGGTGTCACTCGTTGTAGGGATATGACACAGAATAATCATATAGGTTCAGTCGTGGTTTAAGCAGGTGGTAGATTTTGGTTTATTGGTAGAATACTGGGGAAGTGCAATCAGTCTACAAAACAGATTGCTTACAAATCTCTCGTGGCACTCATCCTAGAATATTGCTCAAGTGTGTGGGACCAGTAGCAGACAGGACTAATGGGATATTGAACGTAAACAGAGAAGGTCAGCATGAATGGCCACAGGTTTGTTTATGGGAGAGTGTCACAGAGGTACTGAACGAACTGAACTGCCAGAATCTTGAAGACAGATATAAACTATCCTAAGAAAGTCTATTAAGAAAGTTTCAAGCACCGGCTTTAAATGATCACTCTAGAGATATACTACAGACCTCTATGTATCATTCACATAGGAATCATGAGGATAAGATTAGAATAAATATTGGAAGCACAGAGGCACAATCTTTCTTCCTGTGCTTCAAATGCAAACGGAACAGAAAGAAATCCTAGTAACTGTTACAATGAGATGTACCCTCTTTCATGTTTCTCATGGTGCCTCGCAGATTATAGATGTAGATGTAAAATGGTGTCACTCAAGGCAGTGGATGAAGTGTGACCATCTTTTTAATGGCTATTAAAGCTATTGCATCCATGGTAAGGAGTCATGTGCAGAGTTCCTTATTTTAAGATGATTTTATAATTATCTGCTCTTCTTCCAGCTTCCTAGCAACCACATTGCAGTTGCAACTAACTGTTGAGAGGCTGGAGAAATGGGCATACAATAAAGATTTTAAATTTTCTACTGAAAAATCTGTGTATAGTCTTTTGAAACATTAAAGAAGTCATTCTCATGTTCTGGAAAATAAAATGAGGAAAACCAACATAAAATTTAAATATTTACTGTAGTTTTTGGGTTTTATTTTTGATTAAAATTAAGTGATTTGCCACATTGAGAGAGATGTAGCATGATCTCTCAAAGCACTCAGCATTTTAAAACATTTTAAAATGTATAAGCCACGTAACATAAGGAGTAGACAGAAGACATTTGCTCCAGACATGTACGATTGTACCTTGATTAGAACTGTAGAGTGTATGGGTCTGCATGACACATATAGTTCACCATATGAGAGTCAAGCAGGCTACAGAGGCGTTTAGTACCAGCTACATTCCCAGATTTGTGCTCAGGGGAGTGCAATTTAATACCAGGTGGCCGCCTCCTGGTGCAGCAAGCATGTAGGATCTGTTGTGTACAGAAATCATTCAGACACCACACCATTTTTCTTCCAACTATGGAGCAACTTTTTGATAATTATCCGAAAAAAGAGGCAAATATTACTGTTTTTATGGAAGGTTGGAGCAAATCATTGCTTGTTTTCTTAGGAACCCCAGAGTAGTTTTACGAGGGGTGTTTGAAAAGTCTGTGCAAATTCCGAGAGATGGCACCAACGGCGCATATCGAGGTCCTGTTTAGTTAGTAGCATCTTTGAAAAGAACCCACACCAAGTTTCAGCTATATTGGTCTATTACTTTGTGTTGGCATTCGTGTGAATCAAAGAAGTCGAGTGATTGGCAAAAAATGGACGAAAAAGAATTTCGTGTGGTGATTAAACATTATGAAAGGCAAAATGCCTCAGGAGACTAAAGAGAAGCTTGATAAACATTACAGTGACTCTGCACCTTTGATTAGAACATTTTATAAGTGGTTTCAAAATTTTCGGAGTGGCCATAAAATGCTGAACGTTCAGGACGCCCTGTGGAGGTAATGACTCCAGAAATCATTGATAAAATCCATGATATGGTGATGGATGACAGAAGAGTTATGGTGTGTGGTGGTGGTGGTGGTGGTTAGTGTTTAACGTCCCGTCGACAACGAGGTCATTAGAGACAGAGTGCAAGCTCGGGTTAGGGAAGGATTGGGAAGGAAATCGGCCGTGCCCTTTCAAAGGAACCATCCCGGCATTTGCCTGAAACGATTTAGGGAAATCACGGAAAACCTAAATCAGGATGGCCGGAGACGGGATTGAACCGTCGTCCTCCCGAATGCGAGTCCAGTGTGCTAACCACTGCACCACCTCGCTCGGTATAATTATGGTGTGTGATACTGCTAGTGCTGTGGGCATCTTGAATGAACAGCTACATAATACTTTGCATAAACATTTGGACATGATTAAGCTATCCATAATATGGGTTCCGCGGTTGCTCACGCTTGACCAAAAATGGAATCGTGTGAAGTGTTGCAAGGATCGTTTGCAGCTGTTCAGGATGAATCCACAGGCCTTTAAACATCATTTCGTCACTGTGGATGAAACATGGATACATTACTATACTCTTGAAACCAAAGAACAATCTAAACAATAGGTTACCAAGGGAGAATCGCACCGAAAGAGGCGAAGACCATTCCTTCGGCCAGAAAGGTTATGGTGACTGTCTTTTGGGATTCGCATGGGATAATCCTCATTGACTACATGGAAAAGGGCAAAACTATTACAGATGCATATTATTCATCGTTATTGGACCGTTTGAAAACCGAGCTACATGAAAATGCCAGTGATTGGACCGCAAAATAGTCCTTTTCCGTCATGACAATTCACCAGCACACACCTCAACAGTTGTGGTCGGAAAATTAATGGGAATAGGATTAAATGTCATTTTACATCCCTCCTATTCTCCAGACGTGGCTCCCTTAGACTACTATTTGTTCCCCAATTTGAAGAAATGGCTGGCGGGACAAAGATTTTATTCAGACGAGGAGGAGTTTGCAGCAACTAATAGTTATTTTGCAGACGTGGACAATTCCTATTATTCGGAAGGGATCAACACATTAGAACAGCAATGGAAGAAGTGTATAAGTCTAAAAGGAGACTATGTCAAAAAAAAAAAAAAAAAAAAAAAAGGTTTACCCCAAACAAGTAAGTAGTTTTTATTTTTACTCAGACTTTTCAGATGCCCCTCATAGATATTACTAGTTTTTTTAAAAAATCTAGTATAATTTTTAAAGCTTTTTTAACAATTTTTTACACTAGCACCAGAATTTCATTCCAGTACAGACTGACAGGTGTAGCGAAGGGAGCATATTGGTCACTCAATGGGTTTCCCTGGCTGTTTCTTCAGGATTCATCTATCAAACGAAGACACTGGCAGAGAAGAGTCATGAGAGAGGGAAGAACTTTCTTATTTGCTCTGATTCAATCAGTCCCCTCCAAGCAATTTCACAGACATACACATCAGAGAAAATGCTTCCACTGATTCAAGACTCTCTGTGGCATCTTTGTGAGCACAAAGAGGTGGTAGTACTCTACTAGGTACCAAAGACCGATGCCTCTTCTTTAGTCTTCTTCTTGTTTCTTGTTTATCCCGGCTTCTTGATATCTCTTGTGAAGAGACACGATACAACACATTCACTAGTGGCCTGGGACAATCAGTGAAGTTACACAACAGTTAGTAGTTTAGCTTTTGAAACTGCCAGTTTACTGGCATTTCTGGAAAAACAATCACTCTCATGCAGTCAGCAAATTTCGTATAAGAGTTTGTATGTGTAATGGGACTTACTACGTCACAAATTGTTCTAATGAATTAATTAATCTGTATTACAGTGTTGCTAAGCAAAGTGATCAACAAGGTGATACATGTCCCAATTAAAAGAGAACCTCAATATTTTGAATAAACTTTTGGTTCATTTTTGTAAAAATCAGCATTTGTCTCAAAATTAATCTCCAACTTTGTGCATTAAGTCCAAGTGCATTTGTAGCTACTGTAGGCAATTCATTGGACAGCTTGATCATGCACTAGCATGTAACATATTTCAAATTGAGCACGCAGGTTTCAGTTTTCCCTAATGGGCTATGACTCTTTTGCAATAATGTGATGTGTCTATCTCACGTAAAGTTTAAAAAAAAATAAATAAATAAATAATAATAATATAATAAAATAAAATAAAAACCCCACGCAGGTCAGCAAAATGTACACACGCACTTTTTGCACTCTAAGTGATAACTCATCTCAGAGTAAAAGCCGCACATAAATTCACACTTTTTCATGCACACAAAATTCAAAACACCTTTATAAATTACTAATTAACATCTACCATTCTGAATAAATTTCAAGAACTTGTATTTCATAATCAATAAAATTTTATCACTTGAAAGAAACTATTAGTTTGCTAAAACGGATTCAGATTACAGTCAACTTGTGTCTAGATGATGATGTCATGAATCGATACTTGCTTTGAATGAACGAAATACCTGTACTGAAAAATACTGTCCGCTGAGTAATTTACTGACTTTTATTACATATTTTGTACCCCTTGCATTGCTATACTAGGATCCCCCTTAGGATCACAGAGTCAGATGAAGGGGTGTATAGGTCATTGTCATGTGGCCCATTTGTTGCTGCTCCAGTGAGAAGACTCACTGTTTTATGGAGCTTGTGTAGTGTGTATTTGAATAAATCACTTTTTAGGGAGTATGTTTTACACCATACAGAGAGGACAGCAGTAATTTTAAGTGGTGATCTTCCCATTATTATATCTAATGATGAGACAAGTGCCTTCTAGGCCTCCCTCCATACTTTGCGACCAGTATCAAATCAACACAAACAGTCAGGACTACTACAGCGATCTGCAGCTGGTGTTGCTCAGATTCTATGCTCTAACTTAACTCTATAGCCTTTGTACTGCTGCCATATGAGAGGTAGTCAAACGAAAACCAAACACTTGCCACGATGGGGTCATGAAAAGGTTCCACACAAAAGTAATCACCACACACATTAAGCAATATATCCCACTGGGAGAGGAGACAATCCACTCGTTTAGAATAACATGGTCACCTGCTGGCGGATCCACAACTGCACTCCCTCTTCCTCTTCCTTATCCAACTGAAGCCAATGTCCTCCTTTAGGTCTCCAAAGATATGAATATTATGCAGTGAAAATCCAGTCTGTACAGAGGATTTAACAATGTTTCCCAAACAATTCACTGAAGACTTCATCTAATTGACAGTGTGGGGATGGGCATTATTGTGCACCAGGATGATTCTGTCTGGCAGCATTCTGACACCCTGAGGGCAAATGGCAAAGTCAACAGTGGAAATATCTCACATCTCCCCTGCAAAAGAAATCCAAAGCTGTTCACACATGTTCCGCTAAGATCATGATGACCTTCTTCTTCAACTGCAAGGGAGCCTTGGAATGAGAACTTTCTCACCTTCGAATTTTCCTTGGAGTATTGTCACATAAGTAACATTGATCATCAATTTACATACCACCAAATGCGTACTGTTGCACAGTTTTGGTTGGTTTATGTTTCGAAGCATGATTACTATGGAGCCAACTTTTAGGCGTAGATTGTGCGGTGGTAAGCCAGGCACATCCAAGGAGTTTAAAAATTCAATTGGATAGTTGGTGGCTTCATCTTCACTTGTTACACAGTCAATAGATTTGAATGAATGCATTTTACCAATGATCTCATTCTGAATTATGTAGTTTAGGTCATCTGCATCTTTATTCTTAGCTGCTAAAATTGCTCGCTCACTCAACCATTCATTACTTTTGTAGTTAGTAATGATGTTTGGGAATACTTCATTCATAAGTTCGTCTTTCGATGAGACAAAGTTACAGAAATTATGAGGAAACGAAATCAATCCGCTCGATTCTTCGACAGGTACTCAACCATTACCCGATAGTCAGCAATTGCTCAGAGAAATCTTCAGCAGATGTATCATTAAGCAATGCAACTCTCATGTTTGTTGTCAACTGAAATTTCTTCACATAGCGCCATAGATTCGATGATTTGAGGCAAGCATTTACTTCGTCTGCAGCCGTTGATCTTGGAACTACTGGCAGTGTTTGGCGGAAATCGCCAGACAGTAAAATCATTGCTCCTCCAAAACATCTCGAGTCATTGCATAGATCTTTCAATGTTCAGTTAAGTGCCTGTAATGCACGTTTATGCACCATTGTGCCTTCATCCTAGATGATGATCTTGGATGCTGATAAAACTGGCCATTGCTGAGTTTTTGTAATATTACATGTTGGTTCTTCAATAACTTGAAGATTTACCAGTAGTTTTAATGCTGAATGAGCCATATGGCATCCTTCTAACAATGTGGCTGCTATTTCAGAAGAAGCAACTGCAACCGCAATGTTGGATCTCGCACGAACAGTGGCTAAAACTACTGACATGAGTAATGTCTTGCGAGTTCCACCAGGGGCATCCAGGAAATATAAACCATCATTTACATCATTAATTGCCTTCATTAATGTACCATAAACTTCGTTTTGTTGGGGGTTCAATAGGGGGACATTCGTTTGAATTACTAAATCTAATTCCTCGTGATCATATTCACATTCCCATTCCAGTTCTCGATTAAATGCATCATTTATTTCACGAATTGGTGCTGGCATTCCTAATCTGACTAATAAACTTCCACACATGAGGTAACACATGTCTTCGATCAAGAGTAAAACCCAATTATGTATCTCCTCATTCATTTCAAGATCTTGATTTCTGGAACTGAGACGATTTCACCATTGCCAACCGAGCCGTTTCACGGGCTGCCTCACTTTGCTCTGTTTATTGAGAATCACGAAGTTGAGCCATACTAACGCGGCACTCTTCACGGGCAATTTGGTGTTCTTCTTCAGTCCTTCTACCAATTTTCAGCCAAATCGGTCCAGCCATTCTTGAGTTATAAATAGTGTAACTAACACACACACACACATATATATATATATATATATATATATATATATATATATATATATATATGTCTTGCGAGTTCCACCAGGGGCATCCAGGAAATATAAACCATCATTTACATCATTAATTGCCTTCATTAATGTACCATAAACTTCGTTTTGTTGGGGGTTCAATAGGGGGACATTCGTTTGAATTACTAAATCTAATTCCTCGTGATCATATTCACATTCCCATTCCAGTTCTCGATTAAATGCATCATTTATTTCACATCCTCCATACAGTCCTGATCTCTCCCCATGCAATTTATATATGCTTACTTACTTACTTATCGCGAATGGACCCAGAAGGATCACGCAAAGCTTTCTGACGTTGTTTCTTCCATACTTCTTTCATTCGTTCTCCATGTTTTCTTTTTCTTTCTTCTGTCCATTTTGTTCCTGGTCTCTTTAGTGCTTCCTTCTCCGACAATACAATCCACTTTTCCACCTTATTTCTAAAAGTTTTTCTATCTTTGACATCTTTAAGTTCAATATTTGCTTTTTGTAAATCTAATTTTACTTGGCTAATCCATGGTGTTGTTGATTTGACTTTTTCTATGTAAGTGAGAATTCTGTTGGTGAGTCGTGTGGGGGGAAGTCTAGTGACATGTCCATAAAATTTTAATCTTCGCCTTCTTATGTCTGCTGCCAGGTTTGATATAGTTTCTGTGGTTCTTCTTGATTGTATCCGGTATCCTTCTTCTGTTAATTTTGGACCTAAAATCTTTCTCATAATTTTGCGTTCTTCTTTTAGTATTTTTTCTAAATCACATTTTGTGTGGAGTGTGAGCGTTTCACTAGCATATAGTGCTGCTGGCTTAATTACTGCGCAGTAGTGTCTGATTTTTGTGTTCGAGGAGATGCATTTTTTATTGTATATTTCATGTGTCATACCATATGCTCTCTTCATTTTCTGTTGTCTGATCTTCTGTGCAACTTTTTCTCCTCCGGTTGGCTCCAAAATTTCACCTAGGTATTTAAAATGTTTTACTCTATTTATTTTTCCATATTTTGTGTTCAAACTGTGTATATGGAATTTCATACAGAAAAATTCTGTCTTTTGAAACGAAATTTGTAAACCTACTTTATCCGCGCATTCCTTAAGGATCTCTATTTGTTTAGTGGCGATTTCTTCATCATCTGCAAGTGTGTGTATATATATATATATATATATATATATATATATATATATATATATATATATATATATATATATATATATATATATATATAAAAAGACCTGGTGGGCAAACAAGAAGAATAAGAAGCCCCAGAAGTGAACCATCTTTACTTAGCGTCTTCCATGTTGGGAGCTTTACGACTAATAATATATTGCTTGTGTCTGTATGTGTGGATGGATATGTGCATGTGTGCGAGTGTATACCTGTCCTTTTTTCCCCCTAAGGTAAGTCTTTCCGCTCCCGGGATTGGAATGACTCCTTACCCTCTCCCTTAAAACCCACTTCCTTTCATCTTCCCCTCTCCTTCCCTCTTTCCTGATGAGGCAACAGTTTGTTGCGAAAGCTTGAATTTTGTGTGTATGTTTGTGTTTGTTTGTGTGTCTATCGACCTGCCAGCGCTTTTGTTCGGTAAGTCACCTCATCTTTGTTTTTATATAGATATGCTAGATGATTAATGACAGCACCATCTGGAAGCAACCTAAGACAGCTACTCATATTGTCTGCTAAACAGTTTATATAGATAAAGAACAGCAGAAGGCCTATAGCACTATCTTCGGGAATGCCAGAAATCACTTCTGTTTTACTGAATGTCTTTCGACCAATTACTATGAACTGTGACCTCTCTGACAGGAAATCAAGAATCCAGTCACATAACTGAGACGATATTCCATAAGCACGTATTTTCAACCTACCAATCAAAAAAAGGAGACTTCACTGTCAAAAAGCAGAAGAATAAATTTTGTAACTACCTGCACAAAATCAACAACAATTTGAAAATTTCGTAATCAATTTTTTTAAATAACAGAAAGCATCTCAATCACATAAAACTTTGCTGCTTATGGAACGCTAATCATCTGAATGTATTCTGTCACTGACTCTCTACCTTGCTTACTATTCATCTGGTTCCAAGAGATGTGGTGAGAATTGTTGCTTTCAAACACATTCTAGCATATAAAATGTCTATTTCTTTGTGATAACACAATCAACTGTTTTTTAAAAATGGAATGTTTTTAATTCTGAAGAACAACTGCACTATATTCTGTAGAAAAAGCTATTGAAATATGTCTACCCATTTAGGAGGATATAGAAGAGCTTCATACATCCATTCAGATGAGCAGACATAGCATTCTATAAGGACCAGTCAAATGAATGGGAGACTATAATATAATAAAAAATATTTATAATAATAAGAAATATTTTTGATATACTGAATTAATGAGATTAATTTTTTGGCACTCGGACAAGCACAATGAGCTGGGCTATGCCTGTAAACAGGTAAAGAGTCCTTTCATATTAGTTCCATGTACATGAAATAGTCTTTCTCTTGTAGTACATATCTACCTCCATTCACCAGCAGAGAGTAAGTCCTTCCTCTTACTGAGGAACAGGAAAACATCTTTTTTTTTTTTTTTTAACATCTGAAAATCAAAAATACATGACAGTAGGGGCAGGCTCTATGCTGGGCTACTGCTTCACCTCTTTTCTTTGCCTTTAATGAAAACAAAAACATAAAATAATAAATTCAAGAGGTTCATCACAAGACAGATGGAAAAAAGTATGTTAACAATTTAATATTTAAGAAGTAATCACCATAACAGTTAGCATATTCATCCCACTGTGACACAAGATGATCCAATGCCTCCATGAAAAAATGCTTGCAGTTGCTTGTGGAACCGTTATTGTGCCCAGGCATGCACATCTTCATCTGAAGCAAACTGATGACCAGAAATATCTTCCTTCAGGGCTCAAAAAATATAGAAATTGCATGGGGAGAGATCAGGACTGTATGGAGGATGTGTAGGGGCTTTCCAGCAAAAGTTCGGCAACACAGTTAAAACAGCATGTGGACCTGCCCTCGTGTCACCCAGGTTGTTTTGACGACACTGCAGAACATTCACTGGAAAGCCCTTACACGTCTTCCATACAGCCTTAATCTCTCCTCATTGCAATTTCCATACATTTGGTGCTCTGATGAAAGACATTCATGGCCTCTGATTAGCTTTGGATGAAGAGGTGCCTGTCTGGATACAATCGATGTTCTGTAGAAAGCCACCAAAATTTTTCCTTGAAGACATTGTCCATCTTGTTTCAAGGCAGAATAAATCTATTAACAGTTAAGGTGATTACTTATGAAATAATAATGCGTTTACTTACTTTTTTTCCATCCATCTCCTTCTTGTTTGACTGCCCCTTGTGTATTTCTAGTGGATCCATAAACTCTGACTTATGACCATAATTCCTATATTTCTGTAAATTACTGTACAATGTTGTGATTTCGAAGAAAGTAACCATCTTCTGTAATCCATATAGGATAAAGATATTTACAGAAATTTAATGATCGTCTGTACCTATCTGCACACATCATCTACATCTACACCAATACTCTAGTAGTAGTAGTAGTAATAGTAGTATTCATCCATAGATCTCTTTTTAGAAGGATATCGGACATTTCAAGTATTTACAAGTTTAGACCAATTTAAAATAAGCTAATTCGTATAAACATACATTTACAGACTTCTAGTTAGAGACAATCATTAGATTTACTCCTGGTATATAATACTTCTTTTACAAATAACTTATTAAATAATGTAATGCCACACTGTTCACTAATATATCACTATCAGTCACTGTGCACACTATACACACATTGTTTCATAACACTTCACTCACTATAAACATACACACACACACACACACACACACACGTGATCTCTTGGTCATTTTCTGTACCACAACTTCCCATTTGCTATCCTGAAAAACTGAGTTCGCATCCCTCTATAACAAGTGAGGTGTTAAGCTGAGAAAGATGAAGAGGTGTTAGTACTGTGCTATGCATAGCTTGGGGGTAAGTTTTTCCAGAAAAGGAAAAAAGAAGGAAAAAAATATAGTGTGCAGGTGTTATGTGGAAACTTGGATGTTTTATAATCATTATTATTATTATTTATTTGTATAATATTTTTTTACCAAACCCCTACTGTGTTTCATCTAAGTAATCCTTCAATGTATAAAATGTATTGCATAACAGGTACTTTTTAGCTGCCTTTTTAAATAAGTGTATTTTTGCAATTTCTTTAATCTCTTTTGGTAATTTATTGTACAGTTTTACTCCTTGCTCGAAAATGCTGTTTTGAGTTGTATATTTTTCTTGGCAAATGTAAGTTGAGTCTAGCTCTTGTTTTATGGTCATGGACAGAGCTGTTTGTGCAGTAATTACAATGTTATTTTTGATGTATACAACTGACCGGTAAGTGTATTCACATGGGGCAGTTAAAATCCCCAGTATTTTGAACAGATCTTTACAATGAGCTCAACTACTATTTTTGGTTATTATTCTTATGGCTCTTTTCTGGAGTTTGAAAATTGTGTTCATATTTTGTTCATTTGTTTCCCAAAAGTGAATGCCATAGCAAGAATTGAGTGTACATGTGAATAGTATGTAACTAAAAGACACTGCATGTTACACACTGATGATAGAATTCTAAGGGCATAACATGCTGATGACATTCTGTTTGCAAGTACCTTTATGTATTCGCACTACTTCAACAGAGAATCAATATTCATTCCTAGAAATTTTGCATTTGTTACATAGTCTACAGAGGTGCCATCTACATTTAATTTAACATTGTCGTTTTCTCTCTTCAAATTGAAATTCATGGCATTAGTTTTCTTTATGTTCAATGTCACTTTATTGCTTATTGACCAATCATAAACTTCCTTGAGAGTTTCATTTGCTTTCTCTTCAAGGAGTTCTCTTGTTTTACCAGTGACTATAATATTGCTGTCATCAGCAAAGAGAATTTTTTCACCATGAATAACACAACTAGGAAAATCATTGATGCATATCAGGAATAGTATTTGTCCTAACATGCTACCCTGTGGAACCCCTGTATTAATTTATTTTGGTTCTGATAAGTGTTTTACTAAATGTTTAGATCTATTTGAAGTATGTGTTATCTCTATTCTTTGTATCCTATCTGCTACGTATGATCGAAATCAGTCATTAGCCACCCCTCTTATTCCTAATACTTCTAATTTATTTAATAGAATTTTGTGGTCGACTGTATCAAAGGCGTTATAAAGATCCAAAAATATGCCTGTGACATACTCATCTTTGTCAAGAGCATCAAGTACACCTTTTGTGAAGTCTCCGTATTTTTGCCACTTAAGAAACCAAACTGTAATTCACTCCAAAGATTGTATTCATTCAGGTAATTTATTAATCTGTCTTTCATTATTGCTTCTATTATTTTTAAGAATGGTAACATCAGGGAAATAGGCCGGTAATTTTCTGTCTTCTGTATTTCCCTTCTTATGCAAAGGTTTCCATGTTTCTCCATGTAGTCGAATTAAGTCGGGTGATGCTGAGGGAATTAGATTAGGAAATGAGACACTTAAAGTAGTAAAGGAGTTTTGCTATTTGGGGAGCAAAATAACTGATGATGGTTGAAGTAGAGAGGATATAAAATGTAGACTGGCAATGGCAAGGAAAGCTTTTCCGAAGAAGAGAAATTTGTTAACATCGAGTATAGATTTAAGTGTCAGGAAGTTGTTTCTGAAAGTATTTGTATGGAGTGTAGCCATGTATGGAAGTGAAACATGGACGATAAATAGTTTGGACAAGAAGAGAATAGAAGCATTCGAAATGTGGTGCTACAGAAGAATGCTGAAGATTAGATGGGTAGATCACATAACAAATGAGGAAGTATTGAACAGGATTGGGGAGAAGAGAAGTTTGTGGCACAACTTGACCAGAAGACAGGATCGGTTGGTAGGTCATGTTCTGAGGCATCAAGGGATCACCAATTTAGTATTGGAGGGCAGCGTGGAGGGTAAAAATCGTAGAGGGAGACCAAGAGATGAATACACTAAGCAGATTCAGAAGGATGTAGATTGCAGTAGGTACTGGGAGATGAAGAAGCTTGCACAGGATTGAGTAGCATGGAGAGCTGCATCAAACCAGTCTCAGGACTGAAGACCACAACAACAACAACAATGCAAAGGTGTAACTCTTGCATGTTTTAACTGCTCTGGAAATGTCCCTGATGTGAAGGATTCATTTATTATTTTTTTTAAGGGGCATTGAATAATCTCTATGCATTGTTTCAATACACATATTGGTACTTCAATTAAGCCTACTGACTTTTTAGTTTTTGAACAGTTTTATTGCCTTCAATCTCTATGGTTGGAAGTAACATCATTGTATTTAGTGCAACATTATTTACAGATGTTATATTTGTTTGGGGAATATTTGCTGTAACTTCTCTGCAATACTTGAAAAATGCTCATTTACATAGTTTGCTAAGTGTTGTGGATCATTTATTACGTTACCCCCTCCCTTAACAATATGTTATTTTGCATTTGTTCACCTCTCCATGTTTCCTTTTTTATAACATCCCAGACTGCTTTGCTTTTATCCTATTATTTTGTCATTAAATGACTTTTTTGCAGCAATCAGCACCCTCCTATAGATCTTTATGTATCTATGACAGAAATTTAAGAATTCTGGATCATTGCAACTCTTTTTCATGGAACTGTGGTACAAAAGTGTTTGGGAGGACTTCTAAATACCTGCTGTTATTCAAATGTTTTTGTGAGATGTTGATACAGACATGCATACTTTTGGAAATGCCTTTTCAAAGTTCAATTTAAATAATGCGTATAATTTAGAGAATTTCATATTCACATTGGCTTCCTTATACTCTTCAGCCCGACTTTGTTTTGCTAGTTCTTTTGAAAAATCTTTTATTTTGATTTCTGATAGTTATTGTTTGTAGGCTTGCAGTTTAGGGAACGATTTGTTGCCTGATTTTACTGTTGTTATTTGACAGAGAGGGCCTGATAGTCCAAGATCTTTCACAGCTACCTCACATTTCTCCCTGTCCATATTTGTGGCCATATGGTCAACAAACTGTGTCCCATTGTACCAGTTATTTGGGCTTCTCTCCATTTTGTTCCTGTATGGATCCCTAAAGGAGCAATACTTAGGGGTTGTAGTAGAGTCCCAGATCCATCACTTGAAGTTTGTTCTAGAAAACTTTATAAGTAGGCTTTCAGAAGACAGTTCACATTTATCTTCAAGCATTTGCCATTTCAATGTTTTCAGCACCTCCACGATGCTCTCCCTCTGGTCAATCAAGTCCATAATTATTCATGCTGCCCTTCTTTGTATATATGTATATCCTCTGTTAGTCATATCTGGTATGGGTTCACCCACTTGAAAAATATTCAGTGACGAGTCGCACGAGTGTTTTGTAAGCAATTTTCTTCACAGACTGACTGCGTTTTCATACTACTCTAGTAATCAACTGAAGCCTACCAATGCTTTACCTATGATTGAGCCTGTGTGAGTGCTCTGTTTCATACCCCTGCAAACTGTTACACTCAGATATTTGTATGATTTGTTTGATCCCAATTGTGAATAGTTAATATTGCAGTCACAAGATGCTATGTTTCTTTCCACTTTATTAAATGCAAAATTTTCGACTTCTGAACATTTAAAGCAAGCTGTCACTGTCTGTATCACTTTGAAATCTTATCAAAACCTGACTGAATATTTCTGCAATTTTCTTCAGACAGTACTTCATTTTAGATAAATGCATCACCTGCGAAAAGCATGAGGTTGCTATTAATACTGTCTGAAATGTCATTAATATACAACATAAACAGCAAGTGTCTCAATACACTTCCATGGGGCATGCCTAAAGTTACTTCTACATTTGTCAAGATTCTCCATCCAAGAAAACATGTTGCACACTCCCTAGCAAGAAATTCTCAAAACGATTTACAATTTTCATCCGATATTCCATTTGATAATAGGTATAGGTGCAGTTCTGAGTCAAATTATTTTCAGAAGTCGGACAGTACCACATCTATCCAACTGCATTAACCTATGGCTTTAAGGATATCACAGGAAAAAAAGGACAAGTTGGGTTTCAGATTACTGTTGTTTACAGAATCCATGCTGAGTGACAGAGAGAAAGTCATTCAGTTTGAGAAAACTCATTACATTTGAGCTCAGAATATGTTCTAAGATTCTAAAACAAATGGATATCCAGGATATCTTGTGGAAGTTTTGTGGAAGAGTTATGCACCCCTCTTGAAGATGAGTGTGCTCTGTGCTTTCTTCCAACCACCAGACACAGCTTTGTGTTTGAGAGATCTATGGTATATAATGGTTAAAAGAGTGGCTACAAATCTGGAGTATAAGGATTACATCAGGCCCTGCTGCTAGTTCAGTTTTAATGATTTCAGCTGTGTCTCAATGCCACTGACTCTAACCGGTATACATGCAAAAGCATTTGCTGCCAGTATGTTCCAAAATGCCATGCAGATGAATGGGATTTTAATATTTCTAAAATTTAAAGAACCTCTCTCACACCGGCCTGATTTAGCTTCACTGATCAGGATAGTAAAAACATGCGTATATTATAGGAATTTTCATTGACAAAGCAGACTTATCACATTCACACAGTTCAATACTGTTCTGTCCTGATTAAATTAAGCTTAACTTAAATTCCATAAGGCAGTGAAGCAATTTCGAAGTCTCGGTGCGACGAAAATTGTCAGTCGATCTCCTGGAAACATTTGTAATAATTATTAACTTTCAGTGATCACATGGGGAAGACCGGAGATCTGCTGGTAAGACCGTGTTAGCCTGTTTATTTGAAGTAACTGGATATCTTGAGCATTCAAAACGGCAGGTTCGTCAAGTGTAAATCAGACGTTCCCCACTGATCCCGTGCAACACAACGTAGTAAGCAGACACTGTCAATAATAATAATCCATTAAATAATACGTGAACACACTTACTTTAGTTTAGTTCATGTATTAAATTCCTTCTCATACAGAATCTCATCAAGATGGCGACTCGCTCAACAATACGTACATATAGATCCTTCTTTTACGACTAATCGGCAAGAAGTTTTTATTCTTTTCATAAGAGAAAACATAGATAGCAGAGAAGCTATTCCATGGAGTAAATGGACGCTCCAAGGAATAATTGGGCTTGAAACTACTTTGCATTGATAATCGGTAAGATAAGAAGAGATATTTCGAGATATGTACTGAGTTATATAATTTCTAAAATTTCTGAAAATATCGTGGAGAGACCACTGCAAGAGACATTACAGGATTTTTCTGGGCTTTGGGTTCAACTGTAACCTTGGGTGCAACTGTGACAGAAAGGTAGGGTCAAGGGTTTTGGATAGCCTTTGGGCTAGGGACCATTTATGTTCCCAACAGAAGGATCATTTTAGTGTAACTATCCTACAATTTGAATATTACATACTTCCTCCAGCTTAGGCAAATGGAGCAAGTCAGTTGGTTCTTCTTGAATTAGAAGTGGTCTACGGTGCACCATAAGGAGGAGGAGGAGGAGATTAGTGTTTAGCGTCCCGTCGACAACGACGTCATTAGAGACGGAGCGCAAGCTTGGGTGAGGGAAGGATGGGGAAGGAAATCGGCCGTGCCCTTTCAAAGGAACCATCCCAGCATTTGCCTGAAGCGATTTAGGGAAATCAGGGAAAACCTAAATCAGGATGGCCGAGGATGGGATTGAACCGCCGTCCTCCCGAATGCGAGTCTAGTGTGTGCACCATAAGGGGCACCATTTAGTTCTTGGGAGGTTTGTGAGAAAACCAGAAATTTTTTTCACTGTCAGCAGCAGATATTTAAATAACTAAATGCAGCAGATTGCTCAAATTTTAACAGTGTATTCTCTTGTGGGAATGGGCAAGTGGGAGTGTATCGGTATGAGTGACTTAAGCAATGAGGGAGTTACAGTTAAGGAAGGTTGTGGGAGTTAGAGGTGAGTTGCATGTTAAAAAGAACATGAATATGTTCACATGCCAAAATATTTGGGAAAATTTGTAAAGGTGTTGAGGAAGGTGGAATGATGTGGCTGGTACCCAACTTTCTAGTCAGAGTCTTTAAAATAAACAGGAGCATATTCATCTTTTTGTGCTTCAATGGGAGCATTTTTCTGCTGGTGTCCATATCACTCATCTTTGCAATTGTGCAAAAATTAGATTGGAGCAATGCATCTGGATTTGCCTTTGTAAAGGAGGAACATTTGAAAACTCGGTTCAGCATTTGTGCTTTTGCTTTGCTACTATCAGTTTCATTTCCCAACTCTGGACATTAATATATTAATATGATGCCACTCATAACATTTTACATATGACCAGAACTTTTGGAGGCTTTTGTGAGAGATCTGTGATAATGTTCTGCTACAGCCATTGTTGAAACTGTCATACATTCCTCCCTTTACAGCCACATGGGTTTCATTCAGCATATGTCTGTCTATAGCCCTATCCTTCATTTCACACCTATTATGCAGTATTCTCTATTGTAGCCCACAGAAGGCTGGGCACGTAAGGACCAAATTACGTATATTGTATTTCGTCATATTGTCACTAACTGTGTTCCCAGTAAGCCCAAAATCAGTGACATTGGTTGTGATGGTTGTGTGGTGCATGAAGCAATACTGTCTCCCAAGTAAAAAAATATTTTACTCTTTATTGGCAATAGCATACATTAAAAACAGACAATATTTCTGCACATAACATAAAGGTTACAGTATGATAGTTGCTAAACAATGACACGCCATGGTCAGTTACAAGAAGAAATACTCTTGGTAAGTAACTGTATGTACTTTAACAGTTCTTGAGTGATGTACAAGAAATGATAACATTTGGCAAGTAACTGTCTGTTGATCCAAAAGCCCAAGTTGGTATCAGTTACAAAAAGGGATAGTGCTTGGAAAGTACTTGTCCATTAATCCTATCTGGTGTCCAAGTCAACATGAGCTACTACTGAATGGACACTACTGTGAGCTGTACTCGTGCTGGTGTGGTATGAAAGCTAAAAAAGGAGAAGAGGGAGCTAACTACATAATATCTTTCTCCTGAGTGTAGATCCAACATCTGGCACATGCAGCTATATGTTGTTGTTGCCACTGCACCTGGGTAAAGTAACAGTGCTTCCATCTTTTGTGTTGTCAATAAGGTCCCACCATAATAATTACCATTAGTAGGCCTCTGTTATATTTTGACTATTGCATTTCATATTTTTTTTATTAAAACTGTTTTCCATTGACAGCAATGAGTTGTGTGACTCTTGTTGACTTTAAACACATAAAACACAAATAAATAATTTCTAATGGCACTTTGGACTGCAGTTGGTGTCTTGAACTGTAACATGTTATATAATGAAAGCAATCATTCAGAACACAAGCAGACTTTTTCAGGTCAGAGTTATCTACCTTGCCACATCTTGAAATATGAAACAATTCTTCTGATTCGCCCTGCATAATCTATAGGACTGAAAGCACTTCCAACAGCTTTTGATGAAATGAATTTATTTATTCAGAAATTTAGATACTCAAATTTAATGCAAAAACAAAATCTTCTTGAATAAATTGACAGTAAGGTTCACTCAAATTTGGAATGTGATTACACAAAGCTACTTGATGAAGATTTTTTGCCTTCCACTCCACACAGGCAATGGTCTGGGAAGTTCGTTGCGGGCTCGTAAGTGCTGCTCATCTCTTTCTCCAGCATCTGTGAAAAGAGCATCTGTTTACACGGCTGAGGCTACATTTAAACAATATCATTGCTTTTTAGTTAAAATAAAATAGTAACTGTGTTTTGTAATATTCCTAGTGACTTCATGCAACAATTTGGATTCCACACTTCAGATTAAAATTTTCCATTGTTCTCCTACATGACAAAAAATGCAAATGCCACAATGGTTCTTTTGAAAAGAACATGGCTGATTTCCTAGTTTATATTCAGAAGAGAGAAGGATTTGTACATAACAGTCTTGATATGAATGATTTTTTCTTTGTGTTATGTTAATAGAGTATCTTTTGTTGGCTTGTCATTATCATAATAATCTGTTATATATGAAACACAAAGTCACTCCCATCCTTCTCACAGATCAATGATAGTTTTTGGTGCAAAAGTCTGAGAAAAGAAGGTTTGTTGGCTATTGTTGGTAGCTCTTGCCACCAAAGGCAGGTGGAGCAGCTGCAGCATCACAGAAGCTATGACACGTGATTGGATATCGTGGATTGTTCCTTGCATAGAAGAGAATTACTACGGCCCACTAAATTCATTGTTGCCTTAAAGAAACTTTAGGAAGCACTTTGCCTGAACTGAGATGTGACCATATTGCTATGGACATCCCCTTTTGTTTGTCATAGTTACACACTATGGACACTAACACCTCTGGCCATCAATGAGTCAGTTTTTGCTACCACCTGCTGCTCCACATAGTCATGCTTTTTTCACTCGAAGTAGCTGAAGAACATTTGACAGTGCACAGCATATTATTTGAATACTGATAGCAACAATGTCTCATGAAGATTTACATGGTTTGAAATCAAACACTGGAAAGTCCATGCTGCAATATCACGGATTATGGGAAAGATAGATTGCTATTCTCCATAAAGATGACATGTTGAGTTGCAGACAGGCACAACAAAAAGGCTATGAAACACCTTACAAAGATATTGAATGTCATAATGGATGCTTGTATGAAGTGCTGTCCTTTCTATCTCAGTTTGATGACACCTTCCACAGTTTTCTTCTGGATAAGGATTATAATATGGATTTAGCTCTCTATGTCTGGTCTGAGCAGCCTGAGATGGTGATCACATGTGTGTGAACTGTGCTTGCTTGTGTGAACACATGCGTGTTTTCCTTTTCTGGTGAGAGCATTGCCAAAAGCCTAAGGCGTAACTGTCTTTTTGATGTGCCTATCTGCAACTCAATGTGTCATCTTTAAGGTGAGCAGCAACCTCTCCTTCCCATAACTGGAAAGAAGATGGCCTGGTCAGAGAAGCCACATCTCACAACTTGTATTTGCAACTGTGGCAACATCCTATGAAACAGCACTCAAGGATACTGAATATCATAATGGATGCCTGTAAGAAATTATGTTGCTTCTATCTCAGTTTGATGGCACGCCCAAATTTTTTTGCTGGGTGAGGGTATAATATGGATCTAGCTCTCTGTAACAAATGTCTTGACAAGGAGATACATGCAGTTTTTAAGTTCCAATACTTTTCAATGAAGCAGTCTTACCTGCCAGTCTGATCTGTAGTACTGGTGAACTGCCACCTATTAAAGTTGAACTCTACTCTGGAGATACTGAGAGTTGGCCAATGTTTTAGAAACAGTTTGAAAGGTCTGTCAATAGTAATGTATCCAAGTTTACTGCTAATAAGTATATGCCTCTTCTAGGGTATATTGAGGATGAGCCCAAACAACTGGTTGCTGGCACTGTAGTGATTGACTTGACTCCCAAGAGTACAAGCAAGTTCTTCAGTCAAGATATGGAGACTGCTATCACATAATAAAAACTCAAACACGTTATTTAGAGGAGGTAAGACCTATTCAAATTTATTGTCCTGAAACCCTGCAAAATGCAATAAAGGGATTCAAGCTCAGATGTCCTTGAGTGTAGATACAAATGCCTATTGCAAATTTCTCACCCCAGAAATACTGTGTATCTTCCCCAAGTACATTCTCCAGCATTGGATAATCCCCATAACGAGGAAGAACTATCCAAAGGAGATGCACTACAATTAAGGGAATTTTTAGGGGAAGGAATTGACGGAATGCTCAATGCCTAAAAGGTACTCAAAGACAAGTCATCGATGAGTGTGTTCCCTGTTGTCACTGTTCTTAATGTTCATTCCAAGCAACATTGTACAAAACACAAGATTTGGTGTACCATAAAGCCTTGCTTTGTATTTTGCAAACAACATGGCTACTTGACACAAAACTACAAGATGATAAAGGATGTTCCCCAGTGTATCAAGATACTATGTTAAGACATCTTTGTATTAATTGTAGTCATGCTGTCAGGCTGTTCAAAAGAAGGAGATGCCTATGCTTACTGAAAAAGGAACCATAATTGATCACTTTTTGGCCATCTTGAAGCCTGTGATATTTCCACTGCCCAATCACTAGTTCAGTGAGAAATGATGTAGTGTGACATGTAAGTTTCATTGACTTTTAAATGAGATGTGTATGGGATGGGGCCCACAAATGACAGCAGAGTCACACACTGTATTCCTGAATGCTGGCAGGCAGTCCACCTTCATCAGCGAACTCCTGATTGCCCAATCAATAGTTCAGTGAGAAATATTGTAGTGTGACATGTAAGTTTCATTGAGTTTTAAATGAGATGTGTATGGGATGAGGCTCACAAATGACAGTAGAGTCACACACTGTATTCCTGAATGCTGGTAAGCAGTCCACCTTCATCAGCCAACTCCTGATTGATAGGATAAACTTACAGGTAATCAACACTCAACCTTTGTCAGTAGATGCTTCAATATCCACAACCCTTGTTAAGAAGTGGATAGACTTGCTAAGAAGTGGATAGGTGAACATTCATGCCAAGCTGGCTGCCTTCAAGGGTTTACATTGTTTCATGAAACATCTGACTGTGTCAGCATGCCACAAGATGTGTTATAACAATCTGATTTTGATATGTATTAAAAAAGAGTGGTCATTACTGGTAGATAGTAGGCAACATGTCTATTACACATATTTCTCAGTCTCTGGCATTGTTGCTCTCTAAATTTAGGGAAATTTCCAGTGGAAGTCCTGCTGGAAGTTTAGAATGTACAGAGCTGTTACTCTCATTTACTTAGCCTTTTAAGAGCCAAATGATGACACTATACATCACGTCTGGTACTTAGAAGCAATAGAATCAGCACTGATCAATAAAAATTAATGAGTTAGCGATCCTGGAAGGGTTCCACATGCCTTAAATACTTGAAGACCAGAGATGAGTAGTTTGCCTCCCGTGAAAATCTACTGTCACTAGACTCACAACTTTCACAAAATTGAGATGCATTTCAATGCTTTGGAGAGAAGAGTATTGAGGATTGATAGTCTGAGATGTGTTTATGGCAATCTGATTTTGATATGTTTAAAAAAGACCATGTAGAACGGACTCTCACAGATGAATCCAAAGAGTTGCACTATTTGTTTCACCACTTATTTGAGAGAGACTGGCAAGGGAGCAGTAAATGATGAACAGTCTTCATGGATCTTTGCACTATGTAGCACTAAGAGGGTGCCCCGTCTCTTGACGACATTTTGGAACTCAGGTCTAGCTTGCTGTATGATCTGACTGACATGATTATGAGATTCTGTTTCAACCAACTGTCATCACTGCAGATATTACTCAAGCCTTTCTGCAGTTCACTCTCTATCCTGATTATGCAACCTTACTCGATTCTTCTGCTACAACATTGATTACAATAAAATTGAAGAAGAAATTAAAGGAAGACAAAAGACAGTTTATTGAATCAAACATCTTATTCTCAGGCTTGCTGGCAGCCCTTCTCTGCTTTCAGCAACACCCCAATATGTGGCAGTCACTTATCTGTCCCAGTTTCCTACAGCTGCATCCTTACTGCACCAATACATATACATTACTTCACTGCAGGAACTGAAATGGGGGGGGGGGGGGGGGGGCAGCCAAGTTCCACTATATTATGAGTTATCTTTGCTAATGAAACAAGTATGATTGTATTGTCAAAATTAGTCACTAATACAGGCTATTTAACTATAATCTGGAAGGTGGAAGGACGAGACATCTTTATGAATGTCATGGAATTGGGAGTGCTATAAAACTTGAAAGAGGACAGATTTTTTGGTGGGTCAGTAACACATCACTGAAAATTTTTGGAAGCAGCAGGAACTAAAAGGAACTTATTATGAGCCTCTGTAGGCCTTCATAACCATCTCATTGTAGTGACATCAATTCCTATTGTAAAAAATCCTACTTTGAGGTATTTGGTTGCTAAGACTAGGTTAGGATCAGATGCTGCCTCACAGTGTAGTTGTTAAATGGCGAACATGGTTATCAATCAATCCTAAGTTATCTAAGAATACTGTTCCTAGATGAGTCCAGATGATGATCAAAGTGAGCTCCAATATTCACATTCTTGTGACACATTGGAGCACACATATGGCACCCCCTTTCACATAAATTTTATGTACAATTGCCTATAACTAATGTATAGTAAGAGCCAATAAGCACCTATAAAGAGAATAACACACTCATGACATGAACTCTAAGAAATATTGACAGGGATGAGACTGCTATGCTAGTCTCGCAAGGCTAATTCCTCTGATACTATCAGATAAAAAAACTCTAGACTGATTTTGTTACAACACAAGGATGGATAAAAGGAAATCTTGCAAGCAGAGAAATGTTTGCATCAACAGGTTTACAGAAATCCAAGGGTCAACCTCCCTATTTCAGTGATTTATATGTTCTCTCTGTATCTCCTAGAGACCAATTTCTATGACTCCTCTGTACCTCTTAGAGAAGCCAAGAAATTCAAAAGCACAAATACACCATGAACAGAAAAGGAGGATTGGAATTAGACAAGTGCTAAATAAAACAAAAACATGAAATTTTATCCCCTAAAGGCTCCATAACACATTTCACATTGACGTGCTTCTATAATCTTGTTCAGTAATCTGATGATGTCATGAATTGACTGTTGCATGGAGACATGTTAATAGTTTGACTTGCTCAGCTTGTTTGAGATTTTAGCTGATTTCTGAGTCATTATAGTTTCTGATGCTGTCTCCAGCACTGGAAATTGAAACATAAGGCAGATTAATATGCCTTGGGCCACAGCTAAATGTGCATAAAACAAATATCACAAAAGACTCTAAGATTGTGTTGTATGACTAGTTGGACTATTGGTTTTGTCTCCATTATACAACATTATTTTAGACATGAAAGTATAGATTCAAAAGCAGTATCTGAACAGGGATTCATTTAGTAGAAAGACAGATTCACAAAATCTGGCATTTATCTCACAGAAAGACAGATTCACAAAATCAGTCACAGTAAACAGTTTGTACATAGTTCTCTATGATGAGACAGTAACAGACTATAAAACCTCTCCCTCAGAATAATGTTTTCTGACTGAATTGTCTAGCTTTGAAAGAATATTTCTCTTATGATATCCATTCAAACAATGAGCAAACCTGCTTCTAGAATGTGGGGTGTCTTTCAATACAATAACTCTTGGGAACACTTTTTAGAAACACTCTTCAAGCAGAAATATGTCACAGTATATTCAATATTTGTATCAATTACTTATTTCAGAATATCTTCAAAACAAAATCAAGTAGGATTGTAATTATTTTCTTCAACATGCAAATTTTAATCATATTATGCAATTTAACCAATTTAATTTTCCTGGTGATTTTATTAATGTGTTTACCACTTCAGTTGTTGTTGTTGTTGTTAGTAATGATACTACTACTACTACTACTACTACTACTAATAATAATAATAATAATAATAGTAATAACCATAATGAAAATCAAACAACCTGTTTATAATTAGATTCAACATTACTGACACTCAGATAACTTTCACCAGAATTAGGAATAGGATCTTAGCACTGGCTACATGACTAAGGTTAATAACTGTCTTGGGACACAAGAGAATAAAATTGCACAAATGTATCAGATGCAGCATAGGAGACACTGATTCATGCAATTCTATAAATATAATGAAGTGGTACATTGCCTGAACACAACAATGTGTAGAGCCATGGCAGCAGTTGTGTTGCTTAATATTTCATAAGTGTGATTCAGTGTTTCTTCCATGTCCAAACACCATAGAGCACTGTGAAAACATTCAATGCTACACAGTAAGCTGATTGCTTGCCCATCTGAGGCTTATTTCCAGTAAAATTGCATATAGTTCGACTTTGCTTCCACTTTTAATGGAACTAACCAATAGCTCATCTGTTGCTACATATGGTGCTTGTCAATACAGCTCAGGGAATGGACTATTCAATACCTTTCATAAATTCACTATATGATAGAAAAGAGTTCATACAGTTTTAATGACATCATTAAAATAGTTTTGCCTACTTATACACAAAATACATGTCCAGATGATGACTCTGACATTAGTAATAAGAATTTTTTTATTTTTCAAATAAGTTTAAGTATTTTTTCATACATAGGATTTATTTTGAAATTTACTTATTCAAATTTATTTTTATTTGAAGTCATCAACATTAAAAGTGTTTATTGTAAACCCTGAAAAATAACTTCAAAGAAAAAGAATACTGAAAAGCAACTCATTTATGATGTAAAAGAAGCTCATCATCATCATCATCATCATCATCATCATCATCTTGGAAAGTTTCCAGCCTCTGGCCGGATCTGTATGGAACACAGGCCTCTCCAGCGTCTTTTGTCTTACCACCATCTCTCCGTCTTCACCTTGGTCCAGTCTTCTTTCTTCTGGATGCATTCCTCTATCCCTTTCAACCATCTGTCTCTCAGTCTTCCTCTTGGTCTCTTTCCTTCCAGTTTCATCTTGTGTATCCTCCTGGGTATCTTGTTCTCCTCCATTCTTTTAACGTGTCCATACCATCTCAGCCTTGATTTCTCTATCTCCTCCTGTAATGATTCCACCTTCATTAGCTCTCTGATCCTCTCATTTCTTAACCTGTCTATCTTTGTCACTCCAATACTGTTTCTCAAGAATTTCATCTCACTAGCTTGTATTTGTTTTTCTCTCTTGCTTTCATAACCCAGGTTTCTGATGCATGTATCAGGATTGGGACATAGTATGACTGGTATATAACCTTTTACTGATTTGGGGTACATCCTTGCTCCATATCAGGCTTCTAACACTTTTCTGAAATGCTTCTGCTTTTCTCCCCTACTCGTTTATTTCTCTGTCATTTTTTCCGTCTTCCTGTATCAGGCTTCCTAGGTACTTGAACCTCTCCACTCTCCTCGGTCATTCCTCACCAATTGTTATTCCAGTTGTTCCTCTCTCCTTCTTTCTTGTTGTGATAATCATCCCACTCGTACTAAATTTCATCCAATATTCTTGTACTGTTCATTCCCATACGTCCAACTGCTCTTGTACTTCCTCCTCCTTATTCCCCTAAATCATCAGATCATCTGCAAACACCATAGCTTTCATCTTCCTTTCACCGATTACTTGTGTTACTGCACTCATTATATCATCCATCACTACAATGAAGAATAATGGTGAAAGTGCACTCCCCTGCCTCAAGCCATTCTTCTGTTCAGTCCAAGCTGATTTCTCTCCTCCCAGTTTCACACAGCTCACACTTCCATGGTACATTTACCTTATCCTCCAAATAATCTGTTTTGCTACTCCTCTGTTCTCCAGGGCTTTCTACACTTTACTTTTATGTATACTATCATATGCTTTTTCTATGTCCAGGGAGCTCATTAATATAGCTGTTCCATATTCATAGTGCTGTTCCTGCAGTTGTCTCTCACAAGCCCAACCCTTGATCCAAGTCATAGGAGATGGGCAACGGTGTGAAGTAGGGGAGGTCCATTGGAGACTGGGTGTGCCCCGGGACCACTATGGTAGCTGTGAAGGTCCTACAGGAAACCTGAAAAGTGACAGCTAATGGGGCTCTGGTGAAGCTATGATAGGCCCAGCAAGCCAGTAGTGGATTATGATTTCTGCTTTCAAAAATAGAATGGTCCTCAGAAAGGACATATGTAAAAGAAGCTCATTTTGCATAAATAATGTTTGTTCTTTTAGTAAGTCATGAGAGGTGTTTGTTGTGTGTGGTTGGTAGGAACAGAGAAGTGTAAGTTGAGTTTGTATCACGCACATGTTGTGTTGTGTCTGTAATTGTTACTTGAAAGATAATCATATGGTAAGTATTGAATAAATGTGACATAAGTGAACATCATATCCTGTGACTTATATTGCTAGTGTTAAAAATTCAACAGTTGAAAACCCAATAACTTTCTGCATTCTTCAGGAATCTTAAGTACCTCAACACTGCTGTGCTGACAATGAGACAAAAATGTATCCATCACTGAGAAACAAGGCAAATCGATGACATTGTAATTCTGTCAGAGACAGCAAAGGACTTGGAAGAGCAGTTGAACGGAATGGACAGTGTCTTGAAAGGAGGATATAAGATGAACATCAACAAAAGCAAAATGAGGATAATGGAATGTAGTCAAAGTAAATCGGGTGATGCTGAGGGAATTATATTAGGAAATGAGACACTTAAAGTAGTAAAGGAGTTTTGCTATTTAGGGAGTAAAATAACTGATGATGGTCGTAGTAGAGAGGATATAAAATGTAGACTGGCAATGGCAAGGAAATCGTTTCTGAAGAAGAGAAATTTGTTAACATCGAGTATAGATTTAAGTGTCAGGAAGTCGTTTCTGAAAGTATTTGTATGGAGTGTAGTATGGACAAGAAGAGAATAGAAGCTTTTGAAATGTGGTGCTACAGAAGAATGCTGAAGATAAGGTGGGTAGATCACGTAACTAATGAGGAGGTATTGAATAGGATTGGGGAGAAGAGAAGTTTGTGGCACAACTTGACTAGAAGAAGGGATCGGTTGGTAGGACATGTTTTGAGGCATCAAGGGATCACAAATTTAGCATTGGAGGGCAGCATGGTGGGTAAAAATCGTAGAGGGAGACCAAGAGATGAATACACTAAGCAGATTCAGAAGGATGTAGGTTGCAGTAGGTACTGGGAGATGAAGAAGCTTGCACAGGATAGAGTAGCATGGAGAACTGCATCAAACCAGTCTCAGGACTGAAGACCACAACAACAACAACAACATTTTCAATTATCATATTGGAAATGATAAGATTTATAATGTGTCTCTTCTGTTCTTCAATATTTAATAGCTTGAAGAATATTGCCCAAAACCAATTCATTATAAAGAACCAAGTTTGGAAAGACATTTTGAACTTTTGATGACTTAGTTTTTTGAGAAATGGCAGACATTAGACACTCCAAGGTGTGGGCAGACTAAAGGCTAGCACTTGACTACTGGATGGCCATTCTTCTCTTGGCATCCTCACTACACACCATTATCTCTTTTACTTTGGTGCACTGACTACCTCCTATACACCAGAGGGGCTTCTCCCAGCTTTTCCTTCCTAACAATACGTTTTTATCTATTAATCCGTATTTATGAATCAATAATAGGACAAACATTCTTTTATACATAAACCACACATACAAAAATATTCATCATTACTACAAATAGTGAAAAATTATACAGATTTGTGAACAGATAATAATAATACAGTGATATTTACAGTAAAGACACAAAGTGATGGTATTACAAACCTTGCATGAATTTATTATGATGTTTAGTTTATGATCCACAACATATCATAATTATGAAAAAGCAAGTACAATCATAACACTCTTTCTAAAACTCTTTTGTTCCATATCCATATGATCAATGAAAGGTTCTGAAGCAGAATTTGATACTGAAGTGGGCAAGTAGGATTGTTGAAAGCAAGTAAGTGAGAGAGAAGAGAGGTGCAGTGAAGGAAAATTTGTTATTAGGTTGGAGAGCTGGATCATTCAACTCATTCAGAGAGCGACTAAACAAGGAATCAATTGCTGTATTTATGTATGAAACATCCTTGCAGTCACTGAAATGAACTAACAAAATCATAGTAGATCTAAATCTGGATTTTCTTATGGGGATGTGAAACATACACTCCTGAAAACAAGTCCATCATGCCATTTGGACCGTAGAATGAAACTGATATACAAATGGCAAGGTTTTAAAAGTAAGTTATCTTAGCCTCACACCAAAACATACAATTAGTATTTTGTGAAATTTCATCTGCAGCAATCGCATACAAATGAAGTTACCTTCACACATTTCACAGATTGTACAGCATGTAAGATCACAATCACAGATTCAAGTACCTGCAGACAGATTGTCCTTGGCAACAATTTCAGTACCCTGTAGCTACAATTCAGTTGACAAATCATTCATACAGACCATCATAAATGTGTCAGATGTAATTCTTTGTTGTCATTTTCTACTCCACATCCTTATGTTGCCGAAGTTGGCCAAGGGGTGCTGTTGCTGATACAGACAAACTAATCTCATCCACATATACAGGCATGACAAGTATGCTAGAACTTTGAGCCTAACTTATAGAATTTGTAGTGTATGGACAGTCTCTGTTGTGAGGAGGCACCTCCTTGGCATTTTAGGAATGGAATTGAATAAACTGGATGATATTGTGAAGGCATCTTGAAATGCTGTTATTTCAATTAGAATGGTCAACAGGCAACTGTTGATACCCAGTGTATAGTCAGATCATTAAATTTAACCAGAAGTGTAATTCAGTTAAAAAAAGGTATGGACAAGGAGGCATTCCACAGACATTAAAAAGGGAAAGGGTTGATTGTAAACTCTATGCAAGGAGAAAGCCATATGTGTCATAGCAACACTTTATGCAAGACCTTGAAGGAATAGAATAGTGTGCTAACATAGTCCATGTGAATGTTTTTGTAGGGTATTGTATCTGCTAATACATGTCTCCAGATTCCCACATAGTGTAGTGCTTAGCAGAATGTTGCCTCCTTCCACAAATGCTGTAGACAAATGAGGTTGTTATTATTTGCATTGCTGAGCATAATGATGCAGTCATAGTTCCAGGTGTCAGTACAAATAAGCAAATAAATTAATTTAGAAAATTATGTTAATACCAAACAACAAACTTAACAAAATAAGGGAATACCAAAACCTATAAAGAAAATAAGTAAAATCAGAAAGTCATAAAAATATACATAAACAAAAACAAACAATGGAAAGTTCAGGCTGGAATAAGAACAGTATTATGAAAAGGATAGATTGCTGCAATTCATCAAAGGTGTTGAGTTACAGACATCTACAATGAAAAGACTAAACATTTAAGTTTTTGGACAAAACAATCATTCTGCAGAAATAGAAAACACACACACACACACACACACACACACACACACACACACACACACACACACAGCCAATGCCTCTGTCTGCTGTGACTGGTTATCAGAAACCGATGATCTCATTTTGGGAATTTACATGAGAGAGCTGTAGCATTGGTGAAATATTGAGATATCCAAGTCCTAGATCTATCGGTTGACAGGGAGGAGGGAGAGGGGTGCTTCTAAGAATTTTGGAAGAGGGAGCCTTATTAGCAAGAAGGATTTCTGTTTTTGGAGATCTGTGGAGTAATTGTGGAAGAAACTGTTGCTGTAGGTGTCAAAGCTTCCAGTATCGAAGCAGATACATTTGGTGTGGTTGTCTGGGAAGAAGAGTACAGTGTATCTGATATGGAGGAGGTGCAGTCTAGACAAATAAGGCATCCAGCACTTCCTTTCAATAAACTTGCAAGGCCAGCACTACAGATGTGACAACCATGGGTGACTAGGTTGTATGGAAGAGACTCGCTTCCTGCGCATGGGGTCCTGGATTTGATTCCCGGTGGGGTCAGGGATTTTCTCTGCCTCGTGATGTCTGGGTGTTGTGTGTTCTTCATGATCATTTCATCATCATTGACCCGCAAGTCGCCGAAGTGGCGTCAACTAAAAAGGACTTGCAATACGGCGGCCGAACTTCCCCACATGGGGCCTCCCGGCCAACAATACCATATGATCATTTCATTTCATGGAAGAGACTACTTAGTATGGAATGGGTGGCAGCTGTTGAAGTGGAGGTTTTGTTGGTAGTTAGTGGGTTTGATATGGATGCAGGTACTGTTGTAGCCACCATTAAGGTGAAAGTCAGCATCAAAAAAGGTTGCTTTTTTCGATTGAGAAGGACCAGGTGAAGCAAATTGGGGTGAAGGTGTTGAGATTCTGGTAGAATGTGGTTAGGCTGTCCTCATCCTCAGTCCAGATCACAAAGATGTTCTCAGTTAACCTGAACCAGATGAGGTGTTTGGGATTTTGTCTAGTTAGGAAGGATTCCTCTAGATGGATCCCTTTAGATGACCCAACATCAACATATTCATCAGCCATCCTCAGCCTAACAATCCATTTTCCCTGTGTTGACTTCCACCTTACATATGGCTATATCAGTGCCTTTCCCCATATAAAACCCACTAACCACCAACAATACCTCCTCTTCAACAGCTGCCACCCATTCCAAAACAAGAAGTCCCTTCCGTACCATCTCACCACCCATGATTGTTGCATCTATAATGATAGCAGTTCCTCTTCAAATATACCAAGAGCCTCAGTGAGGCTTTCAGAGAATGAAATTACCCTCCCAATTTTGTACAGAAACAGATCTCCCATGCCTTGTGTAGGTAGTCATCTACCATCTGCTACATATTCACAGTCCAGCCATAAAGGAGCACTCCCCTCATAACTCAGAACCACCCAGAACTAGTGGAACTGAATCAAATTCTCCACCAGGTTTTCAAAAGAGAGCTGGGCCAACCAATTGCTGAACATGCTGCCCAACACAAGTCAATGTGCTTCACTTCAACGACTTTTTCACAGCCTGTGCCATCTAGATCCTTCCTAGCAACACCAGCTTTCTGAATGGTGCAGGTAGGAAGTCTCTCTACCTACCCCTTTCCTTGCTACCCTTTTCCTTGCATCTGCATCCACTCAAGCACTACACAGCTTTCTACTCTGCCAGCACACCCCTAGTCTTTTGCCCCCGACTCTAGTTCTCTTAAACTCCCACCCCGCCCCCTCCATACCTCCAACTGGACCAAACAACCCTACCCTGTCTTCACCATGGCCCTGCATGCTCCCACAAGTAGCAGCACACTTTCCCCCTCCCCCCTCCCCCCTACCCTGACATCCCTCCCCCTTCCCATCCCATGTATCTTCCTTACCCTCACCACCTATGCCAGACTGCTGCTCCCATCAACCACAGTTATGACTCAGTCCAGATACAGTGGCCAGAAAAAGTGGTCATGTACGTATGAGTTTTGTGAATGTGTGTGTGTTTCCACAAGAAGTCTTTTTGGCTGAAAGATTAAATGTGTAGTATTCTTTTTGTTGTGCCTGTCTGCTACTCAACATCTCCTCTATATGGTGGGTAGCAATCTATCCTTTTCATAATACACAAGTAATACAGTGAGCTTTCAAATGCAGAATGTTTTGTAGGTACAGTAAATAGCAGTTTCTGGTAAAAATGTGTATTTTGGATAATTATGTTTTTTTTTTGTTATTGGTGCAGTCTTGATCCCCATTAACAAGGATAATTGGGAAGCTTGCCGTATTTGATAAAACATCGGCAGTTTCATTTTTAATTCGATTTTGTGCTAACCAAACCATTTACTATTTGTTATTTTCTACAAGAAAGTGTTCAGGAAAACATGTTTTCCTTCTCAACAAATTATACTGACATATGACATCTGTAGTTTTCTAGCACCAGAATCTTATCCAAAGTATCATAATTAAGAATAATATTTTAGTTTTGTACTACCTTCACCTCAGAATTCCCCATTATGACCTTGTTGTGGGATTTGCCATGAATAACCATCTATAACCCTCTATAGAGCTGTTCTAGCTATGTAGCAAACAGATGACCTGATTTTAAATCTATTTAGTCTGTATTTTTCCTCAGTGCTTCTGATGACCGTGATATAACACACCTAAACTTATAATTTTTTTTTCTTTCAACTCTGCTAACACAGCTGACAATTAATATGTTTTTTTAATTTTATTTTTTATTTTTTAGAAGCAGTTATGTTTACAAGGTCAGCATCATTGTCTATCTAGCCAATGTAGTGTATCAAGGAGTGGGAAGAGAACTAGCTGGATGTGTCACTGCCTGAGTTCCCTCAGCCCACTATTCCCAATATTATTTCATATGGCCTGGTTTACTGATTTTCTGGGACTTGCACACCTTCAACATTTCTACACATGGTAACTCCCCAGCCAGGCCTTATAGATTTTCTTTTAACAGTATTGGCAGACTGGCCACATTCCACAATCTTAAGACAGTTAATCACCTTCCTACGCCAAAATCTAGGAAAGGATTTAACATACACAAGTAGTTACCACAGTGGCAAGCAAACTACGAGTAGTTATGTAATGAAGACTTTGGAATCTGTGTTAAACCAGTGAATAATCTGAGTTCTAGAAACCAAGTACTCTTTTAGCCAACATTAATGTGGGTTCAAAAGACACTATTTGCCTGTTGGTATTATGAGCATGTTGCATGTTGGACGCGTATGCATTTTTGGGTTTAGAGCACAATACTGTGAGCTTATTAATGCTAAGTCAAAAGTAGTTCAAAGATGTAAAAATTTGTCCTAAATGGAGAATGATAATTCAAAGTAAGCAAAGTAAGCAAAAAATTATAAGTCTGATGCATTATGTTTAAATTTTTGCTTGGTAGCCTCAGCCCAGTGTCTATGTATGTGATGATAATGCAACATGACTGGCTGGCTAGATTAGTACTCCCATGGTAAATACTGTCCATCTCTTTGAAGTATCCAGGTCTCATTGATCTACACACATTGTACATCCATAAACTAAGTGGGATGGCACAAAAGTGTTTTAAAATTCAGGTAGATGTGCCTTTTCTCTTCCCCAATATCTGTAGTTGAGATACTGAAAGTTCAGTCATCTGCATAAAGCAGTTTATATTAGACAAAAATGAACTTGGATCAAGAGGAAGTCACAAATCTCCATTGTATACATGTTAATCTCAGATTATTTCACAATGGACTAGGATTACCTGAATAAGATTTTCACTCTGCAGTGGACTGTTTGCTGATATGAAACTTCCTGGCAGATTAAACCTGTGTGCCGGACCGAGACTAGAACTTGAGATTAAGTCTCGGTCTGGCACACAGTTTTAATCTGCCAGGAAGTTTCAAACTAGGATTAGCTAAAACTACCAGGATTTCATCATATAAAGGCAAGTACAATTGCAGTTGACAAATTGCCTTTTTACTTCCATCTCAGGTTCTTTGGCTAGCATTTGTTTGGCAAGTTTTCCAACATTTCACCAACACAAATGGATGACATTTGATTATGTTTTATTTATTTATTTATTTATATTATTTATTATTTTTAGTCAGTAAGGTTAAATTAAAGAGAGTATCAACAAAAGTTCTCCCATATGAACTCTTGGAGATGAGTCATAATTAACATGAGAAAGTTTAAAACTTTCTCTTAGACACTTAGCAGCAGAGCGTGAAAACAAAATCTGCACTTTTTACAGTGAACAGTTAAGTGAGGGAGTTGGGCAGGAGTCAACAATGACTGAAAATATCCAACAAAAGTGTTCTATAGACTTAATTAACAATAACTACACAATCTGTATTAAATTTTGAACCACCAAGTATGTGATTAAACTGTTAGAACAGCTGCAGCTCATCAGTGAACAGAAATAGTAAGCACATGTAAGTCAATTAGAGAAATCATTTATCAGCCAATAACAAAATGTTGGGTCTCAATGGCAACATGCTGGACTGTTGTATGAAAGGATTGGAGTTCAGTCCCAAGTTAGTCCAGTGACTTTTTCAAATTCTTTTTCAGTTATCTTTTCCCTCATCTTTGGCAATGTTTGTTAACATGCACAATGCTGAGTTGCATCATGGTCTGAGTCCACCTCAAACTGTACATCCCAAAATATGTGGATGGATAAGACTGTCCAAAAGTCTGATGAAGGTAACAGTATACCACATCCACAAAGGACAGTGTCAAGTAAACCACTATGGTGGTAAGTCTAACTTTTGAGTTTATGTTTTTTGTTTATGACTGCACACACTATCTGTGTTGTTATTTTCTTTAGCATTGAATAAAAGTGAATTTAAAGTCTGTGAGGTAATGAAACTGTCATCCACACAGAAAACTGTCCAAATCCATGCTCAATGATCTGTAATATGTATGTTTGCATCATACTAAGCAAAGCCTGATCCGACAGTTCATGCACATAGTCAAATTTGCTGCACCGCCTAACTGCCATTACCAGGTGATTGTGAATTATCAGCTGCTGCATGATGTATTATCTGCAGTGTTAGTTATCAAGGTAATTATGACAATACTATGTTTTGAAAGTGTAACATCTGAATATGTCCCTTGCTATTTCTTAGCTTTCTGGACAACTATGGTGTGCAGAATTCTGTGTTCAAGATCCTTCAAGCACTCAGAATTATAATGTTTCTTTTTGTTTGCTTTCTGGATATGTCACAACTTTGATATTCTTCTGCCGAAAAGAAGTTTCTTGAAGAAGTTTGAGAATTTTCCTCCATATTTACAAAACAATACCTTCAACAACAAACACTATGTGTCTATGATGTACAATTCAATCAGAAATGTGCAACAGGGACCAAGCCTGTCTTTGACAAAAATGAATTTTCAACAGTTTCTGATTCTTTAGATGTCATTTGTTGGATTTAGAAACAAATGGATCTAAATTTCATATATTCTGTGTGTTTAATGACATGACAGTTCCCCTTGAACTTGCAGTCCTGAACTTTGCACGTTTTGCCAAAGAAACAATACTGTCAAAATGGTAGAGTAAAACATTTTCACAGTTAGTACCACTGGGTGCTTGGTTTCTTATAGGTACTGATGATTGCATTGTTGCTTGAAGACATAAACACAAATTAATGGGAGAAAGTGTATCAAAAAAGAGAAAAGGGCTGATCAACAAAGGCCTGTATAAGAGAAACATCATCAAGAAAGATGAAATTAAATGTTTGGCTCATAAGAATCACAAAGGGCAGGAAGTTCTTGCAAGTGCAACTGGATCTCCATGCAGGTAGCTGAAGAGGTTATGATATTCTTTTATTATGACAATATATTTTCATTTTAAGATGCAAGAAACATTGCTTTAACCATTTTACTGAACATCAGCAAATAGGAATAATCCATCATGTAAACAACTCTGGTACAGAAAATGAACAAGATATATACTGGCAAGGGTTAACTGAAACAATACCTGTAAAATGTAGATGTCCTCGAAATGGTGAAGGATCAATGAAAGCCAATTCTTTCATTTGTAATGTACTTAGTAGTGGCATAAAAATAAAGGCTTGTCATGAATTATTTGTAAACTTACATGGAATTACTGTAAAACTCTCTGATGGGTTTGTGCATTACTATTGCAAGGGAAATTGCTGAAGGATGCTCATGGGAAACACAGTAACTCGACAAATGCCTGCGGATGAACTTCTAAAGGTAAATGACCATATAGATTCATTTCTTGTGGATGAATCTCATTATTCTGGCAAAGAGAAGTACTATTTAGATACCAGATTAAATGTGGCCAAGACATAGGTACTTGTTAAAGTAAAATACCCGAATTCAGAAGTATCATACAAATATGATGCAAAAAATTTCAGATCAATTTTTTGCTTACATTTGGACGTCCTCAAATAGATACATGTTGCATGTGTGAAGAGTTGTCCATGAAAATTAAAAACCCTTTCTTAAATGAAGTTGTGAAGAGGGTTGTGGTGGCAGAGATTAGTACACCTGAGACAAGTAAAGAAATTCCACAGACATATAAAAGAGGTAAAAGTGATGTCTGAAAAGGACAATGATGTAGCAGGGATTATATGCAGAATATCCCACTGCCACACATACCAGTGCAGGAAATATTTTATTTATGACAGTTATGGGTAAATATGTTCAATATACATGACTTAAGAAGTAGTAAATCCATCTTTTATGCATACCATAATGGACAGGCTTAGAAAGGACCAAATGTGGTATGTAATAATGAATACTCTGCTCAAGAATTACAAGAGGAAGAGATATAATTGAAAAAGACTGGGAAATAGAGGAACATTACAGTTAGATTACAAGGTCAGCCAGAGAGTCTGAAATCAGATACTGGATTGTAAGGCACACCCAGGAGCAGATATGGGTTCACATCACAATTTAGTAGAGATGAAGAGAAGACTGAAGTTTAAGAGACTGGTCATGAAGAATCAATGTGCGAAGAAATAGGATACAGAAGTACTAGGCAAAGAAAAGATATGCTTGAAGTTCTCTGAGGCTGTAAACACTACAATAAGGAACAGCTCAAAGCAGTGCATTTGAAGAGGAATGGATATCTCTAAAATGACAATCACAGAAGTTGAAAGAAAAAAATAGGTACAAAGAAGGTAACTGTGAAGAAACCATTGGTAACAGAAGAAATACTTCAGTTGATTGATGGAAGGAGGAAACAGAAAAATTTTAATGGAAATTCAGGAATACAGAAATACAAGTCACTTAGGAATGAAATAAATATGAAGTGCAGGAAAGTTAAGATGAGACAGTTGCATAAAAATGTGAAGAAAACAAAAAAGAAATTATTGTTGAAAGGACTGACTCAGTATATGGAACGGAAATGAAGTCCCATGCTTCTTGATAAAGCGTAGGGGAATGATGCGGGAGACCTGCATCGCTGTACTAGGCAAGATCCTAATGGAGGTGGTTTGCTGTTGCCTTCCTCTGACCGTAATGGGGATGAGTGATGATGTTACCTCAGGGCAGGTGAGGATCACTGACATCTCTGGGAATCGAATGCAGGACCCTGTGCTTGAGAAGTGAGAATGCTACCACGAGACCACGAGCTGCGGACAACTCAGTATATAGGAAAGTTAAACAACATTTGGAAAAATAAAAGCAAGGGTAGTAACACTATGAGTGCAATTGGAATTCCATTGTTAAATGCAGAGGAGAGAGTCAATAGTGGAAAGAGTAAACTGAAGGTCTCTATGAGGGGGAAGACTTGTCTGATGATGTGACAGAAGAAGAAACAGGTGTACATATCGAAGAGACAAGGGATCCAGTATTAGAATCAGAATTTGAAAGTACTTTGGAAGACTTAAGGTTGAATAAGGCAGAAGCAACAGATAACATTTCATCAGAATTTCTAAAACCACTGGGGGAAATGGCAACAAATGACTATTCATGTTGGTTGTAGTATGTATGAGTTTGGCCACGTAGCATCTGACTTTCAGAGAAACATCAATCATACAATTCTGAAGACTGCAAGTGCTGATAAGTGTGAGAATTATCACACAATCAGCTTAACATCTCATGCTCCAGGTTGCTGACAAGAATAGAGAAAAAAAGCAAAATCAAGGATGTGTGACACTATGATCAGGTTGGCTTTAGGAAAGTTAAAGACACCAGAGACAAAATTCTGACATTGTGGTTGATAACAGAAGCAAAATAAAGAAAAATCAAAAGACCTTCATAAGATTTGTCAGTCAGGAAGAAGCATTTGACAGTGTCAAATGGGGCAAGATGTTTGAAATTCTGAGGAAAATAGGGGTAAGCTATAGGCAATGATGGGTAATATACAGTATGTACAAGAACCAAGACGGAACAATAAGAGTAGAAGACCACAAACAAAGTGCTCAGATTAAAACGGATGTAAGACAGAGAAGTAGTTTTTCACACCTACTGTTCAGTCTATGCATCAAAGAAAAATGATGGAAATACAAGAAAGATTCAAGAGTGGAATTAAAATTGAAGGTGAGAGGATATCAATAATAAGATTCACTATTGACACTGGTACCCTGAGTGAAAGTGTAGAACAATTACAGAATCTGCTGAATGGAATGAGGTGTCTAATGATTACAGAATATGAATAGAGGGTAAACTGAAGAAGGATAAAAGTAATGAGAAGTAGCATAAAAGAAAAAAGTGAGAAATTTAATATCTGGGTTGGTGATAATGAAGTAGATGTAGTTAAGGAATTTTACCACCTAGGCAGCAAAATAACCCTTTACAGACAGAGTAAGAACATAAAAAGGAGGCTAGCTCTGGCAAAAAGAGCATTTTTTGCCAAGAGAAGTCTACTAGTATCAAATATAGGCCTTAATCTGAGGAAGAAATTTCTTAGAATGTACTTTTGGAGCAAAACATTGTCAGGTAGTGAAACATGGACTTGGAAAAACCACAAAAGAAGAGAGTTACAATATCTGAGATGTGGTGCTACAGCAGAATGTTGAAAATTAAGTGGACTGATAAGGTAAGGAATGATCAGATTCTCAGGAGAATTGGTGAGGAAAGGATATATGGAAAACACTGACAAGAAGAAGAGGTAGGATGGTAGAACATTTGTTAAGGCATTACAGAATAACTTCCATGATACTAGGGTGAGCTGCAGAGGGCAAAAACTGTAGAGGGCAACAGGGTTTGGAATACATTCAGCAAATAATTAAGGACATTGGCCGTAAGTGCTATTCTGAGATGAAGTTGTTGCACAGGAGAGGAATTCGTGGCGGGCCGCACATTCACCTTCCAATGATATGGAGATACCCACTTTGAAATATGATGACAATTTCAGACTGCCAATTTCTGATTCCCTCAGATTAGCATTCACAATTTGAACTCTTAATTCAGTACAAATTCTTCGAACAACATGCATTGAGTTACTCAACTTTCCAATTTCATAATAAATGTGACCAATGATGGAATAACAACCCTTTCATCATTAGGCTGAGATATGACACAATCTGAAGTAACCAAATATATTTAACCAATATTTCCCTGCAATAATTTGAGAACAACTGCATCATGAAAAACGTGAATCCAAAACATGTGGTGCTTTGTTTTTTATGCTACAAGTGAAACATCTTCTGAAAGACTACTTCAGCAACTTTGCTTCATTCGCATACAGTACATTCTTTCAGCAGTATAGTAGATAACCTAACTTTTAGCTCACACACACACACACACACACACACACACACACACACAAATTTGCATACAACATTTACATTGGTTGTAAAGACATTACTTACATTACAATGTCATCTGGTCATAGTACTTAATGCTATGAATGTGAAGTCAGCCTGAATAGTTATTATTGCATACACCTCACAGAGCCTGTTTAAGGACCTTGGAAGTCTTGCACTTACTGCTCAGTACAATTACTATTTAACAGTTTTTGTTGCTGATAATAAAAATCAGTTTCAACTGAGCTGTGGTGTATGTAGCCACAATATAAGACACAAAAATTATTTAGGCTATGTCTCTTTGTCCATGGTCCAGAATGGAGATATGTACTCTGGTGGTAAGATATGCAATAACTTCTAGTCTAACATAAAGCAAGGGTTACCAGTTCAAAAGGAAATAAAAAAATGTACCTCAGTAGCCACTCTTTCTACAGTTAAGATGAATGTCTAGATTTAGGGACTAGATGCTCCTGTTAGCTGTAGTGACCCCCACAAGATTCCATAATCATGATCCAGGCACATAGTTGTATGGTGTGCCATAGAAGTCACAAGACATCAGCACTGGCAGATGCCCCCACTCTCGGTTGCAAGCAGCCTCCCTATGGTGCACTCTACTTGCTGGCCGATGGCTGATGGCCGATGGCTTACAGAGTCAGACCCAGCCACCCCTCATGTGCAGTCTCTTTACTTCAGCCGATCTGACTAGGACTAGTAGTGCAGCAATTCCATGGCAAGTGTTTTTTTGTATCAAATACTTGAAGAAATAAAGTGTTGTGTTCATTATTATCTGTGTGATCTTGCAGTCAGAACACACTTGCAATGAGAAAAGTCGTTTTTCATGTGATAAGTTGTGCAGCAGCTTTCTGCATTCAGCTATGGCATTTTTCTTATGGTCCTGCGACAGGCTGTGTCACTTTTATTCCTCCTCCTTATCCTCCAGCTATATTTCTTCCTCCAATTCTTCCATTTGATGAGGCAGCAGAAGATTTGGAAACACATGAACACCACATACAGCAACATATCCATGCCTTCCACTTGACGAATACAGAGGTATGTTGTGCGCTGATTTTTCTTGGATTTCTCCTGCCTTATATCAAGTATTGTGGTGGTTTACCCCATTACAGAAACATTCTTTGTTGTCTTTTAACAATTTATGCTCACTGTTTTCTTCCTACTATCACTGCCACACAAACATTGTGGATGCTAAGGTTGAATTCTACCAATGCAAGAAACAGCCGTATCAGCCTTATTGTGACTGGGCTGCAACTCTCCACAGCCTTAGTCATAAGTGCTGTTTTGTCATGTTTGAGTCAAAAGAATGGTAAATGGATGATATGATTTGCAAGATTATCCACTCTGCCCTACATAAGGAAGTCCAGCATGGGGCCCTCCAATTAGAAAACCCTTCCCTCAATGAGGTGGTGTCTGTTGTCCAGTCATGTGAGGTGTCACACACAGCTGATCACCAGCTGAAAGCATGGTGCGATGTCACAGGAGTGCAGGCTGGCCTAGCTGCATCCACTGCATCCAGGGAGGATGACATAATAGTGGTACAAGCCAACTGATTCAGCAGCTTCCACACAGCACATAAATGGCATTCCAGCTGCTGCTTTATTTGCCATCATGTGCATCTTGTTATTCCTATCATGACTGACCATACCATCTGTCATAAGTGTTGGTAAAAAGGCCACATTCGGTAGTCTGCCAATCAATGGTACAGGACACAGTATTAGAGAACATCAGAAGCAGTTCATAATCAATCATCCAACAAGCATTCTATTGAGGTCTTTATTCTCTCACAATAGCTGCACCTGCAGGTGGACACCACGGTTTCCCTGCTTAATGACCAAACATATTCAGATCTCAGCTTTCCTCTGCTATCGCCAGTAAACAGGTGCCTACAGGGATATGGTAAACAGCAAATTCCGTTGCTTGGTCAGTTCAGGGCTAATGTTACCTACAGATCAGTAACTTAGCCTATTGCCTTTTATTGTTGTTCTTGACACCAGTTAAGCAAACCTTTTCAGATTTGAAGCCTTTCAGGCCTCTGGCTTTTCAGTCATGGACTCCATACAGTTGGTATCTACCGATGTCCCCTATCAATAATTGTGGTCAAATTTCCTCTGTGATCGCTGTTTCAGGGCCTAGGGTGCACCACAGATTTTAAAGTCCACATAACCTTGAAGATGTTGGCTCACAGTAGATTTTTTCTTGTTTGGCAGATTTACATACCCCTTCATCGGAAGTCAGGGTGGAGGTGGACTGGTTTGCCACTCTCTTCCCATTTCCTCTAGTGAGTGGGCCACAACCCTTGTTATTGTAATGAAACACTCTGCTGAACCGTGACTTTGCAGTGATTTTAAGTTCACTATGAATTCACAATCTGTGGTTGACACATACTCAGTGCCATGTCCACAAGAGCTAGTCACATGCTTAGAAGGGTGTCAATCTCCTCCTAAATTGATCTTTCTGAGGAGTCCAAGTGTATCATGGTTCTGAATATGCCTTTTGGTCTGTATACATACCAGTGTCAATCTTTGGCGTGGCAAGTGCCCCCATTATTTTTCAACACTATCTGGAACAGGTCATGACCACTATTCCACAATGTTTCAACTACCTGTTGTTACTGAACATACTATGAGTGAACAACTGCATAATCTCTGAGCCCTTCTTGAAAAACAGTGGCCTGCAGGTCTGTGTTGCAATCTGCAAAAGTCTAATTTTTCCAAACCTCTCTTTAGTATCTGGGTCACACCATATGCTGGGAGGGTGTCCAACCTCTAGTGTGTCTGTTTGTGGCCATCACAGATGTGGCATGTCCCTCATTGTTACATGAGTTTCAGGCTTTCTTGGGTAAACTTGCCTATTACCCCTGGTTCATTCCCAAGGCAACCAACAATGTGCACTCTCTCTACTTTCTTCTCTGCAATGTTGCTTCCTTTGCATAATCTCTGGCATGCAATCAAGCCTCTTCCACACTGAAGGCCTGCCTCAGGTCAGTGTCATGTCTATCTACTTTGATCCTAACAGACCACTGGTTTGGGTTCCAGACACCTTGTAGTATAGTTGCAGGCTGTCAGTGCCCATCAGAATGCAGATGACTTGGAGCAGCCACTGCCGTTCACATCCAAAATTCTCATTCCAGCACAGGGTCATTACTCTCAGATCAAGAAGGAAGCTGTGGCCATTGTGTATGCAGTCCAAATTTCTTATATTCTGGTATGGCACTGAATTTCACTTTATTACAGACCCCACAAGCTGTTGGTTTTGCTATTCAGTCCATCTGCCAAGATCCCTGATAAGGTGGCCAACAGTTTGCAGCGGTGGGCAATGTTCCTCTCCAAATATCACTATGGCATCCATTTCCACCCCACTGGGTATGTTGCCAATGTGGATGCCTTATCCCAGCTGCCTGTTGGCCCAGACCCTGAATTTGATAGAGAGGAGCTTGTGTGTTTCCATTTTGACATTACCTCCCACCAGGCAGTAGATGACTTTCTGATCCCTACTACCCAAGTTGACAGAGCACAGCATCTGACCCAATCTTCAAGTCATCTACCTCATCCAGCAGGTTTAGTCATCTTGTCCTCCAGGCCACATTTCTGATCTGCTTTGTAACTATTTTGTCTTGCACCATCATCTCTTGGTCTTAGACAGGATCCTCATCCTCTCCACGGATGATGCAGCTCCCAGGGTGGTCATTCCTGGAAGTTTGCGGCGGAAGGTGTTACAGCTGTTACATGATGGTTGGTGTGGTGTTTCCCACACCAAAGCCTTGTCTCTCAGACATGTGTACTGGCACAGCATTGGTAGGGAGCTGGAGCATTTGGTGGTTGCATGTTCCCAATGCACTTATCAGTGGGCAGATCCTAATGCTCCATTTTCCCCATGGCTTCAGTCACCCAGCCCTGGAATGCCCCCACAAGGATTTTGCAAGTCCATTTCTCAATTGACTGATTGTCATTGACGTGTTTTTGCATTTTACATATGTGGCCTGGTGCTCCTCAGACACTACTGAGGTTACTATTCAGGCTCTTTTAAATTTTTTTCTATGAAGGTCTCCCAGTTATTCTCATTTCTAACAATGGACCTCATTTCCCATACCAAGCATTTTGCAACTTGTGTGTGGTCGGGCATTCAATATGTTTGTTCCCCCTCTTTCACCCTCAATCTAATGGGGAGGCTGAGCATATGGTTCACACCTTTAAGGCCCAGAAGAAAAAAAATATCTGCAGCACTTTCCCACCAAGGAGGCATTATTGTTTTTTTTTTCTTCTGATGGCCTACCAGATGACTTCTATTGGTTCCCATAGCCCTGCCAAGCCTCTGCACAGACACCAGCCATGGACGCTGCTCCACCTCCACCATCCAGGGTTCTCACTCGCCATCATGCTCCTCTTTACCACACTTTCTGCGAGGGACAGCAGTCTGGGTGCATGGATTTGGCTGGCATCTCCCACTGGTTACTGCAAACCATTGCTCATTAGAATGGCTGCTGTGTTTACACTCTCTGGATGGAAGACTGGGAGGTCCAACACCATCAAAATCAACTCCGAGTCTGGGTGATCACTCACTTTCTCTGGTGACGCAGTCTTTTATACACCAGAGTTCCTGACTCACTTTCTACCTGTATCAGTGCTGTGCAATGAGCCTTCAATGTTACAGCATTCAGAAGCAGCTCTGGTGTTCCTCCAGCCAGTTGACACACCCCTTGCCAGTTCGATGTCTCCTGCATGGCTTCAACCTGCGGCAGAGCTGCCTCCACTTTTCCCACCACCACTGGACATTGCCATAGATCCTGACTTGGATTGCCTTTTGCCAGTCCTGCCATCTCATGCTCCCACAGGTGGGGGTAGAGGCAGGGTGGGCAGTCAGGGCGCTCTTCATGCTGGCCACTTTTGTCCATATTCCAATGACCAGAGCTGCTCTCCCCTCACAATCCGAAGCCTCATTGGATATAGGCACCATCTCCACATAGCAGCCACTCACTCCAGACATGGAGATTCAGGAGTGATCCGCCCCCAAAGGGGGAAGGGCATTGTGACTCACACGAGATTTCACAACTGTGATCCAGGCATGCAGTTATACAGCAAACCCCAGAAGTCACAACATGTCAGTACCAGCAGAAGACCACCACTCTCACATGCATGTGAAGCCTCTCCATAGTTCACTCTATTGGTTGGTTGGTGGCTATTGGCTGGCTGGTGGCTTATACAGTCATATCTGGCCAGACTCGCACGCAGTCTAATGTTTACTTCAGCTGATGTGACTAGGACTAGTACAGCAGCCATATCATGGCAGTGTTTTATCTGTATAAAATACTTGAAATAATAGAGTGTTTTGGTCATTATTATCTGTGTGTTCTTGTAATCAGAAAATTAGCCCTGTGCCAAATAGCAAAATTTGATATAAAGCTATACAACAAGTAATAATGTACTTTTAATATACCTACAAGATTTATGTATCTAAAGAATGTTTTCTTTGAAAAATTGTATTTTAATCAAATATTAAGCTAATAATAGCAGATAAATAGCAGCTACACTATGGGATCAAAAGTATTTGGGCACCTGGTTGAAAATAATCTATAAGTTCGTGGTGCCCTCCATCGGTAATGCTGGAATTCAATATGGTGTTGGCCCACCCTTAGCCTTTATGACAGCTTCCACTCTCCCAAGGCATACATTCAATCACGAGCTAGAAGGTCTCTTGGAGGTCTCTTCATGGAGTGCTTCACTGAGGAGAGGTATCGATGTTGGTCAGTGATGCCTAGTACGAAGTTGACACTCCAAAACATCCCAAAGGTGTTCTATACGATTCAGGTCAGGACTCTATGCAGGTCAGTCCATTACAGGCATGTTATTGTCGTGTAACCACTCTGCCACAGGCTGTGCATTATGAACAGGTGTTTGATCGTGTTGAAAGATGCACCCCGCATTGCTCTTCAACAGTGCGAAGCATGAATGTGCTTAAAACATCAATGTAGGCCTGTGCTATGATAGTGCCATGCAAAACAACAAGGGGTGCAAACCCCTTCCATGAAAAACACAAAAACATCATAACACCACCGCTTCCGAATTTTACTGTTGGCACATACGCGGGCAGATAACGATCACCAGGCATTCGCCATACCCACACCCTGCCATCGGATCACCACATTGTGTACCGTGACTCATCACTCCATACAGTCAATAGATGAGGTCAGCCTGTACGCTTTTGTGCTGTACATGTCCCTTCACATTTCCACTTCACTATCACATTGGAAACAGTGGACCTAGGGATGTTTAGGAGTGTGGTAATCTCGTGTACAGATGTATGACACCCCATCATCTGATCACATTTGAAGTCCGTGAGTTCTACGGAGTGCCCCATTCTGCTCTCTCACAATGTCTAATGACTACTGAGGTCACTGATATGGAGTACCTGGCAGTAGGTGGCAGTATAATCCATCTAATATGAAAAACATATGTTTCTGGGGGTGTCCAGACACTTTTGATCACATAGTGTATATACTGTAGTAAAAGAGAGGTAACAGCAGTTTTCTTGAAATTAGCAGCTTTCCTATTAATTTACTCAATTAAATTTAGATGGCATAAGTGTGAATATCGCTACATAGTATAGAAACAGTTCATTGTTAGTACAGCACGCAGATTAAGTTTCTAAGATGTCCTTGTGTTATGTCAATGTATAACTTGACCTATTCCACATCCCTGAAGGTCCTCCTTTTTGATGGGATCTAGGAGAACATGATGATGAATGAATGAATTAATTAATTAATGAATAAAGTGGGTTCATGTTCTGAACTAAGATTAAAATTGATCTCTAGTCAGTGACGTTTATACAAATGGCTGTGGACAAAGTCCAAACCTTGTCTTCAGATCCTTTAAATGTCAAAATGACCAGGGCTTCAAATCAAACAGATGACCCAGTAAAATCACTGAATTTGTGAAACACAATACTGTAGTTACTTATAGTATGAAAGTTCTGGTAGAATGTAGGTACTTTAGGATTTAAGGAGACCACTCACCAAAAAGTGGAAGTGTTGAGTCATCGACATACTTTTAGGAGTAGAGACCACTCACTGAAGAGTAGAAGCTGACACACACACACACACACACACACACACACACACACACACACACACACACACACACACACGTGCCTGTGCCTTGACAAAGTGCTGTCTATACCCACAATGCTAGGATTCCAGTTCGGCATCTGGATTAAGGTGAAGTAGGGGTTGCGTCCAGCATGGTGGGTGGAGGATGTGAGAGGTGGGAGGCAGGAAGAAGGGTTGAGAGTGGGTAGCTAGTGGGTCCAAATTTTTTATTGGCTAGGAATGTGGGCAGGAAGGGTGGCAGTACAAGGGCTAGGCATATGAGAGTTGGTGGGAAGCAGTGCATGATGAAGTGGGGACATGAATTGGGAGAAGGTAATAGGATGTTGGAAGCAGAAACTGCTGCGTTGTGGATGTGGGGACTGTTTTGTTACTGGAGATGAGGCCAGGAAGGTTATGGGAGCAAGATGGGTTGCAAGCATAATGCCCATGTGTGTAGTTCAGAAAAACTGGTGGCACAGGGAAGATTCAGGAAGGTAGCACATGGGGTTGAGGAGGACTAGGTGAAGTGGATGGTAGAACAGATTTCCCATGCCATACTTTCACAGGGTTGCAAAGTAACACTGAAATTAGGCATTTTATGCTTAGCTGCATATTGTGCCACTGGGCTGTCAACTTTGTTTTTGGCCACAGTTTGGCTGTGTCCATTCATTCTGGTAAACAACTGGTTGGTTGTCATGCTGACATAGAAAGCTGTACAGCAATTGCAGCAGAGTTGACATATGACATGGCTTCTTTCGCAGGTGGCCCTGCTTTTGATGTGGTGGGATAAGCCTGGGACAGGACTGGAGTAGGAATTCTGGGTGGGAGGATTGGGTGGGTCGTGAGCCTGGGTCTTCCTCATGGATGTGACTCTTGTAGAGAGGGGTTGGGACTGGGTGTGCCACAGGGATAGACTAGGATGATGTATAGGTTGGATGAGCGACATAATGATTTAGAAAGTGTGGGAAGGATCTTGGGTAGGATGTCCCTCATTTCAGTGCATAGGTAATCAAAGCCATGGCTGATAATATGGTTCTGTTTTTCCAGTGCAGGGTGATGTTGGCTGATGAGGGGGTACCTTCTCTGTAGCTGGTTCTCGGTGGGTGGTGGGGTGATTGGGGGTGAGCATGGGTATGGCATGGGATCTGTTTTCAGACTAGTTTTCAGAGAGTTCTCAACACTGCAGATATGCCATTCATGGGTGGCTTCACTGTATGGGAGGGATTTTATGATGTGAAAGATATGGCAGCTGTCAAAATGCATGTGCTGTTGGTGGTTAATGATTTTAATATGGCGAGAGGCATTGATGGAGATGTCAGAGAGGTGGAGGACAACATCCAGGAAGGAAGCACATGGGGTTGAGGAGGACTAGGTGAAATGGATGATGATTTTAATATAGTGAGAGGCATGGATGGAGATGTCAGAGATGTGGAGGACAACATCCAGGAAGGAAGCACATGGGGTTGAGGAGGACTAGGTGAAATGGATGATGATTTTAATATAGTGAGAGGCATGGATGGAGATGTCAGAGATGTGCAGGACAACATCCAGGAAGGAAGCACATGGGTTTGAGGAGGACTAGGTGAAATGGATGATGATTTTAATATAGTGAGAGGCATGGATGGAGATGTCAGAGATGTGGAGGACAACATCCAGGAAGGAAGCACATGGGGTTGAGGAGGACTAGGTGAAGTGGATGGTAGAACAGATTTCCCATGCCATACTCTCACAGCCCCACAGTCCCCCCCCCCTCCCCCACCCCCACCCCTCTAAGAATCAGCCACAATGGAACTGGCCTCCTTGCCTCTTTGTCAACCAATTTTTACATTGACATAACTAACCAGCTGTCCACCACTCTGAAGGCCACCATCAAAATGTTGCCAAGAATAAAGTTGATGACCTGATGGCACAACATGCAGCTGAGCTTAACATGTTAGATTTCAATGGCTACTTCACAGCCTGGCCCATCTCGAATATTCCCCATGCTCCAGTTTTTCTGAACTATGAAGATGGACATTATCCTTTGCTCCTGTAACTCTCCTGGCTTGAATTTCCAGTTACCCACTGCCCTCGCATCCTCTGCACAACAGTTTCCCCTACCTCCATCCTGCCATCTTCATCATGCATCACATGCCTAGTCCATGTACCTGCCTCTCCTCCCTACCACATTCCTAGCCAGCAAACTGGCTGCCTCCCTCCAAGCAGCTAACTACTCACTCCCAATCTGTCTTTCTGCTTCCTGCCTTTCTCTCCCTCTACCCTCCCCACCCATTGTAGACGCAGTCAGCACTATGCAGAGGCACAGGAGTGTGTGTGTGTGTGTGGGGGGGGGGGGGGGGGGGATTTCTATGGTTATATGCATTCTGGCTTGAGAAAGGATTTACTTTGAAAACTAACAAATTTTCTTTCTTTTTTGTGTAAGCTTGTTAATACCTCAACACTTCTGTTTTTTGACAATAGTTAGTCAGTTGGTTAGTTAGTTGCATGTTCCACAGATCATAAGACTGATTCTTTTATTGAAATTGTGCAGGAGGAGTCAGTTTACTGTCTATATATATATGTGATTAGTGTTAACATTAACAAACATACTATTATTTAATCCTACTGATACAACTACACTTGAAAACTAGTTTTCTAAGAGCCTACTAGTTTTTAAATAGAAATACATCCATGGAATAAAAGAAGGAGTTGTCCAGGAGAAATGATTGTAGGTTAAATTTAAAATTTGCTTTCTACCTATCACACATTTTATGTTGCTGGGTAAATAATTACAGTCTTTTGGTTGCTGTATATTGAACTCTTTCCAAATGACTGAGCTTTAATAATGGGTAAGTAAGGTCATCGTTTCCTCTAGGGTTGTAAGTATTCTATTTGTCTCCAATTGTGATGTATTATTTATGATGAATTTCATTAGGAAATATAGCTACATGAAGACTACAGTGAATACCACATATTATTCTTACTGCTCACTTTTGAGCTATGAGTACTCTCTTTCTGTAAGATGAGTTATCCCAGAAAATTATTCCATGACATTAATGAGTGGAAATATGCTAAATACATATTAGTTTGTTTATATCCAAACCTAGCAATTGTACATAGAGCAAAAATAGCTGAACTTCATTGTTTGAGAAGCTCAGTAATATGCATCTTCCAGTTCAAGTTTACATCAATATACACACCCACAAATTTGAAGCCCACTAACCTACTTACAGACTCCTGTTCATGTAACATTCAAGTGTAGGTATGACTATTTGTTTTACAGAATATGATGTCTCTCACTAATGAAACAGATGAATTAAGAAGACAATGAGAACAGGTATCTTCAATCTCTGCCTGTTTCCTGATCATGAATTATACTGAGTAAATTGCTACTGTAGTCTTGATGGTGGCACAAAAAATTTACAAAAATGTCAGTTGTATTGGATTCTTTATAGTTGACATTAATCTATAGATGGCACTGGCAAAGGGAGTTAAACTTAAGACTCTTCCTTGAGGGAAACCATTCTCTTGCATAAATCTATTATGTAGAGCAGCTGAAACTTATGATCTATGAAATTTTGAAACAGGGAGGACCATATGAATATAAATACACAATCTCAGAAGACCCTCTCTGAGAATATTGTACCTCTAAGTGATATAGCACTCCACATCAGATTGTGAAAGTATCATTTTGGTAAATATTCTCCACTTTTTCAGTATAAAAATTACGTTTATTACATGCTGTCAGCATATTGCATAGTCTGCTAGAGGAGCATTAGTGTATCACTTGTGGGCCAATAGCTACTGCTAAAGACCTTCCTGATCTACAAGGTCCAGCTCAAGCAACAGCTGACCAAAAGTTTTCCTATGCAGCTCATTAACCCAACACTTCATTAACTACTAAGACACATTTGGGTCTTCCATGGTTGAGTAAGGGGGCCAGAAGTGGCTACTACTATTAACAACTTGGGATTTGGGAAATTGTCATGTCTGCCATATTTTATTGGAAATATTGGAGAAAGATTCCCTTTGGTTATCTTGCAAAATGACACAGCATGCAGTTTCTGATTTGTGTCCAAGCACAGAATCAAGAGCCTCAAGTAGTGCCAAATTTAATTTCTGCAAGGAGAAGAGTCAGATTAGTGCCAAATTTAATTTCTGCAAGGAGAAGAGCCAGATACAAGAATTCTATCTTGAATTAACCTGATCTTTAGCCACAGTGGCTAAGAAAAGGCATATATACTATATATGCTCCCCTTCACTATTCCTAGCAATGCAGCAGGAACACAAGATAAGAAAGAGGATTAAAAGGAGAAATATGACTAAGATAGGATTTAAGCAATGATAAAAAACAGAAATATGTAACATAGGTTTTTCATCTGGGAATTAACTAAATAGTACTTTGTTAGACAATAAATTACAACTTACATCTTGAATGATGTTTTGTATTCTTTCTTGCTGCAATATTGTATCTTAATCAAGTCCTGATAAATGTTTCCAAAAGTAAAACAGGGCGCAGAGCCACATTATTACTGTCCTGAAAAGAAAAGTGATAGTATTTTGTCATAAACTTGTATGTTGTATTTGTGTGTTACATATATAAACACATGCGCAGGAAGAGGATAGCAATGCATATGGGACAGAACAAGAAAATTCTGTGTCCAGTTATGCAGTGCAGCAACATTTATTTCTGACCGTAAAGCAAGATGGCAAATGGAGGAACATCACACTGTATTTTCATGACTGATTATAATAGTCATCTGCAGGTATCTGATGGCTTTGTCAAAGAGGCTCAGTCAACTGTCTGCTCAAGTCTGACATCATGCTTGACTTGGTATTAATCATGTGGTGACTGTTTTCCATGCACCACGTAATGATGATTGCAAAGGAGGAATCACTCTTCTCTTCTTTCCATCCCACTGCTAACCACTGAGAATAAAAGGAGGACAGCAAGATTAAAGAAACCTCTTGCTTTGCTAATAGAGAGCATGTGGCATTCCACAAGCAAAATTTATTTCACTTACATCAATTTAAAACAGTAATTTTAATCATAAAATAAATTTGAATCTAAGAAAAAGACTTACATATTCCATGATTCACCTCTGTATAATTAGCAGGCAGCAGAAGGTAGACATAAAAAGAATAACAATAGAAATATAACTGAGGTGCAGTAGTAGACAATAACTCAAGACAGGTTGGGCAGTATAAATGTTTCATGTTAATAATATATTAAATATGCAGTTTTGTTAGCAAGGACAGAACTACTTACATGTCTAATGGCATATGACATTTTTCTGACTTAACAATCTCCAGAACAATCTTGCTGACAGAGTTCTCTGCAGGTTTTGCTTCCATCTTCTTGGTGACAAATGTATCTCCCTGTCCTGTGTTCTTTTTATCAGCTCCAGTTTCTTTATTGCCTGTGTGGAAACAAGAGTTTTTGTAAATGACTTAAGAATTACACATTTACAGCAGTTACATAACACTTTTGTTTGACACCAAACACAAAACTACTGTTCTTTTAGGATAACTTGTGCCATTAATACACCAAACAAAATTATGACATCTAATATTTTTTGCTCCTGAGTTCATCTTGAGTAGAAAATAAAATAAATATATTTTTTAAAGTAGTTCATTACTCACTAGTAAATGAGCTTTGAGAAGCAGGAACTCACAAAGGAAAGGTCAATTGGCAAGAAAGCTTTTGAACAAAAGGTTTTTGGAGTGTTAACAAAAATACAGTCTCCTCTCCCCTTCTCCTGCCTTTCTTTCCTCCCCTCTCCCACTCCCAGTGCTGAGGCTGGACAGGGGTTACGAGCTTGTTTGCTTTGGATGATACTGGGAATGTGGAAGAAACTGAAAGAGGCAAGGATACATCAGGGACTAGCAAAGATTGAGATCAGTATGCACACTAGAATGAAGAATGTAGCAGGTACAGTTGTCACTTATGCAATTACGGAAAGCTGATGTTGAGAGTATGAGCTGTATTGCACGGGTTTTACCATACCCATTAAGTTAACAAAATTATCTTGATCAGTGTTACCATATTTTGGTGATGGTGATTTGTAAATGTTCAGGATTGGCTACAGGTATTTTGGCTCTAACTAATATGTTTCACACCCTTCTCTTTCTGTGGGTCCTCATTCTTATCCTCAACTCAAAATACTGCCCTTTTCTCATCTGTTGTCAAATGGTATACCTCACTATGAACTCAAGAAATACTGTACCTACCTGAATGCCTAAATCTAAATCTTTCAGTATGTCACGTGAGAAAAGTGTGAGTTGTGTTTCACATGATCAATGTTTACAGAATCCATGATACTTGGCATTGAGGGCACTATTCTGTCTGAGGTACCTCATTATGTTTGAGCTCAGAATATGTTTTAAGAATCTACAACAAATCAATGTCAAGGATATTGGATGGTAGTTTTGTAGATTACTTCTACTACTTTTCTTGTAAATGGGGGTGACCTGAGCTTTTTTCCAAGAACTGGGCATGGTTTTTGGTTCAAAAGACCTATGATAGATTATAGTTAAAAGAGGGGCTAACTCAGCCATAAATACAGTATGGAATCTGACAGGGATTCCACCAGGCCCTGGAGCTTTATTCAGTTTTAACGATATCAGCTGTTTCTCAGCACCACTGACACTAATACTTATTTCATTGATATTTTCAGTGGTACAAAGATTAAATTGGGGAAATTCTCCTGGGTTTTCCTTTGTAAAGGACTATTTGGAAATGGAGTTAAGCATTTCAGATTTTGTTTTGCTTCCCTTAATTTCAGTTTCTGTCTCATTCATTAGGGACTGACACTAACAGCCTTTATGTATAGCCAGAATTTCTTTGGGTGTTGTGAAATATCATTTGACAATTTTCTGCTATGATAATCACAGAAGGCTTCACACATTGCTCTCTTGACAGCCAATTGTGTTTCATTTAGCAACTCTCTGCTATAGCCCTGTGCTTTGTTTTACACCTATTATGCAGTAATCTCTGTTGCTTTACAGTGACTGTATACCATGGAGGTTCCCTCCCATTATGAACTGTTCTACTGGTTACATACCTGCCCAGTGCATGGTCAACTATCCTTTTAAATTTGAGCCATAGTTTCTCTACATGCTCATGCCCTGTGCTGAAAGTTTCAAGTTCCTCTATGAGATATGACACTGCTGACTTTTTATCTTATTTACTGAACATATATATCTTTCTGCTTGTTTTCATAGCCCTTTTTACTTTGTTAATCATTGTTGCCACAACTGTGTCAAGGTCAGTGATACCAGTTTCAATGTGGACATTGTCAAAGAGGTCAGGTCTATTTGTTGCCATTAGATCCAACATATTTTTCATCATGAGGGGCATTCCTAACTATCTGTTCTAGGTAGTTTTATAGAGGAGGCATTTATTAATGTTCCACAGAATGTCTTATCATGCCCACCACTAACAAAACTGTAATTTTCCCAATTGACTGTTGGATGATTTAAGTATTTATCATTGATTGCAGTATGGTTGAGGAACTTACATACAAGTGAACCGAGATTTTCTCTAAGGTTTTCAGTTGCACCAGGAGATGAGTCTGGTGGATGATAGAAGGATCCAATTATCATTTTATGCACAACCATGATACTGAATCTTGCCCAAACAATTTCATATGCAACTTGAATTTCTATTTCTGTGGATATGAGTGTCTTGCGTACTGTGACAAATACATGATCTACATTTCCTGTTTGCCTATCTTTTTGACAGAGACTTATATTTTCCCCCAAAATCTCACTGCTATCAATTTCAGGTTTCAACCAACTTTCTGTAACTAGTGTTATGTGAGCTTCACTGCTTTCCAGAGGTGCTTCAAACTGTGGCACTTTGTTGTGAATGCCTTGGAAGTTAACCATTAGGATTTTAATAATCTCACCTGTGGTAGGCATTTCTTTCAATCTTACACTGATACTTCTATGTTTTCTACAGCTGTCATTATTAGGATTTGATGGAGAATTACCTAATCTAAAAACCCTTGTATGCATGACACACAGTCAGCTACTTGAGTAGCAGCCTCTGATGTGTAGTGCCTACTTGACCTATTTAGAGGTACCCTACAGTTCTCAACCCTACAGCACAAGTCCAGGGAGTCACAACCTAGCTTGTCACAGAAGCTTCAAAGTCTCTAATGTAGTCCTTCCAAAGGGCCACAATCAGCTCTGGGGACAATGCTGCAAATTGTGAGCATCCTTGAAACTCTGTGCACAAGGCTGGTCCTCTCAGCCTTATCTGCCAATTGCCTGAATGATCCAAGTATGACCTTGGAGCTCACACAACAGGCATCATTTGTTTCAATGTATGCCACAATCTGCAGTTTGTTGCACCCTGTTCCCTGAGTGACTGTTGGGATAACCTTGTCAACATGTTCAGTGAGGCCCCAGGTCAGCACACAAACTGCACCTGGTGTTCTTTCCTGTCCCTTGCTGCCATTTTCATGAGGGGTACCATAATTTGCCGTATGTCTGAACTGCCAACAATTAATAGACCCCTACACTTTTGCATTTGCCTCCTCTTGAGCTTGAACAAAATAGGTATTCCCAAAATAGGTGGAGTAATTTCCACTGGCTCATTTCCAGTTTCAGTGAAAGGGAGCACCTCAGTCTTGTTGGATAGGGAGATCAGTACAACATTCTGAGTCCTTCCTACTCCATGTCCACCCTTTACAGGATGCCTACTTCTACCATTGACATACCACTCATAGTCAAGTGGATGAGTAATGACAGGTCCTGTACTTTCTGTAGAAGAGACAGGATCCGTGGGAGAGGATAGCACTTGAGGTACCTCTAGTACAGGTATCACAGATACACAATCCTCAGGAGATCTCCCAGCACACTGATTTGCAGCAGCTGCCAACCATTTGGCAGTAGTCAGGGTGATTTCCATCTGCTTATGAACATCAACCAACTCATCCCGTGTTCAAGAATAGCATTCACAGTGGGGCTGCATTTTGGCTGGTGCAATGGACTATGTTTTGAGATTAATTATAATTGTTAACAAACCCAAGAACAAAGTAAATTCATGATAAATTATTGTTTTAAGATTTCAAAGCAATTGCTGAAGAACTTTTGGAGATACAACATTTTGAACAAACAAACATTTACAACTTTCTTTCCATAGATACATTAATTTTCAAATTGTGTCTAGCTTCTCTTTATGAACACTAAGAATATGATTGGTAATGCTATTTCATAAGGAATAAGGACCCAATGCGTAATGATATTTACATGATTTGTACTACTGCAGATGCCAGGTCTATTATTAAAAAGTATTTTTGTAGAGCATTCTGAACTGTAAAAGACAATGGGTGATTATTTGACTGTGCATTAATGTGTAAACAAATTTGACTAAACAAGAAATACCTTGGACACTGACACAGGTGATTGAATATGGAACATTTTAGTGATTTCATGGAAGGAAGTGATGGAACATATATGTGGAGACACCACCATCATGTAATGCTATTGACAATCAATCTTGTTCTGCAACAAACTATCTTTAGCAATGATATAACATAGGCCTTTACAAATGTCCGCTTGTGTCTGTGTATGTGTGGATGGATATGTGTGTGTGTGTGTGTGTGTGTGTGTGTGTGTGCGTGCGAGTGTATACCTGTCCTTTTTTCCCCCTAAGGTAAGTCTTTCCGCTCCCGGGATTGGAATGACTCCTTACCCTCTCCCTTAAAACCCACATACTTTCGTCTTTCCCTCTCCTTCCCTCTTTCCTGATGAAGCAGCCATTGGTTGTGAAAGCTTGAATTTTGTGTGTGTGTTTGTGTTTGTTTGTGTGTCTATCAACATGCCAACGCTTTCATTTGGTAAGTTACATCATCTTTGTTATTAGATATATAATTTAATTGGATAGACAAAAAATCTACTCGTCAAGTGGTGGCAGGGACACAATATTAAAAAAAAAAAAAAAGGTTTTACTTATGCAAGCTTTTGGAGCCAATGGCTCCTTTTCCTGGTAGAAGGGTTGAAGGGAAAGGAAGAGAGGTGAAGGAAAAGGATTGGAGAGGCTTAGGAATAGAGGTAGAGTCCAGAAAAATCACCCAGAAGCCCAGGTCAGTGGAGACTTACTGAACCGGATGAGAAGGAAAGACTGATTGTTGGGGGTTGCACCAGATGAGATTTGAAAACCTGAGAGGTTAAAGGTGGAAGACAGGGTAATAAGCATGACAGAGATTACTGCTAAAGCATCATGCATGAGTTAAAATGAGTGAAAAGCTAAGTGCATTTTATGTAACAGAGGTGGGAATAAAATAGTGAAAAATAGACAGGTCAGAAAATGAAAGATGTAGAAAACTAAAACAAAGTGAAGAATGGAGTAGTTACAGTGAAGAAATGCTGAGACAGATGTAATTAACATAAATTATGGCCAGATGGGTGGAAAGAACCAAGGACACGTTCTAGCACTAGTTCCAACCTGAGGATTTCTGAGAAGCTGGTGTCTGGGAGAAGAATCCACATGCCGCATGTGGTGAAACAGGCACATAGGCCATGACTGTCATGTTGTAGAGCATGCACTGCACCAGGATATTGTGTGTTGCTGGTACACACTCTCTGCCTATGCCCATTCATCCTAACTGATGATTTGGTAGTCATGCTGATGCAAAAGGTCAAACAGTGTTTACATAACAGCTGGTATATGACGTGTATCATTTCACATGTGGCTCTCCCTTTGATAGTATATGTTTTGCCACTTACAGAGCTGGTGTAGTTGGTGGTAGGAGGGTACATAGGGCAAGTCTTTCAGTTGGGATGGTCGTGGGAAAAGGAGTCGTAAGGCAGGGAGATGGGTGTGCAGGAAACATAGGGTCTGCCATGGATATTGTAGAGATTGGGAGGGTGACAACAAGCTATTCTAAATATTGTGGGCAAAATCTCAGACAGAATACATCTCATTTCAGGCAATGATTTTAGGAAGTCATGTCCTTATCAAAGTAGCTGATTAATACATGCAAGACCGGGATAGTACTGAGTGACAAATAATGTGCATCAAAGTTGTCCTTTGGAGGGATGGTGGCCCAGAAATCTGTCTTTGAACTAGTTTGGTGTGGCAATTACATCCAGTGAAGGCAGAGGAGAGAATGGTTGTGTATTGCTGTAAAGAGTCTGCATCCAAACAAATCTATTTGCTACCTGTAGAGTTGACTGTATGTAGTTTGTGTGCTCTATGGTTTCACATCGAGCACATGTGCTTTCTTGTTGTATACCATTTGAGCAATAAAGCACTGTTACTCTGTACCATATCAAGTTGTATGTCACTTGGACCACATCCCACCATATGAACCCACGATGGTCACCTCATCGTGCTTTTAACGTGTAACACACAATTATGTAACCTCTGTGGCCTTCTGTGGCACTCATCAGTATTGAACTTCAGCTTATCACCCTCAAAGCAATGGCTTTGAGGAATGATGGCGCACTAAAAGCAACCTTGCATACCATGGCAGTTGCTGGAGGGAAGCTTTACCATGGATGCTATTGGGCATATGCACCACCCACAAAAATGACCTACATGGCTCACTCACTGAAGTGCTACAGGTGCTGTGGGTGGAAACCACTGAACTTCCCATTCTCGTCATCAGCAAAAAAGAAGAAAACATTGTATGGCTCAAGATACTGCCTCCACAACTTCACAGCACCCCTAAAGTTTTCATCCATAAGGCACTCACAAACTGCAACCTTGTCATTCTTCACATTGGTATGACTTGGCCACTTTACAACATCCTCATACAGGGCATGACAAGGTTCTAAAATGTAGTGCACATACATTTGAAATACAACTGAATGAAAGACTCAGCACAATGTCTGTCAACCAACTAAAACCAGCATGGATGCTTCAGGATGACCCACTCACTGATGAAACATCAACCTCCACCATCCAACACAGTGACTTGTCTAGACATACCATGACCGTTGACAACTTCATAGTATACCTTGACTTCAAAGACTTCTGACCCAAGGACATCAGTGTCAAACAGTGAAGGTCAACATCCTTAACATTATGTTGAAAATGGTTCCATTAGTCAGTATTTCACATGCCCCTAAGAACTGCCCAATGATGTGAACACAGCAGCCATCACATTGCAGCAGTCCCCCAACAGTTTCCTCATAATCACTGCCCTCAAAACATCACACTAATCTGCCCCACAATCGAGCACAAGAAAGACAACTCCCCAAAGGTGATGCTGTCAGTTCACTCCGACATCTGAAATTCCGAAACAGTCCAGGTACAGCTGGGCTTAGTGCCCACTCAAATTCCTGAAAGATTACCACCTTGACGCTGTGTAATGGGAGCCAGACCATTGCACCTCCGACACAACTAGCTCAGACACCAACCTGCTCAACACCGATGACACATTGCCCACCATCACATGGATGCTACCTTATCACACCATCATCAGTCCATGGTTACCATCTTCCTTCAGTGTTTCACGTTATGGTGGTCGTGGGGAGGGGGGGGGGGGGGCTAGTGGATAGTGGATCTATGGGACACCACATTGTGTAACCCTGCTGACAATCAATGTTGCTCCAAAATGGTTTCTTTGGTGTTGGCTTTGTACAGTTAGTGCTCTATAATTTTGTATCAAGCAGACGTGCTTTCTTGTTGGGTACCATTTGAGCAATAGAGCAATATTAATCCATACCATACTGTGATGAATGTCACCTGCATCATATTCCACCATACAGATCCACATGTAAAAGCAATGTAAGTTACCATGTTCATCTCATTTAAAATACCTGCATTTTATTAACGATAACAGCTATTGGCCAACAACTAGCAATTATGGTGTTAAAGTCAGAAACTTTTGAAATTAAAAAAAAGAAAAAGAATGTGAAAATTGTTCACAATTTCAAAACATTTGGTTAGGTAAATAATTTCTAGTTTCTAATTCTAAGGACTTGGCTGACTGTGACAAATTTCCTTTTCCTTTATTACTCATTATTCCATCATCTTTCAGCATTCTGAAAACTGAAATCAAATCCAGAGGACAGGAAGAAAGTATCTGTACATCCACTAGGGAGTCAGGATAAAATCTGTTTCATCTACTATTGATTTTCCAAGACTGAAGGTGATTACCTGAAGTTATAGTGAGAGACCTATAGCATTGTTAAAATGGACACTAGCAACAATGAAATGCTCTGACATTATTTTCAAATCCTAAAGACTTTTTCATCTGCCCTTATTTAAAAAATTGCATGTTGTCACAAGATGGACACAATTTGTTTCTCTAGTCACAGCTAGCAGATATATTGAACCCCACTGTTGGGCAGGTGACAGTAAGTCACAAATGGTGACCAAACTGTCACAGGACTTGAATGTATAGTTGTTCAAATGTCCTTCATGTGAAACAAATCTTTGTACAGAAAATTTTATTATCTAATTTTATTAAAATGATTGTTGGAAATGAAGACTGATGAAGCACCAAAGATAGACAGGGAAGTACAAGATAGGAGGCAGAAGATGATGCAGAAGAAATGCCAGTGGTACAGGGGAGATAGGACAATGTGCCATTAGAATCTAAGAATTGAAAGGATCTGTTAGTCAAAAAATAGGTAGTGAAAATATTAATGCCAAGAATTTGAAATTCATATTCTTCTGGACCCACTGTATGGTATATGTCTTTAAACGGCATTGTATAATTATAATTTATAGCTCCAAGTATGCTGTTAAGTTTGACAGCTTGTTTGACAACTGATTGATGGAGAAATGTGGGAAAAACGAAACGGATTGGGACAGGTAATAAATGAGAATATGCAGTTACAACAGTGTAGTATAAGAAAGGGATGCAGATTCTTCTGCACCAGTGGGTGCATTCAGCTATTTGAAGATTTTGTTGGAATAAATGTCACAATAGATTTTAAAATCATGAGGGGACAGTACTAAGGATATGCAGAGAAAAATTATAGATGATATGGAAAAAAATTGAAGATAAATTCAACATGGAGCACTAGGGAGAACAGGAAAGGATTAGTAGTGGTACAGGTTACCCTCCACCACGCACTGCACGATGGCTTGTGAAGTATCTATGCAGATGTAGATGTAGAATGAAATTAAAAGTTTGAGGGAATACACACAAAGTAAGTTTAAGGATTTGATACTAAGGTTTTCTTGAGGCTTACGTACATTGTTGAACAAACTGGATACTGAAACCAAAGAGGAAGTTAGCCACTTAGAGAAGGAAATTATGATAAGAGATAGTGACTTGAAAGACAACTTAAAGAGTCAAGTGAATGAGGGGAAAACAAACTTTTACTGAAATAGCTAATGACTGTTTAGAAAGGAAATATCATCATGAAAAGGAGTTAAAGGAAGTTACGCAGAAAAGAGGGGCAGAAATACGACAGATTAGAAGAAATTGAGAAGACAGAAGGGATGCAACATCAACTTTTGCTATAGATAATAAAGTGGAGGGAATACCTTTGTTGAAGCAGTAAATGCAACAAGAATGGTATCAAGTAATGCAATGGGTCATTGCCCTATTACACAGACATTTAAACTAATAGAGAATTTACATCCTGTAACATTTGTTAGGACTCTTATGAGGGTTTTATTTAGCAGATGATGAGAAAAATGCAACATTGATTTTATTAGGGGTCTACTGGAAGTAGATGCTGTATCATGAGGTTATGAAACTAATGAGAAGTGTCACTATTTTGAGTACATTCAAAATTTATTTTTTTGAGAATACTGATCAAGAGAAAGACATAGAAATGTTGATAAGTTTAGGAGGAAACCTGCTTATAGGAGGGGTGATAGATTATTCAAACAATACTTTGAAGAGGTATTAAATAGGTTGTAATACCTAGATAGTTCCTTAGGTCATGAATAATGGAAATTGTGAACAGAAAAGTACTCTTGACTATTGAAGAAAAGCATCTAATACTGAAAGCTGTAGATGTTAAGAGCTTTGTGAGCTGGATAGAAATGGTGGTCAATTATGACACTAAGAATAACATAAATCTCATGGAACCAGATGTGATAAGAATCCAAAATGTAACAGAAATGAGGAGTGCAATGAAAGTGGGATTGTGATGTACCACCCCTTTATTTAGACACTTACAGAAAGATATCCAGCTGCCTCCAACACCACCCATCAACAACTCTAATTGAAATTAATTGGGTCACCAGCTTCAGTATAAAGTGAGACAAATGTAATGTTCTAAATCTAAGTTGTCAGGACCCTCTGACTGTTTTGAAGACCCTCCATTTGTTGATAGGACTGGCAAATAGAGCACAGCTACCAACACCAGAAGACTGGCAACAGTAAATAAAATTAGATGAAAACCTTTTCTGTTCACTTATATCTACCATACACAAAGATTACAACACATGCTGGAAATACAGAGAGAACACAAAATACCTGTAAACACTTAGTAAAAGACTAACTATTAAGAAGGACATTCTAATATAAATTAAATGTGAAGCTCCTTTATTTATCTCTGATAATTTCTTTCTTCATACCTACATTCAGTTTGAAACATGATGCTTAGCTAACCTCAGTAGCTGCTTAAAAACTCTGAGCCTTTTCTGGAAGTTAGTTACAACATCATCAAAAATTAAATTTCCTCCAGTCTTCTACCAGAAAGAATTCCTTTTTCCCACACATAAGTTAACTATTTTTCCCTTTATCTGTCAACCATAAACTGCAAAAATTGCATCTATCTGCTTTCCACAACTCCAAGGAGAGCTCCCAACTTATTCTTGCCATTTTCTCATTCATTCTCTATCACCTCTTGCTGCAGACTGCACTTTCCACCCACACTTGCAGCCATGCACACCAGGCTAACACCAACTGTCAACTTTCCTTCCATGTTCCTGCACCCAGACACCCTTTCTCCTTTTTACTCTTTTGATTGATTGTCTCATAAAAAATCCATGAAACTAGCCTCCCATTGGAAACTTGTCTCCAATGTTGCCACCCAATGAAGAGACAGCTATTCACAGGTGAATTTCCAGTAGTGCCATCATCCAAAAACCACAGACATGACTTTACAAAAGGAAAACAACAGTTTGTAGCTAAGAACCTACATCTGTCTAGCATTCACAGATAACCTTGTACTACCTGGAGCCACTACAGTTTCATAACTACCCCAGGAAACACACAGACTTAGCACACACTACAGTGGATAGGTTTACTTTGCTATTTCTGGTGACCCTAAGACTCTTGCACCTGAGGTAAGCCTTCCTTCTGACTTCACCATGTCACTAAACAATAGTTAGGGAGATTTTATTCTTTCTGTGGCCAAAGTGTGGTCGCTGGCCACAGCAGGTTTCTACCATTGGCATTTAACCCAAGAATTATACGTACTGACTTAAACCTTCCAACTAAGTTCTGCCTAAATGAACCATCACAGGATGACTTAATTTAACTTAGATTTGGTATGATTAATAAGATTGTAGTATAAGAGGAAAGGAAAAGGTAGAAAATGACTCTGTTCAAAATGATAGGGACCTAATCCAACAGTTTTTGGTTGAGCTGCTGAAGGAAGAAATAATACTGAAAAGGGTAATTTTGTGAAAGCTGAAACTGATGTTGATGCACATGTAGTGGTAGAAGAATCATGCAATGAAGATAGTATTGAGGATAATTGTGCTATTAATAGTAGTGAATAGGATCTGGAAATAGATTATGGATACATAAAGTAAGAGAGAATAATATACAAAGGGACAAAAAATTCAAGTAACTCAATGGTTAGCAACCAGCATTAGGTATAATGAGAAAGGAGTAATGAGCATTCAGGAATGATATGAATAAGAACATGAGATCAGAATGTTTACTGTAAGAAAGAATGCAGATTTAGAGAAAACAGATAAGGGTTGAGTAAAATCTCCTGAGAAAGCAAATTTTGAGGCAAAATTGAACAAATAAGATAAAAACTGGGAGAAAGAAATTTATGCAATGAGTAAGTTAGAAGATGAGGAATCACCAGACAGTGAGAACAGAAGTGATGTGAATGCTATTATGGTACATCTGTTTACTGAAGATGCTTCATTGGAAAAAGAAGAAGTCACCAAAGACTAAGGTAGGGTACCGTATTAAAAACTTCGATTATTATACAAACAGATGGAGACAGAGCACATGCATTGACTGAAGTTGAAAGTGAAATTCTGCTGTTTTGGAAACATTTTTTGGACATATTATTTTAAATGGTTGCAATGTTAGTACTGGAATTGGGTTGGAAGGTGTTAGTGGCACACTGAGAAAATTTAGAAGAAGCAAAAATTTACTTACCTTTTGTTCATTGGAACATGAACTTTTAGTGGCTCTTAACATTTGGACTGTGTTGGAAATTGATTTTTTAAATGAATATTTAGTGAAAGCATTTTGGAAGAAAGGGAATTTGGGGAAGAACAATATGCTGACCACTAAAGGGCAAGGATAGAATCTTGTGGAAAACTTGTAGTGATGATTTAGTGTCACAAAATGTGTGTTTTACAAAAGAATATGGGGATCTAATATTTGAATGCAATAGAGGTGCATTTCAGGAGGGACTAAGAAATGATGGAATATCTAACTGGATGAGATTATAGAGAGACCATCTTAAACAGAAAATACTGCAGAAAATCATTAGCAAGAGCTCAAGAATCTGTTATCAGACATTGCAAATAAACTAGTTATAGTGAAAGCTCTGAGTGTTAGTTGAAAGTTTAACCACATAAACCTTTTCTGATGAAGCTGTATCCCAATACCTAAACAAAAATGGATACTATGGAGAAGGAATTTTAGAAGATAGTATGTTGGGGTAAAATAGAAAATACAGTTAGTCCATAAAATAATTTGTTAATTATTGTGAGAAAGAAGGAGGAACATGTTTTGTTTTTGATGCCCATACTTTGAATTATGTAACTGAATGAGAGGCAGTTTGTCCTGAAAATATAAAAGAAATAACGCATAAGTTCTTGGGAGTAAAGTACATGAAAGCCGAACCTAATTAGTGGATATTGGTAGGTTGTTCTAGACAGAGAGAGTAGATTCCTTTTAATGCTAAATGTTACTAGTACTGAATGGTCCCATTTGAGCTTAAAATTTCTGAGTCTATTTTCATTATAGTGGAAAAGTAAGTATCAGGGCAGTACTTGTGTAATAAAATAATTACACATGTAGATGCATCAAAAGGAACATTCTCTCAAAAAAATTCAGCATATTACAGGGTTAACAACACAGAACAATGCTGTCTGATGTTTTCTCTGCTCACTCACACCTTTGATGTGATTTTTGTGAGCTTTTTATTATTTCCTTATATTGAATAAGATGGTAAATCAATTTGCACAAGTCTCATAGCCAATTTATGTCTATATCAGGCTGTTCCACATCTCCCATAGGGCTAGGTAACCACAAGCATCTGTCAACTTATCTGCTGGCCGGCACAGGTAGTATAGGCTAACTATAATGTGGCCCTATTGCACATGTTCTGCTCCTGTGTTAGCTACTTAGCTACCCCTCCCTAACTGTGGGAGCTTGGCCAAGGTAGTACAGTTGTGTAGGGAACACCATGTTGATTGCCTGCCTGCCTTCTCATCAGCTGTATGCCCACCCTTGCGCACAGCTGTCCACAGGAGAGCACTTGAGCTGGAACAAACTGCTCTAGATATTGTAACATCTGAAGCAATATCATGATGTTTCCATTATTATTATTATTATTATTTTCTTAAAGGTACCTTATTTACTTTCCATGCCAGGAGTGTAAATTCTTTATATGCATTACCAATGTACTAATGAACTATGCTGAGCACATTAATACTTTGGTGTGCAAAACTTAAGAACAAAAGTAACTTTTGAATGATGAGTCACCGCCAAGAACGTAGCTTGATGAAACTTGTACAATATAAAGTACTGCTACAATATAGTACAGAAGGCAAATGAAAGAAATATGCAATGAGAAATGACACTTTTATTCAAAGACAATAATCACACTTAAGTCACCACAATTCATGATGGGCCATGGGCATAATACAGTATAGGAAATGGTTCTTAATACGGTATTTGATCACCACAGATGGCAATGTATGCTCCACAACATGCTACCATGCTGGTCACAATGCTGGTAAGGAGTTCTTGTGGTAGGATGTCCTTTCCCTCCACCAACATGGTTGACAACTGTTGAATGGTCATTAACACATGTGGAAATGCCCCAGTGTGTCTCCCCAATGCATCCCACACATGCTTGATGAACTTCAAGCCAGGGGAATGGGGGGGCCAGTCCATTCACTGAATAGTCTCTCTTACAACAGCTCCTTCACTTCCACTGTTTGATGCTGTTGCATATTGCCATCCATAAAACTGAAGTCAAGACTGAGTCCACCTCTGAAAAGATGTACATGGGGATGGAGTACAATGTTACAATAACACTGACGGGTAAGTGTATTGTGTTCAAAGAATTGGAGGTCAGTGCACGCATAAAACAGTATGCCTCCCCAAACCATAATACCTGGACCACCAAAATGATAATGTTCGACTGAGTTGGACATATCCTCATATGGTAAGAGATAGGTACATGAGATTCACTCAGGAACACTGTTGAATATGACAGTTTTTGTGGTCCAGCTGTTTTGGTGTGGAGAGGCATAATGTTGCAAGGGCATACTAGCATTCAAATCTATGAACACTGACCAACATAATTATGAAACTGTCTTCCTTCCCCATGCATGTCTTGCAGGAGTGCAGCTCTGACTTCATTTATAGGGTGACAATGTATGACTGAATCACACAGCACAAGTAGTGGAGCTCTTGGAATGAAACAGCAAATGGACTGGCCTGCTTATTCCTCTGACTTAAATTGCATCGAACATGTGTGAGATGTGTTGGGGAAATGTATTACAGGACAACCTCGTGCACAAACAACTATCCATAAATTGTCAACTGTACTGAAGGAGGAATGCAATATCCTACCACAAGAACTCCATAAAAACCTTGTGACCAGCATGAGAACATGCGGCAGTGTGTGCATTGCTGTCTGTGGTGGTCAAACACTCTATCTAGATGGCTCTGAGCACTATGGGACTTAACATCTGAGGTCATCAGTCCCCTAGAACTTAGAACTACTTAAACCTAACTAACCTAAGGAGATCACACATCTCCATGCCCGAGACAGGATTCGAACCTGCGACCATAGCAGTCGAGTGGTTCCGGACTGAAGCGCCTAGAACCGCTAGGCCACCATGGCTGGCACTCTATGTAGAACCAACCCTTTTGTAATGTCCAGGGGGTCATCATAAATCATAGTGACTTCAGAATAGTTATTGTCTTAGAAAAAAAGTGTCATTTTTATTTGTCTTATTATGTATTTTTTTTCACTCACCATCTATATTATAGTGTAACAATTCTTCTTATGTATGGTTGAAGTTTCATTGCGTTATGTTAATTGTCAGTGACACTTCAAGCAAAAGTTACTTTCATCTTTAAGTTTTGCACACCAGTGTATATCTAATTGTGAAATCAGTTTACTTGTGCCATTAACTTGTTACATTGATACCTGTTACAGCTTCAACATCCAAGATCACAGCCAAATTCTGACTCCAAACCTCTGAACGTAATTGATATTGTCCATTATAGAAGTTAGCAGCTACACTATATTCTTTCTTTAATTGACCCTATTACCATGTCTGTAATGTGCATATTAAAGGTAGCAACAGTGTACTAAGACAGTGACTGCAGCAGTCCTGAAGCAATCCAGTTCCATCCACCACTTTGTGCCACAGTAGTTGCTCTGTTCAGAAAACCAGGAGGACTGATTTGAGAATATTTTCCTTCACAAACGACTTATCATTTGGCATTCCCCCCCCCCCCTCCTCCTTTTTTCCCTTGCACACTTTAAACAATGTCTGCTTTTGCTGCTATTTGCGACTTGCAATGTACAGGAATCTTTCACTTCAACTTGGTGCCTCCGAGCAGCCGCAACTATTTTTGTTACATCCCATATCGTACTCATATAGTTATCATGCCTCTGGGAGCTCCATCAGCTTGGCACCCCAAATGTTTCCTTGCATCTCTTGGGCTTTAACCTGGTCCTGAAACCCAGTAACAAACTTATCCCAATAGGATATACTTGTCAAAAATCTGAGATTGTCTGACCATCTATGTCAGATTATAAAAATAAAAGCTTGTGTAAAAAAAGAATCAAAACTGCATGTATATAAAAGAGTCTACTCTCCATCAGTGCCGACCGGAGTGGCCGAGCGGTTCTAGGCGCTACAGTCTGGAACCGTGCGACCACTACGGTCGCAGGTTCGAACCCTGCCTCAGACATGGATGTGTGTGATGTCCTTAGGTTAGTTAGGTTCAAGTAGTTCTAAGTTCTAGGGGACTGATGACCTCAGATGTTAAGTCCCATAGTGCTCAGAGCCATTAGAACCATCTCCATCAGCTTTGCAAGAGTTTTCCTTAAAGTTAGCACATGAAAGTTGGGAAGGAGTATACATAGAAACTAAAGTGAATAGCAAATTCTCCAATTTTATGTCTGAGTTTAAATTAAAATTTGAAGAAACAGTCCCCAAAGTATTAATTCCCATTGGAACACCCACCAACAATACATGGATTACTAAAGAAATTAGAAAAAAAGTGCTCAAACTCGTAAATACCTAAACTCCATTAAAAAGGACAATAGTGATCCATGTTTTGCACTACTACAAAAACTACAAAAGGCTCTACAGGAAAGTACTCAACACCACAAAAAAATCAGCCCATGATAAGTTCATAAATTTAGCCAATAATAAAAGTAAAGCTACATGGGCTGTAGTGAAACAAGAAACAGGAACTGTGAAGCAAAGAGGTACAAATACACAAATCAGGAACAAGGAAAACTTAGAAAGTAGCCCAAAAGAATTAGCAAATTATGTGAATACCTACTTTAGCAGCATTGCAATGAACTTACAGAAAATTTTTCCAAAAGGTGCTAATCAACCAATACAGAAGCATATAGCAAACTCAATGGTATTGCTTCCACCTACTGAGGAGGAGGTATACAATATTGTAAGGTAATTAAAGAACAAAAACTCGGCAGGTTTAGATGAAATACCAATGTGTGTGCTGAAAAAATGCATAAACGGTATCAAAGCTCCACTAACAGAAATCGTAAATGAATCCTTCAAAACTGGTTGCTTCACTGACTATCTGTAGCATGCCAAAATTTTACCAGTTCACAAGAAAGGTGATGTAGAAAACATTGAGAACTACAGACCAATAGCCCTATTGTCTTGCTTTTCCAAAGTGATAGAAACAATAGTGAAAAACAGGATTTTGACCTATCTAAGTAAATTCAGCCTCCTCTGCAATGACCAGCATGGTATCAGACCTGGTAGAGGTACAGAATCTGCAATAGCACAACTTACAAAAACAATTTTCGAAGCACTAGATGAGAACAGCTATGTAACTGGCCTTTTCCTAGACCTGTGTAAGGCATTTGATACAGTTGACCACCAGAAGCTGTCACATAAATTAGAGGCACTAGGAATAAGGGGAGTGGTTCTCAAATGGTTTCATTCATATCTAGAAGACAGAGTACAGTCAGTAGAGATCACACATCTCGAGTGGATCAAAGTACATTGAGAAACATATATCTGATCCACAATATATCAGTATTGGGGTCCCTCAAGGAAGTGTACTAGACTCTGTATTATTTCTGGTGTATATAAATGATTTCCCACAACATATCAGCCATGGAGAGAAGATATTGTTTGCGAATGATGGCAACATAGTAATCACCAGTAAGACACCAGCACAAATGTTGGAAAATTCTACTGAAGTGCTGAGGGATGTTCACAAATGGTCTCAGGAAAACAAAGTAACTCTCAACGTAAAGGAAACAAAATATGCTTTAGAATGAATAGAAAACAGAGTCCCTTAAATTTAAAACTAGATAACATCTCCATAGAGGATGTACCTACAACAAAATTCTTAGGGTTGCACATTGACAGCCAAATGAAGTAGAATGAACATGCTATGAAACTCTCGAAAAAGATATCCACAACATGTTATGCACTTAGAGTCCTTGTATCTGCATGCAGCAGTGAATGTTTGAGAATTGTATACTTTAGTTAAGTTCATTCAGTAATCAGTTATGGTATTATTTTCTGGGGAAACAGTGCTCAGAATTTACAAACGGTATTTAAAATGCAAAAGAGAGCAGTAAGAATTATAACAAAAAGCAGTAAACGGCCACTGCAGAGAACTTTTCAAAATGTTAGAAATTCTAACTGTTCCTTGTGAATTTATATTCCAAACCATAGTGTACATCAAGAAAAATATAGAAAATTATAGCACAAATAGCAGTTTTCATAACTATAGTACAAGAACAAGTCACTGTCTTCATCTAGACAGGAAGAATAAATGTAAGACTCAAAATAGCTTCTTGTATGAAGGTGTAAAACTGTATAATAAACTGCTGCAGAAAATGAAAGAAGCAGATAACATGTACCGCTTTAAGAAAAATCTTAAATTGTTTTTGCAGGAACACTACTTTTACACTATAAGTGAATTCCTTAGACAAAATGATTGTAAATAGCTTTTATTTCACAATATTTTGATAAGGAGCAAAAGTGATTGTAAATAACTTATATGTCACAATGTTTAACTACATGTAACAACAAACTGTATAAATATATGAATGTCTGCAACTGACAACATCCATACATTTTTAAAATGTCCATGGATGGCTAAATAAATAAATAAAAAAGGCTCTCATTTTAGTGATAGTGCTGACCTACACTTTTCAGAGAATGTCTCCAGATCAGTACCTTCACAAATATATTTTAGTCAGGCATAGGTATGACTGATTCATGAAGCCACCTATTATTAGTAGAAATATGGTAGCAGCTGTACTGTAAACTATCCTTCTAACAAACTGCAGTCTCAGAAAATTTACTTACTGCAACACATACTACAAAATTAAATTCAGAACAAAAAATATGGGCAACTGAACACAACCAACTGATCTGAGAGAAATTGTAGGGGGGGAAGCAGCAGCCAGAGCCCATGACTCACCTGTTACTGAAGGATCCAATGCTGGCAGGTCACCAATTGAAACTGGATGAGAACAGCAGTGTGAAGCATAGATGGTGTGACTGTCCACACTAGCTGATGTCATCTCTGAGGTGACACCAACTTCCGCTGACCTCCACCAATCGGTCATACCCTCACAGCTTGAATCATCATCACTGCTCAATTCATTAGCATTTGGGACCACACCAATGACTGGCCTGGTAAAGCCGAGGTCACAATGATAGAGGCAGCTCATCCAGACTAAGAAAAATTTTTTAAAAAATCTTTCAGGAATGTTATATAGATCAATGATAATTGATTATGTTCTACATATAAAAAAAAAGATCATTGTTTCAGTTGAGATTTTTTATTCCCCTGAACTAATAGCAAATCTGCCCCCATATGCAAGTGATGTGTATGGCCTATAGTGAGTTTGGGGAACATTCATGAGTTTCCTGCTGATCACCAATGAGTCAAATATTATTAAAAGAAATATGGTGGCAGCTGTATGTGTTGTGAGCTCTCTCTTGTAATGGCATGTGGCAATCTAGGGTACATAGATGGTCATTTCTGCCAAATGTTCTGCAAACTCAGAGAGGTGATCTTAACACAGTACTGGGTCAGAAAAGGCAAAATATTACTAGTACGTAGTATGCACGTGTGTTGGCATTCAAAGGTTACTCTTTTTCATAATATGCTGGCCACTAGAAATTTGGATCCTCCTATGTATTCAGAGAAGCTAATATCCATTATTTATCACCAAATGACTGAGTTAGCTACAGGCAGCTCACCATGCAGTCATTTTGTATCAGAGTTGCTGGCATTGCTCAGTGCTATTAATGTTATGCAAATGAATCATCAACAGAATGAACAGAGTAAAGCAACTACAGGTGCTAGTATGTCCCACAAATGAAATGAAGACCAAGGAAGAAAGAAAGAAAGAAAGCAAGGAAGATTAAGATTTAATGTATTTTTGACATTGAGGTCATTAGAGACAGAACACAAATTGGATTTACTAGGCAAGAAGTTATCAGTGAGAAAACAATGGAAAATTCTTCCTGCAGTAGAATGTGTGATGCTTTTGAAACTTCCACAAGGGTTAAAACTGTGAGCTGGACTGGGACTCCAACACAGAACCTTGCCTTTTCTGTACAATGGTCTTACTGACTGAGCCATTCAGATGCTTTTCAGAAAGTACCCTCACAGCTTTGAGTCCACTAACATCTCATTTTACTGAAGATGTGTACAGCAAAAGCGTGATATGCTGCAAACAATATAGCATGGATTCAGATATAATGCAGTGCAAAAATCCTGTTACAGTCTACATGTTGTGTTTCTGTGGTATCATTGACCTATGAAACCATCAAGCTCTGAGAACAAGACCTGAAAGAGTTAAGGGTAACTTAACCTCAGATTTGTCTAATTATCATTATATCAGGACAGTTATTGCTCAGGAACCTAAATAAATATCTAACAGTTAGCACCACAATGCAGCCAACAAAGTGGCTACATAAAAATGCTTGACAATAATTGAAATGAGAACAAGTATAATGAGCACTGTGCATTATTTGTGCAGAGTCTTGATATCTGTTTGTTTGTTATGATGTTGTGGAAATGAAAATTATTATGTATGAAACATAAATAAGGAAGTTATTGATTATGTGAAGAATAGTGTTACAATAACAAGTTTAGCATGTTATTGTTGGTTAAGGATCAATCAGGGAATGGAGTAAGAAGTTTTGTACCCTCAGTTGACAGTGGTGTGGGATATGACAGAAAAAGGAAGAACCATTGAAAATGCAGTGAACTTGATGACTGTCTTTACAGGTGGTTTTTAATAAAACAAAGGTAAAGTGTGCCTGAGCTTTCACTTGCATTTACGTAGCAATAAAGACTCAATTGCTTCTGAGAGACGAGTTTTGAGCAGCTTGAATGTAAATATTGGTAGCTGATACTGTGAAAAAATAAGTAACACTAACTGAGAAGTAATGATTTCCAGAACCTCAACACTTTCTCTCCCATCCACTTCGCTTGATCCTTCTAAGCACAATGAGCCACCTTCCTCAAAGTTGACTTCCAACTTGAGGATGGCTATGTTTGTACATCTGTCCACATCAAACCAACCAATCAATGACAATATCTCCATTTCAACAGCTACCAAGAAGTACCTTCCATCCCTTCCACACAGCCTAGACACTAGTAGTCATTGTTTCTGAAGTGACAAGCAGTTGCTGTCCAAATATATTGAGGGTCTCACTGAGGCCTTCACAGACTAAAATACCCTTCCTATGTTATCCAGTAACAAATCTGCCATGCATTGTCTCCTCAGTCGCTTACCATCACTCACATATCCACTGCATGACCAAATGGAGCCCCCTGCCACCTCCCCCATGTGACTCAGTACAACCCACAAATGGAGCCACTGAATGATGATGTCTGTTAAGGTTTCAACTACCTCTTGTTGTGCTCTGAAATGATAAATATTCTCCCTACTATCTTTCTCACTCGCCCCACAGTGGTAATTCGCCACCCACACAACTTACATAATATCCTCATTCATCCCCGTTCCACCCCTGATCCCAGTCCCTTGCCCCATGACTCGTATATTTCTGCAATAGTCCTCAATGCAAGACCTGTCCCTCACATTCCACTGCTATTATGTACTCCAGTCCGGTCACAGGCATTTCTTAATCCATCAAATACTGTGCCACCCATAAAATCAGTCTTGGGATCTACCAGCCTCACTGCAACCACTGTGCCACTTCTATATGGGCACAAACACAAACAAACTCTCTGTCCACATGAATGCTGACTTCAAACTGTACACAAGAGACAGCAGAACCCCCCTGTTGCTGAGCTTACCACCCAACCAGACATGTCCAGTTACAAGAAATATTTCACAGCCTGTGCTATCTGCATTCTTCCCACCAACACCAGATTTTTTGAATTATGCAGGTGCAGTCTCCCCCTGAAAGCTACATAAGTACTTAATCCCCGTAACTGACTTGGTCTCAACCTTCACTAATCCTTGTACTCCACCAGCCTACTCGCTTCCCTGCTCCCACCCCAGCTATCCACATGCTTTTTGTCACACCACTGCACTGCATAGTATTTCCCTCTTCTTGGCTTCTCCCCTGTGCCCTCTCCCCTCCCCCTAGTGCACAGTCTCTTGATGCTACACTGAGCAGTCCACTCCCCTACCTGCACCGCCTCCATGCATGCTCCCACTGGCAGTACATTTTCCCCCACTCTAACTCGTATTATCCCTCACCATCCCTGCATCAGGCCTTTTCTGTACCCCTACTATATATCCTGCAAAGACTGCTGCTTGCCGCAGATGCAGTTGCACTCGGTCATTAGTGCCCAGTGACTACAGTGGTTGTGTGTGTTGTGTGTGTTTCATTGAGTCTGCATCTCATAAAGGACTTAGTCACTCAGTCCCTCCTCTGTGAGGTGAGTAGCAGTTTACTCTTTTCACACTATTGTCATTCCATCCAAGATTTTCCATTGTTTGATTAAAACATAATCAGAGTTGTATGGCATTTACATTTGAGAATCCAAATATTCTGAAAAATTGCAGAAAGAGTGTCTGTCTCAGTAGCTGATTGGTCCACATGGCTGATTGCCATGCACAGGATCCGAGTTCAGTTTCCAGAACTGCCTTAAGAGGAAAATTGAGGAGATAATTGACTGATTAGTAGCAGTTCCAAGGCCAAGAAACCTGGCAATAAGTGGGAGAGTGGTGTGCTGACAACATGACTATCCAAACTACATCTGATGATACCACTGGTGGAGGATGATATGATGGTCACAAAGAAGAAGGAGCAGCTAATGACATTCTTTTACTTCACTTTTGTCCGCCCCCAGTAGCTGAGTGGTCAGCAAGACAAACTGTCAATCCTAAGAGCCTGGGTTCAATTCCCGGCTGAGTCAGAGATCTTCTCCACTCAGGGACTGGGTGTTGTGTTGTCCTAATCATCATCATTTCATCCCCATCGATGCGCAAGTCACCGAAGTGGCATCAAATCGAAAGACTTGCACCAGCAGTCTACCCGATGGGAGGCCCTTGTCACACAACATAATAATACTTAACTTTTGAACATCTACAAAATTTAAATTTCTGCTTTATGTCCACCAGTAAACTGTAAGCCTGAGCACTCATAGATAGTATCAATGTGTGTGTGTGTGTGTGTGTGTGTTGATAGCATGTGTTTTCTGTTTCTGAAGGAGGGTTTTCTTGCTTGAAAGCTGAAAGTTTAGCAGTCTTTTCATTGTCTCAGTCTGTGATGTGGGGAGCAGTAATCTGTCCTTTTCATATTGTTGTTAGTATGCTGTAATAGAGTTTTCCACCAAATATAATATTCCATTTTCAACCCCAAATAAAAATACATAGACTATATGGAAATTGTTTTTACTACTACTTTGGTGCTCATCAGTTACACAATTCATTCTCAATTCACCCTTGTTAATAAACACAGATACGAGTATGTGGTAGATGTATTGGCCCAAACAGTAAGAATACCAACAGCCCTGAAGAGGCTACTACAAGATGTTTGGTTATCAATTGTTGTGTACCAGCCTTAAGGGTACACAACAAATACTACCACCTCACAGGCACTCACTGGACACATCTCTGTTCTTAGTAGCAGAGTCCAGGTGGCAGTCACAATTGTTGACCATTTTTGGCGTCCATGTCATATCATGTCATACTTGTCACCCAATAGTGTGGACAGCTGCCCTAGAGAGTGCTGTCAACCATGGACTACACAGATTATGCCTTGTACTGGCAGAGATGGGAATTCTCCTACTATCAGGTACAAAACATTGTGCACTGGGACACTCAAATAGTTAAAGACCCAGCAGTTAGCCTGTTCAGTACCTGCAGCCAGCTCAGTACAGTGCTCTGAAGACCATCATCCAACTTAGGAGTCACTATTTATGGAGTAATAGGACAACCAAGAGTGTCGGTAATATTACTATCAATTACAGTGAGAGTATCCTAGATGACCAAGAGTCAGAAAAGTTGTTTGGATTTCATTGTATTATGTATAAGACACAAAGTGTCATCCATCAAACATTACCAAAGGAAACATACTCTTATTAAATGCCATTAGTTATTTCATACTGTGTTGCCACATATCTGTTCTAGCACTGTCTCATCAATGCAAGTGTTTACTACATAATTATCTGATGAAACCGCCATCTTTAATGAACCTTAACAATTTTCTGCTACTCTCCAACAATAGTCATGCAAGTTAGTTCAGAACCACAATTCATTGCTGAACACAATGTGATGCCATTCATCAACAGCCCATGCTTCCCAGTCATGATACCGCTCAAAATATAACTGTTTGTGTTGTGGTGTTAACAGCAGCCTCACACACAACGATAATTTCTTAATCTGGCTGCCGCTAATCTTCAACCAATGGTGTGAGATGATGGAGAACATTGCAGGAAGTCCATTACTTGTTCTCAAATGGGAGGTACAGATTTGAATGTGTTATGATGTGTTTGATGCACAATACGGTGAGCCTTCCTTGTGGTGATCTGATTTATTTGACCTGAATCTTGACAATGAATATATCTGCTCCTGCATTTCCATGCATTCCAACATCAGGCCACTGTCACATTCTAATAGTCTACAAATCTGAATATTGTGGTATTTGACCAGCTGGCAAAATGGTGCCCAACAATCAGGCCCCTTTAAAACTCTGTCAGGTACTAATAACAATGTCTCACATGAGTATGTGGTATCTCCATATCCTACATAATAATCACTTGATATCTCACACTGTTCACACCCCTTGTATACCTTACTAGGCCTATAACAGTACCAAACACAAACAACATTGATGCACTCTGGTGGCCATTCTACCTGTCACAGAGAATTGCAACTTAAATAACTTACATAACTGCCAATGGTGTGTATATATATATATGAAGTTCACTGACATTTGACGTAGCTTCTGGGTGCTTCACTTTTTTTGTCTAATAGTGTATTTACTGTAAACCATTTGTAAACCTGCCCTGTTACTCTCCTGGCTGACACTGGTACGGATCAGTATACTGATGTTGACAGTAGACAATGCAGTGTTTGAAGAGTCCTCCTATGTCCCAGATAAATCATTTACATAGACCATGAGCACAAGCAGACCAATTATTGAACCTTGTTATACAATATTTAATTTTGTTCATTCTTATTCCAATCATGTCGTTTGTTTGTTTGTCCACCCCTCGTAACTGAGTGTTCAGCATGACAGAATTTTAATCCTAAGGGCCCGGGTTCCATTCCCAGCTGGCTCGGAGACTTTCTCCGCTCAGGGACTGGGTGTTGTGTTGTCCTAATCCTCATCATTTCATCCCCATCGATGTGCAAGTTGCCGAAGTGGTGTCAAATTGAAAGACTTGCACCCAGCGAACAGTCTACCTGATGGGAGGCCCTAGTCACTCATTTATTTTTATTTGTTAATGTGACTTGTTTTCAGGTGAACCCATACATGAGAGGGGAAAGTCTTTAATATCATACCATTTTAAGTTCTCAACTAGGACTTTATGATCTTGGGAAGATCAAAGGAAATGCCAACTATGTAATAGTTCTCCTTTACTTCATCCAGAATCGAGTTTGCAATCTAGTCACAGCAACTGGAGACAGTGATCATGCATGTGGGAGTTGTGCTCAGGTGAATGTGTGCATGTAACCTATTTTGGAAGAACACATTTTGGTCAAAAGCTTAAATGTATAACAGTCTTTTTGTTGCATCTGTCTGTGACTCAGTGTCTTCTCCGTATGGTAAACAGCAATCTATCCTTTCCATAAAATTGTTGTTAACCCATCATGGATTTTCCATTGTCCATTGTTTGATTTCTCTGTAGAGGAGGATTTGTGGAAGATGAACTGAGGTTCTGATAAATTTTTATTCTCAACGAGGTTGTTGGATATTTATTTGTAAGCTACTTTCTTCAGAATTTTTGAGAATATGGGAAGGAAGGAGGAGGGTGTCTAATTAGATACAATTTGTCAGTTTTGACTTTAATATAAGCCACCACCACTGCTCTGCTTCCCACTTGGGCATGATAATCAACCAGCTTTCTATTCACATGAATGGCCAGTGACAAACTATGACCAAAAGATAGCTGAACCACACAGTTGCTGAATATGCTTCCCATCACAATGTGCTTCACTTCAGTGATTGCTTCACAGCATGCCATCTGGATCTCTCCTACCAGTACTAGCTTTTCTGCATTGTACAGGTGGGAAATATTCCTGCAATATACCCTACATTCCCATAATCCCCCTGGCCTCAACCTTTGCTAGTCCCTGTCCTTTACCCACATATCCCCTTTCCTACCCCCACTCTTTCATTACACAACCTTCTATCCCAACAACACACCTAGCAGTCCTTTTCTCCTCTTCTCCTGACTGCACCTAGGAGCCCTACCGTCTCCTCATCATGTTCCTTCATGTTCCCACAAGCAACACTACACACCCTGTTATCCCTCTCTCCCCACAACAGCCTCCTCCTTACTCCCACAACCCATGGATTGCTTCTGTCATCAGGCATAGTCACTCACAGCTCAGCCTCAGTGGGTGGAGACAGTGGTCATATGTGTTGAGTTGTGGTTGTGTGAATGTGTGTGTGTGTTTTCTGATTTAGAAGAAGGCCATTTGACCAAAAGCTTAAATGTTCTGCAGTCTTTTTGTTGTGTCTGTCTGCAATTCAAAATTTCCTCTATATGATAATTAGCATTCTATCATTTTCACAGTTTTGTATTTACTGCATACTTCAATATTTCGGGACATACTTTTGACTCATCAACTGATTATGAAGTTAAATCACAGAGGATGCTAACAAGTCAGTACAAGATTTTAGTACCACTGAAATATCATAATAGCCACAATAATAACTGATTTTCATTGCTGTAATGATTTTTGTGATCTCTCTAACAGATGAGTTGGTAAAACTGATATCTAGTGGTGGAATACGAAATGCCTGTCTAATTGATCTGCTTGTGATGGCCCTTTATTTGTCCCTGTGTTTTGAGCTACTGTAGATAATGTTTTGAATTTAATTTCACCTATATTTCTGCTAATGGCTTCATGAGCTGAATATTAAGTGCCTTACTGCATTCATTTAGCTCCTAATGGATGATTGCCAACAAATTGTTAATATATTGTTCAGCAGGTGAGGAAATATTTGGAATTTGTTATATCTTTTTGTAAGAAACTTTCTGCCTAAAAACCTGTCCTTTTTGTAACAGATTCCAAAATTTAAAAGTGACACCGAAAGAGACATGCTGGTATTCTAGGTATGACCCATAACCACTGGGGATATTGCTCACCATGTCTTAGGCATTCAATAGGCCACATGGGTATCTGTAGTGGTGCCAAATGCTGAAAACCTGAGGTAACACAGATGTTGCCTCAGTATAGGTTTAGCAAACAAAGAGCTGATGACGCTATGAGTCCTCTGCAATTATAAACTTTGGACATGCTACAGTCAGATTAAAACATGGTGGTGAACAACTTCTGTTGTAGAGAACAGGTTTCTCAGTCTTACTGTTTGGATTGTGAACATGGACCAAACATCTGTAAGGAATAAACAAGTGAATTAAGTGCACTTACCACTTCAACAGATTGAAGGAAATTGAGAATGGCTTCAAACAGTATGAGATTTCAGTACCATGGAAATATCATAAAATGACAATTGGAGCCTTTTATCACCCACCAGACTCATCTCCTGATACAACCAAAACTTTGAGAAAAACTCATTTCACTCATATGTAAGTTTCTGAGTCATACTGTAATCATTCGTGTAGACCTTAAACATCCAACAATTAAGTGGTAAAATTACAGTTTTGTTAGTGGTGGATGTGATAAGACATTCTGTGGAACTTTACTAAATGCCTTCTCTGAAAACTACCTAGAACAGATACTTAGGAACCCCACTCATGATGGAAATATATTGGACCTAATGGCAAAAAGTACACCTGACCTCTTTGAGAAGGTCTGCATTGAAACTGGTATCAGTGACCATGAGACAATCCTATGACTATATTATCAATGTCACTGTTGGAATCGGCCAACTCATACAAATTCCTGGGTGTAACGCTTCGTAGGGATATGACATGGAATGATGACATAAGTTCAGTTGTGGGTAAAGCAGGTGACAGACTTCAGTTTATTGTTAGAATACTGCAGAAGTGCAATCAGTCTACAAAACAGATCGCTTACAAATCACTCATGCGACCCATCCTAGAATATTGCTCAAGTGTGGGACTTACAGCAGATAGGACTAACAGGGGATATTGAACGTGTACAGATAAGGGCAGCAAAAATGGTCACAGGTTTGTTTAATCCTTGGGAGAGTGTCATAGAGGTACTGAAGGAACTGAAATGCAAGAATCTTGAAGACAGATGTAAACTGTCCTGAGAAAGTCTATTAAGAAAATGTCAAGAACCAGCTTTAAATGATTACTCTAGGGATATACTACACCTGTCTATATATCACTCACACAGGGACCATGAGGACAAGATTGAAGTAATTACTGCATGCACAGTGACATTCAGGCAATCATTCTTCCCATGCTCTATATGTGAATGGAATAGGAAGAAACCCTAAGAACTGCTACAATGGGACGTACCATCTGCCATGCACCTGACAGTGCATTGCAGAGTATAGATGTAGATGTACATGTATAACGTATCTGTAATCTCAAGATGATACTGTAGCACCATCACTCAATTCACACAGTTTTCATTTTTAGAGAAGACTGTGACTTAGTTGTCTTCAACACTTTGTATAATATACTATATGAATGCAATATCAGCAATAAAACATAAATTTAATCCAAAACAACCTTGTTAGACATAAATTGTAAGTAAAATTAATGGACAAAATTTAAAATCTTTCTACATAAAATTATGTGTGGTGGGTTATCTCCATTGCTTTTCAATATTAATGAATGATAATCACAATCAGTCATCTCATACAAATATCTGGTAGTAACAGTTGGTAGGGATGTGAAATGGAATAATCAAATAGTGGAAGATGCAGGACAGGATAATGACAGTATTATGAAAGGGATAGTTGCAACTCATCATACAGTTTAGATGCTGAGTCACAGATAAGCACAACAAAAAAACTGTCAAACAAGTAAATGCTTTCATCAGAGTTAGACAACATATACACACACACTCACACAAATGCAGCTCACAAAGACATGGCCACTGTCTCTGACTGCTGAGGCCAGTCTCACTTGGTAGCCAGAGACTGTGGTCATGTGTGTTTGAGTGGCATTTGTGTGAGTGTGTGTGTTGTATATTGTTTGACAGTCATTTTGATTAGCTTAAACGGATTGATCACATAGACCTGGTTGTAATGAAAGCAGATGGCATACTTCAATCATTGGTAAGAACACTGAGAGAGTGTATCTGCCAGGAAGTTACATATCAGAACACACTCTGCTGCAGAGTGAAAATCTCATTCTGGAAACATTCCACAGGCTGTGGCTAAGCCATGTCTCCGCAATATCCTTTCTTTCAGGCGTGCTAGTTCTGCAAGTTTCGCAGGAGAGCTTCTGTAAAGTTTGGAAGGTAGGAGACGAGATACTGGCAGAAGTAAAGCTGTGAGTATTGGGTGTGAGTCGTGCTTCGAGAGCTCAGATGGTAGAGCACTTGCCCGCGAAAGGCAAAGGTCCCGAGTTCGAGTCTCGGTCGGGCACACAGTTCTAATCTGCCAGGAAGTTTCATCTTTAATGATGCTCATGATGGAGAAACAACTATCAATGTTTGCAAAGGGAGACTAAAAACAAATGAGGGCTAAATACAAGAAAAAATATTCAGTTCCATAATGTTGTTGTTATAATACCCAGCCACAAGACTATTTAGTGCAGCTCTCCATGCTTACCTGTCCAGTGCAAGATTTTTCATCTTTTCGCAATTACTGATTTGAAACTGCTAACTCTATTTAAGTTTTAGTCTCCCTCTTCAACTCCTACCTCCTCTTACTTCTTTCCATTATCAACTTGATTATTCCTTGATGTCTCAGAATGTATTCTATCAACAGATCTCTTTATTTACTTAACCTGTGCCATAAATTTCTTTTCTTGCTAGTTCAGTTTAGTCCCTCCTCATTAGTTATTCAGTCTGCCCATCTAATCTTCAGCAGTCTTCCACAGCACCATATTTCAAAAGCCTTCTTGCCTCAGCTGTATATTGGTCATGTTTCACTTCTGTACAGATCTATGCTTAACACCTATTTTAATAAATTTCTCTGTTTCAGAAATGCTGTTCTTGTTATTGCCAGTCTCCATTTTACAACCTCTCTACTTTAGTGACCCTATAGTTCCTTTATGTTAGGATGTTGTAGGACTTATATTTCAGAGAAACAGCTTTTTCTGTAACATTTTGTGCTAGTAAAAGTATGGTATGTGGTTTAGAACTAAGACATATTATTGTTGCTTTATGCAGAATCTGCGAGACAGCAAGATCCTGGATTATTTATTTTCACTGCCAGATAATCCAGAAGAATCGGACATTGAAGCTGATGATGATGATCTAGAGCAAGTTTTTTCATCTCATGATTATTTGTCTACTCCAAGCACACCATTAGAAACATGGACACACAATTATAAGGAACAGATTGTCAACAACGATGTGCAACTAGATTCGTTGATAGATGGAAACATCAGTGTTGCGAGTGAAAGTGGAGTGAATTTTGAGCAAGATGATGAAACTGGTGAATTTACAGATTCTCACTGGGATGATGATGTAACTGACTTTGAAGAACTAAATTTACCCTCAGTGCTTGACCCAAAACCAACAGTAAACTTCGCTTTGGCAGACAATGAACTTGTGTATTTTGAAAAATTATTTGATGATTTGATGATACAACACATCTGCTTTCAGACAAATTTGTATTGCAAACAGAAGAATAGTGCACAGTGGAGGGAACTCACAGTTCAGGAACTAAAAGCTTTTCTGGGTATTATCATAGTAATGGGAATTCATCAATTACCTGAAGCAGCCAGTTACTGGAGCTCAGACCCATATCTAAATGTAAATGCAGTATCAAATATTATGACACTTGCTCACTATAAGAAAATAATAGAGAACCTTCACTGCAATGATAATTTGTTTCAACTGGCAACAAACGATCCTGGTTATGACAAGTTGTACAAAATCAGACCACTTATCTCAGCCCAAAACAAAAACTGTTTGAAAGTATATCACCCTTCTACTTCACTTGCAGTTGATGAGTCAATGGTTGCATTCAAATGAAGAACAAGCCTAAAACAGTACATGCCCATGAAACCTGTAAAAAGGGATTACAAAATTTGGTGCCTTGCTGATGCAAATAAACACAGGTTTTATTTCAAATTTTGATGTCTACACAGGTAAATCTGCTGCCAGTAGAGGGGAATTCAAAGATTGCCAAATATGTGAAAGAGTAGTGCTGAAACTCTGTAAACCATTTTTAATTCCAATAGAACTGTGGTTTTTGATAATTTCTTTTCAACATTTAGGCTAATGAAGGAACTGAGAAAATGGGGGCTTTATAGCTGTGGTACCATCAGAGGAAACAGAAAAGGCCTACCTCCATTTTTGGCAAATAAATTACCAAGTCTAAACTGTGGAGAGTTTACATTTGCTGTCAAATCTGGTGTGGCTGCAGTTAAGTGGCAAGATAGCAAAGCAATCTGTCTCCTTTCCACTGCACATAATCCTAAAGATGTTGTATTCATCAAAAGAAAATTGAATGATGGATCCACAATCAGCATTTCATGTCCTGAAGTAGTACATGTTTATATTAGTACTATGGGTGGAGTAGATCGTTTTGACCAGCTACAAGAAAGGTATATGGCTGGCAGGTGATCAGTAAAATAGTGGCACCGACTATTTTATTTTTTTGTTGACTTAGCCACTGTCAACTCTTATGTACTATTTTGACTGTCAAGACGAAATGCAAACCAGCTGTCATTTTGAATGAGACTAGCAAGGCAGTTGATAAATGGATTTTCATCAAGAATGAAGAAGGGCCCATCACCTGCTTTCTGTTCTAGCAAAAAAGGTGTCACTGCAGTGCCACAGGAAGTATGGCTTGTGAATGTCGGGTCTCACATTCCCAAGGAGCAAAAGACCAGGAGGCGGTGTAGGTTTTGCAGCACAAAAGACACTGAAAAAGAAACAAAATATGTTTGTTCATACTGTAATGTGCCACTTTGTATTTTACCTTGCTTTCCAAAATTTCATGCAATGTAAGTAATATTCACTAAGTAGCAAAATGTATTTTTTGTTGGAAATAATAAAGTATACCACATGTTTGCATATTGGCAAAAATAAGTTACATTTAATTTCCAATATATTAATGTTAAATACTGGTGCAAATAAGCCTTGTTCATAAATTTTACACTAATTTGTTGTAATTTCATTATTCAAAGGCATATTTGTAATTCTGACCAAAACAAGACTCTGTAACAGCTGAGGTACCTTAATAAATACTAAAAAATGAGTAAAAACCACGAAAGGGTTAACCTGTCTTCTAAGAAAAAGTGTAGGGTCAGTATTACCTTGTGAGCTCTGGAACACAAACTGACATTCCCCAAGGTTGACCTCCACTAATTTTTTTCATTCTTTCATAAATAAGTGACGCAATCATGACTTATTAAACTGATGACACAGTAACATCCATATCTGTCAACACCTGCCTTCTTTCGAATAGGATTGATTACACTCTTCTTGAAGACTGAAGGCATTTTGTCTGTCTGATATAACTTCCATGTCTGGTGGAATAGTTTTGTCATTACTGGCTCTTCTGAAGATGTCAATAATTCTGAGGGGATGCTATCTACTCCAGGGGCCTCATTTTAACTTAAGTCTGTCAATGTCCTGGCAAATTCTTCTCATAGTATTATATCTCATACCCTCTTTTCATTTCCCTTTCTGTAATGTAGTCTTCAAGTCAATTTCTCTTGTGTTGTCTTTTATATTCTCTTTACACCTTTCAGTTTTCCCTTTTTTTTCTGTTTTCTCTTTTTGTTGATTAAATTCAATATCTCACGTGTTATCTAAGGATTGTTGCTGTGTTTTGTCTTTTTGCATATTTTATCCCACACTGACTTCAATATTTCATCTCTTAAGGCATTCCATTTGTCTTCCATTGTAGTCCTTTCCCATTTCAGTCAGTTTTGCATAATTATCCCTTTAAAACTTTCAGCAGATTCTGCTGCATTCAAGCTATACAGGCACTGTCTCATTAATTTCCCTCCTTTCTGCAATTTCCTCAGATTTAATCTGGAGTTCATAACAAATATATGGTGGTCAAAGTCCACATCTGTCCACATAAATATTTTTCAGTCTTAAATATGATTTTAAAATCTCAGTTTTATTGTTATATATTCTATCTGGAAGCATTGTTTCACCAAGTATTTTCCGCATATACAACCCTCTTTCATTGCAATTAAACCAAGTATTAGGAAAGATTAAATTATGTTCTGTACAAAATTCTACCAGGTGATATGATGTCTCAGGTTTTCTGGTCACTGTTGATTAATGGTGTGCTTCCAGGTGTTTTGTCAAGTTGTTGTTTCCATTTTATGCGTAATAAACCTAGAAGCTCACCATTAATTCTACGAGGTGGTTTCCCCTTTCACCTCTTTCCCTCAATCAGTGTTCTCCAACTATTATTCTTTGTTTTCGTTTTACTACTACTGAATTCTAATCTCTCATCAGAATTAAATTTTTGTCTTCTTTAACATCTGTTAAACTTCTTTCATCTCATCATATATTCTTTCAATCTCTTCTTAATCTGTAGAGTTATCAGGCATAGATACATGTACTAGTGTGATGAGTATTGGCTTCATGTTGCGTTATATCAATACAAATATGAAAAAAAAAAGATTTAAAGTATATTACAATTGCATTATTATAATGTTCTGCTTGTACAAATTTGGGCTCTTCGGACTTCCCTCTCTTACATTTCAATTGTAGATGCTGCCAGCCAACTTGAAGCACACCAGTAGATGTCAAATAAATGAAGAAAATCCTTCTTACTTGGTTCCACTTCAATTCAATAAAAAATACTTAATATTGTTGTTAAGTCTTCTATTATTTATACACATGTATAATACATAACACTTGTAATACTTCATACTTTAATCTATATGTCTTCACCATCCTTCTACATACAAGAGAGTGAGAAACAAAATCATGTATAAAGAAAAATGAATGATTTTTTTTTCTGCACCTTACTGCGCATTCATAATTAATGTCTTTGCCCATGCTTATGGTTGATCGGTATTTCATTTTTTGTTTTTAGTAAATTTTAACTTTACAATATCCTGGGGGTCTTTCATCATGTACCTACACTGCCACCACACTGTACACTGACATGGTATGGAGATGTACAGTGTTTTTTGCTTGTACATGTTTACATTTACTGATAGGGGTCAATGCCCTTTATTTATCAGCTTCTCCTTTATTTAATGGAATGGATATGCCAGCTTATCCTATGTATGTTAAAGTTCTACACGAACATGTACATAATATGATATTCTATTACATATTTAAATTTAGTGTACTGACAATAATTTTGAGTTTGCTTTGGCCTCACTGCCGGGGTTTGTGCTTGCACACTGGCAGGTTTGGTGGCTAAACCCTAGTCGCTAACAGTCAACATGTTAGCTGCTACCATCGCACGTGTGTGCACTCATTTTATTAGTGTTGATTTCACATCGAGTGTCACACTTGCACCTGAATCTCACATACTGACAGATTGCCGTGACATTTGTCTTCATTCTGGGTTCAATGGGTGTGTGTTTATTGTTCAAAAATCTGATGCTGTGGCATAAGATCTCCATTTTTATGGCCCGGGTGTCATTATTACCTGTCATGCTAAAATTTTCAGCAGAAAGAACCCTGGCCAACAGCATCTGTTGATAAGGTAAGTACTGGCTCGAACAACTATAGTTCACTTATTAATGTATCAGGCATTTGACCCATGATACTCAGAAATTATTTCGTTGCACACGTATGTTAATGTCACCACACTTGTCCATCCACTTGCTGAAAGACACATATAGCCATCCAAAACATTGTATAAATTGCTTGTCTTTGAAGTTCATTCTTTCACATAGAGTCTGGTTTCCAATGAAAATTCATAGAAGTATTGAGTTACAAAAATATACACAACATGATAGCTTATACCTATGGCTGACATTACATCCATCACATAACATAAATTTCTTAAGCTTTAAAATGTCATAAAATTTTTGTTAACTGTGTTCTGTTACTACATTTCATTTTTTAGTTTTAACTTATCTTTGTTCACATCACATATACAAATTGATTACATAACACATTATTATGATACAATACAAGCATATGAGACATTTATACTTCATTTTATAGATAGGCTTTTATCACTTATGGGAGATCATTGGAAATAGGACTAAAACATTACACATTGCTGGCCTATCCACACTTGGTGCAGTCTCCTTCATTTGGGAGGGAAGACTGGTTCAAGGATTTATGAGGAAATGTGAGGAAATGTTACTCATACAGTCATGGACTAGCTGCCAAGGAACTTTTATTTTGTGGAAATGATGTGTATTGACTAATCATTCACATAGTATCATGCTGTTTCTTCATGTGCTAGTACTGTTTACTTCAATTCACATGTAGCAATGTGAAATATTAAGTTTTAACCATCATAGACTTATCTTTCTCGAGTACCTGGAAATGTCATTATTTATGCTTTCATGTGATGCAATAAAAATTAATTAAATTTTGTAAAATCACATGCTTAAATTTTTATGTGTACTCTGCAGCAAATAGGTGCTGATAAATGTAACAGAGATATATTGCGACAATGCATATTTTTATTTTTCATTGTCTTATGACCTTTGTATAAATATCCTTATAACAAAATTGTTTACTTGAGGTGGTTCCCATTTCTTTATTTGGTACCTGTTACTCTCGACATAATTCTCTTCTTCTACACTGTGGCAATGCACTGGTCGCTGAAAGAAAAAGACTTAAAACTAACTTAAAACTAATTGCATTATGTAGCTCGGTGGCCACTGACACATTTGGTCATTACATCCATCCACAGATATTTCCATACTTTGTTTAAATTCATAGGCATTCATTTATTCTGTTACCATTTATGATTATTTATCCTGCAAAGAAAATTATTTGACATTTCTTATGATTATTTATCCTGCAAAGAAAATTATTTGACATTTCTTATGGTATTTTGTCATTTCTCCTTAGCTTACACATCTCGTATAATTTTTCATAATGCTTCCTTTTGCTTGTAAATATGTTGTATATAGCTTAGTATCTAATTAAATCTTTGTGTACATATATCAATAGGTTCCTGAGTTCTTTCATAATAGATGTGATTGCTTAGTATTTCCATTTACTTTGTGTTTAAGTTAAGTACTTGTACATATTGCATTCCTATTTGGTTGCGCCTTCTGGCAGACTGTTGTTCATGCACACAGATCAATGCCTCCTCTCCTACTACTGACATCAGTGCATATTGTTGAATGCAGACAGCTGAGCCATAAGCTAATTTTGTTTATACTTTTGCTTTGCATGAAGCTGTGTGTTACTTCTCATTGCTGCTATTTTTATGCCTACATGAACAAAATGAAGAATTACTTATGCCTGTACACATTACCTTATCTTAAAATACTCTCCAGAAGAAAAATTAGACTTAGAGTTATGTATGCTATGCACAATTATCTTGTGATAGAAAGAAAAAATGCTACCTAGCCTCATTATTTGATAAAAGCTTTTATACCTTTGTGAGGGTGGAGACCCTTGCCTCTCCCAGTTTTCTCATGGGCTAATCTGTACGTCCCAGGGTATGATATTTTGGAAATTATATATGGCCCTGAATCGAGTAATTGCCACTTTTTATTCAGTTTGCCAAATTTTGTTGATTTAGGGTGCATCCTTACGAGGATTCATTGCCCTTCAAAAAATTGTGAACACGTTTCAGTTTCTTATTATATATCTTCATTCTATATTTGGCACTGTTTTCTAGTGTAATCATGGCTTGTTTGATTTTGTCCTGTAGTGCCTTTTCTGTAGTGGAAACCTTTGGTATGGGTGACTTCCACTCATTCGATTGTTTTGTCTGGAACATCAATTCATGAGGTGTGAAACCTGTTGAAGAATGTGGAAGCTTATTGACAACTTACATGAAGTGAGTTATGTATTCTACCTATCAGGTGTGTTTGTGAGGGATATATGTCCTAATAAACCAGTTAAATTCTTTAAAGACTAGTTCTACTGGGCTTGCTTTTGGGTGAAACAAGCTTACTAATATGTGCTTTATGCCTTGTGAGGTCATAAATTGTTTCCACTTTCGCCCAATGAGATATGAAGTGTTATCAGTTAGTAGTACCTTTGGTTTACCTACTGTTCTCAAATAGTCTACCTCAATTCTTTTTCTGATATTTGTGGCTGTTGCATTTTTAATGGAATACATTTTGATATGTTTCGAGAAAATATCGTGTAGTGCTACTACGAACCTTACTCCTCCTTTGCTTCTTCGATATGGACCAGCTTTGTCCAGGGATACTATATCTAGAGGGTTTTTTGTGAGTATTGGGTGTAGCTTGATATATTTTGACACATTGCACTGTTTTGATTTTTGACATATTGCACACTTTCTTAATACCTGTATGTAAGACTCGTCTTCTCAAGTTTGGAAAATAACAAAGTGTTGCAATTTTTTCAGTACATCTGTCTACTCCGTAATGTCCCTATACTTCATGTGTGTGTCTTATAAATTTGTTGATGTAATCTTCAGGAATACACACACACCACAGATCAGATTTTTCATGTTTCCTATGAAACAAAATACACTTGTACATCTAATACCATTTACTTACCTTTCCACCTTCATCCTGCTTAAGGTTTTGCATGACTTTACTCCATCTGTGATCTTGCTGTTGTATAATTTTCATTTGCTTATAAAACTTACGGTAATCAGACTGTTGCATTGTACCTTGCATTAATAACATTTTGATTTCTGCATCCTGCTCTGTTAATTCAACAAATTCCTTTAAACCTTGTGGTAATCTGGACAAGGCATCTACAACAACATTTTTATTTCCTTTAATATAAATGATCTCAAAACTGAATTCTTGTAAATATACACATCACCTAGCTAATTTATGGTGCAATAGTTTCATGTTAAAAGAAATAACAGTGACTGATGGTCACAGTAAACTCTGGTATTCTTGCCCCCAAAAAAATATTCAAACTTTTTAAATGCCCATATTACAGCTAAACCTTCCAATTCTGATGCAGAGTAAGATCTTTCTGCTTCTCATCATGTACGACTAGCAAAACTGATGACCTTGGGTACTTCTTTACCTTCTTCTTCTCGCATCTGGAACAAGCATGACCCCAGGCCCTGAGAGCTCATTAGCCTGGGGCTTAACTATGACCGGCTGATGTTTTCCGACAGTGTAGTGTGATTTAATTCATTACCTGGAGTAATTTCAGTTAGCTGCACAGTGTAGGTACTTCGGCAATTTGTGTCGCTGGCTCCTGTGCCATTGTTTTGCTGGCCATAGGTCACTTGCGGTACAGTGTAAGGCATGGCATTGTTGCTGCACGATGGCCACTGCTGCGGCTGACTGTTTCTGTTCATGTTCAGCATAGGGCCTTGTGATGGTGGATTGTAATTCGCTTGTGCAATGAAATTACTCCTGTTGTTTTGAAAATTTCTTTTAAATCATTTGTTTTTTCTGTTTCTGTTACTGTACTCATTACCCCTGGGTGTGTAATTTTGCTATTGTGTGTACCATCCTTGGTGTGTGTTTAGATCACATTTTACTGACTGATTTACATAATTATATTGTTGTTGTGCCTGATTCTCTGTTGCTCTATTGGGTACAGGTCTTTCCTCATAGCTTAAGTTGATAGAATCAAGCAGTGACAAAAAATATTCAGTGTTGTGCTCTGGCATTGTGACTAATTTTTATCTAAAGTGCAATAGTAAATGACTTTTCAAAATTTTTAACACGTCTGTCTATGATATTGGGTTTGTCCAGTAGTGTGTCTTGTTCAGGTATTTTTCAATGGATTGAAAACCTTGCATCCAAGTCTTTCTTGCACTGCCTCAGACCAGTATTTGTCAAAGAAAGCTCGTTCAAATTGGATATAAGTGGTGCAACATCTAGCCACTTCAGCTGCCCATAAAAGAATGTCATCTTGTGTTCATCCCACAACAAATCTGATTTTCTGTGCTTCCGTCCAGTTGCGTGGAAATACATGACAAACAGCACTGATAAATACTGCTGCATTCGTTCTTTTACCTTCAGTAGTGAATATAGGAAACTGTCAATGTCTCAGCAAACCTTTGTCTGCAAAAATAGTTGATAAGCATGTGGCATTTTTGGTCATATTTATGTGGTTTTTGTAGCTACCTGTAATTCTGGTTGGCAATTGCTCAGCTATTGGAGTTGTGGGTATGTTTATATTTTGCACTCAACAACTGTCACTGGTACCTGCTGTGGGACTTGTGACAATTTGTGGATCAATACCAACAGGTTATGGTTTGTTCACTGAAGCCTGTGTATTATTTACATGCATATTTTGAGATGCGGTAAATTTTCTTCTAATAGATTGCAGATCCTATCTTTTGCTGCTTGTAAGTTCGTGTTTACTTTGTTCACTATTTCATTTTCTTTTTTTCTGAATAGCCTTTTCTACTACATCTGTGTATAACTTAAATCTGTTACCAACTTCTCTGCAATGGTACTACCCTTACCTAACTTACCTGCTTCAGTTTGACTAATGACATCAGTTACATTTTCACTGATCTTTTCTCTCTCCATCTTAGCACATGCTGAGTCAACTTCTAATGTTGCTACCCTTAAAGTATGCTCTTCTACAGCTAGAGGTACACCTTCATAGTCTTTATTTAGCTTGTTGATGACAGTGGCTTCCTTTTCTTCTGTCAAAACCAACTGGTTTTGTGTGGCTTCAGTATTTGTGTTTGCATCTGTGATTTTCTTTATCTTTTGCTCTACTAGATCATTATGGCCATTAAAAGAATCTACCTTCTGTTTTAACTCCGTAATGTTACTGTTAACTGCAGAAAGTGCTTCATGCTTTACTTGTTTTTCTGTATCATTCAATTTTTTGTCGATTTCAGTGCAAACATTTTTGGCTAAGTCATCATATATCTGTGAGACCATGTGTTGCAGGTCCTTGAATACTTGTTTTTGTTCTTGTTTCATGGTATTTATATCTTGTGTGATGGACCTTGGATAGTGTGTCAAATTATCAATTTTGGTATTCATATCTTGTTTCATATAACTGAAATTGGTGTTCGTATTGTGTTTCATATCATCAAATTTCATGTTTATGTTAGCTAATAACTGCCGTAGCTGTGCTTTAGGTGCAGTACTGTGGTTGCTTTCAACTGTACTTTCCAATTTAATGCTTGTGTTGTGACCAATTGGTGTTTGTAATGTTTTGTCAAGATTCATACTGGAATCGCTCTCCAATGTTTCATTCATGAGTGGTATGTCACTTTGGGATATGTGTGACATTGTCTTGTCAATTATAAACATTGTGTCATCAAGGTTATTCTGCTGTGGAGCATCGCTATCATTTGTCACACCTGTGACACTCATCTCTGACCCACTTAAAATTTCTGCAGTAGGCACACATGTGCCTGAACTTCAATTGTTCAGTCACGCAATTCTATGCCATCTTGGCTGATTGCATTCTCACTATTGCTTCCAACAATTGACATATATTTTTCTGCCATGTTGTATGAATATGAAAAAATAAAATTTTCACGTGCTAAGTATTACACTTGATAATTGTAATTTACATTATGTCAAAGCCTGTTTAATGTCTGTTATGATGTGCAAATTATTGTATTGCAATTTCTTTATGTTTTACAGACAATGTGTATCACACTGAAAAATTCCTGTAAATTTTTCACAATAAAATTCAAGGAAGGGAATAATGAGGAAAAGCTTTCTATCTACATCAAAACAGATGCTACAAAGTGTAACCATGCAAGCAATTTTTGCAGCCATCCTACCTTCACTGCACCACACAAAACAGCTTATTATGGAAAATTTTACGTGATGTGTGTCCAATTCTTATTCCTTTCCAAAAATTTCTCCTCAGTTTTTGCGTTTTGCTTTACTTGCTCCTCATTGTGATTCATGCAAACAGAAAATACCGACAATTAATTTTTATGACTCATAACAATGTCATAAAAATTTCTTAGTATAAAATAGTTAGCAAACCCTTCCCACAACTGGTGCCTTGAAGTTGTGGCACTCAGGTTGCCAGTTGTGTTATAATAATAAATAATAATAATAATAATAATAATACATATCAATGGAAAGCAATTAATTTTAAAGAAAATCCAACTGGATTATTAGAAATGTTCTGCTTGTACGAATTTAGGCTCTTTGGACTTCCTCTCTTACATTTCAATTGTAGATGCTGGCAGCTGACTTCAAGGACACCAGTGCATGTCAAATAAATGAAGAAAATCCTCCTTACTTGGTTCCACTTCACTTCAATAATAAATACTTAATTCTGTTGTTAAGTCTTCTATTATTTATAAACACACATAATACATAACACTCGTAATACTTCATGCTTTAATCTATATGTCTTCACCATTCTTCTACATCCAAGAGAGTGAGAAACAAAATTATGTATGAAGAAAAATGAATGATGGTTTTTTTTTCTTCATTTGTCTGCACCTTACTGCACATTCATAATTAATTTCTTTGCCCATGCTTATGGTCGATCGGTGTTTCATTTTTTTGTTTTTAGTAAATTTTAACTTTATGATATCCTGGGGGTCTTTCACGATGTACCTACACAATGTCTATGTTGGCTATGATAATGTGTTCCCTATGCTGCTCATAGCAGCTTACTGGCATTACCATTTTCCTCTTCATTATTACCCCTATTTCTGCATTACAACTATCTGGGTTTGTATTTATAACCCTATACTTACCAGACCAAAAGCCTTGTTCTTCCTGCCACTGCACTTCAGTCATTCCCATGGTATCTAACTATCCCTTTCCCTTTTTAAATTCTCGAGCCTAGCTATCTGATTAACGGATCTAACATAACATGCTTCTATCTGTAAAATGCCACTTTTATTCTTCTCGTTGAATGGAAAGTGGTGGGGGTTTGGAGGGGTGAGGGTTTGGAGGGCTGGGGGTTTGGAGGGGTGGGGGTTTGGTGGGAGGGGGGAGGGGAGGGGAGGAACTGTTGGAATATTTTACTCAAGAGGATGCTGTCAACACTACAATATTTAGTAGAGCTGCATATCCTCAGGGAAAGTAAGGGCTGTAGTTTCCCCTTTCTTTCAGCTGTTCACAGTAACAACATAGTAAAGCCATGTTGGCTTCAATTTCCATACAGTAGTGATCTCAAACATGAAAGCAGTGGTCTCAAAAGGATGTCACTGTAGAGTGAACTGGCTGATGTACAGCCACCTAGTTAAGTTTAAACATAGAGGCAGTGTCCTGGAGTGGATGGATCATATATGAGTACATATATGCATACATACCCATGTATCTGCAAATATACTCTACCACTGAAGTATTAATAGAAAGATACCAACACTCATGTATTCAAGATAAAGATGGGTGACAATGCAAAGATTAAATCCTGCTTACTAGGAAATAACCTTTTCCATTGTGAGAGTAGATGCATGATGAAAAACTAAAGAGAACCAGAAAAGGTTAAGGAAAGAGTTTCAGAACACTATTTATTATCCTCATTAGCCACAAAAGTTTGGAAATCAATCAGACAGATGCTATATTGGGCATTCAACACTTTTCCTCATTTAATAAATTATGGGAATCTTTCAATTTCTCCATCTGACAGGAAGGATTATGGTTAATTATTTCTGCAAGATAACATATGATAACAATGAGTCCACATTTGTAGTAGAGAAACACACTGCAGAGAGAGGATTCAGTTTTAGTTCAAATAAATCAAGAGGAATGTAACTGACCCTTCTCAACATAGGATTTTGGTAATGTCTTAAGGAAAGAAATTTATGTTAACATTAAATATAAATTTAATTCTTAGCAACCCTTTCCTAAAAGTATTTGTCTTGGAGTGTAGTATTGTATGGAAGCGAAACAAGGATAATATCCAATACACACATGAGGAGAACAGCACCTTTGAAATGTGGTGTTATAGAAGAAAGCTGAAGATTGATCACATAGCCACTTGATGAGGTACTGGTACTGAATACATTTAGGGCAAAACAAGCTTGATAGCATTACTTAATTAAAAGAAGGAGAAGGCTGAAAGTATACATTCAGGGTTACAAAGGAATACATAAATTGTTGATAAATCAAAATGTGGGGGTAAAGGGAGACCAAGTATTAATATAGTAAAAAGATTCAAATGGACCTAAACATACACCACACACACATGCAAACAGAGTGTGTGTGTGAGAGAGAGAGTGGGGGGAGGCAGTGAAGAGTGACTAGTGTCATTTCCTCAAACTATGGCCTGACTGGAATATTTTAAATTGAGGATAATTCATATTTTTGTATTCTTATACACTGAACTAATGTGGGTTTATGAGAGTAGTTATGAGTTGAGATGGTCTTAAAAGTGTGTAAAATGTTGAAAAATCATTCTCAGAGGCAGCTATCCACTTCGGTGCAGGTGCTGGACCTAGACCTTATTTCATAAGTGTCTGTTGTCCACATAATATACTGAACGCATCATTTTGCAGGAGATGGTTCAAGCTGAGCCACAGATCAGATATATATATATATATATATATATATATATATATATATATATATATAGTCTAGTATGGACTGAAAGAAAACTTTGAAAAATTGTAGTTGATGGGAACTGTCTGCTTCTCAGAGCCTCCTACTGAGGTACTCTAACACTAGGAGGATCGGAATTAATGAACTACCTTCAAGGACCAGTATCAATGATTTTTACCAGTGAAGTTTTTCTTCTTTGTTTTCAGTTTTCCTTCTCAAGTTACTTCAGTAAGATGTCATCATAGGTCAGTAGTGCATTATGCTTATTGTATACATGTGTTAGGCTTAAAAAACCTTGATTGTAGATACACAGAGGAGAGCTGAAAAGAAACATCATGTGGATACCTTTTTCTCCTTTTGTCGCACTGTAAAGGGTCCAGGCATTGATTCCAACAAGATCTAGGATGCTGAAAAACACATGCATATGCCATCTGCAGCAGCCAAAACTGACAGTGTACAGATAAGACAACTGGTCAAGAATATCAACTCCAAACTTAGTGGAATTGTAGAAGTTCACCGTTTCAGGGAGTTTCTTCTGTGTTTGTTCATCCACAGCAACTGACTGGTGCATTGGGCTCAAGAGAAGAACATTTTTCTTGGTCTTCCCCTGACAGTATATAACTGTTGTGTCACCAGATTTCTATAAAATAACATCGTACAAAGATCTGGCAGTAGACTTTCATGATGGAGGATCTTATCTTCGAGTTTTCTTTAGTGTACCCACCATGCTTGTGTTCTCCCACTTCAGTTGCTTTGCAAGATGCCTGGCTGTGAAGAAATTGTCACATGTTATATTTCTTCTTTTCAAAGTGTAAGGTTGCATAAGACATGTACCACCATGCTCTGTACAAGGTATGTTAGTGGGTCTTTCACTTTGTTTACCCAGCTAAGGAAATGCATTCATGATATATTTACTACTGGCATCTGCTGCAAGCCAAAACTGCAAACCTAATTCATCTGGTTTAGTACTCACGTATTTAAAATAGCAGCACCAAGCTTTGCATGAATAGAGCTGCTCATCTACAGTTATAAATGCACCTAGTTTATAGTTCTGGATACAGTTAGCTACAAATGAATTCCAGACTGGGGTAGCTGCTGCAAAGCCTGTGGTCTTGAGTCTTTTGGCACGAGTGTGTTTGTCATCAAATCTTAAAAATCGAATGACTTCTATGAACTTATGTCTTCCCATAGTGTGAGAAAAAAATGCCAGCCTCCACACTTGAGACTGCAGAAGTTTCAGGGGAAAATTCTTTCCTCCATACACTCCATGTGTATATGTTATAACTATGACAGCTTCTAATTGGGCAATATCAAATACCCATGTGTCACACTGGAGAAGTTCTTGGGCTACAATTTCTGTAAAGTTCTTTATGTTCTGTAGAACATTATTGTCTATCAACACTTGCTATGCAATCAAGTAATTGCCTGTGACTGTAAGTTTCTTAGTGTTGCACTTTGGCTCAGGAGTTTCTACCAACACCTTGTCATGTCATAATCTTCCAGGTGCATGCCCTGTTGCAATTTAAGTCCACAATGTTGTGTCAGCTGCAGTGTCTCCACTTCTGACTTCCAGATGCTGAGATGGATGCAACTTATTCTATTTTTTTTCCCCCTTGGCTGCAAGTAGGAATTTGTGATGCCACTGGAACTGAATGTGTAAGCACTGGGTTATTCATATGCTATTGTACAGGTTATGAATATTTATTTTCCAACTCTGATGATTTGCCTTGTTCTGTTTTGTTGGGCTGATATTCTTTGTCATCTATATAATCTTTGTCATCTTTATCATCCAACTCATCACATTCTTGTGGGGCTGATATTCTTTGTCATCTATATAATCTTTGTCATCTTTATCATCCAACTCATCACATTCAAAAGTATCTTCTCCTTCAGAATTTTCTCCTAGTAAACTGTTTATGTAATTAAGTAATTCTTCATCCAAACAAAAATACTGGTGCACCATAATAATGAGGAGGAGTGCTAAACTTCTGCAGACCACAACAGTGTATCGACAGAGAACAGCAACTAAAATACACTCCTGGAAATGGAAAAAAGAACACATTGACACCGGTGTGTCAGACCCACCATACTTGCTCTGGACACTGCGAGGGGGCTGTACAAGCAATGATCACACGCACGGCACAGCGGACACACCAGGAACCACAGTGTTGGCCGTCGAATGGCGCTAGCTGCACAGCATTTGTGCACCACCGCCGTCAGTGTCAGCCAGTTTGCCATGGCATACGGAGCTCCATCGCAGTCTTTAACACTGGTAGCATTCCGCAACAGCGTGGACGTGAACCGTATGTGCAGTTGACGGACTTTGAGCGAGGGCGTATAGTGGGCATGCGGGAGGCCGGGTGGACGTACCGCCGAATTGCTCAACACGTGGGGCGTGAGGTCTCCACAGTACATCGATGTTGTCGACAGTGGTCGGCGGAAGGTGCACGTGCCCGTCGACCTGGGACCGGACCGCAGCGACACACGGATGCACGCCAAGACCGTAGGATCCTACGCAGTGCCGTAGGGGACCGCACCGCCACTTCCCAGCAAATTAGGGACACTGTTGCTCCTGGGGTATTGGCGAGGGCCATTCACAACTGTCTCCATGAAGCTGGGCTACGGTCCCGCACACCGTTAGGCCGTCTTCCGCTCACGCCCCAACATCGTGCAGCCCGCCTCCAGTGGTGTCGCGACAGGCGTGAATGGAGGGACGAATGGAGACGTGTCGTCTTCAGCGATGAGAGTTGCTTCTGCCTTGGTGCCAATGATGGTCGTATGCGTGTTTGGCGCCGTGCAGGTGAGCGCCACAATCAGGACTGCATACGACCGAGGCACACAGGGCCAACACCCGGCATCATGGTGTGGGGAGCGATCTCCTACACTGGCCGTACACCACTGGTGATCGTCGAGGGGACACTGAATAGCGCACGGAACATCCAAACCATCATCGAACCCATCATTCTACCATTCCTAGACCGGCAAGGGAACTTGCTGTTCCAACAGGACAATGCACGTCCGCATGTATCCCGTGCCACCCAATGTGCTCTAGAAGGTGTAAGTCTACCCTGGCCAGCAAGATCTCCGGATCTGTCCCCCATTGAGCATGTTTGGGACTGGATGAAGGGTCGTCTCACGCGGTCTGCACGTCCAGCACGAACGCTGGTCCAACTGAGGTGCCAGGTGGAAATGGCATGGCAAGCCGTTCCACAGGACTACATCCAGCATCTCTACGATCGTCTCCATGGGAGAATAGCAGCCTGCATTGCTGCGAAAGGTGGATATACACTGTACTAGTGCCGACATTGTGCATGCTCTGTTGCCTGTGTCTATGTGCCTGTGGTTCTGTCAATGTGATCATGTGATGTATCTGACCCCAGGAATGTGTCAATAAAGTTTCCCCTTCCTGGGACAATGAATTCACGGTGTTCTTATTTCAATTTCCGGGAGTGTATATCCACTCTTCCACTAAAGAAGGAGAGGGAATGGGGTCACATCAAAGAAATAAAATAAGTGGATGAAAAAATTCATCCTTTTCAGACATGAAACATAAAAAATATCTCACTGGTATAAATGACAGAAATGTGGTCACAACAATGATATATAATAAGTGAAGTGTATGAAAAAATCCATTTCAGACATGAAAGATAAAAAATAGCTCACCAGTATGAATGACAAGCTTTGGTCCTTTAAGATAATAATGTTTATAATTTATTCAGTTTTGTAACAGATAATATAATAAGGGCCATAAATTAAAATATAGACTATTTATTAAATGTTAAACAATGCTCACTGGACAGATTGACCAGAATGGTCCTTCTAGTGTCAAGATGTCTAAGGCTTGGAGTCCATTTATTTGCAAGCACTGCAAATTTGGTATCCATATGAGTAGGTCATGAAATATGAGAACCAGGAACAGGATTGATTCATTTATAATGCCAAATTGAGTGATTAAAAAATAGTTTCTAAAAGTGGCAACAGATACAATAAAAATTTACACACACACACACACACACACACACACACACACACACACACACACACACACACATTCACTCATGAACAGCAATTATTGGTAAGTCATGGTTTGTGGTTTCGAGATTGGAAGACTGCATCTATCGTTAAATCTGTGATGCAGTGATACTGCAATCTAAAAGATACCACTTTCATTAATATTGTACTTTTGTAAAGAGGTTTTTGATAAATAAGGTGAATTATTCATTTACACATTTTAATCTGACATGTTATATGTCCTAGCAATCCACTAACATCAATGACCCATGGAATATGAAAATAAATAAATCATACATTTTTTGAAGCTCTTAGTCTCTCAAATTGATAATGATGTTTATCTGCAGTCATGTGTTAATTTTTTAATATCTGTAGCATCTCATGGAATAATATTGTTAATTACAGGGCACTTTTTAAATTTTTACTAAAATATATTGAATGGAAATGGCATTGGAGATGTGTAGAAGTTCTTAAAATAATGACAACAGAGAACACAATAATGGCCATTTCTACCCATTCCTAGATCGAAAAAAAGTGTTCTGCTGAGGAGTATTTATGTCAGTTACATGTTTGATGTCAGATGGATGAGTTACAAGAAATCACCTGCAGAAAATTTCCAGATAAAGAGGGAGTAACCCAAGCAGCAACGGCTGCTACCATTGTCTTCTGTAATGTTAGTTAGACAAATTATTACACATAACATTGTAAATTCAGTTCCTACAGAAGTATTAACAGTGATCTCTTCTAAAGACACTTGATATGATGTTATATCAGTTAAACAAACAACAGTTTACTTACCATCTAGTTCATCATTATCGTTATCCTTGAGTTTCTGTATTCTTCTGATAATTCTTGAGTATAGGGCCTGAGAATAAAATATTGCAACAGCATTATGCTACAGAAACATTAAGATCATTTGCTACATCTTGTCTTAATTTTCATCTGGCAAACCTGTTCACACTAACCTCATGGTTCGGGAGTAAATTGTTCAATCTTTGTGATTCTTCAATGCGTTCACATGTCTCAAATGCACTGATCTTGCCACTTACATCTACCATCCAATCCTGAAAATAATATTTTGTAAATATAAGAGAACAATCAATTTCAAAAGTGAGGCTTAGATTTAGACTTAGTACTTCCATTGTTTGATCCTATAGGAAACACTAAATGTATTTGCAAATTTATCGTACACAGCAGTAAGCAACTATAAATTATGTTTTTAGCTACAAGTGATCATATCTTTCATTTCCATCATTTCTTTCTTTCCACTTTTTCATTTAGGTACTGACATATTATCTTTCTGTTTGATTGTTTGGGTTAGCAATTTTAATATTAAGTATAATTTGACAAAAGGAAATAAAAAAGTTCTTTGCATGACAACACAAACTACTTCATAGAAGAATTTCTGAATAGGAGCAGCCCAGAATGACTTACTTTTCCCTTGACAGTTATACCACAAATCCTCATAATTAGAATCAAGGATCTCTGATAAACAACATCCTGCTACAACAAATAGTAATCATCTTTAAATGTAACAGCAGTGCTCACTATATGGAATATCAGTGTTCAAATGAATGTAGAACTAAATGGTTCCAAATTGACTACCCAGCTTTAAAGACCACCCGGCTAGCTGCGCGGTCTAACACACTGCTTCCTGAGTGGGAATGTGTGCCAGTTCCCGGCACGAATCCGCCCATTGGATTAGTGTTGTGGTACGGTGTGCCAGCCAACCTGTGGATGGTTTTTAATGTGGCTTTGCATCTACCTCAGGAAATGCAGGCTGATTCCCCTTATTCTGCCTCAGTTACTCTGTGTCGGCAATTGCTGCAAAAACACAATTTCCACATATGCATACACCATCATTATTCTACCATGCAACCATTTGGGGTTACACTCATCTGGTACGAGACGTTCCCAGTGGAGGGTCCACTGGGTGCCGAATTGCACAATAACCCTGGGTTTGGTGTGGGGCAGTGGTGGGGTGGGTGAACTGCTGTGGCCTCTTTGTGGGGTTGTGAACCACTGAGGGCAAAGGTTGGATGAAACCTTTCCATCATTTCTAGGTCCCCAGTTTAATACATAGATACATACTGAGTTGTATGCAGAAAATGATCAATTTTCACTCTCACATAATTCAACAAAGAAAATTCATGCCAGAGTTACAATATTTTTTGTCATTAACTTAATATGAATTGGATTCTAAACAGTTGAAATCTTCTGCTTCAGTGTAGTATCATATTCACTCAGGACTCACAAGTACAAACTGAAAACAAATTACACCACTCATAAGGGCTGTTGTGAATTATAGACACATTTTACTTAGTAACAAGTATTCTGAGATACTCAAAACACTGAGATTTTTTACTCCTTTGCATGTTTCCTGTGCTTTGAGTAGCCGGCTGCTGTGGCCGAGTGGTTCTCGTGCTTCATTCTGGAACCACGCTGCTACTACGGTTGCAGGTTCGAATCCTGCCTTGGGCATGGATGTGTGTGATGTCCTTAGGTTAGTTAGGTTTAAGTAGTTCTAAGTCTAGGGGACTGGTGACCTCAGATGTTAAGTCCCATAGAGCTTGGAGCCATTTGAATTTTTTTGCTTTGGGTATCCAGTTGCTTTATCCCAAACAGGTTTTACAATTTCAATGGATTTGTTCCCTTATCAGGACCAATTTCAAAAACAAAAAACATTGGCACCCCCCCCCCCCCCCCCCCTCCCTTTCTTCTCTCATACATTAGTTGTCATTTCTTGGGATGTTGGGAAGAGCCATAAACATAAAATAAATCTAAATAAAATGAACCAGAAGTTTTTTCCAGGTAGCTTTTGAGAAGGAAAAATTAAAATAATCATGTAAATTTCTCTTTCTATTTCAAGCAGGAACAGAAAGTGTGAAAAGTTTTTTCTTGTATTTATTTTCACTGTCTTGAAGGATTCTTAATTTTTGGATCAAATGGCAACCACAGCAGAGCAACTACTGACTATTTATTCAGGTTCAGAGCCAACAAATTTATAAGTTACTGTAGCCCAGAGGTCAATGACAGCTGGCAGATAGAATTATTACAAGGTTCATCCTGAGCAAAACTTGCAATGGAACTGACCTGAAATTTGTATCCTCTCCTTTGTAGCACTGTTCTCGATCCCTATAACTCAGAAAAACTAATTTTATGTTGGATGATGTTTGTTCATTGATGTATACAAAACCAGACTTCAGATGACAATAACATATATTTTACTCATTGTAAAGCTCTGAAAATGTCTTCAGTTAATTTTTTAGATTCATTTTACCTGCTGTCAGACTACCTGAGTTGAGTATGGGACCTTTCAATAGAGAACACACTTTGTTACGAAATAAACCTGAACATGTGCCCAATAAGAATATGTGTCTCTTATACTTTTCAAAAAGTTATTCAGCTGAAAATAGAAAAGTTCACTCTGAAAGAATAATAGTACAAGTCAAAGTACTTTGTTTTATTGCCACGAACAATGCATAAACTCATCCAGTCTTATGTTAACAATGGTGCTTCTTTCAATCATTTACCACTGCTATATTATGTTTCCACACAAATAAAATAGATAATCACTGATGACAGAAGTCTTTTCACTTACTTTCTACTGTCAAAATGCTCCTCCATGAGAATTGCTGATTCACAAATACAATACTGTTTCAGCTACAAATCTCACAATTAATCCTGTGTGCCTTTCCACAAAATAATTGAATTACTGAAACATTTTTCTTCTATGATGAAACATAACACTTTCCACTCTTAATAATCTTTCAACCACATTCTTCACATTATTTATCTGCAGCACATCTATGAGTGACTGCCCCACACTGAAGATAATGAGGACTACTGCACACACCAAGATGGCATATGACCACCACAGCTGGGGAATTGTTACCATAATACAACAACACAACACTCCTTTAGAGAACAGGCATGCTTGAACTTGGAGGTTCTGGAAGCTAGTGATGCCCATCAGTACAGTTTTGTCAACAATGCAAGAAAAAAGTCTTTTGAAAACCAAAAGAAAGAAAACATAGACTCCACAGAAATTGTGATGCCGCAGTGAGATCCCCAGAAACAAACAATCAATGAACAACCCAGCAGTTGTTCTCTTCTGAGTCATTATATTGTAATACAATAAAAATGTCAGTCACACTTAACATCCTCTTGTCCCCAGACTGTAATTTCACAATTGCACAATTGCTACTCCCAGAACCAACTAGCACTGCTGTCTCAAAGACATCTCACTAACAAGTATGTGAATATTCCACCGTAGCTAAGTGGACAGCATGCCAGCTTGTCATGCCAGGGGGCCCGAGCTCTGTTCCTGGTTGGGTTGGAGATTTTCTCCACTCAGGGACTGGGTGTTTGTGTCATCTTCATCATCATCATCATCTCATCCTCATAGATGCCCAATTTGCCAAAGTGGCATCAACTCAAAAGATTTGCACCAGGTAACCAGGTCTACCTGCTGGGAGGTCCTCACCACACGAATTTTCATGTGAATGTTATAAAACAACAATCACTCATATACATCATATTCATCTTCCTTGCTGCTAGAGATCTTCCCCTGGTACCAGCGCTCCTTCATTCCTGTTTGTTCCACAGAGGTAGGTAGACTCCAGCAGGTAGACTTTAGATGCCACACCTGTTGAGTATTACTTTCTCACAGTATGTGACCCAATGTTTAGAAACTAACTACAATCACCCACATCTTTACTCTGAGCTCTATATTTGACCTGTGTGATAAATGGCCTTCCATGAGTGGCATGGATCACTACAGAACTGGCTTTAACTGGCTTTAAATGATTACTCTAGGAATATACTACAACCCCAACATGTTGCTCACATAGGAATGATGCAGATAAGATTAGAATAATATGCACACACAGAGGCATTCAAACAATCACTCTTCCCATGCTCCATACATGAATGAAACAGGAAGAAACCTTAAATGGGATGTACCCTCTACCATGCACCCCATGGTGGTTTGCAGAGTATTGATGTAGATCCTGCTCTACACCAGTTGCTGCACATATATTTGACTTTGCTTGTTTGCTCATTTCTTGTTCCATTTATTCCTGGGTTTCTGTCCATGAGTCAGTGAACCATGATCAACTTACATGTATTTTCAGTGGTAATAGTGTCTTCACTTATTCTCTTTGCTTGTGTTTCCTCTTGACCCCTGTTTCTTCTTCTTCATTCTGTTTTGTGTGATTTTTTATCATGCCTACATTACAGTTTTCATTACTGTGCTAGGCACAAGACCACAAACTTCACTTGTAAGCCATTGCATCATACTGTGTACAATGTTTTTTCTATACACTGTACTTCAAAATACTGATTCCTTCGTAATTGCTTTTGCAAAAATTCTGAATACACTTCATCATATCTCTGGCAGTATGGACTGTTGCAAATGAAATTTAAACTCTCATCTTTCATGTTTCTAGACCAGTATTTTTCTAGGAACATCTTCTCAAGTACATTATCCATCCACTGACAATACATCTGAATCCATGCATTCAATAAGGGGCTATCACCATCTGCACATGTACTAATTGCTTTGTCATCGGAAATCACATATGCTTACATTCTGCTTGACATGTTAAGTTCAGAACTACAAGGGCATGCTGAAAAGTAATGCCCCTGAATTTGTAATTTGAAACTCAAAGTTTTTTAAGTGAAACAACCTTGATTTCACTATTGTTGATCATCCTCTACATGGTCCCTTCCAGTTTCCTTCTGTTTCAAAAACTTAAAGGACACCTTTAAAGACTTCACTTTCATAGTGATGAAGCAGTGTAAGCATAGGTGAGGTTGTGACTACATCAACAAAATCAAACATTCTACAGTGATAGCATCAACAAACTGGTCCTTTGTTGGGAGAAATGTGTTCATTGTGAGGGTGAGTGTGCTAAGAAATAAATGTGTAGACATAAAGAATAAAGATGTTGCTGTTGTTGTTGTCTTCGGTCCTGAGACTGGTTTGATGCAGCTCTCCATGCTACTCTAACCTGTGCAAGCTTCTTCATCTCCCAGTACTTACTGCAACCTACATCCTTCTGATTCTGCTTAGTGTATTCATCTCTTGGTCTCCCTCTACGATTTTTACCCTCCACACTGCCCTCCAATGCTGAATTTGTGATCCTTTGATGCCACAGAACATGTCCTACCAACCGGTCCCTTCTTCTTGTCAAGTCGTGCCACAAACTCCTCTTCTCCCCAATTCTATTCAATACCTTCTCATTAGTTATGTGATCTACCCATCTAATCTTCAGCATTCTTCTGTAGCACCACATTTTGAAAGCTTCTATTCTCTTCTTGTCTAAACTACACTCCTGGAAATTGAAATAAGAACACCGTGAATTCATTGTCCCAGGAAGGGGAAACTTAATTGACACATTCCTGGGGTCAGATACATCACATGATCACACTGACAGAACCACAGGCACATAGACACAGGCAACAGAGCATGCACAATGTCGGCACTAGTACAGTGTATATCCACCTTTCGCAGCAATGCAGGCTGCTATTCTCCCATGGAGATGATCGTAGAGATGCTGGATGTAGTCCTGTGGAATGGCTTGCCATGCCATTTCCACCTGGCGCCTCAGTTGGACCAGCGTTCGTGCTGGACGTGCAGACCGCGTGAGACGACGCTTCATCCAGTCCCAAACATGCTCAATGGGGGACAGATCCGGAGATCTTGCTGGCCAGGGTGGTTGACTTACACCTTCTAGAGCACGTTGGGTGGCATGGGATACATGCGGACGTGCATTGTCCTGTTGGAACAGCAAGTTCCCTTGCCGGTCTAGGAATGGTAGAACGATGGGTTCGATGATGGTTTGGATGTACCGTGCACTATTCAGTGTCCCCTCGACGATCACCAGTGGTGTACGGCCAGTGTAGGAGACCGCTCCCCACACCATGATGCCGGGTGTTGGCCCTGTGTGCCTCGGTCGTATGCAGTCCTGATTGTGGCGCTCACCTGCATGGCGCCAAACACGCATACGACCATCATTGGCACCAAGGCAGAAGCGACTCTCATCGCTGAAGACGACACATCTCCATTCGTCCCTCCATTCACGCCTGTCGCGACACCACTGGAGGCGGGCTGCACGATGTTGGGGCGTGAGCGGAAGACGGCCTAACGGTGTGCGGGACCGTAGCCCAGCTTCATGGAGACGGTTGCGAATGGTCCTCGCCGATACCCCAGGAGCAACAGTGTCCCTAATTTGCTGGGAAGTGGTGGTGCGGTCCCCTACGGCACTGCGTAGGATCCTACGGTCTTGGCGTGCATCCTTGTGTCGCTGCGGTCCGGTCCCAGGTCGACGGGCACGTGCACCTTCCGCCGACCACTGGCGACAACATCGATGTACTGTGGAGACCTCACGCCCCACGTGTTGAGCAATTCGGCGGTACGTCCACCCGGCCTCCCGCATGCCCACTATACGCCCTCGCTCAAAGTTCGTCAACTGCACATACGGTTCACGTCCACGCTGTCGCGGCATGCTACCAGTGTTAAAGACTGCGATGGAGCTCCGTATGCCACGGCAAACTGGCTGACACTGACGGCGGCGGTGCACAAATGCTGCGCAGCTAGCGCCATTCGACGGCCAACACCGTGGTTCCTGGTGTGTCCGCTGTGCCGTGCGTGTGATCATTGCTTGTACAGCCCCCTCGCAGTGTCCGGAGCAAATATGGTGGGTCTGACACACCTGTGTCAATGTGTTCTTTTTTCCACTTCCAGGAGTGTATTTATCGTCCATGTTTCACTTCCATATATGGCTACACTCCATACAAATACTTTCAGAAACGACTTCCTGACACTTAAATCTATACTCGATGTTAACAAATTTCTCTTCTTCAGAAACGCTTTCCTTGCTATTGCCAGTCTACGTTTTATATCCTCTCTACTTCGACCATCATCAGTTATTTTGCTCCTCAAATAGCAAAACTCCTTTACTACTTTAAGTGTCTCATTTCCTAATCTAATTCCCTCAGCATCACCTGACTTAATTCGACTACATTCCATTATCCTCGTTTTGCTTTTGTTGATTTTCATCTTATATCCTCCTTTCAAGACACTGTCCATTCCGTTCAACTACTCTTCCAAGTCCTTTGCTGTCTCTGACAGAATTATGTCATCGGCGAACCTCAGCGTTTTTATTTCTTCTCCATGGACTTTAATACCTACTCTGAATTTTTCTTTTGTTTCCTTTACTGCTTGCTCAATATACAGATTGAATAACATCAGGGACAGGCTACAACCCTGTCTCACTCCCTTCCCAACCACTGCTTCCGTTTCATGCCTCTCGACTCTTATAACTGCCGCCTGGTTTCTGTACAAATTGTAAATAGCCTTTCGCTCCCTGTATTTTACCCCTGCCACCTTTAGAATTTGAAAAAGAGTATTCCAGTCAACACTGTCAAAAGCTTTCTGTAAGTCTACAAATGCTAGAAATGTAGGTTTGCCTTTCCTTAATCTATTTTCTAAGATAAGTCGTAGGGTCAGTATTGCCTCACGTGTTCCAACATTTCTGCAGAATCCAAACTGATCTTCGCCGAGGTCGGCTTCTACCAGTTTTTCCATGTAGAATGTTAATAATATTTGTTTTATTTTAAAAGCTTGAAGAGTTTTCATATAAAAAATTTGAACACACTACTTTTCAGCATGCTTCACAGGTGATTGGGTTCTAATTGTGATTTCACAGGTAACAAACATTCTGACAGAATAGGCATATTCTGCATATCTTCACATATGTCTGTGTTCCTCTCCTTGTCCCTCTTCAAATATCTTCACTATTTTCTCTTGACTCTCCTTAACCATTGACTCTATTCTATCTTTCCATTCTTTTAAATTCTTTAGTTATTCCTCTTTACTTTCATTGTTTTTCTTTTGTAGTTTTCTCTTTAATTTCCCTAGATTATTTATTGCCTTTCTAGATTCCTCCACGATTTTCTCTTGATTTGTGTAAAGCTCCACTAATGTCTCTATGTTTTATTTTTTTAGATTACTTTTTGTGGCTGTCAGACGATCAGATTCAAGTATGGGAACAGCACATAGAGAAAATGCTTCATTGTGAAATTAACCTGACCAAGTGTCTAATACAACTTCGTTTATCTCATACTTTTTAAAATTTTACTCAGTGGAAAATGGGAACTGTCACATTGAAATAATAACAGTACAAGTCAAATTACTTTGTTTTAATATCTCTTTAGCACATAACACACTTTCATAACAATGCTTAAGTTCTTGTGTTTCACATTCATATTGATGGAGTAACTTTACTAAGCTGCATTTCCACATCAATGAAACATGTAATTACTGATCACACAAGCATTTTCATGTTTTACAGGCAATATGTTCCTCCAGAGCAATTAATGATTCACAAACATTACACTGTTTCAACTATAAATTACATAATTAATCCTACATGCCTTTCCCCAAAATTACTGAAACACTTTTCTTCTATAATGCAATGTAATACTTTCCACTCTATCTTTCTAGCAAATTCTTCATACTATTTGCCTGAGACCTGGCTGCACACAACTGCTGCACATTGAAGCCCAACAATGACCCTACTGCACACCATGATGAATGACCACCACTGCTGGGGCCTTGTTGCCATTATATAGCAACACAATGCTCCCTCAGAGAAAAGTTGCATATGGCTTCAAAAGTTCTACAAGCCAGTGATAAGTAAGGAGCACAGTACTGATACATTACAACATCAGAGATAGCTGTACTACTTACATCATGTGAAGTTCAGTTATTAATTCCAGGGACCATTAGTGAAAGTCTACAGGGCAGCAGTGGGTAGTAACTTGTTCCACTGTGGCACTATATTTACACAAAAATATTAAGTTCCCATTTATCACAACACAGTTCAAATTTAGCACAGTCCTATAGAAACTTTTTAAAGATGATTATAGTTCAGTGGTTCATTTGACATAGTTGAGAATATGAATCACTAAATTCGACAATAATTCACTCTGATGTCAGTGATAGTTCACAGTACTTTCTGATCATATCACAGTTCAATAAAAAGAAGTCCATTAATTTATATCAAAGATATCACCCATAAGTAATTCAACATAGAAGTTCTTTACTTTCACAGTTGCTGGTATCTATAGTTTCACTTATGTAATGCACATAACACTGGTATGAGTCAACAATGAGCATTTACCGTCAGAGTGGATTGGCTATTTTGAGTGATGTCTGACTACTTACAGACTGGCATAAGAACAAACTGATATTGTGAAAAGTGCACAGACCTAATGCTCTGAAATATGTCTAAGCTGGAATTTACTGTTTTTGATTACCTATAAAAACTGATAGAATTTTGGAATACACAATATGTAGCAGGTTAAAAGTAATAAAAATATATTGACACTTTTTTCCTTCTACATTGTAAGTCCTCACATTTACAAGAACAGATGACACACGGCAAATCAAAGAGAATTACACAAAATTATTAATTAGTGAATTAATCAATATTATACCTTTTTGTACAGAAAAATTAAAGTAACAAAATTATGTAGTCAAATTAAAGAATTTAACAGTGGTTTTGGAGAAATCTGAAACAAGAATAGGCAATAACCAATAGCTTATTATATAAGATCATTTGTTGCAGCTAATTTAAAATACTTTACAGAAAAATTGGAATGCTTAACTTTCAGATGAGGTAGGTTACTCATGGTTTTTCCCATGTAGCAAACAGTAATGCTAAGTTCAATTAACTGTAACTTTTAATTAACAGTGTCCTAAAGGAAACTAATCACAAAAATGAAAACAGAACCCTTTACATGAGAACAACAAATTTAAGTAAAATTTGGTCTAAACAAGAACTTGAGATTTCCAGGTAAATGCTACATGTCACCTAGTAAATATACTGAAAATAAGTAAAAAATTTGGGTATTTTTGGGAGAAGAAAAACATAACAAATAGAAAGAATCCACTTGCTTTGCCCCCCCCCCTCCCACCCCCTGTCCATGGGTGGTTATCGAAATTTATTTCTAAACTGTCTCAGATTGTCCCTGGAAGTAGTACCCAAAACCATACTCTATGAGGAAGTTATTACAAAACTCTGCGAGTTTTTTGAATCTCACATCGATGTAGCTATTGCTTGTTTTTAATTCTTTCATATGCATCATTACAACAATAATTTTACAAGGCTGAACTCAAGGGCATGGCTAGGAGTTGTAAATTTAATTGCACTTCTGGGCCCTTATTTAAAGTTGAAATGCTTCATGGTGCAGTTATTCAGAACATTCCTGACAATGTAATCTGACAGAAGTGTTAAAGCATTGCAATCCTAATATCAATGATTACTGAAAGTGATCAAAGCTCAGGAAGTACAGGACTTCATGGAATGAGAGTTCCATGTGCTTGTTCTTGCAACATTGACCACTGAAATTTCTAAGTGGATCCAGCCTTGCATGGCACATGTTGACCACAACCACACGCATCAATGTAGACAGTGTACATGTCATACAACCAGGTTCCCTGCAAGTGCATGCACTCCAAAGTCTTGTGTTAACAGCTGTGTAACACATAACTGCAAACACTGCATTTTCTGCCAAGCAGAATGCCAATGCTGCCATAAGTCAGGACACAGACAGAAAGTGTGCCCGTGACACAGCCATAAAATAATCTGTCTGCTGTAAATCTACATCTGAGAAAATGTAAAACAGTATGATTTCATGTTCTGAATCCTAATGTGTTCCTCATAGCAATACCAAAAGTACACTTAAACACAAGCACAAGAACTGCAAAGCTACATGAAAAGTGCAAAACTATTTATTTAGCTCAGCACAGCAGATGAGCAAAACTCAGACGAAGGCAGTGTCCTGAAACCCAGAACTGGCATTCATAATCAGAGGACTAATAACAAACTGTTCATGTCTTTACAGATTTGCAATCAAGCTGTACCATTTCAGCCTGAGTCTGGCACTTCAGCCCCATTAATTAATCAGAGTACATACGAGCAACTGGGACACCCTAAGCTACAGAAGCTGCACTATGCCTCATGGCTTACAATGGCAAAAGAGTCTGTTCCTGGGACATGCCCTTTACATGCAAAGTATAAAAGTATGGCTACATGAGTAACATTTATGGTAGTCCAGTCTGGTGCTAATCCAATATTTCTGGTATGGATGATTTGATTTGTTTGGTTTAGATATTCAAGATAATGTGCATGCTATTGACACTCAAGTTCCTAATGCCAGAGAATTGTGTGAAAAACATGTACATATGTTCATTGGCAAATTGGGACACATGTAATGTAGCAGAATGGTACAATACATTAAATAGAGATCAATATCAGGTTAAGTAAAGACTGCAGTACCATTTCAGTCTGGCTTGTCCATGTTTTAACTTATAATATTAATATCAGATGAATGTTTAGAATTAATGAGTCAACTTACTGAGAAAATCTCATCCAGTTCATGCAAATGTACTGTAAAGTAATTAGAATGTAACTAACAAATAATCCAATGTAGCTGTTTACAGAAGATATTTCATAAAGTTTTGATGTAAAAATGTGTTTATATCAAATTACTGATCATCTGGGACTTGTTGCTACAATTCATCAAAACAAACTTCATAATGTATCATGAAAATTCATGAATTTCTATTGTTTGTTTAATTATGTACCATTTCCAGAATATGGAGAAAACATTTGTAATTGTTGTATGTTACATAAGCAGAAGTGTTGTTAATTATGGGAGGTCAGTCCTGTGTCAAATTTTCTGATGCTTAGTATGTGTATGTCAGTGTGTAAATAAGTTTGTTAAAAATGGAAAGTGGTATCACATACATCAGTTAAATATTAGCACACATTATAACTGTTTGACTAAGTGCAACAAGGTTTAAATGAAATCATTTAATATATACACTCCTGGAAATTGAAATAAGAACACCGTGAATTCATTGTCCCAGGAAGGGGAAACTTTATTGACACATTCCTGGGGTCAGATACATCACATGATCACACTGACAGAACCACAGGCACATAGACACAGGCAGCAGAGCATGCACAATGTCGGCACTAGTACAGTGTATATCCACCTTTCGCAGCAATGCAGGCTGCTATTCTCCCATGGAGACGATTGTAGAGATGCTGGATGTAGTCCTGTGGAATGGCTTGCCATGCCATTTCCACCTGGCGCCTCAGTTGGACCAGCGTTCGTGCTGGACGTGCAGACCGCGTGAGACGACGCTTCATCCAGTCCCAAACATGCTCAATGGGGGACAGATCCGGAGATCTTGCTGGCCAGGGTAGTTGACTTACACCTTCTAGAGCACGTTGGGTGGCACGGGATACATGCGGACGTGCATTGTCCTGTTGGAACAGCAAGTTCCCTTGCCAGTCTAGGAATGGTTCGATGACGGTTTGGATGTACCGTGCACTATTCAGTGTCCCCTAGACGATCACCAGTGGTGTACGGCCAGTGTAGGAGATCGCTCCCCACACCATGATGCCGGGTGTTGGCCCTGTGTGCCTCGGTCGTATGCAGTCCTGATTGTGGCTCTCACCTGCACGGCGCCAAACACGCATATGACCATCATTGGCACCAAGGCAGAAGCGACTCTCATCGCTGAAGACGACACGTCTCGATTCGTCCCTCCATTCACGCCTGTCGCGACACCACTGGAGGCGGGCTGCACGATGTTGGGGCATGAGCGGAAGACGGCCTAACGGTGTGCGGGACTGTAGCCCAGCTTCATGGAGACAGTTGCGAATGGTCCTCGCCGATACCCCAGGAGCAACAGTGTCCCTAATTTGCTGGGAAGTGGCGGTGCGGTCCCCTACGGCACTGCGTAGGATCCTACGGTCTTGGCGTGCATCCGTGCGTCGCTGCGGTCCGGTCGCAGGTCGACGGGCACGTGCACCTTCAGCCGACCACTGGCGACAACATCGATGTACTGTGGAGACCTCACGCCCCACGTGTTGAGCAATTCGGCGGTACGTCCACCCGGCCTCCCGCATGCCCACTATACGCCCTCGCTCAAAGTCCGTCAACTGCACATATGGTTCACGTCCACGCTGTCGCGGCATGCTACCAGTGTTAAAGACTGCGATGGAGCTCCGTATGCCACGGCAAACTGGCTGACATTGACGGCGGCGGTGCACAAATGCTGCGCAGCTAGCGCCATTCGACAGCCAACACCGCGGTTCCTGGTGTGTCCGCTGTGCCGTGCGTGTGATCATTGCTTGTACAGCCCTCTCGCAGTGTCCGGAGCAAGTATGGTGGGTCTGACACACCGGTGTCAATGTGTTCTTTTTTCCATTTCCAGGAGTGTATTTTGACAACCTGAGTTACACCCATTAAAGGAACAGCAAGATAAAAGTCAAAAGGTATTACAATGTCAGTGTACAAAAAGAGGCTTTGGAACATAACAGTAGGGCCATTTTACATTCAAAGAATTTCCAAGCACACTTAACACTCAAAGACAATGCTATACAAAAGAGCACATCCAGTACCTAAAAATTATTATTGTTTGAGTCGCTTCTGAACTCAACAGATTGTAACAAATTGGTGTCTTTAAACCCTAAACCAAGGGGTATGTCCTCTAGTAATTGCAAGAAAATCAAATAAGGAAATTTGACTCTGTCAGACTGAGAAGTGACAGCTAATGCTTAAATAGTTATTCATTTCTGAAACAGATTTAGCATATGCTTACCCTTAATTTCCTTGGATGATAAAAGGAAGAAATTTCTGATGGTCAACATACAAATCAGCTTGTATCAGTACTAGCACCTACCCTTTGGAATAACATCTGCTTCTGTGCTGTTGTAACATTTTCTCAAAAACGTGACATTGAAAGTTCTATTCTGCTCAAATTATTTGGATGAGATCACCCCCCCAGATAAACACCAGAACAGCATCACAAAAATTTGGAGTCTCTTTTTTTCAGATTTTAAATGACACAAGACTCAAGTGCAATCTGCAGAAATGTTCATTCTACAACACAGAAATTGAATAGTTAGGACATCTCATTGAGAGCCTTGACCAAGCATATAGAGGCCATCCAGGAATTACCATGTCCTGAAAATTTATTGGAGTTATGGGCAATTCTTAGAAAAGTTAATTATTGCATTAGATTCATTCCACACCCAGCATAAATTGTTGCGCTTTTGCATCACTTCTGGCATAAAAACAGCCCTTTCCAATGGACTGGAGAATGCAAAGACCATTTCAAAGGCTGAAAAATACATTGCTCAGTCAGCTATGTCTTATTACTTATGATCTGCACAAAGTGATAGGTCTTGCAGTTGATGCATCATCACATGGAATTGGGGCAGTTTTAAGTCACGAGGTTGAGAACACTGAACAACCCATTGCATTTGCATCTAAAATGTTGAATAAGACACAAGTCAACTACAGTAAGTTCAGAATAGAACCTTTAACCATAATACATAACATTACAAAACTCCATCAGTATATGTAAGGCAGAAAATTTTTTCTCATGATTTATCATAAGCCATTAACTGAGCTCTTTCATTCAGTGACATATTTATCTGATCGTTCAGAGCAGAAGGTACAGCAGAGGTTATTAATTCTTATGAATCACAAATATGAAATTATTTATTGTCCTACAACACAGTATGCAAATGCAGACGCTCTGTTTCACTTACCAATGGACTATGATCCAGAATTTGATGCATCAGAAGTTTTTGTCTACAAATTGATCAGTCTGATTCACAATCCCTACAAGCTTTTCCCACTGATTATTGATGGATCATAGAAGGAACTGAGTGGGATTACTTGCTACAACTGCTCAAGTACTGCATTCAGATAGTTTGACCTCATAACCAAAATTCAATTTCAGATGCACTAGTATGAAAATATCATGCACAGCACATCAGCCTTTCTCTCCAGAATGGTGTGATTTTATTGCATACTCCTAATGGGCAAACAAGGGTCCTGATTCGCACATTCTTGCAGCAAAATGTTTTGTCACTTTCACATAGAGGACACTGGAGAATGGTTAGCATGCCAGCATTTCACATGGCTTGGTCTTGGCAGGCAGACTGAACAGTTGAAGTTAAAATCTTCTGGGTTATTAGGCCGCGTCATGTTTCTTCTAAAATGATCGACGTTTCGACCCCTCTGCTGGGATCTTCCTCAGGATCTTCTGTGTTCTAGCAGTGTTCTAGCAGTAGTGGACGCCAGAAGATCCTGAGGAAGATCCCAGCAGAGGGGTCGAAACGTCGATCATTTTAGAAGAAACGTGATGCGGCCTAATAACCTAGAAGATTTTAACTTCAGTGACAATGGCCACAAAAGCCTGCAGACTTATATATACTGAACAGTTGACTGCCCACTGTCACACATGTGTGAACAGCCTTCAACCTTATTCCAAGAACTTTTTAAATGACCCCAAAATGATGGTTCTTGGCATTGCGTCCATACAGATTTTGCTGGTCCTTTCTGGAACACATGGTGGCTAATTACCATTGATGCATACAGTAAATATCCATTTGTCATTCCTATAAATCTGGCAACCCAACCAGTGTTAGCACTATCAATGTGCTCACTACTGTCTTTTGTTTAGAAGGTTGGCTTCAAGCAATCATTTTGGTCCTCAGTTATTGCTATTGGAATTTAACCACTTCAGCCAACAAAATGGAATTCACCATATCCAGATGGCTCCATTCTTTCCTCAGTTCAATAGTGAAGCCAAGCATTTTGTTTGCCCTTTCAAGGCTCAGATGTCCAGCCTTAATGATTCAAATTCAGGGAGAAATACTTTGTTGCTGTTTCTCAGCACCTTTTGCACTATGCTTTTTACAACACTTTGCTAGCAGACTTTACTGTATTTATTTCATCCTCAGGACTATACTTCAGACACAATATTTATAATAAAGTTATGAATGGGAAAGATTTCTATTATGTGTATAACAAATGCCACACCTAGGAATCCTGAATTGTCACTAATATGACTGGTGGAGCTCACTATACCATTTACAATGAAACAGGAACCCAATGATGGACTTAATTTTTTAGTTTATTGCTGCTGTATATTTTCATTTTTTGACATGTTGCCTACATCCCAGACTGCTGCCTCTGAGCAGGCTTTACTGGTGCCTGACATTTGGCTGCATGGATCAATAGGTGACTCTTCCATGGATGTTGACCCCTGACCTTCCATGATGAGGGCTGCAGGAGCTGCTGCATCCATCACTGTTCACATAATGTGAGTAATGGTCACTGAACCTGCATCAGACTTACAGTCTTCACCTTCCTGACCAGCACCAATGCTACGCACTCCAGCAGCACCACTGCAGGATCCACCTGTGCTGCTAGGTGGACATCCTACCTCTGGTTTTATGGCAGATTTTGCTGATGGTTGGCACTATTTGCCATTGCACTGGATCTAATTCTGTCTGCTGCACTACAGCACAGACTTCCTTCAGATTGTCATCCATACCCACACTACACAACAATGGTGCATAATTTTGGGGGTATGTGGATGAGAAAGGGACATGGTATCGACAATATATTGACCGCAAACAGCATGCTGTCCACACCCCAGCAGAAGATGGAACTCATAGATAGGGTGCCAGCTAGAGCCACCATGAGTGATGATAATTATAGGGACTATTGTATTCTTGTAGGTGGTGCTATGGATGCCACCAGAGAACTCCACCTTTGCTTCCACCCAATAAGTCCCAAAGTATCCATCCACATGTCTTCTTAAGATGCTGCTCACTGAGTTTTGCCGTTGGATCTCAGAAGACCCTCAGTGAGACATAATAAACAGTGAACAACACTACTAATCTTCAGACCATATTCAAAGCTATTATTCAGTGAGCTATGATTGATAGACATTACAGGGACAGACTCAGATCTTCAGTGTTATATATAGTTCATTTTATGTGTATATTGGAAATATAAGTGATGATGTTTTATTCATGTACTAAATATTTTGAGTGTTCATAGTTAGTCAGGCCACTTTGTACCAACTGCAGACTCAACAATCCTAATCAGTGGAACCAATGACAGGAAGGTATATCAGAAACTGAGTTCAAATATAACAGACAAACTAATGCAAAAAAATACATATAGACAATGTCGCTATATGATTTACATGATTGAAGGGGTGGTATAAATTCACTGTTGGATGGTGATTGTTGTGTTTCACTTGCTGTTCCAAAAAGTCATAGGCATTTTCTATAAGATTAAGATTGGGTGGTTTAGGAGGCAGTCAAGGTATGACAGGGTGTCTGAATGTTCATCAAACCAGGAACATATGTGTGCAGCTCTATGAACATGACTATTGTAGTCCTGAAAAGCAGCCTCCCAGCGTATTCACAATTAAGATGTAGAAGCTGGGCAACACTGAATCACCAAAAATGTTCAAATAAACATTCTGATTCATGTTCACAGAATCCTGAATGACTGGGCCTAAGTCATGGTATGAAAAACTTTCAGCCTCAGCTACACCCTCCACAAATTTTGGGTTAAATGTCTTATTAGAGTGCTGGAGCATTCAGTGGTTTGCTTCATCTTGAAGGGAGGCAAAACTGTGTGGACCACACTGCACAGTTCCAATCAGCCACTGTCCAGTTTTTGTGTTGTTTGTCCCACACAACACGTTCAGTTTCGTGTACCAAAGTGGGCAAAGAATTTTTACAAGGTATGTGACTCCAAATGACAATGCATGCAGTTGCCCATCAACATTTAACTTCACTGTCCAAGTTATTAACTTCTGATATTATACTGAGGTTTTTTTAAATTTTTAATCACAGTACTTCTTATAACATGAAATTGGTTTGCGCCTCATGTTTTGTCCCCACAAGCTTCATATAATTTCCTTTTCCTGTCACATAACACACATCCTTCCGGTCATCTTCCTGTAAGGCTGCTGTGAAAATTACTGTTGTCTATTCATTAATTTTCTTCTAATTGTTTTCATAATGCCATTTCATTGAAATCAGATAAGTTAGTATGGCTAGTTGTCACAGGGGCCATTCACTACTGGATAAACATTTATATTACTAACCAAGCATTCATCTGCAAGTATTTTGCCTTTATGTTACTGCTTTATTGTGTAATTATGGTGGGAAGATTAAGAACAGTGCTTAAATTATACGTGTAAAGTAACTGGATTGAGTGGTAATAGTAGAAAACATTGGTATTAGCTCCTGAGTTTGGAAGCCATATGCTGAGGTTAATGGGTATAGTCTGTGTTTGTTGTTGGATGTCTGGGCTTCTTAAGGCACATCATAATTATAATTTAAGACTGGATTAACATTAGCTGGTAGTTTAGGATCATGTAGAGTGCTAAAACAAAAGTATTAGTGGTAAATACTGGTAATATTTTGTTCAAATGACTGACAAGGCTGTCATGTAGGTCCTACATGCAAGCAATTAATCAAATGCCAATAATGTTTAGAAATGAAGTGTACCTACATTCACCCTATTGTTAGACACATACTTCCCTTTCACTGGCTTGCTGCACAGTGGAATTGGTCAATCAGACACTCAATAATGAAAACAGCTAGTAACAAATATTTTGTAATGGGTAGGTGGCTCACTGAGGCCAGAAACATATGATTTGAATCATATTTGTGCCCATACTACCCTATTCCTCTCCCTCAGTACACAAAAAATTCACTGTTTAAAGCACTGTTTAAAGCTAATTCATGTCACAGGGATTCAAAGATGGGCAAAAATGGGCAACATTTTTCATATTAAAGTAAAACATAAAAGAAAAAGAAAAGGAAGGAATATTAGTGTTTCACAACCCATCTACAGCCGGCTGCTGTGGCCGAGTGGTTCTAGGCCCTTCAGTCCCGAACCGCACTACTGCTGTGGTTGCAGGTTCGAATCCTTCCTTGGGCATGGATGTGTGTGATGTCCTTAGGTTAGTTAGGTTTAAGTAGTTCTGTCTATGGGACTGATAACCTCTGATGTTAAGTCCCATAGTTCATAGAGCCATTTGAACCTGTCTACAATGTAACAGGGTGAGATGACATATTCTAAATACATCATTACCACATCAACTCAAGAATACAGTACCAATGGCACACATTATAAACATTACTAGATTACAACATTCAATGTTATTAACATAACTATCTATTATAGTGTTGACAACCATGTTTCCGAGAAACCACATAAAAGAAATTTCGGTTTGTACTATTAATGTCATTATGAAATTAAACAATATTGACGACATATGACCATTACAAAGACATAAATTTGCTAGTATTTAATCCTGTAAAAAGCCAATGTTCAGTGAAAGGTATTTTTTTTAAATATTACAAAATATGGTCAGCATTCCTTTAGACATTGTAAATTAGCTACATTTTTAAAATTACTACAGTACATTACTAAAAATATAATTTCATGCAATTTTACAAAATATCTATATACAACTGATGTGATTATTAGTACAAAATTAACTAATTAATAATACTTGCTTGATTTTCACAAACTTAAAAATCATTAATTGTAAAGTCATAAAATTCCAATAATGAAGTGCATGCATTGTGTTGTTAAGATGTTATTTAGTGTGGGTGACAAAAGCCACATTAATGGAAGCATTGGATGAGTATTTGTAATGTCAATTCTAAAATGGCTCTCAGCACTATGGGACTTAACATCTGAGGTCATCAGTCCCCTAGAACTTAGAACTACTTAAACCCAACTAACCTAAGGACACCACACACATCCATGCCCAAGGCAGGATTTGAACCTGTGACCGTAGCGATTGCACAGTTTCAGACTGTAGTGCCTAGAACTGCTCGGCCACACCAACAAGAACGTTGCTAAAATGTCCTGATATTGCTAAAACTGAATGCCAGAATGTTTAAATGGAAAAACTATTATCTTAAAGAGGGGCAACACCCACAAGCTGAACTGAAGATTTTAAATTAAATACTGAGGTGTGCTCATAACAGCATTGGTACTTTCACATCGGCAATGAGATCATTAGAGATGGAGCATACTTTCAGATTAAGGAAGAATGTGGAAGGAAACAGTGGCAAACAGTATGGAACAGAGCACATCAATTCTTCTGTTTTTCATACTGTTAAAATGTTTTACTGTTAGAGTGGTTGGACACCACAAAATGAGTTTGCAAGTAATTAACTTTTTATGCCTGGATTCCACAGTCATGTAGAACTTTATAAAAGACATCATATTTATGCCAGTGACTGTAACACTTCCTTTATTTCACAATTACAATTTTGGCCTTAGGCCATTATCAACTGAAGCTGAAAAATACAGAATGTTTTTAAATTATTTAACAAAATTGTTGTGTATCTTGATTATCTGCCGATTACACAGTATAAAAATGCAATTGCGTAAGCATGTTACTTATATGTTATGGCTATTAGGCCAGGTCAACCTATTTTAGGTTGAAATGGCCTAATAGCCATAACATAGACAAACTCTTTTATAGAGTTTGCAAGTGTCACAACTTTATTGTCTGCCCACCTTACTTAGATGAGGTCTGAGTGAATGTCCTTCCGGTAGTCACAACTGCCTTGTCCTCATTTCAGTTACTCCTTCTCATCTTCTAGATAATAGTTCTTTATTCAGCTCTACCTTATAGTGCCCATGGAATCAATGTTTAGATTTTTTAAATTATGAGTTCAATGCTGCAAAAGAAGTATCAAAGTATATTCTGGGAGAAATATCCCTTGGAATACTTTCACTAAGTGCAATCATAACTTGTCCTCTGAGTCCAAATACTTCCTCATCATTGCAAGATTAGTTATTCTCTTGCCAGTATAGGGAACAAAATTGTAGACAACTCCAGACACACCAGACACACCAGATGCTGAGTTGCAGATAGGCACAACAAAATGACTCTCACAATTAAAGCCTTTGGCCATTAAGGCCTTCATCAACAATACACACACACACACACACACACACACACACACACACACAATTCATACACACGAGTGTGGTTTCAGTTACCTGAGACTGCAGTCATGTATTTGCATTTGGGTGAGAGAGAGAGAGAGAGAGAGAGAGAGAGAGAGAGAGAGAGAGAGAGAGACAGAGACAGAATGTGTGTGTGTGTGTGTGTGTGTGTGTGTGTGTGTGTGTGTGTGTGTGGGTGGGTGGGTGGATGGGTGGGTGGGTAGGTGGGTGGGGGTGGGGGTGGGTGTGTGGGTGGGTGGGCGGGCGCGTGCTTGCATATGTGTGTCTACAAAGGCCTTAATGGCCAAAAGCTTTAATTGTAAGAGTCTTTTCCTTGTGCCTCTCTGCGACTCAGCATCTCCACTATATGCTGAGTAGCAATTTTCCTTCCCATGTATTGTTACATTCCATCCTGGATTTTCCATTGTTTGATAATTTCTATTTGTGTAGAATTTTTTCATGAAATACTTTTGACAGCTAGATGGACAGTTAAGTCTAGCTGTCAAAAGCATTTCATGAAAAAATTCAACACAAATACAAATTATAAGGCTTACACCAGTGTAGCAATAAATAGCTGATAGTTTAGTCACTGATGCAATATGGGCATCTATTCCAGCTTGATGTATCTGCAGCTTGCCTGGAATAGTTCATTATGAAACTATCCATCTCTTGTATCCAATTTTCTAACCTACTATGCAATTAAGGGATCTAAAACTCCATGCTCCAAACTGTAGCACATTAGATTAATTGCTTCTGATGACAATACCCTCCTGCATAGTGCTCACCTGGAGGTCTGAGTCAAGGTCTATTTTATCTCTGGAATATTTTACTGAAGAGGATGTCATCATTATTAAACCTTACGGTATAGGTACATGGCCTTGGGAAATATAATGGCTGTAGTTTCACCTTGCATCCAACTGTTCTCATTAGAAAAATAGTGTGGCCATGTTGACTGATAGTACAAGGCCATATAAGTGAATCATTCAGAATGTTATCCCTGGAACTACAGAAAATACTGGTGGTACTCTTCACAAAATGTATGTCATTCTGGTCTCTTCACAGATAACACTCTACTAGTAGCAACTACAGTAAGGACACCTGTATCATTTAAACACCAAATCCACCCCACTACAGTGAGATCCATGATTAATGGGAGACAAAAGACACTATTCTCATAACAACACATGAAGAAGGTGGAGGAAAGGGCATTTAAACATTAGAAATAATACAAATACACTCCTGGAAATGGAAAAAAGAACACATTGACACCGGTGTGTCAGACCCACCATACTTGCTCCGGACACTGCGAGAGGGCTGTACAAGCAATGATCACACGCACGGCACAGCGGACACACCAGGAACCGCGGTGTTGGCCGTCGAATGGCGCTAGCTGCGCAGCATTTGTGCACCGCCGCCGTCAGTGTCAGCCAGTTTGCCGTGGCATACGGAGCTCCATCGCAGTCTTTAACACTGGTAGCATGCCGCGACAGCGTGGACGTGAACCGTATGTGCAGTTGACGGACTTTGAGCGAGGGCATATAGTGGGCATGCGGGAGGCCGGATGGACATACCGCCGAATTGCTCAACACGTGGGGCGTGAGGTCTCCACAGTACATCGATGTTGTCGCCAGTGGTCGGCGGAAGGTGCACGTGCCCATCGACCTGGGACCGGACCGCAGCGACGCACGGATGCACGCCAAGACCGTAGGATCCTACGCAGTGCCGTAGGGGACTGCACCGCCACTTCCCAGCAAATTAGGGACACTGTTGCTCCTGGGGTATCGGCGAGGACCATTCGCAACCGTCTCCATGAAGCTGGGCTACGGTCCCGCACACCGTTAGGCCGTCTTCCGCTCACGCCCCAACATCGTGCAGCCCGCCTCCAGTGGTGTCGCGACAGGCGTGAATGGAGGGACGAATGGAGACGTGTCGTCTTCAGCGATGAAAGTCGCTTCTGCCTTGGTGCCAATGATGGTCATATGCTTGTTTGGCGCCGTGCAGGTGAGCGCCACAATCAGGACTGCATACGACCGAGGCACACAGGGCCAACACCCGGCATCATGGTGTGGGGAGCGATCTCCTACACTGGCCGTACACCACTGGTGATCGTCGAGGGGACACTGAATAGTGCACGGTACATCCAAACCGTCATCTAACCCATCGTTCTACCATTCCTAGACCGGCAAGGGAACTTGCTGTTCCAACAGGACAATGCACGTCCGCATGTATCTCGTGGCACCCAATGTGCTCTAGAAGGTGTAAGTCAACTACCCTGGCCAGAAAGATCTCCGGATCTGTCCCCCATTGAGCATGTTTGGGACTGGATGAAGCGTCATCTCACGCTGTCTGCACGTCCAGCACGAACGCTGGTCCAACTGAGGCGCCAGGTGGAAATGGCATGGCAAGCCGTTCCACAGGACTACATCCAGCATCTCTACGACCGTCTCCATGGGAGAATAGCAGCCTGCATTGCTGCGAAAGGTGGATATACACTCTACTAGTGCCGACATTGTGCATGCTCTGTTGCCTGTGTCTATGTGCCTGTGGTTCTGTCAGTGTGATCATGTGATGTATCTGACCCCAGGAATGTGTCAATAAAGTTTCCCCTTCCTGGGACAATGAATTCACGGTGTTCTTATTTCAATTTCCAGGAGTGTATCTAAATTTGTTGTTTAAGAAGGTGGTTTTGGTCATTAGTACAGAAGGACAAGTGATTGGTGGTTATACTGGCATAAAAATTCAATCAGTGGTTGCATAAGAGCTAATACAATCTTTGGGTGCTGCCACAGGTATGGAGTTGAATATACAGGTACAAGAACTGGACTTCGTTGTGCTGACCTACATGTTGATTACTCATACCATGTTGTCTCAAGCTTCTAATATTCTATTCTCATCTGCCAATCAAATTTTTAACTTACATATATGCTGAACTCATCGCCCATTGTCTGTCTTAAGTCCCAGTAAGACAGTTCTACACTGGTGTGTGAGTACCCACACGATTTTCAAAGAACTCCCTTTACCCTCATCCAGCACTTTCCACTCCTAATAGCCAACCAAAAGTTTAAATAAACACTGAGTGTACTATTATTGTAGCTACCTTCTCTACACCCTTTACATTTTTTACTGACAGAAAAAAATCCTGAGTGGTATTAAAACATTTGATATTTTGGGCAAGCATTCCTGTCCTTCTACAACCAGTGCTACCAATTCTTAACCATTTCATCTGTCTCACCAACATCCAAAACATTTATATTCAATGGACATTTTGTGGAATATGGCTACTATTTTGTTCAGTATTTTCTAAGAAATGAAGTCCTCTTGAGTGACTGTATATATTCATTTTAACAATTATGAGTAAAAGAATTAAGCATTTACTAAAATATCTTAACAATAAGTTACTCTAAAAAGCAAGCAATAATTTGTTTCTAAAAGTGAGACTTTTAACACTGCAGACAAAGTATTAAACATCAGATACAATGATATCATTCAGTATTACATAAGAACTGCATAGATTACCGATACATCGTCCAGATGTATTTTCATTCTTCCAATCATCTCTTGTGAAAATATGTTGAGAAATTGCCATCGTTGAATACGAAACACCAATCTATAGCACAGTGATTTCATTATTCTCATCAGTCTCATCATCTTCGGCCATTCCTCTTGTTGAACAACATGGCAGTACATAGGTTGTGTCGCCTTCTTAATTTCCAACAACTTGTTCTCATAAACCTGTGAGGTACTGGATCCTTTATCTTTGCAGATGAAATCTATCACCTAGGCAAGCATGTTAATCATTGAGGTTCTTGTTATTTTAACATTGTTAATACTACAGGTTTGATAAAGCTGTAAATGCAAACATATTTGTTGCTAATTACTAAAAACAACTTGATGAATCATTGTTTCAGAGACACTTTCACTTTAATGTAGTGAATAAACAATGCCAAACTTTAGAACAGAAACTCCAAGTACCATTGAAAGATTAGATCATTTCCATAAATATAAATCCTCTTAAATTGGAAATGATCAATCACTGCAGAGACAGAAATATCCAGTAATATTTTCAGCAGCATAAAGTGTGCTGTGAGAGTGTGTTGCTAGAACTGATGACAAATCAAGAACACATACGTGGATTAATGAAATGACATTTTGTTTCTTTTTAGCAGAATATAAATTGAAATAGGTACTTCTATGAAGTTAATGTAAAAATTGGACTGGTATTTGAAATCACATGTCTTAAATTATTGAGCAGTGGGCTATCGATAGTACAGGGCATACAAATAGCATGTACTGCCAAAATACTTTGCCATTTGTTCCAATCATGTCTTCCAAAGGCCATACAGACTACTGACTCAAATCTCCAACTTACCACTAGTTACCCTCCATACCTTAAAAACTTTTGATTGTTTAAAATATGATTTGTTTGAAATTTATTTCTATTATTACTGTCAAATACTACTATGCAGAAAATTAAACTGAATGTAAGCATTTCAAAATCTTTTAGATGTCTGCAAAATATATGGTTTTCTACTTTAAAGAGAATTCCTGTTATTTGCTTTTGTTGATGAAATATGATATTTTCTTTAACTAGAATAATACAAAACATATAGGACAACCAGAAGTAATAGTGTGAAAAATAACTTAACACTCTTGTCTTCATGTGAAAGGAAAGACAGATACTCGCATGTGAAAAAGCTGCAAGTTTATGATTACTGATTACCTCAGCCATATAATAGACTGAATTGAAACTATCAAGAGTAGATTTACTCTCTGAGCATTGTGTCTTAACTAACACACAGCATCATAGTTTTCCTCTGGTGGTGTGGACGTGTTAATATGCATTAGCTACCATTCCCACTAGTGCTGTAGATGTGTTTACCATGATGTATGTGCTTTGAATCTTACTGGCAGATTAAAAATGTGTGCCAGACCAAGACTTGAACTCAGGACCTTTGCATTTTGCGAGCAAAGGCTAGATTAGATTAGATTAATACTGGTTCGATGGATCATGAATACGATATTTTGTAATGATGTGGAACGAGTCAAATTTTCCAATACATGACATAATTAAGTTAATTTAACAACATAATTAAGTTAATACAACAACTTTTTAATTTTTTTTTTTGTTTTTTTAAATTAATTTATACCTAAAAATTCCTCTATGGAGTAGAAGGAGTTGTCATTCAGAAATTCTTTTAATTTCTTCTTAAATACTTGTTGGTTATCTGTCAGACTTTTGATACTATTTGGTAAGTAACCAAAGACTTTAGTGGCAGTATAATTCACCGCTTTCTGTGCCAAAGTTAGATTTAATCTTGAATAGCGAAGATCATCCTTTCTCCTAGTATTGTAGTTATGCACACTGCTATTACTTTTGAAATGGTTTTGGTTGTTAATAACAAATTTCATAAGAGAGCATATATACTGAGAAGCTACTGTGAATATCCCTAGATCCTTAAATAAATGTCTGCAGGATGATCTTGGGTGGACTCCAGCTATTATTCTGATTACACGCTTTTGTGCAAGAAATACTTTATTCCTCAGTGATGAATTACCCCAAAATATGATGCCATATGAAAGCAATGAGTGAAAATAGGTGTAGTAAGCTAATTTACTAAGATGTTTATCACCAAAATTTGCAATGACCCTTATTGCATAAGTAGCTGAACTCAAACGTTTCAGCAGATCATCAATGTGTTTCTTCCAATTTAATCTCTCATCAATGGACACACGTAAAAATTTTGAATATTCTACCTTAGCTATATGCTTTTGATTAAGGTCTATATTTATTAATGGCGTCATACCATTTACTGTACGGAACTGTATGTACTGTGACTTATCAAAATTCAGTGAGTTTTTTACAAGGAACCACTTAGTAATTTTCTGAAAGACATTATTGACAATTTCATCAGTTAATTCTTGTTAGTCAGGTGTGATTACTATACTTGTACCATCAGCAAAGAGAACTAACTTTGCCTCTTCATGAATATAGAATGGCAAGTCATTAATATATATTAAGAACAACAAAGGACCCAAGGGCAACCCTTGTGGAACCCCATTCTTGATAATTCCCCAGTTTGAGGAATGTGCTGATCTTTGCATATTATGAGAACTGCTTATTTCAACTTTCTGCAATCTTCCAGTTAGGTACAAATTAAACCATTTGTGCACTGTTCCACTCATGCCACAATACTTGAGCTTGTCTAGCAGAATTTCATGATTTACACAATCAAAAGCCTTTGAGAGATCACAAAAAATCCGAATGGGTGGTGTTCAGTTATTCAGATCATTGAAAATTTGATTGGTGAAAGCATATATGGCATTTTCTGTTGAAAAACCTTTCTGGAAACGAAACTGACATTTTGTTAGTACTTCATTTTTACAGATATGTGAAGCTACTCTTGAATACATTACTTTCCCAAAATTTTTGGATAAAGCTGTTAGAAGGGAGATTGAATGGTAATTGTTGACATCAGATCTATCCCCTTTTTATGCAAAGGTATAACAATAGCATATTTCAGTCTATCAGGGAAAATGCCCTGTTCCAGAGAGCTGTTACACAGGTGGCTGAGAATCTTACTTATCTGTTGAGAACAAGCTTTTAGTATTTTGCTGGAAATGCCATCAATTCCATGTGAGTTTTTGCTTTTAAGCAAGTTTATTATTTTCCTAGTTTCAGAGGGAGAAGTGGGTGAGATTTCAATTGTATCAAATTGCATAGGTATGGCATCTTCCATTAACAGCCTGGCATCTTCTAATGAACACCTGGATCCTACTACATCCACAACATTTAGAAAATGATTATTAAAAATATTTTCAACTTCTGACTTTTTATTCGTAAAGTTTTCATTCAATTTGATGGTAATACTGTCTTCCTGTTCTCTTGGTTGACCTGTTTCTCTTTTGATAATATTCCAAATTGCTTTAATTTCATTTTCAGAGTTGCTGATTTCAGACATGATACACATACTTCTGGATTTTTTAATAACTTTTCTTAATATAGCACAGTAGTTTTTATAATGTTTGATAGTTTCTGGGTCACTACCCTTTCTTGCTGTCAGATACATTTCCCTTTTCCGGTTACAAGATATTTTTATACCCTTAGTAAGCCATGGTTTGTTACAAGGTTTCTTACGAGTATATTTAACTATTTTCTTGGGGAAGCAGTTTTCAAATGCATTTACGAAAGTGTCATGAAATAAACTATATTTTGAATTGGCATCAGGTTCACAGTATACCTCATCCCAGTCTAACTGCTGTAGGCTTTCCCTGAAATCTGCAATTGTTAAATCGTTGACTGAATGTACTACTTTGGAGGACTGTTTAGTACTGCTGAATGGAGCTATGTCATATATTGTAACTAGCTGTGCACCGTGATCAGAAAGACCATTCTCAACTGGCTGAGCATTTATCTGGTTAAACTTATCTTGGTCTATAAAGAAGTTATCTATCAGTGGGCTGCTATCCTTTACGACCCGAGTAGGAAAATCAATAACGGGTGTCAAATTGAAAGAACCGAGTAATACTTCAAGGTCATTTGTCCTATTACCCTCTTTCGGAGAATCTACATTGAAGTCCCCACAAATAATAATTTGCTTCCCCCGTCTGACAGATAGCACAACAAGGAGTCCAAATTTTTCAGAAATAGATGAAAATTTCCCAATGGGGACCTATATACAGTTACAATTACGAAATGAAATGAAATGTCATGTGACTAGGGCCTCCCGTCTGGTAGACAGTTCGCCTGGTGCAGGTCTTTCGATTTGACGCCACTTCGGCGACCTGTGCGTCGATGGGGATGAAATGATGATGATTAGGACAACACAACACCCAGTCCCTGAGCAGAGAAAATCTCCGACCCAGCCGGAAATAAATGTGCCTCTATTTAATTTAAGCTCACAGGCACATGCTTCTATATGTTTCTCTACACAAAACTTTTTTGTTTCTATACTTTTTGCACAATGATAACTTTTGACATATATGGCAACTCCTCCTTCCTCCACATTTTCTCTAATTACATGTGCAGAGAGCTTATATCCACTTACATTTACCTTATCCTTATCAGTAACAATGTGATGCTCAGACAGGCATAGTATATCTATTTCATCCTCAGCTTCTAAATCTTCTAAACAAACCAGAAGCTCATCTATTTTATTCTTTAAACTCCCAATATTTTGATGAAATATACTTACATTATTTTTAATCATACTTTTATGAGAACCTTTCCTTATTCTAACATTTGCAGTACTCTCCTGTCTGAGTTTCTCATTGTGCTTAGGCCTAGTTCCTATACCAGTGGTCACATGGTGTTCAGAGAGGCAGATTATGTCAACTGGGTTGGGTGACTTTAATTCATCAATGCGATTACCTAGGACTGAGATACAACTTGGTGGAGATAAAATTTCTGGTGATTGGTGAAAATTTATAATTGACAGCTGTGATTGGTGATCCAATGTGCTAGAATTGTGCTGTTTAATTTCTTTCCAGAACTGAAGATTTGTTTCAATCCTGACCTCTCGTAGAACTTGACATCTTTCTGTCTTACCTATCCTAAAAAAGGTGCTGCTCCAACACCTGTAACCACTGGTATTTTACCATTCATGGCAGTGCCTCCTCCCCCCCCCCCCCCCCCTTAAATTTCCTGCTATTACCCCAGCCAGTTTACCCTTCCCTTTCCTGTTGAGATGTAGGCCATGCCTGGTATAGCCCACCTACTCAGAGAATCAACAGGAACCACACCAATATGAGCCCTCACACCCGACCCAAGCAGCCGGTCCAACTCCAAATTAACTCTCCCGACAGAAGAGTTCAAATGAGGCCAGTCATGGCATCTCAGGACAGCTACAAATTCAGCATTTGTGTGTCTCAATGCTGACGCAGTCTTTACCAGGCCACACTCTATACTGTACCCAGGATCTCTGTCGATACTGTTCCCTGGCCCTCCCACAATAACCACGGTGTCTTCCCTGGTAAATGCTTTACAGAGTGAACCTAAATCCTCTGTCACCTGATCCAGACTAGCACTTGGTTTGAAAAAATTTGTGACCTGGTATTCTGGTCATAATTCCTCCTGCAGAAGTTGGCCTACACTTCTGGAATGAGAACTGCCTGACAACAAAACTTTCTTCCTTTTCGATGACTTTCCTATATTCTTTTTCAGTTTCCTATTGAATGTTTGTTGTGTCCTGTCTACACCTACCTCTGCTTGAGGCTCATCAGTTTCTAACTGAAGCAACAGGTCAAACTTATTTTTGACATTCACCACAAAACTGTCAGACTTAGTTCTAGGCCTGTTCCTTCTGTTACCTGTTGCCACTTCCCACCTCTCTTTGCCCTTCTCCCTCCTTAACCTGTCCAGATCTTCCCTAGCCTGATCTAGCTCAGCCTGAAGGGCAGCAATTTCCCCCTTCTGTTCCACTATCTTCCTATCTCTGCTGCAAATCCTACATAACCACTGATGAGCCTGATCCACTTTCCCGACACCCACGCCACTGCAGTCCCCCCAATGAAAAAAACTACTGCATCCATCACACCAAACCCCAGAACTAACAATTCTACGGCAAGTCAGGCACTTCTCATTCATGGCAAAAATAATACTTTAGCTAGAATAAATCAATTAAATTACTGAAAATCAAAAAAGATGTTAGAAGAATTAAGCCTATTCACAAATGTATAAACGCTAGTTTCTGATTTAAAATCCCGCTGTTTTTCTGAGATCTGTATTAAAACAATGAAGGTATATGGTATTTATTATATTTTTCACTCAATGGAATGAAAAAAAGGACAATTAAACGAGATACTTTAAATTTGATTCTCCAAAAACATTACGAGAATTAGGCCTATAAACAAATGCATAATGTCTGAGCTACCCAAACACAACTGATGCCCTGTCCTCGCCACTTTACTTCTGCCAGTACCTTGTCTCCTGCTTTCCAAACTTCACAGAAGCTCTCCTGTGAGACTTTCTGTTTGACAGCAGAAATGTTTGAAATTTTTCAGCTCCATATCCCTAACTATGACAAGAGCCTCATAAGAAGTAAAGAGACTGTCCAGTGTTACAATGACCATAAGACATTATGGTGGAGTATATTGCTCTCACCTCCAAGCATTTGCTATAGGCATCAACAATGATGAGTACCATTGTATTCGTAATTGATCTCTGTAATCTATGTGTGCCCCTTCCAGGTTCTTTTATGGCACTCCTAATGATAGTCTCAAAACTTTTGAGGAGAATGGGCATGTATAGAATACTCGTTACAGGATTTGGCAACTTCTTTAATAGCTGTGTCAATATCAGGTCAGTAAACAAAGGAATGAACAATGACATTCATTTTAACAGTTCCTTAATGAGCTGCAAATAGATCAGTCAGGATTGGTCCCTGTGGTAATGATGACATGCTGCTCTGACAAGAAGCAGACAGCTACTAAGGCCTGCTTTGCACACACTGGATATGAGCCACCTGAAGCTAAGTCTTTTCCTGTCTCCCACAGTTATAAATTCCTCCCTAAATCAGGGTCTTTCCATGTCCCCTGAGGCAAATACTCTGCTCATACTGGCAGTTGCCTGATACAGAACAATACAAATTGATCAAATTGTTCTTGAGCTATTTCTTCTTTTGCTATGATTCTCTGAACAGTTTCTGTTGATTTAGGTAATGGCACACTAGAGCAGTAGTCTGAATCTCTGTTGTACTCTTTCAGTTTGAATTTGATGCTAAGGTAGTAGTGAGAAAGTCAATCATAGTACTTTGCCATGCATCTGATGCATGATTTTCTAGATGTAGGACTTGTGAAGGAGACATGTTAAACTCTCAGTGTACAACGACACGCAGGTATGTAACAGAAGAATTTTTGTACTACCTGTATAATTGCAATGCCTCTTTGTCAATATCAGGATATTGCTGTTTAGTAAGGGTTAATGTATGGCTGACAAAAGCTTTCAGGCATTATTGGACATCACTAAGTGAATGTGACAAAACAGCACACAATCCTATCTTACTTGTGTCTGTTACTAGCAATGATAGCGGTGCAGGATGATTAAGCATCAAAACTTGTGGAATAGCCAGTGTATTCTACGTGTCACTACAGTCTTTTCAGCACTTATTGTTCATGTAAAAGGATCTGTAAGAACTGCAACTCTCAGTGAGCTGCTTCTTGTTGCTAAATCCAGAATACCAGAATTATAATATGTAGCTTACTCTTGAGATATCTGTAATCGTCTTTTGTATATGACTTTGGTATGTTCCAAATTGCTACAATTTGCTGGTCTGATTTTTATTTCCTCTTAGAGCTGTTTTGTGACCCAGAAACTGCATTGCTGAAATGATATACATATATTCGCTCTGGCTCAGGTGAAGATCTTGTGATTGCATTCTTTCTAGCATCTCATCCAGAATTACATCTACATCAATACTCTGCAACGCACTGTGTAGTGCATGGCAGAAGGTTCATCCCACTATACCAGTTAATAGGGTTTACTCACATTCCATTCACATATGGAGTGTGGGAAGAATTATTTAAATGCTTCTGTGTGAACTTTAATTAAACTCATGTTGTCCTCATGTTCCCTGTGGGAGTGATACACAGGCATTTTGTAATACATTTTTGTCATCATCTAAGGCTGTCGGTAGTAAGTTTGTAAGAAGGCTTTCTCAGTATAATTTACATCCATGTTCAAGAATCTGCCACTTCAGTTTCTTCAGCATCAGCTTCACTACGATTCTCTCCCATGGATCATGCAAACCTGTGACCATTCATGTTGCCCATCTCCATACACGTTCTATATACCCTGTTACAGTCTGTGACAGTGTTGATGGTCTCAGGGCCAGGGAAACTCAGGAGAGAGCTTCACAGCCAGCTAATCAGTGCCCTATCAGTTTCTGTGTTCCATAATATGCAACTCTCCATCCTCCATAATATCTGAGCATTCTATTATGTTTTACATATGCAATACTATGATTGAATAATTTCTGTGATATTCTGTGACTTTTTTCATAATGGCCGAAACACCTCAACACTGACAAGTGTTTCAAAATAGGCAAGAGACCTCATTTTTAAAGTGTGCTCCTTCCTCATATGGGAGGCAGATTTAGTCGAGCGTTCTGGGAGGTCACCAGAATGAAGGAATGCTCTGCAGTGGCCTATGGTGATATTGGTGTACAAACTGTCATGAGAACTGTATAGGAGGCCAAGCTGTCCCAGCAGGCAGCTGAACATGTGGAATTTCAGTCTCCAGTGAAGAAACACAGCACGCCAGGCGGGTAACAGGAACAGGCAACTTTGATTGAGATGTTTTACGCCAAAATAGAATTTAATGAAAGAGTTGAGTTCCCATGGTAGTGAAACTGTTTACTGTTATGCATGAATCTACTGAGTTTGAAGAAATTCAAATAATATTGAAGGAAATCGGATTTAAATATGTAAGATCCAAAGATGGATGGAAATTTTTAATGGAGCTTAGTGCCACTGCTGCTACTAGGATGACATTTCTGAGAATAATACATCAAGTCAGATGAAAAGGAACATCAAGTGCATATTATTTGGATGAGACTTGGGTAAACCAAAACCACATTAGAAATTTTACTTCTCAAACAACAGTGGGACAGGGGCCTTGAAAGTTCCAGTGGCAAAAAAAGGGAATCTTACAATATGTCACGCTGGTTCCACTTATACCAGATTTGTGCCTGAAAATATCTGTATTCTGAGCAAAATTGACCACACTCTGATCATCATGCTGCAATGAATGGAAAAACTTTCCAAGAATGGTTTCAGAATCAACTGTTGCCTTATTTGCATCCAGGCTCTATCATTGTTATGGAAAATGCAAGCTATCACTCTGTTATTTCCAACAGACGTCCCACACAAGAAAAAATGATATTATTTCATAGATGTGAAGTAATAATATTCCACATAATGAAACATAAACAAGAGCAGGCTCTTGGACCTCACTAAGATTTCAAAAGGCAGTGAGAGAAAAAAAAACTGATTCCATAGCTCTGCAACATGGCCATAGGGTGATACAAGTACCTTCTTATCAATGTTGTTATAAGCCCATAGAACTGGTGCATGGCACAGTGAAGAGGTAGACGACACATAAAATACTATTTTCAATTAGCAGATACTGAAAGGCTGGTCCATGAAGGAGTAGACAAAATCGACATTATTGATTGGGAAGTTAGCTTACATCACACTGACAAACTGTAAGAAGATTATGGAAAGAAACTGTCGGAGATGAAATAATGGATTTTTTTTTAATTGTCAATTTGGCATCTACATTCAGTGACTTCACTTCTGAAGACAGATACAATGAAACATCCAAGTAAAAAGGTATGTGAATGGAGAGTACATTTATTTTGTTATTTTCACGGAACCTTTACTTTCTTGTCAAACATGCAACTAGCATTGAGTCTGAAAACACTGATCATGTAAATCCTGGCTTACACTTTCCCACATCATATACTGAAAACTTTGGAACAAGGTAGCCAGAGAGATGTCATATTTCCTGATTTCCATAAAGCATTTGGCTCAGAAACACAGCTTTGGTCATTATGAAAAGTATGATCCTACAGGGTATCAATTGAAATTTGTGACTGGATTGAAGATTCTTTTGATAGGGAGAATGTGGCATGTTATCTTTGATGAAGACTTCAGGTGTGCCCCAGGGTAGTTTGTTGGATCCTTACTGTTCCTGTTGTACACTAATGACCATGCAGACAATATTAATAGTAAACTCAGACTTTCTGCAGATGATGCAGTTATGTATGGTGAAGTACTGTCTGAAAGAAGCTGCATAAAAATTCAGTCAGATTAATAAGATTTCAAAGTGGTGCAAAGACTGGCAATTTGCCAGATGTTCAGAAATGTTAAATTGTACACTTTACAAAATGTAGCATCCTCTGATTACAATGTTAGTGAGCTGCAGCTGGAATTGTCAACTCTTTGAAATACCTGAATACTTAGCAGGAATTTGAAATGGAATGATCACATAGGCCCAGTTGTGGGCAAAACAGATGGTAGACTTCAATTTATTGGTAGAATACTGGGGAACTGCACACAGTCTACAAATTGCATCTTACAGAATGGATTACGCCTTCAAATCTAATACATCCACAACAGAACAAACAGCATTTTAAACTATGTAGTATTATAGACAGAACAGCAAGATAAGCAAAATAAAATTCCTGTTCTGTTTGGGAAATATCATCATGTTTTAGCTCAGAATATGTAATAATATTCTACAACAAATCAGTGTCAGGGATATCAGTCTGTATTTTTGGGGATCACTTCTGTGGCTCTTCACATAAACAGGTGTGTCCTGTGCTTTCTTCCAACTACTGAGTACAGTTTTATTTGTTCATGGGTTCTATGATAGATTATAGTTAAAAGAAGGGGTAAATCACCTGCAAATTCAGTATAGAAAATGATAGGGATTCCATCAGAACCTGAATCATTGTTCAGTTTTAATGATTTCAGCTGTTTCTCAACACCACTGACACTAACACTTACTTTGCTCATTGTTTCAGTGGTCCAAGGATTAAACTGGGCTAGTGCTCCTTGGTTTTTCTTTGTAAATAACATTTGGAAATGGAGTTTACCACTGTCTCACTGGTGAATGACTGGACACTAATTTTGGTGCTGCTAACAGCCTTTGCATAGGGTTTTGTGAAAGATCATTAGACAAAATTATGTTATGTTAGTCGCTGAAAGCTTCATGCATTACTCACTTGACTGCCAAATATGTGTCATTCAGTATCACTCTATCTATAACCCTATGATTTGTTTTACACCTATTATGCAGCAGTTACTTTACAGTGGATGTATACCATGGAGTGTCCTTCCCATTTCAAACTGTTCTACTAGGTGACCACTCACCTATAGTAGATTGATGCATGGAGCACTGCAATATGAAACAGAAAACAGCATTCACACTAACATTTGAGCACTAGCTCTTTTTTCAGTAACAGTATGCACATTCACACATCCAAACACATGAACACCAAAACTCACACTGTATGTGAATGCTGCTTTCTGTTATGTGACACTGTGCTCCATCCAGGAATCTCCAGTCTTGTTCTACAGGATACATATCTATCCAGTGCATGGTCAACTATTTTTTTTAAACTTGAGCTATGGCTCTTTTGCATTCTCATGTCCTGGGCTAAAGGATTCAAGTTCTTCATTGAGATACAACACTACTGCTTTTTTATCTAGTTCACTGAATATATACATCCTCCTACCTGTTTTAGCTGCCCTTTGTACTTTGGTAATCATTGTTGCCATAACTGTATCATGTTTGCTGATACCAGTTTTGACTCAACATCCTCAAATCGGTCAGGTCTTTTTGTTGCCATTAGATCTACTACATTTCCATCATGAGTGGGATTCCATATCATCTGTTCTACATAGTTTCCAGAGAAGGCATTTAGTAATGTTTCACAGCATGTCTTGTCCCATCCATCACTAACAAAACTGATATTTTCCCAACTGATTGTTGGTTTAACATCAGGTTGTCAAATGCCTCTGCAAATTATATGTCACGAAAGAAATTCCATGCATTTGGAAGATCTCATAAAATGGTTACCATATGAAATTGTCAAATAAAGGCTATGACTTCCGCATCATACCTGGATCCTTCACCCATTGGCGGATTGCTATAGGTGTCAGTAACATCCAAATGGCAGAAGATATTTGTTTTTCTTTTATGATTGAATAGCTGCTTGGCTTTGGAACAGGAAGTTTATCAATTTAAAGTTGGCTTGTAGTCACTAGTAATATATACTTTACTATTTTTCTTGACAACATTATGTGCTGTAGAATCCCATTAGAAGTATTTTAACTTTTTCATAGAATTTTGATCCAAATTTTTCTCCAATTTCCTTTGCATAAGCATCTTGAAGGGCTAAAGATACTTCAAGGGCATTGTTGTTATTGTTGTTGAGGTCTTCAATCCAAAAACCAGATTGATGCAGCTCTCCATGCTGGGCTATCATGTGCAAGAATCTTCATCTATGAATAACTACTGTAATTTACACTGATTTGAACCTGCTTAATGTATTCACCTCCTGGTCTCCCTGTACAATCCCCCCCACATTTGCCTCCATTACCGAACTCATGATTCATTGATGCCTCAGATGGTGCCCTATCAACTGAACCCTTCTTCTGGTCAAGTTACTTACTTACTTACTTTACACGATCAGGCCCAATGGACTGCACGCTGCTTTGAGAGATTGCCTCCAATTCAGTCTGTCTTCAGCTCCTTTCTACCATCCTTCCAGCAGTCCTACCCTCTGAAGGTCTTTGGATACGCAGTCACTCCATTGAGTTCTAGGTCTTCCTATGGGCCTTCTGCCGGTTGGCTTGGTGCTGAGTACAGTTTTCGACCATCAGTTGCCCTGCTTTCGAGCAACATGCCCTGCCTACTGGAGTCATTGTGTCTTCATTATAGCCACAATGTTCAGCTCTTTGTAAATATTATACAACTCTGTATTGTGACAAATCCTCCATTTTTCACTTTCATTATCGTAAACTGGTCCAAAACTCTTCTGAAGGACTTTCCTTTCAAATGTCATCAGTCTGTTCAGATCTTGCTTAGTTGTACTCCTGGTGGCACATCCATATAGTCCTGCTGGCTGTAGGAGTGTTTTGTACATGTTTATTTTGAAAGGTCTTGACAAACTTCTGGTTTGGAGAGCATTAAGGCCATGGTAACAGTGATTACCTGCTTGTAGTCTTGCCTGTATTTCCATTATACTGGATGGTTCATTTCTGAATACTGTGCCCACATATTTGAACTCCCGGATTTGATGATGAGAACCTTCAGTTGTCTGTAAGGGTGGAAGTGGTTCTTGAGTTTCACTATGTCTACAGTGTAGAATCTTGTATTCCATCTTGTCATGATTGATTTGAAGTCCAATTTTCCAGAATGTCAGCCATTTCCCCTAAATCTTCTTGCAACTCAGATAGTAGCACTATATCATTGGCATATATGAGGTACTTGATGTTCACATCCCCGGTCTGGAATTCATTAGATGACATCTCCCACATTACCTCCTCTAATGCGAGACTGAAAAGAACAGGTGACAGTCCATCACCCTGCTGTAGTCCAGTTTTTATTCTGAATGTTTCAGACACCTATTTCCAATTTTTACCTTTGCTGTAATATCCAACAGGCAGGCCTTCATGAGGCTTACTAGTTTCTTGGCAAAACTGAACTCTTCCAGACACCTCAGCACACTTTCCCAATTAATGCAGTCATTTGCTTTTCTGAAGTTGACAAAAAGCATATGCAGTTCTTGAGCAAACTACCACCTTTTTCCTACAATCTGAGCTAGGGCAAAGATTTGGTCAATAGTAGATTTCCAGTGACGAAATCCTCCTTGATATTCTCCAATAATCATGTCTGTCAATGGTTGGATTCGATCTAGAAGACAGTTTGAGAAGATCTTATAACAAATATTGAGCAGAGTGATACCATGGTAGTTTTCACATGCCATTCAGTCATTCTTCTTGTCAAGTTAACATCACATAATTCTTTTCTCCCTAATTCTTTTCAGTACTTCCTCGTTAGTTGTGTAATCTACCCGTCTAATCTTCAGCATTGTTCTGTAATATCATATTCCTTTGCTGTATGAACTGCTTATCATCCACATTTCACTTCCATGCAAGGCTATAGTCCAGATACCATCAGGGAAGACATCCAAACACTTAAATTTATGTTAGATGGTATTAATTACTAATTTGTAGAACTGCATTTCCTGTTATAACTGGTTTGCAGCTTGTATCCTCTCTGGTCGTCATAAATTATTTTGTTGCCCAAAATAACAAAACTCATCTAATACTTCTAGTGTCTCATTTCCTAATCCAATTCCCTCAACACTGCCTGACTAGCTTCGATTACATTCCAATACTTCTATTGATGTTCATCTTACAACCTCTTTTCAACACAATGTTAATTCCATTCAACTGCTCTTCCAAGACCTTTGGTGTCTTTGACAGAATTACAATGTCATCAGAAAAACCTCAAAGTTTTTATTTCTTCTTCCTGTACCTGTAATCCCTTTCTAAGCCCCTCTTTTGTTTCCTTACTGAAAGTGTTGAATAAAACTGAGGATAGGCTACAACCCTATCTCACTCCCTTTTAATCCATTTCTTCTCATTTATGCCTTTTGACCCTTATAATTACAGTCTTGTTTCTGTAAAAGTTGTAAATAGCCTTTCACTCACTTCATTATATCCCTACTGCCCACAAATTTGAAAGAGTGTATGCGAACACTGTCGAAAGCTTTCTCTAAATCTACAAATACTGTAAATATAGGCTTGCCTTTCCTTAACCTGCCTTCTAAAATCAGTCATAAGGTCAGTATTGCCTCACACATTCCTACATTTCTCTGTATCTTCCCCAGTGTAGGCTTCTACCAGTTTTTCCACTCTTCTGAAAATACAGTAGAGTAGAGTAGAGTTTTATTGGTCCTGATAATCATGTAGTACACAAATAGTACATTCTGATGAAGGACAAGTTAATGTATAACAAAATATAATATTAAATTTGCATTGATGTCAGTATTTCTACATTGAATGATCACTGAGTTACAATATACAGAGCAAATATTGTACAAAAATAAAGAGTAGATATTTTAAAGCAGAAAGAGCATGTGCTGTACTGGCAGATTAATATTTATATTACAGTAACATTTACATGGTAAATTATTAAAGTTCTAGTAACATTTGTATGATACATCACGAAGGCAAAGACAGAAATCATTAGTGAACTTTCTGAAGGAACTCGTGGAGGCTATAGAAGCAGTGATGAGTCAAATATCCCTTAGCAGTTGACTTGAAATTTTCATTTATTGGTTTAATTTGAGGGGGAAGTTTATTATAAATAACTTTCCCATAATACAGGGTTCCTTTTTTGTTCAGGGTGGTGTTGGTGGGCTCTAGATGAAAGTCTCCTTTTTGCCTGGTGTTACAGGAGTGGGTATTTTCATATTTCTGGAAGAGAGTGGGATTTTCCAGTGAAGATTTTTTCACAAACACGGTTATCTCATACACACATATACATGGAAGTGGGAGGATTTCTAGCTTTTTAAAGAGTGGTCTACAGGTTTTGTTCCATTTTACACGTTCTATTATTCTTATAATTATTTTTTGTAGCCTAAAGAGCTTTTGGCTAAGAGAAGAGTTACCCCAGAAAATAATTCTATATTTCAGTTGTGAGTATATATAGGCATAAATACAGTTTTCAGAGAAACTTTGTTGCAGCATCCCTCTAATATTCTCATTAAGTAGCACGTAGTGCTTAATTTTTTACAAACTTTTTCAATAAGAGTCCCACATTTAAGATTATCTTGGAACCAAACTCCTATGAACTTAATATTGTCTGCATTCTCAGGGTCTTTGTCAGATATCTGAATCTGAACAGTTTCCTCACCTTTTTTCACATTATAGAAATTTAGTGCCACTGTCTTACTTGCATTTATTACCAATTTGTTGTGACTGAACCAGTTTTCAATATTGTTCAGTGACTCTGTTGTAGACCTCTGAAGCATTTCCATTTCTTTCCCACTCACTAGCACACTTGTATTGTCAGTAAACTGGAGGATGTTCCCGCAGAATTTATTTAGGTCATTCACATATAACAGAAATAGAAGAGGTCCCAGAACTGAACCTTGTGGCACTCCATATTTAATGGTTTCGTAGTTTGAAGAGTGTTGAGTGAGTTTGATGAAATTTTGATGTTGCACTTCAACCACTTGTTTTCGACCGCTTATGTATGACTTTATCCAGTTGTTAGATGTTCCTCTAATCCCCCTGCTGTCAAGCTTAGGCAATAGTTTTGTGTGATCTATGATATCAAAAGCCTTAGAGACACCTAGACATATTCCAATGACATTTTTGCCATTATCTAGTCTGTGAAGTACTTCACTTATTAGTTCAAAAATTGCATTTTCTGAAACCATGTTGTGCTGCGGATAGTATTTTGAGCTCTTCCAGAAAATCTACTACTCTTCTGTGAAAACATTTTTCTATGATTTTTGAGAATACAGATAGTAGAGCAATGGGCCTGTAGTTAGCCACTTCATCCTTTTTACCTATTTTAAATAGTGGTTTGAGCTTAGCTGTTTTTAGGCATGATGGGAAAATTCCGGTTTGAAACGAACTATTGTAAAGGTGAGCTAATAGTTCACTAATGAGATCTCCACATTTTTAATAAGGTTGTCTGGGATGCCATCTATTCTAGTGGAATGATTCACTTTTTAAGTTCTGATAACTGACAGGACTTCTTTCTGGGTTGTTGGAAAGAGAAACAATGAAGTATGATTTATGTTGGTATTTACAGATGACACTGGGCAGTTTATATTGCAAGGTTTAATTTAAGCAATTAATTGCTCACTTATATTGCTAAAATAAGTATTGAACACATTTGCTATTCCTTTAGGATCATTAATTTCTTTGGCATTACAATTCAATTTAATATTGTAATTTTGAGGGGAAACATTGTCTGTTTGCTGTTTCACTATACTCCACACAGCTTTCATTATGTTATTGGCATTTTTTATATAGCAGACATTTGCCATTACTTTAGCTTCTTTGATCACTTTTTTAAGTACCATTTTATAATTCTTGAAATATGCAAGGAATACATTGGATATTATGGAAGACTTGGAGATCTCATATAATCTTTGTTTTTCAGCATGTGACTTTTTTATACCTGTTGTCAACCGGCAATTTTTTCTCTAAGTCTACTACACTTGATTTTCTGATTTTTTGCTAGAAATAAAATGTTAAAATGATGTGCAAATATATCCATAAATATGTTGAACTTCTTATTTGTCAGAATTTTACAACCAAGGCTTATTAAACTAATAGACTATAATTCAGTAATATTCACACCTGTCAGTACCAGCCTTATTTGTAATAGGAACTGTTATATTCTTCTTGGAGTTTGGGGTTATTTCTCTTGTCTCATATATCTTGCATACCAGGTGGGATAATTTTGTCATGGCTGTACCTCCCAGAGGTCTCAGTAATTCTGGGGGTATGTCATCTACTCCAGGATCCTTGTTCTGTCTTATGTTTTTCAGTGCTCTGTCATATACTTCTTGCAGTACAAATACCTCATCTTACTTTCATTTACTCTTTCCCTTTCTATGAAAAAAAAAAAGAATGTATAGCATTGGTGGCTGGGAGACGCCTCATGGGGCAGTTCGGCCGCCGATCCACAAGTTCTTTAACACCACTACGCTGACTTGTGAGTAAATGAGGATGAAATGATGATGAAAGACACTCAACACCCAGTCATCTCAAGGCAAAGAAAATCCCTGATCCCACCGGGAATCGTACCCGGGACCTCTTGCGGGGGAAGCAAGAATGCTACCGCAAGACCACAAGCTGCAGACTCTCTTTCTATAATGCCTTTGTATTCACTTCCCAGTTATAGGCTTTCTACATATTTCTTTCACTATCAACTTTTCTCCTAAGGTTCTTCTATAGGTGGCATCTATCTTTTCTTAACTTATGCATAATTCTAAACCTTTGCAGTAGTCCTCTGGCCACTCCTAGTTTGCCATTTTACACTTTTTGTTCATATAATTTTTTGACTTCAGCATTCCCTCTCGCCTGGTGCATATTTATATTTTCTCCTTTGTCAATTATATTCAGTACATCCTGTTTCATCTGAAGACATCTGCTAGGCCTCGTCTTATTACCTATTTCATCTTCTGGACAGAGGCTACATCTATTCCTGGAAATGTCTTATGGTTTAAATCCTGGTTTCAAAATCACTGCTTTAGCATTATATAGCCAGTCTGGAACCTTACAGCATCTCCAGGTGATATATACAACCACATTACATGACTTTTAAACCTCTTAAACTAAGTGTTGGTGATGAATAAATTATGCTCCATACAAAATTCTCCTCTTTCATCCCTTTCCCCCAGTACATGTTCTCCAACTATTTTTCCTTTTCCTTTTTCCTATGATCAAAATTCAGTTTGAAATGCGTCGTCAATTGCAGATATAGTTGGTGTACAGTATTGTTTTATTGTGGTGAGAATTGTCTTTGTGTCTTCCACCATGATAATGCCATCACTATGCTGTTCAAAGTAGGTTGCCCACATTTTAATTTTCTTATTCATTATTAGACCTACTCCCACATTACTCTTGCTTAATTTTATATTTATAATCCTGTATTCATCTGACCAGATGTCCTGTTCCTTCTTCCACTGAACTTCACAGATTCCCACAGTATATATGGTCAACCTATCCATTTCCCTGTCTAAACTGTCTGACCAACCTACCTATTAAGAGATTAACATTCCTTATTCCAATCCATAGAATGCCACTTCTACACTCCTGGAAATGGAAAAAAGAACACATTGACACCGGTGTGTCAGACCCACCATACTTGCTCTGGACACTGCGAGAGGGCTGTACAAGCAATGATCACACGCACGGCACAGCGGACACACCAGGAACCGCGGTGTTGGCCGTCGAATGGCGCTAGCTGCGCAGCATTTGTGCACCGCTGCCGTCAGTGTCAGCCAGTTTGCCGTGGCATACGGAGCTCCATCGCGTCTTTAACACTGGTAGCATGCCGCGACAGCGTGGACGTGAACCGTATGTGCAGTTGACAGACTTTGAGCGAGGGCGTATAGTGGGCATGTGGGAGGCCGGGTGGACGTACCGCCGAATTGCTCAGCACGTGGGGCGTGAGGTCTCCACAGTACATCGATGTTGTCGCCAGTGGTCGGCGGAAGGTGCACGTGCCCGTCGACCTGGGACCGGACCGCAGCGACGCACGGATGCACGCCAAGACCGTAGGATCCTACGCAGTGCCGTAGGGGACCGCACCGCCACTTCCCAGCAAATTAGGGACACTGTTGCTCCTGGGGTATCGGCGAGGACCATTCGCAACCGTCTCCATGAAGCTGGGCTACGGTCCCGCACACCGTTAGGCCGTCTTCCGCTCACGCCCCAACATCGTGCAGCCCGCCTCCAGTGGTGTCGCGACAGGCGTGAATGGAGGGACGAATGGAGACGTGTCGTCTTCAGCGATGAGAGTCGCTTCTGCCTTGGTGCCAATGATGGTCGTATGCGTGTTTGGCGCCGTGCAGGTGAGCGCCACAATCAGGACTGCATACGACCGAGGCACACAGGGCCAACACCCGGCATCATGGTGTGGGGAGCGATCTCCTACACTGGCCGTACACCACTGGTGATCGTCGAGGGGACACTGAATAGTGCACGGTACATCCAAATCGTCATCGAACCCATCATTCTACCATTCCTAGACCGGCAAGGGAACTTGCTGTTCCAACAGGACAATGCACGTCCGCATGTATCCCGTGCCACCCAACGTGCTCTAGAAGGTGTAAGTCAACTACCCTGGCCAGCAAGATCTCCGGATCTGTCCCCCATTGAGCATGTTTGGGACTGGATGAAGCGTCGTCTCACGCGGTCTGCACGTCCAGCACAAACGCTGGTCCAACTGAGGCGCCAGGTGGAAATGGCATGGCAAGCCGTTCCACAGGACTACATCCAGCATCTCTACGACCGTCTCCATGGGAGAATAGCAGCCTGCATTGCTGCGAAAGGTGAATATACACTGTACTAGTGCCGACATTGTGCATGCTCTGTCGCCTGTGTCTATGTGCCTGTGGTTCTGTCAGTGTGACCATGTGATGTATCTGACCCCAGGAATGTGTCAATAAGGTTTCCCCTTCCTGGGACAATGAATTCACGGTGTTCTTATTTCAATTTCCAGGAGTGTATTTTTCTTGATGACAATGTCCTCATGAATAGACCTCACCCAGAGATTCAAATAGAAGACTATGTTACCTTCAGAATATTTTAACCAAGAGGATGCCATCATCATTTAACCATGAAGCTTAGCTGCATGCCACCAGAAAAAATGATGCTTATACTTTGCCTTGGCTTTCACTCATTCATAGTACCAGAACACCATGGTCTTGTTAGCTAATGTTACAAGACCAGATTAGTCAATCATCCAGATTGTTGCCTCCTGAACTACTGAAAAGACTGCTGCCTCCCTTCAGGAACCATGGATGAATCTGGTCTCTTCACAGAAACACCTGCATTTCAATTGTACCTGTGTATGGCTCATTGGGGGCTCAATGGGCATGTGAAAAATTTGTGTAGTTCCCCATTTTGCAGTGTACATTGCCAGGAGAGCCCACTAATTTGCCTTGTACATTTTTAAAACCATCATTGTGCTGACCAATTAATTGTTCCACTCATTCCTTTTGGTTTTCAGATGAAAAAGGCCAAGCAGTGGTCATTGAATGAATTTTGCTAGAAGTCAAAAATAATCCAACAAAATTAATTTCTTTGACAAATTCTGCTATCCATTCTTTGCCTAGCAAAGTGCATTAGTTTAAGTTTGGACATTATTTCCCCTATCATGTACAGAACATTACAGAATGAAAGATTAGTGGCGGGTAAATAGATTATGGTGAGCATAGAAGATTTAAAGATAGTTATACAATGAAGTGTTCTCAAGTTTACAAGTACTCTTGGCCTGCAATAAAGAACACATCTGAAATGTGTAAGCACAACAGGAAAATAAACAAATAAAAGGAAAGCCTAATAACAGGTGAGAACTGTCCATTCACTTTGTTTTTCACTTTCAGATGATTGATGCAGGAAGTGGAGAAATCAAGCTTTCTCTATTCTATCAAGAAACAAGGCTCATGATCACTGCATAATGAAACAGACAGTTTAAGGTGGTTAGTAATGACAGAGTTAATGAGGTGTACAGCCTGACATAAATGGAGTTCACCACACAGAAAAGGTTGTTGCAAAATGTGATAAATCCATCCATAAATTAATTCAAATCAAGGACAATGAACAAATAAAGTCAAACTCTGAAGATCCCAATGATGCAATAATTAAAGCTTCATGGAATGTAAGAACGAGCGCAAGCTGCCATTGGCCACAGCATTTATTAGTAATGGTGTGAAACTGGCTACGTACACTTCACATGTTTGTTGTGAATTCTATGGTAACCTCTGGACAACTTTCTGACTGGGCTATCTGAGTAAATTAGATTGCTTATCAATATGATACTCAAACCTGGAGGGGAATATGAATCACCATCAGATACAAAACTAGCTCCAGCATAAATGACATGGTTTGAGGCAATAAAGAGAATAAATAACGCACATGAAATGACCTGCCCAAAAACATCTGAATCAATAAATTCAGCTCCATCATGTAGTGCTGCCAGCTAGAATAATGTTCATAGTATGAAGGCTTTCACGACCGGATGAAATATCTTGTGGTAAACCTTGCGGGATGTAAGGTCGTGGTCCATGAAACTCTTCAGCTCCTAACGTTTCGTCCAGTGCTTCGCTGGACATCTTCAGAGGGGTGTTTCTCCTCCGGTGAATCGGCAAGACTCACCGGAGGAGAAACACCCCTCTGAAGATGTCCAGCGAAGCACTGGACGAAACGTTAGGAGCTGAAGAGTTTCATGGACCACGACCTTACATCCTGCAAGGTTTACCAGAAGATAGAATAATGTTATTTGTGTTCCAGTATTATACTATGCATCTGCTAACATAAAACTGATAATTATAGATTTAAAAAGTTCCAATCTATCATTCATTCAACATGACAACAATTTCTTTTCAGACTTGTTTAGTTTTATACCTGTGAGGAATAAAAACTGCTTCACTCACAATGAAATACAGGAATCAGACACAACATTTAGTAATAATGTTGTAAATGTCACTGCACAACAACAGTATCTGACCTTTTGACAACAGGACCTGGTGAACAAACTGCCTGCCTATAATAAGCTAAGAAGTAATTTCAGCTGAAAAGGAAAGTAAAACTGTATAGGCAGTATACTCACTTGTTGTAAACAATGTCAGTAATGAATGTGCTTGCACAGTTTGTAGGGTGGCAAAGACTGTTGTCAGGCCTTTACGTGGAAATGTGTGAGGAGAGGCTGTGAGGTGAGGGGAGGTGATTATTGAACATAATTTTGTGTATAGAGCTGGCACTACAATTTTATTGAATTAAATGGAATTATTAATATAACCACAAAACACTGGCTTTCAATAACAGAGTAACACAAAATTTTGAATACTAGTTCTACATACCTGAATCAGGGCTTCTTCAATATTTTCAAAGTCATCACGTAATTGGAATATTCGAGCTTCATCTTTCATTACTTTCTTCTGTGTGTCGACTATATAAATCATCAATGTCTGAAGCATATATAGCTTTTGTGGGGTCTCACTGAAGGCTTTTGTCTCATGATACAACCTGTATGATAAAATAACTGAGTGACAATAGAGATTTCTGTACAGCACTGCAAAATTTGCACATGTACAAATGCACCAACTTAATATATACCCCAATCAGGAAATATACCCATATATACACATAAAATGATCCTTGACTCCAGTCACACAAAAATCCCCCATATGAGCCTATGTAAAGTATTTTCTGTTTAAAGTGGTCCTTTCCCACAGAAGGCACACTGCAATTCCATTAACAGTGTGTTTTTGTGAATATCAAGAGGCCTGCAGAAGCTTGCCAGCAGGTGGCAGGAGACTTATCAGACAGCACAAAGGAAAATGTGTGTTCTTATTACTACTTGACATGCGATACCTTCCTTTTAGCTGGATTACTGACTTCCAGCTGCTGACCTTGTAAGTCTTGCAACTAAAGTCAAGTGTGAATTGCTACCATCTGCATATTTATGACAAAAGTCATGGCAGGGAACAGCATATTTATTTACATGCAGTGAAGTGATTAGAGTTGCTTGCAACAGCTGTAGAAAACAAGCATTTTCCGTGACCGCGAGGTTATATATGTACATATATACAAAAAAGGACACAGTTGGAAAAAGAAAGAATTTCCAGTCTCTTGGATGGCACCTTCTTCAACCTTGCAAATCATTATTATCAGCACTGGACTCGCATTCGGGAGGACGACGGTTCAATCCCGCGTCCGGCCATCCTGATTTAGGTTTTCCGTGATTTCCCTAAATCACTCCAGGCAAATGCCGGGATGGCTCCTCTGAAAGGGCACGGCCGACTTCCTTCCCAATCCCTCCCTAATCCGATGAGACCGATGACCACGCTGTCTGGTCTCCTTCCCCAAACCAACCAACCATTATTATCAAATGAAAGGATCTTAAAAAATGTTTGTGAAGTGGCAAAAAAATCTCAAAAAGTGAAATTTGGGAGATATGTGGAGACAGAAAATGTATTTGTTCTTATTACTTCTATGGACTATAGTGTCTTAGTAGGTATGACAACATGACATGAAAAGTGTGATATATTTAATGTAGATGAACTCTGACTGCTTTTCAAGCCGTTGCCTGACTAGTGTTACACTCTACAAAATAAGACAGTCTGGTAGTACCTTCTTGTGCCAGGGCTGGTGGGATGGAGAAACTAAATTTGTTTGTTTCTGGTAAAGCAGCAAATCCCCATCTCTATCAAAATGTTTGTAAACTGCAAAGTGGGTACATAAATCAGTAACAAATCTGGATGTACGGAGTGCAATATTTCATATGGCTAAAAGCATTTGACCACAAAATGATTAAAGAAACTTGTAATATTCTATTTCTTGTAGACAACTATACTGTTCATTCAAAAGATGTTTCACTGGGAAACATTAAACTTCCTTTCCTTACAATAAGACCAAGAGACGTCAGTTCATGGTTTATTCCTAAATGAAATTTGTTGCACGTAATATATTTCTTCTCCAAACAAACAACTCTGTTGATGGAATCAGCACTAGCAATACAAATAAAGAATTAAAGCCATATACTTCAGTGCAGAAAGGTGTTCACTATTCAGGAACACACATTTTCAATCATTTGCCAGTAGCAATAAAAAGCTTAAGTACTAATAAACTTCAAATTAAGAGGAACCTAAGAGATTTGTTCGAGGCCAATTCCTTCTACTGCAATAATGAATTTTTTTGTAGAACTAACTGATTTTTATATGTTAATGACATGAAATAACAGCGTTATATAAAATCTGGCTTTGCATCTCTTCAATGCTGTCATGTGATCAATGTAAGTTTTGTAAACTGTTTTCCTATTTGATGATAGCTACAACAGCTGACAAATTATCATATGCATCTCAGTGTACTGTCATTTATTTGTTTTGTAACAGCTTTGATATTACATCTAAAATGAAAATATGATGTGACCCTTCCACTTAGGACCCATGAAAGGGATATTAGCATACCTCTTTGTTTTGTAAATATGTATTATATAGCATTGTTTTATGGTATGTTCCCCATGCTTGAGGATCTCCTCTCTATGGATCTATGGAACAAATTGTATACTTAATGAAACTGAGGAATAATAAAAATGATTCAACAGTTTTATTGTAAGCACATCTGTCAATGATATATTATGAAAAGGATAATTGCTATTCACCACATAGCAGAGATGCTGAGTTGCAGATAGTCACAACAAAAAGGCTGCCGGAAAGTGAGCTTTTGGCCAACAAGTCCCTCATTGAAAATGACCATAACCTCTGGTAGCTGAAGCCAGACTGCGAGTGCATGGTGGGAGAGGCAATCGTGTGGTGGGACTAAGGAGGAAGCTGTGATGGGGACGAGAAAGGATAGCAGGGCAGCATTACACAGGCCTCTAGCCTCTATTCCATCAACGTACTCTCAGGTCTTTTTATTTCTCTTTCTTTTCCGCCCCCCCCCCCTCGACCACCAAAACCCCTCTGTCTAACCACCCAACTGCACCTAGCTGCCCTACTCTCTCTCCACATTGTCCACATTGGCCTTGTATGCTCCCAGAAGCAGCATTTATGTACCCCCCCCCCCCCACCCCCTGTAGCCTGTCATCCCACCCCCACCCCCAACCCCCCACCCCAGCCTCTGCTGGCTCCAGCTGCCAGAGACTGTGGTCATGTTTGTGAGCTGTGTGTGTGTGTGGGGGGGGGGTCAATTTTTGATGTGTCTTTGTTGGTCAAAAGCTCATCTTCTGAAAGTTTTTTTGTTGCACCTATCTCTGACTCAGCGTCTACACTATATGGTGAGTAGCAATTACCTTTTACATAATATTTTTACATTCCACCTGAATTTTTCATTGTTTGTTCAGTGATATATATGACACATTAATATTCTGTTGTCTGTAAAGCCGCTGATCTTCTCGATGCACTGAATTTTATATTGGCTATGTCATGTGTTGTGGGGATGCAAGCCACTACTTACTGTTTCCAGAATGTAGGAGATTTGGGATGAGTTTATCAGTATTCTGGAATTTAGGGGGAAATTTTATGTACGTAGACTGAAGTGGCAAGTGAAAATTTGTGTCAAGGCTGCTGGGAATCAAACCCTGATGTCCTGTATACTAGACAGGTGTGTTAGCCACTAAGCCACCTTAGTACAGTGGTTCACACAACAGCAGAGATTACTGTGGCACACCTCCTTCCTTGATCTAAATCCTCACAGCCAACCCGGTCTATTTTAAACTCCCCCCTTTCTGAGGCTCTCCATGTTCTGGAGTAGCACCTCAGCATTAAAAATAAATAGGAGATCCAGCCCGAAACCTAGGTACAGGTACTTATACAAATAAATGTCACTTAATTGTGTATGTATCTGCAGCTGGATTTCAGGCTGCATACCCCATTTATGTTCAGTGCTGAGGTGCTATTCCAGAACATGGAGAACCTCAGAAATTTCGTTCATTTGTATGGGGGGGATTTAAAATAGACTGGGGTGGCAGTGAGAATTTGGTTCGAGGAGAAAATGTGACAGAGTAATCTGTGGAGTTGTGGCTAACACAGCTGTCTAGTAAGCAGGAGACCTGGGTTCAATTCCCAGCCTCGGTACAAAGTTTCATTTGCCACTTCACTCTGTATACATAATATCATATCTGTGTGAGACCAGTTAAGTCTCTGAAATTGCATCATTTCATTTAGAGGAAATGTTTTTTTGGTATAGATCGCATTACCAGATAATCACTCACATACCTGTGAAGGGGCAAAGAGCAATGTTAATGATACTGAAAATGAAAGCTGGGGGGCAGTCTGTAAAAAACATGGTGGTGTCCACTTCCAATATTTTCATAGATAATAATGACACCTCAGATTCTTGACATGCATGAGATAACGAACATGATCAGGAACAACTGTGTTGAAGATGTTTAGAGTGTTTATTATTGGCTATTCAGTATATTCTGAAACAATTAGCCTTGTCAACATGTAAAGCACAGTTAATGCAATTAATATATCAGCTGTATGAGTAAATAAAAGTATGTATTAGTAAGAGTACAATATCAATTCTTAATACATTTATTAACATCAGTATACTGTTAATGGAATTCTTGTTTACACACATATATAAAAGCTAAATTACAATTTTATATCAGGTACGTACTTATGCATATTAATTACGTACATTTACAGTTTATTATTACTTATGGCTTGCTGAAGCAATATATCCATATATTTATTTACATGTAAGTAAACACAGGATTCTAACTGCATGATTATTACAGGCAATTTTACTGACACAAGGAAGTACCCTAAGCACAATTCTTGCAAATTGCTCTCCATGAATTCATTAACTGTGTAAAATTCTTACTGCTTTACCAAACTTTCTAAAAATTTCTTGTATTTGTGTAAGGGAGCCAAGTGAGCTGTTTTTCACAATTTGTTGAAGAATTTAAGGCTCATGTGTTTATGGCTGTTGTGGGTGAGAGAAAGTCTTGAGTACGGTAACTCTATCATGTGGCTATTTCTTGTATTGTTGTGCAAATGAATACTATTTCTTAACTTAAGCTTATTTACGTGATGAAATGCAAATCAAAACCTGTTGCTTCTGAACATCAGATTCTGCAAGCAACTAATCTGAATTTTAGACATGTTGTTGCAGAAAACATTGAATCTAAAATTTTTTGGAACATTATTCCAGGAAACAATGATCTAATAATATTATAATTTATTTAATAAACACAGTTGTGGTCACACATACATTGTTTCTATTTATTTGCAGAAGGTTGATTTCAATCTGTTACAGAGAGCATCATCAAATCTATGCTACTTGGTGAGAGTAGGAATGCAGATCTGATGATGATCTCTCTAATAAATTCATAAATAAAAAGAAACAACTTGTACATGACCAAGATTGTGTTTGTTAAATAAATTAACACAATGAATCATCTGATCAATAAATTAAGACATTGAATCATACGATGATGATAGCTGTAGGCTTAATTACACAGAAAACTCTGTGCTTAAACACCAGTGCAGACCGATACATCAAATACTCTTCACATTTTTTTTAAAGACGTGTACTTTCTGTGCACTACAAAAGCACTTTATATTTTATTCTATGAATTATTTAAATTTCAGTTACAGCACTGCACTTATTTCTTTGCATATAATCTGGGACCCCTTTATGCAGATACATATTTACATTACTTCATACAAAAACAACAGCTGTGGAGCTGAAAATCATTTCCTATTTAAGATGTTCTGCCACAACAAGTACATCTTGCATTCAGTTCATTGGAGATAATCTTAGAAGATTTTACTGTACTTTCTTTACAGGAACTGTGAGATTTCTACCAGTAAGCATAATGAAGGTGAAAAGCCAACAACCAAACTTTCTTCAACTACAAGTCTTGCCCAACTGATAGGAACTTTGTAGTTCTGTGGAGCAAAGATTTTAGGGAGCAGAAAGATTCCCCTGTTACCACTAAATTCTGCAACATTGAGCAGTAGATGAATGATGGTTCATGAAGGTAAAATGTAATATATAAGCAATTTTACAGTAACAGCTGAGAACTTAAGATGGCACTTTAAATTTAGCACCTTGCAGCCACAAGCAACATGGTCTGATTTCAGGAAAGCAAATATTTTAATGAAAATCTAAGTTGCAGAAAATGTAAATGTGAGAAAATAAAATAACACAGAGCTCATGTGTCCTCTGTACTGCTCTCTGTGCATTGGCAATTTAACACATCATGTAAATTTCTTTGGTGTTTGACACTTGGTGATGGCAGTTTAACATTACATCAGTGTGAATATATTGTAAGATAGTACACCTGTCAGTTTAATCTTTTAGTCTGTAGTTCATCTCAGTGATCCTACAAATGTTTCCTGTGATCCAGATTCATTGTGACCCTTAGATGCCTAATATTTTAGTAGCTGTGTAATTATGGTGGAAAAGAATGCTTCCACTTGCTCCCATCTTGTCATGATATTAGGGCATTGGCCAATTCAGTATATGTTTCTGTGACGAAGTGTATCAAGAAGTTCAGTTTATCATTTCTGACATGCTGGGTATCAGTTAATTGAAATATGTTTTCAGAGGTGCAGTATCTAAAGTTCATGTATGACTGTGGTTCTGTCAGTTTAAGGCAGTTTTGTAATAATACAATAAGTTTTCAGTAAAAGGATATTGGGTCTCGTGTGTCATATTGTAAGGTTTCAGATAACAATTCTTGTCATATTATGATTTTTCAATAACTTTTATTCAAAAATTTCTAAATTGAATGAAGTAATATGTTATATAACATCAAATATTTAATTGAAATGTTTATAATTATTATCTGTTATATTCACACAATACTTTGTAGATCAAATTTGAGTTGTATTACTGTACTTGATTTCCTGACAACTTTGGCAGAAATATACTTTGTAAAGCAGTTGTGTGTCAGAAATCATGATGTGAGGAAACTGTATGCCAGAGGTCCGAGAGAGTGGATGTAATCTGGAGAATAGTCACTGAACAGTGAATTTACTCAAATGGTATTGTGGTAGATGACTACAAAAGATATGAAGTAGTTTTTCTATTCTACTTCCATTTTGATAACTTCTTTTACCTAATGTACAAAATGCTCATTACACTTCTGAATACAGTACAAAATTTGATTGCTGTGCCACACGCCACTGGTATCAAAAGTGTGAAGTTGCAAGCAATTCCCTGCTCCCCCCTCTGCACCTCCCCTCACATACACACAAAAAGTCCTGCTGTTTTACTGAAACTAATGACAAACATTACAGTAAAGTGAAAATGACACCAATTACTTGCTTTTTCTGGAGCATACGAAATCACTTATAAATTCTGTGTTTCTCTCTGGCCTGCCCAGCACTGGAGCAGAAAAATGGAGAGAAATAAAAGAATCAAATATAAAATATGAAGAAGAAGAGAGTAAATAAGCAATAACACAAAACAAGTTTATGCACTGTAGTTTTTTTTCATTTGGTAAGTCACTATAAATGTAATTTTATTGTATGTGGTCTTAATACTTACTTCATGAATTGGCCTTTTGGGTCTGGAGGCTGTTCTGTCTTCATAAAATGTGGAATAATATGCTTAAAAGGGTGCTCTTCAAAATTTACTTGACTGTTGTTACTTGTATGACCATCTTCAATATTGTTGTGTTTTCTTTCATCTTTATTTTTCACCAAAACTGTGAGAAAGGAAGGTAGTTTATGAATTATACATTTTCAACAGTGTCATTTTAGATGGTTATTTATCACTATTTATACAGCACAATTGTGAAGCGAGAGTAGCTCATTCCCTTCATGTGCCACTGATAATTACAATGCTAAATATCTTTTCTCTGTGAGTTAATTATCAGTTAGGAAGTTAAGAGTATAGATATATTTTTTTGTGCATGGCTCAATATTTATCAATAAAGGAATTGCTTAGCAGTGGAAAGTCATGTAAGAAAGACTGATGAGCAACTGATCATTTGGATAATCACTTTCTGATGAGGTCTAACAACACCTAAAGATTATAGCATACACACAGCCTCTCTGTTTCCTTGTGATTTGACTTGATTGAGGGGATGGTTGAGCTCAGCTTGAGTGAGTGATCATGAAACTAAAGAGCCATGGGATGAAGAGATGGGGTAACAGCAGGGGAGGACACAGGAAAGATTATATAGCTGTAAACTATGCATGCTTGCTAATGGAGCAGTTGGCACAAATCTCAGAAAACAGGATGCAGAGAGAAGTAGGGAGGACACAAACTATGGAGGTCAGTGGGGAAGCAGCCATGAAGAACATTAGAGTGATAGTTTTCATTTACACAACTGGAGAAAGCTCATTTTGGGGTACAGCAATGTTATGCTGGCCAGTGTACTCCTAATGAACAGTGTCCTTGTCCACAATCAGTGGTGGTCATTTATGCAAAATGACAAGTTGCTAAAAATAAATTATTCACCACACATTATGCTGTGCAGTAGTTGTATAAAAGTTGGTACAAAATGTGACTGTTTACACAGGTGCTCTGTTTCTCATATGGTAGCCAGCAATAGTGACAACCCTGCAGTAGGAGATGGCATCCATATGTCTGTGGGTCCAGTGTATGGATTTTAGACAGGGATGTATAAACTGCAGAGCATAAAGTTTTGAAAATAGAAGCACGTTATATAGATTGAGTGGCTGGTGGACTATCACTTCAGGTGTTCTATAAAAAATAGTGAGAGGGATACTTGAAAATACGGGGCATAGCCCAGAGTAGTCATAATATTGGCGGATAATATGGCTGAGCTGTTCCAGTCCTGGGTGGTACAGTTTTCTGGCAAATTAGCTAGTCTGTGAGGGTATTGTATTCATGTAGAGATATGACACAGATGATTTGCATTTGCACCAGCTTGGAAGAAGAGTATTAATATCAAAAGCACTTGGGAAGACTTTCAGCATGTTGGGGAGTTATTGTTTGTTCACTATGTTTGCAACATCAAACAGTAACCAACTGACTCATAAATTCAGCAAATTTTGATGAGGAAAAAGTGACAGGTCCCAGAGGGAAACTGTGTAGGTGTATTTACCACGGTTGAAGGTTTGTATGAAGCCAACAGCAAGATGGTTCATGGAGCCAACAGTGAAATGGTTCACTCAGCCAAAGAGTGTTGAGATTTTAGACTATTGGGGGTAGTACAATATTGTAATGCCTGTGTATGTATTGGGGTAGCATGTCTTTGTTCTGAAATCAGATCAGTAAAATAGTCATCAATGCTGCAAACTGAAGTAGTTTAAGCTTCAGTGTGGTTAGGAAGTCTTTCTCAATGTGGTCCACGAACAGATTGGTAATCTGCCATGTAAGTAACATCTATGTAGATTCTGAATTCAAAGGAGAAGTGAGGATGTAGCTACTCACAGTTACCAGGACAAAGGAGGTGTGTTTGGAGCTAGCCAGGCATCTTGAGTATTAGTGTTTCACAATCACAAGACCACATTTACTGAGGATGCTACTGTAAAAGGAAGTAGCACCATCAGTAATTATAAGAGTACAGAACAGTAAAGGAACAGTAGTTTGAGAAGTCTGTCAAATTTGATGTTGTTTTTGATGTAGCAGGGAACATTGTGGATAATGGATTGAAGGTGTTGGTTCATAAGTTCAGAGATCCATTAATCAGGGTACTGTAAGCAGCCACAAAGATGTAGTCCAGGTTGTAGGCTTGTGGATCTTGTATAAAGTGTAAGTCTGGTGACGTAGTAATCAAGATGCTATCTGATGCAGGAGAGGGTACTGGGATGCTCCTGGTGATTTTGAAAGGTATTGAAAGTCACAATGTAAAAGGTATTGTTAAAAGGGTTTTGTGGTGTAAGTGTCTGAGAATGGAGGCTCTTTTCAATCAGTTATTTATGTTCTAAAAAGTGAAATGAATCAAGTCATATACCTCCAAAGAGGAGGAGAAATTACTAAATTAATGACTAACTATAATTGATCTAGTTTTGATTACCTGAGCTAAATTTAACACAGTAATATTATCAGGAATGCTATTATTTAGAAAATAATAATAATTTATTATTATTCACATATGGGCCCAATAGGACCATGCGAGGTATAATCAATCAATGTCAGTTTTAATGGTTGGCCTTTCTTTGTGTCCAAATTTGTTCCACCCTCTCAGAATGAAGTCTCTTTCTTTCATCAGACCACAGTTTTCCAGTCTGTTTTCAAATTTGCCTCTGGCCAACTTTCCAAACAAATATCTTTTGTTTGAAAGTCTTTGTATATCAATAGTAATAATAATAATAATAATAATAATGAACAGATACAAGCTACTGCTAAATTAATAAATAAATGATAATAGTGTTACTAATATTAGAACAATGGTTATCAACATTTGTAATGACAGAGGCCCTCACTCAAAATGACTACTGCTATCTCTCAGGCAACTAAGGTAAGTCTTTATTGATTAAATCTAGGTAATGAGATGGCCACCAACTGTTGCCTTGTACCCAGAGCAGCATGTTATATATTTTGCTTTTCATGTGTTTCTTAGTAGTGTGTTTCTTACATTTTGTGCATGTTTTTTTGTTTAAAAGATTTAATTCCACATTTTGTAAATGAACGTGTACATTCAGTGCAGATTCAGGCCAATCGGCAGGTGTGGGCCAGGCAATAGTTAGGGCCTGACTGATTTGCGTACTTGGCTGAAACAAAGAATCCCTCACTCTTCAAAACAAACAAATGGATAACTAGCGTTAGTTATTCACTTGTTTGTTTTGGAGAGCCAGGTATTTTTTGTTTCAGTCTACTATGGAAATCAGTCAGGCCCTAACTGTTGCCTGGTCCACACATGCAGCATGCCAAGTTAGGTATTTAGATTTTACTGCATTTTCTTAGAAGTATATTTCTTAAATTCAGTGCATCTTTTTCTGTTTAAGAGGTGTAGTCTTGCACTTCCTAACTATAAGGTGTAGAGTCAAGCAGTCGGTAGCACAGTTCTCATTTCTTCTGAACAGCTATCTACATAGTTCATAAGCCTCCATTAGTAGCGCATCAGTAGGGTAGCAAGTTGCATATCTAGAATTCTGTCTGTGCCTTTATAGTAAGTTATTAAGTTAGTAATAGTAGGACGCATATGACGTTTGCATGCTGTGTGTGGATGCAGGGGAAGCTGGCCACAGTTTGTGAACAGCTGAATGTGCTACACTCCAAGGCTGCACAGTGGGTGCTCCACCACTACTACACTCCAAGGCAGCAGCAGTGGTGGAGCACATACTGTGTTGCCTGGGGCGCCTGAAGCGTCACTTGCTCCAATCAAGGGCTTTGTTGCCAAAGCACCTCACAGTGTATCTGATGCAGTGGATCTGCTCTCACAGCAGGATGAGTGGTGGGTGGTAACACATTAATGTTGCTTGTGGTAGAGGGTCAAGGTGGAGGCTGGCCATCTGGCCTTGGCCATTCCCTCTGTGAGTGGACAGGTGGCCATTTCTCCTCCAGCAGGGTCTGAGCAGGTGCACGGGGGCAGAGGTTTGCTAGTTATTGGGAGCTTCAATGTTAGGTGTGTTAAGGAGCTCCTTAGGGCCAATATGTAATCAGGAAGTCTGGGAGGGGTGGGGTGTTTCATCTGAGATGTAGAGGAAGCCTTGCCTGTGGCCGCTGAGTATTCAGGGTGCAGCTGTCTGGATGCTGTGGGTCCTATTGGCATCAACAATGTCTGTTGCTCAAGTTCTGAATCTGTCTTCAGTTTGTACAGGCATCTGGTGGAAGTGGTGAAGGCGCATACCTCATTCGTGGTGTGCAAGCAGAGTTCACAATTTGTTTGGAGCCGAATGGAGGGTCTCAACCAAAGGCTTCTTCGACTCTGTAACAGTTTTGGCTGCAGATTCCTTGACCTGTGTTACCAAGTGGGGAATTGTAGGGCTCCCCTTAACAGGTCATGGGTGCACTACACAGTGGAAGCAGCTACTCAAGTAGCAATGTACAGGGTGGGCCAGATGCAGAGTAGGATTTAGCATTTATATATCTTGTTTGATAATGGTTCTGTTTCTTTTGTTACAAATGTGTATCACAATTGATGCTTTGTAGCTCATGCATGATGGATTACACCAAGGAAGAATGACTAAAATAGATGAATTTTATTTTCAAAATAACAGGTCTATTATTCTGACACAATATCACAACCATTTCCAAGTCAGACATGGACCCTCAGCAATGATGGCTCGGAAATTAATGGCAAGATTAGAGGAAAAGAGTTCTGTGATGGATCTTCCATCTACTGGAAGGCCACATGCAGCTCACAATGAAGAGAACATTGAAAGAGTTAGGGACAATGTTGAAGAAGAACCACAAACAGCAATGAGAAGATGTTCTAGGGAGTTAGGGATGTTCCAAACGTCCTTAAGGAGAGTTTTAAATAATGACTTAAAGATGTTTCTATACAAAATACAGTTAGTGTAGAAACTAAAACCCATGGACCATGAACTGCAACAAAATTTTGTCATTTGCAATTAAGAATTAGCCAGAGAAAACAATGAATTTATTCATCAACTTATCATGTCAGGTGAAGCGCATTTCCATCTGAATGGCTTCATCAATAAATAGAAGTATCAGTTCTGGATACATCAAATTCAAGGATAATTCTTCAGCGTCAACTGCATCCTATCAAGTGCATTCTTTAGTGTGGCATGACATTACAGGAAGTTATTGGACCTTACTTCTTTGAAACTGATAATGATGACAATTTGTCCATTACTGGTGTGAGATATCAGGATATTATTGATAATTTTTTACATCCTGCAGTAGAAAACCATCCTGAAATGTTGGTTCAGCAGGCTGGGGCAACCCACCATACAGCCAGAGCCACAATGAAACTTCTGAGGCAACTGTTCGGTGAGTGGATAATTTCAAGAAATTTCCATGTTAATTGGCCTGAAATTCCCCCATTCTTGTGACCCTCAATTACTTCATGTGGGGATACCTTAAGGAATATGTGTACATGAACAAACTGTGTACACTTCAGTAGCACAAGGAGAAAATCCATGCAGGAATTCAAGCATTAAGCCTCAGCCCTTAACCACTACTTTGAACAATGCAATCGAAAGAGTGCAACAGTATGAGGTTTGAAATAGAAGCATTTGAGAGATGTTGTCTTCTGTAAATAATCTCCATATGTTAAACACTGACTGTATGGAATATTGATGAAACTGGATCACAACTAACAAAGTTATATACATGTTAAATTGTACTCTGCCTTCTCATCCACACTGTACTTTTGAAGTGTCCAGGTGGTTTCTTTTAGGTTAGGTGCTAGTTTTAGGTTTTGAGGTTCTCTAATAAACACTTTCCAGATTACACACATATAGTGAAACCAGACTGTGTTCAAAGTAATGACTCTTCCAAGGTCGTAGCCAAAGAGAGGATCCAGACCAACCCTATCACCTAAATTACACATGACCTAGTTGCCATGAAGATGAAAGATATTTTGATTTTCAATCATATGGCAAAGAAAGGATACTCATTATTGACAGCCAGCTAGGTCAACAAAAGATCTGAGTTATCTATACAACAATAGCACTATCAGCTATTGCTTATCCTTATTGCAGCCAAGACCAGTTGTTGGCCTGGCTTGAGGTCAATTTTTTTGTTAGCTCAGTTCTTACTTGCAATTGAATATAATCTAAGTGCTACCGTTTCCTGTTTTTGTGCCATGCTGTTGTGACAGTTTCTAATTATTGACAATTTTGTGGCAAGAAAGAAGAGGAAACTTATTTTTATTTTTCCACTAGCATTATGATAAATTATGACTATGTAGACTTTCCCGGTGTATTAGTATATCAAATTCTTGTCGGGTTTCCAGCCGGAACAAACTGTCATCTGAGCATAATATTTCAGTGGTCCACCTGGCTGCTATCATCAGGTGAGAAAAGCTATGCTGCTCTCACTGATAACTGATACCACAGGCAAATGACTGCACTTTTATAAGCATCGGAAGTACAACAACACATGTGCTTGATACAGTGCGCACATGTTGTCACTCCTGTTGCCCCCTGGCAAAAAAAGAGTTGCAACACCTACGGTGGTGAATACTGTTGAAAACAATATATCATTACAAATGATTATTCATCACTGGCTGATTCAGATGACGTTGTTTCTTTATATCTGATAAAACTGGATTCCACGTCTTACTTAGCAGGTATCCATTATCCCGATTAATGATGTTATCTGCTAATCTGGTTTTGACAGATTCTTTTAAAACACAATCCTAGTCCCACGAAGCAGGTAGATATCTCAAGCTCAAATTTTTTAACTTTGTGGTTTCCAGATGACTAGATAAATTTTAAGTAAGCCTGTTGTTGATTTCTGTTTGCACTTGTTTTTTATTATATCACATTCTTCTATATCACACTGACTTTAAAATCTCCACTTCCATGAAACAGAAATTTACATTGTTGTTACAAAACATAAAAACACACCAGATTCCATCAGAGGCAAGGCACCTTACCCAATCTGCAGTAGTAATAATATTCCAAAGAGTTTAGAAAACAAAAGAGTTCACAAACTTTCTTGACAAAAGAAGGATCTTCACCACATTATGCTGTAAATGAATCCAGAAATAAATTTAATTGATCAGATTGAATAATTAATAATAGGAATTTTAAGTGTGCCAAATGTTTCATAATTTCAAATATTTCTAAAAGAAAAATGATTTTAGCTGTATATACAGAGTTAGCACATATCAATTGTAACAAATTAATTTCTTTTTATACATTTTAGCCTGAAATATAATGCACTGTATACAAAATCATATGAAATTCATTTAGTGAAATAGCTGAGATAATGTTCACCTACACAAGATTTGAAAATATTCCTGATATCGGCTATTTATATTAAAGAAAGATAATGTTAGAGGAGGAAGTCCCATTACAATACCCCCCACACAAAATTTGAAAACAGTGTGTTTACAATATTTTGTGACAGATTATAAGGTTTAGCAAATGGTGTACAAAATGATGTCTAAAGTTGGAGTACAGATGTATAGAAGTATCTGATACATAATATATTGCATAAAACATAAGAAAAATATCTGCTATACAAGTCATGAACTGTACATATATCAGGATATGGCACTCAGAATTTCAGATCTGTGGAACAAGTCACAAAACAATTGATACAAGGTCAGTACTGTCACATTGCAACACCAAACTATAGAAATAAATACAGAGACAAGGTAAATTACTAGAATTACAAATTGTAAGTTTACATCCATAAAATCAAATCTTCAAAATATTCAAAAAGGAAGAAAAAATTTCAGAGCCTAAGTGTATCATGAGTCAGCTGGCTCAAAAACTCATGATGACAGGTACAGATCAGAAGAATATACTCAACTACGAGTATGAATATAGTACAAAATCAATCAGCCACATAAACCAGAGTATTTAAGGATACATTGATTCATTAAAGATTTAAATAAAGGTAAAATATTAGGGCATAAGCTTATGATGTGGGGACCAACCCATGAATCCAAACCACAATGGGTGCAAACCAGCAAAAAATGTTTCGACACAACAAGATGAATAAAGCACATAATCAAACGTAAGTTCAATTATATGCAAGAAGTAATTGTAAGAAGCATCTAACCTCAATAAATAGTTGTATGCTCTCCTTGAGTACACACACACACAGTTGCGATAACCAGGGGGAACCCAAAACAGAGTTAAACATGAATCTGCTCACAACTCAAGTTCCCATCAGATACAGTATTGCAGTACTCAGGATAAATATTGACAAACAGAGTTCGAATGATGACATAATTAAGTAGCCTGAGGACTAAAATCAGTGTATGAAAGCACATATGAATACATCTTGTTACATTGCCTATACTAGTAAATGTCTTCCACACTATTTGCTAATTGTACATACAAACTAACCTACTTACATAGATACCTAGAAGATTCATTTACAATTGATTAAAAAAATTACATACTGATTTAAAGTTACATAATGAATCGGAAAGTCAATCCCCCTACTTGAAAAAACATACATTTATGTGAAATAGTAATATCTTTAGCAGTCTTGGCTAACAATTTACAAATCTCAGTCACAACACTGATGTAGTTGACAGATGCTTGAGTACATTACCCAGCACCTATAATCTATTGTAAGTTGACTGGTCCAGCAGGGTACAGCCATACAGCAGCTTGGGGAATGGATCCATTCACATCTCTCAGTTTCCTCCCTAGAGTTCTCATCACATGCCTCAATCAGTAGATAATTTCCTGTCTAGCATTCACAACAAATCCTGTAACATAGTTTTGTGTACTAAAAATGTTGTTCAATACCTTCTTCACATCACACAAGATATGATCTCCCTATTCATTTTTCAAAGCCAATTACATGGGATTTTTGTCAGGTGCAATTAAAAAGTGTTTACGTATGAAACATTAATAAAAAGAGTTAAATGCAATTAAAAAAAAAAAAAAACTAACAAGGTGATACACACAGATATGCTAAAGGCTCTATTCCTACATTTTACTACACTACAAATTAAGAACATTGTCCTATTTCAAAATTGCAAAAGGATCTACTCATTTTGCAACACACACACACACACACACACACACACACACACGCGCACGCGCACACACACAATATATGTACACACACACACACTCTCTTTAGGAATCACATCATCTTACGTACTGAATTCCAGACAAACAAAACACAATTTCATAGTCTTAGAAATCTACTAATGTAGTGTGTATTTTCTTCTAGACTAGGGATCATTAAGCATCCATGTTTATAGGTCTTGTCCTCTATACTAAAAGTTAACAGTACTTGACTTCTTAGATACTTGCTTTGCTTGCCAGTAGCTCTTCTTATCTTTACACCTACCACAGGCATTTCTACAAAGTCTCTTAATTGTTCAGATATACCACAAATTGGGTTACCGGTATCAGTCAAACAGTTCCGTTCCCACTGATCTTAATCTTAATGTAAGGACATCCAGAATTTGAATCATCATCTCTGTTATTAGACACTTCATGTAAAAGATCACGTTCCATTTCATCAAATGCTACATCCACACTGTTTTTGCAGGGTTTTATCAACTTAATTGGTATCATAGCATTACTTTGGTTACTCATGTTGTCAGATAAAGATTAAATGCAATGAATGTTTTCCATAGCACAACTAACATCACTTATTACAGAAGGAACACAAAAATATTACTTTTAAAATTCCACTTCCTAATTAGATCTTCTTTCACCTCATTTCACCAATCTGAATAAAAATTTTGACTATAATCACAGCTAACTTATTCCAGAATGCATATTTATCTATGTTATCATCCATCTGGTCCCAAACAAATTTCAAAATTTTTAACCTTTGTTCTCTAGGCCTACAGATAACTGCCCTTTACTGTTTGGATCATTACTCTGCATGACATTAATGAAAACTGCTTTGATTGCACTGTTATTCCACAACTCTCACTTACATCATCACATACACAATGTGATCAAAAGTATCTGGACACCTGGCTGAAAATGACTTACAAGTTCTTGGTGCACTCCATTAGTAATGCTGGAATTCAATATGGTGTTGTCCCACCCTTAGCCTTAATGACAGCTTCAACTCTTGCAGGCATACATGCAATTGGGTGCCAGAAGATGTCTTGGGGGATGGCAGCACATTCTTCATGGAGTGCTGCACCGATTAAAGGTACCGATGTTGGTCAGTGAGGCCTGGCATGAAGTTTGCATTCCAAAACATCCCATAGGTGATCTGCAGGATTCAGGTCAGGACTCTGTGCAGGCCAATCTGTTACAGGGATATTATTGTCATGTAATCACTCTACCGCAAGCTGTGCATTATGAAAAGATGCTCAATCATGTTGAAAGATGCAATTGCCATCCCCGAAATCAATGGTGGGAAGCTAGAAGGTGCTTAAAGCATCATTGTAGGCCTGTGCTGTATTTAGTGCCACACAAAACAACAAGGGGTGCAAGCCTCCTCCATGAAAAACACGACCACACCATAACACCAACGCCTCATAATTCTACTGTTGGCACACACACTGTCAGATGACATTCACTGGGCATTTGCCTTACCCACACCCTGCCATCAGATTGCCACATTGAGTACCATGATACATCATGCCACACCTTTTTTCTACTGTTCAATCATCCAATGTTTACACTCCTTACACCAAGTGAGGTTTCATTTGGCATTTACCGGCTTGATATGTGGCTTATGAGCAGCTGCTCGACCACGAAATCCAAGTTTTCTCACCTCCCATCTAACTGTCATAGTACCTGCAGTGGATCCTGATGCAGTTTAGAACTCCTATGTAATGGTCTGGATAGATGTCTGCCTATTACACATTACGACGTTCTTCAACTGTCAGCGGTCTCTGTCAGTCAACAGACAAGGTCGGCCTGTATGCTTTTGTTCTGTACATGTCCCTTCATGTTTCCACTTCACTATCACATTGGAAACAGTGGACCTAGGTATGTTTAGGAGTGTGGAAATCTTGGGTACAGACATATGACACAAGTGACACCCAATCACCTGACCACGTTCGAAGTCCGCGAGTTCTGCGGAGTGCCCCATTCTGCTCTCTCACAATGCCTAACCACTACTGAGGTCGCTGATATGGAGTACCTGGCAGTAGGTGGCAGCACAATGCACATAATATGAAAAACATATGTTTTTGGGGGTGTTCAGATGCTTTTGATCACGTAGTGTATATCACTTACCTTATCTGTATTCACAAATAACTCTGAAACTTAATTTTTCTTAAACTCTGCAAATACCTGATACTCAGCATCATCATCATCATTATCATCATCATATTCTTCCAAAATTACTCCATCAACAGTATCATTAACAACAGAAGTCTCATCTCCATCAACATCTCCATTCATATGCAATAAGCTACCAATCTCAGACTTATCACCCTCAGTTATTTCACAGCTCTCATTTACATCTACATCAAAAATACTCTGTACTTGGGTTCCCTCACTCCAAAACTGTGGACCTTCATTGAGGCAGACTGCCATTTCCTGAGTAGTGACCTCTATGATTGTTTCTCCTATTAAATTGCCCTTCGTTATCCCCATTATTCCTATTCTGGTGATGTTCAAAATTTCTGTCTCTATTATCATCTTGACCCTAATACGAGTTACCATTATCTCTGTTTCTATTGTTATTACCATTGTGCTCTCTATCATTCTGATTGTTATGGTACATACTTCTTTCTACTGCTCTATCCAGCGTGTCAACATATTGTAAAAATTAATCAAAGCAATCGTCAGGTCCATGTACTAAATCTCTCTGCAACCTCTCTGGAAATCTCCTTTTGAGTGCATCAATCAATGTCATTTCATAAAGTGGTTTGTCAAGGTGTGTTAATTTCTTAAGATGATTCTTACAAAACTCTTTCAGAGAACCGTCCCTATTCCTATAATTAGGACCATTCAAAAATTCACTCTTAATTTCCCCTCTTCAGCTTCTGACCAAAATTTATTTAAAAAACTTTTTTTGGTACTTAGATATGCCTCCCACTGACTTAAATTTAGATTTACCCGAGACAGAGCTTTGCCTTCAAGTCATCTTTTAACAAATTTAATTTTTTGATCATCACTTGTGCCTGACACTAAACTATATCTGCGGTGGTGTGGAAAATCCACTGAATATAAATTGTCTGATGGAAAAATTTTGATTGGAGTGTTGTACCACGCAATACCATTGTTTGAATACAGATTTATGAGAATATAATTTTCCTGAACTGTTGAAATTTTTGATCTAAAATATTTACATTGGTCTGTGAACTGTTTTCAAGATTTAAAATTTTTTGATCCAAACTAATGAAGTTTTGTTGCATTTGTTCCACTGCATCCTTCTCTTGATTTGCAGACTCTGCAATAAACTCATTTCCCAAAACAATAATTTTACTTTCTAAGATATCAACTATTTCATTCACACTTTTTAATTCCTCTGACAACCCATTTTTTAGCTCCGAAACCTGATTACTAAGTTGGTCTATTTGGTATTGTACCCTGTCCATTATACTATTGTTTCCAGATTGTTCTATCTTCTCTTCCTCTAATTTTGCCAAAATCAACTGCAAAGTATCAGTTTTTACTGTTTCTTTGCTGCGTCCACTTTCACTTGGTTCAAACATGTCCTGGCTGGCTCCTAAAGCTTTCACTTTGACATCAGTCCTACCCTCGTCTCTATTCATTTTGCTAGCAATCACATGAATCCTCTCTCTCTCTCTCTCCCTCTCTCTCTCTCTCTCTCTCTCTCTCTCTCTCTCTCTCTCTCTCTCTCTCTCTCTCTCTCTCTCTCACACACACACACACACACACACACACACAAATCACATTTGGTTAGTACTTACTTTTCTTTTCAATGTCCCTCGTCATAGTTGTAAAGTCCTCTTTCAATTGATCTGGTTCATCATTGTTGTAGTATCTCGTCACTGTTGATACAACTTTGTTGGCTTTGTTGGGGAGCCCTTGGGTCTTCGTTCTTCATGTGATCAGGACTTCATTTATATATATACTGCAAATGACACAAATCACTGTCCTTTCTTCTTCTGGAATCAGACAAAACTTTGTTATCAGTCCACTGATCCCAGATGAAGCCCACAATTGCAATCTTATGCTTCCACACATCACCAGTAAATGTTGAGCCTCTTCACAAGAATTGATGTGTTTCAAAACCATTGAGAGGTATAAGATGTACAAATAAGTTTTTTACTTATCTTCATTTTCTTGTTATTGGCTGCAGTTCATCAGGTCTAGGGTTAGATTCTCCAGGCTGAAATTTTTTAACTTTGTGGGTTCCAAATGACTAGATACATTTTAAGTGCGCCTGTTGCATGATTCCTGTTTGCACTTGTTTTTTTATTATGTCTCATTCTTCTATATCACAATGACTTCACACTTTCCACTTCCATAAGACAGAAATTTACATTGTTATTGCCAAACATACAAATGTGTCCGATTCTATCAGAGGCATGCCCACTACTCTTACTCATTCTGCAATACTAACAATATTCCAAAGAGTTTAGAAAACAAAGGAGTTTACAACCTCTACTTAACAAAAGAAGAATCTTCTCTAAGTTATGTCATTATTTTGTAAATGAATCTAGAAATAAATTTAACAGTTAGAGTCAGACTGCATAATTAATAATAGGAATTTTAAGTGTGCCAGATATTTCATAATTTCAAATATTACTAAAAGAATAATAATTTTAGCTGTACATTCAGAGTTAGTACATATCAATTGTAACAAATTAATTCCTTCTCATACATTTCAGCCTGAAATATAATGCATTGTATACAAAATCACTGAAATTGTTTTAGTGAAACAGCTGAGATATTGTTCACCTATACAAGATTTGAAAAAACTCCTGGTATCGGCTATTTCTATTAAAGAAAGGTAATGTTAGAGGAGGGTGTCCCATTACAAAAGGTTGCTTAGTCACATGAAGGATCAATTTTGTAATGTGACCCATTTATTTCTCAGTGTTGTAGAGATGTTCAAATACAGTCATTTAGCTGTACAGAAAACAGTCAGCCTTCCTGGTCATATATATTTGCTTGCTCCTTATGGGTACCCTTTGATTTGTTGTGTGGCCACAGACTGGAAATTTGTCCAAATTTATGGTCTCATCCCATTGAGCAGCGTCTAGGACAGCAGAGCATATTGAGAGATCTGTGAAGAAGAATGATCCCATACCAGTGGTGTCCTGATTAGAATGTGTAAAGCTCTTAACAGCTTGTTTCTAGGCACAGATGGTTATAGGGAACCACAGTACATTGTGTGTATTGGAGTCCATTCATAAGAGAAAGAGCTGAGAGAGTTATGCTATGATGCCAGTGATAGCTGCTTTATCTACTGGCATTAGGGAGCAGATGCATGTAAACTACAGCTACCTTATATGACACATTGCAATATGGCAGTTTTGAAGGTTGCAGTAATGATAAGATTGAAGTTTAACAGGTTTTGTTAAGATAGCTATATCATTTTTAGCCCTTTCCACACTAAGAGCACCCTTCTGGGATAGCCTAAAACCTCTTACTAGAGATACAAAAGTCTCCAAAACACTTGTCTTGAAAAGAAGCATGATATCTAGCATTGTGCTAGTGCTGACTTCTTCACATGTGTTCTGAACCCACTTGATTCCCCTGCAACATAGGGGCCAATTTATTGGTGCACTTTCTTCCATCTTTCACCATTTCTCCTCACTGAGTTGTGGATTTAATAACATTTTGCAGAAAGACACAGAGTGTTTTAAGTTCTGTGAAACAGACTTCAATTTCTACACTTTCAAACAGTGTGTCATCGACCTGATTCCTTCAGTGTGCCAAGCTTATGACGCTCAGATGATATTGGAACCTGTTTGTTTGTTAGTCCATGTTTCTCTTATGATGGTGATTGTGTTGTATACAAAGATGGGACACTGGGAGAGATAATTTTATAGATCTCGCCAGAAGAGGTGATTATCTGTCTTCCACTAGGTACCTGAGTCTTAGTTGTGTGTCTTAATGGGTTGATCAGCTTCATCACAGGTGTGATTTTACTAGCACTTTTCCAGTTAGATCTACTGACATTTTCGTCAGTAAGTAACTTCTGAATCTCTGTGTTTACTCTCACTGACTGCACCTTTGCCACATCAGCATATAGTGTTGCAAATATATATAACTGCTGTGTTTTGTATAACTTTTGAATTTGCCATTTGATGTATGTTTCATGGAAATCTCAATACCAGACAACAAGACTTTTTACCACAATTAATATACCCCACAAATGACAAACATGATTTTCTTTGTTCATGGTCTACTTTGGTACGACATCTGTTTGTCCATTATGTACCACTATGATGGACCCAAATCAGACACTCAAGAACCTTAAAGGAACAGTACTCTGAAAGTGGATGAACTCTTTTTTAATAAACTCTGAGATCTCAGGTTCAAAAATTCAAATGGCTCTAAGCGCTATGGAACTAAACATCAGAGGTCATCGGTCCCCTAAAACTTAGAACTACTTAAACCTAACTAACCTAAGGACATCACACACATCCATACCTGAGCCAGGATTTGAACCTGTGATCATAGCAGCAGCACAGTTCTGGACTGAAGCACCTAGAACCCCTCAGCCACAGTGGCTGCCTGAGATCTCAGGTATGTTGAAAATTAATAAAAAGATCAATGACTTCTGGTCACTTTTGGCCCTCATAAAGTGAGGGATACTATTTTGAAATTTCAAAATTTGATCAATGTATCTGACCCTTACAATAGAGCTTAGATTAATGATATCCACACATAAGGAAACTATACACAAAGGGCAGTTAGTACTTTCAAGTACTTCACCAACAGTTCAGTGGCAATGAAAGCAGCTTGTCTGCCCAAGTTTTAGACAGATTTTTTAGAGTTCGGTGCATGATGTACGGAAAGCAAAGGACTTCATATGCAGATCCACTGATGTTCAACATGTGGGAAATGGGATGGAGATAATCACATTTAAAGTCAGCCCTATAACCAGTTGCTGTGATGACACTGGCAAGATTCACGTGCCTTCAGATGGCAGACCCTGATGATACGCTGGTGTACAACCTACTCGCTACCCAACAGTTACTGGCATTTCATTGTAGTGATGATGATGATGATGATGATGATGATGATGATGGATATGTGGCACTCAACAGAAAGGTCATTAGTGCTGTTATTGAATATCAACACAGACATCTCATGGTCTGAATGACATCTGTTCTTGCAAGTGAAACCCAACCAAGAATGAATATTTGCAGTATTCTTTGAATATCTGGCTAGGCTGATACTTCAGTCATTTTGAGAAATGTCTTAAAATGTTGCATAGCCTGTTATACAGCTGGCTGACCACTAAAAAAAGAAAGAAAGAAAAGGGCATGGGCCAAAGAAGTCATCCACTAAGAGCTGCCTGACTTTATCTGCCCAAAACTTTAGACAGGAAACCTGACACTTCATAAAGTTTTAAAATATGTGGTTACATAGTGCCCATTATCAGCTAGAATGGTGGGCAGGTCTCCAACCAAGCAGGGGATTACCCTTATGACAGTGCGTGATATGCAAGTACTTAAAAAATACTGTATCAAAAGCAGTATTCCATGGTCTTCAAATATTGGTGGATCATGCTGTTGGAGAAAGAAACTGTGTGTCAATGATCAATGCCATATTCTTAGGCTTGAAATGTGACTACCTCAGAAAGAAACAGTGTCTGATATCCTGAGTTAGTGTAGCACCTGAAACAGGTCCTTTTTCCATTTATTGTATGTCTTTTTAAGATTTTGGCATTGTCACTTCATTCTGAATAACTAGTTAACATTTTTGAGGCTAATAAGATGATTTTTTTGTTTTTTTTTTCCAAAGTTATTTTTCATAAATACAGTATTTAATATTGAGATATATTAAGTAAGTGCTGGGTACTTCGTTGTGCTAACCAATATAAAATCATGATTTTTACTGGAAGAATAATGTTAATAGTAAAAACCCAAACTGCATACAATTGTATTTCATGTATGATTACTGCATATATCTGGATATTTCACAGAGCACAATATAAATAGGAAATTTTATAAAATAAATATAATATATAACTCATATGAAAAAGATCACATACATGCCTCAGAAATAAAAAAAGGGTCATAAAATTAATGACTTTAAACAATAATATTAAATTAAATAAGGCTTTGCTTGTAACTGAATTTATAACAAAGCAGAAAATATAGTCATTATTAAAACTAGTAAATTTTATTGTGACCTTGACTGCAAGGGTCAGGTTAAGTCTCAGTATCAGTTTGTCTCAGTTGGAGGCTGAGTATTGTATCAGTCATACTTTGGCTCACACACAGTTCAAATCTTTGCTAATGTAATGGATGATTGGATGTGACCAGATAAATTACAAATACGAAAAGTGTCTCATTTGTATATCACACCCATAGACCATTTGGTGTGTTACTATTTCAAAAGATAAATAATACTCTTTTTGCAGTAGTCTATGTGATAGTGAGATGTTCATTCCCATCTATGCATGCGGTATAATTAAATTTTCACAACTGCAGTGGAACATAAGCACCAAGCAAAAAAGTTAGAGGTCTTTCTTAAATATTGCATAATTTAATGAAAGCAGATAAAAGGAACATTCCAATCCTACCAGCCCTACCATTGGTGCGGTTGGCATGGGTTCAACATGGCTGCGTAGTTGATGTGATTGACTGTAGTTTGTTGTTTACCACTTCCAGTAAATCATCTTCCCATTGGTGCCGGATCCTTCTGTGTAACAATAAGATGACAGTATGCAGAGGGAGAGAATGCTGAATGACAATTCCTGCTCTACATGCTTATTTGACTGTGTTATATGCCCATTCCCAATGTGTCCAAGTACACAGCTGAAAGCCACCAATTTACCTTGTTTTAGGTGGTTGTAACGTATATTGAAGGGTCTGAATTATTTTTTTGTACTGCAAACATTTGTTGTGCAAACCAAAGGCACTGACACTCAGATCAGATGAGAAATTTTCTACTGTGATAACCTCTCACTACTCTGCAGCTTTCAGGACTCACTATCAAAATCATAATTTATTAGTTGTTCCAGGAGTTGGACTCCTATGCTGGCTGTCATCTTGTTGTTGAGTAAAAAACATATGCAACTCTGGGGGAGGAGTGAAAGTGTATGAGAGATAATATGCTGTGGTCAGTGATGCCAACTATCTGACTGTAGTGTACCTCATGCCATTCACTCTGATGGGATGAAGTCATCATGACATGCCTCTGAATAGGACACTGACTACTACTGTATGGCTTCCTGCTCTGCTGGGAGAACCATGCAGTGTTGTCTGTGGCATACCAAACACCGTGTTTCATCAGAATACATTTTTTATGTGGAACAGAGGGCAGCGGGTCTCATAAGTGGGGACCTGACCTCTGTCATACATTTCAGCGAAACAAATATTACAAAACTTTTAAAATTTTGTGAATCATCTAAACTCAAGCCACAGGTCTTAGGTGCAGTACTGTGGATGGCCCATTCTTTATTGTGAAATGGGAAGCTACCCACATACACTGATGAACTGAAACAGTATGACTACTTGTTAGACACAACATAATTTTTTTCTTTCCCTCTAAATATTTTGAAATGGGAATGAGTTCTAATGAATATCCTAAAGTATTATAACAATGAAAACAATGAATTTTTGAAAATATAATGTAACTGGATAGGTAAAAAATCTACTCATCATGCACTGGCAGAACACACACATAAAAGAAGGCTATAATTAGGCAAGCTTTCACAGCGAGGGTCTCCTTCTTCAGGCAGAAATATTGAAGGGAAAGGAAGAGGGATGAAGAAAGTAGACTGGAGGGGTCTTGGAAAATGGGCAGATTTGAGAAAAGTCACCCAGAAAAGTGGGTCAGGGGAGGCTTACTGGTTGGGATGAGAAGGAAAGACTGATTGTTGGGGACTGCACCAGATAAGATTTTAAAACCTGAGAGCTTAAAGCTAGGAGGCAGGCTAATATACAAGACAGGGGTTACCATCAAAACATCATATATGAGTTAATAAGAGTGAAAAGCTAAGTGCATTGTACATAACAGAAGTGGGAGGGGGACAGCAAAAAATAGACAAGTAAGAAAATGGAAGATGTAGAGTGAAAAAGGAGTAGTTGCTGTCAAGAAATGCTAAGGTGGGAGAAATTAATGTAAATTAAGGCCAGGTGGGTAGCAAGAAATAAGGACATATTGCAGCAGTAGTACCCACTTGCGGAGTTCTGAGAAACTGATGTTGAGGGGAAGAATCCACCTGGCACATGTTGTGAAACAGGCACCAAGGTCATGATTGTCATGTTGTAGACCATGCTCAGCAACAAGATATTGTGTGTTGCCAGTATACATCATCTGCCTATGAACATTTATCCTAACTGATAATTTGGTGGTAGTCACACTGATGTAAAAGGCCCAACAGTGTTTACATAACACATATACCAACTGTTACGTAAACACTTTAATGTAATACCTGGTATATGTGTTATGCAAACACTGTTGGGTCTATTATATCAGTGTGACTACCACCAGACTATCAGTTAGGATGAATGGCCATGGGCAGATGGTGTATACTTGCAACACACAATATCCTGTTTCAGAGTATGCTCTACAACATGACAATCATGACCTTGGTGCCTGTTTCACAACTCGCACCACGTTGATTCTTCCCCTCAACATCAGTTTCTCAGAACTCTGCAGGTGGGAACTAGTGCTACAATATGTCCTTGGTTCTTGCTACCTACCTGGCCTTAATTTATATTAATTTCTCCCTCCTCAGCTTATACTGACACCAACTACTCCTTTCTTCACTCTGTTCTAGCTTTGTACATCTTTCATTTTCTTACCAATCTATTTTCTACCTTCCCCCTCCCACCTCTGTTGCATACAATGCACTTAGCTTTTCACTATTATCAACTCAAACACATTGTTTTAGCAGTCTTTCCTTCTCACCTGCCTGGTAAGTCTCCACTGACCTACAGTTCTGGGTGACTTTTCTGAAATCTACCACTTTCCTAGACCTCCCATGTCCTTTCCCTTCACCCTTCTTCCTTCCCCTTCTACCATTCTGCATGAAGAAAGAGCCTTTGGCTCCAAAAGCTTGCCTGATTATAACCTTCTAAAATATTATAAATAAGATTCTAAAATTATTTTTTTTTATGTAACCACATGGGCATGTATTTTTGAAAATGCTTTTACTAGGTGATGGATGCACTCTATGAAAAATGTGATGAAACAGTGCAAGTGACAAGGTAATAATAATCACCAGCAGAGAGCAGCAATTGAACCAGGGAGAATTAATCTTGGAAATAAGGTTTCAATTTCATGCAGAATGACAATGGATTCAAGGAATTTTTATAAGTTGATTTGTTCTGAAAAAAATACATTATAAATACACTACAATGCAACTGGATAGATAAAAAAATCTACTCACTAAGTGACAGCGGAACATACATATAAAAAAGGTTATACACATGCAAATACACTGCTTGACAACTGCTAAGAAACAGAGACGTTGTTAGACAGGAATAATCAAAGGCAATGATGGATTACATGAAACACAGTACTGACTTAATAGAGATGGAGTGGTAAATATATAATGAAAAGTGGCACAGATTTCATCACATGGGAAATCAGGATAACAGACATGAATAACATTCATGTTTGACACAGATCAGACTTGCGGCATAAAGGTCGATACCAGACTAATGCCCATTTTGTACCTGTTATTCATGCTGGCTACCAAACAGCTGAGGAGTCCTTGGGATAGTCCCACTCCTCTCTCAAGGTAGTTTCCTGTTCTTGCAGGGTTCAGGAAGGATGTGTTTATTGAAAAACATGTCTACAAAGAGCATCCCAGGCATGTTCTATATATGCTTTAGGTCCAGGGAATATTCAGACCATTCAGTATGTTCAATATCTTCACCTTCCAGTGCATCTGACACCTCAGCAGTACTGTGCAGTCAAGCATTGTCAGTGATAAACAGAAAACTGGAATCTACTGCAACAGATGGACATGATTCAGAATAATGTAACTGCAATGTAACTTTAATGTTACATCATGCAAAGTTGTGAAGATACGCAGTGGTATTTGGCCTTTGCAAATAATGCCTGCCCACTCTATAAAGCCTATGCCATGCCCCAATGGTACTCATGAACATTCTGTGCTGTGTAACATAGTTCCCTCTCTCTCCATACTAACTGGTGGCCAGAACCATTTGCTGCAACGAAGCAGGATTTCTCAGAAAATGGCAATCTGGGCCACAAATGAAGACACCGGATGACCTACTCCTTACACCAATGAACTCCTTTTTGGTGATAGCATGGTGGAAGTGGGATGCATTTAACAGTCTTCTGAGCATAGAAACCAATCTGATTTAATCACAGTGAAAAGATTGTGGCAGAGACGTGTGTACCACTAATGGCTGCAAGGTCTGCAGTGATCTACCTAGGAATGAGAGATCTGATTCTTTTCACCACCATGCAGAGTGTTCATGCACAGGTTTCACAGCAGTTAACACGTCTCACCCTCTACATTCCATTTTACTGCCATTGGTTGGGTATCCATCAGCAGTTGCCATTTGTTCCACAACTGTTGACAGTTGTTTCTTAGTAAGTGTCAGTTGTTCCTTAGCAGTTTTCAAGCAGTGTGTAAGTGTGTAGTGATTGTAGTTTGGTTTTCTTCCAGATGGACTTTGAAAAAGACTGAAAAAATTGTATGTAAAAAAAGATAACTGCTAATGTTATGCAAAGTGTGAAAATTGTACCATAGGTTTATTTTGTTTGCTTACATGTGAATCCATTTTTCTACAGTAACAAATAAATGTTAAATCATGTGCATTAATTTTTGTTTTAATACAGGCCCATCTAGCAACTAATTTTAATTACACCTGAAAACACTGCAACAATTTTCATACTGATGCACTCTGAGTCTGATGAATCAAATCTAAGTATGCTGTAAAACAGTCCCAAGAAGTATGACATTGCCTTTAAGCAACAATCAAACTGCATGTTTATGATTGAAAATTTAAGCAGTGCCACATCGATTTGATATATAGCATGCACCAGTAGGAACAGTGTTGATTTGGTATTTATGTCCAACAATTGCTTTAAGACTAATAATAGATTTCTGGATGTCATGTGAGAAAAGTGCAGGTTGAGTTCTGCCTGACCAAAGTATTCAGATCCATGCCAGCTGGCTGAGAAGATGTCATTCTGTTTGAGATAATGCATTGCGTTTCAGCCCAGAACATGTTTTATGGAATAAAACAAAAGGATGTCAGTTGTATTGGATGGTTGTTTCTTGGATCATATCTATTAATGGGGCTAATGGTCCACTCTCCCCTGAATCAACCAACCAGCCATCGTATTTGATACCCTTCTTGTTGATATGAGGGGTCTGTGCTTTCTTCAAACTACTGGATGAGTTCTTTTTCAGGGTTTCTATGGTATATTATAATGAAAAGAGGGCTAAATACACTGAAAATTCTGTATAGAATATGATAGGAGTTCCATCATCATGCCCTGGGGTCTTGTTCAATTGTAAATATTTCAGCTATTTCTCAATACCATAAACATAAATATCTGTATTACTCATCTTTTCAGTGGTGTGAGAATGGCACTATTACCACCCTTCCTTTGTATAGGAACTACTACAAATTGTACCAACACTTCTGCTTTTACTTTGCTACCTCAGTTTCAGTTCCTGTATAATCCATGAGTTTTTGGACACATTAAATACTTTGCATTTTGTCAGGACTCTTTCAATAAAATTCTACAATGGTAGCCACTGAAAGCTTCACACATAGCCCTTGTGAAAGCTCTATCTATGGACCATGCCTTGTTTTTGCAGTAGCTATTATTTCTTTAGAGTTTGGAAGTACCTTTACAGGGACAGTATATCACGGAGGATACCTCCTATTATGAACTGTTCTACTTCAATCCCCACAACTAAACTGACTGACACAATCACATCCCAGATGACATGAACAAAAAGAGCTTTCTCTTGCTAGCAGGTGAGATAAATACTGATAGCCTATTAGGATCTCAGATATTCTACCCTGTATCAGACTGTGGGAAGGAATGGACTTCAATGTTACTTGCAAGGAGCCACTGATTCGTGTGGATATTGAGGAAAGTTGTTAGAAACAGCAACACAACTAAATATAAGATTTGGGAAATATTGCATAAAGATGTATTCTGAAATACGTGCACAACAATGTACTCTTACTGAAGGCAGCACCCACTAACATAAACACATTCACCTATCATCATGTGCACTGTTTGATGTGTCTGCTGCTCTTGGGCACAAGTAAATGGCCCAAGTATTTGGAACAAACAAAAGTTTATTGTACAACAATTTCCACAGAATGTTCTCCACAATGAAACAAAAGAAAGGATGGTTCTTCAATAATTGAAATACAGTGGATGCTAGTTCTTCAGTAAGTCAGACAAAATAAATGATGGTCCATAAATAACACAGCTACTCAAATTTCCAGGCCCAAAAAGTAAATAAATAAGTAAATAAATAAGTTCCAAGATACTTGAAAGAAATACAAACACTTCAGTGAGCATGATACTAAAGTCTTAAGAGTTTTACATTAAAGATAGTGAATTAAGTTTCTGTAGTTACAGGCTCTTTAATGAGTAGAGTCTTGAAGTACTAATAACTCTAGGTTAAAATGGAAAAATAAGTTTCTCACTTCAAGTTTAAAATCAGTGTCTGAATCCAAGCTACAGTCAAGAAGAGTAAGCACTTAACAACTCTTATGGTGTACTTCACTGAAGAAGTTTTGAGTGACAACATAAGCAAATATCTGAGTCCAACAAGGATAGAAACTTCCAGTCTAATACTACCTTGTCAGCTAGAACAACAACAGTACAGTTATATCAAGTCACAATGGGCACACTGCTGATCACTTAAGAGTACCAACTGAGGAATCAGTATGCTTTCCAAAAGTTAATGGCACACTTCTCAATGTGGCATAGTGGAGATCTCCACAGTGCTGGCTGTGACAGAACTGCTCTCCGGAGCTCATGCATTGGTCTAAGTAGCCACTTCACAGATGGATATATATGAGCCTATTTTTTCCATGTGACATGGCAGATGCATGAAAAAGTGTGGTTGGTTTGCCAGTGACCTCTGCTGTTGTCATTTATGCTGCACGATAACCACACCAGAATGCTGTTGGAGGCCTCTGCCAGTCTGGCTTCAATAATCACCTTTTGCAGCATGGACCACTGTGACACACACAGGAAGAGCGTCAATGAGGTTGTGGAAGGTACCGACAGGTATAAGAAGCCTTGCTAACTCCAGTGCTGTGGCCAGCTGCACTAGATTTCATGGCTGAAGATCTATGGCACAAACAGCCCAGTATAGGTGGTCCCACAGTTTCTTGATTGAGTTTAAATATGAGGAGTTTGATGGCCAAGAAATTACAGTAAAATCACCCTGGTGCTCCTTGAACCACACAAGCACACTGCAAACTGTGTGACACATTGCATTGTCCTGCTGATAGATGTCATTGTGCTGAGGAAAAACATTCTGCATGTAATCAAGACAGTTTTTCCTTCTCATCCTGTCTGGTAAGTCTCCCCTGACCTGGGGTTATGGGTGACTTTTCTGAATGTTACCCCTTTTCTTAAAGCTCTCCAGTTCCTTTCCCTTCATCCCTCTCCCTTCCGCTTCAGTTCTTCTGCCAGAAGAAGAAGCCCCTGGCTCTGAAAGCTTGCATAAGTAAAAGCTTTTTTATATGTGTGCTCTCTTGCTGCAGTTAGGTGAGTAGATTTTTTATCTATCCAATTACATTATACTGTCGAAAACTGTATTTAGGGGTGGGCATGGTCCCCAAGGACAGATGCATACTTGTGTTGATCCATTGTGCCTTCCAAAGTGACAAGATCACCCAGGGAATACCACAAAAATATTCCCATACCATAATTCTCCCTCATCTGTTTACTTTCAGATGTTTCATGCCATACACACCAATTGCCATCTGTACACTGGCGTTTAGAATGCGATTCATCCAAGAAGGCCACCTGTCATCACTCAGTGGACTTCCAGTGTGTGTGCAAATTCCAGCCTCCATCTTCAATGAATGGTAGTCATCATGGGTGCATAAACCAGGCACCTGCTCCAGAGGCCCATATGCAGCAACATTTGCTGAATATTTGTTGAGGAGACACATTGTTGGTAGCCCCTTCATTGATCTGGTCAGTCAGTTGCTCAACAGTTGCAGGTCTATTTGGCTGTACACATCTCTGCAGCTATTGTTCACCCCTGTCATCTATGGCCCATGGTAAACCTCAGCACTGGTTCTGGATAGCACTATTTTGCTATAAATGGGAAACTTTAACCACAATGGTACCTGCCATCTGTGAGTGGTTATGGCACATTGATGTTGAATATAGGTGGTGGACAAATTAATGTGATTGGACTGGGTAGAATGAGCATTGAACTAGAACTACACAAGTTTGACTGAGAACGCACTGGGGAGAGAATGCTGAACCATGTTAACTAGCTTTAGGGTGGTGGCAGACTTTGATTAAACTTCCCACATGGCTGGTGTTGCCGCTCTCCCATTGCATTCTGAAATGCTCATGATTGCCAAATGACCAAACTGACAATTGAATAAGATCAACATTACTAAACTGTGCCCATAGCAACGAACAGTTAAATTTTACTGCAGTATGGCTGTGCATGCCTGTAGCCAAGATGCTGTTGTGGGTGAGACAAAAGCTAATGCTCCTCCCAAGATGTTGCAGAATGGTCTGATGCAATAGTGGCCAGAGGTTTTGATAGCTGGCCACCACATCACAATATTGTGACTATGGCTGAAAAAAGTAGTTCTAGTGCCAATGTGCTGGGTGGTCAAGCAGCTAGCTCTCACCCACTGCACCATAGAACTGGATGCTTCCTTTTTTCCTCATATATTTTGTAACCTGGTACAGCCATGGTCATTGGAACGTAGGGCTTTTCTGAATCCATATGCACCTCAAGACTGACAAGACGCTCTGTTTAAAATTGAATCTTTTTAACAACCACAGCCATACTGAATAAATTATTAATTCCTCTCGAAATGATGGAAGCCAAAATCTAATTACAGATTTCAGTTCCTCTGTATGTAGGGAATTATTATTATAAAGTTTTTTCTATAATTATTGTGATGCTTTAATAAGCAGTTGAATTTTTATGTACTTTGAAATAAAACAGATATGCAAATTATGGATATAGTAGTGGTCTACACTCCTGGAAATTGAAATAAGAACACCGTGAATTCATTGTCCCAGGAAGGGGAAACTTTATTGACACATTCCTGGGGTCAGATACATCACATGATCACACTGACAGAACCACAGGCACATAGACACAGGCAACAGAGCATGCACAATGTCGGCACTAGTACAGTGTATATCCACCTTTCGCAGCAATGCAGGCTGCTATTCTCCCATGTAGACGATCGTAGAGATGCTGGATGTAGTCCTGTGGAACGGCTTGCCATGCCATTTCCACCTGGCGCCTCAGTTGGACCAGCTTTCGTGCTGGACGTGCAGACCGCGTGAGACGACGCTTCATCCAGTCCCAAACATGCTCAATGGGGGACAGATCCGGAGATCTTGCTGGCCAGGGTAGTTGACTTACACCTTCTAGAGCACGTTGGGTGGCACGGGATACATGCGGACGTGCATTGTCCTGTTGGAACAGCAAGTTCCCTTGCCGGTCTAGGAATGGTAGAACGATGGGTTCGATGACGGTTTGGATGTACCGTGCACTATTCAGTGTCCCCTCGACGATCACCAGTGGGGTACGGCCAGTGTAGGAGATCGCTCCCCACACCATGATGCCAGGTGTTGGCCCTGTGTGCCTCGGTCGTATGCAGTCCTGATTGTGGCGCTCACCTGCACGGCGCCAAACACGCATACGACCATCATTGGCACCAAGGCAGAAGCGACTCTCATCGCTGAAGACGACACGTCTCCATTCGTCCCTCCATTCACGCCTGTCGCGACACCACTGGAGGCGGGCAGCACGATGTTGGGGCGTGAGCGGAAGACGGCCTAACGGTGTGCGGGACCGTAGCCCAGCTTCATGGAGACGGTTGCGAATGGTCCTCGCCGATACCCCAGGAGCAACAGTGTCCCTAATTTGGTGGGAAGTGGCGGTGCGGTACCCTACGGCACTGCGTAGGATCCTACGGTCTTGGCGTGCATCCGTGCGTCGCTGGGGTCCGGTCCCAGGTCGACGGGCACGTGCATCTTCCGCCGACCACTGGCGACAACATCGATGTACTGTGGAGACCTCACGCCCCACGTGTTGAGCAATTCGGCGGTACGTCCACCCGGCCTCCCGCATGCCCACTATACGCCCTCGCTCAAAGTCCGTCAACTGCACATACGGTTCACGTCCACGCTGTCGCGGCATGCTACCAGTGTTAAAGACTGCGATGGAGCTCCGTATGCCACGGCAAACTGGCTGACACTGACGGCGGCGGTGCACAAATGCTGCGCAGCTAGCGCCATTCGACGGCCAACACCGCGGTTCCTGGTGTGTCCGCTGTGCCGTGCGTGTGATCATCGCTTGTACAGCCCTCTCGCAGTGTCCGGAGCAAGTATGGTGGGTCTGACACACCGGTGTCAATGTGTTCTTTTTTCCATTTCCAGGAGTGTATTTCTCATCAAAAGATCCCAAATTCATCACCTGATTTAATATTCAGCTCCTCAACTTGCCTTCATTTTAAGCCTTACGGAGCTACCCATCTGCTTGCCATGGCATATGGCATTCTTTGAAGGGAGCATAATACGATGTGTTACATACTCTATCTGCTACTTGGTCAACTATTCTCATACTCTTCAGAAACAATTTCTCTACAGGTCCCTGACCAGAGGCAGTGTTTCAAAGCCCCTCAATGACATATGACCCTTTGCATCTTTATCTGGGTTACTTAATATGTAATTCTTTCTACATGTGTTAGTTGCCTTTTGCACTTTGATAATCATTGTTTCTACACCTGCATCTTGGTCACCAACTCCAGATCCAAAGTGGACATCATCAAAGAGGTCTATTTGATGTTATTACATTTATTTATGTGATGAGTGGACTTCTGGACCATCTTTTCTAAGTAATTTTCATAGACAGCATTTAGGATTGTAAATCAGGCTGCTCTGTCACATGCAATCTGTAATTAACATATCAAATGTTGGATGAATAAAGGCTCCTCCAAAGTCAACAGTATCATTGAGGAATGTACATGCTAACGAGATGAAGTTTTCTTCAAAGTTTTGATATCATCTGCAGCTGAATCTTGTGATCAATAAAAGGACTCAAACCTGTGTCACAAGTCAAGAGAGTCAAAGTCTAGCTTGTTAAAACCTCTGAAGTCCCTGGTTCAAGCCTTTCACATGACTCAGAATCAAGGGTGGATAATCAGTTCTGGGGACAATGCTGCAGATTGTGAAATTCACTGAAATTCTGTGACCAAGGCTGGTAGATTCAATCTTCTCTGCCAGTTGCTGAAGTGATCTAAATATAACATCAGAGCCATCACTATCAATGAGACATTAAACCCTAATCTTCCTTTCTTCCATTGAAATCAGAGTCCAGACAATAGGCACTCCAACCTACACCACAATCTGCAGATATTTGTACCCTGTCCTCTCTATGACTCTCAGAAGAGCGTCTCCAGTATGTTTAATAACGGCCCAAAGCATACATGCTGAGAGCACAAAGTGATTCTTCGTATCACTTCCTAGCATTTCCCTAAGAAGCAAAATTATGCACTTTATGTTTGAACTGCTAATGATTAATAGAACCCTACCCTTTTTGTATCTTCTTGCCCCTAACACAGGATGTCACAAGTTTTCTTACAGGTGAAGTTAGTCATGCTGACAGTTTCAATTTCAGCTGGAGACAGCACCTGAAACCTATTGATAAGGGGGTGAGTTAGTACTTAAGAGCTCTCCCTTGTCCACATCTACATCTATGTCCATACTCTGCAAATTACTGTGAAGCTCATGTCAGAGGGTATGTTACATTGTACCAGTTATTACGGTTTCTTGCTGTTCCGTTCATGTATGGAGCGTGGGAAGAATGATTGTTTGAATGCCTCAGCGTGTGCTTAATTATTCTAATCTTGTCCTCATGATCCCTAAGTCAGTGATACGTAATGGGGTGCTGTATATTCCTTGGGTCGCCATTTAAAGCTTGTTCTTGAAATTTTGTTAGTCGACTTTTTTGGGGTAGTTTATATCCATCTTCAAGAGTCTGCCAGTTCAGTTTCTTCAGTGTCACTGTAATACTCTCCCATGGGTCAAACAAACCAGTGACCATTCATGCTGCTCTTCTCTGTATATGTTTCTATCCCCTGTTGGTCCTATTTGTATGTGTCCCACACACTTGAGCAGTATTCTAGAATGGGTCGCATAAGTGATTGTAAGCAATCTCTGCTGCAGACTGATTGCATTTCCCCAGTATTCTACCCATAAACTGAAATCTACTATATGCTTCACCCACAACTGAGCCAATATAATCATTCCATTTCATATCCCTGCAAAGTGTTACAAGAAGGTATTTCTATGAGCTGGCCAATTACAACTGTGACTCATTGACATTATAGTCATAGGACAGTACATTTTTTTGTTTTGTGGCATACACAATTTTACATTTCTGAACATTTAAAACAAGTTGCCAGTCTCTGGATGACTCTGACATCTTATCAAGATCTGACTAAATATTTATGCAGCTTCTTGCAGACAGTACTTCAAAATAGATAACTACATCATCTGTAAAAAGTTGGAGGTTATTTTTAATATTGTCTACAAGGTCATTAATATACTACATGAGAAATAAGAGCCCCAATGCACTTTCTTGGCGCACACCTGAAGTTACTTCTGCATCTTCTGGTGATTTTCCATTTGAGATAGAATGCTGTGTCTTCCCTACCAAAAAGTCCTCAGTCCAGTCAAAAATTTCACTTTGCTTAAAATTCTGCAACAAATTGATGTCAAAGATATCGGACATCAGTTTTGTGGATCATTTCTACTACCCTTCTTGTAGATGGGCATTAACTGTGCTTTTTTCCAACTACTGGCCACAGTTTTTTGTTTGAGGGATCTATGAGAGTTTGTAGTTAGAAAAGGGGCTATCTCAGCTGCAAATTTAATACAGAATCTGACAGGGATTCCATCAAGCCCTGGAACTTTGTTCAGTTTTAACAACTTCATCTGTGTCTCAGCGCCACTGATTCCACTCATATTTTCAATGATATGAGGATTAAATCACGGCAATTCTCCTGAGTTTTCCTTTGTAAAGGACCATTTGAAAACATAGTTAAGCATTTCAGGTTTTTCTTTGTTATCCTCACCTTCATTCCTGCCTTGTTCACTTGTGCCATTAACAGACCAGAATTTCTTTGGGTTTTGTGAAACATCATTTGACAGTACTTCAAACCTTCTGATAAGGTAGGTGACACCCTTAAATTCTGTCTAGGGGTGGATTAGAGGAATCAACTACGTAGATTCCAATTTTCAATTTGGATCTTCACATTTGTTGGTACCCATAATGTAACTCCTGCTCAGGGGACACCACCTTAACATAGCACTGTCCGTGTGGGCAAGGAGGTTTGCGTGCTCTGGATCCAGAGGGCTAAGTCAGAGGTAGCTTAGCTACCAGAAGGGTCACCCAAGCTGGACAGACCAAAGGGGAGGAGGCAGACAAAGTGTTTCCCACAATGGTCTATCTCTCCCCCTTTCCTATCCAAAACCTGTCCCCACCATGTCCTTTTCCTGTCATATCCTGTTGTATGTATAAGACCTCAATGGCAGTGACAGCAGAGAAAGAGTCTTTTGGAATGGTGAAGCTGGCGGAAGAGGCACCTTTTCTCTTTGGGTACAAAAAGAGTACAAATAGTGACTGTACCTCAGAGGGGCAGCTACAGGCAGCATCTGACGCATAGTGAGTGGCTGATTTTAGGCTGGGCATCCTACTGCCTATGTGGAAAGTAAAGGGGAAACTACCACATTACATTCCCAAGTAGTACACTGCATGTCTCTCCATGTGAAAGATTCTGGAGTTAAAACTTCCACTCATTTGGATCTACAGGAGGGGAACACATTGAGAGTAGACATATTTGAAAGGAAGAAAGTGACAGTGTAGGAGGGGAAGGTAAGGACTGTAACATGGAATGCGAGGACACTACTGCAAGCAGGAAAGCTAGAGGACGCAAAACAGGAAATGGAAAGAAACAGGTTAGATGCCTTCAGTTTGTGCAAAATCAGATGGGGAGAGAATGGTAAGATAGAAAGTGGAGATTATAAGCTCTTTTACTCAGGGGAAATCAAGAGTGGTGAAAACGGAGTAGAAATATTGACAGGGTAAAAGCTGAAGAATAAGGTAATGAAGGTACAATATATTGATGGAAGACTGATAATGACATGACTGAAGGGTAGTTCAAAAGATTTGGTGTTAATACAGGTATATATACCAACCAGCGAGCATAGAGGTGAGGAAGTGGAAGAATATTATGAGCAAATACAAGAACTCACCGAGAAAAAAAATAGAACTGCCTGCATTATCATCATGGGGGATTGGAATGCAGTGGTTGGTGAAGGAAGAGCTGAAGATACAGTAGGAAAATTTGGATTAGGAATAAGAAATGAGAGAGGTGAATAACAAATTAGTTTCTGTAAAGGAAATTCATTAGCAGTGGGTAACACAATATTTGTACACCAAAAAAGGAGACGTTACACATGGATATCAAATTGGAATAGGGAAATAGACTACATCATGATACAGAAAAGGTTTAGGAACTGTTCGAAGAATGCCAAATCTTATCCAGGAATGGATATAAATTCAGACCTAACCTAGTAGTGGGAGAAATACAAGCGAAGTTGAAAAAAGTCTAGAGAGGAAAAGCAAAAAAAGACTAAACATAGAAAGACTCAAAGAGGTAGGAAAGGCATCAGATTTGGAAAACAGATTTATGGAAAAATGGGAAAGAGGTAGTGTTGATGAAAGTGTTAATGACAAATGGATAAAAATGATGGAAGGACTCATGTGCTCTGCCAAAGAAGTACTAGGAATCAGAGTATCACAAAGCACCTGGAAAGAATGGATAACAGAAAAAATGTTGAAAAAGATGGCAGAGCAGAGAAAGTGGAAAAATGTAGAAACTGAAGAAGGTAGAAAAAGATACAGGAAACTGAATAATGAATTAAGAAGAGAAACTGAAGAAGCAAGGGGAAAATGCATGAAACAGAAATGTGACGAAATAGAGAAAATGGAGAAAGGGGGATGAAATACAAAGTGAAATTAACACTGGAGAGAAGCAATATGTGCCAGAATATGGAAAGGGATTCATCACCTTGGAAGCAGAAGTAGAAAAGGTGCTGAAGGAGATGAAGAATAGGAAGGCATGTGGAATAGATTATTTGCCAGCAGAACTGTTGAAGAGTCTGGGAAACATGGCAAGAAAAGAAACAGTCTACCTCTATAATGAGATTTATGATAAAGGGGAATGGCCTGAGGACTTCCTTGGAACAGTTATGATGAGAAAAAGATAAACACTAAAATATGTGAAGAGCGTAGGACCATCAGTCTAATTTCTCATGCAGCTAAAGTCTTGCTGAGAGTGTTGAATAGAAAGCTATGTGGCAAGATGCATAGGGGGATTGGAGAGGAGAAGTCTGGATTTAAAAAAGGAAAAGGAATAAGAGATGCTATTGGCCTGTTAAGAACTGTAGGGGAAAGATATATGGAAAAGGTAGAGAAATCTTTGCTGTTTTCATAGATTAGAAAAGGTTTTTGACAGAGTTCAGTAGAACAAGCTGATGGATATTTTGAAGAGAAAAGTAGTAGACTGGAAAGAGAGATGACTGATACAGAATCTATATTTACACCAGAAAGTAAGGATAAGGATTGGAAATGAAATGTCAGAAGGAAATAGCATTGGACGAGGTGTTAGACAAGGTTGTAGCCTTTCCTCACTGTTGTTTAACGCATACCTTGAAGAGATTATTGCAAAAGGCTTAGATGGGAAAAGAGGAATATGTATTGGTGGAAAGAGAATAGAAGTATAAGATTTGCTGATGACATGGTATTAGTGGCATAAAGTGATCAGACAATGAATAACATGCTGAAAGATCTGAATGAAGTTTGTGTGGAATATAGGAAGCAAATAAACACAGCAAAAACAAAGAGTATGGTCATCAGTACAAGACACAGACTGTCCAATATTAAAATAGGACAATCTACCATTAACCAAGTAGGTGCATTTAAATATCTTGGAAGCAAAATAACTGAAGACTTGAGATGTCACCATGAGGTGAAAACTCGAACTGCCACAGTGAAGGAGGCATTTAACAGAAAAAGGAGACACTTTTGTGTAAAATTAGATAAAAGTCAAAGGAAAATGCACGTCAAATGTTTTGTCTAGTGTGTCACACTATATGGGGCAGAAACATGGATGCTGAGATGAGAGGATGAAGAAATGTTAGAAGCATTTGAGATGTGGATGTGGAGGAGAACAGAGAGAATAAGCTGGATGGAGAGAGTGAGTAATGAAAGAGTATTGGAAAGGGTTGGTGAGAGAAGATGTCTGCTGAAGGTTGTAAGAGAAAGGAAAAAGAACTGGTTGTGACATTCATTGAGAAGGGAGTGTTTGCCAGCAGATGGTTTGGAAGGATTGGTTTGTGGGAGAAGACTGAGAGGAAAAAGGAGATACAAGATGATAGATGACATAAAGGGAGGAGGAAGAGAATGGCAGAAGACCGGACAGCCTGGAGAACTACTATGTGAAAACCTGCCTTTTGGAAGAACACTGATGGTGATGATGATGATGATGATAATGTAACTATGTTTGTGGATTTTTTTATAGGAGTGAATAAAATAGACTGCTAATAAATACACAAAGCTGTAGACAGTACTGTGAGACAATGCCAACAGCTCTCAAAACAAATGTGCTGTAAGTGTAAGGAGGTTATTCGTAGTGATTAACTACTTCCATTTTAATATCTAGTAAAGAGATAATCTTTAATTTGAAATGATAAATAATTTTAAAAGAATCATAGGGAAGAGTTTAATCACCAATAACAACACAATGTTCAATAACATAATAGCACCTGCTGAAAATATTCTGACTTCGGTAGGGTGCTCTACTAGTATATGATAATCATTTTTGGCAGCCAGCACCTTTTATTCCCACTTTCAAATAACACTTTTTCCGGTAAGCTAGTGCTTCAGTCTTCAGTTGGTGCTTCAGTCTTCAGATATCAGCTTGGCCAACACAATCACCTAGATGTGTCACAAGCAATGAAAGCCCTTTCAATCTCAGTGAAATATTTTAAAGAGACAGGAACTTGTGTGGTAGAGATATACTTTGTCATTCACTTCTGGAGGAATACTCCTTCCTATACTTTCATTTTGACTGTAATATGTAGCTCCTAAAAAGATCTTTCTTGGAAATTTCACAAACCAGTAGAGTTAATAACTGTTCATTTAAAATGAAATTAATAAGCATTCTGTATCCATATGAAAAGAGGGTGCCTATAAATGTGGTTCTATACAAAAGAAGTGATGCACTAATAACATTCATTTCCTTAAAAAATTTGCCTCATTTAATGAAACAGTTTAATTCATATTCCTTCACATATTGCTCAAATTTCTGAAAGGCTTTCTTTCCAGAGTATACTTCCCAAATAAGACCATTATTTAGGGTTCAACTTACAAATAGTTTTGTCATCATGAATCCATATCTGCTAAAATCACATTCTGAAAACAGATACAGAAGAGGAATACATTTATTTCAAATCACACAGACGCTAAAATGGTTAGAGAAGGAATCCATCTTATGGTAATTTGAAGAGGGTGGCGAAGAAAAGTGTCATGATCCAAGGTAGGAGTGATCCTCATATTCATGTTAAGTGATTTAGATAATTTGCAGGAAATATAAATTACAATGGGGGATGCAATTTTGAATCCAGCTCCTTTTAATTGAGACTTCACTGTGCTACTCCACTTAATGGAAAGCTTGCGGCGGTCTGATGCTGTATTCATATTTTGCTGATCATCCAGATCTTAACCGTTACCGATATCATAACTTGACATTCATGTATTAATGGGCTAGTGATTGCAAATCATTATGTCATCTCACCTCCTCACATAAATTTTAAACTTAATCTACTTAAATATAAAAACACAGCCTATGAGGTATTAGCTGTGCCAAACAAACACCATAGACTACTTACATTTTTCTTTAGTATCATCTGTTTGATCTTTTCTGCGTCTTCGATTTAAGTAAGTATATTTCAAATGTATATCCTGAAAATGAAATATTACCACAGAATTACTCCAGAGGAATACTAAGCCCTTGCAGTGTTACTTCAGAAACATGTTTGCACCAACCTCATCATCTGGGAGGTACTGGTCACATGTTTTTGATGACTTATCTTCACCATCAAAGTAGCACAGCCATTCCTGCAATCAAACAATCATTGTACACACCAGAACACAACAAATTTCAAATTGGAAGCATGAATTTGTTCTTGGCACACCACACATTTCTTGCTTATTACTACAGCTAATGCCAAAGACACTTACAAAAGTTACTGTACAAAGTAAAAGGAAATTGTGAATTAAATTGCCAGGTTCATTTTTCATTTATTTGTGCATTTGTTTGTTTACATTAGTGACATAAATACCAAAAATTATTTTAGAACCATATTAAAATCTTATTTGCTAGATTGCTTATCGAACCCCACAGAAGAACTTGCCAAAATTTAGAACAGGAGCAGTGACAGATTTGGCATGTTTCCTCTTTAGCACACTGGTTGGAATGTATCTTTTTTGCATAAAACGCATACAGTTTATACATCTTAAAGTGCATTAAAGATTATATTTTATTTATCAAACTGAAATTTGGTATGGAATATCTTCACAGGTGAATATTGGACATGCCCAACAGTCACATGCTATATGAAGTAAGTAATCATTAATACAGCTTAAAATGTACAAACAATATGACTTTTATTAAGTATATGCTACCTACAGAACACTCAATATTAAAGATTTTTTTGTCTGTTTGGGTACATAATAAGGGGAAGGGCACAGTTTTAGGTAATCAGTGACAACTGACACAAGAGAGAATATAGTTTGAACACTGAAATTTTAACCATTAAGTACTAATCACATATTATTTGTGATTATGTTAAGTAACAAATGATTCCTGTAATTGTCCCTAACATATCTTCTATAATTTTATCTACTTTTTATAATGAACACTGGTGACAGAAAAGCCTATGAAAAAGGAAGAAGAAAGAGTATTCGGCTTTTCTTCCATATGTGGTAGGTGTTTCTTCACAGATTGCCAGAATAATGAAAAAGTATGAGATGGATGTGTTCATCCATTAACTTCTGTTATATCTGTAAGTACATTTCAAAGTTATATGGGGTTATATGTTTTATTTCATATGTTCATGATATTTATCTTGTTCACAAAAAAATTTCAAAACTACTCTGCAGCACAGTCACCGAATTCCATTAAGGCCTTAAGGTGACAATATGTTCATAAACCCAATATAATGTCTCATTCATCCTTTGATGCTTTTAAAAGTCATGGGATTAAAACCAAATCTCTCTGTTGGTACTATCATCTGACACGGTAGTTATACCTGATTTTGTTCTGTAGGGAAAGTATTTGAAGTAAGGAATTGATGTGCTGCACACTGAGCCTTGGGACAAAATGGGACAGTACAAACACACAGAAACATTTCAGTAAGTATTGTACACAAGAAGTGAAATGTCATACAACTACATACTACCTTGATACCAATTTAAAAAATAATTATGTGAAAAAGAAAATTTGGTAAATTTGAGGGTTGGCTTGTTTGTTTGTGTAATAACCATATTTTTTTGTGTCACCAAGTCAGGAAATGCAACACTAATTTCTACTGTACAACAACACAGATGAGATATGTTCTTGGATCTCTGATGCAAATATACTCAACTTTTTGATTGCGAATGATCTAATGGTACAGTTTCTTTATTATTAATGATGTTTGTTGTCATGTCACAAATTTACAAAATGTCAAATTAATTTCTATTAAACAAATGCACAAGTCATATTTAAATCATGGGGATGTCACAATACTTCCTGCAACACAGAAGTTCTATGTAAACGTCATCATTTTTCTTTTGTTTGAAAATTCTTTTATGTTATGGCTTATTATTACTACTTAACTGCAATGTGTATTCATTATATTTATGTCCATGTAGTTCAGCAAAACAACAATTATATTCGTTTTCATACCACAAAATTATCTTTATATGTTGTTGTTGTGGTCTTCAGTCCTGAGACTGGTTTGATGCAGCTCTCCATGATACTCTATCCTGTGCAAGCTTCTTCATCTCCCAGTACCTACTGCAGCCTACATCCTTCTGAATCTGCTTAGTGTATTCATCTCTTGGTCTCTCTCTACGATTTTTACCCTCCACGCTGCCCTCCAGTACTAAATTGGTAATCCCTTGATCTCTTCTTCTAGTCAAGTTGTCCCACAAACTCCTCCTCTCCCCAACTCTGTTCAATACCTCCTCATTAGTTATGTGATCTACCCATCTAATCTTCAGCATTCTTCTGTAGCACCACATTTTGAAAGCTTCTATTCTCTTCTTGTCTAAACTATTTATTGTCCATGTTTCACTTCCATACATGGCTACACTCCACACAAATACTTTCAGAAACCACTTCCTGACACTTAAATCAATACTCAATGTTAACAAATTTCTCTTCTTCAGAAACGCTTTCCTTGCCATTGCCAGTCTACATTTTATATCCTCTCTACTTCAGCCATCATCAGTTATTTTCCTCCACAAATAGCAAAACTCCTTTACTACTTTAAGTGTCTCATTTCCTAATCTAATTCCCTCAGAATCGCCCGACTTAATTCGACTACATTCCATTATCCTTGTTTTGCTTTTGTTGATGTTATCTTATACCCTTCTTTCAAGGCACTGTCCATTCTGTTCAACTGCTCTTCTAAGTCCTTTGCTGTCTCTGACAGCATTATAATGTCATCGGCGAACCTCAATGTTTTTATTCCTTCTCCATGGATTTTAATACCTACTCCGAACTTTTCTTTTGTTTCCTTTACTGCTTGCTCAATATACAGATTGAATAGCATCAAGTAGAAGCTACAACCCTGTCTCACTCCCTTCCCAACCACTGCTTCCCTTTCATGTCCCTCGACTCTTATAACTGCCTTCTGCTTTCTGTACAAATTGTAAATAGCCTTTCGCTCCCTGTATTTTACCCCTGCCACCTTCAGAATTTGAAAGAGAGTATTCCAGTCAACATTGTCAAAAGCTTTCTCTAAGTCTACAAATGCTAGAAACGTAGATTTACCTTTCCTTAATCTTTCTTCTAAGATAAGTCATAGGGTCAGTATTGCCTCACTTGTTCCAACATTTCTAACGGAATCCAAACTGATCTTCCCCGAGGTTGGCTTCTACCGGTTTTTCCATTTGTCTGTAAAGAATCTGAGTTATTATTTTGCAGCTGTGACTTATTAAACTGATAGTTTGGTAATTTTCGCATCTGTCAACACCTATATATTACCAGTACGCAATGTGTATATCATAAACATATGCATACTGATCATTATCTTCATGCAACCAGCTGTCATCCACAACATCAATGCATGGAGATCTTGCAGATGTTGGTGAAGAGAGCCTATGCCATTTCTGGCACAGAAAATTTGATACATGAACTGGACCACCTTAAAATTGTTTTTTAGCAGAAGGGTTATACTGACCAGCAAATATGTCATGCTCTGCAGTTTGGACCACCAGGGAAACCATCACAGGATACTTGTAAATCTGTTGTATTTTTACCTTTTGCTTGGAATATGTCCTCAAAAATTTTGAGAATTTTAAGAAGATATTACATCGAAAGTGTATTTATGCCACCAGCTAGGGTTAGATCCCTTCTTGTATCAGTAAAGTATGTTTTTGGACTAAGGAAACAAGGGTTATATAAAATTCCTTGTCAATGTGGGATGGTTTATATATTCCAAAATATCCTTACTATTCATGACTGATGTGTAGAACACCATTGTGACAATCGTTTTTCCAGCCAGATAAATCTGCAGTGGCAGAACACTGCCTTAATGAGAGGCATAAGATATGGTGTAATGAGATGCAAATGATCACTCCTGCTAGCCACTACTGGAAATATGTTTTAAAATAATCTATTGAAATATGGTAAAGAACAATGGTCTTCATTTTGACAGGAAGATTCTTTTAGTTAGTGTTCTGCTAGCAATAAATCCTTTTGCCAATTTCTTCCACTAGTGCACTACTAGTTCACTTGCACTTGAAGGCAGCAGTGCTGCCACTTGTGCCTGTGAAGTGGGCCAATCACAGCGAATAAAGGAGCTACCAATTCTGTTGGAAACTCAGTTGAGATATATTGTGCATCAGCATACTTACCTAAAGATGATGGCCAGTTGATCCATTGAAATATTGTGTCAAGACAACTGCATTATCTGGCTGCATACCTGGGAAGAGTATCAGCTGATGAAGCCATCTGTATTGTGATGTGCACCATATTTGGCAGCTGGATGGTCTGCCACAGTTTGGCAGTAGCCATTCACTACAGTAATTGCAGCATTCCCATCCTCTTTTACCTACAACTCACTGACTATTCTTTATTCATTAATATTTTTATACTTTATTCTTCTCTGCACTACCTAAGTCTAAAACAAATAACAGCTGCCCTATGTTGCACAGTTAGAACACCTGCTGTTTTAATGGCCCACCATATTACAACTCCCTATTTTCATGTCAGCAATCCCTTTTTGAACATTTAATTCCAGTGCAATTTTTAATGTATTCTCCTCTACCAACTCATACTGCCTGAGTACACTCTTAACTGAAGATGAGTGAGTATTTATGCTCTCATTGTACAATTGCATATGTTTATTTATGGTCATTTGTGTTTCTTACTGTTGCACCATCAATTTGTGATTGAATTTATTTATTTATAGGTGTATCCACTACTTCCTGCTTCTTTAAAACATTTTCTGAAATTCCTAGATACCATTATACACTTTGACCATAGATTTCCCCTTCCTTAACTTAGGTCCTTTTTTAAAAAAAATTCAGTGCTCATTTTGTCCCTTGACCATCAATCCAAGAATCTCTGCTCATTCTACCTTTGCCAACTCCAAAAACTCTCATTTGCGCTTGCAAAACTCAAATCACACACCCTCTTTCTAAAATTCTATCTGGCACATGGTATTCCACCTAATGGGTTTACCATAGAAATTTGCATCTCAAGAATCTTCACCTTTTCTATTTCCATCAGTCTCTTACCATCACGAGTGTGGCACTTCATAACCATACAATACAAAATCCAACTATGCTTGACAGCTTCTACTCCTTTTGTTGGATGATTTACTCTGTAATCCCATCTTCCTGAATGCCATCACTGCAATAGAAACTCGTGCCCTTCAACAGTTGGAACAGCATTCCCAGCAGCACCTGAGGAAGCTATCCCAGCTACTCCTATCTTAAGCCCACATAGGATTATCTACAGCCAAGAAAATGCTTACCCCTCTGATATAACACTTACATCTACCCCTCACAGCGCCCATACCCTGACTTTCTGACTTACTCTGCCTTCCACACCTTCAAAAACTTTCCCCACCCTCCATAAAACACACTATTCTTGAACACCCATCCTATAAAACTGCTGTCAATCTTTCAACCAAAGCTCTAACCTCTGCAGAAGTTTCAGTACTATCTTAATTCCCCCCTCATCCCCTTATCACCAAACCTCATTTCAACCACACTGTACTTGTAAAGCACCATCTTTTCTTTACTTATTCTTTGCAGTGGAAACATTTCTTCACCATGCATGCTACTAACAACAGCCAACCAAAACCCCACACAGAACCTTGTTTAAAACAGTTCTGACTTCCCTCCAAATTTCATTCTCCTAACCTTCCACCCAGCCATCCCTTGGCAACTTTTCAGAAATTCCTCTCTTCTAACTTGGCCTCACTTTCTTTTCGTAAACCACCTCCCAATGCATGCAACATCACTGCTATGGTACACAGTGCTATCAAGAACCTGAAAAACAGTCCAGATCCCAACATCCTTCCTGGAGGCAAAGGTTTCACCACAGTGGTTGTGAATCATAGTGACTATGTGGCTGAAGGTCTCCACCAACTTTCCAGCACTTCTGCGTACACACCTTACAACCATGATTCCATCTCAGATGCCCAAAATGACCTCAAGCAGCTCCTCAAGGTCTTATGTCCACCCAAAAATCTGACATGTGATTCCATATCCCTCCTCACGCCCACAACCCCTCACACTCCTACCTTTTACCTACTCCCCAAACTCCACAGACCCACCACCACAAGTCAGTCTACTGTTTGTTCCATTGTGGCTGGGTGCAATGCTCCCACACACAGAATGAACCTCTTGCTTTGTTGACCAACACCGCAAAATTATTGTCAATAGTCTTCCATAGTGCAACCAAGAGACTGCTCACTTCCTTCACCACCTCACCACAGTTCCTGTTCCATTACCACCGGACACCTTGCTGGTCACTGTGGATGTGTCATTCTTGTAAGCCAACAGCCTTCATGTCCACGGTCTTGCGGCCACAGAACACTACCTTTCCCAATATCCTCCTGATACCATACCCACCACCTCTTTCCAAATCCTCCTAGCCAACCACATCCTGACCCTCAATTATTTTGTTTTTTAAGGCCAATTCTCCAAACAAATCCATGGTACCATACTATGCAGCTTATCTGGAAGAATCCTTCCTATCCAGTCAACACTTAAAACCCCTTTGTCTGGTTCAGGTTCATTGATTTCATTTTCATGATCTGGGCTCATGACAATGACAACCTTTGCTCTACTCTTCCTAACCTCAACACCCATTCCTAAATCCCCTTCACTTGGTCCTTCTCAAGTCATTGAGCCACTTTTATTAGACATCAACCTTGACCTCACTGATCGTTCCATATACTTGTCTGTCAATATCAAGCACACCAACTACCAGCAGTATCTCCACTTTGACTGCTGTCACCTGTTCCATGGCAGAAAGTCTCTTCCTTACAGCCTCACCATCCGTGAATGCCACATCCATAGTGGAAAGCAGGAGTTGATGAACTATACTGATAACCTTACCAGAGCGTTTACTGACAGACAATTCTCCATCCAGTTCATCCATAAACAGATCTCCTGTGCCATCTGCTGTTTCAACACCAGTAAACCTATTAATCAGTCACCATCCAGCACTTCTCTGTTCACCCAGTATCACCCTGAACTTGAAAATCTCAATCACATCCTCCACCAGTGCTTTGATTACCTGTCACTGTGTCCTGAGCTAAAGGATAACTTACCCAAAATCTTACCCACATTCCACAAAGCAGTGTTCAGACGCCCACACAACCTACAGAATATCTTTTTTGGACTCAATTCCAATTCTATTCCCAATCCTGCACCCCATGTGTCATTCCCTTGTGGTTGTTCCAGGTGCGAAATCTTCTCCATACACCACCTACTACCAAAGGCCAGTCACAGGCACTTCCTATAAAGTAAAAGTCACAGCCACATGTGAGAGCATCCATATTTTAAATAAGCTATGCTACAATTACAGCGTGGTATTCTACGTGGGTATGACAAGTAACCAACTGTTTGCTCACATGAATGGCCATTGTCAACCTGTGGCAAACTGCAAAATACAAACAGTTGCTGAACATGTGACACAAATGACTTTTAACAACTACTTCACTATGTGGACCATTTGGATACTCCTTTCCAGCACAAGTTTCTCTGAGCTACACAGATGGGAATTGCCTCTCCAGCATGCTCTGTGGTCCTGCAATTACCCATGGCCTAAACCTCTGCTAACCTGTGCCCTCTGCCTCACCTAACCTTTTACCTTCTCTCTTCTATCCACACTACTCCTTCTCTGTACTGATCATAGACTGCATTCTCCCCTGCCACTCTTCCTCCCTCCCCCCCCCCCCCCACCATACCCTCATGCAGGCATTCTCTCTCTTTCTCTCTTCCTCTCTAGCCCCTCATCACCTCTCCTCTCCCTACTTCATTCCCTCTCCTCTACCCCCTTTTCAACCTCTCTCTGTTGTCTCTCCCCTCCCTTTCTGCCTCTTCATCTTCACCTTCCCTCTTTCTCCCTCTCTTTTGCCCTGTCACTCTCCTCCTACACTTCTTTTTGCACCACCCTCAGTACCCTTTTTGTCTTATTGCATGATTGCGGAGTCACCTGTCCAACGACTTGCCTCTTTAACGCTACATCCTCCTTCCATCCTTTGGTATCCTTCCCCACCTTCATCAGCTCAGGGCTCAGGCGGCTGCTTTCAGTAATCAAATATGAATAAGTAGCCTTGCTGAGGTCTTGGGAGTGTGCATCTGGATGTCTGTGTGGTTGTATACTTTTGTCAGAAACGATTAGTGCTCAAAAGGTGTTTGAATGCTGTCTCCTGTTATGTATCTTGGCTGTGCTCCACACATTGATCCACTATATGTGAGTGGTTGCCTTTCCCTTATTTTACATACTGCTGCATGAAGGAATTTCCATTACTGTTAAAAATCAATCATAATATTACATTCTCCATAATTTCAGAAATATTGTAGACATGCAAAATCGAAGATCAGTTTTAAATAAGCACAAAAATTCCCTTAAGATGAGATATTTACACATAAATTCACAGTTGTTTTAAAATTTGTAAAAATCCTGCATATTTTGGTTCTCTAATATGTCAGACCATGTTGTGGAAATAATAATGCAATCAAATATGGTTGTTACTGGATTAACATACTTCCAACTAATTTAATATACAATGTAAAAACTCTTTAGAGTTAAAACTGACATAAATTAAAATAGCACTAGCCTTTAGATAGTTTAATACTACTACAAAGTACTTTGTTCTTGTGACCTCACATTCCTTAAATAGGTGGGGAGAGACATGACTGTAAACAGATTTTAGAGAGATGACAAAAGGCAATTCAGAGTGAGATGATGTCAAGGTAAATGAATCCCATCCAAAAGTAGGTTGCTAACAGTTAGAAAACATGGCCAAAGCCTGTTGTTACTGAGACACTTTTGTTCATGGTGTTTACAAAGTAAATATTGTGGTATGTAAGAATGGTTTGTAATAGTAATATTTATACAGCATATGTGAACTCTGGGGCCACACTCCTGGAATGGACTGCAGCCAGTTACATTCATCATTTGTTATTAATGAAATCACAAAGTAGCATTTGGTGTGTCACTAAATAAGGGCTCATAAATTAATTTTTTATTGATCTCTGACTTATAAAATACAACAGGATGTATGCCCAAAAGACGGCAGAGTATTCTATGTATTGGGAAAACTTTAAGAATTATGTATGTAGCTGTCATTTGTAGTCACCTTATACATTTTGAAAACAGAAAATGTCACCTGCTTCAAACTCAAGCACGAATTACTTATGTTTCAATTGGTTACAAGAATGATATTTAAACACGTATAGGTAAAGTATAAGAAATTTTGTAGATAGGTGATTGGCCTGCATAAAACTAAACATATGCATGACTGTAGCAAGTGTAGCCTAGCATACCACACAGGGAAGCACTTAACTTGGCACATGTAAACTGCATCTCAGATTCCTCAAGATGCTGGAAGCACTATTTGCTTCCTTACAGTACAATGTCGGTTAATGTGTGTATTTTCTATGACAAAAAATTGTTTCACAGCCTGATTTTTTTATTTCCACCACAGCAACAGTTTTGATACTTAAATCAGGACAAAGTTTTCAGAATGAGTTTTCACTCTACAGCAGAATTTATGCTGATGTGGATTTTCCTAACAGATTAAAAGAGTTTTAATCTACCTGGAATTTTCTTCATGTCAGTGCACACTACACCGCAGAGTTAAAATTCATTGTATAAACAACCCTTCAGGCTGCAGATAATCCAATTCTCTACTATATCCTTTCTTCTAGGAGTGCTAGTCCCACAAGGTATGTAGTAGAATGTTCATGAAATTCGGAAGGTGGAAGTGAGGTACTGGGGATGGGTCATGTGTTGGGTAGTTTAGTCAGCTGAACCATTGCTCACAAAGATTAAAGGTCCCAGGTTTGAATACTAGTCTAGTACTTAATTTAATCTGCCAGGAAGCTTCAAGATGTACTTTTATGTAACTAAGAATCTTGAATTAAGTGTTCATTTTCATCATTTAATGAAAGTGGGAAAAATAAATAAAAACAGAAATTTAAGTTATTTACATGATGATAAATAAGGATGGTAACAGTAGCAAATGCAGTCACTAGGTAGGTAGGAACCTCATGCTGAAAAGACATTGAAAAATAAAATATTAAAAATTGTTGTAATAAAATCATTATGACACAGATAAAAATTGCACAATTTACCTTGCTAGTCTTCATAAAAAATTCCAGTGTTTCATGTTCTCCCTTTGAAAAAAATCCTATAATGCGTTTGGCATGGAGCAGTATTTCATCAATATATTCTTTCAATTTTTTAATTGCTTTGATCATGACTGGGCATTCTTCATATTGCAAAACTCGGTGGAACAGTGGTTTAACCATTACCATGAATAGCAAGAATAAGGCCTCATAATCTCTCCAATGAGCCCCTCTGTCTTCGACAATGAACTGGACCAGCTGAGGAAGTACAAATGTTTTACCAACAATCAAACTCAAGTAATATCTTTATGAAGAATTTATGTCTGAAATAATTAAACTGTATTTTATACACAATTCTTCCATCCATATTCATTATTGGAATTACTGTTATTTTGCCAGTGTTGATATTGCAGTTCCAAAATATTATGCAAGAGACACATTCACATTAACTTTTCCATTACACCTTCAACAGATGATTCGATATTTTTAGGCTTGCAAAAGGCTTTTGACACCATTTCTCACACATGCCTCTAATTAATCTACAGGCTTATGAAGTGTGGCAGTGATACATTTCTGTGCTCATGTGACATGAGATTAGTGGTTCTTACAGTGACCACCCTGATATACATTTTTATCCTTTCCATAATTTGTTAGGTCTATGCTTTCAGTTATCTGCCTTTACTGAATGCTCTTGTAATTTGATATTCTAAAATAAAAGTTAATTCTATTTGTTCTTCAGCTATGTGCAATAATTTATGTGGACAAACTACGAGGCCATGTAATTGGTAAACCTAAGAAATTTGAGCCTTTGCAAAAAAGGCATTTTCAACAAATTGCAGAAATACACACAAATTCAACAAACAAATGCAACAGGTTATTCCAAACCATCATTCTCAAGATTAATAAACTATGTGATGATGTACAGATTTTGGAGCTTGCTCCCTTGGCAATTCTGGATATGAACTACATGCAGTACAACAAACACAGCATTAATTCTGCAACACACACACTTCACAGCACAGTAAACATTTTTGTTTGACACAGAAGAGGAAGTTAAGCCAGACTTAAACTATATACTACCTCAGATTTGTTTGAAACTATATATAACAACAAGTTCTGTAGTAGAGTCATTGCCACAGTTCAAAGCAACAAGCTATTAGTCTGCTAGATCCAGCAGTTCATCCATACTGTGCCTGTAATTTGGCCTTTGCAATTTACACCCACCCAACTGCAAACCTGGTTCATAGTAATGGGGGGACATATTTTGACAAAACAAGTAATCAATGACCACAAGAAATTTACTTTGGTGACAAGCAGTTTGTGCCACCAAACAGAGCTTTGGCACTGGGTGATGCAGTGCACCCACATCAGACATAACTTACAAAAATCTGAAAACCAAGTTGATTCCTCACTGTGTAAAATGCAAAAACAGCTGTTTGACTGTACAACCATCATGATGTGATGCCTGCTGAGAATTTCTTAGGAAATCTGAAACTTGTGAAGTACAGTGGAGGCCCTGGTACCATAGATGTGCATGCAGCAGCAACAACGAAGTACCAATAGTCAAACTCAGGACCAGTTCAATCAGGAGTCATCACCATGGAAATGACAATGTCAGTGGAACAACACCAATGGAGTATGCTTGTATCACTAACATTTCATCCAACATCCTGCACAGTGTACTTACTCAAACAGCCAGTGCATCCATGGAAGCAGTGCAGTATCTACACAAGATGCTCAACAGCCATTTCTAAACACATATTCCACTGCATCAGAAAGCCTTTACAAAGCAGACAGGCACAACATTCCTGATAGACACTGGCTTTAACATCGGCACATTGCCTGCCAGCTATACACCACAAAATGAATTGAATGTTCAATCATGGTTGAAAGTGGGTAACAACGCCATGATCAACACTTACAGCCTTAAAGTGTTCATCTTTCAGTTGGTCATTTATAGTTGCTGATGTCAATGAACTTATTTTGGGTGCTGACTTCCTTGCATACTTTGTGCTAGTAGTTGATCAGCACGAAGGATGATTACTAAACACAGTCAAGAAGTGTGCAATACAAGGGACCACAGATTACCCTGTTTCTGGTGCATTACACAGAATCGCCAATGTGTATGCCTCTGAGGAAGACATTCGCACCTCATTCACATAACTTGTTTCACTACATGCATGCAGAGCTGCACCAGATCACAATTCCATGATGCTGATCAGTACCAAGTCACAGCCTGTGGCTGCATCTGTAACACAGCTGGCAATTTTGATGCTGTCATAGCATCCGACCCACACACGAGCCAGTTGCCAGATAGACGAAGACATTCTGGATGTTCCACACTATAGGGAAGAGAGTGTGTGTGTGTGTGTGTGTGTGTGTGTGTGTGTGTGTGTGTGTGGCAGGTGATCCCTCTGATGTGAACCTTTAGCTTTGCCTTTGTTCATAAGTTCTATGCTTTCAGTTATCTGCCCTCACTGAATGCACTTGTATTTTAATGTTCATGAATTAAAGTTAATTCTGTACACTCAGAAGCTATGTGAAATTATTTACCTGGATAAACTAAGAGACCACATGAGTACCACCTCAAATATGTGACTGGATTTGTGATTTACTGTCAGAAAGGTCACAGTTTATAGTAATTGACAAGAAGTCATCTAATGAAACTGAAATAATATCTGGGGTTACCTAAAGAAACACTATAGGCCCTCTGCTGCTCTTAATAACCCTCTGCTGCTCTTAATAAATATAAATGGTTTTGGAGACAATTTAAGTAGCTCTCTTATGTAGTTTGCCTATGATGTTGCCATTTACTGTCTAATAAAGCATCAGAAGATTAAAAAAATTACAAAATGGTTTGACAAGACAGCTACATAGTGCAGATAGTGTCAACTGACCCCCAACAATAAAGTTTGTAGTCTTCCACATGAGTTCCAAAAAATCTGTTACATTTTGGCTGCATAATAAACCACACAAAATTTGAAGGTTGTTGACTCAAATAAATACCAAGAGATTGCAATTACAAGCAACTTAAATTGGAACCATCACATGGAAAATGTTGTGGGCAAGGAAAACCAAAGACTGCATTTTAGGGCAGTACACTTAGGAGATGTAACAAATCTACTAGAATGCTTATGCTATGCTTGTTTGTTCTCTTCTAGAGTACAGCTGTATGGTGTGGGATCCTTGTCAGATAAGATTCCAGGAGGACATCAAAAAAGTTCAAAGAAGGGCAGCTCATTTTTTACTATCACAGAATAGGGGAAGAGTGTCATGGATATGATAAAGTAGTTGGGGAGCCAATCAATAAAACAAAGGTGTTTTTCATTGTGGTGAGATCTTTTTGTGAAGTTGCAATTGCATACTTTCTTGTCAAAATGCCAAAATATTTTCTTGATACTCACCTACACAGTGAGAAATGATCATCATAATAAAATAAGGAACTCAGATGTGCTCATTTTTCCTATGTTCTATTCAAGAATGCAACAGTAGAGAAACAGTATGAAACTGAAACTTTAATTAAACTACATATTTTTGCTCTGTAATGTGGTATATGGTATAATATGCATTTATGAAGAGTGTGTTTAAAAAGTTTTTCTTTACAATGAGTCAGCAACAATTAAGAGGTAGCTGTGATAAGGTGTGGCTAACATCTGAGATCAAAGTACATAAGACAGAAATCCCTATTTAATGCGGAGAAATAACTATACTCAGGGGTTAAAAATTGACTGCAGTTGATGTTGCAGAATTTTTCAGCATTTCATCAAAAAGGCAAAATCCATGTACTGTCCACAATTAATTCACAAACTCAAAATCCAAGGTAAGGACAATTTGGAATATTAATAGGCATAAGACAAATATATCAGTCAGACTATTTACACTCCTGGAAATGGAAAAAAGAACACATTGACACCGGTGTGTCAGACCCACCATACTTGCTCCGGACACTGCGAGAGGGCTGTACAAGCAATGATCACACGCACGGCACAGCGGACACACCAGGAACCGCGGTGTTGGTCGTCGAATGGCGCTAGCTGCGCAGCATTTGTGCACCGCCGCCGTCAGTGTCAGCCAGTTTGCCGTGGCATACGGAGCTCCATCGCAGTCTTTAACACTCGTAGCATGCCGCGACAGCGTGGACGTGAACCGTATGTGCAGTTGACGGACTTTGAGCGAGGGCGTATAGTGGGCATGCGGGAGGCCGGGTGGATGTACCGCTGAATTGCTCAACACTTGGGGCGTGAGGTCTCCACAGTACATCGATGTTGTCGCCAGTGGTCGGCGGAAGGTGCACGTGCCCGTCGACCTGGGACCGGACCGCAGCGACGCACGGATGCACGCCAAGACCGTAGGATCCTACGCAGTGCCGTAGGGGACCGCACCGCCACTTCCCAGCAAATTAGGGACACTGTTGCTCCTGGGGTATCGGCGAGGACCATTCGCAACCGTCTCCATGAAGCTGGGCTACGGTCCCGCACACCGTTAGGCCGTCTTCCGCTCACGCCCCAACATCGTGCAGCCCGCCTCCAGTGGTGTCGCGACAGGCGTGAATGGAGGGACGAATGGAGACGTGTCGTCTTCAGCGATGAGAGTCGCTTCTGCCTTGGTGCCAATGATGGTCGTATGCGTGTTTGGCGCCGTGCAGGTGAGCGCCACAATCAGGACTGCATACGACCGAGGCACACAGGACCAACACCCGGCATCATGGTGTGGGGAGCGATCTCCTACACTGGCCGTACACCACTGGTGATCGTCGAGGGGACACTGAATAGTGCACGGTACATCCAAACCGTCATCGAACCCATCGTTCTACCATTCCTAGACCGGCAAGGGAACTTGCTGTTCCAACAGGACAATGCACGTCCGCATGTATCCCGTGCCACCCAACGTGCTCTAGAAGGTGTAAGTCAACTACCCTGGCCAGCAAGATCTCCGGATCTGTCCCCCATTGAGCATGTTTGGGACTGGATGAAGCGTCGTCTCACGCGGTCTGCACGTCCAGCACGAACGTTGGTCCAACTGAGGCGCCAGGTGGAAATGGCATGGCAAGCCGTTCCACAGGACTACATCCAGCATCTCTACGATCGTCTCCATGGGAGAATAGCAGCCTGCATTGCTGCGAAAGGTGGATATACACTGTACTAGTGCCGGCATTGTGCATGCTCTGTTGCCTGTGTCTATGTGCCTGTGGTTCTGTCAGTGTGATCATGTGATGTATCTGACCCCAGGAATGTGTCAATAAAGTTTCCCCTTCCTGGGACAATGAATTCACGGTGTTCTTATTTCAATTTCCAGGAGTGTATATTGAAGTCCCTGATAACAGTAGCACTGAGGCAGATAATCTTCAACTCAAATCATAAGCTACTAAATTCAGTGGCTTCTTCCAAACACACACATGCACACATTAATGCATGCACAAGCATGTGTGACCTGTGTGCGTGGGCGCACACACACACACACACACACACACACACACACACACACACACACACACACACACACACACACAACTCTGGTTTTGTGAAATCAACAGTAAGTGAGGTCACAAAACCAATTAAGTCATTGAAAACCAGCAATTCTTCTAATTGTGATGGTATTTCAATTAATGTACTAAAATATTTTTCTAACTTGGTAGTGGCCCTTTGAGTTACCTTTATAAACAGTCAACCTGTATTTCTTGGAAGACAGAAGTATGTGATACCAGTGACCATTTATAAAAGTGAAGATAAACAACTTATATCTAATTATAGACACATCTCATTCCTTTTTGTGTGTAGTCAAAAATCTTTTAGAAAGTAGTTTACAGTGGAGTATTGAAACATCTTCCTGGAAATAACCTCTTAACAACAGAAGTTTTAGGTTTTAGAAAGGCTTCTCTACTGAGAAAACAATGTATTTGTTTATTTTGGTCCCAGAATCTTACATTATACAATATGCAAAAGACAGGTCATGTTATGTTCATAGAAATAAAAAAAAATTGGAAGAGGAATATGGTAAGGTACAATAACAAGTTGTAATAATAAAATTATTTATTACAGATAAACAAAAATTATGTAATATATGTGTCAGATTTCTAAATTGATTAATACTGTAATATTCAAGTTATACGAATTATGCTTCCAAGGTTTTTGAGTGCATTGCTGGATCCAATTCTTGAAGATCCACAACATTTTGGTGAACAACTGTTCCCCTGTTATCATGTGATGCTCATGGAATGAAGTGTCAGTTGCATGCTAGTGGTATTTATATCTTGTGGTACGGAGTTCAGGCCTTGCTGGCCTCATGAGAGGGGGAGGGGGGGGAGGGGGGGAGGAGGTGTTTGTAGGCCCACTGACTCAATATTTATCTGTTGTATCCATGTCCTTTGATATATGAACCTGAAATCAAAGCTAATTGTTCATTACTGCATTTACAATTGAGTGATTTTAGAATTTACTAAAGGACTTTGATTTTAAATATTCAAAATGAAACAAACTTTTGCATTGTTGTCATCAAACATATTTTTATGAAGTTGGCCCTTTTTATTTTCATTGTTTCTGTTGTTAATTAATAAGTAACATGAATGGAGAATGTGTAATTTATATTTCTATTGAAAGAGTGTTTAAAGAAATTCTGAATGAATCTGATTTAGATAAAAGTGACATGGATGATAATACGGAAGAACTGGAACTGTTTAACTGTTTGAGAATGAAGACAATCCAACCCACCAGCTGCTGATGACACCAGCTACAATAAATTCATTGCCAAAAGTGGACATGAGTATGTTATGAAGCCATTCTGAGAATATCGTCATTCTGTATGAAACATAGTGTGGGAAAGAACAGGGCTAAGACAACAAGGAAAAACTGAGCCTTCAGAAGAGACTATATTGCTCTGTTTTACACCTCATGTTATGAATCTAATAAAACTACACTGAACTGAAGAGGCTTCACAACTAGGTATTCAACATAGTGATGAATATGAGTTATTTTGTTATGTAGCACTCTTACTAATCATGAGTTCAAATCCTGACAAGATACCTGTCAAAGATTTGCAGTCTATGCATCATGGCTGACAAGTGTACTATGAACCCATGAGTCAGACCTAGTTTTTCAAACTGACTAAAATACTGAGATTTGACGATAAGAACACAAGAGAAATTCATTGCCAGTCTAAAGAGTTTTATCCGATGAGGGAAATTTTTGAAAGCTCAAATTCTTCCATTTTCATTGCATTTCATTCGGAACCTATGCACCTCAGTAGATGAGCTGTTGTCTTTGTTCCATGATCACTGCCCATTCAAGGCATTTCTAAAAGAAAAATCTGGAAAATACAGCATTCTAATTAGAATTCTGTCTGATTCTGAGACTAGATATGTCATCAGCATGAATGTCTATAAAGGAAAGTCTGGAAATGCACAGCATCTAAATGGACCAATGGATATTGTAAAGAGACTAATAAAATCCAATGAGAAATCAGGCTGTATTGTTGCCACAGGTCAGTACTACATTTCAGCGGAGCTTGCTGAGACTCTGTGGAATGATTATCTCCTCGCACCTGTTCACACCCTGTGGATGAGCAGCTGAAGACTACAACTGGCTGCAATGTATGCTCATCCATCTTTGCACATATACTGGCTCTCAGACAAAGAAGCCACCAGTTACTCTTGCATCAACTCTAGTCCTTGAGAAACTAAACTGACTGCTGTTGCTGCTTTCAAATTATCATGCAGAATGTTGATTAATAAAGACTCATAAAAAGACTAGCCTAAATCTTTATTATAATTCTACAAATGGAGGTGTGGAGCCGGCCGTAGTGGCCAAGCGGTTCTAGGAGCTTCAGTCTGGAACCACGCTGCTGCTACGGTTGCAGGTTCGAATCCTGCCTCGGGCATGGATGTGTGTGATGTCCTTAGGTTAGTTAGGTTTAAGTAGTTCTAAGTCTAGGGGACTGATGACCTCAGATGTTAAGTCCCATAGTGCTCAGAACCATTTGAACCATTTTTGGAGGTGTGGATGGACATCTCATACCAGATGGCAAGACGTTACAGTGTGAAGAGGATAACAAGAAGATGGCTTATGTCCCTCTTCTACATACTCATTAATATAGTAGCAATAAACGCACATTTAATCTCCCTTCTCAATTTTCCAAATTGTAGAAAGACTTTGCTAAATCATGGAAGAATTATCTCATTAATTTAGGTCTTGAACTAACAAGGTCTCATGTAGATAAATGGACGAAAAATTTGTATGGGTTTAAAAAGCCAGTAATAATGGTAATGGAAAGCATCATTCAACAGAAGCCTAGCTGCATTCTGGAACCTTCACCATCAATGGCAGAGCCAGAAATATGTGGATGGTGCCACCTGTGCTGCCAAAAAGCCACATCAAAAAAGATCAAGTACAACACAATGGGAAAATCAACTGTTACCTGTTCTCAGTGCTGCTAACATGTCTGTGGAAAACACAGCAAGAAGCAAGCATTGTGTGAAAAATGTGTTTCACAATGAGACAGTAAAATCTATTTACTTCATGTAGTGGACTGAAATTAATTAGTTATTTTTGTAAGAGAACATGATTATGAATGTTACTGGAAAAAATTATACAAAATGTATTTAATGATTTGTTGATTTTGTTACTATTATAATTTAATTTTTTCCTATCCGGTACACAAAAGTAATGTCTATGGAGTTCTAATTGTTCCCAGTGGCATCAGAAGTAGATAAACTTGCACTATGACAAATTAAATTGGCACTTTCTTTCTGGGCATCTGTGCCCCCACCCCCCGAAATTGATATTACATGACCTTGATAATGCTAGGATTAATCTATTTAGATGATATAGTTGTAATGCCTAAAATACAGAAAGAAAGCATTGTGATACACTAGATCAGTTATTAACTCATTTTGCATTCTCAAGCAATCATTACAAAACTATTATAAATCAGAGTTTGGAAGAACTAAAATGGTTAAGGCAGATTGTTAACACTCCATATTGATTAGACGTGATCAACTTATGCCGAGAAACAACATGTAAAAAATAATTAAAACATTTGTTAGGTATGATAAGCCTTTCCAGGAAGTACTTAGTAAAATCAGTGTTAAGCATACTTCACCAGCTAACACTTCAGGGGGGTGGGGTGGTGGGGTGATGCGGGAGGGGGGGGGGGGGGGAGGCAACAGAGTGTAAGTGGACTTTGGAATGCAGAACAAAATTTGAAGATTAAAAAGTTTTGCAAATACTCCCTTACTCTTCCAAACAGACTCCTGCTACTCATTTCATTTATCACCAAATAAATGCCTCTCACTGTGGTCTGTGTTGTCAGATTTTTCAAGCCATAGATAACAACAATACCACAGGACATTGCCCCATTAGCAATGGAAGCTGCCTGTTACCTCATCATAAGAGAAACTGTGAAATAACTGATATCAAATAGTACAGTCATTTTATCATCATAATCATTAACATTTCAATATCCAGTGTACTGTTTACAAGCCTCTTTCACTTTTTTCTGTCCATGTATAAGCTGTTACAGATAACATAATCCATTGTCCTTGATTTGGCAGTGGGTATTCCTTGATAATGTCCAGCCAACAGATTCTGTGTCTTCCTATGGGGCATTTTCCTTCCATTTCACTTCCAAATTTATTAGGGCTGTTTTTGCACTCTCAAACCTCATTATTATTATGTATTATGCATTTGCTGATTCTGTGTAAAAGATGTGCTTCATTCCAGCTGTCTTCCTCACCTCCTCATTCCTTCTTACGGGGTTTACTCCATAAGCCTTTATCAGTCCCCAGCCATATTTGAGGAATTTAAATACATATTAGCTGTAAATATGTAAAACGTTAGTATAGATCAGTCACAGTGGATAATTATTTCTATTGTGAAGTACGTGATCACATAGCAGACATACTCAATTGGCTCTTTTATTACAAGAATTTTTCTGTTGTTTATGTGAAAGGCCATGACAATGTGGTACCAGATACATTATCTCATTTCTTATTAGGGTTACCAGCTGAACAGGATGTAGAGGTAAGAGGACACTTTGCTGTTTTTTTTCCTGAAAATTAATAAATACAGGACATACATCAAATGTTTTGAATCATTTATCTCATCCCCAATGTGAAGATGATTCATTCAAAGTCTATACATAACAACAACAAAACAATTATGCTAGAAAAAATGAACATTGAAATTATACAATGAGTTCTTTTCCATAAGAATAACATAATATTAATATAAAAATCCAAATACCTCTTAAACATTGTGCAGCTGTAGATGAAATGGATCAATAAATCAACAGCAAATAGATGTTTATTTTGCATACTTACAAATAGTACTGAAGTGCTAATTTTGCTACAGAGAAGTGTGTATAGCATATGCAAAAATATTATTACTTTAAGAAATATTTCAAATAGTAAGGAAAATACTAAGAATTGGGACACATATTAGAAAGTGAAAGTACTTACTTCAAGTAGTCATACTAGTATATACCTCATAATATCAGTATTGTTTTCCAGGTACCACCCACAAGCAAAGCCAGTTGTTGGAATCAGGTGTGAACTAAGTAGCCTCTGCAAAATCTGTTGCCCAAATAAGCATTCTAGGTGGGTAGAAATGACTAAAGAATGTGAGAGATTGCTAAGTGAATTGCACCATTCAGTTACGAAATTGGCCCCTATGCAGGTAGTAGGACGACAGCATGAAGGACACTCACTACCAAAATAAGTAGACTGACATCTAGATGTACTTGGAACAGAAATGAGACAACAAATATAAGAAAGAATATTTAGTTGAGGAGGGAGAGAAACAGAAGGAAACATGGAAACATGGGACCTCTGTGTAGTGCAAAGTGCGAGACTTAGTTCTTGTTTAAAGTCACAGGAATAGTATTGAAAACAATAAAGTAATTGAAAGATTCCATCCATTATATTAAGGACATTTTGCAGTTACCAGAAAGCCAACCTGAAAGCAATGGTGCTAGCCAGTCTCACTACTGGAAATAGCAAGGGAATGTTTAGCATACTATGGTCACAGGTTCGAATCCTGCCTCGGGCATGGATGTGTGTGATGTCCTTAGGTTTGTTAGGTTTAAGTAGTTCTAAGTCTAAGGGGCTGATAACCTCAGATGTTAAGTCCCATAGTGCTTAGAGCCATCTGAACCATTTTTTGTTTAGCATATGATATACAGTTGTTTGTGAATCAGTAGATTCAGATTCAGATGGACAAAAGTATAAAGACTAGAGAACCAGACTCAAAATTTTGGGCATTGAACTATCCTCATAATCTTCAAACCCTGATTGGACACTTGAAAGGAATAAATGTTTGACAAAGTAATTATTTGAGATGATATTATCACAAAAATTTCACAGATAATCACATTGGTGCTATCTATTAACTATGGTGCATTGTTAGAGAAGAAAACAGAATCGTAATTGCAGTGTGAAGAGCAGGAAAGCTGAAAAGAGAAGTGGAGGTTTCCTGCCCTGAAATGAGATCCATCCTTCATAAAATCCTCCCCACTCCACCAAGAGTGTCTTTCCGCTGTCCTCCTAACCTTCGTAACCTCTTAGTTCATTCCTATGAAATCCCCAAACCACCTTCCCTACCCTCTGGCTCCTACCCTTGTAACTGCCCCCGGTGTAAAACCTGTCCCATACACCCTCCCACCACCACGTACTCCAGTCCTGTAACCCGGAAGGTGTACACGATCAAAGACAGAGCCACGTTTCAAAGCACCCACGTGATTTACCAACTGACCTGCCTACACTGTGAAGCTTTCTATGTGGAAATGACCAGCAACAAACTGTCCATTTCCATGAATGGACACAGGCAGACAGTGTTTGTTGGTAATGAGGATCACCCTGAGGCTAAACATGCCTTGGTGCATGGCCAGCACATCTTGGCACAGTGTTACACCGTCCGGGTTATCTGGATACTTCCCACTAACACCAACCTGTCAGAACTCCGGAGATGGGAACTTGCCCTTCAGTATATCCTCTCTTCTCGTTATCCGCCAGGCCTCAACCTCCACTAATTTCAAGTTGCCGCCGCTCATACCTCACCTGTCTTTCAACAACATCTTTGCCTCTGTACTTCCGCCTCGACTGACATCTCTGCCCAAACTCTTTGCCTTTACAAATGTCTGCTTGTGTCTGTGTATATGCAGATGGATATGTGTGTGTGTGCGAGTGTATACCTGTCCTTTTTTCCCCCTAAGGTAAGTCTTTCCGCTCCCGGGATTGGAATGACTCCTTACCCTCTCCCTTAAAACCCGCATCCTTTCGTCTTTCCCTCTCCTTCCCTCTTTCCTGACGAAGCAACCGTTTGTTGTGAAAGCTTGAATTTTGTGTGTATGTTTGTGTTTGTTTGTGTGTCTATCGACCTGCCAGTGCTTTTGTTTGGTAAGTCTTTCTTTTTAGATATATTTTTCCCACATGGAATGTTTCCCTCTATATATAATAAATTCAAGCTTTTGCAACAAACGGTTGCTTCGTCAGGAAAGAGGGAAGGAGAAGGAAAGACGAAAGGATGTGGGTTTTAAGGGAGAGGGTAAGGAGCCATTCCAATCCCGAGAGCGGAAAGACTTACCTTAGGGGGAAAAAGGACAAGTATACACTCGCACACACATACACACACACACACACACACACACACATATCCATCCCCACATACACAGACACAAGCAGACATTTGTAGAGGCAAAGAGTTTGGGCATAATAGAGGGAAACATTCCACATGGGAAAAATATATCTAAAAACAAAGATGATGTGACTTACCAATCGAAAGTGCTGGCAGGTCGATAGACACACAAACAAACACAAACATACACACAAAATTCAAGCTTTCGCAACCAATCGTTGCTTCGTCAGGAAAGAGGGAAGGAGAGGGAAAGACAAAAGGACGTGGGTTTTAAGGGAGAGGGCAAGGAGTCATTCCAATCCCGGGAGTGGAAAGACTTACCTTAGGGGGAAAAAAGGACAGGTATACACTCGCACACACACACATATCCATCCGCACATACACAGACACAAGCAGACATTTACATATATATATATATATATATATATATGAATATAATAGAGGGAAACATTCCACGTGGGAAAAATATATCCTTTTGTCTTTCCTTCTCCTTCCCTCTTTCCTGACGAGGCAACCATTGGTTGCGAAAGCTAGAATTTTGTGTGTATGTTTGTGTTTGTTTGTGTGTCTATCGACCTGCCAGCGCTTTTGTCAGATATATATATATATATATATATATATATATATATATATATATATATATATATATATATCTGTGTGTGTGTGTGTGTGTGTGTGTGTGTGTGTGTGTTTGGGTTCACCATCTAGAGAACACAATCATAGAATGAATAATAACATGAGGTGTAGAGGTGAGCAGGTTAATGACAGTTAAGCACAGATGTAATTTTAAAAGTTTTTTAAAAGTCATAAGTTGTCAAGTTAAGAATCTCAAATTTAAGGATATGCACAACATACACACATCAAAAAAATTTTTACATCACTTCAGTTCCAAGAGTTTGAACCCGTAAAGAAAATTGGAATTGAGATCAATATAAACATCATTTCCGCACCCTTTTATTGCTCACGAAAACCACACATTGCATGTTGTACCACCATACAGTGAGACCTTCAGAGGTGGTGGTCCATATTGCTGTACACACTGGTACCTCTAATACCCTGTAGCATGTCGTCTTGCATTAATGCATGCCTGCATTCATTGTGGCATACTATCCACAAGTTCATCAAGGCACTGTTGGTCCAGATTGTCCCACTCCTCAAAGGCGATTTGACGTAGATCCCTCAGAGTGGTTGGTGGGTCATGTTGTCCATAAATAGCCCTTTCCAATCTATCCCAGGCATGTTTGATAGGGTTCATGTCTGACGAACATGCTGGCTGCTTTAGTTGAGCGATGTCATTATCCTGAAGGAAGTCATTCATAAGATGTGCATGATGGGGGTGCGAATTGTCATCCCTGAATATGAATGCCTCACCAATATACTACCAATATGGTTGCACTATTTGCTGGAGGGTGGCATTCATGTATCATACTTCAGTTACAGCGCCTTCCATAATCACCAGTGGCATACGTCAGCCCCACGTAATGCCAACCCAAAACAGCAGGGAACCTCCACGTTGCTGCACTTGCTGGGCAGTGTGTCTAAGACATTCAGCCTGATCAGGTTGCCTCCAAAAACATCTCTGATGATTGTCTAGTTGAAATCATATGCGACACTCATCGATGAAGAGAATGTGATGCCAATCCTGAGTGGTCCATTTGGCATGTTGTTGGGCCCATCTGTACCACGCTGCATGGTGTGATGGTTGCAAAGATGGATCTTGCCATGGATGTCAGGACCGAAGTATCACATCATGCAGCCTATTGTGCACAGATTGAGTCATAACACAACGTCCTGTGGCTGCACAAAAAGCATTATTCAACATGATGGCATTGCTGTCAGGGTTTCTCCGAGCCATAACCAGTAGGTAGCAGTCAACCACTGCAGTAGTAGCCCTTGTGTGGCCTGAGTGAGGCCTGTCATCGACAGTTCCTTTGTCACTGTATCTCCTCCATGTCCACACAAAATCATTTGTGTCACTCAGAGACACTGGACGCTTCACTTGTTGAGAGCTTCCTGCACAAAGTAACAATGCGTACATGATCAAACCATGGTATTGACTGTCTAGACATGGTTGAACTATAGACACCATGAGCTGTGTACCTACTTTCTGGTGAAATGACTGTAACTGATAGGCTGTTGGACCCCTCTGTCTAATTGGAGCTGCTCATGTATGCTTGTTTACATCTTTGGGCATCTGAACAGTCAAAGGGACTGTGTCTGTGATACAATATCCACAGTCAACATTTCTCTTCAGGAGTCCTGGGAACTGCGATGATGCAAAACTTTTTTTGATGTGTGGATATTTTAGTTTTTTATAGAGGAGGATTGATGCAAGAAGTGCAGAAATCAACCACTGACTGAAATTACAGGACAATGGAAAGCAGAATGAATTCATTCAATTCCATCCTGTAGTGATAGTAAATAGGTAATTAGTCCTGAATTTTCAACTTTGTATATCTACTAAGTTAAAATTGATAATGATGGGCAATAAAAATGTATTCTTTCTCTGAAGAGATGTCCACATTGATTCCCATCAAGGACCTGAAAATCTTACACTATTTTTTTCATTAAACACACAAAACAAATGATTACTACAGCACTACAATACCGTTTCATCGTGGGAGCTGATGAAATTATTGTCTGCCTAAAATTTTATGGTTTCAGTATGGAAAGAAAATCATAATACACAGACAGTGTATTCATGTTTCAAACTACTTCAGCAATAAAGATGCTTGCATAGTTCAAGTGATATGAGTGACAACAATGAGGAATCTTCAGGAGCTCTCTGAAAAAATTGGATAACAGAATTCCTGCTATTGCCATGAGCTTATTAAATTACATACAATTTATACAATTCATTCAACCAGGAAATTAACTTACTGACAAAGAGACTATGAATATTGTACACACCTGTTTACAGATTTCCTCAATATTTTGAAGTTCATAATGTACCCTCCTAAGTTGAGACTTTTCTTGCTGTAATTTAAGTGCTGCATTCTTTACATATGAAGCTAGTGAACAGACAGCTTCCCTCTTGTACTCTTGTGACCTGCTGGTGAATGAAGTCTGTGTCAATAAAGATTTTGACACATTATTGCAGAGCACATACAAAAGTGTCACAGGTATACACAGATTAAAATAACAATGAAATCAATGAGACAACTGAATGAGAGAACCTTCTTTCAGAAGCTCCATGAACTGACTGATTTGTCCAGTTTGTAAGATTTGTGTAGTGTTGTGCAGAAAAATCAGCAGGGAGTAAAGAAGGCCCATGTTCCCACTTAATGCTTCTGTTATGCACACAATATCTGAAAGTGAGAGACTGATCAACAGGATGATACAATAAAGTATGTTCTCCACTAACAGAGTGCAACCTGTTCCTTGTGGCACAGAGTCAGTGTGAACCCCTTGTACACTGAAGTGACAGAAGTCATGGGATACCACCGAATATCATGCCAGACCCTCTTTTTGCTTGCTGTAGTTGCAGCAACTCAGTGTGGCAAGGACTCAACAAGTCAGTGGAGTACCCTACAGACATATTGTGTCATGCTGCCTCTATAACCATTCATAAATGCAAAAGCGTTGCTGATGCTGGACTTTGTGCATGAGCTGGCCTCTCGATTATGTCCCATAAATGTTCACTTGGATTCATGATGGACAATAAGGGTGGCCAAATCATTTGTTCAAATTGTCCAGAATGTTCTTCAAACCAATCACAAATAATTGTCACCATATGAGCACCAAGCAAGGTGGAGCAGTGGTTAGACACTGGACTTGCATTCGGGAGGATGATGTTTCAATCCCACGTCCAGCCATCCTGATTTAGGTTTTCCATGATTTCCCTAAATCATTCCAGGCAAATGCCGGGATGGTTCCTTTGAAAGAGCACGGCCGACTTCCTTCCCCGTCCTTCCCTAATCCAATGAGACCGATGGCCTCGCTGTCTGGTCTCCTTCCCCAAACAACCCAACCCAACCATATGAGCAATGATAATGTTACACTAGTGTGAACTGACCTGGTGACGTGGTACATTGTCATCCTAAAAATTCCATCATTTTGGAACATGAAATACGAGGGTCATCCAGAAAGTAAGTTCCATTTCTATTTCTATCCGTGGCAGCACTATGATCGCAGTTCCGAGCATGCACGGCAGTTACTCTTACTCAAGGAGAAGACATGTACGCCATTTTCAGATTGCTGCTGCCAACGTGCGCTCTGTAGTGCTTCTTTATAATGTCAGCAGTAATTGAAAATGCCGCCACGTTTGAAATCAGATCTGTGATTTGTTTTCTAAATGGAAAGAAAGTTAAGCCAAAGGAAATTCATCGGCAAACCTGCGCGGTTTATGACAACATACTATGAGAGATTCAATGGTTAGAAGATGTGTCAAGACTGTTCAATGAAGGACATGATCAAGTGCATGATGAAGAATGAAGTGGACACCCGTCTGTGGTTGCTGATGAATTGGTTCACGCAACTGAAGAGAAGATTAAACACAACCATAAGTTTACACTTAGTGCCCTTGCTATGGAAGTTCTGCAAATCTCAAAATTACTGATTCACAAAACTGTTACTGAAAAACTGAAATTTCAAACACTTTGCTCACATTGGGTACCTATAATTCTTACTGAAGAACACTTTGCTCACATTGGGTACCCATAATTCTTACTGAACAACACAAAAAACAATGGATGGGCAGTGCTCTTCAGTTTTTGACATGCTACAATGAAGAGTTACTGAAAAACTAAAATATCGAAAACTTTGCTCACATTGAGTACCCATAATTCTTACTGAACAACACAAAAAACAATGGATGAGCAGTGCACTTCAGTTTTTAACATGCTATAATGAAGAAGCAATGGTTTTCTTTCTTGGATTGTCACAGGGGATGAAACTTGAGTATCGTACAACACCCCTGAAACAAAACGGCAATCAATGGAATGGAGGCACACTTCATTCCCAATGAAGGTTAAACCTAAGCAAATCTTGACACCTCAAAAAGTCATGTGCACCATTTTTTTGGACAGAAAAGGCATTTTGCTGATTGATTTCTTACCACGAGGCCAAACAATCAATGCACATCATTACTGCGAGACCATCAAGAAATTGCGCTGCACAATACAGAACAAGTACCAAGGATTACTGTCAAAAGGTGGTGTTTTTTTCCACAATAATGCCTGACCTTACACGGTGAATGTGACCAAACAACTCTTATGGGAATTTCACTGGGACACATTTGATCATCCTCCATACAGCCCTGACCTCGATCCTAGAAACTTTCATCTCTTCTTACACCTAAAATCTGTTCTTGGTGGTCAACACTTCAACGATGATGATGAGCTGAAAGAACATGTTAACACATGGTTGAATACACAGGCAGCAACCTTCTATGAAGAAGGCATACAAAAACTTGTGCCACACTATGACAAGTGCCTACAAAATTTCTTGGAAGCTATGTAGAAAAGTAGTTTAACAGTTGTAGATTTTTGAACAACAAATATTTTTTCTGTATCTGTACATGTTTGTTTCATATAACCAAACAGAACTTACTTTATGGATGACCCTCATACATGAATGGATGCAAATAGTTTCATAGTAGCTGAACATAACCATTTCCAGTAAATGATCCATTCAGTTGGACCAGAGGACCCAGTTCATTCCATATAAATATTACCATTATGAGGCCACCACTAGCTTGCACAGAGTCTTGTGGGTCCATAGTTTCTTGGAGTATGCACCACACTCAAACTCTACCATCCACTCTTAGCAATTGAAATCGGGGCTTGTCTGACCAGGTCAGAGTTTTTCAGTCATCTATGGCCCAACTGAAATGGTTGCAAGCCCAGGAGAGGCACTGCTGGTGATATGCTGTTAGCAGAGGCACTCGTGTCAATCATCTGCTGCCATAGCCCATTAACACCAGATTTCACAAAACTGATCTAATGGATATGGTCTACGTAGTCCCATATTGATTTCTGTGGTTATTTCACACAGTGTTGCTTATCTCTTAACATTGACAACTCTATGTAAATGTCACTGCCCTCAGTCATTAAGTGAAGGCCGTTGAAATTTGGTATTCTTGGCACACTCTTGACACAGTGGATCTCAGAATAATGAATTCCTTAACGATTTCCAAAATGAAATTTCCCATGTGTCTAGCTCCAACTACCATACCATGTTCAAAGTCTGTTAATTTCTGCTCTGCAGCCATAGTCACATGAGAAACCTTTTCACATGAATCACCTGAGTACAACTGAGAGCTCCACCAGTGTACTGCCCTTTTATACCTTCTGTAAATGATACTACTACTATCTGGCTACCTGTTATGTGGATTGACTTTTGTTAACTTTGTGTATATAATAGATTGCTGTCCATTAAAATTGCAACATCATCAAGGCAGCATGCAATAGATGTCAAATTGACACCAAATATACTGCATGCTTGGAGATGGAATAGATTAGCATTTCAGCACAACCACACAAAGTAGGAAGGAGTAGCACTGTCTACATTCTGTATATAAGGAAAAATTATGCAGTGAGTTTTTAGTCCAAAAATCACATTCAAACATCGACTGGTTCAACAGCAGTGTGTAATGCCTTGTGTAAGAAGAAGAAACATCTACCAGGCCACGTCATGATCTATCAAGACTGCAGTTTATCATTCTATTGATCAGGATTTCACAATTGTTAAATGAATATAACTAATAGGTTCAAGAGGCACATAATCCATCCATGCCATGCAGGATCTCAACAACACCATGAGACTAATGCCTGAGAAACTTCCCACCTCCACAGTTTAGATAATCTGGTGTTTGTGGGAAGGATCCATATGGCACAGGCTGTGAAGCAGTCATTAAAATGAAGGATATCATGTTTGGCAACATGTTCGGCAACAGGCTGGTCCACTTCTTTCTTGGCCACAGTTCGTCGCTGGCAATTTTCAATGAAACAACTAAATTACATTCTCCGCCAGGGTTTCGATTACCTCTCGTCATGGCCTGAAATGAGAAATGTCCTGCCCACTATCCTCCTGACCCCTCCTACAGTGGTATTCCACCATCCACTGAACCTACACAATATACTTGTCCATCCATACACAACTCCTGCTCCCAACCCCTTATCTCATGGCTCAAACTCCTGTAATAGACCTAGATGCAAGACCTGTCCCATACCTCCTCCTACCACCACCTACTCCAATCCGGCCTCTAACATCACCTATCCCATCAAAGGCAGTCATGTAACACAGTCAGGCAGTGAAATCAGTCATGTCATTTACAAGCTAGACTGCAACCTCTGTGCTGCATTCTGTGTAGGCATGACAACAAACAAGTTCTCTGTCCACATGAACAGCCACCGACAAACTGTGGCCAAGAAACAAGTGGATCACCCTGTTGGCGAACATGCTGCCAAACATGATATCCTTGATTTTAATGACTGCTTCACAGCCTGTGCTATATGGATCCTTCCACCAACACCAGCTTTTCTGAATTGTGCAGGTGGGAACTTTCCCTGCAATACATCCTATGTTCCCATAACCCTCATGGCCTCAGCCTTCTTTGGTAACTGTCCTCACCCATCCAGCCCCTCCCTATTCCCATTTCAGAACTACACAGTTATCATTTCACCACCACACCCAGTCCTTTTGTTTCTTTTTATTTCTCTCCTCTGCCACCACTCCCCCTCCCCCCCCCCCCCCCCCACCACCCCACCGCCACACACCTCTTCCCAGCCCTCCATCTAAACGGCTGCACTTCACTGTGTCTGCCATCCCCAATATCGCTTCCCTTCCCCACACCAGCCCCCTCCTTACCCCACCCAGTCCCCACTCCCATCTTACACTGCTGCTGATGCTCGCAGTGTGGTTTTAGTTGCCTGAGGTTGTGTGCGAGTTGCATTTGTGTGTGTGTGTGTGTGTGTGTGTGTGTGTGTGTGTGTGTGTGTGTGTGTGTGTGTGTGTGTGTGAGTGAGTGAGTGTGTATGTATGGGTGTCTATTGTTAGCAAAGGCCTTAATGGCCAAAAGCTATAATTGTGAGAATCTTCTTGTTGTGCCTATCTGCGACTCAGCATCTCCTATATGGTAACAACTTTCCTTCTCTAATATTGTTACATTCCATCCTGGATTTTCCATTGTTTGATTAATGTCTGAGAAGACATATATATTGTTTGCTTGATTGTGCAGGATCATACAGTATTATCATGTATGAGTCAGGAAATAGGCTCGTTTACATCAAAACAAGTGTCCACATAGGCAGTGCAATGGTGTGTGGATCACTACAGGCTATTAGGGGGCAGAGATATTTGCAGCAGAGGTAGGTATGTATACAATGGTGAGCTCAGTGACATCACCAGACATTTGAGTGCCACTGTGTTGTCTTTTCAGACAAGTCCCACAGCCTGCGTGCAGCATCATAATGGACATATCCAAGTGTGATTAACTTTGTTATGCTCATACAGGTCCACCACCTAGTGTAATGGTATGGGATGCCATTGAGTTCACAACATGATCACATCTGGTTCACAAAGCTGGTAATTTGGGCAGTCATCATATTTCTACCATTTAAAGGATTTTAAGGCCAGTAGCTGTACCTTATCTGCATGGTCTCTGAGATGTTACCTTTGAACAAGATAATGCAAGAATGTGTGTTGCCTGTGCTGTTGTGACCACCATCATTACAAATTGTATTCGACTATTGCCTGGTCCTCCAGATCTCCCAACCACTGAAAGCATCTAGTTGTGGGTTCCTGAGAGGCTGTCAAGCCACCAATCTCAACCATTATGTTTGATGAACACAAAGTTGGAACAACATGGAATCACATGCCCCTATCTACTATTGAACTTGATGCTTGATCAGATTAGGGCCATTGTTGCTGCCACAGCTGGCAGCTCTGTGTATTAAATTTTGCAACCTGTATGCCTCTACATCATCTAACAATTTAGTTGTGTGTTCTCCCCACTACACTGTACATACACAATAAGTAAAAATGTTATTTTCAATTCTTCCTGTTTTTGCAATTTTAGTGTCCAGCAGTGCATTTAGAGTAGGCATGTATTTATGATAGCATGGGGTACATCCACTCCCCCCCCCCCCCCCCCCCCCCGTCCCCACTATTGCTCTTCCTCATCACAACATATGAGAATGATGATAGGAAAGCAAAACAGGAATAAGAATTCTTGCTTTTCTTAAAGAGAGCATGGAAGGTCACGACCTAGAAGTATGTGACATGCCACTGTGTAACCTTTCTCTTGCTCACATCCAACCAAAGAAGTAATTTCAATCATGAAGTAAGTTCCTCATTAAGTAAAATGCTCATATAGTCTGGAGTAATCTAGAATGTGTCTAGCACTGGACAAAAAGAGAGAGAGTGAAATCAAAGTAAAAATGTAAGTGACATGAAGCAGTAGACTTAAGAACAGAACACAGTTATGGAATTAAGCTTCTTCATTGAATTCACTATAAATTTCACACTGTTAAAAGTGGTGTTACTACTTACTTCCCGAGTGATATTTGGCATTCTTGCTGAGTCAGATCTCCACCACTGTTCTTCCTCTTAGATTCATCCTCTTTATTTTCACCTAAAACAGTTAGAAAAGAAAATATTGTGTTAGTTTTTTTATGTTATTATCAGATACATGAGTATTAAGGTAGATTTTCCTCTACTATACACATACTACACAACTGTTCACAGAGAACACATTCTGCCCTTTTTCACTTATCATAATTATTACAATAAATACTTCTCCTCTCATAACTTCAAATTGAGTTAAGAACTTAGGTATACACATGTATTTTTAAGTTAGTTATAGCGATGGATGTGATGCAGCTTTGTGACTGTCTTGCCAATATGAAAGGGGTACAAGAGAGAGATAATTCATCAATATACATGTGCCTTGAGAAAACTTTCAAGATCATCCCAAACTGAGCAAACTGTGTGTGGTGTGGAATAAGTGGCAGTTTCCAAAGGGAAACTTTTGTAGATGATAAGGGGCTTTAGAGTGAATGGATCTCTGTACCAAAAGTGAGCTAGATGTGGATGTTAAACTGGTAGATGATAAACTGGTACAATGGGAAACACACTATTGCTACGCACTTTACAGGGCTTTTCAGAGTACAGATTTAGATGTACATTTAACAGATAGAACCATGTTAATGGCCTATTACAGTAGTGGACGGCAGCAGCCCATAACTCAATGAGCAATGGAGTAGTAGCAAAAGAAACCAGAGGTACTCATCTTTATTTGCCATTGACCATTAACACAACGGAATAGGCTTTATGTCTTATACGTACGTAATACTGGTATGTTTAGTTCTATACACTCTAAGTTTTAACACATTTCTTATATTTTATTACATGCTCAATGACAGATATTTATACTTAATTATATACACAATTACAAGGGTTTATATTGAATTACCTACACAACTAAAAATATTTAGCCACATATTTTAAATGTTAACATATGTTCACATTTTTTTCATCAAAAAATTCTGTAACATTATAAAATAGATTTTCAGCCAGCCAGCTGTACAGTTTTCTTTGAAGTAGTTTAGAAAGCATGGACCATGCTGAGGGTTGTTGAAGATTATTAGGGAGCTGACTGTGGGTGAATGGGCTGTTTTTACTAGTCTGTGTCCCGGAATATCCATTTTCATTTTTCCTCTAGTGTTGTGTTGGTGTAAATCTCCTCTTATATGAAATTCTTTCATATTTGCTATAATGTATGGTGATGAGACATACGTATACAAATTTACAATTGCAACAATATGAGAGAAGGAAAGTTGCTACTCACCATACAGCGGAGATGCTGAGTCGTGATAGGCACAATCGCGACTCAGCGTCTCCGCTGTATGGTGAGTAGCAACTTTCCTTCTCTCATATTGCTACATTCCATCCTCGATTTTCCATTGTTTCATTTAATTTACAATTGCAATTATATTGAGTTTTCTAAACAGAGGTCAGTGGTGATCTCTCAGTCCAGTCCTACACATACCTCTTACAACTCTTTTGTATCTTCAGTATATCAGCTATATGTGTGGAGTAGCCCCATATTAGCAGTTCATAAGAAATGAGGGACTGGAGCAGTCCAAAATATGTCTGTCTTAAATAGTCATGAGTAACTAAGTATCTCGTTTCCACATTAGGTATTCTTTTGAAAATCTGACTGATGTATTCTCTGCAACTCAATTTGGAGTCAATATGGAATCCTAAAAGTTTAACTGTTCTAATTTCTATATCATTAGATAGTCCTGACAGAAAATTCTAGGTATTTTCAGGATTACACTGTGGTATGTTAGAGGAGAACCATTTTACTGCAGCATTTACTGATTCTAGTGACATTATTGTAATGCTGATGTGTCCTGGTGAGTTGCAATTATTGTTGTGTCATTTGCATAGCAGACCACAGATTGAGAGACATGATATGGCAAACCACTGATGGCAATTACGAAAAAGAATGGTTCAAGCACTGAGCCCTGTGGTACCCATGTCTCTACAGTTTTAATAAGAGTATGTCTGTTTCTCACTTAAACATATTGTTTTCTGTGCCTTAAGTATGAAACAATTATTTTTAGTGCTATAGTTTGTACTCCATAATATTCAAGTTCCTCAATCAATATTTCGTAAGGGATACAGTCAAAGCCTTACTTAGGTCACATAAAACCAGTGAGGCTTTATCCCCATTTTTAAAAGCAGTGATTATCTGGTTTACAATGTCAGGAACTGCTGAGGTGGTGTTATTTCCTTGTCTGTAACCAAACTTTTTGTTTGAAAGGAGATTATTTTCTTCAAAATACTCACTTAGTTGATTATATACAAGAGTTTCAAATATTTTGGAAATTGCAGGAGCTATTGAAACTGGGTGATAATTTTGGGGTGGATTTTTATCTCCTTTTTTAAAAATTGGTATAACTTTTGAAATTCTGATCTGAAGGCATTTGTTAAAAATGAAGGCTAAAGGTTCACAGATAAAATGAGTAGTTTTCTTGATAATGTAATTGGATAGCCGGTAATTATCCATAGTTTTATAGTTGGTGAATTTTTTTACTGCTTTTATTACACCTGTGACTGTGATAATTTTCTACTGAAAAGACAGTTTCACAGCCAGCTGCTTACAAAGTCATTCACTTACAGATGTGTTGGTCAAGTTTATTCTGTTTCCAATTTCTTTCACTGAAGTCACAAAGAACTCATTCAGTTGCTCAGGTTCAAGTGATACTTCCATGTGTGACAGGGGGGAGTGTTCTTGGGTAAAATGTAATTGTCGTGTGACTAGGGCCTCCCTGTGGGTAGACCATTTGCCGGGTGCAAGTCTTCCAATTTGACATCACTTTGGCAACTTGTGCAGCGATGGAGATGAAATTATGATGATTGACTAGGGCCTCCCTGCAGGTAGACCATTTGCTGGGTGCAAGTCTTCCAATTTGACACCACTTCGGCAACTTGTGCAGCGATGGTGATGAAATTATGATGATTAGGACAACACAACACCCAGTCCCTGAGCAGAGAAAATCTCTGATCCAGCCGGGAATCGAACCCGGGCCCTTAGGATTGACATTCTGTCACGCTGACCACTCAGCTACCGGGGGAAGACAGTGTCGTTGTGTGATAATCTGCCATGCAGCTTTGCACTTGTTTGGTGCAGTTTCTGCAAACTTTTCATATGCTAATTTTTTCTCATTAAGCAGCTTAGTTTTATGAAAAAAATATACTTGAGATACTTCCTATAATCTATATCAGCTTGTATAGTCTTACTCGCATAGTTCTTTTTATATGCATTTCGCAATAACAGCATTTGTTCCCTAATTTTTTCAAGCTCTTTAGTATACCAATTTGTTAACTTTGTTTCAGGCTTACATTTAAACTTAGTTTTTCTTATGGGTGAACAAGTATACCAAACTTGTACAAACAGCACTACCAGTGACTAAATACCACTGCAAACAATCTCTGAAAAGCACCCCCTCCCTTGTGTTCAAGATCATCTAAGGTAAAAATCCATGAAAATGAAATGGCTGGCAAGTTAGGGAAAAACCTAGAACCACAAGCAGTGATGATAGGATGTGAAACATATATTTCATAATCCAATTCAAGGAAGCATTAATAAACAATTGGGACTGTGAATGCAAAAGACCTAGTTCCACAAGAGGACATCACCATAGTGATGTACACCCATAATGTCCATGTTACATTTCTATACAAGGCTACACTTCACATAATTCCTTTTTTGGGAAGATGTTCTAACATTTAAATTTATAGTATTGAACATTATACTACTTTTCCTTTTCTAGAATTCTTACTATTCTAAGTATGCATTTTACATCCACCTTACTTCTGCCATCATCAATTATTTTGCTCTACATTCATTAGATCTACAATGACCATAAGTGTAGGGAGTGCCTTTTTACAATAAACCTGTCAAGGCAAGTCCAAAGGTCAGTACTGCCTCAGATCCTCCTATATTTCTCCAGAATCCAGAGTGATTTTCCATTTGCTTAGCTTCTTCCAGTCTTTCCATAATTCTTTAAATAATTCATGTTAGTATTTTGCAGTCATAACTTATTAAAAATGATGGACCCATAATATTAACATCTGTTCATGCCTGTCTTCTATGAGACTGGGATTATTACATTCTTCTTGGAGGCTCTGGGTATTTAGTCTGTATGATAGATCAGATAAAATAATTTATTCACATTTGGTTTTTAGCAGTCATTCTAATTCTAAGGGAACATAATCTACTACATTCACCTTGTTCGGAATTAGATGCTCTGTGGAATGCTTTTTGTAATATCACCTCTTCCATCACCTGTCCATCTAATACAACTTCATTTCCATAATACTATCCTCAGGTTACTTTCCTCTGCATGGACTTTCTATTCATTCTTTCCATCTTTCAGCTTTCCCTTCTTTGCTTAGTATTGGCTTGCATCCAGAGCTCTTGCTACTCACAAAGTTTTTTCTTTATTTCTCCAAAAGTTTTCTATGTTTCCTATACAGTACTTCTACCTTTCCCATAGTCGTGAATACTTCTTCAGTGTTGCATTTTTCCTCTAACCTTTCTTACTTTGCCATTTTACACTTCTGGTAAATTTAATTTTTTTAACATATTTATTTCCTTTTGCCTGCTTCGTGTGCTGCATTTTTATATTATATCATTTCATCAATTATTTTCGGTATCACATGTTTCTAGACATTTGTCTTTCTGTCAATTCAGTCTACAGCTACCTTCAATATTCCATCTCTCAAAGAATCCTAGTGCTCCCTTTGAAACTCTCAGCAACCTATTATTTTTTCAATTTATCCTCACCTTCTACCTTTCTGCAATTTACATAGTTTTATTCTGCAGTTCATAATCAATAAATTATGGGTCCACACTGCCCCAGAAATATTTTGCAGCTTAAAATACAGTTTTGAAAAAACTGTGACAACATTACATCTCTGTAAAATATGATGGCTGGAGTTTCCTCTTGCTTTTGGCTGTTCGACAGTACCAACATGAGATGGCCATGTTAGCTATTTACAAGGCCAGACCAGTGAATCATCCACACTATTGTAACCCTTCTTGTGTTTTCACCTCTCTTTCATGTAGCCAACCTTCTGTGATTCTCAAACGAAGTGTTAGCAATGTTTAAATTACCATTATATAATCTACCAGACACCTTTCACTGCCTCCACACCTTCCCACGTCTACAAACTACTTTCATGGCACTTAAATACAAGTGTTAGTATTGATTAAATTGTGATCAGTGCAAAATACTACTAGAGGACTTCCCCTTTTGTTCCATTAGCCCAGCCCATGTTATCCTCTTATTTTTCCTTCCTTTCCTTTACTTAATATTGAATTCCAGTCCTCCATCACAACAAGTTACATATTTTTCTCCCAAAGTGACAATAATTTCTTTTACCTCATTTACGTTTGCAATTTACCCATTATATGCAGAATACTAGGCATATATACTTGTCCTCTTGTGATGAGTCTTGGCTTTATGTTTCTCTTGGCTATAACAGTGCATTCATTATACTGCTCATAAGAGTTCACCTGTGTCCTTATCACTAATATGTATTACATCTAACCTCAATCACTCAGTTCCACTTGTCAAATTTCCTAATTCACATAACCAAGAAAGGGACCTAACATTCAGTGCTACAACCTATAGAATGTCAAATATGTTGTTTTCTTATAACAATGTCCTCTTGAGTAGTCTCACCCAGAGCCCTGAATGAAGGACCATTTTTCTTCCAGAATATTTTACTCAAGGTGAAGCCATTGTCATTAAACATGCAACAGGACTGCATGTCTTTGAAAATATGACTTATGGAATAAAAAAAGGCAGTTCAACAGTACCAATATGGGAAAATTTTGTTGGCTATTTTATTTTTTCCAAAGTGCATGTAGGTCTACTGTACAGATGACATACGTTTGGGTAAAATATTGAGGAGGTAATGTAGCCCTGAGTTTGGATCTCTGGATGGTGATTACTCAGGAAATGTTGTCAGCAGAAAAACAAACCTGGCACTCTACATATCAAACCGTGGAATGTTAGCTCCCTTAATGAGGTAGGCAGGTTAGAGGATTTAAAAAGGGATGTGGATAGGTTGAAGTTAAATATAAAGAGAAAAAGAGAACAGTAAAGTACAGTAGCAGGATGAACTGGACTTCTGGACAAGTCAGTACAATGTTATAAACACAAAATCAGATAGAATAACACAGGAGTATGACTAATAATTAATAAGAAAATAGGAATGTGGGTAAGCTACTATGAAGAACATAATGAACATAGCCAAATAATGGAAAATCCAGGATGGAATAATGAAAATATTATGAAAAGGATAAACTGCTACTCACCATATAGTGGAGATGTAGAGTTACAGACAGGCCCAACAGAAAGACTCCCAAAGTAGTACACTTTCAGCCAAAGGCCTTCTTCTGAAGTAGGCACCCCCCCCCCCCCCACACACACACAACAATATTCAAGAAAACACAACTCACACACATGACCACTGTCTCTGGCTGCTGAGGCTTCAGTGGCTAAAAGTTTACTTGTTTAGCAGTCTTTTTGCTGTGCCTGTCTGTGACTCAGGATATCCACTATATGGTGAGTAGAAATCCATCCTTTTAATAATATGATTATTATTATAGCCTACATAGACATGAAGGCACCCAAAATAAACATGAAGCCACACACCCACCACAGTAATACAAATTTATATACTGACAAGCTACTCAGATGAGGAAGAGATTGAGAAGACAGGTAAGGCCCTTTAAAAACTCTCAAATAACACAGAAGGTACTGAATTTAATTAACAAAATGAGAACATATAAAAATAAAGTAACCGAAAGAGACTACACATATATAAACAATGAGAGTGACAGAAAGTACAAAAGACTGGGCAAAACAAATATAAGACTGTACAAGCATATATAACTAGAGGAAAGATAGGTGCTGCATGTAGAACAATTAAAGAAACCTTTGGAGAAAAGAGAAGTAGCTCTATGAATATTGATAGCTCAGATAGCAGGCCAATAGTAAGCAAAGAAGGGGAAGCTGTAATGTGGAAGAAATATGCAGAGGTACTGTATAAGGAAAACAAACCAGAGGACAATATTAGAGAAGAGGAGGTAGGTGAAGAAGATGAAATGGAAGATAAGTTACTGTAAGAAAAATCTGACAGAACACTGGAAGATCTAAGTGGATACAAGGACCCTTCAATAGATGACTTTCCCTCATAATTAATGAGATCCTTGGAGTGATGACAATTTTTTTCAGTCTGGTGTGCAGGGTATATGAGACTGGTGAAATATCATCTGACTCCAGGAAGACTGTAATAATTCCAATGCCAAGGAAAGTAGATGTGAATACTGTTGAATCATCAGTTTAATATGTCATGGTTGCAAAACATGGACATGAATTATTTACAGAAAGATGGAGAAACTGATGGAAGCTGACCTCAGGGAAGATAACCTTGGGTTCTGGGGAAATGCAGAAATACACAAGGCAGTCCTAACCCAGTGGCATAACCTGCCAGGAGGATGGACTTGAGGAGGACAAACCTACATTTGTAGAATTTGTAGACTCAGATAAAGTTTTTGACAAAGTTGACTGCACTACACTCTTTGAAATTTTGAAGGTAGCAGGGATAAAAGACAGGGCTAAGAGTTGAAGAGCATGAAAGGGAAGCTATGATTGAGAAGGGAGTGAATAGTGTATCTCCAATCTTATTCAGTCTGTGCACTGACCGTGGAGAAATTTTGTAAGAGAATTAAAGTTCAGGAAGAAAAAATTAAAGCTTTAAGGTTTTCCAATGAATATGTAGTTCAGGAATTTGGGAAAGTGATTGAACAGAATGGATAGCATCCTGAAAAGAGATTTTAAGATGAACATCTAACAAAGTAAACAAGGTTAATGGAATGTAGCTAAGTTAAGTCAGATGACAATGAGGGAACTGATCAGCAAATGCAACACTAAACGTAACAGATGAATTTGGGCAGCAAAAAACTGTTGTCAGCCAAAGTAGAGAGGATATAAAATGCAGATTGGAAATAACAAAAAAAGTATTTCTGAAAAGAAGTGCTTTGTTAACATTTAATAGCTGTTTATGCGGTAGGAAGTCTTAACTGAAGGTATTTGTGTGAAACATATGGAAGTAAAACATGGACAATAAGCAGTTCAGAGAAGAAGAGAACAGAATCTTTTGAAATATTGTGCTACAGAAGAATGTTGAAGATTACATGGATAGATTGAATAACTAATGATACAATACTTAAACACATTGGACAAAAAAGAATTTATGGCACAACTGGACTAAAAGAAGGAGTTAGTTTGTGGTGAAACAAGTGTTGTATCTCTGTGAGACATACAGAGGTGAGAGAGTTATTAACTTTGATGATCAGAAGTCAGGATGATAGATCATTTTATTTGAAACTTCCCATAGAGATCAGCTCTGGATTCTTAGTAGTGCATTTTCAGATAGCAACATTATTATTATGACAAAATATTATTTTATATTGTGCATGTAAACTTTTGCTGAATTATAGTCATAGTTCCTGAACCCACTGAGTAAATAGTAAGTATGAACATTTTCTTTCAGTGAGCACAAGAATAACATGGACTTTTAGACTGGAGATTATAATCAGTATGTTCTCCATCTCCTTCTGGCTGACCACAAAAATAGTTTTCAGGCTCTTGATGATGACAGAGATTTATACACTGATTCATCTGCTGCTCCACAGGTCAACTCAGAGCTGCATCAAACCTGGTTTGGACTGAAAACCACAAATACACGACAGTCATTATGCATGATTTGTACACTTCCTGTTTCATTCACATACTGAGATTGGGAAGAAAAATTATTTAAATGCCTCTGTGTGAGTTGTAATTAATCTAATCTTGTCCTTGTGGTGCTTATATGAGCAATAAGTAGGGGGTTGTGGTATATTCCTAGAATCATCATTTCAACGTTGTTGTTGAAACTTTGTAAGTCTGTCCCTAGTAGCTGAGTGGTCATCATGATGGAATGTCATACCTAACAGCCCAGGTTCGATTCCTGACTGGGTAGGAGATTTTCTTCGCTCAGGGACTAGGTGTTGTGTTGTCCTTATCATCATCCTTTCATCCCCATCGACACGCAAGTCACCGAAGTGGCGTCAACTCGAAAGACTTGCACCAGGCAAATGGTCTACCCTATGGGAGGCCCTAGCCATATGGCATTTCCATTTTCAGCCCTAGCCACATGGCATTTCCATTTTCAGGGAAGTACAAAAATACAAAAATGATAAACATACTGCTCACTTTGTTTAGTCAATGAAACAAAACAGTCTACTTACGAATGGAGTCTGAGTCACTTTTCCTACGGCTCCATACACCAGAGAGTTTCCTGAAATATTCCTGAAAAAAAAATAAAAAAAATATAATCTAATTATTCAACGGAAAGACTAAACTCACACAGTATTTTGATACAACAGTGGTTGACTTTCCATTTAACAGAATATTTGTTGTTTGCTCTGACAATTGTGCAAATTTTGTAAAACATAATACCACAGAGTGTTTAAAACAAAACCATTACCTGTCTGCATGGTATTTCACAAGACACACTGCTTGTTCCTATAAATAAACCCAAAGAAGTCTAAAAAATTTACTAAAAAAGCCTGTCCCCCTGCCCTGGCTCCCTGTCATCCTATTGCCTGAGTGACAACTTGCTCTTTTCTTTTCTCTGCGAGGAAGAAACTAACAGGTCTGGAAGATGACTAAATAATTTTTACACTTTTGTACACTGCCTGACAAACAAAGTGAAGCACTCAGAAGGGAGTATAAAACAAAATGAATCTTAATGAGTTGAGAAGGTATGTGATGTTATTTCAGTGATTACAAAATTGAGCCAAATTTACAAAGAACTTGGGAAGGATGAGCCCACGTAACAGTATGATGGTGGGCCCCCCTCTGGCCTGGATGAATGCACTGATTTGGTAGGGAAGTATGTCATAAAGCTGTTGAATCCTCTCCTGATGCAAGCTAGCCCAAAACTATTGTCTGTTGCAGCTGGTTCTTGATAGCCTGGGTACTGTCACTGGGACAGAGTTGACGTCTGAGTTAGTCCTGCCCATGTTCTATTGGGGACATGTCTGTGCATCTTGCTGACCTCAACAGTGCCTCAACATCATGCAGATAGTTCAAAGAGACACATGCCACATGTTGCTGAACATTGTTGTGTTAAAAAATGATTAAACAGTACTGTCACATGAGAGGTAGCATATAAGGCCACATGATGTGACATATCACTGTGCATCAGAATTCCCCGAGTCACTACCAGATGTCACCTGAAGTCTCACTCGAATGTCTCCCACACCATGGTGCTAGGAGTAACACCAGTGTGCCGCACCAGGTCACTCCCTTACCCATCAATGATGGTCATCTGTGGTAGTTTAGAACTGTGATTCATTGCTGAACACAATACAAAAGCATCCATCATCATCCATGCTTAATCGATGGAATAAAGCAATCAGGCTTGTAGGCTTCTTTTGGTGTTCTCTGGACATAAATCCACCCTGATGTAGGAAATAACGAAAATGTTGACTCATCGGACCATATGACATGTTTCCATTGATCAGCTGTCCAGGCTTTATGTCCTGACACCATGTATTATTCTCGTTTGTGTTGGTTGTCCCCACTAATGGTTTCATGCATGAATATTCACTTTATGGAGATCTCAGAGGACAGTGTCGATAAATAATTTTTCTCAGATGGCAGGCAAAGATGTAAAGGGGTTACAAAGTGTATGGTGCACATTATGGGTGACCGCCCCTCGTGGTGGTCAGAAGTGGTCAACCAGAACCTTTATGAGGAGTATGCCTGTGCTCACATTCCCATGCACTCCAAAACTAGACTACTGTGACATCCACTTCAGCCTGCCAAGTGGAGACCCACAATGAGGCCCCTTCCAAACTCTGACAGATGTTGATAATGCTGTCTCAAATGAGCCTGCAGCAGCTCCATGTGCTTCACAGTGATAACTCAGCACATGATGCTGTTTGCACATCTTATATACCCTAACAAGACTGGCAACAACACTAAACATAAACAGTTCTAATGCACTCTGGTGGTTGTTCTGCATGTCACAGAAAATTATCAGACTGTAAGTAACACAAGACCACATTTGCCTTCATTTGCCTTATACAACTCTGTGTTCACAAGTAAATTCAAACCACTCAGCTGGGTCATTTCCTAAGAAACACATCCAGTTTTACTACAAAACACACTAACTAAAAATTAGAAAGTTTGGTGTAAGAATAAAAAGTGTCTCTGAGCACTGGCTTCTCCTTTGGACAGATGATAACTGAAACTGGTCACCACCAAAAGAAAGAAAAGACACTGTGTTTTAGACTGTTACTTTTTTTATTTCATTTCATGCCATCTAAGCACCACATCTTGATAACTATTTGTTTTTCTTTTTCTTCATCTTCCTCTAAAACTCTTTCATTTTCTCAGGATGAGCCCTTCCACTCTCATCTAGCCATTTGACTCCCATTGTTTTTCTGTATGTTTTATATTCCTGGAAGCCTTTGAATTACTTGGCTTCTAGTCTGAATTTGGCTCTGTTGAGTAAGGTCTCCAATTCAGTCTGCGTTTTCACTAAGTCCTTTTTCTTCTTGCCTCGCCACCCATTTTCTTTGTCTATTTTTGTGTTTTGAAGAATGTATCTTCCATCATTCTCTCTTGATGTCCATAGTGTGTAACACATCTTTTCCTGATCCCATCTGTTATTTTAGATCAGAGTGAGCATATTTCATTATTTGGTCTCAAAAACTAATTGCCAACTTCATTCTTTGTTGGATAACACTTTTTTCAAGATTCTTCTTTATATCTTTTCCAAATTTTCTAATGCCATTTTGCATCCAAATAAAAGCAGTGTTTACAACCAATAAAGAGCTTATGATTTTACAGTTTATGATGCCTTTAATTAACATCTTTAAAAAACATTTTAATTGTAAAAATTTGTCATTTTCATTTATATTGTGTTCATTTTTTTTCTTTTCTGAGTTTGATTGCTTTTTCTTCACTTTTTATGTTAATATTTTCTCCCAGATATTTAAATTTTTAAAATTTTTGGTGCGTTTTCATCACAGTTTTTGTTGATAATTTATTCGTCTTTTCAAATGATACTTGTAGATCTGTCTTTCAAGCTGTTTACCTCAGAAGTTCTAGTCACTTATTTGTATTTTTTAAGATTCGATCCATTATTATAAGATTGTCTGTAAAAGCCAATCTTTTGTCCCCTATTTTCCAATCTCTTATAACTTTTTCCTGCACACAACTGAACAGTAGTGATGAAAAACTGTCTCCTTGTCTGACTCCTGATATAATTTGGAAGAGAATAGAAATTTCTCCTAGAAATTTTATTGTATTTATAAGAGTTTGTTTAATTATTTCCATGAGTTTTCCTACCTACTGCAAATTGCTTCAAGGTTTTGAGGACAGAGTGTCTGCCACATGGCTTTTTATTCTCATATAAAGTAATAAAATTGCTAAGATTCCAACATGCTGCCAAAATTTTAAAAATAATTTCAACTAATGTAATATTAGCATCATCTGTACACAACAAACAGAGCTTCATGCTGTTCTTTTATACTAAGTCCATTCTCCTGCCTTGCCTTGCTTTATTTTGGACATGTTTGCTAACCCACTCAACTTTTTTCTGGCAGTCTGCACAAAGCACAATAAGATTATCATAAAAATTGTAGTTAGTTATTGTTGCATGTTCCATGGATCATTTTAGATGATAGATCATAATTATGTGGAATGAGTCATTTTACATTCTGAGTGAAAATTAATTTGTGCTTACAATTACATTCTGAACATTTTATGTTATTTCTATTTTTATCATTTTTCATTCTTTTATGCATTACATAAAAGAAGATGTACCTTTTACACATTATAGCAATAGAAATTCTCATGCAGAATAGAAGGAGGTGTCGAGGGGAAGTTTTCTCAGTTTGTTTTCAAATTTTGCTTTGATATCTGCCAGACCTGGGTAAGCAATCAAAAATTTTTGTGACAGCATTGTGAAATCCTTTTTTTGCTAAAGACAACCTTAATGCCAAGTTCTGAATATCATTTTTCCTTCTGGTATTGTAATTATACATACTATTGTTCATTTTGAATTGTAGTGTATTATTTACAACAAACTTCATGAAGGAATAAATATACTGCTAAACAGTAGTCAGATGGCCCAGCTACTTAAACAGATGTCTACAAGAAGATCGTGAATGAGGACCACATATTATTCTTACAGCACATTTTTGTGCAACGTTATTCCATATGACATTACTGAATGAAGACATTTGTTACTTGCACATTATGTGTTGCACTTATCATTGGTGTAGTAGCCCTAGACGTCCAGAACTAAATATGTTACGTCTTTTTAAATAGAGGGTGAGACCATTCACATAAAACCAGTCAATGACACTTTCAACAACTTTGTTTATCACTTCTTCTGTTTATGTACATATGTTTGGACTGATTACAATACTATTGTCATCTGCGAAAGAAGCTAATTCTGCTTGTTGTGTGTTAGAAAGAAGGTTGTTTACGCATATGAGGACCTAAGACTGAGCCTTAGGGAGCACCATACATGATTTCTCACCAGTCAGTATTATGTCCCTGGACTATACTTATGGAATTACTAAGTACAACTGACTGCATTATTTTGGTTAGGTATGATATTAGCCATTGACCTCAATTTACCTAGCAGAATACTGTGTTTCACACAGTCGAATGCCTTAGAGAGGTCACAGAAAATACCAGTTGGCGCTATTTTATTATTTAATGCATTTAAAATTTGGTGTGTGATCATGTAAATGGCATTCTCAGTAGAGCAATTACTAAGGACAAGTTACTGTGAGAATACTGTGAGTCACAAAATGAAATGCCTCAAGAGGTTCCAGAAAATACCAACTTTTAAAATTTGGTGTGTGATCATGTAAATGGCATTCTCAGTAGAGCAATTACTAAGGACAAGTTACTGTGAGAATACTGTGAGTCACAAAATGAAATGCCTCAAGAGGTTCCAGAAAATACCAACTGACACTATTTTATTATTTAATGCTTGAAACATATGGTGAGCGAACACGTAAATCACATTCTCAGTAGAGTAACCATTCTGAAAGTCAAACTGTGATTTGCTAAGAATATTATTGTAGCTAAGGTGAGATACTATTCTAGAATACACCATCTTCTAAAAAATTTTGGAGAATGCTGTCAACAGTGTAACAGGTCAGTAGTTATTGACAAATCTCTTATCATCTTTCTTAGAGGCATTTAACAGTGGCATATTTCAGTCTCTCAGGAAAAATGCCTTGAGTTAGTCATGCATTATGTATATCAGCTAAGACTGGGATTATTACATGGTAACATATTTTTAGAACTCTATTGAAAATGCCATCAAGACCAGATGAGATTTTACTATTGAGAGAATGAATAATTTTCTTAAATTCAGATGATTAAGTTGGTGATACATTCGTATGATTGAAATTTATGAGAGTCACATTTTCAATACACTAATGTGATTTTGCTCTTCAACTATTTGTCCCTATACTTTCTACTATATTTAAGAAATGATATTTAAATGCATTTGCTACATGTGACTCATCATTTATAGCCTTTCCATTCAGTTCCAAAGTGATGTCTTGTTCTGTGGCTGTTGTCCTGTCTCTCTTTTCCCTACATTCCATACAGCCTCAAGTCTGTTGTTAGAAGCACTGGATTCTGGCATTATGTGCAGGTCTCTTGATTTTTAATAACCTTTCATAAAAATTTTGAGTAGTTTTTGAAGGGTACAAGCACACAACAATTTGCTGTTTTGTTTCCTTCCTCACAGTTGGTTTCCACAAAAACCAGAAAGTTGTTTTTCTGCTTTATTGGCATTTGACTGTAATACTACAACTGAATTTGAATTTACAACAACATTAAAGAAGGCTCAAGGTCAGAGAGGAGGAAGAGGAGATTGAGGGAGGGGGGGGGGGGGAAATGGATGTAGAGAGGGGGAACGAGGAGATGGATAGAGAGATGAGAAGTAAAGAGATGGTGGGAGGAGGAGGAGATGTACAAAAGAGGGCGAGGAGATGATGGATAGAGAGAGGAAGCAGAAGGAGATTGGGACATATGTTCAGTTCCCATACATATTTAGCAACTGTGGAACAGTGAAGGGTTTGCTACTTAATATACAAAGCCTAAGGCGAGTTCCACTGAGGCAATTTCGAGGCAATATGTGGCATTTGGCAAGAAGTATTTCAAGCGGAGAAACTTTCTGTGACACGTGGCAAGTAACAATGACACATGCCACACATTCGGCCATGTCGCCAGTGGCCCACTTTACAACAAAGATACAACGTGTCATACGATGTTGCCATTATCCAAAAGGTAGTGAATGAGTAGGGCAGAAAATGGTTATCATGGAGTGGAATATACAGAAAGCAACCTCACTTACTGAAGTCTATCGTATTTCACTGGAGTTCAGGAACAATAAAAGTGCTTCATATGAATGCACAAATATGAAAAATAACAAATTAACAATACTTGCTAAGAAGTACGAATGTTCAGTAGATGAAATAAAAAGAAAACTAAGAATTGCAGGTCTGATTTTCATTGGAAACATAAAAGGTTTATTAAACTGAAGAGTGGTTCATCTAAAAAAAGACAAATGGTTTGCTTATAATCTCCTCACCTTTTTGTTAGAGTTGGCATTCCAATATAAACTTTTACAATTGCAGAAAAATATGAGATAGGTGAATCAGCATTTCTAACTTATCATTTTCAACAGAATAATTTAAATAGTGATGGATCCAGAGATAGGACATGTGCTAGACCCCTATTCACACACACACACACACACACACACACACACACACGCGCGCACACACACACACAGTAGAACTTTCTTTATATGTTTTTGCAGCAGTATGATAAAATAAATGTACAAGCGACATTTACAGCTTAGCTAGGAAATAAAACTCAATTTCCCAACTTAGATTCTAGTAAATAAAAATTTAAAAAACTTTGCTTGAATTGACCTTCCACTTTCGATACTTGTGTGTGATTGAAAGAAATTAAGTCATAAAATAGTAACACAGCCAAACACATTTATTTTACTTTCGTAGAGTTTTGTCTGTTAGTATTTATCTTCTCAAAATACTTTTGCTTCTCTTTACACAAAGTACCTAACGAATTCACACCGGGCACCTTCTGCATCGTTTTTGTGGTATGCGCCATAAATTCGGCAACCTGTGTCATCTTTGACTACTGTCCTCCATGATCATAGAATAACAGTGTCATCTCGTGTATCAATATCTACAGTTGCGTACAGTGCATAGAGATTTCTTGAATTATTGCTTTTCTTTTAAAAAAATTGCATAGATATATATACACTTGTGTACGTGATATTTCTGCATTTTCAATATTTTCCATTTGGGGTTTTCGAACACACAGAACACTGTTGCTAATAATATGGATGTATTTTCCATTGCACTTCATGCACATGCTTTTCTGTAACTGCATATTCTATCCTTACTTTTTTTATGTTCTGGCTGAGGCTTCACACTGTGCACCTGTAAGAGAAATGTGCCATCAGCCGCTAAAATGTAACTTCACTTCCAGGGAGAGATTGAGGAGTTGGTAATATGAGTTCTTTTTGGTAAAATGAAGTTTGGCAAAACACTCCTTTGTCGGATATTCTCCCTTCACAACGAATATTCCCATAAAAGGAACAATAGCAGCATATGCAATCCCCATAAAAACAATGCTGCAGGATTGTTTGGAATTATAGAACAAGCTGCCAGTGTTCTTTGGGCCTCTGCTTTCCACCCACGCCTCCAATACTGTGGGTAGTACCAGGTTTTCTCAAAGTTATTAGCCTGGTGGAATCTGCTACATAAATAAAGACAGCACATTCTTATTTTATGGAAACGAATTAGCACTAGTTAGTATTTCTTCCCTTTTTAGGAAAAGACAATTTGGTGTCCGATACACCTGCGAGTCGGCTTACTACCTTACCAAGTCCCTGCCAACAGATACGATGTGTTGATTTTAAGTAATGAAGGGAGTGTAAAACAATTTCTTTCTCCCAGGAATATAGCTAAGAGATATAATGTCCAGATTCTAATGTGAAGAACTATCATATGCTGTATTACAATGAGCAATGGAAAGAGATGAATGCCCAACTTGTCGGTAACGAACTGCGTGATTCCCAGCCTAAAGCAAGGACCGCTGTGAAACATCTTGTCAACAACATACTGTTCGAAGCAGGTGTAGGAAGGTACGACGATGATGGGCCATACACTTCACGTCATGGGAGTACGAGCTATAAGTGATGATGAAGAACAACCAAGTGGTTATGAGTTTACAGAACTTAACAAAATATTTGACACATTAATAATCAAATCAAAAGTTTACCATGTCATTATGTATAGGTCAATGTCTGTTTAACATGTACTTTTATTGAATACATAAATAACAACTACTTTTTATGTGAAAATGTTTGGGATTAAAATTCTGAAGAGATGCATGAACGATACTTAACTGTCTCCAGTAGCCAGGTATCTCAAAGTCAATTATATTCACACTTGAACTGACATCGCATCATGAGCACAGATTATGACAGTTGGTGTCAGCTTTTGCCACCAAAGGAATGAGCTTTTCGACTAAGTAGTCAAAATCCTGCCTACTCATACGAGTCAAATTTTTGAACAACCATCATTTGAAATAAGTTTTTCGAAAAATTCCTTATGATTTTCAGTACTTTTAACAAATAAATCTCTGATCCACCATCAGGGCTTCTTCCGATTTCTTCTTTTAATGCCATTTGCGAGGATCAAATAAGCAGAAACTACCACTGCTTCCAATGACATGACGCTCATTATTGGCAAACTGGTACGGAGGAACGTGAAATGCTTTTGCCTCATGCTATAAGCAGCAGCAACAAGAAGCCATACTTAGAATTTCCAACAGATTCTTGGGTGACATTTTACTTGTGATACAGTATGAAGAAGCATGCTAACAACTAGCAACGAAATAACGCGCGTAGCATGCTATACGTTGCTTGTTGCCTCAGTGGAAACGTATCTATCCTTGGTGCATACCTGAAGTTACTTCTACATCTGTCCATTACTTCCATCCAAGATATCATGGTACGTTCTTCCTACAAAGAAATTCACAATCCAGTAATTTGATGCCACATACATTGGTATTTTCGATAGTGAGCGTAGCTGCAGTACCGAGTGAAATACTTTTCAGAAGTCAACAAGTAATGCACCTAACTGAATGCTTTCATCCATGGCTTTCATTATGTCAATTGAGAAAAGCACGAGTTGTGTTTTGGGAGACCGATGTTTTCGAAATCTATGCCGGTTAGCATGGAGAATTTAATTTTGTTCAAGATACTTCAACATGTTCTAGCTCAGAATATGTTCTAGGATCCTACATCAGATGAACATAAATGAGAATGGACGGTAATCTTGTGAATTACTTCTATTACTCTTCTTTAGGCAGGTGCAGCCTGTGACTTTTTCTATTCACTGGGCACAGCTTTTGGTTCTTGTGATCTACGCTATACTATTGAAATGGAAATGTTCGACATTACTCTTTCGGCCAGGTGTTGTCACATAAGGTAAGTCGACACAAAATGGTTAGTGTTTTTCGTGCATACACTGTCAACAACTGGTCTTGATAGTGCTCCCAACTATGCTGTTGCTATTGACAGGTTTGTTCCATGGCAAATGGAATGGAGAAAATAACCGAATTCAGTACCGAAACGCCGAAGTAAATATTAACTTTAAAAAGGTGGAGTATATGGATCGAAATATGTCCATAATCCACAGCTGGGCGAGCTAGCAAGAACATACAGACATATGTACAGTCATTAGAGTGTCACCTTGTCACTGCCACTTCAACTCAGTGGAATTGTATGGACTCAAATTTATGGTTATGTTACAGAAAAAAAGTATACTGTATGCAGTCGAGTAACTCAGCATCTAAGCTGTTAGGGAAGTGACCCCTGAAGACTGGAGGGCAGTGCTTCATGGAAACATCTTGGCAGGACGTGTGACGTATTTACCTTTAGATATCATGTAGTTGATACAACAAAAGGGGCCTGACTGCCCCCAGATCTCACCAGCTCGGTGTAAGATATACGCCATGCATGCCCTGACAGAATATACCTACGTACCTTTGTGCCCACAGGCGAGGCAACTCTGCAGCAACCTCGAATTCGCTATTGTGTGCTACTGCCCATTAAAATTGCTACACCAAGAAGAAATGCAGATGATAAACAGGTATTCATTGGACAAATATATTATACTAGAACTGACTAGCGATTACATTTTCATGCAATTTGGCTGCATAGATCCTGAGAAATTAGCACCGAGAACAACCACCTCTGGCAGTAATAACAGCCTTGGTACTCCTGGGCATTGAGTCAAACAGATCTTAGACAGAATGTACAGGTACAGCTGCCCATGCAGCTTCAACACGATACCACAGTTCATCAAGAGTAGTGACTGGCGTATTGTGACGAGTCAGTTCCTCGGCCACCATTGACCAGACGCTTTCAAGTGATAAGAGATCTGGAGAATCTGCTGGCCAGGGCAGCAGTCAAACATTTTATGTATCCAGAAAGGCCCGTACAGGACCTGCAATATGCGGTCATGCATTATCCTGCTGAAATGTGCGGTTTTGCTGGGATCGAATGGAGGGTAGAGCCACGGGTTGTAACATAACTGAAATGTAACGTCCACTGTTCAAAGTGCCGTCAATGTGAACAAGAGGTGACCGAGACATGTAACCAACATCACGCCGGGTGATATGCCAGAATGGCGATGACGAATACACGCTTTCAATGTGCATTCACCGTGATGTCGCCAAACATAGATGTGACAATTATGATGCTGTAAACAGAACCTGGATTCATCCAAAAAAATGACGTTTCGCCATTTGTGCACCCAGGTTCATCGTTGAGTACACCATCGGAGGTGCTCCTGTCTGTGATGCAGTATCAAGGGAAACCACAGCCATGGTCTCCGAACTCATACTCCATGCTGCTGCAAATGTCCTCAAACTGTTCGTGCAGATGGTTGTTGTCTTGCAAATGCTCCCATCTGTTGACTCAGGGTTCGAGATCCATTACAGCCATGTGGATAAGATACTTGTCATCTCAACTGCTAGTGATACAAGGCCGCTGGGATCCAGCACGGCATTCCATATTACCCTCCTGAACCCACTGATTCCATATTCTGCTAACTGTCATTGGATCTCGACCAACGCGGGCAGTAATGTCACAATACGGTAAACCGCACTCGCGATAGGCTACAATCCGACCTTTATCAAAGTCGGAAACGTGATGGTATGCATTTCTCCTCCTTACACGAGGCATCACAATAACATTTCACCAAGCAGCGCAAGTCAACTGCTGTTTGTGTATGAGAAATCGGTTGGAAACTTTCCTCAGGTGAGCATGTTGTAGGTGTGAATATTCTGAAAAGCTAATCATTTGCATATCACAGCCTCTTCTTCCTGTTGGTTAAATTTCGCGTCTGTAGCACGTCATCTTCGTGGTGTAGCAATTTTAATGGCCAGTAGCGTATGTCGCCTGGTAAGCGGTTCTCTGATGTTGAGATGTGGCGAAGGGGCGCGGGCTCACACTGTAAAACTGAGGCTAAGAAGGCATTTACAATTTGCCTTGAAAATGAATGCTCACTATGAAGGTCTCTTTTGACTATACGTGTATGGTGTCTGTTCTTTCGGATACACATACACTCGAACTCATGTGGGAATAGGCCTTGCTACGAGCATTGAGATTAGTGGGCAAGGAGCACTACTTTCGTAGTGTGTGGAGTAAGTTGAGAATTTGGGTTTCAGAGGGTTAGCTGCCTCTGTTAATTTAAAAAAGATAAAAATGGATCAACGCTGAACTTGAGCAAGTGTCGTAGGACGTCCGCTCCGAACAAATGCAACAATCAGCTATGAACAAAATGAGATTAAGAAAAAAAAGAGGGTTAACTGCCTCCTGTAACAAGAAAATTGAGTGACTGGATCAACAATGAACTTCGACTGATGACAGGGGACATCCGCCCCGAATAAATGCAACCAACAACAACAAACAAAATGAGATTAGAAAAAAAACGTGGCTTAGGGGTCAGAGCGCCTGCCTACTAAGCAGCAGATCATGGGTTCGAATCCCGGTCGAGCACACATTTTCAGCTCTCCTCGTTGATTTCTACCAATTTTCCTTACACAACTGATGTTCATAATTCATTGAAATTTCATTCTTTTTTAACATCTGCATTTTGTCCTCTGCTGTTAAAACAGAAGTGCAGGAACGATCGCTGACTGAGATACACACTGTCAGTATGAAATGAAAGGTGGTGTTAGCAGATGCAGGAGTGGAGGTGATGGATGAGTCGACAGCACACAGGATACTCGTTCTCAGTTGGCGACATGCAGTGAGGCCTTGGAGGAATTTCGAATGCAGTAAAGTTGGCCTGTGGACTTCCTTTCCTTTCGTGAGAATTGTGGGCAGTACAAAATGCTGAACAAGCACGAACAATAATCTGAGTGGGTAGAAGAAGGAAATGAGTTAGCCAGTTAGGTACATGGCCACGACCAGGGAGAGCCAAGGCCGTCCCCCGCCCCTTACAAACTAACGCATGGGCGCCGTTGGACAGAGCTCTGGAGAACGCTGAAGGTGCAGCTGTGTTCGAGGCAGCAAAGGAGGCAGACAGTTTAACGTTGGCGTCTGAGATAAAATCTCAACATAGGAACCACGAAGCCAACCGGTAACAAATAACTGTTTGGTACATTGATTTCGGTTTCGACACCTCTAAGTATGTCTTCATCAGAATGAAATTTTAAGAAACCGCTAAGTTAGATATGCTGAAGTGAAAAATTAAAATCAAACAAATTCAAGCCTTTGGCATGTATGCCTTGCTAGGAACATCATCTGATGTCTGCTAAAATGCAATTGGGGCATTTACAATGAACTATTTTGGCCACTTAGAACGAATTCAGCAAACCTGCAATACATATTGTGGGAAAAAATTATTAAAATTGGTTTAAATGTGGTCATAGTTGGCTGAAACACACTAAGGTTACAGAAACTAGACTTCCAAAACCTTATTTTAGTTGTTGACGCTGCAGTATAATAGACACTTTGAGGTTCTTAGGTACCAAGGATCTCGACTTACAGAGATGGTTGTGCTTACTATGGAAAACATGTTTCAGAGGTGACCTTATGATGGTTAGAATTGCGAATTACCAGTGCTAGTCGAAAGAGGGTGATGTTGCAGATTAAACCGTTCATATCGGAATAAATAAGTAAGCGCGAAATACGCCCAAAAGTAAACAAATGCAAGTAAAATCCTATCATTTTCTGACCTGCAATGACCCAAATCGAATTTTATTGAGTCTTGTCTTGTGTTACTCGGCTAAAGAAACACTTTTCATCAGCTGTCGAGCCCTACTCATAATGCTACAGTGAAAGTGTACAGAATGAAATGCTAACAGTGCAGCATAGAGGGAAGACGGGCTGGCGAGCAAGATTCATTTACCCTGCTTGGCTGGGGCATAGCTTGGCTTGGATGGGAGCAAAGAAGCCTGTCCATTCTGCTGATAACGTGCAGCAGTTGGCCTGAATGATTAATAGGCACGCATGGACAGGTTAAAAGCTGAATGCGTACACGTCTGGATCATAACGATGTGTGAATTCTCAGGTAATTTCGGTCAAATTTAGTCTCGGTGACTGTACTTGTCAGAAAGTCTTGATGCTCTTCAGAGCCGAGAGGCCTATCTCAGCCACTGCTGAAAAATATACGAAGAACATTTAACAAGTAAAGCAGCCCATTTTTTTTCCTCGGCTAATTTCAGTAGAAAAAATGCAGAATTTTGCTGTGGGACATCGTGGAATATTCCAGATTCAGCCCTCATAGTTTCGTGAAGAAGCCCCGATAGGTGGTGGCGCCATACGTGGCCTTCAAAATGGCGTCTGTAACGGAGGTGTGTTCCAAACAGAGAAATCCAGAGCAACGGAGATATTCATACGCGCTTGTACAGCGACTGTGGAGACCTGGCGGTGAGCTAAAGCACAGCGAGTCATAGGACGAGACTTCTGTCATCATCGCAACAAGGTCGCGCAAATGTGTCCGACCTCCGTGGTGCCGGCCGGCCGCACACAGCTGTGTCTGCGCTGGAACGTGCGGACACTCTCATTCTAGGTGTCAATGGATAACAATGAAACACCTCGCTTCTCCAGTGGCTGTCTCTGTTGGTCGTGCTGACACACTCGTCCACCACTTGGGGTATTCAAAGGCCCGTGTGCCCACTGGTTTCCTTGCCGCCTAACGGAAGACCATAAAGAGAAACAAAGCGCCATCTGTGCGGAACTGCTTGCGTGTTAAGAGGCGGATGGTGGAAATTTTTTGTCGAACATCGTCACAGGCGATGAAACATGGGCTCATCTCCTTGAACCGGAAAAAAGGCAATCCACGGAGTGGCGTCAGACCATCTCTCCTCCGAAGAAAAGTTAAAAGCCACACCCTGACCATCTTCTGGGACTCTGAATAGGTTATCGTGTTAGATGTTCTCCCTCACTGTGCATCGATAATCTCTGAAGTATATTTTGTTACCCTTCAGGAAACTAAAGAATCGACTTCAGCGCGTCTGTCACCACAAAAATTCAAACGAACGTCTCCTTTTTCATGACAAGCCAAGACCTCACAAAAGTCTGCACACCTAAGAGGAGCTCACAAAACTTTATTGGATTGTTGTTAATCATCCACCCTACAGCCTGGATCTCATACCTCTCTGGCTTCCATCTCTTTGAGCTAATGAAGGATGCACTCCGCGGGTAATCGTGAATGATGGGGAAGTTGCTGATGCAGCAGGACGTTGGCTCCGACATTAAACAGTAGCTGAGGACAAACAGGCCCTCCCAGAAAGGTTGTGTAAGGCTGTTGCACTAAATGGAGATAATGTTGTAAAAGAGCGTTTTGTAGCCAAAAGAGAAGGGAATAATGTGGTGTTCGAATTCCGAATATAACCAACCTGCTTTGAGAAAAAAAAGCGTTGAATCCCATAGATATCATGCAAACAACTGAAAAATGTTCGTGTGTTTTTGAGCTTGTTGCTTCTGGTTCGTTTCAATTACACGTCATGAAAAAGCTTCTAGAGCAGAGATCTGCTAGTAATTTTAGATGGAATCCGGATATTTTTGAAAATTATTATCGTGGTCCAGAACAAAAACCTCACATTCCTTACTAATTTTTTGTTTAATTTTCGCTAATAAAATAATAAGATAGGCATAAATCCAGGGAAAAAGCTCATATTCCTTGCTAACTTTTTATTTTAATTTTCACTCACGAAATATGAAATGCTATAGATAGGCATATTTGCATTAAAAAATCATTGCGGGAATTTCATTTACGGTCTCGAGCCAGTTTCTTAAAGTTAGGTTCACGTAGGGAGCAGCTTACGCGAATATTGTCTTCAATTTTGAAAATGAAATTTCACAAATGTATGAGGTGCTAAACATAACAGCCAGGTTTATCGCAATTTTTTTCAGTTTTCATATTTTTCTGAAACATGTTTACTCCAAAATTCTTCAGCGGATGCAGTTTTATACGCCGGCCGCTGTGACGGTGCGGTTCTAGGCGCTTCAGTCCGGAACCGCGCGACCGCTACGGTCGCAGGTTCGAATCCTGCCACCAGCATGGATGTGTGTAATGTCCTTAGTTTAGTTAGGTTTAAGTAGTTCCAAGACTAGGCGACTGATGACCTCAGATGTTAAGTCCCATAGTGCTTAGAACCATTTGAATTTTGCAGTTTTATACGTTTGCAAGGAAAATGTCTTCCTGCACGTCTGTTACGTCGAAGTGGAGTCAAGGCTTTGAAAGGTAGAACAACTTCAAAGCCACAGACGTCCATTCTGTCTCTGCAGAAACTTCAAAAGGCAATTTTAAGAATCGCGACAGCTTCCCTATTTCTGGAAAGTCTTGGAACCTTCCTGCGAATTCTTTCTTAATATCGGATATAAGATCTGAGAGCACTGAAGTGTCTATTTCAGAATTATTTTTATATTCAAAAAGTTTTGGGAAATGAATAAATTCTTGACTTGTACTGTCGTTTTCAAAGATGTCCAGCTTGCGATGGAAAGAAGACACACGTTGTATCAGATTACATACTTATTTCCTTGTAGCTCGGTGCCAAGAGCATTCAAATGTTTCAGAATGTCTTTCACGAATCCACTATTAGCGTACTGCGTTTGTTTGCTAGGAACTCCAAATGTTTTCGTGCTTCTTATGAATCCAAATTTCTGAGAAGGATGTTACTTCTTTCATTTTCCAAAAACGCTCAATTACTTGACCTTTACTTGGCCAACGAACGTTGTTGTACGGCAGTAAGTCAGAATGCGCTAAAACATACGCAGGAAGACCTCTTTGAACTGTCTGTGCTGAGAAGCAGAACGAGACCTAATACAATTAATCAACTTCATCAATCTGTCCATTACTTCTTTCAGACTCATACTTCAGTTTTCCACAAAGGGCTTCCTGATGAATTATGCAGTAATAAGATAGTAGCCCAGGATTCTTATCCTCGATTCTCTTTACCAGTCCTTTTCCTTTGCCGATGATCTCTGGGGCCCATCAGTTGAAGGAGACACCATTGTATCGTAACTAATGTTTGATTTTGACATGAAGTCATCAAAAGCCTTTAATAAACCTTCTCCGCGAGTCTTGTCTTTCAACGGCAATATTGTGAGCAATTCTTACCTAAATTATTTACTTTCAATATCCAAAAATCGCACGAAAATGGACATCTGCTCTTCATTGACAACCTCGCATGATTCATTTGGTGCTATGGCGTAGCAAGGCGCTTTCTGCAGAAGTTCGAACAAACTACTTTTTTTGTCAGCAGTCAAAATTTCGATTCTTCCTTTATTACTTATTATTATTATAAACACGGTGTTAAAATGAATACGCCTTCTCTGATTTAACAGAGGTTTCTGAGGTTGTCGAACCCTGAAATCGATTTGTAAAATTTCCTTCTTCATTAAATAGAATTCTTCTGTTGCAGCTTTTACGTGGAACGACGGAACGACGTGACACGCTGCGCCGACCGGCAGCTCGCTTCCTTGCGCTCCCGCTCTTCAGCGCATTCACAGCATAGCAACTGTGTTTAATCTACATGAACTTAATCGTTAAGGATGCTAATTATTCAACAACTAATTGTAGGTTACTAGAAATAGCAATAAGGATGACGCTCAAACTATTTGGTATCTACAGAAAAATATTTCTTTTTAATAATTTGAGTGAGTAACTTATATTTTCAAAACATTTTTAGCGAGTAAGATTTTGACCTTTCGCGGACCGGAGCACTGTCCGCCAGTTGCCGACTGATGTTCTAGACCAGGGCTTCCCAACGTGTGGTCTGCGGACCTCTTTAAGCGGTCCGCCGGCTCTTTCTAGGGGGTCCGCGGCCACCCTTCACCAAATCGTGTAAAATAATGAGTAAAATTATTAAATAAAAATGTGACAATCAAATTTATCACTATTTTTTCTTTTCGTGTGAAAAACGTGTACTTTTACTCCAGGTCGTATTCCTAAGCAGCATTTGCGGTTCCTAAGTGAGAACGCATACACAGTTTAATGCGGGAAAATGCGGCTTCTCTGATCGACTGTTTAGCAGCAATACGAGGGTCGTTTGTGCCCCGGCTCACGGCGGTAGATGCGCTGAAACCTTTTACGCATGCGCGGAGCGAGCTTTGTCAACTAATCACAGCACGTATGCGCCCCCAGGCATCATTAAATGTTAAACTTACATATTCATAAGTCGATTTTTGACCATCAAGTTGTTTTCATTCATCTCTAAACCAAAGACTATTGATACTTCGGAGGGGGGGGGGGGGGGGGGGGGGAGGTCATTGGGAACATGGAACTTGCATTAAGAAGCTTCAGTTCCCATGGCTTTCGCTCTGAAATTTAAAGTTACTGTGCTCTTGACTGACTAGGGGTCCGGCATGGATTTTTGACTGAAGCTGAAAAGGTTCGGAAGCCCTGTTCTAGGCGATACATGTTATATCGATATAAAAATATCAGAACAGTGACCAAAACGCAAATTAATTTTTCGGGCTATTCGCAATGTTCTTTTTATTTTCTAAATGTCTTTGCATAAGTACATGGGACTGGTCTATATCTTGCTTCGGCCACATTTTATTTTACGAAAACAATTAGCTGGCAGTCGTTGTGAAACCAAAAGTGCTGCATGCCAACAGTTCTTCTCTTAGAGCATTTCGTATAAAAAGACCATCTAAAGTTAGGACGTATACCAGTACATTAACAGAGTTACAAAATATAACAATTGATAAAGTGTAATACACACTTAACTCTTGCAATACCAAGACATTTTCGTTAATGTGCATTACAGGTTGGAGGGGGCGGGGGGGGGGGGGGGCGGTTTCCTTAAGGTACACCCCCAAAAAATTTAAAAAAATAAAATTCGTTAGTTGTTATTGAATTATATTAATAACATACTTTTTAAAGAACTACTCGTGTGTAAGTAGGGCCCTGAACCTGAAAATACCTTTTAGCACACTCTTAGCAATTTCAAGGCACTTTCAATAACGTATACTATCGACTTCATGACCATGACAAGAAAAGTTTAAAAATGCAAGTTTATTTCGTCGCTGTTGTCTTTTACTTTCAACATAATTTTTAAAGAGATATTGATGTGTAAGGCCCTGAACCTGAAAATATTCAGTACAACGTTCATTGAGAAAAGTGAGATCTGATACGGACACTTAAATTTTTAGGTTAAGTTTAACTGGAAAATAAAAACATGTATGGGATTTGGTAGAAGAATTTATGAAACACAATAACTATTTTTTCAAAATTTTAAAATGTAAAGTAACTGGCTTGATTACAATAATTTCAAGAAGTAGGCATAAAGTAACCCCCCCCCCCCTCCACCACCCTGAGCCCCCTTGGCCTTATGAGGGTTAAACACCAGCGACGCCGACATTTACTTCTATTCAGTTTAGGAATTCTTTGAAAATGTGAGATACAAAGGACTTGAAACAATGAAGATCAGAATCTATTACTGCAAGTAGAACAAGTTATTTTGTGGATAAAGTTAAAAATAATGTATTCACTTCAGTATTAGTGATAAATTTTCTGTACGTGATGTAAGACTACGTCTATATGTGTGTGACTGTGTGTTCTTCCACAACGTGATAGGAGTGATAAAAGTCCGGTACCATAGTCTGGACAGATTTTTGGGTGAATAAATAACTGAATTTAGTTTCTTTTACAGCGTTCTCGTTCTGAAGTCAACTGAGCTGTACCCGTACGACGAGGCCTTACTGTTGTGAAGTTCCCCATTACTGTGAATGTCGGACTCTGCCACAGAGAGTTCATCAGCCACCCCTGTTAATATGTGCGAAGCTAGGTGCTAAAGCGGGACATAAGCACATTTTTAGCTCTTTCAAAGAGGATGATTCTTTTCATATGCGAGTGAAGCATGACTTGATATCAATAATATTTTATACGAATTACATTGTACTACATAGTGACGCGAGACAATTGTGTGAAGATGCTCCAAAGCTGTCATAGCCTGCGGCAGTAGTTCATCGTAGACCACTCAAAGTGACCGCAAAAAGGCGCCTATTATTCACATTTTCTAGAAGGATCGTTGAACAGATATACGTTTTATGCATACCAGTTAGTCCCAGATTCATTAAAGAATCGAGCTCCATGTAAAAAACAGCTTCAAACGTCTGATTACCTTAGAAATGTTTGATGGTAAGCATGAAAGCGAGAAAAAGTTCAGGAAAGGTTTGATATTACGTTTGCAATTTGTCAGAAGTTGTTAAGTGATCTCCTTGTCAAACTCTGGATGAGTATAGTCTGGGAAATTTGCGCTTCGTTTTAAGCAAAAGCTTGTTATTATATGTGGATACTGTCCGCAAAATGTGATGCGAATACATTTAGTAGAAAAAAAAATAATTACTGGCCATTAAAATTGCTACAACAAGAAGAAATGCAGATGATAAACGGGTATTCATTGGACAAATATATTATACTAGAACTAATATGTGATTACTTTTTCACGCAATTTGGGTGCATAGATCATGATAAATCAGTACCCAGAACAACCACCTCTGGCCGTAATAACGGCCTTGATACGCCTGGGTATTGAGTCAAACAGAGCTTGGATGGCTGGTACAGGTACAGCTGCCCATGCAGCTTCAACACGATACCACAGTTCATCAAGAGTAGTGACTGGCGTATTGTGACGAGCCAGTTGCTCGGTCACCATTGACCAGACGTTTTCAATTGGTGAGAGATCTGAAGGATGTGCTGGCTAGGACAGCAGTCGAACATTTTCTGTATCCAGAAAGGCCCGTACAGGACCTGCAACAGGCGGTCGTGTATTATCCTGCTGAAATGTAGGGTTTCGCAGGGATCGAATGAAGGGTAGAGCCACGGGTCGTAACACATCTGAAATGTAACGTCCACTGTTCAAAGTGCCGTCAATGCGAACAAGAGGTGACCGAGACGTGTAACCAATGGCACCCCATACCATCACGCCGGGTAATACGCCAGTATGACGATGACGTGACGAATACACGCTTCCAATGTGCGTTCACCGCGATGTCGCCAAACATGTGCTGTAAACAGAACCTGGATTCATCCAGAAAATGACGTTATGCCATTTGTGCACCCAGGTTCGTCGTTGAGTACACCATCGCAGGCGCTCCTGCCTGTGATGCAGTGTCAAGGGTAACCGCAGCCATGGTCTCCGAACTGATAGTCCATGCTGCTGCAAACGTCGTCGAACTGTTCATGCAGATGGTTGTTGTCTTGCAAACGCCCCCATCTGTTGGCTCAGGGATCGAGACGTGGTTGCACGATCCGTTACAGCCATGCGGATAAGATGCCTGTCATCTCGACTGTTAGTGATACGAGGCCGTTGGGATCCAGCACGGCGTTCCGTATTACCCTCCTAAACCCACCGATGCCATATTCTGCGAACAGTCATTGCATCTCGACCAACGCGAGCAGCAATATCGCGATACGATAAACCGTATTCGCGATAGGCTACAATCCGACCTTTATCAAAGTCGGAAACGTGATGGTACGCATTTCTCCTCCTTACACGAGGCATCACAACAACGTTTCACCAGGCAACGCCGGTCAACTGTTGTTTGTGTATGAGAAATCGGTTGGAAACTTTCCTCATGTCAGCACGTTTTAGGTGTCGCTCCGGCTCCAACCTTGTGTGAATGCTCTGAAAAGCTAATGATTTGCATATCGCAGCATCTTCGTCCTGTCGCTTAAATTTCGCGTCGGTAGCACGTCATCTTCGTGGTGTAGCAATTTTAATGGCCAGTAGTGTAAGTTAAAACCTGTTGTCGGATGCTGGAGTTTGACAGGACGAGCAGCGAAAATTTTCTAAGTGAAAAACTTTTTTTCCTTTCATCATTCTGATGGGGATGTCAGCGAGAAAAATTTTTGCGAAATTTTGAAATTATGTATAGTTTGTTGGAAATCGCCGGGTGGTCTTATTCTGAAATACTGGATGACTCACCTTCAAGGCCGAATCGAGAAAATTTTCCTTCACAAGTGACTTATTATTTGCATCCCTTCCACCATCCTTTTCCAAAGGCACATTATTTGCAATCGTGTCAGTTTTCGCTACAGAGTATAATACGTCCTGTATAGGAAACTTACAGTTGTGGCGCCTCTGGAGGCCCAAGCGGAGACTTTTGCTTAGTGGGCCTAAAATCGGCCCTGACCGCCGTCATGGCAGTCGGCAGGCTGTGAGTTATTCTGCCTCTACACGTATACGATGTCTGTCCAAAAAATCCCAGAACATTCGTTATTTCGCGCCAACGGTGTGTTGGAGCGATATGCAGCTGGCATCCCTGCACGTGCCCGTGTTTACTGTGTAACGGCTGGAAGTTTCACTGTTGTATGTCTGTTAGTTGTTGTTCAGTGCTGTATTGAGCAAGATGTGTCGCACAGTTTGCGAATTTCGATAATCAGACCTAGAGGAACAACACATTTGCATTAAGCATTGCTTGAAACTCAAGACAAACTTTACAGAGACACACCAAATGATGCAGGAAGCCTACGGTGATGAGTGTTTAAGCAGTACTCGGTGTTACGAATGGTTTACAAGGTTTAAAAACGGCCGGACTTCAGTTAAGGATGACCCTCGTTCGGGAGGCCCTTCGACGTCTGCTGACGAGGCTCTCGTCAGGAACGTCAACGAAATTGTGCGTGACAGTCGAAGACTGACTGTCCGAGAGATTGCAGAAGAATGTAACATTTCAATTGGACCTTGTCATGAAATCTTGACACAACATTTTGGAATGCTTCGTGCTGCTGCCAAGTTCGTCCCACGGCTGATGAGTCAAGACAGAAAGACCTTCGCCTCTCAAACTGTGATGAGCGTTTGTATCGCGCAAATGAAAACGAAATGTTCCTTAAGAGAATCATTGGTGATGAGACGTCGCTCTGCGGTTATGATGTTGAGACCAAGTGGGTCTGGAAAGATTCCCCAAGACCACAAAAAGCTCGTCAGGTCTAGTTAGGTCAAATGTCAAAGCCATCCTGATAGTTTCCTTTGACTTTGAAAGATTAGTTCATAATGAATTCATGCCACAGGGACAAATCATTATTCGAGGGTACTATAGGGACGTGTTGCGACGACTGTGCAAGGGAAACGGTCTGAAATGTGACGAGACAATCCATGGTTCTTCCATCACGATAACGCACCCGCACATTTATCCTTGTTGGCGCATGACTGTTGCACAAAAAACGGAATTGCTGTGTTCCTCCGTACTCTCCAGACCTGGCCCCTGCGGACTTTCTTTACTTCTAAAGTTTAAAACTCCGGTGAAAGCAGGAAAATTTGCAATGATAGACGAAATAAAAGAAAATTCGCAGACGGCACTTCGTATGATCCAGCAAGAGGGGTACCAAGACTGCTTCTGTAAGTGGAAACGGCGTTGGGTCCGGTGTATCAATTGTGGAGGAGAGTGTTTCGAAGGAGACCATGCACAGTAAGTAAAAGGTAAACGCAGAAAAATTTTGTGGACCAACTCCCGGAATTTTTTGAACAGACTTCGTAACAGTTTCTAAGTGTAATACTGGTTGTATAGTGTTAAACTTTGAACATAAGATCATATATCTTAACGAGTACATTATGACAGCATTTTAAATTTGTAAATGTAGCCAATTACTATATGACATACCGAAAACCAAATTTTTGTTGTCCTTGCAAGCTGTTAGGTGGATCGTCTGCAACTGTGACTGTGCATCATGAACCATGAACTGGGTTAGCTATTTAGTAATATAGAGATAACATTCGTTAATTTATGAAATTGTGGAACACGTTCAGTGCTCGTATACTATGACATCTTTTAGACATAAAATGTCGTCTGCAGGAATCATCAAGTATCTTGTGAATCTCAGGTTGCTCTGTCCGTCTAAGAGACATAGAAGTCGTGGACAGTGGTGACCAAATTTATTTAATGCTAAATTAACAGAAGGCATTACACAAATGAGCCAGATGGTACTGGCAGTGGTTCGGAATTTCTGTGAAGCTATTTGCAAATCATGCTATTGTACGACGTGATTATAATTAAAGTGCAGCTACTAGCAGAGGTCCAGTATCGGCTGTAATTATCGTATGGCAGCTAAACTTGGTAGACATTCTAATGTGTTAATGTAGTACCGATTTAAGCTCAAAAAAATGTCTTCCAATTTTGGTCGCCAGGTGTAAATCTGGCGCTTTACACAATTTCTTATGACGGTATGACATCTACGCTATCATCTGACAAGCCATAACGTGAGTGAACAGTATGGCCATCGAGAAGACAGACTTTGCGCTGTTAGCGACACTCTTTTACGTTTTACAGCAATTACAGAGCTGCGCTGTCATAGTATCGCCAACAGAAAGGTCTGAGAGAGGCCCGATGTCATTAAATGGTTCAAAGAAGATGATAATGAAATTTGAAACCACGGGTGAGCTTGGCGTGGTAACTGGGACAGGTAGGCGTCTCTCCCGGTGGAAACTACACACATCAAAAAATGTTTTGCATCACCCCAGTTCCCATATCTGCTGAAGATAGAAGTTGATTGTGGATATTGTATCACAGACACAGTCCCTTTGACTGTTCAGATATGTCACTAAACCCGCCCAAAGATGTAAACAACCATGCATAAGCAGGCCTATTAGACGGAGGGGGTCCGACAGCCGATCAGTTCCAGTCATTCCTCCAGGAAGGAGGTACACAGCTCGTGTCGTCTGTAGTTCAACCATGCCTAGACAGTCGCATTTTAACTATGGGCCAGGAAGGGCTCTCAACAAGGGACGTATCCAGGCGTCTCGGAGTGAACCAAAGCGATGTTATTCGGACATGGAGGGGATACGGAGAGACAGGAACTGTCGATGACATGCCTCGTCAGGTCGCCCAAGGGCTACTACTGCAGTGAATGGCCGCTACTTACGGATTATGGCTCGGAGGAACCATGACAGCAACGCCACCATGTTGCATAATGTTCTTCGTGCAGCCACTGGACGTCGTGTTACGACTCAAACTGTGCACAATAGGCTACATGACGCGCAACTTCACTCCCGACGTCCAATGCGAGCTCCATCTTTGCAACCACGACACTATGCAGTGCGGTACAGATGGGCCCAACTACATGCTGAATGGTCTGGTCAGGATTGGCATCACGTTCTCTTCACTGATGAGTGTCGCATATGCCTTCAACCAGACAATCGCTGGAGACGTGTTTGGAGGCAAACCGGTCAGGCTGATCGCCTTAGACACACTGTCCAGCGAGTGCAGCAAGGTGGAGGTTCCTTGATGTTTTGATTATGTGCGGCCGACGTACGCCGATGATGCCCATGGAAGGCGCCGTAACGGCTGTGCGATGTTTGAATGCCATCCTCCGACCGATAATGCAACCACATCGTCAGCAAACTGGCGAGGCATTTGTCTTCATGGATGACAATTCGCGCTTTCATAGTGTACATTTTGTGAATGACTTCCTTCAGGATAACGACATCGCTCGACAAGAGTGGCAAACATGTTCTCCAGGCATGAAGCCTATCGAACATGCCTGGAATAGATTGGAAAGGGCTGTTTTCGGACGAGGTGACCCACCAACCACTCTGAGGGATCTACGCTGCATCGCCGTTGAGGAATGAGACAGTCTGGACCAACAGTGTCTTGATGTACTTGTGAATAGTATGCCACAACGAATACAGGCATGCATCAATGCAAGAGGACATGCCACTGAGTATTAGAGGTACCAGTGTGTACAGAAATCTGGACCACCACCTCTGAAGGTCGCGCTGTATGGTGGTACAAAACGTAATGTGTGGTTTTCATGAGTAACAAAAACTGCGGAAATGTTGTTTATGTTGATCACTGTTCTAGTTTTCTGTAGAGGTTCCGGAACTCTCGGAACCGAGGTGATGCAAAAGTTTTTTTGATGTGTGTATTTACGAGGTTGCTGATGCTGTAACTGACTTTGCAGCACGTGGCCTCGATAGTGCTAGCGCGTCGTGCAGTGTCAGAATTGTCCATCCCATGGCCAACAGTGTGGAAAGTCTTGGCATTTTGTTTTACACTGGTACCCGTACAAGATGTAGACGGTGCAGCAACTAAAACCTTACGATCTGCAGCAATGTTCTGAATTTGCTCTTTAATTTCTGGCACGGACCGAAGTTGCCTTTATGTGGCTGGGGCTCATTTTGCGCTATAGAGTGCAGTGATCACAAGGAACAGCAGAATTTCGAATAGTGTTAAACTGCGTGTTGTGCATGAAGAGCCATTGAACTTGCTGTAAGTGTGGATTTGCAAGCACCTTTCTTCTCGGTCCATTCTTCTTTGAAGAGAATAAACCCAGAAGGTCTGTCAGATACACCGTGATGTCTGCACGTTATCAAGATCACTTTGTTCAGCATGTGATACCTGCTCTGAAAGATTGCACCTCTGTGGAAACTCTGTTTTCGTGGAAAATGGGGGAACACCTCATGTCGCTGGCCCAGTTAAAGATCTGTTTAATGTAACCTTCCATGAACGTGTTATCTTCAGAGGTTTACCAGATGTATGGCCGGAATCCAAGTGACTTTTGGCTCTGGGGATATCTGAAAGATCGCATTTACCAGGGACTCTTTCAGTCTCTGTCTGATCTGAAGGCCAGTATACAGGAACAGATTGCCCATATTCCACCAGTACTGCTCCGAGTAACTGTTGATCAAGTCGACGTCTCCAGTGCTCATACTGAACAAATTGTGTTAGCGATGGTTAATAATAAAATCAACATTATGTTTTTGTCACCTGTTTGACCTTTTCTGCCCACGTCCCGTTCCTAATCATTTGCATATGGAAACATATCTATACGTTCTTCTTGCCAGATTTGCACCTGGTGGCCTAAATCGGAAATACTTTTCCAGCGTAAATCGATTTCGTATTAATTCATTAGAACACCTGCCAAATTTCGCTGCCATACGATAATTACAGTCCACACTTGACCCCTGTGAGTAACTGCACTTTAATTATAACCACCCGATATATAGAGAAGCTGCAACGCCAAAGGATCCAAGCCGGTTTAATGTGGAACGACCTCATAAGAATAGTTGCAGGGAAGGAAAGTGCCAGACTGAAAGTCGTCGCCAGAATCCTAAAGAAGTATAATTCGTCTACGAAAAAGTTAGCTTGCAAAACTCTCGCTCGACCAATTCTTGAGAATTGCTCGTCCGTGTGCATTCTTACCACACTGGGTTATATGATGGGTTAAACAAGATCCAAAGAACATTAACCCGTCCCGTCCTGGTTTCGTTCAGCAAGCGCGACAGTGTCTCGGAGATATTCATCACATAAAAGTCGCAGGCGCTACCGACAGGCATTGTTTGTCATGGAGACGTTAACTGTCAAAACTTCCTAGAGCGTACGGTACATAAACAATCAAGTGACACAACTGCTTCAAGTACTACATATATGGGCACGACCACAATGCTAGAATCAGAGAAATGACTGACGTTTCTATGCTACAATCTCGATGGCGATGGGAAAGGAGGCAAATAACGCAAAATGCACTTTCCGTTCCACACAAAGAAATTTGCAGCATGTGCTTCTAAATCTGCAATTCACAGTTAAGTGCCTGGCAGGGGGTTCATCGAACTATTTTCAGGCTGTGTCTCTGCCGTTCCATTCTAGAACGACGCACAGGAAAAATGAACACATAAATCTTTACTAGCTGGCCACTATTTCTATATTTTATCAAAATGATAATTTCTCGCTATTTATGCGAGCGCTAACAGAACATTTTCCCCTTCGCATGTGAAAAGTTGGAGATAGAAATTTCTCGAATAAATCTCGCAGCAACGGAAAACATCTTTTCTTTAATGATTGCCACCCCAACTCACATATCGTATCCGTGATACACTCTCCCCTATTCACGAGTATACAAAACAAGCTACATTTCTTTGTACTTTTTCGATGTTCGTCTTCAGTCCTATCTGGTGCGGATTCCACACCACGCAGCAATATTCTAGAAGAGGACACGTAAGTGTAGTGTAGGCATTCTCCTTGGCAGACCTCTTGCATGTTCTAAGTGTCCTGATATTTAATCGCAGTCTTTGGTTAGCTTTCCCCACAGCATCATCTACGTGATCGTTCCAGTTTAAATTATTCATTTTATTGTATTGTATTGTATGTTAATCGGGGGCCTAGAAACGACGGAGAGCTCCGTCCCCGCCGCAGCTGCAGTGGTCCACAGCCCCACGACGACTACCGCAGTCAACTTCACCACTCTGCCGCCCTACACCGAACCATTCTTTCAGGGTTATCGTGTGGTTCGGCCCCCATTGACCCCCCCCCTCCCCCCGCCCCTCCCAGGGAACGTCTCGCACCAGACTAGTGTAACCCCTATGTTTGCGTGGCAGAGTAATGGTGGTGTACGCGTACGTGGAGAACTTGTTTGCGCAGCAATTGCCGACGTAGTGTAGCTGAGGCGAAATAAGGGGAACCAGCCTGCATTTGCCGAGGCAGACAGAAAACCTCCTAAAAACCATCCACAGACTGGCCGTCTCACCGGAACTCGACACAAGTCCGCCGGGCGGATCCGTGCCGGGGACGAGGCGCTCCTTCCCACTCCGGAAAGCCGTGCGCTAGACTGCACAGCTAACAGAGCGAGCAAATTATTCATAGCTGTAATCCCTAAGAATTTAGAGGAATTGAAAGCCACCACATCTGTGAACCAAAATTTAGCGCATTCCTTTTACTACTCATGTGGATGACTTTACACTTTTCATTATTTATGGTAGATTGCTGATTCTCGCACCATAAAGACATTTTGTATAAATCACTTTGTAATTGATTTTGATCATCTGAAGACTTTATGAGACGGTAAATAGCCGTATTACCTAAGAGAATTTCTCAGATTGTCTTCTCAATCGTTTATAACATTTCCTTTGGGAACGCTACATATCACCTGCTTTACGAGGCGACAGCCTCTCAGTTACAGAGAACTGTGACCTTAATGACAGGAAATCACGAATCAAGTCGCACAACTTAGACGATTCTCCGTACGCACGCAATTTGATTAGAAGTCTCTTGCGAAGAACGGTGCCGAAAGCCTTCTAGAAATCTAGAAAAATGGACTCAATGTCAAATCCCATGTCGATATGACGCATTGTTTCGTGTGAATAAAGAGGCAGGTGAGTCTCACAAGAGCACAAGAGCCATACTTTCTGAATACATGCTACTTGTCAATAAATCGGTTTCTTCGATGTAATTCACAATGTTCGAAAACAGTATATGTTCCAAAATTCTACTGCAAATAGACGTTAGTGATAAGGGTCTGTAATTCAGCGGATCATTACTATTTTCTTTCTTGAGTACAGGTGTAACCTGCGCAACTCTGCAGTCTTTGAGCAAGGACCTTTCGTCAAGAAAGCCTGTAGATATACAGAAATACACTCCTGGAAATGGAAAAAAGAACACATTGACACCGGTGTGTCAGACTCACCATACTTGCTCCGGACACTGCGAGGGGGCTGTATAAGCAATGATCACACGCACGGCACAGCGGACACACCAGAAACCGCGGTGTTGGCCATCGAATGGCGCTAGCTGCGCAGCATTTGTCCACCGCCGCCGTCAGTGTCAGCCAGTTTGCCGTGGCATACGGAGCTCCATCGCAGTCTTTAACACTGGTAGCATGCCACGACAGCGTGGACGTGAACCGTATGTGCAGTTGACGGACTTTGAGCGAGGGCGTATAGTGGGCATGCGGGAGGCCGGGTGGACGTACCGCCGAATTGCTCAACACGTGGGGCGTGAGGTCTCCACAGTACATCGATGTTGTCGCCAGTGGTCGGCGGAAGGTGCACGTGCCCGTCGACCAGGGACCGGACCGCAGCGACGCACGGACGCACGCCAAGACCGTAGGATCCTACGCAGTGCCGTAGGGGACCGCACCGCCACTTCCCAGCAAATTAGGGACACTGTTGCTCCTGGGGTATCGGCGAGGACCATTCGCAACCGTCTCCATGAAGCTGGGCTACGGTCCCGCACACCGTTAGGCCGTCTTCCGCTCACGCCCCAACATCGTGCAGCTCGCCTCCAGTGGTGTCGCGACAGGCGTGAATGGAGGGACGAATGGAGACGTGTCGTCTTCAGTGATGAGAGTCGCTTCTGCCTTGGTGCCAATGATGGTCGTATGCGTGTTTGGCGCCGTGCAGGTGAGCGCCACAATCAGGACTGCATACGACCGAGGCACACAGGGCCAACACCCGGCATCATGGTGTGGGGAGCGATCTCCTACACTGGCCGTACACCACTGGTGATCGTCGAGGGGACACTGGATAGTGCACGGTACATCCAAACCGTCATCGAACCCATCGTTCTACCATTCCTAGACCGGCAAGGGAACTTGCTGTTCCAACAGGACAATGCACGTCCGCATGTATCCTGTGCCACCCAACGTGCTCTAGAAGGTGTAAGTCAACTACCCTGGCCAGCAAGATCTCCGGATCTGTCCCCCATTGAGCATGTTTGGGACTGGATGAAGCGTCGTCTCACGCGGTCTGCACGTCCAGCACGAACGCTGGTCCAACTGAGGCGCCAGGTGGAAATGGCATGGCAAGCCGTTCCACAGGAGTACATCCAGCATCTCTACGATCGTCTCCATGGGAGAATAGCAGCCTGCATTGCTGCGAAAGGTGGATATACACTGTACTAGTGCCGACATTGTGCATGCTCTGTTGCCTGTGTCTATGTGCCTGTGGTTCTGTCAGTGTGATCATGTGATGTATCTGACCCCAGGAATGTGTCAATAAAGTTTCCCCTTCCTGGGACAATGAATTCACGGTGTTCTTATTTCAATTTCCAGGAGTGTATTAGTGTGCAGGACCATCGGGTAAAAACGTGCCCCAAGTTCTGATGTACTGGAGATGGATTTATTTCCATCCTTCCTGAAACGTGATGAGCAGTGAACCTATAATTTTTGGAATACTGATGTCCATACGAACGACTTTGAAATTCATCCTTAAAGAAATCAACGGGACATGGAAAAGGTGCGTCTAGAAAATTTACCCCCTTTTGTACAAACCAACAGCTGTAATATAGTGCTTATGGGAGAAAGGTGGATGTAGGTGCGCGATTCCAAACTTTTCGCAAATCATGAGGAGCAAGCTATTTGCTAAATTGTTTTGTTAAACCTATGAGTTCAGTTTTAAAAAGTCTACCAGGCAGATGACTGGAGTGAGTGCTTTCTACAGTGTTAACTACTTTGCATGTCCATTACCTCTTCGTCCTCTTCTTCTTCTTCGTCCTCCTGTGACGATCGGAGGCAGCAGCAGAGGCGTCGGACACAGTCAAGACGCCGCCTCTGTTTTACCGGGACCCACCGCATGCGCAGAAACTTGACTTCCTCCTCCTCACCCCGCTTTCGGTTTGTCTCTTCCTCCTCCCTTTCCAGATGGCCCTCCTCTTCCAGATTTAGGTGATCCAGTTCTTTCAGATCCAAGTGATCGTTGTCTTCCCTCTGCTCCTCCGCCTGCTGCGGTTGCCGGAAGCAGTTGATAAAGCAGGGGGCGCTGCCGCCCCCTTCTCGCCTCACATTACGGTTTCGTCCTTTCCCTGCCCGCTTCCGTAAGCGCCATCCCATAACGACCGCTGTAGCAAAAAATTTTTCTAGCCCTTACTACCGCAGACTATCTCAGCAGATGTACTGCTGGATTCTGATTGCTCTTATTACCGCAGACCATCTGCCGCTTGTTATAGTCGCGGCTCGAGGTCGTTGCCCGGCAACGGAATTTCGTTGCCCATCATTAAAGGTCTTCTTGTCTTCTTTTTAAACAATCACTCATTACAAGCCGTGACTACTCGTGTTTATGTGAAGACATGAGAACTCGTTTTAGGATGGAGAAGTCACTCCACAGGCTCGAAAACATGCATTCTAAATCCAGACATGGTATTATTAGTCGTAGCAGGTCGCAGAAAGGCGACGTTAATATAGTGTTAGTTAACTGTAGAAATGGAAAGGTCTGAACTAGCATCGCTTATAAACGGTAAAAATATTCACATAATACTAGAAGCTGAAAGCTGGCTGAGATCAGACATCAGTAGCAGTAAAGTTCTTAACTCTGACTGGAATGTACACTGAAGAGTCAAAGAAACTGGTACACCTGCCTAATATCGTGTGTCACCCCAAGCACGCGGAAGTGCCGCAACAAGACGTGGTATGGACTCGACTAACGTCTGAAGTGGTACTGGATGGAATTGACACCATTAATTCTGCAGGGCCGTCTATAAATCCATAAGAGTACGAGGGGTTGGAGATCTCTCCTGAACAGCATGTTGCTAGACATCACAGATATGCTCAATAATGTTCATATCTGGTGTGTTTGGTGGCCACTGTTTAAACTTAGAAGGTGCTCCTGGAGACAGTCTGTACCAATTCTTGACATGTGAGGTGCCGAATTGTCCTGCTCGAATTTTCCAAGTCCGTCGGAATGCACAATGGACATGAATGGATGCAGGCGATCTGATAGGACGCTTGAGTTCATGTCACCTGTCAGAGTCGTATCTAGACGTATCATGGGTCCCATATCGCTCCAATTGCACACGCCCCACACCATTCCACCAGCTTGAACAATCTTCTGCTGACGTGCAGGGTCCATGGATTCTTGAGGTTGTTTCCATACCCGTACACGTCCATGCGCTCGATACAATTAGAAACGAGACTCGTCCGACCAGGCAACACGTTTCAAGTGGTCAACAGGCCAATGTAGATGTTGACGGGCCCAGGCGAGGAGTAAAGCTTTGTGTCGTGTAGTCATTAAGGGTACACGACTGGGCCTTCGGCCCCGAAAGCCCTATCGATGATGTTTGTTGAATGATTCGCACACTGACACTTGTTGATGGCCCAGCATTGAAATCTGCGGCAATTTGCGGAATTGTTGCACTTCTGTCACGTAGAAATATTCTCTTCAGACCGCCGTAGGCCCCGTTCTTTTTCCGGCCACAGCGATGTAGGAGAGTTGATGTTTTAACGGATTCTTGATATTCACGGTAGACCCGTGAAATGGCCGTACTGGAAAATCCCCACTTCATCGCTACCTCGGAGATGCTGTGTCCCATCGTTCGTGCGCCGACTATAACACCACGTTCAAACACACTTAAATGTTGACAACCTGCGATTGTAGCAGCAATAACCGATCTGACAACTGCGCCAGACACTTGTTGTCTTATGTGGGCGTTGTCGATCGCAGCGCCGTATTCTGCCTGTTCACCTATCTCTGTATTTGAATATGCATGTCTATATGAGTTTCTTCGGCATTTCAGTGTATATCACAAAGAAAGATTGGACGCTGGTAATGGAACCCTGTTTATATCAGTAAAAAATACGATAGTATCTAGTGAGCCTTATACTCAGAACGCGAAATAATGTGGCTGGAGATAAGTGTTAAGGATGGATCAAGCTTTGACATCGGATGCTTTTATAGTTCCCTGCCTCAGCAACAGTAGTGGCGGAACATCTGAGGGAAATATAGGAGCTTATTTCGCTCAAATTTTCTGGTCATGCAGTGGTTCTAGATGGAGAAGGTTTTGCTCTACCAGCTATAGACTGTTAGGCTCAAGAGATTAGTTTGGGGAAAAAGGACAGAGAATTTCTGAGTGTTTTATCCTAAAATTGCCTCGAGCTGTTAATCAGTTAGTCAGCGAACCGACTCGTGAAGATAACATCTTATACTTGAACTTTTCGACTCAGATAGCGTAGAATAGGAAATTAGTACAAAAAATGGTTCAAATGGCTCTGAGCACTATGGGACTTAACATCTGTGGTCATCAGTCCCCTAGAACTTAGAACTACTTGAACCTAACTAACCTAAGGACATCACACACATCCATGCCCGAGGCAGGATTCGAACCTGCTACCGTAGCAGTCGCGCGGTTCCGGACTGAGCGCCTAGAACCGCTAGACCACCGCGGCCGGCCAGGAAATTAGTGATCACATGGCGTAGAATATGGAATAAGTGATCATACGGCCTGAATATAGCTGCAGATAGGAATACCAAGAAAGGTAGGAAGATCTTTCATTACCTGAATGAGATTTCATATTGCCTGACGATGTAATCATCAGTTGGCAAAGTTCAAGTTCATTGTAAAATACGTTTTATACAGATACGTGCCGAGGGATGGGAAAGACCATCTGCGGTTCGAAAACCGTGTTAGATAGCTGCTAAAAAAACAGCAAATATGAACGTAGCCAAAGTCTCACGAACAAAAGCTAAACGAAGGGAAAGGAAGGTTTATCTACCGACGTGACACCATATCCTATGGAATTTTGGTCTTACGTTAAATCAGGAAATGGATCGAAGTCATTTGCCTCCACACACACTACCATAGTGGCATTGAAACAGAAGCTAACGCAGGAAAGGCCGAAATACTAAACGCCTTTTTCCAAAACCGTTTCTCAGAGGAAGATCCCACTATAGTTCCTCCTTTAAATCACCGCACTAGCGACAAAATGACAGTGCCGAAAGAAGTGACCAAAGGATAGAAAAGCAACTGAAACTGCTCAATACGGGAAAGGCCACTGTGCCCGACATGATAATTATTCAAACCGAGTATGGGAAATAACTTGTCCCTCTTCTAGCAGCAGCATACCGTACGTCTCTAGAGGACTGAACCGTTCCTGATTATTGGCAAAAAAGTGCAGGTCATTCCCGTTTTCAAGAAGTGTTTTTCGAGCACACGCACAAAGTTATGGACCCATATCTCTGGTGGCTACCTGTTGTAGAATTCCGGAATTTGTTTTACACTCTCGTATTATGACGTTTATGGAGACCGAAAAATCTCCTCTGCAAAGATCAACATGGGTTCCGTAAAAAAAAACTATCATGTGAAGCCCATCTCTCTGTTCGTCCATGAGACTCAAAAAGCAGTGATTACAGGCGCCCAGGTCGATGCCATGTTCGGGAACTTCCGAAAGGCGTTCGATACAATTCTGCACTGCGTTCGAACGAACAAAATTCGAGCGCACGGAATATCAGACCGACTGTGTGGTCGGATAATGGACTGAAGAGTTTCTAGCAAACAGAACACAGCATGTCATTCTGAACAGAGAGAACGATTGTTATATGCAGATGCTAGATCGGATCCTCAGGAAACGTAGTCCATCCACAAAGGATGCTGTTTACAAAACAGTCATTCGACCAGTACTTGAATACTGCTCGTCACTCTGCGATCCGCACGAGACTGGATCCAAAGAACAGAAGCACGTTTCGTTACCAGTTCATTTAGCAAGCGCGAAACTGCCACAGGGATGCTAAGTCAAGTAACTTTCCCACTGTCCACGACTCTCCTGCACACAAAACAATTCTCCAGGCGTACGTTCCCAGAATTTTATTCCTCGCATTTATTCAGTAAACTAGATAAAAAATCAAAAGTGTCATATCTAAATTATAAACTTGAACTTTCAGCACAGGGCAGGAGCATTTAGATCAAGTTCAAAAGAATAGTTGACCATGTACTGGCTAAATATGTAGCCAGTAGAACAGTTCACGGTGTACAGTCACTGCAAAGGAACTTCTAAATAAACAGAGACTACTGCATACAGGCGTAATACAAAGCGTGGGGCTATAGACAGAGAGATGCTGAATGAAACGCATTTGACCGTCAAGATAGCGATGCTTGATACCTCCAATGACTACCGTAGCAGAATATTGTCAAAAGATCTTTCGCAGACCCCAAAGAAATTCTGGTCATATGTAAAGGCTATTAGTGGCACCAACGTTAGTGTCCAGTCCATAAAGAATGAGACAGCAAAGCAAAGACAGGGTTGTAACGCAAAAGCTGAAATGTGTAACTCCGTTTTCAAAAGTTCCTTCACTTAGGGAAACACAGGGGAATTGCCCAAATTTAATTCTCGTACCACTGAACAGATGAGTGAAATCAGTATTAGTGTCAGTAATGTTGAGAAACGGTTGAAATAATTAAAATTGAACAAAGCTCCAAGAGCCGATGGCATTCTTATCAGATTCTATAATGAATTTGCGGCCGAGTAAGCCGCTGTTCTAACTATAATCCATCGTAGATTCCTCAAACAAAAAACCGTACCCAGTTCCTGGAAAAAAGCATGGGTCCGACGCGTGTACAAGAAAGATAGTAGAAGTGATCCACAAAACTACCGTTTAATATCTTTGACATCGAATTATTGTAGAATCTTAGAACATTTTCTGAGCTCAAACATAATGAGGTTTCTGGAACAGAAAGACCTCCTCAGTGCCAACCAGCATGGATTCCGAAAATATCGATCACGTGAAGTCCAATTCACACATTTCTCACATGACATACGAGGGGCGTTTGAAAAGTCTGTGCAAAAATAAAAACTACTTACATGATTGGGGTAAACCATTTTTATTTTTCAACATAGTCTCCTTTTAGACTTATACACTCTGTTCAACGCTGTCTTAATTTGTTGATCCCTTCTGAATAATAGGAATTGTCCAAGTCTGCATAATAGATAATAGTTGCTGCAATCACCTACTCGTTTGAATAAAATATTTGTCCCGCCTGCCATTTCTTCAAATTGGGGAACAAATAGCAGTCCGAGGGAGCCAAGTCTGGAGAATAGGGGGGGATGTGAAACGAGTTGGAATCTTATTTCCATTAATTTTGCGACCACAACTGCTGAGATGTGTGCTGGCGCATTGTCGTGATGGAAAAGGCCTTTTTTGCAGTCCAATCGCCAGTGTTTTTCTTGCAGCTCGTTTTTCAAACGGTCCAATAACAATGAATAATATTCACCTGTAACAGCTTTACCCTTTTCCAGATAGTCGGTAAAGATTATCCCTTGGGAATGCAAAAAGACAGTCGCCATAACCTTTCCGACCGAAGGAATGGTCTTCCCCTTGTTTTGGTGCAGATTCTCCATGCACCCATTGTTTAGATAGTTGTTTGGTCTCAGGAGTATAGTAATGTATCCCTGTTTCATCCACAGTGACGAAATGGCGTTTAAACTCCTGTGGAATCTTCCTGAACAGCTGCAAACGATCCTTACAACACTTCACATGATTTCGTTTTTGGTAAAGCGTGAGCAATTGCAGAACCCATCTTGTGGATAGCTTTCTCATGTCCAAATGTTTATACTGAATATTATGTACCTGTTCATTCGAGATGCCCACAGCACTAGCAATCTCACGCACCTTAAGTCTTCTGTCATCCATCACCATCATGGATTTTATCTACGATTTCTGGAGTCGTAACCTCCAAAGGGCGTCCAGAACATTCAGCATCACTTGTACCCATATGGCCACTCCGAAAATTTTGAAACCACTCACAAGCTGTTCTAATCGAAGTTGCAGGGTCACCGTAATGTTTATCTAGCTTCTCTTTAGTCTCCTGAGGCGTTTTTCCTTTCGTAAAGTAATGTTTAATTACCAGACGAAATTCTTTTTCGTCCATTTTTTAACAATCACTCGATCGAACTGATATGTGTTATGTAGCAACATGTCCTATCGACGATGGAAGATCGGAAAATTTCGGGAGATTCACATAGAATTTCAGGAGGACGGGAAATTCAAGACACACAAAATTTCGTATTTTCTGGAGTAATTAAATTCTGGAGGACCTTCTGAAATTTCGGAGGACCTGGAAACTCCACTCCCCCGCCAGGGGCACAGGCACATAAGGGGCACAAAAACTGACCAGAAAAAAAGAAGGCTAAGAATTAACCAGGAGAGACATGTGAGTTTTCCTACCTCAGTGTTCCTATCTTCTGCTTACGAGGAGAAGCCTTTCCTTTGGCCTGCGACTGTAAACTCACAGTGTCATTTCTACAGTACGATTCCATCCAGTTAGCATTACAGAGAAACGACTACTGCTGAAGAAACATCTATCACCAACATGATTTGTGTGGCAACAGTGCGCTTAGTTCACACAGCTGCCGCCTACACAGTTCACTGACGTTCAACAATGGAGTTCTTTTTACAATTTTGCTACGGTGTTGTAGGATCACAAAGGATGGCGTGCCAGTGCTGAAGCAAATAGGTGTGTTATTTTACTGAAAGCTTCCAATTTTTGCCAATTACTGTAGACTCGAATGAAAAGCGATCGTGGAGGAAGCAAACAGAATTTGGTATTTCAGTTGCCCCCTCCAGCATGGATTTGCCATCTGTCCCAATGTATCGGGATCACACCGTTCTGGACCTTCTTGTTGCGACATCCCAAGACCAAATTTTGTTCCGATTCAGCTGCATACTGTTACGGGTGTGGCTCAAGTACTAAAATAGCGACATGTCCTAGCGTAATGTGAAAATGCAGCCTTAGTTAGTTTTATTTATGTCAACAGGTTTATGGAGAAGAATAATGTCTCGATAATTGAAGAAAGAAATATATTAACCGACACTCAAAGAAGTCTCAAATAAATTAAGACGGGCAATTTTTGTTAGCATGCAAACCAAGATAAATCTGAACAAATTAAGGAATGAGAACTCTAACCAAGAAATAATTAATTTGATTTCAAAATTTGAGGCAGAAGCAATGGTTTTCTATGCCGATTCAGTTAATTCAAATGTGGCACCCTCGTAGCATAAACTCGGCTCTTGAGGAAACCCCACACCAAAAAGTACAGGGGCGTGAGGTCGGTGGACCGAGCAGTCCACATGCGATCTGCAGCTCTTCGTATCCACCTGTTAGGAAAGGTCTCGTTCAGGTAGTGGACAGTGCTTGCATAGTGGGGTGGTACCCCATCTTGTTGATTCATGACAGAGCAAGAATACCATCCGGTTGCAACAGTGGCTCCAAGAACAACTGCAGAATGCCCAGGTAGATTGCTCCAGTAATTGTCTCTTTGGCCCATAGATCCTATCTTTCATGAGACCAAGCCACACATTGCCTTTGGGAGAGTCCCTTTGCCTTTCGATGCATTCATGGAGCTGCTCCTCTGCCCATATCTAGCAACTGTGTTTGTTGACGACACTGCAAGCAATGGAACAAAGGAGTGTTCAGTGCACTAAGTTAGTGCGGGTTGCCTGCATCAGGGGCAGGTATGCACTCAGGGGCAAACCTATTGTTTTCCTTTGATTGACAGGTACTTAACCTATTGTTCTGCTAAAAGGATCCTTCTTTTTGATTGACAGGCACTTAACATATTGTTCCCCCACATCCTCCCACTCCTCTCCCCTCTCATGAAACCTCCAACCCACCCCTCCCCCTCGCTGCTACAGGTACACTTTCAGGTCTGAGTTATTGGAATAGCTCCTGTCACTTTTATCAGTTTGATTGACTACTTAATTAAATTTATCAATTAATTAACCTATCCCCCTCCTGTATACCACCCTCCCCTCTCACCCTCACCACCAGAAACTGGCGGAAAAAAGAATGAGTTGGTCGGTCATTTGGAGGGAAATCAATTACTGTGCATGGAATATTGTTTAAACAATTTAGACAATGTGTGTAATATTGTTTATTTTAACAGTTTAGGGGATTCTAGGCAGTGTATGGATATGTATAAATTGGTAGCTCTTTGGTGGAGAGGAAGTATCTCATAACAGGAAATTCAAGGACACATTGTTTATTTATAAAATATTCAATTTGTGGGGGTTGGATTTCTCTTGTCATCATTCTCTGCTGTTTGGAAACATGTAGGTCTCGTAAGAAGTAATTACATGGAGCAAACATGTTGCATAACCTCTTGTTCACCACTGTACTCTGGGTGTCTTAACCCAATGTTCAGCCCTTTGTCAGCACCTAACCAATTGTTCTGTTATGTGGTTTTCCATGCCACCCCCATTTCCTTAAACTATTGTACCTCCTTTGATACCAAATTAAGTAATTAGTTATGCCTTCCTACCATTTTATGGTACACTTTTCGAATTTCACATGCTTCTAAACGCCATTTCTGGCGCATTCTTCTTCATTACCCACCCTCTTAAACTATTGCACTGCATTTTACATAAAAATTATGCAAATTAACCTACTGCTCTGCACCTAACCTGCTGCTGCTCCATGTCACCCACTCACACACAATGTCCCCTTAACTACTGTACTGCTAACACCACATAGATATAAAAAATTTATGCAAATTAGTTGAATTGATATTCTTCACATGTATGGGGTAGTTTTTTTTTAATTTGCAGCATCCTATTGGTCGGTGAAATCGATGGAACATAGATTAAACAAAAGATTGCTAGTAAAAAACACATCCCGCCACTCGACGGCCAATGCTGACGATTCCAAACACTTAACCAGGAATCACAATGCATCGGCTGTCCCCACGAAGTGACGACGCAATCGTCAGCTGCCAAGTGATGCGTAGGTATTAGTTCGGATTCTGCAAGGATGAAGCGGCAGCATGTCTTTCATACTTGACACCTGTCAAAATATGTGTTCACCTAGGTACTGTTGCTGGCATGACGACGCATAGCTGTGGTGTGGGTCCAGCGCCAAGAGAGATGTTCCAATGCTTCCCAGAATAGCACAGGGTGCTTTGTTCCTAGCGATCCTAATGGAACAGCCCATTCATCACTGAATTTATCCGTCAAACTGCCACTGCTGCCAGAGTGGGAGCACTGTCTGCCATTGTTTCTGCAGACGAGACTTTCAGTGGCAAAATTATTTTGTACAGATTGCTACATTGCACTGACAGTTAAACCCCACAAAAGTTGTCCACAGATCATCAAATACATACAAGACTCACATGAATATTGGGAGCCAAGAACATATTTACCAGTGGAACTACAATTAAATATTACAATTGCTGCTGCAGTCTGACACCGATCGATGTACAGGTAATGTGTCCTCTTGACGGCTGTGCACCTAGAACGAATCTCAGTATTTATAGTTAAGTACCTGTCAATCAAAGGTGAACAATAGGTTTGCCCCTGGGTGTATACCTGCCCCTGATGTAGGCAACCCACACAAACAAAATGCACTGAGGTTGCCCTTGTTCCACTACTGCCAGAGACATGAAATGTCGTCTCGTCGCTGGACATAACATGATTCATCAGGTCCTCCTTGGCTACAGCCTCCAACAGATCATGGCACATGGCTGCTTGTGCCACATGGTCTTCATCCTCTAGCTGGTGAAGCACCTGGGTACGATATGCCTTCTTTTTAAGGGTGTAATAAGCACTTTCCACACTGTGGATTTTGACATGGATAGTTCACGACTCAGCTGGTGGGTAGTTGCCGTTGGACTTCTTTTGATAGCTTCCCTCACTCACTGTACAGATTGTGGGCTAACCAGTGGTCACTCAATGCGTCTCTCATCAGTTACAGATTCTGTACACTGGAATTTGTTGACGAGCTTCCGAATGGCAAGTCTTGTAGGGGCATCCTTCTAATACTTTCTCTCAAACAGTCTCTGGACCTCAGCATAGGTTTCACCACATAAATGATGTTCCAGAATTGTGATTCTTTCAGCAGTAGTTAACATTGTTATGTCTCTTCATGGTACCTGTAACAGAAATAATCTACATGTACGTTTTCCGCAAACTGGATAATTACTTTATGGGCATCCTGTATGTGAAGAGACCCACTGTGTTAGCTGACAGCACTTATGCGCTGCTTCCTGGACTTGGGTATGCGTGCCGGCACCGGATTGAATCTGTCCTATGGATTAACGACGAGGGCAGGTGTGCCGGCCAGCCTGGTTGTGGTGTTTAGGTGGTTTTCCATGTCCCACTAGGTGAATATCAGGCTTGTTGCCATGTCTCACCGCAGTTACATGACTCACAGACATCGGAATATGTTCGCACTGTTCCATGGATTACACTAGATGCAGACAGCTGGGGTACACTTCTTCCACCCCAGGGGGTACGGGATGATGGAAGGAAGGGCATTCGGCCTGCCCTTAACATTAACGTTGCCAAATTCGTCTCTAACCATGCCGACCCTGTGCAACCATGGGATAAAGGCATAAACCATAGAATAGAATGTATCTGAAGAGGTTTTTAGAAACTAAGTGTGATTCTAAAGAATGGAAGTCTAAACTCTGTGGAAGAAAGTTGGATTTACTCTCTTAAGGAAACTGGAAAACCTGATTGCAAACGCCAACTGTTAAAATTATGTGAGTGTTTTCTATTCCCACACACAATGCCACTGTGTAAAGAGTATTTTCGCTGATGTCAGCCCAGTGTACTGATAAAAAATACTGCTGCCATGGACTGTGGAATCAATCTTGCAGTGCCAGTTTAACTACAAGCTAACTTGCATGGAGTTTTTCAAATATGCAAAAGGAAAAAAAAAAAGCTTGCTGAAAAAGGTGAAATCTTCCAAAAAGTGTGGTGTAACAGCTACTTCTGTCACAACATGTTCCAAGTAATTGTGTTCTAAATAAAAAGTAATTATCTTAAATAATTTTTTTTCATTTCTACACCTCCATCTTGGAGTGTTCTGATGAGGTCACAGCTAGATATGGCAACTCTACTCCAGCCAGAACCTTTGCTGCTCTTCAGTTGATATGGACTACTGTCTAAATAAAAAATAATTCAGCAATAAGCCTTCTAGACTGATTAAAATTATTATAGGAGTTGTTAGTCGTGGTACCTATGACAGCTGTACTTGTTCATCTACACTGAACCCTTGTATAAACAAAAATACATCCTTCCATTGTTCATCGATTGCAATGGTCAAGCATCTGATGTAGCCAGACCACTGAAAGCTGGCCTTACTTACGTATCAGCTGTTTGTTATTATTCTAGTGCAAACTCTCTTGACTCATGCCAAAGCACAAAAAATCTTCAAATTTGTTGCTAATCACTTTGTTAAATGCTTAACCCATATAACTCTTGTATGAAATCTCACTCAACTGTCCACTTCACTGTGCCTCATTTTTATGAAGCTCCCTTCAAGATTAAAATTTGTTGTACATGCGTAGAATTTTTGGGGGAGGGAGGCTGCACATTTAAGTCAGTTCTACCAGGGGTGCAGGACATCTACAGTACAGTTTTGCATAAAAAAATTCAACTTTTACCAAAAAAGCACTGCTAGAGTCATATATTTTGATAGAGGGAAGATTTCATTTTAACCAGGTAAGGATACATCGGAGGGGGTAAGGGGTTATGAATGCCAGCCAGATTTTTCATAGAAGCTTTTACAAGGTATATTAGAAAGGACAGATGTTTTTGTTTTTTTGGAAAGAATTTTATTTATTTGTCTACATGAATATTATCCCATTCAAAATGATCCCCATTAGATATTAGCTATACCATACACTTGTGCCAGCCCTTTTTCCAATCCCTAGAACACTTCTGGAACATGATCCTTAGGATAGCTGCTGGCTCTCTGAGCTACGCAACGAAGTGTGAGGTGGGGCATTATTGTGATGCAAAAGTCATTAACATGGCACAAATCAAAGTTTTTTTTTCAGGTTGCTTTACCCAAATGGTGTCAAAGTTGGAAGTATTGGTTATTCAGTCTTGTTGCAAGAACTCATGGTGCACTGTGCCATTAAAAGAGAACACAGTGATCATAACATTAACATTTAACTACATTTGTCAAGCCTTTTTCAGTCTTGATAATCTACAATGTTTGAAATTAAACTACAAGTATTTATACAATGGCTTTGCAATATCAGTGCACCTGTAGAAATGTTATCAGTAATATGGCACAGTTGGTTGCCACAACTTTTTTTTGTAAATTGTGAGAAGGGGAGTAGATAAGCTATATGAAACAATAAGGGACTTCAGCATAGCTGTGGAGTGGGTATTCCAAGCAATGGTCTGAAATCATTATTCAACCCTCTGATATTAGTTACCTTTCCTTGCCCCCCTCCTCCCATATTACTTACCTTTCATTGGACTTTCATGTCATAAACATAGTAATCTTTCTCTGTAGATGAATGTTAGCATTCACACATTTCACCCAATGGACCTAGGTTTGGTTACTGGTAACAGTACCAATTTAAACTATCGGGGCTGTCACTGAACTGACATCAGATAAAAATATGAACATTGCGCTGTGAGCCACATGAGATTTAGTTTTTACTTATCTGCAAACATCACAATAAAATGTGTTATTATACACGCAGAGTCTGCAAACAAGACATTTTCAAGGAAACTGCAATAATGTGTTTATGAAACACTACTGGCTTCAGAATGAAATATTGCTCTAGTTAGTAAAAATGTGTTTGAAAAATAAATTTTTGATTAAGTCCCCATTTAATTGGATCAAATTTCAAACACTGGCTATCTTGCACAAAGATAGGAATGTGGTACACATATGATGGGACAGAGACACATTTTGCTGCTGGTATATGACAACTTCTAATGTCACAATATGGTCCAAGAAACATAGGTCCAGCACACTCTGTAACTTCGCCACCAATGTCACCTGACCTCAATCCTCCGAACTTTTGTCTGGGGACATCTCTAAAGTGAAATGCACAGCACTATCATTGATGTGCCTGAAGAATTGGAACAGCTGATTGTATAGTATTGTCAAGATTTATGAAGTGATCCGGGGTGTCTGATAGAATGCATCAGTCACTGCAGAGATGTGGTAGTAAAGGGTTTGAATGTGAGAATGATACGTAGAACATTTCCTTTAACAAGTATGAATGTACAGTAAATCGTAACACATAATGTGCTTGAATAGTATTATAATTCTTGTAAAAGTAAGCCATTTGTAAAATTTGAGCCTAATTAATGAGAACTTGATCAAAAAGTTTACATTTCAAATGCATTTATACCAGCTAGGACAATATTTGATACTGAAGTCAGTGGCAGCTTGTAACCGCATATTTGCAATTCTCTTGTATATGGCTTGTTTGCAGACCCATATTCAGTGGAATATTTTTGATTGTATTTCATATTTTCGTCTGTGTCAGTTTTTGCTACTAATCATGGATACTGTAAACAAATTTGAAAAAATGGACAACCTGGTAGAGGGAGGAAATGAATTGATTTGACCTCAGTAGAAGCAGTGGCCACAGCAATGCAGGAGGAGACAAGTGGTGGTGTGCAAACATGTAGTGCATGGAGAATTGCCCGAACGTTGGATATACCCATGAGCAGAGTACATAAAATCCTATGAAACATCCTTCTTTGCTATCCATTCAAACTTACACATGTGCCTGAGCTGCTTCCTGTTGACTTGCCAGCAAGAAAGACCTTTGCATTAGGATTTCTTGCTCGCATGTAAGTGGACAATGATTGGCCATGGAAGATTCTTCTGTACAGACGAAGTCCACTTCCATCTAACAGGATATGTCAATTCACAGAATTGTCGAGTATGGGAAATGGAAAATCCACACGCAAATCAACTAGTACCACTTCATCCTGAAAAGGTCACTGTGTGGTGTGGGTTTACAGCATCATTTATCACAGGGCCATATTTTTTCGAAGAGACAGGTGCTTCTGGTCCTCTTACCCGTACCGTCACTGGCAAGCGCATAAGTCTTTCACCCAATCATGCCACTCCAGCTCTCCAACAGCATGAATGTGTGGATGGGATCATTTTTATGCAAGATGGTGTACCTCTGCACATTGTAAATCCAGTCAAGCAGTTGCTGAAGAGCCATTTCAGAAGTGCCAGAATTACTATCTGCCATTTCCCTACAGCCTGGCCGTCCCGATCACGTAATCTTAATCCATGTGAATTCTGGCTGTGGAGCTATCTGAAAGACATTGAGTTCAGTGTTCTGAATGCAAACTTAGCTGCATTGAAGGCACGTATTGCACAACGCATTCTGAATGTGACCTTGGAAACACTTCAATCAGTTGTGGAGTATGTTGTTTCTCGATTTTAACATGTTGCAGAAATCGGTGGACAGCATATTGAACACATTTTGCGCCAATCACATGGAAATCAATAGTCCAATTTGACTTTGATTGATGCTTTCTTTCGAATTTTTGGCCTCAGGACAATTATAAACTGATGTGATTGATGCTTATTATGCAGTTTTTGGCCTCAGGACAATTAAAAACCAATTTTAGCCATCCGTGCCATGGTAGATGGGCTTTCATAACTAACAGTATCAGACCTGCACACCCACGCACACTGAGTAATATAGTTTGTTTAATGTCAAACATATGTCTTAGACATTGTTGTATGAGTCATTTGTCATTTGTAGTCAACCACTATTAAATTATGATGCTTACAGTGCCTTCTATTGCTACATTTTGTAACTATTTATTTTTCTGCTTCCATATGTTTTTCCACTTCTCCAATAATATTCTGTCGCAAACTGATGCCATTCTGTCCAGTGGCGTTATTTCTACAGTGGTTTGAAAGTTTACTTTAATCATAATCACCCCATATTTCAAAATTCTTCCCTCATCTCACAACTATTGAATTTATGTGTAGTAAATCTAATAGTATATTTAACAAGAAGTTCTGTCTGCTGTATGACACTTGTCGTACATGGTGATAGTGTTGTTTGCAATTTTGCAGTACAACCATAAAAGACAGAAATGTGGGGTTAGGGATGGCTCTAAGGACAGCCAACTTTGCTCATGTTTCTCTGGTACCTGTTGGGACTATCAACAGATGGGGTTTTACTAGGCATGACCTAGACCTAAACAGGACTGGGGAGGGAGTATTGGTACAGCTGAATCACGAAAGTATAGGGGGCTGATCTTGGGCCACACATGGTCAAATACCTGTTGTCATAGGTAGGTCTTTTTTTAGGATAAATACAGACAACAGGTTTCCCTGCCTAAAGAGTATTTCCAGCACTTTAAAATATACTGGAACAATCACTCACAAGACAAATTTTAACACATCAAACATCACATATACCAGATGTCACAAAGAAAAACAAACAAATTGGAAAGAGTAACTTGGGCATTTCACAGACTTAACAATCGTCCATCAAAACATGCAATCAATAAAATATAAAATACAACTATTAAAAGTTGAGCTCCAATCTTTGAACTGCACAGTAGTTTGTATTATTGAGCACTGGTGTAGAGACACAGAAATACAACAAGTAGTATTATCACTGTATGAAAAGGCAAACTCTTACTGCAGAACTACTTCAAGGGGTGATCATGCATTTCTATCAGAAAAAGAACACAGTTCAAATCAAGACATGGCCTTAGTACTGTAAGTGGAGAGAAACACAGCTATTGAATTAACAGGGCTTGATATCACCAAGAAATTAATCATTCTGTGTATGCATAGATCTCCCAGTGGTAGTGTGGACACTTTTTTCTATAAGTTAAGAGAAGTTCTAGATAAAGTCTCAAGTACAAAGGTCAACATAATTCTGTGTGGGGACATTAACATCAACACTAACATCATAAATGAATTCAGCAGCACCTTCATAAACATCCTTCAAAGTTTTGGCATGTCCCTATTGGTCAATAGTGCAACGAGGGTTACCACAATGACAATGTGGCCACAAATATGGACAGGGAAGAATGTGATGTAGCTGTAAAAGATCTCAGACTATCAGACCATCTCTGTCAAATAACAACAGTAAAGTCAGGCATCGAATCATTCCCTAAACTACGAGCCTATAAACGACATCTATCAGAAATCAAAATAAAAGATTTTTCAAAAGAACTAGAAAAACAAAGCTGGGATGAAATGTATAAGGAAACCAATGTGCATATGAAATTCTCTAAATTCTCCACATTGTTTAAATTGAACTTTGAAAAGGCATTTCCAAAAGTATGCATGACAGGTATCAACATCTCACAAAAACAGATGAATAACAGCAGGTATTAAGAAGTCCTCCCAAACACTTAAACACCTCAGTTCCATGAAAAAGATTTGCAATGATCCAGAATTCTTAAATTTCTATCATAGATACAAAAAGATCTATAGGAAGGTGCTGACTGCTGCAAAAAAGTCATTTAATGACAAAATAATATATAATGCGGAGGATAAATCAAAGCAGTCTGGGATGTTATAAAAAGGAAATGGGGAGAGGCAAACAAACACACAATAACATACTGCTGAGGGAGGGGGATAAAGTAATAAATGATCCACAGCACTTAGCAAACTATGTAAACGAGCATATTTCAAGTATTGCAGAGAAGTTACAGCAAAAATTCCCACAAAGAAATATGACACCTGTAACTAATGTTGTACTAAATACTATGATGTTACTTACAACCACAGAGAATGAAATAAGTAAAAAATTCAAAAACTAAAAAGTAAAAAGTCTGTATGCTTAGATGAAGTACCAATGTGTGTACTGAAACAATGCATAGGGATTATACAAGGCCCCTTAACAAATATAATAAATGAATCCTTCACATCAGGGACATTTCCAGAGCAGTTAAAATAGGCAAGAGTTGTACCTTTGCTTAAGAAAGGTAATGCAGAAGACATATAAAATTACCAGCCCAGCATCCTCAAAAATAATAGAAGCAATTATGAAAGACAGATTAATTAATTAGCTGAATAAATACAATTGTTTAAGCGAATCACAGTTTGGTTTCCGAAGTGGCAAGAATACAGAGTCAGCCACAGTAGGATTCACAAAAGTTGTATTTGATGCTCTAGATAAGGATGAGTGTGTCACAGGTATATTTTTGGATCTTTCAAAGGCATTTGATACAGTCGACCACAAGATTCTATTCGAAAAATTAGAAGCATTAGGAATAAGAGGGGTAGCTAACGACTGATTTCGATCATACCTAACAGATAGGATACAAAGAGTAGAGATAAGACATACTTCAAATAGAGCTAAACATTTAGTAAAACACTTATCAGAACCAAAATACATTAATATAGGGGTTCCTGATATACATCAATGACGTTTCCAGTAGTGTTACTCATGGTGAAAAAATTCTCTTCACTGATGACAGCAATATTATAGTCACCGAGAAAAAAAGAGAACTCCTTGCTGAGAAAGCAAATGAAACTCTCCAGGAAGTTTATGATTGGTCAATAAGTAATAAAGTGACATTGAACTTATAGAAAACTAATGCCATGAATTTCAGTTTGAAGAGGAAAAATTACAATGTTAAATTAAATATAGATGGCACCTCTATAAACTGTGTAACAAATGCAAAATTTCCAGGAATGAATATTGATTCTCAGTTGAAGTGGTGTGAACACACAAAGATATTTGCAGCAAACAGAATGTCACCAGCATGTTATGTCCTTAGAATCCTATCATTAGTGTGTAACAGGCAGCGTCTTTTAGTTACATATGTACTCTCAATTATTAGCTATGGAATTCTTTTTTGGGGAACAAATGCACAAAACATGAACACAATTTTCAAACTCCAGAGAGGAGCCATAAGAATAATAGCCAAAAATACTAGTAAAGCTCATTGTAAAGATATGTTCAGAAATCTGGGGATTTTAACTGCTCCATGTGAATACATTTACCAGTCAGTTGTACACATCAGAAATAACATTGGTAATTACTGCACAAACAGCTCTGTCCATCACCATGCAACGTGAGCTAGATTCAACTTACATTTACCAAGAAAAAAATAAACATAAAACTCAAAACGGCATTTTCTACCAAGGAATAAAACTGCACAATAAATTGCCAAAAGAGATTAAAGAAATTGCCAAAATACACTTATTTAAAGAGGCAGCTAAAAAGTAGCTGTTATGCAATACATTTTATACATTGAAGGATTACTTATTTAAAACAGAGTAGGGGTTTGATAAAGAATGTTATACAATTAAATAGTAATAATAATGATTATAAAATATCCAACATTCCACATAACACCGTCACTTTATGTTTTTTTTTCCTTTCTAGAAATACTTACCCCCAAGCTATGCATAGCACAATACTAACACCTCTTCCTCTTTCTGAGCTTAACATCTCACTCATTATGGAGGGATGCTGACTCAGTTTTTCAGGATAGCGAATGGGAAGTTGCAGTACAGAAAATGGCCCAGACATCACCAGTGTGTGTGTGTGTGTGTGTGTGTGTGTGTGTGTGTGTGTGTGTGCGTGTGTGTGTCTAGGTAGTGAATGAAGTGTTATGAAACAATGTGTGTATAGCTTGTGCAGTGACTGATAGTGAGATATGACTGAACAATGTGGCATTACATTATTTAATAAGTTATTTGTAAAAAAAGTATTGTATACCAGGAGTAAATCTAATGATTGTCTCTAACTAGAAGTCTGTAAATATATGTGTATATGAATTAGCTTATTTTAGATTGATCTAAATTTGTAAACACTTTGACATGTCCTATATCCTTGTAAAAAGAGATCTACAGATGAATAAAACTACTACTACTACTACTACTACTACTACTTCTAATACTGACTCCTGAATGATTTGATTGAAACAATAATGTCTCGCTTTCTGTTAAGTCTGGGAATAACCAACATGGAGGTGGTGAGAGGCTATTCCTGTTTTGTTTTTTCATGGTTTGTTTTATTTGTTCGTTTGGATTCATTTCTTTGGTTGTTTGGTTTTGGATATTATGTTTGACACCTTGTTTGTTATTTTATGTTATGTAAGTTGTGATGCATTATCTTTGATAGTCAGTGCAATAATGAGGGGATGCTGTATTATCCATTGCAGATAAGTGCTGCATACACATTGTGCACCATACAGTCTGATTATTGCAATATTATTGCACAATTTACAGCATGTATCACAATTTTTAAAGCAATAATGAACAGGAGGTTCACACTTATCATGTTTTTCTGTGATGTATCTGCTCTTGAACCATGCATACCTAACATGTTCACAACTTTAGAGGATGGAGGTGCAAATTTACATCATGGCCACATGGTAGGAGTACTTCACAGAAATGTTTCAGAAAATTTTTTCACAGTCTGAATGAGTTAACAACAAGTGGCTGGATTATCATACATTATAGGTACTTATTTGCTTATTCCATATATTTGTGTTAGATCACCAGAAGAGGGTATCACAGGAAAGACCAGTCTATCGTATAAATTATTACAAAGGCTGCGGTAACTATGAGCATATAGGAAGCAATAATATGAACCTATTCTGGCCACATGTATATTGCAAACTATATTGCGACTATGGAGGGAGGGCGGGAATGAGAGAATGATGCCCTCAATCCTCAGTCTACTCAAGACCTCCACATATGCATGCACCTTGTGTTTACGCCAATACATGTCATGCAGCAGGGTAGGTATGGACATAAAATTGTTTGGCAGAAACATGATGATGACAAAATGTTGGACAGCTGAATGGTAGGATAGGTATGCATAAATGTATGCATGCACAACAAATGTGTGCCTACAGGTGCATGTACTGTCATTTGGTAATCATCTATCCCATAAACAGGTGGCCACAATTTGCAGACAATGTTGGACTGAAATCGAATAGTGCATACAGAGTGTAACAGATTGAGTTTATATACGTTTATTCCAAATACAGTATGATGAACCCAAACAATATATTACACCTATTCAAAAGCTTCGATCATCTGCAGTATGATACTGACTCTATCATTAAGGTGAAGAAACATTGTTCACAATTCATTTAGCAAATCTGATTAAAGAGTCCATCAACACTTGATGTATTTGTACAGTTATAGTACTTCGACCTATGACGACGAAAGTCTATTTCCTGAGGCTGTTGCAGTGGAAGAGGTTTTGAAGAAGATTATGAGAATGTTGTGGAAGACAGTAAGAAGAATGAAACAGTAATAGATTTTGAATATAAAAAAAGGCAGTCATGTTTTGTTGTGGAAAGAAGAGGACTAAGAGATTAAAAACAGTCCAACATTATTTTAGAAAGGTTAAGGATACAAAATCACTATATAGATGGGAAACACAAGTCACTGAAGGTGAGACACACTGCGAGAAATTATTACAGATTTCCAAATATGTATTGGAACAATTCCAGAAGGTATGCACATAAATCACTACCTATTCATGACTTGGACCTGAAACAATGGAATCTGAGAGTGAGATATGAAATTACTTTGTCATGCCACTTGTTTACAACATCTACAAAATGGGTTCACCATTTTAATTATCCAGAATTATTTACAGTAAGATTACTAAATTTGTTACTCAAAAACAATTACCCAATAAAGAACAATTAGTAGGGTGAGTTAATGCATTTGTGGCAGATGTAAAATTGAATATTGTATTGTATTGTATTTATTGGTCCAGTAAATCTTACATGTACAGTATGGCACATCAGATATTGGACAGTTTAAGTATATCTTACACACTTTAGAAACTAGAAAATTATGTTCACAAAATTTTACAGCACTTCATATACTGGGCAAGTCAATGTGTAAGTTATAATTAAACCACATTAGAAACTTGAAGTTTACAACTGAATACATGTATAAGCCAATATTAATGATTACAGTATTTGCATGATCCACACTTAAGCTCTAAGGATTTTTGAGGAACTCTTCTACACTATGAATTGACATGTACACTAGAGAATTACATTCACAGAATTTTACTTCATATACTGGGCAAGTCGGTATACAACATATACTTGAACCCCATTAGAAACTTGAGAATTACATCTGAATGTATTTATAGGCCAGTATTAATGGTTACAGTATTTGCATAATCATCACTTAGACTCTTGAGGATTTTGGAGGAACTCTTCCATGCTATAAAAGCAACGTGTCAACAGATATTCTTTTAATGCTTCTTTAAAATTTTTTACCTCAGTCTTTACTTTAATTTCTCTTGGCAATTTATTGTAGATAATTTTTCCATGGTGTAATGTTCCTTTTTGGCACAAACTGGTTTTTGTATGGAGTACATGAAAGTCAGTTTTCTGTCTTGTATTATGATGATGAACATTTTCATTTTTGGGGAGGATACTAGGATTTGTTATTGTATATTTCTTTATAAACATTGCACTTTCAAATAGGAAAATACATGGAAGGGGAAGAATCCCCATCCTTTTAAATAATGGTCTACATGGTTTGTTCCTTTTTATTCCAGCCATGATTCCCACTATTCTTTTTTGCATCCTGAAGAGTTTTAGGCAGGATGGCGAGTTATCCCAGAAAGTGATCCCATATTTTAGGACAGAATGTGTATTAGAATAGTAAACTGTCATTAGACAGTCCTTATGACAGCAGTTTTCTAGCACTCTCATTAAATAACACATGGTACTTAGCTTCTTTAATATGTTGTCAATGTGAGTTTCCCATCTAAGATTATCCTGTAGCCAGACCCCCAGAAATTTTGTATTAGGCACACTTGCAATATCTGTGTCTGTCATCTGAGTTCTTATATCCTCTTCAGTGTTTCTCTTGACATTATGAAAATTTAATGCTACTGTTTTACTTTTATTTATTATTAGTTTGTTTTGGTCGAACCAGTTTACAACATTTGTTAATGCCTCAGACAGTCTTGTCTGTAGTATCTCTGCAGTCTTCCCACTGACTAATATGCTTGTGTCATCTGCAAACTGGATAGTGCTATGGTACTGGTTGGTTGATGTTAGGTCATTTATATATATCAAAAATAGGATGGGGCCCAGTACCGAGCCCTGCGGTACTCCATATTTTACTGCTATATGATCAGAATAGTGTCTTGTTGATTTATTTTCTTTGTGAAAATGTATTTCTATTACTTGCTTGCAGTCAGTAAGACATGATCTAAGCCCATTGTTAGGCATACTGCTAATACCAATTCTTTCAAGCTTCTGCAGCAATAGGGTGTGGTCTATGATGTCGAAAGCCTTAGACGGATCAAGGCATACGCCAGTTACTTTTTGTCCACTATCAATTTTTTCGAGTACTTCACCCAGAAATTCATGTTTCTGTTGATCAGCCTTTCCGGAAGCCATGTTGGGTTGTGGATAATATTTGGCACTTTTCTAGAAAATCTAGCAACCTCTTATGAAAAATTTTTTCTAGTATTTTCGAAAATGTAGATAGCAAGGCAATAGGTCTATAATTGGCTATGTCTTCTTTCTTACCCTTTTTGAACAGTGGTTTCAGTTTCACTGTCTTTAAGCAGGAAGGAAAGACTCCATTTGTTAATTAACTGTTGAAAATGTGGGCTCATGGTATTGCAATGAGGTCACCCACATTTTTAATGACATAATCTGGAATCTCATCCACATCTGTTGAACATTTTGTTTTTAACTCTCTAATTGATAGTAGGAAATAGGGAGTTGCAGTTTCTATTTTGATTTGATGGTGTTGTAGCAGGATTTTTATTTGAAGATTTTATGTCAGAAAGTAATTTTTCACTAATATTTGCAAAGTATGTATTAAAAGCATTGGCTACTTCTTCTGGATTTGTAATTTTTTTGCCACCTTGGATTACCTGGAGATTTACATTTTGGGAGGTCTCATCTCCTACTTGTTCTCTGACTATCTTCCACATGGCTTTCATTTTGTTCCTGGCCATTTTTACATGGTGATCATTTGTTGTTTTTTTAGCTTCTTTTATGAATTTGTGAAGCACTCTCTTATAATTCTTGAAATACACCAGAAATTCTTCTGTAACATTTTGTGTTTTTGAGATTTCATAAAGTCTCCTCTTTTCAGCACATGATATTTTAATGCCTTTCGTCAGCCATGTAACATTTCTTTTTCTAGTTTTTAATGTTTGGTTTTTAACTGGAAAAGAAATATTGAAATAATGGGAGAATATTTCCATGAACATGTCAAACGTTTTACATGTGTCCTCATAGTTGTCTATATCATTCCATGTTTCTTTTTTTAGTAAGTGCCTGAAGTGTTCTAGGTTGTGCTTGCTAAAATTTCTACCTTTTCTTGTCATTTGTTGTTCAGTATTTCCTGCAGTCTCTACTGGGAATTCAATAAACTGTGCATAATGATCACTGAAACCTGTATTCATATTTCCAGATTTGTATAAATATTTATCTGTATTTATTAGTATCTGATCTATAGCACTGCTTGACGATTTGGTGACTCTGGTGGGGGATTTGATAGTTGTATGTATATTGTAGGTTTTTAATAAGGCCTCAAGGTTTAATCTGTCTTTTGAGTTCTTGTTGAAATCCATATTAAAGTCACCACATATGATGGTTGTTTTACTAACTATTTTTATACTGTTAAGTGCCTTCTCAAGATTTTCAATGAAAGTAGTTACGTTTCCATCTGGGCTTCTATATATGCAAATAACAATTATATTTAAATTTGTCAGTTGTGTAGCAGAAATTTCCATGTATGGAGGTTTTCCTACAAAAAAAAAAAGATGAAAGGGTAAAGCCCTCTATCCTTGTGTGATGTAACATATTTTCTGATAACCAGTGCTCACTAACACATATAACTGACACTTCTTTTAGTTCAACTGATAACAATATTTCTATCTCACTAATTTTATTTGATAAGGATTGTACATTTTGGTGCAGGAGCATAAATTTAGACGATGGCTTATTTACTAGGTTGTTTTGGCCTACCTTATGTTCGACAGCTGCACATGACATATCATTTTTAACAATTTTACAATTGAATTCATTAAGAGAGGACAATGTTTACAATTTGGAGCAATCTGGATTTGATTTGGAGACAATGCAGGCCAAACCCTATCCTTTAAATGAACACTAAAAATTGAATGCCTCACTCAAATAAATTTGTTAACCCATAACTACACAATACAGCCAATCCTATCTGAAAGTGGTATTTTACAATCTCTTTTGCTCATAGTTCTGTAGGAAACAGTTGGCCAGTCTGGACGCATTGTTCAACAACCTATGTACAAAGCCAATACTATTTTTGCATTTGGTTTAAGATCTGGTAAATTAACATCATATCTCACTATTAAATATTTGCTGATGTTTACCTACCTACTGTTGGTGAACAATCTGTTCTGTGATTGGATTCCTGGACAGGACAAATGGAAAAGAAATTTAACAATGTACAAAAAGGTAATAAGGACATACAATGTATGACAATTCCTGCTCGAACAACTGGTGTAATCCAGCAACTCGATGTTTACACATTCAGACCGTGGAAGAATTTCCTGAACCAGTTCTCTGATGTAATCCTACAATGTGGCTATGATGTAAATTTGCACCTGAGGAATAAAATCCTGAAAATTCAGTCTTTGATTCATAATCAGTTTTCATCCCCTAAATTTGTGAAGATGTTTAGGTATGCATGGTTCATGAGCGTATACATCACAGAAAAAACTGATAAATGTGAAACTCCTGTTAATTATTGCGTTAAAAATTGTGACACACGCTGTAAATTGTGCAATAATCAGATGTGTGTGGTGCATGATGTGTATGTGTATGCAGCATTTCTTTGCAATGGCTAATACAACACCTAAATACTGTAAAATAACAAAGTAGATTTCAAACATAAAATTGAAAACCAAACAACCAAAGAAATAAAACAAAACAAACAACAAACAAACAAACAAATAAAACAAAGTTATTTCAATTAAATCCTTTAAGAGCCCGTCTTTTATGATTGCACTTGCACTGTGAAACTGCAAACAACACAAGCGTCTTACAGTGGACAGAGCATGCGTATAGGGATACTTTCAACTTATATGTGAGTTCTGTGACTTCAGGATGTAACTTAATCATATATGGTTCAATTGCTTGTTAAATATACTCTCAGATTTACTGCACACAAGCTTTTTACTGTTTCAAAAATTTTGATGTGAAGGGACGATTTCAAGATATTCTCCGTTTAAAGATGTGATTGCATAGTTGTAAAGTACAGTAGCAACCATGGAAATAACATTTGAACATTTTTATTATACCTCCTACTGTTTTGACCATACATGCTCAGAAAGATAACAAAGGTATTTTCTTTGGGAGGGTTTCACCACTTCAATGGTCATAGGGGCACATGTAAAAAAATATGTGTCTTATATTTTGACCTAGGCTACATCATATTCGAAGTGTATCGGAACTGGTGAGTGGCACATGGGTAGTGTTACCTGTGAGAGGCAACAAAGACAGTGATACAGGAATAGAACATTACTAGATCTCATTATCAGAAATAGATTTAATACAAGTGATCTGCATCTGTTTGAAGCTCTGAAAGCTGTTGTCATACAATGACCACTTGTAAAGTTTACAGTCATAGAAAAAAAATTCCCCTCACGCCTGCCATGAAATGTGGGTCTCGCCATTGGTGGGTTGGCTTGCACACTTCAGTGATACAGGTAGCCACACCTTAGGTGTAACAACAATTGAGGGAAGTGTCTTGAGAGGTTAAACATACATGTGACTCCTGAAGGGGAACAGCAAACTTTTCAGTAGTTGCAGGTGCAACAGTGTGGATGATTGATTGTAATTAAATGATGATGACACTCTCTTGGATAAAATATTCCATAGGTAAAATAGTCCCCCATTCTGATCTCCAGACATGGACTAATCAGGAAGATTTCATCATCAGGAGAAACAAAATTGGCATTCTCCGTATTGAGCATGGAATGTTAGATCCCTTAATCAAGCAGGTAAATTAGAAAATTTAGAAAGGTAAATGGATATGTGGAAGGTACATAGAGTGGGAATTAGTGAAGTTCGGAGACAGGTGAAAGAGGATTTCTTTTCAGGTGAAAACAAGGTTTTAAATGTAAAGTGGGTTTATAATGGATAAGAAACTAGAAATGCAGGTAAGCTACTATGAACAGCTCATTGAATGAATTATCGTAGCCAAGATAGACACAAAGCCTGCACCTATGCGAGTAATGCAAGTTCATATGCCTACTAGCTCTGCAGATGATGAAGAGATTGAAGAAATGTATGATGAGATAGAAGAAAATATTCAGATAGTTAAGGGGGATGAAAATTTAATTATGATAAGGGAACGGAATTTCATAGTAGCTATAGGAAGAGAAGGAAAACTAGTAGGTGAATACAGACTGGGGAAAAAGAATGAAAGAAAAAGCTGCATGGCAGAATTTTCCACAGAGCATAATTTAATCATCATTAGCACATGGTTTATGAATTATGAAACAAGGTTGTATACGTGGAACAGATGTGGAGGCACCGAAAGCTTCCAGATTGACTATATAATGGTAAGACAGAGATTTTAAATAGTAAGACATTTCCAAGGGCATATGTGGACTCTATCCACTATTTATTAGCTATGAAATGTAGATTAAAACTGAAGAAACTGGAAAAATGTGGGAAATCAAGGAGATGGGACCTAGATAAGTTGAAAGAATAAGTTGTCAAGAGTGTCAGAGGGAGCATTAGGTAATAGTTGACTAGAACAGGAGAGGCAGCAGAAGATCAAATAGGTAAAATGAAAAGGCCTAGTATGAATCCTTTGATAATACAGGAGACATTGAATTTAAACAATAAAAGGAGAAAATATAGAAATAGGCTACAACAAATGAAGCAGGCAAAAAGGAATACAAATGTACACAAAATGAGATTGAGAAGAAGTGCAAAATGGCTAAGCAGGAATGGATGGAGTACAAATGTAAGGATTTAGAAGCATATTTCATTAAAAAACTAAACTTTGTGTTCTGCCTTATGGCAGGTCTTGTCATGGGAGAGCCTCGTCAGAGGGGTCCCCCACATGAGTGTCTTGGGAAGTGATTCCAGTGGTGGTTCCCCATAGCCTTCCACTGATGATAATGATATTTCATTAAGGGAAATATAGAAATTGCCTACAGGAGAATTAAAGAGGCATTTGGAGGAAAGAGATATAGCTGTATGAATATCAAGAACTTAGATGGAAAACCAGTGCTAAGCAAAGAAGGGAAAGCTGAAAGATGGAAAGACTATATAGAGGGGCTATACAAGGGAGATGAACTTGAAGGCAATAGTATAGAAATGGAAGAGGATGTAGATGAAGATGAGATGGGAGATATGATACCGAAAGAAGAATTTGACAGAGCACTGAAAGACCTGAGTTGAAACAAACGGAGATTTTGTTAGAATTGCTGACAGCTTTGGAAGACCCAGCCATGACAAAACTCCTCCATGCGGTGTGCGAGATGTGTGAGACAGTTGCAATATCCTCATACTTCACGCAAAATGTAATAATACCAATTCCAAAGAAAGCAGTTATTGATAGGTGTGAAAATTACCAAACTATCAATTTCATAAGCCATTGTTGCAAAATACTAAAACAAGCACTTTACAGAAGAACGGAAAAACTGGTAGAAGTCGACCTTGGGGAAGATCAGTTTCAAATCCGGAGAAATGTGGGAACACGTAAGGCAATACTGATGCTACAACTTATCTTAGAAGATAGGTTAAGGAAAGGCAAACCTACATTTATAGCATTTTTAAACTTAGAGAAAGCTTTTGACAATGTTTACTGGAATACTCTCTTTGAAACTGAGAAGGCAGCAGGGGTAAAATACGGGGAGCAAAAGACTATTTACAACTTGTACAGAAACCAGAGGGCAGTTACAGGAGTCAAGGAGGATGAAAGGGAAGCAATGGTTGAGAAGGGAGTGAGACATGGTTGTAGCCTATTCCCAATGTTATTCAATCTGTACATTGAGTGAGCAGTAAAGGAAACCGAAGAAAAATTTGGAGCAGGAATTACGGTTCAGGGACAAGAAATAAAAAGTCTGAGGTTTGCTGATGACATTTTAATTCTGCCAGAGACAGCAGAAGCCTAGGAAAAGCAGTTGAATGGAATGGACAATGTCTTGAAAGGAGCATATAAAATGAATATCAAGAAAAACAAAAATTAGGGTAGTTAAATTAAATTAAGTGATGCTGAGGGAATTAGATTAGGAAGCAAGACACTTAAAACAGTAGTTGAGGTTTGTTATTTGGGCAGCAAAATAACTGATGATGGTAAAAGTAGAAAGGATATAAAATGTAGACTGGCAATGGCAAGAAAAACATATCTGAAGAAGAGAAATTTGTTTACATAAGACTTGAGTGTTAGGAAGTCTTTCCGGAAGGTATTTGTCTGGAGTGTAGCAATGTATGGAAGCAAAACATGTACAATGAATAGTTTAGACAGAAAAGAAGAGAAGCTTTTGAGATGAAGTGCTACAGAAGAATGGTGCAGATTAGATGGGTAGATCATGTAGTTTATGACAAGCTACTGAATGGAATTGGGGAGACAAGAAATATGTGGTACAACATGACTAAATGTGGGATTGGTTCATAGGACCCATTCTGAGACATCAAGGGATCACCAGTTTAGTATTGGAGGCAAAGTATGAGGAGTAAAAATTTTTGAGCAAGAGCAAGAGATGAATACAGTAAACAGATTCAGAAGGGTGTAGGTTGCAGTATTTATTCAGAGATGAAGAGGGTTGCACAGGATAGATTAGCATGGAGAACTGCATCAAACCAGTCTTCAGACTGAAGACAACAGAAAAATGCAAAATATCACTTTAATTTGTTGGAAAAAGTACATTATTTACATTTTATTAGTACCTTCTAAGTTGAAGGAGGACTGCTGCTAATGGTAGCATCTTGTTGTCAAACAGTTTTACCAGCTTAACTAAAACTAATAATAAAATACCCCAATACAGGTGAAATAAATATCTAATTCGTGAAAATTTTTTTCATAATTCTTAAATCTGGGACAAATAAGTGTCCTGAATTACCATAAAAAAGTGCTACAGAAGAATGGTGAAGATTAGATGGGTAGATCATGTAATTAATGACAAGCTACTGAATGGAATTAGGGAGACACGAAATTTGCTGTACAACATGACTAAAAGCGGGAGTGGTTGATAGAACCCATTCTGAGACATCAAGGGATCGCCAGTTTAGTATTGGAGGCAAAGTATGAGGGGTAAAAATTTTTGAGCAAGGGCAAGAGATGAATCTCTATGACTGTCATACTTCACACTGAGGGAGGCAGATTGGAATATTTAACAATTAATCATTCTCAAAGTATCAAGATCATATCTGATTCTTTATTCTAAATGCAAACTTTGTCTGATTATTATGTAAAAATATTATACACTCAGCAAACATTTCATTCATATCCAAAAATATATACAAGTCTATTGTTGGTGCCAAGGACTTGATATATAATTCTGTTTTTTGAAACTTTATCAGATGATTCAAAGGATGCTACTGTAATAACCAAATAACCATCTTGCCTCATAGAAAATGGGTTTATTGGGGCCGCATTCTTATGGCCTGAGCATTTCTTTAGCATGGTATAATGATTTTGAGAGGGAATGATGGATTAGGCACAAGTCAAAGTCTGAATTCTCACCTCCTGCACCAAGCGAGGTGGTACAGTGGTTAGCATAATGGACTTGCATTCAAGAGGATGACAGTTCAAACTTGCATCCGGCCATCCTGCTTTAAGTTTTCCATGATTTCCCTAAATTGCTTCAGGCAAATGCTGGGATGCTTCCTTCACCATTCTTCCCTATCCAATGGGACCTATGATCTTGCTGTTTGGTCCCTTCCACTAAATCAACCAACCAGCAAACCATCACCTCCTGCTAATATTTGTAAAGTAATATTTCTGACTTATTGGAAATTCTGGGGATTATTGCTTCTAAAAGATTATATTCTTCGATAAACTTCATGATCTTTTTGAATAGAACTGTTCTCCACTCAGATGGCAGTTTAATTCCATCTATACTATCTTTATATTTTGCTTCTAGTTTCAACATTGCTCTGAAATTCACAAGATGTTTCTGTTGAGTAGAGATATACAAGGAAGTAGTAGAGAAATACGAGGAAGAATGCAAAGAAATATTAAAATAATGCCATTTAGTGAAAAATAATACTTTAATAATAAATACACAATAATTAGGAACAATTATTACATATGCATTATGAACAACAGAGTACAAAATATAAATGGCAAGTCAAGTTGATGGGTAGGCCATAATATCAATTAACAGCTGTTTGAAACTCACAGACAGCTGTTGGATAAGCTCAATATTATCAGAAGCAATTCTTAAGATGTGCAACAATGCTATATTTATCATACACTATAATTTAAAAACCAAGTATTTTACTCTCTTAGTCTCAACAGTCAGTTAGTTAAATGAGCTTCATGTCTGTACCAGTTTCTAAATTGATCATGAGCTGTAGAAGGATTATATCTCAATTAAGGATGATGCTTAATTTTTAGCAGCTTGATTAAAATAGTTGTGTATTCATAAAAAACACTGTACTACTTACATTTTTACAAAGAGGACAGAAAATATTGGAGGCATATTTAGGCAATGTAGCAAGACATTGACTGATGGGGAAAAATGCATAACAGAAAATTTACTTGGCTCAAATAACTGAGTTTTAGTGAAGTAATGCTCCTATAGATACAGTACATTGGATTGTTAACATAACTGTAAAATATTTTGAAACACAAATTTTTCAACAGTAGAATACCAGAACAAGTTCCTTCTCACAACATAAATTCTAAATATAAATCAACAATTTGTACATTTTGTGTAGAACAATTATTTATTAAAAACCAGAGCATAATTAAGGGAAAAGATAACTCTGTCCAACCAGGCCTCAGAAGGACCAGTGGTACTGACCGACCTACATGTCATTCTCAGTCAACAGACGTCACTGCATGCTGATATGGAGGGGCTTGTCATCAGCACACTGCTGTCCCAACTGTTGTCAGTTATCATGACTGGAGCCACCACTTCTCAGTCAAGTAGCTCCTCAATTGACCGCACAAGGGCTGAGTGCAACCCGCTTGCCAACAGCACTCAGCAGACGGGGATGGTCATCCAAGTGCTAGCCGATTCTGAAAGTGCTTAAATTGGATGATCCGACAGGAACCAGTTTTATCAATGTAGCAAGACATTGACTGATGGGGAAAAATGCATAACAGAAAATTTACTTGGCTCAAATAACTGAGTTTTAGTGAAGTAATGCTCCTATAGATACAGTACATTGGATTGTTAGCATAACTGTAAAATATTTTGAAACACAAATTTTTCAACAGTAGAATACCAGAACAAGACCTTTTTGCCAAAAACACATTTAACTTTCCTTCTTATGAAAGTCTACTGCTACCAAAATGAGCAGCCTGACAAGAAAAGAAAAGAAAATGTATGAAAATCACGAATATTACCTGACATTACTGTCTGCCTTGTATGAAAATCTTACTGGAGATATTTAAACATTAAAATTTAATCTTTGGAAAATATCAGTCTGTGTTAATGGGAATCTCAATATAGAAATCTTACATAATTATTTTTAGAGATATTAATACTGCTTCATGAACCATCAATATGTTTTTGAAAAATCATATTGTACATACAGTGATGAGGAGGAACCTTTAATGATGATGCTATTCAGTAAACTACAAAATACTCAATATACAATTCAATAGTAAGGGTGAAATAAATTACTGTGAGCTACATTTACTAAAATAACATATTATTTGAAATATGAACACAACAAAGAACTCATGAAAGTAAATTAGTTGCAAAAGCAGGGGGACAGAAACACAGAAACACAATACAGTGTAAGACTGAAAGGAGAGTACAAATTTGTAGTGACACAACCAACAAAAGAGAGAGAGGAAAACAAATGTGAGAAAAGAATGAATGTGCTACAGTTCAGTTCAGATAGTGTGCAAATAACTGGTGATTTGTATCACTACCTTGTTTTCTGCCATTCTTTAAGCTCTATTTTACCTCCTTCCTTATCTCTTTCCCAATTTTTCCCTCCTCCCTCTCTATTAATCTGGTTCCCTCTCCCTCTTTTCCTCCTCCTCATACTCTCACCACTCACCACCTCATATTTTATTCTGTTTATCTTTACACTAATTTTTTATGATCTGTTTAAGTGAATCAGTGCATCTTTAGGTATTTTAAATTTGAATAATTAGTGTTAAGACTTCATTATTACAATGAAGTCTGAATAACTTTGGATATCAGCTATGACAATAAATGATGCTCTGTCCCAGTGTAGCTCTGGGTGTGAGTTTACCCCTGCTATTTCTCCAACCCTTTCACAACTATTCTTTTCACCTATTTCTTTTGGTGCCCATTGAAGGGTACTCAGGTTCTAAAACCTTCAAATTCATTATCACTGGCTGTCTAACACCACTGTTAGGTGGGCTCACTTATACTAATTTCAGCACTTGGAAATTACATGGTGATTTTATTTTTTGGTTCTAAATAGAGTTTAAATATTAAGGAACTCAGTTGCACATCTTACAAAAATAATTCACTATATACTGAAAGGAAAAGTCCATTATGGAGTCAGCAGGTCTTAATTCTCATTGTATACAAAATTTTAATAACTGGAACATCTTCAACTCTCTCCTTTTCAAGTAAAAATTGTTAAGAAACACTATGATAAAGTTTTCAAATTTTCTAAATTCTGTAGTAAAATATTTTATTTAATTTTCATACTTCATCAGCTTCATTCTATCTTCTTGCTGTAAGGTCACTTGTCAGTATCTTATAATGTCAATTTTTATTTCACATCAACTATATGTGTTGCTATAAATAAAGCTGAGGTGCACTACTGGTTCAGAGTCTCGATACATAAATAATAATAATAATAATAATAATAATAGCTATAAAGTTTCTTGATGAAAGTAGCAAAATATGCAACACATTGACAAAAAACACATACTTCAGTTTTACAGATGAACTAGAGTGACATTAATCAAGCAAATATATACAAAATTTGTTCATAGGTTGAACATAGAAAGAAATGTCTCTCATTGGTACATTTCAGCAGTAACTGACAATAGAGCAGTTGAAAGTTATTTTGTTTGCAAAGTGCACATTATTTTAATCAGCTGACAGCATTATTAAGTATGCTGTAATCACCAAAATTGGTCCAAGTGTGGTCCCAAAATCGAGGATCTGCTCGAGGATCGTATGGAAGGTTTCCCGGAGGCACTGCTGTTGCATTTATAGTTTTTAGAATTGACTCTAGGCGCTGCACAATTTCAGGGTGTCTGAAAAGTAATCAGAGAAAATGAAAAATTATTTCAAAATGCTATGAGCAATCTGAATCTCAGTTTTCAGTTTACCTTCATTAATAAATGTTTAAGTTTCCAGCCACCAAATATGTGGACTATGTGTAATTACACAAGGTGTAATGTCATATCCCTCCTCTGATGACATAAATCATTCCAGTTAGTAATCCAATTTGGACCTTTAAACTTTTTCTCATTAATTATCAGTATCTCATTCCCTAATAAGAGGGCTCACTTGAGACATAATTCCACTGTTGGTGTAACATTCAGATGTCACAAGAACATGAAGACAAGAGAAAGTGGAGGTCAAAATTTATTTGAGTCTATGAACAATAAGAAAATGGAGGGTAGGATCATGCCTGATTCCCTTAATTTGCACTGCTAAAAGTGTTGTAAGCAGTTATTTTATTGTTATTTTAAATGAGGTCATGTTTGTGTTCTGTTTATGTAATTAGTGTTTCATTTTCTTCATTAATTTTAATCATCATGTCATTGCAGTTGTAAATGTTTCTGTTTAACAAGGTATGAGTGACATTAACCCTGCTCCATTATTACTGGCAAAAAAGAACATGGCATATGGATAAAAGTAACAGGGATGTGTTATAGTTGGGAACCTCACATATACTGTATCCTGCATGTTTGGATTTGTTAAAGTAGAATAATTTTTAGAATGAGTTTTGTGAATTACAGGATGAAGTTTTTTATGCTGTTCTAATCATACCATGACAATCAATGTTGGACATTGGATGCCAGTTACACACTTTAGTCTGTTATGTCTCTTCCAGGCAAAAGTAATGCATGAAAGTTTTATTTAATTTTCAAGGCTGGGATGTAAATACATAGTGAGTACAATAGACATAAGTAATCATATTGACTCTGATATGTTCATTATTGTTATCATGCTTCTAGTTTATTTCTCACTACTGCACCAAAATATTGTTTGATTTGATGTATTAAGTATTCATGCAAGTATATGGAGTGCCAAATGAATGTTTTTGTACTTTCCAATTAAAATTATAAACAAAGTATAGGTCAGTCCATTGCAATTTCTGTAACAGAAGATCAAGTTGATTTCATGCTAGTCAAGTTAGTAATGCTTCCACAAGCTGTGAGAGGTGTAATTGAATTGGGGAAAACTCTGCCTATTCCAGTAGATAAATTATCAGATATTGTTAACAATATATTTATCTTTTATTTTATTTTATTATTTAAATGTCAAATTCCATAGGACCAAATTGAGGAGCAAATCTCCAAGGTTATGGAACGTGTCAGTACATGAACTTACAACATAAAAAGTAATAACAGATAAAATTAAATGTTCATGAACCTGAAAGAAAATCAGTCCATAAGTTTAAGCAAATGCTACCAGCAATACAATGAGAATCATCTTAATTTTTCAAGGAACTCCTTGACAGAATAGAAGGAGTGACCTATGAGGAAACTCTTCAGTTTCGATTTGAAGGCGCGTGGATTACTGCTAAGATTTTTTAATTCGAGTGGCAACTTATTGAAAATGGATGCAGCAGTATACTGCACACCTTTTTGCACAAGAGTTAAGGAAGTCCGATCCAAATGGAGGTTTGATTTCTGCTGAGTATTAACAAAGTGAAAGCTGCTTATTGTTGGAAATAAACTAATATTGGTAACAAGAAATGACAATAAGGAATATACATATTGAGAGGCCAATGTCAAAATACCCAGACTTGTGAAAAGAGGTCGACAAGAGGTTTGTGAACTCGCACCACTTATTGCCCGAACCGTCCGTTTCTGAGCCAAAAATATCCTTCTAGAATGGGAAGAGTTACCCCAAAACATAATACCATACGACATAAGTGAATGAAAATAAGCAAGGTAGACTAATTTACATGTCGAAATATCACTCACTTTCGATACCATTTGAATAGTGAAAATGGCAGTATTAAGTCTTTGAACAAGATCCTGAATGTGGGCTTTCCACGACAGCTTACTATCTATCTGAACACCTAGGAATTTTAACTGTTCAGTTTCACTAATCATATGCCCGTTCTGTGAGATTAAAACGTCAGGTTTTGTTGAATTGTGTGTTAGGAACTGTAAAAACTGAGTCTTGCTGTGATTTGACGTTAGTTTATTTTCTACAAGCCATAAACTGAGGTCATGTACTGCTCTACTTGAAACTGAGTCAATGTTGCACACAACATCCTTTACTACCAAGCTAGTATCATCAGCAAACAGAAACATTTTAGAGTTACCCATAATACTAGAGGGCATATCATTTATATAAACAAGGAACAGGAGCGGCCCCAACACTGATCCCTGGGGTACCCCCCACTTGACAGTACCACACTCAGATCCCACATCACAGCTGTTATCAACATTGTGAATAATGACCTTTTGCTGCCTGTTGCTAAAGTAAGAGGTGAACCAATTGTGAGCTACTCCCCTTATTCCGTAATGGTTCAACTTCTGGAGCAATATTGTGTGATCAACACAGTCAAATGCCTTTGTTAACTAAAAAAATACGCCAAGCATTCGAAACTTTTTGTTTAGCCCATCCAGTACCTCACAGAGAAAAGAGAATATAGCATTTTCAGTTGTCAAACAACTTCTAAAGCCGAACTGTACATTTGATAGCAAATCGTGTGATAAAAAATGATCAATTAACCTTACATACACAGCCTTTTCAATAACTTTTGCAAACACTGATGACATAGAAATAGGTCTAAAATTATCTACATTATCCCTTTCTCCCTTTTTATAAAGCGGCTTTACTACTGAGTACTTTAATCGCTCAGGAAACTGACCATTCCTAAAGGAAAAATTACAAATATGGCTAAATACAGGGCTAACATGTGCAGCACAGTACTTTAATATTCTGATAGACACTCCATCATAACCATCAGAGTCCTTAGTGTTCAGTGATTTGATAATTGTCTCAATCTCCTTCTTGTCTGTATCACGGAGGAGTATTTCAGACATCAATCTCGGAAAGACATTTGCTAAGAAATTTATATGATCTCCTGTATATACTAAATTTTTATTTAATTCACCAGCAATGCTCAGAAAATGGTTGTTAAATACTGTACATATATCTGATTTATCAGTAACAGAAATATTATTACTGCAAACTGACTTTATATCGTCAACCTTGTGCTGCTGACCAGACACTTCCTTCACAACTGACCATATGGCTTTAATTTTATCCTGTGAATTAGCTATTCTATTTGCATACCACATACTTTTTGCCTTGCTAATAACATTTTTAAGCACCTCACAATAGTGTTTGTAATGGGCTACTGTAGCTTGATTGTGACTACTTCTAACATTTTGATATAATTCCCGCTTTGTTCTACATGATATCCTTATCCCACTAGTCAGCCAACGGGGATGTCCATTACTGCTAGTACCCCATTTAGAATGTTCTAATGGAAAGCAACTCTCAAAGAGCATGAAAAATGTGTTATGGAAAGCATTGTATTTATCATCTATATTATCGGCACTATAAACATCTTGCCACTCTTGTTCCTTGACAAGTCTTGAAAAACTCTCTATTGCTGTTGGATTAACTTTCCTACATAGTTTGTAATTAAATACGACATTGGTTAGAGTACAAAAACCTGTTAGTGTTAAAATTTGTGCGTCTTGGTCTGAAAGGCCATTCACCCTTTTACTAACAGAATGCCCATCTAGTAATGAAGAATGAACAAAAATATTGTCTATGACTGTGCTACTGTTTCCCTGCACCCTAGTTGGAAAAAGCACAGTTTGCATCAGATCATATGAATTTAGGAGATCTACCAACATCCTTTTACTTGCACAATCATGTATAAAATTAATATTGAAGTCACCACATAGAACTACTTTCTGGTACTTCCTACAAAGTGAATCAAGAACCTTCTCTAGCTTAAGCAAAACCTATAAACAACATCTGCTAACCAAGAAGCAAAGTTAGAAGCATTGTCAGAAATGGTTAGTAAGCTATTTGCTAATGAAGATGCAAAATTAGAGGCAGTGTAAGTGGCAGTTAAGAAAATAACAGTTGACAATGAAGACATGACCAATAGGGTGGCTATTTTAGCCCAAGAGGGATAAAATTATTTAGCCAAAAGGAGGGCAAAATTGGAGGCAGAATCATCTGAAGTGGCCAGTTTATCCAAAAGTGAAAATGAAATACTGATTGAAAGTTTTAAAATACAAGAGAAAGCTATTAATAACCAGCTTGAAAGTGAATTATAGAAAATGATCACAAATTTGTCAATTGATTTATAAGAAATTCGACAATTGGAATAACCAATAAGCCCAAACTCCTCTAGAATGACACGAAACACAAGAGAAGGAACTGACGGCAAATCTTGATTTATCGAGTGATTATCATTATAGTGCAGCTTCTCATGGAGAGCCAGTGTGGGCTACAATTATCATATAGCAGCAAAACTTGGTAGATACGCAAATTTATTAATATGGAACTGATGTTGGCCACCAGGTGCAAATCTGGCACTATACAAAATTCTGTCGATGTATCCAGTGCTCATATTGAACAAATTGTGTTAGTGGTGGTTAATAATAAAGTCAAAATTATGCCTTTCTCACTTGCCTGACTTTTCTGCCCACATTCTGTTCCTAATACATTACATACGGAAACATTTCTGTATGTCTTTCTTGCATTCACAGTACCAGATTTATACCCGGAGGCCAAAATTAGAACTAATTTTTTTCCAACATAAGTTGATTTTGCATTAACGCATTAGAATATCTACCAAGTTTTGCTGCCATAAGATAACTACATACATATGCAAGTTTAGTTTTGAATAGGTTTGCAAGTTAATGTAGCCTGTGAATTACATATATATTTTGTTTGGAATTACGTGCATTCTTATTTGTTATAGTTGATGCATTTTTCAGTTGGTAGGATGTTGAATCAGGTTTTTTGTTCACTAAGACAGACTGGAGATGTCGTAATGATAAACCATAAGTTATGGTTTCCATAAAACAACTTAGTTGAATTTGATGTGGATCTCCTGTTGTGTATATCAAGCTATGTGGACCAGGGTATGTATAGATTCATTTAGAACATTTTGGTTCTAGTACAGTTTTGTTTTTACATTTTGAATGAATGTGATTGTGGTCTGATAGCCTGACAAAATGCAAACTTATTTCTGAGTTAGCAATAGGCATCCTATAAAAATGCAAAGTTATTTCTGAGTTAGCATTAATCATATAGTAAATTTTGTTGCTACTCAGTAGGAAGGGAATGATATAATCATATATCTCATTGCATTGATGTGCAGTACTTAACTGCATGGGATTACCACTACACTGACTTGCTGTAAGTGTTGGACAGTGTGTTGGATATTGCACTACAGTGGTGCCAGTTATGCTATATGTGACCATATGGTGCAGAGCTCACACACATTTCACACAATGCATTAAATCTGCTGGTGAATTTTAAGCAGTAACAATGATGACATGGTAGACAGTTATTGTTGGCATGGGGAAATGCTGTTTGCGGTGACCAATAGTGATACTGAAGTGAACTGCTAATTCTTTTACAATGGAAGACAGTTGATGTAAAAAATTTAAAAAAAAAGTAAAATAAAGAGTGAGAATGGCATGTGAACACAAGGTAAGCAGATACATTGCTTGGGAGAAATGATTGACTGCTTTCTGACAGATAGCACCCCGATCTGCATTTCATTGCAAGATGTTTCAGGTGTGAATTTTCATATATGCAGGAAGAGCTTAAGTCGTGATAAGATGAATCGTTAACAATTGCATCTGGATAATTTAAACACTAGATATGATTATAGATTTTTGTTTCACTATTTATTTTGTCTTAATCCCTATGATCCAAATTTCTACATAATGTAATGTCAGGAGAGGCTCTATATGTATATTAACATCTTAATGAATACTAATGCACCTGCAGAAACATATGGTTGATTTGTTATTGCATATTCATAAACTTTGTGTTCTGATGTTACACATGACTGACTAAAGAGATGTATGCCTTGAAATAGCATTCTGAACTCCAAAAAGACCATAGACAAAATCCTGTACGAAAAGTATTATATCCTGATTTTCTGGCTCCTGATGATTGATGCCACCCTCATTTCTGGTTTTCAGAAATGTTTTCCCAGCAACTAGCAGTCACAATGGCAGGGTGAAGAAATATTAGTCCATCCTCAAAAAATACAACACCACAGCAGAAGCTCATTCCAATCACCAGAGCTCCTAAAGAACTAATATGAGCACACAGTAATTTGCTCAGAGAAGGATATTAAAAGCTGTATAATAACAGAATTTATCTATACCTTACTACTTTATCCTTTCATATATAAACATGGCACACATCTTTTCATCTTGTGTTGTATGATTTTCAAACAAATCTTCTCCTCTTTTTTTCCATTATTGTTAAGTTTATGTGCATATGTACACAAGGATATGTAATTGTACATTAATTGCCATACAGTTAAATAGAAATATACAACAGATTTACATTCAAAATCCTGTTAATGGCTACTCAGTCTGGAGAAAAACTGCTTTGTAACATTGGCGATCTACATCTACATCTACATCTACATCTACATCTACATTGATACTCCGCAAGCCACCCAACGGTGTGTGGCGGAGGGCACTTTACGTGCCACTGTCATTACCTCCCTTTCCTGTTCCAGTCGCGTATGGTTCGCGGGAAGAACGACTGTCTGAAAGCCTCCGTGCACGCTCTAATCTCTCTAATTTTACATTCGTGATCTCCTCGGGAGGTATAAGTAGGGGGAAGCAATATATTCGATACCTCATCCAGAAACGCACCCTCTCGAAACCTGGCGAGCAAGTTACACCGCGATGCAGAGCGCCTCTCTTGCAGAGTCTGCCACTTGAGTTTATTAAACATCTCCGTAACGCTATCACGGTTACCAAATAACCCGGTAACGAAACGCGCCGCTCTTCTTTGGATCTTCTCAATCTCTTCCGTCAACCCGACCTGGTACGGATCCCACACTGATGAGCAATACTCAAGTATAGGTCGAACGAGTGTCCTGTAAACCACCTCCTTTGTTGATGGACTACATTTTCTAAGCACTCTCCCAATGAATCTCAACCTGGTACCCGCCTTACCAACAATTAATTTTATATGATCATTCCACTTCAAATCGTTCCGCACGCATACTCCCAGATATTTTACAGAAGTAACTGCTACCAGTGTTTGTTCCGCTATCATATAATCATACAATAAAGGATCCTTCTTTCTATGTATTCGCAATACATTACATTTGTCTATGTTAAGGGTCAGTTGCCACTCCCTGCACCAAGTGCCTATCCGCTGCAGATCTTCCTGCATTTCGCTACAATTTTCTAATGCTGCAACTTCTCTGTATACTACAGCATCATCCGCGAAAAGCCGCATGGAACTTCTGACACTATCTACTAAGTCATTTATATATATTGTGAAAAGCAATGGTCCCATAACGCTCCCCTGTGGCACGCCAGAGGTTACTTTAACGTCTGTAGACATCTCTCCATTGATAACAACATGCTGTGTTCTGTTTGCTAAAAACTCTTCAATCCAGCCACACAGCTGGTCTGATATTCCGTAGGCTCTTACTTTGTTTATCAGGTGACAGTGCGGAACTGTATCGAACGCCTTCCAGAAGTCAAGAAAAATAGCATCTACCTGGGAGCCTGTATCTAATATTTTCTGGGTCTCATGAACAAATAAGGCGAGTTGGGTCTCACACGATCGCTGTTTCCGGAATCCATGTTGATTCCTACATAGTAGATTCTGGGTTTCCAGAAATGACATGATACGCGAGCAAAAAACATGTTCTAAAATTCTACAAGAGATCGACGTAAGAGATATAGGTCTATAGTTTTGCGCATCTGCTCGACGACCCTTCTTGAAGACTGGGACTACCTGTGCTCTTTTCCAATCATTTGGAACCCTCCGTTCCTCTAGAGACTTGCGGTACACGGCTGTTAGAAGGGGGGCAAGTTCTTTCGCGTACTCTGTGTAGAATCGAATTGGTATCCCGTCAGGTCCAGTGGACTTTCCTCTATTGAGTGATTCCAGTTGCTTTTCTATTCCTTGGACACTTATTTCGATGTCAGCGATTTTTTCGTTTGTGCGAGGATTTAGAGAAGGAACTGCAGTGCGGTCTTCCTCTGTGAAACAGCTTTGGAAAAAGGTGTTTAGTATTTCAGCTTTACGCGTGTCATCCTCTGTTTCAATGCCATCATCATCCCGTAGTGTCTGCATATGCTGTTTCGAGCCACTTACTGATTTAACGTAAGACCAGAACTTCCTAGGATTTTCTGTCAAGTTGGTACATAGAATTTTACTTTCGAATTCAATGAACGCTTCACGCATAGCCCTCCTTACGCTAACTTTGACATCGTTTGGCTTCTGTTTGTCTGAGAGGTTTTGGCTGCGTTTAAACTTGGAGTGGAGCTCTCTTTGCTTTCGCAGTAGTTTCCTAACTTTGTTGTTGTACCACGGTGGGTTTTTCCCGTCCCTCACAGTTTCACTCGGCACGTACCTGTCTAAAACGCATTTTACGATTGCGTTGAACTTTTTCCATAAACACTCAACATTGTCAGTGTCGGAACAGAAATTTTCGTTTTGATCTGTTAGGTGGTCTGAAGTGTGCCTTCTATTACTCTTGCTAAACAGATAAACCTTCCTCCCTTTTTTTATATTCCTATTAACTTCCATATTCAGGGATGCTGCAACGGCGTTATGATCACTGATTCCCTGTTCTGTACATACAGAGTCGAAAAGTTCGGGTCTGTTTGTTATCAGTAGGTCCAATATGTTATCTCCACGAGTCGGTTCTCTGTTTAATTGCTCGAGGTAATTTTCGGATAGTGCACTCAGTATAATGTCACTCGATGCTCTGTCCCTACCACCCGTCCTAAACATCTGAGTGTCTCAGTCTATATCTGGTAAATTGAAATCTCCACCTAAGACTATAACATGCTGAGAAAATTTATATGAAATGTATTCCAAATTTTCTCTCAGTTGTTCTGCCACTAATGCTGCTGAGTCGGGAGGTCGGTAAAAGGAGCCAATTATTAACCTAGTTCGGTTGTTTAGTGTAACCTCCACCCATAATAATTCACAGGAACTATCCACTAACAGCGACGAACACTCCACCACCGGTTGCATGCAATCTATCCTTTCTAAACACCGTCTGTACCTTTGTAAAAATTTCGGCAGAATTTATCTCTGGCTTAAGCCAACTTTCTGTACCTATAACGATTTCAGCTTCGGTACTTTCTATCAGCGCTTGAAGTTCCGGTACTTTACCAACGCAGCTTCGACAGTTGACAATTACAATACCGATTGCTGCTTGGTCCCCGCATGTCCTGACTTTGCCCCACACCCGTTGAGGCTGTTGCCCTTTCTGTACTTGCCCAAGGCCATCTAACCTAAAAAACCACCCAGCCCACGCCACACAACCCCTGCTACCCGTGTAGCCGCTTGTTGCGTGTAGTGGACTCCTGACCTATCCAGCGGAACCCGAAACCCCACCACCCTATGGCGCAAGTCGAGGAATCTGCAGCCCACATGGTCGCAGAACCGTCTCAGCCTCTGATTCAGACCCTCCACTCGGCTCTGTACCAAAGGTCCGCAGTCAGTCCTGTCGACGATGCTGCAGATGGTGAGCTCTGCTTTCATCCCGCTAGCGAGACTGGCAGTCTTCACCAAATCAGATAGCCGCCGGAAGCCAGAGAGGATTTCCTCCGATCCATAGCGACACACATCATTGGTGCTGACATGAGCGACCACCTGCAGATGGGTGCACCCTGTACCCTTCATGGCATCCGGAAGGACCCTTTCCACATCTGGAATGACTCCCCCCGGTATGCACACGGAGTGCACATTGGTTTTCTTCCCCTCTCTTGCTGCCATTTCCCTAAGGGGCCCCATTACGCGCCTGACGTTGGAGCTCCCAACTACCAGTAAGCCCACCCTCTGCAACTGCCCGGATCTTGCAGACTGAGGGGCAACCTCTGGAACAGGACAAGCAGCCATGTCAGGCCGAAGATCAGTATCAGCCTGAGACAGAGCCTGAAACCGGTTCGTCAGACAAACTGGAGAGGCTTTCCGTTCAGCCCTCCGGAATGTCTTTCGCCCCCTGCCACACCTTGAAATGACCTCCCACTCTACCACAGGTGAGGGATCAGCCTCAATGCGGGCAGTATCCCGGGCAACCACAGTCTTAGTCTGATCAGGGGATGCATGGGACGAGCTGGCCGTCCCCGACAAATCCCCATCCGGACCCCCACAGTGATGCCCATTGGCAACAGCCTCAAGCTGTGTGACCGAAGCCAACACTGCCTGAAGCTGGGAGCGAAGAGATGCCAACTCAGCCTGCATCCGAACACACTTCCAAATTTTGGAGATAACTAAATGATTGATGGCAACAAACTAAACAACTAGTCTGCACCACCATAGGTGGACTTTGAATTGTGTATCTCAGTTCTGTGGCCTATATCTTTTCATTCAGTTTTGTAGTTTACATTTTTGCGATTTTGTGCATTATGTATCAATATCTTTTTCTGTAGTAGGAGAGCTGCTTCAAGACATTGGTTCTATTGTTGATATAAAATTGCTTTTAACAGGACCATGAAATGAGGCTCCCCATTAATTTAAAGCAGCAGCAAGTAGTGGAGTGCCTATCTTTCAATTCACTCCCCCAGCCTGCATGACTGTGGCCTTTTAGTTTTGCATTACGATCTCTATGGTATCTTAATTTGTGGTTTGAAGTCCCTCTTAGATATTGGAATATCCTTTTCACAGCTTTCCAGTGCTTTTCCTTTGGTTCTCTGCAATATCTGTTAACTGTGTTGCTGGCAAAAGCAATGTCAGGTTATGGTGTTTGAGACAAATATAACAAACTCCCTACTGCTTCTAAATATGGAACATTCTTACCGCATTCCACATCTCAGTCATTTGTATTTAACTTCACTCCTACTTCCATTGGAGTAGTTATGGGTTTACAATCACTCATGTCAAATTTCTTTAAGATTTAAGATGATGATTGATTTATTCTCAATTCTTGTCCCTCTTCATCCTTAGTGATCTGCATGCCTAAATATTGTTTCAATTCTCCAGAATAATGCATCTTAAACTTGACTTGCAGCTGTTTCTTAAAAATTCTCATTTGGCTTTCAATTTCAGTCAGGATAAAGAAGTCGTCCACCCATATTGCCATTATTATCATCACCCCTTCTCTCCCCCTTTTATAGTATATTCTGGGATCTGACATATTTATTAGTTTTATGTAGAAATTGATTCCAGAGATGTCCACTCTGTTTATGTCCATAAATACTTTTTCATAAATGACAAATCTTTTCCCTTTCCAATCTGGTTTTCATGACTGCTCTTCGTGGAATGACATACATTTCCTCCTCCAGTTTTCCATTTAAATATGCTGTTTTTACATCCTTATGATGAATTGTTAAATTTTGTTTTGCTGCCAAGGCTAAAAGACATCTCAATGACGCACACTTGACTACAGGTGGAAAAGTTTCTTTGTAACTGATCCCTTGTTTTTGCAAATGTCCTTTTATTACAAGTCATGCTTTATATCTTGGTGATGAATTTTTGGGGCTCTTCAGAGTGAATACCCATCTTACCTGTAATGGTTTCTTATCTGCTGGCATATTTACCCATTCAAAGGTTTCATTCTGAGATAAAGATTCCAATTCCTTTTCCATTGCTTCTTTCCATTCTTGACTGTTTGGGACACTCATTGCTTCTTCTGCTGTTGATGGCTCATCATTAAAAGACTGGGCTGCATACATCTCAAAATCCAGATATTATTTTGGTTTTGGTACTTGAGAAGAACACCTTACATTGTTCTCTTCATTTTGTTCATCCTCAAACTCATTGTCATCATAAATAGTCTCCATTTGACTTTGACTGTCCTCTTCCTGTTCTTAATTTTCTCTTTCTTCACATAAAGTTTCACCCTCAGAACTAGGTGCAGTTAACTTAGTAGTCTTGCCCTCTTCAGAGTCCTTTCTATTTTCAAAGAATACTACATCTCTACTGGTAACTATCATTTTATTCAATGGATCCCTCTGAATTCTCACAGTTTCCTACAAAAATATACTTTTTAGCTTTTGGGTCCCATTTTCCTCTCAGCTGTTTTGGAATGTGCACCATTGCATCACATCCAAAAACCTTTATATTGATTTGGTGAGGTTTCCTTCCTACCCATATCTCATATGGTGTTTTGTTCCTTAATGCTTTTTTAGGTTGTCTATTGTTCAAATATACAGCCATTGATACTGCTTCTGCCCAAAAATCTTTTGATAATCCAGCATCAGTTATCATGCTTCTTGCTTTTTCAGCTATGGTCCAATTAGCCCTCTCAGCAACTACAATTTGAGATGGCCTGCAACTTATGGTAATTTGATGCCTGATTCCCATTTTGCCAGAAGTATCTTCAATTTATGGTTAATATATTCTCTCCTGTTATCAGACCTGATGGTCTTAATCTTCCTTCCCATCCACCTTTCTACCATACTATGATATTCCTCAAAAATGTCACTCACTTGGTCTTTGGAACCAAGAAAATAAAGATGAGTATATCATGAATAGTCACCAATAAACATAAGAAAATAATAACTCCCACCTATGGATTCACACTCCGTCAGGCCACATACATCTGTATGGATTAACTGTAAGACCTCTGCAGATTTACTTTTACTAGTCTTAAAAAGTAGCCTCACTTGTTTTCCTTTTATGCATATCTCACAAGGGTCCTTGGCTACATTATAATTCTGTATTCCCTTTTCCATATCCATTAATAAAGACATACTCTTTCTATTTAGGTGTCCAAGTTTGCGGTGCCATAAAACACCTTCCACTCAGTATATATTTCTATGTTTACTGTCAATGATATGCATCTTAAAAATACCCATTTTGTTACTTGCTGTAGCTATAACTTCACCATTTTCATTGATTGCTCTTGCTCTGTGCATGTCAAAAGTGACTGTATTTCCCTTCTTGACAATTTCCTCTGCATACAGTAGGTTAGACACAACATTTTTTACATAATGAACATCATGTGCTGTAACCATATTGAGTTCACCATTTACACATACATGTAGGTCTAGTTTCCCAGCCAAAGAACACTGGAGCTTGCTACCATCAACAGTAGATGTTCCCATATGAGTCTTATCTTTAACATAATAAAGAAGAGATTTGTCTTTAACAATATGCCCAGATGCACCTGATTCTAAAATCCATTCCAGTTGATAATTACCCACATCTCCAAAAGAATAAAAACATGAGAGCACCTCATCATTATTATTGGTCCCTCTCTCTGGGCTATCAGCAACATACCTCTTTTGCTGCATGTCTGACCTGGGGTTTACTTTTTCTCTGCATTGAGATGCAGTACACCCCTTCTTCTGACATCTATAGCACCTCACTGATTTCTTCCTTTTGTGTTTTGAATAAAGAGCAGATGCAGTTTCCTTCTCCAACACCTGACAGCTTGAAGTACTCTTTACACCCTGTAGGATTGTTACTTTAACTCTGTCACCCATGATCGGTATACCTATGCTTTTCCAGTGCCACAATCATAGGCGCATACATTTCGGGCAGTCCTGCCAACAGTAATGTTCCTATCCATTCATCAGTGATCTCAAACCCATTGTTTCTCAGTCAGTTTGACATGACTATTATTTTGTTGATGTATTCATCCACACTCTTGCATTTGTCCAGCTGAGTAGTAATTAACTCACCTAATAATCCTATGGTCCTTGTAAGACCTCATCCTCAAAAGCACTTTGTAATTTGTCCCAGAATTCTTTCTCTGTCACAGCTTTTTTCAACATGAACATAATTCATTGAGTCAACCAGTAATATCAACTTTGATTTTGCTTTCCTATCCTCACTTGAATAATACTGATCTGTGGATTTCATTGTCCCATCCACCACATCCCATAGGTAGTCCAAACGTAAATACGCTTCTACTGCAAATTTCAATAATGCATAATTTTCGTGACCCATAAGCCTTTCAATCTGCAGGATTTGTGCCACACTCATTTTAACTGTCTTCACATAAAGAATAATAGTGAAGAATAATACAAAAGACTAGCATTCATCTTGTAATGATAACTCATACTTCACGCAAGTGCACTACTTGGAACTTTTCCAATACTGTCTCACTACTGGATGTACTTATACCAAATGCATCACTGGGTCCTTAAACTATTAGAGTCAACACAGTTGAATAAGTAATAGTGTGTAAAAGACATTCAGTGCCATTAACTTTATCTGCACTTTCAGGTACAATACACTGAACAGAACAACCAAGGAACATTATGTTACACACATAAAACTCAGAGCATACAATAGCATTAGAGAGGTCTATTATATTTCATACAATGCACTTTGCTGCCATCTTACGTGAAATACATTGTTCACACAATTACGGCAGAAACAGTTGCAGTGTGTTCAATAGTAGATCATGAGGTAAGTATCCTGACAGGGTCCCACAGAGCAAGGAAACAACAGATACACAAATCAAGGGGATCTAAGTCCATCCAGAAACCTAATAGCAAAAAACATGAGAATGAAGTTCTTCATGGTGTTAATGGGAGCTGCAGATCTTCGTAAGGCATCATTCAATGAAATGTTGTAATGGAAGATTTAGAGCATATGCATTTGCAGTTTGTAGGAATGTGAAAAGATCTGGTCCAAAATGTGAAAGAACTCTGGAAAGAAACTAATAAAAAGTTTGATAAACAGATGAAAGTAATGCTAGAAGAAATAAACAATGTGTGTCATAATTTCACACAGAAAACATATGAAACAAAGGAAAGGTAGTAGTGACAATGTGAGCATATTTCAGTGTAAAAAAGAGAGCAGTAGATAATTGCAAAAGTGTGAGTGAGATTCAGAGAAAGAGTACTGACAATGCACATCAAATTGACAAGGCCCCTGCACTAATTAATATTACGTGGGTTAGGGTGAAAAGAAAAACCAAAAGGAGATTCTTGTGACACAGATGATAAGCTCACTGGACAAAATATTAGTCATTCCCTCGAAGAAGAACAGGGGTGCAATGTAGCAATTAGGTGGCATTACTTGGTATCAGCATGATGTTTCCAGTGGTTAATTTTTTGGCCATGTGCCTAGGTTATGTCTGGAAGTAACAGAAGCCCTTCAAGTAATGTCTGCAGTAGATATTCTGTTGCCAAGATATGGACATTTTAGTTAGTTAGTTCCCTAGGTCACTTGAACAATCCTTTTATCTAAAGGCTGTGGAAAAATCCAGTTTACAGGATTAAATACATTATTAGATTAAGGTTAACACTAATGAACACATTGTCATTTTATTCCTACTCGTGTAATTACACCAATTACATTCAAAAACAAGTTTTTTAGTTATTTATTTTTAACTGGCTACCAGTTTTTAAGAAAAAATTCATCAATGGAACAGAACAAGTTGTCTAGGAGTAATGAGTTTTAAAAAAATAAACTTAAAACTTGCTTCACTGATTGTCAAACATTTTATTTTACTGAGCAAATGATCAAAAATTTTTATTGCTGCATATTGAACTCCTCTGTGAGCCACTGTTATCTTTAACAATGTGTAAATACGATCATTTCTCCCTCTAGTGTATCAGGTACGTACGTCCTGGTTCTTCTCAAATTGTGATGGATTATTTATATCAAATTTCACTAGCAAAAACACATATTCTGACAGCACAGTTAGAATCCCCATCTCATTGAAAGGTTGCCTACATGACATCTATAGGTGAATACCACATATTTTTACTCCTAATAGAAATGCCATCCTAAATGGATTCTTCAGAGAGTTAGAGGCATACTTTATAGATTTAAAGGAGGGAAATAAGATGTTGTTGATTGCGAGGATGTTGCATGGGTTATAAGGGAAAAAGGTGCATGGTTCACAATCTCATGCAGAGCAGAAAGTCCACCAAGGATTTAAAGGGCATTTCTTTGGAACATACTGGACCATCTTGCTGCAGACAACTGCAAATTTTTCATAGACAGTGTGAAATACAGTTGAAACAGGCTACCTTTGCCTCAAATTGAGCCACTTTTGTGGGGCATTGAGATTGTAATGTTTCTGATCTCGAATGAATTAATGTCACGAGGTCACTTTTTCTGATAGCAGTACAGCATGCACCTTTATATGTGCAACAGATAAACCAGTTGAATGAAGTACTTAGATCATTGGATGATGTGGAGCAGGCAGGAGTTTAGTATTTATGAAAGTACAAGCCATTAACTCGCAATAAAAGATATAAAAGCAGATTTCAGGGTTATGAATATTGATACATAACTACTGCAAAAGACTTGGTCAATGTGTAAGATGGATATGCAGCTAATGGTATAAATTTCTGGAAATATATGTAGCTAATGGTATAAATTTCAGGAAATATAAATGATATATTTACACTTTAAATTATAAAAGGTGTTATTCTTACCTGTCAGCCAAATTTCGTTTCTCACAAGGATCTGACTGTATATTAAAAAGACAAGGAGCTTCTAAAGGTTTGCAGTTAATGGTTACATTGGATGTAGAACCACTAGGATTGCATGTAACTAGAGCACTTGTCCTAACAGTTAGTACTTCTGTTCGAGTAGTCAAATAGCCTCCTCTATATAACACTCTGCCTGCTTTGGAGCCAAGCACCTGACCAACATCATAGGCTGCTGGGGCATTTTCTCTTCCTGATGGTCCATACCAACCATCCCATGCACCATCATATGTTGTGCCTAGAAATCAGAAGCAACATACTTTTTAGGATGTGTTTTAAAAGTTTAAACTTAAAAACATGTACTCTACTTATCGCTTCTTGTTTATAAATCGAATTTTCCATTAACTTTCAGAAGAGGAGAACCATTTTAATATAAGAGGAGAAAGTATTTCTGTAACTACCTTACTTACGGATTTAGTTCACATAATTTAGCACATGATGAGTCTAATTTCATAGCAATCAAACAATACTGAAAATTATGGAGCAGCAGAATAATCTATGTCATGTATACTTATATAAAATGTGTGTATGTATGCATAAGCATATACTCCACATCTTCTCCTAAATCTCTGGATTGAATTCAACTCAATTTGGTACAAGTAACACTTACTGTCTGGAAGTAAGCACCGAGAGGATAAGAACCACCTGGCTCCCATTTGGGTGGGAGTGACATAGGAGCTGGACACTGAGAGGAGGAGCTGGACAGAAAGAAGGGGAGGGGGAGATGGGCAGACAGGGAGGAGGGAGGAAGATGTGGACAGAGAGGGAGGGAGGAGGAGATGAATAGAGAGAAAGGGGTGGAAGAGAAGGGCAGAGAGATGGAGGAAGAGGAGGTGGACAGAGAGGGAGAGAAGAAGAAATAACAGAAACATGGGGGAGGAGGAGATGGACAGAGAGAGGTGAGAGGGGGAGGTGGACCAAATGAGGGGATGTAGGTGATGGACAGAGAGATGGGGAAGAGATGGACAAAGAGAGGGGGAAATGGGGAGGAGATGGATGGAGGGGGAGGGGAAGATGTAGGAGGCAGTTGGAATGTGGAGAAAGGTAGTGGACAGGTGTAAAAGGAAGAGGTTGTGAGGAGGCAGGTGGAAGAGGGACAGTGTGTGTGTGTGTGTGCGCATGTATGTGTGTGTGTGTGTGTGTGTGTGTGTGTGTGTGTGTGTGTGTGTGTGTGTGTGTTTGTGTGTGAAGGTGGGGTGGGGCACAAAAATAGTGCCATATCAACCCACCTCTTAACACATGAAGCGATTTTTACCAAACTTGGTGCACATATCACTTGCAACATGGAAAAAAATTACTGTGACATTAAGATATCCACAGCACCAGTGTGGTTGAGGGTGTGAATGAAAAGATGTGACACAAAATCATAACTCAAAAAGCCTGGAGAAATTCCAACAAAATTTGGTATTTAGATGACTCATTTTTTGTATATAAGTCGTGTGTAAGTAAGATAATCCTACTACCCAAAGGAGATGGGGATGAGAAGGGGAGTCATTGCCATGAAATTTAATTTTATACTCATAGTGTTAGTGCAGAATCCCTTAGTAATGAGGTGCATTTCACCTGTGAAACAAATAATGTGCCAGAACAACAGGCTAATATAAACAGTAGCATTACTTTCTGTGAATTTTCAATTTATTCATAAAGGTTATCAACAGAAAATATTTTGATAACAGATGTTGTAACCTCCACTTAAGTTATTATTCAGTTTATAATGGCATTGGCACTTCAAAAGCTTAAGCTTTTTGCCTAACAGCATTACTTTTAAAGCAGTACAGCACTTATGTTTCTCAATTGTATACTAACAGCCAGTTACTGAAATGGGAAACAACTAATGCAGCACTGAAAACTATACATTTTTTAAAATTAATTTTGTAACTTTTATTCTGTGAAACAAGGTTAACTTCTGTATGAGACACACTATATGTTGTGTAATGAAGCTAACCATTATGTGCCAGATAATCTATAACATGTACTACCAACCTTGCTGTGTTTTAACTTGTTTTGAATTGAGCTTAGTAAGTACAGACTTCACTTATCCATTACATTCTCTGTTCTCAGGTGTATTTGACTCCTTGTTTATTGTGTTATTGATGACGTGAACTATTCTACTACTAAATGTGGACATCACAAATCTCAAGTGGTCCACTCTCTCCCTGGACTTACATCTGATGTGGCATTCTCAGCCAAAGTATTGTAGCTCTAACACTGTCACCACAAGCCAGTGATCAACCAGAGGGCTCTTGTCTGTCAATAGTAGGAATTACCATGATCCTTGCTGAACATCCTGATATTCAAGATGGTGAGACTTTGCATTTTGTGCTGCCATAGAAATGTATCACATCCCATGTGTTATTCTGTATGCCACTGGCAGGGTAACACTATTCACAGCAAGTGCAGCCTATCTCTGAGCATCTGATATACTTTGCATCTGTGTCACTATGTCAAGTGTAACAATATTGCTAATGCATATTTTTGTATGTACAACATTTCTGTTCCTCATGTGGCCTTATGGACATCGTCAGTCTTGTAGCTTATGGGAATGAGTGTGTTTTTAAAAGATTTAAAATATAGTTTAATATTTCTAGTCCAACTATTCATTTGCATATTTCTAGTCCAACTATTCATTTGCATAAAAATTATTTGGCCAATTTTTGATTAACTTTTTTAACAGATTCTATTTATTAATATTATTTAATGGATTATATACATCTCATTGTTATGAAGAATCTACAAGGAAATGGAAAAGCCAAAGTATACATTAACAAATGAGAAGACAGTAATACAGATGTTTATTTACAACCACTGATAGTACTTGTCACTCAGTCATTATCTATGTGCTTTTACCTTTCACGAGTTTCCAGTCACCATCTGTCAGTGCAGCATTTCCATAAATATCATCTATGTTATGCAACACCTGTGTCCTGTTGGATGGAGTATCATCAGATAGAGATTCCCAGACATTAATACCATCAATGTCTCCCAGATTCCTAAATCAAAGCGAGACACAATATTAATTACTTGCTGCTCTTTTAGTGTTGTTATATGGTATGAAAACTGTCCACCAGGAACATTTACAATAATTAAATAGGAATCAAGTTAGACGCTGCTGAAGTTGGAGCAAGGCCGAGAGATTTCTTAATTAAAAGCAATGTTGAACCTCCAACATTCAGAGCTTTAGGCAGTTTCTTCACCAGAAGAATGTGGAAAGTAGAAGGAAACAGAAAGAATGAATAAGATGCAGAGACAGAAAGTACAGGAAAGGAGTCAAGAGTAACAATGCGCTAAAAGCAAGGATTCAAATTCCAGTGGATATTAGTGAGCAGTCATAAGGACATAGATGAGATTTAAAAGTAAATTAATTTTCTGTACTTAGATTTAATATAGATGAATTATTTCATGTATGAAATGACTTTTGATTGTATGTATGTATGAAATGACTCTTTGATAGTGTGCCAGATATTGTATAACACATATGTATAACTGTCTAAAAATTACTTACTATCAAAATTGGCCAATCACAGAATGAATAAAGTGTATGGTTGTACAGCCTACTATGGATCATCCTAAAATATTGGTCAGGTGTGCAAGACCCACACCAAAGAATACTAATTGGGGAAATTGAAAATATACAGAGAAGGTCAAGTTCGTTTGATCTGAGGGAGAGTGTCACAGAGATTTTGAAGAAACTGAACTGGTAGATCCTTGAAGACAGCCATAAACTATCCCAAGAAAGCCTGCTTACAAAGATTCATGAACAGGCTTTAAATGATGACTCTATGAATATCCTACAACCCCCTATGTATCACTCCTGTAGGGTTCATGAGGACAAGATTAGATTCATTACAGCACATATGGAGGCATTTAAACGATCATTCTTCTCACACACAATATATGAATGGAGTGGGAAAAACCCTAAAACTGGTACAATGATACATACCCTCTGCCATACACTCCACAATGCTTTGCAGAGTGTAAATGTAGAAGTAGTCACCCAACATCTAATGCTGTTCATGCCCCTTATGTTCCCAGCAGGCCTGGTAGCAACATTAAATAGTAACAACACTAATGCACTCTTGTGGCTGTTTTACATGTCACAGTGAAAAATAATGTTAGTATATTGCATCATAATATCAGAGGATTAAAAAATAGATGATCTTATTTGTTTAGAAGATTTAGAAATTGAGGGTGGCATAGATGTACTATACCTGTCTGCACATCGTATAATCTCAGATATGGAACAGGTAAATGTAGGAGTATATATGCTTTCAGCACATGAGAGCAGAGACACTATGTACCATTCCCTACTGTTATGACAAGCCAGAAGTCAACGAAACAGTGTACAGATTTAATGAATATATAATGAATTTGTCATCTAATTTTGTTAATGTGAAAGTAATTGATGTCAATTTATTCTTGCAAAGGCCTGATTACACTAATCATGGACTACACCTGAACAAAACAGGAAAGCTCAGACTGTGCAGGAACATTGCTTCATCAGTATCAAACCCATGGAAACGGTGTGATGTAGTAAAAACACTTACAACCAGCTCTGCAAGAAAGGTCAGATTTTGTACCGGTACTGTAGAAACCAATTCACGCCAAGATAGACAGGGAACCAATGTGAATACAAGAAACAGATGTATAGCTGTGTCTCACCCTGTCACTGCCAATGACATATTAATACCATATGATGAAGTTCCACCCAAAGAACCTCAAGGACTGGAAAATAATTCCGATGCAGTATCTCCAAGGATAAAAGGTAATCCCCGATTTTCTACAAGAGAAAGAAGAATTCCAAAAAGAAACAGTGATTTTTTATGGCCAGCACCCACCAGACCTCGCCAACGACATCTAGTGAACAAATCTCCAGCTGCGACATAGGTCTTAATGTATCCAACACAGTTTTGAGTGCAACGGGGACTAACGGTGTTAATGGACAAGCAGACCAGCAGAAGGACAGTAGAGGTAGCTATAAGAATCTTATTATTCTTCATCAAAATATCAGAAGTCTCAAAAGTAAATTAGAGTTTTTATCTGTAAATTTAGGGGACATGGACACTGTTGACCGTCCTCATGTTTTATGCCTTACTGAGCATCATGTAACAGTTGGAATTGATGGGCTGCAGCTTGATGGGTATGATCTAGCTACTCATTACTGCAGAACAAGTAAGGAGAAAGGTGGTGCTGTAATTTATATAGACAGTAAAATCATTTATAAATCTTTAGATCTAAGTAAGTATTGTGTAGATCAACATTTTGAAGTTTGCGGGACTGAAATTTCTGCAAAGGACATGTTACTTACTGTGCTTGCAATTTACAGAGCTCCAGCAGGGAAGTTTTGCATCTTTATGAATAAGTTAGAATCTCTTTTGACCAAATTGTTCTCTAAAACTAGAAATTTAATAATTGTAGGTGACTTTAATGTCAACTTCTTAACTGATAACAACCTCAAAACTGACCTGGACCACTTAATGAATTCTTACAACTTGGCTGCGATGGTTACCTGGCCCACTAGAGTTACAGAAAATTGCAAGAGCCTTCTAGATAATATTTTCATTGACAAGAATAGAGTCAACAGTGCTAGTGTGAGCAAAGTAATTTATGGCCTGTCTGACCATGATGGACAACTTCTGAAAGTAAATAACATCAGTTTGTGCAATAAAATCTCCCACACCTATAGGTCCTATAGATGTATAAACACTGAAACTGTGTCTGCCTTTAACGACTATTTGTCACAGATAGATTGGGAGCCAGTGTACAGCACATCAGATGTTAATGATAAATTTAACCTTTTTTTTAAATGAATTTATATCTGTATTTGAAATGGCTTTCCCAAAAAAAACTGTCAGAAAGAACAATGAGGTTTCTTCCAGTAAACCATGGATTACTGGAGGTATAAAAATTTCTTGCAGGACTAAGAGGGAGTTACATGCCTCACTAAGAGTATCAAATGATCCCCTTGAAAGGTCTCATTTTAAGTTATATTGTAAAATTTTAAAAAGGGTGATAAACAAATCCAAGAGCCTGTATATTAAGTCTGAAATTGATAAATCTGAGAACAAAATAAAAGCAGTTTGGAATGTTATAAAGAGAGAGTGTGGCAAGAGTAACAAGAATGTTAATACCACAGAGATAAGCTATAAGGATGAGGTTATTCATAATCCTGTAACAGTTTCCAACATATTCAACAATCACTTCATAACTGCAGCAGAACAAGTAGGTTGTAACGGTTCCTTAAATGCTGCTACGCATTTATTACACAGAGCTAACCCTAACACGTATGACCCAATTTGTATTGCCCCAGTTACTATTACTGAAGTTAAAAATACCATCAAGGCCTTAAAAAATAAAAATTCCACTGGTATTGACAACATTTCACCAAAAATACTGAAGCATTGTAGTGACCACATATGTCAAGTCCTGTGTCACATTTTTAATGAGTCTATCCAGCAAGGTGTTGTCCCAGAGAGATTAAAGCTTGCCGTTGTGAAACCACTTTTCAAGAAGGGTGACAAAACTAATTTATCTAACTACCGTCCAATATCACTACTAAGTAGTTTCTCAAAAGTATTAGAGAAACTAATGTATACAAGAATTGTAGAACATCTTAACAGCCACAACATACTCAACAGAAACCAGTTTGGCTTCCAAAAAGGTAGATCAACTGAGCAGGCTATTTTTTCTCTCACAAATGAAATTTTAGAGTCAATAAATAATAAAATGTCACCTATTGGAATTTTTTGTGACTTGTCTAAGGCCTTTGACTGTGTGGACCACAACATTCTCTTACATAAGGCTAATTTTTATGGCTTGCGAGGTAGCATTGGTAGATGGATAGAATCATATCTGCAAAACAGAAAACAGAAGGTGATAATTAATGGTGCCAATGATAGTCCCATTTCTTCTGATTGGGGCACATTAAAGTGTGGTGTGCCTCAGGGGTCCATCCTAGGACCTTTGCTTTTCCTTATCTTCATCAATGATCTCCCACTTTGCACAGACACCGAGTGTAAATTTACTCTTTTTGCCGATGACACCACTATTCTGCTTGAAAGTCGAACTAACAGTGACCTAGAAAATAAATGTAATGCTGTACTCGTTGACATCCTACACTGGTTTAAGTGCAACGGACTAACTCTAAACATTCAGAAAACTCAGTATATGCAATTTCACACATCTCAACAAGAAAATGAAGTATGCCACTTAAACTGTGGTAACCAAAATATACTACACTGTGAATCATCTAAGTTCTTGGGCATTCTAATTGATGGCAAGCTGAACTGGTCTGAGCATATCTTAGACCTACATAGAAGGCTCAGTGTGGCAACTTATGCTCTGCGTGTAATCACCCCCATTGGTGATGAGGACGCTACTAAAGCTGCCTACTTTGGTTATTTTCATTCTATCATGTCGTATGGCATAATATTTTGGGGCAACAAGCCTTTAGCCAAAAAAATATTTACTGCACAGAAGAGAGCTGTTAGAATCATGAGTGGTGTTCATCCAAGATATTCTTGCAGAAGTCTGTTTCATAAGTTACAAATATTAACACTTACCTCTCAATTCATATTCTCTTTGATGATTTTTGTTTCTAACAACCTATCTCTTTTTAAAACTAATAGTGAATGTCATGATCATAATACTAGGTCTAAAAATGATCTACACAGGGATCTGAAACATTTAAGTCTTGTTCAGAAAGGTGTTCATTATTCAGCCACAAAAATTTTCAACTCCCTTCCATCAGGTATTAAAGATCACATTAATGTCTTACCTACTTTTAAATGTAAATTGAGAGAATACCTAATGGTAAATTCCTTCTATTCTCTTGATGAGTATCTACAAATAAAGCAATGACTTTTTATACTGATAAAAATTTGTTTGCTATAGATCACATTAACTGTTTAATTTGGAAAATGTACTATATTTCCTTTTTAGGTATTGTTTTATATTACTTGAGCTATACCTTTGATTTGATTTTAACCTACAAACTTATTCATAATCTTATGGTACATTTTTGTCATTTTATATATGTGTATTATATCTGTTGTATGTAATCATGACTCATTCCACATCCTTGTGATTTATCACAATACGGATTAATGGAATACGAAATAAATAAATAAAAAATAAATAAATAAATAAAGAGAAAGAGTGCCCATATATGTTAAAATTTATCATAGTGAGAAAATTTTAGAAAATAAAAATTTTTGTGTAGAGCACATTTTAATGTAGATTTTCTGAAAGAGTCTGGTAGAAAGGTTGACCTTGAAGTATTACTTTGTTCTTTCAATGTGACATCAGTCATTGATTTTCATACTCGGGTAGTACAGCAAAGCAGCACATTAATAGATAATATTTTTATAGACCAAGATAAATTTAATCAAATATAAACTTTTTTTGTCTGATCATGACGCACAGCCAGTTACAGTACATGACATAGCTCCGTACAGTAATACCAAACAGGATTCCAAAAATTGTGCTTTCAATTAATTATCTAAAAATTCCAAATTTTAGTGAAACCTTGCAACAGTTAGACTGGCATGAGGTGTACAAGGGACATGTTGCTAATTTAAATTTTAATCTGTTTCATTATAGCTTTGTGAGTATATTTGAAAACTGTTTCCCTAAGAAAACAGTCAGATGTAATTGTGAGAAACCATCTAAGAAGCCATGGAGTATTAAAGAGATAAAAAGATCATGTAAACAGAAAATGGAACTGTGTCTTATAGCTAGAAGAAGTAATGATCCAGAAACAGTCAAACATTATAAAAACTCCTGCACTGTATTAAGAAAAGTTATTAAAAAGTCCAGAAGTACATGAATTATGTATGAGATTAGCATCTCTGATCATAAAATTAAAACAATTTGGAATATTGTTAAAAGGGAAACAGGGCAACTTAGAGCACATCAAGACAGCATTTCTGTCAAACTTAATGAAAAGTTTATTAACAAAAAGTCAGAAGTAGAAAATATTTTTAGTACGCATTTTGTAAGTGTCACAGGATCCAGCTATTCATTATAAAATGCAAGACTGTATATGGCAGAGGCAATACCTATACAGTTTGATAGAATTTAAATTCAACCCACCTCTTCTACTGAAATTAGGAAAATAATAAATTCACTCAAAAGTAACTACTCACATGGAACTGACGGCGTTTCCAGCAGAGTACTAAAAGCTTTACCCAACAGATAAGTCAGATTTTCAGAGCTGCTACATATAGCAGCTCACTGCAACAGGACATTTTTTCCAGACTGACTGAAATATACTAGTGTTAAACCATTGCATAAAAAAGGAGATAGGTCTGTTGCTAACAACTACCATCCAATCTCACCTCTGACAGTTTCATCCAAAATTCTTGAAAAAGTAATATATTCAAGAGTAGCTTCACATTTGTAAAAATGAACTACTAACAAAATGTCAGTTTGGTTTCAGAAAGGCTTTTCAACAGAAAATGTTATATATGCTTTCACTGATCAAATATTACATGCTCTGAATAACTGAATGTCACCCTTTAGGATATTTGGTGATCTCTCAAAGGCTTTTGACTGTGTGAATCATGAAATAATTCTACATAAGCTTAAGTCTTGTGGTGTGAGTGGGACAGTGCACAAATAGTTTAATTTATATATATCTGGAAGAATGCAGAAGGGTGAAATTAACAGTCTGCAAAAGTCAGCAGAGCCCTTTAACTGGGGAGGTATCAAGAATGGTGTCCACCAGGTTCAGTCTTGGGCCCTTATTGTTCTCAATTAAAGTTTAACTTTCAAACTACTGTAGAGATAACACCACTGGTCAGAAGGACATCAAATTGTGACAGAATAATATCAGAGGTGCACAAAATGTATGGTGGAAGGAAAATAAACAGTTACAAAATGTAGCAATAGTTGGCACTGTAAGCATCATAATTTAATAGTGGTCAACTACAAATGACAAATGAATCATTCAACAATGCCTAAGGTGTACATTTGACATTAAACAAGCTGTACTACTCAGTGTGCATGAGCATACAGGTGTGATGCTGTAAGTTACGTAAGCCCATCCACCACTGCAAGGTCATATCACTATGAATGGCAAAATTCGGTTTTTTTGTCCTGAGGCCAAAAGCCCCATAAAAAGTATCAATCATATTGGTTTTTAATTGTCCTGAGTCCAAAAATTTCATAAAAAGCATCAGTCAAAATCAATCAAATTAGAGTATTAATTTCCATGTAACTGGCGCAAAACATGTTCAATATGCTGTCCACCATTTTTTGCGACAAGTTGAAATTGAGAAACAGCATGTTCCACAACTGGCTGAAGTGTTTCTGGTGTCATGTTCAGAATGTGTTGTGCAATACATATCTTTAGTGCAGCTAAGTTTGCAATTGTAACACTGAATTGTAACACGATCAGGTGATCGGGATGGCAAGGCTATAGGGAAATGGTGGCTGATAATTCTAGCATTTCCAAAATGGCACTTCAGCAGCTGCTTAACTGGATTTGCAGTGCGCAGTGTGCAGTGCGCAGTGTGCAGTGTGCAGTGTGTGAGCAAGAAATTCTAAAGTAAAGGTCTCTCTTGCTGGCAGGTCAACAGGAAGCAACTTGTGCACATGGGTAATTTTGAATGGATAGCAAAGAAGGATGTTTCATAGGATTTTATGCACCTTGCTCATGGGTATGTCCAATGTTCAGGCAATCCTCCATGCACTACATGTTTGCACACCACCACTTGTCTCCTCCTGCATTGCTGTGGCCATTGCTTCCACTGAGGTCAAATTAATTCATTTTCTCCCTCTACCAGGTTGCCTGCCTTTTCAAATTTCTGAATCATTTTCTCCAGACCAATGGCAGTCATTGGACCAACGCCTGTTTACAAACCCTTCAGTGTTGGTACTTCTGCAGAGCAATATGTGCACAGTCATCATTCCTGCAATACTGCTGTACAAGCAGAGGGCAATCCTGCATTGAGACAGTCATGGTGAACATCGCAGATGTGAAAAGCTGTGTACCCAGTATGGGTATTCCAACTTCAATGGGTCATGTGCATGACAGATGTTTTCATTTATGTATTCTGACACATACAGCACCATTTATTGATCAACTTTGACACTATTTTTTTTCTTCTGCCATACGTTTTCTGCCTTCTCTGATGATATTCCATTGCAATTTGACATCATTCTGACAAGTGGTGTTATTTCTACAGTGTGTTGGAAGTTTAAATTTAATTACAATCATGCTGTATATCAATGACTTGCCCCTCTATATTTTTGAAGATGCAAAGATAGTACTTTTTGCTGATGATGCAAGTGTAGTAATCATATCTAATAAACAAAAATTAGCTGAGGAGATTGTAATTTATTTTTTTTTTTCAGAAAATTATCCAGTGATACTCTGCAAATTGGCTCTAATTAAATTTTGAGAGAATACAGTATATGCTATTCTGTATAGTAAATAGCTTAACACCATTGATAAATATAGGTTTTTAACAGATATCTGTTGCTAAGGCAGAATATTAAAAATTTCTGTGTGTGTGCACTGAGAAGAAGGTGAATTGGAAGAAACACACTGATGATCTGGCTGAAATGGTTAGGTTCAGCTACTTATGTTATTAGGGTTATTGCAAATTTTGGTCATAAAAATATCAGTAGATTAGTCTACTATGCCTGTTTTCATTCACTGCTTTCATATGCCATCATATTTTGGGGTAATTCACCATTAAGAGAAAAAGTATTCATTGCACAAAACATGTCATCAGAATAAGAGTAGAGCCCACCCAAGATCACCTGCCAGACATTTATTTAAGGAACTCAGGATATTCACAGTAACTTTACAATACGTATATTCAGATATGAAATTGGTTATTAATAGGCCTTCCCAATTCAAAAATAATAGCAAAGTGCAAAGGTACAACACTAGAAGAAAGTATGTTCTTCACTGTTATGCTGCCACAAAAGTCTTTGATCATTTGCCAAATAGCATTCAAAGTCTGACAGATAGTCAACCACTAGTTAAAAACAAATTAAAAGAATTTTTGAATGACAACTTCATCTATTCAGTAGAAGATTTTTAGATATGAAGTAGTAACAGTATATATGTAAAGGAAACTTATGTTAAACTGACATGTTCCACATCATCACGAAGTGTCATATTCATGATCTGTTTAACAAGTATTAATATCAAGTCTTCTAATCGTTTACAAACTTATTGATGGCATATGTGTGTGTGTACAAAGTTACATTGAGAGCTAACCATCTTAGTCAGATGTCTTCTTGGTGTTTGACTTTTTTTGTCAGGCAGTGTATGTTAATTACAGAAAGTCTGGTATCAGTTTTGGTTTTTCAATTGGAACTATAGTAATTTCTGTTGATAGTGTCATAGTTCTAAAACAGGCAAATTCAACGGGCTTTCACTCTTCAAAATTCAATTACTAGTTTCAGACTAATTACAATATTTAGTATTTAGGATTTATCTTTTCTGAACAAGAGTCTGATTGCTGTTGTATGTGGAAGTATGTGACTTGACATCAAAATGTGGAAATACGTAATGAGAAAACAAAGTGTTTCACTATTGTGATACAGGTGCAAAAGGGGCAGATGGAAAATGTAGATCTCATTCTGTCTGTGTCATCTACACTCCTGGAAATGGAAAAAAGAACACATTGACACCGGTGTGTCAGACCCACCATACTTGCACCGGACACTGCGAGAGGGCTGTACAAGCAATGATCACACGCACGGCACAGCGGACACACCAGGAACCGCGGTGTTGGCCGTCGAATGGCGCTAGCTGCGCAGCATTTGTGCACCGCCGCCGTCAGTGTCAGCCAGTTTGCCGTGGCATACGGAGCTCCATCGCAGTCTTTAACACTGGTAGCATGCCGCGACAGCGTGGACGTGAACCGTATGTGCAGTTGACGGACTTTGAGCGAGGGCGTATAGTGGGCATGCGGGAGGCCGGGTGGACGTACCGCCGAATTGCTCAACACGTGGGGCGTGAGGTCTCCACAGTACATCGATGTTGTCGCCAGTGGTCGGCGGAAGGTGCACGTGCCCGTCGACCTGGGACCGGACCGCAGCGATGCACGGATGCACGCCAAGACCGTAGGATCCTACGCAGTGCCGTAGGGGACCGCACCGCCACTTCCCAGCAAATTAGGGCCACTGTTGCTCCTGGGGTATTGGCGAGGACCATTCGCAACCGTCTCCATGAAGCTGGGCTACGGTCCCGCACACCGTTAGGCCGTCTTCCGCTCACGCCCCAACATCGTGCAGCCCGCCTCCAGTGGTGTCGCGACAGGCGTGAATGGAGGGACGAATGGAGACGTGTAGTCTTCAGCGATGAGAGTCGCTTCTGCCTTGGTGCCAATGATGGTCGTATGCGTGTTTGGCGCCGTGCAGGTGAGCGCCACAATCAGGACTGCATACGACCGAGGCACACAGGGCCAACACCCGGCATCATGGTGTGGGGAGCGATCTCCTACACTGGCCGTACACCACTGGTGATCGTCGAGGGGACACTGAATAGTGCACGGTACATCCAAACCGTCATCGAACCCATCGTTCTATCATTCCTAGACCGGCAAGGGAACTTGCTGTTCCAACAGGACAATGCACGTCCGCATGTATCCCGTGCCACCCAACGTGCTCTAGAAGGTGTAAGTCAACTACCCTGGCCAGCAAGATCTCCGGATCTGTCCCCCATTGAGCATGTTTGGGAGTGGATGAAGCGTCGTCTCACGCGGTCTGCACGTCCTGCACGAACGCTGGTCCAACTGAGGCGCCAGGTGGAAATGGCATGGCAAGCCGTTCCACAGGACTACATCCAGCATCTCTACGATCGTCTCCATGGGAGAATAGCAGCCTGCATTGCTGCGAAAGGTGGATATACACTGTACTAGTGCCGACATTGTGCATGCTCTGTTGCCTGTGTCTATGTGCCTGTGGTTCTGTCAGTGTGATCATGTGATGTATCTGACCCCAGGAATGTGTCAATAAAGTTTCCCCTTCCTGGGACAATGAATTCACGGTGTTCTTATTTCAATTTCCAGGAGTGTATTATAGATAACAGCTCCCATGTTTGAAGTTCTTACATCTTTACATGACAAGAGATGCCAAAATAATTCACTGATAGGCTGCTAGGACCATAACAGGTAAATGTTGCCACAGTGGTGATGTAACAGAGATGTTTACTCATCTATAATGGGAGTCACTTGACAAAAGATGCAGTGTTGTCATGAAACCTGTTAGGTAAATTTTAAGAACTGGTACTGAAGAGAGATTACACTATAAATTGTGGTCTGTCAATGTATATCTTGCCTAGTGACAATAATAACAGATAATGCCACATATTGAGGTATACAGAAAGGCATTTTCCTCTTGTTCCATACACAAATGGAATTAGACAGTGAGTGTCTAATAGTGATGAATAATTCACTCCACTGGCTTGAGGAGTGAATATATAGATTTAATATTTTATAGAAAAAAGTGTTTGATATGGTCATTCTGAAAGTCTTAAGGATGCTATGCAAATTTCTACTTTCATAGAAGTTTTCCTTTACACATTTTCAAAGCACTCTCCCTAAAGTTTTACATACTGATGGATTCTCTCAGATAACTTAATGAAAAGTCCACAATATGCTTTCATGATGAGTTGTTTAAGAACATTTTACATGCTAGAACAGTCAGAAAGAGAAAAATATCACATAGGACCTAATGGAGATTGTGAGATTGGCTTACTTCCATGTCCATTGTGTTTCACTATGAAATTCCTCAACAGGTGTCCGAGTTTTGGCTGTTCATAAAAAATGTGCACTGCTGCAGTGGAACAAGGTTCTGTACTAGCCTGGACACTCTGAAAAATCTCAGTAATGCAAACTTCATCATGACTGTCTGTGGATGACCTGTCTTGCTCTTCTGTGTTTGTGGTTGTTTTCAAACTGTTTGGCTTAGCCCAACTGCAGGTAAGATAGGATGCCATAGACTAGAGTTTTACAAATATCAATCTTCTTCTTCTTCTGCCAATACATTAATGGATGTTGACGACTACATGATGCATCTTTATTATATGAACCACAGTATGAAGTAGTTGATCTGCACTTTGTAATTCTGCTCAATGCTTTATGTTATCTAATTAAGAATTGTTTTCTTTAGCCTCATTCTTCCCTTCTGTTATCAACTTCAGAAACATGTATTTGATGTCCTGCAAGATATGTCCTAGGTATGCAGTTTTTTTTCTTCTAAACATTGTTTACATTTTTTGCTGTTTGTATGTTCTTCACAATACTTCATTGTTAGATATTCTTGCTGTTCATGTTATTTTAAGCATTCTGTAGTAAATCCACAATTCAAAGGGCTTGATATTGCTTACTGTTGTCACATTCAGTGTCTATGCTTCAGAACCATATAGAAGTACAGACCAAATATAGCATCTTATAAATTGAACTCTTTGATTTAGATCTAGGTCTATACTTGTGAGAATTTTCTTAATTTTATGAAGGCATTACAAGTGTTCTCCATGTGATATTTCATCTCCATGTCTGGTCTCCAATCTTTTACAGAGCCATGTTCCAACAGACTTAAACCTAACTATTCTTTGTATTAAGGAGCATTGGATTGTAGATTTGCATTTGTATAGAAGTCAGGCTGTTGCATGACAATAATAAAATGTGTTTTTTGGTATTAATATTGAGACTTACAATACTGCTGTAACCTCCTACTATGTTGGTGAGTTGTTGAAGTTCATCTAAATTACCAGCAGTCATTGGTGTATCATCAGCATAGCAAATGTTGTTGGAGAAAAACTCCATTAACCTTTATACCTTTTTCTGTGTCACTAGGGACTTCCTGAAAAATACTCTCTGAGTACAAACTGAATAATAGGGTGACAGAATGCATCTTTGTTGAACCTCTTCACAGGTATTACCTAAGTTCATGAACTCATTATCAAACTTAACCTGCTCTGTCTGATGCTGATACAAGTTCTCTATACAGTGGATGTCTTTCTGATCTATATCTATTCGTTTAAGAATTTTCATAACTTTATGGTGTTGCCTCCATCAAAGGCTTATTCAAATCAATAAAAAAGGCACACATTTTCGTCCTGATCATAGCAGTTTTGGGCTAGAACTTGTAGTGCGACTATTACTTTCCTTGTACCTAAACCTTCTCTAAACCCAATCTATGTCTCCTCAATGAATTTCTTACATTTTTCAAATAACTTTTGATGGATGATTTTTCAGAAATATTTTCAAAGAATGGCTCACAAGACTAATGAGTCTATGATCTTTACATTTTCTTGCATTCTTCATTTTTGATGAGGGAACTAATAATAGCCTCTAGGCAGGGTAATGAGCTGTATCATAAATTTTGTTAAAAATTTTGTGTAAGGCTCTGATAACCTCTTTGTCAAGTTTTCAAATCAATAAAAAAGGCCTACATTTTTATCCTTATGATAGCAGTTTTGGGCTAGAACTTGTAGTGTGACTGATACTTTCCTTGTACCTAAACCTTCTCTAAACCCAATCTGTGTCTCCCCAATGAATTTTTCACATTTTTCAAATAATCTTTGATGGATGATTAACGAGTTTCATTGGAATTTCTTTAGATTCTATTGCTATATTTGTTCTAAATTTTCTATGACTTCCTCAGTTTCTTTTTTCATAACTGGAAGTTGTAACATGGCACAATGGGACCATGCATTCTGTTGTGTCTAGACAAGACACAATGAGAGGAAGCCGAAAGGCACGTGCTTAAACTCACACAGGCTGGCGTGAGGTCTGAAACAGGATACGTAATGAATGCTATAAATAAAAGTACATAGCTGCTGGAATACTTAACTTTAATCCACAATTGGTGAACATTGGTCTTGTTGATACAGTATTATCATCTCAATATAACTTGGTGATGGCGCCTTGCTAGGTCGTAGCAATTGACTTAGCTGAAGGCTATGCTAACTATCGTCTCGGCAAATGAGAGCGTATTTGTCAGTGTGGCGTCACCAGCAAAGTCAGCTGTACAACTGGGGCGAGTGCTAGTACGTCTCTCTAGACCTGCCGTGTGGTGGCGCTCGGTCTGCGATCACTGACAGTGGCGACAAGCGGGTCCGACGTATACTACCGGACCGCGGCCGATTTAAAAGCTACCACCTAGCAAGTGTGGTGTCTGGCGGTGACACCACACATTCTATATCTACTGATTCTGGAATACTTAATAGTGGAATACTTCTCACTGCAATGATCAATACTAATGTTGCATATTATACTAATTTACTGTGAACACCAAATCGTTGTTTGTGTTTGTAACTGTTACTGAATTGACTGTAATTAGCTTGATATGTTACATTTAGATAATTTTGTACCATAAAGGCAATTTAATTATGAAATTAATTGATTACAAAAAATCTAGAAACTTCAAAGTACATTTATTTCTAGACTCAACGCTCCACAGTTTTGCTTTGTCACAGTTATTTGTTCTATGAGAAGCATTTAATACAAGAATATTTAAAGTAAGTTACCATCCTTTGACTCACCATATATTCCTAATATTTTCTTTACTAATAAACTTAATTTTATGTAGTTTTTGGTGTTTCATTCACATAACAAACATGATAGCAACTTAAAAATATTGTTTATCTCATTCTGCAATTTTCAGCATGAGTGACATGTATAAATTCATAAAATTTTAATTTTACTTTTACAAAAATTCTTATATAACAACACTAAATTCATGCAATGACCATGAAGAACAAAGAGATTAGGATAAGTATGAAGACATAGAGACAGTCATTTTTCCCTTGCTCTATTTGTGAGTGCAACAGGAAAAAAAAAAGATTGATAGTGATACAGGGTACCCTCCACCATGCACCATACAGTGGCTTGCGGAGTATATATGTAGCTGTAGATGCCAATTGTGATTGTGACTGTTAAATTATTATACAGGGTGAGGCAGCTAAGTCAAAACACCCCTGGTCTCTCCCCAACCATAATAGATACAAAGATGCTGTTTGGACAGTGAATTGTAGGGACAGGGGCTACTTTAATATATCACATTTCATGTTTGTGCTATATTTCATTACAGAGATATGAGGCCATCTTTGGTTTTTTAAAATGGAACCCTCTGTTGAATTTTAGCATAACATGATGGGCTTCAGTTTGAAATATGTGTACATCATAATATTTTGGTGAATAGTTTTTGAGACACAGATATGTTCTTGGATCGTGTTCATCCTTCGTAGCGGCGTTGTCCAATGCGACTTTTCCTGTTGTGTAGAGTACATGGCAGACATCGTGAGTCCGTTCTTACACAAACACACTCATATACTCGACAATAGTAATACGTACTGTGATATTTTGCGCAAAAATTAACTGATGATGTCACGCAAATATTATTGAGTTATTTGACAACTGTGATACCAAAATAGTAGACAACATACAGTATTAAAATACTACAAAATGTTAATACATTTTAAGTAACAGAAATACAAATGTAAATGAGGAGGCCCTTATTGATCACAATTATTTCATACGTATTTGTTTTTTGTTTGACAATATCTACTATTGATCACAATACAAAGTAAATACACATGAAGATGCAAAATACGTACTGTACATGATGCAAGACTTTACTGAAGCATGTGCTCAAAATGCTTCCCCTCTGCTGTAATGCACATTTGTGGTCACCGTTCAAATGATTTGTGAATGGCTGCGAGGGTGTCATGTGAGATATCAGCTCATGCTTCGATGATATGTTGCTTCATATTGTCTGTCATAGGTGGTATTTGAGCATTCACTTTATGTTTGATTGCTCCCCACAGAAAAAAATCAAGAGGGGTCAAATCAGGAGACCGGGCTGGCCGCTTCACTTCAGCACGTCGTCCTATCCAACAATCCGGGAACTTTTCATTTAACAGTGCTGTAGCCATACGGGAAGAGTGGGAAGGACAGCCATCATGTTGGAACCACATGCACTGACACGTAATTAGTGGTACTTCTACCAGCAAAATGGGCAGAACATTTTGGAGGAGTTGTGCATAGTTATTGCCATTTAGTATACCTGGAATGACGTACAGCCCCACAATGACATTTCCGACAATGCTGCACCACATGTTAACACTCCACGGTTGCTGATGCTGTACCTGTCGAAGCCAATGAGAGTTCTCTATTGACCAGTGATGCATATTATGCAAATTCACATTAGCGTGGTTGGTGAAAGTCGCTTCATCAGTAAATAGCACCCATCGAAAAAACATTGGATCATCTTGTAGGTGCTGCAGAGTAAACTGGCAGAATTCCTGGCGCCATTTGAAATCCACACCAGAGAGTGCTTGATACAATGAGAGGTGAAACTGGTGAAATCTATGCTGGTGCAATATGCATAGAACACTTCTCTTACTTATAACACATTCCGAGGCAATAACTCATGACAAAACAGTAGGGTCATTATGGTCAATATGCACCAACACTAGAATGCCCTCTTCATGTACCTTGCCAGTTGCCTTCTCCTCTGTATGGTGTTCCATGATCCTGATTCAAGTAGTTTCTTGCAAATACGTGCAAGAAGCTGGCGCATAGGAAGCTCATGATCAGGATACAGCTCTCCATACCGCTTTATTGCTCTAACATTTCTTCTGCTTTCACTATGCACTATAAGCATATCTAACTTTTCTTCATTGGTGTATATGTCTGCTCCAAGAAACTGTGATGGAAATGAGATGTCTCATTGCCCCAGAAGCACATTTATACCCTTCTCTGCAGCTACCTCATGGGTCACCTTGCGGCGTTATCAAGAAGCCGGAAACCAACACCTTCCCTGTTATATTCCTCAGTGGTCGACAGGAAAGGTCACATTGGACAACGCCACTTTGAAGGATGAACACAATACAAGAACATATCTGTGTCTCAAAAACTATTTGTCTAAATATTATGATACACACATATTTGAAACTGTCTTTTTAAGCCCATCATGTTATGCTAAAATTTAACATAGGGTTCCATTTAAAAAGAAAACAACAAAGATGGCTTCATATCTCTGAAATAAAAAATAGCACAAACATGAAATGTGATGTATTTAAGTAGCCCCTGTCCCTGTAATTCACTTTTCAAACAGCATCTTTGTATCTATTATGGTTGGGGAGATACGAGGTGTGTTATGACTTAGCTGCCTCACCCTGTGTAAGCTACAAGGCAGAATCCATGTTGCCTCAGTCTTGTCCCAGTTTTTGTAAGTCATTCTTGTCCCAGTTTTTTACCAGTTGAATTCTTGAATATATTGGATGATTTCTGTCAGATGTGTTGAGCTGTTTATTACGTATTTAGTCAGATTACAAAGACAAAAGTTTTGAGATGCTTGGATGAAGAACTGCAGGCAACAAATTTTGTTAAACAACTAACTGATTTTGGAATAACTGATGTACACTCAGTGTTCAAGATCAACTGCAGCCTTGAAGTTAAGGAAACATGACAAGTTCACATTTCAACCAGTGGTCAGAACTGGGATCCATCTGAAAATATTAAAACTGGCATTTTAACAAATTTTTAATTTCAGAGCTGCATCCATCATAATAACTTTGTTCTATTGTGGCAAGGTCAAAGGAAGCAGTTACGGATGTAAAATGCTACATTACTAGCTGAGGAAACAAATCCACGAAGGACAAGGAAAGAAACAAAGTTTGTAACTGAATTTAACCTGGACCTCATCATCACAGAGAACAAAAGTTAAGTACTCTGTTTTACACATATTGTTCTTATACCTTGGTACTGACTGTAGAGTTTAGCTCATGTGAAATTTCTTTTCCTTTTTCTCTTTCATTTTATGTTGTTCAAAACTGAAAATCAATCAAGCACCAATTCTGGACAGTGAAATAGTAAATAATGTAGAATTTGATTAAAGATTCAGTGGGAATGTGAGTAATATCTGTAGTCCATCTCTAGGATGCAATAACTGTAGTCTGAAAAGTTTATGAAATTCACAAATGAAAAATTTGGGAAACAGACTTGTGGACAAGGATCTTCTATAGATTGAGTGGGTACACCTCTATTCCAATCTTGCTTCCAATCCTGCACCCTGTGGATAAGACCCTTATGGTGAGCCCAGGTGCAAGTCTGTCCCATGAACCCATGCACTGCCTCCTACTGCAGTCAAGTTGCAGGCATTTCCTACCCATTAAAAGGCATGGCTATGTGTGAAAGCAGGCATGTTATATATCAGCTATGCTGTAATTACTGCACAGCATTCTGTTTGGGCATAGTGATAAACAACCATCTACTCATGTGAACGGTCACTGCTAACCTGCGGCAAGCTACAAACTTCACCATCAAGTTGCTGAACATACACACCACAACAGAAATTATTTCAGAAGCTGTTTCATTATGTGGGCCATTTACCTTCCTCTCATTTTCTCTCCTCCCTCCCTCGCTCCCACCCTCCCCCTTCTCCCTCTATCTCTTATTTCTGTACCCTCTGAACTCCTTTCAGCTTGCTATGCAGCCACTGAGTCATCTGTAGAAAGACCTGCCTTGCCTTATCTTGCTGCTGCCTCCGTGTCTTGTATATTCTTCTCCACCCCTGACCACCTCCATTAGCCCAAGCAACTGCTTTCAGTAATTGATAATCAATAATTAGTCTCATCATGACTGGGGGAATGTGCATTTGGGTGACTGTGTAGCTGTGTGTGGGAATGTATGTACTGTTACTAGAAAAACCACAAGTGCTCAAAAGCTAGTGTGAATACTGTTTTCTGTTACATGTTTCTATGCTTCACACAATAGTCAGCTATAAGTGAGTGGTTGCCTTTCCCATATTTTGTGTGTTGTTCCATCCAGGAAGAACTGCTTAATAAGTACTGTTGTATTAGTAAATAGTGTGATGATAAACTGCTGGAATGGAATATAGATAAAATGGCAGGAAACTTTTACTCTTTCTCACAATGAGAGAGTGTAATGAAAATATATTAGAAGCTTGATTGAATTTTCACTTCATCTACATCTACATCTACATGATTACTCTGCAATTCACATTTAAGTGCTTGGCAGAGGGTTCATCGAACCACAATCATACTATCTCTCTATCATTCCACTCCTGAACAGCACATGCGAAAAACAAACACCTAAACCTTTCTGTTTATTGAAAGGAGTATTTTCAGTGATTAAAGCTTTGTGGGCAGAGGACAAAAACAGACACAAGTTAAAAACAGTAAAAGCTGTGACAGTAATAAAAACTTCATTCGTTAGTCTCCCTTGTATGAGCTTACATAATAAAAATAATCATCTAAAGCAAATACACATGTCTGCAAGATGGCATCAGCAGGAAAAATACAGTGACACTTTGCTCTCATTAAAAAAGCAAGAAATAAACATTTCTTTGTGGAGAGAATGTGAATAGTAAGTATTGAAAGGTGTTTTGTGTGTCACGTGTAACTACTGGCTACACAAAAAGTGCATGAAAGTAAACCTAAAATTCATCAATGATGATTTTGTGTCGACATGCTATGGCTGTTTAAATGATGAAATGGCTCATCTTGTAAGTGTAGGGAATTCAGAAAACAAGAAATAACACTGAGGCATTAAAATCAAAAATATTGACTATAACAAAAGAAAATGATAGATTAATATGAGAAAAGCAGTCCTGTGTGTGTGTGTGTGTGTGTGTGTGTGTGTGTGTGTGTGTGTGTGTGTGTGTGCAAAATCCATCAAACAGAAAAACAACATGACCACAAAAATATGAATGCATGTACAAACTTCAAAAACAGCAACACGTCCAGTGTTTCCAATGATGATTTAATGAAAAACTCAACAAGCCAAACATCTGTAGATAAATATAAATGGAAGATGGTGACATACAGTAAAAGACAAGACAAGACCACAACTATGCAAGGGAGTGAAAATTGGTTTCTAATAACTGGTGACTCATTGCTGAAAAATATCACTGTTTCCAACTGCAAAATTGATGGGCAACTGAGAATTACAATGCAACAAACATTTTAAAAAGATGGTAAATGAAAAACAAGCAGCTACAAGACTGGTTTCAGAAAACAAACATAGTAAGAGAGGTGTCTGTATACTCGATGGAATAACAAAATAAGAAACGGAGTCATTTGGCAGAAAGTGTCTATGCATGATCCTGGCTGATACTTATTGGTATCAGAAAAGAAGTTCAGTGAGTCTCCAAAATAAATTGCGTCATCAAAAAACAATGTGATAATCTTCAAGGTTTTCATAGTCCCAAACTAGTTTCTATGTGAAAACTCCTAGGAAAGGATGGCATGCCTTTAAAAAGACTGAGGTCTCCAACTCAAACGCCCAGCAGAATTTTTACAAATGTCTTCTTAATCAAGGAAGCAAGGAAAACTAATATGGCCTGATGGGAGTGGAAAAGCAAATACCCTTGGTGAAATGGCAAAATTATAAGCACCACACAAAAAGGAGGCACTACAGAATATGGCTCACAAAATGTAAGGCAGTAAAAGAAAAATTATATAAAACTACTGCATCAGAATATTTAATACAGTGATAACAAGAAAATAGAACCAGATATACTATGCATTAGTGAATATGGGCTAACTGAAAGTCAAGTAAATAACCTGACAATAAAGAACTCTATCTTATCCAGTTATTCCTGTAGATCTGGCATAAAGGTGGTGGATTGTTTATGTATATTAAAACAGGAAATCTACTGCAGCCTATAAACAGTAAAGGTGTAAGATTACATATAGCTGAAGAATAAGACTTTGAAATTACTGGTATAGTGACAGATGACTTTACATTGTATTGTGTGTACAGATCACAAGTGGCAAGATTAACATCTTTCTGAAAAAAAAAAAAAAAAAAAAAAAAAACCATTTCAAACTTGCTAGTAGTGAATGTAAAGGGAAATATTGATATGTGTGAAGACTTCATGATAAGAATTGTTATTACAGATTAACATGGAGACAACATTATCTGCTCCAAGAAGAGCAACTTCTCAAAGTCAGACTCTTATTGACAACATCATTGCTAATATCAGTAGGTGTAACTATGAGTCACATGTAGTCAATTCTTATACTACGTCATTAAATGACGTAGTATCCGAACAAAAATAAACAACCAAACAAATCAGGATCATCAATGAGCAAAATAGTTTCATCTTTAGAAGAGTGTAAGGGTTGTTTGGGGGAAGAGACCAAACAGTGAGGTCATCGGTCTCATCGGATTAGGTAAGGATGGGGAAGGAAGTCGGCCATGCCCTTTCAAAGGAATCATCCCAGCATTTGCCTGGAGCAATTTAGGGAGATCACGGAAAACCTAAATCAGGATGGCCGGACGCGGGATTGAACCATCGTCCTCCCGAATGCGAGTCCAGTGTGCTACCACTGCGCCACCTCGCTCGCTTTTAGAAGAATATTAAGTGGAGAAACCTGTACTGAAACCCTACAACTGTAGAATGTAAATGAAAAGTATGAAGTATTTATTATAACAGTTAAAAGTAGTCTTAATGTAACATTCCCTGAAGTAAAGAGACAAGAAAAACCATCTCCTTGAAGCCAATAACATAAGATGAAGTGAAGGATGCCATACAGAAAGTGAAGTCCAAGAAATCAACTGGAGATGTTGAAATATCAGATCAAATAATAAAGCTGATAAATGAACAAATAATCACATCATTATTGGACAAAGCAAACTGTTCATTCAGAGATGAAAATTTTCCAAACAAGCCAAAGGTAAGCAAAGTAATGCCAGTGCACAAGAAATGGGATAAGAATAATCCCAACAACTATAGGCCAGTTTCACTTGTATCAGGTTTCTCAGAAATTCTGGAAAAGCTTATGTATAATACTTTAGTTGATTAACTGAAGGTAATTTTCTTGTGCTGTCACAGGATTATTTCAGAAAGGGTATATCTACAGAATCAGCAACTGGCAGTGTGGCATATTACATTATACAGTACTTAGATGAGGAAAAAAAATCGCATTGGAAATGTTTCTGGATCTGTCCAAAGTGTCAGGACCACTGATCATGAAATACTCATACAAAATTGGAAAACTGTGGCATTTGATGACAAGCAGGAGAGAGGATACTGTTATACTTACGCAACAATAAACAGTACGTATCAACAGGGAATGAACCATGAATTTACTTTTTCTTAAGAATTTACTTTATTTACTAGCGATTCATCAAGAACATTAACACATTTAATCACACTATGTGAGTGTGGAAGTAGTTGCCAGGGCTCACAGCAACCTCTGAAAGACTACACAGGTGCAAATCTGCAACACCAGATCTCTTAATGATACAACTCATCCGGAAACTGAGATTTTCACCAATAGTAAATGCTCAGAAAGTCTAAATTTACATGTCTAGCATTATTGTCTTTTAATCATTCTTTTTCTCTACTCAGTTACATATAGTTTTATTACAGAAAACATGTTAGTTACCATAGAGAAATATTTCAAGCATAAAATTGGGTTTCTGGAAATTTATTGGCCCAATTTCATAACACATGGGGATAAAAGGGTGCACTGAAAAGTTAGCTTACAACATAACTACCCAGTACAAAATGCATATAAAGAATATACTGCTACTGGTTTATCAAAATAACTTCATCATCAAAAGCGTGAAAGTGTTGCTTACAGTTCCTGCCTTTTATGCTGTTATTAAAAATGTAATAGCTCTGTATTTCAACGTTGTGTAAAACTCTTCCTATGCAAGTCTGTAAACAGTCACTATGAACAATGCCACAGGCAGTCAACAGTCAGACATATCTGAGTTCAATAAGTTGCCTGTATTCAGTCAGGGAGAAACTGTCACTCAGACTTCTTTGTACATTGATAACAGAACTTCTTATATGTAAATCATCACTAAAGTATTCTGTGACAATGTGCTTTAACTGAAGTGTAACTTTATTCATTTTCACTTTATTATCGAAAACTGTTTACTCCGTTTACTGGACTGGAGAGATGATTTTATTCACTGCTGGTATCCCTGCATGATTTTAAGCATATGGGAAGTGCTAGATCATTTCCACCATTTATGTTCCACCAGGCTCTTCCATTATCATAATAATATTGTCTGAAGTAACTTACAAAAAGTTTCTGTGCTATTGTCTGTTCCTGGATCATGTAATGAAACCCTTGTTAATTACTATAACATCTCCTTCAGTGATTTTTCACTATTCACAACTTGCTTCTCTTTTTGTACGTAAATCACAACTCAGACATTGTTAATAATGGCAGTATAGCTATTTATGAAGATGATACAACACTATTCATAGATAATGACACAGAAAATCTGGAAATAAAAGTCAATTTGGATGTAAATAATGCTGTCCAGAGGTTTCACAGGTTTAACAGTGTAGCAGCTCTTCAGTAACAAGTTGAGTAAAGTATATTTATTTAAAGTGCTCTTGTGGCAACTAATCTTTTATTTGGCTATCCATATATCTATGATGACAGATCCTTTTGGGTACCTTCCAACCATTTATCATTAGTGATGAGGATGTAACATTTGGCTCCTCAGAACACTGAAATTGCCAACTTGCATCACAACATATTTGATTTGACCCATATAACGTATATTGTTTATTGATCAAATAAACATAAGTAAATAAATGAAAATAAATAAAATAGATAGAAACTTACGAAACATCTCCTCCTGCAGCTGCATACAGAGTAGGCAACCAATCAGTGATGTGCATCATGTGAGTTGACACACGTTTAGGCTTGGAGAGTAGTGGACTCCATATGAGGCCAGCTCCTCTTACTCCACCTTCCCATAATGTATTCTTTACCTAAAATGAATAATGACTGAGTCATACTTTTAAATGATTTACTGTGGTTACTTTAATTTACTGATTGAGAGTAATTATTTCTGCATATGCTGCCTTTTATTTCTATCTATATATTTTGACATTTTTCAAATGTGTGTATCATTCTCTGACACCTTCAGGATGGGAGATAAGCACCCTCTTACATACTGAAAACTAGCCTAATAATAAGACTACATACTGTTGTTGTAGTCTTTAATCTGAAGCCTGGTTTGATACTGATCCTTACGGTTTGATGCTGATCCTCACGCTAGTTGACCCTGTGCCTGCCTCTTCCTCTCTGCAGATCTGTTGCAGCCTACATTGTTTTGAACCTGCTTACCACATGAAAGCCTTAATCTCCTACTACAGTTTTTATTCTCAACACCTCCTTCCATTATCACATTAAACATTCATTGATGCCACAGGATGCATCCTATCAATGTACCCTTTTAATAATCAAATGGTACTTCATTATTAGTTAAATGAAATATTTAACTTCAGTTCAGCATTCTTCTGTAACACAACATTTCAAAATATCTGTTCTCTACTTGTCTGTAACATTTACTGTCCACATTTCATTGCTATACAATGCTACAGTCCAGGTAAGTACTTTCAAAAAAGACACCCAGCTTTCTTTCTTGTGGAAAACTGGCTGAAAGCTTGCAGTTTTTCGTTTGGTCACTCTGTTTTCAAAACATTACATCATAGCTTTCATTTCTGTTTCTAGAGTGTCATTTGTTTTAAAATTATTTTATCTATCCATGATGGATATATTGCTGATGAAAATGATAGTGTGATAAAGTAGTGTAGCCATCTGAACACGGACCTAATGGCCTGAAACTATTCATGGAATTGAAATAAAGCTTTTATGAATATAGAGCAGTGAGTAAAAATTGGTACCAAGGCTGGGAATCAAACTGGGACCTCCAACTTACTAGGCAGGTGGATTAGCAAGTAAGCCAACTTGGCACAGCAGTTCACACAACTGCATGGATTACCCTGACATGCCTCTCTCCTTGATTTAAAGTGGATGCCCACCGTATGATCCCTTACTCACTCTCTTCTTAACTTGTTCCAGCTTGATTTCTGTACAAGCTGTAGATACACTTTCTGTGTATTTATTTTTTATCTCAGTGACATGCAGAATTTCAAAGAGTGTTTCCAGCTATATTTATCAAAACTTGTTGTAAATAGAAAAAAATTATAAATTTGTTTTTTTTTTTCATATTCACCATAACCTTTATGATAGACAAGTTATTTTATCCATAATGGATGCTGGTGGAATGGTAGTGGATTTTCTTCAATATTACCCTTTAAGATAGATATGTTGTATGGTCAGTACTGCTTCTTGTGTTCCATTATACAGGCAGCCACAAATGTAATAATTCAAACACTACTTGGGGTGCAAAGGGACTACTTTATTACCAATTTATGAAGAAGGAGTAATTGGAGTTGTTTTGATAGAAGCACAAATAAAAAACCTCTTGAAACACTTTTCAGTTCCAAATTTTTTAAAGCAGTGGGAGCAAGAGGCAACTGGAATCAAGTGAAAAAATGTGTACAGTAAAGATGTGCAACTGAAGAGAATGAAAAATTACACTGAATGTTATGTCAGAATAGATACAAGATCTATGCAGAGAACTGGATTCATTTTCATTTGTACTTAGTGACTCTATTCCTCTGTGTTGATGCTTTTGCTGTGGTCTTCAGTCTTAATATTGGTTTGATGCAGCACTCCACACTAGTTCATCTTGTTCAAGCTTCTTGATCTATTCATAATTATGCAATGCACATGCATTTGAACCTTTTAACTCTAACCTTAGTCTCTGTCTACAACTTTCACCCCCCCCCCCCCCCCCCAACACACACAGACTTCTTGCTGTTACTTCATGGACATTTTGAATTCAGCACCTCATATTAGATATCTCATCTACTCATTTATTCTTTATGATTCTTTTTCATTTGCAAAGCTTCTATTCTCTTCTTGTCTGAATTGTGTATTGGACATGTTTCAGATCCATACAAGGCTGCAGTCCAGATGAATACTTTCAGAACAGACTTCATAACACTTAAATGTAGTGTTAACAAATGGCTCTTTTGCAGAACTGCTTTTCTTAAAAAGTTCTCCTGGTGTCTCATTCCCGAAGCTAATTACCTCAGAATCACTTGATATAATTTAACTACATTCCATTGCCTTTGTTTTACTTTTATTGATGTTCATCTTATAACTTCTTTTCATCATGCCATCCATTCAGCTGAACTGTTCTTCAGAGTCCTTTGACATCACCATGCCCCAAATTATCTATTCTTCCTCTACATTAGTTCTCTCCCAAATTTCTCCTTGTTTGACATGAAAGACATTGTGGGGACTCCAGTGAAGTAACATCTCTGACCATCTGACCATGGACCACACACTGAGTACTATGATGTCTGTGGACTTAAGTTGGGTTTAGGCCTTGCTGCCATTTTGATGTGCCTTGTACTGTGCACTACTAACAAAGTATCATTACAGTGAAACCATCTCTTACATAATTGGGATAGCAGTCCCTGTCACATCATAGTCCACTCTTCCTACCACAGTGACACCACCAAATGCACTACACATGTAAACATTACCATTAATGTTTCCGAACATTGCTCCAATGCTGACAACAGTTAACCAACAATGCAGTGCAACTTTGTTGTTACACTATACACTAGTACTCAGGAAATGGCTTACCTGAACGTAGAATACTTAATTGAAATATTCATTGCTGTGCAACAATGTTCCCAACACTCTACATGAAATAACCATGTAAGTGCTCTGAGTCAATGTAGTGTTGGACAGCTCCATGCTATGTAAATAGATGGGCAGTTTAACTCCAGTGTCTCAGCCACGCCAGATCAATTCTGTGCAATCTACCTGGAGCACGTGATTCAACCAGTTGGATGGTGTTTGGACAGTTTAGTTCATGCTACAGTTTGGCATCATTGACACTATGTTAACAAAATCATCAACAATGGCAGCCATTTGCTTCACTGCATTCCCAATACAGTGTGTGGCAGCAAGAAATGAAGACAACACAATTTCACCCAACTGCCACCAAAGGAGATAGCACCCCATCCCCACCACAGTGGCCAGTCATGATGGCTTGACTCAACCTGATCAAGCCAACACACTCTTTCCGCAGGGTGCTAGCCTCAAGCCAGGCAAAACAAACATGAGTCAATTCAGTGTGATCACTGCTGATTGAGCCATTTCCCTCTCACCACAGGGTGTTAGCTTCATGCCAGCCAAAACAAACATCACCTTGTGCTCCAACACATCACACCAGGTGTGATTGTTCTGGCTTCACATACAATTTTGTGTGGAACTACAGGCTGCTGTGTACACTACATCAATGAGTTGTGTGACTTGCATTGAACCACAAGCAAATCCCAAAGTGGCCTTCTACATGATGGCACAGCACAACCCCTGGCACACCAGATTCAAGCAGCAACAACTACTACATCATATTGCACTTTGTGTGACCTTGAAACTTCCTGGCAGATTAAAACTGTGTGCCCGACCGAGACTCGAACTCGGGACCTTTGCCTTTTGGGGGCAAGTGCTCTACCATCTGAGCTACTGAAGCACGACTCACAGCCAGTACTCACAGCTCTACTTCTGCCAGTATCTCGTCTCCTACCTTCATTGTGTGACCTTGGTTAAGCTACTCCTGTGATAACATCGCAAATTCTCCAAGAAACAGTCCAACTGTGTCTCACTTGAGTGCTAACCATGACAGGACCAGTGAGGTGCATCTGTGCAAATGCCTCTTCAAGAAAGGGCCTGATTGTATCTCACACACATGCCTGCCATGACATGATTGGTTGCATGCATCTACATACACTGACACCTGCCGACCACCACATCCTACAGTCCTTTGCACTCCTGGCAGGGTGCTCTGTGGTGACATCTCTGACTAGGGACCGCCGACTGAATAGTGTGATATGTGTGGACTTCAGTCAAGTTTAGACCTCACTACCATTCAGATGTGTCTCATACTGCATGCTATTAATAAAGTATCATTGTACCAAAACTGTCTCATATGTCATTGGGACATCAGTTCCCAGAATACCACGGAATATATTCTAAGATTCTTCAATTTGAGACACAAAGTCTGTGTAACAGCAAATCGTACTAATCTCTAAGTAGATTGTTGTCAATGAGCCATTCAACCATAATCATTCTCATTAATCAAGAATAATATGAGAATCCAGATTTTTATGCTTAAATGCCAATAAATAAACTTCTCAGTGGGACTTGGAGCTAAAAAGATGTAAATTTTGGGTGAAGTGGAAAATACCCAGTCACAACATAAGAACAACTGTTAGAATCACTATAAAATCATGTCCCAAAACACAGAACTAAAATTCAGCCACAAGGGTTATTACATAGTTGCCTCTAGATATAAGACAGAAAGTTCAGAATGTACATACCTCTGAACATAGATTATAGAAATGTTTTGCAGTTTATTTTGTAAGTTTCCTGAATTTTTGAATACACTTATTAATAGTGACATTAGCATTTGACTGGGCTCAAGAGTTCTCAATACATCAGAGGTCTATACAGTACCACATGAAATTTGACTCATTTATCTTGATTGCAAGTGATATTTGAGAAACTGTGAAAGAGGCACAAAAACAAGCTATAACTTTACATAAAAACAGAAAATCTAGAGAAACACTTGTGAAATAGCATAGAATACTACCACTATACAAATTCCAGTTGCATTTTAAAATTTGCAACAAGATTTCTCAAACTACAAATAGGGTGGACCATTTTAATCCGTAATGGGAAATAACTTGGGATGGAGATGAGACTATAGCAAAATTCTTTAGACAAAAATTGTAGGTAGCAAAGAGGGTCATGCATTGCTACTAAAGGTCGTGACCTTGAGCGTGATTTTCAAGGTGATTTGGAGGTTAAAGTGATTTCTTAAAAATGGGAACCGTAATATTTGATTCAAGATTTGAAAAGATATGCAAAATTTACATATAAAATAATACATTATTCAAGGTAACAGCTAGTCCAGTGAAAGTCAAATAAGCAAATATGTTTTTAGTTCTAGTAGGGTTTGATTTAGAATAGATTTCTTGAGCTCTGATGTAAACTAGTCAAGCATTTTGTGTCATGTGTATCCACAGCTTTGCTTATTACTACTAACTGGTATGAACCTCATCTGTTTTATAAATCAAACTTAATTTCATTTTATTTGTGAGTACATAAGATACTTACTGATGGATAGAATGCAGTTAAAATTCAAGAGCTTTTAACTGGTGGTGGATTTGTTGACTGTGGTATGCAGCTAAAGTTACTACACATACCAGCATAAATAGCAAAGATATGGTAACATAAGATATTGTGATTTAATCTATGCAGAATGTATTAGTGTTAATGGTTACAGGAAGTACTCTGTATATTCTTCCAAGAGGTCTTTTGTTTTGAAGTACTTTGTAATGAAGTTATGTATTATTACATTTTTTCCACAATGAGTGTATATGTAGAATGGGGACCTTTTTTCTGGCACAGACCTGCTTTTCTTCCTTTTCCTCAAAATAAAATGGTAAACAGAGGGTTGTGTCTTATGCCATTTTAGAACAGAGGGAGCAGTTGAGAAGTACAGGTTATTTTAGTTAGGCTCTAATTTTCTATGGTTCATAATTACCACCTCTCACTGGGATGTAGACAAGTAAGTTTTACAACAATAATAAACATTATCAGTTAAAAATATGGTAACTTTCTGATCATTTACATGATTATCTTAAGCATTTGTTATGTTGCTACATATTGTAACTTGTTACTGGTTGCAAATAAATGCAAACATTATTCAGAATCTCTAAAGGTGAAGAAGGTAACTTTGGAATAACAAGAATTAAACTTAAGTTCAACAGGGAAATTGGCACACAGTAGTGGTCTTCATTACTGATATTTGTGCAGAATTGTGTGTTTGAATGCAACACATGGTAGTCCTCTCACTGATCTGTACACATTCCATATTGAAAAGTATGTTAACATGACATAGTGCAATGAGTCAATCATTCATCCATTGAGTTTCACACACGTCATGAAGAAGGACTTCCAGTAATGTGCAATGAGTCAAAGTAAAACCAGTAAAGAGAAACATATGTTAAGAGGTACAGTAATAATTAACAATCATTGAATTATAGTAGACCATATACGGTTACCCAGGCTAAATTTTACACAGTAAAGTTAGCAGGATGTCTGTTACTTTGAAAGCAGCTGTTCTTCCTCTATTCACTTACACACTGGCTATCATCTCCAACTGCTAGTTTATTATCTGCATGAACAGATCACAAGGTATCTCAGAACAACAACAGTTGTCTAACTGCAGTGGGAGTATTTCTTCATCCAGTGTACAAGGACATGTTTGCAGTTAACATGTATTTTAAATCCTTGAATCTAGGTAATCATGTTATTTGTAAAAAAGAGTGGGAAATGGTTTTAGTTTTCTTTAGAATTTATAGGGATTTCCCATATCTTGCCTTATGGCTGAATCCCTGTCTGAATCCTAGACAAGAAGGAGGAGATTATAGGTACATGCAAACTATTATTCCATTTTGTGTTGCAGTTATGCAAATCATAGTTCACTGAAACTACTTTTTAATATTAGGGAAAAATAGCGTTAAGCATAAAAAGTATTTGGAAATGAGTCTAAGAGAACAAAATTGTTTGAAGAGGTCTCTTGCAGATGTTCACTTGCCAACTTTAAAAAGTATTGTTACTGCTTTCATTTGTGAATGAATACTTTCTTTAGATTAGTTGTGTCACCACAGATGATGCTTCTTTAAGCAAGTAGTGTATGGAAGTCTGTAAAATAAGTCATTTGCCTGCTTTTAAAATCAACAAAATGAGAGATAATCTTAAGTGAAAAACATGCTGAACTGAGTTTCTACATTAGCTCATCTGTTTATTGATTCAGTTGTAGCCTGGCTAACCAGCTAGATCCCAAGGTACTTTACAAAAAGTGTGTCATTTAGTATAGTCATTTAAAAAGAGAGAGAATAGGAGGAATGTTAGAAACCACTGGATAATATCTGCAGTGGCGGACAATATGAAATGAAAGTACACAAACACTGTATTTGTCTCTTTTTCTTCAAGAACCCTTATACACAGTTCAACCCTTATACACAGTTCATAGAAATAATTGAAATAAACAAATGAATTTAGATTTCATTATGGTACCATGTAGTTCATTGGCACAATGCTTGGAAAATCTAGTCAGTCAATGAAGGAGACCAGTTGTGCATCCTATCTTGGAATAATGCTCTATTGCATGGGAGCCATACTAGGTAGGATTAACAGGGAAAACTGAACATACAGAAACAATAGCAGCTCAAATGGTCACAGGTTTGCTTGACTCATGGAAGGCTGGCATAGAAATGTGGATAATTGTGAAATGGCAGATGCTAGAGGCAGGCACAAATTATTCAGCAAACGCCTACTTAGATAGTTTCAAGGATTGCAGTTCAGTGAAAAATCTAGAAATATGTTTCAGCCCCCCACATATCGCTCCAATTGAGGGTACAAAGACAAAATTATACTGATTACAGAAGCACTAAAGTGGTCACTCATCTTACACTCAGTTTGCAAAATGTGTGGTACAACGGCTAGTACCCTCTGCCATGCACTTCCAGTTGTTTGCAGAGTATGTATGCATATGTGTGTTCCATGTAGGAAATAAATATCTAAAAACAAAGATGATTTGACTTACCAAATGAAAGTGCTGGCAGGTTGACAGACACACAAACAACCACAAACATACACACAAAATTCAAGCTTTCGCAACAAACTGTTGCCTCATCAGGAAAGAGGGAAGGAGAGGGAAAGACGAAAGGAAGTGGGTTTTAAGGGAGAGGGTAAGGAGTCATTCCCATCCTGGGAGCGGAAAGACTTCCCTTAGGGAGAAAAAAGGACGGTAATACACTCGCACACACACACACACATATCCATCCACACATATTCAGACACTATATATATATATATATATATATATATATATATATATATATATATATATATATATATATATATTTTCTGGAACACTGCCTCCTCCTTGAACACTAATTCAGTTGGAATTGTGATTTATGAAACAAACACATAAACACAAGTCTACTAACATGTAGGTTAGCTGGCTTATTATTCTGTCCATTTTGATTGAAAATAAAGCTAAACACCACTTACACCTCTTAATGGCCAGTTTGATGCTGCATTGCCATTGAATCCAGCTGCTGGACCACCATTGTCTGTTGAGAATATGATGATTGAATTGTTAAGCATTTCTGCTTTGGAGAGAGCATCTACTATCTCTCCCACAGAATCGTCCAGTTTTGAGAGGATTCCTATAACATGTTTAAATAAGGGATTATTAGAAGTACTATATTTGTTTACACAGATGCAGCATACTTTTTAATGTTTAATTATTTTATTTTATTTAATTTATTTATTTATTGCAGCCAACATTTGGAATTTACAGAACAAATTAGAGAATATGATCCCTTTTGTTTAATGTTTTGCAGGGAGGGTTAAGATTTCACTAGTCAGGACTGAAGTTTTACAGAGAGCTCTGACATATGCGTGTGAAACTTCTGATATATTCATTAAATGTAAGGTACATATTTTTCTGTTTTATGTAATCATGTGAATTACACAAAACACACACACATGTATTATATGTACTAGGCTGGAACAGAAAATTACCTAGGTTATGTAATCAGAGTGCTCCTCTAACTGGTCTTTGCAACAAGAATTCAACCTCTCTGGTTTAGTACTTACTGTCTTATGGGCCAAATGTTAGACTATATGTCTAAAAGTCAAGTGGTCTATCCATTTTTTGTTTTCCGTTACTTAGTGCTTCTTTAACCTCTGGCTATGATTTATATATTTTAAAACATTCTAAGTCATTTAGTGGTTTGGAGTTCGTGTTAAGCTTGTAGGCTCCTTAGAGCATGTGTTGAAACCAATCTGTGGACAGAGGACAGCTACACCTTACAAAAATATTCTTTATAAAGGCTCCTTCCATATTCCATCTGAAAAACAGTTAGATGTAATAAAGAGAAATACTGAATTGTCATTTCAGTACTACCTTGCAGTTTTCATCTCAGTGCTTTCGCTAACTTTTATTTAATTATTTTTCTGGCATTTTTCTGACATTTCAGCAGTGTGAGTGAATGGGTTCTCAAAGATTCATGTGGCAGAATGGAGTTGAGCCCATGGCTACAGGTTATATGTATTCTTGACATTAAAATCCATCGGAGGCATTTCCCTGGTCATTGCTGCTGTAGCTCCTCCATTGTTACTGAAATGGTAACTCATTGCAGCAAAGGATTCCAGGATCCATTGATCTTTACGATTTCTTCTTTCTTGTGACAATTATTGTCATGTTAATGAATTTGACTGGCTTCCCAGCTCTTCTTCACAGTGAAAACCTACATGTCAGCAAATATTATTATGTGGTTGGTTTCATACAGTGTATGATGGGTTATGCCTGATTTATCCAGCTGTCCCAACCTGAAGTTTGATGATCCTAGTATTGTTGACTTATCAGGTCACTACAACATCAACTTTTCCACGTATACACAGTTTGCAGCATACTCTTCTGGTGTGTCACTTGGCCAAGTGTTTCGCGTCATGATAATTCTTATTTAACTGATAGAATATCCACAGTTCCTGAGAACACATTCCAAGCATTGCATTTTGCAACCATGTTGCTGAAGGTCACATTTTCATCTTGTGTGCATTACAAGCATATTAATCATGAGTGTTTTCTGTAGATAAAAGGTCTATGCATCAAACACCAGCAGGAGAACACAAATATAAAGTTAGAGAAAAGTGCAAGCTTTCAGAGCCAGTGGCTCCCCCTTCTGGCAGAAGGGTTGAGGGGGGATGAAGACAGATGAAGGAAAGAGACTGGTGAGGTTTAGGAAATTGGGAGAGATTGAAAGAAACACCCAGAGCCTTGAGTCAAGGGAGGCTTACCAGATGGTACTAGAAGGAAAGACTGATTGCCCTGACCCAGAGTTCTGGGCAGCTTTTCCAAACTATCTGGATTTCCTAAATCCCACCTGTCCTTTTTCTTCATCTCTCTTCCTTCCCTTCAACCCTTCTTCCAGAACAATGAGTTACTGTCTCCAAAAGGTTGCACTATTCTTCTTTAACCTTTGTATGTGTTTTCTCATGCTGCCACTTGGTGAGTAGATTTTTTTTATGTATCCAATTATGGTATACAGGGTGTATCAAAAAGAATCATCCCATTTCAAAAAATCTTAACTACTATGATATTTGGGGTACGTGCATGACAGTGTACTGTCGAAAAGTGCAAACTCTTGAGTTTTACATGGTTCCTACTAGGTAGTAGCATTGAGCATCCACTTCAGTTCTAGTAAAAATGGTGTCAAGGCAACAGAAAACATTTTGTGATCTACATTTTGTGTAATGCAGCTCAGTAATAACTGTACAGTTTGTCTTTCTTTCTATGTATGGTGTGGGTCCTCCTACAGCACAGAGCATTAGATGATGGCATGAACAATAATGAGAGACAGATTGTTTGTGTAAAGGCAAATAACTGGGCCATACTTGAGTGTCTGACACAGACATTGGTTGCATCCACCATACTTTCACAAGGAGTCTGCAGAACCTGTTCACCATGCAGTTTGACAGCTCAAAGTTGCTTGACAGCTCAACATTCTCCCGATATCCATCTGGCATGTTTTGCATCGACTTTTATTCATGAAACCATATGAAATTCAGCTACTGCAAGCTCTTCCTGAAAGTGACAAACAACAACCTGTGGAGCTCTGTAATTTCATTCTTGGCTGAATGGAGGGTGACAATTTTCTTCAACACTTAGTGTTTAGTGACAAGGTAACATTCCATTTAAATGAATAGGTAAACTGTCATAATGTGAGAATATGGGGTATGGCACAGCCACATGAAGTTGTACAACATGAGAGGGACTCTCCAAAATTTAATATGGTTCGTGTGTTTCATAGGAAAAGGTGCATGGTCCATTTTTACTTGCTGAGAACACTTTCGACAAAGCACATATCTGAATATACTTGAGAACTTTATTTTCCTACAGTTAGAGACTAATTCAAACCACTTCATTTACCAAAGGGTTGGGGCACCATCACACTGGCATCTGGAAGTGCAGGAATTTTTAAATCAAAGGATTACTGAATGATGGATTGGTCACGTTGGACCAAATGATTCAGCCTTATATTACTGGACTCCAAGATCACAGGGACTGACTGTATGTGATTATTTCTTGTGGGAGCTATAAAAGACTTTTTATGTGCCTCTGTTCCCAACAACAATGAATGAACTCAGACACTGCATATCAGCAGTTATGGAAGCTGTAACTCAAGAAATGCTTGCTGCAGTGTGGGAACAATCTGAATGTCACATTGGTAATCGAACACCTATGAAAAGATATGAAAAAAAAACTTTTGAGTTTTACGTTCATCAAAAAATAAAATTCATTGTATATGGTTATTAGTTTCAGAAATATAGATGAATTGGATATTTCTCTTTGATGCATCCTGTATTTTCAAAATTTTCATTGATATACCTATTTTGTGAAATGCGTGGTGATTTGAAAGTTTGTGCTGGTATTTGTGCATGTTGCCAGTTTTATACATTTTGTGAACTAGGTTCTCACCATTTCTCATAAACACCTGGGATGTAATTGGTGAGAGAAGTGTGTAATGAAATACCTGATACCAGATTGTTATAGGAGTAGGTGATAACACATTTCAAGTGATGTATATGACACACTGTAAATTTTGCCACGTTGTGTTACTTTTGAATTTTTTTTTTTTTTTTTTTTTTTTTTTTTTGCCACACATATTTTTATTTAGGAACATTTATAGTAACTAAATAGCTGCAAAGTTCATCATCTCATTTCATATGCACAATTATGAAATCATACAAATCAAAGATTCCTGTATACATATTTCCGTTCAGTTAAGAAATTCTTTGCAGTGATATTTTTGTATATAATAAGTAAATACACCAGACACAAATTTCTGGAAAGTTGCATAATCAGTTAGCCAAAATATAAACATTTCAAACATTCATAATTTTTAACATGATTATCAAGTCATATTTAAGTATTTCAATACTGTGACATCTGTAAGTGGAAGTAACAAAATTGGTTAATTTATTTATTGATGATTTTTATATCTCTTATGTCAGTGAATTTATGTACAGGAAAGTTATGTTTAACAGAAAGTATTATTTCAGATATTTTATTTGTTTATATAGAATATGTTGTCACATTTAGAATTTGCTAAATATTCATTGCTGAATTATTTATATTCAATTGTTACTTGTTTGCATCATGACCAGTGCCAAGATTGTACTAGAAGAAGTAATGGAAGTAGATGATGTGTATCAGTCACATAGCAGATTTTCAACCATATATGTACTAGTTTTCAATGAGTGACTGTACACTTTTGGTGATGTGTTTGCTAATCAAAAGTATAAGTTTACGTGACAGGAAAGATGGTGTATCTTTCCATAGTTCGAATTATGATCTAAACCTCTTGCCAGCCCAAGCAATCAGCTGCTTAGTATTCAATAAATTTGATGTTCTCCTCCTGCTATAACGTCACATTCTAAAATAATTATCTTAAATTAATGGCACTTTTGCCAATGTACATTTAGCTGTAGGTGGAAGGGTATATCAGACACCACATCAGGAAAGGATAGCTGTTAATCCTTTTCTATCTCCATAACAAATTTAATTGGGGATGGAGAACTTCCAGGTGTCTTATGAAGTTATTAAGCTATTGCTCTTCATTGTCATTGTGTTGTTGATATACCTGCTCCATGTCTTAAGATTACAAGGTGCCAAATCCAGCACATGCCATTCAAAATGACCCATGAAGGAATTCTCACCATCAGATGCCTTCCAGCTGTTCATATGAACAGCAAGATTGAAATCTCCCACTGTTTTCTGTTCCTTATCTGCACAAATAACTACATGTTGTAGTGCGTGGTGCACTTAGTCCAGTGGTTGCCAATTTATTTAGGGAGCATTTTAAAATACAGATGATGGTCTTGGCACCTCGTATAAGGTGTGGTACAAGTACGTTGATGACATCACTGTGTGGAGCCATGGTGAGGAACAGCTTGATGACTTTTAAGACATCTGAACAGCCTCAAAGCTGACATTAAATTTACTATTGAGGTAGAAAAGGATCAACAGCTGCTCTTTATAGATGTATTGGATACAAGGAATGATGAGAATTGGCCACAGTGTGTATTGAAAATCATAATCCAATACAGAAATGAGGTATGATTATGTTTGTAATGTGCACTTGGATAACTGTTGCAGTTCTTTTCTTGATTCCTGAATCTTTGTTTTACCAAAATATAGTCTATTTGAAGGCTCATTCCTAGCATAAAATTCTATTAATCTTTCTTCCCTCTCAGTTTACTCAGCAAGATTGAAATCTCCCACAGTTTTCTGTTCCTTATCTGCACAAATAACTACATATTGCTAACCCCTTATGATTTAATTCTCATCTCAATGTGATATTCATTGACATTATTATATACTTTTTCAATCTCACATTCATCCACATCTGTGGTTGTTATCTGTTTTTGTATGATTGCAGAATCTGTTCTTTCTGTTTGTTGCGTATAACACTTTACTGTATTACCTGCTTCCCTATTCACTATTATTATTGCTCCTGTTCTTCCATTATTTGACTACTTATGAATAAAGCCATCATCCTCAGTTTATGAATTCCATCACATCTGTCACATCTCACTGGTTCCAGAATGCCTGTTTACACTGTTTCCATTGCTACCTTTAGAGTTTTCCACACTGGCTTAGTGATACAACATTGTACATGGTCACCCTAATTATTAGCATTATCATTTTGTCTAATAGCTCTTCCCTATAGACATCATCCTGTAAACCAAATGGGGACTAGCTTATCTGTGAAAAAGTGATCAAGAAATTTTAGCAGAGAGCTATATGTAGTAGGAAAAGAGAATGCGGTGGTTTTCTATTGCCTTCCATATCACAGCACTGCAGCCATTAAAGTTGCACCGTCCATGCCAGATAGCATCATAGTTGCTTTACCATATCCTTGTTTTCTCTCAGCTGTAAGTACTAGAGAAATTGTTTACTTCCTACAGGATGAAGCTTCTCTGAATACCAATCCCAGCATTTCCTCTCTCTGATTTGATGATATTTGAACCATAGAAATGAAGTTTCAAAGGGGAATGGAAAGCTGAAACAGGCTAGATCACATGCACAATGAATAAACCAAAAGACAAATAGCCTTCTGAAAATCAGAAAAATACAAGCAAAAATGATTTAACCTTATCCTTTGAATGGACTGTAAGGAGCTACCAACATAAGCTACTGACCATAGACCTAAAGGCAAAGACATTACGAAAGTCCAAGGAATAGGTGAGCTGATGGATCCAAACAGGCCTCACCCATGTACTAGATGATGGCAATGGATTTAGATATTTTGAGTGCAGGGAGGGGGAAAGGTGCCATCAGTAGTTTGACTGATTTGGTGCAGCCCACCCATCACAATTTTCTCTCATGCTCTTTCTTTTTCTAATTAGTTTTTACACATATTCCTTTCCTCATCAATTCTGCAAATAACTTCTTTGTTTCTTGTCTTATCAGATCACTTAATAAATGACATCTTTCTATAGCACTTCTCTTCTCTTTGCCTGTGCTAATCTGCTTCTCATCTCGTCCTTGTTTCACCTGTCATGCATTATTTTACTTCCACAGTAGCATAATTCCTCCACTTTGTGCATTATGCAGTCCCCAGTTTTTTATGTTGAGACTAATATCATTTCTGCTACTCCTCAGTACATTGGTCTTACTTTAGTTTAATCTCAAACCATATCCTGTACTCAGAAGACTTGATTTCACTCAGTGGGTCCTTTAATCCTTTCACAATTTCATGGAGGATAGTGATTTCATAAGCCAATCTTATCACCGATATCCTTTCACAGTGAATTTTTGTTAAACTTCCGAACCATCACTACATCTTCAATACATACACTGATAGTGATTGAAAGTGTTACACTATGAATACCCTGACCAAAGGTTAGCAAACTGATATTCCAGGAGCCATGCTTGTGGGATATGTGGATAAAATTTCATCCTTATGTGAGCTTATTTTCAATACAAAAAAGGTCATCTCTATTGATGAAGAAATATGTGTGTGTGATGGCTGCTGAATTGTGTAACATGGCACACAAAGAAACAACATTATGCGATTACTGTTATCAGGACTAATTACCAACATGATCCTTTAGTTCCATGTTGTACACATATAGCACAAATAACTGCTAATTTACTCATTTCTATTTTGCAATACCTGTGTTTGAATTGGTAGTTTTATGGAAGTACGTGTTATTAGGTGCCTACAAACAGGTCACAAAATTTCTATAAATTACAGGCCGGTGGTGTGTTGCTGCAGAGCTGGCATTCGATAGTGCCCAGTTTTTTGTCTTGCGTTGGGTGTGGTTCAAGGGAATTTGGTTGACAAGACAGCAATGTGAGTTCACTGACATGTTCCTGAAACCACTGCAATATGATTACTGCCTTGTTATGTTGACAGTTATCCTGCTGGAAGACGCCATCCTCTTGGGAGAAGACATTAAGCATGAAGTGATATAAGTGTTGGCAATAATGTTTACATGCTCCACAGCTGTCATAGTTCCTTCAGTTACTGCCCAGACTCCATGGAAGCCCATTTGAATGTCCCTCATAGAGTAATAATGCCACCACCGGCCTCTATCTCTGGTGCACTGCAGATTTCCAGCAGTCATTAGCCTGGATGATGGCCTATCCAGAAATGACCATCGAGCTAGTGTAACAAGAAACATAAGCCATTTGACCAGATGGATTTCATTGCTCCACTGTTCAGACTCAATGATCCCATTGCCCACTGCAATTATAACTGGGAATGTTGTTAGGTCAACATGGGAACACATGCAGTCGCTGCTGCAGAGCCCCTAGTTCAACTATGTGCGCTGAACACTGTGCTCTGAAACACTTGTGCCTGCATCAGAACTGTACTCTGTCGGCAAATTTGCTGCAGATCGTCACCTACCTAGCTTTTTGGAGAGGGAAAACCTTCAAGCTCCATGTTCTGTGCTGAGGCATGGACTTCCAAGACATTTCCACTTACGTGTGGCTTCATTATCCTTCAACTGCTTTCCACAGATGCTTGCATCAGTAACATATGAACAGCTAATGAAATTTGCTGTTTCAAAATGTTTCTTTTCAGGTGCCAGGCCATAACCTGTCCTTTGTCAAAGTCACTTATGTCAGCTGATTTCCCAATTTGCAGCCTATATTGTCACTAGAATGATTCCCCATTCACCTACGGTCTGCTTAAATGCAATCCTTAGACTGTCATGTCCCCACAGAATCATCAGGCAGCATTAAATCTTGCTGTAGAGAGTGGTCAGAATGTTGTCGCTCATCAGTGTAAGTCTCTGCCTGTGCGGGAATCGGAGCAACTGTGCAAGTACAGGATGTGGCACATGGTAACATATGGAGGTTTGGGTTGTTCAAGAAGGCATGTTCAGATAGCTGAATAGGCTAAGGTGACTGCTGGCATAAAGAGCAAAATCTGGGTTCAAGTACCAGTGTAGCACAAATTTTCATATGTCACTGATAAATTGTGCAGCTGAAGTCTAATCATATTTTCGACTGTGAATACATTTCATCTTTGTTTCCACTTGCATGTGAACCTTATATCTTCTTTAGGGTCATATAAGCATCATTTTGTTTTTTTATTAATTAATTTATTAATTTTGATACATGTTCACTTTGATACAACAGTCTACAAAAACCATTTCATCATTAGTTACTGGAATCAGGCATTATTATTATTTGCTTATCTTAAAAATGTTGAATTACAATATTTGAAAGTAGACAGGGACATTTAGCAAATGCTAGTAAAAAGTCATAACAAATAAAACACAATTAAGAAATATTGTTAAGTGGTTGTCTGACTATGTTAATTCATAGATCTTCATGTTAAAAAAGTCATCTAACCCACACTGTAATTATGTCAAAGATTTCTATGATCTTGTAAAAAGTTACACTATACGAAACTTCTAATTGCAACTTCAGTTCTGTAAATGACACAATAGTGCTATGTAAAACTTTAATTGTTCAAACATTACAACCAGACTGCACATGGGAAGCTTTTTGTGAGCAGTTTTTATGGGGAGCCTTTGGTAGACACTTCACTCTTACTTTTGTGCAATATGATAAAATGAAATATACAGTTCAATAAGAAATGAGTAATTGAAGAATGACTTGAAAGTCTCGTATTCTTTTAAAGCAATAAACAAAAAGTTTAACAGAATCTGGAGTTGCATTACTAATCATTGAAGAATGTACCTAGGCAACAGTTAATTCAGTCCCCAAAAATAAGTAAATTTCATAAAATAAATCAGTTTCAAATCTGATTTACCATCGAATTGTCTTAACTCTTGGTGATGTATTTTGAGTTCATACAATCAGATCACCAACAAATATCAAATTTTAGCTGCATGCCAAATTTGAATGGTACATTATAAATGGAACTTTTTAGGTAAAATGACACATATACATGTGTAGCTCATCACCATATTTTGGATTTTGAGGAAGGTCAGATCATTGGTATGAGAGTTTTGAGAACAGCATACCAGAAGGCTGCATACACAATTGGCTGTAGCGCAATGGCAGTAGAAGGTGTAGTTATGAGATGGAGCATGTTGGCTGAGGTGGCTGAGTGGTTCTAGGCGCTACAGTATGGAACCACGCGACTGCTATGGTCGCAGGTTCGAATCTTGCCTCGGGCATGGATGTGTGTGATATCCTTACGTTAGTTAGGTTTAAGTAGTTCTAAGTTCTAGGGGACTGATGACCTCAGAAGTCAAATCCCATAGTGCTCAGAGCCATTTTGAACCATTTTTTTGACTTCGAGCAAAAGAGTGGGGCAAGAATAGGTCCTAGCAGAAGCTCATATGTTTGTTCAGCTGGCTCTGACGAGTTGACTGATGACAACAGATGAAATCTGGACAGGAGTTGCAGGCACAGTGTCTGCTGATACTGAGCGAAACATATTACCAGAAGCTGGATTGAGATCTCGAGTTACCACATGTCATTTACTGCTGACACTGTATCACACACAACAGAGGCTTGCATGGTACTCACCCAGAGTCATCTGGTACATTGAATGTGATGCTATGGTGGTCAGTGGTGAATCTCACCTCTCATTCTGATGGTCAGAATGATATCAGTGAGTCCTTAGATGATCTGGTGAAGGATTATGGGATGCAGTGATTCTCGAACACATACCTCTCCAACTTCTGGTATCACAGTGAGAGTTATTATTTGATATGACAACAGAATAGCTTTGGTAATTGTTAAAAGGAGGTTGAATGCTCCTAGTATGTGACAAGAATGGTGAAGCTTGTTGCATACCTTTCATAACCAAGTAACCAAATGGCACATTCAATTAGGACAGTGCAGGGCCCACACCACAATTCACACTACAAATGCCTTGAGGAATGCAGGATCCTTGACTAATTTAAATGGTCTCCTGAATTGTTACCCTTAGGGCATGTCTGGAATGTGACAGGATGACATATACTTCTATATTAGTCTCCAGCAAGATTCTTCATGGAATGACAGAGGGTGTGTTTCAGGAATGGCAAGGGATTCCTCAAGATGATATTTGGAGATTGTGTGTTTCTCTGCCACAATGCAAACGAGTGTATTTGTGCCTGTATACATCACACTTCATACTGATGATGATGATGGACATCAGTTCAAAATGGTATGAAAGATTAATGATTTAGTATCCATTATACAATAAACATCACGGCAAAATTTGATAAATATGGGATTGGTGTTTTGTTGGATAGCACTTTCCATTTCCCTCAGTGCAGGATCAACAGTAGTGGAATCAGCCTTCTTATTTTCCTCAAATCCTGTACATATTGAGCATATCTCTCTCAGTCTTCCACTCTTATACGAGTTCAGTAAGAATAGACTTCATATTGGTGATCATTGTTATCATTGACCTGAGGAACAGTAACAAATTTAAGGGTTTACCTGCAAATCGCCTTCTGTTGTAGTCAGCTATGTTGTCGAACTTCATGATGGTTTTGTCAGGTGCAGGGAGTAGGTTGTAAGCATTGCCTGAGTGGACAGCAGCATGGGCCACATACAGAAAGAGGGGCCGTGATGTGTTGTGGCTCTGTATGAGCCGCACCGCCTCCGAGGTGAACACATCCGTCGAGTACTGGCCGTGCAAGTCCCATGCTGGCTCCATGCCACGTCTCATGTCTAGTCCCCAGTACTCCTGAGGAAGGCAGTACACTCAATAGAGATGAGTAAATCATAACAAGGTGGAAAAGATAGGTTCAAACTACTACAAGAAATATAAGAAATAATGAATCCACCTTGACAGTTTAATTTCCCTTTCACATTCCATCAAGCTCAACATGTTTTAGGTCTCATGCCCATTTTCAAGAACGTTTGAGGGGATTGTTGCAGTGTATATGTGACATAGGGCGTCTCTGATGCGGGTATATAGGCACCGAAATGTAGGAAAGGGATGATTGTGGCATTGGGGTCCTTGTGATGTGCATGCGGCAAATGCAGAGATGTGAATTATGGTGACATTATTACCAATGCTTCGAAACAGTACTAACGTGCTGTTATTCGAAGGACGAACACCGGTAGTTATGCATCGGAGAACAAAGAATGTGTATAGCCAGCATGTCTGTCGAAAACCACCACTGAGGAATGGTGCTCCAAGTTCTGGGCTGGTCGCATTTCGACACAAGACGCTGGTCGATCTGGGAGACCAGCCTCATCAATTACAGAGAAATGAAAGACACTCGAGAACCCTTCCTATTACACAGACAGTTACGAACTTCATGCAATAGGACACAGTGTTTTACCAAACGGGTGTCTTCAACCTGGTGCATCGGTGAAATGATTGCCTCAACGGTCACGTTTTCCTGATTGGCATAACGATTCTCGACTGTACGGCCTTCACAGGGAAACTTTTTGATCGCTCCTTATTCATTATGCGTACCATATGATGATTCACAGGTTTTTCCCATATTTGGGTTCATATTTCTTTTAAAATATGCTTTGTCAAGCAGGACTAAACAATTGTTAAATACCATTGTTGTAATTTAGTTTTTATGTTTTCGATTGTAGCTTCTGAAGGTGCGCTCATAAGACCAGTGAAAAAATGCTCCTATCGAAGCACAAAAAATGCGAATACGTTCGTGTTTATTTAAAAGACTCTGACTGAAAACTAGTTTACCAGCGCCTCATTCTACTTCCCTCAGGAACTTTAAAAATTTCCGCAAAAATTTTACTACGCAAACATATTTGTGCTCTTTTTAACATGCAGCTCACTCCCACCCAGCAGTCTATCGGTGCAAGTCGCACATACCCATCCACTCCCAGTTATCCTTCCTTACTCACTCATTCAGTCCAAGCCATTGTCATTATCTCTTTGTGTCTCTCTGTTATTGTCTCTGTCACTGCTACAGTCCTCTTTCAAAAAATGGTTCAAATGGCTCTGAGCACTATGGGACTCAACTGCTGAGGTCATTAGTCCCCTAGAACTTAGAACTAGGTAAACCTAACTAACCTAAGGACATCACAAATATCCATGCCCGAGGCAGGATTCGAACCTGCGACCGTAGCAGTCTTGCGGTTCCAGACTGCAGCGCCTTTAACCGCACGGCCACTTCGGCCGGCTACAGTCCTCTTTGTTCTGTCCTACTACTACAGGCTCCTCTCTTTGCCATCGTCTCACTCGTGCTGGCTCTTAATGCTAACATTTCATTCCTTCCTTCCTACTCCTTCTGTCTCACTATCTTTCTCTTCCTTGCTGTCATTGTCATCTAGTCATTCTCTCATTATCACTGACTCTCACCCACTTTCTCTTTCTCCTTATACTTCCCCCCTCCCCCCCCCTCCCCCCACACACAACACTGTCTGTTTTATTCTGTTCCTAACACTGTTCTTGTTCTGTCACTGTCTATTACTTTCCACTGCCACTGCGTCCCTCTCTTCCTCTCACACTGCAATTGTCTCTTTCGCTCTTTCCATAACACAAACACTGTCTACTACCTTCTAGTATTTATCACTTTTCCATCTCTTTCCCGCTGCCACCATCTTCTTCTCTCTCAGTATAAAAATCGGCGAGTATGTCCACATGCTGAAGTTTTTGGGAAAGCTTTTAAAGTGCTGAGCAAGGTAGAATGAGGCAGATAGTACCCCACTTTTCACTTCGAGTGTTTTAAATAAACAGGAACATATTCGTACTTTTTGTGCACTGATTCGACCATTTATTCACTGCTTCCCTTCTTTTCGCTGCTGCAGCAGGACGTGCAATTCATATGAAAAGAAGTGTAGTGGTCAGTAAAATTTAGATATTTTACTTACGTGAAACGGAAATAACCTCAGTCCGGATTGTATGTGAAAGAAATCAATATTATGAATACATCGGAAAAATTACAGCCATTTGCTGCGCATAGCCATTTCGGAATCCGCGGCTGGAGTTTTTTATCCAAAAAAGAAATTTTTACGGTGTTTCTCGATAACGGATGAAGATTTTTGAAAACAGAATATACTGTTAAAATCTGAGCAATTTTCTGCGGTTATTGTTATTCAGATTTCGCCTCGTAGTGGATATTAATTGTAGACATAGAGTAACTTTGAACCTCTATATCTTGAAAACGGCTAAAGATAGCAACAAAATTTTCAAGGTTGTTCGAGATCCGTATCTTAGGAATACGTCGTACAAATTTCAGGCATTTACTGTGCATAGCTCATCATCGGATGGGTTTTGGTCTGCTGTTGACGGCGAAAACATAGTAAAAAAACCTTTTTTATATGGTTTTACGAGGAACCGCCTCCATAAGTCCCATCAAGCACATAAAGTACAAACAGAACCAAATGCTTGCTCCATCTGTCGAAGCAGGAGGAAGTGTGTAATATTCATAGAGTGACCCTGTACCGTAGTACAGTCACATTATGTACATGTTGGGTGTACAAATGGTCCAAGGGCTACCCAAAACATGTCTTTACACCTATTTATCACCAATGGAGCCCGGAAAATCCGGTGCAAACCGATTTTGCGATTGTGTCTTATATACAGGGTGTTTCACTAAATGTGTTTGCCTCTATGTTACGAAGTAATAGGTGACGGAAATATTTATTGCGGTAAGTCACCATAAGAAACGTTACACTGTCTGCGGGGTTATGAACATAGTTTATTGTGTTATTAAATCCAATTACAGCAAAAAGATACAATTTTTTTAAATGGAACAATAGTTGTTTTTATCATGCACTGGAATCAGTAACAGCAGCTGTGTATACATTAAATTACATTCCTATCACCTTTAGTTTGGGAACTACAATCCTTCAAAGTTTCAGGGGCAGATACCACCCGCTGTTCATAATACATAGCTGTGTGGTGGGTGATGGATGTTCTGCCGGTGGGAAGTTGATTTAAATGAGATGTTCAAATGTGTGTCCATTTTCCTGAATGCACAATGCAATGCGCCTTCTAAAGGATCTGCGGACGAGATGTAACATCACCGCTGTCACGGAGCAACATGCGTCCTCGATGCGTCGTTTTAGATCATCTGGGGATGTGGGCTCAGTGACATAAACATGATCATTTAGATATCCCCACAAAAAGAAATTTAATGGTCTAAATCGGGCGAAATTGCGGGCGACGAATGAGGACCATGGCGCCCCAACCACCTTTCTGCAAACCTGTTGTTTAGTTCTTCCACAACAGCACGAGCAGAATGGGCTGGGTGACCATCGTGCTGCATCCACATATGGACTCTCGTGTGTAGACACACATGTTCAAGAAGACCAGCCAAACTGTCGACTATAAACGCGCGATACAACTCACCTGTCAGTGTGCCTGGGAAATAGTGTGGACCGATGATTTCATCCACAAGGATTTAACACCATACATTAATAGACCACCTAAGTTGACGGTCGACAGGTCGTACCCACCGAGGACTGTCTGCGGCCCAGTAGTGCACGTTATGGCGATTCACTGCACCATAATTTGTGAACGTGGACTCATCATAGAACATAACACCTTGTAGCCGGCCGCAATGGCCGAGCGGTTCTAGGCGCTACAGTCTAGAACCGCGAGACCGCTACGGTAGCAGGTTCGAATCCTGCCTCGGGCATGGATGTGTGTGATGTCCTTAGTTTAAGTTGAAGGGTTGTAGCTCCCAAACTAAAAGTGATAGGAATGTAATTTAAATTGATGTATACACAGCTGGTGGTACTGATTCCAATGCATGCTAGAAACAACTATTGTTCCATTTAAAAAATTGTATCTTTTTGCTGTAACTCTTTGGATAATAACACAATAAACTGTGTTTTAGCTCCGAAGACAGTGTAACGTTTCTTATGGTGACCTACCGCAATAAATATTTCAGTCGCCTATTACTTCGTAACTTACGGAGGCAAACACATTTACTGAAACACCCTGCATATACAGGGTGGTCCAATGATTGTAACCGGGCCAAATATCTCACTAAATAAGCGTCAAACGAAAAAACTACAAAGAACGAAACTCCTCTACCTTGAAGGGGTAAACCAGATGGCGCTAGGGTTGGCCCACTAGATGGCGCTGTCATAGGTCAAACGGATATGAACTGAGTTTTTTGAAAACAGGAACTCCCATTTTTTATTACTTATTCGTGTAATAAGTAAAGAAATATGAAGGTTTTAGTTGGGCCACTTTTTTCGCTTTGTGATAGATGGCGCTGTAATAGTCACAAACATATGGCTCACAATTTTAGACGAACAGTTGGTAAAAGGTAAGTTTTTTAAATTAAGATACAAAACGTAGGTACGTTTGAACATTTTATTTCGGTTGTTCCAATGTACCTTTGTGAACTTGTAATTTCTGAGAACACATGCTGTGACAGCATGATTACCTGTAATGCAATAAATGCTCAAAATGATTTCCGTCAACCTCAATGCATTTGGCATACGTGTAACGACATTCCTCTCAACAGCGAGTAGTTCGCCTTCCGTAATGTTCGCACATGCATTGACAATGCGCTGCCGCATGTTGTCAGGCGTTGTCGGTGGATCAAGATAGCAAATATCCTTCAACTTTCTCCACAGAAAGAAATACGGGGTCTGCAGCTCGTGGTTCCCGGGTTCGATCCCCGGCGGGGTCAGGGATTTTCTCTGCCTTGTGATGACTGAGTGTTGTGTGATGTTCTTAGGTTAGTTAGGTTTAAGAAGTTCTAAGTTCTAGGGGGCTGATGACCATAGATGTTAAGTCCCATAGTGCTCAGAGCCATTTGAAGAAATCCAGGGACGTTAGATCCGGCTGTGGTGTGGTGCTTCGACGACCAATCCACCTGTCACGAAATATGCTATTCAATACCGCTTCAACCGCACGCGAGCTATGTGCCGGACATCCATCATGTTGGAAGTACATCGCCATTCTGTCATGCAGTGAAACATCTTGTAGTAACATCGGTAGAACATTACGTAGGAAATCAGCATACATTGTACCATTTAGATTGCCATCGATAAAATGGGGGCCAATTATCCTCCTCCCATAATGCCGCTCCATACATTAACTCACCAAGGTCGGTGATGTTCCACTTGTCGCAGCCATCGTCGATTTCTCGTTGCCCAATAGTGCATATTATGCCGGGTTACGTTACCGCTGTTGGTGAATGACGCTTCGTCGCTAAATAGAACGCGGGCAAAAAATCTGTCATCGTCCCGTAATTTCTCTTGTGCCCAGTGGCAGAACTGTACACGACGTTCAAAGTCGTCGCCATGCAATTCCTGGTGCACAGAAATATGGTACGGGTGCAATCGTTGTTCATGTAGCATTATCAACACCGACGTTTGTGAGATTCCCGATTCTCGCTCAATTTATCTGTTACTGATGTGTGGAGTAGCCGCGACAGCAGCTGAAACACCTACTTGGGCATCATCATTTGTTGCAGGTCGTGGTCGTGACGTTTCACATGTGGCTGAACACTTCCTGTTTCCTGAAATAACGTAACTATACGGCGAACGGTCCGGACACTTGGATGATGTCGTCCAGGATACCGAGCAGCATACATAGCACACGCCCGTTGGGCATTTTGATCACAATAGCCATACATTAACACGATTTCGACCTTTTCCGCAATTGGTAAACGGACCATTTTAACACGGGTAATGTATCACGAAGCAAATACCGTCATGTTACGTGATACCACGTACTTACTTACGTTTGTGACTATTACAGCGCCATCTATAACAAAGCGTGCTACACGAATATGTAAAAAAAAATGGGGGTTCCTATTTTTAAAAAAAACGCAGTTGAAATCCGTATGACCTATGGCAGCGCCATCTAGCAGGCCAACCATAGCGCCATCTGGTTTCCCCCTTCAAGGTTGTCAAGTTTCGTTCTTTGTAGTCTTTTCGTTTGATGCTTATTTCGTGAGATATTTGGCCCGGTCACGATCAATGGACCACCCTGTATATATCGGCTTTTAAAGCTAGCGGACAAGTTGCAGAGTTTGGACAACGGGATTAGTGGATCTTTCCTCGACAGTTTACAGGACACAGCACATGCCTGGCAACAGTTGGAGTCGGCGCACCTGTTCGACGGCGGTGTGGTCGTTGTAGTCGTGGTGGCCCGTCCAGAAGCCTAGGTGCGACTCGAAGCCGCGGTAGGTGGGCGTGTAGACGCGGCGGTAGTGGCCCAGGTGCCACTTGCCCACGATGTGCGTGCGGTAGCCCAGGCCCTGCAGGTACTGCGGCAGCAGGCGCTCCGACAGCGGCAGCCCGCGCGGCTCCGCGCCGAACAGCACCGTGTGCTGCATGCCTGCAAGACACGGCGCGTCTCAGCTCTCACCACACCCGGCTCCTGGACTATTGCAATGGTTATCTCTTTCAAATTGGGTTCTAGATCTTGTACCCTATTGAGATATCTAAAACAGAAATGTACATTGTATTGCTGATTTCAAAAGTTCTGCACAAGATAAGACAGAACTGAAGAAACTAATTTATTTTACAAAATATCTTTACAGGCTCAGATGGAAGCCCAGTTCTAAGCAAAGAAGGGAAAGCAGAAAGGTGGAAGGAGGATATACAGGGTGTTCCAAAAAGGTACGGCCAAACTTTCAGGAAACATTCCTCACACACAAATAAATAAAAGATGTTATGTCGACATTTGTCCGGAAACGCTTAATTTCCATGTTAGAGCTCATTTTAGTTTCGTCAGTGTGTACTGTACTTCCTCGATTCACCGCCAGTTGGCCCAATTGAAGGACGGTAATGTTGAGTTCGGTGCTTGTGTTGACATGCGACTCATTGCTCTACAGTGCTAGCATCAAGCACATCAGTACGTAGCATCAACAGGTTAGTGTTCATCACGAACGTGGTTTTGCAGTCAGTGCAATGTTTACAAATGCGGAGTTGGCAGATGCCCATTTGATGTGTGGATTAGCACGGGGCAATAGCCGTGGCGCGGTACGTTTGTATCGAGACAGATTTCCAGAACGAAGGTGTCCCGATAGGAAGACGTTCGAAGCAATTGATCGGCGTCTTAGGGAGCACGGAACATTCCAGCCTATGACTCGCGACTGGGGAAGACCTAGAACGACGAGGACACCTGCAATGGACGAGGCAATTCTTCGTGCAGTTACGATAACCCTAATGTCAGCGTCAGAGAAGTTGCTGCTGTACAAGGTAACGTTGACCACGTCACTGTATGGAGAGTGCTACCAGTTGTTTCCGTACCATGTAGAGCGTGTGCAGGCACTATCAGCAGCTGATTGGCCTCCCCGGGTGCACTTCTGCGAATGGTTCATCCAACAATGTGTCAACCCTCATTTCAGTGCAAATGTTCTCTTTACGGATGAGGCTTCATTCCAACGTGATCAAATTGTAAATTTTCACAATCAACATGTATGGGCTGACGAGAATCGGCACGGAATTGTGCAATCACGTCATCAACACAGATTTTCTGTGAACGTTTGGGCAGGCATTGTTGGTGATGTCTTGATTGGCCTCCATGTTCTTCCACTTACGCTCAATGGAGCACGTTATCATGATTTCATACGGGATACTCTACCTGTGCTGCTAGAATATGTGCCTTTACAAGTACGACACAACATGTAGTTCATGCACGATGGTGCTCCTGCACATTTCAGTCGAAGTGTTCGTACGCTTCTCAACAACAGATTCGGTGACCGATCGATTGGTAGAGGCGGACCAATTCCATGGCCTCCACGCTCTCCTGACCTCAACCCTCTTGACTTTCATTTATGGGGCATTTGATAGCTCTCGTCTACGCAACCCCTGTACCAAATGTAGAGACTCTTCGTGCTCGTATTGTGGACGGCTGTGATACAACGCCATTCTCCAGGGCTGCATCAGCGCATCAAGGATTCCATGCGACTGAGGGTGGATCCATGTATCCTCGCTAACGAAGGACATTTTGAAAATTTCCTGTAACAAAGTGTTTGAAGTCACGCTGGTACGTTCTGTTGCTGTGTGTTTCCATTCCATGATTAATGTGATTTGAAGAGAAGTAATAAAATGAGCTCTAACATGGAAAGTAAGCGTTCCCGGACACATGTCCACATAACATATTTTCTTTCTTTGTGTGTGAGGAACGTTTCCTGAAAGTTTGGCGTTACCTTTTTGTAACACCCTGTAGAGGGTTTATACAAGGGCGATGTACTTGAGGACAATATTACGTATTTGGAAGAGGATGTAGATGACGATGAAATGGAAGATATGGTACTGCGTGAAGAGTTTGACAGAGCACTGAAAGGTCTAAGTCGAAACAGGAGCATAAAACATTCCATTACAAATACTGACGGCCTTGGGAGAGACAGCCATGATAAAACTCTACAATCTGATGAGCAAGATGTATGAGAGAGGCGAAATATCCTCAGACTTCAAGAAGAATATAATAATTCCAATCCCAAAGAAAGCAGGTGTAGGCAGTTGTGAAAATGACCGAACTATCAGTTTAATAAGTCACGACTGCAAAATATTAACACGAATTCCTTACAGACGAATGGAAAAACTGGTAGAAGCTGACCTCGGGGAAGATTACTTTGGATTCCGTAGAAATATTGGAACACGTGAGGCAATACTGCCCCTACGACGTATCTTAGAAGATAGCTTAAGGAAAGGCAAACCTACGTTTCTAGCATTTGTAGACTTAGGGAAAGCTTTTAACAATGTTGACTGGAATACTCTCTTTCAAATTCTGAAGGTGGCAGGGGTAAAATACAGGGAGCGAAAGGCTATTTACAGAAATCAGATGGCAGTTATAAGAGTCGAGGGTCATGAAAGGGAAGCAGTGGTTGGGAAGGAAGTGAGACAGGGTTGTAGCCTATCCCCAATGTTATTCAATCTGTATATTGAGCAAGCAGTGAAGGAAACCAAAGAAAAATTCGGATTAGGTATTAAAATCCATGGAGAAAAAATAAAAACTTTGAGGTTCGCCGATGACATTGTAATTCTGTCAGAGACAGCAAGGGACTTGGAAGAGCAGCTGAACGGAATGATTAGTGTCTCCAAAGGAGGATAGTGGAATGTAGTCGAACTAAGTCGGGTGATGCTGAGGGAATTAGATTAGGAAATGAGACACTTAAAGTAGTAAAGGAGTTTTGCTATTTAGGGGAGCAAAATAACTGATGATGGTAGAAGTAGAGAGGATGTAAAATGTAGACTGGCAATGGCAAGGAAAGCGTTTCTGAAAAAGAGAAATTTGTTAACATCGAGTATAGATTTAAGTGTCAGAAAGTTGTTTCTGAAAGTATTTGTATGGAGTGTAGCCATGTATGGAAGTGAAACATGGACGATAAATAGTTTGGACAAGAAGAGAATAGAAGCTTTCGAAATGTGGTGCTACAGAAGAATGCTGAAGATTAGATGGGTAGATCACATAACTAATGAGGATGTACTAAATAGAATTGGGGAGAAGAGGAATTTGTGGCACAACGACTAGAAGAAGTGATCGGTTGGTAGGACATGTTCTGAGGCATCAAGGGATCACCGATTTGGTATTGGAGGGCAGCGTTGAAGGTAAAAGTCGTAGAGGGAGACCAAGAGATGAATACACTAATCAGATTCATAAAGCTCTAGGTTGCAGTAGTTACTTGGAGATGAAGTAGCAACCACAGGATAGAGTAGCATGGAGGGCTGCATCAAACTAGTCTCTGGACTGAAGATCACAACAACAACATTTAGTAGTGATTGGGATACAATGGATGATCAGCTCATCACTATTCACACTAACCGACGCTTGAGATCGTGTAAGAAGCGACACCATGGGACAAGAGTGATTTCAAGTGAAGAATCACGCCGTAACTTGTGCACACGTGGCCCGTGGTTTCCATACTAGGGAAGGCTGCGAATTTTATCGATCTGAACTAACCTTGACGTAGGGCTACGCTACAGATCAGTCTGTCATCACAACCAGTATTTCAGGAGGGAGTGGTGGGGAGGGGGAGGGGATGGAGGAGAAATGTCACACTCTAGCCAAACGTTTACAGTATCTTTTGTGCGTTTCATAACGAACTACTAAATCATTTCTAGAAACGGCACTTTGTGTTTGGAGTTGGTTGTTTACTGTGCGGCAACTGGCTTTCGTGTGCAGTGTAAACATGAACTGTGTTGAAGCTATTTTAAATGCTAACAGAAAAGCAGGGGCAGCGTGGAGGGTAAAAATCGTAGAGGGAGACCAAGAGATGAATACACTGAGCAGATTCAGAAGGATGTAAGTTGCAGTAGGTACTGGGAGATGAAGAAGCTTGCACAGGATAGAGTAGCATAGAGAGCTGCATCAAAAAAGTCTCTGGATTGAAGACCACAACAACATCTTTACAGGCCTTAAATACGAAGTGCGCCAAATAAAAGTGGCCCGGAGAACAGAGTTTCAGGGTACACAGCAGAGGATTGGAAATACGATACTAACCTGATTATACCAGATGTTGAAACCGATCATCATTTTTCTCTTGGCCTTTTTGTGCCTTGGTCAGCAAGTTGCAGAAAGCTGATCGAAGGTGGTCTGCTGGAATTGCTGCAGTCTCATCCGAGATGCAGATGCTAGCCAGTCAGCAGGTTGCGCTGTTGCATTTGACAATGAACGGCACCCGTGCAGTGTCCTCAATACGTCGCAAGTGCAATTCGGGGTGAGAAGAGTGCTCTGTGTAGTCGTGAGTGCATTATGTTGGAGCCAAGTGAATTCGAACGTGGACAAATTGTTGGCGCTCTTATCGTGGGTGCTTCCGTAGCCAACGTATCCAAAGTGTTTCGTATTTCAAGAGGCACCGTATGGAACATGTATACCACATGCAACGAAAGTGGAAAAACAGTGAAATAAAACAACCCTTTTGTTTTACTTTCCTGTTTTGAAAGTTCCGTAGTTCCAATGGTATCTAACAAGTGATTTCGCGTAATACATTAAATCTCATAAAATTTATTATTCCATTTGGTTACTAGTAGGTCATGCTTGTCCAAAGTATGTTCGCAATATTTTGTATTTACAAATTAAGCCATAACTAAGAAAATTTAGGTTAGCATTGTTATTTTTCAGTATTTTGTATAACATGATGTACATCCCATGTAAAAGTCTTTTCTATTGTACACGACAGTTTCGGCATAAAATAAGCCAGATTTTGTGGATAGTTACTCATAAAACTGTTAAACTTTTGATTGTTAATTTAATAAATATACACTGTAGTTTTGTTGACTTGATTGTTAACAAACGTATAAATAGGAGGAGCACAAGACTCAAGAATGGACAGTTGGAGACAGCTTTGAGACGCAACCACTGTGTCGCACGTTTGTGCAATAATGTAATTGTTGTAATACAGTATTGTGATTATATAACCTGTTATGTGGAGTGGGCTCCCACTAAGAAGAAAAAAATGGTTCTGAGCACTATGCGACTTAACTTCTGAGGCCATCAGTCGCCTAGAACTTAGAACTAATTAAACCTAACTAACCTAAGGACAGCACACACATCCATGCCCGAGGCAGGATTCGAACCTGCGACCGTATCGGTCGCTCGTCTCCAGACTGTAGCGCCTAGAACCGCACGGCCACTCCGGCCGGCCACTAAGAAGAGATGGTGCAACTTGTCATAAATAAACCACTATAAAAACGACATGGCACCTGGATTATTTCATGGAATTCACGTAACTTGATCCAGTTAGCACATGAAATGGACCGAGGCAACGACTACTTCAGCAGCAGCAGGAAGCAGATTACTCCGAGTTACATCGAACTAAAATACGTATAAGAAATCAACTGAACTATATAAGTGTCACTGCAGAACTAATTACTACAGTGTAATGTTTTGGAAACTGTTCTAGTAGTAAACATTTGCACTTGTCTCAAAGTAATTCTTTGAGTGGTGGAGGCCAATGTCATCAGTAAGAAACACCCCCATGATCACACTTTTCTTGATGTCTATGGAACACAAGAACAACAACCAATTTTTGAGGTTTTTTGTTTAAATAAAATAACCTCTATTCGATGTTGAAAATTTTCGCCCCAGCAAAATTTCACTGTCTTCCCCATGTAACAATTAATTTCGTTACAACAGATAAATCGCAACACGGACGGAAGTGTTTATTGGCTGATGATGGATGGCGGTTATTGAAAAGGACTGCAACGATAAATAAGAGAATGGCAGCTGCAAATTTCACTGCAGAACTGAATGTCACACTCGTGAACCCTGTCAATACCAAAACAAGGCGAAGGGAGCCCCCTAAGCTGGAAATTTCAGGGAGAGCCAGAATTCCAGAACCACAGTTCAGTGATGGAACTGCTCATAACACGAAAACGTGGCACCGAAGCCATAAACGTTCACTGTGGAGCAATGGAAGAAACCCGTTCGATTGAATGAGTCTTGTTTCACATTGTTTCCATCTTCTGGCAGTGTTTACGTCCCATGAGTGAAATATGGCGGGAGTTCGGTGATGATTTGGGCCTTCATATCGTGGTATTCCATGGGCCACACGGGTACTCTGCAAGGTCGCGTTACTGCCAAAGATTATGTGACCATTCTGAGTGATCAGGCTCATCCCATAGTACTGTGTTTGTTCCCCAGTAGTAATGCTTTGTACAAAGACGACAGACCCCTGTTCATACAGTCTGCATTGATCAGGAGCACGAGGATGACATCTCCCTGGCCGCCGCAGTAACCATTTCTCAATATTATGAAGCCTTTCTTGTCTGCTGTGGAGATCTCTGTTCACCTCCATCATTCTTATCTGAACTTACCACCATTTTATAGGAAGAATGGTGTAAGAGTCCGGTATTTATCCTTTCCGAGACGATTAGAAGCTGTTTTGAATGCCAACGGGTTTCCTACACCCTTTTAGCCAGGGTAATGTGTCATGTTTTTAATGTATCCTTACTTTTGTCCAATCATTGTAGGTAAATGCATATTTACAGAATTAAAACATAGAGTTGTCACAGGTTTTTTTACCACACATTTTTAACAAATAGGGTGATAAGTAAAGTAGACACTTTTGTGTTATCAGTTCACACTACACCTTAAGTTTAATCATAAGCGATACAGATAAATGAAAATATTCTATGAACACCATTAAAAACTACACATTTTCCCTGTACTATTAATAAAATTAACAATCACTTTATAAATGGGATGTATGTAACAAATAAAATATAAGAAGCTCATTGAGAGAGGTGGTATCTCATATTCACCAGTGTCGCCGGCCGGTGTGGCCGTGCGGTTCTAAGCGCGTCAGTTTGGAACCGCGTGACCGCTACGGTCGCAGGTTCGAATCCTGCCTCGGGCATGGATGTGTGTGATGTCCTTAGGTTAGTTAGGTTTAAGTAGTTCTAAGTTCTAGGGGACTGATGACCTCAGTAGTTAAGTCCCATAGTGCTCAGAGCCATTTTTGAACCAGTGTCTGCAAACACTCCCATCTTTTACAGACAAATTTGGGACACGAAAACAAGATATGATTTACGTCAGCTTGTGATTCAGAATCACATTCACATACAGGAGAACCGTAAATGTTGATTCTCTGCAGATGCAGAGGAAAAGAGACATGGTTAATCCGAAGTCGAATGATGGTGGAAATCGCTGATTGGTTAAAATGAGCCACTTTAAATCGAGGACAGTTCCTATATGTGGCGCTTAGGTCGCTGAAACCTCAACTTCCTCTCTGTTGCGGATGCCAGCATGGGAATGCACCCACAGCAGACAGAATGTCTGACGCTTTCGTTTACAGCGAACATGTTTCAGTACAACATTCAATATATAACGACTGCTTATTTTTTTTCACCTGGTGGTGCTGAATGTTTTTATCGAGACTGTGAGTACGACACGATTAATATCTTTAAGATGGCAGCTGAAGATACAAATTTGAGGCTGTAAAAATCGCCACTGGTTCCACCGTTGAAACTGAAGTGGTGTTACGTAGTTTGAAGGCTTTACTGACTTCGGTCTGAGGGATTTCTTCAATGATCAGAGGATAAATCAATGTTTGACACCTGCTGGCGATTAAGACTGCAACGCCATGAAAGCGACATGCTGCATAATTCCAACTGTCATGAAGTGAATTATGTTCTTGGATAAATAACTAAGAGTGACGCCATTTACATTATGTATGTAACAAAAGATTAAGCAACAAATTTCTCATTCAGTATTGTCATTTGAATGTTGTTTCTTTACGAGAAATTTACATCTCCATCTCCATCTAAATACATACTGCGCAAGACATCACTCTGTCCATAGCGGAAGGTATCTTGCGCAACTACTGATCTTTCACTTTCCTGATCCTCTCGCAACTGGAGCGATGGAGAAACAACTGTCTTTGTGTTCCGCTTGACCCCTGATTTCTTGTATCTTGATTTCACCACCCCAATGTGAGACATACGTTGGCGGCGGTATAATCGTTTTGCGCTCACCCGCACATGTTAGTTCCCTAAATTATCTCAATACTGTTTCGCGAAAAGAACATCATCTTCCTTCCAGTGTTCCCATTTGAGTTCACGGAGCATTTCCGTAATACTCGCATTATCATCAAACCTATCACTAACAAAGCTAGCAGCACACTTCTGAATTGTTTCGATGTCTCTCTTTGATCCGACTTTAAGGATATCTTAAACATTCAAGCAGATATCAAGAATGGGTTTCACTAGTGTTCTGTATGCGGTCTCCCATATAGATGAGCTACATTTTCCTATTCACCATTCGCCTTGCCTACTACGGACTTACGTGCTTGTTCAACTTCATATCGCTTTGCAACATTACGCCTAGACATTTAATCGACGTGACTCTGAAGCAAGACACCACTAATACTGTACCCGAACATTACAAAATTGTTTTTCCTACTCATGAAGTTACATTTTTTTCGCATTTAGACCAAGCCGTCATTCATCGCACCAAGCAGAAGTTCTGCCAAAATCATCTTGCATCCTCCTGCAGTCATTCAAAGACAGCATTTTCCGTACACTATTGCGTCATCAGTACCTGTTGGAGGTTCGAGTCCTCCCTCGGGCATGGGTGTGTGTGTTTGTTCTTAGGATGATTTAGGTTAAGTAGTGTGTAAGCTTAGGGACTGATGACCTTAGCAGTTAAGTCCCATAATATTTCACACACATTTGAACACATTTTGAACTCGTCATCAGTAAACAGTTGTTGATATGCTGCTCTCCTATCCATCAGATGTGTTTATAGAGGACAAGAGCGGTCCTATCACACTTCCCAATGGGCGGTTCTGAGGACACCTTTGTCTCCGACGAGCACTCGCCGTATAGGATAACGTACTGCGTTCCGCTAGTTAAAAAGTCCTCAAGCCATTAACATATCTGAAAATCTATTTCGCATGCTCGTTGACAAACTGCACTGTGTCACTGTCTCAAATGCTTGTAAAAAATCTAGGAATGTGTAATCTGCCTTTTGCCCCAGATCCATGGGTCGCAGAATATCGTAACAGAAAAGGGCAAATCAGTTTCGCGCGAGAGACGCTTTCTAAATCCGTGTTCATTTTGCATAGGAAATTTTCCCTCTCAAGGTTCAAATGGCTCTAAGCACTATGGGACTTAACCTCTGAGGTCATCAGTCCCCTACACTTAGAAGTACTTAAACCTAACTAACCTGAGGACATCACACACATCCATGTCCGAGGCAGGATTCGAACCTGCGACCGCAGCAGCAGCGCGGTTCCGGACAGAAGCGCATAGAACCGCTCGGCCACAGTGGCCGGCCCCTATCAAGGAAAATTATTATACACTGATGGGAATAGAAGCAAATCCAAAAAGTAATTAATGTAGACTAATGAAATTTCGGAAATACATTTCTCTAGGCAAGACATTTAAGTGATTAACATTGTAAGATCGCAAGTTAAAGTAAGTGCGAGATGAGCCATTGCAAGTGTGAAATGCTGGGACATTCGTAACCGGTGTAGTTGCCTAAATGTTGAATGCAAGCATGCAAATGTGCTTGCATCGTGTCGTATAGGTGACGGATGTCAGTTTATGGGATGGAGCTCCGTGTCTGTTGCACTTGGTCAGTCAACAGTCAGTTAATGCTGTTTGTGGAAGACGCTGGAGTTATCGTCCGATGATGTCCCACGTACACTTGACTGATATGGTGATCGAGCAGGCCAAGGCAACATGTTGACACGTCGGGTTACGACAACAGTATGTGGGCGAGCGTTATCCTGTTGGAATGCTGTTCACGAATGGCAGTACAACAGATTGAATCACCACATCGACGTGGAAATATGCATTCATGGTACACGAGACAGCAACGAGGGCGCTCCTGCTTTCATACGAACAGACAGAGGCCCACAACTGGCCTTCTAACCAACACACGGCCACCACGGGCGCCGAGGCAGAGCAGCTTTTATCAGAAAACACAACAGACCTCCACTCTGCCCTCCAATCAGATCTTGCTTCAAATCACTGAAGTCGCAAACGGTGGTGATTTGGGGTCAGTTGAATGCACGCTACAGGCCGTCTTACTCGGAGCTGTCCTTGAAGTAACAGATTTGTAAATGTTCGTTGTGTCACTATGGCGCCAACTGCTGCCAAAATTGCTACTGTAAACGTAGTGCGATGCACCACAGCCGTACGCCGAACACGTCGTGCTTCCCTCCAGGTAGTGCCACACGGACATTCAGAGCCCGGACTTCTTGCAACCGTACATTCTCGTGACCTCCGCTGCCAGCAATCATGTAGAGTGGCTCCATTCCTGCCATGTCTTTTCTGCAACATCATAGAAGAAACATCCAGCTTCTCGTAGCCCTATTACACGACCTCGCTGAAACTCAGTGACATGTTGACAATGGCTTATTTCTCGCCTTAAAGACATTCTTGACCTAAATCAACTCACTACGTCCATTCTCAAAGGTAGTAACTCTACGGACCGTTACAGCGTATATTTAAAGCAAACGTGATCTGTATCGTCACAGTGGCGTTACTAGCGCCACTCTTATGCCACTAGACATCATCTTTCAAATGTAGAACCACATCTGCCTATTTTCATTTATGTCATCCGACTCCTTCTTGGCGATGTGATTTTTTTTTTCCATCAGTGTATGTCAACTTGCAATATGCTCAAGAATTCTGCAGCAAAGCGACTTTAAGAAAATCAACTAACGACAATTTTGAAGTAAACATCCTGGCTCATGTTCACGGTTTTTTGCTCGAGTATCATGTCGTTTATTGGAAACCCAGAATCTACTATGTAGGAATCAACATGAATTCCGGAAACAGCGATCGTGTGAGACCCAACTCGCTTTATTTGTTCATGAGACCCAGAAAATATTAGATACAGGCTCCCAGGTAGATGCTATTTTTCTTGACTTCCGGAAGGCGTTCGATACAGTTCCGCACTGCCGCCTGATAAACAAAGTGAGAGCCTACGGAATATCAGACCAGCTGTGTGGCTGGATTGAAGAGTTTTTAGCAAACAGAACACAGCATGTTGTTGTCAATGGAGAGACGTCTACAGACGTTAAAGTAACCTCTGGCGTGCCACAGGGGAGTGTTATGGGACCATTGCTTTTCACAATATATATAAATGACCTAGTAGATAGTGTCGGAAGTTCCATGCGGCTTTTCGCGGATGATGCTGTAGTATACAGAGAAGTTGCAGCATTAGAAAATTGTAGCGAAATGCAGGAAGATCTGCAGCGGATAGGCACTTGGTGCAGGGAGTGGCAACTGTCTCTTAACATAGACAAATGTAATGTATTGCGAATACATAGAAAGAAGGATCCTTTATTGTATGATTATATGATAGCGGAACAAACACTGGTAGCAGTTACTTCTGTAAAATATCTGGGAGTATGCGTGCGGAACGATTTGAAGTGGAATGATCATATAAAATTAATTGTTGGTAAGGCCGCTACCAGGTTGAGATTCATTGGGAGAGTGCTTAGAAAATGTAGTCCATCAACAAAGGAGGTGGCTTACAAAACACTCGTTCGACCTATACTTGAGTATTGCTCATCAGTGTGGGATCCGTACCAGATCGGTTTGATGGAGGAGATAGAGAAGATCCAAAGAAGAGCGGCGCGTTTCGTCACAGGGTTATTTGGTAACCGTGATAGCGTTACGGAGATGTTTAATAAACTCAAGCGGCAGACTCTGCAAGAGAAGCGCTCTGCATCGCGGTGTAGCTTGCTCGCCAGGTTTCGAGAGGGTGCGTTTCTGGTGAGGTATCGAATATGTTGCTTCCCCCTACTTATACCTCCCCAGGAGATCACGAATGTAAAATTAGAGGGATTAGAGCGCGCACGGAGGCTTTCAGACAGTCGTTCTTCCCGCGAATCATACGCGACTGGAACAGGAAAGGGAGGTAATGACAGTGGCACGTAAAGTGCCCTCCGCCACACACCGTTGGGTGGCTTGCGGAGTATAAATGTAGATGTAGATGTAGAAAATGAATGAATAGGCGCGTGTCATGGTCCGAAAGCCACACATAAAACACCCAAGAACCACATACAGCCTGAACGACACCCCCTCCACACCTAACGGGTTAAACGCCTCACCGGGCCGGGAGCGCACTCGACGCCTTACATAATTTGAAGAGAGGAAAAATGGTGGCTCTTCGGACCGCAGTACACACGTATACGGCTACTGTTGAGTTTCTGTGTTGTTTGGCCCACTGAAGACGAGCAGTTTCATACTGAGGCGAAAAAAGTCATGGGATACCTCCTCATATCGTGTCGGACCTTCTTTTGCCTTGCGTAATCAGCAAATCGACGTGGCATGGACTCAAGAAGTCGTTGTACATCCCCGAAACATAAATGCATGTTGCCTCTATAGCGGTCCATAACAATGAAAGAGTTGCCGGTGCAGCGTTTTGTGTACGAACTTACCTCTCGATTACATCCCATAAACTTTCAGTGGGATTCATGTTGGGCGGTCTGGTTTGCCAGATCATTCGATCGAACTGTCCAGAATATCCTTCATAGCAATCGCGAACATTTGTGGCCCGATGACAAGGCGCATTGTCATCCATAAAAATTCCATGGTTGTTTGGGTACACGAAGTCCACGAATGCCTGAAAATGGTGCCCAAGTAGTCGAACATAACTATTTCTAGTCAATGATCGGTTCAGTTGCACCAAAAGTCCCGGTCAGTTCCACATAAACACGGCCCACACCATTATGGAGCTACCACCAACGCGCACACTGCCTTGTTGACAACTTGGGTCCATGAGTTCGTGAAGTCGGCGCTGCACTCGGATCTTACCACCAGCTCTTACCAACTGAAATAGGGATTTTCCAGGAGCCCTGAAGTAGCAACCGAGTGGCACATGTACATTGCTTCACTAACTTGACGTACTTCAACGGTACCAGTTCTACACTATATACAGCGCTCCAAAGCGACCAGTATACTCATTTAAGGGGGTAAGCGCTTGGATGCAGATGTAGAGGTGGCTCCTGCGCGACTCACCCGTATGGATGGGGTGCTTGCCGGTCATGAGCGCACTGCGCGACGGCGTGCAGATGGCCGTGACGTAGTAGCGGTTCAGGATGACCCCGGCGTACGCCAGCGCGTCGATGTTCGGCGTCGGGATCTGGTTCGAACCGTGGAAGCCCACGTCATTGAACCCCTGTCAAGGAAAGATTTCTCTGTAGCACAAAACACTGTTATTACAGTAACGTGTTCCTTAAAGCCCACAAAAACAGAACACTGTCACTTTTTAAGTAACGGACGGGCAGCACCAAAGATTGCGGTTGGTCACAACAACTGTTGATGCAGTTGAACTATCAGTTAGTTAAATAAAGATAATCGCAAATATATTGCTCACAGGCCTAATTTTGAGTAAATGAGCTTGTAAAAGTGGAATACATGGAAAGAAACTCGCCTTCTGAATACAGTTAGCTTAAAATCATGTATTTTATATTAAGTGAAAAGAAATTGGAAAAAAGTTGCTAACATATGGTGAAGAACTAGCTACAAAACTATTTGTGACTAGCTGACCCGGCGACTCTGTTCTGTCTTGAAGCCAATAAATAATCAGAGTTTGGATGTTAAGTTCAATTTTTTTATTAGGAAATACAAATAAAAAAATTAAGTATTTTAATGATTCTTTATTCTTTATGTTTTCTGGTGCATAGCTTCCACTCTTCAATTAAGTACCTTGTGATACACGACATTTTTTGTTTTATTATCAGGCGCAAGAACAAACAATGCAGATGTTCTTCCGATCCGTGAACATGCGACATATAACTGACCGTGTGAAAACATGGATATTGAAGATTTAAACCACAAACTTTCAAGACATTTTACATTGTTTGGTTTTGTTTTACAATAAAAGACCAATTTCACTGCCGGCCGGACTGGCCGAGCGGTTCCAGGCGCTACAGTCTGGAGCCGCGCGACCGCTACGGTTGCAGGTTCGAATTCTGCCTCGGGCATGGATGTGTGTGATGTCCTTTGGTTAGTTAGGTTTAAGTAGTTCTACGTTCTAGGGGACTGATGACCTCAGAAGTTAAGTCCCATAGTGCTCAGAGCCATTTGAACCTTTTTTTGGAACCAATTTCACTACTTATTACAAGGAAACGATTAGGAGTTGTTTGTGTAGATAAAATTGGACAAATGACTGGCAAAAGATTTTAAATAATTTGTCTTCACCCCTTTATAATTATCAGTGATCGGATTAGGTAGTGCAATTTGGAGTGAATGACCTCAAACATTATGCTTAATATAGATAAGACGTGGGGCTGCGGGACTCTTGTTTTTCAAGAGTATATTTTTCTGATGTGACAATATTTACAGTTACTCTTACATATGGGAAAATTCTTTTTTAAAATAAAACATATTGTCATTTTCAATCAACTTAAAAAAAAGAGGTTACTCAATTCAAAATTTTATATTTTTTAAAAATATTTGTTCGTGGTTTAGGCTCCTCCGCCAAAGAATGCATTGCCAACCGAGCCGTTTCACGGGCTGCCACACTTTGCTCTTGTGACTGATAAGCACGAAGTCGAGCCATACTAACGCGGCGCCCTTCACGGGCAATTTGTTGTTCTTCTCAGTCCTTTCATTCACATTGCTTTGTATCCTTCTTGAATTATTCGCATTGGTCGCGGCATTGTTAATGATGATTCAAAGAAAATACAGATTATTTCTTTAAATTTTTAATTAATGATATACACTCCTGGAAATGGAAAAAAGAACACATTGACACCGGTGTGTCAGACCCACCATACTTGCTCCGGACACTGCGAGAGGGCTGTACAAGCAATGATCACACGCACGGCACAGCGGACACACCAGGAACCGCGGTGTTGGCCGTCGAATGGCGCTAGCTGCGCAGCATTTGTGCACCGCCGCCGTCAGTGTCAGCCAGTTTGCCGTGGCATACGGAGCTCCATCGCAGTCTTTAACACTGGTAGCATGCCGCGACAGCGTGGACGTGAACCGTATGTGCAGTTGACGGACTTTGAGCGAGGGCGTATAGTGGGCATGCGGGAGGCCGGGTGGACGTACCGCCGAATTGCTCAACACGTGGGGCGTGAGGTCTCCACAGTACATCGATGTTGTCGCTAGTGGTCGGCGGAAGGTGCACGTGCCCGTCGACCTGGGACCGGACCGCAGCGACGCACGGATGCACGCCAAGACCGTAGGATCCTACGCAGTGCCGTAGGGGACCGCACCGCCACTTCCCAGCAAATTAGGGACACTGTTGCTCCTGGGGTATCGGCGAGGACCATTCGCAACCGTCTCCATGAAGCTGGGCTACGGTCCCGCACACCGTTAGGCCGTCTTCCGCTCACGCCCCAACATCGTGCAGCCCGCCTCCAGTGGTGTCGCGACAGGCGTGAATGGAGGGACGAATGGAGACGTGTCGTCTTCAGCGATGAGAGTCGCTTCTGCCTTGGTGCCAATGATGGTCGTATGTGTGTTTGGCGCCGTGCAGGTGAGCGCCACAATCAGGACTGCATACGACCGAGGCACACAGGGCCAACACCCGGCATCATGGTGTGGGGAGCGATCTCCTACACTGGCCGTACACCACTGGTGATCGTCGAGGGGACGCTGAATAGTGCACGGTACATCCAAACCGTCATCGAACCCATCGTTCTACCATTCCTAGACCGGCAAGGGAACTTGCTGTTCCAACAGGACAATGCACGTCCGCATGTATCCCGTGCCACCCAACGTGCTCTAGAAGGTGTAAGTCAACTACCCTGGCCAGCAAGATCTCCGGATCTGTCGCCCATTGAGCATGTTTGGGACTGGATGAAGCGTCGTCTCACGCGGTCTGCACGTCCAGCACGAACGCTGGTCCAACTGAGGCGCCAGGTGGAAATGGCATGGCAAGCCGTTCCACAGGACTACATCCAGCATCTCTACGATCGTCTCCACGGGAGAATAGCAGCCTGCATTGCTGCGAAAGGTGGATATACACTGTACTAGTGCCGACATTGTGCATGCTCTGTTGCCTGTGTCTATGTGCCTGTGGTTCTGTCAGTGTGATCATGTGATGTATCTGACCCCAGGAATGTGTCAATAAAGTTTCCCCTTCCTGGGACAATGAATTCACGATGTTCTTATTTCAATTTCCAGGAGTGTATACTGCTACTTAACCATAGACCTTTAGCTGTCATTTGCGTTTTGTTATTCCATGCCAGATGCGTTTTTGTTATACCACCTTTTATAGCGGACGAACGGGATAAAAAGTATCCTATGTCCGTCTCGTGGTTCTCAGCTACCTTTCCACAAATTTTCAGCCAAATCGGTCCAGCCGTCGTTTAGGTGACATTTGCGTTTTGTTATTCCATGCCAGATGCGTTTTTGTTTTACCAGGTTTTATAGCGGACGAACGGGATAAAATGTATCCTATGTCCGCCTCATGGTGCTAACCTACCTCTCCTCCAATTTTCAGCCAAATCGGTCCAGCCGTTCTTGAGTTATAAATAGTGTAACTAACCCGACTTTCTTATATATATATATATATATATATATATATATATATAAAAGAATACTTATACAATGATGAGTCAAAACATTATGAGCACCTACTTAAGAGCTTGTTGGTCCACCTCTGGAACGTAATTGAGCAGTAATTCCGCGTGCCATGGATTTGACGAGTACTTGATACGTTTCCAGGGATTCGTGGCACCAGATGCTTACGCACAAATCACACACTTCCCGTAATTTACGGGCGTCTGGCTTATGAGCGCGGTTCTGGCGCGCGATAGCGTCCCAGTTGGGTTTCATCGGATTCAGATAAGCCGAATTTGATGGCCAATATGTGAACGTGAGTTCAGTATCACGCTTTTCAAACCAGTGCAGCATGATTTTGTTGTTGTGACAGGGACAATTATCCTGCTGGAAGAAGCCACCGCTCTTGGGAAGGACGTCAAGCATATGGTGTTACAGGTGATCAGTAATAATGTTCACGTAGTCCGCAGCTGCCATGGTGCCTTCGTTTGCTACCGCAGCCCCGTGGAAGCCCACGTGAATATCCCCCGTAACATAAGACTGCTCTGACCGGCCTGCGCCCGTGTCGCGCTGCATGTTTCGAGCAGCCGTTGGCCCGATCTGGACATGACACCATCGACCTTGTTTAACAATAAACGGGATTCATCCGACCGAGCGACACGATCCCATTGATCTGCGGCCCAATTTAGATGATCTCTTGCCCACTGTAATCATAACTGACCACGTTGGTGGGTCCACATGGGAACATGTAGGCGTTCTCCGCTACGTAACACCATGTTCAACACAGTGCTCCAAAACACTTGTGTCTGCTCCAGCACTGCACTCTGTCGTCAGACCAGCCACGGACCGCCACCTATCCTGCTTTAGAGAGCGGGCAAGCCTCCGAACCCTGTTCCGTCATGAGGTATGGACGTCCAACTCCTTGACGCCTAGTCGTGGTTTCAGCATTCTTCAACCAATTTCCATAGATGCTCACGACAGTAGCACACGAACAGCCGATCAGCTTCGCCGTTTCCGAGATACTCACTTCCAGTCTCTGTGCCGCGATTGTCTGGCTATTATCAAAGTCGCTTAAGTCAGCGGATTTCCGCATTTGCACCACTTATTGTCGCTAGAATGATTCCCCGTTCGTCTCTTCTCCACAGACATACTTCTATCACCGCGTCACGTACCTTGAGCGCCACCAGGAAGCGTACAAACTAGCAGTGGACAGTGGTCATCATGTTTTGGCGCATCAGTGTAAGGATGTATTATCAAATTATTTGCATAGACAGCAGTAGTAAGGCTATGGGGCTTCCGGCTCTCTGTTTATAAGCTTAGTGCCTTACGATTCTTAGTACCATCTCCATGACATCACACTCCTGGGTTGCCTAGATGCAGGAGCAGGACTGCGAGAGTGACGGCAGGATGGGAGTCGGAGCACACACACACACACACACACACATTTTTGTTCTCCCCATCGCAGCCCAGTATTTGATCACAGTAAAAAATGAAAAACAGCCAATCTGCACGAAAACTGTAGCTGCCGTCTTGGTCTAGTAGTTTGATCTCTCTACCCAAAGTGTCCGTCTTGCTCTCAAAACAGTTTTGTGACAACATTATTGTTGCAAGTGGACTGCCAAGAACAATTAGAGAAGGGATGGTCTGTAATGTTAAAGGAGGAAATTTGTGATGCATTTGATAGTTATCTGTGTGCATCTCTGCCAGACACAATATCAAGAGCCGATGAAATACTGAGCTGTGATTGGAAGAATAAGATGTGTGTGCGTGTGTGTGTGTGTGTGTGTGTGTGTGTGTGTGTGTGTGTTCATGAATTCGCCAGCTGCCATCCTGCCGCTACACTCGCCGCCCTCCTACTTTACCTAAGCAATTTGGAAATTTCCGGTAAGGTCTTATGGGACCAAACTGCTGAGGTCATCGGTCCCTAAGCTTACACACTACTTAATCTAACTTAAACTAACTTACGGTAAGGACAACACACAAACACCCATGCCCGAGGGAGGACTCGAACCTCCGACGTGGGGACCCGCGCGAACTGTGACAAGACCGCGCGGCCTTTACCTAGGCCATCAGGGTGTGTGCACAGAGACAGTACTAACGATGGAACGGCACTAAGGATGTAAACTGTGAGCCACAAACCTCATAGACATACTACTCATAGCTTTTTTTATAACATCTTTCCTCATTATCCTGTGTGAATGAATTTTTTTGTTGTTTTTAAGTTAATTGTAACGTGAAACTGTAATTTTTAACATTCAATTGTCAGTGTAAATATTTTATTCAAATTTCACGTAATTTGTGCCTTTTAAAATGAATTACTAAACACTGATCAAATGATTTTTTAAAAGTAATATCCACTATAATACATGTAAGTGATGACAAGTAATACATTTTTAGAATGAATTTGCAGTTTGCAGCGGAGTGTGCCATTTCCCTGACAGATGGAAACTGTGTGCTGGATTAGGAGACGTACCTGGAACCTTTGCCTTTCTTGGGAAATTTCGTGACCGACTGGGCTACCTAGGCATGACTTACGCCATTACCACCGCCAAAGATTCCGGGTTGTGTCGCGGTCTAACACATTTTTAATTTGCCAGGAAATTTCAGAGTTATAGTTTCTAAAATACACTAGCGATTCCTTTAGTACCCCCAGTGGTGTAATAGCCAGTTCTGCTGAAACAAGTAGTAGTAGAGGTCACCGGTGTATTATTAGTAGTGGTAAAGGAGGTAGTCAGTTGGTACAGATCTCAGTATGTGAACGGTGTGTACACTAATGACTAAATGTAGTACATTACTGAAAGGAATCTTCCGATTTATTTTGTGAAGAGAAAATTCCAAAGATGAGTATTTGCAGCAACGAAAAATCTGCTTAAAAGAACTGAAGAAGTAAAAAACATTTAACAACTACTGCTTTATCTACGAGGGAAAGTAATGTATCCGAATTTTTTATGTGAAAACTCTTGAAGCATTTTAAATAAAACAAACGTTAACATTCTACATCCTTATTCTTCATGGCTACATATCCGCAGTCCTCTGCCGCTAGAGGACTCAAAATTGCAGCGTGTAATAATGCTGTGTGTAATTATGTCGGTGCGTGAGAAACAACGTGCTGTAGTCGAGTTTTGAATTCTAATTCTGAGAGCTCCTCCACACACGGAGCACTCTCTGCTTCTGCCAGATGCTACAATCCGATGCCTTGGGTTCACTGTCATCGATCATTCTCCATCCAGTCCAGACTTGGCCCCATCCGATTTTCATCTGTTTCCGGAACTTAAAGAACACCTTCGAGAACTTCGCTTTGGTAATGATGTAGCGGTGCAAGTAGAGGTGAGATTGAGGCTTCGTCAACAAAGTCAGACATTTTATAATGATGGTATCAATAAACTCGTCTCTCGTTGGGAGGAATGTATTTGTCGCAAGGGTGACTATGTTGATAAATACATATGTAGAAATGAAGAGTACAGATGTAGAACGGTAATAACGTTTGTCTTATTTAAAAAGGCTTTAAGAGTTTTCACATAAAAAATTCGGAGCCGTTACTTTTCAGCACTCCCTCGCATACAAGCTAAGCACTGAGATAAATATGTCTTTTAGTTCATATTATATTTTGGAATAAAAGACCGCCTTGAACTACATGCAACATTTCGCGAAGTGAACTAAAGTGGTGGGAAGTTACGAGCTGAATTATCGTTGGGGAATATCATACCGATGCTCGATTGCGTCCATTTATGCAGATCTTTTGTTCAATGACTCCGTTTACACAGCTTCGAAGAAAGGTTTGAATTAAAAGCTTCTTCGACGTCACTGTCGTTCGAGACGTGACATTTACTCAGTTTCAGAATGGAAATGCATGAAAACAAGCGTAATCTTTCTAAGGAACCATTCTGAATTAAAAACCTGGTAAATCAGAGATAGGCAGTGTAAATATGTAACGTGTATAAAACTTACAAGTCAGTTCAATCATTCATCGCCCCTGAAATGCAACTTCATATACCTCTTACGTATGTACACATAAAAATTTGTGAAAGGATCCGATTAAGATTCACTCTTTACTAATCCGTTGCGAAACTGCAGTGAATGGAAACAGACAAAACAGAAATGGACTGGAACGTGTCATGAAGTGCAAGAACTGTAAGTTTTTACCGTCAGAAGTAACTCAAGGAGAGTCAATTCAAAAGAATATTTGTACCCTCAGCTTGGAATTAGAATGGGTAAAGAGATGAAAAATTGGCAAACGTAAACTATTTGACACAGGAAAAGTCCCACGCTGAAGAATCTTAATAAAATCTTGGGAATAAGTCAGGGCCAGCAAAAAAGCAAAAATAAATATGTGATTCACTTGGTGATAAAAGTACCAGAGTAATGTCACGCATGATGAATAGCAAAGAAACATAAAAATATGATAAAAGAATCAAATGATCGTAGTAACGTTAAATGCGCGCCATACTGATTTCTTAAGCCTGCCAACAGCCTCTGTTGTTATCATCGATTCCAGGTTATCTCTCCAGGGTTCAGTTGTCACGAATGTTGTGGAAATACATCTAGCGACAGGACTGGTAATCACACTGACAGCTGTTACATCGATAGACCCTGAAACTCGTCACTCTCCTTAATTCATACGCAAACGACACGAACCGACTTTCACAACAGAACAGCACTCTTTCACACTCACTCCGCTTTCATGCAAGGCATTGTGTTTGTCTTACGCAAAAAGGTTTCAAAAAAGCTTTGCCATCGTTAACACGTTTTTAATTCTATTCTTTTTCTCTTCTCGTATGTCACCAAACATACTATATGGCTGTCACAATATACAGTGCTCTCAAATTTATTATGTTTATGTTGTTAAATTACTAGATTGCAGCTTAAGAAAACATAAGAAAAACGCCATGTTTTCATTTTGCGATAGGAGGTACAAAAAATGTTGTCAAAATTTCAAAACTGACAAGCCCTTCTTCATTTGTAAGAGAGGTAGAGTGAAGTCAAAAAGATGTGTAATTTTTACTCCAACTTTTAAAACCGGTGTTTGGCCAACTCAGTCATTTGCAGATGAGAAGCTGTAGTGAGAAGATTGGAAGAGAAGCAGGTTCCCTCCAGCATGACAATATATCTTTGATGAATATAGAAAACACACGTTGTTTTGTTATGCAGACTGATCGGACAGAATGTTCTCGAAAACTAAGCCGACCGTAAAGGAAGGATCAATAAAAATTAAGATGCAGTACCATGCCATTATTGGACGACTAGAGAGTAGGTATCAAACGAGATTTGATACTCTTCAGCCTACAGATGAGCTACAGGGCTGGTGGCGTATGATGCTGCTGTGGGCAGGAAAGACATAACTCCAGAAAGCTGTAGTGAAAAGCAAGAATACATGAGAAGGAACTACGACTGGTGCACAGACTGGCAGCTGACGATCAAAACAAACAAATGTAAAGTAATGCGTATAAAAAGACCGAAAGGCATATGATGCTATTGGCAACCAATCACTGGAAACCGAAATAAATATACAACATCCAGGGGTGCTAAGGGAACGTAATTGATGAACAAAAGAAGTGGCTTATTCGATCTATTTGCCTGTTTGAGATCGATATCAGGTAGGATTAAAAGAGCATATAGAGAAAATCCACAGAAGAGCTAAGCATATTGTTGCAGCTTAATTAGTAAGCGCGAGAGGGTTCCAGGTTTGCACATGAATCTCTGTGGCAGACGCAACAAGAGAAGCATTTTGCAGGAGGGAGTAATTTACTGTTAACATTTCCATTACGTACGCTCCACGTAGATTCAGGCAACATGTTATTTCCTCCCACATACAGCTCGCGAAATGACCGAAACGGGAAAATCAGAGAATTTTGAGATTACTGAGAGTCGCTCTTTACACACACCATTCGCAATTTGGGCAGCGAAGTGAGGAAATTATAATGAAACCAGAAGTATTTTCCGGCACATAACATAATGAAATTTACTGAGTGTAGAACTGAGTGTAAAAATATTCGGAGAATAAGTAATTTGAAATGAATAACCTTAGATCACATTGCCTGTATCGCTAGAGCTACTGAGGATAGCTTCGCCTAGGTTCTTATTCTATGCGCTCCGCCTTTTAGACATTTTCGGAACAATGACGGACTGTTTTACTCCAGTTAGGAAGCGCAGTTTACCGAACACTGAGTGATGGCGGAGGCGACCGCAGGGGCAGCAGTAGGGCACTAGCGGCTGTCTTCACAAATGTGTCGGATATCGACCCAGCGTCGTCTCGAACAGAAGCTCCCAGACACTGGAGCTGGAATACGACGGCTGTGCACCACAGGTGTAATAGACATAAATATATGACAGTAAGTACCACTATTCAGGTCGAGTGATCTAAAACCTGTATCCTATTTATTTCGTGAACGATTCAAGACACTGAAATGACGTTTTCGGTAAAGTGTAATAGGCACACGAGAGCGTAATTTTGTTGCATGGGTAGTATTCTTAAATCTTGCATCAACCGAGACATTGGAGCAAGTATGTATGGAATGATGTACTTTTCAGTGGGTTTCTAAAACTCTTGAAAACAGGAGTTAACATGACTGTAATTACAATAACGTTCCTCTAACTTACATTCGGCTAAGTTACATTCTGCATAAATGAACAACATTTCTAGCATCTTATCGTTGCTATACATTGTATTCACAAAAATCTTCAAATAAAGACAGTTGATTATATGACCTGTGTGCATTTTCATTCTGTTTCCTTCTACACTCATGCTCATAAATAAAGGATAATTGCAGAATGTGGCGCCACACAACGTAAAACTACACAAAACTGGCGCTAATGGCATAGGCACATAGGGAACACACACGACACAAATCTGTAAGTCCACGGTATTGGTAATAAGTTGAGAAAACCGTCCCGAAACACATGTGCTACAAAACGCCACTGATTCCTGCGCGTGTATCCCTACATCAATATGGGATATGATCACCATGCACACGTACACAGGCCGCACAACGGGTTGGCATACTCTGGATCAGATCGTCGAGCAGCTGCTGGGTTATAGCCTCCCATTGTTGCACCAGTACCTGTCGGAGCTCCTGAAGTGTCCTAGGGGGTTGAAGAAGTGCAGCGATACGTCGACCGAGAGCATCCCAGACGTGCTCGATGGGGTTTATGTCTGGAGAAGAGGCAGGCCACTCCATTCGCCTGATATCTTCTGTTTCAAGGTACTCCTCCACCATGGCAGCTCGGTGGTGCCGTGCATATCATCCATCAAGAGGAAGGTTGGGACCCACTGTACCCCTGAAAAGGCGGTCATACTGGTGCAAAATGACGTCCCGATACACCTGACCTGTTACAGTTCCTCTGTCAAAGACATGCAGGGGGTGTACGTGCACCAGTCATAATCCCAACCCAGAACATCAAACCACGACATCCATATAGGTCCCTTTCAAGGAATTTAAGGGGTTGGTATCTGGTTCCTGGTTCACGCCAGATGAAAACCCGGCGAGAACCACTGTTCAGACTAAACCTGGACTCTTGCGTGAACATAACCTGGGACCACTGTTCCAATGACCATGTACCTGTTCAGTCGTCTGTAGACTGTGTGTCTGGAGACAACTGTTCCAGTGGCTGCGGTAAGGTCCCGAGCAAGGCTACCAGCAGTACTCCGTGGCCGTCTGCAGGCACTGATGGTGAGATATCGGTCTTCTTGTGGTGTTGCACACTGTGGACGTCCCGTACTGTAGCGCCTGGACACGTTTCCTGTCTGCTGGAGTCGTTGCCATAATCTTGAGATAACACTTTGTGGCACACGGAGTCCTCCCTCGGGCATGGGTGTTTGTGTGTTGTCCTTACCGTACGTTAGTTTAAGTTAGATTAAGTAGTGTGTAAGCTTAGGGACCGATGACCTCAGCAGTTTGGTCCCATAAGACCTTACCGGAAATTGCCAAATTGCTTAGGTAAAGTAGGAGTGCGGTGAGTGTAGCGGCAGGATGGCAGCTGGCGAATTCATGAACACACACACACACACACACACACATTTTATTCTTCCAATCACAGCTCAGTATTTCATCGGCTCTTGATATTGTGCCTGGCAGAGATGCACACAGATAACTATCAAATGCATCACAAATTTCCTCCTTTAACATTACAGACCATCCCTTCTCTAATTGTTCTTGGCAGTCCACTTGCAACAATAATGTTGTCACAAAACTGTTTTGAGAGCAAGACGGACATTTTGGGTAGAGATATCAAACTACTAGACCAAGACGGCAGCTACAGTTTTCGTGCAGATCGGCTGTTTTTTATTTTTTACTGTGATAAAATACTGGGCTGCGATGGGGAGAACAAAAATGTGTGTGTGTGTGTGTGTGTGTGTGTGTGTGTGTGTGTGTGTGTGTGTGTGTATGTGTGTGCGTGCTCCGACTCCCATCCTGCCGTCACTCTCGCTACGACCTGCTGTGTTTGACCAGCCTACAGTCGCCCTAATATTCTACCCCTCATAACGTCATCAATATGTGTTCTTTGAGCCATTTTCAACACACAGTCACCATTAGAACATCTGAAAATGTCTGCACATTTACTCGCTGCACCGTACTCTGACATGCACCAATACACCTCTGCGTATGTGGACTGCTGCCAGCGCCACCGTGCGACGACCGCTGGTCAAATGCACCGCATGGTCGCCCCGAAGATAGCAACGGCAGGTAAGTACAAGAACTGCACCCAAGTTTCTGACAGGAATAGTATGCAGAATAATGTAAAAGGAAATTGATGTGTTAGGTGACGATCTGCTTCGCTTTAGAAGAAAGTAGAGGCACCAGCATAATGAGGAAAGCAAGGCTTAACGTTTCGCAGGAAGACCAGTATTAAGCGTCCTGACGATAACGAGGTCATTAGAGACAGAGCACAAGCTCGGACAGATTGCGTTAAGGATGGGGACGAAACCATCCTGAAATTTGAAATTTGCCAGGAGCGATTTAGGGAAATCAAAGAAAATCTAAATAAGGCAGCCGTTCGCGGATGTAAACCGTCGTCCTCCCGAATGAGAGTCCAGTGTGATAACCACTGCGCCACTTCCATCTCCACTTCTGCCAGGCGCCGTGCAAGGCTTAAGAAAACTTAAAACACGTTCGTAGGATTTGTAGTCATAGAAAAAGTATTCGACAGTGGAAAATTGTGAAAGATGTTTGAAATATGTAGGAAATAGGTGTATGTTATTGGAAAGAGAGCACTAAAGTACAGTATGTTCAATAACTAAGAGCAAATTTGAGAATGGAAGACTCGGATTATAAAAGGTATAAGAAAGGGGCGTAATGTTTTTTTATCTACTATTCAATCTGTACATCGAAGAAGCAGTTATGGAAACAAAAGATAGGTTTAGGAGTGGCACTAAAATTCGGGATGGAGAAATATCAATGATAGGATTCGCTGATGGCCTTGCTATTTTCTGTCAAAACGAGGAAGAATTACGAAATATACTGATTGGAATAAACAGTCTATTCGGCGCAGAATATGGGTTCAGAGTAAAACTGACGAAAGTAATGAGGAGTAGCAGAAATGAGATTAGCGATGAACTTAATATCAAACTACAAAGTAAATGAAATGAAGGAATTCTGGTATCCTGGAAGCAAAATAACACGTAACGGATGAGGCAAAGAAAATCTAGAAAACGGACTGGCCCAGGCAAAGAGATCGACTCTGGCCAAAAGAAGTCTATTAGTATCACCCATCGGTCTTATTTGAGGAAGAAATATCTGCTAATGCACGTTTGGGGAAAAGCATTGTATGGTAGTAGTGAGTAATGGTCTGTGGGAAAACCGGGAAAGAGCAGAGCCGAAGAGTTTGACATGTAGTGCTACAGAAGTACGAGGGGCAGTGAAATGGAAACCAGGCACAAGTCACAAAAGTAATCACTATATGCGTTGAGACATTTATCCCACGGGGTAGACGAGACGATCAGTTCCTGTTTCGTTGAACGCGGTCGGCCACGGATCCACAAACGCACCCACTCCTGCACAACCGCATCCGAATCAAACCAACGTCCACGCATGTCTTTCTTCTGATCGCCCAAGATGTGAAAATCACACGGTGAAATATCTGGGCCGTACGGAGGATGTTGCAGTGTTTGCCAACCAAATCACCAAAGCATAAGCCTCGTCCGATTGTGGTTCCACGCCCGAGCAACTTGGGTCTATAAATCGGAGGAGTCTGTGTAGCGGATGGACGTGGAATGCAGGCCACGTCTGCTACACAGCCGTATGAAGGATAGTCGGATCGTAGGCGCTAGCTGTACGACACTACAGCTGCGTAACAGCTCGACGACCACACTAAACTAAGCCGCTAACAACCAACGTCATAACCCAACAACTGCGTGCACCTGTGTTGTGGCACTATACCGTTCCCCTACCACAGCAGTGACAATATCGAAACGTAACAGAGGGGGCCACCTGTCACGCGGTTGTGTGTTATGGCGGGTGTTCTGTTTTCATTTGACTGGCTCTTGTGTGATAAAACTTAGTTGGATTGATGAGGTAAAAAATGAACAGGTTCTCCGCAGAATCGGCAAAGAGAGGAACATGTGGAAAACATGAGAAAGAGGTGACAGGGTGGTAGAACCCGTGTCGAGGCATCAAGCAATAACTTCCATGGTTCTGGAGGGAGCCGAAGATGGCAAAACCTACATGAGGAGACTAAGATGAAGAGGTCGGCACGCAAGAGGAATTCGTCACGGGCCGCATCAAACGAGTCGGAAGGGAAGAAAAAGGGAAAGCCGAGCAGCGCCCGACACAGGGAGGAGACGCCAAATAATTTGTCGTTTGTTTGGAGAAATGTTCTCGGACCGGCCCTGGCTTTCTCAACAGGTCCTGAGGAGAGGAGATGCATCATCAAATAAATACTATAGCCTGCTTATTGTGACATAGCTATCTGTCTACCAGCACGTCACCTCAATACGACTTTGCCAGTGTAATGGGGAAGGCCACTACACAAATAAATAATCCAAGTACCAAAACTATATTTATTAGAACACTGATACAAGCCATAGAACTCTGGTATAACCGAACACAAATAACTTTCTGGAACCGGTAACTTCCAGTAACTAAGTCAACAACTTGACAATGCAGCTGAAGTCTGATAGTTCCTCTTACAAGTCCGTATCTACCAAGTTGTATTCTGAGATGGCGTCCTGGAGGTGCAACATACTGGTGGTGGTACTGCTCACTGATAAAAGCCGCAGGAGGTAGCTCCTGGTTTCTGGGAGTGGACTCCAGCCGTAGACTTCCGTGAACTCGATGTACAGTCGTGGACAAAACGAGCGAGACCCCTCGCCTTTTCGTTATGCTGATCCGCACAGCTTTAAAGTCTGCTACACAGCATAACAGACAAGGCGACGAAGTGCTACCAACACACTACGCACAGTAGTGAAATTGAAAAACTATCCGATCTTTGTCAGACTGTTTTCAGTCATGTGTAAGATTATATTAATGCCGATTAGTGTGTTAAACACAACTCGTAAATATAAGATATAAATGAATGAAGAAACGCTAATTAGTACGAACTGTACTAATAAAAATAAATTTCAGCTTATCGAGATAATATAACTGTTTTCGTAAGATGAAGTACCGCAGATTGTTGCGAATATCAAAATATTATGTGCATTCGGCCGCGAAGCGGCCTATGTCGACGTTCAGACCAGTCATACTGGATTACCGTTGTTGACCTACCATGAAAGTGTGCGAATTTAGTAATGCCTGAAGATTCATAGCGAAATTCAGTTAAAAATTTTTCAGTGCCACACTTAAGTCAATTCAGTTATTGACATAAGGGGAAAAAGTAGGCAATAACAAGTATGAAATTCTAAAAAAGTTTCATATTGACATCCACAGGGCGCTGGTACAGAATAAAGGTAGCGATAAAACGTATTGGGGGCGTGAGAATTTCTTAACGTTTTTTTAATGGTAGTCTATCTGCATCATACGACGAGTGACGGTCTTACTGCTAACATTGAGACCCAAAGTCTGCTGAATTTGTCGTGCGTTGACAAATGGGTGGTTCTCACTGAAACGGCATATCTGCCGATCCTGAGCTGCTGTTGTTTTGCGGCGGCGGCCATGAAGCGTTCCTTTCAGGTCACCACCCTCTTCCTTTCGTTTAATCCACCTGGATACCGCCGACTTGTGAAGACCCATAGTTCTTGCTATATAGCCATTTGAAAATCCCTCTGCATGGAGTGCTATTATAGCGCCCTTTTCTGCCTCAGCCAGATGGGCCATTTAGCGTTGACTAAATGATTCGTCGCGGTTGACATCTGCTACGAAAACAGCGCTAGTAGGAAACAGACTGCCTCTTCCACGACTGCAGCCACAACGCGATTGCCAAGTATGCGTAACACGGAAATCGTTTGCATAAACGAGAGATCGTAAGCCCGTACCCGTGTCATTACATAGTGGTGCAACTTAGAATCTGTAATTTTCCGCAGAAGGGACTGGTCCGCTCTTGTCATGTCTTATCCTGATAAATATTACATGAAATGAAATGTTTACGTTTTGCATATACGGCAGGCCTAACACAAGAAACATTTCTGAAATATCTGAGGCAACCTAAAGAACACTTTTAGTTGTAGAAGGTTGCCTTATAAGAAGGAAAACGTGTTTATCCTCGCTCGCCGTCTTTCAAAGTAGCGCAGTTTACTCTGATGCATACATAGTTTTCACCGGGCGTAAGAAGCGACTCGACTAATGAGGGGAACTCGCCAGGTGCCATGCGCTGATTGGCCGGAAACTTTGCTCAGTGATGGAGAGGACACAATAAGCGAACCTGTGTTTCGGCTTATATGCAGACACTCAACCGTTTGAATGTAAACGTGATCAAACGATCTGGGTTGCTGGCAAATATTCTCACTAGACAGTATATGTTATCATTACACATTAGGTGAATAGGGTTTCACAGGGTGCGTTGGCCGAGCTGTTCTAGGCGCTTCAGTCATGAACCGCGCGGCTGCTTGCGCCGTCAGTTCGAATTCTTCCCCGAGCATGGATGTGTGTTAGGTAAGGTAGGTTTAAGTAGTTCTAGGTCTAGGGGACTGATGACCTCAGCAGTTTGGTCGCATAGTTCTTAGAGCCATTTCTTGACCTTCCGCGTAAATTTTCTTTACATAAACAGCTGTATCTTTAGATTGCGTTGACATAGCTCATTTTTTTCACCACCATGGGACCGTATACCGCAGGAAGTGCGACAAATTTCTTCTTATTATGTCTACCCGTACTCGAGGTAAACGGGTTTTAAGGATTGGGTAGGCAGATAGACGGTGAAGAAAGTGAGACTAGCAGGGTCCCAATTTTACCGATTTAGGTGACGAAATCCTAACAACGAAATCAGCTACGACAGCTACTGATGATGAGGGCCGCATAAATAACACCCCCTGCTCTTTATTCGAAATGTTCTAGTTGCTGTCGATATATCAGCATATTAATCGTAGCTACGCTTTCGATCCGAATCACGTTTACAAGAATGCAAATAGAATCCATTTGCCTATACACGTGGTAATTCAGATCTCAGTATTAATGACATCGCGTTTTAGAAGTGCGAGCATTCCCATTGTTAGCTAGCTTAAGAATCACTTCGGCTAATGAACGTTTTCTGGCTGTGGCGAGTCTAATGGAGAACTCGAAACATTGTAGAATATGTTTGGCAGCTATGTGGCCGTTTATTTCCTGGGGTGGTACAGAATTATCCTACTAAATTTACTCGCTAATAACAGTATTTTGTTATTTCGATAAACATCCCGAATGATTGTCACATAAACGATGACATAAAGGTAGAAAATTCATGTTTTTGAGTCCAGAAAGCTCTATGCAACAGAAACTGCAGATCATTTTGCCATTTTCATTGCGAAATTGCAGGCTTATTCATATCTGGGGTGATAATAAAGGGCTGTTTGCCTGGGTTGTCTGCTAGCGTAGTGAAAGGCGTTTGCTACCGCACGGGAGGTCTGGTTTGTTTTCGGTTCTAATCTCGATGGAGGCAGATAGACTACCATTAAAGTATTTTTAAGAAGTTCTCGCGTCCCCAATACGTTTTATTGCTACCTTTATTCCGGCGCTCTGTGGATGTCAATATGAAACATTTGTAGAATTTGATACTTGTTATTGCTTACTTTTTCCGCTTCTGTCAATAATTGAATTGACTTAAGTGTGACACTGAAGAATTTTTAACTGAATTTCGTTATGAATCTTCACGCATTGCTAAATTTGCACACTTTCATGGTAGGTGAGCAACGGTAATCCAGTATGACTGGTCTGAACGTTGACACAGACCGTTTCGCAGCCGAATGCGCATAATATTTTGCTAATTCGTAGCACTCTGGGGTACTTTGCATTACTAAAACAGTTACGTTAGCTCGATAGGCTGAAATTTATTTTTATTAGTACTGTTCATACTAATTAGCGTTTCTTCTTTTATTTATATCTTATATTTACGTGTTGTGCTTAACACACTAATCGGCATTAATATAGTCTTGCACATGACTGAAAACAGTCTGACAAAGATCGGATAGTTTTTCAATTTCACGTCTGTGCGTTGTATGTTGGTAGCACTTGGTCGCCTTGCTTGTTATACTGTCTAGCAGACTTTAACGCTGTGCGGATCAGCATAACGAAAAGGCGAGGGGTCTCGCTCGTTTTGTTCACGCATGTACTTGCTGTGGGCTGAACTTAGAATGACAGTAGAGGCCCGATGGTGCTGGCTATGTTATCACACGAAGGAGTACTCTCGATCTGCATGATTAGCTGCCACTGGCCGTGATGACAGGCTGCTTGCTCATTGCCTCTCCACGTAACATGATGTCTGGCGGTAAACTGGCGTATGCGGAAGGCGTGGTAATGCAGTTCCAGCGGTTGCGGTGCCCTCTTGAGGCAGCGGTCGCTATGAGGCATGAGGACTGGACGCGCCTGCTGATTATGCAACCAGTGACACCGCGCTGTACAAAGGGATGTCGTCTACTGGGCGGCGGAGGATGTAACACTGCTATTTCAAAATGACGTACTGCTGCTCATATCCTCGTAAAGAGAGAAATTTCAAGAAAGGAAATCATGCCGGTTAACGTCCACATGGTACCCAAACGACAGCTGCTTCACATATTTTTTATGTTGCTTCTGGACAAAATGTTATTTGGGGTGGTCATTCAAATCGGACATCTGTATATTGTAAGCTCTCAATTATCAGGTTGCGGAATATGACCCTTGTCATCTTCCAGCAGTAAAACGTGAGTTACATGAGTAATAGAGTACTCTAAGCGAAAATATTCGATCTAAGTATAACATAATACTTAAGGTTTCGTCTTTTATTTCTTCAAAAATCACCGAACCGTGCACGGATAATAAAAAAAATCGGACTATCTGCTAACGGGTAACCTGGAGGATGCTGTTGGTATGTGATCACCATGAGATAAGGAACCAGTGGACGGAAATGAATATGTAATTTCTTATTGACGTAAGTAACTAACAACTTACGTACATAGCATCTGTGTAATGACGACAGGCTCAATGCTTTTATAACAAAGATGTATAAAATTGTGATGCACTCCTCAAACGTCACTGCTGATTGTTGTTCAAGTAGGCAGGCTGCTAGAACCCTACAAACGAATTCCTCTTCAGTTCCTTCTCGAGTTTTATACACCAAAGAGTTCAAATAAACGGCTACTCAGAAATTAACGCTGAACAACCTCAGAAATGTTCTCGGTTGAGTTTGGGTTCAACTGTACAGCAGCTACTGGTAACATGGCCGCACAAATTAAAAACTGAATCGATATTATTCCCGAAATGTACGAGGCTGAAAAGCTGAACGCACACTGTTGTTCAGATGTAGCCTTTTCTTTGAACATTAATTCAGGTTACGCGCCCACAAGAGTGCAGCTCAGCTCCGTAGCCACGTTTTTTTCTTTGTAGCCATTTACGAGTCAGAAGTATATCAATGAACTGAGTATTTGGATAAAGTACTTTCAGTATTTATGAAATTGTGTTGGTAACTCCTAGACAATTGTTTAGCACGCAATGTATAAGCACTGATTTACTAGTGAGCATACCATTCTGTTGTTAGGCCATTATTGTAGTTATAAGACTCTTAGCAAACGAAAACGAAAGGGTAACGTTCTGTCAACTGCAGCACGGAATGTTAGACTTTAGAACGTGAATCTGGAATGGGAATGCAAAGGTTCAGTCTAGATAAAGGGTAGTTAGTGAAGTGAAATGGATGGATGGTAAGGATTTCTGGTCACAGGAATATAGGACAAAACCAGCAGAGAATGGTATAACGGCAGCGGTATTCGTTGTGAACAGGAGGGCAGGGCAGAGAATAAGTTGCTGAGGAAAGTTCAATGATAAGATTGTTCTCATCAGAAGCGACAGCAAGCCAATGGGACGGGATGTATGCCGATGTCACAAGCAGAAGATGAAGAGAAAGACAAAGTACATGAGGATATTGAAAGTATAATTCAATATGCAAAATTAGATGATAATCATAGGCGATTGGAAGGCTGCAGCAGGGGAAACTTTACAAGAAAGTGTTGCGGGAGAATATGGGCTTAGTAGTAGGAATAATAGTGGAGAAAAACTAATTGACTCTGCAACATATTTCAGCTGTAGCAGCGAATACGCTGTTTGAACATCACAAGAGCAGAAACTGTACTTGAAAAAGGCCCGGAGACACGAGAACATTCCAATGATTCCATCCTGTTCAGACAGAGCTTCAGCAGTTTGATACTGGATTGTAAAGCGAATCCACGAGCAGACATAGATACAGATCACATTTTAGTGATGATGAAGAGCAGACACTAAGAAAATCGTGTGGACGGATGTGGTAAGAGATGGGAGACTGAACTACGGAGACACGATGAGATGTTTGAAGTTATTTAAATTGTAGATACTGCGGCAATGAATGCCATATGGGGCAGCTGAGTTTAAGAGGAATGGACATCCCTTAAAAGGGAAATCACAGAAGTTGAACAGACAAACATAGGTACGTGGAAAGTAACTATGAAGACAACTTGGGTAACGGATGAAATATTTCACCTTATCGAGGAAAGAAAGAAGTACAAAAGTGAGGGCAGGAAAGAAATAAGAACAAAAGAGGTCGGGGAAAGACAGGATACTGCAATATAAGGGACTAAGGAATGAAATAAATAAGAAGGGCAGAGAAGCTACGGCGAAGAGGTTGCAGGAAAAATATAAACAGCTCGAAAACAAAATGGTCGTCCGAAGGACTGATCAAACACATAAAAAAGTCAAGATAGCCTTCGGTAAAATTAAAAGTAAGAACGGTAACACGAAGAATGCATTAGGAATTCCATTATTAAACGCAGAGAAGAGAGCGGATAGGTGGAAGGAGTATATTGAAGGTCTCTATGAGGAGGCGGACTTATTTCATGACGTGACAGAAGAAGAAATTTAAGTCGAAATGGAAGACATAGTGAACGCGATATTAGAGTGAAAGTTTAACAAATATTTGGAAGACGTGGGATGAAATAAGGTAGAAGTGATAGATAACGATCCTACGGAACTTCTAAAATCATTGCGAGAAGTGGCAACAAAATGACTTTTCGAGTTGATGCGTAGAATATATGAGACAGTAAAAATACCATCAGATTTTCTGAAAATATAACCCATACAGTCTCGAAAAATAGCAAGAAAAGATAAGTGCGAGAATTATCGCACAATCAGGTTTACAGCCCATGCATTAAAGTTGCTGACAGGAATAATGTACAGAAGAATGGAAAAGAAAACTGAGAATCTGTTAGATGAGGATCAGTTTGGCTTTAAGAAAGGTTAAGGCAGCGCGGAGGGAGTTCTGACCCTGCGCTTAGTAATGGAAGCAAGGCTTAAGAAAATCGAGGCAGTCTCATGGGATAAGTCGACCTAGAAAAAGCGGTTAGCAATACGAAATGCCGTGAAATGTCCGAAATTATGAGAAAAATTGGAGTAAATTATATGTACAAGAAGCCAGAGGAAACACAAACAGTGGAAGACCAAGACCGAAGCGCCCATATTAACAAGGAGTAAGATAGGGATGCTGTATTTAGCCCCCACTGTTCAATCTATACATCGAAGAAGGAATGACGGAAGTAAAAGCAAAAGTAGGATTAAAATTTATGGTGAAGTGATATCAATAGTAATAGTCATCTGGTGACATTGTTATCCTCAAAGAAAGCGACGAAGAATTACGGAACCTGTTGAATAAAATCAACAATCTGATGAACACAGAATCTCGATACAGAGTAAACCAAAGAAAGAAGAAAGCAACGGGTAGTAGCATAAAAGAGAGCAACGACATATTAACATGATAACTGGTGACCACTAAGTCGACGAAGTTAAGGAATTCTGCTACTTTGGAAGCAAAATAACGCATGACGGACGACGGAACGAGGATATAAAGAAGTGGACTCATACAGGCATAGAAAGCGTTCTTGGCGAAAAGGAGACTACTAGTATCAAACTAGGCCTTAATTTGAGGATGAAATTTCTGAGAATGAACGTTTGGAGAACAACAATGTATAGTAATGAATCATAGACTGTGGGGAAATCGGAAAATAATAGTTTAGAAGCGTTTCGGATGTGGCGGTATAGAAGGATGTTGAAAATTATATGGGCTGACTGACAAGGGATGAAGAGCTTTTCCACGGAATAGGCGAAGAAAGGAAGATAGGAAGAACACTGACAAGAAGAAGGGACAGAATAATAGGGGATGCGTTAAGGCATCATGGAATAACTTCGATGGTACTACAGGGATCTGTAGAGGGTAAAAACTGTATGGGAAGACAGAGATTGTAATACATTCAACAAATAATTGAGGGCGCAAGTTACAAATGCTGTTCTGAGATGAAGATGTTGGCACAAGAGAGGAATATGTGACGGGTCGCATCAAATCAGTCAGTAGACTGATGACTCAGTACATAAATAAATAAGGAAAATAGAACGAAACAGAAAAGTCCCTTATATTTAGCGTTAGTTACGTGAGGTTTCATTTTTAATTAATAAACTCATACAGTCAAATTCTGTCTCGAGGGCAGTTGAAAACACAATTTCTGTTTGTCTGATCATATTACGAAAATATTTAAGACTACAGTCAGTCACTTTCTGTCCACTAGACAGTCTTAGAGTACACTTTTGTAAAATGAGTCACATGCTTTACACTATAAAAACACTTTCTTGTAACAGTAACGATACGATGCTTGTATGTTGCGGTCGTTCATTCGCATAACATACACTTAGAAGTACCGTGACTGAAGTATTACTTTACCAAAGTAATTGATTTTTCCTGTAATGTTCAGTAGGAACCTGTTTTTCACGAAACATTTGCATAAATCTTTGTCAGTTAAGAACCATCTAATGTAAAACTAATAGCTAAGGAAAATCAGCGATATAAAATCAGCCTGTGGCTGAAACGAAACACATGTATGATTTTGTTCATCTCTTTGTTGCTCTGCCTCGGTCTGCCCTTGAGGACAGACGCATATTGTAAGTGTTTACATGTTTACTGGCTTTGTTCTAAGAATTAAGTATGAAACAGATGTAAAAAAACCCTTTGTTATTGTTCTTATCATAAATTCTCCTAGTGTAGATATTTACTTGTTTGTGCACCAATTAACGCTGGTTCACATCGCTTTGACTGAAATTACGAACTCGGCAGATCATTGTAAAGAGAGGTAATGGCGGAACGGGCATTGCGTTCAGTCATTAATTTGTTATGATTTATTTGTTACCGCTAGTAGCAAATCGCGGGCCAGAGACTAGATGCCTATCATTTTAATCTGTCTTGCGCTTAATATGCACAACACATTATTGTGAATGATCAGTGACACGGTGGGCTTCGATCGCGTCAGATGTAGGCTCCTCTACATAATACTGGTGGATGGTCATTGATAAAAACTGCATCAGGCATTTGTTAGTAACATACCTATATCTTTAGCTGAGCATACTACGTGGTAAATACCACGCAGAACAGCAGTGTCTTAGTCAACCCATTATCCAACCATCTAAACGATGTGTTGGTCTCTCTGGCGATGGTTGCATTTGCTTGACAAAGAATTTCAATAGTCCAATTGTCATTAAATTAACCTGTTCGTCTCACTTGAGAACCTTACGCTACATCAGAACTATAATTAACTTATACACAGAGATAGAGGAGTAACGTGTTATGACTCACACAGGTAGTGCGTAATCGGCAACAAAATTAAGAACGCGGTGAGAATGCGCTGCTGCATTCAAAGGTGTAAAAGCGTAACTTCGAAAGTTTCAGAGGTAAGAAGGCTATACCCGAACCGCAGTATGCTCACAAAGATGTGGCGATTTAATACACTCCTGGAAATTGAAATAAGAACACCATGAATTCATTGTCCCAGGAAGGGGAAACTTTATTGACACATTCCTGGGGTCAGATACATCACATGATCACACTGACAGAACCACAGGCACATAGACACAGGCAACATAGCATGCACAATGTCGGCACTAGTATAGTGTATATCCACCTTTCGCAGCAATGCAGGCTGCTATTCTCCCATGGAGACGATCGTAGAGATGCTGGATGTAGTCCTGTGGAACGGCTTGCCATGCCATTTCCACCTGGCGCCTCAGTTGGACCAGCGTTCGTGCTGGACGTGCAGACCGCGTGAGACGACGCTTCATCCAGTCCCAAACATGCTCAATGGGGGACAGATCCGGAGATCTTGCTGGCCAGGGTAGTTGACTTACACCTTCTAGAGCACGTTGGATGGCACGGGATACATGCGGACGTGCATTGTCCTGTTGGAACAGCAAGTTCCCTTGCCGGTCTAGGAATGGTAGAACGATGGGTTCGATGACGGTTTGGATGTACCGTGCACTATTCAGTGTCCCCTCGACGATCACCAGTGGTGTACGGCCAGTGTAGGACATCGCTCCCCACACCATGATGCCGGGTGTTGGCCCTGTGTGCCTCGGTCGTATGCAGTCCTGATTGTGGCGCTCACCTACACGGCACCAAACACGCATACGACCATCATTGGCACCAAGGCAGAAGCGACTCTCATCGCTGAAGACGACACGTCTCCATTCGTCCCTCCATTCACGCCTGTCGCGACACCACTGGAGGCGGGCTGCACGATGTTGGGGCGTGAGCGGAAGACGGCCTAACGGTGTGCGGGACCGTAGCCCAGCTTCATGGAGACGGTTGCGAATGGTCCTCGCCGATACCCCAGGAGCAACAGTGTCCCTAATTTGCTGGGAAGTGGCCGTGCGGTCCCCTACGGCACTGCGTAGGATCCTACGGTCTTGGCGTGCATCCGTGCGTCGCTGCGGTCCGGTCGCAGGTCGACGGGCACGTGCACCTTCCGCCGACCACTGGCGACAACATCGATGTACTGTGGAGACCTCACGCCCCACGTGTTGAGCAATTCGGCGGTACGTCCACCCGGCCTCCCGCATGCCCACTATACGCCCTCGCTCAAAGTCCGTCAACTGCACATACGGTTCACGTCCACGCTGTCGCGGCATGCTACCAGTGTTAAAGACTGCGATGGAGCTCCGTATGCCACGGCAAACTGGCTGACACTGACGGCGGCGGTGCACAAATGCTGCGCAGCTAGCGCCATTCGACGGCCAACACCGCGGTTCCTGGTGTGTCCGCTGTGCCGTGCGTGTGATCATTGCTTGTACAGCCCTCTCGCAGTGTTCGGAGCAAGTATGGTGGGTCTGACACACCGGTGTCAATGTGTTCTTTTTTCCATTTCCAGGAGTGTACATTTTCGTCGCCGGAATCTCATCAAGTTAGTTACTCTTATGCTGACGCACTCTGATTCCTGATATTGTTAATATATCGCGTCACAATGCACATCCGAATGGCTGCTGCTTTTCGTATCACGCGCATTCTTCTCAGAAACGGACAGTACTTAGTTAAGTGTCCTCTGCTGCGCAAATAATTTCGCCCCTAAAGATTTGGAACTCGATGAGCACGCAAGGTCTGCCCAGAGTGTATGTGAGCAGCTCCATCGCCGCTCCTGCCGCTGACACTCGATAGCCCAGTGACTGCCATGTGTTTGGTGTGATGACGAGACGAGTCCCAGCAAAGTCGTGTTATACGTTTTCCACCTTTGACACGTTTCTCATGCTCGTTGTTGATAGCTTCCTTACTTTTGGTTTCATTGCTATTACAGCCGAAAATCAACTTTCACAGCTGCAAGTTGTAAACAGTGGTTTCCTTTGAGACACGGCCCCAATAGTAAGATGCAGGGGTAACTATTTGTGTCTCACTATGCATTATTCTGAGTCCCTTGACAGTCTAACCAAGTGGTTAAAAAAATGAAAAATTTTTGATGGATTTTGAATCGTTAGGATTTTGTTCACATACCCTCCAAAGGAGTTTCCTGATAAATTGTTTTTAGGACATTTATGTTATTCAACATCATGTATTTGTCACTCATGCCCGAATTTGCTGTTATGCTAAGATCTGACGTTCAACATTTCTTTGTCGCTAAGTTCTGTTACTTAGAATCACAGTTAATAGCGATTTGATGCAGGCGCCTTGGACAGGTAACTGTGTACTTGGGAGGCGTCCGTCACACGCATTTCCAAAGGAGCGGACACTTGTCACACACAGAGTCATGAATGGCTCTGTCAGCACCTTGTATAAAATGACAACCCTGCTAATATATTCTCAACCAGAGCTATAGATTCTTCTGAAATATAGTTACAACTCTTTTTGGGCACCTTAGTTCTAAATCTTCTACGGATGAAAGTCCATATCATGGTTTCTGTCCAAACGGTAACCCATAATGGTACAAGTTAAACAGTGCAAAAGTATCAGTAGTAGGCCTATATTATTCGCCTGAGCATAGTTTTCCAGCAGCTGTACTTTTTGCTTAGAGATTTGGACAGGCCTGAGCTACTGAAGAAGTGATTGCATAGATGAACACAAATTCCAAATGATAGCTTCAACAGCTTGATTTGAGATATACCAAAAACTGTGTTTGTAGGTATATGCAGACATTAGTCCAATATGCTGTTTTGACATCTAGCTGTGGAAATATTGTCAAGTATTGGGTATTACAAAAATGAAGGGAAAGGTCTTCGCCATTCTGATAACTGTAGAGTGTAAAATGCAGACAGAACTGTGACGTAATGGTAAAAGAATGCAAGTCAGTTAAGTAGATGTTGCAAAACAAAGCAGAAAAACACGCTAGAGGCAGAAGAAGACGAAACATATGCATCAGGCTGCTTTTAATCAGTGTTCATACTCAGCTCATTTTGTTTAAAAGCGATTTCCCAGATGTGAAGTTTTTTACTCGAAAAATACCTTTTTCTGAAAAACTATTCAAGATAATTCATTGACATTTAGTATGCATGTAGAGAACAGCCATTTTCAACTATGTAACCTGACATTATGTGAAGTTGTATGATTTGCTTCTAAATAAAATTGTAAATGATGAAAAAGTGACAAAAATTTGGATCCTTTAAGTAAAACACGTGTTTCTATTTTATGTGATGTGAAAGACAAAGATCTTTGACTGGGCTGGCAAAATGCATTGACAGAATTACTCGATAGCAATTCATCGTTGCTGCCAGTTTTCACGACCAGGGCGCTGTAGCTTCGTTTGTTTTACGGGGCGGCAGCGACTGTTTCTGGTGCACGCAGTTTTGTTTTTCCTTGGCGCGTAAAACAGCCGTCGCTCACGATGTCAATCAGTTCCGGTGCAATTAGCAAACAGCATGACCACCTGGAAATAGCGGCCGTATGGGCCGCTGAAGTACTATGTCTGTATCAGGGGTTCCCTCACCTTTTGTCCCTGCTTAACGCTTGACAGTTTTTGATATTTGGGCGTCCTGATATAAATTGTGCACTTTTGAACGAAACCAGTAGTGTGGGAGGGAAGGGCGGAAGATTGAGTGACGACTACCACAAGGGTGAGGAATGGTACGGGGGGGACAACACAAAGACAGTTTTGCGTCCTGACGATCAGCTAGTAAGTATGGTAGAAATGTGACATACACACTTAATAAACTTTGGTGGAAGTACTTTTCTAGAGTAGTTAATGTTCACGTGTGGTACTTATTTTTTAGCAAATAATATGAAATTAAATTAAGCCACTTCTGATACAAATATTCACTTAGTAAGAAACGAATGGCATTTACAATACTTACTAACCTTTTACATGAGAAGTAATATAAACCAACTGCACAAGACAGTTATAAACTGGACATGGTTTAAAGTAAATTAGAGCAAAGGCATGGTTTGTTGTATCACTATGTCGTTTAACGAAACGCCCCACAAAGAGAAAGTAACAACATTCACTGCGTAATGGCTAGTGCAACGCGGCACATTAAAACACCGCATAAGTTGGCAGCAGTTGCAAAAAGACATTATAACTTTGGAATAATTACCGAAAAGACCCGATCGAAATATCACCAAAGGCAAAACAAGCTGAATCATTCCCAGCCAAGGAAGCTACGACTAACGAAAAGAGTTATGGGGACGGTGCAATCCGACCTTTCTGTGTCCTTTGCAGGCCTACTGTTCGAAACAAATATTCCGCAGTAAATCCATTTTCTTTAACGTTATGCAGATGCTACTTTTGTCAATCGGTTTTCTATCACTTCACTTTAAAAATAAAGCAAAGCAAGGGAATAATACACTACAGCCCATTAAAATGGCTACGCCAAGAAGAAATGCAGATGAAAAACGGGTATTCATTGGACAAATATGTTATACTAGAATTGACATGTGATTACATTTTCACGCAATTTGGGTGCATAGATCCTGAGAAATCAGTACCCAGAACAACCACCTCTGGCCGCAATAACGGCCATGATACCCCTGGGCATTGAGTCAAACACAGCTTGGATGGCGCGTACAGGTACAGCTGCCCGTGCAGCTTCAACACGATACCACAGTTCATCAAGAGTAGTGACTGGCGGATTGTGGCGAGCCAGTTGCTCGGCCACCATTGACCAGACGTTTTCAATTGTTGAGAGATCTGGAGAATGTGCTGGCCAGGCAGCAGTCTGTATCCAGAACCTGCAACATGCGGTCGTGCATTATCCTGCTGAAATGCAGGGATCGAATGAAGGGTAGAGCCAAGCGCCGTAACACATCTGAAATGTAACGTCCACTGTTCAAAGTGCCGTCAATGTGAACAAGAGGTGACCGAGACGTGTAACCAATGGCACCCCTACCATCACGCCGGGTGATACGCCAGTATGGCGATGACGAATACACGCTTGCAATGTGCGTTCACCGTGATGTCGCCAAACACGCATGCGTCCATCATGATGCTGTAAACAGAACCTGGATTCATCCAAAAAAAATGACGTTTTGCCATTCGTGCACCCAGGTTCGTCGTTGAGTACACCATCGCAGGCGCTCCTGTCTGTGATGCAGCGTCAAGGATAGCCGCAGCCATGGTGTCCGAGATGGTAGGCCATGCTGCTGCAAACGTCGTCGAACTGTTTGTGCAGATGGTTGTTGTCTTGCAAACGTCCCCATCTGTTGGCTGAGGGATCGAGACGGCGCTGCACGATCCGTTACAGCCATGCAGATAAGATGCCTGTCATCGCGACTGCTAGTGATACGAGGCCCTTGGGATCCAGCACGGCGTTCCGTATTACCCTCCTGAACCCACCGATTCCATATTCTGTTAACAGTCATTGGATCTCGACCAACGCGAGCAGCAATGTCGAGATACGATAAACCGCAATCGCTTTAGGCTACAATCGGACCTTTATCAAAGTCGGAAACGTGATGGTACGCATTTCTCCTCCTTACACGAAGCATCACAACAACGCTTCACCAGGCAACGCCGGTCAGCCACTGTTTGTGTATGAGAAGTTGGTTGGAAACTTTCCTCATGTCAGCACGTTGTAGGTGTCGCCAACGGCGCCAACCTTGTGTGAATTCTCTGAAAAGCTAATCATTTGCATAACATAGCATCTTCTTCCTGTCGGTTAAATTTCGCGTCTGTAGCACGTCAAATTCGCGGTGTAGCAATTTTAATGGCCAGTAGTGTATCATTTATATCGGTACGTGTTTTGTTTACTTGTGTGCGCACCACATGAAATGTCTCGTACTACCGGTGGTAAGTGTACAACCGTCTGGGAACGCCTGGTCCAGGCTGCAGACCCGACAAGAAGGTCATCAGTTAATATGCCGTGAAACTCTACAGAGCCCCAAATTTACATATTCAATATATAAAAAATTATGCTTCACTGAAAATTTTTTGGGGAGGGTGCTGTATTCAACCCATCCGCCTCGGTTCTGCAAGTGACCAGTGTAGTGACACTGCTGTGGACTCACCAGGTCGTCGGCCATGATGAAGATGATGTGCGGCCGGGAGTCAGCGTCGTCTGCGGTGGAGGAAGCGCTGGCGGGCATGACGGCCAGCGGGTAGATGACCAGCAGCGCCGCCACCCACAGCACCAAACCCAGGCACGCCCACGGCCGCATCCTGCGCTCTGCAACACCACACCACACCGTCACACCTCAGTCTGCGCTGCGATAGCACTTACTGCTTGTGCCTAGTACAGTCCAACAGCTATCCACTGAGTTATAAGGACATCAATAAGCTACCTACTTGACTAGCAGTGGGGTGGGTGACCGTCCGGGTCTGTCGAGTGCTGCTGGCAGTTGCGGAACTGTCTGAGTGAGAATTAGCGGCTCTGATCACGAAAACTGACAACGGCCTAGAGAGCAGCGGTCTGACCAAATGCTCCTCCAGTCCACATCCAGTGACTTCGATCGACTAAAGATGACCCGACGGTCGGTCGGTACCGCTGTATCTTCTGAGGCCTGTTTAGTTGGAGTTTTAGTTTTAGTGAGCTACCTAGAAAGGGCGTACAACAGTGTAGATTGGTGGAAGGTTTGGAATTCAGTGAAATATCGATGTGAGCTATATGGAAATATGAGTAATATACACAATCCCGTCACGTTAACGTGACCACCGTCTAGGTTCGACGTCAACGTGCAATAAACACCCACAGACGGCGGGTGGCGAAACTAGTAGTGGAGGCTATAGAAATTATGTCGTGGAGACGTGGAAAACAGTGCAGTCGTTGTCGTAATGAGGAAACGGAGCAAGTTATCTACAGTACAAAAGGGCGTGATCATTGCCTTTCGGGAAAAGGGTAGAAGCATTTCTGAATGCCGCTGTTGTTCAAGTATACCGTGCATGGCAAAATGGCTCTACCTAAAATCGGTGCTGTGGCAACTGTGGAACACCAAAGGGTAGATAAACAAGGACGACCGACGGCTGCGGAGACGTGTAGAGCCGAACAGGTGTGGAACTGTTAAGCAACTGATCGCCCAGTTGAGCCTAGGGGCTACCAAAAACGTCTCCTTAAAGACCGTTCGGTGAATGTTGCTGTGTATGGGCCTCCGCAGCAGGCGCCTGGTTCACGCACACATACTGGCTGCTATTCATCAGTGATAAAGGCTGGAATTTACGGTCGCAGGTTCACATCCTGCCTCGGGCATGGATATTTGTGATGTCCTTAGGTTAGTTAGGTTTAAGTAGTTCTGAGTTCTAGGGGACTGATGATCTCAGATGTTAAGTCCCGTAGTGCTCAGAGCCATTTTTTTTGTAAGCGCTACTCTGTGATGAAGATGTTGGCACAAGAGGGGAAATAGTGACGGGCGAGATCAAACCAGGCAGAAAAGAAATTTGATGGAACCCCGCCCCTCCCTCCCCCCCAAAAAAGAAAGAAAGCTCTTTTGTGGAGACAACGTTTTGTGAAATGCCACTTGGATCTTTGAAGGTAACTAGTGACTCTGATATCTACATGAATTGAGTATGTAATAAGGAAACGTGGTTCTGCCTTGAGAAAACACAATTTTTCTTGTTTTTCTACCCATTCACGGTTCAGAGAAGTTCCTCCATCTTCAGAGGGTTTTATTTTATTGTCTCTTATTATTACATATTGGTGTTCACAAGTTTGTTTGATATTTGCAGCACAACTGTAGTTATTGCCTTCCAATACACCATATTATGTAGCTCTCGCGTTTTCGTGCTTCTATGATACATCTACCTGGTGTTAGAGTGGAGCTGCCTAACATACATTTACACGCTGTGAGTGTTAGGAGAAATAAGTGTTGTACTAGAACGCAGTAATTATAACTGTGCTCCAAATACCAAACAGACTTGTGAGCACCAGTATGTAATAATCTTCTTCTTCTTCTTCTTCTTCTTCTTCTTCTTCTTCTTTTACTGCTTCCTTTGTCCCGCAAGTTCGCAGAGTCGGTAGGGTTACAATCGGATTTGGCATAGTTAACTTGAAGGGGTGGCTGGATGTCCATCCTGCCACCACCCCAAACCCCCTGGGATGGAATCAGTGCACCCCAACTGTCAGCGTCTAATGTAAATCTCGAAAGAGTGCGAACATGTTGCAGATGTCTGCGCGGCGTGTAACTGAGGCGAGACGTGGGGAGCAGCCCGGTATTCACCTTGGGGGATGTGGAAAACCGCCTAAAAACTACATACAGGCTGTCCGGCACACCGGCCCTAGTCGTTAATCCGCCGCGCGGAGTCGATCCAGGGCTGGCGCGCCTACCCGAGTCCAGGAAACAATGCATTAGCACCCTTGGCTAACCTGGCGGGTACTAGTGCGTAATAAGAGATAATAAAATAAAACCCACTGAAGACAGAGAAACTTCACGGAAAAACGAATGGCTAGAAAAATAATGTTTGAAGGCAGAACCACATTTTATAATAACGTAATAGGTAGAAAATACGGATAGGGAAAAGAACTTCGACCACAAAATTAAGTGAATAATTGATAGATGTGGAATCTATAACAGGGAAATGTAAACAGTAGCATTTCTGAATTATTGAAGCATGAACCTATTACGCACAGAGAAAACAAGTAAGCAGTTAACTTTGAAGAACGTGATGCTGGAAACTGAACTGATTAACAAGATGCGTGATGGTTGATGCACGGAAGAAAAGGCGACAATTTAACGGGAGGATATTTACTAAAAGTACTTAAATGTCTGAAAGAGCAGTCAACTGTAAGTTACGTAAACTTGCCAATTTCATATAACAGTTGTGTCATGGAAATGGTATTAAATACAAAAACGTGTGCAATGATAAACTTTCAAACGTAACTTAGGAGTGTGATTTAATCTACAGTCAAAAGATAGTGACATATTTAAGCTAGCTGCAGTATAATAAATAATGTCTTAAAGCGCCAAGCATTGTTGCTTTTACCTGCTATTCAAGTATCACTCATTCAACAGTTCAGTTTGCGACTCCGTGTTCTGTGCGTCACAGCTCTATTTAAGTTCATTACCTTCCTCGTTTTCGGTGTCTATATAATAAGTTAATTTTCTTGTTTTACAAACCCTGAAATTTGTCTCCTTTAGAGCTGATGTTTTTTCTCGTCTTACCAACCGTTGTCAAAACATACTAAAATTTTCATATAGTAAGTATTCCCATGGACTGAACATTAACCGCCTGAGAGACAAGTACTACTGTCGTTTTCAAACTCCTACACACTGCGACTGCCCGACCGTTACGGTGGCATGATCTGTGTTGAAATTCATGTTAAGTCGTGAGTTAGACGTTAGGCATAGTCGTAGATGTGTTTGCTAGTTTGCGTGGCTGTGTTGTGAGCTATTCAGTTTTAAAATAGAAGATGAAACTGAGTCAAGCCGGATCACACGTGATGACCAGCGTAGTATACTATGTGATCAAAAGTATACTGACACCCCCAAACACATAGTTTCTCATATTAGGTGGATTGTGCTGTCACCTACTGCCAGGTACTCCATATCAGCGACCTCAGTAGTCATTAGACATCGTGAGAGACCAGAATGGGGCGCTCCGCGGAATTCACGGACTTCGAACGTGGTAAGGTGATTGGGTGCAGCTTGTGTCATACGTCTGTACGCGTGATTTCCACACTCCTAAACATCCCCAGGTACACTGTTTCCGATGTGATAGTAAAGTGGAATATGAAGGGACAAGTACAGCACAAAAGCGTACAGACCGATCTCGTCTGTTGACTGACAGTTGAAGAGGGTCGTAATGTGTAATAGGCAGACATCTATCCAGACCATCACACAGGAATTCCAAACTGCATCAGGATCCACTGCAAGTACTATGACAGTTAGACAGGAGGTGAGAAAACTTGGATTTCATGGTCGATCGGATGCTCATAAGCCACACATCACGCAGGTAAATTCCAAACGACGCCTCGCTTTGTGTAAGAAGCGTAAACATTGGACGATTGAACAGTAGAAAAACGTTGTGTGGGTGACGAATCACGGAACACAATGTGGCGATCCGATGTCAGGATGTGGGTATGGCAAATGCTAAGTGAACGTCATCTGCCAGCGTTTGTAGTGCCAACAGTAAAATTCGGAGGCGATGGTGTTAAGGTGTTGTGTTGTTTTTCATGGAGGGGGCTTGCACCACTTGTTTTTTTGCGTGGCACTATCACAGCACAGGTCTACATTGATGTTTTAAGCAACTTCTTGCTTCCCACTGCTGAAGAGGAATTCCGGGATGGCATTCGCATCTTTCAACCCGACCGAGCACCTTTTCGTCATGCACGGCCTGTGGTAGAGTGGTTACACGACAATAACGTCCCTGTAATGGACTGGCCTGGACAGGGTCCTGACCTGGATCCTATATAACACCTTACGGATGTTTTGGAACGCCGACTTCGTGCCAGGCGTCGTCGACCGTCATCGATACCTCTCCTCAGTGCAGCACTCCATGAAGAATGGGCCCGCATCTCGTGGTCGTGCGGTAGCGTTCTCGCTTCCCACGCCCGGGTTCCCGGGTTCGATTCCCGGCGGGGTCAGGGATTTTCTCTGCCTCGTGATGGCTGGGTGTTGTGTGATGTCCTTAGGTTAGTTAGGTTTAAGTAGTTCTAGGGGACTGATGACCACAGATGTTAAGTCCCATAGTGCTCAGAGCCATGAAGAATGGGCTGCCATTTCCCAGCACCTGACTGAACGTATGCCTGCTAGAGTGGAGGCTGTCATCATGGCTAAAGATGGGCCAACACCATATTGAATTCCATTATTACCGATGTAGGGCATCACAAACTTGTAAGTCATTTTCAGCCAGGTGTGCGGTTACTTTTGATCACATAGTGTATGTACAAATCGCACATCAACTATAGTTTCAGATTAGAACATTGTACCCGCTATGTGCCTCTTGTGAATGGTAGGCTTTTCGGTAGTTTCGAACTTTATTACTTAAGTAACTGTGCTTCATTTTTTTCACCCATCACTCTTCCAAAGTGTTAATATTACCAGCTGCAAATGCGATTATTCTGAGACATTTGCTATGACATTTTTTTTCAAATAGCCACACCAGGCTGCTAAAAGTTTTTTTAAATTATTATTCTGGAACATTTTTGACATGGGCATCATCATCTGGTAGAACGATTAAAATTTTTCGAAGTTTTAAATGTTGTACCATAAGGTCGAAAAGAGATGCAGAAAATAAAACAAAAGCTTTTAGCAACTTGCTATGAATACTCAAAGCAAAACGTATTTTCTGCAAGGCTTGTCGCACAACTTTAAGCAGTACTATGTATTTTCAGTGACACTGGCGTATTATACAGACATTTCACAACACCGTCACAGCATTATTATCAGGGGAAATACAAAATCTATAACATCAGTTTCACATATAGGAAATAAAAGATCGGGACGTAAAGAGAACTAGCGAAAACAAGAGAAATGATTTGCAATCCGCTCTTCAAAGAAGCCAGAAGTATTCCCAAAACGAAACACATATTGTTAAGAAACTTATAAAATGTGTACGCAAGACACGAGATACATTTTCACGTGACGTGATGGGGTATCAATGTAACGAGTTTCAAAATCTGAAGAGCGCTTTATGAGGAAAGCAACACCGTCCAAAGGTCACGTGATCTGGGTGGCAATGTGCACTGCGCAAAAAAATAAAGTAAAATAAAATCTGAAGCACCCAGAATGGGAGGAGGAAACGAAATGAATCTTCACAGGTGAAGAGGGTGTATGATGTTATTTCAGGGATTACGATATCGAATCAAATTTACATTGGCAGTATGAGCCCACTTATTACTCTGGCGTTGCACCTCCTGTGACCCGGATGCATACAATGATTCGGTTGTGATGGGTGTCGTAAGGCCATCACATCCTCTCCTGAGGCAAGTTAGCCCACAGCTGTTGATACCGGCCTTATATACTGAATACTGGCACTGGGGCAGAGATGTCATCTGAGCCGGTGTCACCGATGTTCTGTTGGAGACAGATCTGACGATCTTGCTGGTCGTGGGAATGCCTCAAAACCAAACAGACTGTTCATAGAAGATGTGGTAAGTGTAAAAGGGCGTTGTCGTATTGGAAAATGGCATCACGATGCTTTTGTCGAGAGGTAACGTAGGATGTGCCGTCAGAGTTCACTCAACCTCTATAAGCTGTCACCGGAAACCAAACTCAATGGCTTCCTACACCATGAAACCTGTAGTAATACCGCTGTACCTCCCAAAAACACTGGACCTCTCATCAAGTCGCTGCCATACTCGCAGAACGGCGATTCATTGTTGAAGATACTGCGACGCCACTCATCGGCAGTCGGCAGTCCATGCGTCCCGGTTACTGCACCAGTCCACATGCAGAAGTCTGTGTTGCGGTGTTAACGGCAGCCAACGCCAACGCAAGGTATGGTAATTTCTCAGACCGCCTGCTGCCTGCCTCCGAGCAATGGTGCCGAATGATACACAATGTTGCAGCAAATCCATTACCTGTCCTAGAATGGTGGGCGCAGATATGAAGATGTTACCATGTGCTCTGCTTACAATATGGCGATCTTCCATGTGGTACACAGACGTAGTCGATTGGAGCCTTGACGACGAATATTATCACGTTATCATGGAGACCAATATCAGCCTACTGTCTCATCTGGAGTACCCCAGAAACCAGGATATTACACGATTCGACCACCCACCTACACTGTGCGATCAAAAGTATCCGCACACCTGGCTGAAAATGACTTACAAGTTCGTCGTCCATTGGTAATGCTGGAACTCAATATGGTTTTGGCCCACCTTTTGTCTTGACGACAGCTTCCATTCTCGCAGGCATACGTACAGTCAGGGGCTGGAAGGTTTCTTGGGGAAGGGTAGCCCATTCTTCACCGAGTGCTGCACTGAGGAGAGGTATCGATGACGGTCAATGAGGCCTGGCATGAAGTCGGCATTCCAAAACATCCCAAAGGTGTTCTATAGGGTTCAGGTCAGGACCCTGTCCTGGCCAGTCCATTACAGGGATCTTATTGTCGTGTAACCACTCCGCCACAGGACGTGCATTATGCACAGGTGCTCGATCGTCTTGAAAGTTGCAGTCGCCATCACCGAATTGCTCTTCAACAGTGGGAAGCAAGTATCCACAGGACACGTGGCCTGTAATTGAAGAAGTGTCATGATGATCTCTCCATTGGCAAAAGATTCCGGAATAGTACCCCATTCGGATCTTCGGGAGGGGACTGCCAAGGGGGAGGTTACCATGAGAAAAAGATTGAATAATCTACGAAAGAATAACGTTCTACGAGTCGGGGCGTGGAATGTCAGAAGCTTGAATGTGGTAGGGAAACTAGAAAATCTGAAAAGGGAAATGCAAAGGCTCAATCTAGATATAGTAGGGGTCAGTGAAGTGAAGTGGAAGGAAGACATGGATTTCTGGTCAGATGAGTATCGGGTAATATCAACAGCAGCAGAAAATGGTATAACAGGTGTAGGATTCGTTATGAATAGGAAGGTAGGGCAGAGGGTGTGTTACTGTGAACAGTTCTGTGACCGGGTTGTTCTAATCAGAATCGACAGCAGACCAACACCGACAACGATAGTTCTACATCTACATCTACATCTACATTGATACTCCGCAAGCCACCCAACGGTGTGTGGCGGAGGGCACCCTACGTGCCACTGTCATTACCTCCCTTTCCTGTTCCAGTCGCGTATGGTTCGCGGGAAGAACGACTGTCTGAAAGCCTCCGTGCGCGCTCTAATCTCTCTAATTTTACATTCGTGATCTCCTCGGGAGGTATAAGTAGGGGGAAGCAATATATTCGATACCTCATCCAGAAACGCACCCTCTCGAAACCTGGCGAGCAAGTTACACCGCGATGCAGAGCGCCTCTCTTGCAGAGTCTGCCACTTGAGTTTATTAAACATCTCCGTAACGCTATCACGGTTACCAAATAACCCGGTAACGAAACGCGCCGCTCTTCTTTGGATCTTCTCAATCTCTTCCGTCAACCCGACCTGGTACGGATCCCACACTGATGAGCAATACTCAAGTATAGGTCGAACGAGTGTTTTGTAAGCCACCTCCTTTGTTGATGGACTACATTTTCTAAGCACTCTCCCAATGAATCTCAACCTGGTACCCGCCTTACCAACAATCAATTTTATATGATCATTCCACTTCAAATCGTTCCGCACGCATACTCTCAGATATTTCACAGAAGTAACTGCTACCAGTGTTTGTTCCGCTATCATATAATCATACAATAAAGGATCCTTCTTTCTATGTATTCGCAATACATTACATTTGTCTATGTTAAGGGTCAGTTGCCACTCCCTGCACCAAGTGCCTATCCGCTGCAGATCTTCCTGCATTTCGCTACAATTTTCTAATGCTGCAACTTCTCTGTATACTACAGCATCATCTGCGAAAAGCCGCATGGAACTTCCGACACTATCTACTAAGTCATTTATATATATTGTGAAAAGCAATGGTCCCATAACACTCCCCTGTGGCACGCCAGAGGTTACTTTAACGTCTGTAGACGTCTCTCCATTGATAACAACATGCTGTGTTCTGTTTGCTAAAAACTCTTCAATCCAGCCACACAGCTGGTCTGATATTCCGTAGGCTCTTACTTTGTTTATCAGGCGACAGTGCGGAACTGTATCGAACGCCTTCCGGAAGTCAAGAAAAATAGCATCTACCTGGGAGCCTGTATCTAATATTTTCTGGGTCTCATGAACAAATAAGGCGAGTTGGGTCTCACACGATCGCTGTTTCCGGAATCCATGTTGATTCCTACATAGTAGATTCTGGGTTTCCAGAAATGACATGATACGCGAGCAAAAAACATGTTCTAAAATTTTACAAGAGATCGACGTAAGAGATATAGGTCTATAGTTTTGCGCATCTGCTCGACGACCCTTCTTGAAGACTGGGACTATCTGTGCTCTTTTCCAATCATTTGGAACCTTCCGTTCCTCTAGAGACTTGCGGTACACGGCTGTTCGAAGGGGTGCAAGTTCTTTCGCGTACTCTGTGTAGAATCGAATTGGTATCCCGTCAGGTCCAGTGGACTTTCCTCTATTGAGTGATTCCAGTTGCTTTTCTATTCCTTGGACACTTATTTCGATGTCAGCCATTTTTTCGTTTGTGCGAGGATTTAGAGAAGGAACTGCAGTGCGGTCTTCCTCTGTGAAACAGCTTTGAAAAAAGGTGTTTAGTATTTCAGCTTTACGCGTGTCATCCTCTGTTTCAATGCCATCATCATCCCGTAGTGTCTGCATATGCTGTTTCGAGCCACTTACTGATTTAACGTAAGACCAGAACTTCCTAGGATTTTCTGTCAAGTCGGTACATAGAATTTTACTTTCGAATTCAATGAACGCTTCACGCATAGCCCTCCTTACGCTAACTTTGACATCGTTTAGTTTCTGTTTGTCTGAGAGGTTTTGGCTGCGTTTAAACTTGGAGTGGAGCTCTCTTTGCTTTCGCAGTAGTTTCCTAACTTTGTTGTTGTACCACGGTGGGTTTTTCCCGTCCCTCACAGTTTTACTCGGCACGTACCTGTCTAAAACGCATTTTACGATTGCCTTGAACTTTCTCCATAAACACTCAACATTGTCAGTGTCGGAACAGAAATTTTCGTTTTGATCTGTTAGGTAGTCTGAAATCTGCCTTCTATTACTCTTGCTAAACAGATAAACCTTCCTCCCTTTTTTTATATTCCTATTAACTTCCATATTCAGGGATGCTGCAACGGCCTTATGATCACTGATTCCCTGTTCTGTACATACAGAGTCGAAAAGTTCGGGTCTGTTTGTTATCAGTAGGTCCAAGATGTTATCTCCACGAGTCGGTTCTCTGTTTAATTGCTCGAGGTAATTTTCGGATAGTGCACTCAGTATAATGTCACTCGATGCTCTGTCCCTACCACCCGTCCTAAACATCTGAGTGTCCCAGTCTATATCTGGTAAATTGAAATCTCCACCTAAGACTATAACATGCTGAGAAAATTTATGTGAAATGTATTCCAAATTTTCTCTCAGTTGTTCTGCCACTAATGCTGCTGAGTCGGGAGGTCGGTAAAAGGAGCCAATTATTAACCTAGTTCGGTTGTTTAGTGTAACCTCCACCCATAATAATTCACAGGAACTATCCACTTCTACTTCACTACAGGATAAACTACTACTAACAGCGACGAACACTCCACCACCGGTTGCATGCAATCTATCCTTTCTAAACACCGTCTGTACCTTTGTAAAAATTTCGGCAGAATTTATCTCTGGCTTAAGCCAACTTTCTGTACCTATAACGATTTCAGCTTCGGTGCTTTCTATCAGCGCTTGAAGTTCCGGTACTTTACCAACGCAGCTTCGACAGTTGACAATTACAATACCGATTGCTGCTTGGTCCCCGCATGTCCTGACTTTGCCCCGCACCCGTTGAGGCTGTTGCCCTTTCTGTACTTGCCCAAGGCCATCTAACCTAAAAAACCGCCCAGCCCACGCCACACAACCCCTGCTACCCGTGTAGCCGCTTGTTGCGTGTAGTGGACTCCTGACCTATCCAGCGGAACCCGAAACCCCACCACCCTATGGCGCAAGTCGAGGAATCTGCAGCCCACATGGTCGCAGAACCGTCTCAGCCTCTGATTCAGACCCTCCACTCGGCTCTGTACCAAAGGTCCGCAGTCAGTCCTGTCGACGATGCTGCAGATGGTGAGCTCTGCTTTCATCCCGCTAGCGAGACTGGCAGTCTTCACCAAATCAGATAGCCGCCGGAAGCCAGAGAGGATTTCCTCCGATCCATAGCGACACACATCATTGGTGCCGACATGAGCGACCACCTGCAGATGGGTGCACCCTGTACCCTTCATGGCATCCGGAAGGACCCTTTACACATCTGGAATGACTCCCCCCGGTATGCACACGGAGTGCACATTGGTTTTCTTCCCCTCTCTTGCTGCCATTTCCCTAAGGGGCCCCATTACGCGCCTGACGTTGGAGCTCCCAACAACCAGTAAGCCCACCCTCTGCAACTGCCCGGATCTTGCAGACTGAGGGGCAACCTCTGGAACAGGACAAGCAGCCATGTCAGGCCAAAGATCAGTATCAGCCTGAGACAGAGCCTGAAACCGGTTCGTCAGACAAACTGGAGAGGCTTTCCGTTCAGCCCTCCGGAATGTCTTTCGCCCCCTGCCACACCTTGAAACGACCTCCCACTCTACCACAGGTGAGGGATCAGCCTCAATGCGGGCAGTATCCCGGGCAACCACAGTCGTAGTCCGATCAGGGGATGCGAGGGATGAGCTGGCCGTCCCCGACAAACCCCCATCCGGACCCCCACAGTGATGCCCATTGGCAACAGCCTCAAGCTGTGTGACCGAAGCCAACACTGCCTGAAGCTGGGAGCGAAGGGATGCCAACTCAGCCTGCATCCGAACACAGCAGTTGCAGTCCCTATCCATGCTAAAAACTGTTTTAAAAAGAACTTCTGAACTAATCTACAGAGAGCGCAAACAAATCGACAAAATTTAAACGGTTATTAAAATACAAGATTGCCTAGTAAATGCAGTAATGCTGCTACTTGCGCACTGCTGACACTGCTCGGCGGCGGAGGGAGACTAAGCGAAATTACACTATTCAGGTACTAAGACGCGATGCTACACTCTCAAATACTATAATACGCCCGAAATTTATGAATTAAACAATGCAAGTACCAAAAACACGCAAAGAAATTAAGAATTAAACTATGTAACAAATGAGTGAGCTAGGAGTATACGACTTGCTGCTCAGCTGCTTATCCAACGGCGGCAGGGAGCACACTGACTGTGACCAACCGACACTGGCCGTTCAAAACAAAAACAGTAGACAAACGACTACGCGAATTTACACTATTCAGGTACTAAGACGCGATGCTACACTCTCAAATACTATAATACGCCCGAAATTTATGAATTAAACAATGCAAGTACCAAAAACACGCAAAGAAATTAAGAATTAAACTATGTAACAAATGAGTGAGCTAGGAGTATACGACTTGCTGCTCAGCTGCTTATCCAACGGCGGCAGGGAGCACAGTTCAGGTATACATGCCGACGCCGCAAGCTGAAGATGAACAGATAGAGAAAGTGTATGAGGATACTGAAAGGGTAATGGAGTATGTAAAGGGGGACAAAAATCTAATAGTCATGGGCGACTGGAATGCAGTTATAGGGGAAGGAGTAGAAGAAAAGGTTACAGGAGAATATGGGCTTGGGACGAGGAATGAAAGAGGAGAAAGACTAATTGAGTTCTGTAACAAGTTTCAGCTAGTAATAGTGAATACTCTGTTCAAGAATCACAAGAGGAGGAGGTATACTTGGAAAAGGCCGGGAGATACGGGAAGATTTCAATTAGATTACATCATGGTCAGACAGAGATTCCGAAATCAGATACTGGACTGTAAGGCGTACCCAGGAGCAGATACAGACTCAGATCACAATATAGTAGTGATGAAGAGTAGGCTGAAGTTCAAGACATTAGTCAGGAGGAATCAATACGCAAAGAAGTGGGATACGGAAGTACTAAGGAATGACGAGATACGTTTGAAGTTCTCTAACGCTGTAGACACAGCAATAAGGAATAGCGCAGTAGGCAGTACAGTAGAAGAGGAATGGACATCTCTAAAAATGGCCATCACAGATATTGGGAAGGAAAACATAGGTACAAAGAAGGTAGCTGCGAAGAAACCATGGGTAACAGAAGAAATACTTCATTTGATTGATGAGAGGAGGAAGTACAAACATGTTCCCGGAAAATCAGGAGTACAGAAATACAAGTCGCTGAGGATTGAAATAAATAGGAAGTGCAGGGAAGCTAAGACGAAATGACTGCAGGAAAAATGTGAAGACATCGAAAAAGATATGATTGTCGGAAGGACAGACTCAGCATACAGGAAAGTCAAAACAACCTTTGGTGACATTAAAAGCAACGGTGGTAACATTAAGAGTGCAACGGGAATTCCACTGTTAAATGCAGAGGAGAGAGCAGATAGGTGGAAAGAATACATTGAAAGCCTCTATGAGGGTGAAGATTTGTCTGATGTGATAGAAGAAGAAACGGGAGTCGATTTAGAAGAGGTAGGGGATCCAGTATTGGAATCGGAATTTAAAAGAGCTTTGGAGGACTTACGGTCAAATAAGGCAGAAGGGATAGATAACATTCCATCAGAATTTCTTAAATCATTGGGGGAAGTGGCAACAAAACGACTATTCACGTTGGTGTGTAGAATATATGAGTCTGGCGAGATACCATCTGACTTTCGGAAAAGCATCATCCACACAATTCCGAAGACGGCAAGAGCTGACAAGTGCGAGAATTATCGCACAATCAGCTTAACAGCTCATGCATCGAAGCTGCTTACAAGAATAATATACAGAAGAATGGAAAAGAAAATTGAGAATGCGCTAGGTGACGATCAGTTTGGCTTTAGGAAAAATAAAGGGACGAGAGAGGCAATTCTGACGTTACGGCTAATAATGGAAGCAAGGCTAAAGAAAAATCAAGACACTTTCATAGGATTTGTCGACCTGGAAAAAGCGTTCGACAATATAAAATGGTGCAAGCTGTTCGAGATTCTGAAAAAAGTAGGGGTAAGCTATAGGGAGAGACGGGTCATATACAATATGTACAACAACCAAGAGGGAATAATACGAGTGGACGATCAAGAACGATGCGCTCGTATTAAGAAGGGTGTAAGACAAGGCTGTAGCCTTTCGCCCCTACTCTTCAATCTGTACATCGAGGAAACAATGATGGAAATAAAAGAAAGGTTCAGGAGTGGAATTAAAATACAAGGTGAAAGAATATCAATGATACGATTCGCTGATGACATTGCTATCCTGAGTGAAAGTGAAGAAGAATTAAATGATCTGCTGAACGGAATGAACAGTCTAATGAGTACACAGTATGGTTTGAGAGTAAATCGGAGAAAGACGAAGGTAATGAGAAGTAGTAGAAATGAGAACAACGAGAAACGTAACATCAGGATTGATGGTCACGAAGTCAATGAATTTAAGGAATTCTGCTACCTAGGCAGTAAAATAACGAATGACGGACGGAGCAAGGAGGACATCAAAAGCAGACTCGTTATGGCAAAAAAGGCATTTCTGGCCAAGAGAAGTCTACTAATATCAAATACCGGCCTTAATTTGAGGAAAAAATTTCTGAGGATGTACGTCTGGAGCACAGCATTGTATGGTAGTGAAACACGGACTGTGGGAAAACCGGAACAGAAGAGAATCGAAGCATTTGATATGTGATGCTATAGACGAATGTTGAAAATTAGGTGGACTGATAAGGTAAGGAATGAGGAGGTTCTACCCAGAATCGGAGAGAAAAGGAATATGTGGAAAACACTGATAAGGAGAAGGGGCAGGATGATATGACATCTGCTAAAACATGAGGGAATGACTTCCATGGTACTAGAGGGAGATGTAGAGGGCAAAAACTGCAGAGGAAGACAGAGATTGGAATACGTCAAGCAAATAATTGAGGACGTAATGCTACTCTGAGATGAAGAGGTTAGCGCAGGAAAGGAATTCGTGGCGGGCCGCATCAAACCAGTCAGTAGACTGATGAAAAAAAAAAAAAAAAAAAAAAAAAAAAAAAAAAAAAAAAAAAAAAAGATTCAGGTCAGGACCCTGTCCTGGCCAGTCCATTACAGTGATGTTATTGTCGTGTAACCACTCCACCACAGGACGTGCATTATGAACAGGTGCTCGATCGTGTTGAAAGATGCAGTCGCCATCACCGAATTGCTCTTCAACAGTGGGAAGCAAGAAGTTGCTTAAAACATCATTGTAGGCCTGTGATGCGATAGTGCCTCGCAAAACAACAAGGGGTGTAAGCTCGCTCCATGAAAAACACGATCACACCATAACACCATCGCCTCCGAATTTTACTGTTGCCACTACACATGCTGGCACATGACGTTCACCCACACACTACCATCGGATCGCCACATTGTGTACCGTGATTCGTCACTCCACACAACGTTTTTCCACTGTTCAGTCGTCCATTGTTTACACTCCTTACACCAAGCGAGCATCGTTTGGCATTTACCTGCGTGATGTGTGGCTTATGAGCAACTGCTCAACAATGAAATCCAAGTTTTCTCACTTCCCGCCTAAGTGTCATAGTAGTTACAGTGGGTCCTGATGCAGTATGGAATTCCTGTGTGAAGGTCTGGATAAATGTCTACATATTACACATTCGACCCTCTTCAAATGTCAGCGGTCTCTGTCAGTACACAGACGAAGTCGGTCTGTACGCTTTTGTGCTGTACGTGTCCCTTCACGTTTCCACTTCACTATCACGTCGGAAACAGTGGACCTAGGGATGTTTAGTATAGTGGAAATCTCGCGTACAGACGTATGACACAAGTGGCACCCAATCACCTGACCACGTTCGAAGTCCGTGAGCTCTGCGGAGCGCCCCATTCTGGTCTCTCACGATGTCTAATGACTACTGAGGTCGCTGATATGGAGTACCTGGCAGTAGGTGGCAGCACAATGCACCTGATATGAAAAACGTTTGTGTTTGGGGTTGTCCTGATACTTTTGCTCACATAGTGTACAATAACGCCCTTTTCAAACTTTCAGCTGTCAGTAACGCTGTCTGCCACGAGTAGGCGGCTCTCCGTGTCTTTCACCCAACACCTGACGTTGTTTATGCTCATTACATGCGTTATCAGACCAGGATGAAACGCTAATCAGGAACAACACTAATGATCTCTGGTGGTCGTTCTACCCATCACAGAGAATTGCAAATCTAATCATTTACACACTCGCCAATGATGTGTATGTAGACGAACTTACCAGTGGCAGCTGTTGTGTAAGAGCACGTGAATACCCTAACTTTTGACACCTTGCTTATTTATTGGCTATTTTTCTTTGATTTCTGTTAAACGTAACATATATGCTGCAGTCTGAAAGATACAGCACTTAAATCTACCGCGCTACTGCTCCTCTAGAGTATGTGAAACTTGGCATCAGGGTCGCGAGCACACCTTCAGTTGCGCACATTTTAAGGAGCTTTTGCGCATGCGCAACTCGCGTGACGTAATTTTCTTACAGGCCAAACTTATACGGATTTGATAAACAATGTGCACAGTTCATGCTGTGTAGCCACCATGTGGTAGCATATTGCACCAAACTTTTATCCCCATATGCTGGGCATAAATCCTGCTAGATGATAGCGCACTCGTCAGATATGCTGATTCACTCACTATATACTGTAGTAAAATTATATAGGATGTTAGTAAATACTAAAGTCGTGCTGACATCAAATCTATTTTGTGGGTTTCTGAACGAGTTATAGTGTATTATCTTAATGAATTTTATCATACAGTAATCCATTTGAGGCACTGAGCATATGAGGACCTAAAGCACATCACCACCGATGCTACAATAATACCATTTATACATGCTTCCGAAATCTGTTGATCTTATGGTGAATCAGGTTTGCCTGCGCTGTGGGCCTACATTGTATATATAAAAATTCACCAAAAGCTGTATTACTGGTTTCTCTGATATTTATTTAAATGTGGGTGCGACGGCAGTGTACTTTAGGCCCTTGTGGATCTCAACGCCTCATTTGTATTCTAGTCAAGTGATCATGTTGCTAGACATTACTACTTGAGTTTAATTATTTGTACAAACGACACTTTATTTTGTAGTTGGTTGTTTATTGTGAGGGAACTGGCTTTTGTGTGCAGTGTAAACAGGGACTGTGCTGAATCTATTTTAAATGCTAACAGAAAAGTAAAGCTGTGAGGACGGGTCGTGAGTCGTGCTTGGGTAGCTCAGTCGGTAGAGCGCTTACCCGCGAAAGACAGAGTACGCGAGTTCGGGTCTATGTCCGGCACACAGCTTTAATCTGCCAGGAAGTTCCATACCAGCGCAAACTCCGCTGCAGCGTAAATATCTCATTCTGGTAACAGAGAAGTAAATTGCCAGGAACAGTTAGCCGCAAAGGTACCACGGCCTCCGAGAACAGATCCTTTCAGAGAGTGACGAAATCAAATAAGCATGAATACAAACGGGCATTTAACAAAAAAAATGTACAGTTAGCACAAGTTGTTATGTGAGTGCAGCGGAAAAACACGAAAACTCCCACTTACACGAAAATGCGAAATGGAGAGTAGCGAAAGCTTACATATTACACTACTGCCCATTAAAATTGCTACACCAAGAAGAAATGCAAATGATAAAGGGGTATTCATTTGACAAATATATTATACTAGAACTGACATGAGATTACATTTTCACGCAATTTTGGCGCATAGATCCTGAGAAATCAGTACCCAGAACAACCACCTCTGGCTGTAATAACGGCCTTGATACGCCTGGGCATTGCGTGAAACAGAGCTTGGATTGCGTGTACAGGTACAGCTGCCCATGCAGCTTCAACACGACACCACAGTTCATCAAGAGTATTGACTGGCGTATTGTGACGAGCCAGTTGCTCGGCCACCATTGACCAGACGTTTTCAATTGTTGAGAGATCTGGAGAATGTGCTGGCCAGGGCAGCAGTTGGACATATTCTGTATCCAGAAAGGCCCGTACAGGACCTGCAACATGCGGTCGTGCATTATCCTTCTGAAATGTAGGGTTTCGCAGGGATCGAATGAAGGGTAGAGCCACGGGTGTAACACATCTGAAACGTAATGTCTACTTTTCAAAGTGCTGTCAATGCGAAGAAGAGGTGACCGAGACGTGTAACCAATGGCAACCCATGCCATCACGCCGGGTGATACGCCAATATGGCGATGACGAATACACGATTCCATTGTGCGTTCACCGGGATGTCGCCAAACACGCATGCGACCATCATGATGCTGTAAACAGAACCTGGATTCATAACAAAAAAAAATGACGTTTTGCCATTCGTGCGCCCAGGTTCGTCGTTGAGTACACCATTGCAGGCGCTCCTGTCTGTGATGCAGCGTCAAGGGTAACCACAGCCACAGTCTCCGAGCTGATAGTCCATGCTGCTGCAAACGTCGTCGAACTGTTCGTGCAGATGATTGTTGTCTTGCAAACGTCCCCATCTGTTGGCTGAGGGATCGAGACGTGGCTGCACGATCCGTTACAGCCATGCGGATAAGATCCCTTTCATCGCGACTGCTAGTGATACGAGGCCCTTGGGATCCAGCAAGGCGTTCCGTATTACCCTCCTGAACCCACCGATTCCATATTCTGTTAACAGTCAATGGATCTCGACCAACGCGAGCAGCAATGTCGAGATACGATAAACCGCAATCGCTGTAGGCTACAATCCGACCTTTATCAAAGCCGGAAACGTGATGGTACGCATTTCTCCTCCTTAAACGAGGCATCACAACGACGTTTCACCAGGCAACGCCAGTCAAATGCTGTTTGTGTATGAGAAGTCGGTTGGAAACTTTCCTCATGTCAGCACGTTGTAGGTGTCGCCACCTGCGCAATCCTTGAGTGAATGCTCTGAAAAGCCAATCATTTGCATATCACAGCATCTTCTTCCTGTCGCTTAAATTTCGCGTCTGTAGCACGTCATCTTCGTGGTGTAGCAATTTTAATGGCCAGTAGTGTACATAATGTTTCGTCATTGCCCTATACTGTACTTAATTGTGAGAAAACAACAAAATTCCACAAAAAGAATTCTTTCTTTAGTTAATAAGCTACGCATCTTATTATTATTATTAATGGCAGTGACAGTAGTTGTATATACTTGTTGATTAGCATAACTGTTATACAGCAGAGGCTATTAATTTCACGCTTTCAAATTTATCTGAATCAAAAAATTTGTGTGCCCCCAGAACGTATACTCAGAAGCCGCCACTGTTAAATTGACAAGCAGTGTATGTTGCGGAGGAGAACTACTCACTGGCATGCTAATGGGAGATACTTTTGCCTTATGCTCTGCTCACAGCGCTTTTGTGGTGTCGGCTCACGCAGCTGCGGAGAAAGCGAACGGTGCACGCAGCAGAGGCACGCACTGTCGCCCCAGTGACCCCTACACAACGGTGCGTGCCGAGCTGCCGGTTTCAGGGTCACGCACAATGTCGCCAGCACTCGGCACCTACCTTATGACAACAGGATCCGCTCACTGGCGATTCTTAAAGTTCCCGTGCTACCCTCTCCGAGAAAGTATTTTTCACTGTCGTTCAACTAATGAACGCCAAATGACTTCTGCTGTTTCATTGTCTCGGTATGTGTTTAGAGATGTCGTAAAGCCGTTACCTACAGGGTGTCCAACAAAGGACTCCCTGATTTTGAAATTAAATAATACGAAAACAAAGATCGACGAACAAAAGGAACGATACGTTTACTTTGAAAGAAGTAAGAAATGTATATATAAGTTTCGAAGCTGCAGTTATAAAAGCTGCTAAGAGATGGCACTGTACGCTGTACAGCTCGTATCAGCCTACATTAATAAATTCGTCCGCTGCAAGCTGTCTTTGCAGTCACATCACAACCTTTTCGAGCTGGCCATCGCTCTCAGTAGAGACGTGGCGCAAACAGACAGTGAAATTTGCGCTTGACGCCTTTTAGCGCCTCAACAGAAATAGATTCTTTTGCTGCACAGATTGAAGATTCAAGCTCGTCCAGCGTGGTGGCATAGTTCCGGAAGGCAATGTCTTTCAATGTAACCCCAAAAAGTAGTCAAAGGGACTCATATCGTGTGAATATGGAGACCAGTCCATGACTAGGTCAGTAGATTTAGGTTAACATAACGAATTTCCCGTAGTATTCACTGAGTAACACCGGTGCGATCTGGTCAGTTCCCATCCTACATTAGCCACTCAGTACCACGCCGACACTTGCTTTGTAGCGACATATTGTCCCATCATAGCTAAGTAATGGAGTTCGCTAGTTATCAAATTTCGCATGAAAAAATACCGATAGTGTTGCACACCGCAGCCCAAACGTTTGGCGAATGCACACAAAGGAAGACTTTAGGTCGGTCACTGTGGCCGAGCGGCTCTAGGCAATTCAGTTCGGAAACGCGCTGCTGCTACGGTCGCAGGTTCGAATCCTGCCCCGGGCATGGATGTGTGTAATGTCCTTAGGTTAGTTAGGTTTAAGTAGTTCTAAGTTCTAGGGGACTGATGACCTCAGATGTTGTCCCATAGTGCTTAGAGGTATTTGAACCACTTTTTTGAAGATTTTCAGAACTCGAAAATCTCCAGTTTTGTTTATTCGCGAATCTATTCAGGTGGAGGCGTGAACCACGAGCAGACATCAAATATCACTATCAGTCACTGTGAGAATCTCGGTGTCAAAGTGCGCCCTTTGTCGCAGAATTGGCACAGGTATGATTCGGTGATGTCGAATCTTGAATGAAAACTATAGACTAATTCCCACTATTGAACGCGTTCTGGAAGCTTCAAACCGGTCTCTGCTACAATTCTTCAGACAGTTTTTCCCAGATTTTGTAGAATAAGTTCAGAAAGTATAGCGTCATTTTCGGGCCTGAGGGCACTTTCCCCACTAGATCATAATCACATTATCCATCCGTTCGAATTTGGCGAAGGGATTGTGAGTAGTTTTCGCATCAGATCCTTTTGAAACATAAAATCATGTTTAAAAACTGCGCATTGTTGTTGTAATAATGTGTTCTAACCCGTTATATTCCAATACCTGAAACACACTTTATATGGTATGAAATTTTTGTTGGGTATTCTAACCTCGTTCACATTTCAACGGTTGGTATGTTACCTCTAGGATTCGAAGTACTATTTATAAAAGCTACGTATTGTGATTACAGCGCCATCTGTTAGCAGTTTTTGTGACTGCTACTCTGTATAAATTGTTATAGCTTTCAAATAAGTGTACTGTTTTTTACATCCCTCTATAGATTTTGTTACATTTCTCTATCGATCTTTGTTTTCATGTTACGAGAGTTGCATCTTTACACAAAACAGATACATGTTTTAAAGTTTGACTGTCCTTCACAGCCGGCCGGAGTGGCCGAACGGTTCCAGGCGCTACAGTCTGGAACCGCGCGACCGCTACGGTCGCAGGTTCGAATCCTGCGTCCGGCATGGACGTGTGTGATGTCCTTAGGTTAGTTAGGTTTAAGTAGTTCTAAGTTCTATGGGACTAATGACCACTACAGTTAAGTCCCATAGTGCTCAGAGCCATTTTTGAACTGTCCTTCACAGTAGTCACAGCATTGTGTATAACCCGCTGTCAACGATTTGGATGTAATAGTATATACTTAGCAGCGCCAGTTGTGTTGATATGCGGGTGGAGCGCTCGGTTGCCCGACGAATCTCTGTAACAGTTCTGAAACGAAGGCCTGTAATGATTCCCGCAGTCTAGGGACGAACTTGAAGCCATAAGGGCTATGTCTGGGAAGCGTGGAGGTTTGTACAGCACTTCCAGGTCTATCTAACGAACAAATCAGTCAGCGCCATATGCGCCTGAGCATTGTTCTGCAAAATGATGGGTGGATCCACACATTGTCGTCGCTTCTTACTTCGAGTTGGCTGTAGACAGTGAAGTGCTGTGCCACGCACCACACTCCCTGTATTTAAGCCCTTATGACTTTAAGTTGATCCCTAAATCGAAAGAAGATCTTCATGTCATTCGCTTCAGAATTGTTGCAGAGATTCGTCGGACCATAGACCGCCCCACTGTAACTATCAACACAGCTGCCTGTGCTAAGGGTATCCTACGACTTCCACTTCGATGGCAATGGTTGTACTCAGTGTTGGTGACTACTTTGAAGGACAACGCAGCGCGATTTGTGGCTGGACAATTCTGTTGGGAAAGAGAATAGGTGTCCCCGAGGAAAGCTTTGCACGAACATACACGACTGAATCATAGACTAGTCTATGGTACTGTCGTACAAGTCAGTTTGACGAGATAGTGTAACGACATTCTGCAGATGTGATTGTGATGACAGCTTAAGCCGAAATGCTAAGTAAAAAAAAAAAAAAAGTAAAGCTGTCAAGACGAAAAATTAAACTATTTACGCGTGCATTTATACTCCCTGTCAGTGGGATACGTCTGTTACATTATATCCTTCTCTCCCATTTCCGAACGGTACGTGGGGAACACCGACGCCTGTGAGTCGCCGTATCAGCTCTAATTTCTCCGACTTTTCGCTCGTAGTCATATCACTTGATGTATGTATGAGGAAATAAAATGTTGCTTCACTCTTCTTGGGGCGTAGTATCTCTGTGGTGCACGATGTCACCGGAGTTTGTTGAGCATCCGTGCGCCTGTCTCGTACTGAGCCGTTATGAAATACGAGGGGCGTTTGAAAAGTCCGTGCAAAGTCCGAGAGATGGCACCACCGGCGCGTATCGAGGTCATGTTTAGTTAGTAGCATCTTTGGAAAGAACGCACACCAAGTTTCAACCATATTGGTCTATTTCTCTGTGTTTGGCAGTCGTGTGAATCAAGCGAGTCGAGTGATTGTCAAAAAACGGACGAAAAAGAATTTCGTGTGGTGATTAAACATTACTTTATGAAAGGCAAAACGCCTCAGGAGACTAAAGAGAAGCTTGATAAACATTACTGTGACTCTGCACCTTCGATTAGAACAGTTTATAAGTGGTTTCAAAATTTTCTAAGTGGCCATATGGGCACAAGTGATGCTGAACGTTCTGCACGCCTTGTAGAGGTTACGACTCCAGAAATCGTTGATAAAATCCATGATATGGTGATGAATGACAGAACAATTAAGGTGTGTGAGATTTCTAGTGCTGTGGACATTTCGAATAAACGGGCACATAATATTTTGCATAAACATTTCGACATGAGAAAGTTATCCGCAAGATGGTTTACGCGATTTCTCACGCTTGACCAAAAGCGGAATCGTGTGAAGTGTTGCAAGGATGGTTTGCAGCTGTTCAGGAAGAATCTGCAGGACTTTAAGCATCGTTTCGTCACTGTGGATGAAACATGGATACATTACTATACTCCTGAGACCAAAGAACAATCTAAATATTGGGTTACAAAGGGCGAATCTTCACCAAAAAAGGCGAAGACCACTCATTCGACCGGAAAGGTTATGGCGACTGTCTTTCGGGATTCGCAAGGGATAATCCTCATCGACTATTTGGAAAAGGGTAAAACTATTACAGGTGCATATTATTCATCGTTATTGGACCATGTGAAAACTGAGCTGCAAGAAAAACGCAGGCGATTGGACCACAAAAAAGTCCTTTTCCACCATGACAATGCACCAGCACACACCTCAGCAGTTGTGGTCGCAAAATTAATGGAAATAGGATTCCAACAAGTTCCACATCCCCCCCGTTCTCCAGACTTGGCTCCCTCGGACTACTATTTCTTCCCCAATTTGAAGAAATGGCTGGTAGGACAAAGATTTTATTCAAATGAGGATGTGATTGCAACAACTAATAGCTACACTCCTGGAAATTGAAATAAGAACACCGTGAATTCATTGTCCCAGGAAGGGGAAACTTTATTGACACATTCCTGGGGTCAGATACATCACATGATCACACTGACAGAACCACAGGCACATAGACACAGGCAACAGAGCATGCACAATGTCGGCACTAGTACAGTGTATATCCACCTTTCGCAGCAATGCAGGCTGCTATTCTCCCATGGAGACGATCGTAGAGATGCTGGATGTAGTCCTGTGGAACGGCTTGCCATGCCATTTCCACCTGGCGCCTCAGTTGGACCAGCGTTCGTGCTGGACGTGCAGACCGCGTGAGACGACGCTTCATCCAGTCCCAAACATGCTCAATGGGGGACAGATCCGGAGATATTACTGGCCAGGGTAGTTGACTTACACCTTCTAGAGCACGTTGGGTGGCACGGGATACATGCGGACGTGCATTGTCCTGTTGGAACAGCAAGTTCCCTTGCCGGTCAGCCCGCATCTCGTGGTCGTGCGGTAGCGTTCTCGCTTCCCACCCCCGGGTTCCCGGGTTCGATTCCCGGCGGGGTCAGGGATTTTCTCTGCCTCGTGATGGCTGGGTGTTGTGTGCTGTCCTTAGGTTAGTTAGGTTTAAGTAGTTCTAAGTTCTAGGGGACTTATGACCACAGCAGTTGAGTCCCATAGTGCTCAGAGCTATTTGAACCATTTGAACCTTGCCGGTCTAGGAATGGTAGAACGATGGGTTCGATGAAGGTTTGGATGTACCGTGCACTATTCAGTGTCCCCTCGACGTTCACCAGTGGTGTACGGCCAGTGTAGGAGATCGCTCCCCACACCATGATGCCGGGTGTTGGCCCTGTATGCCTCGGTCGTATGCAGTCCCGATTGTGGCGCTCACCTGCACGGCGCCAAACACGCATACGACCATCATTGGCACCAAGGCAGAAGCGACTCTCATCGCTGAAGACGACACGTCTCCATTCGTCCCTCCATTCACGCCTGTCGCGACACCACTGGAGGCGGGCTGCACGATGTTGGAGCGTGAGCGGAAGACGGCCTAACGGTGTGCGGGACCGTAGCCCAGCTTCATGGAGACGGTTCGAATGGTCCTCGCCGATACCCCAGGAGCAACAGTGTCCCTAATTTGCTGGGAAGTGGCGGTGCGGTCCCCTACGGCACTGCGCAGGATCCTACGGTCTTGGCGTGCATCCGTGCGTCGCTGCGGTCCGGTCCCAGGTCGACGGGCACGTGCACCTTCCGCCGACCACTGGCGACAACATCGATGTACTGTGGAGACCTCACGCCCCACGTGTTGAGCAATTCGGCGGTACGTCCACCCGGCCTCCCGCATGCCCACTATACGCCCTCGCTCAAAGTCCGTCAACTGCACATACGGTTCACGTCCACGCTGTCGCGGCATGCTACCAGTGTTAAAGACTGCGATGGAGCTCCGTATGCCACGGCAAACTGGCTGACACTGACGGCGGCGGTGCACAAATGCTGCGCAGCTAGCGCCATTCGACGGCCAACACCGCGGTTCCTGGTGTGTCCGCTGTGCCGTGCGTGTGATCATTGCTTGTACAGCCCTCTCGCAGTGTCCGGAGCAAGTATGGTGGGTCTGACACACCGGTGTCAATGTGTTCTTTTTTCCATTTCCAGGAGTGTATTTTGGAGGCTTGGGCAGTTCCTATTATTCGGAAGGGATCAACAAATTAGAACAGCGTTGGACGAAGTGTATAAGTCTAAAAGGAGACTATGTCGAAAAATAAAAAAAGGTTTTCCCCGAACATGTAAGTAGTTTTTATTTTTGAACGGACTTTCAAGCGCCCCTTTACATGAAATCTATGAGGAGTTGCAATATGGACAACCGTCAGCTGTGTAACGGAATGACGACAGAGAACATACGTGCCGGACCGGGACTCGAAACCGGATTTCCCGCTTATCGTGAGTGGATGCTTACCATTTGACTATCCGAGCACAGCTCAAGGTCAGACCCAAACTTCTACATGTAGTCAACCATGTGTCTGCAACCTGTACTCCTACCTCCATTATGTATATTCCCGTTCAGGAGAGACATTTTACTTGAAAGTCGCTGCCATATCGACTTTTAATTAAAATGTCTCCTCTGTACGGGAATACACATAATGGAGGTAGGAGTACAGGTTGCAGACACATGGTTGACTACATGTAGAAGTTTGGGTCTGACCTTGAGCTGTGCTCGGATAGTCAAATGGTAAGCATCCACTCACGATAAGCGGGAAATCCGGTTTCGAGTCCCGGTCCGGCACGAATGTTCTCTGTCGTCATTCCGTCACACAGTTTACAGTTGTCCATATTGGCAGCTGCGGATGCATTTCATCTTTTTTACGGAGTTTCCGATGTTATCCTACGCATCATTTATACACACTGAAAGCCAAAACTAATATAAAAGCCGTCCGCCGGGAGATTGACTGCTGGCTGTTGGCGCTGCGGGCACGTGACGCGGTGGGAGAAGTGTATAAGCACAGCACAGGCGACTGGGGAAGCGTTCTTGGGTCCATAGGGGCCGCAGATTGGGAAATGCCTGTTCTTGGGAATGAGCATCTAGCAAATGGCGAAGGTGGCCAACTGTTTGCGTGCTACTGTTGAAACGTTCAGAGGTCATACGAAAAGAAGACAACGCTGTCAGGGTCAGTTCATTAAAATGTATCTGTTTATGGGGGTGTGGGGGTGGTCGTATTAAAGTATCTATCCTGGTAGGGTAAGCGCAGTAAAACGCTATCTCTTTTTTGGAGTAAGGTTCACATAACAGAACTGTTAAAAGAAAATCTCCTCTTATACAGGGTGGTGCATTGATCGTGACCAGGCTAAATATCTCACGAAATAAGCGTCAAACGAAAAAACTACAAAGAACGAAACTTGTCTAGCTTGAAGGGGGAAACCAGATGGCGCTATGGTTGGCCTGCTAGATGGCGCAGCCATAGGTGAAACGAATATAAACTGCGTTTTTTAAAATAGGAACCCTCATTTTTATTACATATTCATGTAGTACGTAAAGAAATATGAATGTTTTAGTTGGACCACATTTTTGCTTTGTGATAGATGGCGCTGTAATAGTCACAAACATATGGCTCACAATTTTAGGCGAACAGTTGGTAATTAAATTAAATTACAGAACGTAGGTACGTTTGAACATTTTATTTCGGTTGTTCCAATGTGATACATGTAGGTTTGTGAACTTACCATTTCTGAGAACGCATGCTGTTACAGCGTGATTACCTGCAAATACCACATTAATGCAGTAAATGCTCAAAATGATGTCCGTCAACCTCAATGCACTTGGCAATACGTGTAACGACATTCCTCTCAACAGCGACTATTTTGCCTTCCGTAATGTTCGCACATGCATTGATAGTGCGCTGACGCAGGTGTTGTCGGGTGGATCACGATAGTAAATATCCTTCAAATTTCCCCACAGGAAGAAATCCAGGGACGTCAGATCCGGTGAACGTGCGGGGCATGGTATGGTGGTTCGACGACCAATCCACCTGTCATGAAATATGCTATTCAATACCGCTTCAACCGCACGCGAGCTATGTGCCGGACATCCATCATGTTGGAAGTACATCATCATTCTGTCATGCAGTGAAGCATCTCGTAGTAACAACGATAGAACATTACGTAGGAAATCAACATACATTGCACCATTTAGATTGTCATCGATAAAATGGGGGGCAATTATCCTTCCTCCCATAATGCCGCACCATACATTAACCCGCCAAGACCGCTGATGTTCCACTTGTCGCACCCATCGTCGTTATTCCGTTGCCCAATAGTGCATATTATGCCGGTTTACGTTACCGCTGTTGGTGAATGACGCTTCGTCGCTAAATAGAACGCGTACAAAAATCTGCCATCGTCCCGTAATTTCTCTTGTGCTCAGCGGCTGAACTGTACACTACTTTCAAAGTCGTCGCCATCCAATTCCTGGTGCATAGAAATATGGTACCGGTGCAATCGATGTTGATGTAGCATTCTCAACACCGACGTTTTTGAGATTCCCGATTCTCGCGCAATTTGTCTGCTACCGATGTGCGGATTAGCCGCGACAGCAGCTAAAACACCTGCTTGGGCATCATCATTTGTTGCAGGTCGTGGTTGACGTTTCACATGCGGCTGAATACTTCCTGTTTCCTTAAATAACGTAACTATCCGGCGAACGGTCCGGACACTTGGATGATGTCGTCCAGGATACCGAGCAGCATACATAGCACACGCCCGTTGGGCATTTTGATCACAATAGCCATACATCAACACGATACCGAACTTTTCCGCAATTGGTAAACGGTCCATTTTAACACGGGTAATGTATCGCGAAGCAAATACCGTCCGCACTGGCGGAATGTTACGTGATACCACGTACTTATACGTTTGTGACTATTACAGTGCCATCTATCACAAAGCGAAAAAAGTGGTCCAACTAAGACATTCCTATTTCTTTACGTACTACACGAATATGTAATAAAAAATGGGGCTTTCTATTTTAAAAAAAAACGCAGTTGATATCCGTTTGGCCTATGGCAGCGCCACCTAGCGGGCCAACCATAACGCCATCTGGTTACCCTTTTCAAGCTAGACGAGTTTCGTTCTTTGTAGTTTTTTCGTTTGATGCTTATTTCGTGAGATATTTGGCCTGGTCGCTATCAGTGGACCACGCTGTATAAAGGATGGCTTACGGTCATTGTTACTAAATTTTCGTTGTTCATGCAGTAAAACTTCAACACCAGACATGAGGTTTCAATTTATTGCTTCTTCAACACTGACCTCTATTCGCAACGCAGTTTGCAGTGAGTATCCACATACACCACTGAATGTACCTGCAAAATAGTATCATTGTACTGCAGTTCAGGAGATAGGATGTTGTAGAGGCACGCTGCTGGATTTTTACAGGCAGGTTCGAACAACACACAGGCATTACGGAGATGTTTCGGGAACCTAAATAGGAATCTCTGGAGGGAAAGCGACATTCTTCACGAGAAACAATGTTGGGAAAATTTAGAGAATCGACATTTGAAACTGGCTGTAGAACGATTCTACTGCCGGCAACGTACATTTCGCGCAAAGACCGAGAAGACGCGATAGCAGAAATTAGGACTCTTACGGAGGTATATAGACAGTCGTTTTCCCCTCGGTCTATTTGCGAGTGGAATAGGAGAGGAAACGAGTAATAGTGGTGTAGGACATTCTCCGTCGCACCGCATACTGTGGCTTGCCGACTATGTATGAGGATGTAGATGTATATGTGGACGCTTGGAAAACTAGCTTCTGCTCAAAATAACGCAAAAAAACTTTAACAGTAGGCATGACGTTTTAATTTATCGCTTCTTTATTACTAACACTATTCGCAAGACACTTTGCAGACGGTACCTACATGTATCATTGAATGTACCTGTAAAATTGTATCATTGTACGAGACGCAGTTCCGAGATATGCCATAAAGATTGAGATTCGTGAAACAGTCTGATGTTCCATAATGAAACCACTAGTCGACTTCCAGCAAGCTTTAAGCATAATTTCAAACCTAATCTAAACTTTTTCTCGCTTCATGCTTAACGTAAAATCTTTAAGGTATTAACTTATTTGTAAAGTAATGAGATGTTTGAAGCGATTTTATACACGGGTGTTCGTTTCTTTAAAGCTCGGGTAAGTCAGTACCGCCATTAGACTGTTGTTTATTTGCAGCGTTACATTTACACTTACATGATCATGATTTCGGCTTCAAAGTGCCATTACAAAGTGTTTTAAGTGTTATACAGTGCCTAAGATGGCATATTGTCGTATTTAAAATACACTATTAGACGCATTGTCTAAGGGTCGATATTTCTGGTAAAGCCTAGGTAGTAAAGGCAGTAGCCGGCCTCGGTGGCCGAGCGGTTCTAGGCACTTCAGTCCGGAACCGCGCGACTGCTACTGTCGCAGGCTCGAATCCTGCCTCGGGCATGGATGTGTGTGATGTCCTTAGGTTAGTTAGGTTTAAGTAGTCCTAAGTTCTAGGGGACTGATGACCTCAGATGTTAAGTCCCATAGTGCTCAGAGCCATTTGAACCATTTGAGTAAAGGCAGTAGGCTTTACTAGAAATATCGACCCTTAGTGTCTAATAGTGTATTTTAATTACGACAGTATGCCATCTTAGGCACTGTATAGCACTTAAAACACTTGATAATGGCACTTTGAAGCCTAAATCATGATTGTGTAAGTGTAGATGTAACACTGCAAATAAACAACAGTCTAATGGCGGTACTGACTTTAAAGAAATATGTTATGATTGTGGCCCTGCAGTATGAAAACATTAAGTTTCTTTAAAGATTCGACGGTTTACTCGTAAAATAATTGTTGGGAAAAGGTACAATAAATTAACTATCTCACTATGCACTTAAGAAACTGGCGAACGATTATTACAGAAATAGGGAGAATAATTTATATGCTTGCTGGGAAACACAATGTCGCTTTCGAGAACCAGCCTAAACGGGTACAGCAAACGAGAGCGCTTTGCCCGCAAGTTGTCCACAGAACGGCTGTCAATAGCCTTCTCGTGTAGCGCCTTATCCGATCCGAGAAAAACGACCAAAGGGGAAAAAAAGGGGAAGGAAAAGGACACGTCGGGCAGCTACGGCTACTCAGCTGCTGAGAAGGCTTTCAGGACGCTGTGCTGGAATGGGCCCAGCCCGATGGCTGTCGCGGACGCAGATGGCGGCGGTGGACCGGAACAGCTTCGCACTTCGCCGGCGGAGATCGGCGACTGAGATGGGCGCCTCTGCCCGACCACTCAGGGAAGCCGCCAGGGGTCTGCGTCAGCTGCGAGGGGCAGGGGAAAGGCACCAGATGCTGCCCATTAGTTTCCGACGTATTTCTAAGTAAACACCGTTGTTGTTTTGTTTGTTATGGTATTCGATTTGTACGGCACCGGACCGGAGAGGAGCAGAGAGGCCTGCCGAGACGTCGCGCAGGCTGCTGCTCGTACGTCTACACTGAGGCGACAGCAGTCATCTGACAGCGATATGATCGTATACAGATGGCAGTAGCATCGGGATCGCGTATATAAGGTACAAAGAGGCAGTGCATTGTAATTTGTGCTCAGGTGCCCATGTGAAAAGAAGCTGGAGCTAGATGCGTGGGACATTCAGAAATCGTTAGGGAATTCAGTATTACAAGATCCACGTTGTCAAGAGTGAGCCGAGGATACCAAATTTCAGGCATTACCTCTCACAACGGACAACGCAATGGTCGACGGCCTTCACTTAACGACCGAAAGTAGCAGCATTCGTGTAGAGTTGTCAGTGCTAACAGACAAGCAACACTGCGTTGAACCGTGAATTTACTTTCAAAATCTTTTCTTAAATAATTTACTTCGTTTACTAGCGATTTATCAAGAACATTAACACATTTAATCACTCTAGGTGAGCGTGGAAGTAGTTGCCAGAGACTAACAGATGAAAATGAAATTACCTTTAACAAATGGGAATTTTATTCATAAAAACCTTTTCAAAACAGATTTAAAATTTATAAGCAGAAAAGCACCCTCGAAATGTCAAGTTACAATTTTATTTAGAGGCAGAAAGAACAATATTGACAGTATAAGCTTTCGGGCTGAGAAGCTTGCCGCTCCCTTTCAACACGGCCGTAGTCACGACCGCTCACAACAACCTCTGAAAGACTACACTGGTGCAAATCTGTAACACAGCAGATTACTTTAAACTAAAAATTTTAACAACTCACACAAACACATTAACTATGCACCCCGTGAGAGGGATGGAAATGGCACAAACACTCACACTAAGAAATTATTTGCCACCGAAAGTGCAATTTGTTTTTAAAAGGTCTCTTACGGTGGAAGAGTGGCAACTTTATAAAAATGACTATTTAAATAAAACCAATGAAATTCAGACTTACATAAAATGTACGACATGCTCTACATTACACATATACCGCCTTGCAAGATGATAGGCAAGATAAAAACATATTTCAAGAATTCGGCCTTTACACCTCAATTCTATAAATTCGTTAACACCGAATCCGACAAACATGACAGAGGCAGCTATTAACGTATGGCAGATAGACAGGGGGATTACTGAACAACCCGAACCGCAGATTGCTCTAACCCTCCCCAACTCCACAAGGGAAAAACGGACCACCCAATTCAATGAATAACCACCTTCCCGCGGGTGGGCAAACGGAGACGAATGGTGGGACGACCCCAAAACAAAGCAGCTGCTGACCTCACCAGGAAAACAAGTAGAATTTAACAAGTAAATTAAACAACATATCTCCAATCACTTAACTTCTAATAAACTGCGATTCCTGGCGAAGACCTGGCGCAGCACCCCCAACGCTCTCCCGAACCGTCCGCTGCCAGCCGCTTCAACGGACGCAGGAAGGCGCGCTGATCTCCTGTCTCACGGCGTCGCAGCTCGCCCCGGCCAGCCCGATGTCGTGGTTTCACTCCTGTTGCTCTCGTGTCAACCGCGAAGCCACTACCCCTTTCTATATGGCGCTGCCCACTGGACTCACGTGGGGACCTCACATGCACCGACGCTCAAGGCGGACAAGTCATCTCGTGTCTCAGTGCGCGACCGACCAACCGACCGATCCAGCCGCCAATGACCGTTGCCCGAAGCAACTCGAGAAGACTGGAGGTCTAACGCGCACACTCAGATGCAGGAGCTCAGCCCCGACCGGGCGACCACTAGCTGTTCTGTTACTTGCGGGGTGGCAAGACTCATTTTCTGGCTTAAAGTTTGATCCAAACGACAAACATACTCGCACTCCGACGACAGACAGACGCTAACTGCCGCACAAATGCGAAGGAGAGACAGAGCAGCAACTGGTGACGCGAGACTGACCTAGCCTCACTCCGACTGACCCACTGCCGAGTTTTCTTTTCTTTATTGATTTTCAATTCCCCCCGAAGGGGGCGGGCTGGCAGCAGCTTACTACGCTGCTCTACAGCCTACAGACTTTTTTTTAAAAAAAAAGGAAGAAGAAAGAAACAAGAAAAAACAGGCGATAAAATGGTGATTTAAAGTGGAAAATAGCGTAAAAATGCGGAAAGTTAAAACAGAAAGCAAAAGGGGGCGGCAATGTTGATAAAATACACAGGAATCAGACAAGTAACATAGGAGACACACAATTAAAAAAAAAACATGGCGGCAGTCTGGTTTCTGTTCGCAAGTGATAAAAAGCACACCCAGCGACAGTATGATGGCTGTTTGCTACACTTCCCAAAAGACACAACACGGAGCATGCACTGGAAAAACACACTGTAAAACACTGCACGAAAAAGGCGGCAGATGGGGGGGGGGGGGGGGGAAACAAGGAGGGAGGAGAGGAAAAAACGAAAAGGGGGGGGGGGAACCAAGGAGGGAGAGGACTAATAAAGGGGGAGAAGGGCAGACGCGAGACGGAATGAGAGGAGGCAGAGGAGGGAAATGTAAAAGGACTTGGGGGAGAGAAGGGGGCAAAGAGAGGGGAGGTGTGGAAGAAAGAGGATGGAAGGGGAGGAGAGGGAGCCCGGGAAAAGGACAGAGGAAAGGAGGGGGAGTGAGGATCAGAGTTGATATGAGGGATAAATGGAGGGAGAGAGGGCATCATCCGGGAGGGGGAGTTGATGGAAGCCACCTTGGGAAAGGAGATGTAGGGTGTAGAGATGGAGGGTAGGGGGGACACAACGGTGAAGACGTGGCAGGGGGCGGGGATAGGAGAGGAGAGGAGCAACTAGGGGGTGAGGGGGTTCAAGACAGTGGGAGGTGTAGAGGATGCAGATATGTTCGAGGAATAGGAGCAGATGGGGGAAAGGAATGAGATCATAGAGGATCCGCGTGGGGGACGCACTGCCGAGCTGATAGCGCCCCTTAAATGCACGTGAACAGGCAACCTTTCCGCTTTCCCACCAGAGGGAGACACCAAAGCTGTGACTGCCACAGCGGCGCAACCGCCAGAAACGGAGGGCGACTGCTTCACACAGCGCACTGCGGCGCGCTCTTCAAAACAGCATTTTTTTTTTTTTACCACGGATCGTGCGTGATATAACCGCATAAATCAATGTGTGACTTATCTTGAACGTGTCCTTTGGGACAGGATAGCGAAATTTGGCGTCAGTGGGCTATGGCAGCAGACGACCGACGCGAGTGCCTTGGCCAACAGTACGACATCGCCTGCAGCGCCTAATCTGGTTTCGTGACAATATCGGTTGGACCCTACACTGTTGGAAAACGGTGACCTGATCAGATGAGTCCAGATTTCAGACCTGATGGTAGGTTTCGAGTGTGGAGCAGGCCGCAAGAAGCCATGACCTAAGTTGTCAATAAAGCATCGTTTAAGCTGGTAGTGGCTCCACAATGGCGTGGGTCGTGTTTACATGGAACAGACTGGGTCCTCTGGTCCAATTGAACCGATCATTGGCTGGAAATGGTTACGTTCGGCTACTTGGAGACCATCTGCAACCATTCATGGACTTCATGTTTCCAAACATGTCACCATGCCACAGTTGTTCGCGATTGCTTTGAAGAATATTCTGGGCAATTCGAACGAATGATTTGACCGCCCACATCGCCCGGCACGAATCCTATAGCACATTTACTGGAAATCATTGAGAGATCAGTTCATGCACCAAATCGTGCACCGGCAACACTTTAGCAGTTATGGACGACTATAGAGGCAGCACGGCTCAATATTTCTGCAGGGGACTTCCAGCGGCGTAATGAGTCCATGCCACGTCGATTGCTACGCTATGCAGGGCAGAGTTCTCACACGATCTTAGGGGGGATCCCACGGCTTTTGCCGCCTCAGTGTGCATCTAGATCCATGCTCTGCAAACCGCTGTCAACCATGGTATCACAACCAATTCTGCATGGAGCGCGGGAAGAATAACAGCTGAAGTAGCTCTGTGCGTGCTGTAACGACACTAATCTTGTCGTCGCGCTCCCTGCGGGAGCGATAGGCGCTGAAGATTCTTCACTTAACACAGATTCTTGAAATTTAGAAGTAGGTTTTGGTGAGACTGTTTGCGTCTACCTTCAAGACTCCACCAATTCAGCTTCTCAACATTTCCGTAAAGCTTTCCCATGACTAAAAAACGAACCTGGGATCATTCCTATCGTCCTCCTTTGAATACGTTCACTGTACCCTGTTAGTCCTATTTGGTGCCGTACTCTGTAGTATTATTCGAAGATGTGACGCAAATATTATTTCGGACGGTCACCTACCTTTCGTGAGCCTGAGGCTACGTTGTCTTTCCATTTCATATCCCTACTCTTATTCTCTGGTAGTTATAAGAGGTGGTTGATTATAATTATCAGCCGTTGATACTATAGTCATAGGTTACGACGAAGGTTGTCCAGAAAGTTCTGATCGGTTGCGAAATGGAAACCACAGTTAAAATCAGAAATGTTTTGTTTGCAACAGTTATCTACATCTTCCAACTACTTCCCTAAATAGTCGCCGAACCGACTGATACATTTGTCGTAATGCTGTAAGAACTTTCCAATACCCTCGTCATAGAAGGCATCCTCCTGTGCTTTCCACCAATTCTCTACGCAGGACTGCAGTTCGTTGTCTGTGCGAACATGTTGGCCTCATAGCCGGTGGTTCATGTGAGCAGAGATGAAAATCGGAGGGGGACAGTTTCGGTCTAACTGGTAGGTGATCTAACATTTCCCATCGAAAACGCTGCAGGAGCATCTTCGTTGCCCCTGCAGCGTGCGGCCCAAAATTGACACGGAGAACGAAGTGCCTGGCAGTTATGTTCATTTGTGCACAAGAAAATAGCACGATAGCAATTATCACAAGAAGCGTTACGTCGTCTTATATAAATTACGAAGACTGCTGTCTTACTATTCACATGGAATATATAAAGATGGCTGACAAGAGGACAGTGTCCTCTTAAAAGATGCACTGACGCACTTTTAAAATGAGCTGCCACTTGAAAATGGCTTAATGGAACGAAATTGCGATTGTGCTGAGTAAATACAATTAGGTTACACTCCAAGCGGAAAGCGTTTTGTTTTCTAACATATGGTTATTAGTATCAGTGGTGTGGAGAAACAGCTGAAATTGTTAAAACTGAACGAGGCATCAGGGCCTGAAGAAATATCGATCAGTTTCTATACAGAATGTGCGACTGAGTAAGCCTCATTGTTACCAATGAAATATCACAGATAGCTTGAAGAATACATTGTGCTCAGTAGTTAGCATGAAGTACAGGTTACTCTCATCTACAAGAAGGGCAGCAGAAGCGATCTATAAACCTATCTTCCAATATCCTTGACATCTATGTGTTGTACAGTCTTAGGACTTATTCTGAAACGAAACGTAATGAGGTATAACCTCCTCCATTCCAACCAGGATCTATTCTGAAAACATCAGTCATGCGAAACACAGCTCGCCCTTTCTCTTATGACAAACGGATCATGGCAGTTAACTGGATGCTGTAATTCTTGCATCGGAAAAACATTTTTACAACACCTGTTAACGAAAGTACATTCATACACGTTATAAAACGAGATTTGTTAATGGACTGATGATTTCATGATTGGTAAGTCTCATCGATAGAGAGAGAAAGTAAAGTGAGACACATCCCAGGATAGTGAGTTGGGACCCTTGTTGTTCACTTTATATATTAACGGCCTAGCAGACGATATCAATAGTAACGTCATACTTTTTGCAGATAATGTAGTTCTCAATAATAAAATACTATCTGAAAAGAAGCTGCAAAAATATTGTCACGTCTTAATAACATAGGTCTTAAAGGAGATATTGAACTTTTACAAATAAGGGCAGCACGAATAGTGGGCGGTTTGTTTCATCCACGGAATAGTGTCACAGAGATGCTAAAAAACATGAATCGGCAAAATCCAGAATCTGGATGCGAGCATCCCACAGCAGCCTATTTACAAAGTTTAAAGAACCGATATGAAGTGAGCAACATACTACAGCCTTCTGCGTATCACCTGCGTAGGAACAGAAAATACAAAATTAGACTAATTACACCAGGTATAGAGGTATTTAAGCAAATATTCTTCCTACGTTGCCTATATAAACGGAATGGGAAGAACCTTAAATATGTGGTACAACGTGAAGTGCCCTCTGCTGTGTACCTCACAGTAGTTCGCAATGTATATAGATTTAGATGTAAATCTCACTATGACGTGGAACAAGTTAAGCCGTGTAGCAAAATGATACATCTTCACAGAACCACATGGCTATATGTTGATCTTTTAGACGTAATACTTAATGTGCGTTTAAACCAGTGAAATATTCTGTAGCTATACTATCACCGTCGGGTAAAAATACAACACGCTCAAGGAGTGTGTTCAGGGGCGCCAGGGTATAATTTGGGCATACTGAGGGGTCACAGTGTTAGCGATTCATTTGCTACGGCGAGCAGATGGAGCTGAGAAGTCCTACCTGGATCCGATTTGTTTTGACTGCAGGCAGTAAATGTTCTGAGTCTACGGATGGTCAGTGTTTGCAGCATTCATTGTAGTGTACAACCACGCCTCGCCGATGAGTACGCACTCCTGCTGATCAGATTCAGCCATTTGAACGGCGTCGCAAAGTGGGATCACGGGAGGCTGGATGGACATATCGACAGACTGATGCGCATGTAGGGCACAACTTATCGGTGGTGTGTCTTTGCTTTCAACACTGATCAGTTGAACAACCCCACACTATAGACCAGGTTCTGTACGTCCACTTAGTACAGACGAACGTCAAGATCGACGCATTATGGCCGGCCGGTGTGGCCGAGCGGTTCTAAGCACTTCAGTCTGGAACCGCGCGACCGTTACGGTCGCAGGTTCGAATCCTGCCTCGGGCATGGATGTGTGTGATATCCTTAGGTTAGTTAGGTTTAAGTAGTTCTAAGTTCTAGGGGACTGATGACCTCAGATGTTAAGTCCCATAGAGCTCAGAGCCATTTGATGCATTATGAGAGCAACAGTGGCCGACCGATCGACATCCAGGGAAGAGATCTGCCTTGCATAAGAACAAGAGCGCCTGTGGTCAGACTGCCACTAACACCAAGACACCACCAAACATGGCTACTCTATGTCGTGAAAGAGCCCTTCTGGAGTGTAAAGACACTCTTGTCTTCGGTGATCAGAGCAGGATCAGGATCTATCTGTATGTGGGTGACAGATGCACACGTGTATGCGTAGACCTGGCATCAGCCTAAACTCACGATCACAACTGGTTCAAAAATGGTTCAAATGGCTCTGAGCGCTATGGGACTTAACTTCTGAGGTCATCAGTCCCCTAGAACTTAGAACTACTTAAACCTAACTAACCTAAGGACATCACATACATCCATGCCCGAGGCAGGATTCGAACCTGCGACCGTAGCAGTCGCGCGGTTCCAGACTGTAGCGCATAGAACCGCTCGGCCACTCCGGCCGGCAATCACAACTGGTGTTTCTGCACGGTAAAGTAGCCAGTTCTCACTAGATTGCACAGTGCTGCTGTCATTTCTTCAACAGGAAAGTGATGTGACTTTTCAGCAGGACAATGCAAGTCTACATACTAGTGCTACGACACAACGTGGTCCTCCTGGTGTACTATACAACAACCCTGGCCAACTGAACACGTACGGGACATGGTGAAGCGGCAACTTACTCATCCTGCAACAACCCATCTATCTATCTATCTATCTATCTATCTATCTACATCCATACTCCGCAAGCCACCTGACGGTGTGTGGCGGAGGATACTTTGAGTACCTCTATCGGTTCTCCCTTCTATTCCAGTCTCGTATTGTTCGTGGAAAAAAAGATTGTCGGTATGCCTCTGTGTGGGCTCTAATCTCTCTGATTTTATCCTCATGGTCTCTTCACGAGATATACGTAGGAGGGAGCAATATACTGCTTGACTCCTCGGTGAATGTATGTTCTCGAAACTTCAACAAAAGCCCGTACCGAGCTACTGAGCGTCTCTCCTGCAAAGTCTTCCACTGGAGTTTATCTATCATCTGCGTAACGCTTTCGCGATTACTAAATGATCCTGTAACGAAGAGCGCTGCACTCCGTTGGATCTTCTCTATCCTTTCTATCAACCCTATCTGGTACGGATCCCACACTGGTGAGCAATATTCAAGCAGTGGGCGAACAAGTGTACTGTAACCTACTTCCTTTGTTTTCGGATTGCATTTCCTTAGGATTCTTCCAATGCATCTCAGTCTGGCATCTGCTTTACCGACGATCAAATTTATATGATCATTCCATTTTAAATCACTCCTAATGCCTACTCCCAGATAATTTATGGAATTAACTGCTTCCAGTTGCTGACCTGCTATATTGTAGCTAAATGATAAAGGATCTTTCTTTCTATGTATTCGCAGCACATTACACTTGTCTACATTGAGATTCAATTGACATTCCCTGCACCATGCGTCAATTAGTTGCAGATCCTCGTGGCGCTCGCTGTGTTATTCAGTGGTTTGGTATTTAACTAATTTGTAAATGGAAATGATACTCTTATTTTACTACATTGAGTAATTACTAAATAATTTTTCTCCCGGCTAAAGATTTGATCAAGTTGCTAAAGAACTCCAAGTTAACGTCGTGTTAAAGTGTTGTCTGTAAGTTGTGTAAGTGTTACTAAATCACAGTTCATACAACAGATTCCTTACAACTATTGATTAAGATGGAAGCAGTTATCTTCAGCAAAATGATCGTTAAAACCACCGAATATCAGCCGCGCACAACACTGACGTATGTTGCCTGAAACAATATTCTTCGCAACTCGTGCGTAATTAATTTCGGCTCCATACATCAGCTAGAAAAGTTTTGTTATAACGATCGTACTATGAGCACTGTTTTTAAAGAACCAATCTGATTCGAATTATTTTCATTAAAATGAGTTCGGGACCACCGGTGCACATTTATTTTTACACATTTGTATCACCTTCGGCATTTATGTCTGCAGAGTTGTGTAATTTGAATTTGCCGCTGAGATAATTATTTAGATGGCGGCAGACAATTGATAGAGACTTTCTATTGTTAGACCAAATAAGTATTTTAACTGCTTATTAAACTTTACAGAAACTTTACTTTCGTATTGTGCACTATTTAGACTTCATCAAGCAAACATTTGATTTGTTTCTAAGGAAAACACAGACAAAAACGCGATACAAATCGCTATCATCAATGGCTGCGCTCCTTGCAGCGGAAAGAAACAATTAACACAGATAATGCTTACTGAGAGAGGAGTTACAGTTACAAATAATTATTCACTCATGTTTATAATAATAATGAACTCTATTTTCAAGTAATAATTAGCAAATAATTACAATTTCTTAACAGACCTCAGTTTGATATGCGTCTTGGTTGCTGAACCTACAAAAGCCATCCAACAAAAGGTAAAAACAAAGGAAGACAAACGCAGATCATAAAAGGAATTTACATTTATCATTGTCTTTGTATGATACACATCGATATGTCTAATTACATCATAGAATATTATATTAATAATTAATATTTATCAGTTTTCACTGTTTTTTCATACGTCAAATACTGTTAGAGCCATAAATTTCCTCTCGTCGCACTGTAGCCAAAAATTTATCACGTGGATGTTACATCCTCCTGCATTTCAGTACAATTTTCCATTGTTACAACTTCTCTATATACCACAGCATCACTTCCGATGTTATCCACAAGGTCATTTATGCATATTGTGAATAACAACGGTCCTACGACACTCCCCTGTGGCACACCTGAAATCACTCTTACTTCGGAAGACTTCTCTCCATTGAGAATTGCTGAATTACAACAAAAGGTACGAGGCGCTTGAGACAATCTATCACAGGATGCCATTCGGCAGTTTACGATCGTTTGAGTGCGAGAATATACGCCTGAGCTGCCGCCCGCGGGCAGTACTCTGCGTATTGATGGGACTCTTTGGACGCCCTTTACTGAGACATGCGTGCTTCATTCGGTCTGAATTCATCACAGTGTTGATTGCTGATGTCCCTGTCATGCCACATGTCAATAAAGTCTAGATGTCCTTGTGATACTGCATTTTTTCCGCCAGTGTAATTCGCGTTTCATTTTAAATTGTGAACAATGCAGGTAATTTTATTAATAATTTTTAAATCAAAACTAGTACTGTTTACAGATTCATAATGGGGTAATAGATTGAGGATCTGATGGCTATAGGCTGCACTTGTTGTAGGTATTTTTGCTTATCTGTCTTGAGGAAATTGCACACTAAGAATCTCATCCACGGAATCAGATTCGACTTTTTAGCATCACTAGAGGCTATAAAAATTGTGAGTAAATAACAGTCATCTCAATATTATGTATCTGAAAACAGTTTCCTTAAAGCAGAAAAACAGAAATACGCACGACAGCTACAGACCAAGAGAACCGGCGAAATAATTTTCGCTGCTCTTTATTTATGAAGTTCGAGTTGCAGTCGGTGCATATGACATTATTCGTAGCTACACTGTAGGCCCAAATCATAGTTACTGAAATTCCAATAAGACTCCTTAGCTTATACAAAGTATTTACGCTCCCGGTCAGCGCAGTGACCACCAGCAATACCGCATCTGCAAAGGCGAGCTTCCCCATTGCCAGCCAACTCAAGATTCACATCGGCCAAGCAGCCGTGCTGGCCTTATGTGATGATCGGTTTACTTCCTAGTTTGGCTCAAGATGATCCCGATAGATTCACTCGATAATTTCTTGTCATTTTGATTAAATATTCTGAATTAGCCTCACTTGAGAGACGACAAAGAGGTAGCAAATTTAGGTTTGTGGGTTCTGCAAGCTCGTTCCAACGAAAACTGCAGCTTACTTGGCCATTTACTTTGTGTAGGCTCTGTATTCGCCATTATTGGGAAAGGAAGAGAGAATTACCTCGAGCAGTTGTATGTCAGTATAGCGGTAAAGTGTTGACCTTTAAGCCGGAAAAGTGAGTTAGTCATCGATTCTATTCTCGCTGGAGTCAAGATTTTTTACTTTTTCTGTGAAAGAGCGACTAGCAGTCATATCGACAATCAGTAAAGAAATCGTAAGACAAATTCTCCATCACAAGTTTTGACTCTATCTTGATTCTGTAAACCGTACGACAAACTTGCTGAATTGCACACTTGTTGGTACCTGCTTTTTCTGCTTCTGTCAGTTGCACTGACGTAATGGTGGCACTGAATGACTTGTTAACTGAAATTTTGTTATGTATCGTCCCTACCGCTATGTTTACGTACTTCTGTGGTAGTCTTGTAACACTACTTCGGTATGACTGTAGACTGTACGTACACACAGACCGTTTCGAAGCCAAAATTGCGTATTATCCTGCTAATGCGTGACAATTTCAGAGACTTTGTTTTGTTAAAAACGAACTTTCTCGCAATTTTATCATGATAAGCTATAATTTATTTGTTATTACTACAGTGCATGCTAAATAGCGTTTTTTCGTTAGTTTATCGAACACATCAGATGAACATAAGTGATAAATAATCAGCAGCAGTCTAGTCTCCCACATTATCTAAAACAGTCTGAAAGTGTTCGGATAGTTTTTCGATTTCGTGTCTACAGTATAACGTTACATATCCCTTATTACCAAAATGTTCGTAGATGTACAGAAAGTAAATATCCTACGTTGAACTAACTGTTCTAGTGTTATCAACGTTTATATAATATCGTAAAGACAGAAACATTATATTAATAGATAAACGTTACTTATGTTGCTATGGCTGCATCGTTGTCTCGGGTGTCGTTTACTGTTTATGCTTTCCAGTTAATAGGTCCAACCCTTTTTGTTTCAGTAAATATAGCTGAAATATTGTTGCTTTTTAACATCATCAGTATTTATTCATAAATTTTTGACACTTTCTACTACACCTCTAGTTACGTAAATGCATTGTGCAACATTTCAACGCGACACAACGAACTTGATCGTTACATTGACCAATCTTGACAACAACTGAAACTATTATAGCACGTTTGGCTTTCAGATTCTTCTAGAACAGGGTGTAGTTCAAATGAATTTTATTATGACTGTCTTAGTTGATATTACTTTTCAGGTATAATTTACATAATGTTTTATGAAAATAATTATTTATATAAAGATTTATGCCCCTAATAATTAATAATGAAGTTGCGAATTTTGCCATTATAAAAACTATCGGCATTCTGCCTTTGTATAGTTGGCGATTGAATTATCGTCAGTAAAATTAAAAATGAAAACATAAATTTTGTTTGCATGAAGACTAAAGCGTAACAATATTAGTGGTTCATGACTCATTTAAGTCAACAATTGTGATTATTAATTTTCACGGTTCAAGATCGATGTTGCTAAATGGACCAATATGAAAAATAAAATTATATAATCAGAAATGTAGTGTTTTGATGATCAAATATATTCATATTTAAATATCAAAATTGAGTGAAGTCACATTGGAATGTATACGGAATCGAACATTTCAATTGAAGCAGGCAAGATTCATTACCGTACACAATATGTTGGTAGCACTTGGTCTCTTTGCACGTTATGCTCTGTTAAAAGACAGTAAAGCTGTGCAGCTCTATATAACGATGAGGCGAGGGGACTCACAAATTCTGTCACCGAATGTGTACCTTACGTAATGAACACTACGGGAAATTCAGTGAACTTTGAGCTCATACACAGTCTTATCGCAAGTCGTCCTTCTCCTACACTATTTATGAATGGAAAAGAGAAGATGGGGGGAGAAATTATTACTTTAGGGATATATCACGACCCCCTACATATCGGTCACATAAGAATCCTGAGGATAAGGTCAGAATAATTGCTACACACGCAGAGGCATTCAGATAATCATTCTTCTCGCGCTCCATACGTGAACTGGACAGGAAGAAACCGTAATAACTGGTACAGTGGGAGGTACCCTCTGGCATGCACCTCACGGTCGTTTATTGAGTATCGATGCAGATGTAGATACACAGCAAGACCGACAAATGTTGCTAAACTGCACAAAATAAATAAGAAGGGATTGAGATACGTCTGGTGTATGGTTTTTTGCTTTACAAATGCCGGAAGCTTTCTCTAAATATACAAATGCTCTAAATGTAGGTTGATCTTTCTGTAACTTATATTTTAAGGTACGTCGTAGAATCAGTATTACCTCCTGTGTTCCTACATTTCACTGGAACCCCAACTGATCTTCCCCAAGGTATGCTTCTACGAGATTTTTTATTCTTCTGTAAATTATTCGTGTCAGTACTTTGCAAACCATGATATAATCACACCTTTCAGCACCTGTCTTCTTTGGAATAGGAATTATTTCACTGTTCCTGAATGTGATAGTATTTCGTCTCTCTCAAATGTTACTTATGCCATGTGAAATAGTTTCGTCATGGATGTTCCTTCAAGGATCTCAATAATTCTCAAGGAGCGTCGTTTATTCCAGGTACCGTGTTTCGATACATGTTTTTCAATGTTCTGCCAAATTCTTCTCGCACTACCGTACTTCCCATCTCCTCTGCTTCTACCTTCTTCCCCCTTTTCAAAACACTGTCTTTAAATATGTTTCCTCTATATCCCTTATATAGAGGGTGTTCGAGGAGAAATGGTCAATTTTCGGGGATATGAATGAAACGATAATTCGTAGTAAAAGAAATCTAGTAAGGATTGGCTGTATAATGCACACTTTAAGAGCTATGAGCAACTGTTCAGTAGAAGAGATGTATTTTACAGCAGCGAAGATGAACAAGTGTTCATACCTCAAGGGGTATGCATTCTATTACCCATGTTTAGTGGACTTTTTTTCTTGTTTTGATCAATACTCCAACCTATGAAAATATGGAAAGCAGAGTGCCTGCAGTGGAAGAGATTTGTTTCACAGTATCGAAGACGTAGAAGTGCTCACTGTTATAGCTCTTAAGGTATATATTTTTGAGTCTACGTTTACTAGACATTTTTGTTTCTAAAGATCGTTCTTGTCATATTCCTGAATATTGGCCCTTACTCCTGGGACACCTTATATATTCCATCCACCTTTCAGCTGTAGTGTGTTGTCATCAGAGTTATTGATACTCATGCAGCTTCTTATCCTTTCTCCAAAGATTACTAAAATTTTCCTATGCAGCACCTCTCTTTTGCATAGTCATGCATGCTTTTACACCTTTCATTTGTTTCCTACCCATTCCTGCTTTTCCATTTTGCAGTTTCTGTCAGTCTTATATTTCCATTCTTCTGTGTTCCCTTTTGCCTCTTTCACATGCTGCATCTTCATATTTTATCATTTCATCAAGTTATTTTAATAGCTCGTGCGATGTCCAAGGATTTCCACCAGGCTTTGTCTTTCCGCCTGTTTGATTCTCTGCTGCCTTCAGTGTATCATGTCTCCAAAATTAACTGTTGGTCGTCTATTGTGCCCCCTTTCCATGTTTCAGCCAATAGTTGTTTAGCCTTTCCTTCGAAACTCTCAATTTCTATTGCTTTCATCTTTTTCAAATTTCGTCTCCTTTATCTTCTACTTTACCGCTATTTCTTGGGTTTTAATTTGCGTTGCATAACCAATAAATTATGGACAAATTCCGCAACTTCCCCTAGAAATGTTTCACAGTTTAAAATCTGGTTTCTAGATTTCTGTATTACCATTATGTAATCAATCTGAAATTTTACAGTGTCCCTAAGTTTCAGCCATGAATACAGTCTTCTTTCATGGATTTTAAACTGTGTTTCAGCAATAATTAAAATGTGTTCTGTGCAGAAGTCTACTAGGTGGCGTCCTCTTTCATTTGTTTCTTCCAGACATGCCCTCCTACACAATTTTTCGTTCTTTTCCATTTTCTACTATCATATTCTAGCCCCACATCATAATTAAAGTTTAGTTTCCCTTAACGATCTTAATAGTTCCTTTTAACTCATCTAACGTTTTTCGTTCTCGTCATCTGCGGAACTAGTAGCCATATAAACTCGCAGTACACTGGTGGGTGGTGTTGGCTTCTTGTCCACAGTGGAATCTTGTTTATGCAGCTCTCATTAATCAGGATATCCGGTTGTTCGGGATCGTTTCTTTTGTGGAGTACAGTATTTGATACTCTTGACGTAAGACCTAATCCGCTTAAAGCTTCCACTACATCTTGCTACGACAACGCACGATGCCTCCGCTGTGCTGGTGGAGGCACGGACAGCCAGCCCCTCACCTGGGGGTGGGCCCTCGCTGTGACGTCACAGGTATTTCTAGCTGTGATCGCTGCGCTTGGGCGCCTACGTCAACCCCCGGGAACTCACGCCCTGTTCTTCTTTTTCTCTGTCACGCGCGCCCATGGAAATATATATCTCGGTTATGGCCCTCGCTGTTCGCTGCCGGACAGCTGTTAACGTCGGAACTTACAGGGCCGAGTTCGCAGAAGGGATGACGCAGCACTCGCCGGAGGGCGACAAATGAAGCCGTGTTGTCATTGCCTTGTCAAGATCGTTGCTTTCTTTTGCGAATAAAGGTGTCTAGAGCGTTTCGGCTGCTGACATCATCAGATCAAAACAAAGCTATCGTAAAACACAAGTTCAGTGTCAGTTGAAACAGAACACTCTTAGGCAACTGTTTTATTGCAGCTGACATTTTACTCTGTATTACTATTTCTGTATTTTGATATGGTGTGAATGGGAAAAACGTCGTTACACACAATTTCTCCACCGTTCCACTCTCTAACAGCGCATGGTAAAAACGAACGGTTAAATCTTTCCCCGCGAATTCTAATCCTCTTACTTCATTTGAATGATCATTTCTCCTCATGTAGGTGGGCTACAAAAAAGTGGCTACGCATTTGTAACAGAAAGCCGGTGATTAAAATTTCGTGAAAAGATATCGCCCCTACGGAAAACGACATGAAAACTTCGTGAAATGATCTCGCCGCTACGGAAAACGACTTTGTTTTAATTATTGACATCGTAACTCGCGTATCAAATCCGCAACATTTTCTCCCCTATTTCGGGATAATACAAAACGAGATGCCCTTAACTCTTTCGATGTCGTCAGTCAGTCTCTTTGAAGATCCCATACCGCGCAGCAGTACTCGAGAACAGGACGGACAAGCGTAGTGTAGGCACTCTCTTTACCGGATTTCTTAAATCTTCTAAGTGTAAAACGCACTCTTTTGTTCGCCTTCCCCTCAACATGATCTATATGATCGTTCCAATTTACATTGTTCGTAATTGTCATCCCCAGGTATTTAACTGAATTGACAGCTTTAAGATTTGTGTATTTTGTCGTGTAACAGAAATTTAACGGCCTCCCACTTTCCATTATTAAGGATGAGTTGCTACTTTTCACACCGTACAGATATCTTTTCTAAATCATTTCACAATTGGTTTTGATCTCGAGATGATTTTACTGGACTATAAGTGACAACATCATCTGCAAGCGATCTAAGGTAGATGCTCAGAGTGTCTCCTAAATATTATATATACACCAAGAACAACAGAGGACCTATAACGCTTCCTTGGGGAAAGACAAATCAAACTTAACCTATTAATTTATTACCTACAACATGCAGTTCAAAAAATGGTTCAAATGGCTCTGAGCACTATGGGACTCAACTGCTGAGGTCATTAGTCCCTTAGAACTTAGAACTAGTTAAACCTAACTAGCCTAAGGACACCACAAACATCCATGCCCGAGGCAGGATTCGAACCTGCGACCGTAGCGGACTTGCGGTTCCAGACTGCAGCGCCTTTAACCGCACGGCCACTTTGGCCGGCCAACACGCAGTTTTTTTTTGGAAATTTGTGGTAAGGACTATGGGACCAAACTGTTGATGTCATGGGTCCCTAGGCTTACGCACTACTTAATCTAACATAAACTAACTTACGCTAAGGACAACACACACACCCATGACCGAGGGAGCACTCGAACCTCCGACGGGGGGAGCCGCGCGAACCGTAAGAGGACACCATAGACCGCGCGGCTACAACATACAAGCTCAATGCAATCTGACTGCTATACATTGACACCATGACCTCCAATAACTAACACAAGAAAATGGAAATGAATTACAAGAAATCCTAACAATAATATAAACCCGAGACATATGAAACTACCTCCAACTCTGTTAACTGGCTAAACTCATTTCAGTCACGAATCCCGATAGTGGAAACCCCGTTCTGTTTCATAAGTCACTTACCTCACAGAAAACCTTCATTACAACGAACTACAGCAATTACAGCAAGTAGCAACAACAGCCAGCTAAATAAAAACATTCTGACTACTGTAGACTCTACTAGGAAGCATACCGTTGGCAAAAGAAAGATTTTGTTGAAGAGAAAACAATGTATTTGGAAAATTTTACCTTATTCATGTGACATCCATTTTCAAAAATTATGTAGTTGTCAATTATTCCACTACCCAAACATTATAAACGATGCATCATCATACATTTCTTCGCATATTTTCTTATAAACACATCATTTCATCTCACTTTACAATACATGTCCTACCAACACAGACCAACATATGGGTAAAGCTGTCCTCAGAAACTTGAACTGGATTCAACAATGTTTTACAAACCATGATCGTACCGGAGATCACAAGCCCTTGCGTTTTTCGAACTACACTTATCCAGCCAGTTACAGGAGGGCTGGCTCTGAGCACTATGGGACTTAACTTCTGAGGTCATCAGTCCCCTAGAACTTAGAACTACTTAAACCTAACTAACCTAAGGACATCACAAACATCCATGCCCGAGGCAGGATTCGAACCTGCGACCGTAGCGGTCTCGCGGTTCCAGACTGCAGCGCCTTTAACCGCACGGCCACTTCGGCCGGCTTACAGGAGGGGACCTACTGTTTATCGTGCTCTCGAAATCAAGGTGGATGACAATTAAGAACCAAAATAATTACTTTCGCGTAAAACAAAAAGTTGAAAAAAGTATTTCTTCATCCGTTCTATCTTTTTGCATTTTGCGGCGAAGGTTTTTCCTAGTACGACACAAATTTAATGTTTCGTGGGATGATCAGTTGCTAAAATATCATGATACAGCCAGATATCTGTGCGTCAACTTCAACAGATCTCTCATCTACAGCAACCACTGTAAGCATCCAGCCAAGAAAGTAGCAGAAATAAATAATAATAAAACTGGTGTGCAGAAAATATGGCGCAAATCCTCTTGTCAGAACAGCGGCCAATGGCTTGGATTTCTCTGCAGCCGAGTATGCCTATCCAGTGCGGAACAACTTTGCCCACACAAAAAATGTACGTCGGTTTTCAATAAATAATGCAACACATTTTTTCCTCGGCCATTTTCGGTTGAAAAAACGCGGAATTTTTTATGGGACATCGTGGAATATACCCGCTTCAGCCTCTATAGTTTCATGAAGTTCCGATAGTTGGCGGCGTTATACGTAGCCCTAAAAATGGCGTCTGTAACGGAGGTGCATTCCAAGCAGAGAGCTGTCACTGACTTTCTTTTGGCAGAAAACCAGAGTATCACAGAAGTCCACAGGAGTTTGCTGAATGTCTAAGGAGACCCGGTAGTAAACGAAAGCGTGATGAGTCGATGGGCGACACGCCTGTCTTCATCGCAACAAGGTTACGAAAACCTGTCCACCTCTTCACACAAATCTGCGCGCCGGACAGGAGTTCACAAAACTTCATTGGACTATTGTTCTTCATGTGCCCTACAGCCAGCAGCTCGCACCTTCCGTTTGGGCAATGAGATGCACTTCCCGGGAAGCAGTACATAAGTGTGAGATTTTCACTCTTCAGCGGAGTGTGCGCTGATATGAAACTTCCTGGCAGATTAAAACTGTGTGCCGGACCGAGACTAGAACTCGGGACCATTGCCTTTCGCGGGCAAGTGCTCTAGCAACTGAGCTACCCAAGTACGACTCACGACCCGTCCTCACAGCTTCACTTCTGCCAGTATCTCGTCTCTTACCTTCCAAACTTCACAGAAGCTCTTCTGCGAACGGGTCGCGAGTCGTGCTTGGGTAGCTCAGTTGGTAGAGCACTTGCCCGCGAAAGGCAAAGGTCCCGAGTTCGAGTCTTGGTCCGGCACACAGTTTTAATCTGCCAGGATGTTTCAGTACGTAAGGGTGATGGGGCGGATATTGATGCAACAAGCCGTTGGCCGCGACATGCACCAGTAGAGTGGTACGACACGAGCATACGGGCCCTCCCAGTAAGGTGGCGTAGGACCGTCGCATTGAACGAGGATTATGCTGAAAAATATGGCTTTGTAGCCAAAAGAGTGGATAATAATACGGCATATCGGAATCCTGAATAAAACGAACCTACTTGTGTTGCATTAGTTCAATAGTCTGAACATGGCTGCGCTTCGGCAACGGTAAGAGATCAGTAAATGAATCCAAAGGAACCAGGCAATTGCAACGAGAGGTTGTTTTATTCAACCTTTTAGGATGATTTCGGCGAATGTACACCCGTCTTCTTAGAAACACATGTAACAAAACTGCAGATTGGAAATTGAAATAATAACTTCAGATTGCTTCATCATTTCGTTTTCCAATGTGATATTTTGTTACATAACTTTCTGAACAATACGGGTTTATATCCGTCGCAACCTTGGTAAAGCGATGAATAAAACCACCTTTTGTTGCATCTGGTTTACTGCCTTGGATTCATTTTCTGTTGCCGGGCGTTGTCGCCGAGCGTTTCTAGGCGCTACAGTCTGGAACCGCGCGACCTTATCGTCGCAGGTTCGAATACTGTCTCGGGCATGGTTGTGTGTGATGTCCTTAGGTTAGTTAGGTTTAAGTAGTTCTAAGTTCTAGGGGACTGATGACCTCAGAAGTTAAGTCCCATAGTGCTCAGAGCCTTGAACCTTGATGTCTTTTGGTTGGTTAGGTTTAAGTAATTCTAAGTCTAGGGGACTGATGACCTCAGTCCCATAGTGTTCAGAGCCATTTGAACCATTTACTGTTGTATTACTTATTGAACGGTCCTCTAAGTGTGACTCTCAATGAAACATGACGCAAAATAGCTAGTCTATGAAGACCGCGTATTTGGACAAACACGCGGAGGCACTTCTGCTTCTATAATCCTACGAGTAGCGAATTCACACAGTGGGAATTTCAAGGAACAGGTGCGCTGTAAGGAGCAGAGGACACGTTCGTTGAACCACAACGGTTAAAATCAAGGACTCTCTTGTCACAGCCAAATATATAACCTCCAAGCTCGGAGCCACTTGAAGAGGATGTGCTGACTATTATTAAACTTCCATTGGAGACTTGTAGAGGGCTCAGTCGCCTAGGAGCAGATGTGGCGCGCGTGAAGACCAGCTTAACAAGATGGTGAAGTATATCCTCTACATGAGTGAAGATAGAAGCTTGGGGTCAGTTTTAGCTTACGCACAGGACTACAAATTTTTTATTTTCAAAATAACCATCCGAACACACAAGGTACTGCTGGTGCGCCAAAACAACCACCTGCTTGATAGGATGTTGGTCCACATTTGGAACGGAATACGACGACGGCCTTGCATGGCATGGATTCAGCAAGTCCTCCGTAGGTTTCTGGAGGAATCTGGCACCAGGTGTCTATGCACAGGTCACGCATTTCCCGTAAATTACATGCCGGTGGTCTGTAGGCTTGGAGATCGCGACCTATGGCGTCCCACACGTGTTCCACAGGGTTAAGATCAGGCGAATTTGATGACCAAGATGTCAACATAAGTTCGCTATCATCTCCCCAAACCATGTAACGCGATTCTGGCCTTATCACACCGACAATTATCCTGCTTGGATACGGTATCGCCTTCGTGGAAGACAATAAGCAGGAAGGGATACAAGGGCTCAGCAGTAATTGTACACGTAGTCCACAGCTGTCATGCTCCTTTCGATTACCATCACAGGTCCCATGAAAGCCCGGCTGGACCTCCCCTACAGCATATGCTTGGTCCCACCGGCATGCGTTGTCACACGGTGCATGTTTCGAGCTCCCGTTCGCCTCAGTGGCGACGTGTACGGTCACGGCCGTCGACCTGCTATAACAACAAATGTGACTCATCCGACCAGGGGTCGCGATTGCATTCACCCACGCGGTAATATCGACAGGTCCGTGCTCACTGAAATAGTAATTGACGGTGTCATTGTATGAACTTGAGAAGACTTAGACGTCGTCTGCTAAGTGAGCGTTCAGCGCCTTGTCGCCACTCGTGGTTTCACCGTCATTCAATCACTTTCCGCAGCACGTCGCGACAGTAGCACGCCAATAGCCGGCCAACATCACCGTTTCCGAAACGTTTGTTCCTCGGCTCCGGGACGTAACAATCTGCCCTTTGTCAAATACGTTTACGTCAGAGGATTTTCCCAACTAGCAATCCGTATCGTCGCAATAATGATTCCGCATTCATCTCTGCTCCGCTTTTGTCCTTAAAGCGCGTCGTGTCCTCATGCCACGAAGCGCCATTTTGTCTCGAGGTGGACAGCGTATCTTTTACACGTATGCAGGCAACCCTGCGCTACATTTTACAGTTACATTTCAGATCAAAGTTTTCATTTAATTTTCGCAAATGCTGAATGTGCACTCCACCGGACGTACGACAAACATCTAGACGACATCAAAATTCGTCATTCAACATCTACATCTACATCTGTATTCTCCGAAGAACTCTGAAGCGCATAGCGGAGGGTACGTCTCATTGTACTAGTTATTAGGGGTTTTTCCTGTTCGATTCACGTATACAGTGCGAGAAGCATGATTGTTTAAATGCCTCTGGGTCTGCTGCAGTTATTCTAATCTTGTGCTCACAATCCCTACGGCAGCGATCTACACGGGATGTAGTATACTTATAGAGTTATCATTTAGAGCTGGTTCTTGAAAGTTTGTTAGTGGGCTTTCTTGGGATAGTTTTCACCTATCTTTAAGAGTTTGCAGTTCTTTCAATATTTCTGTACCACTCTACCGTAGGGCAAACAAACCTGTGACCCTTCTCTGTATACATTCAATATCCCCTGTTAGTCCTATTTGCCACGGATCCCATACACTTCAGCAATATTCTAGGACTGGTAGCACAAGTGATTTGCGAGCAATCTCTTTTGCACTCTGACTGCATTTCTTAATATTCGACCAATGAACCGAATCTGCTACCTGCTTTGCCCACTGCCTTTTGGGCTTTTGGATGCGTCTCTAATTCTTTCCTTATTACTTTCTTTCAGATTTTGTTCTCGTTATTGCAGCCTTTCACAGGTCTTAGAAATTTCATTTTTGATGCTGCTATTTGCCTTACAGCATCATTTCCCAGCTTCCAATTTTCCGTCCTATAATATAAATGGGAATTGCCACAATTTAATAAATTTCAGTTGTGTCTCTTTCCTTATTTCAGCGTTACGTGTTCTCCTTGTTGTGCGATATATACACTGGTAAGTATTAGATTTTTTTCTGTATATCCATATTTGATCATATGATATGCCACATTCTATCTACCTGAAATAAACTACCTCTTCTACTGGTTTATTAAAAACGGTTCAAACGGCTCTAAGCATTATGGGACTTAACATCTGAGGTCATCAGTCCTCTAGACTTAGATCTAATTAAGCCTAACTAACCTAAAGACACCCACATCCATGCCAGAGGCAGGATTCGAACCTGCGACCGTAGCAGCAGCGTGGTTCCAGACTGAAGCGCCTAGAACCGCTGGGCCACAGCGGCCGGCTATTGGTTTATTATTGAGGACAATTTTTTTTCTTACTGGATGAATACCTAAAATTGCAATGGTTTTAGTTTTATTTCTAGACATAGTCTGACTGTAGCTTGCGCATATCTCATTTAATTTATGTAATGTCATTTGTAATTTATTTTGGCTGTCGTATGTGATAACTTGATCATCTCCGAATAGCACCGTCTTAATACACAATCTCCTCCCAGTATTTATGCTTGATGGTGTTCTATAACTTTTTCATCCCCTGATCATGTCGTCTTCGTAGATATTGCACAATTTTTGTAACAAGCTACACTCTTGTTTTACGTCTTGATCTGTTTCTTCTTCATATGTTATCTCTTCACTCAAGTCGGTTCTAATTACGGTGTTCATATACAGGCTGTTTGCAACTTGGATACAATGTTTTTTATTTCCATTACTGCGAGTAGTTTATCTGTATAAATTCTGTCTTTTTTCCTGATATTTCCAATTTAAATTCTCGTCTCTTTTGCATTATATGCTTCATCGTCTATGCATGATCTTTCCTTTCGGAAACCTGCTTGTTACTCCATTAAAATAACATCCGAGATTTTCGCAGATTTTCATTTATTACTTTTCCGTAGATTTTGTAAGTAATATTCGCTACACCTCTGTAGTTGGATGTATTACTTTTTTCGCCTTTCTTATACACTGACGGAAAAAAAATTACAACACCATGAAGGAGTTGTGCGACATAAACTAAAGTTGGTAGGCGTGTTTCCACATCTGAAAGATGATGTCTGTTCAAATTTCGCACCAGTCGCATAAAAGTGCCATACTAGCGTCACTATGAGGATACAGATCAGGTTTGCTTTAAACACACGTTGTGACAGTCGTGAGCCATAGTTACCGTTGGAATTGGACATGGTGTGTTTATGTCAGTCAAGGCGCCATAATCAGTACCTGAGTTTGAACGAGGTCGTGTAATAAGCCTACGAGAAACCGGATGTTCCTTCTGCGAAGTTGCAAAAAGACGTTGTAGGAAAGTAGCCACTGTACATGATTCTTGGCAGAGGTGGTCACGAGAATGCACTGTTGCAAGAACACGAGGCTCCTGACGATCACATGACACTGCCGAAAGGAAAGACCATCGTGTCCGCTGTGCGCCTGTAGAGCAATTTGTGCAGCGGTTCGCACCACAGTGAGACAACGAATTGTCACAAATCGGTTACTGCAAGGACAGCTCCGACCCAGACGCGCCGAAGCGTGGAGTCCACTGACTCCAAACCACCGTCATTTGTGACCTGAGTGGTGTCACGAGAGAGCTCATTGGACGGCAGGGTGAAGGTCCGTTGTGTTTTCTGACGAAAGTTGGTTCTGTGACAGTGGAGGCCAGGTGAGCACCTACAAACAAACCATCTGCGTGTTAGGCATACTGGACATACACCTGGAGCTGTGGTCTGGGCTGCGATTTCTTGTGACAGGAGGAGCACTTTCGTGGTCACCCCACACGCGCTGACGGCAAATTTGTGCGTCAGTCTGGTGATCCGACCTGTTGTACTGCCATTCGTGAACAACAGTCCACGGGTGCTTTGCAACAGGACAACTCTCGCTCACATGTCACTGTTGTAAGCCAACATGTTCCTCAGAGTTTCGACATGCAGCCTTGGCCTGCTCGATCACCATTTCTGTCTCCAGTCGAGCACATATGAGACGTCATCGGAAGACAACTCCAGCGTCATCCGCCACCAGCATTAACCGTCCCTGTATTCACCAGCCGCATGCAACAGGCGTGAAAATCCATCCCACTAACTGACGTCCGGCAACACAATGAATGCACATTTGCGTTTAACATTCTGGCCGTTACACCGGTTATTAATGTATTAGCATTTCACAGTTAGAATGGCATAGCTCGCGCTTATACATCTTGCAATGTTAATTACTTACAAATGTTACCTACAGAAATGTATTCCAGAAATACTCATTACTCTCCATTAATTATTTTTTGTGTTGCATTTTTCTATTTTCCATTCCTCCGGTATCTCATACTTTACCCAGCACATGGTGAAGAGATGAAATATTCTCTGTTCTAAGAGAATTCCTCCGTGATTCATCTATTCGGAATTTTTTTCACTTAGTCGTGCTGATTTTCGGTTTTTATTTAAAAAAATTGTCTTCAGTTCCGTCAGATCTATGTCAGTACTCTTGAAGAAAACCGCACCTCACAGCTGTAATTGAGTAGCAGTTGTTGAAACGGAGAACGCAAAACGTGTTACGCATGTGGACCAATCGGGTGAAATCATTTGTATATAATCATGTAACGACACGTAATTAAACTGAATTAGATGCATCCTTCTGAAGCGCAGTATTTTTTTCATGTGTTATAGTATATATAAGAAATAACTTTGAGAGTAAATGGATTAAAGTATTGAGACAACGAAGGTTTTTATACCTAAAAGCGTTGTCTCCTGCATACATTGGATTAGTGGATTGTGTTTCGCTTTAATAATGTGGCTTCTGCAGCCTGTGTACATGGAAAATTTATCTCAAGTGCTGGCTTGTTATGTAATAGAAGGTGAGACTGATAATCTGAAGTATTACCACATAAAAGCAGCTGCCACACCTCGTACTCGTTATCGCGAGACAGTGTTTATATCAACAGAAAAGTATGGTACGTGTTAGCAACTCGAAGCGAAGATTTCAGTTTTGCGCACAATATTTCGAGGACTGGGGCAGTGGTCTTCTTCTTCTTCTTCAGATGACACCAGCGATTGTTTTACATTTTATCGCTGCCTGAGTAAGATGTGCTGGGTCGTTGGAATAGAGTCCTGATTATTTGATGTTACTGATCAGTCCCGGTACGTTCTTAGAAAATACATCTGGTAAATAGTACGAGTGCGGCAAAGTCTAGCTGCACATTGATGACAATTTCACTCCGTAGCGTTGTCCAGAGTCGAATCGTCTCAGATCTGTTGAATTACTCTCTTCTTGGACGTCATGCCATTAATGTAAAGAAACTGTTGAATGTGAGGTCCGCCAGTTATGCAAAACACCGTTTTTTCTCAGTACTCAAACATGTTTCGGTACCACTGTGCCATCGTAAGTGGGTGTTCGTTTTTATTTATTCTTTATATTTGGTGTGCATGAATTTTCTGGATCACTTGTGTGTTAATTACTACAGGTAGCTTGACATGTTTTCGTGCGGCAAGCACTTCCATTCTCCGCATCATTCTGAGGTGTTGTGATGCACACGTAACTATAACAAGTATTTTCCACAAATAACGTAGTAAAACACTTTTCACTTCACCAAAACACAGTGTGATTCTGTGACTTGGACACCTCTGATTTAATGTAACTACATTAATTAAATAATTTTTAAGGAAAATGTAGCCTTTTACAGATATTTACAGACGTTGAAACCCCGCGTCTTTTGCACTAGTCACTATGATATGTGATGTAATCCAAATGATGCCGCGTGAACTATGCTGATCGCTACACGTCAGGCGTGTTGTGTCAGTAACACGAAACAGTTCGGTGCGAGCCGTGTTATTCGTGGAGGTATGTACCGTCTATGCAACTAAATGAAGCCAGTTTGTTTAATTGCCATACGCGTTTCGCTTCTTTTATTTGGGAAGCATCGTCAGGGACCCGTAATAGATGTTTCCTTATAAATACAATAAACGTATTATATGGTAGATATAATGTGCTCCTATATTAGAATTTGTCGTGTCTTTCTCTTGTTTTTACGCTAAAATCAACTTTTGTAGCATAAAGTTCGCCCACACTTGTCACATCGCGCATGTTACTTGCACTTTTCATTTTTGTGATCAACATATGTGTGTTTTCGGTGTGTAGTGTTGCCAACTGTTGTTGTGTGTTTGTCTGTATTTTGTTTGCGTTGTGTTGTGGTTTATATTTTTATTTGTTGTGTGTGTGTGTGTGTGTGTGTGTGTGTGTGTGTGTGTGTGTGTGTGTGTGTGTATTTCCTGTGCGTAATTGTGTAATTCTTTCCTGAGAGGGTGATTTTTTTTTTTTTTTTTTTTTTTTGATATTGCGTTTGTGTGTATGTGTGTATTTTGTTACGTGTAAATGTGAAAGGAGATTAGGAGATTCATTAATTATTTATCCTGGTTACATTTCGGTTTGTTATTGTTTTGGTGGCTAGCATGATCAGAGAGTTATTGCTTATATGGATTTCGTCGTGGAGTACTTTCTTTTCCATTGCAATGGCTCTTTGTATGTGAAAGTTTTCTTGCAATGTCAGGAGCTTTTTCTCGTGATTATTTACCCTGATAACTGTCATATCACATTTCATGTTTGACGGTTCATGTCCATGTTTTATCAGGTGTTCGGCGAAGTAGAATGGCTATTTTCATATTTCCAACTTCTTATATGATTTTTATATCTGGTTTTGAAGTTCTTGCTTGTCATCACCAGATATACTGATTTACATTCTTGGCACTCTAGCTGGTATGTACCTGCTCCTTGGTATTTATCTAGTGTGTCTGTTGTTTGTAAATGTGACTGGAGTGTGTTTCTTGTTCTGTAAGCTATGTGTAATCCCTGTTTCTTTAGTATATTTGCTATCCTGTGTGTTGCTTTGTGTTTGTATGTAAGAGTGTACCATTTTTTCTGTTATTCACCTCATGAGTGCTATTGTTTTGTGTTTCTCTGTGTGCTGTAGTGTCTGTGGGGTTCTTTAGTCTTTTTGTTCTCTGCTTGTTTTCATTTTTCTTTAGTTGTGTGTTTTTTTTTTTAATTTTAACCTAAAACCAGGAGAAAGACACGACGAAATTTAATGTAGCAGCATATTATATCTACCACATAATACGTTTATTGTATGTATAAAAGTAAAAGAAGCGAGACGCGTATGTAACTAAACAAACTGACTTCATTTAATAGCATAGATGGTACATACCTCCACGAATTTATAACAACTAAGGGAAAGACGGAAAACAGAAAAAAAATGACGAGAACCTTGTTACGTCACTATTAACTTTGTCTTCCAGTAAATGTTAGTATCATAAGCATTTATTAACGAGTCTGTCAACAGTTGCAATTCTTATATTTGGCGGCTAGTTTCAAAACCTTAAAGGCTCATTTTCAGGCCTGACCTACTAAGGCTGCACTGGAAGTGCCTGATCTTAATAATCATTCTCAGTACACTACGTTTGAAAATGAACCTGTAAGGTTTGAAACTAGTCGCCAATTATAAGTAAGGCAACTGTTGACAGATTCGTTAATCAACGATTTATGAAATCTAAAACAGTTGCTGGTCCCTATAAACTAAATGTCAGTATTATTTGGAATGTACACAAATCTGAGAACTGGACACGTATCTACATTTGCATCTACATCGAAATCAGGGGTTCTCAAACTTTTTCTCTTACGGAACACTTTGAGAATCCTGGCACTTTGATGGAAGAACTTGTCTGTTTTGAATGCTAATAAAATTTAAAAAATATGCTAAACTTGTTTTATTCTGTGATCAATTTTAATTTTTAATTAATAACACAGAAATAATAATAAAATTTAAAAGATAATTAGTATTTTAGAAACGTCGACAAAAAAGCCATGTTATTAGAGGTTTTTTGCGGAGCACTTATTCAGTCCTCCAAAACACCAGTATTCCGCGGTACACAGTTTGCCAAACCCCGATGTAAACCTATGTTCCACAAGCCATCTTGTGGTGAGAGACGGAGGGTATTCTGTGTAACACTAACATTTCGCTCCTCTCCCGTTCCAGTCGCCAACTGTCCAAGGAACAACAATTATCAAAATATTATGGCGTGTCGGAAGTATGTTGTGTGGAACTGAAAACTAACTGAAATATAACCTACTTCCAAAAGACACTCCAGTCTGCAGGAGTCAAGTCAGCTTGCGATCCACAAAAATGCAATCTTCCTCTTAGGGATGGAAGACAGCACATGAATCAGTCATATCAAAGCTAGTCGGACACACCAGACTAGAGGCTATTCTGGGAACCGAAAAACTTGCTACCAATATTTATATGAGGAGAAGTAGAAGAGACCTGTTTGTGCGACCCGTGATTTTGTTCGCGGCCTACACTCTTTGAGGAACCACACTCTGGTCAGGCCTCTGACTGTACTCCAGATGGAGGACAGCGTCGCAAAGATGCGATGGCGTCAGCGGCGCATCGTTCCGTGGGGGGGCATTCCGCAGCCGTCACGTACGGACATTGTGTGACCCTGACACGTCAAGTGTGTGGGCGACTGCATATCAAATGATTCTGAAGCTATCTGACAAAGACAAGCGGAGAGAGTCATCGATAAATGCGCCAGAGTTCATTTTAATTACAAAAAAGTGTGGGAGGACTTTCGGAGTATTGTAGGGTGATGATGGACGAAATGACATCTGCTGTAGTGGTGTGCTAACAATAAGGCGGGTGCGTGACGCGTTCTGCGCGGACGGAGACGAAGAATACTTCGCGGCGGCGCCTTGTGCTTCTTCCTTCCCTCTCTCTCTAACCCACTACATTAATGTAATAAATTCAAAGATCTGTGAATGATTTCCCACAAAAAATGCTTCCGACAAATCATAGTATATGGTTAGGGTCAGGAAACAATTAAAAAATTGTATCTTTTATGCTTTCTGTTCACGTCACCTCCACAGTTACCAAAATAGGATGATCGGTGATGAGAGCCAGGCAGCAGGACGCGAGAGACAGAGCGTCAATACATTTAAATAAAAAAGTATTTGATCATTTATTTCAACGTAATTCATAATGTAGCACCAGCAATTAATCTTTTAAAACCAACCAAAAATCATATTCAATGCCAGAAGTACGAAAAATGGTTATTTAGTTGAATACACAAATTTTGAAAATACTTCATTTTTATAAATATGCTTTTTATTCAGCACTAGCATGCGTGGTTTGTCTCTAAAATGCACTGAACAACCAAAGGAACTGGTACAACTACATAATACCGTGTAGGGCCCCCGCGAGCAACTCGACTAATGTCTGAAGTAGTGCCGGAGGGAACTGACACCATGAATCCAGCAGGGCTGTCCATAAATCCGTAACAGTACCAGGGGGTGGAGATCTCATCTGAACAGAACGTCGCAAGGCATCCAAGATATGTTCAATAATGTTCATGTCCGGGGAGTTTGGTGGCCAACGGAAGTGTTTAAACTCAGAAGAGTGTTCCGTGGAGCCGGCCGGAGTGGCCGAGCGGTTCTGGGCGCTACAGTCTGGAACCGCACGACCGCTACGGTCGCAGGTTCGAATCCTGCCTCGGGCATGGATGTGTGTGATGTCCTTAGGTTAGTTAGGTTTAAGTGGTTCTAAGTTCTAGGGGACTGATGACCTCAGAAGTTAAGTCCCATAGTGCTCAAAGCCATTTGAACCATTTTTTTGTTCCTGGAGCCACTCTATAGCAATTTTGGGCGTGTGGGAGTTTCGCACTGTCCTGCTAGAATTGCGCAAGTCCGTCGGAATGCACATGAATGGATGCAGGTGGTCAGACAGGGTGCTTACGTACGTGTCACCCGTCAGAGTCGTATCTAGACGTGTACAGGGCACCATATCACTTCAACTGCACACGCCCCACACCATTACAGAGCCTCCACCAGCTGACATGCAGGACCCATGGATTCGTGAGGTTGTCTCCATACCCGGACACATCCACCTACCCAGCATTGAAATCTGCAGCAATTTGCGGAAGAGTTGCTCTCTCGTCACGTTGAACGATTCTCTTCAGTAGTCGCTGGGCCTGCTCTTGCAGGATCTTTTTTCGGCCGCACCAATGTCAGATATTTGATGTTTTCCCGGATTCCAGATATTCACGGTACACTAGTGAAATGATCGTACGGGAAAATGTCCACCTCAACGCCACCTCTGAGATGCTGTGTCCCATCGCTCGTGTGCCGTCTATAACACCACGTTCAAACTCACTTAAATCTTGATAACTTGCCATTGTAGCAGGAGTAATCGATCTAACAACTGCCCCAGACACTTTTTGTCCTACACAGGCATTCCAGACCGCAGGGCCGTATTCTGCTTGTTTACATGTCTCTGTACTTGAATACGCATGTCTATACCAGTGTCTTTGGCGCTTCAGTGTAGTTAAGATCGTAAGTCATCACGGATAAACGAAAAGGCTAAAAGAGTATGTAAGTTATATCGCTCAAACCCATTGACTGAAAGGAAACGTTCATAAAACTCAAAGTTTTAAACATGGCTGCTTGGTCCAGTGACCATTTCTAAATTAAAATTGAAACAAATGAGCCCTCGGTCACTATTATTTTTAGTCTTATTGACCAGGTTTCAACACTTCTAAGAGTGCTTTCATCAGAATTAAACCAAAATGCCCTATAACATAGATACAAATTTATCATTGAATCCAACCCAAAAAAATATTTCTCTATTCCTTTCGTGGGGCCCATCTCCTATCAGATCCAACGCCTTCTTCGTAATAAATAAACTGCAACGTTACATTTTCTACCAACAATAATTTGAAAAAAAAAAATCATTCATAATTTAAAATCTATTCGTTCCCCTTTAGAAAGTCCTGGCGTCTATAAGATTGTCTGCGATACCTGCTCTTCTTACTACATAGGACAGACAGGAGGTGCCTTTACAACCAGATATAAAGAACACCTTTTAAGAAAAAATTGCACTAGTCCCCAAAATTTTTCTTTTGCCGACCATCTTCTGATAACAGGTCAAGCGCCTAAAGCTATTTGCGATATCTACATTTTGCACAAAGAGAAGAAAGGACGTAAATTAGACATTCTGGAAGAATTAGAGATTTTTAAACATCTTTCTGGAAATGGTAGTCTCATGCATAATGAACAGCTGGAGTTGCGCAATAAAAATTTCTTCAACGGTATAAAGCCGTTACTTGACATTTAATTTCGGGTCTCCTGGTGCAGTTTACCGAAATGTTTTTTTCCTATCTAAGTTAACTCATTATTTTTCGTTCATTATATGGTTTATTGGCTGTATTTCATGTTATATCGCTTTCTGCAAGCTGTGTCATTCAGCCCTTCCTGTATTTTCTATAATGACGTTTTCATGCTTCAAACTGTACTTCTAAGCTCTGATGCAGACAAAATGTTACTTTATCTGTCGCTGTTAAACAAAATATTGCTTTTTACATTATGCACTGAACAATATTCATTATAATTTTCGTCTGTTTACACCTGAATGTTAAGCAGCCAATTTGTACCTGCGGCTACCAGATGGCAGTGTCGATGCAATGTCATGTTCACCTGCCCACACTTGTTAACGCGGGCGCCTCAGTCCGTTGCAACCTGTGTCTGTAGAGGTACGAGCAGCCCATAGTCGGTCGCCTTCACGCATTCCTTTTTATATATTTTGTGACTAAAGCCCTTCTGGCCTGTTAATTATTTTGTGTGTGACATGTATGTAGTGCCTCTGTCTTTTATTGTTAGTCAGTACTTACACTTTTTATATAAAAATGTCTTTTGCTATAAATTTGTAGCTACGTTATAGGCCATTTTGTTTTAATTCTGATGAAGGTACTCTTAGAAGTGTTGAAACCTGGTCAATAAGACTAAAAATAATCGTGACCGAGGGCTCATTTGTTTCAATTTTAATTCATAAAACTGCCGTAACTGTCACAAAGTTGTGTCAGTCGGTTGTCTTATGCAAAGTAAAACCACTCAAACCCGCAGAGTGAGTGAAAAACACTCGCGTAGTTGATACGGCCGCAGACACTAGTTTCATTCGGTTGTTTCGTTCGACTGAAAAAAAAACCAACTGAATGAAAAAAAACGACTGTCCAATCTGTTGTTAAAACCGGTCAGTTGTCCCATCACTTCTGTAGAACAATCTATCCCGCATGCAGCGTGTTCATTTTAATTGAAGACATTGAAATATCCCGAAAACTACACATCGGTTCAAAAAACGAAGTTGTAAAGTTGTACTACCAATTTGTTGGTCTCGAAGGGGGACATCCAACGATTACTCGACCCGCCACACCACCCTGTTCAGTAGGGGGGAGGGGGGGGGGAACTTTGAAATCTTCAATAGGAACGCCTGTTTTTTATTGCTGATCACGATTCTACAGAAAAATATACATACCTTTTGTCTGAAGCATTTTCTTCGTTTCGCCACAGACGACGCTGTAATCGGAGGAATAGAAATGGGTACACAATCGTAATTTACGACATGCTACAAGCTCCTTGGTTATCCAATGACACGTGGGACCCCACCTCCATGTTGCGAGTGTAGAGCACGCCAGTACTTCATAACTTCTAATTGGAAACCACAATCAAAAAGTGTAGTCCTCTGACAAATCGAACAGGGGAATACTCGACGCGCCACTGAGGCCGTGTAGCGAAGTACGACGAACTACAACACCAGTGCACTGTGACCAAGCTCACATATCATACAGACGCAGAACAGATGACGGCTCTAAGCATTACAATACTAGCGCAGCGTTTATCGCCTGCACACCTACTTACCTATTTTGGAGAACAGACGTGCAAGCGGGCGATGAATGTTACAACCACACATGAAAATTTGGAATGATCCTGATTTACGGAGAATGTAGGAGAAATGTCGAGGTTGCTGTAGCCTTGTACGCCGAGCCGTTTCCAGAGAAAGCTAGCTCTCGTTCGTTCTTTTACCAGATTGTGAATATGTCTGATACCAGCTTACAGACCGGCAGAACGAAGCAAACGTGTTATGGGGTAGCTAATGAAGTACTTGTAATGGCGGTAGTGCACCACAAACCACGGCATATTCGTAAGTAGTACTGTCACAATACTGCATCGTCATAAGTATCATGCATACCACGTGTCAGTGCATCAAGAGCTTCATATCGCCGATTTCCGCAACCGGTAGTGCTTTGTGAATGTGCACGTCAACAGATGCAAACGACCCCCACGTTCTTTACCGAAGTACTATTTTCCGATGAATCTACATTCACAAACTAAGACAGCGTTAACTGGCATAACATGCATTATTGGTGTGCAGACAATCTCCACTGGTTAAGGTAAGTTGACCGTCAACGTCCTTGGTCGGTTAACGTGTTGTGTGGCATCATAGGAAACAAACTTATTGATCCGTTTTTTATCGACGGCACGTTGTATGGACGCAAATGTCGAACGTTTTTGGAGCAGGAACTATTGGTACTAATGCAGAATGTTCCTCTGGACGTTCGACAACGTGTGTGGTTTCAGCGCATTAAGCAATTGAAGCATGGGAGGTATTAAACCGTGTTTAAGACTGCTCGGTTGATCGGCAGAGGTGGCCCTATTAATTGGCCCGCCGGCTTTCTTCCTATGGGGATGTTTAAAAGATAAGGTGTACCAGCAGGTGCCAGCAGGCCGTGAAGACGCGGTCAACCGCATCAGAAACGCCTGTGCTCACATTCCTGCAGCTATGCATCTGTCCTGACTATGGTCGTTTGAAAAGCGGATCACTAAGTGTATTGAAATTGGTGGTGCTCTGTTTGAACACTTGCACTAACTGGAAAAGAAGACAGCGTTCGCCTCGAGCCACGACCACAGTGGTGCGTTGAGTAGTTCCCTGTCGGAGGAACACAGCGTCGCGAATGGGATTTTCAATTAGAAGTTACGAAATACTGGCGTGTCGTACCCTCGCAACATGGAAGTGGAGTCCCACGTGCCATTGGTTATTCACGGGCCATTGAGTATCATTTCGTAATTTACGACTGTGTACCCATTCCTATTCCTCCGATTACAAAGAAAATGCTTCAGTCAAAACGTATGTAGATTTTTCGGTATAATCGTAATCTGCAGTAAAGAACAAGGGGTTCCTATTGAATATTTCAAAGTTGCCGCCCCCGCCAGTCACGCACTGGATGGGTTGGGGATCGAGTGTGGTATCACCGGATGTCCCCCTCCGAGACGAACAAACTAAAGCTATGGCTTTTATTGATCTGATGAGTAGTCTTCGAAATATTTGTGTGTTCATTTTAACTGAAGTTAAAATGAACATCCTGTATAATAGTAAGACTTTCGCTGTCGCTTGTTAGCGTAATACTTGATGTTCAAATGGCTCTAAGCACTACGGGACTTAACATATGAGGTCATCAGTCCCATACACTTAGAACTACTTAAAACTATCTAACCTAAGGACATCACACACAGCCAAGCCCGAGGCAGGATTCGAACCTGCGATCGTAGCAGCAGCGGTTCCAGACTGAAGCGACTAGAACCGCTCGGTCATATCGGCCGGCAATACTTGATGTGTGTGCCTTATGTTACCCATAACGAACACTACAGTGCTGATTATCTTCACCATACTTAAACTAGCACGTAAGTTAACGCTAAATGTTCTTTAGTGTGCTAACTATAAGTTGGCCATTCAAGTCCCTAGACGTGGATCAGCAGAAGTCGGAGGTCATCGACCTATAGTCATTTGTATTTGGTTGCAGCTAGCTTTATCTGGTAGACAGTACTATGTGAGGTAGCCAATGCTGTCTTCTGTGTTACTGTTTTGTACTACTCCCTACTGCATAGTGTTTCTTTCTTTGTGATTAGTGTATAAAATTGTTGCAGTTGGGATATTTATTAAACATGTCAATACATTCACCGATTTCAGCTGCCATTATGAGTACCATATCAGCGATTTTTGCTTAATTGTATGACTTTTCCTTTCGCGGAAGCGTGGACCACAGATTAAAGTGCCTACAATGTAGGAGGCAACCTGGGCTTGTTCTCCCTAAGCGGGTCTTCAACAGCTCGTGGCGGTCTTTGTGGATCTTGGGCTTGCTTCCTCTATTACCCACCATATACGCACCAAACAATCAAGCAACTTGCAACATACAGACCGTATGCATTCCCTGAAGCCTGAAGTACAAGCAACAAACAGACGCAATAGAATGACGCTATTGGTTGGAGCGTCACGCTGCGTATCGCCCAGCGACTCCAGAGTTGTTTCTTTTCTTTTTTCTTTTCTTTTTTTGTTCCGTAGTTTTGGGGAGAAATATTTTAATGGGGATCTTTTCGGGATACGGAATCCTTGTGAAAATTTGGGGAAGGGAATTTCTGTACTGAGGAAGTTGGGAAATTTCTTATCTGCGTAGCCTTACTACTTATGCCACTCTGAAAATATACTTCAGACAAAAAAACTTAGTTTCCTAGATATTTACTAGATGTCACTCTATTCACATCAATCGATATACCTTCCCTTTTGTGGAGGACGTTAGGCTCGCCGCTGTAATGCCAACCCGTGATGTCACAATGACGTGTATATGCCCAGTTTTGACAGTTGGGGATGTCTATCGACTTTCGCGGTCGTATCAAGTTCTTAGATAACACCAGATTGGATTCCGTCGCTCTAGTTGAAGCTTATAGTTGATGAGCTTTATAACGTATCTCCTATGTGTACATGTTGTTTCAAATATTGAGGCTCTCCCGAAAGGGAGTCGGTATTCGTATGGTTTTTTATATTTACACGTAAGTTGATGACAGATGTCGGTTAAGAGCCTTCAGGAGGTGTTAGTTAAATAGACAGGCATGAGTTTTATGTGTTTACAGCCGCGTAGTGGATAGATGTGTCAAGTTGTGAAGTGAGCTAGGTATTGCAGCCCCGTGTGCGGTGTTCGGCACCGAAGTACGAGTAGTTCGATATTTTTAGAATTCCATTCATATCACTGATTTATTTATTGATTTGCAAAATCAAGTCTATAAAATTTGGTAACTTCTAGATATGAAAAATATGAACAAGATGAAAGGTGGTGGGTTCTGAAGACGACAGTGATAAAGATAGTTTACGTGAAAAGATCTGTACACTAAATAAAACTTTGGAACAATTACAAAGTGAAGCTTATGCGTCCACAAACTCGTTTTCCTGGAAAACATTTTTAAACGGAGAAGAACCACCTAACATAAAAATAAAATAAAAAAGGATTATGGCGGTTCCATACAGCAAAGCTTATATCTTCAGTCTCAAGTCACATGAATCACTTATGCTCTGACGCTAGAAACAAACTGAATAGCGATGTGGTAAAAGGAGAATTATGCATTTGTCATAATCTGAAGTTTTCAGGATGGAACGTCTTTTACAAAAAATTAAAGGTAACTAAAATTTGTTCAAAGAAGCTGTAACTAGCAATAACAAATTTTTTTAATTTTTTGTTATGTTCACCCTCAACTCAGCAAATACTTTCGCCATGCTCTGTTCTGTAATTTTTTCAGTTTAATCGGGCAACCCTACAAGTAATATGTAAGTAGTGCGCTAATAATAACCAATAAAACAGTGAAAACAAACCTCAAGAAATCAAAGGTGACACCAAAAATGGTTCAAATCGCCCTAAGCACTATGGGACTTAACATCTGAGGTCATCAGTCCCCTAGACTTAGAACTACTTAAACCTAACTAACCTAAGGACATCACACACATCCATGCCCGAGGCAGGATTCGAACCTGCGACCGTAGCGGCAGCGCGGTTCCAGACTGAAGCGCCTAGAACCGCTCGGCCACATCGGCCGGCAAGGTGACATCCCTAGAATAGGCTTTTTATTTGTGTAGTCAGGTATTGCTTTTGCTTAGAAATTAAAAAGATTTGTTTATGTACTAAATTTTTGATATGTACGGTAATTTTACGATTCTGAACACATACTTCCATCCAACAACCTGCCATCACTAATAATAAGTAATATTGTAAAGGATCAGTTCGGTTTAAGATATTTGGGTAAAAGTTGCCGAAATGATATCGTTTTGGTTATTTTTTTGTCTGTTATGGGTGAATTTTGAAAACCCGGTCTGGAAACGCTAGTATCGCCAGTCCATCAGTATTTTCCGCGAAGGTTCGAATACTGCCTCGGGCATGGATGTGTGTGATGTCCTTAGGTTAGGTTTAAGTAGTTCTAAGTCTAGAGGACTGATGACCTCAGATGTTAAGTTACATAGTGCTCAGAGCCATTTGAACCATCTTCCGTGCACACCAGTACAATAGTGCAGGAGCCCCAGTCCTAAAATCCACACTTAATTGACGACATGGTGCAGGGGCGGCCACATTGCGTCGTGGAAGAAGCAATGACAGCACTGTACACGCGCAAGCTTCTTGTCGCCTTGATGAAGCTGTGCACTGCAACTAGCAGTCAGTCACTCCCGTAGCAGCGAGTAACCTGAAAGCTACTCTTCATGAAGAAACCATGGTGTGCTAATTGACAGTAGCGGTTTCTCTGTGACCCCTTAGAAAAAAGTAATTTACACAACAATGATTATAAAGTGTCTACTAAAGGAATGAGTAAAGACGTCCTCTTCAAATGAAAATATTTACAGAGAAGTGCTGTAAGAAGTATAACACACAAAGAGATAGTCGCGTACACCAGTAAAGCACTAAAGTTCATGATCCAGTGTGTGTGTGTTTTTATTATTAGGTTTCCATTGTGCACCTTGGGTCATGTGCAGTACGCGATACAGTAGGTTTCGTAGCATGCGATACACGCTAAAACAGATATGAGTAGTGTATAAGGACACTTAGTGAGTAAGGTCACTTAGTGCAACAGTGTGAAATAGTTGTAATGAAAATGTCAAACTGTGTCACAGACCAGTTAATGTATGTTCTTAATCAGTAAAGTAATGTACACTTAAGGTAAGTCATAATCACTTTGATATGAATTCCGGTATGTTTTGAAGAGAAAAAACAAGTTCTGTAATCAGTGTTAATAGTGCATATATATGTTGTAACCTTCTTCACTCAGTTTTGTAATTATAATTCAGTTAGCAAAATTCATTGTTTACCATAATGCAAATTAACTGTGTGAACCACTGATTTCGGAAAAGCTTAATATTTATGTATCTTTCCCAGTCAGGACAACAAATTCTTACGGAAAACACCAACTAAAAATCTGTAATTCAGTGCATTGTCCACATATTGCGAAAACTAGAGAATATTCGTTTAAGCTGGAGACATAACCTGATCCAGAAAGATAATTTGTATCACAAATAATGTTAGACTAACAATTCATTAATACGTTTACAACACGATTTAAAGATTCCGCCTTTTAGCCTTCAAATGTTGGAAAAAGTCATTTTGAACGTTTGAATTGTAATTTTGATGTAGGACTGTTACCAGCTCAAAATTGTTTCATAAAATCGCATAATTAATTAAATTACGTAAAGATATTCGAGAATGTTCTGGACTGAATACTAAGAACTTAATTATTAACTATATGCATGTTTCAAAATTGCACTTGTAAAAGATCGTTAATTTCGGAAATATGAATTATCATTGTACTCGTTTTAATTTCTACTAAAACTCTGTAATGTCAGTTTTTGCGGGGTTAACTTATTACAATTGTAACACCAAACATGAAATAACATAACAATATCAAAGAACGTAATTGTTAAAAGATGTATAAATACACCTTGTCCAAAGCCTTTGAGGGCGTGTGGTTGGAGGACTAGTTGGTGGGGGGGTGGGTTTTGGTGCCTGTAAAGTTGGGACAGTCAGCCGTTGTATGTCTATATATATGTGTGAAAACAAACAACTGTCGTCAACAGATTAATTGGTATACTTCTGGTAGTGACCCAAGACTTTCTGCAGCGATGTTATCACTTCTAAAAATGTAAAAACATGATACAATCAGCTGTACTACGTTAAACCTGAATTCATGGGATTGCTACGTTAGATTTGGCAATAGAGCTGATGTGAGAAGTTAAGTTAGATTTGACGTTCGAGCTGGGCTTCTGGACCTGGTTACTTTTTAAATGGGATAGTTACGTTTTAACGTCCACTGGTTGAGACGTACAACACTAAACAGGGGAAGTAGTCAATACATGGCAATAAGAAGTTCCTAGACATTTGCCCTTGCTCTCCGTATATGGCTATACAATACATAGTCCTTTTCTCGCTATCCGCCTACAATACATGAACCAATATTACTCCTGCAGTCAATTTCCAATAAATAAAACCTCTGGCACGCGCAGGTGCTCCTTTAACTTTGTTTACGAAACATAGATATAAAGCTAGCTTGCATATGTCGTAAACGCTAACGATTCTGTAATATCCCCTTGGTGTACATCCGAAATTACTTTTAATAATGAAGATTTCACTTCGATAAGAATAACGTTATGAGCTCTGTACGTCGGAACGTTTTAAATCCAGCCACAGGTTATTCCTGCTGTTCGCTAATCACGTGCTTTGTTTACTATGCGGAAGTGGGAAACTGCACTGAAAACCTTCTGTAAATAAGGGAATAGGCATCAACCTGGGCACCCCTTTCTATTAACTAGACCAAGTAGGCGAACGGAGCAAGTTGGGATTCACAAGACGTCTGTTTGCGGAATCCATCTTTATTCCTATACAGGAAATTTTGGTCGTTTAAAATTATCACCTCACGAGAGCATAAAACATGTTCCATAATTCGACAACTATTTGATGCTAGCGATATAGGTCTATAATTACGTGCAGCTTCAATTTTGCGACAGCGCTGTTTGAAAACGGGCATGGCAGCCCCTTTTTGCAGTTACTTGGAACCATTTACTTGCTCCGGCGAACTACGGTAAATTGTTTTTTGAATGGGTGCAAGTTCTTTTGCATAATTCATGTAGAATCGTAGCGGCCTCTCACGTGGTCCAGTTGCGCCTCGTCTGTCGAGCGATTTGTGCTGAATTTTTTGTTCCACGAACTCTTTTCCCATATATTTCGCTGAATTTTCCTTTCTGCGAACTCTTTTCTCAATATCTGTCATTTTCGCCGTTCTTGCAATTGTGCTCCTCCACAGTGTTTCAAAAAGAGCCGGCCGATATCATATAGGATTGGAATTGACTTTAACTATATGACTGAAAAGTTTTTATTTTCAGAACCATCTTATTTTAAAGGGGTCTCTTTTAAATGTTTGCACTACACAATCTTGTGATACTTTTAAAATTACACTTAGAGTCAAAGTTTTCGTTTACTTCTGGCAGATGCTTAATTTACCCTCTTACAGGCGCATGACAAACGTCCACAGAATAATCAGACTCGTCCCATACTTTTGCGAGCATGTCTGGCGTTATTGCATTCACTGCTGCTACTGCTATGCGATGTTGCAGTTCACCCAAGGTTGTTGAAAGGGCGGCACATAGATTAACTCTTATCAGAAACGCCACAGAAAGATTGCACGCACTTTAAGAGCAGGCAACGTTGGAGAACAATGCTGCATTGCGAGATCCCCACACCCCCGATAAAAGCTTTGTACTGTAGAAGGGGCAGTACCCTAATCTGTACGAAAATCACAAAAAAATGGCTGTGAGCACTATGGGACTTAACTGCTGAGGTCATCAGTCCCCTAGAACTTAGAACTACTTAAACCTAACTAACCTAAGGACATCACACACATCCATGCCCGAGGCAGGATTCGAACCTGCGACCGTAGCGGCCACGCGGTTCCAAACTGACGCGCTTAGAACCGCACGGCCACACCGGCCGGCTGCGGATTTAAATCACCTCGGGGTGTGACAGTGCGGCGCATTTGACCTGAGGTCGTCGCACGGTGGCGCTGGCAGCAGTCCACATACGCAGAGGTTTGTTGGTGCGTGTCAGAGTACGGTGCAGCGAGTAAGTGTGCAGAAGTTTTCAGACGTGCTAATGGTGACTGTGTGTTGAAAATGGCTCAAAGAACACATATTGATGACGTTATGAGGGGTAGAATACTAGGGAGGCTGGTCAACCACAGCAGATCGTAGCCCGGACCCTCCGTGTGCCACAAAGTGTGATCTCAAGACTATGACAGTGATTCCAGCAGACGAAAACCGTGTCCAGGCGCTAGAGTACGGGACGCCCACAGTGTAAGACTCCGCAAGAAGACCGATATCTCACCAACAGTGACCGCAGACGGTCACGGAGTACTGCAGGTAGCCTTGGTCGGGACCTTAGCTCAGCCACTGGAAGAGTTGTCTCCAGACACACAGTCTACAGACTACTGAACAGACATGGTTTATTCCCCCGGAGACCTGCAAGGTGCATTCCACTATTCCCTGGTCACAGAAGAGCCCGTAAAGCCTGGTGTCAAGAACACGGTACATGGTCTTTGGAAAAGTGGTCCCAGGTTATGTTCACAGACGACTCCAGGTATAGTCTGAACAGTCACTCTCGTCGGGTTTTCATCTGGCGTGAACCAGGAACTAGATACCAAACCCTTAATGTCCTTGAAAGGGGCCTGTATGGTGGTCATGGTTTGATGGTGTGGGGTAGCATCATGATTGGTGCACGTACACCTCAGCATGGCTTTGACAGAGGAACTGTAGCAGGTCAGGTGTACCGGGACATCATTTTGCACCAGTACGTCCGTCTTGTCAGGGGTGCAGTGGGTCCCACTTCCTCCTGATGGATGATAACGCACGGTCCTACGAGCTGTCATCGTGTAGGAGTACCTTGAAACAGAAGATATCAGGCGAAAGGAGTGGCCAGCTTATTCTCCAGACCTAACCCCCATCGAGCACGTCTGGGATGTTCTCGGTCGACGTATCACTGCGCGTCTTCAAACCCCCTATGACACTTCAGGAGCTCCGACAGGCACTGGTGCAAGAATGGGAGGCTATACTCCAGCAGATGCTCGACCACCTGATCCGGAGTATGCCAACCCGATGTGCGGCCTGTGTACGTGTGCATGGTGATCATATCCCATATTGATGTCGGGGTACATGCGCAGAAAACACTGGCGTTTTGTAGCACATGTATTTCGGGACGGTACCGTGGACTTACAGATCTGTGTCGTGTGTGTTCGCTATGTGCCAATGCTGTTAGCGCCAGTTTTGTGTAGTGCCACGTTGTGTGGCACCACATTCTGCAATTATCCTTAATTTAAGAGCATGAGTATAGTTTTAAGAATACAAAGAATTTTCATCACCATGAAATGAAATGTCGTGTGGCGAGGGCCTCCCGTCGGGTAGACCGTTCGCCTGGTGCAAGTCTTTCGATTTGACGCCACTTCGGCGACTTGCGCGTCGATGGGGATGAAATGATGATGAGTAGGACAACACAACACCCAGTCCCTGAGCGGAGAAAATCTCCGACCCAGCCGGGAATCGAACCCGGGCCCTTTGGATTGACAGTTTGTCACGCTGACCACTCAGCTACCGGGGGCGGACTTCATCACCATAGAATACTATAACTGAACAATTAGCAGCATCCTGAAAATAGCATTAGTATATTATACAGCACTTAAATATCCATTACTCGTAATATTCACAAGCGCTGCACAAAACGCAACCTCATGTGTCACAACACCAAAAAAAGAAGAAAATACCTGAAACTGCTTATGGCGGTCTCTAGTGCACATTCTTTCATACGATTCTAAAATCGTTCACCATTTTGAAACGCCGACCAGGAAACGTCATGTTCTCGTAGGAACACTGTCCTCCCTGTACAACACACTCCCTCATAAACGAGAGCCTGCTGAAAATTGAAGCCTGATGATTCTGTATGTGAAAACTCATAAAGCTTTTTAAGTAAAACAAATCTTATTAACATTGTACATCTTTATTATTCATGTCTACACATTTATTTCTCAATTTCGTCACCCTGATGACGAACACACCTTGCCCAGTGAGAGATCAGTTTGTCGATGCCGCCATTGCACACTGTTTGTTGACAGAACCACAGACTCATCTTTTCTTGTACTGCTTCATTATTATCAAAGTGAAGTTCTCGAAGGTGGTCTTCAACTTCTTTAATCAGATGAAAATCGGATGGATCCAAGGTGGGTCTGTATGGGGAATGATCGATGACAGTGAGCCTAGGGCGTCCGATTTCTGCAGATGTCGCAGCGCTTGTGTGTCGTCTGACGTTGTCTGGCTGACGGAGGTGGTGCTCCATCTGCGGTTAGAAACGTCCGCGCCATACACGCTATAAAGGATGTCTCCTTTTTATTTGACTACTCCTAATAAATAAATATTATTAACGAATGAGAGCTTCGAAGGAATGCAGGCGTAATGATTCCGTCGGTGTAGCCATCATTCCATCTGCTTTCAAGTAGCACGGATCAAGAATAACTAAAAAACGACGGCCGTAACACAAGTGTGTGAAACTGTTGAAAATCGAAGCTGACAGTGGTCGGTATTTTGTAGCTTTCCATTTTACTATACAAGGCTTACGATCTAGCTACACCTATTTCATACCCCAATGGAGTGCATGAGTACTCGCAAGAGTGTAAGAGAATAGGAGAACAGAATGGGAAATTGTAGGTAGATTAGGAGAGGACTAGTTTGGTTCAGGAGAAGCAGGAGCACTAGCGATTAATGGAAGAGGACAGATTTACGAAAAACAGGAAAATATATATTGCATACGTAGATACGTGGAAGGCTTTTGATAACAACTAATGGAATAAAATCAATTCCATTCTTAGGAATGGGAGGGGTAAAGGGGTTAACCTCTCTGTTTATGCGAAACAGTCTGGCTGACGGAACGATTCAAAGAAGAAAATCAGGAAACGTGTAACTGATGTTAAGTTTGTAAATTGACGAAGCAGTGATGTGAGTGAGAAAATATCTCGTTGTTGGAGTTGTTTGTCGATGACAGAAAATCAGCGTTATACGTTACGCTCATGATAAAGGAGAAGTCAAGATAAATGAACAGGAATTGTGTCGTGTGCTTCATGAAACAGAACGTGTGCCAGCTAACTGCTGCAATAAACATTTAAACAAGAAGCAGCAGGTGGATATGCTGGATGGCTAACTAGAGTAATAAAATCGAAAAGGTGGACCTGGAAGTACAATGGACACCGAAAGGAGATAGAAAAAGACGTTGTAGTTGGGATAGCAGAAGGAAAAGAGTTTTATATAAAAATACTAATATCTAAAAATATAAATCTGGAGACTAGGAAAAGTTTCATGAAAGTTTATCTTTGGAGTGCAACTCTATGTATGCGAAAGATGGACAGTGGAGAGGGCAGAGATTACACGAACAAAAAAGTTTAAAATGTGTTATAGCACTATGTTGAAGCCAACATGCACTGATCGACTAAGAAATGAAAAAACTTCCTGGCAGATTAAAACTGTGTGCCGGACCGAGACTCGAACTCGGGACCTTTGCCTTTCGCGGGCAAGTTCTCTACCAACTGAGCTACCCAAGGACGACTCACGCACCGTCCTCACAGCCTTAATTCCGCCAGTACCTCGTCTCCTACCTTCAAAGAAATGAAGACTTCAGCAACGATTTTTCTTCTTTGGGGCCAGCAGCATTATGTATGTGAGATAATGACAGGATTATTAGAAAAATGCAGCACAATAGCTGCTTATGATAATTCGTGTTTATTCACCATGGACTATTTTGGCGTTTATCAGCATTGTCAAGTACCTGTGAATACAATTGTGATGAGAGCGTGTATAAAAGTGAATGTCATTTATTAAAGTGACTGACTGATGACCATAGCTGTTAAGTCCCATAGTGCTCAGAGCCATTTTATTAAAGTGACTATGTTTCACTTACGTCTAGGCTGACGTCGTTAGTAAACTGTCTTACAAGTGTCACTGCTTTGATAAGATAGTAATTTATGTATTTATATTGTCATCCTTGGTTGCCGAGCGGTTCTAGGCGCTACATTCTGGTACCGCGTGGCCGCTACGGTCGCAGGTTCGAACCCTGCCTCGGGCATGGGTGTGTGTGATGTCCTTAGGTTAGTTAGGTTTAAGTAGTTCTACGTTCTAGGGGACTGATGACCTCAGAAGTTAAGTCCCATGGTGCTCAGAGCCATGTGAACCATTTTTGTATTTATATCGAAATAATATGTTAACAGTGGTTTGACAGTTCAACTCTTACGACGCTATATGTGTACAAAGCTGATGCAGACGAACAGCGATATTATTTTCTTAACTAGAATTTTTTACGATTGTCTTCGGCTGTTGCAAATATTACTTCAGATTTATCCATTTTAGTGTTCTAAAAGTTCAATAAAGTTTTTGAGGTAGTACTTGAGGCTAAATTAGGTACATTCGTTTAGTATTTATCGTGGGTATTTTCTTGTGTGTATATGGATTTCCAATTCTTCAAGAACGTTCACTGCAAATCCTTTTGGTATGCCGCACAGAATCTTGAGTGTATTTTCTACTGTATCAGCAATGTGGTTCAGAATTTTCAAATGTAGAAAGAAACTCGAGTGATTATTTTCGCTGTCTCTTTTGTGTTCCTTATATCCGACGTTAAAATTAATTAACCTCTACAACGATTCAACTAGAAATAGTAGCCAATAAAAAAGACAAAACAAAAATAAGAGATTCGTGGTTAGGATCGTATTACGACATGAGTCATTGCTGAAAACGGTATCTGAAGGGATCGTGGAAGGAAAGAATCACAATGACAGTCAAGGATAGAGAATGAGCAAAATGAAAATAGCCCAGAAAATATTTCATGCACCTAAAGATGGACAACTCTGCTTGCATCAGCCGCACCCCGGGTCGGATTCTGTTAAGTTGCGTTGCCTACCTTAGGGAGCACGAAATATTTTCTGGACCAGTTTTCTAATGTCATCACGCACATGGTAGATCGTACGTGATGAGGGATAAGGTTAACGCGGAAACGGTCACTGGCAAACGAAGGAAATTTGAGAGCTGCATCTAACCAAATTCAGGGTTGCCGACCTAGACTGTCTATGAAGCTGTTACAGTATATTGGTTCTCACACTCTGTGTTCGAACGGAGTCTGAAACCATGCTAACAAGGGAACCTCCCCATCGCACCCCCCTCAGATTTAGTTATAAGTTGGCACAGTGGATAGGCCTTGAAAAACTGAACACAGATCAATTGAGAAAACAGGAAAAAGTTGTGTGGAACTGTGAAAAAATAAGCAAAATACACAAACTGAGTAGTTCAAAGGAAGATAGGCAACATTAAGGACGATGGAAACGCACGAACGCCGTGGTCTCGTGGTAACGTGAGCAGCTGCGGAACGAAAGGTCCTAGGTTCAAATCTTCCATCCAGTGAAAAGTTTAATTTTTTATTTTCAGTTTATGTGACACTCTTATGTTTTCATCACTTTTTTGGGAGTGATTATCACATCCACAAGAAAACCTAAATCGGGCAAGGTAGAATAATCTTTTTACCCATTCGCGAAGTGTACAAGTTAGGTGGGTCGACAATATATTCCTGTCATGTGACGCACATGCCGTCACCAGTGTCGTATAGAATATATCAGATGTGTTTTCCTGTGGAGGAATTGTTTTACCTATGACCTTGCGATCAAATGTTTTCGGTTCCCATTGGAGAGGCACGTCCTTTCGTCTACTAATCCCACGGTTTTGCGATGCGGTCGCAAAACACAGACATAAACTTATTACAGTGAACAGAGATGTCAATGAACGAACGGACAGATAATAACTATGCAAAAATAAAGAAAGTAAAATTTTCAGTCGAGGGAGGACTTGAACCAAGGACCTCTCGTTTTCCAGCTGCTCACGCTACCACGGGACCACGGCGCTCCTAATCTCACATCGTCCATTATGATGCTTATGTGGCCCATTGACTACTCAGTTTGTATATTTTGCTTACTTTTTCACAGTTCCACACAACTTCTTCCTGTTTTCTCAATTGATCTGTGTTCAGTTTATCAAGGCCTATCCAGTGTGCCAACTTATAACTAAATCTGTGGGGGGTGCGATGGGGAGGTTCCCTTGTAAGCAGACAGCAGGGCACCGAGCGGTAGTTTACCGGCACAACCGCTGCGTTCAGCGGGCGGTCTACATGTCAGGGATTATCACGAATGCTTGTCATTTCACTGCCAACCAACACACAAAGTACGTGTAGGCGTGCTGAGAGATAACGCCTCCAAATTTTTTGTGTGAAAACTGTCAAAGCTTTTTAAATAATAGAAACATTACTAACAACTTTATTCTTCATGTCTCTACATTTATTTCTCGACAGTCACCCCGGGGACGAACACATTTAACCCAACGAAAGACCAGCTTCTTGATACCGTTGCTGTACAATGTCTGACTTTATTGAAGGAGTCACAACCTCACCTCTGTTTTCACCACGTAATCACTATCAAAGTGAATTCCTCTGTGGTGTTTTTTAAGTTCTGGAAGCAGATGAAAATCGGATGGGACCAAGTCGGGAATGTATGGATGGTGATCGGAGCCCAAGGAGTCCTACTGTTAGAGATGTCGCAGTACTAGTACGTGGCCTGGCATTGTCATGCTGAAAGGTAGGATGCTCCATTTATGGACGAACTCTTCGAATTCGGAACACGATTACAGCACGTTTTTTGTGAAGCACCGAAATAGTTACGTTACACACCGCCACCTTACGCGCTGTAATTCGGAGCCCTTTAGTGACAGAGGGCTGCAAATATGTACACATGAACGATAAAGATGTTGAATATTAATAACGTTTGTTTTTATAAAAAGCTTTCAGTGTTTTCACATAAAAATTCGGAGACATTACTTTTCAGCACGCTTGTAAATTTGTGTTGCTGTCGTCTCCTCCTTTAACTTTACATCTATCAACTCGTTCTTGTGTCCTCAAACTTCGCCTGAAAAATTGTACGATAACCTGGGCGCTTAATATTCGTTCAGAGGGAGGGGAAAGTGTTGAACCTAGCCATCCCTTTAATAGAAGATAGACATATTTCCATATTCCATTTTGAAATGATAGCATTTAGTGTATGTATACCGCAGACTTTTTCGAAAATTACTAAAATTATTCCGGAAGAGAAAGGTTTATCCAAATTTGAAAAACTGTTACAAGGCACATGGTCATACCTAGAAACGAATAACCTATTCAATTTTAAAAGTTGTTTCAGTACTACTCTACTACACCTCAGTAATCAATAAGTGATATCAGATTAACAAGAAGTGTTATTAGAAATCAATTACAAGTTAAAAACAATCTGAAATTCAAGTTATAGACAGGTAACACAAATTCCTGTTTTCAAGACAGGGAAAATTGGTAGGAAGTTAAAACAACTAAGTTCATTTGGAAACATCACGTAGCAGACCTTCTTCCGTTTGAAGGTATAAGATGGTCCACGACTATGAAATATAGGTTAACCGCCCACACATTATGTGACTAGTTTTGAAAATTTACAGAATTTTATTCACCATAGAACTCTGTAACTGAAGAATAAATAATATCCTCCATACAGTTTGTACAGCAGCGAAATATGTATAGCTCGTAATATTTACAAACGATGCACAAAACACATCCTCACGCCTCACAACAACAAAAACAGTAGAAAATTCCAGAAACTGGTTATGGCGGTTTGTACCACGCATTTCTGCATGTGATTCTAACATCAGGCATTAGACAGAAATGCGTCCAGGAAACGTCATATGTTCCTAGGTACACTACCCTTCCGGCACAACACTATCACCTACTGAATCTACTTGTTGAGTACATGCAGAGTAAACATTGACAAATAAAGACCTAAGTGCTATAAACAGTTAATTTTTAAGCAATCTAAAGTAAGTCGCTGTCCCTAACGAAGCGCAGGTGATAATCGGTACCAGCCGTGGTGTAAAGCGTTGAAATAAGTCACTCCATTCCCTGAGACGTAATTTATTGCACGTATCACGAAAACACTCTTTGCTTAAAGACGATCATTAAAGAAGTAGCGTTGCACTCTACCAAAACTGTGGTTCGGTAGTTTTGTTACAGTACATAAATGACCTACTAAATGATACGAGCACCGCTAGAATTCGTAGCTTTGGTAGGGAAAGCAACATTAACGAATGTGTGAGAATGAAACTGGGAGCCGACGAAATGTCTTTGTATTTTGTTTGATTGTTTTGCGTATAATTAGAAATACATATCGTTTAGTGTTAGGGCACCGAGTATTTTATATCCATATAAAATATAAACTGCATTTTATAAGTAAAAAAATTAGTTAATCGCGTAACTACTGCGCATTTACGTAAGAAAAGCAATTCATTTTGATGCACTTACAGTTTACATGCACAAACATAGAAAATCTATATGATTACTGTTATTTTGTTCTCCATCATTATCAAAGGAAAGAGTTCCCTGTTATTATTGATACGTGCGAAATATGTTGACGAACAACAGAAACATGTTTGATATAAGATCGACGAAGTATTGAAGCGGTGAATATGTCACTGTTTTGCTTTTATGTCAATTTTAACTTCCTTTTAGGAAATTGCGTTTTCTAACGCTATATAATAAATACATACGAGTAGTCTTATTTTTGCTGCTGCAACATTCCTCTGTTTTACGTTAGGAATCAACAGTTTTCGAATAAAATCAGAATTAAACATTAACAATTTCAATTTTGCTGTAAATATTGTTATTGTTAAGTAACAGACAGAAGGATAACTATGTAGAACAAAAATGTTCCGTTGGTTATGCGGTCTTTTACATATCGTCATTCAATTTCTAGACAGTTTAACCCTCCAGGAGACTGATCGCCTACGCAAACAGAGGGATCGAAATGAGGTAACGCCCGACATTTATGCAACACACCTGACGTGCAGATAACGCGGTTACGATGTTAACTGACCAAAGCTACTAAAAAAACTACCGTAATATATGCTTACTTATGACAGTCTACGGAAGCGTACGACAGTTTACAGCTCTATTTATAAGTAATTTCTCTAGTGTTCTGGGGACATTAAGGAAGGCAGATGTCTTGTACTGCTATTAAATAGCGGCTCGCCTCAGCATAGAGGCTAGGTATGCAGGAGAGCTTCTGCGAAGTTTGGAAGGCAGGAGACGAGGTACTGGCGGAATTAAAGCAGTGAGGACGGGGCCTGGTTCGTGCTTGGGTAGCTCAGTTGGGAGAGCAATTGCCCGCAAAAGGCAAAGGTCCCGAGTTCGAGTCTCGGATCGGCACACAGTTTTAATCTGCCAGGAAGTTTCTTGTTTCCGGTTGCCGGCGGAATCATGATTGTAGCCAGATGTGCACCTCTTCGTGCCAAGCGAATCGACGACAACGATTATCGTTTTTGAGCGAATCAAAATGTGGAAATCGCATGACGGAAGAACGGGATTGTGTGGGTGAAGTGCAAGGGCTTCCCAGCGAAATTTCTGCAGCATACTGGGAACAACCTTGGCAACAAGTGGAAATCCCTTACACATCTTCCATACGGTCCCGATCTCTACCCACACGATTTCCATATTTTAGGTGCACCGAAAAAAAGACATTCGTGGCCCTTGATCTGTTCTGGACGAAGAGGTGCACGCCAGGATATAATCATTCTTCCTCGGGCTATCGCAAACATTTTTCGATGAAGGTTCAAATTGGTTCAAATGGCTCTGAGCACTATGGGACTTAACTTCTGAGGTCATCAGTCCCCTAGAACTTAGAACTACTTAAACCTAACTGACCTAAGGACATCACACACATCCGTGCCAGAGGCAGGATTCGAACCTGCGACCGTAGCGGTCGCGCGGTTCCAGACTGTAGGGCCTAGAACCGCCCGGCCACTCTGGCCGGCTTCGATGAAGGCATTGACCGTGTTGTCTCATAGTGGGACAAATGAACTGACAGTTACGGCGATTACTTTTGAGATAATAAGCAATTTCTTCCTTCTTTCTATTTATCTCGTTTTTATTTGACTGCCCCTTATACACTGAAGCGCCAAAGAAACAGGCATAGGCTTCCGTATTTGATTATAGAGATATGTATACAGGCAGAATACGGCGCTGCGGTCGGCAAAGCCTATGTAAGAAAAACAAGTGTCCGGCGCAGTTGTTAGATTGGTTACTGGTGCTGCAATGGCGTTATTGCTGTGTCCAACCACTCACTTGAGTTTGAACGTGCTGTTATAGTCGGCGTACGAGTGATCGGACATAGCATCTCAGAGGTAGCGATGAAGTGGGGATTTTCCCGAACGACCATTTCACAAGTGTAACGTGAATATCAGGAATCCGGTAAACCATCAAACCTCGGAAATCGCTGCGGCCGGAAAAAGATCCTGCAAGAACGGAACCAATGACAACTCAAGATAATCTTTGAAATTGCTGCAGATTTCAGTGCTGGGCCATCAACAAGTGTCAGCGTGCGAACCATTCAACGAAACATTATTGATCCGGGCCTTCAGAGCCGAAGGCCCACTCGTGTACCCTTGATGACTACACGACACAAATCTTTATGCCATGCCTCGGCCCATCAACACCGACATTGGACTGTTGATGACTGGACACATGTTGCCTGGTCGGACGAGTCTCGTTTCAAATTGTATCGAGCAGATGGACGTTTACGAGTGTGGAGATAACCTCATAAATCCATGGATCCTGCGGGCAGTAAGGAACTGTTCAAGCTAGTGGAGGCTCTATAATGGTTTGGGGCGTGTGCATTTGGAGTGATATGGGACCCCTGATACTTCTAGACACGACTCTGACAAGTGACACGTACGTAAGCATCCCTTCTGATCACCTGCATCCATTCGTGTCCATTGTGCATTCCGACGGACTTGGCCCTTTCCAGAAGGACAATGTGACACCCCACCCGTCTAGAATTGCTACAGTGTGGCTTCAGAAACACCCTTATGAGCTTAAATACTTCCGCTGGCCACAGAACTCCCCAGACATGGACATTATTGAAGTATCTGGGATGCCTTGCAGCGTTCTGTTCAGAAGAGATCTCCACCCCTCGTATTCTTACGGATTTGTGGACAGCCCAGCAGCATTCATGGTGTCAGTTCCCTCCAGCACTTCTTCAGACATTAGTCGAGTCCATGTACCGTCGTGTTTCGGCAATTCTGCGTGCTCGAGGGGTCCCTACACGACATTAGGAAAGTGTACCAGTCTCTTTGGCTTTTCAGTGTAGCATATATGGCTCACTGCGGGAAGGTCACCAGTGCAGTTACTTGTTGCACGTATTCGAACAGGTGACTACTGCCTCTCTCCAAATGAGTTTCTCCTAGGAATGTGGAGCCACTTACCCAATGTGAGTGACGTCACTGCAGGTTCTGGCGGGTTGTCAGTGTCAGATTCAGGGACTAGCGAGCACCTGCTGTCAGCTTCAGGCACCGGCGAGCAGCTGGAGTCAGCTTCCGGTTCCGGTGCGGCCGTGGATCCCTGAAACAAACAGTCCGACATCAGAAGCTGCGGGCCAGTGCCTGGCTCACCGCGCGGCTCACAGCAGCTCTGCTATCTGCAGGCCACGGTGTAGGGATGCGAAAAATACACCAAATTATAACCGATACCGATATTTTGGTTTTGAATAACTGGTATTTTTTGGTATTTATTTGGTCTCTGTTATAATAGGTGTCATATTTTATGCTAATAATTGAGTAAAAAATCGAAATATCAATTAGCCATAGCAGTAGTGCTAAAATTATTCGTTTCTAAGTAAACGTTGTTCAAAAAGGACGTAATCTTATTCGTAAAGTTTGCGTTGATTTGAAATTTGCGTTAAATTAGAAAATGGGAACAATTATCAGTGATGTTTTAAAAACAATTCCGACAGAAACGAACAACAAACACATGGCATAAGAATTGGTATAGCACTGCTTGTTGCTGTTGGCGTGTGTCTTGGCTTAAGGTACGCCTGCACGTGGAATGTTCAAGACTTGTCCCCGCGTGGTCTATACGTTAGTTTCTCGCTGTCTTCGCCGGACATTCGTAGTATTACAGAATGGCACCAGCCCCAGTTTGGAAATATTTTTACTAAGTGACTTAACAGTGAAGCACAACGCCCCATTTGCTTTAAAAGCTTAGAGATCTGACTTCCACTTCTGTCAAATAATACAGGAGGAAGGAAATTATGGGAACAGTAATAAATCAAACCCTTAACAATTCATTTATAGTATACACTGAAAATATAAAACCACTGATCTGTTGCGTGTGTCTAGATAATACGCCTTTATTTGCTCGCAGCCCTTGAAAAAGGACAAATTAACCCGAAAAACAGATTTCTTCAGTCTCAGTTTCCACGCTTTATCGCCGACTGTTCGTAAAGCCCAAATATACCCCCTGCAGGTCCGGGGTAAGAATAGGCCCGAGGTATTCCTGCCTGTCGTAAGAGGCGACTAAAAGGAGTTTCAACCTTTTCGGCCTTCCATGTAATGGTCCCCCTTGGGGTTTGACCTCCATTTTTCAAAATTCTACAGAAGTACGAGCCTTTTGGGGAAGGACACCTTACATGGTGTACCACTGGTCCTAAGTGCACTAAGACCTTGGCACTCAGCATTGCACCGGCGTTGTAACCTTACCCACTATTCCTCAAATTGGGCCTCAACGCCTGATGGGTTGTCCAAGTTACGCCCATAGTGCATCTCCATCTGCACCAGCGATCATGATGGACTTTCCATGGCACCAGAAATCCAGCACGGTAGCCAGCCCGTTGTGGTGGGGTCGTCATGTACCCTCTAGGTTGTAGCCCCCTGACAACACAGGGATCGTACTGCCGATACCTGAGCTGCACCCTCCCCACGTCGGCCAAGGAGTAGATGCCCGTCTCCTTGGGGCATCAGGACTCCCGGCAATGGTCATCCTGCCAGGTGGCCCTTGCTGCGGCTGGGTGGCGCCCGTGGGGAGAGCCCCTGGTCGGAGTGGGTGGTATCGGGGCGGACGTTTCGCAGATGAAACGTCAACATGTATCTGGTCGCTCTGCGGCCTAGTCTTTCAAAAGAAAAGGTACCGTTTCTAGTTCTGGTTCTCCTGCCCTTTCCCCCTTGGCCACTCCATGGGAGGAGGGACAGGCCCGCCGGCTTGGGGCGAAGTACTTCCCCGCTATTTGGTCTGTTCTCGAACCGTTGGGGGGACGTTCGCCACCTCCAAGCCCATGTTCTTTGTTCAGCACATTGAGGACGTCTTCGGGGAAATCGAGGCTCTCAGCAAGATGCGTTCAGGGTCCGTCCTTATCAAGACCACCTCCGCCACACAGTCGGCGGCGCTCCAGGCGTGCGACCGCCTAGGGGACATCCCAATATCCATTGTCCCACATCTGGCACTAAATAGGACGCAGGGGGTTATTTTTCATCGTGACCTCCTGCTGCAATCTGATGAGGAGCTCAGGGCCAACCTGGAGCGCCGAGGCGTGCATTTCGTCCGGCGAGTCCAGCGCAGCCCCAAAGACCGTCGCATCGACACCGGGGCCTTTATCCTCGCCTTCAAGGGGGACGATCTCCCGGAGAAGGTGAAGGTGATGTGCTACCGGTGTGACGTGCGACCTTACGTCCCGCCTCCTATGCGCTGTTTTAGGTGTTTGCGCTTTGGGCACATGTCATCACGGTGTGAGGCTGAGCCCCTTTGTGGCGATTGTGGACGTCCTCTTCGTGAGGAACATACATGCACCCCACCACATCGGTGCGTTAATTGTCCTGGCGTCCACTCGCCTAGATCCTCAGACTGCCCCGCATATCAGAAGGAGAAAAAGATACAAGAAATCAAAACTTTGGATCGGCTCTTTTATTCTGAGGCCCGGAAGAAGTATGACCGCCTCCATCCCGTGCCATTGACCACCTCGTTTGCCTCAGTTGTGTCCACTCCTTCCGCGGTATCCTCACCCCTATCCTGTCCCCCCTCCACCTCCTCCACCCATCAGGGGGCTCTGCCTCCGCCTCCCAAATCCCTCCCTTCCAAAACCTCCTCCCCCGTGGCCCCCACCCCCTCTGCCCCAGGGGCCACCCTTCCTCCTCCTCCTCCCCCCACGCCACCTGAGAAGCGATCCTCTTCTCAGGCGTCCATCGGGGAAACGTTCCGGACCCCAGCTTCCGAGGTCCGGCGTTCCAAAACGGACCCCGCGCGTGAGGACCTTCTTCGGGTCCAGCCCACCATCCCTGTGCCTCCTCGGCCTTCCAAGAAGGCCTCCAAGAAGAAGTCTCTATCCCCCTCTCCACCCCGGCGCGTTTCGTCTGACGCTCCATCCGTGAGTCGCTGCTCCCGGCCGTCCTCAGTTTCGCCGGGACGCTCTGCTGCCAGGCGCTCCGCCGGCCTTTCGTCGGCAAATGATGCGGCCCGTCCTACACAACCAGGGACAGCGGCCGCAGCTGGCGACGAGTCGATGGAACCGGATCCGCCTCCCGTCGGTTGTAGCGTAGTTCCCTCGCAACCTGGCCCTCCGCGGCCGTCGAGGTGACCAGCTCTTCCCCCATCTCGTTCCACCAACCTTTTGACTAGCGATGGCGTTGTTTCATTGGAACATACGAGGTATCCGATCTAATCGGGAGGAATTACAACTGCTCCTCCGCCTGCACTGTCCGCTCGTCCTTGGTCTCCAGGAAACCAAGTTGCGCCCGACTGACCGTATTGCCTTTACCCACTATACCTCGGAGCGGTATGACCTCACCCCTGTGGACGGTATCCCAGCTCATGGTGGGGTCATGTTGCTCGTTCGGGACGATGTTTATTACCATCCCATCCCATTGACCACCCCACTCCAAGCAATAGCTGTCCGCATTACTCTTTCTGCTTTTACTTTTTCAGTTTGTACCATCTACACTCCACCATCATCTGCTGTTAGTCGGGCTGACATGATGCACCTGATCGTTCAGCTTCCCCCGCCGTTTTTATTGTTTGGCGACTTCAACGCCCATCATCCCCTTTGGGGCTCTCCTGCGTCCTGTCCAAGAGGCTCACTCTTGGCGGATGTCTTCAACCACCTCCATCTTGTCTGCCTCAATACCGGCGCCCCGACTTTCCTCTCGGACTCCACTCATACCTACTCCCACTTGGACCTCTCGATCTCTTCTGCCACTCTTGCCCGTCGGTTCGAGTGGTATGTCCTTTCTGACACCTATTCGAGCGACCACTTCCCCTGTGTCGTTCGTCTCCTGCACCAGCCCCATCCCCACGTCCTTCGAGCTGGAACATACTGAAAGCTGACTGGGGACTTTACTCCTCCCTGGCGACCTTTCCGGATCACGATTTTCTCAGTTGTGACAGTCAGGTCGAATACCTCACGGCTATTATCATCAATGCTGCCGAACGTTCCATTCCTCGTACTACTTCTTCTTCACGTCGCGTTTCCGTCCCCTGGTGGAACGAGGCTTGTAGGGACGCTATCCGTGCTCGACGACGTGCTTTACGCACCTTTCGCCGCCATCCTACGTTGGCGAATTGTATAGAATACAAACGACTCCGAGCGCAATGCCGTAGAGTCATCAAAGACAGCAAAAAAGCTTCTTGGGCCTCTTTCACCAGCTCCTTTAACAGTTTCACTCCCTCTTCTGTCGTTTGGGGTAGCCTGCGCCGGCTGTCGGGCATTGAGGCCCACTCCTCGGTACCTGGCCTGACCTCAGGTAATGAGGTCCTTGTTGATCCTGTGGCTGTCTCCAACGCCTTTGGCCGCTTTTTCGCGGAGGTTTCAAGCTCCGCCCATTACCATCCTGCCTTCCTTCCCAGGAAAGAGGCAGAAGAGGCTCGGCGACCTTCCTTCCACTCGCTGAATCTGGAAACTTATAATGCCCCCTTTACTATGCGGGAACTCGAACGTGCGCTTGCACTGTCCCGGTCCTCTGCTCCGGGGCCAGATGCCATTCACGTTCAGATGCTGGCACACCTTTCTCCGGCGGGCAAAAGCTTCCTTCTTCGTACCTACAATCGCGTCTGGACCGAAGGTCAAGTCCCCATGCGTTGGCGTGACGCCGTTGTTGTTCCTATACCCAAACCTGGGAAGGATAGACACCTTCCTTCTAGTTACCGCCCCATTTCTCTTACAAGCTGTGTCTGTAAGGTGATGGAGCGCATGGTTAATGCTCGGTTAGTCTGGATTCTTGAATCTCGACGACTACTTACTAATGTCCAATGCGGCTTTCGTCGCCGCCGCTCCGCTGTTGACCACCTTGTGACCCTGTCGACATTCATCATGAACAACTTTTTGCGAAGGCGCCAAACGGTAGCCGTGTTCTTCGACTTGGAGAAGGCTTATGATACCTGTTGGAGAGGAGGTATCCTCCGCACTATGCACAGGTGGGGCCTACGCGGTCGCCTGCCCCATTTTATTGATTCCTTTTTAACGGATCGAAAGTTTAGGGTACGTGTGGGTTCCGTATTGTCCGACGTCTTCCTCCAGGAGAACGGAGTGCCTCAGGGCTCCGTCTTGAGCGTAGCCCTTTTTGCCATCGCGATCAATCCAATTATGGATTGCATTCCACCTAATGTCTCAGGCTCCCTCTTTGTCGATGACTTCGCGATCTACTGCAGTGCCCAGAGAACATGCCTCCTGGAGCGCTGCCTTCAGCGTTGTCTAGACAGCCTCTACTCATGGAGCGTGGCAAATGGCTTCCGGTTCTCTGAAGAGAAGACAGTTTGTATCAACTTTTGGCGATATAAAGCGTTCCTTCCGCCATCCTTACATCTCGGTCCCGTTGTTCTCCCATTCGTGGACACAACTAAGTTTTTAGGGCTCACGTTGGACAGGAAACTGTGTTGGTCTCCACATGTCTCTTATTTGGCGGCCCGTTGTACACGTTCCCTTAATGTCCTAAGAGTTCTTAGCGGTTCATCTTGGGGAGCGGATCGCACTGTCCTGCTTCGCTTGTATCGGTCCATAGTCCGATCGAAGCTGGATTATGGGAGCTTCGTCTACTCGTCCGCTCGGCCGTCCCTCTTACGCCGCCTCAACTCCATCCACCATCGGGGGATACGTCTTGCGACCGGAGCCTTCTACACTAGTCCTGTGGAGAGTCTTTATGCTGAAGCTGCCGAGTTACCATTGACTTACCGGCGCGACGTACTGCTGTGTCTGTATGCCTACCGGTTGTTGTCTATGCCCGACCACCCCTCTTACGAGTCCTTCGCCGATTCTCTCGACCGTCAGTACGGGTTGTATGTGTCTGCCCTGCTGCCACCCGGAGTCCGCTTCCGTCGCCTGCTTCGACAATTGGATTTTGCCCTCCCTACCACCTTCAGAGAGGGTGAGAGCCCGACACCACTTGGCTCCAGGCTCCGGTTCCTATTTATCTCGACCTCAGCTCACTCCCGAAGGAGGGTACTCCGGCTGCAGTGTATTGCTCACGGTTTGTCGAAATTCGTGCTCGACTTGCCGGTCACACCTTTATTTACACCGATGGCTCCAAAACTGACGATGGTGTCGGCTGTGCCTTTGTCGTCGGGGCCGCCACCTTTAAATACCGGCTCCTCGACCAATGTTCCAGCTTTACGGCCGAGCTTTTTGCTCTCCATCAGGCCGTTCAGTATGCCCGCCGCCACCGCCATTCATCGTATGTACTCTGCTCTGACTCGCTCAGTGCTCTTCAGAGCCTTGGAGCTCCCTATCCGGTCCAGCCCTTGATTCAATGGATACAGCAGTCCATTCTTTCGCTAATAATGATGGTTCTGTCAGCTTTCTGTGGGTTCCCGGACATGTAGGAGTGCCTGGGAATGAGGCTGCGGATGCTGCAGCCAAGGCTGCAGTCCTCCTGCCTCGGCCAGCCTCCCATTGTGTCCCGTCATCTGACGTTTGTGGGGATGTCTGTAAGAGGCTTGTGTCGTTGTGGTGGGATGCTTGGTCATCCCTCCAAGGAAACAAGCTCCGGGCAGTAAAACCGCTCCCAACTGCTTGGACAACATCCTCCCGACCATCTCGGCGCGAGGAGGTCCTTCTGACCAGGTTGCGGATTGGGCATCGCCGGTTTAGCCACCGCTACCTGCTCTCCGGTGATCCAGCCCCGCAGTGCCCTTGTGGTCAGGCATTAACAGTGCGCCATGTTTTATTGTCGTGTCCCCGTTTTAATCAATTTCGTGTTATCCTGTCCCTGCCATCTACTTTACCGGATGTTTTAGCTGAGGACGCTCGAGCAGCTGCTCGTATTCTGCGTTTTATAACTTTAACTGGCTTGTCCAAAGACATTTAACCTTTTTACTTATTTTATCTGCATCTTTGTCAGGTGCTTCTGGTGTCCCCCCATCCCCTTGAGTTTTAGCAGATTCCATTTGCTCTTACACCAGTGACTGGGCGCTAATGACCTCAGCAGTTGAGCGCCCTTAAACCCTACAAAAAAAAAAAAAAAAAAAAAAGCCCAAATAGTGGTAGGATCGCCGATCACAACATAATTTTTGAACAGAGTATAAAATAATTAGAATGAATAGGAGAAATAATGAGTGAGTGGACGGACTAGGTTTTCTTTTACGTTCCTATTTGATTTAATAATTTGACTCTATATATTTTGAAACTGAGAGAGTTAAAATTTTTCAATCTTTGTTCGATTTCTACGTTTATTACAGGAAATAGTAGGAAGAAAAAAACCGAAAATCGGCTATTTCAGAAACCTGTTATTTTAAGCTGTTTTAACAGTCAGGTTAAACTTGCGTGAAAAAACGGATATAACCGAAAACCGTTTGTTTCGGCGATAGCGGCCATCCCTGCCATGGTGACGGTCGAGCGTGCGTGGGAGTGCCAGCGTGCAGCGCCGCCCACGCTTTGAGTAGCCGCCACATCGACACAACACAGGCAACGGCCGTCAAATAGCTGTGTGCTCAACGCTGCGTCATGTGCGTTGTACGAGCTGTTTCAATAAGACTTGTTTTTAAGATATAGAACGCTAGACACCGTGGACAGTACCGCTCTTACATTCACGATTTTTTTTTTTTTTTACAAACTGCAAAGAGGTTTCCGGAGCGTATATGTAGGTATAGTCTTAGGTACACTACTGGCCATTAAAATTGCTACACAACGCTTTTCGGGAAATGATTTCCACTGTGAACTGCGTTTTCTCCTGTGTATTAGGCCATTTTTACGTATAATTTTTGCTGTGTGAGATTCTGCTTTAATCTATTGACCTTAAGTTTTCTTATGACCCGTTTGTGCAGAATTTTAAAGTCAACAGAACAAAGCAGAACCTCACACATGGAAAACATTACGTAAGAATGGCATAGCACACAGAGAAAAACGCACGTGACAATAGGAACCAAATCCCAAAACCTGTCGTGTAAAATCTAAATAAGAAAAATCGTGACTGATAGCAGGAAAGTTATTTATAAGCAAACCCATTGTTTTCACAGTCGCAGGCTTCCACAAACCATTTACAATGGATCGAACCAGATTAAAAAGAACGCAAAATCTCCGACACAGTCCAAATACTCGAAACTTAGTGCAGACTTCAGTGTGAAACGCTTTCAGAAGTTTCCACAACGGAACTCCGTCTCGAAATCTGTAGGAAAATCCACAATAATTCTGGTCGTTCGTAAAGTATACCAGCAGCAAGACAAAATCAGTATCTTCACTTTGTGATAGCAATGCCAAATGTTACTCTATCAGTGTCACTAAAGCAGAGTTACCAAACACGGTTTTCCAAAAATTCTTCGCAAAGAAGATGAAATACATGAAGCACCTTAAGTGAAAAAGCTTGACTGTATACCAGTTAGGTTCCTTTTCGAGCATTCTGATGCGATAGCTTCATTTTTAGCAACAATATACAAATGTTCGCTCGACGAAAGAACAATACCTGAAGACTGGAAAGTTGCACAGATTACAACAATAAACAAATAACGAATTAAAAGTAATCCGCTGTATTATAAACCCATATAATTGACATTGATTTTTTAGTAGGATTTTGGAATATACACTGTGTTCTAACATTACGAAATACCTCCAAGACACTTAACCAGCTCGGATCAGAAAATGTCGGTCTTTATACACACGAAGTAATGTGTTATCGACAGAGGCTCTCAAGATGATTCCAAATCTCTGGATTCCCAGAACACTGTCGACGCCGTTACTCACAAGTGGCGTCTAATCTAATCGCCTGCCACGGATTATCTTTAAGGTTATGCGACTGGATTCGTGATCACTGTCAGGAAGGTCACAGTTCGCGATGACTGACGGAATGTCATGAAACCAAAGTCATGTTTGGCGTTCCCCAAGCAAGTGTTATAGACCTTCTGCTGTATTCAAATTCTGTAAACAATCAGGGAGAGAATTTTGGCAGTACTCTTAGATTATTTGGAGACGACGCTGTCGTTGATTGACTAATAAAGTCTTCAGAAGGTCAAAACGAATTAAAAAGCGAGAAGAAACCTGTGTGGTGCGAAAAGTGGAATGAATCAATGATAACTGTCATGCCCTCCACATGAGATCTACTCACATTGTAAATCACACAAATTTAAAGTTTGCCATTTCAACCAAATACACTACTGGGCATTAAAATTGCTACTCCAAGAAGAAATGCAGATGATAAATGGGTATTCATTGTACAAATATATTATACTAGAACTGACATGTGATTACGTTTTCACGCAATTTGGGTGCATAGATCCTGCGAAATCAGTACCCAGGACAACCACCTCTGGCCGTAATAAGGGCCTTGATACACCTGGACATTGAGTCAGAGCTTGGATGGCGTGTACAGGTACAGCCAGTTACTCGGCCACCATTGACCTGACGTTTTCAGTTGGTGAGAGATCTGGAGAATGTGCTGGCCAGGGCAGCAGTCGAACATTTTCTGTATCCAGAAAGGCTCGTACAGGACCTGCAACATGCGGTCGTACATTATCCTGCTGAAATGTAGGGTTTCACAGGGATCGAATGAAGGGTAGAGCCACAGGTCGCAACACATCTGAAATATAACTTCCACTGTTCAAAGTGCCGTCAATGCGAACAAGAGGTGACCGAGACGTGTAACCAATGGCACCCCATACCATCAAGCCGGATGATACGCCGGTATGGCGATGACGAATACACGCTTCCAACGTGCGTTCACCGCGATGTCGCCAAACACGGATGCGAGCATCATGCTGCTGTAAACAGATTCATCCGAAAAAATGACATTTTGCCATTCGTGCACCCAGGTTCTTCGTTGAGTACACCATCACAGGCGCTCCTGTCTGTGATACAGCGTCAGGGGTAACCTCAGCCATGGCCTCCGAGCTGATAGTCCATGCTGCTGCAAACGTCGTCGAACTGTTCGTGCAGATGGTTGTTGTCTTGCAAACGTCCCCATCTGTTAGCTCGGGGATCGAGACGTGGCTGCACGATCCGTTACAGCTATGCGGATAAGATGCCTGTCATCGCGACTGCTAGTGATACGAGGCCGTTGGAATCCAGCACGGCGTTCCGTATTACCTTCCTGAACCCACCGATTCCATATTCTGCTAACAGTCACTGGATCTCAACCAACGCGAGAAGCAATGTCGCGATACGATAAACCGCAATCGCGATAGGCTACTATCCGACCTTTATCAAAGTCGGGAACGTGATGGTACGCATTTCTCCTCCTTACACGAGGCATCACAACAACGTTTCACCACGCAACGCCGGTCAACTGCATTTTGTGTATTAGAAATCGGTTGGAAGCCGCCGGCGCCAACCTCGTGTGAATGCTCTGAAAAACTAATCATTTGCATATCACAGAATCTTCTTCCTGACGGTTAAATTTCGCGTCTGTAGCACGTCATCTTTATGGTGTAGCAATTTTAATGGCCAGTAGTGTACCTAAGACTATACCTACATATACATTCCGGAAACCTCTTTGCAGTTTGTGGCGTACAGTGCCTCGTCCACCACTGTCTGATCCCCCTCCGCTATTCCAGTCGCGAATAGTTGACGGGAATACCGATAGCTGACACGTCTCCGTGCGACCTCGAATCTTTTTCATTTTCTCTTCATGCTCTTTTTGCGACATATGCGAAGAAAGAAGCAATATATTTGTTGACTCCTTTAGGAATGTACGCTATTGGAGCCCACACCGCATTTCGCAACGCCTCTTTTGCATCGTCTGCCACTGGAGTTGACTAATGATCTCCGTAACGATTTCGTACTTACTAAATGAACCTGAAACGAAAAGCGCCGCTCTTCTTTGGATACTATTATCTCTGTCAATCTGACATGATACGGATTCCATACTGACGAGCAATATTCAAGTACTGGTCGAACGAGGTTTTGTAAACTACCTCCTTTGTTGATGTACTACACTTCCTGAGGATTCCTTCAATGAATCGCAGTCTAGCATCTGTCTACCCTGCAATTAGCTTTCTGTTGTTTTTGTTCACAGCTCCGTACGCAGATTCCTAGATATTTTATGCAAGTAACTGCTTCCAGTGATGTAATCGCATAATCTTACAATAACGAGCCTTTCTGTCTACGTATGTACAATGCGTAACATATGTTCAGGATCAATTATTACTCCCTCCACAAGCGTCGATCCACTGCAGGTGCTCCTGCATTTCGCTACAATGTACATTGAAGTGCCAAAGAAACTGGTATAGGCATGCGTATTCAAATAGAGAGATATGTAAACAGACAGAATACGGCGCTGCGGTCGACTTATATAAGACAACAGGTGTCTGGAGCAGTTGTTAGATTGGTTACTGCTGCTGCAATGGCAGGTTATCAAGATTTGAGTGAGTTTGAACGTGGTGTTATAGTCGGGCATGAGCGATGGGACACAGCATCTCCGAGGTAGCGATGAGGTGGAGATTTTCCTGTACGACCATTACACGAGTGTACCGTGGCTATAAGGAATCCGGTAAAACATCAAATTTAAATATCTTCAACATTTCGCGGCCCTGTTAGAAACTGTATAATTGTTAATTTTAATTTTAATAATCTACTGCCTCAGTTGCACCGTTTACCTAGAATTTACCTAGGTTTCAGTCGGGATAACCCAGCCTTCTTCAGAATAACAGTAACTACCGTTTGTCCATAGTGGACATCGTCAAGCTAAAACTACAAATCCATAAATTATCGTCAGACAGTAAAAACTTATCTGAAACTGCCTCGGCCAATCTTCGCGACCGCTATGCGGCAGCCACGAGTGCTGTACTGGAACTCAGTACTGTAAGTTTTTACAGTCTGACTATAATTTATGGATTTGTAGTTTTATTTTGACGATGTCCACTATGGACAGGCGGTAGTTACTGTTATTCTGAAGAAGGTTAGGCTATGCCGACTGAAACCTAGGTAAATTCTAGGTAAACGGTGCAACTGAGGCTGTTGATTATTAAAATTAAAATTAAAAACATCAAATCTCCGACATCGCTGCGGCCTGAAAAAGATCCTGCAAGAACGGGACCAACGACGACTGAAGAGAATCGTTCAACGTGACAGGAGTGCAACCCTTGCGCAAACTGCTGCAGATTTCAGTGCTGCGTCATGAACAAGTGTCAGGGTGCGAAGTACTCAACGAAAAATTATCGGTATGGGCTTTCGGAGCCGAAGGCCGACTCGTGTACCCTTGATGACTACGCAACACAAAGCTTTCTGCCTAACCTGGGCCCACGAATACCGACATTCGACTGTTGATGACTGGAAATATGTTGGTTGGTCGGACGAGTGTCGTTTCAAATTGCATCGAGCAGATGGACGTGTACGAGTGTGGAGAGAACCTCAGTGAATCCATGGATCCTGCATGTTATCAAGGGACTGTTCAAGTTGGTGGAGGCTCTGTAATGGCGAGGGGCGTGTGCAGTCGAAGTGATATGGGACCCCTGATACTTCTAGATACGGCTGTGACAGGTGACACGTACGTAAGCATCCTGTCTGATCACCTGCATCCATTCATGTCCATTGTGTATTTCGACGGACTTGGGCTATTCCAGCAGGCCAATGCGACACTCCACATGTCCAGAATTGCTACAGAGTGGCTCCAGGAACACTTCCTGAGTATAAACTCTTCCGCTGCCCACCAAACTCCCCAGCCCTGAACGTTATTGAACATATCTGAGGTGCCTTGCAACGTGCTATTCAGAGGAGATAGCCACCCCGTCGTTCTCTTGCGGATTGATGCACAGGCCAGGGAGGATTCATGTTGTCAATTCCCTCCAGGACTACTTCAGACATTAGTCGAGTCCATGCCATGTCGTGTTAGGGCACTTCTACCTGCTCGCGGGGGCCCTTCACGATATTAGGCAGGTATACCAGTTTCTTTGGCTCTTCAGTCTACTAGTGTTGAGATTTCTCTATATACAATATCAGCCATGGAAAGCCTCACGGAACTTCCGACGTCATCTAATAAGTCACTTACACATATTATGAAAAGTAATGGTCCTATAACACTTCCTGGGGGCATGCCTGAAGTTACTTTTACGTCTGAAGACCTCTCTCTGTTGAGAGAGAGATGCAGTGTTCTGTTTGCTAAAAACCCTTCAGTCCAATCACACAGGTAGTATGATATTCAATACAGTCGTATTTTGTTCATTAAGCGGTAATGAGGAACTGTATCGAATGCCTTACGGCTCAGGGAGCACGACACCTAGCTGGGCGCCCGTATTTTCTGCTTTATCTTTTGCGACGGGCAGAGCAAGCTGGGTTTCACGTGATCATTGTTTTCGGAACCCGCATGGATTCCCACAGAGGAGATTTTCGATCTCCAGAAATGTCGTAATACGCGAGCACAAAATATGTTCCAAAGTTTTACAACAGACTGGTGTCTGAGATATAGGGATATAGTTTTATGCGTCTGTTTGACGACGTTTCTTGAAAACTGGGGTGACCTTTGGTTTTTTTTCCAATCATCAGGAAAACTTCTCTACTCCAGAGACCTACGGTATCCTGCTACTAGAAGTGAGGCAAGTTCCTTCTCATACTCTTTGTGGAATCATATTCGTATCGCAACAGGGCCAATGCGTTTGCCTCTGTTGAGCGATTTCTGTTGCTGTTCTATCCCTTGGTCACTTATTTCGATATCAATCATTTTGTGGTCCGTGCGACCATGTAAAGGATACACTGATGAGCCAAAACCTTATGACCACATGCTTAATAGCTTGCTTATCCGTCTTTGGAACGAAATACGTTACTGATTCTGCGCATCAGGGACCCGACAGTTTTTTGGTATGTTTGTGGAAGTATGTGGCATTAGATGTCTACATCTACATGCACGTACATACTCCGCAAGCCACCTGACGGTGTGTGGCGGAGGGTAACTTGAGTACCTCTATCAGTTCTCCATTCTATTCCAGTCTCGTACTGTTCGTGGAAAGAAAGATTGTCGGTATGCCTCTGTGTGGGCTCTAATCTCTCTGATTTTATCCTCATGGTCTCTTCACGACATTTACGTAGGAGGGAGCAATATACTGCTTGACTCCTCCGTGAAGGTATGTTCTCGAAACTTCAACAAAAGCCAGTACCGAGCTACTGAACGTCTCTCCTGCAGAGTCGTCCACTGGAGTTTATCTATCATCTCCGTAACGCTTTCGCGATTATTAAATGATCCTGTAACGAAACGCGCTGCTCTCCGTTGGATCTTCTCTATCTCTTCCATCAACCCTATCTGGTACGGATCCCACACTGGTGAGCAATATTCAAGCAGTGGGTGAACAAGTCTACTTTAACCTACTTCCTTTGTTTTCGGATTGCATTTTCTTAGGATTTTTCCAATGAATCTCAGTCTGGCATCTGCTTTACCGACGATCAACTTCATATGATAATTCCGTTATAAATCACTCCTAATGCCTACTCCCAGATAATTTATGGAATTAACTGCCTCCAGATGTTGACCTGCTATATTGTAGCTAAATGATAAAGGATCTTTCTTTCTATGTATTCGCAGCACATTACACTTGTCTACATTGAGACTCAATTGCCATTCCCTGCACCATGCGTCAATTCGCTGCAGATCCTCCTGCATTTCAGTACAATTTTCCATTGTTACAACCTCCCAATATACCACAGCATCATCCGTAAAAAGCCTCAGTGAACTTCTGATGTTATCCGCAAGGTCATTTATGTATATTGTGAATAGCAACGATCCTACGACACTCCCCTGCGGCACACCTGAAATCACTCTTACTTCAGAAGACTTCTCTCCATTGAGAATGACATGCTGCGTTCTGTTATCTAAGAACTCTTCAATCCAATCACACAATTGGTCTGATAGTCCATATTCTCTACTCACATGTCACGCCGGCTGCCCAGTAGTTCTAGGCGCTTCAGTCCGGAACCGCGCTGCTGCTACAGTAGCGGGTTCGAATGCTGCCTCGGGCATGGATGTGTGTGTGGTGTCCTTAGGTTAGTCAGGTTTAAGTAGTTCTAAGTCTAGGGGACTGATGATTTAAGATGTTAAGTCCCATAGTGCTTAGAGCTATTTGAATCATCGCATATCACGTGATTCGCGTAAATAGCGGGCAGCTGATTTGCGTATGTGGTGTTGGCACCCTATAGCGACCCAGATGGATTCCACAGGATTGACATCAAGTGAAATTGGTCGCCGAGGTATCAACGTGAGTTCACTATAATTCTCCTCAAACCATTGTAGCACAGTTCTGGCTCCGAGACATGGACTATTACACTGTTGAAAGATGACATCGCCGTCGAGAAAGAAGTCAAGCACGAAGAGATTCAGGTGGTTCCCAGCTGTCAGCGTATCTTCGATTACTACCACAGGTCCCACGCAAGTTCAGGAGAATGTCTCCCAAAGCATAAAGCCACTGAACCCCACGTTCTGTGAAAAGTCGTGGATGTCAAACCATTTTGCGCCTAGTGGTAGTTTCGCTGTCCTTCTACCTCTTTCCGTAGATACTCACGACCTTAGCACGAGAACATTCGACCAGCTTCGCCGCTTCCGAGGTACTCGTTCGCAGGCTTTGCGTACTAATAATCTGTCCTTTGTCAAAGTCACTTATGTTAATGGATTTCCGCATTTGCAAACCATATCTTCGCTGGGGTGATCTTCAGTCCGTGTCTGGTCGGCTTGCATATGTTTGTTACCGCGTCACGTGCCCGCAACGACGCCACCAAGCGGCATTCAGCGTCGCGGTGGGCACTGGTCGTAATGTTTTGGCCGACCGATGTATACTACAGTTCTAACATTCTGCGTGGTGTCTGTTTGTTCTGAGTCGTGTCTCCCTACGACTTTCGCGCAACGACGCTCTGAGCGTGTTTTTTTAGGGAATTGACTTGTTTGAACCTGGGACCTGTTGCTGGTAAGGAGACGCCAGACCACACATGACATGTACAGTTCAGAAGAGTTCAGTGAGACTAGCGATGATATAATCAAATACTTAATGTTTTCAGCGTCAGCTCCACTGCAGTCCCTGTAAAAGAATCTTAATACTAACTAGATTTAGTGGAAGGGGTTCAAGGCTTTCCTTTTTTTAGTTAGCTGGTAAAATAACGTCCAAAAAGGCAGTTAAGTTTACCATTTGAATTTTTATTCTACTCACAAAACATTGTTTATAATTTGCACTATTGATAAAAGAAATATTTTAATACAGGATGATAAAAACCAACTGCGTTCAACAAAAACGTGAACGAATATTCCCTGAATAGGTTTCCAACTTCTATAATCGATCGAAGGATGACCTATGCCATCTTGTTTGTTGTTGTGGTCTTCAGTCCTGAGACTGGTTTGATGCAGCTCTCCATGCTAATCTATCCTGTGCAAGCTCCTTCATCTCCCAGTACCTACTGCAACCTACATCCCTCTGAATCTGCTTAGTGTATTCATCTCTTGGTCTCCCTCTACGATTTTTAGCCTTGATACCTGAGGACATGTCCTACCAACCGATCCCTTCTTCAAGTCAAGTTGTGCCACAAACTTCTCTTCTCCCCAATCCTGTTCAGTACCTCCTCATTAGTTATGTGGTCTACCCACCTAATCTTCAACATTCTTCTGTAGCACCACATTTCGAAAGCTTCTATTCTCTTCTTGACCAAACTATTTATTGTCCATGTTTCACTTCCATACATGGCTAAACTCCATACAAATACTTTCAGAAACGACTTCCTAACACTTCGTGTGTGTAATTTTCATTACGTTCAATAAAGAATTGTTGGATAAAAAAATGCGGTGCATTACTTTCTGGGCAACCCTCGTACAATCCGAACATCGTTTGCCGAGTTCTTCGCATCAAAACCATGTCATCCCAACCTCGTAGAATTGAAAAGTTACCTCAGCCTTGGCAGACTGTTGTAAATAGCGAAAGATAATATATTATTGATGACTAAAGTCTCTATTATGTGTATCTGTTGTGTTTGCTAAACCTATAGGAAATCACTACGGACTTATGAACCAACGTAATACATATGGAAAAAGTGGGAACAGTCGAGACAGTATTGAGGCAAATAATGAATGAGAACAAAAAAACCTCAATTTTTAGTCAGAAAAGGCAGAAAGAAGGTTAGCGTTTAACATCCAGTCGACGACCACCTCACTAACAGAAGAAGCGTGACCACGGATTGGAGAAGGAAGGGCAAGGATATCGGCAGTGTTCTTTCTAAGAACCAACCTGTTACACCTTTTCGAGTGAGCAGCATTTTGAACGTCAAATAAATGGTAACAATGGACAATCCATGATCAATGAATAGTCGCCACCTGTCAAGTTCTTCTGCTTTCTGAACGGTGGCACGGCGGGACTCCGCTAGAATCTAGTGTTGGCAGTTGGATGGAATGTGTGCATTATGGTCTTGAGTAGCGGCGTACTCATGTGGACTGCACCGAGTGATCGTGCATGGCGTTACGCCAGCGCCCGCGTGTGCCAGGTATGAACTGCAGTCAGACGAGTGTAAGAGCCGCTGAAGACACTCGGCGTCCGTGACATGTTTTCCTAACCGACCCACTCCAGGCAGCAAGTTTGCTCTGGTATGTGGAAAGTGTTTCCACCATTTGGCGAGAAGTGCGACATTTCTATAGTATGCAGTTGTAAGTAGAAACCATTCGGATATCCATGCGCCATATGCCTGCCATAACCTCCGTGGTTACGGACGCTAAGTACGTTGGGTCATTAATCCAAACATATTCTCACCAAACCTGCGCTTGTCCTTCGGTTCTGATTCGTCAAACCAATAGACTAACGATACAGAGTTTTCACAATTCCTATTAAAGACTTCTAGGGATTATAGAGGGGACTCACGAGGAAAATACGGCAAGTGTCATAAGCCGAATTTCCGTGAACTTTACTCAATGGAAGAGGAGCCAAAATAAGCGAACACGTGTCGCCGGCCGCAGTGGCCGAGCAGTTCTCAGAGCTTCAGTCTGGAACCGCGTGACCGCTACGGTCGCAGGTTCGAATACTGCCTCCGGTATGGATGTGTGTGATGTCCTTCGGTTAGTTAGGTTTAAGTAGTAATAAGTTCTAGGGGACTGATGACCTCAGATGTTAAGCCCCATAGTGCTCAGAGCCAGTTGAACCATTTTTGAACACATGTCTCGGCTTATTCGACCGTGTCTCACAAAACGACGGTCAAGGTTCTCAAGTTACTTTATGTACCTTTAAGAGAGTAAGCAGTTCAGTTGAGATGGTGGCACAGTGTCTGGCGTCGCGACATCAACATTCAGTGTCCTGTGTTCGAAACCCGATTATTATTTTTATTTTTGCTTTTGGATTTGTCTACCACATATCCGTACAAGATTACTACACGAACGTTCTCCAACGTTTATTAATTTTCAGTGTTGTCCTTATTCGTCTATCGTATGTCTGGTGAATGAATTTTTTTTAAAAAGATGAAAATACACTAAACGAATGACAAAATTATTTGAAATTGCTTTCGATGAAATTCCTATAGTGTACCTTGATTCATAATCAATTGTAAGCCCCAGTTTTCAGTAAAGTGATCCGTTGTGCTCGGTTCGCTGCGAAATTATTTCCAATGTTAGAAATCTTCAGCGATATTAAAGACGTTTCTTTCCTGGGCGAGATTCGTTCGAAGAAATGTCCATATTTCAAACCTGCCTTTGTGCGATGCTTATGGTGTTCGGAATTTCTGTTTCCAATGTTTCTACGATCGGAATCACACAAGAGAATGCAATAAACCTTCCTGTAGAATAAACATAAGAATAAAATATAAGAATTGATATAAGAATGACATATAAGAATGTTATTGTTGTGGTCTTCAGTCCTGAGACTGGTTTGATGCAGCTCTCCACGCTACTCTATCCTGTGCAAGCATCTTCATCTCCCAGTACGTACTACAGCCTACATCCCTCTGAATCTGCTTAGTGTATTCATCTCTTGATCTCCCTCTACGATTTTTACCCTCCACGCTGCCCTCCAATACTAAATTTGTGATCCCTTGATGCCTCAGAACATGTCCTACCAACCGATCCCTTCTTCTAGTCAAGTTGTGCCACAAACTCCTCTTCTCCCCAATCCTATTCAGTACCTCCTCATTAGTTATGTGATCTACCCATCTAATCTTCAGCATTCTTCTGCAGCACCACATTTCGAAATATTCTATTCTCTTCTTGTCCAAACTAGTTATCGTCCATGTTTCACTTCCATACATGGCTACACTCCATACATATACTTTCAGAAACGACTTCCTGACACTTAAATCTACACTATATGTTAACCAATTTCTCTTCTTCAGAAACGCTTTCCTTGCCATTGCCAGTCTACATTTTATATCTTCTCTACTTCGACCATCATCAGTTATTTTGCTCCCCAAATAGCAAAACTCCTTTACTACTTTAAGTGTCTCATTTTCTAATCTAATTCCCTCAGCATCACCTGACTTAATTCGACTACATTCCATTATCCTCGTTTTGCTTTTGTTGATGTTCATCTTATATCCTCCTTTCAAGACACTGTCCATTCCGTTCAACTGCTCTTCCAAGTCCTTTGCTGTCTCTGACAGAATTATAATGTCATCGGCGAACCTCAAAGTTTTTATTTCTTCTCCATGGATTTTAATATCTACTCCGAATTTTTGTTTTGTTTCCCTTACTGCTTGCTCAATATACAGATTGAACAACATCGGGGAGAGACTACAACCCTGTCTCACTCCCTTCCCAACCACTGCTTCTCTTTCATGTCCCTCGACTCTTATAACTGCCATCTGGTTTCTGTACAAATTGTAAATATCATTTCGCTCCCTGTATTTTACCCCTGCCACCATCAGAATTTGAAAGAGAGTATTCCAGTCAACGTTGTGAAAAGCTTTCTCTAGGTGTAAAAATGCTAGAAACGTAGGTTTGCCTTTCCTTAATCTATCGTCAAAGATAAGTCGTAGGATCAGTATTGCCTCACGTGTCCCAACATTTCTACGGAATTCAAACTGATCTTCCTCGACGTCGGCTTCTACCAGTTTTTCCATTCGTCTGTAAATAATTCGTAAAGAATTCTTGTTATTATTTTGCAGCCATGGCTTATTAAACTGATAGTTCGGTGATTTTGACATCTGTCAACAGCTGCTTTCTTTGGGACTGGAATTATTACATTCTTCTTGAGGTCTGAGGGTATTTCGCCTATCTCACACATTTTGCTCACCAGATGGTAGAGTTTTGCCAGGACTGGCTCTCCCGAGGCTGTCAGTAGTTCTGATGGAATGTTGTCTACTCCCGGAGCCTTATAAGAATATGATAATTCAAAAATTTTGTAACCCCTGAAAATATTATACACACATATATATTATATAATAAATGTACGACACTTACTACGAAACCTAGTTGTAAGTTTAGAATTAATGAAACGTCTTGAATCCCCTAACTTGATAAGAAACATTCGTGTAGTAAACTTCTGCGGACATGAGTAGATAAATGAAGATAAAAATAAATAAAAAATCGGGTTTCGAACACGGGGCACATAACTGAGAGGCTTCGACGCTAGCCATTACGTCACCAATTGGGATGAGATTATGGCGTGCTTAAAGGCATCTCACTTAGGTCGAAAACTTTGACGTTTTTACAGAAACGGTCGAGTATCTACGGGTAAACTGACACACGAGTTCGCTTATTTTGACTCCTCCTCCACTGAGCGAAGTTTCTGGGAAATTGGATTATGCCACCTGTTGTGTTCACCCCTCATTATTGGATAAAGTTCTGACAAGCAACCCATGTCTTGAAGTGTACCGTTCGGACATAAAAGAAGTTTGAAGATCGGATCACTTTCAGATCTCCATTTCACGCTGCACACACAGCGGAGCCGGCCGCGGTGGTCTAGCGGTTCTAGGCGCGCAGTCCGGAACCGCGCGACTGCTACGGTCGCAGGTTCGAATTCTGCCTCGGGCATGGATGTGTGTGATGTCCTTAGGTTAGTTAGGTTTAAGTAGTTCTAATTTCTAGGGGACTGATGACCACAGTAGTTAAGTCCCATAGTGCTCAGAGCCATTTGAACACAGCGGAGAGAGTGAGTGCTCTACGGGAGCCCGTGTCGTGGGCAGTGTTTCGAATACTCGTCATCGGATTCCCTTCTACGTGATGAAGGACGTCCTCTTCACAGGTCACACAAATACTCAAGAATCAATGACGTCGATATGCAGTAGAATTTTGCAACACATAACAAGTTCGAAAATTATGAATTGCCTCGAAAAAAAAAAACAAGAGATCTATTGACACATAGTCTGCGGTGATTCAAAAAATATCGTTCGTATGAAACACAACTAGCTCTTTATTCGCACGAAGTAAGGAGTGCTATCGTCGGAACATCTCAAACTGATTCCACATTTTAGAGTTCCAGAAGGCTTTTGACACGGTTCCTCACAGGAGATTTCTAATCAAACCGCGTGCCTGCGGAGTATCGTCCCAGTTGCGCAACTGGATTCGTGGTTTCCTAAGGTCGTATACAAAAATGGTTCATATGGCTCTGAGCACTATGCGACTTAACTTCTGAGATCATCAGTCGCCTAGAACTTAGAACTAATTAAACCTAACTAACCTAAGTACATCACACACATCCATGCCCGAGGCAGGATTCGAACCTGCGACCGTAGCGGTCGCGCGGTTCCAGACTGTAGCGCCTAGAACCGCTCGGCCACTCTGGCCGGCAAGCGTCATTGTCAAGCACATTATTGTTACCATGTTGTTGTACATAGAGCAAAGTTCAGAATACGATCATAAAAGGTGTTTATATAGTGTGAATCCTTTCGTAAAATGACGGAAGATGGCTACTTCTTACTTGTAATTAAGAGTGATCCGAAAATGAAATGAAATACAGATGTTACACACGACGCTTAGTCGAAATTAACTAATCGCATGATTATACAAACTGTTGTGGATTGGCAAGAGAGCCAACCCACTATGAGAGGAACCCGAAAGGCACGCGTTTTAGCTCACGCAGGCTGGCGTGATGTCTGGAACAGGACAAGGAAGTTAGACTTAACTTTAATCCGTAAATGGTGAACATCGCTCTTGACGGTACATGTTTTACAGCATCAATAGTAACTGGTAATGGCGCTTTGCTAGGTCGTAGCAACCCCTCTGCGGGTCCGGGGTAAGAATAGGCACGAGGTATTCCTGCCTGTCGTAAGAGGCGACTAAAAGGAGTTTAGACCGTTTCGGCATTCCATGTGATGGTCCCCCTTGGGGTTTGACCTCCTTTTTTCAAAATTCTACAGAAGTACGAACCTTTTGGGGAAGGACGCCTTACGTGGTGTATCATTGGTCCTCAGTGCACTAAGACCTTCGCACTCAGCATTGTAACGGCGTTGTAACCACACCCACTATTCCTCCAATTGGGCCTAAACGCCTGATGGGTTGCACACGTTCCGCCCATAGTGCGTCCCCATCTGCACCTACGATCATGATGGACTTTCCATGGCACCCGAAATCCAGCACGGTAGCCAGCCCGTTGTGGTGGGGTCGTCATGTACCCTCTAGGTTATAGCCCCCTGACAACACAGGGATCGTACTGCTGATACCTGAGCTGCACCCTCCCCAAGTCAGCCAAGGAGTAGGTGCCCGTCTCCTTGGGGCATCAGGACTCCCGGCAATGGTCATCCTGCCAGGTGGCCCTTGCTGAGGCTGGGTGGCGCCTGTGGGGAGAGCCCCTGGTCGGAGTGGGTGGTATCGGGGCGGACGTTTTGCAGATGAAACGTCAACATGTATCAGGTCGCTCTGCGGCCGAGTCTTTTAAAAAGAAAGGTACTGTTTCTGGTTCTGGTTCTCCTGCCCTTTCCCCCTTGGCCACTCCCTGGGAGGAAGGACTGGCCCGCCGGCTTGGGGCGAAGTACTTCCCCAGCTATTTAGTCTGTTCTCGGACCGATGGGGGGACGTTCGCCACCTCCAAGCCCATGTTCTTTGTCCAGCACATTGAGGACATCTTCGGGGAAATCGAGGCTCTCAGTAAAATGCATTCGGGGTCCGTTCTTACAAAGACCGCCTCCGCCACACAGTCGGCGGCGCTCCAGGCGTGCGACCGACTAGGGGACGTTCCAGTGTCCATTGTCCCGCATCTGGCACTGAATAGGACGCAGGGGGTTATTTTTCATCGAGACCTCCTGCTGCAATCTGATGAGGAGCTCAGGGCCAACCTGGAGCGCCGAGGCGTGCATTTCGTCCGGCGGGTTCAGCGCGGCCCCAAAGACTGTCGCATCGACACCGGAGCCTTTATCCTCGCCTTCGAGGGGGACGTTCTCCCAGAGAAGGTAAAGGTGATGTGCTACCGGTGCGACATGCGACCTTACGTCCCGCCTCCTATGTGCTGCTTTTGGTGTTTGCGCTTTGGGCACATGTCGTCACGGTGTGAGGCTGAGCCTCTTTGTGGCGATTGTGGACGTCCTCTTCGTGAGGAACATACATGCACCCCACCACCTTGGTGCATCAATTTTTCTGGCATCCACTTGCCTAGATCTTTAGACTGCCCCACGTATCAGAAGGAGAAGAAGATTCATGAATTAAAAACTTTGAATTGTTTCTCTTATTCTGAGGCCAGGAAGAAGTATGACCGCCTCCATCCCGTGACGATGACAACTTCGTTTGCCTCAGTCGTGTCCACTCCTTCCACAGTATCCTCACCCCTATCCTGTCCTCCCTCCGCCTCCTCACCCCATCCAGGGTCTATGCCTCCGCCTCCCAAATCCCTCCCTTCCAAATCCTCCTCCCTCTCGGCCCCTGCCCCCTCTGCCCCAGGGGCCACCCCTCCTCCTCCTCCCCCACCGCTGCCTGAGAAGCGATCCTCTTCTCAGGCGTCCGTTGGGGAGTCCATCCCCCTCACGGGGGTAGTTAGTGCCTGCGTCCGGAGACGGACGGTTCCACGACCTATCATCGTGGTCTTTTTGGTTTTTCACTTCTCGTTTCTTCCTTCCTTTTGTTGGTTCCTTTCTTTGCTCTTCTCCACCTCACTGTCTTCCTTACTCTTTCCCTTGACTTCTCCTTGCCTTCTCATTGCCTTCTTCTCCTTGCCTTTTCATTGCCTTCTTCTCATTGCTTTCTCATTGCCTTCTTCTCCTTGCCTTCTCTGGTCTCCGCCTTGGCGTTTGAGACAGTCTGTCCTCTTTCTCCCTCTCTCTCTTCTTTTTCCTCTTCTTCCTTCCTCCCTGTGCGTGCCTGAAGGCCGACCCACGCGTTCGCACGCGTAGCCGGTGACGGGGTAACCCGTAAGTCTCCGCCCTGGGTAGACATGTAAGGCACGCGCGTACCCCCTGGTACAGGCCAGGCCCGGGGAGGGGTGATTGCCTGAGCTGATACCTTCTGATCATGCCGATTGGTCCCTCCGTCTGTTTCTCGGGAGGTGCGACCTGAGGTGTAAACATTCACCTAAGGCGGGAGTGCCCTCTGAGCGGGTCCCCACAAGGAAGGAGCGCGCCATCGGAGACGCTGGCAATCATGGGGGATTCCTCCGCAATGGATTCTACTCCATCTCTTTCGACTTCGACCCAAAAACGGAAACGTGACCAGCCAACAGTGACAAAAGTACTACCGCCTGCCCCACAGTTCCTCGTAGTTTCTCGATCTGAGGACGGAAAGGATTTTTCCTCTGTCAACCCTTTCATTATTCAGAAGGGCGTAGATGCCATAGCCGGATCTGTCAAATCTTGTACCAGGTTGCGTAACGGCACCTTATTACTAGAAACTGAGAGTGCCTTTCAGGCACAAAAACTGCTTCGGGCCACCCTCCTGTACACGTTCCCTGTCCGGGTGGAGGCCCACCGAACTTTGAATTCGTCTCGAGGTGTAGTCTATACTAGCTCCCTCGACGGATTGACTAACGAGGAGCTTCAATCATTCCTCGCTGAGCAGGGCGTGACGGCTGTCCATAGGGTCATGAAAAAGGTCAACAATGACCTTGTACCGACCCGGACAATTTTCTTGACCTTCGATAGTGTTAAGCTGCCATCGCGCATCAAGGCGGGCTACGAGGTTATTTCTGTTCGCCCCTATGTCCCGACACCTACGCGCTGCTACCAGTGTCAGCGTTTCAATCACACTCGACAGTCTTGTTCCAATGCGGCTAAATGTGTCACTTGTGGCAGGGATGCCCATGAGGGTGACTGTCCACCTCCGTCTCCTCGTTGTGTGAACTGTCAGGGTGACCATGCCGCATCCTCCCGCGACTGTCCTGTCTATAAGGAAGAACGCTGTATCCAAGAAATTCGGGTCAAAGAGAAAGTGTCCACCTCGGCTGCTCGCAAGCTATTGGCTAGTAGGAAGCCCACGTTGCTCCCAGCGGGGAAATACAGTACTGTCCTCGCCTCTCCTCGGACTACCCGGGAGGTAGCAACCCAGACATGCGATCTGACCTTCAGCACCACGGTCGTCCGTTCGGCCAGTGCTAAGATCGCGCGGTCGACGTCTCCTCTTCCTCCCATCACCCCACAGACACGAGCACCTTCCTCAGCTTCTGCTAAGACGAAGACATCGATGTCAGATGCACGGGCCTTCAAGAAGGAACCATCCCGTGCAGACTTCCTCCGTACCTCGACCTCCCAGCCTTCGACCGGTACTTCCACTACACGTCCTTCCAAAAAGGCGCATAGGAAGCACAGTTCTCCTTCTCCGCCACGGCGCATTTCTTCTCCTGCGCCACCCAGCGGTTGCCGCCCCAGGCCGTCATCCGTTTCGCCTGGCCGCACCGCTGGTAGCCGTACATCTGGCCGTTCACTGGCGGAGGAAGCTCCCCCTCCCGGCCATCCTCCCGAGATGGCCGATGACCCTATAGACCCGATGGACGATGACTGTCCGCCTACTGATAGCGGCGGCAGTGCTCGCTCGAAGCCAGGCCCTAAGCGGCCTTCGAGGTGACCACTTCTCTCATCTTCCTTTTCTTACGATGGCACTTATTCACTGGAATATTCGCAGCATTCGCTCCAACCGAGAGGACTTGAAGTTGCTGCTCCGCTTGCACCGTCCGCTCGTCGTAGCCCTCCAGGAAACGAAGCTACGCCCATGTGATCACATTGCCTTGGCACACTACACCTCTGTGCGTTTTGACCTACCCCCTGTGGTAGGTATCCCAGCTCATGGAGGGGTTATGTTGCTGGTCCGGGATGATATTTACTACGATCCCATCACGTTGCACACCGGCCTGCAGGCAGTTGCCATCCGCATTACTCTCCCCACTTTTACGTTTTCCTTTTGTACCGTTTACACTCCATCGTCATCTGCCGTTACCAGGGCAGACGTGATGCAACTTATTGCTCAGCTACCTGCACCATTTTTGTTAACTGGAGACTTCAATGCCCACCATCCCCTTTGGGGCTCTCCAGCATCCTGCCCGAGGGGCTCCTTGTTAGCAGACCTTTTCAACCAGCTCGATCTTGTCTGCCTCAATACTGGCGCCCCTACTTTTCTTTCGGACACATCTCACACCTATTCCCATTTAGACCTCTCTATATGTACTCCCCAACTTGCACGCCGGTTTGAGTGGTATGCACTTTCTGATACATATTCGAGCGACCACTTCCCGTGTGTTATCCATCTCCTGCAGCATACCCCCTCTCCGTGCTTCTCTAATTGGACCATCTCCAAGGCCGACTGGGGGCTCTTCTCTTCCAGGGCGACCTTTCAGGATCAAACCTTTACAAGCTGCGATCGTCAGGTCGCACACCTCACGGAAGTCATTCTCGCTGCTGCTGAATATTCCATCCCTCACCCTCCTTCTTCTCCACGTCGCGTACCGGTCCCCTGGTGGACCGCAGCATGTAGAGACGCTTTACGTGCTCGTCGACGTGCTTTACGCACATTTAAACGCCACCCTACAGTGGCGAATTGTATCAATTATAAACGATTACGTGCTCAGTGTCGTCGTATTATCACAGAAAGCAAGAAAGCCAGCTGGGCTGCTTTCACAAGCACCTTCAACAGTTTTACTCCTTCTTCTGTTGTCTGGGGTAGCCTGCGCCGGCTATCTGGCACTAAGGTCCACTCACCAGTTTCTGGCTTGAAGGTCGCGAATGACGTCCTTGTGGCCCCTGAGGCTGTCTCCAATGCCTTCGGCCGCTTTTTCGCAGAGGTTTCGAGCTCCGCTCATTACCACCCTGCCTTCCTCCCCCGCAAACAGGCAGAGGAGGCTAGGCCACCTAACTTCCGCTCCTCGAATTGTGAAAGCTATAATGCCCCATTCACCATGCGGGAACTCGAAAACGCACTTGGCCGATCACGGTCCTCTGCTCCAGGGCCAGATTCTATTCATATTCAGATGCTGAAGAACCTTTCTCCTGCGGGTAAAGGTTTTCTTCTTCGTACATACAATCGCATCTGGATTGAGGGACATGTTCCCGCATGCTGGCGCGAGTCTATTGTTGTCCCGATTCCTAAGCCGGGGAAGGACAAGCACTTGCCTTCCAGTTATCGACCTATCTCGCTTACCAGCTGTGTCTGTAAAGTGATGGAGCGAATGGTTAACTCTCGATTGGTTTGGCTGCTCGAGTCTCGACGCCTACTTACCAATGTACAATGTGGATTTCGTAGGCGCCGCTCTGCTGTTGACCATCTGGTTACCTTGTCGACCTTCATTATGAATAACTTCTTGCGGAAGCGCCCGACCGCGGCTGTGTTCTTTGATTTGGAGAAGGCTTACGACACCTGTTGGAAGGCGGGCATTCTCCGCACCATGCATACATGGGGCCTTCGCGGTCGCCTCCCTCTTTTTATTCGTTCCTTTTTAATGGATCGACAGTTTAGGGTACGTGTGGGTTCTGTCCTGTCCGACACCTTTCGCCAGGAGAATGGGGTGCCACAGGGCTCAGTTTTGAGCGTCGCTCTCTTCGCCATCGCGATCAGTCCAATAATGGATTGCCTCCCAGCTGATGTATCAGGCTCCCTTTTCGTGGACGATTTTACCATCTATTGCAGCGCGCAGTGTACACGTGTCCTGGAGCGCTGTCTTCAGCGTTCTCTTGACCGTCTTTACTCCTGGAGTGTCGCCAATGGCTTCCGTTTTTCTGCCGAGAAGACGGTCTGTATTAACTTCTGGCGCTACAAAGAGTTTCTCCCACCGTCCTTACGACTCGGTCCCGTTGCTCTCCCAATCGTGGAGACAACCAAATTTTTAGGCCTTACATTTGACAGGAAACTTAGCTGGTCTCCACATGTGTCATATTTGGCCGCCCGTTGTACCCGTTCTTTAAATGTCCTCCGTGTTCTCAGTGGTCTGTCGCGGGGAGCGGATCGAACCGTCCTACTTCGTCTATATCGGTCGATCGTCCGCTCCAAGCTGGATTATGGGAGCTTCGTATACTCCTCTGCACGGCCATCCATCTTACGCCGCCTCAACTCCATACAACATCGGGGTTTACGACTTGCGATCGGAGCATTTTATACCAGTCCCGTAGAGAGTCTTCATGCTGACACTGGCGAATTGCCACTCACCTACCGGCGCGATATCCTGCTTTGTCGGTATGCCTGTCGGCTACTGGCAATGCCCGACCACCCGTCTTATCGTTCCTTTTTTGATGACTCTCTCGACAGTCAATACGGGTTGTATGTCTCTGCCCTGCTACCCCCTGGAGTTCGCTTTCGTCGCCTCCTTCAACACCTTAATTTTTCACTCCTTGCAACCTTTCGAGTGGGCGAGAGCCGCACGCCACCTTGGCACCAGGCTCAGGTCCGCGTTCACCTTGACCTCAGCTCGCTCCCAAAAGAAGTCACCCCCGGTTCGGTCTACCACTCCTGTTTTTTGGAACTTCGTTCAAAGTTCATCGACATGACTTTCATTTATACAGATGGCTCTAAGACCAATGACGGGGTCAGGTGTTCCTTTATTGTCAAGGCACAAAGTTTCAAATACCGGCTCCATGGCCATTGTTCGGTCTTCACAGCTGAGCTCTTTGCCCTCTACCAGGCTGTTCTTTACATCTGCCGCCACCGACATTCTGCTTATGTCATCTGCTCAGATTCCCTGAGCGCCATCCAGAGCCTCAGTAATCCGTACCCGGTTCACCCTTTCGTACACCGGATCCAATGCTCTCTTCAGCAGCTGGTGGACGTCGGTTCTCCAGTTAGCTTTATGTGGGTTCCTGGCCATGTCGGTATCCCTGGGAACGAAGCTGCAGATGCCGCGGCCAAGGCTGCGGTCCTCCAGCCTCGGACAGCTTCTTGTTGCGTCCCTTCGTCCGATTTTAGCAGGGTGATTTGTCGGCGCATCTTATCTCTGTGGCATGCCGATTGGGCTGCACTTACCGACAACAAGCTTCGGGCCTTAAAACCTCTTCCCGTGGCTTGGACGTCCTCCTCACGCCCTTCTCGGCGGGAGGAGGTCGTTTTAGCCCGGCTAAGAATTGGACACTGCCGGTTCAGCCATCGCCATCTGCTGACGGCTGCGCCGGCGCCGTTCTGCCCATGTGGGCACTTGCTGACGGTTAGACACATTTTAATGTCCTGTCCAGATCTTAACACACTGCGCCTCGATCTTAACCTGCCAAATACTTTCGATGCCATTTTAGCGGATGACCCACGAGCAGCTGCTCGTGTTCTTCGTTTTATCAATTTGACAAACCACGCTAAGGACATTTGATGATGCTGTTTTTTAATCCTGTGCCTGTCAGTCTGTCTTTTATCGTGTTTTCCCTTTTAGTTGTTGTCAACTTGTGCCTCGCGGTGCATTCTTAGAGTAGTCAGGGCGCTAATGACCATTGAAGTTGTGCGCCCTAAAACCACAAAAAAAAAACACTCCATTGTCATCTGCAGTTAGCCAGGCTGACATGATGCACCTGATTGTTCAGCTTCCCCCGCCGTTTTTATTGTTTGGCGACTTCAATGCCCATCATCCCCTTTGGGGCTCTCCTGCATCCTGTCAGAGAGGCTCCCTCTTGGCAGATGTCTTCAGCCATCTCAATCTTGTCTGCCTCAATACTGGGGCCCCGACTTTCCTCTCGGACTCCACTCATACCTACTCCCACTTGGACCTCTCGATCTGTTCCACCACTCTTGCCCGTCGGTTCGAGTGGTATGTCCTTTCTGACACCTATTCGAGCAACCACTTCCCCTGTGTCGTTCGTCTCCTACACCACACCCCATCCCCACATCCTTCGAGCTGGAACATACCGAAAGCTGACTGGGGACTTTACTCCTCCCTGGCGACCTTTCCGGATCACGATTTTCTCAGTTGTGACAGTCAGGTCGAATACCTCACGGCTATTATCATCAATCCTGCCGAACCTTCCATTCCTCGTACTACCTCTTCTTCACGTCGCGTTTCCTTCCCCTGGTGGAATGAGGCTTGTAGAGACGCTATCCGTGCTCGACGACGTGCTTTAAGCACCTTTCGCCGCCATCCTACGTTGGCGAATTGTATTGGATACAAACGACTCCGAGCGCAATGTCGTAGAGTCATCAAAGACAGCAAAAAAGCTTGTTGGGCCTCTTTCACCAGCTCCTTTAACAGTTTTACTCCCTCTTCTGTCGTCTGGGGTGGCCTGCGCCGGCTGTCGGGCATTAAGGCCCACTCCTCGGTACCTGGCCTGACTTCAGGTAATGAGGTCCTTGTTGATCATGTGGATGTCTCCAACGCCTTCGGCCGCTTTTTCTCGGAGGTTTCAAGCTCCGCCCATTACCACCCTGCCTTCCTTCCCAGGAAAGAGGCAGAATAGGCTCGGCGACATTCTTTCCACTCGCTGAATCTGGAACATTATAATGCCCCCTTTACTATGCAGGAACTCGAACGTGCACTTGCACTGTCCCGGTCCTCTGCTCCGGGGCCAGATGCCATTCACGTTCAGATGCTGGCACACCTTTCTCCGGCAGGCAAAAGCTTCCTTCTTTGTACCTACAATCGCATCTGGACCGAAGGTCAAGTCCCCATGCGTTGGCGTGATGCCGTCGTTGTTCCTATACCCAAACCCGGGAAGGATAGACACCTTCCTTCTAGTTACCGCCCCATTTCTCTTACAAGCTGTGTCTGTAAGGTGATGGAGCACATGGTTAACGCTCGGTTAGTTTGGATTCTTGCATCTCGACGGCTACTTACCAATTTTCAATGTGGGTTCCGTCGCCGCCGCTCTGCTGTTGACCACCTTGTGACCTTGTCAACATTCATCATGAACAAATTTTTGCGAAAGCGCCAAACGGTAGCCATGTTCTTCGATTTGGAGAAGGCTTATGATACCTGTTGGAGAGGAGGTATCCTCCGCACTATGCACAGGTGGGGTCTACACGATCGCCTGCAACTTTTTATTGATTCCTTTTTAACAGACCGAAAGTTTAGGGTACGTGTGGGTTTCGCCTTGTCCGACGTCTTCCTCCAGGAGAACGGAGTGCCTCTGGGCTCCGTCTTGAGCGTAGCTCTTTTTGCCATCGCGATCAATCCTATTATGGATTGCATTCCACCTAATGTCTCAGGCTCTCTTTTTGTCGATGACTTCGCGATCTACTGCAGTGCCCAGGGACATGCCTCCTGGAGCGCTGCCTTCAGCGTTGTCTAGACAGCCTATACTCATGGAGTGTGGCAAATGGCTTCCGGTTCTCTGAAGAGAAGACGATTTGCATCAACTTTTGGCGATATAAAGCGTTCCTTCCCCCATCCTTACATTTCGGTCCCGTTTTTCTCCCATTCGTGGAAACAACTAAGTTTCTAGGGCTCACACTGGACAGGAAACTTTGTTGGTCTACACACATCTCTTATTTGGCTGCCCGTTGTACACGTTCCCTTAATGTCCTCAGAGTTCTTAGTGATTCATCTTGGGGAGCGGATCGCACTGTCCTGCTTCGCTTGTATCGGTCCATAGTCTGATCGAAGCTGGATTATGGGAGGCTCGTCTATTCGTCTGCTCGGCCATCCCTCTTACGCCGTCTCAACTCCATCCACCATAGGGCGTTACGTCTTGCGACCGGAGCCTTCTACACTAGTCCCGTCGAGAGTCTTTATGCTGAAGCTGCCGAATTACCATTGACCTACCGGCGCGACGTACTGCTTTGTTGGAATGCCTGCCGGTTGTTGTCAATGCCCGACCACCCCCCTTACCAGTCCTCCTTCGCCGATTCTCTCGACCGTCAGTATGGGTTGTATGTGTCTGCCCTGCTGCCCCCTGGAGTTCGCTTTCGTCGCCTGCTTCGACAATTGGAGTTTGCCCTCCCTACCACCTTCAGAGAGGGTGAGAGCCCGACAGCACCTTGGCTCCAGGCTCCGGTTCATATTTATCTCGACCTCAGCTCGCTCCCGAAGGAGGGTACTCCGGCTGCAGTGTGTTGCTCACGGTTTGTCGAACTTCGTGCGCGACTTGCCAGTCACACCTTTATTTACACCGATGGCTCCAAAACTGACGATGGTGTCGGCTGTGCCTTTGTCGTCGGGGCCGTCACCTTTAAATACCGGCTCCTCGACCAATGTTCCAGCTTTACGGCCGAGCTTTTTGCTCTCCATCAGGCCATTGAGTATGCCCGCCGCCACCGCCATTCATCGTATGTACTCTGCTCTGATTCACTCAGTGCTCTTCAGAGCCTTGGAGCTCCATATCCGGTCCATCCCTTGGTGCAACGGATCCAGCAGTCACTCCATTCTTTTGCTGATGGTGGCTCTCCTGTCAGCTTTCTGTGGGTTCCCGGCCATGTAGGAGTGCCTGGGAATGAGGCTGCTGATGCTGCAGCCAAAGCTGCAGTCCTCCTGCCTCGGCCAGCCTCCCGTTGTGTTCCGTCATCTGATGTTAGTTTGTAAGAGGCTTGTGTCGTTGTGGTGGGATGCTTGGTCCTCACTTCAAGGAAACAAGCTCCGGGCAGTAAAACCGTTCCCAACTGCTTGGGCTACCTCCTCCCGACCATCTCGGCGAGAAGAGGTCCTTCTGACCAGGTTGCGGATTGGGCATTGCCGGTTTAGCCACCGCTACCTGCTCTCCGGTGACCCAGCCCCGCAGTGCCCTTGTGGTCATGTATTAACAGTGCGCCATGTTTTATTGTCGTGTCCCCGTTTTAGTCAATCTCTTGTTGTCCTGTCTCTGCCATCTACTTTACAGGATATTTTAGCTGATGACGCTCGAGCAGCTGCTCGTGTTCTTCGTTTTATTACTTTGACTGGCTTATCCAAAGACATCTAACTCTTTCACTTATTTTATCTGCATCTTTGTAAGAATTTTCTGGTGTCCCCCTCCCCCTTGAGTTTTACTAGATTCTATGTGCTCTAACAATTGTAACTGGGCGCTAATGACCTCAGTAGTTGAGCGCCCTTAAACCCCACAAAAAAAAAGGTCGTAGCAAATGACGTAGCTGAAGGCTATGCTAACTATCGTCTCGGCAAATGAGAGCGTATTTTGTCAGTGAACCATCGCTAGCAAAGTCGGCTGTACAACTGGGGCGTGTGATAGGAAGTCTCTCTAGACCTGCCGTGTGGCGGCGCTCGGTCTGCAATCACTGATAGTGGCGACACGCGGGTCCGACGTATACTAACGGACCGCGGCCGATTTAAAGGCTACCACCTAGCAAGTGTGGTGTCTGGCGGTGACACCACACAAACATCGCATTACAGCCTACTACGGACCATGTTCACGTTTATTAGATAGGAAGAAATGATCATCACAGAAGGGTAAGAGAAAACGGAGTCCGTAAGCAAAGATTTAATTTTCCCACGCGCTGTTAGAAAGTCGAACAATAGAGCAACAGCCTGAAGTTCGCTCTATGAGCCCTCCGCGAGGCACTTAAGTGTAAATTACCGAGTAGTCATGTAAATATAGAAGTAGGCGTAGTGTGTGCAGCGAGCCCTGTCAACCCTGCTGGCTGCGCGAGTGCGAGTTTCCCGGAGCCGGTGTTCGCTATTGTGGTCAGACGAAAGTGGTTTGCGATGTCACTATGACAACAGGGACTGACAACGATTTGCGCTTCTCAGTTTGTGTGTGAACCGTGAAGCGGTAGATATGAAAGCAGTTCGATAGTCAAATTTATTTTATGTTCAAAATATACGTTTCCGGACATGGGTTCCTTATCAGAACATTTTCAACTAATTGTAAGCCCACTCTGCCACCCCTAGATGCATCTAATTCGATTTGTGTTTACAGTTTTTCGTGCCCGTTGCCACTGACGATAAAATCATCTGAGTCGTTAGATCACGTCATATTTATCCGCAAAGTTTTTGAGTGTTCGACTTTTCAGTCTCTATGCTCAGGTTTTCATCAGGATTCCATTGGATGATGGCAGAACACTGTCGGAAGAAAGTCTCGTTCACATGTAAAACACTATTTCCCGTCTTTCTCTGAGAAGTGGAGTAATATTACACAAACAAAGTCCACGGAACAATCGAAATTTAGAAGAATGAGTATGAATAAAGGTGACAGGTACAGAACTCCGCCTTCGTGAATGTCCGCTATCAGGGTAAACATCCAGCCAGGGCGAGCAAGAACATATAGATCTGTCAGGAAACAACCGGTAAGTCACAAGAACAACAATATTTTGGATTCCCCTGTGATTCAGTACTATCCAACCACGACATTATTCCACTTGGCCTCCCTTGGCCATATCCATTTTTTCGACTGTCGCATATACTCTGTGAGTCCGAGTTGCTTTATGGGGTGTTGTCTGGTCGTTAGAACAGCAGAACGTATTCTGATGGGCTTGAGGTACACAGCTAAACACTCACGAACCCACCGAAGCGCTTTTATTTCCAGGTGCAATAATATTGTGGTCGACCAATATTTGATTTTCGTATTTATCCAGTGACGACAGAGCATGAACAGCAGCCTGAACAGTTTGATCCAGCTACTTCACTTCACCAAATAAATGCAGGAAAACAGCCGTTTATAAGTGAGCGCGACACCGTCTTTAGACAGTGTACAGCCATCCAGGAACACCAGTGGAATCTTCAAGAAGATTCGAGCATGGAAATCGAAACATCGAACACTGAAGTTAGTCTGAAGAGGAATATGACGGGGCCTAACGGCCCAGAACATCTTATCAATAGACAACTAGTTATTTTCATCTAAAAGAGTCATAGCACGACTCACAACGTTAACCGAATCGGCCTATATTGGCCATAATCAGAACTAAAAAAGAAATAGAGAGAAAGAAAAAGGTGTACTACTATTTGCACAAACCAGGCGTGGTGACTTTGGGAAACACCGTGACTGTCTTGAGAATTCGTTTTATTACATTTTGCGAAGTCTGCTTATATTATTATGGACTTCAGACCGAAGGCCAGTTTGACGCAGCTCTTCATGCTTGTCGATCTTCTCAAGCTCTTGCATTTCTACGTAACTGCTGCAACCAATATCCATTGGAACCCACTTACTGTATTAGAGCCTTGCGCTCCCTCTACAGTCTACAATATTTACCATTCACACTTGCCTCCATTACCAAGTTGATTATCAAATCACGCCTCGGGATGTGTCCGTTCATCCGATCCCTTCTTTTAGTCAGGTTGCACCATAAATTTCTCTTTTTCCAGTCCCTTTTTCCCCAATAGGATGCCGTCATCAGCAAGAAGTGAGACTTCGTTAAGTTATATAGAAGAGCTGCAATCCTAAAACGATACGACTAATAACGGTTGTAGTTTCACTCGCTGTCAATAATTAACAGTTCAAACATAGCAATGCCATGTTCACTAATATAACAAGATCACATCCGTCAATCATTGAGAATGTTGCCGCTGCAAATACTGAAAGGCATACTGTCCTTCTTCAAGAACCCCAGGTTTGTCCGGACTCTCCACAGATATCCCTTCGTTGTGGTTGCACCTACAGTATGATTATCTGTATCGTCGAGGCATACAAGCTACCTCGCACAGGCAAGGCCATGGTTCATAGGGGTGTCTGCGTATAGAGGAAAAAATAAATAATTGTAAAATGTAAACTTTCAGGGCCGGAAATGTCACAATTAATAAAATGTTTCGGGGTATTGCGCTGCAGTCAAATGGATTTCGCATTTAAACTCAACGTTTTGTCGCCGTCTACGGACGATATTTTTAAGAGGGATCGTGGCTTCTTCTAGTGTCCGATTTACAACATGGTTCGCTACTGACTGCAGCAAAATTCCGTTTCCGTGCAGTGGCGTGACGTCACATGTTTTGAATACCCTAGCGCAATTGGCCTTTGTCGACTGCTGTCGTCCGCTGTTGCTATCACCCTTGGTGAAAGACTGGTACACATCTTCTTCAGTACCAGAATCCAGATGTCATTCAATTTCACGCCCTCCTCCCACCTGTTGAAATTCCTGGGATGTTTTACAGTCTCTGTCGCCTCTCTGTGTAACCTTTCATGGTATCCGCTTAAGGGGAGGTTTACTACCTTTTGGTTCAAAAAATCATTATTTTTTTAAATTGCACTTTTGGATCCAAAAGTTTTTAGAATCCACTCCTGAAACGGTTTTTTTGAATACAGGACGGAAATGTTTGTTATTCGCGGTTGAACAAAAAAATGCACCTGCCTGAAATCGGCCTTTTTCACGCACCATTTTTTTCGGAAATTTCGACTTTGTAGTCGCGAAAAACTATTCTATGTGCTTGCCCATGACTAAAACTGATAAAGTGATCAAGGAGCTTACGACGCACTACGGCTTGGCAATCTGACGGCATTCCAGTACGGTGGAACAGATGAAGAAGGCACTTTGGGAAAAGTTTTTCCACAAGTGTTCGACGGATGAACACCCACAACACCAAAATTGTCCGGCTGGGGAAACTAGTTGGTGCAAGCGGCGCATTGCAGACGCTACCGGTCATCTGGATGATTATCTACACGACCAGCCGCTCTCAAAGAATGACAAAAAGTGATTCACCCGATCTACGAGGCCCTTTCGGAGGACGCGTTATTGTACTGGTGCTTGGGAGGAAACACACAAAATTCAAACGGATGTTTGAACGCGTGTGTTTGGAAGTTAGCCCCCAAGCATTTGCATTATGGTGCGAAGACTGTGGAGATTGCGACTTTCCTGGCAGTGAGCAGCTTCAACGAAGGGTATTCAGCAATTCTGAAGACCATGACAACGATGGACGTCACCCTGGGACTCTATTCGACGCAGTTCGCCAAGCATTCGGACGACCATCGGATTCAAGCAGCCGAAAACCGCTTCTCACCGGCCGTACGAGAGACTCTGGAGCAGCGCAGGATGGCCCAGATCGAACAGAACGCCCTCTATGAGGAAGGACTAGTTTATGGACCCGGAACAGCAGATTGAACGTAAGTTGCATAATATTGCATTTATATGTAGTTAAAACTTCAAATGCGTTTTCTCGAAATGACTTTTTTTATTTCGCGGTATGGTAACTTCAAATCTACTGAACCGATTGGCATGGCTCTTTGTTTCCGACGAAGCTAACTAAATTGTCTAGGAGTTTTACCACTTTTATTCCGATCCATCGACTATAAATATTTTTACTTGGCCGAAGAAGTCGAAAAATCGATGAAAAACCCTATTTTTTCAAATAGCCGCCATTTTGTTTCCTACGGTCCAAATAACTTAAGCGAGGTACAACTCCTGAGGAATCTTATATACTTCTCTAACGCCAACTCAATTTTGATTTCAGAATAGTCGGCTGACCCGTGACATACCGCGCGTGGAAGTCTACATCGAAATTTTGTTTCGTTCCGACGGCACTTCCGCCTTGTTCTTCGACATTTCCGATCGAAAAAATTCCAGATTGTAGAGGAAATAACAATAAACATTGACAAAATTTGACATTGATATCTGTAACATATCCAGAGAAAAAAATTCTTAAAGAACATGCTTTTTTCGGGCCAAAGACAGTAAACCTCTCCTTAAGGCTGCCAGTGCTTAAATCTTATCAAAATGAATATGGTGATCTCCTGCCTGCAAAACATGTTCCACAACAGCTGACCTGAAATCTTCCCTCTTCTGAAATTGCCCTTGTGCTCCTCTAGTTGTTTTTTGACCAATCTTTTTGTAGTACCCACGTATACTTCTCCACAGTTACATGGAATCCTATAAATTCCTGCTTTTTTCCAACGGTTGGTGAGCATCCTTGGCCAATTTTAGGTGATCTAGTATCTTCAGGGTGCGTTTGTAGATTCTCCGATCTTTCGTTTTTTTCAAGATTTTTGCTATGCTGAACTCGTGATCTGAGGATTCGTACAAACTTGCTTATGTATACAGATAGTTCATCTAAAGGTTTTGCTGGGTGAGTCTGCTATGACATAAATGGCCATATTTTGTAACTACATTCATTTAGAAGCTTAAATTTTTTACACCGCCAAGTGACCGTAGATCTTAGTATTCGAACATTTAAGATAAGACTACGAAGTCCCATTCTCCTTCAAAGGTTGAAGTCTGTGCCTTCGATTTCGCCTCAAGATCGGCACGATAAAAACTTAATGTGTCGCGGGAATCCCAGCTGCTAAGAAATACTCAGATACGTCGATATTCCACCGTTATCGTTGACTCTCAGCTCGAGAACCAATGTGAATCTATAGTCAAGAATGTTGTAGCAAGAAATAATACGCGCTCCCTAAGGCCTTCCCGGCATAATACTTGGTTGAAAGTACCTCGGCCGTTGCGTCGGACGTATTTCTTCGAGGCGTCTGGTCCTCATTCTCAGGTTCTGTCCCATCTGAAGGTAACGAGCAGCTGCCCACAGAAATATTTTACAGTTTCCACGACACACACAACAACCGAATAACTTTCAAACAAAAAAAATAATACCTATAGAAAAATTGTGTGTAGCAAATGCGGTGCGAACTTGTTTGTTCTCAGAACATCAGTGGACTGGCCGGCCGCTGTGACCGAGCGGTTCTAGGTACTTCAGTCCGGAACCGCGCTGCTGATACGGTCGCAGGTTCGAATCCTGCCTCGGGCATGGATGTGTGTGATGCCCTTAGGTTAGTTAGGTTTAAGTAGTTCTAAGTCGATGGGACTGATGACCTCAAATGTTAAGTCCCATAGTGCTTAGAACCATTTAAACCATCAGTGGACTGTATTTTGCTGGAGCCTGAGCAATCTGGAGCAGATCTAATCACGCGCCGAAGTAGATGCCGTTCTTAATGAAACATGGAGCTTAACGAGAATGTCATGTCAGTTACTGAGCAGAGGACATACGGTGGTAGCGCAATGACCTAAATCAACGTGGACACTTAAGTCACAATTGGCAACCATTTCAAGTACATGAGTTTATTGCCGTTAAAATTCTATCGAAGACTGGGGGAATATTCTATCGACTACAGGTGTGGTACTAGTGAAGACCAAAATAGAGCTTGAAGGATGACGACGACAGATTTTATGGTTGCGGTCACGTCCAAGTGATGCACCACACTTTGTTGTAGCCTATTTCTCCGCTGCAGTCCATCCTTGATCATCAAATAATTTTGTAAGTGATGTAGCCACGAAATAAGCCAAAGAACTGCGAAAGTTGTTGATTTTCAGAAATGAGAAAGAAAAGGAAGGCACTAATAAAATTCTCTCGGAATTCCAGTCGCGTCAGGCGGATTAAATCCCTCGAGATTTCGACCGAGCACTCCTCGGCCACTCTCGAGTACTGACAGTCATGTTGTTGCTGCTACCGCCTGTGACCCAACTGTCCCCAGCCCACCGCCGTATAAGATAATGTTTTGGTTGCAAGACCGCCGCGGCACCTTCTACCTTCCGATGGCCGCGTCCCAAAAGTGCTGATCTGCAGATCGCTCGCTTCATTGAGGGTGTTTGCAGAAATTTTGATCTCGATCATTTCTTGGTGGACTTGACAAAGGGTAGGTTGTTACGGTCCGGTGTCTGGGAACGAGAATCTTGGAAAAGGTGAAGATGGTCAGTTGTTCGCGTGTTACTGTCGTGAGCATTTGTGGTAAGTGATTTCAGGACGGTGAATCCACGAAAAGGCGACAAGATGTTGGACGTCCAAGTTTCAGCACAGAACATGCAGGTCGGAGGCTGGCCCGTTCTGTGGCGAAGGTCTTCCAGAGGATGTAAATTGTTACACATTTGGGTACAAACATTCCTGTTGAACTCACAGACTTCATTCATGACTATATCTATTTATCAATCTTGCCCTTTAACACAAGATTAAGAATTCACCACAAGTATAAAACTTGTTGGAAAAGTCCTAGCTGTAGATGTCTTGAATTCGTCAAATTTGCTGGCTGCTTGAATTCATGTAAATAGATTTGCAGCTGTTATAGTAAATCCATCTGTCTGATCTTCACTGCGTCATGATGGTTACTGACGGATTTATGTATTGAAGGTTTTAAAGAGATTCAGTATAACCCCCGAGGAAATGAGTTATTGTTTCCGTTTTTGTTTTACGTAAGAGAACGTGTGTTTAGCTATCCTGTTGGCCTTGACATTTAAGCTCACAGAGTGGAGGCAAACAAATAAAGGAATAACAATGCTACGAATCGAAGATACGTTCTCGAGTCCAGCCGGGTGTAAATTTATTAAGTACTCGTATTTGTGTATGACAGAACTGGTAGACAAACGCTGACATGTTAGTTAACAGTCGAATTGGTAAAATCTAGTTTAAATTTGATAATCGCAGGAGAGTTGCGCTCGAAGTAACAACACACACACGTTTGTACCATAAAAAGAATCTAGCTAAATACGTACTTAGTAAAGTAACAGCAGAGGGAAAAGGAAGGTCTTCTTATTCGGAGAATAGTGCCTAGCAAAGATTTTTACTTTAGTTTCGAAAGAGAACATATAGTCAGAGAAATATACACTCCTGGAAATGGAAAAAAGAACACATTGACACCGGTGTGTCAGACCCACCATACTTGCTCCGGACACTGCGAGAGGGCTGAACAAGCAATGATCACACGCACGGCACAGCGGACACACCAGGAACCGCGGTGTTGGCCGTCGAATGGCGCTAGCTGCGCAGCATTTGTGCACCGCCGCCGTCAGTGTCAGCCAGTTTGCCGTGGCATACGGAGCTCCATCGCAGTCTTTAACACTGGTAGCATGTCGCGACAGCGTGGACGTGAACCGTATGTGCAGTTGACGGACTTTGAGCGAGGGCGTATAGTGGGCATGCGGGAGGCCGGGTGGACGTACCGCCGAATTGCTCAACACGTGGGGCGTGAGGTCTCCACAGTACATCGATGTTGTCGCCAGTGGTCGGCGGAAGGTGCACGTGCCCGTCGACCTGGGACCGGACCGCAGCAACGCACGGATGCACGCCAAGACCGTAGGATCCTACGCAGTGCCGTAGGGGACCGCACCGCCACTTCCCAGCAAATTAGGGACACTGTTGCTCCTGGGGTATCGGCGAGGACCATTCGCAACCGTCTCCATGAAGCTGGGCTACGGTCCCGCACACCGTTAGGCCGTCTTCCGCTCACGCCCCAACATCGTGCAGCCCGCCTCCAGTGGTGTCGCGACAGGCGTGAATGGAGGGACGAATGGAGACGTGTCGTCTTCAGCGATGAGAGTCGCTTCTGCCTTGGTGCCAGTGATGGTCGTATGCGTGTTTGGCGCCGTGCAAGTGAGCGCCACAATCAGGACTGCATACGACCGAGGCACACAGGGCCAACACCCGGCATCATGGTGTGGGGAGCGATCTCCTAAACTGGCCGTACACCACTGGTGATCGTCGAGGGGACACTGAATAGTGCACGGTACATCCAAACCGTCATCGAACCCATCGTTCTACCATTCCTAGACCGGCAAGGGAACTTGCTGTTCCAACAGGACAATGCACGTCCGCATGTATCCCGTGCCACCCAACGTGCTCTAGAAGGTGTAAGTCAACTACCCTGGCCAGCAAGATCTCCGGATCTGTCCCCCATTGAGCATGTTTGGCACTGGATGAAGCGTCGTCTCACGCGGTCTGCACGTCCAGCACGAACGCTGGTCCAACTGAGGCGCCAGGTGGAAATGGCATGGCAAGCCGTTCCACAGGACTACATCCAGCATCTCTACGATCGTCTCCATGGGAGAATAGCAGCCAGCATTGCTGCGAAAGGTGGATATACACTGTACTAGTGCCGACATTGTGCATGCTCTGTTGCCTGTGTCTATGTGCCTGTGGTTCTGTCAGTGCGATCATGTGATGTATCTGACCCCAGGAATGTGTCAATAAAGTTTCCCCTTCCTGGGACAATGAATTCACGGTGTTCTTATTTCAATTTCCAGGAGTGTATATCAACGGACGCATTCTTCAGAGAGAGGTGCTTGTAACCCACAATTTTCATAGATCTCAGACATTCTTCCAAAAAATCACAGGAACGTGAACGGGTCGGCACTATCTATTCTAGTCTCCCGTAGAATGCTCTGGTGTTGTAGCAGAATATCACAGAGAGATATTAAATTATATTTTAAAACTAGCTGAAAGCTTGAGGATCGTAGGATCGTACAACGTTTAATTCGGAAAAAGTAAAAAAAACCGTCAAGTAGCAAACAAAAACTGTAAAACTGACAAATTGCAACGAATTACGCATCAGGCAAAATGACAGATTTCTGCAAAATTGGTACGTCATTGGAAATATAACCTTTATTGAAAGACCACATCACAGTTTACAAGACGATCACCTCGGATTCGCACAGCTGGTAATTCGGGCAACAGTCGTTACATTTTTGGCGTGTTAACCTCTATATCTGCCACCAACCACATGTTACCCGTGCTATAGTGACCTACACGGATACAGACAACGTAGCACTGTTGCCCTGGCAGTCACGTTCTACACATCTCTCATCCGCTAAAACTTCTGGTCATGGGTCGCCGGGAAACTGGCACGCATGGGAAGACACACCTGTCATCCGATCTCAGGCTGAATGTCCTCCCCAGTTAGAGACAATGTGGCAACTCTGTGTACCACATTTTGCAGTTTGTGTAACCCCAAATGAGTTACAACTTTGAAATTATGTGTGAAATCTTATGGGACTTAACTGCTAAGGTCATCAGTCCCTAAGCTTACACACTATTTAACCTAAATTATCCTAAGGACAAACACACACACCCAATCCCCGAAGGAGGACACGAACCTCCGCCGGGACTAGCCGCACAGTCCATGACTGCAGCGCCTTAGACCGTTTCAAATTCAATCATGTATTCTTTCTACAAGGCAAAATTTCTTCATTTAGTGTCTTTACTGGTATTGCAGCTTTAATACCTACATTTTTATAAGTAGTCTACGTAAAGGACGTGTCCTGTCAAACAGTGAAAAAGACCAACAGTTGGTGCTATGTGCACCATATCAAGATTATCCCTGACATTTGGAAGAAGCAATATTTTGCCTTCCATTAGCAGTTGGAGGCATTTCTGCCTCCCCCTAAATTCACAATACATTCTCTGACGGAGATGCGATAATATTTTCGGGTTCCAAGTATTTCATTTGCTTTATGTGATCAGCTTATATTCACTTTTATGTAAATGCAGATCAAGAGGCAAAATCTCAAACACTGTTTACAAAGCCTCAGATAATTTTGTAACAAATACATCCGATGAACGTAGAATGTCTCGTCGCGTTTACACCATAAATGATTTTTCTTTCGCCAGTATCAATCTACTTGCCCCTACGCTCGCAGCTCTTTATAGTGCATCTCATCATGACAGAGATGAGTAATTCAGAGAGGCAGACTGAACCTTCGTTGTGCAGTGATATCAATTTTGATCCGAGTCAAATCTTTCTGTGTCTATGAAAATTTGAACTCCATCCAGGTGCATCACATTAGACTAACAACTCTGTCTTGTACTGGTACGAAATACTCTCACCAACGCACTGCACAGTACGCACGGGACGTATTAAAAAATTAAGGCAGGTTTTCATATGTTTAATGTTGTTGGCAGCTCAGAGTAATGTTGAACGAATACAATGCCATCTATTAAGTGCCGACGAAATCACACACTTTATTGTTTTCATCACTAGTGCTTCGAATGTGGGTGAAAGTAAAACACGATGTCTACGAAAATCATTGCTCCGCCATTTCAGAACTACGTGGTGTAATTCCATTTCTGTATGCAGAAAAATCTAAAGCTACTCAAATTCATCAGTAGTGTTTGGTTTTGAGCTACAGTAACGAATGAAAGGAAGGTTAAACAATGGCGTGGATACTTCTTTTTAAAAGTGGCCGCACATTATGAAGACAAGAATGGCGAACCGTAGAGGTCGCAGAGGACCACAAATCGAACTGATCTGCACTTGACAATCTGTGCTCTGTCTGAGGAATTTTCTCAATTTGGTCGCACCGCTATTTACATGACTGTCACGGAAAAGCTCACATACTGCAAACAGGAAAGTATATCGATCAACATAACGAAAGAACGTAAAGTGTACGAGCTTTTGTGGAACGCTATCTACAGCATAGAAATGATTTGTTTTCTTACTCTGTAAAGGGCGAGGAGGTGTGGATATCCTACATAAATGCAGAATTAAAAAATAGACAGCGCAGTGGAGCCATTCAAATTCGACAAACCTAAAAAAAAGGCAATCTTTCTCCTTACTCGAATCAAGCAATGATGGGCACTTACAGGAACAATTACAGCTGACGCGAGAGCACCAAAATGAGCCGTAGGATACAAAATCGACGGCGCCGTACCAAGAATAGGATTCAGAATTTCCACTGGACGCTTTTAAAGCATGCAATCTACAGTCCAGAATTCGCATACAGCAACAAGTATTTGGTCTTGAAATTGAGGATTTTGGTAAGCAACGATTTGGAGGTGTGAAGAGGTACTCGCCTAAACACCACCTTTGTTAACTGATTCAGTTCGAAGTTGAGGTATTTTATGCACAGAGTTGAAGAACCAAATGCAGCGTCACGAAAAGTGCTTGAAGGCAGACAACTATTACATGGAAAACTGAAATAGTATATAAAGAAGCCAAGAGCACTAATAAAAACTTTTGTCTAACGAATACACACTGATGAGCGAAAGTAATATGATCAGCTTTGGAACACAACGCAGCAGCGATTCTGCGTGGTGGGGTTTCGACAAGTCCTGGGTAGGTTTTTCGAGGTACATGGCACAAGATGTCTACGTACAGGTCACACAATTTCCGTAAATTACGGACCAATGGTTTGTGCGCACGGAGCTGGCGTCAGATAGCGTCCAGGATGTGGTCTATCGGGTTCCGATCATGCGAAATTGGTAACCGAGAGAACAACGTCGGTTCACTAGCATGTGGTGCGTTTCTTGACTTGACAGCTACAGGGTGACGCACGAAATGTGTTACCATTTTGTTTTTGAATATAAACTTTATTGTCAATACAATCTGAAAGGAACATATGCTACAATGAAGAGCCGTCCATGGACATTTGTTCTAACTCAGCACATGCTCAATATGTCCACCATTTCGTTTCCTGACTTCCTTCAAAAGAACACTGAAGTTAGTGATTACCCTACGGCACATGTCTTCCGTAATTTCACTGCAAGCTTGAAGAATAAGTCTTCTGAGCTCCATTAAATCACGTGGATGTTTCGGGAACATTTTTTCCTTTAGGTACCCCCAAAGAAAAAAGTCACATGGATTGAGGTCTGGACTATTGGGGGTCCAATTTTGTCCGTCATTGAAGCGACCTGGAAACCTGAGTGAAATGATCCGCATGTCGAAATGCTCGTGTAAAAACTCCAACACAGTGTTTGCAGTATGTGGCCTTGCTCCATCATACATGAACCACTGCGTGTTGAAGGGCAAGGCAGTGGCCAGAAGCTGGGAATGAAGCTATTGCAAAGCATACTCAAATAACGCTCGCTGTTCACAGTTCATTCAAAGAAACAGGGTCCAGTAAGTCCATGACTGGAAATTGCTGCCCACGCTGTAATCCTCGGAGCATAATGTTGTCGTTCATGAAGCACTTGTGGGTTTTCAGTGGCCCAAAAGCGTACGTTTTGTTTGTTAACCACACCATCTAAATGAAAATGCGCCTCGTCTGAAAACCAAACGTTGTTGAGAGTTTTTTCCCTATCCTCCGCCGACTGAGCAAAGGGTAATCTCTGCTGCTTGTGATCTTCAGTGAGCTTCTGTGCACAGGTCATTTGTATGGGTACATATGGAGGTCACTTTTAAGAATGCGTTGAACGGAGCGTCTGGATATTCCCAGTTGCACTGCTGCCTTTCTACACGATTTCCCGGGACTTCTCTGTACAGCAACTCGTACCGCTTCAATATTCTCCGGCGAACAAACAGGCTTAGGCCGAGGTCGCTTCGCTTCCAATACTGTTCCTTGCTGTACAAATTTATCGTAAAACCTGTGGATGGTCTTCTTGCAAGGGACCCATCGCGTGTTAAACTGTTGTCGAAAACGCCTCTGAGTCACAACAAGGCTTTACGTTTCATGAAAAAGTAACACAATTGCCGATAGTTGCTGTGTCGTCAGTCTTCCATTGTCAGCCATTGCTGCTTACTAGTCTCCTAGCGGTAGTATTGTGAATTACACGTCATTTCGTAACTCATTTGTTTTTCCAGGCTCTGCTGGTACTGCTGTAGAGATCCTAGCGGGATATCTAATGTGCGTCGTAAATTGTAAAAGAAACGATTGGTAACACATTTCGTGCGCCACCCTGTAGGAAAGCCATCGCTGACGAGGAAGATCCAAGCATGACGCGACGAGGTGGTCCGCAATGACGTTCTCGTAAGCTGTACTGCCTACTCTTATCGCCACGGGTCCCATAGAACCCAATGTGCATGACCCTACATAACACAATACTGCCCCCACCGGCACGCGTCGTTGCGGTGCATATTACCGAAACGTTCGCCTGCTGTCACAAGAAAAGTGATTCATCCGGCCAGATGACTTGTGTCTATTGATCCTCGAACCTCGGTAAACGTGGTCCCACTGCAGTCGTAACTGATGATGTCGCTGGGCCAACATGGGTGCACGTAGGGATCGTCTGTTGTGGAGCCCAGTGTTGAACAGTGTGCGTGGAACGGTGTGTTCCGAAACACTCTGGGCCAACATGGGTGCACATAGGGATCGTCTGTTGTGGAGCCCAGTGTTGAACAGTGTGCGTGGAACGGTGTGTTCCGAAACACTCGGGCCAACATGGGTGCACGTATGGATTGTCTGTTGTAGGGCCCAGTGTTGAACAGTGTGCGCGGAACAGTGTGTTCCGAAACACTCTGGGCCAACATGGGTGCACGTAGGGATTGTCTGTTGCGGAGCCCAGTGTTGAACAGTGTGCGCGGAACGGTGTGTTCCGAAACACTCTGCGCCAACATGGGTGCACGTAGGGATCGTCTGTTGTGGAGCCCAGTGTTGAACAGTGCGCGTGGAACGGTGTGTTCCGAAACACTCGGGCCAACATGGGTGCACGTAGGGATCGTCTGTTGTAGGGCCCAGTGTTGAACAGTGTGCGCGGAACGGTGTGTTCCGAAACACTCTGGGCCAACATGGGTGCACGTAGGGATCGTCTGTTGCGGAGCCCAGTGTTGAACAGTGTGCGCGGAACGGTGTGTTCCGAAACACTCTGCGCCAACATGGGTGCACGTAGGGATCGTCTGTTGTGGAGCCCAGTGTTGAACAGTGCGCGTGGAACGGTGTGTTCCGAAACACTCGGGCCAACATGGGTGCACGTAGGGATCGTCTGTTGTAGGGCCCAGTGTTGAACAGTGTGCGCGGAACGGTGTGTTCCGAAACACTCTGGGCCAACATGGGTGCACGTAGGGATCGTCTGTTGCGGAGCCCAGTGTTGAACAGTGTGCGCGGAACGGTGTGTTCCGAAACACTCTGCGCCAACATGGGTGCACGTAGGGATCGTCTGTTGTGGAGCCCAGTGTTGAACAGTGCGCGTGGAACGGTGTGTTCCGAAACACTCGGGCCAACATGGGTGCACGTAGGGATCGTCTGTTGTAGGGCCCAGTGTTGAACAGTGTGCGCGGAACGGTGTGTTCCGAAACACTCTGGGCCAACATGGGTGCACGTAGGGATCGTCTGTTGTCGAGCCCAGTGTTGAACAGTGTGCGCGGAACAGTGTGTTCCGAAACACTCGGGCCAGCACCAGCACTGTAGCCTGTCGTCAGCTCTGCTACAGGTTTAAAATGGTTCAAATAGCTCTGAGGACTATGGGACTTAACACCTGAGGTCATCAGTCCTCTAGAACTTAAATACTTAAACCTAACTTCGACCCTGCGACTGTAGTGGCACGTGGTTCCAGACGTAAGCGCCTAGAACCGTTCGGTCATGGCGGCCGGCCTGCTACAGCTCGCCAGCTATCCGGCATCACTGAGCGGGAGAGCCCCCGACCCCCACGGTGTGTGACGAGGCGTGGATGTCCAACACCTTGTCACCAACTCGTGGTTTCGTCGTCCTTCAGCCACTTTTAGGATCGTGCTCTACCAAAACTAATTGTGGTGCAGTACATAACAGACGTAGTAAATGATAGGATGAGCGGTAGTGTTGGTACCGTTTATAGAGAAAGAAACAGAAATGAACGTGAGGCAGAGAAACTGGGTTTGGACGACTTCTCTTTGTTTTTTATGTACTGGCTTACTAGTTTTGCACATAATTAGAACCGCACATTGTTCAGCGTTATTCCATTGTGTATTGTCTATCCTTACAAAATATAAACTGTTTTTACAAGCAGTAAAATTTGGAAAAAGCATTTTTGTGCCTTCAGCTGCACAATTTTGTGGTTATTCCAGACCGGTTTTGATTGTTACAGTCGTCTACGAAGAGAAAAATAGTGTACATCAGTGGATCAACCATACATTTCCGGTAGAGAATAAACATAAAAATGTACACCTGATGGCAGAAAAACGCTTTTTCTAAATTATTTAACAGCTGTAGACAATCAAATAGGAAAAGCTCTAACAAAAATTAGTTGACCACATATGTTTTGCGCTTTTATGTGACTAAAGCAAATACTGCTTTTGATGTACGTTCACACACACACACACACACACACACACACACACACACACACATATATATATATATATATATAATTGTTGTTCTTTTTTGCTCAATAGAACGTTCTTCATCCTCATCAAAGGGAAGAGTTTCCTGCTCTTACTGATAAATGAGAAAGATAGCAGAAACATGTTTTATATATATTCGACGAAATATCGAAGCGATGTTTAGTATATTTTTGTTTTGTATCTTTTTTAGTTTGCCTTTTTTATTAGAAAATTGCGTTTTCCAGCGCTATGTGATAAATCTTTACTTTTTTAATTTTAACTACTACATCCCTTTCTTTCACGGTACAAATTATCGGAGAAACACTGAAACATTGACGACTTTCATTTCGCTATAAATACTGTCTGTTTTTCAGTAACAGGCAACAGGATAACTATATAGAAGAAATATGTTCCGTAGTTAACGCAGCCATGCATGCAGAGCCTATCTTCGCTCTTTCCAGACACATCAGCGCTTCCGGTGTATAGGGGAATCTTGTAAGACACTGGTCGCAAACGCAAGCAAAGTTATCGAAATGATAACGCGGTTACGATCTTAAGTGACCAAAGTTAATGGGAAAACTAAAGTAGTCTACGCTTACTTACGATAGGCTGCCGTAGCCTATGATAGTTTTACAACTCGAGTCACTTTTCATAGACACTAACGACAGTAGCCCGCGAAAAGTCAAGACGCTTGTACCCAGGTGCTGGGACATAGGTATCTGCCTTTTGTAAAAGCCACTCACGTCAGTGGACTTCCCCATATGCGGCCCGTAAAGTCACCAGAATGCGTCCGCATTCGTCTCTGCTCCGCTTATACATGGTGGTCAGCAACAGTACGGAAATGTTGAAAGGGTGTTGCAGATTAGGTGTGCTGAGAAATAACTGTTAAGAAAAAAATTCAATGCGTTGGTCCGCTTCCTAATTAATTAGCATTAAGGCTAACTGATCAGGCCGTTGCGCGCGAAAATTCAAGCGGCCCGTCCCATACAAAAAGTGTCAGTTGTTCTCACTGCGTAGATGACAGCGCACGAGGCTGTTCAGCCTTTGGATCGGATTCGATCCTTACTACCGTCCCATCTCCAATTTTTGTATCGCTCCCTTCTTCGGTTTTGGGAAACCAAACTAAGAACACGTTTGGCGACACCTTCTGTGGCGAACCGCGAGAATTTTACGTTAGTCTTGAGTGGCTAACTTCAGTGCTAATTAACACGGAAACGGGACAATGTAGACTGTATCTCACCACCCTGCACATTTTCCTTATCGCTCCTTATCGTGTCTCGTGCCTGCAATCATTATCGCTGTAGAAAGTGGTCATGCTTGGATAATCAGTGTTTTTTTTGCATGGTCAAAGTACTTCTTACTTTCCTCTGATTCACGGCAGAGATGCGGGCGATACGGCGCCTGAAATTTGCCCTTTAGCGTAGCAGACCATCGGCTGGCCTCCGTCCCACGGCACAGTCATAACAAGTTCCGCCAGCTGCCAAGAAAGAGCCGTAACTCAGTGCGGTGTCATAATTTTGAGATTCTGAGCAGGCCGACGCAGCTTCAGAGGACACCATGGCGGTGTCATGATGCAAGCAGCGTTAACCGCATTCCAGATACCGAAGCGGTAAAAACGCGCCGCATTGAGGGAAAGCGTTAGTTAACCGTCACTGCAGCTGCTGGGCTCAGATAGACGTGGCGGTGGCTGCGACTTCTCCAGCATCTGTCCGCTCAGAGGTGACATCGTGCTGACAGAGGCGCTGTTTTGCATGAAGCAACGCCATCTACACCGGTGTGCAAAACGTGAAGACGAAAGTGTGTCTCACGTGTCGTGTCATTGTCTAGTAATATGGTTCTATGAAACTTGGACCATAAATAGAAACAACTGGAGCCAAAGAAACGGATACATCTGCCTAAAATCGTCTACAGCCCCCGAGAGCACGCCGAAGTGCCGCAACACGACGTGGCATGCACTCAACTAACGTCTGAAGTAGTGCTGGAAGGAATTTCCACAATGAACCATGCAGGGTTGTCCATAATCCGAAAGAGTACGAGGGGTAGAGATCTCTTCTGAACAGCACGTTGCGAGGCATCACAGATACGCTCAATAATGTTCATATCTGGGAGTCTGGTCCCCAGCGGAAGTGTTTACATTCAGAATAGTGAAACTTCCTGGCAGATTAAAACTGTGTGCCCGACCAAGACTCGAACTCGGGACCTTGGCCTTTCGCAGGCAAGTGCTCTACCATCTGAGCTACCGAAGCACGACTCACGCCCGGTACTCACAGCCTTACTTCTGCCAGTATCTCGTATCCTACCTTCCAAACTTTACAGAAACTCTCCTGCGAACCTTGCAGAACTAGCACTCCTGAAAGAAAGGATATAGCGGAGACATGGCTTAGCCACAGCCTGGGGGATGTTTCCAGAATGAGATTTTCGCTCTGCAGCGGAGTGTGCGCTGATATGAAACTTCCTGGCAGATTAAAACTGTGTGCCCGACCAAGACTCGAACTCGGGACCTTTGCCTTTTGCGGGCAGAGTGAAAACCTCATTCTGGAAACATCCCCCAGGCTGTGGCTAAGCCATGTCTCCGCTATATCCTTTCTTTCAGGAGTGCTAGTTCTGCAAGGTTCGCAGGAGAACTTCTGTAAAGTTTGGAAGGTAGGAGACGAGATACTGGCAGAAGTAATGCTGTGAGTGCCGGGCGTGAGTTGTTCTTCGGTAGCTCAGATGGTAGAGCACTTGCCCGCGAAAGGCAAAGGTCCCGAGTTCAAGTCTTGGTCGGGCACACAGTTTTAATCTGCCAGGAAGTTGCATGTCAGCGCACACTCCGCTGCAGAGTGAAAATCTCATTCTGGATTCAGAATAGTGTTCCTGGAGCCACTCTGTAGCAATTCTGGGCGTGTGGGGTGTCACATTGTCCTGCTGGAATTGCACAAGTCCATCGGAATGGACGATGGGCATGAATGGCTGCAGGCGATGAGACATGTTGCTTACGTACGTGTCACCTGTCAGAATCGTATCTAGACGTATCTGGGGTCCCATATTACTCCAACTGCACACGCCCCACACCATTGCAGAGCCTCCACCAGCAGTCCGCTGTGGATATGCAGGATCCACGGATTCATGAAGTTATCTCCATACCCGTACACGTCCATCCGCTCGGTACCATTTGAAATCAGACTCGTCCGACCAGACAACATGTTTCCAGTAATGAACAGTGGAAGGTCGGTGTTGACAGGCCTTCGGCTCCGAAAGCCCATGTCGATGACGTTACGTTGAATGGTTCGCTCGCTCATACTTGTTGACGGCCTAGCATTGAAATCTGCAGCAATTTGCGGAAGGGTTGCACTTCTGTCACATTGAACGATTCTCTTCACTTGTCGTTGGTCCGGTTCCCGTAGGATCTTTTTCCGGCCTTAGCGATGTCGGAGATTTGATGTTTTGCCGGATTCCTGACAGTCACGGTACACTCGTGAAATGGTCGTACGGGAAAATCCCCAGTTCATCGCTACCTCGGAGATGCCGTGGGTCACATCGCTCGTGCGCCGACTATAGCACCACGTTCAAACTCAATTAAATCTAATAACCTGCCATTGTAGGAGCAGTAACCAATCTAACAACTGCGCCAGACACTTATATAGGCGTTGGTGAACGCAGCGCCGTACTCTGCTTGAGTTTGAATACGCAGGCGTATACCACTTTCTTTGTCGCTTCAGTGTAGTACAGAAGGTGACTGAAAGAAATACGCAATGAGACGAACAGAAATGACACTTTTATTCAAAGATAATAATCTCACAACAGCTGGGACACGGTTCTTAATAGGGTGTGTGATCACCGCGGACGGAAAAATATGTTCTGCAACGGCCTCCCATGGTGGCCACTAGGTTGATAAGGAGTTTTTGTGGTAGAACGTTCCATTCCTACACCTGCGCTGTTGACAAGTGCTGTACGGTCATTGGTACATGTGAAAGTTCTGCAATACATTTCTCCAACGCATCCCAAGGTGCTCCATTAGATTTAATTCGGGGGACCTTACAAACTAGTCCATTCGCCCAATATCCCATCGTTCCAAGGGCTCCTCTACTTGCGCAGCTCGATGCGGTAGCTGATTGTCATCCAGACAAATGGTTTCAGGACCGAATGCTCCTCTGTAAAGACGCACATGGGGAAGAAGTACAGCATCACAATAAAGTTGATCGGTGTTGCCGACATTAGCTTGCGCATTGCCTTGTTGACAACTTGGGTCCGTGGTTTCGTGGAGTCTGCGCCACACTCGAACCCTATCAACAGCTCTTATAAACTGAAATCGGGACTCTTCCGACCAGGCCACGGTTTTTCAGTAGTCTAGGGTCCAACCGAGATGGTCACGAGCCCTGAGAGGCGATCAAGTGCTGTTAGCAAAGGCACTCAAGTCGGTCGTCTGCCACCGTAGCACTTTAACGCCAAATGTTGCCCATTGTCCTAACGGATACTTCGTCGTACGTCCACGCTGATTTCTGCTGTTACTTCACGTAGGATTCTTGTCTGTTAGCACTGACAAATCTAAGCAAACGCTGCTGCTCTCGGTTGTCAAGTGAAAGACGTCGGTGACTGCGCTGTCCGTGGTGAGAGGTAATGCCTAAAAGGTGGTATTCTCGACACGCTCTTGACACAGCGGATCGTGAAATACTGAATTCCGTAAGGATTTCCGAAATGTAATGTCCCATGCGTCTAGCTGGAACTACCATTCAGCGTTCAAAGTCTGTTAATTCCCGTCTTGTGGGCATAATCACGTCGAAAACCATTGCACATGATTCACCTGAGTAGAAATGACTACTCCGGCAATGAACTGTCCTTTTATGCCTTGTGTACACCATACTATCGCCATCTGTATATGTGCATACCACTATTCCATGACTTTTGTCACAGTTTATTGCAATTGTCGTTTATCTAGGTTACACGTGGCAACAATAATTGAAGTTGTCCGTGCGGATTACCACAGTGTTGGCTTGAATGTTATTGCTTGACCGTTTTTCCCAAAACTGTCCTGTAACTGATGTAACACCAGAGGTAAAAAGACAGATTGGTATAATCGATCCCCACTGATAAATAACACGTGTATCAGTACCACACATTGATTGCCAGTAAATTAACGTAGATTAATGAACTGCATGGTTCACTTAGATAAGAGGCCACTATGGAGGTATACTGAGATGAGCTGCAAGTGATGGAGCGCACAACAGGTCACCCAGGTAGACAGGGAAAGCCGCCGCCGAGAGTACTGAAATCACAACGCAGATTTGATCTCCCGTAACGCAGGCCACCGACAGTGTGTTTTGAACAGACCTGAAAATGGAAGGAGGAGAAGTGTTGTTTTTGGCGAAGCCCCGAAAAACGGGATTGTAAACATAACAGAGAAAGCAGAGATTCTTCGAAATGTACCAACTGCAACAGATAACGTCAGAAAGTGGAGCGAGGACCCGTGACTTAGGCCACTTTTGAAGGTGAGAGATGCCAGCGAATTCAGGCACTACAGAAACGAAACGTGTAACACAATTTGAGAACAGCCAGGACTGCCTAACACAAATAAGTTAGAAGTTTGAGCTGTGCCGACGAGGTTAGAGCTGTGCCGACGAGGTTCTGCCTGATAGAGACAGAAAGAGAGCTGACACTTTGTCAGCGCCGTGTTGGGAGCACATTATTTGTTAGCTGTCTGAAACAGGAGACAGGAAAGAGGACTAGCTTCTATTAAGACATATTTTTTACTGGTCGGCCATCGGAATATCCGTAGCTCAGCCAACAGAAATTCTGTGACGAACAAGAAACAGGAAAACACGAATCTCTTGTAGGTAGCAGATGATACAAAATCACTTCACCGCCCGACTTCTTTTGCGCACCGCATCAGCTGAGCATGTTTGCAGCCTGGCGCCTCTCCAACCACATGAGTGGAGGACTTAACAAAATTTTTCGGCTGAGCTGAACTTAGTTGCAGAAGCAACCAATGACTGATTCTGCAGCCAGTTAAGCTTCCACCTACAGATTAACACGGTGAGACCTAGCCGCAACAGGGAGATGAGCCGTAGGGGAAGTCAAAACACTTTAAAGATTTTCAGTAACTTTAAATTCAATTCGGAAAACTTCCTTGCATATTTTACGATCAGTATGCATTCAACTTTTGACACAGATGCAAACGTATACCCTTCTCTAGCGCTATCTGCCTTTTAATATGTACATTTTGGCAATCACTGTACGATTTCGCGAATGTAATTGTTTTGTACTGATACGCGATTATTAGAATCAGACTCCAGATTCTTTAACCAGACTGGCCAAAGTATTAGGTTAACATTGTCAATGTACTGTCAGACGATTTATCAAGCACTTTTAATATAATGAACTGAATTAATTGTGCTTCTTGTTCAATTTCGTAGATACCGATTTCGTTATTCATTATTTTGGAGGGGAATATTTAATTATGTCCTATTAACAGGGCCACTTTGCTTACCTTTAGACAAAATTCCGACCCGTACTCTACAATTTGCAGTGTTCTCCAGAGCATAAATACGTTGCTGACGCCTCTTCTTCCTGGTCTTCAACAACTGTTGCAAATTCATTCTAACTGCCTGATTTTATTTGTAGCTGTCGAACGGGAACGCTTTCCCTTTTTCGTTTGAGGTAATAGAGGAGACTTTCGTAATTAGCGAAAGCTGCCACAGAGGGATATGAAGGCTGTTCTAGGACATATGTTGTGAAGCCATAGTGCAATCATATCACGAATCAGTACGTAGATTATGACGCACCAGTTGTCGATGTCTGTGATTTATTTAATTAAAACATGCTTCTCGACAGAACCATATCATCATCATGTTCTATAAAAAAGATAAACTAATCATTATGCCGCACTATTTCACATACTAACATACATTTAATGGAGATGCGTCTAGATTGTCGATTGTAGTATTACATACCTTAAAAGTATTGCGCCACTAGGCACAGTCCAAATGATTGAGTAGCACTTGTTCGGAGGATCACAGACAGTTTGAATATATTGCATTCAAAAGAAAATATTTGCAGGAAAGAGAAATATTTACCGGTTTCAGAGATGATCAAGTTCTTCTAAGATACCGTGATTCTTTTGGATCAAATTGTGAGGAAGTGCACTAAGGAAAAAAAATACACACCACGAAGGTTTTATCTAAATGACACGGAAACAGTAGCTGTGATGTAAATGTACAGGCAAATAAATCATTACAGGTTCAGGAAAAATGGATTTATTAAAGAAAAAGAGCTTCACAAGATGATCAAGTGAGTAACTCGTTGGGCTACCTCTGGCCCTTATGCAAGCAGTTCCTTGGCTTGGACTTGACTGACAGAGTTGCTGCATGCCCTCCTGAGGGATATCGTCCCAAATTCTAATTGGCGCGTCAGATTGTCAAAACCCCGAGATGAATGGAGGGCCCAGCCGACAATGTTCCAAACCTCAATTAGGAAGAGATCCGGTGACCTCGATGGCCATAACAGGGTTTGGCAAACACGAAGGCAAACAGTATAAGTTCTCGCCCTGTGCGGCTATCTGGGCAGGCACAAGTCCAGGATGGCTTGCCATGAAGAGCTACAAACCAGGGAGTGGAATATCGTCAACGTACCGCCGTACTATAAGACTGTCGCGGATGACGACCAAATGGGTCCTGCTGTGAAAATAAGTGGAACCCAAGACCATCACTCCTGATTGACGGGCCGTATGGCTGGCGACACTTAAGTTGGTATCCCATCGCTGTCTGGGGTATCTGCAGAGAAGTCTTCACTGGTGATCGGGGCTCAGTTCGAAGCGGGACTCATCATTGAAGTTGATTCTACTCCAGTCAGTAAGATTCCAGACCGAAGACGTGTTTGGTCGTGCGTCAACGAGCGGTTTGATACCAACCTGTCTGTTGCCAGCCTTACGGCTCCACAACCAAGAGTGATGGTCTCGGGTGCCATTTCTTTTCATTGGAACGTCGACGATATTCTACGATCCCGTCATTGCAAGCCATCTTCAGCTTACATTTCTGCAAGTTAATGCCCGCCCGCACACTTGCAAAACACTACCTCGGCCAGTGATGTGGCCAGATCTCTCCGTAATTGAGATCGTTTGGAGGTTATGGGCAGGGCCCTACAATCAGCTCAGGATTTCAGTGATTAACGCATCAGTTGACAGAATTTGGGACGATAACGCTGTGTAGAGCATTCAACAACTCTGTCAATCAATGCCAAGCTGGGTAACTGCTTGCATAAGGGTGTGAGGTGGACTAACGAGTTATTGACTTGCTCATTTTGTGAAGCTCTTTCTCTGCAAATGTAATAATTTGTTTGTCTGTACATTTATCGATTTCCGTCCCATTCGAAAATTTCTTCAAAAATGGTTCAAATGGCTCTGAGCACTATGGGACTCAACATCTGAGGTCATCAGTCCCCTAGAACTTAGAACTACTTAAACCTAACTAACCTAAGGACATCACACACATCCATGCCCGAGGCAGGATTCGAACCTGCGACCGTAACGCTCGCGTGGTTCCAGACTGCAGTGCCTAGAACCGCTCGGCAACAACGGCAGGCGAAAATTTCTTCGCGGTACGTCTTGATTTTTCTTAGAGTGTACGTCATTCGGTGAAGACATCATGACAGTTTGACCCAAAAGAATTTCGGTATCTTAAACGAACTTGTTCATCTCTGAAAGCGGCAAATATTTCTCTTTTCCGAAAATTCGACAGTGACCAATTTTTTTTTCTTTTGAATGGAATGTAATCAAGCTGTCTGTGATGTTTCCTAACGAGGGCTGCTCATTCTTTTGCATTGTGCCTAAAGAAATAATACTTTTAAGGTGCGTAATACTACAATCGACAACTTAGACACTTATCTATTTAACGTACACCATTTATGGTAGTATGTAAAACAATGCGGCATAATGATTCTTATTTATCGCACATACGGAGATTGGGTTTCACTATTATACATTTTCGTTTTGTCGCAAAACAAATTACCAATGCGCACTACGTGTTTTGACTCCTTCTAACGCATGTAAACGAACACTACATTTTCTGGTATTGGTCTCAGACACGTTGACGACCAGTGGCGGGTGAGGACAGCGGCAGGTGAAGTAAGTGACCACCATATGTGGTAAGCTGTGTTATCAGCTATGCAAAACAGAGAAAGCAGCGCGCCATCGGCAGAATATTTGGGCTGCGGGCTGCGTGGCTGCACACGCGCGGGCAGAATGCAGAATTATGGGGGCGGGGTCGTGGATCCTGGGGATGAAGGCTACAGACAGTGGTTGGGTGGGCAGGACGTGCCCCGGTGAGCGCACATTCTCACACAGTCATTCCCTTCGTGTGGTTGCGAGAACAGGGACTTGTGGAGTACCAAATGAAGGTTGCAACTAAACTGAGGATTGCTCGGTAGGGGGGAAGCAGTAGGTTATCTTGTATGGAAAATTATCAATATATGTGTAAGTTACATTCAGGTGTGTCCGAAGAAAGTGTGTTGGGATCCATACTGTTCATATTCTACACCACGCCCCGCTCCAGCCACGCTCATGCCAGCACTCCGAGCGCAGGGGCGAGTGTTGTTGGTGGTGGTGGTGGTGAGGGGGGGGGGGGGGGGGGAGAGGGAGGAAGAGGACAATGAAGGCTGCTGCAGCCGGAAGCTGCTTAAGCTGGTCAGCCGCCTTGTCAGACAGCAAGCAGCTTACTGACGGTTCCACTTGCGTTAAATTAGATTTACTTCCTGCGTTAGGAGTGCTATGGCGTCTACGGACTTGTCCAAAACAGAAAGTGGAGAAGCTCCTTATTCAATGCCGAATGGGAAGTGCCTTCTTACTCCTTTTATCGTTTAAAGGCGAAGCAAAGGGCTTAATATGCTGCCGCACTGTTCTGAGCAGGAAAAATATTTACTGAAACGTCATTACAACACCAACCATAAAGACGATACGATGCAATTGTTTTCTGAAGAACGACAGTAAATGATAGCTTAACTGAACGTCGCCATTAGTGAATAAATCTTAGTTAATTGTAAGTAGAATCGTCAAAATCTTTTATTGTTGACATCACAAATTATTTGAATTCTTTAAGTGTCTGAATCTGGCACACAAAACCGATGCTATCAAACAAAAATTAATCCAGTGGAAAAAAAAAAACAGTTTCAGGTTCTTGCCATAAAACTTTTCTCACATCTCAAGGCAGTCTTTCGGACACCAGACATGACTGAATACGTTTCAGTAACTGCTTACTCTTTGAGAGTTGCTTTTCGCTAGAACGTTCTAAACGTGGTACTTGCAGTAATAGGCAGCCTTGGTGGCTGGGTAGTGGGATAAGGATATCATGTAGAACAAAGCGGGAATTACATCAAAATGTTAAAGGTAGTCACAATCAAGCCCATTACAAACAGTATTGTAAGGTGCTTAAAAAGGTTATTAGGAAGGCAAATAGTATGTGGTATGCAAATAGAATAGCTAATTAACAGGATAAAATTATAACCATATGGTCAGTGGTCAAGAAAGTGTCTCATCAGTAGCACAAGGTCGACGATATAAAGTCAGTTCGCAGTAAAAATATTTCTGTTACTGATAAATCAGATATATATGTACAGTGTTTAACAATCATTTTCTGAGCATTGCTGGTGAATTAAATAAAAATTTAGTTTCTACATGGAATCATATAACTTTCCGAGATTGATGTCTGAAATACTCCTCTATGATACAGACAAGAGGGAGATTGAGTCAATAATTAAATCACTGAAGACTAAGGACTGTCATGGTTATGGTGGAGTGCCTAGCAGAATATGTGCTGCACATGTTAGCACTGTATTTAGCCATCTTTGTAATTTTTCCTTTGGAAATAGTTTCCTGAGCGATTAAGCCGCTTTATAAAAAGGGAGAGAGGGATAATGTAGATAATTTTAGACCTATTTCTATGCCATCAGTGTTTGCTAAAGTTGTTGAAAAGGCTGTGTATGTAAGGATAATTGATCATTTAATATCACAAGATTTGCTATTAAATGAACAGATCGGCTTTAGAAGTCGTTTAACAACTGAAAATGCTATATTCTCTTTTCTCTGTGAGGTACTGGATGGGTTAAATAAAAGGTTTCGAACGTTAGGTATATTGTTTGATTTAACTAAGGAATTTGATTGTGTTGATCACAAAATATTGCTTCAGGAATTGGACCATCACAGAATATGGGGAGTGGCTCACAGTTGGTTCACTTCTTACTTTAGCAACAGACAGCAAAATGTCATGACTCACAATGTTGAGAATGGCTGTGATGTGGGGTCTGAGTGGGATACAGTCAAGTCGGGGTTGCCCAAGGGATCAGTATTGGGACCACTACTGTTCCTTATTTATATAAATGATATACCCTCTAGTATTAAGGGTAACTCTAAAATATTTCTGTTTACTGATGACACTAGCTTGGTAATAAAGAATGTTGTGTGCAACATTGGCTCGCTTTCAAATAGTGGAGTTAATGACCTAAGTTCATGGCTTGTAGAAAATAAACTAACGCTAATCCACAGTAAGACTCAGTTTTTACACACAATTCAACAAAACCGGACGTTCTAATTTCACAGAATGGGCATATGATTAGTGAAACTGAATAATTAAAATTTCTAGGTGTTCAGGATCTTGTTCAAAGACTTGATGCTGCCATTTTTACTATTCGAATGGTGTGAGAAGTGAGTGATCGTTCGACACGAAAGTTAATCGACTTTGCTTATTTTCATTCGCTTATGTCTTATGATATTATATTTTGGGGTAACTCTTCCCATTCTCAGAGGATATTTTTGGCTCAGAAACGGGCGATTCGGGCAATAAGTGATGTGTGTTCGCGAACCTCCTGTCGACGCCACTTTACGAGTCTGGGTATTTTGATATTGGCCTTTCAATATATATATTCCTTACTGTCATTTCCTGTTAACAATATTAGCTTATTCCCCAGAAGAAGCAGCTTTCACTCAGGTAATACTCGGCAGAAATCCAACCTGCACATGGATCGGACTTCCTTAACTGTTGTGCAGAAAGGTGTGCAGTATAGCCTTGCGTCCATTTTCAATAAGCTGCCACAAGAACTCAAAAATCTTAGCAGTAATCCATGGGCTTTCAAATCAGAATTGAAGAGTTTCCTCATGGGTCACTCCTTCTATTCTGTCGAGGAGTTCCATGAAAAATTGAGCTGATTCTTGTTGTGTTGTTGATTGCATTTACTAAAATTTATGGACTGACATTTTTGGGTTTATAAACATTTATTTTTATCTCTTATTGATTTTATGTTGTAATTTCATGTACTGACACGTTCCGTGACCTTGGAGATTTGCTCCTCAATTTGGTCCTACGGAACTTGATGTGTAAATAAATAATTAAATACAAGCATTTCATCACGAGTGCCAAAAGAAATCTCAAGACATTGGATTACTCAGGATGGATTTCATTTCATTTGTCAGACCATTTCTGCTTTTCGCCGCTAATGTAACCAATTAGTTTTGACTTGAGGTGATAGATGTACTGTGGAGCACCCATCTCAATGACCTGTTTGACCAGTCCAGGAATTTAAGAGACTTTTGTTAAACTTAACCCCAAGAACAATACCCTCGATTGCACAGGCATTGCGCTGAAGTCATTTCAATGTTTCATGTTTGGTTCAACAATTTGCGTGAACTTTTTTTCACTTATGAAACTGACGAAATCTCTACAATGTTCGGGTTTAATAGATTATAATCTGTGTAACTCCATGTGTTTGACTATATCACGAACCTTTGTTCCAGAATCGTTACATATTAAAAATCCGAAAGGCTATAAGTTCATAAACATAACTACGTAACGTTAAATGCCTGCATGCAATATTTTTGTAGTTCTGCTCATCGTAGTACAACTGCTTAATGGCCGGCAGGGGTGGCCGAGCGTTTCTAAGCGCTACAGTCTGGAACCGCGCGGCCGCTACGGTCGCAGGTTCGAATCCTGCCGCGGGCATGGATGTGTGTGTTGTCCTTAGGTTAGTTAGGTTTAAGTAGTTCTAAGTTCTAAGGGACTGATGACCTCAGCAGTTAAGTCCCATAGTGCTCAGAGCCATTTTTTGAACTGCTTAATGTATTTACTTACTCCAGTAATCAAAATAATTACTTTGGCAGGAAAATAAACAGTTGAAAATAGACACGCACGGTAAACGCCTGCTTAGAAAAGTATGCTGTGATATTCGTCAGTATATGACGACAGTCTGTACCTGATAAAAAGTTAGTTAGTTACGTGTTCCATTAATCCATCTCGCAGTAACCGTTATGATGTGGAACGTGTCAAGTGCATAAGAAATGCTCATGTGAATCAAGGTCGTTTTGTCTTAAGTCTAAAAGTTTTATTATCTACACCATTCCCTTAAATCGCACAAACTGCATATATTATCCCTAAAGATTTATTTAGTCTTATTCAAGACTTCATCTAATGTATCGAAGAAGTTGTCAAGGAAATATGGTTTCAATTTATTTTTGAAACTATTACTGCTCTCTGTCAGACATTTTATTTCATAAGGGAATTAATCGAAAAGTTTTGTAGCAGCGTATTTTACCCCAGTCTGTGCCGAAAAATCGGTTAAGTAGAGTATAGTCTTTCTTTCTTCTGGTATCATAATGAAATATGTCACTGTCGTTTTTAAACTGGTCCATGTTGATGCAAACAAATTTCAATACTGAGGAAGTGTACTGTGAGGCAGTTGTCAGAATTCCTAACCTTTTAATCAGCTGCCTACAAGATGTGCGACTATGAGCCCCACACATTATTCTAACCACTTTCTTCCGAGCAGCGAATATTTTTTTCCCACGTTTTCTACATCTACATCCACATTTATATTCCGCAAGCCACCCAACGGTGTGTGGCGGAGGGCACTTTACGTGCCACTTTCATTACTTCCCTTTCCTGTTCCAGTCGCGTATGGTTCGCGGGAAGAACGCCTTTCTGAAAGCCTCCGTGCGCGCTCTAATCTCTCTAACTTTACATTCGTGATCTCCTCGGGAGGTATAAGTAGGGGAAAGCAATATATTCGATACCTCATCCAGAAACGCACCCTCTCGAAACCTGGACAGCAAGCTACACCGCGATGCAGAGCGCCTCTCTTGCAGAGTCTGCCACTTGAGATTGTTAAACATCTCCGTAACGCTATCACGGTTACCAAATAACCCTGTGAGGAAACGCGCCGCTCTTCTTTGGATCTTCTCTATCTCCTCCGTCAACCCGATCTGGTAAGGATCCCACACTGATGAGCAATACTCAAGTATAGGTCGAACGAGTGTTTTGTAAGCCACCTCCTTTGTTGATGGACTACATTTTCTAAGGACTCTCCCAATGAATCTCAACCTGGTACCCGCCTTACCAACAATTAATTTTAGATGATCATTCCACTTCAAATCGTTCCGCACGCATACTACCAGATATGCTACCAGTGTTTGTTCCGCTATCATATAATCATACAATAACGGATCCTTCTTTGTATGTATTCGCAATACATTACATTTGTCTATGTTAAGGGTCAGTTGCCACTCCCTGCACCAAGTGCCTATCCGCTGCAGATCATCTTGCATTTCGCTACAATTTTCTAATGCTGCAACTTCTCTGTATACTACAGCATCATCCGCGAAAAGCCGCATGGAACTTCCGACACTATCTACTAGGTCATTTATATATATTGTGAAAAGCAATGGTCCCATAACACTCCCCTGTGGCACGCCAGAGGTTACTTTAACGTCTGTAGACGTCTCTCCATTGATAACAACATGATGTGTCCTGTTTGCTAAGAACTCCTCAATCCAGCCACACAGCTGGTCTGATATTCCGTAGGCTCTTACTTTATTAGGCGAAAGTGCGGAACTGTATCGAACGCCTTCCGGAAGTCAAGAAAAATAACATCTACCTGGGAGCCTGTATCTAATATTTTCTGGGTCTCATGAACAAATAAAGCGAGTTGGGTCTCACACGATCGCTGTTTCCGGAATCCATGTTGATTCCTACATAGTAGATTCTGGGTTTCCAAAAACGACATGATACTCGAGCAAAAAACATGTTCTAAAATTCTACAACAGATCGACGTCAGAGATATAGGTCTAGAGTTTTGCGCATCTGCTCGACGACCCTTCTTGAAGACTGGGACTACCTGTGCTCTTTTCCAATTATTTGGAACCTTCCGTTCCTCTAGAGACTTGCGGTACACGGCTGTTAGAAGGGGGGCAAGTTCTTTCCCGTACTCTGTGTAGAATCGAATTGGTATCCCGTCAGTTCCAGTGGACTTTCCTCTGTTTAGTGATTCCAGTTGCTTTTCTATTCCTTGGACACTTATTTCGATGTCAGCCATTTTTTCATTTGTGCGAGGATTTAGAGAAGGAACTGCAGTGCGGCCTTTCTCTGTGAAACAGCTTTGGAAAAAGGTGTTTAGTATTTCAGCTTTACGCATGTCATCCTCTGTTTCAATGCCTTCATCATCCCGGAGTGTCTGGATATGCTGTTTCGAGCCACTTACTGATTGAACGTAAGACCAGAACTTCCTAGGATTTTCTGTCAAGTCGGTACATAGAATTTTACTTTCGAATTCACTGAACGCTTCTCGCATAGCCCTCCTTGCGCTAACTTTGACATCGTTTAGCTTCTGTTTGTCTGAGAGGTTTTGGCTGCGTTTAAACTTGGAGCGAAGCTCTCTTTGCTTTCGCAGTAGTTTCCTAACTTTGTTGTTGTACCACGGTGGGTTTTTCCCGTCCCTCACAGTTTTACTCGGCACATACCTGTCTAAAACGCATTTTACGACTGCCTTGAACTTTTTCCATAAACACTCAACATTGTCAGTGTCGGAACAGAAATTTTCGTTTTGATCTGTTAGGTAGTCTGAAATCTGCCTTCTATTACTCTTGCTAAACAGATAAACCTTCCTCCCTTTTTTTATATTCCTATTAACTTCCATATTCAGGGATGCTGCAACGGCCTTATGATCACTGATTACCTGTTCTGCACTTAAAGAGTCGAAAAGTTCGGGTCTGTTTGTTATCAGTAGGTCCAAGATGTTATCTCCACGAGTCAGTTCTCTCTTTAATTGCTCGAGGTAATTTTCGGATAGTGCAGTCAGTATAATGTCACTCGATGCTCTGTCCCTACCACCCGTCCTAAACATCCGAGTGTCCCAGTCTATATCTGGTCAATTGAAATCTCCACCTAAGACTATAACATGCTGAGAAAATTTATGTGAAATGTATTCCAAATTTTCTCTCAGTTGTTCTGCCACTAATGCTGCTGAGTCTGGAGGTCGGTAAAAGGAGTCAATTATTAACCTAGCTCGGTTGTTGAGTGTAACCTCCACCCATAATAATTCACAGGAACTATCCTCTTCTACTTCACTACAGGATAAACTACTACTGTATTTAACAGCGACGAACACTCCACCACCGGTTGCATGCAATCTATCCTTTCTAAACATCGTCTGTACCTTTGTAAAAATTTCGGCAGTATTTATCTCTGGCTTCAGCCAGCTTTCTGTACCTATAACGATTTCAGCTTCGGTGCTTTCTATCAGCACTTGAAGTTCCGGTACTTTACCAACGCAGCTTCGACAGTTTACGATTACAATACCGATTGTAGCTTGGACCCCGCATGTCCTGACTTTGCCCCGCACCCGTTGAAGCTGTTGCCCTTTCTGTACTTGCCCAAGGCCATCTAACCTAAAAAACCGCCCAGCCCACGCCACACAACCCCTGATACCCGTGTAGCCGCTTGTTGCATGTAGTCGACTCCTGACCTATACAGCGGAACCCGAAACCCCATCACCCTATGGCGCAAGTCGAGGAATCTGCAGCCCACACGGTCGCAGAACCGCAGTCAGTCCTGTCGACGATGCTGCAGATGGTGAGCTCTGCTTTCATCCCGCTAGCGAGACTGGCAGTCTTCACCAAATCAGATAGCCGCCGGAAGCCAGAGAGGATTTCCTCCGATCCATAGTGACACACATCATTGGTGTCGACATGAGCGACCACCTGCAGATGGGTGCACCCTGTACCCTTCATGGCATCCGGAAGGACCCTTTCCACATCTGGAATGACTCCCCCCGGTATGCACACGGAGTGCACATTGGTTTTCTTCCCCTCTCTTGCTGCCATATCCCTAAGGGGCCCCATTACGCGCCTGACGTTGGAGCTCCCAACAACCAGTAAGCCCACCCTCTGCGACCGCCCAGATCTTGCAGACTGAGGGGCAACCTGTGGAACAGGACAAGCAGCCATGTCAGGCCGAAGATCAGTATCAGCCTGAGACAGAGCCTGAAACCAGTTCGTCAGACAGACTTGAGAGTCTTTCTGTTCAGCCCTCCGGAATGTCTTTCGCCCCCTGTCACACCTTGAGACGACCCCCCACTCTACCACAGGTGAGGGATCAGCCTCAATGCAGGCAGTATCCAGGGCAACCACAGTCTTAGTCCGATCGGGGGATGCATGGGACGAGCTGGCCGTCCCCGACAAACCCCCATCCGGACCCCCACAGTGATGCCCATTGGCAACAGCCTCAAGCTGTGTGACCGAAGCCAACACTGCCTGAAGCTGGGAGCGAAGGGATGCCAACTCAGCCTGCATCCGAACACAGCAGCAGTGTTGAGTTACCCCAAAATATTACTCCGTATGACATCGGAGTGTGGAAGTATGCGGAGTATGTTCTTACTAATTTCTATATCCTCAAAATTGTCAATTATTCTGATTGCAATAGTTGCTGAACCTAGTCGCTTTAGGAGATCCAAAATATAAATTTTCCATTTAAGGTTTTCATCTATACGTACATCCAGAAACTGTATATGTTCTACCCTGGCTATTGAAGGAACTGTACTGCTTGCAGCAGAAAATTAGATATACTGAGCTTTTTCAAAGTTCAGAGCAAGCCCATTCGCAGAAAAGCAATTAATAACTTTTCCAAAGACATTATTTGTATCATTTTCTATTGGAGTTTCTTTTACTGGATTAATAACGATGCTTGTATCATGAGCAAACAGTGTTGTTTAGCTTCTTGTTTTACATAAGAAGGGAGGTCATTCACATGTACCAAGAACAGAAGGAGACCTATGATCGAACCTTGTGGAATGCAATTTTACCCCAGTTAAATGAAGTGGCAATCTTCCTTATACCACTTAAACCATGTCAATAAAACTTTTTGCTTCCTGTTCTATAGATACGAATTAAACCTGTCATATGCTGTTTCATTTACAGCACAGAAACGTAATTTCTGTAACATAATGTCATGGTTCACACAATCATCTGCTTTGGAGAAGTCACAGAAAATTCCTGTTGGTGACATTTTACTATTTAAAGAGTCTGTTGTGTGGACAGTGAAATTGTCTCAAAGGAAAAGCATTTTTGTAGTCCGAACTGTGATTTACTACATATCCCATTATTGTTGAAATGACTAACCACTCTTGAGTACATAACTTTCTTGACGATTTTTGAAAACGTTGTAAGCGAGAATACTGGGTAGTAATTATTGACACCTGTGGTGTCCCCTTTTTTGTGGAGAGGCTTGGCAATGGCTTATTTTAACATGTCTGGGAAAATACCTCGGATTAGTGATGCAAATTATGTTATGTCTTCAGCACGCTAGAAATAATTAAGATTGAAAACTTGTTTTGTTTGTGATCCACGTTGCTGAGAAATGTAAAATATAAAAGCAAGTCGTATACAGTATGAGTGTTTAAATGCGGCGCGTTCGCTGCTTTCCCCTCTTCCCCCTCCTGGGGCTCCGAAAGCGCGGCGTGGCGGTGGGGAAAATGTGAAGCGAGGCAGACTGCTTTGGCTCTCTGGGTCTGGGCACAGTCCGCAAGCCGAAATCTTTGCCACCCCTGAAGTACACCATGTGATCAAGAGTATCCGGTGGTCATCCATATGGGACGTGTCTACCATCCGCCATTATGGCGTCTTCGCGTTCTCTTAAGCCCAGTAAGAGGGTCACACCCTAACCACAAAAAAAACACCCTCACACCGTAACTCCGCCTCTGCCGTACTTCACTGCTGGTGATACACACGTGGTAGGTAACATTCTCCAGGGATTCGTCAAACCCAAACCCTCCCATCAAAAGGGCATAGTGTGATTCATCGTACCAATACTCATTGCCAGAATTCGAAAGTAAAATTCTATGTACCGACTTGACAGAAAATCCTAGGAAGTTCTGGCCTTACGTTAAATCAGTAAGTGGATCTAAACAGCATATCGAGACACTCTGGGATGATAATGGCATTGAAACAGAGGATGACACGCGTAAAGCTGAAATACTAAACACCTTTTTTCCAAAGCTGTTTCACAGAGAAAGACCGCACTGAAGTACCTTCTCTAAATCCTCGCACAAACCAAAAAATGGCTGACATCGAAATAGGTGTCCAAGGAATAGAAAAGCAATTGAAATCAATCAACAGAGGAAAGTACACTGGACCTGACGGGATACCAATTCGATTCTACACAGAGTACGCGAAAGAACTTGCCCCCCTTCTAACAGCCGTGTACCGCAAGTCTCTAGAGGAACGGAAGGTTCCAAATGATTGGAAAAGAGCACAGGTAGTTCCAGTTTTCAAGAAGGGTCGTCGAGCAGACGCGCAAAACTATAGGTCTATATCTATGACATCGATCTGTTGTAGAATTTTAGAACATGTTCTTTGCTCGCGTATCATGTCATTTCTGGAAACCCAGAATCTACTCTGTAGGAATCAACATGGATTCCGGAAACAGCGATCGTGTGAGACCCAACTCGCTTTATTTGTTCATGAGACCCAGAAAATATTAGATACAGGCTCCCAGGTAGATGCCATTTTCCTTGACTTCCGGAAGGCGTTCGATACAGTTCCGCACTTTCGCCTAATAAAGTAAGAGCCTACGGAATATCAGACCAGCTGTGTGGCTGGATTGAGGAGTTCTTAGCAAACAGGACACATCATGTTGTTATCAATGGAGAGACGTCTACAGACGTTAAAGTAACCTCTGGCGTGCCACAGGGGAGTGTTATGGGACCATTGCTTTTCACAATATATATAAATGACCTAGTAGATAGTGTCGGAAGTTCCATGCGGCTTTTCGCGGATGATGCTGTAGTATACAGAGAAGTTGCAGCATTAGAAAATTGTAGCGAAATGCAAGATGATCTGCAGCGGATAGGCACTTGGTGCAGGGAGTGGCAACTGACCCTTAACATAGACAAATGTAATGTATTGCGAATACATACAAAGAAGGATCCGTTATTGTATGATTATATGATAGCGGAACAAACACTGGTAGCAGTTACTTGTGTAAAATATCTGGTAGTATGCGTGCGGAACGATTTGAAGTGGAATGATCATCTAAAATTAATTGTTGGTAAGGCGGGTACCAGGTTGAGATTCATTGGGAGAGTCCTTAGAAAATGTAGTCTATCAACAAAGGAGGTGGCTTACAAAACACTCGTTCGACCTTTACTTGAGTATTGCTCATCAGTGTGGGATCCGTACCAGGTCGGGTTTACAGAGAAGATAGAGAAGATCCAAAGAAGAGCGGCGCGTTTCGTCACAGGGTTGTTTGGTAAGCGCGATAGCATTACGGAGATGTTTAATAAACTCAAGTGGCAGACTCTGCAAGAGAGGCGCTCTGCATCGCGGTGTAGCTTGCTGTCCAGGTTTCGAGAGGGTGCGTTTCTGGATGAGGTATCGAATATATTGCTTCCCCATACTTATACCTCCCGAGGAGATCACGAATGTAAAATTAGATAGATTCGAGCGCGCACGGAGGGTTTCCGGCAGTCGTTCTTCCCGCGAACCATACGTGACTGGAATAGGAAAGGGAGGTAATGACAGTGGCACGTAAAGTGCCATCCGCCACACACCGTTGGGTGGCTTGCGGAGCATAGATGTAGGTGTAGATGTAGACATTCACTGCCAGTGGCGTCATTCTTTAGATCAACAAAGCCATCACTTACCAGTGACTACAGAAAAGTGTGGCTAATGAGGAACTGCTCGACCATTATACCACATTCTTTTCAACTCGTTACGCAGTCACTGTGCAAGCTCGACTGCTGGTAGCATTTTGGAACTCACGAGTGATTGCTTCCGTCGATTTCATGGGATTATTTTACAAGCACCCTTCGCAATGCTCTACAGTCTTTGCTCTTTGGTAAATCAGATCTGCCTGGTCTTGCTTTAGCTGTGGTTCTTATTCGCCTTTCCACTTCACAATCACGTCGCCAATAGTTGTCCTTGGCAGCTTCAGAACTGTTGACTTGTCCACGAGGGATTTGTTAGGTGTGATGCGATGACTAACCCATGCTCGAAGTCAATGAGCTCTCCTTATTGACCCAACCTGCTGTTACAGCTCATTTTACACTGTCGGGTCCGCGTCTCGTGAAATCTATCAGTCAATTCCGCGTTACATAGGTTCAAAAAAATGGCTTTAAGCACTATGGGACTTAATCATATGAGGTCATCAGTTCCCTAGAACTAGAACTACTTTAACCTACCTATCCTAAGGACATCATACACATCCACGCCCGAGGCAGGATTCGAACATGTTACCGTAGCAGCAGCGCGGTTCTGGACTGAAGCGCCTAGAACCGTTCGGCCACAACGGCCGGCTACATAGTGTCGTCCGGATAGTTTCGATCAGGTACAGTATGTCGGAAAAGTCTAGGCGTCAGCTGTACTTTGAATAACGAACTCGGTTCTCCTCTGGGAAGACACAACACCAGAGAAGAGATTGTATCCTAAAAGTGTTGTCATTTATTCTAAATTCACTCTAGACAGTAATATGTCACTAAATAACACGACGAATAAATAATTGAAATGTATGCACAAAAAATTGACATTTCACAGATCGTTAGTTGCTGGTCGTGGAGCGGAGACCTTGCAGACAGTATTAATAATAACCTTACACTTTCTGCAGATGGTGCGATTATTTAGTAATGATGTACTACCTGAAAAACGTTGCACAAATATTCAGGTATTGGTACGATTTCAAAGTGGTGCAAAGATTGCAACCTTTCTTTAAATTTTCATGGATATAAAACTGTTCATTTCAGAAAAGGTGAAAACTTAGTATCCTATGACTGTAATAACAACGAATCACAATTTGAATCAGTGAACTCATACACATACCTGGGTGCAACAATATCTATGGGTATGATATAGGACAAACATGTAGCCTCAGTTGTAGCTGAAGCAGTTGGCAGACCGCCGTTCATTTACAGAACACTAGGGAAACACAATCAGTCTAAAAGCAAGGCGCTTGCAAAATACTCGTGCAACTCGTCCCAGAATGTTGCCCAAGTATGTGCGACACGTACCAAATGGGACTAACAGAGGAAATTGAACATATACAACGAACAAACGATTACATGTTTATTTAACCCTTGGGAGAGTGCACGGAGATGCTGAAAAAACTGAATCGGTAGACGCCTCAAAGGATACCCAATTTAACCCGAGAAATACTACTATTAAAGTATTCAAGAAACAGCTTTAAATGACGTCTCTGGGAATATAGTGCAACCCGCTACTTATCGCTTCTGCAGGGATCCCGAGGACAGGTTTAGACTAATTGCAGCGCGCAAAGAGGCGTTTAAGCAATTATACTCCCTCTCTCCATAATCGAATGAAAACAGAAGACCTAATAACTGGTACAATGAGAAGTAGCCTGTTCCATACACTTCACGGTGGTTTATAGAGAATTGATGTAGATGAAGTTGTAGAAGGCCTATACGGTTACTGCTGCGTTTACTTGCTAAGGCAAGAGGACATGGAGAGGGAGAGTAGGTGAAACACACAAAATACACTGCCACAAAAAAAAAATGTACCTGGACAGACGACATCGATTTTGATCCAGTGAGGGCATATGCCACCCTGGAGGATAGCAGATCTACTGATACTGGTTTCAGCGTCGTCCGGCAACAGACAGCGTAGTGTCATAGCTACTAGACCGCCATCTGTGTCTACCCTTTAATAGGGAATGCTCACAGCCACAAGCCTCATTGTGAAGCTGAACGTATGAAGCAAGCAAGCACCCTTGCCATGGCGACGCACTCGTGCTCCTTACAGTCAATTCAACGAGTTTGAAAGGAGTCAAATTGAGGTCTTCCGAGTGGCGGGATGATCCTTTCGAAGAATTGCCATAGAAGCTGAACGTTGTTGCGTCAGTTGTGCAACAGTGCTGCTATCAGAATGAGATTTTCACTCTGCAGCGGAGTGTGCGCTGATATGAAACTTCCTGGCAGATTAAAACCGTGTGCCGGACCGAGACTCGAACTGGGGACCTTTACCTTTCGCAGGCAAGTGCTCTACCATCTGAGCTACCCAAACACGACTCACGCCCCGTTCTCACAGCTTCACTTCTGCCGGTACCTCGTCTCCTACCTTCCAAACTTTACAGAAGCTCTCCTACGAACTGGCAGAAGTGAAGCTGTGAGGACGGGGCGTGAGTTGTGCTTGGGTAGCTCAGGTGGTAGAGCACTTGCCCGGGAAAGGCAAAGGTCCAGAGTTCGAGTCTCGGTTCGGCATACAATCTGCCAGGAAGTTTCAGTGCTGCTACCAACAGTCACGTGAACATTCTCACACCCGTAGACGTTCGTGCAGCATAGACGCCCATCAGGAGCGTCTTATTGTGAGGGTTGCAGTCGCTAATCGTACAGCTACCTCAGCACAGACAAGAGGGCTTTCGAGGCCAGACGTCTCAACACGAACTGTTGCGAACCGATTATTAGCAGTGGGATTACTTACACCCTCACGTCTAGGCCATCTTCCACTCAGGTCACAGCATTACGGCTCGACGGGTGTCATCAGAGGATCACTTGGTTCAAAATCGTTCAAAAGGCTTTGAGCAATATGGGACTTAACTTCTGAGGTCATCAGTCCCACAGAACTTAGAACTACTTCAACCTAACTAACCTAAGGACATCACACACATCCACGTCCGAGGCAGGATTCGAACCTGCGACCGTAGCGGTCGCGCAGTTCCAGACTGTAGCGCCTAGAACCGCTCTGCCCCGCCGCCCGGCGGATCACTTGGAATGGCGTGCCTAGTCTTCAGTGATGAAAGCGAATTCTATCTGCAGCAAGTGATGTTCGTTTGCTTGTACGATGTAGACCTGCTCAGCACTCTCTTGAAGAGTGCATTCATCCAAGACACACTGGTCCACCCCAGGGGTTACTGTCTGAGGTGCGATCTACAACTTTTGTCCACCTTTAGTGTTTCTGGAGGGGACGTTAACCAGCGACCAGTACGTACAGAATGTTGTTAGACCCGTCCTTTCCTGCAACAAGAAGGTGATGTGTTGATCCAGCAGGATAATAATTTCCCATGCACTGACCGTGAAACTCAACATGCTCTGCAAGACGTGCAGAGACCTCCTTCGCCAGCACGCCCTCCAGACTAGACTCCAACCGAACACGTGTGGTATATGATGGGACGAGAGCTTACTCGTGCGATCAGATAAGCAACAGTTTTTACAGAACAACGTGAACAGGTCGAGCAGGCTTGGCATAGCGTATCCCAGGACAGTATTCGCCATCTGTACGATCGACTGAATGTCAGACTCAGCGCCTGTATTGCCGCCCGTGGAGGCTACGACACGTACTAATATGCGTGTTACAGCATGGATCGATACCTGATACCTCAAAACCGCTTGTGCTATTGGTCCGCAAATGTAATCACTTCTTGTACTCCATACGAATTGTGCAAAAATACATATCTTTTGTGGTTGTAAGAAGCTGCAACAACTGTGACCGTAAAGAGTGATACGGATGTTATAAACAGTGATATTTAAGACTGTTTCTGTGCGTGCTTGGACCTCGCAATTAACAGCGTGTACGGCTGTGAAAATGAACACGTCGTTGCCACGGACCCTCGGGTTGTTGGAATACGGTATGCCTGTGACTGGATACGTAGCACTTGATTACCGCCGCCAACGGTTCAGCACGCGTAGAACCGGTCTTAAAATCATCCTTTACAAATTCCGCATCACACTGTACGGTCGAAGTGATTGTAACTTCTTGCCACTACTAAAGAGACTTTCAAAACGAACTCATTTTTTTTGTTACATGCTTAGACTGTGCTGACAAGGGAACCTCCCCATCGTACCCCCCTCAGATTTAGTTATAAGTTGGCACAGTGGATAGGCCTTGAAAAACTGAACACAGATCAATCGAGAAAACAGGAAGAAGTTGTGTGGAACTATGAAAAAGATAAGCAAAATATACAAACTGAGTAGTCCGTGTGCAAGATAGGCAATATCAAGGATGCTGTGAGCTCAGGAGCGCCGTGGTCCCGTGCTTAGCGTGAGCAAAATAAGCAAAATATACGAACTGAGTAGTCCATCCGCAAGATACGCCACATCAAGGAAAGTGTGACCTCAGGAGCGCCGTGGTCCCTTGGTTAGCGTGAGAAACTGCGGTACAAGAGGTCCTTGGTTCAAGACTTCCCTCGGGTGAAAAGTTTACTTTCTCTATTTTCGCAAAGTTATGATCTGTCCGTTCGTTCATTGACGTCTCTGTTCACTGTAATAAGTTTAGCGTCTGTGTTTTGCGACCGCATTGCAAAACCGTGCGATTAGTAGGCGAAAGGACGTGCCTCTCCAATGGGAACCGAAAACATTTGATCGCAATGTCATAGGTCAACCGATTCCTCCACAGGAGGAGGAGGAGGAGGAGGAGATTAGTGTTTAACGTCCCGTCGACAACGAGGTCATTAGAGACGGAGCGCAAGCTCGGGTGAGGGAAGGATGGGGAAGGAAATCGGCCGTGCCCTTTCAAAGGAACCATCCCGGCATTTGCCTGTAGCGATTTAGGGAAATCACGGAAAACCTAAATCAGGATGGCCGGAGACGGGATTGAACCGTCGTCCTCCCGAATGCGAGTCCAGTGTGCTAACCACTGCGCCACCTCGCTCGGTCCCTCCACAGGAAAACACGTCTGATATATTCTATACGACAGTGGTGACGGCATGTGTCTCACACGACAGGAATATGTTGTCGACCCACCTAACTTGTACACTTGGCGAATGGGTAAAATGATTCTTCTGCCTTGCCCGTTTTAGGTTTTCTTGTGGATGTGATAATCACTCCCAAAAAAGTGATGAAAACATAAGAGTTTGTCACATAAACTGCAACAAATGAATGCAACAGTTTCACATTCGCACAGTTTTCCCTGTGCTCTGTCAAAACATATGTTTTTAACGTTTTCAAATTTTTCCGTGTGTAGACCGTCAAATCCTGCAGATGTCCAAGCAAATCTGAACATGTCCTGGAATTTTGGAGAGCGAAGTTGATAAAGTGTGAGTGCCTGAACTTTGATAACTGTCCGAAAGTAAAAAAATTAAACTTTACACTCGGGGGAAGACTTGAACCAGTGACCTCTCGTTCCACAGCTGCTCACGCTAAGCACGGGACCACGACGCTCCTGAGCTCACAGCATCCTTGATATTGCCTATCTTGCACACGGACTACTCAGTTTGTATATTTTGCTAATCTTTTTCATAGTTCCACACAACTTCTTCCTGTTTTCTCGATTCATCTGTGTTCAGTTTTTCAAGGCCTATCCACTATGTCAACTTATAACTAAATTTGAGGGAGGTGCGATGGGGAGGTTCCCTTGTGAGAAAAAGTTGCTTTAGAAAAACCGTAAGAACTTTTTTGTGGGTAACTGAAAAATTCTGTGACTTGAGATTTCCACTACCAGTATACGTTCTTATAACCTATTACAATTTCATTAACATCGGACAAATACATTTCAAGCTATAGAGTTTTGAAGTGGGCACTTCGTAACGAAAACGGCGAAAACCGGAAAATCCTTACTACAACCTAAAATAAAAAAATATAATTTGACCTTAAAAACCAAATTACTATATATAGCCTAAAGCAGAATAACGAGAAAAATGTTGGTATAACTCATTTTGCAACAGACATATTGATTCGCTTGTAATTAAACTTGAGTTCTCCATAATACAAAATCCAATAGAAGTGTGTGTTATTTCGGACATATTACTTGTTGCAGTGGACTTATTTCAGTGCTCGATTGCGGCTAAGGACGTAATTTCTATTTTGTCACATAGTCGTTGCTTGTATTTTGGGGGGGACAGTCGAGAGTGGGAGCTTCAGGAAAGATTCTCGCGAGAAGGAGTGCGCTGCAGAGCACGAGCTGCAGCCGGCAGCAGGCCAGCTGTTTGTAAACAAGCGCGGCCGCCGTCTCCCTGGCAACCGGCGACCTTGACGGCCGGCGCCGGCTGGCCTTGGCCCCGTGCCCTGCGCAGCGCCGCGTGCACGCGGTCGCAGCGCAAGCGCGCCACGTCCGCTTTCTCACGAGAACCGATCCTGTACATCCCCCGCAACCTGCAGCCTACTGTGAGGCGGAATAGCGTACTTTGTTTGTGTGGAAGTCTATCATGCGATGACGTATTCCATTCCGTGTGACTGTTTCTCTGCATACACAGGCCGCCCGACGGTAAAGGTGGCTGATTTTATATTCGAATAACTACGAGGCGTGTTTTTTAAGCAAGTACATCTACATCTACATCGATATACATACTCCGCAATCCACCATACGGTGCGTGGCGGAGGGTACCTCGTACCACAACTAGCATCTTCTCTCCCTGTTCCACTCCCAAACAGAACGAGGGAAAAAATGACTGCCTATATGCCTCTGTACGAGTCCTAATCTCTCTTATCTTATCTTTGTGGTCTTTCCGCGAAATGCAAGTCAGCGGCAGTAAAATTGTACTACAGTCAGCCTCAAATGCTGGTTCTCGAAATTTCCTCAGTAGCCATTCACGAAAGGACGCCTCCTTTCCTCCTAAGACTCCCACCCGAGTTCCTGAAGCATTCCCGTAACACTCGCGTGATGATCAAACCTACCAGTAACAAATCTAGCAGCCCGCCTCTGAATTGCTTTTATGTCCTCCCTCAATCCGACCTGGTAGGGTTCCCAAACGCTCGAGCAGTACTCAAGAATAGGTCGTATTAGTGTTTCATAAGCGGCCTCCTTTACAGATGAACCACATCTTCCCAAAATTCTACCAACGCACCGAAGACGACTATCCGCCTTCCCCACAACTGCCATTACATGCTTGTCCCACTTCATTTCGCTCTGCAGTGTTACGCCCAAATATTTAATCGACGTGACTGTGTCAAGCGCTACACAACTAATGGAGTATTCAAACATTACGGGATCCTTTTTCCTATTCATCTGCATTATATTTAGCTATATTTAGAGTTAGCTGTCATTCTTTACACCAATCACAAATCCTGTCCAAGTCATCTTGTATCCTCCTACAGTGACTCAACGACGACACCTTCCCGTACACCACAGCATCATCAGCAAACAGCCGCAAATTGCTATCCACCCTATCCAAAAGATCATTTATGTAGACAGAAAACAACAGCGGACATATCACACTTCGCTGCGGCACTCCAGATGATACCCTCACCTCCGATGAACACTCACCATCGAGGACAACGAACTGGGTTCTATTACTTAAGAAGTCTTCGAGCCACTCACATATTTGGGAGAGTAGGCCTACCGTTTTGAAACTAAAAAAAGACGTGCTAAGATATCTCAAATTTTATTTTTACATGAAAGCCTGTACCTTAATATACGCACTCACGCCATTACAGTCTGATTCTTCCTTGTTTACGTTGTGTACTGATTGTTTAAGATGTCTCCGATAATCGTGAGTCCCGCCGACTGCGAAGTACGGGCTGTTATAAGATTTCGCAGTGCTAAAGGCCTAAAAGCGATCGATATTCATCGAGAGATCTATGCAGTTTACGGAGAAAACATTAGGAGTGATGGAATAGTAAGAAAGTGGGTGAGATCATTTACAGATGGCCGCACAAATGTGCATAGTGAACAACGGAGTGGGTGTCCTTCGGTCGTTAATGAAAGTTTGGTGCAGGAAGTGGACAATAAGGTGAGAGAAAACAGACGCTTTACGATTTCCTCCTTGCGGGATGACTTTCCTAATGTTTTTGTATGGCATTGTGACCGAGCACTTGAATTACCGAAAATTGTGCGCACGTTGGGTACCGATAATGTTGACGGATGTGCACAAAACCAAACGTTCAGACAGTCCATTGACTTTCCTTGAGCGGTACCACAACGACGCTGATGATTTCTTAAGCCAAATTGCTACTGGCGATGAAACATGGGTGGCCTACGTCACACCAGAATCAAAGCAACAATCCATGGAAGTTGAGCAAGGTCATCGTTTTGCTGCAAGACAGTGCCCGTCCGCATGTGGCGAATCAGACCAGAGATCTTATCACATCTTTTCGATGGGATCTAGATCATCCTCCGTACAGCCGCGATCTTGCGCCCAGTGACTACCATCTGTTCCTGCACTTGAAGAAACACCTGGGCGGTCAGCGTCTTCAAGACGATGACGTAGTCAAAACAGTGGTGATGCAATGGTTAACAAGTCAGGCAGCAGACTTCTATGAGGAGGGTATTCAAAAACTGGTACAACGTTATGACAAGTGCCTCAATATTGACGAAAATTATGTAGAAAAGTAGATTAAGGTACAGGCTTTCACGCAAAAATAAAATTATTGAGGTATCTTAGCACGTCTTTTTTTAATTCCAAAAAACTTACCTAAATAAACACGCATCGTACTAATGCCATTTGCGAAGGGCGACAATGAATTAACCAGCATGGTATTTCGACTACCTTCCGTTTTATATTTAACAGCTCTGGAATCACAGACTGCTCGTAATAACCCAAACTTTAAAAGCATGTTTCCAACTTCACAATGGACAAACGAGCGAACATCAAGTTCTCTTTTAAATTGGGTGGAAGTGCTACAGACGCTTTTCAAATAATACAGACTGTTTATGATAGTGAATTAATGAGTGGTAAAAATGTTTTTAAGCGGATGCAAGGACTCATGATGGTAGAAAGAGCATTGAAGACGTTTCGCGTAAGCATAATCGACAGTTAGAACCGAAGAAAATGTTCAAAAAGAGTCTGAAATTCTTCGAAATGGTCGTTGTACAAGTACCACATTAATTGAGGAGTTCACTAGAATTCCTAAAACAACTGTGCATCGACAACATCTGCAAACTTGGGCGAAGAGAATTGGTGTTGTCACTTTGTATTCCACCCACTCACTGACGATCAAAACGATTTCAAATCGGAACAGTGTAAACATGAAAAGATCGCCCGCCAGGAACCCAGACTTTATGTCTTGCATCGTAACACTAACATGTTTTCAGTACGAGCCACTTTGTAGCCCGGAATGGGAAGGTCACAATCTCCGAGACCGAAAAGTGCTAACACAGTCTAGCCATATCGAGACACTGCTCACTGTTTTGTTTGATTCAGAAGGGATTATCCGTAAAGAATCCGTTCCAGAAGATCAAACTGCTAATGCAGAGTACTAATAGGCTGTTTTATCTTTTATGGGCACGATTTGTCCAGGTTCGACCTGAATACCAGAATGAAGGAACGTTGTGTTCATTGGGTGAGAATGTTTGGTGCTCGTACACCCTCTTAATCGTCTGGTTTGTGCGACTTCTCCTTATTTCCAAAACTGAAAACGCCAGAGAAAGGGAAGCGTTTCGATGCGACTTCAGATATTTAGAAAGCTTGTAATGTTATGTGAGCCTCACTGCCCTTTTTTTAACTAATTTGTACCTGATTTTATTCTGAGGAGCTCAGTAATGTATGTAAATACCGTAAATGTAAATTTGATTCAAAAAGTACTGGACGTGATGTGAAGGCAGCTGGAGAGCAAGAAACACTTTAGCGAGCAGTCCCCGCAACGATAGTAGTTGTGACTCTTTTTTGAGTATGGACTCTAAAAAAAGACGGTTTGTTAAAGGAAAAGGGGGGACTATTAATCTGTATCCTGTGGAAAGAGGACGTGTTGCTAGGCCGTCGCTCAGAACGTATTTGTACATTTAATGGAAGTTGCTATTTCAGTGATAAAACAGAGTAAAGTGTGTGTAAGAGTTGCCAAACATTTATGTATACAAATTTTCTGGAAGTGAAGAATAGAAATATCTTGTATTTGGAAAAGGAAGTGAACTTCACTGTCGTCGCCGGCTATCAATCGATAGAATTGTAAGTGTACAAAGTTCACTAAAATACAGGAAAGGAAATGCGTTCTCTATAGTGTTCATTCAGTATTTGACAACCTCTCATCATTTCTTAATTGCAGTAATTGTTTTATGTTCTTGTATAATAGTATGGAGCCGAACTCCACTGACCAATTTTGATGCAACAGGATGTGTAGTTTGAAGGAAGTTAGTGCCAAGCAATCTCCTTTTCTCACGAAAACCAGATTGCTGTTTGATCTTATTTACTTACAGCAGTGGTCCCTTAGGTATGAAAAGCTACGAAACATTGGGCTCACAGTTATCCGTAATACGGCCAAGTAACCAACAGAGTCGTATTTTAAATCTTAAGGAACAATAACTTCCTCCAAATTATAATACGTCACCAGCTGGTGCACAGGCTGACCATTTAAAGAGGCAGCAACCAAAATTCAGGTACCAGTTACAACTTAAAGTCTCAATAAAAAATCGATCTCTCTCTCGCCAGACACATATATAAATACTCATATTATTAAGATAAAAGCCATTTTACAAGCTACGACCATGATACTGCAGGCAGTTTCTAAGGAGATCAGAATTGTTCCGAACAATTTTTCCAATGCTTCCAGTTGTGTGTTGACTTGCAGGGAACATATTTCGAATAAAAAGTCATATAAATAAGAAGTAAATTACGTCTTGTGTTTTATTTCACGTCAGTCACCTTTCCTGTGGGACTGACTGCGTACGACATGCTGAACATGTTGTGCTCGCAAGAATTCCTCGGCGCTTGTGGTTGCTCTGGATCATTCGGGAATTCCGTGCTTGAATAACGCGTTCGTCCAGTTACCCGATCGATCCTCAGTTTCTTGCTGCATGATCATACGAAACTAGATTCCAGTATGTTCTGAATGTGAAAGATGGTGCTCGTAGTAATAGTGCTTGGGGAAGATTTTCATTAGCAACAAATGAGGTAGTAAATGCTGTTCGTTACGTCTACTGTTGTCTGTGCTCAGCTTCGCTGTCTTTCAGTTGGACTAAAACACACCTGAATTTAGGAGTAAAGCCTCTGCAGGCAGTACTTTATTGGTTGCTGACAGATGCGCTTATATACAATGAGGGCAACGCAGTCGTTTTGGCACTATGCATACGTTTTTGGTGGAAATTATCTGAAAAATTAAGTTAAAATAGTTGTTTCTATGATTTATGCTGCCAAAGATCCTGTTCCACTTAACGAAGAAAAGTGGTGACATTATACAAAATTTTCAAGCAAGAAACAGAGTAAGTAGAACAGCCTACTTAAGGGGAGCTTTACTATCTTTGTCCCGAAAAAAAGCATGTTCTTTGAGAATTTTTTCCTCGAGATATGTTACAGATATCAATCTCAAATTTGGTCAAAATGTTTATTAATATTTCCTCTACAAACTGGAATTTTTTCGACGGGAAATGTCGAAGAGCAGAGGTGGAAGTGCCGTCGGGACGAAACAAAATTTTGAAGTAGACCTCCATGCGCGGTATGTCAAAGGTCAGCCGGCTCGTCTGAAATCAAAATTTAGTTGACGTTAGCGAAGTATATAAGATTCTTTAGGAGTTCTACCTCGCTTAAGTTATCTGGACCATAGGAAACATAATGGCGGCCATTTTTAAAAAATAGGGTTTTTTCATAGAATTTTTGACTTCGTCGGCCAAGTAAAAATATCTATAGTTAATGGATCGGAATAAAAGTGGTGGAATTCCTAGACAATTTAGTTAGCTTCGTCGGAAACAAAGAATCACGCCAATCGGTTCAGTACATTTGAAGTTACCATACCGCGAGATAAAAAAAAGTCATTTCGAGAAAAACGCGTTTGAAGTTTTGACTACATGTAAAAGCAATGTTATGCAACGAAAGTTCAATCTGCTGTTCCGAGTCCATAAACTAGTCTTTCCTCTTCCTCATAGAGGGCGTTCTGTTCGATCTGAGCCATCCTGCACTCCAGAGCCGCTTGTAATGCCGGTGACAAGCGGTTTTCGGCCGCTTGAATCCGGTGGTCGTCCGAATGCTTGGCGAACTGCGTCGAATAGTCCCAGGGTGACATCCATTGTTGTCATGGTTTTCAGAATTGCTGAATACCCATCGTTGAAGCTGCTCAGTCCCAGGAAAGTCGCAATCTCCACAGTCTTCGCACCAGAATGCAAACGCTTGGGGGCTTACTTCCAAACACACGCGTTCACACCTTCATTTGAATTTTGTGTGTTTCTTCCCATGCACCGGTACAATAACTCGTCCTCCGAAAGAAAAAAAAACTGGTGCGTGAAAAAGGCTGATTTCAGGCAGGTGCATTTTTTTGTTCAGTCGCGAATTACAAACATTTCCGGTCCGTATTCGGAAAAACCGTTTCAGGGGTGGATTCTAAACACTTTTATGGATCCAAAAATGCAATTTAAAAAATCGATTTTTTGAACCAAAGGATAGTAAACCTCCCCTTAAAGTGGTACAGTCTATAGTTATGTAGTACGAATGACACGCAAATACGTGCAGAAAAGATGGTCACTGAAAAATTTAACGGTCAGAGCAACGATACTGAAAGCTAACTCACAATATTTTTGGAGGCATTCAAAGATATAATAGATGTTTTCGAAGATGAGAAATATCCGACGATTCAACTTGTTTTGTTGTGGATGCCAAAACTGGAAAGTCACTACACCGTTTCTGTTAAACATTGTAGTCCAAGCAGTTTGCTTAATACACGTTGCGTGCGCAGCAGATTCAACTTGCTGCGGATTGTTCAGAACGCTGGCTTATGGATGTATAGTACAATGTTCGTGTGTTTTGATAGCTCTAAGTAATATGAGCGTAGGAAGAACGTTGTCTCTCTGCCACAGAGAAGAGAGCTGCAATTCGGATGCTGTACATAACAGAGGCAAAAGTGTGGCCGCCATCCCGAGCACTAGAACTAAACAGTTCATTCATTCTGGGAGTCGAGAATCTCGGCGAATTTTGCCTGTTATCGACATTGATGCTGGCAAGTTATTGATGGCAGGGATGCTCAGATTTTCGAAAAGTTTTTGATTTCATGTCTGTGACTTATGAGGTAACGGGCGAGTAGTGGCGCCCTGGAAATATTCTATGTTCGGAGTTGGGGCGGCCGCACAGGACGGTCGTCAAAGCCGCGGCTCGTTGGCAACTGCATGACGTCGCACAATAGCTGAACCATGTGGTTGCTAGCCGACCGAGTGGCCTAAATTGATATAAATTACAGGCATGTAACTTGAATAGTGCACGAGTTATTGGAGGTCAAAGTGGCCAAGTACTAGCTCTCGCGTCAGGCCATAGGCACTCCACAGTTACACGAAAAAACGGTAGCAGCATGCTTATAAATATACAGGGTGAGTCGCGTAAGACGTAACACCCGCTTTATTCCGGGGGTGATTACACGTATCGGCATGCGGTTTCCGGCGAATCATAGCGGACTATGAGGCACATACGTTGGTACATGCACAATAATCACAACGTTTATATTGACCGAGATAATGAGGCAAGTACATGTTTTTTAAATGGGACGCTATACTTTTTTTACCATCATTCGAACGCTCTGGGTAGCGTAGGCGGCTCAAGCTGCATAGAGCACGGCAACTCGGCCTGCGGGTCGCGCAAGGTGTGTTTACAGTCTGCAGCCGCTTCCGACCGCCTCGACCTTCAATCGTACAATATTTCCCAGCGGCTTTTAAGCGAAGTTTGAATCACAATAGCAACATGCGTTACATCACTATACGCGTCTTTTCCAGAGCGTCCGAATGATGGTACAAAAAGTATAGCGTCCCATTTAAAAAACATGTACTTGCCTCATTATCTCGGTCAATATAAACGTTTTGATCATTGTGCATGTACCAAAATAAGTGCCTCATAGTCGGCTATGATTCGCCGAACACCGCTTGTCGATACGTGCAATCGCCAACGGAATAATGGAGGTGTTACGTCTTACGCGACTCACCCTGTATTTATTCATCTATGTCTTTGTTTATATCCGATATATACTATTCATGAAGAAATTGGACAATTATGTACTGTGTTTTAGAAAGCACAGAGACATTAGGCTACTGGCTTACTTTTGTTCTATTCCTTTGATATATGTTTATTTAATTTGTTTATGTATTTAATAATGTGTGTTAGAGCGTGTTTATGGTCCAGCCATAAGACTATTTATTTAACTTCAGGTTATTTAAATGTAAATCCAGTATTTGGAATGTGTTTCAAAATGTTTGTGAGTGTGCGTTGGCTTGGAGAGATGACGGGAGCGCTATCGCCAATCACAGCGCTCGTTACTAAGGGAGGCGACTACCGAAGTGAGTGGAGGGGGAGTTGAAACAGTACAGCGCGACGGACGCACAGTCGCGAGAGACTTGGAGAGTGGAGCAGTTTTGCGCGTGGTAGCGGGAGATAGAAATATTTCGTAGTGCCGACTTGTGCACTTGTGAGATTTCCGTGGCTTCTGCAGTGAAGACGTAGTATGCGTTTAGAAGTGAATATCTCGCGAGCTATGTTGTTGTTCATAACTAATTACGTGAAGTATGAATCTATTGTTTTCCTGTTATTCAACTTATATTTTATTTAATTGCTGGACCATCGACTCCAATAAGTGTTTTGCGGTAACAAACGGCATTCTAAAAGGTACTTCTGCTATCGTACTCATCATTTAGAGTTGTTAAGATAGTACCGGCAGATTTTATTCAATTGCAATCTTTCATTTATAAATCACTATGTTGCATTCAAAATTCACAATTGCCGAGTGATAGGAACCTTCGACCATTCGATTCATGTGTCTATTCATATTGTATACTGTAGACTCAGCAGTATTTGGCTTGTATTGCGGCAACTACGTATCCCAGCCCCTTGACAACGAAACCAGCCGAAACTTTTAATATTTCAACTCTGAGTCAGAGGGTACGTAGTTGAGGGCCACACCATCATTTCGTTATTGGATAGCCCGAAAACTGGATAGCAAATGACAAAAGAAATAATTTTTTTCGTGTGATACAATTACAGATTAACAATTTTCTGATTTTTTTTCCTTGACTTTCGCTATGAAATCTTTCTTCTTAGCAAATTTCATGTTTCTTCATCAACAGAAAGTACCCTATATGTTTTTATGAGCGAGTTTTTGAGTATAAAGTTACGTAGTATCATTTGATTGCATTGATTCAGAGGCCTACATTTATTACTGCACCAAGGGACAGCAGACCTGCGTATGCGACATAAATTTCAACTTGATGTCTACCCGATCCCGAGAAAAAGTTGTTAACAGCCAGACAGACAGACGTATAATAAAGTGATCCTGTAAGGCTTAGTCTTTACCGGCACAAAACTCAAAAAACGGGCTAAAATGTAGTGTGGCAGCCAATGTCACTTACATGATATTGACAATGTAAAGTAAATAATATTTATCTCGTGTCCCCTGACAATCTATTTGGCAGTATTGCCCAAAAATATTCTTCTTCTGCTTCTCTCCATATATCCAACATAATGGAAGACATATGAAGTTTTTTTCATTTATGTTTGATTGTTTTACTTGAGTGATGGGAATAGCTAGTGGTTCCTTCAGGCTGCTACCCTCTCAGCTTTTAATGAGATTTTTTCTTCCTCACGTGCCTTTTCCCACAGAAATTTTGTGGCATTGCATGTATTCACATGCGCCTGATTATGGAGAACGGTCCCAGAACTCATGGATATCTGTAGAAATTTATCCACGGGGAATGGGTGTGAAGGGAGTGTGGTGGTCATGAGAGAGAGAGAACTAGACTAAAATTGCCAATTTTTATAGACATTTTTTCTCACTGCAGTCGATCCTGTTGCTAGGTCATATTGTACGCCAAGTTAAGAACAAACTTGTAAGTACTTTTTGGACAGTAACTAACGCATTTGACGTAGACGCTTTTGAGATTTATGGTTTCCAAATTAACCCTTTCAGACCTTCTGGCTATAATTTGTATATTAACATTTACTGTATCCTAGCTGCAACAGAAGTATTTTTTCCCCAATGGAAACCTGAGGTATAGATTTGTGCATGTTCATCATGGGCAAGTACTACCAGCTGTTGGGCATCACTATGAAAATATCACCAGGTCAGTGACCACCAGAATACACAGATGTGGATAGTTCGCTACATCCCATTATATAATTAAAAATTGTTATTGTTTTTTTCCATGCTAATTATTGAATGATCGTTTTACTACTTATTACAACAGAGAATATTTCGTAATTATTTATTTCAGTCCACAATGAAACCAAGTGTACAAAGTATGTTTCTAAAACGGGTGCATATTTTTATGCGAGGGTTGGAACTTCAATAGTGGCAACTATTTATTTACAGCTCGTACAAAATAGATACGTGTTTCAAAGTTTTACTGACCTTCAAAGTAGTCACCAGAATTGTGTATAACCCGTTGCCAACGATGTGGAAGTCGTAGGATACTCTTAGCAATCCCAGTTGTGTTGACAGTTCGAGTGGCGCGGTCTATTGCTCGACGAATTTGTAGCAGTTCTGAAGCGAATGCCGTGAAGTGTCCTTCAGTTTAGAAATCGAGTTGCAACTTACATGAGCTTACGTCAGGGGAGTGCAGTAGATGATATAGCACTTAGCAGCTCCATCAGTCAAACAAATCAGTAACAGCTTGCACTGTACGTGCTTGTGCATTATTCTGCAAAATGATTCTCAGGTCCTGCAGAAAGTGTCATCACTTCTGTCTCTATGCTGTTCATTTTTGGAACACAACCTAACCTCGTATAAATCTTGCAACTAAAGACCTTTACCACACAAAGAAAAATTTTTCTTCCTCCAGAGAAAATTCTGGTCTGGAAAGGTTAAAGACTAAGTGAACATAGAGTCAACTGCGGTTTCATTCACAGAACCTGAAACGATATTTTTGTAATATAAGCAACGGTTTGAACCCACATTAGCTAGTGCAACAGTTACCAAGTCCACGTGCACTTAAAGCAATGTACAGTGCCTAATTCTTGTAGAGCACTTTCAGCGTCTACCACCACGTGTGATAAAACTATAGGGGAAGTAGACAGACTGCAAAGTGTAGGGTTAATATCGCTATAGTGCGTTTAAAATTAGTTGCGATTTTTGACAGTTCGGTACGGTGCTAGTGGAGGGAGGCGTAGCTGCCAGTACGAACACAAGCGCCAGTGAAAACTCCAGAATGAAATATTCGTAAATCCCTCGTATCTCATCAACAGTCTGAGATATCGAAAGATGCTTTTGGTAAATAGTATTAAGCAAAGTGGAGAGTATTTTTCCATATGATTAATATGCGAAACTGCTATATCTACCGCGATATTTTAGGAACTAAAGTTTTTTTTCAATAAAATAACGTAGTTTTTAAGAAGCATCGATAGCTGGTGAAATGAGAATTGTTGTGCGTTTTGCACCAATATAAAACAAGAAGCTCCACATTTATTTTTATATTGAGAATGGGCTTCTTCAAAGCTACTGACCTGTTTTCTCCCCAGTAGCTAGTTTAATAATAGACTGTTTCAGGATTCTGTCACAGTTTCAACTGCATTAGAAGGTTAGTGAGACGATATTTGTAAACTCTGCTGTATTTTGGCGAAAGATGCAGGACTTTAACTTGGGAACAAGGTAAGTTACGTATCACTTAAAACTCGTCATAGTCCTTCATGAACCCAGGTGTCCTCTACTATCTTCTTGGTATGGCTGACTCGAGACCAGACCTGTGGCGTAACATTTCCAATGGCTTCTTTTGTCAGCACTTCAATCTCACCGAGAGTAAATTTCTTATTGCATGATACGGAGGAAGCCTGATCCAACTATGCCTTTTAGCGTTAGCCAGTTCGTGGAGCTGGTAGCGTGTGGTTTTTGGCTTGTGCAGAACTAAAAGTTCCACTAACTCCCGCTCATACATGTTAGGTTCAGCTTTATACGGCGGAACATTTCTTTGTACCCAGAGAAAAATATCCGCTTTCCCCCGCTGCATTATTTGAGCTTTACCCGTCATAACGGACAGGTATGGCGCATTGTCCATTAGTATTAAAGAATTCGGAGGAATATTTTGCTGCAGAACATTATCTTCACAGCCTGCGAACGTGTTCTTGGACGACCACTTTTAATGGGAATATCATGTTGAGTCGTGCTGCACTGTTATTGTTAATGCAACACCATCACAAAACATTTGTTTACAACACCTGATCGTTGTAGAACACCTCAACGCCAGAAAATACCACTTTATAACGAGAGCTAACGAACGTAGATGGATCTAATCGACCCCACATGGCACTGTTTATCCACGTCGTGGCAAGAGGGGTGCTTTACCTAACGAACTGCTGACGGTGTGGTAGGGAAAGCGGGCTCGGTGTTGGTGTTAGCTGGGCAACGGCGCCGTGTCCCCTCTGATGAGCCAAACGTTTAAAGGCGCAACTGATTTTAAACGTACTATTGTGTCTTCTAACCAGTGGCCAATGTCCTTGGTAGTAGCAGAGACGCCGGATGGGTCACTCTGTGACAATTTTATGTCCATCATTAATGCCCAAGCTAACGTAAATCCGTACCCAGAGGGACTGTTGCCAAAACTAGCAGGGGGCCATTACTTTCCTAAAAGAGATTTCACTTACGCCTATTTTGCTTACCTATATGTAATTATGCTGAACAGTGTTTAGCGGTTAATACGCCATTAGGCATGTACCGTTATAACACGCTGCCACTTGGGCTCACAAAGTCTCTCACAATACTTCAGATACCTTGAGCATCTGATACAAAGTATCTCTCAATTGTGTTAATTTTTTACATGACTTACTAATTACTGGGCTCATATGAGAGCTAGGACCTGAAAATCTACAGGTGTTGTCTGAGCATCTTCAACCACACAGTCTGCATTGTCACCTTCACAAATGTAGTTTCTTTGGGCAAAGAGTAAAGTACCTAGATCATATACGCCCACACAGCGTTCTCTGGACACAACCAATAAATTATCAACCTCAAAGAACGCCAATCGTTCCTGACAAAGTTAATTGCTACGTGAAATTTATTGCCAATGTGTCACAGACTTCCTGACGCTTAATCAACTGCATAAAAAAGGTGTTACATTTATGTTGTCAGAGGCAAGCCAGAAAACTTCCTTGCAGTTTAAAAATTTCGGTAGGTCAACCCCTTTTAAACAACTTTCTCTCTGGACAAATGCTTAACGCTGATCGTTGATACATCAAATCGCGGCATCGCTGCAGTGCTGTCATACAGACACGCTGACCGCACAGAACAGCCAACCGGGTTTGCATCAACATTGAATGCGCCACAGCAAAATTAGTCTTAAGCGCAGAAAGAGGCGTTTGTTATCATATACAGCGTAAAAAAGTATCACATATATCTACATGGGAACAAGTTTCATCTGATAACTGATCATAAGCCGCACTCGAAACATCGTGGTAAGAAGGCGCATCGGCTGCAACGGTGAGAGTTGTTTGTTATTAACTGTAACTGCGAGCCGGCCGGGGTGGCCGAGCGGTTCTAGGGGCAACAGTCTTGAACCGCGCGACCGCTACGGTCGCAGGTTCGAATCCCTTCTCGGGCATGGATGTGTGTGATGCCCTTAGGTTAGGTTTAACTAGTTCTAAGTTCTAGGGGACTGATGACCTCAGAAGTAAAGTCCCATAGTGTTCAGAGCCATTTGAACCATTTGTAACTGCGAAATGCACTACAGTCCCACGGAACAGCACAAATTCGGAAACACTTTTCTGATTGATTTGCTGCCCTGAAGCAGGGTTTGACAGGCACAAAGTACTTTGCTTTGCCCTAGGCGCCAATCAGTGACACACCCTAACGATTTCCCAATTATGGCGTACAAAGTAGCAACATAAACAGACCGCGGTCCACTACTGGCTAGGGTACGGTTTACCACCCAGCGAGTTTGGTTGGAGCACCAGCCAAACGCCGCAGAGCCAGCATAAGACACATATTTTTCATTATGACACATGCTTAACGCTACTGATGGTATGTTATTGTTAGCCATAGACGAAACTGAATGCTGGGTGCTTATTCCCCACTCTACACGCCCCCTCCCCCTCCATACTGAAGCTTCTCCACACTGCACGCAAGGAAATACGCAGAACGAAGGCAACAGAGCAGCGTTGTATACAGTATCCTTGATGTTGATGGCGCCATGGAACACATGGCCTGGAACTGCACCCACCGACAGCCTCGGCGCAGTGTCTCAAGCTTTAACTAGGCCCTGAGAACCACTTACAAAGCGGAACTACGTGGTTGCTAACTTCCCATATATGGCACGGGTTACTCCACCACCACAGCGCTACCATCCATGCCCCCTCCATCGCATATTTGCATGAGGAGCGTTCAATAAGTAATGCAACACATTTTTTTCTGATAGCAGTTTGGCATAATTCAAGATTCGAATACACCGTTTTATTCCTTACTCTTTTAACTACGGAACACTATTTTAAACACTATCTCCGCTCAAAAAATGTGTGTGAAATCTTATGGGACTTAGCTGCTAAGGTCATCAGTCCCTAAGCTTTCGCACTTCTTAACCTAAATCATCCTAAGGACAAACGCACACACCCATGCCCGAGGGAGGACTCGAACCTCCGCCGGGACCAGCCGCACAGTCCATACTGCAACGCCTGAGACCGCTCGGCTAATCCCGCGCGGCTATCTCCGTTCAGTGCGACGGCCTTACGCCACCTTGCTGGCTGCGCCTGTATCCCGACATGGTACCGCTAAGATGGAAGGGACGAGATCCTGGCTGTAGGGTGGGCTAACAAGAACGGTTCAGTGGAGTTTTATGAGCTCCTCTCGGGTGCGCAGACTTGTGTGAGGCATTGCGTTGCCATGGAGAAGAAGATTTTCGTTTCTGTTTTTGTGGCGACGAACACGCTGAAGTCGTTTCTTCAGTTTCATGAGGGTAGCATTTCAAAGTTTCACCATGAGGGAGGGCGTCAAACAGAGTGCCAGAAGATCCTCGCCATGACTTTACCGGTCAGGTGTGTGGCTTTGAACTTTTCCTTCGGAGGAGAGATGGTGTGGTACCACTTCATGGAGAGACCTCGTTACGATGATGACAGACGCCTCGCCCAAAGAGTCAACCTGCTTTTGTTCACTGCCAGGTCTCCATAGGCGTCCTGCAAGCGCCTATGAATATCTGCGACGCTCTGGTTTTCCGCCAAATGAAACTCAGTGACAGCTCTCTGCTTGGACCGCACCTCCGTTATAGGCTGAAATGATAGTTAATTAAATCAAGACCCTAAGCTGTCGACAAGCGTTGATATGTATATATGAACGGGGACAGTTGAAAATGTGTGCCCCGACCGGGACTCGAACCCAGGATGTCCTGCTTACATGGCAGACGCTCCATCCAGCTGAGCCACCGAGGGGACAGAGGATAGTGCGACTGCAGGGATTTATCCCTTGCACGCTCCCCGCGAGACCCACATTTGCAGATACTACAAAGGCGTGCCCGTTGCGCTGCCGTATTTGACCACGAATGACACCTGTGCAGTTTCCTCAGTGTGTTACAAGTGGCAGTCGTGATAAGTGTAGTTGTGAGTGCAGGAGAATGTGTGTAAACTGGTGGTGCTCGAATGGTGGGTGCTTCTGAAACCAAGTAGCAGAAGTTTTTGGTGTATCGAAGATCTTATGCCGCATACAGTGGAAGCGGAGAAACATCACCCACTAAGTCACAACGCACACTAAAGTGTGTGATGATTCATCGAGACAGACGGTCACTGAAGAAGATTGTGACGAAAAATAAGGGGACGGTAGATGAAAAACTCACACGAAGCGACGAACAATTCTAAAACAACACATCAACGATGTAAATGCCCGTAACAGGGAAACCTGGTCCCGAAGTCATAAAACCTGGACCTTGAAGCAATGAAAGAAACTCGTTTGGTCGGATGAGTTTTATTTCATGCTGTTTCCAACCTCTGGCTGAGTTTACGTTCCAAGAGTGAAACAAGGCAGGGGTTCAATGATGATTTTGGCAGCCATAACCTCGTGCTTCATAGGCCATATGGTTAATCTGCAAGGTCACTTTAGTACAAAGGACTGTATGACCGTTTTTGCTGATTAAGTTCATACCACAGTACAATGTTTGTTCCCCATTGGTGGCATTGTATTCCAAAACGATAGAGCCCCATGTTCATACAGCTCACGTCGTCCAGGGGTGATTTTGTGAGTAAGAGGATGAATTGTCGCACCTCCCCTGGCCACTAGGGGCACCAGATCTCAGTATTATTGAGCCTTTGTGGTCTACTTTGGAGAGATTGGTGCGTGAGCGTTATGTATCTCGATCATCGTTACCTATTTTGCAGGAACAATGGCATAAGATTCCCTTGAAAACCAAACCAGCCCTCATTCTGTGGCAATCGAGTTGTTTTGAAGTCCATTGGTTTTCCTAGACTGTATTAGGCACGGTAATGTGTTGTGTTTTTGGTGTTTCCGTATTTTCGTCCGCTCACTACAATTTCAAATTCAAAAACGTTCAAATGTGTGTGAAATCTTATGGAACTTAACTGCTAAGGTCATCAGTCCCTGAGCTTACACACTACTTAACCTAAATTATCCCAAGGACAAACACACACACCCGTGCCCGAGGAAGGACTCGAACCTCCGCTGGGACCAGCCGCACAGTCCATGACTGCAGCGCCCCTGACCGCTCGGCTAATCCCGCGCGGCCCTCACTACAATTTCACGTGCGTGTCAACATTATCCGCCGAAACTGTAGCGTTGCGCTCTTACTTGTCACTTACGCTGTGGCGTCTGTCTCGTATATCAGTAAATAATAGTGGGAGCACTTTTTACAAGATGGTGATTGTACATTTGGCATTTCGTGGGGTGCCAATATTTTTCTTAATTTATGGCCAATTTTAAAAAATGGTTTAAATGTCTCTGAGCAATATGGGACTTAACATCTGATGTCACCAGTCCCCTAGAATTTAGAACTTCTTAAATCTAACCGACCTAAGGACATCACACACATCCATGCCCGAGGCAGGATTCGAACCTGCGACCGTAGCAATCGCTCGGCTCCGGACTGAAGCGCCTAGGACCGCTCGGCCAGTCCTGCAAAACACGTTAATGACTTAAATTCAGTCACTTGAAAATGACGTAAAAGGCCGAAACATGGGTCGTAACTAAATAAACAACAATACAGTCAAATGGCTGTGTTCATTTAAAAAAACTGTAGTGAGGACAGCGATTGCAATACTTCCAGCAAATAATTGAGGATACTTGAGATGAAGGGCTTTTACTGGAGAGGAATTCGTGGCATGCGCATCAACCAGAAATCTGATGACCTCTCCCTTCCAAAAAATGTATCTTCAGAAATTTATGAAATCTGTTGACAAGGTTCGTGTTCAGCGTGAGATCTAGCAGTTGCACTCACTTCCATGGGGTTATGAAGAATGTGTCATAGGACAAACCGCTGTCTTATATAGGATGACAAGGAAATGTTGTAATTGAAGATCAGTGTGTTTCGGATACCGAGCCTGAGGGCTCCGAACGGCCGGGTCCGACTCTTCGACGCTTAATTTTCTGTGGCGAGCGCGCACTGTGGTGCGTGACTCGTACACTGCGTGTCCCAGGCGGAAGCAGGCGCACAGTACTGTGCTGTCCTACGCTACGACTCATCTGGCGCTGCTGCACGGAAAGAAATCTGTGACTCACACAAAAGCACGCGCTGCGCTAGCGTTGCTTGCGTCCCAGTGCGCGCCTGGCCTAATTCTGTCAATAGACTACCGCTCCCCTACTTTCCAGACGTCAAAGAAGCTACCTGCATACCTCGTTAGACTGGCACACGTTTCTTCGTGGAGTGTCAGACCAGCGAGGTATGTAGCGGAGCTCCTTTAGGTAGAGGTACTGGTAGAAGTAAAACTGCGAGACGCCGTCGCGAGTAGCACCCTAGGTATCTCAGTCATTAGGGCGTACTTAATTCATTACACAATAAATTACAAGCTGAAGGTATTTTTTGTGATCTGTCAACGACTTTTGACTGTATGAAGCACAAAATCGATTTGAATGAATTACACTGCGTGAAAAAATTAATGTATTATTAAATAAAAAAGAACTACAAATTACACAAACATGAAGTCGTAGAAAGAAAAATCATTCGAAGAATACTTGGAACACCAAAAATTACAGAGGTATGGAAATTAAGAAGCAATGAAGAAGTTTATCGTAACATAGAAAACATAAATGAAACACTACGAAAAAGGCGACTGCTATTTTTTGAACACTTATACAGAATGAACAGCAACAGGTTAACCAAACAGATTTTTAAATATCTTTGGGACAAGAAGTCAACAATAGCCTGGATTCAAGAAGTTAGGAAACATTTGGAAAGAAAGAACATAAGTGAAAAAGGTGCAACAGAAAGAGAGAGTTTCAAGAGGTAATTATTAAAACTGGAAGGATTACAAGGCAGGAGGGAGGAGAAGACGGGGTCAAAATGGTCCGAGGAGAGAAAAAGGATACATAGTGAAAAGATGAAAGAATACTGCAGGAAAAAGAAAGAACAAGAAAGAAGGAAGCACTGAAATTGGTGCGTGGCCCTTAGATGACCCAAACGAAGAAAGAAAGAAGAAAAAAGAAGCAACAAGAGCACATGTAACTTTGTCAGCGGGTATGTAAATGATTAGAATTGTAATCCTATGTGACAGGCGAATTGTTCAAAAAAATGGTTCAAATGGCTCTGAGCACTATGGGACTTAACATCTGTGGTCATCAGTCTCCTGGAACTTAGAACTACTTAAACCTAACCAACCTAAGTACATCACACACATCCATGCCCGAGGCAGGATTCGAACCTGCGACCGTAGCAGTCGCGCGGTTCCGGACTGAGCGCCTAGAAACGCTCGGCCGCCGCGGCCGGCACAGGTGAATTGTGTTTAATGTTGTTACCAGTTCTGGTAAGGTATATAAGGGCCGTGAACAGCGTCAGATATTGAGTGATCACAGAGGAAAAAAACGGATACGCCGCATACTCGTGTGGGACAGTATTACCAACAGATGAAGAGTTTGTAAGGGACTCTAATGTGTGGCCGCCTGATCGAATGGTGCAATATCCGGATTTTTGGTCATTCAGGTGTGAAAGTGGCTCCATGTTGGAGTGTATGTGAGTGTGAGGGCGGAGATACTCGTCGCCAAGGTTCTGATCGGCCACGGCAGACTACCACAAGGCAGGATCACCGTACTGTACAGCAGGCCTGCCATCTCAGAACAAATCATAGACGTCATGCAACATTCTGTCATACCGCACACTGAAGACTAACGGTAGTCGGGACAGGGAAATGCCGTCACATGCACAGATTGCCGTTGACATCACAACATAAACGAGTGTTTTTGGAGTGACGTTGTGGCCAGGAGGCATGGACTGCTCGTGTAAGGAGTCGCATTGAATTTAGCGATGAACCGTGGTTCTGCCCTACCCTGGAGGACCATCTTCGGCAAGCATGGAGGCGACTTGGGGAGAGATCCCATTCTTTCACCGTTGTAGAGAGGCACGGCGATGGCGCGGGTGGCCATAGGATATGACTTTAGGTCATGACTTGTAGTTGAGGGTACCACAGTGGTACGTCACACACAACCTGCGTCATATGTCACCCCTCATACAATAGCACTTCGGTGCGATTTTTCAACAGGACAATTCTCATCCACTCATGGAACTGTCTACGTGATACTGAGGTACTCCTGAGACCAGGAAGATCCACATATCTCTCCCCAATAGGACATGTGTGCGACCTGATCAGACATCAACGTCGGTATCCACGATGTAAAGAACCAGTTACAAAAGTACTGTGCCAGCTTCCATCAGAAGAAGATGCAACGGCTTTGACACCCTTCCCAACCAAATCAATGCATGCAACTAGACCAGAAGGCGTGAAGTATCATACTGACAGGTGACCTCATGCTGCCAAGTTCGTTGTAGATTTGACTCGATTTCGTAATTACTGAAATAACATCACATACCCTGTCAACCCGTGAAATTTCATTCTGTTTGCTGCTCCGCTTGTGGGTGCCTCACTCTTTTCGTCAGACATTGTAAAATACTATTGTGTCACTACGTGTGCCACAAAATGGTTCAAGCCATGTCGCACAAATAGGAAACAAAGGGTGTCAGTACAAGAGACCAATGGACAAAGATATCAGTCATAGTCACACTCGGAAGTAGTTACGTGTGCTATCTCACAAGGGACCACTTCCAGGTGTAAATTAATAACCTCCCATCAGTTACACTGCCAGAGATAAGTTGGGTCTATTTTAGGATTACAGCTTTTTCAGACATAAATTAAATTAATAACCTATCACCAGGTATGAAACTTCCCGGTGCAGCACTTGCCTGTGAAAGCAAAGGCCTCGAGTTCCCTCTCGGTCTGACACAAAGTTTCAATGTGCCAGCAAGTTTCGTATCAGCGCATACATCGCGGCAGCGTGAAAATTTCATTCTGGAAACACCTCCCAGGCTGTGGCTAAGCCATGTGCCCGCAATGTCCTTTCTTCTAGAAGTGTAGTTTTACAAGTTCCGCAGGAGGGCTTCTGTGAAGTTTAGAAGGTGGGAGACGAGGTACTGGCGGAAGTAAAGCTGTGAGAGCGGGTCGCTAGTCGTGCTTGGGTAGATCAGTCGGCAGAGCACTTGCCCGAGAAAGGCAAAAGTCCCTTGTTTGCAGGTGATACAAGTATCGCAATAAATAGCAAGTGGAGCATAGCTTTAGAAAGGGCTACAAATGAAATTTTCTTGGACATTAGTAAATGGCGAGGGAATTAGATTGGGAAACGAGACACTAATGGCCAAAGTAGAGAGGATATAAAATGTAGACTGGCAATGACATGAAAAGTGTTTCTGAAGAAGAGAAATTTATTTACATCGAAGATAAATTTGTCAGGAAGCCTTTTCCGAAACTATTATTATGGAGTGAAGCCATGTATGGAAATGAAACATGAAGGATAAACAGTTTAGACAAGAAGAGAATAGAAGCTCTTGAAATGTGATGCTACAGAAAAATGCTGAAGATTAGATGGGTAGATTACGCAACTAATGAGGAGTTACTGAGTAGGATGGGGGAGCAAAGAAATTTGTGACACAACCTGACTACAAGAAGGATCTGTAGGCAGGACACATTCTGAAACATTACGATACCATCAACTTAGTACTGGAGGGAAGCGTTAGGGTAAAAAGCGTAGAGGGAGAGCGAGAGATGAATGCAGTAAGCAGATTCAAATGGCTGTAGGCTACAGTCGTTTTTAGGAGATGAAGCGGCTTGTACAGGATAGAGCAGCGTGGAGAGCGGCATCAGACCAGTCTTCGGACTGTAGACCACAACATCAACACATAAATAATGAAACCCTCTCCCAACAATCAGCTCCGTATTAAGCAAGAACAATCTGCATAAAGACTGAAAGGCACTTCTGTTACTCCAAAAAGGGCTTCACTGTTCAGCAATACACATGTTCGATTACTTGCCAGCAACCATAAAAAACTTACCTACAAATAAAGTTCAGTTTAGCAGGAATCTGAAAGGCTCACTTGTGGCTAACTTCTTGTACTTCAATCAAGAATTTCTAAACGTAACCAGTTGATGTATGCACTGATACTATCATTATTATTACTATATTTTTTATTAAACATGAAAAACTCTGAAATATTCCACGTCCACGAGGATCTCGTCAATGCGGATCTAATCTAATCCAACCGAATGCCATATCGGCACACAGTTTCATCCTTTCAGGAAGGTACGTGTTTGATTAACCCAGGAGTGTCTTAACAGTTGATGAATTTTGATCGCAAAATATCTGTCATCGATTTTACGCCGTGGGAGACGAGAGAAAGAAGAGACGGATAAGACAGCACCTCCGTCAACTAAAATAGCAATTTCGTCGATCGCTCTAAGATAACGAATCAGCCGCCTCGTTTTAAGTCGTTCGCCGCGGCCATTGACTTCCGGCGTGTTTCCCCTATCTCTTGGTGGGCGCCACGCACTAGCAAGCTCCACACTTTCTGTGATAAGAGCGCCAACAGATAGTCCCTTCGAGCAGCGAGGGCCTGTTTCTATTTGCTCAACGTTGTCGCCTTCACTCTTTCATTTAAGGCATCGATCAATATGTTGTATTAAATTTATCAAAGTCTTGTTGAGTTCGCTGGGAGACAGTAACATCGTGTAATAGGATAGATAAAAAATCTACTAACTAAGCGGCGACAGAACCACACATAAAAGACTTTTGTGATTGGCAAGCTTTCGGAGCCAGTGGCTCCTTCTTCAGGCAAGGCAAGGAAGAAGGGTGAAGGAAAAGGACTGGATGGGTCTAGGAAATGAACTGCGGGTCAAGAGAGACTTACCGTACGGTACCAGCTGCTCCTTATTAAAGTAAGTGGAAGAAATGAGGTTAAAACATCTAAAACAGAAAAGACAGTGTCACTTAAAGTGACAATAAATAAATGTTCTATTAAACGGAGATATTACAAGAAGGCTAAAATAGGGAGAGTCGAGAATGTGGATGGATGATCACTTACAAGAAACATGGACATCCACCCACGCTGTTAACAGATTAAAAACTACTTCCTAACATTTCAGTCAGCAAGTCGGACATTTCACAGGACCTTAAAATTTTTACCACATTCGTCTCGTTTTCGTTTGAAGTAAACGGCAAATCTCCAGGTAATTTAGCAGCTGCCCTTTTACCTGAAAATAAGTCAAATTAAACGTGGAGAACTACGATCTGCATCCTCTAAGCACTACACATTGGATGGTCCTTTCGCTGGACCAACAGTCCAAACGTCATAGGACTATGTCCTCGTCTCGTCGGGTGCGGCTGGAAGGAAGTCACGGCCGCATTGTTGTTACTGGATATAGCTTATCGTCTGTAATTTTTAGCCATTCTTCATACACTCCGAGCAGCGGAAAAAAAGACGCAGCAGGAAGCAACTTCCCGAATTGCACGGAGATCGAGGGATGTGATTTACATGTGCAGGCAAACAAACGATTATGGTTTTAGAGCAAGTCAATAACTTCTTGGTCCGCCTCTGGCCATTCGGCATGGCATTAATTGATGGAGTTCTGGAAGGCCTCCTGAGCGATATCTTGGCAAATTCTGTCTAACTGGCGGCTTAGATCGTCAAAACCCTCGGAGATGGTTGGAGGGCCCTACCCACAGTGTTCCAGACGTCCTCACCTCAGTTGGGGAGAGATCTGGCGTCCTTGCTGGTCAAGGTAGGATTTGGCAAATACGAAGACAAGCAGTTGAATCTCTCATCGTGTGCAGGCGGACATTATATGTTGAAATGTAAAGCCTGAAGGGAAACGAAAAAGAGGCGTTGAATACTGTCGGCGTACCGTCGTGTTTTGCCGCGGATGTCAACGAAAGTGGTCCTGTTATGAAAATAAATGTCACCTGAGGCCATCACTTTTAGTTGTTGACAGGGGCGACAGGTTGTTATGCCACCGCTGTCCTGGGCGTTTCCATCATACACGCCTTCTGCTTGGTATCTCATTGACTGGACTAGGTCTGCAGTGATGAATCCCGCTTCGAAATGAGCCCCAATGACCAGTGAAAACGCGATTGGAGACGCTCCAGGTAGCACTCGGACACCAAACTGATGGTCGCCAACCATACGACCTGACAACGAGGAGTCATTGTCTGGGGTCCCATTTCTTTTCATAGCAGGACTTCTTTGGTCGTGTCGTCAGGGGCGCCCTTATAGCACAGCGGTACGTCGCAGGTATTCTACGCGCCATCTTGTTGCCCTTCATGACAGGCCACCCAAGGCTTACACTTCAGCAAGATAATGCCTGCCCGCACGAGGCGATAGTTCGCACTGCTCGTGCTTGCCAAACCCTACCTTTGCTAGAAAGGCTGTCGGATCTCTCCCCAAATGAAAACCTTTGAACACTATTGACAGGGCCCTCCAACCATCTCGAGATTTTGACGATGTAATGCACCAATTGAGCAAAATTTGGCACGATATTCTACCTTTGCTAGAAACGCTGTCAGATCTCTCCCCAAATGAGAACCTTTGAACATTATTCACAGGGCCCTCCAACCATCTCGAGATTTTGACGACGTAATGCGCCAATTGAACAAAATTTGGCTGGATAGTCCTCAGGAGGGCATCCCACAACTTTATGAGTAAATCACAAGTCGAATAACTGCTTGCATAATGGCCAGAGGTGAATCAAGACGTTATTGGCTTGCTCAGTTTGTGAAGCTGCTTTTCTTGAATAAATCATCCAATTGTTCTGAAACTGTAATCGTTTGTTTGTCTGCACATGTACGTCACACTTACCGATTTCCGTCCCATTCGGGTAATTCCTTCGTGGTGCATCGCATTTTTTGTCTTAGAGTGTACTAAATGAGAAACGATAAAAACTGTTGAGTTAAATTTAAAGCCCACTTCCTACTATATGGATGATTTTGTGTCACCCACATAACTTTATTACCATGAAAGTCTGTCAGAGAATTGTGGATGATTTAAGAAAAATTCTTGTTCTAGGTTCTGTATAAATACGCCAGTAAAGAAACCATGCAAGGATGCTAGCCATTGCGAGATCAATGTTCCGCCTATAAGACAAGGCGAGAGCAGAGATTGTAAGCTCCCCTTATAATAAGGAGAAGCACAAAGAGCGCACAGAGGTGGTGAAGACAATGGAGCACAAGGGACAGGAACTTATATCACATGCATACGGTGGAAAATGCTACTAGGTACCTAGCCCCACGCTGAAAAACTTCATAGATCTTAACAGTTTCAATTATTAGATCTTATTTATTCAATATTACTACTTTTTTGACTATTTAATCCCCTTTCCAATTCAAATGGTCCCCTAAATTTATTCCATCTCGAGCCGAAAGATGCGTCTCGCATGAAATAATGATTTAGCTCTAAAACGTATGGGGAAAAATAATGAACATTGGTTTACTCACTGTGAATTCAACAGCCAAATAATTACTGTAGCATTATAGCAAATAAAAATACAGACAATATTGAACAGGTTAACTAACAATGAAGTTACTTCCATTACAAAGTAGCGCAACAGATACATAACTATGAAACTTCCTGGCAGATTAAAACTGTGTGCCCGACCGAGACTCGAACTCGGGACCTTTGCCTTTCGCGGGCAAGTGCTCTCATCTGAGCTACCGAAGCACGACTCACGCCCGGTACTCACAGCTTTACTTCTGCCAGTATCTCGTCTCCTACCTTCCAAACTTTACAGAAGCTCTTCTGCGAACCATGCAGAACTAGCACTCCTGAAAGAAAGGATATAGCGGAGACATGGCTTAGCCACAGCCTGGGGGATGTTTCCAGAATGAGATTTTCACTCTGCAGCGGAGTGTGCGCTGATATGAAACTTCCTGGCAGATTAAAACTGTGTGCCCGACCGAGACTCGAACTCGGGACCTTTGCCTTTCGCGGGCAAGTGCTCTCATCTGAGCTACCGAAGCACGACTCACGCCCGGTACTCACAGCTTTACTTCTGCCAGTATCTCGTCTCCTACCTTCCAAACTTTACAGAAGCTCTTCTGCGAACCATGCAGAACTAGCACTCCTGAAAGAAAGGATATAGCGGAGACATGGCTTAGCCACAGCCTGGGGGATGTTTCCAGAATGAGATTTTCACTCTGCAGCGGAGTGTGCGCTGATATGAAACTTCCTGGCAGATTAAAACTGTGTGCCCGACCGAGACTCGAACTCGGGACCTTTGCCTTTCGCGGGCAAGGGCTCTCATCTGAGCTACCGAAGCACGACTCACGCCCGGTACTCACAGCTTTACTTCTGCCAGTATCTCGTCTCCTACCTTCCAAACTTTACAGAAGCTCTTCTGCGAACCATGCAGAACTAGCACTCCTGAAAGAAAGGATATAGCGGAGACATGGCTTAGCCACAGCCTGGGGGATGTTTCCAGAATGAGATTTTCACTCTGCAGCGGAGTGTGCGCTGATATGAAACTTCCTGGCAGATTAAAACCGTGTGCCAGACCGAGACTCGAACTCGGGACCTTTGCCTTTCGCGGGCAAGTGCTCTCATCTGAGCTACCGAAGCACGACTCACGCCCGGTACTCACAGCTTTACTTCTGCCAGTATCTCGTCTCCTACCTTCCAAACTTTACAGAAGCTCTTCTGCGAACCATGCAGAACTAGCACTCCTGAAAGAAAGGATATAGCGGAGACATGGCTTAGCCACAGCCTGGGGGATGTTTCCAGAATGAGATTTTCACTCTGCAGCGGAGTGTGCGCTGATATGAAACTTCCTGGCAGATTAAAACTGTGTGCCCGACCGAGACTCGAACTCGGGACCTTTGCCTTTCGCGGGCAAGTGCTCTCATCTGAGCTACCGAAGCACGACTCACGCCCGGTACTCACAGCTTTACTTCTGCCAGTATCTCGTCTCCTACCTTCCAAACTTTACAGAAGCTCTTCTGCGAACCATGCAGAACTAGCACTCCTGAAAGAAAGGATATAGCGGAGACATGGCTTAGCCACAGCCTGGGGGATGTTTCCAGAATGAGATTTTCACTCTGCAGCGGAGTGTGCGCTGATATGAAACTTCCTGGCAGATTAAAACTGTGTGCCCGACCGAGACTCGAACTCGGGACCTTTGCCTTTCGCGGGCAAGTGCTCTCATCTGAGCTACCGAAGCACGACTCACGCCCGGTACTCACAGCTTTACTTCTGCCAGTATCTCGTCTCCTACCTTCCAAACTTTACAGAAGCTCTTCTGCGAACCATGCAGAACTAGCACTCCTGAAAGAAAGGATATAGCGGAGACATGGCTTAGCCACAGCCTGGGGGATGTTTCCAGAATGAGATTTTCACTCTGCAGCGGAGTGTGCGCTGATATGAAACTTCCTGGCAGATTAAAACTGTGTGCCCGACCGAGACTCGAACTCGGGACCTTTGCCTTTCGCGGGCAAGTGCTCTCATCTGAGCTACCGAAGCACGACTCACGCCCGGTACTCACAGCTTTACTTCTGCCAGTATCTCGTCTCCTACCTTCCAAACTTTACAGAAGCTCTTCTGCGAACCATGCAGAACTAGCACTCCTGAAAGAAAGGATATAGCGGAGACATGGCTTAGCCACAGCCTGGGGGATGTTTCCAGAATGAGATTTTCACTCTGCAGCGGAGTGTGCGCTGATATGAAACTTCCTGGCAGATTAAAACTGTGTGCCCGACCGAGACTCGAACTCGGGACCTTTGCCTTTCGCGGGCAAGTGCTCTCATCTGAGCTACCGAAGCACGACTCACGCCCGGTACTCACAGCTTTACTTCTGCCAGTATCTCGTCTCCTACCTTCCAAACTTTACAGAAGCTCTTCTGCGAACCATGCAGGACTAGCACTCCTGAAAGAAAGGATATAGCGGAGACATGGCTTAGCCACAGCCTGGGGGATGTTTCCAGAATGAGATTTTCACTCTGCAGCGGAGTGTGCGCTGATATGAAACTTCCTGGCAGATTAAAACCGTGTGCCCGACCGAGACTCGAACTCGGGACCTTTGCCTTTCGCGGGCAAGTGCTCTCATCTGAGCTACCGAAGCACGACTCACGCCCGGTACTCACAGCTTTACTTCTGCCAGTATCTCGTCTCCTACCTTCCAAACTTTACAGAAGCTCTTCTGCGAACCATGCAGAACTAGCACTCCTGAAAGAAAGGATATAGCGGAGACATGGCTTAGCCACAGCCTGGGGGATGTTTCCAGAATGAGATTTTCACTCTGCAGCGGAGTGTGCGCTGATATGAAACTTCCTGGCAGATTAAAACTGTGTGCCCGACCGAGACTCGAACTCGGGACCTTTGCCTTTCGCGGGCAAGTGCTCTCATCTGAGCTACCGAAGCACGACTCACGCCCGGTACTCACAGCTTTACTTCTGCCAGTATCTCGTCTCCTACCTTCCAAACTTTACAGAAGCTCTTCTGCGAACCATGCAGAACTAGCACTCCTGAAAGAAAGGATATAGCGGAGACATGGCTTAGCCACAGCCTGGGGGATGTTTCCAGAATGAGATTTTCACTCTGCAGCGGAGTGTGCGCTGATATGAAACTTCCTGGCAGATTAAAACTGTGTGCCCGACCGAGACTCGAACTCGGGACCTTTGCCTTTCGCGGGCAAGTGCTCTCATCTGAGCTACCGAAGCACGACTCACGCCCGGTACTCACAGCTTTACTTCTACCAGTATCTCGTCTCCTACCTTCCAAACTTTACAGAAGCTCTTCTGCGAACCATGCAGGACTAGCACTCCTGAAAGAAAGGATATAGCGGAGACATGGCTTAGCCACAGCCTGGGGGATGTTTCCAGAATGAGATTTTCACTCTGCAGCGGAGTGTGCGCTGATATGAAACTTCCTGGCAGATTAAAACCGTGTGCCCGACCGACACTCGAACTCGGGACCTTTGCCTTTCGCGGGCAAGTGCTCTCATCTGAGCTACCGAAGCACGACTCACGCCCGGTACTCACAGCTTTACTTCTGCCAGTATCTCGTCTCCTACCTTCCAAACTTTACAGAAGCTCTTCTGCGAACCATGCAGAACTAGCACTCCTGAAAGAAAGGATATAGCGGAGACATGGCTTAGCCACAGCCTGGGGGATGTTTCCAGAATGAGATTTTCACTCTGCAGCGGAGTGTGCGCTGATATGAAACTTCCTGGCAGATTAAAACTGTGTGCCCGACCGAGACTCGAACTCGGGACCTTTGCCTTTTGCGGGCAGAGTGAAAACCTCATTCTGGAAACATCCCCCAGGCTGTGGCTAAGCCATGTCTCCGCTATATCCTTTCTTTCAGGAGTGCTAGTTCTGCATGGTTCGCAGAAGAGCTTCTGTAAAGTTTGGAAGGTAGGAGACGTGATACTGGCAGAAGTAAAGCTGTGAGTACCGGGCGTGAGTCGTGCTTCGGTAGCTCAGATGAGAGCACTTGCCCGCGAAAGGCAAAGGTCCCGAGTTCGAGTCTCGGTCGGGCACACAGTTTTAATCTGCCAGGAAGTTTCATATCAGCGCACACTCCGCTGCAGAGTGAAAATCTCATTCTGGAAACATCCCCCAGGTGTGGCTAAGCCATGTCTCCGCTATATCCTTTCTTTCAGGAGTGCTAGTTCTGCATGGTTCGCAGAAGAGCTTCTGTAAAGTTTGGAAGGTAGGAGACGTGATACTGGCAGAAGTAAAGCTGTGAGTACCGGGCGTGAGTCGTGCTTCGGTAGCTCAGATGAGAGCACTTGCCCGCGAAAGGCAAAGGTCCCGAGTTCGAGTCTCGGTCGGGCACACAGTTTTAATCTGCCAGGAAGTTTCATATCAGCGCACACTCCGCTGCAGAGTGAAAATCTCATTCTGGAGATACATAACTATATCATTTCTCACGTATCTTACCAGTTTTCAAGCAGCGATACACATAATCGCTCACATAAGAACTCATGGGAGATAGAAGAATCTGATTAAATATGCTTAGATAACGACATATTGCAAAGATAAGACTGATGTTTCTGCATTGCTCATTGAATATTGTTGGTTATCGGCTTCTGTGGTTGAAAAATATTTCTAAGGCGTATGAAGTCCCTGACTGTGATCGATATGGAAAGAGGCACCAAGGCAAAGTGCGCAGAGCTGCAGGTGACGAAAGTGAGGCAGCAGGCCAGGCCAGGCCAGGCCACGCCCTGCACGCATCGCCGTCTGCATAGAAGTGCCAGGGTCGGGCGCGGGTACGTGCTAACTCGTATTGTTCAGCGCCTGTCTCAAATCAGCACGACTGAGCGCACTGAAAATTGTGCAGTGACTCGTTGGCCAGACTGCTCTACAATATAGATTACGTACTGACATAAGTCATGGGACGGCGATATGCGTATACATAAGGTACAAAAGAGCAGTGCATTGGTGGAACTGTCATCTGTAATTAGTTGATACGTGTGCAAGGTTTTCGAAGTGATTATAGCCGCAAATGGGAATCAACAAACTTTGAACGCCGAATGGTAGTTGGAACTAGACGCATGCGACATTCCATTTCGTAAATCGTTGGGGAATTCAACGTTCCAACATCCGCAATGTCAACACTGTGCCGGAAGTACCAAATTTCCGGTACTACCTCTCACCACGGACAACGCAGTGCGGCAGTAACCGACGGTCTTCACTTGATGGCCGAGAACAGTCGCGTATGGATAGATTTGTCAGTTACAACAGACAAGGAACACTGTGTGAAATAACCGCAGAAATGAATGTGCCACGTACGACGAACGTATCGGTTAGGACAGTGCGGCGAAATTTGGCGTTAATGGAGTATGGGAGCAAACGGCCGACGCGAGTGCCTTTATTAACAGCACATCGCCTCTCCTACGCTTGTGACCATATCGCTTGGTTCCTAGACGACTGGAAAACCGTGGCCAGACAGGTTCCTATTTCAGTTGGTAATAGCTGATGGTAGTGTTCGAGTGTAGCACATACCCCGTGAAGCCATGGACCCCAAGTTGTCAACTGTGCAAGCTGAAACGTCCCCTTTGAACAATAATACATGGCTGTGCTTAAATTGACACACAATATTTTTAGCGCAACGCAATCTGACTTTCAATAATCCCTACAAAAGAATGGCCCTGACTAACATTAACCTATACCTTTCACAAATCACTTGCCTCACAAAAATCTTCGTTTCTCAAGCTACAGCAATACAGCGAGCGCCACTACTGCCAGCTAAATAAAAGATTCAAACTACTGAAGGCACTAACTACTGATATGCATAGTTAGCAAATGAAAGATTTTGATAGAGAACAAACAATGTATTTACCTTACTAGTGTTCAAAAGTCATAATATATATAGCAGTTCATGACATCCAGTCTTACAAATTTCAAAACTCCGCCATTTCTCTCCCCACATCCACCACTGCTGGCGGCTCACCTCCAATTGCGCAACGCTACGCGCTGTTAACAGCCAACTGCTCAACACTACAATGGCAGACAACAATGCAAACTAGCCACAGACTGCACACAGCACAGCCAGTGATTTTCATACAGAGCGCTACGTGGCGTTACCAATATAAAAACTTAAACAGCCTACTTACAAAGCCGGCTCCATAACGTTTTGGGCTGTGTCTACGTGGAATGGACTGGATTCTCTGTCCCAACTGAACCGGTCATTGACTGGAAAAGATTATGTTCGGCTACCTGGACATAATTTGCAGCCATTTATAGACTCCATGTTCCCAAAAACTATGGAATTTTTATGGATGACAGTGCACCATGTCACAGGCTCAGTATAGTTCGTGATTGGTTTCAAGAACATTCTGGACAATTAGAGCGAATGATTTCGCCGCTCAAATTGCCCGACGTGAATTCCATTTACAGGACTTAGTAGTGAGGTCAGTTGATGCAAAAAATCCTGCATCTGCAACACTTTTGTAGTTATGGACGGCTGTAGATACAGCATGGCTGAATATTTGTTGCGTGGGACTTTCAAGGACTTCTTGAATCCGTGCCACGTCGAGGTGCTGGACTACGCCGGGCAACAGGAGGTTCGACACGGTATCAGAAGGTACCCCATGACTTTCATCACCTCAGTGTATAATTAATGTCGCGGACATATAACGTAATTTGCATTCAACTTGATGCAAAATAATGATATTCACTTTCAAAATCTGCAGTTTTTGTATCTACTTGGAAGTATTATATCTAAAAAAGTAACAAAATTAATATAAATGATGTTACGCTATTTTTGTCAGTGTGAAACAGGATAAATGAGGTTTTGGTTTCTTTTACAGAAGAATTAACTTCGGTGATTATCTCACGAATATTTGTTTTTTAGAAACTTATTCATTACTTGCTTCATTTGACTGAGTCACCAGAAAGTACTGTTTAGCTTTCGTATATCTGAGGATCAATGGTGCAAGACACTGAAGTCACGAAAGATGTAAAGTAGGATTACCCACTGTCAGCACTGATATTTTGAATTGCGGAGAAGAGGCATAAAATACCTGAAGAATTAACTGAATGAGTCCAGCTGTTCTACCACGATCCTAGAGTCCAGCGCTATCTGCTGCTGAGGCGTCAGGTGACATCCTGCTTCTGTGTGTGTCTACCAGGATTTCGTTATTCCTCTTCATCATAATAATGAACGCGGCCGCCAGAGAACTTCAGAAATTAGCACATTGGAAAACACTGTATCCTGACGTTGTTCTGTTGGCTGCTGAATACAAGAACGACCTTCAACGACGAGTCCGAGCATGGAGCGGTGCAAAAATTGACGAGGTTCTGGACTTTGGCTGCACTCGATAGTTATCTTTGGACTCAGTGTAAGCAGTCTGGTGGGATTCTGCGAAACACTTTGCGGGAGCCCACTTTAGACATGCTTTCTAAACTTGACAGCCCGAGCAGCCGATGTGGAGGCTGCGTGGTGGCGAAATGCGGTATCAGGCAACGAGGCGAGGCCAGCAAGCGATAAGGGGCTGCGTGGGGCGGATGTCGGAGGCGGCAAGGAGAGCTGCGGACCCCAGCCGCGCAGCTCTGACGTCCCGAGCAGCAGGCACAGTTGACAGTACGGAGAGGCGCCCTACAACCAGTCGCGTCTAATGGGGCCACTTTTAATATCACGCGGGCTCTATATGGAGTTTGCGTGTCAATTATTGACGCTGAGGACACAGCAGTTGATGAGACGTCATAAAAACAAAAAGTTTCTCTTAGTGCTGCACAATCATTGTAACATGTATATCTAACTAAGCAACTACTAGGAAAGGTAAAGAATGTACTCCTGCAACATGAGGGAGATAACGTACGAGGGGTGTACAATAAGTACGGCAACACTTTTTCGTCTGAAAGCAAGCTGATTTTATGTAGTATTCCAATACATTATACACTACTGGCCATTAAAATTGCTACACCAGGAAGATGACGTGCTACAGAGGCGAAATTTATCCGACAGGAAGAAGATACTGTGATATGCAAATGATTAGCTTTTCAGAGCGTTCACACTAGGCTCACGCCCGTGGCGACACCTACAACGCGCTGACATGAGGAAAGTTTCCGACCGATTTGTCATACACAAAGAGCAGTTGATCGGCGTTGCCTCGTGAAACGTTGTTGTGATGCCTTGTGTAAGGAGCACGAATGCGTACCATCACGTTTCCGACTTTGATAAAGGTCGGATTGTAGCCTAAAGCGATTGCAGTTTATCGTATCGCGACATTGCTGCTTGTGTGGTCGAGATCCAATGACTGTTAGCAGAATATGAAATCGGTGGGTGCAGGAGGGTAATACGGAACGCCGTGCTGGATCCCAACGGCCTCGTATCACTAGCAGTCGAGTTGACAGGCATCTTATCCGCATGGCTGTAACGGATCGTGCAGCAACGTTTCGATCCCTGAGTCAACAGATGGGGACGTTTGCAAGACAACAACCACCTGCACGAACAGTTCGACGACGTTTGCAGCAGCATGGACTATCAGCTCGGAGACCATGGCTGCGTTTACCCTTGAGGCTGCTTCACAGACAGGAGCGCCTGCGATGGTGGACTCAACGACGAACCTGGGTGCACGAATGGAATAACGTCATTTTTTCGGATGAATCCAGGTTCTGTTTACAGCATCATGATGGTCGCATCCGTGTTTGGCGACATCGCGGTGAACGCACATTGGAAGCGTGTATTCGTCATCGCCATACTGGCGTATCACCCGGCGTGATGGTATGGGGTACCATTCGTTACACGTCTCGGTCATCTCTTGTTCGCATTGACGGCACTTTGAACAGTGAACGTTACATTTCAGATCTGTTACGACCCGTGGTTCTACCCTTCATTTGATCCTTGCGAAACCCTAAATTTCAGCAGGATAATGCACGACCGCATGTTGCAGGTCCTGTACGGGCCTTTCTGGATACAGAAAATGTTCAACTGCTGCCCTGGCCAGCACATTCTCCAGATCTCTCAGCAATTGAAATGATGGCCGAGCAACTGGCTCGTCACAATACGCGAGTCTCTACTCTTGGTGAACTGTGGTATCGTGTTGAAGCTGCATAGGCAGCTGTACCTGTACACGCCATCCAAGCTCTGTTTGACTCAATGCCCAGGCGTATCACGGCCGTTATTACGGCCGGAGGTGTACTGATTTCTCAGGATCTATGCACCCAAATTGCGTGAAATTGTAATCAATGTCAGTTCTAATATAATATATTTGTCCAATGAATATCCGTTTATCATCTGCATTTCTTCTTGGTGTAGCAATTTTAATGGCCAGTAGTGTATTATACGCTACTCTTTGTGGCTACAAAACCCAATTTTTCAACATAATTTCCATTCAGTGCCACGTCTTTACGCCACGTCACTGGGAGGGCTGGTAACAGCCGACTGATTGGCATCGGAGCCAACGTCATCCTGCACCAATAACCTCACAATCATCCGCGCACTGCTTCCCGTGAAGTGCATCCTTCATAAGGGCAAACAGACGGAAGTCGGAAGGTGCGAAATCCGGGCTGTGGGGTGGACGGGGAAGACGAGTCCAGTGAAGTTTTGTGAGGTCCTTTCGAGTGCTCAGACTTGTGTGAAACTTTGTGTTGTCATGGAGAAGGAGAAATTCGTTTGCATTTTCTTGAATTACCTGGGGGCGAGCACAATACACTTCAGAGTTGATTGTTGCACCATGACGGAGGAAATCAAACAGAGTAGCCCCTTGTGATCCACTGAAGACCGTCGCCATGACTGTATGGCTGATGATGCGGCTTTAAACGTTTTCTTTCGACGAGAGGTGGTGCGGCGCCACTCCATGGATTGCTGTTTTGTTTCCAGCTCGAAGTGATGAACCCATGTTTCATCTCCTGCGTCGATACTCGACAAAAATTGTCATGATCAGCCTCGTAACGCGCAAGCAATTCCGCACAGACAGTCCCTCGTTGCTTTTTATGGTCTTCTGTTAGGCGGTGAGGAAGCCCAACTAGAGCACAGGTGTGTCAGTACTATCAACAGAGACGACTATTTGTGCAGCGATGTGTTTGTCATCCGTCGGTTACCTCAAATGAGACTGTCCGCACGTCCTAACTTGGCAGGAGTCACAGCTGTGTGCGGCCGGCCTTCACATGGGAGGTGCGACAGGTTTGCACGACCTTGTTGCGATGATGGCACACGCCTCGCCCAACGACTCACAGCGCTTTTGTTCACTCTCAGGTCTCCGCAGACACTCTGCAAGCGCCTATGAATATTTGCGATGCTCTGGTTTTGCGCCAAAAGAAACTCATTTACTGCTCTCAGCTTGTAACGCGCAGATGCCAGAATGTTACAGATGCCATTTTGAAGGTTACGTACAGCGCCGCCACCTATCGGAACTTCACGCGACTATAGGGGCTGAAGCGGGAATTTTCCACGATGTCTCATAACAATCCCGCATTTTTTAAATCGAAACTGGCTGAATTACAATAGGTTGTATTTCTCACTGAACTCCTCTCGTATAATTCAGATAGGAAGCAGTGCAAGAGGGGGATCTATGGTAACAAGTAAGCAGCACAGGAGGGCTGCAGGGAACATAGCTTGACAAAATGTGACATTCCCTGCAGATTTTCATCTCTCTGTTAGAGTCAGGGAGATAAGAAACAGTAGAGTGTGTGCCAGTTGGAGACAACAAGCTCTAGTGTCGCCAACTGCTGCGCCGTTTCTTGTCTCGTAAGAGAGGGTGAAGTATTACTCACCTGCCTCCAATTAGGATACTGTCCACTAGTGCATAGCTTCATATTCCTGTGACAAGACCATCCAGCTGTGATGTCTCTGGCTTATAAATCACAGAACTACACCTTTTAATTGAGTGTATTTCATATCTTGACGGAGGGTGAAAGTAACTGAGGACTTGCCACCTATTTTAGTTGACGAGAAGACGAGTGTCGTGACGATTTTAAATATCTGTGTAGTGACTGGACCCTGAGCCGTGGCGGGACTGGTGCCAGGGCTATCTTTGGTTAGGCACTATCGATTCCCTCTGGCAAAGTTTGTCTTTGGAGCCTGAGACGGCTCAGGATATAGCGGGCAGTACGGAGTGGTAAGGAACAACAACTTTGGGCACGGCACGCGGAAGTGCGCGTTTTAGCGAGACGTTGGAGAGACGACAGCGAGCACGGTATGCCTGAGTACGGGCGGCAGTTAGCGCTTGATCGTACTGGGGTCAGTAACAGCGGGCCGGCTCTTTGGCTTCTTGGCAACCTCATGAAGCTGTGCATGTGCTCGCTTCCGTCAAGGATCACGCTGTTACTATCGGACTAAGCAACGTCTGGCGTCTTCACCACATCTATCCAGCAGCTGGCATCAAGTTAAGTAATTCAAGTCCTACCAACGATTAGTGAAATATAATGATGATTGCTCTTGAGGCAGCAAAGTGTTGCAAGGACTGTGATGCGATATTTCATGCCTCTTATTAAGTGTGTGCTTCGCTTCTTAATAATATTGGTCTTACTTCAGCTGGCCCACATAAGGTACTCCATGTGATGCTTGGATTTCAATGAGCCAGTTTCGTTTGCATCATTAGTGTACGTGGTTCTGCTTAAAGGAATGACAGCTTTATTATTGTTAATTTTATCGAAGTAGTTTTCTGTATAAGTTTCAGTATTAAGGTGAAGGAAGGTTTGTTTGGTGCCCTGTTGCCGCTTCTGATTTATGTTTCAGAGATCGGAAGCAATGGGCAACCGAAGTGCAGAGCCTCACCCTTTAAATTACTAGTTGGCGTACGGGCGGCGGACTTCGCCTGAGCTCGCGTGTGCTGTTTGGTTTCGATTTCGGTGTTCTGAACGGGGTGGGAGTACAAACGAAGTCCACATCTTAATTCAAAGATAAGTACTCAGTCGCCTCCACCGTTCGTGGCCAAGCCGCGGCTTCACAATCTCGGGCCTCAGTTATTGTACAAGCTGCAGTTTTTTAAACTTGTCGTGGCTCTGCAAGGTTGCCCGGGTTAAATGTTTTAAATATTTGTCTTAAGAATTTTGAGGGATTTCTGGAATGTGTCTTAATTGAAACCGGTTTTTTTTATTGTGGTACAATTCAGCCTTAGTGGCGTATGTCAATTTTGATGGGGAAATAATTGGGTTATTACTGATCGAACTGTCTATAACCTGGGAAAGTTGTTTGGTAACATTCGCTTGTGGTTTCATATAACAAGCAATTTGTAAAATTTGCCTGAGTGGCGGTTTTTAAAATGTTTTCAAAGAGATTAATTCATTTGTGGTTTTATAACAAGCAGTTTGTAAAGTTAGCCTGAGTGGCGTTTCTTAATGAAATTATCTGATTTATGATTGTAATTCTCTTAATGATTTATCTATGATGCAAATAAATGTGTTGAAATCAAATGGTCACTGTGTGGGTCAAGTCCTTCGACTCCCTTTATAGTAAAGGTTAAGGAACTTGCAGTTCAAAAGAAATAACGTATCAGACCCCAGACTAAATTTCTAGGATGGATGTTGTGTGTGGTTGATTCACGCATTTTTAGTCTATTGATCACTCACCCCACTATGGTCTGTTGCATAATTTTGAATCTTCCCACTCAAATTCACTTTTTAATTGAAAGTTGTAAAACTACGAAACCCCGAAGTATTACAAACCCAATGAAATACCCCACATATGATACTACTGAACACAAACGATCGAATGCCGATGCATCCACAACAAAATGCCAGAGCTGGAAGCATTCTTAAAAGCAGTAGAGATCGACACATTTTTTCATCAGCCTTCTGACTGGTTTGATGTCTGTCGTGTTCTGTCGTCCTGGACTTACACTTTTCAATGTTTTCCACGTGTTCCTCTTCTCATCCATTCTGCGGAGAACACCTTGATTCCCCATCCTGGCAGTCCACCTCATTTTCAATATCCTTCTATTTTCACCACATCTCGAAAGCTTCGATTCTCTTCTTTCCCCGATTCCCGCATTTCACGATTCACTACCACACATTCATGTGCTTAAAACATACATTCTCACAAATTTTCCTCCAGCCCAGGCCGAAGTTTGATACTATTGGACTTGTTTTGCCAAGGAACGTCCTCTTCGTCGGTGCTGGTCTGCGTTCTATGTCCACCTTGCTACGCCTATCATCTTTTATTTTGCTCCCAGGGTGGCCATCTCATTGCTTTCGTCTTTCTTCGTATTTCAGTTCTTACTGTATACTATTTTTCATTATTTTCTCCATTCAATAGGTCCAATAATTCTTCTTCATTTTTAGAGAGGATAGCAATGTCATCAGCGAATCTTATCATAGAAATAGTTTCACCCTGAATTTTATTCCCACCCCTGGAGTTTTATATTTGTTTCGCCTTTGGTTCTTCGATGCACAGATTGAACAGTAGCAGCGAAAGCTACCATCTCTCTCTTACACCGTCCATAGTCCAAGCTCTTCGTCCTGCGATTGTCATTTTTATTGGTCGCTTTTAGTTTTGTAACATACTGTATATTATCAGTATTTCCCTGCAGCTTACACCTACTTTTCTCTGAATTCCTAACGTCTTGCACCATTTCATATTTTCGAATGCTTCTTCTAGGTTGAAAAATCCTTTGAATGTGTCTTGTTTTTCTTTTGTCAAGCTTCCATTATCAATCGCACCGTCATAACTCCCACTATTGTGCATTTTCCTTCCTTAAAGTGACACTGATCGTCATCTAATATACCCTTAGTTTTCTGTTCTATTCTTCTGTATATTATTCTTGGATGCATGAGCTGTTCAGTTTAACATCCGATATTTTTTGCACTTACTTGATCATGCTGTCTTCGGGAATGTTTGCATGACATTTTCTCGAAAGTCTGATGATATATCTACTGTCTCAAAAATCCTGCTCATCAACGTAAACAGAAGTTTGGACGGAATGTTATCTGCGCCGCCTTAGGCTGCAGTGACAGTGGCACAAATACCGGTTGATTTTACCGACGAGCGACATCACCGAGCGAGATGGTGCAGTGGTTAGCACAGTGGACCAGCATTCGGGAGGACGATGGTTCAAACCCGTGTCCGGCCATCCAAATTTAGGTTTTCCGTGATTTCCGTAAATCTCTCCAGGCACATACAGGGATGGCTGCTTCGAAATGGCACGGCCGATTTCCTTCCCCATCCTTGATGCCATCCGAGCTTGTGCTCCGTCTCTAACGACCTCGATGTCGACGGGACGTTAAACCCAATCTTACGACCGATATCGGCCGAAGACGGCCGACCTTTCCAAATCAGTACGCCAGTACATGCGTCGTCACAACGTAGCCGATCTCATCGCCAGAACGTACAGATTTCGGGTGACATCGGACGTAATGTCCAACATGACACGAAACATGGACTACGAGAAACTGATAAGATTAGTCCGAGAAGGCGTTTATGGAATCCTGAGCATAAAAAATATCATAATTGGCATATCATTCGGAATCTGTGGACTGAAATCGAGTGTTTATTGGAAGCCGAAAGTAGGCATAATCATATCGGAAATTTGAAGTGTGGATCATAACCTCGAAAAGTAATTTTTTCAAGGACAAGGATGGCGTATCTTATGCTTACAGTTACTGTAGCAGATCTTTCTGGGTTGTGGTAGGTAGATGTTAGCTGTCATGAATTTATTATTACTGCTTACTCACCAGAATTTTAGTGATTCTGTTACATGATGTGGTTTGAAAATATGGTGGGCGTATGTGTTTCCACTTTTCAGTGCTTTAGGTATTCACAGTATCTTATTCTAAAGTTTATGTTTGTCTTTCACTCGTATGCTGAATGACAGTCACTGAAGGTTAATTGATTTGTCTGCTCAACTTCAAATAAATTGATCAAAACAGATTACGAGTAAGCCCCTACTTTTAGACATATGATTCGAGATCAATTGAAAAAATCCGATAGTCAGATTAAAGACACAGTTCTGGTTCAAGTGAAACTAGAAGTAACACTTCCAAAAAAATGGTTCAAATGGCTCTGAGCACTATGCGACTTAACTTCTGAGGTCATCAGTGACCTAGAACTTAGAACTAATTAAACCTAACTAACTTAAGGACATCACACACATCCATGCCCGAGGCAGGATTCGAACCTGCGACCGTAGCGGTCACGCGGTTCCAGACTGAAGCGCCTTTAACCGCACGGCCACACCGGCCGGCGGTAACACTTCCATATTTCACATCTGGCGATTGGTTGCACTATCGCTCGGAGGATAGCATTCGTACAGCCGTTACGGCGTCTTCGATAACCACCAGCTGCGTACCTCGGCCTCACATAACGCCACCCCAAAACAGCAGGGAACCTCCACCTTGCTGCACTCGCTGGATAGCATGTCTCAGGCGTTCAGCCTGACCGGGTTGCCTCCAGACACGTTTCCGACGATTATCTGGTTGAAGATATATGCAGCACTCATCGGTGAAGAGAACATGATGCCAATCCTGAGCGATCCATTCAGCATGTTGTTGGCCCGTCGATACCGCGCTGCATGGCGTCGTGGTTCCAAAGATGGACCTCGCCATGGACATCAGGGGTGAAATTGCGCATAATGCAGCCTATTGCACACAGTTTGAGTCGTAACACGACGTCCTGTGACTACACGAAAAGCATTATTCGGTGGCGTTGCAGTCAGGGTTCCTCCGACCTATAATCCATAGCAAGCGGTCATCCACTGCAGCAGTCAGTAGTAGCCCTTGGGCAGCCTGAGCGGGGCATGTCATCGACAGTTCCTGTCTCTCTGTGTGTCCTCCATGTGCTATCAAGGTCGCTTTGGTTCACTCAGAGACGCCTGCACACTTCCCTTATTGAGAGCCCTCCCTGGCACAAAGTAACAATGCGGACGCGATAGAACCTCGGTATTTGCCGTCTAGGCATGGTTGAACTACAGACAACGCGAGCCGTGCACCTACTTCCTGGTGGAACTGATCGGCTGTCGGACCCCCTTCGTCTAATAGGCGCTGCTCATGCATGGTTGTTTACATCTTTGGGCGGGTTAAGTGACATCTCTAAACAGTCAATGGGACTGTGTCTGTGATACAATATCCATAATCAACGTCTATCTTCAGGAATTCTGGGACCCGGGATGATGAAAAACTTTTTTTGATGTGTGCACTAGTATCAAACATAGGCCTTTTGAGGAAGAAATTTATGAGAATGTGTGTTTGGCACACAGTATTTTATTGTTGTGAAACACAGAGCGTGGGAAAACCGGATCAGAAGGGAATCGAAGCATCTGAAATGTGGTTCTACAGACGGATGTTGAAAATTAGGACTGATAAGGTAAGGAAAGAGGAGGTTCTGCCCTGAATCGGAGAGGAAAAGAGTATGTGGAAAACGCTGATAAGAAGGGACAGTATGACAGGACATCTGTTAAGACATCAGGGAATGACCTCCATGGTTCTAGAGGGAGCTTTTGTGGCGGTGTTCGTAGCGACAAGCAATTCGCTGTAGAAACGGCTTACGAAGTCACCGCCACACTTTTAATAGCGGGCCGACCGGTCCGCTGGAACAGTGAACAGAAAGATGAAAACCCAAACACTCTGATTAAATAAAAGTCGGTACTTATCTTTATTAACGAAGATACAGAAACACAGTAGTGAACTCCGTGTCTACAGAAATCTAGTTCGAGTCGGAGCGGCTAGGTCAGCGTCGGCTGACGACAACAACAACTCTGCTGCGATGAACACACAACTGATTAGCAAGTGCACAATTCGGTGGCGAGTATACAACTGAGCGGCGAATACAGAACTGTCCTAGCGCTCGCGACTCCAGCGCTTACGAAGCCAGAAGCCAGCGGTGGCGCGCGCAGACTTGCGGCGATTTCCTGTCTCGCTGGCGCTGCTTATGCGAACGGCGTCCGGACTTTGATGCTGCCAACCTTTTTGGCTGCGGGCTCGGGTGGCATTACTGGCTAGGATATAACAGGAGCGGTAGAGGGCAAAAACTGCGTAGGAAGACAGAGATTGGAATACATCCAGCTAATAATTGAGACCGTAAGTTTCAAGTGCTACACTAAGATGAAGAAGTTGGCACAGGAGAGGAATTCGTGGCGGGCCGCATCAAACCAGTCAGAAGACTGATGAATCAAAAAAAGAAAAAATGAAATGAACTAAGATTGCACTGATTCATTTTTCAATAATATAGCGCACCTTCATATTTCCAAAAATGTATAAGGGATTAACTGAATCTGAATTTTGTTTGTAATGGAAGCAGTTCAACCCCGTGACTTCCTTTATTGGCTGCAGAATAATAACGGCTACCAGTGACAATGAAAGTGATTTTATGTATCACACGAGCAGTTTCGGGTTTGTGCCCAATTTCACGTGGTTTAACGCGATGACAATGAAATAGACACAAATGAATAGCTAAGCGATGTGTGTTTTGTAAAATATTCTAGTACTTACATACTGCTGGTGTACCTATATCTTTTTCACATTACATTCATCACACATTAACAAAAATATTTCGTTTTTTAGTGATAACTGTATATTTGTCACTACGCTAATAAGTGCTGCTTCCATATTATGTATTTGATAACTTCAGAGCACATGAACTCACAACACCCAATTTCTTTGCATTGAAAAAGAGAGATTATGATCAAAGATCTTAGGTCAAGAAGTACAGAGATCTTAAAAACAGAGATACATAACAGAATGTGTCATTGCCGCATCACTGGATAAGCCATTCTGCGGCCACTGATCTGGAGCTACTCGAGTGACCATCGAGATCGCTGGACTTGATGCCTTGCGATTTTTCCTTGTAGAGTTACAGCAAAGATAGCGTTTATGTTTCGCACCTACCACTGAACGTCGAAGTCATGCGATAGTGCATCGCAGCAACTGTTCTTACCGTTGCTCCTGATACACGGGGTAAGGTATGGAGAGAATTAGTGTACCAGTTAGGTGTTTGATGTGTGACCAAAGGTGGACACGTCAAACAGTTGCAAACATCATAAAAGAACTGTGAGAGTTCGTCTTACACATACTGAAACATTTGTTACGTTGTTCTTGGCCTTTTATTTCTGCCGATGTGTTGAAATTTTTTATGGAGCTTATATGTTATAGTGGCCCGCTTTTAAGAACCCGTGGGGGGGGGGGGGGGGGGTGGAGCGGCTATGCGCAGTGTCCCATATGACGCTCCTGCTAGAAGCGCCATTTTGCTAGCGTGCACTTCGCGGAGTGTGTGCAATACTTAACTTTGATTTACGAGTTAGTTTACATATCGTGAAGGTATGTAGCCGTGTTCATTGTCTTCAAATGAAAGGGACACATACCAGATGGGAGTAACAGGAGATACTGAACTTAAATACAGGGAGGCGATACGAGTGATCACAAATTTGAGTCAAGGAAGAGCGTCACAGACATAGTTTGAAAACCTGAACTGGCAAACGATATTAGACGCAAAATTATCCCACGAAATTTCAAGAACCTAAACTAAACGATGAATCTAGGGAAATTCTTCAACAGTCTACGTATCGCCCTCATAAGGATTGTGAAGACAAAATTATACAAATCACAGTGCGCACGCCGGCCGGAGTGGCCGTGCGGTTCTAGGCGCTACAATCTGGAGCCGAGCAACCGCTACGGTCGCACGTTCGAATCCTGCGTCGGGCATGGATGTGTGTGATGTCCTTAGGTTAGTTAGGTTTAATTAGTTCTAAGTTCTAGGCGACTGATGACCTCAGAAGTTAAGTCGCATAGTGCTCAGAGCCATTTGAACCACAGTACGCACGGACACATTTAACGCTTTCGTGGTTGATAGGATACATATGTCCCACTAAAGTAATATGCACTTGCGAGCATTGGGGCGTCTGTATCTCATTTCCGTCTAGTGCTAGCATTTAGCGAGATGCTTGCGGAACTTGAAGCAATATGCTGTGTGATCAGATGGGGCGGCGTGTGTTTATAGGCACGAAGATCAGATCGAATCACTATCTTCTCCATACCAAGAATGTCTGAAATAACTGTGTTTTCTTATGCGTCATAGACATTGTTTTGAAATATTCCTACACACTTCAGTAATATTATTGGTTTGTACATAATTTTAATCTAGTGGTATGTAGACGCCATAGAAAACCTCATAGAATGCAGAAAACATTGCTGTATGTTACGTTAAAGCCATCTTCAAATTTATGTTGAAAACTTGTGTGAGATACTTCATGGTTTTCATTGCCAGCAGAATAAATGTGTTTTGGTACCGATTTGCTGTAATGTTTTCCATAATTGCCAATCAGTTAAAATCATTTAAAAATAAAAAATTAACTCTGAAAAACCTAAATTCACATGAAAACGTGGACGCAGTTTGGTTCAGAGGACACGTGCGTCCCACTTCACTGATCTTCAAAATCGGTCAGCTTAAAATGTTTTTGGTTGTGAAAGTGTATTATTTTTCACAAAGGAAGACAGTTTTGTGACCTTAAATTTTTCTAATATAGGGAAAATAAATTTTAATTGTGAAAGGGTTAAGCAGTCATTCTTCTGACGCTATTGGGATGGCAAGAAACACCTATCATGTGGTGTCATGCTAACAAAGGAATCTCCCCATCGCACCCCCGTCAGATTTAGTTATAAGTTGGCACAGTAGATAGGCCTTGAAAACTGAAAACAGATCAATCGAGAAAACAGGAAGAAGTTGTGTGGAACTATGAAAAAAATAAGCAAAATATACAAACTGAGTAGTCCATGCGGGAGATAAGCAACATCAAGGATAGTGTGAGCTCAGGAGCGCCGTAATTCCGTGGTTAGCGTGAGGAGCTGCGGAACGAGAGGTCCTTGGTTCAAGTCTGCCCTCGAGTGAAAGGTTTCCTTTCTTTATTTTCGCAAAGTTATGATCTGTCCGTTCGTTCATTGACGTCTCTATTCACTGTAATAAGTTTAGTGTCTGTGTTTTGCGACCGCACCGCAAAACCGCGCGATTAGTAGACGAAAGGACGTGCCTCTCCAATGGGAACCCAAAACATTTGATCGCAAGGTCGTAGGTCAACCGATTCCTCCACAGGAAAACACGTCTCATATATACTATACGACACTGGTGACGGCATGTGCGTCACATGACAGGAATATGTTGTCGACCCACCTAACTTGGACACTTGGCGAATGGGTAAAAAGATTCTTCTATCTTGCCCAGTTTAGGTTTTCTTGTGGATGTGATAATCACTCCCAAAAAAGTGATCAAAACATAAGAGTTTGTCACATAAACTGCAACAAATGAATGCAACACTTTCACAGTCGCACAGTTTTCCCTGTGCTCTGTCAAAACATATGTTTTTAACGTTTTCATACAACGTCCCCATATTACAGCGCAGTTACATCGCATCGGACGGACGGACAGACAGATAATAATTGTCTGAAAATAAAAAATTAAACTTTTCAATCAAGGGAAGACTTGAACCAAGGACATCTCGTTCCGCAGCTGCTCACGCTAACCACGGAACCACGGCGCTCCTGAGCTTACACTGTCGTTGATGTTGCCTAGCTTGCATATGGACTACTCAGTTTGTATATTTTGCTTATTTTTTTCATAGTTCCACACAACTTCTTCCTGTTGTCTCGATTGATCTGTGTTCAGTTTTTCATGGCCTATCCACTGTGACAACTTATAACTAAATCTGAGGAGGGTGCGATGGGGAGGTTCCCTTGTAAGTACCCACTGCCATACACTTCCCAATGGTTTGCAGAGTATGTGTGTAGATGTAGACCGTGGGTAGCATACAGCAAACACGACAACCATCACGTTGAGAAGTGACAACAGTAGGCTCAAGAGCATATAATATTTTCTAGGGAGAGTCAGAAGCTGAAACAGTGGCGCTTCCTCAAGCGCTGCCAAGCAGAAGCTGCAGGGTGTGATCTGAGTCGGAGTACAGTGGCGACGCCACAACTTACTTGCCGTCTCTCTCGGTCCAGAACGCCGACACACCCGTCTTCTAGCTTGTGCACCACCGTACGCCTCACAAGCCAGGTTCCCACGTGGGGACCACCGCACCCAACCCCACTGGCCACGAGCAGCAAGCAGTGTGTCGTCACGTAACGCACGACGGTCTCCTCCAATAGAGACCAATTGCAGCTAACGCCGGCAATAAGCGGGAGCTGGCCTGTTCGGTGCGCTGCTGTGCTTGGTAGCCGCACGATTCTCTTGTCTGTTATCCATAGCACGCTGCATACAAGGTGCATTCAAGTTCTAAGGCCTCCGATTTTTTTTCTAATTAACTACTCACCCGAAATCGATGAAACTGGCGTTACTTCTCGACGTAATCGCCCTGCAGACGTACACATTTTTCACAATGCTGACGCAGCGGCGAAGGCTTATTTAGGAGTCTGTTTTGACCACTGGAAAATCGCTGTGGCAATAGCAGCACGGCTGGTGAATGTGTGGCCACGGAGAGTGTCTTTCATTGTTGGAAAAAGCCAAAAGTCACTAGGAGCCAGGTCAGGTGAGTAGGGAGCATGAGGAATCACTTCAAAGTTGTTATCACGAAGAAACTGTTGCGTAACGTTAGCTCGATGTGCGGGTGCGTTGTCTTGGTGAAACAGCACACGCGCAGCCCTTCCCGGACGTTTTTGTTGCAGTGCAGGAAGGAATTTGTTCTTCAAAACATTTTCGTAGGATGCACCTGTTACCGTAGTGCCCCTTGGAACGCAATGGGTAAGGATTAGGCCCTCGCTGTCCCAGATTATGGACACCATCATTTTTTCAGCACTGGCGGTTACCCGAATTTTTTTTGGTGGCAGTGTATCTGTGTGCTTCCATTGAGCTGACTGGCGCTTTGTTTCTGGATTGAAAAATGGCATCCACGTCTCATCCATTGTACAACCGACGAAAAGAAAGTCCCATTCGTGCTGTCATTGTGCGTCAACATTGCTTGGCAACATGCCACACGGGCAGCCATGTGGTCGTCCGTCAGCATTTGTGGCACCCACCTGGATGACACCTTTCGCATTTTCAAGTCGTCATGCAGGATTGTGTGCACAGAACCCACAGAAATGCCAACTCTGGAGGCGATCTGTTCGACAGTCATTCGGCGATCCCCCAAAACAATTCTCTCCACTTTCTCGATCATGTCGTCAGACCGGCTTGTGCGAGCCCGAGGTTGTTTCGGTTTGTTATCACACGATGTTCTGCCTTTGTTAAACTGTCGTACCCATGAACGCACTTTCGACACATCCATAACTCCATCACCACATGTCTCCTTCAACTGTCGATGAATTTCAATTGGTTTCACACCACGCAAATTCAGAAAACGAATGATTGCACACTGTTCAAGTAAGGAAAACGTCGCCATTTTAAGTATTTAAAACAGTTCTCATTCTCGCCGCTGGCGGTAAAATTCCATCTGCCGTACGGTGCTGCCATCTCTGGGACGTATTGACAATGAACACGGCCTCATTTTAAAACAATGCGCATGTTTCTATCTCTTTCCAGTCTGGAGAAAAAAAATCGGTGGTCTTAGAACTTGAATGCACCTCGTACAGTGATCAAAAGTATTCAGACACCCCTATGTAACGCAGAATTTACCATTACATGTCACGAGTGGCGGACCCGCCAGTATAAAAGGAAGGAAGATTGGCGTTAACGTCCCGTCGACATCGAGGTCATTAGAGGTGGACCATTGTAAATGAAGGCGAGGAATAAGGTGTTGTCAGCAGAAAAACAGCAATGGAAAAATGGGTCGATCAGAAGAGCTCAGTGAATTCTAACGTGGACTGGTCATTTCAGGTCACATGAGTAACAAGCCCATCAGGGGATTTCAACCCTTCTAAAGAAGTCCAAGTCGACTATTGGTAAAGTAATTGTGCAGTGGAAACACGAAGGAACAACCATGACCTGGCAGACCTCGAGTACTGACGGACAGTCGAGAATTTCTGGGGCTGGTTGTAAAAACTCCTATGAAATCAGTGGAAAGAATCACTTGTAAATGCTACCACCAGTCCAGCCAGTAAAATCACTGTGCGTATAGAGTTTTAAAAATGGGGTACAGTGGTCGAGCAACTCCTCATAAGCTACACATTTCCGTCGTCAGTGCTGAGTGATACTTGAGGTGGCGTAAATAGCAACACCACTGGACATAAATGGCTCGAAACGAGTGTTTTGGGGGTGATGAACCACGCTGTACCCTGTGGCAATCCGATGGAAGGGTTTGGGTTTGGCGAATGGTTGGAGAACGTTAGCCCCCATCACGTGCAGTACTAACATTGAAGCGCAGTGTGGCTACGGTTTGGCGGTTTCTCGAGGTTAGTGTGTGGTCCACTTATTGCGCTTAACTAAACTCTAAGTGCGGAAGAATCTGACCACATTTTACACCACTGCGTACTACATATAGAAGAGGAACAGTTCGGAGATGGTCGTTGTTTATATCAGCATGACAATGCATGCTGTTCGTTGTATCTGGTCGGGGCGGACGTCGCAAGACAACTGCTTCAGTTCGTCGTTGATCCTTTAACTCAGTTTTTTTATTACAGAGGACAGCTATTCCTCTGACCGAACACGCTGAGTTACCGTGCCGGCTAATACATGGTAGGGTAGCTAGAAAATCTGCAATGAAAAACCAAAGGCACATTCTAGATATAAAAAGTAAGTGATGTGAAGTGGAAAGATGATAAGGATTTCTAGTCAGATGAATACAGCAGCATAAAAGGGTAATTGGGAGTAGTATTCATTATGAATAGTCAGGTAGCGCAGAAACTGACTTACAGGGAACAGTTTATTGATCAGGTTCGACAGCAAACCAACGACGACAACAATAGTTCACGTATACAAGCAAATGTCGCATTCAGAAGATGAATACATAAACAAAATAGGATACTGGACGGGTAATTCGGAATGCAAATGAAGAACATTATCTAATGTGCGTGGAGAACTGAAATGCTGTTGTAGTAGAAGAATGAGGTACGGCAGAATACGGAGTTCGTAGTAGGAATGAAAGGGGAGTCAGAATAACTGAGTTCTGTAACGCATTTCATTTAATACTAGCAAGTACTCCGTTCAAGGATTTCAAGAGGAGGGATTCTCCGAAAAGACCTAGTCACTCTGGAAGATTGCAACTGGATTACATCATGGTCCGACGGAGATTCCGAAAGCAGATACTGGATTGTATGGTGACCTAGTAGCATATACAGACTAAGATCACAGTTAGTAATGATGAAGAGTGAATTGAAATTTGAGAAAATCGTCCGGAACAACCATTCTGGAAGGAAGTGGTATAATGAAATACTACGGAGACGCGCTTGAACTTCGCTTAAAATGAGGACTCTGCCTTGAGAAATAACACGGTAGGCAGTTCATTTGAAGAGGAGTGGACACTAAAAACAGGTAATTGCGATGAAATCTTGGGTAACAGAAGAAATACTTCAATTGATCGACGAAAGAAGGAAGTGCAAGACAGAACACCTTTCAGCCGTCTAAATTTCCAAATTATTATTTTATTGGACTACCAGTTTCGGCGATATATTACGCCATCTTCAGGCCCCCTGACCGACGTGTAGGAAAATTCCCACCTTTGGTACAGTCAAAATATGAGCCAGCATTCAAAGAATGGTACCTGTAGATTTTTGAGACGGCGATCACTTCAAACATCACCTGTCGACAGGCAGGAATGAAATAAACACGAACTGCAGAGAAAGCAAGGAAGAATGGCTGGAGGAAAAGAGCAAAGCAATCGAAAAAAAGAAATGATCATCGGATCTAGCACAAGGAAAAGTCAGAACAGCCTTCAGTGAAATGAAAAGCAGGAGCCGCAACATTAAGAGTGTAATGGGAATCCCAGTGTTAAACACAGAGGAGAGAGAGAGAGAACAAGTGTAAACAGTACACTGATGGCCTGTGTGAGGGCCAATGTGACGTGATGGAAGAACAAATTGGAGTTGATATGGAAAAGACAGGGGATCAAGTATTAGAATCAGACTGATTTTTTTCATTTTGAGAAGACCGAAGGAGTGTTTTGTTTTACTTCCAAAAACATTCAACAGCTAAGATCGCATAACTACCCGTATTTATTTATTTAAAACAATCGGTTTCGACAGTTCCTGTCATTTTCAAGTATTAAGGATTTTTTTTTGTTATGTAACATGTTCATTTTACGTTTGGCATCACCCCAAGTTGTCAGAACTATGGAAGACTTGAGATGAAATAAGGCAGAACGGTAGATTTATTTCCACTGGAATTTCTAAACTCGCTGAGGGAAGTGGTAAACGGACATATTTAACTTGGCATGTAGAGTGTATGAGACAGGCGACATACAATCAGCCTTTCGAAGGAAGATCATCCATACGATTCCGAAAAAAGAAAGAACAGATAAGTGCGAGAACTGCCGCGTAATCAGCTTGACAGCTCAGGCATCCGAGTTGCTGACAAGAATAATGAGCAGAAGCATAGAGAAGAAAACTGAGGATCTGTTAAGTGACGATCAGTTCGTCTTTAGCCAAGGTAAAGTCACCAGAGAGGCAGTCCTGACTTTGGCTTTGGCAATGGAACCAAAATTCTTAAGGTGGCAGAAGTAAAATACAGGGAGTGAAGGGCTGTCTAGGGGCAGAAAAGGGAAGAAATGGTTGAGAAGAAAGTGAAACACGGTTGTAGCCTATCCTCGATGTTATTCAATCTATATATTGAGTAAGCAGTAAAGGAAACAAAAGAAAAATTGGGAGTAGGAATTAAAGTCCAGGGAGAAGATACAAAAACTTTGAGGTTTGCCGATGACATCGTAATTCTGTCAGAGACATCAAAGGACTTGGAAAAGCAGTTGAGCGGAATGCACAGTGTCTTGAGAGAAGGATAAAAGATGAGAACAACAAAAGCAAAATGAGGATAAAGGAATGAGTCAAATCAGGTGATGCTAAGGAAATGGGATTAGGAAATGAGACACTTAAAGTAGTAGATGAGTTTTGCTATTTGGGCATCAAAATGACTGATGATTGTTGAAGTAGAGGGAATATAAAATGTAGACTGGCAATGGCAAGGAAAGCGTTTCTGAAAAAGAGAAATTTGTTAACATCGACTATAGATACAGTGTCAGGAAGTCTTTTCTGAAGGTATTTGTATGGAGTGTAGCCATGTAATGAAGTTAAACATGGACGATAAACAATTTAGAGAAGAAGAGAATAGAATCTTTGAAATGCGGTGCTGCAGAAGAATGCTGAAGATTAGATGGGTACATCACGCAACTATGAGGAGGTACTGAATAGAACTGGGAATAAGAGGAATTTGTGGCACAACGTGAGTAGAAGAAGGGATTGGTTGGTGGGACACATAATGAAGCATCAAGGTTGGTTGGGTTGTTAGGGGAAGGAGACCAGACAGCGGGGTCACCGGTCTCATCGGATTAGGGAAGGATGGGGAAGGAAGTCGGCCGTACCCTTTCAGAGGAACCATCCCGGCATTTGCCTGGAGTGATTTAGGGAAATCACGGAAAACTTAAATCAGGATAGCCGGACGCGGGATTGAACCGTCGTCCTCCCGAATGCGAGTCCAGTGAAGCATGAAGGGATCAGCAATTTAGTACTAGAGGGAAGTGTGGAGGGTAAAAATCGTAGAGGGAAACCAAGAGATGTCGTGCACAGGATAGTGTAGAATGTAGAGCTGCATCAAACCAGTCTTTTGACTGAAGACACCACCACCACCACCACCACCACCACCACCACTACCAACAAAAACAACAACAATGGAACCAATATCGAAGAAAAATCAAGACACGTTCATAGGATTTGTCGGCCTGGAGAAAGCGTTTGACAATGCAAAATAGTACAGGATGTTCGAAATTCTGAGAAAAATGGTAGTAAGCTACAGGAAAAGGCGGGTAAAATAGTATATGTACAAGAACCAAGAGGGAAAAATGATTGGATACCAAGAACGAAGTGTTCGGATTAAAAAGGTGTAAGACGAGGCAGATAGTCTTTCGCCCCTACAGTTCGATCTACAGATAGGTCAAGGAATGACGAAAATAAAAGAAAGATTCAAGGGTGCAATTAAAATTCAGGGGGAAAGAAGACCATTGGTACCCTTTCACCCTGAATTTGGTGTTCTTCTTTGCGCTATCAGATAACATTATATCTGGTGACATTGCTATCCTTAGTGAAGGTGGAGAAAAATTCCAGAGTATGTTGTATTGAACGATCAGTCTATTGGGCATAGACTATCGATTGACAGTAGACCAAAGAAGGACGAAAATGAGAATTCGGAGGTGCTTAACATCAAAATTAGTGATCACGAAGTAGACGAAGTTAAGGAATTCTCCTATCTTTGGAGAAAAATAACCCATGACTGACGAATCAAGAGGGAGGTAAGAAGTAGACTAGAACAAGCAAAGAGGGCATTCATTACTGGCCAAGAGAAATCTACTGATATGAAGCGTGCGGCTTAATTTGAAGAAGGAATTTCTTAGAATGTACATTTGGTGCAGATCATTGTTTGATAGTGAATCATGGCCTATGGGAAAACTAACGCCGCGCGGGATTAGCCGCAGTCGTGGACCCATAAGATTTAACACACATTTGAACTTTTTTTGGAAAACGAACAAAAAAAAAACAAAAAAAAGTGAGAGAAGTGGAGCGTTTGAGATGTGGTGCTACAATGTTAAAAATTTGGTGGACTGATGTGGTAAGGAATGAGGAGGGTCTCCGCACAATCGGCGAAAAGAGAAACACGTGGAAAGCACTGACAAGAAGAATGAACTACCTGATAGGACTTGTATTAAGACATCAGGGAATAATTTCCATGATATTAGAGGAAGCTGTAGAGGGTAAGAGCTGTAGGGAAAGACAGAGACTAGGATACATCTAAAATGTAATCGAGGACCTAGGATGCAAGTGCTAGACTGAGCTGAAATGGTTGGTGCAAGAGATAAATTCGTGGTGGGCCGCATAAAACCAGTCAAAAGACTGATGACTCCGCATACTTGTGACTAGATAGTGTACGTTCTATACGTTGCATTTTACCTTACTGCGCTATGAGATCTGCGTTGTCATTACAGTTCACTTAGACGCTGGAACTTATTTAACGTATCAGTGCCGAAACTTTACTCAAACGCTACGGGGACGAACACTTTTCCATGTGTACTTTGCCTTATCTGTGTGTGTCCAGAATCAGCTGTTAGTAGGTCATGTGAACAGAGCCTGTATGTATCGTTCAACTTTAAAACGGTCCTATAGAAAAAACAGTATCTGCGGTTTGCACAAGACTGTTGATATAATGACACTTCATGATCGATATGGCGACGAACAGAAATCTGATTCAGAGACTTGATCGCGAAGCTAAGTTTTTCTTTTCCCCTGCTTGTGATAAAAGAGATCTAAGTATCGCAGTGGTAAGAGAATGGAATCGTAGTCAGGAGGATGCCAGTTCAAATCCCCGTCTGAACATCCAGACTAAGGTTTCCCGTCCTTCCTCGTTTTTTATCCTCTTGAGTGACCACGGCCGTTTTTCTTTACAACACTACCCCAAACGGAGCATATGCTCCGTCTCTAATGATCTTGTCGTCGACGGACGTTAAACTCTAATCTTACTTCATTTTTGCTTGTGAGAGTTGTGAAAGAAACATCCGCGTATGAAATCGGTCAATGCCCCGCATACGAAACCGGTCAATGCCCGAGTCGATTTCGCAATATGATGTAATACCGCCATTCTTGATGGAGGGAACTCCGTATTGACGAGGCAGAACAGGTACCTGCACGCTTAAAATTTTTTAGATAATGGATTTCAACATCGTTTTTATCCAGGAGAGGCAAGATAGATGACCCACGAATGTTACATCACTGTCATAAGGCATAATGTTATTTGATAACATAAACAATAACACCGTATACGAATACTGCACGGAAGATTTACCGTTAAAACTTCCATTTAATTCTTTCTAACGTGCTCCGAATATCGGAAATGAATTGCGATATTACTTCAGAAATATGTGTGACTCAAAATTTTTGGTCTAATGAGTGAGTTAAATAAAAGATATTGCTTATAGCAACTATATTTCAAGATTAACGGCGATCATCTGCAACGCGCAATGTCCTGTGGACATTTAAGAGTGACGGCAAGAAGGTAGCTTTGTATCCTCCGTATGAGTCAATGAGGGACAAGACAATTTCTTTAAAAAAAAATTAGAGCAACTCCAGATATAATGAGTATGGTATTTTCAACAATTAATCATAGTGATTACAACTTTATTAGCTGTTGGCTCAAAAGGATGCGTTCCTGTGAGTTATACCCCCTCTCTTTCACTTTTCTTGTGAATTCTTCTAGGAGGACTTCTCGTTCGAAGGCTGTTCGCAGTCGATGTGGTAGTATATATGACAGATGCAACACCACAAACCTGTAGCGAAATGCAGGAAGACTTACGGAGTAGCCGGCCGCGGTGGTCTAGCGGTTCTAGGCGCTCAGTCCGGAACCGCGGGACTGCTACGGTCGCAGGTTCGAATCCTGCCTCGGGCATGGATGTGTGTGATGTCTTTAGGTTAGTTAGGTTTAAGTAGTTCTAAGCTCTAGGGGACTGATGACCTCAGATGTTAAGTCCCATAGTGCTCAGAGCCATTTGAACCATTTGAACTTACGGAGTGTGGAAGCTTGGAGTGTGGAATGGCAGATGAGCCGCCTTAATGTATTATAAATAAATGTGACGCGTTGCCCATAAATAGGCAGGAAGACCCATTACTATTCGATTAAACGCCGATATATCTCTGGAAAGAGTGACAACAGCTAGGAGCAACTGCCTGGAGCGACATACAGTGGAATGACCACTTAAAACTAGTTGCTTTTCGCGGCTTGTTTAATTAATGGTGTGCTTGAAAGTGTTCTGCCGAATCGTTGTTTCCGTTTCATGCACACTATTCCGACGACCACCAGAAGATGGCTGGGTTGCTCGTTGAAATATTATGCTCATAATGGAATCAACCATTCGGCAACAGAGCCTGAAGCATACCGTTAATAAAACTAGTTGTAGGTAAAGTGGGTTATAGGCGTGGACTAATTGGAAGAATCGTTAGGAAACGTAATTCATCCGGCAAGTAAGGGCCATTCAGAACACTCGTACAATCGACTCTGAATATTAGTCGGCAGTCTGGGACTCTCTGCAGGTAGGATTAACAGGGGAGTAAGGAATATCCAAAAGCAGAAGTTACAAGAGAGCCGTTGTGCTTGACGCACACCTTAGAAATTCCGAGAGCGTACGTTACAAGAAGTGCTGCTCAGCATATTACTTCCTCCCACATAAATTACGCGAAATGAACACAAGTTCAAATGGCTCTGAGCACTTTGGGACTTAACATCTGTGATCAGTCCCCTAGATCTTAGAACTTCTTAAACCTAACTAACCTAAGGACTTCACGCACATCCATGCCCGAGGCAGGATTCGAACCTGCGACCGGAGCGGTCACGCGGTTCCAGACTGAAGCGCCTAGAACCGCACGGCCACACCGGCCGGCTATGAACACAAGTGAAAGAATCAGTAAAGTTATCTGTAAGATCATGCGGAGACTTCGCAATCACTATTCGCGAATGGAACAGGAAAGGAGGGTAATATAGTGACATTAGAAATACCCTTCGACACACACCTATACCGTGGGAAACAGTTTGACCGTTTAGTACACATCTTTCACTCTGACAAAGTTAAATGGTGTTCACTTAGAACCTCACCGAAGTGAAGTATACTAGCACACGTATCACCGAATGTCACCGATTTCTGAATCTAACTTTAGGATGATGATTATCATTTAAGTGAGTCCAAGATATTCCCTAACGGGACAGAAACCTACCAATCACTGCTAAGTGAGCAGAAATTACGTCCAAAATGCGGTGGTCTTTCACGACGTGGCGTCCATGATGTACGTACAATCAGTCCATGAAATATCGAGATGGAATAGATTACTAACTTCCTACGGAGACGTGCTACACATAGGACAGAAATGGTTCGTAACAGTCTCCTGAACACATAATAATTAATCCTTTCAGGGTGGAATTCACTTCTACATCCTGTATTGCTATAATAATGGTTGGACTGTTTGTAGGAAGCGTAGTGAGTAGGCTAATGTTTGTAGTTTTCCCCTACAATTTACAGTTTATTTTTTGTGACACATACATGTCAACGTGAACCCTGAATAAACTGAGGGAACCATTTTATGAGGAAATAGAGTGGAAACCGTAAAAGTAAGAGAATAAGCAGTAAATTGTGTAAAACTTTTGAACTATCCAAAGGTTAGAATTTACAACATTTTACAAGTGGGTATGGCTACGTAACGGCTGTCTGCAGTGTCTGTATGTGAAATTAATTCTTATCTATTGCTTTCGTGTGCTAAAATGTCTGCATCACCCCTTTGTGCTCCTCTCTGTGACATGTTTACCTACCGCTTGTAGCTGGTCATCGTCAGGTGAGGTGAAGTACCACCTCTGTTTATCCTGCTGAAGAACCTGCCGTCTTTGGGACTATGAGCAGTCGATATAACGGTCAATAGCATTTACCTTGTCATTATGGCTAATACACTGACTATTGTACGGAACACCGACTACCTACATAACTACCCTTCTTCAAACTGTTGGAAAAGCGTTTTCAGTTTCACTTAACTGTGTATACCGCATAAATATCATATTCTTAAAAAAAATAAATGCAAGAATTGTCTTCACTGACATAATTAGTCACAAAAAAAGTAAAATGATGGGAACTCTCCCTCCGGAAAGTATTGGATGCACAACTGTAACAACAAAGCGGAGAGGCCGCTCTTTAGCAGCAACACCATGGACTTGTTGGCTTCAAGTAAATCCTGTAACCAATAGTAACCACACAGACGTGCTATACACTTTAAGACAAAAAAAGAAAAAATCGACCTACGCACCACTAAGAATTATCCGAATGGAACGGAAATCGGTAAATGTGATGTATATGTAAAGACAAACAAACGATTACAATTTCAGAAAAAATGGGTGATTTATTCAAGAGAAAGAGCTTACACATATTGAGGACGTCAGTAACGTATTGGTCCACCTCTGCCTCTTATGCAAGGAGTTATTTGGCCTGGCATTAATTGACAGAGTTGGATGTCCTCCTGAGGGGTATCGTGCCAAATTATGACCAATTGGCGCGTTAAATCGTCGAAATCTCGAGCTGGTTGGAGGACACAGCCTACAATGCTCCAAACGTTCTCAGCTCTTGAGAGATCCGGAGACCTTACTGGCCAAGGTAGGGTTTGGCAAGCGCGAAGACAAGCAGTAGAAACTCTCACCGTGTACAGGCGGGCATTATCTTGCTGAAGTGTAACCGCAGGGCAGCCTTCCATTAAGGGCAGCAAAAGGGGGCGTACAATATCATCGGCGTACCGCGGTACTGATGCCGCAAATTATAACAAAAGGGCTTCTGCAATGAAAAGGAATGGCTCCCCAGGCGGTCAGTCCTGGTTGTCTGGCCGCATGGTGGGCCACAGTCAGGTTGATATACCACCGATGTCTGTGGCGTTTCCAGACTCGCCTTCAGCCTGGAATCTTATTGAGTGAGTAGAATTGTCTCCAGTGATAGTTTTGCCCAGATGACCAGTGGTCGGCTGAAAGTGTCAGCCGTGGCCAGAACAGTGTTCGGTGTATGCCGGAGCTAAGCGATTTCGGATGAGCAAATTGTTGACTCTCGTTTGTTGAGCGCTTTTCTAATCAAGGGAGCCGAAGTGTTGGTGTTGTGAGAGGGACCGTGTCGAAGATTTATACCGCATACAGGGAAAGCGGAAAAACATCATCTGTCGAGTCACAACGCGAACGAAAGTGGCTGCTGAGTGATCGTGACGGAGGGTCATCGACGAGGATTCTGACGAAAAATAAGACAACTGCAAAAGTCACTGCAGAACTTCATATCGCACACGTGAACCCTGTCAGGATCAAAAAACACGAAGGAGTCTCCATAAGCAGGTAACTGCAGGGAGAACTGGAATTTCAAAATCACTCATCAGTGATACAAACGGCCCTAACAGGATAACGCGGAGCCGAAGCCACAAAGCCTAGACTATGGAGCAAAGCAAGGATGCAATTCGGCCAGTTGAATCTTGTTCGACTCTGTTTCCAACTGCTGGACGAGTTTGTCCTAAAACTGAAACATAGCGGCGATTCGATGATGATTTGGTAGCCACATCGTGGTATTCTACAGACCCCGTGGTTACTCTGCGAGATCGCATTAGTGCCAAGGATTGTGTGACCATTTTGGCTGATCAGATACATACCATGGTACAGTGTTTGTTCTCTAATGGTTTGGCTGTGTTCCAAGGCGGCAGGGCCTCTGTTCTTACTGCTTGCATCGTCCAGGACTGGTTTTGTGAGCACGACGATGAATTGTCGCATCTGCACTTGTCGCCACAGTCACCAGGTCACAATATAATGCAGCCTTTGCGGTCTACTTTGGAGACAAGGTTGCGTGATCGTTACCTGAACTTATATTTTGCCACTATTTTGCCGCAAGGATAGCATAAGATTACCTTGAAAACAATACGGTGCCTCATTCCGAGACGACTGGACGCTGTTTTGAACGCCAGCTGTTTTCGTGCACTGTATTAATCATGTTAATGGATTGTGATTTTGGCGTTTCTGTATTTTTGTTCGCCTTCTGCGTATTCCCAAACGCCTAAGCCGGTAAACTGTCCGAGTAACAGGTTGGCTACTAACGTCTCTAGGGGGCAACAAAAATTTGATTTCAGTAGGAGTTACTGTGGGAATATAGAAATTTAGAATATTGTCATAGTCTACTCATTACACTTACGTTAAAGGCTTAGAACCGTAAGTCAAGAATTACGAACAGAAACTGTGTATATGTCTGGAGAGAAACTTTGCATATAATTTCAAAATTTTGCTGACTTTTGCCCGCTGACGTTCTCTATAAAATAATGAAAGGAAATCTTTTTTCGCTTACTACATTTTCGCTGTTCATGCAGTAAAACTGCAGCATCAAGCATGACGTTTTAAGTTATTACTTCTTTGCTACTAACTCCATTCGTAACACTGTTTTCGGACAGTATCGAAATGTACTAGTTAACATAGCTGCAAAATATATCATATATGACGTTTTATACACGGGACTTCGATTCTTCACTGAATTGTGGGTGGTGATTTAATGATGTGATGCTAATACCGAAGCCCGCTCAAATGTGAAAATCTGAGTTTGATTTCAGCCACAAATGAGATAATTTGTTCGCTCAGCGCTTAATGACAGGGATCTGTTTTATTCCACCTGTCACGCGACATTTGAAGTTGCCCCTCAAGTTCAGATCGACAGAGACACTCTTTATGGTCTAAAACAGCGGTCGTCAAACTTCTCCCTCAAGAGCCAATACTGACACCTTGGGATGGCATCTCTGGCCGCATATGTACTGACCCTATTATTAAGTCGTAACCCGGATAAGTTAGTATGTTATGAATTCCCAACAGACTAGCTATAATAATGGCTCAATAAGTTGGCCGCCGGCTCCAAGGACTGATCGTCAAAGGTTGGCATCATTGGAATCAGCTCGTGTCTACTGTTCTCTGTTTCATATTGCTTGCCAGCGACCCCAAACTTGTGACACTTTAGTTTCCTGACCATGTGTTGCGGCGTTATCCGTGTGAGCGTATAATTTAACTGATTCATAACAGTAAGTCCGTTATGAAGCATGACACACATTCACGAATGTTTACTAAATGTTTTGAGTGTCTTTTTTTTTTTCTTCTTGTATTATAACAACCTTAATTTAGTTCCATATTCCTTGCCACAAATCTGCAGTCATGGACTCAGCGGCTGGTACCGGCGGAGGTTCGAGTCCTCCTTCGGGCATGGATGTGCGTGTTTGTCCTTAGGATAATTTAGGTTAAGTAGTGTGTAAGCTTAGGGACTTATGAACTTATCAGCTAAGTCCACATAAGATTTCAGACGCATTTGAACATTCATTTGCCACAAACATGTGCCGCATTTGAAGATGATCGTCTCTATAATGAGCATTCATGATTTCTCGTTACTTCCATGTATAATTTATATCATAACAGCTGCTTGGTGCGTTCGCGTACGTCCTTGAGTTGCCAGTACTGGAAGACAAACTACAAAACATTCCTCCTTGTCATATCCTCCGAAGCCACAGTAGCTTTGCTATTTGCCCTTCAGCCCCTGAGGTAAGCGGCCAACTTTACTCAGCTCACGGCCGAATTAACCACTGTCAATTAAAATTTATCTCAGCTTGAAATATTACTGTATCTGTTAGTACAGTAAAACTCCGGTTAACCGAACTACAGTGGTGGAGGGGGGAGGGGTTGGGGAAGCCGTTTCGGATAACAATTTTTTCGTTTAACCCATGAACATCTAACATGTACTACATTATTTTGCACTGTAGTGACAGTACGTACCTTTGAAAATTTTTGAAGGTCCAACGAATTCGAAAATCTTTTTGTGGACTGCGCCTATATTTTTTCATTAAAGTTAAATTTAAATTTTCAGCACATGAATTTCTTTAAAAAAAAAACTGCAATTTTTGTTTGTTTCTTGTGTCGCTCCACAAGTTTTTGAGCAGCGACGTCCCGCTATCGTTTCATTAGAAATTCGTCAACCGGCTTTGTTAAAAAATCAGTATTGTTAACAAATATTAGGGCAACCTACAACAATAACAACACTCGTACTGTAAGCCACACCCAGGATGTTTTCATAGACAAATTCTTGATGTAGGCTTGCCTTTAGTGCTCGAAAACCTTAGTCAGCTGTCACTCCGTCACCCACGTTATCTACTTTGTGCTCTTTGATCGTGTTAGCATTTGACACCAACAGTGTTTCTACTATTTAGTTGTCCGTGGCTTCTTGCAAGTCGTCCGCAACAACCCATTCTTCCACCTAGGACGTATCCATGTCTTGACTTGTCATACAGTTTTCTCCAGCACCTTGAAGAGTTCCTGCTTTCATGTTATTCCACGCTTGCGTACACCAATAAATCACGTGTTTCATTTATGCTGCTTTCAGCGCATCGTTCATGTTTTTGTTCTGCATGTTACTATCTTGAGGGATTGTTCTCAAAAACAGCTATCGGTAGCGCCCTGTAAATGTCGCTGTTACCTCCTGATCCAGTGGTTCAATTGAAGAGACGCGCAGAAAAACGGGCTAACTCTCAAATGTAAAACCTCAGAGATGAGTGTTGCCATCTGTTGCTGTGTACGGGAACTATCAACATTGACATTGGTCTCACCCCTAAATATCACATCAGAACATTTAAGGATAAGACTAGTGTCAGTTGCCGGCCGGGGTGACCGAGCGGTTCTAGGCGCTTCAGTGTGGAACCGCGCGACCCTTACGGTCGCAGGTTCGAATCCTGCCTTGGGCATGGATGTTTGTGATGTCCTTAGGTTAGTTAGGTTTAAGTAGTTCTACGTTCTAGGGGACTGATGACCAAAGATGTTAAGTCCCATAGTGCTCAGAGCCATTTGAACTAATGTCAGTTTTGATAGTTCTCGTACCCAGCAACAGATGGCAGCACTTATCTATTTTTTCATTAGAGGATTATCCAGAATTTCCACGAATATCCTCAATTAGAATGATAACATTTGGGGGAAGGAATGCACAACATTATCGCCACCTTTCAGCTCGCAAGGATGCGTAGGCGCTCTGTCACTTAATAAGGAGGCTTTTTAAGCAGACCTTTCTCAATTAAAAAGTTTTCAGCTTCCGTTACAAACTGATCACCAAACAAGACAAGACGTCCAGGAACTTTTTTGGACTCTATAAAAAACTTGTGGTGTGACTTGGGCAACATCCTCCAAGGCTAGAGGTTTCTTGGACTTCCCGATGCATTCTGTGTGTGCCAGAAGGGTTTAATGCCAAAAGAACAGTTATCCGTTCTTTTATCATTTTCTGTCCTGGGGCAGATATTCCTTTTGAAGATGCTAAGAATATTGTTAGCAACATCTTGAAGTTAACTCCCGCTTCATCGGTGTTATAAATGCGATCCTTTGTATAGCTTTGGGTGTACTCTTTAAGCTCTGTTTTGAAAGCATCAACTGCGTCTGGGTCTGCAGATAGCGTTTCTCCACATACATTGACTTGCCGAATGCCGTATCAGTTTTCGCATCAGAACGTGAAGGAAAATCTTTTCCTCCCTTATTTAACGACTCGGCCACCATTTAAGCTTTTTCTTCCAGTATTGGTCCAGTCAAAGGCAAGCCTTTTTATAGTTGATAGGTGAACTTCGCCCACTATTTCTAAGTCGAAAGGTTTCAGTGTTTTTCTATGACGATTTTTTACAGTTTGCTCTGGAAATTTAGATATTCACTAGACCAATTCTGAAACAGTAGTAACGTCAACTCCGTAATTAGCTGCGACCGTTTTCAATAAACTTCCTTTTCCAGTTACATTGATAGCAGCTTATAAATTAGCTTTTAATCGACACATCACAAAAATACGGACGCAACGGACAGAAACAGCTTAATTTCGGATTTTCGGAGGAGTTTCGGGTAAACCGAAATAATGGTTCAAATGGCTCTGAGCACTATGGGACTTAACATCGGAGATCATCAGTCCCCTAGACTTAGAACTACTTAATCCTAACTAACCTAAGGACATCACTCACATCCATGCCCGAGGCAGGATTCGAACCTGCGACCGTAGCAGCAGTGCGGTTCCGGACTCAAGATCCTAGGACCACTCGGCCACAACGGTCGGCTCGGGTAAACCGAATTTTGGTTGACCCGAGTACGGTTAACCGTCGTATTACTGTATTTTTGATCGTTACTGAACATGAAATCTATGGAGATGCTCTTAACCTTTGTTGACGGTTTTGGATTCGGCAGTTATTGCTAGATGCATATTACTGTTAAGTTCGCAACCACTGGTCTAAACTCCACAGTTTTTGCGTTTCGTTTGCCGAGAGAAGAAGACGGGCCAGTTTGACAAAATGCAAGGAAAGTGCATGCGGCCCACTCACCGTTGACGACGGCTGGGAACGCGTCATGCGGCGCCGGGTCGGCTGTGGCGCTGCCGCCGGTTTTGACGGCACAGCACGGAACTACTGCTGCCGCTGCGCTTGCTGGTGGCACGGCCGTCACGCGCCAAACTGGCGCTTTGCCTCTGAGCCGACTCAATAAAGCGTCGCGTGGGCGACGCGGGCACTGGAGGGGGCTGGGGCAGGGCGGGGAGAATGTAGGGGGTTGGGAGGGGAAGCCGTCTGCAGACGCGGCGCGTGGAGGAGGTCGCGCCGCGCCGCTCGAATGTATGCACAGCTAGATACGAGAGGGGGCTGAAGAGCTCCAGTTCTGCATCGAAAACACAGAGCTCTTCGACCACACAGTTATCCGACATATCTCCCCCCCCCCTCCCCCAAGCCACTGCCCCTTATTGAAGTACTAGCTATACAGGGTGTTACAAAAAGATACGGCCAAACTTTCAGGAAACATTCCTCACACACAAATAAAGAAAAGATGTTATATGGGCATGTGTGCGGAAACACTTCATTTCCATGTTAGAGCTCATTTTAGTTTCGTCAGTATGCACTGTACTTCCTCGATTCACCGCCAGTTGGCCCAATTGAAGGAACGTAATGTTGACTTCGGTGCTTGTGTTGACATGCGACTCATTGCTCTACAGTACTAGCATCAAGCACATCAGTACGTAGCATCAACAGGTTAGTGTTCATCATGAACGTGATTTTGCAGTCAGTGCATTGTTTACAAATGCCGAGTTGGCAGACACCCATTTGATGTATGGATTAGGACGGGGCAATAGCCGTGGCGCGGTACGTTTGTATCGAGACAGATTTCCAGAACGAAGGTGTCCCGACAGGAAGACGTTCGAAGTAATTGATTGGCGTCTTAGGGAGTACGGAACATTCCAGCCTATGACTCGCGACTGGCGAAGGCCTAGAATGACGAGGACACCTGCAATGGACGAGGCAATTCTTCGTGCAGTTGACGATATCCCTAATGTCAGCGTCAGAGAAGTTGCTGCTGTACAAGGTAACATTGACCACGTCACTGAATGGAGAGTGCTACGGGAGAACTAGTTGTTTCCGTACCATGTACAGCGTGTGCAGGCACTATCAGCAGCTGATTGGCCTCCACGGGTACACTTCTGCGAATGGTTCATCCAACAATGTGTCAATCCACATTTGAGTGCAAATGTTCTCTTTACGGATGAGGCTTCATTCCAACGTGATCAAATTGTAAATTTTCACAGTCAACATGTGTGGGCTGACGAGAATCGGCACGCAATTGTGCAATCACGTCATCAACACAGATTTTCTGTGAACGTTTGGGCAGGCATTGTTGGTGATGTCTTGATGTGCCTTTACAAGTATGACACGACATGTGGTTCATGCACGATGGAGCTTCTGCATGTTTCAGTCGAAGTGTTCGTACGCTTCTCAACAACAGATTCGGTGAACGATGGATTGGTAGAGGCGGACCAATTCCATGGCCTCCACGCTCTCCTGACCTCAACCCTCTTGACTTTCATTTATGGGACCATTTGAAAGCTCTTGTCTACGCAACCCCGGTACCAAATGTAGAGACTCTTCGTGCTCGTATTGTGGACGGCTGTGATACAATACGCCATTCTCCAGGGCTGCATCAGCGCATCAGGGATTCCATGCGACGGAGGGTCGATGCATGTATCCTCGCTAACGGAGGACGTCTTGAACATTTCCTGTAACAAAGTGTTTGAAGTCACGCTGGTGCGTTCTGTTGCTGTATGTTTCCATTCCATGATTAATGTGATTTGAAGAGAAGTAATAAAATGAGCTCTAACATGGAAAGTAAGCGTTTCCGGACAAATTTTCACATAACATATTTTCTTTCTTTGTGCGTGAGGAATGTTTCCTGAAAGTTTGACCGTACCTTTTTGTAACACCTTGTATATACCACAGTGTTACCTGACATTAAACAGTTCTTTAGAAAGAAACGTAAATGCCGAAACTCACTATCCATGCGTATGCACCATCACAAGAGTTACCTCTTCGAGATATTGATGTGTGAGCCACTTGAGGCCCAGCATACTCCACGATATAGGAAAAAACCATATTCTGGGACGACGGAAGAAGTTGACAGAATTCATGTTGCTCAAAATTCACTCGTTTACTTAAGGGAAAAAATTTTAAGCGACCGAAAGGCAAATTACGAAATATGCCAGGAAAGGGAGTACATACGAGGTGCGACAATAAAGTAGCGAGACTAATTTTATTTGCAAGATGTGGCAACCCTGTAGGCTTGCGTAGGCACAATATCTTTGACCTTGGTCTATAAGCTGCTTCTAGTCCAAGCGGCACATTGATGCAACTGCTCAGTCGTGGGTTGTGCTGTAATAAGTTAACACTTACGACAATTTTGTAAGGCCTGTGTGTTATAGGCAATTATTAATATCACCATTGTTCGCGTTGATGTTGTAACCTGTATGTGTCCTTAAGATCCAATGGTGGTGGCTTTCGTTTCTCCGAAACCAGTAATCATGGAATAAAAAGAATTCCTGCAATCCTGGCTACCAGTTTATTGTTTTACAAGTTAACACATGTTTGTGTCTCTCGTCACGGAAATGGAACCGCATAATATTGCTCAACTTTTTGCGTTAAATTGGGTGAAAACGCGACGACAACTTACAGTAAGCGTCAGAAGGCTTTTGGAGAGGAGGTTATGTCAAGAGCTCAAGTTTTTCGTTACCATAAAATGTGTAGTGTAGGCAGAACGAACGTTGGAGATGAAGACCGTAGTGCACGACCATCAACCTCACGGACGGATGTCAACTTGGTCAGGGTGCGTCAACTCGTACGATCTGATCGAAGAAAATGATTGCATAAGGACTGAACATCAATCGAGAAACGGTTCGTCTAATAACAACTGCAATTTTTAACCTCAAAGCAAATTTCAGTACTACCACAGCCACCTTATTCACCAGATATCGCTTCGTGCGACTTTCGTTTGTTCCCAAGAGTCAAAACGGCGCTCAAGGGACACCATTTTCAAACAACACATGATGTCCAAAAAGCTGTGACGAGGGTCTTGGAGGATATTACAGAAGATGAGTTCCAGAAATGTTACCATCAATGGCAGAAGCGCTGGAAAAAGTGTGTGCAATCAGAAGGGAACTACACTACTGGCCATTAAAACTGCTACACCAAGAAGAAATGCAGATGATAAACGGGTATTCATTGGACAAATATATTATACTGGAACTGACATGTGATTACATTTTCACGCAATTTGGGTGCATAGATCATGAGAAACCAGTACCCAGAACAACCACCTCTGACCGTAATAACGGCCTTGATACTCCTGATCATTGAGTCAAACAGAGCTTGGATGGCGTGTGCAGGTACAGCTGCCCATGAAGCTTCAACACGATACCACAGTTCATCAAGAGTAGTGACTGGCGTTTTGTGACGAGCCAGTTGCTCGGCCACCATTGACCAACCGTTTTCAATTGGAGAATGTGCTGGCCAGGGCAACAGTCGAACATTCTCTGTATCCAGAAAGGCCCGTACCGGACCTGCAACATGCGGTAGTTCATTATCCTGCTGAAATGTAGGGTTTTGCAGGGTAGAGCAACGGGTCGTAACACATCTGAAATGTAACGTCCACTGTTCAAACTGCCGTCAATGCGAACAAGAGGTGACAGAGACGTGTAACCAATGGCACCCCATACCATCACGCCGAGTGATACGCTAGTACGGCGATGACGAATACACGCTTCCAATGTGCGTTCACGGCCGGCCGGTGTGGCCAAGCAGTTCTAGGTGCTTCAGTCTGGAACTGCGCGACCGCTATGATCGCAGGTTCGAATCCTGCCTCGGGCATGGATGTGTGTAATGTCCTTAGGTTAGTTAGGTTTAAGTAGTTCTAGGTTCTAGGGGACTGATGACCTCAGATGTTAAGTCCCATAGTGCTCAGAGCCATTTGAACCATTTGTGCGTTCACCGCGATGTTGCCAAACACGGATGCGACCATCATGATGCCGTAAACAGAATCTGGATTCATCCGAAAAAATGACGTTTTGCCATCCATGCACCCAGGTTCGTCGTTGAGTACACCATCGCAGGCACTCCTGTCTGTATGCAGCGTTAGGGGTAACCGCAGCCATGGTCTCCGAGCTGATAGCCCGTGCTGCTGCAAACGTGCAGATGGTTGTTGTCTTGCAAACGTTCCCATCTGTTGACTCAGGGATAGAGACGTGGCTGCACGATCCGTTACAGTCATTAGGATAAGATGCCTGTCATTTCGACTGCTAGTGATACAAGGCCGTTGGGATCCAGCACGGCGTTCCGTATCACCCTCCTGAACCCACCGATTCCATATTCTGCTAACAGTCATTGGATCTCGACCAACGCGATAAGTAATGTCGCGATACGATAAACCGCAATCGCGATAGGCTACAATCCGACCTTTATCAAAGTTGGAAACGGTACGCATTTCTCCTCCTTACACGAGGCATCACAACAACGTTTCACCAGGCAAAGCCGGTCAACTGCTGTTTGTGTATGAGAAATCGTTTGGGAAGTTTCCTCATATCAGCACGTTGTAGGTGTCACCACCGGCGCCAACCTTTTGTGTATGCTCTGAAAAGCTAATCATTTGCATATCACAGCATCTTCTTCCTGTCGGTTAAATTTCGCGCCTGTAGCACGTCATCTTCGTGGTGTAGCAAGTTTAAAGGCCGGTAGTGTAGTTTGAAGGAGACAGCACTATACTTGAATAAACAACATTTTTTTCCACATTAGTCTCACTACTTTATTGTCGCACCTCGTAATTTCGCGACTTTTTGCGACATGCCTATCACAGAAGGATGGTGCGTGTGTATCATAATAAAATGCTGCCATACTAAAAGCCTAACAGGTTCTGTATGTAAAGGCACAACGTCTCTTTATCGTACTGCAGTTAATTGACACCGTTGTAGTGGGTCTCCAAGCGTTAAAATGCAAGAGTTTGTATGGATCATGGATTAAATACTTTGATGATTGTGTGAGAGTTGTATTCACTACGGGAAGAGCAGAAGATTAGTGTTTAGCGTCTCGTCGACAACGAGGTCGTTAGAGACAGAGAACAAGCTCGGATTAGGGAAGGATGGAGGAGGAGGTCGACCGCACCCTTTCGAAGGAGCCATCCCGGCATTCACCTTAAACGATTCAGGGAAATCACGGAAAATCTAAATCTGGGCGGCCGCATGCGGGTCTGAATCGTCCTCCCGAATGCGAGTCCAGTGTGTTAACCACTGCGCCACCTCACTCGACAGTCTTTACGCTGAACTTATCATGTAGGACATATTACACAGTAAAAGAATTTTCACAAATATGATACAGTTCACAGGTCAAAGAATAAGTAGCTTAATCTGAGAGTAACTATTGTTCGCCGGCCGTTGTGGCCGGCCGGTTCTAGGCGCTTCAGTCCGGAACCGCGCTGCTGCTACGGTCGCAGGTTCGAATCCGGCCTTGGGCATGGATGTGTGTGATGTCCTTAGGTTATTTAGGTTTAAGTAGTTCTAAGTCCAGGTGACTGATGACCTCAGATGTTAAGTCCCATAATGCTTAGAGCTATTTTCCAGCTATTGTTCGACATTTCCCGTTATATTCTTCTAATCAATAAATATCTTGTAAAAAAACACTTTTAGAAGTAGCCCAGGGTATACGCTAATTTCATTTCAAATTTTCTCCAAATCCGTCCGCCGTTTCAGCGTAAAGCAGTAACAAACACACACTCAACCTCTCGCATTTACACTGAAGTTCCAAAGAAACTGGTATAGGAATGCGTATTCAGATACACAGATATGTAAAGAGGCAGAATACGGCGCTGCGGTCGGCAAGGCCTATACAAGACAAGTGTCTGGCAAAGTTGTTAGATCTGTTACTATTGCTACAGTGGCACCTTATCAAGATATAAGTGAGTTTGAACGTGGTGTTATAACTGGCGGACGAGTGATGGGACACAACACATCCGAGGTAGCGATGAAATAGAGATTTTCCCGTACGACAATTTAACGATTGTACTGTGAATATGAGGAATCCGGTAAAACACCAAATCTCCGGTATCGCTGCGGCCGGAAAAATATCCTGCAAGAACGGGACTAACGACGACTGAAGAGAATCATTCAACGTGACAAAGTGCAACATTTCTGCAAATTGCTGCAGATTTCAATGCTCGGCCATTAACAAGTGTCAGTGTGCGAACCATTCAACGAAATATCATCGATATGGGCTTTCGGTGTCGTGACTGCACGAAACAAAGATTTACGCCTCGCATGGACCCGACATTGGGTTGTTAATGACTGGAAATATGTTGTCTGGTTGGACGAGTCTTGTTTCAAATTATATCGAGCGGATGGACGTGTACGGGTATGGAGACAACCTCATGAATCCATGGTCCCTGCATGTCAGCAGGGGACTATTCAAACTAGTGGAGGCTCTGTAATGGCATGGGATGCGTGCAGTTGAAGTGATATGGGGCCCCTGATACGTCTAGATACGACTCTGACAGGTGACACGTACGTAAGCGTCCTGTCTGATCACCTGGATCCATCCATGTCCATAGTGCATTCCTAAGGATTTGGGAAATTCCAGCTGGACAATGCGACACCGCACACGTCCAGAATTACTACAGAGTGGCTCCAGGATGGCTCTTCTGAGTTTAAACACTTCAGCTGGCCAGCAAACTCCGCAGACATGAACTTGATTGAGCGTATCTGGGATGCCTTGGAATGTGCTGTTCTCAAGATATCTCCATGACCTCGTACTCTTACGGATTTACGGATTCATGGTGTCAGTTCCCTCCAGCACTACTTCAGACGTTATTCGAGTCCATGTCACGTCGTGTTGTGGGACTTCTGCGTGCTCGCGGGGGACCTACACGATATTAGGCAGGTGTAACAGTTGCTTTGGCTTTTCAGTATATAATGTAGCTGCTCACTATTCTTCGATATACACTACAGGCCATTAAAATTGCTACACCATGAAGATGACGTGCTACAGACGAAAACGTTAACCGACAGAAAGAAGATGCTGTGATATGCAAATGATTAGCATAGATGGGGACGTTTGCTAGACAACAACCATCTGCACGAACAGTTCGATGACGTTTGCAGCAGCATGGACTGTCAGCTCGGAGACCATGACTGCGGTTATCCTTGACGCTGCATCACAGACAGGAGCGCCTGCGATGGTGTACTCAACGACGAACCAGGGTGCACGAATGACAAAACGTCATTTTTTCGGATGAATAAAGCTTCTGTTTACAGCATCATAATGGTCGCATCCGTGTTTGGCGACATCGTGGTGAAGGTACATTGGAAGCGTGTATTCGTCATCGCCATACTGGCGTATCACCCGGCGTGGTGGTATCGGGTGCCATTGGTTACACGTCTCGGTTACCTCTTGTTCGCATTGACGGCACTTTGAACAGTGGACATTACATTTCAGATGTGTTGCGACCCGTGGTTCTACCCTTCATTCGATCCCTGCGAAACCCTACATTTCAGCAGGATAATGCACGACAGCATGTTGCAGGTTCTGTACGGGACTTTCTGGATACAGAAAATGTTAGACTGCTGCCCTGGCCATCACATTCTCCAGATCTCTCACCAACTGAAAACATCTGGTCGATGGTGGCCGAGCAAGTGGCTCGTCACAATACGCCAGTCACTACTCTTGATGAACTGTGGTATCGTGTTGAAGTTGCATGGCAAGCTGTACTTGAACACGTCATCCCAGCTCTGTTTGATTCAATGCCAAGGCATATCAAGGCCATTATTACGGCCAGAGGTGGTTGTTCTGGGTACTGATTTCTCAGGATCTATGCACCCAAATTGCGTGAAAATTTAATCACGTGTCAGTTCTAGTATAATATATTTGTTCAATGATTACCCGTTTATCATCTGCATTTCTTCTTGGTGTAGCAATTTTAATGACCAGTAGTGTAACTGAATTAATAGATTCGTTTCTAATCCAAAAAGCAAATCATTGTTATTTGGTAAACACTTAAGTTTGACAACCATTAAATCACAAAGAATAAACAACGGCGGTGAACTTCTTACCCCTCTCAACTATCGTCATTGTAATACGTTGCCACAGTTACCCCCCCCCCCCCCCGCCCTCTTTTTTTTTAAATGTGTGACAAGCAGGTACTATCGTGTGGTGACTCTCTGTGGCTGTTATTTCTTCTCTTCTTCTCTTCCGACCCTAAAAATCTTCTTCTGCTACCCTAGTGCGCCTGGAACTTCTGGACATGTAGGATTAAAGCGACGTCCAGTTCGGGAGAACACTTCTCTGTGCTGTTCTGTTGTTGATAGCGGTATCTCACCGGGTACCGTAGCCGGTCCCATGGCCTTCTTTGCTGTTTCCGTGGCTGCGGTTGACGGGCTGCCGAAATGTCTGGAGTGTAGGGGCGTCAAGGTACGACTTTTCTTCCTGCCTGCGTTCTGTATTCCGCTTGGTCAGTGTGCTCAACTGGCAGCTCGTCCTCTTCTTCTGACACTACTTTTCTCCTCGCTCGTAAAGACTGGTGTACTGTCAGATGTTAATATCTCTCCACTTTGTCGATTCTTCGTGGTTCCGAGTGTTGCAGGCTGCACTGAATCCTCCTCCTGCGCTACATATGCTGGTTTTTAGTTTCTCTACAGACACTGTCGTGGCCTTGTCTTCTTGATTTTTGACAAAACCGCCGTGGCCGAGTGGTTCCAGGCCCTTCAGTCCGGAACCACGCAGCTACTACGTTCGCAGTTACGAATCCTGCCTCGGGCATGGATGTGTGTGATGTCCTTAGGTTAGTTAGGTTTATGTAGTTCTAATTCTACAGGTTCCATGCTGATTTCTCTCCAAACGACTAACGTGGCTATGGCCACAGCATGGAACTTCTTCTGACAAGGGAACCTCCCCATCGCACCCCCCCTAAGATTTAGTTATAAGTTGGCACAGTGGATAGGCCTTGAAAAACTGAACACAGATCAATCGAGAAAACAGGAAGAAGTTGTGTGCAACTATGAAAAAAATAAGCAAAATATACAAACTGAGAAGTCCATGTGCAAGATAGGCAACATCAAGGATGCTCTGAGCTCAGGAGCGCCGTAATTCCGTGGTTAGCGTGAGGAGCTGCGGAACGAAAGGTCCTTGGTTCCCTCGACTGAAAATTTTACTTTCTTTATTTTTGCAAAGTCATGATCTGTCCGTTCGTTCATTGACGACTCTGTTCACTGTAATAAGTTTAGTGTCTGTGTTTTGCGACCGCACCGCAAAACCGTGCGATTAGTAGACGAAAGGACGGGCCTCTCTAGTGGGAACCGAAAACATTTGATCGCAAGGTCATAGGTCAACCGATTCCTCCACAGGAAAACACATCTGATATATTCTGTACGACACTGGTGACGGCATGTGCGTCACATGACAGGAATATGTTGTCGCCCCACCTAACTTGTACACTTGGCGAATAGGTAAAAAGATTCTTCTACCTTTCGATGTTTGTTTAGGTGTAGCGTCCCCATACTACGGCGCAGTTACCTCGCATCGTACGGACTGACAGATAATAATTGGCTGAAAATAAAAAATTAAAGGTAAGTATTTGTAGTTTTTCTTTAACAGAACTTCCGCTGAATTTCTCTTTAAGTTTTCGCATTAAAATATTACAATCTGTAAATTCTGCACTGCCAGTTTCTTCAGACACTTTTTCACTGGAACATGTAGCACTTCTGATGCTGTTTGCTGGAATTTTAAAGCTAAGCGACGACACTTGGATCGAATGTATTCTGGATGCCTGTCTTGTGCTCTCTTGGAAACCTTAAATGGTGAAATTTCAAGTAATTCACAATTTTCATTAAGTTTTTGAAGAGCTGTAGATGGATGTGTTGTATTTTCTTCATCTTCAACTTCACATTCATCCATCTCTGGAAGGTTATCCCCCATAGTAGATAAAATGTCCTTATGGCATATAATGTACAGCTTGGTTGCTGGGATAAGTCCAAGGATTTTATATTTCCTTGCCATGGTTAAAGAAATAGGTTTCAAAGATTTCTTAGCAGTATTTTTATCATGCTTCTTAAAAGGGTCACAGCAAATTCTTTGTCTGTCTTCAAAAGGTCCCAAATATGGCCTTTTGTGAGAAGAACAAACACTCTCAATATTTTCACACGTGCTTCGTAGCTTCAATAATTCAATATCAGGTTGATTCAGGCTTGACATATCTATTAAATCAAGGTCTTCACTGCTACTACTTTTCTCTGACACATGACTGCTGACACAAAACCTAAAGAACATTTGTTTACATTGTGATTTTTAAAACAACTGTCTATATTGCAGAAAAGAACTGGATGGTTTGAAACTTTTTCTTATTCTCTAATTAGTCAAGAACGTACTATGAAGAATCTGTAAGGGGGAAATGAGAAAGAGTTAATGACCACTTTATTAAGTGACCTCTAATATTCACATTACGGAATAACTTTGTATTACAGTTGGACCCCTCTGTATGGAACCCCTCCATATGTAAAACCCCTCAATACGATATTCTAAAACCCCTCAGCTTGATAGTGTGACTTATTTTATGACAGTCAATCAGATGCTACTATAGGAGCATAGTAAGATTCATAATACATAAAACATCCAATTGTGGAATTGAATTATGGTTGTTATAATTTGTTTTATTTATTTTAATTGTATTATTGTATATAAGTAATAAATTTTAAATAAACAAAGAAAATACTTTTTGTTTAGATTCTGTGAAAATATGTCAAACACTTATAACCTTAAAAATGTAATACTGATATTTTAACTGCCTTCAAAATTAAATACCTAAAAATTAACTTTCAACTGTCAATAACAAAATCAATGACAAAAAAGTTAATAATTGTGTATTTATTACTCAGTTATATATTGTTAAAATTCAGTGGATTAATGATTGGTTTGAAAGTAATAAATATTTCAAGTATATAAATTACATTTAATAAATAAATTAATATACAAATCTCGATTTTTTAATTTAAAATTAAACTGATTATATCATATAGTGAATAAATAATAATTTAAAGAGTAATAAGTAATTATAAAAAACCTTCAAAATGGAGTTATAAATATGACTAAATTTTAATTTAATGTATTTTTAAATGAATTATCATTGATCATAATATAATTTTCTATGAAACAAAATTAATTATTAATAAATAATAATAATATTTATATGAATATATCATTAGTTCTAATGATAATCAATATTAAAAAACACGTGAAAAAACAATGTTAAATAAAATATGTGATATTTTTCACTCATTATAATATTTGATAAATAAAATTCACTAAAACATCTGATAACCAGCCACAATTAAACGAAGCATATACTGCAACAACCGTTTGTATGTTATAATATGATTGGGTGGTCTAGTATCACTTCATAAAAATTATACAACATCACAGGGAACTGTAATACATTGAAAAAATGCAACCCAATGTGTGTATGGAAGTTAAATTAAGTCTCCCTGGTTATATGTTACAGTGCAACTATGCATGTATTGCATAAATTCTTTCTCTTTTTAATTTCAATTGTTCCTTTTCACTGTCTCATATTGTGGGGCTCTATTTCCCGAACGTTTACATATTGAGGGGTTCGACTGTACTTTCAGATAATTTACCAGGCAGAGTGGCTGATTATGTAAGAACCACAAAATCAAGACAAGAAAAGTCCTTCAGTTATATATAAAGTACACGGACACACAAAAACATAACACACACAGCCTGTGTTGCATGTGAGTGTTCCTGCAAGACTGAATTTTTCATCATAGTTTCATGTATTGTTGATTAGCTATTTGAAGCAATTAATTATTACAGTATTATTGAAAGGTATAAGATCTAACAATAGAGGATGAACATCCTTCTGATTTTTTTTATATTGAAAAGTATGGCAGTAGGAATTCTTTGGAACAAAAATTCAGTTGGTGAAACTTGTGATTCTGCTGAAAAAAATCCTGCTGTCTTCATTTACTTTCCAATGACACCAAACTGAATAAAATTGATTCATAAATAAAAGAGTTATAGTGGTAACAAACTTACAAAGCACTTCGGTTCTCAACGCCAATTGGTAGAAGGGGCCCACATTTCAAAATGATCTCCTAATTACAATTTTGGTTAAAAAATTCCAGAAAAAAATATTTAAACCTAACTCATTATGTACATTCTTACACCAAATTTTCAGAAAAATCTGTGACATAAGGGCAACGGCCACTGGGTGATTTCACATTAAATTACCCCAAGGCTTCCTTAATAGCCTCAAAGTACACCTAATGACTTGTCGAAGTGAAAGAAACCTCCTTCTTGCGTATATCATTAAGCATACCAGCTAACTGCGCGAAGTTGGGAGCGAACATATGAAAGAAATTTGCCATGGCAATAAACCTAGACACTACGTTCTTACTAGTGGGTGCAGAAAACCTATGTAAACTCTTAGTGCGATCCTGGTCTATGAGAACTGCACTGGCAGAAACTAAATGCCCTAAGAAGAAAATTTTCCGACGCACAAACGTAATCATTGATGGTTTGTGATGTTCCCCAAGTGTTAGCGTATTTCGTGACTGTGTGTTTTCGCGCAGTAGCGCTGAGATGATTTTATTGCTGCTTAATAGACACTGCGATTATAATGAAACATCTCTGTAAATTTATCTATGTTAAATGAACCGAACCGGCAACCTTTTGATCTCTCTCTTCTTAATCAGCCATTGTCCGGTACGCTCGCAGTTAAGTAGAGATTCTGTTATTTGTGTTCATTTTGCGAATTATAATAATAATTATTATTTAATTTCGTTATGTTTGTAATTAAGAATAATCATACATTTTTCCTCAGCTTTTTTTATGAATTTGAAAAGTAAATGTGGCTTACTTTGTGTGGGAATGTCTGTTGGTGAATGATCGCGTATTAACGGCGCCAGTCAGCATAATACGTTTGGTTTTCCTTCAGAAATAGACTCTGAATCTAAAATTTCACTTTTACCAAAACGACGTCTGATAGCTTTTAGACGTAAATGACGTCCCGAAATTATACTCGCCAATAGACAATCCCGGTAGAGACGCCTAGCTAAAAAATATGGTGGTAATTCCAAAATTTCAATATTAAAAAAATAATTTCAAAACAAAATAATAATAATTTTGAAATCGCCTGAGACGTGCGCGGCTCGCGGTCATGCCGTTTATTGCTTGTCATCTTGCTTTCATGGTTCTGTCGCCTCGTTCTCATTCAATTTTTTGGTGTCACTAAGTTTCTGGTTTGCTTACCCGTGAGTAGCAGCAGCAGCGCTTATCAATAAGTGCACTGTCATACTATCTCTGGAGCGACCGTTAGTATTTCCGGGTCGTCGTCTGTCGGGATTTCAGTCGGGGACGGAACGCCAGTGAGGCGCCGACAGCCAGTACTTGCCACACACATGAACTGTCCGACGGAAGGAGATTGGAGCAGGAACGACCGTCGGTTGGTCGTTCGGTTGGTCGTCTGATTGGGCGACGTGTATTTGGTCTTTTGACCGTTTCTGGGCTTCATCTAGCCGGACGTGGGCCAGTTCCTTCCTCGTACAGAGATGTCGTCACCGGTGGGCAAGAGTTACCTCTGCATGGGTGGGTCAGAGCCAGTGTGCCTGGGTCGCCGTGTCTCCGAGTTCCAAACGGACACCGGAGTCGGATTGGAGCTACAGTGATCTCCGGACAGGCGAGACTCGTCTGACCGTTGCCGACACTCATAAGTTGAAAGGGGACGACCTTGGTTGGTCTTTCGGTCGGTCGTCTCATAGGATCGCTTATGGAATTATGGAAACTCTGTGTGTGTGTGTGTGTGTGTGTGTGTGTGTGTGTGTGTGTGTGACTTGTCACTTCTCCTTGTTGTTCCACGGTGATTGGTTTTAGGATTGTCGGAGTTCTTGGTGCAAGTGTTTACCTGGAACTGTGTGTAGCTTCTGTTATTTCCACTGAGCAGATGAATGCGTCTGCATACTGGAATAGCCAGTAGGTCGGTTGCGACAGAGGGGAATTGAGTAAGTTGTTGGTTGGCTCGTCAGCCACCACCCCTAGGTCGTGCTACCACCCAATTATTTAGTGTTACGCTTGGCTGCCTGTCTCACCTAATCTGTTGTTAGAGTTTCCTCCCCAGGCCGACACTTGGAGCACATCTGAGCACCATTGTTCTGTTGTTTGGGATTGTGATTTTCTTTGGTCTCAAGTACTGTACGAGGCCTTCAGCCGTGTATTAATTTAGTTTGTTTTAATATTCAGTATGTGGCCTTCAGCCGAATCTTACGTGAAATATTTTAAGATAAGGCCTGAAGCAAAAAAAAAAAAAAAAAAAAAAAAAAAAAAAAAAAAAAAAAAAAAAAAAAAAAATCATCATTTAAAAATTTTCTCTCTATCTTAATTTATTATTCAGGTCTTAAGCCTTGAGTTGTTCTATGTTCAGTATATGGCCTTCAGTTGAACTTTATGTGAACTATTTTAAGATACGGCCTTCAGCCGTCAAAGAAAAAAAATCATTTGAAATTTCAAAATTTTCCTCTCTATCTTAATTTGTTTTCCAGGCCTTAAGCCTTGAGGTGTTCTATGTTCAGTGTATGACCTTCAGCCTACTTAAATTAAAATTTGAAAGGTCTTTGTCTAAAATCTTTTAAAATTTCCTTACTGGAGTTCTTCTTATCCAGGCCTTAAGCCCTCAGTTCCATTTTGTACCTAAGGCCTTCAGCCATGTGTATTCCTTAACGCAATTTTAATAACCTGTGTTTGGATTTCAGCCATATTGTTTTTTAATTCTTTTAACAGCATGTGTGATTAAGTGTTTTTAGCAAATAAAGTTTGTATGTTTTTGCAACTAGCAGCAACTGATTCGGGCCCCTTTCCACAACCTGATACGCTCTGTCCTGCGAACCAGATTTCACCGCCAAATTAAGAATGGCGCTCTTAGTACAGGACTTATGTATGTATAGGTATTGTTGTAAATTTGGTATATAAATTTTTTTGTATATAACTGTTATATGAAAGACCATTACAACGAGATACGAGACGATTTCAACGAACTGGATAATACGAGACGTGGAGCACGAACCTTAAAAGAAAAAAGAAAAAAAAAACACGACTCGAGACGTTGCTGAAGCGCAGTAAGAAAGGTGGTAAGGACATTACTGTTTTACTTTGCCCTGAGGAACATTAAAATGGCTACACCGCCCGGAGTAGAATCAGAAGTAGACAGTGACCAGAAAAATATGACGAGTCACGAAATTCAAAATAACGAATTATCGGCGGATGAAAATGCACCTACGACCGAACATACTTACGAATCTACCCAGAGTGAATCAGTAACTACTAATTTCGCGAAACTGTTCACATTTTTCAGAGAACAGATGCAAGGTTTACATCGCGGTTTGTTCATGGACAAAATACACATTTTATCGAAGTTCAGAAAAATGTAACTGATAGTTTAGAAGCAAAACTGGGAAATGTGAATAACAATGTAGATGCAAAACTGCAAAATGTGACTGAAAATTTAAATGCAAAACTACAAACTGCAGCCACTGAAATCAAAAAGAGTATGAGTGGTAGTTTAGAAGCATAACTACGAAATGTGACTGACAGTTTAGATGCAAAACTTCAAAATCAGACTGATAGATTAAATAGTAAACTTCAAACTGCGACCACTGAAATTAAAAATAATATAAAAACATTACTAAACGAAAATTTGGATGCCATAGCCCATCAGATACAAGAAAATAACGCCACACAAATTCGTGACGACCTTGATAGAAAATTCAGTAAAATTGAAACTAACTTCAAAAACATTATTGATGGATTTGACGAAATGCGAAAAACATACAAGCATTTGCCCGAAGCTATCAAAGATGTAAGCAAGCAGGTCCGGCAAGTTAATGCAGCACAAAGTACATTAGAAAATTCTGTGCAGCAAATAGGTATACAGGTACAGGCACTCGCTAACGAACAGGAGAAATCTGTAGAAGCGAAGTTTGTAGAGAAGGGCAATCAGTTTACTCTTGACTTTGTAAATTAATTGAACATGAAAGACGACCAATTTCAAGAATGTTTACGGAACGAACTGCTTGTAACAGTAAAGAAAGCGACAAACGAAGCTTTGTCTGCAGCAAACATGTTAGATGAAAACACCGATCAGGTTTCTGGATGGAAACAGACACTTACACAAAAAGCAAACACGTTAAAAAGGAAGCTGGCGGCGATAAAGAACGCAGCTGTCGAGGCTGATTTACGTGTCAATAAGTTGCCAGAGGCGCAGACTGCGACATCTCGAGCAGCAGCACTTACCAGCTGTTAGGCAACAATGCCCAGTTTGCAACCCGTTCACATAGCTTGCGAACAGGGGGCGGCCGGTTCTCTTTCTAATATTCTTGATAAAGAGGGTTTACGAAAATACAGACAATTCAAAGTTTTACACCTGATCGTAAAATAGCACACCCTGTCATTTTTATCAAAAGCTTCCATGGTGTACTACCAAAGTCATGGAACGATAAATACAGATTGTCACTACCCATATTCAAGGTGATGGAGCCTTATGGACGAGTGAAGTAATAGATTATTACCAAACTTATGAGGAATTCGGGAAAGCTTTTCTAAATAAGTCTTGGTCAGCAAAAACACTAGAACGCTTAAGGCGTGAGGTATATAATCCCTAGATGTACAATAGTAAAGCAGGTACGCTGCGTAAATATTTTGAGAAGTATATAAAGACTAAATATTGGGATGAACCCATGTCCACACAAGAAGTCATATGGCTTTTAAAATCAAAGTTACCATTATCAATAAAAGAAAAACTACTTCATGTACTATATTCAGATGCAGAACTTTTCATGTCAACGCTTGATTCTGTTGACCTGTTGCATGAAGAAGCGGAATTGAACGGGGCAGTAATGCTCAAGTGTCGAGTAGCGACAGTAATAACTATTACCAATATCACAATAAAAACGGCAATGGTAACAAAAATGAGAATAGTTTGCCTCAGTCTTACAATGGTAATAATAACCTAGGACCAAAGGATGGAAGAAATTCTCCCCCTTTTGATAAGAGGCGTAGGCAAGACAACAGGTATCATCCAGGGTACAGTAATTACAATGGTAATGACAGTAATCAACCAAACCGCTGGCAACCCATACCACAGCAGTCAAACAGTAATTGGCGTCCTCACACAGGAACCAATACACAATAGGCTGTCGCTCCTGCACCACCGAACTGTGCCGCTGAACACAATAGTTCTGGACAAAACTGCAGGCAACAGCCACCAGTAAGAATTACAGAAGTGGTGGGCAAAACTACACCCAGCACTTCAGAAGCGTTAAGTTAAATGCGACCTCATACAGCCCTCATATGGCGGTAGCGAAAGAAGCAGGGGGCAAATATCGTGAGAGCGTGTATTTAATAAGATATAATCAAGGTAAAAAATCTCAGTGATGAACTTTGCGAAGAAAACCATTTGTATGAACTAACAGAAAGGGAAACAATCCAAGCTTCATTTCACGCAGTAGTAGGTGGAATACCAACCACACTTACTGCTGACACTGACGCGGCTAGCAATTGTATGGCTTTAGAATTCTATAATAAGATTTGTGAACTTCAGATATCACATACGTTGCCGGTACACAACTGTACGATCATTGGTGCGTTTGGGAGTAAGTCAAAGGGAGTACGTATGTAGACTCATGTATTAGTAGAGGCAGGTAATGGAGCTATAGAGAACACATTCCTGGTTTGTGAAGGATTATTTATCAGTGAGCTGCATATGAGGAGTAGATTTCTTACAAGAAAGGGATGCAGTAATTGACCTTTCTTATGGCAAATGTGTGTTAAAAGTGAATGGGAAGGGGATATCCCTACCACTCATTAAAAGGAAGCCGGTTCACAGTAACTTATGCCAAGAAGTCCGAATCAAGTACACAAAACCAGAGGTAATTTTATGTGACAATCAATTTCCTATGTTACCAGATCAAACACAGCCCAGTCAACAGAAATTTGATGTGCAGTCTTGCAGACAGGAAAAACAAAGCAAAGTTTATGAATCAGTTTATTTAAACACTGTACAACAAAACGAACTGATTAACCCTTTGAACAGATATATCTGTTTTTCGAATGACATTTTCACTCTGCAGCGGAGTGTGCGCTGATATGAAACTTCCTTTTTTTTTTTTTTTTTGCATTTTGTACGTTGTTGATCGTTGTGTTTGGTAGTTGCGGACGTCGCATAACTTCCGTTCAAGTTCGTTTGTTGATCCTTCCACTCAGTTTTTTTATTACAGAGGCCAACCGGCTCTCTGAGCGAACACGCTGAGCTATCGTGCCGGCATCCAACTGAGCTACCCAAGCACGACGCACGCCCCGTCCTCACAGCTTTACTTCTGCCAGTACCTCGTCTCCTACCTTCCAAACTTTACAGAAGCTCTCCTGCGAACGTTGCAGAACTAGGACTCCTGAAAGAAAGGATATTGCGGAGACATGGCTTAGCCACAGCCTGAGGGATGTTTCCACAATGAGATTTTCACTCTGCAAGGTTCGCAGGAGAGCTTCTGTAAAGTTTGGAAAGTAGGAGACGAGGTGCTGGCAGAAGTAAAGCTGTGAGGACGGGGCGTGAGCCGTGGTTGGATAGCTCAGTTGGACAGTCTGCCTTCGGCAGTGACACAGTGCGGACTGTGTTGCCTCCGGCCGCGTTGTGGTGCGCGCGCCTGTTTGTTTACGCCGGAGCAGCTTCGCGTTTGCGGTGTTGAGAGTCTACAACGAGATGGCACACTCGTACAGAAAAACTACTTTGAAGTTCAGTTTTGCGAACGACTATACACGACCAAAGGCACACGAGATTGAACGTTTTCTAAGAGAAGAGGTAAAAATCGATCCACAGGAAATCCTGGGAATCCATTTATCGATCGTTTCAAGCGTCATCTATGTCAAGCTTATTGACGAGGCTGCTTGCGAAAGACTTCTACAACGATCACCGAACGGGTATCGTTTCTGTCATGCCGACGGAAATGTTGGTGCGGTTACGATCGATCACACTGGAATGGGGATACACACTATATGGGTCTTGGAACTTACGTTTGAGGTCCCGTCTGAAATTGTGACCGGCGCCTTTCGACCATACGGTACAGTTCTATCCCATGTGGCCGAAAAACGGACGAGTTTTACCACATACCCTGTCCTAAATGCGGTGAGACAAATACGAATAGAACTGCGAAAGCACGTCCCCTCTTATTTGCACGTAGGAGAATGTCGAGAGATTATAATCTACGATGGACAACCTCGCACTTGCTCGGGGTGCGGGAAAGAAAGTCACGTCCGCTCGGAATGCCTCCAGTGACGTTTAGTGCAAACTCCACAGGATGACGTTCAGGCACCACAACAAATGACTGTATTACCGTTGACCTTTGTGAATGCCCTATGAGGAGACGTGAGGGAGATTACCGAAGGGCACCAGCAGCTGCGCCCTATAGAGAACATGGACACCAACGGACTGGAACTCCGACCACGGGTTCCACCACAGCAGACACAGGACACCAATACAATAGATGCAGCTGACGGTCGCTTCAGGCTCAACCGTGTTGCTGCCAGTAATTCCACCGAGAGCTTGATAGGCCAGGCCCAAGAAGGCGGATACGCAACCCAAACAGCTGATGCGGAAGCAAGGCAACGGAAACAACGTTCACCTAAGAGAAGAAAGAAGCGTCGACTGACTTCTGCTGACGATAGCCACAGTCTCGAGTGGGCAGTGGACGACAACGACAGTATCCACCTGCGACCAGTGGATTCAACAGATGCCGAGATGACGGTGCAGGAATTGCACAGCGACGATAACTTGGATTCTCCTTCTGGTGACCGGAAGGCAGAAGTGGAGATGACAATTGTCCAACATCAGAGCGGTGACAACGTTGCCTACCATCCTTCGGCCAGTTCCAGACATATGCTGGGGGGCGACTGGGCGCAAGAAATGGACCTACAGGAACAGAATGAAGATACGAACGCGACGATTGAGGATAGTCTTTGCCAGATGCCGGGAGGGGCCGGAGAATGTTGAACAACTTAGTGTGGTGAGGAGCTCCAGGGGTGCAGATAGACGACAGCAGTCCGGTTTCCAACACCATCGCTTGATGACACCCCCCTACAACTGATGAACACACACCAGGCGTACCGCATTGCAACGAAAAACATTAATGGCATCCGGACATGGCTTAAAATTCAAATGTTGAAAGATATTTTACACGCTGCGGACGTGGATATTGTACTCCTACAAGAAGTGCGTTTCACATCGCCGCCGGAGTTCTACGGCTACGAAGCACATTATTCAGTGCACGATGAGAGTGGATGCGGTGTAACGATCCTCACCCGGGAAGGAATAGGACTGGAGGAAGTCATGTCTCTCCCTTCGGCAGGTGGAATAGCGATCACTGTCGACGGCTTCGTTTTATCAATTTATACGCTCCATCTGGCTCCACACAACGAAGAGAAAGGGCGACCTTTTACACTGAAGAGATAGCACCGTGGTTCGCTGGACGCTATGATAACTATGTAGTGGGCGGCGACTTTAATTGTGTCGTCGACCAAAAGGAGTAAGTACCTCATTATGTGCCATGCATGGAATTGCGTGCTTTTATTACCGAAATGGCGCTTCTGGATACCTGGAACTGCAGCATGGCGACAGAACGGGTTATACGTATGTACCGGAACACTCGGCGAGTAGACTTGATAGAGTGTATGTGACACGAGCTCTACGGACGGCGATACTGGATGCCGCAATCTGGCCAGCGGCTTTTACGGATCATATGGCGTACATCTGTACGATTTCACTAACGAGTCAGAAGATATGGCGGAGTAAGGGTCCCTGGAAAATGAATAGTGCCTTTTACGTGACACTGCATGTCGCCGGTCGATAGAGGAGGTCTGGGAGACCTGCGTTCGCCGCCAACGAGCATACACCTCGGTTCTCCAGTGGTGGATCAAATGCGCAAAACCAACGTTACGGAGAACGTTGATACGATACGGGCAGGACAAATCGCAGTGGAACCGCACGACGGCGGATTTTTATTTTACAGCCCTGAGGGAGCCGATGACCCAACAACCATCGCCGGAAAGGCACACGGCAATGCGCAGGATAAAAGCCAAGTTATTACAGCTGACGAGACTAAAAATGGAAGGGATAATGGTCTGGGCGAGATTGGCGGACACAGTTGCTGCCGAAGCCCCCTCCATGAACCACGTAGTACGTGAACGCCAACGACGACGAAGGACATTGATCAGGGAACTAATCTCTGAAACTGGCCAACAAGTTGTGAACGAGTGTGATATTGCGCAGTTGTTAGCTGACTATTTCCGCCAGTTATATGGACCTGTACCAGTGAACCGCGGGACACTACATGGTGTCATCTCCGAAATGCCAGGTAAAGGACCACCACTGGATGTAGAGACTTTCCTCACAGCGATAACGGAGGACGAGCTGACAGACGCAATTGCCAGGAGTGCTCCGAACAAGTCCCCAGGATAGGACGGCTTCCCAATTGAATTTTACCGCGCCTTTGCATACCTCATGGGACGGACGTGGATTCAGATGTACAAAGAACTGCTGTTACCGCAGACTGAGATACCTGTCGAATTCACGAAGGGTATCACGATCCCAATACCCAAACCACGCGGTGGCAGAAGGCCATGAGATCATAGACCACTCACTCTCTTGAACTGCAACTATAAGATTTTCGCGCGCATCCTTAGGGCTCGCCTGCGCTCTTCAATTTCTGATAGACTCCTCATAGATCAAACATGCCTCGTTGGTAAGAATAACGTACATACGGCGCTCGGTGACTACCGAGATATCATCGCATTAGCAGCGGCATGCCGAGTGCGTGGGGCACTTGTCGCTATTGACTCCGATCATGCGTTCGACAGAGTGGATCATATCTTTTTGCACGTAGTGATGGGCAGATTGGGAATCCCACAGGCCTTCATTCTAGTAATCATGCGACTGTTACACGGCGTGCGATCAAAGGTCTCGGTGAATGGGCGGGCCACTGACTACATTGTTATTTCAAGGTCAGTTCGTCATGGTTGCCCCCTTTCGATATTTTTGTATGCAATGGCTTTCGAACCCTGTCTATATGGTCTTCGAAGACGGCTGGAGGGAGTGCCGTTGCCACAAGTGACCTTTCATTGCCGCGCTTATGCTGATGATGTGATGCTGATGGCAAGGACGGGCGACGAAGTACGTACGGCGTTGGCATGGATACAGCGATACGGGATGGCGGCGGGAAGCGTGCTTAATCTACAAAAGTCACGCTGCATGAATGTCGGTCGAGGATTACAACCGGGGGAGGAAGGACGGCTCATGTTAGTTAACGCCATAAAATGTCTGGGTGTTAGGTTCCACACGGACGTGCAGCGGACATAGTGAAGCTGATGCGGACAATGGTGCTGTTACAGAAATTAAGAGCGTTGGATATGATTCAGAGGGTGACCTGTGTTAACGTGTAGCACCGAGACTCACTCACGTAGCGCATGTCCTGCCTTTAACGCGCACAATGGCATCACGGATATAAGCAACTTTCGGAACGTACGTGAGTGTCGGACACCTGTTTAAGATCCAATACACAACGCTTACGCTACCACCTGGAGAGGGTGGACTTGGTCTGGTGAATGATTTTACGACAGTGGCGCGGTCAGTTTCACAATATCTGTGACATTTCAAGTCTACCGACGACGCGAGATGTATACCTACTCTCACTGCGCCGGTGCCCCAGGAATACCCTGGAAAAGAAGTACGCAGACAAGAAATGGCGACAGATAAGGCGCGTTATACGGAAAGTTTATCTCCCAACATCGGTAGCTCAACATGGTATGTGGTGATAAAAAGGAAGTTCGCAACGAATCAACTGCGGCACGCGATTCATCTGGCAGACACTCCATTATGTTTAGGCTGCGCAACAGTGGACACTGATGAACATCGTTTAGCGTGTGTGTGTGTGTGTTGGGGTTTATGGGCGCTCAACATCGAGGTCATCAGCGTAGCATGTAGTGGGACGGCTCCGGGGTGGCACTTGGCATGACAGATATTGCCGTTCCTGTTACGCTCCGCCCCTCACAAAATTTCATCAGACACACTTTTTTTCCCTCAAGAATCTTATTTTCAGGTCCAAAAAACCAATGCAGTGATATGGGTACGGGGAATGGTTGCGGGCTACGTTTATAACGAATCGGCAAAGGACAAAATGGGTTTTTGGCATTTTCTACTGGTTGGACACACGAAGCTGCAACAGCATAAGAAATATAGGCAAGACTTTGTACTTACCTGCGACTTACATTTACCGACCCGCCGGCCAGATGGGGTGTGACGGGTGAGAGATGAGATAGACGAAGAAGCCGAGATAGACATCGATCGTACTTACGGACCCTTAGTTAATTTCGAGAAGACGACCCAGTCTTACACCAACGTCTGGACAACGGGTCGATAGATGGCTCTCTTGCTCTATCGAACGTCGGGTCGTGAGCGGGTGTCGCCCCCGGCACGAATTTCATTTCATTGCTAGAGGAGAATGTTTCTTTTTTTTTTTTTTTTTTGTATTTGCACTATCCGCGATGTCTTCATATCTTTTTCATTTGGACATTTTCAGTTTTATTAATTTCCTTACTTAATTAATTTTGTAAGTAGCCACTATTTGCCAATATTTGGATATTGTAGACACTATTTATGCGGTAGTATAACAAAATGTATGTCAGCAAATGTTGTAAGCAGGTCCCGAGTTCGAGTCTCGGTCCAGCACACAGTTTTAATCTGCCAGGAAGTTTCATATCTGTTTTTGGTGAAAAACCCGGTATAATTAAAGTATATGTGTATACAATGCAAATAAAGCCTCACGAAACATTTTGCCACTCTACTTGTTCTGTCCCATGAGCCAACAGAGGAGCTGTATCAAATGAAATTCGTCGCATGTTACAACAAGATATAAAGAAATATTTTACTGAGAAAACATTTCCTAGAGTGGATGTACCTATGTAAATATTATGAGAATTTGTAAACATGTTAGTATGTAAGACTTTTCATTGTGTACATAGTAGTCTTAAGACAAATTTATATTCTTCATGTGCATAAGTAGATCTTAAATAAACCTTTTGCTGAACAACAAACTTTCACATTAGTAGTAGAAGTTCAGAAATAAACTTCTAGTTAAAATCATTTCATTAATATTATGAAGAAAAAAGTAACAAGAATCTTATTTTGATGTAATCTTAGTACCATTCTCATGGATGCAATTATTACATTTCTTTTGCTATGCAATTCTAAGTAAAGAAAGTAAGGCAGAGGCCATGCATATGATAAAGTTTTTCTATTAGTAGATTTTAAGTTTTGTTGGGATGCAACGATTAGTAGGATAAAATAATTCTCTGTTTATGCCTGGCATGTCGTTTGCAAACATAAACAGCAAGCTCCTGTCGGTCGTGTTTTTAAAATGAAATGATAGAACAACTGAGATTTTACTCCGGTAGTAGTGGAATGGCAACATTGTGCCATAAGCAGATTCGTATTCTGCACTAACTCTCGCGACTAATTTCAACGGTACACACCAGTTTGTGTGAGGTAAAAACAGTCAGTGATGTCCTTAGCTCTAGTCGTAGTGAATAAACTCGCATTACATACTGACAAAACACTGTAAAGCTAGGCTTCACTACCGTAAACAGCCACACAACGAAATTAATGTCACGAAGAATTGTAAGAGGAAAAAGTTAGAAACTTATGGAACATAAACACTATGTAAATGATACATTAGGTACCAACAACAGAGTACATAAGCTGTGGGATTTTTCTTTGAGCACATTTGTAAGTAATACGAGACGGACCTACATGGCCTGAGTAATAAAGTGTCAATGACAAAACGAACAGTCAGTGGTGAAGTTGTGCACGTAAATTTGCATTTTACGGGAGGAAAAAGAAATGTGTGTTATCAAGAGACGTTGTACGCATGATACTGCAATTTCGACTGGTGAAATAAATACGTACACTTTGCACTAACGTCGATTGGACGGCACTATTAGTGGCAAGTGAACGTAATTTGTGTACTCACCATGAAGACAGCATTAAAGTGATGTGATGATCTGCTGAAGTGGAACACAGTGAAGTATTGTGACTTGAAACTCAGGCAGTGTGTATCGTGCGTAGACTGTGGAACAGACTGTAGCGCTGGAACTTTATGGATGTGACGTCACGTGGACTATTACACGCCGACGCGAAGCTAAGCGCTTAAGAAACGAAAACTTTGATAAACAATTTGCAAACATGTGTAATGTACGGTATTCTCCGAACACTATTGAATGTGCGGAAACCGAAACTAACATGAACGTGTTTGTGCAGTAATGGTGTTGATGTCAACTGACACCAAAGTGCATGAACAAAAACCATACATTAGACCTTTTGTATCACAACGCAAACATGTATACAATATAACCCACAGCTATCACCGACCAAACTGATGTAAATTAGTGTTGCAAGTGATTATCCTGAGCTGACTCGATCCTGTCGAGCACAACCGCTCCAGAACTCCGCATTCTTCTTGCTCCATCGCAGACAACTCACGTCGTCGTGGCTCAAACGTATACAGATTTGTCAACATCGAGAGCAGTGTTGCCAACTCTAAAAAACCCATGTCGCTAAATTCAATATCAAAAGTCGCTAGAAAGTCGCTAAAACTGGTTTTACTAGGGGTGTGCTGAAAATTTCGTGCTGTGAATGGTGCAATAAGCCAGTGGGGGAGGGGGGGGGGTGTAATAAAATATTAATAAAAATTCTCATACGTAACTGCTATGTTGTCTTAATTAAATGACGCATCTCTTGCAACAAAATACATGCAAAATACGCTAACGTTTAATTAAACATATTATCATAATTGACGCAACACCTAAATTGTTGTTTCAATAACATTAGTCAAATATACTAGAAATATACAACTATATTTGTAACAAAAGAAAGCAAGAACTCAAATTAGGTTACAAAATATATACATACCGGTATGTGTGCTATTCATCGTCGTCACTCAGAAGCTCGAATGACTCTTCCGTTTCATGCTCTGACAGAACTGTAGTTCATGTAGAGGGTTGAACGTCGATCAAAAGATGATGTTGCAGTTCGACTGGTTTTGTCGCAAAAGAATAACTTTTGTTCGTTCCAATAAGCTCCAATACGTCTGACGGTATGTCAGAAGATGCACAATCTTTATTTTGTTTCTTCAGCTGGTCTCTCAATATGATCAAAGCATTAATTGTCTTTAACGATAATCTGTTACGTTTAGTTTTTATAATGTTCATAGAACTGAATATTCTTTCCACTTCTGCATTTGAATGCGGTAGGCATAGAACAGTCATTGCTAGCTGTGAAATCAAAGAAAAAGGATTCTCCCCTGCGGCATTTTTATATTGCACAACCTCACTCCAAAATCGAACAGTGTTAGTAGTGTTATTCCACCTAATGAAGTTGATATTATGCCATTCTTGCAGCATACCGTCTACGAAATCGCCGCTAAAACCCAATTCTTTGGCTTCATCCGCTACAGCATTATTTTTATTCACTTTTAGTGTTTCTTCAACATTCAGCATTGACATTTTTTCCAGGATCATAACGTTACTTGGCAGTCTTTCTTGAATTTCTTTTATGCTATTTGTGCGTCTTTTAAAGCATGTTTGAGGTAAATCATGTAAAGATGATTTGAGTCGTCACAATACATCTTGTACAAAAGATCGGCAGTGTAACAATTGTCTTGAACCATGGCAAGTGATAAATGTAGCTTTAGTTCTTCCCACTGCTCCAGAATTCTTGGTATTGCTGGTTCAATTGAAAACCAACATGTTGCGCAGACCTTCAAAAATTTTAGTGGCTGTTTTCCACAATTTATTGTCTCATAAACCTTTTTATATTCCTCTTGTCTTTTGGGTGAAATGGAGAACCAATTTTAGGTTTCCCGTACAAGAAACTATGTTTCTAGGTATGGTATTCACTGAGGCGTTCGAAACTGTAAGCTGAAGAGTGACAAATGCAACGGATCAATACCAAATGCTTCAAACCATATTCTCTCTTGAGTTGTTCGAAAAGCCCATTGTTTATTCCAACCATTGCAGAAGCATTATCTGTGCCAATTCCTATCATATTAGCGACTGAAAGTTTGAGATCTTTCAAATAATTCACAAGAACAGCAACCAGATTTCTTGCATCTGCAGTTTCTACTACAGCGAGTTTGAGAAATGCTGATCTAATGGTTTGGTTGTTTACACTATAGTACCGTATAACGATACCTAGAATTTTAGACATTGATACATCTGCGGATTCATCTATTAGTGCACTGTATTTTTGGTTACCTATGTCTTCAACCAATGATTGTGTAAAATATGGAGCCAAAACTTCAGTTATAATGTTAGTGCACTTTGTACGATGTAATTGCATGTTTTTAGCGCCCTCATCACCGGAAAACACCTTCTTGCACAGTATTCCTAAATGATCTACAGCTGAAATAGAACAATTTTCAGCAATAAATAAAGAAAGGGCGCCTTCCGCTCTGCTTGCTATTCTAACTGTAGTTTTCGGAACAATTTTCACAGGTAAGGTGGTTTGTGTTTCTTTTTAAATCAATTTTTTGTTTATGCTTAATAGTTTTCGAACGCTTTCTAATGTCACACAATTTAGCGTAAAACTCTGTTGCACATACTTGACATCTTGCCTTGGATAAGTCTCCAACGACTGGTTTCAGCCATCCATTGAATTCAGGTTCTGCTTCCCACGCATCCCGATATTTTTGAGCGTACTGCTTCTTCTTCTGCGGTAAATCCATTATGTAAGCCACCACAACATAAGTTTCACCAATTTATAATCACTGAAAACACATTAAAACTCAGGCGAACTAGAGGTCAGGAAACAATGTTCTCACTCTGTAACTCGATATCAGTCCTATTGTTCATTGTTTAAAACGTAATAATGTCTCAGATACCCCCACCGAATTATTCTTGCGTTACCACTGTGCATGAGGTAATAATTTGACTGCGAGTTAACATTTCGAAAAATTAGAGGTTGCTGGACAGAAACGTATTTTATTGTACTCAATATTACGTATGTTTCTTGTCAATTCGAAAAATAAAGGGAGTTCAAAAGTTGAAGAATTATAGATCGATACGCTATCGACGATAACAGGCTAGTGGGTAATGAATAATGAATTGTTCTATAGTCAAGGTTTTCTTACTCTTTAGGCAATTCCCACATTCAGGTTTACTAAATGCTGAACAGTGCTACATGATCTGCTAAGAACTTAATTTAACTTAGTAAATCTAAAACAAAGTCAGTGTAGTACCCATTCTATCGTTAAAATCTTAGTTTTGTTAATGAAAATACTGGCCCAAAACAGTTTTGATTTGTGCTTCAAAAGTCGTCAGTACTCCAAAAGTCGCCAGATTAGTCGCTAAATAATTTTTGTCGCTAAAAAGTTTTCTTTTGTCGCTAAGACGAAGGCAAAAGTCGCCATTTCTAGCGACAAAGTCGCTAAATTGGCAACACTGATCGAGAGCACGCCGCCGTGACCGATCTACACCACGGAGAATGCTGCAGCACGCCAGACTATGCCAACAATGCATCGCCTTTACAACCGTCGAGCAAGAATGAATTATGTTCAACTGAGTGATTATTATAAACTGTCAAAATGGCTAAAAATTACTACCTTAATGTTTTTTCTAACGATGTAATTTGTTCATCGTGATTAATTGTACTAAATGATGTGATTTTGTCAGTGTATAACGTTTTTAAATACTATGAGAAAGTAACTGGATGCCTATGCCTTTCCTGTCGTTTCGCCAGGTTCCGACAGGATGGAAAGGCAGATTACATTCCTGGCAAAGCCAACACAGGCTCCAGCTCAATCGAATAAAATGAAACAAATAAATAAATAAAACAGACAGTCTAAAGACCAAAAGTTAATGAAGTTATGTAAATTTTTTTTTCTTAAAGCCTTGAAAAACTTTTAAAAATTTAGGGGTCTGTACAATGTTCCCCAAGTGTTAGCGGATCTCGTGACCGTGTTTTCGCGCAGTAGCGCTGAGACCATTTTATTGCTGCTTAATAGGCACTGCGATTATAATAAAGCTTGTCTGTGAATTTATCTATGTTAAATGAACCAGACCGGCAACCTTTTGTTATTTCTCTTCTTAATCAGCCATTGTCCGGTACGCTCGCAGTTAAGTAGAGATTCTGTTATTGTGCTAATTATTTAATTTCATTGTGTTTGTGATTAAGAATAATAACACCTTTTTCCTCAGCTTTTTTAAGAATTTGAAAAGTAAATGTGATTTACTTTGTGTGGGGATGTATGTTGGTGAATGATCGCGTATTAACGGCACCAATCAGTATAATACGTTTGGTTTGCTTTCAAAAATAAAACCTGCATCTAAAATTTCACTTCTAGCAAAACGAAGTCCGATAGCTTTTAGGCGTAAATCACGTCCCAAAATTATATTCACCAACAGACAATCCCGGTAAAGAAGCCTAGCTAAAAAATTTGGTGGTCATTTAATTTCAAAATTTTAATATCTAAAAAAAAATAATTTCAAAACAAACTAATAATAATAATAATACTTTTAAAACCGCCACCATGGGCTTGACCATCAATCCTCCCTTCTTAAAACGCTCCAGAATTGCCTCCAGGTGCCTCAAAAGCTCAACGAAAGTGGTGTTATAAACCACTACATCATCCATAAAACAGCAGCACCTGTGGACAAACCAGAAGGGACTCTATTAAATTCGAGTCCATACAAAATGCAGTTATATGCTTAGAATCTTCTGATAACGGGATTTGATAATGTGCTTGGTTTAGATCAAGAATGGTGAAAAACTTGGGCCCAGAAAACCACGTGGAGCAGTTACAGGCATGGACTCCAACGCAACCGTTTGGTTTACTAACCTATAGTCCACCACAGGACGGAACTCCTCACTTTTGCTTTTTGGGCACAAGGAATGTAGGAGATGGATAGGGTGAGGTAGATGGCCCGATCACTCCGTCACGTAACATCTCCCTCAGGTGGAAATCTGTAAGGGGCTTGCCTGACCGGCAACTCATCCACAAAGACTATCTTGTAATGTAGCTTGTTTATTACCCCCAATTTATCGACACCTGGGGCAACTGAACAAAAAGTCGCAACAGCTGAACAGGCTCACCCAGGCTCAAGTGCTCCACTCCGATTTGGTCGAGGGAAGCAACAGTCTACAGACGCTCAAAGGCGAATTTTCTGGCAGACTAAAACTTAAAGTACACCATTCTATCCCTTAATTGAGCAACAGCCCGGTCTTGGGTATAAAACCACACCCTGCAATAAGATTAACGGCTAAGCACTGCACCACTAGCAGATTAATTAGCCATGAACCTTGAATTCTCGCACCTGCCCACGCAACTGCTGGAGGACCATTCTACATGACCCTCCCGTTCTGTAGGGTGTTTGTTGCTGGATCTCTCCTTCCGTTGCACCGGGCTATCATGCACAGTTTTAAACCTGGTGACACGGAAAATAGTTCTTGGGCCTGTCACTTTTGAGACAAACGTCTTTGGACAACTCAGGAACCACCGGAACGTCCATGATTATGCTCCTGTCATTACGCTGTTGGTCTCTGAAACTTAACCAGTCGATTCCGGAAACCAATGCACCTAACCCAACAAGGGTAGAATCATTTTCGGCAAAGCCCATGCGCGAGCGGTCCAATGGCCTCATAACTTCCAATATATGATTAATTGTTTGAGTCTCAGTAAGAGACTGCACTCCGGATCTGTTCAGTAGGTTTGGCCAAAGTCTCGTGAATCCCCTGAACTCGCCAAAAATGTTTTCGCTCAAGTTCATTCCTAACATGAGGTGAAAGCTTAAATTCAATAATCCGCTTATGTAGACTCTTCAGCACCCCCTCGTCTTGCAAAACTTCGGAAAAGAGACGATTTAATACACCACGCATTGGTGGATACAACAGCTGCAGAACGATTTCATGTGACGTTGCCAGGGAATTAGCATGAAATTCGAGTTTAACAGTAAACCAAAAAACAAACTTGACCTTACTCGGCCTTCACACGGAAAACTACTTAATGCCCTGGAGCAAAAGATCCATCGGGTGAGGTAATTTCCAAAAAACACACCCCGCTAGTTCTCAAAATGCGCTTACCACCTGACTATTGCCTGGAAGCATTATACCTGTAGGTGCGGAAAAAACTTCCTGCTCCCCGTTGACCGTACGCAGATCTTATAGAATAAAAATATTCACACCAACCTTGAATTTTGCAACTGCTGGGCGAGCTTTACCTGATCACTACAATTAACATGTTGGATATTACTTAAACGATTCTCCCTTTGACACAATTGGCCACGAAGTCTAGACACCTGTTTTCGGATTGGCTAACTGTTCTCTAGAAAGTCAACGTTTTGGTCTAAGGCCGACAGAGAGGCAACGTACTCACCTATAGCGGCACCAACCTCCCCAACGGTGTCACCGTTAAGGACCACGTGACTGCCGATACCCGAGTATAATCGTCTCATCAGTTCAGAGACACTTCCCTCGTAAGACAACTATCTAATTTTAATTCTCATCGATGTTCCTGAAAATACAAGCAGTATGCGTAATAAGTAAGAGCTCAAATAACAAAAACAAAATAGTGAATGACGTTTCCGGGAAAAGTCGTCCCCCAAAAAAATCACGCTCTGAACGACCATTGAAACGGAAGATCCAGGCTTTCAACCTTAACCGGGAAAAATAAACCAGACAAATCGACGAAGGACTGGTCCAATGTACAGTTAGATATCATTCACCATTGCACAGAACTATATTAACTTTAAAACACTGACAAATCCCAATGAGGGATTGAACAAGTGAGGGCTCTTATTAAGGCCCAATATACAGAATTTTAAAAAAGCGGTACAGACTCTCTGTAATGGTACTCAAATTTTTGAGGTATAAGATAGTCTCTACATCTTATAAGGATTGGCTTAAGGTGAAGCAATTATCTAGAGCCGGTAATTCCGGACTCAAAGCAGTCGGTACCTGGGCTGTTTTTAAATACTGAAGTTTCCGGCCGCACGAGCTTTTTTTTTTTTCAAAAAAAACTTAAATAATAGTAGTTACATAAACACAAAACCTCTGACCAAAGCCAGCTAAAGGTTTTAGGTAAGGATACTTGAAAAAGTATGTCACGGTGATACGTTGTGATTTAAGCTTAAATTCGACTCAGTGGCCGATTGTCAGAAAAATGAAAAAATCATTTAAAACGTAACAGTAATGTACAAACTTCTTTTAAATAGCTATGTCACCATGGGACACCAAACATTTACAAAAAACAAACACAAAAAAACCACACACACAGACTTAGATTTAAAACTAAACTCGCCATAACGGCGGTTTCTATGTAGTTTCAAGGTTATAAATTGAACCACGCTTGCTGTTTTTTTAAGTACAAAGGAACAAAAAATGGTTCAAATGGCTCTGAGCACTATGGGACTTAACATCTGAGGTCATCAGTCCCCTAGAACTTAGAACTACTTAAACCTAACTAACTTAAGGACATCACACACATCCATGCCCGAGACAGGATTCGAACCTGCGACCGTAGCGGTAGCGCGGTTCCAGACTTAAGCGCCTAGAACCGCTCGGCCACCCCGGTCGGCACAAAGGAACGGTTAGAGAAATGCCAAACTCCTGCCCAATGGTCGGCTATAGACTTTAAGTGGCAATATTTGAAAGGGTACGGCATAAGCTTTAAAGTTGCGGTCGGTACAGGGGCCGATGAGTTGAATACAATACGATCTATCTGTAATTGAAATAAGTAACGCTTTTAGACACTGAGGACATTAACGCATTTATATTTGGAACAGAGTTGTAACCCAAGTTTTAATGTAAATTAGACAAAGGCGTCGACTAACTGAATAAAACCATGTTAGAAACAAGTAACACCTCCTAAAGAATCAGGGCATGCCACACTTAAATTGCGACTAGAGCAACAGTACTAATCTTTAGATTGAATCGGGACAGTGGCTGTTTAGTTAAGTCAGGCATTACTAATGACTGCTTAAGAAAATAAGTGAATACCTATAAAGCCTCAGTACATGCCACACTTAAATTGCAAACAGAGCAAAAGTTCAGGTTTTTAGACTAAATCGACGCGGTGGCCTTTTAGTTAATACAGCCAGTCTCTACTAAGAACCTCCTACGGAACCTAGTGAACAGTTCTAAAGCCTCAGTACATGTCACACATAAATTATTAAGAGAACAACAGTTCTAATTTTCAAGTTACACTCGGTACAGTTTTAAGCAAGTAACTATTAGAATTTGCTCAAGGTGAGCTAGAGAGTTTAAAGTTAGCGCTGCTATCCAGCCGAATAACAACCTTCACGAAAACAGTAGATACAGTTTACACTTTAAAAATATGTGTTTCAGAGCCGCACAGCTGCCCTGCGGAGGAGCGTCACATCGGTGTCCTTTTCAAAAGCCACCAGATCGGCTGTTGGCTCCAATAGGACCAAAACAAGCAATTAGCAGCCACACTCGTGGCACCAAAACATGAGGTTTGGAGGACAAGAATGGCGGGAATGCGACGAGGCCACACTCTTACACACTGAATAAGGCGGTTTCCGCTACTTGGAGAAATCAACCGACGCTTCCACGAAACCAATGGCTCCGAATAAACAATCCGAATCGGTCGGACACTACTGAAGCCTCACATTCGCATTCTTACACGTTCGCTGCCGAACCAGAAACAACTATCAGGCAAAACACAATCGCGAAAATTGTAAGCTCAAGTGCACATACACCAACACGCGCTCCCGGTACCAGAGGAAAATTCACTTCAAGACGCTTCGGGGTCACGTCTCCACTTCCCTCCGGGACCTCAGACGGCCTCCGTCCAAACGCCTCTCCCTCTTCAGACCGCCACACAGTCGCAGCACCCGCTGACGTAGCAGCGGCTTCTACGAAACTTGTTGTGAGTTGGCAGGAGAGCCAACACCGGGTACTAGAGGAAGCCGAAAGGCACGCGTTTTAGCTCACGCAGGCTGGCGTGAGGTCTGGAACAGGACAAGGAAATTAGACTTTAGAAAAACGGACGTAGCTGGTGGAATACTTAACTTTAATCCATTAATGATGAGCGTCGCTCTTGACTGTACATGATTCAGTATCAATAGTAACTGGTAATGGCGCCTTGCTAGGTCGTAGCAATGACGTAGCTGAAGGCTATGCTAACTATCGTCTCGGCAAATGAGAGCGTATTTTGTCGGTTGTACAACTGGGGCGAGTGCTAGAAAGTCTCTCTAGACCTGCCGTGTGGCAGCGCTCGGTCTGCAATCACTGATAGTGGCGACACGCGGGTCCGACGTATACTAACGGACTGCGGCCGATTTAAAGGCTACCACCTAGCAAGTGTGGTGTCTGGCGGTGACACCACAAAACTCAATGTGAAGCCGGCCACTAGGGATGACGAGACAGACAATGCAAAGGCGAACTAGCTGACACGGCTCAAACAGTACCCGAAATTCGACAGTTGTGTGTATTCAGTACACCCTGTAGTGCAAAATGTGCCTAGTCACTCCATAGAATTCTCCTTGGTCTCCAATCGATCAGTGGCAGAAACCGAGGAACAAATTCAGTACTTGGCTGCGGATCATGAGGTTTCCGTTGTAGCACTGCCTGGATCTTGGACGTGTATCAGTGTAATACAGACCGCAATATTTCATTATTATAACTAATATTATTAAATTATTATAATTAATAATATTTAATTATTTCAGCAGAATAAAAACGTTTACTTGTTATTCAATTTTAAATATGGAATTTTTCTACCAAAGTGACGGAACGACCTATAAACAGGCTGTGAGCGAACGTGTGGGTGCTATTCTGTCATTCTGTGCAACGGATTAATCTGAGATGTACCCTTTACCCTGTGGCTCCTGCAAGATGCAATTTCCATCCCCACACTACTACAGAAGTCAGACAGAAGCTCCTAACGTTCTAAAGAGAAATGCCTGAAAAACTTTCAGCAATAAATATCTTCTGGAGCCGTCCACTGTAAGGAAATGACACAAAAATTCACAAAATTTCTTACGTAACTAGTGGGATACTTGGGTACTGGAGTAGTGCTAGTTAGTGTAAGAAAAACATGAAACTAACGAAAATTATTATTTTTTTGCAAAAATTCTGAGAAATCACAATGGCACTTTTAGTTATGAACTGAACAAGTTATTTCCGGGTTCTTTTCGGAATGTGAAGTTACCTCTTAAGGATAGGATTCGCTAATGAAATTTCTATACAAAGTTTAAGATTGTTATTGACTTAGCAGAATCGATGAGAGCCGTCCCTACTCAACTTGAATAATTATCCGTTAGAATGTTGCTAGGTACAGTCAAGGCTGTCGTGTGTGAAATGAAGTGTAATGTTGTGGAGGAAATATTGGGCTTGCAAGAGCTGTAGCACACAATACCGTAAGCTGCGATGACTGCTGTCTGCGCCGCTCACTGCTGACAAATAAAATAACTCTCGTTCTATCTGGATTGACCTTCGCCAATCAAACTCTTCCTATGCCTGGACGAAGTCAAGGACACCTATTCGCCCCTAGTCTAACTATTGGCATGGTACACCAGTCAGATAACCAGTGCACCGCAATGCCACTCAAAAATTCGCTCGCAGATGTTTAACTATAACTGTCTGTTCACACCGCACAATAAGTGTGGCGGCCAACACAGTGAACAATGCTAAATCGCAAGGACTCAATATAGAGTTGCACTCCAATTCGCTCTCGACAGAGGTGCTCTCCCAGTGAAGTACTGAGGAGAGACTTGTTCCTCGCTCTTTGTGTAGACATACGAGCGCACATGCTTTTGTTACGTGTTCTCGCACCAATAGCGACAGCAGAACGGCCCCTCTCCACGCCAGACGTGAAGGGGTATATCTTTTGGTCTCTTCCATTACTCCTTCAGTTCAAGGCGTCAGGAATATCGTCTGCCAATCAGCATTGCTCTTCTAAAACGGGAGAATGACGTTTTGTTTAAGGCGACCAATCTGGAAATCTGTAGCACCGGCATTTGGCGTTTTCTGTCTCCCTGTGAAAACCTCTGAAACTGCATGCTATGTTTGTAAAGAGTGCGTAGGCTGGGCGCTTCCACACAATGTAGCGGAATTTGCTTTTAAGCCGAACACGGGGTCATTCTCCCTTTCACTTGGGCAAACGCTGTCTGCTCTAAGGGTGGTCGCCGGCCAACATAAATATGTTGACTCGTCCTCTGAAGGGACCGGCCTCCTGGCGTGTGGTTTGCCTCTCCCTAACTAAAAGCTTTTGTGACTGTCGTGTCTTGAATGTGTGTGTGTATGCCAGCCTCAAGTATTTCAGTCTCGGTGTGCACTTACGAATTATTTGTTATTTGCATATCATTTACATGAATTCATATAACATTGACTTTATCTTATCGAGTTTGGGTTCGAATGAAGCGTCTTGAAGTGCGGAATATGAATGTGAGGGCGGAATATGTAAGCAATGAAGGTCAGAAAACCACGACGTCTTACAAGGCCACAGAACTTTTCGCACTGTTGACCATGGGATGGACAATTCTCACGACACTGTATGATCACCAGTGGCATGTGTTGCGTGGTCAATTACAGCAACAGCAATCTCAAAAGTAACTTCCACCGGGATAGAACGCCTTCTTCTTGCAGGTGTCACACCAATCTCTCCCATGTTTTCAAATTTCATTGTCATCTTTAAACCATCTAATGACATTGAGCCTCTCGACAGACCTTTCAGTCGGCGATACTCTCTTAGTGCAGCACTGTATTTGTGCCGTTCACACGAAATTGTGCACGGTCTCTCTTCTCGGTACCTATATTGTTCACTCGCGTTGTTGTTGTTGTTGTTGTTGTGGTCTTCAGACCAGAGACTGGTTTGATGCAGCTCTCCATGCTGCTCTATCCTGTGCAAGCTGCTTCATCTCCCAGTACGTACTGCAGCCTACATCCTTCTGAATCCGCTTAGTGTATTTATCTCTTGTTCTCCCTCTAATATTTTTACCCTCCACGCTGCCCTCCAATACTAAATTGGTGATCCCTTGGTGCCTCAACACATGTCCTACCAACCGATCCCTTCTTCTAGCCAATTTGTGCCACAAACTTCTCTTCTCCCTAATCCTATTCAGTACTTCTTCATTATTTATGTGATCTACCCATCTAATCTTCAGCATTCTTCTGTAGCACCACACTTCGAAAGATTCTATTCTCTTCCTGTCCAAACTATTTATCATCTACGTTTCACTTCCATATATGGCTACACTCTATACAGATACTTTCAGAAACGGGCGCCTGACAATTAAATCTATACTCGATGTTAACAAATTTCTCTTCTTCAGAAACGCTTTCCTTGCCATTGCCAGTCTACGTTTTATATCCTCTCTACTTTGACCATCATCATTTATTTTACTCCCCAAATAGAAAAACTCCTTTACTACTTTTAAGTGTCTCATTTCCTAATCTAATTCCCTCAGCATCACCCGACTTAATTCGACTATATTCCATTATCCTCGTTTTTCTTTTGTTGATGATATCCTCCTTTCAAGACAATGTCCATTCCGTTCAGCTGCTATTCCAGGTCCTGTGCTGTCTCTGACAGACTTACAATGTCATTGGCGAACCTCGAAGTTTTAATTTCTTCTCCATGGATTTTAATTCCTGCTCCGAATTTTTCTTTTGTTTCCTTCACTGCTTGCTCAATATATAGATTGAATAACATCAGGGATAGGCTTCAACCCTGTCTCACTCCCTTCCCAACCACTCCTTCCCTTTCATGCCCCTCGACTCCTATAACTGCCATCTGGTTTATGTACAAATTGTAAATAGTCTTTCGCTCCCTGTATTTTACCCCTGCCACCTTTAGAATTTGAAAGAGAGTATTCCAGTCAACATTTTCAAAAGCTTTCTCTAAGTCTACAAATGCTAGACACGTAGGTTTGCGTTTCCTTAATCTAGCTTCTAAGATAAGTCGTAGGGTCAGTATTGCCTCACGTGTTCCAATATTTCTACGGAATCCAAACTGATCTTCCCCGAGGTCGGCGTTATGGTTTGTCAAATGACAATTTGGATGTCATACAGGCATAGCGCCAGATTTGTACCTGGTGGACAAAATTGGAACTACTTTTTTTTCAGCGTAAATCGGTTGCACATTAACGCATTAGCATATCTATCAAGCCTCGATGCCATACGATGACTACAGTCCACACCGAACCTCCGTGCGTAGCTGCACTTCAATTGCAGTCATCCAGTAGATACAGTCAGTTATTAGAATAAATGTAACAATTAGAATAGTGGAGGGAAGAAACGACAAATTAATGAATAACAGCTCACATTAGTCAACATAACTTACAACTTAACTGTGCTCATGAAACACACGACACGCCATTAGACACAGACGGAGGAAACCTGAACATTGGCACAAAACAGATATGGCACCTAGACTAGACAATCAAAAATCTAACGAAATAGTACAAAACGCAACCAAACAACTGCAGCTGAAGTTTTTCACTGTTGCGGTTTTCGCTAAACTAGAAAGAGATTGCTACGGTTAAGAAAGAAATAGAAATGTAAGAACAAGACGTTTTCGCCCAAAAATACAACAGATAAAAACATCAAAATCATAAATTACAGAACACAACTGAGAATAAAATTTATCGAAGCAAAATAATCAGAACCGGTTGCAAGGAGCTCAGTTCGGCCGCTGCTCGCCAGTTCTGTAAATGGAGAGAGATGTGATTTGCGCATTTTCTTGGCACTCACTGTCTCAGATTTCCGAATTTTCGTTATGCACAACGCTTCTGTTGTACCGCCAGTCACTGAAGAACAGAATCTTCGCATTACCCTATCACGGTTATGGAATAAACCTGTGACGAAACACCAACAAGAAAACTTTCCCAAGAAATACACTCCGATTTTGATTGGCTTTGAATACAACCGCTTAAAAGGGTGAAACACCAGTTTAAAAAAAAACGGTAACAGATATAGAAAACACTTCAAATAAAAGCTCTATGATATTTAATGCACATTACTCGTCCAACGGTACAACTGGATTTGTCGAAAAATCTTTTTTTTTCCAAAACCCCTTCCCCTCACTATTTTGTTTCTAATTTCCACGTTTGACTAATAGCAAAACATGCAGTGTCGTTAACACCAGATTTATTCATATACGATGAAGTGGTATTCCAAAGACCCATTTGTCAGCAGTAAGCCTATGGCTGAAGCTTATTTCTGACAAATACGTCTCTGGATTAGCACTTTATCATGTATGATTGAACTTGTTATTAACGATACTATACGTTTTGCTATTAGTCAAATGTCTAAAGGAGAAACAAAATAGTTGGGGAGGGGATTACGAGAAAAATGGCTTTTCCGTCGAGTTTGAGTGCACCGTTGCAATGTGCATTAAAAACCATAGACCCTTTATTTGAGTTTTTAAATATCTGTTACCATTTCAACGATACTCATCCAGAAATGTTAAACGCAATTTTTTTCAATCGTATGTTCCACCACTTAACGGCCCTATGGACAAGTATAAAAAAAATTATGTCTTGTTTTGCTCTACGCTACAAGATATTCAAAGCCAATCATAACCGAAGTGTATCCGTTGGGTAGGTTTATTTGTAAGCAACGTGACGTGGTGGTAAATACTGCAGTAGTATTCCGGGGACACCAGTCTATATACCTGGCCAACCTTACATACTTACGTTTCGCATGCTTTATGAAATCAAACAATTGTCTTTACGATCTTTCCCCACTCCAAGTTTCTGCTCTGTCTCAAATGATCTAGTCTCCGATGATAGGTTACATTCAAGTTATCTGCCAATGGCAGGCTAGGACTAGTTATGCCCTCCCATACCACTTTAATTTGTGGTTTTCTATATTCCATCACTTAGTAGCACAGATCGTTGAGGCGAGAGACTATAGCTCTTGGATGCCAGTTGTCCATTTGAAGTAGGCTTCCTTTCACTGTTCTGTGACTTACAGATGTGTTGCGTGTCTTTAGCACCTTCCATTTACATTTTCGTCCATCTACTTGTCTTAGCCTCTGTACGTGCTTAGCTCAGATGAAATGTATAAATCATATTTGTTAGGTACGTAATACGGTTGTCAAAACCAGAAAGGACAATATTTACCTACACGTTAATTACATATATACTATTCATATTAATTCTTTCGGTTGGATGTCATTATGAAGTTTCTTACATCAACATTTTAACCTAAAATAAAAACCTGTAAAAAAACCAAAGAACATTTCGAGCGAGTAAACGTGTTTATCTACACACTTACACTTTAATCTGTATCAGGCTTACGAGTCTGTGATTAAAGTCAGGTGGGTTGTATCACATGCGTCAGTCTGGTCATCATTGTCAATGGGTCTTCGACCTTCAGTTTCCCCCTCTCTTTCAGTTGTTCATGACCTATTGACGTCATGCTGCAAGTGCGCGCTGGCAATGAGCTGCCTTTTCTGGCTACTCTCTGAGCGCTAACTGCCTGGCTCGTGCTGACTTGTTTCAGCATTTCGTCTCCATGCTGTCACAGGCATTTTGTGAGGTTGGGTGCGACGTACAAACTAAATAATATAAAAAATAAAATAGCTTACTTTATGCAATAGGTTCAACATTAATTAAAGAAATATTTGGTGCAATGTCTGCAAAATGACATTGTATCCAATTACATTGGATTGGTGTGAGATATTGTAACGGTTTACTGTGGTACTTCATATATAGAATTTTGATGAGGGATGGGTCCACAGTTTTAGTGTAATTACTGAGTAATATCATTCCGCATTTCTTTGTTAAAATATTATTTACTGCGATTGAATTTTCGACACATAGGCATTATGGGATGTTGATATACGTCTCAAAAGGTTTCGTAGGTTCTCATTAATCATGATTTATTTAATTCTGTCTTACTAGCCCTTTGAAAGTTAATAGTTTCCCCCTTAATTTCACGAATCATTAACAGAATTTTCGGACTTTAATGTACGTGTATGGAGACTGCAGTTTTGTACAAGAAGAGGAGGGGGTATACATTCTTTCCACATCCCAAGAAAAATGTTCTCACCACCCTCATTTGCGTATAACAACTCTTTTAAGGAGAAAATGCAATTCACATTAAAATAATAACAGTTTCTTCCTTTATCTCTCTCTTTCTAGTTATTCCTTCTGCCAAATCTAACATTTATCCCTTGTCAGTCAGCTGATTCCTTGAAAAGGTCTACACATAAATTTACCGTAAATACTATGCCTTGCAAAATAAACTCCAATAGCACTTGCCTCATAAGTTTATTCTTAGCACAACAAACTGGTATCACTTTAAAACTGATCTTACCCTTTTCTTCTTCTTTTTCCTGGCCTTTACCTCCTATCATCACGGGGTCAGGATGTTTGTGACAGAGGATGGCCGGATACCAGCTGGTGAAACGCTGGAATCAATTAATTTCACACTTAAAATTCAGAATAATGGGACATTCAAATATAGGTACAACTGCGGATACCTTGGGTAACCGAAAAAATATTTCAATTGATCGACGAAAGAGGAAGGCATAAAAATGTTCACGGAAAGGAAGGAATGCAGCAGGAATGAAATAAATATGAACTGCAGAGAAGCCAAGGCAAAATGATTGCAAAGAAAAAGGCGAAGTAGTCTAAAAAGAAACGAGTGTCAGAGAACTGATTTCCCGTACAGAAAAGGCAGTACAGCCTTCGGTGAAATTAAAAGCAAAGGCTTCAACATTAATAGCGCGAGAGAAATTTCACTGCTAAGTGGATGAAGAGATAGTGCGAGGGTAATCCCAAAATTAAGGTCTCCAATTTTTTTTATAAGTACATAGACCTGTTTATTTCTACAATGGTTTACATCAGTTTACAGCTTGAACATTTAGCTATTTTTCGACATAATCACCATTTCTGTGGATGCATTTTTGTAGACGCTGTGGTAGGTTTTGTATGCTCATGTCATATCAGCTCGCCGCCATGCTGTTCAGATAGTTATGAACCTCTTCTTTCACCTCGTCGTCGGAGCTGAATCGTTTTCCGGCCAAATGTTCTTTTAACCTAGGGAGTAGGTGATAATAATCACTGGGCGCCAAATCAGGACTATAGGGTGGGTGGGTGGGTGATTATGTTCCACTGAAACTGTTGCAGGAGAACTACGGTTTGCCGAGCGATGTGTGGGCGAGCGTTGTCATGGAGAATGTGCACGCCCTTGCTCAATATTCCTCTTCTCCGGTTCTGAATTGCCCGTTTTAGTTTTTTCAGAGTCTCACAGTACCTGTCAGCGTTAGTTGTGGTCACAGCGATTAGTTTTGGGATTACCCTCGCAGAATCAGTGAATAGATGGAGAGAGAACGTTGAAGGTGCCTACGAGGACAAGGAACTCCTGATAACGTGATGGAAGAAGGAATGTAAGTCGATATGGAAGACATACGGTACCCAGTATTACTGTCAGACAGAGATTTGGAAAACTTGCTATCAAATTAAGCGGGAGGTATATCAAATATTCCTTTAGGATTTCTAATATAATTGAGGAAAGCGGCAATCAAACGAGTGTTCAAGTCACTCTGTAAAATGAGTCTGGAGACATACCATCACACATTCGGAAAAATATCATCCACACAATTCCGGAAATATCAAGCGTAGGTTAGTACCAGAACTATCACACAATCAGCTTGTCAGGTCACGCATAGAAGTAGCTCACAAAAATGACGAGCAGAAGAAAGGAAAAAAAACTGGGGCTCTTTTAGATGACAATGACATTGGTGTCACGAAAATTGAAGGCACCAGAGACTCACCTCGGGATATGTTGCCCGCAGAAAGCAACGAAACATCAGGAAGGAGAAGAAGTTTTATATATGGACCACGGCAATTCAGCCCGGAGGTCTTAATTAATGAAGACGCCGGCCGTAAAAGCTTACATGTTATCACCAGAGAGATAGTTTTGACATTTAGCTTGATGATGGAAACAAGACATAACAAAAAGACGCGCTCATAGGATTCGTCGAGCTATGAAAACCGTTCAACAATGCAAAATGGTGTAAGGCGTTCGAAATTCTGAGAAATATAGGAGTATACCCTGTGGAATACCTTTGGGACGAGTCATAAACTCGCCTTTATGAGGTCTTGAACTCTGCTGGGGACATTTAGAGACAGGTGTCTGAATGTTTGTAGAGGAGTAGCATCCTATTCTTGCTAAACCAGAGAAGGTAGTGACGCTAGTCGAGCGAAGTTGACCTTCTAACTCATCGCAAGTCTCTGTCGGGACTCTGTGAGGGGCATTCCATTTCAGGAATGTTGTTTTCCGTAAGTAACTGCCTCAGAGATGCTGCTTTACGATATGATACATTGTCGTGCTGATATAATCAGTAATCATCTTCGATATGTTCCTCCACTGTATGCAGCACACAATGTTGTAAAACGTGTTCATATCCTTCCGCAATTAGCGTCTTCTTAAGCGCAATTAGGACACCATTCCCTAACTACACCCATACCACAACACTATCGCCTCCATACTTCACTGTTGACACTACACTTGATGGCAAGTAACTTTATCCAGGTAGGTGCCACAGAGTATAGGATGATTCTCTCGAAATCACTTGTTTCCAGTCATATACTGTCCAATGGCGTCGCGCTTTACATCACCTCAAGCGTCGCTTAGTGTTAGCACTGACTGAAAAAATGTATGGTTTAGTAATTGCTCGACCACTGTACCCCACTTTTTAACTCACAATCACTGTACTAGCAGAACTGCTAGTTCAGATGGTTCAAATCGCTCTGAGCACTATGGGACTTGACATTTGAGGTCATCAGTCCCCTATAACGTAGAACTACTTAAACCTAACTAACCTAAGGACATCACACACATCCATGCCCGAGGAGGATTCGAGCCTGCGACCGTAGCAGTCGCGCGGATCCGGACGGAAGCGCCTAGTACCGCTCGGCCACAGTGGCCGGCCAGAACTGCTAGGAGCACTGTGCATCTCACGAGTGATTCCTTCCGCTGATTTCATGCAGTTTTTTACAACCACGTTCCACAATATCTCAGTTACTCATTTTAAAGTTTATTTGTGTTAATATTTGCTGTAAAGGTAACTTGTTAGTTGAGTTTCATTAATTACAGTTTTTTTCTGTGTTATTGACTCGAGTGGTATGTTATTCGTAAGTGTGCTTACGTCGTTCACCCAAGCCCCACGCCCCAGTAGTGCGTTTACATTTCACGGTGTGCAGTTCCAGCTGTAGCGGCTATAAAGCTAAGTACTGACAAAGCTGTTTGGCACTGTTATTAAATTTAATAGTTTTCAACGGTGTTTCGTGTTGTTTGCGTGAAATAACCATTTAATAAACTTCTGGAAATGTCTATCGTCGTGTTTTTAAGAGTTTTCTGTGCGTTGAACTAAACTAAACTAAACTCCTCCCGAACAGACCGTGAAGGCCCATCGGTACCGACCAGCCGCCATGTCATCCTCGGCCCACAGGCGTCACTGGATGCGGATATGGAGGGGCATGTGGTCAACACACCGCTCTCCAGGCCGTATGTCAGTTTCCGAGGCCGAAGCCGCCACTTCTCAGTCAGGTAGCTCCTCAGTTTGTCTCACAAGGGCTAAATGCACCCCGCTTGCCAACAGCGCTCGGCAGACCAGATGGTCACCCATCCAAGTGCTAGCCCAGCCCGACAGCGCTTAACTTCGGTGATCTGACGGGAACCGGTGTTATCACTGCGGCAAGGCCGGTGGCTCTGTACGTTGAAGTCGTTAAGAAAATTCGTGGTTTAGTTTTCAGCAGACGTTTCTTATTGTTTATAGTGAAATATTTCTGTAAAATTTTCATTCACTGTTTCTACTTCGTTGAGTGTTCCAGTCTCCGGTCGAATTTTTGGTTTTAGCTAATACATTTTGTGATGTTTTGTTGGTATTGGTTTTAGTTAAAGTTTAGTAGTATTACAAACTGTTACTTTCTTAGTAGAGAGAAAATTTCGAGACCACTATTGTTAGCTCTAAACACATCAAAAAATGTTTTGCATCACCCCGGTTCCCAGAACTCCTCAAGTTAGACGTTGACTGTGGATATTGTATCATACACACAGTCGCTTTGACCAGAGAGGCCACTCAACCCGGCCAAAGATGTAAACAACTATGCATAAGCAGGCCTATTAGACGGAGGGGGTCCGACAGCCGATCAGTTCCAGTCGTTCCACCAGGAAGGAGGTACACGTCTCGTGTTGTCTGTAGTTCAACCATGCCTATACGGTCAAAACCGCGGTTCGATCGCGTCCGCCTTGTTGCTTTGTGCCAGGAAGGGCTCTGAACAATTGAAATGTTCAGGCGCCTCGTGGTGAAACAAAGCGATGTTGATGGGACATGGAGCAGATACAGAGAGACAGGAACTGTAGATAACGTGCCTCGCTCAGACCGCCCAAGGGCTACTACTGCAGTGGATGACCGCTACCTATGGATCATGGCTCAGAGGAACCCCTGCAGCAACGGCAGTATCTTGAATAATGCTTTTCGTTCAGCCACAGGAGCCAGCCGAGGTGGCTGAGCTGTTCTAGGCGCCACGGTCTGGAACGGCGCGACCGCTACGTTCGCAGGTTCGAATCCTGCCTCGGGCATGGATGTGTGTGATGTCCTTAGGTTAGTTAGGTTTAAGTAGTTCTTATTTCTAGGGGACTGATCACCTCAGATGTTAAGTCCCATAGTGCTCAGAGCCAGTCAGCCACAGGACGTCGTGTTACGACTCAAACTGTGCGCAATAGGTTGCATGATGCGGAACTTCACTCCCGACGTCCATGGCGAGGTCCATCTTTGCAATCACGACACCATGCAACGCGGCGCAAATGGGCCCAACAACATGCCGAATGGGCCGCTCAGGATTGGCTACACGTTCTCTTCACCGATGAGTGTCGCATATGCCTTCAACCAGATAATCGTCGGAGACGTGTTTGGAGGCAACCTGGTCACGCTGAACGTCTTAGTCACAATGTCCAGCGAGTGCAACAAGGTGGAGGTTCCCTGCTGTTTTGGGGTGACATTATGTGCGGCCGGCGTACGCCGCTGGTGGTCATGGAAGGAGATGTAACGGCTGTACGATACGTGAATGCCATCCTTCAGCCGATAGTGCAACAATATCGGCAGCATATTGGCGAGGCATTCGTCTTCATGGACGACAATTCGTTCCCCCATCCTTCACATCTTGTGAATGACTTCCTTCAGGATAACTACATCGCTCCAGTAGAGTGGCCAGGATGTTCTCCAGGCATGAACCCTATCGAACATGCCTCGGATAGATTGAAAAGGGCTGTTTATGGACGACCTGACTCACCAACCACTCCGAGGGATCTACGCCGAATCGCCGTTGAGAAGTGGGACAATCTGGACCACCAGTGCCTTGATGAACTTGTGGATAGTATGGCACGACGAACACAGGCATGCATCAATGAAATAGGACGTGATACTGGGTATTAGAGGTACTGGTGTGTGCAGCAGTCTTGACCGTCACCTCGGAAGGTCTCGCTGTATGATGGTACGACATGCAGTGTGTGATTTTCATGAGCAATAAAAGGGGCGGAAATGATGTTTATGTTGACCTCTATCCCAATTTTCTGTACATGTTCCGGAACTCGCGGAACCAAGGTGATGCAAAACTTTTTTTTATGTGTGTGTAAATTGTTCTATTGGTGTAACTGAACTTAGGTAACATACACATTTAGATTTTTGCAGTAACTGTAAAATTTTACCATGAATGAGAAGTGTGGGCTCTGTCTTAGGTTTATGAATAGTGGGTTACAGTGTGGGAATCATTCAAAGTATTTTCATTGGGAGGGGGGGGGGGGGTGGAGGCGGCGGGAATGCAGAGGGGAAGCCAGTGGGCATTCTAGCGAGATTCTCTCCTGGGAATGGAGAATTTGTGGTAGAAATAATACAGGAGCAGGAGAGGGAGCGTAAGATCTGTTAGTTTCAGGTGCAGTTACAATACGCATAGGAGGAACTAGATAGGAAGAGGAGGTGAAGAGTATTCGGGAATGAGAACGGCAGCTGGCAAGAAGGCAGGTGTTATTCGGACAGTATTCAGTTGGAGGTATTCAGACTGTTGCACTTTGCGTATATGCAATAGATTTGACCAACTGTCAGAGATGAGTGGAGAGGAGCCTCTTGTAGCTGTAGGTGTAGGAAACATGCAGCAGTCCTCAGCAGTTAGGACGCCTAAGTCAGCTGCAAAGTCTAACAGAAAGAAGAAGGTTCTTTTGCTTGGTAGTTCACATGGTAGAGGTGTGGGCCAGCAGTTGAATGAAATGCTTCGGAGTGAGTACCGGTTGGCTCAAGGACTGACAGCATAGGGAAGTTATGTGAGAATTTTACGGAGGAGGATCAGGTAGTGATAGTGGGTGGAGCAGGGCATAGTCTTGACAGGGACGGGGAATATGTAGATAGTGACCTGGTAAAGGTAGGCACTGGTGGCACTAATGAGCATTTCGTGCAACTGTTTCAGCGTCATGATCGTCCTCATCTTAATGCGCGTTAACAAGGGGCTGGAGAAGGCACTGATGGCTCAGACTGCAGTGGTGCGAGTCTATCAGTAGATCGAATTTCACTAGGCATGGCCTGCACCTCCATAGTTATAGGAAGAGGAGGCTGGAAAGGCTTATAGGTGACAGTGTAGTGGGTGGTGGTGGGATCACTCATGGAAAAATTCCCGTAGTAGTTGGTGTTAGAGCTGCACCTTTTTTAGAATGAGGTCAGCTGATAGGTATACCTGCTTATAGGAAGTCCCTCTAACTAAGGACTCACCTTCAGAGGACGTCATGTTTCCAACCAGAGAAGAAATTAGTATATTTCATCAAAATCTAAGAGGTATTAGAGATGAAGTTAGTGAACTGCTTATAGATGTTGACTGTGAAATTATTGGTATATTGGAGCACCATTTAAATAGTTTGATACTTCCTTTACCAGGATACAGATTAGCTGGCTGTTTACCAAAGAGTTCCTTGCGGGGTGGGGGAGTGGCCATGTATGTAGAAAACAGTATTTCATTTGAGTCCATAGACGTAACACGGCATTGTACTGAACAGATGTTTGAATGTTGTGTAGGGGCATTTGAATTTAGTGAAACTAAACTTCTAATTATTGTTGTTTGTAGGTCCCCTAACTCTGACTTCAAAGCATTTCTGCTCTAGCTAGAGAGGGTTTTTTATTTACTTTATAGAAAGTACTGCAAATTAATTATATATGGTGACTTCAATATTAATTTTGTATATGATTTTGCAAGAAAAAGTATGTTGGTAGATCTCCTAAATCCATATGGTCTGATGCAGACTAGGGTGTAGGGCAACAGTAATACTGCCATAGACAATATTTTTATTCATTCTTCGTTACTAGATGGGTATTTTGTTAGTAAAAGTTTGAATGGCCCTTCAGACCATGATGCACAAATTTTAACACTAAAAGGCTTTTGTACTCAAATGAATGTTAATTATAATTACGAATTATGTAGGAAAGATAATCCAACGGCAATACAGAGTTTTTTAAAACTGGTCAAGGAGCAAAAGTGGCAGGATGTATAATGCTTTCCTTAACGCATTTGTCATGCTCTTTGAGAGTTGCTTTCCATTAGAACGTTCTAAACGGGGTACTAGAAGTAAAAGGCAGCCTGGGTGGCTGACTAGTGGGATAATAATGAATTATATCAAAATGTTATAAGTAGTCACAATCAAGCCACAGTAGTCCATTACAAACAGTACTGTAAGGTACTTAAAAACGTTATTAGGAAGGCAAAGAGTATAGGGTGCGCAAATAGAAGAGCTAATTCACAGGATAAAATTAAAACCATATGGTCAGTTGTGAAGGAAGTGTCCGGTCAGCAGCACAAGATCAACAATAAAAAGTCAGTTGGTAGTAATAATATTTCTGTTACTGATAAATCATATATATGTACAGTATTTAACAATCATTTTCTGAGCATTGCTGGTGAATTAAATAACAATTTAGTTTCTACAGGGAATCAAATAACTCTCTTGGCAAATGCCTTACAGAGCTTGATGTCTGAAATACTCCTTTGCGATATGGACAAGAGGGAGAGTGATTCAATAATTAAATCACTGAAGACTCAAGACTCTCGTGGATATGATGGAGTGCCCAGCAGAATATTAAGTACTTTGCTGCACATGTGAGCACTGTACTCAGCCATTTTTGTAATTTTTCCTGTAGGAATGGTCAGTGTCCTGAACGGTAAAAGTACTCAGTAGTAAAGCTGCTTTATAAAAAGGGAGGAAGAGATAATGTAGACAATTTTAGACCTATTTCTGTGCCATTAGTGTTTGCTGAAGTTATTGAAAAGGCTGTTTATGTAAGGATAATTGATAATTTTATATCACACAATTTGCTATCAAGTGTACAGTTCGGCTTTAGAAGTCGTTTAACAACTGAAAATACTATATTCTCTTTTTCTGTGAGATACTGGATGGGTTAAACAAAAGGTTACGCAGGCTGGACAGTTTTTTGTAACTAAGTCATTTGATAGTGTTGATCACAAAATATTGCTTCAGAAGTTGGACCATTACAGAATACAGGGAGTAGTTCACAATTGGTTCACATCTTACTTCAACAACAGACAGCAAAATGTCACTATTCACAGTGTTGAGAATGGCTGTGATGTGGGGTCTGAGTGGGGTACAGTCAAACGGGGGATGCTCCAGGGATCAGGGTTGGGGCCACTCCTATTCCTTATTTATATAAATGATATGCCTCTAGTATTACGGGTAACTAAAATATTTCTGTTTGCTGGCGACACTAGCCTGGTAGTAAAGGACGTTGTGTGCAACATTGGCTCGGTTTCAAATAGTGCAATTCCAGTGTGTTTCAATGTGCCTAGTTTAGTTGTTATCGCTTACTGTTTTAATTCTAAGTACATATCGCCATTTGCACAGCCGCAATGCCGTAACCTGGTGCCCTCTTGCACCTCGTGGTTTACCTAGCGAATGCGAGTGCACTGAAGTAGCAGTTTTTCGTAGTCCTTCTCACGACCAACATTCCCATCCTCCAAGTTTAAATTACATGTAACGCCCTTTGGGCTCGTGAATGTATGAGCAAGGAACAAGCTCTCAAATTTTTTTGCTATGAAATGATATGGATTAGTTCTGACACTTTGTTCGATTTTGCGCTTTCTTGTTAACATTTGGTGTTTTAAAAAAAGATATATTTAATTATTTATTATATTGCTTACACCAGGAAATCTAATAAATGCATTAAAAAATCTGACAATGGAATAAATGCCTCAAAAAACAAATAGAACCTGTTTGTCAGTGACTACTAAACTTTCTTAAATCCAGTCAATTATATTAATAATAACGGTCTTATACATCTACCGATAGTTTCAGGCCGACATATGTTTAATCTTGTGTTTTGTGTCTGTAAATGTAATGGCAGACTGTAGCGCATTTTTCATTTCTTCTGAACAGCCAGCTACACAGCTCATTAAGCCATCAGCCTCGGAAGGATTGGAAGTTGCATATGTAGCTTTCTGTATGCTTTTATAGTCTACTTCTGCAATTAGTCTTGCTAGAATGGGTAGAACGTATGCATGCTGTATGCAGCAGACCAACACCGACAACGATAGTTCAGATATACATGCCGACGTCGCAAGCTGAAGATGAACAGATAGAGAAAGTGTATGAGGATATTGAAAGGGTAATGCAGTATGTAAAGGGGGACGAAAATCTAATAGTCATGAGCGACTGGAATGCAGTTGTAGGGGAAGGAGTAGAAGAAAAGGTTACAGGAGAATATGGGCTTGGGACAAGGAATGAAAGAGGAGAAAGACTAATTGAGTTCTGTAACAAGTTTCAGCTAGTAATAGCGAATATCCCGTTCAAGAATCATAAGAGGAGGAGGTATATTTGGAAAAGGCCGGGAGATGCGGGGAGATATCAATTAGATTACATCATGGTCAGACAGAGATTCCCAAATCAGATACTGGATTGTAAGGCGTACCCAGGAGCAGATATAGACTCAGATCACAGTACAGTAGTGATGAAGAGTAGGCTGAACTTCAAGACATTAGTCAGGAAGAATCAATACGCAAAGAAGTGGGATACGGAAGTACTAAGGAATGGCGAGATACGTTTGAAGTTCTCTAACGCTATAGATACAGCAATAAGGAATAGCGCAGTAGGCAGTACAGTTGAAGAGGAATGGACATCTCTAAAAAGGGCCATCACAGAAGTTGGGAAGGAAAACATAGGTACAAAGAAGATAGCTGCAAAGAAACCATGGGTAACAGAAGAAATACTTCAGTTGATTGATGAAAGGAGGAAGTACAAACATGTTCCGGGAAAATCAGGAATGCAGAAATACAAGTCGCTGAGGAATGTATATAAATAGGAAGTGCAGGGAAGCTCTGACGAAATGGCTGCAGGAAAAATGTTAAGGCATCGAAAAAGATATGATTGTCGGAAGGACAGACTCAGCATACAGGAAAGTCAAAACAACCTTTGGTGACATTAAAAGCAACGGTGGTAACATTAAGAGTGCAACGGGAATTCCACTGTTAAATGCAGAGGAGAGAGCAGATAGGTGGAAAGAATACATTGAAAGCCTCTATGAGGGTAAAGATTTATCTGATGTGATAGAAGAAGAAACAGGAGTCGATTTAGAAGGGATAGGGGATCCAGTATTAGAATCGGAATTTAAAAGAGCTTTCGAGGACTTACGGTCAAATAAGGCAGAAGGGATAGATAACATTCCACCAGAATTTCTAAAATCATTGGGGGAGGTGGCAACAAAACGACTATTCATGTTGGTGTGTAGAACATATAAGTCTGTCGATATACCGTCTGACTTTCGGAAAAGCATCATCCACACAATTCCGAAGACGGCAAGAGCTGACAAGTGCGAGAATTATCGCACAATCAGCTTAACAGCTCATGCATCGAAACTGCTTACAAGAATAATATACAGAAGAATGGAAAAGAAAATTGAGAATGCGCTAGGTGACGATCAGTTTGGCTTTAGGAAAAGTAAAGGGACGAGAGAGGCAATTCTGACGTTACGGCTAATAGTGGAAACAAGGCTAAAGAAAAATCAAGACACTTTCATAGGATTTGTCGACCTGGAAAAAGCGTTCGACAATATAAAATGGTGACTGATGACCACAGATGTAAAGTCCCATAGTGCTCAGAGCCATTTGAGCCAATATAAAATGGTGCAAGCTGTTCGAGATTCTGAAAAAAGTAGGGGTAAGCTATAGGGAGAGACGGGTCATATACAATATGTACAACAACCAAGAGGGAATAATAAGAGTGGACGATCAAGAACGAAGTGCTCGTATTAAGAAGGGTGTAAGACAAGGCTGTAGCCTTTCGCCCCTACTCTTCAATCTGTACATCGAGGAAGCAATGATGGAAATAAAAGAAAGGTTCAGGAGTGGATTTAAAATACAAGGTGAAAGGATATCAATGATACGATTCGCTGATGACATTGCTATCCTGAGTGAAAGTGAAGAAGAATTAAATGATCTGCTGAACGGAATGAACAGTCTAATGAGTACACAGTATGGTTTGAGAGTAAACCGGAGAAAGACGAAGGCAATGAGAAGTAATAGAAATGAGAACATCGAGAAACTTAACATCAGGATTGATGGTCACGAAGTCAGTGGAGTTAAGGAATTCTGCTACCTAGGTAGTAAAATAACCAATGACGGACGGAGCAAGGAGGACATCAAAAGCAGACTCGCTATGGCAAAAAAGGCATTTCTGGCCAAGAGAGGTCTACTAATATCAAATACCGGCCTTAATTTGAGGAAGAAATTTCTGACGATGTACGTCTGGAGTACAGCATTGTATGGTAGTGAAACATGGACTGTGGGAAAACCGGAACAGAAGAGAGTCGAAGCATTTGACATGTGGTGCTATAGACGAATGTTGAAAATTAGGTGGACTGATAAGGTAAGGAATGAGGAGGTTCTACGCAGAATCGGAGAGGAAAGGAATATGTGGAAAACACTGATAAGGAAAAGGGAGAGGATGATAGGACATCTGCTAAGACATGAGGGAATGACTTCCACGGTACTAGAGGGAGCTGTAGAGGGCAAAAACTGTAGAGGAAGACAGAGATTGGAATACGCCAAGCAAATAATTGAGGACGTAGGTTGCAAGTGCTACCCTGAGATGAAGAGGTTAGCACAGGAAAGGAATTCGTGGCGGGCCGCATCAAACCAGTCAGTAGATTGATGACCAAAAATAAAAAAAGGATTCAGGTCAGGATCCTGTCCTGGCCAGTCCATTACAATGATGTTATTGTCGTGTAATGGAGGAGGAGCTGGCCACAGTTCGCGAATAGTTGAATGCGCTTTTGGCTATGGTCAGCCTTTCAGGCCGCTGCTGTCGCCGTCGCATGGGGTACGGTACGTGTTGCCCACGGGTTCCGCTGCCGCGACTGCTCACAGTGTACCAGACGTGGAGGCTGGTAAAGCGTTCACGTCGCTTGAGGTGGAAGGCCAATGTGGAGGCTGGCCGTCTAACCTCGCCTATTCGCCCTGTGTAGGTGGTCTTTGCCTCTGCAGGGTCCGAGCGGGCACACGTGGGCAGAGGATCGCTAGTTATCAAGAGCTCCAACATTATGCGGTTTATGGAGCCCCTTTGGGACATAGCGTTGAGGGCTGGAAAGAAAGCCAATGTGCACTCGGTATGTCTGCCAGCGGCCTCATCCGACATGTGAAGGCAATCTTGAAAGTTATCTAAATAAATAAAATTAAGACTGTAGTACTGTTTTTGATTGTACAATCTGATTTGTAATAACAGATGAACTGTCGCAATGTGAAAGCAGAACTGCATTGTAATAATAATTAATTATCGTAACGTAAGGGTAAGTCTTTCATACTAAAGAACTTAACAATCCGACTGCAAGAATTTTGAACAGTACAACTGCCTGAATAATGAACTTTAATATAAAACCTACGATAATTAGATTTTCGAAACTGATCCCAGATCCCAGAACTAAAGTTGATAGAGAAAACACAATATCTAACTGTCTCTGAATGACATAAGTTAACCCTGATTGAATAAAAAAAGAAAAGTATCAAAATATTTCGTCCTTACCTCTATTTGCGCAATTCTAGATAACGCGTTGCAGTATTGCTCTGTGTTGCGCGCCGCTATGCCAAAGCTGCAAATTACTGTATCTACACAGGGACACTCGTGAGGTGCAACGAGTTCTCTGTCAGTTGCAAATCGAAGTATACTTTTAGAAAAACCTTGTGGTGTCACCGCCAGACACCACACTTGCTAGGTGGTAGCTTTAAATCGGCCGCGGTCCATTAGTACATGTCGGACCCGCGTGTCGCCACTGTCAGTAATTGCAGACCGAGCGCCACCACACGGCAGGTCTAGAGAGACGTCCTGGCACTCGCCCCAGTTGGACGGACGACGTAGCTAGCGATGCAACACTGACGAAGCCTCGTTTATTTGCAGAGAAGATAGTTAGAATAGCCTTCAGCTAAGTCAATGGCTACGACCTAGAAAGGCGCCATAGCAATTGATAGTTATCGTATGAAGCATGTCTCATCAAGAACGATGTATACAAATGATGGATTAAAGTTAAGTATTCCAGCAGCTACGTACTTTTCTTTATAGCATTCATTACGTATCCTGTTTCAGACCTCACGCCATCCTGCGTGAGTTTAAGCGCGATCTTTCGGTTACCCGTCACTGTGGACTGGCTGTCTTGTCAGTCCACAACAAACCTGATCAACGAAAACATTGTAATGGATAGGTATGTAAAAAAATGAAATATGGGCATAAATGACAACACTAAGTTTTTTGCATACTGTGAAAAACAGCTCAAGGCTGATTATAAATTTAATGAACGTCTTAACATCCAAACAACAGACTCTCCTATCCTTCAAATCTAGCAACTCTCTGTACAATAACCAAGTTAGTCCAATGGCGCAGGAATAATGAAGAAAATAACATCAATATAATATTTCCTCTGTCATTCTACTTCTGGTATACACTTAGTTCCATTAAACTTCCTCCTTCACAAATCAGTTTCCGTTACAATCTTGATATAATCATGTTCATTAAACACACTGATAAATTGAGACTTAACAATTGGAATACAACATTAACATTGCTTCCTCACTCTAACACAGATTAACTTTATTTGCACACCGCGCCCTCGCGTAATCTGTTATACAGCTTTACAGTATCGCTGCTCACTCACAATCGATTCAGATACCAAAATTGTACATGGTACCTATCAACCTTGCCTGTGGCTATCGAGCGTGCCGGGTGCAGCCGTCTGCAACTTGTGGCTCACATCAGCACTGGCAACGCCTATCAGGTGAGTTCTGAGGCCATCCTCAGTTCATATAGACAGCTGACTGAGATGCTGAAGACAGCTGGCCTCACGTGCGCGGTGCAAGCAGAACTCGCAGTTTGCATCGCTATTTCCAGAGTTGATCAGGGGCCTTTGCTTTGGAGCTAAGTGGTGGATCTCAACCAAAGACTTCGTTGACGGTGACGGCCTGGGCTTTAGATTTCTGAATCTGTATTATCTGGTGGAGAATTGTACGACTCCGTTTAGTAGGTCAGGGGTGCACTACACAAAGGAAGCAGATTCTCGGGTAGCGGAGTACTTGTCGAGTGAACATGGGGTTTTCTTAGGCTAGGCGGTAGTTTGTGGTACTCTGATGAATACTCGCAAGTCGATGCACAGATAGCTAACTCAGACAGCATTAAGAGCAAAGGCATTTCGATTTTTAAAGTTTTGTCAGTAAATAGTCGATGTACTCGAAACAAAGTTTCCAAATTTACTGCCCTTCAGAAAGGTCTCGCTCGAAAATTATTCTTGGGATCGAGAGCTGGCTGAAACCCGAAGCAAAAAGCTCTGAGGAACTTAGCAAGTTTTCGATCGTATATCGGAAAGACAAATTAACGTCATAGAAGGGGGAGCGTTCACTGCAGTTGACAAAAATATTGTCTTTGGTACAACCGTATCGATTCTTCCCCGGGCAGATATCACCCACGCAAAGTGTTTAGATCTCCCGCTGACAGCATGTGCGCCCTTTGCCTGGGGAAGTGTCTTAAGGCTGCGCGCAGACGGAAAGGAGAGTTGTGTCCGGTGTTTAGCTGTCGAGCATAGAGCAGAATGCTGGCGGCCGAGAGCGCCGCCACCGTCCTTACTGGTCACGTGACGACCGCTAGTTCCGAGGCGGATGATCAGCAGGAAGGCAAGCTTGTAACCGCCGCTGACCGGAAGAGGTATTTGAGAGCGCAGCGTGCTGTTGTTGACCCTGCGGGTCGTGGTATAGGGCACGATAGCCGGACGGTGCCGAGGGATGTCGTCTTAATCCCGTCTCCGCCGTCTGATTAACAATGTCGGTTATAACTGTATGTGTTAACTTGGCACGAGGCATGGGCACACTGTTGGATTACACAAATAGCTGAGATGCTTTGCCTTAGACGCGAGTGACAGAAACGACGTCATTTCTCAGAATGTGTGCCACTGAAACGTTATTTGTAAGGCTGGGTAGAGGCAACGTAGGTGCACATTCAGAAACTATTGCGTTTGTTGTTAATCCTATTTCTTTGGGCACTTGTTTTCCATATATTCGTAATGATTAACGATTCTCATTTTCCCACGGAGCGGCGAGCTGAGTAGATAAATTTAGACAACATAGTCTGTGGAGAGCAGCGACATGATGCTATACTGAAGTTAAAATCAACAGCCGAGATCGCAATAATATTTCTTTATTTATCGATTTCGGCTTGTGTAGAAGCCATCTTCAGAATTGTTGGCCCCCTATTGTTGGTACTGGCGACTCCTTAGTTTTCTCGTGAGTGTACGATCGTGGTATGACGAGAAAACCGAGGAGCCCCCATCACCAGCAACAAGGGGCCGAAAATTCTGAATATGGCTTTTACATAAGCCGAAACCGATAACTAAACAAATATTATTGCGATCTCGACTGTTCACTTTAAAAAGAGCTGAGTAGAACTTGTATTTCAAAATACAAGAGCCGTTATAATTTATTAATATTTTGAATCTCAGAACCTGTACAAATTTTTAATGGTTGATACTTATGATTCTAAGCAAATGTTTGTCAAGTACCAGTGTGTAAACAGACTTGGTTGTTTGTTAAGTAAATGTTATAGAGAGGGGCTCAGTGGCTTACCTATCAAGGGTCCTTGTATCGAAGTTTTAACCTGCTCCGTGGTCAAATAATCCCGTTCCTAATATCGAATGTGCCAGTCTCTACTGACGTCGAAACTGAGTGTCACATGCAAATTATCTGGTCGCGTATTGTAGGTCTAGGTGAAATTAAGTTAATTTTTGGATGCTTTTATCGGCCACTCGATTCAGCTGTTACAGTTCTAGAGTTATTCAAAGAATACCTATGGTCATTAGGGCGTAAATACGCAGATCATGAAGTACTAGTTGGAGGCGATTTTAACCTACCGAGTGTAGACTCGGACGTCTCTGGATTCATTGCAGGGAGTACACATACACAATCATTCAAAGTTATTTTTAACACGTTTTCCGAAAACTGTCTTGAGCAGCTAGTTTGGTAGCCCACACGCAATGGAAATACAGCGACACAGAGGCCAGACGCTGATGGCGTCAGTATAGAGTCGTGTATTGGTGACCATGACGTCTTCATAATGACTATGGTTACAAAAGTTAATAAATCAGTCAAAAAAGCTAGAAGAGAGTTTCTATCAGAAAGAGCAGATAAACTGTCGTTAGCATCTCCCTTAGACTATGAACTGACATCATTTAGTACAAGTACGATGGACATATACAAATTAGGGGCAAATTTTAAACAGATTGTAAATCGTGGTTTGGAGAGTCTATATGTCTAGTAAGTGGATTAAGGACGGAAAAAATTCACCGTGGTTTAATAACGAAAATCGGAAAATGTGAAGGAAGTAAAGGCTGTTGCACTCTCGGTTCAAAAGAGAACGCGCAAATGACGATAGGTAAAGTTTAGTAGAGACTGGTGCGCCTGTGAAAAGATCTATGCACGAAGCATAAAACAACTTCCACCTCATACCTTAGCATAAGATCTGGCCGAGAACCTGAGAAAATTCTTGTCCTATGTGAAATCGCTAAGCATATCTAACGCTTCGATCAAGTCATTTTTTGACCAGCCTAGTGTGACAGCACACGACAGCAAAAGGAAAGGCGAATTTCGCATTTGAGAAAAAGGTTCACGCCATATAGAAGGCGATGGAGACGCCGTTCAAAACAGACAGTATATAAGACTATTGAAGATGTTGAAATGTCAACGACCGCCGCCGACAAGAAGAAGAATACAATTAAATCTGTTGCCGCACACGCATTGCTAGATGGACCTTCTGTGTTTTGTGGTTGCAGATTGAATTTCAGCATTGATTTGAATGACACATTTTCCCATGGTAATGGCTGGTTGACAGTAGCAGTTGTACGTGGTGGGAGTGGTGTCCCAAACGTGTCTGGATTGGAAAGCTTCGTCGACAGAGACATCATAGCCTACAAAACATATCATGTTACCGAAAATGCTAATAAAGACTTCGGCAAATCATCATATATGTCCCCTTCACCTTTTGTCCTGTATACCCGTAAGAGAGCTAAAATCGTTTGACCAACGAACAGACCCCATTATGGACGACGTAGTAGTAAAAACAAGCCTGGCGTAGAGAAACAGCTGAAAAAGTTGAAAACAAGTACATCACTAGGTCTGGAAGAAATCATAATCCGGTTTTTCGAAGAGTATTCAACGGTACCGAACTCTTGCTTGTATTTATCGGGAATTTCTCGCCCACCCAAACGACTGGAAAAAGACGCAGGTGACGCCTGTATATAAGAAAGATAAAACAAGGGACTCGCAAAATTACAGACAATATTCTTAATGTCGATTTTCTGCAGACTTCTTGAACATATTGTGAGCTCGAATATAATACATTCCCCACAGACAGAAAATCTTATGACCGCGAAGCAAGAAGGATGAAAGGCAATAGGCACGTTCCATATTTCTACATTTCCGAAAAGCATTTGACATGGTGCCCTTCAGCAGACTGTTGACGAAGGTACGAGCATATGGAATAGGTTCCCTGGTATGTTAGTGGCTCGAAAATTTCTCAAGTGGTAGAACCCAACATGTTGTCCTTAACGGCGAGTGTTCATCAAAGACAAGGGTATAACAATGAGTGCCCCAGGGCGAACAGGATGGGCAGCAATGTGTAATTGTTTGCAGATGATGCTGTTGTGTACGGGAAGGTGTCGAAGTTGAGTAACTATAGGAGGATATAAGATGGCTTAGACGAAATTTCTAGTTGTTATGAATGGCAGCTGGCTCTAAATGTAGAAAAATATAAGTTAATGCGGATGAATAGGAAAAAAAACAATGTAATGTTTGGATATAGGATTAACAGTATCCTGCTTGACACATTCATGTCGTTTAAATATCTGGGCGTAGCTTTGCCCCGGCCGGGGTGGCCGTGCGGTTCTAGGCGCTACAGTCTGGAACCGCGTGATGCTACGGCCGCAGGTTCGAATCCTGCCTCGGGCATGAATGTGTATGATGTCCTTAGGTTAGTTAGGTTTAAGTAATTATAAGTTCTAGGGGGACTGATGACCTTAGAAGTTAAGTCCCATAGTGCTCAGAGCCATTTGAACCATTTTTCGTAGCGTTACAAAGCTAGATGAAACGGCACGGATGTGTGCGGATTGTGAGATGGAAGGCGAATGGTCGACTTCAGTTTATTAGCAAGATTTGCAGAAAGTATGGCTCATCTGTAAACGAGACCCGGTATAGGGCGCTAGTGCGACCTATTTTTGAGTAGTGCTCGAGTGTTTGGAATCCACAGGAGGTCACATTAAAGGAAGACGTAGAAGTAATTCAGATGCGGTCTGCTAGATTTGTTACCGGTAGGTTTGAACAATATCCAAGTATTACGGAGATGTTTCGGAAACTCAAATAGGAATCTCTGGATGGAAGGCGGCGTTCTTTTCGTAAAACACTGTTGTGAAAATTTAGAGAACCGGCATCTGAAGCTGACTGCGGAACGATTCTACTGAAGCCAATATACAGTCTGCGTAGGGTTTCACGAAAATGATATAAGAGAAATTCGGAGTCATACGGAGACATACAGACAGTCGTTTTTGACTCGCGAGTGGAAAAAGAAAGCAAATAGCTAATAGTGATACAGGATACCTTCCGCCACGCACCTTTGGCGGCTTACGGAGTATGCGCTAGTACTGATACAAATCGACTTGTGAATCGACGACCATAATTTTTTGGTTTGTACTTTAGTGGAAGTAGAAGATAAACACGGGATAAATCAGTTTTAGAAAAAAATCGTCGACCTACTAGGCGTTCCATAAGATCCTCACTATGTGAAGCGAGAAAAAATCAATATCCTTCGACCGTGACTACACTGAAGTCACATAAAGTCATGGGATAACTACATGCACTGGTGGCTGTAGTATCGCGTACACGAAGTATAAAAGTGAAGAGCATTAGCAGAGCTGTCACAGGATAGCGATATGAGCACATACAGGGTGGTCCATTGATAGTGACTGGGCCAAATATCTCACGAAATAAGCGTCAAACGAAAAAACAACGAAGAACGAAACTTGTCTAGCTTGAAGGGGGAAACCAGATGGCGCTATGGTTGGCCCGCTAGATGACGCTGCCATAGGTCAAAAGGATATCAACTGCGTTTTTTTAAAATAGGAACCCCCATTTCTATTACAGATTCGTGTAGTACGTAAAGAAATATGAATGTTTTAGTTGGACCACTTTTTTCGCTTTGTGATAGATGGCGCTGTAATATTCACAAACATATGGCTCACAATTTTAGACGAACAGTTGGTAACAGGAAGGTTTTTTAAATTAAAATACAGAACGTAGGTACGTTTGAACATTTTGTTTCGGTTGTTCCAATGAGATACATGTATCTCTGTGTACTTATCATTTCTGAGAACGCATGCTGTTACAGCGTGATTACCTGTAAATACCACATTAATGTAATAAATGCTCAAAATGATGTCCGTCAACCTCAATACATTTGGCAATACGTGTAACGACATTCCTCTCAACAGAGAGTAGTTCGCCTTCCGTAATGTTCGCACATGCATTGACAATACGCAGCTACATGTTGTCAGGCATTGTCGGTGGATCACGATAGCAAATTTCCTTCAACGTTCCCCACAGACGTCAGATCCGGTGAACGTGCGGGCCACGGTATGGTGCTTCGACGACCAATCCACCTGTCATGAAATTTGTTATTCAATACCGCTTCAACCGCACGCGATCTATGTGCCGGACATCCATCATGTTGGAAGTACATCGACATTCTGTCATGCAGTGAAACATCTTGTAGTATCATCGGTAGAACATTACGTAGGAAATCAGCATACGTTGCACCATTTAGATTGCCATCGATAAAATGGGGGCCAATTATCCTTCCTCCCATAATCCTGCACCATATTTCTCTTGTGCCCAGTGGCAGAACTGTACACGACGTTCAAAGTCGTCGCCATGCAATTCCTGGTGTATAGAAATATGGTACGGGTGCAATCGATGTAGATGTAGCATTCTCAACACCGACGTTTTTTGAGATTCCCGATTCTCACGCAATTTGTCTGCTACTGATGTGCGGATTAGCCGCAACAGCAGCTAAAACACCTACTTGGGCATCATCATTTGTTGCAGGTCGTGGTTGACGTTTCACATGTGGCTGGACGCTTCCTGTTTCCTTAAATAACGTAATTATCCGGCGAACGGTCCGGACACTTGGATGATGTCGTCCAGGATACCGAGCAGCATACATAGCACACGCTCGTTGGGCATTTTGATCACAATAGCAATACATAATACGAAATCGACCTTTTCCACAACTGGTAAATGGTCCTTTTTAACACGGGTAATGTATCACGAAGCAAATACCGTCCGCACTGGCGGAATGTTACGTGATACCACGCACTTATACGTTTGTGACTATTACAGCGTCATCTGTTATAAAGCGAAAAAAGAGGTCCAACTAAAACATTCATATTTATTTACGTACTACACGAAAATGTAATAAAAATGGGGGTTCCAGCGGGCCAACCATAGCGCCCTTTCTCCCTTCAAGCTAGACGAGTTTCGTTCTTTGTAGTTTTTTCGTTTGATGCTTATTTCGTGAGATATTTGGCCCAATCACTATCAATGGACCACCCTGTATAGATGACAGTAGTATGGCGTGCACAAGCTATAAAAGTGCAGTGCATTGGCGGAGATGTCATTTGTACTCAGGTGATTCATGTGAAACGGTTTTGCATGCGATTACAGCCACATGACCGGAATTAACAAACTTTGCGCCCGGATTAGTAGTTGGAGCTAGACGCATGGGACAAATGGTTCAAATGGCTCTAAACACTATGGGACTTAACATCTGAGGTCATCAGTCCCCTAGACGTAAAACTACTTAAACTTAACCAACCTAGGGACATCACACACATTCATGCCCAAGGCAGGATTCGAACCTGCGACTGGAGCAGCAGCGCGGTTCCGAACTGAGCGCCTAGAACCGCATGGGACATTTCATGTCAGAAGTCGTTCGGGAATTCCATATTCTGGGATCCACAGTGTCGGGAGGGGGTGGCGGGTTTTCGACTTTTTAGCTTAGCTGGACCACTATGGAAGAAGACGAATATTTTTCGGCTGCACGTAATATCCTTAACACTAACAGGTGGGCCAAAAATAGTGACAGTCGGAGGTATATAATTAACACATTTAAGTAATTTAGAATTCATTGATATATGATTCTTTATTCTAAAAAAAGCAAGATGAGATTAATTTGATATTTTATATATGAAGACTTCATTAACAATTTTATATTTAATTAATTACAAATCATAGTATTAATGTCGTATTTATTTTTGAGATTGAGAACGTAAAGGATCAGTACCGGGTTCGATCGAAGACATTGCAATTATCAGCGTGTTTTCAAGTTGTTGACCTGAGATTTTTATTCTGTTTTTACAGGCTCTTTAAAATGAGTGTTCACAAACGTACGGGCTTCCATACAAAGACAACATAGTATGTAACACATGACTTTGCTGCAAGGTATATTCGTCTCTGGGCATGTATGACTTGCAAGACTCCAACAAAAATACAGGATCAGATTTTTCTTTTATTTAGAAGGTAGATTGCAAGTCTACGCATTCCATCTGAAAAACTTCAGGCAACGTGTCTCTATTGTTTGTAGAAGGTGTGGCATAAATACAAAAATTTTGATTACTTTTTCGAAAATCATGAAATCAATTTTCAAATTTTTGCATCAGATCGAAAAATATGGCTGCGTATTTCGTCTCGTCTATAGGATTACGTTTCAATTTATCATAACTTTACATTAATGGTTTTTTTTCTTTACTAATCACGGGACAGATGCTCACTTTTTGGGCTGCATTGATATTTGCAGCGTGTTGGACAACCGAGAGCAGCAGCGTTGCATAGAGTTGTCAGTGCTAATAGACAAGCAACACTGCGTGGAATAACCGTAGAAATCAATGTGGGGCGTACAACAAACGTACCAGTTAGGACAGTGCGGCGAAATATGGTTTTAATGGGCTATGGCACCAGACGATTGAAGCTAGTGGCTTTGCTAACAGCACGACATCGCCCGCTGCATCTCATCTGGTCTGGACCCTACACAACGGTTCAGTTGGTAAGAACTTATGGTAGGGTACCAATGTGGCCCAGAACCCACGAAGCCATAGATCCAAGTTGTCACCATGGCACTGTGTAAGCTGGTGGTGACTCCATAACAGTGTGGGCTGTGTTTACATGGAATTGAATGGGCCCTCTGGTCCAACTGAACGGACCGTTAACTGGAAGTGCTTATGTTGGGCTACCTGAAGACCATATGCAGCCATCCATGGACTTCAGGTTCCCAGACAACTACCGAATTTTAATGGATGACAATGCGCCATGTCACCTGGCCACAGTTCTTCACAATTGGTATGAAGTACATTCTAGACTTCGAGCGAATGATTCGGCCGCCCATCGGTCATTTAATGGAAGTAATCGAGAGAGCAGTTCGTCCACACAATCCTGCGTCGGCAACACTTTTGCAAATTTGGACGTATATAGAGGCAGTGTGGCTAAACATTTCTGCAGGGGATTTTCAACAACTCCTTGAGTTCACGCCATGCCGAACTACTGCACAACGCCGGGCAGGAGGTGGTCCGACCCGATATTAGACGGTATCTGACGAATTTTGTCATCTCAGTGTGTACGCAGTACACGACATTTATTTATGTTGTCAACTGTCCTCTCTCGCACCCAGCATGGAAAAATGGTTCAAATGGCTCTGAGCACTATGGGACTCAACTGCTGCGGTCATAAGTCCCCTAGAACTTAGAACTACTTAAACCTAACTAACCTAAGGACATCACACACATCCATGCCCGAGGCAGGATTCGAACCTGCGACCGCAGCGGTCGTGCGGTTCCAGACTGTAGCGCCTTTAACCGCTCGGCCACTCCGTCCGGCACCCGGCATGGAGCTACGGCTGGTGTTCCTGCATGTTCTGTTTTATTGCATTGTATAAGTTTCTTTTATTTTACAGGGAAACAATAACATAGATTCTATTTGTATGCAGTACCTTACATATTCCTTTTTAGGAGAAATAAGATTGATAAGCTGCAGTATAGTATGTAATTTATTTTATTTGTATATCTTCTGTCGTAATTTGGCCCTATTTAATAGTAATTGTTGGAAATGCATATTTCAATAGATTCTTATTAGATATCCGACACTTCATTGTCGGAAGGGTATAAGTCTAAGATAGATTAAAGAATATTCTGAAAACTTGTTTGGTGTTTCGGTTTTCAAGCATATACAGGTAAAGTCCTTGAACACTAAAATAAGTCTGGGAAAAATGCTAAAAATAATACTTAATTACTGAAAGGCGAAAATTTTCTTTAATTATCTCAAAAGTTAAATTCATTGATTTATCCCTTTTGCAATATCGAATTCATTACTCTTTTATGTCTAACAATGGTAGTAATATTGAGAAAATCTTATCGTAGTGTTACAATGTATAGTTAACAGCATACTTTAAGTGTATTTGATACTGATACTTAGAAACATCTTATTTAGCGTCATATCAAATATGTACTGCATAAGGTCGGTATCATGCTGGACATCCGTAAGCCTACGATTATTATACACCTTATTTAGCTTGGCCCTATTCTAAGAGCGAAGGAATCAGTGAAAGTCGGATAACTTCAGGGTGATACGATGTTGTCTCTTAGGGTGGTGCCTGCCCTGCGGGAAAATGACGGGACCTGTTTCCCTTTAGTCCTCTCCCCCCCCCCCCCCCCCCCCCCCCCCCCGCAGCAGCCTGAAGCTAGGCTACCAGCGCTCACATTCTCTTCCTGGATGCCTGCGAATTCATCTTTCGCGTATAGGACCTGTCTCAGAGAGGCACTCAATGGGAGCATAATACGAAAACAATGTAGCAGGAATGTATTATTATAGTAGCATGATTGAGTTATTTTTTAAGCATGCGCAATGACTTGCAAAATTATTAACTCGTGACATTCGCAACTAAGTTTTGAGACATATTCAGTCTCTGAGCGAGTGTGGTATGACAACTGCCATTCTCTGTTATCAGCAGATGAGCTATATATGGCACTATGTTCAGCTCAGCCATAGAAAGACGTTCTCAATGTCTTGAGGATGCCAGCAGGAAAAGGTTGGAAATGTGCGAATATTCCTGGTGCCATGTACCGTATGTTAGCGCTCATTTACACTTTACTGAAAGGGCACAAGGCGCACGCTAAAGTGGTTAGACCCACAGCAGAGCGAACATCGGCACTGCACGCACAGAGAACAAAATCATGGCCTCAAGTACAAAAAGGAAATCGGCAATTCTTACTTTATTATAAATTGCTTTATACGTTGTAGGAGTGAACGTACGAAAGTAAGAAAACCGTCATTAAGGGCACAAAAAAAAAGATGAATGAGCAGACGGCAGAGGAGAGTAAGTAAGCTTGATATTTCTTCGAAAAGAACTTCTTTTAGAGGACGTACCAATGAAGTACTGTAACAAAAAGTTTTTATTAAATATACGCAAACATACATTCACTAATGTATAAAATCGATTGTGTTTATTCATAAATCCACTATTACTTGCATGTTACACGCGCTGCTTTCATGCGTTAAACGTGAGCCCAAAAAAAAAGCCTCTCAAGCAACCACACTTTTCATATGAAAATATAACCTGTCAATACCGCTTTTCTTTGACATTTATCCTTCTCGGAAGTAACGTGAATGCTGCGTCTTTATTTTCGTTTCAATTTCGTCCACTGTTTTCTACGGCCTGCACTCTTTTTAAGACCAGCGTGCTTCAATTATCATTATTTTACATTTGCTCGTCTTATGACAGTCTCTACTTCAGATGTCAAAAAGATATGACCTCAGTTCAATTAGAACACTCACGTGTATTTTGCACGAAGTTGCCATATACCGGCTTCTTTTTAGCCGAAACGTCTTTGTCGGCACAAAACCCGTGGACGATATAGGTGCAGCAGACGGACGTCCCACTTGAAAGCACTGGTTGAAAGGTGCCTGTTACTCAACAGTTTCATTCCCTCGCAGTATAGTTCGTCTTTCCGTGTGTCACACTGCTTTTATTTCCTATAGTCTATGAGATCTTGCTCTAACCAATTTCGATGTACTGAAAAGTTCTTCAGCAACCTCTTCGCTTGACCACTGTGACACAAGTCTTTGGCGAGTCGGTTTTGTTTCCGGCCAAAAGTATTTGTTTTCAGGTACAGAAACTTTCTCGTTTGAAAGTATACCTTCTAATATCGTGACGGACCTCCTTTGCCCGGCATAGCGCAGCATCTCGAAATGGGATGGACTCAACAAGTCATTGCAAGTCCCCTGCAGAACTGTTGAGCCATACTGCCTTATAATCGTCCATAACTGCGGAAGTGTTGCTAGTGCAGGATGTTGTGCACGGACTGACCTCTCGATTACAGCCCATAAATGTTCGATGAGATTCATGTCGGGCGGTCTGGGTGGACAAATCGTTCACTCGAACTGTCCAAAATGTTCTTCAAACTAGTCGCAAATAATTGTGGCCTGGTGATATGACCGTTGTTTGGGAACATGAGGTTCATGAATGGCCCCAAATGGTATCCAAGTAGGCAAAGATGACTGGTTGAGCTGGACCAGAGGACCTAATCCATTCCATGCAAACTCAGCCCACACCATTATGGAGACACCACCAGCTTGCTCAGTTCCTTGTTGACAGCTTAGGTCCTTCGTGGGGTCTGCGTCACACTGGAACCCTACCATCAGCTGTTACCAAATGAAATTGGGACTCTTCTGAACAGGCCACAATTTTAAAGTCCTCTAGGATTCAACTGATGTGGTCACGAGCCCAGGATAGGTCCTGCAGGTGATCTAGTGTTGTTAGAAAAGGCACTCGAATCGGCCATGTGTTGGCACAGCCCGTTAACCCCAAATTTCGCCGTTCTGTCCTAACGGATGCGTTCGTCACATATTATGCAGTTTTTCAAGTAGTGTTGCTTCTGTGTCAGCACCGACAGTTCTACACAAACGCCATTGCTCTCGGTCGTTAAGTGAAGGCCTTTGATCGCTGCGTACTCCATGGTGAGAACAACTGCTAGAAATGTGGTCTTCTTGGCACATTCTTGCCACTGCGGATCTAGGAATACTGAATTCCCTTACGAGTTCCGAAATGGATTGTAACATGCAACTATCTCCAACTGCTATCTCAAGTTCAAAGTCTGTTAATTCCCGTAGTGTGGCCACAATCACGTCGGAAACCTTTTTTGCATGAATCTCCTGAGTGCAAGTGATTGCCCTTTCGTACCTTGTTAACACGATACTGGCGCCATCTGTTCATGTACATATCGCTGTCCTATGACTTTTGTCGTCTCTGTGTACTTGGTCACTTCTTGTCTGGACTTGGTCTGGTAAAGCTGTAGAGACACTGTGTTTCTGATTTTGGGAAGTAAGCTGCTTTTGTCTTGACAAAGGCCATTCCACTGAACAGACATTGGTCTGCATAAGGAACTAGGTGGAACCAACTCAAATTATTTACTGTGATGATTTGTTTCCACACACTACAATAGGTGCTCGAAGGTTACTATCACTAACTACTTGGAAGGTGGTTATCGCATCACTGATTGCCTTATTTAATTCTGCAGAATTATTAATCAATAATGTTAACTTATCGTGGTGTGTAAGATTAATTTAACCATAAGCGTGTCTATGGAATAAGTAAGGTAAGTATGGACAAGATCTCCCATTCAAGTCTTCGCAATAAAACTTTACTTTAGTGTCAGGAACGTCGATCAGTTACAGCTTAAGATTGGAGGAAGCATCTTCCAGAAAGTCCGGAAGCTCCTACTCAGACACGTGTGCTTTAGCGATTGAGCAAAATCCTCTGCATTCGATAAGCTGTTTACGCGGGATAAATAGTCGACTACTATGCTATCAATTCCTGACAAGTCAGTGCTGAATTGAGCTATATATTCCAACTAATTGTATTTCCTGCGAGAGCAGTTATCATTATTCTATCGAAAGGCATAGACGAGCGTTTTGTGTTCAGTGAAAATCGTAAACTCTCTTGCCTCCAACAGTAAGAGAAAGAACTTAATTGTTTTGTACACAGCAAGAAGTTCACAATCGTACACACTCCATTAAATGACAACATCATCAAGGTAATTAAAAACACAAGTCGCCCAGGATATGGTCTAACGAATGAGACAAAACCGCCGCCCATGTCGACAAGCCGAACGGCATATTGTTGTACTCATAGAGGTTCCAATCAGTGCAGAATGCGGTGACATGTTTAGTCACCGTCGTAAGAGTAATCTGACAATAAGTTTGCTTGAGCTGAAGCACCTTGAACCACTTAGCCCCCGAAAACCAGGTAAAGCATTTGTGAAGATCCAACAGTGGGAAAGATTTTAGCATAAGCTTTTTGGTAAGGTGTCTGTAATCGACCACCAGCCTGTAGTCCTGGCCCTGAGCTTTAGTAAATAGAGCTAGAATATCTTGTCCCGTAGTGGTAGCGCTAACTTCGCCCACAGACTCGACATGGGAGGTTTCTATGACGCTCAGCTGTTCTCCAATTAACGGCTCAGCGTTTGCTACTTGGAAGGATCTGCGGTTTTCGGCGACAGTTAACTATCCACAATTCACCGAACCCGTTCGTAAACGAGACGATGGAGGCTGGGATGACCAATTTGTTCTTCAGTGGTGTGCTTCTCTTACATTCCACTACAAGATCCGTGGGTTGATGCATGGCATGACACGTGACAGTTACCTTTCTAGCGCTGACTGCAGGAATGATCACTTCATCCAGCACACATAGTCTCCTCACACTCGGATGAACATCTTCCTATGCACAGTATCTCATCTCGTCTAGCATAATCTTAGAGCGACCACAATCTATAATTGATTGAGAAGCTTTCAAAAGGAACCATCCGAGCATGACGTCATGACTACACTCTTGTAAGACGATGAATCCTAAGGACTGTTTATGGCCACTTACACCCACACGAATGACACATCTTCCTTTAGGTTTTACATATTTCCCATTAGCCACCTTCAGCAAAGATGTTTTGTTGTCGACGAATACGGTTTTCTGCAACTGGCGACGGTACTTCTCCGTAATGACTGAATATGATGCTCCAGAGTCCACAAGAGCTTGGGCTGGTCGGCCATCCATAAGGATATCGACGTAGTTTCCTATCATTTTTGTAGCGATCGATGGCGGAGGATTTTTCTCTTCGGCGGCCTCACCTCCAAGGAAGGTCGCACCCTTTAGTTTTCCAGGTTGCGGCGGCTAGGTGATCGGCTGGAGCTTCTAAACGGCGATGGAGATCTTGATCGGCGTGTTGGGGAGCGTCCTCTTCAACGACTAGCGTATGGCGATGGTGACCTATGTCGTCCTGTACCCACATCTTCTTGTTCATCTTCGTCGTCCCGGAGTTGGCATCGGTTAAGATCGGTCTGCTGTCTTCTGGCGCGGGCGTCATCAAATATTCGCCGCCTTTCTCGACAATAGCGCACCACATGTCCCAGTCGTCCGCAGTGGAAACATACTGGTTGGTTATCCTGGGTCCTCCAGACGCCAGTCTTCCTTGGTGCCCAAACAGGTTCCTCATGCGACATTGTAGGAACGTAACTTCGCTTGGGTCTCGACTTTTTTTACCGTTTTAAAGGGAAATGAAGGACGAGAGATTGGGTTCAATGTCTCTTCCACTTCCTCCCTATGACCTCTTGAAGCGTCTCGGTTTTTTGCTCGCCGTGCAATCCAAATGCCTTCTGAACTTCCTTTCTCACTATCTGACGAAGAACACTCTTCTTCCTCCATCACAGACATCGATACGGCGTTTGGAAAACGTTCAAACTTCTTGCGTGTAATTCTTTTTTGATGCATTATCTCGATATACTGGCACCATTTTATGAAGTCATCTGCTGTCGAAACCTTCAGGAGTAGGGCTTGAAAAATGTCCTCAGCAACACCCTTCATGAGATGTGCAACCTTATCTTCCGCCTTCATTCAAGGACCCACTATTTTACACAGCTCCAAGACGTCTTGAATGTAGGATGCTGTCTTTTCTCCTGGACGCTGTGCTCTGTACCTTAATTTATCTTCAGCCTTGCACTTCTGTTGTTGTGTGTCGCAGTTCCGCCTGGACTACGTCTCTGCTTGTGGTCTTCTCGTTGTTCTCATACCATTGCTTGGCGGTACCCTCCTAGTAGAAAAATACGTTAGCCAAACACACGATGTCATCCCATTTGTTAAATTTGGCTGTACGCTCATATACCTTCAGCCACTTGTTTGGATCTTGGCCATCGTCACCAGAGAACCCGGAAGGATGTCTCACGTGGTGGCACACAGTTGCTGTCATCGTGACATCCTCTTCTTCTTCTGTCTCCGATAGATTTCGATCTGTTGAATATGGCTCGAACTCGGGCTTCTCGCCACGTAAACGGCGTCTCTGTCGTGGCCTGATGGGAGCCACTGTGTCGTCGATAATATGCGGCATCACAAGTTCCAATACCCAGAGCCTCAACCAGAATAATGTCACGTAGAGGAAGGTTTAAGTAGATGAATGACGAACACTAACTTCACTTAACGAATGGTTATTCAGCACTTGCACATACAAGAGCGCGGAGCGAACTGCCTCCGGCCAGAACACATACGATATACAGGGTGGTCCATTGATCGTGACCGGGCCAAATATCTCACGAAATAAGCGTCAAACGAAAAAACTACAAAGAACGAAACTTGCCTAGCTTGAAGGGGGAAACCAGGTGTCGCTATGGTTGGCCCGCTAGATGGCGCTGCCATAGGTCAAACGGATATCAACTGCATTTTTTTAAATAGGAAGCCCACTTTTTTATTACATATTCGTGTAGTACGTAAAGGAATATGAATGTTTTAGTTGGACCACGAGGCAAAATTCGCGACATACTGCTCCGCAGGTCTAATCTGAAACGTTTATTGGTGGGCCTGATGAATTAAGTGCTCTGTTACACTGCCAGATAGTCTAAGCAAGAGTCGCCAGCCTCGCTTTGACCCGAGGGACTGGCTTAAGCTCCTCACTACACAAATGTCAATGACCTAAGGTTCTACTTTCAGAAACTTTTTCGATACCCGACCATTAGACGATACTACGCAAACAGATAACAGATCGTACACGGCTTCCAACTGGCCACTAGCTGCGATTGCCGATAAGCACCTCACCGACAAAACAGCAACACAGTTCAAAATCAATAGAAAGAATCACGCAAAAACATCTCTCGCAAATTTGCACGGAAACGAACGAAACTTACTGGTGTGAATGAACCGCAGGTAATTCCGTCTTGTTCACTTAAAAAGAGTACAGCTGGCTACGTGTCGCTACAATTTTATTTGATGTCTCTGCCTATTGAGTGCCTGCACACTCGCTAAACGGCAACGCTCACCCAGAAGAAACTGGGATGGTTCAAGCCGATATCACTATTCGCAAATGGGTACGCTTTTCGGAATCTTGTAGCCTTTTTGAACTGAAAGAATTGCTTGGATGGTCAATCCGGATCACACCCGACTACAGAAACACACGAGAAGCTCACAACCTTTGCATGTCAAGAATGCTGCTGGCCATCATCCCGATTTTCCCCGTTCCCAAAATGCTCCATGATATTATTTAAAAGACCTTTCAGCCAATTAGGAGAATAATGTAGTAATTTTCATTGGCCATTTCCTGCTGCCACTAGCAGCGCTTCTCTAAGGTGCTGCTACTTTTTGGCAGGAGATTCTCTGTAAGGGATGTTGGCAACACCGGCCGTCATAGGGAATGTTACCACCCTGTAAGCCAAACATGTAGGTTCCGACCACAGTCCATTTAGGAGGATTAGCCCAAGAGCTCGAGCCCGAAGAAGGCCTCCTCCACCAGAACCAGACCCTGTCCTAGAGCCACAGGAATAACATACAGACATGGTCAGGAAATGAGATGTTTCATGGTATCATGCCAACTTCGTAGTTTTTATGTATTTACTTTCGTGACACTGAGCAGTTCTTCGATCACTTCACTGATGCCATGCGCTCGTACATGATTAGCACTGTGAGGCTGCGCAATACAGAACACCGCAGTAGGTAGATCTTAGGGGCAAATCTCGCGCCGCCTCCCACATTACCAGCCTTCAATGAAAAAGCAGAAGCTCGGAACACACATTAGCGTCTCGTTAAAATGCATTTTTAGGCGTTTAGAAGGTGCGACGAAAAAGTTTCCGCTTGAAGGCGTCGCTACAGCATATATGCAATGTAGCGCGACCCCGATACGGGTGTATAAGCAGCAAAATGTAGGCAAGGGTGTAAGGTGGCAGAATAAGTGAAAGTCAGTTTCGCACCTTACATAAGAGTTTTATACATTGTAACGCGAAGGTGAATATGGCACCTAACTTACAGCATTAATGAGCAGATTTGCCTATAAGTATGTAATGCAAAAGGGATGACACACAATCGATGGTATTAACACACTGCCCCTATATAATGCATGTCAATGAGCAGAAGGTGAAACAAGCAGCTAGAGGAAACGTTTTCTGTGGAAGTGAGGGCGGGCAGAAGCAGAGGCTGCACCATGGGAGGCACCACGAAAACCTCTTAGGGGCCGACTCATGGCGGGAGTCAGCAACTGGACAGGTGATGCATACTGGAGAGCAAGTAATGGGCCACCAGAAGTAGGACAGAAAGGAGCTTTAAAAAACTACATTTTGAAATTCCAAATGGATACAAACAAATCCAGTGACGCAGTTGATCACGTGAACAGCGAATGGTACACTTGTGATGTACGCTTAGGTGTCTGGAGTGGGCACAAAACGTCTGACTGGCGGAAACCAACTAGGAAGGAGTAAAGTGCCGAGATTTCGATGCAGTTCAATGGCAGGGCCCTTGCGATTGGCAGAGAGTGTTTCCACAAAATAAGAGGAACGCTCTTATTGGTCGAAAAAAGCCGTGACGTGTAGAACGAAAGAACGTAGGTGGGGAGACAGTGCGGCTATGAGAAAGGCAAGACCGAAATTTTCGTGGACTCTTGATATGGCGCCAAGTGCAGAGCCGGGCGCATAACGCTCTGTACGACTCAGAGGAGAAATTTGTGAGAACACTGCGTCCATTGCAGCTGACATTCAGCTAGATATTAGCTGAAGCGTCGTTAAGCTCCAACTGTGAAGAAACGAACCAGCCAGTTAGTTAATTGTCCTTGTGAGGACTGAGAGGGCATTTTAATATGCACACTGCTCCAGCCATACGCGTGCATATCGCCGTATTCCAAGACTAGCGATAAGTACATGTTTTCTTGCATCATGAGAAACATAGGGAGAGTTTCTGCTGGAAAAATCAGCAAAGGCTTAATTACTTTTTAAAGGAACTTCAGTGGGCGAGAGCAGCCATGCAGACGACAGCTCTTCGCAGCTAAGGTAAATACCACGAGCAGAGGTGTGATCTTGTTGGTTCACCAGCTTGCATCCACTGTAAACTCGAGCGACCTTGGGTAATCTGCTGCTCAACATGTCACAAAACTAACCATCTTCTGTAGACTTGATTGCCATCCTAAATAGTACCTAAATTTGAACTGGAAGCGGATGATTTATCATAGTACTGGCCAACATCATGACGTAGTCGTAAGAATAATTTTGTAAAGAATCTTCTAGTTAAAATTTACTATTGTTATGTTTAGGATTATTTCACTTACTGAGGACGAGATGTGTTTGCTTGGCAACTGTCGTCACATTATCACATTATGAACTGTGTAAATGCGTGTATTTCTGTGATAAGATTGCAACATTAAAACAAAATTATTCACAGCTTACACACTTGTTGTTCTGACCTCCAAACCATACAAGGGATTAGTGTGGATTCGTGTCTTTCCGACGTACATGGGAGCCCTCCCCATCCGATTACTACGCCTTCGGCCCCTTAAAATCGAACGAGTATGAGAGGCAGGTAGTCAGTTGACTTCTTCATGCAGCGAGACACGGTGTTTCCCAAAGGGGTATCTTCAATCTGGTGCGCCGGTCCGGTAATTGCCGCAGTACTCACGGGGAATCTGGCTGACTTGCATACCGTTTGTGGTTTGCACGGCCTTCGAATGGAAACTTTCCGATCGCTTCTTATAAAGTAAATAACCTGGCTTCGCAACTCTATTTTCATTTTTTTCACATGCCGAGTCCTTTAGTAAGTTCCTGTAGTTTGTCCCATAGGCACCATACGATACACTTCGTGTCATTTTCTGTGTTTCAGATTGCTGCCACACTCAGCGACCTAAAGTTTTGACAGTGAAATTGTGCGACGAAGTGTGGTTCTGCTGTCTTTGTGAGGAGATGGGCTCAAATGGCTCTGAGCACTATGGGACTTAACTTCTGAGGTCATCAGTCCCCTAGAACTTAGAACTACTTAAACCTAACTAACCTAAGGACATCACACACATCCATGCCCGAGGCAGGATTCGAACCTGCGACCGTAGCGGTCGCGCGGTTCCAGACTGTAGCTCCTAGAACCGCTCGGCCACACCGGCCGGCGTGAGGAGATGATTAAGTGATTAATAACAGTAATGGTACTTACATTTAACACGTTCACACCGGAGCTAATAAAGTTTTGAGTATCGAGTGAGACAACATTCTCATTATATTGCGATTAAAATTACTTTTTACCTGACTGATCGCTACACTTTGTTCAGATTGCTGCAAACCTGAGCTGTCTAATAATCGTGACACTATAGAAGCGTGGCGTTGTTGGTTTCACTGTGTGTACGAGTGACTTTGATGAATAATAGTATTATTATGAATTTTTATTAGAATTTAAATACCAGTTTCCTTCTACTCACTGCATTGTATTACAACAGCCTTAATTGACTGTTCATTGCTACAAACATGAACCGCATTTGAAGACGACCATGTCTGTAATCTGCATTCACGAATCCATGTCCCTTCAGTGTCAAAATTTATACTACAGCAGCTGATCGGTACTAGCCGTGCACGCCCACGAGTAGCCGGTAATTGAAGACAAACAACTAAAAAATTCTCCTCTCACATGTTCTAATTCGGCAAGGGCAACGCTGCTTATCCCTCTGCCGCTGAGTTAGGCGGCCGACTTTACTCAGTTCACGGCCAAATTCACCAGCGTCAATTAAAATTAAGCCCATCTTAAATAAAACTACAGTATTTGTGTCTATTTTTATTTGTTACTGAGCAGAAAGCTGCACTCTTAAGAAGCTCTTAACGCTGGTTGACGTTTCTGGATCCGGCTGTTAGCTACTGGATGCATTTTATCACAAAATGCTCCTAAAATACCGCGAGGCACACGAATGCTCGACTTAGGCCGCATGCGGCCCACGGGCCGCAGTTTGACGGCCAATGAAGTGAAATGTCGGGTGACTAGGAACTCCTGTCGGGTGGTCGGATCGCTTGGTGCAAGTCTTTTTAGTTGACGTCACTTCAGCGACTTGCGTGTCGGTGAGGAAGATATGATCATGAAGAGAACACACCACCCCGTCCTCGAGCGGAGAAAATTTCTGACCCCACCGGGAATCGAACCCGGGCCCCTCGCATGGCACTCTACCGCGCTGGCCATTCAGCATTGGAGGCGGACACCGACCATTGTTTTAATGCAATAGTCGTGGTTTAAAGGGTTTTGTGTATAACAGATTTAGCAGGTTGCTTAAATTGGTGCAACCCGCAATACAGATGTGTGTTGGAGGTAGCGAAGCACTTGTAAAAGGGGAAACTCTTGTTAGGGAAACTGAAAGAGCTAGAAGATGCTGGAAATAGAACATTCGATCCAATGATGCGTTTTCTTACTCGCTGCACAGATACATAAATCTGTGGGAGTGTCCATGTCCTTCGTAGTTATCGAGCCTCGTGCGGCTAACGACTGCACCAGCATCTCAAAGAGTGTCAGGTATGTCAACAATCTTTCAACAATCTCGGCCTATGGCAAGATGAAAGCAGAGACAGTCGCAAACAGGAATTGAAAGGAAAGGTGCTGGGTCAACGCCTTCTACATTAGAGATCGCATCGTGGGCTGCAGAGGCATCTAAGCTGACTGATATAGCGTTGCCCATGTCATTGTCTCCATTCCATTTATATTTTCTAAGACAAAGAAGTTGACAAAAGATTGCTGCAGCAGACTATGTAACAACTGTAGGAACCAAATACTGGCAAGATGCCTTCCACAAGACGAGAGCTCAATGTGGGCCACCCAATCGTCATTCACTTTGAGGAAGCCTCCTAGATGCTGAATACTATGCAGAAGATCCAAAAGTCACATTCGCTGGCGTTAACTGTGGATGGCTGGATGATGGGGGTCCCAGTGTGATTAATTTCATAATAATCACTCCGGATCCAGAATTTTACGAGAGCAAAACGGATGTTATCGGTGAGTTATGCAGTGAAAAGTTCGTTGTCGCACTAACAGGCAAGGCTCGAAATATTTTGGTTTCAGGAAACATTTTGCATTGGCGATATCTGCATATCGCCAGCAAAGACTACGCAGCGCTCAGCATCAACCTACTGGTATAAGATGTTGTGGCTCTAGGGGTGCTTCACGAACTTAGTACTTTGAAGTGCAGCCATGTTCCCACGCAGTACTGGAGACTATGAGGAAAGACGAACACTGCTCATCAACTGTCACACTCAAGCTTCCATCTCAGACGCGATGCGGTACTAGAGTACGACACATGGAGAAACTGAAAGAAGTTCAAAAATGGTTCAAATGGCCCTAAGCACTATGGGACTTAACCTCTGACGTCATCAGTCCCCTAGACTTAGAAACTACTTAAACCTAACTAACCTAAGGACATCACACACATCCATGCCCGAGGCAGGATTCGAAACTGCGACCGTAGCGGTCGCGTAGTTCCAGACTGAAGCGCCCAGAACCGCTCGGCCACGACGGCCGGCCTGAAAGAAGTAACTTAAAACTATGCATCAGCCTATAAAGCGAGCAGAAGCAGAGTACTGCTTTCTCCAAAGCACATTAAAGTTATTCTGTGATTTCAGCTAATGTAGAGGCAGTGCTGAAGGAGAGGAAAATATTTTATTCAGAAGATGAATTAGTTGTAAAGGTTTTTGTGAAACGTAGGATAAAGTTACATGCAAAACGATCCACGCAATAACAAATCATCAGGACTACGGCATAAGGGAGGTGGCCTTGCAGCATATGAGGAAAAGCAAGCAACGGATTATGTAGGAATATTAAATAATTTTTTCAACTTGATACGAAATTATTGTGGCAAATCTAGCGAAATTTCGCGCAGGTGTTGCTTTTATTTGAAATGGTTGTCTCTAGACTGCTAATCATGCGTCTCCAGCGAACTAGAGGCTGCAATAGGGACAAAAAAACTGATACCAGTGTAGTGCAACCTCAGAAACAATTCTGACCCTTCAAAGAACAGGTTTCTCTCTTCGGTTGAGGACTCCCTGTGACGTCCCCCTATATATTGCAAACTCAGTCGATACATTCCTGAATTTCTTTGATATATAAAGTGATCTTTCTGCTCAAGGTTTTTGTTTGCTGCAGTTATGTCTTCCAGCTCAAGTGTCAAACTGTTGCCCGAAATAAAGGAAACAACCTGCGTAAATAGACTTTTGGATTTAAAATAATTACTTTACGCAGTAACTGTAAATTCTGAGTTTGAAATGTAGAATATAAACCCCAGAAATAATTTTTTTCTTATGATATTATAAGATGAACATCAACAAAAGCAAAACGAGGATAATGGAATGTAGTCGAATTAAGCCGGGTGATGCTGAGGGAATTAGATAAGGAAATGAGATGCTTACAGTAGTAAAGGAGTTTTGCTATTTGGGGAGCAAAATAACTGGTGATGGTCGAAGTAGAGAGGATATAAAATGTAGACTGGCAATGGCAAGGAAAGCGTTTCTGAAGAAGAGAAATTTGTTAACATCGAGTATAGATTTAAGTGTCAGGAAGTCGTTTCTGAAAGTATATGTATGGAATGTAGCCGATGTAATATTATTGGGATTTCCATAGTATGAAAGCTGTGAGTACTCTTGGAAAGGCATTCACCTATCTTTATATTAAACGATAAACTTATGAGATGAGACCTATTCTTTGAAAGACATTTGTTTTATATAATTTACGTAACTGTAAAGATGCGCATCTAGCGCGGACGCTAATACATCGATTGCGTAGTCAAAGAAACATTTTAACAGAAGCTGAACTGACGTTCCGCTTCGATCTAAATAAAAGATGACAGTAAAAAAAAAAACTTTGGTAGATCTTCAGATTTTAATGTAGTTCTGCTTGTAATGTGAAAACGTAAAAGAAGGTCGACTTTAAGCTAGACAAGTGAGCGGTCTTGCCAGCGTGCAGACAACATTATTAATTAATAAAATTCAAGTAATTTATGTTCGAAACTGTAAATCGGCAAGTTATTGTTATGAAGGTGTTGAACAGTGCAAGAATTGATTTCAACAAAGGAGAAAAGTAATGACTGTAATTTGTGACAAAAACGTAAACCAGGGAGATAGTACAGGGCAGGCTGAAATCTGATCGCACCATACAGTTAGAAAAGTACTTGTGTAAGTTATAATGTTTATAAATAACCCCTAATTTGCTAGTGAGAATTGTTTGTATGTATTTAGTATTTACCAGATTTCTTATTCTGTTCTTTTCCTTTATACTTTTTTAACCTCCATGCCATATTATTTTTATAAATGTCAAACAGCCTTTACTACAGCAGAGAATACTGCGGCATCCTGGTCGTGTATTGAAGGCCGCCCCTTGTCTTCTATACAACTCATAGCTGCCCCATTTATTAATGATTTCATTTGCAAATGCAATTTTTTTACGGGTGTTCATTGTTAAAGGTCCCTTAGGTAATTATAAAATTCATACTGATTACGTAAAGAAATCCGGGTTGTTCTTTTCCAAATAATAGAAGTCTTTGCGTAATCAAAAACTAGTCTCCTTCTGACAACGATCAGGAGCCGACCAGACGACGGACGTCTTCGACCGCTTTCGTGTCTCCTGTGGCAAAGCTGTGCCAAACTGGGAACACGACATTCTAGTATGAAACACAGATTTAAATTGAAAGAATTGAAATATATTTAAACTAATTTTTTTATCATACTAGACCATGTGTGGAAGTGAAACATGGACGATAACTAGTTTGGACAAGAAGGGAATAGAAGCTTCCGAATTGTGGTGCTACAGAAGAATGCTGAAGATTAGATGGGTAGATCACATAACTAATGAGGAGGTACTGAATAGGACTGGGTAGAAGAGGAGTTTGTGGCACAACTTGACTAGAAGAAGGGATCGGTTGGTAGGACATGTTCTGAGGCATCAGGGGATCACCAATTTAGTATTGGAGGGCAGCGTGGAGGGTAAAAATCGTAGAGGGAGACCAAGAGATGAATACACTAAACAGATTCAGAGGGATGTAGGCTGCAGTACTTACTGGGAGATGAAGAAGCTTGCACAGGATAGAGTAGCGTGGAGAGCTGCATCAAACCAGTCTCAGGACTGAAGACCACAACAACAACAACGATATTATACTTTTCCCAGTCCATCCAATTGTACGGTTTTCTGTTTTAAACCGTACTTACCGAATATTTTAAAATAATGGTGCATCTCAAGTCCCAAAAAACGCATCTAATAGTTGTTGTACAGGATGTAACAAAAATGTACGACTCATCCCTCACATGTAGACGAAGAAATTATGTTATAAGAACATGGTCTGGATACGCTTGCTTCCATGTTACAATCCATTTTCTCTAGCTCATTAATCGTGGGAAACACACACGAACAGAACGCACTAGCGTTCCATATGCAGCTCTTTCTCACATAGTAGTGATTCTCGGATGCGCTCATATATCCCTGAAGTACTGCATATGGTTTCACAGCCTTCGATAATACGGGAACGGAGGCTGTGAACATCTTGTTCTGCGGTGCCGTACACAAGAGCCTTAAACTGTCCCCACAAATGAAAGTCCAGTGTGCTTAGGTCCGGAGAGCGTAGAGGTCAGGAAATTGGTCCCTCTCTACCCATCCATCTGTCGGCGGATCTGTTATTTAGAAGCAGACGGACTTTAGCATAAAACAAGGAGGTGTTCCATCGTACATGAAGTACATGTTATGTCGCACAGCTAAAGGCACATCTGCTAACAAATCATGTAGAACACACTCTACGAGATTATGATAACTTCATGTGAGGTTGGGTGAAAGAAAGTGACGCCCTACCTGTTAACAGCAATGCCGGTTCAAAAATTGACAGAAACTCTTTGTTGATGACTTGCTTCAACAGTTCCGTGAGGACTGGCGTCTGCCCATACACGCCGACTCTCTGATATCGCTGAAACTGCACCGTTGCACTAAAATTATGGTTGACACAGTGTTGAATAAATCATTTGCAGAAGAGTACCCGCGCAGGAAAATCAGCTGCTCATAGCACCTGCACACGCTGTAAATAGTAAGGACACAGCTGACCTTCGTGTAACAGTCGCCAGAAAATCATGTGGTCAACACTCAGTGTTGCAGCTACGCGTCTTCTACTGACAATAGGGTCGTCGCCAACTGCATGAAGAATTGTCGCGGTGTCCTCGTCCTTCTAAGCCCGCAGATTGCGGATATCAGGCTTCAGTGCCCCATGTTCCTAAGTCGACAATCAATGGCTTCAAACGTTTTCCTGTTGGGGCACCTTCCTCCTGGAAATCTCTCCCGGTACAAGCGCTGAAGGCGAGCGCCTTTGCCGTCAGCTAATCCATACATCAAATGGGCATCTGCCACCTCTGAATCAATTGTGTACGCTGCCATTGCAGAGCCCAGTCTATGATTAACTCTACGTAGAAACCTGTGTGTTTGCAACAGTCGTACTAAACGCAGGAACAATTGATGTCACCTGCAAACAACCGATGACGTACGTCACATGACAAGGGGGACGTGAAAAAAAAAAACAAAAAAAGAAAAACGCTGACGGTTCACAACGTGCGTATGCCTCATGATTCTAACGTTCTCTTCTTGTGTGTTTTCCATGATTAATGAGTTGGAGAAAATGATTTGTAACATGGAAACAAAGCGTTTCCAGACCCATGTCTGAAATCTAGAATTACCAGGATCAGGTTCAAAATGGTTCGAATGGCTCTGAGCTCTATGGGACTTAACTTCGGAGGTCATCAGTCCCCTAGAATTTAGAACTACTTAAACCTAACTAACCTAAGGACATCACACACATCCATACCCGATGCAGGATTCGAACCTGCGACCGTAACGGTCGCGCGGTTCCAAACTGTAACCCAGGATCAGGGAAATGACAAGGGAAGGACTAGACCCCATTAACTAACATCATTCAACCTTCGACAACAGCATTTATTTTTATATATTTTTTGCGTAATAATAAATCCCCTTTGAAAAACAGTTAAGAAAATCAAAGCTGATTTGACATTACAATGATGAAGGCGTTCAAAATGGTGAATAAGACAGCCATAGAATTACAATAACAATTAATAATAATATTTTAACTAAAGTTCAGTCTTGATCACAACACTTATGTCTGAATAAAATAGGTGACCGGTTTCGGTTATATTTGTATAACCTTCTACAGACCCATGGCTTCGTTGGAGGATGGTAGGCGGAGCTCTCCTCCGCTGCTACAATGTCAGTTGACTTTCTAGCGGCTGAAGATGGTTATATAAATATAACCGAAACCGGTCACCTATGTTATTGAGACATAAGTGTTGTGATCAAGACTGAACTTTAGTTAAAATATAATACTCTATTGATCACCGTTTCCAAAAATGTTTACCAAAATTGCAATTAATAATAATCTCAAACCAGTCCAAGAAATAAGACGTTAACAATATTCCCCTTTTAAAATTTTTAAATTGAACTTTTTTAAATAAACCAGCCAATTAAAATAATTAAAACAGTTCTGGATAAATCTCTCCAAAACATTAGGCAGACCCGCAGAAATGTTAATATCGGAAGTTTACAATAAACCTTAGAACAATGTTGCAATAAGTATTAAACATTAAAGGGAAATCTTCTTGTGCGGAGTCTGTTAATCAAAGGCCTCTTGGTCGACAGCAAAATTTCATTTGCAGTGCAGGTCAGATAACGTAAGATACTCAGCTTGAGCACAGATAGCCAGAACGCGTGACTGCAAACAGTGCTAGGAAACGCTCGAGGAAATGCAGTGCATACGGCTGCAACTAAGCCAGGCCCACGTGGAGAGAAGCCGTCGACACGAAACACACTTCCAGAAGCTTAGCAAGAGCTGTCAACAAACAAGAAAGGTAAGTGACTGCATTATACTACAAGTAAAGCTATACTTGTGCAGAAAATTGGAATAGAGAACAACATAAACATCATTTCCGCCCCTTTTTATTGCTCATAAAAGCCACACATTGCATGTTGTACCACCATGCAGCGAGACCTTCACAGGTGGTGGTTCAGATTGCTGTACACACCGGTACCTCTAATACCCAGTAGCACGTACTCTTGCATTGATGCATGCCTGTATTCGTCGTGGCATACTGTCCACAACTTCATCAAGGCACTGTTAGATCATATTTTCCCACTCCTCAACGGCGTTCCGGTGTAGATCCCTCAGAGTGGTTGGTGGGTCAAGTCGTCCTAGCCCAGGCATCTTCGATAGGGTTCATGTCTGGAAAACATGCTGGCCACTGTAGTCAAGCGATGTCGTTATCGTGACGGAAGTTATTCACAAGAAGTGCATGAAGGACGCGCGAAATGTCGTCCATGAAGACGAATGCATCGCCAGTAAGCTGCAGATATGGCTGCACTATCGGTCGGAGGATGGCACTCACGTATCATAAAGCCGTTACGGCGCCTTCCATGACCACCAGCGGCGTACGTCGGCCCTCCCTAAAGAGCAGGGAACCCCACCTTGCTGCACTCGCTGGACAGTGAGTCTAAGGCGTTCAGCCTGACCGGGTTGCCTCAAAACACGTATCGGGCGATTGTCTGGTTGAAGGCATATGCGACCCTCATCGGTGAGGAGAACTTGATGCCAGTCCTGAGCGGTCGATTCGGCATGGTGTAGGGCCCTTTCTGTGCCGCGCCGCATGGTGCCGTGGTTACAGGATCTCGCCATGGACGTCGGGAGTGAAGTGGGCATCATGCAGCCTACAGCGCACAGTTTGAGTCCTAACATGACGTCCTGTGGCTGCACGAAAAGCATGATTCAACATGGTGGCCCTGCTGTTAGGGTTCGTTCAAGCCATAATCCTTAGGTAGCGGTCATCCACTGCAGTAGTAGCCCTTGGCCGACCTGAGCGAGACATGTCATCGACAGTTAGTGTCTCTCTGTATCTCCTCCATGTACGAACAACACTGCTTTGGTTCACTCCGAAATGCCTGGACACTTCCCTTTTTGAGAGCCCTTCCTGGCACAAAGTAACAATGCGGACGCAATCGAACCGCGGCATTGACCGTCTAGGCATCACTGAACTACAGACAACACGAGCCGTGTACCTCCTTCCTGGTGGAATGACTGGAACTGATCGGCTGTAGAACCCCTCCGTGTAATAGGCGCTGTTCATTCATGGATGTTTACATCTTTGGGAGGATTCTGTGACATCTCTGATCAGTCAAAGGGACTGTGTCTGTGATACAATGTCCACAGTCAACGTCTATCTCCAGGAGTTCTGGGAACCGGCACAATGCAAAACTTTTTTTGATTTGTGTAGTTTAACCGTGATCGTACGTATAGAACGTTTCCAAAAAGTTCATACCCCCTAGGAAATTAGCTTCGCTAACAGAGAACTACAGAAAGAAAGCTGTAATTTCTGCCAGGAAGGTATAAAACAGCTCGCTCGGGGCTTATCATTAACTGGAACTCAAAAAGGTCTGGAAAATAGTGATACCAGAGCCCAGCTGCTTCTAAAACATCAAACCTTGGAGCAGCTGGATTTCTTGCATAAGAGTTTTAAAACCAACACTTCTTTTTAACTAGATAAGGCATAGCCTCCTGATATAGCTATGCGTGACACCTGGGAAAATTAGACAACCATAGCAACATTAACCGTAGCAGATTATTCGAGATAAAACGCTGTCCAGCAGATTAAAACAAGTTACTTCAAAAGCACACAGAGCAAACAGGGCAACACACTATACCAGCTTGCGGGGAGGGGAATCGGTGCACAGAGCTGAACAACTAGTTGCCCACAACGTAAGCGAATCAGACCTTCGCCTTCCGCCCAGTCCTGGCGAAGAATATCTACATCTACATCTACATCCACACTCCGCAAGCCACCCGACGGTGCGTGGCGAAGGGTACCTTGAGTACCTCTATCGGTTCTCCCTTCTATTCCAGTCTCGTATTGTTCGTAGAAAGGAGGATTGTCGGTATGCCTCTGTGTGGGCTCTAATCTCTCTGATTTTATCCTCATGGTCTCTTCGCGAGATATACGTAGGAGGGAGAAAGATACTGCTTGACTCCTCGGTGAAGGTATGTTCTCGAAACTTCACCAAAATCCCGTGCCGAGCTACTGAGCGTCTCTCCTGCAGAGTCTTCCACTGGAGGCTATCTCCGTAACGCTTTCGCGATTACTAAATAATGCTGTAACGAAGCGCGCTGCTCTCCGTTGGATCTTCTCTATCTCTTCTATCAACCCTATCTGGTACGGATCCCACACTGCTGAGCAGTATTCAAGCAGTGGGCGAACAAGCGTACTGTAACCTACTTCCTTTGTTTTCGGATTGCATTTCCTTAGGATTCTTCTAATGAATCTCAGTCTAGCATCTGCTTTACCGACGATCAACTTTATATGATCATTTCATTTTAAATCACTCCTAATGCGTACTCCCAGATAATTTATGGAATTAACTGCTTCCAGTTGCTGACCTTCTTTCCATGTATTCGCAGCACATTACACTTGTCTACATTGAGATTCAATTGCCATTCCCTGCACCATGCGTCAATTCGCTGCAGATCCCCCTGCATTTCAGTACAATTTTCCATTGTTACAACCTCTCGATATACCACAGCATCATCCGCAAAAAGCCTCAGTGAACTTCCGATGTCATCCACAAAGCCATTTACGTATATTGTGAATAGCAACGGTCCTACGACACTCCCCTGCGGCACACCTGAAATCACTCTTACTTCGGAAGACTTCTCTCCATTGAGAATGACATGCTGCGTTCCGTTATCTAGGAACTCTTCAATCCAATCACACAATTGGTCTGATAGTCCATATGCTCTTACTTTGTTCATTAAACGACTGTGGGGAACTGTATCGAACGCCTTGCTGAAGTCAAGAAACACGGCATCTACCTGTGAATCCGTGTCTATGGCCCTCTGAATCTCGTGGACGAATAGCGCGAGCTGGGTTTCACACGATCGTCTTTTTCGAAACCCATGCTGATTCCTACAGAGTAGATTTCTAGTCTCCAGAAAAGTCATTATACTCTAACATAATACGTGTTCCAAAATTCTACAACTGATCGACGTTAGAGATATAGGTCTATAGTTCAGCACATTAGTTCGACGTTCCTTCTTGAAAACGGGGATGACCTGTGCCCTTTTCCAATCCCTTGGAACACTACGCTCATCTAGAGACCTACGGTACATCGCTGAAGGAAGGGGAGCAATTTCCTTCGCGTACTCTGTGTAAAATCGAACTGGTATCTCATCAGGTCCAGCGGCCTTTCCTCTTTTGAGCGATTTTAATTGTTTCTCTATCCCTCTGTCGTCTGTTTCGATATCTAGTGAACGACGTCCCGGAAACGACGTCATTCCGAACACTGTTGCTGCCCCCGGCTCCACATTGTGCTAAAACTACCCGTCAACTGTCTGCGGAGCACTCTTCGGAGGCCTCTCTCCCTGTTGACGTGACTCTAGCGGGCACTTTCGAAGACTAGACGAGGGAGCGATAACTGCACAAGGAAGTCATCCGCAGTTGTCGATAGTTAAACGAGCCGCCGCGGCTCAATGTTCGGACGACATAACTTTTTCGTCCAACCGTGAGGAACGTGTCCTGCAACCTGTGCTGTACATTTTTGTTACACCTGAATGGAGGAGCATAGGATAGAATGAAGTGGAGGGGTCAAACTGGGTAACTACAGATCTGTGTGAATAGTGCTACCATCGGTCTGATACCACTCGGTGAGTCGCAGAGAACAGTAATTAGGGGACGCCTGTTCCCTTACGTTCTACACCTTTTAAAGCTTTTGCTTAAATTTTTTCCTGATACTGGCGCTTCTTGGAGCAGTGTTTTGAAGTGAAACATTACCTGATAACAAATAGGTAAGTAATTATTTCAATGAAGCGTGTTTTTCGGTGTGTTTCAATATTTGTATGACACACATAACGCGAATGCTAACTTTCCAATACCTTGATTTGGTCAGTTGAACGCTGCGGGGCGAAACTGCGTACACCATGTGGGGTAAAACCTGGCCGACTTTGTTTCGCTTCGCGCTTTAAAGAAAAAGGCAAGCACCACAAGGATAGCTTTCAGAAGGCAAGACACTCTAAGATGACTTGTAAATTATCGATTGCAGCGATCAGTCGTTCTTTTTAAATTTTTTTGCCGAAATCTAAATCTTCACATAAAATTTAAAAAGGACGAATTATCGCTGCAATATATAATTTACAAGTCAATATAATAGTCGCTGAGCGCAACAGCTTTCTGAATGGAAGGTAAACTTATTCTAAGATGACGCCCCTAAAGAGAATGTACTCCAGGACAAAGTTTCTTAATATTCTGCAATGGCAAAACTTCCAGATCACAGGATGAATTAGTAGCTGTTTCTCGGATTTCGGAAATGACATTGTCCAGACTGGTTGCGGTTGCTGGAAGTTCTGGTGCGCCATCGTCATTCTCTAGGTCACCAAAGATTCTAACGCCTCGTTGATTTGGCAAAAACTGCAAGGAAAATCGCCAGTAGGAACAAGGGCAAAACAATAATACTCACCTCCTTTCGATACAAAAATGATTTGGATGTTGAAAAAAAGGTTGAAAAGAGATGGAAGAAAAGAGAAATTCAAAATAAAGAAGTCGGAGAAGCTGAATACCACAATTGGAAGGACTAAACTAGCAAAATAAAATGTTATTCGACTTCATCAGGCGAAGAAGATCCAGACGAAGCACGCATATTTTGTAATGGGCTGTATTCAGATTCATTATCGAACAAGGGATGGGTCCAGTGACTATCTTGTCGCGCTGGGCTCATCAACAATGTTCCAAGCTGCAGAAGAACGTGATTACTGCGGTTACTGTTCCTAAAATCGGGTGTTTTCGTTTTTCATAGGGACCAGTTACTGAGAACTTCGCCTATATTAGTGTAATAGTCTGAAAATTTGAAGTCCTTTGTTGAAAACCAGCTGTGCTTGAAATAAATTAATGGTATCCCTTGATAGTAATTTTAAAGACTTCTGCACGTTTTCACTTATTTTGCAGTAGAATAAAACTTTTTCTTGTTTTAAAGTGTTACCATTCATTTAAATGAGGAGTCTACCCCATTTTACCTCGCAGGTGGATCGAAATCTGGTATTTTTTTCCTAATGAGATTGTTATTTCTTATGCTCGTATGCTTTCTTTTAAGGTGATACCGGACTAGTCTTACGTTTTTGAATATGTAAGAGATCTGAGTAACCTAATTTTGGAAACTAAGTGATCACTGAATATAATTTATATGAATTAAAAGTTAAGGTATTCGGTTATATTCTAGACTCCGCTACTTGCGGAACATGTTTCCGCAGGGAAATTTTTGATTTTGACTTGCTGGAGAACCCACCATAGATAATTGCTCTAGCTCCAAGCGTTTTTAATCTTTTGTCTTCGGAGAAGAAGTGCCTGCGTGAATCCAAGTATTCGTCTGGATGACGAGGACGTGGAGGCGGTGGAAGAGTTAATATGCAAGACACCAAAGAAAGTATTCCAGAATGAAATTAGGAAATTTGTCACGAGATGGACCATCTGCATAGAGTTTTCCCAATTAAAGGGATCTATAAATAACAGCCTTTACATTTTGACTTCCTGTCGTATTGTAATTAGCGAGTCAACAAACTTTGGCTGTTCGTTATGTTATGGCTTTTTCTGCTCACCTGCGGCCCCATGATTTATCTTGCTTAATCACTGTTACAGCTAACTACTTGATTCACGCTTGTATGTAGGACAAACTACGATTTTCCAAGGCTACGCGGGATAGAATCCGCTTTAATTTTTTGCTTGATGTGGTGACGCCGGTAAGTGTAGCACAACACACTATCTCTAAGTGACCCTGTAGTCGAGAGGTTGCTTATCTTCCTTTCTTCTGTAATCTTTCTTACCTATTGGATATACCAGCCGCAAATCAGATATAATCATGTCTGCTCCACTTTTCAATTTCGTTTTAGATATTGAATGAAATTGCCACTTATCTACGCACGAAAACCTAAGTAGTTATAATATCTGGATAAGAATTACAAGGGCCTATAATTTACTTATCTCTCTCACTGAAGTGTTCAAGGTGTTACCGCTGAATAGCTTGGTACCAAAGAGTGATAATTAACTGATTTCCAAACACGCAGGCTTCAGGCCCGAAAGTAAATGCCCAGCACAAGAAATTAAGTTGATACGTTGAATAGGAGATGGTTTTGAGGTAGGAAATAGAACTACAATATTATTTATTGCTCTGTTATCTATATATTGTCCAGTGTCGCATGATCTTCAACAAAATATGCAAAATAATATGTCTGTGACTATGCAACAATACAGCCTCTCTTCTAGCCAGCCGCAGCCACTTTGCTAGCCTACCTAAGATTCTACTGGTACAGTGTATGGAATTTTGTTGCTACGCAATAAGAAAATGGTAGAAACTGGAAAGCTTTTCTAATCAATAATCACGCAACATGGAACTAAGATGTTTATGTACGCTATTCTTCTTCTGGTGGCCAAGAAAAACCAGATTCCAGAAGTAGATAAAAACTTACCTATGCCATACAAATTTTCTTGCAGCAATTCTAGTAGTGAAAGTTACTTAGGGCTAAACCGAGAAAAAAAGTCTAGATCAACGTCTTTAATAAACACTAGACAAAGTAACAGAGAGCTCAGAATAAGGTGGTAGGACACCGACCATGACAGCCAGAAACACCGCCGTCCGAAGTTTTACTGTCTGTAGAGCGCGCGCAAAATAACTTGGCCTTTACCTGCAGAGACGGCACATCAGCGAAGGGGATAATGGTAGTGATGGGTGTTCTATTGTGTTCGATCACCCCGTCGAAGGGGAAGTGTAGTTTGTCAGCTGAGGCTGTCGCATAAACTCGCATCTCACTAAACTTAGCTGCAAGTGATGATGATGATGATGAGGTCCCATACTCCGAGGTGCGTAGGGGACGATGCGGGAGATCCGCACCGCCGACTAGGCAAGGTCCTAGCCGAGATGGTTTGCCATTGCCTTCCTCCGCCGTAGTGGCGATGAATGACGATGATGAAGACGACACAACAACACCCAGTCATCAACCAGCTGCAAGCAGCAATTCTAAAATGATCGCATTCACAAGTTACACTCATGAGCGGAAACATTATGACCGCCTGCTTAATAGAGTGTTAGTCTGATTTTTGAACGAAATACGGCACTGATTCTGCGTATCAGGGATCCGACAGTTTGTTGGTAGGTTTGTGGAGATATGTGGCATTAGATATCTACCCACAGGTCATGTAATTCGCGTTAATAAAGGTCCGCTGATTTGCGTACGCGGTGGTGGCACGCGATAGAGACCCAGAACGGTTCCATAGCATTTACATCAGGCCAATTTGGTTGCCAAGACATCAACATGATTTCACCATAATACTCCTGAAACAACTGTAGCATTATACCCTTGAAAGATTAACATTGCCATCGGGGAAGACATCAATCATGAAGGGGTGCAGTTGGTTCGCAGCTGTAAAAGTCCCATGCAAGAACCGGAGAATGTCTCCCATAGCATAATCCTGCGACCGTGTTGCGATGCACGTTTCGAGCCGCCGTTCACCTCGATAACGGCGTTTGTGGAGACGACCATCGATCTAGCGTAGAAGAATGTGTTTCACCCGAAGAGCTGACACGTTTCCATTGACCGACGGTCGAACCCCGGTGACCCCGTGCTCACTGTAATCGTAAATGACGATGCCCTTGGGACAATATGTGAACACGTTCTACAATGTTCTACAATGTACGATGAAAGGCATGATCCGAAACACTTTTGCGTGCGTCAACAGTGTGCTCTTTCGGCAGAGATGCCGCAGATCAATATCTGTCCTACTTTGTAGGGCAGACAAGCCCCCGAACCCCACGTTGTGTGAAGAATCGTGTACTTACGAGTATTTAGCGCCTTTTGGGAGTTTCAGTATCCATATATCTTTTTCCGTAGATGCTCACGACAGTAGCACATGAACATTCGACCAGCTTCGTCGTTTTAGAGATACTCGTCCACAGGTTGTCCGAAATAATAATCTGCCCTTTGTCAAAGTCGCTTATCAAAATGGATTTCTCCACTTGCAGCCCACGTCTTTGCTAGGGTGATCTCTCGTCCGTGTATGCTTCGCTTAGATGCCTTTTTTACTGCGTCATATACCCGCAACGCCACAAGGCGGCATCCAATATCTGAGCCGGGAAGTGTAATAACGTCATGGCTTATCAGTGTACGTGAGTACGACAGACAATACGACAAAAGTAGACGTTCAAACTAAATATTTTTTTATTAAACGCAAAAGAAACAGTTGCAAAACCAAAGCAAAACAGATAAAAAACAGTTGCAAAAATGTAGCGTAGCAGACAACGTCGCTAATTATGATACTGACAAGGTAAAATAATGAACATATTTCACGTGGAAATTATGCGTTAGCGTCGTGAGTAGAATCAGGTCCAAATCCGCATGGAAGGTCGTTCAAGATGCAAGACTTTTAGCACTGACAGAACGTTTATTACAAACATCAGTGTACAACCAGAACAGAACTGACCTCCTTAACGGAGAGAACTACTACTTACGCAGACATCGAATATTCCAGAATATTTTAGTATTTATCCATCTCCAACAACTGTAGTTGTACACGTCGAAATAATCCGTAACCAGTGGCATGAAACAAATTTAATTTCTTAACAGGTTTCAGGCACTTATAACTATTGCATTATTTGCGAGTGTCAACAATACGATGCATGCAGCCCATTGCATGCATCCTACTGCTGACACTCGCAAGTAATATGATAGTTATAATCTCCTGAAAAACAAAAACAAAACAAAAAATGGAAATGAGCGTTTGGCGTCATTGGCCGGGAGGCCCCTTACGAGGCCGGTCCGGCCGCCTTGGTGAAGGTCTTATTACATTCGACGGCACATTGAGCGACCTACGCGCCAGATGGGGTTCAAATGCTGATGAAGAAAACACAACACCCAGTCCTTAAGCGGAGAAAATCCCCGACCCAGCCGGGAATCGAACCCGGGCCCCTTAGGACGGCAGTCCGTCACGCTTACTCTCTTTTTTTGATCGTTGTGTTTGGTCGTTGCGGGCGTCACAATGACATCCGTTCAAGTTGGTTTGTTGATCCTTCCACTCAGTTTTTTTATTACAGAGGCCAACCGGCTCCCTGACCGAACATGCTGAGCTACCGTGCCGGCTCCCCGACCGGGACTCGAACCCAGGATCTCCTGCTTACATGGCAGACACTCTATCCATCTTTTTCTTTATCTCGTTTTGTTTTATATTGTTCGTTGAATTTGATCGATGCGGATGTCCGACGACACCCGTTTAGGTTCTTTGTTGATCCGTTCACTCAAGTTTTTTATTACAAAGGGCAGCTAACCCTCTGGCCAAGCACGCTGAGTTACCGCGCCGGCGACCATTCAGCTATTGTTGCCGACAGTCTCCCGAAAAAGGGCCCGAAGTACCTGAAACGAGTTAAGAAATTAAATTTCTTTCACGCGTCAGGTTGTTGATTACTTCGACATATTCCAGAACATACAAATATTACAAACACGAGAACTTTCGAGAGCCTTCCAGAAATGACAGATGCTAAATAAAAATTAAGTGCTAGGAGCCAGGTTTGAAATGGCAGCCGACAGATTGCCGCCAGCTAGCGACGCTAAGCGCAACTCCAAACTCAAAAGAGTTAGTGCAGCAGCCTGGATCTTCATTGTGTCAACGGTCCTCTGTAGAGTACCGCTGACGTATACTCGCGTTTTGGTCTTGTCGCCATATCCTTTTTAGTACGAAGAGCATCGGAGGCGACATCCCCCGCCGAAGGTCCATGATCGTCGAGCAAATCTTCGATTTCCTCAAATGAGAAGCCACATCGTCGATCTACGCCTCAGGACTGTAGCAGTGTTTTGTGGACGGCGTCTCTGCGCTTTTGTCTTCTTGACGAAGAGTCATAATGCTCAACTTCGCATGTGACTTCCTACAAGCGACGAAGACCACGATACGGCCCTAAGTAGCACCTCAATAACATTTTTGATGGTGCCACTTTTCACATTGGCTTAAAAATTCGTACCATGTCTTCTAGACTGTATCCCACTGATCGGTACTTGGTGTTCTCCAGGGTCCGTATGCGAACCATTTGTCTTGCTTCTCCAGTCATGGTGATGAGGCGCTTCATATGGACATCCTGAGTATCGTCTCGTAAACGGGAATAGTGTATACACCATATTGCGGCCTCAGGACCATGTAGCAGAAAGAATGTTGTCAATCCTGTTCTGTCTTGCTTCGCTGTGTCGTATGCGAATGTCACGACGGGCGGTATTGTATCCCAATCTCTGTCTTCAACGTCAGCTTACATAGAGAGCATAGTTGCCAACAACTCATAAAGCGTCCTGTGAGGCCATTCGTCTGTGGATGATAGGCATTTGTCGTTCTATGGATTATTTCTCACTGTGAGATTACGTCTGTTACTAGTCTCGACTGGCAAACTTTTCTACAACCATAGATCATCACAGGAGGTGCTCCATGATTCGATATAATGTCTTCTAAAAGAAGTCGGCACAGTTTTTGCGGCAGCCTAGCAGCAGCGATAGTCAGTACAGGCTATTCTCCACCGATTTCTGTCTGTCAACTGAGGGAACCCTCCCAAGAGAACGTTTCAAATTCAGTGTAATGGCGGCGCTGCTGCAGGCGGAATTGGTGGCAGATGTCCCGGAGGTAACTGGGACATGTGTTCCCATCGCTCGGATTCCTTATGGTGACTCACGTAGTGTTTAAGGGGTCAGCAGGGCCTTGGTCAATATTTGCTTCTGATTCTGAGTCTTTATGATGTCCAGGTGATTAAATGTAGGAGCATACTTTAGCATATCTGGCAAAGGATTCTTTCAAAAGCAGTCGGCGACCTTTTGTTTGTGTTCACTTCTGTAGACCACTGTATCATCCTACTCCTAAAGCCTCGGTACCTACCCAAAATCGACCTACCGAACTCTTCAGGCTAGGCAACCAACTTAGAGAATAGTGGTCCGTCACAGTGGTGAATCGTTTGCCAAACAATTGCGACTGTGACATTTTGATGGCTCAAACAACTGTAAGGTATTCTGTTTAGGTTGTAGTGTAGTTCATAGACTTGGAGATACTCTGGTATCTGTCTCACAGATTGACCACGACCTAGAACTGCGTGCAATCGCTAACCAGAGGCCACTGCCTAGCAAAATCATTACAGAAAAGGAATAGGGATAGGAACAGACAGACAGTCAATGCTCCTGCGTCCGCGCCCGCCGATTAATCCTCTCCGCTGTCATACCGTTCGCGTTGGCAACAATTAAATTAAACAACGCAAGCTTTTAGTCGCACGTCCATTGTTTCAGTTTAGGTTTCTATTTACTTGTACACAGTTGAACGTGTACGTTTACGATGTGTAGTGTGTAACGTGTTATGCGTCATGTCGCCCGAAAAAAGAAACGTCGTTTCGTGGATAGCAGACCACGCTGGAACATTTACACGTGACACGAATGTTTTATTATGTCGAGTTTGTGAGAAAAATGTTTCGCGCAAAAAAAAAGTTTCAAATACACCAGTATGTCAAGACAAGTCTTCATTTCGCAGGAATGCAGAAGAAAGGACCACGACAACAACTTCTGACAACAGCAATTTGCAGTGTTAGTGATTTGTCCAAAGGTAACCAAAAAAAGTTGGTTTGACATGGTTCTATGTGCATCATTCATTGCAAGCACAAACCTCATCCTCAAAGGCTTCCTGCGCAAATATTGCTTAAATAAAAATATACCAGATGAATCAGCACTGCGTAAAAATTACATACCGACAATTTACGTAAATTTTCTGGAAGAAATACGCTATGAACTCAAGGACAGCATTATCTGGATTTCAGTTGACTAAACTGTAGCCACTTGTGGCCGTTACATTGCAAATTTAATTGTTGGTGCTTTAAAAGAAGAGCCTTCTTCCTGTTTAGCGGCCTGGTGAAAGCTTAAAATAATTCATTCTACGATAGCCAGATGAAAAAATCTTCTGCAGATGAAAGAGTGTTTTTGTCTATTTCAGATGCTGCTCCCTATGTGATCAAAACAGGAAAAACCCCCAGAGTATTTTATTCCAATTTGATTGTTGTGACGTGCTTTGCTCATGGAGCACATCGCCTTGCTGAAGAAGTACGTTCCACGTTTTTGAATGTAAATAAACTGATTTCATCCACAAAGAAAGTGTTGCTAAAGGCTCCTGCTCACATCAAGACCTACAGAGAAAAACTACCAAATGTGCCTTTACCTCCCGAACCAGCAATAACTCGTTGTAACTCGTTGGGGTACTTAGGTCGAAGATGTGTTGTTTTACAATGAACATTTTGAGGTCATTATAGGGGCAGCAAACGACTTCGATAGTGCAGAGGGTTTGGCAATTTGCCAGTGCAAGGAAACTTTTAATGATTCCGGCATTAAAAAAGACATTGCTGTGATTAGCACTAATTTTTCCCGAATACCTGCAAGTATTAAGAAGCTTGAAACTCAAGGTTTGGTGTTGAATGAATCTATTCAGTTAATGAATAAAGTGATTCTAGTGAACTCCTCACTGCCGGAGGTATTCCCAAGAAAACTTAAAGAAAAGTTGGAAAACATTTTAAACAATAACCCAGGCTTTGAACCCTTGTGCCAAATTGATAGTTTTATTAATGAACTTTTACCAAAAACAGTTAGTGCCAACATAGCTCCCAAATTCAAATACTACCCAGTTACCTCAGTTGATGTAAGAACGGTCTTTCTCTGCTTATAAAAATGTTTTGAGTGATCGAAGACACAATCTTACTACCGACCATTTAGAACAGTACTTGGTCGTTTAGATTTACAAAAGTAGAAAAATGTAAAATAAATTGTAAATGATGTTTTGGTCCAATAGCATTAACTGAAAGTTAATGCTGTTCAAAAACATTCAGGATTGTGTGTTATTTTTTAAATAAAATATTACAGAGTTTTTGAGCGTGCACCTCTGCGTACAATTTATCTCGAAGTTGGTCCTGTACATATCGATTGTTTCGCTGCGACTCACTCGCATCGCATCCGCTTCTTGCTGACAACAATATCAAAGAAGGAACAATTCTTGAAACATGATGTGCGTTCCCATCTTGCAATTTTTTATAAAATAATCCCAGCAATGCGCCCTTCCTAACCTCTGCCAGAAAGCATTCAGAAAATGATACAGGCATTGTAAATGTACCGATTTTTCTCGTGGCTGGCTCTCTCCCTCGTAACTGATGTGCACAGGTTCGACTTTGAGATATAATGCACGCAGTACCTACCTTGTTTTTTTTATTATTTGATCTTGCATATTTCGACACTTTCATGCATTTTTAAGCATTTTTCTTGGATATTTGCATGCATATTTTAAGGTTTTTATGATGCATATTATCTGGTCTTCTTCATCGTCTACCCTGCGTCTCCCCCTCCCAAACAACAGCAAAAAAAGACTGAAAAAATCCCAAGATTAAGTCGACTGATCCCATTTTTCGGCAAAAAGAGCTTCATGCATCATGAATTTCTACCCGAGACAGGTGGGGAAGCGCTGATCACCATGCCATTGGTTGTCCTTGGTCTTCGGATCGTATACTGGCAACACGCCCCATCTCCTGTAATGATGCGGATATCCAACAAGACCACACCATGGCGCTTCGAGTGATTTCACAAGAAGTGTATGCTGACAGTTTCCAATCACTTCACAACCGACGTGAGAAGTGTGTTGTAACCAGTGGGAACTACTTTGAAGGCGAGTAGAGATATTTTGTTTGTAAGTCTTGTCAAACTTTTCAGACGCACATTTTATAACCGCTGGCGATAATGTGCAGTTATGTCACTGCATTCTCCTCATACAATGCTAGGACTGTAGAAGACGTTAGCACCTACTTAAAGTCACGAACAAAGCTTTCTTGCACCACCTAACACGAAAATTTGGCGTCTCTGTGCAGTACTTCTTGCAAGGGACGCACCACGATACAGAAGTCGTTTATGAAGCGCCTGTAGTACGAGCACTTTCGGAGAAAACTTCTCACATCATGAATGTGCCGAGTACTTTCAAAATTTGTGACTGCTCTTATTTTCTCTAGACTGGAACACACTCTGCCGCCATTCACTAAATGTCCAAAAATTATTTCTTGGGAGGCAAAAAGGCCTGCTGTCTCAACACACCTCAACATGGTAGTCAGACGGCTTAGATTTTCTTCAAATGTCTTCGAAAAAAGGACTTTATAAGTCTCGAGCTCCGATTTTCTACAATATATTACCGCCTGTGGTGCATCCAGAGCATCATCAGAGAACATTATGACTGCACTCTGCTAAAACAACAAATTCTAAGGGCTGTGTTCAGTTATTCATAGTTATTCTAGAAACACATATTCCTGTTGGCTGGACGTATTTCCCATTTGTGACTTGCAGCACCGTCGCTTTTGTATCATGGAACATAATCTTCTTTAGATGACGATGATAATCTTTTGACGCCACAGAAATGAAGCCCATAAGTCTTCTGGCGCCCACATAGACGGGCCGTCGATGATGACGTCGGTGAGATTTCCTTGCATCTTAGTTAATGTCGACCGTGCAGGATTTTCGTCTATGGCGATCTTACGTCTGTAGATGGTCGCCTCATAGTTTCCTGAATTCGTTGGCTAGGAGAGCGGCTAGCAGCACTGTACAGTTACAAGGAAAAGCTCTGAGATGCTGGAGTAGACCCACGTGGTGGACTTGGTCCCATAGATCGTCAATTTACCGCCTTCAGGTGACTGGCCTGTACAGAACTGTAGTGATGATTGACGTCCGGCGGCGTAGTAGTCGTCGAAAAATCTGCAATAACAAAATGTCCACAGTGGAATCACATCCCCATGTTATTCTCTATCCTCCAAATGTCTATTCTTCTGCGAGGCGTTGTACTAGGTGGAGGAGATCTACCTGTCTTTGTCGGGTGTAGGGCTGCCGTTTGGTGGATGCGGCATATGTCAGAGTTCGCGGAGTCCATCCTTCCTGGCGCTTTCGATTGGTGGCGGAGACTGGTCATTATAGATCGATTTACCTCTTCTTTTAGATTATTTATTACCTCTTGACATTCATGGCTGGTTCTGATGCTTACTTGGTTACATAATTCTGGTTGCCATAAACTGTTATGTTTCTTTTACTGCCTGGCGTCTGACAGAGATGAGGTCGTCATGCTTTCGCACAATTGCTATAGGGACTACATTCGGGAATCGGAATACTTCTTTCATCCGAAACTTTTCTGTTGTATTTTCTTGATACGCTGACACCATGTGATGAATTCCTCGGTTGTCACGGCGTCCTTTAACAGAAGAGCTTGGCACAAGTCTTCCGTGACTCATTTCATTAAGTGTAAGATTTTGTTAGCGTCTGTCATATTCGGGTTCACAATGTGGAATAGGGTAAAAAATTTGGTATGTAAAAGTGTGTACAGTCTCGATGACGCTGGACCTTGTTCTTCAGTTGTTCTTCTGCCAAGCGGAGATGTTGCAGACTGGCACCAAATGTTTTCTTCAGTTCAGCCTGAAACTGACCCCAGCCATTGAGCTGCTCTTTGACGTCGTCCAACCATTGGCGGGTTGTAACATCGAGGTAAAAGTATATATTTGCCAAACAGATCATGTCATCTTACCTGTTGTACTTCGCGAATAGATTGAAAACTTTTATCCATTTCGTTGAGCTCTGACTAACATCTCCAGAAAACACTGATTGATCGCTGGTGTGCAGGTGACTTGCTGAGTTTTTGAAATCCATCTATCTCCTGACTATAAAGATTGGGGAAATGACGTACTGCTTATACTCCGGTTCTTGACCATATTGGCTAAGGCTTTTATTTTGCGTAACTGGAGCCACGATAATGTAGATGTTTCGAAGTATTCAGCATATCCACCAAATAATCTCACGTTGTAACCACAATCATGTCCAGATTCGAAAGCAAGGTCGTCAATGAAGTATAAGACTTTGTGTTGCAAGCACATTTATTACGAACATACACATAGAACTGAACTGACCTCCTGAACAAAGAGTGTCGACATTTGTACAGACATTGAATATTTCAGAGCAATATATAAAAATGAGAAACTTCAAGAACACTCCAGAAATACGAAATAATCGCTTATGGTTTGGTTTAAACTAGTGACTCACAGGTTGTCAGCCAGAGATGTTAATCAATGTGCCACCTTGATCACACCACATCTCAATTAAAGACTCCTGTCTTCAAGCAAAGGGACCTTCTAAGACTACCATGTTCAGCAAAATCCTCGATGCCACTGGTCACATTTATTGAGAATTTTATAAACGTGCCTTTACAGAGAAAACCTGTGAAATAGGCCTAGGTGCCTGCAAGTAGGCAATCACCTGACACATGTCCAGTACCAACTGCCTATCTGCAGGTGCCTGGGACTACTTTGCACTTTTTCTCCGTAAAGGCACATTTTTAAAATTCTCCAAAACGTGGGCAGGTGCCACAAAGAGTACTGCCGAACTGAGGGCCTCAGAGGGACCCTTTGGCATTGCACAATACAGCAATGCCTATGCTATTCCAGATGACGATGCAGTGTTCCTTCAAACATGCATGCATGCCCGAAGGAACAGGCACTGCAGCGAATACAGCTGTTATGAAATACATGAAATGTATTCGCATTTGCGAATATGAACAGTCGGAGAAAGCTACATCTACCACCTTCAGCAACCCGTGTAGAAACAGGCGACGCTGAGTTACTGTGACAGAACCGTGTTTGGATCATTTGACAGAAACTAAGCCTGATCCTACAACACGAGGTAGTATAAAAGACAATACGGGAGCTGGGGGAAGGACGTGGATTTTGCCACTGCATTGTGGTGCTTCTCCAAACTACAAGCAGGAACTACAGAACAGCGTCCCTCAGGGTGCATTCACGTCTATCACCCCAACATTCTGTCTTCATTATTCTATTCCATCAGCCAGAGAAAAATTATGAGCTATAGAAGCTCTACTAACACATCAGATAGAGAACAAGATAAGATTTTTAATGCATCTCTCTCCTCCCATATATCGAAACCAAATACCGGATGCGCGCAGGCATCAAGCACATGTGGCGATCCTATTAAATATGCTGGTATTGGTCAATGTACAGACCAGTTTAAGGTTTCATCACCCATACTGTACTATGATGACCGTATCCTACAGACTATACTGTAAGTCGCAAGAGACTCTCCCTGTGACCCTGTGTCGTTGTTTGAAACATTGTTTTCTAACACGCTTTGTACACTGCCATAGATTTTCTTTTTCTGCCACAGCTTCAAGGTCTGTGTCAGGTCCTAAACTGACATTAAGACGCTCTGATCCACGACCTCTCGCAGAAAACTAGACATTGTTACTGCGGCTACCATAACATGCGACACACGGTGGATGATTTTAAGTAAAAGACAGTTACAACATAAGGAAACTATAAGAGTTTGGCTGCGTTGTGGAGTGTTTCCAAACTGATGTCCAAAAGTGATTGATGACCTCTACATTTAAACTTATCTGCCACATTCCCTTTCGATTGATTCCTCATATTTCACTGTTTCGGTGCTAGCAACTCCAGACGGTGTCACACATCCACAAAACTTATCCTCCAACTCAAACAAGCGCTGTTAGTCAGTCATTATGTGGTAACCAACAGCGCGCCAATGCACGCATGGGATGGAAAAGACACCGCCAATTTACTGCAATAATAAGCATCACAGTTGATAGCGCGAACAATTTCAGCAATTTTACAGTAATTTCAACACCGGCCAGTGATGTGACAGCATGTTTCCCCAATTTCAGCAGCATAGATAAACTGTCCCTTCTCTGCTTTGCGAGTATCATTGCGAAAGTAGATAGATGACTGCGCAGTACGTCCATTCAATGTTAATTCCCGAACACATAAATGATCAAAGTATACCAGACAGAGCTCTACATATTTCTAACACCTCGAGCACAGTGCTTAATTTACGATCTTATATTGTACCCGTATCACACAGAGCCAATGTTTTCAGGAAGTAGTTTTTTCGTTTTACAGTTCGATAACATAGTTTATCGTAGAGAAATCCGGAAGAAGGATGTATGTCCTGCGCTTGAAATATATTTCTTACCTTGGAATATTAACAGCACTACATTCCATACGGCTGATAGGTTGGAAACGCTGGCGGTCTAACTTTATAGCCCGTTTTAAGTGCAGAACGTTGTAGCCCTAGGACTGCGTGTGTTTATGTTCTCCCTTACCATTACCTTCCAGGTACCGATCCTAGAGTCTAGAATAATACTTTAGAGTATGCTCTGTGACTCTCATGCCCAAAGCTGTAGGGGTGGGAGCGCAGTGCCTGAAGGGTGGTTGCAAGATACATAGGGACTACCTAAAACCATCATCATCATCACCATCATCATTTAAGACTGATTATGCCTTTCAGCGTTCAGTCTGGAGCATAGCCCCCTTATAAAATTCCTCCATGATCCCCTATTCAGTGCTAACATTGGTGCCTCTTCTGATGTTAAACCTATTACTTCAAAATCATTCTTAACCGAATCCAGGTACCTTCTCCTTGGTTTGCCCCGACTCCTCCTACCCTCTACTGCTGAATCCATGAGTCTCTTGGGTAACCTTGCTTCTCCCATGCGTGTAACATGACCCCACCATCTAAGCCTGTTCGCCCGACGTTAGAATTTTACTGTAGCAGATAGGTTCGAGAAAGGTGAGTGCCAGATGTATGATATGTTATCGAGACAGAATGATTTACAAATACTGGAGAAATATCTAGTAGCGGTGGTGTGAGGGGGTTGCACATATGTTTCATACCACGCTCCTTAACCAAATCGCTTTCCAAATTCAGCGATTTTATCACGAAGTTGCATCGTGGGCTACGTGTAAGCGCGCTGCTGGTGTGATAATATACACTTCGGCGGTCACCGTCTCGGTATTTCTCCGGATAGAAGAACCACATCATTCGTAGCTAATGCCTTACGTGGATTTATAAAGCCGGTATAGCTTTTAACATGGATACTTGTGTGCATCTGTAGAAACAAGACCACTTGTAACAGTAACATACAGTAGTTGTTGGGATTGGGTTTTTTAACATCTGACGGTTTGTAGGACGATCACTGTCTCGGTATTTGTCTGGAAACCCATGTGATTCGTGGGTAACGCCATACGTGGATTTATAAAACAAGTATAGTCTTTAACATGGATTCTTGTGTGCACTTGTAGAGCCAAGACCGCTTGTGACAGTAACATACAGCAGTTGTTGCGATCGGGTTTTTTAAACATATGAGACGATTACGGTTCTCTTTCTAAGACACAGTGGTATCACCCATATCACCCACAAGAAAAACTTCTGAGACATGTCCACCAATCGCTGATTTTCTCTCAGTATTATTCTGTATCGTAGGTAATCAGTTACTGACGAAGTATTAGTAGTAAGGGGTATGTGATAGGATCCCCTTGAGCATCAGGCTTATAAAGTATGTGTTTGTGTTCCGACATATGCAAAAGTAATGACTATGTCCATTCATAAGGCAGGTATTGATCTGACGTCTAGTACTGTGATAGCAAATGGAAGAGTATGTCAAGACATAAGAATGGTACTGATATTCCTATTTCCAGAGCCACAGACGTCAACAGGGTGTATTTCCGATACTTTGCATATTGTCGAATGTCATTCAACTGAGCCCGCGATCGTAACAATTAGCTGTAAATACAGGGATAATATATATATGTGGCCGATTTCTTAGGATGATTGATTCTACCTGTGTGTGGTCGGCCTTCAGCGCCGGTGACTTGTGCAGGGGTGATTCACGTTTCCCTTTAATGGTATGAGCTGTCAGAGTGGAGAGGCCTGTTGGAGTGTAGGAATGTAGATGAATTATGGTGTTGTCCTCTAGACTACCGAATAGCGAACTAATACTTAGTATATGTTGCATAGCTTTCGTGATCGCATGGAAGTTTGAGATTGAATATGGAGGTGCGTTTGCACTGGACCGTTACTCCCTCCCATGTAAATTGTTCAATTGACTGCTTCTGCACATTTCGCGCCTTTATTTGTGGTGTGTGCATCTAGCATGTGGAAGACACGTTTACCGGATCTTTAGACATGAGAAACACCTTAGTTGACCTTGTAAATTATAGGGATGATTTGGAATCTGCTACGTCAACAGCATAGGTATTCGCGAGTAGAAATATCAGTTTTCTCTATTTTTCTCGAGTTTCCTTGTAAATGCCTTCACAGAAGTGACAAGTTTCTAGTTAGTGGTTTACAGCACGCTCCCACCGAGCTAAAGTTTCAGGTTTTGTAGAGAAATAATTTCCAGTCTATATCTTCGGAATTATGTTGCGTGAGTGATCGGTAGGATACTGCTGTTTGCTTGATATCGAGAAGTATCGCGAAAATGGTATAATATTATGGCAAACCATGCGAAAATACGCGTATTCTTGTAATCCCCGAGTTTGGATATGTGTAGAAAAGCGAGCAAGCAAGCAGGTCCGGACCAGAAACAGTAACACGTTTGTGCCGAGGTGAAACGAATCCGAATTTGTAGTACAGTTCTGAGAGTGACTTCGGTCCGCTGAGAGCTCTGGTCACCCGTCGGCGGTCGATGACAGCCGACCTCGCATGGAAATATCCAGTGCTGCGAGGCGTATATATATGGTGCTGTCTGTCTTCGCGGTGTATGTACAGATGATGTAAAAGGAATGATCTTGTATGGCGCAGGATAGGAAATGTATGTTTACTACATCGACACGGTATATGGTGATATATTGGCAGGTTGGAGATCCGTTTCGCACTCTAATATTCAAACTCCTGTCCTCAGTGGGAGAGCAGTGTAATTGAGTAAGAGTCTTTCTCTATTTTATGATATGTAGGGCATGGTGCAGGGTTTAATTGTCAATGCAGTATGGTGATCTGTACAAAATACAATCATAAAGCTCTATTGATTCACAAGACATCCATTGTGCCAGGACATAGGAGAATCTACAACCTGATTCGAACAAGATGGAAACAAGGTATGCACGGAAAGTTCTGAGAAAGCAAGTGTTCAAAGACAAGTTGCAGCAGACCATCCATAGTTGGCGGGGATGCCGTCACTCATCCGCCACTGTGGCATTAGGACATCTCCAGACCGATAATTGCAGCCATTTTTTTCTCTTCTGTAAGACAGTGCTTCGAATTCTGTTTGTGTAAGTGTTCTGATTTCCCCGTCTATGCTTAGAGAGTGCTCTTTCTAAACAACAAGCGATTGTGCACAGGCTTTCAGCGGTGAGAACGTTTGCGTATGTTGAAAGCAGGAACGGTAACAAGTGATGGACGGGCTGCCAGTTTATTTTGCGCTATTTTAGTAAACAGATTCTGTTAGGGCAATAAAAGCTGCCCTCTATTTTAAGTGCAGCTTCCTATTTATAGCGTTGATACTGAATACACCACTGGAGAAAGAAAAAAAAACAACATCGGTGCAAACGGATGTATATTTTATTTATTATATTGTATACATTTTTATAGCTTTTGGAGTTTTCAAGAAGTGCTGACCTGAATGTACAGAGTCTTGTCCAGATTTAACGATAATTCATTTACTTTGAGCCCACTGTTGATGTATTCAAACATTCCGTTGTCTGTATTTTCAGTAAGATGACTAGTATCACTTTTGTCCCTGTTGTATCAGTTACATCAACAAAATTTTCATCTTCTAACGTCATTTCTATATATTACAAGCAACAGAAGTTTCAAATTAGGAGTAGAATCCTCCGATGCTTAATTTCTTCATATTTTGAGAATGTCTGCCATTGCGACTAATACAGTCCGCTAAGCCATTAATGAATAACACGAACATCAACGTTCCTATTACACACTCCTAGGGCACACCAGATATCGTCACTTTTTATTCCGTACTTCACAGCTCAATGATTCACATCTGAATAATTCACATTATCTCACGCGGTTACCATTCAAGTGCCATGCCTCGCTCACACCCGATGATTAGTAACTGTCATTGCTACGTTTACATGAGGCAACTTCCGGAAGACGGAAACCGAATTTTGGAAACCGTTTTTCGCTGTCGCGTTTACATGTTAAGGTCTGAGACGGGTTTGCAACACCGGTCAAATAGCGGTTTTTCCGATCGTCAGTTGTTTTACACGAATGGCGTCTGGACATCAGGCGTTCCGGTTTTTCGACAGTTAAATACACGGACAACTTCATGATCAGTATAATGTTTCAACTTCGCCTTGAATGACAAAAAGTCGCTCTGTGCAGATTAGCCGTGAATTTTTAAAAAAGTGACCAGCCTGTAAACCCAACCGTGTTTAAAGACTGCCGTGCGTTTACGTGGAAGCGAAAAGCGATTGTGGAGTAAGATATCCATCAGCCAGAACCGCATTTCCAGAACCAATACTGGAGTGTTCACATCATCAAGCACAAGCGGTATTAAGAAATCGGATTACGAAATCCAGTTTTGAGCCCATATGTAAACATAGTGCATCTCCGCAGATTTTTTATTGCCGTTTCCTGTAGCTATCTATTGGTACGAGGCGTGTTTTTTTAAGTAACTACCGTTTTGAAATTAAAAAAAGACGTGCTAAGATATCTCAATAATTTTATTTTTACATGAAAGCGTGTACCATAATCTCCGCATCGATACCATTCAGTCTGATTCTTCCTTGTTTCGTTGTGTACTGAGTGTTTAAGGTGCCTCCGATAATCGTGAGTCCCGTCGATTGTGAAGTACGGGCTGTTATAAGATTTCTTAGTTCAAATGGTTCAAATGGCTCTGAGCACTATGGGACTCAACTGCTGTGGTCATAAGTCCCCTAGAACTTAGAACTACTTAAACCTAACTAACCTAAGGACTTCACACACATCCATGCCCGAGGCAGGATTCGAACCTGCGACCGTAGCGGTCGTGCGGTTCCAGACTGTAGCGCCTTTAACCGCTCGGCCACTCCGGCCGGCTGATTTCTTAGTGCTAAAGGCCTAAAAGCGATCGATATTCATTGTGAGATCGGTGCAGTTTACAGAGAAAACATTATGAGTGATGGAATGGTAAGACAGTGTGTGAGAGCGTTTAAAGATGGCCGCACAAATGTGCATGATGAACAGCGGAATGGGCGTTCAAATGATTCAAATGGCTCTGAGCACTATGGGACTCAACTTCTGAGGTCATCAGTCCCCTTGAACTTAGAACTACTTAAACCTAACTAACCTAAGGAGAGCACAAACATCCATGCCTGAGGCAGGATTCGAACCTGCGACCGTAGCGGTCGGGCGGCTCCAGACTGTAGCGCCTAGAACCGCTCGGCCACCCCGGCCGGCGGAGTGGGCGTCCTTCGGTCGTTGAAGAAAGTTTGGTGCAGGAAGTGGACAATAAGGTGAGAGAAAACAGACGCTTTACGATTTCCTCCTTGTGGGATGACTTTCCTAATGTTTCTCGTGGTGTTTTGTATGGCATTGCGACCGAGCACTTGAATTACCGAAAATTGTGGGCACGTTGGGTACCGAAAATGTTGACGAATGTACACAAAACCAAACGCTTAGACAGTGCATTGACTTTCCTTTAGCGGTTCCACAACGATGGTGATGATTTCTTAAGCCAAACTGTTACGGGCGATGAAACATGGGTGGCCTACGTCACACCAGAATCAAAGCAACAGTCCATGGAAGTTGAGTAAGGGCATCGTTTTGCTGCAAGACAATGCCCGTCCGCATGTGGCGATTCAGACCAAAGATCTCATCACATCTTTTCAATGGGAAACTCTAGATCATCCTCCGTACAGCCCCGATCTTGCCCCCCCCCCCCCCCCCCCCCCCAGTGACTACCATCAGTTCCTGCACTTGAAGAAACACCTGCGCGGTCAGCGTCTTCAAGACAGTGGTGTTGCAGTGGTTACCAAGTCAGGCGGTAGATTTCCATGAGGAGGGTATTCAAAAACTGGTACAACGTTATGACAAGTTGCTCAACATTGACGGAAATTATGTAGAAAAGTAGATTAAGGTACAGGATTTCATGTAAAAATAGAATTATTGAGATATCTTAGCACGTCTTTTTTAATTTGAAAACGGTACTTACTTAAAAAAAACGCCTCGTATATAACAAAGCGCGTCTGTACCTCGGGATATAACATAAGTTATAATCCAGAGTGAATTTTTTCTGCAGTAGAGTGTGCGCTGATATGAATCCTCTCGCAAATTAAAATTGTGTGCCGGGCGGGATTGTGGTAAAATCTTCACAGCGTACAGAACATATGTCAGCTGCTTTCGTAGTCTCTCATCCTTGTATTATGTTCCACATTATGGGATGGACAATTACATCAAGTGTCTCGGTACAGTACATGAAGGCTACACTTGTCTGCGGCTGACATTCTCGTCGTTTTGCGAAGTCTTCCTCAGAAGACGCCGTGCTGCAGGTAGCACAGTAGCGCGGGCACCGCCCTTCTTTCTGCAGGAGCTCCGCTGAATGCCATCGGCCAATTTGCGCGCCCCGACGGCGCAAAGCGATTCCCACAGCCAGGCAGCTGCGGTGCTACAAAGAAGCGCGAGCTTCCTGCTGCCTGCCCTCTGCGGCCGTCCTGTTTGTACCGCAGGCAGCCGACGCTCGCCTTTCCACCGGACAACAGAACAACACGCGTCTGTAGGCGAGAAGGCCCCAGCGGACAGACACACTGTGTGCCACAGGGCGATCGCTGACAAGATTCTGAGACAGAAGCGGGTGCAGAGTGCAGATGCGGTGCGTTGCTCAGGTGCGTCTGGTACGGCATCAACTGCTGTCCTGCGTGTGGCCCGTCTCATTCGTGATTTAGTGTACATCTACTACATACATACTCCGCAATCCACCATACGGTGCGTGGCGGAGGGTACCTGGTACCACAACTAGCATCTTCTCTCCCTGTTCCACTCCCAAACAGAACGAGGGAAAAATGACTGCCTATATGCCTCTGTACGAGCCCTAATCTATCTTATCTTATCTTTGTGGTCATTCCGCGAAATATAAGTTGGCGGCAGTAAAATTGTACTGCAGTCAGCCTCTCCTTAGTAGCGAAATACGAAAAGAATGCCTCCTTTCCTCCAGAGACCCCCACGCGAGTTCCTGCGACAGCTACGGTCGCAGGTTCGAATCCTGCCTTGGGCATGGATATGTGTGATGTCCTTAGGTTAGTTAGGTTTAAGTAGTTCTAAGTTCTGAGGGGACTGATGACCTCTGATGTTAAGTCCCATAGTGCTCAGAGCCATTTTGAACCGAGTTCCTGAAGCATTTCCGTAACACTCGCGTGATGATCAAACCTACCAGTAACAAATCTAGCAGCCCGCCTCTGAATTGCTCCTATGTCCTCCCTCAATCCGACCTGATAGGGATCCCAAACGCTCGAGCAGTACTCAAGAATAGGTCGTATTAGTGTTTTATAAGCGGTCTCCTTTACACATCTTCCCAAAATTCTACCAATGAACCGAAGACGACTATCCACCTTCCCAACAACTGCCATTACATGCTTGTCCCACTTCATATCGCTCTGCAATGTTACGCCCAAATATTTAATCGACGTGACTGTGTCAAGCGCTACACTACTAATGGAGTATGCAAACATTACGGGATTCTTTTTCCTATTCATCTGCATTAATTTACATGTATCTGTATTTAGAGTTAGCTACCATTCTTTACACCAATCACAAATCCTGTCCAAGTCATCTTGTATCCTCCTACAGTCACTCAACGACGACACCTTCCCGTACATCACAGCATCAACATCAAACAGCCGCACATTGCTATCCACCCTATCCAAAAGATCATTTATGTAGATAGAAAACAACAGCGGACCTACCACACTTCCCTGGGGCACTCCAGATGATACCCTCACCTCCGATGAACACTCACCATCGAGGACAACGTACTGGGTTCTATTACTTAAGAAGTCTTCGAGCCACTCACATATTTGGAAACCAATCCCATATGCTCGTACCTTAGTTAGGAGTCTGCAGTGGGGCACCGAGGCAAAAGCTTTCCGGAAGTCAAGGAATATGGCATCCGTCTGATACCTTTCATCCATGGTTCGCAAGATATCATGTGAAAAGAGGGCGAGTTGCGTTTCGCAGGAGCGATGCTTTCTAAAGCCGTGCTGATGCATGGACAGCAACTTCTCTGTCTCAAGGAAATTCATTATATTCGAACTGAGAATATGTTCGAGATTCCTGCAACAAACCGATGTTAAGGATATTGGTCTGTAATTTTGAGGATCCGTCCTTCTACCCTTCTTATATACAGGCGTCACCTGCGCTTTTTTCCAGTCGCTCCGGACTTTACGCTGGGCAAGAGATTCGCGATAAACGCAAGCTAAGTAAGGAGCCAATGCAGTAGAGTACTCTCTGTAAAACCGAATTGGAATCCCATCAGGACCTGGTGATTTATTTATTTTCAAGCCATTCAGCTGCTTCACAACCCCAGGGATGTCTATCATTATGTCCTCCATACGGGAATCTGTACGAGACTCAAACGGCGGTATGTTTGTACGATCCTCCTGCGTGAAAGATTTCTCAAATGCTAAATTTAAAATTTCAGCTTTCGTTTTGCTGTCTTCCGTTGCCAGGTCAGACTGATCAGTGAGTGACTGGATGGAAGTCTTCGACCCGCTTACCGATTTTACGTAAGACCAGAATTTCCTTGAGTTTTCAGAAAGATCTTTTGCTAAGATATGACGGTGGTAGAGGTTGTATGCTTCGTGCATCGCCCTTTTTGCAGCAGAACGAATCTCTACTAACTTTTGCCTGTCCTCATTCTCCCGATTTTTCTTGTACCGCCAGTGCAACGGTCTTTGCTTCCTGAGCGTTCTCCGAATTGCGCTGTTAAACCACGGTGGGTCTTTTCCGTCTGTAACCCACTTCTTCGGCACATACTTCTCCAATGCGTGATTTACAATGTGTTTAAAATTTGCCCATAATTCTTCCACGTCCATCGTACCGGAAGTAAATGAAGTCGATTCGTTTACTAAGTGGGATGCTAACAACTGCTTATCTGCTCTTTCTAGTAAGAATACTCTCCTAGCCTTCTTGACCGACTTTTTAACTTTCGTAACCATAGTCGTAATGACAACATCATGATCACTAATCCCTGTCTCAACGCTGACACCGTCGATGACGTCTGGTCTGTTCGTGGCTACCAGATCTAAAACATTTCCATTACGCGTTGGCTGCTGACTTAGCTGCTCAAGACAGTTTTCGGATAATGTGTTCAAAAGTAATTCACACGACGGCTTGTCTGTACCACCTATAATGAATCCATAGACATCCCTGTCTATAGTAGGTAGGTTGAAGTCGCCTCCGACTAATATAGCATGATTCGGATATTTCTGCGATACAGAGTGTATACTCCCTTTGAATGATTCTAGACCAATATATAATGATAAATTTATAAAGTGAAGCAAATGATATCTGAATCGGATGGCGCTATTGAATATAACACAATTTTTTTTAAGTTTAAACATCGTTTAGCAGTTAATCATGTATAATAAATCAGATTAGAAGACAAATTGAGCATAAAAATAAGTACTAGTTCATTTTAATTTCAATATATAATACAAACCTCTTATCATGCTGTAAAATCATCAACAGTGTTGAATGTTGCCTCATTACTGCGATTTATTAAGATGTGATGTGATGTTGTGTGACTAGGACCTCCCCTCGTTCGCGGGGTGCAAGTCTTTCGATCTGACGTCACTTCGGTGACTTGCGAGTCGATGGGGATGAAATGATGATAATGAGAAAATCTCCGACCCAGCCGAGAATCGAACCCGGGCCCTTGGGATTGACATTCTGTCGCGTTGACCACTCAACTACGGAGGGCGGACATTTATTAAGATAAAAATGTAAATAAGTGTTCTAAAATGTAAAAAACTACTTTGAAAGTAAAATATTACGCAATAGTAAAATTATGTACAATATTAAACTGCTGAAAGCTATTTCATTCTATAAGCGAACCAAACAAGAGCCACTTTCACAACACCTCACATTTGTCAGGTTCAGATAAGCCACTGCTCTGCCGTTTGATTTGTTTTGTTTCGCTAAACATATCTCCCAGCTGCAAAGCACCTCATATTCTTTGGGCAGTGGCAGAAGTGCCTGAAATGATTTTCTGCTCCGTGTATTCTCTTCTCCTTCATCACCTTTCCGTTTCTTCATTTTTAGATTTGCTGTAATCGTGTTTCCTGTTTCAATGGATTATTGTACATCAGACTTTCGGCAATAGCCATCTTGAAGAAGCAATATGCTGTGCCCGCAGGACCGTGACACACAGCGATATGCACCATAGAAGGCGCCATCCACGCACTCTTCACGCACATCTCAAAGCTCATAATAGTCGCAATTCTCAAGGAACCCCTAAAGTTCGAGGTCGCAAAGGGCCTACGACGTTTACGGCATTCGACGCTCACACATTGTCTACCACCCTCGTAAACATACCGCCTTAATTTGTTCCCTGTCAGTCCCGCTTCTACAACATTCTTAGATGTAGACGAATTTCACACGCGCTGAAGTCTCTCAAAACGTATTTGACCAGTGTGCCTATTCTACTGAAGCATTAAAATACGTTGATATAGTTTGTTTATTATTTTACTTTCTCATGTTGGTCGCTAATGGCAACAGGGGGCAGGACTGGAGGTGTGCAATGGTGAACACAGTATGAGGCTACGAAGCGTAGTTGAGCTGCTTATTCGACGAGTAACTCACAACTGTGCTAGCGGTGCTCTACAAAACAGAGTAATGGCAATCATAAACAAAGAAAAATTGCGTTATATCTACAACAACAGTTGCCGAAGTTGACAGTTCGTCAGAAAGGAAACAAAGGAATTTCGCAGAATGAGAAAGAAGTGACAGATGAATTATTGCCGTTTCTGCAAGTTGGGTCAGTGGGATGTGAGGTGTAGTATACGCAATGTAAACGTGGAGCTCAATGATGACGATACGTGCTTAATAAATGAAAGTGATACTAAAACAGGTGTCCAGCCAGGTACTTTGTCATCCTAGTCGGACAGGGAGCCACAAAACCGGTCTCCAGTGAAACGTAGTAAAGGACAATCGTTATCCAAGAAGCGTGTGCTAAACATAATTACGTAAATGGAAGCCCATCAGCAACATAGTTTTAAAAAAATGGAAAGATTACCAGCAAGTCCGTAGCAATATGATCGTGTAGTGCGTAAGAAAAACTACGAGTATGGAAGGAAGGACAAGGCGCACTTCTTACAGAAACTGGTTTTTGCACTTGCCAAGAGCGCTCGATTCAGTTTACAGGATGTGAAAGATAGTGACCTTCTCCCTTACGCAAATTAAACTGCGCGCGACATAGATTACAGTGATTACAAGGGAAGCAATGGATGGTAGCATATCTCCATGCAGTGCTGCGGAATTGCAAGACGTAAGAGAACATAATTTCGTACAAAGTGTCAACTTGACGATGCACAGCAAAATGCGGAGTGGACCCGAAAATTTATAGATGGGGACAAATTTATCCCATCGTTCAGTAAGGAGTCTGTTTTCACTCGGACCAATGGGGATCTGAAGAGGAAATGCGTGTGAAAGCAACCCTGGTTATTAGAGGTACCAAGATCAGCTAACATCAAGGCCTTAACAGATTCCTGTACAATGATGCCGACTGTTAATCTGGTTGGTAAATTGACTGTAAAGTTATTTATCGTGCTGCGAGAAGTTTGAGGTGCACTGACCCTAACGATATTTTCTAGTACGCATGATCTTGCGAGAGCAGTAGGGAATATTTACGTCACAACAAACAAGAGTAGGAAACTGGGTGTAAGAGAACTACAACTACGGTATGAGAACTTTTGGCCAATAACTGATCAAAATAACTTTCTTTTGCTTGATTACTGGTCTGTACATAAAAATAATGCTCCTTTAGAGAAAATTGACCGCCCTGAAGAGCGTGCGCACATAAAACATATTATTGCGCTATCTGCAGCTGCCTTACAAAATATGACCATTTCCATGATAACCTCCATGACACACTGTTTCGCATTCGGTTGCATTCCATCCCATTCCATCACTTCTCATCTCCCCATTGGACCAATACGCACTTCAACAGTGGTTACATAGCTCTAGTTTGTAATTCCCTTTATCTTGATGGTGCGGACCTTTATGAGCACTGTGACGCGCCAGGGTTGTTCATGGTGCAAGTTAATGGTTTGTTTTGAAAGTTCTTGAATGTCTACGATGTCCATTTTGTGACATAAATCCCACAGAAAGTTGAGCTCTGCATCTCACGAGCATTTTCTGTCGCCCTCCTGATGCGCTTGGTAAGTCATTAGCAGCTAAGCCTCACTAAAGACTGGACTTACAACACTGCACTCAAGCGGTTTCTCGTCACATGGCGCTCATAAAGCGGAACCACTTTAGACTTCAATCACCATACTTCCAAACAGCTCCATCCGCCACTGAGGATGCTGATATTTACGCTTAGATCACGACACTTCCAAATAGTCTGGTCCATCCGCCGCAGAAGGCGCTGATGTTTGGAACTATTTTCCACTTTTGCAAAACACAGCTCAGATGAACATCGCTCCGCCAGTCGCGTATAAATGGAAATGCAGCACCACACACGGGCTGTTCCAGTCGCAGCTGCAGTTCCATTTCCAGTTGCCGACAGTTATCAGCAGCCGAAGGATATCAGTCGTTGCCACCGTTATAACCTTTCATTACAGAGAATATCAAACGTTTGGGCTCAAATTGAAATATGTGGTAGTGAGTCTACAACCGATTACATAGAGATAGGGAACTAATGGTCGGAAATGCTTATTATTTTATTGTGTTATGGAAATTCACAGGGTATACCACCTAACAGCAACGTAGCTCATAGTAATTGTTAAAAGCCACGACCGTCAGTTTCAGTGCATGTATTTCAACGGCGCGTGGAATTCTGTCGCACTCTCGCAATGATCCCGGGTGTCTGCTGTACGCTGTAACAGGCAGCGGGTGATAAAAACAGCGTACACCCCCCGACCACCAAGCGGACATACTGCACTCAACTCAAGCCCATAGCACGTATGTCATGTGACGACCGCAAGCATCGCACCGCCGCGTTAACCTGTGCCGCTTGCACACCGCCATCCCTGGTGTTAGTCGTCCATTACATCAGACATCTTGTGAGGTGTCCACGATGAAGTGAGTTACTGTGTGCAGCGCATGACACGTAATCAAAGATGAAACGTTACTCGTCACGAGAGCTGGCAGACATGAACGGTGTGGTAGGATGTAGTGCCCATAAAGCAGCACGAACATACAGAGAACACTTTCACAGCAGACGTCATCCTAAATTGGATGGATACCAACTTACGAAAGACGTTCACGCCACAGAGAGCAGGCCATGCTACCTGCCAAAGACATGTCCGAACACCAGACATTGCGATGGTGGAATTGGATCGTGTGGCCAACCGTCCAGCAACAAGCGCCCGTCAATTTGCCCGTGAGATGCACACCTCGAGACGCAGTGTGGAAAGTACTGGTGGAACAGGTAATACGCCAGTATCATAAACCACATGTGCGGGCACTGTGACCAACGGATTTTGAGCCCCAAGTTCACTACTGTTAATGGATTACCCATCGCAGTGCTCTAATGCCAAACTTCGCACTGTTTGTATTGTTCACGGATGACGCCTCAGTTACCCGTTATGGTGTTTGCAACAGCCGCAAAAGCGAGAGAGAACACTTTCCACGCCACCCACATGTAGCCACTAGCAACGATTCTCTGTCAACATACAGCAGTAATTTCCAAGATCACCAAATAGGGCGTTATTTGCAGGCTCCCCGTTTGACTGGTCCACTTTGCCTGGTGCACCTGCGAGATGTGCTGCCACAATTCTCGGAGACTGTACCCCTAGTTGTCCACCAAAGGACGTGGCTTCAGCACGGCAGAGCACCATTCCGCTTCGATGTTAATGATGCGAGCACCTGAACAACATGTATCCTCGTCGTTAGACTGGAAGGGGATGACCAACAACGATCGCCTGATGTCACACCTCTGGACGTTTTCCTCTTGTGCTACGTCAAGTCCGTGGTGTATGAAACCCCGTAGAAACGCATGAAGACATTCTTGCTAGGGTCCAAGCTGCCTCTCTTCTGGTACGAGACCAGGGATCTTTGAAAACTTCATGCACCGATGCCATGCATGCGTGGAGACTGGCGGTCGTCACTTTGAACAATTACTGTGAGCTTTGTCGTTATGCGGTGTAGGCCGTGTATTTCCATAATACAGTACATATGCATTTCCGACCATTGGTTCCCTATCTTAACACAAACTGTTGTGGACCCACTCCACCTCATCCAGTTTGACCCAAAAGGTTTGACACACCCTGTATAAACTAGTGATCGTTGAACAGTAAACGGCGTCAAAGAATCTGTTATTCAGATAAGCCAGACTTGTAAGCTATTACATACAGCAGTCCAGACTGAATGTCTGTAGATTACATTGTTATTTTTCAATGTGTCGGTTTATATTAGTGTATAGGACATTAATTCAGTATTTCATTGTTTCTAAACTCTTTTAATAAATGGTTACTACTTGTTTCATATTGCGTTGCCCACACTACTTGTTTTGGGGATCATCCCCTGTGGGCTTATCTGTTGCTAGCTACCTGGCACTCTAACAAGTATCTGGTGTGGCGGGTCACTTCCTACTACCTTGACTATCAGAGCTTCTTCCATGAATACATCATAATAAAACATATAGCTTGTTTACTGCCCTATTTCTCTCCAACTGCAGTATTCTAATACTCAACATATGATTCTGTAATGGCGAAATAAAAAGAAAACAAATTAAGAGTTGCGTTAGGGTCATGTGACATAGCAAATAGACAATTATACGAAAAGAAACAATGCCACCTTTCATTTTAGCGTAGCATTATTCGTTCCATAGTTAAGTTCAATTTGCACAGAACTGGGCAAATGTTGTTGATAACACCTAAAAACTTCAGTATGCGCCCGACGGGTCGCCGAGCAGCTCCTAAGCTTGTTGTTGTCTACTTCGCTCTGTCCTTCAGGGATTTACATCCTAGATGTCGACTCCCAAAATGGCCCCTATGTTGGTAACGTAGCATCCCATTCCACACAACTTGACTTAAAATTTTTATTTATCCGTCTCTTTATCTTTTAGAATGTTCCATGTCTACGGACCATATTGTAATAGATGAGGTTTGCTATTTGGGCAAAAGAAAAGTTGGAGATACCCAGAGTAGGCAGATTATGAAATTCCGGGTAGTAACAAAGAGTAAAGCGTTTCGGGAAAAGAGAAATTCATTAACATCAGAAATAAATTTTTATGTTAAGAACTCTTATCTAAAGTCTTTGACAGCAGTGTAGCCTTGAACAGATGTGAAACGAGGACGATAAGCAGCTCTGATAACAAGGGAATAAGAGGTTTCAAAATCTGGTATTACAGAAGACTGTTGAAGATTAGATGGGTAGAAATTTGGGAATTTGTAGTAAAGTTTTATGGGACAAAACTGCTGAGGTCATCGGTCCCTAAGCTTACGCACTATTAAATCTAACTTAAACTAACTTACGCTAAGGACGAAGGAAGGGAAGTTTCGGAAGTAAAATTTGGAGAGAGAGAAAGAGACAGAGAGGGACCGTTGCTATTCACATTGTATATAAATGACCTTGTGGAAAACATCGGAAGTTCACTGAGGCTTTTTGCGGATGATGCTATAGTATATCGACAGGTTGTACTGAAATGCAGGAGGATCTGCAACGAATTGATGCATGGTGCACGGAATGGAACTTGAATCTCAATGTAGACAAGTTTAATGTGCTGCGAATACATAGAAAGAAAGATACTTTATCATTTAGCTACAATATAGCAGGTCAGCAACTGGAAGCAGTTAATTCCATAAATTATCTGGGAGTAGGCATTAGGAGTGATTTAAAATGGAATGACCATATAAAATTAATCGTCGGTAAAGCAGTTGCCAGACTGAGATTCATTGGAAGAATCCTAAGAAAATGCAGTCCGAAAACAAAGGAAGTATGTTACAGTACACTTGTTCTCCCACTGCTTCAATACTGCTCACCGGTGTGGGATCCGTACCAGATAGGTTTGATAGAAGAGATAGAGAAGATCCAACGGAGAGCAGCGTGCTTCGTTGCAGGATCATTTAGTGATCGCGAAAGCGTTACGGAGATGATAGATAAACTCCAGTGGAAGACTCTGCAAGAGAGACGCTCAGTAGCTCGGTATGGGCTTTTGTTGAAGTTTCGAGAACATATCTTCACCGAGGAGTCAAGCAGTATATTGTTCCCTCGTATATCTCGCAAAGAGACCATGAGGATAAAATCAGAGAGATTGGAGGCCACAGAGAGGCATACCGACAATCTTTCTTTCCACGAACAATACGAGACTGGAATAGATGGGAGAACCGATAGAGGTACTCGAGGTACCCTCCGTCACACACAAGTGGCTTGCGGAGTATGGATGTAGATGTAGATGTAGAGAGAGAGAGAGAGAGAGAGAGAGAGGGAGAAAGCCTGGACTGCAGTAAGCAGATTCAAAAGGATGTAGGTCGTAATACACTGAGGCGACAAAAGTCGTGGGATAGCGATACGCACGTATACAGATGCAGGTAGTATCGCGTACACAAGGTTCAAAAGGAAGTGCATCGGCGGAGCTGTCATTTGTACTCAGATGATTCATGTGACAAGGTTTCCGACGTGATTATGGCCGCACGAAGGGAATTAACAGACTTTGAACACGGAATGTTAGTTGGAGCTAGACACACAGGAAATTCCATGTCGGACATCGTTTGGGAATTCAGCATTCGAAGATCCACTGTGTTAAGAGCGTGCCGAGAATACCACGTTTCAGGCGTTACCTCTCACCACGGAAAACGCAATGGCGGACGGCCTTCAATTAACGAAGGAGAACAGCGGCGTGTGTGTAGAGTTGTCACTGCTAACAGACAAGCAACACTACTTGAAGTAACCGCAGAGATCAGTGTGGGACATACGACGAACATATCCCTTAGGACAGAGCGGTAACATTTGTCGTGAAAAGGCTGTGGCAGCAGACGATTATCGCGAGCGCCTTTGCTAAGAGCACGTCGCCTGCAGCGCCTCTCCTGGGATCGTGACCATTTCGTATGGACACCAGACGATCGAAAAACCGTGGCCTACTCATGAGAGTCCTGATTTCATTTGCTAATGACTTATGGTAGGGCCAGAGTGTGGCGCAGATCCTATGAAGCCATGGATCCAAGTTGTCACCATGGCAATGTGCAAGATGATGGTGGCTCCATAATGGTTTGGGATGTATCTACATAGAATAGACTGGGTTCTCTGGTCCAACTGATCCGACCACTGGCTGGAAATTGTTATATTCGCCTACCTGGAGACCATATTCAGCCGTTCATGAAATTCATCTTATGGATGATAGTGCGCAATGTCACCGGTGCACAACTGGTCGTGACTAGTTTGAAGACCATTGTGAACAATTCGAGCTTATGATTTGGTCACCCAGATCGCCCGACAGGAATCGCATTGAACATTTATGGAATATAATCTGCATGTCAGTTCGTCTGCAATATCCTGCAGTGGCGTCACTTTCGCAATTATGGACGGCTATACAGGGAGCGTGGCTCAATATTTCTGCAGGGGACTTCCAAAGACTTGTTGGGTCCATGGCACTTCGAGATGCTGCACCACAGCGGGCAAAGGAGGTCCGACAAGATATGAGGAGGTATCCCATGACTTCTGTCACCTCAGTGTAACTTTTACACAGATCAAGAACCTTACACAGAATAGACTAATGTAGACAGCTGCATCGAACCAGTCTTTGGACTGAAGGCCGAAATAACAACTGCAGGTGAGTGTGGCATTTACATAATGAAGTAGGTATTAGGTGAGCCAGCTGCAGGAATGTAAACGGAGTATAGTTCAAATGGCTCTGAGCACTATGGGACTCAACTGCTGAGGTCATTAGTCCCCTAGAACTTAGAACTAGTTAAACCTAACTAACCTAAGGACATCACAAACATCCATGCCCGAGGCAGGATTCGAACCTGCGACCGTAGCGGTCTGGCGGTTCCAGATTGCAGCGCCTTTAACCGCACGGCCACTTCGGCCGGCTAAACAGAGTATGTTCTATGATTTTATTTGTATAAAATATTAAACTCTGGACCATGGCCAGTTTCTTTCATTTATCATTTTATAAAACATAATAACAAGACGTCCGCGGCTCGTGGTCTTGCTGTAGCGTTCTCGCTTCCTGCGCACGGGGTACCGGGCTCGATTCCCGGCGGGGTCAGGGATTTTCTCTGCCTCGAAATGACTGGGTGTTGTGCGTCTTTCACCCTCATTCACTCGCAAGTCGCCGTAATGGCGTTAAAGAACTTGTGGAGCGGCGGCCGAACCGCCCCGTGAGGCTCTCCCGGCCATCAGTGCCATACGCTCATTGTTATTATAACAAGACAAATTAATATATGTCTATTACTCTATTAACACAAAAATTCAAATGTCCCTTATATTAATGAGACCTCTCTGGGTGGCTTTATCAATTGTTACTGCGAGACATATGGAACATTGGCGGAAGGACGAGTGAGCTCGTCATTTACGAGACGGTGATTGGTCTGTCAGAGACATGCCTTACAGCATGCGGCTTGGTTGCGATGGGTGGTGCATGTATACACGCTGCGTCCAGAGCTGCACGTAAGCAGGCTGTTACTAGTTATCACCCGGTGACGATAACTGTGCTCGAAACTCAAGTACGGAGTGGCCTACAGCCTGGAGCAAAGTGTCTTTCATCGATGCTTGTGTCAAAGTCTCCACTCTACAACTCACGAAGTGGAGCATTTCTCCCCAAGAGTTCTACAGATTATTCGTACCTCTTTTAAACTGAGGTTATCCAAATGTATATTCGCAGAAATTTTTTGCTCAAAATAAGACCAGTTTTTGATACTAGTAGAATCCTTTTGACCAGGAATGTCCTCTTTACTTGTAATAATTTGCATTTTCTGTCTTCCTTGCTTCGTTCGGCTTGTACTTCCAAAGTAGCATAATTCCTTCATTGCATTTATTTCTAGGTCATCAACATTAATGTTTAGTTTATCGCTAATCTCACGTCTCCTACTCGTCATCCTTTTCATCTTTCTTTGGTTTACCCTCAGTCCATACTCTATACTCACAGAACTGTTCATTCCATTCAGAAGGCTCTGAAATTCTTCATGAATTTCACTACATATAGCAATGTCATCAGCGGATCTTATAATTGGTGTCCTTTCACCTTGAATTTTAATGCCACTCCTCAAACTTTCTTTCATTTCCGTCAGTACTTCTCCGATGTATAGAGTCAACAGTAATGGTCAAAGACTGCAACTGTGTCTTACCTCCATTTTAATCCGAGCACTTCATTCTTGGTCTTCCAGTGGTATTGTTCCCTGTTCCTTCTTCTAGGTCGTCAACACGTAAGAGCGTGTCTTAATTTTTCGAAACGTCTGGAGGTGTATCTCCAGTCTTATAGGTTCTACAAACCATGTTGAGCAGTCGTTTGGTTGCCATTGTCTCTAATGGTTATAGAAATGCCAAAGGAATGTTATCAATGCCTTCTGCAGTATTTGATATCAAGACATTCAAAGCCCTGTTAATCTCTGACTATAGTTCTGGATCCCCTACGTCTTCCCCATCGACCGCCATTTCTTTTCTACCACGTCACCGCACAGTTCCTCCTCCTCGTAGAAAATTTCAATGCATCCTTTTCACTTTCCGCTCTTTCCTCTGTGTTTAACAATGGAATTCCTCGTGCAGTCTTAACTTTGATGCATTTACTTTTAATTTCGTAGGAATATTTGGTTACTTTACTAATTGTTGAATCTCTTCTTCCGACGTCCATTTCCTTTTCGATTTCTTCGAATTATTACTGCAACCATTTCTATTTAAGCAACTTGGATTGCTGTTGTGCTGTTATTTCCTGAACATTTTTGTACTTTTTTCTTTCTTTGATAAATTGAAGTTTTTCTTCCATTACCCAGTTTCTTCGCAGCTACCTCAGTTGTACCTGTATTTTTCTGTCCCACAGTTTGGTTGCCCTTTTTAGAGTTGTCAGTTTCTCTTCATCTGAACTGTCTCCGACGTATTAATTATATCAGTATGTAAAGTCTACGAGTAGTAGTTCAGTATCCCACTTTTCTCGGCACTGATATTTCCGGAAGATTCTCTTAAACTTCAACCTACTCTATATCACTAACCAATTGCGATCTGAATCCATATCTTTCTTCACCTGCATATGTCTTACAATCCACTGACTGATTTCGGAATCTCCGTCTGACCCTATTGTAATCTATGGGGGACTAATGCCGAATGTTTTGACAATTGAGAGATCATCGTTATGTGTCTTTAGTGTATTTAGTTTCATTACTTTCTGCGTCCACATGTCGTTGATCATTTTCAATTCTGCCGCCTTTTAGGAGCAATTTATCTACATCTACATCTATACTCCGCGAGCCACCTTACGGTGTGTGGCGGAGGGTACTTATTGTACCACTATCTGATCCCCCCTTCCCTGTTCCATTCACGAATTGTGCGTGGAAAGAACGACTGCTTGTAAGTCTCCGTATTTGCTCTAATTTCTCGGATCTTTTCGTTGTGATCATTACGCGAGATATATGTGGGCGGTAGTAATATGTTGCCCATCTCTTCCCGGAATGTGCTCTCTCGTAATTTCGATAATAAACCTCTCCGTATTGCGTAACGCCTTTCTTGAAGTGTCCGCCACTGGAGCTTGTTCAGCATCTCCGTAACGCTCTCGCGCTGACTAAATGTCCCTATGACGAATCGCGCTGCTTTTCGCTGGATCATGTCTATCTCTTCTATTAATCCAACCTGGTAAGGGTCCCATACTGGTGAGCAATACTCAAGAATCGGACGAACAAGCGTTTTGTAAGCTACTTCTTTCGTCGATGAGTCACATTTTCTTAGAATTCTTCCTATGAATCTCAACCTGGCGCCTGCTTTTCCCACTATTTGTTTTATGTGATCATTCCACTTCAGATCGCTCCGGATAGTAACTCCTAAGTATTTTACGGTCGTTAGCGCTTCCAATGATTTACCCCCCGAGAAAGAGGTTGTCCGCTTCCCCGCCCTATTTGATTCCTTACACCGGAAGTCTTCAGTAGCCACTGCTGAAGTTTTTTATTGGAAGCTAAATGGTGGCTGGAATCGAAACCAGGACCTAGGACATTTTTAGTAACTAGCTAAAGGTTCTACCCCTAATCCACGGTCCATAGAAGCTGCATTCGGCATTAATATATCTTCCTCTTCGTTTTCGACAGTTAACAAGAATGTAGGTGCTTTTATACGTTGGAGATGAAGACATCTAACAGTACGACAGAACGTAAAAGTTCAAGATACAATATTCTGTTATCGTCAAAAGTGGGAACTGAAGGAAATTGACTTCTCTGGCATTTGGAGTACGACAATGCTGTCCACTCAGCGAACCAAACGTTCAATAACACGCCCATGACCAAAATCGCATTTGGAAGAACATTGCTTTATGGTGTCTTGCCTTGTTTATATGCTACTTTTCCAAAGTTTCATAACAGTAGATGACACGAAATACAAAGAAATCATCGATACAGAGAGAGACAGAAGATGAACGTGTACAGACGGATGTAAGCAAAGGTTCCGACACCAGAAAATGTCACGTATATTCTTTCCTTGGATCTTCACTGTACAGTGATCACCGACTGCTCTTACAGGCAGCTAGTATCACGTGAGGCAAAGGTAAAGATGGCAGAAAGCACAGCAGCGAGGGCGCTGGCTCACAACCATTGGCAGGGCGCCATAGCAAGAAAATCACGCGACAAGGACGACTTCTCCAGGAACACAAACACAGAAACACGAGAACTAAAGGAAGTTTCCACGCGTTTCAGTCTAGAGTATCGGTCGTGCAACCAGTGCTGAGTGGTCATGGCAGACACTCAGGGAAGAGACACTCAGTTGTTGTAGTTACAGTACTGGAGCTTAGTAGTGCAAACTCAATGCAGTACTGAAGCCTTACTGAAAGTCTTAGAAGTCAACAAAACATTAGAGACGCAACTAGGAGAGAGGAAGCATCAAGAAATAGATCTTGAGCCAGTTTCGCTCTGTCACTAAGTGTCTCCATGAAGACTCCTCTATGAAATAGTTTCAGCACACGATCAGTTAGACCTGTTTCAAAACTTGCTTTCTAAATTGAATAAGCTTTTTGTACAAGATTCCTAATCCATCGAATTCTGGTAAGAGATTTTGTTGCTAGAAATCTGAGCCTGTATGGTGATGCCGCTGTTCTATGTGGGAAATTCTGTCGTTGAGTATCTGTAAGGAATATATGACACTTACAAAAAATTTTATTTGGTAGAATTGAGTGCAGCTTTGTTTAAATACGAAAAAAAATGTAATATAATGCGGAAGGATAGGGGAAACATTCCGGTTGTGTTCGAATATAACATACATGTAAAAAAAGGTTTTGCGTCACTTCGGTTCACAGAAATCCTGAAGATATTGTATCACAGAGACAGTCACTTTGACTCTTCAGACGTAAACAACCATGCATGAGCAGCGCCTAAGACAGATGGGGTCCGACAGCCGATCACGTCCAGTCATTGCACCAGGAAGGAGGTACACGACTCGTGTTGTTTGTAGTTCAACCATGCCTAGACGATCAGTTCGATCGTGTCCGCAATGTTACTTTATGCCAGGAAGGGCTCTCAACAACGGAAGTGTCCAGGCGTCTCGGAGTGGACCAAAGCGATGTTATTCGGACATGGAGGAAATACAGAGAGACAGGAACTGTCGATAACATGCTTCGCTCAAGCCTCCCAAGGGCGGCCTGCAGTGGATGACCGCTACCTACGGATTATGGCTCGGAGGAACCCTGACAGCAACGGCACCATGTTGAATAATGCTTTTCGTGCAGCCACAGGACGTCGTGTTACGGCTCAAACTGTGCGCAACAGGCTGTATGATGCTTAACGTCACTCCCGACGTCCATGGCGAGGTCCATCTTTGCAACCACGACACCATGCAACGCGATACAGATGGGCCAAGTAACATGCCGAATGGACCGCTCAGGATTGGCATCAAGTTCTCTTCACCGATGAGTGTCGCATATACCTTCAACCAGACAATAGTCAGAGAAGTGTGTAACGCCGGAAATGCATATCATCCTATTTCCATCTATTGTACTGTAAATTTTTTCCTTATTTTGTTACCTGAATATATGACATTTCTGTGCCTTTATATATTGTAATTGTTTTACTATATATATATATATATATATATATATATATATATATATATATATATATATATATATGCATTTGTGTCGATGTACACTCCTGGAAATTGAAATAAGAACACCGTGAATTCATTGTCCCAGGAAGGGGAAACTTTATTGACACCTTCCTGGGGTCAGATACATCACATGATCACACTGACAGAACCACAGGCACATAGACACAGGCAACAGAGCATGCACAATGTCGGCACTAGTACAGTGCATATCCACCTTTCGCAGCAATGCAGGCTGCTATTCTCCCATGGAGACGCTGGATGCTGGATGTAGTCCTGTGGAACGGCTTGCCATGCCATTTCCACCTGGCGCCTCAGTTGGACCAGCGTTCGTGCTGGACGTGCAGACCGCGTGAGACGACGCTTCATCCAGTCCCAAACATGCTCGATGGGGGACAGATCCGGAGATCTTGCTGGCCAGGGTAGTTGACTTACACCTTCTAGAGCACGTTGGGTGGCACGGGATACATGCGGACGTGCATTGTCCTGTTGGAACAGCAAGTTCCCTTGCCGGTCTAGGAATGGTAGAACGATGGGTTCGATGACGGTTTGGATGTACTGTGCACTATTCAGTGTCCCCTCGACGATCACCAGTGGTGTACGGCCAGTGTAGGAGATCGCTCCCCACACCATGATGCCGGGTGTTGGCCCTGTGTGCCTCGGTCGTATGCAGTCCTGATTGTGGCGCTCACCTGCACGGCGCCAAACACGCATACGACCATCATTGGCACCAAGGCAGAAGCGACTCTCATCGCTGAAGACGACACGTCTCCATTCGTCCCTCCATTCACGCCTGTCGCGATACCACTGGAGGCGGGCTGCACGATGTTGGGGCGTGAGCGTAAGACGGCCTAACGGTGTGCGGGACCGTAGCCCAGCTTCATGGAGACGGTTGCGAATGGTCCTCGCCGATACCCCAGGAGCAACAGTGTCCCTAATTTGCTGGGAAGTGGCGGTGCGGTCCCCTACGGCACTGCGTAGGATCCTACGGTCTTGGCGTGCATCCGTGCGTCGCTGCGGTCCGGTCCCAGGTCGACGGGCACGTGCACCTTCCGCCGACCACTGGCGACAACATCGATGTACTGTGGAGACCTCACGCCCCACGTGTTGAGCAATTCGGCGGTACGTCCACCCGGCCTCCCGCATGGCCACTATACGCCCTCGCTCAAAGTCCGTCAACTGCACATACAGTTCACGTCCACGCTGTCGCGGCATGCTACCAGTGTTAAAGACTGCGATGGAGCTCCGTATGCCACGGCAAACTGGCTGACACTGACGGCGGCGGTGCACAAATGCTGCGCAGCTAGCGCCATTCGACGGCCAACACCACAGTTCCTGGTGTGTCCGCTGTGCCATGCGCGTGATCATTGCTTGTACAGCCCTCTCGCAGTGTCCGGAGCAAGTATGGTGGGTCTGACACACCGGTGTCAATGTGTTCTTTTTTCCATTTCCAGGAGTGTATAATTGATTTGTTGTGTAAAGATTATTTGTATTTATACGCTGGGTCTGGCCTAGGGAAAACTATACTATCGAACGAATACATCGATAGGTCGTGTGAAGAATCAAAGTGTGTAGGATCTTTGGTAGTGTTAACTCTGCCGCGTGGAGCGCGGGCAGAGAGAGTCTGGCTGGAGTAGTGCAGTGGAGCAGGTGTGTTGTGTGACGCTCCCGCGAGTTGCCGCGCTTTCGAGGTTTGGCAGCATGTAATTGCGCTCGACTTGCGATGATAGTTTCTGACATGGTGTCGCGGACGGGAAGCATTAGCTGGCGCACATCAAGAGCCCGTTTCGTCTGGTGACCGTGTCGAGAAGAAGGCGCGCCAACATCCAGCTTCTGCAACAGCGACGGCCGACAATGAGTGACTGTCGCCACCTCCTCGATCGACGGCTTCAAACCTTCAATCAACCAACAAGGAAGACTAAAAGCACGTAAAGTTTCAGAACTGTATGGCAGACCTCAGCTTTTCAAATTGTTCCATTTGCCTCGCAAAATTACAGCAACTTAGCATGAACCTTTGTTGCTCTTTGTCCCAATTGCATTGCCAAGCAGGGTCCCTTCCTTTTCCGAAATGAACCCGAGTGTCGTTGAAATTCAAACGCCAGCATTAAAATAATATAATTAGATTTCACTGCTTTAATTTCAAAGTTCAGTTAAAGTATTCATAGCTGGCTACAATATTTAGGTTACACGAGCACAAATTAAGAGTGCGAGTTTTGTTAGCATATTTTAGCTTACCTGTGACTGCAGCTCAGCTTGGTACGTACTAAATTTTACTATTGTTAATTGTTCAGAATCATTTAATTCAAGTTCAAAGTTAAATCTCTTGTTTCTAAATTGCGTAGAGTCAAGTTGCTTTTGAAATTATTGTTGAGGTAATCCAAGACTAATCGTATTTTACTGGATTTCGATGTGCTTCAGAAAGAAAGCTCACTATTAACTTCAGTCACTAAATTAACTTTCGATTTTCCGGTTTTATTAATTCTTTTGCTAAATTAAGTCAGAGTGTAGCGAAATTTATTACTTCTGACAAACTTTCAGTTTTCACACTACACGTGTCAACCTTCAGTTGCCACGCTTCTAGTGCTAATTATATGTGTAATAACCTTTCTTTTTCAGTAATATAGTAATTGTCCTTAGGACTGGCGACCGTGATTTCCCCCAAATCTCAAATATCTAATTACCGCTAGTTAATTGTTAACGTAACGGCCGCACATTTACTTTCTTTATTAACTTTACCCCTTTTCAAAATTAATTTCCACCAGTTTCATTTGCATTTTTCCTTTCATTTAGATGTAACCCTTTCCTCCCTCTTTACCGACAGATTAACTTCGGTGACGATTGATTTTCCCAAATTTCCATTAGGTACACGCGGTTTAATTTTTCACTGTCATTAAGGTCGATAAGTGAGGGGGAGGTTACAAGTGTTTGGAGGCAGCCCGATCAGGCTGAACGTCTTAGACACACTGTCCAGCCAGTGCAGCAATGTGGAGGTTCCCTGCTGTTTTGGAGTGGCATTATGTGAGGGCAACGTACGTCGCTGTTGGTCATGGAAGGCGCCGTAACGGCTTTATGATACGTGAGTTCCATCCTCCGACCGATAGTGCAGCCATATCGGCAGCATACTGGCGATGCATTCGCCTTCTGGACGACAGTTGCCCCCCCCCCCCCCCCCCCCCCCCGCCCAATCGTGCACATCTTGTGAATGAATGACTTCCTTCAGGATAACGACATCGCACGACTAGAGTGGCCAACATGTTCTCCAGACATGAACCCCATCGCACATTCCTGGGATATATAGAAGAGGTGTATTTATGGACGACGTGACCCACCAACCACTCTGAGGGATCTACGTCGGATCGCCGTTGAGGAGTGGGACAATCTGGACCAACAGTGCCTTGATGAACTTGTGGATAGAATGCCATGACGAATACAAGCATGCATCAATGCTATTAGAGGTACCGGTGTGTACAGCAATCTGGACCACCACCTCTGTAGGTCTTGCTGTATAGTGGTACAACATGTAATGTGTGGTTTTCATGAGCAATAAAAATGGGTGTAAATGATGTTTATGTTGATCTCTATTCCAATTTTCCTTACAGGTTCCGGAACTCTCGGAACCGAGGAGGTGCAAAATTTCTCGTGATGTTTTTATTAATGTTATACTACACGACACAGCAACGGAGGAGATAGAGAAGATCCAAAGAAGAGCGGCGCGTTTCGTCACAGGGTTATTTGGTAACCGTGATAGCGTTACGGAGATGTTTAATAAACTCAAGTGGCAGACTCTGCAAGAGAGGCGCTCTGCATCGCGGTGTAGCTTGCTCGCCAGGTTTCGAGAGGGTGCGTTTCTGGATGAGGTATCGAATATATTGCTTCCCCCTACTTATACCTCCCGAGGAGATCACGAATGTAAAATTAGAGAGATTAGAGCGCGCACGGAGGCTTTCAGACAGTCGTTCTTCCCGCGAACCATACGCGACTGGAACAGGAACGGGAGGTAATGACAGTGGCACGTAAAGTGCCCTCCGCCACACACCGTTGGGTGGCTTGCAGAGTATCAATGTAGATGTAGAGCGTTGGTTAAACATCTCGGTATAACATTGTGAAATGACGTGAATTGGGATGGACACATACAGCCAGTTCAAGACAAGCGAATGATTCCCATGCTTTATTGGCGGAGTTCTGTAAATATAAGACGCATTTATAAAAGGGACTGCGACAAAACGCTTGAGCAAACTATTCTTGATTACTGCTAGAGTTTTTGGCAGCCATAAAAGGTTGGAGAAAAACTAGGCATCGAAGCGATCCAAATAAATGGAAAAAATGGAAAAAAATAACTGAAGCACCTACATATGACTTCCCTAGTCCTCACCGATTGTAGAAGAACGTCGGTAGCGGAAATCCCATAAAAATAGCTACATTTATGACATGGTGGAATTAGTAATGAAAGCCAAGGAAAAGTATGATGTGGTCAAAAGGATACTCATATTTTCCGCACACTGAAATAGCAGACAGCCTTGCAAAAAAAACAGCATCAAAGAACGGGAACCGCTGTTCCATATCCCAACTACCTCCACATTTCAGGAATACAGATATACCAGTAAAGGAAGCAGCAGTGGCAAATATCGCATTATGAGAAGGGATTTGCGAACGTTTTAGCCCAGCGCACCATACCAACAAAACCCCTATGCAAGCAGAAGAACCTACACCAGAGACATGTTACATTAATTAATTGAATAATATTCGCTGAGCACCTCTGCAGGGTCGGAGTCATACTCTCCGATGTGCAGTCAACGCCCAGAGGACGAAGATCTAAGCCACGTCATACTGCGATATACAAACTATGTTCCAGACGAAAATAAACCATGGGAAACCTAAAAAAAATGTGGAATCCTTTGCTGAGAACCATTAAAATCCCAATGAGTCAAACTAAACGCGAAATTAATGGTGAACTTGGACGTTAACTGCAAGAAGTGGATAGCAATCTCTGGCATAGTATATACTTATGTTTCTAAAATTATACACCTATAAAGTAACTTTATATTTAAATTTACCTGGATTAGCTATCCTTACAAAATCACAGTTAAGGGCTATACTTATCCCAGCAAAAAGTGAATAAAATTAAATTAAGGAAAAATGACTACTTTAAACATAAAAAGCACGATGCGTTGAATCTTGTGTTTTATTTATCAGGCCTTGAAGTTTTGAACGTCCTTGATATGATACCGCGATACGTTTGCACCATACGTGAAGCACGTGATCTGCCTTTCATTTACCGGACCTTGAGTTTTACCAGTTCGATCTGCAGCACGGTGGTTGCAACCGTCCGCGTCCGTGCTCCGTGACGTCCTGGGTTATTCACACCGGCGCCTTAGAGAGTGCGTGCTGTAACAGACTCAAGTGCTGCCCTGGACCTTGGCCCTGCTGGCATCGCAAAACTCTCCACTCAAGTCGTGTCTTCACTCTATTATCATTTCGACTCGGGCGCACAGTTGGCGATAATTTCAGTTGGTTCCTATCGGCATAGACTCCAGCATTTCTGCTACATTGCTACCTCTCTCTGCAAGACTGATATATATATATCAACAACATCAATGTTCCTCTCACGAGTTACGCATTTGGATCTGCTTAGTCCTTCAATATTTAGTTGGAAAATTCGGAGGCTAGGTCCGATATTTCTTATCATGCAACTCCTGCAGGATCCATTACCTGACATGCTTGCTTCCATGTGCGCAAGGCCAGGAGATCCTCTAGAGAAGATAAGTCCTGTGCCAGCTATCGTTCCAGTTCTTTTAGCATTATCCAGGGTGCACGGGTGGACTTCTTCCACGGACGCGAGCTAGTTTACACCCCACCCACCACAGCAGGCAGGTTTAAGACCCAATAGGAGCTGCACAGACCAGGTCCTAACGACATGTATTGAAGGAGGTTTTCAAAAACAAAAAAAGACCGCAGTAGCTTTCATAGACGTAACAGCTGCCTATGACACTGTATGGAAGGAAGGACTTCTACACAAACTGATAAAAGTAATCCCCTATCGTATGACACTGAGACTTATCAACAACATGCTTTCGCATAGATACTTCCAGGTGATACAGATTAATGACATAAGCAAATAGAGGAAACTGAACAATGGACTGCCTCAAGGATCAGTTTTAGCACCAATGCTCTTTAATCTTTACATCTCTGACCTGCCTGAAGCCATCTGAAGGAAGTTCAGCTATGCTGATGATATGGCCCTAGCTATCCAAAGCAAGCAGTTTGAAGACACTGAAAACATCCTCACAACTGACCTAAGCAAAATGCATTTCACCAAGTGGAGGCTAATAACAAATCCCACCAAGACTGGTCAGCTGTTTTCATTTGAACAACAGAATGGCGGGATATGAGCTGAAGGTTCATATGAATAACAGTCAACTGCGATATCAACCATATCCAAAGTACCTGGGGATCACTCTAGATAGGACATTATCCTTCAAACGGCGCCTGGAAAATGTATCCAATAAAATAAGCTCACAGAACAGCCTCATTCAGAGGCTCTGCAGCACTAACTGGGGAGCAGCAGCAGACACACTACGAACCTCTACACTTGCCTTAGTGTACCCTGCAGCCGAGAACTGTGCACCAGGTGGTTAACCAGCAAGCAGGTAACCAAGGTGAACACCCAGTTCAACGCTGCTATGAGAACCATAACTGGATGCATAGAAACTACCCCACTATATTGGCTTCCAACACTTAGTCATATAACACCTGCCGGCTGGTGTGGCCGAGCAGTTCTAGGCGCTACAGTCTGGAACCGCGCCACAGCTCCGGTCGCAGGTTCGAATCTTGCCTCGGACATGGGTGTGTGTGATGTCTTTAGGTTAGTTAGGTTTAAGTAGTTCTAAGTTCTAGGGGACTGATGACCTCAGATGTAAGTCCCATAGTGAGCAGAGCCATTTGAACCATATAGCACCACCCTCCCTGCGAAAACAGGAAGCTCTGACGAAGGAATACACACAAATAATGAATAACCCCCTACTTCCTATCCATGAACATGTCCCAACTTTGGAAAGAACACGACTCCACTCCAGAAATCCCCCATGAAGACTGGCCCAACAACTGTCAGCAGCCAACTTCAGCATGGATACTAAATGACACGAGAGCTGGAGTGATAGTGCCTCCCCTGGCAAAAGTGAACTTATCTGTCCATCAGAGAAACCCTAGGGCTTTGAACTTCCACGACAGCTATGGAAAAGCCTAAACAGAATCCGAACAGGACATGGACTATGTGCACACAATCTACACAAGTGAGGAAAGCTTCCCAGCCCTAGCTGTGACTGTGGGGCACCTAATCAAACAATACAGCACATCGCCCAGGACTGTGAATTAACAGCCTACCAGGGTAGTCGGGCTGACTTCTTCAACGACACACCGCCCTGCCTGAAATGGATCGCCAATTTGGACGTCAGAATTTGAAGACTTGTGTAACGCAAAATATCTGCTGTGACGTTACTTTTTATTGTGTTTAAGTATTATATTTTATCTGAATATGTATCCTTCACTTATGTATTTTTAGTGTATTTTATCATATAATTTCATAATGTAATAAGCTAAAACCATGTGTGTAGCGCCATTCGATATATATATATATATATATATATATATATATATATATATATATATATATACTCTGAGCTTCCTGAAAATTGGAGTAAATGATAATGTGTGAAACAATGAATGACCAGTAAATTATTTCGCTATATATATATATATATATATATATATATATATATATATATATATATATACTCTGAGCTTCCTGAATGTAGTGTTAGCAGTTAGCCAACACTACGAACACTACCTGAGTGAGGATGCCGATATGCACGCGTTAACCCACGCAGGCTAGAGATAGGTCTGAAACAGGATACGTAATGAATGCTATAAAGAAAAGTACGTAGCTGCTGGAATACTTAACTTTAATCCATCATTGTGGTACATCGCTCTTGACGACACAAGTGAGACTCTGCAGATACATTCAATGTACTGTTAATGGCGCCTTGCTAGGTCGTAGCCATTGACTTAGCTGAAGGCTATTCTAACTATCTGCTCTGCAAATGAGCGAGGCTTCGTCAGTGTGCATCGCTAGCTACGTCGTCCATACAACTGGCGCGGGTGCTAGTAAGTCTCTCGAGACCTGCCGTGTGATGGCGCTCGGTCTGCGATCACTGACAGTGGCGACACGCGGGTCCGACATGTACTAATGGACCGCGGCCGATTTAAAGCTACCACCTAGCAAGTGTGGTGTCTGGCGGTGACACCACACTGAAAATTGGAGTAAATGATAATGTGTGAAACAATGGATCACCAGTAAATTATATATATACTCTGAGCTTCCTGAAAATTGGAGTAAATGATAATGTGTGAAACAATGAATCACCAGTAAATTATTCAAATTATAGAGCCATTCTTTACACATCGTCACATTGTTTGCCAGCTCGGACGCCTCTTTCACATCGCAGTATGGCTACCAAACTCCGTAAATGCATTAATGCCCAGCTGTACACTGATAAAAATACTTAAATTTTGCTCGACAGAGTTCTCCAGCACTGGTTGACGTACGGTTCACTACTTGCAGCATTACTTGGTTATCGGATGTTGTGTCTCTAATGCAAACAAACGCTGATGTAATACGCAGGTTCTCGCTGTGGGGAAGATCTACCAACCGGTTTGTTCGGGAAAACACTGAAATGAATAAAAACGACCAAAGTTCGAGGTAAACTGGCCCTACATTCCAGAGCTGCAACGAAGCACTGTTGAGGGTAACAAGTGCAGAAGTACAGTGATAATGACCAGGGTAAGGTGGTCGGACGTTGGCGCAAGAACATATAGGCTGGCCCACGTGAAACATGAGACAGTACATTTTAAGTGGACTATCCTGCTAAGATGCAGACGTGTTAGCGCCATCTACCGGATCAGATCCGACCCATATAGTACGCCATTCAGTTCGGTATGGAAAGTGGCCAGTTCAGGTGCGTATTGAGACAGTGGAGGCGTTCTGTCGTGTCCAGAGCAATGCACTTTGGAAAAGACCGCCATCTCCATGTTCCAGACAGATGGACAATATCAAGATGGATAAAACAACAGTGCGAAATGCTTTCTGTTACCAATTTGGAGCATAAGGGAGCTGAAATAATAGTTCGAAAGCCGGAAAATATCCGACGAGTTAGTTCAAATGGTTCAAAGGGCTCTGAGCACTATGGGACTTAACTTCTGAGGTCATCAGTCCCAGAACTTAGAACTACTTAAACCTAACTAACCTAAGGACATCACACACATCCATGCCCGATGCAGGATTCGAACCTGCGACCGTAGCGGTCGCGTGATTCCAGATTGTAGCGCCTGGCCGGCTGACGAGTTAGTGCAGCTCTGCATGAAGCCCACAGCGATCTGTCCGTCGCTGTTCCAGATCATTAGAAATCCCTTGCACGCGAAACAGAATATAAAGTTTCCTCATTATAAGCTGCAAGTGGCTCAACAGTTACGACCAGCCGGGAGATAAAGTGAGCAGGCGCCATTTCTGGACAACATTTCTGTACAGAATTGAACCGGGTTATGCGTTTCTGACAAATTATCTGGATGGCTCATTCATGAAAATTACTAGGATACCACAAATGTCGTCACCTTGCGTGCTATTCGACCGTCGACTGAAAAGGTTGGCCACAGTGTTTTGCAGACAATAACGGCCAGCCAGTGAGTGAAGAATCCGAACGGCATCCTCCATAATTAGTAGTTTCTTCATTCGATACCTTCTTGGACTTTACTGTCTGAATTTGATGTGCTTTCAGCAGGGTGGGTATACAGCTCTTACAACCATTAATTCATGACTACACTGAGGTGTTGCTTTCCACACTGATTACTCTCACGGTTCGGTGATGTACCATGGGCGGGGAAATCACGTGATCATTCAGCCTCACATTTTTTTCTGTGGTGTTGTTGCGAGAACGAAGTTGTTTCACAGTGACACCACAATAGTGATGAGCTGACAGCCAAAATTCGGTAACATCTAGATGCCTTTCCTCAAGAACTGATTGAGAGCATAATGAGAATATTCCAAGAACGCCTTCTGCCATACATAACCAATGACGGAAATCATTTGTGTGATGTACTTTTTCAGAAATAAACTTGCGTTTGGTTTTCTAGTAGTGGCAACATAAACAGAAACGTTATCTATATATTACATCCGTGGAAATGTACGCTAAACCTTATAATAAAGTCATATAATATACTACTTAATATGGACCACACGGTATAATCTACAGCCGCGGGCTCTAATGCAGGCTGCCACCAGCAATGGAGGATGAATCTTTGACAATACCAGTCACGTGTGCTGGCGAAACGTTAGCAAAGTCGTTAAGCCAACATCGGCCAAAGATTCAGAGACGAGAACCAAAAATGAATACGTCAATAAGTAGCCATGAAAACCATAAAAATTTGGAAAGAAACACTCTCAGATTCGTAAACGTTTATTTACTAAAGGAAACGAAAATCGCCGTTTCATCATAGACCAACATCGTTAGCAGTAGCAAATCTATGCTAGGAGTAGTATATCTCCGGCTCACTTAAATGCGATATTTGAACCTCGCAATACCACTAACAGGTTGGTACTAAGATCCCCCCACCCCAATTAATGACGTTATCAAAATCATAAGACACCTCATCTCGCTCACCATTCTCCACCACTCTCCGGAACATAAAACTGTGTTATTAAAATGAAACAGCAGCCAGCCGTTGTGGCCGAGCGGTTCTAGGCTCTTCAGTCTCGAATCGCGCGACCGCTACGGTCGCAGGTTCGAATCCTGCCTCGGTCATGGATGTGTGTGGTCTCCTTAGGTAGTAGGTAGTAGTTCTAAGTTCTAGAGGACTGATGACCTCAGATGTTAAGTCCCATAGAAAGTCCTCAGAGCCATTTGAACCATTTTTGAAACAGCTAGTCGCAACATAGTCTGTTAGCGGCCATTGCATTGGAACAACCAGCTGCCGTGTAGCACCAGAGCAGCCAACATGGCAGTACTCAAAAATGAACTGGACCCTGAATGTAGGGCCAGTTCTGTGTGCAGTTGGGACACGTTGGTGGGTTGTGGCGAGGAGCAGGCCATGGACAGCTTTGACAAATGGAATCGAGTGTCAAAGCATTATGTTAACACTCATGTGAATACCCCCGTAGTTTCTCGCTGGAGTTAATGGCCACATCCCCTCACAGCATGGAAGGACGGCGCGTGCTGATGGCCATTAGGCCGTGACATTGGCGCCCTGGAATGCTGAGTCAATGAGGTTACGCAGGAGAGTACGCCCCAGTTAGCGGGACATGACCGCTCCGATTGAAGTCAGCAGCACTGTAGACTGCCATGTTGCGTCCAGGGGATGCCAGCCTCCGGTGATTTGTCTTGCAGCTGCAAGTGTTGACTCATGACACCCAGGTGTTCGCACCACAATGGAAGGTTGGGCAGCTCTGCGACCTCTCTCTCGTCCTGTTGCCCTCCAGAGCAGGACTCTGGCCGCTGCAGTAATGGACCAGGAGGAAACCTGTTGGTGGAAAAGCACCAAGTACAAGCAGGAGGACTTGGAAGACTTAGAAGAGAGTGTGATTTCTAGAGGACCATGCTCATGGCAGCAGCATGCTGTCCCATATTGCTTGGTCGCCTTGCACAACCCTTTGGTACTGCCAGACTACTGATTCCTCTCCTAAAATTAACGGTTATGTGTGCTGGGTCATGGCTACCATGTTGTGCAAACACGCTGTTTCCTCTCACGTTTGGGTCAACAAATCTGTGGCCTACTGGTGCGGAAACGGCTTGGTCGTCCTGCAAGAGCTCTTGTCTTACCACTGCATTGCAATATTGTTGTGCCTGGCCTAGGTCACCTCTTGTATAAACAGCCGTGTTGCTGCAACTGACATGCCGACACCTTAGCATCCACCAGCTGTCTTCATCTGCTGTAGCTCGACTGGTAGTTCCACCAGTAACGCCCAAAAAATTGTTGTTGATTTGTCAAAAGAGCTTAACCAAAAAAGTCGGGGTACATGTAAAATGTGCCAGCAAACCATACATACACACACACACACAATATATATATGCCTCGAAATTACAGGTTAATCATGTAATGTGACACCCTCCTCTAACATTACCCTTTTTTTATAGAAAAAACCAATACCATCTATACTGTCGGTTCTTGTATAGATGAACATTCTAAGCTGTGTAACGAAATTAATTTCATGTGATTCAGTGTCCGATATATTATATTTCAAGTTAAAATGTATAAAATTATATAAATTCGTTACAATCGATATGTACTAACGGTTAAAAATTATTCTTGTTTTAGAAATATTATAAATTAGAAATTCCGGCATACTTAAAATTCATATAATTAATTGCACAATCTAACGATGATTATTAAAGTTATTTCCGGACTCAATTACAAAAAATGATATATTTTAGAAAATGTCCTTCTTTTGTCGAGAAAGCGTGTAAACTCTTTTGCTTTGTAAACTCTTTGGAATATTGTGAGTACCGCAGAGTGTAAGTAGCAGTGGCCATGCATCTGATGGAGACAGATGCTTTTATATGATCGAGACTAACAATGTAATTTGGAATATTAAGTGGAAATTGAAAAACGGTGTGATATTTAATCTACATCTACATTTATACTCCGCAAACCACCCAACGGTGTGAGGCGGAGGGCACTTTACGTCACACTGTCATTACCTCCCTTTCCTGTTCCAGTCGTGTGTGGTTCTCGGGAAGAACGACTGCCGGAAAGCCTCCGTGGGCGCTCGAATCTCCCTAATTTTACATTCGTGATCTCCTCGGGAGATATAAGTAGGGGGAAGCAATATATTCGATACCTCATCCAGAAACGCCCCCTCTCGAAACCAGGACAGCAAGCTACACCGCGATGCAGAGCGCCTTTCTTGCAGAGTCTGCCACTTAAGTTTGCTAAACATCTCCGTAACGCTATCGCGCTTACCAAATAACCCTGTGACGAAACGCGCGGCTCTTCTTTGGATCCTCTCTATATCCTCCGTCAACCCGAATTGGTACGGATCCCACACTGATGAGCAATACTCAAGTATAGGTCGAACGAGTGTTTTGTAAGCCACCTCCTTTGATGATGGACTACATTTTCTAAGCACCTTCCCAATGAATCTCAACCTGGTACCCGCCTTACCAACAATTAATTTTATATGATCATTCCACTTCAAATCGTTCCGCACGCATACTCCCAGATATTTTACAGAAGTAACTGCTACCAGTGTTTCTTCCGCTATCATATAATTATACAATAAAGGATCCTTCTTTGTATGAATTCGCAATATATTACATTTGTCCATGTTAAGGGTCAGTTGCCACTCCCAGCACCAAGTGCCTATCCGCTGCAGATCTTCCTGCATTTCGCTGCAACTTTCTAATGCTGCAACTTCTCTGTATACTACAGTATCGTCCGCGAAAAGCCGCATGGAACTTCCGACACTATCTACCAGGTCATTTGTATATATTGTGAAAAACAATGGTCCCATAACACTCCCCTGTGACACGCCAGAGGTTGCTTTAACGTCTGTAGACGTCTCTCCATTGAGAACAACATGCTGTGTTCTGTTTGCTAAAAACTCTTCAATCCAGCCACACAGCTGGTCTGATATTCCGTAGGCTCTTATTTTGTTCATCAGGCGACAGTGCGGAACTGTATCGAACGCCTTCCGGAAGTCAAGGAAAATAGCATCTACCTGGGAGCTTGTATCTAATATATGGGTCTCATGACCAAATGAAGCGAGTTGAGTCTCACACGATTTCTATTTCCGGAATCCATGTTGATTCCTACATAGTAGATTCTGGGTTTACAGAAACGACATGATACGCGAGCAAAAGACATGTTCTAAAATTCTACAACAGATAGACGTCAGAGATATAGGACTATAGTTTTGCGCTTCTGCTCGACGACCCTTCTTGAAGACTGGGACTACCTGTGCTCTTTTCCAATCATTTGGAACCTTCCGTTCCTCAAGAGACTTGCGGTACACGGCTGTTAGAAGGGGGGCAAGTTCTTTCGCGTACTCTGTGTAGAATCGAATTGGTATCCCGTCAGGTCCAGTGGACTTTCCTCTGTTGAGTGATTCCAGTTGCTTTTCTATTCCTTGGACACTTATTTCGATGTCAGCCATTTTTTCGTTTGTGCGAGGATTTAGTGAAGGAACTGCAGTGCGATCTTCCTCTGTGAAACAGCTTTGAAAAAAGGTGTTTAGTATTTCAGCTTTACGCGTGTCATCCTCTCTTTCAATGCCATCATCACCCGGGAGTGTCTGGATATGCTTTTTCGAGCCACTTACTGATGTAACGTAAGACCAGAACTTCCTAGGATTTTCTGTCAAGTCGGTACATAGAATTTTACTTCCGAATTCACTGAACGCTTTACGCATAGCCTTCCTTACGCTAACCTTGACATCGTTTAGCTTCTGTTTGTCTGAGAGATTTTGGCTGCGTTTAAACTTGCAGTGAAGCTCTCTTTGCTTTCGCAGTAGTTTCCTAACTTTGTTGTTGAACCACGGTGGGTTTTTCCCGTCCCTCACAGTTTTACTCGGCACATACCTGTCTAAAATGCATTTTACGATTGCCTTGAACTTTTTCCACAAACACTCAACATTGTCAGTGTCGGAACAGAAATTTTCGTTTTGATCTGTTAGGTAGTCTGAAATCTGCCTTCTATTACTCTTTCCAAACAGATAAACCTTCCTCCCTTTTTTGATATTCCTATTTACTTCCGTATTCAGGGATGCTGCAACGGCTTTATGATCACTTATTCCCTGTTCTGCGCTTACAAAGTCGAAAAGTTCGGGTCTGTTTGTTATCAGTAGGTCCAAGATGTTATCTCTACGAATCGGTTCTCTGTTTAATTGCTCGAGGTAATTTTCGGATAGTGCACTCAGTATAATGTCACTCGATGCTCTGTCCCTACCAGGCGTCCTAAATATCTGAGTGTCCCAGTCTATACCTGGTAAACTGAAATCTCCACCTATGACCATAACATGCTGAGAAAATTTATGTGAAATGTATTCCAGATTTTCTCTCAGTTGTTCTGCCACTAATGCTACTGCCCCGCACCCTTTGAGGCTGTTGCCCTTTCTGTACTTGCCCGAGGCCATCTAACCTAAAAAACCTCCCAGTCCACGCCACACAACCCCTGCTACCCGTGTAGCCGCTTGCTGCGTATAGTCGACTCCTGACCTATCCAGCGGAACCCGAAACCCCACCACCCTATGGCGCAAGTCGAGGAAACTGCAGCCCACACGGTCGCAGAACCGTCTCAGCCTCTGATTCAGACCCTCCACTCGGCTCTGTACCAAAGGTCCGCAGTCAGTCCTGTCGACGATGCTGCAGATGGTGAGCTCTGCTTTCATCCCGCTAGCGAGAGTGGCAGTCTTCACCAAATCAGATAGCCGCCGGAAGCCAGAGAGGATTTCCTCCGATTCATAGCGACACACATCATTGGTGCCGACATGAGCGACCACCTGCAGATGGGTGCACCCTGTACCCTTCATGGCATTCGGAAGGACCCTTTCCACATCTGGAATGACTCCCCCCGGTATGCACATGGAGTGCACATTGGTTTTCTTCCCCTCTTTTGCTGCCATATCCCTAAGGGGCCCATTACACCCCTGACATTGGAGCTCCAACTACCAGTAAGCCCACCCTCTGCGACCGCCCGGATCTTGTAGACTGAGGGGCAACCTCTGGAACAGGACAAGCAGCCATGTCCGGCTGAAGATCATTATCAGCTGGAGACAGAGCCTGAAACCGGTTCGTCAGACAAACTGGTGAGGTCTTCCGTTCAGCCCTCCGGAATGTCTTTCGCCCCCTACCACACCTCGAGACGACCTCCCACTCTACCACAGGTGAGGGATCAGCCTCAATGTGGGCAGTATCCCGGGCAGCCACAGTCCTAGTCCGATCGGGGGATGCGTGGGACGAGCTGACCGTCCCCGACAAGCCCCCATCTGGACCCCCACAGTGACGCCCATTGGCAACAGCTTCAAGCTGCGTGACCGAAACCAACACTGCCCGAAGCTGGGAGCGAAGGGATGCCAACTCAGCCCGCATCCGAACACAGCAGTCACAGTCCCTATCCATGCTAAAAACTGTTGTGCAAAGAACGTCTGAACTAATCTACAGAGCACAAACAATTCGACACAAAATTTAAATGGTTATTAAAATACAAGGTTGCCTAGTAAATGCAGTAATGCTGCTACTTGCGCACTGGTGACACACTGCTCGGCAGCAGAAGGAGACTACGAGATTTTATACTATTCAGGTACTAAAGCGCGATGCTACAACTCTCAAATACTATAATACGCCCGAAATTGATGAATTAAGCAATGCAAGTACCCAAAAACACGCAAAGAAATTAAGAATTAAACTATGTAACAAATAAGTAAGCTAGGAGTATACGACTTGCTGCTGGCAGCTGCTTATCCAACGGCGGCAGGGACAAATCTTCATCAGTTATTTAGTTATCAGGAACCCATAACGTCAAATCAAAATTTCTGCCGCAAGACTTGTAGCCAACAACAAGAGAGAATGAAGATAAGTAAAAAGTTTTCTTTTGTAAATCTTACGCCTCTCGGTGCCTTTGAATCTATTGAAGACATTAAGAGAATTTTAATAGTGGTTTGTGGGACGGTAAGATTACAAGCAGCACTAGTGAATGTGCAAAGTTTGATCTTGTACCACACATGGTGCAAGGCATAATTATTTTACATCTTCATTCATCACGTCTTCATATTTATTTCTCAACATAGTCCCCATGACGACGAAAAAATATCTCCAAATAAGAGCCAGGTTGTTGACACCGTCATTGTAGAATATTTTACTATACTGACGTAGCTACTGCCACACATCTGGTTTCACCGCTTCATCAGAATCAAAGTGCCCTCGATGGTGTTCTTTAAGTTTTGGAAACAGATTAAAGTCGGATGTGTCCAAGTCGGGACCGTACGGAGGATGAATCCAAGGGGTCAGATTGTTGCAGATGTCGCAGCGCTGTTGTATGGTCTGGTATTGTCATGCTGAAGGAGGGGGTGCTTCTTGTGTGGACAAACACTTCAAATTCGTGCTTTCAGTTTTCTCAGGGTTTCTCACACACGGGCATAGTCACGTTACACACTGCCACGTCACACGCTACAAGCGTGTTGCAACTTGCGTTAGCGAAGCAGGAAAGTCAAACGAGTAATATGCCGGTACCACTCTTGAGAACAGAATAGAAACTTCTCAGGCATCACTTTTCAGCACATCCTTGTACATACGAGCGCTTTTTGGAAAGTAAGGTTAGATTGGTCACGAAACGGAAACCACTGTGAAAATCAAAACCTTCTCGCTGCCTCTCTATATAGCCGCCGCTGCGACTTATATGTCTGTCGTAATGTTGTATCAACTTTCCAGTGCCCTAGTCATAGAAGGCAGCCTCCTGTGTTTTCTGACAATTTTCTACGCTTGACTGCCGCTCGTTATCGTGCCGAAATGTTGTCTTCACAGCCATAGTTCATTTGAGCAGAGATGAACTCAGTGGGAGCCAACATTTTCCATCTAAAACGTTGCAGAAGTGTCCTCCTTGCCCCTGCAGTATGCGTCCGACTACTGTCATATAGAAGGAAGGAACTGTATGGCAGTTACATAATGTGGGGTTGCAAGATAACAGGCGAAATCTCCCGGCAGGTACCAGTTCCTGGCGGGAGACACTATTTTCTATGCGTCTTTGCGCGCTCACTGTTCGCTCAGAACTGAGAAGAACGACGTGACGCTATCTACGTACGGGCATACGTAAGACACTGCCAGAGCATCTGTGCAAAGCTTCATCGGATTTTCACTGTGGTTTCCATTTCGCGAGCGATCACTCTTTAGTCTAAGAATAGCTCTGGTACCGTGATAAACGAGTCATAGGATTCCAAGTACACACACACACACACACACACACACACACACACACACACACACACAGCCGGCCGTTATGGCCGAGCGGTTCTAGGCGCTTCAGTCTGGAACCGCGCGACCGCTACGGTCGCAGGTTCGAATCCTGCCTCGGGCATGGATGTGTGTGATATCGTTAGGTCACTTAGATTTAAGTAGTTCTAAGTTCTAGGGGACTTATGAGCTCAGATGTTAAGTCCCATAGTGCTCAGAGTCATTTGAACCACACACACACACACACACACACACACACACACACACACCTAATTCCACCCATAGCGTGGAATGTACCTTTGCCCGTCATTGTTGCAATATTGAATTCACCATTATCGAAAACGAACAGTGAGAACGAATCATTTGAAATATTTGGTTTCCAGAACTGAACGGCAGAAGCCTCAGATAAAGCCACAGTGCTATATTAAGAGCAGAAACCCATATTCGAGACAGTTTCAACAATGAATTTTGATCCCACTTTAGGAAACAAGTACACTGCAATACCAAGAGATAAATGAACAGGGCCTGATAGCTGACACAATTCCATGGGATATTGCTGTACATTTTTTTTAAAGGGACTGTTCACTACTTTTCTTTTTTGACAAAAACACACCCATCACAAATTCGTGTCAGGAACCATAACTTCAGCATTCTCTGTCGAGTCATTGATATCTGGATGATCGGCAATACTGGAAGGAATCATTCTTATATCCTTACGGATGATAGCTGCTGCTGCTTCTACTATTATCTTTCTCTCATCTTTTTCATTAACAGCTCGTTCATTATACCATTGATTCAAAAGTTTGTGGCCACTGCCACGAAAACATACAACTGGTGGATTTTTTGGCATTGTGGCAAACAAGACCCCATCACCGAAGTGTTCAGTGAGTTTATTTTTCAGAGTTTATATCAATATAGTCATTGTCTTTCCTTCTGGGAGACATTCGTTAACTTTCTGCAACAAATCGAGCAGTGAAAATTGACACTCCTCTGTACTACCTATAAATTTGCATAGTTCAAGAAAAGGGGAAGCAAAGTTGGTATCTTGAGGGTGGCCTCTTTTTCGAACAGAGGAGGGGTTCGACACTAATTTAGCATATCAATCTTGATGATAACGGGATTCTACAGCTACTAAACACAAAACACTGTTGATGCGTTTGGCAACTTCCTACCGAAATCATCATCGCGTTTCTCTACTTTCTCAACCAGCGTATGTGTCACAGTTAAAGAGCGAACTTCAAACACTCTACGGCGTTTGTGGAGTGGTTTTTTTTTTTTTTTTTTTTTTTTTTTTTTTACCGCCTCTATGTCACACTTTTCGCCACATAGGAAACAGTCTCTTTCGAAACTGAATAGATAAGAGGAAAAGGATCTCAATTTTTTATCGTCTGCTTGTACAACATTCTGATTAATTAGTATCCTTATATTACGTTCCTTAATATATTCACGTCGACATACCTTACGCACTTCAGTCAGTCCAGCGTTCTGCAGAAGATTATGAGTCCCATCCTTCCGCTCCTTGCTGAAGCGTATCAGAGTTTCCAAGCCCTTCATCACTATTGATGTCTCTCCTTCCGAAACAGACTTACCACAAATAAAACGGGTAGTAGGGTTCAGCATTATTATTTTCAGTCCAGACAAAAGAAATGAGACTAAGAAGAATCACTTCATAACACCACAAACTGATGAGTACTTTCACAAAAAAGAACTCTCTGGCATTACTTTAACAGTTCACAACATTAACTCAACTGAAATGGACACTAGGTAGGAACAAACGGCAGCGAAAACAGTGGTAGGGGAGCGCTGAGTGAATGGGAAGGGGAACTTGACGTTTCGTTATTGGCACGTACTCCTGATTTCAACAATACTGATCGCAAAAGAAATATCATCAAGTAGAATATATAGGCTACGAAATAGTTCCATACACATAATTACGCTTTTCATTTAAATACTTTGCTTTTGCTCAAATGGCTCTGAGCACTATGGGACTTAACATCTGAGGTCATCAATCCCCTAGAACTTAGAACTACTTAAACCTAACTAACCCAAGGACATCACACACATCCATGTCCGAGGCAGGATTCGAACCTGCGACCGTAGCAGTCGTGCGATTCCGGACTGAAGCGCCCATAACCGCTAGGCCACAGCGGCCGGCGACTTTGCTTTTGCGAGGAATGTATTTACTAATAAGAGCTGTGTTCGAAAAATGAGTCTTTTTGCGTAGAAATTTAAAATATGGTACTAATTGAGTTTTGGAGGGGATCCCCTGCGAAGGGGAACTTTTCTGTTTCTTACTACTGTATCCCACATCAGTATTTTTCCGAAGTTTCAAACCTTTATAAATTTTTCTCCCATTTGCTGATTTTCTTACTAATTTGCCTGGGGTATTATTGCATCGTGAGCTCAAAAATTTTGGGTGAAATTGATCGAAGGGTATAGAGGTGTTACCTGTTGCTGCAAAGAACGTTGGTGAAGTCAACTATCATGCCAGGGACTAATTTCTTGTTTTAAGACCCACTATATTTGATTTTCTGAAGGAAGAAGAAAAGCAAGAACGAAAATTATAACAACCAGAATGGAATGCTGATCGCTTACTTTATGTGGATTGACTGCACACTATCCACAGTAAAACGTTGCAAGGAGAGAAACGCTTTATTTCTGATCTGGTGCGCACGCATTTAAAAAGAACATCGCATTGTGGATGGGGCTACTTCTGACAAAAGAGTCATTCATTTCCCTTAGCTCACTAACGTTAAAGAAAATGCAAATTTTAAAGAATTAATTGTGGTATTGAAAGAATAACAGGATTGGTTTTCTAAACCTCTTGAGGACATTGCCAAACTACAACTGTTTTTCAGCTGTTTGAGAGACCGTTTGCCATTTCAATTAAAGCAACCCTGTACGTGCGCAGAGGGAACCGATCAATCTGCAATGCAATTTCAGTTTGAAAGATATATTCTTTTACGATAAAAAGTGCAGTAGTTGTGCATTTCTTTGCCCAGGAAGTGTTTCCACATCTGAATAATGAGGTTGCAAACGTGACACAATGTTTCGATCAACATATGTGCGTGAAAGGCTTTTTCTAACTGTGAAACTTATTAAGTCACTATTATGTGACAACTCGAGCGACAAAAATCTGCGAAATTGTTTCCGTATGTCAGTATGCTGACAGTTCGAACTAGATATAATCGTACAGCTTTTTTTTTTTTAATGAAAGTGAATATTATGTTAATTGAATGAAATGTTTTGGTAAAAATTTTCTTTTATGTTTGCTAATAGCCACGGTCAAATTTTCTCAGGGCGTTATCGCCAGAAATATCATATGTATTCCAACGTGAACACATCCGTATTACTCACGATGGATTAAAAAAGATCTTTCTTTAATATTACGCGATAAGCCAGTTACACACGGTGCTCAATTATTTTTTCTGTGAGGCTTGATGCTCCAGGATAGCTGCCTATGTGCAATGGCAGCGAACACATTTATAAAATTACCCTTAATAAAACGGTACCTCTGGCCAAAAATGAATTGGAAAATATTACAAGACGCCGTTCTGTATTTATTGAGATTCTTTTTAGTGCTTTTAGCATTAAATACACTACTGGCCATTAAAGATGCTACACCAAGATTAGATTAGATTAAATTAGTTTTTCGTTCCATAGATCCGTGTTGAGGAGATCCTCGTGGATGTGGAACATGTCACTTTTTTTTAAGCTGGAATAACAATACTAATAGTATGAATATATACAATACATCATTTGTTTCTATTAAAAAATTCGGCAATGGAGTAGAAGGAGTTGGCCACTAGTAAGTCTTTCAGGCTCCTTTTAAACTGATCTTTATTTGTAACTAAATTTTTTATGTTTGCTGGCAAATTATTGAAGATGAGTGTTCCTGAGTAGTGGACCCCTTTTTGAACTAAAGTAAGTGCTTTTAAGTCCTTGTGCAGATCATTTTTGTTCCTGGTATTGTATGTATGAACTGAGCTGTTCGTTGGAAAAAGAGATATATTATTTAGGACAAATTTCATTAAGGAGTAAATATATTGAGAGGCAGTAGTTAGTATACCCAGTTCTTTGAACAGGTTTCTACAAGATGTCCGTGAATTTACTCCACAAATAATACGTATTACACGCTTTTGGACTCTGAAAACTTTTGTTTGACTTGAAGAGTTACCCAAAAATATTATACCATATGACATTATGGAATTAAAGTAGGCAAAGTATGCAAGCTTTTTCACTTTTATGTCGCCTATGTCTGCTAACACTCGAATTGCAAATACAGACTTGTTAAGGCGTTTCTGCAGTTCTGTGGTGTGCTCCTCCCAACTGAATTTATTATCAAGTTGTAATCCCAGGAATTTAAGACTGTCAAGCTCTTCTATCTGCTCTTCTTCATACTTTACGGATATGCTAGGTGGAAACCTCTTGCAGGCTCTGAATTGCATATAGTGAATCTTTTTGAAGTTTAATGTCAGTGAGTTGGCTTTAAAGCATTTATTAATATCCATGAAAATATCATTAGCAGATCTTTCTAGAACTAATGCAGAAGAAATGCAGATGATAAACGGGTATTCATTGGACAAATATATTATACTAGAACTGACATATGATTACATTTTCACGCAATTTGGGTGCATAGATCCTGAGAAATCATTACCCAGAACAACCACCTCTGGCCGCAATAACGGCCTTGATACTCCTGGGCTTTGAGTCAAACAGAGCTTGGATGGCGTGTACAGGTACAGCTGCCCATGCAGCTTCAACACGATACTACAGTTCATCAAGAGTAGTGACTGGCGTATTGTGACGAGCCAGTTGCTCGGCCACCATTGACCAGACGTTTTCAATTGGTGAGAGATCTGGAGAATGTGCTGGCCAGGGCAGCAGTCGAACATTTTCTGTATCCAGAAAGGCCCGTACAGGACCTGCAACATGCGGTCGTGCATTATCCTGCTTAAGTGTAGGGTTTCGCAGGGATCGAATGAAGGGTAGAGCCACGGATCGTAACACATCTGAACTGTAACGTCCACTGTTCAAAGTGCCGTCAATGCGAACAAGACGTGACCGAGACGTGTATGTAACCAACTGCACCCCATACCATCACACCGGGTGATACGCTAGTATGGCGATGACGAATACACGCTTCCAATGTGCGTTCACCGCGATGTCGCGAAATACGGATGCGACCATCATGATGCTGTAAACAGAACCTGGATTCATCCGAAAAAATGACGTTTTGCCATTCGTGCACCCAGGTTCGTCGTTGAGTACCCCATCGCAGGCGCTCCTGTCTGTGATGCAGCGTCAAGGGTAACCGCAGCCATGGTCTCCGAGCTGATAGTCCATGCTGCTGCAAACGTCGTCGAAATGTTCGTGCAGGTGGTTGTTGTCTTGCAAATGTCCCCATCTATGGAATCAGGGATCTAGACGTGGCTGCACGATCCGTTACAGCCATGCGGATAAGATGCCTGTCATCTCTACTGTTAGTGATACGAGGCCGTTGGGATCCAGCACGGCGTTCCGTATTACCGTCCTGAACCCACCGATTCCATATTCTGCTAACAGTCATTGGATCTCGACCAACGCGAGCAGCAATGTCGCGATACGATAAACCGCAATCGCGATAGGCTACAATCCGACCTTTATCAAAGTCTATTGAATCCAAGACAGACAAGAAGTTATCCAAATCATTGTCTGGTACATAGATTAGTTTCTCTCTAATATTGGATGGAAGTCTGGTTCTTAATAACCTGATTACATCACGATTTGAGATTGGCTCGTTCCAATTTCGCGTTTTGTTAATATATTTTTCGAAATACTTTCGTAGGCTTCCTTGTTTAGGATTATATGCCTCTGGACTGTATACTTCTTTTCTAAGTCTGTCCTGAATACAAGGTGATCAGTACTTATTTAAAAATGCCTTCTCAAATTGTTCACAGGTGAAGCTAGTTTCGGCTGCAGCTAACGCCCATGAGCAGCATCTCCTACTATGTGCGAAACAATAAACTGTATCTTTTGCCTCTCGGACCATGCTCTGGGCAGTATGTTTCGAAAACTCTTCATGAATATTTCTCTTGTCGGTTGAGAAGGTTTGAAACGGGCTGTGTTTAATTGAACTCTCCTCCATCATTATTGAAGACACAGTAGGCACAGCCCCCTGCCATTCAACTGTTCACTGTTAGGACTGCACGTTCCTGCCTGTACCCCACAAATTGTATTATAGGTGGCAGAGAACGGCGGATTTTCGTATGAAACATGAGAAGCAGGTATATAATTGTTCTCCATTCTCATGTTATTTATTCTTTCCTGTTCTGTCTGATTAATTTGAGTATCAGAGTGAACTGCACGAATTGCGCATGTCACTTCCGTCTGTATTTTATTGTCTATCTGTTTCACTTTGTTATCTATCCATCTTTCTACTTTTTCTACGACCTTTTTAGTATGTTCCGCTAGGCAATTCTGTATTCTTTCCTCGTTTCCTATCTCTATATTTTCTACCCTCTCGGTTATTTTCTGAATATCTTCCTTCATGCTATTCTACTCTATCTGCAGATTTTGTACGTCTGTTGTTAGACTAGCTACCAAATTTGGCAATTCTTGGTACGCTTGTTTCAAACTGGCTATGTCTGCTTTCATGACTTCGAAACTTTTAAGCTGTTTATATATTCTGTTTGCCATCTCTTTTTTCCTTTCCTCTATCTCTCTTTCTCCCTCCTCCTGCTGTTTCTGGAACTGATCTAACTTCTTTAGTATTGCAGTTACGGCGTCATAACTTTGCGCGGCGCACGTTACTGTTTGTTTAGTTGCGGGCGCAGCTGTTTAACCCGCAACAGTTGGCAACACACTGCTATCAACGCTACGCTGTATCTCTGCGCGCTAAGTCTCTACTTCATGACCTTTAATATTTTCTTGCACCTTTCTATTAGATGTAGATCCTATGGGGATTTCCTCCAATTCGTTATCACTACCCTCTCGTGAATCTGCTTCCATATCAACTTCTTACTACGTAATCTCATGGACTCTGAACGAGACATTATTCTAACTCAATTATTTTCACACGGCAGTCACCACAAAAATAATAATAATACAATCTACAATTTCTAATTTACAGCCAATATAAATTTTCTTGTCTACTTGAATTTGTGTTTTCAAAACACTACCACGCTGTACGTGCCATGAATACTGGCAAATAACACGACACACGAAAGCAAGAGATATTTTCAGAAGCCCTTACCTTCGTTTTTATTGTCGGTTCTATCCTTATTCAAATCGGGTTCCAGGTCTTCAGTTTCTCTTAACATCGAAAGTAACAATCCTCGTACACATGAAACAGATTACATATACAAGCATTAATTTTCTTATCTTAATAATATATTCTTTCACATATGTAAATTTCCTGGAACATCGAGCCCCACGTTGGGCGTAACTTTTTTTTGAATCATTATTTTTATATATATTCAAAATATTACTAGTATTACTACAGATAACTGTATTGGTTACAGACCGTGAACAATAAGCGTCCGTCAACTAGAATATCAGAACCAAGAAGACAATGAAACAAAAAACGCTCATCCCATTTGTACCAAATGGCAAAGATACTACTACACATTACTATTCTGAGGCCGCATATAGCGCTTCCATTGTTGTATATCGACAATATAATTTAGACTCTTTTTTTTCTCCAGAGGCTATGCTATAATATTCTCCTGGTAAGTCTCTGAGTACTGATGAAATCTCCGCATAATTTTACAAACGCTGCTGGTATTTGATAGGACCAAAACCGACACATATTTATAACGATCCTCTACGAGAAGATGGATTACAACCAAATTTCACGGAAGGCGTCAGAATATTGCCTGAAAAACAACCTTCTCCGAAAAAATACAGCACTTTAGCCCAATAACGTAACTCAGTAGTGGCTAAATTTTACATCCGTGTTCACAATTCACCGCTAAGACAAGTTATCCAGCGAGTCTTGGGTGATTATCAAAATAATATAATTCCTAGTTGGAGGATTACCAATAGGCGACGTATCGTTAAGTGACAGCAATGGTCTGGCAACCTAATTTTCCTATATTTTTTTTTGAGTTCTTAGCCTGTAAAAACGCATATGATAGAGTGGATCGTTCCTATGTACAAAAGAGTATGCGTCAAGGGGGTGTCACCGACAGATCTGTTGAGATAATTACGCGGTGTGTCTCAAATACTGCCACCGAATTGAAAGTTAACGAATCTCTCACTGCACAGACATTGCTACGACGAAGATTCCTCCCGTTATCCTCTCGTTATCAGATTCACTATGACTGCAACTGTAATATAGATCTCTGACGGGCATAAAAATGTATGGCTGCAGAACATAGTACTGGCATATGATAACAACGTCAGTGCTCTCTCAGTGTACTCTTGGTAGATGTCGATGATCTATTAATGATGCACCGCAAGTTTATGAGCAGCAGTATTTAACAATAGCAAATCCGCCATCTTACAAACAGGTGCGATAATCCTCCAGTTCTTCTGGAGTGGCTACCGGATGTAACAGAACGGAACAACTATGGATGTATATTCTCGCAGACCCTCAGGTTGTGTCTCAAACGAACTGGGAAACCAGAAAGCGCTTAATGCGGTGTGCGATACAGGAACATCAACAACGGCACATGGACCGACTACAAACACCGCGCCTTATACACTGAAGCGCCAAAGAATCTGGTATAGACATGCGTATTCAAATACAGAGATATGTAAACAAGTAGAATACGGCGCTGCGGTCGTCAAAGCCCGTATAAGACAACAAGTGTCTGGCGCAGTTGTTAGATCGGTTACTGCTGCTACAATGGTAGGTTATCAAGATTTAAGTGAGTTTGAACGTGGTGTTATAGTCGGCGCATGAGCGATGGGACACAGCATCTTCGAGGTGGCGATGAGGCGGGAATTTTTACGTAGACCATTTCACCACTGTACCGTGAATAACAGGAATCCGGTTTAACTTCAAATCTCCAATATCGCTGCGGCCGGAAAAAGATCCTGCAAGAACGGGACCAATGACGACAGCAGAAAATCGTTCAACGTGACAGAAGTGCAACTATTCCACAAATTGCTGCAGATTTTACAATGGATATGAATGGACGCAGGTGATCAGACAGGATGCTTACGTACGTGTTACCTGTCAGAGTCGTATCTAGACGTACCAAGAGTCCCATATCAATCCAATTGTACTCGCCCCGCACCATTACGGAGCCGCCATCAGCTTGAACAGTCCCCTGATGATATACAGCGTCCTTGAATGCATGAGGTTGTCTCCATACCCGTACACGTCTGTCCGCTCAGTAGAATTTGAAAAGAGACTCGTCCGACCAGGTAGCAATGTTTCTAGTCATCAACAGTCAAACGTCGGTATTGACGGACCCAGGCGAGGCGTAAAGCTTTGTGTCGTGCAGTCATCAAAAGTACACGAGTGGGCCTTCGGCTCCGAAAGCCCGTATCGATGATGTTTCGTTGAATGGTTCTCACGCTAACACTTGTTGATGGCCCAGCATTGAAATCTGCAGCAGTTTGTGGAATGGTTGCATTTCTGTCATGTTGAACGATTTTCTGCTGTCGTCGTTGGTCCCGTTCTTGCAGGATCTTTTTCCTGCCGCAGCGATGTCGGAGATTTGATGTTATACCGGGTTCCTGATATTCACAGTATAGTCATGAAATGGTCTACGGTGAAATGCCCACTTCATCGCCACCTCGGAGATGCTGTGTCCCATCGCTCGTGCGTCGGCTATAACACCACGTTCAAACTCACTTAAATCTTGATAACCTACCATTGTAGCAGCAGTAACCGATTTAAGATTTGCGCCAGACACGTGTCTTTACAGGCACTGCCGACCGCAGCGTCGAATTCTACCTGTTTACATGTTTCTGTATTTGAGTACTCACGCCTATACCAGTTTCTTTGGCGCTCCAGAGTATATTTCTGCTTGCTCTCAGGTAGGACACTAAAGTGATCATTGGTCGTACCAAAACCAACTAGGTGCTCAATAATGTAATGAGCATCTTACGTGCTCAAATTGTCGAAGAAATGGGATTCCGTCATTCAACTTCGTGCTCCACCGTGAATTTTACCTGGTAGATGACAGTTATCCAAACGACCCGACCAGAAAGCCATGCTTATTACCAGAGCGGTTCCTGAATTTGGGGATGCGTGCCTGCCCTAGATAAAAGAGCTTTGGAGGACTTAAGAACAAATAAGGCAGAGGAGATAGATAACATTCCATCAGAATTTCTAAAATCATTGGAGGAAGTGGCAACAAAACGACTATTCACATTGGTGTGTATAATGTATGAGCCTGGTGACATACCATCTGGCTTTCAGAAACGCATCATCCACACAATTTCGAAGACGGCAAGGGCTGATATGTGCGACAATTATAGCACAACCAGCTTCTCGTGCAATCAAGTTGCTTGCAGTAATAATATACAGAAGAATGGAAAAGAAAATTGAGGATGCGCTAGATGACGAGCAGTTTGACTTCAGGAAAGATAACGGCACGAGAGAGGCAATTCTGACGTTGTGGTTAATAATGGAAGCAAGACTAAAGAAACATCAAGACACGTTCATAGCATTTGTCGACCTGGAAAAAGCGTTCGACAATGTAAAGTAGTGCAAGATGTTCGAAATTCTGAGAAAAGTGGGGGTAAGCTATAGGGAGAGACGGGTTATTTGCAATAAGTACAACTGCCAAGAAGGAAGAATAGGAGTGGACGACAAAGAACGAAGTGCTCGTATTAAAAAAGGTGTAAGACATGGATGTAGCCTTTCGCCCCTACTGCTCAATCTGTACATCAAGGAAGCAATAATGGAAATAAATAAAAGGTACAGGAGCGGAATTAAAATTCAAGGTGAAAGGACATCAGTGATACGATTTGTTGATAACATTGCTATCCTGAGTGAAAGTGAAGAAGAATTACATGATCTGCTGAACGGAATAAACAGCCTAATGAGTGCAGAGTATGGGTAGAGAGTAAATCGAAGAAAGACAAAGGTAATGAGAAGTAGTAGAAATGAGAACGGCAAAAAACTTAAGATCAGGATTGATGGTCACGAAGAAGATGAAGTTATGGAATTCTGCTACCTAGGCAGTAAAATAACCAATGACGGACGGAGCAAGGAGGACATTAAAAGTAGACTAGGAATGGCAAAAAGGGCATTCCTGGCCAAGAGAAGTCTACTAGTATCAAACAGAGGCCTTAATTTGCGAAAGAAATTTCTGAGAATGCACGTTTGGAGTACAGCATTGTATGGTAGTGAAACATAGACTGTGGGAAAACAGGAACAGAAGAGAATCGCAGCATTTGAGATGTGGTGCCACAGACGCACCAATCGCACATTTTCCTCTGACGTGGATGTCTTGGGATGACCATTTCTTGCAAATCCCACCACAGATTCCATAGTCGTCAGTTTTGTGTAACGAGTCCTTATGGTCCTTGGATGCAAAATAGCAAGAGGCCCATGCACAGTTCATCGCCATCTCCGTGTCTATATCACTGAATGCCACACTTCATAGCGGCAGACCACCTGAGGCGGTTCGTGTACTGACAGACATCCATGAAGATAAATTTCTGTCACTCTAAAGAAAGAAACTTAATTCTTTTTTTAAACAAATAAATATATATTTATTTAATTTATTATATATTTACTATAGGCACTTACATCTCACCCACCCTGCAAGTGTTAATGACGTAATGTGGGCCATTAACTACGCACGTTCCAACTTTCACGTAGTGAAGCAACGGCTAATCTCAGAAGCTACGGTAGGTATTTTGACACGGTCTTCGCTAGTAGATACACTGATTCACGAGGAACGTTTGTGTACATAATTTATTACCGCTACGACAAACCCGTTATCCACCTGTAGACAGCTCTGCTACCCGAGCGAAGCGGGTCCAGATGGCATCGCTTACCTCGCCCTCTACCCTACGATCGCTCCAAACCTACCCCAATTTATCTACCTCTAGGCGCAACCAATTAACCTTCAGGACAAACGCCTCTAAAACCTAGGCAATAATAATAGGAGAAACATTCCACACCTTCTGTCTCCATGATTTTTCCTCACTGTTTACTACCATTATACCAAGTTAACTAATACACTAAAACATTTTAGACTAATCTTCAGAAACTAACATGGAAACCTCACCTACTAACCATCCAACGGAAAGTCGCTATAATCCAAAACTACTAAAAATACTAATTGGCCAAATCTGAGAATTATACCACTCCACTATTCTTCTCATCTACAAAATCTTTATCCAACGCATCCTCTTCTATGCGAATATTGTATGGGTATCCGCCGCTCCGAAGTTCTGTAAGTCATACCCAAATTCTTTACTGTCATGCGTTCCACAACGCTTTATGCATCCGTTTACCTTCCCCCATGAGGACCCTCTTCCATTTCATCAAATTCCCACCACTCCTCAGCCACATCGAATATCTCCGCATGTATGACACTATCCACAAACTATAACTCTATTGTTTCCCCTCTGATCACTAAGCACGTCTGTGCTGCCGCGCCTTTACAAACACATCCTGCCGTCCCTACACCAATACATAATCCATATCCTATCCCAACACAACCCACTATCTCTCCCAAACAATGAGATCTGCCCCAAAATTTACCCGTCCTTCTAACTATAAGACCGCTACGGTCGCAGGTTAGAATCCTGCCTCGGTCATGGATGTGTATGATGTCCTTAGGTTAGTTAGGTTTACGTAGTTCTACGTTCTAGGGGACTGATGACCTCAGAAGTTAAGTCCCATAGTGCTCAGAGCGATTTGAACCGTTTTTTTTTTTTAAACTATAAGTGTTTCCTAGCTATTCCACTCCACATCAGGGTTCCGCTTTCCTTTTCCTCTCCATCTCTTCCCATACCTTTCCTCTTGATATCTGCTCTGCTCACACACCAAACTTCTCTCCACCTTCTGGCTTCCCACCATCCATCCCAACACCAACCTTCATCTCCATAATGTTCCAAGTAACAGTTCCCCTTTATTTTTCTACTCATACCCCTGAGTCCAATAGAACACGTTCTGTTGTCCCCAAAATCTTTTCTCCCAGTGCAGGTACCTCAGATTTTAAGTAGAAGTCCAGTGCTGTTTCGTAGAAGAATGTCACCTATTCTGCAATATGTTTTTAAAAGTATTTTGTTTTTATATTTTAGTTCTTTGATCTCAATTAAAAACAAAATGACAGTCTCTATGTTTCTATGTAAATGATAACAAATTTCATTATTTTTGTAGTTTCTAAAGTATCTGTAAACTTTACATCTTTTAATAACACTTGTTCTTGTCTTTGTTATAATCTTAAATTTCTTAGCTGAACAGCGGAATTGCTTCCCCTCCCTCATATGTGGCGAGGGGAGTGAAATATCAATAAAGAAAAAAAAAGCGGAGGCAGGTCGTTAGTTTGATGAACTGAACTTCTAATATCTCTAGATTATTATCAAAAAAATTTGTTTCATCATAGTTTACCAAATCATCTGCCATGGTGCCCGCTGAGGAGTTCCCATTGCCAGGCCATCTTTTTCCAGTAAAAGAAAAATCATTGAATCATTGAAAGCTAAATATTTTTCAAACAATTTCATCAACAGAAAACAAGGAATTTAGTTAAACAGCAATGAAGTGTTCCACCTGATAGTGTAAATACAAAACATGAATTTTACCTGAGAATAGGAAACTTTACAGATATCTATTTCACACATTTGTATTAACATGTAAAAGTCGACATAGAAATTTTCCTTTGTGTGAGACCTCATGTATAATATCGTGTGGCGAGTTCTAGATTCTCTTATTTTACTGTTCGCGTCGTTTCTGCGTAATCTTTCATTGATTGTGCCAATACCCATTTTTCTTCTCATATATTGTGAAATTTCGAACATTCACGAGTGCCGAGATAAACTCGTACTGTTATCGTTAAATGTAGGCTCAAATTTGATTGTGCTCCTTTAAAATTTTTGAGAACAGTAGAACTGTCCTTGTTCAAAAGAATATTTACTAATTTCACCGGACAATTACGTGAGAATTGTTATTTTGAGAATTTTCGGACGCTTACAAAACTATATTTTCGTAAGTTGCCGGTACAGTTGGTACGTATACGTAATAGCAAATCAGCGTCTGTGGTTTACAGTTGTCCCAAAGAATTCTTCACCCCTGAACTTCATTCTATATCGCATCATTGCAAATAAACGTGCGATTTTGAAAATTTCCGGAAGCTACCATTGTTGTTTTTGTTGTTGTCTTCAGTCCTGAGACTGGTTTCATGCAGCTTTCCATGATACTCTATCCTGTGCAAGCTTCTTCATCTCCCAGTACTTACTGCAACCTACATCCTTCTGAATCTGCTTAGTGTATTCATCTCTTGGTCTCCCTCTACGATTTTTACCCTCCACGCTGCCCTCCAATACTAAATTCGTGATCCCTTGATGCCTCAGAACATGTCCTAGCAGCCGATCCCTTCTTCTAGTCAAGTTGTGCCACAAACTCCTCTTCTCCCCAATCCTATTCAATACTTCCTCATTAGGTATGTGATCTACCCATCTAATCTTCAGCATTCTTCTGTAGCACCGCATTTCGAAAGCTTCTATTCTCTTCTTGTCCAAACTATTTATCGTCCATGTTTCACTTCCATACATGGCTACACTCCATACAAATACTTTGAGAAACGACTTCCTGACACTTAAATCAATACTCGATGTTAACAAATTTCTCTTCTTCAGAAATGCTTTCCTTGCCATTGCCAGTCTACATTTTATATCCTCTATACTTCGACCATCATCAGTTATTTTGCTCCCCAAATAGCAAAACTCATTTACTACATTAAGTGTCTCATTTCCTAGTCTAATCTGATTCCCTCAGCATCATCAGAGTTAATTCGACTACATTCCATTATCCTCGTTTTGCTTTTGTTGATGTTCATCTTATATCCTCCTTTCAAGACACTGTCCATTCCGTTCAACAGCTCTTCCAAGTCCTTTGCTGTCTCTGACAGAATTACAATGTCATCGGCGAACCTCAAAATTTTTATTTCTTCTCCATGGATTTTAATACCTACTCCGAATTTTTCTTTTGTTTCCTTCACTGCTTGCTCAATATACAGATTGAATAACATCGGGAAGAGGCTACAACCTTGTCTCACTCCTTTCCCAACCACTGCTTCCCTTTGATGTCCCTCGACTCTTATAGCTGCCATCTGGTTTCTGTGCAAATTGTAAATAGCTTTTCGCTCCCTGTACTTTACCCCTGCCACCTTCAGAATTTGAAATAGAGTATTCCAGTCAACATTGTCAAAAGCTTTCTCTAAGTCTGCAAAAGCTAGAAATGTAGGTTTGCCTTTCCTTAATCTAGCTTCTAAGATGAGTCGTAGGGTCAGTATTGCCTCACGTGTTCCGATATTTCTACGGAATCCAAACTGATCTTCCCCGAGGTAGGCTTCTACTAGTTTTTCCGTTCGTCTGTACAGAATTCGCGTTAGTATTTTGCAGCTGTGACTTATTAAACTGATAGTTCGGTAATTATCACATCTGTCCACCTGCTTTCTTTGGTATTGGAATTATTATATTCTTCTTGAAGTCTGAGGGTATTTCGCCTGTCTCATACATCTTGCTCACCAGATGGTAGAGTTATGTGAGGACTGGCTCTCCCAAGGTTGTCAGTAGCTCTAATGGAATGTTGTCTACTGCCGGGGCCTTGTTACGACTCGGGTCTTTCAGTGCTCTGTCAAACTCTTCACGCAGTATCATACCTCCCATTTCATCTTCATCTACATCCTCTTCCATTTCCATAATATTGTCGGCAAGTACATCGGCCTTGTATAGACCCTCTATATACTCCTTCCACTTTTTTGCCTTGCCTTCTTTGCTTAGAACTGGGTTTCCATCTGAGCTCTTGATATTCATACAAGTGGTTCTCTTTTCTCCAAAGGTCTCTTTAATTTTCCTGTAGGCAGTATCTATTTTACCTCTAGTGACATAAGCCTCTACATCCTTACATTTGTCCTCTAGCCATCCCTGCTTAGCCATTTTGCACTTCCTGTCGATCTCATTTTTGAGACGTTTGTATTCCTTTTTGCCTGCTTTATTTACTGCATGTTTATATTTTCTCCTTTCATCAATTAAATTCAATATTTCTTCTGTCGCTCAAGGATTTCTACTAGCCATTGTCTTTTTACCTACATAATCCTCTGCTGCCTTCACTACTTCATCCCTCAAAGCTATCCATTCTTCTTCTACTGTATTTCTTTCCCCCATTCTTGTCAATTGTTCCCTTATGCTCTCCCTGAAACTCTGTACAACCTCTGGTTTAGTCAGTTTATCCAGATCCCATCTCCTTAAATTCCCACCTTTTTGCAGTTTCTTCAGTTTTAATCTACAGTTCATAACCAATAGATTATGGTCAGAGTCCACATCTGCCCCTGAAAATGTCTTACAATTTAAAACTGGTTCCTAAATCTCTCTCTCACCATTATATAACCTATATGAAACCTGTCAGTATCTCCAGCTACCATTATCCTGTACATAACCTGCCAGCAGTCTGTAGCAAATCGGAATTTGTGATTTAGTTACTGCAGCAGATTTTCTGACTGATATATTGTGTTACATCTAGTATTCCCTTAAAGTCGAGTAGCCCTATACATAATTTGCATTTATCGTAAGTTAACTCTGTTTTCGAGTTTGCATTCTTTACAATACATCAAACATTACTATACCTACCCACAAATCTCAGGAAACCCCTCACAGCAACGCCATTGCAAAAGGAATTCACATCACTTCACATCACATCAATATCATCATTACACAATCACCTTCTTTACCCAATTAAATTATCTCACTGAATTAAAAAATATCTAATCGAATGGCTGATGAGCTTCAGTATTGTCCGCTACAATGACGTCTTCAGTAGGGTGATTGTAAAAATCTGTACAATAAAATTGGGTTAGTTTGTAATTTGTGCCTTGAAAATGACCTACCGCACTATCGGCGGTTTTTGTCGAATTTACGCAGTCACATTCGCGGGACTTATTCGAATAAGGGTAGAGCCTCCTCGTGCGTACCCCCCCCCCCCCCCCAACCACCCCCCACCCCCGTCCGTCCGTCCGTCCACTACGTCAGGTCACCTCAACGCTCCCTTAGTCCCTTTGCTGATATCTGGAACGCTAGCGAGCAAGAGGTACGCGCTCCTTGGATGTATCTTCAACCTACCACCGTTAGATCTGGATACCGGTTGTCTAGTCATAGACCAAGGTTAGTTATAATCCGTCTTGATTGCAAATTTTCTTTTATTCATATGACAGGTTTCGGTTCATCTAGAACCATCTTCAGATCTGATATTTCGGGTACAGGAGTAACCGAAATATCAGATCTGAAGATGGTTCTAGATGAACCGAAACCGGTCATATGAATAAAAAATATTTTGCAATCAAGACGGATTGTAAGTAACATTGTAAAATCACTGATCGCTGTTATCTTATCATACATTATGTCTGTTTTTGCATAGACCAATGTGTTAAAATTAACCTCAAAACGTTTTAAGAAAGTAATGTTTTTTACCAGAGACTTTCGTGTTGCCTTAACAGAAATCTCGTTTTTTGTATTTGCTTCAGTTCTTATAGGGAGATAGCAACTTTTTAGCTCAACAGATTAAAAGATAATCAGCTGCCTTAATTTAAAGTTATTTGTTCACTGACTTGTAATGCGTACATTGTACCAGCCAAAAGGCAGCCTCTCTGTGAATGCTATTCTCGAACACGTGATGAATTGATTGGCGTTCATGAGCAGCTAGAAATCGCCCTGATTGGCAGCCGCTGCGAATTGGTTTGTTGGAAGAGCTCCCAAGAGTCGTGTACCTGTGATACCTGTACCAGAGGTACCTCAAATACTGTCGTCTTTCGTGGATCCTATCTCCTCTACAGAAAGTACAGGATCTGTCATTACTCATCCATTTGTCTGGGAATAGCGTGTCAATGGTAGAACTAGGCATCCTTTACAGAGTGGATGGGGACTGAAGGTGTTGTACCGATCCCCCTAACCAACAAGAATGAGATGTTGTCTTTCACTGAAACTGAAACTGAGCACCGAAAGTTGAAAGGTGGCTACACTGAGCCACTGCGCCAGAGATTGCGCCAAAGAGTATTATTAAGCCGCCTCCACAGTGCTTGGAGAGAACTCGTCGTAGTCAGTGTCTGTTAAGAACTCGTAGAAGGCAGTGCTTGGAGAGAGCTCGTAGTAGTGAGTGCCTGTCGAGGTCTCGTGGTAGTCTGTGCCGAGATGTTGTAGCAGAGAGTGTTTGTTGAGATGTGCTATTAGGCAGTGCTTGCTGGGATGTGATATTGGAGAGTTCTGGTTGAGATACAATGTAAGGATTAGAATGATTTTCATCAATATAAATGAGGTAATTAACTCAGTTTGTTTTTTAATTTAGTGTCCTAAATAATGCGTCATTACAGGTTCAGTGAACAAAGCATCTGGCGTATGTTCTTGTATTAGAGTGTAATTCTGCTTTCCTTACGCAATTATCGTATTTCTAATTTTCTTTTATCACGTCAGTAAAATTGGTATTTAAAAATTCTTGTCTTGTTGAAGAAGAACCGTGCCAGATGTCCGTTGAGTCATACTTCTACATACAGAACAGTTATACTTATGCTTTGGTTTCGTAGGTTTCATAGTTGCTGGGGACTTAATTAATTAATTGTGTTAACGAAAAATTTCATTTCATTCTTGTTGTTGTTCTTTGCAGTCAGATAGCGTAATAATACTAGTCAGGGCCAACCGTTTACGAAACAGCGTAATCGGTCATACAGCTACTAAAAACAAAAATTATTTTCAATTATATTTAATTAAGCCCCCATGCACGTGGCGACCGCTGCTTCGGATCGTCCCTTGGAATTCTTCTGATTGTAAAAATAGTAGACCGTAGTATTGTTGTAGTAATTTGAGCTTAGTAATTGTAGTCTGTATTGCATGTGTAGATTTGGTAATTGTCATTCTTCTAATGGTATTTTTTTTAAATTTAAATTGTTGTCTTGTATACGCGTTTGACAATCTAGTGCAATTATTTCAATTGTTCGATTGTCTGAGGGAGACATTGCATGTAAATGGTATTGTTGGAGATAAAGAGTCATTGTGTGTAATTTTCGTACAGTGACGAATTTTTTTTATGTTTTGTAAATGATTACGCGGTCGATGAAAAAGGCGAAAATGATGAATAGTGAGAATGACGAAATGGTTGACATGGCGAACTCGCCAACACAGGAGAACAGTGTGATGAATAATGAAGTGGAAAACAATATAATAAGTCGGGAAAATAGTCCGGAACCATTTCAAAATTTTTCTCAATCAGAAAATTCACAGAATACGAGATTAACGATCGAAGATTCTGAAATAGTATCGAACACAGACAGCTTTACAGCTATGACGAAGGAAACTGGTTTTGCGGGAAATGTTCGGGGCGAAAAGAATTTTGAACCAGTTAATATGGATCAGTTGATGGATGCAATATTAAATTTGGGATCACAAATGGGAACAATTAAAACAGAGATAGGAACAATTAAAACAGAGATGGGAACTTTACGATCTGAATTAAAAACTGATATGGGAACAATGGAAACACGGTTAGGATCTGAATTTAAAACAGAGATGGGAACTTTACGATCTGAATATAAAACAGAGATGGGAACTTTGGAAACACGGTTAGACTTACGAATAGGGACATGTTTCAAAAATATGAAAGATGAATTAAAGAAAGAAATCAGAGAAGAAGTACAACCAATTTTGAATGCTCACAATAATAGATTAATTGCAGTAGAAATCAGACAAAGGGAACAGGATAGAGAACAGGAAGAAAGAGATCGCCTGATAGTACACAAATTTTCAAAGTTAAATTTACAACGTGCAAACGATAAGGAAGAAATATTTGAGAGAATCGAGGAATCCGTACCAAATGACAGAATAAATAACTTAACACAACAATATGAACAGTTAACTACCAAATATGTCAATACTGAAACCCGAGTCGCAACACTTACGGAAGACGTAAATAAACAGAAAGAACAATTAGGTGACTTATCGGAAAGAGTTGAGGAAATTTCAGATAAACTGACAAATCTTAGTTTACATGGGGACAGAGATTCGGGTGATACAGCTCCAGTACCATTTGCAGAAACCGAAGAGTATCAGAACATAAATAAGCATGTTGAAAATCAGGGAAAATTTAATGAACGCGTGAAAAGGGAATTTGAGGTATTAAAAAAGCAAGTCAAACAAATTCAAGGCGAAATCGTAGGAAAAGACGGCAAAGGAAATTTAGAATCACAGATACCAGAAGGGTTTGAAGAAAATAATTTATTTCATTTACGGGATGCAACGAGAGAGCGCCAGGGGCGCGTACTTTACAATAATCGACATTCGGACTGGGACAGACGCGGTAGGTCTTTGTCGCCACGAGGCGAAAATTTTGACTATAAACACTTTTTGACTGTCCGGAAATTTAAGATCTTCCGTAATTCTAAGAATGACATACATCCATGTGCATGGTTAGATCAATTTATGTACGCACTTCCACCAAATTGGCCACTAAGTCACAAACTGGAATTTATGTGTGGATATTTAGAAAACGAACCGGCGACGCGGATGCGCGCACTCATTAGAGATTGTGATAATCTGAATGATTTTTATCATGCATTTCTATCGGCATATTGGTCCGAAAACACGCAAGAGTCAAACACAGTCTTATTATGCAGCGTAATTTCAAACAGTCTGAGTTCCGCACGCCAGCAGAATATTTTGAAGACATGATTCGAAAGAATCAGTTCCTGTCCAACCCTTACAGCCCGACTGAATTAATTCGCATTTGTTTAACTAAGCTGCCACAATCCATAAGACAAATTGCTTTAGCCGGAAGATGTAAAGACGACATTGAGACTTTTAAGACTTTGTTGCAAGAACTTGAGTATGACAACGACGATGGGACTTCTTGTAACTTTTTCAGTAACAGTAATTACAATGGATTTTCAGAGAAAAGGGATAGTGATCGGAACGGACGTTATAGCGGTAATTTTGAGAATGACAGACGAAACAGACAGGACAATAGATACCAGCCTTATGACAATAACAGACGTTCTAACAGAAATTACACAGACAATCATAATAACGGTAATTCCTACCGGAATGATCAATCATACGGAAACAGTAATCGGTATCATCAAGACAGAAATTATTCATACAATAATAGAAATTCTTACTACAGAAATAACCAGGGTAGTAGATACAACAATAATTTCAGAAGTGACAGTCGAAATTACACAAGAAGTAGTTATGCAGACAGACAGGAAAACAGAAATTTTAATAACAGACACAACCAAGAATTTGCATCTAACAGACAGGAGGGACCTAATTGGCATCCTCCACGTGACAGAACTTCAGAGAGACAAGTGCAAATAGTAGAAATTGATCCGCGAAATGACGCGAATAATCAAAGACGTGACGCAAACAATCGACAATGACTTGCAGCTTCGGTTTCTGGCAGCAATATAGACGGTTCAGAAAGTAATGACACTACGACTTTACACTACGTACGCCTGGAAGACATGAGAGACATTTTGTTAGATGAAAAGGAAAATAATGTAGACGCATTTTTACATCCTGTTATTGAAGTATGTGTGGGTAAGAATAAGTTCACTGCAGTTTTAGATTCTGGGAGCCCATTGAATGTCATTAGAGAATCAGTTTTTCGTATATGTGAAAGAACTATCGCCTGTTCTGTGTTACCTATTTCTAAAACTACAATTCGAGGTGCTATTTCTGGAAAAAGTGTGGAAGTCAAACAACAGACCAACTTAAATTTCATTTGTCAAGGATACGAATTTTCTGCTAATTTTATTATTGTTCCATTACTCAGTACCCAAATTATATTAGGTATGGAGTTTCTTAACGCACATAAGGCAATTTTGAACTTTAAAGAAGGAGGTGTAAATTTGACTGTTGCCGGAATGCCGAAACGTTTGAAATTTTTCGAGTGTTTAACAAGATCTGAGTCAGATACAAAATGTTTAAGGTTTCTTACTTCTGATGTTTTCGTTGAGCATTATGACGACGATGTGTTCATTCATGACAATGACAATAGATACAGAGACGCGATGGATGATATAATTAATAGCGAAGAATTAATTAATGAAAAGGTTAAGAAAGCTGAAGTGCCAGATGACGTTGCAAGAGAAGAGCTGCACCACATTTTGACTTCACATGCTACAGTGTTTAGTCATCACACAGGAACTATACAAGGCTTACAATATTTATTTTGGCTGGGTGTTGTGTGCTGTCCTTAGGTTAGTTAGGTTTAAGTAGTTCTAAGGTCTAGGGGACTGATGACCATAGATGTTAAGTCCCATTGTGCTCAGAGCCATTTGAGCCAATATTTATTTAAAGTAAAAGAACACACACCATTTCGCGGGAAAACGTACGCTATTCCTTTGGCTTACAGAGACAAGGTTAAGAATGAACTTCAGTACATGTTAGATCAGGGCATTATTGAGCCTGCAGTCAGTCCTTATACTAGCCCATTACACGTTGTTCTTAAAAAGGATGGGTCAATTCGTTTGGTTCTGGATTCCAGACAGATAAATAATATCATCATTCCTGAAACTGACCGTCCACAAAATTTAGATGAACTTCTTCAACATTTCCATGGAATTAAAGTTTTATCCACGATTGATATGCGCGCAAGTTTTTGGCAAATAGAACTCCACCCTGATTGTAGAAAATATACTGCCTTTTTAGCCTTTGGTAACTGTTACCAGTTTCGGAAATTACCGTTTGGACTTACTGTATCTTCAGCAGCATTCATTCGTAGTTTAAATGAAATTTTACCTGTTTATCTTCGTGACAACATTACTTCATATGTTGACGATATTCTTATTGCTAAACATTCTTGGAGTGAGCACAACAAAATTTTGGATTCATTGTTACGTATCTTTGCAAGAGTTGGCATTACAGTGAACTTAGAAAAATCTGAATTTGGTCGTTCTCAGGTGAAATTTCTCGGTCACATTATTTCTACAGAAGGTATTCTTCCTGATCCAGAAAAATCAGACGCTATTCGTAATTATGCTGTTCCTACCACAAAACGTGATGTTCGTAGTTTCCTTGGTGTCTGTAATTTTCTTAGACGCTTTGTTAGATTGGAAGATTTGGCCACACCTCGTTTATGTGAATTATCTGGAAAGAAATCTAATTGGTGTTGGGATGAGGAAGCTCAGTCAGAATTTGAACAGCTTCGTGATGCTTTAGTTGCTGCTCCACTTCTTTCACATACGGATTTATCTAAAGATTTTTGTTTGGCGACGGACTCATCATACAAAGGCCTAGGTGCACATTTATTTCAAGAGATAGAAGAAGACGGCGTTGTAGTACAGAAAACTACTGCATTTGGAAGTCGTGTTCTTTCTAAATCAGAAAAGAATTATTCGATTACGGAACTTGAAGCTTTGGCTGTTGTTTGGGCTTTCACAAAATTTCGCACATTTTTGTTTGGCAGACATACTAAGGTTTATACCGATCATCGAGCTCTGGAATTTCTTATGTCCACAAAATTAACTCACGGCAGATTGTCACGATGGGCGTTGTACCTACAGGAATTTGATTTTAGTATTGTTTACATACAGGGTTCTTCAAATATTGTTGCCGATGCTTTATCACGTGCACCTATGGGTTTGAAACAAAGTGCTGAAGAGGACTGCATAGAAAACAATTATTGTTTGATGTATATTCAAGGTGTTGCGTTTGAGAACTTTATTTCGTCTTCGCTCCAGGACATCGCTAAGGAGCAAAATAAGGATCCAATCTGGAAGGACATTTAGGAGAAGTGGAGGAGAAAGGAAAGCGTAGCGATTAGACAGCATTATTTAGTCCGCAATGACATTCTTTTTAAACGAAAATCGGTCGACAACTCCGTTTGGTTAGTTTGTATTCCTGATGAGTGGGTCAATAAATTGATTTGGTATACGCATTTCAGTTATGCACACTTTGGTCCCAGAAAATGCTTTCATAAATTACGAGAAAATTGTTATTTCAGTAATATGGAAAAACGTATTCGATCTGTTCTGGCCAAATGCAAATTATGTCAAAAGGCTAAGCCGCCAACAGTTTCTCACGGAGCACCGTTGTTTCCTATCATTCCAGCGAAATTAAAGGAGATGGCTGCAGTCGATTTGTTCGGTCCAGTGGTTCGTTCTACTAATGGTTTTCCGTACATTTTCGTAGCAGTGGAGTTGACATCAAAATATGTGTGTTTTACACCTTTACGCAAAGCAACAGCTCGTTCAGTATCTAACGCTTTCATCAAACATTTTCTTAAAGAAGTTGGTCATGTTGATAAGGTTATATCAGATAATGGATCACAGTTTCGTTCAAAAATTTGGCTTCGTACTCTACAGCGTCGTAAGATTAAACCAATTTTCGTTTCACTTTTTCACCCTCAATCTAACGCTTCAGAGAGATGGATGAAGGAAATCAATAAATTGTGTCGTCTTTATTGTCATCAGAATCACAGAACGTGGGATCAGTATCTTCATATTTTTCAAAACATCCTGAATGAACTCTCTAATGATTCAACTTCTTTACCGCCTTTACTAATATTAAAAAACAAAGCACCGACAAATCGCATATCTGAAATCGTTCCTTTTCCGCCTACACGGAAACTGCGGCATTCTGAAGTTGTCAACCTGGCTCTACGAAATATTACATCTGCGGCTGCTAGAAGAGAGAAATCAGCTAAGCGTCCTGGTCGTTCAAAAATCTTGTCAGTTGGTCAAAAAGTGTTAATTAAGTCTCATCGTTTGTCGCACAAAGGAAAAGGCTTGTGTCGCAAATTTTTTCTGCTTTATAACGGTCCATATAGAATTCGCAAAATTATTCATGATAACACTGTCGAAGTAGAAACTCTTAAATCTCGACGCTCTAAAGGAATACATCATATATCCAACGTAAAAAATTTTGTGGAATGATATACTTGTGAGAAACTAACAGCTACATGTAAACATGCGGAGAGTACAAGGATACCGCGCTGTGTTTTGGCGGCGGCACATACTCAAAGCAACAGTCAAGTCTGCGCGCCGCACAAGGCAGTCGTTGACCGTGAACAATTGCTTCCTACGTCACGCGCCTACAACTGATCGAGTGCTCAGTGCGAATGCACTGACAGCCATAAACAAATACACAGTTCAATTTCTCCGACTAATTTCGGTATAAAGCTATAGTGACTTGATGAATTATGTTATTAACATTCAGTATTTTTCAGGATACGGTTCTATAAACTATTTAAGAACTTCAGGTAAATTCTGTGCGTGTCCGACGTTAAGACGACTTGCTATCGAGAAATTTTCAGGAAGAATGTAATTTCGAAGAAGAAACTAATAAACTGAAAAGGGTAACTATTAATTGAGTTCATTTTTCAGGTAACATATTTCTACTTAGGTACGTACTTTAGACGTAATTTGCTGCTCGCGATTACGTGATTCATACTTTGTGCTACTTTCATGTTCTATGAATTTACTTGTGAAGCGACGTGCTTGCGTACGTTAACTGATTTTGACAATGATTATTAATGAACTGGGTTGTAACTTGTATATATTATGCATCGCTTGGCTGCACTGCTTTTTCACTGATGTCATATTTTTTTATTATGTGCCTGCTGTGCTTATTTATGTAAATTATAATTGTCACCTGATTAGTTGTGCTGATATGTATGTAAGTTATACTTTGTGATTTATCTGCTTGCGCCTTCATGTTTACTTATTAAGATGACATATGAACATTTATTTGCTTATGCTGATATGATGCTAATGACACGTTTACTGCTTTGTGTATGGATTGCATATTTATACATATCTGTTGTTGTCATAACTACTCTTTAATTTGGTGTATAGAAATGCTGATATACTGTGTACAAACAGAGAGTTTAGGTCACACTATTGGATTAATTATAGATGTTCGCTTGGCAGAGCCTCGTTGTAGGAATTGTGCTGCATCCACTTGTTGACATTCTGTTCTCTACTGGTATATTTACTCGCTATTGCTTATTTTGCTTACGCTAAGTGCCTTATATTTTTAAGATAAGAAAATGAACTGCTGTAATTCGACGAACGACATTGGTACAAAGAACTTCGTTGAAGTCACGTGAGCTGAGGTTTTATGGAAGCTGTATAACTTTATGCTAATAGGAAGGAAGCTAACGACATGACATACCATTACTAGGTTTAGACCATTAACAATTATTACACTGCATTCTTCGTGAGCAATTGAAATAGGAAGTTGACACTTGACACAAAAAATACTCCACATGTTTGCTTCTGCCATAATTCTTGAAGTGGTGTACACACTGTGAAATATTATGCTCATTCACATTCCGTAATCGTACTTAATTACTGAGAGTTATTCGAGCTAAGTCTGTTAGAGGTCATGTATGCATTTCTTTGTTTATAATTCATAATGAGTAGAAGATTTGGCTCAGATGGATTACACAGAGGTTGTGTGTTGACAATGTGTCTTCGGATTGTATGGGATGATGAGGTTTGCATTAGGATTTTATCTGTACTTGTTCGAGGAGACTGACTAGAGGAAAGAGTTGTTATGGAAGTGAAATGAGATTGGTAATAAGGTTTATATGTATCGACACATTGAAGAGGTATTATTGAGGTATTATTGAGATTGTGTGAAGTTGATGATTATTGGAGTTTTGGTGGATAAGAGGTAAAGTAAGTGAGGAGCATATATTGGCAATAAGGTATTGAAGAGGTATTATTGAGGTATTATTGAGATTGTGGGAAGTTGATGATTATTGGAGTTTTGGTGGATAAGAGGTAAAGTAAGTGAGATGCATATTTTTTTTGTTGGTCTTATGGAACAAGGAGGATGAAGATAGCAGACTAGAACACTAAAGTAGAAGGAAGATAGTCTATACACACACTTTGTTAAATCACTAAGCAGTATATACTTTTTTTTGAAGAGAGGAAGTATTTGCATATCTTGGCTCACTGACAGTTGTTCAACAACAGTACATTTGATCTGGCTTGGCAAACATTGGTCTTGACATGATGACTATGACGTTGACTTAACTATTATTGACTGTTATACATTGCTGCCACTACTACTTGATACACATGATGAACATCAGATTTTGACAGAATTACATTTACACAGTTAACACCATTCAATTACACAGTAGTACTTAATGTGGATGAAAGATGAGTGAGTGTGTTTTGTGTGTTTTCCTTTCCTAATCCTACCCACCTATCTCCTAAATATTATTTTATTTGTTTGTTGTGGCTTGCACTGACACCCATAAATATTATAGGTTTACTGATATTTGAGTATTTGTAATAGTTAATATGAAAATTATCTGACATCATTTGTGTGTTTGTTATGATTTGTATGTTTAGTGTAAAAGCATTTGTATGTGCATTCAAACTATTGTTCATGCCTGAACTGTCTGATTAGTGAGGGTAAATATTATGAACTGTTACCTGCACTTTTTCAACATAATGTGTGACACTTAGGAATGATTAATTTCTGCTGATGAACTGTGTGATCAGTGATAGTGAATATCATGGACTGCTCTCTGGACCTGCTCATCATTGCTAGGTGCAACTGACGGACTGCTTGTATGGAAATGAAGTCACTTGTTGGTGTCTGCACCTACTCAACATTACTGGGTGCACAGATGAAGCTACTTCTATGGAAATGATGTCACTTGTTGGTGTCTGCACCTGCTCAACATTGCTGGGTGCAACTGATGGACTGCTTCTACTGAAATGATGTCACTTGTTGGTGTCTGCACCTGCTCAACATTGCTGGGTGCAACCGGTGGACTGCTTCTACTGAAATGATGTCACTTGTTGGTGTCTGCACCTGCTCAACATTGCTGGGTGCAACTGATGGACTGCTTCTACTGAAATGATGTCACTTGTTGGTGTCTGCACCTGCTCAACATTACTGGGTGCCACTGATGGACTGCTTCTACTGAACTAATGTGACTTGTTGCTGTGTGTACCTCTTCAACTTTACTGGGTGCCACAGATGGAACTGCTTCTACTGAAATGATGTCACTTGTTGGTGTCTGCACCTGCTCAACATTGCTGGGTGCAACTGATGGACTGCTTCTACTGAAATGATGTCACTTGTTGGTGTCTGCACCTGCTCAACATTGCTGGGTGCAACTGATGGACTGCTTCTACTGAAATGATGTCACTTGTTGGTGTTTGCACCCGCTCAACATTGCTGGGTGCAACTGATGGACTGCTTCTACTGAAATGATGTCACTTGTTGGTGTCTGCACCTGCTCTCAACATTGCTGGGTACAACTGATGGACTGTTTCTGCTGAAATGATGTCACTTGTTGGTGTTTGCACCTGTTGACCATTGCTGGGCTGGAATTATCAACTATTTGTTTTTTTTTTTTTTTTGAATAATTAAAAGTATTTTATGTGAACATTTGTATAAACTGATTTTTTATGTATTGTGTAAACTATTATGTAAAGCCACATGTATGAAAAGAATTTGTATTGCCTACTGTATTTTATATATTAGGTTATTGAAAGGTCAGTGCAAAGCCAAAATTTTAACTAATTATGTGATATTTAGGTATTAATATTATCTTTTATTTTTGTCTGTATTTTTCTGGACGAATTTGGTGGTATTTTCACCACCAATGCTGGCAAAAATACCATCAAATTCTGGTCTGTGGAGGAGGGGCATATGAAAGGTGGCTACACTGAGCCACTGCGCCAGAGATTGCGCCAAAGAGTATTATTAAGCCGCCTCCACAGTGCTTGGAGAGAACTCGTCGTAGTCAGTGCCTGTTAAGAACTCGTAGAAGGCAGTGCTTGGAGAGAGCTCGTAGTAGTGAGTGCCTGTCGAGGTCTCGTGGTAGTCTGTGCTGAGATGTTGTAGCAGAGAGTGTTTGTTGAGATGTGCTATTAGGCAGTGCTTGCTGAGATGTGATATTGGAGAGTTCTGGTTGAGATACAATGTAAGGATTAGAATGATTTTCATCAATATAAATGAGGTAATTAATTCAGTTTATTTTTTATTTTAGTGTCCTAAATAATGCGTCATTACAGGTTCAGTCAACAAAGCATCTGGGGTGTGTTCTTGTATTAGAGTGTAATTCTGCTTTCCTTACGCAATTATCGTATTTCTAATTTTCTTTTATCACGTCAGTAAAATTGGTATTTAAAAATTCTTGTCTTGTTGAAGAAGAACCGTGCCAGATGTCCGTTGAGTCATACTTCCACATACAGAACAGTTATACTTATGCTTTGGTTTCGTAGGTTTCATAGTTGCTGGGGACTTAATTAATTAATTGTGTTAACGAAAAATTTCATTCTTGTTGTTGTTCTTTGCAGTCAGATAGCGTAATAATACTAGTCAGGGCCAACCGTTTACGAAACAGCGTAATCGGTCATACAGCTACTAAAAACAAAAAATATTTTCAATTATATTTAATTAAGCCCCCATGCAAAGTCTCATCTTACAAATGGAATGTGATGCGTTGCCCGATGATTATCTTGTCTTGAGCAGGCATTGTCCCTCTACGCATCATGACCGGAGCCCTAGCTTTTTGTTCAAATACAGCGAGATTTTTGTCTGGTTGCCAGTTTGCTCTGTTTAATATCGATTCTGGTTGCCTGTTTTCTGGTGGTTCTCAGGATGAAAGATGATTAGAATTTGTCGTCGCGTTAAAACAAAAAATACTACACTACTGGCCATTAAAATTGTTACACCACGAAGATGACGTGCTACAGACGCGAAATTTAACCGACAGGAAGAACATGCTTTGACATGCAAATGATTAGCTTTTCAGAGCATTCACACAACGTTGGCGCCGGTGACGACACCTACAACGTGCTGACATGAGGAAAGTTTCCGACCGATTTCTCATACACAAACAGCAGTTGACCGGCGTTGCCTGGTGAAACGTTGTTGTGATGCCTCGTGTAAGGAGCACGAATGCGTACCATCACGTTTCCGACTTTGATAAAGGTCGGATTGTAGCCTAAAGCGATTGCAGTTTATCGTATCGCGACATTGCTGCTTGTGTGGTCGAGATCCAATGACTGTTAGCAGAATATGAAATCGGTGGGTGCAGGAGGGTAATACGGAACGCCGTGCTGGATCCCAACGGCCTCGTATCACTAGCAGTCGAGATGACAGGCATCTTATCCGCATAGCTGTAACGAATCGTGCAGCCACGTCTCGATCCCTGAGTCAACAGATGGGGACGTTTGCAAGACAACAACCATCTGCACGAACAGTTCGACGACGTTTGCAGCAGCATGAACTATCAGCTCGGAGACCATGGCTGCGTTTACCCTTGACGCTGCATCACAGACAGGAGCGCCTGCGATGGTGTACTCAACGACGAACCTGGGTGCACGAATGGCAAAACGTCTTTTTTTCGGATGAATCCAGGTTCTGTTTACAGCATCATGATGGTAGCATCTGTGTTTGGTGACATCGCGGTGAACGCACATTGGAAGCGTGTATTCGTCATCGCCATACTGGCGTAAGATCCGGCGCGATGGGATGGGGTGCCATTGGTTACACGTCTCGGTCACCTCTTGTTCACATTGACGGCACTTTGAACAGTGGACGTTACATTTCAGATGTGTTACGGCCCGTGGCTCTACCCTTCATTCGATCCCTGCGAAACCCTACATTTCAGCAGGACAAAGCACGACCGCATGTTGCAGATCCTGTACGGGCCTTTCAGGATGCAGAAAATGTTCGACTGCTGCCCTGGCCAGCATATTATCCAGATCTCTCACCAATTGAAAACGTCTGGTCAATGGTGGCCGAACAACTGGCTCGTCACTACTCTTGATGAACTGTGGTATCGTGTTGAAGGTGCATGGGCAGCTGTATCTGTACATGCCATCCAAGCTCTGTTTGACTCAATGCCCAGCCCAGGCGTATCAAGGCCGTCATTACGGCCAGTGGTGGTTGTTCTGGATACTGATTTCTCAGGATCTATGCACCCAAATTGCGTGAAAAAGTAATCACATGTCAGTGTTAGTATAATATATTTGTCCAATGAATACCCGTTTATCATCTTCATTTCTTCTTGGTGTAGCAATTTTAATGGGCAGTAGTGTACTTTGTCGGTAGCACGTGCAGTGACCGGCGCGCCCCCGTGTGCGGGCCACCCGGAAGCAGCAGGTGGCGCGGTGCGGTGCTGCGTGTTGTGCGGCGCGCCTTTGCGCTGTCGCGTCCGCTCTTCTTGCCGGTCGCCCTTGGCTGCCGACTACGTGACGAGACGAGACGAGACGTGACGGAACACGACAGCCGCTCTCACCTCTGAGTTCCCGGGAAGACAAACGGCGCCGGCGACTAATGAGCTGCTCGGGAATGCAGGCAGCCGGTACTGCACCGCAGCTTACAGGCGGGAATGTCGGGAGGCAGCAGCCGGCAGTTAGCAGGCGGGGTTCAACAGTCGCGCTCGCCCAAGGAACAAGACCCGTCCCGCAGCCACACTAACTGCGTTGGACACCTGTCTGGAATTTTGGGAACGTGACCAATGAGTCCCGCTGTCATTTCAAAAAAATCGTAACTCGTAAACTATTAGAGATATATAATCATGGTTTGTTGTAAAAAGTTTAGCAGTTGTTAGTATTTTCTTCCGTTTTGGATTGCACTGCATCAGTATGATGACAGAGCAGGAGAAAGCGCAAAGTGTTACCTGGTACGCAGCATACAAATATTTGACAGCGGTACTGCAGAATTTTCGACGCCAGAATGGGAGGGAACTAGGCGAGAAAAACAAGCATAATGAAGTGGTTCAAAAATTTTAAAGAGACAGCCAGAGTCAAAGACCGTCCTCGAAGTACACGTCCCCTTGTGCCTCAATCACGTGTTAATAGAATGCAAGCAGCAAATCAGCAGAATCGTCAAAGACAATCCGTCATGCATCTCACGAATTGCAGGAAGCAAATCGGCTGGAAATTCCACTGTTGAACACAGAGGGGAGGGAGGATAGGTTCAAAGAGGATACTGAGGGCCTGTGTGAGAGGGGGAACTTGTCTGATGACGGGTTAGAAGAAGAAAGTGGAGTCGATGTAGAAGACATAGGAGATCCAATATTACACTTAATTTAAAAGATGGCTAGAAGACTTCAGATCGAGTAAGACAGAAGATTTAGATGACATTCCACTGGAATTTTCAAAATCACTGGTGGAAGTGCCAGACAAACGACTATTCAGGTTGTCGTTTACAATCAAGGAGACTGGCGTCGTACCGTCAGACTTTCGGAGAAACATCATCCACGTAATTCCGAAGATAGCAAAGGCCGATAAGGACGAAAACTATCCGCAGTCAGCTTAATACGAGGACTGGAACTTCAATAGTGGCAACTGTTTATTTACAGCTCGTACAAAATAGATACGTGTTTCAAAGTAGCCACCACCATTGTGTATAACGCCTTGCCAGAGATGTGGAACTTAGTAGTGCCAGTTGTGTTGACAGTTCGAGCGGGGAGGTCTATTGCCTGACGAATTTGTAGCAGCTCTGAAGCGAATATCGTGAAGTGTTTCCTTCAGTTTAGAAATGGAGTTGAACTCACGAGGGTTTAAGTCAGGGGAGTGCAGTAGGTGGCATAGCACTTAGCAGCCCCATCAGTCAAACAAATCAGTAACAGCTTGCACTGTACGTGCTTCAAAATTATCCTGCAAAATCATGGTGATGTCCTGCAGAAAGTGCCATCACTTCTGCCTCTAAGCTGCTCGTACGTTCCAAAAATGAACAGCATAGAGACAGAAGTATTGGTACTTTCTCCAGGACCTGACCATCATTTTGCAGGACAATGCTCAAGCACGTACAGTGCAAGCTGTTACTGATTTGTTTGACTGATGGGGCTGCTAAGTGCTATACCACCTACTGCACTCCCCTGACGCAAGCCCTCGTGAGTTCAACTCAAGTTCTAAACTGAAGGAAACATATCAAGGCATTCACTCCAGAACTGCTATAAATTCGTCAGGCAATAGACCGCACCGCTCGAACTGTCAATACAACTGGCACTGCTAAGAGTATCCAACGACTTCCACATCGCTGGCAACGAGTATTGCACAATGTTGGTGACTACTCTGAAGGTCAGTAAAACTTTGAAACACGTATCTATTTTGTACGAGCTGTAAATAAATAGTTGCCACTATTAAAGTTCCAACCCTCGTATCACATTCAACCTAGCAGCTGATAAGAATAATATACAGAGGAATGGAAACGAAAGTTGTGGATCTGTTATATGAAGATCAGTTTGCATTTAGGAAAGGTAAAGGCAACAGAGACGCAGCTCAGGCGTTTGATGATAATGGAAGCAAGACAGTAAAAATCATAGAATTCGTAGACCTAGAAAAAAATTTCGAAATTCTGAGAAAAATAGGAGTAAGCTATAGGGAAAGACGGGGAATATACTCGTACAATACGTACAATAACCTAGAGGGTACAGTAAGACTGGAAGACGGAAAACGAAGTGATCGGCCTGAAATTGGTGTAAGACAAAAACAGTGTTTCCCGCTACTGTTCAATCTGTACTTCGAAGAACCAATGACGGGAATAGAAACGTTCAAGAGTGGGATTAACTTTCAAGGTGAAAGGATATCAGTAATATAATCCGTTGATGACTTTGCTATCCTCAGTGAAAATCAAGAAAATTATAAATGGAATAATAATACAGACTGTGGACTGAGAGTAGGAAAAAGACAAAAGTTATGAACAACAGCAGACAAACTGCCTATTGGCTTCTGTCTCGGGTTCTTCGGCCGACGTTCATCTAATGATTTTTCTGACGTTTCGCCAGCACGAGTGGCTGGCATTGTCAAAGCTTCACCCTCCATTGCCGGTGGTGAACTGGAGCCGAGCTCGCGGCCGCAGACTATATGTACCTGGCGCGCCAACCTCCGAGGGCTTCTCCGCGGTCATTTCCGGTGCGGTTCTCCTCTTGCTACCTGCGACGGTCGTTCGCTGCAGTACGGGAAGCCAGGATCCGTTTACCTTAAGGCTTTCCTCTTTCTTGTTGAAACTGTTCGCGTGTTTTTGTATTTCTACAGCTTCACTAAACTAGCGCGTGTGATAGTGCTTCTCTACAGCCAGAACTTCAAAAATACACTCCTGGAAATGGAAAAAAGAACACATTGACACCGGTGTGTCAGACCCACCATACTTGCTCCGGACACTGCGAGAGGGCTGTACAAGGAATGATCACACGCACGGCACAGCGGACACACCAGGAACCGCGGTGTTGGCCGTCGAATGGCGCTAGCTGCGCAGCATTTGTGCACCGCCGCCGTCAGTGTCAGCCAGTTTGCCGTGGCATACGGAGCTCCATCGCAGTCTATAACACTGGTAGCATGCCGCGACAGCGTGGACGTGAACCGTATGTGCAGTTGACGGACTTTGAGCGAGGGCGTATAGTGGGCATGCGGGAGGCCGGGTGGACGTACCGCCGAATTGCTCAACACGTGGGGCGTGAGGTCTCCACAGTACATCGATGTTGTCGCCAGTGGTCGGCGGAAGGTGCACGTGCCCGTCGACCTGGGACCGGACCGCAGCGACGCACGGATGCACGCCAAGACCGTAGGATCCTACGCAGTGCCGTAGGGGACCGCACCGCCACTTCCCAGCAAATTAGGGACACTGTTGCTCCTGGGGTATCGGCGAGGACCATTCGCAACCGTCTCCATGAAGCTGGGCTACGGTCCCGCACACCGTTAGGCCGTCTTCCGCTCACGCCCCAACATCGTGCAGCCCGCCTCCAGTGGTGTCGCGACAGGCGTGAATGGAGGGACGAATGGAGACGTGTCGTCTTCAGCGATGAGAGTCGCTTCTGCCTTGGTGCCAATGATGGTCGTATGCGTGTTTGGCGCCGTGCAGGTGAGCGCCACAATCAGGACTGCATACGACCGAGGCACACAGGGCCAACACCCGGCATCATGGTGTGGGGAGCGATCTCCTACACTGGCCGTACACCACTGGTGATCGTCGAGTGGACACTGAATAGTGCACGGTACATCCAAACCGTCATCGAACCCATCGTTCTACCATTCCTAGACCGGCAAGGGAACTTGCTGTTCCAACAGGACAATGCACGTCCGCATATATCCCGTGCCACCCAACGTGCTCTAGAAGGTGTAAGTCAACTACCCTGGCCAGCAAGATCTCCGGATCTGTCCCCCATTGAGCATGTTTGGGACTGGATGAAGCGTCGTCTCACGCGGTCTGCACGTCCAGCACGAACTCTGGTCCAACTGAGGCGCCAGGTGGAAATGGCATGGCAAGCCGTTCCACAGGACTACATCCAGCATCTCTACGATCGTCTCCATGGGAGAATAGCAGCCTGCATTGCTGCGAAAGGTGGATATACACTGTACTAGTGCCGACATTGTGCATGCTCTGTTGCCTGTGTCTATGTGCCTGTGGTTCTGTCAGTGTGATCATGTGATGTATCTGACCCCAGGAATGTGTTAATAAAGTTTCCCCTTCCTGGGACAATGAATTCACGGTGTTCTTATTTCAATTTCCAGGAGTGTAGATCAAATGGCTCTGAGCACTATGGGACTCAACTGCTGTGGTCATAAGTCCCCTAGAACTTAGAACTACTTAAACCTAACTAACCTAAGGGCATCACACACATCCATGCCCGAGGCAGGATTCGAACCTGCGACCGTAGCGGTCGTGCGGTTCCAGACTGTAGCGCCTTTAACCGCTCGGGCACTTCGGCCGGCGCCAGAACTTCCGTGTCGGCGAATTTTATTACGTGGTCGGTCTCATTCAGTGCGTGCTCTGCCACGGCCGATTTCTCCACCTGCCCCAACCTGCAATGTCGCTTATGCTCTTTGATCCTGGTGTTAATGGATCGTCCAGTCATTCCGACATAAACTATTCCGCATGTGCATGGTATACGGTATATTCCCGACATTGCAAGTGGGTCTCTTTTCTCCTTCGCCGATCTAAGACACTCTTTGATCTTCCTTGTCGGTTTGAAAATCGTCTTTACGCCATGTTTGCGCAATATACGGCCGATTCTGTCCGTCACTCTGGGAATATATGGCAGAAAGGCCCTACCCGACATTTCTTTTTCTGGTTCCTTACTTCGCCGAGTGTTTGGCTCTGTTACACTTCTAATGTAAGTTGTGGAGTACCCATTGCTCCTCAGAACAGTTTCCAGGTGTTACATTTCTCGTTTGAGGTGTTGCGGCTCACATATTCGTCCTGCTCTCGTTACTAGCGTACTAATCATGCCTCTTTTCTGGCTCGGGTGGTGGTTTGACAGTTTCTGCAGGTACCGGTCCGTGTGTGTCGGTTTTCGATATACGCTGTGTCCCAGGTTTTCGCCGTCCCTTGTGACCAGTACATCTAGAAATGGCAGTTTCTTGTCTTTTTCTACTTCCATGGTAAATGTTATGTTGGCATGGAGGCTGTTCAAGTGCCTTAGGAAGTCACCGAGCTGTTTTTCACCATGGCTCCACACCACGAAAGTATCATCGACGTACCTGTACCACACCTTAGGTTTGCAAGTCGCCGAGTCCAGTGCCTGTGCTTCGAATTGTTCCATGAAGAAGTTGGCCACCACTGGACTGAGAGGACTACCCATGGCGACGCCTTCCAGCTCTTCGTAGAAATCACCATTCCACGTGAAATAGCTCGTGGTGAGACATGCATGGAAGACCTTTTTGATGTCTTGCGGGAACATGGAACCGATGTGCTCCAGAGCGTCACTGAGTGGCACTTTCGTAAATAACGAAACAACATCAAAGCTGACCAGTATGTCGTTTGGTGCAAGTTTCAGTTCCTTCAGCTCCTCAGTGAAATGTCCTGAGTCCTTAATGTATGTGTCGGTCTTCCCCACGTGTGGCTGGAGCAGAGAGGCCAAGTGTTTTGCCAGTTTATACGTTGGTGAGCCAGGAGCGCTAACGATCGGTCTCAGTGGAACGTTGTTCTTTTGGATCTTGGGTAATCCATACAGCTGAGATGGTAGGGCTTCTGTGTTGCGCAGGTTTCTCTGTATGTCCGCTGGCAGAGAAGACGCCTTGATTAATCGATTCGTATTCCGAGTGATACGATGCGTCGGATCTGCACTTAGTTTTCGGTACGTCGTCGGATCTAATAGGTCTCGGATCTTTTGCTCATAATCTTCGGTCTTCATTACGACGGTCGCATTCCCCTTATCGGCAGGCAGTACCAATATACTCTTGTCGGCGTTGAGATTCTTAATGGCTTGTACCCCTTCTTTCTTCAGGTTGCAAGCTGGTGGTTTTGCTCGGCGCAGTATCCTGGCTGTTTCAGTGCGTATTTCCTCTGCTTCCGGCATATTTCAAACTTTTTCTTCTGCCGCTCGGTGCAGCACTCGAGTTCGTTCTGCATGCTCCTGTGAGTGATGCTGTCGATCTTGTCCCAGTCGTCTCGATGCATTCTGCTACTTAGTTGATAGAAAAGTCCAGAAGTTCCTGATCCGTTCTTGCCAAGTCTCTCCGTGAATATGTGAGCCGCAACACCTCAAACGAAAAATGCAACACCTGGAAACTGTTCTGAGGAGCAATGGGTACTCCACAAATTACATTAGAAGTGTAACAGAGCCGAACACTTGGTGAAGTAAGGAACCAGAAAAAGAAATGTCGGGTAGGGCCTTTCTGCCATACATTCCCAGAGTGACGGACAGAATCGGCCGTATATTGCGCAAACATGGCGTAAAGACGATTTTCAAACCGACAAGGAAGATCAAAGAGTGTCTTAGATCGGCGAAGGAGAAAAGAGACCCACTTGCAATGTCGGGAATATACCGTATACCATACACATGCGGAAAAGTATATGTCGGAATGACTGGACGATCGATCGACACCAGGATCAAAGAACATAAGCGACATTGCAGGTTGAGGCAGGTGGAGAAATCGGCCGTGGCAGAGCACGCACTGAGTGAGACCGATGACGTAATAAAAGTCGCCGACACGGAAGTTCTGGCTGTAGAAAGCACTATCACACGCGCTTGTTCAGAGAAGCTGTAGAAATACAGAGACATGCGAACAGTTTCAACAAGAAAGAGGAAAGCCTTAAGGTAAACGGATCCTGGCTTCCCGTACTGCAGCGAACGACCGTCGCAGGTAGCAAGAGGAGAACCGCACCGGAAATGACCGCGGAGAAGCCCTCGGAGGTTGGCGCGCCAGGTACATATAGTCTGCGGCCGCGAGCTCGCCTCCAGTTCACCACCGGCAATAGAGGGTGAAGCTTTGACAATGCCAGCCACTCGTGCTGGCGAAACGTCAGAAAAATCATTAGATGAACGTCGGCCGAAGAACCCGAGACAGAAGCCAATAGGCAGTTTGTCAACAAGTGGCCACGAAAGCCTTAAAACAATTTTGTAACAACAATTGAGAATACTGAGATGCTTAACATCAAAATTGAAGTAGAGGAAGTTGAGGAATTCCGCCACCTTGGAAGCAAAAAAACCTATGACTGACAATGCAAGGAAGACATAACAGATTAGCATAGGCAAAGAGGGCATGCGTAGCCAAGCGAAGTCTACTTATGCCTTAATCTTAGGAGGAAATTTCTGAAAATGTGCTTTTGGAGCACAGCATTGTATGGTAGGGAATCATGGACAGCAGGAAAACCGAACAGAATAGAATAGATTCGTTTGAGATGTGATGCTACAAGAGAATGTTGAAAATCAGATGTACTGATAACATAAGGAATGAGAAGGCTGTCCGCAGAATCGGCGAAGAAAGGAACACATGGAAAACACCTACAAGAAGAAGGGACAGAATGATAGGAGATGTGTTAAGACATCAGGAAATAGCCTCCATTGTACTAGAGGGAGATGTAGATGGTAAAAACTATAGGGGAAAACAGAGATTGCAATACATCCAGCAAATAATTGTGATCGTCTGGTGCAGCGCTGTTCTGATATAAAGAAGCCAGCTTAGAGTAGGAATTTGTGACAGGCCGCATTTAAAAAAATTCAAAAGAATTACTAGAAGAAAGAAATAGAGATTTCTCAGTTTATAGAATGAACATACCCAGTGACGGGCAGGGGATGTCAAGAGCGTAGAGTGTCCACAAAATAACTTACCCCATACTTGCGCACTAGGCGCTGTAGAGGGGGTGACAACAGTAGCGATGGGGGCTGCAGGCTCCATTGTGAACGGCCACTGCGCAGTAGGAGAAAAGCAATTAAATATCTGAGACCTGTGCCAAATATTTATCTCGCAAATTTCAAAGCTACGACTAACTATTATGCAAGTGACCGTATATACCAGATATTTGAATACAATCAACATTTTAACAAATATATACATTCAAAGCCAGTAATTTCTCAGTTGACTGCGGGAACACAAATAATCGATCAAATAAAGGATCGTCCAAAGCAAAACAAGCCATAGAAAATCCCATACAACAAAAAAAAGTGCAAGACGTGTGTCACAGTGGGAATATCGTGTACATTACTGTATGTGTAAAATAAGGAAAATGTGTCACATTGAAATTATGTGTCACTTTCCTGACATCCGTCGTCAGTATTATCTAAAGCTGCGTGACTGGAATAGCTAGCAGTTCCTGCAATCCTCACAAGCACAGTTTTTGCTGAGATTCCACTTCCTCATATGCCCCTTATTACAAAATTTTAATGGCACGGCATTCAATCACACGTGTGTATTTATGAACTATTCCTGCACCTACAGTCCACGAAGACTGTGGTGACATTCTATGTAATAAAGAGATAACGAGAATGCTCCAAGTATGCGAGTCAACACGCAACAGTCAACTGTGCCAGCCGCCCCGTCGGAACGGCGGGATGAAATCGATCAGAGCTCAGGACGAGAATGCGTTTCTGCACCGATGCCACGTTATTTGCGCGAGTGCTAACTTGCTTCTGAGAGGGTGGAGGCGGACACACAGAAGAGAACTGTGCTCTTTGAGATGGATTATACTATAAAATCAATGTCTTGGACACACATTACTTTATTAAAAACGGCTATCAGTTCAGCTTTGTAGCTGTCATCATACCTGACAATTTCAATAGTAACATCTACATCCATAGACAATATGTAAACTGAGAATATAGTCCTTCTCACTAATTTATAACTTACCAAAAAATTAAAAAAAGAAAAAAACTAATAAAATGAAAGCACTCCACTCCATTATTACCCACTATGGCTCCCATTATCTCTCAGTCAGCCATACAGCAAGTGAGCAAGACCATGTGCAGTGTGCAACAGGACGGCTTATGTGTAGTGGAATGCTTAAAGGTGTCCTGTCAAATCTAAACCTGTATTGTGTACGTCTGACACCTTCAGGAGAACATATGAGTGATGAGTAAAAAAAAATGACGTAACTGAAAAAATCACAAGGATAATTTAAACGAGCTTGCAAGGTTCACTGTAGATCTTCTACAAAAATATGTATAAATAAATTTCCTTCATGCTACAGATCACCGATTATACATATTATGAATATAAACATGTTTTGTAGGCACAAACAAAAGATTCAGTTGTAAAAGATGGAATTTTTCTTGTCTACATGATAAAGTATCAACTGAGCGAGGATGGCCGCAAGGTTTAAAAATAGTGTCAATATAACTATTAGTGTGAATAAACGTTAATAAGAAGGAAAATCATGTCTATGTCTGGTGGTTCCGTAGTTTTATGATTCCTGATGTAAGGAAAACTACCATTCTCCACCCCATGCGTGAGTTTCTCCGCTATCGATATGGTGGGAAGCTGACAACTTGGAGTTATAATTCACCCAAGAGACTCACTAAAACCATGACTGTAACAGTACTATCATCGTTGAGCATTACGTAGAAGATTGAATCAACTTGAATAGGGGACAACTGCATAAAAAGTTAAGAAGAACAACGAACAATTTGTGGTCTTGATAGTTATCGGTTTCATTTAGATATGTCTAACGAAGAAGAGAACAATCAGAACCATAGAAGTATAGAGATGTCGATGATAAAAGTAGTCGCGTTGAAAAAGAAAAGGTCTGTGGAATGTCGCAAGACAATTAAATTGATGACCTAAAGCCATATGACCAATTGCTTACTAACATATTAGTCCATCTTTGGAACGCCATTTAGTAGCGATTCTGCTTGGATTGGATTTGACAGGTGAGCGTTAGGTTTTCGGATAAATGTGGAACCTGAATTCTACGCACAGGTCAAGCAGTTCCCGTCAATTACGGACGGGTGGTTTGTGGTCGTGAAGCTGTCTCCCGATCGCGCCCCTGATGGGTTTCATAGGATTCTTTTTTTTTTTTTTTTTTTTCTTTCGTCAGTTCTCTGATCCTCGCCGGCCGCGGTGGTCTCGCGGTTAAGGCGCTCAGTCCGGAACCGCGCGACTGCTACGGTCGCAGGTTCGAATCCTGCCCCGGGCATGGATGTGTGTGATGTCCTTAGGTTAGTTAGGTTTAAGTAGTTCTAAATTCTAGGGGATTGATGACCACAGATGTTAAGTCCCATAGTGCTCAGAGCCATTTTTTTCTCTGATCCTCAAATTATGTAGCAGTATTCCAGTCCCGTGATACGGACAGTTTTGCTCTTAAAAGGTGGCATCGCCGTCAGGGAAGACATAAAGCACTAAGGGATGGAGTCACAGCTGTCATTGAGCCTTCGCTCTCTATGGCAGATCACACAGAGGCCCAGATGAATATCCCATACAGCATTAGTAACTTTCGCAAACACTATAAGACAACGCTGCACTAATCAAGGTAAGTGATGACCTTAAATATGCCATGGACACTCGCGAGGTCACAATACTGACTCTACTAGGTTTCAGCTTTGATCCTGCCATTTCGACATAGTGCTCAGAAAATTGCGATGGATAAATTTCTCATACAGTGCCCTGAAGTGGTTTGAAACCTACTTGTAAAACAGCCAGTAAAGTTTTCTCTGTGGAATGAAAACTCGTCCTGGAAATATGTTGTTTCAGGAGTGCCACAAGAGTCAGTCTTATGCCCACTTTTGAGTTCATTGTGTGTCAGTGGGACTTCATCAGTTCTGTCTTCCTGTAAATATCATTTCTATGTCGATGATCTCCAGCTCTAACTGAGTGCCAGACTTGAAGAAGTATAGAATTCTGCAATCAATTGCCTCCCATTCAACGTGAATTCATATCCCAAAAGAGCATTAGAAAGAAATGAAGACCTTGGGTGTAGTCTTGGATGAGCATTTCAATGGGGCACAGAATGCTGTCGCCATATTCCAGAAGACTTCCGCTTGCCTTTATGCCCTCAAAAAGTTTCAGAATGTATTTCCATAAGATGTCAAATGCAAACTCGTGCATCACTCGTTCCTCCGAACCTGCATTAGTGCGATGTGATGGAACACGTCACTAGCAGGGAAAACTCTAGATGGTTAGAACAGACTTGTGTACGTTACATCTCCAACATTCGTCAATATGACCATGTCAGTACTTCATACACCCAGTTAGGGTGGTTGCGGTCAGAAAAGATACGGGACTACCACACGCTATGTATACTTCAATCGCTCCTCAATGCACATGCACCCCAGTACCCCGCCGAGGTCAAACATCTTTCGTGTAATCATAACATAAACACAACGTCTCACCTATTTAGTATCCTAGCTGTGCCGCTCCATAAAACAAAATCATCGGTAAATTCCTTCGCTGTCGCTCCTGTCCGCCTCTGAAACAAGCTGCATTGCACCCTTTGCGCAATTCGAAGACATGCTACTTTTAAGAAAACGTTGAAAAAAATTCCTCCCGTCAGCTTCCTAGGCTTCCCCAAAGCTGACGTATATGCCCAGCATCCCCTCTGTCAAAAAGCAAAGCCAATGTTCCTATCATCTCCAGTTGTGCATATTTTTCTTTTCCTTTCTCTATGCCGCATGCCACCATCTACTCCCTTATAATCTTTAACTGTGTGTTGTTACAATTTTCTTTCCCTTCCTCGTCCATTCCTTCCTCCACGCCCATTGCTGCTAGCACTTATAATTAAAATCCTACCTTCTTTTAGCTTCGCCGTTCCCAAAATACTCGGTGCCAGGGACGGGACCATAACGATCTACCTTTTCTCAAAGTGGCTTATCTGAGTGCATTTCTACTTTTTCGGCCCGCATCGCCTCTAGAATGATTCGCCATTCGCCTCTGCCTCGTATATATACTTTCCTTGAAGCATCACGTGCTCACAAAGCCTCCAAGTGGCATTCAGTCTCGCTGAAAGTAGCGGTCATAATATTTGCTTCGTCAGAGCACATTTCACAAACACAGTGTACATTGGTTGATTGTACCCGGATTTCTTAACCAATTATTGACAATAAACCTTCACTACAAATCTGAGCTTAATTGTAAACTTTGGCTTAGGAATCTGCAACAACTGATATACGATATACGATTATTCCTTCTTTTGAGCATATCGTCTTTGATCAACTATGTGTCATCCGACAAACGTACACATAGAGGAAAGTATCAACTTTGCGCTGCAGCATGCATCCAATCGACGTGATGTTCGAGCCAATGTAAGCACCAGTTAAAGCTCGCACTCTGCTTGAATGGTACGGAGATTCTGCTGTTCCCACACTCATTTTCCACATACTCAAGCGTGCGACATTCATTTGAGATACAACTGGTGTAGTTTTGGTTGAGGTCATCTCCTCCACGCTAGCAGATATGTTTCGTCCAAGTCTTTCACTACGACGATGACATCTTCCAGCAGTACGAGTATAACTGTCAGTGTCAATGGGCAGGACCATGCTACAGTGGTTTGAGGTGTATGATAGCGAACTTTCCTTGTTTCGACCACTAAATTTTCCTGATGAGTGTCGGATGGAACACATCTGGGACGCTATCTGGTGCCTACTCCGAGTTCAAAAATCAACGACCCATAATTTACGCTAATTCCGTTCCATTTGATGTCGCATACCTCCCGAAACCTACCAAGAATATATCGAATCCATGCCACGTAGACACGTTGCAGTACTGCATGTACAGTGAACCAACAAGCTGTCAAGCAGGTGTCCATAATGTTTTGGTTCATTAAACAGAGGTTGGCTTGTAGACCTTTTTAGTCCTTCAAGAGACAATACACAAAAAGAATTTAATAGAACATTACCTCACAGTTACGTAGACTTCACATTCTTGTAGTTGGAAAGCGAGTAGTTTGTGCCTGGGAGTTAGGCAACACACAATTCTGTACTGTTTGCCGTGTAGTCTGATATCTACATCTACATCTACATACATACTCCGCAATCCACCATACGGTGCGTGGCGGAGGATACCTCGTACCACAACCAGCATCTTCTCTCCCTGTTCCACCCCCAAACAGAACGAGGGAAAAATAACTGCCTATATGCCTCTGTACGAGCCCTAATCTCTCTTATCTTATCTTTGTGGTCTTTCCGAGAAATATAAGTTGGCGGCAGTAAAATTGTACTGCAGTCAGCCTCAAATGCTTGTTCTCTAAATTTCCTCAGTAGCGATTCACTAAAAGAACGCCTCCTTTCCTTTAGAGACTTACACCCGAGTTCCTGAAGCATTTCCGTAACACTCGCGTGATGATCAAACCTACCAGTAACAAATCTAGCAGCCCGCCTCTGAATTGCTTCTATGTCCTCCCTCAATCCGACCTGATAGGGATCCCAAACGTTCGAGCAGTACTCAAGAATAGGTCGTATTAGTGTTTTATAAGCGGTCTCCTTTACAGATGAACCACATCTTCCCAAAATTCTACCAATGAACCGAAGACGACTATCCGCCTTCCCCACAACTGCCATTACATGCTTGTCCCACTTCATATCGCTCTGCAATGTTACGCCCAAATATTTAATCGACGTGACTGTGTCAAGCGCTACACTACTAATGGAGTATTCAAACATTACGGGATTCTTTTTCCTATTCATCTGCATTAATTTACATTTATCTATATTTAGAGTTAGCTGCCATTCTTTACACCAGTCACAAATCCTGTCCAAGTCATCTTGTATCCTCCTACAGTGACTCAACGATGACACCTTCCCGTACACCACAGCATCATCAGCAAACAGCCGCACATTGCTATCCACCCTATCCAAAAGATCATTTATGTAGATAGAAAACAACAGCGGACCTACCACACTTCCCTGGGGCACTCCAGATGATACCCTCACCTACGATGAACACTCACCATCGAGGACAACGTACTGGGTTCTATTACTTAATATCCCGCTTACTGTCGATTCTGTGCGCTAATGGTACCTGAAACATGTTCTGGCTCATATGCAATTATCTAATTGCTTATTAAATGAAAGCGGTGCGGGATGGACAGAACTCACAGCGAGGTGTTAAAACGCATGGGATACCTCCTAATATCGTCCTTTTTCCCGGCGTAGCGCAGCAACTCGACGTCGCATGGACTCAAAAAGTCGTAGGAAATCCCCTGCAGAAATATTGAGCCATGCTGACTTTATAGCTGTCCCTAAATGGGAAAGCGTTGCCGTACATAATTTTGTGCACTGACTGACCTTTTTTATGACCCATATATGTTGGATGGGTGGTCAAACCATTAGCTCGAATTGTTCGGATTGTTCTTCAAAAAAATAGCGAACAGCTGCGACCCGTTGATATAGCGCACTGTCATAAAAAAAAAAATCCGCCGTTGTTTGGGAACGTGAAGTCTATGAATAACTGAAGATGGTCTCCAAATAGCCGAACATAAACATTTCCAGTCAATTATTGATGCAGTCGCACGAGGAGACCATGTAAACACAGCCCACGCCGTTATGGAGCCATCACCAGCCTGCACAAAGCCTTGTTCACAACTACACCACACTCGTGCCCCACCATCGGCTCTTACCGCTTGAAATCAGGACTCATCTCACCAGGGCACAGTTTTTCAGTCCAACCGAAATGGCCTCGAGCCGAGGAGAGGCATCGCAGGCGATGTCGTGCTGTCAACAAAGGCAGTCGGGTCGGCCATCTGGAGCCATAGCCCATTAAGGTCAAATTTTGCCGCAGTGTCCTAACGGAAACTTTCGTCGTACGTTGCGCATTGATTTCAGTGACTATTTCACGTAGTATTGTTTGTCTGTTAGCACTGCTGGTCTCGTTAAGTGAAGGCTGTCGGCCACTGCGTTATCCGTGGTGAGAGGTAATACCCGATATTTTGTATTCTCGTCACACTCTTGACACGATGGATAGCAGGATACTGAAATTCCTAACAAATTCCAAAACTGAATGTCCCATCCGTCTAGCTCCAATTACCAATATGCATTCAAAGTCTGTTATTTCCAGTCGTGTGGCTATATTCATTTCGGAAACTTTGTCACATGAATCCTCTGCGTACAAATTACAGTTCTGCCAATACACTGCCCTGCTGTACCTTGTGTACTCGATACGATCGACATCTGTATGTGTGTATATCGCTATTCCGTGGTCCGCCCCCAGTAGCTGAATGGTCAGTGCGACAGAATGTCCATCCTAAGGGCCCGGATTCGATTCCCGACTGGAAGATTTTCTCAGCTCAGGGACCGGCTCTTGTGTTGTCGTAATCATGTTCATTTCATCCCCATCGACGCGCAAGTCGCCGAAGTGGCGTCGAATCGAAAGACTTGCACCCGGCGAACGGTATACCCGACAGGAGGCCCTAGTCACACGACTATTCCGTGACTTTTGTCACCTCAGTATAAAGCGACATGACGCAGAACAATAATGCTCTTTTTTCAGATTTCCGTCACGACGGTTCCCCCTATCATGTGTGCGTATAATGCCCTGTACGCGAGGGTTGTTATAAACCTGTTTTCTGCAGACCGATCACTCTGCCTCTTTATGTAATTAAAAGTAACCTGGCCTGTTCCTGACGTTTGCACAACTACTGTCAGCGGGAAACCAGCACAGTCTATCTAGCACATCCTACTCCGCTTACAGAGAAAGTCGATCGCTGTGTTGCTAGCTTGTTTTAATAACTGAATTGGTTTTGTGGTAGGCAGTGTGGGGGCTGAATAAATGGTTAAGCCCTGGAGGCATATAATGCAGGACTATATCTTTACTGGAAATAGATCATTCTTTCTGGAGACAACCGTGCAAGGCACATGTTTTGCATTATCTGTACCGGTTCGTAACTGTATGAATGAGTGATTGAAAAAACACACATTTTTGCGACATCTGTATTAGTTCATCACTGTATAAATGAATGATTGAAAACAGTAGATTCATATGACTAGGATAATGCAACCCCTTGGGTTTAACTAAAAGCCCAAAACCTTTGAAGTATTGATAGAATTTTGGCTGCCTCAACAGGCCAACTGAATTCCACTACTGACCAGCATTTAAATTTTGTTCGGCACGTGGTCACAGCTCGCTGAACTTGTCTTGTAAAGTTAAAAAAATATGTAAATAAAAGAAAAAAAAGAAGAAAAATAAATTGTTTCCTGCAGGAACCTGTAGCAGAGGAAGAATTTCACATCCAAACTTGTGGTGCCTGTCGTAGGCACTCTCTGATAATGGTGAGGGTGGAGATTCTACTGTGATTACGGAAACATCACGTGTGAGGCAGAAATTAACTTGCACATCACTATATCTACATAAGGAAGTGCGCTAGAGGACACATGGTGATCTTGCCAACCAGCAATGGAAGTAGCGTCACATCAACCACACATGAATCCGCTGGCCAAATTCAATGGACGATACAGAAACTCAGTCTCTTTCAGAGAAATGATAACAGAAAACATTAAGAAAATTACGTGAGCAAGACATTTCCTATCCTAAACGAAGGGTGGAGTAAAAAAAATAAAAAAATAAAAAAATAGTTGCAGTTCACATGGTCACTGACGCACCAAATGCGAGAGTATCACAAAACGCAAAATTTGCAGACTATTCTCATAAATTATCGTCTACAACAAAGAATTTATTCTCATTTGCATTTCAGAGAGGCTAGTTGGACGTGATGCAGGTAAATGTAAATGTCGTGTGACTGGGGCCTACCGTCGGGTAGACCATTCCCCTGGTGCAAGTCTTTCTATTTGACGCCACTTCGGCGACTTGCGCGTCGAAGGGGATGAAATGATGATGATTAGGACAACACAACACCCAGTCCCTGAGCGGAGAAAATCTCCGACCCAGCCGGGAATCGAACTCGGGCCCTTAGCATCGACATTCTGTCGCGCTGACCACTTAGCTACCGGGGGCGGGCGTGGTACACGTAAAAGAAAGTAAAGTCGTATGGCACGCCGACTCCTAGGGACAGGGTCAGTCGCCCAATTGGAAACATTTTTCTCCATTTGGCACACAATAGTATCTTACCTTCTAGTGTTGTGAGAGTTTACGTTCAAGTGCATCTGATAAGTGCAGATGACTGTAATTGGTGGCACGTTTGTGTTGGATGATAATGAGAAAAGGGGAGGTTGGAAACCGATGCCGGCTCATAGCCTGCTCCTCTCGGTTGGCACCAAGGGGCCGCCATCCGACGGACGGATCTCCATCAACAGTCTTAGATGCCCTCACTCCATGAGACAACGCGGAGAAATTTTGAATTTCATCCAGGTCACTGGAGTGAAATCTGTTGTTCAGGAACGTAATGACACCACACCTACGCCCCTTTGCCAGAAAGGTGAAGGGAAAACAGCCAACAGCACGTGGAGTACCGTGCAGTTACCATTCAAGTACTTGCAACGGCGCGGTTATTTGTGTTTCGTCCGCCAGAAAACAGTTCCAATCATCTTACGTGGATTCCTTCTCTCGCAGTCCTGTACACACGCATTCCCTATTAGTAAACTGCGTAATGTTCGTCGGCCAGAAAAAGCTGTGCCGGAAACCAGCCGCACTACACATCTCTACAGGTCTAGTCAAAATGTTTTTTAGTATCAGGTCAGCTGAGCGATTAATTGAAAGGTAGTCTGCGAGTACAAACTTCAATATATTGTGACTTGTTTGATTAAAAAAAAATACACCGCCAAGCCCATGCTAATCTTAAATCTTTCGTCATCATACGCAATCACAGTCACTTGTAATAGCCACCTTGTGGTAATTAACTAAACCCTTTACCAAAAGGATTAACAAACAGATTATCCGCGACAGAATGCTAGCTCAAATATTACACAATTTGACGACTACGGCTGACCGCGGTGGCCGAGTGGTTCTAGGTGCTTCAATCCGTATCCCCGCGCGACTGCTACGGTCGCAGGTTCGAATCCTGCCTCGGGCATGGATGTGTGTGCTGTCCTTAGGTTAGTTAGGTTTAAGTAGGTCTAAGTCTAGGGGAATGATGATCTCCGATGTTAAGTCTCATAGTGCTCAGAGCCATTTGATTTCGACGACTACGAATGTTCAATTAGCTGTCACGCCTTATAAAACACGCCATGCGGAGTTTGGTTATTCAAAAGTCACAGTTTACATATTAAAATCGGAATCTCACGCGTTCGTCTCTTTCATAGGTTCCCGTCGACTTTGCGACACTTCACGGTCAAGTTTCAACCATTATTTCATGAAATTTTCACATATTTTCAGAATTTCTTATACTGTATCCAGACATGATGATAGCTGAGCCCCCAAATGAGTCTTTAGACTTTACGAAGCGTTTCTTTAGCCACAAAATACGCGCTAAGAAGCGGCCCTTTGATTTGGTGGTATATATCGTAACTAATCCAATATTATTAGTATGAAACCGCGAAATTCTCCGTCTTTTGTGACCAATCGCAGCTTAATAGCTTTTAAGAACAATTTATCAAAAGAACAAATTCATATAATCCACAAATATCAAAATAAATCCCTCATTAAATAAAAAAATTATGATAAAATTTATTGTTTTCCCAGTTCAATAACTGGCTAATTATACTTCACAATTTCCTCTGATTATGATTTACTCTCTCAGTAAACAGTTCTCGCGCTAATGTATATTCAGTTAATGGACATATCAACATTCATTTATTTAATACTTCGCATTCACACCGCCATGCACACTAATAATTAAAGTCGCAATAATTGCAATAAATACAGTTTTGCTCCCCAAATACACATTTTTAACAATTTGATGATTCCATAGTGCGTAAGATGCTGACACCATTCGGCCACAGCCGAAACTAGTTGCCGATGGTTACTAGACCAGACCGCACCTGTCATGTGTCATGTGATAACCACGACCCACTGTCTGAAACTGTCTACCTGCTACTGTCTTTTACTCACATGGGCGCAGTATAAGACTGTACGCCTCATACTGGCCGCCACTGACATTGATTAAATTCGGTGATCTGACGAGAATCGGTGTATTCAATGAGACAAAGCCATTAGCCTTGATTTAGCTGTAGACGGGCAGATATATCTCGTTGATACACCCGTCCATGTGCCCGCCTCGTGTAACCTATTCACAGAATTTACGAGTCCCTATTCCACGTAAATTTACGATCAGTATGAAAGGATATATAAACGGAAATTCGCGAGAAGCTTCGGTATGAAGTAGTCAACTATTAAAGCAAAAATGATTTGCAGCAATGCGTCCTTCCCCCTCAGTTATCATTGGGACAGTCACCCAACAGAAAGCGCAATTTCTTCGCACTGCCATCATCTTCCCAGCGGTTGCGCAAAAAACTTCTGAAGATACTACTATCGCCCAAACATGTGTCAACTCAAGGATCTCTGAACAGTAACCTGTGCGGCTGGTCCCGGCGGAGATTCGAGTCCTCCCTCGGGCATGTGTGTGTGTGCTTGTCCTTAGGATAATATAGGTTAAGTAGTGTGTAAGCTTAGGGACAGATGACCTTAGCAGTTAAGTCCCATAAGATTTCACACACATTTGAACATTTTGAACGGTGACGAGTAGATAACGACTATCGCGTGTACCATTGGAGGTGACATTCGCTAACAAATTTTTGCGGAGAGCAATTTTTTTATCAGAATACTGACACGACACAAAAGAGGATAACAGCTATCAGGTAAAGGAAGTGGTGTTTTTCTGGGAGGTCTCTATTGTTCTACAACGGCGATAACGACTCAGATGAGATAGCCGATACGTTTCGAGTGGAAGACTTGCCGACGCTCTCTAGTGAGCGAGCAAAATGTGTGCTACAGCCTTGATCCTGAGATGTGCTTGTCCCAATAATAAATCAGCCCCTACGCTCTCGACAGTGATTTTTTTATTATTATTATTATTGAAGACATCAGTAAGTGACGTTCAGATACCTGCGTCCAATCCGGCTCTGCTTTGTTTTCACTAGGAACTTCGCTCGTGTATCTTTACTTAGCTTGAGACTGCTTGGCTTCTACCTTGGTTATGGTTAGGTTTTTCTCAATTCAGCCCATGAATTTCTCTCTCTCTCTCTCTCTCTCTCTCTCTCTCTCTCTCTCTCTTAAAAAAGTAATGCCATTTGACTGTTAACTGTTTATTTATTTTAACACAACGGTGATTTCAACTTTATGGCCATTCTCGAGCGCATGTTGAACTGAAAAACAATAAAGCGTATATATCATACAGTGCAGCTTATGTTTTTAATCATTAGTCTTCCGACTGATTTCATGCGGCCCGCTCGAATTCCTCTCCTATGACAATCCCTTCATCTCAGAGTAGCACTCCCAATCTACGTCCTCAATTATTTGCTGGTTCTATTCAAATCTCTGTCTTTCTCCAGAGTTTTTGCGCTCTACAGATCCCTCTAGTACCATTCTCTGATGTCTTAAGAGGTGTCCTATCATCCTGCCTCTTCTTTTTATCAGTGTTTTCCACATATCCTTTTCTCTACGATGCTGCGCCGGACTTCCTCTTGTCCGCAGCTCGTGGTCATGCGGTAGCGTTCTCGCTTCCCACGCCCGAGTTCCCGGGTTCGATTCCCGGCGGGGTCAAGGATTTTCTCTGCCTCGTGATGACTGGGTGTTGTGTGCTGTCCTTAGGTCAGTTGGGTTTAAGTAGTTCTAAGTTCTAGGGGATTGATGACCATAGATGTTAAGTCCCATAGTGCTCAGAGCCATTTGAACCATTTGAACCGGACTTTCTCATTCCTTACTTTAGCATTCCACCTAATTTTCAGCTTGCTTCTATAGTACCACATCTCAAATCCTTCCATTCTCTTCTGTTCCGGTTTTCCGTCAGTCCATGTTTCAGCATCATACAATGCTAGGCTCCAAACGTACATCCTCAGAAATTTCTCCCTCAAATTAAAGCCTATGTTTGATACTAGTAGACTTCTCTTGGCCAGCAAGGCACTTTTGCCAGTGCTAGTCTACTTTTGATGTTCTCCTTGCTTCGTCTGTCGTTGGTTATTTTGCTGCCTAGGTAGTAAAATTCCTTAACTTCATCTACTTCATGACGAGCAATCCTAATGCTATGTTTCGCGCTGTTCTCATTTCTCAACCTTCTCAATACTTTCGTCTTTCTTCGATTTACACTCAATCCATATTCTATACTCATTAGACTCTTCACTCCATTCAATACATCTTGTAATTCTTCTTCACTTTCACTCAGGATAGCAATGTCATCAGCGAAATAATCATTGGCATCCTTTCACTTTGAATTTTAATTCCACTCTTGAATCTTTCTTTTACGACATTTATTGCTTCTTCAGTGTATAGATTAAACAGTAGGTGTGAAAGACTAATTCCCTGTCTTACACCTTTTTTAATCAGACCACTTCGTTGTTGGTCTTCCACTCTTATTGTTCCCTCTTGGCTCTTGTACGTATTGAATATTACCCGTACCTCCCTATAGCTTATCCCTATTTTCCGCAACATTTCGAACATCTTGCAACATTTGATATTGTCGAACGCTTTTTCCACATCGACAATTCTATGAAGGTGTCCTGATTTTTCTTTAGTTTTCCTTCCATTATCAACCGAAACGTCAGAATTGCCTCGCTGGTGCCTTAACTTTTTTAAAGCCAAAGTGGTCGTCATCTATCACATCCTCAATTTTCTTTTCCATTATTCTGTATAGTATTCTTGTCAGCTCATTGGATGCATGAGCTGTTAACGTGATTGTGCGATAACTGTCTCACTTCTCAGCTCTTGGAGTCTTTGGCATTGTATGCATGATATTTTTCCAAAAGTCGGATGATATATGGCCAGTCTCATACAGTTTCACACCAACGTGAATAGTTGTTTTGTTGCCACTTGCCCCAAAGATTTTAGTAATTCTGGTGGAATGTTACCTATCCCTTCTGCCTTATTTGATATTAAGTCTTACACCGCCCTTTTAAATTCTGATTCTAATACTGGATCCCCTATCTCGTCCATATCGACTCCTGCTTCTTCTTCAATCAAGTCAGACAAGTCTCTCTCTCCCCCCCCCCCCCTCCACCTCCATTGAGGCTTTCCACCTATCCGCTCTCTCCTCCGCATTTGACAGTGGAATTGCCACAGCACTCTTAATGTTACCACCTCTCTCCTCTGCATTTAACAGCGGAATTGCTATTGCACTCTTAATGTTGCCACCTTTGCTTTTAATTTCACTGCCGGTTGTTTTGACTTTCCTGTACGCTGAGTCAGTTCTTCCGACGGTCATTTCTTTTCGATTTCTTCACCTTTTCATGCAACCATTTCGCCTTAGCTTCCCTACGCTTCAAATTTATTTCATTCCTAAACGATTTGCATTTCTGTATTCCTGAATTTCCCAGAACCTTTTTGTACTTCCTTCCTTCATCGATCAACTGAAGGATTTCTTCTGTTACTCATGGTTTCTTCGCAGTTCCCATCTTTGTAACAATGTTTTTCTTTCCAGTTTCTGTGATTATCGTTTTCTGAGATGTTCATTACTCTTCAACTGAACTGCCTACGGAGGTATTTCTCATCGCAGTAGAAAATTTCAAGCGTACTTCTTCATTCTATAGTGCTTCCGTAACCAATTTCTTTGCGAACTAATTCTTCCTGACCCGTCTCTTTAATTTCAGCCTACCCTTCACCACTATTGAATTGTGATCTGAGTGTACTTCTCCTCCTGGGTACGTCTTATAATCCAACATCTGATTTCGGACCTCCGCTTGACTATGATGTAATCTAATTGAAATCTTCCCTTACGTCCAGCCTTTTACAAGTATACTTACCGAGTGAGGTGGCGCAGTGGTTAGCACTCGGGACTCTAGTTCGGGAGGACGACGGTTCCAACCAGTGTCCAGCCATCCTGATTTAGGTTTTCCGTGATTTCCCTAAATTGCTTCACCGAAATGTTGGCATCGTTCCTTTGGAGGGGCAGGGGCGGCTTCCTACCACATCCTTCCCTAATCCGATGGGACCAATGGCCTTGATGTTTGGTCCCCTCCTCCGAATCAATCAACCAACCAACCAAGTATACCTCCTCCTCTTGTGATTCTTCATCGGCGTATTTGCTATTGCTAGCTGATATTTACTGCTGAACTCAGTAAGTCTTTGTCCTCTCTCACTGATGACACCAAGCTCATATTCTCTCGTAACGTTTTCTCCTGCTCATTTCCCTAGAACCGCATCTGAGTCCCCCATGACTATTAGATTTTCATCTCCCTTAAGGTATTGAATTACCCGTACAGTATCCTAACATACTTTATCTCTTCATCTTCAGCTTGCGACGTCGACATGTATACCTGAACTATTGTTTTCGATGTTGGCTTGACGTCGAGTCTGATGAGAACAATCCTGTCACTGAACTGTTTTACCTTCGTATTCGTAACGAACCCTACTGCCATTATACTGCTGCTGTTGATATTACACTATAATCTTCTGAACAGAAGTTCTTATCTTCTTTCCCCTTCACTTCACTGACCCCTACTATGCCTAGTTGAGTTCTGCATTTCCCTTTTCAGATTTTCTAGCTTCCCTACCACCTTCAAACTTCTGATATTCCACACCCTGACTTGTAGAATGTTATCGTTTCATTGGTTATTCAGTCTTTTTCTCATGATCACATCCCCTTTGGCAGTCCCCTCCCGGAGAGCCGAATGGGGAACTATGCCGGAATATTTTGCCAATGCCCGCGCGGAGTGGCCGCCCGGTTTGAGGCGCATGTCACGGAATGCGCGGCCCCTGCCCCCGGAGGTTCGAGTCCTCCCTCGGGCATTGGTGTGTGTATTGTGCTTAGCATAAGTAAGTTTAAGTAGTGTGTAAGTCTAAGGACCGATGACCTCAGCAGTTCAGTCCCTTAGGAATACACACACACATTTGAACAGATTTTTTCCCAATGGAGAGATCATCATGACTCTTTTTCAAATACAGGCCACTTGTTCTTAGATACACATTATGGGTCTGTTAGGCAGTAGTTTCCATTGCTTTCAGAGTCCTCATGCTATTGATCATTGCTGTTCTTCCTCCTTTAGGGACAGTTTCCCACCCCAAGGACAAGAGTGTGCCCTGAACCGCTGTCCGTTCCTCCTCCGTCTTTGACAAGGCCATTGACAGAGTGAGGATGACTTCTTATGCCAGAAGTCTTCGGTTGCCAAACCTGAGTTTTTTATTCAAGATCCGAGTGGTGGCGGCATTCGAACTCGGGATCGAGGACGTATTGATTAGTAAGCAGAGACGCTATCCCTAGACCACAGCCAATATATTCCTGTGATCCACATTCGTCACTTCTGTTCATCAACTGAATTTAACATATGTCTGCACTGTGGCAGAGACCATAACAAAGTGGCACCGCTGTGTGAGCTACATGAGCTTTGCTTTACCAGAGGTGTTACCAGGAAAGGGAAGGTAGATATTTATTTAGCTAAATGGTTAACATGTCCTTGTAAAACGGGTTCATAACAGTCTCTTACAGAAATACGTTGTAATACGCCATACTCAGAGTGCAAAATGAATCATTTTAGAAGCACAATAAAATTCCGTTCTCACAACAATCGCGTGGCTGCAATATTATAAAATCGTTATTCATTGATTCATGGAGACTTATATAAAGGACGTCACACCCGTGCAACAACTTGCACGACCCACGTGAAACGGCGGAACTGCCCCAAAACTCCGAGACTGAATGAGCCAAAACTGCTCAATGACATTCTCTGCACATTCCTAAAATACGGAAGTTCCCGCAATAGAACACGATTGTTCAGTACAAGGCTTGGGGAGACAAAGGGGTGGTGGGGGGGGGGAGGTGGCAAGGGAAGGGGTTAGAGACAGAGTGTCAGCATTGTGGGGATGTGGGAAGTAGAAGACACTTGTGGGCTAGTGGGAAGTTTTGGGGTGGCTACGAGACTGTACAGATTTCACTGTGCACAATATCAGCCATATTATGTATGTCTGATGTGTACTCATATGACTATTAGTCTACAATAAATACGTTTTGTTGACTGTGACATGTCACAGTCCGGTCAGACATATTTTAACATGCGAGTATATTTTCGAATACGCATTAACCGTTTGTTCCTAAGTCCTGTACTGTATGACTTGTAAGCTTTATTAATTTTCAGTCAGACATGTACTTGAGAATGGCTATAAAGTCGAAATCTTGATTGTGTGAAATAAATAAATACACTCCTGGAAATTGAAATAAGAACACCGTGAATTCATTGTCCCAGGAAGGGGAAACTTTATTGACACATTCCTGGGGTCAGATACATCACATGATCACACTGACAGAACCACAGGCACATAGACACAGGCAACAGAGCATGCACAATGTCGGCACTAGTACAGTGTATATCCACCTTTCGCAGCAATGCAGGCTGCTATTCTCCCATGGAGACGATCGTAGAGATGCTGGATGTAGTCCTGTGGAACGGCTTGCCGTGCCATTTCCACCTGGCGCCTCAGTTGGACCAGCGTTCGTGCTGGACGTGCAGACCGCGTGAGACGACGCTTCATCCAGTCCCAAACATGCTCGGCACGGGATACATGCGGACGTGCATTGTCCTGTTGGAACAGCAAGTTCCCTTGCCGGTCTAGGAATGGTAGAACGATGGGTTCGATGACGGTTTGGATGTACCGTGCACTATTCAGTGTCCCCTCGACGATCACCAGTGGTGTACGGCCAGTGTAGGAGATCGCTCCCCACACCATGATGCCGGGTGTTGGCCCTGTGTGCCTCGGTCGTATGCAGTCCTGATTGTGGCGCTCACCTGCACGGCGCCAAACACGCATACGACCATCATTGGCACCAGGGCAGAAGCGACTCTCATCGCTGAAGACGACACGTCTCCATTCGTCCCTCCATTCACGCCTGTCGCGACATCACTGGAGGCGGGCTGCACGATGTTGGGGCGTGAGCGGAAGATGGCCTAACGGTGTGCGGGACTGTAGCCCAGCTTCATGGAGACGGTTGCGAATGGTCCTCGCCGATACCCCAGGAGCAACAGTGTCCCTAATTTGCTGGGAAGTGGCGGTGCGGTCCCCTACGGCACTGCGTAGGATCCTACGGTCTTGGCGTGCATCCGTGCGTCGCTGCGGTCCGGTCCCAGGTCGACGGGCACGTGCACCTTCCGCCGACCACTGGCGACAACATCGATGTACTGTGGAGACCTCACGCCCCACGTGTTGAGCAATTCAGCGGTACGTCCACCTGGCCTCCCGCATGTCCACTATACGCCCTCGCTCAAAGTCCGTCAACTGCACATACGGTTTACGTCCACGCTGTCGCGGCATGCTACCAGTGTTAAAGACTGCGATGGAGCTCCGTATGCCACGGCAAACTGGCTGACACTGACGGCGGCGGTGCACAAATGCTGCGCAGCTAGCGCCATTCGACGGTCAACACCGCGGTTCCTGGTGTGTCCGCTGTGCCGTGCGTGTGATCATTGCTTGTACAGTCCTCTCGCAGTGTCCGGAGCAAGTATGGTGGGTCTGACACACCGGTGTCAATGTGTTCTTTTTTCCATTTTCAGGAGTGTATTTAACAGTCAAACGGCGGAAATTTCTTTCAAATAATTTTATGTGGCTGTAGTCTCCCACGAAGAAAAGCTCATTCACCCCATGAATATTTCTCTAGCAACTACCGCATGTATTGATTGTCTTTCTTCCGCTGTTACTTCCGTGCTTACCAACATTCGTAGATCCGCTGCCTTCATAGTGTTCCGAACTTGTTTCTACCGAGCACGATAGGAAAGGGACAACGACCTGGGAGATGCAGCAGCCAATGGACTGGCAATTTACCCACTGTTGCACATCCCCAGACTATCGCTATCTGGTATGATCTTGCTGCTGAGATACAGAGTCATTCGTCATTAGCAGGAGGAACGACTAGAAATGAGAGAGCACAAGCTGCTGTCGATGAACTCTCAGCAGTTGCAGAGGCCAAATCAGCTGCACCTCACTCTGGCTTGTGCACTGGCATTTTTATGTGGTTTGCACCTCGATTTTTGACAAATTTTCGGAAGCAAAATTAATTTGAAACTTCCTGGCATATTAAAACTGTGGGCCACAACGCGACTCGACCCTAGACCTTCGCCGTTCGCGGATAAGTGCTCTTCCGACTGAGCTGTTCAGGACCTGCCCCCACAGCTTAACTTCCAACAGTACCTCAACCAGCCGGCCGCTGTGGCCGAGCGGTTCTAGGTGCTTCAGTCCGGAACCGCGTGACCGCTACGGTCGCAGGTTCGAATCCTGCCTCGGGCATGGGTGTGTGTGATGTCCTTAGGTTAGTTAGGTTTAAGTAGTTCTAAGTTCTAGGGGACTGATGATCTCAGATGTTAAGTCCCATAGTGCTCAGAACCATTTGAACCATTTTTGAGTACCTCAACCTAATCTTCTAATTAATATTTCCGCCGCAGGCGGTTCCTAATGTAAAAGCCCAGGTGTAAAATGAACAAAAGTTTATATGAATTGAGAAATCACTATTCGAATCAAGTGTTGAAAAGTCATGAACAAAATAAGCTCTTCTGTTTGAACCCAAATTGTCAACAAACAATGTTCTTCAGTTAAAGTTCTTAGCTATCTTATTTTAAAGTTTAAAACTAATTCTAAATAAAAGTGAGTTGAACACAGGGTGAGGAAAAGAAAAGAATTCTAAATTAACGTTCTTGACGCACTACAGATATAAACCAAGTCCGATCAGAAGCTCTAGCCGGCCGGGGTGGCCGAGCGGTTCTAGGCGCTACAGTTTGGTACCGCGCGACCGCTACGGTCGCAGGTTCGAATCTTGCCTCGGGCATGGATGTGTGTGATGTCCTTAGGTTAGTTAGGTTTAATTAGTTCTAAGTTGTAGGGGACTGATGACCTTAGAAGTTAAGTCCCATAGTGTTCAGAGCCATTTGAACCAATCAGAAGCTCTCGATACCCGTCATAAAGAGGTAAATTCCATGTAAAGTTCATGAGTCGTTTAATATAGATACAAAGTCTGATTAAAGACACACTTAATATAGAGACAAAGTCCAATTAAAGTTCACGACGTGTAATACGGAGGACAGTTCAGCGTCCAAGTTCCCAAGGAGAATTTAGTAAGTCCTGAAAGGCTGAATTATAGGCAACCACAGAAATGCTAAATTCCAAAGGTCAGCCTTTCCATCGGAGCCGTGTCTTCTTCAGGGTGGTTACGCTGCAGGATCCAGGACGGCGATGACAGCGTAGCGATGGTCGTGGAGTGAGCTCTTGATTGAAGAAATGCATAAGCGTTGGGCGTCTGCTCCAGAAGCGCCCTCGGAGTGAAATGGGTCTCCAGGCTCTCTATGCAGCCCAAATATAGCCTTCGGGGCCAGAATGCATTCTGTATTACTTCTTGTGACGTGGCTGGCGTAAGAAAGAGGTCCGTGGCGCCAGCGACCTCCGCTGGCACTTTGGTCGCCGTCGAGTGAGTGTGTCGTGGCAGTCCTCGAATATCTTCTGCAATAATGCAGGCTGCTTGCGTAACTTGACTGTAGTGTGGGTTGCAGACAGAGTAGGCGTAAGCCTTACGATACTGCATTACCTTCCAAACTTCGTTCAGGAACACTTAACTTGTTCTTTTTATCATTCTATTTTGTATATCTTCCGACTCTTTTTGTATCCTTCAATACATTATCATTTCATAGCATTTTCATTGGTTTATTTTTCTTTTTCATTAATCTCCACACGGTGACTTCATTAACTTCTAAGTGGGTGCACGTTCCTATGACTCAATGGATAATTTCCCCTAACGTTGGATTCGACTTTGGGGGCAGTGGAGCCATGTGCCTTGCCCACGCTTTAAAGCATTTCTTTGTTAATTTTATTTTATGGATCGAAGCTAAAGTGAAGTAGGATCGAGAAATGAAATTTATTTTGTAACAGCTACAGACCGGTTGCCGTGTGAAATATTTAAAATGGTGGTGCTGCGCAGGGACAAGTTTCACATTTTACACCCCAATAAGATGTCTCTTTTCCAAAGTATTTTTCGTGCATTTTCCACACTTCCGTGTTAGTCTTCTTTGTTGCGCTTGGCCAAAATTCTGGTAAATGTCTAGCTGTTACACGAGCCACGTTTGGTGTTAGAATTTGGTGTCCAACTGAATCCTTTTTGTGGACGGGATACGGTCAACTATTTCCCAAGACCAGTAACTATGAATTCCAATCTACTTTTTTTTCAGAACGTATACGTGAAGTTGCAGCTTCCAATAAATGGTGAAAAATCTTCTGATAATATTATTGAATCCGCTCCTGGGTATCTGGTAGCTTTGTAACTGGGAAGCACTCCTATTAACGCCTCCCATATTCTCACTGTTAACCATGACAACTACTGGTTTTTATACGATTCCATTTTTTTGATTTACTTCTTGAAACGCATTATCGCGGAACGTGCTGATTATCAAAGCCTTTCTCTTATCCTCCAATTTCACGTTACGTGTTCACTCTTCTTCAGTTTTCCATTTGTCACAAAATCTAGAAACTCCTCTTTGTTTCGGTGCTTTGTGCCGACAGCTTCGTTATTCTTACCATTAGCTTGTCACCTAACTCTGGACTGATGCACCACTTGTCGGGACAAACACCAGAACTTTTTCCTAGGAAATAACGGGCAAACGGCAAAAGAAACCGAAAAGTTATTTTCTCTTCAGGATAATGCCTTCCATGATCTGTCTACTTATCAGCACAAACAATAAAAACATTACAACTAACCAAAAATACATTATATTGACGGACGAGATGAACCATATAGTGGAAGAGGCACTAATGAATAGTATTATGACATCAGTCGGCCTGAAATTAGCCGTTCTCGTTACCTACAAGCCACAGAATACTCCACACGTATACATCCGTTAAATTAACTGGGAATGTGCAGGCCATGGGCGGATCTATCCGTAACGTGTATTTAGAGCAGGGCCGGCCAAACGCTGCACAGTGTGCAGACGTGCGGAAGTGCTGCACATGTGCGACAGCGAGCGATAGCGACATCTCTTATTAGACATGTGTCCTAAATGAACGGCGGCGGTCCCACCTCCCTGTTTATGTGGTACAAGCAAGAGCGCAACATACCCAGTCTCGTTTACCCCTGGTGACCGTAACCTTAACAGAGAAGTACTCAGAAGTGGCAGGTACTGTGAAAAAGCAAAGGACGGGAGACCTATGTTCTCAGTCTTTTAGAAATGATTGGGAACTGCAATTCTTTTTTGTGGCCGTGGGCGAAAACTCAGTGTTTGCTGTACCGCCGAATAATAGGCGGCCAGCGTAAGTTTTCAATTGAAAGACACTACAATACATATGACAAAGACCAGTGTAGTGTACTCAACAGTGATGAACGGCAAGCAAAATTAAATGTCCTTGAGAAAATGGATGAGACACATTAACTCGATTTTACTGTACGTCAAAGTAACTAATACTTCTTGAACTCTTAGTTTCTTGTGTTACATTTATGTCTGTTTTACTGTACGCTGTACAATGTGCCGTTTTCAATTTTCCAGAATGACAACCACACTAAATCTTCACTGCGAACAAGTTTAAAATGGCATTAATAATTGCACAATCTGGAAAACCCCTTTCCGAAGGGGAGTTTGTGAAAGGGTGTCTGACTGATGCTGCAGAACTTGTGTGTCCCACGAACGTTAGCAGGTTTCAAGAAATCAGTCTATCCAAACAAACAGTGACAAGACGTATCAGTGCTATGGCCGGCGATGTGTATAGGCAGCTAATAAATAAGGCTAAAGACTTTGTTGCTTTCTCTGTTGCGCTCGATGAAGCAACAGATCTCACAAAAAAATGGTTCAAATGGCTCTGAGCACTATGGGACTTAACGTCTATGGTCATCAGTCCCCTAGAACTTAGAACTACTTCAACCTAACTAACCTAAGGACAGATCTTACAGATACAGCCCAGGTTGTGATATACATACGAGGTGTCGATAACTATACCGAAGTACGCTGGCTCAGTCGAGGTAAAATGCTGAAAATATTTTTTGATTTACGTTTGGTGATAATAACATTCTTACATGAGAAGGGAAAAAGTGGACCTATGTTGGAAGACCATTGTTTGATATCAGACCTTGCATTTCTCGTGGACCTTACGTCTCATATGAACAGCCTGAACGTCAGTTTGCAAGGTGATAATTTAATTTCTGACATGTAGGAAAAAGTAAATGCCTTTGAAAGGAAGCTTGCGCTTTGGGAGAGCCAGCTATTGACAGAAAACACTGTACATTTCCCGACGCTTGGACTGGTCCATGAAAGTGCTGGATTTCAAGAACACGTGTCAATAATTTTAAAAATTAAGGAACAATTTCGATCTCGATTTGCAGATGTTACGAGTTTGCCTCCTGTCATTCGCCTCTTTGCTCGACCGTTCTCGTCGTCAGTTGAAGATGCTCCGAATGATCTACAGGTGGAACTGATCGACCTCCAGCGCAATACAAGACTGGAGGAGAAGTTCTTTGCAGTGCGAAGTACAAAAGAATTCTACGAAAATTTTTCACGACAAGAATTTCCACGCCTGCACCGAGAAGCCGCGAGAGTTATGTCCATGTTCGGGTCGACATATGTTTGTGAAAGATTTTTCTCGGTGATGAAAATCTTCGCAACTGCTTGCGTTTGTCAATGAGCCTGCTTTTGTGCCCGATATTAACTATATCATTTCTCATGACCAGTGATAAATGTGTTTTGATTTATTCCTTTCATAATTAAAAATTATTGTTTACTAACTGTGCGTTATTGCCTCATTCTGCTCCATGTTACATTATTATCAGGAAAATTGGCCATTAAACCGATTTTTCTAATGTATACTTACATTTAGGTTTTTTTAATGTGTGAAGAGCTCAGCTGAAGTCGATAAAACATAACATTCATCTAATTGTCGGTTATTATGCAGGATTTCAGACGGAACTGATGAAAGATATAGCAATAATGGTATTGAAATAACAGGTGATCATCGAGAGGTCTGCGGTTATCATTCAGTTCAGAAGACAGTGAGACAGAAATTATGTGGGTGTAACTGAGGGCATCGAGAATTAGTTACAGGAAACCTTGCATTACTTTAATGTTATTTGAAATCATGAATAAGGTTCGTTGCAAGTCGCTAAGTGCTCTCTTTCTTAAATACTAGATGAAAAACTATACAAGTATTTACGTGGCGTCAGTCAAGTTGCCTTAATAAAAACCCACGGTTGTTAACTGTATTACTTGTCTTACTGGGTTAAACTGTTAACATAAAAGTAGAGGTCTCAATGAGTAGACTGTGACAGCATTTTAAATGTTTAATACGCGAAATACCTTCCCATGGATGGGTTGAAAGCTGTGGAAAGAGCACTAGACTGCGCCGGTACAGAGTATTCCAGCACGTGGATAAAGTGCGTAGAATCATGCACTACATGAACGCTGACGGCTGCGGCGTGCACGCTGTGACGCGGACGTTGCACATGTGCAGGAGCACCGCACGCGTGCAGAATTTCTGGCCGGCCCTGATTTAGTGGGTTAACCCCTGAACAGGAGATGAAGTTCCGTTATCAGACACCTTTTACCCAAACAACAAACCCTCTCTTACGCAGTTAGTGATGATGTGGCAGACAGGACAGTTGTAAATAGTTCAAAAATCCTACGAAGTACAATTGAAAGATGTTTATTTCTTCAAGTTGGATCAGAACTGAGGTAAACCACAGCCTCTCCAGGTAACAAACTGGAAATGACATATTCATTATCTGTCGTACAATCACCATTTTTGGAGTAGAATCGCCGTTGAATAGAACTGCGAACTATTGTGTTCATTGGTTTTTGCGGCATTGAAAGTGGTGGTAATAAAACTGTCGTAACTACAATAACAGTGTTTAGGGATTTTTGATAAAGATTAATAGTATTGAGGTTATAAGAAGTAAATTGTAAAAATAAATATGTAAGGTTATGGCACTGAGGTTGGAGAATTGCATCCTAACGTTGCAAATACTGTAAAATAATGACGAATTAAAAGTTAAATAAGTTACTTTCTAAATTAAGCTATGAAAGTAAATGGCACTTACCTGTGATGATGAAAGTTGACGTAATTCAGTTTATTTGTACAATAAACAACACTTGCTGAAAGAAAATAACTATTTCAACCGCCGTTGTGCATAGTAGCAAAACTGAATTGTCAATAGATGGAGCGTTCTAAATTCTTTACATTGACGAATCGCGTGGTAGACTAAGCTTGCACGAAGATTCTAAACGGCTGCAGCTTCTGTCTTGCTAGTTCGTTAAACAGGTTGTCAAACGGTGGGCCCTTTTACATTGACTTTATAAAAATGGCTTCTAAATAATAAATTTTAACGAAGACAATAACTTTAAAAGAACTGCGAATTTTTCGTCATTAGTGGTGAACGAGAACTTGAAAATGACGTCTGGATCATTAATTTTGAGTAAGAAATACGAGATATGTGGTGTACCAACAAAAAGCACCACTGATGAATAATATATATGATTATTTTCTTATGATTTTACAATACATATTTAAATTGTTAGAGATAACGTGACGATTGGTACAGTTCATTGTGACCAGGTGTCACTGATTCCTTGTATGAATATGTCTCGTTCGTCTCCTCCGGTCGGAGGTTTCCTTAGCGTAAGTTAGTTTAAGTTAGGTTAAGTAGTGTGTAAGACTAGGGACAAATGACCTCAGCAGTTTGGTACCTTGCCACAAATTTCCAAACAACAAATTTCGTCCGACTGCAGCAACTTCTTCCTTCTCAGGTGTTGACATGCAGTGGCACTGCATCTTGAGGTTGATAGCAACCCGTCAGTCTATTGTTGTTAAGCAATTCGTTCACCGGCCTGGTTGCCGACATTCACCACAGTACTTTTAAAGGCTGTGTCTAAAGCAATCATTAAAAATTCATAAAAATTTCGTTTTTTTAGTATAATCCTTGTTTCCTCGTACTGCTCCAATAGGTAAGCCAGAAACAGTAATTTCTCAGTGTGTCGCACGCGACAGGTAGAGTGAGCTGTATGAGCGACTATGCATGTGGTGGTAGGGAACGACCTAAACGCTGGTGCCGTGGTTGTTGTTGCGGCAAAATGGTTTGGTGCGATTCTGTTTGTCGAGCTGAGTATTAACTTGCTAGTTAAAAATGCTAAGAGCCAGACATGGAGGACTCTTCTCTCTCGAACGGTCACAGACATGTGGAAAAATAGTAAAGTTAAAATTCTTCAATAAAACGTTTCTTAGTAAGCGACTGCATCGTCATGTTGTTTGTAAAACCAATGTTTCTGCCACTGTTTATAAAACTATCGTTTCTATGACTTCAAACAGCGGCCGAAACCGTGCCTTTGTAAACAACATAACCAAGCAGTTGCTTACTCGGAAGCTGCTGTGTGCCCGCACACAAAGGCTTCCTGCGATACAGCAGAGTAGGAGGGGTTGCCTGAGCAAAAGGCGTTAGGCGGTGAGACGACACCGCGACCGCAGTTTCAATCGGTCGTACAGAGGGCTCCGCTTTTGCCGCACTATTTTCCAACGGGTGTCAAGTTGCTCATCTTTTTTTTTTCTTTTTTGTATTTTGATTTCCCCTCTCCCCCCCCCCCTATGGAGGGGGAGGGGGAGGCGGGCTGGCAGCATCGTAATACGTCGCTCTGCAGCCAACAGATAAAGTTAAAAAAAAATGAAGAGATATAACAAAAAAACAGGTGATGAAACGGTGACTGCTTAAAACGAATATGGTGAAAAGTTGTGAAGACAATATATAAAACAAATGGTCGGCGATGCTGATAGTAATTAAACAGGCACAATTAAAAAATACGGCGACAGTCTGGTTTCTGTGCGCAACACTTAAAAAGGGGGACGCACAACACTGACACTCACAGAAACCACTGTACTATAGAGTAGAATTGCGTATGGGGAAGGGGGACTGCTCATATTTCCGCCTGCCGGGTATTTAGGGGGCTGCGTGGTCCCGTGACAGCAAAGTGAAGGGGAGAGCCAGCAGAGGTTCAACTGGGCAGTCAGCGGGTCTACTTCCGGTCCAATTCATGGCGTCGCCAATGGACTTATAACTTCTTGAAAGTTAAACTATCTTCATAAGGACTTTGATATATAGTTATTACTAGTCAAATATTGTTCCTTAAGTCAGTTGACTTCAAGTCAGAACTAAGTGCTGTATAAACTTCGTTTAGTGACAAATGTTGTGAGCTTTTATCCAGAACCGCCACTCAGTAGTTCAGACAAATTGACAGAACTGATATAATATGTTTGTGCATACTCAGTACAACAACATTTTATTGAAGACGAGAAAGGCCACAGAAGCCTGTGTTTGCACAAAATTAAAATTACTTGTGTTAGCGAGTTGGGAACGTATTCCCGTATAAAGTTAGTATGTAGACGAGAATTTCCGTGGCATTCGGGATGAAACATCGCAACAAGCTGTAATGTGATATTTCGTAAACTGTTGGCGTGTCACATGCTGCAGACATTGTTCGATCCAGTTCCCACACGCGTATGTAGAGGCTGCCACCTCAACTACGGCTGGAAACTGAAATCCTAATCACGATTCTCAGCAATCTATCGGTAGTGGCAGGAGGATGGAACTTCTCAGACGCTGTCGCTGATTCGAGCCTAGTTTAGCGCCACGCTCTGCGCCGTGTTTCCGAGGTTGTTGGGAGACTTTAATTTCTTGTTATACCACCGAGAAGGCGGCTCTAAGGTATCCCTGAAATCTTCCTGATGGCTTTGCGAAAATGTTTTACATGCACTAGTTTCAAGTAACGATTTATTGATACAGGTTTTGGGTATCCGTGTGGCCACGAAATTTATATTTGACTTGTTGTGATGGACCCCATCGATACCAAAAATTTTGAGACTGAATTAATAACAAAGTAAGTCTGCCACCACTTGAGTCCAACGCACAGAACGTTCATACAAACATGTCAAATTTCTTTGGGATGTCGTTCAACTCGCATATCACGTTGGCATGAATGTCGGTTATTTCGTCAAAATGTTGACCCTTCGTGTGAGTTTCTGCACTGTCACTTTTTGTGATATGTTCGTATTGATAACACCAAATCTCAACAACCGTTGTGATGTTTTCCATAAAACTTTCCGCACTTTATATTTCAGTCGAGTCGCACCAGGCGTCCACTTGTTGTTGTTTTTGTTCTGGAGTCAAAATTTGCGGGGCTAAATTTTTACACACTTTTCTCTTCTTCAAAACGTTCTTCAGTGCGTGCTGTGACACAGCAGTGATGACACACTACAGCCGCGCTTCCACTACTTAACACTGCATGCTTACAATAGACTGGCCAAGTGCACACCTGTTGTTTACAACGGTTTGTTCAAGTTGCCTCTTAGTTACTGCAGTGACGTCGCTTACACGGGAGGAATATAATCAGTTTTGGAACCTCTTGGATGGATGGTGTGGTTTCGAAATTTTTTTTAGGCAATTTCTTACAATTATACAGTTATATTTCGTGCTCGAAGCTATTGTTTGCGGTAGAAAATCTATGTATCAATGTCTACATGGACAGGCATCTAAGACGAATATCTTTCTTTTTTCGAAGAGTAATTATCCAACCGACTACTTTGCAGATGGAGTGCTGTCGAGCCATGAAACACGTAATAATGTATCAGATGACCAATCGCAAAAATGTAAAAAATGCACGTTACAAATTTTAGGTCTAAAATAGAAAACCAACTACAATCTTTTAAATAATATTATTGGAAACATAAAAGGAGGCTCACTGAAGATAACATATAGGTGTTCAGATACGTTTCGCTAAACAATAAGAAAAGAAGTAAAAACATTACGTTTTGCAGATGGCAGGTTTTAAAAAACCTAACTGAATTCGCAATGTAACAGGAAGGTGATTGTGAAACGTGATCTAGGAAACGTGTGGACCCTCATATAACCACCAGCTTGGGAAGAGTTCATGTTGCACACAAACCATATGTTTGGGCTGGTCTGTTTTTTCTTACAAAAATTCAAATGGCTCTGAGCACTATGGGACTTAACATCTATGGTCATCAGTCCCCTAGAACTTAGAACTACTTAAACCTAACTAACCTAAGGACATCACACAACACCCAGTCATCACGAGGCAGAGAAAATCCCTGACCCCGCCGGGAATCGAACCCGGGAACCGGGCGCGGGAAGCGAGAACACTACCGCACGACCACGAGCTGCGGACGTTCTTTCTTATAAAAAGGTTTAGTTTGGACGAGTCCGTTTTCATTCAATCACCTTCTACAGGGGCACGTCTTTGTTCTCACTTAAACAGCGTTTATACATGTGTTTCATGTAAGCGATCAGCTTGGGTAGATTTGCGTTCTCACGTTAAGTATCGTCCGTGGAAGGTCTTAGTCCTCATGAAAACTGTCAATTCATGTTAAGCATCAGCTGGGACAGGTCGGTTTTCTCTCAACCTCGATTGTGTTCCCAGCCGGAGTAGGTATGTGAACTGTAAATCATGCAGAATGTTTGAAACAGCCACGCGATGGGCGCCATAGCACAGAACAATCACAGACAGCAAAACTACGTAGAAGTCAAACACACAATTAAAATCACGGCACTTCACGTCATTGGACAAATAGCACCGAACACAACACTGACGTAGCACACATGACGAAGAACAAACTGGGAGGATCTGCCAGGGGTAGGGATACGACTCTCTCACCTTTGCACAAGCATCCTGTCTCTTCAAATTGGTTATAGTAACGACGAATGTTTAGAGTACAGGCGGATCATTGCTAAAACGCAGATGAAAAGCAGGCTGTACCAAAATCACTGACTCACACTTTGCAAACTGTAGGACACAAAACGCCTTCTGTTGAGCGGACGCCACCTTACTTCTGGCTTCTGACTGTCAGTCAGACAGTAAACTGAAAAGACGCATTGACTGATATCTAACAGCGATTTTCTGAAGCTCTATACCACGTCCATTCAAACAACACACGTTTCCTTGCCGGCACGTCCCATGTTTTGTAATTATTACCATCCAAAATTAGGTTCAAAAATGGTTCAAATGGTTATGAGTACTATGGGACTTAACTGCTGAGGTCATCAGTCCCCTAGAACTTAGAACTACTTAAACCTAACTAACCTAAAGACATCACACACATCCATGTCCGAGGCAGGATTCGCACCTAGGACAGTAGCGGTCGCGCGTTTCCAGATTATAGCGCCTAGAACCGCTCGGCCACTCCGGCCGGCCAAAATTAGGTCATTCTTATTGAAACACCCTGTACTACATAGCAGTTGCTTGTACATTTACTTAAGAAAATTAAACAGTCGAATTTCTAAGACCGTATATAATTGTGGTTCAGCCTCTATCTTAAAAGCAGACACAAAAAAATCGTCTGTCGTTGAGACAAGTCTTCTTTGAAGGGTGTAGTCCGTCAGCGTTTAGTATTTAATCTATTGGTTTTCTCCCCATATATCGACGAGATTTTATTAGTGTCTCATTCTTGTGACTATCACATATGCTATAATGACATTCAGCTGTAACGAAGTGGCACCCCTAGAATGTCTAGTGTAGCATTATGAATGATGACCTCTGTTCAGTATCACAGTGGGCACTTAACCTTGTTTTAAACAAATCCCAAAGAAGTCATAGGTGTTGTGTGTCACTGAAAGTTAATCAGCGAACACTTCTGTGGAACTGTTTCTTCCATATTCCTTGGCGGTATCCAGTGACACTACAGCATACAGTATAAGATCTCCGCATTATCTTGGATAGCATCTGAGACAGGTCCAAATTAAGGTCCAAGGGACACAAGCTACCACTTGGGGAATCAAGCTGAAAGGGGCGCCAGAGCCGCCACAACTGTAAGATTTTCATACAGGACGTATCACAACTAGTAACGGCCGCTTAGGACGGTAAACTGAGATGGGCCCCCTGTGCAAGGTTTGTAAAGAGTGTGTGCCAAATAATAAGTCGCTAGTGTGGAAAAATGTTCTGTAACCGACCCTGGTAGGACAGCTTGCAGGAATGTCTCTGTTGTCTACATACAGTCCTAAAGTTTTTAAAAATATTTCCGGCTTGGACAAAATAACGTTTCCGAGCATCTGTCCTGCCAAATCTTTACTAGTGTTATACGGTTCGACACGGCATAAATAACGAAATCTCCAGAATTCTCTGGCTATATATGAAATCTTACGTTTGATATGTGTAACATTCGACTTTTTGATTACGTCCGTCTTTCTCGTTCTCAGTTTGAGTCGCTGTGACCGGAAACGCTATGTGATTTTACACGGGTATCAAATATCTGTCATCATTATATAACTGCAGTCCAAGATCTCATGGTCCTATTATAATGGCTCTACAACTGCAGTCCAAGAGCTGATGACCTAGTATAATGGCTTTACCTAAAAGTAACACTAATTATTTCTCTATCTCTCCACTTCAGCCATATGAATCTGAGCCAAGCTATCTAGTAGCCGGCATCTGATCCAAATTCACTCTGCACTCAAGAGGAGGACAAAGCTTTGCCTATTACTAGAGTTCTCTTCACTTGTAAACTGTTTTCCTTCTGTCCAACAACGAGCAACTGTTTCTTTCTCGCCGCCAACACTATCCCACTTTCCCTTATCCCTACTTATTTCTGACTTTTTCTTGCATCTCACTAGTGGTTGGTGGTTATTTCGTGCTTTTATGCTTCCATAAGCTCATGTAATTTAAACGAACTCCGCGCAACTGATAAAATTGAGTTAAAAACTATATTCCAAACGGAACATGAGCCTCGGATTGACCATCTAGTTATGCATATCCTCCAGCTTGAATAAAATAATGTTTTAATGTTTCCGATCATCTGTCCTGCCAAATATTTACTAGTGTTATATATATATATATGATCGGAAACATTATATATATATATATATATTGGCTTTATATATATATATATATATATATATATATATATATATATATATATATAAAGCCAAAGGGATCATATGATTACTATTTGAAATATTATACCAAATTAAATTAATTTATTACAAATTGCAGCTTGAAAACATTAACATCAATTTAATAACCACATCTGATTGAGTATCAGAAACGCCAAATACACGGGCTGAATAGTTGGTTAACAAGAATGGCGCTTAAGACTTGGTAAAAAACCAGAAGGTAATGAGAATGTTTGATTCTGTTATCCCTTGAATCATCTGTGAAAGTATGAACACGTGTTGCCTGCTAAGTGGCGGCGTGATGGCACTGAAAGAATGATTAACTAAAGCGTGCATAATACATCAAGAAGAGATCTGAATGTGCCCTCCCCCCCCCCCCCCCCCCCCCAACTCTTCATGATATAATATGATTGGAAACAATTACTCGCTCTTACCACCGCGCCTACTCCTAACTATTGAGTCTCTTCATCCATTTGCCTCAGCTCGCATAATCTCACGAAACTCTGGCGAGTCTTTGGGTAGAAGGCATGATCTGCTGCAAAGTATTGCTGGCGGGAGTGAAGGCACACCCGCTCTCGCTGAAGAAGTCTTACCTCGTCGGTTACCAGGGAAGAAGTGAAATCTGTTCGATCTCTGGACTTTGACTCGATTCTGCATCTGCACAACTTATCGTGCACCGACGAGACGACTTTACAAAACTTTGCCCAGTGGCACAGTCGGAATCAAATCAACAGTTTCCTAGTTTGCAAATATAACCTGTGGATGGACTCATTTCTGAACAAGTCGGTCTGGCTTCCCCACTCTGATGTCGAGTTGTTCCTCCAGTCTATCCGCTGGTTCCACGTTTTGATTTTGTGGCAGCCAGCGCTCAGTTCCTTCCCTCTACTATTTCTGTTAACCAGTAAGAATCGTCGTTCCAAAACTTGCAACAAGTGACCGGGCTGTCCCGTGTGAAGAACAGAGCTGCTGCGTTTCTCGTGGCACCGCAAGGGGCCTGCCACTTCATTCCACCCGCTTCTGGGAAGTGCCTCCCAACTTGTAAACAAACTCCTTTCGTCAAACAATTTCACTCGTCTGTCTCGGCCTGCTAAGATCTCCTAGTCGGCCCAACTTAAGTGTTCTGTCACTATGTTACCTGCCTGTTGGACCTCTTCTAGTGAGAAATAACTTTCAGTGGCCTGCCCACTGCAGGAGGTGCGTAAGACGCTGAGCGATATAGTAGGGCGAGCGGCTTAGCCATTCGACAGTATGGGACCGTCCGCAGCCTGGTCTCCAAATTAAAATGATGGCCGCTCCTGAGTACAATCCGGGACTCCGCTCCTCTGCGCAAAAAAGACGTTCTCAGGTGGTACCCCAGTCCGGGATTCACCACTCATGGATGCTGCAGAAACATTTGCTTGCAGTTACTAAAAATGTATAGAGAGAGAAGTGAAATACTACTAGGTATCTTAATCTCCACAATAACTGAATGCCCCTTCTTATAAAAGTGAGAGAATAAATTAAAGTACGAAAATGAAACATGAGATGTGTCAGTCCAGCAGTAGACTGCCATGTATCAGTCGCATCTGCTGCCTTGACTTTCCCACTCTTTCCTGGACCACTTAACTTACGTAAGTTTGAATTCTTTCGTGCTGCTACCATGCACATCAATTGGTGTGTCATCATCCCTATTTGACAGGCATTTTCATTTCTATACGAGTAGCTATTATTGTTACTGTCGTTATTAAATGTAGCTCGCGAGCTCACGCACTGTGCACATTGCGGTCTGAACTCTCGGAGAATGTTTGATTAGATGTAAGAGAGATCCTGAAGACCCTAATATTGCCAAGTCAAATAAATATATAAATAAGCAAAATAAAAGGAAAAAGTTATCGATACAAATTTATCTGAAAATTCCAGTGTGACTGACGGCAATCACAAGGAACGTCGAATTTCATTATTTGTGAATTATAATATGCTATGATGTTTAGGTAGTTAATTTATACTTTCACAAGAACTGTTTTTGTTAATATGGAGCCAGAAAGTGCTGCAGCCAAATTAAATTCGTCCGTTACGAGTCGTGAACTAGCCATGATTACGCCCACCACGCCAGTCAAAGATTCTAATAAGATCAGCTTCAAGCCGTCGCACAGCTGCTATTGTATGATTCCCGACAGTAGCTTTTGTCAAGTTTTTTATAGTAACATCATTCAGGAAACACACTGTTCGCTCAGTTTACCTAAATATAATATTACTGGAAGTGTGACATAAAATTTATGATCAAGAGGCGTAATTTTTAAAAAAAAATTGTGTTGCGACCTTTCACGTAACAGTGATATGAACAATTCTTTTTAAAACCTTTTGCTGAGATGCTGACACCACAGTACAAATGAGCTGCCTAAAGTATTTGTCCCTTATTTTTGTCGTATATATGATGTACTGGCTGTATTATGCAAATCTTTAAATACTACTCATATGTTTTAATTAGAAATATGATGTGTGCTGTAACCTATACAAATTATTTCGTATTGTGCTGTATTTATTCAGGGCTAATGCCGTTCGGGAAAGCTAGGAAACGGGGATATAGAGGAGTGTTCGATGCGAGTCTTGGGCTTTGACCAGTGACATAGGTACCATACGACAAACGCCCTAAACAATAAGGCGACTATAATGTGATATTATTGGCGACTTTTACAAACGGGCCAAGCTACAGATCAGTCTGCCACGAGAACCAGGCTTTTTTAGTATCACAATCGTTGGCTTCAACAAATCACAACCAAAGTCTCATCCTACAGCCTAACTCAGCTCTCCGGCAAAGCTCCATACCAGTCTGTGGGCACAGCCAGGTTCTTTTAGTAACACATTCGTTGGCTACGTCGCCAACTCACAACCAACCTTTTACCTTCCAACCTAACCAACTCCTCGGGCTAAGCTACAGATCAAAGTGTCACAACAACATTTTTTTTTTCCTTTCACATTCGTTGGCTTCGCCAGCTAACAAAGCTAACAACAAAACTGTAATTATATGCAGCAAAAGGTGGCGTAACTGCAGCCATTAACATTACGTCACGGATTAAAGTCGACGACTCGTATCAAACATTCCTTTTCACCCGGAAAAGCAATATCGTTGGTAGATAGTAAAGACTTGTGTAACAGTGCTTTCTCCGACGCGAGACTGACGTCAGAGCAGAGCGTACAGGAGAAGGACTAGGTTGTTAGACGTGAGACTGAACACTCGCAAGTGACGTACACTATTTGGCGTATGTAAGGGGTAATTGTTACTAGCGAGGCACCAGGAGCATGAAAAGTGAGAGCAGAAGTAAGAGGCTCCAATAACATTAAGATCCTGCCGCTTAGTAAATGGTCACTGCGAATCAAGGTGTGCTCTGAATATTACGTGGAGCAATGGGAGCATTGTAGACAATGCCGACGGAGACTTAATATTTGCAACGAACTGCAAGGCTGTTTTATTGTAGTTCACGTTAAAAAGTTTGTGAGGCATTATCCAGTGACATTCTCAGTGAAATTTATTGCAATAATAAGTGTTGTACGTAAAAGCAGCAGGTACCTCACCTGATCCTGTTATTATTTCAATCATTGCCGCCTACTTAGAGTCCTACTCGTTTCTACTTATGGAACACCTGAGTGTCTTTGTTTAAATCGATAAAATGAAAGTAATAAGGATCATTGCCAGTTTTGTTTGTTTGTTTGCTAAAATGATAATTGAAAGTAATTAATATTTAAGTCTCAGTAAGTTATCAGTGTTGTTCAATAACATTTAGAGGCCAAGTTTTTATTACTAATTGAGTGTAGACAAAGTAAAGTAACTTAAAGTAATTCTGGCAGTTGCAAATCAAAGAAAAGAATAAATTAAGTTCATATATTCATATCTGTATCTCTTGTAATAATGCTGTGGTGTACGGGCATGGTTCGTATTTAGACGTTATCAATCTGTTGAGAGCCAACGGTGACTTATTACATTCAGTAAATTTTCATAGTAATTACAGTCTATGCAAAATACTAATTTGCCATGTCCAGGAATCTAGTGCACGTAGGTAAACGTTAATCCAAGATTATGTAAATCACTGTCTCAATAAAAGAACTACCTCTAGTCAGTGATTTACTTTGCAATAATGAGTTCAAAGACATTATCTAAATTAACATAGTTACGTTTTAACGATATCAGACAACTGCTTTCTTTATACGAGGTGCATTCAAGTTCTAAGGCCTCTGATTATTTTTCTAATTAACTACTCACCCGAAATCGATGAAACTGGCGTTACTTCTCGACGTAATCGCCCTGCAGACGTACACATTTTTCACAATGCTGACGCCATGATTCCATGGCAGCGGCGAAGGCTTCTTTAGGAGTCTGTTTTGACCACTGGAAAATCGCTGAGGCAATAGCAGCACGGCTGGTGAATGTGCGGCCACGAAGAGTGTCTTTCATTGATGGAAAAAGCCAAAAGTCACTAGGAGCCAGGTCAGGTGAGTAGGGAGCATGATGAATCACTTCAAAATTGTTATCACGAAGAAACTGTTGCGTAACGTTAGCTCGATGTGCGGGTGCATTGTCTTGGTGAAACAGCATACGCGCAGCCCTTCCCGGACGTATTTGTTGCAGTGCAGGAAGGAATTTGTTCTTCAAAACATTTTCGTAGGATGCACCTGTTACCGTAGTGCCCTTTGGAACGCAATGGGTAAGGATTACGCCCTCGCTGTCCCAGAACATGGACACCATCATTTTTTCAGCACTGGCAGTTACCCGAAATTTTTTTGGTGGCGGTGAATCTGTGTGCTTCCATTGAGCTGACTGGCGATTTGTTTCTGGATTGAAAAATGGCATCCACGTCTCATCCATTGTCACAACCGACGAAAAGAAAGTCCCATTCATGCAGTCGTTGCGCGTCAACATTGCTTGGGAATATGCCACACGGGCAGCCATGTGGTCGTCCGTCAGCATTCGTGGCACCCACCTGGATGACACTTCTCGCATCTTCAGGTTGTCATGCAGGACTGTGTGCACAGAACCCACAGAAATGCCAACTCTGGAGGCGATCTGTTCAACAATCATTCGGCGATCCCCCAAAACAATTCTCTCCACTTTCTCGATCATGTCGTCAGACCGGCTTGTGGGAGCCCGAGGTTGTTTCAGTTTGTTGTCACACGATGTTCTGCCTTCATTAAACTGTCGCACCCACGAACGCACTTTCGACACATCCATAACTCCATCACCACATGTCTCCTTCAACTGTCGATGAATTTCAATTGGTTTCACACCACGCAATTTCAGAAAACGAATGATTGCACGCTGTTCAAGTAAGGAAAACGTCGCCATTTTAAGTATTTAAAACAGTTCTCATTCTCGCCGCTGGCGGTAAAATTCCATCTGCCGTACGGTGCTGCCATCTCTGGGACGTATTGACAGTGAATGCGGCCTCATTTTAAAACAATGCGCATGTTTCTATCTCTTTCCAGTCCGGAGAAAAAAAATCGGAGGCCTTAGAACTTGAATGCACCTCGTACATTAACCTGTGACCTTTCAATGTTAATCACTGAAATATGTTACCTAGGCAAATGTATTCCCAAAATTTCATTACTCTAAAATAATTATTGTTTTGGTTTTACGATTTCTTTTTCCTTGAGTCTATCAGCACGAGAGAGAGTATTACAATTTCATTCTGACTGCCTCCGAATGGGGCGGAAGGGCTCGTCTCTAGTAAATTGGTGTTCCCTGACAAGACACTTTGATTCGTTCAGGACATGTCTCTACAAAAACTCTAAGGTTCTAATGTAAGCTGATAGAAACGCAGTACGCAGCGACCTATGTTTAGCCATCGTGACCACAGAACAGAATGACTGCTATCTTGTTTGCATGGTGGTAACGGAATTAGAAGGCTTCCTTTTGCTGTGGGCGCTGGAACACAAAAATTGATGCTCAAGGTGTCACACTATAGAGCCTTGCTTACAAAGATATGCGAATCTATATTACGGAAATGCGGTCGCTAAGGGATTTTGTTAAGACAAACCACGTGGCTACTATGGTATCTAGTAGATATCGTAACAAATACATAGAACATACTGTAAGAGTAAGCGAATCTGTGACTGATGCATGTAGAGGTGCCGAAGAGGACACGGTGCGTGTGCAGAATTTTGCCGACAAATCACCATCTACGTAGAGAACGATCAGAGGACGTGAGCGTCCAGCCAGTAGTGTGTCAGCACTAAGGGGAGGATATTTTAGCCAATTTATGTGGATCTCCCAGAGAGAGGGAGCTAAGGATGGAGGAGGGGGTGGCAGTAATGGAAGCTGCATCCGTTCGGTAACAGTTGCTTTGTCGAGCAATGGGTGCATACAATGACGCAACCCCAACACTGGCACCGAAAACGGTTAAGGGTGATATGGGATTTCCTGGAACTCCAATTCTACAAAATTTGTATACCATTCCGGCCACTTGTAGATCAACATAGACACAAGCAATATTGTAGTGAATATAGCGCTAGTCATTACGGAACAGAGGCCTTTTGAAGAAGACATACCTAAGGTTTTCCGGTAACCAACATCAACAACTGCCTTAAGCCCGCTTCTATGATGGTGGAGTAGATGAGTATCATCAAGACCATGGATACACTTTTATGTAGGCTTTATACCGATTTTTGACTGTAGGGTGGAGTACTTACGGTATGTTCATTTTTATAAATGCTATAAATCGAATAACGAGGAAGGAAATTAATTTCTGATCATTGCTACTTACAGTTTTCTGTAATTATCTGGAACAATGGCGCGCGTTAGTTTTCAAATAGCGGGTGTCAAAATTGTAAGTAATAATGAGTAATATTTCAAGACGAATCCTTCAACTAATCATACACTGATGGCTGCATCCATTTTAGGCGTTACTATTGCCATCATAGTCTGACTGTCCGCGATGTCGATCAACTTAATGATAATCGCTGACTGTGCACGAAGTTTTAACACTGCCGGGTACAGTCTGACTTTCAGGCGATTCCAGATCGTGTATTTCAACAGGACAATGCCCAGCCAAAGGTGATGAGAAACGAGCTTGGCTTTCGCGAAAATCAATGGGTACCACTGGTCACATGATCTGACTAATCAGCGAGCGAACATGTTTCAGATATGGCAGCTAATTAGTCATAGTTGTCACTAACCGTATGTATACTTATCTTGCTGCAAATTAGACCATGTCGTTGCCGTACGATCCTGTACGTCCGAGCCCTTTCGGGTGTTAGTCACACAGAGTCGCTGGAATCTTTCGTGGCACTGTGTGTGGTCCTGCTGAATCCATCGATTCCATATTCTCGTGACAGCCTGTGGACCCGCTTACAAACCACACTGAGCAGGCTGCCCCAAGAACATTGAAGGTCCTTGTTATTTCATGCTGTACCATTTAGAGGCTCAGGTTAAATCTTGTGAAGGCTTCCCATCATAATTTATTTTTAAAGTCAAAGGAGAGACACACTTTTGCAAACTTCCATCAGTTGTGTTTTGTCATCTGGGTAAGTTGTGTAATAATGTCCATTTCAGTCCCTTGTGTACTGCTTGATGTTCCCATTTTCACAACTGTTACAGCCAGATGGAGCTGTATTATCTACTATTGGAAGACAAGAGTTCAGAAACCACCTGTAGGAGGGAAAATATCCAGCAAGGATATAGTTCTTAGGACTCGGATAACAGGTTTTCAGTGTACGAGTGGGTGTTTCATGGACTGAGAAACATCTTGGGTGAATTCTGGAACATGAAAACGCCTGTGAGAGCTATTTATACCCAGCCACTTCCGATGTTCCGCTGCAACCCTCTGCCAGAGATACTTCTTGTTGCTGACCGAAAGTCTCCTCTACCACTACTCTGTCCTGTCGCTGGGTCCACTTGGTGGCACCAGCACAGTCGGCCTGAACAACCTCCTCCCATTTTTGTCGTCTTAATTTAGGCGGTAGACGATGCCACACCGGAGGACTGATTTCATCTGCCAGTGTCAACAGTTACCTTACGGCTATGTTAACATTTTGTGCCAGACAGTGGCGCTCAATTGCAGATTGAGTTGCGAACTTCACTTTCTTGTGATCATATTGACGGCGGGGGGTCGGTTCCGGATGCCTCTTCAGTGACAGTGGCAGAGTAAGGGAAACTTTGAACAGAGGTACGGCTGCAACATTTTATAAATACCAAGCCATTTCATTTGTACGTGTGTTTTAGCAAGTGGAGTTCAAATTCTTAACATACAGTAAAATGTGAATCGTAATTACAATATTATGATCTATTTAGCTGTGAGACAGATTGATAAGGCTACGTAAAGATGCAGCTCTGTACTCTTCATATACACACATAAAAAAAAGTTTTACATCACCTCAGTTGCGAGAGTTCCGGAACCTATATATAAAATTGAAATAGAGATCAACATCACTTCCGCCCTTTTTAATTGCTCATGAATACCATACATATCATGTTGTACCACCATACAACTAGACCTTTAGAGGTGGTGGTCCAGATTGTTGAACACACCGGTACCTCTAATACCCAGTCCTTTTGCATTGATTCATGCCTGTATTCGTCGTGGCATACTATCCACAAGTTTATCAAGACACTGTTGGTTCAGATTGCCCCGCTCCTCAACGGCGATTTGGCATAGATCCCTCAGAGTGGTTGGTGGGTCACGTCGTCTATAAACAGCCATTTTCAATCTATCCCAGGCATGTTCGATAGGGTTCATGCCTGGAGAACATGCTGGCCATTCTAGTGGAGCGATATCGTCATCCTGAAGGAAGTCATTCACAAGATTTGCACGATGGGGGCGAGTTGTCGTCCATGAAAATGAATGCCTCGCCAGTAAGCTGCCGATATGGTTGCTCTATCGGTCGGAGGTCACGTATCGTACAGCCCTTAACGGCGCCTTCCATGATCACCAGCGACATATGTCGGCCCCTCATAATGCCATCCAGAAACAACAGGGAACCTCCACCTTGCTGCACTCGCTTGACAGTGTGTGTAAGGCGTTCAGCCTGACCCGGTTGCCTCCAAACAGGTCTCCGACGATAGTCTGGTTGAAGGCATATGCGACAATCGGTGAAGACAACGTGATGTCAATCCTGTTCGGTCCATTCGGCATGTTGTTGGGCACATCTGTACCGCGCTACATGGTGTCGTGGTTGAAAAGATGGACCTCACCATGAACGTCGGAAGTGAAGTTGCGCATCATGCAGCCTATTGCGCACAGTTTGAGTTCTAACACGACGTCCTGTGGCTGCACGAAAAGCATTATTCAACGTGGTGGCGTTGTTGTGAGGGTTGCTCCGAGCCATAATCCGTAGGTAGCGGTCATCCACTGCAGTAGTAGCCCTTGGGCGGCCAGAGCAAGGCATGTCATCGACAGTTCCTGTCTCTCTGTACCTCCTCCATGTCCAAACAACATCGATTTGGTTCACTCCGAAACGCCTGGACAATTCCCTCGTTGAGAGCCCTTCCTGGCATAAAGTAACAATGCGGACGTGGTCGAACCGCGGTGTTGACCGTCTAGGCATGGTTGAACTGGAGACAACACGAGCCGTGTGCATCCTTCCTGCTAATGCATGGTTGTTTACATCTCTGGGCGGGTTTAGTAACATCTCTGAACAGTCAAACGGGCTGTGTCTGTGATACAATATCCATAGTCACTGTCTATCTTCAGGAGTTCTGGGAACCGGAGTGATGCAAAGCTTTTCTTGATGTCAAAATAGCAGAAATGGGACGAGTATAGTAAAACTAGTTAAGAAACCTGGGATGTTCGAATCATATAATGCAATTAAAAGATGGCTGGAGATCATAAAGAAATCTCCAATTAAATATCGATAAATTATGCGTATAAAATCTTTATTGTTAAGGACTTTTCGGCTACTACATCATCGATCACAATTTGGAACTTTACACTGTCATCTTCCAATAAAAGAACATTGTTCTAAGTGAAGTTTTGATCTGATCGAGGCTGCAGCCTAAAAATGGTTATAAATATATCTGGAAGAAAGAGGGACGGCAACGATTGCATGTTTTTTAAGAGTTGCGATGTGCTCGAGGTGAATGGAATAACGAAATTAACACATCTTTTATTGTAGAAGGGAAGATTAAGTACTACGTTTATGGCGATGAACTGTATGATATTCTACATGATGCTCGTGTAACGAATGGCCACGGTGGATGCACCCGAATGACACAATGCTTAAGGTCGAAGTTCCATAATATAACATACAGAGATGTCCAGATTTATCTGAACTTATCTGATCCTTATTTACAAAAACAAAAAGCTCAGGAGAAAGGAGTAGTACTAAGTCTATGCTGTTCAAAGAGTTAAATTCAAGATGTTAAGCTGATCTCATCGGATTTGAACCACAACCCGATGGAAACTATAAATAAGTAATGGTTTATCAGGTCCTTTTCACTAAATTCGTTGTTCTCAAGCCACTGAAGTCCAAAGCAGCTGAGGAGGTATGCGATAACATTATTGATATTTTTACATTGTTAGGCGCACCCTAAATGTTGCAGTCAGTCAATGGTTGAGAGTTTATTAACAAAATAGTGAATAGCTTAACTGAACTATGGCTCAATTTTAAGATAATGTAAATTTTAAGACTGTGCACAGTAAGCCTAGATACAACCAGAGCCACGGGAGCATAGAGCGAACAAATCAAGACGTAGAAAATACGCTAACTACATGGAAGCAGGAGCACAACACCGAGGAGTGGAGCGGAGGACTAAGGTCTGTGGAGTTAATGAAGAACAGCGCTGTACATTTTGGAATTAAAGATCCCTGCAAGAAGCGTGTTTGGATGCCCTCCTAAGCATGGTTCGTCTTCATCAAGTTTACCTACAGAAGCATTGTCACTCATTTTCTCTGAGGACGACATTGAAACTATAATTAATGAAGCGGACGTTATCAGTGAGATCATAGCAAATCTCCAGTGCAAGAGGATAACATACAAACAGGAACAGGGATTGAGAACAGAGAGAAAGAATGTATTCCAGGCAATAATGAATACTGACTGAGTGATCTAGACAACTCGCGCTATTAAAAACGCAGGATTGAGGCATTCAAGTGCTTAGAGGAAGAAGCACAAAGAATGCAGCAGTATTCACATTCTGGTTTGCGACCAGTGGAAAAAGGATGTACACTGCGAGTTATCGATTTCGATCAGGGAAGAGGAGATGCGAGGTCGATCATGGATGTCGGCCTCGAACCAACAGTTAATGGCTGATGGCTTCTATCCAATCGGGATTAGAGAAGGTGTGCTGAGCCACCTTTTCGCAAGGTAATAAATTGATTGTTTTTACATATTTCGGGAAGGGAAGATACAATACGCAACTGCGGTTACGATTGTGTCAACATTCTGTTTAAGATCCTATCTCAGTACCTATCGTCTCAGAATAATGTTAGAGGAGGAAGTTCCAGCAGAGAAAACAGCTGCGACGTCTCAGTCGACGGGAAGCGGCCAGGGACTCTTCAGATGCAACTGCCAGTACAAATGTAAGACTCTGAGACGCTTCTGCAAAAGAAAAACGTGTTGTACGACTCTAAGTGCCGTGGTGCTCGTCCTTGCTGCAATAAATCAATTTTATGTAATACAACTATCTTTTCAAAACTGCATCTCATAAAATGCAACTTTCGAAATTTGACTATGTTAGTTTGTTATTGCAACCATGGTTCACATTCCTTACCTCTTGGCAGTGAAGGTATACCTTCATTAGCGATGGTGCACTATCCCTAGTGAAAGTGTATTATTTGCCAAAACCCGAATCAATAGCCCAATTTCACTTAAGAGGTCAGTGATGATACACCTTCCCTGAAACTTCCACATCTACTATAACATATACAATAGTAATGACATCGATATAGTTTTATGAAGCTGGATTTCTGTTTCTCTTCGGGTTTTGCAGTAAGTTGTTGTGTTTACTGCTTCACTTACTATTAGAAATGTGTGCGGTTTTTCGTTTGCATTAATACCATAATTGTAGCACCTGTTACAACCCAGATATTTCAAATGTGATGCCTGAATAATTGTCTTGTTGTTAGTAATTACCTTCCATATTAGGTATTAATCTTGAAAAGGCCACGGACGGAGGTAATCAAGTTTATTAGGTTTTTATATAGTGTTGAAATGCTTTTTCTTCAGTACCACACCAACTCCTTCTAAAGAAAATACATACCTGTGGAACAGCTAGCCAGGCTTACGACTGGATCGAAGATCTCCCTGCGGGCAAAAGGCAACACGTAATCCTGGACGAAGAGACGTACGCAGTCACTGAAGTAATGTACGGCAAAACGCAAGGGAGTGGAAGAGGACCGTTGCAGTTTGTGATGTACGTTGATAAGTTAGTGGATAGTATTAGCTGTAATCCAGGAACTAAGACATAACAGTCACCTCTTGTATTAGCTGTAATCCAGGAACCAGGCCATAACAGTCACCCCTTTGTCAAAGTATATGTATGGATTTAGTAATTTAGAGTCCGCATAGTAGCTAGAAAGATTCCTCATTCGTTTCTGCTCTGCTTATATCTACTGTAAGGGGAAAAAAAAGAAAGAAAAACGACACACCATGAAGGAATCACCCGAATAGGACGGAAATCGTTGGATGTCACGTGCGTGCACAAACAAACAAACAAATAATCTCTCTTTCAGAAATACTGGATGATTTATTCAAGAGAAATAGCTTCACAAACTGAGCAAGACAATAATGCGTTGGTCCACCTTATGCAAACAGATATTCGGCTTGGTATCGATAGGTTAGTTGCCTTCCTGCTAGATATCGTACCAAATTCTGCCCAATTCGTGCGTTAGACGTCAAAATCCCAAGCTGGTTGGAGGGCCCGGCCCACAATGCTCCAAACGTTCTCAATTCGGGAAAAATCCATCGACCTTGCAGCCAAGATAGTGTTTGGCGAGTTCAGAGGCAAGCAGTAGACAATCTCGCCGTGTGCGACCAGGCATTGTCATGCTGAAATGTATGCCCAGGATGGCTTGCCTTGAAGGGAAACAAAACAATGAGTGGAATACCGTCACCGCAAATCTGTGCCATAAAGAGTGCCGCAGAACAGCCAGAATTGTCCTGCTACGAGAAGAAATGACACCGCAGACCATAACTCCTGGTTGTTGGGCTGTATAGCAGGCGACAATCAGGGTGGTATTCTACGTCTGCATGGGGCATCTCCAAACACATCTTTGGCCAGGAACCTCAGTGACTGGAGTAGGATTGTCTTCAATGATGAGTTCCGCTTCGAACTGAGCATCCGTGACCAGTGAAGACTTTTCTCGAGACGCCCCAAACAGAGGTGGAATACCAACCTGACTGTATCCTGACAACCAGCCTGCGGTACGATTTCCTTTCGTAGCAGGAGCCCCCTGGTTGTCATCCGCGGCTCCCTTGCAGCACAGCAGTACGTCGACGATACTCCAAGGCGAGAGTTTCTACTGCTTGTCTTCATTTAGACAAACCCTACCCTGGCCAGCAAGGTCGCCAGATCTCACCCCAGTTGAGAACGTTAGGAACGTTATGGGCTCAGCTCTTTTAATATCTTTGGATTTTGGCCATCTAACGCGCCCATTGGACTAAAGTTGGCACGATATCCCTCAGGAGGACATCCACTAACTCTGTGAATGACGAGCCGAATAACTCTCTGCGTAAGGGCCAGACGTGGACCAACACGTTATTTGCTTGCTCAAATTCTGACGCTCTTTCTCTTGAATAAATCATCCATTTCTTTCTGAAATTGTAATCTTCTTTTATTCTTTTTGTCTGTACATGTACATCACATTTAACTATTTTCTTTCCATTGGGATAATTCTTTCGTAGCGCATCCTTTTTTTTTCTTTTTTTTTTCTTAGAATGTACCGGGTGATCAAAAAGAAAGTATAAATTTGAAAACTAAATAAACCACGGAATAATGTAGATAGAGAGGTAAAAATTGACAAACATGCTTGGAATGACATGGGATTTTATTAGAACAAAAAAAACCATATTGCTAGACGCGTGAAAGATCTCTTGCACGCGTCGTTTGGTGACGATCGTGTGCTCAGCCACCACTTTCCTCATGCTGGGCCTCCCAGGTCACCAGACCTCAGTCCGTGCGATTATTGGCTTTGGGGTTACCTGAAGTCGCAAGTGCATCGTGGTCGACCGACATCTCTAGGCATGCTGAAAGACAACATCCCACGCCAATGCCTCACCATAACTCTGGACATGCTTTACAGTGCTGTTCACAACATTATTCCTCGACTACAGCTATTGTTGAGGAATGATGGTGGACATGTTGAGCATTTCCTGTAAAGAACATCATCTTTGCTTTATCTTACTTTGTTATGCTAATTATTGCTATTTTGATCAGATGAAGCGCCATCTGTCGGACATTTTTTGAACTTTTGTATTTTTTTGGTTCTAATAAAACCCCATGTCATTCCAAGCATGTGTGTCAATTTGTACCTGTATATCTACATTATTCCTTGATTTATTCAGTTTTCAACTTTATACTGACTTTTTGATCACCCGGTACTTTCGGTACTGTGTCACGTACCCGCAACGCCATCAGGCAGAATTCAATCTCGCGATGGATAGGAGTTACAATATAAATTCTTAGGCTTTTACCAGAAGTGACAGTTTGAACAGATTCATTTGGGGTATTAGGCTCAGTCAATACGAAACATTAAAACAGTGTTTTAAACACAAAATGTTTAGGTTCATTAGTGCAATTTTGCCTTTCAGTTCAGTCTGTTCTCCTGTTAGATCTGTTTATTTTTCTATCTTTCCCAGTTCACTCGCAAGCAAACCTGGGTAAATAAGCACGTCAAATTTTTGAAATAGTTTAACATTAAAAATTCATGTGTAACTGCCATAGATCAAAAAACGTAATGATTGTACATTTTCAATTCCGGACACACTGGCAGTTTCCTCGTGAGAACTACTTACTTAACCAAAAGCACTTCAGCCATTTTTACTCTTTATTACACATGCTGTACATCCAGTTATCGTAGCACTAGTCATTAGTAATGAAGTCTTTTAGTATATTTCCTGATTTGAAACCTGCAAACAAATACAAGGCTTCTAAGAATATTTTCATTGAGTAAAAGAATATTTTCCTGTAGTGTATTTCGAGCCTACGCACAATTTCTTTGCTTCCTTGAAGACGACACATTGAAAATACGTTTTAATAGCACAAAAATGGCAACGTTTTGGCAAAAGTTAGTAGTGAGTAGCCACTATTGTTGGAAAAAGCGTGAATAATATTGCTTGAATTCGCTACAGCTTACAGATGTGGAAGTGGACCACTGACTGTTATAGCAATTACAACAAAAATGAGTAATTGACTAAACGTGGAGCATAATGTGCGGTGACTGTTCACCGACCCCAAACCAATTATAAAAAAAGATTGCTAGAATTGGCTCATTATTTGTTGCCTTAATAATAGACATGCAAAAAATACGAGTGTTATTTGTTCGAATGTTAACAAAGTATCACATATCTTTGAGTAAATGATGTATATAGCCAACGCGTTGCATACAATTTATTGCAGTAAGCCATAACCAGGCTTCAATACCACTAAGAGTATCGTCTTCGTAAGGAATAAAGGCATACAACTTACTTTACGTTAAAATTATAAGTATACTGTATGAGCTAAAACGCTCATGTCAAATAGCAGACTTGAGCGTTTCAGCTGAATGTGTGCTTTAATTTTCACGTTATGTAGGTTATGTGACTTTATTCTTTATGAAAAAGACAACCCTAGTGATAGTGAAACATGGTCAACGCTTATTACGATAAACTTTATGCAACTGATTGAATATATACATCATCTATTGAAAGTTAATTAAAGTTGTTGCTGTCAACCATGTTAAATATTGTATTATTTATCTTGCGTAATTTTTAAAAATGGAAGTTCTTATTTTTTAAATACGTATTAGTTACTGATCTTCGTTAGAGACACTGGCTGATATCCGTTCTTCTTCAAAGGCAATGGCCGGAGAAAAATTGGTTATCTGAGACACTAAGAACACCACACAGATCAATTCAAAGCTCCAGAGATTCGCAGGGTATGGATGTAAATCATCCTTGCCAGAAACATAGAACTTTAGGTAAACTAGTACATTTATTCTACACTCAAACTCATAAATTCATCTTTCACTAAACAACAATAGACTTGTACAGTTCTCTACTGGTTGCATGAAATGACACAGTGAGACACAGTGGGCGCAGTTTCCAGTCTCCAGGGCAGTCACTCGTTTGAGGTGGTGACTGTCGTCTGTCCTCTGTCAGCGGCGGCTGCAGCGTCCGTCAGCGGTGCTGACGGGGCGCAGCGAGCAGCGGGTAGTGGGGCCCTAGCCCTCTGTCTTCTTGCTCTCACTCGGCCATGTAGCGGCCCAGCAGGCTCCAGTTGTGGCTGTAGTCGACGCGCAGCACGCCCTGCCCGCTCACGCTGAACTGCCCGCGGAGGGTCCACCTGCAACCACCAGCCGCTGGAGCCAGCCACTCTCCACTGCACACTACATCTACAACTGCGGCTCTGAAAATTCGTTATCCAACCAGGAAACCCTGAATAAATGACATGTACAACAGTGCACCTGCTGTGAGTAAGACTGCACAATGATTTACCGCTCCCTCCAAGTCACTGAAAGTTATGAACTCAGCATCGTTTTCGCTGACCATTTATGTGCCACCTGATGCAGTTCCCACATTTAAAACGCCAGGAATACTTTCGCCAGTCCCACATCTCCCAACGCTCCCTGTCCTTGGGTAACCCTACGCACTGCAGTGCCTGTCACCAAATCCCAACCCCTTTGCGCCTCTACACAATACACGTCCTTTGTTACGGGAATGCCTAATGCCCTCTCCTTCCAGACCATGCATTCATTCCTGCGATCTAGTCATTCTTTTAACTACAACGTACACTACCTTGGCGACTGCAAATGAATGCTCTTATCCACCGTTTCCCTGCATCTTACAATCCCACCCGACTACTACCATCTTCATCAGGTCTCTTAACCTTTCCCAATGCTCAATCCATATCCGTTCTTTTTTAGTTTGTACATAAAAATCTCTACCTTAGAAAATTTTGCCAGGGCTAACAGTCTCAAGAGCTTTACAGATTGATGAACACACTCATCGCCTCAGCTAGTATAATCTCATCGCTTTTATCCGTACCAATGTTTTTTTAGCATTTTAATCAAAGGTAAAACAGTGCCATCCTCCTCTCCACTAGAGGAATGTAAGCAATAGATAAATAAATTAATAAACTGTTTACAGAGAATCCGCCTCATTTCGTCTGGGCTGGCGTCACATCACCCATAAATTTGAAGAATGACATCGTTCCCCAGACAGTTATTTTACAACAGCACTTTATCACGCTTCTATCTGTACATCGGTACAGTTTAATAAAGTACTATTTTAAAATAAATGCTTGGTGGAACGATGTAATTTTTTTAAAAAATGCGTCGTTTTTCTGTCCACTACTTCAGACAGGCAGTAGCCTTCAAAGGCATTCTAGTCTCCTCTTCCAGATACATACACTTTTCACTACCTATACCCACGTTGCTTCAAAGAGTATCTCCGGACAATCATCTAATAACGACCCCAGCGCTGAGAAGCGTAACAAAGAAAACAGCAGAAAAACTATAATCCACAGACAAAGAGGTGACTTCATCGCAGCTTTATGAAACGTCAGAACGTGTCCCAAAATGATGCACTCTACAACACCAAAAATATTACAACCTTACAAATTCGACTTGTAAAATTAAGACCCAGGTATAAGTGACATATTCTCCAAAATATACCACGGATGACGGCGTAACTATCAAGACACTCATCATAAGAAACACTAAACCGAAGTAAATCTGTCCCAGCAAAACCAGTGTTTAAACCGCAACCGGATTATTCCCAGAACACATCCTAACAAACCACTTACTGAGAAAAAGAAGCGCCGAACACCTTGACGTAAAACTTTAGATAGTAATCAACACATAAATGCAAATGCTTAACGCATAGTATGAACCCTAGGATAACACATTGTAGCAATCTTCCTCTCCATAAATCAGAGGGAACTGTAAACAGAGGGAGAATACGACCACCTAAAACCACAGGTAAGACAGCAGACATGAACATAACAAAACATGGAAGAAAGATTAAGATAAAAATATGTACACAAATTGCTTCAAGGAGCATCGCATGGTGCACACAAAACTGTAAGAAAATTTAATTTAAGATAGCTACGGCAATCAGTAACACACATTTAATTTATAATAAACCGGATGTATGGAGAAATAGTAAAATAGAAATTAATTGTGAAAGTGACACTCTGAAAAATAAAGAAATAAAGAAAAAATTAAAGGCCAAATAGACGATTAGAACCAAAAAATGTTCTCAATCTAGTAGATAGTGTCGGAAGTTACATGCGCTTTTTCGCGGATGATGCTGTAGTATACAGAGAAGTTGCAGCATTAGAAAATTGCAGCGAAATGCAGGAAGATCTGCAGCGGATAGGCACTTGGTGCAGGGAGTGGCAACTGACCCTAACATAGACAAATGTAATGTATTGCGATTACATAGAAAGAAGGATCCTTTATTCTATGATTATATGATAGCGGAACAAACACTGGTAGCAATTACTTCTGTAAAATATCTGGGAGTATGCGTACGTAACGATTTGAAGTGGAATGATCATATAAAATTAATTGTTGGTAAGGCGGGTGTCAGGTTGAGATTCATTGGGAGAGTCCTTAGAAAATGTAGTCCATCAACAAAGGAGGTGGCTTACAAAACACTCGTTCGACCTATACTTGAGTACTGCTCATCAGTGTGGGATCCGTACCAGGTCGGGTTGACAGAGGAGATAGAGAAGATCCAAAGAAGAGCGACGCGTTTCGTCACAGGGTTATTTGGTAAGCGCGATAGCGTTACGGAGATGTTTAGCAAACTCAAGTGGCAGACTCTGCAAGAGAGGCGCTCTGCATCGCGGTGTAGCTTGCTGTCCAGGTTTAGAGAGTGTGCGTTTCTCGATAAGGTATCGAATATATTGCTGCCCCCCCCCCCCTACTTATACCTCCCGAGGAGATCGCGAATGTAAAATCGGAGAGATTCGGGCGCGCACAGAGGCTTTCCGGCAGTCGTTCTTCCCGCGAACCATACGCGACTGGAACAGGAAAGGGAGGTAATGACAGTGGCACGTAAAGTGCCCTCCGCCACACACCGTTGGGTGTCTTGCGGAATATAAATGTAGGTGTAGATGTAGACCCTCTCCACCTCAGCAAAACGAATGAAAAGACTACATTTAAAGAAAAAAGTAATAACCAGCAGTTATCTTCAGAAGGCATCAAATCTCATTGCTGAAAATTCGTGCAGGTTCAACGATTATAACCGATTGCAGAAGATTTTAAATTACATATATGTCAGAAAAATTCCCGATCTTAAATGACAGTCACAATTTTCGGAAGACATAGTTTTTCTGAAAGAGAGTTAGGAACAGATACCAGAGACCAGTGTTCCTACTCGACTTACACTGCACTACTGGCAGGTGAAAGGAGAGAGTGCGAATGAAGGGTGTGGTGTGGGACAGAGCCAGAGAGCACACTGGCTACGCTGCATTCTCTGGCCCTGCGAAGAACGCATCACGCATCCGCCTTCTTACTCACACAACTTTTTAGTAGCGTAACTTCTGTGCCCGATTATTACGGCGACGAGAATAAACTGACGACCTGCCGCAGCTTTCTGCGGTTCATTGTGTGTGAATCTGCCTGCAGGAAGACAGCAGAGAAGCGCCAGCTGAGGTATACTGACTGGTCGCCGACGCGCAGGCGGTAGGCCAACCCCCTGTGGCAGCAGGGCTTGGGCAGGGCCATCTTGGCGCCGCCGTAGGGCCGCGAGGGCAGCGGCACGCCCAGGCATCGCGACGCCAGCACGCAGTCCGGCGACGGCGGCGGCGACAGCGGGGGCGGCGATAGCGGGTGCGGGGGCGGGCCGGCGCCGCACACGCTGCATGCGCTCGCACTGCTGCAGCAGTCGTCGCACTCGCCGTCTGCAACACGCAGGAGCACAGGGGGTGAGCTGCGTGCAGTTCTACGCCGCTGTCAATAGTTCCCTGTTAATGCGGCTTTTGTCCATTTACGACTGCTTAGAGTGATTTGCCACCCAGAAGCACTTGAGGAAGCCCCAGAACGATCGACCTATCCATAGCAATACGGAGCAGAGTACTGGAGCAAAGGCACTTCTGGCAGAATTTTGCCGACGGGTGTGACCGTGCGGTTCTAGGCACTTCAGTCTGGAATGCGTGACCGCTACGGTCGCAGGTTCGAATCCTGCCTCGGGCATGGATGTGTGTGATGTCCTTAGGTTAGTTCGATTTAAGTAGTTCTAAGTTCTAGGGGACTGATGACCACAAATGTTAAGTCCCATAGTGCTCAGTGCCATTTGAACCATTTTTGGCAGAATTTTGATACGAAATTAATATCAAATTACTTAATTAATCAATGAACTTGTCAACTAAATCCCCCTTCCTCTACTCCTGGGAAGTCACTCGTTCTCCTGGGGAATCCCCCGGCCTGTAGAAACTTGTAGCAGATCCTTTGAGACATAGCTTGTCCAAAGTTTTCCAATCCTTCTAAGAACACCTACATGCTTAAATGTCACTGAGGGATAGCCAGACATTGAACTATATGCTTCCTGTCTTCCCACCTGCAAACCAAAACCCTCTGAGATGTGTTTTCGAGACATGCCAGAAAGGCTGATGCTGTGAACAATAGCAAAATACCTGTCTGCTGACAACCTCATCCCAAACGTCTCTGAGCTTGCAGACCTGGGTTTCCCTCAGAATACCCTCCTGTAGAATAAGGCTAGTTTCTCAACTTGTCGATCATCCTATTCTTCTTGGAACACCTGGCTGCTTCAATGTCACTGACTTCCAGAACGGGGGGAATACTGAGACGTTTCACTGGCACCACCCCCACCTGGAAATTGGTGGGAAAAGCTCAGTCTGTGTTGAGCTGTTGGTGTGGAAGCAATGTGTTCAATAGATGAGGTGGTGTCAGACAGACAGGACTTAAATAACTGTACTGTGATTTTATCCATACTGGATGAGAGGTCGTGGTTGTGAATGTCAATGTTAAAAAATATATCGGCTCAACCACTTGTTGATAGAGTAAAACACTAAGATTGGCGCGTTTTGGAAGTCAAACTTCCATCATCAGAATAATAAAAAGTAAAAGAACCTGTTAAAACTCGCTAAAATGGAACATGCACCATTCTGATGATGGAAGCTTGACTTCCGAAACGCGTCAATCTTAGTGTTTTACACTATGAACAAGTGGTTGAGCCGATATATTTTTTAACATTAAATAACTGTGTTACCTGTAAGCATGCACCCAAGGACTGCATCCATAGCTTCCTACATTAGCACTGGAAAGAAATGATAATGGAGAAATGTGAAATAAGAATACTGTTTGGCAAATAATGGTGGTGCATAGAGATGACCTTCTTTCCAGACCTCTTGCAGGAAGCTGTGGATGCTGTCCTCAGGTGCGAGCTTACAGGTAACACAGTTGTTGAAGTACTCTTTGTCTGATACCAACATCTCATCTAACGAACCCATTGCACACACAACTGCTTCCACACCAACAGCTCAACACAGACTGAGTTTTTCCTGCCAAATTCCAGGTGGGGGTCGTGTTGGTGAAACATCCTGGTATTTCGCCAATTCTAGAGGCCACTGACATCTAATTGCCCAGGTACTCTGAGAGGAATAGGATTCTGGACAAGCTGAGGTATGTCTTTGAACCAGGCTCATTCTACAGGAGGGTATTCAGAAGGGAACCCTCGTCTGAAGGCTCAGAGACGCTTGAGATGGGGTGGTCTGCATACGGGTATTTTTCAATTGTTCATAGTGTTGGCCTTTCCAGAGTACTTCGAAAATACATCTCAGAACGTTTTGGTTTGCAGATGGGAAGACAGGAAGCATATTGTGCAACATCCTGGTATCCGTCTTCCCCCCCCCCCCCCCCCCCCCAAACTTACATTTAAGCGTCCAGGTGTTCCAAGAAAGACACTCTTGGAAATGTTCTTGGTGGCGTTTGCGGGAAGGCAGGAAGCACTTCATTTGTAATGTTTTAGGTGCATTGTTTTCCCTTAGTTCAGGCAGTCAGTGCGCAGGTGTTCCACGAATGTCCAGGAGGGGAAAGTCAGCAATAAAGCAGGCCGGCGCTAGTGCAAGTCCCCTGGGGTATAAAGCGCCTGGAGCGGCGCATACTCAGTGCGGCCTGCAGGTACTTAGGCCGCCTTTTGACTATGTGAGGCCACAGGATGATGCAAGCGTACAGTCTCGAGCACAATAGTTGCCCAGGCTGCTGCTGAGTGGTGCGCACTTGCAGTTTGAGCCCCAGCCACCTTGGCAATTCGAGTTTCGGATGCTTGAGGTGCTGCGTTCAGTCGCTTACTGTCTGTTTGCTTGGACAAGCGACACTAGGCTTCCAGATACTGCGCTGAATGGGCATGCCGTATCCGAGCGCTGGCAGCACGCCAGCTACCGACCGTATGTGCTTTCATGCACATTCAACGCTTGCATGCTTATGAATACATAATCTCTCCGAAGATACAGGTGGATGTCTTTTTGCGATATATAGACTCAATTGGCAGTACATATGGTGCATGCTTATGATCTGTTAGTGAAGTTTAGGAGTGTTAGTGTGTTGTATTTAACGATATTTGCAATATGTTTGGATATGCAGCTGTGTATATAGATGTTTTTGATTTTATACGATCTGTAGGTGGTGTGTAGGCGAGGTGTCTAGCCTTGCCGGCATACCGTTTTTCAAGATTTTTGCGTTGTGTTTTGGATCTGTATGTGAATTGTAGGTAAGGTTTTTAGCTGTACTGTTTTTGCAATGTGTATTGGATCTCTGTATCTGTGCAGAAGGTTTTTTTCAACTGGTGTAGCGTGATAATGTCTAGTAATGTAATTAGGGTATGCAGTTGTTGTTTGACCCAACTAGGTAGTACTTGCATCTTACTGAGATTTTCCCGCCAATTGCGAGCGGTATTGTGAACTCATAAAAATTCTCGCAACAGGATAACACCTGCACATCTGAAAAAGGATGAAATAAAAAGAGTATCCTACGTCCCGTAATACAAACAGCTCAGCACACATTGAGCGTATCCCGGCAATTTCCAGTAAGGGTTGGGAGGATTGAGGAGGGGGAAGTGGTGGGGAGGGGAAGGGCTGGGAATTTTCCAAGGGGAGGGAAGGGAGGGATTAATTGAGCAATATAATTAATTAGTCAATTACTTTGATATCAATTTGATATGAAAATTGTGCCAGAACTCTCTTTTTCCACTATTAGCGGGCTATGGTGATAAAAGTTTGATTATGGGTGTAGTAAGTTATTAACTGTTGTTGCATATACGAGACTGCCATGAAGCGAAACAGGAAGTAATTCACGTATGCGTCTTCAGTACCTGTGGTGGCGTTTTGACCATACCATGTGCATCGAACTGCGAACTGAAACACAAGGATTAATCATGAAAATATTGTGAAGTACAAAGTATGCTGATCGCGTACCTATCATCGCGATATCTAGAGCGGAAAAACTAGCGTTTTGCTCACAAGTAATCAGTAGCGAATGAGAATGATCTTAAAAGGCATATTGGGTGTTTCACAATTCCAATTACAGGCTTCTAGGATTTATAAATAAGACTTAATGTACAGTATAATGTTTTGTTAAGGAACGCATATCCAGAAATCTGCCATTTGGACTGAGCTGAAGATCGAATCGCTTTCAAATACTATGTTTGGGTGGATGCTGAAATAAAATGGAAGAAGAGGGTACAAGGCATAGATAATATTATTACATGCATGTATAGTGTCTCCAAGAAATGTAGAACTCTTTCATTTTCTTTTGTTGTTATTCCATGTTTGTGGTCCTAATTTAGTGGAAGATGTTAGAACTTATAATGGAATTGTTTACAGTTTATTTACTGACGCATGTCACACTGACGGTATTACTTCAAATTACAATGAATGGCGTGAATGTTTAAATGAATCAAAGGAATTGAAATCGCCAAAGCAAATGCACCATTTATTTGATGCAAGTTGTGGACTGAATATACCAGCAGATGCGTTAACATTGTGGCTTGAATGTGAAGTATTGATTCGCGATGATATGTTAATGGAATACAATGAAGAAATTTCTTGCAACAGAACACTATATCTTGAATGGTCATATTTGACATGCCGCTGATTTGGATCACCTGCTCCAACATTAATGTAAGAATTTCCCGAAGTAGATGTGTTAGATCTAGTCCATGAAGAGTTACAATGTAATGAACTTCACGGAAAAGTCAACTGTGAACAGCATACTATAACTGACCATGTTAATCGTGAAGTTCAGTACCATGCCATTGGCTAAAATGTGTTTTGCTTCACTGCCCATGCAGGTTGTGGTATAACATTCACCGAGACTGAAAATATTTATAAATTAAATTCGCTGAATCTTCATTGCATTGCAACAGCTTTTCATGGCAGAGCTTCAACTCTTCTAACCGGAGATAGAACCTTGCACAGTGCCCATTTCAGTTTTAGATAATTCATTGCCCATTATAACAGCAAGCAGTAACTTTAATGAATGTTCATTGATTATTATTAATGAAGTTACCATGTGTCCAGTTCAAATATTGAAACTTATAGCCAGATTATTTAAAGATTTGTGTACAAATGAATGTAATAAACATAAAAATTCTGGAGATAAAACTATTGTTTTGTGCGGTGATTTTCGACAAACCTTACCAGTTGTTTCACATGGATCACTCGCAACTTTACTTGAGGATTGCATTACAAATTGGTATGAGTTCCGTAAATTTCATAGTGTAACTTTGACTCAAAATACGTGGGCTTTGTCACATGAAGTAGAGTTTTTAAACAAATTGGTATTGACCAAACAAGGAAGTTTCCACAGTTTGTGACAATAGTATTGAAATACCACAACCATTGCTTGGTGACCAACAGAATATCATTAATGAAATTTATGGCAATATTGCAGAAATCATTTTATCTCAATCGACATTAAATTCAGCTATTCCAGCTCCAAAAAATGAAGACTGTGTCATAAGAAATAACAATATAGACAGTGCTCTACTATGTGAAGCAAAAATTTATCAGAGCTCTAATAAAATAATTTGTGGTAAGAATACAAAATTAATAACTACTATCCAGTACGGTTTTTGAATTCTCTGTCTGTAAGTGGTTTACCACCACAAAAATTACAATTAAAAAGTTAACTGCATTGTTCTTTTTATTAGAAATATCAATACAAAAGAAGGATTAGTTAATGGAACTAATACACGTGTCAAATGTTTATATAATAATGCTATAGTTTGCCAAGTTTTAACCGGAATCACAAAAAATGAACGAATTTTGATACCACGTACACATACGACTTATTTGGGTACTATTTTACCTTTTAGTTTCAAATAACACAATTTCCAATTATTCCTGCATTTGCAGTTCTCGTTAATAAGTCACAAGGACAAGCATTTGGAACAGATTGAGTTTTATTAAGACAACCAGGTTTTAAGCATGGTCAGTTATATGTTGTAACAAGCATGTTTTGATGATTTGAAATTTTATATCTATAAACATAGCAAGGAATTTAGCAAATGATGTAAGAAGGTTTTTTTATCATTAAATTGTAGAATAAAGCAATTATTTCCCTCATTTTTGTCTTTCATTCTCTCGGGGTTCCTCTTCGCCCTTTCTTAGCCCTTTCCCCATAGCTTTCAGATAAGGCCTAAAGAAATCTGCATACTGCTCAGGTGAGAACTAAGAAATTGCATATGGATAACTTGTAGTTACTTATATTTTAAAAAATTGAGTTTTGTTGTGTTGTAAATACACTACTGACCATTAAAATTGCTACACCACGAAGATGTGCTACAGACGCGAAATTTAACCGACAGGAAGAAGATGCTGGATCCCAAAGGCTTCGTATCACTAGCAGTCGAGATGACAGGCATCTTATCCGCATGGCTGCAACGGATCGTGCAGTCACGTCTCGATCCTTGAGTCAACGGATGGGGACGTTTGCAAGACAACAATCATCTGCACGAACAGTTCGACGATGTCTGCAGCAGCATGGACTATCAGCTCGGAGACCATGGCTGCGGTTACACTTGACGCTGCATCACAGACAGGAGCGCCTGCGATGGTGTACTCATCAACGAACCTGGGTATACAAATGGCAAAACGTCATTTTTTCGGATGAATCCACGTTCTGTTTACAGTATCATTATGGTCGCATCCGTGTTTGACGAAATCGCGGTGAACGCACATTGGAAGCGTGTACTCGTCATCGCCATACTGGCGTATCACCCGGCGTGATGGTATGGGGTGCCATTGGTTACACGTCTCGGTCACCTCTTGTTCGCATTGTCGGTACTTTGAACAGTGGACGTTACAGTTCAGATGTGTTACGACCCGTGGCTCTACACTTCATTCGATCCCTGCGAAACCCTACATTCCAGGAGGGTAATGAACGAGCGCGTGTTGCAGGTCCTGTACGGGCCTTTCTGAATACAGAAAATGTTCGACTGCTGCCCTGGCCAGCACATTCTCCAGATCTATTACCAATTGAAAACGTCTGGTCAATGGTGGCCGAGCAACTGGCTCGTCACAATACGCCAATTACTACTCTTAATGAACTGTGGTATCGTGTTGAAGCTGCGTGGGCTGCTGTACCTGTACACGCCATCCAAGCTCTGACTCAATGCCCAGGCGTATGAAGGCCGTTATTACGGCCAGAGGTGGTTGTTCTGGATACTGATTTCTCAGGATCTTTGCACCCACATTGCGTGAAAATGTAATCACATGTCAGTTCTAGTATAATATGTTTGCCCAATGAATACACGTTTGTCATCTGCATTTCTTCTTGGTGTAGTAATTTTAATGGCCAGCAGTGTACAATTGGTCGAATTTAGATCGTAAGGAAGTATAAGATTATATTTCTATTCTTAGCCACTCAAAACAAGTTTCATTTTGTCCTTCTCAACCCCACTTGCGAGGTGGAATATCAAGGTTGGGAAGAACTGGTTTACTGTGTGTGTTGAATTGTCAGAGTGGGATCCATGTTGTCAAGAGAAGGTAATGGTGTAAGTGGTATGGACGGTTCGTCACCTGTGAGTGGAGATCCAGAGTCTGAGCCGGAGGCGGAGGGTGGCTGCGACAGCGACAGGGGTAGCGCGTGCGGCTGCGAGTGCGGGGGCGTGGAGCGCACGCGGCGCCACGAGAGGCGGCCGTTGCAGAAGTGCGCCTCCTCCAGGCTGGCCGCCAGCTCGGGGGTGCGGCTGCTCGGCGACCACGCCCGCTGCCCGTCCTCGCCGTCGCTCCTGCACACGACGCCGCACCACACCACGTGACTGTCTGCTGTCAGCACACTGCAGGTTAGGTTCATGGACTTCCATGCGATAATGAGTCAGAACGTTATGATCGCAGACGCACGTGATTATTTCCCCACAGCAGGAGTCTAAGAAGTGAAGTGTGGTTGCGTCAAAGTGTATTAAAGGTGTCCCAGGAACAATGGTCAACATGACGGGAATGATCACAAGAAACAGAAACGTCTAGTAAATATGGCCTCTACAATACATACCTATAAGGTTATGATCACTTGATCATCTTCGCTACTGCGAAACACATCTCTTTTACCGAACAAGTGCTCGGAGCTCTTGAAGTGCACATTTTGTAGCCCATGTTTACACACCACTTTTCTTGTTTCCGTCCATACTACCTTCCCGGAAAATATGGAAAGCAAAGATCTTACAGTAGAAGAGATTCGTTTCACAATATCTAAGATGAAATAGTGCTCTTAGCTCTTAAGGTACACAGTTTAAATCCCATGTTCACTAGAACTTTTTGCTTCTAGTGATCGTTCCTGTGTTATCCCTGAATACTGACCATTCCTCTTGGGACACCCTGTATAGTTGACGCGGGAAGAACTGTAAAATAATGTATTAAAGAGCACGGACCACAAACGCGGTTAAAACGTAAAATCTGTGGTAGAATACCAGGGAAACTGTGACCAAGACATTGATGTCAACAACGTCTGTGTGTTAGCCAGGGAAACCAACAGCTGTAAAGGGAATTCCGAGTAGCCCTTGACATTTCCAGGAATGAATGTAGCAACAACGGAGAAGACGGCTATGGGCTTCCCGTCATCAAGGGAGTAAATGCGCGGCCAAGTTGTTTGGGGAATATTAACAATGACCACGAAGCCATTTCTGCTACATAACAGTGACATTTTGATGAACATTCCTCCTCTCTAGCTCTGCCTGTTTCGTTCATTCCAATGATGATGACCCATGAACAGTAGCAGAAAGAATTTTACCCTGTAACTCTGTTTCTTCAGAATAAGCAAGGGAAAACTCTCTTTTATAAGCGAACGCGACCTGATCTTTCACAGTGTTCAGCTACCCATGAAAACTCTCAGGAAGATTCCGACAGAGGGGTCAAAACCGCGATCGTGTAAGAAGAGGAACATAACGGGGCCTAACAACCTGACAGATATATGAAGATGGCATCTGTTCTTTCGGACATGTCCGAAAGGATACCATCTTCATATATAGTTAAGGCTAACCGCCATTGACATTCTTCTTCTGTGCTGTATGCACACGCATTGCCCGAACTCTTACGGGACTCGGTAAGATTGTCTGCCGCGAGTAATGAGTGTAGTGGGCAGGGGCACTACGAATGTAGTGTGTGGACATTAAGTTGGGAATGTGGGTCTCATGGGGAGGGTGCAAGGGATAAATCCCTGCAGTCTTCTGTGCCCTCGGTGGCTCAGATGGATAGAGCGTCTGCCATGTAAGAAGGACATCGCGGGTTCGAGTCCTGGTCGGGACACACAGTTTCAACTGCCTGTCGAGAGCTTAGGGTCTTGATTTAATTACCATTTCAACCTGACAGATTTTATCATCACAATGAGCCATGCCCACTGTGAGACTGACTTCCGCCTGATGACGCTGCGGTCACGTGACACGGAAAGAAAGGTATATAAGACGAGCAGAGATGAATGAGGGATCATCCTAAAGATGATACGGGCCGTATGACAACGGGCAGATTGATGTGGCCTGTTCCTGGAACCGAGCATCTCGGAAACGGCCACGCTGGTCGGCTGCTCGCGTGCTACTGTCGTCAACATCCATGCAAAATGAATTGCCGAAATTGGTTGCTTTCAGAATAAAATATCGTAAAGTGTACGGCTGTTGGTAAAGTTTATTGACATTGAAACGTCCAAGTAAAGTGATTGCAGGTTGGTTAGACCGCGAGTAGCCGACAAAGTGCTGGACATCCACACCTCATCGCACAACGTAGAGTTTGGAAGCTTATCCATATCGTAAAGGAAGATACGTCGCGATCTGTGACAGATCTGTAGGAAAAGTATAAGGCTGGGGCAAGGAAAAGTTTCCCGGAGAACACGTTCAGCGTACATTGTTGAATATGGGGTTCTGCAGCAGATTACACCTACGTCTGGACCGTTTTTCTTCGTGCAGTGTATGGATCGATGCATCATAGGATCATTGTTGCAATAACTTGTGGGTGCCACGTTTCATACTTGTGGCCAGCTAGCTCACTGATACAATGAACCGGGAAGCCCAAGAAAACGGTGAAAATCGACGCTTACTAAGCTCCGAAGGAAACAGATGGTTTGTTGGTGGAAAAACTATTCGCGGGAAGCCTCGGCTCTCTTCTATGCTGATAGAGTTCATCTCTACATTTACATCACACTCCGCAAGCCACCTAATGGTGTGTGGCGGAGGGTATTTTCGGTACCACTATCTGATCCCACCAATCCTGTTCAACTCACGAACAGTGGGTGGGAGGAATGATGTCGGTATGTCTCTGTATTGGCTTTAGTTTCTCGAATTTTCTCCTCGTGGTCAGTACGTGAGATGTATGTGGGGGGAGGTAATATGTCGTCCGACTCCTCCTGAAAAGCGTTGTCAAGAAATTTCAATAGTAAATCTCCGCATGATGCACAACGCCTCTCTTGTAACGTCTGCCAGGGTAGTGTCTTTAGCATTTCCGTAATGCTCTCTCGCCAACTAAGCGATCCCGTGACGAAACGCGCCGCTCTTAGTAGGATCTTCTCTACCTCCTATATCAGTCCTACCTGTTAGGGATCCCAGATAGTCCGCAGCTCGTGGTCGTGCGGTAGCGTTCTCACTTCCCACGCCAGGGTTCCCGGATTCGATTCCCGGCGGGGTCAGGGATTTTCTCTGCCTCGTGATGACTGGGTGTTGTGTGTAGTTCTAAGTTCTAGGGGACTGATGACCATAGATGTTAAGTCCCATAGTGCTCAGAGCCATTTGAACCATTTGAATTTGATCCCAGATAGATGAACAGTACCCAAGAATCAGTAAAACAAGCACCTTATAAGCCACTTCTTTCGTGGATGAGTTACATTTCCTTAAGATTCTTCCGATGAATCTGAGTCCGGTGTCTGGCGTCTGCTTTTATGTGATGATTCCACTTCAAGGCCGCTATGGATAATTACGCCTGAATATTTCACGGCAGACGCTGTCTCCAGCTGTTTATCATCAATAGCGTACATCTACATCTACGTGGATACTCTGCAAATCACACTTACGTGCCTGGCAGAGGGTTCATCGAACCACCTTCACAATTCTCTATTATTCCAATCTCGTACAGCGCGTGGAAAGAATGAACACCTGTATCTCTTCATACGAGCTCTGATTTCCCTTATTTTATCATGGTGATCGTTCCGCCCTATGTAGGTCGGTGTCAACAATATATTTTCGCATTCGGAGGAGAAAGTTGGTGATTGTAATTTCGTGAGAAGATTCCGTCGCAACGGAAAACGCCTTTCTTTTAATGATGTCCATCCCAAATCCTGTATCATTTCTGTGGCACTCTCTCCCATACTTCGCGATAATACAAAACGTGCTGCCTTTCTTTTCTTTGGACTTTTTCGATGTACTCCGTCAGCCCTATTTGGTAAGGAACCCACACAGCGCAGCAGTATTCTAAAAGAGGGCGGACAAACGTAGTGTAGGCAGTCTACTTAGTAGGTCTGTTACATTTTCTAAGTGTCCTGCCAATAAAATGCAGTCTTTGGTTAGCCTTCCCCACAACATTTTCTGTGTGTTCAAATTTAAATTGTTCGTAATTGTAATACCTAGGTATTTAGTTGAATTTACGGCTTTTAGATTAGAATGATTTATCGTGTAACCGAAGTTTAACGCGTTCCTTTTAGCACTCATGTGAATGACCTCACACTTTTCGTTATTTAAGGTCAACTGCCACTTTTCGCACCATTCCGATATTTCTTCTAAATCGTTTTCCAGTTTGTTTTGATTTTCTGATGACTTTATTAGTCAATAAACGATAGCGCCATCTGCAGACAACCGAAGACGGCTGCTCAGATTGTCTCCGAAATAGTTTATATAGATAAGGAACAGCAAAGGGCCTATAATACTACCTTAGGGGACGCCAGAAATCACTTACTCGATGACTTGCCGTCAATTACAACGCACTGTGACCTCACTGAGAGGAAATCACAGATCCAGTCACATAACTGAGACGATATTCCATAACCACGCAATTTCACTACGAGCCGCTTGTGTGGTACAGTGTCAAAAGCCTTCCGGAAATCCAGAAATACGGAATCCATCTGAAATCCCTTGTCAATAGCACTCAGCACTTCGTTTGAATAAAGAGATAGTTGTGTTTCACGGTAACGATGTTTCCTAAACCCATGTTGACTGTGTGTGAATAGACCGTTTCCTTCGAGGTGATTCATTATGTTCGAACACAATATATGTTCTAAAATCCTGCTGCATATCGACGTTAACGATATGGGCCTGTAATTTAGTGGATTACTCCTACTACCTTTCTTGAATATTGATGTAGCGGTACAATAGTGGATTTCTTTTCCTTTTTTTTTTATGGTCATCAGTCTACTGACTGGTTTGATGCGGCCCGCCACGAATACCTTTCCTGTGCTAACCTCTTCATCTCAGAGTAGCACTTGCAACCTACGTCCCCAATTATTTGCTTGACGTATTCCAATCTCTGTCTTCCTCTATAGTTTTTGCCCTCTACAGCTCCCTCTAGTACCATGGAAGTCATTCCCACATGTCTTAGCAGATGTCCTATCATCGTGTCCCTTCTCCTTATCAGTGTTTTCCACATATTCCTTTCCTCTCCGATTTTGCGTAGAACCTCCTCATTCCTTACCTTATCAGTCCACCTAATTTTCAACATTCGTCTATAGCACCACATCTCAAATGCTTCGATTCTCTTCTGTTCCGGTTTTCCCACAGTCCATGTTTCACTACTATACAATGCTGTACTCCAGACGTACATCTTCAGAAATTTCTTCCTCAAATTAAGACCGGTATTTGATATTAGTAGACTTCTCTTGGCCAGAAATGCCTTTTTTGCCATAGCGAGTCTGCTTTTGATATACTCCTTGCTCCGTCCGTCATTGGTTATTTTACTGCCTAGGTAGCAGAATTCCTTAACTTCATTGACTTCGTGACCATCAATCCTGATGTTAAGTTTCTCGCTGTTCTCATTTCTACTACTTCTCATTACCTTCGTCTTTCTCCGATTTACTCTCAAACCATACTGTGTACTCATTAGACTGTTCATTGCGTTCAGCAGATCATTTAATTCTTCTTCACTTTCACTCAGGATAGCAATGTCATCAGCGAATCGTATCATTGATATCCTTTCACCTTGTATTTTAATTCCACTCCTGAACCTTTCTTTTATTTCCATCATTGCTTCCTCGATGTACAGATTGAAGAGTAGGGGCGAAAGGCTACAGCCTTGTCTTACACCCTTCTTAATACGAGCACTTCGTTCTTGATCGTCCACTCTTACTATTCCCTCTTGATTGTTGTACATATTGTATATGACCCGTCTCTCCCTATAGCTTACTCCTACTTTTTTCAGAATCTCGAACAGCTTGCACCATTTTATATTATCGAACGCTTTTTCCAGGTCGGCAAATCATATGAAAGTGTCTTGATTTTTCTTTAGCCATGCTTCCATTATTAGCCGTAACGTCAGAATTGCCTCTCTCGTCCCTTTACTTTTCCTAAAGCCAAACTGATCGTCACCTAGCGCATTCTCAATATTCTTTTCCATTCTTCTGTATATCATTCTTGTAAGCAGCTTCAATTCATGAGCTGTTTAGCTGATTGTGCGATAATTCTCGCACTTGTCAGCTCTTGCCGTCTTCGGAATTGTGTGGATGATGCTTTTCCGAAAGTCAGATGGTATATCGCCAGACTCATATATTCTACACACCAACGTGAATAGTCGTTTTGTTGCCACTTCCCCCAATGATTTTAGAAATTCTGATGGAATGTTATCTATCCCTTCTGCCTTATTTGACCGTAAGTCCTCCAAAGGTCTTTTAAATTCCGATTCTAATACTGGATCCCCTATCTCTTCTAAATCGACTCCTGTTTCTTCTTCTATCACATCAGACAAATCTTCACCCTCATTGAGGCTTTCAATGTATTCTTTCCACCTATCTGCTCTCCCCTCTGCATTTAACAGTGGAATTCCCGTTGCACTCTTAATGTTACCACCGTTGCTTTTAACGTCACCAGAGGTTGTTTTGACTTTCCTGTATGCTGAGTCTGTCCTTCCGACAATCATATCTTTTTCGATGTCTTCCCATTTTTCCTGCAGCCATCTCGTCTTAGCTTCCCTGCACTTCCTATTTATTTCATTCCTCAGCGACTTGTATGTCTGTATTCCTGATTTTCCCGGAACATGTTTGTACTTCCTCCTTTCATCAATCAACTGAAGTATTTCTTCTGGTACCCATGGTTTCTTCGCAGCTACCTTCTTGGTACCTATGTTTTCCTTCCCAACTTCTGTGATGGCCCTTTTTAGAGATGTCCATTCCTCTTCAACTGTACTGCCTACTGCGCTATTCCTTATTGCTGGCCGGCCGCGGTGGTCTAGCGGTTCTAGGCGCGCAGTCTGGAACCGCGTGACTGCTACGGTCGCAGGTTCGAATCCTGCCTCGGGCATGGATGTGTGTGATGTCCTTAGGTTAGTTAGGTTTAAGTAGTTCTAAGTTCTAGGGGACTGATAACCACAGATGTTAAGTCCCATAGTGCTCAGAGCCATTTTTGAACCTTATTGCTGTATCTATAGCGTTAGAGAACTTCAAACGCATCTCGTCATTCCTTAGTACTTCCGTATCCCACGTCTTTGCGTATTGATTCTTCCTGACTAATGTCTTGAACTTCAGCCTACTCTTCATCACTACTATATTGTGATCTGAGTCTATATCTGCTCCTGGGTACGCCTTACAGTCCAGTATCTGATTGCGGAATCTCTGTCTGGCCGTGATGTAATCTGATTGAAATCTTCCCGTATCTCCCGGCCTTTGCCAAGTATACCTCCTCCTCTTGTGATTCTTGAACAGGGTATTCGCTATTACTAGCTGAAACTTGTTACAGAACTCAATTAGTCTTTCTCCTCTTTCATTCCTTGTCCCAAGCCCTAATTCTTCTGTAACGTTTTCTTCTACTCCTTCCCCCACAACTGCGTTCCAGTCGCCCATGACTATTAGATTTTCGTCCCCCTTTACATACTGCATTACCCTTTCAATATCCTCATACACTTTCTCTATCTGTTCATCTTCAGCTTGCGACGTCGGCATGTATACCTAAACTATCGTTGTCGGTGTTGGTCTGCGGCCGATTCTGATTAGAACAACCCGGTCACTGAACTGTTCACAGTAACACACCCTCTGCCCTACCTTCCTATTCATAACGAATCCTACACCTGTTATACCATTTTCTGCTGCTGTTGATATTACCCGATACTCATCCGACCAGAAATCCTTGTCTTCTTTCCACTTCACTTCACTGACCCCTATTATATCTAGATTGAGCCTTTGCATTTCCCTTTTCAGATTTTCTAGTTTTCCTACCAAGTTCAAGCTTCTGACATTCCACGCCCCGACTCGTAGAACGTTATCCTTTCGTTGATTATTCAATCTTTTTCTCATGGTAACCTCCCCCTTGGCAGTCCCCTCCCGGAGATCCGAATGGGGGACTATTCCGGAATCTTTTGCGAATGGAGAGATCATCATGGCACTTCTTCAATTACAGGCCACATGTCCTGTGGATACACGTTACGTGTCTTTAATGCAGTGGTTTCCATTACCTTCTGCATCCTCATGTCGTTGATCATTGCTGATTCTTCCGCCTTTAGGGGCAATTTCCCACCCCTAGGACAAGAGAGTGCCCTGAACCTCTATCCGCTCCTCCGCCCTCTTTGACAAGGCCGTTGGCAGAATGAGACTGACTTCTTATGCCGGAAGTCTTTGGCCGCCAATGCTGATTATTTATCAAAATTTAGGCAGTGGCGGGGATCGAACCCGGGACAGAAGACGTTTTGATTATGAATCAAAGACGCTACCCCTAGACCACGGGTCTATGCATGCGCAATATGTTACATTTATTTAAGTTCAGGATCAACTGCCAGAGCCTGCACCAATCATCAACTCTCTACATGTCGTTTTGCAAATTCTTACTATCTTTTGGCGTTCCGATTGTGGTATAGGCCACTGCATCATCTGCGAATAGCCTTAAAGAGCATCCGACGCTCTCTGTTAGATCATATATATATATATATATATATATATATATATATATATATATATATATATATATATATATATATTGTAAACAGTATCGGTACTATCTCACTTGCCTGTGGTACTCCGGATATTACCTGTACATCTGTCGATTTAGACTGCAAGGAACCCGTTCACCGTTGCAGACAGCGCCTGCGGTACGAACGGATAGCTCGCGTGCGGAACCGCAGGGTGGTAAGCGATACTGGACAAACGAGGCAGGCGGGTCTAGCCACAGACAGGAGAGCAGTATCTAGGCAGTAGCAGAGACGGGAGAAGGCCGGCACTCCGACTGCGAGCAAGCAGGAGCCCGCGTGAAAGGCGGTCTGGGACTGCCTGCACTGACGCCAGGGAACGAGGCCTAGCTACGCACGCACACAGCGGCGGTGGCATTTCGCGACTCTGTTTCTACTATCGCTTCACGCAGATTGCATCACAGATATAGAGACGCTGAGGAGGGGGAATATTGCGGAGCCACATGTACTATCAAAAATACAATTTAAGGCATTATAACTCTGAAAGGCCTTGTAGAGTCATGCAACCATTATGAATAGAAGTACTGGAAGGAATTTGAAAAAGCTGCTTGATTGCTTAAAAGCTAGTTTTCTCTTAATTTGTTCATTAATTGTCATGATTCGCTTCGAGTGTAACCCATCACCTGATGACCTATTACGAGGGTTGGATCTTTTAATAGTGTCAACTATTTATTTACAACTCCTTCAAAATGATACATGTTTCAAAGTTTTACTGACCTTCAAAGTAGTCACTAGCATTGCGTATAAAACCCGTTGCCAGCGACGTGGAAGTCGTAGGATACTCTTAGCAGTGCCAGTTGTGTTGACAGTTCGAGCGGCGCGGTCTATTGCCCGACGAATTTGTAGCAGTGCTGAAGCGAATGCCGTGAAGTGTTTCCTTCAGTTTAGAAATCGAGTTGAACTTACGAGGGCTTAAGTAAGGCGAGCGCAGTAGGTGGTATAGCACTTAGCAGCTCCATCAGTCAAACAAATCAGTAACAGCTTGCACTGTACGTGCTTGAGTTGTCCTACAAAATGATGGTCAGGTCCTGGAGAAAGTGTCATCACTTCTGTCTCTAAACTGGTCGTAGGTTGTGTTACAAAAATGAACAGTGTAGAGACAGAAGCAATGGTACTTTCTGCAGGACCTGACCATCATTTTGCAGGACAATGCTGAAGTACGTACACTGCAAGCTGTACTGATTTGTTTGACTGATGGGGCTGCTAAGTGCTATACCACCTACTGCACTCCCCTGACTTAAACCCTCGTGAGTTCAACTCGATTTCTAAACTGAAGGAAACACTTCACGGAAATCGCTTCAGCACTGCTACAAATTCGTCGGGCAATAGACCGTGCCGCTCGAACTGTCAACACAACTGGCACTGCTAAGAGTAACCTGCGACTTCCACATCGGTGGCAACGGGTTATACACAATGCTGGTGACTACTTTGAAGGTCAGTAAAACTTTTAAGCACGTATCTATTTTTTACGAGCTGTAAATAAACAGTTGCCACCATCAAATTTCCAGCCCTCGTATAAACTGACAAGAGAAGTTAGGTTACATATTTTTACAGAAATGCAAATCTCTTATCAAAATCAGTTCCAAATGAACAATAATCGTGAACAAGATGCTGTTTCATAAAGGAATGCATATCATTTTATATACAAATAGATGAGTCTTTGATGTAAACGTCAAAGACTGTCACTACGAATATGTAAAAAAACAGGTAGCATCATTAATTGCACAGTTTCATCCTAACTGCTCAAGTTCCATACAAGCAATGACCAGCGCAACCAGTCTATTCTGGGGGGAGGGTTCAGGCAAGCTAGGTGGCGCAGCTGTGTCGATGCTCGTTTAAAGAGAGCCACACAAATTCGTGGCCAATATAAGTTCAAAAAAAAAAAAGTTCAAATGTGTGTGAAATCTTATGGGACTTAACTGCTAATCTTACACATTACGTAACCTAAATTATCCTAAGGACAAACATACACACCCATGCCCGAAGGAGGACTGGAGCCTCCGCCGGAACCAGCCACACAGTCCTTGACTGCAGCCCCCTAGACCGCTCGGCTAATCCCGCGCGGCCCAATATAAGTACAATACTCTAATTCTTAAGAGACACTGGCAGAAAGTGCGTATCAGTACATAAAATATTTAAGAGTAGCTTGCCCAGATATGAGCAAAAAGTCCTAACTTCTTAATAAAATTAAAGTAACACGCTATCGCAAAAACAGCAAATAAAAATCTTTATAATTTTCTTTGTACACATGCGTAAAATTTTCAAGATATGACCAGAGGAAATGCAACTCTGTTACAGTGTAAACTGCCCGTGTAGCTTACGTACAAAATACACTGATCACTCAGAATGCTATGACCACCTCCCTCATAGCCGGTATTTCCAACTTTGGCAACGGAAAGAGCGGCGACACGTCGTGGTATGGAAGCCTTTGCAGATGCCTAGAGGGAACTGGCAAGACGTCTTCATACACATGTCACTTAATTCCCTTCAATTCCGGGGTGGGTGTTATGAGCCCTAACGCCACGTTCAATCACATACCGGATGTGTTCGATCGGGTTCAAATCTGGGAGGCCACCACATCAATTGCAGCTCGACAATATGTTCCTCGAGCCACTCCATCACACTCCTAGCCTTGTCCCCATGGCGTATTTTCTTGTTGAAAATTGCCACTGCCGTCGGGAAACATGAAAGTCATGTAATGACATACGTGATCTTCGGCCAGGGTACGATACTGCTTGGCCGTCTGGTGCGTTGCATGAGCTCCACTGGACTCTTGGATGCCCACGCGAATGTTCCTCAGACCATAATGGAGCCACCGCCAGCCTTGTCTCTTGTCTTGCAGTACAGGCGCCAAGGAGATGTTCCTCCGGAAGGCAACGGATTCGAGCCTTCCTATAGGCATGATGAAGAAGGTATTGCGATTCATCAGACCATGCAACGCTCTGCCACAGTGCCAACGTCCAGCACCGGTGGTCACGTGCCGATTTCAGTGGTAGTTGCTGATGGGGGTTAATATTGGCACATGCACGAGCTGTCGGCTGCGGGGGCCCATCGTTGGGAGTGATCGGTGCACTGTGTGTTCAGACGCACTTGTACTCTGCCCAGCATTAAAGTGTGCCGGCCACGCTAGCTGAGCGGTTCTAGGCGCTTCAGTCCGGAACCGTGCGACTGCTACGGTCGCAGGTTCGAATCTGCTTCGGGCATGGATGTGTGTGATGTCCTTGGTTAGGTTTAAGTAGTTCTAAGTTCTAGGGTACTAATGACCTCAGATGTTAAGTGCCATAGTGCTCAGAGCCACTGGAGCCATTAAAGTGTGATGTTAGTTCCGCCACAGTTCGCTGCCTGCCCTGTTTTCTGTTTTACCAGTGTGCCCAGCCTACGACGTCCGACATCTGTAATGAGGGGTGGCCGCCCAACCTCACGACCTCTGGACGTGGTTCCACCTTGGCTTCGCCACGTGTTGAAGACACTCACCACAGCACTCCTCGAACACCCAGCAAGTCGCGCAGTTTCCGAAATGCTCGTGCCCAGTTTCCCGGCCATTACAGTCTGCCCTGGGTCAAATTCAGACAGATCGCGCGCCTTCCTCATTCCACACACGGGCAGTACGCTCTCTGATACTACAAGCACCGTGCGTGTCTCTGGCTAGCAGTCACTCCTCGCCAGGTGACGCTGCTGTGGGCCTGGACGGTGGTCATAATGTTCTGGCCGATCAGTGCATGTACGTCACTAGACGAAGTTAAAACGTCACAAATTAACGGTTACAATTTCTGTTTCGCAATAAAATAAAGGCTCATGGATCGCTGTGGCATTAGGTCAAGTTAAAGATCAAGTTAAAGTTTCGCAAATGAAAGGTTATCAATAGCTCAGATAATGAAAGAAGCAGGAAGAGGAAATTATATTATTTTATTTCATTTTACTTCGATGAAAGAACAGTACACCGAAAAGATAAAAAACCCATTGCAGTTGCTCGCTGTCTGCTCGTTAGTCAAGAGGTTTGAACTCAAGCTGTTATTAACGTACATGTCCATTTCCTCGAGTATATTACCTCTAGTTAAACAATTTTCAATAGAGACCAAGTGATGGTTCTGTTACCTTAAGCGGTAATTCAGAGAACTACAGTTACTAGTGTATCAGTGCTCCCTGAAATGCATTTTTGAATTCAATTGGTTCAAATGGCTCTGAGCACTATGGGACTTAACATCTGAGGTCGTCAATCCACTAGAACTAACAACTACTTAAATATAACTAACCTAAGGACATCACACAAATCCATGCCCGAGACAGGAATCGAACCTGCGACAGTAGCAGTCGCGCGGTTCTGGACTGAAGCGCCTAGAACCGCTCGGCCACCACGGCCGGTCATTTTGAATCCCCTTTCCGTTTGGCCAATGCAGCAACATTCGCAGGACCCACATTTGATCCTATACACGTGGGCATTAGAAAACTTATTCCTCGGAGCTACCAAACTGTGTTGCAGGAGCCGTCCAGGTTTGTTATTGGTTTGGAAACCGACCTGTATATTATGTCCGAACATGACAGTTAATGAATAGATTCAGAAAAAAAAACTACGGCCGTTTGTAAGCAACCACGCAGCTTTTCTAAATTCGTTGCAGTAATTACAGTGTGAGGTGACCATATCCTCGGAGACCTCAGAGGTCACCTAACATTTGCATTCTTTTACATATAATTAAAACTCTTTGTTTGTGAATGAACATTCAAATTCGATTCTGGGCTCAGTATCACAAAAGTACTGTAAAAAAGAGAAATCCTCCAGATGAGTGCTGCGCTCCTCTCACAACACGTGCACAGCGCATCTTTTGTTGCCGTCAACCGCTACGACCCGCTGTTTACGTCAGCACGGCGTGCGACGCAGGTCGAGGCGACCGTCCGAGGGGAAGCCAGAGAGAGCAGCGTCCGGGAGCGAGTCGCGAGTGGCTGCGGCAGGAACGACAATGAAGGACGCGGCAGTGCGTGAAAAATACTGATCAGTTAAGATTTGCGGGAGGATATCGATGGGGCAAGAAAGACGGGAGTATTGCAAGTAAAGTAATGGAGCGAATTTTGTTCGGTAAAGTGTCAAATATGATTAATCAAGGTTGTGCAATCGGAACTCCTTTTGTATATTAGCAGTAGGTGCCCATAAATAAAGTGAGAAAGTAATAAGCTTCATATTTGAACGAATGATTGTGGATCTGTTCTTTCGTTTGTTCATAAAAAAAACGTAAACCTCTCTCACAGTTTCGACCTCAGGCCTGTTCCAACTGCCCAACTGCTGCCTACAAGACAGTTCCATTTTCTCACGAATCATCACCGAGAAAGAAGCGACGTACTCAACCAGGGATCATCATCATATTTCAGATAAAACAGTACATAATTCGCATGCTCCGGAGTGCAGTTCTGCAGATGTAGAAGACAGATATGAGACACTATTTGGATATAAAGACTATGGAATTCAGTGCTCAAGAAATATGGGTCATCGCAAATTCTCTAACGGTAGACTGGACTCGCATTTCAAACCCGCATCCGGCCATCCTGATTTAGATTTTCCGTGATTTCCCTAAATCGCTTCAGGCAAATGCCCGGATGGTTCCTTTGACAGGGCGCGGCCGATTTCCTTCTTCAACCTTCCCTAATCCGATGGGACCGATGACCACGCTGTTTGGTCCTGTCCGCCAAATAAACCAACCAACCATGATATATAGAGGCACAATCGTCGCGCATATAAAAAACTGACGTTCTACAGAGGTAAACATTAATAGTGCGGTTGTATTACAATAACTTTTTTTATCTCACATAGCACGGACAGATAAACATTCAGGGGCAATAAAAATGGTTCAAATGGCACTAAGCACTATGGGACTTAACATCTGAGGCCATCAGTCCCCTAGACTTAGAACTACTTAAACCCAACTAACCTACGGACATCACACACATCCATGCCCGAGGCAGGATTCGAACCTGCGACCGTAGCAGCAGCGCGGTTCCGAACTGAAGCGCTTAGAGCCGCTCGGTCACAACGGCCGGCATTCAGGGAGCAATAATTAGAAAAGACACGCCACTACACAAAAATCGTATACTGTTGTTTCTGCAGAATAATAGCAACTTCAGGTAACGATTATAGAGGTCGATATCAATCAGACACCCTTCTCTCCAAAGCAGACCAAATAGTCTCAATAACACTGTGACCTAGTGGCCAGGGGAGATGCGACAATTCGTCCTCGGGCTCACAAAACCAGCCCTGTACTTACTGGGTGTGTGAACAGAGGTCCTGTTGCCTTGAAACACATTGGGAAATGTAAGTTGATTCTGGCTACTATAATTTGCAAAGCGTGTGGTCCTTATTTTCGAATAATTAATTATGAAAATTTATTCCATGTGATAAATACACCTGTGGCAGACATTAAGCAAATTATAATATCGCCTCCAGACTTGATAATGGTCTCGTCATTTAGCGCCCCAATTAAGGTGTGATAGACTGCCTGAATTTTCGTCAGACCAGCAACGTATGAGTGCAGCCCTATGAACAAGTGTGCTATTAACTTGGGAAACGGAATTTTACGCTCAAGTGAAAATTCTGGTTGTCTACACGGTGACCTTAATGAGTGGGTACGGGTCATGGTACGGTAAACACCCCAACACAGCACACAACCACCTCCGGTCTGAGGTAAAGTCTTCACAGCAGTGGGTGAAACGCCTCATTGCACTCCACCCCTTGCATTATTTCAAAGAAAATCTCGAGAATCGTCAGACCACATTGCACACCGCAAGTAAGCTACTGTACGGCTTCTGAGTTGTTTGGCACAGAGAAGACAGGGAATTCTTAAATGCCGCTGCGAGCAGTGACCGAATCTGATCAACAGAAATTCCTGTTCGGTTTGATCCCAGTATCATTGACAATGCGTGATACTCGTCTTCGATCACAATCGGTTAAGATCTTTTTACGACCAGTAGAGACTGTGGACAGTTCGCGTCACACATCAACAAATCAGGCAGTATTAGTCACGGTGCGGCTATGGGCACGCCCAAGCGCGACAGCTCCTTTCTTCCTGTCAGGCCTCCGTGTCGAGTTGTCTTATTGCGCTGATTAAACGTAAGGGGAGGGGAGGGGGGGAGGGACAAAAAATATGGAAAAGCAAAACACGCTGCGCATTAATATATCTAAGCATTCAAAACTGGTACTACTCATCTCGGAATGAATAAATTCATGCCTTGCATGGTTTCTATAGGAAATCGTATACTGTTGTTTCTGCAGAATAATAGCAACTTCAGGTAACGATTATAGAGGTCGATATCAATCAGACACCCTTCTCTCCAAAGCAGACCAAATAGTCTCAATAACACTGTGACCTAGTGGCCAGGGGAGATGCGACAATTCGTCCTCGGGCTCACAAAACCAGCCCTGTACTTACTGGGTGTGTGAACAGAGGTCCTGTTGCCTTGAAACACATTGTACCATGGGATGGACATGATCAGGCAAAAGTGTCCGATTATCTTTGGTAGTAATGCGACCTTGCACAGTAACTATCAGACCTATGGTTCAAATGGCTCTGAGCACAATGGGACTTAACATCTATGGTCATCAGTCCCCTAGAACTTAGAACTACTTAAACCTAACTAACCTAAGGACAGCACACAACACCCAGTCATCACGAGGCAGAGAATCAGACCTGTGGAACAGCACGACATGGCTGCCCAAATCACTACCGAGACCCCACCATACTTCAGTCTTGGGACGTGAACTCGGCCAGAAGTTCGAAACAGTGCGAAACAAGAATCATCCAAGTAATGACTTTCTCTCACTGTCCCGTAGTCCAGGTTTCATAATTTCGGCACAACGTTTCCCTGTTACGGCTATTTGTATAAATGATGAGTCGTTTTGGAATTCCAAATGGCAAATGGTTCAAATGGTTCTAAGCACTATGGGACTTAACATCTGAGCTCATGAGTCACCTACACTTAGACCTACTTAAACCTAACTAATCTAAGGACATCACACACATTCATGTCCGAGGCAGGGTTCGAACCTGCTACCGTAGCAGCAGCGCGGTTCCGGACTGAAGCGCCTAGAACCGCTCGGCCACAGCGGCCGTCCTGGAATTCCAGTCCGCCCTGTATTTCCCTACTTATGGAGCTCACTTCGTGTTGCTTAGGCACCGACAAGGTTCGTGAATACGGTTCGATAGAGACTTTTACACTATCGTCCTCTTATTTTCCGTCACAATCCTCATCAACGATCGTCTGTCAGGATCACCTAACACTCATAATTATTTTCAGCCATAATGACTGTTTGTGAACCGTGACTGTGTCGTATAATTATTTATTTCTAGTTTCTGCTACCAGTCACTTTTTATTTTATGCTTAATCTAACATAATGCAACGCGTTTCGAACATGTTCTGTTCATCTTCAGGCGTTTATTCATACATACATACATAGAGAAATGTTACTTATAAACAAAGTCTTAAACTAGCTGAATCTAGAACACTTTGTCCATTGTTTTTTACTGCCACACCAGCAGCTACAGTAAAACACAATGGACAAATTGTTCTCGATTAATCTAGTTTAAGACTGGTTTTTTAAGTAGCATTTCTCTATGTATGTATGTATAATCGCCTGAAGATGAACAAAACATGTTCGAAACGCGTTGCATTATGTTGGATTAAGCATAAAATAGAAAGTGACTGGTAGCAGAAACTTGAAATAAATAATTACCCAACACTCACTTTCGTCCGCCTTGTGATTTAGCGGATGATATTTTTCCGCTTTCCCTGATCGCAGTATAAACCCTCGACATGGTAAGTGTTGAAACACCAGACGCTTCCGCTAACTTGATTACGGAAGCATCCACCATCGAAAAATTTGCTCACGTTCAAATTCACTTACTTCCAACATAATGCACTCAGAACTACACAGAACACTGTTTGACCTGACTGACACTTCCAACGTACTGAAGACATTGCACAACTGGCGTTCTTGGTGAAATACAACAGAAAAACCTGCAGACTTGCCTAGCATCTGCATTTATGTTCAAGCACGCGTTTCTCGCGGTGTTTCCATACTTCTGTCCGACACTTGTAATAATAATGTCCAGTACGTAACCCCCTCGGACCTGCTATTGTTCTGTTGCATGTAATGTAGTCGACTGCTTTGAACAGCCTGACCGATCTACAGAGCTTGCCTACGAGGTCTCATATACAGAGTGGAGAAAAAAAACATGATAATAAGGTCGGACGAGGAACAGATCAAACTTTCGAATTAATCATAAATCGCAAATGCATTGCTGTGGATTTAAGACCATAAAACGACAACCAATCAGCGACGAGCGTGTGGAGGTTTGTCCGGTAAGCGAACGTTTGTGGGTGTGTCTAGCAGCGCAGTTTCGTCCGGCGGAGCTGCTTCTGTGAGCACCAATCATCTCTTCGACAATGTTAACCCTATACCGATGCTGGGAGCAGAAATTTTGAGCATTTTCTGTAAAAAATGGGATCGGAGAAAAATCAGTATTTAAAGTTTAATTTCTGTCTCCTATTTCAAGTTTGGGCAACGGCCTTGCCGCAGTGGATACACCGGTTCCCGTGAGATCACCGGAGTTAAGCGCTGTCGGGCGTGGCCGGCACTTGGATGGGTGACCATCCAGCCGAAATGCGCTGTTGCCATTTTTTCGTGGTGCACTCAGCCTCGTGATGCCAATTGAGGAGCTACTCGACCGAATAGTAGCGCTCCGGTCAAAGAAAACCATCATAACGACCGGGAAAGCGGTGTGCTGACCACACGCCCCTGCTATCCGCATCCTCACCTAAGGATGGCAGGGCGGTCAGATGGTCCCGGTGCGCCACTTGTGGCCTGAAGACGGAATGCATTACAAGTTTAGTTGACCGTTTCTGATATACTGGTTAATATAAAAATTCGTTCTAAGACCGATTGTTCACTGAAAACCATAGAGGAAACCACACTGCCAACGTAGTTTTCTCAAGTGCTGCATGCGTCTTATGATATGAAGATGGCCAATGGAAAAAGTGTTCTAGATTAATCTAGTTTAAGACTGTTTTTTTAAGTAGCATTTCTCTCTGTATGTATGTATAAACGCCTGAAGATGAACAAAACATGTTCGAAACGCGTTGCATTATTTATTTAACTGAAACTGTTTGTGGTTGTGTCGGACGATCAACTGTTTTAGTAATAAGAGTTCTGTTCGCAATGAAACCTTCAGAAAAAATGGTTCAAATGGCTCTGAGCACCATGGGACTTAACTTCCGAGGTCGTCAGTCCCCTAGAACTTAGAACTACCTAAACCTAACTAACCTAAAGACATCACACACATCCATGCCCGAGACAGGATTCGAACCTGCGACAGTAGCGGTCGCATGGTTCCAAACTGTAGCGCCTAGAACCGGTCGGCCACTCCGGCCGGCTTATGAAACCTTCATTGAACCGCCGGCCGATGTGGCCGAGCGGTTCTAGGCGGTCCAGGCTGGAACCGTGCCACCGCTACGGTCGCAGGTTCGAATCCTGCCTCGGGCATGGGTATGTGTGATGTCCTTAGGTTAGTTAGTTTTAAGTAGTTCTAAGTTCTAGGAGACTGATAGCCTCAGAAGTTAAGACCCATAGGGCTCAGAGCCATTTGAAACATGTTTTTTGTGTGCTCACCTTGTACATTGAGTACAATTATTCTTAAGTAAATTAGGCAACCTCTTGCAGGATAAACGTGTTTCACCGTCAGTCTGGGTGCCCAGATCGTCCACTCGCCCGAACGCCGGCCCGGCAGTGTTTGTGTTTGCGGTGGAACGCGCGCCAGGCCGGTGTGCGCCGCTTCACGCTCTGTGGCGACTTTCTCCGGAGCAGCGAGCAGCGGCGGAAAGCGGACACCCGCTGACTGGCAGCTCCGCTTCCCTCTCGCTCTCCTCTCTCTCTGTCTCTCATTAGAGGCCCCACCTGCTCCCGTTCTGCGCGGGCGAAAGCGTCGCCGGGCCACTCTGTCGACTCAAGATCTCACTATACTCCTACCAATAACATCATCGGCCACAAACAAAATGTTACAATGTGTGTGAAATCTTATGGGACTTAACTGCTAAGGTTATCAGTCCCTAAGCTTACACGCTACTTAACCTAAATTATTCTAAGGAGCCGGCCGAAGTGGCCGTGCGGGTAAAGGCGCTGCAGTCTGGAACCGCGAGACCGCTACGGTCGCAGGTTCGAATCCTGCCTCGGGCATGGATGTTTGTGATGTCCTTAGGTTAGTTAGGTTTAACTAGTTCTAAGTTCTAGGGGACTAATGACCTCAGTAGTTGAGTCCCATAGTGCTCAGGGCCATTTTTTTTTTTATTCTAAGGACACACACACACACACCCATGCCCGAGGGAGGACTCGAACCTCCGCTGTGACCAGCCGCACAGTCCATGACTGCAGCGCCCAAGACCGCTCGGCTAATCCCGCGCGGCGGGCCACAAACATTGTGATGCATGTAAGCCGTAGACGTCAAATATTTCCAGGTTTCATACATCGTAATTCTATTTTCACCCAAATCAATTGACAGAAAGCCCTCATCATGCCGTGTATAGTCCCTTTATATAGCTGTACTAGCTGGCAAACTCAGCACTGGGCCCAGGTATTCATTTTGGCAATTTTCTATGAGAGCAAAAAATCAAATTTGTTTCTACTGTAATATCAAAGATATTTCATTTCTATGTGTTCGTGAAAACACCTTTGAAATTATGAAACAGTTGCAAAAAAAAAAAAAAAAAAAAAAAAAAGAACGCATAACGTACAGACGTATAGGTACACAGTATCCCGAACAGCTCCTGTATGCTGGGCGCAGCTGCTTCGCGTGTCTACAGCGCGATTTTGTAAACGTCTGTGTAGCAAAGACTCTTCATATTTCTATAGATGGCTATTGCTTTCGCCGAAAGGCTGTTGGCGCTTCGCAGTTGAAAGCTGTCAATCGAGCTGCCAGGTGTCAGGGATTTCCTTAAGTTGAATCGACTGTAGAAGTGTCTCAGTCGTAAGAAAAACAGTGCATTAAAACTTCATGTATGATGCGGTATTTTTTCACACATCTCGGTGTTTATGACGTCGTATCTCTTGAATTATGTGTCATACAATGATATATTCGTGTAGGGCCGGCCGCGGTGGCCGAGCGGTTCCAGGCGCTTGAGTCTGGAATGGCCCGACTGCTACGGTCGCAGGTTCGAATCCTGCCTCGGGCATGGATGTGTGTGATGTCCTTAGGTTAGTTAGGTTTAAGTAGTTCTATGGGACTGATGGCCTCAGATGTTAAGTCCCATAGCGCTCAGAGCCATTTGAACCATTTTTTTATTCGTATAGGTACATTAAGTGTCATATCTGGATAGTGTCTGCGAAATATATTGGGAATATAGTAGCAAAAAAAAATAATAAATTTAAATGTCATGAATCATGCTGCAGTTTTTCTTGCATCTCATGGTTTCTTGATGTCATATCTTCACAACTATGGTAGGTAGGTGGTTCTCACCTTACAGAGATTATTGTCTGTCAGTAAGCAACATTTGGTTGAAATCAGTCCAGTGGTTTAGGAGGAGATGTGGAACATACAAATATACATAAATACATTTTAGAATATGTATGGATAATTACAGAGATACCGGTATTAACTTCACTTTTTCAAATGGACCATCGAGTGAGGTGGCGCAGTGGTTAGGATACTGGATTCGCATTCGGAGGAAAGACCGTTCAAACCCGCGTCCTGTCATTCTGATTTAGGTGTTCTGTGTTTTCCCTAAATCGCTTCAGGCAAATGCCGGATGGTCCCTTTGAAAGGACACGGCTGATTTCCTTCCCCGTCCTTCCGTAATCCGAGCTTGTGCTTCGTCTCTGATGACCTTGTTGTCGACGGGACGTTAATCTCCTCCTCCTCATTTTCAAATGGACCTATAGCACTTTTTTTCCATTGTAGCTTTAAGAGAGGCTTTTCAAAGGCGTTTCACTATTCAAAATTCGTTTAGTAGTTTCGAAAAAATTGCAATATCTAGAACTTGGGGTTAACATGTTTTGAACGTGAAACTGATTATCTGTCTTAGGTGGATGTTCGTGTTGTTGCACGGGGACGAGCGGGGGTCCAGCATGATGCAGCTAAGAATGTCTACTTCCAAAAGCGGAATAGCGAAGACGTTTCATTTAAACCCAACTCTAATCACACTAAGCTACATGGGGTTGGACTTACGCAACAACTGGAAGCCAAAAAACATGACATCTAAGAACGATTCACCTGTAAGCTACAGTAACAGTACTGTTCCTTTTTCTATCAAAGCCTTAAAATTCCATTTCTGTCTTCAAGTGTTCGAAACGCACCCTGCAAGACACGTCGTCAGTCGCGGACGCAAGAACTTTCGGAAGACTGAAGAGATTCCTCCGACATCATTGTACATACTGCAAGGGGTACGATATTTTAAATCCTCTCTGGTCGCTGGAATTTGTTCAAGGTTTGCTCTCTAAGGTTACCGGGAAGAAAAAAAGTCCAATGGCGTCAAATGAGGTGAACACACAGGCCAACTGATAACTCCTTCACGTCCTATTCAGCCTTAAGGAAAGAGCTGAATATTTTCCTAACACCAGTCAGTACAAAGCCTTCATGCCGGAACCATATGTTACGTTGTTGTGGTCTTCAGTCAAAAGACTGGTTTAATGTAGCTCTCCATTGTACTCTATCCTGTGCAAGTCTCTTCATCTCCGAATAACTAAATCGTTCTGTATCTTCTTACTGTATTCATCCCCCACCGTTCCTCGAAATACGTGATTCCTCCAAATACGTGACCCCTTGATGTCTCACAATGTGTCCTATCAACCGATCCCTTCTTTTATTCAAGTTGTGCCACGAATTTCTTTTCTCCCAATTCTGTTTCGTACTTCCTCATTAGTTACGCCATGTATCTGTCTAACCGTCAGCATACCTCTGTAACCCACATTTCAAAAGCTATATTCTCTTCTTTTCTACACCACTTACCGTCCATAGTTGGCTTCCATACATGGCTATACTCCAGACAAATACCTTCAGGAAAGACTTAGTAACACTTAAATCCACATTCGATGTAAACAAATTTATCTTCTTCAGAAACCCTTTTCATGCCATTGCCCTCTACATTTATATCCTCTCTACTTCGGTCATCATGAGTTATTTTTCTGCTCAAATAGAAAATCTCATCTACTACTTTAAGCGTGTCACTTCTTAATCTAATTTCCTTTGCATCACCCGATCGAATTCTACTACACTCCATCATCCTTATTTGCTTTTCTTGATATTCACTGTATATCCTCCTTTCGAGACATGTCTATTCCGTTCAATTGCTCTTACGAGTCCTTTCTTATCTTTGACAGAATTTCAATGTCATCGGCAAAGCTCAGCTGCGCGGAGTGGCCGCGCGGTTTGAGGCATCATGTCACGGACTGCGCGGCACCTCCCGTCGGCGGTTCGAGTCCTCCATCGGGCATGGGTGTCTGTGTCCGTCTTGGCATAAGGTAGTTTAAGTTAATTTAAGTAGTGTGTAAGTCTAGGGACCGATGGGCTAAGCAGTTTGGCCCCTTAGGAATTCATACACACTTGCATATTTGGCAAACCTCAAAGGATTTTTTTTTCTCCCTGGTCTCAAATTCCCATTCGAATTTTTTCTTTGTCTCACTACCTTCTCAACCGCTGCTTTCCTTTCATGATGCCAGCCGCTGTGGCCGAGCGGCTCTAGGCGCTTCAGTCCGGAAGTGCGCTGCTGCTACGGTCGCAGGTTCGAATCCTGCCTCGGGCATGGATGTGTGTGATGTCCTTAGGTTAGTTAGGTTTAACTAGTTTTAACTCTAGGGGACTGATGACCTCAGATGTTAAGTCCCATAGTGCTTAGAGCCATTTAGAGCCTTTCATGACCTCGAGTCCTATAACTGCCGCCTCGTTTCTATACAAGCTATAAATAGCCTTTCGCTCACTGTATTTTACCACTATTGTCCCTACTCTGTCCGAACAGGCCTCCGAAGACACTAGGGTACTGACGAGCCGCTATGTAATCCCTGGCTGATAGGCATCACTGGATACAGATAAGGAGGGGCATGTGATCAGCACAAAAAAATGGTTCAAATGGCTTTGAGCACTATGGGACTTAACATCTGAGGTCATCAGTCCCCTAGAACTTACAACTACTTAAACCTAACTAACCTAAGGGCATCACACACATCCATGCCCGAGGCAGGATTCGAACCTGCGACCGTAGCAGTCGCGTGATCAGCACATCGCTCTCCCGACCGTTGTCAGTTTTCGTGACCGGAGCCGCTACTTCTCAATCAAGTAGCTCCTCAGTTAGCCTCACAAGGGCTGAGTGCAGTCGGCTAGCCAACAGCGCTCGGAAGACCCGGACGGTCAGCCATCCAAGTCCTAGCAAAGTCCGACAGCGCTTAACTTCGTTGATCTGACGGGAACCAGTGTTACCACTACGGCAATGCCGTTGGCATTTTACCACTACTACCTTCAGAAATTTAAAGAGTGTACTACAGTTAACAGTGTCAAAAGCCTTCTCCAAGTCTACAAATGATATAAAGTAGGTTTCCTTTCCTTAACCTATCTTCTAAGATACGTCGTAGGGTCAGTATTGGCTCACGTGTTCCTACATTCCTCCCAAATCCAAACTGATCTTCCCCGAGATCGGTTTCTACTAGTTTTTCCATTCTTCTGAAGAGAATTTGTTACCATGATTTATTAAACGGATAGTCAGGTAATATTGACAACTGTCAATACCTGCTTTCTTTGAAATTGGAATTATTACTTTCTTATTGAAGTATTTAACCTGCCTCATACATCTACGCATTTCACGTGGTACTTCCTATAGGAGAGCAGTAACACTTCGGTAAGAAATTTTGTTTAAGCCGTTGAAGTTTCGCCAACGACGTAAGGACCAGTCACACAATCTCCTGCCGCAGCCAGTGCTGATTCTCAGCGGCCCAGTAATCCATATTTCTTACATTCAGCTTCGTATGGGTATTATTTTTTGGTGGTGGTGGTAAGTTTCTATGGAACAAAACTGCTGAGGTCATAGGTCCCTAGGCTTACACACAACTTAATATAACTTAAGCTAACTTACTCTAAGGACAACACACACGCCCGGTGGAGGACTGGAACCTCCGACGGAGGCAGCCGCGCGAAGCGTGTCAATGCGCCCTAGACGGCGCGGCTATCCCGCGACGCGGTATGATTGTCAAGGCAGCTTCATCGGTCAACAGAGTTCTTTGACGAATCATCAAAACCAAGCGACAGAAATCCATGGCCCTTTTGCGGTTGTAATGGGTGACTTGCTGGTTAAGTGACAGATAATAAGGATGAAAGCTATGCGACCGCAAGAGGCAAACAAAGCTGGGTTGACTTATTCCAGAAATAGTTACAGTTTCTCTGGAGGCAACGTGTGAATTATGATGAACCACTGTCAGAAGATTTATTTCGCTCGCTCCGCTCGTTGCTGGCTTGCCACCCACCCTCCACGTAGTGCTCCCCTGTCCTACCAACATCAATTCTACGTTTTCGCTGAATTTCTATTCTTGATGGACACAACATCTGTTGGAATAACCTTCTGCGTATAACTGAGCTGTTCTCTTTGCGTTCCTTCATTAGTCTCCGGAAAAAATGGGATATTTAGTATCTCTTGGTCTGTGAAAGACATTTGTTTTTTCAACTCAACTTGCTCTCCACACACGTGAACGACACAGACAGAATGGAAGCTACTTTTCCTCCGTGCCTCTTTCACACAGGTATCGTGGTGGTGCAGCACTCTGTTTCCTCCTTATCGAACGTGATGTATTTTCTTCTTTGGGAGTGAAACCACGATCTTCCACATACGACAGCAATCGGTTTTATGTTCAGGTCTGTACTATACGCAGAAAGCAGCTACTGGGGTAGCGGAGCACGTATGGGCATACGTGTCGGTTTTTTGAGGACGGAAAAATCTCCACAGATCCAGTAAGATATCCTCTTGAGTCCAAAGAGCGCAGTTTTCGTCATAGCAGATCGGAGAAAGAAAATATTAATGTAATATTAGATAACTGCAGGAACGTCAGTGGGAGGTCCCGGAACTAAAGTCACTTATAAACGCGCACATAGTATTACGAACAGAAAACTGGATGAAAATAGATGACAGCAGCAATAAAACTCTATACTCCTATTTGAATGTATAAGAACCGATCAAGAAGTATCCATCTGAGACCGTTGCTGCAGCGGATATGCAAAGTAGCGGGTATGTAAGCACCGACATTTAGGCAAGGAATCAGGGCGGCATTCGTGTCTTTTCGTCGTGGGTGCGGTACACGTGGAAAACTGAGCTATGGCGCCGTTATCAACAAATGCGCCCCAACAGGACTAACATGCTGCTATTCTTCTCTTGGCTACCGAGGTACAAACACTAGTATATATCCATCGGAGAAAGAAGAACGTGTGTAGGGCAGCATATATGTCGAATGGTGCGGCAAGTTCCATGCTTTAGATGATCCATCACTGAAGTGGACATGGGATTGCGTCTGGTCATAAACCTGTAGAAATAACAGCTGCACTTTTTATAAAATATATCAACTACGCGACCAGCTTCGACACTACGTTCATGCTGTCTTCAAGCCCCCATGCGAACTGAATGATGACATCCAATTCTCAGCGCATTAGGAATTGTACCATGTGTATTCACTGCTACCATGGATTCTCTCTCTCTCTCTCTCTCTTTCTCTCGCTCTGTCTCTCTCCCTTTCTCTTCTCAGCGCTGCATCAACTATCTGCTTCCACCGCCTTCTGTCTCTCGCAGCCTCTCTCCACCCTGTGCAAATTCCTAATGCTGCGATGTCCTTCTCTATGTTATCTTTTCACCTTGTATGGGGTCGGCCCTATGGTCTTGTTGCCTGGAGAGTTCATTCAAATGCTTTCTTGGTGATTCTGTTGTTTTCCATTCTAGCCACATGTCCAGCCCATTGCAGCCTCCTACTTTTTAATTTCTGGATGATAGTGGGTTGCTTCATTAACTGATAAATTTCATTGTTCTTTCGAATTCTCCATACACCATTCTCCGACACAGGTCCCCAGATTTTTCTCATTACTTTTCTTTCGAAAACACTCAGTTTTTCTCTTTCATTCTTTGTAAGTGTCCAGTTTGCTGAACCGTACAGTACTACGGGGCAGATGATAGTGTTGTATATCTTCATTTTTGTGGTGATAGACAAAGCTTTACTTTTTAGTGGATTGCTTAGTGAGTACAGACATCTTGACCCAGACGCTATTCTTTCATTTATTTCCATTGTTATGATATTTTTACTTTTGAAACGTGATCCAAGGTATTTAAACTGGAGAACTTTTCTGAATTTAGAATGCTGGTCTATTTCAAAGTAAGGATTTGGTTTTATGACTCGACTTATTTCCATATATTCGTTTTTCTCTTGGTTAATCAAAATCCCCATTTTGCTGGCACTGTGCCTGAGAGATCTGTACATGTCTTTCAGTTCTTCTTCAGTTTCACTCAGCAACACTATATCATCTGCATAGCCAGGAGTTTTACTTCACTGTGTTCGAATCGGAGACCATTGTAAATTACTCTCCCGAACCACTTTCTCTAATACAGGGTTAAAGAGGACACATGAAAGAGCGTCTCCCTGTCGTAAGCCTTTTTTAATTAGAAAGGTGGAGGATATGGATCCTCTGAACTTCTGTGGAAAGGCTCTACTTACATGAGTTGTGCACTGCAGCCATTTAACAATAACTGCCTGCAGTGCCCACATCGTGTAAATGAATAGAGACCAGTGAATAGACGTGGTACCCGTCCTGTTACACAGAGGGTAGGATATCACCATTCACTTTGCACAGGGGCCTGAAGATGATACTAACTTAGTGTCGAAACCGGTCACTTGGTTAATATATTTTATAAAAAGTGCTGTTGGTGGTATTGCTTACGACTACGAGCTCCGTGCTGATTGCGATTCGACACAAAATGCCCCCATATCGTTACGCCATCTCAAGTAGGAAACACTCGAGCACGCGCCAAATAGTTCCGACCTCCTCCCATATGACTATCGCGCCTTCGGTCCCTTCAAAAAGACGTTGAAGGGTCAACGATTCCTGCCGGACAAGGATGTGCAGCAGGCAGTTACGGACTTCACGCAGCAGGACGCAGTGTGTTAACAAACGAGCATCTTCAAACTGATGCGAAGGTGGGATGATTGCCTCCGTGCTCATGGCGAGTTTGCCTGATTGAGATACCGATTCTAGACTGTACGGCCTTCGAACGGAAACTTTTTGATCGCCCCATATATATCGCAAAGATAAGTTGAACGCTGGTGGTTAACGCGAGTTTATAGCCATAAAAATGCTGTAACATATAATTAGATTAGTACACATTCCGAATTGGAAATAATTTAGGTGAACAGAAATATTAAAGGTGGATCAAACAAGGTCGTCATATGCTTTTATAGACTCCCTGCCTCAGCAGTAGTAGTGGCGGAACAGATGAGAGGAAACTTGGAGAGTATTTTGCCTAAATTTTCTGGTCATTCTATAGTTCTAGGTGGTGATTTTAACTTGCCAGCTCAAATGTTCAAATGTGTGTGAATTCTTAAGGGACCAAACTGCTTAGTTCATAGGTCCCTAGACTTACACACTACTTAAACTAGCTTAAAGTAAGTTATGCAAAGAACACCACACACACTCATGCCCGAGGGAGAACTCGAACCTCCGGCGGGCCGGCCTCTGTGGCCGAGCGGTTCTAGGCGCTTCAGTCCGGAACCGCGCTGCTGCTACGGTCGCAGGTTCGAATCCAGCCTCGGGCATGGATGTGTGTGATATCCTTAGATTTAAGTAGTTCTAAGTCAAGGGAACTGAGGACCTCAGATGTTAAGTCCCATAGTGCTTAGAGCCATTTTGAACCCCCGGCGGAAGCGGCCGCGCAGTCCGTGACATGACGCCTCAAACGAAGCGGCCACTCCGCTCGGCTAACTTGCGAACTATAGACTGAAAAACTCAAGTGATTAGGACAGGTAGCAGGACAGAGATTCATGTTCAGAGAACCGACTCGTGGAGATAACGAGCTGCTGGTGGCAAACAGATCCGAACTTTCCGACTCAGCCTAGAATGGGGAATCAGTGACCATAAGGCCGTTACAGCATCGCGAATACGGCTATAAACAGATGTACAAAGAAAGCCAGGGAGCTATGTCTGGTTAGTCAGAGCTATAACAAACAGATTTGAGATAACCTGTGTGGTCAGCACGAAAATTTCATCACCAGCAATAACAACGTAGAGTGTCACTGGACAGTTCCAGTGCGTTGTACAATACGCTTTAAACAGGTGGAACTACATGCCGTGCAAAGTTGTGAGAGACGGAAAAGACTCGCCATGGTTGAGCAGCCGTGTTACAAAACTCCTACGAAAGCAAAGAGAAATTTGTTGCAAATTTAAACGAGTAAACAAATCGAAGTCATCTCTCTTGATCAAAATAGCGTCAATACGAAGGACGACAGATGAAAGGCCGAAATACTAAACGTCCTTTTCCAAAACCGTTTCACAGAGGAAGATCGCACTGTAGTGCCTTCTCTGAATCGTCACAGGAACGACAAAACGGCTGATATCGGAGTAAGTGACTGTGGGATAGAAATGTAACTGAAATCGCGCAATAGAGGAAACGCTACTGGCCCTTACGTGATATTTGTACGATTCTACAAACAGTATTCTAATTGCAGTATATCGTCGGTCTTTGGAGGAGCGAAGTATTCCTGATGATTGGGAAAAAAGAACAGGTCATTCACGTTTTCAAAATTGGTCGTCGAACAGACACACAAAACTATAGGCCTATATCTCTGACGTCGGGCAGGTGTAGAATTTGTTAGCACGTTTTCTGCTCTCATATTAAGACGTTACTGGAGGGCGAAAATCTTCTCTGTAGGAACCGTGTTCAGGAAACAACGATCATGTGAAACCCAGCTCACTCTGTTTACCTAAGATAGATGCCGTGTTCCTTGACTTCCGAAAGGCGTTCAATACAGTTCGACAATGTCGCCTATTAAGAGCGTACGGAATACCACACCACCTCTGCGATTGGGTTGATGAACTTCTAGTAAATAGGACACAGTATGTCATTCTCAACGGAGAGAAGTCTTCAGACGCAAAGGTAACGTCGGCAGAGCAATCAAAAAAATGGCTCTAAGCACTATGGGACAGTCATAAGTCCCCTAGACTTAGAACTACTTAAACCTCACTAACCTAAGGATATCACACACATCCATGCCCGAGGCAGGATCGAACCTGCGACCGTAGCAGCCGCTCGCTTCCGGACTGAAGCGCCTAGAATCGCTCGACCACAGTGGCCGGCTCAGAGCAATCACTGGACCAGTTACATCCATGACGTTCCTGAGAGTATGCGTACAGAGCTATTTAAAGCGGAACGATATCACGTAACTAATCGTAGGAGAGGTACATGCTAAACAAAATCTTAAGGAGAATCCTCGTGAAGTGTATGCTACCCACGAGGGAAGTAACAAAACCCGCGTACGACCTATACATCAGTATTGCTCCTCACCTTGGTGCTCTAACCAGGTAAGACCGAGAGACGAAACAGGGAAGATCCAAATGAGAGCAGTGCGTTTCGTCGGGGGTTCGTTTAGTAAGAGCAAGTACATAAGAAATGCTCATTCATCTCCAACGGCAGTTGCTACAAGAGAGGTGTTCTGCGTCATGATGTGGTTTAGTGTTCAAATTCCGAGACCTACAACAGGCAGTCAATATTTTGCTACCTCTTACGTATGAAGCCATAACCGGGGGATTGAAGCCCATATGGAGGCTTCCCACGAGTTGTTATTTCCGCGCACCATTCGCGACTGTAACAGGATAGGAAGGAAGTGACACTGCTAGATGAAGCACCTTCCGCCACGTTCCGTAAAGTGGCTTGCGGAGTACAGATGTAGATTTAGAAAAGGTCTAACATACACTGCTCCATAAAGGCCTTCTCCAGACCATTCCATACATTGTGGTCTTGGTGTCATATACATTTTCAGAATGCTTGCCAATGCATGCAACTTAAGTCACTTCATACAGGCGATTCTTATGGTCCAAACTGTATACCATTTAGGTTGGTTTCAGAACGTGCTGAGCTCCATTTTTAGCAATCACATTTGTATCACTCGATGAAGATGAGTGTCGAAGGACTGGAAATTTCCACAGGTCACATCTATACATAATAAAGAAAGTAGAAGCAATCTGCAGCATTATACCTCCATCTAATTAACACACACTTGTGTAGTAGGATTTTGCGATATATATATGGCGCCCAAAGATTACGAGATACCACGGATTCAGAAATACCGTTCTTGTTGTTCGGTTGAACGATGTAACGAGCGTTATCGACAGAGATCTCAAGTTGATTTAATATACCAAGAGTTACAGAAGGCCTCTGATACCATTCCTCACAAGTGCCTTCTGATCAGATTGCGTGCTGTGGTACATCGTATCAGTTGTGCAACTAGATTAGTAATTTCCTGTCAGATACATAAATACTGATGGGGATTCATCTACAGATACCGAAGCTTTAGCTGGTGTTTCCCAGGGAAATATTGTAAATTATCTAGTTTTCTAGATCTACAAATACGCTTCAGACTATTAGCAGATGATGTCATCGATCACCGTCTACTGATGTGAACAGAGATCAAAACGAATTAAAATTATTTAGATGTCTGAAAGGTGCAAAAAGCGCATACCGCTGAATTACTGTTATATGATAAATGACACAAAATTAGAGATTATTAATACAATTATTACACAGAAAATTATGTACGTAGCCAAGGCGAAGAAAAGATGGTGTTTTACTGGCGCAACACTGAGAAGGAACACAAATTGAAACGTTTTCTTCCTGATGATTACAGTGATGACACTCTTCTTGTGTTTGGTAAATTACGTTGACTTCCATGACAAGTATGCTATCTTGTTCAAGTTAAAATAAAGTGATCTACTTTTTTGTGCGTTGAAGTATTCAATGACCTTTTCCACAAGTAAATCTAGGTTTGCTAGTACCCACTACAACGCTGTAGCGAATATTTCAAGTGTTTTTCCGTCCTGCACTACAATTTGAACGCTGTTTATCAATATCAACGAAGTCTCCTTCGTATAAACATTTCAAAATACACATTCGTTGCTAATACTGTGTGCCATTAAATCAAAAGTGAAAACCGTCTTGTTTCGAGACCACCCGTGGCCCACCGCAACTAACCGTGACTACTCTTTGTTATCCGAGTCTTCTACTAAGCACTGTTGGCGTCAGCGATTGTATTACATTCCAAAATCAAATAGTACTGTACGCTTACTAAATTCACTACAGAGGCTGGTCCATTGATCGTGACCGGTCCAAATATCTCACGAAATAAGCGTCAAACAAAGAAACTGCAAAGAACGAAACTTGTCTAGCTTGAAGGGGGAAACCAGATGGCGCTATGGTTGGCCCGCTAGATGGCGCTGACATAGGTCAAACGGATATCAACTGCGTTTTTTTAAATAGGAACCCCCATTTTTATTACATATTCGTATAGTACGTAAAGAAATATGAATGTTTTAGTTAGACCACTTTTTTCGCTTTGTGATAGATGGCGCTGTAATAGTCACAAACATATGCCTCACAATTTTAGACGAACAGTTGGTAACAGGTAGTTTTTTTTTAAATTAAAATACAGAACGTAGGTACGTTTGAACATTTTATTTCGGTTGTGCTAATGTGATGCGTGTACCTTTGTGAACTTATCATTTCTGAGAACGTATGCTGTTACAGCGTGATTACCTGTAAATACCACATTAATCCAATAAATGCTCAAAACGATGCCCGTCAACCTCAATGCATTTGGCAATAGGTGTAACGACATTCCTCCCAACAGCGAGTAGTTCGCCTTCCGTAATGTTCGCACATGCAGTGACAATGCGCTGACGCATGTTGTCAGGCGTTATCGGTGGATTACGATAGCAAATATCCTTCAACTTTCCCAACAGAAAGAAATCCGGAGACGACAGATCCGGTGAACGTGCGGGCCATGGTATGGTGCTTCGACGACCAATCCACCTGTCATGAAATAGGCTAATCAACACCGCTTCAACCGCATGCGAGCTATGTGTCGGACATCCATCATGTTGGAAGTACATCGCCATACTGACATGCAGTGATACATCTTGCAGAAACATCGGTAGAACATTACGTAGGAAATCAGCATACATTGCACTATTTATATTGCCATCGATAAAATGAAGGCCAATTATCCTTCCTCCCATAATGCCGCACCATACATTAACCCACCAAGGTCGCTGATGTTCCACTTGTCGCAGTCATCATGGATTTTCCGCTGCCCAATAGTACATATTATGCCGGTTTACGTTACCGCTGTTGGTGAATGACGCTTCGTCGCTAAATAGAACGCGTGCAAAAAATCTGTCATCGTCCCGTAATTTAGCTTGTGCCCAGTGGCAGAACTGTACATGACGTTCAATGTCGTCGCCGTACAATTCTTGGTACATAGATATATGGTACGGGTGCAATCGATGTTGATGCTTCATCAACACCGACGTTCTTGAGATTCCCGATTCTCGCGCAATTTGTCTGCTACTGATGTGCGGATTAGCCGCGACAGCAGCTAAAACACCTACTTGGGCATCATTTGTTGCAGGTCGTAGTTGACGTTTCACATGTGGCTGAACACTTCCCATTTCCTTAAATAACGTAACTATCCGGCGAACGGTCCGGACACTTGGATGATATCGTCCAGGACACCGAGCAGCATACGTAGCACACGCCCGTTGGGCATTTTGATCACAATAGCCATACATCAACGCGATATCGACCTTTACCGCAATTGGTAAACGAACCATTTTAACACGGGTAATGTATCACGAAGCAAATACCGTATGCACTGGCGGAATGTTACGTGATACCACATGCTTACACGATTGTGACTATTACAGCGCCATCTATCACAAAGCGAAAAAGGTGGTCTAAGTAAAACATTCATATTTCTTTACGTACTACACGAATATGTAATGAAAAATGGGGGTTCCTATTTTTAAAAAAAAAACGCAGTTGACATCCGTTTGACCTATGGCAGCGCCATCTAGTGGTCCAACCATAGCGCCATCTGGTTTCCCCCTTCAAGCTACACGAGTTTCGTACTTTGATGCTTATTTCGAGAGATATTTGGCCCGGTCACTATCAATGGATCACCCTCTATATAATCTGCTTAAACTACACTCCTCTGTGCATTTCACTGCACAGCAATGTATCATCAAAAGACAGAAGACGTCGAAAAGATTCAAAGAAGCACGATTTGTCAGTGTGATACGGGAGAAACTCGGGTTTGACATGCGAGTTGGGATGGCAATCATTTTTTTTCGTTAAAGAAAAGGCGATTCTCTTGTTTTACTTTGTAGTGAAATCTCGTAGCTAAATTTCAATCAACGACTTTCTTCTGTGAATACTAAAACATTTTGTTGTGTCTCTTTAGGGGGAATCACCATCATGATAAAATACACTACTGGCCATTAAAAGTGCTACACCACGAAGACGACGTGCCACAGACGCGAAATTAAACCGACAGGAAGAAGATGCTGTGATATGCAAATGATTAGCTTATTAGAGCATTCACACGAGGGTGGCGCCGGTGGCGACCCCTACAACGTGCTGACACGAGGAAAGTTTCCAACCGATTTCTCATACACAAACAGCAGTTGAACAGCGTTGCCTTGTGAAACGTTGTTGTGATGCCTCGTGTAAGGAGGAGATATGAGTACCATCACGTTTACGACTTTGATAAAGGTCGGATTGTAGCCGATCGCGATTGCGGTTTATCGTATCGCGACATTGCTTCTCGCGTTGGTCGACATCCAATCACTGTTAACAGAATAATGAATCAGTGGGTTCAGGAGGATAATACGGAACGCCGTGCTGAAACCCAACGGCCTCGTATCACTAGCAGATGACGGGCATCTTATCCGCACGGCTGTAACGGATCGTGCAGCCACGTCTTGATCCCTGAGTCAACAGATGGGGACGTTTGCAAGACAACAACCATCTGCACTAACAGTTCGACGACGTTTGCAGCAGCATGGACTATCAGCTCGGAGACCATGGCTGCGGTTACACTTGACGCTGCATCACAGACAGGAGCGCCTGCGATGGTGTACTCAACGACGAACCCGGTTGCACGAATGGCAAAACGTCATTTTTTTCGGATGAATCCACGTTCTGTTTACAGCATCATGATGGTCGCATCTTTGTTTGTCGACATCGCGGTGAACGCACATTGGAAGCGTGTATTCGTCGTCGCCATACTGGCGTATCACCCGGCGTGATGGTATGGGGTGCCATTGGTTACACGTCTCGGTCACCTCTTTTTCGCACTGACGGCACTTTGAACAGTGGACGTTACATTTCAGATGTGTTACGGCCCGTGGCTCTACCTTTCATTCGATCCCGGCGAAACCCTGCATTTGAGCAGGATAATGCACGACCGCATGTTGCAGGTCCTGTACGGGCCTTTCTGGACACAGAAAATGTTCGACTGCTGCCCTGGCCAGCACATTTTCCAGATCTCTCACCAATTGAAAACGTCTGGTCAATGGTGGCCGAGCAACTGGCTTGTCACAATACGCCAGTCACCACTGTTGATGAACGGTGGTATCGTGTTGAAGCTGCATGGGCAGCTGTACCTGTCCACGCCATCCAAGCTCTGTTTGGCTCAATGCCCAGGCGTATCAAGGCCGTTGTTACGGCCAGAGGTGGTTGTTCTGGGTACTGACTTCTCAGGATCTATGCACCCAAATTGCGTGAAAATGAAATCACATGTCAGTTCCAGTTTAATATATTTGATTAATAAATACCCGTTCATCATCTGCATTTCTTCTTGGTGTAACAATTTTAATGGCCAGTAGTGTATATCATTTACATTGTTACAAAAAGGAACCACATTTGTACATGAACGTCTCCATAATGGGCTTTCACTAAATCTTTCAGTTTCGTGTGCAGTCCCTACAATAGCAGATGATCAGTACAAATCAAAATGTGTTAGTACTGCGCATGATCGCAGAAGGTGCTTCTCTCTCTCTTCGTCGCCCCACAGCGGTCATCATGCTCATTCCCCTCACAGCCCACCCACAGTACAGCACGTTCCTTATAACGTAGCTGTCCTGTACTGCCTGGTCGCAACAACTTGGCCCCTGTGTCTGGTCTGTACTTCTCGGTAAAACTCGGAAGTCGCTACTGCCAAGTGATGCGAACTAACTACAGATACCGCAGCGCGCTTGATAGTGTGACGGAAGATGAGAGACCACAAGTGAAGGTCAGTCGCTATCTATAATTTCTGTGCAGATCTAAAGCAACGGCTGCACACCGACCAGCGCAGCGTCGCGAAACGGCGCCAACAAGGCGCTGACCGATCGCCAACGGACAGAACGGGTAGCGCCACACCTCCAGGAAAACAGAGTTCAGCGCCCCCTGTCAACGCTGATTTAACCAGCCGCCCTCGCTGGTCGGCCCCATTTCGGTCGCAGACTCCGAGAGCATCAGTACTGAGTACTATCAAGATGACACTTAGCCTGCGTTCTGCGAGTAGTAATATTATGTGAAGCATTTGCATGTAGGAGGCACAGGAAACACTGGAAGCTACTTCATAACAAGAAATTAAGTTATGTTACTTTCCTGTTTAGAAATAAAGTGTTCCATTAATCTACAACTGTTATGTACAAACCATTCTGGATTCCTGCCACTGGCCACCGCAACGTCTCTCCTCTCTTGTTTGTGTCCGTGCTGACTCCCACAGTAGCCGGCAAAAAAATTTCAGTGACGTCTCATACGCCTGTTATTAATAGTATGGCTCTGAGCACTATGGGACTTAACACCCGAGGTCATCAGTCCCCTAGAACTTAGAACTACTTAAACCTAACTAACCTAAGGACATCACACACATCCATGCCCGAGGCAGGATTCGAACCTGCGACCGTAGCAGTCGCGCGGTTCCGGACTGAGCGCCTAGAACCGCTAGACCACCGCGGCCGGCTATGGTCCATAAAATAATACAGAATGTGGCCACCTGCTGATGTGAAGAAGAGAAATTAAACAGAGTATTACTCTTGTCGGTATAGCGTACGGCAGCTTACCCTGAACGTAGCAGCAGTATGATAAAAAGTAAGCGGTAGTTTGGCTGCAATAATCCTAAAGACTGGGTGAAATATGCAGCCGTGATTTTCGATTTGATGCAAGATTTTTGAAAGTCGATTTCAAGATTTTTCGAAAAAAATAATCAAAATTTTTGTATCTGTGCGACATCTTTTACAAAGAGTATAGATACGGTGCCAGAAGATTCTCACTTGGTATGCACAGAGTTTCAGTCCGACATCCATCAAAAAAAAAAGTTTCGATCATGTATCTTTGTTGAGCTTTTACAAACTATACCTGCTCAGAGACGACTATCCCTTGGTGCACCGTGATACGTTATATATGTCATCTTTGATTTGAAGCACGTTTGTTTGCGAACAGTTATTTTCAAGAGTAAAGCACACGAAGAGTAAAGATAGAACGAAAATCTCAGATGTACACCTTGAAAGCACTCTGAGAATTGCAACCACTTCGATCGAACCTCATATTGATACGTTAGTGTCCCCAAATTCAAATTCAAGTATCACATTAATTGTATGATTTTTAATTACTTATATAGAAAATTATTAATGAAATCTCGTATATAAAATGTCAAATTAATTTCGTCTTGCTTTTTTTAAAGTATAATAATAAACTTAAATTATCTCCCTTTCTTCTTCCTTTTCCTTTCTTTAGTGCTTATTTGTTAATTTTAAGTACATTATTTGCGGCCCAAAAATACTCGGCTTCTTCCAGTGTGGATCAGCTAACCTAAAAAGTCGAACACGCCTGCTCTAAACTGAACACATATGGCTTCTGTATGCGGCCTGCTTTATAAATGCGTTACACGTTCTGAGAGCTCTCCAAATAAAGCGTGATAGACCACTCGCCTTTTCTACGACTGACCTTATGTGTTCGCTCCATTTCATGTCGTTTCGCAACCTTACATCTAGACTGCAGGCCTTTACGCCCATCATTTCAGTTACAGCCGATATTTGATTAATGGTGTTAAGGCCGTGGTCCAAATCAGTTCTCTGCCTAAAGTTTCGTCTTCCAATGCTGCAGACGTCGTCACGGAATTGAACGTCAGAAAGCAGTTACAAATCCAAAACAGGCTCAGCAATCTCAGCTATTTATATGTTCGTGACGTCATAAGACCACTGCCTAAGATCGCGGAGTCTCGCCGCCGAATGCTATGGAGCTACTAGTAAGGAAGAGTTGCCGCTGTTGTTTTATTTAGCACTGGGACCCGCAACTTGTCTCACTTCAATCTTTCTTCTTTTCTGTAGAATTTGTTTTTGTACTTTTGAATTTCTTTGTCCCTCTCTACGTCCTAATGTAGTGACTGTTAGATTTTGATAAAGTCGCGGTCACAGAATTTGGTGGTTTCCCAGCCCTAGTGAGCGATCTGCTACTACTGATTTATCCGTATTGCCCAGGGGACAATTGCTCTTCGATTCTTTAAAGTAGGTGTTAATGCCTCTTTTTTGCAGTTCCTATATGCAACTGGACGCAAGTGCAAGGGATTTTACCTACTCCTGCTGTGGTAAGCAGCGTGCCTAGGTCCCTTGCAATATTCAAATATTCACGAACCTTTCTTGTTAGTTTAAACACTGTATCAGTTCCATTTTTGATGAGTACTTTGCTGATGAGATCTGTGATAGTCTTTATGAATGGAAGATAAAATTTCCCTTTAGCTGGTGCTTTTTCATTAGAAGTTCTAGACCTTTTAGGATACGGTGCCTTATTTCTCTCTTTGTCACAGAAGCAGTTTCTTGATGAATGACCGAGCTCGTCCTCCACGTACTGTAGTTCACACGTTTTGTAGCCCAATCCAGTGTTGTTTTGACCACCCGTCTAGTCTGCCTGCGACGGTGACTGAGTTTTTTGCGAAGGTATCTATCCTTGTAAGTGGGCTTTCTACAGACTTTATGCCTTCAAGTTCCGTCAGTTTTCTAAGTACCTGTACATTCAAAAATACCATTCGACCGTGTAAACGTAGGCTTCCGCGGCCGTTGTCAGTCAACAAAATTCTTCTGAGGCTGCATTGTCAACTATAAAATTCCGATGTTTCGGCGACTAATGCAAGACGCCTTTTTCAGGGTATACTGCTAACTGCAGAAGAATTTTATTGACTATTTGAACGCCTTTCTCTTTTTCCCTAGTGTACTCTACACTGAGGTGACAAATGTCATGGGATACCTCCTAATATCGTGTCGGACCTTCTTTTGTCCTGTGTAGTGCAGCAACTCGACATAGTACGGTCTCAAGCAGTCGTTGAAAGTCCCCTGTAGAAATATTGAGCCGTACTGTCTCTATAGCCATATTTTCGAAAGTGTTGCCGGTGCAGGAATTGTGCACGAACTGACCTCTCGATTACGTCCTATAAATGTTCATGTCGGGCAATATGTGTAGCCAAATCATTCACTCGAACTGTCCAGAATGTTCTTCAAACCAATCACAAAGAATTGTGGCCCAATGAAATGGCGCTTTGTCATCCATAACAATTCCATCGTTGTTTGGAACATTAAGTCCACGAATAGCTGCAAATGGTATCCAAGTAGCCAAACAAAACTATTTCCACTCAGTGTTCGGTTCAGTTGGGCCAGAGGACCAGTCCATTTCATGTAAACAAAGCGCACACCACGACCAGCTTGCACAGTGCCTTGTTGGCAACCTGGGTCTATAGCTTCGTGGGGTGTGTGGCACATTCGAACTCTACCATGAGCTGTTACCAACTGAAATCAGGGCTGCTCTGACCAGGCCACATTTTGCCACTCGGTTAGGGTCCAACCGATAAGGCCACGAGCCGCAGGCGATGTCACGCTGTTAGCAAAGGCACTGGCGTCGGTCGTCTGCTACCACAGCCTATTAATGACCAATTTGGCCCCACTGTTCTACCGGATACTTTCTTCGACGTCCCACATTTACACTCCTGGAAATTGAAATAAGAACACCGTGAATTCATTGTCCCAGGAAGGGGAAACTTTATTGACACATTCCTGGGGTCACATACATCACATGATCACACTGACAGAACCACAGGCACATAGACACAGGCAACAGAGCATGCGCAATGTCGGCACTAGTACAGTGTATATCCACCTTTCGCAGCAATGCAGGCTGCTATTCTCCCATGGAGACGATCGTAGAGATGCTGGATGTAGTCCTGTGGAACGGCTTGCCATGCCATTTCCACCTGGCGCCTCAGTTGGACCAGCGTTCGTGCTGGACGTTCAGACCGCGTGAGACGACGCTTCATCCAGTCCCAAACATGCTCAATGGGGGACAGATCCGGAGATCTTGCTGGCCAGGGTAGTTGACTTACACCTTCTAGAGCACGTTGGGTGACACGGGATACATGCGGACGTGCATTGTCCTGTTGGAACAGCAAGTTCCCTTGCCGGTCTAGAAATGGTAGAACGATGGGTTCGATGACGGTTTGGATGTACCGTGCACTATTCAGTGTCCCCTCGACGATCACCAGTGGTGTACGGCCAGTGTAGGAGATCGCTCCCCACACCATGATGCCGGGTGTTGGCCCTGTGTGCCTCGGTCGTATGCAGTCCTGATTGTGGCGCTCACCTGCACGGCGCCAAACACGCATACGACCATCATTGGCACCAAGGCAGAAGCGACTCTCATCGCTGAAGACGACACGTCTCCATTCGTCACTCCATTCACGCCTGTCGCGACACCACTGGAGGCGGGCTGCACGATGTTGGGGCGTGAGCGGAAGACGGCCTAACGGTGTGCGGGACCGTAGCCCAGCTTCATGGAGACGGTTGCGAATGGTCCTCGCCGATACCCCAGGAGCAACAGTGTCCCTAATTTGCTGGGAAGTGGCGGTGCGGTCCCCTACGGCACTGCGTAGGATCCTACGGTCTTGGCGTGCATCCGTGCGTCGCTGCGGTCCGGTCCCAGGTCGACGGGCACGTGCACCTTCCGCCGACCACTGGCGACAACATCGATGTACTGTGGAGACCTCACGCCCCACGTGTTGAGCAATTCGGCGGTACGTCCACCCGGCCTCCCGCATGCCCACTATACGCCCTCGCTCAAAGTCCGTCAACTGCACATACGGTTCACGTCCACGCTGTCGCGGCATGCTACCAGTGTTAAAGACTGCGATGGAGCTCCGTATGCCACGGCAGACTGGCTGACACTGACGGCGGCGGTGCACAAATGCTGCGCAGCTAGCGCCATTCGACGGCCAACACCGCGGTTCCTGGTGTGTCCGCTGTGCCGTGCGTGTGATCATTGCTTGTACAGCCCTCTCGCAGTGTCCGGAGCAAGTATGGTGGGTCTGACACACCGGTGTCAATGTGTTCTTTTTTCCATTTCCAGGAGTGTATTTCTGCGGTTATTTCACGCAGTGTTGCTTATTTGTTCGCAAACGCCGCTGCTCTCGGTCATTAACCGTATCCATCGTGAGAGTTAATGTCTGAAATTTGGTATTCTGGCACATTCTTGGCATTGTGGATGTCAGAATATAGAATTCTCTACAAGAGAAAAATATTCCACTTCATCTTAAAAGGGGTACAGCAGCGGTACTGAACATTTTTTACCTACCACTCCCCCCATCCGCCCCACTTTTGTATCACTGTTAGTAGAAATTTTGTAACCGCCAGACGAAAATGGTGATTTACAAAGTAGGGAAGTAACTTTACTTTATAAAATTTAGTTACCAATTACTATTATGTCCAAATTTTACGAAAACCTCTTGAAAACGATTTTAAGACCCCTGCTGCCCACCACCTACCATGAACGTTGGAATGCCTGCTAGTGAGCATTACGGACCAAGCTGACTACCTCTGGTCTAGAATTTCTAGTGAAAAAGAAGCAACTAAAGAGAACGTTTTCCTTCCATTCGAAAAATCAATCACAGATCGCATCTTCAAATTACTCAGCAAACACAGATTTGATACAGTGTTGAAACTAACAAGAAAGCTGGGCAAATATTTGAGCGCTGCAAAGCGACTAGACCCGCCGCCTCCCACAGCAGTAATATGCGGAGTGTCTCTCCTAAGAGTCATCACACCCATTTTCTCTGGTGTTTGAGCAAGTATTTGAAATTTCTTTTTTGCATTGTGTTGCCGGAGTCAGGCCAAATAGCGCTCATCACGTCTTTCACGCGAAGCCAAGTGTCGACAGAAAGCGTTAGTTTGTTTCCCGTTACAATGAAAACGGTTTTTAAATAGCAATTTTACGTGCCCATTCGATAGAGCGGTCCCAGATTAGTATAACGCGACATCCGTTTCATCGATGTGTACTAACAGTGGCAGTAAAACACGAAGAATAAACATCAGTGCAACAGTGACTCAGTAGCAGTGCATGCTTGGCTCTAGCAGTCAACGCAGGCCAGGGCAGTGCTTTGGTTGCTAGAGCACTGGTTACTCTTCAAGGTTTTTTTTTTTTCTTTTTTTTTTTTTTTTTTTTTTTTTTTTTGCGGGAAACAAACCGGCGCTTTCCGTCGACTCTGGCCGGCACACGAAAGATGAAAGATGTGATGAGCACTACTTGTTTGGGCTGACTCTAGCTACACAGTGCAAAACCGACATTGCAAATATCTGTTGAGACACCAGAGAAAATGCGCCGGACGACTCTTAGGAGAGACACCCTGTATGAAATCCCTTGCACTTGGAGCCAAGTGTACACAGGACCTACAAAAGGAAGCATTAATGCCCTCTTTAAAGAACACAAAGGCATTTGTTGCCTGCGCAAGACGCACAAATCAGCGGTATCGTGCTCTAGGACAGGAAAACCGTCAAATTCGTTTCTCTGACACTGTGGTTTTAGCAAAATCTAATAATTACTACCTTAGAATGTACGCAGAAACCACAGAAATACAGGGGTGGCCGAGCGGTTCTAGGCGCTTCAGTCTGGAACCGTGCGACCGCTACGGTCGCAGGTTCGAATCCTGCCTCGGGCACGGATGTGTGTGCTGTCCGTAGGTTAGTTAGATTTAAGTAGTTCTAAGTTCTAGGGGACTGATGACCTCAGAAGTTAAGTCCCATAGTGCTCAGAGCCAATACAGGGGTACGAAAACATTTTCGTCCGAAAAGAAGAAAGATTGAAATTAGACAAGCTCCATAACACACGGTGGCTCAAATCCGCGATCTTAGGCAACGGTCTGATGACATCACGAACCGACCACTGCTTAGACACATATAGCCTGAACAGTTCAGCATGCTGAGCTTTTTCTTGTGTGTAACAGCTTTCTGAGTCACTAATGCCTCTGACGATGTCTCCAGTAACGGAAGACGAAGCATTGGGCAGAGAATTGAGCCTTGGACCACCGCCTTGTGCCCATGAATCAAATACGGCAATATGTATGGCAAGCAGCACATCCCTATATCTCTCTATCATCCTTACGGAAATGTTTCTCCTACCCATCTGCATTAAATTATATTTATGAACATTTAAAGCAAGTTACCGTTCTGTCTATAAATGATATAACATCCTTGTAAGAGTCTGCGGTCATTATCACTAGTCAATATTATCCGTTACGATCGCTAATAGCACCAAATAGAAAATTCGTTCAAGTCATACAGAGCCCCATGCGATCAATGGGCGGAGACGCTTCCCTGTACACAATAGCGTCATCAGTAAACTGTCTCAGAATTCTGTACCTCTTCCTAGGTCACACTTGTGAAACCTGTCTCGTGTGCTGTAACCTTTGTTAACAGTCTAAAATGTAGTACAACGCCAAACGCTTTCAGTAAATCTAGGAATACAAAAGCTGCCTGTAAGCCTACATCCATGGCTCACAGCATATCGTGTATGAAACGGGAGAGCAGAGGTTTCGTACGAGCAACTAAATCTATGACGATGTATGTGTACAAGATTTTCTCTCTCAAAAGTGTGCTGAAGGATCATGCAATAGGTCATCTGCAGGGCTTTTGGTCTATCATTTTAAGCTGCCAGTCTTTTGACCGTCTTGAATGTGCGAGTAGCCTACGATTTTTTCAACTCCTTTCGGTCTGTGCACTGTGCGAGAGATCTATGATAAACACGAACTAAGAAACCGATGTTACCTTCAACGTCCACAGACGCTCGGCGTGGAACTTTACCAAATACGCTGATACGCCACTGTTCAATTCTATCGCCCACTGTAGCACAGATAAACGACTGCGTCGTTTGTGCTTCTGCTAACGACCTCGTGTATTCTTCCTCAGTACCGTCATTATCATTGGCTAGACTGCAGTAGCCCTACATCGAAAAGAAATTCGTTTTCTCCCTCCATGAATCGTGCTGTCACCGTCAAATATCTTCAACAGTCCTTTCCATCAGTTCACAAAAATGTTTGAAGATTGGATCGTACAGCACGCTTTACACGTTTGTTATCCGAGTTCGGAAGATTCCACAAAAAAAGTCACAGAAGTTTCAATTTTAGGTCATTCCTATTCCTTATATGACCTTGCACTTAACATATTCGAAGCCGAGACGGTACTTTATGACGACCACTCAAGCGTTAAACTAATCCTGTTAGAGAACATAACAGAAGAAATTGTTAAAAATCATTTTTGAATTACTAAGTGGTTCTCAGAAAACGGATTCTCCTTTAATAAAAGCAAGAAAACATGTACATATAATTATCTTCTGTGCAAGGAATAGAATAACATCAATGCTTAATGTAGCACATGAACAACAGTCTGTAAATAAGGGTAGACTCCCAAATTTTTTGGAAATACATAGTGATGATGACTTGAACTGGAAGAAATGGCCGGCCGCTGGTGGCCGAGCGGTTCTGGCGCTACAGTCTGGAACCGTGCGACCGCTACGGTCGCAGGTTCGAATCCTGCCTCGGGCATGGATGTGTGTGTTGTCCTTAGGTTAGTTAGGTTTAAGTAGTTCTAAGTTCTAGGGGACTTATGACCTCAGCAGTTGAGTCCCATAGTGCTCAGAGCCATTTGAACCATTTTGGAAGAAATGTTTCACTGAGCTGCACTATAAATAAAGTTTAGCAATTTTCGCTTTTCGTGCAATTGCTCGTTTTGGAAACAAGTAAATCAATATCTCAACATAGCGTTCAAATTTCCTCTCATTAATGCCTCCATTGTTCGAATTTCCTCTCATTAATGCCTCCATTGTTCAAATTTCCTCTCATTAATGCCTCCATTGTTCAAATTTCCTCTCATTAATGCGTCCTGGAATGACATTGTGGGGTAAGCCATAAGAAAGAAAGAAAGGATTGATTGTACAAAAGCGAGCAGTGAGAGTAATATGTGTTGTCCACCCACAGTGATCTTGTAGATGCCCTTTAGAAAATCATTTTAGCCATTCCTTCACAATGTGTGCATTTGCTAGTAAATGAGAGCTAAAGGAAAGATGAAAGGCTTGTTGACACCAAAAAGAATTCAAAAATGGTTCAAATGGCTCTGAGCACTATGGGGCTTAACTACTGAGGTCATCAGTGTCCTAGAACTTAGAACTACTTAAACCTAACTAACCTAAGGACATCACACACATCCATGCCCGAGGCAGGATTCGAACCTGCGACCGTAGCGGTCGCGTGGTTCCACTGTAGCACCTAGAACCCACGCCGGCCGGCAAAAAGAATTCCAGTTGAACTAGAAAAAGTTTCTTCAAGTATACTGTCTGGAGTGTAATATTATTATGATAGTAGATCTTGAACAGTCAAAGAGAAGCACGAAAAATATCTGAATAGTTTTGAAATGTAGTTATGGAGAAAAATAGAGTGAAATGAACCGATAGCATGTGGAATGAAGAAATACTTTTCGGAATAGGAAATGATAACAGTGAGGCAGATTTTTTTTTATTAGACATACACTGACCGAAAAATGCAACATTAAAAAATAGTTAACGTGGAGTAATGAAATTTCGGGAATACATTTGGCGAAGTAACATATTTAAGTGATTAGCATTGCAAGATCGCAGGGTCATGTAGCGCGAGATAAGCCACTGCCATTGCGTAAAGCTGGTATATTAATAATCGTTGTAACTGACAGAACGCTGAATGCAAGCATGCAAATGTGCATGTATCGTGTTGTACATGTTGTGGATGTAAGTTTGTGTGATGGAGTTACATGCCTGTTGCACCTGGTCGGTAAATGTAGGAACGCTTAATGCTGGTTGTGAATGACGCTCGAGTTGTTATCCAATGATGCCCCATATATGCTCTATTGGAGACAGATCTAGTGATCGAGCAGGCCAATGCAACACGTCGACACTCTGTAGAGCATGTTCGGTCACAACAGCGGTATGTGGGAGACCTTTATCAGGTTGGAAATGAAATGAAATGAAATGTCGTGTGGCTAGGGCCTCCCGTCGGGTAGACCGTTCGCCTGGTGCAGGTCTTTTGAGTTGACGCCACTTCGGCGACCTGCTCGTCGATGGGGATGAAATGATGATGATTAGGACAACACAACACCCAGTCCCTGAGCGGAGAAAATCTCCGACCCAGCCGGGAATCGAACCCGGGCCCTTAGGATTGACAGTCTGTCACGCTGACCACTCAGCTACCGGGGGCGGACTATCAGGTTGGAAAACACCTATTCATCAATGGCAGCACAACCGGTCGAATCACCAGACTGGTGTATAAATTTTCAGTGAGCGTACATTGGATAAGAAATCGCACCCCAGACCATAGCTCCAAGTGTATAGGTCCAGTGTGTCTAGCACGCAGACAGTTTGGTTGCTGGCTTCCTTCTAACCAACGTACGGCCATCACCGGCACTGAGGCAGAGCCAGTTTTCATCGGAAAACATAACAGACCTCCACCCGGCTCTCCAATGATCTCTTGCTTGACTCCACTGAAGTCGCTAGTGACAGTCAGCGGAATTCACGTTACAGGGCGTCTGACTTGGGTCTTTCCTGGAAGTAACCGATTTGTAACAGTTCGTTGTGTCACCCTGGTGCCAATTGCTGCTCAAATTACTGCTGCAGAGGCAGTACGATGCGCCAGAGCCATACACCATGCACGATGGTGTCACGTGGCCGTCCGGAGTCCGTACATTCTCGTGAGCACCGCTGCCAGCAATCACGTACAGAGTTTACATTCCTGCAAAGTATTTCTGCAGTATCGCAGAAGAAACGTCCAGTTTCTCGGCGCCCTATTACACGACGGCGTTCAAACTCAGTGATGTGTTGATAATGACATTTTTGTCGCCTTAAAGGGATTCTTGACTAACACCAACTGACCTCGTCCAATCTCAAAAGCAACTAACGTTCAAAAGCGTTACAGCGCGTATTTAAAGCAAACCTGATGTACATCCTCATAGTGGCACAACTAGCGTTACCCTTACGCAAATGGCGCGAAATAGGAATAGACGTCATCTTTCAGATGTAGAAATGCGCCTACCAACTTTTTTTATGTCGCACAACTCCTTCTTGGTGTTACGATTATTTGCTTCGGTGTATATTTTGCAGAAATTGTTCAAATGGCACTGAGCACCATGCGACTTAACATCTGAGGTCATCAGTCCCCTAGAAGTTAGAACTATTTAAACCTAACTAACCTAAGGCCATCACACACATCCATGCCAGAGGCAGGATTCGAACCTGCGGACGTAGCGGTCGCGCGGTTCCATACTGAAGCGCCAAGAACCACTCGGCCACTCCGGCCGGCTGCGAAGAAATTGCCGGCAATGAAATAGAAAGAGAGATTGCGGGAAGGAAGCGAAAGGAAAGAGTAGATACAAGACAGAAAGGGAGAGTATCCAGCTGTCACCTGTCTAACCTGCCTAACCGAAGAGGTGGTGTTGGTTTTCAAAAGGGCGTACGCGCTCGGTGTGGCGTCAGGGGCAAGTTTCGGTACCTCGTCGCTTACGCATGTAGGACTTGCACAATGGACGCTCCGTACGAAAGACCGCACGTCACGCCACAGCTAGCTCTCGCGAGGGTCAAGTTCAGCTGGAGCGCGCTCCCAGCATTCCTTGCGCAACCCAGACTCATCACAGTAGACAGCTGACTGCGCTCCTCTGACCGCGTATGCCCCATCTCTGCCGTGCTAAGGACTGAAACCAACATTTAAGTCACGTGACAGATGGCAAGATGCGTGTCTGTCAATACGAACTATGCGAAGTGGAGTCGGCATTTACAGTTGTACTCACTTATAGTCGAAATCAAGCATTAGTTTTACTCACTGAACTACTTGTCGTATTAGTATCGCATAGGAAGTTGTACAGTTAACGCAATTTCTCCAAAATCCCGAGCATTGCGATGGCGTTTTACATCTGACCAGGTGGAAGTGTAACAAACAGTTCGAAACCTTGTATTGACAAGGTAAAAACCTTTCTATTGCAAAGTTCGCAGAAATTAACCCTTGGTTTTGGTAATCGCGTTTGACAGATATAACTGCAATAATCTGGTCTTCAAAACTTTTCTTACAAAATGTGTGCATTGTGAGTCAAAACCTCATGCCATGTTGTCATAATGGTGGATGTACTTCTATTATATCTGTCAAAAATAAAGAAAAATTTATGCGGTTCTGGCTATAGAAAGCCTTTTACCGAGTAAAAAAGATCGTCCCTTATAATTTCTTAACACGAGAAAATCCAATCAACTTGTATTAACAGTTTCTTATTTTTTTACGAGCGACAGAAATGCAATTCTTCAGCGGATTCCCGTATTTCTCGCACTGCAAAAGATTTAGTTCAGCGCTTCCACAAGAGTAGACGACAAGATATCGGTTTTGCAGGATGTAATTTCATTTTGTATTCCTCAATAACACGTGTGAAACGTTTTATAAAGCTTTTATAACAAATGGCACCTATTTCTGTCCATAACTTCTGGTTTTTACATATAATGAGTGTTTACGTTTTATGACTTTTGCTTAATCCAGTAAAGACAGAATAAGAAGCATAACACAGTATACTGGAAAAGATACGTTATACAGAAAACTCTTATAGCGACATTCTATCGTCTCACATTCATCTTCATTCATCGTTAGGCCGGCCGAAGTGGCCGTGCGGTTAAAGGCGCTGCAGTCTGGAACCGCAAGACCGCTACGGTCGCAGGTTCGAATCCTGCCTCGGGCATGGATGTTTGTGTTGTCCTTAGGTTAGTTAGGTTTAACTAGTTCTAAGTTCTAGGGGACTAATGACCTCAGCAGTTGAGTCCCATAGTGCTCAGAGCCATTTGAACCATTTCATCGTTACGGAGTTTTAAGTATTTTTACGAAGTAGATACGTGATGACCCTTCCTGATTCAGTTTGTGTTATTTACACGCAAGTAAATAGTCGACGGAAGATCGTTCGGATGTGCTTGGTAAAGATATCCCACTCCTTAACTTCAGCCTATAAATTCACTGACTTAATAGGGGAAAATCATTCTCACTCAACTTTACTTGTTGAAAGAAATACTACTTCCGTTCATATATCTTCACGTACAACCAAACGCTGCATAAGATTTCACGATTGTAATACGGAAACGTTTATTGAAAAGACTACGACTAACATAAAATTGGATAGTATTACAGGAGTCGCCTGCAAAAAGGAAATGAATCTACTCAGCTGATAGTGACGTTGTTTTCGATATAACGACGTGATGCACAGTCCGTCTAGAGTATAACGAATGCTATTGTCGCCGCCGCTTGTATTATAATTGGGTATATGACTGAACCATATTAAAATTACCTGCTCTTCGCACTAAATAAAACGTTATATATGCATCGATTAATGTCAGCTTAACGTCAAGAAATCGATTCGCATCAAGCTAAAGGCCTACAGGAACATCTGCAACTTTCGAGTTTTGTGAGTATAAAATCTGAGGGCTAAATGTTTGCAGGGTTAAATGTTTGCAGGATAACAGATCAGCTTTGCTTCACTAGTCTTATGGTACCTGTCACTCCAAGTATATTTACAATTTTAGTTGTAGACCTGCATCAGAAGTTTCAGCGCCTGATTTCCCAACATTACTAAACTATAACGCTGTATGATGATAAGGTTTCAAAAATGGTTCAAATGGGTCTGAGCACTATGGGACTTAACATCTAAGGTCATCAGTCCCCTAGAACTTAGAACTAGTTAAACCTAACTAACCTAAGGACATCACACACATCCATGCCCGAGGCAGGATTCGAAACCACGACCGCAGCGGTCGCGCGGATCCAGACTGAAGCGCCTAGAACCGCTTGGCCACAACGGCCGGCTGATAAGGTTTACAGGGGAGAACTCCGATAAGCTAGTTTTATCTGATGAATATTCCAATTCACATACGCCATTATATGAATATATTTTCATATTCAGTGGTTTAGATGCTGAAGTATGGAAGTTGCTATTCTGGAGCCAGGAAATATACGAGGCCTGTTCAGAAAGTAAGCTCCGATTGATTGCCAAATTGAAACCACAGTGAACATCAGAAATGTTTTACTTGTAACAATTAGCTACACCTTTCAGCTACTTCTCTACGTAGTCGCCGTTCTGACTTAGACTTTTGTCATAGCGTTGTACCAACTTTGCAATAGCCTCATCATAGAAGGCAGCCGCCAGTGCTTTCCGCCAATTCTCCACGCTGGCCTACACCTCGTTGTCTGTGTCAAAATGTTGTCTTCAAAGACAGCGGTTCATGTGACCAGAGATGAAACTCAGGGGGAGACAATTGCGGACTGTATTGTGGGTAATCTAACATTTCCATTTGAAAACGATGCAGGAGCATCTTCATTGCCCCTGCAGAATGCGGCTGAGAATTGTCGTGAAGACGAAACAGCACGACAGTTATGTAATGTTAGCTGCATAGCTTCAGGCGAAATTTCTCACCAGGCCCTCGTACTTGGCGGCAGACACTATTTTCTAGACATCTTTACGCACTCACTGCCAGCTCAGAAATGAGAAGAGCGACGTGATGCTAACTGGGGTTATACTAGAGACACTACCCAACACATCTGTGCAAAGCTTTATCGGATTTTCATAGTCGTTTCCATTTCGCGACCGATCGGAGCTTACTTTCTGAACGCCCCTCGTACTTCTCACAGACATTCATAAAACCGATTTAAGGACATTGTGTATGACCTTACAAACACAGATCAAGATTCTTGTATCGTTTTTAGCCATATGCTTAATTTTATGTCGAAATAAGCGTCATTTGACTAAATGAGGAAGATTAGGTTTTAACATCCAATCGGAGACAAGTTTTTTGAGACGGATTACAAACTCGTGTTGAAGGTGGATGAGGAAGGATATTGGGCTTTTGTTTTTCAAAGGAGTAATTCAAGTACTTGCTTAAAGCTATTTAGGAAAACAATGGAAAACCTGATATGGATGCTACACTGCGATTTGAACCGACGTTCTTCAGACTATTAGTCCAGTGTCTCACTACTGTGACACCACGCTTGCTGAGTAGTTAACCAGTCTTCACTAGTCTTGCATAGATATCAGAGGGATTAATATAGTTTGTAGGAGCGGAGACTGCTGCGGAAAAATGAGGGGTAGGAGTAAATGTGGTTCGGCTGGTACACCGTCTCCGTGTACGCTGAGGTGAAAAAGTCATGGGATAGTAATATGGAAATATACAGAAGGCGGTAGTATCGCGTACACAAGATATAAAAGGTCAGTACATTGGTGCAACTCTCATTTGCACTCAGAGAATTCATGTGGAAAGGTTTCCGACGGTACTGATCAGTTTCTGACCGGGTATGGTAACTGGAGCCAGGACATCATTAGGGAACTCGATATTCCGAGTCCACAGTGTCAAGAGCGTGCCTAGAATGTCAAATTTCAGACAATATCTCTCACCCCTCACTTATGGGCCGAGAGCAACGGCGTTTGCGTAGAGTTGGCAGTCTAACAGACAAGCGGCAGAAATCAATGTGGGACTGCAATGCGGCGTAATGTGGAGTTAATGAGCTATGGCAGCAGACGACCGACGCGAGTGACCTTGCTACCAGCACGACATCGCCTGCAGCGCCTCTCCTGGGCTCATGAACTATCGGTTGGACCCTAGACGACTGGAAAACCCTGACCTGGTCATACGAGTCCCGGTTTCAGTTGGTAAGAGCTGATGGTAGGATTCGAGTGTGGCACAGACCACACGAAGCCATGGACCTAAGATGTCGCCAAGGCACTGTGCAAGCTGTTAGTGGCTCCATAATGGTGTGGGCAACTCGACCGAATGATTTGGCCACCCAGATCGTCCGACACGAATCCCATCGAACATTTATGGGGCATAATCTAGAAGGCACTTCGTGCACAAAATGCTGCACAGACAACACTTCCGCAATTATGGACGGCTATAGAGGCGTGCGGAAATAACCACCGTCAGTAAAATACTGAGCTTGGCCTAATGTCTCTGATCGTACTGTCGTCGTCATTCCCCAGAATAATCGCAAGTTAATTAATGAATGAATTAATTAATTTTTACTGCTACGTCACGCATGCTTCCAAAATTTTGACAGTAAATCACTTCGTGATGCACACATCTCGAAGCCTTTGTTACTGAAGCTGTTTGAGGGCCAAGTTTACTAAGTAAACCGGCGACAAATGCAGTTCTCCTTCGTATATTTTCTAATTGCTCAGTTAGCCTTGCCTGTTAGGGACCCACAATGACTACTAATACGCAACAAACTGTCGAACAAGAGTTTTGTAAAATGGTTCAAATGGCTCTGAGCACTACGGGACTTAACTTCTAAGGTCATCAGTCCCCTAGAACTTAGAACTACATAAACCTAACTAACCTAAGGACATCACACACATCCATGCCCGAGGCAGCATTCGAACCTGCGACCGCAGCGGTCGCGCGGTTCCAGACTGTAGCGCCTAGAACCGCTCGGCCACAACGGCCGGTAGGGTTTTGTAAATGATTTCTTTGCGGCAGAAATAACATTCGGAGTCTCTGCAGATCTTCCTGCAGTCATTTAGTTTCCTGGTGTTGCACCTTTCCCATAAACAGTGCCATCTTCAGCAAACAGTACCGTAGTGGTTCGAACGTGGACCAAAAGTTCATTAGCAATGTAGAAAATAGTAACACTTGTAACTCTTGCCTAGGGTAAGCCGGTAGCTACTTACGCAACTGACAATTTGTAGCCTCCGAAAACGATTTACTGAGTTTCCTTTAGTAGGATTTTTCTCAAACTAAGCAAAGCAGGTGCGACGTGTTGTAAGCATGCAGTTTCGCTTCTATGCTATAGTGCGGAACGACAGCGAATAGCTTCCAAGAGCCAAGAAAAAGGGCAAGCACAGTCTTCAGCTCATGGGGAGTCTGCGCCAACTGTCGCTGCATCTTTACTCATAGCAAATTTTCACTCTCGAATAAGTTCCTGCACGAGCATAAATTGGGTCCCAGAACTCAACACAACACGAGAGTAATTTTGCGAAAGTGCGGCTGTGGCGGGAGATATACTTTTGTCCAGAGTCAAATTCACACCTAGCATACCAAAAAACGAACGCTCAGTATTTTTTTTTTTTTTCATAGGGCACATCCCATTGTGAGCTGAATTCCCCGAAATCTGATTTGAGGGCGGTTGACAGAATAGCATAAGATCTTTTATTGAGACAGCACCTTACGAAGATGGACACACATGGGCGGTCAAAACACAGATAACCTGAATAAGACCGAAAAATATGCAAGTTCAAGTGTAAGAAATGAGCAGCCAGATCGTGGAAAACAAGAAAAAGGGCCCATCGTCTCTTGCCCCTTATAAAGTGCATTGTGGTCGATCTTGGCTATATGGGACTCTTGTCGGAGGCGATGTTGGCGCTCCTCGTGAGCCACGTGTAGTGCATGAGGGTGGTGTCCGTGTTGCTGTGCCACACTACGTATTATCTTCAGTCGTTTCAGAATTTATGTGGTGAAGTTTCTGCAATATGCTCTCTTATAGGGTGTTCCATTTATCGGACGTCCGCACACGTGGTGTTGAATTTGCCGGGCACCAGAACCGCGTCGACCTTTCGAATGGATCGCGTATCACCATGTTAATGCCGCACTACACTTCTTTGCTGCCATTGTCATTCGAACACTGAAACGAACATCACGAGTGTAGTAGTGAAGTCTGCGAACAAAACAATGGCAAGATCGAATTTTTATTTACGATTCCTATTATCCGGTGATTGTTTGAACAGAAGTTTCCAGGTGTTCGAATCCCATGTTGTGATGCAATTCACAAATTAGAGATTAACTTTAAGTAAACGGGAAGTGTTTGTGACAAGAAGTGAAAACGACGACACAAAGTGCTCACAAAAGCTCATGTCGATGACACCGCTTACCGCCTGAAAAATTCCCCTAAAAAGTCTCTTAGAAGCCCCTCACAGAAAACGCAAATTTCATGTAGCTCTGTCCACAGAGCTGCTACGTTACTTGGGCTAGGGCTCTATGAAGTAACAGTAGCGAAAGAACTTAAACCTGGTGATGCCGCGCACATGGTTTGGTTTTACGAATGGGTTTTCAAATAAGTGTAAGGCGGTGAAATGGATACGTAACTCATTCTGTTTTCATACGAGACTTGGTTCCATTTATAAGGGTGCATTAATTCCAAAAACTGTCGACAGCGGAGCGCCAATAGACTTGTTCTGCTTCATGAAGAACCCCTTCAGGATAAAAAAACTGGAGTGTGGCCCGCAGTTGTCGTGACAGAATAATAGGCCTAATTTTATTTTTTTAATGTGAACGATAGGTAAAAATATTTTGTAACAGTTTTTAATGAACTGAGTGAAAGAGAATGAAGCTTCGCGTTTCTTCAGCAGGATTAGGCAAGAGCTCATACGACAAATGTTCCCTTACACGTAATTCAAAATGTGTTCGCCGCGCGAGGTAGCCGTGCGGTCTCAAGCGCCTTGAACAAGTTCGCGGGGCTGCCCCCGTCGGAGGTTCGAGTCCTCCCTCGGGCATGGGTGTGTGAGCGTGATTTCCTCAGCGTAAGTTAACTTAAGTTAGTTTAAGAAGTGCGTGAGCCTAGGGACCGATGACCTCAGCAGTATGGTCCCATAGGAACTTACCACCACCACAATGTGTTCCATGACAGAATAATTAGCAACAATATCTGATCTGCTCGAAATACCGATCTAACGCCTTACGATTTATATTTGGGAGAAGCACTAAAGATAAAGGGCACACAAAATATCCGCACACGTTACAGGTGCACAAGGATAATATCCGTGAGTCAATTAATTCAATTTTCCAGAGAGAATTACATGGTGTAATGAATAATTACTTGAATAGATGTCAGAAATGTGTGGGTAACAATGGTGGGCAGTTCCAGCATCTCCTTGCATGACATGGGTACTACAAATTTTATTTGCGTATATTTTAAATTTACCAGTGCGGTAGTAGACGGGCGACACGGCATCTCATTCGCAACGGAGCGCTCGCTGCCCACCATCTACTGTGTCGTGCGTGTGGTCATCAGAAAAATAGGACACCCTGTATCACACGCACCTCAGCCTCATTAAATACCCTAGGTCTGTTACAGGTTTTACTGTTGCCCGTTTTCAACCCGATCTCTTGTCCAGTGCGTTACTGGAGTTTATTTGTACTTTAACTCTCAACCCCAAACAACTGTCTCTCAGACCCATTAATCATTTTAGACATTGCGTTTGTTATAATTGCAAAGAAAAACACACTGTCTTTTTTTCAGTATCCCACTTTAACGCTTGTCCTGTGTATAAAGCAACATTCAACAATCAGCTTGAGCTTGTGAGCCTAACGATAAAGTATATTAAATAGAACTGAGCGTGAAACTTGGTGCGTGTCTGACCGCATGTTTCGCATTACGTGTAATAATTAGGTAAGTCGAATAGTCCACATGTCTTTAATTACTGCGTATCTTCCTTTCAATTGATTTTTCAGATTTTTTATTTTTTAGCGTCTTATTATACGCACGAATTCGTTAGTTTTGAGCTATAGCATGGAATGATTCACTGAGAGGAATAAGACGTCTGCAGTTGATCCAAATGTTGAAGCTTGGGTGCAATAGCAGTTGCATTATATAGGTGAAGATAAAATTGGGAACGACGACATTTTTGATGATTCTTATTCTCATTCTCATTTTGTGGTAGCTGATGGTCACAATAAAACAGTGAAGAAATTGCTTCTTTGGAAGAAGAGCAACTTGTGACCTGTATCACGGATAATTATTCACAGCAAATAGTCTTATGGCAAAGACAACCTCAGGTGGGTAGATTCAGATTCTATTATAGCAAGAAAAACACATCAACACAACATTTTGAGAGGAGGAGTGCTTCAACTAAAGGCGAAAATAGAATTTTGGCGCAAACGCCAACCAAATCTCGAATATAGCAGAATTAGTTGATGATGACGTGTTAGAGGTATACCAACTGATAGAATGGAAAAGACGAAAAAGTGTTTCAACAGCCCTGCATCAAGGAAAAGGAAGATAGCGTATAAGCGCACCAGATGTGGTCAGCCAATTTACCTGAAATGTGATAAGGAAGATGTGCGTCTACTGCGCAAACATTCTGCGAATTAATATCTTTAGTTCATTTGAGTATTACCTTCGTTTAAATTTTCTGCAATCTTTTTAATTTATACCCATAAACTACCGTGTCAAAAAAACTAAACTCCTCCCGAACAGGCCATGAAGGCCCAACGGCACCGACCGGCCGCCGTGTCATCCTCACCCACAGGTGTCATTGGATGCGGATATGGAGGGGCACGTGGTCAGTACATCGCCCTCCCGGCCGTGTGTCAGTTTCCGAGACCGGAGCCGCTACTTCTCAATCAAGTAGCTCCTCAGTTTGCCTCACAATGGCTGAGTGCACCCCGCTTGCCAACAGCGCTCGGCAGACCGGAAGGTCACCCATCCAAGTGATAGCCCAGCCCGACAGCGCTTAACTTCGGTGATCTGACAGGAACCGGTTTACCGCTGCGCAAGACCGTTGGCAAACATCGTGACTGATGTGACAATATTAACAGTAATTTCAAGACACATACTACATGACTACAAATACCATGTTTTGTGTTCATTTTAAATAACGTAATTTATCAAGCCTGTAGACGCGCTGAATAGTATTACATCGGCTTATAATATGAAATAGTTGAGTATTCACTATTGTCAACTAATGTGGAGTTATGTGATAAAAAATATTAAGAGGTCTACGAGACCGCATTTTTCTAGTTACACATATTTAAGAGGAGTTTCAGGTTAAGCGTTAAGTCATATTCTTTTTAGAAATTGTCCTAAATCGGCACACACGTAGCGCAGTGTTGACCACCGCGTTAAAATTAGAATAAACAGAGTATATACAGCAGGTTAGTAGGGCGGTTCGCTACTGCTTGCCACGCACTACTTGTCTACGCTGCGGACCCACTCTTTCTTTTGTTTTCGCCTGACAAGCAGCGGAACAAGTGAGTCACTCAACGTCTGGGACAGCCACGTCGTGTTGAGCCGTAGAGTAGGAGTGAACATAGCGTAACGAGCAAGTCGCCGACATCAAACTGGAACTCTCGTTTGACATCAGAGTAAGGCTACTTGTTTACATTTTGCTTTCGACCTAAGTTTCAATATTACAGCTATTAGTCCTATTTCTTGGTCAAATGTTTGAGAGGAGCGGAAACGAGACTTTCTATAAATTACACCATGGATTTCTTCCGAATTTTCACAGCCAAACGAAGAGTGACAAGTGGACAAATTAGGTATCAAATTAACCAGCGGGAGGTCCACTTTTGCAACAAAAGTATATTTAATTACTTGAAACTAAACTAGGTAGTGAAGAAAAATTTGATTAGTGTATTGAGAGCAAATTTAAATTTGTGGGGTGATCAGAAACTAAGTTCCTTCTGTTAGTGTCCGCCTCCGTAGCTCAGCCGTAGCGTTACCGCCCAACACGCAAAGGGGGCCGGGTTCGATTCCGGGAAGGCGACTGGGTATTGTGTGTCTTTCATCGTCATTGACACGCAAGCCGCCGAAGTGGCGTCAGCTAAAAAGACTTTCAATGCGGCGGCCGAGCCCCGAAGGGCATATCCAGGCCATTAAATGCCATACCATCATTTTTCAGTGAAAATAGTGGTGTGCGGTAATTCCGATACATGTGGTTGGCTACTGTCCAGAGTTTCAGCCACTCACCAAATACAGCGTTAGTTGTAGGTAAACACAGATGGCAATTTTTATGTGGGAAACTGGTCTCGAGAAGAACCGTGCTAAGTTATTCGGCTGAAATTAACCGGCAGCTTGTAGAAATTTACAGGAAAATTGTAATGTCTCGTCAGCATGTCAGAATTGAGTCGAAAGTTTATGGCCGGTAGAGAAAACGTCACCGACGAGGATCGCTATGGCCACCATTGATAGATTTGAATACATCTCGCATAGAGAAGCTCATTCAGGACAACAGAAGGATCACATTACGGCATATGACAGTACAATTGAGAGGAGGTGAAACATTTCGCGACAGTGTGGCCAAACACTCAAAGACAGGGTTCTTACCAAGAGGGTATACTCAGACACATTCCATGAAGCGACAAGTACCTAAACTGGTATGGAGACTATGTCGAAAAATAACGAATGTATCAGTAGGCTGTACTGGTTGTATGAACTAAAATCTACACATTTCACTGTAGCCTTTGTAACCTTAGTTTCTGATAACCCGTAGTGTATAACGACGAGATGCTGTTAGCTGTGTAATGAAGTGCCAGAAGGTTCATTTCTTCATGGGCTAGCTACGATGGGCGTTCAATAAACAATGCAACATCAATAAGTAATGCAACACATTTTTTCTCAAAGCGGGTTTATTTTATTCGGAATTGCAGTACACCTTATTATCTCCACTTTTTCCGAACAAAATCCTATTTTGCAATAGAATCTCCGTTCAGCGTAACGGCATTTCGCCAAGTTATTGTAAGGTCACCACGTGGTACCACCCTACTGGTCAACGTTTGAGCCGACGCATTGCAGCATCAATAACCCCCCTGTCGTCCAAGTATTGCTTACGGCGGAATGCAGCCTTCATTGGGCCAAATAGATGGAAGCAGCGAGATCCGGACTGAAGCAGACGCCGCACGACTCACTGTGCTTTTGTTCACTGCGAGGTGAAAATGAGAGTTCACTGCTTGGAACGCACCTCCGTTACGAGCGCCATTTTCAACACTATTTATAGGGCCGTCAACTATCGGACTTCATGAACTATAGTGACTGAAGCGGGAATATTCCACGATGACCCAAAACAGCACTCCGCATTTTTCCAGCCGAAATTGGCCGAGAGAGAAAAGTGTTGCATTACTTACTGAACGCCCGTCATATTTTGCGCATAAAAAGTTACATTGGTGTATAAATCTTGCTTTTTTGACTTCTATAAGAAATAAAAGAAGAATCAAGTCACATCATAGATGAAAATTTTCTACTTTCTCCTTATGTATATACACTTCATAACATTAGAATATCGACCGATATTTAAATATGTTACGTGTCATGCTTCCTGAATAAAACTTAAAAATAAAAAATAAATGGGAAAGAAAGGATCGAATTTGTTGTGAAATGATTTGTCTAAAAGTAAGAAGTAAAATAGATTAGAGAAAGATTCGATGCACAATTATGCTCGAAATCACATACAGCAAATGAAGTGGGCCAAACATTTCTCCACTCTATTTTATTTCTTACATTTAGATAAATTATTTCGTAAAACATTCGATTGTTTTTTCCAAAAACAAATTTCTTTGCTCATTTGTTAATTAACAAAATTAATGTGATTAATTCTGTCTGCTACGAACACAAATCGAAATTACTAAAAGGAGAAAGAGATATTTTTCGTAGGTGACTATTACAAAAGTCTAATTATAGTTATTGTACTAGTAAGAGACATTTTGTGTTGAAAAATGTGAAGACACATTGCAATGAAGAGATAACAAGCGCTCCGGATAAAAAATTAGCCACTCTGCTATCCTTGTACTAACGTCTGCTAACGCCTCCTCAGCTCTCCGGATAAAAAATTAGTCACTCTGCTATCCTTGTACTAACGTCTGCCAACGCCTCCTCAGTTCAGCGAGTAGCAGAGTCTACAAATTAGTTCAGGTGTGCCAGTTGGAGCCACTGATTAATGAGTACATCCTGTAGAGGTACCAGACACTGAAGATACTGATTGGTAAGAGTACATTTCACCAGATGTTGCAAAATCGTGCCAGATATGTTCTACAGGATTGAAATCGGTAATTTTGTGGGCCGGTCGAGACGAGACAGGGTGCCTGAGTGTTCTTTGAACACGGCTGTGTCCACAGCACACTCACTATCAAGGCGTACAAGAAAGCACTGCGCTTGGTCACCGAGAATGTTGAAATAAAAATAGTGGTTCATGTTCGTGGTAACCTGAACGAGTGGATCCAAGTCTTGGTAAGAAAAACTCCCCCCAAAACCAGCTCTCGACCGAACTACATCCCTCACACAATGTGAGTGAAACGCCTCATTGGGCTGTCAGTACACTCGAGGCGTTACAGTATTTGAAAAGATACAAAATGGAGGCTTGTTGGGGCACACTACCTCCTCCAGACATGTAAATTCTTATGTCGCTTTGAAAAATGGCACTTTGCGAAATTCTTTTACTCCAAATGTCCACCTCACGCAGTCCCTTAGGGAGTGTCAGCTCGGGAACGTCGAGATGGACCTCATTGGCACTAACGATTCCTGTCGGATTTTAAATCGATTGTCACTGACAAAGTGTGATACTAGTTCCCGGTCCCTACTGACTTGGATACGTTTGCGTCTATTATTAGGCCTGGTTCCATATCTGCGACTTGTATATCACAGCTTCTACACACGTCGAATAGTTCGCGTTGATACACTAACAAATAGGGCAGCTTCATTTACAGCGTGGTCATGGACACGTTCAAACACGAGATCTTCTTTCTGCCGTTCTGTGACGTCTGCACGTCGGCCCATCTACCTACGTGGATTCCATACAATCAACTGGCACTTCCACCCCACTTCAGTCAGCGCTGGAGGGTTACCAGGCATGGTATCAGTTCTACACCGCCTACAGCGCTACAAAATCACCAGAGTGCTCTTTTAACGGACTGACATATATTTTGTTTTGTGGCGTATCGTGAGATTAATTTCCTCATATACTGGGTGATTATAATTAAAGTGCTGCTACTCACAGAAGTCCAGTGTAATTATCGTATGGCAGCGCAACTTGCTAGATACGCTAATGCGTTGATGCGAAACCTATTTACACTGGAAAAAAATTAGTTCCAGTTTTGGTCACCAGACACAGATCTGGCGCTGTACATTGTTCGCATGACGTTGTGACATCCACGCTGTCATTCGACAGTGAACAGTATGACTACCGAGAAGAGACGCCGTGAGCTGATAGTGAAAATTTTTTATGTGAATGGCAGCATTAAGAGAGTGTCGCCGACTGGAAGGTCAGAAGAGAGGACGGACCATGCAGTACGTGCCTTGGGTAGCGCTAGTGCTCGTGCTGTGTCACGAGATTTGTCCATACTATGGTCAATAGTACGGAACGTTTTGTGGGCCATATTACACTGGTACCCGTGCAAGATACAGACGGTGCAGCAGCTGAAAGCTGATGATCCGCAGCCATGGAAGGCGTTCGATACAGTTCCGCACTGTCGCCTGATAAACAAAGTAAGAGCCTACGGAATACCAGACCAGCTGTGTGGCTGGATTGAAGAGTTTTTAGCAAATAGAACACAGCATGTTGTTATCAATGGAGAGACGTCTACAGACGTTAAAGTAACCTCTGGCGTGCCACAGGGGAGTGTTATGGGACCACTGCTTTTCACAATATATATAAATGACTTAGTAGATAGTGTCGGAAGTTCCATGCGGCTTTTCGCGGATGATGCTGTAGTATACAGAGAAGTTGCAGCATTAGAAAATTGTAGCGAAATGCAGGAAGATCTGCAGCGGATAGGCACTTGGTGCAGGGAGTGGCAACTGACCCTTAACATAGACAAATGTAATGTATTGCGAATACATAGAAAGAAGGATCCTTTATTGTATGATTATATGATAGCGGAACAAACACTGGTAGCAGTTACGTCTGTAAAATATCTGGGAGTATGCGTGCGGAACGATTTGAAGTGGAATGATCATATAAAATTAATTGTTGGTAAGGCGGGTACCAGGTTGAGATTCATTGGGAGAGTGCTTAGAAAATGTAGTCCATCAACAAAGGAGGTGGCTTACAAAACACTCGTTCGACCTATACTTGAGTATTGCTCATCAGTGTGGGATCCGTACCAGGTCGAGTTGACGGAGGAGATAGAGAAGATCCAAAGAAGAGCGGCGCGTTTCGTCACCGGGTTATTTGGTAACCGTGATAGCGTTACGGAGATGTTTAATAAACTCAAGTGGCAGACTCTGCAAGAGAGGCGCTCTGCATCGCGGTGTAGCTTGCTCGCCAGGTTTCGAGAGGGTGCGTTTCTGGATGAGGTATCGAATATATTGCTTCCCCCTACTTATACCTCCCGAGGAGATCACGAATGTAAAATTAGAGAGATTAGAGCGCGCACGGAGGCTTTCAGACAGTCGTTCTTCCCGCGAACCATACGCGACTGGAACAGGAAAGGGAGGTATTCACAGTGGCACGTACAGTGCCCTCCGCCACACACCGTTGGGTGGCTTGCGGAGTATCAATGTAGATGTAGATGTAGAACGTTCTGGTTTTGCTCCTCGGTTTCTGTCACGGACAGAAGTTGATGACATGTGACCGGGCAATATTCTATGGAGTCACGAGGCACATTTTACACTACAGGGTGTAGTCAATACACAGAACTTCCTGATTCCGAGTACTGTTAAACCACGTCCTGTGCACGAAGAGCCATTACACTAGTCGTATTTGACTGTGTGGTGTGGATTCACGAACACCTTTACTCTCCGTCCGTTTTTCTTTGAATAGAATACAACCAGAGGGCCTGTGACGTCTACACTTTACAGTGACGTCTACACTTTATCGAGACCTCCTTGTATAGCATGTGATTCTTGCTTTGGAAGTGCGCAACTTGTTGGCAACCATTGTTTTCGTGCAAGATGGGGCAAGACTTCATGTTGTTCGCCCAGTGAATGATCTGATTAACGCAACCTTCTACGAACGTGTTACAAACTGAAATACCTAGGCACGAGTCTAGACCCTCCATCGTCTCTTCCGCCATTACCTTCCATCTATCTTCGAAATTCACAGAATTGTTGTATAATTTGTTGCAGAGTGGAAGATTCGATCTGAAAATAATTCCACAGGCTGTAGTAACTCTACAGTTTGGAACTGCACGACCGCTACGGTCGCAGGTTCGAATCCTGCCTTGGGCATTTATGTGCGTGATGCCCTAGGTTAGTTAGTTTTAAGTAGTTCTGGGGGACTGATGACCTGAGCAGTTAAGTCCCATAGTGTTCAGAGCCTTTTTTTTTTTTTTTTTGTAGTAACTCATTTTTGCGCAATATCCTTTCGTCCGGGACTGCCAGCCCCGCAAGACAAGCAGGGGAGTTTCTGAGAAGTTTGGAAAGTCGAAAAGAGGTATTGGCAGAAGCGAAGCTATGAGGTGTGGGTGGGGGAATGGGGGGGGGGGGGGGGGGAAGGGGAGAGGGATCTGTCATCAGGAGTCCTTCGGTAGTGCAGTCAGTAAGATCAATGGCAGCGAGATTTAAATGTGACAGGAAGTTTCAAAACAGCGTACATTCTGCAATGAATATTCACTCTGCAGAGGAGAGTGGGCTGATCAAAAAAGTTCCTGTTAGATAGAACTGCGTACCGGACCGAGACTTGAAACTGGGACTTTTGCCTTTCGCTGGAGAGAGCTCTATCGAATGAGCTATCCAAGCACGATTCACGACCTACAGTCACAGATTTACTCTCACATTCTTGCATTCCTTGCGGGACTAGCACTCCTGGAAGACTGGCTACAGCGGAGAAATGATTTAGTAGATCCTGTGCAGCTATTTTCAGAATAAATGTTAACTGTGGCACGAAGTGTTTGCTGATTTGTAGCATAGTAGCGGATTAAAACTGTATACCGATCTGGGAGCCGGCCGGGGTGGCCGAGCGGTTCTAGGCGCTACAGTCTGGAAACGTGCGACCGCTATGGTCGCATGTTCGAATCCTGCCTCAGGCATGGATGTGTGCGATGTCCTTAGGTTAGTTAGGTTTAAGTAGTTCTAAGTTCTAGGGGATTGATAACGTCAGAAGTTAAGTCCCATGGTGCTCAGAGCCATTTGAACCATTTTGAACCGGTCTGGGACTCGAAACTGGGACATGTCGTGCTTGGATAGCTCAGTCAGCAGGGCCCTTAACCGGTTCATGCAAAAGGTACCATGTTCTGGTCTGCCACACAATTTTAATCTGGCAGGAGGTTTCAGCAGGCGTTCCGCTCAAACTGAAAGATCAGTCTGTTTATATTGCTGTATTTGTCTTTTCAACAGGTTTCGAATATTAGTAGTTTATTGTCCCATTTAGAAAAATTCTTGCTTCAATACAATATTACGAGTATTAATCCGTCTCGAGATTACATGTCCTCTGCGTACTATCACTTGCCGGAAACCTCATTTCGGTGTATCGAATTTGTCACAAATTTAAAAGCCGCATTACATCCACGCTACTTGGCCAATACACATAAGCAAAAAAGTGAGACAGGTCAGATGTAAGTGCGGCAAATTGGTGACAGGTCGAACTCCCGTTTCCTCTACATTCGAGCGAGAACGATTGCCAGAAAACGCAACAGTCTCCCTGGTTTTAAAACGTTGAGCTGTTACGCCCTGTGTCAAAAGTAGTTACGGCGTTAATGGTCTTCCTCATTTCCTCTGTTTTACGGTGTTAGTCGCAGCGCGGGAAAGAGAATGAAAGCTGTCAGGGAAAGTTGTCTGGGCGGAGAATCGTTTTGCAGACTTGATTACCGGACAGCGACTTGCCCAACAGGGGCCGCTGCTCGCGTAAAGAAGACCCTATCGCGGCGTGGCGGTGCCAGCCAGGGCTGACCGGGGAGAAAGCCGCAGTGCCGGCTGCGCGCCAGCGAGCTCACAGGGAGGGGATCCCAGGCTCTTCCGCACTGCGGCTCCAGCCGGCTTCTTGCCACGTCTGAAACTGTACCATATACTTTCTCGAAAAATCACTTTCACCAATTACACTGACGGAAAAAAATTGCAACACCAAAAAATAATTAATGTAAAGTAATGAAAATTCTGGAATACGTTTGTCTGTGTAACGTACTGAAGTGATTAACACTGTAAGGTAACAGTTTAATATGACCGCGACATGAGCCATACGAATGTGAAATGCTGATACACTAATAACCGGAGTAACACCCAAAACGTTAAATGCAAACATGCAAGTATGAATTGTGCTGGTTGGTTAGTTGATTTGGGGGAGGGAACCAAACAGCGAGGTCATCGGTCCTATCACGTTGTGGAAGGATGGGGAAGGAAGGTCGCCCAGCCCTTTCAAATGTATCATCCCAGCATTCGCCTGGAGCGACCTAGAGAAATAACGGAAAACCTCAATCAGGATGGCCGGTGTAATATTTCTGGCTTATTCAGCCATCATATTAGGCTCCAGGAAGCTATTCCCAGGGCAGTGGAGATGCAAGAAGCATAGAGATGACGCAATGTGGGATGAGGTACCGGTGACAGATGTTAGATTCGGTACCATTCCCGTGAGAAAGACCGCCTGCATGATGCTGCTGCTCTGTGATTGGCTGCTGTGTTCGGCGGTAGGGCGCCAAAACGTTAAACTTTAGTTGCTATTATTAATTAAACCTGTCATCCAAATTACTTCATTTTTTAAGTAAACATCTCTCAACAGCCAGCTATCAATCAGTCACTTCAAAATTATTAAAATCAAAGTATTACTAAAACAAAAGACTGACGATATTACTGCCGATGCACTTCGGTGGCGTTCGGGTCACGCCTGCTGGCTTGGCGCGCGAAGTGTCTCGGGCAGTCCGGCTCTCCAGTTCTGACCGTTCCAGTAGACAGAGATGTTGTCTGTTATAACAGTATTTGTTTCATGCAATTTTATTTACTACAGTTCCGGCCGTCGCTAGGTACAGACATGTTGCCTGTAATAGTAGTATTTGATTCATGTAATTTTATTCTCCAGTTGATTGATTCTGAGCACTATGGGACTTAACATCTCAGGTCATCAGTCCCCTAGAACGTAGAACTACTTAAACCTAACTAACCTAAGGACATCACACACATCCATGCCCGAGGCAGGATTCGAACCTGCGACCGTAGCAGTCGCGCAGTTCCAGACTGTAGCGCCTAGAACCGCTCGGCCACCAGCGGCCGGCTATTCTCCAGTTCTGACGGTTCCAGTAGACAGACATGTTGTCTGTGGCAGGATGTATTTCACGTTATTTCAGCCAGATATAATGACTGTGGAAAGATATGTTCAATACGTTGTGATCAAGAATAGTTTCTCGTGTCTGTATCAATAAAAACGCGAGTGGCATCCCAAATGAGTTTATTCGTTGCAGTAGTTCCTTGCGAAGTTAATTTTAGCCCAAGAAAAAGAATCCACGGCATGCGTGCTGTTTTCTGCGCTGGGGACATCATCATCATGAAGACAGCTGCTGTGAAGTGTACAAGAACTTATGTATTCCACACAGGGCAGTGGAAACAACTAGGCACCTCACGTGTACTGCATGCACAGTACGAATGTGCTCAGTGACACGTCATCTGCAGTAATGCAGAGGAGGTAAAGAAGGATGAAAGTATTAACACTATCCCACTTTTATTCCTTTTTCTTGCCGTACCGGACGCGGGTTTGAACCGTCGTCCTCCCGAATTGAGTGTGCTAACTACTGCGCCACCTCGCTCGGTCATGAATTGTGCTGTACATCTGCGGTATGTCAGTTTGTGGGCTGGAGTTCCATGCCTGTTGCACTTGGTCGGTCAATACAGGGACGGTTATTGCTGGTTGTGAATGACGCTGGAATTGTCGTTCGATCATGTTCCACATGTGTTCGATTGGAGACAGATCTGGTGATCGAGCAGGCCAAAGCGACATGTCGACACTTTGTAGAGCATGTTGGATTACAACGGCTGTATGCGGGAGAGCATTATCCTCTTGGAATATACCCTGAGGAATGCTGTTCATGAATGGCAGCACTACATGTCGAATCACAAGATTGTTGTACAAATTTGCAGTCAGAGCGCACGGGGATAACTACGAAAGTGTTCCTTCTTTCGCATGAAATCGCATCCCAGACCATAACTCCGGGTGTAGGCCCAGAGTGTCTAGCACACGGACACGTTGACTACTGGCCTCGGCTTCTACCAACACACGGCCATCGCCGGCAGCGAGGTAGAACCAGCTTCCACCCTGCCCGCCAATGAGCTCTCTGAGCCGCGCGGGATTAGCCGAGCGGTCATGGGCGCTGCAGTCATGGACTGTGCGGCTGGTCCCGGCAAAGGCTCGAGTCCTCCCTCGGGCATGGGTGTGTGTTTGTCCTTAAGTAGTGTGTAAGCTTAGGGACTGATGACCTTAGCAGTTAAGTCCCATAAGATTTCACACACATTTGAACATTTTTGAGCTCTCTGAAGACACAAATGGCGGTCGTTTTCTAATTGGTGTAATGCACGCTACAAGGCGTCTGGCTCGAAGCGTTCTTGAAGTAAGCGATTTGTAACAGTTCGTTGTGTCACTGTAGTTGCAACTGCTGCTCAAATTGCTGCTGGTGGTGCAGTACGATGCACCAGAGCTATACAACGAACACGATGGTCTTCCCTCTCCAATGTGTCCGTCCGAAGACATGTCTTCTTGCGACCGTACATTCTTTTGACCACTGCTGTCAGCGGCTACGTTCGTGTGAAAGCTTTCTGCAGTATTGCAGAAGGACCACCCAGTTCCTCTAGCCCCATTACTCTGTGAGGTGTTGATAATGACGTCATTGTATTATTGACTAATATCAGCTCACCAAGTCCATTCTCATAGGTAACTAACCTTCACAAGCGTTACAGCACGTATTTAATCCAACCTTGAGTTGTATCGTCATAGTGGCACCGCTAGGGCCACTCTTATGCCATTGGCACTAAATCTGTAAAGTCATCACCTTTCAGGTGTAGAAACACGGTTACCGACTTTCGTTTACGTCGTACAACTCCTTCTTGATGTTGCGAATTTTTTCAATCGGGGTAGCTCCGCAGAACACAGGAAGTACACTGCTGGCCATTAACATTCCAACACCAAGAAGGAGTGTTCTGGACAAAATTATGAATACATTCCAGGATCGAGGGTCTTGATAATTTTTTTCCTGTCATCGACGTTGATACTCGCAAGATATCAGTCACAGGGATTCCAATACTTTCAAGACCGTTTCAATTTCGAGTGTGAAGTCAGATAACACATGACAAAAGAAATATTTTTTTCGCGTGATATAATTACAAATTAACAATTTCTGATTTTTGTCTTTACTTGGTTCGTGTAACCTCTCTTCTGGTGAAACTTGATGTTTCTACGTCAGGGGGGAGTACCCTCCACGTTTTAATGACTGCGTTTGCGAGTATCAAAATATGTGATACGAGTGATCTTATCTTTTGACTGCATTGACTTACAAGCTTAACATTTTTACATCACCAAAGGAATACAGACCTCAGTATGTGACACAAATGTTTCTTGAAACGTCCACCAGTTCCTGACTAAAAGGGGTCTTAACAGGCGAAGGGACAAACAGCATTCTTATCGTGTGATATAATTACACATCAATAACTTCGGATTTTTCCCTTTGCTTGTACTGTAAAATCGTGTTCCTTGCCAAATTTCATGATTTTAGACCAAAGGGAACTATCCTATAGGTTTCGATGAGTGAGTTCGCAGGTATCAAAATATGTGGCATAAATAGCCGTAACTTTTGGCTCAATTGACTTAGAAACTTACAATTTTTACTCCGACACGTGAATATGGACCTTAGTATATGATATAAATTTCAACTTCATACGTCTACACATTCCTGAGAGAAATGATTCTGAACAGCCGGACAGACGGACAGACAGATGGACAACAAAGTGATTCTATAATCACTATGCCAGGGTGGAGTAGTGATAACAGCATCTGCGTAGTGAGCAGGAGACCCAGGTTAGAATCCCGACCTTGAGACAAATTTTCATTTGTTGCTTCAGTCTGCATCACAGATGTTGGAGACTTGAAAAGGTCTCTGGAACCACATAGTTTTATTTGATCCTGTACGGGTTCCATTCTTACCGATTGTGGTACGGAACCCTAAAAACGAAATTTTACTTACTCTGAGTATACAGTATAGGTAGGGACAATACATGATTAAATTTGTAGGTGGTTAAGGAACGAATTTTAATATACAAATCTGTCAACTCTGGCAGAAACAACGGTTGTAACGCGGCAGGGCATCGAGTCGAAAGGTGGTCGGATGACAATTACGAATACGTCATTCTGTGCCGCTTCAGATGCTGGCGGTTGGTCGCACATCAGTTTCTCGGCAACGTGTCGTCACTTGTTTTCAGTGGGTAAGACATCTGCAGAACGTGTGGTCCAATGCAACAGTGGAACATTCCCTGCAATCGACGTTGATCAGGACAGCTCATACAACATACGGTCTTGCGTTATCTTGTAGAAAGATGTCACAGAGACATCAAAGATAAAGTACAACCATCTGCCTTAACACGACAGGATGTAACGGCTGTTGTAAGAATTACTAGCTACTCGAACCAGAGGTTACTGAGCAAAATCTGCCTTCGAATTCCGACACGTGCTATAGACGTTTCCTGTTCTTATATGAAGCATAGCACGATATTCTCACAAACAAAAATCATTCAAGTGTGATTTCTGGACAAAAAAGCCATTGTGTATTCTTTCCTTAACATTTCCTTGTACATGATGTTTCTGAAGTATTCGTTCAAATTAATTCATGAGATAGAGAACATCAAAACAAATATATGTCGATAAGGAACATAGAGTATGGTCTCTGAAGTCAGCTTATATTGTTAAGGAACCTTTTTTTAGTGGTGCTGAGGTAAGCCGGTGCGTCGGTGTCTCTGACACAGAATGTATACTGACATTCAAAACTGCACTGTGTACGCCTAAGACGGTCATATTGTCAGTTATGGCCGTCGATTTGTTTCGGACGAAGAGGTGCACGCCTGCGTGCAACTATGGTTCCGTTGGCAACCGCAAACGTTTTTCTTTGAAGGCTTTGTGGTACAAGGCGGTGATGTCCAGATCTCAGAGCTAACCATTAGTACACAGCTGGTTTGAACTACAGCACTCGTTCCCAGTCAGCGACACCAACATAACAGCTTACGTTAGCACCACGTTCCCTAACATTGCAAGTTGACCTCGGAGACCATATGTTCCTCATCGAACTATATTTTTGTTTGTGTTCTCTACCTCCTGCATTAACTGAACGAATAATTTCGGAACACCGAGTACACAAAATGTAAATGGTGCTATTAAGACCTACATTGCGCGGGTACGCTGACAAGCTAATTATTTGCATATTTAACCATGTAATTCATCTCATACCAATTTGACGTTTGCTGCCTGTCGCCTAGACGGTGTTATGAATTTTAATCCCAACAGTATACAACAATTGAGACAACATACTAGACACCTACCGGGAAACAGTTTGAAACAAACAGAGAGCGCCGTAATGAATTCAGTAAATATAAACTACAAAGTCGACGTAATGCATGTGTGGTCTAGGGGTTGCGTCTGTGACGAATAATCGGAGCCTTATCAGTCCCGGCTTCAAGCCCGCCGCCGCTCAAATTTTGATTAATAATCAACATTGGCGGTCGAAGACTTTCGGAGTAAGAAGTCACCCATATTCTACCAACGGCCTTGTCAAAGAGGGCGGAGCAGCGGACAGAGATTCAGGGCACTCTCTTGTTCTTATGATGGGAAGCTGCCCCTAAAGGCGGAATAATCAGCAATGCTCAAAGACATGAGGATGCAGACGGCAATGGAAACCACTACATTAAAGATGCATTATGTCTGTCCACAGGACATGTGGATTGTAATTGATAAAGTGTCATGATGATCTCTCCATTGGCAAAAGATTGCGGAATAGTCCACCATTCAGATCCCCGGGAGGGGAGTGCCAAGAGGGGAATTGACCATGAGAAAAAGATTGAATAACCAAGGAAAGGATAACGTTCTACCGGTCGGGGCGTGGAATGTCAGAAGTTTGAATGTGGTAGTGAAGCTAGAAAATCTGAAAAGGGAAATTCAAAGGCACGACCTAGATGTAGTAGTGGTCAGTGAAGTGAAGTGGAAAGAAGACAAGGATTTCAGGACAGCTGAGTATAGGGTAAAAAATGGTGTAACGAAGGTAGAGTTCGTTATGGATAGAAAGATAGGGCAAAGAGAGTGTTACTGTGATCAGTTAAGTTGCAGGGTTGTTCTTATCAGAATCGACAGCAAACCAACACCGACAAATATAGTTCATGTATACTTGCCGACGTCGCAAGCTGAAGATGAAGAGATAAAGTATACGAGGACATTAAAAGTGCAATATACTACGTAAAGAGAAATGAAAATCTAATACTCATGGGGGACTGGAATGAAGTTTATGGGAAAGAAGCAGAAGAATAGATTGTAGGAGAATATGGGCTTGGTACGTTGAATGAGAGAGGAGACAGTCTACTTGAGTTCTGTAATAAACTTCAGTTAGTAATAATTAATACTCTATTCAAGGAACACAAGAGAAGGAGATATACTTGGAAAAGGCCGGGTGATACAGAAAGATATCAATTAGATTACATCATAGTGAGATGTAAATTCCGAAATCCGATACTTGATTGTAAGGGGTACGCAGGGGCAGATGCAGACGGTCGTCATAATGAAGTAGTGATGAAGAGTAGGCTGAAGTTCAAGACATTAGTCAGGAAGAATCAATACGCAAAGAAGTGGGATAAAGAAGTGCTAAGGAATGACGAGATACGCTTGAAGTTCTCTAAGGCTATAGATACAGCAATAAGGAATAGATCAGTAGGGAGTACAGTTGAAGAGGAATGGACACCTCTCAAAAGGGCCATCACTGAAGCTGGGAAGGAAAGCATAGGTACAACGAAGGTAACTGCAAAGAAACCATGGGTAACAGAAGAAATACTTCAGTTGATTGATGAGAGGAGGAAGTACAAACATGTTCCGGGAAACTCAGGAATGCTGAAATACAAGTCGCTGAAGAATGAAATAAATACTAAGTGCAGGGAAGCTAAGACGAAATAGCTGCAGGAAAAATGTGAAGACATCTAAAAACAAATGATTGTCGGAAGGACAGACTCAGCATACAGGAAAGTCAAAACAAACATCGGTGACATTAAAAGCAAGGGGGGCAACATTAAGAGAGCAACGGGAATTCCACTGTTAAATGCAGAGGAGAGAGCGGATACGTGGAAAGAATACATTGAAAGCCGCTATTATGGGGGTGAAGATTTGTCTGATGTGATAGAAGAAACAGGTGTCGATTTAGAAGAGATAGGTGATCCAGTATTAAAATCAGAATTTAAGAGAGCTTTGGAAGAATTAAGATGAAATAATGCAGAAGGGATAGATAACATTCCACCAAAATTTCTAAAATCGTTGGGGGAAGTGGCAACAAAATGACTCTTCACGTTGGTGTGTAGAATGTATGAGTCTGGTGACTCAAGAAAAAGCAACAGGCGTTCATAGTATTTGTCGACCTGCAAAAAGTGTTCGACATTGTAAAATGGTGCAAGATGTTCGAAATTCTGAAAAAATGGGGATAAGGCATAGGGAGAGACGGATAATATACAAGATGCACAAGAGCCAAGAGGGAATAATAAGAGTGGACGATCAAGAACGAAGTGTAAGACAGGGACGTAGTCTTGTGGTCGCTCCTACAGTTCAGTCTGTCGATCGAAGAAGCAATGATGGAAATAAATGGAAGGTTCAGGAGTGCAATTAAAACTCAAGGTGAAAGGATATCACTGATACGATTCGCTGATGATATTGCTATCCTGAGTGAATCTGAAGAAGAATTACATGATCTGCTGAATGGAATGAACAATCTAACGAGTACAGAATGGACTGAGTGTAGTCGAAGAAATCCTAAAGTAAAGAGAAGTAGCAGAAACTTAGCATCAGGATTGATGGTCACGAAGTAGATGAAGATAAGGAATTCTATTACCTAAGCAGCAAAATAACCAATGACAGATGGAGCAAGGAGGACATCAAAAGCAGACTAGCACCTGCAAAAAGGGCTAGTATCAAACATAGGCCATAAATTGAGGAAGAAATTTCAGAGAAAGTACGTTTGGAGCACAGTATTGTATGGACTGTGGGACAACCGGAACGGAAGAGAATCGAAAGATTTGAGATGTGGTGCTACACACGACTGTTGAAAATTAGGTGGACTGGTAAGGTAAGGAATGAGGAGGTTCTGCGCAGAATCGGAGAGGAAAGGAATATGTGGGAAACATTGACAAATATAAGGGACAGGATGACAGGACATCTGTTAATACATCAGAGAATGACTTCCATGGTACTATGGGGATCTTTAGAGGACAAAAACTGTAGAGGAAGACAGAGATTGGAATACACCCAGCAAATAATTGAGGAGGTAGGTTGCAAGTGCTACCCTGAGGTGAAGACGTTGGCACAAGAGAGGGATTCGTGGCGGGCCGCTTCAAACCAGTCAGAAGAATGATGACTAAAAAATTTAAAAAAAACGTCGATTTAGGAAGACAGAATATCTTAAGACCCAAATAGGCGGCGTTTTTGAAGAAGTATGGCTGCACTTACCATGGTACATGATCTCATGAATCCGCAGATCAATAGATGTTGGAATTCCGAAAGTCCTCATCAATTGCGTCAAGAGTCTTTCCATAATGTAAAAGCAGGAGCTTGGTGTGCAGTTAGCGCAACAGGTTATTAAACTGATCATTTTATGCCAAATTATAACTTCTAATAAGTATGTGAACAATGTACTACAATCTTCTTTAAAATAACTAACGGAAAGACCCATTGTCGTTTCATGCAGGAGAATGCAAGAGCACACACGGCCAATGCGTCTATGGCAACATTACAAAGCCTGATAGCTGTTATCTGCATTTTGCCTAAACAACATGACAGAAACGTCGTTCCCATCAGAGCAAAATCCTTTCTGTCTCACTCCATCGGTCAGCCACTTTCTCGAAGTCCGTCTCAGTAGCAGGAACCCAGCTCTGGAATAACCTCCCACGTTATATTAGAGAAGATCTCCAGCTTCAGAAGTCAGTTAATCACAAGTCTAATAAGGCAACAGTAATGACTACCATTGTTAATAGTAGTAGTCTATAGTGGGATTTCTTTTGATAGTTAACAGGTGGAGTTACCAAGATAAGCGAGTATTAGTCCCTTTTAGATATATAGTCTAGTGGACGGTTGTGGAACTCTTGTGGACAGAAAGTTTGCACGGTTTATACTCTAATTACTGCCTAGACTTTTATGGGATTAATGGAAAGGAACCAGTGTTTCCATCGAGTGGTGATACTATTGAGGTTGGCGTTGATGGGACGGTCGGGACAAATGGAGGTGATGCGGATGGCAAGAAAAGCAGTGTTATCAGCATAATTAAGTAAACAGTACATGAAATTTTGCCCTAACTGCCGGTTGTCAGTAACTTGATGGCACGAGATACTGTGCCAGCAAGTTACTGACATCCCGCAGTTCGACCAAATTTTCGAGGAACAATCTACACAGCGGCAAAATTTTCAATGGTTTAGGACCGTCGCCTGTATGCAGGTGACAAAACAGTGTTGACAGTACGGTTCCCTGGGACACAGGCGACAGGGAGCGGTCCGCCCGGCTCTAACCGTTCCGTGCTGCGCTGCGTTGCGCTGCGTTTCTTTGCGCGCTCACCTTGCGCCAGACCTGATTATGTAAGCCGGCCCGGCGGAAAGTGAAGCGAGCAGCGCATTTTTGTCGAAACGCAGAGCGCAAACCACATCCCGCCCCCGCTCCGCGGTTAATGACTCCATTCTGTGCGAGCAGCTCGCAGCAGAGCACAGCTCGCCGAAGCGACAGCCGTCTGTGACAGGCACTATCCAGCAGCCCAAGAATGTGTACACCCAGCATACTCCACGTCTTGCTCACGTCCATTCTACAGCACGGCCTATTAACAACACGCAGCCTCCGAGTCTGTGTTTACGGCTTTCGTAGCAGGAAAAATTTACTGTCCAATACAGATTACAGTTCAGGAAATGGTTTCGTGGCGGTTCGAAGGCAGTACGCACGCCTGCAAGTCTGGTAAATTGGCACGAAAGAATGGCTGCCCCTTCATGATTAGTAAGCTTGATTATTCCAAGGATCTTCAAAAATGTGAACAATGAACGTTGACAGCCACCTGAATTTGTTATGTGTCGACTGCGGCTGAAAATGAAAAAAAAATAGTTCCGTGCCGTTACTAAACATTTTCAATTGAAGTGTTAGACTGCCACATAAATCAAAACATAACTTAATGAAATTCACACGGACTCTGCACCATCACTGAAGACCATTTAGTTTTGGATTAATGAATTTAAGTGTGTTCGGACAAGCACCGAAGACGAAGCTTGCTCCAGACGTCCAACTGAGGACACCACAAAGTCATTGACAAAATCGACTGAATGGTAATGCAAAACCGCCGAGTAAAAATTCGTGACATTGCTGAGCTGTACGCATCTCAATTGTGCGAGTGTTATATTCTGCATGGAGAACTTCCTATGAAAAAGCTTTTGCGAGTTGGATGCCGCGATTGCACAAAGTCGACCAAAAGCGCATCAAAAAAATGGTTCAATTGGCCCTAAGCACTATGGGACTTACCATCCGACGTCATCAGTCCCCGAGACGTAGACCTACTTAAACCTAATCTAAGGACATCACGCACATCCATGCCCGAGGCAGGATTCGTACCTGCGACCGTAGCAGCCGCGTGGTTCCGGACTGAAGCGCGTAGAACCGCTCGGCCACATCTGCCGGCAAAAGCGCATCCTGCACAACATTTCAACACAATGTTTAGCGACGTTTAATCGCAATCCGCAAGACTTTGTGCTCCGATTTGTGACTTTTGATGGGCCCGCATCTCGTGGTCGTGCGGTAGCGTTCTCGCTTCCCACGCCCGGGTTCCCGGGTTCGATTCCCGGCGGGGTCAGGGATTTTCTCTGCCTCGTGATGGCTGGGTGTTGTGTGCTGTCCTTAGGTTAGTTAGGTTTAAGTAGTTCTAAGTTCTAGGGGACTGATGACCATAGATGTTAAGTCCCATAGTGCTCAGAGCCATTTGAACCATTTGACTTTTGATGAAACCTGGACCCCTCATTACACGTCAAAGTTTTTGGGGATTCCCAAGGAATAATACTTATAGGTTATTTGGAAAGAAGGGAGAACCATAACTGGACGCTATTGCATTTCATTGTTGGATCGTTTGAAGCTTTCGTTGGCTGGAAAAACGCAAAAAGTGCTCTTTCACTAGGACAACGCACAAACCCACACATTGGCGATAACAACGGCGAAATTCATGAATTAATCTTCGAACGGGCTCTTTCATTTACCCTATTTACCCAACTTAGCCCAAGCGTAAAACTCTTCCTTGCTGGGAAGACATTTTCATCGAATGAGGAAGTGATAGTTGCAGCCAACGACTACTTGACAGAGTTCGACAGAACCTACTTTCCCGATGGGACGAAAAAGCTGAAGAAACGCTGGACCAAGTGTATATCCCTCAAAGGGTACTGTCGAGAAGTAAGGTGAGCTGTTTACGAAATAAAGATTTTTTCTTGCTTTTTTAAAAGACTTATCAAATCCCTCTCTTATATAAGGGCATAGCGCCGCCAGAGGGTGCGCGCTGATGAGACCGCACTCACAACCTCTACCCAACACGCCAAAAATACCACCGATCCCTTCAACTCCATCTCAACATATTTGCTCCAGGTGCAACCAGTAACTCCTGAAAACAAACCCCTCGAAGACACTCGCAATAATAACGGTAATAACCACCTGTAGCTTCCGTATTCGTAACTTTTATCTCACCTTTTCACAACAGCCCTATCCAGCCAACTAATATATTAAAATATCTTAAGCCTTGACCAAGAAAATAAGATGGAGAGCTCATCTTCAAATCAGCCAACAGGAAGCCCACAATAAACACTACTAGAACTACTGACCAGCCGAACGTAGAAAATGGTTCATATGGCTCTAAGCACTATGGGACTTAACATCTGAGGTCATCAGTCCCCTAGACTTAAACCTAACATCCATGCCCGTGGCAAGATTCGAACCTGCGACCGTAGCGGTCGCGCGGTTCCAGACTGAAGCGCCTAGAACCACTCGGCCACACCGGCCGGTTGAAATTAAAAGCAAGGGCGTTAATATTATGAGTGCACTGGCAATTCGACTGTTAAATTTAGGCTGTGGCCGAACGGTTCTAGGCGCTTTAGCCCGGAGCCGCGCTGCTGCTACGGTCGCAGGTTCGAATCCTGCCTCGGGCATGGATGTGTGTGATGTCTTTAGGTTAGTTAGGTTTAAGTAGTTCTAAGTCTAGGGGACTGATGACCTCAGAGGTTAAGTTCCATAGTTCTTAGAGCCAATTGAACCATTTTTTTGTTAAATTTAGAGTAGAGTGCGAATAGGTGGATAGAGTACACTGAAGGCTTCTAGAAGGAGAAGGACTTGTCTGATGGCGTTATATAACAGGAAACAGGAAAGGAGACAGGGAAGAGATAGGGCATCCAGCGTTAGAATCAGAATTTAAAAGACCTTTGGACGACCTAAGATCAAATTAGGCAGAATCGTTAGTGGAAGTGGCAACAAAACGACTATTAACGTTGGGGTGTAGAATGTAGTGAGACCGACGATACACCATCCAAATTTTGGAAAAACATCATCCATACAGTTGCGAAAACAGCAGGAGCTGACAAGTGCAAGAATTATCGCACAGTAAGCTTATGCATCCAAGTTGCTGACAACAATAATATACAGAAGAATGGAAACGAAAACTGAAGATCTGTTAGATGACGATCAGTTTGACTTTCTGGAAGGTAAAAGCACTGGAGAGGCAATTCTGACGCTGTGCTTGGTGATGGAAGCAAACCTGAAGGAAAATCAAGACACAAGACCTGGAAGAAGCGTTCGACGAAGTAATATGGTACAAGGTGTTCGAAGTTCTGAGAAAAATAAAGGTATGCTCTACAAGAGAAAAGATGGGCAAGACCAAGAACGAAGTGCTTAGATTAAAAAGGATGTAAGACAGGGGTATGGTCTTTCGCTTCCGTCGTTAAATACGCGTACCGAAGAAGGTATAATGGAAATAAAGGTTCACGACTGGGATAAAAATTCAAGGTAAAAGGATATCAATGGTAAGATTCGCTGATGCCATAGCTATCCTACGTGAAAGTGAAGAAGTATTACAGGATCTATAGAATGGAATGAACTGTATAATGAGTACAGAATATGGAATGGGAGTAAATAGAAGAAAGAGGAAGTACCAGAAATGAGAACATCGACAAACCTTATATCAGAATTGGGGATCACGAAGTAGACGAAGGAATTCTGCTACCCTAGAAACAAAATAACCGGTTATGGATGGAGCAAAGAGGACATAAGAAACAGACTAGCTCTGGGAAAAGGGCATTCCTGCACAAGAGAAGTCAACTAGTATCAAAACATAGGCCAGAAAGTCAGGAAGAAATGTCTGAAAATGTACGTTTTGAGCGCAGCATTGTATGATATTGAAACATGGACTGTGGGTAAAGCGGAAAAGAATACAATCGAAGTATCTGAGATGTGATGCCACAGAAGAACGATGAAAATTGGGTGGTCTGATAAGGTAAAGAATGAGGAGGTTCTACTCAGGATTGGCGAGGAAAGGAACTGATGCGATATCTGTTAAGACTTCAGGGAATAACTTCCAAGGTACTAGAGCAAGCTGTAGCGGGCAAAAACTGTAGAAGAAGCCCGAGATTGGAATGCATCCAGGAAATAACGGAGGACATTGGTTGCAACTGCTATTCTGAGATGAAACGGTTGACACAAGAGAAAGCCGGCCGGTGTGGCCGTGCGGTTAAAGGCGCTTCAGTCTGGAACCGCGTGACCGCTACGGTCGCAGGTTCGAATCCTGCCTCGGGCATGGATGTGTGTGATGTCCTTAGGTTGGTTAGGTTTAATTAGTTCTAAGTTCTAGGCGACTGATGACCTCAGAAGTTAAGTCGCATAGTGCTCAGAGCCATTTGAACACAAGAGAAAAATTAGTGGCGAGCCACATCATACCAGTCAGAAGACTGATGACACAAAAAAATATTTAGTGTTAATTTGGTCTCTGTCGAGTTTCGCGTGTCTACAGCAGTGGAAATGGAAATGAGCGTTTGGCGTCATTAGCCGGTTGGCCGGGAGGCCCCTTGTGGGGGCAGGTCCGGCAACCTTGGTGCAGGTCTCATTACATTCGACGCCACACTGCGGGCCGGATGGGGATGAAATGATGATGAACGCAGCACAAGAACCAGTCCCTGAGCGGAGAAAATCCCCGACCCAGCCGGGAACCGAACCCGGGCCCGTAGGACGGTCATCCGTCACGCTCACCACTCAGCTATCGGGGCGGACTCTACAGCAATGATACCTCTTAAGTCAGTTCCGAGACCTCTTGAATTTTTCGTTCGTCTTCTGATATCAAAACATGTCATCAGCATACGAAATACGAGGGCAGTTCAATAAGTAATGCAACACATTTATTTTCACGGCCAATTTTGGTTGAAAAAACCGGAAATTTCTTGTGAAATATTTTCAAACATTCCCGCTTCGTCTCGTATAGTTTCATTGACATCCAACAGGTGGCAGCGCTGTACAGATCTGTTAAAATGGCGTCTGTAGCGGATGTGCGTTGCAAACAACGGGCAGTGATCTAGTTTCTTTTGGTGGAAAACCAAGGCCTCTCAGATATTCATAGGCGCTTGCAGAATGTCTACGGTGATCTGGCAGTGGACAAAAGCACGGTGAGCCGTTGGGCAAAGCGTGTGCCATCATCGCCGCAAGGTCAAGCAAGACTGTCTGATCTCCCGCGTGTGGGCCGGCCGTGCACAGCTGTGACTCCTGCAGTGGCGGAGCGTGCGAACACACTCGTTCGAGATGATCGACGGATCACCATCAAACAACTCAGTGCTCAACTTGACATCTCTGTTGGTAGTGCTGTCACAATTGTTCACCAGTTGGGATATTCAAAGGTTTGTTCCCGCTGGGTCCCTCATTGTCTAACCGAACACCATAAAGAGCAAAGGAGAACCATCTGTGCGGAATTGCCAGCTCGTCATGTGGCTGAGGGTGACAATTTCTTGTCAAAGATTGTTACAGGCGATGAAACATGGGTTCATCACTTCGAACCTGAAACAAAACGGCAATCAATGGAGTGGCTCCACACCCACTCCCCTACCAAGAAAAAGTTTAAAGCCATACTCTCAGCCGGTAAAGTCATGGTTACAGTCTTCTGGGACGCTGAAGGGGTTATTCTGTTCGATGTCCTTCCCCATGGTCAAACGATCAACTCTGAAGTGTATTGTGCTACTCTTCAGAAACTGAAGAAACGACTTCAGCGTGTTCGTAGGCACAAAAATCTGAACGAACTTCTCCTTCTTCATGACAACGCAAGACCTCACACAAGTCTTCGCACCCGAGAGGAGCTCACAAAACTTCAGTGGACTGTTCTTCCTCATGCACCCTAAGCCCCGATCTCGCACCGTCGGATTTCCATATGTTTGGCCCAATGAAGGACGCAATCCGTGGGAGGCACTACGCGGATGATGAAGAAGTTATTGATGCAGTACGACGTTGGCTCCGACATCGACCAGTGGAATGGTACCGTGCAGGCATACAGGCCCTCATTTCAAGGTGGCGTAAGGCCGTAGTATTGAATGGAGATTACGTTGAAAAATAGTGTTGTGTAGCTAAAAGATTGGGGAATAACCTGGTGTATTTCAATTCTGAATAAAACAACCCCTGTTTCAGAAAAAAAATGTGTTGCATTACTTATTGAACTGCCCTCGTATTCTTATTCAAAACGATACTAAACAGGAGTGAGCTGAGACCGTTACCTTAATGTTCCCCATCAGTGACGTCGAACTAGCAGGGTCCCTGACAAATTACGCTTCTCTTTCTTTACCCTTGAAGGCAGAACGGGCTGTTCGCATTCTGCTCTGTTGTGGAGTCAATGCCTCTTCAGTCATATTTGGCAATAATCTTGCAAGGTCGTATTCTGTCCTATGTGAGGAGCCTAAATGTTACTCCGTACATTTAATAGATAATCTACCAGGTGTGATCCAACGCAGAGGGAATTCCAGTTGGGAATATTTGGGAAGTATATTAAACGAAAGGATACAGAAGTGTGCAGAAGGCATACTAGGGGAATATCAGTGTGGCTTTCGACCAGACAGAGGAACAACTGATCAAATATTTGTGATAAGACAAATGACGGAAAAGTTCTATGAATATGATATAGATCTGCATTTCCTATTCATCTACTTCAAACAAGCCTTTGACAGCATAAATCGGCAAGAACTATACAGAGTACTGAAAGAAGTTGATACATGTGCTAAATTAATAAGACTAATCAGAATGACAATGACAGAGACAAGAGCAAAAGTAAAGGTCCTTAGCAGAACAAGTGAAAGCTTTGACTTTAATAAAGGTGTGAAGCAAGGTGATAGTCTTTCCACTGTCCTATTCAATATAGCCCTGCATAGTGTAGTAAGTAAAATCAACAAAAGAGGCACCATATTTATGAAAACTAGCCAGTGCTATAGTAGGAAGAAATACCAATACACTCCTAGAAACATACCAGGCAATGGAAACAGAAACCTTAAAAATTGGCCTCATAGTAAATGAAAACAAAACAAAATATATGGTAATGTCACAATCTGAGGCTAGAAGAACCCCTAAAAACCTAAACATCAATGGGAAATGCTTCAATGGAGTGTCCTCTTTTATCTAATTGGGAGCCCTAATAACAAATGATAACAGTATTGGAAAGGCTATAAGGGAAAGAATACAAGCAGGAAACAGAGCTTACTTTGCAAATATGCAACTTTTCAAAAATATCCTTGTTACAAGAAAAGCTAAACTGCTAATATACAATTCCCTAGTCTGCCCAGTTATCGCATGCGGCTCAGAGGTATGGACGTTGACAGAACACGATAAAAATTCACTAAGAACCATTGTGCGGAAAATACTACGCAAAAACTATGGGCCAATAAGGGAGGAAGAAGGCTGGAGAATACGCTACAATGCCGAATTACAAGAGTTAATACAAGGCAGGGACATAGTAAAATATGTGAAATCACAGCGAATACAATGGCTAGGACACTTGGAGAGAATGGCAGAGGATAGAATTCCAAAGAAAATGATGAAAGGTATGATCCATTCAGTTAGGCGAAAAGGGAGATCTAGAAGAAGGTGGATCGACAAGGTAATAATGGATAGCACCAGTGTGGGAGTCCGGGGGTGGAAAAGAGCAGCAAATAACCGAGAAGTGTGGAGGAAGATTGTTGAAGAAGCCAAGGCTCACCAAGGGCTGTAGCGCTACTGAAGAAGAATATTTGGGAAGTATATCCAGGTCTAGGGGTAGCGTCTTTGATTCATAACCAAAACGTCTTCGGTCCCGGGTTCGATCTCCACCACTGCCTAAATTTTGATAAATAATCAGCATTGGCGGCCGAAGACTTCCGGCATAAGAAGTCAGCCTCATTCTGCCAACGGCCTTGTCAAAGAGGGCGGAGGAGCGGATAGAGGTTCAGGGCACTCTCTTGTCCTAGGGGTGGGAAATTGCCCCTAAAGGCGGAAGAATCAGCAATGATCAACGACATGAGGATGCAGAAGGCAATGGAAACCACTGCATTAAAGACACGTAACGTGTATCCACAGGATATGTGGCCTGTAATTGAAGAAGTGTCATGATGATCTCTCCATTCGCAAAAGATTCCGGAATAGTCCCCCATTCGGACCTCCGGGAGGGGACTGCCAAGGGGGAGGTTACCATGAGAAAAAGATTGAATAATCAACGAAAGGATAACGTTCTACGAGTCGGGGCGTGGAATGTCAGAAGCTTGAACGTGGTAGGAAAACTAGAAAATCTGAAAAGGGAAATGCAAAGGCTCAATCTAGATATAGTAGGGGTCAGTGAAGTGAAGTGGAAGAAAGACAAGGATTTCTGGTCAGATGAGTATCGGGTAGTATCAACAGCAGCAGAAAATGGTATAACAGGTGTAGGATTCGTTATGAATAGGAAGGTAGGGCAGAGGGTGTGTTACTGTGAACAGTTCAATGACCGGGTTGATCTAATCAGAATCGACAGCAGACCAACACCGACAACGATAGTTCAGGAATACATGCCGACGTCGCAAGCTCAAGATGAACAGATAGAGAAAGTGTATGAGGATATTGGAAGGTTAATGCAGTATGTAAAGGGGGACGAAAATCTAATAGTCATGGGCGACTGGAATGTAGTTGTAGGGGAAGGAGTAGAAGAAAAGGTTAAAGGAGAATATGGGCTTGGGACAAGGAATGAAAGAGGAGAAAGACTAATTGAGTTCTGTAACAAGTTTCAGCTAGTAATAGCGAATACCCTGTTCAAGAACCACAAGAGGAGGAGGTATACTTGGAAAAGGCCGGGAGATACGGGAAGATTTCAATTAGATTACATCATGGTCAGACAGAGATTCCGAAATCAGATACTGGATTCTAAGGCGTACCCAGGAGCAGATATAGACGCAGATCACAATATAGTAGTGATGAAGAGTGGGCTGAAGTTCAAGACATTAGTCAGGAAGAATCAATACGCAAAGAAGTGGGATACGGAAGTACTAAGGAATGACGAGATACGTCTGAAGTTCTCTAAGGCTATAGATACAGCAATGAGGAATAGCGCAGTATGTAGTACAGTTGAAGAGGAATGGACATCTCTAAAAAGGGCCGTCACAGAAGTTGGGAAGGAAAACATAGGTACAAAGAAGGTAGCTGCGAAGAAACCATGGGTAACAGAAAAAATACTTCAGTTGATTGATGACAGGAGGAAGTACAAACTTGTTCCGGGAAAATCAGGAATACAGAAATACAAGTCGCTGAGCCGACCGCGGTGGTCTAGCGGTTCTAGGCGCTCAGTCCAGAACCGCGCGACTGCTACGGTCGCAGGTTCGAATCCTGCCTCGGGCATGGATGTGTGTGATGTCCTTAGGTTAGTTAGGTTTAAGTAGTTCTAAGTTCTAGGGGACTGATGACCACAGATGTTAAGTCCCATAGTGCTTAGAGCCATTTGAACCATTTGAACAAGTCGCTGAGGAATGAAATAAATAGGAAGCTAAGACGAAATGGCTGCAGGAAAAATGTGAAGACATCGAAAAAGATATGATTGTCGGAAGGACAGACTCAGCATACAGGAAAGTCAAAACAACCTCTGGTGACATTAAAAGCAACGGTGGTAACATTAAGAGTGCAACGGGAATTCCACTGTTAAATGCAGAGGGGAGAGCAGATAGGTGGAAAGAATACATTGAAAGCCTCTATGAGGGTGAAGATTTGTCTGATGTGATAGAAGAAGAAACAGGAGTCGATTTAGAAGAGATAGGGGATCCGGTATTAGAATCGTAATTTAAAAGAGCTTTGGAGGACTTACGGTCAAATAAGGCAGAAGGGATAGATAACATTCCATCAGAATTTCTAAAATCATTGGGGGAAGTGGCAACAAAACGACTATTCACGTTGGTGTGTAGAATATGAGTCTGGCGATATAACATCTGACTTTCGGAAAAGTAAAGGGACGTGAGAGGCAATTCTGACGTTACGGCTAATAATGGAAGCAAGGCTAAAGAAAAATCAAGACACTTTCATAGGATTTGTCGACCTGGAAAAAGCGTTCGACAATATCAATATAAAATGGTGGAAGCTGTTCGAGATTCTGCAAAAAGTAGGGGTAAGCTATAGGGAGAGACGGGTCATATACAATATGTACAACAACCAAGAGGGAATAATAAGAGTGGACGATCAAGAACGAAGTGCTCGTATTAAGAAGGGTGTAAGACAAGGTTGTAGCCTTTCGCCCCTACTCTTCAATCAGTACATCGAGGAAGCAATGATGGAAATAAAAGAAAGGTTCAGGAGTGGAATTAAAATACAAGGTGAAAGGATATCAATGATACGATTCACTGATGACATTGCTATCCTGAGTGAAAGTGAAGAAGAATTAAATGATCTGCTGAACGAAATGAACAGTCTAATGAGTACACAATATGGTTTGAGAGTAAATCGGAGAAAGACGAAGGTAATGAGAAGTATTAGAAATGAGAACATCGAGAAACTTAACATCAGGATTGATGGTCACGAAGTCAATGAAGTTAAGGAATTCTGCTACCTAGGCAGTAAAATAACCAATGACGGACAGAGCAAGGAGGACATCAACAGCAGACTCGCTATGGCAAAAAAGGCATTTCTGGCCAAGAGAAGTCTGCTAATATCAAATACCGGCCTTAATTTGAGGAAGAAATTTCTGAGGCTGTACGTCTGTAGTACAGCATTGTATGGTAGTGAAACATGGACTGTGGGAAAACCGGAACAGAAGAGAATCGAAGCATTTGAGATGTGGTGCTATAGACGAATGTTGAAAATTAGGTGGACTGATAAGGTAAGGAATGAGGAGGTTCTACACAGAATCGGAGAGGAAAGGAATATGTGGAAAACACTGATAAGGAGAAGGGACAGGATGATAGGACATCTGCTAAGACATGAGGGAATGAGGGAATGACTTCCATGGTACTAGAGGGAGCTGTAGAGGGCAAAAACTGTAGAGGAAGACAGAGATTGGAATACGTCAAGCAAATAATTGAGGACGTAGGTTGCAAGTGCTACGAAGAGGTTAGCACAGGAAAGGAATTCGTGGCGGGCCGCATCAAACCAGTCAGTAGACTGACGATCAAAAAAAAAAAAAAAAAAACCCAGCAATTTCAATTTTCGACATTTTCCATAAAACTAAATACGTCTGCCACATTGGAGGAGTGGGAACTCTTTTTAATTCAATTCTCTAACAATATCTCCCGGGCAAAATACGTATGAATGTTCAGTCTTTATGTCTTTGTTTAGACTTATATAGAACAAAGTCGATGATAGGCTCCACATACTCAGTGTACCTGCATCGCAGGCGACTGGTGTGTGGTCATATTGAACCTAAGTACCATTTCTACTGTTACTCCACTGAAACGACAGTATAAGTGTACAATAAAAGAGGTTCTTGCTATGTAAGATGCGAAAATTAGATTATATGTAAAGAAACTTATTGACCCTGAACGCAGACATAGCACCGCATCCTCCCCAGTGAAACTTCATTTTGAAGTGCGCCTCCCGAGGAACTGTAGTATTTTGGCCTCTGCTGTACTGTCCTACTCACGTGTCACTGACAACCGTAACGTTAAAGGATGATCACAGAACAGTAGGTACGAATCGCGTCCAAGATCTTCCCTTTTACGCAGCTAATCCCCGCCCCCGCTCATCTCCACAGCGCAGCTTTCCCAGCGTTGAGAAAGTGACGGAATTCGCTACAGAGAAACACCACAGCAGCTGCGGCTGGAATCGGTAATGTGCGCCGGCCGCGCCCTGCTGCGGTGGGAAAGCGTGGAAGACGGAGCCCGCCGAGCGGATCCTGCCCCAGAGGAAGGGAAGTCAGCTGCGTCTACACCAGCGCGCCCAGCAGCCCAGCCGCCGTGCGCAGGTGCTGGGAGCGAAGCGCAAACAGAGGCCCCCGTGTAGCTGCGTGCCTCGTTCTCAAACAGGATCGTGAATGCTTCCATTCACACCTAGAGAGAAGCGCGCACGCCCTGCAGTGAACAACAGCATGTCCGCTTTGCTAGCAACAGCTGCCGCTGTACTAGGTATTACTTTGACACTAAGACGAAATCACAGCTATAAGGGCAAGTGCTGGGTTAATGAACACCTCTTTCTTTCCAATGTACACTACTGGCCATTAAAATTGCTACACCACGAAGATGACGCGCTACAGACGCGAAATTTAACCGACAGGAAGAAGGTGCTTTGATATGCAAATGATTAGCTTTTCAGAGCATTCACACAAGGTTGGCGCCGGTGGCGACACCTACAACGTGCTGACATGAGGGAAGTTTCCAACCGATTTCTCATACACAAACAGCAGTTGACCGGCGTTGCCTGGTGAAACATTCTTGTGATGCCTCGTGTAAGGAGGAGAAATGCGTACCATCACCTTTCCGACTTTGATAAAGGTCGGATTGTAGCCTATCGCGACTGCGATTTATCGTATCGCGACACTGCTGCTCGCGTTGGTCGACATCCAATGACTGTTAGCAGACTATGGAATCGGTGGGTTCAGGAGGGTAATACGGAACGCCGTGCTGGATCCCAATGGCCTCGTATCACCAGCAGTCGATATCAGGCATCTTATCCGCATGGCTGTAACGGATCGTGCAGCCACGTCTCGATCCCTGAGTCAACAGATGGGGACGTCTGCAAGACAACAACCATCTGCACGAACAGTTCGATGACGTTTGCAGCAGCACAGATTATCAACTCGCAGACAATGGCTGTGGTTACCCCTGACGCTGCACCAAAGACAGGAGCGCCTGCGATGGTGTGCTCAACGACGAACCTTGGTACACGAATGGCAAAACGTCATTTTTTCGGATAAATTCAGATTCTGTTTACAGCATCATGATGGTCGCACCTGTGTTTGGCGACATCGCGGTGAACGCACATTGGAAGCGTGTATTCGTCATCGCCATACTGGCGTATCACCCGGCGTGATGGTGTGGGGTGCCATTGGTTACACGTCTCGGTCACCTCTTGTTCGCATTTACGGCACTTTGAACAGTGAACGTTACATTTCAGATGTGTTATGACCCGTCGCTCTTCCCTTCATTCGATCCCTGCGAAACTCTACATTTCAGCAGGATAATGCACGACCGCATGTTCTGGATACAGAAAATGTTCGACTGCTGCCCTGGCCAGCACATTCTCCAGATCTCTCACCAACTGGAAACGTCTGGTCAATGGTGGCCGAGCAACTGGCTCGTCACAATACGTCAGTCACTACTCTTGATGAACTGTGGTATCGGGTTGAAGCTGCATGGGCAGCTGCACCTGTACACGCCATGCAAGCTCTGTTTGACTCAATGCCCAGGCGTATCAAGGCCGTTATTACGGCCAGAGGTGGTTTTTTTGGGTACTGATTTCACAGGATCTATGCACCCAAATTGAGTGAAAATGTAATCACATCTCTGTTCTAGTATAATATATTTGTCCAATGAATACCCGTTTATCGTCTGAATTTCTTCTTGGTGTAGCAATTTTAATGGCCAGTAGTGTTATGTGTAAGTGTGATGGAAGAGTCAAAGATGGCAAGAGCAGTCTGTTATTTAAAGACTTGTATGTCAATAATTTCAAGATAATAATTGCTAATCACATGGTAGTTACACAATACACGAAATTTATTTTAATTGTGAATACAAACTACAATCAGCTGTATAATGGAATGACAACAATGAAAATTTGTGCCGGACCAAGGGTCGAACTCGGATTTCCCGCTTTACGCGAGAGGTCGCCTTAATCGCTTTGGCTAACCATGCACGACTCTCGGCCAGATCCATACTTCAATATGTCGTCGTTCTTGCGTCACAACCTGTACTCGTACACACGTTATGTAATTCCCGTACTGGGGCCAAGCAAAAACGGAATAGACGAAGTTAGTGAATATGGAGGGCAACATCAAAGGCACAAAGTATTGGGCTATATAGCAGCAGATTACATGCAATACTTGGTTTCTCATTTCGGTGCTCACGAGAAGAGAAATTGTTTACGTTAACAGACGAAATGCAGGCCACATGACTACTAATAAAGTGAGACGTTTGCAAAAATTAATTCCTTCTCCAAGCTGTGGTTCCTGCCTCACTGACAACGACATTGTGCATAGTGTCTAGCGAAGGACTCTCTGATTTCAAAATTAGACGAGCGCAATAAACGGTTTGTTTATTGGGAAAACTGCATGAATTTTATACTGAAGTTGAAATAGCTCGAAAAGCTGCTAGCAGATAGTGCTGTAATAGCAATACGTAGTGTATACAATAATGCGCAGCAGCTCAGAGCTATCAGTTCCACAGTTGAAATGCGAATGGAGATTGACGTACCGAAGGAAGAGGTTGAAATCAAGTATTCTATTGAACAACGTGTGTTTCTAGTACTGGAATACCAGAGTTTAGAACACAGTCCTGCGGCAAAAAGGCGCAGTTTTCAAACACGGTTTAATGTACCAAAAGGACCCGATGCAAACATTGTTCGTAAGCTCTTCGCCAAATTCCAACGGACAAACATCGTAACTGACGGTCTAGCGGAGAATGTTGGCCCCAGGCAAATTGTAGTTACTCTTGTAAATACTCTGGAATTATTCAGTGAAGTCCAAGGAAATCCATCCGAAGAAGTGCAACAGAGGCTCGTCTCAAGCATTCTATTAGCAGAAAATACTGAGAATAGAGCCTATACATGTTTCCGGTCAAAATCCAAAGCCACCTGTACGAACTGAGTGACAAAGGGCTGACTCTGCATGCCATATACTCACAATGATTGATAATGAAGGATCTGTTGTTGGCTCCAACTGTGTGAAGTCGTGAATAAGCAGAACTGGCAACTTTGGGGTTCCGAAAATCACATCTGTGTGAAGCGAAACAAATATATTTTCCCAAATTTATTGTTTGGGTGTGGTATCCAGCAGAGGCATTATTGTCCCTCCTTTCAAGAGAGAAAGGGTCACTAGCGAAGGTTACGTTGCAATTTTGGAAGAATTTGTCGCCACACTGGATCGACCAATCGCCGCGTCGTTCATGCAAGGTGGGGAAAGAGATATTGCAATGAACAGATGTTTCGCGCTCTTGATGAATACTTCGGGAATATAGTCATTGCGTTAGACTATTCCAAATTTACTGGCACAAGGATAGATTGGCCAACATATTCACTCGAACTGAGTTCTTGCGACAACTTCCTGTGCGGCACTGAAACACAGTGTCTACCTGAACTATCCCATCACGCTGGACGAGCTTGAATAGGCGATCTGTGTGGCATCTGAATCCATTTCTGATGAGACACTACAGGATGTGATGACAAATTTCAATGTTCGCTTACGCCACCTACGTACTGCGAATGGTGGATTTTTCGAAAAGACTGTGATGTGATTGCAACGACTGTTTGCAGAGGACGAATTCACTTATGTACCCCGATACTACACGAGCTGGACAGCGAACATCGCCAACCGCTAGGTGCTTTTCGAACTATTTCAAAACTTCTGTATAACTTCTATACCAAATTCTTTCAGCTTTCACAATAAACATACCATTTGTTGCACTCGTCTATCAATCTTACGATCTTAATTTCTGAGATATTTAACTTTCAATCGGGGACACTTTCACTGGACAGCCTGTATAAATACACTAAAGCGCCAAAGAAACAGGTATAGGCATGCGTATTCAAATTCAGTGATATGTAAACAGGCAGAATACGGTGCTGCGATCGGCAACGCCTATATAAGACAATAAGTGTCTGACACAGTTGTTAGATTGGTTGCTACTGCTACAATGGCAGGTTATCGAGATTTAAGTGAGTTGAACAAGCACTAGTCGGCGCACTAGCGATGGGACACAGCATCTCTGAGGTAGCGATGAAGTGGGGATTTTCCCGTACGATCATTTCACGAATGTACTGTGAATATCAGGAATCCACTGAAACATCAAATCTCCGACAAGCTACGCCTGGAAAAGATCCTACAAGAACGGGACCAACGACGACTGAAGAGAATCGTTCGACGTGACAGAAGTGCAACTCTTTCGTAAATATCTGCAGATTTAAAAGCTGAACCATCATTAAGTGTTAGCGTGCGAACCATTCAACAAAATATCATGGGCTTTCGGAGCCGAAGGCCCACTAGTGTACCCTTGATGTCTGCACGTCACAAAGCTTTGTCTCGTCTGCGCCCATCAATACTGACATTGGACGGTTGATAACTGGAAACATGTTGCCTGGTCGGACGAGCTCGTTTCAAATTGTATCGAGCGTATGGACGTGTACGGGTATGGAGACAATCTCATGAAACCATGGGCAGTGCATGTTGACTGTTCACGCTGGTGGAGGCTCTGTAATGGTGTAGGGCGTGTGCAGTTGGAGTGATATATGACCCTAATACGTTTGGGTACTACTCTGACAAGTGACACGTACGTAATTCCAACGGACTTGGGCAATTCCAGCAGGACAATACGACACCGCACATGTCCATAATTGCTACAGGGTGGCCCCAGGAACACTCTCCTGAGTTTAAACACGTCCCCTGGCCACCTAACTCCGCAGACATGAACATTATTGAGCATATCTGGGGTGCGCTGCAACGTGCTGTTCAGAAGGGGCCCCACCCGCTCGTACTCTTGCGGATTTATGGACAGCCCTGCACGGTGTCAATTGCTCCAGCACTACTTCAGACATTAGTCGAGCCCATGCCAAATCGTGTCGGGGCACTTCTGCGTGCTTACGGGGGCCCTACAGAAGAAATATTGAATTTAATTGATGAAAGGAGAAAATATAAAAACGCAGTAAATGAAGCAGGCAAAAAGGAATACAAACGTCTCGAAAATGAAGTCGACAGGATGTGCAAAATGGCTAAGCAGGCATGGCTAGAGGACAAAAGTAAGAAGGCTTATCTCACTAAAGGGTAAGATAGATACTGCCTACAGGAAAATTAAAGAGACCTTTGGAGGAAAGAGAACCACTTGTATGAATATTAAGAGTTCTACCAAAGAAGGGAAAGCAGAAAGGTGGAAGGAGTATATGGAGGGTCTATACAAGGGCGATGTACTTGAGGGCAGTATTATGGAAATGGAAGAGGATGTAGATGAAGATGAAATGGGAGATAAGATACTGCGTGAAGAGTTTCACAGAGCACTGAAAGACCTGAGTCGAAACAAGGCCCCGGGAGTAGAAAACATTACATTAGAACTACTGACAGCCTTGGGAGAGCCAGTCCTGACAAAACTCTACCATCTGGTGAGCAAGATGTATGAGACAGGCGGAATACCCGCACACTTCAAGAAGAATATAATAAGTCAAATCCCAAAGAAAGCAGGTGCTGACAGATGTGAAAATAACGAACTATCAGTTTAATAAGTCACAGCTGCAAAATACTAACGCGAATTCTTAACAGACGAATGGAAAAATCAGTAGAAGCCGACCTCGAGGAAGATCAGTTTGGATCCGTAGAAATGTTGGAACACGTGAGGCAATACTGACCTTACGACTTATCTCAGAAGAAAGATTAAGGAAAGGCAAACCTACGTTTCTGACATTTGTAGACTTAGAGAAAGCTTTTGACAATGTTGATTGGAATACTCTCTTTCAGATTTTGAAGGTGGCAGGGGTAAAATACAGGGAGCGAAAGGTAATTTACAATTTGTACAGAAACCAGATGACAGTTATAATAGTCGAGGGACATGAAAGGGAAGCAGTGCTCGGGAAGGGAGTAAGACAGGGTTGTAGCCTATCCCGGGGCCTTGTTTCGACTCAGGTCTTTCAGTGCTCTGTGAAACTCTTCACGCAGTATCTTATCTCCCATTTCATCTTCATCTACATCCTCTTCCATTTCCATAATACTGAGCAAGCAGTAAAGGAAACAAAAGAAAAATTCGGAGAAGGTATTAAAATCCATGGAGAAGAAATAAAAACTTTGAGGTTCGTCGATGACATTGTAATTCTGTCAGAGACAGCAAAGGACTTGGAAGAGCAGTTGAACGGAATGGACAGTGTCATTAAAGGAGGATATGAGATGAAAATCAACGAGGATAATGGAATGTAGTCGAATTAAGTCGGGAGATGATGAGGGAATTAGATTAGGAAATGAGACACTTAAAGTAGTAAAGGAGTTTTGCTATTTGTGGAGCAAAATAACTAATGATGGTCGAAGTAGAGAGGACATAAAATGTCGACTGGCAATGGCAAGGAACGTGTTTCTGAAGAAGAGAAATTTGTTAACATCGAATATACACTCCTGGAAATGGAAAAAAGAACACATTGACACCGGTGTGTCAGACCCACCATACTTGCTCCGGACACTGCGAGAGGGCTGTACAAGCAATGATCACACGCACGGCACAGCGGACACACCAGGAACCGCGGTGTTGGCCGTCGAATGGCGCTAGCTGCGCAGCATTTGTGCACCGCCGCCGTCAGTGTCAACCAGTTTGCCGTGGCATACGGAGCTCCATCGCAGTCTTTAACACTGGTAGCATGCCGCGACGCCGTGGACGTGAACCGTATGTGCAGTTGACGGACTTTGAGCGAGGGCGTATAGTGGGCATGCGGGAGGCCGGGTGGACGTACTGCCGAATTGCTCAACACGTGGGGCGTGAGGTCTCCACAGTACATCGATGTTGTCGCCAGTGGTCGGCGGAAGGTGCACGTGCCCGTCGACCTGGGACCGGACCGCAGCGACGCACGGATGCACGCCAAGACCGTAGGATCCTACGCAGTGCCGTAGGGGACCGCACCGCCACTTCCCAGCAAATTAGGGACACTGTTGCTCCTGGGGTATCGGCGAGGACCATTCGCAACCATCTCCATGAAGCTGGGCTACGGTCCCGCACACCGTTAGGCCGTCTTCCGCTCACGCCCCAACATCGTGCAGCCCGCCTCCAGTGGTGTCGCGACAGGCGTGAATGGAGGGACGAATGGAGACGTGTCGTCTTCAGCGATGAGAGTCGCTTCTGCCTTGGTGCCAATGATGGTCGTATGCGTGTTTGGCGCCGTGCAGGTGAGCGCCACAATCAGGACTGCATACGACCGAGGCACACAGGGCCAATACCCGGCATCATGGTGTGGGGAGCAATCTCCTACACTGGCCGTACACCACTGGTGATCGTCAAGGGGACACTGAATAGTGCACGGTACATCCAAACCGTCATCGAACCCATGGTTCTACCATTCCTAGACCGGCAAGGGAACTTGCTGTTCCAACAGGACAATGCACGTCCGCATGTATCCCGTGCCACCCAACGTGCTCTAGAAGGTGTAAGTCAACTACCCTGGCCAGCAAGATCTCCGGATCTGTCCCCCATTGAGCATGTTTGGGACTGGATGAAGCGTCGTCTCACGCGGTCTGCACGTCCAGCACGAACGCTGGTCCAACTGAGGCGGCAGGTGGAAATGGCATGGCAAGCCGTTCCACAGGACTACATCCAGCATCTCTACGATCGTCTCCATGGGAGAATAGCAGCCTGCATTGCTGCGAAAGGTGGATATACACTGTACTAGTGCCGACATTGTGCATGCTCTGTTGCCTGTGTCTATGTGCCTGTGGTTCTGTCAGTGTGATCATGTGATGTATCTGACCCCAGGAATGTGTCAATAAAGTTACCCCTTCCTGGGACAATGAATTCACGGTGTTCTTATTTTAATTTCCAGGAGTGTAGATTTAAGTGTCAGGAAGTCCTTTCTGAAAGTATTTTTATGGAGTGTAGCCATGTATGGAAGTGAAACATGGACGATAAATAGTTTGGATAAGAAGAGAATAGAAGCTTTCGAAATGTGGTGCTACAGAAGAATGCTGAAGGTTAGATGGGTAGATCTCATAACTAATGAGGTGGTATTGAATAGAATTGGGGAGAAGAGGAGTTTGTGGCACAACTTGGCAAGAAGAAGGGAGCGGTTGGTAGGACATGTTCTGAGGCATCAAGGGAGTACCAATTTAGCATTAGAGGGCAGCGTGGAGGGTAAAAATCGTAGAGGGAGACCAAGAGATGAATACGCTAAGCAGATTCAGAAGGATGTAGGTTGCAGTAGGTACTGGGAGATGAAGAAGCTTGCACAGGATAGAGTAGCATAGAGAGCTGTATCAAACCAGTCTCAGGACTGAAGACCACAACAACAAGATACGATATTAGGCAGGTGTACCGGTTTCTTTGGCTCTTCAGTGTATGTTAGCATTCGTGGCTTTTGTTGTAATTCCGCAGTCAAACTAATACACTTTGTCGACTGACTATCTCGTTCATTTATGTTTCATATTTTGTAGTGAAGTTAGACCAATGTAATGTTTGTATCATTATGTGAAATAAATGTATATGATGAAATGCGTTCTGCCTGAAATCAAATTTAAAAAAGGATATGGTATCGATGAATCAGCCGATGATGCCTGCAGGGGAGAGACTCTGGCATTAGAATGTCTTCAGCCCTGTCGCAAAGCTGGTCAATATTCCGTAAGCTTTGATGTCCTTTACGGTCGGCAAAGCGGAACTTCGAGGTACGGGTGTCTTTCCGAGGTTCACTGGCGGCCGGCCTGGGTGGCTGCTGGCGCTCTCGCACCAGAGTTTCACTGCCGTTGCGCGCCAACCAAAACACAGGGGAGCACTCGCTGTTGGGAAACAATCGTGAAGCCATGAGCAATCGCCGAGCGCCGCCGTCGCAACTGCTGGCGTCGGTCCACTTTCCGGAGACCGCCCACGATGGATACTCGCGTTTATGGTTGTATAGTTAATCAAGGATCTTTATGCTCTTGCATTCCAAGTGAAATGTTTTACTGTATTCCTACAACGAAGGTATTCGTAATCTTTAATTTGTCAATCCTTGGATTCATTATGCGGCAAAGAATACGAAGGGGCTGTAGCGTCGGTCACCTAGTTTTGTAGCTTACGTGGGCTAGATAATGAAGACAGGTAACAGCAGTGTTAAGAAGCTGACCATCAGAAATTATCACATGAAACCGTTTCAAGTGAGCAGCTTGCTTTTTGCGGACGATCTTGTAAGAGTAGCCTCTAGTGATACTAATGTTGGCAAATTCAAAAGCATCGTTATTGACAAGGAAAGGCATAACATCACAGCTGACGGAAACTCATTAGAAGATAGAGATGTATAATTGCGGTGTGCGTACTGTAAGACCTTCGGTATACACACCATCAGATTATTTGACTTGCCGCTCTAACGAAGTAGCGTGGCGTGTTTATCTTCTGCTGTTAGGTCAGACGATAGAAATGCCACTTGCACGCTTAGAGTAGCAGATTGACGGTGACCAACTTTAAACAGAACTTGATTAATTTTCACACACATTTATTAAAATAATAAAAAGCAAAGACATTACGTAACTTGATTCTGGATGCTGTTTACAATTGACAATCTGAAGTTCCTTTGGTCATGGTACGTTAATCTTATTCTCACATATCTCTGATACTTGACAAAGTGTCTGTTCATTTATCTTCATGGCTATGTACAGGAATATGGTAATCTTATTAGGTGCAGACTGAAACTTGACTATAGACTGGTACAGACTAATGCAGACTGGTACAGACTGGTGCAGGCAAATGCAGACTGACTAATCGGAGGTCTATACACTCGTTATAATACGTCACGTGTTCAGGTATCACTGCGCGAGTGTGATCCACGAGGAGAAAAGGTTCTACGTTAGCAGCAATCTCATTGGCTGCGTTACATATTAATACGCGGATCGGCGGAAGCAGAATTTGGTCCGTATCTAAGGCAGCGCCATCTCGTTGTGCGGAGACGGACGAGCGCTGTGCCTGCGCTGTTGTGCTTAGCGGGGCGCGCTCTAATGGGAAAGTTGTGTATGCGCTGACTACGCGGAACTATGCACACAACAATAATAGGTCTAGCCATCTGTTCCATACTGAGAGGCGGAACTTCCTCTACGAGAGAGAGAGAGAGAGAGAGACATTGAAAGAGACAAAGTTAGCTGTTTATAGCTCCAACTGCAACACAACCCTAATTTATCGCAACGAATCGGAAAGCGAATAAAAAGTCAGGTCCACGCTGCCAAAATGAGATACCTTCGGGAAATAGAGAGGAAGAGTAAGAGAGACACGATCCGAAAAACAGCTATTGGGAGATATTTTAATGTAAAGCCTGTGGAGAAGAATGTGCGACAGCAACAGCTGAATATTGAAAGATCGTCTGGCAAGATTAATTATGGGAACGATCAAAAAAGAAGGGGGAGTGGAAGTAAAGAAGAACTGTAGGTGACGAGGGCAGAAATCACGACTTTAGACAGGAAGAAGTGGAGATCCATCATATCCTCTATGGCCTGAGGTACACAGGCCTCAAACTAGCGCACAGTTCGGCGCACAGCGAAAGATTAATTTTGGGATCATAAGTCATGTTAGCACTCTGAGAAAGGAAGAAAGGGAGACTTGCTTAACGTCCCATCGAGACAAAATCATTGGGGACGGAGCGCCAGGTCGGATGGGGTGAAGGCTTCGCCTCACAGTGAAGGAAATCGAACGTGCCCTTTAAGGAAGCATCCCGGTATTTCCTTTAAACGATGTAGGAAAGTCGGACGGGATTCGAACCACTATCCTCGCAAATACAAATCCATGTCTGACCTCTAAGCCACACCGTTCGGTTGCCCTTCCATTGTATCGCACTTTAATAAAATGCGCGTCGCTGAGTTCTATCTACATTCCAGAGGCTTCTTTTCGTGGAATACGTTTCATTCACTAAAACTAAGGCCACTGTGAACATATTTTTATTCTCTACATGTTCTCTTTTAGCATTAGGGTTTCTTGCGATATCCATTCTTTCGTTTATATCCTCTGTAGTTAGTAGGTCTAACTCATAATTTTCGTAGAATCATGCGAATGCTTCTGAAATGTGTTCTAGGGTCCTTAGGAGTCGAAGTACTTATTACCACTAGACGTACTCAGCTCTGCTTAGAAATCAATATGACCATTTTTACACTGGCTTGTTTACATTGTTGCATCTACTACAGTTCTCATTGTGTACCATTATATAAATAAATGTTCAAATGTATGTGAATTCCTAATGGACCAAACTGCTTAGGCCATCGGTACCTAGACTTACACACTACTGAAACTAACTTATGCTAAGAACAACACATACACTAATGCCCGAGGGCATGGAAATTTCTTCATTCCAGAATTCCTCTTACATTGACCAGTCCTTAATTATTTGTTGTGTTGTTCTTGTGGTCCAAAGACTGGTCTGATGCAGTTCTCCACGCTAGTTATAGTTCCCAAGATATTTGAAACTTATAGTTTCTTTCGTGTTGGTAGAAGAGCCAACACCGTGTTACGAATAGAGGCCGAAATGCACGCGTTTTAGCTCACGCAGGCTGGCGTGTGGAGGGAAGAACTATACTGACGTGAGGTCTGGAACATGACAAGGAATGAGAATTCAGAAAGCGGACGTAATTAGTTTCATATTTAACTTTAATCCATTAATGATGAACGTCGCTCTTGACGGTACATGATGCACAATATTATCTGTTCAGAATACATTCTTGAAGTAATTATAGTAACTGAATATGACGCCTTGCTAGGTCGTAGCAAATGTGGCTGAAGGCTATGCTAAACTGTCGTCTCTGCAAATGAGAGCGTATGTAGATGGTGAACCATCGCTAGCAAAGTCGGCTGTACAACTGGGGCGAGTGCTAGGGAGTCTCTCTAGACTAGACCTGCCGTGTGGCAGCGCTCGGTCTGCAATAACTGATAGTGGCGACACGCGGGTCCGACGTATACTAACGGACCGCGGCCGATTTAAAGGCTACCATCTACCAAGTGTGGTGTCTGGCGGTGACACCACAGTTTCCCCTTGCTTTCAGCTGTTCGTAGTAAAAACATAGCAAAGCCAGTTTTCAATGAAATCATTTCCTTCATTTGACTGTAACTTTTTATTTACTGGCTGTTGTGGCCAGGCGTTGCTGTTGCCCAGTCAGGTTAAGTCGAAAAGAAGGAAACAGAAAGTACACGTTTCTAACATGAACGGAATTGGATCTACGACTTAATCTCCCTCTCCCTCACTCCAGCCTCCGTCCATCTCCTCCCTTTATTTGTCCATCTGTTCCTCCTTCCCCCTCTCTCTGTCCAACATCTCCTTCCACCTTCCCTGTCCATCTTCTCATCCCCATCTCTCTCCCTCTTGTCCTCCCCTCCTCCCTCTCTCTGTCAGTCTCCTCCATTTCGCTTTCTATCTCCATTTCCTGCCACCCCTAGCTCCATACGCTTCTCCTGCCTCTCTCTCATCTTGAGACTTGTTTTTTTTTTTTTTTTGTTATTGCATATTCAGATACTGTAGCGCTGTTCTAATCATAAGGCGTTAAGTCATATATACAACTTTTCCGTTTGATAACAACGCTTCACTATATATAATAAAAACATAAATCAAATGGCCGTCAGAATGGTTATTAGAGTATTGTGTAGTCGCCCGAATGGGTATTAGAGAACTGTGCAAAAATTTGAAGCAAATCAGTCAAGAACGTTTCAAGATATTTCGTAATAACATTCCTGCTTATATATACGCGTATTCGAATGCGACATTGTGTCATAATTTCGAAGGAATCAGTGAAGAAGTTTCAGAGATTTAAGATTTCGAACGCACGAAGTTTTACATTTTTATTTGTATAGATGTAAATGAAAATTTGGACAGAAATCAGATGCCAGTTATAAGAGTTGAAGGGCATGAAAGGGAAGCACTGGTTGAGAAGGGAGTGAGACAGGGTTGTAGCGTGTCCCCAATGTTATTCAATCTGTATATTGAGCAAACAGTAAAGGAAACAAAAGAAAAATTTGGAGTAGGTATTAAAATCCATGGAGAAGAAATAAAAACCTTGAGGTTTGCCGACGACATTGTAATTCTGTCAGAGACACCAAAGGACACGGAAGAGCATCTGAACGGAATGGACGGTGTCTTGAAAGTAGGATATAAGATGACCATCAGCAAAAGCAAGACGAGAATAATGAATGTAGTCGAATTAAGTCGGGCGATGCTGAGGGAATTAGATTAGGAAATGAGACAATTAAAGTAGTAAAGGAGTTTTGCTATTTGGGGAGCAAAATAACTAATGATGGTCGAAGTAGAGAGGATATAAAATGTCGACTGGCAATGGCAAGGAACGTGTTTCTGAAGAAGAGAAATTTGTTAACATCGAATATAGATTTAAGTGTCAGGAAGTCCTTTCTGAAAGTATTTGTATGGAGTGTAGCCATGTATGGAAGTGAAACATGGACGATAAATAGTTTGGACAAGAAGAGAATAGAAGCTTTCGAAACGTGGTGCTACAGAAGAATGCTGAAGATTAGATGGGTAGATCTCACAACTAATGAGGTGGTATTGAATAGAATTGGGGAGAAGAGGAGTTTGTGGCACAACTTGGCAAGAAGAAGGGAGCGGTTGGTAGGACATGTTCTGAGGCATCAAGGGAGTACCAATTTAGCATTAGAGGGCAGCGTGGAGGGTAAAAATCGTAGAGGGAGACCAAGAGATAAATACGCTAAGCAGATTCAGAAGGACGGTTGCAGTAGTTATTCGGAGATGAATAGGCTTTCACAGGATAGAGTAGCATGGAGAGCTGCATGAAACCAGCCTCTGGACTGAAGGCCACAACAACAACAACAGATGTAAATATTCTTTTGGACAAAACTGTAAATCTCCGAAAGTTCAAAACCAATTGCTTTGAAATTGTTAACACAACTTTGCATTCGAATACGCCCGTGTTTTTAATACACGCACTGAAGCGTCATAGTGTATATATAATTGTATATGTATATTAGTATATAAAGGGGATACGTTGTTAGCAAGAAGAATCTCATGTTCCAAAAGTTCTTCACCAGTAGATATATAAAAATGCGCGCGTATTCGAATGTAACGTTGTGTCAAAAGAATTAGCCAAAAACGGGATTGATGATTTTGTACACTTGAACATTTACATTTTTCAGTATGTAGATTTATTTCACAGTCGCTATTTCGGCTGTAGAGCCATTTTCAAGTACAAGGTGAAAAAACAGATCTGTATTACATGTCGTCGTCAAAATATTATGAAACGCATGTGGACATATGTACCATCATAAGATGTGAGTCCGAATTAAAAACTGGTATCACAGCTAACATTGGTATGGCAGGAACATTTCAACGTAACGTGCCGTGATAATAGTGCTCAAGACAGTGCCGCGGTAAGCACGAACAACGTCCACACATGAAGTGGCAAATGTCCGACCGAGACTACTCCACAGCGAGGTCAGTTTCCCCACCGCCTCCACGGCTCACCGCCCTCCCTGTCACAGCACTGCGTTTCACGTGTCTCGCGAGACAGCGGAACAAAGCGTGCGCGAGGTTGGATTTCGATAGCCGCGCTTTGTGTGGAAACCAGCTGATAAGCCGCAGTTGCCAAGTTACTCATGTAGGAGTGATGTGTCATCAAAACTGTCACTGGTCATCCTACGGTCTTCCTCTCCTTTGAAAATTTTCCTTTGGCTTAAAATATTCTCTTGAATGTCTACTTTACTGCAGTGACATTACAACTTCGCCAGAAGCTCCGTTACAGGCTAACAATGGGATTTATGAAAAAGTGTCGATATGTACTTTCAACGGCGACCTAATAGGGATCATGGAAATTATGAACGTTCTCGAACTTGTGATCAGACCAGCCTGTTACAGCTTCTGCACAAGAGCGGACGTTTGCGTATCACTCAAGTACAGCAGCGGACGACAGAAGCTGCGAAAAAGGCCCGCCGGAACACTATAGCCACGAAGAAGCCGGAGGAGGACATCCTTTTGTTTCTGGAAGGACAGCACTATGGCCGAGGGCTCCCAGACTACAGATGTATGTTCAACTAACTACAAAAAATGTAGTTCAAAACTTTAAACGCGTTTTTCTCGAAACTGCTTTTCAAATTGGTGGGAAACGTAACCTAATAACGGTACATACGATTTTGATCGGAATTCGATGCCTCCATTCTAAATTGAACTCTTTGTCAGCATGCGTAGCCGTTTTGTGATATTTTGAAAAGCCTATTTTCGGTGCACACTTTTGTCTGCATTTTGTGGGCAAAGAAAATGACATTTGCTTTAACGAGCCAATATTTTGTTAGAGCTTAATATTTTTAAATTACCCTTTGCAAAGGTGATAGAAAATATACTGAAAATGACGTACACAAGATTATTTTGTGACGAGTCCGATAAGAGGGCTTCGGGAATTCCCGCCAATGACCAATGTTCCGACTGAAGGAGTCCTTCCATCTGGGGCAGCGGCTACAGGGAGCATCCAATGTGGACACAAAACACATTTAAATCCAAAAGTATGAGGAATGAAACTATATCATCAGATTAAGCATTTCTTTATATTTTGCTTGTAAAAAAGTCACTAATATCGCCTATTTTTCATGCGATTTCAACTCCCTTAAACAAGGAATTTAGTGCAGCGCTAAAGGGACAGGTTCTTTTGCTTAGAGAGGGACGTAAAACTTAAATACTTTGCGCATTTGTGTCTTCCCAGAAAATGAAACCGTAAGTACGTTAACTATTCACTGCACACCTGCTGTCTGGCAAATGATTGTGTGCAGTCAGTTTTCTTGTAGTGATTATTAATAACTTTTTTTATTATTTAAAAGAAATTCTGTGAAAAGATAAACGTAACATGCAACGAAAACCTCAGTTACATGCAACCACAAAACGATTTTCGTACATGCCGATGAGTCCATGTAGCAAACAAGGTTTGGAAACACATACAGAATGTTTTCTTGTTCTTTATTATTTGTTGTACTAGTACTGCTCATCAGCAAGGCCATTTAGTAAAAAACTGAGTGCATATCACATGTCTGAGTATTTTCACTAAGAGGTGTTGTTAGTAAGTCAGTAGTAGACCTGGGGAATGGCGCCGACGAGTGTTGCGAGGACGAATCACTTTCATTATAATCCACAGATTGTGAGTCAGAACCGCACTGACACTTTTGGTTTCACATATCCATCTCTGTGACGATTCGGAAAACCCCAAAATTGGTCTGCGTAGTTAGATCTGGCCACGATTTTTGATGGTCATAGCCATGCTTTTGAAGAACATATCTATTTCATCTTGTTATGGCAGTGGTTTCTGCATATCTTTCAAGCAGTTTTTGAAGTGTAGTCTCTCTTGTTTCTTCTCATTTAAATATTTGAGAAGAGAATCGCTTTCCTTCCTCTTTTTTGACAACAGGACTTTTTTTAGCATGTGGCTAAAAGAGCAGAGTTTCGTTGGAATGTGATTCAGATTCAGTTTTTTCTGGACAGTTACCGTCAGCGTTGCTGCAGAGGCCGTCACGATTCCATCGACACGTCAGAGCAATTTTCCATATTTTCAGTGTTTGGTATAAATTTGAAAACGTGTTCTGTCATCTCCCACACATTCTAGAAATCTCAGTCTGTCCCATTAGCTGGCTGCTTTTTTCGCAGCAGAGTCTGTGGAACCTATTTCGTCTTTTCTATGTCTTCTGTCGCGATCACGGATACCCTTCCAGTACTTTGGGACTCATTAACCAGAACGCAGCGTACAACGCAGCAGACTTGTCCAGAATTAGTTGGCCTGTAACGCCTGATGTAAAACGTTGGTGCACTAATAATTGTCCTCTGCTGGGAAACTGGGAGATGGAATTTTAGGACCACCCCAGCATTTGCTTAAACGAGTGTGGGGAACTGTGTAAAAACCACACTAATATTCGCCGGCGTTCCAGAAAAACTGTCGTTATCTCGTCATGCGAATTAGATCCGGATCTCCCTCACCTCCCTGTTTGGCACCGTAGTTCGCCGCGCGTTACGCTGTTGCCACGTTTTCCTGACAACAGAAATTTTGCGCCATGTAGTGCACGATTCGCTCGGCGTAATGCGTCGTACACGCAACAGTGACAAAATAGCGCAGGATCCGAAAAAGCGCACTGCGTAGTGCGCCAACGCTTTAAGTGTCTGGAGACGTCGCGCACAGTGGTTGGGTACCAACCTGACTGTTGCCTGCCATAGGCCCGACAAACAGGAGTGATGGTCTGGGGTGCGATGTCTTTTGATTGCTGAACCACTTTGATTGTCATCCCTGGCACCCTTACAGCACAGCGGTAGGTCGATGCTATTCTACGTCCCATTTTGATGCTCCTGATGGTAAACCATTCTGGGCTTACATTTCAGCAAGATAATGCCCGCCCACACAGAGCGTGAGTTTCTGCTACTTGTCTTTGCACTTGTCAAACCCTGCCTTGGCCTGAAAGGTCGCCGGGTCTCTGCCCAGATGAGAATTTTTGGAACATTATGGGCAGGACCCTCCAACCAGTTCGGGATTTTGATGATATAACGCGCCACTTGGACAGAATTTGGCACGAGATGCCTCTGGAGGACATTTAACAGCTGTACTAAACAATGACAAGATTAATAACTGCTAGTATAAGGTTCAAAGATCGACCAATGCGTTGTAATTTGCTCAGTTTGTGAAGCTCATTCTCTTGAATAAATCATCCAGTTTCTCTGAAACTGTACGAGGGCTATTCGGAAAGTAAGAAACGGTAGGTCGCGAAATGGAAACCACAGTGAAAATCAAAACTATTTTATTTGCAACAGTTAGCTACAACTTCCAGCTACTTATCTCCCTAGTCACCGATCCGACTTAGACGTATGTCGTAGCGTTGTAATAACTTTCCAATACCCTCGTTATAGAAGACAGCCGCCAGTGCTTTCTGCCAATTCTCGATGCTGGCCTACAGCTCGTTGTCTGTGCTAAAATGTTGTATTCATAGCCAGCGATTCATGTGAGCAGAGATGAAACTCAGAAGGAGACAGTTACGGGCTGTATTGTGGGTAATCAAACATTTCCAATTGAAAACGATGCAGGAGCATCTTCATTCAGAATGCGGCTGAGAATTGTCATGAAGAAGAAAACGCACGACAGTTATGTAATGTTGGCTGCATAGTTTCAGGCGAAATTTCTCACCTGGCTCTCGTACTTGGCGGGAGACACTACTGTTCTAGTTATATTTATGTGCTCCCTGTGTGCTCAGAACTAAAAAGAACGACGTAACGCGATCGATGAGCATACTAGAGACACTGCCCCACACACCTGTGCAAAACTTCTTCGGATATTCACTGTGGTTTCCATTTCGCGCCCGATCGTTCCTTACTTTCCGAATAACCCTCGAACATCTACCGATTTCTGCCCCATTGAGATAATTCCTTCGTGGTGCGTCCTTTTTCTTTTTCTTCTTTTTGGATTAATGTGTATTATAAAGTCTCGTGCTGCGTTGTTTTGCTGAGTGTGAAGGCTTCTCAGGAAATAGTGTATGGCTTTTTGTTACTGCGTAAAGTCCGCGCCAGCACGCCAGTTGGGAACGACAAAGAAGAGTAGGCTATAAGAAGAGGTCAGCCAGTCGTACGCTGACCGACATCTCTCCAGGACGACAACGCAACAGCAGTGGCCCGTACATGAAGACGATCTAAGCGCTGCACCCGACTGGTGGGATCCCACTGCTTTAGCAATGCCAACGTCAGCCACTTCGATAGGAGTCTCTGTGTAGCACACGCTTGTGTTTGTCTATTCTGAAGAAGACTGATTATTTTGCATGTTGCCCTTTGGTTGCGACACATATCGATGTTAAGTATTTGTAATTGTCATTTGTAATAAAACTCATTAATATGAGTTGTTCGATTGTTCGTCTAGCGAACCGAGTATGCAGGATTCCTAAACACAACAATTTTGATGCCGTTTCCACTAATAGTTTGATTCAGGAGGAAGGTTTGTGGGCTCAGAAGATAGAGATAGAGATAAGGCCACCCGACGAGCAGTAGGTCGCCGCGAGCTGCCTCTAACTTTCTAAACGGCCTGCGATGCAGGACATACCATACAATAATCTGATAGGAACAGATTTCTCTGGTGTGGAGTTAATGTTTAAGAGTTGTAACGGGAAATGCGGGAAAAGGTCGTAAAAATAATGTATCTTGCGCCGGACTGACCACGGAGTCGGGCGGCGGGAAACTGGCCTTAGCTGGTGCCGAAGTCCATAGGCGTCGGGCAGACCACACGCCGCGGTAGATCGCGGCTCCCACTACTGCCACAATTTGGCACTCAAAACGCTAATTAAATATGGAGCAGATAACATTCCTGCCTCCTGAGAACATTCATCACACCTGCTGCTTAAATTGTTTAATTTTAAATATGAAAGTTAACACATTCAGTTAGCTGACGTTGTTCTCTGACTTTTAGTCATAACTCCCTGCAGTGGCCTGTAAATTTACCAAACAAATCGTCTGACTGTAGATACGTAGTACTACCCGTTTAAAGCCGGGATGGGTCGCTAGTTGAATTCTGTATATTCGATCTGTTGCCCTTTTTGTAAATAGGAGTGACCTGTGCTATCTTGCAGTCAGTGGGTATTATTTGCCACGCGACCGATTCTCGATAAATATTAGCTACCAACGAAGTTGAAATGAAACTTCCTGGCAGATTAAAACTCTGTGCCGGACCGAGACTCGAACTCTGGACCTTTAAGAGTTGGTCCCGAGTTCGAGTCTCGGTCTGGCACACAGTTTTAATCTGCCAGGAAGTTTCATATCAGCGCACACTCCGCTGCAGAGTGAAAATCTCATTCTGGAAACATCCCTCAGGCTGTGGCTAAGCCATGTCTCCGCAATATCCTTTCTTTCAGGAGTGCTAGTCCTGCAAGGTTCGCAGGAGAGCTTCTGTAAAGTTTGGAAGGTAGGAGCCGATGTACTGCCAGAAGTAAAGCCGTGAGGACGGGGCGTGAGTTCTGCTTGGGTAGCTCAGATGGTAGAGCACTTGCCCGCGAAAGGCAAAGGTCCCGAGTTCGAGTCTCGGTCCGTCACACAGTTTTAATCTGCCAGGAAGTTTCATGTCAGTGCACACTCAACTGCAGAGTGAAAATCTCATTCTGTTCCACCAACGAAGTTAATTTCCTGTTGTATTCAGTGAAAAATCTAACTGGAATTCTGTCAGTGCCTGGTGCCTTGCCCGCTTTAAGTAGTCTTAATAACTTTTCAACATGTGTGTCGCTCATTTCTGAGTCCATAGGTCAGTCAAATATCGATATAGTAGTTTGCTCTGAATACATCGACCCGTAAAATTGTGGATTTGACATAAATTTCTGCTATTTCTTGTCATTTTACTTCAGTATATTTAGACCCCTGCTTACACATCCACGGGACTTTGCCAAACAGCGTACCAGCGACGAAAACTATGACTCCGAGGCTACTGTTTGCCTATTTGTTCTGGGAGGGCACCAAGGACTCTATAAATTTAACCAACGACATGTACTCCACCAGGTTGTTATTTTGAAACAGTACTTTCAGAACAAAACTACTAGATGGTTTCCATCATTTCTCATTTCCAAGTGTGTAATAGATGTGGTAAAAAGTCCTGGTAAGGAGTATAAAACAGAAATCACCATGTAGAGTTGCGCATAGACCGGTGTCAGTGTATGTAGACATCGACAAACCACACACACTCCGATGCAGAGTGCAAATTCATTCCCTCGTTTCCTCTACGGTATTTGTTCTTCGATCCTTCACTTACCTTACGACTACAGGGCATCTACTTTGGTTACGATTACTTTCTCGATTCACTTTGTGAATATTTCGGTAGCAACATTTGGCGAAACTCTATGAATGTGTGTTATGTGGATAGGTATTACGTGTTCGTGTCTATTGACAACCACGTATGTATAACTGTACATGGTGATGATGATGATTGGGTTGTGGGGCGCTCCAGCCGGCGGCTGTGGCCGAGCGGTTCTAGGCGCTCCAGTCCGGAACCGCGCTGCTGCCACGGTCGCAGGTTCGAATTCTACCTCGGGCATGGATGTGTGTGATGTCCTTAGATTAGTTAGGTTTAAGTAGTTCTAAGTGTAGGGGACTGATGACCTCAGATGTTAAGTCCCATAGTGCTTAGAGCCATTTGAACCATTTTTGGGGCTCTCCATTGCGCGGTCATCAGCACCCGCACAAAGTCCCAATTTTTACACGGTCCAATTTTTACGCAATCCAATCCAGCCACTGTCACAAATGATGATGATGATGATGAAATGATGAGGACAACACAAACTCCTAGTCCCCGGGTAGAGAAAATCGCCAACCCGGCCGGGATCCCGTGTTCCAGACGCAGCAATGCTCGCCACTAGACCGCGAGCTGCCACACTGTACATGGTGATTTCTGTTTTATACTACTTACAAGGATGATGTATCCAAATCTGTTACGCACTTGCGAATGAGCAACGCTCAAAGCTATGTAACAGTGCCTAATAAAATACTGTTGTAAAATACCACTCTAATGGTAATGATGTCATTTTAGTACTGTTTGTTTATTTTTACATGTCTCATCTTTCCTACCTCCCCCCCCCCCCCCCCTTGAAACACACTCATTCCTACAGGTGCTTCCGTTCTCTTCCTCCCAATCCCTCCTACGTATTATTCCTAGAAGTTAAGACATACACTCCTGGAAATTGAAATAAGAACACCGTGAATTCATTGTCCCAGGAAGGGGAAACTTTATTGACACATTCCTGGGGTCAGATACATCACATGATCACACTGACAGAACCACAGGCACATAGACACAGGCAACAGAGCATGCACAATGTCGGCACTAGTACAGTGTATATCCACCTTTCGCAGCAATGCAGGCTGCTATTCTCCCATGGAGACGATCGTAGAGATGCTGGATGTAGTCCTGTGGAACGGCTTGCCATGCCATTTCCACCTGGCGCCTCAGTTGGACCAGCGTTCGTGCTGGACGTGCAGACCGCGTGAGACGACGCTTCATCCAGTCCCAAACATGCTCAATGGGGGACAGATCCGGAGATCTTGCTGGCCAGGGTAGTTGACTTACACCTTCTAGAGCACGTTGGGTGGCACGGGATACATGCGGACGTGCATTGTCCTGTTGGAACAGCAAGTTCCCTTGCCGGTCTAGGAATGGTAGAACGATGGGTTCGATGACGGTTTGGATGTGCACTATTCAGTGTCCCCTCGACGATCACCAGTGGTGTACGGCCAGTGTAGGAGATCGCTCCCCACACCATGATGCCGGGTGTTGGCCCTGTGTGCCTCGGTCGTATGCAGTCCTGATTGTGGCGCTCACCTGCACGGCGCCAAACACGCATACGACCATCATTGGCACCAAGGCAGAAGCGACTCTCATCGCTGAAGCGGACACGTCTCCATTCGTCCCTCCATTCACGCCTGTCGCGACACCACTGGAGGCGGGCTGCACGATGTTGGGGCGTGAGCGGAAGACGGCCTAACGGTGTGCGGGACCGTAGCCCAGCTTCATGGAGACGGTTGCGAATGGTCCTCGCCGATACCCCAGGAGCAACAGTGCCCCTAATTTGCTGGGAAGTGGCGGTGCGGTCCCCTACGGCACTGCGTAGGATCCTACGGTCTTGGCGTGCATCCGTGCGTCGCTGCGGTCCGGTCCCAGGTCGACGGGCACGTGCACCTTCCGCCGACCACTGGCGACAACATCGATGTACTGTGGAGACCTCACGCCCCACGTGTTGAGCAATTCGGCGGTACGTCCACCCGGCCTCCCGCATGCCCACTATACGCCCTCGCTCAAAGTCCGTCAACTGCACATACGGTTCACGTCCACGCTGTCGCGGCATGCTACCAGTGTTAAAGACTGCGATGGAGCTCCGTATGCCACGGCAAACTGGCTGACACTGACGGCGGCGGTGCACAAATGCTGCGCAGCTAGCGCCATTCGACGGCCAACACCGCGGTTCCTGGTGGGTCCGCTGTGCCGTGCGTGTGATCATTGCTTGTACAGCCCTCTCGCCGTGTCCGGAGCAAGTATGGTGGGTCTGACACACCGGTGTCAATGTGTTCTTTTTTCCATTTCCAGGAGTGTATTTATAGTAAATTTGTTTCAAATTTCTAGAAACTTTCCAAAGTTATGCTTACACTTCATTACCCTTCCCTCAGCCCTAGAAGTTATAGGGACGTATAAGTCCCACACTATTTTTTCCCAGGAAGCGAGTTAAGTGTGCAAGAAGTGTGACTGAAATTTCTCCAGACGTTCTGGAATTATACTGGAAGGCACACACATACATACATACACACACACACACACACACACACACACACACACACACACACACACACATTCACGATGTCAAGGTAATTCGAGTCAGAGCGTCAGCTTAGTTGGACACGTGCCTGTGGCATTTTCAAAGCACCATCCCGATGTTCACGCGATAACAACACGTAAATTACATCAGGATGGTCAGACGGCGATATGAACCTCAGAGCTTCGGTACGCGAATTCAGTTTAAACAGGTTTTTGTTCGTATTTGGTTCGCCGTAAGCTATATTAATATCGTTAGGCTACGGGTAAAATGAATGTAGACATTTTCACGTGGTGTGCGCAAAATGAATACAGCATACTGGGTCTTGCGAATCTCCGACGCCCACTGCGGTATTTGTTTGTTGAGACACCAGTGAGCGACGTTCGTGTACCTTTTCTACGAGCCGGCTCTGCTTTGAAACTTACAGGCAGATCAAAACTATGTGTCGGACAGTTTCGAGTCCCAGTCCAACACACGGTTTTAATCCACATTGAAGTTTGAAATCAGCGCACACTTCGCTGCAGAGTACAAATTCATTTCACCTCTGTCTCGTTTCCTCTATGGAATTTGTTCTTGGATCCTTCAGTTACCTCACGATTACAGGGCATCTACTTTGGTTACGATTACTTTCTCGATTCACTTTATGAATATTTCGTTAGCAAACGCTGCCCGTAACAGCAGCTATTCTCTATAGCTAAGTTGCTCCAATTAAACTTGTGCAGCACCCCTGACAATTCGGCGCTTATGAACACTCGCGGCTCCACCGTTTTCATTTTCCTCGACTTGTTGTTGTCGTGGTCTTCAGTCCAGCGACTGGTTTGATGCAGCTCTCCATGCTACTCTCCATGTGCAAGCCTCTTCATCTCCGAGTTACTACTGCAGTCTACATCCTTCTGAATCTGCTTAATGTATTCATCTCTTGGTCTCCCACTACGATTTTTACCCTCCACGCTTCCCTCCAATACTAAGTTGGTGATCCCTTGATGTCTCAGAATCTGTCTTACCAACCGATCCCTTCTTCCAGTCAAGTAGCGCCACAAATTCCTCTTCTCCCCAATTCAATTACCTCCTCATTAGTTACGTGATGTATCAAACTAATCCTCAGCATTCTTCTATAGCATCACATTTATAAAGCTTCTATTCTCTTCTCGTCCACAATCCTTAACGTCCATGTTTCACTTCCATACATGACTACCCTCCATACAAATAGTTTCAGAGAACACTTCCTAACACTTAAATGTACACTCGATGTTAACAAATTTCTCTTCTTCAGAATCGCTTTCCACAGCCAGTCTCTATTTTATATCCTCTCCACTTCAACCACCATCAGCTATTTTGCTCCCCAAACAGCAAAACTCATTTACTACTTTAGGTGTCTCATTTCCTAATCTAATTCCCTGAGCATCACCTGACTGAATTCAACTACATTCCATTGCTCTCTTTTGCATTTGTTGATGTTCATCTTACGTCTTTTCAAGACACTGCCCATTTCGTTCAACTGCCCTTCCAGGTCCTTTACTGTCTCTGACATAATTATAATGACGTCGGCAAACCACAGAGTTTATATTCCTTCTCCATGGATTTTAATTTCTGCTTCAAATTTTTCTTTTGTTTCCTTTACTGCTTGCTCAATATTCAGATTGAATAACATCGGGGATATGTTACAGCTCTGTCTCACTGCCTTCTCAACCACTGCTTCCCTTTCATGCCCCTCGACTCTTATAACTGCCATCTGGTTTCTGCACAAATTGTAAATAGCCATTCGCTCCCTGTATTTGGCCCCTGCCACCTTCAGAATTCGAAAGAGAGTATTCCAGTCAACATCGTCAAAAGCTCTCTCCAAGTCTACAAATGCCAGAAACGTAGGTTTGCCTTTCCTTAATCTATCTTGTAAGATAAGTCGTAGGGTCAGTATTGCCTCGCCTGTTCCATCATTTCTACAGAATCCAATCTGATCTTCCCCGAGGTGGGCTTCTACCAGCTTTTTCATTCATTTGTAAAGAATTCGCGTTAGTATTTTACAACAGAAAATTATGTCCCAACGACAATAGTGGAGCCCCACATATCAGCAGACAGCGTCATCTGGCAGGACCTTGTAACTGTGAAAGAAGTATTCAGAGCGTTTCCCAGGGCAGCTGCGACTTTCGGCACCTGGCGGAGAGCGCCCTCTCCCCGTTGGAGCAGCTTTCACACGACTTGTCGGAGACAGAGCGCTGGCGTGCGACAACGAGGACGAGGACGTCGGCCGAGCTCTGAATGCACCACAGCGTTTGACGTCATAAAAGCTCCACCACTTGCTCACTTGCTAGAAGAGCCCATTATAATTAAAATCTGAGGTCCAAGTGTAAGAAGTGTTAAACGCACTTCAAGCAGAAATAATAATAATAATAATGTCAGGCGTCTGTGAATGAAGCTATATTGCTTCAGTCAAAAGCTTCTATGCATGAAATCTGTGTCAGCGGTGTTACTGTTGTGGTTATCAGACCGAAGGCTGGTTTGATGTCGCTCTACACACTAGTGTTAAGTGTTTCATTTCTGTATACCTACATCCACTTGAACCGTCTTACTTTACTGAAGCCTTGGTCTGCAATACCCCTCACTCCATTCCCCTACTGGTCGGCCGAAGTGGCCGTGCGGTTAAAGGCGCTGCAGTCTGGAACCGCGAGACCGCTACGGTCGCAGGTTCGAATCCTGCCTCGGGCATGGATGTTTGTGATGTCCTTAGGTTAGTTAGGTTTAACTAGTTCTAAGTTCTAGGGGACTAATAACCTCAGCAGTTGAGTCCCATAGTGCTCAGAGCCATTTGAACCATCCATTCCCCTACTAAACAATTCCCTCCGACAAAAACTCAACTATTCCTTCATGCCTCTGGATGTACCCTGTCAACCCATCGCTCCTTTTGGTCAAGCTGTGCCATCCGACTTCTTTCTCCTCGTCTTAAACATCTTGTCTTCTGTAAGAAATGTATCAGCAGTAGCAGACGTAATTCTACGTCTGATTCTATACTCCGCGAACAACGTTATGTTGTGCGGCGGCGGTGGGTACTTTGTTTACGACCGTCAATCGCCCCCCCCCCCCTCTCCCTTTCCTGTTCCAGTCGAGAATGGTCCGCGAGAAGACTGTTGGTAAGCCTCCATGTGATCCCCAGTCTCTCTAATTTTACCGCTAGATACGCGCAGGCAGTAAGTTGATTGACTCTTCTCAAAGTACGCTTTCGGGATTTTGACAGTAAACCACTCTGTGATGTGCAATGCCTCCCTTGTAGAGTACGCCACTGGTGTTAGCTGAGCATTTCCGTAATGCTTTCGCGTTTATTACATGAACCAGTAGCGAACGCGCTGCTTTTCTTTGGGTCTTCCCTATTTTCGAAGGGACGCAAGTTAAAGGGCAGTATTTAATTACTGGACAAAGGACGATTTTGCAAGCTTCAAAAAGGATTATTCCTATGAATCTCTTTCTGGTATGTGCCTTACTTGTGATTAGTTTTATCTGGTAGTTCCACTTCAAATTGTTCTGTTTGCATACTCCCCGATATTTAATGGGCGTGACTTATTCCCGCAGTTGTTCTGCAATCTTATATTCATACAATAATGGATCTTTCTGCCTGCCTATGCGCAGTATATTACATACGTTAATGTTGGGTGTTACCTGCGAGTCCCTCTGCAGGTCTACCTGCGTTTCGCTTCGATTTTCTAGCGTTGCGACTCCTCTACATATAACAGAATCATCCCAACAATCATCATAGATCTTCCGAAGCTATTCACTAGGTTATTTAGATAGGAAGGCATGGTGAAAAGTAATGCCGCCGAAATTTTTATATGGACATTCTAAAAACTTTTAAAAAATAAACGTTCTACAGCTTTACTCTTCATGTCTACTCATTTATTTCTCCACATAGCCCACACTGGCCAACGAGAGACCAGTTTGTTGATACTGTCACTGCATAATGTTTGACATTGTTCAAAGAGCCACAACCACACCTCTGCTTGCACCACTTCATCACTACCAATGTGAAGTCCTCGAAGGTGTCTCTTAAGTTTTGCAAACAGGTGTAAATCAGATGGGGCCAAGTCGACACTCTACGGAGAATGATCGTCAGTGAACCCCAGGCGTCGGGTAGCTGCAGATGTCGCAGAGCTCGTGTGTGGACTGTCATTATCATGCTGAAGCAGAGGTTGCTCCACATGTGGATGAACTCTTCGAATTAGAAGGTCGATAACAGCACGCTGTGTCTCGCGCACCGACATAGTTACGTTACACGCCGCCATGTTACACGCCACAATCAGAGCCCTCTAGCGGCAGAGGACTGCAGATGTGTAGACGTGTAGAATGTTAATAAAGTACTTTTTACTTAAAAATCGTTGAGACTTTTCACATAAAAAATTCAGAGACATATTCTTCAACAAACCTTCGTACATTGTGAAAAGTACTGGTCCTGTAACTCTCCCGCGGGTACACCCGAAGTTAATTTCAAGTCTTCAGATTTTTCTCCACTAAGAACGTTTTACTACAATTCATTTCAGTCACACAGCTGATTTGACATTCATACGCTCCTATTTTGTTTGTTAGATGGCTGTGTGAAACTGTATCGGACGCCATCTCGAAATCAAACAACTCGTCGTCAACCTAGGCACCACGTAATGCCTTCTCAAATTCGCAGAAGAACACGGCTAGCTGTGTTTCACACTGTTATGGCTGTAACGAAAATGAAATGGAAATGTATTTGTACATATGTCAGTAAAGCACTTTTGGTAACTGGATGCATTAAAAGTGTTCTAACGACATATAACAAAACTATAGGTGTCAGCCCTTTTGAGAAAATGTGAAGACAACTATGTTTAATTCGCCATAAAGCACGATCCGAGACCGATCAAGTGCCAGAAGATGGTCCAAACCTGCAGCACGATTCAATAATAGTTACACAGCAGCTGATGTATGTAAATGTCTCACGTTAAACGTATTACAGATGTGGAGCGGCTCCTTGCAAATATAAGTCACGGAAGTTCCCCAGCGCATACTCCGCTTCAGAGTGATTCATTGTGAAACGAATTCTTATGGTTTAGGCTGTAGCTAAGCCACTTCTCCGCAATCTACGTTCTTCCAGGACTACTCGACCCGCAACCTATGAGAGAGAACTTGTGCGCAGTTTGGAAAGCAAGAGAGAGCTTCCAGCAGGATTATGGTAATGAAGTCGGGTTGTCAGTCGTGCCTGGATAGCTCAGCTGGTAAGAGCCCGTAATGCATGGTTCCAGGTTCTAATCCCGATTGGCGTACAATTTCAATCCGACGGGTAGCTTCATTTCTGGAAATGCGTGAGAACTATACGGTACATTCCAGAAAGGGGACGCATGCTGCCTCTTACCCTAGCCTCCTCCCTCCCCCTATAGAGCTCATAGAGATTTCAAAGTAAAGTGCTCCACGGCAGAATACTCCTTTCCTGCAGCATTTCTAACAGTTCAGCATTTCAGCGGCTCTCTCACGTCGATTCACGAACCAAGTTCTTGTTTCACTCTTCTCTGTCGCTTCCGTTATAACATTTCGTATGACTTACAAGCAAAGAATTGGCCGAACAAGAGTAGCGAATACTGCTGCACCTGGAGGACAATACCTAGGAACACTTTATGTTTCCTGGCAGGTGCCTAAGTCTAGTGACTGACTTCAGAATTATGTTAAGGAATGTGCACTAGATCACCATAAACAATTTCCGGCATTTTATACTATTTTTTGTTGTTGTGAGACATGAGGTTGTGTTTTGTGTAGCCTTTATGAATATTACGATTAATACGTATTTATGTACTGTTTAATATATTCAACATATTTGGAAGATATTGTTAATTCTTCAGTTACAGAGTTTTATGCTGAGTAAAACTATGTACATTTTTAAAACTAGTCACATAAAGCTTGGACAGCGAAGCCGCACTTCGTCGCTAGTGCTCGAGCATTTACCTGGAAACGGAAGAAGGTCTTCTACCATGGAAAAAGTTATATTTGCAAAATGAACTGAGTATCTTTAATGTCTTGCATATTTTCCCTGCCTTGAAAAACGAAATTTGTATCAGTTGTCAATAGCTTCTGTTTCAAAATGTATAATTCTCAAATAGTTTATGATAATATTTTCTCTTAATTTGATTTCACTTACTGATTATTGATGTGCAGTAGGATAATAATGTAAGAGGTAGACTATTAAATATTGTACTGACAGGATTCTTCTGGAGTGCAACACTTTTAAATTTGAATGGAATATTTGTTCCTAGGTACATGACCATGTTGTACCTGGGAACAGTTTTTCACATTTAGAAAAACCTTACTTTACAAGTGTTATTAGTGTAATTTCAGAAAAATACTGCAACACAGATAAAACGAATACTAGCAACGAAGATTGTAAGAACGTAAGAGGAGAGAAGGCTGTGAGACGTCGTTAGCCATTAGCCCGCTAACAAGTACCGCACCACGACCGGAGCTGCCTCTATCCGAAGAGAATATAAGCGCCGCTCCTGCCAGCCTCGGCAGCAGAGTAGAAAACGAAGCAGAAACAATGGCGTAGAAGGGAGCACTACGATAGCCGTTACTAGTCATCCGCAAACTGTGTGACAAACTCGAATGAACATTGTATATAGCGAGGGACACTGACTGCATGTCGCCCATCGATTGCGACAACTCGTTGTAAATCCAAAATTAAGTATTGTCAATCTTCTTTATTGTAATAAAAACTATTAATGTGATTTGCTTGAATTGTTGTATAGTTATCCGAGAAGGCAGCATCATTTAGGCACTCTGTAAAACACGAGTGGGGAGGACCCCACAATTTCGAAATTGAATATGAAGGTATACTGAGCTTCTGTACAGGGCTCACTAGAGGCGAAAATCTGGGAAGTGTTCCAAGGTACAGCACTCTCTCCTAATGCGAGAGAACTCCATCGTGAGTGAATTACACTTCCCGAGGAGTTCGTGTGGCATCTCCCTTACTCACGGCTATAGGTATGAGGTCGATCCACATTGAATCACTGATTTCAGGTGCACTCGGGTACTACACAGCTGACTAACCACTAATGCAGTAGTCAAACGTTATAGGGTCTTTTCTTCTACGAGTGGACTTCAGAAAGTAACTTACACGTGTCATCCCACGCTAAGACCATTGCGCAACAAGGCTGGCGCATTGTCAGAAGGAGGCACGTCTACCAGGTTTCCCCCAGACACGCTTCTGCTGCGGTGCGGATAACAGGTAGATTACAATATGCGAATGAATGTGCATGGCAACTGGAAACGTACTCCAAAGTCGATGTACCCGTGACAGTACGCTTCTTGTGGATAAAACGTCGAAATTACGCACAGAGTCTCCTTGAAATTCTGGCAGTGTGTGAACCAAACGCAATGTCGCCTCCAACCGTAGCGGAATGGTAGCAACAATTTGACCAAGGCTTAACAGACGTGGGCGATGCCGATCAGGACGGAATGGCATCAACATCAACCACATACAACCATGTCCGGGCTATTGGGCAATTTATTTGCAGCAATAGCAGATATTCCAAAGATGGGACAGTTCCACAGTGAAATAGCTCTGTGGCCGAGGAGCGGATTTGTACCGGCGAGAAACTGAACGATTGTTTACAGAGACTTACCTGATGATTACGTGAAAGTTGTGTCATGTACCTCGGTCGCTTTGAAGTTTAGTCCAGCATTCAGTAATACTTCGCCTGTCATAATAATGTGTAAGTTGCTTTTTGTAGTCCTCTTATATTTACTCGCGTTACGCTATATTTATTTATTTTGAGAATCAAACATCAGTCTTTGCCTGGTTTAGAAGAGGCAAGTCAACTGAAGACGCAGATAATAAGGCAACCTCGCTAGCGACAGGTACTCACTCCACGCACGCTCTAGCGATGATGGCTGATATTCCTGGCGCTTTCTACAATCTATAGTGGCCGTCTTTCTTTGGTTGCCTTACGGATTTGGAGTGTTCAGAAGCGCTGTATAATTGCCTGAGAGATTATTGCCAAGGGCAGCATGCTCCTTTCACTTCCCTGGAAAGAAAATAACGAAGGCAATAACAAAAAACTGTTTGCAGGGGTCAGTGTGTGGCCCGGAGTTTTGGGTTGTAGCACTGGAGCCCATATTATAAAAGTTACATGACAGCCGTAATACGAGGTGCATTGAAGTTCTAAGGCCTCCGATTTTTTTCCTCCGGACTGGAAAGAGATAGAAATATGCGCATTGTTTTAAAATGAGGCTGCGTTCATTGTCAATACGTCCCAGAGATGGCAGCACCGTCCGGCAGATGGAATTTTACCGCCAGCGGCGAGAATGAGAACTGTTTTAAATACTTAAAATGGCGACGTTTTCCTTACTTGAACATCGTGCACTCATTCGTTTTCTGAAATTGCGTGGTGTGAAACCAATTGAAATTCATCGACAGTTGAAGGAGACATGTGGTGATGGAGCTATGGATGTGTCGAAAGTGCGTTCGTGGGTGCGACAGTTTAACGAAGGCAGAACATCGTGTGACAACAAACCGAAACAACCTCGGGCTCGCACAAGCCGGTCTGACGACATGATCGAGAAAGTGGAGAGAATTGTTTTTGGGGATCGCCGAATGACTGTTGAACAGATCGCCTCCAGAGTTGGCATTTCTGTGGGTTCTGTGCACACAATCCTGCATGACGACCTGAAAATGCGAAAAGTGTCATCCAGGTGGGTGCCACGAATGCTGACGGACGACCACACGGCTGCCCGTGTGGCATGTTGCCGAGCAATGTTGACGTGCAACGACAGCACGAATGGGACTTTCTTTTCGTCGGTTGTGACAATTGATGAGATGTGGATGCCATTTTTCAATCCAGAAACAAAGCGCCAGTCAGCTCAATGGAAGCACACAGATTCACCGCCACCAAAAAAATTTCGGGTAACCGCCAGTGCTGAAAAAATGATGGTGTCCATGTTCTGGGACAGCGAGGGCGTAATCCTTACCCATTGCGTTCCAAAGGGCACTACGGTAACAGGTGCATCCTACGAAAATGTTTTGAAGAACAAATTCCTTCCTGCACTGCAACAAAAACGTCCGGGAAGGGCTGCGCGTGTGCCGTTTCACCGAGACAACGCACCCGCACATCGAGCTAACGTTACGCAACAGTTTCTTCGTGATAACAACTTTGAAGTGATTCCTCATGCTCCCTACTCACCTGACCTGGCTCCTAGTGACTTTTGGCTTTTTCCAACAATGAAAGACACTCTCCGTGGCCGCACATTCACCAGCTCTAATAATAACAAAGGTCGTTGTTGCTTTTACTGTTGATATTGACACCGCTATTCTTCTCAAATTCTTAAGTTTCGTTAATGACTAATTTCATTAGCGAGTGCAGAAAATAATTTCATAAGCCATTACTGGGTGAAAGTATGCAAAATATGTTAGGAGGTTGAGTCTTTGGTTTCCAAGACTAGCAATGCTGTAATGCAAACGCTGTCGATGTGCTGCCCGACGCTCAAGCAATCCAGCAGACTATGGCTGTTGACCGGGGTAGTATGAGGGCGGATCCAGGTAGCGGAAACAACCATTTAGAAGTGAAATGCACCAAAATAAATGAACAAACAGAGAAAAAATTCTGTAGTGTTTGTGGTAGATTAGTAGCTCTGTAATTTTTAAGGGTTCTAATATAGCTTTGCATTAGTAGAAGAAGCTGTAGCAGCTTTTTTCCATCTCTTTTTTTAAATTAACTATCAGAAATAAATTAACAATACATAAATTATAACTATCCAAGAAAGTGTGATTTGTAGGCTGTATCTATGAAGAATAAATAAAATAAAAATATCAATCTTTGCATCAAGAACTGATCACATTCCAGTTTCCTGCATTTTGTAACAACTTTTCAAACGACAATCTTGCAGTAGACAATTACTGGATCCGCCATCAGCCGAAATGTTATACGCCGTGTCATTTACATACATATCGATGCTAACGGACCTATCAAATCTCCATGAGGTATGACGAACGTTATTTTTCGCTTCTGGCGACATCTTACAATTTACTCACTGATGTAGGAAATACCTGTTTGTCCCTGTTGATCGCTAGGCAAAGGTGTTAAACGGTAATGAAAGCCTCAACCCTTTCTTGGCTAGCGGAGTACTCTCCCGACTCTTAAGGAATCGAACTTCCACATACAAGGCAGCTTCAGAAGGAAAAGGTTTGAACTTTGTTGAAACTCGCTAAGTGCTGCCGTCAAACACTGGACGAGTACAGTCTGAGTAATTTCCGCTCGGTTTTAAGAACTACTTTTCCACACATCTCAATTTTTGCGCCGCTATAACTCCTGCACCATGTGTCATACCACGACATACACTGATGGCAAAAAATCGCAACGCCAAAATATAATTAATGTAGATTAACGAAATTTCGGGATTCCATTTCTGTACGTAACCTATTTAAGTGACTAATATCGCAAGATCACAGATTAATGTAAGCGCAAAATAAGCCATTGCAAATGTGAAATGCTAGTACATTAATAACAGGTGTAACCAACCGCCGGAATGTTGAATGAAAGCTTGCATACTTGCATGCGTTGTGTTGTACATGTGCCTTATGTCAGTTTAGTTTGTGGGATGGAGTTCCATGCCTGCAGGTCGGTCAATAAAGAGACGGTTAACGCTGGTTGTAGAGACGCTGGAGTTGTCGTCCGATTATGTCCCACATGTGCTCGATTGGAGACAAATCTGGTGCTCGAGCAGTCCGAGGCAACACGTCGATACTGTGTAGAGCATGTTGGGTTACAGCAGCGGTATGCGGACGAGCGTTATGCTGTCGTAAAACCCCCCGCTGGAATGCTATTCGTGAATGGCAGCACAACAGGTCGAATCACCAGATTGACGTACAAATTTGCAGTCCGGGTGTGTGAGAACACCACGAGAGTGCTCCAACGGAATCCCACCTCATACCATAACTCCAGGTGTATGTCCAGTGTGTGTAGCACGCAGAAGGCTGGTTGCACAGCCTAAACTAGCCTCCTCCTACCCGACACACGGCCATTACTGGCACCGGGACAGCACCAGCGTTCATCAGAAAATACAACAGACCTCAGTCTTGCCGGCCGCGGTGGCCGTGCGGTTCTAGGCGCTCCAGTCCGGAGCTGCGCTGCTGCTACGGTCGCAGGTTCGAATCCTGCCTCGGGCATGGGTGTGTGTGATGTCCTTAGGTTAGTTAGGTTTAAGTAGTTCTAAGTTCTAGGGGACTGATCACCACAGCAGTTGAGTCCCATAGTGCTCAGAGCCATTTGAACCATTTTTTGAACCTCAGTCTTGCCCTTCAATGAGTTCTCGCTTGACACCACTGCAGTCGCAACTGGTGGTGATTCGGGGTCAGTAGAATGCATGTTACATGGCGTCTGAGTCGGAGCTGTCCTTGAAGTGACCGATCTGTAACAGTTGGTTGTGTCGCTGAGGTGCTCACTGTTGCTCAAACTGCTGCTCCACATGCAATACGACGCGCTAGAGCCACACGCCGAAACACCATGGCTTTCCCTGTTGCTAGTGAACGTGGCCGTGACGAGTCTTGTGTTCTTGCGACCGTACACTCTTGCGATCACCGCTGTCAGGAGTCATATACATTGGCTACACACCTGACAAGCCTTTCTGCAATATCGCAGAACGAACACTCAGCTTCTCGTAGCTCTATCACACGACCCCGATCAAACTCAGTGAGATGCTGATAACGGCGTCTTTGCCAGCCTAAAGGCATTCTTGATTAACATCAGCTCAGCGCGTCCAATCTCAAACGAAACTAATGCTCACGACCGTTACACCGTGTATTTAAAGCAAACCTGATTTGTATCATCATGAGCTGTGCTCACTCCCAAATATGCGTTTTCGTGAACTTCGCTGTCTATCTGTGTTTGGTTTCCCGATCTTATTGCGGTTATGTCGTGGTTCTTCATCCTCCTATGTGTGCCAGCAGCGATGTGTATCGATATTTGCACCGTGTACCATCTATGGTTTGGTGCATATAGTTCCGGCTAGGGGGTCTGCAGTGAGTCGGTCGGCTGCTGCGGACCAGGGGAGTTATCTCCGCGCGGTGCAGTCGGCTGGGTCCGCTGGCGATCCCTGTGCAGTGTCGGAGCATGTGTGGAGCTGTCCGATCGCTACGAGCTTCGTGGTTCACCGACCCAAGACGTCAAAGTTAAGTAGCGGTTTCAACTACCCAAGCCACGTCCATTCATGTTGTGTGGTTCGTTTCGGTGGTTCGCTGTTGGGGAGGTCTTCCTATGAGCAACACTGAGTGTTTCTATTGCTGAAATCTAGCCGCCATGCGGTGCAATTAACTATATTGATTGACTACAATTCTAGTGCACCCGAGGGATTTTCTGTCTTGTGGCCGTTAGTGTTCTGGTTACCTACCCTGGCCACTGACGTAAATTCAGGCAGTGTCCCTTTGGGTGAAGTTAACTATATTACCATATTTCAAATTCAAGCATACCAGCGGAATTTTCTGCCTTGTGGCCATTAGCGTTCCGGTTACCTGCCGTGGCCACTAACGCAATTTTAGGCAGCGTCCTTTCCTCACCTGTTTTTGCTGTCCAGCATGGTGTGTAGTTTTGACAGCTAATACATACTCCATTGTGGATAATCACGTTCGTAACTTTCGGTGTTTGAGTTCTCATGTACTGATTGGTGGCATGCAATTCGTTGTGTTGGTCGGTCCGTGGCTGTCCCCTGGTTGGGTTCTGACGGATCAAGTGTACTTGGGCTCATCACCGGTCTCACTTAGTGAACGAGGGCAGACCGACCTCACTGGAGGCTTCTGAGTGCCGTTTTCTTTATTGTCCTCCTCACTAATGTTTAATTGTCTGTCATAATCTATCTTAGCCAATGATTTAAAAATTCTTGTTTTTACTGGACTTTACGTATTTTGAATTTTGGAAAATCAATTGTGGGCCTTAAGCCTTTAAAACCTTATTCTTGAAATTACCCTTTAAGCAAAACATTGCAGCCTTCTGCCTTAAAAGATTATGGTAATATATTTTAAAATTTAATTGTGGCCCTCAGCCGCTTGTATTGCACCTTGCATATGTTTGTTCTATCTACTTTCCCCGCGAGGTTTTCCAGCCTAGCTGTGATGCCATATGTATTTTAATTATTTTATTTCCTATTTTAACAGCATTTTTATTTTGTTGACTTTTAAGATTTCTTGTTTGGAGGCCATCAGCAGTGAAATAATTGCCTTTTTGAAACTCGTAGTTCTAAAGATTCGGCTATGTGCCGTTTATTAGTTTAAGGGTGTTATTAAATTACAGTAAATTACAATTTTGAGTAAACCTGACCGACACCTTATTTGGTCCTTTCCACAATCCTAATCACCTGTTCTGCCCTGCGGGTTTAGCGGGCGTCTCACGTCATAGTGGCGCTAGAAGCGAAATTTGAATAGACGTCATGTTTCAGATATAGAAACATACCTACCACTTTCGTTTACGTCTCACAACTGCTTGTTGGTATTGCGATTTTTTTTCCGTCAGTGCATTTTTGCAACAGTATATGTGGATAACATCTGAAAAATGTGTTGCGAATAGAGTTAGAAGCAAAGAAGTAATAAATGAAACGTCATGCGTGACGCGAAAATTTTATTGCATGAAAAGGGAAATATAGTAAACGATAATTTTTTGCTTTCATTATTGTGTAGGAGTTGTCAGAGAGAAAATTTTTGTAAAAAGATTAAAATTATGTTTTCAGTTTGTTGGAAATCACTAAGTGCTCTCTGTCTCAAATATTGGACGAATGGCCCGCATCTCGTGGTCGTGCGGTAGCGTTCTCGCTTCCCACGCCCGGGTTCCCGGGTTCGATTCCCGGCGGGGTCAGGGATTTTCTCTGCCTCGTGATGGCTGGGTGTTGTGTGCTGTCCTTAGGTTAGTTCGGTTTAAGTAGTTCTAAGTTCTAGGGGACTGATGACCATAGATGTTAAGTCCCATAGTGCTCAGAGCCACTGGACGAATGTAGTCTGGGTAATTTGTACGCCGTGAGATCACTGCCTTAAGACATACGTACAGTTTCTAACTTTAATATTAGACTTGCTGTGTTAAACCTTTAACGTAAGATTATACCTCTTAATGGGTACATTATAATAGTATTTAAAATTTTGAAATTCAGTCAACAACTATACTAAAAATAAAATTTTTGTTCTCCCTGTAAGCCATAAGGTAGACAACTTGCAACTGGGATTGGTTAAACAGGCGACCGTTTAGTAATACACACTGCTCATCGGAATTAAAGGGTCATTTTTTTGAGATCCCGTCGTTTTACCCATTGCAACGCCGAAGTGTGGAATTTGTCTCAAAGCCGCCTACAACGTTCCTCTGTCGTGGAGCGAAAGTGGACTCGGCGACGACACAAACAGCAAGCTGTCGACACACGCTAAGAAAAGACCATGCCTCAGAAGTTCACGAGGGGTGTAACGTGGGTTGACTCTAAATTTCACCACAATTCTCAATTCTGTCTTGCACCACCGTGGACGTGTTACACGATGGGATATTCGTTACCCCCCCCCCCCCCTTACTCACATCTCGCGCCTTCTTCTAAGACCTCTGCAACGGTCAGACCCACAACAGTCAGTGTTGAAATCGCGTGGTTCTCGAACGGGCAACCCAGTTCCTCGGTTCTAAACATATCCAAACAAGTTTCGGAAGCATCGCTGTTAGACTTTCGTAGAGGCTTCACCGGCCTGTCAGGGCCTTGGCAACATGTCCTTGGATTTGATGTCTTCTGTTACATGTACCTGGCAACGACTCTATACGCTGGAACACTACCCTAGAATTAGTAGCACTAGCCTCTTGCATGCGATTTCGTTTTGCAGATGCACTGCATTTTCCCAGAATCCGTCCAACAAGTCTACGTCTTCCATTCACCTTCCCTACTCTTTTTACGTGATCCCTCCATTTCATAATCGCTTCTTAGTACATACTCTAAATACTGGTACGATGTAGCGTGTTCCAGATTTTCGCTACTAATCTTGTAATCCGATACTATCGGGTTCCTTCTGTTGTAATAATATGACTTGCATTTATCGCCATTTAAAGATAGCTACCACTCAAAATACGGACTTCAGAGTATCGGACCAGGTTTGTGATTGGATTCGTGAGTTCTTGCACCTATAGTATAAATCGTTTTTAGTCGAGCTATACATTACGTCGTTCTCAAAAATGGCTCTAACCACTATGGGACTTAACATCCGACCGCGCAGGATTAGCCGAGCGGGCTCAGGCGCTGCAGTGCGGCTGGTCCCGACGGAGGTTCGAGTCCTCCCTCGGGCATGGGTGTGTGTGTGTTTGTCCTTAGGATAATTTAGGTTAAGTAGTGTGTAAGCTTAGGGTCTGATGACCTTAGCAGTTAAGTCCCACAAGATTTCACACACACACACACACTTAACATCTGAGGTCATCAGTCGCCTAGACTCAGAACCACTTAAACCTAACTAACCTAAGGACATCAGACACATCCATTCCCGAAGCAGGATTGGAACCTGCGACCGCAGCAGCAGCGCGGTTCCGAATTGAAGCGCCCAGAATCGCTCGGCCACACCGGACGTCGTTCTCATTCGAACAAAATAGACAGAGGTAAAGGTAGTTTCGGATGTACCCCGAGGGAGTGTTACAGGGCCATTACTGTTTGCAATTTATATGAATGATCTAGTAGATAACGTTCGAGGCTTCGTGAGGCTATTCGCGGAGGACGCTGTTTTCTATAGGAAGGTTGCAACGCCAGAAGACTAACGAAATGAAGGAACATCTGCAGAGGATGTGCCATTGATAGCTAGACTGGCAGTTGAACCTGAGCATAAACAGGCGAAAAGATCCTCTACTGATGACTGTTTTGTTGATGACAAATGATCTGAAAAAATACGTATCGCAAAATACAGTACGAATGAAAAAGCATACGACACTGATGTGATATTCTATAATGTATTCGAATAATGTATAAAATATTGAATCAAGAACCAAGAAAACAGTCACTTAATAGTACAAAACACCTTCGAGTAACCATATAGTGCAACGAAAAGCGGAATAACCACATAAAACAAATAGCAAGAAAAATCAGTCACTTTGAGATTCTATTGGTAAAATCTTAAGAAAACATAATTCGTACAAGAAAGACGTGGTTTACAAAACATTTATTCAAACCAATTCTTGCGTACTGCTCTGGGATCCTTACCAAGTAGGATTAATGGAAAAGATGGAGAAGATACAAGGAAGAGCCGCGTGTTTCGTCACGGGATCGTTTCCTCGGTGCGAGAGCTTTGCGGAGGTGCTCAACAGAGCCAATGGTAGACGCTACAATTGAGACGCGGTGCAGCACGGAGATTTTTACTGATGAAAGTTTGAGAGAGTACGTTCCAAGCAGTGTCGGGCACCACATTACCTCCTGCCACACGCGTGTCGCGAAATGGGCACAACGAGGAAATCAAATTAGCCCCCTTATGAGCTTTACTGGCGGTTGTTCTTACCACGAGAATTGAACAGAGAGATGGGGGAAGAAGGAGAGGGCGGGCAAGGGATAGTTGTACCATAATTACCCTCCGCCACAAGCTATAAGGCGGGTTATGTAGAATACACCAAGTTGAATTTTTTCCAAGTGTTTCTGCAATTCTTTGCGACTGTACAACAATGATACTTCCCCTGCAGACGACAGTATCGACAGCAAACGCAATGACAGTCCTGCCAGCCATGGGTGGTAGACCGTTAACGCGTATAGGGAGAACATCATAACACTTCCGCGGGTCGCGCCAGATACCACTTTGGTAAGAGGTGGAATGCCGGCCGCTGTGGCAGAGCGGTTCTAGGCGCTTCAGTCGGGAGCCGCGCTGCTGCTACGATCGCAGGTTCGAATCCTGCCTCGGGCATGGATGTGTGTGACGTCCTCAGGTTAGTCAGGTTTAAGTAGTTCTAAGTCTAGGGGACTGATGACCTCAGATGTTAAGGGGGGTAGGACGTCAAACGGGCCGACTTGGAGCAGGTAAAGCACCACAGGACATTTTAATTTCCACTGTCTATACCTTTACAAATTAATTCATAAAACTTTATCAGCATGACCAGGAAGGATTCGGGATTCACACTCGTAGCAGTGGAAGTTCAAAAACATAGCAAAATAATTTTTTTTACATGTGAAATTTAATCATTTTTTCGCTTACTATTAGCTACATTTGTTGCTATAGGTACGTTTTTCTTCACAAGTAAAAGAGATTCTTTGATGAATTTTGCACAGCATACAAACCATACTTACAGGTGTATGAAACTCTAGAATTTTCCAAATCTATTAAAAACTGTGGTAAAAATTGAGATAATTAACTACAAAATTTGATTTTTTTTTCTGAACACAAAGTTTAAAACGTAACAGCTCATTCATTTTTTCATAAATTAAATAGATTCTAGAGTTTCAGACACCTGTAAGTATGGTTTGTATGCTGTGCAAAATTCATCGAACAGTCTCTCTTACTGTAAGACGTGTATATTTCTATTGTTTATTGTCAAATCACAATTTATGAAAGATGTTTATATTTTATTAATAGGATTAAGTATAAATAATTAATATATGTCATGTTGGAAATAATTGTGGTAGCAGGGAATGTCTGCACCAAAGTATTGTTGATATAACTTTAAAAAGGGCGGGAAAAGCCGCGTACGGATACATTTTAAGAAATGAGCGGGAAAGACCGCGCATTGATACATTTTGCAATGGTAGCAGGGATTGTCTGCACCAGAAAGCATTGTTGGTAGGAGAAACGGCACTTTAGCGTTCGTAGGAAGTCAGTAGTAAGCGAGAAGTGAAGCGAGTCGGTAGCAGGTTCAAATGGCTCTGAGCACTATGGGACTTAACTTCTGAGGTCAGCAGTCCCCTAGAACTTAGAACTACTTAAACCTAACTAACCTAAGGACATCACACACATCCATGCCCGAGGCAGGATTCGAACCTGCGACCGTAGCGGTCACGCGGTTCGAGACTCTAGCGCCTAGAACCGCACGGCCATCCCGGCCGGCAGTCGGTAGCAGGTCTGAAGCGAGAGGTTGAGAGGAGCGGTGTGCCGGCCAGCCACTAGCTATGATTTACAAGAGGTTATAAACGGATGTACAGAGACATCAGCTAACTATTATAATAAGAGGAACTAATATTATTGAATTAATTTTTTTGGGAAACTCAACACTATTGAAGGTATGTTTGCGCATTGCTAGTTGTAAGATTATTGTAAAAAGTAAGTCCCATTTGAATGTTTGTAAAATCATTTCATTCAGAATATAATTAACTTTTGCCAGCAATATTGCATTTCTAATTATAATCCATCCCAAAAACCATCAAGGTAAAACTTTGCAAAATGGTTGTCAAGAAAAAGTTTAACTATGAATTACGTAATTTCAGTCAAATTAATTATATAATAACGCCAGCTTTGCTATTAAAGAATAGCGTCAGCTTTGGTAATAAATACAGTCACTTATTATGAAAGCCCACCAGCAGCTAATAAAGTATAGTAAAACAGAGTAAGTATATTCATGTCGCAGTTTGATGTAGCAGTCAGATGGCGATCCAGTAACAGTAAAAAAGGTAAGGAACAGTTTTGGGTTATTGCAGGTAACGACTGAGGGCCACGACGACGGCACATTCTATGTTTCGTCGAAATAATCAGAAAGTCACTTTTAATAAGCAGCAATTAAATTTGTATGCGAAGATAGAGAAAGAGAATAAATTTCAAAGGGACGATTTCATTTGTTATTATTAAGCAAGAGATATAAATCCTAAGGGAAGGTTTCATAGTTTATTGTAAAAGGGAATGTTATCATTAACAAAAGAGATATAGAGGAGACGGGAAGGTTTCATTACTTATGAAGAAAAGTGTACCTATAGCAACAAATGCAACCAATAGTAAGTGAAAAAATGATGAAATTTTACATGTAAAAAAATTATTTTGCTGTGTTTTTGAACTTCCGCTGCTACGAATGTGAATCCTGAATCCTTCCTGGTCATGCTGACAAAGGTTTATGAATTTACTTTTAAAAGTATAGACAGTGGAAATTAAAATGTCCTGTGGTGCCTCTCCTGCTCCAAGTCGGCCCGTTTGACCTCCTACCCCCCCCCCCCCCCCCCCTTAAGTCACATAGTGCTCACAGGCATTTGAACCATTTTAAGAGGTGGAGCTTGCAGCGAGCGGCCGATGGCGGCCCACCTGCAGAGTTGGTGCTGATGCGGCGAGACGAAGTAGAAGTCGGAGCTGTCGGTGGAGGGCGCGCCCAGCAGGAACTCGTAGCTGGCCACGTCCCAGGGGTCGACGTAGTGGCGCGCGGACCCGGAGCCGCAGCCGCTCTCCATGGCGCCTGGCGGTCTTCTGGAGGCGCTCGGCTCCGCGACACGCACCGGCCACCTGCCGGCGAAAGCGCTGCCCTCCCCTCTGCCGCCGCGCCACACCGCAGCAACCGTGTCTCCAGAAGGCGCCAGTAAACACACACGCGCTCCCACTAGACTAGTTGCACTGGAAGCAGGCTTCCCGTATTATTTCACTGCGTCCACACTGAAGCGCCAAAGAAACTGGTACAGGTGTGCGTATTCAGATACAGACATATGTAAATACACTACTGGCCATTAAAACTGCTGCACCACGAAGATGACGTGCTACAGACGCTAAATTTAACCGTCAGAAAGAAGATGTTGTGATATGCAAATGATTAGCTTTTCAGAGCATTCACACAAGGTTGGCGCCGGTGGCGACACCTACAACGAGCTGACATGAGAAACGTTTCCAACCGATTTCTCATACACAAACATCAGTTGACCGGCGTTGCCTGGTGAAACGTTGTTCTGATGCCTCGTGTAAGGAGGAGAAATCCGTGCCATCACGTTTCTGACTTTGATAAAGGTCGGATTGTAGCCTATCGCGACTGCGGTTAATCGTATCGCGACATTGCTGCCCGCGTTGGTCGAGATCCAATGACTGTTAGCAGAATATGGAATCGGTGGGTTCAGGAGGGTAATACGGAACGCCGTGCTGCATCCCAACGGCCTCGTGTCACTAGCAGTCGAGATGACAGGCATCTTATCCGCATGGCTGTAGCCACGTCTCGATCCCTGAGTCAACAGATGGGGATATTTGCAAGACAACAACCATCTGCACGAACGGTTCGAAGATGTTTGCAGCAGCATGGACCATCAGCTCGGAGACCAAAGCTGCGGTTACCCTTGACGCTGCATCACAGACAGGAGCGCTTGCAATGCTGTACTCGACGACGAACCTGGGGGCACGAATCGCATAACCTCATTTTTTTTGGATGAATCCAGGTTCTTTTTACAGCATCATGATGGTGGCATCCGTGTTTGGCGACATCGCGGTGAACGCACATTGGAGGCGTGTATTCGTCATCGCTATACTGGCGTATCACCGGCGTGATGGTATGGGGTGCCATTGGTTACACGTCTCGGTCACCTCTTGTTCGCATTGACGGCACTTTGAACAGTGGACGTTACATTTCAGATGTGTTACGACCCGTGGCTCTACCCTTCATTCGATCCCTGCGAAACCCTACATTTCAGCAGGATAATGCATGACCGCATGTTGCAGGTTCTGTACGGGCGTTTCTGGATACAGAAAATGTCCGACTGCTGCCCTGGCCAACACATTCTCCAGATCTCTCACCAATTGAAAACGTCTGGTGAATGGTGGCCGAGCAACTGGCTCGTCACAAGACGCAGTCACTACTCTCGATGAACTGTGGTATCGTGTTGAAGCTGCATGGGCATCTATACCTGTACACGCCATCCAGGCTCTGTTTGACTCAATGTCCAGGCGAATCAAGGCCGTTATTACGACCAGAAGTGGTTGTTCTGGGTACTGATTTCTCAGGATCTATGCACCCAAATTCAGTGAAAATGTAATCACATGTCAGTCTTAGTATAATATATTTGTCCAATGAATACCCGTTTATCGTGTGCATTTCTTCTTGGTGTAGACATTTTAATGGCCAGTAGTGTAGTAGAATACGGCGTTGCAGTCGGCAACGCCTATATAAGAAAACAAGTGTCTGGCGTAGTTGTTAGATCAGTTACTGCTGCAACAACAGTAGGTTATCAAGATTTAAGTGCGTTTGCACGTGGTGTTATAGTCGGCGCTCGAGCGATGGGACACAGCATCTCCGAGGTAGCGATGAAGTGCGGATTTTCCCGTACGACCATTTCACGAGTGTACCGCCAGTGTCAGGAATCCAGTAAAACATCAAATCCCCGACATCGCTGCGGCCGGAAAAAGATCGTGCAAGAACGGGACCAAGGACGATTGAAGAGAATCGTTCAACATGCTCATTTCAGTGTTGCGCCATCAACAAGTGTCAGCGTGCGAAACATTCAATGAAGCACCATCGATATGGGCTTTCGGAGAGGAAGATCCACTTGTATGCTCTTGATGACTGCACGAAACAAACCTTTACGCCTCGCCTGGGTCCGTGAACACCGACATTGGACTGTTGATGACCGGAAACATTTTGCCCGGTCGGACGAGTCTCGTTTCAAATTGTATCGAGCGGATGGACATGTACGGGTACGGAGACAACCTCATGAATCCAGGACCCTGCATGTCAGCAAGGAACTCTTAGAGCTGGTGGAGGCTCTATAAGGGTGTGGGGTGTGTGCAGTTGTATACATCTAGATACGACTCTGACAGGTGACACGTACGTAAGTATCCTGTCTGATCACCTGCATTCATTCATGTCCCTTGTGCATTCCGACGGACTTCGAGAATTAGCAGGACAATGCGACACCCCACACGTCCAGAATTGCTTCAGAGTGGCTCCAGGAACATTCTTATGATTTTAAAAACTCCCGCTGTCCACATTATTCAGCATATCTGGGATGCCTTGCAACGTGCTGTTCAGAAGAGATCCCCACCCGCTCGTACTCTTACTGATTTATGGACAGCCCTGCAGGATTCATGGTGTCTGTTCCCTCCAGCACTACTGCAGACATTGGTCGAGGTCATGTCACGTCGTGTTGCGGCACTTCTGCGTGTTCGCGGGGGCCCTAAACGATATTAGGAAGATGTACATGTTTCTTTGGTTCTTCAGTATATATAAATGGCAGGGTCAAAGTTTGAATGCTGCACACTACCTTCAGCTTAGGCAAATCGAGCAAATCGGTTGATTCATTTTGCGTTATATGTAGTCTACGGCGCGCCTTAAGGGGATTATGAAGAGAACATTTAGTTCGTGGGCGGTTCCTGAGAAAACCCGAGGAACATGGTTTTTGGTACGAAAACCGAGTCGCGGATTTCAAGACGGCTATGCGCAGCAGATGACTGAAATTTTTACGATATATTTCTAAGATCCCGATTTCGAACTACGTTGAAAATTTTCTTGACATCTTTATCGATTTCCGTGATACAGGGGTTCAAAGTGTGCCTACTTGTACGCGTGAAACTTGTACGTAATATCAGATGTGAGGCTAAAACTTGGCTTATACAGTGACGTAGTACCGAGAAATGTGCTGAAAAGTGTCTATTTTATCATCAGGGGGGTTCTGGGAACCACATGATGTAGTACCTCAAACAAATACAAAATTTTTGTGCACGTAAAATCCGTTAGTTTTGTGTTATGGTACAGCTGGGCTATTCCACTCATTTCAATTGTAAGCCATTTGTAATATGACATGAAGCTTTTAAAGAAATCTGTCATTGTACTACATTATGTTATGTTAGTTGTGAATACATTCCAGTATATAAAAGGTCGAAATTGCTTTCCAGGAACAAAGTGTTAAAGAAACATGTGAAGAAGGCAGAAATCGTAGAATATACAGCGTGGTCCACTGACAGTGACCGGGCCAAATATATCACGAAATAAGCATCAAACGAAAAAACTACAAAGAACGACACTCGTCTAGCTTGAAGGGGGTAACCAGATGACGCTATGGTTGGCCTGCTAGAGGGAGCAGCCATAGGTCAAACGGATATCAACTGCGTTTTTTTTTTGTTTTTTTTTTTTTAATAGGAACCGCCATTTTTGTTACATATTCGTGTAGTACGTAAAGAAATATGAATGTTTTAGTTGGACCACTTTTTCGTTTTGTGATAGATGGCGCTGTAGCAGTCACAAACGTATAAGTACGTGGTGTCACGTAACATTCCACCAGTGCGGATGGTATTTGCTTAGTGATACATTACTCGTGTTAAAATGGACCGTTTCCCTAATGCGGAAAAGGTCGATATCGTGTTGATGTATGGCTATTGTGATCAAAATGCCCAACTGACGTGTGCTATGTATGCTGCTCGGTATCCTGGACGATATCATCAAGTGGTTCAAGTGGCTCTGAGCACTATGGGATTTAACATCTGAGGTCATCAGTCCCCTAGAACTTAACACTACTTAAACCTAACTAACCTAAGGACATCACACACATCCATGCCCGAGGCAGGATTCGAACCTGCGACCGTAGCGGTCACGTGGTTCCAGACTGAAGCGCCTAGAACCGCTCGGCCACTTCGGCCGGTGACGATATCATCCAAGTGTCCGGACCGTTCGCCGGATAGTTACATTATTTAAAGAAACAGGAAGTGTTCAGCCACATCTGAAAAGTTAACCACAACCTGCAACAAATGATGACGCCCAAGTAGATGTTTTAGCTGCTGTCGCGGCTAATCCGCACATCAGTAGCAGACAAATTGAGCGAGAATCGGGAATCTCAAAAACGTCGGTGTTGAGAATGCTACATCAACATCGATTGCACCCGTACCATATTTCTACGCACCAGGAATTGCATGGCGACGACTTTGAACGTCGTGTACAGTTCCGCCGCTGGGAACAGGAGAAATTACGGGACGATGACAGATTTTTTGCACGCGCCCAATTTAGCGACGAAGCGTTATTCACCAACAGCGGCAACGTAACCGGCATAATATGCACTATTGTGCAATGGAAAATCCACGATGTCTGTGACACGTGGAACATCAGCGACCTTGGCGGGTTAATGTATGGTGTGGCATTATGGGAGGAAGGATAATTGGCCCCCAATTTTTCGATGGCAATCTAAATGTTGCAATGTATGCTGATTTCCTACGTAATGTTCTACCGATGTTACTACAAGATGTTTCACTGCATGACATAATAGCTATGTGCTTCCAACATGATGGATGTCCGGCACATAGCTCGCGTGCGGTTGAAGCGGTATTGAATAGCATATTTCCTGACAGGTGGATTGGTCGTCGTAGCACCATACCATGGCCTGCATGTTCAGCACGCTTTCTCAGAAATGATAAGTTCACAAAGGTACATGTATCACGTTGGAACAACCGAAATAAAACGTTCAAACGTACCTACGTTCTGTATTTTAATTTAAAAAACCTACCTGTTACCAACTGTTCGTCTAAAATTGTGAGACATACGTTTGTGACTATTACAGCGCCATCTATCACAAAGCGAAAAACGTGGTCCAACTAATACATTCATATTTCTTTACATACTACACGAATATGTAATAAAAATGGGGGTTCCTATTTTTTTAAAAAAAAGCAGTTGATATCCGTTTGATCTATGGCAGCGGCATCTAGCGGGCCAACCATAGCGCCATCTGGTTTCCCCCGTCAAGCTAGACAAGTTTCGTTCTTTGTAGTTTTTCGTTGGACGCTAATTTCGTGAGATATTTGGCTCGGTCACGATCAATGGACCACCCTGTAGAAATGGTGGGGCTACTCCACTCGACGAAGAAGATATTACGTCACAGTGTGTTTCAGTGTCAAAATCATAAGCATTTGCCACAAATAAAAGTTGTACGTCCCTTTCCACCCACATAAACCTCGAGAAACCATGTAGCACAATGCTGGCGCTTTATCCAGAGGAGCTGCCAACATCAATTGTTATTCATTGTTTCATATCTTCCTCGGACCATGAGCCACTTGGCTTTTTCCTTTCGTATGTACGGATGATGTGTAATGAAACTAAGGGAACGTGTTCTACACAATTTCGGAGTAAAACAAATACTTGTTGATACACTCACTGCATCACCTGTTCTTATACAAGAAACAATGAGAGTTTAAAATTTCAAGTTATCGCGTTTGGTACACCTGTATTCTTTAACTACGGCAATAAACCGTCAGAATTCGCTTACCTCTAGTTTTTGTTTGTTCTTCTGTCCTGTGAATAACGTTACAGGAAAAACCCTTACTACAACTACATCCGACGACACAAAGAAACTGACACACACCGAAGCTTAAATGACTCCGACTCTGTGAGGAACTAGTGCACTGTTGCAACATTTCGTATTTCAGGTGGATTAGCCGCGTGAGCGGAATAGCCCCGCAATACCGTCTTTCATTTTTCACATTCGTAAACAATAAAGACTCTGACTGATGAGTGGGGTGCAACCTAAACATCCTACTTTCACTAGCACCTTTAAAATTTTTCCCAAAAATTATTGTATGCGAATATGTTCGCGCTTTTTGTGCTGAACGAGGAGGATACAGTGGAAGCGGAGAAGAGACGGAAAAGTAATAAGTACTGGACGATAGCAGAAAGTCGTTGTCGTATATAAAGGCAGAAAAAGACAGTGGCAGTGTGAGAGAAAGAGAGGGACGCAGTGGCAGTGAAATGTAGTTGACAGGGACAGAACAGTTCTGGGAAAGAATGAACGAGACAGTGGCAGTGGGAGAGGTATAAAGAGACAGAGAAAATGGAAGTGGATGAGAGCCCTTGATAAACATACTATACGACAACGACAACGAGAAAAGGATAATTACAGTGAGAAGAGAGAGCAGCAGTGGAAAGGAATGAATGAGAGAGTATTGCCGGCCGGAGTGGCCGTGCGGTTCTAGGCGCTACAGTCTGGAACCGAGCGACCGCTACGGTCGCAAGTTCGAATCCTGCCTCGGGCATGGATGTGTGTGATGTCCTTAGGTTAGTTAGGTTTAATTAGTTCTAAGTTCTAGGCGACTGATGACCTCAGAAGTTAAGTCGCATAGTGCTCAAAGCTATTTGAACCAATGAGACAGTAGCAGTAAGAGAGAGCAAGAGGGAGACAATGACACTGAGTGGAGATAGTAGCAGCAGGGTAGAACGAAGGAAACTGTGGCTGTGAGACAGGAGGGAGAGTCACAGAGATAGTGAGTTAGATTGAATGTGTGAGTGAGAATGAGGAGCTGGGAGTGGACGGGTATGAGCGACTTACAGGTATGGACTTCTGGGCTTCAGCTTGTGGGAGTCAGTTGCACATTAAAAAGAGCGCCAATATGTTCGCATTCCAAAATTTTTAAAGATGCTGAAGAAGGTAGAATAGGCAGCTGGTACCCCACTTTTGGGTCAGAGCCTTTTAAAATAGGAGTATATTAGCCTTTTTTTTGCTGCAACAGGAGCATTTTTCCGCTGGTACAAGCTGATACAAGTTACCTTCTCTTTCGTTGCTTTAATGCTGCCCTGGAACTTTTGCATGTGGTGGATCCATGTTCTGATTGAGTCACGAGGGTAGTCCGCCAACGTGAACCTGCTGTGGGATCGTTTCAACAGTCGTTACGAACCTATGACGGAAGTTAATGTTTAATTTCCGTTGGACGAGCTACATCTCAAAGGTGCTTAGTCGTACCTAAGCGAGTGAACGTACTACTTGCGAAGGTAAACTTCGATAGTACTCGTGCGTGATTGGCTGTCCCTTAATTTACGTGTGGCCGAAGGTTGGTCCTGTGCATGATGTTTAGAAATCAGATGCTAAGCGTTTTGGTGCAATATATTACATTTATGTGCCTCTTATTTTAAGGTTTAAAAGGGAGTGCTAGTAGTAAATTGTGAGGATCTCTCAGTTGATTTACCTTGTAAATGCCGCACCTCTGGGTGTGAGGTCTTGCCGTAAACTTCGGCTTCTTTTACTAATTTGATGTATGCTGCTGAGTTGTGGAAAAGGCACAATACCGTGACCTTATCTTAAATTATATGTAATTGTTTTAAGATGTTATGGCATGTGGGGTAATATTGTTTTTTTTCTGTTTTGAAGCTCTAAATCTTAATTGTTTTACTGTACATATTTATAACCTGGTGGGACGGCCTATTGGGAGCTACGCCGAGTATACGACGGCTTTTCGGAAAGAAAGGACCGATAGGTCGCAAATTGAGAACCACAGTGAAAATCAAAAATGTTTTATTTGCAACAGTTAGCTACACCTTCCAGTTACTCTATCTAGTCACTGATCCGAATGAGACATTTGTCGTAGCTTTGTACCAACTTTCCAACACCCTCGTCATAGAAGACAGCCGCCTGTGCTTTCTGCCAATTCTCTGCGCTAGACTGCAGCTTATTGTCTTCATAGCCAGCGCTTCGTAGGAGCAGAGATGAAGATCAGAGGGAGCCAAGTCCGGGCTGTATGGTGGGCGATCAAACACTTCCCATCGAAAACTCGGCAGGAGCGTCTTCATTTCCTCTGCAGTGTGCGGCCGAGAATTGTCATGAACAAAGAAATGCATGACAGTTACGTTACGTGAGGTTGCATAAAATCAGGCGAAATCTCTCACAGGCACTCATCTTCGCGGGAGACACTACAGTAGTGGAAATCAATATAAAAGCATGGATATTTGCAGGGAAATTAAAATTGGTGTTTGGAACAGTTGTGCACAGTGTACTTGCTGTAGTGTGAGATGGAGTATACTGACAAATTCAGACAAGTGGTATCGTATTTGATATCAGTAGTACAGCATATAACATCGACGATTCAGGTGGGACAGGGTGGAATTCGGTATAAAAAGGCAGTCGGCTCTGTGTGGTGTTAATGCGTGTGTACATGGCTTTCCTGCAGGTAGGAAGCACACCATCATTGACAATGTTTATTGTGTACATAAACCATGATTCTGACAATACCAAGAGGTAAACAGTTGTCGCTTGGTAAAAAAGTCGGGGACTCTAATCCCCAAATCGCCAAGAAGTTGAACTGTTCAAGTACAATGAGTTATAATTTCGTTAGATTGGGCGCACGATATGGACAGAATGGAAAATATGAGCACAAAGCAAAGGTCAGAACGCGTTATTCTTCTCAACATGTTGCTAATATACAGTTACCAGTAGCAGCCAGGTTTGTACGACAAATTTTGTCGGATGAAAACATCTCGAACTGAAGTAACCACTACAGAAACCTGCTCTAGCACCCAAATATAAACAGGCTAAATTGGAGTTCGCTGATAAACATTTGTCATGGACTTCAGAATGGAATAAAATGGTCTTCAGTGACAGGAACAATTTTAATTTAGATTGTTTGGATGGATTTCTGTATTATTGGCATGACCTGAGAACAGAGCGCGGCAGGTAAGAACGAGCAGAAATTTTGATAGTGGAAGTGTTATGACTTTGGCAGCCTTCTGCACTAAAGGGAAACCACGCACTGCTTGGATGAACACTAGAATGAACTCCAATACGCACAGTGAGATGATAGAATGTTTGAGGACCTATGGAACGAAAGTCTAGTGTTTCAACAAGATAATGTATCTTTGCATGTTTCTGCTATAACTAAAAGTGGTCTGAGGATAAAGGTACCGACGTCATGCCCTGACCTGCATACAGTTAGGATATGAACCCTGTGGGTGTTTATCGCAATGGAAGGCAATTTGAGGCGATACATGAAGAGTAGGCGACAATTTCGCTGCAAGAACTATAAACCCCAACAGAATCAATTCCGAAGAGAATTTTCGAGGTAATTAGGAAGGACGGAGGTTGGATACAGCACTAGTAACATAACAGAACAGTGAGTGCCTTTATACCAATTTCCATCCAGGAAACGCAAACGCCTTATTTTGCTACTCGTGTTATGAAAGAAACTATGTAATCCCGTCATGACTGTTTATGTCTTGTATGTATCTGCTACTTTCGGTATATGTTTGCTTCAGACATTACTTTCGTAGGAACCCTGCCTTTATACTGATTTCCTATACTGTAATTTCTAGACATCTTTATGTGCTCATTGTACACTCAGAACTGAAAAGGGCGACTTGACACGACCGGCAGGCGTACTAGAGACGCTGTCCAGCACATCTATGCGTAGCTTCATCGGTTTTTCACTGTGGTTTCCATTTCGCTTTCGATCGGACCTTACTTTCCAAATAGCCCTTGTACTCGTAAATGTACCCATACCAAATTCTGAACGATTTTTTCCAGAATGAGTCCCTGACGTCCTTCATCAATTGTTGATCCGCTTTTGTGGGTTGTAATTCAACTCTCATTATTGCAATTCTTCGGTTACTAAGTTTAAGGGACAAAGATCCTTTCAAAACTATGTTGTTTTGGGTGTTTATCCTGTCTGTTTTACTTATTGGCGTTTTAAACTGTAAGGGGCGATCACAAAGTTTTCGTTCGAAGGCCGTACAGTCCAGAATCGGTATGTCAATCAGGAAAAATCGCCGTGAGCATTGAGGCAACTATCCCGCCGACGTACCAGATTGAAGATACCGTTTGGTAAAACACGGTGTCCTGCTGCGTGAAGAAGTCGGCAGCTGCCTGCTACACATCATCTTCCGACTGGAATCGTCGGCCCTTCAAGACATTTTTTTAAGCTACCGAAGGCGTAAGGGGAGAGATCAGGAGTGTGGGGTGGGTGCTCGAGTGTCTCCCATTTGAGTTCGTAACTCGTGCGTCACGACATTTGCGATGTAAGGACGTCCGTTGTTATGAAACAGTAGCACCCCTTTTCTACAACGGTCGTTTTCGACAGACATGCCGCCCCATATACATACTTGATTCTTCGATCGATGTCTACCGATGTTTGTCCTACGGCAGCCAAGAAAAAAATAACAGCACGTTGACCTGTTAGGACACACTTGGTAATAACATCGGAAGGACACGAATGCCGCATTAACCCTTTCCCTCTCTGTCGGTGCTCATACACTCCTACCAGCATCGGAGTCGCGCTACGTTTCATATACGCTACAGTAACGTCCCGAAACGGAAAGTTTTCGATCGATCCTTATATAAGGCTGCCCTCAAAACATACATTCTCAGAAATTTATTCATCAAATTGAGACCAATGACTGATACTAGAAACCTTCTTTTGTCCTCTTTCTCTATCCTAGTCAGATTTCTGTGTCTGCTCTGCTTCTTTCGTCATATGTTAGGTTGCGTTGAAGGTAACAGAATTCCATCACTTTTCGCAACTTAATTTAATTTAATTGAAAGTGGGAAAATACCTGAAGACCTAGGAAAGTCTCTATCCCTTCAGTCTCCCTTATTTGGGTCTCCCGTATTTGCTCTGCCTATCCTATCTTGAAAAAAAATTTTCTTCACGTGACTGTCAGCAGCATCAGTATAGTTGGAGAAAGTCGTGGTAAACACACTGCTGTCTTGCCATATATTTATTCACAGTGGAAATATAACGTGACAACTTCATATGTCATACATTCCAGAAAAGAATGCACTTAATTCTGTCACATGCTTTCATTTTTCGATATTTTGTCTTCGCTTAAGCCGATATTATGGCGCGAGGTATCTTTTTCTAAGGTTTGCAAGTCAGCTATAGCATATTTTCTGGTTAAATAGCGTGTACGACATGTGAAGTTGTCACAATATTTTTCCACTGTGAAGATGATCAATGATCGATACCTATAGTGAATAAATATATCGTAAGACAGCACAGTGTTTACCATGTATTTCTCCAAGTATTCTACCTTGTACGGATCCCTGACTGAGAGCAATATTCAAGTGTCGGTCGAGCGGGATTTTGTGAGCTACCTCCTTAGCGAGTGACCTGCACTTCCAGATGATTCTTCTTATGGAACTGTCTAGCATTTGCCATACCGGCGTTCAGTTATGTGTGGTCTTTCCACTTTACGTCGCTTCGTACACATATTTGCAGTAATGTTTAATAGACGTGAATGGTTCAGATGGTTCTAATGGCTCTGAGCACTATGGGACTTAACATCTGAGGCCATCAGTCCCCTAGACTTAGAACTGCTTAAACCTAACTAACCTAAGGACATCACACACATCCATGCCCGAGGCAGGATTCGAACCTGCGACCGTAGGACGTGAATGCTTCTAGTGATTGTTCTGCGATCGTGTATCAAACAGTAATAAATCTTTCGGCCTATTTAGAGCAATATGCTACATTTCTTAATGCTGATAGTCAACTGCCAACCCTTGCACCACGCGTCGATACTCTTTACGTCATTTTGCATTCCGGTACGTATTTTCTACCTTTGTGACTTCTCTTCATACAATAGCGTCATCCGTGAAGAGGCTCATAGAACTTCCGACCTTATCCACAAGGTCATTTAGATTTATATTGTGAACGTAATGGTCGTACAACACGCTCTTGCGGTATGCCCGCAGTTATTTTTACGCCTGTAGATATCTCTCCGTTAAGAATGGCATGCTGTGTTCCGTTCGCCAGGTCTCTTCAGTCTCGAAGCTGGTTGATATTCCGTATGTGGGGTATTTTGTTCATTAGACGACAGTGCGGAACCGTATCGAAAACCTTCTGGAAGATGAGGAATACGGAGTCAGTGCTAGTGGCGGTATCTAATGCCCTTTGGATCTCGTGGAGCGAGCTGGGTTCCACGCGACATTGTTTGTGGAAACCATGTTCATTCCTACAGAGGAGGATTTTGACCTCCAGAAATGTCATAGTACACGAGCATACACCATACTAACGTCAGCGATATAGCCTGTAATTACGTCCATCTGTTAGGCGATCCTTCTCCAAAACTGAAATTATCTGTCCACTTTTCCAATCACTGAAAAGGCTTCGCTCCTCCAGCGACATACGATACACTGCTGCTATTATGACTAAAGAGTGTCTGAACAGATGGGTTTGATTCGTTTACTGACTAGCAGAAGACCAAATTTTTTGGGAGTTCTTGCCAGATCGGTAGAAAGTATTTTACTTTCGAATTCGTAGAACGTTTTTCACGTGCCTCTCATCGCCCCAATTTCGGCTTCGTTTAGTTTGTGTCTGGGCAGCGATGGTGATGTTTCTTCTCGTCGTCCGTGCACAGTTGTTAGAAAATGGAGTACAATGTTGATCAGAAGATTCGAAATCTTCGTCTAGCCAAGCAAATTAAGATTTTTCACATTTCCCTAGGTTGTTTCAGGCTTGTGCCAGGAAGGTTGCTTTATTAAGGACATGGCTGATTTCTTTCAGTAAACCTGTCCAATCCATTGTTTACCTTCTTCAGCAATGTTATCGTAATCGAGTGACGTCAAGTCCTGATCTCCTTCCCTTCCTAAAAAAAAAAAAAAAAAACAGCCGGCCGCGCTGGCCGAGCGGTTCTAGGCGCTTCAGACCGGATGTGTGTGATGTCCTTAGGTTAGTTAGGTTTAAGTAGTTCTAAGTTCTAGGGGACTGATGACCTCAGATGTTAAGTCCCAAAGTGCTCAGAGCCATTTAACCCTTTTTCTTCCTAAAAGCAACTGAGTTATCTATGTATCTACGGATTCAATTCAGTTGTGAAATATTTGTGATTTCATACAGTATCAACTAAGACATACTGAAAAAACTAACGTCATACGTAGAATATAAAGAAGTAGAAAGTAGCTCATTAACACTGACGGAATCCGCAGATACAAAAGTTATTACGTGTATTATTTCGAGGTGGTCGTTTTGTCGCGAGTTCATTTCATGCATCACGCGCATGCGTTCAGCGTTAAGTCACTTGTCGACGTCCAGGCAATCATTCACCAGCCGTGCCCAAGGGAATGGTAAATCACTGCCGAACAGGACAGTGCGGGAATCTCTTGTAGCAACGCTAGAGCTTCACGGATGATAGCCAATTAAAGCGCTGAGCTGTCACAGTTCAAGTTGTCGCCCCTTGAAGTTTGAAACATAAAAGTAGTTCCATCTCCTCTTTGGCCCTGGGTAACACACCAGAGAACAATTTTTCAGACTCTAGTCTGGTGTATTTGATATGCGGATATGTGCACATTTGATGAGCAACTTTTACAGAATGGTGAGAGTGCAGCAAGCAGCGAACACTCGGATGTATTCATGTGATCGGAAACCACGAGAGCGTTGAAGTTTGGTAAAATCGTGTCCTTTGCACGTTGCATTTCACATGTGGACTCACTGTGCATAATGTTGTTTCTTTGTCCTCGTTTTTCAATTGCTTCAAAATGCATGTTGATCGGTATCTGTCTCTGAGTTAAACAAACACCGCTCGAACAAGCCTTGAAGACCCATCGGTACTGATCGGCCGCCGTGTCAGCCTCAGGCCTCACCTGAAGTGGATACTGAAGGATACAGAGGGGCATGTAAATTCAGCAGACTTCAAACAGATTCTCCACTCTAACTGATGTTTCTGAATAGCTCGTAAAATTATTTTCTTGTTATTTTGTGCCATGAAGTTCGGAAGGGATGGTATATGTTCTGATTCGATAGTTGTCCTTAACCATAACGGATGACTTTGTATATGTCCACGTGTTATAGACTTACTGAATTTTTCTTATATTTGGGCTTCGCGAATTCATTACCTTGTACCTCTCCTTGACGAATACGTCAAGAAGTAGGCTTTGCAGAACAAGCATACACTATAACAGTGCCCCAAGGTTTAAACGACAAAACATATCTTCCCTTATTCTCTGCGTGGTGAGAAGAGGCCAAGTTCCTCTCACAATCACAACCTGTCCGCATCAGCCTTATTTCACGGAAGTTACACAGATTCCGACATGTCTTACTTTTACACAATGACGTGCATCCACCACTTACAAGTGTGAAGGGTGATAGAGTGCCCCACCGGAGAAAAGATAGCAATTCAACAAGGGCTAACGCACGCCTCGGAGTACAACCGTCACACACAATTCTCGGAGTTGTTCTGCCAAACCACCAGGACTGATAGACAGCTTGGTCACGTCATTCCAGAGACCAGCAGCACGGGCACACCACACAATCCACAGTCCACCCATGGGGTTAATAATCTTGCATGAATACTCACGTATCGTTTTAAAAGGAATGGCACACTTAGTATGCCACTGGGAAATATGACAGGATCACTACTGTTGATGTTATTTGGATTATAAAATTTCGTAACTCGAAGGCTTGTGGAGTTTCACATCGCAAACAGTTTCTACCGAAGACCTTGTGACCTTCAATGGAGTATAAGCAGCACTTCCTAATGTGATAAATTCCTTAGTGTTACTGATGAGTACAGAAAGAAATAAATACGTATCATGTGCTTGAGCCAATCTACGAGTGTACGGTCATCACACTCACGTCATCTTTTACGAGCCCGAAACAAAATAAATTATTTGAAAATAAAATAATTTAGAGAGAAAAATGTAAAAGCTAAAAACGGATGGACGACTGGAAAATCATCCTCAGTTTCTTCGGAATACGAGTTCATTGTCTTAAAGCACTAGCATTACTTTTTTGATGAGTACGGGTCGCTTTTTCAATAACCATTTGCCTTAATGTAAGCTCTTTTGACAAGTTCACTAGCCCATCATAACACTCTATCAAAACAAACATTTTAATAGAGAAATAAATTCCACTCAGTCTTAAAAGCATTAGATATTCCTTTATGAAGCTACCTCATCAAAGTCATTCGGAGTGATGTATAGCTACTGCTATTCTTCTGATGGCGTTACAATCGTGCGCAGGTCCATTTCACCCTTTCCAGTGCAGTTTTCCGCCATCCTCTGACTTTGAGAGATTTTATGTCTTCTTCCGCATCGTCTACCCACCGCTTTCGCGTCTTTCCTCTCTTCTTCCAGTTCCATTTAAAAATCGTTGTAGTTGCTCTTCCTGTATCGTACCAAAGACATGTCCAAACCAGGCTGTTCTCCTATTTTTTATTATTCTTACGGTGTCAGCTCCTTGTGTGAGACGATCCAGCTCAGTTTTCATTCTAGATCTCCAGAAGCCATCGTTATCATGGACTGCCTCACAGATCTTGCGCGGAACCCTGCTTTCAAATATCCTGAGCTGCTGCTCATCGGTACTCGCTACAGGCCATGCTTCACATCCGTAAGTCACAACTCGGCTGATCATGAGCTTATTAATTTGCAGTTTCAGTTACCAACAATTTCTTAAACTTGTGGAAGCATCTATTACCATTTTGCACGTGCAGTTTTGTTTCAGCTGACATGTTATTTGCCCTACTACTATTAAATCCCAGATATTCAAATTCTGCACACATTCAAATTTAAACTTACTGCTGATAATTTATCCAAGTCATTATTTTCATGTCCTTATGTAATGTGGCTTCTGTCAACTCAACTATTGGTCTGTCTAATGAAACTCTTCTCCTACCAATAACTGTTACATCATTAACATTTGCACATATCTGAGTCGACTTTTGCCTGTGCAATCAGATATTTGAAGTTTTCGAATGGCTGTTTCAAGAGTCAGGTTAAAAAGCGTTGTAAAATGGGCGCCTTCTTGTCTGACTCCTTTGCTAATGCTAAACTTTTTACCGAGTTCTCCATTCACTCGCACTACAGTCTTGGAACCAGCCAATGTCGCTGAGTAAGTTAAAAAGAAGAGACAGTGTTTAAATAGGAGAAAGATACTTGGGTGGTGTACGAAGCAGTAGCAAACCATACAGCATTCCTGCACAATCAATACTATCGAAGGTCTGCTTGAAGTATACATAGAGGTTATGAAGCTTAATGTTATACTCATACGCCTTTTCGTGTATTTGCCTCAGCACAAATATTTCATCTGTTATTGACCTCTTCGGCCGAATTCCACATCGTTATTCTCCCAGAATCTCTTCCGCATACTGGACTAACTTGTTGTAGATAATATTATAGAGAATATTGTAGATTACACTCAACACAGTAATTCGAACAACAAGTGTTGTCTCCTTCCTTATGTATTGGTTGGATTACACAAAAGGAGCACTCTGCTGGGATCCATTCCTGATTCCATATCAACTTGGTAAGTTTGTGAAGTCACCTATGGAGACCAATTCCGTCATTTTTCAAGTTCTGCAGTCATTCCATCTGTTCCTAGTGCTTTGTAGTTTTCTATGCGCTTCACTACCCTCTGTAGCTCCTGTAATATTGATTCTTCTGTCTCTGGATCTGCAATTCAGTAGCGTGGCTTCTCACTTCTGGTAGGATTACCTTCCAGAATTCCGTTGAAGTTTTCTGTCCATCTGTCCAGAACATCTTGTTTATCTGCCAGTAGTCCGCAGCTCGTGGTCGTGCTGTAGCGTTCTCGCTACCCGTTCCTGGGTTCGATTCCCGGCGGAGTCAGGGATTTTCTCTGCCTCGTGATGACTGGGTGTTGCGTGATGTCCTTAGGTTAGTTAGGTTTAAGTAGTTCTAAGTTCTAGGGGACTGATGACCATAGATGTTAAGTTCCATAGTGCTCAGAGCCATTTTTTTAAATGCCAGTAAATTTTCTTTTTTGTCCTTATGTGCTGTTATTTTCGGTCTACACTCTTGAGTGTCTTCTTTAACTTTCTTATAATATTTTCTGCTCTCGTTCCTTTCATAATGTTCTTCCATCTCCTCTGTCTTTCTCCTTATGGTTTCCTTTTTTCTCCTTCTACATACCTTTGCAGCCTCTCTTCTCTTTTCGTTATATGCTGCTTTATTCGATCTTGTATGTCACTGTAAGCAGTTCAGTCTTGCTCCTTTTTCTATTCCATGTTCCACTGCCTGTCTACATTCATACCACATCATTCATACCACATCATACCAGTCTGCATTTCCAAGTCTCCTTGTTTCCCGGACTATTTCATGCGCTGTCGTAAAAATGCCATTTTAATAGAGTTCCATTTTTTGTCTATATTTTGTTTGTAACTCTAGACATAATCTGTTCTGAGACTCTTGAACAGTAACCTATCGTTCAGTTGTTCTATATTCCATTTCTTTACTGTGGTACTATCTGCTTTAGCAGCCATAGCAAGATTCTGCCACATTTTGACTCTTACTAGATAATGTCAGAATAGGAATTACGAATAGCTCCACAGAAAGAGCACATTTTCCATATCAGGTAACAACCTCTTCGATACCGATATGTAGTCTATTGGTTTGTTTTATTTGTTCCTGGTATTCTCCACGACTCATTATAGGTGTTTTTCTTTGGGAAGCAAATACCTACTGCCTTTAACTTGTTCACTGAAGCAAACTGGGCAACCCTCGTACCGTTATTACTAATTTCATTATGCAGTCTTTCCTGAAGTTTCTTCCTTGTCCGGTTTGGTATTATAGTCACCAAGAACTATTTTGGAGTAGTGTCTGCGTATTCTGTCACAAATCTCCTGCAGCTGATCATAAAAACCATGTACCATATCTTCATCTGAATTTTCTCTTGGCACATATACATTCACGAAGAACACATTGTGAAATTTCCTTTTGATACGCTTTCTTTCTTTCATTATGTGAAATGAAAGCAATAACAGATCTACATATATCCTTGGAGACTATAAACCCAAATCCATGCTCCACTTGTCTTTCATCTTTTTCTCAATAACACAGGATGAATTTATGCTTATGAATCTGACCCCTTGCCTTCCATCTCGTCTTCTGAAGTGCAACAACTCCAATTCCATAACTTAGCGTCTTTTACGCAATACTATTTTTAGCGCCTATCTGCAGTAGTATAAGCATGTAAGAACTGGTATATCTATATTTCTGTTTCTTAAAGCACTTCGTAAGGGCAGTCCAGCATTCATTGTTAAATTACTTGCGATGATAGGCTTTTACAATGCAGCGCTATCGATCCTGTGCTCATCCCCCAACCTGGAGGTTCAGGCTTTTATTTCGGGCTTAGCTCATCTAGAGGGCTTAACGACCTAGCCTACAGACCCCTCCCCGTGCCTAAAGGTGTGAGACGCGCTTTTAAAAAGAGATGGGGCCCCTCCACGCCCGCACCAACGTGGTGAGCAAACCAAACGTTCTACTGTCACCTCCGTCAGCATGTTGGTTATCTAATAGGTGGATCACAGGATGCTGGGCTGTGACGCTTCGTCTGGTTCCGCCGCTGGGGCCAATCCCGGCTTGAGTGACCCTGCCAGTAGCTACGCTACCGCCGGCATAACCCCCGGCTTCTTCAGAGCTCACCAGCCTCCCTGTCCGATATGTAAGGTGCCTTCGACAAGGCGGTATCCCCTGGGAAGGACTGTGTATACTGTTAGTGGTAGTTAAAAAGAAATCAGCATGATATCTGAATATCTTTACGAGAACCCTTGGCTAGACATACGTTATATCAGTACTGAAAAGTGTCTTGTTTCTTTTTCTAAGCGTGTGCTTTTGCGAACACTACAGTCACATACCGGGTAACACTGCATGTATGCGTCTAACAAAATCACACACACGTACATATTTCATTATTTAAGCTAACTGTGAGCAAACTCCTTGGATCGAATTAATAGAGGAACTGAGAAGGTGCTTGCATGGGGGCTAGGCAAACCCACAATACTGCCATGCTCATCACGTGGCCTGGTATCCTAGCAACTGCTGCTCGAGGAGGGCTGCAAGAGGACTTCCTTCTTGACTTATACCATTTTATTTTTGCAGTGTTGGTTGTTGTCGGGATGTATAGGCACACGAATGGTTTATAGTGCAAAAAAAAAAATTCTTTTGCTGGATTCTAAGACATAAGAAAGGACTGAGTTAGTGACCTAATGCAAAGTACTGGAAAATACGTAACAGTGACATGGATGTGTAAAGTCTAAAAGAAGACTTTTAGTCAGTAGTGAGTGTGAAATGACTGCTGCAGCTGATGGTGATGATTTACACTAATTTTCAGGCGTGCTATACATTCAGCCATTGTGGAGCAAACTGAGGAGCTACTTGATTAAGCAGCAGCAGCCGGGAGAGCAGTGTGCTGACCACACGCCCCACCTATCCGCATCCAGTGACGCCTGTGGGCTGAGAACGACACGGCGGCCGCTCGGTACCGTGGGGCCTACATGCCTATTCGGGAGGAGTTTAGTTTTTTTTTAGCTATCCAACTCGCTCTTTTCCATTCTTCTTTTGGTTCTTGCTTAATTCCATTAGAAGGAATCAATCAAATTGCAGCACAAAAAGATCGCTCACATGTGTTCCAGTAACACGTAATCGTTCTTCGTTTTCCTAGTTAAAGCATCTGAAAACTTGTTCCGGGTCTGAACATTGATATGGAATGTTCTTGGTTCAAATGGCTCTGAGCACTATGGGACTTAAGCCGTGTGGTCTAAGGCGCTGCAGTCATGGTCTGTGCGGCTGGTCCCGGCGGAGGTTCGAGTCTTCCCTCGGTCATGGGTGTGTGTGTTTGTCCTTAGGATAATTTAGGTCAAATAGTGTGTAAGCTTAGGGACTGATGACCTTAGCAGTTAAGTCCCATAAGATTTCACACACATTTTTGAACTATGGGACTCAACATCTGAGGTCATCAGTCCCCTAGAACTTAGAACTACTTAAACCTCAGTAACCTGAGGACATCACACACATCCATGCCCGAGGCAGGATTCGAACCTGCGACCGTAGCGGTCGCGCGGTTCCAGACGGAAGCGCCTAGAACCGCTCGGCCACACTGGCCGGTCGAATGTTCTTGCCTGAACCCCTATCAATCCTGACTTTCTCACTATCCTTATGAAAGTTGTAACGTTGCCGTATGTGTTCTTCTGTAAACTGACATCCTCTGAATCTATGCCTTGATGTTCAAGAGTTGTCGGTACAAATGTTGATGTACAATCCCTGACTAATGCGTAATTCACACTCATTGCCCCATCCAGTAACTTTATTCACAAGTGGCGGCCGGTGAAACCCAGCGGTTCTAGGCGCTTCAGTCTGGAACGGCGCGACCGCTATGCTCGCAGGTACGAATCCTGCCTCGGGCATGGATGTGTGTGATGTCCTTAGGTTAGTTAGGTTTAAGTAGTTCTTCGTTCTAGGGGACTGATGACCTCAGATGTTAAGTCCCATAGTGCTCAGAGCCATTTGAACCATTTATTCACAAGTGCCTCTTTGTGATAGAATTCTGAAAACAGTTCCTACTTTGAATAGATCTTTTTCTATGCAATTGACGATATACATTGCCTGGTGCTCTCGGCTCACTGTTGACACTGTGGATCTCGGAATATTGAATTCCCTAATGATTTCCATGCCTCTAGCTCCAACTTTTCATTCCGCATTCAGAGTCTGTTAATTCCCTTCTTTCGGCCATAATAATGTCGAAAACCTTTTCACATGGATCACCTACGTACAAATGATAGCTCCGCAAAAGCGTCACCCTTTATACCTTGTGTACGTGATATTACCGCCTTCTGTATATTTGCATATCGGTATCGCATGACTTTGGTCCCCTGAGCGTAAGTGATTCAAGGTTCCAGTTCTCTGTGAGGGTAAAACGATCACCAGAGTGCATTAGTGTTGTTCGTGTTTAGTGCTGGTACCAGGCCTGGTAGGCTATGTGAAAGGCGTGAACGACGTAGGATGTTTGATGATCACTGTAAAGAACAAGGAGGATTCGTGTGAGACAGCGTTATCAACAACTGAAAGAGTTAGAAATGTGTCTCATTGTGGGTCTCAAACTGGTCGGCTGATGGAGTCATCCATTATCCAGATTTGTGGGGCATTCTCATGTGACGGTGTCCTGATGATGGACGGTAGGGAATGTGAGAGCAGGCGTGCTCTTTGTCGAGGTCCCAGTCGGCCAAGTCTGGCCACCACCAGGGAGGATTACCGCATTCTGCATCAGGCACATCGTAACCCCTTCACATCTACACCTGCCATCCAGGAACAAGTAATGGACTCCCTACAACATTGTGTGTCATCCCGCATCATTGGCTGGAGACTAGTAGCGCCAGACTAGGAGATTAGTATCCCATGCGCAGGCTTCCGTTAAAACAACACATGTGTCTCCATTTTGAATGGTGCCAAGACGGGGAAGCAAGAACTGCTGGTGACGACCGTCGTGTTCAGTGACGGATCGCGGTTCTACACAACCACAGACGACCATCTTTGGCAAGTAGGCTGGCGACCTGGTGAGGGGTCTCAGTCCTCCAATCTTTTGGAGATGCACAACAACGATGGTCCTGGCGTCATCGTGTAGGGGGCCATCGGCTGTGCCATCAAGATCCCGGCTGGTAGTGATTAAGGCAGCTCTGATGGTGCAATGCTACATCGTCAACATTAAGGGTCTATCGTATGTTACTTCTCATGTGACAGTGTCGTGATGCCATTTTCAACAGAACAATCCTCATCCATACTTGGCATGTGTCACCATGAATATTCTGCATGATGTTGAGGTACTCCTCTGGTCGGAAACATCTCTAGTTCTGTCCCAGACAGAACTTGAAGGGGTCTATTCTGATTGTCAACACTGTCCCAATGCCACTACCCTGGATGTCAAGGACCATATAGAGAGGCTGTGAGCCAGCTTGCATCAGGAAAGGATACAACGGCCTTTCCAACCGAATCAGTGCATGCATGGAGTCCAGAGGGGTTGCAGCATCATACTGATAAGTTGATTCATATTGCCAAGTTCTTTGTCAATTTAAATTAATATTGTAATCACTGAAACAACATCACATACCCTCTCATCCCGTGAAGTTTCATTTCATTTCCTCCTCGGTGCATCACTTCTTTTGTCAGGCAATGTATTTAGTGACTATCTTGCACATTGTATAGAGTAGGCTGATAGATCTGTCATTTAATGTCTTCACTGAAATCTGTTTTCTCCCCAGGCATTCTGTTCATAACTTTCAAATAGCTGTAAAATTGCTCTATCTCCAGCTTCAGATGTTTCCACTGAAACACCATCATCGCCCAGCTCCTTTTCTCTTGTCACTCACAGTATAGTTTTTCAACTTTATCGTCGAAAGAACAAATGAAGCAGGCAAAAAATAATACAAATATCTAAAAAATAAGATTGACAGGAATATCATCTGTCAAAGCACGAATGACTAGAAGAGAAATATCAAGCAGTAGGAGCATATGTGATTTATGGAAAAGATAGATGACGCTTAAAAGAAAATCCAAAATACCCTTGGAGAAAAGAGTAGCACCTGTATGAATTTTAAAGAGCTCAGATGGCTAGACAGTACCAAGCGAAAATAGGAAGGCTGAAAAGGATACATAGAATGGCTATCTAAGGGAAACGCACTTGAAGACAGTGTTTTAAGAAGGGAAGCGGAAGTAGATGAAGATATGTACTGGATACTGCACTGTGAGAAGAATTTAACAGAGAGTAAAAGACAGAATTACTGAGATCCTTGCAAGAACCAGCGACGATAACCCTTTTCCAACTGGTGCGTAAGATGTATACTGCAGGCGAAATATCCCCAGACTTCAAGATGAATATAGTATTTCCAGTTCTAAAGAAGACATGTGATGAAAGACGTAAATGTTATGGAATCATCAGATTAATGACATAGCTACACCAAACTAACATGAATTATTTACAGAAGAATGGAAGAATTGATAGAAACCGATATTGAGTAAGATCAATTTGGGTTTTATATAAATGTAGTATCACGCATGACAATACTGACCCTAAATCTTAGAAGAAAGGCTGAAGAAGGGCAAAGTTATAGTGCCAGAAAAAAATCGCAGCACCAAAAAATAATTGATACGATATTGCAGTGCCTGTGTTATTCTGATTACGATGCGAAGTTCCCTTGGATATGCGTGCTTACAACCACTGCGGCGACTACAGCCGTTACGAAACAAATCAAATGAGTTCGCATTTGCGAATAGAGACTACCATCAGCTGTAGAATGGAATGACGACAATAAAAAATGTGTGTCGGATTTCACGCTTATCGCGAGCTGTCGCCTTACCATTTGGCTATCCATGCACGTCTCATGGTCACACCCAAACTTCAAAAAATGGTTCAAATGGCTCTGAGCACTATGGGACTTAACAGCTGAGGTCATCAGGAAGGATCCTTTATTGTATGATTATATGATAGCGGAACAAACACTGGTAGCAGTTACTTCTGTAAAATATCTGGGAGTATGCGTACGGAACGATTTGAAGTGGAATGATCATATAAAACTAATTGTTGGTAAGGCGGGTACCAGGTTGAGATTCATTGGGAGAGTGCTTAGAAAATGTAGTCCATCAACAAAGGAGGTGGCTTACAAAACACTCGTTCGACCTATACTTGAGTATTGCTCATCAGTGTGGGATCCGTACCAGGTCGGGTTGACGGAGGAGATAGAGAAGATCCAAAGAAGAGCGGCGCGTTTCGTCACTGGGTTATTTGGTAACCGTGATAGCGTTACGGAGATGTTTAATAAACTCAAGTGGCAGACTCTGCAAGAGAGGCGCTCTGCATCGCGGTGTAGCTTGCTCGCCAGGTTTCGAGAGGGTGCGTTTCTGGATGAGGTATCGAATATATTGCTTCCCGCTACTTATACTTCCCGAGGAGATCACGAATGTAAAATTAGAGAGATTAGAGCGCGCACGGAGGCTTTCAGACAGTCGTTCTTCCCGCGAACCATACGCGACTGGAACAGGAAAGGGAGGTAATGACAGTGGCACGTAAAGTGCCCTCCGCCACACACCGTTGGGTGGCTTGCGGAGTATCAATGTAGATGTAGATGTAGATGTAGATCAGTCCCCTAGAACTTTGAACTACTTAAACCTAACCTAAGGACATCACACACATCCATGTCCGAGGCAGGATTCGAACCTGCGACCGTAGCGGTCGCGCGGTTCCAGACTGAAGCGCCTAGAACCACTCGGCCACCACGGCCGGCCCAAAACTTCCATATGTCGTCAATCATGCATACATGCCCAAAGGACACGCATGGTGCACGACACATGGGAGTCGTCCACAGCCAGCCAAACGGTATGGCGACCGCTCGCGATAAACGGAAAATCCGGGTACGAGTTGCTGTCTGGCATAAGTTTTCATTGTCGTCATTTCATTCTACAGCTGATGGTAGTCCTTATTCGCAATTGCGAATTCATTTGAAAAATATTTAACGGCTGATGCACTTGGTCGATCAATACAGGAACAGTTAATGCTGTTTCTGGATGTCGCTGAAGTTGTCGTCCGATGGTGTCCCATATGTGCCCGATTGTAGACAGATCTGGTGATCGAGCGGGCAAAGGCAACATGTCGACACGCTGTAGAGCATTTGGAGTTACAACAGCAGTATGTGGGCGAGCGTTATCCTGTTGGCAAACACCCCTGGGATGCTGTTCATGAATGGTAGTATAACAAGTGGAAACACCACATTTTCGCATAAATTTGCAGTCAGGGTGTATGGGATAACCTCGAGAGTGCTCTTGCTGTCGTACGAAATCGAACCCCGAACATAACTCCGAGTTTAGGTCCAGTGTGTCTAGCACGCAGACAGGTTGGTTGCTGGTCATCAACTGACCTCCTTCTAATCATCACACGGCGGCCACAGCCTCCGAGGCAGAAACAGCTTTCATCAGGAAACACAGCAGACCTCCACCTTGCTCTCCAATGAGCTCTCGCTTGACACCGCGGAAGTCGCAATTGGCGGTGGACTGTGGTCAGTGGACTGCATGCTACAGGCTGACTGCCTTGCAGCTGTCCTTGAAAAACCGATTTGAAATAGTTCGTTGTGTCACTGTGGGGCCAATTGCTGCTACAAATGCTGCTGTAGATGCAGTACGATGCCCCAAGAGCCATACGCCGGACACGATGGTCTTCACTCTCGGTACTGTCACGTCGCCGCCTTACCCCGATCTTCTTGCGACCGTACACTCTCGTGAGCGGCCAGCAGCCACGTTCAGTGGCTACATTCCTCCCATATCGTAGAAGGAACATCCAGCTTCTTGTAGGCCAATTACGCAACCTCACTCAAAGTCAGTGAGGTGCTGATAACGGCGTCTTTGTCGTCTTAAAAGCAATCTTGACTAACATCAACTCACCGAGTCCAACCTAAAAGGTAACGACCGTTTCAGCGTGTACTTAAAGCAAACTCGATTTGTATGCTTATACTGGTACTACTAGCGCCACTCTTATGCGACAGGCGCGAAATTTGAATAGACATCTTCTTTCAGATGTAGAAACACTCATACCAACTTCCGCTTATGTCGTACAACTTCTTCTTGGTATTGTCATTTCTTCCATCAGTGTAGTTCTATAGTGTTTGAAGAATTTGAGAAATCTTTTGACAGTGTTGGCTAGAATACACTCTTGAAATTCTCGAGTTAGCAGAATTGTACAGTAGCCAGACTGTAATTATAGGAGTCGAAGAACATGAAAGGAAGCAGAATGCAGCAAGACAGGATTGCACTTGATCCCAAAAGTTATTCAGTCTGTACAATGAGCGAGCTGAACAAGAAACGAAGGAGGACTTTAGAAAGGTGCCAAAGTTCAGGAAGCAGAAATAAAAACTTTGAGGTTTGCTGATGACTTTGTAATTCTTTCACATACGGTATAGGGCTTGGAAGAGAAATCGAACGGAATGTCTTGTCTTGAGAAGATGTTGTTGTTGTTGCTGTTGTTGTTTTCGTCGTCGTCGTCATCGTCGTTGTTGTGGTCTTCAGTCTGAAAATTGTTCTGACACAGCTCTCAATGCTCTCTCTCTTCATCTACACATAACTGTTACTTACTGCAATCTATGTCCATTTGAATCTTCTTACTATTCTCCAGCCTTGGTCTCCACCTATAATTTCTGCCCCTTATACTTCTTTCCATTGTCAAACTACCAATTCCTTGATGTCATAGGATGTGTGCTATTGGCTGATTGTTGAAAGAATACCTTTTCCCCCGTTTCGATTCAGTACCGCTTCATTACTTATTCAATCCACCAATTTAACTATCATCGGTCTTCTTCAGTACCACATTTCGAAAGCTAGTATCCTATCTTGAACTGCTTTCCGCCCATATTTCACTTCTCTATTTTCCAGACAAGCATCTTGAGAAAAGACTACTTAATACTTACATTTATTTTAGAGGTTAATGAAATCTCTTTTTTTCAGAAACGCTTTTCTTCCTATTGCCAGTCTGTGTTTTACATCCTCCTTACTTCAGCCATCATCAGTCATCTTGCTGCCCAAACAGCAAGACTCATCCACTACTTTTAGTGCCTCGTTTTCTAACTTAATTCAATCAGCATTGCTTCATTTAATTAGACTGTGTTCCATTACACTCGTTTTACCTTTATTCATGTCATCTTACACATCCTTTCAAGGCATTCTCCATTCAGTTGAACTGTTCTTCCAAGTCCTTTGCCGTTTCTAAAAGAATAGGAACAGCAGACCCAAACCTCAAAATTTCAATTTTTTCTCACCACAATTTCTTTAGTTTTAGTCTGTGACACTTAACCAACAAATAGTGGTCAGAGTCCATATCTGCTGCTGGTTTTTAGTTTACAATTTGCTTCGAAAATTTGTGTCTTACTATTACATAATCTACTTAAAATCCTCCCATGTCTGCAGGTCTCTCCCATGTAAACCTGAAAAAAGGTCATGAGATGAACATTAACAAAAGTAAACAAGTGTAATGGAATACAGCCAAATTACATCAGTCTGTACAGCAGATAAGGAAAGGTGGCATTGAAAGTACTTAGATGAACCAACTGGCAAGAGCAAGAAAAGCATTTCGGAAAAAGAAAAATTTATTAAGATGTAATATAAAGTTAAGTGTTAGGCAGTCGTATGTGAGGGTATTTGCCTGTGCAGGAAAGAAGAAAGCAGAGGTGTTTGAAAACTGATGTTACTGAAGAAAACTAAAGGTGAGGAACTGAGTCGAACAGAGAAGAAAAGAACTTCATGGGACAACTTGACTAAGAGAAGCAACCAGTTGATAGAACACATCGTGAGAAATCAAGGAATAGTTATTTGGTAATTGGGAAAGTGTGAAACATAAAATCTGTAAAGGGAGACAAAAGCTAGATTACAGCAAAAGAGTTCAAGTAGATGTAACATGAGGTAGTTCTGCAGAAATGAAGATATGAGACTAGGACAAACTAGTATTCAGATTTGCATCATCCAGACTTTGAAATGAAAAACCACAACACCAAACCAACAACAACAATCTTAAGAGCTGTGAACGTAAGATTACAAAACTAACAGATGTCAGTAGGAGATTTATGACGCTCTGAGCGCACTTTATCATGCACTTGCCAAAAGTCTCCTCAGTCAATCGAAATTTTCAATCATTTTAATCACACACAGTAATCAGAAGATTTATAAACATTAACTGAATATCATAAACAAAAACAATGATAGAAAATCAGCAAAATAACAAAATTTAGGTCAATAGTATAAATAAAAAATAACTAATTGTAATGAATAAAGTCTCATACATGAAAAAAATTAAAAATTATGAACTTTAAAAATATAAATCGAATAAAACTAAAAAAACTAATAAAAATTTAAAATCTTTTATTGACTTTTAAAGGAACTAATAAATTTTTTAATTTTGTAAATTAGCTCCTCAAATTTAGTATTCAAATATTTACAAGATGTATAAGCTCACATTTTCTTTTAAAAAATACAATAAATTATTTTATACATTAGCTCCGCAAATCAAGTATTCAAATACTCACCACCTTTATAAACTCGTTGTTCCATTTTTTTAAATTCTGACTTATTTGTTTTCCGTTTTATTTAACCTACTAATGTTCTTTGTCTTTCATTTTTGAACAATTTATTAAATTTTTGCTTGTAATTGAGTAGTCACTTGATTACTTCACTGTAGCTCAACTGCTAAGCTATTCTAAAAGAAATAATGTAAGGCAGATATATTTTAAGAAAAGAGAAATCGATTAATTTATAATTAAACACATCATCATCAATCAGAGAAGAATTTTAAAAATGGAAACAGTTAGCATATTCTCACATTGAAAATAATGGCACAGTTATTAAAAAGATGAAGCTAAATAATTAAAAGAAATATTCACTTTTTCTACCAACATATATATATTTGGAACAACAGGGACCAGAGAACCAATTAATAATTGTGTTGTTATAAAGAATTTAAAAAAATATTACAAAATATGAATATCGAAAATAATATAAACTCTGTTGAGCTTAATCATTTCTTGAATGCATCAAAACCACTAATAAGGTTAAAGAAAATTATATAATGATTGATAATAAATTTTATATTTTATTGTGAGTACAGAATGCAGCCCAATATCTAAGATATATAATTTGAGCATCAAACTCAAAATTATAGCATTACTACAGAAAAAGATACATCCAAAAAATTAAATAATGAAATACAAAGAATTTTAACAAAAATTTCTAAATTTCAAACATGTAGATCAGAACAGACATAAAACATAGTTGTTGGAACACAGCTACAATTAATAAATATAATCCATTAAGAGGATCATCATATACAGAATTACCAGAAAAAATAATAACTAAGCTTTTAGTAATGATAAAAATAATGACCAAAAAAATCTTTGTGGTCAACAAAATCAGCATTATATCCTGTAAATAAGACCCACAAAGAGTTAGTAAATATAAAAAGGTTAATATTCATCAAAAATTTCAAACTTCTGAAATCTCAGTTCAAGTTTACAATAGTTCAATACTCGAATCTATAATGTATTTATTAATGCTTATTTATTTGCTGCAAAATATAAAGTATACCAATAAAAACATCAAAACCTAAAACAGTAAACATATTAATTCACTATATTTTCAAGACAAAACTCACACTAATGTTGGATAAAAGATTTATTTAAACATGTTTCAACTTAGATAACAAAACATGAGAAAGCAGGTTGTTTGTGAAATGTGTTTATTACATTTAATAATAAAGGACAATTAGACAGTCACTCACAAAATTATTTAACAAAGGATCAAAAGTCGAACTACAAGAGAAAGGCCATATATAAATTATAAAAATTACATCTACATTCAAAATATTCCTTCTCCTATTAAAGCTGATTTTGAAGGTTTGTTATAAAAATAAATTGAAAATCGAGAGTTAACAACAGATGTCATTATTAATCGTTTCTAGAGAGAAAAATTACAATCTATATACAAACTTAACAACAAACAAATAAATCAAACTGATTTAAAAATAAAATTAAATACCGAAACGTATACTACAAAATGTCAAAAATAAGAATGAAGCGATTTTCATTTGAATATGAAATATATAAATGGACACTATACAAGTTCTGTAGTGTGTAAGGGATCAAACTGTAATAAAAAATTTATGGAATGGATGAAAAACAAGTTATAGAAATAAGAAGGATTTATTCTGATGAAAAGAAATTAAAGCTTTAACTTCTGAAAAACATTCAAGAGACAACAAACCTAAAATTAGTGCATTGTGTAGAAAACTCTATACAAGAAAACTTTTCACCATGATCGTTTAACAGGTAAATATATACATTCTGTTTGTACTAAGTGTAGTTTACAATTAAAACATCCAATCTCTGAACCAGATTATTTACATAATCAGCCATGATATGATTCTCATTTATTTGTAAAAAGTACTTTGTTACAATGAAAATGGAAGACTTCATACCAAATCATGACAATAATTATTTGTGTTAGTAAAAAAAGAGAAAATTTGAAAATAAGAGTTATTCAGAGATTTAAATTTATAGCTTCAAGCCTTGATAAACTTTCTACAAATTTAAAAAAGAAACAAGTGAAAAATATTTTATAAACATTTCCCAAAAGATCTAATAAATGAACTAAATAAGAATGGAATTTTCCTTATGATTATACAGATAGTCCAGAAAATCTGAAGATAAAGAACTTCTACCAAAAGAATAATTTGATAATAAATAAAATGAATGTGATAGTAATGAAGAAGATTAGAAACGTGCTGGATTAATTTGTGCAAAATCAATATAAAAATATTGGAGAACATCATTATTTATATTTTTATTTATTGACATTTTTTAAAATTTCAGAAAACCTGTGAAAAGCTTATGATTTAGACTCTTCTTGGTATTTATGTCACCATGATTATCTTTTAGTTCAATGTTAGAAATAACAGCATAACTATTTGAACTATTAAAAAATTGTGATATGATGTTAATGGTTTGAAAAGATATATGAACATGTAAATCACAATTGTGTATGAGATAATGTATGAAACATTATGTTAAAACTAAGATGTAGATTATACATATATATATATATATATATATATATATATATATATATATATATATATATATATACAGAAATATTTTATATAGTTATGTTGTAAGTCATTATTTGACTTACAGATGTTTCGAATCAGTTGAGCCAAATTCGTTTGACTCTAAAAAAATAAGCGAAAAGCAGCCACTTCAAAAATTGGTTATATTTTTGATAAAGACTTTGAATACCCAAAAAATTTGCATGATCTATAAAAAGAGAAAACTGTTAACTGCTTTAGACAATATATTTAATTACATTGTTCTCTATAGAAATCTCAACGAGTATTTATAGATAATTATACATAAAGTTTATAATATAAACAGTCTCATAAATAGATTTAAATACAGAAATGATTATGAAAAGGATTTCTACACAGTTTAATGATTCAGTATTTGGCAAAGTAAATGAAAATATAACAAAGAGAGTACACAGAAAATTAGATTCAAATTCAGATCATGTGATAAATTAATAGGAAACCAAACCTTAAGGAAAGAACAACATTTAATGAAAATTTAGTTGCTATCCATGTAAATAAAACTGAAATTTTGTTTAATAAACGTACCTATAATGGAAGGTGTATACTTGGTTTATCGAAAAAATTGAAATAAAATCGACACTACAAAGCTATAAAAGTAAAGTATGGAGAAAATATAGGACTTTTTTGTCAAGATACTGGTTTTATAGCTATAATACGAAAAAGGAAGACTTTTATAAAGATATGAGATAAATGATTGATAAATATGATAGTAGTGATCATTCAGAAGATCGTATTTACTATATATAATCAAGTAAATAAAAACACATCAGGAAAAATTGTGGATGAATGTAATGGATATAGAATGGAGGAATTTATGTTTTAAGAGAAAAAATATATGCTTATAAAAGTGATAACAAAGAAGAGAAAAGATCTAAAGAGATTAAGAAAAATTCTGTTAAAAATGAAACAAGTTTACAAGATTATGAAGATAGTTTGTTTGAGAGCAATGAATAATACAGAACTATGAGCTTAATATGAAGCTTTATTCTCTTGAGAGTAATAAAAAATATTAAGTGTTCACAACAATAAAAGATATTTTTTAGAAAAGAAAATAGACACACTACCATATTGACATTACAAAATAATTAATTAGTTGATGACATAATTTTCATTTTAATTTTTGGTAATAAAATAAAAACAGAATGAAAAATTGTTATAGATCTTCTTATTTTTGTTACATTCTAGAAAACATCTACTTTATTATTTGTCCTTATAGGCAGAGTCTTATAAAAACAATTAAAGATCTCTAATTTCTAGACAATTTATGCATTTTTTAAATCAATATTTTCTTCATTGTCGTCAATCGACAGGGTAATAGCATTGTTTTATCATAATTCGTTTTAAGTGTTATTGTAGTAGTATTTAGAAAAATTCTTTTCACACACACAAAGAATTTGTTTTTTGCTACCTGTTTTTTACGATGCACATTTAGATCAGCTCTATTCATTGTTGTATAACTATCTTTTGTATATTTCTGTGAAGTATAGTTATCAAATGATTTCTTTACTTGACAAGCTTTACACTATCTAGATTCAGTCACTTTCATTTACCAAAAAAATTAATAGAAAGAAGAAAAGGTATTCAAAATAAAATTCCTACTAAATTTTTTTTTCCATAAAGAGAAATTTGTATTAAATATAAAGAACTATTTACTTTTATTTTAAAAAATAATAATCCTTGGCTTAAAGCAAAAGGGGTTGCTGAAATTTTAGAATGTAAAAATAACACATTAGCGATTAGAAAAAATATTGGTGAAGATAGTAAGATCATTTATGAAACTATAAAATCGATATGGCAGGGGCCCTTAAGAGGAAATGAAAATTCATCTATACTTATTACTGAATATGGGTTATAATCTTTAAAACTGGAAAAAAGGTAATAAATTCATACAGAAACCAAATAGAACACAAAAATTATTGTACAGATTGTCAAAAACATATTAAAACATGAAGAAGAATACAAAAATAATTATGAGATAATTAAACTGGAAGAGAGTACCAAAGAGAAAATTTAATGCAAACATGTAATATTGCTTCACAATCAACAAACAAACAAAAATGATAAAATAAATAGAATATCGCCAAAAATAATTTCTTGGACACTAACGAATATTTAAGGCCTACATTTGTTATTTTAATATTATTCACTCATATTTTAGATGCAGTTATTATGTTATTAGAAGACAAAGAAAAAGACCAGAAAAACAATTAAATTAGAAATAGACATCCTAATTGTGAGAAAAAGTCAAGATTTAGTTGTTACCCCGATTCAGTAAATTTATATTTAACAATGAAGGAAAATTTAAGAACAGATTATCATTGAAATAGTTTTTAAATAATAGATAGACCAGAAGAGTTTATTTATGATATAGTAAATCGAATCCTTGCTGATTTTCACTTTTAATGTTAATATTATTCCCTTTCAAAATAAATTTTAAGTATTGGTATATACAATTACATCTTTTCAGTTTATCATTAACTTCCATTGGCTTTATATTCATTGTTGAACTTTTAGATTATTATATTCGTCAACTAGTTGGTTAATTAAGTCAGTCCATTTATACTTAATTTAAAGATCAAAATTTTTTGTTGTTTTTCTTTTAGTGTTACAATAACCAAGTCAAGCCTTTGATTTGGAAAATTTGAATAATTATTAAGTTTAAATTTTATAATAAGTTCTTGAAAATAATTATTACAAAATTCCATTCCATAATTTTTTTTAAATTTCGTATATGTCACCCTTAAAAACCCTCAAAACTTCCTGATACAATTTTACTATTTCATGTTTAGCTGGAGTAGCCCAAGCAAATTTTGGAATGCATTACTTATAGTTAGTAAATATGTGAAAACTTTATTTATTTTTAGGCACTTTCAATTTCCCAGAAGTCATCTGTAGTGATTCTGCATGTAATAAATCATCTACACCGAATCAAATAATAATTCTTCCTTTGAAATTTTTTTCTTATCTCTTCATATAATTCATTAATTATTTCTTCATGAATATTTTTAGTCTAACACCCAGCACCTAATAACTTTTTTCAACTAATTTACGTTTTTTATTTTCACAAACTGTACAAATATCTTTAATTCTTTGTCTTCCATTGCTTGTTGTACTTCTATTTGGATGATGTGTATCAGTAAATTTTTAAAATTTCAACAACAGATATAATTGGGATTATCCATTTATATAATAATTAATTTCATCAAATAAAATTATTTTTACATCTACTGGAACAACTTTAATTTTCACTTTTAATTTGGAAAATTCGATTTATTGGCACTATTTCTTTCATAAATATAAACATCACAGAATGATATTCCTTTACCTATATTTTTATCAATAACAATAACTTTTTAAGAGTAAATATGTATTTTAGATTTTGCGTTTTATGTCCATTTCCAGCTATAAATAAAAATTCAATGATTTGTTTATCACTGACCTTAATTGTTATTCCATTAAATTCATCTAACTGCTGAACTTATGTCATTTATACTTGAATTATAAACTTCTATAGGACTATTAAAAATATTATTTATTTTATTGAATTGTGTTAGAACTACTGAATTGTGTTTGAACTATTTTAAAATAGTTTTTTGTATCTTCTTCTATATAGTTTTTAGTAACATACTCAGAGAGTTAAATTTTTGTTTATTTGTCTTTGGTAACAAGATTATTAAACTCTTTTCCTACGTTACATTTCTTCAATACATGTTAATATCGATTGGACTATTTATATCTACTAATTTTATTATTAAAATAACATTTAGTCTATTTGAAAATGCTAAGTAATTCTTTATGAAATTGTTTAATTATATTTTTATTTTTATTCTCATTCATAAGTAATAATTTTTGCATTAATACTCGATTCTGTTAGGCCTAAATTGTTTTTTTGAAATTCATGTTTAAAACGTTTTATTCTGGTTTTTATTAATTTTTGATTCCAACTCATGTTTACTGATTTTTGATTCCAGTTCTTTATTAATTTTTTATTATATTTGTAATTCAGGTTTTGATGTTATTTAAATTCATGTTTATTAATTGTAATTTTAATTGTTTATTAATTTTTTATCTATTTTTCCTAAATTCATTTTTTTGTTAATTTTTGATTCTCAGATTTTTCTAAATATTCATATTTTATTCCAGAAAAGTCCATTTATAAAATTTAAAATATCATTAAATTCATAATTATCTGACACTAGTTTTAACACAAATAAGCACAAATGGCCACAAATTAATCAAAATTTTGTATTCTTTCAACATCACAATATAAATCTTTTTCTCAGTCTAATCAGTTCTTTCAGTATATTGGCACCAAATGAATCAGAAACCATTTTTGTGTTATTTTACCTGTAATAAGAAAAACAGTTAGTACCAACATTATCAGAAGTATGTGAATTAACTACACCATATTCAAAATTTTATAATTATTCAGGTAATTTATCAATATTTTAAACGTAGCTGCACAACAGCAACGGTTCCAAGTAGTAAAATTATAAACAGCCGACCAGTTTATCCATTGCAACTGGTCGGCTGTTTATAATTTATCAATCATAAAATACCTCTAAAATATTTAATTTTTGATTCCTTTACAGGATTTTCCTATAGCAAAATTTGATAAAGTCTTATAACATCTGTTTACCATTTTTTAGAAATTTTTACTCCAGTGCCTTCTGCTCAAATGCTTAAAATTGTCTTTTTTCTTGCTCTGATTCTTTATCAGTTTATTCCTTGTTTATTTCTTCATTAGGTACAGCAGCAGCTCCACCATCTAGTGAGACAACATTAGCTAAATTTCTTTTATCAAATTATGATATTTAATACCTCTACTTGGCTTTGTTTTATTCTTTTCAAAATATAATGCTCATGAATGAAATAATATATCTGCATAGTTTGATAAAACTGTAATATTAAAATTTCTACACTTACCATCCATAGTATTCGGTTTTTCAGTTGAAAGATTCATTAAACCCTCTGTACCCTCATATGTCCTTTGGCCACCTGTTAATTTATCTCTATCAAATTTTACTCGTAATACACCAACAAATTTAAATGTATCAACAGACCTTAATCCAGAAACTTGATCTTCCTTATGGTTGATCTCTTATGTTTATTTCTTTACCATTTTGAACTTTTCTATTTTTACCCTCATCTTCTTAATTATAGAATGTATCTTGTATTTCTGATTCATTTAGTGAATAATCCTAATGTTTAATTGGTGGCATATCATCAAATTCTTGTAAATATTGATGATCCTTTTAAGGAATCAATTGTTTTTCAGTCACTTTACATTCTTCTATTGATTTAAATACACCATCACTTAAACATTTTCTATTGCATCAATTTCAGGATGGTCTCTCTTACATTTTTTACATTCTGTGCTAGGTTAATTCCCCCATTTTTTAAATTCTTCCTTTAATTCTTTCTTTATCTTTCTATTTTGTTTAGCTTTTTTAATAATTTCAGGTTTATATTTTGCCAACATTTAATAAAGATAAAAAAGAATAATAATTTGTTTTTTAACATTTTATGTTTTGTTTTTATATTTTTGTTTTTTATTTTTATATCTGTCTATTTTATGTTTTAGATTTTTATGTTTTTAATTTGTTTTTGGTTTTGTCTTATATTTATATCTTTTATATTGATTCACATAATTAAAGCTTTTGGCCATTAAGGCCTTTGTCAGCAGTACACACACATATATACATGCAGTTTGGTCTCAGCTCTCCGAGACTGCAGACGTGTGTACAAGTTGTGTGTGTGTGTGTGTGTGTGTGTGTGTGTGTGTGTGTGTGTGTGTGTGTGTGTGTGTGTGTGTGTGTGTGTGTGTGTGTGTCTACTGCTGACAAAGGCCTTAATGGCCAAAAGCTTTAATTGTGTGAATCTTTTTATTGTTGCCTATTGCAACTCTGCATCTCCGCTATATGGTGAGTAGCAACTTTCCTTCTCTGGTATTGTTACATTCCATCCTGGATTTTCCATTGTTTAAGATATGATTTCAGTTTATTTTTGAAGCTATTACTGCTGTCTGTCAGACATTTTATTTCATCTTGCAATTTGTCGAAAATTTTTATAGCAGCATATTTTACCCCTTTCTGTGCCAAACATAGGTTGAGTAAAGGATAGTGTAAGTCTTTCTTTTTAATCATGAATGTCACTGTTGTTTTTAAAATGGTCCATGTTGTTGAGAACAAATTTCATTAGTGAGTAAATGTACTGCCAGGCTGTTGTAAGAATTCCCAATCTTTTAAAAGATCTGCAACTATGAAACCCACACGTTATTCTAAACACTTTCTTTTGAGCAGTGAATACTTTATGTCTAAATGTTGAGTTAACCAAAAATATTATTCCATATGACATCAGAGAGTGAAAGTATGCAAAGTATGTTAGCTTACTAATTTCTATATCCTCAAAATTGGCAATTATTCTGACTGCAAACGTTGCTGAACCTAGTTGCTTTACAAGAACCAAAATATGAATTTTCCAATTAAAATTCTCATCTATATGTACACCCAAAAACTTAGTATGCTCTAAACTGTCTACTGACTTTTGTTGATATGTTATATTTATTGAAGGATCTGTTCAGATAGGAAGGGAGATCGTTCATATATATCAAGAACAGAAGAGGACCCAGGATTGAACCCGGCGGAACACCTAATGTAATTTCACCCCAGTTAGATGAAGTGACAAACTTACTTAAATCACTTGACCCATATAAGGAAACTTTTTGCTTCCTGTTCTGTAGGTATGACTTAAACCACTCATATGCTATTCCATTTATACCACAGAATTGTAATTTCTGTAACATAATGTTACAGACAGAAGTACTCTGATTTAAAAGGGTGGATTCAAGGTGAAAGGATATCAATGATAAGCCTTGCTGACGACATTGCTGTCCTCATTAAGGTGAAGAAGAGTTACAGGATGTGTTGAATGGAATGAAAAATCTAATGAGTACAGAATATGGACTGAGAATAAACAGGAGAAAGGCTAAAGTAATGAGAGGTGGCAGATAGGAGAATACTGAGAAACCTGACATCCAAATTGTTGTTCAAGAAGTAGACCAAGTTAAGGAATTGTACTACCTAGGTAGGAAAATAACCCATGTGGGATGAAGCAAGGAGGACATAAAAAGCAGACTTACATGGGCAAAAAGAGAATTCCTGGACAAGAGAATTCTGCTAGTATCACAGTTGGCCCTTAATTTGAGAAAGAAATTTCTGAGAATGTACATCTGGTGCACAGCATTGTATGGTAGTGAATCAAGGACTGAAGTAAAGCTGGAGCAGAAGGGAATTGAAGCATCTGAGATGTAGTGCCACAGAAGATTGTTGAAAAATTATATGAACTAATAAGTTAAGGAATGAGAAGGCACTCTGCAGAATCACCAAAGAAAGGAATATATGGAAAATGCTGACAAAAAGAAGGGACACCATGGAATAACCTCTATGGTACTAAAGGGTAAAAACTGCAGTGGAATATAGAGACTGGAATACATACAACAAATAATTGAGGACATAGGGTGCAAGCAAAGTTCAAAGATGAAGAGATTGGCACAAGAGGGGAATTCGTAGTACGTCATCTCAAACCAGTCAGAAGGCTGATGGCTAAAAAACGCCAAAAGTAAATAGAGAAGTGACAGGACCAACAGCAAGCCTGCGGCTCACATGCCAGATGTGCTACAAAATACGGCCTGCAGGAGACCTGCAAACACAAAGCAAATGACTGCCAAGTCAGGTTGGCAAGCCACAGAGCCCTGCTGACAACTCCTCAGAGAGTGACAGTTGTGACACTGCGATGTACACCAGTACCGAGGTGGCGCAGTGGTTAGCACACTGGACTCGCATTCGGGAGGACGACGGTTCAATCCCGTCTCCAGCCATCCTGATTTAGGTTTTCCGTGATTTCCCTAAATCGCTCCAGCCAAATCCCGGGATGGTTCCTTTGAAAGGGCACGGCCAATTTCCTTCCCCATCCTCCCCTAACGCGAGCTTGTGCTCTGTCTCTAATGACCTCATTGTCGACGGGACGTTAAAATACACTAACCTAACCTAACCTACACCAGTACCCTCTGTCGTACATATTCCACAGTGACAACAACAATAGCCCTACTGGAAAACTGGAACTCCACAGCAGTAAAGATGCATTCAGTCCATGGTTGAGATCGCTTGAGAAGGCTCTACATTGATTGGAAACGAACAGAGGTCACACATAAATTGAGTTGACAAAATTCATGAAAAGGGTTGTACTATTGGAAGATGTCTGCACATACATCTACATACATACTTCACAAGCCACCAATTGATGCACAGTGGAGGATGTCTTGTGCCATTGCTAGCAATTCCCTTTCCTGTTCCACTCACCAAAGGAGGAAGGCAAAAAAAAGACTGTCTATATACTTCCATACAAGCCCCGATCTCTCTTGTCTTTGCTGTAATTTAGTGGCATTACAAATGTTTCGAGAAAAGAACATCCTCTTCACTCCCTTATGAGTTTAGGAAACATGTACATAATTTTCACTTTTTAATCGAACCTACTAGAGACAAATCTATTAGTACACCTCTGAACTGCTTCGATGTCTACCTTTAACGCGACTTGGTGGGGATCGTAAACACTCGAGCAGTACTCAACGAATGAGTCACACTGGAGTTCTATACACGGTCTCATTTACAGACTGAAAGTTGTCTTGCGAAACTTAATTCTTACTTATTTATCTATACTCTTATTCTGGGCAAGACAGGTGGGTTGGTCTATCTGATAATGGCATAAGAAACAGAGCACTGACATGGAATCATTTTGTAACAGATTATACACTTTAAGGAATCCTATCTCTATATAGTACACTAATTTCAATGAAAGTGAAGATGACAGTTCATTATAGGAAGGCCTGAACTCAAGAAAATAATTGTATCCTCATAGACACTCAGAACTTCTTAATTAATTCTTGAAGATAATCAGTTTCAGAAATCCAGAATTAATTCTGAAAACATCCCCCAGGGTGTGGCTAAGCTCTGTCTCCACAATATCCTTTCATCCAGAAGTGCCAGTCCTGCTAGTTTTGTAGGTCAACTTCTGTGAAGTCTGGGAGGTGGGAGACGAGGTACTGGCGGAAGTAAAGCTGTGAGGATGGGTCATGCATGGGTCATGCTTGGGTAGCTCAGTTGGTAGAGCACTTGCCTGCGAAAGGCAAAGGTCCCAAATTAGAGTCTCAATCCACACAGTTTTAATGTGCCTCCAAGTTTCAGTTTCAGAAACGTTTTTAAAAAATAAACTGATAGTCACACATGTGATCTAGGTTGGCCCAGAAGGAGCTTGTTAGGAATTAGATAAATAATGGTTGAGTTATTAACATCATTCATATCTTTTATCATGAATATCTTTTACAACACATTTACTCTTAGATTAAGATTAACAAAAAGAAAAAACATATGAAATAGCGTATTAGTTAAGAATCTTAACCTACCAGGAAGTGTTGGAACTGAACGCTTCTGGAGAAATGCATGGTGTAAATTCACAACTGATGCAGTCATTTGAAAACTGGGAGAACAGTGAGATACATGGATTACACATACACACATTCTGATTAGCCATTCATCACATAGAAGGAAGTTACTCATAAATTTAAGAAAGAACCAAAATCTAAAATGGTAAGAGAGAAACTAGTCTCGATGATAGAGTTCAGGCACAAAACTGCACCGAAATTCAAAATAAAATTTACACGGCATTACAATTATGGGCACTATGGGACTTAACATCTGATGTCATCAGTCCCCTAGACCTAACTAACCTAAGGACACCACGCGCATCCATGCCCGAGGCAGGATTCGAACCTGCAACCGTAGCAGCATCGTGGTTCTGGACTGAAGCGCCTAGAACCGCTCGGCCACAGTGGCTGGCATGGACACAGTGAGCAGAGTGACAAATCAGTAGTAGACACATGGCTATCAATTACAAAGAAACATCAATTAGCTAAAAAAAAAAAAGCATGACAAAGAATGATCACAAAACCAAACTATATTGCACAGGGTGATGACTAATCAAGCCATGCTCAATGATACCCACTCAAATCTCCACAAAAAACCATTGGAATATAATATGACCAATGGAATGATAAATACACATGCAGTACTCGTAAACAGTAATGCTTTTGCCTCAAAAAACTAATCACAATCAAATATACACATGGCCTCATGCCCCTCTATCACAAAATTATAGACCACAAAGACCACTCCAATAAATTACGATATCGCGAATTAATATCAGTTCCTACACATGAATAGTATCCTGACCTGGTATACAATATCTGAAACCTACTAAGAGATGAATTAGAGACTCATTTAAGCTGAACTTACAGATTCACAACATTACTAATAGTGAGAACTAAAACTAGGTGTTACATCTCTGATAATTCCCTGGGCAGTGAAGCTGCTCACTCCCTGTCTAGTGTCCTGTGGCAGACTGCAAGCCAGCACAGACAATATGCACATTCTACCTGTGACAGCTTTAACAGAATGATGGACCACCATTCGCCGGTGTTTCTCTGACCAGGAACAGTTCCCCTTAGCTTTACACATAGGTTGGCTAAGCTGCCCCTACGATCAGAGAAACTAACCCAAAGGCCAATGTCACATGTATATACTCAATCAGGCACCAAGCACATTTCCAAGCAGACAACGAGAGGAATGTAAGTGGGAAAACACAGGGCAACGACGGAAATACACGATGACTGTTTTACCGTATCAGTTAAACCCTTAATAACTATGTAGTTAATATGGAAAACAATTTTAATTGTGAAACACCATGCAGATGTCATAATACAGTGTTGAAATATCACTGAGGTTGCCAGATATAGCACCCAGCTGATCATCTTTCTCTCGCTTTGAAATTACGATACATACTAAGTAACGTAAAAGTGGGCTTACACAGAGAAGCTTCAAGGTGAAACACACTTTCCTAAAATTCACCCAGTAAAACTATGTTGAACTTTCACCTTAGCTACTACTGTCCTTACATGGTCATTTCATTTCATATCATTCTGCAGTGTTATGCATAGATATTTAAACAAAGTGACTGTGTCAAGCAGTAAACTACTAATGCTGTATTCGAACATTGTTTACCCAATTCATCCACATTAACTTATATTTTTCAACATTTAGAGCAAGCACTTGTCACACCACGTAGAAATTTTATCTAAGACATATTGCGTCGTCCTACTGCCACCCAACGATGACACATTCCCATACACCATAGGATCACCAGCACACAGCTGCAGATTACTACCCATCAGATCTATCAGATCATTTATGTATAAGGACAACAAGAGTGGTCCTATTACATTTCTCTGGTGCACTCCTGATGACGCCTTTGTCTCAAACGAACATCCACCATTTAGGACAATGCATCGCATTCTATTATTCACGAAGTCTTCAAGCCACTCACATATTGGTGAACCTATTCTGAATGCTTGGTCTACGTTAACAGTCTGCAGAGCCACATTATGTCAAAAGCTGTCCAGAAATCTAGGAATATAGAATACGATGTGTATGAAGCCTGAATGTTGCGACTAGATGAAGCACGAGTTGTAAGTGAATATTTCAATATCAAAGTGAAACTAAAATTTTAGTATTATATTCCTACAGCAATCACTGATGTGAATTACATGCTTTTGTAAACAAGAGAGGCAAGTTTCACATATCTTTTGTCACTTCACTTTTGGCCCTCTCTCTTGCACCACCTTAACATGTAGCATCTTTATACTTATACATTTGTTCATGTTTCATTTAAAGAGTGCTGTCATTGAACCTTGTGACCAATGATACAAAAACTTTCTCTGTTTCCATGCAATTGGACCAGGAAGCAGATCAGTTTGGTGAGATGTCAATTTGCACCCCAACCATATGCCATTACGTGTACATTGGCACTCCAAAGTGGTCAAACCTTTGCAATCTAAATCTGCTACACGCAATCAGTCAAGTAATGCAAAATTAATTGTTGCATTACATTTACTACAACCAAAGTTGACCATCACCAAACTTATGTACTCACTAACAATGATTCAAAGCCTTTTATCAGCAAAGCCAGTAACAAAATTAATAACAACACATCATCACAGTAGAAGTGGTAATAATCAATATTGGCTGGTTCAGTTATGATTTTCTTGTTTAATCCATGCAGTTGCCACTCTCACTCAGCCCAATTTCCGAACCATAAACAGTCAGAAGAATGCTACATCAGCAATTTTCTTATTTCTTAAAAAAGATAAAAACGTTATAGTTTCTCCAACCTCTCCCCCCTCCTCTTTTTTGTTATCAGGTGAAACCAGTGTGTAGACACAGAATCTGAGCAGGCTGTTACAGACAGGTGTATAGTGGACTTGGCAGCATGTTGGGAGTCAACAAACTCTCAATGTGGAATGATAACTGGTGGAACACCCTTGGATCATATCCTATCAAATATTAAACAAAAATTCGGAATCCCGGTGTCTGCTAAATCTAGGACAGATCTTCAATATCACAGCAATAATTTTCCACACATGTAAGCTGGAACACAGGATACTCACAAGCGTCTGAAGAATGGACGCCTTGTTCACTCTGCAGAGCTATACGGGGCAGTCAATGATCCTTTGTGACTCAGATCAGTGGTGATTGGAATGTGGGCATCAGTAGCCCATTAACAATGGGACCGTTCAGACACAAATGCACTGCATAAACACCAACAGCCAAAGAATGGACATCTCATCTCGTGCCTTCACATGACTAACAAACAGGACTGTACTTCAGTATGACAAATATCTATATTACTCAGTTGCTGCATATGTTTGTAGCACTTTTCCTTAGGTTTAATAAACACAACAGATACACATTACAGACTCTTTAGTTACCAATAATATGATCTCCTTCACTATTTACAACAGCCTGTCAACAAAGGGGTAACTTTTCGATTCTGCGACTGTAGAAATCACTTGGTTTTGAGGCGAACCCATCGAGCCATGTTTGGAGTGCATTTTCATCCAGAAATAAACTTTCTTGAAGGTTGTTCAACTAGGAGCTGAAAAGGTGAAAATCTAGGGCGGAAGATCGGGTGAATAAGGTGAGCGTGGAATTACTTCCCAACCCAACTCCTGTATAGAGTTTTTGGCAGTCTAGCAGAATGTGGACAAGCATTATCGTAGAGTGGCATTACTACATGCAGTCTTCCTGTTCATTGTTCTTGGATTCCATCTACAATGCATCTCAGTTCTTGAAAATAAATGTCAGCAGTCATGGTTACACCAATGGGAAACAATTTGTGGTACGCGACAACATTGCCATTCCACCAGATGCATGACATTATCTTCTGTGGATGTGTCCACATCTTTGTATGGGGAGTAGCTGCTTTGATGGGCTCAACAAATCTTTTCCTTTCCTAAAGTCAGCATAAAGACACCACTTCTTGTCACCAGTAATGATACAGCATAGGAATGGTTGGTGTTATTCACAAGCCAACTGATGTCAAGCAAACAGAAATGCACATATGGCCACCTGCCAGTTTTTGTGATTTTGGCCTAGAGCATGCTGTACCCATACACCCGATTTTTGAACTCTCCCCATTTCATGCAAATGTTGCAAGACGGTAGAAAGATCACAGTTCACCACATTTTCCAGTTCTAAAGTACACTGACATGGATAATTGTCTATTAATGAATTTAAATGATCCTCTTCAAACCCCGAAGGTCTTCCTGAACGCTGAGTGTCACTAATGTCAAAATCATACTCATTAAAACAACAAAACCCACTTTCTTGCCATCCTCTCCCCAACAACATTATCTCCAAACACAGTGTAAGTGTTTCTGTCTGTCTCCACTGCTTTCACCCTTCTGTTGAACTCAAAACAGAAGAAATTTTTTTGCAAATGTTCCAATTTCTCCAATTGGCACTCCATTTTCTGACATCCCCAGCCCTACTCACAATCTCCAAATGACAAAATAACAATATGTGAGCTCAAATAGCAACAGTGAGCTACAAATACAAAATGACAATTGATAAAATAACCCATAGTAACTGGAATACCACTACGCAAAACAAAAGTGCTACGACACAAAAGAATCACAGACATTGGCTGCAAGTGTGGACTGATTTAAATCAAGGTGGCAAGTTGAAAATTTGTGCTGGATTGGAATTCGAACCCGGCTCTCCTGCTTACAAAGTAGATGCTCTGACCACTAAGGCATTTGGACATAGTGCATCATGTGCATCCGCACTGAAGAGGTCATTGTCGATAGAGACAATAAAAAACACACACACACACAAAAAAATATATGCTGTCTGTTCTTTCAGACAAGTTGACACTTTTTATCTGGTGACAGTACATCTAACTGCCTCGAAATAAAGAGACCACATTTTCCACACTGATCACAGTAAACAGTTTTCTTGTTCTTCCATCTCTATCATGTGAATCCAATCATTATAAACACTTAGAGACTGAATTCTTTTCTTAGCTGTGTGAAACTTAACCCTGACCACAATGCAGATGTAGGTGACCATGCCAAAGGAACTTTTGTCAGTTTGCATAACAGCAAAGATTAGAATTGGTACAATGATCTTACAAATAAAAGTTTAACATTCACAGTCAAGAAATATCAATCAAGTACCAGGTTAATTGTATCAAGGGAAAATTCTATTGTGAAAACTAATATATTATGAGACACAATTGCTGATCTTCAATCACCTCTATAAGGCAAAATGAATGGTGCTGCCAACAGACAAATATAAAAATGAAAGTGACAGTAGCTACCTTCAGAACTAACACTTCCTTTCTTGTGGAGGAGGAGGAGGTGATGTTGGGTAATATTAAAAAGGAAATGCATGTTTAAACCCCAGGATAATAGGTATGATTGCATTAACATCTACATCTACAGGCCTACTCTACAAGCTACTGTAAGATGCACTGCTAGTCATTTTCTTTGTTTCTCAACTCACATATAGAAAGAGGGAAAAAAGACTATGTGCCTTGGCATGAGCCCTAATTTTTGTGACCTTATCTATGTTGTCCTTACTTGAAATGTACATTGCCAATTGTAGAATCAGTCTGCAGACAGTTTCAAATACCGGCTCTCTAAATTTTCTCCATACTGTCCCTTGGAAAGATCATCATCTTGCCTCCAGGGATTCTCATTTGAGTTCATGGAACATCTCAGTAATACTAGCACGTTTAATTGAACTTACAGGTAAGACATCTAGCGGCCTGCCTCTGAATTACTTCGATGACTTCCTTTAATCTGACCTGGTAGGGATCCCAAAAACTTGCGCAGTACTTATGAATGGGTCACACTAGTGTTCTATACATGGTTCCCTGTATAGATGAGCACTCCAAATGAACCAAAGTGAACAATTTGCCTTCCCTATTACCACCCTTACCTGCTCATTCCTATTCAAATCCCTTTGCATTGTTATGCCTAGATATTTAATCAATGTAACTGTGTCAAGCAACACATTACCAATGTGGTATTCAAACATTAGGGGACTGTTTTCCCTACTCATCTGCATCAACATAATTTTTTTGACATTCAGAGCGAACTACTATTCTTTACAGCAACTATAAATTTTGTTTACGTCATCTTGTACCCTCCTACAGTCACTCAACAATGACATCTTATGTATACAATAGTGTTACCAGCACACACACACGGATTGGTGCTCACCCTCTCCATCAGATCATTTCTGTATACAGAGAAACTAACTTTAGTGAGTGCAAGGGAATAGCAATATGTTAATTGGTCATTTACTGGGTATGAAACTGTTTTACATATTTCACGTCCATCCACTGGTTTTTACAGATTTATCAATCAATGTTAACTGTTATTAAGAAATCAAGTTACAGGTGTAGAAAACAAACACTACAAGATTTGATAAAATGAAGTAGCTTTTATAGTCTCAAATGGTCTATATCTTCATGTATTAAGATTTATGAAGGATCACCATTACACAGTACAGTCAGAATTTCTTGCTTAGGTATTAAAAACATTCAGTCAGTACCACTGAGATGTGTCTGCACTGTTGGTCTACATAATTTTCAAGTCACTTTTCTTCATTATCTGCAGATAAATATTTCTTCCATGATTGAATGAAAACAGGATTTCCACAACCATTTGTCATTTCTCTCAGTAATGAGATTAATTTACACAGTTTTGAATCCTGTACTGTGAATCAATGGTAGTAGTAAAACAAAAGAAATCTTACCTGCTACAAATACACATACATCTATGAAGGTTCGTTTCATCAATAAATAAGTGTGAGCTTCTAACAATGGATTTTGGAATCTTATGTTTCTTAAATCATTACAAATTAAACCGAGATACTCTATAGTTTGTGCAGGATTTGTTATGTGGCATGTAGGAAGGATTTTTGTGCAAGAGTAAATGCTCTTGCTGGTTGTACTTGTGGTTTAGTTCTTGAAACACCATACTCACATACAGCCTTGGATTATTTGTTACATCAAACAGTCTGTGTAAAGTGCACAGAATTTGTGAGATTGTGAGGTACTCGAAACATGTTCCCTTTGCAAATGTTCAAGCTACCTGCATTTGAAATTAAACACTGTTATCAGTACAAATGCGACAAAAAAATCTGGTTTTACAGCAATACAGTTACTAGTTGTATGGCAGTGCTAAACAAAAGTGGTACTGTTTAAGTGTTAAGAGCAACACTCATCAATTAAAACTGTACACCACCAATCTTTATATGGGTTACTCCCTACATTTTTGGTATCTCTCCAGTTATTTCATGGGGCTATCAGTTCAACCAAGAGCCCAAGTGGTAATCAATAGAATGGTTTTCACTGACTTCTTGAAACCCCAAAAATAGTCAACAATATGATCTTGATGGCAACAGTATCGACAAAAGTTTTCAGCAATAACCAGGAATTTGGTTTTCAGATCTGTCAACAGAGGATTCTTTAAGTCCTTTTTGATATGGTTGATGCCACACATTCTGTGTGATTAGCAAGAGGTTTACAGGATTCTGAAATATAATCTACTACAGCACATTGCAAAAGGCACACGCTTTGCAAACACGACAGATGTCCAAACGTGAGAAAAATCAATGCGTTATCGATTCTGAAAGGAAAAAGCCATTTAGGTAACAGGTAAATTTACCTGAACATGTTTCATCTTACTTAACTTTTTAAAAAAAACTTTTTCATACCAATTCTGCAAGTAATAATTGTTCTCGCAAAAAAATCTCTGTAATGTGTAACATACAATTCTGCAGTACACTGTATATCTTTTAATAATTTTGTGGCTCACTGTATATGACAGAACAGTACTAAATACAAGTGTGTGTTAAAAAATAAATATTTTATCCTGCAATAAGGCAGACTCACAGTTTCTTATATACAAGTATTGTGTGCCTTAAATTTACCTGTTAGTGTTAAGAAACATACTAAATGTGGCTGAAGTTAAATTACATGTTTGTATCATTGCCGGTAACAAGAGGGAGCAACTCTTTCATGACGAATTTATAGGAATAAATAAGTACAATCAATAATTCAGTTTTTTATTGTAAAATAATCACATTCACAGTCGGATTAAAAATATAAAAAATGTGTGTCACAATGATAAATATACATCCAAGTAAACTAAGATGTATAATAAATAAGAAATTAATTTCAAGATTCTGCTTTTTTTTTATAAAACACTCACTTCTCAAACATCTGCCGAAGTATCATGCAGCCTGATTATGTGTCAGAACAGTAAAAACTCATTCCAGTAAACTAAAATATATAACAAATAAGAAGACATATGTCTTTCAGTAATCGCCAACACCTCACAGGAAAAATCTTTGTGAGACTATTACAGCTGTTTATGTGTGTGGGCCATGGTCAATAACAGTGATGTACATGACAAATAATTCTAAAAATCTATAGTCCCAACAAAAACTATTTACATACTCTTTACAACATACTCTTTGTAGGGTTGTAGCTCTGTTTTTAGCACATAGCTCCTCCTTCAGGACATTTTTATGACATTAATCATCACAACTATGTTGTGCCATAAACTGATTCAGAACTGAACTCTCTACTGGGATGTGAAGGTACTCAGAACCATCAGCTCCACGGCGTGATCTCAGCATGTGGTGGTCCAAAAAATCAGTGAGTTGCGAACGGAGAGCCAGGTCTGAGCTTACAAGAAGAGCATCACGACAGGCCTGGTACAGATCTCGGAACAAAACACCTGAAAAGTTTTTTACAAGGTAAATATCTGAAACAGTTTTCATTACTTCTAATATTTGTTTCAGTTAATAAAATAATGAATATTACCCTGCAATGCCTATGGCTCTACTATCAAACAAGGTGGAAAAAATGTTGTGCAATGGCTGTGGAAGGTAGACAATATTTCACCAATACCAGAAAGTTTTATTATACAAAAGTACATCAATTTAACTCCCGCATGCCAGTCACAAATGCTATGTAAAGTGGCTATTAAATATGGCAATTTCTTGTTTATTTTGTTAACATCTATACAGAAAGAGAGCTGGTGCATGTCTAAACTCTCAGAGAACACAATTTCAATATTATCTATTGACACAGTAATAATTTTCATACTGTTTGATTTTTTATGTATAAGGAGCATTCAAAAAGAAACGAGCTGGAGGCATAATTACAGAAACTGGTACCTCTATGTTAGAAGTATTGACTCTGGGTGTTGAGACACTTGTCCCACTGTGACACAAGGCGGTGAATGGCTGTCTCATAAAATTCCCGGGGCTGCGATGTCAACCAGTTCCACACGTACAGCTGGACATCGTCGTCCAAGGTGAATCGTTTGCCCCTCAGAGCCATTTTAAGGGGACAAAAAATGGAGTAATCACAGGGAGAGAGGTCTGGACTGTATGGAGGGTGGCCAAGAACCTCCCATTTGAATTTCTGCATGAGTGCCATGATTAAGTTGGCCATATGAGGCTTTGCATTGTTGTGGAGCAGAATGACTCCATGCATGAGATTGCCTGGTTGTTTTGATTTGATTTGATCGCTTGGTGAAGGGTGGTCAAGGTTTGCGAGTAATGCTGGGCATTCACTGTTGTCCCATGCTGCAGGAAGTGAAAAAGTGAAACAGAAGGGGGCCATCTTGGTCAAAGAAGAACATCAGCATAACCTTTCCTGCACTCGTGTGGATGGCCTTGCCTTCTTTTGGTGGTGGTGACCCTGGATGCTTCCACCAGAAACTTTGTCATTTGATTCTGGTTCGAAGTGATGACACCATGATTCATCTCCAGCCACCACTCGTGCCAGGAACACATTCCCTTCCCGAGCATAGCACTGCATGTGAGCAAGACAGTGGGCCATTTGACATGCTTCCTGGTGTGGTTGAAGACTGTGGGGCACCCACTGAGCACACACTTTGTGCATATGCAGTCGTTCCTTCATGATGGTGTGAACACTTCTGACACTCAATCCGACCATGTTGGCTATGGCTTTCACTGTCATTTAGCGTTCCTGGGTAATGAGTACATCCACAGCTGGACGATGTCATCGGTAATGCAGTGTGGTGCTCCAGACTGTGCATCATCGGCTATCTACACCTGTCCTGCCCTGAAGCGCTTGTGCCACGCCTTGACCATTGCAAAGGACATGCAGCGTTCACCATACACTTGTGACAGTCGTCGATGAATGTCCGTTCCTCCTACTCCTTCTGCTGTCAGAAAACGAACTACACCTCTTTCCTCTTCTTTTGATGTCCCCATGTCACTGTTTGCAATGTGGCTGGCATGCTGCTGCTAGCTCTGTATAGTCACGTGACATGCACGCGTCCTTCTAGCGACGGGCTGTGAACTTCCACGCTCTTGTCAGAACCACACCTCATTACACACACAGTGATATTACTCACCTGTCACCAGTTTGCACATTCTAGACTTCTGGCTGCCTTCTTTTACAACACCCCTTATATTTATTGTCTGTAATTTATTTTAAGTTAAATTCTACTGACAGTATATTAATGTTCATTGGGATTACCAACAAGGACCTATTAGAAATATGAGGAAACAGTTAAATGTTCACTATAAATCTAATTGGTCATACAGTTAACTGATATGGATCGTGTGTCTTCTTAATTAAACTTGGGGTTTATCACACCATTTTTTTCAGTTCTGCTGCAAGTCTACTGAAAGTGAAACCTGCTGGATAGTGCCCATATTTTTAGTGCTTAAGGAAATGTTAGCGATTTTTCCATACATTATTCACTTAATAAATATTGCAATTTCTTCTGAATTAGTCAATATTGTGAATAACAAAACCTATGATGGAATATATGTAAAGGGATGGCAGACACATCTGAAAAATGGCCTACATGAAGTTACTGCGCCATATGAGATAATAGAGTGAAAGTAAGGAAAGTAAACAAGCCTTTGTGTTTCATTGCCAGAGACATTGGAAATCACTCTTAGACTAAAGACTGCAGCATGCAGTTTTTGCACAAAATCTTGAACATGGCAATTCCAAGAAAGTCTTCCTTCTAGCTTCTGTCCTAAGAATGTAAAGTGGTGAACTTTTCTGACTGTTTGTCCACCTTTGGATAATAAAATTTCACTTTTATACTAGTTTCATGCCAGACACTGTGTGAATAGCAGTTCGTTACAGTTAAGTGTTAACCTGTTCTCTGAAAGCTCCATGCTGATTTTACTCACTATCCTACAAGTTACATTGTTCTTATTACTTTCCACACCTTTCACAGTAACACCTGTGTCACCTGCAAAGAACAATTTGTGTCATCTGTTATGGTTAGTGGCACATCATCAAGAGATATATATATATATATATATGTGTGTGTGTGTGCGCATGGATATGAGTGTTTGTGCGAGTGTATACCTGTCCTTTTTTCCCCCTAAGGTAAGTCTTTCCGCTCCCGGGATTGGAATGACTCGTTACCCTCTCCCTTAAAACCCACATCCTTTCGTCTTTCCCCCTCCTTCCCTCTTTCCTGATGAGGCAACAGTTTGTTGCGAAAGCTTGAATTTTGTGTGTATGTTTGTGTTTGTTTGTGTGCCTATCGACGTGCCAGCGCTTACGTTTGGTAAGTCACATCATCTTTGTTTTTAGGTGTCAATGGACTCGGAACAGAATCATGTGGCACCCCACTCCCCTCCTCCTTTTCCCTCCATCCCCCCCCCCCCCCCCCCACCACCCACACTTTACATGATCCCATACAGATTCAAACCACTTTCCTGTTTGTTGACACTGGAAAAGAGCCTCTTCAGCTTGCTAATCCCCAGTTATTAAGTGAACCATTGTTAAGTTTTCTTCCTAATCTCATAATTTTCCGACTTATGCAGGAGTACTGCAGGGTCCACGCACTCAAATGCTGCTGTTAAATCACAGAAAATACTTATTGTCATCAACTTATCATTAAACACTGATTGTGCCTCATACAAAAAAGAGTAAATTGCATTTGCTGCTGACATCCCATTTCTTGTAATCAAACTGTGAGTCTAACAGCAGATTTTGTGAGTAAGATGTGCTACTACTCCCCCATATATTACTTTCTCGAAAACACTGGCAGCAAAGAAACTGGGCAGTAAATGTCTACATTCTCTCTAACACCTATTATATAATTGGTTTCACTAACAAGTATTTCAGTCTGCCAGAAAATAGACCACACCTAAAAGACAAACTGCAAAGATGACTGAATACAGAGGTAATGTGTGGTGTGCTGACCATCTTAATTCCATTTGAAATGTCATCACAGCCAATAGGAGTCTTTACTCTTCTAATAATTAATTCAGTTTTATCTTTGCTTGTTTCTTGTGACTGCATGTGATACAGTTTCTCAGACCACCAACTGCTAAGAGTTCGCCGGCCGGAGTGGCCGTGCGGTTCTAGGCGCTACAGTCTGGAACCGAGCGACCGCTACGGTCGCAGGTTCGAATCCTGCCTCGGGCTTGGATGTGTGTGATGTCCTTAGGTTAGTTAGGTTTAATTAGTTCTAAGTTCTAGGCGACTGATGACCTCAGAAGTTAAGTCGCATAGTGCTCAGAGCCATTTTTTTGCTAAGAGTTCTGTATATTTACCTGCACCAATAAAAGTTTGATTTAACTTGCCAAATGTTGACAAGAAGTGGTTATCAAATATTTTGTACTACTCTGGAGATCACTAATAGTTCCAGTCTCATACAAAAGAGGTGTAATATGTTGAACACCCTCATTCACCCCGACACCTTTTTCACATCTGACCATGTAGTTTTAATTATACTGTGAGAGCTATTAATTCTCTTTGTGTAATGCATTGTTTTGCCTGTCTGGTTGCATTAATCAGTACTCTGCAGCAGTGAAATTCTGTTACCTACATCAGACTGTTCATCATATTACAGCTCCCATTTCCTCTTACATGATATTCTAATTTGTCTGTCTGCAATTTCTCAGTGAGAAAGAGCTACCATGGAAGGTAACAAACGTGAAGACATGTATTATACTTATCATTCAAGTTGTATGCATTGTAGAACTCTTAACAAGCTTCCCCTTTGAGAGTTGCTTTAAGTGTCTGCACTGCAAGAAAACTCGCATTTCTAAATCCCTTGTTCACTATTCTGCCTCAATTCTTTTCAGTATTATTATCTGTGCATCATTATCTGACATGGATTTACTAGGTTTTCTCACACTGTACCCTTCTATTAGAGAACAATAATAATTGCAGGCAATGCCTACAATCATACTGTTGTTTCCCTGGACTCTGAATGGGAAGTTCACTGTCTGTACTGGGCTGTACGATTCAATTAAGTCCAATAACCCTTGTTTCTCTGGAGAATCAATTATACAGTTTATAATGAAATCCCAACAAAATGAACTTCATGTGCTTCTTAAGAAACCCAGTAGTCTGAAATGGGGGATCTGAATTATGAACAAAAGTTCTTTTTTTCTTTGAAAATTCAGAGTCTGCTCCACAACCTTAAAATATTTGGTTTTTTACAATATTTTGATATGTCAACTTCTTTAAATAAAAATATAATAGAGGGAAACATTCCACATGGGAAAATTATATCTAAAAACAAAGATGATGAGACTTACCAAACAAAAGCACTGGCAGGTCGATAGGCACACAAACAAACACAAACATACACACAAAATTCTAGCTTTCGCAACCAACCGTTGCTTCATCAGGAAAGAGGGAAGGAGAGGGAAAGACGAAAGGATGTGGGTTTTAAGGGAGAGGGTAAGGAGTCATTCCAATCCCGGGAGCGGAAAGACTTACCTTAGGGGGAAAAAAGGACGGGTATACACTCGCACACACACACATATCCATCCGCACATACACAGACACAAGCAGACATTTGTAAAGGCAAAAAATAAAAAATTACACTTGATATAAATAGCCCGTCCTTCCTTTTGTAACAAACGCTTTTTCACAGAAATCAAATGAGATGTTCCCTTCCAAAGGAAGCCTTAGTATTTCTTCCCTATGTGACAAACTCTGAGGTAAAAATAATACCAGTGTCAAAACCTATTAGCAATTTATCTACTTTAACTTTAATTCCCTTCATATTTTCAATGGAATAAGCTTACTGTGCTATTTGAACTGTGTTCTCCATTTGCTGAACTAACTTCCAGCATTAAAGGAGCCTTCCTCAAGCAAGGATTACATGACTCAATACAATTTAATATCACTGAACAGGAAATATAAATTTAGTGCACAAAGCAGTAATAGACTTAGAAACTGGTGGAATGAACATCTACTATGAGTATCAGAGTTTGTGAGGAAGGCAATAAGCTTCCTGGGAGATAGCATAAGTGACAAGGAAATAAGACTACAAATGAATAAATTAGAAGTTATTAAACGGCTTCTGCCACTGTCAAACTGGATTTAATTGAAAGCCAAGTTGGGTACATTCAAATTTTTAATAAAATTTGACTCAGGAAAGCATTCAATGCTATAAGTCTTATGAAAGATTTCAAAAGAAATGTTCAACTCATAACAGTTACCGTCCATCAGCTTTTCTAGTAGAATATCTCTGCCCCAGACTGTAGCTACAAATGTCCACAGACATACAAAAATGCCGGTTAAAATGGAGATAGTATAAAATTTTACTATTCAACAATTTCCTTTCTAATCCACACATCAGTGCATTACATTCCCAAGACAAATTACTACTTTGCATACACGCCATCATAGAATATTACTGTAGATAAAGGTATGTGTACATTTCAAGTAGCACTTGACACACAAACCACATGAGCATGGAATAAACCTAAATGTTACCACAACTATGTGCACATTATCCAGTCACATTAATGTGACCACCTGTCAAAAGCCTGAATAACCACCTTTTGCAGTGCGGACCAATGTGAGATATGCAGGAAAGTAACCATTGAGGTTCTGGAAGGTTCCGACATGTATGTAGGGCCTTGCTGAATCCAGCACTTGGGCCAGCTGTGCTGGGTTCCTCGGCACAAACAGCCTGATCCAGGCAGATTCACAGATTCTCGATTGGATATAAATCCGGGGAGATTGGTAGCCAGGGGAATATGCAGTAAACTAATCCTGGAGCTCTTCAAACAATGCACATGCACTACAAGCTGTTGGAGATTTTGCATTGTTCTGCTGGTAGATGCCAATGTGCCAAGGAAAAACAAACTACTTGTACCATAATACAACAATGAAACTAATCAATATTTGACAATATAACGTAGTTGGATAGATAACAGATCTACTCACCAAGCAGTATCAAGAGAATACGTATATATAAAAAGGTTTTATATATGCAACCTTTCAGAGGCAGTGGCTCCTTCTTCCGGCAGAAGGATTGAAAGGGAAGGAGGAGAGGTGAAGAAAAAGGTGTACATCCGGAAAAGTTGTCCAGGACCCTAAGTCAGGGGTGACTTACTGGACAGGATGAGAAGGAAAGGTTGATTGTTGGGGACTGCACCAGACGAGATTTAAAAAGTTGAGAGCTTAAACATGGAAAACGAGGAAATATTAAAGACAGAGATTATTGCTAAAACATAGTGCACGAGTTAATAAGAGTGAAAAGCTAAAAGCATTGTATGTACCAGAGGCAGGAAGGGGCTGGAGAAAAATAGATCAGAAAATGAAAGAAGTAGAAAACAAAAATGAAGTGAAGAACAAAGTAATTACTGCAAAGAAATACTGAGACAGAAGGAATTAATGTAAATTATGGCTGGATAGGTGACGAAAGCCAAAGACAAATTGTAGCGCTAGTTCTCACCTGAGAAACTGGTGTCTGGGGGAAGAATTCAACTGGTGCATATGGTCAAACAGGCACCAAGGTCACTACTGTCATGTTGTAAGACATGCTCTGCAACAGGATATTGTGCACTGCCTATGCCCAATCATCCTAACAGATAACATGGTGGTAGTCATGCCGATGTAAAAGGCTGAACAATGTTTACGCAACAGCTGGTATACAAAATATGTCGTTTCACAGATGCCACTCCCTTTGATAGTATATGTTTTGCCAGTTACAGGACTGGTATAGGTGGTTGTAGTAAGATGCAAAGGGCAAGTCTTGCAGTGGGGATTGTCACAGGGGTGGGAGCCATAGGGTAGGGAGATGGGTGCAAAGGGTCTGACAAGGATATTGCAGAGTTTAGGAGCGTGACAAAAAGCTATTCTAGGTGTGGTGGGCAAAACCTCAGACAGAATGGATCGTTTCTCAGGGCATGATTTTCGGAAGTCATGGCCTCGACAAAGTAGTTGATTAATGCAATCAAGACCAAGATAATACTGGGTGACAAGTGGTGTGCTCCAAAGTTGTTTTTTGGAGGGATCAGCAGTACCAGGACTGGATGTGATAGCCCAGGAAATCTGTTTTTGAATTAGGATGGTAAGGTAATTACGTCCATTGAAGGCTGAGATGAGAATGGTGGTGTACTGCTGGAAAGAGTCTGTATCCGAACAAATACATTTGCCTCGAATGCCAAGGCTGTATGAGAAGGAACGTTTGACGTGGAAAGGATGGCAACTGTCAAAATGTAAGTACTGCTTTTTGTTAGCAGGTTTAATGTGGACAGAAGTGTGTAACTGGCCTTCAGTGAGGATGAGATCGACATCACGGAAAGTGGCGTGGGATTCAGAATAGCACCATGTGATATTTAATTAGGAGAAGGTATTTAGAGATTCCAGGAATTTTAACAGGTCAACCTCACCATGAGTCCATATGGTAAAGTTGTCAACAATGCATGTCAAATAAACCAGGGGCTGAAGGCTTATGAATCCCAGGAAAACCACCTCCAACCCATGAGAAAAAGTTGGCATAGGAAGGAGCCATCCTGGTTCCAATGGCCATACCCTTGATCTGTCTGTACGTCTGCCCTCAAAGATGATGTCGTTGTTGGTAAGTATAAAGTTGATTAATATGAGCAGGAAGAATGTCATAGGTTTGGAATCAGGTGGGCACTTACTGAGGAGGTCTTCAGCAGCAGACAAACCATGTACGTGGGGGATGTTGGTAGAGAGGGAGGTAGCATCAATGGTGACTAGCAAGGTGTTTGGTGGGAGTGGGACAGGCACGGATTTCAGAGGATCTAGGAAATGGTTGATATTTCTAATACAGGAGGGAAGTCTTTGTACTAAACGTTGCAAGTGTTGATCAATGAAGGCGGCATCTCGATGGCAGACACTGTATGTAGGGTGTCAGACAGCTGCCTTAGACCTTCACTAACATACTCCTTTTGGTCAAATAATACAGTTGTAGATCCTTGGTCTGCTGGGAGGATAATGATGGTGTCATCAGTTTTTAGGGAATGCAGATCCTGGAGTTCTGCAGAGACAGGTTAGGGTCATGTTGTAGGGGACTGAGGAAGGGTTGTGAAGCAATGCTGGATTTGAGGAATTCTTGGAAGGCTTGGAAGGGGGTGGTCTTGAGGTAGTGGTGGTGGATCAAGTTGGGATCATGGTCTAAACTGTTCAAGACACGGTTCAGTGTCAGATTTGCTGTTGGAAAGGTTTTGGGGTTGGGTTGCAAAATGATATTTCCAATGGATATTACCTGTGAAGGAAAGGAGGTCCTTCACCAAAGCAGCATGATCAAATGAAGGTTTAGGGCTGGAAGTCAGATCTGTTTCACCACATGCATCATTTGGATTCTTCCCCACACACCAGTGTCCTTGGTTCTCACCAACCACCTGGCCTTAATTTACTTTAATTTCTTCTCTCTCAGTAATTCATCACAGTAACTACTCCTTTATTAACTCCATTTTAGTTTTCTACATCTTTTATTTTCTGACCTGTCTATTTTTCGCCGTCCCTCTCTCACCTCTGTTACACACAATACACCTAGCTTTTTGCTCCTTATTAACTTGTGAACGGTGTTTTAACAGTAATATCTGTATTGCATATTACACAGTCTTCCACCTTTAAGCTCCCAGGTTTTCAAATCTGTCCGGTGCAGTCCCCAACAATCAGTCTTTCATTCTCATCCTGTCCGGTGACCCGAGGTTCTGGGTGACTTTTCCAAACTCCAACCCTTTTCCTAAACCTCTCCAGCCTTTTCTTTCACCCTCATTCCTTCCTCTTCAACTCTTCTGCCAGAAGGAAAAGCCACTGGCTCTGAAAGTTTGCATAAATAAAACCTTTTTTTATATGTGTTCTCTTTCCACAGCTTGGTGGGTAAATGTTTTATCTATACAAACTACTTGTAGGGCTGGACATGGTCCCCAAGGATAAATGCATACTTGTGTTGATCTAATGTGCCTTCCACAATGATGAGGTCACCCAGGAAATGACATGAAAACATTCCCCAAACCACAACACTTCCTCCTTCCGCCTGGACCCTTCCAACAACTGTTGCAGGGTGTTTGCTTTCTGTGGTGTGCGTACTGTAAGACCTTTGGTACACACACCATCAGATTATTTGACTTGTCACTCTAACGAAGTAGGCGAGTGTCAGCAATATGTCTCGTGGTCTTATCGTGGCATGTTTATCTTCTGCCGTTAGGTCAGACGATAGAAATGCCACTTGCACGCTTAGAGTAGCTGATTGACGGTGACCAACTTTAAACAGAACTTGATTAATTTTCACACACATTTATTAAAATAATAACCAGCATAAACATTACTTAACTTAGTTCTGGATGCTATTACAATTGACAATCTGAAGTTCCTTTGGTCTTGGTACGTTAATCTTATTCTCACATATCTCTGATACTTGACAAAGTGTCTATACATTTATCTACATGGCTATGTACAGGAATATGATAATCTTATTAGGCGCAGACTGAAACTTGACTATAGACTAATGCACACTGATGCAGACTGATGCAGATAAATGCAGACTGACTAATCGGAGGTCTGTACACTCGTTATAATACCTCACGCGTTGATGTATCACTGCGCGAGTGTGATCCACGAGGAGAAAAGGTTCTACGTTAGCAGCAATCTCATTGGCTGCGTTACATATTAATACGCAGATCAGCGGAAGCAGAATTTGGTCCATCTTTATGGGAGCGCCATCTCGTAGAGCAGAGGCAGATGAGTGCTGCGCCTGCGCTGTTGTGCTTAGTGGAGCGCGCTCTAGTGGGAAAGTTGTGTATGCGCTGACTACGCGGAACTATGTACACAACACTTTCAGATGTTTCTCACCATACAAACCAGCTGTCACCTATCTGATGGAGCACAAAATGTGATTCATCTGAAACTGCCACCTGTCGCCACTCAGTGGATATCCAGTTGTGGTACTGGCACTCAAATTCCAGCTTTCGCTGCCAACAGTCGCATGTCTATTCGCCCGTACACATACCTACAGCTGTCATTCATGCCTGTCACCTACAGCCCATGGCGTACCACAGCTGCCTTGGTGCCGATTTTGGATAGCGTCATTCTGCTATGCGTGGTATACTTTACAGCCCTTTATCTCCGATATTTCCAAACTGGGGAAAAAACTTGATAGTGGATGCCCCCCCTCAAGTGTTTGAGAAAGGACGTCAAAAATTTTTAAAAAATACGTTTTTCACAGATATGTTGATTTTGTATTTCTGAAGAGTTATACCTATAAAACATATATGTTCAAGGAAATGTAAGACATGTTATTCGATCCTAAATGCGCCAAAGTACAGTGCCACGCCTCTTCACACAGCATTCTTCTATTGGACGTCACTGTATTTCACTCTGTGGAATTCAAACGTGTATATTTTGTAATGGAAGCCATCCAACCTACATTCAGGACAGTGGAAATTAGAAAGACCTCTGATGCCTCTCCTGCTCCCAGTCAGCCAATCTGACATCCTACCCCCCCTTTAAAAAACTCACAATTAATACTGGGTAGGGTTATTTGTGACCGGGAGAATAAGAATGCTTCAGAAAATTTGCATTCTTTATTGCTGCTTAGCTAATAACTTCCTCTTTCGTGTGACAAAAAATTAAATATGAGACATAAAAGCAGTAAAGACGAGAGATAAGCAAGACATTACACATTTCTGCACTCCTTATGTCCCAGCATTTTTTTCTCCCTACTCTTGCTACAGCTTTACACAGTGTTCTTGCCCTTCAGTGAAATAATATATTACCTCATCAAAGTTCGTCGAACATTTTGCTACATGGAAAATCAAAATGTTGTAGTCTAATATTGAACAAGCTGTTAATATGAGTAGTACCCAAGACTGGTGTGGTTTCTCAATTTGGTTACATCTATTTTATCACTGTCTGCTAGATAAAAAAAAAAAAAAAAATAGGCCTTTCTAATATTGCAGCAACTGTAATACAAACCAAATAAGTGAGATTGTTTTGGCACAAATGTTCATTTTTATATAGCTCATTCACATAAATAACACGACAGAACGTAATTCATGAGATACCAACATCAAATGCCTATTAGGCCTACTACAAGTCAAAAGTTTTAGGTTAGAAAATAGTTTCATATTTCATTCATGTGCTCCAGTTTCTCAAATACGAGACCAAAAAGGAGTAGTACAAAATTTTTATATTAAGTTGGTGTCATCATATTCTTCCATTTAATTTGTGTGATGCCCCTGTTTCTTCTCCTTCTCGTTCTAAGAATCTTGTCATAATTAATTCTGTAACTATTCCTGCCATTGCCGAAACTTATTCTTCAGTTAGCTTCACTAATCCTGCCAGAACCACTGGTTTAGATGCCTCGCATTTATTCTCAGGTTAAGTATTATTATGTGTACATACAAGGCGTTTCCTGCACTATTCCGAGAATAGAATTAAGTGGCTGCTAACTGGTGACTGTACAACTGATAATGTAGCGATATGGTAAAAATTTTGTGTCAGAATTTCATTTCCTTGGATATACCGAGAAGATAGTATGTAATCGATATGAAGATGATATCTGTTCTTTCGGACATGTCCGAAAAAACAGACACCATCAGTGTCCATGCAGCACTCTAGAATGAAATGATAATTAAATCAAGACCCTACGCTGTCGAAAATGTGTGCCCCAACGGGGACTCGAATCCGGGATGATCTGCTTACATGGCAGACACTCTATCCATCTGAGCCACTGAGGGCACAGAGGATAGTGCAACTGCAGGGATTTATCCCCTGCATGCTCCCCGTGAGACCCACATTCCCAACTTAATGTCCACACACTACATTCTTAGTGCCCCTGCCCATTACACTCATTACTCGCGGCAGACAATCTTACTGAGTCCCATAATAGTTCGGGCAATAAATGTGCATCCGCACAGGAGAAGGTGGTCAATGGCCAGTTAGCCTTATCTATATGAAGATGGTATCCATACAAGATCTATACTGTACAGCAGGTTGCACCACAGGACATACAACGATGTGTTGACTTCACTCTCCAGTTTCTCACAAAGATTGAAGTTGACGAGGGCTGGCCCTGGACCAGCCTATGGACAGATGAAGCTCATTTTTCTCTGACAGGTAAGGTGAACACACAGAATTGCCAAGTTTGGGGATCTTCACCTCCAATCATGAAGATCCTCTGTATTGTGAATGTGTCGCCTTATGGTGTGGCTTCACAGTAACGTTCATCATTGGGCAATTCTTTTTTTTAACAGGTTGGCACTCAAGGACCAAAGATGTGCAGTGTGACTGGCCAGCATTATCACAATATCCTTCGATAGCATGTTATGCCCACCCTACAGAAGAGAGACGCACTGAACTCTACAGTTTCACGCAAGATGGGGCCCCATCACACATCACTCATATAGTTTACCTGCATCTCCAAAACACATTTAGAAACAATCAAATTGGCCACTGAGATCACCTGATCTCATTCCCTGTCATTTATGGTTGTGGGGTTACCTGCAGGACAGGGTTTACAAGGGAAACATTCACACGTGTGCTGATCTGAAGCGCAGTATATCAAGAGAGGTAGCCAGCATACCTATGGACATGTTTTATTCTGCTGTGAAGAATGCAATCTTCTGCTTTCTGACTCTTCTGGACACTGATGGGCATCATATTAAGCCCTTTTTGTAGCAGTGATGGTACCAGTATGTAATGGTATGATGTACTATATCAGCACATTAAAAGTGTTTCAATTGAATTGATTCTGCATTATTTTTTTCCCCATGTCCTTGACATTAATGCTACCAAGGTTGGTACTTGTATGGTAATTAGTTCCTGTGTTATAATGTTTTAAATAGGGAAAGTTTAATTATAACCCTCTAGTATTCACTGTCAGTGAACTGCAATGTTCTAAAAATTGAGCACCTGTGAATGGAATAACATTAGGACTGAAGTAAGAGGCATAAAATTGTGAGTAGTAAATGTAATTTAATACTGTTATGATATAGGGAAACATTCCACGTAGGAAAAATATATCTAAAAACAAAGATGATGTGACCTACCAAATGAAAGCGCTGGCAGGTCGACAGACACACAAACAAACACAAACATACACACAAAATTCAAGCTTTCGCAACAAACTGTTGCCTCATCAGGAAAGAAGGAAGGAGAGGGAAAGACAAAAGGATGTGGGTTTTAAGGGAGAGGGTAAGGAGTCATTCCAATCCCGGGAGCGGAAAGACTTACCTTAGGGGGAAAAGAGTGTATACCCGTCCTTTTTTCCCCCTAAGGTAAGTCTTTCCGCTCCTGGGATTGGAATGACTCCTTACCCTCTCCCTTAAAACCCACATCCTTTCGTCTTTCCCTCTCCTTCCTTCTTTCCTGATGAGCCAACAGTTTGTTGCAAAAGCTTGAATTTTGTGTGTATGTTTGTGTTTGTTTGTGTGTCTGTCGACCTGCCAGCACTTTCATTTGGTAAGTCACATCATCTTTGTTTTTAGATATAATTTAATACTGTCTTATATTAGCAATGTAAAGCGTGAGAACATCTAGACAAACAGATTTGTAAAAAAATCCAAACTGTTACAGTGACCACCGAAAAAACTTTGAAATAAAAAGAAACACATATGGTCTAAATAGGACTTTTATTACAGTTGCAAAAGATGCTATATAATCTATACTACTTGCATCACTGTGATTGCGGAAAAAAGGAATCCTAAGAAGAAAAAAAGACTATTTACATTAGGTGCATTGCTCCGAAGATAATTCTCTAAGACAACATGATGTTCAAATCAACATGACCATAGATATTTTAATTGCAAAACATGCAGAACCAAGTATGGTGATTTAAACTTCAATTTGTTAACTTGACGCCATTTTGATTTGTTATCTAACAGCATCCCCAACAAATTTTACACTGGGTTTCATTTAGTGTATGATCACCAACATCGAGTTCTGATGCCAGAGGGAATTTTTGACTGCTGGAATTTCGTAATATAAATTTCTGTACGATTACAACAAAATTGTTATTGTAAAACAGTTGTGTACCACGTTTGGCTGTGTGGCTTGTGTCTTTAAAGGATGAGCCTGGACCCTTGATCATATGGCTTTTGTCATCAGCTAACATTACAGATTTTCATCTATCCTTCAATAATAGCGGAAGATCATTTAGGTAAATTAGTGACAAAAGTCACAGTTTGTATTTATTTCTGTCATACAGTTTATCACACTTCCTGTTACAAAAGTAAAATTGTATCAATACAAGATGGATACCATTAAAGCTAAACACTTAGTTTCCCACATAGAATATATTATGTTGACAATAAATAGCCTTAGCAAAGCACAGGATAATATACTGACAGTATTTTTTAAAGCTGTCGTAGGACTTCAAATATGAGATCATATACAGTTTACTCTGTAGAGAACCCTTTATGAAAGCCAACCTGAGATGCAGTTAATAAGTTATGCTGTCACTGTTCTACTGCAGGCCACTGTCTCTAAAATTTCAGATATTAGGTGGTTGAAATGGGACAGTAATCACACATGACTGGTATATTTTTATTTTGGTAGATGGTTTTCACTGTTGTGTAAGCCTGACAGTAAATATGCCTTGAGTTTTTGACTAATTACAAGATAACTTCAGGGTGCTCATCAAAGGCAACAGAACATTTTAACACATTTCTAAAAACACAACTATAACCATAAGAATGGCCAATTTTGTTTTCACCTGCTTAGGGGTTAAATTTTTGAAAGGAATGTTTGTCATTGGAGTAAAAAGAGTCTATTAAAGTAAATCTAACATACTTTTTATTTGGTGTTTATTATTTACTTCATTATTAACTAATTCTATCTTTTTAAAAAATCTGTTTCTGCAAAGTTGTGTGTATGAACTCTTGATCATTTTTTACAAGTTCTAAATTGGTCAATTTACAAATTTTTCAAGTATTACAGAATGTTCTAAGGGTTGCAATAGTTGAAAAGTGAGGAAACAACAGTTAGGTCTATCAATAAAGTTTCAGTTTTTACGAGTCAAGAACTGAAGTGTTCATTTTTTTTCAAAAATTCTAGTAATAAATTCCAGAACAATTATAACATAAACAAAATTATGAAAAGGAAAGTTGATACTCACCATATAGCAGAAATGCTGAGTCGTAGATAGGCACAACAAAAAGGCTGTCATAAATAAGCTTTCAGCCAGTGTCTGGCAGCTGAAGCCATACTTGTGTCATCTATTTTTGACAAAGGCTTCGTTGGTGGGAGCTTATTTGTGACAGTCTTTTCGTTATGCCTGTCTGTGACTCAACATCTCTGCTATATGTTGAGTAACAACTTTCCTTTTCATCATATTGTTACATTCCATCCTGGATTTTCGACTGTTTGACAACATTAACGTTTTGAGTTTTCAGGCTTACCTCGAAAATTACTGTTGTCTTTATTTTCAATATGGCGCTGGGCAATGAGCAGGAAGATACTGCGTGCATTTGTTGTGAGAGCTTTGAACACATTATTTAATGATGATAGTGCCAGGCTCCCAGAATTTTTCACCATCACAGAGCATTCAAATGATGTTTCCGTGAAATATGGAAGGAAATTTGTTACATCCCACCATGTGAAGTTAAAGCTGCTCAACTTCGCTTGATCCCAGACTGCAAAATCAAAACTGAATTTCAAGTACAACTCATACTAGCTTCTGTCATAAAAAAATCTATAAAGTAATGCATTATAACAAAATATGAAGAAAATGTCAGGTATCTGTTTTATATTTATGACTTATGATAAAAAAGACTGGATAGGAAAGTATTTATGATATTCCTGTTATTATCAATCTTTCTGTTATAATCAAGAACATGGTAGTCAGTGTGCAAGAACAGCAAAGACAAATGGGATTAAAGCTACAGGTAATTGTGTCATTTATTGCTAGGCACTCAGCATGACAGCCTCAGTAATGATTTGAATAACCACCAGAGTTTGAAATGATGCACGATGTTGGTCCCGATGAACTTACTAATGTCAGCAAGATTCTGCAGAAATAAGTGTATGTAATGAAAATTTCATCGGAGTACAACATACATTGATCTGAAGCCACACAATACAAGAGACATCACACTAAGCAGACTTGTGCCAGCCAATATACCAACACAGTGTCTTTCAGAGCAGAAACTCAAATCAGTTTACAGAAAGTGTCTTGGCCATTTGTTGAATCTCATGAAGTACTAACACTGAAAAATGAAAGTTTTGTAAAATTGTAAGAAGACAGAACAGGCGGTCAGTGCTCACCTTCAGGGTTCAAAATTCCATCACTGACAATAGACACATTTAAAGTAGAAAATAAGTATACATGTCTTTCATACCAGTTTCATCCTCCCCAGGGAAGCAAGAGGGATAGACTGGGGAAGTTTAAGAAGGAGACAAAAATCACTCAGACCTCAGGTTGCAGTGGACCCACATCAGTAGCCCTACTGTACATCAGTATGGAAACTGCCCCATCAATCTGTGTAATTGCTACAATGTCAGGCAGTGATGCTGCACGCTGCCAGGCATGAAGTCTGCAGCCATGTACCATCTAAGTCTTCTTCCTGAGCCAATGTAAGAATAGTTGGAGCCAACTGTATGAACACGTCTTGCAGAGATATCAGTGTGACCTCCACAACAGACAGCATGATGCTTAGGTCTGTGTTTGTTTTACTCTTCAGAAATACTTGTACATGCCATCACCATGCATGTGCATGGACTTGGACTGTGTTAGTCTTCCTATCATGACTTGCCTGCCTTAGCTTATGAAGAATCTATCTGTTTCCAGTTTGTGATACCACTATTTCACACATTTATTCAAATATCTATGTGGAAGTAGAAGTTGAGTGCTGCCTACAAAATCCACCCAGTGTGACCATAAGGGGGAGACGAAGATCTTTGTTCTTACAACAGATGGGTCCTCTTTCATCCCTAAGAAAAGTATCTAAATATTATAAAGATAGCTATAGTTTTCTTCCTACCTTGAATGTGTGCATTGGTAGTGCTGAAATTTTGCCACTTAAAGATAAGTACTGGTTAGCCATTCTGTCCCCTTGTAATGAATTTTTCATTTGATAGAACTAGCATAGACCTACATGGGTAGCAAAGAAACTTAAAGTTTATTGCTGGAGCACCATAATATTTTAATTGATAGTATCATAATATCATGCACTACTGCATTCAGTTAATGATCCTCTTCTAGCTATGACATGCATAATGTTTGTGGCACAGCATTACATCATTCTCTGCAGCATAGCTCACTTTCATACAGTTAAAATGCCTCCAGACTTCCTTTGATGTATTAACGTAACATAAAATGACAAATAAGGTGCGCAGAAATGGTCTTAATGAACACACTTTGGATCAAACAGGAAGGGAAATTCAGACATCATTAAATAAAATGGAGCTAATAACTATGGCACAGTTTTTATTGTTAATAAGTAAAATGTCTTCTTGTCCCTATGCCCACTCATAATGCTACATGTTACAATCTACAAGTTGTATGACATCACCTTAGCAGCACCATTAAATTGAAAGCTATCTTGTAATAAATGTTTGTTGCAATCATGATACTGCAATCACTCCTTTGATCATTACATGCTGTCCATGTCATGCTATTACAACTGTACTTTGATAATATGCTTAATCCCACGCAAAAATCTGCAAATTTATCATAACTTTTTCCAATATTGTAATGCATGCACAATCACATATAAAACTTTCTAACAATATGTTTTCCAGTCAAATCAGCTGTAAACAAATAACTTACCTAAGGGAGCATTTATGTGATCTATAGAAGCTAGCAGGTATATATTAGGAGTGCTAGCTAGACGACTCAGAACATCTTGGCATTTGTCATTGCGCAACATTTCGCCATCAATATTATGCACAATAAGGTACAAAGAATTCTTGTATATGCCAGAGTACCAGCTCTGGACCAGTTCTAAACATTCATAGAGGTCAGCAGGCACATTTGATAACTCAAGAATATTTTTAGCTATCATATTGACAACCTGTAAATTGAAGAGATCATTTATGTTGATCATTAGCTAAAACTTCAAATTAGCTCAGTCAAATCTACATAATCAAATTTGTATTTTTAAATTTATGACAGAAGGGGGTGCACAACAGAAGCAAGTGTGTGAGTGAGGAAGGGGGGGGAGGGGGGGGGGAGAGTGGGAGAGAGAGAGAGAGAGAGAGAGAGAGAGAGAGAGAGAGATAGTGTGTGTGTGTGTGTGTGTGTGTGTGTGTGTGAGAGAGAGAGAGAGAGAGAGAGAGAGAGAGAGAGAGAGAGAGAGAGAGATTTACAGAAGTAATACACCTTAGTTGTTTTTCAATAACTCACTGAAGTAGCCCTGGGGTACATGAGCAGAGTGTACAACAAAGGAATGAATGAACATAATTGCAGAATATGAATGTTCCCTTTATGTGGCACTCTAATCTTTCCTTTCCATCCAAACAACATTTTATGAACTCAAGAACTGCTCTTGCAAATTATTCAGATAAAGTGACTCTTAAGCTAGAAAATTATTGTTGTTACTGCCATGAATAATGTTCCCAGTCATGAAAGCCTCATACGCACAGTACACAAATAATTTTTCTTTATGTACAAAGTTTCAAATACTATTGTCCTCAAGATGGTGAATCTTTTTCAATTAATAAAGTAAAAACATGTGTAGGTGGAGAAGCCTTCTGCTGGGATATTAATATTTTGCAACAGAGCTTAAATATTTCTCACTTAGCTAGTTTCAGTAAAAAAACAAAGATGCTTACAAACTAATAGAATCCCTCTTCCTCTCCCTCTGGCACTCTGGGAGTTGCAGTATATACATATCTGTGTATTCTAGCAATAGGCAACACTTTAACATTGTGAAAAAGTAGTTACTGTCCTTCAAACAACCAGTATAACTATATAAAAGTTTGATTTCCTAGTTATAAAAACAGTTAATCATAATGCAAATAAATTTCTCTAATCTTAAATTCTTAGCTCCAGCAAAGAGCAGAGCATGACTGTATATTTCCTGCCAAGAAGAAAGTGACAAAAAAACTTAAAATATGTTCCAATTCTTGTTGTTATAACATAAACAGAACCATGATTAATCAGCTGCTAGCATAGTAGGCAGAACAGTTTATTAGCATTCTCTTTATAACACATCCTTTCATTTCAAAGATCTGATTATTCTCCTCCTTGATGAGATCTCCAGAACACAATGTGTATTCAGTGAATGAAATAATTCTCTCGCCCGTGGCATATTCCTCTTGCATGTGGACAGTAATCCTTCTCTCAATATATTGTGAAATACATTTACAATTATGGCCTAATTTGTAATGCCATTGTTCAGTGACCGTCCTGTATACTCAGCATTAATGTGACTTCTGCGTTTCACTCATGCAGTACACAGAATGGATACACAGTTACTGCACTCTGTGTGTATAGGATAATAATTTTACAATTCCCTTTCTGTTAGTATGAAGATGCAACAACATGTATTATCTAAGGAACAGAACTTTCAAAAATATCTGGAAAACAGAAGGGAGAACGCCATCAAAAGAAGGACTTTAAGCATCGCAAGAAAGTATCCTAGCCTGAATATTGCAGTAGTGCAAACAACAACACTAGCATCACTGATGCTTCGCAAAAAGTAGTGCAAATATTAAAAAACTTTTGCAGAGAAATACCGCCAGATTTCAAACATCTGTGGATGGAACATTCTGCTACACTATCTTATCGATCCTAATTCCACAGGCAGCACATAGCAGTCACACTCTCCCTTAATTCATTTACATGTTACAGATGAGAAAATGCCTTAAAACCCTCTCAGGTTACTGCACTTAGGCTTGACATTATTCACTATACAATGCACAGGAACTCACCTTGAACCACACTTTATTTAATTTTATCTTCAATGAAACAAGAGCTAATGGAGGAATGGACCACTCATATGATTATTCCCATATTAAAACCTGAGAAGGATGCTAGAATTTTTGCACCTTATGGGCCATTGTGCCTTGCCTTCATGTGTATAGAACACTCGTGAAGACCCATTAAAAACTGTCCAGAATATTGGTTGGAATGCAATGAATTGCAATTGAAGTCCCAGTCTGACTTTTTCAAGTGTCATGGATACATCTGCAATTTATCTACCATTTCTTCAGATGTATTTTGTTGACTCCAAAGAAAGAAAGTAATTGATTGTATTTTTCCTCCATATCCTATCGACAAACAGCAACGTTCAAATACCAACACTGCACGAGAAATTGGGACAAACTAGGTTACCAGATTACTGGAATCTCAGCATATCTACAAAAGAGAATGGTTTACATACAAATGACAAACAAATAACTGGACCTAGGTTTCTACTATAAGAAGCATTTTAACCCACTGTTCCATACATTGCGTAGTGGAATTTAGATGAATCCCTTTCAATTTATTTGCTCCGCACTTCAATATACTGATGATGTTATTTTGTACACATCCAAGACAGTTAAAAATGTGGATGAACAGTTGTTAAAAATGGGCTAGCATGTCACCAGAAAAGTGTTTTGTGATTATATTCACAAAGTGACCAGACACACGAATATTAGTCTTTCACTGACTAGAGCATGATATGCAGCAAATCCTAACAACATAAACTGGATATGCTACAAAACAACTGTTTTTGACTCTGCCTCGGTGCAGTGAGATCAACACCAACAATCTGAACAGATTCGTCCTGATGGATACAAGCTAGTAGCACACTGGTGTAGAACTAATAAGAAAGAAATGGGAGTGGCTGTTTATGTAAAAGATGTACTTAAGTTCCAGGCCCTTCAGGTTAATGAACAGATTTTTGAATGTGCACCACAATAGTAGGTCAGGGACACAAGCTTGTTTGAAGTGCATTCAAGGTACAACACCTCAGCTTCCCCCCCCCCCCCCCCCCCCCCCCCTCAGGTCTGGAAACAGATACAAACATGTTGTGTGCACTCATTGTGAATATGTGACAGAAATTACAGCACTGTACAGCACACACAACTCCAGCGAAGTGGTGAGAATGATGCTTGTTACTTAAAATGATGAAATTTTCATTACAAAAACAGCATGTAATCATTTGTTTCCTCAATTTGTACAGTGTGACACTGAAAGAAATTCATCGCCATTTGAGTACAGTATGTGGTGATTGTGTCATGGATGTATCTAATGTGTGTTAATGGGTGCAACAGTTCAAAGCATGCAGAACATCACATGACAACCACCCAAGACAATCTCCACCTCGCACCAGTTGGTCTGACAAAATTACTGGGCAAGTGGTGAAAGTTGTTTTGGAGGATCACCAAATGAGTATAGAACACATTGCACAAGTTGATATTTCCGTGGGAGCTGTGCATACAGCTCTGCATGAAAGCCTGAAATTGCGAAAAGTGTCCTCCAGGTGGGTGCCATGAAGCTGACAGAGGACCAGAAGGCTGTGCACATAGCATGTAGCTGAGCAATGCTGACACACGATCAGCGCCGGCTTTAGGGTGGGGCGACCCGGGCGGTCGCCCAGGGCGCCGGGGCCCAAGGGGCGCCACATACTAAACACATGTAAAAAAAATAAAAATAAAAATAAAAAAAATTACAATTTACAATCACCCATTTCGCAAAACTAAAATATTATTCAGTCTCATTCAACACACGTCGCTAATCTCACGAATACGCGATGAATTCGGGGTAGCAGAAGAGAAATCATGCTGAATGCAATCTTCGTATTGTCTGCAACCATCCATGTTTGACGCGGGCTAGCACGGGCTCTACCAAAGCGCCTCTCTTATTTGTTTCAAGAACTGCAACAAGGAAGAGCCCATGCAGCCGCACCATCTCTCGTTCACAACAGAAACTACCGGTCGCTCCAAATAAAAGAAAATACAGACTGTGAAATATACATTACATTATGATTTAATTAATACGAATGTATTTATATCGAATGTTTGTGACTTAATGACTCTTGTGCATTAATTAATGTATCATGCAATGCGTGCACTGCGTAATATGTTTTGTGTTTAGATGACTGACAGAAAATATAGGTTTATGGCTTACAGTTATATTAAATTTAATAAAAATATGGTACCCAATTCAAAATTAGTGTTTTTTCGTTGTACATATTACCTCCTATATATAAAAATCAATTGTTGTGTGTTAGTCTCACCAAAACAAAAATTATTTAAATTGGTCAAGCCATTTCTTTGTTTTGTTTTGTTCGCTTTAGTACAGGGGTGCTTCAGAAAAGAAAAGAAATATTTGGGATATACGAGCCTGTTTCAACCACATTTTACGCATCTTTTCTTTGTTTGGAAGACGCAAAAACAATTTTCTGGAGTTTTTGTAGATGTACAGTGCAGTAATACGCAATATTTTTAGACAATTTCCCAAAACGTGAATGCCCAAACAATATATCACTGCTATACTGACAGTTACGGCAGCGACAGCAGCATGCTGGACTGACGTCACAGGCTACACAAGACTCACATCCACCTGGAGCGTCTTAGCGGGCTTTCAGATAATTTGGATTTCATTTCCATTTAAAAAAATAAAATACTCAAATTTACGATGGAAAAAACCATGTTATGATCATAAGATGACGCCATTAACCACTTAAGACGATTTCTAGAAAACAGTCAAATACCGTGTTGCAAAGCACTGCCAGGTTCGCTATTTATACAATAAAGGGCGCCAACTGGACGACTCGCCCGGGGCACCTGGATGGCTAAGGCCGGCCCTGCACACGATGATGGGTTGAATGAGACTTCCTTTCCACTGACAGTGACAATGGACAAAACATAGATACAGCAAAGTGCCTGTCATCTCAATGGAAGTACAGACTCATTGTCACCATAAATTTTCAGGTAAGCAGCTTTGCTGAAAATCTGATGCCAGCCATCTTCTAGGTTAGTGATCGCATAATCCTTGTTGTTGTTGTGGTCTTCAGTCCTGAGACTGGTTTGATGCAGCTCTCCATGCTACTCTATCCTGTGCAAGCTTTTTCATCTCCCAGTACCTACTGCAACCTACATTCTTCTGAATCTGCTTAGTGTATTCATCTCTTGGTCTCCCTCTACGATTTTTACCCTCCACGCTGCCCTCCAATACTAAATTGGTGATCCCTTGATGCCTCAGAACATGTCCTACCAACCGATCCCTTCTTCTGGTCAAGTTGTGCCACAAACTTCTCTTCTCCCCAATCCAATTCAATACTTCCTCATTAGTTATGTGATCTACCCATCTAATCTTCAGCATTCTTCTGTAGCACCACATTTCGAAAGCTTCTATTCTCTTCTTGTCCAAACAATTTATCGTCCATGTTTCACTTCCATACATGGCTACACTCCATACGAATACTTTCAGAAATGACTTCCTGACACTTAAATCTATACTCGATGTTAACAAATTTCTCTTCTTCAGAAACGCTTTCCTTGCCATTGCCAGCCTACATTTTATATCCTCTCTACTTCGACCATCATCAGTTATTTTGCTCCCCAAATAGCAAAACTCCTTTACTACTTTAAGTGCCTCATTTCCTAATTAATTCCCTCAGCATCACCCGACTTAATTAGACTACATTCCATTATCCTTGTTTTGCTTTTGTTGATGTTCATCTTATATCCTTCTTTCAAGACACTGTCCATTCCATTCAACTGCTCTTCCAAGTCCTTTGCTGTCTCTGACAGAATTACAATGGCATCGGCGAACCTCAAAGTTTTTATTTCTTCTCCATGAATTTTAATACCTACTCCGAATTTTTCTTTTGTTTCCTTTACTGCTTGCTCAATATACAGATTGAACAACATCGGGGAGAGGCTACAACCCTGTCTTACTCCCTTCCCAACCACTGCTTCCCTTTCGTGTCCCTCGACTCTTATAACTGCCATCTGGTTTCTGTACAAATTGTAAATAGCCTTTCGCTCCCTGTATTTTACCCCTGCCACCTTTAGAATTTGAAAGAGAGTATTCCAGTCAACATTGTCAAAAGCTTTCTCTAAGTCTACAAATGCTAGAAACGTAGGTTTTCCTTTCCTTAATCTTTCTTCTAAGATAAGTCGTAAGGTCAGTATTGCCTCACGTGTTCCAGTGTTTCTACGGAATCCAAATTGATCTTTCCCGAGGTTGGCTTCTACTAGTTTTTCCATTCGTCTGTAAAGAATTCGCATTAGTATTTTGCAGCTGTGACTTATTAAACTGATAGTTCGGTAATTTTCACATCTGTCAACACCTGCTTTCTTTGGGATTGGAATTATTATATTCTTCTTGAAGTCTGAGGGTATTTCGCCTGTTTCATACATCTTGCTCACCAGATGGTAGAGCTTTGTCAGGACTAGCTCTCCTAAGGCCGTCAGTAGTTCCAATGGAATGTTGTCTACTCCGGGGGCCTTGTTTCGACTCAGGTCTTTCAGTGCTCTGTCAAACTCTTCACACAGTATCATATCTCCCATTTCATCTTCATCTACATCCTCTTCCATTTCCATAATATTGTCCTCAAGTACATCGCCCTTGTATAGACCCTCTATATACTCCTTCCAACTTTCTGCTTTCCCTTCTTTGCTTAGAACTGGGTTTCCATCTGAGCTCTTGATATTCATACAAGTGGTTCTCTTATCTCCAAAGGTCTCTTTAATTTTCCTATAGGCAGTATCTATCTTACCCCTAGTGAGATAGGCCTCTACATCCTTACATTTGTCCTCTAGCCATCCCTGCTTAGCCATTTTGCACTTCCTGTCGATCTCATTTTTGAGACGTTTGTATTCCTTTTTGCCTGCTTCATTTTATATTTTCTCCTTTCATCAATTAAATTCAATATTTCTTCTGTTACCCAATGATTTCTACTAGCCCTCGTCTTTTTACCTACTTGATCCTCGGCTGCCTTTGCTACTTCATCCCTCAAAGCTACCCATTCTTCTTCTACTGTATTTCTTTCCCCCATTCCTGTCAATTGTTCCCTTATGTTCTCCCTGAAACTCTGTACAACCTCTGGTTCTTTCAGTTTATCCAGGTCCCATCTCCTTAAATTCCCACCTTTTTGCAGTTTCTTCAGTTTTAATCTACAGGTCATTACCAATAGATTGTGGTCAGAGTCCACATCTGCCCCTGGAAATGTCTTACAATTTAAAACCTGGTTCCTAAATCTCTGTCTTACCATTATATAATCTATCTGATACCTTTTAGTATCTCCAGGGTTCTTCCATGTATACAACCTTCTTTCATGATTCTTAAACCAAGTGTTGGTTATGATTGTGTTGTGCTCTGTGCAAAATTCTACCAGGCGGCTTCCTCTTTCATTTCTTAGCCCCAATCCATATTCACCTACTATGTTTCCTTCTCTCCCTTTTCCTACACTCGAATTCCAGTCACCCATGACTATTAAATTTTCGTCTCCCTTCACAATCTGAATAATTTCTTTTATTTCATCATACATTTCTTCAATTTCTTCATCATCTGCAGAGCTAGTTGGCACATAAACTTGTAGTACTGTAGTAGGTGTGGGCTTCGTATCTATCTTGGCCACAATAATGCATTCACTATGCTGTTTGTAGTAGCTTACCCGCATTCCTATTTTCCTATTCATTATTAAACCTACTCCTGCATTACCCCTATTTGATTTTGTGTTTATAACCCTGTAGTCACCTGACCAGAAGTCTTGTTCCTCCTGCCTCCGAACTTCACTAATTCCCACTATATCTAACTTCAACCTATCCATTTCCCTTTTTAAATTTTCTAACCTACCTGCCCGATTAAGAGATCTGACATTCCACGCTCCGATCCGTAGAACGCCAGTTTTCTTTCTCCTGATAACGACATCCTCTTGAGTAGTCCCCGCCCGGAGATCCGAATGGGGGACTATTTTACCTCCGGAATATTTTACCCAAGAGGACGCCATCATCATTTAATCATACAGTAAAGCTGCATGCCCTCGGGAAAAATTACGGCTGTAGTTTCCCCTTGCTTTCAGCCGTTCGCAGTACCAGCACAGCAAGGCCGTTTTGGTTATTGTTACAAGGCCAGATCAGTCAATCATCCAGACTGCTGCCCTTGCAACTACTGAAAAGGTTGCTGCCCCTCTTCAGGAACCACACGTTTGTCTGGCCTCTCAACAGATACCCCTCCGTTGTGGTTGCACCTACAGTACGGCTATCTGTATCGCTGAGGCACGCAAGCCTCCCCACCAACGGCAAGGTCCACGGTTCATTGGGGGGGGGGGGGGGGGGGGGGGGGGGGGGGGGGGAAGGGGGGGGGGCATAATCCTTACTCATCACATACCAAAGGGAACTATGGTTACAGGCGCATCCTACAAGATCTAATGAAGACCAAGTTCCTTCCAGCAATGTGTGAAAAACACCTGGTAAAGGCTCTTTCAACAAGACAATGCACCAGCGCATCAGGCAAATGCAATGCTGCAGTTTCTTTATGACAATAACTTTTGAGCTGATTAATGTTCCCTACTTATCTGGTCTGGCTTGGCTCTTTCCAACAATGAAAGATTCTTTCCATGGTTGCACATTCACTAGCTATGCCTTTATTTCATCACCAACTTTTCACATGTCAAATAAGGCTCCTAAAGAAGTGTTTGCAGCAGCCACGGAATTATGACATCAACATTGTGAAAAAAAAAGTGCACAGCTGCAGGGAGATTACATCGAGAAGCGACAAGTTTTACAATTTTTGTGTGATAAGTTCGAGGAAAAAAATTGCAGCTTTTATAACTTTAATCCACCTTTTAGTATCACCAGTGTACAGACCATTGGCAAGATACATCTTAAGCATAAATTTATCCATGTTCGAGCTCTATGACTATAATGTAAATTTATGAAATAATTTCTGCTGCTTTAGTCACCTTCACTAATGTTTAATTAGCATGATGCATTTCAGTAGACTGTTGTGAGATCAGTTGCATTACTATGACACACACATTAAATTAATCTCAATAGTGATGAGATTCATTTGCTGGGTGTGCCATTGAAATTATGTACAGAAATTTTCCATTTTTGCTGGAAATTTAGTAGTATGGTACAAGGAGCACAGTAACAAACACATCACAACTTAACACATTCATTTATATGTTAGATCATTTCCAAAATTAATTGCTACCCTTAGCAGCAAAAGTATCTTAAGCTACATAAATCAGCTTCCACCCCCCTCCCCCAAAAAATCAACCTTCCGACTGATATGATGTAGCCCTCCACGAATTCCTCCCTTGTGCCAAACTCTTCATCTCAGAGCAGCACACTATTTTCTCAATTATTTGTGATTGTATTCTAATCTCTGATGGCCCCTACAGTTTTCAACCTTTACAGCTCTCTCTAGTGCTGTTGAAATTATTCACTTATGTCTTAACACATTCTGTCATCCTGTCTCTTCTTCTTATTAGTGTTTTCTACGTGTTCCATTCTTTGCCAACTCAGCAGAGAACATTCTTGTTCGTTGTCTTATCAGTCCATGCAGTTTTCCGCATCTTTGTATAGTGTCACACCTCAAACACATCAATTCTCTTCTTTTTTTGGTTTTCCCACATTCCACAATTGACAACCATACAATGCTGCACTCCAAGCATATTCTCAGACATTTCCTCCTCAAATTAAAGCCCATGTTTGATACTTCTTTTGAGCCCACTTAGCCTGCAATAGTCTGCTTTTTTACGTCCTCCTTACATCATCCATCACTTGCTATTTTGCTTCCAAGGTAGAAGACTTCCATACTTTCTCTACTTCATGGTCACCAATTTCGATGTTAAGTTTAATGTCGTTAATATCATTTCTGCTACTCATCATTATTTTTGTCTTTCTTTGGTTCACTCTCAGTACATATTCTGTACTCATTAGACTGTTCATTCCATTCACGAGATCCTGTAGTTCTTTACTTTCACAGAGAATAGCAATATCATCACTGATACCCTTTCACCTGAAGTTTTAATTCTATTCATGAATCTTCCTTTCTCTCCACCACTGCTTCTTTGATATATAGATTGAACAATAGGGTTGAAAGATTGCACCCCGATCTTATAACTTTTTCAATCTGAGCACTTCATTCTTGGCAGACAGAAACAGTGTTAAGCATGTTATGCAGAATTAACTGGAGAATCACTCACTAGGCTGTGGAGATTTCATTCTCAATTTTGTATCAGTTAGCACAGAGTGAGACCACCAAGAGTTGTTGATGCCCAGCTTTGGATTATTTTCTACCGTAAAATTCCTTGCAAGTATTGAAGCAAATAATGCAACAGCTACTGACGACATGATTCCACACCCAACCACTTGCAGTGATTTAACTGTAAAACCAATGCTCAGTGTGTTATATGGCCACGATGGTCAAATTTTAGCAATAAATATATTTATCAGTTGCACTGCAAAATAATAAACAGTGCCTTAAACAGAGTGTTTGGATAGAAATTGCAGGAAGAAGACTGGGCAGAAATTTATAAAGCAGATAGTATTAATGGAAAACTTAGCTCTTTCTTAAACATAGCCACATGGAGCCTTGTTTTCTCAAAAAGAAACTACAAAACTGGAAATAAGCAAACCACCTGTAATTCAAGACCTGTATCACTCATTAGAATCTTTTCAAAAGTGTTTGAGAACGTGGCTTATGATAGACTGCCAACTGATTTGAGTGGGCAATACTTGTTAACTGATTCTCAGTTTGGCTTTCGCGAAAGATTCTCCACAAAGAAACCAACACCACCACCTCACAAATGAAGTCCTAGCAGAGCGAAGCAAGAAAAATTATCCTGTTGATATATTCTGTGACCTTGCCAAGGTCTTTGATTGCATAGATCACAAATCTCTACATGGCAAACTAAAGTGTTGTCTGCCTCCATAATTGAGTGGTCAGCATGGCTGACTATCATATGAAGGAGCCAGGTTCGATTCCTGGTACTGCCAGGGATTTTTCCTTGGTGTGAGAACTGGTACAGAGTGCTCTAGCTGAGAGGAGCTATTCAACTGACTAGCAGCAGTTCCACAGTAAAGAAAACTGACAACGACTGCGACAGCGATGCACTCTCCACATACCCCTCCCTATCGCATTGAATGACACCACTGACAAAGGATGACGCAGAGGTTCTTCGGGCATGACTGGGCCTTCTAGGGTCAGAACACAGAATTTTACCTTTTGACCTTTAAACTGATTTGTTGCGGCATTAATGGCATCCCGCTTGTACGGATGAAATCTTACAGCCTTAGATGTGTTCGCACCAGAAGAAGACAATAATGGCCATACACTAAATGAAACACACTAGGTTAAATTTCTTGGGTTTGGCTGAATAAAAGTTAAAATGGAGCTAACACACAGATAACCTAATTCAAAAGCTCAGTTCAGTGTGTTATTCACATAGAAAAATTTCTTATTGTGTTGACTTAAAGGCAATTAGAGGTGGCTTATTTAGAATATTTTTTACTCTCTTGCCTTATGGAATTATCTTCTGGGACAGCACATTTAACCTAAAAAAAGTAAAATAACACTTATTGCTGCTGTTAATAAAAATCAGGTTTAGCTAAACTGTGATTTAAACAGTCATTCACATTTAACCTAAAAAAAGTAAAATAACACTTATTGCTGCTGTTAATAAAAATCAGGTTTAGCTAAACTGTGATTTAAACAGTCATTACACAAGACATAAAAAATAATTTTTATGTAGACTTTGCTCCCCTGCCCTAGGCATCAGAATGGAATTATTTGCTCTGGTGGGAAGATTTTCAACAAGCTTCCATCTAACACAACAATTGAGATGTCACCGCCAGACACCACACTTGCTAGGTGGTAGCCTTTAAATCGGCCGCGGTCCATTAGTATACGCCGGACCCGCGTGTCGCCACTGTCAGTGATAGCAGACCGAGCGCCACCACACGGCAGGTCTAGAGAGACGTACTAGCACTCGCCCCAGTTGTACAGCCGACGTTCATAGCAATGGTTCACTGACAACTACGCTACGATAGTTAGCATTGCCTTCAGCTACATTTGCTACGACCTAGCAAGGTGCCGTATTCAATTGATATTGAGATTCTATTAATGTATCATCAAGAGCGATGTTCTACAAATGTGGATTAAAGTTAAGTATTCCAGAAGCTACGTACTTTTCTTTATAGCATTCATTACGTATCCTGTTTCAGACCTCACGCCAGCCTGCGTGAGTTTAAGCGCGTGCCTTTCGGCTTCCTCTCATTGTGTCTAGGCTGTCTTGTCTAGACACAACAACAATAAATTTGGAATCCCTACAAGTTCAAAACAGAATTCCTCATTAGCCTCTCTCTCTCTCTCTCTCTCTCTCTCTATTATCTGGCTATCTATATTCAACAATTGCAAATTTTTATTAGCTAAACTGCAAGCAGCAGTGTTTCTTACAAAACTGTATGACAAATAAGATATAGGACTCAATATTTATAGATGTAAAAATATTTTTTTGAAAAAGTACAACCTCAATCAAGTAAATATTAAGATACTAATACCAAGTAAACAGCAGATGTGTAATAAAATGGTGGAGGCAGTAGGTCCTTTCTCTTTCCCCCCCCCCCCCCCTCCCCCCCCAAAACGGTCCTTTTTTTTTTTTTTTTTTTTTCAAAATTTACTTGACTAAATTTAGATAGCTAAGTGAAAACAGCACTAAGCAACATAGTGACAGTTTATTATTAATACAGTAAACATATTTTGTTATTTTTTTAAGCTCTTGGTAATGTATGCCTTGACTTGCCCCTCACAACTGAAAGTTTTCCTTGTTGGGACCTATGGAACACAATGAATGAATGATTGAATGAATGAATGAATGAATGGTTTCTTTCTTAAAAAGACATCTGCAACACTGTGACTTAAAACGGGTCACAAACTATTACTGTGCAAACTGAGAGAAACAGTGGCCATCACCTTCAATCACAGCATCTTGTGGTAAGATGAAAGAGTTTTATTTAATGCAGAGGAATAGCTACAAACAAAACTTAAAGATGCACTGCAAGTAATACAGCAAAACTCATTAGCAAGTCATAAGAAAAAGGAAAGGCAGTATGGGAAATTATTATGCATTAAATTAATAAACTCAATAAGGCAAATGATACACAACTAAACAAAAATTGAATGTGCTGCAAAAGGACTAAGAAATGAAGTGCCATATGCTGTTTTAGGAAACTGCCCCTGTATTTGCCTCCACAATTTAGGCAAGGTTGAACAATTACTTGAATACCGCTTCCCCCACATCCGAGTCCAGCACTGTAACTCGCCATTTCACAACTTGGTAGAGCTGTAGCTTCCAAACAGCCCAGGCCTATGTGCAAGGGCTGTAAGGTTGGAAACATTACTGAGAACATCAGCAATACACCAATACATATTATAATGCAGCTCTACAGTACAGACAAAGGAACGTCAATGAGTTAAGGAGAGCTTATTATTGTTTCTGTGTGAGAATTCAATTTTATTTTATAACATAAAAATAAAAGTTTCAAAATTTTCAGGTGGATATGTGGAAAATACTAACAAGAAGAATTGGCAGGATGATAGGACATGTGCTAAGATTTTACCCGGTAACAAAAGACAATGAAGAGTCATTTTGTCTTGTTGTACCTGTCACACAGAATCCTATTTTTTCAGTTCCACAGACAGGTCATATGAACCAAAAATGGTATCAAGATATATAACATGGCTGTATGTGTCAATGATATACGTTACAATTCATTTCACAACTCATGTTTTCATAAGTTGAGAATTGTCAGGGGCATCTTTCCCACAGTAGAGACCAAAATTATAACAATAGCTACTACCTCCAAACAAAGCCCAACATTTATGTCAAGATCTAATCGGTTTCATTTTTAAAATTGCTCCAGATAATTACAACCATAAAACATGACCATTACTTTACTTGCTGAAAGATGTGCATAAAAAATTTCTCACAATTGATAGTTTTTTTACCATAGTGGTAACCAAATTTCTGCTCTAGTACCTTGAACATTTTCATTGACATTCACTTCATTATTATCTACAAAAGGAAGTGTTTAAAGTTCAAGACATTTATTACGAGGTATAATATTGTTAACAGGCACCACCATCAAAGTCATCTTTCAACCTATCTACTGAGTGAGCAAAATGTGGTTTGTTTTTCCCCTCTTTTGCACACTTTATAGTTCCTTTCATAACACTATTTAACAACTCATAACTAAGAAACTTTTCAAAAATGTCCACTTGCTTATAACTTTGAAAACCATTCACAATATTTTCACCATTAGTCTGTGCCACACTATCTACAGTGCCGAAACTGTAATTAGGATATGTCTTAGCTATGCTGACATTGATTCATTCTTTTTCTATCTGGACAGATGATTCTGCCATTGTAAGATTTCTTTTTCCTTGGCACTAGATGACAATTCTGTACAGTATCTTAGAATGTCATCTTCCAGCACTAATTACTTCAATTGGGCATCCTTGCACTAATGAGCTTAGCAACTGGGCATCCTCAAAACAAGTACCACATTACCAGTGACTGAAGGATGTGGTGACAATATAAAGCAAAAATTTGCACAAAGTTTCCCTGAAAAACACACGTAACTCTTCTAAAAGTTCCATGATTTCAATAAGCAATTTCTATAGTAAAATGCAACTTTAGGTGCAATTTTTCTGGTATATTATGTACTTGAAATACGATGTGCAACTTTAGAACATAGAGCATGTTGTACACTTAAATAACTGGATTAGTAGGAACTGCTGCCAGAAAGTATATGGAAGCACACCGATTTCATAGCAGACGCTGAGTGAAGAACTGATTTTAAAAGTTCTCATAAATCACCTAATACAGTCACAATGTACACACCTGTGACTGTCACACTTGGTGATAACAATGGCCCATTCACAGTGCAGTAAATACCAACATCCTTCATGCCCACGGTCTTACCACCATTGAACACTACTTTTCCTAATGTCCTTCAGACTCCAAACCCGCTACCTCATTCATCATACACCTCACTAACTTTATCGTAAGCCACAACTACTTCTCATTTTAAGAGAAGGTATATAAAGAAATCTGCAGCACAGCCATGGGCACACGCACAGCACCCTCCTATGCCAACTTTTTTATGGGCCATCTAGAGGAGACTTTCCTAGCCTCCCGAAACACCACATCTAAAGTCTGGTTCAGGTTCATTGACTATATCTTCCTGATCTGGACTCGAGAGTCGAGACGCCCAATCTTTGTTCCTTCACAACCTCAACACCTTCTCTCCCATCTGCTTTATGTGGTTCTCCTAAACTCAGTATGCCACCTTCCTAGATGTTGACCTCTTCCTCTCTCTGATGGCTCCATCCGCACCTCTACCCACATTAAACCCACCAACAGTACCTGCATTTTGATGGCTGTCATCCCTTTCACACCAAAAAATCCCTCCCATACAGCCTGGCAAACTGGGGACAACATATTTGCAGTGACAAAAACTCCCTTGCTCAGTATGCTGTGGGACTTGCTAGGGCCTTCACAGATAGGCACTATATTCCCCAGACCAAGTCTGCAAACAGATCTTTCATCCCATTTCCCCTCACACCCACAATTCTCCCATCACTCCCATAAACCAGCTACAAAGAAATGCTGCCTTCATCAGCACCACCCCTGACTGGAACAGCTGAGCCACATCCTTCGCCAGGGCTTTGATTACCTCTCATCCTGTCCTGAAATGAGGGACATCTTACCCAAGATACTTCCCACCTGGTATAAAGTGATGTTCCGTCGCTCACCCAGTCTGCACAACATCCTAGTCCATCCCTATGCCATTCCCAATCCCAACCCCTTGCCACAAGGATCATATCCCCAGGAAAGAACCAGATACAAAACCTGTCCAACCCATCCACCCAGCATTCTATTCCAGTCTTGTCACAGGTTTATCCTACCCCATCAAGTGCTGGGCCACATGTGAAAGCAGCCATGTCATCTACCAAGTCTGCTGCAGTCATTGCACACTCTTTTATAATGGTTTGACTACCAACCAGCTGTCCACCAGGATGAACACCCACCCCCAAAATGTGGCCAAGAGCAAAGTAGACCACCTGCGGCACAACATGCAGCTGAACATAAAATACTTGATTACAATGGCTGCTTTGTTACCCCAGCCATCTGGATCCTTCCCTCCACCACAAGCTACTCTGAACTGCACAGGTGGGAGTTTATCATTACAACACATTCTCTGCTCCCATATTTATCCTGGCCTCAATCTATGGTGACACATCATCCACCCAACAGTTTCCATCGCTGCTGTCCTATCATCTCCTCCCATTCTCATCTTCCACCCTGTCTATTTGCAGCCCTCTGTCAATGCATTCGCTCTTCTTTCTCTGCTCCTCTCCTTCTTTGCTCCTTTTTCCCCCACCTCCCTGTCCCACAACCTCCTGGCACTGTGCCTGTTGGGAGTCTAGTACCATACTCCACTAGACAGTGTTTGTCTCTCTCCTCACCTGTACACTACAAGCCCTTCCTCTTCCCCACCCCTCCAGATTGGTGTTTGCATCTCACTTGATAGCTGCATTCCGGCCCAAGATGCTCGAGTTGGCAGTCGTGTGTCCATGAGGTGTGCTTTGCTTGTGTGTGTGTGTGTGCGCGCATGTGTGTGTGTCTTTTATGGATGAAGGCTGTGGCTGAAAGCTTTATGTAAGTGTCTTAATTGTGCCTGCCTGCAATTTGACGTGTCTTCGTTATAGCAGGAAGTCTTATTCAATGTATCAAAAATTTCAGTGAGATCACTGTATAAATCAAACATGAGTTAATATTTGATGAGCAACTCAAAGAAGGTCTCATAAAATAAAATTTTGTTGTCAATTGTCTCAACAGCATAACTGTTTTCTTTTCACCAATAAATATAAGTATTCTGATTAGGAAGAAAGGCAACAATGTAACACAACATTCACAAACTTCAGTTTTAGGCTCAAGAAGTATTTCATGCAAACAACAGCCAGCTTTTAAAGCAAAGCAAGGCACAAGTATTGTATTCTGAAGGTGATAAACAAACATACTCTTTCAACAGTTTTTGTTAGTACATTGTGCCTACACATGAAGCGGGCTCAATCTACAGAGATGGAATCCTTTTTCTTTAAGTACAACGGCAACTGACACATTCGTAAGAACTTCATTTGGCTTTATCCAAAATAACTGAAAATATTCCTACTAAGTAGAAAAAAACAAGTGCACTAAGCACTGCAGTCCATCAAAAAGCCAATGTGACTGGTAGAGAGTATTGCTTTGAAAACAGTGGCCCATCAAAATTACAACTACACTACTGGCCATTAAGATTGCTACCACCACGAAGATGACGTGCTACAAATGCAAAATTTAACCGACAGGAAGAAGATGCTGTGATATGCAAATGATTAGCTTTTCAGAGCATTCACACAAGGTTGGCACAGGTGGCCACACCTACAACGTGCTGACACGAGGAAAGTTTCCAACCAATTTCTCATACACAAACAGCAGTTGACCGGAGTTGCCTGGTGAAATGCTGTTGTGATGCCTCATGTAAGGAGAAGAAATGCATACCATCATGTTTCCGACTTTGATAAAGGTCGGATTGTAGCCTATCATGATTGCGGTTTATCGTATCACAACATTGCTGCTCGCATTGGTAGAGATCCAATGACTGTTAGCAGAATATGGAATCGGTGGGTTCAGGAGGGTAATACACAACACCGTGCTAGATCCCAATGGCCTCGTATCACTAGCAGTTGAGATGACAGGCATCTTATCTGCATGGCTGTAACGGATCGTGCAGGAGACTATGGTTGCGGTTACCCTTGATACTGCATCACAGACAGGACCACCTGTGATGGTGTACTCAACGACGAACCTGAGTGCACGAATGGCAAAACGTCATTTTTCAGATGAATCAAGGTTCTGTTTACAGCATCAGGATGGTCACATCCATGTTTAGCGACATCACGGTGAACGCACATTGGAAGCATGTATTCGGCATCACCATACTGGCATATCTCCCGGAGTGATGGTATGGGGTGCCATTGGTTGCATGTCTCGGTCACCTCTTGTTCACATTGACAGCACTTTGAACAGTGAACGTTACATTTCAGATGTGTTACGACCCATGGCTCTACCCTTCATTCGATCCCTGCAAAACTCTTACATTTCAGCAGGATAATGCACGACCGCATGTTGCAGGTCCTGTATGGGCCTTTCTGGATACAGAAAATGTCCGACTGCTGCCCTGGCCAGCACATTCTCCAGATCTATCACCAATTGCAAACGTCTGGTCAATGGTGGCCGAGCAACTGTCTTGTCACAATACACCAGTCACTACTCTTGATGAACTGTGGTATCATGTTGAAGCTGCATGGGCAGTTGTACCTGTACACACCATCCAAGCTCTGTTTGACTCAATGCCCAGGCAAATCAAGGCCGTTATTACGGCCAGAGGTGGTTGTTCTGGGTACTGATTTCCCAGGATCTATGCACCCAAATTGCGTGAAAATGTAATCACATGTCAGTTGGTGGTGGTGGTGATTAGTGTTCAACGTCCCGTCGACAACGAGGTCATTAGAGACGGAGCGCAAGCTCGGGTGAGGGAAGGATTGGGAAGGAAATCGGCCATGCCCTTTCAAAGGAACCATCCCGGCATTTGCCTGAAACAATTTAGGGAAATCACGGAAAACCTAAATCAGGATGGCTGGAGACGGGATTGAACCGTCGTCCTCCCGAATGCGAGTCCAGTGTGCTAACCACTGCGCCACCTCGCTCGGCACATGTCAGTTCTAGTATGATATATTTGTCCAATGAATACGTTTATCATCTGCATTTCTTCTTGGTGTAGCAATTTTAATGGCCAGTAGTGTAAAAATAAACCACAAAAGATAACTGTCCCCTCCAATTGAAAAATATGACAACAAGACCCACTTTATCTGGCATTTCATCTTCTTTGGTCCTGTATTCTCGAGTTTTAATTCACTTTCCAACTTTTCATTTGATAACACTCACCTCATTGATTGAAAGACTTGGGAAAAATCCATTGACAACAAGCACGTCACTCTCATCCATAACTGTTTCCTGAAAAGACTGCAGGAGCTTCCTTTTTGATCCCACACCATACAGAAGGATACTGAAGCCTTCCCTGAAAGTTACAATTACAAAATAATATAATTTTAAACTACAGCATAACAAAGGTGATTACTTGAAGGAGGTAAGAAATGGTAAATGAAGGAGAATATCTGGGACTCATAGAAATGAAAGTATTTATTAACACATGAAGTAACTGCCATAAACTAGAGCTACAGTTTCTATTAACAATTACATCTAAATTTAAATAAATGTGTTATTGACAGTTCATCTATTCCATGAACTGCTGTCAGAATTAATGAAACAAAAAGTTGCACAATATTATATGTAACTGCAAATTCATTCCTTCACATCTGCATTATGACTCCACTAGCATATTTCAAAACATTATTCCATTCACATAATGAAACTTAATTTGCAACATCCTTGATCAATTATTCTACATTGACTAGCATGCATTTTTATTGCTCTTCACATCATTGGGTCTTATTTGTGATTACTTTGTAAAATGACAGTGATACAGTGGAACTCTCAGCAATACACCTGTATTTGTAACACAGTTCAGCCACAGCATATAAAGGCAGCTTCACTACAAATCCTAAAACAATCTCTATAATTTCTCTGCTACAGGCATTAGGCTGTAGTATAAGGTATGTTTCTGTAACTAACATGTTCTCTCCTAATGTTGGAAGCATCCTCAGGGGCTATAAAAATATTGTTAGTTAGCTTTCAAACTTCAGCAAGCAGACATTGCCAAAAGCATTTAGACGTAATTGTGACTTGAAGTCATCTAACCACTGCCAAAGATTGGAGAGTTACACCAACGTATGATATGGAGCTTGTATGGGGAAAAAGAGTTAGTGGTTTGTTTTATTCAACATCAAGACCCACAACTTTTTCTGTTAAAGTTGAATTTCTTAGCCTCTCTGTACATTATAGCATTGTAATGACTGGACCTTAATAAAATTATAGTGTCAGAGAACAGAATTTGGTAGTTCCCTCTGAGGATCTCCAGCATTAGGAGACTAAATGTTAGGCACAGAAACAAGCCTTATTCCAGGCTGTTACAACACTGCCCCATGGGGCAAGGTCACCCCCTGCCCACCCCTCATTATGTTCGCAGGAAGTGCGAGTAGTGTAGGCTACCTGCCAGACAGGTCTGTCACACACATTCTGCACATGCACTAGCAACTTGGTCAACTCTGCCTGTGTGTGCTCGGCCAGTGGAATGCAATTGCAAATGCTACAGTGCAGCTGCGAGACTGCCTGTGAGTCAGCAGTGCCCAGCTGTCCCTCATGTAATCTACTAGAAGGAGATTCACTTATTGTGATATTAGATAGTCCTGATTAGTGAAGAACAAGATATGCAGAAATTTTTATTATATAGTTCACTTTTAGTGATCTCTTGATTTTCAACTTACACTAGTTATTGTTTAGTAGCATTTGAGACTATCTTGAAAATACTTTAATAGAAATTTGCTCAAGCCTTAGTGTTAATTAAGTAAACATGTATTAATTAATAGTTTTAAGTATAATATGAGATGGTGCACTTCGTATAGATTAATTAGTGTGGATAAATGCAATTAATAAAACTGTAGGCAAATGAAACATTTATTTAATTCTAATTAAAATTTGAAGATTTTAATAATGAAAATACTCATGTAATGTTTAATGATGAAATACTATATTTTATGAAACTAATTATGAAATCATGTATAAATTTTCTGCTGTGCATCCTGTCAGGCTTAAATAAATTTGTACAGATTATCATCAATTGCAGGTCAATGAGTTGATTACAGTATCCACACATACATTAATCCTTGTTACATAGATCATGAATATGACATTTCGTAATGATGTGGAACGTGTCACTTTAAAATAAGTTTTCTTTACACTAAATAATTTATTTTTTTTATTTTTTTTTACAGTTACTACTTCATATCTAAGAATTCATCTATTGAGTAGAAGGAGCTGTCATTCAGAAATTCTTTTAATTTGATTTTAAATGTTGATAGGCCATCTGTCAGACTTTTAATACTATTTGGCAAATGACCAAAGATTTTTGTGGCAGCATAATTCACCCCTTTCTGTGCCAAAATGAGATTTAATCCAGAATAGTGAAAATCATCATTTCTTCTAGTGTTGTTAATGACAAATTTCATAAGTGAATATATGTATTGCGAAAGTACTATGAATATCCTGAGTTCCTTAAATAAATGTCTGCAAGGTGATCTTGGGTGAGCTCCAGCTATTATTCTGATTAGACACTTTTGTACAATGAATACTTTCCCTCTTAATGATGAATTGCCCCAAAATATGATGCCATATGAAAGCGGCGAATGAAAATAGGCATAGTAGGCTAATTTACTGATATGTTTATCATCAAAATTTGCAATAACCCTAATAACACAAGTAGCTGAACCTAACCATTTCAGCATATCATCGATGTGTTTCTTCCAATTCAATTTCTCATCAATGCACACACCCAGAAATGTTGAGTATTCTGCCTTAGCAACGGACTTCTGTCCATAGTCTATATTATCAATGGTATTATGCCATTTACTGTACAGAATTGTATAAACTGTGTTTTCTCAAAATTCAGTGAGAGTCCAAAATTGTTAAGGATTTTGTGGCCAGTTGCTGATGGTTAGTGAGACTCCATTTGCAGAGAACCACTAAATAATTTTCTGAAAGACATTATGTGCAATTTCCTCAACTGATTATTGCTTGTTGGGTGCGATTACTATACTTGTTTCATCAGCAAAAAGAACTAGCTTTGCATCTTCATGAATATAGAGTCTGCTGGTTTTTGCAGACTATCTGTACTGTTAATTTCAGCCTTCTGCATTCTTCCAGTTAAGTATGAATTAAACATTTGTGCACTGTCTCAATAATACCACAATACTTAAGCTTGTCTAGAAGAATTTCATGATTCACACAATCAAAAGCCTTTGAGAGATCACAAAATATCCCAATGGGTGATGTTCGGTTATTCAGTGCATTTAATATTTGATCAATGAAAGCATATATAGCATTTTCTGTTGAAAAGCCTTTCTGAAAACCAAATAGACATTTTGTTAGTACTTCATTTTTACAAGAATTTTGATAAAGCTGTCAGAAGTGAGACTGGGCAGTAGTTATTAGCATCAGATCTATACCCTTTTTTTATCCAGTGGTTTAACAATAGCGTATTTCAGTCTATCTGGAAAAATGCCCTGTTTCAGTGAGCTACTAGATATGTCATCTTCGTATATCCATAATTAAAACGGACACTTGGGACGTCAGCTAGTATAATAATGTTAAAAAATGATGTAATTCCTCCAGCTGTATTAAGGTGTTGGTTTTATTGGCAACTAGTTTCAATGTTGCTACATCATCATCTTCAGGACCATACTTGTCGACAGTAACCGTATATACTCCGGAGGACTGTTTTGAATTACTGTATGGAGCTATATCATATATCATTTCTAATAATACATAGGATTGTTTAATTTTCCAAAAGTTATTTATTATTATTATTATTATTTTATTTATTATTTATTTATCTTCATTACAGCCATCTATGGGCTACATTTACACAACTTCCCTCACTTTCTAATCATTATTATTATTACTACTACTACTACTACTACTACTACTACTACTACTACCACCACTACTATTAGTGGCATGAATATCTTCGGTAGTAGTGTGAGGCAGTAGATGTGCTATTTGGTTTGTGTGAATAAATGAAGAAGTGAGTTATTTTGCAACTTTTTAAAGAAACAAAATCCTCACAACAAGAAAGCCAGTTAATAATATGAAAAATTCCAACATTTTCACCTCAGGAATTCTGCAGCAATGCCTATCAATCTTTGACACGTCCAACTCAACTAGATAAGTATCAAAGTATTTTAATAATGTTTTCCTATTCCAAGGCTCAATGTATCATTTTGCAAGAACCACAATAAGTGGATATCAAAAATAATTAATATTTTTGAATTGAAAAGTTTGGCTTTATTCTTGATTATTTTATGAGGGTTAAACTGGGTCGGCAAGTGGATTGATAAGACTACTGAAATTGTTTCCATCCATGATTTCACAGTAACTGGCAATTTTCTTCAGTTCCCAATGAACAAATAAAATTTTCTACAAAACCCAACAATGGAGATGCATGAAGAAGAATTAGTGTAGCATATTTTGTTATGGGTGCTGGAATGATGCCAGTTACCATTTCTTCTGTCGTCCTTTTTAATCACAGTGCAACATATCTGTATGTCGTGTAACAAGACAAAGTTTTAAGTTGATAGAGCTATATTTAGAAAAACTAGAATCATCATTACAGTATCACCTCTTTCCACCATTAACTTCCACATGTTAATTTTTTATATTTTAACAGTAAACCATGAACTAAGTTTTAAGTTGATAGAGCTGTATTTACAAAAAATAGAATCATCATTACAGTATCACCTCTTTCCATCATTAACTTCCACATGCTAATTTTTTATATTTTAACAGTAAACCATGAACTACATTTTTCCGGCGATGATTTGCTGCATCCAAAAGGCCAGCTTCTTCCAAAAAAAGTTACTTCGCTGTATTTGGATGCTCCTTTCCCAAAATGTGCATAAGTAAGCAGACCATGGAACACATCTCTCTTAGAAGCATAAAGATTTTTGAAGTCCTGCTCTATGTGTTTCCTCCTCCTTCAAGTACTTGGGTAAGATGTTCTGGTTTACTATCTTCTGTTTTATTTTTTCTTCTTCATTCTTACAATGGATTTTTTGTATAATTTTACTAAAAAATGGTTCTCTCTTATTAAATGTCCTGAGGGGTATGGACTGCACACTATTTTCTCTCTCTCACTCTACGGATATCTAAATATGTTGCAACCTCCGTAAGTCTGCCCATTCAGGGCAATAGTCCTCTCATAAATATTTCCATCTGGTATCTAAAATGGCCCTTTCTACTCCTTTCTAGAGACACTGCTAACTCAGAGCAACCAAGCACAAAACACAGCTCAGAACATTATGTCGGTATATGAACTTCAGGGTTCACAGTCACACGATAGAGGACACATCTCCTGAAGAGAATTATTACACTTAGAACCTCTTGCACTGAACTGCTGTGTAAATATAATTCAGTGCAACTGTGTTCCCTGTACTCCCTCTGTTGACAGGATGTTAAAATCTAATCTTCCTTCTTGTATTCCCTCTATGTTAAGAACAAGCATGCAAGTCTGAAAAAAATGTGCGGTCACATAATAGCTTATGCTTATTGTGCAACTTGTTGAAGGATCAATCACAAAATTATTTTAACCGAAGTAAGCTATCATAATTATAATTTCTTGTACTTTATTTGCAAGTGTAAAAGATGATAAAATATCATCAGTAGAAAAGGCCTAATTCGAAGAAAAAAATTTAACTTTTCACACAATATCCATAAGAATCCAGGGATATCTATGAAAGAATATTGGTTATTGTTACACAGTAAGAAAGGAGATTATTTACAATGAGAACAGACAGTGTGCTGCCATATGTCCAGCCAGATCACTCAGGCTTGAAGTTGAGAAGAACTGACCTCTTTCCAGAATAAGGGTATCCAAAAGATGAAGGTCACAGATAGTGCACCAGTAAGTACTTCAGTCCAGAGATGACAGACGTACAGAGCGAGAAAAAATGACAGATGAAGAGGAAGGGTAATGAGAAATGTAATGAATAGTGCAATGAAAAATTGGAAGACAAAGAGAGGAGCAGAAAAATGATATATATGAAGACAAAATTTTACCAATGTGAACAGAAAAGGGGAGTCATAATTAGGTGATGGGATACAAGGGTACATGCAGGGTTAGTTCCCATCTCCAGCATTCTAGGAAACTAGTACACAGTGGGAGTTCTGAACGCACTGTGTGATGTGCCAGGCATTTGGGTTTCTTGAAACATGCTGTAAACCTACCACAAGAACAAGTGATATTTTGGGGAAGGTTGAAAGGGGGTGTCACTGACACTTGTGGTGGATCCCATTCAACATGGGATTTGAGTGACCTAATCCTCTTTTCATATTATCCTTGCCCTACTCCTCTGCCCTCCATGTGGAAAAAACCGTTATGAAAGCTAAGTGAAGTTCTTTCTACTTTTAAAGTCATCTATTGGCAACACTAGGAACTTTGCCTCACGAAGAAAAGTACTCGCTAGTCATTGTCTCTTCATTATTTGACAGTTTTTTCTATTGAATACCCCTAACACACGTGGCTGCTCCTGCCACTTATGGTACAATTTGACTAGTTCCCCATCCCCCAAGGTACCTCTTTCGGATGATATTTATGGAACATGAAGTGTGAGTGAATGAAGAATGAATGATTTTTGTAACGTAATGTACACTGTTGGCCATTAATATCACAGTATCTATCAGGAATGGCAGCAAATAATGATTTTTTTAATTTTATTTTACATGTAAAGAACAGTTGGAAGAATACATGATGAAATTTGTAGATAATTTGAGAGAGAAAAAGGGAGCAAACCTTACGTACATAGAGCTGCCACCTATGGCTGCTAGAATGGCTGTAAATCAGCTAGGCATGAAGTTGAACTGAGCTTGGATGCTTCAACTCTATGCCAGAATTCATCAATCATAGTGGCTAACAAATAGGGGTGTGCAAGACCATCGGCCATATGTCTTCAATAGCGAGAGATGTGCTGCCCAGGAAACAATTGAACCTTCTCTGTGCAGAGATATGTCACGACAGCAAGGCCTGATGGGTAACATGCAATCTTGCACTATCTCTTGATGGGTAATGTCATGGAAACCTAAAAGCTAGGGCACAGAAACCAGCCTTAACACATCAGAAATGTAACAGCTGTTGTCCAAATTACTAGCCACAGGAACAAGAGGTGATCATGTTGTGTACCCAATGGAAATTCGTAACACCAGCACTGGGCTCATATGATGCTTATGAATGCAATTTGGCAGAGTTCTGTCTCCTCAGAGTCCTCACTCATAGATACGTCCACCACGACAATGTACACAGAACCAGGACTCGTCTCAAAAGATGAGGTTTTGCCAGTCCTATGACTAATGTTGTTGGATGCAATACTGTCTATGCACCTATCTCTGTTTCCAGCACAAAGGAAGCTGGAACAATGGTCACTGTGCTGCCAGCTCGTGTTGCTCTAGATGTCATCCCACTGGCCAGATGGATACTTGTCTCGCTGCATCAAGCCCATTTCATGACTGAAGGTACGTGACGCTGGTGTACAATCCTGCACAGCTGTGAGAATACTATGTCTGTCCTGATGGATGCTTGTCTTGATAGATCACTGAGGTGCTTCATGGTGTTCAGTATGCCTTCCGTAACACATCAATTCTACATCCGCACAAGTCACAGGATCCTGACAAACATGATCAGCCTTATCATGGAAACATAAACTGCTGTTGAATTTACACATGTGCTGGTAGATATTTCTGTTTCAATACAAGCGCAACAAGATTTTCTCACAAACAATCAACATTTCAATGTGATCTCTGAATGACAAACATATAGCGTAATCTTTCTTTATAATAGCATTTGTTGGAGTTGGTACTACCTATTTTATGCGATTGCACTGAAATGCTGATCATTTGCAGAACCCAGCATGTACAACTACATGTTAATTTGACGTTTGTTCAGGGTGTATACGTGGACAAGGAAAAAAAATTCCCGGATTTCCCGGTTAAAAATACACTTTCTCCTGGGTGAAAACACACTTTTTCCATGTTAAGTGACAGTATAATCTTCCTCGGCACTGTAAAACTCATCGATCCTTTGAATTTTTATGGTTTTACATACCGACGTAGAACTTCCCAGCACTTGAGAAAACTAAACGCAGGGGGAAAAACACGTTTTGAAAGACCTTTGATGTGCAGCAACATATACGCTGCATATTTTCGTAATACAAAGGTATAAATTTGAATTCAACCAAACACCGCATGTCATTTTCCGAAGCTTTGAAATCGAGATTGCGATGGGCTTTTGTAGGCCAGTCATAGCTCATGTCACGTGATCTCGCCAGGTGATGACAGCATAGTACAAGTGATGAAGTCAGCCAATAGCAAGATCACTCTTAAGTAGCGCGAACACACAAATAAGGAAAGATAATGATTTAAATTAATATACATAGCATTCACTTATAATATTGGTCTCGAAGCTTAATAAGTTGGAAGACAAGCTAAGCTTCCACATATAATGTTGATCTTTTTTGCTCGTGTTACACTTTAAGATACATAACACAAATGTGCCAGTAAAATTTTTAATAACGACGTTAATATCTGATCTTCTGGGCTCGAAATTCTTCTAAATGGTCATCCTCAAAGAGTTGATTTTTAAATGAGAATCAAACGCTTTGTGATTTAAGAAATTCATCGTACATTCTCGCACATAGCTCATCTTGCGTAAAAGGAAATCTGCTCTGAATGTAACGCTTTTCAAACCAACATTTGCAATATTTTCCCGCGACCTGTTAGGAAAAGGTTCGTTTCAGCAGTTGCAAGAAAGCGCCAGATAACATGCGTCACCGCGCTTACGCAGCTACGAAGATGCTTACATTATGTCAAAGAATCAAGACACAAGAGGATACTTCAAGAGCGTCAGAATTTCGTGAACCATACTAAAATGCATATTTCGGCTTAAAATGCACATTCATATGTAAATTTTCTTGGTGTACCAGTACCGTATTATCTCATGTTTGGTTCTTTATTATGGCATAATGCCATAAGTGCACTTGAAACGCAGCGAACAGTTGAAACTAGCCAATAGTGTGAAATTAAAGACTTCGTTTCAAATAAATTAACTGCCTCAGCAGAAAAGATTAAAAAAAGCCTAATCTCTTTAGCAAAGCGGCAAAAATAACTTCATTGTTCTATACGGCGATTAATGCTTGACTGTCAGAAAGGTGGAAATAAAATCTGAAACTAATAACATATTTCAGCCTTTCGTAATTATGAGAACATATTGAATGCATTTGATAGCTCCCGGCCACAAAAATCCGTTTTGTTAACATTTAACGTGAGAGCAATAAACGAAGAGGAAACAACAAAATCACTGAACGTAAACACAGGTCACGTGGAGACGACCCACCTCCCCATGACAACTCAGACTGCTCTGTGCATCAGCCCCAGATTTACTGTATTTCCAAACCGGGGAACTATTAAGTAGTGGCGCCCAGCCACATTTCTGTAACCAGAAGTGGGAGAAGGTACTACTCATACGCGACTCAACTGCGCATGCGCAAGAGTCCGCCTGCAACTGCTCAAACGAATCTAATTTAAACAGTTGTCACATCACGCTCATCGGAGGCAATTTGTTGTTATAAAGCATTACATAGTCTTCCTAAAGCCTTTGACACACTTTGCTGTTGGCAGACGCTTGTATGAGCATTGTTTTGTTGTTGTATAGGGCGCATTTCCTTTGCAACTTAAGTTTTATTTTCGTTTTTTATCTCTCTCATTCATGTTTTGTTGCTGCAGTATTATTCTGCAGTAGTGGGATGCAGTAATATCCTTTGATAGAATATTGATTCTTACCAGCCAAAATCACAAAAATTTAACTGAAAACTAAAATAAAGAAAAATTCCCGAAATTCTAAACAATTCCCGTGTTTTTCCCGGTTTTCTCCCAGACGAAAAAATTCCTGGGTTTTTCCCGGATCTCCCGGTTGTACTGGGACGTATACACCCTGTTGTTGCATGACACCTTCATGGTGTCACAGTTTTAATGACCAACAATTTATTTCATTTCCTAGGCACTGTAAGATGCTGAAGGTATCAAAATACAACAAGCTGTAAGGAAATAATGTGCTTCTTATGCAATATTTTCAGTCAGGCTGAACAAATTATGTCTTTTGCAATAAAGTACAGGCTGTATGGAAATTTCATTCAGTGGTATACCTGAGAGCAAAGTGCCAATTTGGAAAGAGTCTCAGATGATTCTTGCAAAGTTTAGCAATACATTTGCTGTGTTTCTCAGGCACTTCAGATAACAGCTTTTGCAGAACATCCTGGCTCAGTCGAGAACTGAGAAGCCGGCCTGATGTATGGTGCTTCTTGTTCGAATGAGTGCTGAAGTATTGCTCTGGCTCAAGTTTCTGAAAATTGCAGTATATACTGATTACATCATTTGCAGACAAAAAGCCAAAAATACTAAAATATAAATAAATTATAAACTAAGTATCAACAAAATAACATATATAATGAAAATCACAGTATGTATAGATGACAATGAATAACATCACCATCAGAATAGAAAGCTCTGTTTGCTGAAGACAGCTGAGAGTGTGGCCTGAGCTCCCAGTTAGTGCACATCAACAGCTCAGAAAGATACGTATATAGCTTCTTCTCCGTGTTTACTTCATAGTTTCTTACTTACAATGCGTCTGAGTTGTGTATAGGAGGTGTAATTTCGAGTACTAGTTACTGTAATCGTAAATTCAGGCAGATTGTAGCGCAGTCATTAGGCATTTGTACAGATTAGTTCATACATTCTTTGCGTGTTTCCCTTGCATTATCTAGGCACGGACTCGTGTTTCAGTAACTGTTGTTCAACATCGATTAGAATGGACAGGGACTGTGATTGCTGTGTTCGGATGAGGGCTGAGTTGGCATCCCTTCGCTCACAGCTGCAGGCGGCGCTGACTTTGGTCGCGCAGCTTGAGGCTGTTGCCAATGGGCACCACTATGAGGAGCCGGACTTGGGTATCATGGGGATGGCAACCTCGTCCCATCTGTCCCCAGATCGATCTGCCGCTGTGGTTGCCCCAGTTGCTGCCCGCAGTGGGGCTGGGCCCTCGCCTGTAGTTGATTGGGAGGTCGTTCCAAGGCATGGTAGGCGGCGAAAGACGTCCCCGGAGGCTGATCAGAAAGCCTCCCCGGTGCGTCTGATGAACAGGTTTCAGGTACTGTCTCTGGCTGAGCCAGATGCAGCTGCCTGCCCTGTTACAGAGGATGATTCTCAGCCTTCAAGGACCAGGCAATCGCAGAGGGTGGGCTTATTGGTAGTTGGGAGCTCCAATGATAGGCGTGTAATGGGGCCCCTTAGGGATATGGCGGCAAAGGAGGGGAAGAAATTCAATGTGCACTCCGTGTGCATTCCGTGTGGAGTCATTCCTGATGTGGAAAGGGTCCTTCTGGATGCCATGAAGAGCACAGGGTGCAGCCAGCTGCAGGTGGTGGCACATGTCGGCACTAATGACATGTGTCGCTTTGAATCTGAGGAAATTCTCTCTGGATTCCAGTGGCTATCTGATTTGGTGAAGGCTGCTGGTCTTGCTTACAAGATGAAGGCAGAGCTCACCATCTGCAGCATTGTTGACAGAACCGACTGCGGACCTTTGGTGCAGAGCCGGGTGGAGGGTCTGAATCAGAGGCTCAGACAGTTTTGCGACCGTGTTGGCTGCAGATTCCTTGACTTGCACCATAGGGTGGTAGGGTTTCGGGTTCCGCTGAATAGGTCAGGAGTTCACTACACTCAGCTGGCGGCTACACGAGTAGCGGAGGCTGTGTGGCGTGGACTGGGCGGTTTTTTTTAGGTTAGAAGGCCTCAGGAAAGTATGGGGTGGGCTGCAATCTCAAAGGGTGCATGGCAAATACAGGACGTGTTTGAATCAAGGAACAGTCGGAATTGTAGTTGTAAATTGTTGTAGTTGTGCTGGGAAAGTCCCTGAGCTTCAAGCGCTAATAGAAAGCACAGAAGCTGAAATTGTTATAGGTACAGAAAGCTGGATAAAGCCTGAAATAAGTGCTGCAGAAATTTTTACGAAGTCTCAGACGGTGTTCAGGAAAGACAGATTAGGCAGAATTGGTGGTGGAGTGTTTGTGTCTGTAAGTAGTGGTTTATCTTGTAGTGAAGTCAAAGTAGATAGTGTGAATTAATATGGGTGGAGGTTATACTTAACAGCCGAACTAAGTTAATAATTGACTCCTCCTACTGACCCCCAGACTCCGATGATATAGTTGCTGAACAGTTCAGAGAAAATTTGAGTCTCGTAACAAATACGAGGGTCGGTCAAAAAGTAATGCCTCCCATTTTTTTTCTACTTAAAGAAATTAAGTTAAGTGAAAAATTTGAATTTGGCGCCATTCCTCAAACCTTCTTCTGCAATCCACTGCAGTAGTAACTTTCTGTGTCAACAGGTGGCAGCACAGCAGAAGTTTGTTAGATGGCCGACATCGATGTTCGTTTGAGACAGCGTTGTGTGATTGAATTCTTGAATGCAGAAGGTGAAACGCCCATATGCATTCATGAAAGACTGAAGAAGGTGTATGGTGTTGTGACAGTGGATGTCAGCACTGTTAGACGATGGGTTCGTCGTCGTAAGGAAGCTGAAGGGCAAACACCGTTGACTGACGAAAAGCGGAGCGGCAGGCCGGTGAGTGCAGTGACTCCACACAACATTCAGCAAGTTGATGACATCATTCGTGGTGACCGTCGGGTGACTGCAGATGAAGTGTGTCGCATTATTTCTCTTAGTAAAGGCAGTGTGATCACGATTATTAAACAATTGGGGTACTCAAAAGTTTGTGCACGGTGGGTTCCAAGAATGTTAACCGATCAGAATAAAGAGGCAAGGAAAACAATAGCCTCCCAACACTTGCAGCGCTTCCGTTTGGAGGGAGATGAGTTTCTGAAAAAAATTGTGACCGGGGACGAAACATGGGTGCATTTTTTTGAACCCGAATCAAAGAGGCAGTCAATGGAGTGGCGTCACACAAGCTCGCCGAGGAAGAAAAAATTCAAAACTGTGCGATCGGCAGGGAAAGTTATGGCAACAGTTTTCTGGGATACAGAGGGTGTGATTCTGGTTGATTTTTTGGAGCAGGGATGCACAATAAATTCTGTTCAATACGTCACAACCCTCAACAAACTTAAAGCACGTCTTCAGCGAGTTCGCCCAACAAAATCAATGGCAGATGTTCTTCTTTTGCATGACAATGCAAGACCACACACCAGTCGTCACACCTCTGACGAGATTGTCAAAATTGGATGGGAAGTTTTGCCTCATCCCCCATACAGCCCTGACCTGGCACCATCAGACTTCCATCTGTTCAGGCCACTAAAAGAAGCTCATTGTGGGATTCATTTTGAAGATGAGGAGGCCGTCAAAACATCCGTGCGTCAATGGCTTAGGAAGCAGAGCTGTGATTTTTACCGTGCTGGGATACATGCCCTTGTTCAAAGATGGACCAAAACTGTAGAGATGGGCGGAGATTACATTGAAAAATGACAAAATGATCCTCAATGTTGTGGTTTTCAACCTATGTAATGGCATTTAAATTTCCTGACAATTAAACGTAGAAAAAAAAATAGGAGGCATTACTTTTTGACTGACCCTCGTAAATACCCCACTCATACAGTTATAGTTGGTGGGCACTTCAACCTTTCCTCGATATGTTGGCAAAAATACTTGTTCAAAACCGGTGGTAGGCAGAAAACATCTTCCGAGATTGTCCTAAATGCTTTCTCTGAAAATTATTTTGAGCAGTTAGTCCACGAACCGACGCGAATTGTAAATGGTTGCGAAAACACACTTGACCTCTTAGCCACAAACAATCCAGAGCTAATAGAGAGCATCATGACTGATACAGGGATTAGTGATCACAAGGTCGTTGTAGCTAGGCTCAATACCGTTCCTTCCAAATCCACCAGAAACAAACGGAAAATAATTTTATTTAAAAAAGCGGATAAAGTGTCACTACAAGCCTTCCTAAGAGACAATCTCCATTCCTTCCGAACTGATTATGCAACTGTAGACGAGATTTGGCTCAAATTCAAACATAGTAGCAACAGCAATTGAGAGATTCATACATCATAAATTGGTAAGAGATGGAACTGATCCCCCATGGTACACAAAACAGGTCCAAACGCTGTTGCAGAGGCAATGGAAAAAGCATGCGAAGTTCAGAAGAGCTTGAAATCCCGAAGACTGGCTAAAATTTACAGACGTGCAAAATTTGGCACGGACTTCAATGCGAGATGCCTTTAATAGGGTCCACAACGAAACATTGTGTCGAAATTTGGTAGAAAATCTGAAGAAATTCTGGTCGTATGTAAATTACACAAGCGGCAAGATGCAGTCAATACCTTCGCTGCGCAGTGCCGATGGTACTGTTACCGACGACTGTGCCACTAAAGCGGGGTTATTGAACGCAGTTTTCCGAAATTCCTTCACCAGGGAAGATGAATGGAATATTCCAGAATTTGAAACACGAACAGCTACTAGCATGAGTTTCTTAGAAGTAGATACCTTAGGGGTTGCGAAGCAACTCAAATCGCATGATATGGGCAAGTCTTCAGGTCCAGATTGTATATCGATTAGGTACCTTTCAGATTACGCTGATACAATAGCTCTCTACTTAGCAATCCTACACAACCGCTTGCTCACCGACAGATCTGTACCTACAGATTGCAAAATTGCACAGGTCGCACCAGTGTTTAAGACGGGTAGTAGGAGTAATCCATCGAACTACAGACCTATATCATTGACGTCAGTTTGCAGTAGGGTTTTGGAGCATATACTGTATTCAACGTTATGAATCACCTCAAAGGGAACGATCTATTGATACGTATCAGCATGGTTTCAGAAAACATCGTACTTGTGCAACGCAGCTAGCTCTTTATTCGCACGAAGTAATGGCCGCTATCGACAAAGGATCTCAAGTTGATTCCGTATTTCTAGATTTCCGGAAAGCTTTTGACACCGTTCCTCACAAGCGACTTCTAATCAAGCTGCGGGCCTATGGGGTATCATCTCAGTTGTGCGACTGGATTCATGATTTCCTGTCAGGAAGGACGCAGTTCGTAGTAATAGACGGCAAATCATTGAGTAAAACTGAAGTGATATCAGGTGTTCCCCAGGGAAGCGTCCTGGGACCTCTGCTGTTCCCGATCTATATAAATGACCTGGGTGACAATCTGAGCAGTTCTCTTAGGTTGTTTGCAGATGATGCAGTAATTTACTGTCTAGTAAGGTCATCCAAAGACCAGTATCACTTGCAAAGTGATTTAGAAAAGATTGCTGTATGGTGTGGCAGGTGGCAGCTGACGCTAAAACGAAAAGTGTGAGGTGATCCACATGAGTTCCAAAAGAAATCCGTTGGAATTCGATTACTCGATAAATAGTACAATTCTCAAGGCTGTCAATTCAACTAAGTACCTGGGTGTTAAAATTACAAACAACTTCAATTGGAAAGACCACATAGATAATATTGTGGGGAAGGCGAGCCAAAGGTTGCGTTTCATTGGCAGGACACTTAGAAGATGCAACAAGTCCACTAAAGAGACAGCTTACATTACACTCATTCGTCCTCTGTTAGAATATTGCTGCGCGGTGTGGGAGCCTTACCAGGTGGGATTGACGGAGGACATCGAAAGGGTGCAAAAAAAGGGCAGCTCGTTTTGTATTATCACGTAATAGGGGAGAGAGTGTGGCAGATATGATACACGATTTGGGATGGAAGTCATTAAAGCAAAGACGTATTTCGTCGCAGCGAGATCTATTTATGAAATTTCAGTCACAAATTTTCTCTTCCGAATGCGAAAATATTTTGTTGAGCCCAACCTACAAAGGTAAGAATGATCATCAAAATAAAATAAGAGAAATCAGAGCTCGAACAGAAAGGTTTAGGTGTTCGTTTTTCCCGCGTGCTGTTCGGAAGTGGAATGGTAGAGAGATAGTATGATTGTGGTTCGATGAACCCTCTGCCAAGCACATAAATGTAAATTGCAGAGCAATCATGTAGATGTAGATGTAGTATCAGCAAAATTCAGTGAAACCCTATTTTACACTTTTCAAGGGACTTTCAAGAAATGGTGTAAAATGTGGGAAACTGTAAAAGGTGGGAAATTACTTTTTAAATGGTGAAAGCTCTGTAGGGAAACCCACTCTCCTGCATTTTCATAATTTATGTCTGATATATTTACAGAAAATGGATCAAAATAACCGACAGAAATTAGTTTATTATCTAATAAAGGTTTTTTTTACTTTGGTGCTTTGTTTAGCTGTCAATGCAATGTTCCCTGATACTTCAGCACAATAAGTGGTGCTAAAAATGATGTGTTTTGGAAAGAGGCAGATACAGCAAATTGAGCAACTGCTATATTATTGTTTTTAGTGTCTGCGAGGTAATTGGTGTTTTTTTGCAATTTTCATATTTATACTTTCATACTACACAAATATGCAATTTAAGTGTTACTAATCACTAAAGATATACACAACAACCATCATTTTTCTCTGTTGATAAATTGTGGATATTGGACTTTGGCTGGTCAAATATTTAACAAGAAATCTGCCATACAGCCATGCAATCTGAGAAGTTACTTTATTTTATTTTCACTACCAGTTTCGGCAATTCAATATGCCATCTTCAGGCCCTTCCTTTGGAGGAAGGATTTGAGAATTTGTAACATCCAGAAACAGATGGCTCCAGCATGTCAATATCAATAAACTTTGAGACGTGCATATGGGCCTAGAGAAGGCATACTGAATTGCTGCAAATGGCAGCGAATATAAAATAAAGTAAATTCTCAGATTGCACAGCTGTTTGGCAAATTTTCTTGTTAAATGAACCGTCATTTTTAGTGCAATTTGTCCTGCTAAAATTCTAGGAAAGGTCATGTCAGCAGCTGAACATAGTACCCTGACCATTCAAGAGCTTGTCACGAAAAGTGTGTGAAATATTATAAAGCACATTAAATACGATGTGCGAATAAAGAGATCGAGTTACGCTAAAGATCAGTCTGTCACTCCAGCTTTATTTCACATTCACATTCACATTCATTGGCTTTGCCAACGTGCAACTAAACTTTCACTTTCAAACTTAACTAGATTGTGGACTATGCCACAGATCAGTGTCACCATAACCTGGATTATGGGAGGGGTGGTGGGTGGTTACCAACCACACTTAAGCATTTTAAGTACAAATTTCATAAAACATCATTAAATCTTTTATTTACTGTACCTACTTTTAATTTGTATGTCTTACATAAATGTGACATTTTTAACATAGATACAGTAGTCCCTGGTGTTTAATAAAAAGTCCAAAACTATGGGTTGTTTTAAATTTATTTTGGTGAATTTTTTTCAATATGGTTTTCAGATTCATAAACACAATAGAATGTGTCTGCAGCAGAAATATACTTTTTTATCGTCTTCATTGTTGCATTTACATCTCAATAGACCACGATCATTATCACTATCACTCCATATAATGTCATCATTTTCCTGTGTATGGAAGTCAGTCACATCTTCAACAGAAATATCTTTGACAGTATCAACACTGTCATTACCATGTACAAAATCTTGCACTGGATGCTCGAACTGCAGCTATTCCCGCACTCACATCTGTTATGTCTGATTCATTTTCTTCATCTGTTTGAAGGAATCCCACATTTCAAAAGCAGTTGGAGGTCGTGGACTCCTTAACCTCTGGTCATGCTTTGACAATATAGTGGAAGAGATTTAAAACTGACACTTTAAAAGAGGATGGCTCCTTTTCAGCTTTCATCAAAATTTAATGCCTTCTGCACCATGGCTTTTCTGTAATAAGTTTCAAAGGCATGCATATTGACCAACTTGAAGGGCTGCAATTTGCCTGTGCAGTTTGGTGGCAGGAAGCCTAACTCCATTCCATATTGCATAAGTTTATATTTTTTTGATGTGCAGGAAAACAGTCTACAAACAGGAGAATATTCTTGTTATAGGTTCCCATTCTTGCATCAAAACTATGCACTTGCTTCTTGAATAGTTTCACTTTTATTCACACTTTATTAGTAGCAGTCACATTTTTAAAACAACCTGCATTTTTTTGTTTGCCAGTCACATAAATTTTAGTTTTTTCCATAGCCACCAGTACACGGGCTTAGCATTACTGTAAGGCAAGCTTTACTGTGTTTCTTTCCACGGCAATTTTCACCTTTAAGACAAATGTTTTGTATGGAATGATGCTGAAAGAGAGACAAGATTCATCTATGCTGAAGATATCCTTTGGTTTATAGGGCCTTATAAGTTCTTGTAATCTACACTCTCCCATTCTGTAACAGTTTACGTTGTTTCTACATCTACATCTATACTCCGCGAGCCACCTTACGGTGTGTGGCGGAGGGTACTTATTGTACCACTATCTGATCCCCCCTTCCCTGTTCCATTCACGAATTGTGCGTGGGAAGAACGACTGCTTGTAAGTCTCCGTATTTGCTCTAATTTCTCGGATCTTTTCGTTGTGATCATTACGCGAGATATATGTGGGCGGTAGTAATATGTTGCCCATCTCTTCCCCGAATGTGCTCTCTCGTAATTTCGATAATAAACCTCTCCGTATTGCGTAACGCCTTTCTTGAAGTGTCCGCCACTGGAGCTTGTTCAGCATCTCCGTAACGCTCTCGCGCTGACTAAATGTCCCCATGACGAATCGCGCTGCTTTTCGCTGGATCATGTCTATCTCTTCTATTAATCCAACCTGGTAAGGGTCCCATACTGATGAGCAATACTCAAGAATCGGACGAACAAGCGTTTTGTAAGCTACTTCTTTCGTCGATGAGTCACATTTTCTTAGAATTCTTCCTATGAATCTCAACCTGGCACCTGCTTTTCCCACTATTTGTTTTATGTGATCATTCCACTTCAGATCGCTCCAGATAGTAACTCCTAAGTATTTTACGGTCGTTACCGCTTCCAATGATTTACCACCTATGGCATAATCGTACTGGAATGGATTTCTGCCCCTATGTATGCGCATTATATTACATTTATCTACGTTTAGGGAAAGCTGCCAGCTGTCGCACCATGCATTAATCCTCTGCAGGTCCTCCTGGAGTACGTACGAGTCTTCTGATGTTGCTACTTTCTTGTAGACAACCGTGTCATCTGCAAATAGCCTCACGGAGCTACCGATGTTGTCAACTAAGTCATTTATGTATATTGTAAACAATAAAGGTCCTATCACGCTTCCCTGCGGTACTCCCGAAATTACCTCTACATCTGCAGATTTTGAACCGTTAAGAATGACATGTTGTGTTCTTTCTTCTAGGAAATCCTGAATCCAATCACAAACCTGGTCCGATATTCCGTAAGCTCGTATTTTTTCACTAAACGTAAGTGCGGAACCGTATCAAATGCCTTCCTGAAGTCCAGGAATACGGCATCAATCTGCTCGCCAGTGTCTACGGCACTGTGAATTTCTTGGGCAAATAGGGCGAGCTGAGTTTCACATGATCTCTGTTTGCGGAATCCATGTTGGTTATGATGAAGGAGATTTGTATTATCTAAGAACGTCATAATACGAGAACACAAAACATGTTCCATTATTCTACAACAGATTGACGTAAGCGAAATAGGCCTATAATTATTCGCATCTGATTTATGACCCTTCTTGAAAATGGGAACGACCTGCGCTTTCTTCCAGTCGCTAGGTACTTTACGTTCTTCCAGCGATCTACGATAAATTGCTGATAGAAAGGGGGCAAGTTCTTTAGCATAATCACTGTAGAATCTTAAGGGTATCTCGTCTGGTCCGGATGCTTTTCCGCTACTAAGTGATAGCAGTTGTTTTTCAATTCCGATATCGTTTATTTCAATATTTTCCATTTTGGCGTCCGTGCGACGGCTGAAGTCAGGGACCGTGTTACGATTTTCCGCAGTGAAACAGTTTCGGAACACTGAATTCAGTATTTCTGCCTTTCTTCGGTCGTCCTCTGTTTCGGTGCCATCGTGGTCAACGAGTGACTGAATAGGGGATTTAGATCCGCTTACCGATTTTACATATGACCAAAACTTTTTAGGGTTCTTGTTTAGATTGTTTGCCAATGTTTTATGTTCGAATTCGTTGAATGCTTCTCTCATTGCTCTCTTTACGCTCTTTTTCGCTTCGTTCAGCTTTTCCTTATCAGCTATGATTCGACTACTCTTAAACCTATGATGAAGCTTTCTTTGTTTCCGTAGTACCTTTCGTACATGATTGTTATACCACGGTGGATCTTTCCCCTCGCTTTGGACCTTAGTCGGTACGAACTTATCTAAGGCGTACTGGACGATGTTTCTGAATTTTTTCCATTTTTGTTCCACATCCTCTTCCTCAGAAATGAACGTTTGATGGTGGTCACTCAGATATTCTGCGATTTGTGCCCTATCACTCTTGTTAAGCAAATATATTTTCCTTCCTTTCTTGGCATTTCTTATTACACTTGTAGTCATTGATGCAACCACTGACTTATGATCTTTCACTACATATAGTTTTGCACACAACATTATACAGCTTCTTTTGAACCTACTGATCCACCTCTTAGATATGGATAAGTCCCCCATTCCCAGCATTCTGCCACTTTCAATGCCTTTTCGCACATCATCACATTGTCAATGAGGATATTCAAAGCATATGCTGTCTGAAACCAGTTTTTTGTAATTCGTTCTAGCTCCATATACTGAGAGTAACTGGCATATTTTATCTTTTTTTTTTTCAAATTTGGCCCACTTTTGCTTACACTTTCTAAAACAGAGACTCTGTTTTTGATAATGGTGTTTAGTGCAGGCAGAGCTATCCCTAAACCCTTTAGTTAAAGTAACATGTGTTCTGTGATGAACTTCAATTCTTCTGGGAATTTTTACTTTCTCTTCTATGGAAAGAATTTCCTCATCTCTTTCCATAATATTTACCTTGTTAACACTGAGACAGAAAATACTTGAAAGAAACAGCTAGCAATGCAACACTTTGATCACCTATACAAAGCTATGAACAATGCCACACAGTACACACAATCAACTTTTACCACAGCGGTTGACAGGAGTAGCTACATTAAATGAAATTGACTTGCCTTTTTCTGTAAAGACAGCTTGTCAGTAAAGTCAGCATAGTCAACTTTAGTTAGCATACAACACTTTGTCCAGTCATAAACAAACCATAAACTAAACTATACTCTTAGTTACAGGTAACAGGAAGCAAATGTCCTCTGCTTATGATCATAATCACAGGGAGGCATTAATACTGAACCAATACGGCTAAAATAATGGCAGTATACTACTTTTTGTATACCACATGTCATCAAATACTAAGGTTGTTCATGGCAAGAAACAAATGAATATCTTCTGCCAATTTCTGTCAAAACAGTTACTTCCATCAGCCACCCAGGCTGACTAAAACTTGTCGGGGATAGGAGACAAAGCACTAGTGTCACAAACCGTTCTGAATTTTACCAATTCAGATCTACTGGGTACAGGGGCCAGGATTGAAGAAAGTTAAACATATATTGTTTGGAGACACTACTACAAGGCGACATTTTGTGTCAATTATGTTAGTTTTTTTTTTTTTTTTTCTCCGCTAACATTCTTTCATTAAGCATAAATTAAGGAAAAATTATGACTATGTTAATGCAAAAACAGGTTCCAATTAACATTGTGAACATAGGAAATTTGACAGGTGCAATGAAAAAATGCAAACAATGAGAAAAAATTAATTCTAGCAACGTAAAAGTGGAGTTATACTGTAAACTGCAGTATGTAAGACTGGGTGGCTGAGGGAATTTCTAGCAAACAATTGCCGAAGTTCACTAATGCTATGAAGCTAACTACAGTGATATGAAAAGGTTCACTAATGCTATAAAGGTAGCTACAATGACATGAAAAATGATAAGTACAACAGAACAGAGGTGGGAAGAGCAGGTACTGCTTACTGGCAGCTGCTGATCACTATGCATCAACTGAAATTATGGAACAAAAAATAAACCAGAGATAAGTGTGACACAGCACAGCAGGTGAACAGTGGATTCAGCAAGAGAACATCAGCATAGTTAACACCTGATAAAAGGACACAGAGTGCAAATATGTGCAATCTTTTCTCTCCATTCCAAAGAGAACCCACCACAGCTTAGAAAGGTTGCTGGTAGCTAGGAGCCTTGGGAAATCTATTCCGATTCTCAATATCTCAGCACAGACACTAACAATTGGCAAACTTTTAACACGAATTACTCTAGTGAGTCCAGATAAAGGATTAACTCCTACAGGTAACCATTTACATCAATGAGCTAGTATCAAAGAAGAAACAAGGAAGGACATCTCACAATTTTGGAGGAACTATCAGTATAAACAAGAGTTAAATATTCTTTCAATAATACAAAGTAATTAAGACAATCACTGGTCACAATTACAACTGCAGATGACAATCCTCTCAGCTGGATGAACAGCTTACCAAAAGATTCTGTATTCTCTTTTGCCAACTTCAGTTGCAGCATTTTCATATTTTCCCCTTTTGTAAATCCAATTCAATATCTCATGTGTTGCCCATGGCTTTACATTTTTGTGTTTTTAATCCTCTGCTGCCTGCAGTATTTCATCTCTCAAGGCTACCCATTTGTCTTCTATTGTGTTCCTTACTCCTGTTTCAGTCAAGCACTGCCTAATGATCTCTTTGAAATCCTCAACAATGTTTTGCAGTTTAAAATCTGCTTCTGAAATCTCTGTCCAACCATTATGTAATCTACTTGAAACCTTTCTGTGTCTCTAGGTCTCAATGTACACAACATTCTTTCACGATTCATAAATCTAATGTTACTAATGCTTAAATTGTGCTCTTCTACCTGGCAGCTTCCCTTTCATTCCTTCCCCCACCCCCACCCCACACACCCCTCCCCCCCTCCCCCTCCCCCCCCAACCAGTCCATGCTCTCCAACTTTTTTTTCTTTCTTTCCTTCCTTTCCCTATTGTCAAATGGTTCCTACCATTATCAAATTTTCATCTTCCTTAACTATCTGAACAAATCTATTCATCTTATCATATATTCGTTCTCTCTCGTTGTCATCTACAGAGGTATTAGGCACATAAACTTGTACAATTGAGGTGAGTGTTTTGTTTATCTCTACCTTGACAATGATAATGCATTCAGTATGTTGTTCACAATAGCTTACCCACATTCCTGGTTTGTTATTCATTATTAGACTTTCGTTATTTTATAACCTCAACCTATCCATTCCCTCTAAAAAAAACCTCTCTAGTCTGTCTATTCAATTAAGGGACCTAAGTTTCCATGCTCTGACACATAGGATGCTAGTTATTTTTTTTTCTAATAACAACATCCTTCTGAGTAGTACCCACCTGAGGATCCAAATGGGGGAATATCTTACCTTGGAGATGGGCCAGTTCAAGAATTTTTTTCCTCACAAGTGACTTCTTGTCTGGCAAGTGCCCCCCCCCCCCCCCCCAAACCTCATACACTTTCATCTGTGTCAATTTGCCTACTAATAGTGATACTAACTGATTACAAATCTTACACTTGGGTACCCCTGGCACCCACCTCAGCTTGGTGCCCCAAGTGGCACTTTGTGTTACTTGGGTCTTAAACCGGTCCTGGTCTCTGGCATATTTTAAGCAAGAAAATACCATCATTAAGCTACACAGTAGAGGTACGTATAAAGAGAATTAACAGCTTTAAGTTCCCCTTGCTTCCAGCCGTTCACAGTAGCTACATAGCAAGGCTATGTTGGCTAACATTACAAGGCAAGATCAAGTATCCAGACTGCTGCTCCCTGCAACTACTGATGAGACTTTGCTCCTCTTCAGGAGCAACAGGTTAGTTTGGCCTCTCCACAGATAGCCCTCTGTTGTTATTGCACCTTTAGTGGAACTATTTGTGTTGTGGAGGCATGAAAGCCATACCACCTTGGCAAGATCCATGGTTCCTGAAGAAGAAACCTAGTGTTCCAAAATATATGCACTTTTCAAGCCATGAAGAAAATACATTACAAGGTGCTTAACATTATAATGTCATTATTATTTTATATAACTACATATTTATTTTATTTTTACAAGCTTCTAAATTGAAACCTGAGCCTGATGTGTCAAACACTTTATTTGCAATTTGTTTCAGTCATACGTTGCATTATTTTTGGCAAACCATGAATATCTGCACAGACTTTCGTTTTTGTTATAATGCACAAATGCTTAAATGTTGATACTGGACCTGATGGTGATATTGTGTGATTAAAATTCGTTACAAAAAAAGCATTGTTTATTATTATGCCACATTCTGACCTATTATTTCTGATGAAAATACAATTAAAAAGTCTTCCTTTTGTTAAGATTTTGGCATATGTATTCCTGCACGGCTGACAGCAAATTAAAAACACAGTAATGTATCAGTTCAGAAGAAAATTTCCAAAGCACAATACAAGTAGCCCAGATTGTGACAGCAGCTGTTTATTATGAGTACAGCATGCACGGCCTACACTAACACATTTTTAGAAAGGCTTTATTTAAATTTTTTATAATCATAAAAGTTCCCATAAATTTTAAAGGCACATTAACTTGCATGCAATTTTTGAAGAACCACTTATTGACATGGCTCACTTGAAAGATTAAGAATTTCATGTAGCAAATAAATACTTACATAATCAGATTCTTTAACGTTACAAGCTGACAGTAAGCCTGAATTTTGTGGCAGTATTCTCTTCTCCTTTCTTGCTGCACTACGACTGGCACGTTCACTCTCATGTGACCTCTGATCATCATCGGAATCAGTATCTCCAGCAGATGTATTATTTTCTTCCTCATTCTCTGTATTTTCTTCCTCATTCTCTGCAATATCTTCCTCATTCTCATCACTGGGGCAGTACTCACTTTCACTTGAAGAAATATCACTATCACTGCCAAAATCCTTGGTCATTTGTACAATCTCTACAACATAAATAGGGAGAATTGTGTGAAAGACCATTAATAAACAGAAGAACTTCACTGTTACATGCTACATAATTTACGTGTGTATTGATCTTTTTTTCTTTGCTCACAAAACAGCAGGGTGACAAAACTGTCAATAGATTATGCACTATTTTTTGAATAAGGTGAAACACCAAGACTGAGATGCGTGACCACAATGAAATTTATTCCACCAGTTAAGGATAGGATGCTACACCAATGATTAGCATTACAGATCTGTACATGCACTATGACTGTGGAAATACAGTACGGAGTAGTGCCAAAATGTCCCGCAATCAGAGCCGCTAGATGACATGGCATAGAATCAAAGAGCACCAGAAGAGCAACTCTGCCACACGGTAAGTAGGCATGTCCACAAAGTATCAAATGTGGCTGCAGGAGGACCTGAACGAACAAGCTGCTGTCCAACCATATCCCACACATGTTCGATGGGCGACATGTCAGGCAAATGGGCAGGCCAGGGAAGCACTGGTACCTGTCATTCTTTGAAGAAGGCTTGCATATTCCTCAGCTCATGCGACCAGGCATTGTCCTGCTGAAATTGGCATGTGGAATGGCCTGCAGGAGGGGCAGTGACTCGGGCTGTAAAACGTCCCTTATGTAGCAGATGCTGTTCAGATTGTCCTCAAGACATTGGAGGCAAGATCACACATTGTAGGCAATGGTGCCCCAAACCAACATACTCGACATTTGTCTGCTATGTCACTCAGCAATACAGTCTGTCCAATTGCGTTCATCACAGGGGTATCAAACGTGTATGTGGCCATCACTTCAGGACAGGTCTGAGTGGGATTCACCTGAAAACCTTCACTCATGAAGAGCGAAATTCCAAAGATCGCATGTCCGTACAGTTCACAGGCCCACTTGTACAGGCAACCTGGTGGGTCAGCCACCTGGCACACTCTGGTAAGCCACCAAGGAAACAGTATTGTTTAAGCGATCGCAAATGAGTGCCTGGCCTATTCTGTAACATGTTCTACTGTTGTCGAGCAAATTTGTTCAGTGTTACGCTTTATCTTACTTGTTACTCTATAACGTACTATGTCAAATAAATCGTGTTTGTTCTTGCTTTAGCAAAATTGGCGACGAGTGACGGTTACGTTTTCTCTGCGTGCTAGTGTCAGTGCTAAGTCACCCGACACTCATCTCGATGGAACAAATACTCCAATGTATCATAGCCCAGCAGCAAAGTATCCCGGAACAACAGCAGGCTCTCACCACTGCTGCCAGTCAGGCAGCCTCTGTGTGTTCGCAGCAGGTTACTCTCCCATCTGTGTCACCATTGCCCTTTCCAGCATACGATAAATCTGGCTGAAGATTGGGACTCCTATGAGATACGGTTATGCCAACATTTCCAGGTTTTTCAAATGGGTGATGCAAACCTGTGTAGGGCTTTCTTTCTTTCCTGGCTTTCGCCACACATTTATCAGTTGCTGTGCCAACTTGTGCCTTTACAAGACCTGGCCAGCTTATCATTTGATGAAATGCGCAAGCTTCTCCCAACCTATTACTGTAACAGAATGCATGTCATGGGAATGTGTGTAGAATTTTACCAAACCAAATTACGTGGGCTGAGCTGTCACTGTAAGTTTGTCACTAGTACCTATCACGAATCCCACGCTGATCACATGGTACATGATGATATTATTCGTCTGACTCTGGATAGGGAAGTCCATGAAAAAGCACTTCAATGTGAGAATCTGATGCTTACAGATGTGCTGAATATAGCACAGATCTTTGAAGTGTCATGGGCCGCTGGTGATCAGATTGCTTTGTGGGGGGAGGTATCGGAAGTTACTCAATCAACCCCAGTTCAACAAGCTGCAAGTGTTCAGGATGACTGGAAAGCCACTGCAGCAGTACAACCTTCGACTCAACATAGCATGAGGCAGCGTCAGTTACAGCCACACCAGCAACAGGCCACATCACAGCATCAGCCACATGCCGCCCTTCCGTTTTGCTTGTACTGCTTCATCCAACATGAGCGTGCTGTATGCCCTAAGCAATGGGCTGTTTGGAACAAGTGTTGAAAGAAAGGCTGCACTGCATCGGCGTGTAACTTCACTTCAAATGTGGCGGACACAGTAGTACCAATGGACATAAACTCCACCTCTACGATGGCTGTCTCCCTGAACGAAGTGTTTATTGGCTTGAGTGTGTTAAATAAACCACTAAAAATGCAAGTGGACACAGGAGCTGCAGTGACTTCAGTAAACGCACGACTGTACATGGACCTGGACTCTCCTCCCATCACACAGATTTCACAGAATTTGATTAGCTACCATTAACAGCAGATTCCGATCCTAGCTCAGTTCTTCACCCCTGCCTCTCACAAATCTGGTTTTTATCCCCTCACCTTCCTTGTTGTGGATCTTTCCCATACTGCAGACCTGTTCGGGTCAGCTGCATTTAACTGTTCCAGTTTCTCTACTGACAATGAGGTAAAGTTAGTGTTAGAACAAGTTCCGTACCCACAACTGGGTTTCCCCTGGGTTCAGTTGTGCTACCAGTGTTCAGGTCCACATTACCATGAAAGAGCCTGCCCGCCCTTGCTTTTTTGGGCTCAGGAGATGCCTGTCGCATTGTGCGACACTGTCAAGGCAGAATTAGAATGTCTGATGACGCTCAATGTCATTCAGCCTATTTCCTCCAGTGAATGGGTTACAGCACTGATCATCATTTGGAAGCCAATGGGTAATTTTCACCTCTGCAGCGACTTCAGTGTCATGATTAATGCACAGTCCGTAATAGATACATGCTCTTTGCCCCGCTCTGGTGAGTTGCTCCCAAAATTATCAGGTGGCCACTATTTTTCCAAGATTGATTTGTTGGAAGCATATCTCCAGCTCCCCTTGGATGAGATCACTAGGTGCCTTCTCGTTGTCAATACACCTTTCGGCCTATACCAGTATTAATGCTTGCCTTTTTGCCTTTTGGTATCACTAGCATGCCCGCAATTTTTCAGCATTTTTTTACAAAAATGGCTGCATCAATTACTTCAACAATATCATTGTTTTGGGTTCCTCCACTGAATACCACCTTAGCAACCTCTGATTGCTGTTTCCTGTTTTGCAGTCTGCAGGCCTCAAAAACAATCTTGCCAAACCTCAATTTTTTCAGCCGTCAATTGAGTACCTAGGTTTTGAGGTTTCTTGCACAATGGTAAAGCTGTTGCGTCACCATGCTGACATAATTGTGGCTTTGCTGCAGCCGCCCTCCATTAAGAAGATGCAGGCATTTCTAGGTAAAGGTGTGTACTACCATAAGTTTTTGCTGGATGCATCCAATGTTGCTCAGCCCCTGCATGCACTTTAGCATAAAGCTGTGCCTTTTTTCTGGCCCCCAGCTTGTGACCAAACATTTGTTTTGCTTCAATCTAAGCTTCAATCTGTCCTGTGTCTGACCACTTTTCAGCCAGGTCAGCATCTTGTGCTGGCTACAGGTGCCTCTCAGCGCGATGTTGGCGCACAAATAAGCAGACTGGTCTGAACGACTCATTGCTAATGCTTCTAACTCCTGCTCAGCAGCAGAATTCTCAGATTGAAAAGGAAGCTTCCAGCAACTGCCCTCAAGAAATTTCACAACTTCTTGTATAGTTCTAAGTTCCACTTGATCATTGATCACAATCTGTTGGTTGCTCTTTTTAATCCTTCAGCTTCCATGCTGGGCAAGGTAGCACATTGTTTGTAGTGGTGGGCTCTCTTCCTCTCCGTTTTCATTATCAGATCCATTAACGGCTGATGGCGCAACACATCAACACCGATGCCTTATACCACCTTCCAATCAAGCTGGACTTGGTATTCAATCAAGACGAGCTGCTTTGTTTCTATACAGACAATGAGAACCAGAACACGGTCAATGGTTTTCCCACCACTAGTGCCACAATAGCATCGCCCATTGCTGAGGACCCTGTACTTAATCGTGTTCTCTCTTTTGTGCAGCCCAATGGTCATAAAAAATCCTCGGGCTGTGCCTCAGATCCCTTGGATAATTACTTCTCCCTCCAACACTGCCTTTCTGTGTTTGACAGGGTTCTTTTGCTAGCTACGAAGGATGTTGTTCCCCAGGTTGTGATTGCCACTTCCTTATGCCGCAATGTACTGTAGTTTCTGCATGTTAGCCATTGGGGGACCTCTCACACCAAAGCTTTGCCCTGCGGGCATGTCTACTGGCTGGGCAGCATAGATGGGGACATTACATGGCTTCTTGCCACTTGCACTCACTATGTACAGCTACAGGCAGCTCTGCAGGCATCTTTTTTTCCCCTCTGGCCAACATTGCAGCACCTGTGGACGTATCTATACGTTGATTTTGCTGGACTCTTCCTAAATCAGTATTAGTTCATTGTAGTGGATGGCTGTTCCAAGTTCCCTTACAAGGCGCATTGTCTGTCCACATCCAAATCGGCCACTATTTCAGCCCTGTCTAAGATTTTTGCAACTGAGGAACTTCCATATACCATGATTACCAAAATTGGCCCCTGTTTGTTTCTTGAGAATTTACATATTTTTGTCGGGCTAATGATGTTTACCATCTCACAGCTCCCGTATCATCCTCAATCTAATGGGGACACTAACTTCATGGTTCAGACATTTAAAACTCAGATGTGGAAGTATGTATGTGGCAGATCCTGTGAAGCTGCTTCTGACCATTTTTTGAACTTGTACCGTTTCACTCTGGTGGGACAGGAGCTCAGCAGATCTGCTACATAGACGCCAACCACAGCCCTCGCTTCACCTGCTGCATCCAACGCCACATCCTCTGGCACTGCCGGCTCCACGATGGGCGCACCTGTCTGGGCTCATGGTCTTGGCCACCAGCCAAACTGGGTTCCTGCTATCATCGAGCATCACTGGGGCTAACGCCTACACATCATCCACACTCCAGACAGGCGGACATCTAGTCACTTCAACCACTGCCTCCCATGTCCCCATTACCACCAATGACTGCTCCTGTGTCACAGACGGTTCAGTTTGCATCGCAGCGGCGGGTCACTGTCTGGCAGATCACCATCTGGGGTTCCTGCCTCCACCCCCACTTCTCAAACGCCATCGCCGGTGCAGCCCCCACTGCACTTGACACTGCAGCCACCACTGCCTCTGTGGTTGGGTCCTCTGGCACCGTCCACTGACGTCAATGAGGATGTCACTATGGAACACAGTCCCAGGTCCTGCTCTATGCCCTCTCATGGGAGATCACCTTGGTCAGTCCCATGGCACGCTCTTATGAGCCGTCAATGAAACAGTATTAGTTAAGCAATCACAAACAAGTTCTCGGCCTTTTCTGAACTGTATTACTGTTGTTCAGTCAATGTGTTCACTGCTGTGCACAACCTGTATCTTACATGTAGCTCCTATAAAGTACTGTGTTTCCTAAATCATGTTTGTTCTTGCTACAACAACTATATTTTGCCACACAACATGCCAGAGTAGCATTCAGTGTTGGCATTCAAGTACCAATTGCAGTTTGCCGCGTTGGCGGATTATAGTCTATGGGAATCTACACAATAGCATGCGTGCCACCAGTCCACGCCACAGAAGACAAAACTGAACTATCAACGTGGACATGACCACACCTACTGAGTGCTCAAATGTTGCACCAACACTATGGACGATGCTGTCCTGTCTCTTATGGCCAAGCAGATAATGTGGCGATCATCTCACACTACAGTCGCACTGTGTTATCCAGTACCCTGTCAGCAACGTGTGAGCCCCTCTCCTCTCCACTGGTTCCACTTATGCCTGATTGTTGAAGCAGCGTGCCTTGTACGAGCTGCAATGTCATGGAACAAAAGACTCACCTCCCAGAGACCAATCATTCTGCCCTGTTCAAACACACATGCCGATAGTCTACCCCGTGATGTCAGCTAGGCGTAGTAGCACCTGGTAACATGTTTCCACTTTGTATGACAGCTCCACGCCAACTGAGCATTGGGTAACACTGATCTGTCCAGTCACACAAAAGAGGATGCCGTTGTTGGGCTCCATGCACTCTGCCATTTAAATTACTTATTGTTCCACACGTTCTCTTACCGTGGCATGTTCCACACCATAGCTCCTGAGTGTTTCACTTTTTACAAACAGTAGTGTACATCGCAGCAGAATAGTTTGTTTATTTCCGAATCTATTGTCTCTCTTGGGAAAAGGCAAATAATCTTATCTTCATTAATGACATTCCACCATCTCTGTTTACTTTATCGACACGGTTTTGGCGAATAATTCTCAGTGACAAAGATTTCTCTCAAGGTGTACCCATAACGGCAAAGCTCTGTTCACTCATTCTGTCGTTGGTGACAGGACTAAGTAGGGAATTGTTAATCTCAAACAGAGAACCTGCATTTACATGGCATCTCAGTAGTCACTATTATTACCTAGTTTTTAAAATGACATAGTGCAACTGCATGAACAACGATCTTTTATATTTCAACTATAAAACACACTCCCATGACTGTCATAAGACATCCCAGATAGTACCCAGGTGTCTTTCACTCTAGCTTATTGATCATGTTACTGTCACAACTTTATTGTTGTTTTCCTTATACTGATGAGAGAATTATATAAATTCTTGAAATTCAAATTCAAGTGGACTTTGAAAGAGAAAAAGAGGGGGGGGGGGGGGGGGGGGGGAAGAGAGAGAGAGAGAGAGAGAGAGAGAGAGAGAGAGAGATACGAGTTGTTCCTCCAGTCATCAAGATCAACTAATGGTCGCAGAATGTAGACCAAATATGATTGCACATATTAATGTGCCACTGAATGAACATTTTACCTCATTCCACTGCTAATCTTTGTAAAAAAAAAAAAAAAAAGTATAGTGAATGGGTGCAGTTAAACAGAACAGATTTTACTTAAGGGAGGAAAGGAAAGGAGAGTGGGTTTGGAAAGGGAACGTAGAGGGTGGAGGGGGCAGTGACAAGTCACCCAGACCTGAAGTTAGGGGAATCCCATCTGTTATGAGGTTCCAGGAACAGGCGGAACACCCTTTAACTTATTGACAATAATACCTCTCTCCTTCCAAAAGAAGTAATATGTGTGTTCCAAAAGCTATGAGTACTGTCCTTTATATAAAGTTCATATGAAGTGTTTCTATCAGCAATACTGAGAGATGTATCTCCTCAAATTAAGTTCTGTTCATTCTTTCTTTTTTATTTTAATGAACTTCTGAAATGAATTTTTATTTTACACAGGTTAATCTTTACTGCTGTTTGAAGTTACAGTGTTACCTAGACATTCTCTATCATTCTTAGAATCTATCTCCCACAAATCTTGCAAGAGGCTCAAAAAATGGATAAATATATTTTAATACTGAGGTAAGTGCTTTACACAGGCTGACATCAACCTATAGGGCAGTCAGTATGGTGTGGTGCAGTGAAACCAGTATGCAATAAACAACAGATATATGTTTATACTCCATAAACCACCTTACAGTTATGACAGAAGATACTTTGTACCAGTATTACAGAGCTTCTCTGGCCTATTCCATCTACACAGTGAGTGAGGACAAAAAACATATGTCTCTCAGTTATTGCCCTAAAGTCTTTATCTTACTCTTGAAACTCCTACACAAGATGGATGCAGAAGAATTTTTTAACAAGAGGCACTGAGTCACAGACAGGAACCATGAAAAGACTGTTATTCACAAACCATGAGAAAAAAAGATCCTTCTTTCGAAATAGAAAACATACATACATACATACACAACCCACACATACTGGACTTTTCATACTTTTGCAAAAGCTACGCCTGTCACAATTTTAGCACCCTGTGCTGGAAGTTGTTATGCCTACTTTATAAGATCTCCAAATGCTGGCCACGTGGGGTGGCCACGCAGTTTGAGGCACCATGTCACGGATTGCACGACCCCTCCCACCGGAGGTTCAAATCCTCCCTCAGGGGTGTGTGTGTGTGTGTGTGTGTGTGTGTGTGTGTGTGTGTGTGTCCTAAGCATAAGTTAATTTATGTTAGGTTAAGTAGTGTTTAAGTTTAAGGACTGATGACCTCAGCAGTTTTGTCCCTTAGGAATTCACACACATTTCCAAATGCTGGAGTAGCACTCTGGAATTAGTTGGATTAGCATATAATGTATGCCACTTCCTTTACTGATACAATGAACTTTCATAAAACCTTTCCAACAAATCCAAGTTTCCCATTCACCTTCACTACTGTTGATACGACTCACTCATCTCATTCCATATTAGTTTCCAATAGCTCCCCTAAATATTTAATTTACCACTAATCTCAAATATTACTGGATTCTCTCCCTGTCACAGGCATTATTTTACACTTATCTACTTTTAAAGCAAACTGCCCTCCATTGTACCAAGTGGAAATTCATTACAAGTCATTTTCATTTCCTTACAATTATTAATGATACTCCATAAACCAGCTCATCAGTTAGAAGTCTGTTCAAACTAACTTGTAAATCACTTATTTATACTGAGGATACTGGCACTTCTGTTGAACTTTCTTGGAATATGGGCGATGTTACTTTTGTGTGTGTTCAACATTCACCATCCATCCAAACACTATGGTTTCTCTTGTTGTTGTTCTTGGTATTGGTGTTGTTGCTGTTGCTGTCATGGTAGTCTTCATTCCAAAGACTGGTTTGATGCAACTCTCCATGTCAGTTCATCCTGTGCAAGTCTCTTCATATCCACATAACTACTGCTACTTCCAGCCATTTGAATCTGCTTACTATATTCAAGCCTTGGTTTCTCTCTATGTTTTTACCATCTGAACTTCCCTCCAGTGGCAAACTGATGATGCCTCGATGCCTCAGGATGGGTACTATCAACCGATCCCTTCTTTCGGTCAAGCTGTGTCATAAATTTCTTTTTTCCTCGAATCTAATCTACTGTCTCCTTATTAGTTATTCAATGTATCCATCAAATCTTCAGTACGGTATTCTTTTATATTACCAAGTTTCAAAAGCTTCTATTCTCTTCTTGTCTGAAATGTTCAGCATCCACATTTCACTTCTGTACAATGCTGCAATCCATACTAACATCCTCAGAAGTCTTCCTGGCATTTAAATTTTAATTAGACATTAACAAATTTTTCTTTTTCAAAAATGCTATTCTTGCTGTTGCCAGTCTGCATTTCATGCCTTCTCTACTTCTGCTATCATCAGTTATTTTGCTGTCCAAATAGCAAAATTCATTTTTCTTATTTCATTTTCTAATCTACAAAGGGCATTCAAAAAGTTTTGCACATCATCTCTAATTTTTTTTATTTTTTGCAGGAGGAAAATGAAATTTTTTGTGAACATACTTGGAACATTTAGCTAAAAGTTGGTATATAAAAGTATTTTCTTTTATTTACAGGTGAGCCATAATGGACCACAAAGTAGATGTCAGGTTGCAACAACAGTCTGTGATGGAGTTCCTCTTCAAGACCGGCGATGACTCTGCCAGATTGGTTCACAGGAATTCGCTCCCTGTTTATGGGGAGGACACAGTGGATTGCAGCAGTATCCACCGGTGGTTGCAGAGGTTTAAAGACGGTGATTTCTCTCTACTGGACAGTACACGATGCAGTAGACCATCGACGGCAGTGAGTGATGTGAGTCAGGACACCATTGATCAAATCATCAAAAATGAGAGATGTGTGATGACACAACAGCTTGCTGAAATGACTCGTTTGTCATTGGGTAGCATGGTATCACTGGTACAGTCACTAGGGTACAGAAAAATCTGCGCGTTGGGTGCCTAGATTATTGACAAGAGAAATGAAAACAATGAAGAAGAATGTGTGTGAGGATCACATGAAGACCTTTACTGAAGAGTGGAAACAGCATTTTGATGGCATCATTACTCAGGATGAAAAATGGTTGTTTTTGTCTGAACCTCAGAGCAAAACCCAATCCATGGAATGGCATCATCCGGATTCCCCTCGGAAGAAGAAACCACGACTTTCATGAACAGCAGGCCAAAAGGTGATGGCCTCCTTCTTCTGTGATCAGTGTGGTGTCATTTTCATTGACTTTTTGGAATCTGGTTCCACAATTAAGTGGGACCGTTACTGTTTGTCATCGGACAAGCTGCGACATGGCATCAAGACCCACACACCACAGCTTCAGGATCAGCTCATCAGACTACACCATGACAATGCCAAACCTCATACAGCCCTTATGATGCAGGAGAAAAATCAGGAAAATGAGTTGGAAAATTGTTCCTCTCCTAATTACAGTCCCGACTTGGCTCCATCTGATTTTTTTCTCTTTGGTCATCTGAAGGTCCGCCTGCATGGTAAAACATTTGATAGTGATAAAGACCTTATTTCCTGTGTCAAGCGATGGTGTAAAAGTCAGTCCCCAGAATTTTACCAAAGTGCATTTACATCACGGAAAGAATGTTGCTCCAGATGCATCACAGCTGATGGAAGCTACATTGAGTAGGCTCAATGTATAGCTAAATGTTCCAAGTATGTTCATTAAAAAAATTCATTCTCCTCCAGCAAAAAATTAAAAAAATTAGAGACGACTGCGCAAAACTTTTTGAACGCCCTTTGTAATTCCCTCAGTATCACCTGTTTTAATTCAATTGTATTCAATTACTCTTGTTTTAATTGCGTTACAGTTCATCTTATAATTGACAAGTCTCACAAATTTTGGGCTACTCTAAATAGAATATGAACAAACTGTAGCAGATGTGCTGACTCCTTGTACAGATGGGACAAAAAAAAGCTTCTCCCCAGTGTGACTGTAGCACTCCTAGGCAAACTGTAAAACATACAGTTGAAGATTGCCCACTGATAGCCTTCATGGGTGACTTCCAAATTCTTGTACGCTGCTGAAAAGGTGGTAGAATACATCATCGACATGGACATTCGGCTGTAGTTAAGTTCTCATATATTTTGTAGTTGTACATATTTTATGACTTAAATGTCTTATATGGATTTTTGATATCTGTACTGTAGACTACTCATAAGTAATTAATTCAAGTGATGGAAGCCATACACTAAATAAATAAATCTTATAACCTCTTTCCGAGACACTATATATCCTGTTTAACTGCTCTTCTAAATCCATTGCCGTCTCTGTCAGGATTACAGTTATCACTGACAAACCTCAAAGTTTTTATTTCTTCGCCCAGAACATCAATTTCCTTTCCAAATTTCTCACTGGTTTCCTCTACTGCTTGCCCTCCGTACTGATTGAACAGCACTGAGAATAAGCTACAGCCCTATCTGTCACCCTTCTCCACTACTGGTTCCCTTTCACATCCAGCCACTGCAGTCTGGTTCCTGTTCAAGTTGTACATACCTTACAGTGCCTTTATCCTAACTACTTTCAGAATTTCAAAGAGAGTGATTCAATAAACCAGATCAAAATATTTCTCTAAATCTGGTTTCAGTTCAGACAAATGTTTCCTTCCATTGTAACAGAAATTTATACACAGCAGGAAATGTCATATTTTTGAAAACAGCTTTATCTGATTCATCTTCCAAAAAAGTCACTACGACCGTTACAGATACAGCTGTTGGAGTTGCAGCAAATGACCACATAAACAGCTATGTGACAGCATACTTGTCAGGGAAGCACTGCTACAGCATGGTGCACGCCACAGAAAGATCACAGTGAAAGCCCAAAAAGAAAACAGTACAAACTGAGTAATCACAGAACCAGTTTCAATATTCAGGCCAATTGGAGAAAACACATTGGTTAGTAAATGAAACACAGAAAAGTGAAAGTTTCACATAATTGTTTTGGTAAACAGCATACTGCTTCCAAAATGAATAGTCTGCTGTGTCTGAAATAAAGTTTACAATCAACAAGTATTAACATGTATTATGACTACGCAGTGAGACATGGACTATCAATGCAAATATCATTCAAAACCTAAGGGATGCTCAGCAAGTAATGGATCATGGGAAATACTTGAGTGGAAAACGTATTTATGACTGTACTGAAAATGAAACAGAGGCAGGGAATACACAGCCAACCAAAAGGGTGGATGGTTCACTTTTACCACATTCTAAGGCACTGTGCTATTTGCTACTCTGCAGATGACAAACTTGCAGCCATACACACTAACAAATCATGTACACGCAGCCTGCATACTACACTGAAGAGGCAAAGAAACTGGTACACCTGCCTAATATCATGTAGGACCTTCGACAGGCACGCAGAAGTGCCGCAACATGACTTGGGATGGGACTGACTGATGTCTGAAGTAGTGCTGGAGGGAACTGACACCACGAATCCTGCAGGGCTGTCCATAAATACATAAGAGTATGAGGGGGTGGAGATCTCTTCTCAACAGCACGTTGCAAGGCATCCCAGATATGCTCAATAATATTCATGTCTGAGAAATTTGGTGGCCAGAGGAAGTGTTTAAAAGCAGAAGAGTGTTCCTGGAGTCACTCTGTAGCAATTCTGGATGTGTGAGGTGTCACACTGCCCTGCTGGAATTGCCCAAGCCTGACGATATGCACAATGAACATGAAAGGATGCACGTGATCAGACAGGATGCTTACCGAAGTGTCACCTGTCAGAGTTGTGTATAGACGTATCAGGGGTCCCACATAGTTCCAATTGCACACGCTGCACACCATTACAGAGCCTCCACCATCTTGAACAGTCCCTTGCTGACATGCAGGGTCCCTCAATTCATGAGGTTGTCTCCATACCCATACATGTCCGTCCACTCCATACAATTTAAAATGAGACTCGTCCCACCAGGTAACATGTTTCCGGTCCTCAACAGTCTAGTGTTGGTGTTGATGGGCACAGATGAGGTGTAAAGCTTTGCGTCGTTTAGTCATCATGGATAAACGACTGGGCCTTCGGTTCCGAAAGCCAATATCAGTAATATCGTTGAATGGTTCTCACACTGACACAAACCCAGCACTCAAATCTGCAGCAATATGTGGAAGGGCTGCACTTCTGTCGTGCTGAACGATTTTCTTCAGTCATTGTCAGTCCCTTTCTTGCAGGATCTTTTACTAGCTGCAGAGATAACAGAAATTTGATATTTATCTGAATTCCTGATATTCACAGTACACTCGTGAAATGGTCGTACGGGAAAATCACCACTACATCACTACCTCGGAGATGCTGTGCCCCATTGCTCATGCGCCAACTATAACATCACGTTCAATCTCACTCAAATCTTGATAACCTGCCATTGTAGCAGCAGTAACCACTGTAACAACTGTGCCAGACTCTTCTTGTATTATATAGGTGTAGCCGATTGCAGCACCATATTCTGCCTTTCTACATATCTCTGTAGTTGAATTCGCATGACTAAACCAGTTTCTCTGGCACTTCAGTGTAGCTTGCTATATATCATTTTGATGGAAACAGTGCAGACAGTCTATGGAACATGCAAAGCAAGAAACCAACTAGATAGGTAAGAAATGATACAATGACTTAATGAATCATGGATGGATGGCATTAAAAACATTTAGATACAGGATGAATCATGTGGCTCAAGATCATAAGGTATGGAAGAATCTAGAGCAGGCCTCAGTCCAGCAGTGGATGTCAACTGACCGAACACACTAACAATCTATTGCCTATTTTTAAATGAAGTATTGCTACTCTATCCGCTTTGATCCAGGAAAATGTTTGAAAAATTATCTTCATCAATCACAAATCATACTGAAACTATATAAGAAGAAGAGTGGAAAAGAAGTATTGATCTTTGACTCCCATTGCCATTACAACAGATGAAATCTGAGTGACCTGTCCTCTCTTTTTAACCTTGCCAAACTATCCCTCCCTCCTCCCCAAGGAAGGAACTATCAGTGAGGCTACAGCTCATGGGTGACACACATCTACAGAGCGGCAGGTTAAGTATTTATCTTTTCCTGTGCTTTCCTCGTAGTACCAGGTGATCAAAAAGACAGTATAAATTTGAAAACTTAATAAACCACGGAATAATGTAGATAGAGAGGTAAAAATTGACACACATGCTTGGAATGACATAGGGTTTTATCAGAACAAAAAAAAAAAAAAGGTGCTGGACAGCAAAACGTCAGTGACTGCGCATCACAATCGTGTATAAAAAGGAGCTGTAATGAGAGAGAGAATCAGATGCGCCAGCAGTTGCAGCATGTTGACGTTACCTGAAAAGGCGCTTTTAGTGAAGCTGTATGTTGTGGATTGGCAAGAGCGCCAACCCACTATGAGAGGAAGCCGAAAGGCACGCGTTTTAGCTCACACAGGCTGGCATGAGGTCTGGAAAAGGTCAAGGAAATTAGACTAGCAAAAAGTGTACATAGCGGCTGGAATACTTAACTTTAATCCATAATTGGTGAACATCACTCTTGACGGTACATGTTTTACAGCATCAATAGTAACTGGTAATGGCGCCTTGCTAGGTCGTAGCAAATGACGTAGCTGAAGGCTATGCTAACTATCGTCTCGGCAAATGAGAGCATAATTTGTCAGTGAACCATCGCTAGCAAAGTCGGCTGTAGAACTGGGGCGAGTGCTAGGAAGTCTCTCTAGACCTGCCGTGTGGCGGCGCTCGGTCTGCAATCACTGATAGTGGCGACACGTGGGTCCGACGTATACTAGCGGACCGCGGCCGATTTAAAGGCTACCACCTAGCAAGTATGGTGTCTGGTGGTGACACCACACTGTATTATCAGAATGGGGAATGTGCTAGTTCAGCATTACAATCCTATCGCCATAGGAAGGGGATTCAAATGGGTAAAGGTCCATTGACAAATGCAGCTGTGGCAAGAATGATTTCGAAGTTCGAAGCCGCGGGTTGTTTAGACGATAGACCCTGTATCGGCCGACCGAGCACAAAGTGTAATGCTGCTGAGACAGTTCAGGAAGAAATAGAGACTGTAGCGGGTTCGTCTATGCACAGGGAAGTCAGCGCTCGTGCAGTCACACGTCACACCGGCATTCCATACACTACTGTTTGGTTGGCACCGAGGCGTACCCTCCAATGCTACCCGTACAAAATTCATCGGCATCATAAACCGTTACCTGCCGATTTAGTGAAGCAGAGGGCATTTGCGGTGTGGACGTTTCAAAAGATGGCAGAAGATGACGATTGGTTGAGTAACGTGTTGTGGACCGACGAAGCTCATTTCACACTCCAAGGGTCTGTCAATGCCCACAACTGCAGAATTTGGGCTACCGAAAATCCTGTCGTGGAAACTCATTGCACGACGATAAAGTCACGGTATGGGTTGGATTTACCACATCTACCGTTATTGGGCCTTTTTCCTTCGAGGAAATGTGTGATTCTTGTTTTGTAACTGCTACTGTGATGGGTGAGAGGTACGCCGATATGTTACAGAATCGCATCATCCCCAGCCTGGCTGATAAACACCTGCTGGAACATATGATGTTTATGCAGGATAGTGCTCCACCCCATATTGCTAGACGTGTGAAAGATCTCTTGCGCGTGTCGTTTGGTGATGATCGTGTGCTCAGCCGCCACTTTCGTCATGCTTTGCCTCCCAGGTCCCCAGACCTCAGTCAGTGCGATTATTGGCTTTCGAGTTACCTGAAGTCGCAAGTGTATCATGATCGACTGACATCTCTAGGGATGCCGAAAGACAACATCAGACGCCAATGCCTCACCACAACTCTGGACATGCTTTACAGTGCTGTTCACAACATTATTCCTCGACTGCAGCTATTGTTGAGGAATGATGGTGGACATATTGAGCATTTCCTGTGACGAACTTCATCTTTGCTTTGTCTTACTTTGTTATGCTAATTATTGCTATTCTGATCAGATGAAGCGCCATCTGTCAGACATCTTTTGAACTTTTGTATTTTTTTGGTTCTAATAAAACCCAATGTTAATCCCAGCATGTGTGTCAATTTGTACCTCTCTATCTACATTATTCCGTGATTTATTCAGTTTTCAAATTTATACTGACTTTTTGATCACCCGATATATTTCTTACATTTCGTGCATGGTTTTCTGTTTAAGAGGTGTAACCTAGCATTTAGTAAGTGTCAATTCAAGCAGTCTGTAGCACATGTTTCATTTCTTCTGAACAGCCAGGTTCACAGCTCATGGAGGCATCAGCATCCACTGGTGACACGTCAGGAAGGTAGAAAGTTGCATATCTAGGATTCTGTCCACTTTTATAGTTTACTTCTTCAGCTAGCCTCGCTAGAAAGTGTAGGATAGGATGTGTGCGTGCTGTGTGCAAATGCAGGAGGAGCTGGCTGCAGTTTGCGAACAGCTGAATGTAGTTTTGGCTACGGCTGATCACCTTCAGGCTGCTGCCTTAGTGTGTAGCAGTGGCAGAGAATCTGGGGTGTAGCGTGGGACACTTCAGGTGTCGCTTGTTCCACCCAGGGACTCTGCTGCCAAGGTACCTCCTAGCCCGCAACATGGTGGATCTGTCCTCATAGCAGAGTGAGTGGCAGGCAGTAACAGATTCATGTCACTCAAGGTGGAGGGAATGGCTGTGTGGCTTCACCCATTCACCCTGTGAGTGGACAGGTGGCTGCTCCTTCAGCAGTGGTCTGAGAAGGTACACAGGGGGAGGAGTTTACTAGTTATCAGGAGCTCCAACATTAGGCACATTATGGAGCTTCTTAGGCAGATAGCATTCAGGGCTGGAAAGAAAGCTTGCTTTCACTAGGTGTCTGCCGGGAGGCCTCATCCAAGATGCAGAGGGGCCTTGCCTGAGGCTATCAAGCATGCAGGATGCAGTCTGCTGGTTGCTCATGTCAGCAACACTGACATCTGTTGCATGGGTTCTGAGGCCAACCTCAGTTCATATAGGCAGATGGTGGAAGTGGTGAAGGCTGCTGGCCTTAAGCATGGTGTGCATGCAGAGCTTTCAATTTGCTACATTGTTCCCAGAGTTGACAGTGCTTCGGTTTGAAACTGAGTGGAGAGTCTCAACCAAAGGATTTGTCAGTTCTGTGACAGTCTTGGCTGCAGATTTCTAGACATGCATTATCGACTGGAGATTCGTAGGACTTCCCTTGAAAGGTCAGGGATGCACTACACAAAGGAAGCAGCTACCCGGGTAGAGGGTACTTGTGGGGTGGACATGAGGGTTTTGTAGGTTAGGTGGTAGTCTGAGGTACTCTGATGAACACTTGCCAGTTGATACGCAGCAAGGGAAGTCAGACTGCCTTGCGAATAAAGACACTTCAACTGTCAAAATTTTATCAGTACACTGTCAAAATTTTATCAGTACACTGTCAAAGTATTCGTAACAAAGTTCCTGAATTTTGCTGCCTTCCAGTAAAGTTCTTGCACTCATATTATTCTCAGGACTGAGAGCTGGCTGAAACCTGGAGTGGAGAGCTCCGAGATATTTAGCAAATCATGGAACATATATAGCAAAGACAGACAATAGGCCATAGAAGGGGATGTGTTCACTGCAATTGACAAAAATATTGCCTGTATTGAGGTTGAAGCTGAGTGTGACAGTCAAGTTATCTGGTCGTGTGTAACAGGTGAAACCAAGTTAATTGTTGGATGTTTTTACCAGCCACCCACTTTCGCTGTGACAGTTCCAGAGTCATTCACGGAAAGCCTATGGTCAGTAGTGCGTAAACACTCGGATCATGCAATACTGGTTGGAAGTGAATTTAATCTGCTAAGTAGAGACTAGGATGTCTATGGATTCATTGCAAGAGGTACAGACACGCAGACTTGTGAAGTACTTTTGAACACGAGCAGCTAGTTTGGCAGCCTATATGCAATGGAAATACCTTGGACCTTGTAGCTACAAATAGGACAGACATTATCAACAGCATCAGTATAGAAATGGGGATCAGCAATCATGATGTCGTTATAGCAACTATGGTTATGAAAGTTAATAAATCAATTAAGAAGGCTGGAAAAGTGTTTCTCAAGGTGTATACACAGACAAGGAAAAAAAAAATTCCCAGATCTTTCCCCAGTTAAAAATACTTTCTCCTACGTGAACATACAACTTTACCATGTTAAGTGACAGTATACTTTTCCTCGTAATTGTAAAACTTATCAATCCTTTGAATGATTATGGTTTTATACACCAGTGTAGAACTTCCCAGCACTTTAGAAAACAAAACTCAAGAAAAAAAAATGTTTTGGAAAGATCTTTGATGTGCACCAACATGTGCACTGCATATTTTCGTATTAGGAAAGTATAAATTTGAATTCCACCACACACCGCATGTTACTTTCCAAAGCATTGAAATCGAGATTGTGATGTGCTTTTGTAAGCTAGACATAGCTCATGTCACGTGATCTTGCCGGCCGATGACAGAGAATATTCAGAGCATAGGACATGTGATGTAGTCAGCCAATAGCAACATCCCTGTTAAGTAGCACAAACCCACAAACAGTAAAAGTTAATAGTTTAAATTAATACACATAGTGTTGCTACAAGAAAAAAAAAAGCTTTCACTTATAATATTGGTCACTAAGATCAATAAGCAGCAAGAGAAGCTAAGCTTTCACATATAATGTTTATCTTTTTTGCACTTGTTACACTTTAAGATAAATCACACAAATGTGCCAGTAAAATTTTTAACAATGACATAAAATTCTTCTAAATGGTCATCCTCAAAGAGTTGATTTTTAAATGAGAGTCAAATGCTCTGTGATTTAAGAAATTCATCATACATTCTCGCACATACTTCACCTTGCGTAAAAGGAAATTTACTTTGAAAGTAAAGCTTTTCAAACAACCATTCATAATATTTTCCCATGACCAGTTAGAAACAGGTTCATTTCAGCAGTTGCCAGAGAGCACCAGGTAATAGGCATCACCATGCTTGTACAGCTACTATGACGCAGGAAGCCTGTACGTTTGTAAAACATTGAAAGGTCTTACATTGGGTCATAAAAGAAACAAGACATTAGAGGATACCTCAAGAGCATCAGAATTTTGTGAACAATACTAAATTGCATAATTCGGCTTAAAGTGCACATTTGTATCTCCAGATTCGGATGTAAATTTTCTTGGATTACCACTACTGTATCATCTCATGTTTGGTTCTTTATTATGGCATAATGCCTCACATGCTAGAAAATGAAAACATGCACTTGAAATGCAGCGACCAGTTGAAACTAGCCAACAGTGTGAAATTAAACACTTTGTTTCAAACAAATTGACTGCCTCAGTGGAAAAGATTAATAAAAGCCAAATTTCTTTAGCAAACCGACAAAAATAACTTCATTTTTCTGCAAGGCAATTAGTGCTTGACTGTCAGAAAGGTGGAAATAAAACAAAATCTGAAACTAATAACATATTTTAGCCTTCCGCATTTATGTGAATGTATTTTAATTCACTTCATAGCTCCCAGAAATCCATTTTGTTTTCATGTGACATGAGAGCAATAAATGAAGAGGAAACAGAAAATCACTAAATGTACACACAGGTCATGTGGAGACTACCCACCTCCCCACTGCAATTCAAGAGTGCTCTGTGCATCAGCCCCAGATCTATGATATTTCCGGACTGGGGCAATACTAGATAGTGGCCCCCCTCCCCACCCTCGAGCGTTTGAGGCAGAAAATTTGCGCTCTCTATTGCCTATGAGCTAATAACTTGCTGTTTTGTGTGACACAAAATTAAATATAGGATGCATAGATCCAGACAATGGAAAATCCAGGATGGAAGTAACAATATCAGAGAAGGAAAGTTGCTATTCACCATATAGCGGAGATGCTGAGTCGCGATAGGCACAACAAAAAGATTCAACAAAAAGATTCACACAATTAAAGCTTTCGGCCACTAAGGCCTTTGTCAGCAGTACACACACACACACACACACACACACACACACACACACACACTCACGTAAACGCAACTTGCACACACGTCTGCAGTCTCAGAGGCACACACGTCTGCAGTCTCAGAGAGCTGAAACCACACTGCTTTGTGAGTCTTTTTGTTGTGCCTATTGCGACTCAGCATCGCAGCTACATGGTGAGTAGCAACTTTCCTTCTCTGGTACTGATACATAGAACCAATAAAGACAAAAGACAAGCACAACAGTACACATTTCTTCAATCCTTAAGTCTTGACATCTTTTTTCTCTCTAATCTTGCTACAGCGTTACATGGAATGCTTTCCTTTCTGGGAAAGGATCTATTACCTCATCAAAGTTTGTCAAACATTTTGCTACATGAAAAAATGAAATGTCGTTCTCTAATACTGAAAAAGCTGTTAATACAAATAGTACCCAAGACTGGTGTGGTTTCTCAATCTGATTACAAAATAGGCCTTCCTGATATTGCAGCAGTTGTAGCACACACCAAATAAACGTGACTGTTTTGGCACAAATGGTCATTTTTATAACACAACAGAATATAATTCACAAAGTACCAATATGAAATGCCTATTAGGCCTACTACAAGCAGAGAGCTTTATATTAGGAAATAGTTCATTCATACGCTCCAGCTTCTCAAGCATAAGATCGAAAAGTAGTAGTAAGAAATTTTTATATAAACTTGGAATGTCATATTCTTCCATAATTTGCGCGATGTCCCCATTTCATCTCCTTCCCCATTCTAATAAACCTGTTATTGCTGTTAGTCATTTATTTCCATCCTGGTAGTCTTGGCATTCACCCGTTTGGCTTTTTTCTACTCAGTTCTTATAGCCCCGTCCCCTTTTGTCAGCAGGAAGTTTATTTCTAGATGTGATGGGGTTTCCCCTGGCAGTGACATCATGTGTGATACACGCGTTCAAAAATCAACTTATGATTCATTCAGAAATCAACTTAGAATGTGTTCAAAACCAACAGGGGTGCGTTTCAAAATCATATGAATAACTGATAGACCAATGTGCGCTGGATGCTAGGCGCTTTGTGAAACAAGGTTGTTTTCTTCAAGAATATGAATTTGGTGACCCCCCCCCCCTCCCGAAATTGCTGCCTGGGGAAGATACTCTGGTTAGCCCTCCCGCTCCCTAAATCATCTGGGCCTGTTGCGCATGTGTGAATCTGGGAGCTTGAGCACGCCAGTAAAATTTTTCTGGGTAGCATCTGGTTGCTTGCTGCTACTGCTTATACAGCTAACAACCACATTTCTGTAGCCAAAAGTGGGAGAAGATACTACTCATACACGACTCAACTGCACATGCGTACAAGCTCACTCACAACTGCTCAAATGAATCTAATGGAAACGGTTGTGACATCAAGTTCATCGGAGGCAATTGTTGTTATGAAGCACTGCATAGTCTTCCTAAAGCATTTGATACATTTTGCTATTGGCAGATGCTTGTATGAGTACTGTGTTTTGTTGTATATGGCACATTTCCTTTGCAACTTAAGTTTTCTCTCTCTCTCTCTCTCTCTCTCTCTCTCTCTCTCATTCATGATTTATTGATGCAGTATTATTCTGCAGCACCGAGATGCAGTAATATTCTTTGTTACAGTACTCATTCTTACCAGTCAAAATTACAAAAATTTAACTGTAAACTACAACAATGAAAAGTTCCCAGAATTCTAAAAAATTCCGGGGTTTTTCCCGGTTTTCTCCCGGATGAAAAAACTCCTCGGTTCTTCCTGGATCTCCCAGTTGTCCCGCATCATATACACCTCAGTTTCTGCTAGAAAGAGCAGATAAGCAGTTGTTAGCATCTCACTTGAACAGTTAATTGACATCATTTAATTCCAGTAGGATGGACATAGGGGAATTATGGGCACTATTTAAGCAGTTTGTAAATCATGATCTGGAGAATTATGTGCCTAGTAAGTGGATTAAGGATAGGAAAGATCCGCCACAGCTTAATAACGAGATTCAGAAAATGCTGAGGAAGCAGGGGCTGTTGCACTCTCGGTTCAAAAGAGAACATGCAAATGATAAAAAGCAAAGGTTATCAGAGATTTGTGCACCTATGGAAAGATCTATGAACAAAGCATACAACAACTACCACGCTCACTCCTTACCAAAAGATCTGGCAGAATACCTGAAAAAATTCTGGTCCTATGTAAAATCACAAAGTAACTGTAAGGCTTCTATCCAGTCACTTGTTGACCGGTCTGGCGTGGCAGTTGAAGATGGCAAAACGAAAGCCAAAGTTTTCAATTTCACATTCAAGAAATAATTAATGCAGGAGAAGTATGCAAACATGCCGTTGTTTGACCACTGAACAGACTCCTGTATGGATGACATAGTAATAAGCATTCCTGTCGTAGAGAAACAACTGAAAGAGTTGAAAAAAATAAGTCACCAAGTCCATTTGGAATCCCAGTTCTGTTTTACAAGGAGTCTTCTAGGGCTCTGGCCCCTTACCTAGCTTGCATGTATCACAAATCTCATACTCAGCTAAGAGCTGAGTCCCAAGCGACTGGAAAAAGCGCAGGTGACTCCTGTATGTAAAAAGAGCAAAAGAACAGACCCACAAAATTAAAAACTAATATCCCTAATATCGGTTTTCTGCAAAATCCTTGAACACATACTTAGTTCAAATATAATACATTTTCTTGAGACCAAGAATCTTACGTACACTAATCAGTATGGTTTCAGAAAGCATCACTACTGTGAAACTCGGCTTGCCCTTTTTTCACAATGTACTGTGAACTATAGATGAAGGGCAACAGGCATATTTCTAGATATCTGGAAATTGTCTGACACGGTGCTCCACAGCAGGCTGTTAGAGAAGGTAAGACCATATGGACTATGGTCAGAGATATGCGAGTGGCTTGAAGACTTCTTAAGTTATAGACCCAGAATGATGGTGAGGGTATCATCAGGAGTGCCCCAGATATTATTCTCTATATACATAAATGATTTGGCGGAAAGGGTGGGCAGCAATCTGCAATTATTTACTGATGATGCTGATGTGTATGGTAAGGTGTTGAAGTCAAATGACTGTAGGAGGACACAAGGTGACTTAGACAAAGTTTATAGTTGATGTGATGAATGGCAGCTAGCTCTAAATGTAGAAAAATATAAGTAGTGTGGATGACTAGGAAAAACAAACCTGTAATGTATAGATACAGCATTAGTAGTGTCCTACTTGACACAGTCACTTCTTTTACATATCAGTGCATAATGTTGCAAAGCAATATGAAGTGGAACTAGTATGTGAAGATTGTGGTAGGGAACGTGAATGGTTGACCTTGATTTAGTGGGAGAATTCTACAAAAGTGTGGTTCATTTGTAAAGGAGAATGCCTATAGGACACTAGTGCAGGCAACACTCAAGTATAGTTCCATACCAAGTCAGATTAAAGGAAGACACCGAAGCAGTTCAGAGTCTGGCTGCTAGATTTGTTACTGGAAGGTTCGAACAGCACACAAGTGTTACAGACGTGCTTCAGGAACTCAAATGGAAATTCCTTGAAGAAATGTGACATTCTTTTCGAAGAACACTGTTGAGAAAATTTAGAGAAATGGCATTTGAAGCTGAATGCAGAATTATTCTACTGCCTCCAACATACACTGCGTATAAGGAACAAGAAGCTAAGATATGAGAAATTAAGGCTCATATGGAGGCATACACACATTCGTTTTTCCATCACTATTTACGAGTGGTACATGAAAGGAAACTACTAACAGTAGTATGTAGTACCTTCCGCCATGCACCGTATGGTGGACTGCAGAGTATCTATGTAGATGACTGCAGAGTATCTATGTAGATGCAGTTGTGAAAGCTAGGGTAGTGTATGTATTTTCATATGCAACTATCAGCAGTACTGACATTTCTCCTCAAGACAAACACTGGCCAGCAATTTTGTCTCGTAACTTTATAGTTTTCTTGAGAAAATTTTCCTTTTGCTGTGTAAATGAGAAATATTGAATATATTATCATTACAATGTGGAAATGATGGCAGTTCATCCCCACATTTCAGTTAAGGGCAGTGAGCATGGTGATTTTATGTTGCATATATACGATTCTATAGTATACAAGAAATGTTAATTTATATGAAAACGATGTTTTATTCTTTCACTGCAAATGGAGAATGTTATGAACTAAATGGATGGCTAGCTACTTTGACTGAAAATTACATCTGTAAAGACAAATAAAAGTTTGCATCAAATAAATGAAATTCTTAAAAATAAGCAGTCTCTCTGGTGAGAAATCAATGTGAATATGAAATAAAAGAGTGATGGAAGAGTTTGGCTACCAAAGGTCATGACCAAAATAATTATTAAACCGAATCATCAGTTGCTCAAGCTAAAGAAACTATCAAAAGGAAATGAGTGACAGACATCCTAGCGATCAGATTGAATCAAATGTTTTCCTCCTTTAGACATAACAAATCACATCAAATATCTCCCTCTATCAGACGAAGAACAAGAAATGGAAGGAGGAGAAAACTTAAAGACTAAATATGATATAATAGAAGTATATGTGAATCACTGATTATCAAGAATGTTTTGTAATAATGTATAAATAAGGATTTCACTCACTTTTTCCAATTCTCTTGCGCAAATTATAGGGTGTCTTTGCTGTATCCGCATCAAGTTGCCTCAGTCGAGTTGAAGGAGTTTGAACCTGCCTCGACGGTGTCCTCAGTTTCCTCAGTGGAGTGCACACAGAGAGTCTTCGCTGAGGGGTTCTGGTTTTACTCCGAGTATGAGAACTAGTTGGGGTGGCGTGGCCACTGAGTCCACGTGCCTTAGTTACCCCTTCCTGGTCAGGTGTCTGTACAGATGCCAAAGCACTTCTTCTTTTTGGTGTCTGGAACTGGCCATTGAGTCCATGTGCCTTAGGTATTCCTTCCCGGTCTGGTGTCTGCACAGATTCCAAAGCTTTCTGCGCCAAAGCATTCCTCCTTTTTGGTGTCTGGAATCCAAACATCTGTTCCCCCTTGACGTTATCATCCCCAAGGAGAGCTATAAATAAGATAATAAAATACAATTATAAGAAATTACAGACAAACAGTTCTTATGCCGCAAATACATAACATTAACTATAGGTTTTCATTCAACCTACAGGTGAAGGGTCATGAGCTGATTTGTGTCATTGCTACGCAGAGAAGTGTATTCTTATTGTCTGGTAGATTTTGTGAATTGTAAAAGACTAAAATCTATCATTTTCTATTAATGTTAATGTAATTAGGTTTACATTATATTGTTTGCCATGAGCTTGTTGAGATTTTCAGAATTTATATTGAACTTAATAAGAGTTCACGTCAAATGCTAGTCAGTGGCTCTTATTTCAGTACAGTTAGCTATCATCGATGAGGAATTTATTCATTTTTGCCTGCTTAGAACTAAGTCTAATGATTACTTTCACTGGAAGGGGAGATTGACTATGAAGAAGAGTTTATCATAACATTATGAGAATACAGAATTTATCTACTGTGAATTGTTTGCAGCCCGCCGGAGTGGCCGTGCGGTTCTAGGCGCTACAGTCTGAACCCAAGCGACCGCTACAGTCGCAGGTTCAAATCCTGCCTCAGGCATGGATGTGTGTGATGTCCTTAGGTTAGTTAGGTTTAATTAGTTCGAAGTTCTAGGCGACTGATGACCTCAGAAGTTAAGTCGCATAGTGCTCAGAGCCATTTGAACCATTTTTCGACCTACGGTATCCTGCTACTATAAGTGAGGCAAGATCCTTCTCATGCTCTGCTTGGAATCGTATTCGTGTCGCGTCAGGTCCATATATGGCAATCATCTGTTGTTGATATGCTGGGGAATCCAGAGCGAGGTTCATCGTTGGCATCTTCTTGGCCATCTTGGAAGAGCTTGTACCACTTTTAACCATTTTTTTATTTAGAGTAGACTCACCGTAAGCCACTGTCAAAATTTCAAGCACTTGTTTCCATTTTTCACTCAAATTTTGATGCAAATTCTTTGCTCCTTTTTTTATAATAATCGAAAATCACCAAGCATACTAAAACACATCTCACCTTTCTATCTGTCAAAAACAAATGTAGTATGCTGTACACTTGAAAGTGAAAATATGTGTAGGACATGTGTACCAACATAAGAAAAAAAACATCAATAATCGAATGTACATTGCCCGCACAATTTGAAAAGCCACCTTACTTTTTGAAGAGCCCTCGTATATGTTTCTGATAGGCACAGAATTTATATATGCAAACAATTCAAATGGTGTGTGTGTGTGTGTGTGTGTGTGTGTGTGTGTGTGTGTGTGTGTGTGCACACTACACTACACACACACACACACACACACACACACACACACACACACTCTCACTCTCTCTCTCTCTCTCTCTCTCTCTCTCTCTCTCTCCCCCTCTCCCTCTCTCTTTACCATCCTCATGATCTGGGCAGTTAAACAACATCCCCGTTCCCTGTGACACAATGTTCCACAGCAACACTGCAATGTGATCACTGAAGCACACCCACAGCTTACAGTTACACAAGACTGGTGGCATTCAACTGCACCCAGGTCAGGAAACCGGGGTTCGCCAAGCATGTATCCAGCCAACAAATACTGAGCTCACTGAGGTGCTTGCCATTTAGAACAAACTGGGAGTGTGTGTAGCTTAATCGAAAATACCACAGCTGTGTGAGCATCACACTTCTGTGGGGAACTCCTGACAATACTCCTGCCTATGATGTACACTTGTTGTCCAGGACAATTATTTAAGAAGTCTGTTACTTAGGAAGTCTTTGAACCACTCACAGATCTGTGAACCTAAACCCTTCATTAACATTATGCAGTGGTGCACTGTGTTAAACACTTCCCAGAAATCTAAGAATATGGAATCTGCTTGTTGCCCTTTGTCCACGGTTCGCTGAATATCACGTAACAAAAGGGCAAGCTGAGTTTTACTTTTAGTCTACAAACATAGTAAAAAATATTGCGAATAAGTGGTCAAAATCAAATTGTTCAAATGGCTATAAGCACTATGGGACTTAACATCTGAGGTCATCAGTCCCCTAGACTTAGAAATACTTAAGCCTAACTAACCTAAGGACATCACAAACATCCACGCCCGAGGCAGGATTCGAACCTGCGACCGGAGCAGCCATCCGCTTCCGGACTGAAGTGCCTACAATCACTCAACCACTGTGGCCGGCTGAACAAGTAGTCCTTACCAGTTTGAGGATGTTCATATTGAAACTGGTATCAGTGACCATGAGGCAGTTGTAGCAACAATGATTAGAGGTATAAAATGCAGCCAACATAAGTATGAAGGTTTAGATACTTATTTTATATTTTCTCTTATGGATTTCTCTTTCTCTTTACCCAGTTTTCAAAATTTTGTCTCTTTTTACGACTTTCCCAATGGATTTTTTTTTCCTTCTTCAATCATTTTTTTCATATCGTATAGACACTTTTCCAGTGAGAAATTCTTCTCCGCTCATTACCTACTGTTAACCACTGTCTATTCTCAAAATTTTTGTACAATTTTTCAATTTTTTCTAAATTTTTTCTTTGCTTTTCTTCCGTTTTCTATCTTTTATCCATGCTCTGCATATCTTTTTGGTGACTCCCATGATTTCCAACACTCCAAACTGTCCTCAAATTCTGTTGATGAATCCCATCACATACTACATCCATTCTTTTCGAAAACATGCTTTAGCACTATCAAAACTAAGGCTGCAAATTCTGTTTCTAGAAACCTGCCTGACCCTTGGAGTTCATCCAAAAGGCTCAACATTGAAAGTCCCTATTTCTGGATGTAATCCTACTCTACACAAAGCTATTTTACAGTTTAAAATGCAGCAATCTCTTGCTCTTACCCAGCTAATCTGTGGGGATAGGCAAAATAGTGTGAACACCTGTACTTACTTGGAAAAGGTGTATTAATAAGGAGCTGGACCCCAATTTGCCCATAATACAGCTGTGATTCTTCTTGAAATATTGGCATACACTGATGGTATAGTCTCCAGTGGAATTTTATGCCACTCTTCGATAAGAACCTCTTCTAACTCCTGTGCTGCTAACTCAGGGCAGTAGTATCTTGATGCAAAATTTTCCTGATTGTGGATACTGGCATTAACAATCCCATCCATATACACATAAAATGAATGTTTGTCTTTCTGTTCCCACCATATGACCTCAAAAAGAATTGGCACAATTTACATGAGGTTTTTTTGTAAAATCATCATAGTGACGACGGAGGCCAAAATCTGCTCCAGAGTCTGTGCTCCAATACCGCCCACAGGAGTTTGATAATGTTTAAAGTCTGGGAACTGTGTTAGCCAGGGAAGATGCTGCAGTCCAGTTGCATGTTCCCCATACCATGATTGTATAGTGCTGGCTGTGTGAATGGGTGCATTATTGTCCTGAAATATGGCATCATTGTTGGGGAAAAACATTTGAATCATGGAGTGCACTTGATCACCTGAAACATTCACACAATTGCTGGCTGTTACACGGTCTTTGAGAGTAAAGATGAGACTAGCAGAATAGCATTATATAGCTGCCCACACCATCACACTTCCACCTCCACACTTAACAGGTGGAATCAAGCAATTAGGATTGTAGGCTTCTTTTGGCGTTCTTCAGATGCAAACCCAGCCAATGTTGGAAATAACAGAAAGATTGACTCGTCTGACCATATGACGTGTTTCCACTGATCAGTCATCCATGATTTATGCTCCTGACACCATGTTTTACGCTTCTTTGCATTGGTTGTTGTCACTGATGGTTTCTGCAAAGCACCTCATTCATGAATATTCGCTTTGTAGAGTTCTTGGCAGACAGTGTCAACAGATACAGGGTCTCAAAGATGGCTATTGAGCTCTGCAGTCACTTTAGCCACCGTAGTTTTGTGTTGTTTTGACACAATTAGTGTTAGTCTCTCATTTAGTTTGATTTGTGCCCACTATTACATTTACACAATGATGGCTTTGCATGTTTTGTGTAGGCTGTCATGACTGCTGAAGCAGTTGGTCTTGAAACTTTTAATATGTTGGCTGTTTTGGTTACTGATGCTCCAGCTAATCGGGCCCTCTTTGGAACTCTGTTTGGTCTTCATTTTACGTCAACCTTGGCCTCTGAATGCAAATACAAAGTGTGCACTACTCATAAACAAGCTGCACTGATGTCTAGTCCTTAATGAAGAAACACAGTCCAGCGCGACACATGCCTTACCTGTGTTGTTGACGATCAAAAACAACCATTCCATAACTACCACTGCTCACATTATTCTGCCTATCCTCTGTATATGCCTAATCAGCCAGTCTCCATTCAACCAGACTTCTCTTCTCCAACAAAATCCTGCAGGTGTCTGCGCCTCATGTTTCCTTGGATGGTATCATCCACCAAGCCAGCTTCAAACTGCAACAAAATGCCAAACTTCACCTCAAAAAGCTATCCCACCTTCTCCTAAACTACATGAATAGTGGTGTTTCCCTTCCTGTCCCTCTGCAGCTCCCTAAACAGCCACACCATCAGCCACCACCTCTCTCCTACAAACCAAGCTGAGCCAACCTCCTTAACATCCCACAGCCTTCAGCACTGCCTCCAAGACCAAGAACAACCCATAATCACAGGAACCAGTCACAACAGTACAGTGTCCTCACCCTCTTGTCTAAAGCACTTTCTCCTCCTGAATTATCTGTATTATCCGAGGGTCTCACTTTCAGCACTAAACATGCATTTGATCATGCTGCTTTGATGAAGGACCTGCTTTCCTTCATGCATAATATCAACTGTAAATATCAGTTTGCAACCCAATCCCAAAACATTTCCAACAGCAAACTTGACATTGAACCCTGCCTTGAACAGCTTCAAATGCAATCACAACTTTCAAGGTCACACCTTACAAGCATTTCGAGAATTCCTCACATCCAGCATTGCTTCACAATTCTTCCTCAGGCCCCTACAACATGATCCTAACTATCCTTTGCAGAACTCCAGGTTCTATGTTCCCTAAAAGTTGATGACTCCATCATTATCCTCCCAGCAGACAAGGATCTAGTGCTGTAGTAATTGACCGAAAGGAGTATGACAGTGAAGGTCTACACCAGCTGTCTGACACCTCTACATGCAGCATCTGCCATCAAGATCCCATTCCTGTGATTCAAACTGACCTGCAGTCTCTCCTAAAAACCTCAGGGCCCTCACAAGGACTAACACCACAATCCATAGACCTTCTCACCCCACCCAAACCACACACACCCCACCTTTTTTAACCTTCTTCCTAAGATCCACAAACCCAGTCATCCTGGTCGTCCTATGGTTACTGACTTCCAAGCACCCACCGAATGTATATCTGCCTTAGTTGATCAGCACCTGCAACCCAGAGTGCAAAGATTCCCTCCTATACCAAAGATACTAACTATTTCCTAGATCATCTGAAAGCCATACTCATCCTGCTCCACCACACACATTGCTTGTCACCATTGATGCCCCTCTCTCTTTACCAGCATCACCCATGTACCAGGTCTGTCTGCTGCTGAATATTTCCTACACACCTGATTACAAACCTATGACGTCCTTCCTACTCACCTTAATCAACTACTTCACCTTTGAGGGGCAGATATACAAACAGATCAGGCATACAGCCATGGGAACCCAAGTAGCTCCTTCCTATGCCAAACTTGGAGGGGGCTTTCCTGGGATCCATAAGTCTTCAGAACCTTGTTTGGTTTAGATACATTGATGACGTCTTTGCCATATGGACTCACGGTGAGGCTAAATCTCATATCTGTGTGGTGTCTGTTGATGCAATTGGAAGGTGGGGTTGCACTAGTCATGGCCTGCGCCTGAATAGGAGGGGGCGGATAGATTAGTTGATCTTCTTGCAGAAAATGTAAGGGGAGCCACATGCACACAAGACAAAATACCTGTGATTACTGGAGTCACAGGGACACATTTTTTAGGTTAGAGTCAGGTTACAGACAGTGAGTATTGAAAGAGATTAAAACAGAACAGTGCCATAATGTCTGTAACAGTACCCAAAGAAATAAAATTTGTGTATTTCATCAGAACATTAGAGGATTGAAAAATAAGATAGATGAGCTTTTTGTATGCCTAGAAAATGGGGTAAATTCTGAAGGTATAGATGTTTTGTGCCTCTCTGAACACCGTGTAATTGCATAACTGCAGGGATGGAGAAGTTACATGTAAGGGATTACAGATTAGCATCTTATTCATGTAGAGTCAACATGGAAAGGAAAGTTGCTACTTATATAAAAACTGGACACAAAGTCAAAAATATTGAAACAAATAGTTTTTGTGTAGATCAGATCCTTGAAGCATGTGCTTGTGAGTTGCTACTGCAATATACTTCTATAGTAATTGCAACAATCTACAGATCCCCTCAAGGGAACTTTCAGCTATTCATGAAAAATCTAGAGGTATTATTGAGCTACCTGTCAGACAAAAAGAAGCAGTTAGTGGTTTGTGGTGATTTGAATGTATATTTTTTAAAAGATATGGATAGGAAAAATGTTCTAAAATCTTTGTTTGTTTGTTTCAATCTAGTATCTGTTGTAAATTTTCTAACTCGTGTGCAGCAGGATAGTAGGTCACTTATCAATAACATTTTCATAAACAGTGCTCAAGCAGAAACAATTAATGTGTACCCAGTTGTTAATGGGCTATCTGATCATGATGCACAGTTAATGGAAATAACACATAAAGCACCTTACAGGCTTCAGGTAGGCTCATACACGGCAGGGAGGCTTATTGATGCGAACAGGATACAGAGTTTTAAGAGCAGCCTTGAAGAGGTAGAATGGGATGAAGTATACACAGAAAATGATGCTGATGCCAAATTCAATTTATTCCTCCGTAAATTTGTCTCAATATTTGACAGTCGCTTTCCTGAAACGTTATCCAAAAAAGCCATTACAAAGGCAAGTAAGCCATGGATTACTAAGGGAATTAAGATATCGTGTAAGAGGAAGAGGGAAACATATGGACAGGCCAGAATAAGTCAGGATCTGACGTTACTTGCTTACTACAAAAGATACTGTAATATTTTAAGGAAAGTCATTAAGAAGTCGAGAAGCTTGTGTGTTCTGACAGAAATTAATAATGACGATAATAAGATTAAAACTATATGGAACATTGTCAAACAGGAGACGGGGCAGCCTGACAGTGCACAACATACCATAGCAATAAAGCTAAATGATGATGTTGTGAGTGATAATTCACAAGTTGCAAGTATTTTTAACAATCACTTCTGGAATGTAGCTGCAAAAATAGGGTTAAAGGGTTCAGTTGAAGAAGCAAAAAAATATATTAAAAATGCCATTCCCCAGGACTTTAGGCGTTTAGAAATAGCACCAACATCCCTTACTGAAATTAAGGGAACTATAAACATACTGAAAAACAAGAGCTCATGTGGTGTTGATGGAGTCTCTAACAGAATTTTGAAGTGTTGTTCTAATTTAATATGTGGAGCCCTCAGTGATATATGTAATGCTTCACTGGCACAGGGAATTTTTCCAGACAGACTGAAATATGCAATTCTCAAACCTCTTCATAAGAAAGGGGACAAGAGTGACTTGAATAATTACAGACCAATCTCATTGCTGACTTCATTTTCTAAAATATTTGAAAAAGTTATGCATTCAAGAGTAGTCTCACATTTAAGTGAAAATAATTTACTCAGCATGTCACAGTTCGGATTCCGGACGGGTTACTTGACCGAGAATGCTATCTACGCATTTAACCATCAAATAGCACAAGCCCTAAATAACAAATTATCGCCAGTTGGTATTTTTTGTGATCTTTCCAAGGCATTTGACTGTGTGGATCATGTCACACTCTTAGAAAAACTCAGGTTTTATGGAATTGATGGCTACACACACAGCTGGTTTGAATCATACTTGACGAACAGAGAACAAAAAGTTGTGCTGAATGACACAAATAATGTTGGGAAGGTGGTAAATCCTAGTGAATGGGGAGTTATCACAACAGGAGTCCCACAGGGTTCAATTATGGGTCCTCTGCTGTTCCTTATTCATGTGGATGACCTCTCACTTAACATTCAGCAAGCAGAACTAGTACTTTTTGCAGCTGACACGAGTGTTATAATAAATCCCATTCCAGAAAAAGCAGCTGAAGGTATTTTTAAGGATGTCTTTCAAAGAATTATTAAGTGGTTCTCAGAAAATGGACTCTCCCTTAAATTTGAAAAAACTCACTATATCCAGTTCTGTACAGCAAATAGTCATATCGACAATTGATGTAGCACATGAACAGGGCACAGTTAACAGGGTAGATTTCTCCAAATTTTTGGGTGTTCACATTGATGACAACTTGAACTGGAAGAAGCATATTACTGAACTTCTCAAACAATTAAGTTCAGCTTCTTTCGCTCTTCATAGAATCGCTAGTCTTGGTAATAAACAGATCAGCCTCCTAACGTAATTTGCATATTTCCAATCAATAATGTCTTATGGAATAGTTTTCTGGGGTAACTCGCCACTTAGACATAAAGTATTGACTGCACAAAAGAGAGCAGTGAGGGTAATTAGTGGTGTGCACCCAAGGACGTCATGTAGGCACCTATTCAAGGAGTTATGTATTTTTAACTGCACCATCAGAGTACATATATTCACTAATGAAATTCGTTGTAAATAATCCATCTCAATTCGTGAAGAACAGTGATGTTCATACTTACAACACTAGAGGGAAAAATGACCTTTCCTCTCCATTATTGAAGCTGTCAGTTGCTCAAAAAGGAGTACATATTCAGCAACAAAAATCTTTGATCATTTGCCCAACAACAGAAAGTGTCTGGCAGGTAGCAGATAAAGGTTTAAATCTAGCTTAAAATCATTTTTTTTGGACAACTCCTTCTATTCCTGTCATGAATTTCTGTTTCAGAACTGGTAAAAAAAAATTGTACCTCTAAATATAGTTGCATGTGTAGAACTAAAAATTTCAGTAATATTAATATTAGCACTACTCATGTGTGTGTATATATCTTGAAATCCGACTTGTTCCATATCATATCGATAAAATAATCTACAGAACATGACATAACTAAACTAAGCTGACCTGTTAAAATTCCTAGAATCTCTGAATACCTTCTCCCAATTAAATTTCAAATGGTCCTGTTCTGCTCATGGGTGATTTTAACGCCAGGATTGGAAATCGAACAGAAGGGTATGAAAAGGTTATGGGTAAATTTGGAGAGGATATGGAGGCCAACAGGAGCGGGAAACAACTCTTGAATTTCTGTGCCAGTATGGGCTTAGTAATCACAAACTCCTTTTTTAAACATAAGAACATTCACCGGTATACTTGGGAAGGCAGGGGAACCAGATCTGTCATTGACTATATAATAACAGATCAGGAATTCAGGAAGGCTGTTAGGGACACATGTGTATTCAGGGGATTCTTTGATGACACTGATCATTATTTAATTTGCAGTGAAATTGGGATTGTGAGGCCGAAAGTGCAGGAGGTCAGGTCCATATGTAGGAGGATAAGAGTGGAGAAACTTCAGGATAAGGAAATCAGGCACAAGTACATAACAGCGATCTCAGAAAGGTACCAGTTAGTTGAATGTAGTCAATTACAGTCATTGGAAAAGGAATGGACAAGGTACAGGGACACAGTACTAGAAGTGGATAAAGAATGTCTTGGAACAGTAGTGTGTAAAAGTAGGATGAAGCAAACAGCTTGGTGGAATGACACAGTCAAGGCAGCCTGTAAAAAGAAAAAGAAGGCGTACCAAAACGGCTACATACTAGAACTCAGGTAGACAGAGAAAGTTATGTTGAAGAAAGAAACAAAACCAAACAGATAATTGCAGCATCCAAGAAGAAATCTTGGGAAGACTTTGGAAACAGGTTGGAGACTATGGGTCAAGCTGTTGGAAAACCATTCTGGAGTGTAATTAGCAATCTTCGAAAGGGAGGTAAGAAGGAAATTACAAGTATTTTGGACAGGTCAGGAAAACTGCTGGTGAATCCTGTGGATGCCTTGGGCAGATGGAGGGAATATTTTGAAGAGTTGCCCAATGTAGGTGAAAATACGATCAGTAATGTTTCAGATTTCGAGGTAGAATGGGATAGGAATGATGACGGAAATAGGATCACATTTGAGGAAGTGGAGAAAATGGTCAACAGATTGCAGTGCAATAAAGCAGTTGGGGTGGATGAAATTAAGTCGGAACTCATCAAATACAGTGGAATGTCAGGTCTTAAATGGCTACACAGGATAATTGAAATGGCCTGGGAGTTGGGACAGGTTCCATCAGACTGGAAAAAAGCAGTAATCACACCAATCTTTAAACATGGAAACAGAAAAGATTGTAACAACTACAGATGTATCTCTTTAATCAGCGTTGTGGGTAAAATCTTCTCTGGTATTGTTGAAAGGAAAGTGCGAGTATTAGTTGAGGACCAACTGGATGAAAATCAGTGTGGGTTTAGGCCCCTTAGAGGTTGTCAGGACCAGATCTTTAGCTTACGGCAAATAATGGAGAAGTGTTATGAGTGGAACAGGGAAATGTATCTATGCGTTATAGATCTAGAAAAGGCATATGACCGGTTTCCCAGGAGGAAGTTATTGTCTGTTCTACGAGATTATGGAATAGGAGGCAAACTTTTGCAAGCAATTAAAGGTCTTTACATGGATAGTCAGGCAGCAGTTAGAGTTGATGGTAAATTGAGTTCACGGTTCAGAGTAGTTTCAGGGGTAAGACAAGGCTGCAACCTGTCTCCACTGTTGTTCATATTATTTATGGATCATATGTTGAAAACAATAGACTGGTTGGGTGAGATTAAGATATGTAAACACAAAATAAGCAGTCTTGCATATGCAGATGACTTAGTCGTGATGGCAGATTCGATTGAAAGTTTGCAAAGTAATATTTCAGAGCTAGATCAGAAATGTAAGGACTATGGTATGAAAATTAGCATCTCCAAAACGAAAGTAATGTCAGTGGGAAAGAAATATAAACGGATTGAGTGCCAAATAGGAGGAACAAAGTTAGAACAGGTGGACGGTTTCAAGTACTTAGGATGCATATTCTCACAGGATGGCAACATAGTGAAAGAACTGGAAGCGAGGTGTAGCAAAGCTAATGCAGTGAGCGCTCAGCTACAATCTACTCTCCTCTGCAAGAAGGAAGTCAGTACCAAGACTAAGTTATCTGTGCACTGTTCAATCTTTCGACCAATTTTGTTGTATGGGAGCAAAAGCTGGGTGGATTCAGGTTACCTTATCAACAAGGTTGAGGTTACAGATATGAAAGTAGCCAGGATGATTGCAGGTACTAGCAGATGGGAACAATGGCAGGAGGGTGTCCACAATGAGGAAATCAAAGAAAAACTGGGAATGAACTCTATAGATGTAGCAGTCAGGGCGAACAGGCTTAGATGGTGGGGTCATGTTACACGCATGGGAGAAGCAAGGTTACCCAAGAGACTCATGGGTTCAGCAGTAGAGGGTAGGAGGAGTCGGGGCAGACCAAGGAGAAGGTACCTGGATACGGTTAAGAATGATTTTGAAGTAATAGGTTTAACATCAGAAGAGGCACCAATGTTAGCACTGAATAGGGGATCATGGAGGAATTTTATAAGGGGGCTATGCTCCAGACTGAATGGTGAAAGGCATAATCAGTCTTAAATGATGATGATGATAATGATGATGGTGGTCCTATTCCGAATCCCATGTCACTTTCCTTGATGTTGATCTCATCCTCACCATAAGCCAGCTGCACACTTCTGTTTGTATTAAACCTACTAACAAACAACAGCACTTACATTCTGACAGTTTCCACCCTTTCCATGTCAAACGTTCTCTCCCATACAGCCTTGGCATTCAAGGCAAATGTATTTGTTTTGATGCAGATTCCTTAGAGCAATACACGGTCATCCTCACCTCAGCCTTCACTGGACATAATTACTCCACCAGCTAGTTCAAAAGCAGATTTTCAAGGTTATCACATCTAATCCTGGTACTGCTGATTCCTTCAAAAAACAACTTCAGAGCACACCACTGGTCACTCAGTATTATTATGGCCTGTAATGTATTAATCAGTTACTTTGACAAGGCCATGACTTCCTACACCCATGCCCTGAAATGAGATCCATTCTGTCTGAAATTTTGTCCACCACACCTAAAATAGTTTTTCATCGCCCTTCCAATCTCCACAATTTTCCTGTCAGACCCTATGCTCCTTCTGCACCCATCTCCCTACCCTATGGCTCCTACTCCTGTGACCGCCCCCTCTGCAAGATTTGCCCTATGCATCCTTCTAACACCACCTATACCTGCCCTGTAACTGGCAAAAGATAGGGTACTATCAAAGGGAGAGCCATCTGTGAAATGACACACGTCATATACCAGCTGTTATTTAACACTGTTTGGCCTTTTACATCGGCATGACTACCACCAAAATATCAGCTAGGATGAATGGGCATAGGCAGAGTGTGTATACTGGTGACACACAGTATCCTGCTGCAGAATGTGCTCTACAACATGACTATTGTGGCCTCAGTGACTCTTTCACCACACACGCCATCTGGATTCTTCCCCCAGATGCCAGTTTCGCAGAACTCCACAAATGGGAACCAGCCCCACAACACAGCCTTGGTCCTTGCCACCCATATGGCCTTAATTTACATTATCTCAGCATTTCTTCACAGTAACTATTTCTTTCTTCTCTCCACTTTAGTTTTCTACACCTTTCATTTTCTCACCTGTGTATTTTTCTCTGTCCCCCTCCCACCTATGTTACGTGCAATGCACTTAGCTTCTCACTCTTATTAACTTGTACACAATGTTTTAGCAGTACTCTCTAGTCTTGTATACTACCCTGTCTTACAGCTTTAAGCTCTCCGGTATTCAAATCTCATTCAGTGTAGTCCCCAACAATCAGCCTCATCCCACCCAGTAAGTCTCCCCTGATCTGTGGTTCTGGGTGACTTTTCTGAAATCTACCCCTTTTCCTAGGCTTCTCCAGTCCTTTTCTTTCATCCCTCTCCCCTCCCCTTCAACCCTTCTGACTGAAGGAAGAGCCACTGGCTCCGAAAGATTGCCTAATTATAACCTCCTTTTATGTGTATGTTCTGCCACCACTTGGTGAGCAGATTTTTTATCTATCCAATTACACGATAAAAATTTAATATGTTAGATATAGAGGCAGTCTTGCCACATCATAAAGAGGAACTCAAAACATTTACCTCTTGGCACTGTAGTTACCATACACTTGACAGATATGTACATGGCAAAACAGTTCATGATAGAATTATCCCTTCATGATATACAGACAATGCAAAAAAAACTTCTGAAGAAACAGAGCCTACTGCTTAATAGGTGTGAAACAAAACACCAGAGAGATGCTGAATGAAAAGCATTTGGCTGTGAAGAGACCAACGTGTGTAGCCTTAACGACTGCTGCATGAAAATCTTATCAAAAGATTTCTCATAAAACCCAAAGCAATTCTGGTCATATTTAAAAGCTATAAGTGGGCCAAAATTACTACACTCCAGGACATCACAGGAACTGAAACTGGAGATAACAAAGCTAAAGCAGAAATACAAAATTCCATATTTGTATGTTCCTTTACAATGAAAGATACACAGATGTGCTGCCGAGAACTTGCAGCTGAGTTAGCTTTCATCTTAACCGTACTATACCTCCCAGGAATATACAGTATATTATGGTTAAGATGAACGCTAACTCAACTGCAAGTTCTCTATGGAATCTGAAAGGAATCCCTTCAGGCCTTAAAGCCTAGTTTAATTTTAGTGAATTTTGCTATTTCTCAAAGCCATTTATACTAATATAGCTATATGACTAATATATAGCTATATGACTAATCTTTGCAGTAGTGTGAAGAGTAAACTGGGCAGCACATCTGCATATCTTCCTTTGTAAAGGAACATAAACTGGGTAGCACATCTGTGTATTTTCCTTTGTAAAGGGACATACGAAAATGGAATTCAGTATTTCTGCTTTTGCTTTACTACCCCCATTTTCAGTTCCTAAACATCTTGGGTGTATGGACAGTAACTTTGGTCCACTGATAGCTTTTCAGTATGGCCAGAATTGCTTTGGTTTTTATGAGAAATCTTTCTACAAGATTTTCGTGCAGCAGTCATTGAAGTCTACACACATTGGCCTCTTCACAGCCACTTTTCATTCAGGCTCTCTCCTGAGAGGGAGAGAAAAAAATGCTCATTGATTGGAAAAAAAACATGTCACACCTGTCTACAACAATATAACAGAAACAATCCACAAAATTTCCATCCCAACTCACTGACATCCATATGTTGCAAAATTCTAAAAAACGAATTATGAGCTCAAACATAATGAGGTATATCAAAAAGAGTATCATCCTCCATGGCAATCAGCATGGATTCTGAAAATACTTTCAAGTCATCCTGAAAGGAAAGTAAACACAGTAGAGTCAATCCCTGCTGTCACTGATTAACAAAAGTTTGAATACATGGGGTAGCAAACAACATCTGTGGGTTGGTTGAGGATCTACATCAACATACAAACTCTGCAAGCCACCATATGATGCGTGGCGGAGGGTACCCTGTAGCGCTTCTAGTAATTTCCCTTCCGGTTCCACTGGCAAACAGAGCAGTGGAAATATGACTATCTATATGCCTCAATACAATCCCTAATATCTCTAATCTTATCTTCAAGCTCCTTACGCGAAATGTATGGAGGATTGTTCTGCGGTCATCCTTGAAAGCCGGTTCTTTAAATTTTCTCAAGAATGTTCCTCAGAAAGAATATGCCTTCTCTCCAGGGATTCCCATTCAAGTTCCCAAAGCACCTCCGTAACACTCGCATGTTTTCCAAACCTACCAGCAAGAAATATAGTAGCCTGCCTCTTAATCATTTCGGTGTCTTCCTTAATCTGACATGGTGCTGATCACAAACACTCGAACATTACTGAACAGGGCCTCACATTCTCTTTCCGTTTCATATTGCTTTGCAATGATATGCCTTGGTATTCAATCAACATGACTATGTCAAGCAGCACACTATTAATGCAGTACTCAAACTTCATTTTTTTTTTTCGTCTGCATTAACTTACATTTTTCTACATTTAGAGCTAGCTCCATTCATCACACCAACTAGAAATTTTGTCTCAGTCACTTTGTACCCTCTTACTGTCACTCCAACGACGACACCTATCCGTACATCACAGCATCATTGACATACAACCACAGACTGCTGCTTACCCTATCCAGCTGATCATTTATGTGTATAGATAACAACCATGCCCCTATTACACATCCTGGGGAGTTATTGACGATACCCTTGTCTCTGATGAACCCTCCAAACATCAAGGACAACATACTGTGCTCTGTTACTTAGGAAGTATTCAAACCACTCACATATCTGTGAACCTATTCTATATGCTTATATAATCATTAACAGTCGGCAGTGCAGTATCATGTCAAACACTTTACGGAAATTTAGGAATATGGAATCTGCCTAGTAGTCTTCATCCACGCTTCACAGGATATCATGTGAGAAAAATGCAAGCTGCGTTTCACATGAGCGATGCTTTCAAAAACTGTGCTGATTTGTGAACAGAAGCTTTTCCCTTTTAAGGAAATTTGTCACATGCAAACTGGAAGTATGTTAAAGGAATTTGCAGCAAATCAATGTTAAAGACATCTATCTGTAACTTTGTGTGCCTATTGTTTTACTCTTCTTACATACAGGAGTTGCTTACACCTTTTCCCAATCACAAAAGACTTTGCACTGGGCAAGAGATTCATGGTAAATGCAAGCATAGTAAGATGCCAATGTGGAAGAGTCCTCTTTGTAAAACCAAATTGGGATTACATCACAACCTGGCAACTTATTTGCTTGTAACTCTTTCAATTGTTTCACTACACCAGTAATGCTTATTACTACACCTTATAAGCCTTGATGCTGGTTGTTCAGCAGAAATGAAAATTATGCTACAGACTGCCTGGCAACACATTACAGTTAGAAACCATGAGATTACACGTTTTAAATAGAAAAAAAAGCATGCATAAAATTTAAGAAATATTCTACTAAGAAAACATTGAAGCAACTGAATACATGACTTGTTGCTCTATAAGTGTGTACCAGACAGCAGCAGGAGTCTGACTGACACAAGGCTCACAACTAGCAGTCCCTGGCTCTTCAAAACAAAATTCTTCGTAGGCAGAATGTTGCACGTTATCGTGGATGGAGTGTCAGCAACAAAAGCAGAAGAAACTTCAGGTTTACCCGTTGGGTGTTTGTTGGGACCATTACTGTCCATGTTGCATTTTAATGACCTAGCATGCAATATTTGTAGCAGTTGATGCAGTTATCTACAATGTAGTACTGTCTGAAAAAGAGCTGCAGAAACTTTCACTCAGATCTTGATAAGATTTCAAACTGGTACAGATACTGGAAACTTACTATAAATGTAGGGAAATGTAAAATTATGCACTTCATAAAAAAATCACAGAATCATATGACAACAATAGCAAAGCTTCGCAATTAAAATTTCTTGCCTCATACAAATATCTGAGTGTGAGAATTTATATGGATATGAAATGATCACATAAGCTCAGTAATAGGTAAGGTGGGTGGCAGACTTCAGTTCATTAACAGGATACTGAAAAAATGCTGTTAGTCTACAAAGGAGACTTTTTACACAACTTTTGCATTCCTCACCAGAATGAACAGTCAACTGAAGTAAATATGTGGAATGCAGGTAATGCCTCAAACACAAATAAATAAATAAGCAGAAGGATGGTTATAGCATTGGTGGACCAACCGAAAGTTGCAGTTACACCGGTCTGCTTTAGCCCATGACGTAATTGTGTTGTGTGACATCAGCCAAAACAGCTTTTGAGTCACGTCATGATCGTAGATGGCATGTTGTACAATTTGGTGGTACTCTCTTGCGTTGGATGTTTATGTATTGAAGTAGTTGTTAGATATCTTAGCGAGTCATTTGACATTTTTAGCTGCGTGTGTGAGGTTGTCACCGGATGAGTTTACGCCGTTTTATCAGTGAGTTACTTTGATTTTGCATATTATGGGTGACAGATTCTTGCTTGTGTTTGTATTATTAGTTCTGTGTGTTTGTTATGGCTGGAAATTTCATAGTGTTTTTCTTTATTAGTCAATACAGGATATTTTACAGAAATTTAAGAGCATATCATTGCTTGTCTCATTTGGCCTATGTGGTGTAAACAATCAAGTTCCTACAGTTATTTTGACTGCTTAAGGGTGATTTTGTTTTGTATTTTAGGTTCTGCATGTAGAGAGGAGGGGGTTGGCCAGCCTAGATTTAGGTGACAGTGGGTTTGGTTTTACTTTTGTTGTTATTTTTTTATTATAGTATTATCCACACAAATCAAGTTGGCTGACAGGAGTGATCATAAAGGCATTTCCCATTTACGGTTGCTCTCATCAGCAACTGTGCCGAGTGTCAACACGGTCTATGCGAATAATACGCATAGTATGTTTGTTTATGTTTACAGTTGTTTGTGTATATTGACGTTGGTGGTGATACAAGTTCATAAGAGAGTATATATACTGAGAAGCTACTGTGAATATCCCTAGATCCTTAAATAAATGTCTGCAGGATGATCTTGGGTGGACTCCAGCTATTATTCTGATTACACGCTTTTGTGCAATAAATACTTTATTCCTCAGTGATGAATTATCCCAAAATATGATGCCATATGCAAGCAATGAGTGAAAATAGGTGTAGTAAGCTAATTTACTAATATGTTTATCACCAAAATTTGCAATGACCCTTATTGCATAAGTAGCTGAACTCAAATGTTTCAGCAGATCATCAATGTATTTCTTCCAATTTAATCTCTCATCAATGGACACACCTATAAATTTTGAATATTCTACCTTAGCTATATGCTTCTGATTAAGGTCTATATTTATTAATGGCGTCATACCATTTACTGTACACAACTGTATGTACTGAGTCTTATCAAAATTCAGTGAGAGTCCATTTACAAGGAACCACTTAGTAATTTTCTGAAAGACATTATTGACAATTTCATCAGTTAATTCTTGTTTGTCAGGTGTGATTACTATACTGTATCATCAGCAAAGAGAACTAATTTTGCCTCTTCATGAATATCTTTGGCTTGATATCTGGTTTGGAATGGTATCATTATTCTTACTGTTGTATATTTAGTTTGACCCCACTCAATTCCACCTACTTTCCACAGCTGTCCGGTAGTTTAATTTTGTTACTGGCATTAAATACTTCACATGTTACGTTTGTTTGCAGGTGTATTCATGACGTTATGGTTGCCATATTGTATACGGTTGAAACAGGTGAACAGGTGTATCTGCGAATTTGATAATGTCACAGGTCAAAGCAGATGAGTGGAATCATAACTTTCAGTATTGAGGCATTTGCAGATTTAAAAAACTTTTAACCAAGTGACCTAAAAGGAATAAAATACACAGTGCAAATGCTATTTAAAATATGTACAGCAATCAGACAGCAGATGTAAAAGTTAACAAAAATAAAAGCAAGTCGGTAAGAAAAAAAGTGAGACAGGGTTGAAAGCTATAAGCTTTTAACAGCAGCTCAATCACGCTTCTATAAGGACTTCTATGCAGAGGAAGCAATATATGACCTCAACAACTTTGCATTAGTAGAACTAAGCAATGAAAATTACCTTTTTGGCATTTTATGTGATCTTGCCAAGACCTTTCATTGAGTGGACCAAAAAATGTTGCTAAGAAGACTGAAATGATGTAGCATGAAGGACCCTTCTCTTGCATGGATGGAGTCTTACCTTAACACCACACACACACACACACACACACACACACACACACACACACACACACACACGATTAATGTAACAGACTTGCAACTAGTTCACAGATAACATTTTAACCATTAATCTTACAAAAAATAAAAAAGATTGCATTATGCAATTACAAACAAATAAAAATAATTTACAAGTACCAGAAGCAGTGATGAATAGGCACACACTAGATGAGCCTCCATATGTGAAGTTCCTGGGCATTCAGATGGATGAAAAACTGAGCTGACAGCAACACGCACACAACATCAACAGAAAGTTCAGTTCTGCACACTTTGCACTCATAAATATCTTTTGCCACATCAGTCTGCAGACAGGACTGCTAGTATCCTTTCACTCACCTCTCTCATATGCTATAATCTTCTGGGACATGGTACCAAAAGTGAAAAAAAGTATTTATTCCACGGAAGCACATGACAAGAAAATAGTGCAGATCTCTCTCTATGGTTCACAATGTGAGTTTTATATTTTGCTGCAAAAATCTAGAAAATGTTTCCAGTGACAATCAGGCATGAAACAGGAAAGCCCCAAACAGTAAAAGAATACCTGCCTAGCCACTCTTCCTGCAATTTATCAGACTACTTGGGTTAAAGACTGCAGATTCCACTTAATCCCAATATCAGATGGATCTTTACTTTGCCAGTATATAGCCAGCTGATAGTGATCTTTGTAAAGTTACACAACTGCTTTCTTGGAGGTACCAATGTCAGATGAAAACATCCAGCTGAGTAGTACAGGAGAAGCAGTGGCTTTTTTCAAAGTGGTTGTTTTTCTCAAAGCATACATACAGAAACTATAAAAAAAGCAATACACTAATCATTTCAGTACTCACTTTGTTGCAGAACAGAAGCTAAACTCTGCAAGACATCACTGCCCACAGTATCAAAGGCTATCGCCACTTGTTAGTCTGGGGTCATTTCATCTCCCTGGAGCAATTTTAGTGCTTAACCATACTGACATTTAGATTTGCTTTTGTCCTCTACGTTAAACTGACAGATTCAGATGTTTAACCTACTTTTCGTTAGTACCACTGTCTTATAACTATAGACTAATACTTTGTTCCGCAATATTGTACGCTAAACGAATAATAACTTTTCGTCCAGCTTTCTATGAACGTAGCCACATTGGAAGAACAAATCTTAATTTGGAGCTAATGAGTTGTTTTGAGGCCTTCTTTAATATCCACTTATTATTCTGTATTATTTACGAGAGGGTTTGGTTAGAAAACTTAATAAGTAAGTTTGCAGCAGTGTAAACATGGGAATGTGAACACAAAATAAATTTGCAACTACCACGATCACTAAAATCATTTACTCATATAGATGACCGGTTTCGGCAATTCTCTGTTGTCTTTTAGATCGGAAGGCTTCGTCAGAGAATTGCCTAACAGGTCACCTATATGAATAAATGATTCGGCGGTCTTGGCGGCTGAAAATTTATTCAGTGTTCACGATACTACAGATCGCCCACGCTGATAATGTCAGAAGTGTACAAACATATGAATGTTCAAAAGTGCTGACAGATTAATACAATAACAGTCATTTGTCTATGTTTTATTCACCTCCCTTCGGCGTATCGGACACGACAGAAGCAGCAATTCTGGCGTTATCAACGAACGTATCTTCCTCATCTTCATCTTCTTCTACTATTGGTGCGACTCTTGATATACGAGATGACTGTCTCCGCGAAGGTGTTTTCTGTATCTGTGATGGTATTACCTTGTTGTTCCTACTTCGTGTCATCCTCGCCCCTAAAAAAAAAATCATGAAATCTACAATGTCTCACAATGACGAGTATCAGCAATAGTAAATTCAGTGGTGTTCCCATTAATATCACCTTTAGGGTCTTCTATGACTACAGACAGTGGTTTAATAATTGTCTCAACATCGTCATCTGATATACTTCGTATTTCTATTACACGCTTCTTCAGTTTTTCCATACTTCAAATTAAAATTTCAGTAATTAACTTGTTTCTATTAATTTATAGCTATTAAATTACTGCACTGAGGAGTTTTCAGGGGATCGCTTTAATGTCAATATCAAAATGCCCATTAGTAAAGTAAGAATCCCAAATACTTCTTCCAATATCACGCATTATGTACACATTCCTCACAATCCACATCAATTTCCCGCGCTAAACAAAACAACGACGCACAGTGAGGCAAATACAATCGAAGATGTAGACGATTCCACAAGACGCAGAGATCAAAGATACAACCGATTACGCTAGTGATCTCTACAAGTGTTGAGGTCACAGGATCATGCATAAAGGGAAACTGAAAGGAAAATGAGATATTGCCACATGTAAAAAAACATAATCATCGACTGATTATAGCAATCGCTGTACGTAGATAGACTAGAAAATTTGTAATAACTAACCAATAGAGTTCTCACACCCATGTGTACTTCGATTAAAATAACACGTAATTGACGTTTGGTTGAGTAATACGGGTCGGACGGACCCAGTCACAGCTGTTTCTTGGCCTACACGTGTCACTGTGCTACGTTTTCTGCAGGCACAACCAGCAATGGTTTTCCAGATGACACAGGGTTCACAGGGCAGGAGAGGGTCGGGCAAGGCAATGCTTGCGCAACAGTCGATCAAACGGGCGGATATTATGTTGTGTTCCAGCTGGACTCCCCTTCCCACTGAACACGATTTCAATCACAAATTTATTTTAATGAAAGTACTCAGTCCACTTATGGTGAAAGGAGACGTTAATATTAACGTATACTTGGCAGTAGAGTGTTCCAACCAGCATTGAAATTTAAACCAGAAGTATATAATCTTACTTCCGATTGACTGACAGACTATGCTATTACAAACGTTTCGCAGAACGTGAAGGTACAAGCAAGTTATAAAGACTGCAATATCAGACCACTATAGACTGCTAACAGAAATGACTGGCCACATAGGACGTAGTGACTGTATTTTCATGGAAGTAAGATTGAAGAATAAATCAAATAGGAATTTGCTAAATAAAATTCTTGAGACAGAAAACTGGTTGGATATTTCAACTTCTTGTTTCACTTCTCACATGTGGGAAGTTAGTTAGTTAGTTCCCTGTTCCATTGATCAACCTCACGGTAAACGTGATAATTTGGACAGTGTCAAGTGCATAAGAAATGCATACATGAATCAAGGTCTTTTTCCTTTAGGCTTAAATTTTTATCGACTATCCCATTCCCTTAAATGGCATAAAATGCGTATATTATACCCACAGATTTATTTATTCGTATTCAAGAATTAATCTGTGGTATAGAAGGATTTGTCAAGGAGATACGATTTCAAAACTTAAATAACTAAAAAAGGAGGTAATATTGGATTACTCCTGAAATTAGAAGCGCCAGATATGAACTGAAACTGGTATACAGGGTGTTACAAAAAGGTACGGCCAAACTTCCAGGAAACATTCCTCACACACAAAGAAAGGAAATATGTTATGTAAACATGTGTCCAGAAACGTTTACTTTCCATGTTAGAGCCCATTTTAATACTTCTCTTCAAATTACATTAATCATGGAATGAAAACACACAGCAACAGAGCATACCAGCGTGACTTCAAACACTTTGTTACAGGAAATGTTCAAAATGTCCTCCGTTAGCGAGGATACATGCATCCACCCTCCGTCGCATGGAATCCCTGATGCGCTGATGCAGCCCTGGAGAATGGCGTATTGTATCACAGCCGTCCACAATACGAGCACGAAGAGTCTCTACATTTGGTACCGGGGCTGCGTAGACAAGAGCTTTCAAATGCCCCCATAAATGAAAGTCAAGAGGGTTGAGGTCAGGAGAGCGTGGAGGTCATGGAATTGGTCCGCCTCTACCAATCCATTGGTCACCGAATCTGTTGTTGAGAAGCGTACGAACACTTCGACAGAAACGTGCAGGAGCTCCATCGTGCATGAACCACATGTTGTGTCGTAGTTGTAAAGGCACATGTTCTAGCAGCACAGGTAGAGTATCCTGTATGAAATCATGTTGGTGAATCGAGGAAGTACAGTACATACTGACGAAACTAAAATGAGCTCTAACATGGAAATTAAGTGTTTTCGGACACATGTCCACATAACATCTTTTCTTTATTTGTGTGTGAGGAATGTTTCCTGAAAGATTGGACGTACCTTTTTGTAACACCCTGTATATCTAAAAAATAAAATTCGAATCAACAAGGAGTTATAGAGTGTTATGACAAAAGCTACAACAGATTACTGAAGGATTCAAAATCTAGGTACTTCAGCAACTCTATTAAATTTTTGAGAATATCCAAAGACTCTCTGGATTTACAAAAATACAGAAAGAAAAGGCTAATCGAGTATAGGGAATGGAATTACAACTCTAAGAAAGAATGATACTAATTTTTCAAACCCAGTCATCAGTATATAGCAGGGGTTCCCAAACTTTCCCTGATGCATCACTTTCAGGGTCCTGGTACTTTCATGGAACATTTGTTTATTTTGAAGGTTAATAAAATTTTAAAAATGAAAAGTCTTGTTTTATGCTGTGACTACTTCAATATCAAATCATAATTAATACAAAGAAATCATAATGAAATTTAAAGACACAGTTAATGTCGTCAAAACGTCGAAAAAACGTCATATTATTAATAGTTGTTAGCAGAGCACTTATTCACTTCCTGCAGAAAATCCGTGTTCCATGGTACCTTTACATCTACATCTATATTACTACTCTACATTTCACACTTAAGTGTCTGGCGGAGGCCACATTGAACCATTTTAACTTTCTTTCTCTAATGTTCTATTCTCGAACAGTATGTGGGAAAAACTGACACTTAAATCATTCCATGTGAGGTCTGATTTCACTTATTTTATTAAAAATATCAAGTGTCCCTAAGTCAGTGAGTGTCAACATAATAGTTTTCCATTCAGAGCGGAAAGTTGGATATTGAAATTTCGTGCAACGATCTCGTCACAACAAAAACGCCTTTGAATTGTATGCAAAGTTGCAGTTTACAAAGCCCACAAAGCCAAGGTAAAACTTAACACTTCTGAAGTAACAGAAAGCCTGTTTTTATTCCAAACACATGGGTAGAAAATAAATAATAAATAGTAAACCTTTGAAAACTAAGAACACAGAAGGGTTACTCAGTATATCTTCAAGGTTAATTAAACATTGTGTTCAGTACATGGTAGGACCATTAACTTACTAGGTAAACCTAACTCCAGAAGGAGGTACTTCTCCTGAATAATTACAAAAGAGAAAAGTAATTCCATTATATATGGTAGGTAGCAAAACTGACCCATTAAACCATAGGCCCATAACCATGTCTTGCTAAAAATACTGGCTACAGTAATAAAAGACAAGTTAGGTAACTTAATAGAACCATACATCATTCTAAGTCAGACAAGGCTTGTATTTGGGTAATGTAGGTCAACTAACATTTTACGTTTCATTTCAAAGGCATTAAATTAAAAAAAGGAAGTATTTTCTTGACCTTCTAGAGATTGCGATTGTGTTTGTCAAGAAACACTAGTGCAGAAACTTCACCATTATAATGTAAGAAGAAAGTCAGACTACTTTACGAGAACGTATAAGCTATTGTGGAACAGAGAGAGCAAAGGACTGAGGTTACACAGATAACATTGCTTTGGATTTTTTGAGTCAAGTTTGGGGTACCTTGAGGTTCAGTACTATGACTTTACAGTCCCTATATAGACTACTGGCCATTAAAATTGCTACACCACGAAGATTACGTGCTACAGACGCGAAATTTAACCGACAGGAAGAAGATGCTGTGATATCCAAATGATTAGCATTTCAGAACATTCACGCAAGGTTGGCACGGGTGGCGACACTTATAACGTGCTGACATGAGGAAAGTTTCCAACTGATTTCTCATCCACAAACAGCAGTTGACCGGCGTTGCCTGGTGGAGCGTTACTGTGATGCCTAGTGTAAGGTGGAGAAATGAGTACCATCACGTTTCCGACTTTGATAAAGGTCGGATTCTACCCTATCGCGATTGCGGTTTATCGTATCGCGACATTGTTGCTCGCGTTGGTCGAGATCCAATGACTGTTAGCAGAATATGGAATCGATGGGTTCAGGAAGGCAATACGGAATGCTGTGTTGTATCCCAACGGCTTTGTATCACTAACAGTCGAGGTGACAGGCATCTTATCTGCATGGCTGTAACGGATCATGCAGCCACGTCTCGATCCCTGAGTCAACAGATGGGGATGTTTGCAAGATAACAATCATCTGCACAAACAGTTCCACGACGTTTGCAGCAGCATGGACTATCAGCTCGGAGACCATTGCTGTGGTTACCCTTGACGCTGCATCACAGACAGGAGCGCCTGCGATGGTGTACTCAACGACGAACCTGGGTGCACGAATGGCAAAACGTCATTTTTTCGGATGAATCCAGGTTCTGTTTACAGCATCATGATGGTCGCATCCGTGTTTGGCGACATCGCAGTGAAAGCACATTGGAAGCATGTATTCGTCATCACCATACTGGCGTATCACCCGGCGTGATGGTATGGGGATCCATTGGTTACACATTTCGGTCACCTCTTGTTCGCATTGACGGCACTTTGAACAGTGAACGTTACATTTCAGATGTGTTATGACCCGTGGCTCTACCCTTCATTCGATCCCTGTGAAACCCTACATTTCAGCAGGATAATGCACGACCGATGTCGCAGGTCCTGTGCGGGCCTTTCTGGATACAGAGGATGTTCGACTGCTGCCCTGGCCAGCAAAATCCCCAGATCGCTCACCAATTGAAAACATCTGGTCGATGGTGGCATCCAAGCTCTGTTTGACTCAATGCCCAGGTGTACCAAGGCCGTTATTACGGCCAGAGGTGGTTGTTCTGGGTACGGATTCCTCAGGATCTATGCACCCAAATTGTGTGAAAATGTAATCACATGCCAGTTCTAGTACAATATATTTGTCCAATGAATATCCGTTTATCATCTGCATTTCTTCTTGGTGTAGCAATTTTAATGGCCAGTAGTGTATATATGATGTAAATATTGTTGAACAAGACAAAGTCATTAATATATGCTGATGACTCTGCTATTATTACCTGCTGTGTCACAGTTGGTGAACTGCAAAAAGCATTTTTTGTAATAAATGGAAGCAAAACAACATACATGCCAGCAGACTACTCCGTACTGACAGCTTTAGACGTAGTCTTCGAAACTCAGCCCTACAGCAGGTATACAGTTATAATGTCCTGGGTATGGCATTGAATAGTTACATGACTAGGAAAATCACATAGGCAAGATTTGCTAAAACATAAGCTCTTACATATTTCTTCTGAGGAAAATTACTAGTATAGTAAACAAAAAATGTACTTTAGTCTCATATAACCACAACTAATTTACTGCAGTATGATTTCCAGTGGAGCTGCAGATGTGCATAAAAAAATTTTAAAGGCTCAAAAGAAAGCCATTAAATGTATCTCCTACAAATGCCCATAGAAATAAATTTAAAGATCTCAGAATATTAACTGTCCCAGCACTATACATATAAGAAGCCTTTCTTTCGGTAAGTCTTCACCACTAAATCAATTTCAGTGGGGGTATATGTGACGATAATATTAGGAACAGAAATGGTAACCACTTACAAAGAAACTATTTAAAACTAATGGATAAAGACATAATTATTTCATGAAGTGTTCTTTACTATAAGCTGCCACACAAGACAAAGAATAGCAAAGTGTTGTTCACCTGAAAAAGTAAATTAAAGCACCACCTGACTCTCATTTACTTATATGCCTGTATAGAATACTTGTTTTTAATTTATGATAGCAGACAAGTCTTGCATAAAATAGCTCATAAGAATGCCTGTTGCTGCTGTTTTCTGCATGCATGTTCGTTTTCAAATGCACTGGTAGCTGTATCTGCCCATACCTATGGAAAAAGAAATATGATATGAGTATGATGTCGAGAGGTGGTGTGTTGAGTTTCACTTCTTTCTTTGCAGAGATATCGTTATTCCTATTGTTGCTACAATATTGGCGTGAGCAGCAAATTTTCATGAAATAGTGCCTGACAGTTAAATTTAGTTTCTGAGTAGGCTTTTCATTTGGGTCCAACCATCTTGATTAGGTTTTTCTATAGTTTTCCCTAATCACTAAGGTGAATATCAGGATAGTTTCTTTGAACAGACTTCATTTCCATATTCTTGTAGCATGTGTTTTGTCATGCACACACACACACACACACACACACACACACACACACACACATACACACACACACACACACGCACGCGCGCGCGCGCGCGCTCATACACACACACACACACACACACACACGCACACACACACACGCATATCTATAAGGTAAACCACCTAAAACTTGCGCCGCATATATTGTGGCAATGGAAAGTGCTGTTTTCAGAGAGTGGATTTATTGATAGTCAGGGGCTCAAATTGTTAGCCAATAAGCAGGTTGTAATAACCCTCAGAAAGTTTATTTGTGCAAACACACACTTTTTAAATGGAACAATGTCTACTGACACAAACAAACTAAAACTAAGGTAAATTAGAATGTCATTTGTGTTTGTTGCAGGATCCTAGTATGAGTCGTTTCGGAGACATCGCATTTTGAAAATTTTACACAACGACATTGCATAATACCTGTGGTAGCACACACTAAAAAACATCATAAGTGCATACACAAGATATGTGGATTCTGGGCAGCAATGAAACAACTGACCTTCAAAGGTTGTGTTCGAAATGACCACCAGTAGTGGCAATACACACTTCCAGAGTGATATGGAACGAGTTACATTCATGCTAGCATTTTAGCAGAGATGTTCGAACAGGCTGCAGTAATACATCGTTGGTATCACAGGTTCCTCCTAGTCTGCAATGTCTGCTAGTATCAGTGAAAGATGATCAATTAGGAGGCTGTGAACGTGTGAATGCAGTGTTCCATCTATGAAACACAGACTTTTGAGCTGATGGTTCACTGTACCATACCACATGTTTACACTCCATGGACGCTGTAGTTAAACCTGACAAAGCCAACTGGGATTGTCAACAGACCAAGAGTATATGTTTCAGAGATTTATCTGCCCATGACTGTGGAATGTGGCTTCATCACTAAACAATATACATGATACATCTGGAGTACAGAAGTTAACATGATTCTCCTAATCGTTTCCATGCACCTGTTTATGGAGAGAGAAGTGATAGAGATGGAATCTATGTCGATGGAGAATGTGTAGGACACTTGCATGACTCGTGCGACTTCCTCATGCACTTTTGCAGGAGGTAAAGTGCTGATCAACTACAACAGCAGCAAGAACTTGCATTTCCCTATCTCCTGTCGTCATTTCCTCCTGTCACGCTGTCTATATATCATATTACCACTGTCACGTAACTGTTTGGAGAGGTTGATAAATAATTGCCAAGACAGTTGACATCTATTGCCACAGACACCACCCAAGAATGAGCTGCCGGCCGGGGCGGCCGAGCGACTCTAGGCGCTACAGTCTGGAACCGCGCGACCACTACGGTCGCAGGTTCGAATCCTGCATCAGGCATGGATGTGTGTTAGTTAGGTTTAAGTAGTTCTAAGTTCTAGGGGACTGATGACCTCAGAAGTTAAGTCCCATAGTGCTAAGAGCCATTTGAACCATTTGAAGAATGAACTACATGCTTTCCTCACTCTCCATGTACCATGAACACGTTGACTTTTTCTGCATTGATAAATCCCATCATCCACTCACGACCCACTGCTTGAATTGTCGCACACCAACTGAGCAGCAAGTCGTAGTGCACTCAAGGATCACACAAGCACAGTGCACGCAAACATAGCAACATCATAACTAGCAACTACACAGGTTGAATGGCAGAAAAAAGTGTTGGTGGGGAAACTTTCCAAAATACGATAACTTGTAAACAACTCGCACTAGAATCCTGCAACAAACACTATTGAAATTCTAATTAACCCTACGTTTAGTTATTTAGTGTCAGTAGACATAGTTCCATTTAAAAAGTTTATGTTTTCACAAAAATACACTTTGTAAGTATTACAATCTGTTTATTGGCTACCAATACAAGCCCCTAACTATCAATCCATTCTATGAAAACCACACATCAATAGCACTTTCCATTTCCACAATATCTACGGTACAAGGTTTAGGTAATTCACACTGTATATACAGGGTGTAATGGATATAAGTGCAGATACTTCTATTGGTGACTGAGGATGGTGTACTGTACAACATTATATTAGCATTTATCTCATTTGCAGACTAACTGTTATAGCTATTAGCAGTAGTATGTTTTTAGGGTGGCTGGTGTCTCAAAGTGTCAATAGCAAGCCATTAATGCTTAATTTCCTCTGGGATGGAGATCAGGTGTTGGAGCGTGACATGCGGATGTAAAATGGTTGGTCTGTACCAAAACGTGTAGTCCACTTAGTGGTGCTTTTGGGACCATACAAAGGACATCAGGTAGTAAATCATGTGACGTGTTTGTGGCAATACTGTTTGACACACAGAAAAACAATCAACACACTGATACCTGTACATGTTAAAGTATAACATATAAAAATATCTGTGCTGTATATATACAGGGTGTGTCTGCCTTGGAGTTGCCAGGCACTCTGTCTCTGGTGTTTTGGCAGATATTTGCAAACATTTCGTTTTTGTCACGTGTGGATGGAGTCAGCCCAAACAAATACAGCTTATTGTGTCATCCATACGATGCCCACTGTCAACAGAAAGCGTCGATTTATTCCCCTTTACAAACAAGACGATTATAAAACGAAATTTTATGAGCTCATTGAGCTCATCCTATTATGCTGTCCATGATTAGTCTAGTGTGACGTTCATTTTATAGATATCTGTTAATACAGACAGTAAAATATGCGGAATCACCAGTGCTCTTGTAGTGACCATGCAGTAGCATTACTCAGTTGTTGCTGCAGTACTGATTACTCTTCCTTTTTTACTGCACCTATTAATACATATGAGTGATACGAATATCACACAAGACTAGTATGAGACCGCTCTATCGAATGGGCATTTAAAATTTTCAGAATGAGATTTTCACTCTGCAGGTACTGACAGAAGTAAAGCTGTGAGTACCGGGCGTGAGTCGTGCTTTGGTAGCTCAGTTGGTGAGCACTTGCCCGCGAAAGGCAAAGGTCCCGAGTTCGAGTCTCGGGCGGGCACACAGTTTTAATCTGCCAGGAAGTTTCATATCAGCGCACACTCCGCTGCAGAGTGAAAATCTCATTCTGGAAACATCCCCCAGGCTGTGGCTAAGCCATGTCTCCGCAATATCCTTTCTTTCAGGAGTGCTAGTTCTGCAAGGTTCGCAGGAGAGCTTCTGTAAAGTTTGGAAGGTAGGAGACAAGGTACTGGCAGAAGTAAAGCTGTGAGTACCGGGCGTGAGTCGTGCTTCGGTAGCTCAGTTGGTGAGCACTTGCCCGCGAAAGGCAAAGGTCCCGAGTTCGAGTCTCAGTCGGGCACACAGTTTTAATCTGCCAGGAAGTTTCATTTAAAATTTTGTTTTAAAAATCATTTTGTTTGTAAAGGGACACAAACCAATAACATCTGTTGACACTACATATCGTATGTGATGAATTGAGTAGTATCTATTTGGGCCAACTCAATGTTCAACTGTGGAAACGAAATTACATCTATTTGCTGAAACACTGTAGAAAATGTGCTTGACAATACTTAGCTCCATGTAAGAATAATATATGGTGCTTTTTCACAATCTTCTTGTAGACATCTGATTAAGGAGTTGAGCGTTCTGACTACTGCATCACAGTATTTTTATTCCCTCTTGAAGTTCATAGTAAATAACTCAGTGCAGCTCCAAACGGATAATGATACACATAATTACAATACTAGAAGGAAAAATGACGTTCATTATTCCACATTAAGGGAGGTAGGACGTCAAACGAGCCGACTTTGAGCAGGAGAGGCACCACAGGACATTTTAATTCCACTGTCTATACTTTTACAAGTAAATTCATAAAACCTTGTCAGCATGACCATGAAGGATTCAGGATTTGCACTCGTAGCATCGGAAGTTCAAAAACATAACAAAACAATTTTTTTAGATATGACATTTCATCATTTTTTCACTTACTATTGGCTGCATTTGTTGCTATAGGTACACTTTTCTTCATAAGTAAGAGAGACTGTTCTATGAATTTTGCACAGCATACAAACCACACTTACAGGTGTCTGAAACTCTAGAATCTATTTAATTTATGAAAAAATGAATGAACTGTTACGTTTTAAACTTTATGTTTAGAAAAAAAATCAAATTTTGTAGTTAATTATCTCAATATTTACCACAGTTTTTAATTGATTTGGAAAATTTTAGAGTTTCATACACCTGTAAGTATGGTTTGTATGCTTTGCAAAATTCATCAAAGAGTTTCTCTTACTTGTGAAGAAAAATGTACCTATAGCAACAAATGCAGCCAATAGTAAGTGAAAAAATGATGAAATTTCATATCTAAAAAAAATTTATTTTGTTTATTTTTGCACTTCTACTGCTATGAGTGTGAATCCTGAATCCTTCCTGGTCATGCTGACAAAGTTTTATGAATTTATTTGTAAAAATATAGTCAGTAGAAAATAAAATGTCCTGTGGTGTCTCTACTGCTCCAAGTCGGCCTGTTTGACGTCCTACCCCCCTCAAGGTTGCTTTTAGCACAAAAAGCAATGCAGAGCGCTGCATCTGAAGTTGTTGATAACTTACACAGTAAAATGAAATGTTTGACAGACAACAAAGAGAGACCTGAAAACTAAATGAAAACGTTTCTTCCTGGAAACTCGTATTCCAGAAAAGAATTTCTGTTACTGTAATATGTAAAAGGACATGGGCAGGAATTATTAACTTCCATCTGTACATTTAATAAAATAGCTGTTACCTAGGGCAGCACTCACATTCCAGTAGATTTGATTTATTAGACTCGACACACTTGACTAAATAACATTAAGTAAAAGATATTTAGTTCCACTAACTACATTTGCACTTCCAGGTAAAATACAACCAACACAACAATCAGGCAACATTACACACATAAAATTTAGAGTGTACAATAGCATCAGAGAGGTCTATTATATTCCAGATGATGCACTTTGCCGCCGTCTCACACGAAATATATTGTTCGCACAATTCCAACATCCCCCTTTGAACATACATTTTGTGGCTTGCCTTCACGAGATAAACCAAATAGCCACACAATCTTTTCAAACTTCTCTTTGTCCAAGGATTTTGTCAGAAAGTCAGCTGACATGTCTTCTGTGCGCAGGTAGTCCAAAGTGATGTTCTGTCGCTGTATGTGATCCCAAATAAAATGGTGCCTTATGTCAATGCATTTTGTCCGAGTACTAATGATATCATACTTAGCTTGGTTAATGGCTGGTTTGTTGTTACAGAAGATCGTTATTGGTTCCAATATTAAATTGGGTTCTATTTCACATATTAATGTTCTTAACCACAATGCTTCCTGTATGGTGTAAGATAGTGCCATGTACTCGGCCCCTATGGTACTCAATGAAACAGTTTTTTTGCTTTTGACAGGACCATGAAATGAGGCCCCCCATTAATTTAAAGCAGCAGCCAGTTGTGGAGTGCCTATCTCCCAATTCATTCAACCAGTCTGCATCGCTGTAGCCTTCTAGTCTTGCATTAGCTTCTCTGTGGTATCTTAATTCGTGGTTTGATGTTACTCTTAGATATCGGAATACGCTTCTCACAGCTTTCCAGTGTTTTACATTTGGGTTTCTGCAATATCTGCTCGCTGTGTTGGTGGCAAAAGCAATCTCAGGTCATGACATTTGAGACAAATATGACAGACTCCGTAATGCTTCTAAATATAGAACTTTCTTAGCACATTCCACATCTATCTCATTTATATTTAACTTCACCCCTACTTCCATTGGAGTACTTATGGTTTTACAATCACTCATGCCAAATTTCTTTAAGATTTTGTTTCAGTATATGATGATTGATTTATGCACAATTCTTGTCTCTCTTCATCCTTAGTGATATGCATACCTAAATAACGTTTAACTTCTCCCAAATCATGCACCTTAAACTTGATTTGCAGCTGTTTCTTAAAAATTCTCATTTGGCTTTCGTTTTGAGTCAGGATAAAGAAGCCGTCCACCCATATTGCCATTATTATTATCTCTTCACTTCCCCTTTTATAGAACATACTGGGATCTGCCTTGGATTGCTTCATAATCATATTTATTAGAATTTTATGTAGACATCGATTCCAGCAATGTTCACTCTTTTTAAGTCCATAAATACTGTTTCGCCAACGCCAAATCTTTTCCCTTTACGATCTGGTTTTCGCGACTTCTCTTGGTGAAATGACATATATCTCCTTCTCCAATTTCCCATTTAAATGCTGTTTTTACATCCATATGGTGAACTGTTAAATTTCGTTTTGCTGAAAGGCTAAAAGATATCTCAATAAGGCATACTTGACTACAGGTGAAAAAGTTTCTTTGTAATCTACCCTTTGTTTTTGCAAATATCCTTTTATTACAAAACGCACTTTATTTTTATTTTTTTATTTATTGATTTATTTAACCTGGCAAGATTAGGGCCATCAGGCCCTCTCTTACATCTAACCAGGCATTCTACTTATTTTACATTCATATGTTTTAGTAGGCATGTTAAACTACATCTAGTACAAAAAGTGAAATAAACAATTTGAATGGTACACCTGGAAAAATACATACATATAGAGTTTATATTCTTAGGTCACAAGTACTGTTATAATTAGACATTATTGAAGAGACAGATTTTAGATAGGAGTGTTGGCAGCAGGGAGTATGAGGGAGACTGACAGTGAAGGGAGGAGAAGAATAGAGACATGATGAAACATAATTAAGGAAATATAAAGGAAAAGAAGATTGCGTGGCTAATAGAGATAGATGAAGAGGAAGGCATCTCAGGAGCAAGATAGGAGACGCTAGCTTTGCTATTTGACAGATGAGGGGATTGTCCTTGTACATTAATTTTATGGAGAACTTTATGAGGATGATAGTAGGAAATGCTTCAACTTCTTCTTAAAAGCAGCAGGATATCGAATTTTGCGCAAGGTAAGGGGCAGTTTGTTCCAGAGGCAGACAGCGGCAACTGAGAAGGAGTTTGCAAAAGTTTTTGTTTTGTGAGTGGGCACAGTTAGGATACCAAATAAGAGTGACCTCGTGTTTCGATTTTGATGACATGACAGGTTTTTAATCTCTGAAGCAAGGTACTGGGGTGCTTGCGCGACGAGGAGTCGGTGGAGTAGACATAGAGTGTGGTAGTCACGCAAGTTGTCCGACCGCAGCCACCCTAGCTCGGAGTATGTTGCGAATGTTGCAGGTGTATCGCACACAGGCATTCATGGTTAGCTCTAGCCGTCTTTTGTTTTCACTACTCATGCCTTGTTGAATCACATCACAATAGTGGAGGTTCGGTAGAACGAGTGCTTGCACGAGCTGGCGTTTCAAGTCCTGTGGAAATATGTTCCGAACTTTTTGAGAGCATAGAGACAAGCAGACGTCTTTCGGCACACTGCGACTGTATTCTCCGCCCAGTTGAGATGCTCATCCAAAGTTACACCCAAGTTCTTCACTGTTTTCTGATATGGTATTGGAGTACCGTCGAGCAGAATAGGAGGTAGCCGTTCACAGAAATCTGAACTTATTAATTTCTGATGGGCTATTAAGATTACTTGCGTCTTTTTTGCATTTAGTTTAAGCCCCAGGTTTTTCGTCCATGTCACTACTGAAGATAGATCCTCATTCATCTGAGCGATTGCAGTGTTTACATCTTCAGGTCTGACGCTTAGGTAGAGCTGGAGGTCGTCGGCATAGAAATGATATTTACAGGAGGACAGAACCGACGAAATATCGTTGACATATAAAGAAAACAAAAGTGGTCCTAAGACTGATCCTTGTGGCACTCCCGAGGAAAGATGTTTCCAGGAAGATTTTTCATTTACGCAGACAACACATTGCTGTCTGTCTTTTAAGTAGCTTTCAAACCATCTCATTGCACTATCAGAGAAATTAAGCTGTTGCATTTTTCTGAGCAATATGTCAAAGTTAACAGTGTCAAAAGCTTTGCTGAAGTCCAGTAGCGTCAATATTGTTGCCTTTCGATTGTCGATGGCACATTTCAGGCCATCAGTTACTTTAATTAGAGCAGTGTTTGTGCTGTGATGTTTACGGAAACCGGATTGAAATTTGTCATATAGGCTGAATTCATGCAAGTGTTCAGTGATTTGGTCATGAACAATATATTCAAGTGCTTTGGAAACAGCAGGCAGTATGCTAATTGGTCGGTAATCACTAGGCAGTTGTGGGTTTTCGATCTTAGGGATGGGTCGAGTTAGGCTTCTTTTCCATGCAGTGGGATATATTCAGTCCACGAGGGAAAAATTAAATATGTCAGTTAAGACAGGTACTAAGATATCGGCAACATTCTTAATCATGGTTATACCGATACTGTCGTTGCCTGTTGCATCAGAAGAGATTCTCATTATTGCTTTTCTTGCCATATTTGTTGTTACATGTTTTAGATGGAAGGTATCGTTGTTAGTTATCCTGTTTGGGAATTCTTGTGGACGGTAATTCAGAGGTGCAGAGAAGAAATCATTTAATTCGTTGACTGACACATGAAAAGTAGTTTCCGATTTTGCCTTTCCAACCCCCAAGCTACGGAGATTCTTCCATAGAGTCGTGGGCGTCAGATCGCTGCATACAAGGGAGCGAGCGTGCCTGATTTTAGCATTGCGAATGCATTGTTTCACTCTGTTCCGTAGCTTTCTATATTCTTCGAAACGCTCGGGTTTCGGGTCTGCCTTGAAACGCCTGTGGGCAGCATCCCTATTAGTCATCATTTGACGTAATTCAGCTGTCAGCCATGGAGCAGGAGATTTTCTTACACGGATTGTGCGCACAGGTGCATGTTTGTCATAGAGGGCAGTGAGTTTATCACCAAGTTCATTAATTTTGCCGTCGATTGTGGGTTTTCTGATTATTTGATGCCATGAGATTTCTGAGCAATCGGCTGTTAGAGCGTCAAGGTCAATATGTTTCATGTTCCTGCAAATTATGTAACGCGATTTGATCCTTGGGGGCTGCACAGAGTAGGCCAGGAATATTACATCATGTGCTGAGAGGCCAGGGGCCGATGTTTGACCAACATCTCTTACTTTGTCAGTCTGTTTCGTTGCGATTACGTCTATAAGAGCATGACTGTGCGCCGTATGGTGTGTAGGTTGTAATGGAAGAATGTTCATGCTATTGCAACTAAACAGTCTTCTTAGGTTTATTGCGGAGGGAGTGTCTCTTAGCAGGTATATGTTCAAGTCACCCATTACGATGACATGTTCGTATTGACGCTGATGTGAATGTAATTCCGACTAGAAGGAACTCATTGAGCTTATTTTTGGCGGCTTGTACACGACGCCAGTCAAGAATTTCCGACTTTGTATATTTATTTCAATGAACATGAATTCAGCCTCTTTTTCTTCAGCAGGATTTGACGTACATAAGACTTTCGCTTTGAGATCTGTTCGTATATACGCGCCGACCCCGCCACCTCGCTTTTTTGATCTGTCTGCCCTAAGAAATGTGTACCCTGGGAGATGAAAAGATGCAGAGGATATGTGTGGTTTCAACCACGTTTCGGATAAGAGGATTACGTGGTAGTTTAGTTGGTTGAAGAGGAGGCTAAGTTCTTCGTAATGCGCAGGTAAAGACTGGATGTTGCAGTGAGCTGCTAAAAGCTCTGACGCATTCCGCTGAGCAGCCTGGAGTAGGGTGGCAGACTGGTTTGTCCCTTTGTTAGGCACTACCTGCCGCGAGGGGCACTGGCCGGTGCTTCCGCCAAGTGACATAACACAGGGGTGTCTGAGATTTTGGGCGCCCTGTTTGTGACACCGCGAGTGCCGAAAGAAAGGCGACTGCTAAAGATTTCCTGAGGTTGCGGGAGTATAGAAAATGGATTAGTGGTATTTGGTGCAAGGAGAATATGACCAAAATAGTGACGGCTGTGTGTCACTGTGTATCCTCTGTCGTAAGAGGAGAAATGTAATTAGCGTATTTGAAACAGCTTAGGGTGGAAATAAGGGAGAAGGGAGTGATTTAAGAGGCTGATGCTGCCAGCAGAGAGAAGTAAGCTTAATAATTAATAGATTATCGTAGGAAGCTAAAATTAAATTGAAATTTACTAAAGTGATACTGGTAGTGATTATCGTAGGAAGCTACAATTAGATTGAAATTTGCTAAAGTGATACTGATAGTGATTTTTGTTATGAACAATTTAAACCGAAGAGATGGTTGATTAATGAACTAAAGGAGAGACTAATAATTGCAATAGAACTATTTCAGAACGGAAGAGAATAAACTGAGAAAATGAAAAAAGTATTAGCAGTAACTAAAATTAAGTAATGGTTAGAGATAGAGACACAAAAAAATAGTGAAAAGTTAACACAGTTACAAAAACAATCAGTTGAAGGTACAAATACGGGTATAATTAAAAAATTAATAAAATTACAAGACTATATCTGAGTATTGGGGCTGTTACAATTGCAAATGGTGTTAAGTTTGCACTTTTGGCTCGAGTAGCTTCACTTAATACTATTCAGTTCTGTCATGTTTGTGACTGTCTTCTTTCCAGCTGCTGTCTTAATGATTACTCTTCCATCCTGAGTCCAGACATTCTGAAGACCGAAATGGGATATGGCACTGTTTAAAATCTTTAGCCATTCGTGTGTCAGATCTTCCCTTATTGTATGCCCTGTCCTTGCTAACTTCTTCTTCTGGGTAAAGATCTCTGCCCTTTTTCGGTACGAGACAAATTAATTATTATTGGACGAGGTTTGGCGGCACCTGGTAGTTTTCGTCCCACCCGATGGCTCCTGTCAATGTCTGCCTTGGTCACTTCAACGCCTAATTTTTCACGCGCAACCTGTATAAGCAGGTTGTCCGTGTCTTCTTCCTTATTTTCTACTACTCCAAACAGTCGTAGACTATTTCGCCTTTGGTACTGTTCTAGTTCGTCAGTTGCGGCAGATAGTTTCACTTCCAACTCTCGTGCCTTTTTCTCGTATTCAGACACAGACTTTTTTAGTGCTGTAATTTCGGCAGTATTGGCCTCAACAGTTTCACGCATTTTGGCCAATACTGCTGCCGTTACAGTATCTGATATAGTGCCTGCTATCAGATCGAGATTGTTTTTATCGCGAAGCGCAGCGTTTACCTCAGAGCGGACCAGCTCCGCTATACCGGGAGCCGCGGCCGCACCTTCCGCCAAGAGCGGGCCCGCCGCACCTGCTGCTTCCCCGCTGTTGGACGCGCCGCTGTTCACTCTTCTGTTTACCATTTTCTCGAAGATATTGGCGGAGCACAGAAAAAAAATAGCACTACTGCACAGAACACTGTTGTTTTCACGATTTCCACTTGTACTAGACAACACCACCTGCGAGAACACCTTCGAATTCAACTAAATTTCGCGAGCCGAACTTAACACGTGTTACACTGCAGCCGCCATGACAGCCGCTATCCTTTATATCTTGGTGATGAATTTTCAGGGCTCTTAAAAGTGAATACCCATCTTGCCTCTAATGGTTTCTTATCTGCTGGCATATTTACCCATTCAAAGCTTTCGTTATGAGATAAATTTTCCAATTCCCTCTCCATCGCTTCTTTCAATTCTTGAGAGTTCATGCCACTCATTGCTTCTTCTCCTGTTTCTGGCTCATCATTAAACGACTTGGCTGCATACATCTCAAAATCTGGATATTCTTTTGGTTTTGGTACACGAGAAGAACGCCTTACATTGTTCTCTCCATTTTGTTCGTCCTCAGACTCCTTGTAATCATAAATAGTCTCCATTTTTCTTTGACTATGCTCTTCCTTTTCTTCACTTTCTCTTTCTTCACATAAGGTTTCAATCTCGGAACTAGGTGCAGCCAACTTAGCAGTCTTGCCCTCGTCAGAGTCCTTTTTATTTTCAAAGAATACTACATTTCTGCTTGTAACTACCCTTTTATTCAATGAATCCATTAATGGGTAGCCCTTTGAATTCTCACAATAGCCTACAAAAATATACTTTTTACCTATTGGGTCCCATTTTCCTCTTAGCCATTTTGGAATGTGCGCCATTGCATCACACCCAAAAGCCCTTAAATTTCTTAGGTCAGGTTTCTTTCCTAACTATATCTCATAGGGGGTTTTATTCTTTAATGCTTTTGTAGATGATCTATTGTTCAAATATACGCTCGTTGACACTGCCTCTGCCCAAAAATCTTTTGATAATCCAGCATCAATTATCATGATCCTTGCTATTTCTACAATGGTCCTATTAGCCCTCTCAGCAAACCCATTTGGGGATGGACTGTACCTTTTAGTAGTTTGATGCCTAATTCCCATTTTTACCAGAAGTTTCTTCAGTTTCTGGTAAATATATTCTCTTCTGTTATCAGACCAGATGATCTTAATCTTGTTTCCCATCCACCTATCGACCATATTAAGATATTCCTTAAAAATATCACTCATTTGGCCTTTGGAACTAAGAAAACAAACATGAGTATATCATAAATAAACGTAAGAAAATAACAACTCTCACCTATGGATTCGTACTCCAGTGGGCCACATACATCTGTATGGATTAACGGTAAGACCTCTGTAGATTTACTTTTACCAATCTTGCAACGTAGCCTCGTTTGTTTCCTTTTTATGCATATCTCACAAGGGTCCTTGTATACACTATAATTCTGTATTCCTTTTTCCATATCCCTTATTAAAGACATACTCTTTCTGTTTAGGTGTCCAATACTGTGGTGCCATAAAAAACCTTCCTCTGAGTATACTGAATCACTAACTTTTCTATGTTTATTGTCTGTGGTATCCAATTTAAAAATACCCCTTTTGTTACTTGCAGTACTTATAACTTCACTATTTTCATTGATTACTCTTGCTCTGTGCATGTGACAAATGACTGTATTTCCCTTCTTGACAACATCCCTACAGACAGTAGGGTAGTCACAACATTTTTTACATAATGAACATCATGTGCTGTAACCGTATCGGGTTCACCATTTACACTTGCATGTAGGTTTAGTTTCCCAGCCAAATGACACTGGAGCTTGTTGCCATCAACAGTAGATATTGCCATATGAGCCTTATCTTTAAAACCTAAAGAAGAGATTTGTCTTTAACAATATGCATGGATGCACCTCTGTCTAAAATCTATTCCAGTTGACGATTACCCACATCTCCAAAAGAATAGAAACATGAGAGTGCCTTACCTTTATTATTGGTCCATCTCTCTGGGCTATCAGAGATATACCTCTTTTGCTGCATGTCTGATCTTGGGTTTACTTTTCCCTGCACTGAGGTGCAATATGCCCTTTCTTCTAACATCTATAGCACCTCAATGATTTCTTCTTTTTGTTTTTTGAATAAGGAGCAGATGCAGTTTCCTTCTCCAATATATGACAGCTTGAAGTACTCTTTAGATCCTGCAGGATTTTCACTTTATCACTGTCGCCTGTGACCGTTATACCTGAGCTTTCCAGCCCCATAATCATAGGCGCATACGTTTTGGGCAGTCCTGCCAACAGTACTGTCCCTATCCTTTCGTCAACACTCTCAAACCCAATGTTTCTCAATCGGTTCGACATGGCTATTAATTTGTTGGCGTTTTCGTCTACACTCTTGGATTTGTCCAGCTAAGTGGTAATTAACTTATGCAATAGTTCTACTTTCCTTGTAAGACCTCCATCCTCAAATGCACTTCGTAATTTGTCCCAGACTTCTTTTGCTGTCGCAGCTTTTTCAACGTGAACATAATTCACTGAGTCAACCAGTAATATCAACTTTGATTTTGCTTTCTTATCCTTACTTGAATAATTCTGATCTGTGGATTTCATTGTCCCATCCACCACAGCCCATAGGTTGTCCAAACATAAATATGCTTCTGCTGCAAATTTCCACGTTGCACAGTTTTCGCAGCCCATAAGTCTTTTAATCTGCAGAATTTGTGCTGCGTTCATTTTAACGGCAACTTTGATCTTTTTCTTAGAAGTAAAGAATAGTACCGCAGAATAATACAAAAGAGCTGCTTTCGTCTCATGAGGATAACTCGTATTTCATGCAAGTGCACTACTTGGAAATATTCCAGTACTTTCTCACTATTATATTATGTATATACTTATTCCAAATGCATCGCTGGAGCCATAACCTATTAGAGTCGACACAATTGAATAAATAATAGTGAGTAAAAAACATTTGGTGCCAGTAACTATATTTGCACTTCCAGGTAAAATACGTCAAACACTATAATCAACAAACCAACATTAGGTTTCATACATATAACTAAAAGCATACAATAGCACCAGAGAGGTCTGTTTATTCCACATGATGCACTTTGTTGCTGTTTCACACAGGAAATATATTGTTGACACAATTCCAACAGTTTTGATGATTGTCAGGGAGTAAGTAACCTATTGTACATATAACATCAGCTGTCCTTACTTGTGTGTCTGTTTGGGTAAGTATTAGCTCATTATGTGTGCCCCACTTCCCCCCCCCTTCCTCGCAAGCTGTCCCAATGCATGGTGCACCAGCATGTGTGCAGCCCTGCTGCGAAGCATTGCGTACAGAGGGGCAAGGGCAGGTGCGTGCCTCTACACATTGTTCTACTGAAGTAGCTGTACATTATACAATGTGTACATTATGCAACAAATAGTGTGGAAGTATGCATTAAACACACAGAAGATTGTATAAGATGTGTATTAATTAATTTGAAGTGTAATATGTAGCATGCACCAACCCAAAAACGGATGTTCATAAATGTTATGAAGATCGAAAGTCAAAGTGTAAGTAGCTTTATCAAAGAGTAAATATTTTTCACTAATTCATGTAACATTCTTCACATCAATAAATACCTTGCACTACATACTTTCTAAAGCTGACTATGTTCCTCTTTAGGGTTCAAGCTATATCCATACTAAATGTCATAGAATTCGGTTCAGTGGGTCAGTCGGGAAAATGTAACATAGCTACTTTTGCATTGATGATATTAGTAATGATAAAACTTTCAATTACGATATCTTTTTTATCAGTGATCCATTTGTGTTGAAATAAAAGACGATAAGTTAATCAAGAGCAGGATCATTTCGCCTATCAGTGTGGACACTACACTTCCAAGACACTTACCGTGTTTTACAGGAGACATTCAGACTATTCCACAGCCAGTATTAACTTCTGGGTAAGTGGCAGACGCTTTACTTCATATACAGCCCACTCATGGTTCGCCATCAAGCTGCATCGCGCCCTTCGCGCCATCTACTAAATTCGTCGCACCATCATATATGCTGCAACACCCTGATCATTGGTTCTGACATATTGACCTCTCCTTTGAGACCTATGGCACTTCAGATGACAACACGCAATTCGTTAGAATGTCTCCTGAATATAAGTACAAACAAGAACAGTGTATTTCACCAAGTTGCAAACATCTGCTTTCAACAAGTGCTACAAGGTGAAACTACGAGGGGGGGGGGGGGGGGGCCAATGATAACCGCAATTTCTTTCTAGAAAGCGAATACTTTATTGTTTTCAAATACAACCTTAATCTCCCTCGAAGTACTCTTCATTAGCATTAATACAATTGTCCAAACGTTCATTCCAGTGTTCGAAGCACCTTTTAAATTTGTCCTCTTTGATACCTGCTAGCACTTTCATGAGATTGCGTTTTACGTCTTCCACATCCACAAACCGCTTCCCTCTCAAGTCTCTTTTCATCCTCGGGAATAGGAAAGTCCAAGGGTGCAAATCCGGCGAATAGGGCGCGTGGGTCAAGGTAGTCGTCTTCGTTGAGGCCAAAAACTGGCGAACGCTGAGAGCCGTGTGCGCGGGAGCGTTGTCGTGATGCAGGAACCACACGCCAGAATCCCACAAAGCCCGACGTTTTGGCGACAAACTTCCGCGAAGCCGTTTCATAACCTCCAAATAGAATTGTTGGTTTACTGCCTGGTTTTCAGGGACAAATTCAGAGTGTCGATCCCTTTGATGTCAAAAGAAAAAGATCAACGTCGTTTTCACATTCGATTTCACATGTCGAGCTTTTTTTGGTCGAGGTGAGCCAGGAGACTTCCATCGTGTTGACTGTTGTTTACTTTCTTGGATCATACCCATAGCACCATGACTCATCACCTGTAATGATTTTGTTAAAAAAAAGTGGATCATCTTTGAACGCATCCTTCATTTCGAGACAGGCTTGAACGCGACGATCCCTTTGATCTCCGGTAAGAAGCTTCGGCACGAATTTTGCTTCCACTCTTCGCATCCCCAAATCGATGGTCAAGATGCGGTGAATTGAGCTCCAGGACAACCCGGACAAGTTCTCGAGTTGGTCGATTGTCCTGTGTCGATCTTCACTGATGAGATCATGGATTTTGTCGATGTTGTCTTCGCTTCGAGCAGTTGAAGGTCGATAGAAACAGGACTGATCTTCAACCACCATTTCTCCCTTCTTAAACCGAGAAAACCATTCGTACACTTGCCTTTTACTACGAGCATGGTCTTTATAGGCTGTCTGAATCATAGCAACAGTTTCTGCTGCGTTCTTGCCGAGCGAGAAACAAAACTTCACTGCAGCATGTTGTTCGTAAGAACTAGCCATTTCCTCGTGTCACGTCTGCACTGTACGTACACTCAAAGAACTACCAAAGAAATCACACTTCTCGCTCCTACTACAACTCTCTGGCAGCGCAACCTGCTACTACAAGTACACGATGTGCAGCATTACGATTCCTGTTACTTTTGGGTCTCCCCTCGTGTTTTTGGAAATGCACTATCTACTCCTGGCATCATCTACGATCACTGTTTTCCTCAACTGAGATTTTTGACGCCACTTTCAAAGAGATTTGGACAAGTCAGTTAACATTTGCGGTGAAACACAGCAATTTCCCATACCTCCTCACCTTTAGACTCGCAATTACTGATCGTGAATTAAATTTATCATGATCTATCCTCAAGGAGACAAGTGAGCCCCCACAAATTGAACCAGTATGGTTGTGGATGCCACTGCTAAGTCGCAGCAGCTCTCACTTACAGAACAACTGAATGCACTACGCTCTTCAGCAGCAACTCAGAGGAGCTCCAGACACTTCTTGCACCACTCAGCTTACCAGATGGCACTCTGCATGAGGTAACGTCATCCAGCATGCAAAACCCTTTAAAAACAGTCTTGATCACAGCTGATATAACTTATGACCGGTTTTGGCCTTTTATTTACTGGCCACTATCAGACTTTCCACTGTAGCCTAGTAACAATGCAAAAGAGCTGTATTATATACAGAAGTCAATGATGTAAAAGTATACTCTAAAACGATGCATCATTACCCATCTGGATGATGGCGATGGCGCCTGATCTGCTGTGGAGACTTCAGTCACTGTAATTGATTCTGATGGCTAAGTCTTCATTTATAAATATTTTTCTTTTAAATGTAACTAATCAAAAAAGGAGTTTGTATTCATGTTTGGTTGATGATCTATGCTACAGCCAGCCTCATAAAATGCATTAAAATTTAGTGCAGTTCATTAACTGAGCTCCAGGGCGTAGTCTGGAGGAAGTAATTAGCACTATACGATAGATAATTCTATAGCTACTCTATTTGTTCGTAATAAAACCAAATGTATGGCGTATTAATACGAAACTTACGTAAGTTGTTCCCCATTGGCTGATGGCGATGCCTTAGGTTGTGGAGCACACTCTCTCTACCCTATATAACTCATGGCTTCTCGGCCATCAGCATCAGTTACTGAGGACTCCACAGCGGGTCTGGCGCCATCGCCGTAATCCAGCTGGGTGATGACGCATAGTTTTAGAATTTACTTTTACATCATTGATTTCTCTATGTGATATAACACTTTTAAATTGTTATTACGGTGTAAATGGTGATGATGGCCAGTAATTAAAAGGCCGAAACTGGTCGGAAGTTAACATCAGCTGCGATCAAGACCATTTTTAAATAATTTTATGACAATAAAGATCGCTATTCTCCAACAATGTTATATAAATTTATGAATGCAAAACTCTTTGGTATCATTCACTCTTTGAACAGTTGGCGCACAAAAACATACAGCTGTGCGATTAGGCAATTGGGGGCAGCAATCGGAATTAGGCATTACCGATCGCTCCACTGTACAGTGCCTACCTACTAGTGCAAACAATTCTGCCTCCACATAAAGAAGGAATGCCGCCAGTACTCTACTACATGAAAACAGCACACTCCCTTGTGTTGGCAACCTACCTGTCTCAGACACAGCTGACGGGCCCTCTGTTCCTCACAGTGTTCCAACGTCACATTGGTTGTACCTCAAGTATAGGTGGAACAAGCTCTTTTATTTGACTGACACAGATTCAGACATTAGTGTGCTCCCTGCAACATCAAGAAGCAGTTCTGTCAAATCGTGGGTTATGGCAGTGAACAATTCGAGAATTTCTATGTTCAGACACCGAGATGCATTCGTAAATCTAGGAGTATCACAGAATTTTCAGTAGATTTTCTTAATATAGGACGTAACTGAGCCCATACATAGTGTGGATTTTCCCCACTGTTATGACATAACTGTGTCCATATTGGAGGCTGCACTGTACATGAACAATGCAATTGTAAATGGATATACAATAATACTATGAAACACTTCCATTTCAGCAGCAACTATCAACCATACCTCACACTAGAGGACTTCGGGGTTTTCAGCAGAACACCAAACAGTACAACAATTTTGAGTAAAACATATTTCCATACATCACATTCCCACTATGCTGGAGGCACTAGTTCCTTACAAGGCCCGTCAGTTGGCTCCTGGTAAATATGCTGCTCAGTTTGAAGAACTCCTGGCTAGTGGAGGTCATCAGACGTTCTAACAGCTCGTGGGAGGCTTCCCCACATCTAGTTTGAAAGAAACACGGTTTATGAGGTCTGTGTGGGGACTGTTAGATCCTGAATGCGCCCACCACGCCAGAGTGCTAACCATTCCTCACTTACATGATTTTATGGCCACTCTGTCAAGCTCGCAGATATAACTTTCATAAGGCCTATCATCAAATTCCGGTGGCACCAGACAGTAGCAACAAGCCTTTTGGGCTCTTTGAATACGTTTGGATCCCATTTGGCCTTAAGAATGCTGCACAAACATGGCAACGTTTTGTCAGCGAGGTTCTCCACAGTCTGCTTTGTGTACATAGATGGACGTGTTAATTTTTTCTGCATCTGCTGCTGAGCACAAAATTCACGTCAGGACCATCTTTGAGAGGCTTTCAGATTATGGACTGAAGACAATCAGTGCTTGCTTTGCAGACAGGAAGTGTGCTTTTTTGGAAATTGGGTGACTCCCACAATAAAAAATCTTTACAGTATAAGGTGGACTTGTTTTAATCGGCTCCCCTACTCAAAACATATCTGCAATTACGTCAATACTTAGGCATGACAGATTTCTACAGGTGCCACCTACCACAAGCAGCGGTGGTGCAGGCAGCGCTCGCAGCAGCACCTTCTGGCAACACTGCAGGAATTCTAACCTGAAATGTTATCTGTTTCTCACAAAGCAAATCCTCATTGCGAAACACAATACTTCTTGCTCACCCTCTTCCTTCAGCGCCTTTGGCTGTGGCCATAGCCGCTAGTAAGGTGGCTACAGGGTCGTGCTACAACGGAAGGTAAAAGGGTAATGGTAGCCCCTCAATTTCTTCCCTCAAGTTGTCTGATGCTCAGACTACATGGAGTGCCTACGACTGTAAACAGTTACCATCTACGAACCAGTTGACATTTCCGACCACAAGTGCGGCATTCCACTTCACTGTCTTTACAGACAATAAACCTGTTTCTTTGATGTTTAAATACCCTCACAATTCCTGCTCACCTCGGCAGTTTCGCAAGTTAGCATTCCTGCACAATTCACTTCCGATATCCGTCACCTGCAAGGAGTTGACAACGTAGTTGCAGACGACTTTGCAAGAATCAACATACGGCACAGGAGACGGACGAGAACTTACATTAGTTCCTTTCGAAGCAAAGGACGGGAATGCAGCTTTCATATCTGCTTTGACACTGCGCATAGCTGATTGCGTCGTTTTGTTCCTTTCCATTGTAGGAAGTTGGTTTTTGACGCGATTCACAACATCGCACATTATAGAACCAACACGACTATTCATATGATAACAAACAGGTATCTTTGGTCGGGTGCAGGACGTGCTTGTCTTGTCAGTCGGCCAAAGTCGTGTCCTACATCCATGAGCCTCTCGTTTCCTTTCGAGAACTAACAGACCGTTTTTCTCATGTACACGTAGACCTCATAGAGCCTCTGCCTCCACTGCAAGAACTCAAATATATCCTCACAGCCATTGATAGGTCTGCTCGCTATGTCGAAGCTGTGCCTATGCCAGTTGCACAAGCTTTTTTGACGACATGGATTTCGAGGTTTGGGGTTCTGATAGGTATGACAACAAATCAAGATCGACATTTTGAATCTTCTCTGTTCAATGACCTAGCTGATTTATGTGAGTTCACTCATCATCGCTCCACCAGCTACCATCTGGCAAGCAATAGCATGGTGGAACGCTGACACAGAACACTCAAATCAGCATTAACGGGTCACAAGTTGCATGGGGGCTTAATTATAAATAATGCAAATATTTTTGGTAGCTGTAAGTCCGAATACGCAAGTCTCGTAAACGGTTGGCCCTGACTAGTATTATTACGCAATCTGACTGCATAGAACAACAACAAAGAATGAAATGAAAATTTTCGTTAACACAATTAATTAAGTACCCAGCAACTATGAAACCTACGAAAGCAAAGCACAAGCGTAATTGTTCTGTGTGTGGGAGTATGACTCAACGTACACATCTGGCACGGTTCTTCTTCAACAAGACAAGAAATTTTAAATACCATTTATACTGAAGTAACTAAAAAATAGAAATACTATAATTGCGTAAGGAAAGCAGAATTACACTCTAATACAAGAACACAAGCCAGATGCTTTGTTGACTGAACCTGTAATGACGCATTATTCAGGACATTGAAATAATGAGAAAAAAAAAGAAAAGTAGTTTGTTACCTTAATTTATACTGATGAAAAGCACTCTAAACATTACAATCTCTCCACACCGACTCGCTACTACCACATATCAACCAGAACTCTCCAATATCACATCTCAGCAAGCACTGCCTACTAGCACATCTCAACAAACACTCTGCTACGAGCTCTCCCCAAGAACTGACTACCACGAGACCTCGACAGGCACTCCCTACTACAAGCTCTCCCAAAGCACTGTGGAGGCGGCTTAATAATACTCTTTGGCGCAATCTCTGGCGCAGTGGCTCAGTGTAGCCACCTTTCAAAGTCTACCTGGTTGACAGTGTTGCCACTGTTATTACTCAGGCTGTGGACTGCTTTCAGAACCTACCTCAGTGTCTCAGCAGCAGATATGGTGTACAACCTATGGATCTTTACTCATTGGTGCTACAAATGAGGAACTACACTGCAAATTTCCGACATTCAAAGGCGTCTCGCCATACAAACTCACCCGTTTTTGTGCATGAAGACTTCATTCAATGCACACATGTCATACTCTGCATTGATGTAATTTCACCACCCTTGCAAGGGCTTTGACTGGCCACTTTCCAGCTACAGAAAGAGATGCTTACAGATTGACACTCTTAGTTAACACCAAGCCAAACAGCATACCTGCTTCTGTCAGATGATCCTGCACAATGGCAGCCTCTCCATTGGCTGATGCCCTCTCCTAGACCTTTCCCTACTGACCACGCTCCCATGTTGTTGGCTTCTACTGTCGCCCTGTCATCAGTGTCAATGCAGTCAGCTACTGCAAATGCTCAAATGTCGATATGCATTTCTACACTCAACAAGCACTGGTACTCACCAATACCAGCTCTAGTTAGCACGAGAGTGGGCAGGATGATTCAGCACAAGTATCCTTTCATTCAAGGAGCCTCGCTCTACTGGAGGGGGGAAGGGGATGTGTGGCAACGCAAGCAGTTGAACAAGCAATTGATATTGTGGGATATTTTTGAGCCTATATGATGGACAAGTTAACTGCAGCTTTGTTTAGGTGTTCTCCTTGCTTTTGTAAGATCTCTCTGTATTCGTTCGAGAGTATTTTTTTCCCTTGATTTACGCTGTTGATTATAGTAATGAAGTTGAAATATTTATGATGTCAGTATTCAATTGTGGTTTATAGTTCCCAGAAGACGTACAGACAGACACACGCAACAGTTTTACAGATTTATTGGTGGAATAGGAGATAAATAAGTAAATAAAAAGCTTACAAATATTCGGCATGTAATCATATTTCCAAATTAATTTGCAAGGTGAATGAAATATCGCTCATTCTACTTCATTGTAATTTACTGTACAAGTGATCCATGGACAATGAGACTAATTAAGATATACAGACACCCTGTATGTGTGTGAATTTATATGTGTGCACATGTGTGCGTCTGTGTGTGTGTGTGTGTGTGTGTGTGTGTGTGTGTGTGTGTGTGTGCGTGTGCGTGTGTGTGTGTGTTTGTGTGCAAACATAAAAGCCTAGCAGATGGTCAATCTACCTTCAGACTATTCCTCTATCACTCCACTCTAACAGAACATGGGAAAAATGAACATTTAAATCTTTCCATAAGATCTCTGATTTATATTGATCGTTTTTCCCTTTGTAGACTGATGGAAATAAAATATTTTCACATTCAAAGGAAAAATTTGCTGACTGAAATTACTTGAGAAGATATTGCTGCAATGATTGCCATCCCAACTCACTTATCATTTCCCTCTATTTCACAATAGTAAAAAACGATATTTATATTTTCTTTGCACAACTACAAAGCTGGATTCACACACGGGAAGGGATGCCACAGCTCATGGCATTCTGTAGTGGCACTATGAGCTAAAGTTCACAGAGGGCGCCACAAATTCTATGTAGCTGAACAGTTTCCAGTATGGTGTCAGCATTGGTGAAAGCTGGTGATTCAGGCTGTTATTTTGTAGTAGCACAGATTGTGGCATTAGAAATGAACCAAGAGTTAAACACAAAGAAAAGAAAAGACACATGCTGATCTAAAACATATTTTGTGCAGGAGTAAAAGGGGGGCTACAATTACACCTACAAAAGAACTGACAATCGAATATGAAAATTCGTTTGTAAAGGATTTACGAGTGTCAAAAACAAATTTCGAGTACTTGCGGAGCTCTGTATTGAACTCCATTAAAAAATTCGATACATTAAATGTGCAACACTGGTTCAAGTGAAACTACAAGTGTACAAGTGATACTTCGATATTTAACATGTAGCATTTACCTGAAACCACTCCAATATTTATACAATGTCTCCCCCAAATCAAAATTTCAGTTTTTGTGTGATGTGTTGGGTGCTGTTTACAATACCCAGAAGACTCATTTGAAAACTAATATTTTCACTCTTTGCCTGGCATCACTTAAACAAGACGAAATATGAAAGCTATTCTATAACGAATTTTGGAGTTATGCTTCGTAGAACTGCACTAAAAGAATCTATAATATAGTTGATTGTTGTTCCTTTATTAAAAGCTACAGTCAAGCAGAAATTATATTTCATTTCTCAAATCCACTGGACAGGTGTTTAAGTGCATTTAGTAGCCAGTACTAGAATTTTAATATAATGCGAGTTTTTCATTACTATTAATCACTTGGAGAACTAAGTGAGCTGCTTGAAACTATAAATCACCTTTCATTAATGAGCCAGTAATACTTGCTTTCTCACAAATAAATGTTATCAATGTGTCTAGTATGCAAATATTATAGTTTCAACACTTAAATTAACAACTGTGTGTTCTTAACTGCAATGGCAGAACCTTTAAGTACCAGCAACCTTGAATGTAAAGAGTTAAAATATTTTCCTATTAAGAAAAATACCACGTTGCCATAGCTCTAGACATATACCACTCAGAATAAAAACAGGCACATTTGCTGGAGTTACTTGGCACACACCATATGGAGTGAAACCATATTCCACATCATTTTGTTGTCATGACAGCTGCACACTTATCATGCAGTGCAAAATGATCAAGTTTTGTATTGGCTGAGCGTAGTAACGGCATTATTTTTATACAGCTTGCACAAACCATCTCACTCAAACTATCTCACTTGCATGTTAAAGAGGATGCAGATTTTTTCCCAAACACACAAAGAAGAAAGTGACAAGTTTTTAAATTGTAATTTATTTAATATACAACAGTACAATTTTCAGAAATAAGTCTTTTTGATTACCAGATGGACCTGCTGATGCACTACTCTTGTAAGATTTTAACACTTTGTTGATTCTTATATTAGCTTTTACAGTACATAAATAACAACTGGAGACATTTTACAACATACCATTCACAATTTCAAGCAATCTTTGATCTTAAATATCTGTTTATGTAACACTGATTATTCCACTTTCACTAACAAGTTTATTCCTCTTAGTTCAGAAAACTGTACAACTGTTGCTAACAACCAGTTATAGACTTCTTTAAAAAGACTCCATATTTGCTTTTAGTTGTTACTGTTCCTATTTTACTATGGCAATTTCGGCATTTGTGCCATTTTAAAGCATCTAAAAAGCATAATAACCATACTGAGAACAATGTAATATGAACGTAACAGCAAGTAAAAACAGTTTTGGAGTTTGTTAACATTCATATACTTACGAGATTTTTGAGATGCAGGTAGACATTGGGCAGGGATGACAACATAATATCCACCAACAGTTCATAGTCGATATTGATACTCTGTTTAATGTAGTGTAATTCTGAGTGGATTGTGTATATTATGACAGGTTTACGCATCAGAAGTCCGCACTTACAATACATTTGAGTAAATGCCTAAAACAATCCAGAAAACCTTTATTTTTTTAAGTCCACTTCTTTATTGAGTATATATTGTGGTTATTGTCTGAAGGTGCAATAAATCTTAATTTCTTCTGGATTGTCTATTAATCTGGCCTTTTCTACCCTCAATATTGCTGATGTTGCGATTGCAGTGATTGAGGATATACAGTTCTCACTTAATCTTTTGTGCTCCTTGAATCTGGTGGATAAACATCCGCCTATCTGCCAACATAGAAACTTTCACATTCACAATACTTGATTTTATAAATTTCTGATTGTGTAAACGGTTTTTTTTTCCTGGGTAATGTGCCTGACTATTGTCCCTACCTTGTTGTTCATGCAGAATCCAATTTGTACCTTAGTTTTACGAAAACTATGGGCTGTTGTATATAATGTGGCACCATAATAAGATAAAGAAACATACTTCTTTTTTTCTGGTTCTGCTTCTTGTGCCAATATTAATTATTTATCTATATTGTCATTTCTCTGCTGTAATGTTGTAATATACACTTTGACTGCCATAACAGTACTGTAGCTGTTATTTTGTGCTATATATTGTAGTACATACAACTGTTCGGTAATTTTATTCTGTTCTCACAGAAGCTTAATGATTCTGTGAGTCATGGAGTGAAAAATGGCTTTCTTATGTGTTTCTGTGTAGCACAAACTGTTATGGATGATACTGTCAATGCAAGTTGGTTTCAGAATATTCCAAATTTATGGGCACCATTGTCATTCTTCATCAAATCTAAAAAATTAATAAACTGTTGTTTTTATAGTTTCATAGTGAAAACAATATTTGGATGCACATAATTAAATTGTAAAAGCATACTTTCATTTCAACAAGAGTGCCATTAACAAGAGTAATGTCTACATATCTCTTTACTAGTGCGATTAGCAAGATTTTTTACTATGAGAGAAGCACAGAAATTCAACAAAGAGGTAATAGTCGAATGACACTATTTGGTGGCAGGGGAAGGAAAGTGGCATCACAAAGCACAACTGAGGTGCACATTTTGTAGTATGACAAAAGTGGCATCATTTCAGTCACACCACTGAAAACGTTGTGTTCACGCATGCAACTGCGGTATGATACTATATGTCACTATAGTTTCATTGTGAACCCGGATTAATTTTCTTTACATTTATATGCAGTTATAGTTTTTGTAATCTATTTTTGATGTGATTCATACTGATCCTAAAAGCCGGCCGTTTCTAGGTGCTTCAGTCCGTAACAGCGCTACTGCTACAGTTGCAGGTTCGACTATGCCTTGGACATGGATGTGTGTGATGTCCTTAGGTTAGTTAGATTTAAGTAGTTCTAAGTCTAGGGAACTGATGACCTCAGATATTAAGTCCCATAGCGCTCAGAGCCATTTGAACCATTTGATCTTAAAATGACACACAGACAAACAAACAAATAATTAGATATAAATAAATAAACTTCCATCTGCTGTAAAATTATTGTGCATATTGAGTTGATACATACTGAGATATCACTATTGGCAACATAGTCTTAATGAGAGAAACCACAACGGTGGTGAAATAAAGGACAAATCCAAATAATGAGGCATCTTGAACAGAATCGTCTCCCTCATGCCAATCTTGTTTCTGAAAACATTGGCCATGAGACGCCCAATTTGCACTTTTCTCACATGGCGTCCTAACCATCATGAATTAAAGCACTCAGGTAGATATAGTGTATCTCGCCTTTTGAAATGCAGTTGGCTAGATACTGCGTCTGTACCAATTATCAAATATAGGGCTGTAGTGTGTATCAAGGGCAATTTGTGATTGGATCGAGCACCCTTTGATAAAAGGATTCAATAAGTTATCTTGGATGGATAATTATCGACAGAAGTAGAAGTAGCTTCAAGCATGATGCAGGGGTGTTTGTTCATGTTTTATATTAATGATCTGCCAGACAATAGTAATACTGAAACTTTCTACAAGATTAAAACTATGTGCCAGACCAAGACTCAGGCTTGGAACCACTGCCTTTGATGGGTAACTGTTCTATCAAGTGAGCTACCGACCCACAGTGCATGACCCATCCTCACACCCATAATGCTGCCAGCACTTCATCTCCTACCTACCATACTTCCCAGATGTTCTCTTGTTAAACTTGCAGGGCTAGCACTCCTGGAAAAAAGATATAACAGAGACATGGCTTAGCCACAGGTGTGGGGATGTTTCCAGAATGAATTTTTCAGTCTACAATGGAGTGTTCACTGTTATGAAACTTACTGGCAGATTAACCCTTAGCTACATGGTCAGTGGCACTCTGTGCTACAAACTGCGCATTTCTGAGTTTTGGCAACTATTATGGGAGTTTGAGCTTGAGCTTCCAGGTATTCCCCCACCATGAGTCTCCACGTGATTCCCGCAAGACTCTGTGCGTATGTGATTTACAGCTAGTTGTCTGCAAGCCCTTAACTGAGACACTTCTTCATTGCGGCGCCCTGTACCGCTTGCGTGTGTTTCTGTTTTTTCAATTATATTTATAATACACGATAATGTAAGTATTTTTTTACTATTTCGTTGCTTTTTTAATACTATATATTTATAAATGAATAATTATTATTACTTCTACTACAAAAATAAGCTAGATTTTGCTTCATTCTACTAATTGTTCTATTGACTTTCGTCGTTTAGTTGCTTTGCTTTTACTTTCATTATTCCCTCATTTCTCATCCTTCAGATCTAGACGTTATAATGTGACAGGAGAGATTGTGGAGCTGCTAAGAGAGCTCTCTGACGAAGAGCATGAAGGCATATTAGAACAAGAAGATACTTTCGATTTTTCAGACGAAAGTGACGAAGAAGAGAGAATTATTGAAGATGACCATTCCAGCGAGAGTGAACAGTCAGGGGACGAAGGCGAAGAAATTCTGAGAGTGCCAAGTGAATTTCAAGTATTTTTGGGGCAGGGGAAAAGATCTGAAACATTTTGGCTTAGCAATCCAGTGACCCAAACCTCGAAAATGTCTTCAAAGAATTTGTTGAAAATTTTTGCTGGACCCACACGTGTCTCACGGGATGGTAAAAGTGAAATTGATGCATTTATGAAGTATTTTACAATTGATATTATAGTTAAAATTGTTAATTACACTAATCTATATATAGAAATAAAGAGAAGTAGTTGCGTATATTCCAGACAAACAGATTGTAAGGACATTCCTCGGTCCAAATCATGGGTCTTTTAGGCCTTTTATATATTTTAGCTGTCAACAAGAATTGCAGAGCCGATGCTTTGCAGGCCTAGAAGACGATAATTGTGCTGGTCTTATGGTGGCCAGGGTTGCTTTTGGAGTAAACAGATTTCGATTTTTACTACAATCCCTATGCTGTGGATCACAGAGATGTGTGGTAGATAAATTATCCCCAGTTAGAGAGGTTTATTCAGAAATAAACGAAAATTTTCAGAAAAGTTATTGTTTATCTGCATTTGTCACCATTGACGAAATGTTCGACCCATTTCGAGACCAATGTGGCTTCATCATCTATATGCCAGGTAACCCAGCCAAATATGGCATAAAAATGTATGCCTTATGTGATGCGAAAACGTATTACATATCACGTTTTGAGATTTATTATGGTGTCCAGAGTCCATGGCAATATGTACTATCGAATAAGTCGATGGACATCGTAAAGAGATTAGTAGAACCATCGAAAGGTTCAAAGAGGTATTTAACAACTGGTAACTATTATTCAAGTTGCGAGCTTGCTATACACCTTCTCGAAAATGGCCTTACTTTTCTAGCTACCATGAAGAAGAACAAGACAGACATCCCTCTTGAGTTCCTTCCTAACCGAAATCGCCCAGTAGGATCAACTTTATTTGGCTTTAAAGATTGCTGCACTCTGGTGTCATTTTACTGTACACAATGCACGATGGGCTAGCTGTATGCAAGGAAACGGGAAAACCGGACATTGTTCTCTATTATAACGCTACTAAAGGTGGCGTTAATTCACATGATCAAAAATATGCCAATTATTCTACGAAACGAAGGACAAGGAGGTGGCCACTAGCATTATTTTTCAGATTTTTAGGTATGACAGTTGTAAACGCCCATATTGTTTTTGTTGCCAACAACATATCAGTGTTGGAAAGGAAGAGGCAAAGGCGAGGAGGGTTTATTGAAAAATTGGGATTTAACCTACTTGAAGGTTATCTGAAAGAACAGGGTCACATACAATCACTGCCCCTAGATAAAAAAAGCATATTTGCTAAAATACAAGGAGCCTTCTGATTTACCAGTAATCCCTCAAGCCTCAGGACAGCGACCAAGATCTGCTCCATGCCATGTGTGCGGTAAACATCGCAACAATAAAACTACAAGAACATGCTCAGAGTGCATGCGATTTGTATGCAAAAAGTATTTCACCCGCAAAGCTATTTGCAGTGTCTGCAACATTTCGTTCGACGAAGAGTGGCATCTTAGTATTTATTTCTTCTAAATATTTGTTCATCGCTATGTTTTTTATGCAACCTTGTTCCTAGTTAGTCATAAGTAATGAGTTATATTTGAAATATTTACTAAAGTATTATATTTGCCATCAGGAGTCATCTGTAACAGCTGTACTACTTAAATTGCTCAATAAATATTTTAAAAATACTATGTGGTATGATTGCCGCAAAATGGAACTGCAGCACGGAGTGCTGCGCGCGTGTACTGGCGTAACTTTCAGTGGTACATGTAGCTAAGGGTTAAAAATGTGTGCTACACTAAGACACAAACCAGAAACCTTTGCATTTTGCAGGCAAGTACTGTACCAACTGAGCTACCGAAGCACAACTTACAACATATCCTCACAACCTTAATGCCACCAGTACCTCATCTGCCAACTCTCAAACTTCACAGAATTCTCCTGTAAAATCTGCAGAACTAGCACTTCTAGAAGAAAAGATATGGGAGACACATGAATTAGCCACAGCCTGTAGGATGGTAAGAGTACTTGCCTGCAAAAGGCAAAGATTCTGAGTTTGAGTCTCAGTCCAGCACACAGTTGGAATCTGCCAGAAAGTATCGTTCTGGTATACAATCAGCTGCAGAGTGAAAAATTCATTCTGGAAACGTCCTTCTCGCTGTGGCTAAGCCATTTTCTGCAATTTCCTTTCTTCCAGTAGTGCTAGTCCTGCAGATTTCGCTGGAGAACTTCCGTGAAGTTTGGAAAGTAGGAGATGATGTACTGGCGAAAGTAAGGCTGTGAGGATGGGTAGTGCGTCGAGGTTGGGTATCTCAGATGTTAGAAGACTTTACAGCGAAAGGCAGAGATCCTGATTTCCAGTCTCGGTGCAGCACACAGTTTTAATCGGTCAGGAAGTTTCATATTAGCGCACAGTCCACTCCAGGGTGAAAAATTCTTCCGGGATATATCCCCACAGCTGTGACTACAGCAAGTCTCCACAATACCCGTCCGCCTCCATAGCGTAGCGGTAGCGTTATCGCCTATCACACAGGGGGCCTGGGTTCGATTCCAGGCAGGGGACTGGGTGTTATGTGTCCTTCATCATCACTGACTCGCAAGTCGCCGATGTGGCGTCACCTAAAAAGGACTTGCAATACGGTGGCCGAACTCCCCTGAATGGGGCCTCCCAGCCAACAATGCCATATGATCATTTCATTTTTTCCCCTCACAATACCCTTTCTTCCAAGACTGCTTTTCCTGTAAGTTTCGCAGGAGAACTGTGCAGTTTGGAATGTGGGACATGAGGTAGAGAATGGTGTGGAGTTCGAATCTCGGTCTTGCACACAGTTTTAATCTGCCTGTAAGTGTCATACCAGCACACACTTCACTGCAGAGTGGAAAATTCATTCTGGAGACACCTCGCAGACTAAGTCACCGAAGTGGGAACGTGTGGTTGTCACTGCTTTCATGTTACTCATGCAGTGAGCTGACTTTACTGTTGCACCCACTCCCTTTGCTCAGAAATAAGGTGGAGTGCTGGTGTGGTGATGGGAATTGATAAATGGTTTAGCCATAGACTAGGGAATTGTTTACAGAATGAATTTTCACTTTGCAGCGATTTGAAACTTCCTGGCAGGTTAAAACTGTGTGCCGGAACGATACTCGAATGTGGAACCTTTGCTTTACGTGGGTAAGTGCCCTACCGATTATTGGGCTGTCCAAGCACGACTCATGACTTGCCCTCACCGTTCCATTTCCGTCAGTACCTATTTTCAAACTTCACAGAAGTTCTCTTGCGAAACGTGCGAGACTACCGGTCCTGCAGAGTAAAACCTCATTCTGAAACAATCCTATAGCCTGTGGCTAAGCCATTTCTCCGCAATGTCCAGAAGAGCTAGTCTGTCTCTGCAGAATACTATTTGCGCAACACAACATTCGTTGGTATTGCGTAGACTCGGTGTTATGTCTTCGCCATAGACAATGTTTGGTTCTCAAAGTGTAAATAAATAAACAGTTGTGAAGTAAACAAGTGTGCTTTGCTTGGTTAATGTGAACGAAGATCTCCATATCTTTTTTTAAAAAATGTCGATATTGCTGCGTCTCGGTGGGTGCCACGAATAATTGATTCTAACTCATTACTCGTGGTACGAGTATTATTTAATGCTGTTTTTTTATTTTATTTTAGATAAGATCTGTGCAAGCCGAAATGCCTTAACGAAGTTGTTATTCAGTACCTCAACTGCAAATGGACTCGAACAGAAGTGGAGACGAGAGTAAGTGAAGCTGAAACATCTGTACTTTCGAATACATTCTAGTCAGACACCAATCCCATAGCGTATTAAAGGAAATCCTTGAAAAGGACAATTGTCTTTGAACAGCTTTATAAGTATATCAGTTTAAAAATTACAGATGTATGAAAATCAAGGGCCAGCCTGACAGGACTAACGGCGTTGTGGCAGTGAGGGTGGGAGAGAAACCAGGCTAGAGGCTACGAAAGTGCAGTCATTCATTGTCCTGTGCAGTAATTGAAAAATAAGATAAATAAAGCAGTTACCTGTCACCAGCGTACAACATACATTGGTTAAGAATCTTTAGATCTTGGGATGACTGATGAGTTTGGCTCTTAGTTCGTTTTCAAGTATCCGTGAGTAAAAAAGATGATACAAGTGTCACATTGTTTTAGCATTAGTTCTCATTCTTAACAACTGCTTGCAGAGGACTATTATTGTGTAACAACATTTAGTGATAGATGTCTATCAGTTCCAGATTATATTGTGACTTGGAATTTAGACATTCTGTGACATTCATCCAAACAACTGATTGCTCCTTTTTAATCTCTCTGCTATTTGTAATGATATTGTGGTTAATGAAGCTGTTAGTTAATAAGTACTTTAAGGTCAAATTCAGTGTTTCACTGTCTTTCTGAAGGAATTCAAATGAATATCCAATGCATTTCTCTCTCATCATATAGAAAACATAAAGTATGCCTGCACTACAGAAAACTCAAATTTCAGTAATTAATGTCAGTTTTAATGGAAATTATGATAAGTTTTGGTGCACAAGTCCATAGAGAGACCACAGATAGACTGAGTTTATGTATGATTAGTTCCACAATGAAAGTTAATTTGATATGATGAAATGTTTGAATAGGCCTACACACCACATTAAAAGTGACATGTAATTTATGTAAGTACATTGATGCTAAAGCAAGTGCAGGTTTGGATGGATGAAATTGTTTGTAGGATTGGCGACGTCTATTTGTACAACTCAATAATTGTTGCGTCATGGAAAATGTGAGGTATTATCATGAAGGAAGAAAAAAAGACTTAAAATGTCAGTTACCTATGTTCTAATGTGATAATTGAAACATGGCAAACAGCAATAAGTTAGGTATTTCAGTTTCTTTTCACAACATCAGAAAAAGATAGTAGAAATTTAGACTGTTTAAAATAATATCACATAGATTCTCAAAAACACAGAAATGAGACAATACAAGAGCAGTCTGGTACAGTTGGAATGGCATTGCAGAAGCATAGAATTCCACCCGTCTGCTTTGACCCATTGTGTCATCAAGATGATGGATACCCCTACTTCTGGCATATACAATGTGGTAACTATATTGTCACTACATACAAATGAAATAAAAATGATACCAAAAAACTAACATAAGCAATTTTAGAATGCGGAATCACAAAATTTCGCCTATGTAGCTCAAACAAACCAATGATACCAAAACCTCACACACAAATTGAAAACCCAGAAACCCCTATGTCCACTTAGCTAATCAAAATACCAACAAAAAACTATGCACCAAAACAAATAAACCATACATAAAGCATTACAAACCAAATAACATAAAAAAATATTTACTAACCAAAGCTACTGGATGAATACAACTAGGTTGCTCCCCCCCCCCACACACACACACTTATATATGCACACACAACCAACCCACCGACAGAAACAGAACAGAATTATCCAGACAACCCCAACCTCCCCTCATTAACCAACCTCTAAACACAAAACCAACAAAGATGGGCTTTTGTTGAAGTTTCGAGAACATACATTCACCGAAGAGTCAAGTAGTATATTGCTCCCTCCTACGTATATCTCACGAAGGGACCATGAGGATAAAATCAGAGAGATTAGTGCCCACACAGAAGCATACCGACAATCCTTCTTTCCACGAACAATACGAGACTGGAATAGAAGAGAGAACCGATAGAGGTACTCAAGGTACCCTCCGCCATACACCGTCAGGTGGCTTGCGGAGTATGGATGTAGATGTAGAAATAGTAGAAACAAACAAAAAGACAGTTCATACATTTTTAAAAAAACAACCCTCAGAAAACAAAACATAATAGCTGCTGAAAGATAAAAAGATGAACAATAACAAAACTATTCCGTAAGTAAAACAATCCCCCTGATAGCCAACCTAGCTTTCTCGGACCAGGTTCCCTGTTGGATAGGTTGCCACATATGTAGGTCCCTGGTCCGCGAAGCCAGGGCTCTAGTCAACTTCATATCGTCGTCGGAAAAATATATCTAAAAACAAAGAAGACGTGACTTACCAAACGAAAGCACTGGCAGGTTGATAGACACACAAACATACACACAAAATTCTAGCTTTCGCAACCAACAGTTGCTGCATCAGGAAAGAGGAAAGGAGAGGGAAAGACGAAAGGATGTGGGTTTTAAGGGAGAGGGTAAGGAGTTATTCCAATCCCGGGAGTGGAAAGACTTACCTTAGGGGGAGAAAAGGACAGGTATACACTCGCATACACACACATATCCATCCCTCGTTGCACACATGACACCTCTCAAAGTTGGCAGCCAAGCCAGACTCCTGTAAAATACTTATCATTGTCACCATATCATCACCCAACGCAACCCACAGTGAATAACTCACTGAGGATACAGCACACACTTTCAACAACCAGTTCACAGAATGATTACACAAGGTCAAAGTACCACACATAACACAAACATTTCCAAACATGAACATCCGTCACAAGAGCATGCCACCAAATGCTATGACATTCCATCTACAAACTCGATTCAACTCAAAAACACTGTGCCACAATGATGTCACACCACACATATATGTCACAGTCAGAGCAGATGGGTGTATTGGGACACTTCCCTTGATCCTCTGAAACTGTAACGCACACGCATCATATATGTCCAAATATGACACTGGAGCCAAAATCATTGTTATGAGCCAAATTACTGCAGTGATAATAATAAGAGTGAAGATGGAATGCTGTTCTTTGTTTCATTTCTCTGGAAAAGGATGTTGGGCACAGTTATTAAGTTTGGAATAGGGCATAAAACATTTGTGACTAGTTAAAATTCTGTCAGACCAGGAACTGAATTATGTTTAACCTACAATGACAATCAGAGTGTTAATTTGCTAGTAGTAAAATGTGAGTGCAGATAAGGAACATTATTGGCAGAACCTTGGGCTCAAATGAAAGTAAACTTCAGTTGCGAGGATTATTTGGAAATTAGTAGCTTAAGGGTGGAGTGGAACATTTCTACTTGATTGGGCATTTTTTAGGTTCATTTAGAACCTTATATTTATGATTATTAAATGTAGTACCAAGACAATGTAGATAACAGGGATAGTGCAGACATGCATGTGCATGTTTTTGTTCATTTTATGTTTACGCTGTCTGCCCCATTGTGTATGGTTCGTGTGCCTGCATAGAGGGAATCTGTGCTCTTGTGACCACCACCTTCAGCCTATTACTGATAACCTACTCTACTATATAAAAGACATTGACCATTTCCTCTACCAACTTCCCACAGTTCCTGTACCGTTATCACATGACACATTGCCTATCACTGTCTGTGCAACCTCCCTCAACATAAGACCTAAGGCCAGGACTTGCTGCCTATGAACACTACCTATTCCAGTGCCTGACTGACTCCAAACCCACAGCCTCCTCCCTGGTCACCATGACCAACTATATCATCACCCACAAGTACTTCTCCTCTGGAACATCGTGTACAAAGAAATCCATGGTACAGTTATGGGCACCCAAATGGCACCATTCTACACCAACATATTCATTGGCCATTTAGAGGACTCCTTCCTAGACACCCATAATGCAAAGCCCTCACCATGTTCAGATTCACTGATGACATCTTCATGATCTGGAACCTTCGCACCTTCTCCTCCATGCATTTCACCTGGTTTTCCACAGCTCAATAAGCCATCTTTCTGAATGTTAATTTCCACCCTCAAGGATGTCTACATCAGTACCTCTGTCCACATCAAACCTACCAACTACTAATGATTCCTCTGCTTTGACAGCTGCCATGTATTATACAACACAAAGTCCTTTCCATACAGCCTAGCTACTGGTAGTGACGAGCAGTCCCTTATCAAATATGCCAGGGATCTCATTGAAGGCATTACAAACTGAAATTATCCTCCCCACCTTGTCCAGAAACAGATCTTCCACACCTTGTCTCCCCAGCCACCTGCAAGTCTGCCCCCCCCCCTCCCCTCCCTACCCATACCCATTGGTTGGCCACAAAGGAGCAGCTTCCTCATGACTTACAAAGGAACATTCCCATGTATCAATGAATGACCTTGATGAACCTTGATGGGTGTGTAGAGGAGGCAAATTAATGCAATGCATACTTTTTTGTTTGTGCCCAATTTCACTTCTAAGGGGTAAAGCACACTCTGAAAGTTAAATTGGCATATTGGGTGTGGAGGAAATCGCTTCAAAACCACGAAATTAAAATATAAAATAAAATAAAAATTTACATGTAATTAATCTTCTTGAAAACTATATAATTAACTGTCAGAAAATTTGCAAATTACCCAACTACCATTAATGAATTTTGCAAAATGGAAACTTTTGTTACACCATAAAGTTTTTATGCCACATACATCCGTGTGTAATAAACCTGGTTTCTGTAATACCATTTCTGGAAAGTGAGTAGCACAAAATGTGCTGTCATAGTATGTGCAACATACTTAATTAAAATATCTAAATGTGCATTATTGTTCCAATTATTTGCTATACTGTACATATTTTTATTGTATTATGTAAATTGTTATTTTATATTTGCAACTAATGTCCTTTCTTCTACTTTTTTAAACATTTCACGTCATGTCTATTATGTTAATTGAAAATCATACTTATCTCATTATTATGAAGCAAAATCGTTACAGTAACGATAATCAGGAAAGAAATGCTAAAACATAATGTTTTCGTACAATATGCACACGCAATGAACAACAGTTCTCCACGTAATACACATAGTGGACAGGTCAATAAAAAACAATGTTCATAAAGTGCTACAAATAGTGGCGGCTGATCTTCTAAATATCCTAATTTGTGCCACGCATATTTCAGTACATTGGAAAGCATCGGTGAAGATTGTTGATTGTGTATTAGTGAATGCAGATTGTTTATTTTGTTTCTCAAGTAGAGATTGACATCATAATCATGCAGCAGAACTAGATTTGAAAATCTTCTCACAAATTTCTCCCAACATCGAGAACCGTATATGTCCAACGGCTCTACCTACCCCATCGAGCCTTTTGGGATCACCAGATGAACAAGGTCCTTGTCCTCAGGTACAACACTCAGAACAGTTCTTTATCACTGACCACCCCAGGAATACAATGGTACAGGTTTTTCTCCCAAACTGAGAAAGAAAACTTCTGTCTAATATCTTTTGACATGGCCAGACATTAGTTTATGAGATTTCGATGTCACCACAAAAATATTTGGGGCTTTAGAATGACATTCTCTAATTCTCCGTCCAATCTTTATGTTAGTTTCTTTTAAAACTACAAAAAGAGGGGTCAGAAATTTGCCTGCTGCAGAGACTGTAGGCTGAATCATGTAACAGTGAGTAATTGAAGACAATGACTGCACCTTTGATTCAACTTTCTTTGCACTCTTATGGAACAAAGTATGTCCAGAGTGCAACTCCAAATACTGTTATGCTCCTTAACTTGCACTACAAGTCATAAAATGACCTCTTCGAGATCATTTTTATCATTTATATAGTGTCTAGTTAAAAACATTGTTATTTTCTGATATACAAGCCTATGTACCATTTAAAATGCAATAGCCATTTGAAGCTTGCCTTGAAATTATGTAACTTAACTTCCCTGCTTGTCTGCAAGCCCCACTTTCGTAGGTCAATATCATGCATAACCAGCTGATGACACATAACCTGAAGTACTTTCTTTTGAGTCATTATCAAGAACATACTTTTCCCAGCAATACAGCTGTTTCACTAACATAACTTTGTGATATTTATGCTGTGTCGATGGAAGCAGCCTTTTCCCTCTCTTTCTGTTTTTCAAAAATTCAACCGCAGATTTCTTATATTTGATATTTAATTCGCTTTCTGAAGATAGGACATTGCCTGGGTGAAGGACTCTTCATATGTTTCACAATCAGATACACAATCATTGCTATGTCATGGAGCTGTGACCCATCAAACCATAGCCCATTATCTTGTTCTATTACAGTCAAATGTCCATCTATTCTTTCACAAATGAATGCTGCAATGGTGCCTTTTGGTTCCATTTCCTGTGAATTGGCCAAACTCTCAGGGAATTCCAGGCTGTTGGAATGATCATTTAGAATTCAGAAAATTTTAACTGGGTTAATGATTGGCATGTCTCATATTTGCCAACTGATGTACTTTGCACACAGTACAAAATCTCACCTCAGTGCAGAAACAAGTTTGTTCGACACCACAGGTTCAGTGAATACTGACAAGTACAGTCAGTCTGAAGAAGAATTTGAAGAGACATCCGCGTCGAGGACCATGTTCAGAAATATGTGTAATGCATAGTAATCAAAAACCGTTCCTTGAAAGAGAGGTCCTGAAGACTGCAGTGAGGTCCAGAAGTCGTGCAGTGATGTACAGTTCTGTAGTAGTATCAGGCAGCAGATGAGACTGATGTGGAACTCGCAGCACTTGCTTATATAACAGGAAGCACCAGTGAGCAGACACCAGCATGCACAGTTCTAGGCTGATTCGTGATGTTGTCTATGATGTTGCCAACTAGCAGTGTAGCCTTGTACCCCATAGGCTGCTAATTGGTGAACCTCGGTATTCTGCAGGCCACAAACTACAGCATCTTTGAGATGTAGCTAGTGAGGAGTTGTGCCAGAGAGGGCCGGTTCCTTGAGATGGTAACAGGCTGTGTTGCCACATGTGGCAATCCTTTATAATCTTCAACTAATGGTCTTCAGAAGCAGCTATTAATGTATGAAACTAGCTCTGAAATCACTTTCATTGTGTCGTGAAGAATTTGTCACAGCAACGGTATTCGGCAGGTAGTGTGCCGAGCAGTACATACTCGAAAGCATCACCCTAACAGATCGGGGTTTGCTGGTGGTACATGCACTGTTTGACTGCGTGTGAGATCTTCTCTACAACAGCCTTTGGAGATACACCATGAAGAGAACTTCACTTAAACGATTCACCCATTAGTCTCTGTAGCTGGAAAGTTGTTTACCACCCTGTACATAATTTTAAAAGAAACCGATGGAGAGTTTGTATCAAGAATTCGAGCATCTCTTTATGAAGCCCCAAAAGCTCTTGTGACTATATCAAAATCTGGTAAGCTAACATCTGAACAAGTGAAACAGATGTCTTTCCCAGCACAGGAGAAATCCATTTACTTTGTGTGTGTGGTGTAAAAAATGTAATGGTGTAAGCATTTCTTTAGTGATTATCGTTATTGTAATGATTTTGGATCATAATAATGGGTTACTTATTATTTCAATTAAGCAAATACACATATGTGAAACAGTAAACTAAAAAAATGAAAAAAAATTAATTTGCAGCATAATTTAAACATAAACCAAAATAAGTAAAACATGTAATTAGAATACAAATGAACACTTAGATATTTTAATTAGATATGTTACACATACTCTGATAGCACATTGTATACAACTTATTTTCCAAAAATGGTATTACAGAAACTAGCTTTATTAAACTCGGATGTAGGTGGCATGAAAGCTTCTTTAATTTTTGTTGTAGCAAAAGTTTCCATTTTGCAAAATTCAGTAATGGTGGTGGTGTAAATTTCAAAATTCCATTTTTTTTTCAAAAATTGATTATACAGTTTTGTAGAATGTTAGTTACATTTCAACTTTTATGTGAAACATATTTTTTATGTTTCATGGTTTCAAGACCATTCCCTCTAAACCTAATATGCCAAATTACCTTTCAGGGCGCATTTTACCACTTAAAAGTGAAACAGGGCACAAATATATATATGTATCGCATTATTTTGTCTCCTCTACACTTCTTCCAATTTTCATCAAGATCTTTCATTGACAATAGGGAAAGTTCCCTTGTCATTATTCCACAGGACTGGAGTAACTGAATCACATTATCTCATTGTGCCCTGTGATATGCCACTGCCCCCCCCCCCCCCCCCCCCCATCCTACATGATATTCTTGCCCGTCCCTATTCCACCCCTGTCCCCAACCCATCCCCATTCCACTGCTGCTCCCAACCCCTTGTCTATAGTCCTACAATAGACAAAGATGCAGGGCTTGTTCCATACATGTTCCCTCTGGACACAGGATATCTGGCATGTGTGTCACAGCAAAGTAGTGTGGAAACCTATCATGGACGGTGCAGCAGACAATTGTATGGGCAGAACTAGTGACCCAGGTGTTTGCTTGCAGATGGCAGTATGCCAGGTGGGTCAGTTCTTACGCTGAGATCTACTAACATGCACCTGGCCTTTCACATCATAGCCTGCTATTGGTTCCACATCTAGTCTGTATTGTTATTTGCACTGACCATGTCTTGTGCTTTTCTTCATGCCAGGCTCTGTATGGTGTCCAGACTCTCTCCTCCTATGTTTTTTTCGTCTTCTGGGGTCCAGCGCCCAACTTCTGCGCCATGTACCCCCCTAATGTAGTGACATTTGTGCCAACAGGATGGTTTTACAACATTGTTATTCTTGTACAGAAACGAAAGTGGCGATAGAGGATGTCTGTATAAGTGTGACACTTTTATTTGTTTCATGGTGTTAATTTGTGGCCACAATAAACCCGGCATGTATGCAATGCTGGCAGGAACAGTTGTGCCTCTAGAAGAAGCAACAACAGCTGCTCAAACAGAATGCATATTTGATCTGCTCTCACACCACACTGGTGGAAGTCAGCTACCTCCAGAGGAACCTTCTCCCCTGTTACTCCCGACTCCATTTGCCAGTTTTGCCAAGTCTACAGGAACATGGGAGAATTGCCTTCACTAGTTCTTACTGCACTGCCAGGTGTATTATCAGCATCTGATAAGGCCGCCAAGTTATCGTCCTTGCTGAGGCTGACAAACTTACCTTTGCAGAATTTTGTCAGTTGCTCACACAGTATTCTGGAAATTAATTCTATGTGTTGGTGGCACAGTTGCAATTTAACAAGCACCACAAGTGCCCTGGGCAGTTGTGTGCTGTCTGGATTACCAATCTGCAGGCTCTCTTGCACCAGTGTCAGTTTGAGTGTCCCCAATATATGTCAACTCACTAATTAGGGATGTGTTTATTTGATTAGCACCAAAATCTGAGGTAAACCAGGGCATTGGTCCCCTATAACCCTTCATTAGCTGAATCTGCCCAGATTGCTTAATAACATGAAATTACAGCAGCGGCGAGGGACATGCTTTCTGACAGTTGGCAGGTGGCAAAGCTAGATAAGCATGGTAAACAGTGCTCGTTGCCTGGTGGGATTGGCTGGTTGACCTTGCCTTCCACTGAGCCACCATGTGAGGACACCATTAATGATCTGAATGCACCCTTATGTCACTGTGCTGCCTGTCTTCACCTGCTGTGAGTTCTGTAGGCCCAAGTAAATCGAGAAGTTGGGATCCTTACTTGCAATGTTTTTTGGGCTCTTGACATTGCTCTTCTTCTGCACTCAATGGGCAAGTCAGTGGTCCTGCCCAAATTGTCATTTGGTGCATGCTTGACAGGATTGCCTGTATATTGATGCCGTGTGTGGGGTATGCCGAGAAGTCAGCCAGCTGGCATCATTTTGTGGCAGTCAGTGAGCCACAGGCTGGTTGTTAGAGGCCCCAGTATTTTCCCTGGACTTGGAGACTGTCTCTGGCACCCCACAGGCATCACCCCAGCATATTTTCCTGTCATTGGTTGTGGACGGGCAGCCAATTGAGTTACAGGTCAACATAGGGGCAAAGGTCAGTCTCATTAATTTATAGCTGTATGGGCTCTTGGGCTGTTTAGTGTTGCAGTGACTTCTACGTAAGTGGTATCTTATAGTAAACAACATATCTCATTGTGTTGGCAGTTTTCCATTTCAGCTCATTACAAGAAGGTGGAAAGACAGTTTATGTTGTTACTGGTAAATTCACCTTTGGCACAAAATATTTCTGGGCTGGATACTTTCTGTTTTTGGGTTCCAGATCACTGACAAAGTCAGTGTAGTGTCCCGGCTGATCCTATTTCAAGGTCTGGACTCTTTACTGGTCATGTGACCACCTGTCTGAGAATACCTTGGGTCAGGCAAAAAATTTCATGGCCTATGTAAGTCATCAGCAATAGCATACTTTTGTCACCATCACCCAATCCCCTTCACCATCTGCGCATATCTGCCATCCTCTTAACTGGCTGTATCAAAAGGCCATGAAATTCATGTGGTCTGTGGACTGTCAGCGGGCTTTTCAGTCTCTTAGGCACTGTTTCTAACCCATTAACCCTGGCCACTGATTTGTCCCAGTACACATCAAAGATATTTAAACAGCACAATGTAACTGTTCGTAGATGGAAAAGGAGGCACTAGCTATCATTTTCAGCATATCTATTTTTTTAATTATATAGAGAAAATTTTGTATCCATCACAAACCATGAGCACATATTTTGTTATTTGACCCTGGTTCTAAACTCGTGCGGAGAACTGCACACTGTTTGCAGAGTTGGGCACTTTTTCTCAGCAATTATTGCAATGATATTTGTTACTGGTTCATCACCCAGCACACTAATGCATGTGCACTGTCGTGACTGCCAATGGGACCCAATCTGTAGTTCAGTCAACAGGAGGCTCTTGTTTCCAAATTGAATGATAACCTTGCAGCAGACATTGCTAAATCTTTTTTGACAGCACTGGAGGTTGTGGCTGCCACAGCTGCTGACACGCTTTTCCAGAAAATAAGTTAAGCAATCCAGATGGGATGGCCCAAGTGCAGTCCTTTGGGAACAGATTTGACATGACGTTTGTTTCTCCTGCTACACAGTTGATTCAGTGTTGTCCAGGGGGTCATCATGCTTGCCATGGAGGAGCAAAGCTGTCGAGTCATCGTCTCTCTGGCGTTGTGTTCTCGCATACTTCTGCTGCTGCATGCATCATTGTGGAGTATGTCTTGTGTGAAGGCTGTGTCATGGCAGCACATCTGCTAGCTGATAATTGATTATGGCAGTCAATATCTTGCATGGGCTTTTGTTGCCTGTGGGGAAAACTATGCCGCACCACCACATCAGTTTTTCCCTTGGCTAGTTCCAGAGCCTACTTTGGACAAGCTGCACGTTGCCTTTACAGGTCACTTTCTGGGAAGCATGTTGTTATTAGCAGTAAATGCATTGTCTAATTTCTCGTATGTATCCATCACCTGCCACTCTGTGAGCAACTATTTGTATGTTGTTCGTCATTTTTGCCATTGAGGGCTCCTCATAGACCCTAATCTCTGATGATGGTTGGCAATGTGTGTCACAGGAGTTTGGGAGTTTTTACATTCACAGTTGCATCCAACATCTGGCTACTGCTCATTACATTCGGAAGTAGAATGGTTTGTGCGAACCTTCAAGATCCAAATGCTGAAGTCCGTGACTGCCTCGTCCTACAGTGATGCACTGTCTCGCTTCCTAGCCTCATAGCAGATGGCGCTGCTTAATGAGTGCAGTCTGGTATAGTGGCCTACTGTATTTCCCTCATGGGGTGCCATTTGAGCCCAGTTTTTTGCTGGCAACAGGGCTGGCTGCTGAGTGTATTGCTGGGCAGTAATGGCCGACATATTCATGGTGAATGTCGGTCGGGAGCTCCTGACCCATCATTCAAATCAGTTTCGTTTGCGACCTGTTGCTCTCTATACCAGCCTTACGATAGGGTCAGATGTGGCATTTTCCTAGTAGGACGCTTCCAAATGCTGCAGCTTCCACACCTGCTGCCGTCAACACATGCTCTCCACCAACCTACTGTCACCCACAGAATAGGGCACTTCCAGCAGTTGCTTCTGCGACTCCTGATGCTGAGCTCATAGAGATGGAACCTGTGCTGTTCTTTCCCTACTGCCTGTAAATGGGTCCTCACCCCTACTGGATCAGGTGGACCTGCTGTTATGCCAGCTTCTGAAATCTTCTGTCATTCCAGCAAAGTCAGGTCATTGGTGCCAACTTTGGTGGTCGACCCACTGCCAAGGAATCTCATGTCCTCTCTGGTTTTGCAACAAAGGTTGTGTGCAGAAATCAGGCCATTTTAGGTCCTAGTGGCCTTTTCTGGGGGATATACATAAGGAAACAGGTGAGATGGCATGAGTCTTGAGACAGAGTAATGCAGAAAGCTATCACAGACAGTGAACACAGAGTGTTGTATAGACAGAACCACTAACACAAGTGTTTTCTTGCCAGCAGTAACAGGCCAGGCCAGGCAGTCCTTATGCTGAGGTGGTTAACACAGACCTGGCCGTTTGCATCACAGCAAGCCCTTGGGTTCGTGTGCTAGTCATTTTGGTTATTCCTAATGTTTGTGTCTTGTGCTTTTCTATGTGCCAGTCTGTATGCAGTGTTCGGATTCTCTGCTCCTCCATACATTGGCCAACAAATCGTGTTTCCTTTTTTTTCTTTCCACTTGCAAGATCCAGCTCCCTGACTCCCAGATCACATACCTGCTGTCAGCTAGTGTAGTGACATTTGTGCTGATAGGATGGTCTCCCAGCATTGTGACACCTGTACAGATACAAAAACTGGAAGTAGCAATTTACTACTCAGTTCTAACCCATAAGCAACAGAGAGACCATCGACAGAACGAGGGACAGTTCAGACTGTGAACCCCAAATAATCCTCCCCCCTCGCCCCCAAAGTCATCTTCTGAAAATATCAAGTAACACCATAACCATTAGTCTAGGTGACTCCAAAGCCATAAATGATCAGAAGGTATACTAGTATATCATAATCATCCCTGTGGATATAGATTTTCTTACCATGCTCCTTGATAGTTGCATAGGGGTTTTGTCATATAAAGCTATTTCTAAAGACCACATTTCTTTTTACACACAGAGAACTGCAGGATATCTTAAACTCTAAACCCCCAAAAGGTGTGACGTATCTCTCCATAGAACATCGTACTCTTTCTGATTTGCACATGTGTGCTTTCTGTCTACTGTATAAAATACAGAATACCTTCCCCTTCTGGAAGGGTACATAGTCTCAACAGATCATATCTCAGCTGTGGTAGATCAGTAGCTCCAACATATCACCTGGAGTATCCTGTCAAAGACAAAAGTTGCTGCCACGCTGGTTATTGAGAACTGATCCACTTTAGACCTACTGACAAGCAGTGATGTCTCTGCTTCTACAGTTTCCATCACTTCCGCACTAAACACTCCCTTCTGTACTGCTTAGGTGTCTGCGGTAAATGTATTTGCTCCAACAGCAAATTTTTCAATAGCTATACCACTGCTCTCTACCAGCTTTCTTCTCCTGCATCTGGCACACACATGGATATCTTGGATCGAATCTGCCCCCTCATTTCAGTCACCATATCTCTGGTTACCAGAAAATTGGAAGCACTTACTTCATTATCCAGTGCCACTCAGGCCTCAAACACCTCATTAGATTACTCCTCTGGAGCTACAACATTCTCAGATCTTGCCCTGAAATAAGGTTATCTCTGTATAATACCCAGTCGCTGAGTATTCTGTACAATGTGACTCAAGCCAGCACCATGTTTCCTATGTTTAGCATTTGATGAAGTGGGTCAGTCTCAGCACATTTCTGGCACAGTAACAATTGCAATATGTGCAGTAACAATTACAATAACAAAAAATAGGCAGTCAAGTGGTATGCAAAAGGAACATAGCAGCAGTTCTTGTTACCCACATCTCATGTAGTTCAGTTTGTGCCCTATGGCGCAAGGAGTGCTGAAATAGTTTCATTGAAAGCACTGGTGAATAGGCTCATAGTGGTTCACCAGGGTGATTGATAAGATTTCAGTTGGATTGTAGAATGTTGTTGAGTTATATTGCATATTGGGGAGAGATATGGTTCTTTTTTGTTCTTGTGGAAGCAGCTGCCTGGAATCATCTTGCATGAAAGATGGTGTGGGAACTGTCATGTGATCAGCAACAACCACCACTTTGATTCCTGGGCATGCCATCTGTATAAACTTGTGCTATGTCAGTGCCACTGCCCTCTCTGTCACAGCTGCTGTCAACTTATAATGTGGGGAATGAATACCTGGCTCCAACCTGACCGGGACCTTAACTCCACCAACTTTTGATAAGAAAGACTGGCACGATAAGAAAGACTGGCATCTACCATCCTTGTGATGGTATAGTATTACTCTGGTGTCGTCACTGGAGAAAAATTTTCCAAACCTCCTTTCACCTACTGGGTCGATGAAAGGCCGTCCTAACAGTACATCCACATTACCATCCCTCACCTGTAATAACTAGCACCTGGAGGCTCAGTTGGGCCAAAATCTAGAAGACATTACATGCAGCAGGCTGTGTTGTCCAGTGCAGATTTCTCTGCTGCGAGAAGTAATCCATTATGTTGACAGGTTGAAAGTAGTCCTATCACTGCCTCAGGAACAATTCCTTGTATATACAAAGGAGCTTATTGGCCTCTGTAGTTTCTTGCAACTTTGGAAAATAAACTTTCTATGACATAGTAACTGTAGTTATGGAAGTGAATGGCATGTGACTGTGGTTGCGGATCCGGATACCGCTTGCCTATCTGGAATGCTAATATGAGTACTACATGAACACCCTTGCAAGGCATTGTATGGAACACTGCACAAATATGTGCACACCACATACTTGACTCGTAGCCTGAGACAGAAAATCTCATACGGTGATGACAGCTGTAGAACTTATGCAGTTATATGGTGTTGCTTGAAACTCATACATACCATGCTGGGACATGTGAGCTAAGTTTATTTCTTGCAGAAAGACCATCAGACCTAGGTATGTCAGAGCCAACCAGCCTGCGATTGACACTAGGTAGCACAGAACCACAGCTCTAGCAGTATTGTTGTACTTGTCCTGGCTGAAACTGGCAGCCAGTGTCTGGCAATCAAAGAGCGGTGGGGCACAGATTTGAAATATTTACCATTTTTAGCAGTAGTAAGTGGCATCAGCAACAAGCGGACTCATGGCAGTTGTTGAGGCGGTGGTACCCTGAACAGTAACCTGGCATTGATACTTTGTATCTCTGTTGCTGTACATGTTGCAGTAAGTGCTCTAAACTGATCCAGTTCTGCTGAGCTGCTATCAGACGAAGCAAGAAGAGAACAGTCTAGAGTGGCATTCAGGCAAGACAAATGTTCAGCAGGCAGGATTTTGAATAGTAGATGGGTCAGATTGATAAGAGTGTAGATGTTCAATGGCAATGCAGGAAGAGGGGCCATTTGAATCACAGTAGACCCCATTGAGCAGCAGTCCACTATCCTGTAGTTCTATACACTGATCTAAAAAGCAATAATAAGTACTACTACTGTGTCAGTTACCATATACAGCCAATGTAGAGCCACCTTTTGACAATAATAGGGCTTATTGACTCTAACTTACTAGTACAATGGTCCACTAGTCTTTCCACAATAAATAAGCTAAACTCCTATTTTGGTTATTTATTTACTTACCTTTATTCATCCAAGGATCAACTCACAGTGGTATAGAATTTGTCAAGATAATACAATGCAAATCAGTAAATCAGTTGGTTAAAATATACAACATTCAGCATATGTAACATGCTTTATGAGCATTGGATAGGTAGTCAGGTGTGGTCTTAATTAAGGAACCATCCTGGTATTTACCTTTGCCAAGTAAGAAAATCATGGAAAATCCGAATCAGGATGGCTAGAGAGAGCAACTCCATCCTCCTGGATATGAAGCTAATGTCATAACAGCTACACTGCTTCATTCAGTAAGTCTCTGTTGTATAATGTTCCTAGATTTACTCACAGTTTGTGTCAAGTAACTTGTAATATGAACACGATTTCATTCTTCATTGTCATACATGCTAAGAACACCTACTGAGGACTCCAGAACTGCTTCCAGTAACTTGTAATATAAAACATAGTTCCCTTCCTCATTATTGCACACACTAAGGAGACCTGCTGATGACTCCTGGATATTTCCAGTAACTTGTAGTATAAAACATAGTTCTGCTCTTAATTGGCATGCGTTCATGCTAAGGATACTTCTGCTGTGCCCGTTGCACAAACTCCAGACTCCATTCCCACCGCGTTCAACTATGAACCTCAGTACACCTGAATAACTGAAGTCGGGAAATCTTACGATCAAGCATTTTACACCCTGACACATAATTTCTTTATGAAAATAGTAAACAATGTATTAAAATGCGACAAGGTGTTGTAGCTATCCTCTTTCATTACTACCCACTGCTCTAAGTCAGCTAAGTAAACTTTAATTGTGTGCTACACATTATTTATGAAGAATAGTTTAGTTGTCTTTTTAAACAGGTGTATTTTAGTAACCTTTTTCATTTCATTTGAAAATTTTTATTATACAATTTTATCACCTGATGAGGGAAGCTGTTTTGTGTTTTTTGTTTGTTTCTTCTGGGAAAATGTGATTAAAAACTGGTTGTTGTTCTGTGATTATGTGTATAACTATTAGTGATGGATTTAGTAATGTTTTCCCTGATATTCAGCATGGGTTGATGTGTGTACTCACTTGGTTCAGTAAGGATGCCCAATTTTTAAAATAGTTCTTTACAATGAGCCCAAATACTACATCCAGTTATTATTCTTGGTGTCTTTTTCTGCAGTTGGAAAACTGTGTCCATGGTTTTTGGCTTCATCCCCAAAAAGTAAGCCCATAGCTAAGAACTGAGTGTACGTGGTATATTGTCACAAGACATGGAGTGTTACAAACTGACACTAACCCCTAAGAGCATAACATGCTGTGGCATTCTTTTTGACAGTATCTTTGTGTCTTCATTCCATGTCAGATGACAATCAGCATTCGTGCCTAAAAACCAGGCTAGCAGGGATGCACAACGGAAATAGTGTGTGTCAAGTTGAGAATTCGAGCTGGACATGAAGCATGTTAGGATAGTTGAAGTGGTTAAGGTGACCAACAATCCAGGTTTGATCCCCAGTCCAGCACAAATTTTCACTTGTCACCACTGAAATATTTCAGTGACCTAATACAGCTGACATCAGTATTTTTCTTTTACCATCCCTAAAAACTTTGTGTTCGTTGCTTGTATATATATTTCTCATCTGTGCTTAATGAGACGGAGTTTTTCACCTCTTTATGCTGAAGTGCATACTGTTTGTTTTCTTTATGTTCAAGGTTAATCTACTACATACTTCCCATTCATAAAGATCCTTGAGGATTTCATTTGCTTTCTATAACAGGAGTTCGGGTATTTTATCAGTGACTATATCTTTTCTGAAATTGGAAAATAGAACTTTTTCTCCATGTCTTTTAATGTCTGGGAAGTCATTGATATAGATTAAGAAGAGAATTGAACCCGATGCAATACAGTGAGTAACACCTGTGTTTATATGTTTCATGTGTGACAATTGTTGTACTAAAAATTTATCTTCAGCAGACGTGAAAACTACCTCTAACTTTTGCACCCTGTTTTCTAAATAAGACTGGAATCATCATTTGCTATTCTTCTTATGCTTAGCACTTCTAGCTTTCTTCATAGTATTTTGTGGTCAAAAATGTCAAAAGCCATGGACAAGCCCAAGAAAATGCATGTAACACAGTCATCCTGTAATGGATGATGTTGTACTTCTCCCTCACTTGAAACTGTGCTGTGCTTCTGTAAAAAGGTTGTATTTATTCATGTAATTTATTAGTTTATCTTTCTTGATTAATTTATTTACAACTTATAAAATTAGATACATTTTTCAAAGTTTTACTGTCAAAGTATTCACCTGTTGCCAGAAATATGAAAGTCATAGGATACCCTTAGCAGCCCTAGTCTGTTGCCTGATGAATCTCTGTAACAGTTCTGAACTGAATGCTGTGAAGGGCTTCCTTCAGTTTAGGCATCATGCTGAATTCACAAGAGCTGAAGTCCAGGGAGTATGGTGGTAGGTACAGCACTTCTCAGCCTATTTAATTGAACAAATCAGTCACAGTTGTGCCATATGTGCCCAAGCATTGTCCTGCAAAATGATATTCGGGTCTTGCAAAAAATGTCACCGCTTTTTAATGTAAACTGGTTGCAGGCTGTGTTCCAAAACTGAACCGCTTCAAGAGAGAAGCAGCTAGTTGTGGGAATGTCTTCTCAAAAATTGATTTAAATAACGTGCAGAATCTAGAGACCTTAGCGTCTAAATTGTTTTCCATGTACATTTCGTCCCAGGTTTGATTTGCCAATGCCCTATAACAAGTGCATATCTTATGTACCAAAAAAATACTTCTATAGGCTTGCAGTTTTGTAAACTTTACCAAGCTTATCTGTAGCTTCATTATCTTGCAGTAATGATCCAAAATGCCAAGATCTATTATAAATGCTTTACAATTTTTCCTGTCAGTATCTGTAAGTAAATGGTCTAAAATTGAAGCTGAAATTTTTGACCCCCTCATGGCAGTGTTTATCATTTGTGCCAAGCCAAAAGTATTCATACTATTTGGGAAGTTATTACTAGTTTTATCCTCAACACCTGTGTTAATATGCATGCATTCCTTGGTGTGGTATGAATTAGCTTTGAGAGGTATAATGTGATTCAATTTGAATGGCAATAAACAAGCTCAGCAGCTGTCATCACTGTAGGAGCTTTCCTGTCGTGTATTTTGTGCTATGAACATGGTATTCTGTATGTATTAGCACATATTGATGCAATGTTACCAACATGACCACAAAGGGGTGAAACACACACCACTCATATTGGACTTCAAGACATGTGAGTGGTGTCAAGACTTGACAGTCACAGCTGCAAGTAATCCATGTTCAGGTTGGTGATTGCTATGCGAGCTAAAAGGAGGCAACAAGCTACCTTTTCTTTACTATAGCTGCTTGTCACAGCCGAAGCGCTTCCTGAGCACCCCTAGATGGCCTGACATGCTGTACACACACAATATATACTGCTGAAGTTTCTTATTTACAGATGATGCCATTTCATCTACTTCATACGGACCTTTCTGTATCTTGCACTTAGTTTCAAATATATTTATTAGTGTCACCCATAGGCAAGTGTGAAATTTTGGTAGTGTGAGCTTACCCCACATTGTTCCCACCCATTGCTCTAAAGCCTTAATGTTTGCCTTCTTGGTCGATCTTTGAACTGCTCTTATTCTTTTTGCAAAATTATAAGCTGGTGGAATGCCTTCTCCTGAGGATGGTAACACTGGCTCAAAAGATGAGAGCATTTCTTGCCTCGATGAAATATATTCCCCTGGAGGTGGTTTGTAGAAAATGAGGGTATTTGTTGCCTGTGCACTACTTCATTAAGTGAGTCATTTCCTTTCATGAACTTTGGAGTTAATGTTGTTACAATATATGGCAACAACTTGCATGAATAATTATTGTAGCCGTTTACTTAGTGACTTAACATTCTGCCTATCATTCCACAAACACACTTGGCTCTTCCATTCCCTGCTGCAGCTCACTAGTACATAATTTCTGGATTGTAGGAGTCAGCACAGTTGCTTCATAAATTCTGCCAATAAGTTTTAGATCCTTGACCTGTTATAGATGACTCAAGTGTACCAAATTTAAACAGCCAGTTGATAACTATCATAAGCTACTGTGAGAAATGGTCAGTAATTGTAAGGGCACAGTGATTTCATGATGGTGTTCACTCAGGCATTATTGTATCTGAACCAATCATCTTGAACCTTGGAAAAGGTGTTCACTCGAGTTGGGCCCTGCTCTTTGCATACAAGGCAATCAGTTCCTTTTATTGCTCCAATTTTTGTTTATGGATACTTCAACAGTAATGTTCCACAATCCACTGGTCCATAACATTTTACCCTCCATGCCCCACCAGTATCGCCCCATGGGGCTGCCTCAACACTTTATTGCACAAACTGGATGGCAGGACAGTACATTGACTGTTCCAGATGTTTATAAGGAATCTTGTTGCAAGGACAGAACTGCTCTTGAATAGCGAATTGCTAACAATGGGGTTGGAACTCTTTACTGCTTGCCATTCATCAGCATAGATGCTCATGCATTCTGTTGTGTTAACCTTGCAACTCAATCCATTGGCATTACTATGTGTTCTGCCAGTGCAGTGCATAACTTCATAATCAATTTCACTAAAGCATAACATCCAGTATGTAAGTCAGCTGGTTGAATCTTTTAGACCTAGAAGCTGTTTTAATGTGGCATGACCATTCCCCACTGTAAAAAGCTTGCTGTATATGTAGCATCATAATTAGGTGATGCCATAGGTTACACTTAGTGTCTCTAATGTCTCTCTTTCCATTGTTGCATAATTATTTTGGGTTCTTTCATCAACTTGGAACCATCAGCTGTTGGGTGCTCCATTCTGTCCACTCAGGTTTTTGACTCAGGATGCACTCTAGGATGTGATTGCTGGTATCAGATTTTGGTACTCTAAGTTACAATCACTGGTCAAGTCCTTATATACTTAGGGCTTCTTTTCGCTCCAAGGTCCAGTAGAACTCCCCACTCCCCCCCCCCCCCCCCCCTTTTTTAAGAAGATACGTGAAGGATATCACTATTCCCACAGAGACAGACACAGATTTCCGATAGAAGTTTGCCACTGCTAAGAAGAATTGCAATTATTTTTCTATAATAGGGGTTGCACACTGACTTTTCATGTATGGATACCACCACAAGCCAGGATTCCATTTGCACACTACCTTGGCCAGTAATACATGTATGACCTAAATAGTGGACGTGAAGTAGCACAAATTGGCATTTTTCCCTATTCATTGTCAAGCACACTATTTTCAGTTGACTCATCATATTTTGTGATTGCATCACATATTCTCAACGTCATTCAAAAACATAATGATTTCATCCAAGTACACCATATGCTGCCTTGATTTTAGGCCTCTTGGAATCCCATCCAGCTGATGCAGACGTGTCACTGGTATGTTCTTTAATCCAATGGTATTTTGTGGTTCTGTTGATGCCACTAGGGAACAGTAAACAAGGACTGGAGTCAATCCTCTTGTGATACTTCTAACTAATGGAATCCACCTCTCAAGGCCATCATAAACTAGTAGCACTGGCCAGCTTCCATCTGCACTTGAGAGGCTCCAAAGTGTTGGTATTCTCTTCTGTGATTACATAATTGAGCTGCTGGTCTAAGAATTCTTCCATTACTGGCTGGAGGAAGTGCAGAATCGGATACTATCTCTGGTATGCTGATAATTTATTTCCAGTGGGAATCTGTTGTGGAATTCCTGGATTGGCTGTTAATAGTATGGGAGGGTTACATAACTCCTCTAATAACTTCACCATTTCTTGCCCATCAGTAACTCTTATATGGAACACTTTTCCTTTCCATGCTTCTCAATTGGCAGTTGTCCTCCTGGCTCAGGGTTCCATGATACATTCCTCTGTCCACTACCTCCAGTTTGCTGTCAATACATCATGTTGTGGTTTCTCCTTTGTTGTGCTAAGTTTAGCTGTGCTAACAAACACCTTAAGGCTTTTTTTTTTATTAGTTGCTATTTGTTCACAGTAAAAATTCACAGTGGTCCAGGAATGGCTATTTCATATTTGTTCCAGTTACAGACGACAGTATCTTACATCAAATTACTAATTACACTCTATGATGATACTCTTCAGATCTGAGTATTAAAATTTTTTTGTACTCAGGTCTGAAGATGGTCGTTATAGACCTAAATAAACAATGTGATGTAAAATGTGGTCTATAACTGGAATAAATGCAAAAAGAACAAACATATCCCTTCTTTGCATATACAATATCCCCTGGTGCCTAAACCACCATGACCAAACTCCTTATTTCCAGGTTAACTATCCACCACACAAAATGTATGAGGATGAATCAAATATAAATAAGAGTTTTTGTTTTGTGCGCCGTACTGTAAATGGAGAATTGTGCAATCTTTGTTTATTGTTGCTTTCATTTTCAATGATTATTCTCCACAGCAAGAACATTGTCTTGTTTCTTTAGTCAGAGTTGTAATGCCAGAGCAGGAGCTACCATCATCTGTTGCACAATGAACTATAATCTAGTTTCACACAGTAGAGGATGTTAAACCATTCAAAATTTTGAAAAGGCCTGCAACACAGTTCAGACTCAAATGTATGCATGGCACAAACAGTTTCTATGAGGCCCAGAAACAGTTGAGAATGCAGTTTACCATCATCTGAGGACCAGCATGACTGAAGAGATATTCACATTGTTAGTCAGCTTGTTGAATATGATCACCGAATAACAGCTGCTGAAATTGCTACTGTGGGTTGGCGTAAGCTACGGTAGTGCTCAGTCAAACATTCCTGAGAACCTTGGATTTCAGAAAATGTCCACAAGCTGAGTGCCTTGTCTTCTCACAACAGAGCACAAATTTCATCATCTCGAAGTATACAAATGGCCACTGACATGCTACCAAACCAAACAGCACTGGACTGTGAACTGCAATGAATAGTGGTTACATGTACCTGTCAAAGCTAGAAACTTTCTGTCCACAGGACCACACTAGAATGCCCTGCCTACAGTCCGAACTTATCACCCTGCGATTTTCATTTGTGTGGACCACTAAAGTAAGCAGTCGGAGGACACATTTGACAATGACAGTGCTGTCAAAGCATTCGTGCACAACTATCTCCTGTCATTGCCACATTCATTTCATGAAAACAGATTCAAGAAACTGCCTATCTGCTTAGAAAAATTCCTGTGTATATCTGATTCAACCACGTATCAACTGACAACTCACCTCTGAAATTCATTCAGTCTACCTCCAGTATACCCTGTGCTATCCTATCATGTGAGGGGACTCTAAAGGATTATGCACATTGTCTAATTGGTTTTCACTGGTGTAGGGATTTACCGTGTCTTGGTTTGGTACTTTCAACAGTGTACCAATGCAGAAAAATATTACCAACACAGAAAAATATCCCATCTATCTTCCCTGTATGCCATTTTAGATTGAATTTAATATGTTGTGTAACTAAGAAATCTCAAGCTCAAAAATGTAGCTACTGCCAATTAGGGAAGCGCTTTCATCCAAGCCTGCAGAGTGCACATTCCTACCCAGAAAGTAACCCATTCTGAACAAAGAAAATTCACTTGACTTTCTACTGCTCCATGTAAGTTTTAATGTGACAAATCTATCCCCTCTCCAAGTACCATCTGTCATATTGCAGACACCAGAATCCTCTGTCTAGCTGTCCCCCTCAATTCACCAATCATGCAGTGACCTAACCTTGAGTCTGCATATGGATTTCTCATGTTTACATTTCCAGAGAATGCCATGCTGTGTCTTCCGTGTTTCTGTTTAACAATGGAATGTTAGTGTGAAACCCTCCTCATGTTTTACTGCCTTGCCTTTGTGAAGGTTGCCTATGGCATTTTCACTTCTAGTACCTTAACTACTTCTACATTGAGAATCTCTGCAGTCACATTCAGTGTGGCCGGACCACCCAAACTGGTAACTTGTCTTATATGTACTGAATATTCCCCTCCTTTCGTACAGGCTTTTTTGCCACAATGATATCTTCCAAGGCTGTCACAGTTATACAACATTCACAGAGGATTTCCACTGGCAAGCTCCATAAGAATGTGTTCAGTGCCATCTGTTCTGCATCGTGAATGAGGGTCCTTTATGAACTATTGCTGTCCATTAGCTCATAAATATTATATTCAACTTCCTGATTCTCTCCACAAGTTCTTCTGTTGTTTCCTACACCTTTGGATAATGCCATTAAGCTGCTGTTAGTAATACCTCACTGTATTTTCCCCTAAGAGGGCTCCAACAGAACTTTCAATAGATCCTTCAAAGTACAAGCCTCTCATAACTTCTAATAAATCATTACAAATATCCTTTCTTGTCCTGCTAGTCACAGAAAACCCACACTGAGTAATGGCTCCTAGTCCCAGCTGTTCAAAGTTGTGGTTGTTTGTAGGGTTACAAGAAAAGCTATCACATCCTCCTCTGATTCACCTGAGAGGGAGTAATTAGCCTGGGAGCACTGGAACCTAAGGCAGATGAGGAAACACAGGAGGAAGGAGGGGTGGGGGAACTCCCACACTTCACTCTTGTCTTGATCTTTCTAACTCTTAATGTGTAGCAAGATTATCTGCTCACATCTGTGCATCCTCTGCCAATAAATGTTGAACTATGTTGTGGGTAGTCACCATCTCACCTGCAGTACCCAATGGCATTCTTGCCATGGGAAACTATTTTGGAAAGGGAAACAGGTACACACGAAAGCCCAAACAAAGAAAATAAGGAATCCACAAGTGGTTACAATATGCCTAAGGTACCACTTACTCATTAGAATGCAGGGAAGTCTAGTGCTTGGTTGCTGCTGAAGAAACTGCCTTCCTGTTACCAAATTTTGGTCTATGGTGAACAGGCACAGGCCAGCCATTGACGCGACTGTCAACAGGCTGACACTGCTGACACCCAACCTCTGACACCACTTGTGACAGCAACACATGGATATTGGCCACTGTGCCTCCAGGTATCACTACTGGTGAAGATAGCCAATAAAGGTCTGATGCGTGGCTGGCCTTTTAGTTATCCAGTATAAAAATGGGTTCATTAGATTATTCTCTGTTGGCACCACCATTGCAGTGCTACAGCATTGGGAAGGGTTTAAAGTGCTCTCACACAGAGCCTGCAGCTAGTAAAACTTCATCTTAACATATTTGATACATTTATTATCAGAAGCTGGTGGAGCTAAGGTCCCTGACTACCGTATTTACTCGAATCTAAGCCGCACTTTTTTTCCGGTCTTTGTAATCCAAAAAACGGCCTGCGGCTTAGAATCGAGTGCAAAAAAGCGGAAGTTCTGAAAAATATTGGTAGGTGCCGCCACAACTAACTTCTGCCGTCGAATATATGTAGCGCTACACAGGCATGCTTTGTAGGCTCAGAGATAAATAGTGGCGCCACAACCTCTGCGTCAGTAAAAAAAAAAAAAAAAAAAAAAAAAAAAAAAAGGTGGAAGACGAGCTTTTTTTTCTCCGCCCCGAGTTTCGACCACTGCATTTTCATGCATTATCCAGCGAAGTAAATACAAATTCTGTATTGTTCATCTTCGAATGTAGCAGAATTTCAATGTACTACGAAAATCCGACTGGCAAGACTTTTAGGGATGCTTGTCAATATGGCCAACTCTACATTCTGAATTTTTTCCTACCTGTGAGAAGAGATGGTTGCTAATAGGAACCTGATGAAATGTGAATCACATGCAGTATTATCACAGTCTAACATTATCTTCACCATAAGAATAATACGAATATAAACATTTTGCCGTGTATTCTTTTTTCGTGTTTGCTGCTATCTCATTTAAATACTGTCTGCCTAATAAATTACGAAACTTAAGTGAGACAACAGCAAACGCGGAAGAATATACGTATCGTGTCATGTTTATATTCGTATTATTCTTATGCCTAATAGTGATGCAGTCAGAAATGAAGCACGGCAACTGACTAGATTTTTAAATGTAAGATGACTAATTTCTGTGTAGCATTTGATGTACTAAAGAAGCGGCCGCAAAGATTTTCAAACGGAGAAAAATTTTTGCCTACCTCTCGTTCAGAACATGTTCTATCATACGCAGTCTATTATTTGGTTCTTGTTGATCACTATCAAAGAAAGCAGCAGTGTAAGTAACAACAAACAGCAGTCTCTTGCCATTGTTTCGCTAATGAGATGATTCCTCTCCTTTTTTTTTTTTTTTTTTATTGTAAGCGGCGGTAGCGTGCACAAAAGCAAGCCATGCCGCGAGCGGCGACACGCCGTAAACACGCACTATCAGAATGCGACAAACAATGCATGACGCAGTACAGTAATGCATTTTCAGCTTAGAGTGACGTAAACACCTATAACAAAGAAAACGGCACTTATCAGATCAAAGCAAAATAAGCAATCAATTCAAACCAGACAAAGCATGTGAAAAAGGAAGGGTACCCGTATAAATACGGACGGAGCGCCTGACGCTTAGCAATGGCTACCTGGTAAAGCTTAATTGCTAAGATTACGACTCGAACCAAACTACTGTATCGTCTTTCATTCGACCCAAATTGGGTCTCATATTACAATGGACCAACTTTGTTTCGATTTGGAGGTGCGGCCTAAAACTTTTCTTTCCCCTTGAATTTCGAGTCTCAAATTTCTGGTGCGGCTTAGATTCGGGAAATTTTTTTCCCTTTATTTCGAGTCTCATTTTTCAGATGTGGCTTAGATTCGAGTGCGGCTTAGATTCGAGTAAATACGGTAGTTGAAGTCAGTTACTCCTTCAGTTGACAGCAGAGGTGTCCTGGTTACCAGACAATCGCTGATGCAAGTGGGTGCCTGGCAGCCACTTCGTTGTCCATAATTGAATGAAAGCTTGTTTCTTCCTATGTGATATTGCTCAGCCTTGGGAGGTGTGAAACTGGCATCTAGGCGGAAGCACACCAGATAAAATGTGCACTGCTTGTGAGTTGAACATCCATTAGGTGAGTGTGGGAAATATTGAGGCATTCAGTTGAACAGTACAGATGAAAAATCTACGGCCAATGCTGTCATTCTCAGAGTGTATGCATCAGCTACCCATGAAGTTCCAATTAGACTTTGAAATAAATTATGGTAGCTTTTCACTTTTACAGCTGGTGTCTTTAGGTAAATGAACTAAGCAAAGTGGCACTGAGACTCTTTGAAGTGCTGGTGTGATGTAATATATCATCACAATATCAGCTGCAGACAGCAGTTTGCATATCTGTTGCTCTAGTGGAATGCCGGAGCTTGTGACTCGTGGAGGTTTCGTTTTGAACATCGGCCTACTGAAATACTTATCCATTACACACAGGTTGTCAAACATAGTTTGTTTTGGCTCTGAGACATATGTAAGCTTGTGACACTTTTTCTGACAACTGTGTGGGTACATAAGTTGAAAGCGTAAAAGAGAGAACTGAACCTTGAGGCAGTTTATTGTCCATTTCATGAAATTTACTCTGCATGTGGCGAAAGTAAACTTGGGACAGGCAGGTATTCAGCATATTGCCAAATAATGAGGTGGCCTGTATCCTGACAGCTGTTGAGTTAAAGGCCCTCTTTCCAGGGTGTGCTGTGCGCCGAGAACAAATCTAAGAAGATAGTCAAAATTTTTTCTTTCTTCTCAAAGCCAGTGTACAAATAGATGATTAAGGGGAGGACCTGGTCACGGCAGTTGTGATTGGGTAGAATCCAGCTTACTGGTCTGTGATTAGTACTTTAATTATCATTGTCACTTTGCTTGGAATCAGTAGTTCCAGTAATCTGTATGTGGCAGTGTAGTGCAGTTGGTCTATAACTTATGAGAGATCTGGATCAGTTCCTGGTTTCAACAGTGAAAGCATTTTAGTGTTCTTGAAGACTGGGGTTAGTCTATCTGACTCCAATGTGCATCTATAAAAGAAAGCAGTCCAGGGCTAAGTGGCAGATCCACAACATTTATAGGTTTAATTAGTTCTAAGTTCTAGGCGACTGATGACCTCAGAAGTTAAGTCGCATAGTGCTCAGAGCCATTTGAACCACAACATTTAAGTAGTTATGGTAATATCCCATCAAAGCCTGCAACCTTCCCAGTGTGGACACTGTTTAAGCTCTCTTGAACTTGAAGGAGTAAGTGATAGTGAATGCAATTTCTTCAATAAGTTGCTTCTTTTGCCTTATGCAGGTGACTGCAGTTTACTTTTGATCCTTATGCTGAATTTCTTACCTGTTGTTCTGAAAGTTGGGACAGGGGTGTTTGCTATAAATTCAACATTAACTGCTGCACACTTCTTTGATGACATTGGTGAAGAGACAAGTTCATGACTGAGAGACTAGGCTTTCTCACTGAAATGGGTTAAATTCATACTCTTGAAACTTTCCACACATTTATATTTCCTGGCATGGTCCAGCATTTCAAAAGTTCCGAGGCTGTTTCACGGGAATTGTCTTTAAACTTAGCAGATAATCTACTTGTCTCTTAGTTCCATCCTGATTATTAATCTTTATAGACTGTTCATTGAATATTCCTTGTGGCTGCTGCTTTAGTTAGGCCAAAAAATCTTCTACAGTTCTCTAGAACTTTCATACCTTCTCATTATGCCTTCATAGTGAACAATAGTATCCTAATCCCTCCCCTCCCTCTCTTTAACATACTTAATGTTTTTTTTAATTTAATCTTATTTTGCTTTTATTAATTTTCTCATTTATTCTTCTCCTCCAAAAATAGCTCTTCTTTCTTTCTATTTTTTCTTGGTGTTTTCTGTCTCCCCCATTTCCTTTGTGTCTGGTGTTGTGCTTTATTTGCATTATTCTACCCACTTACCACTCTCTTCTCTTCTTCTAATCGGTCTTTACTTCTTATTCTATTATTCTTTTTGGACATCACTTAAGTGAAAATGTCACATCACTTACTAACATTTCATTGCTGACCTCCTACTTCCCCCATGCATTTTCCTTAATCATTGCCTACATTTCGTCTTGTGAGACACCTTTTTTTTAATTTTTAGTTCGTGCATTTTTCTTGGAGCTACACTCACATTTAAACATCTCTTTGTATTAAAAAATTTTTCTCTGTGTGCATGACTACGGGGATAATACACTTGTGGTATGGATGGAAAAACAAGAGAAAACTGACATCTTGGGTTGTCGGGTGTTCTGCCGGATATCAGCGTCGTACTTGCACGATATTTCGGTCACGTAGCTCGTAACCTTCATCAGGTGCGACCTGAGACTGCTCCTCGAGTGGACCTGGTCCAGTATTTATGCCTATGGCCTTCCCCCTCCACCAACGGCTGCAGGCGCTTCCTCTGTGGTCCGCGCCCATTCCCTGCGACCTGCTGGAGCGTTGCTGCTCCGTTTTCCGTCCGCTGCGGTTCTAGGTGTTCCCTCTGCGGTCCGCGCCCACCAACCCCGCTCCTGGGGGTTTCATCTACGGTCTGGGGTACCAAGCATTCCCCCTGCGGTCCGCGCCCGCTCACTACGACCTGTTGGAGTGTTGCCGCTCCGTTTTTCGTCCACTGCGGCTCTGGATGTTCCCTCTGGGGTCCGCGCCCACCAGTCCCACTTCTGGGTGTTCCATCTTCGGTCTGGTGCCCCTGGCAGTCCGTCAGGGGCTCGTTTTCCATCTCCATGTCTCTGGTTCTTCTGTTTGTGCAGTGTTGCAGCTGGCCCCGTTGCTCCTTTAACAATTCCAGAGCCGGATCCCAGGCTCTTCTTAGCTGGTACCCTGTGTCACGGTTCATAAGATTGTCAGCCATTTTAATTTCTATCGATTCTCTTATAACACTGTCCCAAAATCTGGGTGTTTGTGCTAGAATCCTGGTATCCTCATACTTCATGGCATGATCTAATTCTAGACAGTGTTCAGCAATGGCTGACTTAGTCACCTGTCTTAATCTAGTGTGCCTCTGATGTTCTTTGCACCTGATCTCCACAGTTCTTGTCGTCTGGCCAATGTAGGACCTGCCACATTGACAAGGTATATTGTAAATCCCTGGATTTCGTAACCCCAGGTCGTCTTTGACACTCCCCAGCAGTCCCCCAATCTTGTTGGATGGATAGAAAACACACTTGATATTGTGTTTACGGAGGATCCTACTGATTCTGGCAGAAATAGAGCCAGCATAGGGCAGATATGCCACCATCTTTGTTTCATCTTGGTCTTCTTCAGGAACCTGTGGTATGGTGGCTGGTTGGAGTGCCCTCTCAATTTGTCTGTCCGTGTGTCTATTCTTGGAGAAAACTGTTTTGAGACGTTCTATCTCTATAGGTAGATTCTCTTGGTCTGACAGGGCATGTGCTCTGTGGACCAAAGTCTTCAGAACCCCATTCTTCTGTGCAGGGTGGTGACAGCTGCTGGCCTGCAGATATAAATCAGTGTGTGTTGGTTTTCGGTACACACTGTGGCCAACTGATCCATCTGCTTTCCTCTGGACTAGTACATCCAGAAATGGCAGCTGGCCATTCTTCTCCAGTTCCATGGTGAACTTGATATTAGGGTGGCATGAGTTAAGATGTTCAAGAAACTCATTGAGCCTGTCCATCCCATGTGGCCAGATCACGTAGGTGTCATCCACATACCTAAAGAAGCATGTGGGTTTAAATGTGGCTGTCTCTAATGCCCTCTCCTCAAAACTCTCCATAAACATGTTGGCAACCACAGGGGACAGTGGGCTGCCCATAGCTACACCTTCAGTTTGCTCGTAATATTGGTTTCTGTACAGGAAATACATGGATGTCAGTGTATGACTGAACAGGTCCAACAGAGCACCGTCAAATTTCTCTGCAATCAGTTCTAGTGAGTCCTTCAGTGGGACCCTGGTGAACAGCGATACCACATCAAAACTGACCATGATGTCCGAATCTGTGATGTGCAGTTGCTTGAGGCGTTGCAGGAAATCTTCTGAGTTGCGGATGTGGTGAATACATTTGCCCACATATGGAGACAGGAGACCTTTCAAGTACTTGGCTGTTGTGTACGTAGGTGCCCCAATATTACTGACAATTGGACGTAGGGGCATGCCCTCCATGTGTATTTTAGGCAGACCATACAGTCTAGGTGGCACTGGCGCTTTGTCCCGTAGTTGTCTGATGATCTTATCAGGCATCCCTGTTTCCTTCAAGAGAGCACTAGTCTTCTTGGCCACCTTGTCCGTGGGGTCACACTCCAGAATCCTGTATGCAGGGTCCTCCAGAAGTTGGCGTACTTTCTCATCATAATCCACCCGCTGCAAGATGACAGTGGAGTTCCCTTTGTCTGCTGGCAGTACCACAATGCTGTTGTCTTCCCGGAGTTTCTTGAGTGCAAGCCTCTCCTCGGTTGTGATGTTCGATTTCGGCGGCTTGGCCTTGATGAGGGCCCTGCAGGTCTCTCGGCAGACTTCCTCTGCCACATTAGGTGGAAGTGTGGCTGCAACTTGCTCTACTGCATTGACGAAACCTGAAATGGGTACATTTCTAGGGGTCGTAGCAAAGTTGAGACCCTTGCTGAGTACCTTTAAGGTTGTATCATCAAACTGCATGCCACTCAGATTCGTCACAGTGCGTGTCTCTTCCATCTGCTGTGCTTTCTTACTCATGCGGTCAAACTTTGCAGATTGGCAAGATGAGGCATTCCTTCTAGCACACTCAGCTAAAGACCAGGAGGCACGGTCTACCCAATCCCAATCTTCTCTTGTTAAGGAGGCTGCCATGTACAGACGAATGTGTAACAGCTCCCTGGCCACAACATCTAACCTGTGGCGCATATCTCGAATCCTCTCTCTCACCAGTGCCATGCTGGCTCTGCGTTTTATCTTGTTCGCCGCTCTGGAGTTGATGTGATGCTTAATTCTGGCAAATACTGGTACCACTTCTCCATCTCGACACCTCAGCAAAAAACTGAGAGAACTCAGCATCTTCCCTTTCTTCTGCCGAAGCTTGTCCAGCTTCTTGATATTCTGATACATCTCCTCCCCGTAGAGACTTTTGATGTAACTCTTCAGGCTTTCCCGGCGATCTAATGACATCTTGGGTTGTCGGGTGTTCTGCCGGATATCAGCGTCGTACTTGCACGATATTTCGGTCACGTAGCTCGTAACCTTCATCAGGTGCGACCTGAGACTGCTCCTCGAGTGGACCTGGTCCAGTATTTATGCCTATGGCCTTCCCCCTCCACCAACGGCTGCAGGCGCTTCCTCTGTGGTCCGCGCCCATTCCCTGCGACCTGCTGGAGCGTTGCTGCTCCGTTTTCCATCCGCTGCGGTTCTAAGTGTTCCCCCTGCGGTCCGCGCCCGCTCGCTACGACCTGTTGCAGCATTGCCGCTCCGTTTTTCATCCACTGCGGCTCTGGATGTTCCCTCTGCGGTCCGCGCCCACCAGTCCCACTTCTGGGTGTTCCATCTTCGTCTCAAAACAGTTTTCTCCAAGAATGGATACACGGACAGACAAATTGAGAGGGCACTCCAACCAGCCACCATACCACAGGTTCCTGAAGAAGACCAAGATGAAACAAAGATGGTGGCATATCTGCCCTATGCTGGCTCTATTTCTGCCAGAATCAGTAGGATCCTCCGTAAACACAATATCAAGTGTGTTTTCTGTCCATCCAACAAGATTGGGGGACTGCTGGGGAGTGTCAAAGACGACCTGGGGTTACGAAAACCAGGGATTTACAATATACCTTGTCAATGTGGCAGGTCCTACATTGGCCAGACGACAAGAACTGTGGAGATCAGGTGAAAAGAACATCAGAGGCACACTAGATTAAGACAGGTGACTAAGTCAGCCATTGCTGAACACTGTCTAGAACTAGATCATGCCATGAAGTATGAGGATACCAGGATTCTAGCACAAACACCCAGATTTTGGGACAGTGTTATAAGAGAATCGATAGAAATTAAAATGGCTGACAATCTTATGAACCGTGACACAGGGTACCAGCTAAGAAGAGCCTGGGATCCGGCTCTGGAATTGTTAAAGGAGCAATGGAGCCAGCTGCAACACTGCACAAACAGAAGAACCAGAGACATGGAGATGGAAAACGAGCCCCTGACGGACTGTTAGGGGCACCAGACCGAAGATGGAACACCCAGAAGTGGGACTGGTGGGCACGGACCGCAGAGGGAACATCCAGAGCCGCAGTGGACGAAAAACGGAGCGGCAACACTCCAACAGGTCGTAGTGAGCGGGCGCGGACCGCAGGGGGAACGCTTGGTACCCCAGACCGTAGATGAAACCCCCAGGAGCGGGGTTGGTGGGCGCGGACCGCAGAGGGAACACCTAGAACTGCAGCGGACGGAAAAAGGAGCAGCAACGCTCCAGCAGGTCGCAGGGAATGGGCGCGGACCACAGAGGAAGCGCCTGCAGCCGTTGGTGGAGGGGGAAGGCCATAGGCATAAATACTGGACCAGGTCCACTCGAGGAGCAGTCTCAGGTCGCACCTGATGAAGGTTACGAGCTACGTGACCGAAATATCGTGCAAGTACGACGCTGATATCCGGCAGAACACCCGACAACCCAAGATGTCATTAGATCCCCGGGAAAGCCTGAAGAGTTACATCAAGAGAAAACTGATCATAGGAAAGGCGGTTGTCACTGAGATTCATTGGAAGAATCGTCAGGAAGTGTAGTCCATCCAAAAAGAAGGTAGCTTACAAAACCCACGTTAGAGTGATACTTGAGTATTACTTCTCTATCTGGGACCATTAACAGGTAGTATTGATAGAGGAATGAAAGAAAAGACAAAGAAGAACAGTGTATTTGATCCCAGGTTTGTGTAACAAGCATGAAAGTGTCAGAGAGATGCTTATACAGCTTCATTGCCAGGTGCCACAAGGTTATTTTTGTACTTCATAGTGTAGTTTACTGTTGAAATTCTGAATGCATGCATTCCTAGAAAGTCAACCAATATTTACTTCTTTGTACATATATCTCTTGAAAAGACCAGGTAGGTAATGTTGAATAGAAATATGAACTCACGCGGCGGGTTACCAGGGGCAGGGGGAAGTGACAGTGGTATATGAAGTAGCCTATCCACATACTCAAGTACTTACACAATATTCATTTAATGACTCTCATGAGTGCCTTCTGTCCGCCAGGAATTCTTGAAAGTGCATTTGCTATTTCTTTTGTCTACTTTTTTACTAATATTTTATTCTGTTTTGTTTACTTCCTTATTCACTAATTTCTGAATTGCAGTTCACTCATAGAAGCATCAATGCCGTCCGTAAATTCACTTTTGAGTGTTTTAATTTCGTTCATTCTCACCTGGTGCTATTTTGAATCCGAAGTAGTTTTCAAGGCTCTAAGACCCTCTTTTAAAGATTTATTGATTGCTTTCAAGAAATCTAGGCCGGTTTTCATTTACTGCATTAGATCTTCCTATAAAGATTCTTGATCCTTTTTCAAGGACTTTGTTAGAACTATGCAGAGCTGTTCAATAAAGAATGATGATAATTTCTTTTTTGACAAGCTACCTTTACTCATCCTCATAATTTTGATGTCCTTCTCAAAGTAGTTTTCAAGGCTCTAAGACCCTCTTTTAAAGATTTATTGATTGCTTTCAAGAAATCTAGGCCAGTTTTCATTTACTGCATTAGATCTTCCTATAAAGATTCTTGATCCTTTTTCATGGACTTTGTTAGAACTATGCAGAGCTGTTCAATAAAGAATGATGATAATTTCTTTTCTGACAAGCTATCTTTACTCATCCTCATAATTTTGATGGTCCTTCTCAAAGTAGTCTCCCTTGAATGTGATGCACTTGTCCCAGTGTTTCTGCCAGTCTTCAAATACATGCTCAAAACCATTTTTTGAGAGGTCCTTCAAAATCACCTCCCACCACTGCTTCTGATGATTGATAACGCTCCCACGAAGGCATTTCTTCATGTTAGGGAATAGCAAAAATGTCACATGGGGCTAAATCCGGATTATAGGGAGGATGAGGGAAGCACTTCACATTGATTTTTGCAATATATTCAGCAACAGCATTGGCAATATGTGGCCGCGCATTATTGTGGTGCAGCATCCAGCCTGCTTCATGGAAATGTGGTCTTTTGTGTCTGATATGGACCTACAATGTTTTCAGAACTCCCTGTCATATTGTCCAGTTACTGATGTGTGTGCAGTGTCTCGAACCGGCTCTACTGTGCAGGAAAAGTTAACTCCATAAGGACACCGTTACGGTGTGGCAAATGGCTGTAAAGTAATTTAGTAGAGCTGGCCATGATGTCTCCTTTGTTGATGCTGCTGTGTCTGTGTTGTCCTTGTGGCTTCTTGTTGTCTAGGCGATGATTCCTTGGCTGCTTTGGGTCCAAGAAAAAGGTGCGGGTTTTTTAATTATTACTGGACTATCGAAAAATGACGCAGTATTCCACGGTTTCTTTGTATCAAACACATTTATTGCAAGAACTATATGCACAACTACACTCAACCGCGGCCAACACACAAGTGGCCGAAAGCCCGTAGTAGACCAAAGACCACGGTCATAAGCTACAAAGAACATACAATTCCAATATCGATTATTGATCGCAACACCTAACTTAGTATTATCTTAAGCAAAAGCTTTTATAACACGACTTTAGTGAATAATAAAATAAAGTGACGTCTATTAGTGTATCATAAAATAAAATGACGTCTATTCGTCAGTTCCATTACAGCAGGTACAACATGCTGATAAACCATACCATGAATATCAAAAGATGAGGTGACCATAACTTTCCCAGCAGAAGCAAGCACTTTTGCTGTTTTGGGGGTTGGTAATTAAGGGGATTTCCACACTGAGCTTTGCTGTTTGCTCTCAGGATCAAAATGATGTAGCCAAGTTTCATCAGCAGTGATTACACTTGAAAAAAACTCCGGATCTTCCTCTAACATCAACTTTAACTGCATACAGACCTGCACGCGAGTGTCCTTTTGTTCGGGAATGAACAGCCTTGGACCCATCGCGCCCAAGCACGTGTCATGTGTAATTTGTCAGTCATCAATGTGTGGGTGGCACCCAGTGAAATGTTCAGTATTTCAGAAAGTGATCTTAAGGTAATTTGTCAATCCTATCTCACAGTGACAGCAGCAGTGTTGTATGTTTTCTTCCGTAATGAGCAGTAACTGGAGCAATGGGTCCACCTTCCTTTGAAATTGATTGTCTCTCCTCATTAAACATTTTAAACCACCTTCGAGCTGTGCTGTAGGGAAGAACATTTTCCATAGGCCTCCTGTAACATTGTATAGGCCTCAGTTGAAGATTTGTTGAAACGAAAGCAGAATTTCAAAGCCGCATATTGTTCCTCACGTGTTACCTCCATTGCAGCGGTAGGCAGTACTGAACATGTCTGACCTTGCCTGCCTCTCACAGGTGGGAACCGGGAGTCCCAATAATGAAACTACTATGGTGTGTTTGTTGCACATTAAGCTAACAGAAAATCATAAGATTAAATTTTAGTGTGAGAAATTATGAGCATAAAAAATTGTGATCATTCTTTATTGAACAGCCCTCGTATTTTTAATGGTTCTGACTTTGTTTTTAAGACACAGTATTTACAGTACATCCTATTTATGATTTCAGGACGTCAGTTTTTGTTTTTCTTGCCTTCAGGAGTTGTTGAAATAAGACTTGTATGTACAACAGTTTTTTGGCAGACACACCATGATATGATATCTGATAATTTTGACATCCATCACGTGCGCCAATATCGTCCTCTTCCTTTTTTCACTTCTTATTGTCCCAGTATTGGTTCCTGATATGACATTCATTTGGTGTTCTTGATCTACATTTTCCATAATTCCTGCTTTCTGTTTTGCTGTTTTCTTATCCTGTTTATCCATTTTGATTTCTTGCTAATAGTACAATAGCTTGCATGGATGCTTGCTCTGAATTTCGACATTTCTTTTCAAATCACTCTGTTACCTAATACGTTAGATTTCATTGTGTATTGGCTTCTCAGATAACAAATAACTCAATTCTGTTCTAGATCAATCCTAATAATTGAACAGCAGATTTTTTAATGTATAAAAATAGTGATATGTTGACAAATTCTATAAATTATTTCTAACCATGAGTTTTTCCTTTCAACATTTATTTCTGTCTCAGTAACATTTTTCTCTCCATGTGATTGACAGTGCAGTCATAACTTGGTTGCTTGATTTTGTTTGTTACATTCTTGTTTTCAACTAAACAAAAAAACATAGATGGAAAGAATAGTTCTAGTGATACTTCTTTTCATTTGAAGCTTAGATGTTAATGTTGATGTAGATGTTAAAATTTACACTCAGTTGTATAGTTTTGTAGCTAAATCCATATCCATGCTGTGTTTATATTAGTACCATTTTTCAGTTGTCACATTGAAGTTCTGAATAAGGTGGAAACATTCTATTTTGCTTTCAGAAATGGATTACCTGAAAATCCAAATAAAGAGCTCTCATTAATCAACTCTCCCGACTACACATTCCTTGATGGAAGAACAACTCCACTGGGTGTAAGACAGAAGAAGCGACTACTTAAACAACGGGAATATGCGGTCAGTAAAAGTATAGACTTAGTCTATTTTAGAGAACTTGTTTCCGTCCTCACAGTCCAGAAACAGAGTTTTTACAACAAGGAAATCTGAATATCAGGTCTGGCAAAAGAAGTGCCGTGACTTCTCTTATTTTTTTGAATGTGTTTGATACTCTTGTGGATGCTGTTATTTTTGTAAAAAGGCAATCTATTCACACTAGAACTGGAGTTCATTCCCAGGAAGTGATACATATGCAAGATACTATTCGGAAATGGTGATGTATCAAAGTTTTGTACAAAGTTTTGTTACAAATAGAGTCCACCAGAATAATACTGTAGCCAGTACAATGACTTTCGGGGCATGCGTTTCACAGCTCACATCATAACATACAGAGAAGAGTGTGAGACTAGCTCTGTGGTGGTTTATATGATGGAGTCTGGTATGATTCCATCAGAGGCCACAACTGAGGATCAGTTCTATCTGAGTAATGACACTACAGTGGTCAGTAGTCATGTTGTGCCAGTTAATTGGTTACCATGGTAAAGTTGGGTAGCAGCACAAAATCCCCCCCCCCCCCTTCCACTGTCCACTGTTTCCCTTCACCCATGTGGTGTGTGGTCCAGAGGAGCCATAAAGAGGAAGGCTGTGGATCAACATTCACTGGCATTACAGAAGTGGGATTAGGCTCAGTGGGAAATGCTAGAGTATCCACAGGATTGGAGGAGAAGCAGGTGGCTGCTGCCCAGAATGACTGAGGCAAAATTGGTTTCGATGGCACTGGAGAAGTCTGTGGACAGATGTCACAGGATACATCATGGGCCTGTAGTAGATAGAGTTCACACTGCCACCTCAAGGTGCCCGGGCTTATGGGCTCACAGTAGGGTGCCACCTTGAAAGGAGAAGCCTTAGTGATGACGTGCACCATTGGTAGATGCAAAACATCCAAGAGGATGGGGTGACGTGCAGCCGTTGAGCTCTCCACCGGGCTTCAAGTTTCAGACGGTGTAGCCGTGCAAGTTACTAGAAGATCGCAGGGTATGCTAGTGCCGTAATTGGACATCACTTCCTTGTAGGTGGCAGCTGTGACATAATCTTCTGCTTGTTCAGTCCATTTGCTGAGAGGCTGAATCCCAAATCTGTCACTGGCAGTTGCCTGAAAGGACACTTGCACAAAGATCATTTTAATCCTTTTGCTTTTTGTGGATTATAAATCCAAAAGGGTGAAAAGCATCTGTTTCAAAAAGATTACATTTTCTTTTTTGCACTATGAAAAGTGTGCACTTTCATAGATTTATCGCACTTGGTACACTTCCTTAGGTTGGGATGTATCTGCATTGTTCTTGTTGTGTTCTTCTTCAGTCCAAAGACTGTCTATCCTGTGCAAGCCTCGTATATCTGAATAGCTATTGCAGTTCACATCCATTTGAACATACTTTGTATGCTCCTCTATTGGTCTCCCTATGTGTATTTTACCCTCCACTCCCAATTTCCTCCAATACTAAACAGACGATTCCTTGGTGTCCCAGAATATGTCCAGTCAACTGATTCCTTATTTTCGTCAAATTATGCCAAAAATTTATTTTCTCCCGAATACTATTCAGTACCTCCTCATTAGTCATGTGATCTACCCATCTGATCATCAGCATTCCTCTGTAACACTACATTTCAAAAGCTTCTATTTTTTTTCTGGTGTGAGTTGTTTATTGCCCTTGTTGCTCTTCCATACAAAGTTGCACTCCAGATAATGCCTACAGGAAAGACTTCCTAACACTTACATTTATATTCAATGTTAACAAATTTCTCTTCTTCAGAAACGCTTCTTTTGCCATTACCATTCTGCATTTTATATCCTCTTTACTTCAGCCATCATAAATTATTTTACTGCCCAAACCGCAAAAACTCATGTACAGTTTTATTGCCCTATTTCCTAATCTAATTCCCTCAGCATTACCTGATTTAGTATGACTACATTCCATTACTCTTTTTCTGTTTTTTGTTAATGTTCATGTTATATCCTCCTTTCAAGATACTGTCCATTCTATTGAATTGCTCTTCCGAGTGATTTCACAATATATATAAATGACCTAGTAGATAGTGTCGGAAGTTCCATTCGGCTTTTCGCAGATGATGCTGTAGTTTACAGAGAAGTTGCAGCATTAGAAAATTGTAGCGAAATGCAGGAAGATCTGCAGCGGAGAGGCACTTGGTGCAGGGAGTGGCAACTGACCCTTAACATAGACAAATGTAATGTATTGCGAATACATAGAAAGAAGGATCCTTTATTGTATGATTACATGATAGTGGAACAAACACTGGTAGCAGTTACTTCTGTAAAATATCTGGGAGTATGCATGCGGAACGATTTGAAGTGGAATGATCATATAAAATTATTTGTTGGTAAGGCAGGTACCAGGTTGAGATTCATTGGGAGAGTCCTTGCAAAATGTAGTCCATCAACAACGGAGATGGCTTACAAAACACTCGTTCGACCTATACTTGAGTATTGCTCAACAGTGTGGGATCCGTACCAGATCAGGTTGACGGAGGAGATAGAGAAGATCCAAAGAAGAGCAGCGTGTTTTGTCACAGGGTTATTTGGTAACTGTGATAGCGTAACGGAGATGTTTAGCAAACTCAAGTGGCAGACTCTGCAAGAGAGGCGCTCTGCATCGTGGTGTAGCTTGCTCGCCAGGTTTCGAGAGGGTGCGTTTCTGGATGAGGTATTGAATATATTGCTTCCCCCTACTTATACCTCCTGAGGAGATCACGAATGTAAAATTAGAGAGATTCGAGCGCGCACGGAGGCTTTCAGACAGTCGTTCTTCCCGCGAACCATACGCGACTGGAACAGAAAAGGGAGGTAATGACAGTGACATGTGAAGTGCCCTCCGCCACACACCGTTGTGTGGCTTGCGGAGTATAAATGTAGATGTAGATGTAGATGTATTGCTTCTGACAGAATTGCAATGCCATTTTATTTCTTCTCTATGAACATTAACTTCCTTTCCAAATTTCTCCTTGCTTTCTTTTACACCTTTTCAGTGAATGGACTGAATAACATTGGGGATTGGCTGCAACCATGTCTCACTCCCTTCTCAACCTCTGCCTTCATTTCATGCCCTTTGACTCTTACAACTGCTGTCTGGTTTCTGCTACCTTCAGAAATTCGAAAGAATCTGCTAAAGTCAATATTGTCAAAAGATATCTACAAACGCTATAAACATAGGTTTGACTTTCAGCAACCTATCTTCTAAGATAAGTCATAGTATCAGTATTGTCTTGTGTGTTCAAACATTTCTCCAGAACCCATTCTGACCATCCCCAAGGTTAGTTCCTACCATTTTTTCCATTCTTCTGTAAATAATTCTTGTCAGTATTTTGCAGTCTTGACATATTAAACTGATAGTTCGGTAATATTCACTCCTGTCACCACCATTTTTTTTTCTTACATTCTTCATGGTGTTTTGCCTGTTTCATATATCTTGCACACCAGGTGGAATGATTTTCTCACAACTGGCTCTCCAAAGCATCTCAATAATTATGACGGCATGTAGTCTGCTTCAAGTGCCTTGTTTTGAGTTAGATCTTTCATTAGTTTGCCAAATTCTTTCCACAGTATTATATCTTCTGTCTTATCTTTCTTCTGCCATTTCTAAAATACTGACTTCTCAATTTCATTGTACTTGTATAGCCCCTCTATATTTATCTTCTGCCTTTCAGCTTTCACTGCTTCGCTTAATATTGGTTTTCCAGCAGTGCTCTTGATATTCATGCATTGGCTTCTTGTTTCTCCAAAGGCCTCTTTAACTTTACCATAGGCAGTATCTTTTGCCAACATGTACATGCTTCTATAGATTTACATTTTTACTCTAGTTACTTCTTCTTAACTATTGTACACTTTCTGTCAGTCTTATTTTTTAGACATTTCTATCCCCTTTCACCAGCTTCTTTTGATGCATTTTTGTATTTTCTCTTTTCATCAATTAAATTCAGTATCTCCTGTAATATCCAAGGATTCCTACTAGGCACTGCTTTTTTACCTATTTGATCCTCTGCGGCTTTCACTATTTCATCTCTCAGAGCTATCCCTTCATTGTCTACTGTATTCATTTCTCTGTTTCAGTCAGTCATGGCGTAATGCTGTGTTTGGAACTCTAAATAACTGTAGTTATTCCAGCTTATTCAGATCCTGTCTCCTTAATTAGCCACCTTTTTCCAATTTCTTCAGTTTTAATCTACAACTTATAACCAATAAATTAGGATCAGAATCCCCATCTGCCCCTGGAAATGTCTTACAGTTTAAAATCTTGTTCCGAAATCTCTGTCTTTGCATTATATAATCTGAAATCATCCAGTGTCTCCAGGTCTCTTCCAGATATACAAGTTATTTCATGATCCTTAAACCAAAGCACTGACAATGATTAAATTACACAGTGTGCAGAATTCTACCAGGTGACTTCTTCTTTTCCCCTAGTACATATACCCCTACCATTTTTGTCTTCCTCTTCCTGCTATGGAATACCAGTCACCCATCACAATTAAATTTTCCTGTCCTTTAACTCTGTGAATAATTTCTTTTATCTCATCATTCGTTCTTTCAATCTATTCATCTGCAGAGCTAGTATCTCCATTAGCTTGCGAGTGTCCTTTTGTTTGCCAAGCCAGTGGTATGTTGCACACAGTGGGGGCACGTGTTGTGTGTTCTGACTGTCACCACATTCTTGTAGCCCAAAGCTGATTTAGTAATTTTGAACTAAGTTAATAATCTGGGTGGCAGGTCACATTTTTATAGCACTTGGCATGCTGAGATAGTGACACACTGCAGAGAGAGGAAACAATGCTAAAATTTGCATAAACAATTTTCTTAAGACTCATCTTTTGTTCTTCTTCTTTGTCGTACAGAAACCAGATGGCAGTTATAAGAGTCGAGGGACATGAAAGGGAAGCAGTGGTTGGGAAGGGAGTAAGACAGGGTTGTAGCCTCTCCCCGATGTTGTTCAATCTGTATATTGAGCAAGCAGTAAAGGAAACAAAAGAAAAATTCGGAGTAGGTATTAAAATTCATGCAGAAGAAATAAAAACTTTGAGGTTCGCTGATGACATTGTAATTCTGTCAGAGACAGCAAAGGACTTGGAAGAGCAGTTGAATGGAATGGACAGTGTCTTGAAAGGAGGATATAAGATGAATATCAACAAAAGCAAAACAAGGATAATGGAATGTAGTCTAATTAAGTCGGGTGATGCTGAGGGAATTAGATTAGGAAATGAGCCACTTAAAGTAGAAAAGGAGTTTTGCTATTTGGGGAGCAAAATAACTGATGATGGTCGAAGTAGAGAGGATATAAAACGTAGGCTGGCAATGGCAAGGAAAGCGTTTCTGAAGAAGAGAAATTTGTTAACATCCAGTATTGATTTAAGTGTCTGGAAGTCATTTCTGAAAGTATTTGTATGGAGTGTAGCCATGTATGGAAGTGAAACATGGACGAATAATAGTTTGGACAAGAAGAGAATAGAAGCTTTCGAAATGTGGTGCTACAGAAGAATGCTGAAGATTAGATGGGTAGATCACATAACTAATGAGGAGGTATTGAATAGGGTTGGGGAGAAGAGAAGTTTGTGGCACAACTTGACCAGAAGAAGGGATCGGTTGGTAGGACATGTTCTGAGGCATCAAGGGATCACCAATTTAGTATTGGAGGGCAGCGTGAAGGGTAAAAATCGTAGAGGGAGACCAAGAGATGAATACACTAAGCAGATTCAGAAGGATGTAGGTTGCAGTAGGTACTGGGAGATGAAAAAGCTTGCACAGGATAGAGTAGCATGGAGAGCTGCATCAAACCAGTCTCAGGACTGAAGACCACAACAACAACAACTTTGTCGTAAGTTGTAAGCTCAGAGTCCATTCTGAAATTTAACTTTTTAGGCTGGTCAAGAGGGTGTTCAGCTTCATTTTGCTAAATATATGAATGCTGGTGGACTTTTTGATGTTGAACACATATATTTTCAATCATTTCACTTCACAGTAGAAATCAACATCAACCATGATGCTAACACAACACACATAACTTGCACTCCGTCCTCGTACTTCAAACTCGCTTTACTAACTGCCCAAAGGCAAAGATTTGCCTCTAACAACATATAACAAAGAAAATACTATCATATATCGATCTACTTGTGCAAAATTATCTTTGTGATATACATTTCAAAAATAAAGTACAAATAATTTTTTATCATTACTTTTCTTTTTAAGAAGTCCATAATCATCATAATAATTACACTAAGTGTTATGTATGTTGACATTTATAAATTTTTGTATAGCTATATGGTTGTCTATTTTTGGATATTGAGTCTTCAACTTGGGAATCGGTCATTTCATGTGATCAAAGATTGGTTAGTACATTTATTTCAACACAGCAAGTTTTATTACAATGTGTGGTGAATTAAACAGTGTTTACAGCTGGACGTGGCTCCGCTGCTGATGTGGCCCGTCACTGGTGTGGTTGTTTACGAAGTCATCGGGGCTGTGGGACAGCTGGGGCCCCCGACAGAGTTGGCATGACATACTGTGTGACTGTTGTCAGAGAGCTGACTGTCTCAGTGTCTTGCTCCATCATAAAATAACTCAGGCCCATGTTGCCAGTTTCATAGGCTTGAGCTATTCACTTACATTCCCTTGGGGATGGATGTGATTACCTCAACTAGTGGTCCCTGCGTTTCAGATCAGAGTTAAATGTGCTATCACATCCCTGATTAGTGTGTCCACATAATTCTGACCACAGAAACATGTAAAATTGCAATTTCTACTTAATCTGTGTAGGTCAGCAGCCCAGTCTGAGTGTGGTTGCTTGGGCTCCTTCTTTGCTGGCAAAATTCTGTCCTGGCTGCAATAATTTACACTAAAGAGTCAATGAAACTGTTACATCTACCTAATATCATGTAGGGCCCCTGTAACCATGCAGAAGTGCCGCGAAATGACGTGCTATGGACTTGACTAATGTTTGAAATAGTGCTGGAGGCAATTGATGCCCTGAATCCAGCAGGGCCGTCCATAAATCTCTAAGAGTACGAGGGGGTGAATATCTCTTCTGAACAGCATGTCGCAAGGCATCCAAGATATGCTCAATAATGCTGATGTCTGGGAGGTTTGGTGGCCAGCACAAGTGTTTAAATTCAGAAGAGTGTACCGGAGCGACTCTGTAGCAATTCTGGACGTGTAGGGTATCGCATTGTCCTGCTGGAATTGCCCAAGTCCATTGGAATGCACATTGGACATGAATGGATGCAGGTGATCAGACAGGATGCTTCCATACGTGTCACCTGTCAAGAGTCATATCTAGATGTATCAGGGCTCCCATGTCACTCCAATTGCACATACCTCACACCATTACAGAGTCTCCACCAGCTTGAACAGTCCCCTGCTGTTGAAGCGAGATTTGTCCAACCAGGCAACATCTTTCCAGTCATCAACAGTCCAATGTTGGTGTTCACAGGCCCAGGCGAAGTGTAAAGTTTTGTGTCTTGCAGTCATCTAGGGTACACGAGTGGGCCTTCAGCTTCGAAAGCCCATATTGATGATGTTTCGTTGAATGGTTTGCATGCTGACATTTGTTAATGACCCAGCATTGGAATCAGCAGCAATTTGCGGAAGGGTTACACTTCTGTCACGTTGAACGATTCTCTTCAGTTGTCATTGGTCCCATTCTTGCAGGATCTTTTTCTGGTCGCAGCCATGCTGGAGATTTGATGTTTTACTGGATTCCTGACATTCACAGTACACTCGTGAAATGGTCGTACGGGAAAATACCCACTTCATCACTACCTCTGAGATGCTGTGTCCCATCGCTCATGAACCGGTTATAACACCACATTCAAACTCACTTAAATCTTGATAATGTGCCATTGTAGCAGCAGTAACTGATCTAAGAACTGCCCAGACACTTGTTGTCTTATATAGGTTTTGCTGACTGCAGCGCTGTATTCTTCCTGTTTACTTATATCTGTACTTGAATACGCATGCCTATACCAGTTTCTTTTGTGCTTCAGGGTACATCTTCATTGAGAAATGTTCTTGCAATTAAAAAAACACCTTCAAGGCAACATATGTTATGCTGGATTTATTAATGGTTGCATGTCTTATAGTGGATGACACAGAATGAAATTTTCACTCTGCAGTGGAGTTTGCTTTGATAAGAAACTTCCTGGCAGATTAAAACTGTGTGCCAGAGCAGGACTCGAATCTGGGACCTACTTCTTTCACGGCCAAGTGCTCTACCATCTGACCTACCCAAGCATGACTCATGACATGCCCTCACAGCTTCAATTCCGCCAGTACCCCATCTGTGAAAGGCAAAGGTCCCGAGTTTGAGTGTTGGTCCAGCAGGCAGTTGTAATCTGCCTGGAAGTTTCAGTGGATGATACAGTTTGGAGTTTCCTGTCAAGAATATGACCTTTTGTCCTTCTATATTGGAAATTTGACAAAATGAAAATTATAACTGCAGTCATCACACTCCTGCCTAGTCGGTAACACTTACAGTGCCTGTAATATAGCTGTCGTTAGCTCCTGATAACCCTGCACAAATGGCATTTGTTGATGTTGTAAATGTTCCACGGTTGAAAATCTGCACTCTCACCAATTACAAAATTGTTCAAGGTCCGATTTGCATGTATCACAGGTCCCAAGTCGTTGCCACTTTTGTAAAATGGCAGTCTACCACAGTTTATTGACAGCAGTTGATATTTATACAAGATACTATTCAGAAACCTTAAGTCCGTATTCCCAAGCAGAGTCTAGTCCAAGCCTTATAGAGTTCTGGATATTACAGACAGAGTCTACCAGAATAACACAGTAGCCAATTCAATAACACTCATGGCGTGCGCACTACTGCTCACATCATAACACACATAGAAGAGTATCCTTCCAGCCCTGCACTGTCTTGCGTGCCATAGTGTGGTTAGAGCCCATCAGAGAGCGTGCCTGAGGATCAGTCCCATCTATGTAGTGGTGCTATAGTGGTTACTAGTAATGTTCTGCCAGCTACTTTGTTTACATGGTAACATTTGGTGGTGGCACTGCACTTATGATTATCATTCTCACTTAAGTTTTAGTCTTGTGGTATTATTGTGTTTGAAGACTGTTGTTGAAGGACATTAAAGATGAGGAATCTTGGGAAGTATGTAAGGAGTGAGTATATCAAGCTGAAAATAATTAATGCTGATATGAAGGGTGAAAATTTTTCAGGTGAAACCCTAAGTAGTGTATTACATTGGAAGGTTGATTGCATTTATTGTCAGGATGAAATACCAGTTGGAGTTATAAGTGAAAGAATAAATACTATTTTTCTGGGTCAGACCATTCATTCAATATTCAAGAGAGTGGCAAATGAAGCTTGTCTAGTGACTTTTACCTCTGTGTCTTTATTTTCCATCTATTGAGCAAAGTGGGGCAGTGGTAAGACACTGGCCTCGTAGTTGGGAGGATACTTCAAATTTTCGGGGGGACAGTTCAAATTTTCGGGGGGACAGTTCAAATCCCCATTCAGTCATCCATATTGAGGTTTCCTCCAAGTATTCCTTAATTCACTTCATGTGGGTGGCAATTTCCTTGCTCATCCAACCTTGTGCTATGTCTCTACGTAATAACCATAATGTTGAAGAAACATTAAATCTTCATTGTCTTTCCTTCCTTCATTCCTTCCATGTTTTTTCCAGTTTTGCTCCCTCTCATTTGCCCATTATTCATCATTATGTCACTAAATCACAGCCATGGTCATCTTCTTGGTGTATGATTGTCCAACTGCAGTATTCTAGAAAGTCAGTCAACATTCATTTATGACATATGCCCATATCATGTGAAGTTGTGAACAGTTGTACTGTATCCTGTAAAATTCGATTTTACTCCCACATATTTCCTACTTTTGAATTGTACTAGATTTTCTCGCTGTTTCATTCTTAATTCTTGTCTTACCAGCCATGAGCTGTACAAACTTTATCTCAGCAGCTTGATTCTCTTGTCATCTTTCATGCCAGTACTATCTGCTTCTAGATAAAATGTGCAATAACACTAATATATTCATCCAGCATCAGTCCTATCAGTGAGACCCTCATCAAGAGAACCTTTTTCTCACATTGTGCTTCCAGATATGAAGATTTAGTGGTGTGATTGCAGCTGAAAGTGATTGATACAGTGTGATTCTATGATGATGATATAAGCTTTTGGGAATGATAGAGAAGGGAAGGGACTCTGGTGTGGAAATGACCGAGTTGAAAGTTGTAAGCGAAAATCATTCTGATATCTCTGAAAGTGGACCTCTTCTACTGCAAGCTCTTTGCTCTCCATATTGTGGGAAGAGGCAGTGTGGACAAAACAAGAAAAAGCTCTCAGTGAACATGGGCTCTAAAATGCACACCATTAGAGCTGTGAGCACTTGTTCAGTAGAAGAGATGTTTTTCTTAGTAGCATAGATGAACAAATGGCATAACTCTTAAGATATGCACTTCAGAGCCCATGTTTACTGGACTTTTTGTTCTTGTTTTGGTCCATACCACCTCCTCCCAAAATGTGGAAAGCAAGGAGTTTGCAATGGACGAGGTCCATTGTCAGAGGTACCTGAACAATTTTCACTTATAACCTTTGACTTGGTCATTTGTGGACTAGTTTCCCTTATTTCAAATTGATACATTTACTCTTCTCCATCAACCCTCAAAGTTTGTAAAATCATCATAGAATCACATGTATAATCTTTAGGTTTCTATTCTGGCATTACCAATAAAGGCTTTTGTCAGAACAAAGGCACAAGCTGATAATATCTGTTGTGAAGTACCCTGTATGGTGAAAAACTGAAGCACTCCGAAGACATGACCAGATTTCAGTGTAACTTTGTATACGTACACACCGTTGGTGGGCATGTAAATGATTATAGAGTTGCAATTATCCGTGACTCAGACCTTGTAGGGTATAAGAAGGGTGCAAACAGCATCCGATGTTGAGTGAGCAGTGGCATAAGGACAAGAAAGAGATTCAAAGGGGGCTCGTTGTGGGTCTCCATTTCGTTGGCTGATCTAATCGTGCGATATCTAGATTTGCGAGGTATTTGGATGTAACAGTGGCCTTATGTTGGACTACGTGGAAATGCGATTTGTGACATACTTGTCATCAAGGTTTCTGTTGACCACATCTGCCCACCACAAAGGAGGATCACTGTGTTGTGCATCAAGCACATTGTAACCTCTTTACATGTGTACCTACCAGTTGAGAACAAATAATAGACTCTCTGCAGCATTCTGTGTAATCCTGCAGCATTGGTCAGAGACTAGTGGCAATATGATTACCATACCATGTATATGCTGCTGGTTATACCATAACACAAATAGCTGTGTTCAAATGGTGCAGTGGCTGGCAAGCATTGACTGCTGATAAATGACACCACAACATGTCCAGTGATGAAGTGATGAATTGTTGTTGTGCACTAACCCATATGGCCATCACTGGTGAGTATAGCATGACTTGGGGGGGGGGGGGGAGGTCCCATTCCTCTTGTTTTGGAGGGGCACAGCTTTATAATTTCTGCTGTCATAGCGTGGGAAGCCATCAGACTTCAGGTCACAGCTGCAAGTGATTGAGGGAATTCTGATGACACAATGGTGTGTTGTGGACATCCTACGTCTTCATGTGTTACCTCTCATGTGACACTGTTGTGGTGCCATTTTTCAACTCACATTGCTTGTTCACACATGGCACACATTTCTATGGATTGTCTGAGTGGTTTTGAAATACTCCCATGGCCATCAAGGTCCACAATTCCAGCATTTGAGACTAGCTCAGACACCAAGTCTGTCCCAGTGCCAGTATTTAGGATATTAAGGACCAGTTACATGGATGTGGGCGAGATTGCTTCAGGAGAGGATACAATGGCTTTGTAAACCCCTTTCCAAGCAAATTAATGCATACGTTGAGGTCATAGAGGGAGCAATATCGTACTGATAAGTGGACTTATGCTGCCAAGTTCTTTGTAAATTTGACTCAGTTTTGTAATTGCTCAAATAACTTTGCATACTTTTTCAGTCTGTAAATTTTTTTGTTTTTTTTGTTTTTTGTTTTGTTTTTGTTTTCTCCTCCCCTTCTGGATGCTTCACTTTTTTTGTCAGTCAATGTATGTAAAAATTGCAGAACCAATTAGAAGGATACAATGACGGAAATGATTGCTACGTCACTTATTAAATACATGATGGCACACAAATGACTAGGATTGTGTTTTCATGCTGCAGTTAATTCTACACTCTCACAAGACACAATACAAGCAACATCTTTCATAGTAATAGCAGTTGAAGAAGGGACTTTGTAGACTGGTTAACACAGAGTGAGAGCTTGAGCTCCAGATGTGGGATTAAAACTGGTTCATAATGAGGTATGTTGCACCATCAAGTGAGATAGTCATTCGTGAAGTCTGCGTGACAGTGCCACTAATGCTGCCATTTCTTTTGCTTCAGGATCACTGAGCTGTCTATCTGTTGACATCCCAAGGGTTAAAGAAATATACATGATATTTAACTTTATGAATTTGATACAGTGTGAAGCAGCGACATACTTCAGTCAGTGATTTTACAAGAAGTGACATTTAGTCAAAGAGGGTGTGGTAATCTCTGTTTCACGCCGCACGCGCGCGCGCGCGCGTGTGTGTGTGTGTGTGTGTGTGTGTGTGTGTGTCCACAAAAGAAAGCCAATATTTACCAGATGACTGTGACATACAACAACCAACCAAATCACAGAGGCATCCAGTGGATTGTGGGTCAGCTGAGAGGCAGACCAGGTTGATAGCAATAGCTGTCAGACTTCAGAAAATGCTTACACTTTCCGCCCCAAATGTCAATACATATTTTACTGCTGAAACATTCCATGTCGGTCACCTTGAATGAGAAGTGGTACTTCTGACTCTAAAAACTGCCTGTTGTTGTTGTTGACATCCATACATCTACATCTACACTCCACTAGCCACCTTGAATGGCGTGTAGCAATTGCTGTTCCAGTTGCCCTCTGTACATAGGTGTTGAGATTACAAGTTATGTCGTATACTGTCCCAAATCATCACAGTGGCATTTGTCCTCTATGTTACTCAACAGTTGAGGCTTCTGTATTACATTCATCACTGTAGCTCTATTAGAAATATTAGTTCCCTCCTTGAGGAGGAGAATGGTATAGGTTGGGTAAGATTAAAAGGAAGGGTAAGTCAATTTGACCCACATGAGATCCGTTTCATTTTGGGACCTGAATGACCTGCCCTTCTACAGTTACATCACTACTCTGCAATCCACCATTTGGTGCATGGTGGTTGGTACCCAATAACACTACTAGTCATTTCCTTTCCTGTTCCACTCGAAAATAGAATGAGGGAAAAATGACTATCTATATGCCTCTAGTTAGCCCTAATTTCTTGTATCTCATCTTTGTGGTCCTTATGTGCGATGCATGTTGGAGACAGTAGAACCCTTCTGCATTCAGCTTCAAGTGCCAGTTCTCTAAATTTTCTCACTACTTTGCAGTGTTCCTTGAAAAGAATGTCACCTTCCCTCCACAGTTTCCCATTTGAGTTCCCGAAGCATCTCTCTAACACTTGCTTGTTGTTCAGACCAACTGGCAGCAAATCCAGCAGCCCGCCTCTAACTGCCTCTTCCTTTAATCCGACCTGATACAGATCCCAAAAACTTGAGCAGTATTCAAGAATAGGTCGCACTAGTGTCCTGTATGCAGTCTCCTTTATAGATGAACCACACTTTCCCAGAATTCTCACAATGAACTGAAGTTGACCATTCATCTTCCCTACCAAAACCCTTAGATGCTCGTTCCATTTCATGTCATGTGGCAATGTTATGCCCATATATTTAAATGATGTTACTGTGTCCTGTTAATCATCCCTGGCCTGTACCTCTTCTCATCCCAAGGGAGGAACTAATAGTTCCAAGAGTTTTTATGTATGCTTATATATACACATTAGTAGAACTAAATATTTCACCCCCTATAGGTAGGTAATGGTCAGCAATTCTATCTCATACTTTTATAGATTCTCAAGTTAATTTTCCTTTTGATACAGTATACATACTTACCAATCTTTTTGCTAGTTTTTCTGTTTTAGATTTGAAACATTTTTATCATTTCTGTTCAGGTAAGAAGATGATTTGTATTGCAGAGAGATAATGTATTATTGTTTACAGTAAATAGAAATAATTAATGCACAAGCATATCATGCAAACACTACCAGGGCTATTCTGGACAAGAATTTGTTTATTGTGTTGTTACATTGTCTGTTGTTCCTCACATCTTACTAACAATTTTGCCTTAACTTTTCACTGAAAAGGATGAGCGTTACTCCACTTTTGATGTTTTCGCTTTTCAGGAAAAAATTGTGAAGCTGACCCAAGAAATGGATTTTGCTGTAGAACGTCATGAAAGATTGAAGAGGGAGGAGGAAGAATATAGGAAAAATATTATAAACAGTAAACTCAAACCAAAGGGTAGTCTCCTAAAGTTAGAAAAGTGATTATTTTGTTGTCCATTGTCACTTCTCTCTTGTTGTTAAACCTATTACCTAGATTAATAGTGCAGAATTTGTATCTGATGTGTAATTATTTGTAATATAGTAAAGTGATATTTTACAGGAATAAGCTGGGCTATTTTATTTTCAACTTAAAATATACCACCCTAAATGATTTTTTATTGTAATGTGGCCCCTGCTTCAGTTTTAGTGATTGTCTTCTGAAAATTAATTTAATATAAAAGTCAGCAGAGGAAAGCTTATCATTCAAACATGAAGCAGTTGGCTCTGTGGCTTAAGCAGTTGCATTTATTTGGGATTTGGAAAGATTCTGATCAGGATCAAACTAGGTAGTCAGATGCTGAAGGAACCTTCAGTAAGACCTTTTTCACTTTAGTTTTCTGCAGATATGAAGAATACTGTCATAGACCATGATTGTGATTCCCAGGAATATCGGTTTCTTTTTAATTTACTGATTATGATAAAGGGGTACAAAGATTTAAGGGTTTCAGAAGATTCAGCAGGACAGTTGAGAAATAGGATGTACTTGCCAATAGGCTGCTAGTGACATCAGATGCTTATCATTACTGTGTAAATGAGATGAAGTAATTATTGGATTCCATGGAACTGATGGAATAATCTTCATAATGCTTGTCTTGAGGTAGTGTTCAGGAACTGTAAAGTCGAAAACAGCAAGAAATATATTTTCAATTGCACTGCTGTTTTTAAAATTTATATATTCTTGTAATCAGTGATTTGTGGCTAATTAAAACTAACTTAAATTTCAGTCAGTCAATATTACTCTCATCTGGTATAACTTGAGGGACACCCACGACCACCTTCTCCAACATAGTAATGACACCCTTGCGATGATATGCAGTTATTAAGAGACGGTGCAATGGGGAGTCGACAGAGAATGTCACATGGAAGCAAATTTGAAATAGTATCAAGAATATATTGTACATACATTTCAGTTATAAATTGATACAAGTTTTGTTGTTACAGCCAGCACTCAGTGGTAAATATGTTGATAATGTATTTATTGTGCAGAATGAAAAAGAGTCAGTATTTAACAAATTAAGTCAAGGAACCAATGTACAGAACCTGTGCAGGCTCTCGGCATCTTCCTCAGGTACTGAACATTAGTTGACATAAGTTTTAATTGTAATTTCAGTTTAGCAGGAACTGGAGAGCAGTGTAAACCAAAGCTGTGGGGCCATGGGGCAAATAATTCACAGAAAGCTGATTTGAAAATTTTAAAGCAGAAGAGTGGATTATAAATAGGTAAAAAAAACACAATTAAGATTACCAGTAGTGTACACAATCAATTTTTCAGATATGAAGAAAGCAAAGGAAATGTTTTCAAGTGGAACAAGGCAGCTACTGAAGAGAAGGTAAGAGTTTCTAGCAAACAGTAACATGATAGAATATGCTGAATGAAACAAAATTGGATGTGAGAAGACACAATGAAAATTTGGCAAGAGAATAACTGCAAATAATTATGGTACGAAGAAAACAAAATAGAAGTTTGTGTTGGGTAGACACACATTTCATCAATTAAGATGCCAGGTGAAAAAATAACAACAGAGATAAAATTATGCAATCCTCAGTGTCTTGACAGTGTTTTAGGTTCCCTGCCCAGTCCACATATCTATATGGAGAAAAAGTCAAAGGTGCTTGTTGTTGTATTTAGTTATAAGTACAACAGACTGAATACAGCTTTATTCCATTGAAGCATTAACAACTTGAACACAGTATTTAAGCAACATTCAGAAGGAACCAATTACATACAAAAAGAACTGTAACACACACACACACACACACACACACACACACACACACACACACACACACAGAGAGAGAGAGAGAGAGAGAGAGAGAGAGAGAGAGAGAGAGAGAGAGAGAGAGCGTGAGGCGCCCTCTGGTACGCACATGCATTACTCCATTTGAGCTTCATACCTTGGCCACAGCTAGCTCTTGCAGAGAATGCCTTCATAAGCGTGTCACATGGACCCATCCACTGACGTAAGAGTGTCTGTCAACATAGTGGCTTTGCACTTGTCACACAGTTCTCACCATTCTCTTGGCCTTGCATGTGTTTGCATTTTTCAATTCGAATTGGTCCGTGAACTGTTTGCCTGTGCTTACAGTGACTTTCACTATGCTCTAAACTTTGAGTGTGGCTAATTGTTTACTTTGTGAAGTCTGCTATCATCAGCCACAAGAACTGTCTGTCTTTTCCACCAGTCACCGCATCACTGCCAGTGTTTGTGATCATAAATTGTGTTCTGCCTATGCCAGATACGATAGAAGAGTAGTGGCAAGGATTTTCTTACATTGCAACTATCCAATGTGAAGCATGGATCCTGAGTTTCTAAAGTTGTGGCAGCAGTAGAAAGAATTCCAGCAGCAGCAACAGAAGGACTTGCTGTTCCAACTACCTGCAGCTACAGCATCATCATCTCCCCTCAGCCATTTGCTTGCTTTGATGAGGAAAATGAGCATTGTGAGATCTATTGGCAGAGTTCAGTTCTTCTGTACATGGCTTATCACATAGCTGACCAAGAATTTCAGAGTGCACTCTTATTGTCTTTTAGTAATAAATTGTTTGAAATTTGTGCAGAAACCACAACCACTCTTAGACCCCAGTTGTTTTCAGCTTTTCAGATGTTTGTGGTTTTATGACAGCCACCAAACCCATTTAGTCACAACTAGGCTCAAATTTAATCAATTTGTTAAGCAACCACTTACAGCATAGGCTGCTTACTTGTAAGGCTTACCAACCTATAAACAGTGTGGTGCAGTGTATGCTGAATCATTAATCTGTGATGTGATTATACATCCATTTCCTGATAGAGCAGTTAATGCAAATGCTTTAGAGTCATCTGACCCAACCTTGAGTGATGAGCTAAAAATTTCCAAAGCTCACAAAGTAACAACATCAGTGCAAGCTGTGTTCCACAATACGGCTAGTGTCAAGTTTCTTAGTAGTAGCAGCAGCAGTAGCAGTAGAACAATCAATGGATGGCAACCAAACAAAGTCTTCATCTGATTCACCAAGTACCCAATTGTTTGGTAGTGCAGGGAAGCAGGATTCAGTAGTTCGAGCAATAGTTCCAGATCCACCACCCTCATTATTGGTAGATGCTCACAAACAGAAGCACTTTGTTTGCCATTGATATGTCTCAAAGCAAGTGGTAGCTTGATGACATAAAATGGAAAGTTTTTCCTTTTGTGGGAGCAGATCATAGTCCTAGATAAGTATAAAAATATAGCTTGACAACTAACCCAGCTGAGAATAGACTCTTGGATGTCAACTAACATTTTTGGCTTAACTGTTTTCATGCATTGTGATTTCCGAATTCAAGACTAAGTCAATCTAGTTTCAACCATGTTCCATTCAAAGAACTTGATACCTATTATCCCCAGTTGTGTTAATTATTTAAATGACTTGCTAACTACTTGGCAAATGTGGAGCAGCACCTGCAAAATCTGCAGATGTTTGAGTGACTTCAGGCCCATGGGCTGCATTGTTCCCATAATAAATGTAGTTTCTTTGAGCAAATTGTAAAGTATCTAGGACATATATTAAGCAGAGAAGGGTACAAGCCCTCACAGAATCATGTGAACCCAATCAATAAATTACTAACTGCCAAGAAACTCAAAGAGCTACTGTCTTTCCTAGGCAAAACTAATTGTTATGTGAAATTGATTCGCAATATGGCATGGATCAGCTACCTGCTAAATAAGATGCATGAAAAAGCACTGTGGTCAAAGGCACGCCAGAAAGCTTTCGCGCAACTTAAAAAGTGTCTGCCCCATGTTCAGAATGGACAACCTGTGCAAATTGATGCCTCAGATTGCAGCATTGGCACAGTGCTCTCCCATAAACATGCCAGTGGCACAGAACAGCTCATTGCATTTGCATCTAAAACATCAAATACAGCACAGCAAAATTACTTGCAAATAGAGAAAGAGATGTTGGCTATCATATGTGGCATCAAGAAATTTCAAGTACATCTCTACGGTACTAAGTTTCACCTGATCAACTATCACAAGTCCCTCATTTCGATGTTCAGTCCACACTCAAAACTTTCCAGTAAGAAAGTGTAGCAATCACAACAGTAGGCATTGTTCCTTAGTAATTATAACTATGAGATCCATTATAGGCCCATCATACAGCACTAAAATGTGGACAGAGTTTCCTTCTTGCTCCTATGGTCCAGATGCAGAGTTTGACAGCTGCAGAGTGCTGTATTTTGCCTTAAACATCAACCAGTGACATACCTGCACCTGCCTAAGGGTGCAGCTCCAACATTGAACACATTTTTCGTTACGACACCAGCTTAATGCAATTGGTGGTGTCCTGTTTTTAGCCATAACTGAATCTGAATTCCGGGTGGTAATTCTGCCTATGCACCATCCCCACATGCTGAAGTTGCTCCACATGTGTACACTGAGGAATGTGCAGAATGAAGGCAATAGAGTGATGTCATGTGTACTGGCCCGGTATTCATGCCACTGTAGAACATACTCCGTAACTGCCAGGCCTGCTTCCACAGTCAGTCAGCCTGGTGCGGCCTTTCAGCATTTGACCACACCCTGACCAAGAGTACATTATTTAGCTGGATGATTCTGAGGAGCAGTGTGGTTGCTAGTTGTTGATGCCAATTCTGGCTTTCCATATGTGGCAGGGATGGAAATTACCACCACAGTAGCAACTATCTGTGCCCTCTCCATCACATTTTCAATAGAAGGGCCACCTTCCTCCCTGGTTTCCAACAATGGTCCTCAGCTCATGGCATCAGCATCTCAGGATTTTTGTAAATGCAACATTATTGAGCACATGACTAATGTCCCTTTCCATCTAGTATCTAGTTCAAAAACCAAACTGATGGTAAGGACCTTCAAAATGCAGATGCACAAGATAATAATGACAACTGACTTTGGGAAAGCACTCACTGGTTTCTCGCAACCTGCCTTCCCATCCCAGTAAATGAATATAGTTTGGCCAACACTTTGCATGAGTGCAGACCACACACCTCATCAACCTGCTGTACCCAACTCGACAGACCCATTGTACATCCATACAGCCATATTACTACCTGAGCCTTATGTATGAGCTCACACTGTTGATTGAAACACTCAGTGGACACAAGGCACCATTGTTGGCAATAGAAGGTGGCAGGTGCTGGAGGCCAGGGGCATGAAGTCAGGCTTTGACGTCAGCTCCAACTGCAATGACACACAGTGCCACCTTCGGTTCCTCAACAGTCGACAGAGCATGACTGATGCAACCACACCAGGGAGAAGCCTGCCCAACAACCTGCCTGCACCACTACAACACCTGCTCTTATTTTAGACACCAACAGATAAATAGTGACCAGTGATGGAAGCCGATAGAGGTGGAGCCACTTCCATCCCCCGTGCCATGTCCAGCTTCCACCAACACCAGACTCCTTCACTAAAGGATCAGTGGAGGTTGAGCATTCTCGGGCTGAGGTGCCCTTGGAGGCTGAACTATATTCCCCATCTGAACTGTGGCTGGCACAAGCTCTCCCTGCAGGCAGGACAAAACGGTTACCTAGAAACTGTCAGTGGGCTGCCAACTCCACAGACAGTTCCACCAGCCATCCTGGCCTTTTTGTGACAAAGAAATACCATAGGAGTTTGTGGAAGGGATTCCAGCATCTCTTTTTTCATCCTTGCAATAGAAGTTGGCAAGGGTGAGGCCATTTCTGGCCCTATTTGCCAATTAAAAGGGGGAGGGGTTTCTTATCTGACAGTGATTTTAATTTCCCACACAGCCCTGGTATCAATATGGAGGAAAGATCAGAGATACTCAGGTTACGTACTATGAGTGCAGCTTGGTTCCACAGACGGCATCCTGACCACCTTGGGCATGTCCACTAAAGTGACTATGTCCATAAGTACTGAGGTCCTGCACTTGTCTGGAAGTTGCTGTTCTGAGAAGCCTATGATGTACACTGTTGATAGTGGAGTACTGATTTTGGCTGTTTTTATGTGTATTGACGTGGATAGCTCCCTGGACTCTTTGTGCACACTTATGATAATTTTGGCTTCATTCTGGACTTTGCTTCTGGCTAGCCATTCATGTCGTTATCTCCACTGCCACCATCCACTGGAACTGCTTGCTTTTTTCAATCAGCCTCTGTTCAAGTGATCATAAAGCATGTTCTGCCTGTACTGAGTAGGATAGAAAACACTCTTTGCAAGATTTCTTAAAATGTTTACACAGCTGAAGAGAGAAAATACACACTGGTAATAATTAAATAATATGAGGGACATTTCATAAATAATGCACAGATTGGTATTACTGTGGATTGTCTAATGCAACAACAATGAAAATTACGTCAGATGTAGTTGGGAGCTTTAGGAAGAAGAATATGTTTTTGTCTTTTGACTGTGACTCTAACATAAAATTGGTGAGAGGTAGAAATGTATGCTACAGGGGTATTGAGTACTGTGGCTTTTGAAGACCAGAGCTCATAAATCAAGGAAACTTTATGTGGCAAAAACTTCATAGAAATCCACAGTGCATTAAGTGAAGTTTGTGGTGAATTTACGGTGGACCATAGTACACATTTATGTTGGTTTAATAGTTTTCATGATAGTCATATGAGCATAGATGATAATCCAAGACCTAGAAGGCCAAAAAATCAACAGATGAACGAAGTGTGAAACTTGTGGCTGATGCTCTTGAAGAAGATCACAATGAAACTTGTGAGGAACTCTCTCAAGCTTTGGGAATTCCCAAAACATCAGTATCCCATAATCTGAGAAATGATTTGAAGAAGAGAAAAATTTGTGTGAGATGGTTTCCACGCTGTTTGACTGTTGAAGAGAAGCAGAAATGCCTGGACATTGCAACCTTGCTCAGACAACAATTCAACTGTGAAAGTCAAGGATTCTTGTATTGAATTGTTGTGATTGAAGAAATGTGGCTTAGAGACTTTGAACCGGAGTTTAAATCACCGGCCGATGAGTGGAGAGCTTCAGATTCTCCAAGTCCAAAAAAATTTCGACGCACTCAATCAAAGCTCAAGCAAATGATGATGATGATCACCAAGGAATCATCATAAGAGATAGTCCCATGTGGAACAAGTGCCAAAGCAGTGTATTATTGTAACTTAATGCAAAACCTGCACAGAAAAATCCACAAAACCTGACCTCAATTGCTGGAGGCTGCGCCACTCATTCTCCACCAAAATGCTTACCCACGTATTGGCAATGTTGCTGTGCAAAAACTCTGTGAATACGGGTGGGAAGTGTTTCTGTATCCTCCCTACTGCCTGGACATGATTCCACCAGACTTTTACTTGTTCCCAAAGTTGAAAAAACCTATGTGTGGACGTCATTATCTTTCTCTGGAAGAACTTTCTATCACCGTTACCTAACCCATTTGACAGATGAACAGAAGAGGTTCTGAAATGTTGGGATTCAGTCCTAGAGAAGCAGGGAGGCTATGTCTAGAGACTGTAGAGAGATACTGGGGAAAAAAACATGTTCATAAAAAAGAATGTTGTGCACTATTTATGAAATGTCCTGCATACATATCTGTTGTCGGTGGCTTTCTACTCATTCTAAGTGTTTGAGACAGGAGATCATGGCTGCCTGGAAGCTGTAATATGACTTTGCTTTCATTTAACACTATTTTTTATGGCATTAACATCAACTGGCCAGACTTAATTGTGTCTTACTGGCTAATTATGGTGAGCCATTGTCGACATTTGGCCTGAATCACCAAACATTTTAAGCATTTGTATATATATATCTATCTTTATAATTACCATTGTCTGTGAACTTCACCAAGTCCATCTTTAAACATTTAAAATATGTTTCTAAGCTGCTGTGTGGATATACCGTGTGTACTGTTTTGTGCCACACAACAAAAACATACAGAAAAAGTGAGGCAAGAGTAAATAGCCAGAATGTTTTTGAGTTGTCCATGTCCCCATCGTGCGTTTAAAAGAAAACTGAAATTAGAAATAATTGACAGTAACAAAAGCAATGATATTTTAGACAATGCTGAAGCTCTTTCACAAGTCCTTTCTTACACTGTATCTTTTTCTCTTCGTGGTGGTGAAGTTAAACTTTATGAAGATGTGGGAACAAGCAAAGCTGTGGTGTGCAAATTAATGTATCAACTTTCAAAAAGTGAAAAATCATTTCATACTTAATCAAAAAATTCAGGTAATGAAATCTGTAACACTATTGTGGCACTCTTCGATGACGTTAAAGGAACTATAAAGGTGCAAATGCTGGTTTAAGTTCTCTGGGGTCTGTTGAATTTACCAAGCCCTCCTCCTTGACAAAACAACTATGAAAAAACCATAGGAGATTGTGCGAATAGTGCAGCCAAAGAGTTTATGGTTACTTCTTCCTCAGAATTATGGTGATACAAATATCAGAACACTTTTGGTGTTCCCAACAAACTTTAGTTTTAGCACTGAAGTTAATGCAAGTACATTCATATTGCCACACCATAACTTTTGGATTTTGAAGTTCTCAGTAAGTATGTCAAGATTATGCAGTAAACCATGAGAGCACACCCCTTCATGATGAGTGCATAAAAGATCATTGTGGAAGAGGTGGAAATATGGAAGTAAGAGTGGCAGTTATCATTTATCAATGTTCCGAGAAGAAGAGAAGGTCATTTGCCTGATGGACGTAACAAGGCATTCATTGCAGTGCACAACAGCAAACCATATGATGTACCTACAAAAAAAGCTTCCACAAAACTATCTGATGGCGAGGCAATAAAACATCGTGGAAGGCTAATGGATAAGGCAGTCGATGTCTTACAGGAGTATTATTGGTAGGCTGGTAGAGCAAACTGTGATAATTTAAAGAATATGAAAAGAGCTATGTGGAGCACTTTCTTTCATTGCAAGCCAGCTGATGAAAGGCCACATCATGCTTTGTGTTGACCTCCACCAAACACATGGTGAAGTCCAGGAAAGCTGATTTTCTGGCAAGATAGATGTATTTATGCATAAACGTTCTGCCTGATATTAATGGAGGCAATCTATCCTCTGTTCAACATGAAAGAAATGTTTGTATGGGAAGAAACCAGAATACGAATGAAACCTTTAACAATGTTGTTTGGTAACATGTTTGTAAAAATGTTTTGTTCCACCATTACTTGGAAGTTAGCAGTGTCTGATGACATAATAACTTTTAAAGAAGGAAACTGTTGTAATCCCTCTGGTCATATTGATGGATCAGTCCATATAATTATGCTTATGAATGATGGGGTTGCTAGGTGTGGGCCAGAATGACCCATCCACCAGAACTAGATCACATATCAAAACGGACACAGCAGATTTAAGGGCTATTGTGGACTGCCATGGCCTTAATTGTCACAACCAACCAATGTTTACAGCAAGCTCCCCGGTGCACCTTTTGTCAATGATCCTGTGCTATATAGTTTTCTCCTGACCTGTGATTTGGACTTTGTTCATACCTACCACTGACATTTAGCTAGCAGAAGGACTTGCCTGTCAACTTAATGCAGTATTGTCTTTGCTCACTATTCAACTGACAGTTGTGTTTTCAGTGAACAACCAGCGGCATATGGGTGCACAGAGATCATGGTTCACATTCGAGAGCTTCCCCGTCAAACCTACAGTGTTCTACAGTGCTAATGCTCGCATTACTGAACAGACTTCCAGAGTACTATATCAGTCAAGTGATATTCACCTCTGGAAGCTTTTCATTTTGTGTATTTCCTGAGAAGTTAGGAGCTATTGCTTTCTATGATTTTTTATAAATAATTTGTGCTCAGTAAAAACTGTGTTGTTGAAGAAGCAGACTTGCAATAGAAGCAATAAAAGAAAAAGAATGAACATTCTGGAGGGTGAGATTAGGGGAGGACATAGCTAGAAGGCTGGGGCAACTGGATGTAATTTGCGCATGCCAAACAGAGTTTTCTTCTCAGAAAATTATAGTAGAAGCAAGGAAGAAGAGGTAAGCATTGGGTGCTTGTAACGCACAAGAGGATACAATTTGTGGTCTAGCACAATCTAGTGTATGAAAGAATTAGAAGACTGTAGAGTGGTTTGATGTTACAGAAACTTTGGTCCTCAAATTATTAGAACTGTTTTATTTCTGTAAATATCCTGCATTCTCAGAAAGTACTGAATATAAAAACATCAGACTTTCAGAGCACGCCAAGAAAATATTTCACATGCATGGAGCTAGAATTATCAAAAAATTACCTTATGTGTTTAATTATTCCCAAAATGCTGCCAGAAACAAATTCTAACGCACGTCATAACAAAATTCTTACACCAATTCTAGTTCAATATACTCACAAAAGTACACTAATTGTTTAATGAAAAGTGGAAGTTGATACCTTGATAACTTGCTGAGACAAGAGTCACAGTGTTTGATAATTTAACACTGGGAGCATAAGACTCACAGTCTCTCCTTAATATTGATTGAACTGTGTGGATATTCACTTTAAAAGACCCTGCACTCAAAGTAAATTCTTTAAAACTATATTTCATAAGCTTATATTTATCTTACCGTGAGATTCTTTTCCGTGTAGTTGTGTCTCACATATGTTCTGAGAGGACAGCAGCAGTTTTACTGTTTCCTTGAGAAATCTCCAGCCACACTGAAGCCCATCACTACTTCCAGTTTGCTAAGTGACTTTGGTGTGGACGTTTTGACATGTGGTTGTGTGATGTAACCAATATGATCATATTATGAATACTGTCTTGTCATTCAATGCAGCCTTCAACCCATGCATTACCACATTTAGTTCTTGAGGCTTGTTGTTAGTAGATTCCTTCTGAATACTGCAGCATTTTTGAGGTGGATGGCCACTGTGCAGTGCCACTGAATTAAAAATTACAGTGAAGGCTGGACTTCTTTCCAGAACACTACTGATTCTTTATGTATGTTCTTTACTTTGTCATATCTTCTTTTTTCTAAATATTCTGGACCTTTTTAGCATTTGTTTCCATTATTTCCCTAAAAAGTACTACAATTTTTATAGAACTAAGAGAAGTTAGTAATCCATATTTAACACCATGTTCTACAAGAGCTTTATTGTAATGAATGTAGGAAGATTGATGTGCTGTTAATCTTTCTGCTATAAGGCTGCTATTACAAAGACATTTTAGGGACTTTAAGTTTCCTGTGACTATCTTACATCATCATTTTCATTGAAGAGGCAAGACTTTTGTGTCTTGTCTTTTCTCTTTATAACCATGACCTCACATATGATGAGTTGTGTGCTTATGTACCTCCCATCTGGAAATGAGTAGCTGCTTATCCTCCATTTATATTTGTTGTTTTGAAGCAGCTATCATAAGTACAAACTCGTTTTACTCTGTTTGTAATATATTACTAGTCACATAATTAGTCATAAGGAGGGCACCCACAATCTTCTCATAGAGCCCTGCAACTTCCATCCAAATACTGGGAAATTTGATCTTTTTGTTGTAGATTCCATTGAGATCCCATGAAAGCATGGAATGAATGGTCCACTCAGACAGAAAGTCTGCCTTCTGGAACAATCTCATAGGTCCAGTCACATTAATGTGACCACTTGTCAGAAGCTCGAATAACCACCTTTCGCAGTGCGGAGTGCTGCGAGATATGTAGGAAGAGAGTCCGTGAGGTTCTGGAAGATACTGACAGGGCTGTGGGGCCACGTCAACTCCAGTGCCGTGGCCAGCTATGCTAGGTTTCTCAGTTGAAGATCCAAGGCGTGAACAGACTGATTGAGATTGTACCACAAGTTCTCAATTGTGTTTAAATTTGGGTAGTTTGGTGGCTAGGGGGCATGGTATACTCATCATGGTGCTCTTGAAACCATTCACATATGTTGCAAGCTGTGTGACATGTCGCATTGTCCTGCTCATAGATGTCATCGAGGGAAAAAACATACATGTGGAGGCAAACATGGTTCCCAAGGATAGATGCATGCTTGTGTTGATCTATAGTGTCTTCCAGAATGATGAGGTCACCAAGGGAATGCTACAAAAACGTTACCCAGACCATAGCACTCCCTCATGATTACAGGATGTTTGCTTACAGATGTTTCATGCTGTATGTGTCAACAGCTATCTGTCCCATGGAGCATAAAAAGTGGTTCATCTACATCTAGTCTCGGTATTGGCATGCAAATCCCAGTCTTCATCATGGATGAACAACAGTCAGCATGGATGTATGAACCAGTCAAACTGCAGAGGCCCATACACAGAAATTGTTGTTGAACAGTTATTGAGGAGACAGTGTTTGTGGCTCCTCGGTTCATCTGAGCGGCCAGTTGCTCAATAGTTGCACATCTGTCTGCCCGTACACATCTCTGCTGCCATCATTGATTCCTGTCATTCACGTGGGGCACAACAGTTAACTCAGTGCCGGTTGTGGATAGCACCATTTGGCTATCGACAGTATACTTTAGCCAGGCAACATGCTAACAGTTTACAAACTTAGCCATTTCAGAAGTGCTGTCACCCTTGGCTCAAAAGCCAGTGATCATGCCCTTTTGGCTATCAGATAAATCTCTTAGTTTCCACATTACAATGACGACTGCACTGTTTTCCACATCCCCGACACACGCTTCATATTCCTTCCACTGATAGTGGTGCCACCTGCCGTCTGCAAGTGGTCATTGCTCACTGATGTTGGTGTTCACGTTAATGTGACTGAGCTGTGTATCATGAACAACAGAGAACAGAACTATGTCACAGCTCTGGTGTGGGTTACACATACTAGTTCATCATCAACTGATACCAGACCACATGCTCTGGACTTTACGGGTGGTCAAATTTCTGTTGCAAATGCAACTTGCCATGATCACCTTTGAACTTGAATCATTGGTAACAGGTTCAAATTAGCAGACAAAATCTTTGCTGAACACCAAAAATCCATCAGTGCCATTGTCAATAAAACCAACACACATGGGGAGCAGCGCCAGCCTTGTCATGCCCTTCCACTTGCTGCTTCTGAGCCTGCTCGACCCCAACAATTCTCTGGCAATTGTGACATCATGGCCTCAGCCCTGGGAAAATAATCTTCACAAAATCGTAAGAACCTTTCACACACCTGATAGCCACACCCTTCATGCCACCATGCCCATGTGCGACCATCTTCGCTGGTTTCACATGCAGTCTGGCAACACTAAAACTGTCGCTCAGCTTGCGACTACCCAAGAGAGTCACACTGTCCAAAATAGGGACACTGGAGCACAGAGGCTGTGCAAGTCACCTCATTCCACACCACAGCAATGAATCATCTCCCATGCCATTGCTGCAGAACAGCAGCAGACTTTACGTCCTCCACGACTCACGCCAAACAATATTATCTCAGCGATTTGGGCTCTGACATGAGTACTGCATCTCCAGCCCTTCCTCTTTCGTCACAAGGCAGTTTTGCTATACAGCTCCTTTTACCAAATGACTCTGTGATCACCATTTATTGCTCTTAGTCTCGCTTACTGAGTTTAGATCTTGGAGGTGTGATCACATGGAACTTCCTCGTAGCAGATTTCAGTGAATCTGCACTCTGCATTGATTTCCTTTGTCATTTCCAACTTCTACAGGATTTTGCTAGCAGTATATTGATTCACCAAGAATGCAGTCACTCCAGCCCATCCAGCAGCGTAGCAGACCCTCGCAGCATCTTCTTCAGATGACACACTCTGTTGCACTTTGACAGATCATCATCATCATTATCTACAAGACTGCATCACATGACTTGGCAAAATCTAAGAAGCCTAACTAGTCCACTTCAAGACATGACAGGATGTCTCCTATGCCTACTGCAGGAAATTGACACCATGTGATGAGCTGTCCACAAGACATCAGAGGAACTCACCACAGCACAGTGCCATCTACAAATTTCACCCACTACCCAGTGGGCGCTCCCGTTTTCAGTGCCCTTTACTGCAGGCAACCGTGCCTGCAAACACGAATGAGTGCAGAAGACGTCCACAAGACAGTGATTATGATGCCTTGTGGCTTATTCAAGTTCCTGCTTATGCAACACAGCCCCAAAAACTTGGCTTAAACCTAGCAGTGATTTATTGACTGTATTTCATTGAAGCTCTCCTTCCACTACATTTGCACTGACAACATCCTCAGTTTTTCCCAGATGAGGACCCGTATAAATTGCATCTTAAACAAGTTTTCGACATGCCTGCTGATAACAGTTTCATGACTAATGAAGAGAAATGGGAACTTCGACAAACTGAAATCATGTTTCTCATACACTCCGTTGACACTGCCAGTATTCATCCATTGCCACAGTGAACAGAATTTATCTTCCAGATGCCACTTATAATGAACCACACACCTCTAACATTACCTTTTTTTATAGAAATAACCGCCTACCAGGATTAATCTTGAATGTCATATAGGTGAATATTATCTCGACTGTTCCACTAAAAGAATTACATATGATTTTGCATATGGTGTGTTATGTTTCAGGCTAAAATGCATAAAAAGAAATTAATTTGTTACACAATGTATGTACAGTTAAAATTACTCTTCTTTTAAAAATATTTGAAATGACGAAATTTCTGGAATACTTAAAATTCATATTATTAATTGCACAATCTAATGCTAACTATTAAATTTATTTCTGGATTTATTTATGAAATAATGATGTAACTTGGTAAAGATTCTTCTCCTGTCGAGAAAGTTCGCAAACTTCAAAAAATGGTTCAAATGCCTCTGAGCACTATAGGACTTAACTTCTGAGGTCATCAGTCCCCTAGCACTTAGAACTACTTAAACTTAACTAACCTAAGGACATCACACACATTCATGCCTGAGGCAGAATTTGAACCAGCGACCGGAGCAGTCGCGCGGTTCCGGACTGTAGTGCCTACAATCACTCGGCCACTCCGTCCGGCCATTTGCAAACTCTTTTGCTTTGTAAACTCTTTGGAAATTGTGAGTACAGCAGATTGTAAGTAATGGTGGGCATGCCTCTGATGGAAGTAGACGTTTTCAAAGTTTGTTACCAACAATGTAAATATTGGTTTTTATGAATGTGGAAAAGTAAAAATGGTGTGATGTTGAAAGATGTGTGACAAAATAAAATTTAAGAATAATACAGGCAAATCTTCATTAGTTATTTAGTCATCAAGACCCAAAAAATCGACATTTCAGCTGCAAGAATGTACCCCTTGACAAGACTTCGAGCCATCGACAACAACAACGAAATAATAAAGATAAGCAAAAAGTTATTCTTTTGTGTATCTTATGCCTCTCAAAGCTTTCAAAATTTATGCAAAGACAGAAAATTTTAATAGTGATGTGTGGCAGGGTAAGATTAAGCACTGCTGGAAGACTTCTAAGAGTTACAAAAATATCTAGGGATGATTAATTTCTGTGGCCATCATCTGCAGGCAGCCGCCATTCAGACCCCATTCATGGAGGTTCTCACATGCAAGTATACCACCATAAATGTAAGCTGGTGTAGATCCCTCACACAATCTCTCCCCCTCCCCCCTTTCCCACACATACAGCACGACTTTGACTGTATTAAAGATTGCCTTGAACATGATGCAGCTTTGGCACAACCATTTGTTCACACTCAACTCACTAGTATATCTGATGTGAGTGACTTTGCTGTTGTGGCAGTCCTTCAGCAGGAAGCTGCAGGTGTACAGCAACTGTTTCATTTTTTCTTGTGTAAACTGACAGCTTCACTGTGTAAGTGGTCTGCCCATGATCATGAACTTATAGCAGTTCATGAAGCACTTCGCCAGTTCAAGGATAATGTGGAAGGCAGAGCACCAGTCGTGCACATACCACCGACCACCAGTGGACTCAATCCGAAATCAGCCAAAATATGTGTGCCCCAGGCGAATCTGCCACCTCGACTATATTGCACAGTTTATGACTGTCTGCCATCTGAAGGTTGTGACCAACATCATTGTGGACTATTTCTCATGGATCAATGCAATCTCCACATAAATCGACTGCAGTAAGTCCACAGGGGGACAGCTGCAAGACCAGCAACTATAAGACTTTCTCCATGCTTCCACTATTAATCTCAAGCTTGAGCATAGCCCAATACCAGACAGATCTTGTGTGATGTGTCACAAAACCGATTCGTACCTTCGTCTTTCTGCTGCTTCAGAAGATCATCCCCAACCAGTTGCACAGCTTGTCACATCCCAGCATCTGCATGATGATGTGCCTTGCCACAGGTTTCTTCATGTGGTCAAATATTAAGAAAGACTGCAAAGAGTGGACACGTGCATGCATGCCATGTCAGTGCAGTAAAGTGGGGTTTCACGTGCAACTGCCTCTTAACCAGTTTGAGATTCCAAGAGGACGTTTCCCCAACATGATCATCTCGATCTGGTAGGACCTCTCCCAAGTCTGATGGCTATCGATATATTCATTCCGTCACTGACTACATAGTGCGGTGAGTAGAGGCTGTACCTCTCAAGGATATCATGGCAGATTCAACACCAGCCTTTCATGGATAGGCGAATTTCTCAGTTTGGGTTCCCAGTTTCTATAACCACTGATCAAGGTTGGCAATACGAATCAGCCATGTTCAGTGAACTATCCGATCACTGCAGCATCTATCGATGTTGGACATCTGCCTATCACCTGCAGAGCCATGGCCTAGCTGAGTGGTGGCACGATACCTTGAAAACAGCGCTCATGTGCCATGGAGGGCAGTGGACTGAAACCCTGCTGGTAAGTGTGCACTCTGCACACAAACATGACTTAGGGGCTTCTCTATCAGAGATCCTGTATGCCAAAACACTTTCCTTACCAGCTGATTTCGTGCCTAAGCAACCACCGATCACAGCCACAATACAATCTGCCCTTATTGCATGCATCAAATGCCATATAATACACCTCTGCTTCATTTCTACACAGTTTCACAGTGTGCCAAAAGTCTTTGTACACAAGGAGCTGGGTGATTATGATTTCATTATGCTCCATGATGACACAATCCGGTCAACTTGGCAGCTGCTGTACACAGGTCTGCACAAAGTGCTTAAATGAAGGGTCCACACTTTCGAGACATTACTAAATGGAAAGCCTACGACAGTGATGATAAAGCATCTCAAGCTGTCATGGAGCCTGCATGACGACTCATCCACTGATTACGAGCCCCAACCGCTTGGCATTCAGCTGGGCAGCCCAACAGTACACACTGATGCCCCCAACAATTTTGAGGCATGCCTTGATATCCAAAACTTCCTGCCTCGACGTGAGTGTTAAATTAGTTAACAATTTTCTGGTTGTTGATGGACAACACCCGGAATGGTATGCCGAAGTTGGCTTGATCGCCTGTCATTTCACACATACCGGTAACCTGCCGAATGATGTAGACTAGGCCGATTAGCTATCACCTCATTATCAATGCACCCAGATCATTACATCTGCTCAACACTTCCTCTGAGGTTCCAACATTTCCAGCTTGCAGGTTGATCCCACAGGCTCCACTCGACAACCAATGCTTACAACCAGTCCTGCTATGGCCGGACTTGATGGCACTCAGTACACCTTTACGATTGTCACATCTACATGATGAAACAGGAACCTCTTCCATGTACAAACATTCAAACCGGCGGGACCTCTGCTTCGACATCTGCAACAATTTGGATCCCACCATGCTTCTCCTGCCATGTGGGTATCGTACTATTTCAGCATTGTTAGACCACTGCTGTCCCCTCCCTCCCAGCCCTTCTAGCCCCATAGTACAAGGAGAGAAAGGGGGGGGGGGGCTCTGGAACTGCTCGCTGACTATCAACTGTGGTCACATGCAGATGGTGTTTGGAACTGTGAGTGAACTTTAGTTGGTTCTGTGGCAGCCTGTTGCATGGACATTGTCTTGTATTGCGGTTATTCGTGTAATGAAGAGAGTGCTATCTCATAATGGGATGCATTATCTGTCACCATGATCATATCTAGGGTTGGACACCACAGCCTCAATGCAATCTCCGTGTCCCTTTGGCTCTCCTGACACTGCTGAGTGGCACAAAGTATAACAATGCGTTTGCACAGCATTGCCTTTTTCAGCCTTACGCTATCGTTTTTGACAAACTGATGAAGCTCTGTAACACTTTTTTCCTCTTGTGCCATTCGTTTCCATTATGACGAAACTCTTTAAATCTCCTACACAACCACGAAATAATGAAGAGTGTGCAACAGCCTATTCAGCTCGACTGACTTGTGAGTACTGCTCATGAGTAATGACAAGCCACTACACAAAATAAAATGCAGTGTGACCAATTCGGGGAACTCGGTGCTGTAATCTTGGCTTGTCAAAACTTGCTGTCGATCGCTGGGCCTCTCCAGTGGCTCTTAGTAGAGGCTGGATGATAGTAGCTAGCCTGCTGGCCGCCGTCTGAAGAAAAAAAGTGAAAACTTAAACCGTTTTAAAATGATCGAAATGTTTACAGTGCCCTCCTAATGTTCTAAAAGACGAAACCGTTTTGAAATGGCGAAAAGAACGAAGTATCAAATGTAAAAGTTGAAGATGTCAAATAATTACATTTTTTGTATGTAACAATTTTCTGGATGTTAAATTGAAAGCTACCCAACTAAAAAGCGTTTTAAGACACTTAATTCTTTTCCTAATGAAAGTAATGACAAGAAGTTTCGAACTTGGCGAAGCTAGCGCCACAGTTCAGTCAATATCAGAAAATAGAAGCTGACGAGGGGCGTGAAGTTTAAAATTCGTACATTCATGCTACTGCGTATTATGTAACATACGAGTTTGACAGGCTAGAAGTAAACTTCTTTGGTAACTAAAACATAGTTCTCAGCGTGATTTAAATTTTTTTCTTAAAGTTCCACTAGAATTAAAATACGTTCATGAATTTTACAACACTTGCACTCATGTAAAAATAACACTTTTTGCTTTACAGCATCTGATGTATTTGTCGTGCCTTACACGCAAAGCCTTTGTATTTTACATTAATTTAATTACTAGTTATACATGCATATATTTTTTAAAACAATCCTGCAGGTTCAGTATGGGCTTCCAGCGCCCAGGCCTTTTTTTCAGAATCACAGGTACAGATATTCAAACTTTAGTTTGATTTCTATTTAGTTAGGCACACGTGGAGGCTTGGGCCCACGGTAGTTTTCCCCACTTACGCCCCACCTCCCCTCCTCCTAACGCTGGCCCTATGGAAACAGCGTTCAAAATATATATAAGTCTAGTGAGCGTGGAAATGGGTTGTTTTTGCTTCTAATTGTTATACACCTTGTGTACCAATTTTGTTGCAGCGGCGTCCTGACGCCCCTCTCAGTTAGCGCCCCAAGCGACCACTTGCGTCGCTTGGGCCTTAAACCGGTCCTGGCTGCACTCATTTAAATATGTGTTAAAAAAAGTACGTTCTCAAATAATCAGAGGACACTTACAAAATAAATATAACGTGAAATTGAAGGGGAGCGACATACACTGCAGACGGCAATAGAATGTAGGAGATTGCCTTAAAGGCTGCTTGGAGGTGTCGATGGTCTGGTTATGGTCGTAATTACCACTTTCCATCGTAATTCCGCGTGATCTGATGGTCGTAGTTAGCGAAAAGTAAGATCATTAACTGTTTTTCCGACTAATAGCAATCTTTTATCGACCTTCTGGTGCCTGCAGCAGTGACAGCCAATGAAACTTATGTCAAAATGTTGTCTACTCAGTAGGACAATGTGGCCTGGAGACTAACTGTGCCAGCCACGGAAATGCGTCTTGGCGCCAGAAGAACGCAGTATAGTGAGGCAGAACTCTGGCTTCGAAGAAAACTTCCCGCTGTGCAGCATCCGGTTTTGGACCTGTAACATCGTGGCGCAGCTCATTGTTGATCAAGCCGTGTTGGTGCCAGCTGTGTGAACCAAGCTCACTGTCACCACATAAACTACGGAAGCGATTAGATGTTTGCTCAGTAATAACTAATAGTTGTATGTTAACCGGGGTCCTAAAAACGACGGAGAGGTTCTGTCCTCGCCGCAGCCGCAGTGGTCCACAACCCCACGACGACTACTGCAGTCCACTTCACCCCTCCTCCGCCCCACACCGAACCCAAGGTTATTGTACGGTTCGGCCCCCGGTGGAGCCCCCAGGGAACGTCTCACACCAGATGAGTGTAACCCTTACGTTTGCGTGGTAGAGTAATGGTGGTGTACGCGTACGTGGTGAACTTGTTTGCGCAGCAATCGCCGACATAATGTAGCTGAGGCAGAATCAGGGGAACCAGCCCGCATTTGCCGAGGCAGATGGAAAACCGCCTAAAAACCATCCACAGACTGGCTGGCTCACCGGACTTCGAACCAAGTCCGCCGGGCGGATTAGTGCCGGGGGCCAGGCGCTCGTTCCCGCTCCGGAAAAACTAATAGTTGCTTCCTTCTGATACTGCTTGGGCGGAATGATGCTGTAGAAATGACCTTGTGACAGTTGTGTGTATTTACATTTGCGGGCCGGCGGAAAGCCTTCTTCTTGTATGCAGAAGGCAGGAATAGGATAGGCGGGAGAGCACAATGTAGGTCTCCCGGTTAATTATTGAAATATTTTTCTTTATTGTCTTTTTTTTTTTTTCGTCGGTATTTGTGGCCCCGCCTTGCCTACACACGTGATGAGGCAAATCTCGCCACCCCGGCGGTGCGGACACTCATCCAAGAGCTTCGTGGGTCATTCTAGCGATCCTGTTTACTATCCTTTGCTGCTGTCACATTTATCTTTGACATTATAGATGACACTTCAGGACTTTACATATTTTGCAAGACAAAACTTTGTTGCATTAAGTTCGTGCTGTATGAGTGTGTCAATGCTGGAGAATAAAAAAAAAATACTTTTAATATTATAAGGGGCTAGAATGAAATTTTCACTCTACAGCGGAGTGTGTGCTGATATGAAACTTCCTGGCAGATTAAAACTATATGCGGCACCGAGACTCGAACTCGGGACCTTTTCTTTCGTGTGCAAGTGCTCTACCAATTTTTTTTTTAATTTAATTTTTTGTTCATTTCTGTTCGTTGTATTTGCTCAGGGTGGACGTCGCAAGTCACCCGTTTCAGTTGGTCATTGATCCATTAACTCAGTTTTTTTATTACAGAGGGCAGCTAACCCTCTGACCGAACACGCTGAGTTACCATGCCAGCTATAATCTCATTTTGTTCGCTTTTGTTCATTGCATCTGCTTGGGGCGGACGTCGTAAGACATCCGTTTAAGTTCGTTGTTGATCGATTAACTCAGTTTCTTTATTACAGAGGGCAGCTAACCCTCTGACCAAATACGCTGAGCTACCGTGCCGGCAGCCAAATGAGCTACCCAAGCACGATTCACGTCCCAGGGCGTGAATCGTGTTTGGGTAGCTCGGTTGATAGAGCACTTGCCCGCGAAAGGCAAAGGTCCCGAGTTCGAGTCTCGGCCCGGCACACATTTTTAATCTTCCGGGAAGTTTCATATCAGTGCACACTCCGCTGTAGAGTGAAAATTTCATTCTAGAAACATCCCCCAGGCTGTGGCTCAGCCGTGTCTCCGCTATATCCTTTCTTCCAGGAGTGCTAGTTCTGCAAGGTGCGCAGGAGAGCTTCTGTGAAGTTTGGAAGGTAGGAGACGAGGTACTGGCGGAATTAAAGCTGTGAGGACGGGGCGTGAATCGTGCTTGGGTAGCTCAGTTGGTAGAGCACTTGCCCGCGAAAGGCAAAGGTCCCGAGTTCGAGTCTCGGTCCGACACAAAGTTTTAATCTGCCAGGAAGTTTCATTATAAGGGGCTGTTAAAAAGTTCCCGTTAGAAGGTCGTACAGCCCAGAATCGTTATGCAGATCATGCAAATTCACCGTGAGCATTGACGCAATCATCCCACCTACACTCCAGGTTGAATATACTCGTTTGGCAACACACTGTGTCCTGCTGCGTTAAGAAACTGTGGCGAAACAAGCGCTGTATTGTTTGAGAGATACAGAGGAGAGCGACTGTGTCGGGACTTAAACCAGTTCACTGCTAGTAGCGCCACGTCACCATAAGCGCCTGTGCGTAGCACACAAGTATTGCACCATAATTAAGGATGAAATTAAAAGTTAAAGCTGCATTTTCAAACTTTGTCAACACATATTTTAGTGTAATAACGTTTAAACTGTCAAGTCTCAGATTGATTAGGTCAATATTTTTACCTAAATACATCGTTTTTTTTAAAAAAAAGTGGCGCTAAATAATAAAGCTAGGAAGCCAGAAATTGGTCATAATGTGCAGATGTATGTCAAGATTAACTGGTACAAGTATTAATGTGATTAAAGCAATATTTTGGTCAGAATCCACGTTTTTAAGAAAAAATGAAGGCGCTAAATATTAGACTTAGAAATGTGAAATTTGTATGACGCTTCAGTTCAACATGAAAATAATAACTACGTGAGCCCATTAAGCTACCTCTAATAGTTTTCGAGTAATTTACTGAAAACTAAATTTGGGACAAAAACGTCCTTATTTGTAGTAGATTAAGTATCTGTTATATTAATGCTAGAAAGTTTTGGTTACAGCACGGGCTGAAACTTATTAAATAATACAGCTATAGCAAGTTTTAGGACGTTGATGTTAATAACAACCAATACAAGATCTCTTAAAGTTGTAGTTCAGAGGTCATTTCTACTGTCAGTTCCGCTCTAAAACTTCTAGAAGCAAAGTTTTAATGCAGCCGAGCTAAAACTTTTTCTGTGGTTTCATCCTACTTACCTACACGCATGCAAAAATTACGAAGATTCTAAATTGATTCATAACATTGTTATTATATATTGTGTGTCCGAGAACATAGGACGGATGACTGCAGGTGTTCCCTTGGCCGTCCGCTGCGTTGCATATACGAGGGCAGTTCAATAAGTAATGCAACACATTTTTTTTCTCGGCCAATTTTGGTTGAAAAAACCGGAAATTTCTTGTGGAATATTTTCAAACATTCCCGCTTCGTCTCGTATAGTTTCATTGACTTCCGACAGGTGGCAGCGCTGTACGGAGCTGTTAAAATGGAGTCTGTAACGGATGTGCGTTGCAAACAACGGGCAGTGATCGAGTTTCTTTTGGCGGAGAACCAGGGCATCTCAGATATTCATAGGCGCTTGCAGAATGTCTACGGTGATCTGGCAGTGGACAAAAGCACGGTGAGTCGTTGGGCAAAGCGTGTGTCATCATCGCCGCAAGGTCAAGCAAGACTGTCTGATCTCCCGCGTGCGGGCCGGCCGTGCACAGCTGTGACTCCTGCAACGGCGGAGCGTGCGAACACACTCGTTCGAGATGATTGACGGATCACCATCAAACAACTCAGTGCTCAACTTGACATCTCTGTTGGTAGTGCTGTCACAATTGTTCACCAGTTGGGATATTCAAAGGTTTGTTCCCGCTGGGTCCCTTGTTGTCTAACTGAACACCATAAAGAGCAAAGGAAAACCATCTGTGTGGAATTGCTTGCTCGTCATGTGGCTGAGGGTGACAATTTCTTGTCAAAGATTGTTACAGGCGATGAAACCTGGGTTCATCACTTCGAACCTGAAACAAAACGGCAATCAATGGAGTGGCGCCACACCCACTCCCCTACCAAGAAAAAGTTTAAAGCCATACCCTCAGCCGGTAAAGTCATGGTTACAGTCTTCTGGGACGCTGAAGGGGTTATTCTGTTCGATGTCCTTCCCCATGGTCAAACGATCAACTCTGAAGTGTATTGTGCTACTCTTCAGAAATTGAAGAAACGACTTCAGCATGTTCGTAGGCACAAAAATCTGAACGAACTTCTCCTTCTTCATGACAACGCAAGACCTCACACAAGTCTTCGCACCCGAGAGGAGCTCACAAAACTTCAGTGGACTGTTCTTCCTCATGCACCCTACAGCCCTGATCTCGCACCGTCGGATTTCCATATGTTTGGCCCAATGAAGGACGCAATCCGTGGGAGGCACTACGCGGATGATGAAGAAGTTATTGATGCAGTACGACGTTGGCTCCGACATCGACCAGTGGAATGGTACCGTGCAGGCATACAGGCCCTCATTTCAAGGTGGCGTAAGGCCGTAGCATTGAATGGAGATTACGTTGAAAAATAGTGTTGTGTAGCTAAAAGATTGGGGAATAACCTGGTGTATTTCAATGCTGAATAAAACAACCCCTGTTTCAGAAAAAAAATGTGTTGCATTACTTATTGAACTGCCCTCGTATAAATACAGCCCGAGGGGCAAGACTAAGCCTCACTTCGCACCCAGTCACCGTAAGATCCACGTCAGTCAAACGCCGGAGTGCGCACCGCCTCGGGAAGTCGGAGGGAGACTGGCTGTTACAAAACGCTTATTTTCAGTAATAATAGATAGTGAACTCGTGAGGACTGTACACAGTCCTGGATCGCTTACATTTCGCAAAAGTAACTGTTAGTGTTGCGCTCGTAATGTTAACAAATCCGCGTGGCAAGCGGTAAAAATGTAAATGTCGTGTGACTAGGGCTTCCCGTCGGGTAGACAGTTCGCTGGGTGCAAGTATTTCGATTTGACGCCACTTCGGCGACTTGCGCATCGATTCGGATGAAATGATGATGATTAGGACAACACAACACCCAATCCCTGAGCGGAGAAAATCTCCGACCCAGTCCGAAATCGAACCTTAGGATTGACATTCTCTCGCGCTGACCACTCAGCTACGGGCGCGGACGTGGCAAGTGGAGAAAATTATTTTCCACTTTTTTGGCGAGCATTTATTTTATCAGTAGTCAGGGCGAAAGACAAATAGCAAGAACTTACCGTAGAGGTCGTCTCTGAACTGCTCATAGTGCTGTTTAGGATAGAGAGATATCCTGTCAGTTTGAACATAATGAATATTACAATGTTGTGCGTGTGAAACTTACCAAGTATATGTATCAATTAGAACTCAAAATCATTTATAATCATCGTTCTGCTTCCGCTGAGCAAATAGAGAACAGAAAAATTTCTTTCAGTGGGCTGGAATAGAATGTGGACTTGCAGGTTGGGAACTATGGTCAGTATTTTCTCTGTCGCTTTCTAGCTGACCACAGAAGCAGCTGCCAGGCTCTCGTAAAAGACGGCGAACAATATTTACAACAATTCCCATTTCCTCCTGTGACTAATGATTGTTAATATGATGAAAACCAACCCCCCCCCCCCCCCCCACAAAGTCCGTAACTGCTTGCTGCACATCTTCGTCCGACAGGAATTGACGCCCCTTTAAGGATTCCTTAAAGTGACCGAAGGTGTGGTGGTGGCATGGGGAGTGATCGGGACTATAGGGTGTGTGCTCGGTTATCTTCCGCTTAACTCGTCCCAATGAACTTCTGTGTTACATTTGCGGTATGGGGACGTGCGTTTTCATGAACTTGGCACGGCATTCCACAATGACATGCTGCCCCATACACATTCTGCATTATGCGATGGATCTCTAGCGGTGTTTGCCCTTCGGCAGCCAAGAAAGGAATAACAGCAGCATGTTGGTCCTGTTTGCACGCATTTGTTATTAACAACGCCACAGTTTACGTTTCCGCATTTACTACACGCACGTCTGAAAGACACTACTGCGACACTAATCCTTTGCCTACATGTCGGTGCTTATATACCCACATCGGGGTCGCGCTATGTTGAGTATATGCTACAGCAATGCCCTGAAACGGAAACTTTTTGAGTGCCTTTTATAATAGGCTGTAGAGTACATTTACTTAACTCTTGAAACATTTTTATGTGATATTTATTCTGTGATGTAGTGAACAGTGGCATATACACTGACAATCCAAAGAAACTGTTTTACCTGCCCATTATCGTGTGGGGCCCCCGCGTGCACGCAGAAGTGCCGCAACGCAACGTGCCATGGCCTCGACTAATGCCTGAAGTAGTGCTGGAGGGAACTGATATCACGAATCCGGCAAAGCTGTTCATAAATCCGTTAGAGTACGAGGGGGGTGGAGATTTCTTCTGAACAGCACGTTAAAAGGCTTCCCAGATACGCTCAATAATGTTCATGTCTGGGGAGTTTGGTGGCCAGCAGAAATGTTTAAACTCAGGAGAGTGTTCCTGGAGCGACTCTGTAGCAGTTCTGGACGTGTGGGGTGTCACATTGTCGTGCTGGAATTGCCCAAGTTTGTCGGAATGCTCAACGGACATGAATGGATGCAGGTGATCAGACAGGATAGGATGCTTACCTACGCGTCAGCTGTCACAGTCGTATCTAGACGTGTCAAGGATCCCTTATCACTCCAACTGCACACGCCCCACACTATTACAGAGCCTCCACCAGCTTGAACAGTACCCTGCTGACACGCAGGGTCTATGGATTCATAAGGTTGTCTCCATAACCTTACACGTCCATCCATTCGATACACTTTGAAACGTGACTCGTCCGACCAGGCAACATATTTCCAGTCATCATCAGCCAATGTTGGTGTTGACGTGACCAGTCGAGGCGTAAAGCTTTGTGTTGTGCAGTTATCAAGGATACACGAATGTGCCTTCGGCTCTGAAAGCGCATATCCATGATGTTTCGATGAATGGTTCGCACGCTGACACTCGTTGATGGCCCAGCATTGAAATCTGCAGCAGTTTGAGGAAGGGTTGCACTTCTTTCATGTTGAACGGTTCTCTTCTGTCGTCGTTGGTCCCGTTCTTGCAGGATCTTTTTCCCGCCGCAGCAGTGTCGGAGATTTGATGTTTTACTGGATTCCTAGTATTTACTGTACACTCGTGAAATGGTTGTACAGGAAAATCCCCACTTCATAACTACCTGGGTGTTGCTGTGTCCCATTGATCTTGCGCCGACTATAACACCACATTAAAACTCACTTGAATCTTGATAACCTGCCATTGTAGCGGCAGTAACTGATCTAAGAACTGCACCAGACCCTTGTTGTGTTATAGCGTGTTACTGACCCCAGCGCTGTGTTCTGCCTGTTTACATATCTCTATATTTGAATATGCATGCATATATCAATTTCTTCGGCGCTTGAGTGTAAAATTCGCTAAACACACTGATGAGCCGAAACATTTTGACCACCTGCTTAATATTATATTGATTCATCGCTGGAACTCAACACGGTAGCCATTCTGTGTGGCAAGTATGGACAAATCATTAGTAGGTTTCCGGAGGTATATAGCACCAGATATCTTCACAGATGTGACTCAATTCCCGTAAATAACGCGCTAGTGGTTTGAGGACGTGGAGCTGGGACCTGGTAGCATCCCAGATGTATTCCATCTGGTTCAAATCGGGCGAATCTGCTGGCCTAGATATCAATTTGAGTTCACTGTCACGCTGCTCAAACCCCTTTAACACGATTCTGGTCTCGTGACACAGACAATTATCCTGCTGGAATATGCCGTCGCCAGTGGGGAAGGCATCAAACATGAAGGGATGCAGGTAGTCCACATTAAAGTTCGTGTAGTCCACAGCTGTCACGGTGGCTTCGATTACTAACACAGGACCCATGGATGTCCAGGCGAATTCCCCACATAGCATACTACTATTGCCTCCACCAGTCTACGTTCGAGGCGCGATGTATCTTTCCAGCTGACGTTCGCCTGGTTGACAGCGTATCCAAACATGACCATCAGTCTCATGTAAAGAAAAACATGGTTCGTCCGTTCAGGAGATACATTTCCGTTAATCCTTTCCTCACCGCAATCGTGATAGACAAGGTCGTTTGATCAACAAGGGAACACTTTGGGGTCGTTTAATGCAGAGTGCTATGTTTATCAATTTGTGCAGAACAGTCTGCTTCGAAACACTTTTGCCTGACCCAGCGGTGTACTCCGTCATTAGATCTACCACTCGTCGCCGCTTAGCCTGCCTTACAGACAGTTCAAGCCTCTGACTTCCATGTTCTGTGAAGAGTCGATGATGTCCAACACCTTGTCCCCTACTCATTGTTTCACTGTCTTTCAACAGTTGTCCATAAATGCTCACGACAGTCGCATGCAAACAGTAATGGTTCAAATGGCTCCGAGCACTATGGGACTTAACTTCTGAGGTCATCAGTCCCCTAGAACTTAGAACTACTTAAACCTGACTAACCTAAGGATATCACACACACCCATGCCCGAGGCAGGATTCTAACCTGCGACCGCAGCGGTTGCGCGGTTCCGGACTGCAGCGCCTAGAACCACTCCGCCACTCCGGCCGGCTGCAAACAGTAGACCAGCTTTGTTGTTTCCAGGATTCTTGTGTTCCCTTTTTTCCCTTTATTGTGACTTGATCCCACTCGTCCTATAAGGGTGAGGGTGGGAGGGGAGGGTGGGGGGGGGGGCTGTCAGTGGTACAATTTTCCACTCTTCAGCCAAGACCATTTTTAAAAGTACGAAGGGCGTTCAAAAGTAATGCAACAGTTTTTTTCTGGAAGTGGGTTGGTTTTGATCATGATTCCAATACACAGTATTATTCTCCACTCTTTTGGCTACAAAACTCTATTTTTCAACGTCATCTCTGTTCAGTGTGGTCTTACGTCATCTTACCTCGGAGCCAATGTCGTGCTGCAACGATAACCTCCTCATCATGCTTCCTATGGAGTGCATCCTTCATGGGGGCAAACAGATGGAAGTCGGAATGTGCGACGTCTGGGCTGCAGGGTGGATGAGAAAGAACAGCCCAGTGAAGTTTTGTGAGCTCCTCTTGGGTGCTCAGACCTGTGCAAGGCGTTGCATTGTCATGGAGAAGTTCGTTGGCATTTTTGTTGTGACGAACACGCTGAATCGTTTTTCACAACTATTTGCCGCCGGCGAACAGGTTTTGCGCGACCTTTTTCGATGATGATAGACGCCTCGCCCAACGACACAGTGTGCTTTTGTTCGCTGCCAGAGAAAATTCTGCAAGCGCCAATTAATATCTGCGATTCTCTGGTTTTCCACCAAAAGAAACTCAAGACATCTCTCTGCTTGGAAAGCACCTCCGTTACAGACGCCATTTTTAAGGCTATATATAGCGTCGCCACGTATCTGAACTCCATGAAACTATAGAGGCTGAAGCGGGAATATTCCACGATGCACCACAAGAAATTACACATTTTTTCAACCGAAACTGGCCGAGAGAATAATAGTATTGCATTACCTACTGAACGCATCTCGTACAACAAAGATGAGAAAGGAATATTACGAGTGTTTTTCTTTTTCAAATTAAAAATCAAGGACGGATATAAATACGAATATATACATTTTTTAAAAACACATCGCAGAGTGGTGTAATTCTTCTAAGAAAAACCACTGAAGCAATGCGTTTTAGCTAAAACCAATAAGACCTGAAGTATTTCTGGAGGAAAGAATATGTCCTACATGGTTTTGAGGTAGGAAAAAGTAAAGAGCTGAAAGTAAGTGTTAGGGTGGTTAGTGGAAAGACAGAAAGTGGGAAAGATAGAGAACGAGGAGTTTGGTGTATGGGTAGGGTAGTGGTAAGAAGAGGAAAGGGATGGGGATGGATGGAGCGAGAACAGGAGAGAGGAGTCCTGATTTGGAGTGGGATAGGTAGGGAAGAGTTACAGTTGGTAGGAGTGTAAATGTCTGGGCGAATTACATCGTCTGGGAGAGGGAGCTGGTTGAAGCTCGTTACAGGCATCAAGTCGCAAGAATGGTTGGTTGATTCTGGGGAGTAGACCAAACAGCAAGGTCATCGATCGCATCGGATGGGATAGGATGGGGAAGGAAGTCGGCTGTGCCCTTTCACAGGAACCATACCGGCGTTTAGCTGAAGTGATTTGGGAAATCACGGAAAACCTAAATCAGGATGGCCGGACGCGGGTTTGAACCGTCTTGCTCCCGAATGCGCATCAAGTCGTAATAAAGTGCCCTCTGTCTAAGTCCCTTCCGTCAGCGAGTTTCTCCATTTGCGGCTCGTATTATAGGCCATATATGCGCCAACTTTCATGGTGAGTGGTCAAACTGTGTCAAAGTCTAGAAATCTCGAACACACCATAATCCATTTTTATATACGGGGTGGGCCAGACTCAATTAGGTAGTAATATAAACATTCAGAGAGAAAAGGGGACACACCTGGAGTTGTCGATAGATAGTAGCCCCGAGGACACTGCTCCCTGTTTGTCTCTGCTCCGCTTACATACTTCACCTACCGTGTCACGTGCCCGCAACCCCACGAGGTGGCTGTCAGTATTGCGGAGGGCAGTGGTCGTAATGTTTCGGCTTATCAGTGTGAATACATTAAAATACTGAATATTGCCGTGTGCTTGCCTACAAGGAAGAGGAAAATGAATAAACAAAAATGTGGACATTGTGATGCTATGTGAGATTCACTACCCTTTTCTTAACTAATTTTATTCTGAGAAGCTCAGTAATGTATGTAAATACCAAGTGAAGCGCAGCTGGACAGCAAGAAACTTTTTAGCGTGCAATCCCCGCAACGACAGTAGTTGTGAATCTTCCAGTATGGACAAAGCAAAATTATTAAAAAAAAGAGGACTGTTAATCTGCATCTTGTGGAAAGAGGGCGTGTTGCTAGGCCGTCGCTCAGAACGTACTGTTACATTTAATGAAAATTGCTATTTTAGTGATAAAACCGAGTAAAGTGGGTGTAAGAGTTGCCAAACATTTATGTATACAGTTTTTCTGGAAGTGATGAACAGCAATCTCCTTTTCTCACGAAAAGCAGATTACTGTTTGATCTTATTTACTTACAACAGTGGTCCCTTAAGTATGAATAGCTACGAAAACTTGGGCTCAGAGCTATCCGCAATACGGCCAAGTAACCAACAGAGGCGTACTTTAAATCTTAAGGAATAATAACATCCTCCAAATTATAATAAGTCACCAAGTGGTGCAGAAGCTGATCATTTAAGGAGGCAGAAACCAAAATTCAGGTACCAGTTACGACTTAAAGTAAAGTCTCAATCAAAAATCAATCTCTCTCTCTCTCCAAACACATATATAAATATTCATATTATTAATATAAAAGTCATTTTATAACATGAATAACAAGCATGTCGTGCACATCTTATGTCTGCTGCATGTGACAGGATAGCTTCGAATTCGATGATTATTTCAGTAGAGTTGACGTTCTCTGAAGTCATTTCGCAATACCTCAACAGCAAAAAGCGGTGGCTATACCTTCCCCCCCCCCCCCCCCCCCCAACACAACAATGAAGGTTTCATCTGAGCTGTTACGCTTGTTGCAATCAAGCGAAATGCCCTCGAGTTTCGCTCTTTGGAGATTGGCACGTCCAGTCCAGATATCGCATGCAAACTACTGGTGTGCTTATGAAACGCGGATAAAAATGTATGACACTTCTGAACGGGAATATTTTATGGCGGTGAAACAACAACAAATCTTCTGAACACTTACAGACAAACAATATGTGAGAACAGAGCAATGTGTGATTCCCCATCTGCTATGACCCATGACGTCATATTTCGAGGACAGTTTGCACAAATTACTAACGATAAGAGAACCACAGTTAACGTTTAATAATATACCGATTATATTCTTCAAGATGGGGAGCACAAGATAGACCAGGTATTTATAACTATCGAAAACAAACATAAAATACACACGAAATATTTCAGGCAGCTGACAAAATGATATTAACGGGATAACCGCGGAAATGAGGGGGTTTTGAGTGGGGAGAAACGAAAAAAAAGGTTAATAAGGCAAGGTCATTCTAAAGCAACCAAAAAATAGAAAAACCATAACGAATTCCTCTAGACAAGCGGAACGAAAATATGCAGAAAACACAAACTTGTAATCGAATAATTCCCTTCACCTATACAACTCCAAGTAAGACAGCGATATCAGACTCCGCCTGCCTCCTCAAAAGAATCACATAATCGAATCGAATGTTTTGCGCTTGACCTATGTAGCTCAAACAAAGACAGTAACACGCCATTGACGCCATACAGAAGTCATATGCCCCGGGAAGCAGAGTATGTTGACGACAAAAATTCAGTTGTGTGCATCTGCATGCTCACTCCAGAGATATCGCTGCTCTATGGAATAGCATTATGAATGTCTTTGATGAGGCAATCCTTCTGGCCACTATCCTTGCACTGCAGGCTGGCGAATGACAAATTCGACATCCGGCGTGCAGAAAGAGGGAGAGAAGTGTTGCGAATTGCACTCGAGTTTGGCTCTTTGAAGATTGGCACGTCCATTCCAGATATCGCATGCAAACTATTGGTGTGCTTATGAAACGCGGATAAAAATGTATGACACTTCTGAACGGGAATATTTTATGGCCATGTAATAACATCAAATCTCCTGAGCGCTTACAGATAAACGATATGCGAGAACAGAGCAATGTGTGATTCCCCCATCTGCTATGACCCATGACGTCATATTTCGAGGACAGTTTGCACCAATTACTAACGATAAGAGAACCACAGGTAACATTTAATAACATGCCGATTATATTCTTCAAGATGAGGACTACAAGATAGACCAGTCATTTATAACGATCGGAAACAAACATAAAATACACACGAAATATTTCAGTCAGCTGACAAAATGATATTAACGGAATAACCGCGGGAATGAGGGGGTTTTGAGTGGGGACAAAGGAAAAAAAGGTTAATAAAGCAAGATCATTCCAAAGCAACCAAAAAATGGAAAAACCATAACGGATTCCTCAAGACAAGCGGAACGAAAATATGCAGAAAAAACAAACTTGTAATCGAATAATTCCCTTCACCTATATAGCTCCAAGTAAGACAGCGATATCAGACTCCGCCCGCCTCCTCAAAAGAATCACATAATCGAATCGAATGTTTCCCTTGGCCTATGTAGCTCGAACAAAGACAGCGATACGCCATTGATGCCATACAGATGTCATATGCCCCGGGAAGCAGAGTATGTTGACGGCAAAAATCCGGTTCTGTGGATCTGCATGCTCACTCCAGAGTTATCGCTGCTCTGTGGAATAGCATTATGAATGTCTTTGTTGAGGCAATCTTTCTGGCCACTATCCTTGTTGTACTGCAGGCTGTCGAGTGACAAATTGGACATCCGGACTGCAGAAAGAGGGAGAGCAGTGTTGAGTGAGTGTGTTACGGGCAGTGCCCGCAGTCAGAGAGATGGAGGAAATTCCGAAGATTCCACGGGCCAGCCCATCGTTCGATGCTTCTGAGCTGACAAGGGAAATGCTGGGAGATTTCCTGAAGGAGGACGTGCTGACCTGGGAGGAGGCAAAGACGCGCTTGCCATCCAGCGCTGACCACGAAGAGCGTCAGCTGCTCTCCGACATTTTGCGGGTATGCGGGAAAACTTACAAATCCTAAGCCGTTTGCAAGACGTAGACATATATTACAGACGTATAAATGTAGACAAGAAGTACATCTACTACTTCCGAGTTCGCTATAGGCCTACTCGCCATTGTGTCTGCTAATTATTAGTAAGATGGTGCCAAGAGGAATCTACAGCAGTAGTCGCGGCTTTGACCAGCTCCAGTGAGTTGCTGGCAAAGGCTACTGTGACGTCGCTTCTGAGTGCGCATGTTGAATTGCTGTCCTTTATAGCGCTATTCGTTCCGATACATCTTCTTTGGTTTCGAGAGAAATTATGTTTATAACATCTGCTGTGTCCGAGATGCAAAATACTGTCTCTGCTGTTTCGATGGGAATTACACTATATCGTCCATTGATCGGTCATTTTTCTTTATGATAAATATGTTCTTTTTTTAAATTCGTACTGTATTTCGTGGTCTCCACTACAGCTGAAGAGCTTTTTTTACGATACTCCATTGATTTTCATGTCGATAAATAGTAATCTGATGATAGTCGTTTTGATATACTTCTGCTATATGCATGTTCTTATAACTGTGTATCGCAATCTCTATTTGATCTATGTAGCTAAAGTGTACTTAGTAATACTAGCTTAAATATCTTCAAGAAAATTTTTTTAAAGTTCGTACCCTGTGTCGTGGTATCCGTTACAACATATATATATATATATATATATATATATATATATATATATATATATATAGGGTGGTCAGAAACGCTTGTAGGGATGTTGCAGGGCACGTTGTACTGAGATGTAAATGTTAAGAAACAAATTCAGTACGCTGCGCCGCTCCCTAGTTATTTAGCATTGAAGTTAGCGAATCAGGTCGTCGCGCGCGCAAATCCAAGTTTTATGTAACCAAACAAAGCACTCATTTTCTGATATATATATATATATATATATATATATATATATATATATATATATATATATATATACTGCCACATCCATACTGTCATCTTCTTCTGTGCAGATGCACAAACAGTGCCCGAACTCTTATGGGAATCGGCAGTAAAGCCGCGAGTAATGAGTGTAATGGGCAGGGGCACTATGAATATAGTGCGGGACAATGAACTTGCGAATGTGGGTCTCACGGGAGGCGTGTCCGTGGTGGCTCAGCTGGATAGAGCGTCTGCCATGTAAGTAGGAGATCCCGGGTTCGAGTCCAGGTCGGGGCACACATTTTCAACTCTCCCCGTTATCTTATATCGACGCCTGTTTGCAACTAGTGGTATTCATTTCATTGTAATTTCATTACAAACCTTTTCTTGCGATGCTAGTGCTCTGTTGGTATCTTCTCTGTACTGGTGTTCGATCAGTATTCCTTCCCATAAATATGTGATTGAGCAACATAATTGTAACTCCCACTACTTCTCTTCCCGATGCAGTACACTCTCGTCATCGAAACAAATTGCTTTATTTACCTCTCAAAATGTGGCTAAGGATCTCACGTTAGAGTCAAAACATTGTTTACGTCGTCTGACATATGGTCACTACCTCATTCCCTCCGCAGCTCGTGGTCTTGCGGTTGCGTTCTCACTTACCGCGCACATGGTCTCGGGTTCGATTCCCGGCGTGGTCAGGGATTTTCCTTGCTTCGAGATGACTGGGTGTTGTGTCGTCTTCATTATCATCCTTTATTCCCTTTACGGTCGGAGGAAGGCAATGGTAAACCACCTCCAGTAGGACCTTTCTAGTCGGCGGTGCGGATTTCCCGCATCGTCCCAGACGCTGCTCGTAGTATGGGACCTCATCTTCATCACCTCACTGATCGAGTCTGACAGCTGGTATCGCAATTTCGACTTTGTCCGCTGGCCTACATCTATTAACTACTGTCACATCCATACTGCACGAAGTGGTACACAATTCGTGACATGGTACATGTACGTTGAGTGGCTCTTCTTATTCGTGTTTGATTTTTTCTTTGTGCTGCTTCTTGCTTCTGTTGCACGAAAAATGAGTTGTGTGTTTTGGGGTCAGCAGGAAAAGGAAACGGATTACCCTTTGCATTTAAATTCGAAAAATGCGATAAGTTGAAGAATCCAATACAACTCGTCTGCTTTGCCAATGACGTCATATTTTAGTCATAAATATTAATTTCTTTATTTTCGAGCCATAGGTAGTAAATCGGTTATCTTCTGTGGCGAAACGTCATCATCGTTAATAGAAATAAATGAATGTGTTATTAAGAGACAAATATTGTGTGCGCTTTTTGTCACTTATAATAAATGAAATGTCGTGTGGCTAGGGCCTCCCGTCGGGTAGACCGTTCGCCTGGTGCAGGTCTTTCGAGTTGACACCACTTCGGCGACCTGCGCGTCGATACTTATAATAATTTCAAATCATTTGTGTACATGTTCTAAATTATTCTTTCGTCTGACAGTGAGTCGTTCCAATTGCTGTTTCCTCTGCAACTGATTCGTGCCTTGTACTATGTAGGTCAACTGAAGCATAGGATACTAGTACTAGCGAAAGGAAAGAAAACGACGTACTCAGCACTGGCATGCTGTACCTCAGCTGAACTCTGAAGATTGTATCCTATTCCTCAGTTGACTTCATATATATCAGCTTAAGTGCAGGATAAAAATTTTACGTTTTTCGTTTTTTTCGCCTTCGCTAGTACTAGTAGCCTATTCTTCAGTTGACCTACTCATGTCAACTGAATTATCGCTTTTTGGTCTTCGCTAGTACTAGTATCCTATTCTTCTGTTGACCCATATACAGCAAGGTCTACTGAGGTACAGGATAAAAATTTTATGTTTTTTTTTTTTCGCTTTCGCTAGTAGAGTATTCTTCAGCTGACATGCGTAAAATTTGTGTGTATGTCAACTGAGGTACTCCGTACCAATATTAAGTATATTGCTTTTTTTGCTTTCGCTAGCTCTAGTATCCTATCCTTCAGTTGACCTATATAGTTCAACTGAGGAATAGAATACTAGGATTTTCTATCTTGAAAGAAAGTGATATACGTAACATAATGTTCGAAATATGGATGTTCGTGATATATGTCCACGATCGTTTGTTTCTCAACATTCGTCTATCCTTTTAAATCTTTTCAATGCATCATCTGTGGTAACATGTGACGTCGTTAGTTAAAGCCTACGGGCTGTATCTCATTCTTTAGTATTCTTGAAAAATGGCGTCAGAATTGCCGTTTGTTTTATATCTCAAAAAATATCATGGACAGATAGCTGATAACTAAATACTGGCAGCGTACTTTATAAAGGGTGCCCCAGGAGGAATGATTAATATTCAGGGCTGAGAGAGAAACGGTCATTTCAAGCAAAAAACTTCACATGGGCATAAACCCTGCTCCCAGTGATTTCCGAGACGTTTAATGTCACTTTTGCAGGTTTTTCTTCAGCAACTCAAAAACAGGTACATTTAGCGAAAATGTGTCGCAGTACAAAATTAAACTACATTAAATTTCCTACAGAAAAGGCCCTACGGCACTATGGGGCTTAACATCTGAGGTCATCAGTCCCCTAAACTTAGAACTACTTAAACCTAACTAACCTAAGGACATCACACACATCCATGCCCGAGGTAGGATTCGAACCTGCGACCGTAGCAGCAGCGCGGTTCCGGACTGAAGCGCCCAGAACTGCCCGGTCACAGCGGCCGGCTTAGGACTAAAAGCTTGCGCGAAGAGAGCGAGAGAAAACTGAAAATCTAGTGCAAAGCGCATGCGATGTAGCTTAGGTAGTTTCTGTAGAGGCCCGTAAGAAGTAGTTTCCCGACTTGACAGACCGCAAGTATCGTTTATCAAAGTGTTCGTATGGACTTCCTCTACAGTACTGTGGCACGTTGTAAACATTGAGAATGTGTTGAAGAATACAGAAAATAAACAACAATGCACACGATACGTGTTCTGTCGTAGAAACCATTCGAAGTAGGGCATACGTCCATATGAAGCTCTTTGCTTCAAATGAGGGTTCCTATTATATCCCTGAATGCTGACCTTCCTCTTAGGTCACCCTCTATATACAAGGTGTTTCAGAAAGATTGACGTGATTTCAAAACTCCATATTTATTGATAAAAACATGCTGTACTACAAATATGGCATGAATTGCAAAAGACTCACAAAATCTTAAAGTTACAGCTATGCTTTCACAAATGCTCTGTGTGTCTACCAACAGCAGGACGAAGAACACCTATACGATGGCTAAATTCATCATAAACTTTACACAATGATTTACTTTTACAGAAGTTATGGCGGCTGTTATTCCGTTCTTTGCTTCTTCTTTGTCAAGAAGTAAAGGGGAAATGAACACATTTTCCTTCACATACCCCCATAATAAAAGCTCGCATGGGGTAATGTCTGGCGATCTTGGAGGCTAAGAATTCAGGGTACTGTCTCGGGTCCTGTGCGCCCTATCCCGCGTTGAGACAGAGTGTCATTGAGAAACTACAGAACTGGCTTTTTCCGCAACTTCAGGAAGACTCCATTGACTTCCTTTTGCGACAGGTTGGAGCTCCACGACACTGGCACAACAACGTAAGTCAGTTTCTCAGTGCCACTCTGCCTCAACGCTTGACAGGGCGTAGGAGACCCCGAGACACTGCCTTGCATTCTTGGCCTCAAGATCGCCTGACATGCCCCTATCTGACTTTTTCTTTTGGGGATATGTGAAGGGCAAAGTGTTCATCTCCCCTTTACGTCGCGACATTGAAGAAATGAAGAACTGAATTACAGCCGGTGTAACTTCTGTAAAAGCGGATATATTGCGTAAAGTTTATGACGAATTTGGCTATCATCTAGACTTTGCGCTTGCTTCTGCTTGCAACAGCATAACTAAAACTATAAGATTTTTGTGAGTATTTTGGAATTGTGCCATGTTTGTTATATGTTTTTACAATAACTATGAAGTTTTGAAATCAGCCGCGCGGTTTGAGGCGCCATATCAAGGATTGCGCGATCCCTCCCACCGGAGATTCGAGTCCTCCCTGGGGCATGGGTGTGTGTGTTGTCCATGGCATAAGTTTGTTTTAAGTAGTCTAAGTCTAGGGACCGATGACCTCAGCAGTTTGGTCCCTTAGGAATTCACACAAGTTTGCACATTTGTTCAATAATGAATTGTAGTCGAATTAAATCGGGTGATGCTGAGGGAATTAGATTAGGAAATGAGACGCTTAAAGTAGAAAATGAGTTTTGCTATTTGGGGAGCAAAATAACTGATGATGGTCGAAGTAGAGAGGATATAAAATATAGACTGGCAATGCCAAGGAAAGCGTTTCTGAAGAAGAGAAATTTGTTGACATCGAGTAGAGATTTAAGTGTCAGGAAGTCGTTTCTGAAAGTATTTGTATGGAGTGTAGCCATGTGTGGAAGTGAAACGTGGACGATAAATAGTTTAGACAAGAAGAGAATAGAAGCTTTCGAAATGTGGTTCTATAGAAGAATGCTGAAGATTAGATGGAGGTAATGAATAGAATTGGGCAGAAGAGAAGTTTGTGGCACAACTTGACTAGAAGAAGGGGCCGGTAAAACTCGTAGAGGGAGACCAAGAGATGAATACACTAAATAGATTCAGAAGGAAGCACCTACTGGGGTAGCAGAGTACTTGTGGAGTGCACATGAAGGTTTTTTAGGCTAGATGATAGTTTGAGGTGTTCCAATGAACACTCGCTAGTCGATACACAGCAAGGGAACTCAGACGGCGTTCAGAATAAAGTCACTTCGACTGTCACAATTTCATCAGTAAACGGTCGAAGTATTCGTAATAAAGTTCCTGAATTTACTGCCCTCCAGGAAAGTTCTAGCGCTCAAATTATTCTTGGGACAGAGAGCTGGCTAAAACCTGATGCGGAAAGGTGTGAGATATCGTGGAACGTATATCGGAAAAACAGTTTAGAGGCCATAGGAGGCGGAGTGTTCATTGTAGTTGACAAAAATATTGTCTCTATTGAGGTCAAAGTTCAGTGTGACAGCGAAGCTATCTGGTCGCGTATAACCGGCGAAGGTGAAATCAAGTTAATTGTTAAATGTTTTTACCGACCACCCGATTCTACCGTGACAGTTTTAGAGTCATTCAAAGACAGTGTACGGTAAATAGCGCGTAAATACCCAGATCATGCAATACTAGATAGACCAGACCTTATCGACAGTGTTACTATAGAGACGGGGATTAGCGATCTTGATGTCATCAAAGCACCTATGATTACGAAGGTAAATAAATCGATGAAGATGGCTGGGAGAGTGTTTCTACTAGATAGAGCAGATAATCAGTCATTAGCATTCTCTGAGACAGTAAACTGACATCACTTAGTTCCAGTAAGACGGATGTAGAGGAATTATGGACTAAGTTTAAGCAGATTGTAAATTGTGGTCTTGAGAGCTACATGCTCAGTAAGTGGATAAAGGATGGAAAAGACGCACCATGGTATAATAACGAAATTCCGAGGATACTGAGGAAGCAGAGGCTGTTGCACTTTCGATTCAAAATGGAACGCATAAATGACGACAAGCGAACGTCAGTAGAGTCGTGCGTCTGTGAAACAGATCTATGCGCGAAGCATACAACTACCACCGTCACACCTTAGCAAAAGATCTGGCAGAGAACCCGAGGAAATTCTGGTCTTACGTAAAATCGCTAAGCGGATCCAAGGCTTCCACTCAGTTATTTGCTGACCAGTCTGGTATGGCAGTTGAAGATAGCAAAATGAAAGGCGAAGTCTTAAATTTCAGGTTCAAGAAATCGTTCACACAGAAGAATCGTACAAACATACCATCGTTTGACCGTCGGACAGACTCCCGTACGGACGACGTATTAATAAGCTTCCCTGGCGTAGAGAGACAACTGAAAGATTTGAAAGCAAATAAATCGCCAGATCCGGATGGAATCCCAGTTCGATTTTACACAGAGCACTCTACGGCATTTGCCCCTTATCTATCTTGCATTTATCGCGAATCTCGCACCCACCACGAAGTCCCAAGCGACTGGAAAAAGACGCACGTGACTCCACTATATAGGAAGGGTAAAAGAACAGACCCACTAAATTACAGACCAATATCTCTAACTTCTGTTTGCTGCAGAATAGTTGAACATATTCGTAGTTCGAATATAATAAACATTCTTGAGACTGAGAAACTTATGTACACGAATTGTTTTAGAAGGCATTGCTAGTGCGAAACGCAGCTTGCCCTTTTCTTACATGATATACTGCGAACCATGGAAGAAAGGCAACAAGCAGATTCCATATTTCTAATTTCTGGAAAGCATTTGACACGGTGGCCCATTGCAGGTTGTTAACGAAGGTACGAGCATATGCAATAAGTTGACAGATGTGTGAGTGACTCGTTCTTAAATAATAGAACCAAGTATGTTGTCGTCGACGGCGAGTGTTCATCGGAGAGAAAGGCATCGCCAGGAGTGCCCCATGGAAGTGTGATACGACCGCTGTTGTTTTCTATCTTCCCACAGTCACTCAACTTCGACACCTTACCGTACACCACGGCATCATCAGCAAACAACCGCCGACTGATGCTCGCCCTGTCCGTCAAATCATTTATGTATATAGAAAACATAAATGATTTGGCGGTCTGGGTGGGCAGAAATCTGCGGTTGTTTCCTGATCATGGTATGGTGTGCGGTAAGGTGTCGAGGTTGGTGTGATGAATGGCAGCTAGCCCTAAATGTGGAAAAATGTAAGTTAATGCGGATGAGTAGGAAGAACAAAACTGTAATGTTTGGATACAGTATTACTTGTGTCCTGCTTGACACAGTCAAGTCGTTTAAATATCTGGGAGTAAAGCTGAGGTGGCACGAGCGTATGAGAACGGTGGTAGGAAACGCGAATGGTCGACTTCGGTTTAATGGGAGAATGTTAGGAAAGAGTGGTTCACATGTAAAGGAGACCGCATATAAGACGCTGGTGCGGCCTATTCTTGAGTACTGCTCGAGTGTTTGGGATCCGTACCAGCTCGGATTGAAGGAAGACACCGAAGCTATGCAGAGACGGGCTGCTAGGTTTGTTACCGGTAGGTTCGAACAACACGCAGGTGTTACAGAGATACAACGGGAACTCAAATGGGAATTCCTGGACGGAAGGCGACGTTCTTTTCGGGAAATACTGTTGAGAAAATTTAAGGAACAGGCATTTGAAGCTGACTGCCGAACGATTCTACTGCCGTCAACATACGTTGCTCGTAACGACCACTAAGAAAAGATACGAGAGATTAGGGCTCATGCGGAGGCATACAGATAGTCGTTTTTCCCTCACTCTGTTTGCGAGAGCCACAGGAAAGGAAATGACTAATAGTGGTACGGGGTACGCTCCGTCACGCACCGTACGGTGGCTCGCGGAGTGTCTAAAGATGTAGATGTCAAGAAATACTTTATCTACCTGTTTACATTGGACCATCATGTCATTCAGAACGGCATCTAAGAAAAGGGCGAGTTGGGTTTTACGTGACCGATGTTTTCATTATCCATGTTGGTTGGCGTGGAGGTCATTCTGTTCGAGATACCTCATTATGTTTGATTTCAGGATATGTTTAAGTATTCTACAAGTTTTAGTCTGTTCACTAGGTCTCGAGCGTTGATGAAACCTTCATTTTTATACTTATTGCGAAGGCTCAGGTTTAAGGAATCATCTGACATGCACTTCACAGTAGAGTATAGCTGTAGATGTAGTTTCAAGATATAAATGGTAAAAATAGTATTGTTTTATTAGAAAATAACGGTCCATTCCCATTGTATATTTAACATCTGTGATTTGATTGATTACTGCCTGAACCTTTTTAATATTTTTGTCTGAACATTCTGCCTAACAGTTTTGATTGGGATCAAAGAGGAGACTGGTATTACAAATCACATTTCAGGTTTTTAAGCCACATGCGAGATATCACAATCGACAAACTGATAGGCTACGTATAACCTTTTTGTGATAGTTCTGAAATACAAGTATGATACTATGGCTGCAGAAGGCTCAGAGAGCCACCCATATACTTACAAAATGACAAGGAAAATAAAAACATTTTCAACTAATAAGTAGTAAATGAACAGCCTTGGTTTGCTGGGAGACAATCTACGAGATACTGTTACACCAGAAAAGGCCGCAGTTCATAGTAAAATGTTCTCTTCAGCCCTCTGTTGTACTCTCAAATATCTCTAACAAAAGCGAGGATTCGAACACACGTGTGTAAGTATTTATCGATAATTACGTTTCATCAACATCGATTTCAAAGAGGTTTGAAATCTTTCCGAGACTGAAGTAGTCGGACATTTATTTATGTTGCTTGACTTTTCCTGAAAACCTCTTCTGAGTACGAGGAATACATTTCATGTATTGACACCTCAAATATGAATGAAAGAAAGAGTTTTCCAAAAAAATTTAATTAGTAACATTCATACCGCTAGAAGTGCGAGTATGTGCTGCAGTTGTGTCAAAAACATAAACTCTAAGACCTCATTAAGCGTTGTTTCATACAATACTGTTGCTTGCAAGGCTGTCTACCACATCTTGTCGTGATAAATAAATAAAATAAATAAAGGAGAACTATGGTTACCTGTTAATTCTGAAAATAATTTACCATCCCAGTACACAGTAGCAGCCTGCACTATATTGTCCCTAAATTGATTCTTGATTTTAGTTGTCTTTTAGTCATGGAGTTAGTCTCGGGAACTGTGAATAGTATTTCTGTTGGTTGCAAAATTTTCGACATCTTGACCGAGCACTTTGATAGTATCTGTCAGGGTGCTGGTTGCTTCCCTGTCACTTTTACTTGTGGCGCTTAAATTTTTGTGGCAATATTATTTGTCGATAGGCCTATTGCCGATTTTCCTGGAAATTTTCCGGGAGTCAAATAACTCTGAATCACCGCTTCATAGATTAGACGTCATCAACTTGGCAGACTGATACGAAAAAAAAAAAAAAAAATAGGAAAAATCTGAACAGTTATAATATTCGAAATATTCGTAAAACTGCCAGCACTGAATAGGTAATGGATTTTTATTTTACTATCAAATAAATTTATGTATAAACTTTATGTTATAAATAAACTACTTCCCGATTAATTTGATTTCTTTTCGATTGGCTCTCGTCTCTTAAGGTCGACCTCTGCTCGTTTTTTCTCAAATAACGAGTGACCGATTCCATTTATACTGCACCATTGGCGACCTCGTTTCGTTTTCCATATTTTTCAATACAGCATCGTCATGAGGGCGACGCGAATGCAGCAAACGGGGGTACAATAGAGCACGCCAACTTGGTTGCTTCGCCCAAACTAACGGTTCATCCTTTCGAGACTTCCGCGCCAAATTTCGCTCGGTGTAAATGAAAGGCCGAGACAACCGCCGCGAGAATCAGTCTTGTGTAACTGTTTTGCGAGACAAATTTCGCGTTGCGCAAACGCAGCTTAACGGGGACCATAACGCACGTGAAGCACGAGCTGCTTATTAACGTTGCAGCCTATTCTTTCCTCTGGACCTCGGCGAAGAAGCCACTGCTCTAAGAGGATGGCTTCTCTCGAATAGGGCCAAGCGAGTCGCTGGGTTTAATGCCTCTGTGTAACCTGTCCTCATTCCGTGAAAAACTCAGGAAACATTAGTAATTTAAATAACGGTGATGACGAATTTCGCCTTGCCGTTTCTACTCCTCTTGGCGGTTGAAAACATGGGGCGAATATTTTTAAGTGGCAATCTCTACCGCTACCATTCCGATCTGCGTTTCTGGCCGTGGTTACGGAGGCATTATATTATCCGGCAGCTGTTTCCGTTTCAGTTTTAGATCTTTTGCAGTTTACTGAGCTTCAGCATTGCGTATGAAAGACGAAATTATACGGACTGAAAACTCTCGAATCACTCACTCAGGGCTGTGATGGGTACAACAGATAATTTCTTATGAGATGATGTAATTCAAAAGTGTTGCGCGAGCGGTTGTATGTATGTGTGTGTGTGTGTGTGTGTGTGTGTGTGTGTGTGTCTGAAATGTGAAGCCTACAATAAAAGTCGATTTGCCATAGTCAAACACAACTAATATTCAGAAACAAACAGCCAAAGATTGCTCAGAATTTGATATTCTTATCGGTTTCGCCTGTCAGAGTCCATCAACGTCAGATCTATGAAAATCACAGTATTTAGCTTCAAATGCAGTCTATCACTAAGTCAGCTTACGCCATAGTAATTTCAAGCATTCTCCTGATGCACGATACGTTAGAGGTTAGAGCGTTATGAAGTACTGTTCGGTACCACAGTTAAATACGAAGCTGTATGTGTTTGATATGTAATATTTAGTGCAGCCTTACTAGCCAGGTGTAGTCTATGATCAAAGCACAACCGTGGAATTCATCATATCTGATGACAACGTAGCAATCAAATCGATATATGTAAATCATATACTACCACATTCGAAAGCACCTCACCGAACAAACGGAAAAATCCGTTCAAATTCAACTCATTCTGCGTGGTTAAGAAATTTTGGGGGTTTCCTTTCCATTAACAGTTCCAATTCGTGTAGCAAATTTAAAAACGATCCATTATCTGTTATGTCGGTTACTTTTGCGCTAACCTAAATTTCTCCTATGGCGTTACCCTACTACGATATTTTTTGCACTGCGCCTGCCATGGCGATTATCGGAAACACGCTGTGAAGTTACAGTAAACAATAACCATACACATTTTTGCGACTGTCGCATACATTGTGGAAGTTCAGATAGCTTCAGAAGCAAGCTATCTGGTCGTTAGAACAACAGAGCACATTCTGATGGGTTTCAAGCGCACAGGTGAACACACGAGCCCACCGAAGCGCACTCCCAGGTGCAATAATACTGTCGTCGACTAGCATGCTTGGTTACATTTAAATGCTCACCTAATGGCGCACATTTAGAATTGGGGTTACAGTGTCCTTTAATGCGTACGTTCCAATGGTCTGTGCCTGTATATGTGCTTGCTTTGTCTCGGATACCGATTTTGTACACTCCCGAACTGCTGTTTACCCCTGGGCAAATTCTCCCTGTGTATCAAGAGGAGTCCAAGAAAATAGATGGTCCAAAATGCTACTCTAACCTTCCAACTAGCAAAACATATAGCTGTGCGTCCACTTGATCTTTATACATATGTGGAATGCCATGGCCAGCCAGTGTGGCCGAGCGGTTCTAGGCGCTTCAGTCTGGAACCGCGCGACCGCTACGCTAGCAGGTTCGAATCCTGCCTCGGGCATGGATGTGTGTGATGTCCTTAGGTTAGTTAGGTTTAAGTAGTTCTAAGTTCTCGGGGACTGATGACCTCAGATGTTAAGTCCCGTAGCGCTCAGAGCCTTTTGAACTATTTGATTTGGAATGCCATGCTGGTGTTCGTTTTTACTACATTGTAAGTTAACTCTTAGTGGTAAACTTTATCTGATACTGTCGCTTAATACTGTCATTTTCGCGGATCTCATAATGCTCACCTTTGACGGGTAAAACGGGTTATAAAATCAAATTGCTTGCGACCTGTGCCTGTTTTGTCTGCAAATGAATTACCAGGGAACGCGTGCAGAACTCGCACTTTTATAGTTTTAAATAATGACAGTATTTGGAATAAGTGTAGTCGTAGGGATTAAGAGAGTTGTGGGAATGAAGAGAAAAACAGCTTTAAAATAAACCAAACGGCGTGAAATACTTTGTATATACATTTCCATGTGTCCAAAAACTTGTTTGTCCCGGATTTGACGACTGGAAGAGATCAGGGACTGTCAGTAGGGTCATATAACCTATAACTTTAACTCAACGAACGTTTTCAGTTACAGTGACGGCAATAGGCCATAGCAGTAATAGGTAAATCACAATTCAAGGCGACAGTGGCAAGTATATTTGTCATATCTCATAGAAAAGTCAAATTGTATGATGGGCAGAGTTAGTGGACTACTGCAGTGGGCGCGTTTATTATTCACAGAAATTATCCAGTTAAAAGTACTTTAAAACAAATAATATGAAAAGGAAGCCTCTTATTCGTTATTAATAAGTTAGCTTCGCAAAATATAGGTATTTAGCTGGGCATTCGTGATACCGTTTTGCCTGTGATAGTTAAAAGTCACTTTTATGTTAAAATTTTCCACAAATAGCGCAAAATCGGTATGCAATGTCAGAAGGCAGCTAAAAAACCTCTAATGATACCTCATACATCCATGTATGATTAGTATGTGCTGAGAAAAAGTGACGTTGATTTGAGGAATAATATATATGATAAAACGGTCGCTATGAATAGAAGGGCAAAGTGGTCATGAGTACATATTGTTAGAGAAGGTTGTCTACATTCAGGGGCAAACCTATTTTTCTCTTTTGATTGACAGGTCCTTAACCTATTGTTCTCCTGGGAATAATCCATCCTTTAGATTGATATGTCCTGTCAATCGAAAGGATGAATTATCCCCAGGAGGTCATAATCCACTTAACAGAGCAATAGGTTAAGGCCCTGTCAATCAAAAGAGAACAATAGGTTTGCCCCTGAATGTAGACAACCTGCAGTACCATAATGTACTCATGCCCACTTTGGCCTACTACTGCTTTGTTCTCAGCAGACCATGCCTACATTTGATAAGTACGACTGCACCTGTGTAAGTGGAAAGCACGTAGCGTGAAGCTAAATCACATTTATGGAGACATCACAATATATTTACATATTCCACACGATGAGCTATGAACCAATTGTCATCTACACTAACAAACCCGTTGTTGTCTAGGTGTTTTTATTTATAGCTGCGCATCCATGCTCTTACCACGCAGAGTTTGGCGTTGTGTTCAATGCTTACAAAGTCATATCTCCTGAACTATGTGATGTACAATGATATAGTTTTGTAGGTACATTCAGCGGTATGTGCAGATATTGTCTGCAAAATGTGTTACGCATGGAGTTAAGCAGCAACGGAGTAATAAATTTAAACGCCATACACGATGCAGTAGGTTTCCACTCACCTCACTGTTTATGACGTATGTCTCCTGAATTACGTACCTTACAATGACATGTAGGTACATCCAGTGGCATATCTGGATACTGCTTGCGAGATTTATTGCGAATGCAGTCAGTAGCAAAGAAGTAATAAATTGAAACTCACATGTGATGTCTCAGTTTTTCACACATCTCGTTATTTATGACATCATATCTCCTGAAGTATTTGTCGCACAATGATATAATTTTGCACATTCAGTGATATGTGCAAATAACGCCCGCAAAACGTGTCGAGAATACAGTTAGTGGTAAAGAAGTCATAAATTAAAACGTCATGTCTCATGCGGCAGTATTACTGCATGAACAGCGGAAAAGTAGTAAGGGAGAAACGATTCCATTTCATCGTTTTGAAAAGACTTTCAGTGAGGAAAAGTCTGGTAACGGTTTTTAATTATACATTAAGTTTGTTGCAAGTTGATATGTGTTCTCATTCACAAATACTGCATGGATGAATTCTGGGAATTCACACGTCGCGGCTACTCTCCCCACCTCCCCCTCAACTCCCTCCCCCCCCCCCCCCCTTCGATAGGTATGTTGTTCTTACCCCCCACAGCGATTGTCGCCTGACAGTAAGGTACAGTAAGGTACACTTATATGTGTACAAAGTTAAGATGAAATCGTTCAAGTGGTTTAGGGGCAGGTGGGAACACACACACACACACACACACAAACACATTTTTATAATATGTTTGGATTTCTGTTACTACACAAGGTACAGCCCATTCCGTAAACCGTCATCTCGCTTGTCCTAACAATTCTAATTAATTCATTCAGATGCGGATGTAGGATTCTATTCGTTGAGCTAGGTGGGGAGGTGGGTAGTGGAGCGATCACAATTTGTTTTTGATCACTCCACCTCTATTCACCCCAATATAATTTGTCATCAACGTCACTTTTAACGAGCAACACATGCCTACGATTTTAAAAATAATATCAGTATATTGTTGTTATTGTACAGAAGCGTTTATATAATTTGTTCATGGCAATGGATGGTAGATCACTTCAATACATCTTTCAAGAGATTGCGATTCAAATAAATACATCAACTGAAAAGCATCTGTTCAAAAATTTGAGCAGTACCTGTGTGATGCATTTGTTTGAAGACATACGCTGATAAGCCAAAACATTATGACCACCTCACACCGCGAAATTGGATGTCGCTGGTGGTGATGCGGGAACGTGACATGGTAAGGGAAGTATGTGAGTGGATCAAAGTCGAATGGGGAATCATTCTAGCGAAGACATGGGCCGCAAATGGAGAAATATACTGACATAAACGACATCGACAAAGGTGATATTATTATTACCCAGAGCCTGTGAACGAGTGTCTTGAAAGCGGCGAAGCTGGTCGAATGTTCACGTGCAGTCGTCGCGAGCATCTACAGAAAGAGGCAGAAGGACAGTGAAATTACCACTGGACGCTAAATGGTTGGACGTGCACGACTCTTCACAGAACGTGGGATTTGCAGGCTTGGCTTCTCTGTAAAGCAGGATAAGCAGCGATCTTTGGCACCTCTACTGAAAGAGCACAATGCTGAAGCACACTTAAGTGTTTCAGAGCACGCTGTTCATCATACATTGTTGAAGATGGGACTCTGCAGCAAACAGCCCCTACATGTTCATATGTTGGCCCAACGACATTCTCAGTTACGGTTGCAATGGCCATGGAATCGTCGAGATTGGACCGTGGATCAATGGACACATGTCGCCTTGTGAGATCTACCACGTTTCTGCTACAACAGGTCAATGGCCATCTCCACAAATGCTGTCATCCACGCGAATGGCGGTTCGAAATTTGCATCGAGCCAAGGATGCAGGTTGGTGGGAGTAGTATTACGCTATGGGAGACGTTCTACCGCGCTCCCATCGGACCTGTGATAATAATCGGAGACACACTCACAGCTGTGGACAACCTGCACCGGTTCATGCTTGATGTCTTCTCGACTGGCGATGTCACCTTCCAGAAGGATAATTGGCTGTGTCTCATTCAGAATCGTGCTACAGTGGTTTGAGGAGCATGATAGTGTACTGACGTTGATGTCTTGGCTACTAAATGCGCTTGATGTGAATCCAATGGAACCTGTATGGGTCGCTGTCAGGCGCCATCGCTGTGTAAACAGATCAGCGGTCCACTTTTTAAGGAAATTACAGGATTTGCACTTGGACATTTGGTTGATATACCTTCACAAGCCTACAAACAAACTCTCGAATCCACGGTATGCAGAATCGATGATGTCCTGCGTTGCAAAGATGAACCAACAAGTTATTAATCAGGTGGGCATCATGTTTTCGGTCATCAATGTATAACAGCAAGAAACGTTCCTTATTTTGACAGATCAAAGTCAGTACTCACCATTATTACGGTCTAAGATTATGAGCACTAGTCTGCACACTGCAGTTTAGCGAGGATATACATGTGGAGAATGCAGTATCTTTCTCGTTGTTTCCACGTGCATTCGGGAAAGCCTGTCTATACGTTACTTTTATTACTGGAATTTCTTTTCCCTTCTGCTTTGTCTTCGTTCAGCTTCCCACGGTTTGCTGGACCCACCCATGGATTCGAAAGTCATGTTAGATTTGTTGTTGCCAGGAGGTATGGGCAACTGGTGTATCTTATGCTGATGCACTAGAACTTTGGCTTTTTCCGCAATTTGATGAAGCTTAAATACAGAACTTTATTTGGCAGCAAGATGATGCGGCACCTCCAATTCGGTTTCCGACGTGGCCACAACACGCAACACCATCTAATGCAACTTGTGGAGGACGCAACGAGGGTCTTGGAGCATCGGCAGTACTCAGGGTCAGCACTCCCAGGTGCCTCAAATTCCTCTGCTAGTGGCACGAGGGCCTTCTCTACTAACTCTTTCTATTGCGGAACGGATGTCGCATGTCACAACCATCGCATCTTACCTGCGTGACCGGACCTTCAACGTCCGCGCCAGAGACGGCATTTCGACAGCTAGCGTAATACAATGGGAGTGCCGCAGGGGTCTGTTCTCAGCCGCTGCTGTACTCGCTGTACACCGCTGACACCCCAAAGACGGAGGGGTAACGTTAGCGCTTTATGCGGACGACACCGCACTTTACACTCGCTCCATGAAAGCTGCACATTTCCCCCACCGCCACTGTACACTGTTTGAGCGGGAAGAGGGCTAAACAGGCAACGGGCCGTAGTTAAATGACAAGGCTATTATACTGCATTCGGCTTGGTTTCATATTTCTCAACAACATATATCACAAACGAAACAAACATTTAGTATTAGTTAACTACATACTGAAGACATAATTTTTATGTGGTACAAACTGACAGCATATAGACCGTCGGAGACCACGGATTTTCCCAATCGGGTTCCCACATAATCATAACTTATTTAGTTTCATAATTGAAAAAGAGCCCTTCACTCTCGCATTTCGGCACTCTTTTTTCCATCATAAATTCAACGATAGCGGGCTTTAAATCGAAAAGTCGTTCCATGTATGCCCCTTGACTTAACCAAAATATTTTATCACGTTTGCAAACTCATTATGGCGATGAGGAACTCTACCTGAGGAAAACAATGTAGACGTCCTGGACAGCTTTAATGTAAAAGCATTTGTCTTTAAAGCGGGAATTATATGGCAGATGCATCAACTCACGATCAGGGCCGCTTCCGACTAAAACGACAAACGGTCTCGAAAACAGTTGTAAGACTGGCAGTGTACTCAAAAACGTTTAGGAAACTATTCTTGTAATTCTGTCAAGGCCACAGTTAATTCTTTAGGCCATGTATTTTCTTTAACGCTTGTGAGCTTAGTGAATAGGACTGTGTTTTTTGGTCAGAATTTGTTCTTTCTACAATGCTATTTCCTTTTTAAATGCGTCCGCATCAAATCAGAAATAAGTTTTTTCTCATCTTGCAACGTCTTATATGAGCAGTGTGCAGGCAAATGCACATAAAATGCGAGTTCAGGAATCAATTCCAGATGTTGTAATTTAAAAAAAAAAAAAAATGGTTCAAATGGCTCTGAGCACTATGGGACTTAACATCTGTGGTCATCAGTCCCCTAGAACTTAGAACTACTTAAACCTAACTAACCTAAGGACCTCACACACATCCAAGCCCGAGGCAGGATTCGAACCTGCGACCGTAGCGATCACGCGGTTCCAGACTGTAGCGCCTAGAATAGCACGGCAACACCGGCCGGCTGTAATTTTCATTTCGGCCCTCCTTTTTCTTCATAAATTCAACGATAGCGGGCTTTAAATCGAAAAATCGTTCCAGGTATGCCCCTTGACTTAACCAACGTATTTCGAAATAATATATAAAGTCTCCATAATCTTCGTTCAGTTCCATCGAAAACTGTCGCAAAATACATTGCAATAATGCGTGGGACTTCAGAAATTCAGTTGAGTTTGTCCTCGTGTCCATGCCAGCAAATTTAGCGCAAACTGCTCCTTGACGTACAGAACAATGAACCCTATTTGTCAATCGTTGTAATTTTTTGCTGTTTCATTGTAAAATAAGTCTTTCAATTCTTTCTGCATGGTATTGTAATGTCGTTTAGAAGCAGATCTGCTTTGCATATCGATTATGTAACTGCATAATAGATATTGAGAATTCTCGTCCCTCTCTTCCGTCATTCATATTCGTTTTTAAAGGTTTATGTCGATGGATTGCTGGCTGCCTCTTTTTGTGCAAACAGCCACTGGACCTGTGAACGTCCGTCATACCAGGAACAAATAGCGAATGGTAAACAGCGTTGACTCCGCGGTTCTGCCGAACTGAAGAGACTCGTGCCGGCCGAAAACTGCCACACCGCAATGCTAACTGAAATGTCGCGTGACGCGCTGTACTGAGTCCTTCCGGGAAGGAAGGAGCAAAGCTGAACAGGCTGAGCCTCGGCCTGCCCGTGGCTCACACAGCATGCTCGCGACCAATCTGGCACCCTTTGGCCGGCCCCGCCTAGGGGCATGGACCACGAAGTGGCGTCTAAAGTTTACCCCCACGAAAAGCCAGGCCATCATAATTGTACGTCGTAGAGTGTCAACGGACCTTCAGCCATTGCGGATCATGGGAAGCCTCATCCCATGGTCTCGCAAAGTGAAGTACCTCGGGGTTACTCTAGGCAGGCACCTCATAAGGAAACCACACATCCCCTAAGTTTGGGGCAAAGCATGTGCCCGTCTAAAGGCGCTTTGCCCTCTGCTAAACCCAGACTCGATGTTTCCACCACACTGCGGTGTTACGCTACATCTAGCACTGATTCGACCAGCGCTAGAATACGCGGCCACCGTATGGGAAAACGCAGCCGACAGCCAAATGGTTCAAATGGCTCTGAGCACTATGGGACTTAACATTCATCAGTCCCCTAGAACTTAGAACTACTTAAACCTAACTAACCTAAGGACATCACACACATCCATGCCCGAGGCAGGGTTCGAACCTGCGGTTCCAGACTGAAGCGCCTAGAACCGCTCGGCCACACCGGCCGGCAGCCGACTGCCATATTCGCCGGCTCGAAGTGTGCAGTGTAGAGCCTTAAGACTACCCATGCACCACCCGCGACAGTACCCTACCCGGGAACTCCGTTAGGGATCGAATCAAACAGATTGCCCGACAATTCTACGAAACGTCGAGTCAGTTTGACAATAGGCTGACTGCAAGTCTGGAAAACCAGCAACACAGAAGAAGGACTACTACACTCATGCTCATAAATTAAGGATAATTGCAGAATGTGGTACCACACAATGTGGCACTACACAAAACTGGCGCTAATAGCGTAGGCACATAGGGAACACACACGACACAGATCTGTATTGGTGATAAGTTGAGAAAACCGTCCCTAAACACATGTGCTACAAAATGCCACTGTTTCCTGCGTATGTACCCCGACTTAAATATGGAATATGATCACCATACACACGTATACAGGCCGCACAACGGGTTGGCATACTCTGGATCAGGTGGTCGAGCAGCTGCTGGGGTATAGCCTCCCATTCTTACACCAGTGCCTGTCGGAGCTCCTGAAGTGTCGTAGGGATTTGAAGATGTGCAGCGATACGTCGACCGAGAGCATCCCAGACGTGCTCGATGGGGCTTAGGTCTGGACATCAGGCAGGCCACTCCATTCGCCTGATATCTTCTGTTTCAAGGTACTTCTCCACGTTCACAACTCGTTGGGGCCGTGCGTTATCATCCAGCAGGAGGAAGGTGGGACCCACTGCATCTCTGAAAAGGCGGACATACTGGTGCAAAATGACGTCCCGATACACCTGACCTGTTACAGTTCCTATGTCAAAGACATGCAGGGGTGTACGTGCACCAATCATAATCCCACCCCACACCATCAAACCGCGACTTCCATACAGGTCCCTTTCAAGGACATTAAGGAGTTGGTATCTGGTTCTTGGTTCACGCCAGATGAAAACCCGGCGAGAATCATTGTTCAGACTATACCTGAACTCGGCCGTGAACATAAGCTGGGACAACTGTTCCAATGACCATGTACTGTGTTCTTGACACCAGGCTTTACGGGCTCTCCTGTGACCAGGGGTCAGTGGAATGCACTCCGGACGAATAAACCATGTCTGTTCAGTCGCTTGTAGACTGTGTGTCTGGGGACAACTGTTCCAGTGGCTGCGGTAAGGTCCCGAGCAAGGCTATCTGCAGCACTCCGTGGCCGTCTGCTGGCACGTATGGTGAGATATCGGTTTTCTTGTGGTATTGTACACTGTGGACGTCCCGTACTGTAGCGCTTGGACATTTTTCCTGTCTGGTGGAATCGTTGCCATAATCGTGAGATCACACTTTGTGGCACACGGAGGGCCCGTGCTACGACCTGCTGTGTTTGACCAGCCTCCAGTCGCCCTAGTATTCTGCCCCTCATATCGTCATCAATATGTATTCTTTGAGCCATTTTCAACACACAGTCACCATTATCACGTCTCAAAACGTCTGCACATTTACTCGCTACACCGTACTCTGACATGCACCAACACACCTCTGCGTATGTGGACTGCTGCCAGCGCCACCGTGCGACGACTGCAGGTCAAATGCACCGCATGGTCATACCCCGAGGTGATTTAAACCCGTAAACCGCACACCAGAGCGTTTTTTCACCCTGTATCGGCATTAATTTATGAGCATGAGTGTAGATGGCCCGACCTGCTGCGGCACTGAAGACAGAATAAAAAAGACCGCACATCAAGGAAAGCCAGGAACAGTTTTCAACAAACTTAACTCGCACAAAGGTTGACCCATAACTCACTGTCAATACGCGATTGGTTAAAATAAGTAGCCGATCGCTGGATAGGCCGCAAGGGGCCAGATGACAGAGCTTGACTGCTTGACCTACCCGTTCTAACCGCATGCGATATTTACCTTTGGGGGTCATAAAGGATTATGTGTTTGTGCTCCCGCTACCAGCTGATCTACCCGACTTTAATAACAGCATCGTTGCAACTCCAGACACACTGATGAAAGTTTGGGAGAAACTCGCTTGTCGACTCGATGCGTGACAAATGGTGCTCACATTGAACACTCGTAAAACAACTGTTTGAGATGCTTTCTCATTTGTTGAATTATTTATAACTGTAATACGTGTTGCGAAGCCTTAAAACTTGAATAATCATTTTGAAACTCTCTGTATAAACTATTCCGGTAACTGTTGTTTGAGAGTGGAGGAACGATCCCCATGACGCTGCCCCCCCCCCCCCCCCCCCCCCGCTGCACCTCTAGAACTGCGCTTGCATTAATTGCTCTCTCAGCTAATCATTATTTTATTTACCTTATATATTGCATGCTACCATGAGTCTCCCTCTTTCTTTTTCTCCTTTCATAGCTCTCGTTTTACCGATCGTTCTTTCACAATATCCTTTATATACCATCAACACTGTAATCATCGTTTTGTTTCATATTGAGCCGTATTGTTGTACTCTCTTCTCATGTGTCTCTTATGTGATTGCCTTGTCGTCTTCTTCCCTACTTTATCTTTCAAGTCTTTTCTACGCTAGAATCAGGCTCCATCTAAACACTTAACAATTTCTGCTGCCTCTGTTGCATTTTATCCTTTTTTGTATTGACAGCACTCCCGCCCACAAGTCAAAATAGGATCTGCAATAGCTCTTTAGTCTTTTAGTTTTGTACTTAACTTATTTGCATGTAATTTATTGCTTTGCTGGCAATTCCGACCAGTGATGAATATCTCATTTAGATGTTCCTGCTTTTGTTACATTTCGGAAATAATCGTTGAATTTCACATTGGCTTTTCTTTTTTTTTTTTTTATTTGTGTCTTAGACTGCTTCGTCTTCTGCTATTCTGTGCGGCTCCGTTTTATCCATGTTTATTTTATCCTCTGCGTCAAGTTTCATACTTGGCGCACCAATTCCTTCTGGTCACGCAATTTATACCTCATTGTTAGCTCTGATTATCTGATCATCAGCGAACCAAAAACCTCATTTCCAGTGTTGAGCTCTTTTTCTCCGAACAACTAGTGCCTTTTGAACATATACTTATATCGACAAGAAAGAAGCAATGCAAATGTACTGTTTGTCGTGGTATACCACGGTGAGACTGTTTATCGTCGTTGAACCGTATCTGCCCGCTGTGACATGTTTCATCAGAATTGAACAACTCAGCAGCTATGAACGAGCCATTTATCACAGACTAGCTTAGCGCCCACTGCTTTGCTCGCATAGACTGTATGGTCTGCATAGATATTTTTTGTTTGTTTTTCTTTAATCGAATATTTATCTTGTTCACAAATTGCAGTACCTTCAAAACTTTCACGCAAATTAAGATGCCACACTAGCATGGTCTTTTCCGAATATACTTCGGGCCAAAAGGCGATTCTGGTTGTTTGAGACAAAAAATTTTGTTAGTCGTACCTTTTGCGTTCTTGTGGTGATATTTCCATGGGAAGTTTCATCTCCTAACACGCATCTGTTTATACCCAACCGAGAAATGAAATACCAATTTTCATAGCTTTAAAATTTATTTCAGTGTACCGAAATATTTTCTTAAACATTTTTTTCCTCTGTTTCACCCCCTTAGGAGCTGAATTTCCAAGAACAGTGAAACATGTAATTTTTTATTTCTAACAGAGTAATGAAATAAAAATTTTCGTAGATTTAGCTTTGGAAATACTTTCATAATGAAATAATTTCACAGAACTTTTCATCCCCTATTTATCTCTATTAGAGAGTCGACTTTACAAAAACAATGAAAAACGTATTTTTCCTATTTCCAACCGAGAAGTCAAATACTAATTTTCATTGATGTAGCTTTAAAATTGCTTTAGTAGTTCTTTAATAATGATTTAGTTTAAAAAGCATTTCACCCACAATTTTACCCCCATTGGGTTTAAATTTCCGAAAATGATGAATCACGTATTTTTTTAATATCTGACTGGGAAACCAAACAGCAGTTTTTGTAGTTCTAGCTTCAAAATTGCCTTAATTGCGACATATTTTCAAAAAGCGTTACATCCCCTGTTTTACCCCCTTTGGAGCGGAATTTCGAACAATCCCTTCTTAAACAATGCCTATATTATAAGATCCACACCATCTTCAAATTTCAAGTTAACATCCGTGGTGGTTTGGGCTGGGCGATGATGGGTCAGTGAGTCGGGACATTGCCCTTTATATGCGGATATGAACAGGATGCCGAGTGTAATGTGGACAGGGTACAGTAACTAGTTCATTTAAAAGCAGTCTGCATTTGGTGTAGCTTTAGAATTAACAGCACCCACCCAAGGAAGCCTGATTTTTCCTGGTTGGCAAGCACATACAGAATATTTGGAAATTTGTAGTAAGATCTATGGGACCAAACTGCTGAAGTCATCGGTCCCTAGGCTTACAGACTACTTGATCTAACTTATGCTAACTTACGCTAAGGACAACACACACACACACACACACACACACACACACACACACACACACACACACACACACACATGCTCGAGGGAGGACTCGAACCTCTGACGTGGGGAGTCGCGCCACGCAGAATAACTTGGCACCTGACGCACTCTTGTTCTCAGCGCTGGGCCGATTGCACTCTTCCTTCAGAAGATGCGGCTGCCTTAGCTGAGCTGTGTGTGTCGTCCATTAGAAGCGGATCTCTCAATTCTCTATGCACTGATTTCCTTATTTGATACTCTAGTCAGAAGCTACTGACGTGGCATGACCTGTGAACACGGTTGTTTGGAGACTTTCTTGCTGGAGCTTAGAATTTGTGCTTGTGGGAAGGCTCCGGCTGTTGAACAGTAGTTTCTCTACTGTACAGTGATGGCACGTAAATAAGTAACCACTACCACTGCCGTTGTCCCTTCTCCCGCCGTGCTTCCTGCGCACGTAAGCGACAAGTTGTTTTGTACACACTCTAACGGGGGTGGGTCACAGTGATGTCCAGAGAAGATGTGAACTAGGAGAGAAAGAGAGAAGAAGCAGTTAGCCTAAGCCTTTTGTTCTGGAGCAGAACAGAAATGCGACAGAGAGAGATTCACTAACTATTTTGTGCAAACAGGTGTGCGAGGAAGTCACCTGACCTCTCTCCTATGCGTCCGCGTGTTATTACAAGAATGCTGGGCCATACTGCGTTTTCGTACAGACTCCGTACTGTCCTTCGACTCTGGTCCTCTGATTGAACACTCAAGTCAGAGCACGTCAGTGGGTCCAGTTAAGCGGAGATCAAGTCAGAGTTAACGACTAGTGCGCTCCTTCCAGTTATCAGCAATACTAAAATAGCACGTGACGAGAAAGTTAGTTAGTTACGTGTTCCATAGATCATATTCACGATAAAAGTTATGACAATGAATGTGTCAGTTGAACAGAAGACTGCAGAGTCAACTAAAAAATTTGAATACACTCACACACTCTAATGAGCCAAAACATTACGACTATCCGCTTAACAGCACGTTGGTCCACCTCTCGAATGCAGCACAACAGAGATTCTGTATGTTATGTATTCTACAAGTCGTTGGCAAGACTTACTGACCGATAGCGTCCCTTCTGTTTCAGAACCAGGCAAATTTGGTGGTCAAGATATCAACGTACTCCTTGTTGCATCATTCTGGCATTGTGACATGGGCAGTTACCCGGACGAAAGTCACCATCACTTTCGGGGAAGACGTCAAGCACGAAAGGATGCAGGTGGTCTGCAATAATATGCACATAGTCAACAGCTGTTATGGTACTTTCCATTATTACCAAAGGTCCCATGAGAGCCAACTTGAACGGCATAATTCTGTCCCCACCAGCATGTGTCCGTGGCCTGGTGCATCTTTCGGGCAGCCGTTCGCCTATGTCATGGCGCATGCTGTAACAAGAAACATGAAGAAAGATCCTTTATCATTTAGATACAATATAGCAGGTCAGCAACTGGAAGCAGTTAATTCCATAAATTATCTGGGAGTAGGCATTGGGAGTGATTTAAAATGGAATGACCATATGAAATTAATCGCCGGCAAGGCAGATGCCAGACTGAGATTTATTGGAGGAATCCTAAGGAAATGCAGTCGGAAAACAAAGGAAGTAGGTTACAGTACACTTGTTCGCCAACTGCTTGAATACTGCCCACCGGTGTGGGTTCTGTACCAGATAGGGTTGATAGAAGACATAGAGAAGATCCAACGGAGATCATTTAGTAATCGCGAAAGCTTTACGGAGGTGATAGATAGACTCCAGTGGAAGAATCTGCAAGAGAGACGCTCAGTAACTCGGTACGGGCTTTTGTTGAAGTTTCGAGAACATACCTTCACCGAGGAGTTGGTTGGTTGTTTTTGGGGAAGGAGACCAGACAGCGAGGTCATCGGTCTCATCGGATTAGGGAAGGACGGGGAAGGAAGTCGGCCGTGCCCTTTGAAAGGAACCATCCCGGCATTTGCCTGGAGCGATATAGGGAAATCACGGAAAACCTAAATCAGGATGGCCGGACGCGGGATTGAACCGTCGTCCTCCCGAATGCGAGTCCAGTGTCTAACCACTGCGCCACCTCGCTCGGTCACCGAGGAGTCAAGCAGTATATTGTTCCCTCCTACGTATATCTCGCGAAGAGACCATGAGGGTAAAATCAGAGAGATTCGAGCCCATACAGAGGCATACCGTCACTCTTTCTTTCCACGAACAATACGAGACTCGAATAGAAGGGAGAACCGATAGAGGTACTCAAGGTACCCTCCGCCATACACCGTCAGGTGGCTTGCGGACTATGGATGTAGATGTAGATGAAGATATATGCAATCAAGTGTCGCATTTCCGTTGATCCACGTTCCAGTGCCGGTGATTCCATGTCCACTATAATCGCACTTTGCACTGCCGTTGGGGCAACGTTGGGAACACATAGGGGTATGAATATGCAGATTATTAAGGAGTATCTATCTGATTATTACACTCCCATCTGTGCCACAGTTTGGCTCACTAGAAGCAAGTATATACCATTCTAATAAATGAAAAGCACCAGTTTGTTTTTGTTCTACAATATTACTTTTATTGTTAATCGGTTTTCGGCTTACAAGGCCATCTTCAGACATTTAGGGTAACAATTAGGTCGGTCGTCGGGAATATTGCGAAAAATGTCTGAAGATGGCCTTGTAAGCCGAAAACCGGTTAACAATAAAAGTAATATTGTAGAACAAAAGCAAACTGCTGCTTTTCGTTTATTATAATGTTGTTCTGCCAAGAACCGACGGAAGATTCTGTTAATATGATATACCATTGTCTCTCCCATGAGGGTGTACTGAAAAGTAATGCCTACAATTTTTTGTATGAAAACCCCTACAGCTTTTTAAATAATACAAATGTTATTAACATTCTACAACTTCATTCTTCTTTGTTTGCAGCCCTCTGTCGCTAGAGCGCTCTGAATTGTACCGTGTACAATGGCGTTGGGTAACGTAATTACGAGTATATCGGTGCATGACAAACAGCTTGCTGTAATCGAGTTTGGAATTCGAAGAGTTCGTCCACACATGGAGCACCTTATCCTCCAGCGTGATAATACCAGACCTCATGCGAGCGCAGAGACATCTGCAGCAATCCGACGCCTTGGGGTCACTGTCATCGATCATCCTTCATACAGCCCCGGCTTGGAAGCATCCGATTTTCATCTGTTTCCAAAACTTTAATATCACTTTCCACGAAATCACTTTGATAGTGTTGATGTGGTGCAAGCAGAGGTGAGGTTGTGCCTCCGTCAAGAAAGTCAAACATTCTACAGTGACGGTATTAACAAAATGGTCACTCGTCGGAAGAAATGTGTTCGTCACCAGGGTGACTATGTTGAGAAACAGATGTGTAGTCATGAAGAATAAAGATGCAGAATGCTAATAACATTCGTTTGGTTTAAAAAGTTTTAGGAGTTATCATATTAAAAACAATTCAAGGCATTACTTTTCAACACGCCCTCCTAGTTTTTATTTGTGAATATGTCTACTACTTAATTGTACGTTTCACGTATACATCTATGTTGCTTATCCTATTTTTTTTCGCAATATTCACGACGACCGACCTAATTGTTACCCTCAGGTGCCGTGAGCTGTGCTGTTACATGTATTCATTATCTTGACTCCAACCAGACTGTGAAATATTGTTGGTCTTGCACCGCCATTTATAGCTAACTAGTTGCCTACGTATTTACTTTGCCACTTTTCTATTAGAACCGGAAACAACAAAAAAAACTGTGTTTTTAGTGTAATATCTAAAAAATTTCATTTCCATGTATTCGTGAAAACACCTTTGAAATTATGAGACAGTCGTTCAAAGAACTATAGATAATGTAGAAATGTATAAGTAGAGCTGCTTTGCTTGCCTACAACGCGATTTTTAACGTCTTTATCGCAACACCTCTTCATCCGCCTACAGCCGTTTGCCCTTAGCAGTCAAGCCTGTTATAAGCGCTATAGCCCAGTCAAACTGACTGGAAAGGAGCCTATACCTTGAAAAGGATGGGGTACAAGATGTTATTTTTTAACCCATTAATATGGTTTGGAATACAGGAAAAGCAAGTTTTTCTAACGATTTTTATGTTGGCTAAACTTTCTGTAGTCAAAAAAACTTTGAAAATTTGGAACTTTTTGCAATATTTAAAAAAAACTGTTGCTTGTGCTCCTAGCGCTCTCACGTCTATTTCCTTTTCTAAAGAGCACAAAATACTCTACAAGTTCTACTACTACAGCTTATTTCTGTACCCAATACTAACAGCGCTACAGTTCGTCAAAAAATACCAGTTTTTCAAATTTTTAACAAAATGGCAAAATACCAAGTTTTTGAGCACTTATTTCAGTTACTGTTTTTATAGTAGATATGTATTATATGTGATGTTGTACAAAATACCAGAACAGCAAATAGATGCAAAATGTTTTTTACATAAAAAACGCGGCGTGAACTGTTTTATAATCTAAAAATAACACATGTTGTTGTTTTGGTCTTCAGTCCAGACTGGTTTGATGCAGCTCTCCGTGCTACTCTATCCTGTGCAAGATTCTTCATCGCCCAGTACCTATTGCAACCTACATCCTTCTGAATATGCTTAGTGTATTCATCTCTTGGTCTCCCTCTACGGTTTTTACCCTCCACACTGACCTCCAATACGAAATTGGTGATCCTCTGATGCCTCAGAATATGTCCTACCAACCGATCCTTTCCTCTAGTGAAGTTGTGCCACAAATTTCTCTCCTTCCCAATTATGTTCAATACCTCCTCATTAGTTATGTGATCTACCCATCTAATCTTCAGCATTCTTCTGTAGCACCACATTTCGAAAGCTTCTATTCTCTTCTTGTCTAAACTATTTATCGTCCTCGATTCACTTCCATACATGGCTACACTCCATACAAATACTTTGAGAAAAGACTTCCTGACACTTAAATCTATCCTAGATGTTAACAAATTTCTCTTCTTCAGAAACGCTTTCCTTGCCATAGCCAGTCTACATTTAATATCCTCTCCGACCATCATCAGTTATCTTGCTCCCCAAATAGCAAAACTCCTTTACTACTTCAAGTGTCTCATTTCCTAATCTAATTCCCTCAGCATCACCCTACTTAATTCGACTACATTCCATTATCCTCGTTTTGTTTTTGTTGATGTTCATCTTATATCCTCCTTTCAAGACGCTGTCCATTCCGTTCAACTGCTCTTCCAGGTCCTTTGCCGTCTCTGACAGAATTACAATGTCATCGGTGAAGCTCAAAGTTTTTATTTCTTCTCCATCGATTTTAATACCTGAACTTTTCTTTTGTTTCCTTTACTGCTTGCTCAACATACAGATTGAATAACATCGGGGAGAGGCTACAACCCTGTCCCACTCCCTTCTCAACCACTGCTTCCCTTTCGTGCCCCTCGACTCTTATAACTGCCATCTGGTTTCTGTAAAAACTGTAAATAGCCTTCCGCTCCCTGTTTTTTACCCCTGCGACCTTCAGAATTTGAAAGAGAGTATTCCAGTCAACATTGTCAAAAGCTTTCTCTAAGTCTACAAATACTAAATAACACATATCAAAACAAAACTGTATCGTTCTAGATTACACTAGAGATGCGAAATGCGTCTGGGAGGAATAAATTACAGTGCAACAAGAAAAGGCGGTGTTTATTTACGGAACAAGTGTTTTTATGCTTGTTGCAGAGGATGACCACAAACAAACTTGTTAAGAACTAAACTGATCGATAGGCTTAGTGGGTATCCAGTTTTCGTTGTATGATTGAAAATGAAAATATCTTTCAATTTCACTACAGGCCAACTAGGTCGTGTACAGTTTTATTGGGTGATTTTTTTGTTTTGTTTGGGAGGGGGGGGGGGGGGGGGGCAGAATACACTTTCTCATACAGTGTTTTGAACATGTCCATCTCTCTTCAGAAAGGGCGACTGCACTTCGGATGTCGTTATTGCCACCTCTGTCCTACAAATAGTGGGACTGATGATGAGATGAGAGTATGGGTTTAGTGGAGGGAGAAGTGGATGGGGACGAGCACTTGAAGCTCTTCAATGGTATACGTCACTTATACGAATACGCTTCCGCTGAAGCGAATTAGGATCAACTGCTCGCCTCTTCCGTTTTGGCAGAGTGATTGCTTCATGTGTAATATTTTCGCAGTTTGTGCATGCGCATGGGAGTATCACATAGGGGAGTGGAGTGCTGGCCTTAGTATTCTCCATACCGCATCACGGTAACACCATTGACAGAGAATGACACAATGATTTTTAGGCAACGCATGGTCCTTAGGACCAATATGGGGAGTCTGCAAACTGTGAAACACATATACTTGGTAGCCTCGCATAGATCCACCTTCATTAATGATACTATGCGCCCTACTCTATGATACCATCGTTCCAGTGGCAGCATCAGGAAGAGACGAATAGTTATAACGCGGACACTATACCGCTTCTTAGAAGAGATAAATGCAAATTCTGGTAATCGGCCAATGTCGTAGTGATGCCAGACCGGGGATGAATCCGACCGTGTGTGCCTGAAATGTAGTGGGGAATTGGTTGTCACGATTTGTGCTCAACAGGTGGCAGATTATTATTTTGGAAACATGACCACCACTGAGTCTGACCTGCCTTCAAGCTACCGAAGACCATTCATCCTATTTGGTTCAGCAAATGACGCCTGGATGCTACTAAGGCTGTCCTCCCTTACGGACCAGCAACTACTATAAATGTGACACTTTGTTGTTTTGATTGTTATTGTACTAATGATACGGTAGGATTGTAGTTCCGTTGATTTCCATATAGTGTCTTTTTTCTGTAAATTGTTTTATTGGCTTTCGGGTGATCCCATTCGGCCAACTAAATATACTGATACGATAAATAACACTTAAATACATAAATACAGTAGCTTGACGATTAGTATAAAAATTAGAAAGTGTATGACTGTCAGATCCGAAGATTAAGGCGACTGCTTTATATTTCATGAAAGTTTCTCATATAGTTTTTTTATTTTTTTTTTATCCAACTTAGGACGTCTTTCCATGATAATAGAACACCGACCGAAATTGGTATCTAATGTTCCAGACTGTTCATGTTTCTTAGTAACTCTGTCGAGACGTCCTTCCTCTCGGTATATGCGGGGAAAGAAAATGTTATTTAGGTCTTCCTTTTGAATACAGAAGTGATAGTACGGTCGATGTTGATGTTATGAAAATGGTATCCAAATCGATCGTGATTAAACATCATGCAGGATATTCTGAATAAGAATTCTCGTCTGTAGTTGAGTTGCGTTAGTGTACGTTTTACCGTATTATTGTTTTTGCAACTTTTCACTAATTTATGAATAATATTGTATCTGGTGACGCTAATACACGTGAGTAATCTTCGCCTTTTGTATAACGTCTCTTCATTTCCAGTATAATGTGAAGAAATACCCATTTCTGTTGTAATGTTTTATTTTGGTGCTAACAGGTGTACGAGAGTCACGAAGCATATTTGCAGGAAATAAGAAATGCCGAGGAAGATATAATGAGGAAGTGTGCGGTGTCAGAAGTTGCGAAACGTCAGAATCCAAAGAACGCCAAGAACATTCTTATTGAGGACTCCGACAAATACTTCCTCAACAAATTTCCTCTTATAAAGTTTTCTTGCTTGCGGATTCCGCCACATAAGAAGATTATTGGTATGTTTAATGATATAATTCTCCTGCAAGTAGATACTGAACTTTTTTCTGTGATTTGAAAACAGAGTGTTGTTGATGATATAATTACCTTAATCTATGCGCACGGTTTATAATTTCACTCACCTTGTGTTCTCACTTTAATAACTATACATATACGGGGAATGTAGACCTTGCTATCGGAATTAATAAAAAGGTGTTCCATTCCTACAGTTTACTATTAGAAGTTGGACATTATACCTGATACTAATGTGGCTTTGATCATATTCACTCATTTTTCTATAATTATCCATAATTACTTTTCAAGGTATACAGTCGATTTCGTTATCTCCAAGAGTGATCACTTAAAGTGCTATCTTCTATTGGAAAAAGATCAGCAAAGCAGGTTGTCACATAACATTAAGTGTGAGAGAGAGAAGGCGGATGCGGCATGCCTAAACCGTGAAGTGGTCAAAATAGTGATTGTAGTTAATGCAGCGATCCAGGGGCGTTTCGACAACATTTTTCCCCTCAAGCGACAAACCATTTGGCGACGGGGAATGGCTGTGCCGAGTTGGGGAGCGACCTTTTCGAGTATACGGCGGTGGGCTCCGTCCCACAGGTCGAGTAAAATCGTCGCGTGAACAGTACTGTTGTGATGGTTGACGTCTTGTGGCGTAACAGTCGTCAAACACTTCCCCCTCTTTGTCTGCTGAAGTGTTCAATGTGTCCGGGGCCTCCGCTGTGGAAACACAGCGGCTTGTTGTCTTTTGTGTTCCAACTATCTGTTATTCTGCAGGGCCTTGTACTGGTTTTAGGACTTGGTTATACCTGCGTTGATCGGGTGGTGGATTGCGGTTAGATGGCTGCGGCGTATGTCTGAGTTTGCTGGGTGCATTCTTCCTGTTGCATTTGGCTGCTGGCGAAAATTGGTGCTGAAAACCGATACACCTCTTCTTCAGCATTCTCTATTACATCCTGACGTATGTCTATCTCTCTTGCTTACTCGGTCCGTCAGTTCTGGTTGCCATAAACTGCTGTATCTCTTCTCTCACTACGTGGCATATGAGAGAACGAGGTCATGGTGGTCTCCGATAGTTGCCACAGGAACCACATTAGGGAGTCAACCACACCTCTTTCGCCGACTTTTTTCTGTTGCATTTCCTCGATGCGCTGGCATTACTTGATAAATTCTTCTGTTGTTATGACATTTTCTACCAGAAGAGATTGATGCATGTCTTATGTGACTCAATTCAACACGTGTGAGATTTTCCCAGCTTCTGTCATATTAGGATCAAAAGTGTTGCAAAGGGAAAGAACATTCTGTATGTATGACTGTCATTTCGCCATGACGCTGGACCCTGTTCTTCAGTTGTTCTTCTTCTGTTGATTTTCTCAAGATGTTTTCTTCAGTTGTATCTGGAATTTGTTCCATTTACTGAGCTTCTCTTCGTTGTTCTCGAACCATTGCTGGGCTGTGCCGTCCAAGTAAAGGCATACATTTACCACATGCGTCATGTCATCCCACCTGTTGTATTTGGCAACTCGGTCGAATACTTTCAGCCCTTCCGTCGGTCCTAATGACCGGGCTCTCTGCTGGCCGCGGTGGTCTCGCGGTTCTAGGCGCGCAGTCCGGAACCGCGCGACTGCTACGGTCGCAGGTTCGAATCCTGCCTCGGGCATGGATGTGTGTGATGTCCTTAGTTAGGTTTAAGTAGTTCTAAGTTCTAGGGGACTGATGACTTCAGATGTTAAGTCCCATAGTGCTCAGAGCCATTTGAACCATTTTTGAACCAGGCTCTCTGGAGAACACTGTTGGATGTCTGACATGCAGCTGAGTTGTTGCTGTTTTAGAATCCAATAGTTTCCTGAATACACGGACCCTGGGAATAATGTACTGCCTGTATTTCGGTTCCTGTTCGTGTAGGCGATGGCTTTTATGTTGCCTAATTAGAGCCACGGTGGTGTAGATGTACTGAAGTACCCGGCGAACGGGAACGGGTGGCGACGGGAACAGCTCCCGGCATCCCCTCTACCACTAACGTTGCCAGCTCCAGATTAACATGCTGACATGGTGCACACACGCAATAAGGACAGGAAAAAGAACCAAGGCAAAATTCTTAGAGGACGTTATTGGTAGAGGACGTACGTAACTTCTGCACTCCCCTGATGTCTGTAAGAATAGGAAAAGTGTCGCCTTAACATTTGAAAACATCTAATTTATTTGTTCGAGAAAGTACGTACTTACAAACAAATCTTCCAGTATTTAGAAGGCAGTAAACGGCACCTTTTTTCTTTAACTTTTGTATCTCGTTTCCTTTCTGAGTGCCATAAATCAAATAGCATTGTATTTTTTTCGTTAAACAGGTCTGATTGTTTCTTTGGTTAATCAGTTTTCATTAAAAACGTGCACCTATCTGCTGCATTACGGATGCACCGAAAGTCAAATCACTCCCATACTCAGAGAACGACTATAGTGGAACAGATGCAGGAAACGTGTACCACCACTCATGGCAAGGTTCTTGTGAAGTTGGTTTGCTGTTGCCTTACTCCAACCTGTTATGCAGTGTCAAATATGTATCTGTGTCATGTTGGTGACCGTGATGAGTCTTTTTACAGAGCGGTATTGGGTTTGTGTTGTTATGGATGAAGGTGAGGGGGATGATGGAATCCAGAACCGGCACATAGCCTAGTCGTCTCGAATAGCACCTAGGGGTTCGCCGAGGTTAACGTCCCCATGCACTGGACGGATCACGATCGACAGTGTAACACTCCCTCACTTCATGAGACACTGCAGAGAGGTTAAGAATTTAGTCCAGGACATTGCCGTAAAGACGAGCGTCACCTCACAAGCGTGAGCTAACGACTTCGGCTAAGGAGGCAGGATTATCCATACATAGAGTAGGTTTTATCTTTCTCTAGGTATTGTAAAACGTAAATACAGTGAGGTGACAAAAGTCATGAGATAGCGATATGAACATATACAGATGGAAGTAGTATCCCATACACAAGGTATAGGGACCGATGATGTCAGCAGTGTGGTCCCATAAGACCTTACTACAAAATTTACCACACAAGGTATAAAAGGGCAGTGCATTGGCGGAGCTGTCATTTGTACTCAGGTGATTCATGTGAAACGGTTTCCGACGTGGTTATGGCCGCACGACGGGAGGTAACGGACTTTGAACGTGGAATGTTAGTTGGAGCTAGATGTATGGGACATTGCACGTCGGAAATCGTTAGGGAATTCAATATTCCAAGATCCACAGCTTCAAGAGTGTGCTGAGAACACCAAGTTTCTGGCATTATCCCTCACCACAGACAATACTGTGGCCGATGGCCTTCACTTAACGACCAAGAGCAGCGGCGTTTGCGTAGAGTTGTCAGTTCTAACAGACAAGCACACTGCCTGAAATAGGCGTAGAAATCAAAGTAGGGTGTACGACGCAAATATCCCTTAGAACAGTGCGGCGAAATTTGGCGTTAATGGGTTATGGCAGCACAAGATCGAAGCGAATGCCTTTGCTATAGTCTGCACAGAATACCATGGCCGGTGAATGTGCAGATGGCAGGGCATGCGTGGGGAGAGTGGTAGTGGTGGGGGTTATGGGCAGGGATTGTAGGGGTAATACCGTGGACTGGAGGGGAAGTGCCGTTTCAAACTGAAGCCTACGCACACATTTTTTGCAACTTTTAAGTGGGGCCCATCCACACGCACATTTGCATAGTGACCATGCAAAACAATCTACTGTCACCTCTGCTTTCTTTAGAATCTACGACGAATTCCGCCGAAATGCAGCGATTTATTTTCGCCTGGCTTGTTAACCATTTGTAAATTTCAGAGAAACGTCATGAGGGGCGAATTTTGAGTAAAACCTATACATTTCTCTGGTTGCCATGTTAAAATTTGCTTGTTTTGCCAAAACACAGCGGAGTTTACACAACCTCAACTCATTAAGATGTTGTGCAGACACAATTACGAGAGAATTCTGAAACTGTGGTGGTATTAAGTGAGGAACTGAGGAAGAGTAAGGTCTATAGCTTATAAAAAAAGCCCATCCTTGGTACCAAAAAAAAAAAAAGTGTAATGGCTTTACTTACGATGTTCCAAATTTCTCGTTACACCAGCTTTGATTGTCGTTAAACAATTACATTCTTTCATCGAAAAAGTCTATAGTTAGGGGAATAACAAGGTAGATAATGAAGTTTTCCACAATAATCATATGGTAACATACTCTCCTTTTTGTGTGCTATCATTTGACAAAATCTCATTTTGACATCTGAAACCGTTTATGAAGTATGAGGAATGATATGGATATTTCACTCTGGCTTTATCGCTGGCGCAGCGCGACAGCAAATGAATGTTCTACGTCAGGTCACTTTTCTTGAGATTGGCGACAGATAGATGCCTCTACCAAAGTCTAAAGAAAAATTCAATATGGTAGCTAAATTTTATATGCAACAAAATATTATGTAATATGCACCAAACGCAAAATCATAGCGACGTCTGTTTTTCATTGCAAACTTTTGCGAATTTCGCGCAATGTCTTACTTCCACGTAAATATGACAATGACTATGACCATTCACCAAATGTTGGCACATCATCGTGAAGCAGACACATCAAGCTGTAAGTAAGTCAAAAATGATTTTTTTTAGCGAACAGTTACTACACTACTGGCCATTAAAATTGCTACATCAAGAAGAAATGCAGATGATAAACGGGTATTCATTGGACAAATATATTATACTAGAACTGACATGTGATTACATTTTCACGCAATTTGGGTCCATAGATCCTAAGAAATTAGTACTCAGAACAACCACCTCTGGCCATAATAACGGCCTTGAAACGCCTGGGCCTTGAGTCAAACAGAGCTTGGATGGCGTGTACAGGTACAGCTGCCCATGCAACTTCAACACGATACCACAGTTCATCAAGAGTAGTGACTGGCGTATTGTGACGAGCCAGTTGCTCGGTCACCATTGACCAGACGTTTTCAATTGGTGAGAGATCTGGAGAATGTGCTGGCCAGGGCAGCAGTCGAACATTTTCCGTATCCAGAAAGGCCTGTACAGGATCTGCAACATGCGGTCGTGCATTATCCTGCTGAAATGTAGGGTTTCGCAGGGATCGAATGAAGGGTAGAGCCACGGGTCGTAACACATCTGAAATGTAACGTCCACTGTTCAAAGTGCCGTCAATGCGAACAAGAGGTGACCGAGACGTGTTGCTAATGGCACCCCATACCATCACGCTGGGTGATACGCCAGTATGGCGATGACGAATACACGCTTCCAATGTGCGTTCACCGCGACGTCGCCAAACACGGATGCGACCATCATGACGCTGTAAACAGAACCTGGATTCATATGAAAAAATGACGTTTTGTCATTCGTGCACACAGGTTCGTCGTTGATTATACAATCGCAGGCTCTCCTGTCTGTGACGCAGCGTCAAGGGTAACCGCAGCCATGGTCTCCGAGCTGATAGTCCACGCTGCTGCAAACGTCGTCGAACTGTTCGTGCAGATGGTTGTTGTCTTGCAAACGTCCCCATCTATTGACTCAGGGATCGAGATGTGGCTACACGATCCGTTACAGCCATCCCCCGATATGAATCCCATCGAACATTTATGGTACATAATTAAAATGTCAGTTAGTGCAAAAAATCCTGCACCAGCAACACTTCTGCTATTATGGACGGCTATAAGAGGCAGCATGGTTCAGTATTTCTGCAGGGGACTTCCAACGACGTACTGAGTCTATGCTACCTAAAGTTGCTGCACTACGCGTGGAAAAGGAGGAGGAGGAGATTAGAGTTTAACGTCCCTTTGACAACGAGGTCATTGGAGACGGAGCACAAGCTAGGATTAGGGGAGGTTGGAGAAGGAAATCGGCCGTCCCCTTTCAAAGGAACTATACCGGAATTTACGGAAAACCTAAATCAGGATGGCTGGACGCGTGTTTGAACCGTCGTCCTCCCGAATGCGATTTCAGTGTACTAACCACTGTGCTATCGCGCTCGGTGGCAAATGAGATCCGACACGATATCAAATGGTTCAAATGGCTCTGAGCACTATGGGACTTAACTTCTAAGGTCATCAGTCCCCTAGAACTTAGAACTACTTAAACCCAACTAACCTAAGGACATCACACACATCCATGCCCGAGGCAGGATTCGAACCTGCGACCGTAGCAGTCACGCGGATACGATATCGGTCAGTATCCCATGACTTTAGTCACCTCAGTGTACAAGGAGCGATCAAAAAGTTTTCGATTGACCGCCATACAGTCCAGAATCTGTATTTCAATCAGGCAAAATCTCCTTGAGCACTGAGGCAATCATCCAGCCGACGCACCATGTTGAAGATACCGTTTGGTAAAATAACGTGTCTTGGTACATGAAGTAGTCCGTAACTGGCTGTTGCACATCCTCGTCCAAAGGGTATCGTCGACCCTTCAAGGACATTTTTAATGTCCCGAAGACGTTACAGTCGAATAGGGAGAGATCAGGACTATAGGGCTGGTGCTAGAGTGTCTTCCACTCGAGTTTGCGTAACTTCTACGTTACGACATTTACGGTACAGCGACGTGCGTTATCGTGAGGCAGCAGCACCGCTTGTCGCACTTATCATTTCACGGTCGTTTTCGACAGACGTGCTGCCCCATACACATTTTACATTCTCCGATGGATGTCTACCGGTTTGTAGAGTTCCATGTGACTGTTGGTAAAAATGGAACACTCAAACAATTGCTTTGTTGCCCGTCCGTCTGCTGTTTGTCTGTATGTATGTACGAGTGTTAAAAGCCCTTTTTCTCATGAACGGGTAGGCGTACCAGGTTTAAATTTATGTCACATACGGCAGTCTATGTTCCTTGGTGTTGTAAAAAACTGAAGCTTCTAAGTCAATTCAATCAAAAGATTCTGCCATTAACGTCACATATTTTGAAACTTGAAAACCCTGTCATCAAAACCTGTAGGGTACTCCCTGGTGATTTCATAAAATGCGGGGAAAAGCAAGGTTTCACAGTACAAGTAAAGGAAAATATCTCGCTCACCCCGTTAGCCGAGTGGTCTAACTCACTGCTTTCCGGAGCGGGAAGGAGCGCCTGGTCCCCGGCACGAATCCCCCCAGCGGACTTGTGTCGAGGTCCGGTGAGCTGGCCAGACTGTGGATGGTTTTTAGGCGGTTTTCCATCTGCCTCGGCGAATGCTGGTTCCTCTTAATGCAATCAAAACTTTCTGCCATTTATGTTTTAGATATTTTGATACTCGCAAACTCATTGAAACCCAGTAAGGTACTTCCTATTGACATAGAATCATGAAATCTGACAAGAAGCAACGTTTCACCAGTACAAGTAAAGTTAAAAATATCTGAAAATTGTTAGATTGTATTTATAGCCCATAAAAAAACCTTTCTGCAGTTACAACATACATTGCATTGATCATCCGTCAAATGCGTAACAGACGAATGTGACTGCATGCAAACATCAACTGTAAGCTGTAGTCATGTTTTAGTAAGTAAATAAAAATGTTTTTCATATCTGCTATATCTACATATACAGACTGAAGTCCGTTTCTCGATTCTTTTTATATGATCGTGCTAGTCTGAGGAACTGCTGTAGAGATTTTGATATCTTGTTATTTATACATAGGGTGGTCCATTGATAGTGACCGGGCCAAATATCTCATGAAATAAGCATCAAACGAAAAAACTACAAAGAACAAAACTCGTCTAGCTTGAAGGGGGAAATCAGATGGCGCTATGGTTGGCCCGCTAGATGGCGCTGCCATAGGTCAAACGGATATCAACTGCGTTTTTTTAAAAATAGGAACCCCCATTCTTTATTACATATTCGTGTAGTACGTGAAGGAATACGAATGTTTTAGTCGGACCACTATTTTCGCTTTGTGATAGATGGCGCTGTAATAGTCACATACGTAAAAGTACGTGGTATCACGTAACATTCCGCCAGTGGGGACGGTATTTGCCTCGTGATACATTTACCCGTGTTAAAATGGACCGTTTACCAATTGCGGAAAAGGTCGATATCGTGTTGATGTATGGCTATTGTGATCAAAATGCCCAACGGGCGTGTGCTATGTATGCTGCTCGGTATCCTGGTCGACATTATCCAAGTGTCCGGATCGTTCGCCAGATAGTTACGTTACTTAAGGAAAAAGGAAGTGTTCAGCCACATGTGAAACGTCAACCACGACCTGCAACAAATGATGATGCCCAAGTAGGTATTTTAGTTGCTGTCGCGGCTAATCCGCACATAAGTAGCAGACACATTGCGCGAGAATCGAGAATCTGGAAAACGTCGGTGTTGAGAATGCTACATCAACATCGTACCATATTTCTATGCACCAGAAATTGCATGGCGACTACTTTGAACGTCGTGTACAGTTCTGCCACTGGGCACAAGAGAAATTACGGGACGATGACAGATTTTTTGCACGCGTTCTATTTAGCGACGAAGCGGCATTCACCAACAGCGGTAACGTAAACCTGCATAATATGCACTACTGGGCAACAGAAAATCCACGATGGCTGCGACAAGTGGAACATCAGCGACCTTGGCGGATTAATGTATGGTGCGGCATTATGGGAGGACGGATAATTGACCCCCATTTTCTCAATGGCAATCTAAGTGGTGGAATCCATGCTGATTTCCTACGTAATGTTGTACCTATGTTACTACAAGATGTTTCAGTGCATGACAGAATGGCGATGTACCTTCAACTGATGTCAGGCACATAGCTCGCGTGCGGTTGAAGCGGTATTGAATAGCATATTTAATGACAGGTGGATTGGTCGTCGAAGCACCATACCATGGCCCGCACGTTCACCGGATCTGACATCCCCGGATTTATTTCTGTGGGGAAAGTTGAAGAATATTTGCTATCGTGATCCACCGTCAACGCCTAACAACATGCGTCAGCGCATTGTCAATGCATGTGCGAACATTACGGAAGGCGAACTACTCGCTGTTGAGAAGAATGTCGTTACACGTATTGCCAAATGCACTGAGGTTGACGGACATCATTTTGAGCATTTATTGCATTACTGTGGTATTTACAGATAATCATGCTGTAACAGCATGCGTTCTCAGAAATGATAAGTTCACAAAGGTACGTGTATCACATTGGAACAACCGAAATAGAAGGTTCAAACGTACCTACGTTCTGTATTTTAATTTTAAAAACCTACCTGTTACGAAGGTAGAGCCATATGTTTGTGACTGTTAACAGCGCCATCTATCACAAAGCGAAGAAAGTGGACCAACTAAAATATTTATATTACTTTACGTACTCCACGATTATGTGATAGAAATGGAGGTTCCTATTTAAAAAACGCAGCTGATATCCGTTTGACCTACGGCAGCGCCATCTAGCGGGCCAACCATAGCGCCATCTGGTTTCACCCTTAAAGCTAGACAAGTTTCGTTGACTGTAGTTTTTTCGTTTGACTCTTATTTCGTGAAGTATTTGGCCCGGTCACTGTCAATACAGGGCGGTCGGAAATTCCCGTTAGAAACTTCTAGGACATGTAGAGAGTAGTGAGTACAGAACGTTTTGAATAGGAACCCATGTCTGGAATCGTATCGTCTCCGTTCTACGACAGTTTCAATTCATACGTGTACCTCGTCAACGTCTGCTTAGGGCAAGAGAAACGTGTCAGAGTCCCCTGTCCTGGTATGCAGCAGAATAGACACGATGACGTGTACTACGCCAAACGATCCCCAGATGTCACTCATTGTCTGCTTTGCTGTGAGACCGAGTCAGTACCTGTGCATCACCGATAGAGGAAACATGGTGCAGGACACGTTTGCGGAATACACAGACATGCTCCTTGTGTGCGGCTAAGCTGAAGGTAATGGAAGAGCTGCTAGTCGGCTTTATCACGAACGTTTTCCACACCGTCACACTCCACCGCACGAACTGTTTGCCCAGGTTACACAACGGCTACGAGAAGAGGGTGCCTTGACCGTGAGGAGGCAGGACTGTGGTGCTCCACGGCGACGCCGCACTCCCGAATTTGAAGGAGGTGTACTGCGTCGCATTGAAGATAGCCCGTCAACAAGTTCACGAACAATTGCGCGTGCAATGGCTGTTAGGCGCAGTACCGTCTTGGACGTCCTTCATGAGCAACAATTACATCCGTACCACTTAACAAAGGGTACACGCTGTAGGTCCAGCAGACTTTCCACAATGCGTCGCCTTCTGCATATGATTCCTGCACCGTTGCATCGACGCGGCCCTGTTTCCACGTCGAGTTCTCTTCACAAATGAATGTAGGTTCACAAGTGATTGTGTTCTGAATGCTCGAAATAACCATGTCTGGGCGGACGAAAACCCTCATGCCACGCCTGTTCAGGGATTTCAAGACAGGTTTGAAATTAACGTGTGGGCAGGTATTCTGGACGGTCATGTGATTGGACCATACCTCCTTCCATCCAAGCTCACGGGTCCCGCATACTTAGTCTTCCTACGACACGTAATGAACCCGTTCTTGAAAGCTGTGCCATTGAATTTCCGCCAGGAAATGTGGTTTCAGCATGATGGAGCACCATTTCTCCGGAGAAATCTCAAGAGTATGAAGAGCCTAATTTATGAGACATCTGTAGAGACAGAGGAAGATCTGCTTGCACGAGTTGTGGCCGCCGCACAAGACACTGAAGAGACACCAGGTGGGATGGAGAGAGTGCACCAGAACATGCTTCGGAGGTACAATGTGTGTAACAACTTTGGTGGTCACCTCATCGAGCCGGTACGTTGTGGCTGGTGCCGTAGATGCAGGGTTCTTGTTGTTGCCGACTAATGTAAACCGTAAGATGTAAGTTGTAATGCAAATGCGTAAGTAATAACGGAAGGAGTCAGTATACTTTTCAGATGGATTGCAACAGTTGTACTGGATCACGCCTAAGTACATTCCTCGCGTGAGAGTGGATGAGATAATCATCTGCATGAAACTGTCGTAGAACGGAAACGATACGTTTCCGGACATGGGTTCCTGTTCAAAATGTTATGTACTCACGACCGTCTATATGTCCTAGAAGTTTGTAACGGTAATTTCCGACCACCCTGTGTAATATATAATAACGTCGCCACAGTTACGTTTCCGCATTTACTGCACATATGTCGGAAAGACACGAATGCCGCACTAATCCCTTGCGTAAATGTCGGTGCTTGTATACCCGCATCGGAGTCGCGCTATGTTGCATGTCCGCCGCAGCGACGCCCTTAAACGGAAACTTTTTGTTCGCCCTTAATATCTTTTTGGTTCCACTTATTTACTTTCTTTTGTGGAAGTGGAGTGGTCGAAAAAATACCAGGTCCTCATGCAGTCTTTGCTATATATCGCGAAAACAAACCAAGCAGCACAAAAAAGTTTAAAAAGACACAAGAGCACAAATTCCGTTGCTATAACAGGAGTGAGCTCGATGAGAACAGGTTAACTTCCAATGTCACCACGGTCCAGTTTTCCTGAGTGCGTGTTGTCTGCAGCGTAAACTAGGATCAAGATTTTAGATCTCCACACGCGGCATAGCCAGTTGATCATTGACGTCATTGGTGCACTTGCGACGTGGTGGACGGGTGAGTTAGGCTCAAGAACGTGGCGCGCGCCCATAACAGGTAGTCGATCTTGACCCAAAAAGCCGCTAGATTAAAACAGATTATAGAAGAGGTCCGCGTATTGTCAACCAAGTGACTCATCTACTCAAGCACTGTGTGTTCATGGTCCCCATAGTTTCAATGCTATCAATAATATAAGACAGCAACTTTACAGGCAGTCCACAAATCGAAGTCTCGCGGCAGAATATAACAAGGTGAAGGAAGTTATGGAATATATATTTCTTTGTGTCTGTACGAATTCCAGAGTACCTAGTATTTGTTAGTATTTAATGCCCGCTTCCTTTCTCTTTGCTGTTGCCACTGCAGAAGAGTATGAACACGCTTTCAACGAGAAACAGATGAAGGCAAGACTGGAGGAGGACAGTTTGCTGCCGATACCGGGATCCGTTGAACGTCTGCCCGCTTGCGGCGAATGCACGACTGAGCAATCAGTACAGGGGCAGCTGGAAGAAACCAAGCTCGAAGAAGAGTGAGTTCTGATCAAAGCTACTTCAAGCTGAAACTGAAATTAACAACAATGGTTCAATCTGTGTCAGTCTCCTGAACCGATTTATTTGTTAAGAAATGATAATTAATCGAAACCCTCAGCTGCTAACAGGAGTTGTTCATATACCTTAATGGGGACAGCTGAAAATGTGTGCCCCGACCGGGACTCGAACACAGGATCTCCTGCTTACATGGAAGACGATCTATCAATCTGAGCCACCGAGGGCACAGAGGATAGCGCGACTGCAGGGACTTATCTTGTTGTGATTTGGCAGGAGCCAATTCACGGAGTTTGGAGGAAGCCGAAAGGCACGCGTTTAAGCTCACGCAGGCTGGCGTGAGGTCTGGAAAATGACAAGGCATTATAGTAGCCAAAAATAGTACATAGCTTCTGGAATACTTAACTTTAATCCATAATTGGTGTACATCGCTCTTGACGGTACTTATTTTACAATCTCAATATAAACTGGTAATGGCGCCTTGCTAGGTCGTAGCAAATGACGTAGCTGAAGGCTATGCTAACTCTCGTCTCAGCAAATGAGAGCGTATTTGTCAGTGTAGCATCGCTAGCAAAGTCGGCTGTACAACTGGGGCGAGCGCTAGGACGTCTCTCTAGACCTGCCGTGTGGCGGCGCTCGGTCTGCAATCACTGACAGTGGCGACACGCGAGTCCGACGTATACTAACGGACCGCGGCCAGTTTAAAGGCCACCACCCAGCAAGTGTGGTGTCTGGCGGTGACACCACATATCTCTTGCACACTTCCTGTGAGACCCACATTCCCAACTGTCCACAACCTACATTCGTAATGTTGCTAAAGGATATTTGCCTATTCACTCATTACTCGCGCCAACTAAGGTGACGATTCCCGTAAGAGTTCGGGCAAAGCGTGCGCATTCGCACAGAAGGTCAATGGCCGGGTAGCCTTTAACTATATGAAGATAGTAACTGTTCCGAAAGAACAGATACCAATGATGACTATGCAGCTTCTCTAGAAAGAAATGATAATTAATCGAAATGTGGGTCTCACGGGAAGCGTGCAAGAGATAAGTCCCTGCAGTCGCGCTTTCCTCTGTGCCCTCAGTGTCTCAGATGCCGGCACGGTAGCTCAGAGTGTTCGGTCAGAGGGTTTAGCTACCCTCTGTAATAAAAAACTGAGTAAACGGATCAACGAACAACCTGAACGAGTGTTATCGGACGTCCGCCACGAACGAATTCAACGAACGATTAAAAAGATGGATAGAGCGTCTGCTATGTAAGCAGGAGATCCTGGGTTCGCGTCCCGGTCGGGGCACACATTTTCAGCTGTCCTCGTTGTGATATATCAACAACACCTGTTGGCAGCTGAGGGTTTCAATTAATTATCTGCAGTGTAAAGATTAATTTTAGCTTCTAGACTAAGGGTACGTTGCCTGCCACTCTGCAGCCACTACTTGTTTAGTAATTTATTAACAGTGGTTGTTTACTGTAAGTATTCGTGTTTTGCTTATTTTTGTCCGCAGTGAACTGCTGCCTTAATCAGTACTTATGTGAAGGCAGTTCTTGGCACTGTGATAGTTCTTTGTTTAAATATATGAAAATTTATTGATAACCGGGCGGAGTGGCCGAGCGGTTCCAGGCGCTTCAGTCTGGAACCGCGCGACCGCTACGGTCGCAGGTTCAAATCCTGCCTCGGGCATGGATGTGTGTGATGTCCTTAGGTTAGTTAGGTTTAAGTAGTTCTAAGTTCTAGGGGACTGATGACCTCAGATGTTAAGTCCCATAGTGCTCAGAGCCATTAGGACCATTTATTGATAACCTTTTTAATTGTGTGCTGTAACGCCTGTCAACCTCCTCAGTTTCTTAATAAAGTTGGAATCTCATGGAAGTAGGCACAATTTAAGTTGCCATACAGGCTCAAGATTGAGATCGGAACTCATTATTTATTTTTCCACAGACAGGGCACACGGTGGAGAAGTTTACCTGCCCTCACAGCACATTTACAGTAGAATACTAGGGTTTCTTCGTTTTGTAAAGAGCATTTAAAGCAACTGCCTATCACAGAACAACTTTGAATTTCAAAATTATCTGATTGGATTTCAGAGTATGTTTATTCAGATAGTACTTCGTTATAAATAACTGTGTGATCTGCAAAAGAAACTAAGGTTGCTGTTAATAGTCTCTACCGCGTACAATATGAACAGATTTCGAATAAATCCGCAGCAATATGACCGTTTAGCGCATAAGAAAAACTACGTGTATTCAACTGAGGAGAAGATGCACACAAACTGATGTTTTTGCGTTTCAAGGATACTCAATACGTTTTATAGGATGTAAATGACAGTGAGGTATTACGTTCTGGACATCAAATTGCGTGCGACATAAATTACAGTGATTTAAAGTGGAGCAGTAGATGGTTGCATAACTTCAAATAGTGCTAGAGAACTGGAAGACCTAAGGTAACGAAATTTCACACAAATTATCAACTTGTCGATGCACAGCAAACTGCGGAATCGGCCCGAAAATTTCTAGGCGATATGAACATATTCCATCGACTGGTAAGGAATCTGTTTTCAACTCTGATCAATCGGGATTTGAAGGGGAAATGCATATGAAAGGAACTGTAGAAATTAGGGATACAAGACAGTTGTTGAAGAACAGTTAATATCAGTGCCTAACGCATTCGTATACAATTTTGTCGACTGTTAATCTGGATGGTAAATTGGCTGGAAAATTGTTTATTGTGCTGAGTGAAGTTACAGGTGCTCTGCCCCCTATAATTGTTTCTCGTGTACGTGATCTTCCAAGGGTATTTACGTCACAGCTAGCAAGAATTAGAAAAATGAACGTAACAGAACCACAACTATGGTACAGGGACTGCTTTTGGCCAATAGCTGGTCAAAATAACTTTCTTCTGCTTGATTGCTGGTCAGCGTATAAAAATCATACTTCTTTAGAGCAAACTATTAATCCTGAAAAGTGTGTTACATTGCTGTTCATACTGATTGCAGCGACGCCTTAAAAGATAGCCAGTTTCACGATAAGGTCCACTGTTTCGCTTTCGGTTACACGCCATCACATTCCATCAGTCCTCATCAGCCCGTTACGTCCTAAATGGTTCAAATGGCTCTGAGCACTATGGGACTTAACATCTGAGGTCATCAGTCCCCTAGAACTTAGAACTTCTTAAACCTAACCAACCTAAGGACATCACACACATCCATGCCCGAGGCAGGATTCGAACCTGCGACCGTAGCGGTCACGCCGTTCCAGACTGAAGCGCCTAGAACCGCTCGGCAACATCGGCCGGCAGCCGAACGTCCTGCACGGTTTGTAACTCCCAAGGAGTTCGCCTTCGATCTTGATGGTGCGAACGTTTTGTGATCACTGGGGCGCGCTATTTTTCGTTATACACCACTCGCCATTAAAATTGCTATACCAAGAGGAAATGCAGATGATAACCGGGCATTCATTGGACAAATATATTATACTAGAACTGACATGTGATTACATTTTCACGTAATTTGGGTGCGTAGATCTTGAGAAATCAGTACCCAGAACAACCACCTCTGGCCGTAATAACGGCCTTGATACGCCTGGGCATTGCGTCAAACAGAGCTTGGATGGCTTGTACAGGTACAGCTGCCCATGCAGCTTCAACGCGATACCACAGTTCATCAAGAGTAGTTGGTTGGTTGGTTGGTTGGGGAAGGAGACCAGACAGCGTGGTCATCGGTCTCATCGGATTAGGGAAGGATGGGGAAGGAAGTCGGCCGTGCCCTTTCAGAGGAACCATCCCGGCATTTGCCTGGAATGACTTAGGGAAATCACGGAAAACCTAAATCAGGATGGCCGGACGCGGGATTGAACCGTCGTCCTCCCGATCATCAAGAGTAGTGACTGGCGTATTGTGACGAGCCAGTTGCTCGGCCACCATTGACGAGAAGTTTTCGATTGGTGAGAGATCTTGAGAATGTGCTGGCCAGGGCAGCAGTCGAACATTTTCTGTAACCACAAAGCCCCGTACGGGACCTGCAACATGCGGTCGTGCATTATCCTGCTGAAATGTAGGGTTTCGCAGGGACTGAATGAAGGGTAGAGCCACGGGTCGTAACACATCTGAAATGTAACGTCCACTGTTCAAAGTGCCGTCAATGCGAACAAGAGGTGACCGAGACGTGTAACCAATGGCACCCCATACCATCACGCCGGGTGATACGCCAGTATGGCGATGACGAATACACGCTTCCAATGTACTTTCACCGCGATGTCGCCAAACACGGATGCGACCATCATGACGCTGTAAACAGAACCTGGATTCATCCGAAAAAATGTTTCGTCGTTGAGTACACCATCACAGGCACTCCTGTCTGTGATGCAGCGTCAAGGGTAATCGCAGCCATGGTCTCCGAGATTATAGTCCATGCTGCTGCAAACGTCGTCGAACTGTTCGTGCAGATGGTTGTTGTCCTGCAAACGTCCCCATATGTTGACTCAGGGATCGAGACGTGGCTGCACGATCCGTTATAGCCATGCGGATAATATGCCTGTCATCTCGACTGCTAGTGATACGAGACCGTTGGGATCCAGCAAGGCATTCCGTATTACTCTGCTGAACCCACCGATTTCCTATTCTGCTAACAGTCATTGGATCTCGACCAACGCGAGCAGCAATGTCGCGATACGATAAATCGCAATCGCGATAGGCTACAATCCGACCTTTATCAAAGTCGGAAACGTGATGGTACGCATTTCTCCTCTTTACTCGAGGCATCACAACAACGTTTCACCAGGCAACGCCGGTCAACTGCTGTTTGTGTATGAGGAATCGGTTGGAAACCTGCCTCATTTCAGCTCGTTGTAGGTGTCGCCACCGGCGCCAGCCTTGTGTGAATGGTCTGAAAAACTAATCATTTGCATATCACTGCATCTTCTTCCTGTCGGTTAAATTTCGCGTCTGTAGTACGTCATCTTTGTGGTGTAGCAATTTTAATGGCCTGTAGTGTATGTTCATGGTTTGTTTTGAACATTTCTTGAATGTCGACGATGTTCATTTTGTGAAGTGTAATAGATGCATCTCGTAGGAGGTTGACCTCTGCACCTGCTGGACACTCATTTTCTGTCGCCCTTCTGATGCACATGGTGAGTCATTAGCAGCTAATATTTTTCCTATCGTAGTTGTTAACACAACACTTTCAAATGAGCCTCACTAAAGACTGAACATGCAGGCTCGCAGTCAAGGGGTTACTTATCAGACCACGGCAACTGATTCTGCCTCTTGAGCAGAGTTTTGTAAATTCCCCGGAATTTTCGTGGGGCTGAACTCAGTACCGTTGTGGTAAGCAATCAACATTGTTCCTACTTGCGGGGTATCCCAGTTAAAGTGAGCAGAGGATAGAACTACAATCAAAAACGACGATTGTTAAACAGTAGGATATATTGCTCTAGAAACTACAAACATACGAGTAAATAAGTTACTGACCTACAGAGATAGTAACGAATAAATACGAGAATCAACATACAAAATTATCAAAAGAACGTTAACGCCCGCTGGAGTTTAAAGTGCAGGAGAAAGTTGTACTCATATGAGAACCCTAGCATATTACAGAGAGTGCTGAACCAGGAGTTGCTAGCTGAAACCATGGGGAGCGATGGATGGGACGAAAGGAGGTGGTTGCGATGACGGCTTCCCACATGACAAGGTGCGTCATCTCATTGCAAGAGCAAGACAGTCATGCTCGCTGATAGCAATCGGGAGCGCCTGTACATGCTCGACATTTCTACCCTAAGCGCAAGTAAACGAGCAGGTAAAGATTTCTGTGACTCAAGGCAGAAAGTGCTGAAAGTATATCACGTGGACGTCGGAGTCATGTTTCTGCAACCTTTGGTCCGAACAGAAGCTTGAGCCTGGTGTGCTTCTGACCTTTTTTTTTTTTTTTTTTTTAAAAAAAAAAAAAAAAAAAAGTGGGCGAACCAATGTCTTGGAGGGGCACTGGTAAGGAGCACCTGCTGCGACAGAGAAGAAATGGTTCAAATGGCTCTGAGCACTATGGGGCTTAACATCTGTAGTCATCAGTCCCCTAGAAATTAGAACTACTTAAAACCTAACTAACCTAAGGACATCACATACATCCGTGCCCGAGGCAGGATTCGAACCTGCGACCGTAGCGGTCACGCGGTTCCAGAGACAGAGAACAAACATTGTCTTTTGTGCACAGAGGTTTCTCCTTATGCTTCGACTCCAACCGTCGAAACATAGTAGTTTTTCTAACACTGCGTTTCTTCTGGTACAAAGAAGAGCCGTTTGAATTTTTATTTGAAATTAACGATTGTTGCCGTCCTGAGCAAATACACAAATCCTGTCAAAATGATGGATTCGAATTTATAGATTCTGGCATAGTATTCCTGAGCAGATCAGTAATCTGTTTGTTACAGTCTTTCTTCTCTCTGAATTTTTAATCAAGTGTCATACTCTCATAGACGTAATCGCTACGAAACAGACTGACAAAGTAAGAGATGTTGGTCAAACATCGGCCCCTGGCCTCTCAGCACATGATGTAATATTCCTGGCCTACTCTGTGCAGCCCCCAAGGATCAAATCGCGTTACATAACTTGTAGGAACATGAAACGTATTGACCTTGACGCTCTAACAGCCGATTGCTCAGAAATCTCATGGCATCAGATAATCAGAGAACCTACAATCGACGGCAAAATTAATGAACTTGGCGATAAACTCACTGCCCTCTATGACAAACATGCACCTGTGCGCACAATCCGTGTAAGAAAATCTCCTGCTCCATGGCTGACAGCTGAATTACGTCAAATGATGACTAATAGGGATGCTGCCCACAGGCGTTTCAAGGCAGATCCGAAACCCGAGCGTTTCGAAGAATACAGAAAGTTACGGAACATAGTGAAACAATGCATTCGCAATGCTGAAATCAGGCACGCTCGCTCCCTTGTATGCAGCGATCTGACGCCCACGACTCTGTGGAAGAATCTCCGTAGCTTGGGGGTCGGAAAGGCAAAATCGGAAACTACTTTTCATGTGTCAGCTAACGAATTAAATGATTTCTTCTCTGCACCTCTGAATACCAGCACGGCTGATAATTACCGTCCACAAGAATCCCCAAACAGGATAACTAACAACGATAGCTTCCATCTAAAACATATAACAACAAATACGGCAAGAAAAGCAGTAATGAGAATCTCTTCTGATGCAATAGGCAACGACAGTATCGGTATAACCATGATTAAGAATGTTGCCGATATCTTAGTACCTGTCTTAACTGACATATTTAATTTTTCCCTCGTGAACGGAATATACCCCACTGCATGGAAAAGAAGCATAATTCGACCCATCCCTAAGATCGAAAACCCGCAACTGCCTAGTGATTACCGACCAATTAGCATACTGCCTGCTGTTTCCAAAGCACTCGAATATATTGTTCATGACCAAATCACTGAACACTTGCATGAATTCAGCCTATATGACAAATTTCAATCCGGTTTCCATAAACATCACAGCACAAACACTGCTCTAATTAAAGTAACATATGACCTGAAATGTGCCATCGACAATCGAAAGGCAACAATATTGACGCTACTGGACTTCAGCAAAGCTTTTGACACTGTTAACTTTGACATATTGCTCAGAAAAATGCAACAGCTTAATTTCTCTGATAGTGCAATGAGATGGTTTGAAAGCTACTTAAAAGACAGAAAGCAATGTGTTGTCTGCGTAAATGAAAAATCTTCCTGGAAACATGTTTCCTCGGGAGTGCCACAAGGATCAGTCTTAGGACCACTTTTGTTTTCTTTATATGTCAACGATATTTCGTCGGTTCTGTCCTCCGGTAAATATCATTTCTATGCCGACGACCTCCAGCTCTACCTAAGCGTCAGACCTGAAGACGTAAACACTGCAATCGCTCAGATGAATGATGATCTGTCTTCGGTAGTGACATGGGCGAAAAGCCTGGGGATTAAACTACATGCAAAAAAGACGCAAGTAATCTTAATAGCCCATCAGAAATTAATAAGTTCAGATTTCTGCGAACGGCTACCTCCTATTCTGCTCGACGGTACTCCAATACCATATCAGAAAACAGTGAAGAACTTGGGTGTAACTTTGGATTAGCATCTCAACTGGGCGGAGAATACAGTCGCAGTGTGCCGAAAGACGTCTGCTTGTCTCTATGCTCTCAAAAAGTTTCGGAACATATTTCCACAGGACTTGAAACGCCAGCTCGTGCAAGCACTCGTTCTACCGAACCTCCACTATTGTGATGTCATTCAACAAGGTATGAGTAGTGAAAACAAAAGACGGCTAGAGCTAACCATGAATGCCTGTGTGCGTTACACCTGCAACATTCGCCGATATGATCATGTTAGTGCTTCATACTCCGAGCTAAAGTGGCTGCGGCCGGACAAATTGCGTGACTACCACACTCTATGTCTACTTCACAGACTCCTCGTCGCGCAAGCACCCCAGTACCTTGCTTCAGAGATTAAAAACCTGTCATGCCATCATAATAGAAACACGAGGTCACTCTTATTTGGTATCCTAACTGTGCCCACTCACAAAACAAAAACTTTTGCAAACTCCTTCTCAGTTGCCGCTGTCCGCCTCTGGAAGAAACTGCCCCTTACCTTGCATAAAATTCAATCTCCTGCTGCTTTTAAGAAGAGGTTGAAGCATTTCCTACTATCATCCTCATAAAGTTCTCCACAAAATTAATGTACCAGGCCAATCCTCTCATCTGTCAAATAGCAAAGCTAGCGTCTCCTATCTTGCTCCTGAGATGCCTTCCCCTTCATCTATCTCTATTAGCCAGGGAATCTTCTTTTCCTTTATATTTCCTTAATTATGTTTCATCATGTCTATTTTTCTCCTCCCTTCACCATGAGTCTCCCTCATACTCCCTGCTGCCAGCACTCCTATCTAAAATTTGTCTCTTCAATAATGTCTAATTATAACAGTACTTACGATCTACGAATATAAACTCTATATGTATGTATTTTTCCAGGTGTACCTTTCAAATTGTTTATTTCATTTTTTGTACTAGATGTAGTTTAACATGCCTACTAAAACGTATTAATGTAAAATAAGTAGAATGCCTGGTTAGATGTAAGAGAGGGCCTGATGGCCCTAATCTTGCCAGGTTGAATAAATCAATAAATAAATAAGTAAATAAATAAATAAATTTGCATTTAATGTTTAGGGGAACTTCGAAATAAAGTTAATAACATGATTACAAGTTCACGAGAGAGTCAGTCGTTAAAAATGGATCTGTGTGGGGTTTCTTTCTTTGTTAATGGTCTGACGCGAACGAACACGTGATGATGCTAAAGCGTAACGGGTCTCGCCAGAATTTTGGTGTTACAGTTTGTGGTTCGATACGTTCTATTGGCATAAGAATCTTGTCATCATAAGTGAGAGAAAAAGAAAGACAATGGGTTCGGCAAATCTGTTCTCAAATACACATTCTCAAAACTTGGAGAAGCGATTTCTTTTTGTCCTTCTAGCTCCATGTGGCATCCTGGCAACCCTCAGAGACACTCTCTGCAGAAGTTTGAAAGAAGTGAATAAGGTAGTTGGTTGTAAGTGTGAGGACAGACATTGTGAGCATACCGAGATTTTCAAGAAATGGAGAACACAAGCAGTAATGAAAATGTTGAGTGACAGGCGTGTCAGGGTGGGTTCTTGATCGTCTGAGCCGATCGGACAAACGCGGCGTCGTTGAATCTGAGAGTTCCCGTGGATAGGATGAAAATACGCAGGATGACAGCAACTATTGGTACATCGAGTCACCTTTGCTAGAACTGCATGTATCGTTTGAGTCTGATAGTAACCGAAAGTGGGTCAACAGTGCGCACTTAAGCAAAAGATATTATTTTGATACATTCATAGTAAACAAACTAACACTAAACATATGTGATATTGTTGCAGATTCTCTTCTCTGCAATGTTACATCAATTTAAAAGAAAAAAAACAGTACCATGAATCAAATACCATAAAGATGTGACGGTGCATGTTTCCCATCCCATAGGTAATTATCCGCAGTGGTTGTGAAAGTGTGTTTTTCAGATGGTAAGTTTATATTAAATACCTATATACGAGAAAAATAACCGCCATAAAAATTATCTGCTAATTTCTGTTAGAATATTGGAATATATTTACCGAAGACTGGGAAAACTGGTGGAGGCCGACCTCGAGGAAGATCAGTTTGGATTCAGGAGAAATGTAGGAACACGCGAGGCAATACCTACGCTACGACTTCTCTTAGAAGATTGGTTAAGAAAAGGCAAACCTACGTTTATAGCATTTATAGACGTAGAGAAAGCTTTTGGCAGTGCTGAGTGAAATACTCTATGAAATTCTGAGTGTGCCAGGGTTAAAATAGAAGGAGCGAACGGCTATTAACAATTTGAGACAGAAACCTGATGGCAGTCGAGCGGCAGGAAAAGGAAGCAGTGGTTGAGGAGGGAGTGTAGCCCATCGCCGATGTTACTCAGTCTGTACATTGAGCACGCAGTAAAGGAAACAAAAAAAAAAAATTGGGGTAGTAACTAGTCCAGGGTGAAGAAATAAAAACTTTAAGGTTTGCCGATGAAGTAATTCTGTCACAGACAGCAAATGAAAGGAATGTACATTGTCCTGAGAGGAGGATATAAGATAAAAAAAGAAAAACAAGAATAATGGAATGTAGCCGAGTTAAATCAGGAGATGTTGAGGGAATTAGATTAGGAAACGACACACGTAAAGTAGTAGATCGGTTTTGCTGTTCAGGCAGCAAAATAACTGATAATGGCACTGGAGTAGAGAGGATACCAAATATCGACAGGCAATGGCAAGAAAAGCATTTCTGAAGAGAAATTTTTTAATATCAAGCATAGATATAAATGTAAGGAAGTCATGTCTAAAAGTATTTATATGGCGTGTAGCAAGAAAATAGTAGCTTTTGAAGTGTGGTACTGCGAAGAATGTTGAAGTTAGACAGTTAGACCACGTAACTAATGAGGAGGCACTGAGCAGGATTGGGGAGACAAGAAATTTGTGGCACAGGTTGACAAAAAGAAGGGACAGGTTGATAGGACACGTTCTGAGACATCAAGGGATCACAGATTTAGTATTGGAGGGAAATGTGGGGTGTAAAATTGTAGAGGGAGACAAGGAGATTAATACAGCAAGCAGATTCAGAAAGATGTCGGTTGTCGGCTGCAGCAGTTATTCGGAGATGAAGAGGGTCGCACAGGACAGAGTAGCATAGTGAGTTGCATCAAACCAGTCTTCGGACTGAAGACCTGAATAACAAAGTTAGAATATTGAAATGTATTCAAAGAGTAACATGGAATGTGTGCGCTCTTTCAATTTGACTACAACAATTTTTAGATTGTTAATTTCTAGAATAAGCAGTCATCACAAACATAATCTTGCGGTGCCTTCTCCAGTACATGCAGCATAGTTCCAAGCAGAGCACCCAGCACAACTGCACCACAATGTTTTGTGTTTACCTACTCATCCACAGATGCAATGTAATTCATTAGGTTCTTTATTATAGTGATTTCAGTGCGCCAGCAAACTGTTTATTGTAATCCTCTTCGTCATCATTATCACAAATGGTGGACATATCCTATACCTCCTACAAGTCTGGTGTTTCCTACTTACATCTGGTTTCCTTTTCTTATTTTTTGGCTTATCCGCAAAGCAAACACGTGCAACCACAGTCTAGGGCCCTGTGGTGCAGCTTTTCTTATTTTTGTACTTCAACCCAGACTGTTGTTTCTTTTCATTCCTTATTGTCTTCTTAATTTCAGCTTCATACAGCTACTTCTTCACAGAAGTGCGTATCTGTTCTCCTTCAATGCACTATTACTTGACTTTGCCATTATGTACTAACCGCAATCTGATTCTGTTATGCTAAACTGTTATATTTAGAAAGCAAATCCATGCAATGATACAATGAATTTCCGGGTTTAGCAACTTACTCTGATAAAAGTGAATAGGTAATAAATGTAAATTATTTTCTCATTTTCTGTCTGCTGAAAATAACATGAAACATGCATGTTTTAAACACTGTATGCTAACGCATTCCACAGCTGAAATGGTGCCTGTCTTCTTGTCCCTGTTTGTCATTACCAGTAGCAGATCTCAAACTTGTATGGCGATGGAACCTCTTTTAAATTTTAAATATTTTATCGAGCTCTAAAATAAGCAAAGCCTGGTATTATGTTCATTACTTAATTATAATAACCTAACGAAAATCGTGAAAAGTAGGTACATTACATACTACTGACTTCTATGATAATATAAAAACTACACACAAAATGACACAGTTTTGATTCCACTGTAAATTGATAAAACTGTTTCTAATTAATGGTATGAAGATGTGAAGTTGTTTTTTATTTTCAACCTGTTTAATGTAATCAATGATAAAAGAGAGTTGAAGGTGAATGTCAGGTTCAGCATGCAGCGTACTGCAGCGTTTTGTCAGCGTATACTGAGTATCACTTTTCACGTAAGCATGTTGTTCGGAAAGGCAGAACAGCCAGAGCCCGTGTGACAAGTTGTGGATATTCATCACGAATCCTGCACCAAACAAATCATCAAGTGACATTTTTCTGACCAGTGATTCCCTGCTTGCATCTGGTGTCATTTCTAAAAAGGATTCAAAGGTTTCGATTGATATATTTTTTGCCTTCTGAAAATTCGAGACAAAAGGTTTCCAAAACCTTCAATTTATTTTCAGTCTTTTAATCTGCTGCCGCCGCGGTGGCCGTGCGGTTCTGGCGCTGCAGTCCGGAACCGCGGGACTGCTATGATCGCAGGTTCGAATCCTGCCTCGGGCATGGGTGTGTGTGATGTCCTTAGGTTAGTTAGGTTAAAGTAGTTCTAAGTTCTAAGGGACTTGTGACCTAAGATGTTGAGTCCCGTAGTACTCAGAGCCATTTGAACCATTTTTTTAATCTGCTCTTCATGAAACTAAGTCTCAAAAGATATGCACATATCACGGATACATTGGACCCATTCTTCAAATATTTCTTTTGGTAATTAGATGTATTATTTCCAAAAGTAATTGGATGATTTCTAAGTATAATTGAACGATTACTAATAACAAATCTGATTAAATCCGCTTTACATAAATTTTAATATCCTTGTAAATTATTTTCTTTACAAAATTCATGAAGTCTTGCAACAGTATATCGTTGTAGTTGATTAGCAATTTCTTCTAGTTGAACAGCAGTGTATCTTTCCATTTTGGTCTTCTATTTATTACAAAAAAATTAATAGATTTGTAAAATTATTTTTATTAATAAAATGATAATTATTTAATAGATGGATAAGGATTATTATTTAATAAATAATTAGTCAAAAATAGAATTAGCTTAATTATCAATTAGTTTTTAAAAGAATTAGTTAACTATATAGCTTAATATTTAGTTTAACAGTCAGTAGGGTTGGTCTTCTATTTATTAAAAGAAAAGTTCATTAGATTTGGAAAAATTATTTTTATTAATAAAATTATATTTATTTAATAGATGGAAAACTAATGAGGAGGTATTGAATGGAATTGGGGAATAGAGGTGTTTGTGGCACAACTTGACTAGAAGAAGGGATCAGTTGTTAGGACATGTTCTGAGGGATCACAGGATCACCAATTTAGTACTGGAGGGCAGGAGGACGGTAAAAATCATAGAGGGAGACTAAGAGATGAATACACTAAGCAGATTCAGAAGGATGGTACTGGGAGATGAAGAAGCTTGCACATGATAGAGTAGTATGGAGAGCTGCATCAAACCAGTCTCTGGACTGAAAACCACAACAACAAGAAGTATTATTTTATAGTACATAATGAATCATAAAGGATTATTATTTAAAATTAAAGCATTCTCATTCTTAATATGTTCTAAGATACATTTCTTACATTTATTATTACATTTATCTTTATGTGATGGATTTATGTAAAAGCAATTTAAATCTTTAATTTCTTGAGAAATTTTACATTTCTTTTTTTTCTTCACTTATAACTTCTTCATTATTTATCGTAAATTCATTCTCCATTTTCGTATGTTCTTCACTTGGATTTCGTCTTGCATGTTCCTTGAAAAAATATTTAGCAACACTTTTTCCACATACACAAGGAATTCGATTTTTATTATAATTTTCTAGATGATATTTATTTAAACAAGGTCTACATATAGTTCTATAAACATCATTTGTGTATCTTTGTAAAGTAAAATTATCAATTGAGTTCTCTGTATTACAATATTTACAAAATTTAGTTTTCACACAACAATCTTGTTGAACTTGTTGCAGTTTAAAGCCTGTTTCAGCTGGCGCTTGCTCCATTTATATAAAAAGTATTAGAATTGTAAAAAAGGAAATTTTTTAATTTGAAATTATTTATATAAATTAGTTTTAAAAATAATCATCACCAATAATCATCAGAATCACCATAATATTCTGCTTCATCTTGAGCGTCAAACATAGCATTAATATCAGTTATTTCAATTTTTTCTGGTACTTTATTTTTATTAATACTTCTACAAAGTGGACAATTTTCTTTTTATTTTAACCATTCATCAGTACATTCCTTATGAAAAATATGTTTGCAGCTTGTTTTCACAGATTTATTATTTTCAACATTTAAACAAATAGGACCATCAATATCTTTTTCACATACCTCAATTAGCACTTAAGTTTCTTTTAGTTTAGTTTTCATTTCGTTTTCCTTCTCCATTTATAAAAATAATTTTTATTAGATTTATAAAAAAATAAGAAATAATAATTTTCAATTAATCATTTAGCTATAATTACTACAAATTTCCACTACTATTTATTTTTTGCGAAACTTATAAAAAATATTTCTCTTAAATGTAATCGATTGTAGATGTTATCAAGAATAAGCTTACTTACAACAATAAGCAAGTTTTCATGATTATTGATGACGAAAATAATGCATGGTTCAAAGCTAAAGATGTTGCTGAGATTTTAGAATACAAAAACATAAATGGTGCAATAATTAAAAATGTTGATTCAGAAGATAAAGCAAATTTTGCTAATATTTTGAGCATCGCATTTTGCGAGCCCAAATCAAGAATTGATAAACAAACTATTTTCACCATGAATCTGGATTATATCCTTTAATTTTAAAATCAAAAACCGAAGAAGCTACACAATTTAAAAGATGGGTTACTCATGAAGTTTTACCATCAATTGGAAAACATGGTGAATGTAAGATTAGGAAAAGAGATGACTGATGCCTATAAATGTCACAGAAAAGACAAAGATAACTGTATACAACAACTACAAGAATTGAATAAATTAAACACAGAAATAATTGAATTAAAAAATGATAGACTTAAAATGAAAGACGGTCATATTCAAAATTTGAGAGAAACAGTTAAAATTGCATCAGAAATAATAGGTAAAAGAAATAAATAGTTTATTACCACATGTAGTTCCTAAAACAATTGATGGCAGTTTAAGACCAACATTATTTGATGATGAATGTGAATGTGACTATTATGTCATTAAAATACAAACAATAAATTTTCAGAAGCAACTATATAAATCGAAGATAGACATCCAAATTGTGAAGAAATGTTGAGATTGAATTATAATCCTAATTCAATAAATCTGTATCAAAGAATGAAAGAAAATTTAAGGATTGTCTGTCATCTGAAGTATTTTAATATTTTGGATTGCTATACACAAGAACAATTGATTAATGACATTAAAATGATTCATCAAATGGAACTACTATGAAATAACATTATCTTTATTTACCCAATTGTTATGTGAATTATAAAAACCTAACCATTTAACATAAACTTTATGATCTTCCTTTTTTAACGTTTTTTGAACTACGTATTCATCTGGTTATTTCGTTTTCTATAGTTCTTGTTCATAAAGATTTCCTTTTATATCTTTTAATTTATATGTAATCGGATTAGAATGAATAACATCTTGAATTTCAAATATTTCTGTTCACCAATTAGCTGTATATCCTTTTTCAAAAAGACCTTCTAGTGTACTAATTCTCACTATATCACCTTTTTAAATTTTGCTTGCTCACTACTCACAATGTTAATTGTTTTTAAAGTTTTTCATTTACTTCTATTGGTTTCATTGTTATTGTAGAATGTTTTGTTTTATTATATTCATCAACTAGATCTTTAATTAAGTTTATCCATTAATAATTCCCTTCTAAAACAAATTTCTTCCACATCTTTTCTTTAAGTGTTCTGTTAAATCGTTCAACATCACATGCTTTTAATTGTGAAAAAGTTGAATAATGATTAATGTTATATTTCTTTCATAATTCCTTAAATTCTTTATTATAAAATTCTTTACCATTATCTGTTTGTAAATTATGTGGCTTTCAATCTATAAAATTTGTTTCAGATGCATCGACTATATTTTAGCTGTTTTATCTTTAATAGTAACAGCCCAAGCAAATTTCGAAAAGACATAAACAACAGGCAATAAATAATTATATCCTTTACTTATTTTAGAAATACCTTTTAAATTACTTGAATCCATTTCGACTAAATCAGCTTACCATAAATTATCTATGCTAAGAGAAACAACATTTCCGCTTTCAAAAGTTTTTCTTATTGGTTTATGTAATTCATTAATTATTTCTTCACGAATATTATTTAAACCTTCACCAGCACTTACAAATTTTTTTAACAAATTTACCTTTTTTAGATTTACAAATTGCACAAAACTCCTTCAATTTTATGTCTTTCATTTTTAGTTGTTACTCTATGTGGATTATGTGTATCAGTAAACGCTTTACACTTTAAACTATAAATATGATAATAATGTGAAGTATGATTTTCCATTTATATAGATAAAAAATTTATTAAAGTTTTAATTATTTCACCAAATCCAATTATATTTACATCTACAGGAACAGTTTTAACAGAATCTTTCAATATTGATTTATGTACCATTATTGATTGACTATTATTGATTGACTATTTTTACCAACAACAATAATCCTTTTAAGTATGAAACCATATGCAAGATTAACATTTTTTTTCAGCATCTGTCATAAAAGTAATACATTTGTTTATCATATACTTTTTCTTTAAGATTACTGAACTTATTTAACTATGGAGTTAAATCTGTTTTTGATAAGTAATCTGAAAAAGTTTTTTCTACTTCTTTTTTGGTAACATAATTATTAAACTGTGTTAAAATGCCTGTGTATTCTGGTTATGTAACATATTCATTTTCTAATCAATTGGATCATTTATATTAGCAAGTCTTCTATTTTTAAAACAAATATAACTTTGTTATTTTAAAAATAGCATTAAATTCTTTCTGAAATTGTCTAATTGCATTAGTGATATTTAGATCAAATTTCTTAATCATATTTTCGATTTTTTTCTAGATCGAATGTAGATGTATTAACTACTTGTTCACGTTTTTTAAATAAATGTTTGTTATTTCCAAAAATGTCCATTTATTAAATCTAAAATATAATTAAAATTATAAGTTTCACAAAGCAATTTTAGAACAGAAAGACACAAATGACCACATATTACTTCATCAAAATTTTGTATTCCTTGTGTATTGTAATATAATTGTTTTGGTATATTATCCCCAAATGAATCAAAAACAAATTTTTTATTTTTATTTTTATAATAACAAATCGAGTGTGTACCAGGATTATCAGGTATATCTAAGTTTACTATTCCACACTCAATTTTTAATGTCTTATTTACTAATTCATTAATCATATATACACCACAAAAGTTTTTAATTTGTAATTGTTTAATAATTTCTTGTGTATCAAAATTACTTAATGCATGAAGATATTTATCAACTACTTTTTCAAAAATTTTTTCTCTTCTTTATTCCATTACCAGTTCTCTTTTCCATTTCTAAATTATGTCTTTTTTGTTCTTCTAATTCTTTATCAGCTTTCTTTTTTTATAACTGCATTTCCAATTGCTGCAGATCCACCAGCTAAAGAACCAATTGTTACTAAATAATAATGGGAAAATTCCAGCTTCATACTGTGTTAGTCCTTTACCATCTTTCTTTTTTGTTAAATATTCAATAATTTTTTAACAACAGGAAATTTCCATCAACTTTCATTTCTTTTTTCCTTTTTGGAGCATCTGTAAAAAATGGTTCAATTGCGTTTAATTGTTCAATATTTAACTTTAATTTAATTGACTTTGGTTTTGTTTTGCCACTAGGTAACAAAGTATAATCAGTTGTAAAGTTATTCATTTTTATAGTTAAAAATTTAATAAAGATGTTTTAAATTTATAATCCCCAATCATTTTCCACAACATTTATTCCCATACCTAATTTTCGTTTTGCATACATTATACCTCTAACTGCTGTTGCTGCACCTTTTTCACCAAATGAAGCATCATTTGCTTAATTCTTTCTTTTGCAGCTAATTGAAGTTCTTTATCAGCCATATGTCTTTTTTCTGAGTCTTTATTATCTCTATAAGCAATATCGTGTTTTTTATAAGCTTCATCTAATGGATTTATATCTTTATCACCTTTGGCAAATCTTTCTTCTAAATTTGTACCTGGCCCACAATAATTATAACCAGGAAGATGCATTAAAAATGGCAATTTGTTAACGTATTTATTAAACCTTTTCCATATTTATCACTTTTCCAAAATTTATGTGGAAGATTATTCTAAAATCTAATTAAATATGGAATTCCTTTTGGATTATCAATTATAAAAATCACCATATTTATTTGTTAACATTTGTGCTGCACTAGCTTTTTCATTAAGATAATTCTTATTTCCAGCTAGTTCTTCACCATGAATTAATGCTAATCTATCAGTTAATTGTCTAACATCATTTAACCAAACATACACAATTAGTTTTTCTGTATATTTTTTAATTAAACCTTCACCTGTTTTTTCAGGAGAACTTGGTTCTGAATCATCTTTAGTTGATCTTCTTAAGTGTGGAAAATAAACATCAACTATTTCTTTTATTAAGTAATTATATTTATTACCTCTACTTGATCTTATTTTATTGGGATTATTGTCAGAATATAATGCTCCTGAATTAAATAATATATTAGCATAATTTGAGAAATCCACAACATCAAACTTTTTATTTAAATCTTCCATAGTAATTTAGTTTTCAGTTAAAAGTTTCATTAACCCATCTGTACCTTCATATGTTTTTTCACCAATTTTATATTATAACTATTGAATTCTACAGGTAAGTTACCAACATATTTAAACATACCAACAGGTTTTAACCAAATACTTTATCATAATTATGATTTATATTATTTAACATTCTTTCACTTTTTATTTTTTTCATGCCTTTAATTTAATATGTCTTGAATTTCTGATTCACTTAATGTATAATCGTATTTTTGAGGAATATCATCTGACAAATCTTTTAATGGTTTAATTGGTGATAAATCTTCAAAATCTTCTATATGATGATGAAAAGGAATATTTTGTTTTTCAACTTCTCTATTTAATTCAATTGCTTTTAAAACATTATCACCTAAACCTTCCATACCTTGTTTTACTTTTTCAATAGCATCAATAACAAGTTGATCTTCCTTTTAATATTTTTCATATTCTGTTTTTGGTTACTTTTTCCTAAGCTTAAATTGTTCTCTTAATTCTTCAGCTCTGTTTTTATTTTCTTTAGCTTGTTGAACAACTTTTTCATTGTACTTTGCAAACATTTATAATGGAAAAAACATTAATTATGTTTATGTTTAACATTTATGTTTACATTTATGTTTATGTTTATATTTATGTTTATGTTTAACATTTATGTGTATGTTTATGTTTTATTTATGTTTATGTATAACATTTATGTTTATGTTTCTGTTTGTCACTTAATGTTATGGTTAATGTTAGAGTTAATATTTTTATTTAATGTTTATGTTGTTAAGAAATGTTTTATTTTATTTCTTAACTTACCTTCATCTGATTTTCTAGACATATCTAATGTGAAAAATCCAAATTCATCATTTCAACATTTGGTACACATTTCTTTAAAATTATCAAACTTGAAATCTCCACCAGCAAATTTATAATAAATATGATTTAAAAATGTATCATGTTGTCTAAATATATATAATCATGAGTTACACAGTCATGAGTGATTTTTTTATTTTTTATAAAATTGAGCTGTTGAGCCTACAAAATGATTCTACTCACAATAACCCTGGGTTCGGTGTGTGGCGGCGATGGAGTGGGTAGACTGCTGTGTCCCGTTGTGGTGTTGTGAACCACTTAGGGTCACAGTGGGACAAACCCTCTCTGTCGTTTCTAGGTCCCCGGTTTAACACACAATACACAATACAATGTTTCAAATGGCTCTAAGCACCATGGGACTTAACATCGGAGATCATCAGTCCCCTAGACTTAGAACTACTTAAACCTTACCAACCTAAGGACATCACACACATCCATGCACGAGGCAGGACTTGAACCTGCGACTGTAGCAGCAGCGCGGTTCTGGACTGAAGCGCCTAGAACTGTTCGGCCACAGTGGCAATACAATGGGTGTCATACAATTACCAGCAAGCTGGTCAGTTCAGGAATATTAGTCGACTCATCCATGTACAAGACGAATTTGTTGTACTGAAGGCGATGAACTAGATCTTGTGAGCGTTAACGCGACGTGAAACAGTGTTGTGCAAAAGTGTTATTGTAGATGGATGCCTTTCAGAACGTTTTGAAGCATACCTTGTGTTTTGTCTGCCATGCATAGTTTTATTAAGTTCTCAGCGATAGTGTCTGGTTCTCCCACTTGTGCAGTGAGATAGCTGACCAAATATAATGCCTCCATGGCTTTTTCATTCACTGCTTGGGTGACATATTTCAAAGTTTTGTGACTGCTTATTAATTGTTCTCTCCTCCGTATAAAAAATTCTTCGTTCTTGTCTTTGCAATCGGGGTGTATAGTTTCTAGATGTTGGGGGATCTTAGCAGATAACATGTAACTATTCGGAAGTAGCTTGCAGGTGGTGAGCAGTTAAATCAACAAATTCGAAATTGATAAGATTCGTCATACCTTTTTTTTCACCTTTTGTGAGTGGTTAGATATCTTACTGCTTGAACCATGGAGCTTGAAGTCGTTACATCATGTTCTAGAATTGCATAGTCTTTATCGAAAATGTTTGAGGGTGATGCCACATCTCTCAGGAGAACCATATTTGATATTCGATGAAAGATTTAGTTGGTTGCTTGTTTGAATTGGGGAGGGAACGAAATAGCAAGGTTAGCGGTCCCATTGGATGAGAGAAGGATGGGGAAGGAAGTCGGCCATGTCCTTCCAAAGGAACAATCTAGGCATTTGCCTGAAGCAATTTATGGAAATCACGGAAAACCTAAATTATGGTCATCCTCCTCGTGGAGTCCAGTGTGAGAACCACTGCACCACCTTGCTCGGTCACGATTTTGCTGATATACCTTTTAGCCAATGCTGCATCCTACCGTTAAAATCAACCGGTTTATTTTACAGAGTGACAAATATTGAATAATACCGCACAAGATATTGAATTTTACAGTTGTAATCAATAACAAACACGAAGCGAATATACAGCGGTCCAAGAACAGTGCATGAATTCGCTGTTCCAATTTTGATTGCGCCCTGCAGTCGCAAATTGGAGCATTGCTGTGTGGCGCGGATTTATTATAGCACCGGACATTGAAGTGGAGAACCAAAGCAAAGAAGTTCTTCGAGATGGTGTGAGGTTTACGTGGATGAGAAAGAGATGGAGAGAGCATGGTGGAATGCTGGCGGCGTGTGTAGATGAGAGAGCACATATTGAGAGACAGGCACAGAGACAGAGAGAGAAAGAAAGAGAGAGAGAGAGAGAGAAAGAGGGAGGGTGGGAGAGAGGGAGGGGGCTGGGGAGGGAGAAATCGTCAGTATGACTGATGCGTGCTTGTGTAGTGACGAGTATGGAATCCTACAAGCTAAATTCTTTTGTCTGTAGTTATTGTAGACTCACACAAGTGAAAAAAAATCTTGGGATAGAGATGTGCAAATACACAGATGGCTTTAGTATAGTGTCCACAAGCTATAAAGGGTCCGTGCATTGGCGGAGCTGTCATTGTTACTCAATTGATTCATGTGAAAAGGTTTTCTGATGCGATTATGGGTGCATGACAGGAATTAAAAGACTTTGAACGCAGAATGGTAGTTGGAGCTAGACGAAAGGGCCATTCCATTTCGGAAATCGTTGGGAAATTCGGTATTCCGAGATCCATAGAGTGTGCCGAGAATACCAAATTTCAGGTATTACCTCTCACCACGGACACCACAGTGGCCGACGGCCTTCACTTACCGAACGAGAGCAGCACCATTTGAGTAGAGTTATCAGTGCTAACAGACACACGACACTGCGTGGAATAGTCGCAGAAATGAATGTGGGACGCACGATGAATGCATCCGTTAGGACAGTGTGGCAAAATTTCGCGTTAATGGGCTGTGACAGCGGACGACAGACGCGAGCGTCTTTGTTAACAGCGCGACATCGCCTGCAGGGCCTCTCCTGGTCTCGTGACCATATAGGTTGGAACCTAGACGACTGGAAAATTGTGGCCTGGTCAGATGAGTCCTGATTTCAGTTCGTAAAGTCGATGGTAGAGGTCTGGTGTGGCGCAGACCCAACGAAGCCATGGTCCCACGTTGTCAACAACCTCTGGTTCAACTAAACCGATAATTGACTGGAAATGGTTATGTTATGCTATTTGGAGATCATTTACAGCCATTCATGGACATCATGTTCCCAAATAACGATGGAATTTTTATGGATGACAGTGCCATGGACCACAAATATTCACGATTGGTTTGAAGAACATGTAACACCATAGCTCTAATGCTGTACGGATTTATTTTGCCTTTTGTTTTATTTAATATTACATCGCTGAGCTTCTGTAAATGTGTTTGTTTGAATCGATAACACAAAACTGTATACTCCTTTCTTTGTAAAAACTTTGATGTCATGGTTTGATTCTATGCAAATTAGTGTATCTGTTATTTAAATTCTTTGTCCCATTTGGAGGGAACAAAACTTACAATATATAATTGTAATTTCTGTGAATAATTTTTTGTAGAAATGTCAATATGTGCAAATGTTCTGGCTTATTTAATGTATTTGGTTGCCGTTATGTAAACTACTGATCCTCACATAGGGTTCTTCGTTAATTTGTATGTAAAAGGTGTAGTGGTTCCCCTCGGGAATGGAACTGTGAAGCGCGCGCAAATTGTCGCTGGCCTAGGTAGAAAAGATGGAACAAGAGTCAGTCAGGGACGAGCTACGAGTTGGGGACGAGCTACCATACTGTGCACTGCCATGTAAAAGATGCATATTGTGCTGGTTTCGAGAGAGGCTTTTTCTGCTACTTTCCAATGCCTCGGACGGATTGATAAATAGCTGGAACTATTCTGGAATTTGTATCTATCATCGTCACCAAGAAATGAGAGAGACAAGCAATTCTATCTGCGATTCCACCTACCAACATGCAATCGCCACCTCATTGCGCAATCACTGTAATGGAGCACTATAGTAATGTACAGTGAAGGATCAGCTTAATGGATGTGTTAGTGTGCTCAAATATAAGGTAATTTATATCTGAATTTATGTACCTACCTTGATTTTTCTCCTTATCATAACACCTCTCAGGTTCCTCTCCGTTTGAACTAAAGTGATTTCCGAGTGTCCTTACTGAAAGAACATTAAAGCCCAGTGTTTTGCTAATTGATGCCTCTTGAACATAGTAAAAAGAAAGTTAAAGTTAATGTGGCAGGAGAATGAGTTAAAGTTAATGATGCTTGATTAAAATAATTTTCCTAGTGAAACTGCTTATTAGCGTGTTGTTGCCAACTTCAAATTAAAAGTTCTTAAGACTGAGACTTATAAAGTTTTGCTTAGTAAATAAGCACATTACTGCCTGTTGTAAATCGCTGAAGGTGAGTCAGTATCTTACTTATAGGTTAATTTTGTGTCTCACTGTAGTAAAAGTGGAAAACTGCAGTTGTGAAAAGTTATATACTCATGTTTGCTAAGTGTTTGTCTCTCTTTGTGGATTAAAAGCGCATATTAATAGTATAACAGGATCCACAGTTTGTCTATTGTGTTAATGCTTGGTAACAAGTAACAGAGAGACCACTAATTAGGAAAACCATAATTTCTTTATTTAAATGTTAGTGAGAAGCAACCTGTTAGTGGATTCCAATTAACTTTCATTTTAAATATTAAAGTATTTAACTGAGAGAGACTTAACCTATATCCAATTAATGACTCTGCAGTGAGTAGTAATAATGACGTTATAAAGACCATTCAGTTTGTGTAAGCCCTGAAAGTAATAGTGTGTTTCGGTATCTGTTATAATGTTGCAAAAATTTGTGCTGCTCTAGATGCTAGCTTCAATCTTACTGTAAAGATATGTGTGTGTCAGAGTTCATTGCACTCGCGTGTAGCCAAGTGTAGGGTGTGTTTGTCCGTTGAAGTTACTCATATGTACTTTCTTGAACGAGAACGTTAATCTTTCTCTTGCATAATTAGGCTGGCGACCGTTTTCCTTATTCTTTAAACAGTATAGCTAGGCAAAAATATTGTTTGTACTGATTTATTTTTTACGTAATTCTAACTTTCATTTTCCGATAAGCCAACTCCATTAGGAACAACACGGTCAACATAACAAAATTCCTCTCAGAGGGTAACACAGCTCTGTTGCATTGTACCATAATTGCTTTAATAAAATAGTTTGATTACACAACCTGCTTGCAGCTTTAAGGTTATGGTACAGCAGTAGCAGACAGGAGTGTTATAAACATTCTCGATAGTTCGAGCGGATGATTTGGCCACTCAGATCGCCCAACTTGAATACCTTTGAACATTTATTGGATATAATGGAGAGGTCAGTTCGTGCACGAAATACTGCAGTGGCAACACTTTCGCAGTTACGGACAGCTGGCTATAGAGTCAGCATGGCTCAATACTTCTTCAGGGGACTTTCAACGAGTTTCTAAGAGTCCGTGTTAGTAGTAGAGCAAGGTTAGTGTCAGTGAACTCTGCATTGTTCCAAATTTATTCAAGATGGCGGCAGTGACGTCATCCAAGATGGCGGCATGTAGACTTGGCAACAGCCCATGATGTCATCCAAGATAGCGGATTTTGGCGGGAAAATACGGCAATTGTCCTATTCCACTAACCTAACCTCCAGAAAAAATGGCGGGAAGTTTGAATTTTGGCGGGAAAATAGACCAGTTTGGCTATATCCACTAATCTAAGCCTCCAGAAAAAATACGCGCAAAATTCAACTTCCAACAGGATAATGCATGCAAAACCTTACTTTCCTTTATTATTATTCATTATCATTCATTATCATTTATTATCATTCATTATCATTTATTCTCATTTATTATCATTGGCCTACCTCCACGAGAAAATTCACCCCAAATTCACATTCAAAACAATAATGGTTGCAAAACCATACTTATCTTTATTATTATTCATTATCATTCATCATTTATTATTATTTATTATAATATATTATTTATTATTATTTATTATCATTTATTATTATTTATTATTATTGGCCTACCTCCACTAACATAGAAAATCGCGCCATGTTCAAATTCACACTCCACTATCTCTGGAAAACCGTACTTCTATTTATTATTGTTATCATTTACTATTATTTATTAGCATTTATTATTATTTATTCAAGATGGTCGATTTTTGCTGCAATAAAGCCAATTCCCTTATTCTCATAACAGAAAATCTCTCACAAATCCAAATTCAAACACGATAATCTGTCACACTTACGAAAGAAAAAGAGACCAATTGGGCCATGTGCACTAACCTAAGTCCACCTCATCCTATGAAGTTTGAATTTTTCGCCCTCACTTATTGTTTCGCTCCTAAGCTACGAAAATCGCGTCAAATAATAATAAAGTGCACTTTTACTAACGTAAGTCACCATCTGTGAATTCGTGGGAAAAGGACTGAAGTCTTTATTTCAAACAGTACCGTCATCACTTGTTCTCCAACAGAGTTAGTACACATCCTCGAGATCGCAGCAACACCCTGCGCACTCGGCATGAGGCCCACACTCCGACTGACTTAGTTCATATCGTCGCCTGTAGAGGAGGCTTCCCCAATCACCGTTAGCCAGCAGCTGATCCCGGGCAGCTGGGGTCCGGTCGCCGGCCCGGCGCACGCTCCCCTGCCAGTGCCGCAGAGTCCACCTACGTAAACATGTTTTCGCGGAGAGCGGCTGCGAGCATTTAACGCTGGACAGGATGGAACCTGTCGACCACGTGCCGGACAAGATACCCACGTCACAGAACCGCCTGAGATGTTTGGAAAGTTCTATCACGTGACACGCTAAAAGTTTAGTACCTCCGCAAGTGAATGTAACAGTGTTCGCATGACTACTTAATTAAATTGATCAATTAATTAATCCCTCTGGTGTGGAAAAGTGCCACGTCCACCTAGACTTGGAATTAATTTTCGCCAGTGCCACGCCCACCTGGACTTGGAATGAAATAGTTAAAGTCCCTACCGACCACCATGTCCCCTTACTGACCCATGTTCGTTGGCTAACATGTACTAATGTGTACTGCCGTTTACTAACGTGCACTAACCTACATTAACCTATATCACATTTTGTCTATACAAATAAGCCAAGTTTGAATTCTGATGGTCAGTTCGTGTTTCGCTACCAACACAAGAAAATTGTGGCAGACGAAGCCACTAACCTGTCACCTGTGATGATTCAAAATAGTCGGCTTTGCCTCTCTCACACACCATGAGCGCGAGACCGCCCACATTACAGCCTGGACCTATACACTCGCGTCGGACATATTCATCTGTAAATATTCTAGCTAAACTATGACCAAAATACTGTTATTCAATCCACACGGTCTAGGACATGCCAGAGCACACCCCAAGTGACTAATCCGAGAACATAGCTCGCCCCACCTGTAGTTAACCTCTGAGAGACGGAGATATACTGCAATCATATCCTCGCGCTCTCTAGCTTGTTGCCTCAGCAATTCGACCTAACAAAAGCTCCAAGTAGAAAAAATAATAACCAACTCAAACTCTCTCATATTCTATATCGTCCCACAAATACTTAACGTACATTTTATTTAGGCATCGAGTATATCTATCACTCTCGTACAACAAACCCGCGCCCTGATGTACCTGGTGTCATGCTGCATAGTCGGCAGACACGCAAACAGCACCTAATTTCAGTGCACAATATCAAACTGCCCCTACATAATGCAGTGCACATAACAGTAAACATCATCAGTACTCGTAATCTGCCCAAATAACGCATAGCAAAATAACTCAACAGACACGCGCATTGAACCTGTCCCACACAAAGTCACACATCTGAAAGCTCTCAATTTACTCAAAGGTCTCTGTTCGAACCCTCAAACATGGCTTGATGACAGCCACATTCACACCTAACACCTGAGAAATTCATATCACCTAGACGCCGAACATGACTATCCAAGCCAGGCCGCGCGCGTCGTCTATCACAGTCTTAACTCAGTGAGGTCCAACACACATGTTAGGCCGCATTCCATTGCTTGCCGGCCTATTTGCGACACATCTCCACCTTCACGTCTGTTGTCAGAATAGCCGAGAGCGAGTTCACACACACTCCGTCTGCACACATCCCAGTGCTGCCCTCCCTTCACAATCTAAAACGATCATCATACTATGTAAAAAAAAAAAAAAAAAAGAGCCGAATCAAACTCTCCGAAATTGTATAGTGCCCCCAGAAATACACTCTTGGAAATGGAAAAAAGAACACATTGGCACCGGTGTGTCAGACCCACCATACTTGCTCCGGACACTGCGAGAGGGCTGTACAAGCAATGATCACACGCACGGCACAGCGGACACACCAGGAACCGCGGTGTTGGCCGTCGAATGGCGCTAGCTGCGCAGCATTTGTGCACCGCCGCCGTCAGTGTCAGCCAGTTTGCCGTGGCATACGGAGCTCCATCGCAGTCTTTAACACTGGTAGCATGCCGCGACAGCGTGGACGTGAACCGTATGTGCAGTTGACGGACTTTGAGCGAGGGCGTATAGTGGGCATGCGGGAGGCCGGGTGGACGTACCGCCGAATTGCTCAACACGTGGGGTGTGAGGTCTCCACAGTACATCGATGTTGTCGCCAGTGGTCGGCGGAAGGTGCACATGCCCGTCGACCTGGGACCGGACCGCAGCGACGCACGGATGCACGCCAAGACCGTAGGATCCTACGCAGTGCCGTAGGGGACCGCACCGCCACTTCCCAGCAAATTAGGGACACTGTTGCTCCTGGGGTATCGGCGAGGACCATTCGCAACCGTCTCCATGAAGCTGGGCTACGGTCCCGCACACCGTTAGGCCGTCTTCCGCTCACGCCCCAACATCGTGCAGCCCGCCTCCAGTGGTGTCGCGACAGGCGTGAATGGAGGGACGAATGGAGACGTGTCGTCTTCAGCGATGAGAGTCGCTTCTGCCTTGGTGCCAATGATGGTCGTATGCGTGTTTGGCGCCGTGCAGGTGAGTGCCACAATCAGGACTGCATACGACCGAGGCACACAGGGCCAACACCCGGCATCATGGTGTGGGGAGCGATCTCCTACACTGGCCGTACACCACTGGTGATCGTCGAGGGGACACTGAATAGTGCACGGTACATCCAAACCGTCATCGAACCCATCGTTCTACCATTCCTAGACCGGCAAGGGAACTTGCTGTTCCAACAGGACAATGCACGTCCGCATGTATCCCGTGCCACCCAACGTGCTCTAGAAGGTGTAAGTCAACTACCCTGGCCAGCAAGATCTCCGAATCTGTCCCCCATTGAGCATGTTTGGGACTGGATGAAGCGTCGTCTCACGCGGCCTGCACGTCCAGCACGAACGCTGGTCCAACTGAGGCGCCAGGTGGAAATGGCATGGCAAGCCGTTCCACAGGACTACATCCAGCATCTCTACGATCGTCTCCATGGGAGAATAGCAGCCTGCATTGCTGCGAAAGGTGGATATACACTGTACTAGTGCCGACATTGTGCATGCTCTGTTGCCTGTGTCTACGTGCCTGTGGTTCTGTCAGTGTGATCATGTGATGTATCTGACCCCAGGAATGTGTCAATAAAGTTTCCCCTTCCTGGGACAATGAATTCACGGTGTTCTTATTTCAATTTCCAGGAGTGTAGTTAACGCTCGCTTTCGTGTTTTCTCAGCTTATTTGTAAATTCAGATTCTTACTCTAACAGAACTTGTTCACGAAAATAATACTGAATGCGCTCCTAACCTCCTACCCTTCCAGATCTTAACATACACAAATGTTCTCAACCCTCCTATATCTCAGAACAACTGATTAATCATTCTTATTCTTTCTTATCGAATTTACAGACCTAATTTCCTAAGGACCCGTTATCGAAGTACCATCCTGCTTTTCTTTCTGAGGCTTTCTGTGTTTACTTTTACAAAGATCGCTAAATTACCTCCACAGCCCCCTCAATTTATATACACACACACACTCACACACACACACAAACACACACACACACACACACACGGTCATCCTCTCTATTCATCCCATAACATAAGCACTACTAACTTTACAATCCATTATATACAAATCCTACACAATGTAAGCCACAGAAACTTTACAGTACCGACTATATGCCCCAATGCTCTCCATTCCTAAGGAAGCGCTGTGATCCTGCTCTTTCTTTCTACACACGTGACACTCAGCGGTAATCAGCCCTTCTACATCAACGGACGGAAGTCCCTCTCAGAATTGTTCCACAATTTCGGCGATCGCTTCCCCTCAACACAAATGCGTTACTTTCTCTTCTTCCTTGCCTTCTTGCTTTTTTTATACAAACATCTCCAGACTCATAGACTACAAGGACACACCAAAATTTTTCGAAGTACAGCATCCTGTAAACCACTGAGTAACTTACTAGAAACAAACAGACCAAAAAATGATATTCGCACTCTCGAATACCGAAGTCGTTGATGTCATTATACTTACAGTTAAATGTTACGATCGCGCTCTCAATTGATTGGCATTTGACAATGAGCTCCTTCCTTGTCTGTTCGCTTTTCTACAAACAACCTCAGACTCATAGACTGCAAGAACACATCACTAGTTCATCATCATTCCAAAGATATAGACTTCAAATTAATTCTCTAAAAACGCCGAACTTCATCTATGTGCAGCATGCTGTAAACCACTGACTAAGTAGAAACAAACATACGCAAAACGATATTTCCACTCTCGAATATCGGTCTCAGTCATGTAACATATTCGAGATCTTGGCTATAACTTACACATCAACTAAGGTCTGTCCCAGGTCTATAGAACAGACAAGCGTGTATCCAACACACCACAATCGATCTTCATTCAACTAAATAAAGGAAGCAAATGTGCAGAAGTAGTCAACCGAACAATCTACAAGCCATCGAATAACACCCCAACCCAAATCAATCATCATCTCAAATTCTGGCTTGATCACCAAAGCCGCCCAATACATACTATTACTTCACTATTCAGTCGTCTAGAGGACATCAAAGTTAACTCTTACAGATCGATACACTCCAACAGGTCTCTGCATTTGGACAGTTGCTCCAGTTATTTATTATCATTTATGATCATTTATTATTATTTATTATAATTTATTATTTATTATTATTTATATGATGCGCGTTTGTTCGCCATGGGGTACGGAGTCCAACTGGGTTAGTACACATCTCCACCAGCAGAGGGCCTCATTCAAGATGTCCGATTTTGGTAGGGAGTTCGAATTTTGGCAGAAGATCATACAATTCGTTTACCTAACAAAAATGGCTCCAAGTTCAACTGCGTTTAGCTCCTATCACAACCACCAGAGCGCTCTGTCATCACGTCAGTTGATTACGCAATTACCATTATTCAAGATGGCTGCACCCAGTGCGAAACGTGTCACCTCTCCCGAACCTGCATGCTACAGTAAAATTCCAACTTGGCTTTAGTCACACCCTACACATCGTTCAGCTGATCCCATTTCCAGAACATTGCGCATCTGATATCTGCAATTTAAGTCCGAGAAAGACATATCCATTACCTTCTGCAGCCTGTTTAGAAACAGAACGACCTCATTTACTGCAACAGGACCTTGTCTTGACATTTCGCCGGAAATGCGAGCGCCGTCGGCGGCATTTCAAAGCCAGACATCTGTCCATCTAAACAGGCATCCACTCAGTCCCAGGACCAGCATGCTGAAGTGGGCTCCCTCTATACCTGCTCACTAGCTATTGACTAACCACATACACTGCACAAATGGATTCCTGAATAGCACAGATCTCTATTCTCCCCTGCATCTCCAACTCGACATGTAAACACTGTCTCTCCCCCAGCCAGCGAACCCGACGTCATTCACGCTGTGCTGACAGTTTCCACTCACAAATCTTAAACACTCTCATATATAAAAGCCAAAACTCACTTAATACTAAAAAACATTCTCCCTTTCTAAGCATATATTAGTATGCATTTAGAACAAATAGACAAACATAATTCCAAGCAGAAGTCATACATATGATTAAAAAGAAAAAAAAGACCTCAATTTAGGTTATCCGACATTTATTTACATGTCCTAATGATACAGTCGTAGATGAGTCGCGTCATCCACTCGCTCAGTCCTTCAACACACACTTTCATAGAACTTATATGCCACCCACCCCGTTATAATAATTTTGTACAAGCATTTACGCCCCCCACAAACAACCCAGCTCAGTAGAACATAATAATTCCTTTTTCCGCAGATAGTCATAATTGGTGAACAATTAAACATTCTAAATTACGCATACATGTAGTCAAATAAGCAAATACTTTTACCTACATACACACCCCTCTCACCGAGGATAGGGCATTTAATATTATGTACTTAAACACAGACCAATGATAACAATTTTCCGACTCGCACCTTGTCCTTTTAATAAAGATAAAATTCATTTTCCTATAGGGTACAAAATAGCCATTTTACATCAATGCACTCTCAGTCGACCCAAGTCGCCCACAGAACAGTTCAGCTAATGGCAGAAACGCGTCAGTCTTTCTGATCAGAGCCTGACCCTTTTACACGGACATCTCCAGACTTGCGTATTAGAAGACCAAAAATATTTTTAATTTAATATTATAAAATTCACCTCGTACTCATCGATATTAAGCACAGTCCTAGTACTTTAGCGCGCCATAGACCTCTGACTAGCTAGAATTCTTGCCCTGCACAGTCATTAACACGGACTGATGCATGGCCTCTCACAGGAAACTATACCTTGCACCTTGTAAACCATATTCTTACACCCTATGTTAAAAGACCGTCCTCACCTCGGCATTGACCAGCCTACCCTGCAACATCGCTACCCAATTAATCCTCAACGAAGCGATGAATATAGCTACGCTTCACCTCTCTTGACTGAATAGAGCTTTCCTAGTCCTAACCCCTCCAAGTGCACCACATTTTTTGAGATGTAACGCCGGCCGCGGTGGTCTCGCGGTTCTAGGCGCGCAGTCCGGAACCGTGCGACTGCTACGGTCGCAGGTTCGAATCCTGCCTCGGGCATGGATGTTTGTGATGTCCTTAGGTTAGTTAGGTTTAAGTAGTTCTAAGTTCTTGGGGACTAATGACCACAGCAGTTGAGTCCCATAGTGCTCAGAGCCATTTTGAGATGTAACCAAGTCTTGGAGCTTAGCACACCATATCGATCTATAGTAACAGGTCTCAAAGTGCTTTAATTTTAATAGCATACAGTTAAGAAGAACAAGAACGGAGTGATATTTATACGCAACGTAGTTGGACACATTTTTACGTAAATCATCCAATGTATCATGTGTAAAGTATTGTAGCTGCATACGACTAGAACGCAGGCTATATCACGTGACTAAAGCATCCAGATAGAACACTGGGAAAAAAATCGACCTTCAGCAACTTGCCTTTCTCTAGAATAAATGAGTCAACGTTTAAATCGTATGTAGTTACAGCTCTGTCTCAGTAGATCATCTTGTACACTCTCTGTTATCCTTTAACACAGAGGTGAGTAAGTTTAGACGTGAATGATTCTCTGTCCTTCTCAAAAGCATCAAATACAGTATTCAACTCGCGTATATCACTGCTACCTCAGTAGACATACACTATAATACGAACTCAACGAGAAAAAATTGATTACCTTCCTTATTCCGCTAGCTACGAGCCATCGTTTTCCTACATTCCTCTTGTTGCAGCCTACTTGACTCCATGTGCAAGTTGCTCGCTGCGAACCAGAAGACAAGAAAGTACGTCCTCATTCTCACCGCATTTCGGTGTATATTAGGTTAGTTTATACCTATGCGCTAATCAATTTTCGCATTTATTTCGATTTTATGCCACATCCATCCATGCGACCGCAACATAACCTATCGTTCTGTGTTCTAAAATTGCCTGAAAATGTAACCCAGGCATATCCAGTCACCTCCACATTCGGAGAGCGCTTGCTCTGTTTTCTGTATGTCTGTGTACATACACGCCTCACGGAAGGCTCCGCGAGTATAAAGGTCCAGGCTGTGATGAGGGCGGTCTCGCGCTCATTGTGTGTGAGAGAGGCAAAACCGACGTATTTGAATCATCACAGGTGACAGGTTAGTGGCTTCGTTTGCCACAATTTTCTAGTGTTGGTAGCGAAACACGAACTGACCATCAGAATTCAAACTTGGCTTATTTGTATAGACAAAATGTGATATAGGTTAATGTAGGTTAGTACACGTTAGTAAACGGCAGTACACATTAGTACATGTTAGCCAACGAACATGGGTCAGTAAGGGGACATGGTGGTCGGTAGGGACTTTAACTATTTCATTCCAAGTCCAGGTGGGCGTGGCACTGGCGAAAATTAATTCCAAGTCTAGGTGGACGTGGCACTTTTCCACACCAGAGGGATTAATTAATTGATCAATTTAATTAAGTAGTCATGCAAACACTGTTACATTCACTTGCGGAGGTACTAAACTTTTAGCGTGTCACGTGATAGAACTTTCCAAACATCTCAGGCGGTTGTGTGACGTGGGTATCTTGTCCGGCACGTGGTCGACAGGTTCCATCCTGTCCAGCGTTAAATGCTCGCAGCCGCTCTCCGCGAAAACATGTTTACGTAGGTGGACTCTGCGGCACTGGCAGGGGAGCGTGCGCCGGGCCGGCGACTGGACCCCAGCTGCCCGGGATCAGCTGCTGGCTAACGGTGATTGGGGAAGCCTCCTCTACAGGCGACGATATGAACTAAGTCAGTCGGAGTGTGGGCCTCGTGCCGAGTGCGCAGGGTGTTGCTGCGAACTCGAGGATGTGTACTAACTCTGTTGGAGAACAAGTGATGACGGTACTGTTTGAAATAAAGACTTCAGTCCTTTTCCCACGAATTCACAGGTGGTGACTTACGTTAGTAAAAGTGCACTTTATTACTATTTGACGCGATTTTCATAGCTTAGGAGCGAAACAATAAGTGAGGGCGAAAAATTCAAACTTCATAGGATGAGGTGGACTTAGGTTAGTGCACATGGCCCAATTGGTCTCTTTTTCTTTCGTAAGTGTGACAGATTATCGTATTTGAATTTGGATTTGTGAGAGATTTTTTGTTATGAGAATAAAGGAATTGGCTTTATTGCAGCAAAAATCGACCATCTTGAATAAATAATAATAAATGCTAATAAATAATAGTAAATGATAACAATAATAAATAGAAGTACGGTTTTCCAGAGATAGTGGAGTGTGAATTTGAACATGGCGCGATTTTCTATGTTAGTGGAGGTAGGCCAATAATAATAAATAATAATAAATGATAATAAGTAATAATAAATGATAATAAATAATAATAAATAATAAATGATGATAAATAATGATAATAAATAATAATAAATTATGAATTATAATGAATAATAATAAAGATAAGTATGGTTTTGCAGCCAGTATCGTTTTGGAATGTGAATTTGGGGTGAATTTTCTCGTGGAGGTAGGCCAAAGATAATAAATGAGAATAAATGATAATGAATGATAATGAATGATAATGAATAATAATAAAGAAAAGGAAGCTTATGCATGCATTATCCTGTTGGAATTTGAATTTCGCCCGTATTGTTTCTGGAGGCTTAGGTTAGCGGACATAGCCCAATTGGTCTATTTTCCCGCCAAAATTCAAACTTCCCGCCATTTTTTCTGGAAGTTAGGTTAGTGGACATAGCACAATTGGCCTATTTTCCCGACAAAATCCGGCATCTTGGATGACGTCATGCACTGTTGCCAATTCTACATGCCGCCATCCTGGATGACGTCATCGTCGCCATCTTGAATAAATTTGGCAACAATGCAGAGTGTGCTGACACGAACCTTGCTCTACTACTCATGTTGCTGCACTATGCCAGCCAGAAGGAGGTCTGACACGATATGACTTTCCTCACCTCAGAAGGAACTCCTTGAGTGTGAGGACGCAAGAGGCCAATGATGTTTGCGGCATTCGATGCCCCACATATTATTTACCATGCAACCACAGCGTTGGCTGCTAATGGCAACAGGGAGGCGGGACTGGAGGTATTCAATGGTGAGCACAGCGTTAGGCTACGGAGCGAAGGTGAAATGCTACGTCGACAAATAGTTCACAACAGTGGTGCAGTTTTAGAGGTATTGATACAAACCGCAGCAATGGCAACGATAAGCAAAGCAAACATTGCATTTTATCTACAACAACAGTTATTGAAGTTGACATTCCTTCAGAGAGGAACCCAAGGAATTTCGCAGAATGAGAAAGACGTGGCAAATGAGAAATTAGCGTTTCTGCAAGATGAGTCAGTGGGAAGTGTGGTGTCGTGCACTCTCGACTGTACGGACAACGTACATGGGGAGTACAATGATAACGATTCATGCTTAATAAGTGAAAGTGATACTGAAACAAATGTCGGGCCGTGTAGTTCACCATCCTCGTCGGACAAGAAGCCACAAAGCTCACCTTCACTGAAACGTATTAAAGGACAATCGTTGTCCAATGAGGGCATACTGAACACATAGACATAAAAAAAAAAAAAGTTTTGCATCGCCTCGGTTCCGAGAATTCCGGAACCTGTACAGAAAACTGGAATAGAGATCAACATAAACATCATTTCCGCCCTTTTTATTGCTCATGAAAACCACACATTGCATGTTGTCCCACCATACAGCGAGACATTCAGAGGTGGTAGTCCAGACTGCTGTACACATCGGTACCTCTAATACCCAGTAGCACGTCCTCTTGCGTTGATACATGTCTGTGTTTGTCGTGGCATTTATCCACAAGTTCATCAAGGTACTGTTGGTCCAGACTGTCCCACTCCTCAACGGCGATTCGGCGTAGATCCCTCAGAATGTTTGGTGAGTCACATCGTCCATAAACAGCCCTTTCCAATATATCCCAAGCATGTTCGATAGGGTTCATGTCTGGAGGACATGTTGGCCACTCTAGTCGAGCGATGTCGTTATCCTGAAAGAAGTCATTCACAAGATGTGCACGTTGGAGGCGCGAATTGACGTCCATGAGGACGAATGCCTTGCCAATATACTGCCGATATGGTGGCACTGTCGGTCGGAGGATGGCATTCACATATCGTGCAACCGTTACGGCACCTTCCATGACCACCAGCGGCGTACGTCGGCCCCACATAATGCCCCCCCCCCCCCTCTCCCCCAAAACAGCAGGGAACCTCCACCTTGCTGCACTCGCTGAAAAGTGTGTGTAAGACGTTCTGCCTGACTGGGTTGCCTCCAAAGACGTCTCCGGCGATTGGTTGAAGGCATATGCGACACTCATCGGTGGAGAGAACGTGATGCCAATCCTGAGCGGTCCATTCGGCATGTTTTTGGGCCCATCTCTACCGCTCTGCATGGTGTCGTGGTTGCAAAGATAGACCTCGCAATGGACGTCGTGAGTGAAGTTGCGCATCACGCAACCTATTGCGCACAGTTTAAGTTGTAACAAGACGTTCTGTGGCTGCACGAAAAGCATTATTCAACATAGTGGCATCGTTGTCAAGGTTCCTCCGAGCCATAATCTGTAGACAGCGATAGTAGCCCCTGGGCGCCCTAGCGAGGCATGTCATCGACAGGTTCTGTCTCTCTGTATCTCCTCCAGGTCCTAACAACATCGCTTTGTTCACTCGGAGACACCTGGACACTTCCCTTGTTGAGAGCCCTTCCTGGCACAAAGTTACAATGCGGACGCGATCAAACCGCGGTATTCACCGTCTAGGCATGGCTGAACTACAGACAACACGAGCTGTGTACCTACTTCCTGGTGGAACGACTGGAATGGATCGGCTGTCGGACCCCCTCCGTCTAATAGGTGCTGCTCATGCATGGTTGTTTCCATATTAGGCGAGTTTAGTGACATTTCTGAACAGTCAGAGAGACTGTGTCTGTGATAAAATATCCACAGTAAACATCTACCTTCAAGAGTTCTGGGTACCGGGACGATGCAAAACTTTTTTTGATGTGTGTAATTACATACATGGAAGATCATCCGCAGCATAGTAAGAAAACAATTATGAACAGAATTCGAGTAAGTTCACAGCAATATAACCGTGTAGTGCGTAAGAAAAACTACGGACATTCAAGAGAGGACAAGGTGCACTTGTTACACTTGCTTGCGTTTTACATGGATGGTCGATGCGGTTTACACGATGTGCATGGTAGTGACCTACTTCGTTATGCACATCAAACTGCGCGCGACATCGATTACAGTGGTTTAAGGGGAAACAGTGGATGGTTCCATAAATTCGTGCAGTGTTATAGAATTGGAAGGCGAAAGATGACATTTCAAACAAAAGGTCAACTTGACTATGCACAGCAAACCGCGAAATCGGTTCGAAAAATTGTGGATGAGATAAATAAACTTATCCCATCATTCAGTAAGGAATTTTTCAACTCCGACCAATCGGAATTTGAAGAGGAAATGCATATGAAAGGAACCCTGGAAACTAGAGGTACCAAGAGAGTTGTTCTGTATCAACTAACATAAATGCCTTAACGCGTTCGTATACAATTATGCCGACCGTTAATATGGATGGTATATTCGCTGAAAAGTTATTTATTGTGCTGCGAGAAGTTGGAGGTGCTCTGCCCACTATGATTCTTTCTCGTGTGCGTGATTTTGCAAGGGCAGTACGGAATATTTACGCCACAGCAAACAAGAGTTGAAAACTGGGCGTAAGAGTACTAAAGCTATGGGTAATGAGTACTACTTTTGGCTAATAGCTGGTCAAAATAACTTGCTTCTGCTCGATTCCTGGTAAGCGTATAAAAATCGTACTCGTTTGGAGTAAACTAACCCTCCTGAAAAGCGCGTGACATTACAATTCATACCACGTGGAACCACTGGACAAATTCAGCCTCTGGATGTTTATTTTTTGCGTGCGTACAAAGCATATTATTGCACCGTCTGCAGCTATGCCTTAAAAAATAACAAGTTTCACGATAAGCTCCACTACAGACTGTTTCGCACACTGTTGCATGCCATCACATTCCATCAGTTCTCATCACAATGTTACACCAATATAATACCGAGCGAGGTGGCGCACTGGACTCGCGTTCGGGAGGCCGACGGTCCAAACCCGCGTCCGGCCATCGTGATTTAAGTTTTCCATTATTTCTCTAAATCAGTTTACGCAAATATCGGGATGGTTCCTTTGAAAGGGCACTGCCGATTTCCTTCCCCATCGTTCCCTAATCCGATGTGTCAGATGACCTCGCTGTTTGGTCCCCTCCCCCAAACAAAGCAACCAACCAACAAAAATGATTTTGTACTCGTATGCACGTCGTGCAAGGATTTAGCCTTCGGCCTTGACAGCTCGAATCTTTGTGATCACTGTAGCACGTCATTTTTCATTTGGTGTTCATGGTGCATGTTAATGGTTTGTTTTGAACAGTTCTTGAATGTCGACGATGTTCGTTTTGTGAAGTGTAAAATGTGCATCCCATAGAAGGTTGAACTTTCGGCCACCCGGACACACATTTTCTGTCGCCCTCCTGATGCTGTGGTGAGTCATTAGCAGCTAATATTTTCCCTGTTATAATTATAAATACAACACTTTCAAATGAGCCTTACTAAAGACTGGACGTGCGACCTCTTCACTCAAGGGGGTTGCTTTTCAGTGTATAATGGCGCTTGTTGCCTCGTTTTTGACTATTACGTACTGAGATAAAAAATAACTTTTATAAAACCATCACTGACATGATATTTATGCGTTGTTCTCAGTACGTGAAAAGAGTTGATGCTCTTTGTTCTTTAGGTTGATACTTATTTTGGAAATGCCCTCGCAAAGGCCTTATGCAGCTCCAGGGCTGTGCGGATCAACTTTATCGCTGAATCAAAAGGTGGGAGCAGTATTCGGAAATTTTCGTGTTTATCGCAGGCTTTAAACATTGAATGTGTACAGTTACCCACTGCGCAAAATTACCCAAAATTTACTGAAGCTGCTGGCCTACCGGGAGCGTGCGTGAGTTTGGCGCTCTGATCTGTTTGATATTAAATGCTGACACCTCACCTAATGTAAACCCTGAGATCATTCTGACAATAATTTTCAAACCACATTTATTTCATGATTTCTTATTGTTATTGGAATGACAGTTTTTCCTATACATTACGCCTGCACTGTGCAAGGTTACTATCATAGTCGACACTGACACCAGTATGGTGTCTCCTTTTCTGATACACTCCTGAATGACGTCATTGGAGTAAAAGAACATATGAGAGTGAGTTTGGAGTTATCAAGCTCATTCACTCCTAGTGAAATACCCCCTGTTTTGGTGCTGTTGCTGCCACGCGGGACTTAGTGCCAAATTGCTGCGCTGCTTGACTATTTTTTCAGTTAGCAGTGGTTTCACTGATCACAGCTGTTTTGCTCTCACGATCCTTTTTATTTGTCTTTCTTGCTGGATGCCAATGTGCCGTATCTGCGGCTTACCTAGCGCCCATTTCCACGTTCCTCTAAAGCGCTCAACATAACGCGCGCTAAAACGAATGGGAAAAGTTCCATGCGATCTGACGAACCACAAAACGCGTATCAGGACTGCATGCATAGAGAACAAATATTATGGTGTCGAGTACTAACAGAAAGTCAGCAGTTCTTACTGTCCCTACGGACGCTACACTACACGGGGTGAATCACTTAAAACTTGCAGCGCAAATATTGTAGTAATTTGAAAGTGCTATTGATGTGGGATTTTCACAGAATGGATTGGTAGTTAGGAGCGAGTATTATTAGCCTGCAAACAGACCATAATAATACTTAGAAAGCGTATTTTTGTGTAAACATACACTTTCTTAAAATGAACAATGGCTATTGACATTAACAAACTAAAAGTAGGGTAAGTTAGAATTTCAATGGTGCTTGTTGCAGGATTCTACTGCGAGTCGTTTACGAGTTATTTTACTCTGAAACGTCCCCACACCTGCAGTTGTACAATACCTGTAGTAGCACACACTAAAGAACAACACAAGTGCATAGACGAGTTACGTGGATTCTGACAAGTAACGCGACAGTCAACCATCAGAGATTGTATTCAAAATGACCACCGGCAGCGGCAACACAGGCTTCCAATGTCGTATGGAACGTCTGTTGCACACCTTCTAGCATTTCGGTATGTTCGAGCAGGCTGCAGTAATACGCCATTGCATATCAACGGGTGTAATTGGTATGTCCTTGTAGACAGTGTCCTCCATCTTTCTCCTCAGAAAAAAGTCTACAGACTTCAAATGCGGGGAAGGGTACGGGAAACGTGTTGTAGCAGTCGGTATCAAGGTAATTTACCAACTTTGAACATTAATAACTTCTAAACTGCACAAGGTAGACAAAATCAAAGTGCACCACTCAGTTCCAGAGCTCAAGCGAGTGTTATTTTATGTGTCATACACCCCCCTTCCCATTAAAAAAAATGACTTGAATCCAAAATGGCGGATTTCAAGATGGCGGCCATGAATGACATCCACTCCAAAAGTTGCGGCCCCACGTCAAACCTATGTTCCCATCATCACATTTCAATTTTCCCTTTAATCTTCCAACTTATCAAGGTGTCCAAGGGCTTTTTACTCGCCCTGTATATATTTTTAAAGCGATTGGCTGAAGAGTGGAATGCTGTACTGCTTGCAGCCCACCCATCGCCAATATAGGCGGAGCAGAAGAAAATAACGATAAAGAGAAAAGATGAGCTGAGCGACGGCTAATGTACGTGGTGGTGAGAATCGAACTCAGGGTGTCCCGAGTGTTGCAATGCGAGCTGTATACATCGCAGGACACTGAAACATCGTAGGTATGTTCATTAATCGGAGCACTCGCGGAGTATGCTGAAAAAACAAAGTTCCACTTTCTGCCATGTGGAAATATGTCGCTGTTAGCAGTCATAATGTGGCGTAGGTGCTAGGAAAGGGTGGGGGTGGGGGTCAATCAAACACATGAAAACGGTGGTTCCGGCAAGTTGCTTAGGATATGGCCACAACTTACAGCATGTGTTCCGTGTAGTCTCCCGACTCAGAAACATGCTGCATCCATAAGACAGCACGGTCGGCAGTTGCCCCCTGCGTATCCATTGTAATCAGAGCAGTACATCGTCGTATGCTGTCCTTCTGACCAGGGAGAGTCCGGATGGACACAACCTTTCAGATATCCCCACAACCAGCAGTCACACGCCGTTAAGTCGGGGGATCTGGAAGGCTACACATTTTGAAATTGCCTAGGTTTGATGTGGTCATTATCAAAGGTTTCTCGAAGCAAATATTTCCCCTGGCAAACGACATGAGGTGTCACCCCAAATTGCATGAAAATAATGCGACATGAGGTGTCGCCCCATCTTGCATGAAAATAATGGTGTGGACACAATTGCATTTTTGCAAAGCTGGAATCACATGTCGCACAAGGAGATCCTTTAACATGCAGATCTCGCCGTACACATAACAGATCGAAGAGGTATCATCTCCTTGAAGAAAATAAGACCGACAATGAAGGAGCTTGTGAAACCACACGCAACAACCACATAAGGTGAGTGCAGTGAAGGTTCTTACACAACTTGTGGCGGAGTAGAGCCCGATATGCAGCAATTCTGTGCACTCAAGACATCGTGCAGAGTAAAATGTAGCTGCTTCCATCCAAAGAATATTCCCTGGCCACCTGTCATCCATGTCAAAAGACAAAGGGCAAAGTCACCGTGTTGTAGCCAATCTTGGGGCTTCATTTGGTGTACATGCTGAATCTTGTAGGGATACCGGTGCGAAGTACGCCGGAAAATCTTTTGTGCTATTGACCAGGAGAGAGACAATTGCTGTGTCACAACTCGAGCAGTGGCTGCGCCATTTTAGGGATGTGCTGCAGGGTTGGCTGCAGCAACTTCCCTCTCCCTCCTGCACCAACTACTTCACACGTTTCTGCAAATTGCTTAATTATATTCTTTAGCCCATTTACCGAAATGGAGCTTCTTCGCAGCTGTTTCCGTTCCTGATGTTCCCTCAGTGTAGCGCTGCTATTGCAGCCATTCTGATAAAACGACTGTACCAGCAGTGCCCGGCCTTTCTTCTCGGTATCCACTGAGATTTGTACGAAAACTTCAACCTTCTTATCGTTTACACAAAGAGTCACTTCACAACAAGCGACAATCAGCATATTGGCATAAAAAAGGAAACATTTCACATTCTGACAGCTTACAGCGCCATATTTTCGCCTGATCGCAGAGAGTGGAAGTATTATTTTTTCCGCTTACTTCGCGAGCGCAGCGATTAACGAACATATTACGATGTTTCAGCGTCCTGTGATGTATACTGCCCGCACTGCAGCACTCGGAACACCGTTAAATTACAACCATCCGATACTAGACTCACATTCGAGAGCATATAGTTTCAAATTCCTTTCAGACGATCAGTTTAAGGATTCAGGTTGTTTGTCATTCATAAATCTATTAATTTGAAAGCTAATATTGTTCTTCTTAAGAAGATACGTCTGATTACCTTTTTCGTAGTCGTCCCAGCCGAATTTGTGACCAGTTTCTAAAAAATTCATACTTATTGCTGGATCTTCCTGAGAGATTATAACTGTGTGCCTTTCGTGAACAATGCTCTTACAGAGTGAGCTATTCAGAGAGGATTCAGGACATGGCCACACAGCTTTGCATCTGCCTGTACCTCTCTGCTACTTTCCAAATTATATATAAACCCATCTGCATACCTTGCTGGAACAGCACTCCTGAAAGAAAGCTTATAGTGGAGAGGTAGCTTAGGCACAGTTATGGGTGTTACCAAAACCAATAGGAAGTGGTACTGGCAAAATTAAAACTGTGAGAACAGTTAATTAGTCGTGGCCAGATAGCTCATGTAGTAAGAGCATTCACCGAGATACACAAGGTTCCAGGCTCTAGCCCCAGTCCGGCGCGAAGTCTTAAAGTGTCAGAAATTTTCAAAACAGCTATGCTACACTGTAGAGTGAAAACTTCATTAATGATTATTATTATGTAATGCTATTTTTGACTAATTATTTGCGACTTTTGATAGTTTCTTTTTTGTTATATTATAGTCTAATATAAATATTCTTTAAATGTGTGGTAAGAACCTCCTATCAATTTTTTCAGGGAGGAATTGACTACAGCAGACAATAAGAAACCAATTATTTTTACGGCTGTTCCTGAGTATGTCGAGTTTCATAATTACGTACCGGGAACGACGTATGAAGTGAGTATCTCAAACCATACTGTGATTTCCAAAGCGTATTATTCCTAGAATGATCTGATACTCATATTCGTAGTGATGTGGTCCTGTGCCTGTGGCAGACCTGCCAAAACTGCGCCTTCCTCCCCCCCCCCCCCCCCCTCACCCCTGTAGAACTACCTACCTTAATTTTTTTTCTACGCAGATTTAGCAAATTTTATAATTTTGTAAGTAGGTTTAATATAAATAAAGTGTTCCTGCTCCAGTAGTATTATTTATGAACCACAGAAGCCTTATCCTTGAATTCTTTCCTATTCGCACATCGAATCATACCCACCGAAATTCAAGACGAGCAAAAGTACTTACTGGAGGGGCAAGTAAGTTAGGTATGTTTTCCACCTTTTCTGCTAACCCACAAGCGACGAAGTATACGATACGGACCAAAGTAACGTTTTAGTAACAGGAACAGTGTATCCATTACTGTAAAAGTAAGATAATTGATAAATCCTAGAATTAACCGGTGAAACCTAAGATTCACCATTGCAGTGTGGTAAAAGTCCGAAATTTCTCATTATATGCATACATTTCGCACTTTTGCCAAGAGACATTGGCAAATCTGAGGATTTGCCAATGAAAACTGGTAAAAGCTGGATTGAAGACTGCCGCCTCTGTCGTGCAGGTTCAGACAAGTTTCATTGTTGCCAATTTTTTGTTCAGATAAGTTTCTTTGTTGGCAATTATGAGTTCTCAGTCCGCTCACCGTTGCGTAGTTTCAGTCTGCGTCCAGCATCTTTGCGAGTCGTTTCAGTGGTGTTTCTTTAGCAGCTTTGCATCAGAATGACTGATGTTATGGGTAACAGATTTTACGAACTTTTAAGTGAATCAGTGAATAAGAAGGACAACAATTTTTATGTTAACTGCTGAGCAGTATAATATTCCGTTAAGTGAAGTGACAAATGCAAAAATCGTTTCCAATAAAAAATCTGTTCACAACAGACGTTTGAAGCGATATGATGTTCTCAACATCGAAATTGAAGAGAAACTCATAGCACCGATGTCTGCTGGAAAAGAAGAAATTCGTTATTACGTTCGTTTTGATGAACTGTTTAACACACTACATGAGACCCACATTGCTGCAAGCCAAGCGGCCGAACTCGATGATTGTCGAACTGAATCGTAAGTACAAGAATGTGGCTGTTGAATCAATCGTTACTTATTTGAGATTATGTGAACCATCTCACAAAAAGCAAAAAACATTGAAAAGGGGTTGTTAGTACCCCCATCGGGCGCCTCCCCAGGTGGCGGATAGGGGAATGCCTCCTAGATATAGGTGGTACTGGGGAAATCAGATACCCAGGGCGGACCAAAAACTAACGAAATGTAGCGTCTGAACTCCTAGAGGAGCTGCTACAAACAGCGTCTGTTCTCCATGTTAGGAGCGGCTGAACACACACTCTGGAACTTACAATCCCAGTTTTAAACTCGGAATGGCCCAAAAAGCCATCTCCCCCCTGAATTTCAAACAACTATGCATGATGTCAATTTCTCTAGATAGAACTACTCCAGGAGGTAACCAATCCTCCGCTGCTAACTGCAGCGCAATCAGGCCTAAGGATTCTGGAGAGCCTGAAGCACCATGTCGTTCAAGATATTCAAAATCCTCTAAACTGAAGAAAAACAACGTACATTTCTTTGGAACCCTAAATATTAACTCGCTCTTGAAGCCGGGAAAACTGAAGCAGCTCACCAAAGTCTTGAAGGTATATAAAATCCAAATATGTGCGCTGCAGGAAACCAGATTTACAGATGAAGATTTAATGGATTATGAAGGATACAGGATATTTAAAGGAAAGAAAGGCTGGAACCCATGTGGAAGAGGCCTTCCCCACCTTGGAACAGGCTTCATCGTGAAATCTAACTGGGTAAACTCAATAACCGACTTCCAGTCACCTAACGAACGCTTGTCTTTTCTCACATTCCGCGCCCTAAATAAAACCTATACACTTATTAATTGCCACGCACCCATCAACAATGACAATAAGAAAAACCCTCAGAAAGTAGATACATATTGGGAATCTCTAGACCATGAACTTTCTAAAATCCCAACATCAAATGTGAAAATACTGTTTGGGGACTTCAATGCACAAATAAGCCAAGAAAAAAAAATACAAAAAAACAGTAGGAAACTACCCGGCTCACAAAAGGACAAACAGAAATGGAGAAAGATTAATAGAACTATGCAAGGGTCATAACTTAAAAGCCGGCCGCGATGGTCTAGCGGTTCAGGCACTCAGTCCGGAACCGCGGGACCGCTACGGTCGCAGGTTCGAATCCTGCCTCGGGCATGGATGTGTGTGTTGTCCTTAGGTTAGTTAGGTTTAAGTAGTTCTAAGTTCTAGGGGACTGATGACCACAGATGTTAAGTCCCATAGTGCTCAGAGCCATTTGAACCATAACTTAAAATTAATGTCTACAAATTTCAAAAAACCTCCTAAGAAACAGAAAACATGGAAATCACCAAACACAAGTATTGGAGAGTTCCAGGTAGATCACATAGCCATCACACACTGTAATCAAAAAGAAATAATGAATGTGAGAGTTCGGAAAGGGGCAAACATTGTAACTGAGCACTCCTTATCGACAATCAAATTAAATTTCATACCACAAAGAAAGAAACAAATACAAAACAGGAAAACTCAAAAGATAGACGCAAACATCTTGAAAGAGAAAAGAGAAGAATTCTGTCAAAACATAGTTATATGTTTGGATAAATGGGAAGATATAAAAGAAGGAATGATAAGATCTGCTCAAGAAGTCGCAAAAATGAAAAAGAGAAAGAAACACGAATGGTGGGATGAGACATGTGAGGAAGCAATAGAACAAAGGATGAAGGCATGGAAGAAATGGCACTCAACCAAAAGTGATAAGGACTACCTGGAGTTCAAACAGCAAAGATCTTCTACAGCAAAACTCATTAGATCAGTAAAAAGACTATTTGAAAAGAACCAACTTACACAAATGGATAAAGATTTTAAGAGAAACAATAACAGATCCTTTTACAGCACATTCAGACAGAAACTACAAAAATATGTAGCACCAAATCTGTGTTTTAAAGATACCAATGGAAAACTGGCAATGAATAATGAAGAAAATTGTGAAATATTAGCAAAATATTTTGAACAACTCCTCAACTGTCAGGAACCTATTGAAAAATTACCAGCCAACACCCCAAACACAGTAAACAATAATTCTGAACCCCCACGCCTCATAGAAATCAGAGAAATCATTAAAAACCTGAAGAACAATAAAGCACCAGGGGAAGACATGATAATTGCAGAAATGTGGAAAAGTGTGGATAATACAACTCAAGAAAAACTACTGGGAATAATCAATGAGATTTGGAGAACGGAACGTACACCGGAAGAATGGAAAACTGCATTAATCCACCCCATCTTCAAGAAAGGGGATAAAACCGATGCAAATAACTACAGAGGGATATCTTTACTTCCGGTAACGTATAAAATTCTATCTAAGGCCCTACAAAACAGATTGGAGAAACAACTTGATCAAGAAATTGGTGAATACCAAGCAGGCTTTAGGAAGGGAAGATCTTGTGTGGAGCAAATTTTAAACTTGAAGTTAATTATTAAATATAGACGATTAAGAGGAAAAGACATCTTTATCACGTTTGTTGACTTCAAGAAGGCGTACGACTCCGATGACAGAACAACCTTGGTTAACATCCTTAGTGAGTTTCGAGGAGACAAGAAAACAGTCGCAATCGTCAAAGAAACACTTACGGATACCTATGCAAAAGTAAAGTTCCGTGGTGAGGTATCCAGACCATTCAAAATCAGAACAGGATTAAGACAAGGAGATGGGTGGTCACCTACCCTATTCAACTGTGTGTTAGAAAAAGTTATTAGAGAGTGGAGGAAGAAAACGACTGAAGAAGGAATACAAAAAATCAGATTAGGAAGAATAAAGGATGGATTAGAAGTAGATTGCCTCGCTTTTGCTGATGACTTAGCGATTCTGGCAGGAAGTTTGGAAGAAGCAGTCAAACAGATCAATATTCTGAATGAAACAGCAGAAAAAGCAGGACTGAAAATCTCCTTTGGAAAGACAGAGTACCTAACCAATGTAAAAGAGGCACCGAACAATATGATTACAAAGTATGGCCAGATAAAGAAGGTTTCTAATTTCAAATATTTAGGGGAAATCATCCAGCCCAATGCTTCAGATAAAGAAGGAAATAAAACAAGAACAAGAAAAATGGAAATGGCATTCCAGCTAACAAAGAATGTGTACAACAAGAAGTCAGTATCAATTAACGCAAAAATAAGGCACTACAACACTGTGATTAAGCCAAAGTGTCTGTATGCATCTGAATGTTTAGCAATGAATACTAACAAGGAAATGGAAGCTATAGCAAAAAAGGAGCGAAAAATCATTAGAAGAGTACTTGGGCCGAGGTTTGAGAATGGGACTTGGAAGCTTAGAAGTAATAGAGAAGTGTATGACAAAATTCAGAAAGTGGGAGATACTATGAGGAAGAGAAGAGTAAGCTTTTACGCCCATTTGAAAAGAATGAATGATGAAAGGCTGACAAAGAAAATATTCATGTTTTTGACAAGAACCCCAGAACCCAAATTACCTGGTTCAAAGAAGTCAAAACAGACTTAGAGGAGATGGGTATAGAAGAAGATGATATAACCAACAGAGACTTAATGAGAGACAAAATTCAACATTTTCAAGGATTTGAAGTGAAGAAGAGAAGAACTGGAGGAACAGTGTGGACAGAAGACCGAAGGGAGCAGCACAGAGAGAGGATGAAGACATATTGGCAGAAGAGAAAAGAGGAGGAGCGCAATAGGAGAAATGTACATTGAAAAATAGTTGTTTAACGCGGTCCCTAGACGGCCAAAATCGGAAGAAAAAAAAATTGAAAAGGGGTGTTGTAGTCATACCTATCATACACAGTGAAATGAATTCACGATGCTAAATTGACTTAATCGACATGCAGGCAAACCCAGACAATAAGTCGAAGTTCATACTTGTATACCAAGATCATTTGACAAAATTTGTTATCCTCCTCCCACTTCGAAAAGGGCTGATGAAGAAGCATATCATCTTTTTGGCATTTTGACCACCTTTGGTGCCCCAAGTATCCTTCATTCTGATAATGGTAGGGCGTTTTGTAATCAAGTCATTGAAAGTTTATGAGGGTTGTCGAGTGATGTAAAGATAGTTCACGGGAAACCGAGGCACAGTCAGTCTCAGGGATCATTCGAAAGAGCAAATCAAGATATCGAAAATATGTTATCAACTTGGATGGAAGCAAATGAAACTTCAAAATGTCCTGAAGGGCTGGGGTTTGCGCAAGCAATGAAAAATAGGGCTTACCATGAAGGAATCAGATGTTCATCATATGAAGCCATGTTTGGGGTTCCAATGAAAATGGGCATTGACCTCAATTGTTCCACGTGATTTAGTAAAAAATATAAACACTGAAGAAGACTTGGAAACATTGTTATACACCACTTCCACTGACTCACAGGAAATTGAAAATGAGGGCCAAGGAATTGATGCCAGTGAATCAAGTACTGGAACAGAAGGAACGGAGTTAGAAAGTGCGACTGCAGCGGGTGAGAGAGCATCAGAGACAGGATTTGACGACAGTTAACAACGAGATACCGGCACCAGCTGATGGTTGTAACGAGACGCTGACAACTTGCAACGGTGTTAATAAAGTGAAACGGATCCGAGAAGCTGCCAAAGAAGGTCTTCAGTTGCATGCAAAGAAAATGAAAGCAGCCTCATGGAACAAAATTCCAAAACCTTCAGGTGGACATGATGTGAGAATTAAAGTACCGGACGTAGACAGGGCGAAAATTGATGCAAAATATATAATAGCAGTAGAGATAAATACTCAGGATGACGAATTTTATCAACTTGGTACCAAAGCTAGTAAACTGAAGTCATTGTACATTGGGAACCAACTTACATTGTGTAAGGAAAATTTTATCTACGTCGAAGAAATAACAAGAAATTAGTCTACGGGAAGTGGCTGCCAAACAATGTGATGTTGGAGGACAAGGGTTCAAAAAGTGAAATTGCTTAAAAAAGTGTTCAACTAAGATATGCTTGTGTAAATCGTCTTCCATATTACGTAATTCGAAATGCCACAATAGCCAGCCTTGTTGTAACAAAAATTAATGTTCACAAGGCAACATTTTTACAACGTTTTTCGCTAATATGGAATATTGCTCATTATAATCACACTGGAAAGCAAGAATGTTTAAAACATGTAAATTTACAATAAATACAAACTATTTCAATAAATTGCTAAGCTGATTTTTGTAACTAATACGGTTTTACCTGTTCATATGGGTACACACTAAGATTTACCAACGTCTCTTGGTAAAAGTTCGAAATCTATGCATATAATAAGAAATTTCGTACTTTTACAACACCGTGATGGTAAGTCTTAGGTTTCACCAGTTAATTCAAGGATTTACCAATCTTCTTACTAATACTTTGACAGTAACATATCCACTATCGTTTTGACATTGCGACCATGGAGCAGACATAACTCTATGGAGCCTTTAGTGGCTTGCTTCACTGTATTGCATGTGAATGTCACTGCAGGCAGTACTGCATCGTAATCTGTCTGTCCGACACTAATATATATCTAGAGTGTAACTGCCAACATCTTATTAAAGCATTCTGCGAGGCCATTCGTGTGTGGATAGTGGATAGTTGTTATACTGTACGTGATGTCGCAACGTCAAATTGTCTCTGAAACTAGTCTCGACTGGAAAACTCTTCCACAATCAGAGACCATCACACGGGGTGTTCCATGCTTCAAAATTATGTCTTTTACAAGGAACATTACAACTTCCAGAGCTTCGGCAATTGGCTCCGCTTTTGTGACAGTGTAGTGGGTCAGGCAGTCAGTGCAGACTTTTTTCTTCGATTCAGCAGCAGTGTCAACTTCGAGAACCTCCCAAACATGAATGTACCAGTCTGGTGGAATGATGCTACTACAGACAGGATTGGTATCAGATGGACCGGAGTGAATTGCAGCATGTTATTCCGTTGTTGGAATTCCTTGCAGTGGCTCACATACAGTCCAGCGGATTAGTAGAGACATAGCCAGTGACACTTGCGTCTGATTTTTTCTAAGATCTTCACGAGTGCAGGTGACTTGTAGATGTTGGAGCGTCGTGCAAATTCTTCAGAATCGTTGGCCGCAGATGAGTTGGGATGACGAGCAACTTTTTCTGCCCCATCGGATCATAGTTCCTCTTATAAAACGTTCCTTTTAGTCTGTTAATTGGGATTCTCCCTTTACTGTTTCCTTATTCTTTAGGGCTTCTATGGTTTTCAGCCAGGGCCGGTTTATGGAATTTTGCGACCACCTGCGAAGTCTAAGTCTGGGGGCCCCCCTTCTTTTTCTGGACTGTAATTCTCTTTACAATTTGTATGATTTTGGTGAGTACGTATGATTGTTATGAACATGTGTGTGTGTGTGTGTGTGTGTGTGTGTGTGTGTGTGTGTGTGTGTGTGCGTGTGTGTGTGTGTGTGTGTGCAGCTCACACAGTTTCGATGAAATTAACAGGTTAAGGATTCCTTGAATCTATGTACAAATGGATACAGTAGCATGGAGAGCAGCATTAAACCAGTCTCAGGACTGAAGACCACAACAACAATAACATGTACAAATGAGCAAGGAGTTTATTAAGTACTAGCTGATCCGCGAGTTTGTATGGTATATATATATAATATAATAGCCTGGTGCCTCCTGTCGAAAGATTCTAGTGGCATCCTGGAGACATTTTCGCTGGCGGCTCAGAAGTCCGATGTGAGAGCCGACTTGGCGCCCACAAGCGAGGCAAATATGAGTCGCTCCAGCAGGAGGGTTAGTCATAAGCTCATGTCTGCGCCTTCGTTTTGCAGCTAGGTTGTATAGCCATACTTGGTTGTGCATCATGCTTCCATCTCCACTCGATTTCCTCCGTTTGCTGCGCAGTCAATTTCCTCCATTTCCTGCGATCGTCAGCGAGTTGCTCCCACTTGTCACTGTCAATATTAAATGCCCACATATCACGCTTGACGCAGTCCCTACAGCGTATTGAAGGTCTTCCACGAGGTCTCTTTGCTTCTGCTATTACACTGAGTAATGTTCACCGGGGCAGATGAGAGTGGTCCATACGATGCGAATGTCCTAACCACCGCAGGCGACGTTGCTTGAGCGTGACAGTCATACTCTGTTGTTTTGCAATTTTCAGAACCATACCATTTGTCACATGATCCTTCCATGATACTCCCAAGCTGCTCCGTGGGCACCGCAGGTGAAAGGCGTTGACTTTCGTTCTTGTTTGGCATACGACGTCCAAGTCAGCTCCATACAGGAGAGTACTCAGCACACATGACTGTTACACAAGCATTTTTGTCGATAATGTAAGATGTTTGCTGTCCCGTGCTCGAGTGCGGAAATTTCCAAAAGTGCTGGCAGCCTTTCCTATTCCAACATTTATCTCGTCATCCAGGGATATTTCTTCTGTCATTATCGAACCAAGATAGCAGAATTTATCAACTACCTTCAACAAGGAGCCGTCCAGTTTGATGACAGGCGGATCTGTGTGTCCTTGTGCCATCACAACCATCTTCTTTACGTTTATAGACATCTGAGCAGCCGTATTAGGTTGTTTGCAGATAATGCTGTCGTTTATCAACTAATAAATTCATCAGAAGATCAAAACAAATTGCAAAACGATTTAGAAAAGATATCTGAGTAGCGCGAAAATTGGCATATGACACTAAATAACGAAAAGTGTGAGATCATTCACATGAGTGCTAAAAAGAATTCTTTAAACTTCGGTTACACGATAAATCAGTCTAATCTAAAAGCCGTAAATTCAACTACATACCTAGGTATTACAATTGCGAACAACTTAAATTGGAAGGAACGCATTGAAAATGTTGTGGGAGAAGGCTAACCAAAGACGGCGTTTTATTGCCAGGACACTTAGAAGATGTAAAAGATCTACTAAGGAGACTGCCTACACTACGCTTGTCCTCCCTCTTTTAGAATACTGCTGTGCCGTGTGGAACCCCTACCAGATAGGACTGACGTAGTACATCGAAAAAGTTCAAAGAAGGACAGCACGTTTTGTATTATCGCGAAATAGGGGAGAGAGTGTCACAGAAATGATACAGGATTTGGGCTGGACATCATTAAAAGAAAGGCGTTTTTCGTTGCGACTGAATCTTCTCACGAAATTCCAGTCACCAACTTCCTCCTCCGAATGCGAAAATATTTTGTTGATACCATCCTACATAGGGAGAAACGATCACCACGATAAAATAAGGGAAATCAGAGCTCGTACTGAAAGATACAGGTGTTCGTTCTTCCCGCGCGCTATACGAGATTGGAATAACAGAGAATTGTGAAGGTGTTCAATGAACCCTCTGCCAGGCACTTAAATGATGTAGATGTATGATAAGTCCATGCGAAGTCGCAGGTAAGTTTTTTATATGGAGTGTTTTTTATATGGAGTGTGGCGGGTTAACTGCAAGTTGTAAGAATACCGGGGAGTGTAGATTTCACAAAATCTCCATTTATCTTTTTTATGGATGTAAATAGACGTTGCTGCTGCCGAGGTAGGTCGCCTGTTGGCTTTGCTGTGTTAAATGAAAGCAGTTATGCATTAAAATAAGCACAAAAAGACCCAAGATACACACTAAAACGAGGAAAATACCCACCAAAAATATACTAACACACATTACAAATGAAAGAACCTGCAGCTGAAACCAACACCAAATAGAACTGAAAAAACAGGAATCTAAAAATTTATTAGGCGTTTCTGACATTGCGAATATCTGAACTAATTCTGGACTGATTTTAGTTGTGTGTGTTACAGTAAATTATTAAATGATTTTTCAAATCTTTCCGAAAGTCCATCCATACATAGTTTTCACATTTGGAAAATTGCGTCACACTATGGTACGAAGTAGAGCTTCATTGTTGTAAAGTCGCTTGCAAAATAATACTCGAAAAGTACGTCTGGAATCATAATGTCTGATATAATGTTTTTCTTTGAGCCACAAATTTAACAGCAAGCAAGTATATGGCGATGCTGAAGTGTTAACTTCCTCACAGTATTTCATATAAATTGATGGAATCACAAATTACTACAGGTATTGCCCCGGCTGTAACGACTGAGTGTTTCATAGTAGTTTTTAATTTTTAAAAAGCAATAAAGGCTGTTTCAACACTATGTTTCCAGATTGCGTGAAACGTTGATCTGCGTTTGTATACAAAACAAGCAGCCAGTGAGGGCTGTCGTATTTCTATGCATTCTTAAATTTTGTTTTCGTTATCCTTTATCACTGATGACCACACCTTAGTAATAGTTCATAATAATGCGAGTGAAGTCCGGCTGACTTGGTTTTATTTGTTCAATCGTATGGTGATTTTGTACAATATACAGATGATATAAGGCAAATGATTTTATACAATATACATACGATATTAGACAAGATTAAACCTTAAAGTGCGTGTTTTTCAGCCATGTCCAGTCCTTAACCTGTTGAGGCGGCACCAAAGGTTCCTCGGTAGGTCAAAACCTTTTGGCTTCTTTGTGGGATCAAGGTGATGGGCTCTTGTTCCCAATGTTTTTGTTGACCGTTCATGCTTCTAGCTTTCATTTAGATCAAAACCATCCGCGATGAGTTGTCCTGCAGTAACACTTGCTGGTCTTCTTGATCGCAATCGTTGCTGTGGCGGATGACAGAATTCCTGGTGCAGTGGTAGAGAGGGTGATGCAGAGATTTTCTTGTCCTCCCTAAGTAGAGCTTGTTTCCGCCTTAAGTGACTTGGTAGTATTAACTTTTACATGCTCCGCTATAACCAGGCAAAATTAAGCATACAATTTAATAGATCATGTCTAACGATAAATAAAACGAAGGAAAGCCTACTATGTCACAGCTGATGAAAGCCTACTAAATTGGAAAAACATTACTTTAATTTTGTTTTGAGCATCGAAGACCTTCAGCAGTTTCTCCATGTCGAGCGAGACGTGCAGTCTATCTTACCAGTACTATTATGGCAAGACCTGTTAGCTGCTCGATGCTCATTGAAGATCTGACACAGTTTCTAATGATGTTAAACTTGGAAAAGCTAAGTTCTGCAGAAGCTATAGACACTGCATGCACAAAAATATTCTTAACACAATTGTTACATTTGAGACAACGTCTCGCCAGTTCATTTCCAAGATATGCTGAAGTACATCTAAACATCTGTTCTCAGTTTGTGGAAGCAAATGGGGCAACAGATCTAATTCGTTTGCAAGAATTTATGTCTCCTGAATGCATTTTAGGGTATCTCAAAGCTTTAGCAATATTTCCACATCCTCTGTTGAGATAGTATTTCTTTGTTGCCACGTTCTTAATGTTAAAAATAACACTGAACACGTCACAGCAGTTGCTGAGCTGCTGAAACCTTCCCCTCAAAGTCATAGTAGCGGTGTCTGCCACTGCATAGAAGAAGTTTACCCATAAGCGGATTTTTTTTCTCCTAGAATGGGTTGATCCATTTGGTAAGACAACTGAATTTTAATAGCTGTATATTTGGATCCTGATAGGTAAAGCCAATTCCTCTCTTCTTTCTCAGCTTTTTCAAAACCGTTGGGTCTATGTTCTTCAGTGACACTAAATGTTGATTTTACCAATTCTACTGTACTGTCTAATGGCATACCTTGTTACTTATTGGCTCTGTTGACATGGCAAAGGACATTATGTCACGTCACAGCAAACAAGGAAGAATTAAGTGTTGAGATTTCTTTCAAGAGACTAGATACTTCACTGAAACACAGTGGATCATTTTTACATGTGTTTTTAACTCTGACAATAAATAGGGAAAACTATTTACAATTTGTACAGAAACCAGATGGCAGTTATAACAGTCGACGGACATGAAAGGGAAGCAGTGGTTGGGAAGGTAGTGAGACAGGATTGTAGCCTCTCCCCGATGTTATTCAATCTGTATATTGAGCAAGCAGGGAAGGAAACAAAAGAAAAATTCGGAGTAGGTATTAAAATCCATGGAGAAGAAATAAAAACTTCAAGGTTTGCCGATGACACTGATATTCTGTCAGAGACAGCAAAGGACTTGGAAGAGCAGTTGAATGCAATGGACAGTGTCTTGAAAGGAGGATATAAGATGAACATCAACAAAAGCAAAACGAGGATCATGGAATGTAGTCGAATTAAGTCGGGTGATGCTGAGGGAATTAGATTAGGAAATGAGACACTTAAAGTAATAAAGGAGTTTTGCTATTTGGGGAGCAAAATAACTGATGATGGTCGAAGTAGAGAGGATATAAAATGTAGACTGGCAATGGCAAGGAAAGCGTTTCTGAAGAAGAGGAATTTGTTAACATCGAGTATAGATTTAAGTGTCAGGAAGTCGTTTCTGAAAGTATTTGTATGGAGTGTAGCCATGTGTGGAAGTGAAACATGAACGATAAATAGTTTGGACAAGAAGAGAATAGAAGCTTTAGAAATGTGGTGCTACAGAAGAATGCTGAAGATTAGATGGGTAGATCATGTAACTAATGAGGAGGTATTGAACAGATTAGCGAAGAAGAGGAGTTTGTGGCACAACTTGACAAGAAGAAGGGATCAGTTGGTAGGACATGTCCTGAGGCATCAATGGATCACCAATTTAGTACTGGAGGGCAGCGTGGAGGGTAAAAATCGTAGAGGGAGACCAGGAGATGAATACGCCAAGAAGATTCAGAAGGATGTAGGTTGCAGTAGGCACTGGGAGATGAAGAAGCTTGCACAGGATAGAGTAGGATGGAGAGCTGCATCAAACCAGTCTCAGGACTGAAGACCACAACAACGACAACAATGAAAGTCTTGGTTTACTGAACTCAGATCTTACAACCCGAACACTTTCAATCCTAGGATTCAATCTTGTATCACACAGCGGCTTCTTCAGAGTCAGGTTTACGTGATTCTTGAGTGCTTCCCAGCGCTTCGTAGGGGCATAAAATAATGTGAACAATCTTTAAACTGCACCAAACAATTATATATCATTTAACTGCATCGCTAACAACCAAGTTCAAGCGTTGTCCACAGCAAGGGGTATAATGAGCTCTTGGATTTTCTTCGACGATACGAGCTTCAGTACCACTCTTCTTGCCGTTCATGTTGCTCCAGTTGTCGTAAGATTGTGTCCTACAAACTGCAAACGGTATGCCAAGGCTATATAATACCAGAATAAACAATTCTGTAAGATCTTTTGGAGTATTGTCACTTGCTTAAAAAAAAGTAAAAATATTCTTCAGTTTACCTGGATTGGAAAACACATCTACTACTCTTAAAATCACCTTAATTGTTGCTTGTGACTCAGGTCTGGTGTACAGTCCAATATTATTGAATTATGTTTATTTTTGAGTGTGGTATCCTTCATTATATATACGATCTCATCAGAAATTATGGTAATGATTACATTTTTTATATCCTTACTTAAGTCAGTAACCAACCTTCCAGGTTTAGCCACACCTTTAATATGATCATTTAATACAGGGTCGAACTTAGCCAAAAATTCTACTTGCCTAGAAGTTTCCATTACCTGGATTTCCCAACATTTCATGATCACTTCTTAATGAAAGATTTCTTTCGGCAAGGAAACATACTATGGAAAATAACCCTAACGAAACGGATCTCTGTCTCTTTTCTTTCTGATCAATGTGACCTTGAGTTGCCTGATCAATTAATTTTGAGTTTTTAATTATGTACGAAAGCTCTTTCCACTTCCACATTTCAGTAATGAGACTGCGGGACGGTTCATGGTTAGAGAGAACTTTTGACTTTGACAGTCTCTTAAACCATTTCACGCGATAGCGCCAGCACTCAAATTGAACAACCTGCAACAAAAGCAATACACAGCGTGTTTTGTTTGAGAAAATGCGCGCCACATCCCCTTAACCTTTTCATCACATGAAAGACGATGGAACCAATGAAAAACAGTAAAATACCTTCTTGTTTCACTATCCATAGGAAATGTGACCTTTTTTGACCAATGTTCTGCATACTTTCCTTAATTGCTCTTATCCTAAAATTATAATTTATAGTATCGGGTAAGGTTCCCAGATCGCTAAGATCATCGACAACTTCAAAGCCGTTACCGTCATTAGATGATTTTCTTTCGTCTTGGAGATCTTGGCGTGCTCCAGTTGTTCGCAGTAACATTATTATTAGCTATTTCCGCTACTGGAACAGTTTTATTAACCTGTAGTTCGTGCTTGCATGAATCGTACGAGTCTTCACCATTATCAACTCATGAAGATTTAGTAATGCTACAACCTTTCACACCACAATGCACATTCACTGAAACACTGTCAATTCGGTTTAAAAATTGATTTGATGAACTCTTTTGCCACAACTGTTCTTTAAGGATGTCACAACTGTGATTCCTTTTTTTGGCACCCGACAAGTATTGATGATCCATACTACATACACTCCAGCGTAAAACAAATCACAGGCTCCGATTTCACCAGACTGCTTCGTACTTCACACCTGACTGAGTTGCTGAACCAAGAATGCAAAACTGCTTGTTGGCCTACATGGCGCACTTTGTCTAGAAGGCATACCACGGTTCACTGGCAGAACGACTGCCACGGTATTCATAAAAGCTGTCGAGTACAAGAAAAAAATCTACAATGAAGGTGCTCTCTAGGGTCTAGTCTGAATTGAGGCTGTCAGCATTCTAAATTTGTTTTTTCTTTTAACAGGAAACCAGCCTTTATCAAGTCAGAAGAAATATTCACAGGTCTCGGGGCACCCTGCGACTGCGGTGATTGATGCAGCCTCTAACCGGCGCTGTTTTCAGCAATGCTGGATCCCCCACCGTTCAGCAGCAATGTAATTTAATGCAGTGATAACCGAGATTTCGTCCACGCTCCTGTGTTCTGCCAAAGGAGTCCTTGTAAGCTCCCTATCATAAAACAGCTAGCGACGGTGTGAAGTTCTGTCTCAACATTCTCACCACACAATGTGGGACCTGAGAAAATGTTAGTGCCTCCTTAGGGGCCAGGAAAGACATTTCTTTGACCTCTTTTTAGGAAAATTTTGCTTTGATCTGCAGTAGTACGTGCAAGGGACACGCCTCGAAACACAAGTGCTTTATGAATTAGCGCAAGCACACTCTCAAAAAACTTCAAGCTTCATTAATATGCCGAGGACTTCCAAACTGCGTAACTGCTCTTACAACTGAAGAACCAAAGAAACTGATAGACCTGCCTAATATCGTGTAGAGCCCCGCAAGCACGCAGAAGTCCACAACACGACGTGTTATGGGCTTGACTAATGTCTGAGGTAGTGCTGGAAGAAATTGACACCATGAATTCTGCGCGGCTGTGCATAAATCAGTAAGAGTACAAGGGGGTGGAGATCCCACATATGCTCAATAATGTTCGTGTCTGGGGAATTTGGTGGCCATCGGAAGTGTTTAAACTCAGAAGAGTGTTCCTGGAGCCACGCTATAGCAATTCTGGATGTGTGGGGTGTCGCATTGTCCTGCTGGAATTGCTCAAGTCCGTTGAAATGCACAATGGACAAGAATGGATGCAGGTGATCAGACAGGATGCTTACATATGTGGCACCTTTCAGATTCGTACCTAGATGTATCACTCTGTCATGGACCATTATTAGGTCACTTTGGCAATCATTGGTAATCCCTCAGCCTTTATTGCTGAAGTACTCACATTGTTTCATCTCTGTTTTCCCTGTATTATGACGTAATATCGTAATAATAGCAATAATTGACAATCACTCCAACTGCACACGCTTCTCACCATTACAGAGCCTCCACCAGCTCGAACAATCCCCTGCTGACGTGCAAGGTCCATGCATTCATGAGGTTGTCTCCATACCCGTGCACGTCCATCCGCTTGATACAATTTCAGACGAGACTCTTCTGACTAGGCAACATGTTTCCATTCATCAACAGTCCAATATCAGTGTTGACGGCACCAGGCGAGGCGTAAACCTTTTTGTGATGCAGTCATCAAGGGTGCACAAGTGAGCCTTCGGCTCCGAAAGCCCATATCGATGATGTTTCGTTGAATGGTTCGCACGCTGACATTTGTTGATGGCCCAGCATTGAAATCTGCGGCAATTTGCGGAAGGGTTGCACTTCTGTCACCTTGAACGATTCTCTTCAGTCGTCGTCGTTCCCATTCTTGCAGGATCTTTTCCGGCCGCAGCGGTGAAGATCTGATGTTTTACTGGATTCCTGATATTCACGGTACAGTCGGGAAATGCTCGTAAGGGAAAAATCCCCACTTCATCGCTACCTCGGAGATGCCGTGTCCCACCTCTCGTGCGCCGACTATAACACCATGTTCAAACTCATTCAGATCTTGATAACCTGCCGTTGTAACAGCAGTAACCGATCTAACAACTGCGCAAGACACTTGTTGTCTTATATGGGCGTTGCCGCCCGCAGCACTGTATTCTGCCTGTTTACATATCTCTGTATTTGAATAGGCATGCCTATACCAGTTTCTTTGGGGCTTCAGTGTATTTTCTGTGGGTGGGGATGTACTCCATCACCATTCACTTGGTGCCCGAATATTTTTATTTTTTTAGGCGACAAACAGGTACCTTTTAAAGGATTAAGTCTGGAGGAAACATTGTTCTCCACAGCACATTCAGCGTCACGGTCCATCCGTCGCGATTTGGCACTCTTGTCACATATAAATCGCTGAATATACCATTAAATTATCCTGTTATGTTATTATTCGCCTCCATTTTTTGTGGAATATGTATGGTACCATTAATTTATACGCAACAGCTGTGGGATTCACGTTCTATTCTACCTCATGAAACTATACTATAAATCTACATTAATGGAACCAGGCTGCCCCAGCAGTTCTATTAAGTTTTTCCTAGGTGGCACATAATGTTTGCTCGGAGATGGCATCTCATACACACAGCGGCAACTTGGGATATACTACATGATAAAATAGAGTTTTCTGTTTTACGTGGTTGACCTCCAATAGTAGAATAAAATTGTGTAATATATATGTCAAATCACAAAACTCAGGAGTGTGCAATCTTGTTGATAACCACCTTGTAGATTTTAGAAAGTATCCAAACATGTGACTATTGGAAACTTTTTATGTCTTCCTTGACTAAGGAAATAGTATTCAGGTGGGAGACCCCTACAGAATGGAATGTGGGTTTGATCCCCGTGCAAGACTGTTTAGGTATGTATATATTGACTTGTGTCTTTCTCTCTGTCATGGACAATAATTACATGACTTTAGCAATCATTGGTAATTCTTCAACTTTACTGCTGAAGTAATCACATTGTTTCATCTCTGTTTTCCATGTATTATGACGTAACATCGCAATAATAGCAATAATTGGCAATCAGTAGCATCGACTATATTGTTTCTAGTGAATAATCTTTGTCCGTCCTATAACAGTGCTTGAGAACAATTTAAATACGGAAATATTTAATGCGAGGGTGTATTGTGACTTACATAAAGAATAAGCCTACTTAGTTACATCCAGTCTATTTGCCTGTTTAATGTAGTATTGTAGCTAATACATACTTTTGCAGTTGTAGACCTGGTCTCATTAGTTTTGTATCCTCAAATTGTTAGGCCTAAGTTCTAAAGTGTGTACTGTTATTATACATGGAAATCTGTCATTGTGATACATTCTTTAGAATTTTGAGGCACTAATTTGACATAGATGTGCGTGAGTGGAAATTAACTCACACTTTCTTACATTGCAGAGTATTTTTGCAATATTGTGATATCACATTAATTGATTAGAGTCTTACAGCGTTTTTTATTGTATTAACCTCCATTAGGTTCTAGATAATCGGTGTAAACATTGCACGTTTTGCACTGCCTACCTATTTTGCACACAGTTTAGAATTTTTCAACATCTTGTATGTGGAAAATAATTAATTTACAACTCAGTAGCGTTTTTAAGTGTGCAGTAATCTATTAGCGATAGTAAACAGTTATGGTACAAAGAATGAACGTTGCTCGATTATACAGTGCAGCCATCTGCTGGTGGCAATAAACACTCTACATTGCACCGATCTGCTGGCGACAGGAGCAATAGGGCAGTAGGGTGTGAAACAGGACTTGCTTTTATTTCGTATTTTCAGAATTTGTAGAATAGTACTCAATGTAAAACTCATTTGCGACAGATACAGATTCCTATTTTGTTATTACTATTTTATATGCAAATTAAGCTTCTAATTATTTATAGAGAAATATGCTATCTACCTCTGCAATACTCCCATGGGAATAATCCATAGCTTCAAATACAAACTACCAACGTAAATGGTAAACCAGTCTTTAAACGTATTTTTGAAAGTCAGTAAAGCAAACATACGAGGCCTGTCTAAAAAGTATCCGACCTTTGATTTTCCCGCGCAAAATAGAGACGATGGCGCGGCGCCACTGTACACAGTAAAGGAAGAGACCTTTATACGCATGCGTGAATTTTGTCCCCGCCTTCCAGCGCGTCAGTCGCTACCTGTCGGTCGCCTAGTGAGGTGCTACAAATCTGTTCGTCGGATTACGAATCTCTCAAGATGACTGAACGTGTTGAGCAAAGATATTGCATCAAATTTTGTCAGAATCTTGGTGATTCTCAAAGCGAAACAATTCGTAAGATTGAGCAGGTGTTTGGAGAAGATGCGGCGGATGTAACACAAATTAAGGAGTGGTTCAACCGATTCAAAAATGGCCGCACATCAGCGGAGAGTGACCAGTGTTCTGGCAGGCCCCAAACTGCTCGGAGTGCAGCTTTTGTTGAGAGGGTGCAAAATTTGGTGATGGCAGATCGTCGTTTGATCAGGTGGGAGATTGCCCAAGAAGTTGGAGTGAGTAAAGATTCTGCACATGCAATTTTGTGTGATGATTTGAACATGCACCGAGTGGCTGCGAAATTCGTGCCCAAGTTACTGTCGCCAGAACAAAACGACCTCCGTTTTGACGTTGCACAGGATCTTCTGGACACCACCAAAACTGATCCTGGGTTTCTGAACACCGTGATGAGTCATGAGTGCACGGGTACGATCCAGAAACGAAAAGACATTCGTTGCAATGGAAGCACCCCGAGTCTCCAAGGCTGAAGAAAGTGATGCAGGTGCAAAGCCAAATCAATGTGATATTGTCTTCTTTGATGTCCGTGGAATTGTGCAACACGAATATGCACCAGGAGAACAAACAGTGACAAAGGAGTACTATCAAGATGTTCTCCGACGACTCCGTGGCGCAGTTCGTCTCAAAACATCACACATGTGGATGGCGAAAAACTGGCAACTGCATCACGACAAAGCTCCCACACATTCATCCCACTTGATCCAAAATTTATTGAGCAAACTTGGAATTACAGCCATTCGCCAACCTCCCTACTCTCCAGACATGGCTCCTTGCGACTTCTGGTTGTTTTCAAAATTGAAGACGCCACTGAAAGGATCCCATTTTGAGAGTAGTGAAGAGATAAAGCGGCACACGAAGACGGAGCTGAACATCATTCCAAAAGAAGATTTCCAGAGGTGTATCCGGCAGTGGAAGGATCGATGAGCTACGTGTGTGCAAGCACAAGGGGCCTACTTTGAAGGGGATTAGGGTCCCAACCCAATCAGCTATTCGAAATATTTTTTATGGCCAAAGATCGGATACTTTTTAGACAGGCCTCGTAGCTGATAAAATTTTCGGCTATTCAGGTACTTTACTGAATTTGGCTGCCAAGCAGGGGTGTAGGGCATGGGTCATGGGGCGTGGAATGTGGGAGCCTCCTGGTCCCCTTACTCTCGTTGGTCATGGCACATGATCAGATGGAATAATGCTGATGTCATGATTCCCAGTATGGCATTTGAGATAGGCAAGTGCTAATTCAGATGTCAGTGAAATATGACAAGTACTAACTGTGTTCCCCCCTCCCCTCCTTGGCCTTGGCATGTGAGAGTAGATCATGATTCCTGATATGGCCTTGGAGATAAGGAATTGCTGATGCTGTGCAGTTGTGTCATTTCAGTGTAGCTTAAAGTACTGACTAATGTTGCATCAGAATTTTGGTCTCGTATGCCTAATGTTCTACTGTTCTTGTTAGCCTGTAGTTGAAAATATTATCCTCATGTGAGAGATGTCGTTTGGAGTTAGGTTTCGTTAGATACATCTTCAAAGAATATGTATCATCTCCAGTCATCAAAAACTCTGTATCTTCAACAGTTCCTTTAGCTGGTGATACTTGCAGTAAAGTAGCGTGACAAAAATTTCCAAGGATATAGACAGTAAAGGTGGAAAATGTTTCTGTCTCATGCTGTTTCTAATAATCTCCCACATTCACAAAAATAAAACGACAACGCTTGTCTGTTCCTAGTGCAACCGATCAGATATTGTTGTAATTAAAATATACAGTTCTACTTTTTTGGATATTTAACTCGAATGCCCTTCCTGTCAATGTATGCAGTGGCAAGCCCACCACTGTTTCTTCAGATGTTTTCTGGTCAGGAAAAGGTAAATATTGCTGACAGAAATTTTTCCATACCGCACCCACAGGTGACGAGAGGCATTACCCTGCTGTGTAAGCCAGGGGAGGACAAATAGCACCGGTGTGCCATCAGCTCACACCATTATATATGCTCCCAAGGAAGGTGACTTCAGCGCGTCACATCACCGCCCTCTGTACCGCTGCTGCAGGGGGTTAGGCCTATGGGATCAGCAATTTAGGAAAGACAGGAAACAGAGCTGGTGTTAATAACACAACTGACGTCTAGGATATTGTAAAGATAATGCTGACTGTTTCATTTACATAATGGTCAAAGGTTATAAAAATGCATTTCGGCTCCATGCTGTGAGAAAATATATAAGTTTTTTGAAGGATTTTCCCGTTATAACGTTAATAGAACAGAACATAATACCATTTTCGCTAAAATTTAGTACAGAGCTGCAGAGAGCAATTGCGTGGATATTTTCTGGCATATTCTGTTTCATGTCTGTTTAACGGCGTATCGTTTGGGATATCCTTAATCGAAGTCTGTATGTTAGGTAGTGAGCTGGCACACATGTAGAATCGAACATACATAATAGTCGTGCAGCAACTGCATACAGTCACGGAAATCTGACCTTGTCCTTCAACAAATTGGCACACTGCAATTTTAAGAGGTCCATTTGATAACTCGTAGAAACATTTTTGACAACCACTGAACATGTGGTTGCAACGAGCTCTGACGTAGTAGAGAATGTTTGTACATCTTGAAACATGGACTCAGAACTTGTTATGTAGATCTTGTAGGATTTGCACATATTCTTCGGGGATACTTTGGAAAATGCATAGTGTTTCCAGCCAGCAGTTGATTCGTCCACAGATTCAAGGCCATTTTGAGGCCTTTGATTCAATAGTACGAGGGTTATTAGGAAAGTAAGGCCAGATACCATCACAGATTATTTTTAAAAAGCTGTACAGATTTTTGTGTCCCTAAGTCGTAGAAGTCTGCTGCTCTTGAGGATAATCGGTCTTTGACGGCTTGTTTCATCTTGTCATCTGTTGTGAAGCTCTTGCAGCCAAGAAATTCATTTAGGTAGCACAACAAGTTAAAATCGCTAGGCACGAAGTCTGTACCGTACGGTTGGTGGTCAATCTGTTCCCATATAAAAGATCTGATCAGGTTTTGGGTGTGAATGGCAGAATGGGGTCTGGTATTATCATGCAGCAACAAAACTCGAGATGTTAGAAGCCAAATTTCTTATTCTGTATTGCACACCGAAGTTAAGTAGGGGTAGCGCAGTAAGCGGCTTTGTTTATTGTTGTCCCTTACTGCATAAAGTTGACTAACAGGACTCCATGTGGATCTGAAAACACGGTTGCCATAACCTTGCACATTGAGATTATCTGTTTGGCCTTAACTTTGACTGATAATGTCGTGTGGCGCCATTCCATTGACTGACTTTTAGACTCTAATGTCATGTGAGAAACCCACGTCTCGTTCCGCATGAAAATGCTTTCTAAAATTGTTCGCCTTTCTTATGATGTTGTTGTTGTTGTTATTGTTGTTGTGGGCTTCAGTCCTGAGACTGGTTTGATGCAGCTCTCTATGCTACTCTATCCTGTGCAAGCTTCTTCATCTCCCAGTACTTACTGCAACCTACAGCCTTCTGAATCTGCTTAGTGTATTCATCTCTTGGTCTCCCTCTACGATTTTTACCCTCCACGATGCCCTCCAATGCTAAATTTGTCCTCCCTTGATGCCTCAGAACATGCACTACCAACCGCTCCCTTCTTCTTGTCAAGTTGTGCCACAAACTCCTCTTCTTCGCTATTCTGTCCAATACCTCCTCATTCGTTACATGATCTACCCATCTAATCTTCAGCATTCTTCTGTAGCACCACATTTCTAAAGCTTCTATTCTCTTCTTGTCCAAACTATTTATCGTCAATGTTTCACTTCCATACATGGCTACACTCCATACAAATACTTTCAGAAACGACTTCCTGACACTTAAATCTATACTCGATGTTAACAAATTCCTCTTCTTCAGAAACGCTTTCCTTGCCATTGCCAGTCTACATTTTATATCCTCTCTACTTCGACCATCATCAGTTATTTTGCTCCCCAAATAGCAAAACTCCTTTATTACTTTAAGTGTCTCATTTCCTAATCTAATTCCCTCAGCATCACCCGACTTAATTCGACTACATTCCATGATCCTCGTTTTGCTTTTGTTGATGTTTATCTTATATCCTCCTTTCAAGACACTGTCCATTGCATTCAACTGCTCTTCCAAGTCCTTTGCTGTCTCTGACAGAATATCAGTGTCATCGGCAAATCTTGAAGTTTTTATTTCTTCTTCATGGATTTTAATACCTACTCCGAATTTTTCTTTTGTTTCCTTTACTGCTTGCTCAATATACAGATTGAATAACATCGGGGAGAGGCTACAGCCCTGTCTCACTCCCTTCTCAACCACTGCTTCCCTTTCGTGCCCCTCGACTCTTATAACTGCCATCTGGTTTCTGTACAAATTGTAAATAGCCTTTCGCTCCTTGTATTTTACCCCTGCCATCTTCAGAATTTGAAAGAGATTATTCCAGTCAACATTGTCAAAAGCTTTCTCTAAGTCTTCAAATGCTAGTCTGTAAAGAATTATCGTTAGTATTTTGCAGCTGTGACTTATTAAATTGATAGTTCGGTAATTTTCGCATCTGTCAACATCTGCTTTCTTTGAGATTGGAATTATTATATTCTTCTTGAAGTGTGGGGGCATTTCACCTATCTCATACATCTTGCTCACCAGATGGTAGAGTTTTGTCATAACTGGCTCTCCCAAGGCCGTCAGTAGTTCTAATGGAATGTTGTCTACTCCCGGGGCCTCGTTTCGACTCAGGTCTTTCACTGCTCTGTCAAACTCTTCACGCAGTATCATATATCCCATTTCATCTTCATCTACATCCTCTTCCATTTCCATAATATTGTCCTCAAGTACATCGCCCTTATACTGATCATTGTAAACAGCGCACTGCGGCAATACCAATGAAAATGCCATCGTTTGACGAGCAAGGCGTTCTGGGATTCAGTTCGCATGTGTGTTCAAATGTGCGCATGACATTCGATTATCTACGGTGATTCGAACCTTGCTTTTTGAATAATCCTGTTACATGTCTGTTTCGATAAAGACCTTGTCTTGTCGTAGGGTACTTAAATTCTTCAAGTGACCTGTTAAATCATAAAGGAAAATAAAGTCACAAATCCAGGTTCTTTCTGAGAACAGGCTGATTTTTGGTACTCATGATAATGCTATTACGTCTCTAAACTCAAAGAATCGATCTAACATCAAGCAATGCGCATTACAGTGATAAGGGAAATCACCATACTGACTCTCACATTCTTCGAGAAAAGATTTAAACCGACTATATCTAAGGCCTCTTGAGCCGATGGAATTTGGAATTTGTGCCACGGTACCCACAACATTTTTAATTATAATGTACTTGCTGCAAAGGTCCTCTTGATGAAAAATGCAGTGCATTGCACTGAAATTGTTTGTAGCACCAGGAATAGGTTTCACATCTTCTTTCATCCGAGTTAATAGCGCAGTACTGACTCCTACCATAGACAGACCCATCTGATGCGACAGAAAGAAGCTTGTTCCTACTCAAGCCAGCGTTTTCAACAGCTCTTTCAACACCTGTATATAATATATAAACCCGTGGTGGTGCCATTAAAGGGAAATAAATCAAAAAATTTCTCTGTGATATTCAACTTGTCATTGCAGCTCCTAATGAAAATAGTTAATTGTGCAATATCTGATATGTCTCCACTCCCATCGACACATAAAGAACTATGCACAAATTTACCTGCTAAACACCTAGTTCCTCTTGACCAACGGCACCCATTTCTTTCAGTACGTCGCGGAATAGTCTTAAGAGACAAATTTACTCTTCCACGGTCTTCTACTAATATTAGACACACTTCTTCGACGGCCATTGCAATCACTTCTTTCGCAGTCTCTTTCAATAGAAGGCCTTACTTTCTTGGTTACATTAAGGACCATTCTGTAGCTCAGACAGACAGACAGTTCGCTACTTTGATAGTCCTCCACACCAGCAAGTTCCTTTAATTCCGATATTACTCCGTCATGTTCTTCTCCTTGATATCTCTCGTGTTCATTTACATGGCAAGAATAATGACGTTGGGAATTACGTAATTTCTTAATACTCCCTACTTCTTTGTTACACACTGAACACTTTGTTACTTTGCTACATCGCGGAAATAGAAATAGATTTTCCCATGCAGACAAAAAAAAACAGTCTGCTCCATTTTTACTTGTACTCATAATGTTACTGCCATCGATGTACTGCAGCTGGCTGAACTCTCGTATTCCATAGGCACAGCACCGTTTACCTAGGCAACATTGCAGTACACAGCCTTTAGCTGACGTCGGACGAACTGATAGCACTTGTCCTCCTCGGTAGCTGCGCAGTCAGTGCTGCAGACTGCTAGGCGAATGGGCCCGGGTTCAGTTCCCCGCCTGGTTGGAGATTTTCTCTATTCGGGGACTGGGTATTCTGTTTGAGTTGTCCTTAAGTTCTTATCGTCAGAAATGGAAGACCACTGTTGAGATGGTTGTATGTGTACGTCCAAAAAGCCAATAAATTAAAAAGAAAGTCTGATAGGCTTGCTCTTTGCTCCAACACTCACACCACCTAAAGCTGTCCTCCTGTGGTGTAAGCATACACTCGACACTTTTAGACACAGGGATCGATACGAAATTTTTATGCCAAGTACAGGAAACAGATAAATCACAATGTTAATCGAGGAATGTTATTATCATTTCGAAGTGAGACTATGTAATTTCAAGATATGCATAAGACACATCCAGAATAAACTATAAAGTACAGCATGAAACCAAGACCAGTTAACAAGTATCTGCTTCTGATAAATGACCTTGTTTCAGCAACATGATGAGAGATTGCAGGGCACTCTCACTTCTTATTTGGTGTAGGGAATACGATCTATGGCGATTTGATTTCATACATTGTGATGAAATGGTGGGCAGCAGTTTATTGACTTGTTTGCGTACTCTACGGAAAGAAAGACGGTAAGCTTTACCTGTGTTCAAAGGAACAGTGTGCCGACTTATACAACTGCAGTAAAAGCACAGTGTTGGTGGGGCGACAAAGCGCGTTTTTTCTGGAGAACAGTGAGGAGACATTTCCAGATTGGCCGTGCCATGGTCGCATTGTGCGGAAACACATTAAGCTTTGGCACTAGACATCCAGGTATAAGGCCTAGCGCCGAAAAGTCGCCGACAGCGTGTTGTAGGCGTTGTTAGCGAGCAAGCCGCCAAAAGAAATGTAAACGTTCTGCAAATGTCCGTGGGACAGGAAAACTGGTGTCCAGACGTGCAGACTCTGTTTCAAAACATGTTTTGTCAATGCGATTTTATGGCTGTTCCCTACAAACTTTGAAATGGGCGCAACAGGGGAGATAACAAGCTGTTTATGGAGGGCTGTGCTTCCACCCTGTATTGTTTTAGCAAAAGACATGGCAAACATGTGGGAAAGAGGATGTGAAGCTGAAGTTTTTTCCGTTTTCTGCCAGTTAACTTTAAGTCTCTGATTGGTCAAATCGGTTAGCAGTGCAAAGACCATTCTCCGAGCTTAGAATGCCGGGCTCCAGCTCGTCATTGGCTTGTGCGAGATTGGGGGAAGTCAAAAAAAGAGAAATGTGCCTTAGGAACCGAGCTGAGGAGGCAACTCAGAGAAAGGGAGATCGTCTCTCTTGTACACGTCTCTTGTACTGGCGCTTCGCTAGTAAAGAACTGCAGGTCTCTACCTAAATGATGAGACTTGTGTCCTTTGCTAGGGTGCGACTTAGAGCCTGTGCCAGTCACCTTCTGAACCGTCGGATGTACTGCTTATATCGTCATGGTCACAACGAGTGACGCATGGGTGTACTTATTTGTCTTGTGTCAGCCGTCTAAACATTTGACGTATTCCGACACGCACAGTCGTGGCACAGAGTCAAATTGGTTTGACAGACCAGCAAACGGGTCCACCTGCACACTGGAATCCGTTGGGGTTTCAGAGGCTCTTAGGAAAGTACCTGTGTTCTGAATTAACCAAACGCTAGACCGCGTACTTGCATTTTTTTGGGAACGCGCATTTAATAACAAATTGCCGCCGTCCATGACTTAAGTCGCCGAACGCATCGTAGTGTGCCGCCTTGACCAGTAGGATGGTAAAGTATTCACTGCTACGACGTAGGGCTATAATATCTATTTCTCAGCACCCTGTACTTTCGAACCATATTTTTTCCTTTTTTTTTTTTGTATGGTAGAATATATGCTTGGTGGTGGCGTAGTTTGATGCCATAACCTGGATTCACGTGTATGAAGTGAGATAAAGTGAGTAGTGTTCTGGTTAGTGTCGTGTGTCGATCCCCAGCAGATCACTTTGTCCACCATAGATCCCATTTTAGTAAGGCTTTTGTTAAATAAATATTTTTTGTATCATGTTTCTTTGATAATTTTGTCATCTTGTCTTGTTTAAGATCAATAAATAGATTGTGAATTAGACCACAACTTCTCCCTGAGTTCTGATTAACAGTTCCTTCACATTTTTATGGCAGGCTATATCAGAAACATAAGGAGTAGCTTTTTCATTTGGTGTCCTCTGCATGTATCTTTTAGTTCATTAACAGTAATCGTCTTTCAATGATATTGATATTAATACGCCCACAGATAGTTTAGCAAATCTGTCAGTCGCAGTAAAAGAACTGGAATGATATGAATGATCTGAAGTACGCTCCAACGTATTCAGAGGATTCCCTACACTTGGTGGCTCGTAGTGCCAACCTAATCATACGACAGCTTCAGGCCGGAATGGGACACTGGGCAGTCACAGAGAGTAGATGTGCTGTTCCGATGAAAAAAGTGCAGAGTTTGGCAACATGTCCCTGCCCCCCCCCCCCCCCTCACCCCCCACCGCCCTGGGTTGCGCTGGAACAAGGGATTCAGCACTACTCCTTTGGGTCCGGTAAGATGCAGGTGCGCTTTGCTAGTTTTACTCTGACATTATCGTCAAAGCATTCTGTTAAATTATGTCGGTTTTCGCTTGTAATTAACTTAGAACATTTTCTCCGTGTGATAATACATAACTCTCGTGAGTTTTGGTTATTCTGAATGAGTTCTATGGGTCTTCCATTGTCTTGAGAGAATGTCCCTGAACCTGGAGTTTTGGAGTAGTCTTTGTAGTATAAATGTGAGGGATATTACTTGCAAAGAGAGTCCATATTCTTGCTATCCACGAATTGCGTTCTACATATTTGTTCTTTTCAGTTTTTAACGGTGTTTCCTTTATGTAAACTAACTGATTTTAGACATCAGCCCACCACATATATCTTAGTTCACAGTTATCTCCTCGTGGTCACATTCAGTGAACTTATCTTTTTCCCCTGAATTCAATAAATACCCGCATATCTCTACTTTATGAATTATTTCATGGTTTCTCAATTTCCATAAACTGAATTTTGGCAGCCTGCCCAACAGTGCCAATCAGTTCAGAGGTACCTTCTTGTGGTGCTCTTTAACTGATAGATCTCTTTCCACTGACTTCAATAAACAGTCGGATGTTTGTGTAGTTATAGATTACTTTTTTGTTTTCTGAATTTACTTAATGTGATTTTCAGCTTCTGGTCAGCACAGGTTTATGCCAATGTATTCTACTGAAACCCAGTCAGCCACTCCAGCTCGTTCTTATGAAAGAAAGATGGCTACATATATTTGTGAAAAATTCTGCCAGTTAATGATATTTGTGTCCTTGTATGTGCTGGTGGCTGATTCCAGCAGTCCACCTAGGCACCCTCCTCTGGTACTCTCCAGTACCCTCTAGGTTCTGCCAAACTCTTGGCCAGTTAGCTTAACATGCACCCGAGTCCAGTATGAATGAATGGTATCTATTTTGATCCTCAGATTCTCATGAAGCAGGCTGTACTTAACGAAGTCTTATCTATTTAATTATATTGTCCTGTTGTGTGCTAGTGAAGGGATTCGTTTTTAGAAGAAATATTAGATTATCTTCGGGTTTTGTCTGATGCCTAAAGTAATTTCGCTGAAAATATTAAGTAATAAATCAACCTTCTCATCAATAGACTCTGATCTGAAAATCATACCCAGCATCTCATTTTCACCTGCCTTTTCTAGTCATTGTGCGGACCTTCAAAACAGAATAATATGAGCATGAGCTCAGAATATACGTGTATTGAGTCTTAAAAGGAGGCCTAGTCTTCGTAGGATACAAATCGCGATTGCACGGCTCACGTCCCTATTTTCTCCTACTACCGATATGTCCATGGAGTACTCAGCTGGTTCTTACTGTCGTTATCCATTGCACATTAGAAATAGATCTCTCAATAATCAAATTGTTGGGCTGTCTATGCCGTATACCTCAAGTAAATCATTCCAGTAGGCATACAATATGGCAAAGATCACGCGCATGAGCCAAACCATGGTGTAGAAGGTTTGAATAAAAGTCAAAGACGAATGAGGTTAGCTTTTATCGGGCAACGCAATTCATAGGTAAAGCAGAAGGCGACTTTCATGGGATCGATCCTGCTCAGCACTATCCGTTCATTGCCAGATTCCATAAAACAGTCAGATAGTAGAATGCTAGTTACTAATTTATGCTTCCAAGCCGGCCGGAGTGGCCGAGCGGTTCTAGGCGCTACAGTCAGGAACCGAGCGACCGCTACGGTCGCAGGTTCGAATCCTGCCTCGGGCACGGATGTGTGTGATGCCCTTAGGTTAGTTAGGTTTAAGTAGTTCTAAGTTCTAGGGGGCTGGTGACCTCAGAAGTTAAGTCCCATAGTGCTCAGAGCCATTTGAACCATATGCTTCGAACTTCCAGGGTCACACATGGGTCATCAATCGGCGTTAAGTGGAATCCTTTCTATATTTGATAAACTTAGTGTAATGCAGGATGCTGTTACACTGTGGTAATAAGATATGGTTAGTTATCTGACGGGTAAACAAATTTTTGGTACGAATGAGTGTGCCCATATGGTCCAGATCAACAGTACAATGAACCATGAGTGAAACAAGGCATGACTTTGAAACGGAGGATCGTCAGGGCACGATGTTCTACACGGGATGAAGGATCAGGTGAATATCGTAAGCGATGAAGTAATAAAAATGGAGACATGTCAGTCAATTTCGTCTATAAATACAGGACATAGGAAGTGACAGTAGAACCGGACCAGCACATTCTCCAAGAGAGTCTCGACCGGCGCAATAGATGTTGCGCTGAAACCTGTCTCCCTGTCACTGGACATGAATATTCTTCAGGAATTGTTTAGAAGATAGTCAAGAACTGCGCTGGAGGCGGGCTGAGGATTTTCAAAAATTAAGTAACACGTCAAAAGATAGAGCCAGGAACTGGACAGAAAGGGAAGTGGGGAACTTAGGGAGCTATTTCGAGAATAAGATAACCGAACTGATATGTGTTTTGAGGAACAGAATAGACGAATGAATGCAGTTATTGCTCAAGGTCCGTCCACAGCAGAGTCGTCACGTCAAGAGATTGATAAAATTAATACTGAAGTGGAAGGAGTTTAGCACTGAAGACTGAAATCGTGAAATCAGTGGGGGAAATGTGTAAAAGCGAGGAGGAAACTCGAGAACAAACAGAGGTGAGTCACAGCAACGGAAGGCGAGGTCTTTCAGAGCTCAGATGAGACTTAGGAGAGGGTTATGATGATGTACGAATGTCCCTGCAGTGCATATAGGCAACCCGACGTCAAATTTGATCCGTAATACCTACTGCATTTCTCTTGTGGCCAAGAACGCTCACTGCACTCGTTCCACAACCCACAGATGCAGCAGAAACTAAACCTGGTCACAGGACTCTGAAAACCTACGTTACAACTTAACTCTTTGAGTCCCAATAACACAAAAAATTAAAAATTTTCACAAAATTTACCTTGATTATCATATTAAGCAACGAATGCAAGAAGAAACTGACGAAAAGTAAATAATTAATTGTTTTAAGGTGATGGTGTCACTTTGGAATCACTGGAACACACAGTTTTCAACAACCCATCACTTCATGAGATATGTCTGAAAGTAGTTTCGCATTTTCTATAGACACAATTCCACATCTCGAAATTTCCATGAAGGTATAATGCCTATAAACAATTTAGAGTCATAAAGAAAAAGCAAAAATGGACATAAAATTTTTATCAAAAGTACATGCTGACGCAGTACTTTCATTTCGAAACCACTCATAAATGCAGTAGTATAAACTCAAATTTACTTTTCAGCAATGGTAGATATACTTACTTCCACTGGCAATGATCTCCCCAGTATAAACACGATAAAGAAAGCTACATGTCACAGTATTCTATAATCACGTACCACAATTTTTCACATAGGTTCTTTCCTAGCCTTGAAGTTCCGTTTTATGCAATAAAAGCTGTGCTCTTTTTACGGGGATCGTGTTTCCTTATATCGTTCATAATATCGAAGAAATTGCTGCATAAGAAGACATTTATCAATTTCACCCGTTAAATTTTCTGGACAAATCCCTGAGTCCTGCAGAGGCCGTTGTCGTCCTTCCGATTAACACACCACTGACTGACTTAGCTTACGCTTCTCAACGTTTCCTTGTTCATTCTGTCGTATTCTCTGTCGGTGTTATCACACCTTTCTCCTTGTCATCAGTAAATTTAATAACGTTAACAGAAAGCTGTCATGCCTTTCCGCGACCCCATTTCCCACGGTCATTTTCCGTGGTTGTACGGTGAGGTAACATCGCGTGCAACTTTAACCCTTCTAGTACTAGCGGTTTCTGCTTGAAATTCCCATTTTATTAATTTTGTTTTCAAATACGAGTGCCTTTCACATGTTGTTGTTGTTGTTGTTGTCGTTGTGGTCTCCAGTCCAGAGACCGGTTTGAAGCAGCTTTTCATGCTGCTCTGTCCTGTGCAAGCCTCTTCATCTCCCAGTACCTACTGCAACCTACATACCTCTGTACCTGTTCAGTGTATTCATATGTATTCATATCTTGGTCTCCCTCTACGATTTTTACCCTCCACGCTGCCATCCAATGCTAAATTTGAGATCCCTTGATGCCTCAGAACATGTCCTACCAATTGGTCCCTTCTTCTTGTCAAGTTGTGCCACAAACTTCTCCCCTGTTCTATTCAATACCTCCTCATTAGTTATGTGATCTACCTATCTAATCTTCAGCATTCTTCCGTAGCACCACATTTTGAAAGCTTCTTTTCTGTTCTTGTCCAAACTATTTACCATCCATGTTTCACTTCCATACATGGCTACACACCGTACAAATACTTTCAGAAACGACTTCCTGACACTTAAATCTATACTCGATGTTAACAAATTTCTCTTCTTCAGGAACGATTTCCTTGCCGCTGCCAGTCTACATTTTGTATCCTCTCTACTTCGACCATCATCAGTTAATTTGCTCCCCAAATAGCAGAGCTCATCTACTACTTTAAGTGTCTCATTTCCTAATCTAATTTCCACAGCATCACCTGATTATACATTAAAGCTGCTTGTCCTCGGGAAAAATTAGGCTGTAGTTTCCCCTTGCTTTTAGCCGTTCACAGTACCAGCACAGCAAGGCCGTTTTGGTTAGTGTTACAAGGCCAGATCAGTCAGTCGTCCAGACTGTTGTCCCTGAAACTACTGAAAAGGCTGCTGCCCTCTTCAGGAACCACACGTTTGCCTGGCCTCTCAACAGATACCCCTCCGTTGTGGTTGCACCTACGGTACAGTTATCTGTATCTCTGAGGCACGCAAGCCTCCCCACCAACGGCAAAGTCCAAGGTTCATGGGGAGCCTTTCACATGAAACCGCCGACTGGAAGAGTCTAGTGGTACACTGAGGTATGTCCCACGAATGTGGTGCACTGTATCAGTCACTTACAGCATAGGGATTGTTCCATCCACGCAATTTGATTTTAAAAGGTGCCAGAATAAGCGAGTCATAATGTGCGAACCAGAGGACATACTTGAAAAAGGACATACTACATAACATTTTCGTGAAAAAAAGAAGCGCCGGAATTAAGGTGAATAGCAGTTTATGAGGCAAAAACTGAATTCATTCACAGTGTTCTGTGAATAAACGCTGACAAAGTGACGGTGTGGGAGGAGTGTTGTCAAACAAGAATGCCAGTTAGCGTTTCATTCTTTTGTATGCAGGCATGTGACGTAAGTCTCGTTTCATGCACACTTATAGATGACTATAACCGCAAAAGTTTGGACTATCATACCGAAATGGGCAGAGCTTTTTAAGAATTATGTAGAGACAAAAAACTTATGGCGTTAATCACCAACGTTCGCCTGTTTATTCCTCTGATAAAATTTTGCGAGACAATGGTTCCCTTTCTACTGCTGCTAAGCTCTCTAATAGCAAATCCTATAGAGTTTGTCTGGAATTTTGCAAAGTATAAGATCCGTAGTGGTAAGAATGTCGCTCTTGAAATTGGAAAAAGTAGCGGCTGATGCTTCTGTTGCTAAAAAATAGACGTTGCATGTCACGCAACATGGTGATTCCACTTCAGCTATCTGCGCGTCAGTTTCGCTGCCTTTACATTCAGCAACGCACAACTGGTGACAGTAGTAGCAGAAATTACGAAGTTTGTATCTTTATTACTCGTTTAGAGCCAAATACCACCCATAAGATGAATGTTCATCCTTACACGGCAAATGTTTGGCGTTAAGGCAAAAATCACTGGGAATCTACATTCCGTCCAGCTATTGTCCGAAAACGTAGCTTGTCTGCATTTCATTTATAAGCTTGTGTAACTATATTGGTCCAAGACCCGATTTGAAAGTAACATCGACTTATAGTTTATAAATATAAGGGAGCCACACTAAAACGAATTTTTTCTTCTCCTTTTTCAGGCGACAGTAAAATTAAAAAATGTCAGCAGCTACCACGCCACATTTGAAATCAAACCAGGAGATGCGAAATCAAGATTCAGTGCTTCCTGTGTATTCCCTGACAAGAAAACTCAGATTGTAGCAGCGGGTTTGACCGCTATAGTAAAGATATATTTTCACTGTGACAGTTTTGAAGTGTTACAAGACGAACTCAAAATCAGTGTGCCAAACGGCGAAGACATTGCTATAAAAATTACTGCCTGGAGAGAAGCGCCAATTTTGAAATGTAAATACCGAGAAAAATCAAGTATAATATTTTCTTTTCTCTTCCTAACTTTTAGTAGAAATAGCCGTCAGTTGTCTTCGAATTATTCTTTGATAATAATAGAATCATTTGAAGAAGAGTTTCATTATTATGCCTTTAGTTTTTAACTGAGAATCTGAAACCAAATGCTCTACATTGATGCGAATTAAGCTTGAGTTACAAACCAGTACAACTATAAAAAGAGCTGAGAGTAAGAATGAGTTCAGATGATAATTAAATGATCTTAAATTTTATTTTTACGTGATGGATTTCGGAGCTTCTAGACTCATCTTCAGATGGTTCAAATGGCTCTGAGCACTATGGGACTTAACTTCTGTGGTCATCAGCCCCTAGAACTTTAGAACTACTTAAACCTAACTAACCTAAGGACATCACACACATCCATGCCCGAGGCAGGATTCGAACCTGCGACCGTATCTTCAGATGTACCTGATACACGTATATCATATACATCATACATATTCATCAAATCGATGTGTGGTATGTTTATCTGAGATCCATGTCTTGGTGTCATCATAGTGCTACAGTGATGTGCACAGCGAAACGAGTGACCCTCAGCAACACTCACAAAGTGACATCCATAACAGCAGCCCCGCCGTTCCGTTAACGAACGAGAGCTGAAATACATATAAAAAAAGGATTGCATCAGACATGATTCATGCTATATGCAGTCTCTTCAGTCAACGAAACAGATAAATATTTTGTAGCCCTTTGCTTGCTGGTGCAGATCTTATTGCTGTCTTCACTTCAGAAGCATTGCATCAATTCTTTCACCCATAATTTTGTTAATACGTTTCATCAGATTATCCCTTTGCACATGTCAGTGTCAGTAACATCTACGTGAGAAGGACAGTAAACTGTAATAAGTTATAAATAATGATATGTAAATGTAAAACTCATCCACAAGCCCTGGCAGCCTCATCGGTACCGACCGACCGCCACGTCATCCTTTGTCAGCGACACCATTTAGATGCGGTATGGAAGGGCTTGTGTTCAGCACGTCGCTCTCTCAGCCGTTCCAGTTTCCGTGTTCTGAAGCCCCTACTACTCGATCAAGTAGATCCTTATCTAGCATCACAAGGCTGAGTGCCCCTCCTTTCCAGCCCTCCCACCAAAGGGAAATGCGAGACAGTACCAGGAATCGAACCTGGGGCCTCCTCAAGGCAGTCAGCTGCACTAAGCAATGAGCTATGGAGGCAGACACAAGTAATAATAACCGTTTATTAAACAAGAACTGTAAGCGATTCGTAGCACCAAAGGAAGTGATAGCAAGTGAGAGTTAGAAAACACCTTATTTATAAATTTGGAATGTTATACAAGTTTACATTAACAGTTGAAGATATGATTTAGGTAGCAATGAATATAAAAAATAAAAGACAAGCAAATACTACACAGACAGTAATATGTTGCCACTTAGAACATTTTTCCTGAACATAGTTTTACACAGTGTGGAATAATAACAGCTACCAGTACGACACAAGGTGATTTTACTTAAAACAAGCCCGGTTTTGGACTTGTGCATGCCTTCAGGTTATTTAAATTCATTTACACGTGTCCATGCTCAGTGTTGGACATCACTCTTTAAGTAAAAATGTGGTTATAGTGCAAATAGACACAAATAAAACAATAGGAAGTGGCTAAAGACATTTGATGAAAAATTCTGTAGTACTTATATATAGCTGGAGTATCCATATAGTTTCTGCATTACATTTATCACACTTTTTACAAAAAAATATTTCGATGTTTTACACATTAACTGTATATTAGTCACCATGGTAATTATTGGTATTTCCATATTATGTATCTGACTCCATATGTTAGTTGCACTTTTGATGTGGTAACTTCAGACACACATGTTCTCTCTAAGTGTTTACGTTTGAGAAAAAGAGGTTATTTTCAAAAAGATTAAGTAAAAGGAGTACAGAGGTGCTACACATAAAAATACATACAGATATTACAAATTATAAAAATGACATTGTTGTGTGTTGTGGGATTGCACTGTAATTTATAATATATAGAATGGCTGCTGGCAAATTATTGAAGGTTAAAAAGTCATTGTAATTTTTTTAACTACTAGCAGTGAGGAGACAATGAAATACAGTTTTAGTTTTTAAATACTTTTTTAAAGATGTGTAGGAACGATTTGTTTGCAAGATCTACTTGTTCATTGAGAATTAGGTTTGGTGAGTTGGATCTACAAATTTAACTTTCGAGCTCTTCAAAAAGTTTCAGTTTATTTCCTTTGTTGGCAGTGTGTATTACCGGCTGGTTATCTTTAACACTCTAAGCGCCAAGCCCGTAAAATTTACGGGCCTGGGATCGCGCGAAAATCACCAAGCCCGTAAAATTTACGGGCCGCTACATTTAATTTCATTCAAAACACTGCAACGTTATTTCTACGGGTTTGGCCAGCGCTATACGTTTTTCAGATGTTTATTAACAAAATGCGTCCATAGATGTCACGGCAGCGCTGTAATTCATGTTAAAACTTATCTTTGCGTTCTCAGTCTGTATATCATTCAGTTGTTTGTCATCATGTTTCGGCGCGGTTTATCAGACGCAGAAATTGCGGATTTGATCAATCATAGCGACACTCTGGATAATGTAGAGAGTGATTCAGACGATTCTGAATGCAATGGTGTGTTTGAAGGTACGTATTTCCGAATTTTCCACGTAATTGTGCAGTACGCACATATCTGTTGAACATGTGTAAACGATGTATGTAGTTACACATAATGTGATATTCTTTTTAGAAGACGAGATTGATGACAGTTTGTCTTCAGATGAAGACGAGAATGATGTTGAAGGTGTTGCTTCAAATCCAGCAGCTGTGCCGTATCCGAAAGACAGTGAGTGGACTGCAGTTGACACCTACCGACCTCTGCCTGTCAACACGACACCCAGGCAGATACTAGTGGATATTGATGAGTCGAGTTCTGTACTGGATTGCAGTAAAGTGTTCCTTACTGACAGTGACGTAAATGAACTCAAGAGACAGACAAATTTGTATGCATCACAGACAATACAGAAGAAAAGAAGAGGAAATAATCTGAAGCCCCATTCAGTTTTGAGTTCGTGGAAGCCAGTGACTATAAGTGAGATGAGGCGTTTCTTGGGTATTATTTTCCACATGTGTGTTTCGAAAAAGCCCAAAATTGCGGACCATTGGAGCACTAATCCTGTTCTTAGTTGTAACTTTTGTCCCCATGTCATGAGCCGTTTGCGTTTCACTCAGATACTGTCATGCTTGCATCTTGTTGACAATTCAAATCAGAAAAAACCAGGCGAAGATGGATTTCATCCACTTTACAAAGTTTTGCCATATTATAATAATTTGAAGGAGCGATGTATCCAGGCATATCGTCCCTCAGAAAAAGTGACAATTGATGAAGGAATTTGCCCATTTCGAGGTCGTGTGAGTTTCCGTGTTTACATGCAAAATAAGCCTCATAAGTATGGACTGAAAGTATATGCTGTTGCTGAAGCCAGTAGTGGCTATGTTGTAAATTTTGAAGTTTATGCTGGTAAGCATATTGTTGACAATTCTTCGTCTGCGGTTATTTTGCGATTGTTGTCTGACAGCAGCTTGCTGAACAAAGGCCACACTGTGTATTTAGATCGATTTTATTCCAGTCCAGAGCTATTTCAGCAACTGGCAGAGAAAGGCACTGGAGCTGTTGGTACTGTGAACAAATCCAGGAAAGGATTGCCTAAAGATTTAGTATCTGCTAAGCTGAAAAAGGGCGAAATGTCTTTTCGGCGTAAAGATAATGTATTGGCAATGAAGTGGAAAGATAAGAGAGATGTGTATACATTGTCTACAAGGCATCAAGCAACATTTGGTACGCATACTAAGAGAAATGGGTCTGTAGTATTGAAACCACTTCAGGTACTTGATTACAACCTCAATAAAATTGGAGTGGATATTGGAGACCAACGCCTGCAGTACAATCCGTTCCAGCACAGAACTGTGAAATGGTGGCGAAAATTATATTTCCATTTGCTGCTTATGGGAGTATCAAATGCATTTTGGCTGTACAATGCAGTGCACAGGAAGAAAATTACAATAACAGACTTTATAACAGTGCTTGCAGTTCAGCTTGTTGAAGACGACACACTTGAATTCATTCCAAGAAATGAAGGAACTGTAGGTCGGCTAACAAAGAGACATTTTTTGCAGCACATACCTGCAACTACTAAGAAGTATGCTGCTCGTGTGTGTCACGTGTGCAGTTCCAGGAGCAAGAAACAGAGTGGCAAGGCTTCTCGCAAAGAGACACGATACGAATGTGAACAGTGTGGCGTTGCACTCTGCCTGGAACCTTGCTTTAAAATTTTCCACACTAAAAAACAATATGATTCTGTGTGAAATTTATATGTAATACTGTATACTATCAGAAACATGTAATGTAGTGCCACAATTTTGGTTAAAAATAAATCACAATTGTATTCCCTTATTCGTATGACTTTTTCTAAATTCTTAAAACATCTAAGTGATTTCTATAACTGTACCTTAAAGCTGTGCATTGTAAAGTAGTTTCTTTCACTCAGAATTAAAGTAGAAATGTGCAGCTTCAAGATGGTACCAAATTTGCCACAATCCAAACAGTAGATTTGATGCAGTAATTTTTTTAATATTGGTAAAATTGCCCGGTTTCTAGGGACGGGTGCATAAAATAGGCCTGGTACAGAGAGTGTTAATGGTTGTGCCTGAGTTGCCATTTCTTTCAGAAGTGTTGCAAAAGTGGATTTATCAAAGATATTTATCTGCAAGGCGTCCACGTGTTCCCAGTATCTTACAGAAAATTTCTTCCTGCCTGGTCTATGCAAAATCGTGAGCAATTGTCCCATAAAAGTTTATAAATGCCTAATTTGTTGTGACAGTGATATTTGTCTTTCTACAGTGAATAATAAGCTATTGTAGCTTATTTTTAGTGCTGAGGGATATTTGAATACCACTGTTATGAAAAAGAGTAACAATTTGGTATGAAATTTTTCCTGTAAATAGGACACGAGTAGATATGTGTTTTTATTCTTGTGAATCTGATTTAGGAGGTGTGCATTGTTTCTATTTGATTATTTTGTGAAGTTTATCAACTGAATCTGGGTGATATCCATTTCTGTATGCAATACTTTGATAATGCTAATTTCTTTTTGTTCATCCAGAAGACTGAGTGGGACTTTGTGTATACGATTAAGCATGAAGAATCTCATTTTGTGTTATATTGGGTGACAGCAGGAGCAGTTTACGGCAACATCATTGGTGGTGGGTTTTCGGTAAATTTGTAAAGCGTGTTTGTTGTCTACCTTAGAGATTGTAAGATCAAGAAAATTCATTCTTTTATCTGTTTGATGTTCTACAGTGATGTTGATGTTGTTGTGCATGCTACTGAGAGCATTTGCAAGTTTTTTAGTCTCTTCAGTTGTACCATTATACAACTATAACTGCAGACACTATATACTGTCAGCGAAGGAAAGAAAATGAATCTTCTGTAAGAGCTCAGAATTTACATCCATAGCTCCAGCTCACTACACTTCATCCTCAATGAATAAGTAGAACTTCCAAACATGTCATTTGTGCACATTATTAATGAAATGTTTAAACCTCCCCTCGCAACTAATAATTAAAAAAATTGGGAACACCTATTTAACCTCATATATTTTGTCAGCAACCATTCAAAACATTAGAAATGCCAGTGTGGTTCCACAATCATGCAACAATTTCAGTTTTATAATTTGAAATACCTCTTATGCATCTATATGTATAACATTTCTGTAGTTCTTAGATTTAAGCTCTTTGACCATAACCTCTGTTTTGCTATGTAATAACGTTGGATATTGTGAGTGCATGTGCTTCTGAAGTTACTAACATCTGAAGTGAAAGAGATAATATGGTAGTACCAATAATTACCATGGTGACTAATATACCGTTAATGGGTAGAAAAATATTTTTTTTTTTTGTAAAAAGTGTGATAAATGTAATGTGGAAACGATATGACTACTCCAGCTATATGTGAATACTATAATTTTTTTCAACACTTGTCACTTAGCCACTTTCAACTCTTTCAGTTGCGTCTGTTTAGTCACACTCACATTATCAGCTTTTCCGAGTGCAGCAATAAAAGTATGATATAAAACCAGACTAGATATTTTATAAATGATACAGACATTTTGCAGACGAAGAAATAATAATGTAATACTTAATTTGAGACTATGCAGTCGTGTTTTAGGTGTCATGTGTACCTTAACTGGTAAGTTACACCGTTAGTGCCAATACCTCTAAATAATTTGATAAATATTACAAACAATTTCAGAGGGCACAGTCACGTTCTAGAAGCCGAGTGTATCTTAACTCGCTCGAACAGACGTTACTTATATGTCGAAATAACGTTATGACACTTAATTTGAGAGTCTGCAGTCTTGCTTTAGGTGACAAATGTATCTTAATTTGTAAGTTAGGTTAGCAGTAGTGCCCCTTATGTGGTGTAATGTGTCAGAATAAATCTTTACGTATTTCGATAAATAATACCTGGAACAATTGAAGTATACACTCTAGAACAAAATAAAGGCGGCACACCACACAGGAATTATCCGAATAGGACGGAAATCAGTAGATGTGATGTACATGTACAGACAAACAAATGGTTACCATTTCGGAAAAATTGCATGTTTGTTCAAGAGGAAGAACTTCAGAAAGCGAGCAAACCTACTGTATAACGCGTTGGTCACCTCTGGCCCTTATGCCACAAGTTGTTCAGCTTGGCATTGACAGAATTGTTGGATGTCCTCCTGAAGGATAACGCCCTATACTTTTTCAGTGCCACAAAATAATTTTCTGATGATCAGGACGAGATCGACGATGATGAATGGTTCAAATGGCTCTGAGCACTATGGGACTCAACATCTAAGGTCACCAGTTCCCTAGAAATTAGAACTACTTAAACCTAACTAACCTAAGGACATCACACACATCCATGCCCGAGGCAGGATTCGAACCGGCGACCGTAGCAGCCACGCGGTTCCGGACTGAAGCGCCTAGAACTGCACGGCCACCGCGGCCGGCGACGATGATGAATATCCTGGTCGATCTGTGACTCCAAAAGTGAAGGAAATGTTTGTAAAATTGGTGAAATTATGCGCGAAGACGTACGTCTGAACTTTCAGATGATGGCCGGCATGGTAAACACTAACAAAGACACATTGTTGTTTTGTTGTGGTATTCAGTTGAGGTTGGGGAGGTGTGCTCGGGTGGACGAGGTAGTCACGACGACCACTCGCGTTAAGTGGAAGATCACGATTCAAGCCACGGCTCGTGTAGAAATTTTCATTGTCAAAGTTGAACAGTATTCTCATATGCGAATATCCTTGTCATATAAATGGGAGGAACATTTGTTCTGAGAGTATGGAACAAGTCATACAACAAACAGATTAGCTTGGAAATGTCATCACAAATGACAAAATATTTATTATCCACTATGACCGGGAAACAAAATGCCAATATGTGTAGTGCAAGACTCTGAGATCGCTAACAAGGGAAAAAGCACGAGAAAGCAAGTCAAAATTGAAGTCAATTCTGGCCGACAATTTTTCTTTCGATATCAGTGGTGTTTTCGTAACTAAATGTGTGCCTCAAGGTTGAACCGCTAATCATAAATATAACATCTACACGGATACTCTGAAAATCACATTTAAGTGCCTGACAGAGGGTACATCGAACGACCTTCACAATAATTGTCTATTATTCCAATCTCGTACAGCGCTCGGAAAAAATGAACTCCTATATCTTTCCGTGCGAGCTCTGATTTCCCTTATTTTATTATATTGATCGTTTCTCCCTACGTAGGTCGGCGTCAACAAAATATTTTCGCATTTGGAGGAGAAAGTTGGTGATTGGAATTTCGTAAGAAGATTCCGCCGTGACGAAAAACGCCTTTGTTTTAATTATGTCCACCCCAAACAATTTATCATTTCAGTGACACTCTCTCCCCTATGTCACGATGATAGAAAACGTGCTGTCCTTCTTTGAACTTTCTCAATGTACTCCGTCAATCCTATATGGTAAGGATTCCAACCCGTGCAGCAGTATTCTAAAAGAGGACGGACAAACGTAGTGTAGACAGTCTCTTTAGTGGATCTATTACATTTTCTAGTGCTGCCAATAAAATGCAATCTTTGGTTAGCCTTCCCCACAACATTTTCTATGTGTTCCTTCCAATTTAAATTGCCCGTAATTGTAATTCCTAGGCATTTAGTTGAATTTACGGCCTTTAAATTTGACTGATTTATCGTGTAAAAGAAATCCTAATCAAAAGGACGCAAAGAGTGAGGAAGAAAAGATAGACTCGTGGAAGAAAAGCTTAGTATTTAAGGGACAAGCGCAATCTGTGCTCCAGCATTCTCCGTATTCGCCAGATCTCGATCGGTGTAAATTCCATCTGTTTGCAAAAGTGAAAAGTAGGAGGGCTAGCTGGAAAGTAGTGCCTCTAAACTTAGTATGTGAAAACTCTTAAAGATTTTCAAAGAAAACAAACGTTAGTGACATTCTACGTCTTTATTGTTCATGTCTACATCTTAATTTCTCAACATAATCATCTCTTCTACGAACACGTTTTCCCAATGTTAGAACAGTATTTGATACCGACACTGTAGAATGTTTGACTTTGTTAGCGGAGTCACAAATTTACCTTTGCTTGCACTTCTTCAGCACTAGCAAAGTGAAATCCTCAAAGATTTGGGAAAAGGTGAAAATCGGACGGGGCCAAGTCGGGACAGTATGGAGGATGGTCGATGACAGTGAAGTCAAGAGGTCGGATTGTTGCAGATGTCGCAGTGCTCGTGTGTGGTCTGGCGTTGTCATCCTAAAACAGAGAATGCTGCACGTGTGGACGAACTCTTCGAATTCGAAATTCGATTACAGCGCGCTGTTTTCTCACGCAGCGGCATTGTTACGTTACACACCGCCACTTTACACGCTAGTGTTTGGAGCCCTCTAGCGGCAGAGGGATGCAAATGTGCATGCATGAAGAATAAAGATGTGGAATGTTAATAACGTTTGTGTTATTTAAAATTTTTTGATGGTTTTCACATGAAAAAGTTCGGAAGCATTACTTTTCAGCACTACCTCGTACATTGAAGTTTTCAGTCTGTGGAACAGATACAAGCAAAATACACTCCTGGAAATTGAAATAAGAACACCGTGAATTCATTGTCCCAGGAAGGGGAAACTTTATTGACACATTCCTGGGGTCAGATACATCACATGATCACACTGACAGAACCACAGGCACATAGACACAGGCAACAGAGCATGCACAATGTCGCCACTAGTACAGTGTATATCCACCTTTCGCAGCAATGCAGGCTGCTATTCTCCCATGGAGACGATCGTAGAGATGCTGGATGTAGTCCTGTGGTACGGCTTGCCATGCCATTTCCACCTGGCGCCTCAGTTGGACCAGCGTTCGTGCTGGACGTGCAGACCGCGTGAGACGACGCTTCATCCAGTCCCAAACATGCTCAATGGGGGACAGATCCGGAGATCTTGCTGGCCAGGGTAGTTGACTTACACCCCAAGATCACGTTGGGTGGCACGGGATACATGCGGACGTGCATTGTCCTGTTGGAACAGCAAGTTCCCTTGCCGGTCTAGGAATGGTAGAACGATGGGTTCGATGACGGTTTGGATGTACCGTGCACTATTCAGTGTCCCCTCGACGATCACCAGTGGTGTACGGCCAGTGTAGGAGATCGCTCCCCACACCATGATGCCGGGTGTTGGCCCTAAGTGCCTCGGTCGTATGCAGTCCTGATTGTGGCGCTCACCTGCACGGCGCCAAACACGCATACGACCATCATTGGCACCAAGGCAGAAGCGACTCTCATCGCTGAAGACGACACGTCTCCATTCGTCCCTCCATTCACGCCTGTCGCGACATTACTGGAGGCGGGCTGCACGATGTTGGGGCGTGAGCGGAAGACGGCCTAACGGTGTGCGGGACCGTAGCCCAGCTTCATGGAGACGGTTGCGAATGGTCCTCGCCGATACCCCAGGAGCAACAGTGTCCCTAATTTGCTGGGAAGTGGCGGTGCGGTCCCCTACGGCACTGCGTAGGATCCTACGGTCTTGGCGTGCATCCGTGCGTCGCTGCGGTCCGGTCCCAGGTCGACGGGCACGTGCACCTTCCGCCGACCACTGGCGACAACATCGATGTACTGTGGAGACCTCACGCCCCACGTGTTGAGCAATTCGGCGGTACGTCCACCCGGCCTCCCGCATGCCCACTATACGCCCTCGCTCAAAGTCCGTCAACTGCACATACGGTTCACGTCCACGCTGTCGCGGCATGCTACCAGTGTTAAAGACTGCGATGGAGCTCCGTATGCCACGGCAAACTGGCTGACACTGACGGCGGCGGTGCACAAATGCTGCGCAGCTAGCGCCATTCGACGGCCAACACTGCGGTTCCTGGTGTGTCCGCTGTGCCGTGCGTGTGATCATTGCTTGTACAGCCCTCTCGCAGTGTCGGAGCAAGTATGGTGGGTCTGACACACCGGTGTCAATGTGTTCTTTTTTCCATTTCCAGGAGTGTAGATAAAGTTTTTGAACAGGCTGATAACAACTGAGCATTGCTTTGAGCAGCGGAGTACGCGCATGCAGGCTATACAGGGAAGGGACAAGAATATGTTGAAGGGGTTATATCGTTAATTAGTAATACCGTTAATTAATTATACGAGGTGTGTTTAGAAGGTGATGGTAATTTTGTAATTACCCGTGTTATGTTGGTCCGTTCGCGCGATTTTTTTTCCGTTGTGGTGTTTGTAAACATGTCTGGAAAGTATCTGTACAGTGTTATCCATATCGGACATGGTTACACCTGTTTAGGTAGTATCGGCTATTATTTAGTTTGTATAGAAAAGGATCTGAGAATTTGTATTAAATTTTGCTATACGAACGGAATAAAGTATAGTAAGGCTTTATAAATACAAATCATTGCTTCTGGTGAGACTTGTATTAGTAAAATACAGTAATCAAAATATCCACGGGTATGCTGCCGGTCTATAGTGTCCAACGGGCACAATATTTCGGCGATCAAACATGTCGCCATCATCAGGTGAACTGACGGACTGAGCTCCTGTGAACGTGCCGGCACGGAGATCCGTACGCTATGGCAGATTCAACGTGCTCTCCGCCCAACCACTGCAGCACAACCTGTTGAGATGGATGAAGTCACGAGGGAGGAGGTAGGCACTGCATTTATTCCATACACAGGCGCACTCTCGGGGAAAATCGCCCGCATTCTGAGGAAACACCGGGTCGGAACTGTGTTTTGTCCACCAAATAAAACTCGTGCACTGGTGGGGAGCGCCAAAGATGACCTCGGTTTGAGGAAGGCCGGCGCGTACCAGATTCCGTGTCAATGTGGCAAGTCGTATATTGGTCAGACCATGCGTACCGTCGAGGATCGATGCCGTGAACACCAGAGGCACACTCGACTGATGTATCCGAGCAAGTCGGCGGTCGCTGAACATTGTTTGTCGGAAAATCACGCCATGGAGTATGACCGCACGAGGATTCTGGTACAGACGTCGAGATACTGGGACAGCGTTGTTAGAGAGGCCATCGAAATTCGCACCAATGACGACCCCATAAACCGTGACTGTGGCTATAATCTTAGCAAGGCTTGGGAACCAGCGATCGGGTTAATCAAGAGTAAATCGAGCAAACGTATAGTTGTGGCGACCACGGCGGACAGAGCCATCACACCGACGTCATCTCAGACGCCGTCGCAATCTGTTCCACCGCGCGACCGTGGCGCGGGTGCGGACGGCGGAGGGAGCGCGCCGCGGGCGGAGGGTATTTAAATCTGCCGCCGTCGCGACCGAACCCAGTTCCCTCTGAGCAGCCATAGCGTTCGGATCTCCGTGCCGGTACGTTCACAGGAGCTCAGTCCGTCAGTTCACCTGTTGATGGCGACATGTATGATCGCCGAAATATTGTGCCCGTTGGACACTATAGACCGGCAGCATACCCGTGGATATTTTGATTATCAAATACACCGGGAGAAACTCAAGAATCACAGTAAAATACGGGTTTACGAATGATATGAGCTTTTCGAAGGAGGCTGAGAGGAAGATGAAGTTGAGGACAGATCTCTAGGCCCCAGCACGTCATCAGCCGATTTTTGCTTACGAGTTATCAGATACCTAGAAATTTATCCTAATGTTTCGAGCCTGAAATGTGTAACAAGGAATTTTGTTCCAAAATCGTTGAATTTCGAGCAAAACAGCGGCAAATGAAGTGAGTAGGAGTCTCTAGATGAAGTAAACAACGACGGAGAACTACTGAAACGTGTCGTAACGGGTGGTTCGACATAGGATTACAGCTGTGACTTAGAAATTAAGGCTCGCTCGTCCCAGTGGAAGCAGTTTGGGTCACCAAGATCGAAAAAAGCTCGACAAGTGCGGTCGAGTATGAAGATTATGCACATTGTATTCTCCGATTTTAACGGCATCGTGACCCACGAGTTCTAGTCACAAGATTGGACGATCAGTAAGAATATTACCTACACATACAACGCCGTTTGCGTGAGGTAGTATGAAAAAAGCGCTCAAGTTTTCTGCCCTGCAAAACGAGTTCCAGGCGGTGCCTTTATAGGGTTAGTGGTAGCTTTCACTGTGTCCACAACAAAAGTGGAAACATGTCCAACACATTATTGGTCTAATGTAAGGCTTTTTGTTAACCGCCCTTTCTTCGTTAATTTACTTGCACAATTTACTACGTAGTTTAGTTTATCGCTACTTTGTTCCACGTATACACAAACAATGAGTACGTTTACTCTCTTTTTCAGCTGTACGTGCAGATGCCCCGGATGGTGAGCAACTGACCAGTAAAGGTCTTTCTCAGTTGATCGACGCGGGTACCTGCCTCGTGGGAGACGTGTTCACCACAACCCTTGTACTGCGGAACTTGAGAGCTCCTGGCCGGTTTTGTTTCTTGTCGGAAGAAGACTGGATTTACCAGGATATCAGGGTATATTTGTTTGACTTACACAAAAGTATCTGGCTTATACTGTAGCCAAACGAGCCGTACTTGGAATGTTTCCACTGAAGAAACTCTCTCATTTTTCCGCTGTAAGCTATCGTTAGTAGGGGAAGGTTGCTACTGGTAGGCAGCATAAAGAGAATATATTGTAAAATCTTCGGACATTTTAATAAATATTTTATTTTCAGAGTAACTTGTACACTATCTTTTGTATTTCACAGCAATAGGCACACGAGTCGTAAATACTGACTGTTAATGAAACATCGACCGAGGGACCGCACTGGTTAGCACACACGACTCGCATTCGGGAGTACGACGGTTCGAACGCGCGTCCGGCCATCCAGATTTTGGTTTTCCGTAATTTCCTAGAAGGCTTAAGCCAAATACCGGGATAGTCCCTTCGAAGGGGCACGGCTAATTTCCTTCTCTGTCCTATACTAATCCGAGCTTGTGCTCCGACTCTAATGACCTCGCCGGCCGTGGTGGCCGTGCGGTTCTGGCGCTGCAGTCCGGAACCGCGGGACAGCTACGGTCGCAGGTTCGAATCCTGCCTCGGGCGTGGGTGTGTGTGATGTTCTTAGGTTAGTTAGGTTTAAGTAGTTCTAAGTTCTAGGGGACTTATGACCTAAGATGTTGAGTCCCATAGTGCTCAGAGCCATTTGAACCAATCTAATGACCTCGTTGTCGACGGGACATTATCACCAACCTCCTCCTCCTGTTAATGAAAAATTTGAAAAATAAACGCGTGTTATCTGCCCATCAAGGAGACTGGTTTCCTTCACCGGACGATGCAGTTTCCGTAAATGGGCTATAGAGTAATAGGTGTTAAATACGACACACACCTAAATGAATGTCAAAACATTTCATACTTTTTTATTTTTGTTTGTATTTGTTACCATATGATACCGAATAATATGTATTCAAAACCAAGGAGGCTAGAAGTAGAGGCGTCATCTTCGAAGGTGAAAAAGAATCATATTTGACTGATTATCAAAACACCGCACAAACTATTAGAAAATACATAATGAGAACCATTCCTTAAATTTCGTTCGTAGTGGCCTATTGGGGCCTAAAACTGAACACAATTCTACGCGGCGCATGCAAGACAACTCGTACTGCATCACTTAATAACATCTAGTCTGCGCACACAGACTGTAACTTTATATTGTGAATATGACAAAATAGTTTGAGTTGATCGTAGTTGTCAGTGGTGGCTACAGAAATTTAATCACTATTACCGCATCACTACGACGTTTCAGTCAGTCATATTAGTCAATTACAAGAACGATGTTTGTTCACTGTTGTTTTACGTCTTCGTGGAACAATTCACCTCTAAGATGGCGTGTCTTTTAAAACATGGGGTACTCTTAACAACAGCTAGCTCCGCCTGTTGTCAGTATCCACCCAGAAACCGCCTGGCTAGCCGTGCGGTCTAACGCACTGCTTCCCGAGCAGGAAGGCGTGCCGGCCCCTGGCACGAATCCGCCCAGCGGCCAGCCTATGGATGGTTTTTAAGGCAGATTTCCATCTGCCTCGGCGACTGCGGACTGGTTCCCATTATTCCTCCTCAGTTACACTATGTCGCCGATTGCTGCCCAAACGCTGTCTCCACGTACGCGTTCACCATAATTACTCTACCACGAAAATATTTGGATTTACACTCGTCTGGAATGAGACGTTCCCAGGAGGTTCCACTGGGGGCCGAACCGCACAATAATCCTGGGTTCGGTGTGGGGTGGCGGTGGGGTAAATGGACTGCTGTAGCCTGTTGGGTTGTGAACCACTGAGGGCTACGGCGCGGACGAAGCAATTCCGTCGTTTCTAGCTCCCCGGTTCAATACATGCACACATACATAAATACACACAGAAATCGACCCAGCCCATCGATAGCAATCTTACTCTATATACTAGAATCAGTCTGCTGCCTTTAGAACTTCCAGTAACAAATAAGATATATTTCAATTCCCCCCCCCCCCCCCCCCCCCCCCCCCCTACATTTTCCGATACACGGTTAAAGCGGACAGTATTCGACACATGGAAAGACAGTGTATTCCAGCGGTCCAAACAGTCACTTTTGCAGAACCAGCGAGTAAAGCTGTCTATAGAGAAGGTACAAGATGAAGGTAAAAAGTTGTCTTAAGACAATGCAGCGTGATCGATGTTCTTTCATTGCGTAAATTCCTGACCCTAAGTACGTGTTTGCAACCTCCGTAAAATACACATCTACCACCACCACAAACTCTTTATTGGAGTAAAATGTGTGCGGGATAGCCTCGCGGTTTGAGGCGCCTTGTCGCGGTTCGCGCGGCTCCCCCCGTCGGAGGTTCGAGTCCTCCCTCAGGCATGGGTGCGTGTGTGTTGTCCTTAACGTAAGTTAGTTTAAGTTACATTAATTAGCGTGTAAGCCTAGGGACCGATGACCTCAACAGTTTGGTCCCATAGAACCTTACCACAAATTTCCAAAGAAATGGACTAAAACGTTTTCCTGCTACTATTTTCTTGAAATGTCGGAGTAGAGCAAAAGTAGGGAGTGCCAAAACTGGTGAACAGCGTGAATCTACTAATAATTCATATTTCATTTTTCTTAATTTTGCCCATTGCGTAAGCTCGTTTGTGAGCACAGGGAATGTCCTGATGAAAGATAATTGTTTTACTTTGCATTTCAATGAATTCTCTCATAATCTGAGTTGGTAGAAAAGATATGCGTAGTGCTTTTAGTTGCTTTATTTTACTCTTTGCCAGACAATCAACGAGAAGACTCCCTTCTGCATCACAGAAAACACTGATAATGGCCTGCCTATACATACACTTCCTGACAAAATAGTGGATCATTCGCAGAGGGAGGAGGAAACGAAAGTAACTTTATGAAATTTTTGTGGTAAGTTCCTACGTGACCAAACTGCTGAGGTCATCGGTCCCTAGGCTTACACACTACTTAATCTAAGTTAAATTAACTTACGCTAAGGACAACACATGGAACCATGCCCTAGGGAGGACTTGAACCTCCGACGGGGAAAGCCGCGCGAACCGTGCAAGGCGCGGCAGACCACGCGGCTATGCCTCGCGGCCTTCATGAGATAAGAGGACATGTGATGTTTTTTCAGCGATTGCAAAACCGAGTCAAATTTACAAGGACTTGGCAATACGATCTCAGTTATCAGTATGACGTTGCCCTCCCTCTGCCCCGTATGCTAACAATGATTCGTTTGGAACGGTGTGATACAGATAACGTATCCTCTCCCGAGAGAAACTGCCCCAGTACTGTTGTAGGTGATCCTAGGTACCCTGGATACTGACAGTGGGATGGCATTCATGTCAGAACTGGTCTCACACGTGCTCTGTAGAGGACAGATCTGGAGACCTTGCTGGCCACGGCAATACCACAGCAGACAGTTCATAGAAACTGTGTGTTCGAGCAATGTCCTGTTGAACTATGACACCACGTTAATGTCACATGAGAGGTAACACGTGAGGACTCAGGATGTCAGTAACGCAGCGCTTTGCCCTTAGATTTCCCTAAATCACTACCAGCCGTGACCTGAAGTCATACCCGATGAATCCCCACATGATGACGGTAGGGTAACATCGCTGTAACTGTCCAAAATATTGGAAGAGTGATACCTCTAAGTAGGTCACATCCATACATCTTGACAGTGGTCATGCTGGGTAGTGTACAACTGCGGATCATCGGCGAACACAGCGCGAGGCCATTCGTCAGCAGCCTATACTTCCCAACAACGGCTTCACTCAAAACCCAACCGTACGTGTTGTGGTGTTAATGGCACACAGCGAATGGGTCGATAATTCCCCAGACTGGCTGCTGCTCGTCTCTGACAGGTGGTGCAGGATGGCGCAGAATGCTGCAGTGAGTACACAATTTATTCCTGGAAAGAGGATGCAGGCGTGATGGGGTTATGATACACTTGGACAAAATAGGGTGATCCTACCTTGACGTGTTCAACTGGAATCTCGGCACGCAGTCCAGCATCGGGCCACTGTCACATCCAAATGCCCACCGATCTGGATATGGCACGATTCGATTCGCCGACCAAATCGAGATCCACTATTAGGCCCCTTTTAAACTCTGTCAGATGCTGATAACGCTGTCTCATACGAGTGAGTGGTATTTCCTTGTCCTTCACGCCAGTTTCTCAACATCCGATGCTGTTCATGTCCCTTATATACCCTACCAGGTCTGGTAACAACACTAAACACGCACAATGTTAACGCCATTCTAACTGCGCTGAGAACTGCTACTATCATCGTTCACACAACCACTGATGGCATATATGCGTATCAAGTTATGTTAACATCCGACGATGCTTCCCTTTTTTTCCAGGCAATGTACAAGGTGTGATTCAGAAGTTTTAAGACTGATTCATTTCTAAGTAGGGGAGCGCGCGCGGACCGGTTCCGCCGGGTGGGGGAAGTGGTGGGGGGTCTCAGGGAACGAACTGACATTGCAGCAGTTGCCTCTGGAACCCTGGAGAGTGCGCGTCGCTTGCAGCGTGAGTGCATGTCATTGATCTCGGTCGAAAAGTGGGAGAGGCGAAAATGGAGCAACACTTGGAGCAGCATTATGCGATTAACTATTGTGTGCGACTGAACAAAACCGCCACAGAGACTCTCGGTATGATACAAGAGGCCTTTAAGGAAGAAGTCATGTCCCGTGCATTGGTTTTCATGTGGCAAAAACCTTTCAAAGATGGCCGCAACAATATTGAAGACAATGACTGCTTTGGGAGGCCATCATAAAGCCGAACGGATCAAAGGAGAGAGTGCGGGATCTTTTAAATAATGACCATCATCTTAGTACTAGATTAATTGCCGATGAACTGAGAATCAGTCAGAGTATGGTGTGGAGGATTGTGATGGAGAATTTGACGATGCAAAAAGTGTGTGCCAAACTGGTGCCAGAAGTTTTGTCGGTGGATCAGGAGAAACGGCACATGACTGTTTGCCAGGAAATGCTCCAAGGGTTGAATGTTGATCCGAACCTTCTCGAGAAAGGGGTTACTGCTGATGAGACCTGGGTCTACAAGTACGACCCTGAGTCGAAGCGTCAAAGCTCAGAATGGCACACTGCTTCCTCGTCGAAGCCCACGAAAGCTCGCATTAGCAAGTCGTGTGTGAAGTGCATGCTGATTGTTTTTTTTTATGGTAAATGAGTGATTTACAAGGAGTTTGTTGCTCGTGGACAGACTGTCACAGGTGACTTTTACGCTGGAGCGTTCCGTCGCTCGAGGGATCGAGTTCACCGCGTCCACCCAGTGATCAAGGGCGATTGGCTTTCCACCACAACAACGCGCCCGCTCACACGTAGCGCGCCGCCGCCGAAGTTTCGGTCAAGTTCAACGTGACAACACTGCTGCAGCCACCCTACAGCCCCGACTTGGTTCCAAGTGACTTTTTCCTCTTCCCCCTTTGATATCTTTTGTTGGATTAAAAATTTAAAAACCTCTCTCACACCGGCTTGATTTAACTTCACTGATCAGGATAGTAAAAAAACATGCGTATATTAAGGGAATTTTCATTCACAAAGCAGGCTTATCACATTCACACTGTTCAATACTGTTCTATCCTGATTAAATTTAGCTTAACTTAAATTCCATAAGGCAGTGAAGCAATTTCAAAGTCTCGGTGCGGCGAAAATTGCCAGTCGATCTCCTAAAAACATTTGTAATAATTATTAACTTTCGGTGATCACATGGGGAAGACCGGAGATCTGCTGGTAAGACCGTATTAGCCTATTTATTTGAAGTAACTGGATATCTTGAGCATACAAAATGGCAGGTTCGTCCAGTGTAAATCAGATGTTCCCCACTGATCCCGTGCAACACAGTGTAGTAAGCAGACACTGTCAATAATAATCAGTTAAATAATACGCGAACACACTTACTTTAGTTTAGTTCATATATTAAATTCCTTCTCATACAGAATATCATCAAGATGGCGACTAGCTCAACAATACATACATATACATCCTCCTTCTTTCACGGCTAATCGGCAAGAATTCCCTCATTCTTTTCATAAGAGAAAACAGATAGTAGAGAAGCTATTCCATGGAGTAAATGGACGCTCCAACGAATAATAGGGCTTGAAACTACTTTGCATTGATAATCATCGTATATTAAAGTTTAGGAATCGGTAAGATAAGAAGAGATATTTCGAGATAAGTACTGAGTTATATAATTTATAAAATTTCTGAAAATATCGCGGAGAGACCGCTGCAAGAGACATTACACCCCGACTCAAGACACGCCTAAAAGGGAAGCAATTCGACTCCATCGATGCCATCCAGCAGGCTTCAAGGAGAGCCCTTCACAGCATGACTCCCGAGGCCTTCCAGAAGGGCTATGAACAGTGGAAGATGTGCTGGCAGCACTGTGTTGATGCTGAAGGATCATATTTTGAAGAATTTTAGTCCGCTGTACTTAAATATCCAATAAATTTCTAGTTCTGAGTTAAGTCTTGAAACTTTTGAATCACACCCTGTATATGATAACAGCGAAGATATGGGTTTGACTGTCTAGCAGATGAATTGGATTGAACAGCGCCACGCTTAGCTACACATGGTCTTACTTGACGTGGTATGCTCTTCATTCCAATGACGTTTGCACTGACATGCTGGACAAGGTTTTGGGGGACGTACAGTTTAACTTGGACTCCGGAAAGCAGCATCAATATTCATAAAGTAAAATTCGCTAATTCGATTACTGGTGTGTACTAGACGGAATTAAAACAGAGCCTGATTATCTGCTTGTAAAGTCTAGGGATTGACGCAAGTCCACAACAGATAACAACATAGTAGGATGAGGCGGACGACTGCGCAGATCCAGTTAAAAGCTCGTATAGGTGGCCTGTTACTTAGCGTGGACACTGAACCACAGATTAACTTGCCATTTTTCACATTAAGAACCCATTGCCAGAGGTGGAAGAAGCGACAAGTAGGAGAAAAAATTCCCACTGATGCATTATCAACACCCTCATCTCTTGAACACGCCGGTTTCGTTTTTAACGACGCAGGCTCTCATACCACCTCTTCCAACAAAAATTGTTTACTCTTTAAAACAAAACTGAAAAAATATATTTCTGTCGTTTTCAAATGAAAAACTTCCTTTTAAATTTACTTCGTCCGCTTGAAAAACTTAACTTCTTCCTTCTTTGGGACTGAAAATTCTTCAGTCCTTACGATTCTATTTTTTTCCGTCTTTACCATTATATTACTTTCTTTTTTAAGACTTAAATTCTTCTCTCTATAATCTAAAATTTGTTCACATCTAAAAATTTTCCTTCTTTATTCTTTTATTATCTTTAATTTTTCTAAATTGTCCATCTTATCTACTGATGTCATGCAGGCGTTAATTCACGGTATAAGTAAAGGTTTTGATGTCGCATTTTCTGTCTCCAACGTATCGAACAATTTCCACAGTATTTCTCAAGTGAACGTCTCTTCTTACTACAACAAACAAATGGCACATTGAGAACCATACCGGCCCAAAACACAGACACAAAGGTTTGAGAAAAATGGATGTTCGTAAAAATCAAATTTGTAGACAAACCACTAGTGTCACAAGTCTAACTTGTTTTTTAACCAAGTCTCAACATCCTACGTTTCCCATGAAAAAATAATGTACCGACCTTATGTTATGAAATGTAATTAATATTTAGGATTATATTATTACTAATATTAAATCACAGTATTTCTGTATGAAGGATTGTGACAGTAGTGTGTTTGTACAGTTGTAAAATTTGTAATTAATGAGAAACTAGAATCAGAACATAAAGGACAGATACTAAATGGCACATACATAGTTATGACATATATCAACGCTTCATCGTCAACATTATCATCATTTTCGTTAAGAACATTTGTGGCGTGAGGTTCAGATAAAACTGTCAATATACACTGACGAGCCAAAGCATTATGACCACTGCCCACCACGACGTTGGATGCTGCCTGGTGACATTGCGGGCACGTGACGCTCTAGCAAAAGTGTGTGAGCGGAGCAGACATGGACGGGGAATCACTCTAGCGAAGATATGGGATGCAAATGGGGAATATCGTTGAGATAAGCGACATTAACAGAGGGCAGTTTATTATTACGCAGAGCCTGTGAATGAGTATCGAAAATAGCGAAGCTGGTCGAATGTTCACGTGCTACTGTCGTGAGTACCCACGGAAAGAGGTAGGACAGTGAAACTACTACCAGGCGCTAAATGGTTGGACGTTCACGACTCTTCACAGAACGCGGGGTTCGGGGGCTTGTCTGCTCTGTAAAGTGGGATATATAGTGATCTCTGGCATCTCTGTCGAAACAGCACAATGCTGGTTCACGCACAAGTGTTTCAGAACACACCGTTAATCGTACGTTGTCGAACAAGGAGCTCGGCAGCGGACAACCTCTTCGTGTTAACATGTTAACCCAACGACATTGTCAACTGCAATTGCAGTGGGCACGAGACCACCGGGATTCGACCACCGATCAACGGAAGCGGGCCGGCTCTCCGGGTGAATCACATTTCTGCTATACTAGGTCGATGGTCGTCCCCACAAACGCCGTCATCGAGATGAACGGCTGCTCGAAACGTGCAGCGCGCCGCTGACGCAGGCTGATGGAAGCAGTATCATGCTATAAGAGACATCCTCCTTCGCTTGCATGGGACCTGCGATGGTAATCGGAGACAGGCTGACAACTGCGAACCGCATGCTTCCCTGACGACGATGTCATTTGTCAGTAGTATAACTGTCGGTGTCTCGGAGCCAGAACCGTGCTACAGTAGTTTGAGGAGCACTGAAGTGAACTCACGTTGATGTCTCGGCGACCAAATTAGCCTGATGTAAATCCTGTGGAACCCATTTGGGTCGCTATCGGGCGCCATCACCGTTTACGCAAATCAGACGCCCCTTATTTAAGCGAATTACATGATCTGTGCGTAGACATCTAATGCCACATACCTTCAAAAACGAACCAACAAACTGTCGGATCCGTGATACGCAGAATCAGTGTTGTATTTCGTTCCAAAGACGGAAAAACAACCAGGCGGTCATAATGTTTTGGTTCAATAGCGTACCTCTGATTACAAAATAGCCTACTGCTATGTATGTGATGTACACACTAACCTATATTGACAACACTATATGACGACTAAGCAGCGCTGAGCAACAATATCAGGCTTTTTGCTTTCTACCTATATGTAAATGAATGTCAGAGAAGTTGGTGAGATACATTTTCATTGATGTTCATATACAGGGTGGTCCATTGATAGTGACCGGGTTAAATGTCTCACGAAATAAGCATCAAACGAAAAAACTACAAAGAACGAAACTCATCTAGCTTGAAGGGGGAAACCAGATGGCGGTGCCATAGGTCAAACGGATATAAACTGCGTTTTTTAAATAGAAACCCTCATTTTTTATTACATATTTGTGTAGTACGTAAAGAAATATGAATGTTTTAGTTGGATCACTTTTCTCGTTTTGTGATAGATGGCGCTGTAATAGTCACAAACGTATAAGTACGTGGTATCACGTAAAATTCCGCCAGTGCGGACGCTACTTGCTTCGTGATACATTACCCGTGTTAAAATCGACCGCTTAGCAGTTGCGGAAATATCAATATCGTGTTGATGTATGGCTATTGTGATCAAAATGCCTAACGCTGCTCGGTATTCTGGACGACATCATCCGAGTGTCCGGACCGTTCGCCGGATAGTTACGTTATTTAAGGAAACAGGAAGTGTTAAGCCACATGTGAAACGTCAACCACGACCTGCAACAAATAATGATACACAAATAGGTGTTTAGCTGCTGTCGCGGCTAATCCGCACATCAGTAGCAGACAAACTGCACGAGAAGCGGGAATCTCAAAAAGGTCGGTGTTGAGATTGCTACATCAACATTGAACGTCGTGTACAGTTCTGCCACTGGGCACAAGAGACATTACGGGACGATGAGAGATTTTTTGCACGCGTTCTATTTGGCGACGAAGCGTTATTCACCAACAGCGGTAACGTAAACCGGCATAATATGCACTATTGGACATCGGAAAATACACGATGGCTGCGACAAGTGGAACATCAGCGACCTTGGCAGGTTAATGTATGGTGCGGCATTATGGGAGGAAGGATAATTGGCCCCCATTTTATCGATGGCAATCTAAATGGTGCAATGTATGCTGATTTCCTACGTAATGTTCTACCGATGTTACTACAAGATGTTTCACTGCATGACAGAATGGCGATGTACTTCCAAGATGATGGATGTCCGGCACATAGCTCGCGTGCGGTTGAAGCGGTACTGAATAGCATATTTCATGACAGGTGGATTGGTCGTCGAAGCACCATACAATGGCCCGCACGTTCACCGGATCTGACGTCCCAGGATTTCTTTCTGTGGGGAAAGTTGAAGGATATTTACTATCGTGATCCACCGTCAACGCCTGATAACATGCGTCAGTGCATTGTCAATGCATGTGCGAACATTACGGAAGGCGAACTACTCGCTGTTGAGAGGAATGTCGTTACACGTATTGCCAAATGCACTGAGGTTGACGGACATCATTTTGAGCATTTATTGCATTAAAGTGGTATTTACAGGTAATCATGCTGTAACAGCATGCGTTCTCAGAAATTATAAGTTCACAAATGTACATGTTTCACATTGGAACACCCGAAATAAAATATTCATACGTTCCTACGTTCTGTATTTTAATTTAAAAAACCTACCTGTTAACAACTGTTCGCCTAAAATTGTGAGCCATATGTTTGTGACTATTACAGCGCGATCTATCACAAAGCGAAAAAAGTGGTCCAACTAAAACATTCATATTTCTTTACGTACTACACGAATATGTAATAAAAATGTGGGTTCCTATTTAAAAAAGAAACGCAGTTGATATCCGTTTGACGTATGGCAGCGCCATCTAGCGGACCAACCATAACGCCATCTGGTTTCCCCCTTCAAGCTAGTCAAGTTTCGTTCTTTGTAGTTTTTTCGTTTGACGCTTATTTCGTGAGATATTTGGCCCGGTCACGATCAATGGACCACCCTGTATACAGTGTGGTAATACAGACAAAGCTGGTTCACCATGAGATCCGTAGATTTAAGGAGCATGTATACATGGTGTAATCTCAAATTCGACGATGGTTTGCTTTAGGTCCTCATGGTCCTCAGCATCTCAAATCACAGAATGTGTAAGACAACTTTTTCGTAATCTCGATACACTACGCCACCAAACCGAATAAGAGTTTTATTATATATATATATATATATATATATATATATATATATATATATATATATATATATATAAAAACATGCATCTGACAAGATTTTTGTTATCAACATGATTGCTAGACCACCGTCAAGTTACAGTTGCTTACCCGACATCTCGCAACAGTCGCTCTCCGAAGACAACAAGCTGTACATCCCGCCGTTCATGGTGACTCCGGCGCACTTCCAGCTGAAGGAGAACGAGACGATAGAACTGCAGGTGCACTTCGCCCCCGAGCGGTCCGGCCTCGAGACTGAGGTGGTGTACGTCCTGTGCGACTCCTGCACAGTGCTCGACATTGACATCATAGGGGACGCCATCATGCTCGAGAGGGACACTCTGGAGCTATACGTGAGTTGCGTTCAACAACTTCTCTAAGACCACGTAATCTAGGTTACGATAAGTTTGTTGCTACTGGATTCCTCACTATACCTATCGACAGCAGTTCAACTGTTGTGTATATCCACCAGTTCGTTACTGTGTACTACTTGTTAACTTCTTGAGTACGGATCACTTCCTTTCTTATGTCAGGGAAAGTGGAGGAATAGTGTACACGGAAGTAAAAATGATTATCTTGACACATTCATAACAAGTAGCCTACTTTCGCTATACTAAATTAATTTAAATGTGAAAGACGTTACAGTGAAGTTTAGCTACAAATATTAAAAAGATACGATTGCGCATGATTCCCACCGTATAGGATAATTTTCCATTGTGTTTGGGCAGTTGTGCAATAGGAAAGGCAGCCTTACATTTAATACACAGTTAAAATTTTCGCAACTTAAACTATCTGCCAATTTCTGTTAGGACATTACAATATTGAAACGTATTTGAACAGTAACGTGGAATGTGTAATAACTTTTGACATATCAACAACTTTTAGGTTGTTAATTTCTGTATAAGAAGTCATCACAGACACAGCCCTGGGGTGTCATCTCTAGTACATGTAGCATGGTTCCTAGCAGTGCACTCAATACACGTGTACCAAAATTATTTGTCTATGCCTACTTTTCCACACACGCAGCATAACTTATTACATTCGTTACTACGCGTTGTTAGTGATTTCAGTGCGCCAGTAAAATGGTTAAAATGGTTATCGTAATCATTGTCATTGTCATCATGACAGGTGCTGGAAACATGCGATCGCTCCGAGCACTCTTGTGTTTCGTCCTTACTTTTGGTTGTTTCTTTTATGGCTGCTCCATAAAACACCCACGTACAGCTTTCCCATTCTTGTGCTTCAGCCCAGTCTGTTCTTTATTTTTATTCGTAAACTTTTCCTAAAGTTCATGTTCACGAAGCTTCTTTACCACGGGAGTGTACACCCGTTATCTTTATTTCTCCTCTACCACAGTCTACCATTACATATTAACAGTCAGATTCTGTACGTTAAACTGTTACGCTTAGAAAACAAAAATCAGTGAATTATAAAATGAATTACATTATTTAATAAGATATTATGGAACAAGTAAATCAGTAATAACTGTAACTTTACCTTCTGATTTTCCGTCTACTGAAAAAAGCAAGAAATTGGCCTGTTTTATTTGTGCCACTCTCAGGCATTCCACAGGTCAAGTGGTGTCTGTATTCCTATTTCTGTTTCTTACTCACAGGAATCAAAAGAGGCAGCAGTAGTTGTAAGTCGTCAAGTTCTTCGTGAGTTTCAAATACTACGCAGCGCACAATTACGCAACTCACCCTTAATAGGAGGATTCGGCTGTCAGACACGTAACCAATACACGGGAAAATCAGTTGATGATATTAATAGTATAAGACATTATTAACTAGATATTAAAATTTTCTGATTGCACCTATCACAATTTTTTGATGTAACTATGAGAGGTTTTCAAAAGCAAAGATATGAAATAACACTGTGGGTATAATTAATGTATTTATTTACAGTGATCATCAGGGGCTTGAGCACAGCTATCTCACTGTTTCACGAGCGAAGAATTCCCTGTTCCCAGAATTCCTCTGGCTATGAGAGAAGCCTCCACTGTACACTTCAGTTCGCCGTCCGAGTTGAAGCACATCCCTTTGAGCTGTTTTTTTTTAGCGGAACAAACACGTGGAAGTCGCAAGGTGACTTGTCTGAGCTGTAGGGCGAATGCTCAAGCTACTCCCACTCGAAGGTGGCACTCACATTTTGTGTGACCTTGGAGGGTGTGGACACACGTTGTCGTGAGGAGTCCCAGTTGTTTGCTCTTTGCTTTGGAGTGCCTCACAGTACACGTTTCTGCTAATCTATTTTTCTTGCTCGAGGGATTCAAGGAGTATCGAACCTTGGACGTCGAAAAAGAAGACAAGCATCACCTTGTCTGCTGAGGACACATCTTTGAATATTTTAGGGAGATGCCAGACACTACATTCGCATCTCCAGATGTCTCACCAAGTTATCCCAACGCAGCATGAGCAAATTTCAAACGGTTGGGTTGTTACGATGTTTCGTTCCTTTTCGTTTAACACTCCTTATATAGACTTGGCCAAATTGACAGCCATAAGTGGAAATTACCGTGTTAAATACGAGACGTGTCCATAAAATATGGACTCCAGTTTTTTTCACAAAGAAAACACTTTATTGGCAATGAATGGTACATTGATGGAAAGGCTGGACTTTCAGTTATATTTCGACGTAATGAACGTTGCAGTCGATGTGCATCTGCATGCGCTGTGTCATTTTTCGTATACCATTGTCATAGAACTTTCCTGACACGCTGCACAGACAGCGTCCAACCTCGTTTTTCGCATTCGGAAGAGAAAGTTGGTGACTGAAATTTCGTAAATAGATCTCGCCGCGACGAAAAACGTCTTTGCTTTAATGACTTCCATCCCAACTCGCGTATCATATCTGCCACACTCTCTCCCCTATTACGTGATAATACAAAACGAGCTGCCCTTTTTTGCACCCTTTCGATGTCCTCCGTCAATCCCACCTGGTAAGGATCCCACACCGCGCAGCAATATTCTAACAGAGGACGAACGAGTTTAGTGTAAGCTGTCTCTTTAGTGGACTTGTTGCATCTTCTAAGTGTCCTGCCAATGAAACGCAACCTTTGGCTCGCCTTCCCCACAATATTATCTATGTGGTCTTTCCAATTGAAGTTGTTCGTAATTTTTACACCCAGGTACTTAGTTCAATTGACAGCCTTGAGAATTGTACTATTTATCGAGTAATCGAATTCCAACGGATTTCTTTTGGAACTCATGTGGATCACCTCACACTTTTCGTTATTTAGCGTCAACTGCCACCTGCCACACCATACAGCAATCTTTTCTAAATCGCTTTGCAACTGATACTGGTCTTCGGATGACCTTACTAGACGGTAAATTACAGCATCATCAGCGAACAACGTAAGAGAACTGCTCAGATTGTCACCCAGGTCATTTATATAGATCAGGAACAGCAGAGGTCCCAGGACGCTTCCCTGGGGAACACCTGATATCACTTCAATTTTACTCGATGATTTGCCGTCTATTACTACGAACTGGGACCTTCCTGACAGGAAATCACGAATCCAGTCGCACAACTGAGACGATACCCCATAGGCCCGCAGCTTGATTAGAAGTCGCTTGTGAGGAACGGTGTCAAAAGATTTCCGGAAATCTAGAAATACGAATCAACTTGAGATCCCCTGTCGATAGTGGCCATTACTTCGTGCGAATAAAGAGCTAGCTGCGTTGCACAAGAACTATGTTTTCTGAAACCATGCTGATTACGTATCAATAGATCGTTCCCTTCGAGGTGATTTATAATGTTTGAATAAAGTATATGCTCCAAAACCCTACTGCAAACCGACTTTAATGATATAGATCTGTAGTTCGATGGATTACTTCTACTACCCTTCTTAAACACTGGTGCGACCTGCGCAATTTTCCAATCTGCAGGTACAGATCTATCGGTGAGCGAGCGGATGTATATGATTGCTAAGTAGGGAGCTATTGTATCAGCGTAATCTGAAAGGAACCTAATCGGTATACAATCTGGACCTGAAGACTTGCCCGTATCAAGCGATTTGAGTTGCTTCGCCACCCCTAAGGTATCTGCTTCTAAGAAACTCATGCTAGCAGCTGTTCGTGTTTCAAATTCTGGAATATTCCATTCGTCTTCCTTGGTGAAGGAATTTCGGAAAACTGCGTTCAATAACTCCGCTTTAGCGGCACAGTCGTCGGTAACAGTACCATCGGCACTGCGCAGCGAAGGTATTGACTGCTTCTTGCCGCTTGTGTACTTTACATGTATAATATTGTTGGACTCGTTATTTTGCCGTTCGTGCATCAAAAAGGTGATGTGAGGATACTGCTCGCCCACGCACTGCCGGTGAAAGTCAGCATATTTTACAATACGTGCCACAACTTCCCTGTCCAGCACGATCTCCGGGCTTGTCTCTTATCGAGCACATGTGGGATATAATGGGACAAGAAGTGACTCAAGCGACTCATCGGCCAACAACCCTTACAGAACTACGTGAACAGGTCGAGCAGGCGTGGCATAACGTGTCTCAGGACAGTATTCATCTTCTGTATGATCAACTGGATGACACAGTCATGATTTGTCTTAACACAAGCTATATGGAATATGTTGAGGAAGTACATACAGTATCAGTTATCTGCTGCAAGAGGTTGGATTTTGGGAGTATATATAAGAAGTTTTTTTCACGGTAAACGATAACAGCCAAACAGTTGCAGGATAAGGATTTATTGAAATCCTTGACTACGGTTTCGGTATATCTAAATATACCTTCATCAGAAGCAAAAATACACCTGAACAGTAAGACACCAACATTAGCGAAAAACTTAGCAACACAACTGAGATAGAAGGAAAAACAGACGCTTATAGCTCGTAAAATCACATCCTGCAGTGGAGATGCATAAAACAATCGTGCCAAAGGCAGCACCAGTAGTTAAAATTGCTATGTTTTTTGCTAGTGAAGGTGTCTTCCTGTTCAGGTGCACTTTTGCTTCTGATGAAGGTGTATTTAGATATACCGAAACCGTGGTTAAAGATTTCAATAAATCTTTATCCTGTAACTGTTTGGCTGTTATCATTTACAGTGAAAATTTTTAACAGTTGCTGCTTCAGCCACGTTTAAAATTTTTATATATAAGAAGCCTTAAACAATGAATGCACATTCGGATTCAGTTAATAAGAAGAAGACGAGAGTGCAGTTTACAGAAAAAAACGTGAATCACTTTACGAAATAATCGAATGGGATTTTTCTTATTGTGTCACACACGTTGGTGCATCTGATCAGGTTTCACATGACTGTAATCGATTCCAGAGATACTGCAACGACCTGTACAAAATTTTTTCATCGGTACTGGATTAATGCCACAAAAGTCATATTTGAAGGAAATGTTATGAAAAAAAATTATTTAATAGACACTGTGTGTGAGAACATATACATATTAATCACAGTAAGGGATACAGCTAACATTGAAATTCAGGAATTCGTAGCATTTGTGATGTTCGACTCTTTGATCACATTTCACGATCATATTCACAGCTATCCTGGTAGCGTTCGGACAAGCGCAGAGATTTCCATACCCTCTGTCTTCTCAACGGTCTTATCAACGAACACTGTCCCTCATACCTCTCCCCTACCTTAACACTCTTGTCTGAACACCATGGCAGAAAATCTCGTTTCCATCAGAATAAAATCCTTTCTGTCCCACTCCACTGTGTAGTCACCTTCTCCAAGTTCTTTCCAGCAGCAGGAACCTGACTCTGGAACAACTCTCACATTCTGTTAGAGAACTAAGCAATTTCTCCAGTTTCAGAAGACAGATAGTTTCATATCTACTAAAGAAATAATAAGATTACCATTGTCCCTGTAAACACTCGTTACCCTGATACATCCCTCTTTCCAATCTCATCTTCTTCATTTTCCAGTATTCTTAGCCAATGTAGTCTCCTTAAATTTCCTTTTTCAGAAACTTGCCGTATCAGAAAACGTCTGTTTGTCTTTTGTCTTCCACTATCATTATTGTTATTAACGCCACAATTAGTCATTATTATTTTTATTCTTATTATTATTATTAGGTTATTATTATTATTAATATTATTATTATTATTAGTGCAGCTATTAGTGGCTGCAGTAGTACTAGTAAGGCCAATATTAACTTTGTTAGTAGATAGCCAGTATAATTTACCCACACCACAACTGCAGAAACTCAAACGATTTTAATACTACACTACTGGCCATTAAAATTGTTACACCACGAAGATGACGTGCTAGAGACGCGAAATTTAACCGACAGGAAGAAGATGCTGTGATATGCAAATGATTAGCTTTTCAGAGCATTCACACAAGGTTCGCGCCGGTGGCGACACCTACAACGTGCTGACATAAGGAAAGCTTCCAACCGATTTCTCATACACAAACAGCAGTTGACCAGCGTTGCCTGGTGAAACGCTGTTGTTATGGCTCGTGTAGGGAGGAGAAATGCGTACCATCACGTTTCCGACATTGATAAATGTCGGATTGTAGCCTATCGCGATTGCGGTTTATCGTATCGCGACATTGCTGCTCGCGTTGATCGAGATCCAATGACTGTTAGCAGAATATGGAATCGGGGGGTTCAGGAGGGTAATACGGAACGCCATGCTAGATCCCAACGGCCTTGTATCACTAGCAGTCGAGATGACAGGCATCTTACCCGCATGGCTGTAACGGATTAACGGATCGTGCAGCCACGTCTCGATCCCTGAGTCAACAGATGGGGACGTTTGCAAGACAACAACCAACTGCACGAACAGTTCACGACATTTGCAGCAGCATGGACTATCAGCTCGGAGACCATGGCTGCGGTTACCCTTGACGCTGCATCACAGACATGAGCGCCTGCGATGGTGTACTCAACGACGAACCTGGGTGCACGAATGGCAAAACGTCATTTTTTCGGATGAATTCATGTTCTGTTTACAGCATCATGATGGTCGCATCCGTGTTTGACGACATCGCGGTGAACGCACATTAGAAGCGTGTATTCGTCATCGCCATACTGGCGTATCACCCGGCGTGATGGTATGGGGTGCCATTGGTTACACATCTCGGTCACCTCTTGTTCGCACTGACGGCACTTTGAACATTTCAGGTGTGTTACGACCCATGGGTCTACCTTTCATTCGATCCCTGCGAAACCGTACGTTTCAGTAGGATAATGCACGACCGCATGTTCCAGGTCCTGTACGGGCCTTTCTGGATACAGAAAATGTTCGACTGCTGTCCTGGCCAGCACATTCTCCAGATCTCTCACCAATTGAAAACGTCTGGTCAATGGTGGCCGAGCAACTGGTTCGTCACAATACGCCAGTCACTACTCTTGATGAACTGTGGTATCGTGTTGAAGCTGCATGGGCAGCTGTATCTGTACACGCCATCCAAGCTCTGTTTGACTCAATGCCCCGGGCGTATAAAGGCCGTTATTACGGCCAGAAATGGTTGTTCTGGGTACTGATTACTCAGGATCTATGCACTCAAATTGCGTGAAAATGTAATCACATGTCAGTTCTAGTCGATTATATCTGTCCAATGAATACCCGTTTATCATTTGCATTTCTTCTTGGCGTAGCAATTTTAAAGGCCAGTAGTGTATGTATGAACTGCTATGTGTCACTCTCTTACATTGCAACACCTGAACTGTTACTTTCAGTCTCACGTAAAAATGTGCTAAATCTCTTCAACATAGCAACAACTAGACTGCAATGTCTCGCTGACATTGCAAATTTATAAACTACACTCATGCTCATAAATTAAGGATAGCCGGCCGGTGTGGCCGTGCGGTTCTAGGCGCTACAGTCTGGAACCGCGTGACCGCTACGGTCGCAGTTACGAATCCTGCCTCGGGCATGGATATGTGTGATGTCCTTAGGTTAGTTAGGTTTAAGTAGTTCTAAGTTATAGGGGACTCATGACCACAGATGTTAAGTCCCATAGTGCTCAGACCCATAAATTAAGGATAATGCTGATATCTGGTGATAAAACGCTCTGGTGGGCGGTTTGCGGATTTAAATCACCTCGGGGTGTGACCGTGCGGTGCATATGACCTGCGGTCGTCGCACGGTGGCGCTGGCAGCAGTACACATATGCTGAGGTGTGTTGGTGCATGTCAGAGTACGGTGCAGCCAGTAAGTGTGCAGACGTTTTGAGACGTGCTAATGGTGACTGTGTGTTGAAAATGGCTCATAAAACACACACTGATGACGTTATGAGGGGTAGAATATTAGCGCGACTGGAGGCTGGTCAAACACCTGGTCAGAGCACGGGCCCTCCGTGTGCCACAAAGTCTGATCTCAAGATTATGGCAACGATTCCAGCAGACAGGAAACGTGTTCAGGCGCTACAGTACGATACGTCCACAGTGTACAACACCACAAGAAGACTGATATCTCTCCATCAGTGCCCGCAGACGGCTACAGAGTACTGCAGGTAGCCTTGCTCAGGACCTTGCCGCAGCCACTGGAACAGTTGGCTCCAGACACACAGTCTACAGACGACTGAACAGACGTAGTTAATGCGCCCGGAGACCTGCAAGGTGCGTTCCACTGACTCCTGGTCACAGGAGAGCCCGTAAAGCCTGGTGTCAAGAACACAGTACATGGTCATTGGAACAATGGTCCCAGCTTATGTTCACGGACGAGTCCAGGTATAGTCTGAACAGTGAATCTCGTCGGGTTTTCATCTGGCGTGAACCAGGAACCAGATACCAAACCCTTAATGCCCTTGAAAGGGATCTGTATGGAGGTCGTGGTTTGATGGTGTGGGGTGGGATTATGATTGGTGCACGTACACCTCTGCATGTCTTTGACAGAGGAACTGTAACAGGTCAGGTGTGTCGGGACGTCATTTTGCCTTTTCAGGGGCGCAGTGGGTCCCATCTTCCTCCTGATGGATGATAACGCGCGGCCCCACCGAGCTGCCATCGTGGAGTAGTACCTTGAAACAGAAGATATCAGGCGAATGGAGTGGCCTGCCTGTTCTCCAGACCTAAACCCCATCGAACACGTCTGGGATGCGCTCGGTCGACGTATCGCTGCACGTCTTCAAACACCTACGACACTTCAGGATCTCCGACACGCATTGGTGCAAGAATGGGAGTCTATACCCCAGCAGCTGCTCGACCACCTGATCCAGAGTATGCCAATCCGTTGTGCGGCCTGTGTATGTGTGCTTGGTGATCATATTCCATATTGATGTCGGTGTACATGCGCAGGAAACAGTGGCGCTTTGTAGCACATGTGTTTCCGGACGGTTTTCTCAGCTTATCACCAATACCGTGGATTTAAAGATTTGTGTCGTGTGTGTTCCCTGTGAACCTATGCTATTAGCTCTAGTTTTGTGTAGTGACACGTTGTGTGTCACCACATTTTGCAATTAACCTTAATTTATGAGCATGAGTGTACTAACACTGTCTCCCCAACAGCTGAACCGTTAAGTGCCGGCCGCGGTGGTCTCGTGGTTCTAGGCGCGCAGTCCGGAACCGCGCAACTGCTACGGTCGCAGGTTCGAATCCTGCCTCGGGCATGGATGTGTGTGTTGTCCTTAGGTTAGTTAGGTTTAAGTGATTCTATGTTCTAGGGGACTGATGACCTAAGATGTTAAGTCCCATAGTGCTCAGAGCCATTTGAACCATTTTTTGTTTTTGTTTTTGTACGATTTAAACTCAAATTGAATTGCACCCTGACCAATTTGAGCCCTAAGAGAGTAAGGTATGCCAGTTGCAAACTCTGCTTCGAACAAGTTTCTGTTTATAGTATTAATACTAGCAGACTTAGGTATAGCAACTCTACCTCTTCATGAACTTCGTGTTCCAACACATATTTGACAACTTCATCGAAGAGTGATTTAACATATTTTCTCATAGACTGAGTTTTTCCTTGACGATTGATACTGCAGCATACAAGTTTCACAGATTGACAACTCTTGGGTATTTCAAATATGTGCCCCGTGTTTCGTCTCGAGACTTGAACTTCATCACGACACCTCCGAAAATTCGATGATGTATGCGCTGTTACTGCTCAAGATCGTTACATTTGTGTTCAGGGACTGGTTGTAGTTGGTTGTCATGCAGTTATCAGTGTATTTCAGCTTGCTGCACACTTAATCCCACTCCATCTCACTGAACTGCGTCTTTTTATCCCAGCGGACATTCTTTATTTCTACTATAACTTTGAAGCCCACGTCAGGTGCTAAACCAATATTAATATGCTATCATTTGATAAGTAGTGTTGAACAGCAGCATTCTGAAATGACATGGATGAGCGTCGACAGGTGGTGCAGGCTTTGGATATAATGGAAACTCAGAGTTTGGAAACAGTTTTGTTTTCTGCTTCCATATATTAGGCTTTGCATCTCAGAGTTTGTCAGTGTGCTGACTTAGCAGTTCAGCTGATAGATACAGTAGCAACTCAAAGTCTGGAAAGTGTTCTACACGCTGAGCTGATTTCAACTCCAATGTGTTGGGAGCTGTGTCATGGAGTGTGCCTGTTGCTCATATATACCAAGCACCGGATCATCTATATCAGGGAGCTGATATACCAAGGGATAACCAATAGAAAACACGAAAACACATGTACATATATAATGTGTAGTAATAACAAACACTGTAGAGCTGCTGACAAGATGAATCATGTATATACTATTATTTATATACATTTGACGATGCTGGCGCTGATTTTGTGTTTAGCATTTGACGATGCCACTATGGCTCCAGTATATTAGGACATGTTTTTTATAAAACAGATCTGAAGATGGTCATTATAGACCGAAACCGGTAGTCTGATGACAAAAAACATTGTGACCGTGGACATGAAGTAAAGGACATTTAAACGCTGAGACACAGAATCGAGTTAGTGCTTGTATCCAACTGTTCGAGTCAGTTTTTCCATCTGGATGTAGTAGAACTCTGATGCTGTTACATGATGATGATCAACTTTTCAATGTGGTGTACAGAGCGCCAGTGTCAAGTCCCCTTCGTGGGTACTACCTGTGAGGCTGAGAATGAGTGGTGTGGTTGGACGACTGCAGCATCACAGAAATAGGAATAACTATTTTGAATTGGGAACATTGCAAGCTGCACTCGTACACCCAGATTATCCATTTTCGATTCTAACATCATCGATGACGTCCTAGGTTGCAACATTGGATTGTGGCATCATAGGCTGCCATCTTGAATTGCCATTTGGATTTTAAATTTAGTGGCCATATTGTATTCTACACTTAAGACTAGCCATCTACATCCACTGACATGTCAGGGAAAAATCCAGTAGGGTATGACTGTGTTGGAGCTAGGAGATCTTTGGTAACACCATCAAACACTTGTGAGAGCTATAACATCCCATTTATTAATAGTCTCCATATTAACACGACCGGTATGTGAGTAACACAGAATGTGTGCCGACGTGTCATGTTGGACCAGTAGTCTGCCCTAAAGCTCTTCTGGAAATGTTCTACTTGCAGGCCTTCAGTGAGTATTGCTGTAATGTAATGCTGTATTGGGTAATTTGTTATTAATTTTCCTGTGTTATGGGATGTTCTGTTAAAATATCTTTGTAACATGGGGTTAGTTATTACAACTTTCACTGTAACGTGGGATAGTTCATCACACTTTATGCTTTGGCATGGTGCAATTTGTTATAATTTCACTCTGCTGTGGAGCAGTTTTTTACAATTTTTGCTGTAAGAAGAACATTTTGTCACAATTTCATTGTACCCTCTAGATTTATGGGGAGAAGTGTTATGTATCCCCATTGATCAATGTACAAATTATTCAACTTCTCACCCTATTCCTGCTGCATTCTTGTTCGAAGTCTGAACTTAGTCCGAAATATTTCTGAGTAGCCTTCATAACATCAAACACTCAACGACCATGAAAAACTCAAAGTTATATGATTGTCAGAAATATTTCACTACATTTGAACTTATTCCGATGTCCTACAACCTAGCATGTTTATAGAATATCTCCATGTCCACATGTGCAATAATTTCAAATCATATTTCCTGACACTCATTGCAGTGAGCAGCAAAACCCTCCTACACAAGTGCCCTTGTTGAAGGAATTATACCATATTAGTCAGAAAATTATTTAGAAATCATATGGAAGCATGTAAGTTCACAAATAGACATTCCACAGCCCCAGCAGTCGGTTATTATTATGGAAATCTTGAACATATCGCTTACACATTCATATTCCTCAACTGCCACCATTTAGAAATTTTTTGGAAATGTTACATTATATATTTCATAACACACTTATAATTTATGTGTGGGTTCTCTTAAAAATCACTTAGAAATCCAATACCAGCCTGAATGTTACATTACTGGCCATTAAAATTGCTACACCAAGAAGAAATGTAGTTGGTAAACGGGTATTCAATGGACAAATATATTTTACTAGAACTGACATGTGATTACATTTTCACGCAATTTGGGTGCATAGATCCTGACAAATCAGTACCCAGAACAACCACCTCTGGCCGTAATAACGACCTTGATACGCCTGGGCATTGAGTCAAACAGAGCTTGGATGGCGTGTACAGGTACAGCTGCCCATGCAGCTTGAACACGATACCACAGTTCATCAAGAGCAGTGACTGGAGTATTGTGATGAGCCAGTTGCTCGGCTACCATTGACTAGACGTTTTCAATTGGTGAGAGATTTGGAGAATGTGCTGGCCAGGGAAGCAGTCGAACATTTTCTGTATCCAGAAAGGCCCGTACAGGACCTGCAACATGCGGTCGTGCATTATCCTGCTGAAATGTAGGGTTACGCAGGGATCGAATGAATGGGAGAGCCATGGGTCGTAATACATCTGAAATGTAACGTCCACTGTTCAAAGTGCCGTCAATGCGAACAAGAGGTGACTGAGACGTGTAACCAGTGGCACCCCATACCATCCAGAGGTGTACAAATTCCCATTGCAGCCTGCTTGCCCCTAGCTCCTCTGCAACCATTCATGCAGGTCAGCCTGCCGCGACGTAAACACAAGAGTACGCATGTACTGAGGCATAGTGGGTAATGCGACCGACTTGGGCTCCCGCAAGCCCGGGCTACCTGGGTTCCCGCAGGCCTGCCAAGCTTCACGGGACCCGCTCAGCTTGCTGCGCCTGACAACAGGTTGCGCTGTCAAGCTACCGTGACTAGAGTCTCAAGTATGTTACGACATGTGTGCAAATTTGACAAGCAGTTCCCTCACTCCGGAAATTTCTTGAAAGAGGACAAAGATTTAGTGGCCGAAAATGGCGTCGAAATGTGTGCTAAGGACCTGAGACCATTTAGCAGTATAGAGGGAGAAGGATTTCATGGTAACCCGCAAACGATGTCAAAATCTTTTGTAAGGTACTCTTTTCCATGCACTGTCCGAAATATTATGTAGACAGTAATGTTCCTCTTGATGGTCAAGTGTGCAAAATTTCTTCAAGATCGGAATAAAACTGTAGGTTGGTGTAGAAGTGTGTAAGTAAAGTACCCTCCGCCATGTACCATTCAGAATTTTAAGCAGACAGCGCCCTTCATCCTCTTTGAATATCAAGTATGCCAAATTTCATCAAGATCGGAATAAAAACGTACAATTTGTCGAATTCCGTTAGGTAAAGTAACCTCTGCCATGCACCCTACGAAATTTTAAGTAGACTGTGACCTTCCTCTTGGTTTCAAGGTATAGTATGCAAAATTTCATCAAGATTGTATGCAATACAAACACACGGACACAATGAAAACACACTTTCAGTTTTTCTCAAATTTTCCAATTTTTCGGTCTATTTTCGAAAAATTTTATTTCATAAAAACCTTGTCCTGAGAATTACGAACAAAACAAAAAAAAAAATGGCCGAATTGGTCCAGCCGTTCTCGAGTTTTACGCTTATCAACGCATTTGGCAATTCATTTTTATTTACATAGATAATAAGCCAGAAATATACGCGTAAAGGAAGAATGTACAAATAAAACCCAATATTTTTTGACCTGAAATTAATATATATATAATGTTAGGGTTTGTCTTTTGGTGCTCAGGTAAAATAAAAACTTTTAATTAACGTTCATAGTACGACAATGAAGCGCGCAGACTAAACGGCTGCGTAGCGCAGCTCGGCAGTAACATGGGAAGGCAAGCAAGTTTCCCGCAGCCTGCCCGGGTTGGGTTGTGCTTGGCTTGGCTGGGAGTGAAGCAGCCTGCCCGTTCTGTTGGCAACGCGCGGCGGCCTGCCCGCCTGGCCACCGGGCAAGCATGGGCGGGTTAAAGCGGAACATGTACACCTCTAATACCATCACGCCGGGTGATACGCCAGTATGGCGATGACGAATACACGCTTCCAATGTGCGTTTACCACGATGTCGCCAAACACGGATGCGACTATCATGATGCTGTAAACAGAACCTGGATTCATCCGAAAAAAATGACATTTTGCCATTCGTGCACCCAGGTTCGTCGTTGAGCACACCATCGCAGGCGCTCCTGTCTGTGATGCTGCCTCAAGGGTAACCGCAGCCATGTTCTCCGACTTGATAGTCCATGCTCCTGCAAACGTCATCGAACTGTTCGTGCAGATGGTTGTTGTCTTGCAAACGTCCCCATCTGTTGACTCAGGGATCGAGACGTGGCTGCACGATCCGTTACAGCCATGCGGATAAGATGCCTGTCATCTCGACTGCTAGTGATACGAGGCCGTTGGGACCCAGCACGGCGTTCCGTATTACCCTCCTGAACCCACCGATTTCGTATTCTGCTAACAGCCATTGGATCTCGACCAACGCGAGCAGCAATGTCGCGATACGATAAACTGCAATCGCGATAGGCTACAATCCGATCTTTATCAAAGTCGGAAACGTGATGGTACGCATTTCTTCTCCTTACACGAGGCATCACAACAAGGTTTCACCAGGCAACGCCGGTCAACTGCTGTTTGCGTATGAGAGATCGGTTGGAAACTTTCCTCATGTCAGCACGTTGTAGGTGTCGTCACCGGCGCCAACCTTGTGTGAATGGTCTGAAAAGCTAATCATTTGCATATCACAGCATCTTCTTCCTGTCGGTTAAATTTCGCGTCTGTTGCACGTCATCTTCGTGGTGTAGCAGTTTTAATGGCCAGTAGTGTAGTGTGCGTTTTGTTTATAGTAAGGACGATTGTAGCTTAACGTTTTATGTACATTACTCTCAAATTTCCATCACGCCAAGACATACTTACAGCGAAAATCACTGTTAGTTACAGCATAATACTATCCTCTATTTAAAAAAAAAGTGTAGTCGTTGCAGTATACCTAGCCGGGATTCAGTGGTATGAATCTACTACTACTACAGCTTGTTGGAAAGTTTTTTGAAATTATAGCATGAATGTACTGGATTCAACATGATAGCTGATGTTTGAATCTATGGAACGAGTGTAGTACTACAGCAATCACTACTACTCTGAGTACTGCACCACACGGACCACACGTTTTTAAGAACAGTTATAGCACATTGTCCCCATACCAGCACCCTTACAATTGACTGTGGTATAAGACACAAATCAACTACAGTGGTTTGAGGAGCACTCACACTGATGCCATAACCATCACATTCGTCTGATCTTAACGCATCTGGTACGGTATTGGACGTCAGATCTACACCCACAAGTTAATGGAGTTGCGTGTAAACATGGGATGGCAAACATCTGCGGAAGAAACCATTGTAGATGCGATTCGCCTGCATGCTCGATCTGCTGACAATAAATCTGCATGTCAAGTGTATTATGAGTCATAACAGCAGTCCTATCAGTCATTACCAACCCCAACCTTAGCCAGTAACAGACTTCCAACACAAATGTGTTGTTGAAGGAATCACACCCACATTCATCAGAAATGATTGAGAAATCCTGTGTAAACATGCGAAGTCTATGACTGACAGTTAATCCCCTATACGTCTTCCAAGACACTTCCGAATGGTTCTAGTCTGCTGCCATTTATATACAATCGCAAATCTGCGATACTTGTCATTTGGCATCTACTATTTAGCAAGACAATAGTTTCATAGATCGAAAGGGTTACTCTTCCATACCTAAAACTATTTTGAACGCTTATGAGTACAAGACTTTCTTGCTACTTTTGTGAAGCTACGCACTGTGATCTTAGAAGCGATATTTCGACATTTGACTTAGTTGTGTTCTTAAAGTGCTCTAACCCGTGGTCTTAGGAATGTTACTGTAAGTTTCTGTTTCAAAATCACAACTAGGGACATACCCTACAGCTCATGATACTGCGCACAATGTTCAAATGTGTGTGAAATCGTATGGGACTTAACTGCTAAGGTCATGCTTACACACTACTTCACCTAAATTATCCTAAGGACAAACACACACACCCATGCCCGAGGGAGGACTCGATCCTCCGCCGGGACCAGCCGCACAGTCCATGACTGCAGAGCCTCAGACCGCTCGGCTAATCCCGCGCGGCTGCGCACAATATAGGATAGCTTATATCACTGGTAGCCATTCTCTTTCTTATTCCACTCGCCAAATTGAGCAATGGGATAACGACTATATCCTTCCGTATCAGCGTTGATTTCTCCTATTTTCGAGGTCCTTATGCGATGTATATATTCGTGGCCGTAATCTCGTATGTTTCCGGATTTCAACACAAACGATGAAGTGCCTGACCAATGATCTTAGCTCACATCCCTTGTAGCTGAATGTTTGTCTAGCATCTTCGTCTTCCATGTCCTTACGTGAGATCTGAAGATTCTGCTGCCTGTTGCCACTGTATGTTCTGTAAACTTTGACAATGATGTTTTCCGAGAAGAACGTCCGCATGGCTTTGAATTCGCTCGATATCTTCCATTCGCCTGATTGTCTCATTTGAATGTCCATCGCGTTTTATTTACTTGGCAATGGGCACAGAAATTTTGTATTGTAAATCACATTTTCCGAGTATGTTCATTGCAATGAACAATAAAAGCTGTGATATCACTGCACTTGTTTCCTCCTGTTCTGTTATCTGTGTTGATCTCCAAGAAATACATTTCACTGCCAGTCCAGTCTCTGAATATTCGAGATTACTATGCAATCTGTCTGAACGTTTGTGAAAATCACAACTACCGAAACGGAATATGACGGAAATTTCGTAAACACTAGATGTAATATACCTCTGGAAAACCTACCAAAGGCTTTTGTACACAGGGTCGCCACTGTATTGTAATCAGAAGATCGACTAACGCGCTATTAAGCAGTAATTTTTTAAGTGCATTATATGAAAATTGCCTTGAGCAGTTAAATAGAGAACTGACTCGTGGCGATAACATATTAGACCTTCTGGTGACAAACAGACCCGAACTATTTGAAACAGTTAGCGCAGAACAGGGAATTAACGATCATAAAGCGGTTACAGCATCCGTGATTTCAGCGGTAAATAGAAATATTAAAAAAGGTAGGAAGATTTTTCTGTTTAACAAAAGTGACAAAGACAGATTTCAGAGTACTTCACGGCTCAACACAGAAGTTTTATCTCAAGTACAGATAGTGCTGAGGATCAGTGGACAAAGTTCAAAACCATCGTATAATATGCATTAGAGGAGTATGTGCCAAGCAAAATCGTAAGAGATGGAAAAGAGACACCGTGGTATAACAACCGAGTTAGATAACTACTACAGAAGCAAATGGAACTTTACAGCAAACATAAACATAGCCAAAGCCTTGCAGACAAACAAAAATTACACGACGCGAAATGTATTGTGAGGAGGGCTATGCGAGAGGCGTTCAGCGAATTCGAAAGTAAAGTTCTATGTACTGACTAGGCAGAAAATCCTAAGAAATTTTGGTCTTATGTCAAAGCGGTAGGTGGATCAAAAACAAAATGTCCAGACACACTGTGACCAAAATGGTACTGAAACAGAGGATGACAGACTAAAAGCCGAAATACTAAATGTCTTTTTCCAAAGCTGCTTCAAGAGGAAGACTGCACTGTAGTTCCTTCTCTAGACTGTCGCACAGATGACAAAATGGTAGATATCGAAATAGATGACACAGGGATAGATAAACAATTAAAATCGCTGAAAAGAGGAAAGCCCGCTGGACCTGATGGGATGCCACTTCAATTTTACACAGAGTACGCGAAGGAACTTGCCCCCCTTCTTGCAGCGGTGTACCGTAGGTCTCTAGAAGAGCGTAGCGTTTCAAAAGATTGGAAAAGGGCACAGGTCATCCCCGTTTTCAAGAAGGGACGTCGAACAGATGTGCAGAACTATAGACCTATATCTCTAGCGTTGATCAGTTGTAGAATTTTGGAACACGTACAGGGTTATTACAAATGATTGAAGCGATTTCACAGCCTACAATAACTTTATTATTTGAGATATTTTCACAATGCTTTGCACACACAAACAAAAACTCAAAAAGTTTTTTTAGGCATTCACAAATGTTCGATATGTGCCCCTTTAGTGATTCGGCAGACATCAAGCCGATAATCAAGTTCCTCCCACACTCGGCGCAGCATGTCCCCATCAATGAGTTCGAAAGCATCGTTGATGCGAGCTTGCAGTTCTGGCACGTTTCTTGGTAGAAGAGGTTTAAACACTGAATCTTTCACATAACCCCACAGAAGGAAATCGCATGGGGTTAAGTCGGGAGAGCGTGGAGGCCATGACATGAATTGCTGATCATGATCTCCACCGCGCCGAAAACTCAAAGCGTTTGACTTTGTCATCGGGTGTCAGGGCTTGTAGCAATTGTAAACGGTAAGGCTTCTGCTTTAGCCTTTTCCGTAAGATTTTCCAAACCGTCGGCTGTGGTACGTTTAGCTCCCTGCTTGCTTTATTCGTCGACTTCCGCGGGCTACGCGTGAAACTTGCCCGCACGCGTTCAACCGTTTCTTCGCTCACTGCAGGCCGACCCGTTGATTTCCCCTTACAGAGGCATCCAGAAGCTTTAAACTGCACATACTATCGCCGAATGGAGTTAGCAGTTGGTGGATCTTTGTTGAACTTCGTCCTGAAGTGTCGTTGCACTGTTATGACTGATGTGAGTGCATTTCAAGCACGACATACGCTTTCTCGGCTCCTGTCGCCATTTTGTCTCACTGCGCTCTCGAGCGCTCTGGCGGCAGAAACCTGAAGTGCGGCTTCAGCCGAACAAAACTTTATGAGTTTTTCTACGTATCTGTAGTGTGCCGTGACCATATGTCAATGAATGGAGCTACAGTGAATTTATGAAATCGCTTCAATCATTTGTAATAGCCCTGTATTATGTTCGAGTATAATGACTTTTCTGGAGACTAGAAATCTACTCTGTAGGAATCAGCATGGGTTTCGAAAAAGACGATCGTGTGGAACCCAGCTCGCGCTATTCGTCCACGAGACTCAGAGGGCCATAGGCACGGGTTCCCAGGTAGACGCCGTGTTTCTTGACTTCTGCAAGGCGTTTGATATAGTTCCCCACAGTTGTTTAATGAACAAAGTAAGAGCATATGGACTATCAGACCAATTGTGTGATTGGATTGAAGAGTTCCTAGATAACAGAACGCAGCATGTCATTCTCAATGGAGAGGTCTTTCGAAGTAAGAGTGATTTCAGGTGTGCCGCAGGGGAGTGTCGTAGGACCGTTGTTATTCACAATATATATAAATGACCTTGTGGATAACATCGGAAGTTCACTGAGGCTTTTTGTGGATGATGCTGTAGTATATCGAGAGGTTGTAACAATGGAAAGTTGAACTGAAATGCAGGAGGATCTGCAACGAATTGACGCATGGTGCAGGGAATGACAATTGAATCTCAGTGTAGACAAGTGTAATGTGCTGCGAATACATAGAAAGAAAGATCCCTTATCATTTAGCTACCACATAGCAGGTCAGCAACTGGAAGCAGTTAATTCCATAAATTATCTGGGAGTACGCATTAAGAGTGATTTAAAATGGAATTATCACATAAAGTTGATCGTCGGTAAAGCAGATGCCAGACTGAGATTCATTGGAAGAATCCTAAGGGAATGCAGTCCGAAAACAAAGGAAGTAGATTACAGTACACTTGTTCGCCCACTGCTTGAATACTGCTCAGCAGTGTGGGATCCGTTCCAGATAGGGTTGATAGAAGAGATAGAGAAGACGGAGAGCAGCGCCCTTCGTCACAGGATCATTTAGTAATCGCAAAAACGTTACGGAGATGACAGATTATCTCCAGTGGAAGACTCTGCAAGAGAGACGCTCAGTAGCTCGGAACGGGCTTCTGTTGAAGTCTAGAGAACATACCTTCACCGAGGAGTCAAGCAGTGTATTGGTTCCTTCTACGTATATCTCGCGAAGAGACCATGAGGATAAAATCAGAGAGATTAGAGCCCACAGAGAGGCATACCGACAATCTTTCTTTCCACGAACAATACGAGACTGGAATAGAATGGAGAACCGATAGAGGTACTCAAGGTACCCTCCGCCACACACCGTCAAGTGGCTTGCGGAGTATGGATGTAGATGTAGATTCCCATTTTCAAGAACTGGCATCGAGATGGTGCATACAGCAAACGTCTAAGTCGTTAACATAAGAAAGCTATGAAATTTTGGAACACATCTTATGAGCTTTCTGGAGACATAAATGAACATGTATTCCATTAATAATGACTGCATAGAACTTAGTTCAGTCTGATCGTCTATGAGATGCGGAAGGCAGTAGGTATCCACATTTGATACCGTGTGTAATACAGTTCCGCGTTTCCGCCTACATGTTGCCAAGGTTGTTTCACTATATGCACCAGAATTTTCGCCGGGAAGCCCTTGTACATCCTCCATATCGTCCCGATGTCTCCCTATGCGATTTGCACCTGTTTGGAGCTCTGAATATATTCATGGCTGTCTATTTGCTTCAGAAGAAGAGATGGGCGCCTGGGTATAATCACGGTTCCGTAGGCAACCGCAAACATTTTTCCATGAAGGCCTTGACTGTTTTGTCTCACAGTGGGTAAATGTATTAACAGTTATGGCGATCACTTTTGAAATAATAAACAGTTTAGTTACTTTTTTGTCCGCTGTCTCATTTTCATTTGACTTTCCTTTTCATTAATCTATATGAGAGAGGAGGGAGGGGATGGTGTGTTACCCTGTATGAAAATGCACTCGCCAGCTCAACTGTGGGTTATTTGGTTTGCAGTGGGAAGAGACTCAGAGGAACTATAACATTCATGGTATTAGTTCACTTTATTAAATTATAGGTATGAAAATTTACTTAACTTCGTGCAATCCAATGCCACAGGAATGTTCCAAGTATTTACAATTGTCTCTGTATATTAAAGTACCATTTTATACAGACAAATTTACAAGACTCTGCACTCGAAGAATATCTGACATAATGTCAACATTAAGTTTTCGCAAGAGGTTTAGTACACAGGTGGCCTATCTAAGACGAATCAGTCGTCTTGGTCGTTGACTACTGGGGTAAGCTTTCCTCTGCTCAGCCGTAAGTAGACGAGCTGTTGCGGTGACCAGGTAAATCTCCAGGAGGCGTTGCTCGGTCGTCAGTGCGACTGTCCTCTTCTCTTGTTTCGGTGCGAGGTGCCTAACTTGCTTTGGTACCCCGTTCTGTGGACGACACCAATGGGGGATGACTAAAGACAATTTGGGATGAGGAAAGGAGGGTTCAAACTGTAAGGTGCGATGATGAAACAAGCAGGGTCTAGCCCCGGCCTTATAAGGCATGTCTCAGATGATGGCTGAGCAGACTTAAAACTAAGTCACGGGCAAAATTTAAGTCTTAATCACACGAAGATAAATATTGCGGTTTTAAACCTATGACCTATTAGGACTAGAAATATACGTTAATGATCATATACTAATTGAAACACCGTATGAAAATTTCTTGGGGTCCAGTTGGATAATAAATTAAAAGGGCTCTATACGTGCATAAACTAATCAAGGTGCTCAGTATAGTATGGTTTACCCTCAGAAGTGTATCTACATCTACATCTACATCCATACCCCGCAAGCCACCTGACGCTGTGTGGCGGAGGGTACCTTGAGTACCTCTATCGGTCCTCTCTTCTATTCCAGTCTCGTATTGTTCGTGGAAAGAAGGATTGTCGGTATGCGTCTGTGTGGGCTCTAATCTCTCTGATTTTATCCTCATGGTCGATTCGCGGGATATACGTAGGATGGAGCAATATACTGTTTGACTCCTCTGTGAAGGTATGTTCTCGAAACTTCAACAAAAGCCCGTACCGAGCTACTGAGCGTCTCTCTTGCAGAGTCTTCCACTGGAATCAAAATATCCACGGGTATGCTGCCGGTCTATGGTGTCCAACGGGCACAATATTTCGGCGATCATACATGTCGCCATTATCAGGTGAACTGACGGACTGAGCTCCTGTGAACGTGCTGGCACGGAGATCCGTACGCTATGGCTGCTCAGAGGGAACTGGGTTCGGTCGCGGCGGCGGCAGATTTAAATACCCTCCGCCCGCGGTGCGCTCCCTCCGCCGTCCGCGCCCCGCGCCACGGTCGCGCGGTGGAACAGATTGCGACGGCGTCTGAGATGACGTCGGTGTGATGGCTCTGTCCGCCGTGGTCGTCACAACTATACGTTTGCTCGATTTGCTCTTGATTAACCCGATCGCTGGTTCCCAAGCCTTGCTAAGATTATAGCCACAGTCACGGTTTATGAGGTCGTCATTGGTGCGAATTTCGATGGCCTCTCTAACAACGCTGTCCCAGTATCTCGACGTCTGTACCAGAATCCTCGTGCGGTCATACTCCATGGCGTGATTTTCCGACAAACAATGTTCAGCGACCGCCGACTTGCTCGGATACATCAGTCGAGTGTGCCTCTGGTGCTCACGGCATCGATCCTCGACGGTACGCATCGTCTGACCAATATACGACTTGCCACATTGACACGGAATCTGGTATACGCCGGCCTTCCTCAAACCGAGGTCATCTTTGGCGCTCCCCACCAGTGCACGAGTTTTATTTGGAGGACAAAACACAGCTCCGACCCGGTGTTTCTTCAGAATGCGGACGATTTTCCCCGAGAGTGCGCCTGTGTATGGAATGAATGCAGTGCCTACCTCCTCCCTCGTGACTTCATCTATCTCAACAGGTTGTGCTGCAGTGGTTGGGCGGAGAGCACGTTGAATCTGCCACTCTGAGTACCCATTTTTTCGAAATACAGTTCTCAGATGTTCCAATTCCTGGGGTAGACTCTCTGCGTCAGAGATAGTGCGCGCCCTATGTACTAGAGTTTTAAGTACCCCATTCCTCTGTGAAGGGTGGTGGCAGCTGTCTGCGTGCAAATACAGATCAGTGTGCGTAGTCTTCCGATACACCCCATGACCTAGGGTGCCGTCAGCCCTTCTCTTGACCCAGATAAGGACTTAATATTCCCGTCAGGTATTTGGCCAACAAATATGTAGGTGCCCTGATGCTGCTGACAATGGGGCGTAATGGTACCCCCTCTCTGTGAACCTTCGGGAGTCCATATAGTCTAGGCGGTACCGGACCTTGGGGTAACAATTTCTTAGCGTCACCCTCTTATGTGGGTAAATGCCCTCATCACATCCGTAATTCCGTGGATTTTGTTAAACGCCTGGATAGCTTCAGGTTGGATGAGTCAGATATCATGGTGAGTTTTGACGTCGTTTCCTTGTTTACGAGGGTACCCCTGCGAGAGTCACTAGAATTGATTAGTCAGAAGTTTGACGAGAAGACCACTGAACTTTTTAGGCATGTCTTGACTTCCACGTATTTTCTTTTTAATGGAGAATACTACGAACGAACGGAGGGAGTCGCCATGGGTAGCCCACTCTCACCGGTGGTAGCGAATTTGTACATGGAGAACTTCGAGGAGGAAACCCTGTCGTCATCCGTATGGAAACCTACTTGCTTTTTCCGTTACGTGGACGACACGTTCGTCATCTGGCCACATGGTATGGATAAACTCCTTGACTTCCTTACACATCTGAACTCCATACACCCCAACATCAAATTCACTATGGAGACCGAAACGGAGGGTAAATTACCTTTCCTTGACGTCTTGGTCAAGAGAAGGGCTGACGGCACCCTAGGTCATGGGGTGTATCGGAAGACTACGCACACTGATCTGTATTTGCACGCAGACAGCTGCCACCACCCTTCACAGAGGAATGGGGTACTTAAAACTCTAGTACATAGGGCGCGCACTATCTCTGACGCAGAGAGTCTACCCCAGGAATTGGAACATCTGAGAACTGTATTTCGAAAAAATGGGTACTCAGAGTGGCAGATTCAACGTGCTCTCCGCCCAACCACTGCAGCACAACCTGTTGAGATGGATGAAGTCACGAGGGAGGAGGTAGGCACTGCATTTATTCCATACACAGGCGCACTCTCAGGGAAAATCGCCCGCATTCTGAAGAAACACCGGGTCGGAGCTGTGTTTTGTCCTCCAAAAAAAACTCGTGCACTGGTGGGGAGCGCCATAAGATGACCTCGGTTTGAGGAAGGCCGGCGTGTACCAGATTCCCTGTCAATGTGGCAAGTCGTATATTGGCCAGACGATGCGTACCGTCGAGGATCGATGCCGTGAACACCAGAGGCACACTCGACTGATGTATCCGAGCAAGTCGGCGGTCGCTGAACATTGTTTGTCGGAAAATCACGCCATGGAGTATGACCGCACGAGGATTCTGGTACAGACGTCGAGATACTGGGACAGCGTTGTTAGAGAGGCCATCGAAATTCGCACCAATGACGACCTCATAAACCGTGATTGTGGCTATAATCTTAGCAAGGCTTGGGAACCAGCGATCGGGTTAATCAAGAGTAAATCGAGCAAACGTATAGTTGTGACGACCACGGCGGACAGAGCCATCACACCGACGTCATCTCAGACGCCGTCGCAATCTGTTCCACCGTGCGACCGTGGCGCGGGGCGCGGACGGCGGAGGGAGCGCACCACTGGCGGAGGGTATTTAAATCTGCCGCCGCCGCGACCGAACCCAGTTCCCTCTGAGCAGCCATAGCGTACGGATCTCCGTGCCGGCACGTTCACAGGAGCTCAGTCCGTCAGTTCACCTGTTGATGGCGACATGTATGATCGCCGAAATATTGTGCCCGTTGGACACTATAGACCGGCAGCATACCCGTGGATATTTTGATTATCAAATACGCCGGGAGAAACGCAAGAATCACATCTTCCACTGGAGTTTATCTATCATCTCCGTAACGCTTTCGCGATTGTGATCCTGCAACGAAGCGCGCTGCTCTCCGTTGGATCTTCTCTATCTCTTCTATCAAACCTATCTGGTTGACCTAAGAAAAGTAGTATTCTTTTATTTTACGCATTTCCATTCCTTGTAGTTGTAAGGAAGTACCTTCCAGCCTAATGCACCTAAAGAAAATAAAATATTTATTCAGTAGGAGCGAGCAGTAAAAGACATTGGGTAAAGTAGATAGTCGCTCATACTACAGAGCTGTATTTAAGGATTTTGTAATTCTTACGCTGTTACAGTTTATTGTTGGCACTGGTTACAGATTTATTTTCATAACACTGAGAGTTCTCCTTCTTGATGGGATCTACGGAACACAAGCTAGTGCTCTAATTAAGTTTCTTATTTTTAATTTGCTTTATGCTTGTGTGAATCGGTCTAGAATGGATCATCATAAAACCATATTCTTTTTGGCCAAGTACCACAATTCTAAAATGAATTCATAAAAATGTGTAGAAGAAATAACGAACAAGTGCATGTAATTGTACTGCTTCATTGCATAATGATAATTAACTAAAAGGGTTGTTCTTTTTTCATTAACAGGAGCAGAAACGTTATGCTACGAAATCTGGGTCAGCATCATTTAAGTCCATTGAGAAGAGGAAGGTAAGAAGCAATTCAGTTTCAGATAATTCTTATCGACTACATGTACGCTCTGAACAAGAATATTTTCCCCGTCTCAAAACATGCGTTTACATCACTGTAACTTGTATTGGCTGTTTTTGTGAGCACATAGATTGCGTTGCTTAAATACAAGTACATGGAATAACAGTCCACCCTAATAGCTGGGTCCATACATATATCGCTCACAGATGCCTGTTACATTGCAAAAACGTAGTATACAGTAGGAGGATTTTCTAATATCCTTTCTTATCTTCTGCTGGTATATTTGTAGCAGACAGTGAAGTATCTCATTCCGTGTGGTCTTATAAACACGTCTGAAAACTGCATTAGTTTCTAAGTGATTCTCGAAACCTGAATCTCATTTAGATGCAAAATTTACTAGTCCCCTAAATACCCTTGGATTTACAGAATCTCTTTTTCGTCATGTCCACATAAGAAAGTTTAAAAGTTTCCGCAAAAGAAAATACAGTCTGTTATTTGGAAAAGATATAGAAATTCTTTTCAACTTTTTAATATGATCATTGGTTGAAAGACTAAAGTACAGAATTATAGCTATAAATACAGGGTGTGCATAAAGTCCAGGAACACTTTCAGTTATTTATTGCACAAGAAGTAAACATTGTACAGATGTCATACACATTGCATTTTGAAGCGAAACTCTGAAAGGTTTTTTTTTTTTTTTTTTTTTTTTTTGAACATTCGATATGTGAACCGTGAGTGACACGGCAGACGTCAATACGGTAATCGAGTTCTTGCCATACCCGCCCCAGCATGGCCTCATCGACTGTGGCAGTCGCTTCCCGTATTCTCTCCCGGAGCTCTGCTACATCACGTGATACAGGCGGTACATACACCAGATCTTTAATGTGTCCTCACAGAAAAAAGTCACATGGATTGAGATCTTGTGATCGGGGAGCCCATTTCATGAGACAGCTGTCCCCTTCTGTAGCACAGCCATGTTTGCGATTAGCGCTGACTATCGGCAAATTACCAAAGTACGCTGTGGCGGTACACACGAAAAAAAAAAATCTTTTAGGGGTTCTCTTCAAAATGACATATGTATGATATCTGTACAAGGTTCGGTTTTTGTGCAGTAAATAATTGAAAGTGTTCCCGGAATTTATGAACACCTTGTTGAAAGGGTCCTGTGATCCCCTTTCATTATCATTTTATTTGCTTTCCAGTGATACAGAACTTTCTGGCATGCGTGAGTGAATGAATGTGGGTGTGTTTCATTTTGCTATATGGTGGTTTAGTCTGCTGCAGAGAATCAGCGGTAGTCGTACAGAATGGCCAACCTTTGTAGTTTTCAGGTAGGTAAAGAGGTTTGCTCCCCTTGTGTGAAAGTTACCGGTGTTAGGTTGGTGGTGGAAGCCTCATCTCTGGGTTTTCCTGGCCACGGGGTCGGGTGGGAGACGTTGGAGGGTGCGAGACGGGCAGTTTGCTTCCACCTCACTGAGAGTCTGCAGCCGAAGTATCTTCGAAGAAGGGTGAGGTGACTTACTTAACAGCGTGGCGCTTTGTCTCACAGCAAGAGGGGAGTTTTTAGCTTTTGGTCTCGCTTTTCATCTTATAAGTATTGATGTGCTGGGTCGCAGCAAGGAATGCAAGGCTTTTGCAGACTTTCAGTTTGATTCCTAATGCAGACTTGACTTTGATCCGTAACAAGAACGTAGCACAATGGTGTTGCATATGTTAAAGCGGTCTCGGTTCAGTGTGAATGTTTGTGTGCCTGCAACTGCGTGCGTATGCATTCTAATCTCTTCCGAATCTTGGTAATTTTTGCTTCTTTGTGAATTTTCTTTGTGTCATTACTTTATGTCCGGTGGAAACCATCCAAACGGCTTAATAATAGAGTTTGTTGGCCCTTGGCCATTATCCTTTGTCTATTCAGATGTTACTGAAATTGCCACGGTTTGTAGAAATTGTGTCCCCGTGAATCACGTGGGCACATGAGCCTGTTGTGAAACGTATAGCGTTTCACAAGCAATTTTACTTAGTTACCAGGCAACAGCAGTCGATAGATGCGTTACATCAATGTTTTAAGGAATAAATAATTTTGCCTCCAATCTTATCCAGTGTACCGATGTTACGTCTCTGTTACCTAAGCCATTTACCTTGTAGTTTTCCTTATTAGCCCATCGATAGCATTTCCATGTGTACAGGTCCAATTATTAGTGTCCTTTTTGTATTTAAAACAAATGCTCTGGAATAGATCTTGTTTTCAGGAAAGTTGCAAGCGGCACTTATGCACAGTGTTCGCGCACTCTTTACTTAATTCAATATTTGATTCACGGGAACAATGCCTGAATCATATTAATAATTACATCCCATTCTTTACCAGTGACTTTACAATGAATGTTCTTTGCTGAGGTTTTTCTTATGAATAAATTAAGTGATTTTCCGACTCAGCGCAACGTCTTGTTTGTCATGTGGCTAGAGTTGGTGGCGATCCAGTCTTTTACTTTGATTTCAATGTCAGATAGCATTTTCTTATTCAAAGTGCGCGTGGCTCTTTTACTCATCAGGACACGTTCAAAGTGCGCTTCACGCTTCTTACACATAGTGACCTTTTATTCACGCTACTTACACTGTGTATCTGACTGAATTTTCTCATTTTAAGAGTATTGCAGGGGCGATCTGTATTCAGTTGCTAAAAAGAATTCAGCAGCCTAGACCGCATAAAATATTTCTTCATTTAAGACAACCGGTTCCGGCAGACTTTGCTAGCATCTTAAGATCTTAAAAATCTTTTGTTGTGAAACACGTTCAATTTAGGTTGAACTTCCTGTCAAGTTATCAAGTGGATAAAAATCAGCACATTATAAAAGGTCTGTCACAATTGAAATATTTGGAAACATGAAGCACCTTGCGAAGACGGCCACGTTTTTGTAAGCACATAGATTGCGTTGCTTAAATGCAAGTGCATGGAATAACAGTCCATCCCAATAGCTGAGTCCATATATATATCGCTCACAGATGCTTGTTACATTACAAAAACGCGGTACATAAAATCAAATGGCTCTGAGCACTAAGGGACTTAACATCTGAGATCATCAGTCCCCTAGAACTTAGAACTACTTAAACCTAACTAACCTAAGGACATCACACACAACCATGCCCGAGGCAGGATTCTAACCTGCGACCGTAGCAGCAGCGCGGTTCCAGTTGAAGCGCCTAGAACCGCTCGGCCACAGCGGCCGGCCACGGTACATAGTAGCACATCTGTTTATTTACGCTGGACAAAATCTAAACTGCGAAAATACACTTTAAACGACGTGTAAAGTACAAAAATAAAGAGGAACTGGCAATCATTGATACACAACGGCGGGGAAAAGTCCGATGACACCTCTGGATAATGAGGACAAATGACCGCATCGCCATCCACGATGACGTTGTGTCCAACTCAAATACCTCCATTTCGGAAGCCTCACTAACAGCGTCTGCTCATGTCATCTGCAGCCATGTTTCCGACGGAATGACATTCTCGCTAGTTACAGGATGACTTGGTTGGCGAACCATTATGTGCTGCCTGCTGCCCGAGTGAAGACTTCACCTCCAGCCAGCCAGACGACTGTAGTGGAACTTCACCACTACAAGCTGCCACTGTAGTTTGATCGCTTATAAGACTTATAGTAGATTGGAAGAGCCTGGACCTTCCCGTCGTCAAGGGCCGAACCAAGTGGCAGCAAACTACCGGCTTCAACCTGTTTGACGAGGCACCTGAATACCGCCTCCCTGGCAGTACGCTGTGTTGTTGATTCGGGTTATGGGCTTTCAGTTTCACGACACCCAACGTCCCGATACGCTGCTGGTACATGCTAAGCGCACGCCCATTCTGAGGCGTGCCGCATGAGCTGTTGGTGAGGCACGTTATGCTGGTACGTGCAGACTCCTGTTCAACTACCTGCCTGCCATCGCTGTCGGTTACTGACATGCGTAACGCTTCCATAATGTATCCACATTTCTTGTCGCACTGCCGGCCGGAGTGGCCAAGCGGTTCTAGGCGCTTCAGTCCGGAACCGCGCGACTGCTACGGTCGCAGGTTCGAATCCTGCCTCGGGCATGGATGTGTGTGATGTCCTTAGGTTGGTTAGGTTTAAGTAGTTCTAAGTTCTAGGGGACTGATGACCTAAGATGGTAAGTCCCATAGTGCTCAGAGCCATTTGAACCATTTTTTTCTTGTCGCACTCGACTGTGCGAGCAGCACACCTTTCGCCACAATGGAGAAGCAAGTCTGTACTGTGAAATCACAAGTAATAAATATGTTTCCATACAACGCTGTTTACTAATGCCTCCAGGCGTATGACAGCTACCATCACCAGCTCTTGAACACGGCCCCTGCTCCTGTAGCGCCACCTCCTCATATGTTCAGCCCGGACTCTCACTAAAAATCCTGGTCCAAGGGGTGACCACTAGAAAATGCTTTACCGACTTTCTCCTTCTTCTACTTCTTTCTTTCTTTCCGGTTCTTCGAGTTTTTTCTTCAGCAGTTCTGGGTGGTTGTTGCACGACACCTCTCAAATTCTGTCGACAAAAACTTAACCGACTTATTTTTTTTAAATTTTAACTGCAGAGGGTGACCAGTCTGACTGCACACACTGAGCTACCGTGCCGGTACCGACTGAGCTATGCAAGTATGACTGACGGCCTGCCCCCACACCTTTACTTCCCACTTTTCTTCCAGGGTCATCAGCACGGGGTGGGATTGGTGGACGGGGGGGGGGGGGGGGAGTTCAGTGGCGGCATTTGGCCCTACTGATAATTCATTTAGTTTGTGAACATGAAAAGTAGCTGTAGATGGAGGACGAATAGTTTTATGATCTGTAATACTTAGGAAATTAACTTAAAATCATTTTAAAATGATACAAAACATATATATAGTGAGATAAAAAATTAAAACTGTCGGTACAAGCTGTGCAGATTGTCTTTCGACTATTACAACCTTAGTGTACTTGATACGACGGGACCAGACTACACAGAAACCTTCTGCAACAATTATCCATAGTTTTATTGACCGCGGCCATAGGAGACAGCGCAAAATTCAACGGTTTGTTTAATCATGCGATCTTGCAATTCACGACATGTTCTTGTTGTGGTCTTCAGTCCAGAGACTGGTTTGATGCAACTCTCCATGCTACTCTATCCTGTGCAAACTTCTTCGTCTCCCAGTACCTACTGCAACCTACATCCTTCTGAATCTGTTTAGTGTATTCATCTCTTGGTCTCGCTCTACGATTTTTACCCCCCAAGCTGTCCTCCAATACTAAATTGTGATCCCTTGATGCCTCAGAATATGCCCTACCACCCGATCCCTTCTTCTAATCAAGTTGTGCCACAAATTTCTCTTCTCTCCAATTCTATCCAGTACCTCTTCATTATTTATGTGATCTACCCATCTAATCTTCAGCATTCTTCTGTAGCACCACATTTCGAAAGTTTCTATTCTCTTCCTGTCCAAACTATGTATCGTCCATGTTTCACTTCCATACATGGCTACACTCCATACAAATACTTTCAGAAATGACTTCCTGACACTTAACTCTATACTTGATGTTAACAAATTTCTCTTCTTCAGAAACGTTTTCCTTGCCATTGCCAGTCTACATTTTATATCCTCTCTACTTCGACCATCATCAGTTATTTTGCTCCCCAAATAGCAAAACTCCTTTACTACTTTAAGTGTCTCATTTCCTAATCTAATCCCCTCAGCATCACCCGATTTAATTCGACTACATTCCATTATTCTTGTTTTGCTTTTGATGATGTTCATCTTATATCCTCCTTTCAAGACACTGTCCATTCCGTTCAACTGCTCTTCCAAGTCCTTTGCTGACTCTGACAGAATTACAATGTCATCGGCGAACCTCAAAGCTTTTATTTCTTCTCCATGGATTTTAATACCTACTCCGAATTTTTCTTTTGTTTCCTTCACTAATGCTCAATATACAGATTGAATAACATCGGGGAGAGGCTACACCCCTGTCTCACTCCCTTCCCAACCACTGCTTCTCTGCCACGTCCCTCGACTCTTGTAACTGCCATCTGGTTTCTGTACAAATTGTAAATAGTCTTTCGCTCCCTGTATTTTACCCCTGTCACCTTCAGATTTTGAAAGAGAGTATTCCAGTCAACATTGTCAAAAGATTTCTTTAAGTCTACAAATGCTAGAAACGTAGGTTTGCTTTTCCTTAATCTATTTTCTAAGATAAGTCGTAGGGTCAGTATTGGCTCACGTGTTCCAACATTTCTACGGAATCCAAACTGATTTTCCCCGCCAGAGCTATCTCGTAACTATCCACAATCTAATTACATGCATGGAAGATACAAAATATCAACACCATAACCAAAGAATAACGAAATCAAACGACAATAAAACACAGTGCCTCTGGTGTCTGGCGCGAGATGTTTGACGGCGGCGCGTTTGTAAACACAGGCACACGGCACGCGCGATACAACACTACGTAAGTGTACGATGTCGGCACACAAAGTAACGAAAAACTTTACAGGAGGTTGGAAATGAAATTACAGAAAGGACAGTTAATTTAAAATCGTAATGTTCTGCTTTAACAAATCTTTTTGTTTGAAGATGTACAGAAACTGCTGTATAATTACCATAGAGCTCTTGTAATGTATCACAGTCAGCATGCAGAGGTTTTCGAAATTGTTGGAACGTCTGTTGTCGGACAACACGTAATTGTAGTTAGAAAGTCTTTCAACATTTGCTCAAGCAACTGGCGTGTACATTTCCATGTTTTCAAATGGTTCAAATGGCTCTGAGCACTATGGGACTCAACTGCTGAGGTCATTAGTCCCCTAGAACTTAGAACTAGGTAAGCCTAACTAACCTAAGGACATCACAAACATCCATGCCCGAGGCAGGATTCGAACCTGCGACCGTAGCGGTCTTGCGGTTCCAGACTGCAGCGCCTTTAACCGCACGGCCACTTCGGCCGGCTCCATGTTTTCCTTTATTTTCAAAAACGAATCTAAAAAGTCGACCCACGAATGTCGCTATTTCGCCAGTGGACATTATGTTTGGTACAATATCGATATTTCTCTTTCAGTATCCATATCTAATATGAGTTAACAGCTGTAAGTGACACAATAATAATAAGCAGATGAACCATCAGTTTGTTTTCAACTTGAACGAATACACTCTCGAGCAATATTGTTGTGTTTGTCCTTGAGGTAGGTGCATTCCTTGTACTTGCCAATATTAAAAGAGTGAATAGTTGTGTCGTAAATGGACGTTAAACACAAACACATAAAAGTGAACTGAACTCTCAAAAAGAAATCAGCCATGAAATGTTTTGTGGCGGCGTTCGTAGGGACAAACAATTCGCTGTAGAAACGGCTTACGAAGTCACCGCCACACTTTTAATAGCGGGCCGACCGGTCCGCTGGAACAGTGAACAGAAAGATGAAAACCCAAACACTCTGATTAAATAAAAGTCGGTACTTATCTTTATTAACGAAGATACAGAAACACAGTAGTGAACTCCGTGTCTACAGACATCTGTCTAGTTCGAGTCGGAGCGGCTAGGTCAACGTCGGCTGACGACAAACAACAACTCTGCTGCGATGAACACACAACTGACTAGCAAGTACACAATTCGGTGGCGAGTATACAACTGAGCGGCGAATACAGAACTGTCCTAGCGCTCGCGACTCCAGCGTTTAAGAAACCAGAAGCTAGCGGTGGCGCGCGCAGACTTGCGGCGATTTCCTGTCTCGCTGGCGCTGCTTATGCGGACGGCGTCCGGACTTTGATGCTGCCAACCTTTTGGCAGCGGGCTCGGGTGGCATTACTGGCTAGAATATAACAGTCCTCCCCCCCAAATCGCCGCACCGTCGTTGAATAATGACGTGGCGAGCGTCGACGGCGGGGGAGGGGTCTGGCCGCAGGCGTAGCAGAAGATACCGGGGCGGAGACTGTTGTCGGTGGCAGTCCCCGGTCCGCACCCCAGCATTGGCTGCGCGGGGCCTCGGGAAACACCGACTGAAAACCGAGGTCAGGGTGCACGCCAGTGACCACGGGCGCAGCTTCTGGCACTGGACGCGACGGGGCGTCGGGACCCACGAAGAGAGGCAGCGTCTCCTGACGCTGCGTCGACGGCTGCTGAGTGGGTGCCGGACAAGGCGCTGCGGTGTCAGACTCCTTGGGGGTGCCCAAGGAAAGCGGCTGCAGGACAGGCTGCACAGCCACCGCTTGAGAAGGCGGCCCGGCTGAGGGGCGACGTCCATCAGCTCCGAAGGCGGTGGCGACTGAAGAGGGACCGCAGGCGCCGGAGCGACCACCTGGGGCGCTCCCGGATGAAGCTGCGCGTGAGGCGTCAACGGGACGGGCTGTCGGCGTGGTAGCGGCGACGGCTGCTGCTGCTGCCCTGGGGGCGGCAGCGAAGTCGGAAGGCGCGGCTGGAACCCGCCGCGGACCAAATCTGTGGACAAAGAACGAGCGGCAGAATCCGGGCGGCCAGCGCGGCGCAACTGGTTCTGATGCCTCCTGTGCACCCCAGTAGCACCTTGAACAGTATAAAAACCGTGACCCTGGTCACTTATCACGGTACCACGTTCCCAACGACGGCGACCGTGATAAACTCTGAAAAAAACGGCGTCGTTGCGCTGAAAACGCGTGCGATGCTCAGAAGCGGCGGGTCGATCCGGGGGGTGCAACAACCGTAGTAGGGTGCGATGACGACGGCCGTGGAGAAGCTCCGCAGGCGAAGGGCCGTCGCGTGGCGTGGTCCGGTACGACGACAGGAACGTGATGAGGGCCTGCTGACGAGCGTGCGTAGCACGAAGGCGGTCCATATGATCCTTGAATGTGCGTACAAAACGTTACGCTGCACCATTCGATTGAGGGTGGGACGGCGGAGTAAGAACATGGCGAATGCCATTGGCAGAACAAAAACTTTCAAATTCAGCAGAGGTAAATTGTGGACCATTGTCAGACACTAAAACTTCTGGAAGACCCTCAATACAAAAAATTGAAGTCAACGCCTGTATATCTTGTGCAGACGTTGTAGACTGCATGGGCACAACAAACGGAAAATTACTAAATGCATCTATCACGATGAGCCAACGAGAATTCCAATATGGACCAGCGAAATCAATATGTACTCGCTGCCAGGGACCGGCAGGGCGTGCCCACTCAAAATAGCGTTGAGGCGGAGCAGCTTGGTGTTCCGCACACGTCGAACAATCTGTAGACATCTGCGTAATCTGCTTATCAATGCCGATCCATGTACAATGACGGCGGGCAAGCTGCTTGGTGCGGACCACTCCCCAATGACCTTGATGCAACAAGTCGAGGACCTTGGATTGGAGCACTTGGGGAACCACTACACGAAGCTGGTCATTCTCGGTGCGTAACAGCAAAACTCCGTGCGAAACAGACAACAGATGACGTTGCGGATAATAGCGACGAACCACAGGATCCGATATGTCCTTTGCCTTGGACGGCCAACCACGTTGAACAAAACGTAATAGTAAACTCAGATGAGGATCTGTAGCTGTCTCACGTGCCACCTGACGATAATCAATCGGAAAATCCCGGAGGGATTGATGCTCATCGGCGTCAATCTGATGGCAAGAGTCGTCAGCGGAATTGAAGACATCATCCGCAGCAATCGGCAATCTAGAAAGGGCGTCAGCGTTTGCATGCTGAGCTGTAGGGCGATACAGTATCTCATACTGGTATTGTGATAACAAAAGAGCCCAACGTTGTAGTCTCTGAGCTGTCCGCTGAGGAACTGGTTTAGACGGATGAAACAGTGACGTCAGGGGCTTGTGATCTGTTACTAAACAGAATGGTCTACCATAGAGGTAGTGATGGAATTTTGTGACACCGAACACAATAGCCAACGCTTCCTTGTCCAATTGGCTATAATTACTCTGAGCTTTGTTTAGCAATTTAGATGCGAACGCAATAGGACGTTCGGTGTTACCGACTCGGTGAGACAACACAGCACCGAGGCCGAAAGAAGAGGCATCACAAGCTAACACCAGAGGCTTGTTAGGGTCGTAATGGACCAGACAACGATCATTCAATAAAGCCTCTTTAAGCTGCTGAAAGGCCGATTGGCAATCAGCTGACCACACAAACGGAACATTCTTACGGCGGAGACGATGCAACGGTGCAGCAATCTGTGATGCATTAGATATAAACCTAATATAATATGTCAATTTGCCAAGAACTGCTTGCAATTCCTGCAGATTGCGAGGGGCGGGCAAATCACGAATAGCTGCTAAATGTGACTGGGAGGGATGAATGCCTTGAGCATTAATAACATGTCCCAGATACTCCATCTCCGTAAGGAAAAATGAACATTTATCGATGTTGCAACGTAGGCCTGCCTGAGACAACACTGTAAACAAACACTCCAAATTACGGAAATGTTCAGCAGGCGTCCGACCGGACACAATAATATCGTCTAAATAGTTGCAACACGATGGAACATTAGCCAGAAGTTGTGACAAAAAACGCTGAAAAACAGCTGGAGCTGACGCACAACCAAAAGGCAAACGCAGAAAACGGAACAACCCCAACGACGTGTTTATGACAAAATACTGTTGTGATTGCTCGTCGAGGGGCAATTGCAAATATGATTCACGGAGATCAATTTTGGAAAAGAAACGAGCTTCCCCTAACTTATCCATCAGCTCGTCCGGTCTAGGCAAAGGAAAAGAATCAATGACAGTCTGAGGATTAACTGTCGATTTAAAATCAGCACACAAACGTAACTTGCCAGACGGTTTCTTTATAATAACTAAGGGAGAAGCCCACTGGCTCGCTGAAACGGGTTGAATAACACCGTTGTTTTGCCAACGACGAAGTTCATCTGCTACAGGTGCCCGGAGGGCGTGAGGCACTGGACGAGCACGAAAAAATCGAGGCTGAGCATTATCTTTTAACGTAATATGAGCGGCAAAGTTCGCAGCACAACCTAGTTCGTCTTTAAATATGTCACTGTATTGTTTACACAAATCGGTTATGCTGTCTTGAGGAACAACAACAGAATTAATTTGCAACACATTGTCTTGGATAGACAGGCCAAACAAGTCAAAACAGTCTAATCCGAAAATGTTTACACTGTCTGTAGCGCGGAGCACTGTGAATGAAACTGTTTTTGTATTGCCACGGAATGTGGCTGGCACGCTACATACACCTAACACAGGAATTTGTTCTCCACTATAAGTAGCCAAAGAATGTTTTGCCGCTGAAAGTTTAGGGCAGCCGATAGCCGCATGCGTAGCACTATTTATGAGAGTCACAGACGCACCAGTGTCTAATTGAAAATTGAAGGTCTTATCCTGGATGCGTAGCTTCACAAATAGTTTATTACACTGTCTCTGGATCGGTGCAATGGAGGCGGAAGACACAAAATCAGCGCGTTTAGCGCGTGTTCGCTGCTTACGACAACTCGTGGGTTGGGCGGGTGGAACAACAACTCCCGCTTCACTTGCAGTCTGTACATTACTTTTTACAGCGTTTGAATTACGCCTGGGTCGCATAGCAGAGGGCTGGGTGGGTGGCTTATTGCGAACAAGTTTATTACCCACACGAACCGTGGAAGAGTCTTTAAACGCGACCTTCTGGGCGGGCTGGCTTTGAAGAACATGAATATCCATGGGCTGGGCAGCACTAGAATTGTTCTTGCGTTTACGCAAACAAACAGTCTGGATGTGTCCTTTCCTTTGACAAAAGTGACAAACCGCGTTTCTTAACGGGCAACGTTCACGAGGATGAGCAAGAACACACTTAGGGCAAGACTTAACCCTATCATTTTGCACACGCGGCTGACGAATGTGTTTAACATGACGCGGCCGGCTAGTGTTTACAGTCTGACTCTGCCGGTGGGGCCGCGGGCGTGACATAACTTGCTTAGCACAGGCAATTTGAGAAATACATGGCTGATTTAACTCACACTCAGCATAGTCAAAAGTATCTTGGGCTTCAATGATGTTCATCACAGTCTCTAATGACGGGTCAGGCAACTTTAAGATAGCAGCACGAATACGAGAATCTGCAATGTTTTGAGTAATAGCGTCTCGTAACATGACATCACTGTAGGAAGCTCCACACACACAATCAAATCGGCACTGACGGGTGAGGCCCCGTAAATCTGTTAACCACTGTTTATTAGATTGATGTGGCAGTTTCTTTAATCTGAAGAACTTGAATCTGGCTGCTGCCACATGAACTCGCGACTCGAAATACTCAGCAAGCTTGTTAACAACAACGTCATAGTCTAAAGCTTCTGGCTTGGATTCCGGGAACAACTTACAAAGTAGTCGATAGACTTCCACGCCTGCAGTGGAAATTAAATAAAGCTGCCGCTCAGTACCCGTGATTTTGTAGACTGTCATGTGCGCCTGCAACTGCGCGAAATATTCTCGCCATTCTTCTCTTGATGCATCAAAAGCACGGAAAGGTGGTGCTGCCTGTGCTTGTTCCTTTTGTGTTGGAGGATTAGCCGCTTGTTTGGCGATTGCTTCCACCAGACTTTGTATTTGCTGACTCTGTAACAAGATCAACTGTTGTAATTCGGCAGGCACAGTGAACACAAATTAAACCAGCCCCCAAAATTTTATCGCTAAAATTAGTATAACCAGAAACAAGTTGAACCAGCCCTGCACACGAGTTCGGAAGCCCTCGTCGCCAGTTTTGTGGCGGCGTTCGTAGGGACAAGCAATTCGCTGTAGAAACGGCTTACGAAGTCACCGCCACACTTTTAATAGCGGGCCGACTGGTCCGCTGGAACAGTGAACAGAAAGATGAAAACCCAAACACTCTGATTAAATAAATGTCGGTACTTATCTTTATTAACGAAGATACAGAAACACAGTAGTGAACTCCGTGTCTACAGAAATCTGTCTAGTTCGAGTCGGAGCGGCTAGGTCAGCGTCGGCTGACGACAAACAACAACTCTGCTGCGATGAACACACAACTGACTAGCAAGTACACAATTCGGTGGCGAGTATACAACTGAGCGGCGAATACAGAACTGTCCTAGCGCTCGCGACTCCAGCGCTTAAGAAACGAGAAGCCAGCGGTGGCGCGCGCAGACTTGCGGCGATTTCCTGTCTCGCTGGCGCTGCTTATGCGGACGGCGTCCGGACTTTGATGCTGACAACCTTTTGGCAGCGGGCTCGGGTGGCATTACTGGCTAGGATATAACAAAATGCGGTACAGTATTTGTGTGACGACAAACGGAAAATTAAATTTACGTTTCTATAAACAAACTATTTGGGATTTTAATACTTGTGAACAACGCGCAGCTCTTAGGGAAAGGGCCGGCCGGTGTGGCCGTGCGGTTAAAGGCGCTTCAGTCTGGAACCGCGTGACCGCTACGGTCGCAGGTTCGAATCCTGCCTCGGGCATGGATGTGTGTGATGTCCTTAGGTTAGTTAGGTTTAATTAGTCCTAAGTTCTAGGCGACTGATGACCTCAGATGTTAAGTCGCATAGTGCTCAGAACCATTTGAACCATTTCTTAGGGAAGGGAAGTGTACATGTCAACGAACTGCGGCATTATTGATAAACTATTAAAAAAGTGAAATGAAACTGCCGTTAGACTGAGTGACGAAACTGCTACATGTGTATGTCGTCCTGTTAATGGCTCAAATGGCTCTGAGCACTATGGGACCTAATATCTGAGGTCATCAGTCCCCTAGAACTTAGAACTACTTAAACCTAACTAACCTAAGGACATCACACACGTCCATGCCCGAGGCAGGATTCGAACCTGCGACCGTAGCAGTCGCGCGGTTCCAAACTGAAGCGCCTAGAACCGCTCGGCTACAGCGGCCGGCCATCCTGTTAAAAAGTGTGGCCGTGGCGAGAGCGCCGTCTCAGAAGTGCCGCCTTCCTAGGTATGGCTGCTATGCGTCCGAGTTTCTCCGGATTTGTTTTACTTTTGAGCGCGTAAAGGACCGTCCTCGGTGCTTTTTGTACAATTGCCTGCCGTCAACTTGGCTCTTTTTTGTGTCTGTAGAAATTGATTTGATTGGAAACAAATGGATTTAAACAACTCTTAGTTGAAATTCACTAAATAAGTAATGGTGCATTGGTACTTCCTTTCGTTTTATGTCTAAGCAAACCAACGGCAAGCACGCTTAGGAGCTGTGATGTGCACTTATTTACCGTACATCTTTATTTAGGAAAACGAGACGCCGCCGGCACTTGGCCATCGCATGAACTGCTCCGCTGCCCCATTCGCCGGACAATATTGTGCGCAGGCAAGCCAATTGAGCGTGTGTGTCTTTTTCAATCCACACGTACGCGCCGCAAACGTAATATCTCTATACTACTGTACACCTGTAACACGCCCGGGGGTACAAATGGGTGGGGTTACTTTAAACTATTTTCACTTCTGGACCCTGAACCCTGTCCACAGCACGTACCTGATAATCTCGCGGCGGTGGTATTGTCTTGCTCCATACTGCTGTTGGCTTGCCTGAAATTATCCATCGAAATATGCAAGAGAGTTAGGCGAGCCACTCAACGTCCAAACACAACACTGTTCTACGTCTGGTATGAACAACTATATTCTGAGACCATAAAAGAAAGTCGCAGGTTGCACTGTTTACATTCTAATTCAGAAGTGTTATGCCAATTAATGGATGATTAACAGTCCACAATATCATTCGGACGAGCGTACGCGTAACCGACACGACGCGGGTGATTGTTGATGAGGCGGAAGCCGAATGATCGCAAGAAAGTTCTTACGCTCGTCACGCATACACAGGTAGTTGTTACCAGTCCCCCTCGACACTTGTAGTGATATGGCACTGTTCGTAAAGTTAATTTTTCAGTTCTCACTTGTACGAGCGTGCGCGTAACCGTCGCGGCGCGGTTGATTGTTGATTACGCGGAACGCAATGATCGAACGCATGTTCTCACGCTCGCTTCAAGACACTGGCACTTAAATGCTCTCTTTTATGGTAACTAATTTTTACTGGTTCACATAAGTTCATTCTGGGAGACCGAACACGGCGCGGATGATTGATGCTGTGCGACACGCAACGTGAGGATACACAAATACGTTATCGGCGGCACTGCTCATTTTTAATTACATCTTGACGCACTTTCCATGAATCACCTCCATATTTCGTCGCTTTACTGTGATGGCACTTGTAGCAGCACTTCAACCTCCATACTAACAATGCCTCTCACATGCAGAGCTACCCACAACACAACAGTTTCGTGTCCCGTGCTCGACTCAACAGACGCGGCTGCCCGCAAAGATACTCCTAGACTCAGCCAGCGATATAACAATACGCTTACACACCGACTTATTTTGATTTATTAACTCGCCATGGTTTCATCTGTATCAGCCAACTTACGTCGAGAGCACATACAGGGGTTCGTCAAAAATATGTCAAAACAGCGAGAAAAGCACGCTTGAACATAAATGCAGATGTTTCCAGAATGAGATTTTCACTCTGTAGCGGAGTGTGCGCTGATATGAAACTTCCTGGCAGATTAAAACTGTGTGCCCGACCGAGACTCGAACTCGGGACCTTTGCCTTTCGCGGGCAAGTGCTCTACCATCTGAGCTACCGAAGCACGACTCACGCCCGGTCCTCACAGCTTCACTTCTGCCAGTATCTCGTCTCCTACCTTCCGCTGCAGAGTGAAAATCTCATTCTGGAAACATCCCCCAGGCTGTGGCTAAGCCATATCTCCGCAGTACCCTTTCTTTCAGGAGTGCTAGTTCTGCAAGGTTCGCAGGAGAGCTTCTGTAAAGTTTGGAAGGTAGGAGACGAGATACTGGCAGAAGTAAAGCTGTGAGGACCGGGCGTGAGTCGTGCTTCGGTAGCTCAGATGGTAGAGCACCTGCCCGCGAAAGGCAAAGGTTCCGAGTTCGAGTCTCGGTCGGGCACACAGTTTTAATCTGCCAGGAAGTTTCATAAATGCAGATGGTAGCCAATCCTGCAGGTTGTGCCGTTGTATTCGACCACGACAGCACCTGTGCAATGTCCTCAATAACTCTCACTCGTGGGCAGATCAGATTTCTGTGCAGTTGTGGGTGCATTACGTCGCAGCTAAGTGAGTTACAATGTGAGTAAATTGTTGGTGCTCGCATGGTGGGTCCTCTCGTAACCAATGCAGTCAAAATGTTTGGTGTTTCAAGGGACACCGTATCGAAGATTTATACTGCATACAACGAAAGCGGGTTAAGTTCATCCGAAATGTTACAGTGTGGATGAAAGTTTGTGTTGAGCGAACGTGACACATGCTCATTGACGAGGATCGTGACGGACACTGAAGACGACGACAGCTGCAAGAGTTTTTGTACTTTCAACATTGCAGCCTAGTCAGCAATCGTGATAATGTAATATATAAGAAACTATCAGCCTCGATTGCGGTAATGAAACCAACCTTTACCTAGGTTTCAGCCCAAATAATTGAGCCTTCTTCAGGAGATATACCTGAAACTAAAATTGGTTTAAGAGGGCATGATCTAGAAATAGAAACCGCATTTTTAAAATGTGACTACGCCTATTCATGCAGTTTTAGTTTTATTTCTAGGCCATGCCCTCTTAGACAAATTATAGATTCAGGTATATCTTCTGAAGAAGGCTCAATTATTTGGGCTGAAACCTAGTTAAAGGTTGGTTTTATTACCACAATAGAGGCTGATAGTTTCTTATACATTAGCTGCAAAATTCACTGCAGAAACGAATCTCGCACTCGCGAAACCTGCCACCACCAAAACAACACGAAAGGAGCTCCAGAAGCAGGAAACTGCAGGGCGAACTGGAATTCCAAAACCACTCATCAGTGAAGCGAAAGCCTCTCACAAGAAAACGTGGAGCCGTAACCACGAAATGGAAGAAAGAAATTTCATCAGAGTCTTGTTTCACACTGTTTCCAACTTCTGATCGCGTTTACGTCCCACGAGTGAAATATGGCGGGGATTCGGCGATGATCTGGGCAGCCACATCGTGGTATTCAATGGGCGCCATGGTTACTCTGCAAAGTCACATTACTACCGAGGATTTTGTGATCATTTTGACTGATCAGTACTATCCCATGCTACAAGGTTTGTTCTTCAATGGTGATGGTGATGTTCCAAGACGACACACACCTCGAATCGTCCAGGACTGATTTTGTGGACACGAGTATGAATTGTCGCACCTCTCCTGGCCAACAGACACCAGACGTCAATATTATCGACCCTATTTCGAAGAGAAGGGTGCGCGATCACTACCCACCTCTATCATTTTTACCTGAACGCGCCACTATTTTGCAGGAAGAATGATATAATATTCACTTCAAAACGATACAGGCCCCGTAATTACCACTTCAGAGACGACAGGAAGCTGTTTTGAATGCCAAGGGCATATTAAGCATGGGAAAGTGTTGTGTTTGTAGTGCTCCATATTTTTATCCAACACCTATATGTGTTCGGGAAAATAATCCGATTTGATCCAAATGACAGGTGTTTTCGAAATCTTTGTCAGAGGTCCATTTCTAGGGAATGAAAAACCCACCATCTCAGTTTCCACGTCACTAGGTGCGCACATCTTCATAAACTTCAAGCAGCTATTGCCCGTTGGCTTTTGCTTCAATTCTGCACGTCAGGGTATGGCGTTAGTATCCAGACATTGATCGACATAACATGACGGTAGCTGATTAGTTACTAATGATTAGCGAGATAATGAGGGGCTGGATGCGGAAGGTTGAAATGATAATGACTTGGGGATGACTTGTCTCATCGCAAAGGGCCGCCTGTGCTTCCAGGCTTCGTTCCTTTCATATATCCCTAGGTTCCAGATGAGCCTGTTTCGAGACGTGCGACAGGAAAGATGATCATATAAAATTAATTGTTGGTAAGGCGGGTACCAGGTTGAGACTCGTTCGACCTATACTTGAGTATTGCTCATCAGTGTGGGATCCGTACCAGGTCGGGTTGACGGAAGAGATAGAGAAGATCCAAAGAAGAGCGGCGCGTTTCGTTACCGGGTTATTTGGTAACCGTGATAGCGTTACGGAGATGTTTAATAAACTCAAGTGGCAGACTCTGCAAGAGAGGCGCTCTGCATCGCGGTGTAGCTTGCTGTCCAGGTTTCGAGAGGGTGCGTTTCTGGATGAGGTATCGAATATATTGCTTCCCCCTACTTATACCTCCCGAGGAGATCACGAATGTAAAATTAGAGAGATTAGAGCGCGCACGGAGGCTTTCAGACAGTCGTTCTTCCCGCGAACCATACGCGACTGGAACAGGAAAGGGAGGTAATGACAGTGGCACGTAAAGTGCCCTCCGCCACACACCGTTGGGTGGCTTGCGGAGTATCAATGTAGATGTAGATGTAGATGTAGATGTAGATGTAGATGTAGAAGCGTTGGTCGCCAGCGTCTTCTGTCACCGATGGAGGGACGGGATGTCCTCAGTGACGTGTAACGCTCACCGCAAGGCTGTGCTTCTGTAGCCCTACAAGCTAGAACTGTATCTTGTCTGAAGCAGTGTAGGTCCAATCGGGACACGCATACTCCAAAATGGAGCAGTTACTACACAACCTAAGTGTAGAACACTATTCTTAGTTGCCCTTAACGAAGTTTTCACCGCAATGAAAGAAAATTTGATCAACTTTAAAAAGTTGAATGTAATGACCCCATTTTTCCCCAACTGTTAATTTTCGTCCAATTGCGTTCATTGCACGAGCAGTGAATATTATATAAAATATGTTTAAACAATTTTTATGGCAGGAAAACAGGAAACAGGAAATAACATAAATGATGGGAAAACGTAAAACATGAACAGCATAATAAGGTGGTGTATTTTTTTCCTAACGGAAGGGGAAATGTGTTTCTATTCGTATTTTCAAACACGCTGATTGGACTCACTTGCTACAAGCTGTAAACAGTACTGAAAATTTAACAGTGCAAGCGGCGGCACGCTAAGGGCACGTAAATATGATTCTCATTCTGAACTGCTTTAGAAATGGAGTGGAACACGTGTCATTTGCAATGCAAGGTTGCTCTTTCAGAACCTCCACAGCCGATGTTGTCACAGCGTCTCCTCAACAGCGCGTCTTCTGACTTCCACATCGTGTGAGTAAAGCGGAATAGCAATACAACTAGCATCTGTATGCGTTTAACTTGCAGTGTTGCTGAAATTAGTAACAGACAGTCAGCATCAAAGAATACCAGTCACTGAACCGTTCGCCAATCAAACCGCAGTACATTTTTCAGGTGTGGTACGTTTTTATACTGAAAGTGTTGTTAGTAAGTCCAACGTGTAATTTAAGGCTACCAATAATACACAAGCGCCTTATGAAGGAATGTATAGCGTTCCAGGAATTCCGACACTGACCGCTAGCTCTTCATGGTCTGACAGGCCATTTTTTTTTTTTTTTTTTTTTTTTTTACCGTCCATTTTAATCGTACGAACATATTGCTTAATAATTTAGTATGTCATCTGTGAACTGAAATACCTTGGTTACAGCACAACTACTTCATGTACTATGCGAGAGACCAAATAAATTGCAACAACCAGCAGGAATGGTCACTCCAAAATCAGAGGATGTGTAGAACAGCGGAAAAACAATAATCCAAGTTTGATCGTTTGTCGCACCATTGGCTGCAACTTGCGATCTAGCCTCCTACGTATTGAGAGATATCTAAACAGCAGCCTCTACGCCAGTGAGATTCTAGAGCCTGAGTCACGGCACCTCTTGCAGACAGATCTAGATGCCATGTTTCAACATAACATGCCACGACGTCTAGTGCCTTTATTTGCAGCATTTGCTGACTTCACTCTGTACTGAATTCTCAGTCAGACTGCATGATTCTGTGATTCTAATTACACTACTGGCCATTAAAATTGCTACACCACGAAGATGACTTGCTACAGACGCGAAATTTAACCGACAGGAAGAAGATGCTGTGATATGCAAATGATTAGCTTTTCAGAGCATTCACACAAGGTTGGCGCCGGTGGCGACACCTACAACGTGCTGACATGAGGAAAGTTTCCAACCGATCTCTCATACGCAAACAGCAGTTAACCGGCGTTGCCTGCTGAAACCTTGTTGTGATGCCTCGTGTAAAGAGAAGAAATGCGTACCATCACGTTTCCGACTTTGATAAAGGTCGGATTGTAGCCTATCGCGAATGCGGTTTATCGTATCGCGACATTGCTGCTCGCGTTGATCGAGATCCAATGACTGTTAGCAGAATATGGAATCGGTGGGTTCAGGAGGGTAATGCGGAACGCCGTGCTGGGTCCCAACGGCCTTGTATCACTAGCAGTCGAGATGACAGGCGTCTTATCCGCATGGCTGTAACGGATCGTGCAGCCACGTCTCGATCCCTGAGTCAACAGATGGGGACGTTTGCAAGACAACAACCATCTGCACAAACAGTTCGACGACGTTTGCAGGAGCATGGACTATCATCTCGGAGACCATGGCTGCGGTTACCCTTGACGCTGCATCACAGACAGGATCGCCTGCGATGGTGTACTCGACGACGAACCTGGGTGCAGCCGGCCGGTGTAGCCGTGCGGTTAAAGGCGCTTCAGCCTGGAACCGCGTGACCGCTACGGTCGCAGGTTCGAATCCTGCCTCGGGCATGTATGTGTGTGATGTCCTTAGGTTAGTTAGGTTTAATTAGTTCTAAGTTCTAGCCGACTGATGACCTCAGAAGTTAAGTCGCATAGTGCTCAGAGCCATTTGAACCTGGGTGCACGAACGGCAAAACGTCATTTTTTCGGATGAATCCAGGTTCTGTTTACAGCATCATGATGGTCGCATGCGTGTTTTGCGACATCGCGGTGAACGCACACTGGAAGCGTGTATTCGTCATCGCCATACTGGCGTATCACCCGGCGTGATGGTATGGGGTGCCATTGGTTACACGTCTCGGTCACCTCTTGTTCGCATTGGCGGCACTTTGAACAGTGGACGTTACATTTCAGATGTGTTACGACCCGTGGCTCTACCTTTCATTCGATCCCTGCGAAACCCTACATTTCAGCAGGATAATGCACGACCGCATGTTGCAGGTCCTGTACGGGCCTTTCTGCATACAGAAAATGTTCGACTGCTGCTCTGGCCAGCACATTTTCCAGATCTCTCACCAATTGAAAACGTCTGGTCAATGGTGACCGAGCAACTGGCTCGTCACAATACGCCAGTCACTACCCTTGATGAACTGTGGTATCGTGTTGAAGTTGCATGGGCAGCTGTACCTGTACACTCCATCCAAGCTCTGTTTGACTCAATGCCCAGTCGTATCAAGGCCGTTATAACGGCCAGAGGTGGTGGTTCTGGGTACTGATTTCTCAGGACCTATGCAACCAAATTGCTTGAAAATGTAATCACATGTCAGTTCTAATATAATATATTTGTTCAATGAATACCCGTTTATCATCTGCATTTCTTGTTGGTGTAGCAATTTTAATGGCCAGTCGTGTATGTGTGTCCTGGCGTGTCCCTAATAAATATCATTCTAATCACTTGTCTCCTTCTCTGTGCTGGAATTTTCACAAACGGTAGTGTGCAAATGGTGTTGTTTCCCTATAAAACGTGTAGCGCAAATGACGTTAAAACTGATTTGATGGTTGTTTGGCTACTGACTTCCGAGGAGAAATAATTTTAATCCAGATTTTTTTCTTTGGGGAAGGATGACATTTCGGCGGTTGTCATTCAGATGTCATTGAATGCTGGAATACTGTTAAAAAACGCTATATTTTCCGGCACAGTCACATATAATTTCTCAAGACTGACTCTCATTGTGGCTTTCTCGAAGTGCTTGGGAGTGAAGTACTGCTTCCTTCTTATGTAGATACTCTGTGAGGGGCGAAGCCGTAGTCTCTTGTCGAAATTACGTATTGTATTACTTTAACTGATTCAAGAAATCACAATACTGTACAAGTTGTACACATGGCATTGGGAAAAACAAGTATACAGCTTTACAAGTAAATTTTTACATTTTAATTTGTTACAATTTGTTTTGTTACATGAAATCATGTGTAATACTACAAGTGTGTAACAGATATCACTTTGCACTTTCGCTTGTATGGTGTGTTGCAACTTGTCTTTACAATAAGATCAAATAATACTCGTATGTTGCGCAATGGTTTATGATGGGAGCAAAAACATGAGGAAACACAGATCAGTACGTTTCATATATTAGGAAAACATACACTGCACACAATTATCAGGCATAAGTGAACATTTATTAAGTAATTAGTTAAAATTTATAACCTGTTTAGGAAAATCAGTTAGTGTGTTAAGCCTTGTTCCAATATAAAATTTTTAAAAGTATGAACGAATGATTTAGAATTTCTGGTCCTTCATCATCCTCCTGTAATTTATTGTAATTGGGACAGAAAATGAACCATTTTTAAAACGCTCACTGACTCTTTTCTTTGGGATCATATTATTAACAGATATCCATTTTTCGACACTCCCCCCACGTTCACCGCCAAAAAATTTCGAAACAGGATTCTTTATAATAAGTGAACTAAGTATGGTGATAATTGCTGTGACATAAGACACGAATTTTATTATACAGCTATCAGTTCACGATCAAGAATGAATAAACGTTATGATGGGTAAAAAGAACTACGTAATTCACGGAAAATAATCGTCATGTAAATAGTAAACCAGATGTGTTTTATGTTTCAGAAGTTGGAATGTATTGTCTTAACAGAATCATATGCTAGATCAGTACGTGCGCCATGATGTAGCATTTGTGATTTCTTTTTCTCTAAATTTTGTAATTCTCTAATTCATGAAAGTAAGGAAAGGGTTCTGCATAGCTATTAGCTTTTGTAGAACGTGGTTTTCAGACCGCTGCTTTAATGTAGTCCAAAACTGTCAATAAATGCTGAGCATGGGCGTTTTGGGTGAGTGGGGCTCATTAACGTTAGTAACTAACATACTTATAAATGTAATGTATGGTGTAATAACAAGACCTAGGACTTTAAGGTGCAAAAACGCGACGAAAATGGAGCAAAGGATGTGCGAATCCGAAGACGAGAAAGGTGGTAATTCCAAATGTGAAAATTTATTACGTCACTTACTTTTTAGGATACAATAAAGAAGGCAGATGCTCAGCTGGAAAGATACTGGTGGGATAAGTGGGCGCTTTTCATTATTCTACAAAAAAAAAAGTATAAATGACGCATGAAAATCTGTGAATGAAATACCGCTCATAGGGGAGCTCGGGGCGGAACGGGATACTTAATGTTTAACAATTTGTATAAAATAAGGGAACACAAGGAAACACTTCTTAAAGCTATAAAAAACACCTTGTAGTGTAGCCTAATGTACCTTATTTTAAAATCACTTAAAACAATACATTTTTCATTTTTTACTATTTTTCAAAGAAAGCCTTTAATATTTCCCGTTCCGCCCCACCCACAGGACAGAATGGGATAAGGTTATTTTTTGTTAAATAATTGCATAAACGTTGAATTTGAATTACGAATATCGTATTAAACTACGACAAAATGTTGTATAAAAGGCAATTCAGACTAAGGAATGCGTAATTTAAACAACCAAAAAGTCATTCTTCAAAATAAGAAAATATTTTAATGTCATTCTGAAAAATGTACAATGCTTAATAACCGCCAAACCACTGACTACTAGTCCTTTCGACAATAGTCACAAATCAGTAGATCCTCTTCATCTTCACTGTCTATGCCAGCACATGAATTGTGTGCCCACTTGAAACACCTCTGGCATGCGTCCAAGCCTTCATTAGAAACGGAGTAGAAGTTCCCACACGAGAGACACTCAGCATCCTCTCTCTCTGATTCTCTCTGCTCCATCATCTTCTTCCTTTTATTTTTCTTAAGGTCTTTGATGTCCTCTGTTTTCTTTTTTTTGGGTGTACAGTTTGATATTTTTGCCTTAAGTTGCATTGCACCTGACGTCTCTGTCCTGACATTGTTCATATTTGTGCACCCTCCACCTTTCTGTAGGCCTACTTTACGTGCGACAGCATTCTGCAGTTCCTTCTTATAAGGAGAATCTGTTAGAATCTGTTAATACGACGGTTTTTCCTTCTGGTCTTGTATTCCGCCGAGTATTTTGACAGATTAGTGGGACTGGAATGACAGCCTCGGGCGATATCTGGAAAGCTGAGTTGTTCGGCGAACATAGCTGGCATCCATGAACATCCAGGCTTGGGGTCAAGGATTGAGCCTTGTTCAGTCTTAGTCATAGGCCTATTAGTGGCAGGTTCAGTAGACACTGGAGAGCCTGTAATCAGTGTGTTAGATTGTCAGTCTGTAGAGTTTGTAGTCAGACTTTCGCAGTTTTCGAACTGAATATCTATTGGCGCTGATGGGAGATAGTCTGCGTCTGAAAACACATTCAGGTCAGATGGCCATATTCCAGTTCTCTTAAAGCCATTTATAGCCGTCGGCATCGTTACAGCAAGTAAAAACGCGGCCCCAAATAGCGATGATATTTGGAAAAGAGTGACAACTTTTCCTGGATGGCTCCGTAGCCATTTTTTTATCTCTTCACTGTAATGACAACTCAGGGGCTTGAAAAACGTTACGTCCAGGGGTTGTAATATATGTGAAGTGTGTGGCGGTAAACAAAGGAGGACTACACTACTGTCTCTAGCCATATCAAGCAGCTCCAGGTTTTTAGTGTGAGTTGAATGTCCATCAACAATTAGAAGCACAGGTGATTCTTTCGTGGCCTTAGAAAATCCCACAAACTTTTTAAACCATTCTAGAAATAATTCGCTAGTGATCCACCCAGAGGGGTGAACTTCAGACCAGCCTCCTGGAGGCAATCCCAGCTCAAATTTTTGTTTCTTCTTCTTTCTTGGAAAGATAAGCACGGGCGGCATCTATAACCCAGAGGCAGACCTGCATATGACTGCTGTAACGGTTTCTCCACGTTCTGAAGATGTTACCGCTCCTACTTGCCTTTTCCCTTAGGTGCTATTATTTTCGACTGAATTTTAGGATTAACTGTCAAGCCACTTTCATCACAACTGAATATCTTATCAGCAGTCAGCTTGTACTTATCAATAACATTACTGAGAAGAGAGTTAAACTGTGAAACTGCTACTTTGTTGAATCCCATTGCTCGAGCTTCAGAAGTATTTTCTGGCTTGCCAATAGACAGTGTAGGATGCCTCGTAGTAAATCCTTTAACCAAGTCTTGTCCAGCTAGACAAGTTTGTTTGTCAAATCTGTGTGGTAAGCCATTTCTTTCGGCTGGTTGATAGGCTAGTGATCTGAGATTTTTCATTGTTAGACCAAAAAGTCTACTTTCCATTGACATGAAATATGTTACCAGCGCATGTTCTTGTTCTGCAGTGAACACCTTTTTAAATTTCCCATCTGATTTGTCAATTATGTAGTCAGGATTATTCGTAGCTTTACGCACATACCTTTCCAATGTTAATTTCGGTACGTTGAACTGCTTAGATGCTTTTAAAAATTCCATTTGAGAAGATGAAACGGCTGAAACTGCCATTTCCATTGCTTTTACGTCTCATTGCTGTCTATCAGTCTTTTTCATGTACATTCGCACCATCTGGTACAGCAAGGGGGAAAGAAAAAGAATATAGTTTGCTTTCTACTTGCATCAAAATATGACGGGGCAGAACGAGACACTATCCCATTCTGCCCTGTCCCGTTCCACCCCAAGAGCACTTTTGAGGTTAACAACTTTTATGGAGTGTAATAACTAACGTATTTAAACGCATTAAATTACTAAAGTATTACAAATGCCATGCACTTTAAGGGAATGTGTCATTTTAGGGTATACAATTAACAATTAACAGCTTACCTGGCGTTGAAATTCACCAAACGTTGCAACAACGCAAGCGGTAACGTGACGGACAACAATTCACTTAGATCTCGCACTTCACCCTAAATCAAAAAGGCTGCCCTGACTTCCCTTCCATTCGGAGAAATATTTACGTGCCCATACAATAGGTTACAGCACTGTAAAACCTAGAAAAGAGAAATTTTCCACTGTGCCCCGCTATCCCACTCTGCCCTGAGTTCCTCTATTTTCAATTCATTAGCGATGATTAAAAATATTTATTTTCCATCAGATGACAGGAATTCAGAACAACTCTTTCATTTAAAAGCTAGCCTGAGAACGAACGGAAAAATATCTGTCTTTTATTCCGTTTCAAAAGTCAAGATGATGGCAAAGTTTGGATACTTGTCTTGTATGAGAAGCTCTTTCATGGCAACACCCGACAATTCAGGAACGCGTTTTAACATAGGGTAAATAAAATCTATCATCAAACGAAGAAGAAAAAATGCTACACAAGATACTGACACTGGAAGAAGGTACAAGGAAAAAAAAATCACAGGAGTGGCACTTTGATGTTTTCTTTGTATGGTCATTAACATCTATTCAAACAGCAAAAGAATTAAGAGTGTAGCACTTGCAACACCCAGGTCTGGTAATAGCAGAGGGTGATAGTTTTGTCAAATCTCGTTAGAACGAAGTTTATTCCTTTCTTAGATACGCAGAAGATATACACATTGTCTTTTAAGAGAGTCTATGTTTTGTTCCAGAAAATTGAACTTGCCGAAGACGAAGAATTTACAACGTATGTAATGGATATCGGAGCTGTTTATCAGAATGCAAAGCAAGTGAGGACTATAGTCATTAAGAACACCAGGTATGTTGAATGAAAACTAATGTGCGTAATTACTTACTACGTCTGTCCAAAAAGTTCCGAGACTGATTTTATTCCTGGCGCATAGGCAACGTCAACCAACACCACGTAGACTACAGGCATGCGCGCACACTTGTGACGTTCCATACTGATGGCCGGGTCTGTATCGGGACGCTCCTGTTAAGCACTCTGCAGCTATACGAACTTCACGAGTTTTAGAGCTGAGATCGCACAGGAATTCTAGTGCTTCCCTCTTCTACATGGCCTTGTAATGAAAGAATGGAAACTTATGTCAGTGCGTAAAGTAACTGAGCAAAACTGCCATATGATATTTCAAGATGCAAAATTATTTTGACGATTTGCCTTAAATACGCGTTTCTAGTCTTAAATGCAAACTGTAATTTTAAATTCTGTCTTTTACCTCAGGAGCTACGCTTTCTTGCAGTAAAAAATCGGCAATATGCAACTAGAAGCAGACGTTTCCGGTTTTAAATAAAGCAACTGGAGCTCCTACAGAATTTAAGAATTTGTTTCCCTGGTTATTTTCGTAAATTTTCCTCTCCACTTCAAAATTTGCTGGCCTCACACGAAACTCAAATCATCGACGAAATGAAGCACCTCATGACATAATGTTTAATAAATAAAAAAACCCGAAAAAATATTTTATTTCCTTGTTTCTCCAGAACTTTAGAACCTTAAACATGAAACGATTTTTTCTCCTATATCCTTGGTTGGAATTCGTGTCTCAGAGTGCTGTTAATTTAATCATAATGCACTTACCTCGAAATTCTGCTTTCTATACTGCTTATGGCAATCTGTCGAACACAGAATTCATTAAAGCAATTTTCTAAGGTAGTTTACTCAAATTGAAATTATTCCCGAATAGCTGTATATGTAAAACTGAACAAAATCATTCTGTAGCTCTTCCAAATGAAAGTACTGGAAACTCAATAATCTGGTAAGAATGATAAAGAATACTAAATATTTTCGAGCTACACTAATTAATATAACTATTGTGTGTGAGAATAGTTGCAAATAGGAGAGACATTTCACAGCCAGTTACGTGTTAACCTCGCAGCAATAGTCCAGAATTAAGAAACAAATGATACTGGTACATGATACATAACTGCTTTTAAAAACAATTGGCAAGTGTGGTGCAATGGAAACAAATAACACGCTTCAAATTTATTGTCATTTACTTACGCTTGAATCATGCGTAGACACAAATTCCTGTCTGGAAATAGCTGCAATCCAGCGATTTCTCAACTTCACACATTTGGGAAATCGAAACATGTGCACTTTAATGCCTTTTTGGAATTTATCATTTCCCTGGAAAAGGAAACACAGCACTTGTATCCCATACTTCGAAGAACTGTAGGCGAATACTGTATGAAATATATACCACTTTCACCTGTCACACACTTTCAACACAACATACACGCCAACAGGACTGGCTACTGAAGATAAGATGGCCAACAGTTTGTGACGTCACGTGCCAATATGGCCGCTGTTCGTAGGCCTTGTATCCAGAAGGCTTTGCGTCAGCGCGGTGACAACGGTGGCAGCTTGAACTAACATCTGTAAACAACAGATCTGCATTCGGCTAGTCATTTATGAGCAGCCAACGTTAAGTAGTGGACATGCGACTGTCGTGTGTCTCCGAAGCTGTGTCACAAATAGCAATGGAGCAACATCTCTAAGTTACGTGTTCAACACATTATCCAGAATGTTTTGAAGAAGAGGAGAGTTCATCTTGCACTTGACTCCGGACAAAACCAATGACGCGCGGACGTCTGCCACGGACTTGACTGAAACGCAAAACGCGGGTAATTCTATTCTAAAGAAGAAGTACATGACGGGTGACGAGACATATTGTTATCAGTACGAAACTACCAAAAATAGCAACGGGCAGAAATTCATATTACGGACCAGCGCTTTGACGACATAATGGACATTCAAGCTGGTGTGACCCGCGAGTTGAACAACATCTCAAAGAAGCAGTTTCCTGACAGTTTCACATGGTTGTGTGAACGTCTTGTGCATTGTACGGAGGTCTACGAGAAAAAGGGGGTGGAGGTGGGGAGGGGTGAGGAGGTCCTGCGACTACCTCCTGTGACGTCACATTGTGAGTGCTATACACAAGCACAGACGCAACGGTCTAGGAGCTGGCTGTGTTGTTCAGGTTTTCATTAACATCGAAGTGGGCTAGTGCACCATTGTGTTGACGCCACACCATTTCGCGGACAACAAGTCTCCATGAAGTGTGGCATCACACCTCGCAGGAACACTAGGTAACGTGGCTCAGTCAAACGAAGAAGCAACAAATAAGTTTTTATTAGATAGATTTTGGACGATGCCGGCAAATACATTCACAGAGAATTGTTGCTGGTGGCCATCGACATGGATGGCGCAGGATATGTCCTCACTCCAGACATGGCTGTTGCTAACGCCCTCATGGGTGAACGAGACCTCATTCGTGGAACAGTACAGACTGTGTGAAGTTCGGCACTGCCGCAATGTCGTGGATAATTCATTGACAGAAGTGAACGTGGGGCTCAAAATCCGTTGGTCCTAGTGCTTCCACAGGTTCTTCATGACAGGGGTGTAAAACCTGTTCCAACTGTACCCTCAACTTTGTATCGTTCGTAGTGTGTCTTTTACGGGCAAGTTGACGGGAGCTCATTGCTAGATGATCGACCACACAGTGAAACACCATCTCTTTCACGTCTGGTATTGGCGGGAACCTCAGCCGGCTCTCTGTGGTGTGAATGACCCTGTCTCTCATAAGTTGGTATTCACGAAGATAAACGTCTTCCAGTTAGGATGACGTCTGTTGGGAAAATGTTTTCTGAACATTCGTGGTGGTTTACGGGCAGTACCTCCTGCCGTACCATACGTTAAATGAATGTGTGCCAATTCTCGTGGCGAGTAACGGTCCATCTTTGAGCACGCGTAACTGTACACAGTAACACTCCTCACCATGGACATATCACAAACAGTCTCATGCAGTGGATAACTGACACCAAGGATAGTGATGTGCGTGTGGTACAGGTTAATGCGCCGGTGCGCTGCATGCGGTCGTAGTATGACACACGTGCTGTGGGCTCAGTGTAGTATGTCTGTTTGGTGGTCAGGGGTGTGCGCTGTTTCTCACCCGCTGCCTGGTTCAGTTACGACAGACACTCGGGATCTTTGTGAGAGTGCGGCAGAAATGCATGCACCGTTGGAATACAAAAAAATGGTTCAAATGGCTCTGAGCACTATGGGACTCAACTGCTGTGGTCATAAGTCCCCTAGAACTTAGAACTACTTAAACCTAACTAACCTAAGGACATCACACACATCCATGTCCGAGGCAGGATTCGAACCTGCGACCGTAGCGGTCGTGCGGATCCAGACTGTAGCGCCTTTAACCGCTCGGCCACTCCGGCCGGCGTTGGAATACAAGCACCGAGACTAACAGTCGTCGTTTTGAACAATTACTACGAGCTACATTGGTGTGTGGTGTTCGCTATGGATACCCAAAGCACAATAAATATGCATTTCCGATCAGAGCTTCCCCATCTCTATGCAGTCGGCTGTGGATCCACTGTCATCTGTTTCAATTTGACTCGAGAGGTTTGAGACACCCTGTATGCTTTGATTTTGGTAGCAACTTCATTATTTTCCGTGATTCCCTTTCAACGCCCACCTCTGTAAGTAACCTTTGGCAATTTACGTAATTCATCTAAAAGGACATTTTTCTCGTGTTGATCCAATCGAATACATTTCTCTCTTAAATACGAAAAAAAAACAACGAAGAAGCTCTCAGCATAGTTTCTGGGAATACCGTGATCGACTGTGTAAACTGTTTTCAGCTTGCTCCTTCACAAACCAGAACTTTCTAGTGATACTAAATTGATCACTATCATTTTTAAGACACTAATGCATTGATCCATCGTGGAGCAAATATTGTACAATTTGACCTTAATATCCAGACAATCACCATTCTGAGGGCTTCTCATATGGAAAAACAAGTTCTGTAGTGTACAGTACAAAGTAGAGTATTACTTAATATACACCTGAAGTTGCTGTAAGACGCCATACAGCTATCCAGACGTATTTCTACACTTAAATATCTTAAAGTTTTGCAGAATACTCTATAAATGGGATGTGTTCGACACAAAGTCTGTAAAATAACACGAAATCCGTGGCAATATTATAGGAAAAGTCACTCAAACGCAGTTCTGTTCCTCAGTTCGTGAAATCATCATAGTTTGTAATCTATACCTGCAGACACCTTCACAAAAATTTAATTCCTGTCGACACAGCATCTTTTCTGATCTTTATTCTGGCAACTTCCTTGCAGCAGAAAGATTAACAGACAGGTCGGACGTTTGTCCAGGGAAAGAAGGAACAGTATCTGGTGTCACCTCGAGAATAGTACTACGAACTGTTAGCGCAGAAACATCTGCTCTCGTCATTTTACCTTCAGTGTTTAAGTGCTGCTTAGGTGTGAAACTTACGCAATGAATTGCTCGCAACTACTTAGCCCGAATGTTTGTGTCCTTTGGTTATCAAAATGTTGAAATATTTATTTCCTTGTTCGTCCTGACCACAAGTAATTTCCTGAACAACCTGGTACACAACAAGTATGCGCCATTTTGAACACCTACAACAAGTACCAGACCGATATATCCTTTTCAACAGCAACAAAAACATGCTACTCGCGATTAAGCAAAGTCTGTTTGTATTTATCTAGTATCTCCGGTTGTTCGTGTACTGTGTCCTAACATCAAGACACATAAATGTTAAAAAAAAAAAAATTCACCTCCTTAAAAGATCAGATACAGATGATGGTCCTCACAACGTCGCTAAAAGCTCACTGAAAGCATAAATCCTGCACTGGAAACCTAAAGGATTATCTCGACCCTCAGCACTCACTTCGTGACGTCACGCACGCTACCTTTCAGTTACCGCAGACTCTACGTACTGTAGGCTACGGTTGTACTCAAGTGGAGGAAGACTATGTAGATAATGTAAAACAATAAAAGCGCCATCTTCACGGTTCTCCATTTTTGCTAATCCAGTCTCGAATTTTTTTAGACTGACGACGTATGTAATTGTAGATGAAACTCTCATAGCCTTTTGTAACCACCGTTCCGGCTGTGGAATGACAATGCAAGCCCAGGTCAATGTTGGTTCTATTGATATCATTTAGTACAGCGTTAAACAGAGAACCCAACGATACAATATTTTGAAAAAAAAAAAATATTTTTTTGAACTTCTCATTTTTAGTAAGTGCACCAAATGTGCAGTGTGCTTAACGTTGCCCTTTCCTGTATGCAATATTAGTAACAATCATACCGCAGTTCATATGTATATTTATTTCACAGTATTTCAGTCGTTTCATTTCACTTATTTTTCTCGGAAAGCAAGGCTTCTAAGACGCCGAAAGATACGAAGAAATGTTGTATATCATCCACATCAAGTCTTCAGGACGCATATTGACCGGTTTGTAAAAAAGAAGTGTGAAGGCTGGAAGCAGAGAAAATGTTTCCAGCACCAAAGTCATCTATTCGAGACTACATCAGAAGAAGAAAGGAGAAGAGAATCAAATAAATATAGTAAAAAAAAACCAAGAAGCTAGAGAAGACCTTGTTATTTACTGCACTGATGTCGAAAATAATTAGTTGTAATGATATGTAGAAAATGGCATTCTAACTGAATACTGTATAAGGAACCATCTTCCCTATCCATTTTCTAAATCAAAATTAAGTGGCTTTATTTTGTAAGAGGATCTAACATTGTCAATGACGAGCTCATCAAAGTCTTTTAGGATCTACGATATATATTGTCATATACAGACGATAAATTGACTTGAACAACTTAAGGCTGCTGGAAGTCAGCGAGGGCACTCCAAGATAGAAAATCAGAGAAACAATGCAAAGAGCACGTAAAGTGTTAGCGATTAGGTTGCTGGAGGTAAACCCTAACGCTAGAGCCTTGTGAATTCCAGACGCTCTGGGCACTGCTCCAGAGCAGAAGTTTCGCTTCAGCAAGCTTGGCACTTACCCCAGAGAAACACAACGTCAGTGGGTTTGCACCAGTTAGAGTCAGATGGGAAATGGGTAAAAATGCAGGAACAGCTGTACTCACCCACGAGAGGCCTCAGGGCAGTGCCAAGTGGCGTAGAACACTGTTGTTGCTAGCTATAATAGGAAGGACAGTGACGTTTGGCTTTCAACTGAAGTGAGTGACTTAGAGTTTGTTAATGTAACGGGCAGAAACATCGTCACCTAGAAAGCAGGAGGAGGAGAAGGACCTAAACCTCGTTAGCTAGAGACACCAGAGACGTGCAGAGCCCCACGCTAGGTTAGCCGATACATGTATAGTGCCGGTGGATTGCTGGCCCCATTATAGACAGGGAGGAATAGTGCGCCGCCGCAATCTTTAAAAAACGCTTGTTATTTGTATCGTCAGAGAGTTGAGATGCCAACTACACGTCGCACGTCGTCAGCCTCGGGCAAACTCTGACAAGTCTGTTTTTCTCACTTGGAGTACCGCTCTCAAAGTGCTTATTTCTACAGTGCTCCTGCTGATTGCTGTCTATGTTAGCTCTCACCCAACAAGATCACACACTGACTTCTGTTCTGCAGCCAGTTGCATTCTTTGCTTTTTCTAATGTTTATAATTAGCCTTCAGTGTAGTAGTTAGTCTGATTGGAAATAAATAGTGATAAACAGAGCTCCGAGTTCCTAGAATATTCTGCTGGGAGCATCCTATCGAGTCCCAAAATCCGCGCCTCTTATAGGTGTCCTGTGACAGTGTTTGGAACTGATCCAACCAATCAGCCTGCGTTCATTGGAAGTTTCTGCATTTGGTCGTGACCGCTTGGAAGTTGCAGACTGACCTGTAACGCCCTTCACTGCCTCTATCCTGTGTTGAGACACCATAGCATTCAATGAAAATTTTTCCTAGATCTATTCGAAGAGAAAATCTAGGGTTCACAAGCAGTAGGCAGAAAGCGACACACATTACAAACGTCATTCTCATGTCTACTGCTGGTCAGTTTCTCCAGCAACACAGAAGGTATGGGTTTAATGGAAGGAGCTCCTCCTGTATTTATTGCAGTAATCCAATAACCATAGTGGATTCAATGAGATCTGTTAAACAGCTGGATGGATCATTTTGCTGCATCGATGAAACGATACAGGAAGATCGAAATATTTTCTTTTAGACGGCTACTATTCATATATAACAAAACTCGAGGTGATAAACTACGCATGAGAAAAAATTTTGTTCGTTGCCGGCCATTAAAACTGAGACGTCATGAAAGCAGCATGCAACAAATGTCCGAGAGCACGCCAGCAACTGACGCTAACCGCTAGTCCACATTATATGTATCGCAGTTGGTAGCAATACTGCCTCTCGCCTTGTTCGGGATTCCACGACTGTCATGCGAATATGGATCCAGCGGGCTTAGCGGGGCCACGCTCAAGCGCCATAAAGGATCTCAACGGCCTCACGCTCCTAGCACGCAAGACGATGAACGTACAGGGTGTATAAAAAAGGACTCAACCAATCTGAAAATTCGTACAAACTTATTCATACGATCTACAGACTCAATCTTGGTGTCATATTGAAGGAAAATAGGTCAGCTTTTGATTCATGTGGTATGCTAGTACAGAATCGTGCCACAGCAAGCGCTAGCGGCAGTAGCAGGAAAGATGGCTGCCTTTACTGGTCCCAAACGTGCTCGCCGTGTGTTTTGAAGAGTCTACGTCTGCGACAGCTGCGGAACGTAATTCTCGTACAAAATTTAGTATGGTCTTCCCAGTAGGTATATTATTTATGAGTTGCCTAAGTGTTTTTATTGCGAGTAGATTTCACTCAGACATAACAAATCCTCAGGTTACCGAGCGAGGTAGCGCAGTGGTTAGCCCACTGAACTCGCATTCGGGAGGACGACGGTTTAATCCCTATTCGGCCATCCTGATTTAGGTTATCCGTGATTCCCCTAAATTACTCCAGGCAAATGAGGGGATGGTTCCTTTGAAAGGGCATGGCTGACTTCCTCCGCCATCCTTCCGTAATCCAATGAGACCGATGACCTCGCTGTTTGGTCTCCTCCCCCAAACAACCCCAACCCATGTGTCTGATGACACTGTAGAGTGAGTAAGACAAAGCTTTGTGAACAGTCCTTTAAAATCGACCTGACATACTTCTTGAGAGCTTGGTATCCCATATTTGATTATTTAATGTGTGTTACGAAAACGGTTGAATCTCAAACCATGCGAGTCTACAATGGTGCAAGAACTAAAAGATACCGACAGGATTGCTTGTAACGATTTCTGCGTGGAAATGTTACATCATTGAAAAGATTATCATCAGTGATGAATCGACTTTTCACTTAAGTGGAAAAGTTAATAAACACAATTGTAGGATTTGCGACAGTCAAAACCCAGAGAAATCCCAGAAACACGGCAGTTATAGCTCAAAACTGAATGTGTTTAAATGGGGTACAACAGATAGGTTTACAGACCTTTCAGTTTGCAAGCTAAACCTATCAACAGAATGGCGTACTTACATTTGCTGAAAAATTTTTTAGGCCCCCAGGTTGATGTGATGGACAAGAGCGCAGTGTATAGTTTATGCAAGATGACGCACCACAACACTACCTCTCCAACGTCTGGGATTTTCTAAATGTGCCCTTTTCAGGTAAGAGGATTGGCTGAGTTGCGCCAGTTGCGTGGCCCCAAGTTCTCCTGACCTGGCGGCTCTTAACTTTTCTCTTGGGAACTCATCAAGGATATTACGTTTCTTCTACTCTTACCGGATTTCCTACCAGAGCTCAGAGCTAGAATCGACCTCGCAAGACGCGCCTGACATGCTGCAGTAAGTTTGGGAAGAAGTCGCCTTCAGATGGGACCAATGGAAGTCCCATTGAACCTGTTCAGGTATAAGGTAATAAATTGACGTTTTTTGCTATAAAATGACACAAAAACCATGTCTGTAAGTTAAATAAATAATAATATTAGTTTTCATAATTGTAAACTCCTTTTTGATACAGCCGTTATCGTTCATACTACACGTCCTATAATGAGCCGTTGACGTACAATACCTTGTCGTCTGCTACTGGTTCACTGGCATTAAGCCACTTTCCATCGACGCTCACGACAGTAGCACGCGAACAGCCCGTCAGCTCCGCCATTTGTGAGACATGTGCCAGGCCAAACAATCTGCCCTTTGCCAAAGTCGCTTTTGCCTGTCGATTTTTCCGTTTGCGGCCTGCATCGTCGCTAGAATGATTCCCTGCTCCTGTTTGCTCCAATTATACAGTTTTATTACTGTGTCATTTGCCCACAGTACCACCAGGAGCTGTGAGCAGTGGTCATTATGTTTTGGCTCATCAGAGTAAGTATACGTTTCGATACCTCGACAGCTGAAAACGTTAGGAACACTGACAGACCAACAAAATATTTCTGCTAGGCTTACATGCAGGGCCACTTGTTGAAAACTTTGTTTTTAAGATTTTTAGTTTCTGTCACTGACACGTCAGTTTTGTTTATTTATCTTTGATCGTACCTCGACTCCACTTCATATGTTGCTCGTGACGTTGCAGTTTTCAACAGTAGTAGTTTCTGCAAACTTTCAATGTCTGTCTGAAGCGCGAATCACTGGGAAGTAGGAAAGTACATATTTTTCTGTCGGATGCCAATATTTTTGTTTCTATTGTAGAATGTAGTGAAACGTGAAAGAGATGTTTCATGGTACTAATTCAGTGTAAGCATTCAGTATTTAAGCATTCCATATTTGATTTTACTGTAAACATGTGTAATGCTCAAGCTAATTGCACAACAAAAGAAATTACCAATACAAGATATCTGCAAGAGCTTTTCTCTTACGTTGTGTATCACTTCCAATGTCTCTTAAGTAGTTTTAGTTGATTATTGATAACTTACATCTAGCAACAGTTAGTGATTACAATGGAGCTAATGGTATGGAACCTTTGCAGTCTCGCTGAAATGAGGTACTACTGGAAATGGAAACTCGTCGATCCGTTAGTCACAATTAGAGGACTCGCAAGAGAAGTGTGTGAAAATATACTTGAAATTCTCCCTAATAAAGGAATTGTATTTGGAATGTCTACAGCGGAATGTGAAATGACCTTCAACATGAAAAATATTCCGCTTGGTAGCTATACCATAATAGCAGAGTAAGTATCTTGAAGAACTTTATTCCAATAAAACAAAGATATGTACAAACAATCCTTTTTTTTTACTTTCTGGGTGTATTTTACAGAAAAATATTAAATTCCATACGATTTAAATTATGAAAGATATTCATTTAAGAATTACAGCAATCAACCAGTTTTTTTATGTAATTTTGTTTATACCAATACGAGTTTAGGGCTTTTGCACATCTTCTGTGGCGTAATACATATTTGTATCTTCACTAAGCACAGTGTTGAAAACATCGACTACAGTTTGGGTGCTGCAGTTGCACTGTGCAAAATAACAGTACTGTTTATTTACTACAGTTTGTGAGACGTATACACAGGGTTTTACAAAAAGGTACGGCCAAACTTTCAGGAAACATTCCTCACACACAAATAAAAAAAAAAGATGTTATGTGGACATGTGTCCGGAAACGCTTAATTTCCATGTTAGAGCTCATTTTAGTTTCGTCCACCTACGCTCAATGGAGCACGTTATCATGATTTCATACGGGATACTCACCCTGTGCTGCTAGAACATGTGCCTTTACAAGTACGACACAACATGTGGTTCATGCACGATGGAGCTCCTGCACATTTCAGTCGAAGTGTTCGTACGCTTCTCAACAACAGATTCGGTGATCGATGGATTGGTAGAGGCGGACCAATTCCATGGCCTCCACGCTCTCCTGACCTCAACCCTGTTGACTTTCATTTATGGGGGCATTTGAAAGCTCTTGTCTACGCAACCACGGTACCAAATGTAGAGACTCTTCGTGCTCGTATTGTGGACGGCTGTGATACAATACGCCATTCTCCAGGGCTGCATCAGCGCATCAGGGATTCCATGCGACGGAAGGTGGATGCATGTATCCTCGCTAACGGAGGACATTTTGAACATTTCCTGTAACAAAGTGTTTGAAGTCACGCTGGCACGTTCTGTTGCTGTGTGTTTCCATTCCATGATTAATGTGATTTGAAGAGAAGTAATAAAATGATCTCTAACATGGAAAGTAAGCGTTTCCGGACACATGTCCACATAACATATTTTCTTTCTTTGTGTGTGAGGAATCTTTCCTGAAAGTTTGGCCGTACCTTTTTGTAACACCCTGTATACAATATATCACTCGTTAGATGCACTAACGAGAAATATATTGTAAACTTGAAAACATACAACTCGCAAAGTGTAGTAAACAACATTGTTATTCTGCAGAGGACAGCTGCAATGTCCAAACTGCAGCCGATGTTTTTAACCATAAGCTAACTGAAGATTTTAATATGTAATACCCCAATTGCAGATGGGCAGAAAGCCAAAACGTGTATTGGTATCTCATGTACCATTGCGCTCTCGATGTAACACATTTGTTAGTCGTGACCCCTGTCACTCTGCATCCTGTGATGTAGAGGTCCCCACAAGACTGATTTGCCTAAGACAACATTGTCAATTAGGTGATAAGAAAATTAATTATTAATTCATAATGGGTCCAACGATTAAGTTACGATGGATAGTTATGGTGCTATAATAATATAGGCGATATCAAGACTACTAGATGAAAAGTACTGTGAGACAATTTGTTTATTTATCAAATGATACAATATTAGGATCCCCACAAGCGTCACATATGCTTGTAAGTAAATCTATACAACTTCTTTATTTATCAACTGATACAGTATTAGGGCCACCACAAACTTCAAATACGCTTTAAAGTAAACCTAGGTGAAATGGATTACTACAAGGAAACATATAAACCTAATAATCAAGGGAAACAAATTCAGTTTGAAATGAAATGATAACTGGTGGAGGAAAGACTGGTGTTGAATTAAGGATCTTAACCATTGCACTTTACTGTCTCCTAACTTCACGACACATGGTCTCACAAACTAATACATCAAATGAATGACCACTTAGCTCTAATGAAATAAGAAAAGAAAGGTAGAAGATTAGTACCATTTGCCTAAGTTGTGTTCCCGAATTTAAACAAATTACTGTTGATTTTAGCCCCATGTTATCTACCTCGATTGTCATCTCTGTTCCTTCCAATGTGAACTCAATGCTTTGCATTGCGCAGTCCTTACCGTGGCTGACTTTTTGGTTATGGCAACAGACACCGTGGTCCATATGCAAGTCTCGCCCTTGCCTGACACGCCAGTAACGGATGAAAATATAATCCTACCACAGTCTACATCTGTCGCCCATCAGTGGCCCTGTGTGAGGTCTGTGATATCACTCAGAGCAAACAGCAAATGTTTGGTTGTAATGGTGGAAAGCTAGAGGTTACTGAAAACTTTCTATGCAATTGCTCTTTAGGAGCTAGACTTGACGGCAAGTCTGTCCTCTCCTAACACCGAATAGGTGATGAGGTCGGAAGACTCCGTTTTCTAGGAGCTTCTAACTGAGACTCTCCACCTGACCTTAGAGCAGTGCGTCCTCTCCTCGACCCAGACCATTCACGGGAAAAATACAAAGACGTAGCTCTTAATCAAATTAGTTTACAATAAAGTTTAATCTCCAAATGGTGTGTCCAACAAAAGGAGCCAACATGACTCTCCCTCGCCTAAAGCAGAAAGTGCACCCAAAACCCACCCATCCATTTCAACACGCTAGAACTAAGTTTCCTCTCCCACAAGAATTAAGCCAAATACCAAACGTGTAATTCTGAAGGCTTCTGTGATGTGATGAGTCCAGAGATGATGCTGTCAAACCGGAAAGCTGTGTCACGTGCATCCCACCATTGCGGGCTTGACTCAGAAACAGCATCTACATTTACATCTATATGGATACTCTGAAAATCACATTTCAGTGCCTAACAGGTGGTTCATCGAACCACTTTCACAATTCTCTATTATTCCAATCTCGTACAGCATGCGGAAAGAATGGACACCTGTATCTTTCCGTGCGAACTCTGATTTCCCTTATTTTATTATGATGATCTTTTCTCCCTATGTAGGTTGGCGTCAAAAAAATATTTTTGCATTAGGAGGAGAAAATTGGTGATTGAAATTTCGTGAGAAGATACTGCCGCAACGAAAAACGCCTTTGTTGTAATGATATCCATCCCAAATCCTGTATCATTTCAGTACACTCTCTCTCCTATTTCGCGATAACATGTGCTGTCCTTTTTGAATTTTGTCGACGTACACCGTCAATGCTGTCTGGTAAGGATCCCACACCGCACAGCAATATTCTAAAAGAGAACAGACAACGTAGTGTAGGCAGTCTCTTTAGTACATCTGTGGCATTTTCTAAGAGTCCTGCGAATAAAACACAGTCTCTGGTTAGCTTTCCCCACAACATTTTATATGTGTTCTTTCCAATGTAAGTTGTTTATAATTGTAATTCCTAGGTATTCAGTTGAATTTAAAGCGTTTGGATTTGACTGATTTACAGTGTAACCGAAGTTTAACGGATTCCTTTTTGCACTCATGTGGATGGCCTCACACTCTCCGTTATTTGGGATCAATTGCCAGTTTTCGCACCATTCAGATATCTTTTCTAAATCGTTTTGCAATTTGTTTTGATCTTCTGATAACTTTAATAGTCGATAAATGACAGCATCATCTGCAAACAACCTAAAACGGCTGCTCAGATTGTCTCCTAAATCGTTTATATAGACAAGGAACAGCAAAGGGCCTACAACAGTACCTTGGGGAACGCCAGAAATCACAATTGTTTTAATCGATGACTTTCCGTCAATTACTATGAACTATGACCTCTCTGACAGGAAATCACGACTCGAGTAACGTAACTGAGATGATATTCCAAAAGCACACAGTTTCACTACAAGATGCTTGTGTGGTAGTGTCAAAAGCCTTCTGTAAATCTAGAAATACGGAATCGATTTGAAATCCCTTGTCAGCAGTGCTCAAGACTTCACGTGAGTAAAGAGCTAGTTGTGTTTCTCCCGTCTGGCTAGCCGCGCCGTCTAACGCGCTGCTTCCCGAATGGTAAGGCGTGTCGGTCCCCACCACGAATCCGCCCGGCGGATTAGTGTCGAGGTCCGGTGTGCCGGCCAGCATGTGGATGGTTTTTAAGGCGCTTTTCCATCTACCTCCGCAAATGCAGGCTGGTTTCCCTCACTCCGCCTCAGTTACACTATGTTGGGGATTGCTGTGCAAACAGTGTCTCCACGTACGCGAAGACCATAATTACTCTACCACACTAACATTTGGTGTTACACTCATCTGGTATGAGACGTTCCCGGGGAAGTCCACTGGGGGCCGAACAGTAGTCGGACAAGGTTCGTGTCGCCCCACTCTCCATTGTTGCCAAATTTATTCAAGATGGCGGCGATGACGTCATCCAAGATGGCGGCATGTAGACTTGGCCACAGCACATGACATCATTCAAGATGGCGGCTTTTGGCGGGAAAATAGGACAACTGTGCTGCATCCACTAACCTAACCTCAAGAAAAAATGGCGGGAAATTTGAATTTTGGCGGGAAAATAGGCCAATTGTGCTACATCCACTAACCTAAGCCTCCAGAAGAAAAAATGGCGGGAAGTTTGAATTCCAACATGATAATGCATCCAAAGACTGTACTTGTCTTTATTATTATTGATTATCATTTATTAACATTCACTATCATTTATTATTATTTAAATAGACCAATTGGGCTACATCCACTAACCTAAGCCTCCAGAAAAAATAGGCGCCAAATTCAAATTCCAACAGGATAATGCATGCAAAACCGTACTTCTCTTTTATTATTATTATTCATTATTATTGATTATCATTTATTAACATTCATTATCATTTATTATTATTTATTATCATTTATTATTATTTATTATCATTTATTATTATTTATTATTATTGGCCTGCTTCCACTAGAAAATTCCCTCCAAATTCCAATTCCAATACGATAATGGCTGCAAAACCTTCCTTTTGTTTATTATTCATTATCTTTTATTAACATTCATTATCATTCATTGTCATTTATTACCATTCATTATCATTTATTATTATTCATTATCACTTATTATTATTATTTGTTATTATAGGCCTACCTCCATCAGAAAATTGCGCCAAATTCCAACACGATGTCTCGAAAACTGTACTTCTATTTATTATTATCATTTATTATTTATTCAAGATGTCCGATTTTCTCGGCGAGAAAGCCAGTTTCCTCACATCCATAACAAAAATCTATCACAAGTTCAAATCCCAACACCATAATTGATCACATGTACGAACTTTCTCCGTCACTTATCTTTTTTCACTGGTAGCCTATCATAATCGTGTCAAATAATAAACAGCACTTATAGTAACATAAGTCACGTCCTTTGATTTTGCAGGTGGGAAGGGACTGAAGACTTTATTTCAAGCAGTACAGTCAACACTTGTTCTCCAACACAGTCAGCACACACATCTTTGATATCTCAGTGGAGTCGCCACGACGTCCGCGCTCCAACTGAATTAGTTCAAATCCTCGCCACCCTCTGGCCAGCGCGCGGAGACACTGCCGACGCCTGTCACGTGAGGCGGCCGGCCACTCGCACTGGACTGGTGGTATGCTGGGGACGAGCTCAGTGATCGCTCCCACATCGTAAACATGTTTTCGCTGGGTACGCTGGAACTTGCCGAGTTTGACGTCACAGCGGTCCCTTGTCCGCTCACCACGTGTATTCGTCGCCTCCGCACGTTTCCCGCCAAAATTGTTTGCCTCAGAGCTGAATCACACAACGGTCGGCCGTTCCCTGCCACACTTTTGGCGCCAAAGTTGTTTTCCTGGGCACGTTCAAACCTGTCGATGCCGACCGCTCACCGTCCACCACGTGTCCTTGTGCAAGCGAGAACACAGTGCTACACTTTTGGTGGCAAAGTTTGCGCAACAGTGGAATCCGCCATGAGTATATAATCGCTCACCGTCCACCACGTGTCCTTGTGCAAGCGAGAACACAGCGCTACACTTTTGGTGGCAAAGTTTGCGCAACAGTGGAATCCGCCATGAGTATATAACAGCACGTTTGGTCCGTACTAGAACGCTCGCTAATTGACTCTCTCTCGCGCGTGCATAATAACTGTACAATCGCTGCACCACCGGCCCGCTTACGTCACACACCCTCCATACACGTGACGGATATAGTCTTCTGTAAATACCTAAGTACTTAATTCCATTTAGTTTTTAATCATATTAAATAATTCAATTTACAATTTCATATAGGTATGCAAAGGTGTTCAACTACCTAATTTCAACTACTTTTCGAGGACCAGACAGCCACCTCTCCCTAGGAACCAGCGCCAAATTTGAAATATGCCAGTAAACAAAGCTCACTTGCACTTTTGCCACCAACCTAAGAAAATTGTTGCAAACCAAGCTCATCACCACTAAACTAAGTCACCAGCACTCAACCTCTTCCTACACGTTTTGGGTGAAAGGACTCACCCTGCACTAGGCCCATGGATGGAGGAACCAATTTACTTTATTTAGCAATGGAGTAAATGTATCACACCGACATGTTCCACACCATACAGACCTACAAAACACTCCTACATAATTCATTTATAATGCTCTAGACACACGCTTGCTAATTGTAAACAGTTAAAAGTAACTCATAGCGCAGCCTACAGACATGCGAACTGCTCATAAATAATGCAAAACATTTACGTCCACATAGCCAAACAACTGCTAATTTTCCGCAATAATTTCAGTGCATAGGCTGATGGAAGGAGGAACGAGTGTACTTTATTTATTTGCGATATATCTTTTTGAAACTTTGGCTTCTCATACGTTTCGATATGTAAGGCTGACCTAACGCATGTTCTGAACTCCAGTAGTGCACTACACTTGGCAACACAACCACACCCATCAATATATTCATTCCAATCCAGACCTGTAACTCCTCTACAGATAAATTTATCCATTTATTTGTCGACTCACTCACAGTCTGACAAGACTGCAGTTTTTTGCGCAAAAGCCACTCATAATGCGCTGTGCTGCTCGGGGAAGTAAGGATGGTCTGGATTCTATTTATTTCGATCCCTTTTATTTAGTCGTGGAGTATATTTGTCACAAAACACCCGCACTGATCCGACTGTGATCATCTGACACAGGCCACAAACACGTAAACAACTCCTAATTTCACCACACAATAGCAAACAGCTCTTAAATAATGCAGTACACAATATCAGCAGACGAACTCTGTACTCTTAAACTCTCCAAATAAAGCACCGCACAGTGCACAGACATGCTCGCAAAACAGTGCAACAGACACGCCCAAACACCCCCAGCTGCCAAACCGACCAAAAGTCTCTGCTCGGCCTCCCCCAAACATGACCTCAACACAGTCGCATTCGCACCTAGCAACGGAGAAATTGATATCGCCTATGCGCCTTAGATTACTCTCCTAGGCCGCACGCGCGTGCGGTCGGCAGGGGTGGGGGTTCCAGAGTCTCCAATCAAGTTCAGCTTCCGAGCGCTTGTGACAGCCGACCAGAAAGGGCACTCTCTTCTGACACATGTCAAAGCTGCATTGTTCTTCTCATGTATACTGCCGGCGTCTCAGGGCCGGACCTGCCTTCACATCTATTGTCAGAATAGCTCATAGCTCGTTGACACACACGATTAACGCGACCGGGAAAACATTTACTACTCACATGCAACCGAGATGGTGACGCAAAACCAATCACTCTGATTTGCGCTGCAGGTGCGTGTAATCATTGAGAACACTCTATTTGTTTTTTCGAACAACTTATTTAACCATACAGTATATCACACTATCACAAAACACCCATCCAGATGTACCCTGGGCCATGTTGCATAGCCCACAGACACGCACCCAATCATAATTTCAGTACACACTATAGCAAACTGCTACTAAAGAATTCCTCACACAGATGTGTAGATACGCTCAGTACTCGTAAACTATCCTAATAACACATAGATAGCCGAGCCTGCAGATCCACTCGCAAAATAATTCAGCAGACGTGCACAGGTACCCCCCACTCCGCACCCTGCCCACAGGATCGTGAAGTCACCCATCCGTCTGATTTCAGACCTCGCACAGCCCCTGCTCGGCTTCCACAAGCGTGAGTTGGCACAGTCAACGCACTCGTCAGCGGTCAAAGCACACACATACGTCCGTCCAGGACCGCGATTCGTCACAATCCCTAGCCGCGACCACCGAACGCGGGTGAAAGTCAGCTTTATATCAACGTAGCATAATTCCAAAGCGCAGCCTCCATATGCTAGACACAGCATAGCAGCACATGTCCTTACCTCCTATGACACAGTAGCACAATGCGCATTGCTCCTGACACGACATTACACAGCCCTTTAACTAAACATAACTACACATCCCTGCTCTCGCCTCGTCACGTGACCAGCCATCTAAAACCTTCTCAATATTATTCTTACTTTACAACATTAAAAAAAAAATAAGATCTAGTTTACACCTCCCACCACACCTAACCTCACACCCGTCCCACCATCAACATACACAAACGTCCTCAGCCCTATCTTGACACTCATATATCACCCCACAACAAACCATGTCCATCAATCAATTTACCATTCTCATCCCCTCTTTTCGAATTACAAACGTAGCCTCTATCTAATCACCAATCAACTCATCTTTCTCGCACTTTCAACACTAAAATTAATTTTACACACACCCAGAAATACCAAACGCAATTAAAGAGTCAAACTTTTATACAGAGCATCAAGCATATACGACACTCACACCAATATTCAAAGCCTGGTCCATATTTACCACCTCCACCTTGAATTAAATATTATTACCATTGCCGCAACATTCTGCCAGCACTCGATTTGTATCTATTATTCTGCTCTTAACTGTTGTCACTAGTGGTCGAATATCACTATCTATAGATTGCATAAATTGCCACATAAAAGAAAAATCTTGCCCCGCCATTTAGAGAATCCTATATACGAACACATAGCATCATTCAACTATCACTTGATCTTATCTGACAACTCATCCATCAGGCCTGGGGCAAGGTCACCCATTTCTTTCTTTCTTTCTTTCAGCAGCAGACAGCTATTTTTTTTACAGTGGTAGCTAAATTGCGCCATCAACTTAACATCAACATTCGCGAAACATATCTTCAAATACGTAAACACTCTTACTCAAATACACAGTAGTCCCGCTGAGGGCATGACCTTCCATATTACAGTTATTAATCCAATAACCACCGAAACAAGTACTAAATGCTCAAACTAACCCCATAGCGCCTTACAAAGCGAGCATCCGAGCGCCGCCGGCGGCACATTAAAGCCACATTGCTGTCCATCTAAACAGCCGTCCACTCAGCCTCCAGGACCATCATGCTGAAGTGGGTTCTCCCTATACCTGCTCTCCAGCTATTGTCTAATGACATACAGTGCTCAAATGGATTCCTGAATAGCGCAGATCTCTATTTCCCCCTTGCATCTCCAACAGGACATGTAAACAGTGTCTCCCCCAGCCAGCGAACCCGACGTCATTCAACCTTCGCTGACATTTTCCGCTCACAAATATTAAAACACTCGCATATATAAAACCATATTCACTCCTGCCAAAACTCACTTAATAATAAAAAAGCATTCTCCCTTTCTAGCATAGATGAGTATGCATTTGTCTTCTCCCATCTGATCTCTACAATTTAAGTCGCAGAAAGATATATCTATTACCTTCTGCAACCTGTCTATAAACAGAACGGTCTCAGTTACTACAAAAGGACCTTGTTTTGACCATTCGCCGGAAATGTGCGCAATGATGTACGTCTCAAACCAGGTACAAGTACAACAGATCCTCAACACCCTATCATCTTTATCCTCTACCATCAAACAGTGAAAAAGTCACGAAGGCACTTATGCGATCTGTGGTGTCACCGCCAGTCACCACACTTGCTAGGTGGTAGCCTTAAATCGGCCGCGGTCCGTTAGTATACGTCGGACCCGCGTGTCGCCACTATCAGTGATTGCAGACCGAGCGCCGCCACACGGCAGGTCTAGAGAGACTTCCTAGCACTCGCCCCAGTTGTTCAGCCGACTTTGCTAGCGATGGTTCACTGACAAATTACGCTCTCATTTGCCGAGACGGTAGTTAGCATAGCCTTCAGCTACGTCATTTGCTACGACCTAGCAAGGCGCCATTACCAGTTACTATTGACGCTGTAAAACATGTACCGTCAAGAGCGATGTTCACCAATTATGGATTAAAGTTAAGTATTCCAGCAGCTACGTACGTTATTGGCTATTATAATTACCTTGTCCTGTTCCAGACCTCACGCCAGCCTGCGTGAGCTTAAATGCGTGCCTTTCGGCTTCGTCCTAGTGGATTGGCTGTCTTGCCAGTCCACAACACGATCCACCTCCAGCGCGGACAAACGGAATTCACAATACTCTCCCTGAATAACTCAGAGTGCGACCATCCAAGAATTCCTAACAGCCCGCCAAGTCCGACACTTCAAACTACAGATGCCTATTGAACAAGATCATATTAAATATACACACGCTGCAGAGACCCCTTTACAATTTGATCACCCATACTCTAAGCGAATGAGAAGCTGCCTCTGGCCCTTGTTCAAACAGTGTTTTCTAACAAGCTTTTGCACACTGCCGACGATTTCGTGTTTCTGCCGCGACTTCGAAGTCAGTGTCTGATTCTAAACAGACATTAACACGGACTGATGCATGGCCTCTCACAGGAAACTATACCTTGCACCTTGTAGACCATATTCTTACAGTCGATAGCATAACATTGAATGATTTCAAATAAAGGACAACCACAACACAAGGAAACTAGAAGAGCCTGGTGGCATTGTAGCGACTTCCCTCGAAAGCGATTGACCACCTCTACATTTAAACTCATATATCGCAGTGACCGAATAGTTTATAACTCTGCGTTCCATTTGGCTAGCAACCCCGTAAGTTGTGGCCCATAAACCAAAATTTGTCCCCCAACTCAAGCAAGCATTGTCAGTCAATCATTGTGTTGTACCCAATGCACAGATGCGATGGATAAGACAGCACCGATCTACTGTAATATTATCCATCACAGATGATATCGCGAAAAATTTTACAGTAAGTCCAACATTGGCCAATCATGTGACAGCTTGTTTCTTAATTTCAGTATCATAGCTAAACCATACATCCTCTACTTTGCAAGTATCATTGCGAACATTCATAGATGACTGCTCAGCACGTCCATTCACACTTAATTCTCGAACACATAAAGACGATCAAATTATGCCAGACAACGCTATACATATTTCCAAGACCTCGCGCATAGTACTCGATCAATCTCTCTGCGTATGGCGGTCACATGGCTATCTAGTCCTCTTACGCTAAAAGACCATCCTCACCTCGGCATTGACCAAGCAGATGCCAGACTGAGATTCATTGGAAGAATCCTAAGGAAATGCAATCCGAAAACAAAGGAAGTAGGTGACAGTACGCTTGTTCGCCCAATACTGCTCAGCAGTGTGGGATCCCTACCAGATAGGGTTGATAGAAGAGATAGAGAAGATCCAACGGAGAGCAGCGCGCTTTGTTACAGGATCATTTAGTAATCGCGAAAGCGTTAAAGAGATGATAGATAAACTCCAGTGGAAGACTCTGCAGGAGAGACGCTCAGTAGCTCGGTACGGGCTTTTGTTGAAGTTTCGAGAACATACCTTCACCGAGGAGTGAAGCAGTATATTGCCCCCTCCTACGTATATCTCGCGAAGAGACCATGAGGATAAAATCAGAGAGATTAGAGCCCACACAAAGGCATACCGACAATCCTTCTTTCCACGAACAATACGAGACTGGAATAGAAGGGAGAACCGATAGAGGTACTCAAGGTACCCTCCGCCACACACCGTCAGGTGGCTTGCGGAGTATGGATGTAGATGTAGATGTACACCAACCTAACCCGCAACATCGCTACCCAATTATTCCTCAACCGAGCAGACGAATACAGCTACACTGCACCTCTCTTGACTGCATAGAGCTTTCCTAGTCCTAACCCCTCCAAGTGCACCACATTTCTCGAAATGTAACCAAGTCTTGGAGCTTAGCACACCATATCGATCTATAGTAACAGATCTCAAAGTGCCTTAATTTAATAGCATACAGTTAAGAAGAACAAGAACGGAGCGATATTTATACACAACGTAGTTCGACACATTTTTAAGTAAATCATCCAATCTATCATGTGTAAAGTATTGATCTAGAGTCCAGGATCGGTGCATCGAAGCTTCCGGTAGGAGAGAGAGAGAGAGAGAGAGAACATAAACACACACACAATCCTAAGACTAGAACGTTCAGCACTTAAAAACGGGCGTAACCTTAGATCGCTTACTTTTCCGTCCTGTCAGACATAAATCCTTCTCCCCGGTCCCCCTACGTTGAGCTATCTCCACCCCAATCGTAAAACTTTTCCTTTCTATGATACGAGCCCAATATAGTCCTGTGGACACGTCTAGTGCCCAATGATCACACCAGATCACGAGTCAGAAATAATACTATTACTCAAAATGGCTCTGAGCACTATGGGACTTAACATCTGAGGCCATCAGTCCCCTAGAACTTAGAACTACTTAAACCTAACTAACCCAAGGACATCACACACACCCATGCGCGAGGCAGGACTCGAACCTGCGACCGTAGCAGTCGCGCGGTTCCGGACTACAGCGCCTAGAACCGTATGGCCACCGCGGCCGGCTACTATTACTCCATCAGGTCTATATAAAAATGATAGTTATTAGCAGCCGGTACATCCTACAAGCAAACAGATACGCATAACAGCAGCTTCCAACATTTGAAAATTACGTCATCCCGTCTCTGACTCTCTAAACACCCGTACGCATTTTTCATCGAGCGACCGGTTGTATACGATTGTTAAGAATTGAGCTATACTCTGAAAGGAACCTAACAGGTATACATCGAGACCGGAAGACTTGCTTTTATTAAGTGATTTAAGTGCTTATTAAGTGATTTAAGTGGATATCTAAGTCTAAGTTAGTCGTGTTGGCAGCAGTTCTAGAATCGAATTGCCGCGCGGGATTAGCCGAGCGGTCTAAGGGCGCTGCAGTCACGGACTGTGCGGCTGGTCCCGGCGGAGGATCGAGTCCTCCCTCGGGCATGGGTGTGTGTGTTTATCGTTAGGATAATTTAGGTAAGGTAGTGTGTAAGCTTAGGAACTGATGACTTTAGCAGTTAAGTCCCGTAAGATTTCACACACATTTGAACACAGAATCGAATTCTGAATTATTTACTTAATCTTCTTTAGTGAAGGAACTTCGGAACGCTGTGTTTATTAACTCTGTTTGGCAGCACTGTGTTCGACAGTGTCTCCACTGCTATTGCGCAGAGAAAGCATTGACTGTGTCTTGGCACTAGCGTAATTCCCAAACGAACAGAATCGCTCTGGATTTTCAGCCAGTTTTCGAGACAAAGTTACTTTGTGGAAACTATTATAAGCATCTCGCATTGAAGTCCGCGCTAAATTTCGAGCTTCTGTAAAATATCGCCAGTCTAGGAGATTTTGCGTCCGTTTAAAATTAGCAAGTTTTTCTCGTTGTTTCTGCAAAAGTGTTCTGACCCGTTTTGTGTACCATGGAGCATCAGTTCCGTCGTTTGCCAACTTATTTGGCGTAAATCTCTCAATTGCTGCCGAGTCTGTTTCTGTGAATTTAAGCCGCATCTGCACACACTTACATTGTTAATTTGGAAGGAGTGGAGATTGTCTCTCAGGAAGGCGTCAAGTGAATTTTTATCTGCTTTTTAGCGTAGGTATATGAAATGGGAGATACGATACTGCGTGAAGAGTTTGACAGAGCACTGAAAGACCTGAGTCGAAAGAAGGCCCCGGGAGTAGACAACATTCCATTAGAACTACTGAAGGCCTTGGGAGAGCCAGTTCTGACAAAACTCTACCGTCTGGTGAGCAAGATGTATGAAACTGTCGAAATACCCTCAGACTTCAAGAAGAATATAATAACTCCAATCCCAAAGAAAGCAGGTGTTGACAGATGTGAAAATTACCGAACTATCAGTTTAATAAGTCACAGCTGCAAAATACTAACGCGAATTCTTTACAGACGAATGGAAAAACTGGTGGAAGCCGACCTCGGGGAAGATCAGTTTGGATTCCGTAGAAATGTTGGAACACGTGAGGCAATAATGACCTTACGACTTATCTTAGAAGAAAGATTAAGGAAAGGCAAACCTACGTTTCTAGCATTCGTAGACTTAGAGAAAGCTTTTGACAATGTTGACTGGAATACTCTCTTTCAAATTCTGAAGGTGGCAGGGGTAATATACAGGGAGCGAAAGGCTATTTACAATTTGTACAGAAACCAGATGGCAGTTATAACAGTCGGGGGGCATGAAAGGGAGGCAGTGGTTGGGAAGGGAGTGAGACAGGGTTGTAGCCTCTCCCCGATGTTATTCAATCTGTATATTGAGCAAGCAGTAAAGGAAACAAAAGAAAAATTCGGAGTAGGTATTAAAACCCGTGGAACAGAAATAAAAACTTTGAGGTTCGCCGATGACATTGTAATTCTATCAGAGACAGCAAAGGACTTGGAAGAGCAGTTGAACGGAATGGACAGTGTCTTGAAAGGAGGATATAAGATGAACATCAACAAAAGCAAAACGAGAATAATGGAATGTGGTCGAATTAAGTCGGGTGATGCTGAGGGAATTAGATTAGGAAATGAGAGACTTAAAGTAGTAAAGGCGTTTTGCTATTTGGAGAGCGAAATAACTGATGATGGTCGAAGTAGAGAAGATATAAAATGTAGACTGGCAATGGCAAGGAAAGCGTTTCTGAAGAAGAGAAATTTGTTAACATCGAGTATAGATTTAAGTGTCAGGAAGTCGTTTCTGAAAGTATTTGTATGGAGTGTAGCCATGTATGGAAGTGAAACATGGACGATAAATAGTTTAGACAAGACGAGAATAGAAGCTTTCGAAATGTGGTGCTACAGAAGAATGCTGAAGATTAGATGGGTAGATCACATAACTAATGATGAAGTATTGAATAGAATTGGGGAGAAGAGGAGTATGTGGCACAACTTGACAAAAAGCAGGGACCGGTTAGTAGGACATGTTCTGAGGCATCAAGGGATCACAAATTTAGCATTGGAGGGCAGCGTGGAGAGTAAAAATCGTAGAGGGAGACCAAGAGATGAATACACTAAGCAGATTCAGGAGGATGTAGGCTGCAGTAAGTACTGCGAGATGAAGAAGCTTGCACAGGATAGGGTAGCATGGAGAGCTGCATCAAACCAGACTCAGGTCTGAAGACCACAACAACAACAACATATTTTTCGTTTATTTTTGGAGGATTTGGGTGTTACAATACTCAGTCTCGCTACGACGACCCTGTGTTCACTAATCCCTGTATCCGTGCTGATTATTATTGTTAGCTCAGGAAGCATTATCTGGCGCCCATTCACCCGACGTCTGATACTGAAAGCTAATGCCCTAGCTCTGCCACTCTGCACTGTCCGTGCGTAGTGTCTACAGGCAAGGTGGCTCTGCCGATCCAACCGGGCAGGTACCATGAGCCCCCGCCTGCTGGTTGTGGACCCCCCACGGCCATCCACGCACGCCCTGAAACCGCCTGCACGATACTCAACCGCAGTCCCGTGTTGCACCTCCCTTCCACCCAGCCGACCGTCCGCAGGCGAACGGACGGAGGTTTGAACAGAAAGCACCTACAACGTGCTGACATGAGGAAAGTTTCCAACCGATTTCTCACACACAAACAGCAGTTGACCGGCGTTGCCTGGTGAAACGTTGTTGTGATGCCTCGTGTAAGGAGGAGAAATGCGTACCATCACGTTTCCGACTTTGATAAAGGTCGGATTGTAGCCTATCGCGATTGTGGTTTATCGTATCGCGACATGGGTGCTCGCGTTGGTCGAGATCCAATGGCTGTTAGCAGAATACGAAATCGGTGGGTTCAGGAGGGTAATACGGAACGCCGTGCAGGATCGCAACAGCCTCGATCACTAGCAGTCGAGATGACAGGCATCTTATCCCTATGGCTGCAACGGATCGTGCAGCCACGTCTCGATCCCTGAGTCAACAAATGGGGACGTTTGCAAGACAACAACCATCTGCACGAACAGTTCGACGACGTTTGCAGCAGCATGGACTATCAGCTCGGAGACCATGGCTGCAGTTACCCTTGACGCTGCATCACAGACAGGAGCGCCTGCGATGGAGTACTCAACGACGAACCTGGGTGCACGAATGGCGGAACGTCATTTTCTCGGATGAATCCAGGTTCTGTTTACAGCAACATGATGGTCGCATCCGTGTTTGGCGACATCGCCGTGAACGCACATAGGAAGCGTGCATTCGTCATCGCCATACTGGCGTATCACCCGGCGTGATGGTATGGGGTGCCATTGTAAGTAGGCTGTTTATGTTTTCTTATTGGCAACGTTACGTAGCGCTCTGTATGAGAATCACTGGCTGTGCTGTGTGAAGTCTGTGGCTAGTTTGCATTGTTGTCTGCCATTGTAGGGTTGGGCAGCTTGATGCGAACAGCGCATAGCGTTGCGCAGTTGGAGGTGAGCCGCCAGCAGTGGTGGATGTGGGGAGAGAAATGGCGGAGTTTTGAAATTTGTAAGTCTGGATGTCATGAACTGCTACATATATTATGACTTTTGATGACTATTAAGGTAAATACATTGTTTGTTCTCTATTAAAATCTTTCATTTGCTAACTATGCCTATCAGTAGTTAGTGCCTTCCGTAGTTTGAATCTTTTATATAGCTGGCAGTAGTGGCGCTCGCTGTATTGCAGTAGTTCGAGTAACCAAGATTTTTGTGAGGTAAATGATTTGTGAAACGTATAGGTTAATGTTGGTCAGGGCCATTCTTTTGCAGGGATTTTTGAAAGTCAGATTGCGTTGCGCTAAAAATATTGTGTGTCAGTTTAAACACAGTCATGTACAATTTTTCTAAGGGGACGTTTCAGATGTCGACCCTTAGCCGAGGATACCTCACTGGAATCTTCGGATTTTGTTCTTGTAGTTTGTGTAATTAGTGTAGCTATTGTTTATTGCTAGCGCGTATTTCATAGAGAGAATTTCCTTTGTAGTTGTAGTTTTCATTCTTGTACAGTAAAACAGTTGTGGCATGCATGTAGATTTGCACCAAGTGTGTCGCATCTGCGCTTGTAATTAACGAGATATTATTTTCAATGCTATGTTAATGTGTTTTCTTATTTTGCTCTTCAAATTGTGCATTTCTGTGTTGTCGTGTCAAATATTGTGACAATAATGGCGTGTGAAAAACGTAATACTAGGCTCCAAAGTAAACTGAGGAATGACAGTGAAGGCGAAAGCAGTGTGTTAGCGCCACCGTGTAATGAATTAACTAATGTTCAAAGTAGTAATTTGGTAACTGTACATAGGGAAATGGAGCGGGCTGCAAATAATGGCGTAGGCAGTGAAACAATTGGTGAACAGGGAAGTATTATCGATCGTTCGGTCGGCAACAGCTTGCCTCAGGAATCCGAAATGACAGGACACAATCTTGCAAATATTGTAGATTCAGGTTTTGCGTCCTCGCCGTTTTCTCAAATAAGTCAAGACACATTTTAATATTGGCAGTTCAAATGCATTGCCGAATAGCACAGGAACATGTTTCAGACACCAGTGCATTGTTATTACAATTAATGAAACAAATGGGACAAAAGCTTCAAAAGTTAGACACAATGGAACAAAATCTTCAAAAGTTAGACACAATGGAACAAAATCTTTAAAAGTTAGACACAATGGAATAACATCAGAGACAAACACAGCAACAGTTAGACACAATGGAAGAATATCAGAGACAAACACAGCAACAGTTAGACACAATGGAACAAAATCAGAGACAAACACAGCAATAGCTTCAAAAGTTAGTCACCACACTTGAACACGTGAAGGTTTGACTACTGAGTTACATAACATTGAATCGAAATGTCAAAAAGTCTGTAACGACGTAAAAACACAAATTTGTGAGCATTTTCAACCTATTTTTTCGAGGCATGAAAATGCCTTACAGAATCACGAAGCAGCCATAAAAGAACTGCAAACCATTGTTCATGAAAATCATGAGACCTTGTGGGCTAAAATTGACTCAGTTGCATCTACCGATTCGGTTACGCTACTTGCAAAAACTCAGGAAAACTTAAAGAACACAGTAGATACGATTTCAACACAAATGGACACTCTGAAACTTGGTTCAGAAAAACACACTGAGGAAATAAGTACACTATCGGAGAAAGTAGCCGAACTTTCGGATCAGGTCACTAACTTATCTACAAAGGTAGATGATGATCTGAATGACACAAGACCTGTAGCCTTCACTGACACAGAAGAGTATGAACAAATTAGAAAATTCAAACAGAATCAAAATCAAATCTATACACAGTACAAAAGAAAAATCCGGGAAGTACAAGATCAGCTGACACAGATAATACAAGAATTACGTATTTCAGAGGATACTCGCGCCCCAATATGGGAAGAGGGACACAGAAATACGGAACAGCCACAAAATAATAACACAGGGCATTTCGGAAGTTATGAAAGAAATTGGCAATGTGCACCGAATTTTGAGATGGAACGGCCGACACGACCTAACAATGACCGATATGCGACTCGCCGACATGATGATTTTGACTATAAGCTGTTCATTACTACACGTAAATTCAAAACATTTAAGAATTCTGGCAACGACATTCATCCACAAGCATGGCTCCATCAATTCTCTCATTGTTTTCCTCCCAACCGGTCATTAGAGCACAGATTAGAATTTATGTGTGGCTACTTAGAGAATGAACCAGCTGAAAGAATGCGATCGGTCATTCACGATTGTCACAGTGAAGGAGAATTTTATCATGCCTTCCTCTCAGCATATTGGTCTCAAGCTACACAAGACCGAGTAAAACATAGCATCATAATGATGAAACATTTCGAACAATCTGAATTTTCCAGCCTTATGAAATATTTTGAAGACATGTTGCATAAGAATCAATATCTTTCAAACCCATACAGCCCTTCAGAACTCATCCGCATTTGCTTAATGAAATTGCCTGAACATTTAAGAAATATTATTTTGGCAGGGCATTGCAAAGACGATATTAAAGCTTTTCAGGGACTCTTACAAGAATTAGAAATTGACACAGACAGTCGCAGGATGCGAAAACAGGAAAACAACCACTATAGGTTACACCCGTCACAATTCCGTGACGACAGAAACAATAACTTGACACGACAAGTCTATTCTTACAACGCAAATCGTGACCAAAACAGGCACCACCCATATGACAACCACTGGCAGAGTAATAATAGTTACAGAGAAAGATCGCATTTCCGTAGTAATGAATATGACAGAGATTACCATAGAAACAGGCAATATGGGAACAAAAACAATTATTATCAAGGGAGACAGAATAACTTCAGACGCAACAGTTCAGCGCGCAGTTACAATTCAGGAAGAAATTCCCCACCACGTGACCGGCAAGAAAGAAACTATGAAATCTACCGACATGATGACAGACGATATAATCGTAACGACAGACCTGAATTGCATCAGAACTGGCGAGCTTCAAACAGGGCAGGGCCTTCTTGTCAAGCTGAATTTGTTGAAGTTAGGTCTCCTAATCCCAATAACGACGCACGCCAACAAAGAGATAGCAGACAATGACTCGCACCGCAGGCAGCCACGTGCGCCGGCTGGCTCAGAGAAAAATAACATAGACGCTAACATTGAGAAAAATTCCAGTATTCTTTACCGACGTATACCGTATGATAATTGCGTTCAAGTTGAAACTCTGTGTACTAGGAAGAGTAAAGGTTTACACCACATTTCACATGTAAAACCGTTTATTGAAAGATAATCTGCTTTTTAACTTTGTCTTTGCCATATAACTTTTCACTTCACACTACTAGTATGCTTCGTCAGACTTAGAATCTGTTAACATGCAACAATGTTTGAAGTTAAATATCCAGTCAAGAACCAAGAGAACTTATTTAAACAGAAATTACGAATGCATTGTTATTGTGAACAGACGACACAGTGTTATTGTGTGTGTACATTCTTGCTTGTTAGTTGCATGATTACGTAACGACTATAAGGCTCACATACTTAGAACATATACTGCTAATGAGATTTTAATGCAACATTTTGGTTTACTTGAAAATACATTCTGGATTTAAAGTACTTTCTGTGAGATACCAGATGACGCAGTGGTTAGTTTATGTGACAGCTACACGATTTTATCACGACGCTACTAATGAGTAACAATTTACAATGTTGCTTTTGCAGTGTTTCTGTTTTATATCAGCACAGTTTTTCTGAATTATTCTGGAAAGTAAAACATGTTTTAGTAGTAACTTTTGTGGTATAGCTACAATGAGACAGCCTTTTCCATAGCACAACAATACGTTACAGCACAGTACTTTCTTCATCACGGCAATAAGCGTAATAACTAAGATATCTATACGCAAAGCATTTCACTTTTGTTTATCATGAGGTAAGTACATTGACTTTTGCGGAACTTAGCTTTCGAAGGACGATAACTACGTCACTTCCACAGAGATTATCTTACAACAAGACACACAGTTTAGCGCTACAGTACACGTATTTGAGTGATTAATTTTGTGCTAAAAACATTTATTTTTAAAGATATTTGAAGTACAATGATACAAAGGTTTTCCGTGATACATTTCATTCCATTGCTGTAATCTGTAACACCTGAGGGTATTATTTATTAATCCTTTGTGTATCATGTGTTTGGCAAGCACAAGGAGCCCTAGCTAATATGGTATTTGCTTATACAACTTTTCACATCAGAACCATATTTCTCTAACACAGAATTACACAGCTATCTGATCATTTAACTGAGAGACAAACATTTTTTTTACTACATCAGTGACACATGTTTACACAATTACACAGTTGGATAACTTCACACTTATGAAATTGTATTTTGTCTGTACTTTGTGAACTGTTCATATTTTTTCGGAACCATTGTGATACTATGAGAGCTTTGAATGTCGTATTTGGTATGGGATCATGATTTTTAAAGTACGTTTGAGGTAGATGACACTTTTGAAATGAGCAGAGAATTTTTTTTAGGTTTTAAAATATCCATAAAGCTACGACGATTTTGAGATGTAATTGATCTGTTATGATTTATTATTAGGACAACGATGTGTATTATGCTGTTGAGGTATGTTTATGATCAATGAGATGCTATATGAGGAATTTGATTATGCTCTGTATTTATTATGAGGAAATTTTGAAGACGTGTTGATGAATATGTATATATGTAATAAGATAAGGAATAAGGAATAGTGGCTAGGGACTCTGACTTGTGAAAAACGGTGATGGAAACCAAGAATCCTACTTAAAAGAGTTATGAAATGTGTGTAAATGTGTGAATGTATCACAATGCCACTGAAAATTTTTTGGACACTGTTGTATTTATAGGATTTTCTTTCTATACATTTGTAACACAAATTCTCGACCTGTGAAATTTTTTATATGAGACTGTCACTGTAGTGCAAACTGCTGTCGTAAATATTTCGGTAGGAGAGTTAAGTGACCTTCACGTAATGCATGGTGGGCACCCAGCTGTGCGATAGTTGCCTGGGAAAAAGCCATTAGTGTGTGCCTTTCAGAGGCACAGGTGGAAAAAAAAGAGACCATTAACCTCGCTATTGACATTACTTTGTAGAAAGCATCGCAAATATGACACGCTCATTACTTGAAAACATATGATTACTCGTACTTTGTGCTACTTACTGAAATGCTTATGAATTGATGGGAAATATTTGTACATCTGCACACCTGATTATGACAAGTGTCTTTCTACGAGAATTGAGAGAATTTCTACTAACTTATGAAATGCCTCATGAATACTGAATGATTATTTTATGCTTTACTTTGTACATAGTTGCTTATTTCATTTGATATCTGGTTTCCAGCTGTGTTGCAGCATTGGTTTTATAAAAAAAATTAAATGCATTTGCTAATGTGAACACTTTCTGTCAACAGATCTATTAAATAATTATTTTATGATCCACATTCTTCGGAAAAGGAGCACTTGGAGAGGAAAGAACAATAAGAAGGGATTAATAACAGTTACTGCAGACATAATTTTCTTTTCAACGACTTGGTAATATTTTTGGTAGAATAACTTCTTGTGGTGCACCACTTTAATGACATAGATATTAAGATGTGAATAGACATTTCCCTTATCTGCATTGTTGTCTTTAGTCTAATATTTTTTCTGCTTGAGCTATGTCATGTTTAGATATAAGTTATTGCATTTGCTGCTGCTGTTTGCCAGGCATAGTGCTACTAAATTTCACTTTACATTACTCTGTTAAGCCAGTTTTACTACTGATTTATTTTTCTTCTTTGCTGCTCATTGCCTTATATTAGTTGTAATATTGCTGCTTGCTTTGCCAATTTGCATTTTATTGTCATTGCAGTTTGTGTTAATTTGTTATGTGCTGCTGCATTGCCTCGTCCCTTGGTATATATATCTGAGCTCAGTAGATTTAAGTTAGCTTAAGAAGCGGTAGACTATGTAAGAAACTAACTATGATGAATTTGGAGAAATGCATTGAGAAGCTATAAGAAAATGGTTTGGCAAAAAAAAAGAGTAGTGTACAGTGGAGAAAAACAATTTTTGAAAGAGGACGTGAACAAAATACAGAAAGCATGTTTGGATAGAACTTTTTGGAAATAATGAAGAACGGAGGGAGATCTCCAAGATGTAAAGAAAGTTTTGTCTGCAAAATACTGCAGTAAAACAAACCCTGTCCTTTCCTTGTGTAAACCCACTGTGTGTTTGTGTACTCTTGTGTATTTGTCTTTTTCCTATCTTTATGTGTTTAGCTAATAAGATTTATGTTGTAGAATTTTTCTGATAATGTGTTATTTTCTTTGTAAAGATGTTTAGACATTATTTATTCTGTTCTGTTTTAATGCTCATGTGTGAAGTTGATGTTTCGAAAGTTATTCTGATCTTTTATGTATGTACTCATGTCATAATTCCTGTAACACTGATGTATATGTTATTTCGATTCTTTTGTAAAGTTTGTACTACAAATGTTATCTGTATTGTTATGTTCTTTATTGATGTATTTTGTACCTTTGTAATTGTATTATTATGTTATAAAATTGTAATTGACACCAGTTCATCATATTATTAACTTGAAAGTTCCATTTCACTGCACATGTTTCTGTTGGTCATAGTATATGGACAATATGTGAGAAGTAGGGACTGTTAGTGTTTATACGTGTGTTAATAATTCAGCAAGGGACTGGATAACAGCATTGCTGGTTCTAAGGACAATTCCAAAAACTTTGTGAGTGCACAAGTGGTGGTTATGGACTTGCTATATTGTCCGCCAGCCTCTTTGATGGTGATTGTGCACCTGCACAGTCGCAGCAGATGGCTGCTGGCCATTTCTATAAGGACTACAGTGGGTCTACACCTTTGATGATCCATCAATACCATTCTTTCTACAAGGACTGCAGTGGGTCTGACCTTTGGTGGCCCACCAATACCATACTCTCTACCAAGACTATAGTGGGTCTGCTCTGTGATGACCTACCTACCAATATTCTTCAAAACGTCAAATGACTCTGCTGTGGGTTTGCTCTGTTGTGGCCATTACCTGTCTGCATGTCGAGAGTCAGCACTGTCTTTCCGTTGGAAGGACAACACTACTTCTTCAAGACTGTATGGAAATCCACTACTTCCGTGTGCATTTTCTTTTGCTGCTCAGCCTTTGAGGAAAACACTGCAATTTTACTGTGATGAATGATCAGGACTGTCTTTATGGACTGTGAGAAAATTGTATCAATAAGTGTGTGCATTTGATATCTTTGTTATTGTAATTATGAAAAATTTCTTCAAATCTGTATTGGCCACTGCCCAAAACAATTTGTAAAATTTTTTGTGGGGAGCATGGGGGCTATGTAAGTAGTCTGCCTAGTTTTTTCATTGGTAACGCCACGTAGCGCTCTTTATGAAAATCACTGACTGTGCTGTGTGCAGTCTGTGGCTGGTTTGCATTGTTGTAATATTCGCCATTGTAGTGTTGGGCAGTTGGCTGTGAACAGCGCATAGCATTGCGCAGTTGGAGGTGAGCTGCCAGCAGTGGTGGATGTGGGGAGAGAAATGGAGGAGTTTTGAAATTTGTAAGACTGGATATCATGAACTGCTATATATATAATGACTTTTGATGACTATTAAGGTAAATACATTGTTTGTTCTTTATTAAAATCTTTCATTTGCTAACTATGCCTATCAGTAGTTAGTGTCTTCCGTAGTTTGAATCTTTTATTTAGCCGGCAGTAGTGGTGCTCGCTGTATTCCAGTAGTTTGAGTAACCAAGATTTTTGTGAGGTAAGTGATTTGTGAAACGTATAGGTTAATGTTAGTCAGGGCCATTCTTTTGCAGGGATTTTTGAAAGTCAGATTGCGTTGCGCTAAAAATATTTTGTGTCAGTTTAAGCACAGTCATGTACAATTTTTCTAAGGGGACGTTTCACCATTAGTTACACATCTCAGTCACCTCTTGTTCGCATTGACGGCACTTTGAAAAGTGGACGTTACATTTCAGATGTGTTACGACCCGTGGCTCTACCTTTCATTCGATCCCTGCGTAACCCTACAGTTCAGCAGGATAATGCACCCACCGCACGTTGCACGTCCTGTACGGGCCTTTATGGATACAGAAAATGTTCGATTGCTGTCCTGGCCAGCACTTTCTCCAGATCTCTCACCAATTGACAACGTGTGGTCAATGATGGCCGAGCAACTGGCTCGTCACGATATGCCAGTCACTACTCTTGACGAACTGTGGTATCGTGTTGAAGCTACATGGGCAGGTGTACCTGTACACGCTGTCCAAACTCTGTTTGACTCAATGCCCAGGTGTATCAAGGCCGTTATTACGGCAAGAGGCGGTTGTTCTGGATACTGATTTCTCAGGATCTATGCACCCAAATTGCGTGAAAATGTAATCACATGTCAGTTCTAGTATAATACATTTGTCCAATGAATACCTGTTTATCATCTCCATTTCTTCCTGGTGTAGCAATTTTAATGGCCAGAGTGTATTTATTAAGAGAGATTAAAAAGGAAATGAAGTTCCATAAACTCGAATTTATTTTATATCACTCTGTAATTAACAAGGGAGGAGGACACCACAACCTGGACAACACCTCATAGAATAAACAAGAATACACACAGAATGTGGCTGGGTACCGTATTTGTTAAGTAATATAATCCAGATCCACAGAGCTCCGCAAGCAGAAAAGTTGATGAATTAATATGGACTCTGATGTGTTATTGTTTAAAACATTATTTAATCAATTGTTTCTCTTCTATATCAAGGCGGATGAGTGTAAGACTACAAATTAACAGCTCAGGAATTTGATACCGTGTCAGTCTTAAGATTTTTTTGTGTGATGCTTATCAATTCCCTAACCTCTCTCAGTGGTCTGTATATTGGATAATGCTACGTTTCACCATGGAGTTCGCATTTACGTTCCCAGCAACTGGCTGGATAAGTCAGTTGAAAGGTTGGTGGGTAGCTCTGGCATACCATATACAGCTGGACCATGCTAAAGAAAACACTACAGTGAGCAGAGAACAACTGAGAACAACTTTACATTATTTAGTTAGTTATCTGCATATTCTATGTATTATAAAAGCGATATCAGTTTTACAGTTACTGTTAAATTTATCAGTGAATAGTATAGAATCATATTGGGCATTTACATGATTATCTTAAAATGCCTTTTTTCCTTCACGTGACATATACTTAACTATGTTTAACTTCTCTCTCAATATTCACAGTTGCTGTCTAAAGGCTTTATTAATGTAGGTGTTGAATAAAATCAAAATCACTTATGTAAAATTCTATCTGGACGATTATCTGACAGTAAACATTATTGTCATCCAAACAAACTAAATATATACATAGAACAATCATGCTTTAGTAATAGCATAGATAATACTATATTTCTAAGCCAGTGTGACATTTGTGGTAAGCTAAAATGATGTCCTACACACCATACATTTAAAGCAGTTGTTGCTGAAATCTCAGACTAGCACAAATATTCCTCGATGCGGCCGTATAGAAAAACGTCATTTCGTTTAGAGATATCGTTTGCAAATAAGAGATTAACAATTTTTGATGCCTTCGTGTCTATAATAGGCCAAATAAAACTCGGCGAACTTTTTGAGAATGTCTATGACACATTATTAATAACAATGCTTTTCTCAAACAATTTTTTAATCAGTGTGCTTTGCTTGAGTGTGCGACCTAAGAGAAGTGATACCTGAAATGTCAATTATAACACTGTTTTGAATCTGATTGTCATTTCCTTCATGTCATTCAGTATTATCATATTAAATGTAGTAGATTCATTCTTACTGCTTTTGTTAGTTACTGAGCCGGTTTTTTAAATAAAATTGCACCTTATATTTATTATTATTTATGTGATTGTTGTTATAATTATTATTTGCAGGCTATACGTTGGCAGTATACCCACATACAGCATTGAGGACATTGAACAATTCAGGAAGGTAGAAGAAGAAGGAAGTTTCTGCATGGAACTAGTGAATGTGCTTTTTAATGAATTAAAGATTAATATGGACTGTACGCTGCCTCAAGCAATATGGTGAGTAATTGTGTATTTAATAAGCAATATAATTTGTAAACCATTTCTACAACGCTGTCTATATTGAACAGTCGGAATTCTCATTGAAATAGCCAGTCTCAAATTTTGTTTAAGAACATTATGGGCTCGACTCTTGCAAATAGGTAATCGTTTGTTGTCGTATAGCAATAGCTGACATCTCGTTTTAGTTGGTAGCCTCTGTCTTAATTTTTGTTTGCAAAATGATGGTTACACATTTTTTGTCGTCTTAAATTCAGTTTCTTAATCTTTTTTTTAACATTAAGATCACAGTAGGTTCGTCAACCACTCCAGAGACTCTCCTCCGAAAGTTTTTGTATCGATGATATAGCCAGGTCTTCAGGCTTGGACAGTTCCGTAAGATACTGGATTTATTCCCAGTACATGATAAAAAAATTCTTTCAGAATTTAATCTTATCTAATCTTATTTGCATATGTAAAACCTTCTGTGTGTGTGTGTGTGTGTGTGTGTGTGTGTGTGTGTGTGTGTGTGTGGTCCAAGAATAGTTCTGGAACTCCTGTATGGATTCTCACCCAAGTTAGTACCATATGACATAGTACCGGGAAACTTTTACGTGTTAGTGAGACACACCTAGCACCCATACTTACAAGGGTAAAGATGTGAACGAGGTGACGTACTAACATATCTTGGGAAGTCCTGTAGCAATTTCAACTCAATTTTGCGCATATGTGACTTAGAATTTGGAAAATGTGCTATTGGAATAAGACTCCATTAGCACCAATATCGGATGGTGTATAGGGTGTGAAAGGGTTGACATATAGAAATAATCTGAAACGTTGTTAAACTCCGATTAAAATTAATTGCGTCTGGCGAATTACAGTAGCTGGTAGCATTGCTACCAACGAGCACCCAGCCACAAGTCACAAGGCGCTCTGCGCTTACCTACAAAACTGGCAAGGCTGCGAACTCGTGGTGCTAGAGCAAAAAACCACCACTCGCCTTGCTCATACCAGTCACGAAGTAATTTTAATAGAAGTTTGGCGTCGAATCCACAGTTTTCAGCATTTGTGGCCTGATTGGCAAAAGTTCCAATGACATTTGATCCCGAGGAGTGGATTTGGTGGTAGTAAGTGGACGAATGTAAGCTCAGACCAATTTTTACCAAAGTTAACTGTATGTGAAAAAAAAGTACAACTGTGAGACTACACCCCTAGCATACTGAGGGATGGGGATGAGCGTAGGAGGGAACTGTAATCATAACTCTGGAAAGCATGGAGAAATTTCAAGAAAAAATAGAATGCATTTGGCTCACTATCTATGAAAAACTACTGGAGGGGGTGTGGTGGGGAGGAGGGTACGAAAGACACTGCTATCACCTCGATTTGTGTGGCTCGGATTGGAAAAGTAATAAGGTATGAGCAAAATTCTAGAATGCGTGGAGCAATTTTGTTGCTGCGTAACGCCAAGCACAGGCACGACAATCAAGGACGGAAGAGCAGAGAGGGCTGTGAGACGACGTCAGCCAGTAGTACGCTGACAGATCCCTCTCTAGAAGACACCGAGACAAGAGCGCCATCTAGGCCAAGAGAATATAAGCGCCGCTCTGCCAGGCCGCGGCCCGACACCTGGGGGGGGGGGCTAACAAAGTGGCCTGCCTGCGGCTGGACGACCAATCGGCTTGGCAAGCAACGAAAGGCTTCCTACGGCGCTCCCAGAGGATTCCTCCGCTTCACGATGGACAACGCGTCGTCTGCGACCCTGACAAGGAAGCTAATCCACTTGCCGACGCGTTCGCTGAAAACTTCCGCCCTGTTGACGACCCCGTCGACGCTGCTACCATCCACAAGCTCGTCACGAGGCCACCAGTGTTCCTCGCTCCGCAGGGGGAGGGGGACGAGACCGACCGCATTACTGCCGACGAGGTTGCCGAATCTCTACGCCATCTCGACAACAGAAACGTAGGAGGCCCGGATGGAGTCCCAGATGCGATCCTCAAGTAGCTTCCACCTCCCGCCCATGCCCAACTGGCTACGATCTTTAACGAGATACTCCACTCTGGCTGTTACCCAACTGCCTGGAAACATGCCGCAATAGTGGCCATTCCAAAACCTGGAAAGAATCTCCGGCTTGCGAACAACTAAAGGCCAATTAGTCTTCTGCCGTCTGTCTCTAAGTGCTTCGAACGGCTCTACCTCCGTCGTCTGCTGCGCCATGTTGAAGCAGAAGCCATTCTCCCCGAAGAGCAGTTCGGTTTTCGAAGAGGCCATTCTACGGAACAGCAATTACTTCGTCTCATTGAAGAAGCCTTCGATGCTATGGATCGCCACGAATACTTCAGAGCCGTTTTGTTGGACGTCTCGAAGGTGTTCGACAGCGTGTGGCATGAGGGACTCTTGTACAAGCTCTTAGTGCAGGGGATCCACGTGCCACATGTTCGCTTCATCCGCAGTTACCTGGCAGATCGGACGTTCCACGTGCGGGCCCAGACTGGGACGTCCACCGACCGCCGCATCCGGGCAGGTGTGCCACAGAGGTCGATCCTTGGGCCGATCCTCTACACCCTGTTCACCGCAGATACTCCGAAGACTGACCGCATACAGCTGGCTCTGTACGCAGATGATACTGCTGTCTTCACCCGAAGTATGGGGCCCCTTCTTCTGCAGCAGAGGCTCCAGCTTGCATGCGACGATCTCGTCCATTGGGCACTCACGTGGCGTCTCCACTTTAATGCAGCGAAGACTCAAGCCCTCATTGTTACCCGCCGTCGCGTCCCCTTGGACCGCCGACCACCGACAATCGCCGGCAGTGCTGTTCCATGGAGCGACACCGCACCATACCTGGGCGTCATGCTCGACCGCCGTCTTACGTGGCGCCACCATATCGTGGATGTCAGACGAAAGGCTTCAGGAAGACTCAGTCTTCTTTATCCTCTCCTCAACCCGAGCTCATCGCTACCTCCTCACCTCGGGGTGACTCTCTTCAAGGCGCTGCTCCACCCTGTCCTCGAGTACGCCGCGGTGGTATGGGGGAATGCTGTTGACGATCACGTCCAGAAGCTGCAGACCCTGCAAAATCGAGCCCTCCGGCTTGCATTCCACGTGGATCGCAACTTCCCTTTGGCGGTTGCACACCAGATGGCTGGAGTACAATGACTGAGCGAACGTTTCCGCAAGACAGTGCAACTCTTCTATCACAAGACGCAAGTTTCGCACAATCCGAAGATGCGGACGCTTGGGAGGAAAATTCACTTTCGAGTATCCACCCGATGGCCAGACGTGCTACTCGACAGGATCGGTTAGCCGGTGACGACCTCCACTGACGGATCGTCCCGAAGACAAACATACCGCGAAGTCCTTACCTCTCACCAACTCAAACTCGGGAGGAGAAGCCGCAAGGCTGGACACTCCATAAACACGCGGGTTGAAGTCCACCCCCACTGAAGATCCGTGGCGCCGCGGCCCGAGTTGAAGTCGAGCCGACCTACGAACGCTACAGCAGTGACTTAGAAACTGTATTGGCTCGCTTGTATTACGAATTGTATATACTGAAGAGCTTGCTTATGTTTGTCGCCCCTTGCTTGCGACACGTCTATGTCTCACAAGGTTAAGTATTGTAATCATTTCCTTTTGTAATAAACTCCATTAATACGATTTGCTTGAATTGTTGTCTAGCGAAACGAGAAAGCAGCTTTCCTAGGCACCCTATATTAGACGAGTGGGCAGAACACAACACATTTCAGTCAAATTTAGCTGATTAGCCAAAGCATTATGACAACGGTGTGATTTAATTCCTCGAGGTGACGATGCGGGCACGTTCACGCGGTAATGTATTTAATCATAGCAGAGGCGAACGGAGAATCATTCTAACGATTCAATAGGCAGCAAATCGGGAAACGTTCTGACATAAGTGACTCTGACAAGGGGCAGTTTTCTACGGCCCGTTGGCTTGGAACGAGCATGTCGAAGACGGCGAAGCTGGTCGTCTACTCGCGTGCGCTGAGTGACCATTTACATAAAGTGGTCGAACGATGGCGAAACCACGAGTAGGCGACAAGCTGTTGAGCGCCCACGCCTCATCACAGTGCGTAGAGGTTGGAGGCTTGTCCACTCCGTACAGCAGGGTGGACAGCGATCTGTTGCAGGTCTGACGACAGAGTACGGTGCTGTTGGTGGCGGAAGTGTTACGGAAAACACCAGTCGGCGGACGTTATTGAAAATCGGGCTCCCAGCAGAGAACACACTACGTGCTACCAAGTTTACCTAACGAGGTCGTCAGTTACGGTTGCAGTGGGTGCGAGATCATGGAGATTGGACCCTGGATTAATGGAAACGTGTCGTGTGGTCGGCTGAATCACGTTCATTGTTACACAAGACCGATGGCTGTGTCAAGATTAGCCGTCATCCAGGCCGAACAAGTGCTAGAAACGTGCACCGTACAAAGGATGCTGGCCGGTTGTGGCAGTGTCATCATCAGGCCTCTATGGCATTTGTTCAAATGTTTGTGAATTCCTAAGGGCCGCGCGAGATTAGCCGAGCGGTCTAGGTGCTGCAGTCATGGACTGTGCGGCTGGTCCCGGCGAAGGTTCGAGTCATCCCTCGGGCATGGGTGTGTGTGTGTTTGTCCTTAGGATAATTTAGGTTAAGTTGTGTGTAAGCTTAGGGACTGGTGACCTTAGCAGTTAAGTCCCATAAGATTTCACACACATTTGAACAATTCCTAAGGCACCAAACAGCTGAGGTCATCGGTCCCTAGACTTACTCACTAGTTAAGCTAACTTATGCTAAGAACAATACACACACCCATGCCCGAGGGAGAACTCGAACCTCCGGCGGGAGGGACAGCACAATCCGTGACATGGTGCCTGAAACCACGCGGCCACTCCGCGCGGCTATGGCATTTGTGATATTAATCGAAGGCACTATGACAACTGTGGACTACGCGAATGTTAATGTGGATTACCGGATCCCTTCATGCTTAGAGTCGTCTCCGAAGGTAGTGGCTTCTTCTACATTTACGTGCGTCGCGGATGGTACCCTGTTCCACTACTAGTCTTTACTTTACTGATCCACTCTCAAAGAGAGCGATGGAATAACGACTGTATATCCCTCCGTTATCTTCATAAATGTACGTTGGCGCAGAACAATCGTTCTGCAGTCAGCTTCAAACGTCGGTTATTTAAATTTTTCTCAATAGTGTTTCGTGAAAAGAACGTCGTCTTCACTCCAAAGATTCTGATTTGATCTTACGCAGCATCTCAGTAATACTGGTGTGTTGATCGAACCTAACGGTAACAAATGTAGCACCACCCCTCTGGATTACTCTGATGTTTTCCCCACCTGGTGGGGATCCACAACGCTCGAGCAGTACTCAGTATAGTGTTATGCATATGGTCTCATTTAAAAGTAAGACGCAGATCCCAAAATTTACTCAATAAACCGAAATCGACTATTCGCCATCCCTACTACAGCCTTTACATGTTCTTTATTTTTCAAATCGTCTTAGGACGTAGTGCTTAATATCTGACTGTGTCAAGCAGCAGTATGGGACTGTTTATCCTACTCATCTGCACGAAGTAGCATTTTTCTTCATTTAGAGCAAGCTGCCATGCATCCCATCACCTAGAAATTATGTCTAAGTCGCCCTGTAACCTGCTATAGAGAGACGACGATGATGCCTTCCAGTACACCACAGCGTCTTCAGCAAACAGCTGCAGATTACACTTTCTTGGGGCACGCCTTACGATATCCTTGTCACTGACAAGCACTTGCCGTCGACGATAACGTACTGGGTTCTATTACATAAGAAATCTTCAATCTATTGACGTATCTGGGAACCTATTCCATATCTTCGTACTTTCGTTAATAGTGGCGCACAGTGTCAAACGATTTTCGTGAATTTAGAAATATGGAATCTGGCTGTTGCTGTTTGTACACAGGTCCACAGGTTGCAGTAGATCCTGGGAGAAAAGGGCAAGCAGAGTTTCGCACGAAAGATGCTTTAAAACTGTGATCATTCGTGGACGGTAGCTTTTCGGTCTCGTGGAAATTTACTGTATTCGAACACACAATATGTTCAAGAATTTTGCAGCAAAGCGATGTTACGGATGGCGGTCTGTAATTTTGTGAGCACGTTCTTTCATCCTCCCTATGCTTTTTTCCAGTCGCTTGGGGTTTAGTACTGGGAGAGAGAACCGCGATAAATGCAAGCTGAGTAACGTATCATTGCCACAGAGTACCCTCTGTAAAACTTCATGGGGATTCTGTCTGGGCCTGGCGACTTACTCTTTCAGTTACTTGTTTACGCCAGGGATGCCTATTACAGTGTTCACCATATGGGCGTCGGTGCGACGATCAAGCGATGGCATATTTGTACAGCTGTGCCACAGAAAGATGTCCTGGGCGATGTCCCTCCTTGGCCAGCGGCAAGCCAAGCCATGCCAGGCTCGTCCACAACGTCTGCATAAGAATGTGAAACAGGATGGAGAGCCAATACTGCAAACAGCGTGACTCAAAATCGAAACCGCTGCTACATAACACTCTACCAACGTGTCTGAATCGCCGGTACAACAGTATGACTTCACAGAAACGTAAATCATACAGAAGATGGACTTTCAGAGCACTGACACTGCGCAGAAAGTAACGAGCTGAAGGGCTCAAACGGAAGGCTTGGACACTGCGGTGTGGTGACGAGGTCTGACGGAACCAGAAAATTAGGCCACATTCAGTCATACTCGCCAAGTGATAACCTCACAGTCTCTGACAGACAGCTACAAATATTCGGGCTTCCAAGCCCTTATTCTATTCAGCTATTCAGCTACAGTGAGCCATTCTGAGGCAGGACATGCGATGCGCTGCCTCCCATTCGGCAGATGCCTACCACCTCCGAGGCAGCAGCCATCCCGGCCTGCTGGACAAGTCCTTGAGAGCTGTGGTCCTCTCCTCCGCTGATGCGGAGACTTGGAACCTTCTATCTCGTGCTCACTGTGGCCAAACTGATAGTGTGCGTCGTACTGTCGAACTGCCGCTGTTCCGGGAAGGCCCGCTAACTGCTGGTCCCCTGACTTGCGTCTATGTGCTAACACCGGCGCCTATAGCCTTCCTCTGGTGGAGGGGCGGAGTACCCTATAACCTGAGCTGAACTGTCCACCACGTTTTTTTTATTAATATTATGGGACTTAACTGCTAAGGTCATCAGTCCCTAAGCTTACACATTAGCTAACCTAAATTATCCTAAGGGCAAACACACACACCAATGCCCGAGGGAGGACTCGAACCTCTGCCGGGCCCAGCCGCACAGTCCATGACCACCACGTTTTCCGCAAAGTATAGGATATCTATTTGTTTACTTACGAGTCACGATGCAAGTGAAGATTTCTAATCAAATGTATTGAACAATTCGCCTAAACATGCGTGGCTGCTCGGCTGTGAACTACACTAAATATTGCAAAAATAGTTTACGCATGTTTAAATTTCCAAGCCACCCCGAACAAAGGAAAAGATGGGTCACAAACTTCCGGAAAGACAACTCGCAATCAGGACCACACGCTCAGTTGTGACTGTAAATATACGTTTATAAAAGTAGTTACAAACATGAAACCATTTGTACGCAACTGCGTTTCTTCGCTCAGTTGAAAACTGTACTGAAGCAGTTCGATTCAAAATTTTTCCGTTCTTGAGATATTTTCACAATTGGCAAAGTGGAGAGGAATGTTTGTGATGTATTTACACGTCATTATCGTATACATACATACTTAAATTGAATAATTCTTAATCCCATTTTTTATATAGGTACGGTAGGACGACTGGTAATTAAGATATTTTTACAGTGGATTGGTATTGTGATGGAACCAGCAGAAGTAACATAACCTTGAAAGAACAAAGTTTCCCCACAACTCAACAAGCGACAAATGTATCATGAAGTACACAAAATTATAGATGAACCTGTTAATAAAAATTAGTTTCACTGTAACATGAAACTGCGTTTCTTAACGTACCTACTTATGATTAAAAAATAAACACCACTTCTACAAGTGCCTGCATACAGGCAAAAACTAATCAATAGGTACAGATTGTTACTGCATAACACTCATTATTGGAAACACTGGTACCGAATTCTTAACTCATTACGTTTAATATTCACAAACTATAAGCAAGTTTCGAGCCTACAGGGTGTTCATTTTAGCTGAAGACATTGAAATATCTTGAAAACTACGCATCAGATCAAAAAACGTTATAATTCCAAAATGTTTGTTGGGACATCCAACGATACCGTACTCGACCCGCCACCCCACCGTGTGCGAGGGTGGGCGGGTGGGTTGGTGGCGGGGGCAACTTTGAAATCTTCAGTGCGAACAACCGTTTTTTATTGCAGATTACGATTCTACGGCAAATTCTACATACATTTTGTCTGAAGCATTCTCTTCGTTTCGCCACAAATGGCGATGTAATCGGAAGAATAGAAGTGGGTACACAATCGTAATTTACGACATGCTGCTCAATGGCCCTTGAATATCCAGTGGCACGTCATGCTGCGAGGTTAGGACAGGCCAATATTTCACAACTTCTAATGGGAAACACAATTACCGAAGTTGTACTCCTCCGACATATAGAACAGGCGACTACCAGACATACTACCGTGGCCATGTAGCAAAGTATGGCATATCGTAACAGGCAGTGCACTACGACAGGAGCTCACGTATCGCGCAGACGAAGAACAGATAGCGGTTCTAAACATTACAATACTTGTGCAGTGTTTATTGCCTGCACACCTACCCATCATTTGGATAACAGACGTCAACTGACTGATGAATGCTGCAAACACAGAAGAAAAATTGAAATGACCACGATATACGGAGAATGTAGGTGTAATGTTAACGCTGCTGTTGGATTGTATGCTGAGTGTTTCCAGAGAAAGCTGGTTCTAGTTCTTTCTTCTACTAGGATGTGAACGACTTTATGTTGGGGGTTATTTTCAGGGACGAGACCAGACAGAGAGGTCATTGGCCTTATCGGATTAGGGGAGGACGGGTAAGGAAGTCGGCCGTGCCCTTTAAAGGAACCATCCCTGCATTTGCCTGGAGCGTTTTAGGGAAATCACGGAAAACCTAAGTTAAGATGGCCGACACGGAATTGAACCGTCGTCCTCCCGAATGTGAGTCTAGTGTGCTAACCACTGCGCCACCTCCCTCGGTGACTTTATGTCTGATTCCAGCGTACAGTTCGGCAACAGGAAACGAAACAAAAGTCTTCAAGGAGAAGATAATGAAATACACTGAAGAGTTAAAGAAACTGGTACATCTGCCTAATATCGTGTAGGGCCCCCGCCAGCACGCAGAAGTCCAGCAACACGACATGGCGTGGACTCGACTAATGTCCGAAGTAGTACTGAAGGAAACTGACACCATGAATCCTGCAGGTCTGTTCATAAATCCGTAAGAATACGAGGGGGTGGAGATCTCTTCTGAACAGCATGTTGGAAAAGATCCCAGATATGCTCAATAATGTTCATGTCTGGGGAGTTTGGTGGTCAGCAGAAGTGTTTAAATTCAGAAGAGTGTTCCTGGAGCCACTCTGTAGCAATTTTGGACGTGTGGGAGTCGCGTTGTCCTGCTGGAATTGCCCAAGTCCGTCGGAATGCAAGATGGACATGAAAGGATCCAGGTGATAAGACAGGATGCTTACGCATGTGTCACCTGTCAGAGTCGTATCTAGACGTGTCAGGGGACCCATATCACTCCAACTGCACACGTCCCACACCATTCCAAAGCCTCCACCAGCTTCAACAGTCCCCTGCTTGCATGCTGGTTCCATGGATTCATGAGGTTGTCTCCATACCCGTACACGTCCATTCGCTCGATACAATTTGAAACGAGACTCGTCCGACCAGGCAACATGTTTCCACTTCTCAACAGTGCAATGCCGGTGTTGATGGGCGCAGACGAGGCGTGAAGCTTTGTGTTGTGCAGTGATCAAGGGAATACGAGTGGGCCTTCGTCTCCAAAACACCATATCGATAACGTTCCGTTGATTGGTTCGCACGTTGATACTTGTTGATGGCCTAGGATTGAAATTTGCAGTAATTTGCGGAAGAGCTGCACTTCTGTCACGTTGAACAATCTGACATTCACGGTACACTCGTGAAATGGTCACGTGGGAAAACCCCAGTTCATCACTACCTCAGAGATGCTGTGTCCCATCGCTGGTGCGCTGGCTATAACACCACATTCAGACTCACTTAAATCTTGAAAATCTGCCATTGTAACAGCAGTAACCGATCTAACAACTGCACCAGACACTTATTGTCTTATTCAGGCGTTGCCGACTGCAGCGCCATAGTCTGCCTATTTACATATCGCTATATTTGAATACACGTGCCTACACCAATTTCTTTGGCACTTCAGCGTAGTTATACTAGCGGGAGTGCACCACAACATACGGATAAGCGCCCGGCAGTTACACCGCAATTCCGGTATGTCCGTATGTAGTATTGCCACAATACTGCATCGTCATAGGTATCATCCATACCAAGTATCATTGCATCAAGAATTTCATGGCACCTATTTCCACAACCGGGCTGCGTTTTGTGAATGGGCACGTCAACAAATGTAAACAGCTCTCATTGACGCACACAGTGGTTGCGGTTACTACAAGCCACACCACAAGTTGGGAAACGGGGCCAAATTTCTAGTAGTTTACTGTCGAGTTCAGATTTTCACAAATGATTTATTCATATCTTACAGAAACTAGCAGTACGCAATAAACAGCCTTTTAAACACGCCGCTAACGGCAATCAAGTAATTTATAGTAATACAACAGTTTTAAAAAATTAAAAAACATTAGTAAACAGGCTACTAAAGTAAATACTTTGTTAATAAAGTACGGTTAGGCAGTGAAGCTACCAACACTGCCATTAAAAAAATTAAATAGGTCTCAGCAAACACACGATTAATGGCAATAAAAGGAATTTACAAACTTGGAGGAATTTAAAAAAAATTTGAAACTAAAGTGTCCTGGAATATCATTAGAACATAGCAAATATGACGGACCCGTGTAAGGCGGCCACAAATCACCCACTCAGGGATGCTCAGGCTACGCTGAATACTGACCAATTTAAATACGCCTGTAAACAGAATTGCCACTCTCAGGCTGATCACTGCACCGACTTTCAGCCAGCGAAAACTTGTAATAAGATGGCTTAACTTGCTGACAGCATTAGAGCTAACCTCGTGCAAGGAAACATTACACCACACAGTTCTGAATGAGCGACCACATGATCAACCAACATGAAGCATTAATTTACTATAACCCACGACAGAATAGCGAAACAATTAAACTGGCAAAACTACACCTCCCATCGGACTGCAACGAGAGGAGGAGGAAAGATCACTGTCTTCAATGACACCGGTGCCAGGGACAGGAAACCCGGTCGCCGGAGGCCACAAGGCAGAAGAGACGCTGGTTACACAACATATTACTTAATGATTAAACCTTCCACGAACTTAAGTTGCAATTATGCTCGAACAGGCAGTACACGACCTCCGATGGCAAGGATCCACACATCCGACCGCGCACGCGTCGCCGGCGTACCCAACACGCCACGGTCACGCGACAACACGCTCTGTCACCGGAGTTCACGTCTTCTCTGCAACGTTGACGAGTAGTGACCGCTCCTTCATGTTAGGTGTCTCCTTTTAAACTCCAGTGTTGAAACGGAGGATTTAAAGAAGTTTGTTAACGTCCCACCAACACGCGGGGAGCTCTTCCGTCAACTCCACCCGCTCGTTACACACAAAAGACATACATCACTTGGCGACTCGGTACAACCGACCAAGCCTGCTTCGCGCTGGAGAGCCACATTGCCCTCCCGTGTCCACCACACTCTCTCTGCGCACAACGCCGTACTTCCGCGCCACCACCCGAGGTTACAACCGGTCAAAGATCTCACTTCCTCCGTAGCAGTTTCCCGGAAGCAAAAACGCAGATATCGATAGCAGAGGGAAAATACAACCAAGCAGCCACTTAATGACAGACATCATATCAAACAAACATGTCAGGGGAAGAAACGGAAAACCAATGCAATCTAAACACAAGGTGTAGCACGAGTCGATACACGGCTCACTCACGTTCTTTGCCGAGGTACTATTTTCCGATGAGTCAACATTCACAAACCATGGTAGCGTTAACCGGCATGACATCCATTACTGGTGTGTAGACAGTCCCCACTAGTTACGGCAAGTTGACAACGTCCTTGGTCTGTTAACGTATGGTATGACGTCAGGGGTAACAAACACTCATTGGTCCGTATTTTATCGACGGCACCTTAAATGGGTGCAAATAGCGAAATGTTTTTGGAACAGGAACTACCGATACTACTGTAGGATGCTGCTGCCCTGGACGTTCGACAACGCATGTGGTTTCAGCATGACGGTTCCCCAGCGCATTATCCAACTGAAGCACGGGAGGTATTAGTCCGTGCTTACAGTGGTCGGTAGATCGGCAGATGTGGCCCTATTAATTGGCCGCTAGGTCGCCGAATTTGACGTCGCCGGATTTCTTTCTGTAAGGATATTTAAGAGATGAGGTATACCAGCAAGTGCTGTGAAGGCTGTGAAGACATGGTCAACCGTATCAGAAACACCTATGGTCACATTTCCGCAGATATGCTTCTGTCCTGAGTATGTTCATTTCAAAAGCGGATCACTAAGTGTATTGAAGTTGGCGGTGCTATGTTTGAACACTTACTCTATCTGGAAACGCAGATAGCGTTCGCCTCGAGCCACAGCCACATAGGCGCTCCATACATCGGAGGAATACAACGGTGTGTATGGGGTTTCCAATTAGAAATTTTGAAAACTACGATGTTCTACCCTCGCAGCTTAGAGGTGGGGTCTCAGTTGCCACTGGATGTTCAAGGGCCACTGAGCTGCATTCGTAAATTACAATTGTGTACCCATTTCTATTCCTCCGATTACAGCGCCATCTGTGGTGAAACGAAGAAAATGCTTTAGGCTAAACGCATGTAGATTTTGTCGTAGGATCGTTACGTGTAATAAAAAAGGGGTTCCCATTGAAGATTTCAAAGTTGCCGCCCGCCGCCCATCCACAGGATTTGGTGGCTAGTCAAGAGTGTTATCATTGGATGTCCTCCTCCGAGACAAACCAATTGGAATTACAACTTTTTTGATCCGATGCGTAATTTTTGGAGATATTTCACTGTCTTCAGCTGAAATTACTCCCTGTATAGTTGTGCAATATTAACTTTCAGTTACCTGTATATGAAAAGGGCATTCTAAATATTCTATAAAAAGTAATTGCTATTCTATATGCTTCATACATGCCGTATCAGCTATTCTTAAATTAAATGCGACATTTAAAACATCAGCTATCCTTTTGCTGTTTTACATTATCACACCAGACTGGTCAACGAGTGATTGGACAGAAGCCTTCGATCCTCTTACTGATTTTATGTAGGACCAAAGTTTTCTCGGGTTCTTGGCAAGATCTTTTGCTGATGTAAGACCGTGGAAGTTGCTCTATGCTTCCGCATTGGTCTTTTTACAGGACACGAATTTCTTCTAATTTTTCCTGTCGTTATTTGCGCGTTCTCAGTTGAACCGAGAGTACAACAGCCTTTGCTTCCTCTACATTATCGGAATTTCGCTATTAAACCACAGTGGGTATTTTCTATCTTTAATCCACTTACCTCGCGCATGCGTCTCCAGAGCGCGATCTGCAATTCCTCTACACCGTCGCATTAAAACTAAGTGAAGTCCGTTCATTATCTAAATGGGAAGCTAACGACAGTTCATCTGATTTTTCTAGCGTAAATACTCTCCCAACCTTCTTGACTGATTTATAAATTTTAGTTCAATGGTCGCTTTTATGACATCATGATGAATAATCCCTGTCTCTATACTCACACTTTCATAAGGTCATGCCTGTTTGTCGCTACAATGTCTGAAGTACCTTCATTGCCTGTGGGCTGTAGAACTAGTTGTTCGAGGCAGTTTTCTAAAAACGTGTTCAAACGTACTTCACGAGACTGTCTACCTGTACTACCTGCAATGAATCTATAGACGTCCCTGTCTATACTCGATAGATTAAAGTCGCCTCCAGCTAATAGTGAGTGGTCTGGGTATATCCACACTGTTGAGCGTAGATCTTTGAATGACTCTAAAAGTGTCACAGCAGAATCGGGTGGGCCGTAAAAACATCCAATAATTAACTTCAATTTATCTAGGCCTATGATAATGATGGAAGTTGAAGAAAGGAATTAAAATTTGTGGCATGGCCGGGACTTGAACCCGGGTCTCCTTGCTAAATCAAATCCCTGCCGTCGCACAAATTTTAATTCATTTCTTCAGGCTCCATCATTATAGTAGATAAAGATGAGACTCAAATGTCTCGAGGAAAATTTAATTATAGCATCTATATATCACCTAGGCCTGTTACTAGCGTCCAGATTCACAATTAGATTCAATCTTGACCTCGACAGACACCATACTTTTGCCGACTGCAATGAATACTCCCCCTTCTGTGGTGTCTGATCTTTCTTTTTCCATATACGATCCATGCCTCGCTAAATGTTTGGAGTTTTCTATTTCGGGTTTCAACCTGCTCTCGTGTCCGAGTATAATCTGAACAAGGATGGTAACTGTTTGTGTTACAAATAGTGTCATTATCAATTTCAAGAAGAGTCAACATAATCAGCTCTGCACATTTAGATGTACTACACCAATCATAAATGTAAAACCTGATGAGGAAGTAATAACTAGGGCAGACACTTCAAAATTTTTAGGTATGCAGCTGGTGAAAACCTAAGCTGGGAAACACAATTTTGGACTCATCAAATAATTCAGTTCAGTCACATTTGCACATTGCAGAACTTGGGAACAGACAAGCCAGTAAGTCAATATACAGTATTTTGCTCTAAAATATGCTGTAAGAAATACTTGTCGTGCTCACTCAAGGTCATCTTGTACACATTGGTTTAAGTAGCACGCATTTTGATTACTGCTTCGCAGTATATGTATTCCCTCATGATGTTTGTTTCACGTCACCCACCACAGTATTAAAAGAAACAGCAACGCACAGAATTTCGGTGCCAGAAGTACACTGATATTCATTATTCCGCATTTGATCGATTCTAGTACAAAAAAGGGCGCACAATGACGCCACTAAAACTTTTCATCACTTAGCAAATGACATAAAATGTCAGAATTAATTAAAATTTCGCGTATTACTAACAAAATTGATTTTCGCATTTGGAATGGATACTGAATGAGGCCATGTTTCTAAATTTCGATTGTTGTGTACACTTTCATAACTATTTTAAGGACATATATGTCCCAGTGGGCTGGAGGAGGGATAAATGGTCTTGTATATTCGTTTTTCTTCGAGTCCTGCAAATATTATACATCCTCAGGGGGAGGGTAGCATAAAGAGGGGCAACTATACATTTTTCTATGGAGGTGCGCAAGCTCACAGTTTCGGAACAGGTTTCGCAGTACAGAGAAAAGTGCTTCACGCAATCAGAGATATAAGGTTCAGTAGTGACCGACTATCAGTTATAGTGTTGTCCGACAGGTGGAATAGACTAGTAGTAGTTAATGTACACGCACCAACTGAGGACACTGAAGAGGTTGTTAAAGACGGCTTTTATGAAGAACTAGATCAACTGTGGGATGACTTCCCCTCGTATGACACAAAATTAATCATAGGTGATTTTAATGCGAAGATAGGGAAGGATGGCTAATGTTTCAAATGGCTCTGAGCACTATGGGACTCAACTGCTGAGGTCATTAGTCCCCTAGAACTTAGAACTAGTTAAACCTGACTAACCTAAGGACATCACAAACATCCATGCCCGAGGCAGGATTCGAACCTGCGACCGTAGCGGTCTTGCGGTTCCAGACTGCAGCGCCTTTAACCGCACGGCCACTTCGGCCGGCGATAGGGAAGGAGGGAGCATTCTGGCCTACAATTGGGAAAGAAAGTTTGCATAACATTTCGAATGATAATGGCACAAGGGTGGATAATTTTGCTGTTTCAAAAGACATGATTGTTGAGAGCACATATTTCAAAAAGAAGGACATTCATAAAGCAACTTGGGTCTCTCCGAATGGACACACCCGAAACCAAATTGATCATGTTCTTGTAGATCGGAGATGGCACACTAGTATAGAAAATGTTAGGACTTTCAGGGGAGCAGACTGCGATTCTGATCATTTTCTTGTAGTTGCCAAAGTTCACCAACGGCTATCTACAGCAATATCAATGTGTCACAATGCAGAACTTGTTAGGTTCGACACTGACAAGCTAAATGATGAAAACTTTAGAAAAAGGTACATGATAGAAATTTGATGATCTCAGGACACACGAAGATCAAGATGAGGATGTTAATAAACAGTGGATCAGTGTGAGGAATAATATCAAAGAGGCAGCGAAGGTCACAATAGGTACAATTAAGAAGAACAGGAGGAAACAGTAGTTTGATGAGGAATGCAAGAAATTGGTAGAGGAAAGGAGAAAAGCGCGATTAGATTGGGATAAAATGGGAGACAGAAAACGAGAGGAGTTTTGAGAAGAGAAATTGGTCGTAGGCTACGGGCAAAGAAGATGGATTATTTGAACAATCAAATTACAAAAATGGAAACAAACAGTAAAACAAAAAACATTAGGGAACTTTACCTAGACATAAATGGGTATAGGAAGGACTTCAAGGCTAGGACAACTGCACTTCGAGGGGATGCTGGGAAAATACTGACAGACCCCAGTGATATATTAAGTGAATGGAGGGCGTATTTTGAGCATCTATTAAATGTACACCAGGAAGCAGGAAATGAGCAGGCGTACGAAATGCATACAGCAGAACCCCAGATACCTGAGCCAACGTTAAAGGAAGTAAGAGATGCAATCAACAAATTGAAAAACCATAAAGCATCAGGATCAAATTGCGTAACTGCAGAATTAGCTAAAAATGGGGGACAGAAATTGGTGGAAGTAGTTCACAAAGTGATAACTAAAGTGTGAAACTCAGAGATGATACCTGAAGAGTGGCAGGAGTCGATTCTGATCCCAATTTTTAAGAAAGGTGACAAAATGGATTGTAGTAATTATAGAGGGATATCGCTATTACCAGTATGTTCCAAAATTTTCTCGAATATTCTGCTAAGCAGGCTTACACCATATGCAGATGAAATTGTGGGGAATTACCATGCCGGCTTTCGGAGGAACAGATCAACTATAGACCAAATATTCACCGTGTGTAAAATTTTGGAAAAGAAATGGGAGTACAATAAACCATTTCATAATCTTTTCATCGATTTTACAAAAGCATATGATTCATTATTGCAATCAAAATCGTACAGAATTCTTTTGGAATTTGGAATACCAAAGAAGTATGTTAGACTTATAGAAGCGAGTTTGAAAAACACAAAAGGTAGAGTACGCGTGGGGAAATTGGAGTCAGAAGAATTTGTAATAAAGAACGGACTTAAGCAGGGAGATGCCCTTTCTCCGCTACTTTTTAATTTAGTCCTAGAATATATTGTACGAATGGCAGCAGATAATTCAGAGGGTGTGGAGTTAAATGGAAATATTAAGATATTAGGGTATGCAGATGATCTAAACATCATTAGCGATAGGAAAGAATCTGTAACAGCAAATGCGAATGCGTTAATCAAGGCTAGTGAAGATGTAGGTCTAAGGATAAGTGAAGACAAAACTAAATACCTGGTTACTGGGTGGCCAAATCATTTGCTCGAATTGTCCAGAATTTTCCTCAAACCAATGACAAACGATTGTGTTCCGGTGACACGATGCATTGTCATCCACAAAAATTCCAACGTTGTTTCGGAACGTGAAATCCGTGGATACCTGCAAATGGTCTCCAAGTCTGGTTGGACCAAAGGACCCAGTCCATGCCTTGTGAACACAGCCCACGCCATTATGGAGCCACCACCAGCTAGCGCATTGTCTTGTTGACGACTTGGGTCCATGGCTTCACTGCGCCGCACCAGAACACTACCATCAGCTTTGCGAACTGAATCGGGACTCATCTGACGAGGCCACATTTTTCAAGTCGTCTAAGGCCCAAACGATATGGTTACGAACCAAGGAGAAGCGCTGCAGACTATGTCGTGCTGTTAGCAAAGGCGCTTGCGTCTGTCGTCTGCTGCCGTATCCCGTTAATGCCAAATTTCGCCGCACTGTCCTAACGGATACATTCGATTTACGTCCCACATTGATTTCTGTAATTATTTCAAGCAGTGTTGCTTGTCTGTTAGCACTGACAAATCTGCGCAAACGCCACTGCCCTCGGTCGTTAAGTGAAGGCCGTCGGCCACTGCGTTGTCCGTGGTGAGAGGTAGTGCCTGAAATCTGGTATTCTCGGCACGCTCTTGACACTGTGGATCTCAGAATATTGAATTGCCTAACTGTTTCCGAAATGGAATACCCCATGCGTCTAGCTCCAAGTACCATTCCCCATTCAACTTCCGTTAATCCCCCACGCGCAGCCATAACCACTTCGGAAACTTTTCCGTATGAATCACATGAGTACAAATGACAGCTCCACCAATGCTTCATTTTATGCCTTGCGTACGCGTTAGTACCGTTATCTTTGTATGAGTATTTCTCTATCCCATGACTTTTGTCACCTCACAGTATGTATATTTTGATTGTCCGCAGACGAACAAGTGCTTACATATGCACTCTCAGAAAGCTATCATATAATATACTTGACGTAATTCCAGTCCTAACGATAATATAGTAGAGGATGTAAATATCCATCGAGCGAATCGTTATCAAAAACATTAATGAAATGTGGAAGCACAATACAATTGAACAATCGTTACGTCGCACAGACATAAAGAGAGATGAGTAAAAATCATAACATCTGAGATAAACTATGGTGTTCTAGTGGTAGATGGTCGACACACACTCTACGTAATGCATGAAACATCCTGTCTGAGACGGAAGGGCAGCATATTGCGGTTATGCTCACTCGAATTGCTCGGTGCATATAGTTCGGCCGGCCGTTGTGGAAGAGCGGTTCAAAATGGTTCAAATGGCTCTGAGCACTATGGGACTTAACGTCTATGGTCATCAGTCCCCTAGAACTTAGAACTAGTTAAACCTAACTAACCTAAGGACAGCACATAACACCCAGCCATCACGAGGAAGAGCGGTTCTAGGCGCTTCAGTCTGGAACCGCCCGACCGATAGGGTCGTAGGTTCGAATCCTGCCTCGGGCATGGATGTATGTGACGTCCTTAGGTTAGTCAGGTTTAAGTAGTTCTAAGTTCTAGGGGACTGATGACCTCAGATGTTAAGTCCCATAGTGCTCAGAGCCATTTAAACCATTTGAACCATGCAGTTCCGCGGACGTCCGGTAGTTGTCAATTAAACCGCTTTGAACGTATAGCCCCGAATAAAGACAGGACCACAAACTCGGTGATGGCCGCAATTTTAGATCCAAGTAGCTATAGCAGCGCTATGGACAGAATTGTTAAATTCTATTTATGAAGAAGTGAATGAGATTTCATGTGCATATGATATCCTAGTGCGCAAGTAAACAATGAACTACAGTTTTCAATTGTTTCTTGGTTATACTGAAAATATAATAAGTTAGTCACTGAAATTACAGCATTTTAATTTCTTCATAATACCGATAAAACTTCATCGTAGTTTCATTTGTCATAAATCATATATGCTCTAGATATAACAGCATTGTATATTCTACCCATTCCGTTTGTTTGAGGGAGTATTTCGGAATTACAGACCACACTGAAATATGGACGGTACGCCTGTTTACAATTTAACGTCTTCCACCATCCAGTTTATTTTACAGTTTATAACTCTTTTTCCAATTTTCGTAACTACCAATACAACTTAATGAGCCAAAAAATATAGATAGTAAATTATCTCTCTGGTGAAAGATTTCTCATGCCTATACTTGTACTGCGAGTTTGGCAGTGGCGTGAGACTCTGCCTGGCGATTAAATTTCCTCAAAAGAATGAATGTACAATATTTTGTAAAAAATATCTGTACAATTATATCTCTGACAGTGTGACAAGACGTAATACTGCGAGGGTGTTTCTTGACTGCTTTACATGTATGTCCCTCTAGTGCTTGAAGCGACAACTGCGATTCCAAAATTTGTTTGTCACTGAAATGGATAACTTTTCCTACCATTTGAATAATGTTAAGCGCTACTTCCGACACGCATTCTAAGCTGCCATGGGTCATGTAATTTCTGAGTTCGATTAATCTACGAACTCGTCCACATTATGGCTGTTGACTTGCTGAAAATGGCACACGGTACACATAAAGTACCACGTATTTCTGCCTAACTTGTTTTACAGTTCTCGCAGCTAGATAACGAAGAGACTGTTCATCCTCGTGTGAAATCTCTTTTACGTCGCTTATGCTTAAATTTGCACTTGCAGGCATGACTGCACCATTTTTGCTTTGTGACTGTTATAGATAGTCGACGAGGAGCGAAGAATTCGACGTTTTCTGTCCTATAGTTGTCATTCCAACTGGGACGATAATACTATGACACAGCAATAAGCCGCAGAATTTTCTTAAAACGGAGGAAATCTGCAACCGGATTATTTATTCGAACTATACATCTTGTGAAAACCTATACAACGGAACACTGTGAAAACCTTTTTTATTCAGAAGTTATTTCTGATTTCTAACTAGTATGGCTGTTGCCAGAACTACTCCTGTCATCCGGGCACCTCTTTTACTAATTTTCAAAATTTCAGACAGGTCTGCTTTCAACAGCTTTACACAGTGCAGTTCTTTTGTTCCCCGAGGTTATTAATTTAAACCACTGGAAAATTACTACACGTCTATAAAATGTTCAGTTGCAGCAGAACTTAATAAGATACCTTTTGTACTATTGCGTACTTAATGGGCGTTGAAACACTGTGTTTCAAAATTACTTAAGCGGGTCCTGCTTTCATTGTATCGCACTGCTCTTTTCTCGTAGGTTCCAGGCAATGTTTAAATTTTGTCTCTGTGTGAGAATCATATAGTTTTACAGCAGACTCACTGTAGACAATTGTACATGGCAAATGATTGACTTTAACTTCTGTAACGTTGAACGATTGTCTTCAGTCGTCGTTGATCCCGTTTTTGCAGGATCTTTTACCCGCCGTAGTGATGTCGGAGATTTGATGTTTTACCGGATTCCTTATATTCACTGTACACTCGTGAAATGGTCGTATCGCTACCTCGGATATGCTGTGTCCCATCGCTCGTGCGCCGACTATAACACAACGTTCAAACTCACTTAAATCTTGATAACCTGCCGTTGTAGCAGCAGTAACCGATCTAACAACTGCACCAGACACTTGTCTTATATAGGCGTTGCCGCCCGTAGCGCCGTATTCTGCCTGTTTACGTCTCTCTGTATTTGAATACACATGCCTATACCAGTTTCTTTGGCGTGTCAGCGTAATGCAATACAGACTGACAGCGACCACTGATGATATGTGGACATGGTCTGAAGATGACAAACTACCGAAATAGATCAATCACAATAAAAACATTAAACTACTATAACGGAAATATGAATTTTATTACATAATGTCACTAAGTAATTTACATTTCCCAATAAATTGCTGTCACAACCGCGAAAATAGCTTATTAAGATTTGCTGGAAAATGCCATGATTGAATCTCATCGTGGTTACTGATATTTTAATGTTTCTACTCCATCTAAAATTATGGATGTATGGGATACTTGTAATATTAGATTTAATAAATCCATGGAACTGACCTATCTCATTCCTACAAATTGCCCATTACGTCTCGTTAGTTTTGATAGATTCCCTCCATTATTAATCTCACGTAATGGGAGTGTGGGAGTAGAATGTGAATAATGTTACCGTTGCTCGTGTTTTTTGTCAAGAAAATCATCAAACGCGCAGAGATGGGCTCCATGTTCATAGCATGAAGCCCTATAATATTCTTGAAGTACAGAGAGAAAATGGGGGCTTCGAGCAGAAGGAACGTGAAAACCTGTCCGAAGATAGCTTATTCCTCGACGTCAGTAACTCTAATTGTACGTTGCAGAGACCATGAGGACCTAACAACATGGCCAAAACGCGAGGGCCCACGATCCCCGCCATACGAAGGACCAGTTATTAGGGTCCAGATCCATGAAGTTGTAGTCCACTACAAAACAGTGGGTTGCTGCTTTCGTAGGAGGGAAGGATTGCATTCTGCTGTGTGTCGTCCTCCATGCCTTAGCGTTTATGCGAGTAGCTGCTCTCTGGTGTCGCTTCCACTAGCAGAGCATTTGTTATGGTGTTGTTAAAGCCGCGTATAAGTAAGCTGTAATCTATCCATTTCTTTCAAAATCCTTTGATTTATATTGCGAGATGTACAGTGTGGCGACAGAAGCCATGGGTTAGCAATATTCATAGGAGTATATACAGATGGCGGTAGTTTCATGTGCACAAGGTATAAAATTGAAGTGCATTGGCGGAGCTCAGGTGAGTCATGTGAAAAGATTTTCGACGTGATTATGACCGCGCGATGGGAATTAACAGACTTTGAGGTTAGTTACATGTTGCATGGACCATTTTGCGCGATAGATCATAATGATGTGGTACGAGTCACTTTACATTCACATTACAAATTAATTTGCACACACGTTTACATATGGAACGTTCTGAAGGTTTGGTTTTACAGAGGTGAGTAAGTAATTCCTACCCATCACCTTTCACACAATACAGTAATAGAAATTCTTCTACTGCATTGAAGAAGTTGTCGAAGAGAAACATTCTCAATTCGTCATCAAATTTTGCCATGTATATATTTGATAAACTAAGAAAATAACAATAATTCACGGTTTCATATTTTGTCATGCAGTGGTCTTCGGACTTGATTGACATGTGTCCATCTTCCCTCTTTTATCTTCAAAAGTTGTGTAAAATACGAAGAGTATATTCATTATGTTTAGTTTTTATGTTTAATTCTGTGTTCTTTTAATTAATTGCTCCCCAATTGGTGGGTTGTTTCAACTATTTTGTACACATTATTCTACAGAACTTTAACATACTTACGAAGTTTTATACTGATATTAATGTTGACCATTTTGTAATTAATCGGTAGTCGAAAATTATTGTAAATTAATATGTATATCTTCCTTTTGTTCTGTAGATTTTATTGGGTATATATCTCCTGTCATTTACTGCCTGTCTCAAGTTTCCTAATTAAATAACGTTTTTTCTGTCTTACATATCGATACTTCAAGGTGCTTGATGAGTGCTATGAGGTGCAGCTCATAACTTTTACAAAATACATGAAATTTGCAAGGTGGTCATTTGCATCTCTGTGATGGGTGATGCTCATTATTATTATGCAATGTATCAGTTTCAGCATTGATTTGCTCTGTTTTAAAGTAAATTGTAGATCCACAAATTCTTTTTGTCCTTTTTCACCTATGATCTTGCCTGTTTCAACATACTCTTATTCTATCACAGATACTGTGTGCAGAATCAGTTTTTACTACACAAAACAAGTTGTTGCTCATTTGCTTTTGGAACCTCCTTGTCTTGCTGTTCCTATCCAAGTTCAGACTCTCTGCTGTTTGCTCCTTGTCCTGCACGTTTAACTGTGTCACATGTAGATCTGTAATGTATCCTGCTTGAAGTAGACGGATTGTCCATCGGTACTTACCAGAACATAACAGTAATATGAAAGATGTATCAGCTTCCTGATGTGTTATAACTATTATAGTGTGAGAAAATCATGGAAAGTTTCCTTTTTTTAACTTTTCTGTAGCTACCAAACGTATTTCTTATTTAAATATGCCTATAATATATTCATTACATTACATTCGATATCATACTCATTCAAATTTGATATTTCTACTTGGTATCTCCCTTACAACACCACTTCCTTCACTCCTGCAAAGTTTTTATCCTTAACTACATCTATTTTCCTATTCAACATCCATATTTTTATCTTACGCCGTAGGTCTCATAAAATAATACATTGTGGCATATAATAATTTTACTGCCCACAACAATCATTGGATAAGTTACTTCTTATTGTGTCCCTGTGGATGTGGTGTGACCAAATCTAAAAATAACTCCAAAGGTGTTGATGTTAACCTTTTAAGAACTTAGATATATCTAATATTTCTACTGTGGAACGCATCATCAAGAAAATGATAATTTCTTGAACAGTTTTCCAATCGTTACTGTGATTCACAGGTTCATCCCCAAACCATATTTTTGAAAGCACACACAGTAGGTGGGTGAAGAGCCTTGTAACTCATTTTGTTGAATAGTTCTCAATCTCCTCATCTTCACAGAATGTTGACTGCAATGGAAGTTAAGTGTTGTGCATGGGAATTGGCTGCAAAGCTCTTCCTGAATACTCCAATTACTGTACCTACAAAATGGACCAAGCCAACTCGTCCCAAGTGCTGTTTTGGAATCCAGCACTCTCATTTACTGTTGAACATGACTTGCTTAAAGTTGATAAGGGCGAGGGGGGGGGGTTGGGGAGGGTTGACTCCATAATGTCTACTCCTGAGTGTTATATTAATGTGATGTGGCATGTGGGTTATAGAAAGTGGGTACTTGATAACGCCACCCAACAAATTAACAAGCCTCAATCTTAACTCTCCATGACTCAGAAAGAAATCCATGCGTTGTTCTGCCTGTGTCTGACTGTCCGCGGTTGTAGACGCTACAGTCTGGAACCGCGCGACCGCTACGGTCGCAGGTTCGAATCCTGCCTCGGACATGGATGTGTGTGATGTCCTTAGGTTAGTTAGGTTTAAGTAGTTCTAAGTTCTAGGGGACTGATGACCTCAGTTGTTAAGTCCCATAGTGCTCAGAGCCATTTGAACCATTTTTGTCTGACTGTCCCATTAATTTTGCCACAGCCGTAATAACTCTATGCTATATTTTTTGTATTCATATTGGCCTTTGTTGTAAGTGCCTTGCGCATTTATGTTTGACAGACTTACCTGCGCACCTCTTTCCCTAATCTCTAGGTGCAAGGCTCGCTGCTCTCAAAAATGGTTCAAATGGCTTTGAGCACTATGGGACTTAACGTCTATGGTCATCAGTCCCCTAGAACTTAGAACTACTTAAACCTAACTAACCTATGGACATCACACAACACCCAGCCATCACGAGGCAGAGAAAATCCCTGACCCCGCCGGGAATCGAACCCGGGAACCCGGGCGTGGGAAGCGAGAACGCTACCGCACGACCACGAGATGCGGGCTCGCTGCTCTCTTATGTAAGCTAAGCTATGACTCATTATCTTCTGCCGGTCTCTTCACAGAGAGTAGCACATACCTGTACGTCCAATGTTTAGGCTCGCTGCTCTCTTATGTAAGCTAAGCTATGACTCATTATCTTCTGCCAGTCTCTTCACGGAGAGTAGCACATACCTGTACGTCCAATGCTTACAGTTATTTGTTGGATATATTCCTGTCTCTGACTTCCCCTGCAATTTTTGCCCTCTACAGTTTTTTTATGGATACTTCCCTCGCTTCATGATAGAACATTTCCATACTGAGGGTTGAATAGCACTTAGGCGGTTTTTTGTTCTACTGATTTTTATTTGTGTGAACTGGTTTTCGGCTTATTAGGCCGTCTTCAGATAACTACTGGCTGCTGTTTACAAGGAGATTGTGTTCTTACGAACCAAACTATCTGGACTAAGATACAACGCACTTACATACGATCTTTAGTTGTGGTATTGTCTTTGGAATTGTCAAACGGGTCTTTTGACTTTTTGTTCCGTAAAACTGTTCTTTAACACAATAAATCACATTTAATGGTTTGTCAGTACCATGTATGACAACAATTAGAATTATTTAGAATACACATTATTACAAAATTACAATTTTTTGGTATCTGTTGTGAACAGTTGCACTGGACCCTAATTGTTGGTTGTACAACAGCGCTGTTTCTTTGGGGTTTACATTTTGTTATTAGAAAATTGCACTTTAATAAATACCAAATATTACATTGTTACAGTGGAGTTACAATCAGGAATGTAAACACGTAAGGGATATTATATTATATTGGGGTGTGAATTTGTTTATTATTGAGACACAATACAGTAAACCTGCTGCTAACCACAAAGTGTCCCAATAGTAAACAAATTCACACCCCAATATAATGTAATATCCCTTATGTGTTTACATACCTAATTGTAACTCAACTGTAACAATGTAATATTTGGTATTTATTAATGCACAATTTTCTAATAACAAAATGTAACCCACAAAGACAACATCGCTGTTGTACAACCAACAATTAGAGTCCAGTGCAACTGTTCACAACAAATACCAAAAAATTGTAATTTTGTAATAATGTGTATTCTAAACAATTCTAATTTGTCACACATGGTACTGACAAACAATAGAATGTGATTTATTATGTTAAAGAACAGTTTTACGCAACAAAATATCAGAAGACCCGTTTGACAATTCCAAAGAAAATATCACAACTAAAGATCATATGCAAGTAGATTGTATCTTAGTCCAGAATGTTTCGTCGTAAGAACACAATCTCCTTGTAAACAATAGCCAGTAGTTATCTGAAGATGGCCTAATAAGCCAAAAACTACTTCATACAAATAAAAATCAGTAGAACAAAAAACCGCCTAAGTGTTATTCAACCCTCTCTACAGTTTTGTTGCAGTTCACCTTAACTTTAAGTGAACCAGAGGAAGAAACACATTTGTGTGAATGCATTGAAAGATAATTATTCCAAATAGCTTGAAATATTTACCTGTCGCCGCTCAGGTGGGTAAGACAGGTGTGTTTGTAACAGTGCTTCTAACATTGCTTGGTACAGTGTGCAAAATGTCTCCCAGGAACTGAAACTAAGATTATCCCTCTCTTTTTCTTGCCCTAAGCGGTTTCAATTACAAAACATGACGGTTCTCACCTTTTATACTAACACCTGCACAACTGAAGTAAATGTTTGAATTTCCAGGCCTAAATTTCTTCGATGAATGAAACCTGAGTAATTTCGTTGATTTCCAGCCACCCAAGTGAACTTCCGCCGTGTACCTGCCTCGAGCCATCAGCCACAAGCATCGGGAAACTTTCTTCCTCGGCGCTGCGCAAGAGTAAGAGTGCCAGCAGCAGACATTCAGCGGACGTGATGTTCTCAAAGCAGACGTTAGAACTGTATAGGACACCAGCTGCTCCCAGGTGAGTACCACTTTCAAAGCAACGAAACGACAAATTTAAATTGAACGTTGGTCTTAAACTTAGGCAGTCTAGAAAGTTTGAAGTCACCAACTTCACTGAGTATTAATTTAAGTGAGTACTGTTTACCACAGGTGTTTCCGAAAGAACGCCAGTTTTTAAATTATCGAATATTTGAAACTTCCTGGCAGATTAAAACTGTGTGCCCAACCGAGACTCGATCTCGGGACCTTTGCCTTTCGCGGGCAAGTGCTCTACCAACTGAGCTACCCGAGCACGACTCACGCCCCGTCCTCACAGCTTTACTTCTACCAGTATCTCTTCTCCTACCTTCCAAACTTTATAGAAGCTGTCCTGCGAACCCTGCAGAACTAGCACTCCTGAAAGAAAGGATATTGCGAAGACATGTCTTCTGTAAAGAAATGGTACTTTATGCACACAAACATCATGGTTTATATGAGTAGCAGGGTACTGGGGCTCCTACCGCAATTTTGATATCTAATTGATATGCAAATAAATTAAATTCATCAATTAATTATCCTTCCCCCAAAAACCCTTCACCCACCCCCACCCCTGGATGACATAATGTGTCATCCTCAGCCTGCACGTGGGTCCCTGACCGTTCGTCCCCCTCCCCCTCACCTACCCTATTGCTGGGAATTCAGAATTTTGGCAAGAATTCCGAATTTTGGAGGTAATATCTTTGTCCCAGGGCTGTGCTGACGCCCCCCCCCCCCCCCCGGGAACTGATCGGAAATTAAAAATGGCGGTGCCCCTTCTGCAGGGACACAATCGCTGGTCCTTCTGTACAGAAAGCCCAAGTACACACCCAGGAGAGGAAAGTTAGGTTAGCGTAGTTTATTTATTTTGGATGGGAAACTGAAATAAAGATAGGACCTAAGTATGCAATTAATCATAAAGATCGGTCCTAATTAGCACAACTGCATGCATATCACTACACAAGGAGGGCCTCAGATCGCAATAAAGCTCAAAAATTGACACTGCCTTACGACTAGTGTTATCCCCCTGCGAAAAAAATTCGCAATATCAATCGAAACTTGTGACAGACGCCCTCAAACTCTACCCTTCACCTACAAGCTGGCGGGAAAAAAGGGTGCAGTGAAAGGTACAATCTTTTTTTTGTGGAAAAATATTTTTGACTGACGAGATGCTGGTGTTGGACAGAGAGGAGTTTATTAAAGTGTATTAACTGTAAGCATACATCTGACAACTGTGTATATCACTGTTTGATGTCAGAATCCGCTACAAATGCCTCCTGATACATTGCTTGACAATCTTCCTGCAGCCCAGGTAGTCGAAGCCAATTTTACAGTGATTTACACCATTACTGTTCCGCTGTTGACCATCGCCAGAAGGTGCTGTTCACAACACATGTTAGGCAGTCGAAATAAAAAGAGGTACTGTTATCTTAATGGTGAAAAAAACACATGTGGAGGGCATGGAAACATATGGAAATAGAGCGAGGCTGCAGCATTGATGAACGCATCAAAACAATTGTCTGAAGGTGATGACCTCTACATTTAATCCCATGCTCCACAGTGACAAGTAGCAGACGTCCAGTGTTCCGCAAAGGCTTTCTCCATCTGAATCAAGTGGTGTCAGTCAAGGATTATATGGTAATCAACAGCATACCAGTGGACGGATGGGATGGGAAAGATATCGTCAGTACGGGACAATTTGCTGTAATACGCACCACAGCTGCCAGCGCAATGAATTTTAGCAACATTCCCAGTTGTTCTGTAATTTAAATGCGAACCAGTGGCACAGCAGATTGCATCCCAATTTCTGTATCATCGCTAAACCAACCCTCACTACTTTGCAAATACCATATACTAGATTGCGAAAGTAGACAAATGAGTATGCGGTACATCCATTCAGTCATGCACACCATATACTAAATTGCGAATGCATACAGATGACTGTGAGGCACGTCCATTCGGTCATATACATCAACGTATACCAGTTGTTCCGTAATATCGACGCCAGCCAATGACACAGCAGAGTGTTTCCCAATTTCTGTATCCTCGATAAGTCATCCCTCAACTGCTTTGCAAGTACCATATACTAGATTGTGAAACAGATAGCTAGCCGGCCGGTGTGGCCGAGCGGTTCTAGGCCCTTCAGTTTGGAACTGCGCGACCGCTACGGTCGCTGGTTCGAATCCTACCTCGGGCGTGGATGTGTGTGATGTCGTTAGGTTAGTTAGGTTTAAGTAGTTCTATGTTCTAGGGGGCTGATGACCTCAGATGTTAAGTCCCATAGTGCTCAGAGCCATCTGAACCATGTGAAACAGATAGATGACTGTGCAATACATCCATTCGGCCATATACACCAAAGTACACCAGAATTTACGACTACGACTGGCCATGTTTCCATGTGTGGGTGGGCGTCACAGAGTATTCTTGCACTCGTAAGATAAAGTCGGAGATTGATAGATCTTTCCCACATTGTCCATGACCAATTCTCCCTGCAACACGGTCGCCAATTTAATCGGCAAATGACCAGAATTATGAGGGACCTACACCCACTACATTCCACGTCTTGTGAAGGAACAGGGCGAACTGTGTCCGTAAATTCTCTTCAGTGACAACTGTTCCTCACCAGTTTTACCCAAGGCACCCATCCAATTGCACAATATCTCACCAGATGCCTGCATGTCGAGCAGTGTAGCACGTCTTATCGGTGTATAGTAGAGACGGGAGTGTTCTGCCGACATAACAGACAGTTAAGAAAAAAACGTGTGGTTTATACATAGTGGAACTCCTGACAGATGGAGTTTGAAACATTTCACGTAAATCTATGTGCTATCAATTCTGAAGTATTATTCCACTGTCGGGAGCCGGCACCAGGAAGGTACCAGCAGTAGAGAAAATATTATAGAGTATAAACATACACTCCTGCGGCTACGCGGTTCTGCATCTAAAGACGCTATGTAGTTAAAGCCACATGGTTTTCGAAGTATTACTCATGCGGAATAGAATGCTCTTAATACTCTAGTGAGGGATATATTTGTCCAACACCAGACACGCAACCACCCTGCAAGTTTCCTACCCTAATCACTTCGGTGACAAACATTAAAGCGGCAAAACTAGTTCCTTCTATACTATTCTGGTGTTCTACGATGGCATCGTCAGTGTATATCCGCCGCTCAAGCTGCTTATAAAACAACTAGAAAGAAGCCCGGAGACTGCTTTTCTATCTGGTATGAAATCAATGGGTTTTATACATCTTTTTAAGTTGGAAACGTGCGTACTCGATAGTTGATACATTGAGGTACGACCCATGTCGTTAGGTAGTTTTGCTCATGTATAGGATAATATGGTAATTTCGACCTAACTCGAAGTCTCTCGAGTACACTCCTCTCACACTATTTAAGTAGTTGTATGTGGCATGAGTCCACTCTCCTGCAGAACACTCTAGGGAACGGCTTAAGTCTGATAAACACATTGATTCTTTTCCTTAAAACTTAATGAACTGCTTGTGAGAACCAACCGTAATTCGGTAATATCTATATTTGACTGCATGGGTGAGAACACAGTTATGGATTGGGATACATTATCTTTCACCTGCCTTAATACGGCAGCTCTGTGTACTACTTACGTCCCCTCTGTTAAAATATGCGTTACGAAAACCCACGTAGTTTACAGGTGCAGGAGGAGGGTATAAAGTCACTGCAGCCATAGCATAATTATTAAGATTTTCTGAGTCTTGATTGTCCGGGTACCACCAACCCACCTCAGTTTCCCGTATTTAATGCTACTTTTTCTCTAATTTTATGTATTCTCAGTCAATTTCTGTAATTTTGCAAGCTTTTTCTCGATTTTACGTATTTCGTCGTATTTCTCTCAATTTTTCGTATTACCCATCAATTTGTCGTAATTATATCAGATTTTCCTCTATTTCTGCCGACTTTCATGTCGTTTTTCGTGTTTTTCATATTTTTTTCCCTACGTATATCGTCATATTGCTGGCATTCCCGTGCGTTGTTTGATTTTATACAAGTATATTTGCGTGTCCTATACATCAACCTACTAGAAAAATCCGAAGGATTCAACGAGTGGCGTAGATTGGAAACTCGTAGTCTGGAAACAAATGCGTGTACTGCTACGACACATCAGAGAGCTTCTTTGCATGCTCATCTAGCGACGACTTCATGGGAACTCGAAGCCGGGCACAGTTCTGCATGTTCATCTGACTTCCACTCTAATGTGTAGGGATCTGCAACAGGGAGCTGACGTGTGTACAGAGCTGATTACTGTGCTGCTCTGATATTTTTTACCACACATATATGCTCTTATTGCCTACCAGAAGAGCTACGCTACTTTTGTTTAAACCTTCCAACTCTGATACGTCCCCATAACCATGTCAGGTCATCTACAAACGGTAAATTTCGGAAATTTTTTTTATCCTAGTAATAAGTGATTCGTTAATTGATAGTGAGTCGATTGGACTTAGCATCCTGGGACGTGAGAGCTTCCCTTTCCTGTACCTACAGAGTGCACACCCCCGGCAATGTTATTTGTAGACTAGTAGCAAGCTATACATTCGAACCGCAACCGTCTGTCACTGACAGCTCTACACACATATAGAAACTATGTCTGCATTCTACCAATCGCGAAGTCTCAATTCCATCCACTTGTACGTTAGTGCTACAGCTCCGCAAATAGCGAAAAACTCTTCGTAAAACGATTCTTTAGGGGATGGAAGCACATTTAAATTCATCCTTCTAAAGAGCATAACATCTTCGATGCAAGTTAGATTACGATATTTCGGAACAAAAAATGGTTGGATTCTCCAGTAATAACAACAAAGCAAAGCATTCTACTGTGCCTATAAAACCTCCTTTTATACTCTTAAAGATCCACGGTGATGGCACATGATCATCCCAATTCTGCTATTTTGTGTGGTAGATGTCTGTTGGAAGGATGGAGACAGTTCATCGTGCTGTGTTGCAGATATCTCCAATAAACCCGACCCAGTCCTCTCGCTGGTGGATCCACCACACATTATATCTGTAACAGTGTCTAGAGAATGATCTGCAGTGCAGTACATCTGGGATAGGATTCGAAGGTGGATATACCAGCGTCAGGAGTGGGTGAGGGTTATGGCAGCCATCCATGACAGTCGCATAGATATGGACATACAAAAAAGAGAGCAAATGCACTTCATCTGTAGAATATGTGGTTGTGAGTGACTGGGTGCATTCGAGTACAGTGCATACTGTATCTTCCGACTAATGTGCTGTTCTATCTTGTACATAAGGATAACACTCACAAAGGACTGTCTCCATCCCTTCAACGCACATCTAGCACACAAAATAGCGGAACTGGAATGATCACGTGCCACCATCATGGGTCTTTAAGAGTATAAAAGACATGCGCTAGGCCAGCATGATGCCTTGGCTTGCTGTTATTACTGGAGAGTCTAGACAATATTGTGCCGAAATATCGGTGATATAACTTGCATCGAAGATGTTAGTAGTAGGGCAACAAGGACATGAGGTTTCCCAAGTGTGCCGTGATCTTTTTTTAGAGTCAGTGGCTGCATACATCGCAAAATTGAAGCAACTACCGTGCAGCGATCTTTTTGGAAGTGCGTTTAGAGCCATATTCAATTCGATTTCGTAACTCCTGAAGCAGCTCATGCTCAAAGACAAGGGTATTTCACAAAAAAGCGCACGCACTGTCTCAGGGGTGGTTTCACAAGTGTGCCGCAATCTTTTCTTTTAGTGTCTGTGCTCAAGTGTGGCGGTGTCTGTGCTCAAGTGTGGCGGTGGTGGTATTCCTCGGCATTAATTAAATATTCTCACGTCATTTTCAAAGCTCTCTCTTAGTGCAGTGGTACATTTAGTTTCTGTGACATCTTCAAGTTCTGTACGTGACGATATTCCGCAACACCAGGTGTAATAACTCGTGAAGCAGTTCATGAATGCAACACAAGAAAGTGCACCAGGGGGGCTGGGTAGTTTAGACTCTGTGGGGGAATCCATTCTCACACAGCCATTTGCCTAGGAAGGAGTTCTTGCGTGCGTCGGTACTCCGCATTGGTTTACATGGTAAACGCTGCTTTGTTTGTGGTTCGATCTAACCACGACCAATGGCGCGTCTAGTCCCAGTAGTGGGACACTGCAGGAGGAGAAAGAGTACGTGCTTTGACAGGAATTTCTCGGGTGCTTTTGTTTGGGGATTAGCGTGACATCTAGTCTCTCAGTCGGGGGTCCCGCACAGTCACCGGCAGCCTACGAACTCGTCACCACTTTTCGGGGCAGCCTCTGCTGGTGGTGTTCTGTGAGGTCCAGTGGACAGGGAACGCTAGACCATGCGTGCTTCACGATCGAAAGGTTTGTAAAGGTGTAATTCCATGTGACTACTGTTTCATGATGGTATTCCTTGCTTGATCGTGATGAAAAAAAGATCGATTTAATTACTTCTTTACAAGACCTGCATCTTTCCAAACAGCAGAGAATGATGAGCAATAGAAATCCAACCCCTGCAAACTGAATATTTTTGTAAATAAACAATATACCCGCTGTTATATAATTAAATTTCCTGTTGTGAGATCCTTGCTCTCCACCACAGAGCCACCAGTTACCAGGTAGGCGAGGGGGAAAGAGGGAGGGGAGGATTGGGGGTTTACTAGAGAGCGAAGGGTTAATTAATTGATCGATTCAATTAGTAGTCAATCAAACTGACAGAGTGAGAGGCAGCTATTCGAATAACTCAGCCCTGGAAGTGTACCTGTATCAGTGAGTGGGATGGAGGGAGAGTTGCAGGTTTCCTGAGGGGCTGGGAGGATGAATGGGAGGGGGAGGGGTGGGGGCACAATAGGTTAAGAACCTGTGTATCAAAAGGAAGGATTATCCCCAGGGGTTCATAATCCACTTAGCAGAACAATAGATTAAGCACCTGTAAATCAAAAGAGAACAATAGGTTTGCCCTTGATGTAGGCAACCCTCACTAACAAATGGTCCTGATGTCCTTGTTGCCCTACCACTGATGTTATTCTCTTTAGCAGGATGTGCTTACATCCCCGACAGAATCGTTTTGCGAATAGTTTTTGGCACTATCGAAAATAACGTACAAGCAGATGAAATCGAGACTTTGTGACTGGTAATATGCATGCATTGTCTCTATATCTAAGTGTTTAGGGCTGTCAGCGGCGGACGTTTGCGGTTCGAATGTATTTTGTCATAAAGAACATTGCCAGGGGTGCACACACTGTAGATACGGGGAAGGGAAAGTCTCACGTTTCAGGATGCTAAGTCCAGTCGACTCACTATCAATTAACGAATAACTTATTACTAGAATAAAAAAAATCCCGAAATTTACAGTTTGTAGATGACCTGGCATGGTTGTGGGGACGTATCAGCGTTGGAAAGTTCAAACAAAAGTAGCGTAGCTCATCTGGTAGGCAATAAGAGCATATACTTATGGGTAAAAAATATCAGAGCAGCAACAGAAATCAACTCTGTACGCGTCAACTCCCTGTTGCAGATCCCTACATAGTAGAGTGGAAGTCAGATGAACATGCAGAAGCGTGCCACACTTTGAGTTTCCATCTAGTCGTCGTTACATGAGCATGCAAGCTCTCTGATGTGATGTAGCAGCACACGGGTTTGTTTCCAGACTACTAGTTTCCAATCTGCATCATTCGTTGAGTCTCATCTAGGTACGAGGCGAGTGTTACTACACTTTTAATGATCTTCCTATCCAAAATGCATGCATGTAGATCATCGGGAAGAGGCGAATCGTTAGAATTTTTCAGTAGGTTGCTGTATAGGACACGCAGATATTCCCGTATGAATTCAAACAAGGCATCGGAATGCCAGCAATATGACCATATACATATAGAAAAATATCGAAAAATATGAAAAATCACCTACAAATCAGTAAAAATTTAGGAAAACCTGATACAATTTCGACGGTTTTATGGCTAATAAGTAAAATTGAGGGAAACACGACGAAGCATGTAAAATCGCGAGAAAGCGTGCAAAATTACGAAAATTTACGGAGAATACATACAATTAGAGAAAACGTAGCATGAAATGCAGGGAACTGAGGTGGGTTGGTGGTTCCCGGACAGTCAATATCGAGAAAATCTTAACAATTATGCTCTGGCTGCAGTGACTTTAAACCCTCCCCCTCCTCCCTGCAAACTACGTGGGTTTTCTATAAGAGAGTGGACCCATTCTATAAGAGAGCGGGAGAGCGGACCCATGTCACATATATCATCTTTAATAGTGTGCGGGAGGGGGGGAGGGGGGGGGGAGGGGGATGTACTCGAGAGACGTCGTGTTAGGTCGAAATTACTATGTTATCCTACACATGAGCAAAACTACATCAGCCCTGGACATTTTTGTACAAGTGGAATGCGACCATAGTCATGGTGATGCTACTGTAAACAGCAATAAGGAGGTTACATCTCCTTTGCTTATTGATCTTGGTGCTTACTCCTTCGTGAGAAGTTGCTGCTTCTTCGTGTGCGTTTTCGTGCAGCATGACGTGGGTGGTACCTCAATGCATCTGTTATCGAAAATATTCATGTCGGCTTTTCCTCGCTCTAGTTCCTAGCGAGACATAGCTGCATCCGTAATAACTGATACTCTTCTAATAATAAGCACGAGTGACACCGGAAGTATGATTGAGAGTACATGTGTTTCCAACTTAAAAAGATGTACAAAATCCATTAATTTCCTAACAGATAGAAAAGCAGTCTCTGAGCTTCGTTCTAGTTGGTTTATAAGCAGCTCGATCGGCGGATATACACTGACGGTGCAATCGTGGGACACCAGAATAGTGTAGAAGGAACTACTTTTACCGTTATAAAGTTGTCACCGTAGTGACTGGGGTATGAAGCTTGCAGGGTGGTTGTATGTCTGGTGCTGGACAAATATATCCCGCATTAGATTATTAAGAGCATTGTATTCCGCATTTTGGATACGATATGGCTTTAACAATATAGCGTTTTTAGATGCAGAGCCGTGCAGCTGTAGGAGTGTGTGTTTATACTCTACAATCATTTCTCTAATACTGGTACCTTCCTGGTGCCGGCTGTAGACAGTGGAATAATACTTGAGAATTGATAGCACATAGATTTACGTGAGATGTTTCGAACTCTATCTGTCTGGAGTTCCATCATATATAAACCACACTTTTTCTTAACTGTCTGTTATATCACCAGAACACTCCCGTGTCTAATATACACAGATAAGACGTGCTACACTGCTCGACATGCAAGCATCTGGTGAGATCTTGTGCAATTGGATGGGTGCCTTGGGTAAAACTGGTGAGGAACAGTTGTCACTGAAGAGAAGTTACGGACACAGTTCGCCCTGTTCCTTCACGAGGCGTGGAATATAGTGGGTGTAGAACCCTCATACTTCTGGTAAGTTCAGCTTAAACTGGCGACCATGTTGCAGGGAGGATTGGTCAAGGACAATGTGGGAGACATCTGTCAATCTCCGACTGTATCCTACGAATGCTAAAGTACCCTGTGACGCATATCCACAGAGGCAAAGATGGTCAATTGTTATCATGAATTCTGCACTATGATCGAAGTGTTGCAAATATGTAGATAACCTATCTGCATCGATATAGGACGTGGTGTGGTATAGCCAGGCTGTGGCAAAACCATGTCTCCACAATATCCTTTGTTCCAGAGGAGCTAGTTCTGCAAGGTTCGCAGAAGAGCTTCTGTGAAGTTTGGAAAATAGGAGACTAGGTACTGGCAGAACTGAAGCTGTCAGGATGGCTCGTGAGTCGTGCTTGGGTAGCTCAGGTCGTAGAGCACTTGCCTGCGATAGGCAAAGGTCCCGAGTTCCAGTCTCGGTCCAGCACACAGTTTTAACCTGCTGCAGAGTGAAAATCTCATACTGGCAGTGTGGTATAATTTGCTGTATATGGCCAAATGGATGTACTGTAGAGCCGTCTATCTGCATTCGCAATCTAATATATGGTACTTGGAAAGTAGTGGCGGTGTGATATATCAATTATACTTCATTTGTGAAGTATTCTGCTGTGTCATTGGCCAGCGTTGTAATTACGGAACAACTGGTATACGTTGATGTATATGACCGAATGGACGTGCTTTACAGTCATCTATCTGCATTCGCAATTTAGTATATGGCGTGCATGACCGAATGGATGTACTGCACACTCATTTATCTACGTTCGCAATATAGTATATGGTACTTGCAAAGTAGTGGAGGGGTGGTTTAGCGATGATACAGAAATTGGGATGCAATCTGCTGTGCCACTGGTTCGCATTGAAATTACAGAACAACTGGAAATGGTGCTAAAATTCATCGCGCTGGCAACTGTGGTGCGTATTACAGCACATTGTCCCGTACTGACGATATCTTTCCCATCCCATCCGTCCACTGGTATGCTGTTGAGTACCATATAATCCTTGACTGACACCACTTGATTCAGATGGAGAAAGCCTTTGCGGAACACTGGACGTCTGCTACTTGTCACTGTGGAGCATGGGATTCAGACAATTGTTTTGATGCGTTCATCAATGCTGCACCGTCGTTCTATTTCCATGTGCTTCGATGCCCTCCACATGTGTTTTTTTTTCACCATTAAGATAACAGTACCTCTTTTTATTTCTACTGCCTAACATGTGTTGTGAACAGCACCTTCTGGCGATGGTCAACAATGGAACAGTAATGGTGTAAATCACTGTAAAATTGGCTTCGACTACCTTGACTGCAGGATGATTGTCAGGCAATGTGTCAGGAGGCATCTGTAGCGGACTCTGATATCAAACATTGAGAGACACAGTCCTTAGATGTATGCTTACAGTTAATATACTTATTAAACTCCTCTCTGTCCAACACCAGCATCTCGTCAGTTGGAAACATTTCCCACAAAAAAAAGATAGTACATTTCACTACAGCCTTTTTTCCTGCCAGCTTGTAGGTGAAGGGTAGAGTTCGAGTGCGTCTGCCACTAGTTTCGACAGATATTGCAAAATTTTTTCGCAACGAGATAACACTAGCTGTAAGGCAGTGTCAATTTTTTAGCTTTATTGCGATTTGAAGCCCTCCTTGTGTAGTGATATGCATGTAATTGTGGTAATTAGGACCGATCTTTTTGATTAATTGCATACTTAGGACCTATCTTTATTTCAGTTTCCCAACCAAAATAAATAAAGTACGCTAACCTAACTTTCCTCTCCTGCATCTGGACAGCTTCCATGTATTGTGACACTTGGCCTTTTTGTCCAGAACGACCAGGGTTCGCATCCCGGAAATGGCACTGCCATTTTAAATTTCCAGCCAGTTCCCAGGTGGGACATCAGAATAGCCCTGGGGCCAAGAAATTCCCACCAAAATTCGAAATTCCCACCAATAGGGTAGGTGAGGGAGGGATGAGTATGGGGTGGAGATCCAAGTGCAGGCTGACGAAAATAAACGACATCATCCAGGTGTGGAGGTGGGTGGCGCTGTTGGGGGTGTAATTAATTAATTAAATTAATTAATTTGCATATTTAATTTCCATATATAAAATTGGGGTAGGAGCACCAGTACACTACTACCTATCTGGTATATATTGATAACGGATACAGATTTTCGAAAGCGAGAACACGTCAGATTTAGATGCATGTGTACAGAATGTGCAGATAAAATTTGAGCCCTTCTGGTACGTAGATCATTGACGTGCATAGTGCAAGAAAGGTTAAAAGTCAGTATTTGCGGTTTTCCGCATAAATCTGGCAACATTGAACCTCTGGATATCGGTAACGGATAATGATATTGAGTTTCGAAGATCCCAGAGGAAATCGTCTTAAGAACATATAGAAGTAGATGTAGATTTAGGGTAAAAAATTCGACGGTTTACCACAAATAGATATCATAGGAGTAACCATCCTGTAACATTAAACCTGGGAATGTGAGTGATTATAATTATTTGAAACTGCTAAATAATAATGTTCACTTTGAAATCTCATTGAGTGGTCTCACCAAAAACGAATAATAATAACGGTAGCTCCAACACGATTTGCATGTACCGAAAATTTAGACTGAACCTAATAAGAAAGAAAATGTCAATAAAGTTCGTGGGCGATGTAAACTCGGCGGCAGAATTTATTACTCAGCTTTGAGATCTTCATATCTGCTTCGCTGCTGAAGTCCTGTTGTCTGTAATATGTTGCTGCAAGAAATTCTAACAATCTTGCCACATCGTTGGAATCATTAATGAAAGTTGAGAGTTGTAATGATTTGTTTTATTACTGCGCAGTTGCTGCGCAGCAGTGAACAACTTATGTTACAAACTGACTACATCTCGACTCTCTGAAAACTGCTAGAATTTTCTTAATGACAGGGCTATTGCACGTCTATTTGTGGTCAGAGTAATTAGGTACATTATTTCCTGATGATTATGTTTGGTAGTTCGTGAAATAAACAGTTCAGAAGCGTGAAACATGATAATATACGGAAATTAACATTGCAAATTACATTTGATTAACTTATAAGGTAAATACAAATTGCGTCTTTTTCCTAACATAAATTGGAGTAAAAATTAAATATGCTTTCATTTAATAGTAGTCACATAATTAAAAATGACTGCTGGGGCTGAAAATCGGTATATGTTCTTCTTTCTAATGAAGGACTGCATAATTTCTCTTTAATTAGAAACGACGTTGCAAATATTTTACGTTGCTGGTCTATTATACTGCAAAATTTGACGAAATAATGCATAAATGTGAACAGAATACAAAGCAGATATAAATTATAGCGAGCGTCTGTAGCCATCAAAGAATTTAGCTGTTTAGTGGCTTCAGTGTTAACAAGAATATTCCTATCAATTACAGAGTCTGGATATTAAGTATACTTGAATCTGATGTAATCACGATCTTTCTGTTTGGCTTCTTACCAGAACTTTCTTATTAACTGCTGCGTAATTCACATAGTAATTAGTATGAAATTGCAATATTCGAATGTTTGACAATATTTTTATGCGTATCTGAGGCTTAAATGGCTCTTTGAAGCGTATTCTGTAACTGTTTCCACATTTGCTACGTTTAGTACCCAAAAATCTCTTTTCTTCGCCGTTTTTTCAGCAACCGACCATGAACAAATGGTGCTTTTATAAGCCGTCGAAGGACCAAACTAGACTACACCTAATGCAAAAGAACGAACCGCTTTACTCAATTTGCCTGGGCTGGAGGAAGTGTGTAATGTTTAAAATTATCCTGTACTGTGTGATAGCTGCAGTATGCCCGTTCTTGAGACAGGTACACAAATGGTCGCTAGGCCAGTGGCTGTCCAAAACACGCGTCCCCTTATCTTCGTGATAATTGGAACCAGAGTGATGGCACCGAGCGAGGTGGCGCAGTGGTTAGACACTGGACTCGCATTCGGGAGGACGACGGTTCAATCCCGCGTCCGGCCATCCTGATTTAGGTTTTCCGTGATTTCCCTAAATCGCTCCAGGCAAATGCCGGAATGGTTCCTTTCAAAGGGCACGGCCGACTTCCTTCCCCGTCCTTCCCTAATCCGATGAGACCGATGACTTCGCTGTCTGGTCTCCTTCCCCAAACCAACCAACCAACCAGAGTGATGGCGGCCTGAAGGATCGCATTTCGAACACGGATTTTTGGAACATATTAATACCGTGCACAATAGTACTTATATAACTAAAAACTTGCAACTATGCCAACTAAACCCCAGGGTCGGGCTTAGATGGCATACTCCCAGGAGTGAGCTGGCATAATCTCATGTGGATAGGAATGACTTGGTAGAATACAGAAATTTTCGAGAAAATATCTTTCATTTGATCTAAACTTGGGATAACTTCCTTTCCAGATGATAAATACTTCAAAACATAAAATTTTTATGAAAAGACAACACGTGGACAAAAATAAATTCAGCGTAAATGTATAAACAACATCTTAACTTCAGTGTATGAACAAGCAGTAAATTCTTCGAGAAAAATAAGTTCTGCTTATTGTTATAGGTAACTGTAGTTATTTAAGTAGAATTAGTCTAATGTTGTAAATCAACCATGAATGCTGGAGTTTGGCGCTCGGTTACTTGAGTAGATGATTTCAATTTTCCCACAATTTTACTTTGGTTGCACAAACGTGGATCATCTTCGTCTGGCCATCTCCGGTTTTTCCGCTGATTGACTGTAGTGGATACGCGAATCTCGTTGTCACTGGTTTCAAAAATCTTGACAGGGTACTGACGGGCGTGGTACTTCCGTGAAACAAAGTCGCTTAAATGTATTCAGGGTGATCAGTAGGCCCTTGATATTGTGGGGCATAACCTGTTGTTATATTCATTTCTGTGCCAACTGAACCTATACCGAAGTATGTATGCTATCCCTAACACGATATCAAAAACGAAAAGAATGCCACACAATCGCCTACAACAGAAAGAAATGATTCTGATATATGGATGCAGCCATAGTTAACCACTCTTTAGAAAACCGTCGTCAGTGGCACCTCAGTTAGACCTAGAGGGTCACCAGAACAGGAAAACTGATGATCAACCAGTTTACTCAACACCCAGGAAAACGATGGAACAGAGGTCCTTCTTTCGTGGCGTTTCCAAGCAGAATGAATTTACAGAGGATGGTGCGCCTTTATATACTCTCCCCAATAGCATGATAGTAGCGCTCTAGCCCCACGGCGGCAGGAAATATAAGATGTATGCCAACTAACCCTTTTAGCACTCTATGTACCCCAAAATCACCTACAAATTTGATCATGTATACCTTCTAATATACTGTATACGGACAGTAAGTGTAATTTTGGTATTTGCTATGCTTTGTGCAGTCGGAATTTCAATGCTCAGCAGAGCAATAATGGCTGCACGCATTCACAAAATTTTGTAAGCCTTTGAAAAAACCAAAAAAGCACTCGCTTCTGGTGCCAATGTCGCTAACTCACTTCAGTGAGAGCATTCGACTTGGAGGTAACATGGTTCGAATCCTGGTGGAGGAACAAATTTTCCTCACCATCATTTGGCCGGAAAAGGGAGGAGAGGTGGTGGCTTATAGTTTCTGGTTGCCAGATTTTGTGCCTAAGTACTGGATAAAATTACAAGCGTTCCAGGACCAACTATCACTCTCTCCCTTGTCTCTCAAGAAACCAAACATGAAACCATACTTACACACTCATACACACACACACACACACACACACACATACACACACACACACATGCAGCTCATTCTTATTTCAATACTAATAACTGTATATGATAAAGATATATATATATATATATATATATATAGAGGTGCGTTTACACGAACAATATTTTACAAAAATGATTGGCCTCATTAGCTTTGCCGTCAACGTTGCTGCAATGTGGCTGTAATACACGGAAATTTTGCAGTGTAGCCGTCAGTATTGCTTATGTTGCAGTAATAGTCGACGTATTTCCGAAGGGTTGTCATTGTTGTCCACCAAGGGTGGGTAATATTTCGTATTACAGGGCAGTGTTGTTACGAAGTCACTGCAAACAGATCAAGGAGACAACTACAAAAATATCACTACCACTCAAAATATCAACATTTTTATTTTGTAGTCTCTGCCCACCTACTACCGTCTCGGTCTACACTGATAGTATTAATTGGCCTATGTTCCGTAGTTACAAAGAACACTGAGACTATTTAACAAAATAAAATAAAAATTAACAATATCACTGCTAGAACTGTTTGCACTTCTCTGGATGAATTTATTCAGTGTCACTGACTTCAATATAATTGTCTGATAAAATTCTAAACTTGTCAACTTCATCTATATCCTTCGCTGGCTAAAGATGAGCAGTGGTCATTCTTCGTTTCGACCACAGATTTGGTGGGCTGGAATGTAGTGTAGCATCCACCCGACCACTTGATGCACTGTGATACCAGGAGAGTTCCACTCGTTGTGAACACAGACAGCTAGTTTCTCAACTTTGGTTTCATTCTGAATATCTTGCTGAAAATAACAATTTAAAAAGGAAATTAATTTTAAAAATACGCGTAATATTGAAAATTTTTAAACTGAGATGTCTCGTCTCACACTCTTACAATCTGCTGACAATAACGAATTTTACGTTACCTGAATACTCGCTCACATTTTGGTTCGGTAAAGCACCGTACAAAAGCACACCGTCATCAGATCAGTTTTGTTGAACCTGAAAAATATGTAATAGTCCTCTAATTAGGCCTGTTTTTGCAGACATTTAAAGCATGTCATAACATTTCCCTTCATATGCAGCGTCAAACTAAAATGAACTTAATAATTCATACGCAACATACTACTATGAAAAGCTAAATGTACCTTGTGCCGATATTAGTCAGGTTCAGATTCCGAAGAAACAGCTCCTGGAAACACATCCAGCGGCATTTCAGGTGGATTAACTCGTAGAACAACATTTGTCAGTGTTGTTAAAGTATATGTAACTTCTCCACCTGTACGACACAAGACTGTTTTTGGGGTAATACAGATTACATCTGAATTCCTTTATATCCACGAATTAAGAAGTTGCGGCATCTCTCCCTAAATTCCCTTATAGGGGGATGGGGCATAGCCAAAATATCCTTCGACTTCATTGCTTTCAGGAGTTTTACACCTAAATACATGTTCGTAACGTCCAAAAAATTGATCTCGTCAGCAGCCTCTACAGCATCCACAATAATTGTATCCATAGATTCTTCGTGAACACTGCTCCAACATTCGTTCCACAGCAGAGAGGAGTGAAAGCCCTACGAGTCTGCGCTGGATGAAGTATTTTATGTACTTTAAGCTGAAACTGAGCTAGCGGCCATTGCCGTTTGCAGCTTTGTTTTCAGTAATTACGTACATCTCTTTCAAGTTCCTCACAGCAACTAGAAAGCGCCTTGCAATCATTATTAGCACACAAGTGAACTGATGACAAATGCAGATAGAAACTCCTTTAGTCGACTCAATACTGAATTATGATTTCACTCCGTAGCATTTGCACCATCTGAGCCAAAACCAAAGACATTTTCTAATGGAATATTATGTTGTATTAAGGGTTGAATGAGTTTGCCACACAAATAACCTCCAGTTGCCCCAATTACAGACTTTGTCATTATTTCAGTCAACGTTGTATGTTATTTCACAAGACGTGCTACGTACCAGACAGCACAGCTCCCAGGAAGCACATAGCCGAAATCCTTTGTTAGTTAAATATTTACTGCAACAGGCACACAGCACTAAAATGAACCTTACTGCACAACAAGATCCTTGCGAGGTTCGTGTATCGGAAGACATTCTTACATTCAACTGAACAATCTTAACGTGAGCGTAGTTCATTGTTGGGCACATGCTTCGTAATCGCTTGACAGTTACCTAATAACGTATGCAGAGATGACTTTTTTTGCAACGGTTCATCGCTCATTAAGCAAAAATGCCAAAATTATCATTTTTTCACCTGTAATCCTTTACTTAGGATCATACATCATACAGGACTTGAAATTGTGAAGTGCAACACCATATATCTCTGCCCCTGTCCTTAAATGCTTTCCTCTCGCTGTCAGTTTTGTTTTCCATTTTTCTCACCTACCGTGTTGCAGTTACATGTCTCAGCGAGTGAAAACTATAACGTTCCCAAGGAGGTAAAAATAGGGGAGTTCACGGCCGACTAAATATCATTAATCGGCTGTGAAGGGAGTTGTCATGAAGTCAAAAACTCGAAGCAGACGTCCACCATCTTGGTTGCCCCAAAACATCATATTCAAGTGGTTTTATCTGTCCAGAACACAAAATCACAGAATTCTCTGCGTTCATGCATACAGTCAGACAAAATTTTCGAACACAAATACTGCAGCATTGAACACACTTCAGGTTCTATGTTGGAAAGTGTTTCATCACTCACATAAAATATAGATTTCCCCAAAGATGGCAAATGAGTATTGAATGAAGAAATGGTAGCTGCCTCTAGTAACATGCTTCATTGGTTGAAATGTTAGGAAGCGGAAGATCCTTGTAGTAATTCCTACCTACTGCTTTCTTAATCACAGATTTTCTGGACTTCAAACGGTCAGAACGCTTAATCTCGTAAACATATCTGCTCCCCCCTTATGTAGTTTATTTTAAGTCGATAGATGAGCATCTTGCCCATTGTTTATCTGTAAACAGTGGGCTCTGAATTTGCCAATTTTAGGATACGCAAAACTTATCTTGTAGTTCGTCTCAAAAAGCAGCGGATATTGTTCACCTGACACAGAATTTGGAGCCTTTTTTCTGAATGTGGCAGGTGTAACTTTCGAATATTAAGTGTGTCTGGTAATTACAACCGTTTGCTATCATGAACGCTACATATGATTTGTGCCATCTCAGTGACTGTAGCCTGTATGTTGATGCACGATTTCTGCTTTAAGTTTGTTTGGGATAGTGCCACAAACTGCATCACACCTCATGGGTAAACTTTCAAAAAAAAAAGATGTATAACCTACAGTTACACTGACGCACTGACAGTCTCATAAAACAAGCACTCAGTTATGCATGGATGTATACTTCCATGCCATTCTATTCTTTCACTCTTTGACATTGCAAGAGATTTTCACTTTGTTAACAACCACAAGTCATGACAGCACGTCTTGCTTATTTCTTCGCTCACTGCAAACATTTATGGACTAAAAAGAAAACAAGAAAACGTAGGTAAGCCTTTCTCTCTCTCCCTCTCTCTGCTTTTTTTTCACGTTAAACATATGCATCTGATTTGTAAGTTGAAAATGTGACGTGAAAGAATCAGTACCAGCAAGGAAACGAGCATTCACTTTTCTTCTGGTTATTTGAAATGTATAAACAAAAAGATAGCTACATTTACGAGAGAAAATGCGTTGTATTAATGGATATAATACGCATTCAAAACAAGGAAACCGTCTGGAAATGGCTTCCTGACACTGCGTTATTAGCATAAACACTATAATATTTACTATTTAAAAAAAACTGACGCGCCCACGCTAAGGAAATTACGAACAAAAGCAGTCAACGTTTTGGGGGCATCCAACATGGCGGAGTCGGCTTCTAAACAACGTACAGCGCCATCTTATCGTGCTTTTACCTCTATGAAAGTCCTGGTTGAGTGGGACAGTTCGTGTGCATACATAAATCACGTGTTTTCTTAGTTTTCAGTTTCTTGTGTACAGCGATGGGGAAGTGGAAAAACGAGAGAACTATTAATTTCATAAATCCGATTCATCTACAACCATACAAAGACCAGAATCTGAAAAGGGACAGCTGGCAAGCTGCTGCCGGTGACTCAGACTCAAGCTTGATGAAGCATAGAAAGATACTGAAGTCTTTGAACGTGTGTGAAGCCAGACATGGGGATTGCATCCTTCCACCATTCTCCACACCTACAAATCCCTCATCTGCTCTATCCTCTGCTATGCCAACATTGCCTGGATCCCCAACCCCCCCCCCCCCCCTTTATAAGGCCTTCTGTATCCACCTTCCTTCCCCCACACGACTCCTGTATGACCTCATCCCCTTCCCCCACCTCATCCGTTTTCTCCAACACTATTGATCCCCTCACACCCTGGTTTCCTCCTTCCTCTCCACACCCCACCAGTTGCCACGCCTCTGGCATTGTATCCTTCCCTCTTTTCACCTCCACACCCTCCATCTCCTTCATCAGGGCAATTTCCAGCAGTTCCCCCTCCTGGATGTTGAACTTCGCCGTGACATCTACCCCTCCTACCAACTATAGCCTGGCCTTGTTACCTCCATCCTCGCTAGGGCCCCCTTTTTCCTCGCCCCTCCTTCTCCCAGAGCGGATTTCTCTCCTTCCCCCTGAGCTCCTGCACCCCCTCCTCGGCTGTTTTACTCTCTCATCCCTTCCCTCCCCAGCCCTCCTTTGGCGTGCCCCCATCATCACCCTCCCTCTCCCCTCCTTCTCGCCTCCTTTTGTCTTCTCCTTTGTCTCCCCCCCCCCCTGTCAGATTCTCTAGGTTTTTATTCATTATCACATATGCTGCGTTTGTGTTGTGTTCGGTGCCATTATACAGTGTCATCAAGTGATGTGGTTTTAATTCTGTGCTTGACCTGTATACAGTCCATGATTGTTCGTGTGCTTTTTATACTGTGGCCAACTTTTAACTTCTTTTTGCCTCCAGTGTTTTGCAAGTGCGCTACACATTGCCAGCTGTGTTCGTTTTAACTTTATGTCGACTTTTTAACTGTCCCCCAGTGCATGTAGTGTGTATTTTAACTCTCACCATTTCCATTTACAGTGTTTTTATGGTCTCTTTTTTATCCCCCTTTTATGTAAGAGTTCGCTTTCTGTATTTGTAAAGCACTTTGGCTGAGGAGCGGTGGACTTTGCTGCTGCCAGCTGTCCCCTGTCCATGTGGGGTAGGGGAATGAAACCACAATAAAAAAAAAAACTGTGTGAAAATCAAGGCAAAAAAAGTTGCATAGGAAGAGTGGGAGGCCAGGTGGCTCCTCGTCGACATTGTTTGAATTTGATGCCATGAGTTTCATACTATATCGAGACATGCCTGAGGCTGGAATTGATAGTGCAAACGATTGAATACTCTGGTGAACAAAAATAATATATCAATAAAAGTTGTATTCTGGTTCCAAACCTACCTTAATAAAATCCTTCCGTAATTCTACCAAAGCATTGTGTACTTCTGGTACCAAGAGGCTTATTAATGAATAGTGCGCCTTAACGATGTACACTAAACTTTTGTATGAATCACAAGCAACTAAAACTTGAAGAGTGATTGACATTCAGATTCTAAGTGATATATACGTTCTCATATTTGTGTCGGATTTTGGTAATTCTCTGTCCAATTGCTTGTACAAGAAATTCGAAATCTATTTCGACAGTCTGGTAAAATTCTGGGAAAAGTGTTTATCCAACATCATTTCACGAATTGAATTGTCTGAAACATTCCTGTTGCTTAAAAAGTAACGGACCCACGAAATCTGATTGCTCTTGTTCTTTCCTTGTGTGACGTGAAAGCAGAAGGCCTGCACTTACTTCCAGTAGCTCACGTTCATCCACTTTGTGGCAGTAGTGTGGTCCCTTTCAAACATTGCTGGTCCGGAAATGTAAACACAAACAGTACCCTGTCGTCATACATGTGACTGGAATGATGCTGGACAACACTGTCGGGATATGCAGGGTGATGATAATTAAAGTTAAACTTCAAAACCACTGTAGAAATAACAACAACACTGGTCAGAATGAAGTCAAATTGCTACAGAATATTATCGGAGAAGGGGAAAAAAGTATGACAGAAAAAAAAATAGTTACGAAATGTAGCAATAGATAGCGCTGTAAGCATCATAATTTAAAAGTGGCTGACTACAAATCACAAATGAATCGTACAACAATGCCTGAGGCCAAAAACCGGATAAAAAGCGTCAATCAATATCAAATCGGATTATTAATTTGTGTGTGACTGGCGCAAAACATGTTCAGTATGCCGTCCACAATTTTCTGCAACAAGTTGAAACCGACAAAAAAGCATCCCCCATAACTGATCGAAGTGTTTCCGGGATCACGTCCAGAATGTGTTGCGCAATGCGTGCCTTCAATGCTGCTAAGTTTGCAGTCGGAACACTGAACACATCTTTCACATACCCTATAACCAGAAGTCACACAGATTAATATCAGGTGACCGGGACGACCAGGCTGTGCGGAAATGGCGGCTGATAATTCTAGCATTAGCGAAATGGCGCTTCAGCAGCTGCTTAACTGGATTTTCAATGTGCGGAAGTGCGCCATCTTGGATAAAAATAATCCCATCCACACATCCACGCTGCTGGAGAGCTGGAATGACGAGGTTGCGCAAAAGTCACTCATAGCGCTCACCAGTGATGGTACAGGTAACAGGGCTGGAAGCGCCTGCCTCTTCGAAAAAATATGGCCCTGTGATAAATGATGCCGTAAACCCATACCACGCAGTGACGTTTTCAGGATGAAGTGGTACTGATTGATTTGTGTGTGGATTTTCCGTTGCTGATATTCGACAATTCTGTGTATTGACGTATCCTGTCAGATGGAAGTGGACTTCATCTGTCCACAAAATCTTCCACAACCAATCATTGTCCACTTCCATGCGAGCAAGAAATTCTATAGCAAAGGTCTCTCTTTCTGGCAGGTCAACAGGAAGCAACTCGTGCACATGGGTAATTTTGAATTGATACAAAGAAGGATGTTTCGTAGGATTTTACGCACTGTGCTCACGGGTACGCCCAATGTTCGGGCAATTCTCCGTGCACTACACGTTTGCACACCACCACTCGTCTCCTCCTGCATTGCTCTGGCCACTGCTTCCACTGACGTCGAATCAAATTTTTTCCTCCCCCTACCAGGTTGCACACCAGAAGTACCTGTCTTATCGATTTCCGAATCATTTTCTCCAGACCCACGGCAATCATCGGACCAACGTCTTTTTTCAAATCTTTCAGGTTCCGGAATTTCTGGAGAGCGACCTGTGCACAGTCGTTATTCTTGTTATACAGTTTTGCAAGCAGAGCGCGATCCTGCATTGAGACAGTCATGGCGAACGTCGCAGACGCGAAAAGAGGAAAAGCCGTGTACCCGGCGTGTTCACACCAACTTCAATGGGTCGTGCACATGACAGGTGTTTTCATTTGTGTATTCTGACACATACAGTGCTATCTATTGATCAATTTTCCCACTATTTTTTTCTTCTGCCATACGTTGTCCCCTTTCTCCCATAATATTCCGTTACAATTTGACGTCATTCTGACCAGTGGTGTTATTTCTACAGCATTTTGAAAGTTTAGCTTTAAGTACAATCACCTTCTATTGTCGGCGTTACACAATGCATACTGCCCGTATAAACGTACCTTAATAACCCTCACTCCTAGTACAGTGCATTACAAACAATTTTATTATGCTAACAGTTTTAATTCTGCAAATAATAAATGTTGAAAGAAACTGGTGTATCGCATCCAGAAGAAATTAGTGGTTAGATCATGACTGTAGACCAGTGTCAACGTTCCACCTTTCTATGTGCTTACCGGAAGACAGCACTCTAGTTATCTGTATCAGACTGACCTGAATGTATTTCGATTGAAGTTCATGTATTTGAGGTACGAATACAAGTAAGGTACTACGTTCATAATTTCAGCGTCAGAATAGACAGTTAATGTGAGATACCTGTTCTCAGTTGCATCTTATCATATTGTCCTCATCTCTATGACGTCCTCACTACGCTGCAAGCGATCAAATCTAGCCCAGTGATGACGTCATAGTCATTCTGGCTGACTGTGGAGATCCCGGCAAACATGCAGGTATCATTCGGTAAGTTGTGTCCATTTCCTAGGCTGAGGACAACATCAGTATACTAATCAGCTACAGAGCTTTGGCAGTGAAGACGTACACCGTCTTACCACCAAAAGTAAAGTTCTATGGATTCTTTCATAGATGTGAATAAGCTACAGTTATTTATTTAAATCAGAACTCCAGTTACATTTGCTTCAGTAAAACAATATGATGCAAAATTTTGTACTTGTAGTATGAAACAACGGCTATAATATGTCGTGTTTACAAGACTTTTATGCTTATCACATGTTGTAGTTGGTAACGAAGATACGTTTCAGTATTTGCTTATGGCCTGGTAGTTATGAAATGGACTGAAAGAAGAACTAATGTGTTCGTCATTCAGCAGCTCAGTTTCTCCAGGCGCCTTTCTTCTCGCATCAACCAAAGAGTTTTCCAGTTCTCCGACCATATTGTGAGAAGAGACAGAGAATATCTAGAGAAAAATAATCATAGAAGGAAAGATCCAGAACACGAGAGGGAGAACTATGAGTATACGCATGGATGAAATGAAGTAGACCTCTACTTTACCTGTTTAGCAGGCTCTAAGAGAACCTGATAACAGTCCGGGAGAGAGACGCTTGGTTCACGCAGGCAAGACGGTCAACAGTGAACACGACTTGTGATGATGTCTTTACATGAAGTGGCCTGAAGCAACTTTTACTAGTCCGGTCAAGTATCGTTTTTCCCACAGCCAGTTACACATGAATGATCTCTGTAGATAACTCGACCCGTTTCCAATTTAGTATGCAAAATGTTTGTTTCTCTTGAATTAAATATAGGAGGTAGATAACATCTTGCTCAGTCTTAATATTTCTTCTTCTTCTTCTTCCTCTTCTTCTTCTCTACACGAAAACTCACTCCGTTGAGATTAGATTAAGATTATACGACTTTTTAAAAACAAGGCAGAACTAGACAAAACCAGCACGTTTCAAGAAGTGTTGTGCTTTTACAGGAGAGCAAAAAACGATCGTAGAAGAAGAAATCCGGTAGTTAGTACATTTCCAAAACCGATAATGCAGTTTTTACATGGCCATTCAGAAACGGCATCGGGAAACCAATTTACGAAAACAGCTTTTGGGAGCACCCTGCAATTGTACTTCAGTCCTCAGTGTCTTGTGGCACAGAGGGATGTGAGAGTTCACCTATATGCGGCAAGAAGATATATAAGATCGTCTTGAAATTCCTAGACGACTAGGCACTGTTCGAAACCATCAAAATATTTTTATTCTCCCATGAAATTTATTATTAACACGGTGACTTATTTGCACATCGACAACATCATGTTTAAATAAGATGCCGCGAGAAATGGTAATCTTTATTGCGTCGCACAAATCCGCCTTTGTTTCTCAAAGAAATACATTGCAGACTTCTTAAAGTACGTATATGTCTTGAGATTTCTAGACAACTAGGCAATGTTCATGAGCTTCAAGTATTTTTTTCTTGCTTGAAATTTATCGTTAATACCGTAACTTATTTGCAGATCGACAATGTCAAGTCTAAATAAGATGCTACGAGAAATAATAAGGTTTATTTGTTGCACCATGGAGGTAAAAAAAGAAAAGAAGTGTCATTACGTCACAATCTTGAAGCCGATGCCCACCATCTTCACTAGCTCAAAACATTATGTTCACTTCATTCATACCTCCATAGTTCACCCTGTGACGTCATTCACAGTTTCGACGCTGTTGGGTGCTTTGATTGTGTGGAGACGTAGTTGTTTCATAAAAAATGGCAGCTTCCGTTGTTTACGGGTGTACTTATCGATCTGATCGTAATCTAAAGTTTAAAGGAATTACATTTCATTCGGAGGTGGAGTCGTACAAGCAGTATTTTCGTTTGTGTACATAAATTATGGCTGCTCTGTTTACTGTTTTTGTATTGGATTTACTATTGTTATTTGATTTATTAGATTTAGCTTGCTTTATTTAGTGACCGTTCTTTCTCTTCTTTCCTGTGTTTTTCAATGTTGCAAATCGCACACGCTCCGACGTCCGAAACGCACTGTGTCAACGCTCTCGTCACCGCACTACACACAACTACGTAACTGCTCTGATTGTTGGGGCAGCATCTCATGCTCTAAATTCCTCTCGCCGATAATTATTCATTGTTTGCATTTCCTCCCTCTTTCATAAAGATTCTGGCTAGAATAGCAGGAAAGCGATCATGTGTGTGCGAGTTTTGTGCATATGATTGTATGGGTGCGTATGTGTGCCACTCTGAAGAAGGTTTTGGCTGAGTGAGCATTCTTTTCGGCGTGCCAGCTTGCTGCTCGGCGTGTGAATATCAGTGTATCCATTTCACAGTATAGTTATTCCACAATGAAGTTTGTTGTAAGTAATCCACTGCACTTCAGCAGGAAGAATGATGCACTGGACTCGCATTCGGGAGGACGACGGTTCAATCCCGCGTCCGGCCATCCTGATTTGGGTTTTCCGTGATTTCCCTAAATCGCCCCAGGCAAATGCCGGGATGGTTCCTTTGAAAGGGCACGGCCGATTTCCTTCCCCGTCCTTCCCTAATCCGACGAGACCGATGACCTCGCTGTTTGGTCTTTTTCCTCCAAAACAATCCAATCCAATCTAGGAAGAATGATGTACATAAGTACAATGCCATAACCAAAAAATTACATTCATTACGCCACATGAAAGTTGTCTTCAGCACAAACAGGGGTTCACAATGCTGCAGCCATAAGTTTTGATTGCTTACCCATTGATATAACATGTCTGACACAAAGCCAAGTAAAATTTGAAACTAAACGGATAACGTTTCTCTTTGATAACTCCTCTTACTCCACGGAAGGTTACCTATTGCTGTAATGCGTACACGACGATGGGTAGGAATTGCTTCTACCATGTCTGTCTTTAATTTAAAAAAGTAAAAATTCATAGATGATCAGCATGGAGGCACATTTACAAAAAATTGTCAATATATAATGATTTGTTCCATATCTTTACGATTTATCGTGAGAGTGATACATGGAATACGAAACTAATCAAATAACTATTGGCGTATCACAAAGCATGGTATTGACTTACATACTTTGAAAACGTCAAAATGAAATTCAAAAGAAAAATCAAGCAGATGATCAAAGTAAACGTACATTCCAATTGTGCTATGTTTGCTTATTCTTAAAAAACTGAGAGAGTTACTGCCGAGAAATATCCCGCGAAATGACACCAATAGGCTACTGTTGGAAAGGAAGCCTACATCCTACACAGGTTAGGCTATCATTACCAAAAAGTTACTCAAGTACATGTTAAAGCCAAAATTCAATTTAAGCGGCTTTAACCGCTTCAGACCATTCCCTTAATCACATTTGTAGCATTCCACAATTCTGGATGATGTTTGTCATTAACTGCAATATAACAAACCAAGATTAATACAATACATATTTACGCAAATGTCAATAACAACAAGAAGTTTGCTAACAGGTCTATTAAGAGATAAATGAACCACATAGATCAGTGAATGACAAATAGATAATTAACAATAAGTACATGAAACAGTAATAAAATAGTTCCACACTGTGGCATTTGTGCAGTTTGTAGTTAATTTATGGTTCATTCTCATAATGGAAGTGCGTCACTTGTCACATACTCAAGGGATTCTTGAACAGAGTAAATTACTTTACTTTTCATCCACCTCGAAAGACTAGTTTTAAATTTATTTACTGGCACTGTGTAAGCATTTTCAGGTAATTCGTTGAAATAGACGGAACCAAGATATTCGTAACTGGTCTGTGTCTTTGCAAGCCTTGCATATGGCATATTAATTGTAATTTACTCAGATTCTTTTTAACGAAGACAAGGCAGTTGTAAGTATACAAGGCATGCACTGTCATTATGTTTACTTTCTTAAAATAATCTCGACATGATTCATATGGGCTAAGTTCTGCTATGCAACTTACGGCTTTCTTTTGCCATTTGAACACTAATTTTGAGCCTACGGAATTGTCCCATTATAGTATTCCATAACTCATGTGGAAATGGAAGAATACATATTATGCATACAATAGAAGTTCTTTACTGACACTGCTCATCAGCTTGTACAGCAGATAGATGACACGTGCCAGTTTGCCACGTATCTTCCATGTGAGGGTATCCCAGATGAGCTTTTGATTTATATGAAATCCTAATAATTTTACTGTTTTGTTATCATGACTGGGAGCATTCAAGTAGTATTCAGTATTTAAAACAGTTGTTGCGTGCGTACGACAGAAACAATGAACAAGATTCAATCGTAAATAGTAGGTTGCTAATGTCTTGAGCTACTTAAAATGGCGGAAGGTCCCGCCCCTCTGGCTTCAAAACAACGTACAGCATAAGTCTGTAGTGTCACCTTCCTTCTTTTTTAATCCCGATGTGTTGCACAAATCCGCATTTGTTTCTCAAAGAAAGGCATTATATGCCCCTTAAAGACTGTAAACACTCGCCCTGTTTTCTGGAACACCTGAAGAGAAATAGCTGTTCCTTCTCAGCTGTATTTCATGTTATAAAAGTCGAATATCAACGAAAAGTGATTATGCATTAAGACAATTCATTGTGTGATAAACATTCTCAACGGTTTTCTTCTATTAGCAGTGCGTTCATATGACAAGTATGTGGTAATATACCCATTTAAAATGTGAAAAAGTAGGGCAAAATTTAGAATTAAACTATCAATGGTACAGCTTCTGTACAAGTAAGTAAACGCTGTTCAGTCAGAAGTCAGTGTGACTGAGTCATCCCGTTCACACGGAGTTCCCAAAACTGGATTTCGTAAGCCGATTTGCCAATACCGCTTCTGGGTGATCGTGTAAACACTTCAGAATCGATACTGGGAATCCGCTTCTAGTTGCTTGTTTTCCAACACCACAATCGATTTTCGCTCCCATGTAAACGCAAATGATTTTGAAACGCGCTTGGGCTGTCTGGTTTCGTCCTGTTTTTACAAATTTTCGGTTAATATGGACGGAGCGACTTTTTGTACAGGAAGGATAAGTCGAAATACTAGACCGAAGCTGTTTACACCTCGTCTAATTGAAAATGAATAGCGGTTGTGCTTACTAAATCACAGACTGTAATAGCTGTTTTCCAGGCGCCATATTTAACTGTGCTAGCAAATCCACTTCAGGCCTGCACATGTAAACGCGATACCGAGAAACGGTTTCCTAAATTCGGTTTTCGTCTTCCGGAAGATGTCGGATATAAACGCAGTGAGTGTTGTAAGATCAGCAGCAGTGTTGAGTTGTGCCATATGGATAAATATTGTTCAAAATGGAAGACACTACTTAAAGTCAGGAAAGAAATAAAAAAAAAAAAAATGTTTTCATGTCGACTCGGCGCGAAATTATGAACTTGACACAGCCTGCAGAATAATTTCAAAAGTGTATGGTAATGCAATCTTACCTTCATACTGTACTTTACACAAAGAGTCACCTTAGAAAAGTCAGAGACAATAAAACAAAATGGCTGGTAAATGAAAACAGGAAATTTAGTTAAAGAATGAACGTTAGCCATTTTAAACTTCAAATTTCAATTGAAGAAGTTAAAAAGGTGAGGAAACGCAGTTACATTAAAGCCATGTAAGTAATTTTAATGTAATACTGTTTACCTAATGTTGAGCACATAAGGAATTGCATTATACACACCTCAGCGTTTTCCTCGGCTTTGGAATAAAATCGGACTCCACATATTACAGCCGTATCTAGATATAAAATATCTCTCCGTGACTCTGAACAGTGACCAGAACTATTCAATCACACCTCCAAATTGCAGTATTAATGTAGATGTTTAGCTACACACCTGCCATCAGTCGTCTTTCCGTTTCGTATGTCGTCGCTAAAATTTGGCGCTTTTCTTTTTTCACTGATTAACTGTGACTGTTAAATTCTAGCTTGTCTCTTCATATAAACAAAATTACTTCAGCAAACTCTATGTCTTCAATATCGACAACAGCTTGCCTAAAGCAATGCATATTCAATATTAGTGGTAGTGGGTTATTAAAATTATTATTATTTTGGCAGTAAGACTACATAACACGGTGAATATCATTCACACTAACATTTTACGTATTTTAATGATGAGTTCCTTTATAAAAATCTGCTCATATCTTATTAGATTTGTTATGATCTTTTACCCCTTAGCAGATCCTATTACATTTTCAACTGACCCAGAAATGTCCTGGATTATTTTGAGAACATTGATGCAGGATAGAGACTTAGATGGTAATATGTGTACATAGGATAGTTTTTTGTGCTCGAATTTAGACCTTTCCATCTCCACAACCACTTTCTTTTGAATGTCGGATACCGCAGTTTGTGCGATCTGAATGATATTTTTGACATCAACTGACAGGCCTTAATTTCATAGCATCACAGACCCAGTTAAATGCACAGAATTCATAGGCGCATTATACAACTATGGAGCGACACTGGTGGAAAAGTGGATTATTCAATTCAAGCAAGCCCTCTGACTAGAATCACGTGTTAGGTGAAAAATAATTGAAACAAATCTAATAAGTATTCGAATCTTCAGCTGGAAGGCGTAATGGACGTGGAAAGTGATTACCGAAACCGTTTTGCCTGAATAAAGTAATCTACAACCATTCATTAGCAAAGGAAGTATTATAACGTAGTGTTTTTTGTTGGTTAGAGAATAACGTGAAGTAACTTTGAAATATCTTCCCCTGGGCAGCAACTTCGAAACCTTCTAACATGCTTCATGCATCCAATATCTAAATAAGCTTCGCATTTAATATAAAACTCAGGGTTAAGTTTGGATTTTCGCAGCACTTTCACACATCACGACTGTAATAGTTGCATTTCCCTGGCGTTCATTGCCAGTAGCTTCCGGAGGAAAACAAATAAGTTCAAATACTAGACTAATAACAATCTTTCGCTCAGTGTTGTCTTCTGCTGTTGTCCAAGGGTATGATTGTTTCCTGTAAGAGGTTCGGGCTCTTTAAATTTAACACAATTTTCAAATAAATTACAGGTTCCAGTGCTGTCGATTCTCACTAAACTTTATTTTCATTCATTAAGCTACAATATTACTCTGTTGTCAACTTCGGAAAATTCATAAAAATCTGAAGTGCTTTAAATACACCACACTCACACATCTTTCTCATCCTGAGTCAACAGCTAACTAATGACGTGAGCCTAAAGAAAGGCACTCTCAGACAGCTGAGTGTCTTACAAGTTTACCAGTTTTAAAAATAAATTCCTTACACTGGGTGGTATGTATTCTTGTTTAGGTAATTACAACGTAAAAGTAATTACAAATAATTTCTGTTATTTTGACTTAAAAAATAAGTTGTACAAATGTCAACCACTTGTATTTAAAAATAATCAAATTAAAAAATTAGTTTTTTGTTTTACGGTTTATAATTAGTCTTAACCATTCCACAGTGAATAAAAACAATGGTAATAGTATTATTTTACAACAGTAAGTCAGAATATGGGAGGTGCTTAAAAATTTAAGGAACTGACAAGGAAGATAACGAAAAATCTTTGAATAAAAAAATGGCTGGCAGAATTCTTCACTGACATCCTGCTGACTGGTCATCTTCCATCAGAGTTTAAAAAGGCGAAGATAATATCTGTTCAGAAACCTGGCAAACGCAGAAACATGGTGGAGGGCTATCGCTCCATTGCCCTACTTAGCTGCTGCTACAAGCTTTTTGAAAAGCTCGTATATAACAATGTGTAGCGCTATCCTAGAGAATGTTTCAGTTGATCAGGCAGGCTTCAGACCAGGGCGTAGCTGCTGCGACCAAGTATTGTCTCTCACATGTTTCATGGAGTCAGGACACCAAATGAGGCAGAAAATGCCAATGACCTTGATCTAGCTGTACAACACTAGAAAATGAAGACGACAGAAGAGATTCTAACAAATGATCTGTCTGTATTGGACAATTACTTCAAAATCTGGAGACTCCAACCCAGTGTAGGTAAAACAGAAGTGTGTTGCTTCCATTTAAATAATCGGTTGGCGAACGTAAAAGTGGAAGTAAGTTTCAGAGGCAGAATTCTTCGTCATAATTGGAACCTAAAGTATCTTGGTGTCATCCTGGACCGTACACTATGCTTCAAACAACACCTTCTTAACTTAGCTCTAAAGTTGGGGACTCGAAATAACATCCTCCATAAGCTATGCGGAACTACCTGGGGATCTTCAGCAACCACCCTGCGATCTTCAGCTCTGGGCTTGGTGTACTCAAGTGCTGAGTATTGTGCACCTGTTTGGATGAACAGTCATCATACAAGGCTTGTTGACACCCAGCTGAATGCGATAATGCGCATAATATATGGCGCAATCAGATCTACTCCAGTTTATTGGCTTCCACTGTTAACCGGTATAATGCCTCCTGATCTACGCAGATGAACTGCCCTTATGAGGGAATTCCACAAAATCTCCAGTAACTCTAACCTACCTGTGCATAGAGATCTGCCACTTTTAAATCGTAATCACACCATCCAACTTTGTGCGATGGTGCTTAAATGGTTGCTAAGGATTTCAAACCCCTTGAAGAACGGAATGGTCGGTGGGAAGCGGTAACAGATGTGCACCTGCACAACATCTTCTCAGGTGCTAAACTTCCAGGTGGATTCGACCTACCACGCAAGACCTAGAGTACCCTCAACAGAATCCGTGCCGGCCATGGCCAGTGCAGGGATGCTCTCTTTAAGTGGAAGAAGCTGCCTAATCCAGCCTGTGACTGCGGGGCTCCATACCAGACTGTTCACCACATTGTCAGCGAATGCAGGATTCGAGCCTATCACCGGTGTTACAAGCTGTTCTTCGAGCGGCAAAAATGTGTAAAATGGTTCAAATGGCTCTGGGCACTATGAGACTCAACTGCTGTGGTCATAAGTCCCCTAGAACTTAGAACTACTTAAACCTAACTAACCTAAGGACATCACACACATCCATGCCCGAGGCAGGATTCGAACCTGCGACCGTAGCGGTCGTGCGGTTCCAGACTGCAGCGCCTTTAACCGCTCGGTCACTCCGGCCGGCAAAAATGTGTAACGCAAACATTTTTTCCAAAATACTTTCAATCCTTCTTAGTAGCTAAAATTTTGGCAGTGCATTTCTGTCGTTGTCTTCCTACTGTGTAAAAAATTTCAGGGTAGGTTTCGACACGTCTTATTTGACCATTCCCTTGATAGTGCAGCTTGTGATCACACATTTTTTTTCTAAACTTACGTTCACACGGTGTTTTCTTGTGTGCAAATTTTAATAACCTTTGTAAAAATGTTCTCGAAGATAAAGCCGCAAGAAGACGACCATAAGAGAAAGAATGTGACCTTTGAAATGAAAGGTAAAATCACTGAAAAACGCCAACGTGACGTGGGCATTGCTGATTTAGCACGCACATACAATCGGTCTACATCAACTACTTGCATTATCCTTAAGAACAAGGACAAGATTAAGGAACTAGATTAGATTAGATTAATACTTGTTCCATAGGTCATGAATACGACATTTCGTAATGATGTGGAACGTGTCAGGTTAATAAAAGGTGTCTATACAAGATATTATATTACACAAAATATTACATGATACTTAATATTTTTTTGTGGGGTTTGGGGAAATTACCAACTTACTATATCCAAAAATTCATCTAATGAGTAGAAGGAGTTGGCATTAAGAAATTCTTTTAATTTCCTTTTAAATGCTATATGGCTATCTGTCAGATTTTTTATGCTATTAGGTAAGTGACCAAAGACTTTTGTGGCAGCATAATTTACCCCCTTCTGAGCCAAAGTTAGATTTAACCTTGAGTAGTGAAGATCCTTCCCCACGAACCATGGACCTTGCCGTTGGTGGGGAGGCTTGCGTGCCTCAGTGATACAGATGGCCGTACCGTAGGTGCAACCACAACGGAGGGGTATCTGTTAAGAGGCCAGACAAACGTGTGGTTCCTGAAGAGGGGCAGCAGCTTTTTCAGTAGTTGCAGGGGCAACAGTCTGGATGATTGACTGATCTGGCCTTGTAGCATTAACCAAAACGGCCTTGCTGTGCTGGAACTGCGAACGGCTGAAAGCAAGGGGAAACTACAGTCGTAATTTTTCCCGAGGACATGCAGCTTTACTCTATGATTAAATGATGATGGCGTCCTCTTGGGTAAAATATTCCGGAGGTAAAATAGTCCCCCATTCGAATCTCCGGGCGGGGACTACTCAAGAGGACGTCGTTATCAGGAGAAAGAAAACTGGCATTCTACGGATCGGAGCGTGGAATGTCAGATCCCTTAATCGGGCAGGTAGGTCAGAAAATTTGAAAAGGGAAATGGATAGGTTAAAGTTAGATATAGTGGGAATTAGTGAAGTTTGGTGGCAGGAGGAACAAGACTTTTGGTCAGGTGATTACAGGGTTAGAAATACAAAATCAAATAGAGGTAATGCAGGAGTAGGTTTAATAATGAATAAAAAAGTAGGAGTGCGGGTTAGCTACTAGGTTAAAGTTAGATATAGTGGGAATTAGTGAAGTTCGGTGGCAGGAGGAACAAGACTTTTGGTCAGGTGATTACAGGGTTAGAAATACAAAATCAAATAGGGGTAATGCAGGAGTAGGTTTAATAATGAATAAAAAAATAGGAGTGCGGGTTAGCTACTACAAACAGCATAGTGAACGCATTATTGTGGCCAAGACAGACACGAAGCCCATGCCTACTACAGTAGTACAAGTTTATATGCCAACTAGCTCTGCAGATGATGAAGAAATTGAAGAAATGTATGATGAGATAAAATAAATTATTCAGGTAGTGAAGGGAGACGAAAATTTAATAGACATGGGTCACTGGAATTCGAGAGTAGGAAAAGGGAGAAAAGGAAACATAGTAGGTGAATATGGATTGGGGCTAAGAAATGAAAGAGGAAGCTGCCTGCTAGAGTTTTTGCACAGAGCATAACTTAATCATAGCTAACACTTGGTTCAAGAATCGTGAAAGAAGGTCGTATACATGGAAGAATACTGGAGATACTAGCAGGTATCAGATAGATTATATAATGGTAAGACAGAGATTTAGGAACCAGGTTTTAAATTGTAAGACATTTCCAGGGGCAGATGTGGAGTCTGACCACAATCTATTGGTTATGAACTGTAGATTAAAACTGAAGAAACTGCAAAAAGGTGGGAATTTAAGGAGATGGGAGCTGGATAAACTGAAAGAACCAGCGGTTGTACAGAGTTTCAGGGAGAGCATAAGGGAACAATTGACAGGAATGGGGGAAAGAAGTACAGTAGAAGAAAAATGGGTAGCTCTGAGGGATGAAGTAGTGAAGGCAGCAGAGGATCAAGTAGGTAAAAAGACGAGGGCTTGTAGAACTCCTTGGGTAACAGAAGAAATATTGAACTTAATTGATGAAAGGAGAAAATATAAAAATGCAGTAAATGAAGCAGGCAAAAAGGAATACAGACGTCTCAAAAATGAGATCGACAGGAAGTGCAAAATGGCCAAGCAGGGATGGCTAGAGGTCAAATGTAAGGATGTAGAGGCTTATCTCACTAGGGGTAAGATAGATACAGCCAACAGGAAAATTAAAGAGACCTTTGGAGAAAAGAGAACCACTTGTATGAATATCAAGAGCTCAGATGGAAACCCAGTTCTAAACAAAGAAGGGAAAGCAGAGAGGTGGAAGGAGTATATAGAGGGTCTATACAAGGGCGATGTACTTGAGGACAATATTATGGAAATGGAAGAGGATGTAGATGAAGATGAAATGGGAGATACGATACTGCGTGAAGAGTTTGACACAGCACTGAAAGACCTGAGACGAAACAAGGCCCCGAGAGTAGACAACATTCCATTAGAACTACTGATGGCCTTGGGAGAGCCAGTCCTGACAAAACTCTACCATCTGGTGAGCAAGCTGTATGAGACAGGCGAAATATCCTCAGGCTTCAAGAAGAATATAATAATTCCCATCCCAAAGAAAGCAGGTGTTGACAGATGTGAAAATTACCGAACTATCAGTTTAATAAGTCACAGCTGCAAAATACTAACACGAATTCTTTACAGACGAATGGAAAAAGTGGTAGAGGCTGACCTCGGGGAAGATCAGTTTGGATTCCGTAGAAATATTGGAACACGTGAGGCAATACTGACCTTACGACTTATCTTAGAAGAAAGATTAAGGAAAGGCAAACCTACGTTTCTAGCATCTGTAGAAAGCTTCTGACAATGTTGACTGGAATACTCTCTTTCAAATTCTAAAGGTGGCAGGGATAAAATACAGGGACCGAAAGGCTATTTACAATCTGTACAGAAACCAGATGGCAGTTATAAAGAGTCGAGGGGCATGAAAGGGAAGCAGTGGTTGGGAGGGGATTGAGACAAGGTTGTAGCCTCTCTCTGATGTTATTCAATCTGTATATTGAGCAAGCAGTAAAGGAAACAAGAGAAAAATTTGGAGTAGGTATTAAAATCCATGGAGAAGAAATAAAAACTTTAGGTTCACCGATGACATTGTTATTTTATCAGAGACAGCAAAGGACATGGAAGAGCAGTTGAATGGAATGGACAGTGTCTTGGAAGGAGGATATAAGATGAACATCAACAAAAGCAAAACGAGGATAATGGAATGTGGTCGAATTAAGTCGGGTGATGCTGAGGGAATTAGATTAGGAAATGAGACACTTAAAGTAGTAAAGGAGTTTTTCTATTTGGGGAGCAAAATAACTGATGATGGTCGAAGTAGAGAGGATATAAAATGTAGACTGGCAATGGCAAGGAAAGCGTTTCTGAAGAAGAGAAATTTGTTAACATCGAGTATAGATTTAAGTGTCAGGAAGTCGTTTCTGAAAGTATTTGTATGGAGTGTAGCCATGTATGGAAGTGAAACATGGACGATAAATAGTTTGAACAAGAAGAGAATAGAAGCTTTCGAAATGTGGTGCTACAGAAGAATGCTGAAGATTAGTTGGGTAGATCACATAACTAATGATGAAGTATTGAATAGAACTGGGGAGAAGAGGAGTTTGTGGCACAACTTGACAAAAAGGAGGGACCGGTTAGTGGGACATGTTCTGAGGCATCAAGAGATCACAAATTTAGCATTGGAGGGCAGCGTGAAGGGTAAAAATCGTAGAGGGAGACCAAGAGATGAATACACTAAGCAGATTCAGGAGGATGTGGGTTGCAGTAAGTACTGGGAGATGAAGAAGCTTGCGCAGGATGGGGTAGCATGGAGGGTTGCATCAAACCAGTCTCAGGACTGAAGACCACAACAACAACAAGTGAAGATCATCATTTCTCCTAGTGTTGTAGCCATGTACACTGCTATTACTTTCGAATTCGTTCGGATTATTAATAACAAATTTCATATATATATATATATGATCTTCAATGTAGCCTCACTATATATATATAGTGAGGCTACAGTGAAGATCTCTATCTCTTTGAATATTCTATCTTAGCTACCAATTTCTGATCAATGTCTATGTTGATTAATGGTGTCATTCCATTTGCTGTGTGGAACTGTATATACTGTGTTTTGTCAAAGTTTAATGAGAGCGCATTTGATCTTGGATGAGCTCCAGCAATTATTCTGATTACACGATTTTGTGCAATGAACACTCTTTTACTCAATGATGAGTTACCGCAGGATATTATGCCATAGGAAAGCGGAGAATGAAAATAGGCGTGGTAAGCTAATTTATTGAGACGTATATCGCCAAAATTTGCAATGACCCTAATAGCATAAGTAACTGATCTCAAACGTTTCAGCAGATATTCAGTATGTTTTTTTTCCAGTTCAACCCCTCATCAATGCATACACTTAGAAATTTTGAATATTCTATCTTAGCTACCAATTTCTGATCAATGTCTATGTTGATTAATGGTGTCATTCCATTTGCTGTGTGGAACTGTATATACTGTGTTTTGTCAAAGTTTAATGAGAGCGCATTTGCAGAGAATCACTTAATGATTTTCTGAAAAACATGGTTTACAATTTCACCAATCAATTCTTGTCTTTTGGGTGTGATAGCTATACTTATATCATCTTTGTATCAGCTTTGCATCTTCGTGAATATAGAATGGCAAGTCATTAATATATATTAAGAACAGCAGAGGACCCAACCTTGCAGCACCCCATTCTTGATTATTCCCCAATTTGAGAAATCACTAGTTTTTTTGCATATTATGTGAACTGCTTGTTTCAACTTTCTGCACTCTTCCAGTTAGGTATGAATTAAACCATTTGAGCGCTGTCCCATTCATACTGCTTTAAAGGGAGTGACAAGAGTGTCTAAACAACGCTTTGGTATTCTGGACGATGTCGAAAGGTTGCACCTTATGTGAATACATGAAAAGCAATTGCAAGGCGACATTATTAACGAGAACATCATTTTTCAGAAGGCGAGAATGATTTTCACTGACTTCGTTAACAAGACGCGAGTATCATCAGCGGCCGAAGAAGTGTTTAAAGGAAGGCATGAGTGGTTTGAGAAGTTTAAGGGGGGATGTAACGGAAAATGTAAACATTTAAAAATCATCACAGCCATTTTTATTAATGTAGAAATATAAAATTTACCATGTGTCAAGCAAAAGAGCTGTGTTTTAACCGGAAAATATAATAAAATGTGCAGAATTAATATTTTGGCAGAAATTTGAATTTTTATTTTTATTGTCTTTTTATAAAAATCCGTAAGTCAAATTCTAACCATGCAATTAACCTGAACATTTTATTGTAGTGTCCTGAGAACTTTATAGGACCAACGAACCACAGTCATTAATTTATAGTCCGAATTATATCATTAACAGAGTTTTTAATTTTGCACATACAAAATTACCTTTTTTTCTACATACAATCATCTAAAAATCAGAATGTAACTGCAGGATCTCGTATTTTTTAGTTCCAGGGAGACAGCAACACGTTGCGACCAGTTCCTGATAATTTCATAGTATTAGCACATATACGTTTTGAGAGAAGTCTTCTAATAACATAAAAAACGTTAAACAGAGAAAACGAGGTTCAAAGATTTACTTCTCATACTTATACATTTAATAATCTTACCTCTATTTCAAAATCGTTCATACCGATACTCCTTATCCTCCAGATTTCTCTGCTCTCCTCTTCGAATCAGCCTGGCCTGTATTTGCAGGCAAGACACCGATCTGTTAGCTTTCTTGGCCCTGCTTTCGTCGATGGTGTAAAATGCTTTTGTTGAAAACACATCAAGATCTATACCAACTCTCTTCAGCACTTCAGTTCTGCCATTATTTCCGTTACTGTAACATAAAACCGCACCATAGACACATTTGTGTACTTCAAATCCACAGAAAGTCCTTTTTGAGAATCTAATCCAAATTAAATTATTGAGTTCATTTGCATTTAGGGGCTTTCCGTGAAGACACTTCCTCAATAAATCAGGGTTTGCAAGAAACCTGAATGTGGGCTTAATTGCATTCATAACAGGTTCTGGTAATGTGTGTTTATGTGAATACGTCTCATTTCTGTTGTTGAACTAACACCAATCGTCTTTCGGACACAGATCTTGGTGTTTGGTCAGTAGACAGCTTGTGGAAAGAAATTGCCAACACAGCACGTCTCATTGCCTGTAAGTTATTTGTGTTTTTCCTGATTGCTCTCCCATAAAATAACTGAAGAGATCAAATAATGCTGTCTTTTCCTCCTAGTGGTTTTCCATCCTCCTTTCTTGTTTTTTCAGCAAGCGACGAAGCCTACCACCAAGACTCTTGTGGATGTGACCAACACATCCCAGCTTTTCTATTGTTGTATTGTACGGATTATTATCTGTTACAGCTTTGAATGAAGAGGAGTCCCCATCACCAAGGTATTTAGTACATCTATCACAATACTGGTCCTCAAATCTGGAGAACATCGCAACAACTGCAGCAGCCGCCATGCCCCCACTTGAACCACTATAAGCACTGCGTGCTTTTCTTATCACAGTTTCTCACTGTCTTCATTGTTGGACATTTTCCTTGTTGCACACTGGTGGCAGTATTTAGACATAATTTCTACATCTAAATCTTTACCTGAGTCAATATCAGTAACAGATGCAATTCCATACAGAGTGACCCCTTTTCATCCGGGTCCCATCTACAGACACACACAGGTCAGTAACATTTGTAGGAGATTCAATGTCATGAATATCTACCCCAGGATCTATTTCTTTTTAGTTTATTTCCACCTGTTCCTCCATTACTTTCTTCATAGAAACTTTGGCGGCATCGCATACAGCATCAGACATTTCTTTATTGTTTTTAAACATTGCACAAGGTGGAGGCATGTTCAGAAAACCACGCAATAAATTACCTCCTTACCTGCCCTGTCCAAGGGCATCTCAGAGCATATACTAACCTAAAATTGCTTTCATAAGTAACAGTGCCAGTTTTTTTTTTGGAGGAGGAAATTGAAAATTCATAGCCACATGAATTACAAATTAACTTAAGATCACAGGCTATTCCCACTTTCTTCCTTCGAAACATGAGGGCGATTTTCAACAAGAAAACCATATGAATGAGTATCTATAAATGGAGAAAGATATTTTAGAAGCGAATGAGGAATCTGAAGTTACCTGAGACTACCGAATTTCACGCAGAGCGGATAACTGGATGATTGGCAACACACATTGCCTACTTACATACGCACGCTAGGGAGTGTCTACATCGTGCCACTTCTCAGGGGTATAATCATTCCTAAGCAACAGCTAGCATCGCCGGGAAGCATTAGCGAACATTTTGTCTCTAAAGAAAGTTGTTCCCCGTCACATGTCTATCACCCTTACACGTTTGTCTCAGTCTTTGAAATACCGTGTATTTATTACACTGAAGCGGTGAGAAGCAACATCCTTTTCTAACTACTCGATCAACGTGTTTCCACTCCGACAGCTGCTGTCAGGGTCTAGCTGCAGTCACACTTTGGCTCTATATATTTTGAATCGCGTATATAGAAATCTCTTGTGGCATTTATGGAGACATAATGTTACAAGTCAAAAGAATGGAAATGGCATGCTGCGTTTATTCAACAGCGTTCAACTGCTAAAGTTTTCACAAATGCAGGAATGTAAAGATATAACGAACTATTGCATTATTTTGTTTTCTATCTACAATTTTTTTCTAATGTTAAGTCATACTGTGTGACGACTGCACTTCAGATTTGTAATTTACAAATGTTTAACTGTGGTATATTGTTTTCAGAACTAGCATTAGTCTCAGTAAGGATTTTTGAAGTTGTCTTATTTCTTCTGTAGCTATTACTTCTATTGGTTATTTTTTATTTATCTTTATTTTATCTTTCCTCTAGTTATCTGTTTTCTGTCTATGTGCCTATGTCGCCTTGTTGCAAATATTTAATACTTTTTTTATATCATATGATTAAATAATGAGTTGCAGCATAAAGTAATGAGTGTTCTGTTTTATTTATTTACTGCGATTTGTTCTTAGACTCAAAAATCGCTATTACTGGTGTGACTTCAGTTAACATTATTAACGAAATTCTCTCGAAGTTTAATAGGGCCCTAAACTTTTCTAAGTGGATCCACTGTTCGATACTGAAAATGTGATACCTTTGGTGTTATACCAAGTTTTTGAGGACACTTAGTGACACTTCTTACTACAATGTGTTTTTTAGCAGATGTAGCACATAAATATAAATATTTCATACTTTTCAGGGAACTTACAAGTATGAAGGTAGTTGACTCGAAGCGAACAGTGTCGTCCAAGAGAAGTGTGAGAAGCGTGAGAAGCGTGAAGAGTGGGAAGAGTGTGAAGAGCGTGAAAAGCATGAGCGAAACAACACTATGCACGGAATGTCCGTGCACTGAAACGAAGCCAGAGCCCGTCACACCAAGCTCGACGGAAATCTCAGATACCTGCCTCGACTGGTGAGTAAGCGACAGTGTGATGTGCGTGCATTGTGACGGGGAAGTAGTTGTGGAATGTATGCAGAAGATTCGCTGGGGAGTTCAGAAAGCTGGAGCACGGTATTGGCACGGGGGAGGATTGATGACGATCCTTTTACTCCAGATGGTGGGTCATCTCACGTCGCAATCATCAGAAGCCTTTCGCCCGATTATTGCTGTTTCGGTCGTCAACTCTAAGGTTATAATTCTTCAGCTTCTCGTGGCGTATTTGTTGATCGAACATTCCACGGGTGTACTGCTGGTCTATAGAGTCCAACGAGCACAATATTTCGGCGATCAGGTACGTCGCCACCGTCAGGTGCGTTGAGGAACTGAGCTCCTGTCAAGTCGAATTCAATGTTTTCTTCTGAGAGCCAACATGCTGTTGATACTCTCTCATCTGAAATGGGTAACCTGGGTTTTACGGAGTAGCGGGATTGAGGTACTGGCTTGGGGATTTCTTCCATTCAGATAACGGTGATATTTAAAGTGGGTGATATGTAGGTAGGTATTTTTGAAAGAGGTGAAAGTAAAGGAATTTGAGGTTGAAGGGAAGTTGCGAATTACTCCAGGTATGCGCCCGACTTAACCCCCTCCCACCGTAAGGCGTGCCCTCCATAGTCGGCGCCCGGGATCGCGCGGCGACAGTCACGGAGACGCTTGCGTCGGCGTCTGTGGTAGCTTCGCTGTGGTTATAGTTCAAATGGTTCAGATGGATCTGAGCACTATGGACTGAACTCCTGAGGTCATCGGTCCCCTAGAACTTAGAACTACTTAAACCTAACTAACCTAAGGACATCACACACATCCATGCCCGAGGCAGGATTCGAACCTGCGACCGTAACGGTCGCGCGGTTCCACACTGAAGCGCCTAGAACCGCTCAGCCACTCCGGCCGGCCTGTGGTTATAGTGCGCGAAAAATGCCGTCGCTGCTAGATGCGCATTCGGCTGGAGAAGTGTGGGGAGAGCGACAGTGATTGTGGAAGGGGGGAGTGGTTCGCTCAAAGCGCTGTACCGGAAATGTCGAGCACTGGAGGAGAAGTGCCATTCTAAACTGAAGCCTACGCTGACGCTCACGTTTTTTGTAAATATTAAGTTGGGCCCCTCCAGGCCCACACTTTTTTGGTGATCATTCAATAAGATCTACTGGCACCTCTATTTTCGTCAGTATCTCAGACGAATTCCACCGAAAATGCAGCAATTTACTTTCGCCTAGTTCGTTAACCATTTGTAACTTTCAGAGAAGAGACACATGTTAAAATTCGCTTCTTTTACCAAAAGTCAGCGGAGTTTATACAGTTTCGCTTCACTAACATGTTGTAAGCCGACCCTGGTGGACGAGCGGTTCTAGGCGCTTCAGTCCGGAACCGCGCGTCTGCTACGGTCGCAGCTTCGAATCCTGCCTAGGGCATGGATGTGTGTGGTGTCCTTAGGTTAGTTAGGTTTAAGTAGTTCTAAATTCTAGGGGACTGATGACCTCCGATGTTAAGTCCCATAGTGCTCAGAGCCATTTGAACCATTTGAACCGCTAACATGCTGTGCAGATGCAGTTGCGAAAGAATTCTCAAACAGTGTTTCATTAAATTTATTAAGAGAGAAACTTAGGAAATGTAAGGTCAACATCTCATGAAAAACCACATCATCGGTACTGCAGATGCAGTTGCGAAAGAATTCTCAAACAGTGTTTCATTAAATTTATTAAGAGAGAAACTTAGGAAATGTAAGGTCAACATCTCATGAAAAACCACATCATCGGTACAAAATAAACGTGTAATGACTTCACTTCTGTTGTTCCAAAACCTACAGCATTTTTCATTTCACTAGCTATCGATGGCCCTTAAAATATCGTACGGAACGATTTGAAGTGAAATTATCCGTACCAGATCGGTCTTACGGAGGAGATAGAGAAGATCCAAAGAAGAGCGGCGCGTTTCGTCACAGGGTTATTTGGTAACCGTGATAGCGTCACGGAGATGTTTAGTAAACTCAAGTGGCAGACTCTGCAAGAGAGGCGCTCTGCATCGCGGTGTAGCTTGCTGTCCAGGTTTCGAGAGGGTGCGTTTCTGGATGAGGTATCGAATATATTTCTTCCCTCTACTTATACCTCCCGAGGAGATCACGAATGTAAAATTAGAGAGATTCGAGCGCGCACGGAGGCTTTCCGGCAGTCGTTCTTCCCGCGAACTATACGCGACTGGAACAGGAAAGGGAGGTAAGGAACGTGGCACTTAAAGTGCCCTCCGCCACACACCCTTGAGTGGCTTGCGGAGTATAAATGTAGATGTAGATGTAGATACCTATTCTTTCGTTGGAAAAGTCTGTAGTTAGTGGAATAACAAGATAGATAATTAAGTTTTTCATAATAACCATACAGCAAAGTACTCTCCTCTTTGTGTGCCATCATTTGCCAAAATCTCATTTCGACATCTCAATCGCTTATATGAGTAATGTTGTGGGTATTTCACTCTGGCGTTATCGCTGGCTTGGTGCAGTCGCAAATGAGTACATTACGTCAGATCAATTTTCTCGAGAGACCTCCAACCAAGTCTAAAGAAAATTTCAATATGTTAGCTAAATTTTATATGCAGCAACATATTATGTAATATGCACTAGATGAAAAATCATAGCGACCCCTTTTTTCCCTGCAAACTTTTTCGAATTTCTCGCAGTGTTTTACTTCCACGTAAATATCGGAATAACTATGACCATTAATGAAATGAGGGGCACATAATAATTACCCTGATATATAAAGCTACATCTAAAGCAAAAAAATTTTTTTTTGTACCCAATAGTTTTTGTAAAATCATTTAAGAAAAATCGCAGGGCATGCGCATGCGCATGGAGTCTGTCATCGGTGACCGACCGAAAGGTGGCAAACGCTTTTCGGCCTCCCCTTCTGATCAAAAGAATGAATTCGCCCAGTTCTTTGGACGAAAACTGGTCACTGAAATGATCGTATGGCATTGTTGGCCGGGAGGCCCCATGCGGGGGAGTTCGGCCGCCGTATTGCAAGCCCTCTTTAGTTGACGCCACTTCGGCGACTTGCGAGTCAATGATGATGAAGGGCACACAACACCCAGTTATCTCGAGGCAGAGAAAATCTCTGACCCTGCCGGGAATCGAACCCGGGAACCCCTTGCGCGGGAAGCGAGAACACCATACTCTGCTTGAGCTATACCCTGTCCACCCTATTTGTGTTTGCAGGGTGTCTTCCTAATCAGACCCAGGGCTGGTCCCAAGCCTTCCCGAGATTGGAGCTACAGTTCCGACTGATAAGATTATCCCTGGCGTGAATTTCGATGACTTCTTTAACAACAGTCCTAGTAATTTGGAAGGCTGTGCGAAAATCCTGGTACGTTCGTATTCGATCGCATGATTCTCTGACGAACAGTGCTCTCTGACCATCGACTTGCTGAGGTACGTAAGTCGAGTGCGCTGCTGGTGTTCGTGGCATCGATCTTCGACGTTACACACTGCTTGTCCAGTACATGTCTTGCCACACTGGCACGGAATCTAATATGTCCTGATCTTCTGGAAATGGAGTTCATCCTCGACACTCCCCAGCAATGTTTATGTTTTATTGGGCGGGCAAAGGTCAGTTCTTACATGGTGCTGTTTCAGTAAGCACCCAACTTTTGCGATAGTGCGCCGCAGCACGGTATAAAGGCTGTGGCTACCTCTTCCTTTGTGGGTTCTTCCGTCTTCGCAGGTTGTTTTGTAGTGCTCGGGTGAAGAGCGCGCTTAATTTGCCATTCTGAGTATCAGTAAGGCTTCGGGACCAGCACTAGGTCTATTTAAGAAGAAACTCAGCAAACAAAACGATCTGGCTACCGGACCGGACCGAGCTACTGCACTGAAGCTACCACAGACGCCAATTGCAGCGTCTACACCACGGTCGATTCGCATGTAAGTCGACTGCACGCCCTCAGAAGCTTAGTTCGTCAGTGCACTTGATGATGGCGACATGTCTGATCGTCGAAATAATGTGCTCGTTGGACACTGCGTACCGGCAGTACACCTGTAGACTGTTAGATCAACCCTAAGGTTGGTTTGATGCAGCTCTCCATTCCTGACTGCCTCCTATCCTCTTCATTTCAAATTAATAACACACCCCATCTGGTACCACGCGCCGCGTAATTTGAATCCATGCCAGACGTCATGGACGTCGAAGACTCATAGAGGTCTCTGCACCATCGCGCCGTAAGCTGTGGCGGCGCGCGCCTCCTGGCCCGCATTTAGTGTGAGGGCGCCACAGTGGAACACGTGGTTCCAGTGGTCAATAGCGGCGCCCCCGATAGCGTACTTGAGCGCCTGCCTCTCGCTCAGCCAGCTCCCCTCTCCTCTACCTCCTGTACATGGCAGATATGCCCCCCCCCCCATCCAGTACACCTCTTGCAGTATGCCAATGACACCGCATTCCCCGCCCTCGCTCCTACCCTCCAAAGGTCCCAACGCCTTCTCTAGAATCACCTTGACCTTTTTGCCGCATGGTGTAACCAGTGGCTCCCGAAAATCATTCCTTCCAAGACCCAGGCAATCATCGTATGTTGTACCACTCGCTCCTTCGAGCTCCAGGATTTCTTCCTTACCATCTGTGCCTGTCCTGTCCGCCTCTCCCCCATCCTCACCTACCTTGGCCTCACCATTGACTGTCACCTCACCTTGATCCCTCATCTCCACTCCATCCAATCCAAAGCCCACAAACGCCTCCGACTCCTCAAACTCCTTTCTGGCTGGACGAGGGGATGCACCCCTCTACCATCATCCACACCTACAAATCCTTAATCCGTCCCATCCTCTGTTATGCCAGTCCCACCTGGATATCTGCCCCCCCCCCAAAATTCTATAAGTCCCTCTAGATCCTTGAGCGTCACGCAATCCGCCTTGCCTTCCATATACGCGTCCCCCACGCGGATCCTCTATGACCTCATTGCTTTCTCCCATCTGCTCCTATTCCTTGAACATCTCCACATACTCTACACCTCCCGCCGCCTTGATCCCCCTCACCCCCAGGTTGCTTCTCTTCTCTCCCTACCCCACCCCCTGCCACGCCTTCACTGTTGTGTCCCCCCTACCCTCCATCTTTACACCCTTCATCTCCTTTCCCAAGGTGGCTTCCATCAACTCCCCCTCCCAGATGATGCCCTCTCTCCCTCCATTTATCCCTCCTATCAACTCTGATCCTAACCCCCCCTCCTTTCCTCCGTCCTTTCCCTGGGCTCCCTCTCCCGCCCCCTTCCATCCGGTTTTCTCCCTGCCTAACCTCTCCCTACCACCCTTCTGCACCCCCCCCCCCAGCCAAGTCCTTGTGTATACCCCTCCTCTGCCTTTCCCCACTCCCTGTCACGTCTGCCCAGCACCCCCCACCCCTCTTATGGGTCCTCATCCTCCATCGGCTCCTTTCCCCCCCTTCGTTTTTCCTCTCCTTCCCCCCTTTTTTATTTTCCCGTCATCTGTCCAGGTTCCCCCACCTGCCCTCGGCTTTGGTATGTCATATTTGCCAACTTTTTAGTGCAGTGTTCAAAGTGAATGTTCAGTGTTGTTTGTCTTTCCAAAGTCTTGCGAACAGAAATCATGCTGTCACTGGGTGTGAATTTTATGTCTCTTGCAAACAGAAACCAGACTGTCGCCATGTTTTTTAATTGTCTGTCTATTATTTTATTCATATGTATTTTATTGGCATCATCATCCCTTTGTTTCTATGTTTTAAGTTCCACGATTTTTTCCGCCATGTTACCGTTTAAGTCTCCAGTTTCATCGCCTGTTTTTTATTTTTTATTATCTTCCTCTTTTTAAAACAAATTCTGTAGGCTGAAGAGCGGCATACTAAGCTGCTGCCAGCCCGCCCTCTTCAGGGGGGAATCGAAACTCAATAAAGAAAAAAAAAAAGCTCAGCCAACAGTCTAATCTCGCATACTTCGGTTGACACCTCGCCTAGCGTTAGACAGCTTACTTCCTGGTTCTGTGTATGAGTGTACGTGTTTGTTTCCTTGCGACTCCGTTGTTCGGCCTTGTTGTGTTCGTTCTGTCCTTCGTTGGTGGTGTCCGTCCTCTCCTGTTATGTTGTTGTTTGTGGGTCTCTCCGCGGGTCCCGCCGCGCTTTCCGTCATTGCTACCCCGCGACCGTCCCGGTCGCAGTTACAACACCCCACATATCAACAATCTACCTTATATACCCACACCTATGCTTGCTCACAAGAATTTTTCCCCCATCAAGATTCAACTATGGCTCACGTCATAACATATGGCATTCTATTATTTCCAAGGACCACCTCAAAAATGTGCAAGCAGATGATACTTCCTGATTTAAGTAGACCCTCAGTATCTTTTGCAGCGAACAGTTTTCGGTCAAATATTTGAGCAAAACGAAAATGAGATACCATTAAAATTATGTAATGGACATTCTGTTTGGCATTCCCATTTACAACTGTGCACTGTTTCTTACTATAAATTTATTCACTACGTTTCCATGATATTCGTTAGCTCTGACTAACTGTCTTATAAAATTCAGCTCCATCATTCTATTCTCTTTACTCATTGGAACTTTAAACGCTCTGTCTAGTAGACAGCGAAGGGCAGATGGTTTCTGGCCATTTTGATGCCGAAGTTACTGTATATCAAAGTAGTCATTGTTGTGGGCTACCTATCCACCTTGAAAGCATGGCAGGATATTAAAAATACTGCTTATACCCAAATCTAGCCATTACTTCCACCCCACCCCCTCCTGTCTTATGGGGGCCCTTGATGGCTACCACCTTGTTTCGTGACATTCGAATCAAGGAGCTGCAATTTATTCATTTTCTTGTTCAATGGCAAAGTCAGTTGAGCCGTGCATAGCATTATATTATTCACAATTTCCGTAACCTCACTTTATCCTACATATATCAAAGGCAGCGTATCGTCCACGTAGCGTTTATTGTACAAAAATTAATCAACTGGGTGCTACGCATTAGAGCAGATCTTCTTTTTCACGTGATTAATAAATTTGTTAGTTTGTCCTTTTGGACTAGCAATTTACTGTTGAAAGAGAAATAGAAATATTTAAAAAATATATCTTAAATGATATAGCATGTAACTAAGTTTTCCCTGTACCTAAGATATTATGTCACTTGTGTATGAATCAATATAATGAATCTACATATGTTTTACGAAAGTGAATTAACCAAACCTGCGTGAAACTGTTCCCTCATTCGTGGTGAGACTTTTTAAAGAGGAACAAAACTCAAGCGCTGACCAACAGCTCACATTTCTCGTTCAGCCTGCCGTGCTTTGTGGATCTGGAGACACAATACCATTCTACAGAAGTGAACACATTAGTCGCCAGTGAGTGACTGAGAGAAACACTGCCAGCTACCTAGCATTAGCACCCTTGTGTTACTGGAAAATAGCCTTTCTAGAGAGTCACATTCTCAATTAATGGTTTAATACTTCAGAATTTTATTTAATTGAAGAACTTCAATACAACAGCCTAAACCATCCGTTTCGGCCTCGTTGTCTGGAGCAGTTTCAACCAACCTAAGAACGCATACATGTTAGTACCAGGAAACAGTTACGCAGAGTGGGAAATACCTCTAGGTCGCCTATTTGTGGAGGCGGGGGTGGGAAAGCGGTGACATTTAAGAACAGTTGTGGCATGCCTGGAGGAATTTTAACTAACTTGGTACCCACAGCGATAAGCCAAATCACCGTGACCACATGTTTAACTGCAGAATGTAACACATCAGCGATTCTATGTACGTGTATTCGTCCCTGGTGACTTTCCAGATGTTTATGGCCCCAGACGTCTACTCAAATGTCACACAATCCCCGTAAATTATGAGCTTGTGGTCTGTGGGCGCTGAAATAGTGTCCGATATCTAAAAGGAGGAGGATCGAAAAGTTTCTAGTATAACAAATAAAGAATGACAGAAATTTCATAATACCAACTCATTTTTCAATGTAATACCCGTGAACACTAATACGATTGCGGGCATGCTCAGATAATTTCTGCAAACCATTCAAATAAATGATCTCCGATTTCGAGTTTAACCAAGCGTTCAGAGTATCAATCACTGTATCATTATTGTCAAATCGTGCTCCTTTGAGGTCTTTTTTAGGCATGCGAAAAGAAAAGCGTCTGATGGAGTCAAATCTGGAGAGTATGTCGGTTGACGTAACAATTGGAACTCGCAGTCACGCAGAGTTTCAAGTAGTACAGAAACATCCAATCGACTTCGCATTTTCTGAGATACTCGAATCAGGAGCCGAGCAGTAATAATCCGCTGTTTGTCAAAGTCGCTTATGTCAGTGGATTTCCTCAACTGCGGCCAATATGATTCCTAATTCATTTATTCTGTTGTTAAATATTTTCCTTGCTGCGTCATTTACGCAACGCCAATAGGTGCCATTCAAGATGATGATGTTTGTGGTTTGTGGGGCGCTCAACTGCGTGGTTGTCAGCGCCCGTACAAAGTCCCAACCTCTGCTCAGTCCAATCTCGCCACTTTCATGAATGACGATGAAATGATGAGGGAAACACAAACACCCAGTCATCTAGAGGCAGGTGAAAATTCCTGACCCCGCCGGAAGGGGCCATTCAATCTCACGGTCCTTTATCTCTTCTCTGAAACGACGCAGGAGAGTGCAAAAATATGATGCATTGATAGTTACGCCCTTTTGGAAGTAATCCACCATAATTACCCGTTCTGTATTTCAGAAGACTGATGCCATCACCTTACCGGCTGATTTTTGCACCCGTAATTTGTTTGGGGTAGGGGATGCAGGATGTTTCCATTGTTGTGACTGTTGTTTTGCCTCGGGTTCAAAGAAGTGAATCCACGCTTCGTCCACTGTCGCATACCTTGCATGAAAGCCGTCTTCATCCGCTTCAAGTTGGTGGGTGATTTCTTCGCAATACTGCACACGCTCCCGTCTATGATCCGCATTCTAGTCTTTTGGGACCCACCGAGATGAAACTTCCGCATTCCCAAAATATCCACAGCAGTGTCATGAGCACGCCCATGCGAGATTCCAAATGTGCTTTCAATATGCTGCAACGTTGTTCGACGATCCTGCAAAATGGTATCGTGAATTTCAGTCACTGTTTCATCAGTGGCAACGATGACAGCCTTCCGCTCCTTGGCGCATCTTCCACGCTCGTTCTTCCACGTTCGAAATCGAACAGCCACTGTTGTTTGTGCGATACATTACGGTAACTATCTCGGGATAGAAACTTTTCCACCGCCCCTCGTACACGACATATGTTTAATTGAGGCGTGGACGGCGAATGATCCCTTGAGTGCAGACGCACCTCAAGCTCGAACTCTTACAGGATTTGGCGAAATGCTGCGACTACTGAGAATAATGGGCAAAGGGCACTACATCAGTAGTGTATGGGTAAGTTCTGAATTTGGATCTGACGGGAGGCTAGGGTAGTCTGTGCAGTTGTGTCAACCACTGTGTCCGGATGGCTTAGTGGTCACATATCTGCCTAGTAAGTAGGAGACTCGGGTTCAGACCCCAGTCACACATTAATTTTCAACTTTCCCCAATGATTTAAATCAATGCTCACTGGCAGCTAATGTCGTTAATTCCTTTGTGTCTTGTTTCATAGCGGCTGCAGGATCGAAATGGTTTTTGTTCATTTGGACAAGTGTCCAAATGAACAGACACCATATATATATTGTGTTCACGTAGTCCATAGCTCTTATGCCGCCCTTCGATTAGTATCACAGGTCCTACGGAGTCCGAGGTGAATGTTCCCTGTACCATAACACTAACCTCACCAGTCTGTCCGTCGCGCAGTGCATGTTTTGAGCAGCTATTTGCCTGGATTACAGTGTATCCGAATACGATTATCGACATCGTGCAAGCAGATATCCGACCATGCGATACGTTTTAACTTTTCCACGGTCCAGTCTCGTAGATCTCGTTCCAATTGTAGTCGTAAGTGATGATATTAGGTCAACACGGAAACAGGTTGTTGTCTGCCTATCTCCGTGTTCAATAATGAGCGCTGAATGGTGTACTCTGAAACACTGGTGCCTGTACCAGCATTGTGCTCTGCCGTCAGATTTGCCACAGATCACCGCCTGCCCTGCTTCATAAAACGAGCAAGCCTCCCACCTAAGATGTTAAATTTTTGTCGAAAGAGGCAAACGGAGGGTGGACGCCTAACACCTTGTCACCTGCTCGCGATTCCACCGCTCTTCAACCACTTTCCATAGATGCTCAGAAGAGTAGCACGGGAACAGCCAACCGACTTCGCCATTTCCGAGGTACTCGAATCGGGAGCCGGGCTGTAATAATCTGCTGTTTGTCAAAATCACTTATGTCAGTGGATTTCCTCAATTGCGGTCAATATGATTGGAGAAGGCCAAAAATCACTTCTGTTTTACTCGATGACTTTCCGTCAATTACTATGAACTGTGACCTCTCTGACAGGACGTCACAAATCCAGTCACATAACTGAGACGATATTCCATAAGCACGCAATTTCACTACGAGCTGCTCGTTTGGTACAGCGTGAAAAGCCTTCCGGAAATGCAGAAATACAGAATTATTCTGAAATCCCTTGTCAATAGCACTCAACACTTCATGGGAGTAAAGAGCTAGTTGTGTTTAACAACAACGATGTTTCCTAAATCCGTGTTGACCGTGTGTCAATAGACCGTTTTCTTCGAGGTAATTCATAATGTTCGAACTCAATATATGTTCCAAAATCCTGATGCATATCGACGGTTAATGATTGGGCCTGTAATTTAGCGGATTACTCCTACTACCTTTCTTGAATATTGGTGTGACCTGTGCAACTTTCCAGTCTTTGGGTACGGATCTTTCGTCGAGCGAACGGTTGTTGTTAAGTATGGAGCTAATGCATCAGCATACTCCGAAAGGAACCTAATTGGTATACAGTCTGGACCAAAAGACTTGCTTTTATTAAGTGATTTAAGTTGCTTCACTACTCCGACGATATTTATTTCTACGTTATGTTGGCAGCTGTTCTCGATTCGAATTCTGGAATATTTACTACGTCTTCTTTTGTGAAGGCATTTCGGAAGGCTGTGTTTAGTAACTCTGCTTTGGCATCACTGTCTTCGATTGTGTCTCCATTGCCATCGCGCAGAAAAAGTAGTGATTGTTTCTTGCCGCTAACGTACTTCGCATACGACCAGAATCTCCTTGGATTTTCTGCCAGGTTTCATTGTGGAAACTGTTATAGGCATCTCGCATTGAAGTCCGCGCTAAATTTCGAGCTTCTGTAAAAGATCGCCAATCTTGGGGATTTTGCGTGCGTTTAAATTTGACATGTTTTTTTCGCCTTTTCTGCAACAGTGTTCTGACTCGTCTTGTATACCAAGGAGGATCAGTTCCGTCGTTTGTTAATTTACTTGGTATAAACTTCTCAACTGCTGCCGATACTATTTCTTTGAATTTAAGCCACATCTGGTCTACACTTACACTGCTAATTTGAAAGGAGTGGAGATTGTCTCTCAGGAAGGCGTCAAGTAAATTTTTATCTGCTTTTATGAATAGGTATATTTTTCGTTTATTTTTGGAGGATTTGGGAATTTAGGAATTATTATGAAAATTACTTCTGGATACGGACGACTTGCTGCCACAAAATTTCATCGCAGTGTCTCATCGCCATCTTCTAATGAATTTTGGAGCAAGAATTTTGAAATTTTATGCTTGAGACTCTCTTTAGAGACACTCATTCTTATGGTTTTCTTGTTGAAAATCGCTCTATCGATTTCCTGAGATATGCTGCACGTTTGGTTAGTAGGTCATGTTAGTTTGGTGAAATCTCGTCATCCCAGGGCCGAGGAATACTAAAGAACGCCTTTGTCTCCAACAAAAGTTGTTCCCCATGACGTGATCTACCATCCATAGATATGTGTCTCGAAGTTTTTTATGTTTAAGAGACCTGAGGTGTTCAGCAATGTTTTGGAGCCTTTTTGCGTACCATAACTTGGGTCCACCCATTCATATTACCATGACTGTGAACAAGGATGTTTATCTCAACATTTTTCTACATCTCCATAGCGAGTATACTCTCGCGTCCTTCAGGATGTCAATAGCCGTGTTTGAGGGCTGCACGTGTGCATTCCTGAGTTGACAAACACTCAGGTACTCTAGCGCTTCTCTGTTCACTCGCTGAACCACCCGCACTTAAGCTCACAGAAAATGTCTGGTACAGCAGGTGAAATGTATAAATCAAAATCCCTGCTATTTGGTAGTTCTGTGGGATCTAATTAAGAGTGGCTTCAGCTGCATATGGCATGCCTGAAGAAACTTCTAGAGTCTCTTCCCCGCCGAACTGAGATCATTATAAAGTGTGGTGTGCGTACTGTAAGACCTTCAGTACACACACCATCAGATTATTTGACTTGTCGCTCTAACGAAGCAGGCGAGTGTCAGCACTATGTCTCGTGGTCTTATCGTGGCGTGTTTATCTTCTGCCGTTAGGTCAGACGATAGAAATGCCACTTGCACGCTTAGGGTAGCAGATTGACGGTGACCAACTCTAAACAGAACTTGATTAATTTTCACACACATTTGTTAAAATAATAACAAGCATAAAAATTACTTAACTTGGTTCTGGATGCTATTTACAATTGACAATCTGAAGTTCCTTTGGTATTGGTACGTCAATCTTATTCTCACATATATCTCTGATACTTGACCAAAAGTGTCTATACATTTATCTTCATGGCTATGTACAGGAATATGGTAATCTTATTAGTCGCAGACTGAAACTTAACTATAGACTGGTACAGACAAATGTAGAACTCGTACAGACTGGTACAGACTAATGCAGACTGGTACAGACTGGTGCAGACAAATGCAGAATGGTAATCGGAGGTTTGTACACTCGTTATAATACCTCGCGCGTTCATGTATCACTGCGCGAGTGTGATCCGTGAGGAGAACAGGTTCTACGTTAGCAGAAATCTCATTGGCTGCGTTACATATTAATACGCGGATCGGCGGAAGCAGAATTTGGTCTGTCTCTATGGCAGCGCCATCTCATAGTGTGGAGACGGACGAGCGATGCGCCTGCACTGTTGTGCTTAGCGGGGCGCACTCTAGTGGGAAAGTTGTGTACGCGCTGACTACGCGTAACTATGTACACAACGTAGTCTAGACACAATGTTACACAGTACTAGCTGTGTATCACCTCAGGGTGACTATTTTTCTCATGTGCTTATGTAATGTGTTGTTTGATGTTGCATCAGGTATATAGAGATGAACTGAAGGGAAAGTACGCGAAACAAAATTGTCTTATTTTATAAATTCTCCGTTTCTAAATGAAAAATACATTTGTCTTCAGCAACAAGCTAAGATATCTAACCCGTTTTGTTGTGCTATTTGCTGCTCCTCAGGAACAGGTTGCAAGAGTCTTCAGAAATCCGGGCGCCAGCCTGGAAGGAGTTGCACACCCCAGTTGAGTGCCCAGTGCTGAAAGTGAGTGGGCCCCTGTACGTTGGCGTGGAGTCCAAACATGAGGTGCGCCTGAGGAATGCTGCGTGGTTCCCGGAGCATTTCAGCTGGGGATGCCCCACGGGGGAGCAGATCGGTGCGGTCAAGCTAGCTCTGTGCCCGCTCTCTGGCACCATCCCTCCGTCCACCACAGTCTCGGTCCGTCTCACCCTCACTCCTCTGAAACAGGTAAGCTAATGTTAAAAGACACGAGCTGAGCATTCGTTTAAAATGACACTCATGGTTAAAGTGCACACAAAATAGCTTGGCCCATAGCTGCGCGGTCAGTGCGGCAGTGGAGAGGAAAGGCTAGCGGTGGGGACTCCGTTGTGAACGACCGTGGTGTGATAGGAAGACGCAGTTCGACAGCTAAAGCCTGACCATAAACGCGTATCTCATGTAACTTTAAGCTATAGCTAGCGACCCTGCAAACCACCGCATTAACCGGCTATGTCATTGTGGCCAATAATTCAACATACACGTTCATAGTCGGTAGTTTCTCATAGGGTTTTGTTAAAGAAATAGTCGTATAAACAAAGGATCAACTAAAGAAGCCGGCCGGAGTGGCCGAGCGGTTCTAGGCGCTACAGTCTGGAACCGTGAGACCGATACGGTCGCAGGTTCGAATCCTGCCTCGGGCATGGATGTGTGTGACGTCCTTAGGTTAGTTAGGTTTAAGTAGTTCTAAGTTCTAGGGGACTGATGACCTCAGAAGTTGAGTCCCATAGCGCTCAGAGCCATTTTTGTACTAAAGAAAAATAAGCCCAACCCCATTGTGCTAGGAGGAAATGTCATTAAACAAAATGTTGTTGTTGCTGTTGTGGTCTTCAGTCCTGAGACTGGTTTGATGCAGCTCTCCATGCATTACAGTATAGCTGCATGCCCTCGGGAAAAATTACGGCTGTGCCGGCCGCGGTGGTCTAGCGGTTCTAGGCGTTCAGTCCGGAGCCGCGCGACTGCTACGGTCGCAGGTTCGAATCCTGCCTCGGGCATGGATGTGTGTGATGTCCTTAGGTTAGTTAGGTTTAAGTAGTTCTAAGTTCTAGGGGACTGATGACCATAGATGTTAAGTCCCATAGTGCTCAGAGCCATTTTTAAATTACGGCTGTAGTTTCCCCTTGCTTTCAGCCGTTCGCAGTACCAGCACAGAAAGGCCGTTTTGGTTAGTGTTAGAAGTCCAGATCAGTCAGTCATCCAGACTGTTGCCCCTGCAACTACTGAAAAGGCTGCTGCCCCTCTTCAGGAACCACACGTTTGTCTGGCCTCTCAATAGATACCCCTCCATTGTGGTACGGCTATCTGTATCACTGAGGCACGCAAGCCTCCCCACCAACGGCAAGGTTCATGGTTCATGGGTGGAAGATAGGATAAAAAATCTAGCATAGCAGACACCACCTCTTACTACAATTTTGACAATGTAAAATAAAGAACAGAGGTCACATGGAAATTTAGAGACAATCTGCTGACGACCTATTCGATGATAATACCTAAAAATAAAATTTTCTTGTCCTCTTTGCACGTTTTCTGAAGCAGTGAAGCCTTGGAAAGTAGTGTAGGTTATATTCCCCCTCCTTCTTTAGACTCTTTATCAAGCAATTAGAGTAACTACTAGTCTAATTAAAATTACTTGCTGGTTGACGCTTCACGCATTGGAGCTGGTTGTGATTGCAGTCTTTCTTGGCGCATTCCGATGATAAAATCTTCTCGGGTGATCAGTCGACTGGCGGTATCGTCTTGTCGTGACATTCCAGTATACGAAACTCACTGAGATATTGCTACAAGTAGACGCATGTGCACGACAGATCACCCGTAAAGATTTTATCATTGGAGCTGGTTTCCTCCAATCAGACCGCTCAGCGCCACTCCCGAACTGTTCGCCGTAGCAAAGCTGCGACAACTAATGGTCAGTTCCCTTCCATTGTTTGGCTAGTGCTGTGTATTAAACGTGCGTATTTCGTCGCCACTGTTGTGTATTTGTTTTGTTTTTGGCGTGGTTTTCATGTCTGATGTGATGCAAAATAAAATGGAGGAGACCCAGGATTCGCGATCGAAACACATAATGAAAGAGAACTGGGCAAGGAATGACATTTAAAGAACAATCGTGACAACTCGTGTGCTGTGCAGGGGAATACTTTGAGAGGGAGGCGGTAAATGGGAGTCCTACCTTTTTACCTGTTTCCAGAATAGTCGCGCGAACCGCAGCACGGTTATTGTTAGTGAAATGACCGTACTTCGTATTGGTATAGAAAAATACGAGAAAGAAGGAAGTGAAGCAGGACCCTTTTGTCTTCCTACGTCGTGCGAGAACAGACGTATTCAGAAACATGTAACAAATCTGGTCCTTTTCACAAAACGTGATTCGGCGTCACATACACGATTACGTATTACAATGAAATGAATACCTCTAACTGCTCACAGGCGTTGATGTAAGTCAACGAGGACAGTTGAAAATGTGCGCCGCGACTGGGACTCGAACCCGATATCTCCTGCTTACATGACAGACGCTCTATCCATCTGAGCCACAGACGACACAGAGCGTAGTACAACTGCAGGGACCTATCTCTGGCACGCCTCCCGTGAGACCCACATTCCCAACGTATTATCCCGCACTCATTACTCGCGTGTCCGAAGGAACAGATACCATCTTATAGTTAAGGTTCACCGGCGACTTGACCATTTTCTTCTGTGCGGATGCACAAACAGTACCCGAACTCTTACGGGAATCGGCAAAAAACCGCGAATAATGAGTATAATGGGCAGGGGCACTATGAATAGGCCTATAGTGCGAGACAATACGTTGGGAATATCGGTCTCAATGGAGGCGTGTCAGAGATAAGTCCCTGCAGTCGCACTATCGTCTGTGTCCTCGGTGGCTCAGATGGGTAGAGCGTCTGCCATGTATGCAGGAGATCCTGGCTTCGAGTCCCGGTCGGGTTACACATTTCAACTGTCACCGTCGACTTGTATGAACCCCTGTATGCAGCTAGGGGTATTCATTTCATTGTAATTTCATTCTAACAAGCTGCATATATAATTACGTATTATCATCACGCAGATCGGCCTACATAAGATAAGATTCGTACGACATTGTGTGAGACCGAACTTTTCGAAGGCAGCAAATCATCGTCGCAACTGGTTCTACAGTCTCGATTTTAAACACGCAAATATTGCAGGCCATAAAATGTTTGTGGAACGAGCAGACACAATCGCATGGCGATGCAGATTTGTGCGTGAAGTAAAAGATATTAATTTCGACAAAGTTGTTTGGATCGATGAAACATTAGTGAATACTGGTCATACTGTTACGAAAGGTTGGATTGAGGACAAATGAGAAGGTATAGAGATGGCACTCTCCACTGGCAAAGACGGTAAAATGTCGTATTCTCTTGGATGCTGGTACATACCATGTCTTTATTCCTGGCTGTCTGCGAAAGGAAGACATTATTCAATGGTTGCGACAACACGAAGTTACTGTGGATGATAACTATAAAAAGTAGAATTATTAGAACCAGCGTCACCTTACATACCACAATTCCTCGGCATACGTTATAGACAAGGTGGATTATAAATACAGGACACAGAGTCGTAACACTGCCACTTGAATGTAACTGAACTTATTTCGATTCAAGAGAAAGGTTACGTTGCTCCCGAATATAAAAAGTTTATTGTTAGTGACGCTGGGAAATAACTATTCATGACCTAGAAAGTGTCACTTAAATAGATTGGAGGTCTGTTGTGGTGTATACGAAGCGAGTAATTGACGAAGTGTGTTCTCGAAGATAGTGTTACGGAACTTATTGTTTAAAGCTGCTCATCCAATGCGAAAAGTGACAGTGACTCTGAAATGGAAGGTTTCCACCCACTTTCGGACAAAGCAGCAGCCTGCAGATAGCAATCAGTGGGGGTATGTACACAAAAAACGTTTCCCTACATTTAAACATTATGCTTTATTTCTATGTGTTGTGCTTGTTTTGCCTAAAATATGTAACCCAGTGCGAAACAGGACTGGTTGACGGCTGGTAACACGTCGGCCTATATAGCAGGTTTGAGGGTAGTTTCAGGTAACCAATGAAAGCAGGAAATTCTAGTTTGCTTTTAGCGTTGAAAGTGAAATTTTTCTGTCTTGAGTTTGCCGTCAGACGTTATGAGAACATTGCCCTGGTAAATAGTTTTGTTTGAATATTGACTTGATTTGGCAGGGAAGTGAAAACAGCTTTGGTGTAACCCGCCACTGCCAGCACCGAAATCGAGTTTATTGTGCAGTATCGCTCCCTGTATATCTAGTAAAGCCAACCAATGCCCTTAAATAGCGCAAGGAGTCCCTTTAACAGTTTTTTGTTAGACACAATTTCTTCAGGTGTAGTTGTCCCGAAAATTCTGTGTCCCTTGCTCTCCGATGCTGTGCATTCGAACATTAGGCGTGATGCAGTTTCCTCGCTCTCATCACGGATCCAACATTCAGGGTCTTCTTCCGTTATACCCATTGTATGTAGGTGTTTTTTGAAATTCCCATGGCCAATGAGTTTAATCTCTTTCCTGTTCAAGCCCAGGATTACAGAGCTTCTTTTAAAACGCGGCTTTGGCATCATTACCGTACCACGTTTTTATTTATAGACCTTGGTCCAGCATTTTATGTGCTGTCTTGTGTAGTTCTAGTTTGATCATATCCTTGGTGGTTTTCAGGACAGGTGAAACGTCCCCTTAGAAAAATTATGAATGTCTGCGCTGGTAAACCTTTTACGTTATTTGATTTTCAAACAGCTGAGCAAAACTGGATGTACTCAGAGAGTTCTCTCTTTACTTATTCTGATCATCACTAAACTGACACACAATATTTTTTAGCGCAACGCACTCTGACTCAATAATCCCTACAAAAGAATGGCCCTGACTAACAATAACCTATACCTTTCATTAATCACTTACTTCACAAAAATCTTCGTTACTCGAACTACTGCAATACAGCGAGCGCCAATACTGCCAGCTAAATAAAAGATTCTAACTACTGAAGGCGCTAACTACTGATAGGCATAGTTAACAAATGAAAGATTTTGATAGAGAACAAACAATGTATTAACCTTAATAATGTTCAAAAGTCATAATATATGTATCTATCAATTCATGACCTCCATCTGTACAAATTTCCTTTTTCTGGCGGATACACGTCCAGGTCGTCCGCTTATAGCAACCTCTGAAACCTCTGGCATCTCTCTCCCCACATCCACCACTGCTGGCGGCTCACCTCCAACTGCCCAGCGCTACACGCTGTTCACATCGAACTGCCCAACACTACAATAGCGGATATTCTAAAAATGCCAACCAGCCACAGACTGCACACAGCAGTCAGTGGTTTTCATACAGAGCGCTACGCGGCGTTACCAACATAAAAACCTAAACAGCCTACTTACATAGCCCCCATGATCCCCACAAAAAAATTTACAAATTGTTTTGGGCAGTACCCAATAATAATTTGCAAATTTTTTTATATTGACGATAACAAATATATCAAATGCACACACTTATTGATACAATGTTGGTCAAAAGCAAAAACTGTTCTTATAAAGACAATCCTGATCATTCATCACAGTAGTAACTGCAGTTTTTTTTTTTATCAAAGTCTGAGCAGTAAAAGAAAATGCACATGGAAGTAGTGGATTTCCATGCAGCCTTGAAGAAGTAGTGTTGTCCATTCAACGGAAAGACAGTGCTGACTCTTGACATGCAGACAGGTAATGGGCCACAACAGAGCAAACCCACAGAAAAGTCAGTCGAATTTTTGAAGAATATTGGGAGGTAGGTCATAACAGAGCAGACCCACTGTAATCCTGGTAGAGATTATGGTATTGGTGGGCCACAAGAGGTGCAGACCCACTGCAGTCCTTGTAGAAATAATGGTATTGGTGGGCCATCAAAGGTGCAGATCCACTGTAGTTCTTGTAGAGGTGGCTAGCAGCCATCTGTTGCGACTGTGCGAGTGCACAGTCACCATCAAAGAGTCTTGCAGATAATATAGCAAGTCCATGAACCACCACTTGTGCAATCACAAAAATTTTAGAAATGTCCTTAAAACCAGCAATGCTGTTAACCAGTCCTTTACTGAATTATCAACACACGTGCAAGCACTAACAGTCCTTTTTTATATTTTTTTAACTTCTCACATTGTGCATATATTATGACCCACAGAAACGTGTGCAGTGAAACTAAACTTAATTTGAAGACCTGGTGTCTATACAATTACAAATTTACGACATGAGAATACAATAACAAAGGTACAGTAAACATCACTGAAGAACATAATAATACAGATAACATTTGTAGTAGTACAGGCTTTACAAAAGAATAGAAATAAACATATACATCAGTGTTACAGGAATTATGACACAAATAAATAAATTAAAAAATGAGAAGAGCTTTCGAAACATGAGCATTAAAACAGAACAGAATAAATAATGTCTAAACATCTTTACAAAGCAAATAACATATTATTAATGCAAATTATACTTGAGGATAACAGTATTCCTCATCATAGTGAATGTAGCTTAGTATTAGAAAAATTCTACAACATAACTTATCAGATAAACACATAAAGGCAGGATGAATACAAATGCACAAGGGTACATAAACACATAGCGGAATAACATAAAAGGAAAGGACAGGGTTTGTTTTTAAAAAAAAATGGTTCAAATGGCTCTGAGCACTACGGGACTTAACTTTTGAGGTCATCAGTCCCCTAGAACTTAGAACCACTTAAACCTAACTAACCTAAGGACATCACACACATCCATGCCCGAGGCAGGATTGGAGCCTGTGACCATAGCGGTCGCGTGGTTCCAGACTGTAGTGGAGAGAACCGCTTGGCCACCCTGGCCGGCGTTTGTTTTCAGTAAGACATTTGGCACTGCAGTATTTATCGTATTTTATTTGCAAACAAAACTTTCTTTACTTCTTGGAGATCTCCCTTAGTTCATCATTATTCCCAAAAACTCCAATCTATACCTATTGTCCCTAAACCCTACTTTTTTGTTCATATCCTCTTTCAAAATAATTTTTCTTCATTGTACACTACTTTTTTGGCCAAACCTTTTTCTTATCACTTGTCAGTGCATTTCTTCCAATTCATCACAACTCATTCTCTTATATAACCTACCCCCTCTTAAGCTAACTTAAATCTACTGTACTCAGATGCATAAACTAAGGGACAAGGCAATGCAGCAGCACAAAACAATTAACACATACAGCAATGACAAAAATGCAAATTGGCAAAGCAAGCAGCAATAAATATCAATTAGCAAAGCAAATGCAACATTACAACAACTAATATGAGCCAATGTGCAGCAACAAGAAAAATAAATCAGTAGTAAAACTGGCTTAGCAGAGTAACACAAAGTAAAATTCAGTAGCACTATGCCTGGCAAATGGCAGCAGAAAATGCAATAACTTATACCTAAACATGACAAAGCTCAAGTAGGAAAAATATTACAGTAGAGATAGGAAATGTCTAATACCTATGTCACACATTAACACTAGAGTGATGCATAGCAATAACTTACTTTACCAAACAACTTACCAAGTTGTTAAAAAATTATGTATGCAATTCCTGTAAAGGGAAATGTCTATTTGTGCTCCCTTTTCTAAGAAAGTAAATCATAAAATTATTATTTGCTGGGTCTCTCAACAGAAAACTTTTCTATTAGTACATCTATTAAATTTTATTTTAACCAATGCTGCAGTGCAGCTAGAAACTAGATATTAAACAAAATAGGCAAATATATTTACAAAACAAAGCATGAAACATCATTCACTAGCCATATGGCATTTCATAAGACAGTAAAATATCTTTCAACTAGAAAGACATTAGTCATAATCTGGTGTATGGGCATATAGTATTTGTCATCATTTTATAGGCATTTCAATAAATATCAGAAAGTATGAGCTCCAAAATATAATCCCAGGTGACTGTCGTGCAGCTGGGCACCCACATTACATAAAGTCAAAGCCACTTGCCTTCCTTAACGAAACATTTACGACAGCAGTTTCCGCTACAGTGACAGGTTGATACCAATAAAATTTCACAGCTCGAAAAATTACAGTAGAAATGTGTAGAAACGAAATCTCATGAATAGCAGTGTTGTGATACATTCATACATGTACACACATTTCATAACTCTTAAATACGATTCTTGGTTTCCAACATCCTTTTTGACAAACCAGTGTCCCTAAGCTCTTCTCATCATTCATATACATATAAACACATAATCTCATTCCTCATATAGCATCATCTTATTGATCAGAAACATATCTCACCAGCATAATTCACATCGTTGTCGTAATAACATCATCATAACAGATTAATCACATCTCAGAACCTTCTTTGTATCTTTGTAATTCGAAAATCTTTAAAAATAAATGTTTTAAGTACAAAATTAATCACTCAAATACGTGTACTGTAGCGCTAAACTCTGCGTCTTGCTGTAAGATAATTTCTGTCATTACTTGACGGTAAAAAAGTGCCAAGTGTCGTAATTATCATCCTCCGTAAGCAAAGTTTGCAGAAGTCAATATACTTACCTCATCATAAACAAAAGTGAAATGCTTTGTTTTTAGATATCGTAGTTATTAAGCTTATTGCTGTCATCAAGAAAGTACTGTACTGTAACATATTGTTGTGCTACAGAAAAGGCTGTCTCATTGAAGCTATACCACAAAGTTACTACTAAAACATGTTTTACTTTCCAGAATAATACAGAAAAACTGTTCAGATATAAAACAGATATACCGCAAAAGCAACAATGTAAATTATGTCATTCATTAGTATCATCTTGATATAATCGTGTAGCTGTCAAACAAACCAAATATAAGTCATCTGTAATCTCACAGAAAGTACGTTAAATAAAGAACGCCTTTTCAAGTAAACCAAAATGTTGCATTAAAATCTCATTAGCAGTATAATTTCCAAATATGTAAGCCTAATAGTCATTACATAATCGTGCGACAGCAATAATGTACACACAATAACACTGTGTCATCTCTTCACTATAACAATGCATTTGTAATTACTGTCTAAATAAGTTCTCTAGGTTCTTGACTGGATAGTTAACTTCAAAAAATTTTTGCATGTTAATAGTTTCTAAGTGTGACAAAGCGTACTAGTAACGTGAAGTGAAAAATTTTATGGCAAAGACTAAGTTAAAAAGCAGATTATCTCTCAAGAAGCGGTTTTACATGTGAAATGTGGTGTAATCCTTTACCTTTCCTCAGGATGCAGAATATCAATTTTAATGCAATCATCATGCGGTATATGTCGGTAAATAATACTGGAATTTTTCTCACGGTTAGCTTATGTTATTTTTCTCAAGCCCAGCCGGCGCATGTGGCCGCCTGTGGTGCGAGTCATTGTCTGTCTCTTTGTTGGCGCGCGTCGTTACTGGGATTTGGAGATCTAACTTCTACAAATTCACCTTGCCGAGAGGGCCCTGCCCTGTTTGAATCCTGCCAGTTCTGATGAAATTCAGGTCTGTCGTTATGATTACAACGTCTGTCGTCATGTCGGTAGTTTCTGTAATTTCTTTCTTGTCGGTCATATGGTGGAGAATTTCTCCCTGAATTGTAATTGCGCAGTGGACCATTGCATCTGAAGTTATTCTATCTCCCTTGATAATAATTATTTTGGTTCCCATTTTGTCTGTTTCTCTGATTTTCTCTGTCATAGTCATTGCTGCGAAGAGGTGATATTTCCCTGTAATTATTATTACTCTGCCAACAGTTGTCATATGGGTGGTGTCTGTTTCGATCACAACTTGCATTGTAAAAACAGCCTTGTCATGTCCAGTTATTATTTCTATCACTGCGGAATTGCAACGGACGTGACCTGTAATGATTGTTTTCCCGTTTTTGCCCCTGAAAACCTTCCATGTCGTCTTTCCAACGTCCTGCCAAAATAATATGTCTCAAATGTTCAGGCAATTTGATTAAGCAAATGCAAATAAGTTCTGGGGGCTGCATGTGTTTGACAGATACTGATTCTTGTGCAACATGTCTTCAAATTATTTGATGAGACTGGAAAATTCGGATTGTTCTAAATGTTTCATCATTATGATGCTATGTTTTACGCCAGCTTGATTAGCTTGAGATCAATATGCTGAGAGGAAGGCATGAAAAGTTCTCCTTCAATGTGACTATCGTGAATGACCGATCGCTGGCCGAAGTGACCGTGCGGTTAAAGGCGCTACAGTCTGGAACCGCGAGACCGATACGGTAGCAGGTTCGAATCCTGCCTCGGGCATGGATGTTTGTGATGTCCTTAGGTTAGTTAGGTTTAACTAGTTCTAAGTTCTAGGGGACTAATGACCTCAGCAGTTGAGTCCCATAGTGCTCAGAACCATTTTTTGAATGACCGATCACATTCTTACAGCTCGTTCATTCTCTAAGTAGCCATACATAAATTCTAATCTGTGATGACCAGCTGGGAGGAAAACAATGAGAGAATTGATGAAGCCATGCTCATGGATGAATGTCATTACCGGAATTCTTAAATTTTTTGAATTTACGTGTAGTAATGAACAGCTGATAGTCAAAGTTGTCATGACGGCAAGCTGCATATCGGTCATTGTTATGTTGTGTCAGCGGTTCCATCTCAAAATTCGGTGCACTTTGCCATTTTCTTTCATAATTTCCGAAATGCCCTGTGTTATTATTTTGTGGCTTTTCCGTATTTCTATGTCCCTCTTCTTGTATTGGAGTGTGAGTGTCCTCTGAAATATGTAATTCTTGCATTACTTGTGCCAACTGATCTTATACTTCCTGGGTTTCTCTTTTGTGTTGCATATTATTTTGATTCTTATTTTGTTTAAATTTTCTAATTTGTTCATACTCTTCTGTGTCAGTGAAGGCTACAGGTCTTGTGTCATTCAGATCATCACCTACCTTTGTAGATAAGTTAGTGAACTGATCCAAAAGACATGATGACACAGAAAACAACAATTTGAAGAGTAAAATAAGAAAACACATTAACATAGCACTGAAAATAATATCTAGTTAATTGCAAGCACAGCTGTGAGATATTTGGTGCAAATCTACATGCATGCCACAACTGTTTTACAGTACAACAAAGGAAAACTACAACTACATAGCAGATTCTCTCTACAATTTCATGCTAGCAGTCAACAGTAACTACATTGATTACGCAAACTACAAGAAAAAATCAGAAGATTCCAGTGAGGTATCCTGACAGGGTCGCCGTATGAAACATCCACCTAGAAAAATTATGAATGACTATGCTGGTAAACCTCTTACGTTATTTGATTTTCAAACAGCTGAGCAAAACTGGATGTACTCAGAGAGTTCTCTCTTTACTTTCTCTGATCATCACTAAACTGACACAATATTTTTTAGCACAATGCTATCTGGCTTTCAATAATCCCTACAAAAGAATGGCCCTGACTAACAATAACCTATACCTTTCATGAATCACTTACCTCCCAAAAATCTTCGTTACCTGAACTACTGCAGTACAGCAAGCGCCAATATTGCCAGCTAAATAAAAGATTCTAACTACTGAAGGCGCTAACTACTGATAGGCATGGTTAGCAAATGAAAGATTTTGGTCCGCAGCTCGTGGTCGTGCGGTAGCGTTCTTGCTTCCCATTCCCGGGACCATTTCCCGGCGGGTTCAGGGATTTTCTCTGCCTCGTGATGACTGGGTGTTGTGTGATGTCCTTAGGTTAGTTAGGTTTAAGTTGTTCTAAGTTCTAGGGGACTGATGACCATAGACGTTAAGTCCCATAGTGCTCAGAGCCATTTTGAAAGATTTTGATAGAGAACAAACAATGTATTTACCTTAATAATGTTCAATAGTCATAATATATATATCTATCAATTTATGACCTCCGTTTTAACAAATTTCCTTTTTCTGGTGGACACACGTCCAGGTCGTCCACTTATAGAAACCTCTGAAAACTCTGGCATCTCTCTCCCCACATCCATCACTGCTGGTGGCTCACCTCCAACTGCCAAACTCTACACGCTGTTCACATACAACTGACCAACACTACAATAGCGAATATTCCAACAATGCCAACCAGCCACAGACTGCACACAGGACAGTCACTGATTTTCATACAGAGCACTATGTGGCACGGGTCTGCTCCTGTGATCTGCAAAATAGGCCGAATGAAGGAAGTGAGTAGGAGCAGGAGACGTAAAGCACTTCGGTACTGCGTGTAAAATTAAAGATGTTTACTATAGGCAAAAACAAGTTAATAAATGGTTACATAACTTTGTGATGACGAGCACATAGGTGCAAAGCCATATTCCTGTCGTAAGTAGTACAAAGTCTCAATAGCATGCCAACACTCTGAAGTTGAAGTGACGTATCCAGGCCATCTGCTCTTGATCAAATGGGCAGGAAGCAGAGCAGCGCTCATTGAGCTCCACAGTGTCGGCTAGAGGGCGCTGTTACCAGCGTAGTTCATCCACTCTCATAGTGCCAACCTATGAGCATGCACCTACACTGTGGCATCTGAACTGTTGATACTATACCTCTCCCTCTGAAACGGCGCACTGTCATGGAATAGGGCTTCCAACGGCGGGTGGAGGAACTCAGGGGCTGCACAACTGAGGAGCCACCCAGCTTAACTGCTGGGGCGTGCTGCTCACTCGTGTCCCCGAATTGCTAGCGAGGGGCGAGGAAAACGCCCTGTGGGAAACATGCCCAGGATGCGCAGCGCCACTGGGTATGCTCAGATGAGGAGGCGGAGCAACAACCTCCATGATCGACAGTGGCGGCAGCCTCAGCGTCCATTGGCTCCAGCACTGCAGAGGAACACGGCTGCGACGGCGGCTGCAGGTGGGGCCACGGCGGCGGTGAGAGCACCTGCCCAGCGCTGCAGACCAGACTGGTGGTGTAGGCAGGGGTGCCCACGTTGGAGGCGCGAGCAGCGGAGGCGCCATCGGTGGAGTCGTGGGCTGAGATGGCGGAAGCTGCGAAGCCTCCTGTTCTGCCGGAAAAGAACCAGCGGCAGAAAACCGAGGACGGCACTACCGGATCTGGTTCCGGTGTCACTTGACAGTGCTGGAGGGATCAGAAATGACAAATAAGGCACGGCCAAGATGGCGAAGAATGTGCCCCTGCTCCCAGTGCTGCCTGCCAGAGACAACGTGATAGACCACCAAAGCATGCGCACCGAGCCAGAACAAGGCAAAGCAATGGGAGCGCACAGTGGTAGGTGCAATAGCTGCAAGAACGACCGATGGGCGCGGCCATGTAGCAGTTCCACTGGGGAACGAGCGCCGCGCGGCTGGGAGAGATAGCAAGCTAGGAAAGTCCATAGTGGGCACTGGTGAGAGTGCGTGGTGCGCAACTTGCTCATCTGTGACTTAAACATATGCAGAAAGCATTCAGCCCCGCCATTCAACTGGGGGTGGAACGGGCCTGAGGTCAGCTGCCATTAGCAGCACAGAATGCTTCAAACTCTGAGGACACGAATTGGGGGCCATTGTCAGAGACAATAACTTCAGGAAGGCCCTCAATCCAGAAAATAGATGTCAAAGTCCAAATAGTACTGGCAGATGTAGTAGAAAACATAGGCACAACAAAAGGAAAGTTGCTGTATGCATCAATAACTATCATCCAGCGGGTGTCCCAGAAAGGACCTGCAAAATCAATATGAACGCGCTGCCAAGGCGCAGTAGGAGTTGGCCACGCAAAGAAGCGCTGGTGGGGAGCAGATTGATGCTCCGCACAAGAGCGAAAATTAGCAAGCAAATTCTCAATTTGTTTATCAATGCCTACCCAAGTGCAGTGATGACGCGCTAATTGCTTCGTCCGCATTATACCTCAATGACCACCGTGCAGTAAGCGGAGGATTTCCGACTGCAATGAACGAGGTACAACCACCTAAGAATTATCATTATCAGTTCGTAACAAAATAACACCGTGGTGTATAGTCAAGTTGTGACTTTGTGCTAACTAACGTCGAACAAGGGGATCACTAATCTGTGTAGCAGGCGAAGGACATTGAGTACGAATATACAGCAAAAGAATCTGCAAAGAAGCATTGGCGGCTGTCGCGGAAGCAATGAGACGAAAATCCACCGGAAAACCATCAGTTAATTCCTTGTTCTGCGAATCAATAAACATGCATGACAATTCGGAAGAATCGAACTCGTCGTTAGGACTGATAGGGAGGCGAGACAAAGCATCGGCATTGCCATGCTGGGCCGCAGGCCGAGACAAAATGTAACTGTAGCTAGGAAAAAAAAAAAAAATGTTGCAACTTTTATGCAGTACGGGCTGGAACTGGCTTTGACGAGTGAAACAACGGCGTCAAAGGCTTATGGTCGGGTACTAAATAGAACTTGCGACCATACAAAAAATCATGAAACTGTCACTCCATGTACAATAGCTAAAGCTTTCTCTATTGGAGAATAGTTTTGCTGGGTAGAATTGAGCAACGTAGACGCAAAAGCGATCGGACCATCGACAAGATTAATGCAGTGCGAGAGAACTGCTCCGATGCCTTGATAAGATACATCGACAGCCAAAACAACTGGTTTGGAGGGATGTAAAGGAATCAAACAGCGATCACTCGACAAAGCAGATTTGAGCGTGTGGAAAGGAGCGTCACATTCCGAAGACCAAACACAAGGAACGTTCTGACGCCTAAGGCAATGCAAGGGTACTGCGATCTGCCCTTCATTTGGTATAAATCGAATATAATATGTAATTTTGCCCAGCACAGACTGACGTTCTTTCAAGTTCCTGGGTGCTGGCAAGTCTCTAATCGCATGGAGATGTGATGGTGAGGGGTGGATACCCTGTCCGTTAATCGTATCTCCTAAATACTGAATCTCAGTGTGAAAAAATTTGCACTTGTCTCTGTTACACTCGAATCATGCCTGCAAAAGTACAGTAAATAGGGCACGCAAATTCTGGAAATGCTCGCCAGGGGTTCGACCTGACAACTACATTGTTCAGATAATTGAAACAACCAGGGACAGTGGCACACTACTGCTGCAAGTACGACTGAAAAATAGCAGGAGCCTAAGCACTACCGAACAGAAGTCAGCGAAACTTGAACAATCCAAGGTGGGCATTGATCACAAAATAGAGCTGCGACTGTGTGACTGGGTCCCGCAAGTCAATCGTGGAAAAGAATTTTCGCGCACCAAGCTTATCAAAACTGTCTTCAGGACGCGATAAGGGAAACATAGCGACCACTGTCTGGGGATTTACTGTAGACTTAAAGTCAGCACAAATGCGGAGACGATTATTTGGTTTCCTCATACACACTATAGGCGAAGCCCATTGAGAAGCAGAAACAGGTTCAATGACACCACAGCAAAATCATTGCAAAGTGTGGCAACACTGTCTCCATGGTCACTAGCGTTGATGCTAAGTACATTGTCCTGAATTGCGAGGCCAAAAAGTTCAAACGGGTCTATGCCAAAAATGTTCGTAGCATCACTAGAACGGAGCACGTGGAAAGACACTGTACGTGTCGTTGCACCATACGTGGCTTGAAAACAACACACGCCGAGCACTAAGATTTCCTGTCCAGTAAATGCAGTCAGTGTGGATTGTGAACGACGAAGCGGGGGCGAACCAAGCAAGTCATACGTTGATCTGTTCAGTAAAGAAACTGATGCAGCAGTGTCCAGCTGCATGCGAACAGAACGCCCACAAATCTTCAAAGTCACCAAAGTTTCCTCGCATTGCGCTGAATGCGAGAGGAAGTGTCTGGCAAAACTTGTTTATTCACATGATGAGCTGTATAAGCACGTGAAGCAGAAGGCCTTGAAAAAATGGCAGTAACGTCCATAGGCTGATGATGTGTCATAATCAAGGCGGTTGCCGCTGTGGTGATGCCCACGTGAGTCACGCGAATGGGAAAGAGGCTGTGAATTAGAGTTTCTCTTACTACACACAGCTTGCACATGTCCTTTTTTATTACAAAAATAACATTGTGCCTGACGGGGTGGGCAACTGTCCTATGGGTGGGCACGAAAACAGTTCAGACATGATTTCAGTTTCTTAGTGGGTGCCTGGTTGGAAAATTGTTTACTTGGGTGCGAGTGGCACGGTGCGGCGCTCTGTGCCAGGGCCAGGCGGGAAGGCACGTGTAGTTCCGTGCTAACAGTACGCACACCCGGGGTTACGTCGAACGTAGAAGTAGCCATATCTAATGTACCTTGTCTGTCTAGCAAGTCCACTACTTCCTGCAAAGACGGGTTTTTAAATCGTAGGATTTGCTCACGGATGCGGTGGTCCGCCACACTCCGCACAAGAGAGTCCACATGAGCAATTAAAGTCACAATTAGATGTTAGTGAAGGTCTGCTAACCAAGATTTATTGGACTGAGTAGGACCATGCCAGAGACGAAAGAATTTGTAGCGTACAGCCACCACATTTTACACTGTCACGGAAGTGAGAGTTCAATGCATCAATGACTTCTGCGTAAGTTTTAGTCTCTGGACGGGTGGTGGGGAACATTTATACTCGCACGCGGTATAACACTACACCCGCATTGGCAATGAAGGCAAGTTGCTCTGTACCTGGTATGTTATATGCGCCGAAGTGTACCTCGAGCTGGGCCATGTATTCTGGTCACCCTTCAACGTCCGGATTGAAGGCACGAAATGGCGGCGCCGTAGGTGTCGTCTGTGGTACAGGCAGGGGCGTCAGAGGCGCCATAGTAGCTGCAGTTTGTAGTGTGACCAGTCCATTTACAGCAGCAGACAGCTGCGTAACTTGCTGAGCCTGAAACCGAACAAGATTGGACAGCAAAGCCTGTTCCTGTGGCGAAGCCATCACTGACACCAAATAATGTCTTATAGCGAATGGTGGAAGCACACATTCACTCAGTCACACGGAGAAATCACAAAAAAAAACTAAAGCACTACCGCGAAAAAAACATAGATAAGAGGAGAAAAAGAATTATCCCATCCTCATCGCCATTTCTTTTATATCCCACCTGAAAGACGGCACGTGGGTCTGCTCCTGTGATCTGCAAAATAGGCCGAATGAAGAAAGCGAGTAGGAGCAGGAGAGGTAAAGCACTTCGGTACTGCGTGTAAAATTAAAGATGTTTACTATAGAGAAAAACGAGTTAAGAAATGATTACATAACTTTGCGATTATGAGCAAGTAGGTGCAAAGCCATATTCCCGTCATAAGTAGTACAAAGTCTCAATAACAAGCCAGCACTCTGAAGTTGAAGCGATGTATCCAGGCCATCTGCTCTTGATCAAATGGGCAGAAAGCAGAGCGGCGCTTGTTGAGCCACACAGTGTCGGCTGCAGGGCGCTGTGGTCGGCGCAGTTCGTCCGCTCTCGTAGTGCCAACCTACGAGCGTGCACTACACTGTGGCATCTGAACTATCGACACCACGGGCAAGGTTAATTTTTAAAGGGACGGCGGAATGCCCTTTCTGCCACCACCCCGTATTCCCAGGGACGGAATTAGTTAACCCCAGCTGTCTACGTCTAGTATAATTAGTGGAAGAGTGTGAGCGTGTTCAGATGCCTGCGAGTCGTGTAACAGGCGGAACGTGAGTATGGCCCAGTATTCACCTAGTGGGATGTGGAAAACCGCCTAAAAACATCCAGAATGGCTGGCACACTGGCCGACGTCGGTAATCCGCCTGGCGGATTCGATCGCGGCCGGCGCACCTACCCAAGTCCAGGAAGCAACGCATTAGTACTCTTGGCTAACCTGGCGGGTTCAGGAATACATTTATCTAGGTAACATATGTAAGCGACTAACACTGTGAAATCACAGGTTTATGTAAGCACAAGATAACCCATTACAAACGCAAAATGCTGGTACATTAATAACGGATGTAACTGCCAGAACATTGCATGCAAGCATGCAAATGTGCATCCATTGTGTTATACAAATCCGTATGGCGCGCGGGATTAGCCGAGCGGTCTGAAATGGTTCAAATGGCTCTGAGCACTATGGGACTTAACATCTATGGTCATCAGTCCCCTAGAACTTAGAATTACTTAAATCTAACACCCAGTCATCACGAGGCAGAGAAAATCCCTGACCCCGCCGGGAATCTAACCCGGGAACCCGGGCGCGGGAAGCGAGAACGCTACCGTACGACCACGAGCTACGGACGAGCGGTCGGAGGCGCTGCAGTCACGGACTGTGCGGCTGACCCCGGCGGAAGTTCGAGTTCTCCCTCGGGCATGAGTGTGTGTGTTTGTCCTTAGGATAATTTAGGTTCAGTAGTGTGTAAGCTTAGGGACTGATGACCTTAGCAGTTAAGTTCCGAAAGATTTCACACACATTGGAGCATTTGAACAAATGCCGTATGTCAGTTTAAAATTTCGGGAATACATTCCTCCAGTTTTACATATTACATATTTAAGTGTCTACCATTGAAGAAATGCTGGAACATTAATAACCGGTGTAACCACTAGAACATTGCATGCAAGCATGCAAACGTGCACACATTGTATGGTGCAAGCACCGGATGTCAGTTTGAATTTTCGGGAATACATTTGTCTAAGATATCAGTTTGTGGGGTGGAGTTGCACGTCTGTTGCACTTGTTCAGTCTAGACAGGAACGGTTAATGCTGGTTGTAGATGACGCTAGAGTTGTTATCCGATGATATCCCATATATGCTCGATTGCAGACAGAACTGCTCAGCAGGAACATGGCAAATACGAAAGTTTCGAAACAATTAGTGTCCATTCAGATGACTTCTTTGTTGCTGCCGTAAAATATTTAACACTTCATTCTTGCAGGTGGTACTTTCACATCAGAATACAATTGTCAACAACCAGATATTGTAATATGTCCGATCGCGGCCACTTTTGCCAACTCGGCGCAATGGGCCGAGGAGGAGAACGGAGACGGACACTCAGGGGCGAGGAGAGGACACTGCAGTCATTCTGCAAGCGCTCAGTGGGAAGCCAGGCAGACACCCCCGCCTCGCTCAAGGAGGCACACGTTGCATAGGGCCTGCGTGACAGCGAGAAGTGTGCCTAGAACTGATGGACATCTGCAGCCATTAGGGTGGAATGCCAAGAAAGTTAGCGCGAAATCATCTGAGTTCTTATGGCACGGAGACAGTCATTGTACCTGCCTTAGAAATCAGGGTCGTGCCGACAATTCCAGCACGCCAGAGGCACACGGAGGAGCGTACAAAAAGTGCAGGAAGTTGGCGCAGGGAGGCGTGCGAAAGAAGACAGCATTCTTAAGATGTTTTTCTCGTCAGTGAGGACATTTCTTATAAAGCAAGGGCGCCGGCAGATTTTGAAACGGAGCACAAACATGAGTCTGTCCAGAGCTCACGAAGAGAGAACGTTTATAAAAAGGTGTTGTGTAGCTGCTCTACCAACAGCCTCGGAATGCAGGAGAGCATCCTAAGAAGCCAATTCACGAGGCACACGCCAGCCCGCGCCAGATAGGAAATTTCCACCCTGCGTGGAGAGGCGTGGCGATGAAACGGCGATCTGTCATTGGGCGCCATTGAAAATTTCGTCCGCCAATGACAACTACGAAAGGAAGACTATTTTGAAGAGAAGTTGAGCTGAGAGATGGAGGAGAAGCGAGAAGCGAGTCGTGGAGACACCACGGAAGCGAGAGAACATGGGCGCCAACATCCACCATCCGACACAGCTTCGGCCACGCGACAGACAACCGTCAGACAACGCGGAGATTGTACCTGGACCCCGCCGTAACGCCGCGGTTGCCGATGAGGGTAGCCGACTCGAGCAGCACAGCCCCGAGGCCTGCCGCTGACAGCAGTATACGACGACCGATAATGAAGAATGGTGAGACGATTCGTTCCCACCTCCTTGTCCACGTCCAGTCAAATTGGCCTCGAGATTTGTAATTTTGTTGTGGTTTGTGTAAGCAGATCGAAAATAAATGCATTTCTTTCATGGTTTGATCATGTAAGCAATCTTATACATTCATACATGAATACCCTTATTTCGTACCATTTGTCTTTGATTTCATTTAATTATTGATATCAATTAATTGTTGGCTCCTAACGTGGGGCAGTCTCATCAGTCATCTGCTCATCATTTCACGTCCGACAGCAGAGACAAGAATTCAGAGTTCACGCTTCTTGGCGCCCAACGTGGAGCGACCTCATTGGTAATTTTTATGGTATCTGATATCACAAAATAATTTTTCGAGTTCACTACAATATAAAGTTCGGAATAACTGTTTTATTAGCTCCCAGTGCGATATGCGTTAAGATGTTCCTGTCGGCATCAGCTGTGATTGCATAGAGTGTGGGCTATTGCACAGTTAGCGAAGTGAGCGGCATCTGCTCTTTTCCTAAAAAAAAAAAAAAAAAAAAAAAAGAGACAGCTCTAACCGTCTGCTTTTGTACAGGCTAACTGTTCCTCTATTCCCTCTAAGTGTTGTTTTATTGATCTAACTGATCTTCTTTGTGTCTGGAGCATTTGATGCACTTGTATTCTGCCAATCTCACTGCCGAGGTGGGTAGGGCCAACTGGTGGTCCATCGTCTGTGCACATGGTTTCCCAGACTTGAAATTAGCCAATTGTCAGATTGCCGCAACGCTTCATAGAACCATCGAGCATTCTGTTTTATGCAATCCCATGTTATGGGGATGCCTGTTTCCTCATGCAATGCCCTGTTCTGGTGGTCTAGCAGTAAGAACAAGGCAAGACGCAGAGCTCTCCCTTGCAAGTGTGTGTATCGGCTGTTTTTCCCCAGACTGTAGACGTGTATTCTAGCACTGGTCAGATAAGTGCCAGATGTAGCGTAATTCTGCAGTGAGAAGGAAGCGTTGATTCTGGGTTTAATGGGGGATAAAGTGCCTTCAAAGCAGTGGCGGATACATAAAAATCTCAAGGAGGGTTCGCTTACGATATCTTGAGCTCCCTTTACTTCTAGCGTAATAAAAATAATCAAGTCTCATGCAAAGTTTAAGAAAGTTTTAATTAAACTGGTTATACACATATAAAAGACAATCCCATCTTATGATATAAAAAAGTTACAATTGTGGTTCTCTTCCTTAAATGATGAATTCTTTGCGCCTATTCTTCCTGGCAAATTGGTTAATTACATCGTCAATAGGACAACCAATGTCAGTGTGAGTGTTCAATAGAGCTAAGCCATCAAGTCGATCATCTTTCATTGTCGACCTCAGCCATGTCTTTGCACGCCGCAATGTTGAAAAACTTCTTTCTACTGTAGCAGTAGATGCAGGTAGACAAGCAAATATTTTGTACTACATGTACAAAGTAGGACAGTCGGATCTAGGACAAACAAACAGCGCTTGCATAACAGAATCACGATCGTTAAGGGCGTTTATGCTCGTTTGCTTGTATTGAAGAATCTCTCCCATTAGTCTCTTTTTAATCACAAAGAGTGATTCTTCTTCAAAGAACGGTAGTTCAGTTAAGCACTGATTCAATCTACGTGCCAGATCATTACAGTAATGTTTTAGTAATTGTGAGGGCAAAAGTATGATGAATTTTAAATGATAAATATTTTCTTGAGCAAAATGTTCTCTCATGTTAGTCGTAACATGGTCCAATGTTGGAATAAAAACAGTTCTTTTCCAATATGTCATAGCATCATCATTATGATCGCAGATTTCCCTGTGTCTTTGTCTACCTGTACGACGAAGGACACGCATCTACAACTGTAGCTCTTGCATATTTGCCTTCGCCTCTTCAACAATACGATCAAAGTGGCTACCAGCGTTAGCTCTCATGCAATCGTACACCATGAGCGTCGAATCTAATTTCGCTTTTGCCATCGTAACGTACAAGCTAGTGCTTTGCAAGATTTTGCCGACTTGATATGTAGTGCTCATAATGTCACCCAGTGTACTCAGAGTGATAATAAACTCGCAATTAGACAGAGCTCGAAGCACAATATTGGCTTTGGAAGCTGTTGTTCTGTCCCTCCAACACTGTATTTCCTTAAGAACTTTGCAAACTGTTGCGAGATCAGCTGCGAATTGAATAACAGCATCATGTCGCTCAACGCATCTCGTTTGACAATGTTACTGCAGCGAGTATTTTAGGCGACTCTTCAATATTGCGAACCGCTTGCTAGACGCTGTAAAGAACGATACTACTTCTTCAATAGTACCAAGTGCGTTTCTCACATTTGTGGTTGAGCGGATGACTTCGACACGGTGCTATTTGCGCGTTGGTAGCTTTCTTTTTTACTGTTGCCATAGCTCCTTTCAATTCTGACATATTAACTGAGCAACCATCACAGCCTATACCTATACAGTTCTCCAGTGACAAAGAAAGGCTTTCCATTCTCCTTAGAATCGTAGTACCTAATACTTCACCAGTAACGCTACGCTCTTCATCTTGACTCTCTTGAGGTTCATCGTCAGTGTTTCCACTACAATCATTGTCTTTATGGATGTCAACAAAACCCAAAAATCTCGTCTAATTTGCCGTTACCCTCAACAATCTTGCAGCTAAACTCAGTTGGGCGTTGTGCGCGATGTCCACAGTCTTGTCGAAGATTATGCTATAATAACGAGAATCTTTGATTTCCTCCAGTATTCTCGATACATCACTGTTCCACGGCATGAAATAAGTTCGTTACACGTTGTTTTACTTATTTAAGTGGCATTCGCTTTAGCGGTCTCAAGGTGATGTTTTGGTTGCAAATCTCCAGCGTCAACTCTAAATCTTAGAAGAGCTCTAAAGTTTCCCTCGCTACTCACTATACTTTCACGATCATTTTCGTTTTCTAATAGACTCCCGTCACCTCTATACCTCCGCAGAGGAATATTTTGCTTTCCATGAACTATGATTGTTTTTATTATAGGTACAAGACGGTCTCTGTTTTCCCTAGTGTTTTCTATTATCTGTCTTGGCAACTGATTTGTCACCTCAAGTTCGCGGTTGTCTCGTATCTGCATCTGTTGACGCTTCAGTGTGGTACTTAAGCTGAGAGTGGGTCTCGAGGTTACCGTCTTTACCAGTAAGTTTGGCAAACTTTGTTAGTGGTTCAGTCACAAGTTTCTTGGCGATAATGGATTTCTTTTCTCCAACCATTTAATTATTCACACAAATTGAACAGTTAATGCAAAGAAGTCCATTTTTAATTGTGAGAACATCAGCTATGGATACTGTTCAAGGTGATTATTGTGCACTTGTCTGCGTTCAACCCGTCCCCTCTTGTTGTGCTCGAGGGTAGGAAAGATATAATCTTTTTCAGGTTTCCTTGCAGCTGTGAGAAGCTTGTGTTTTATATCGTCACTAATATTTGCTGACGCTACAATATCCAAATAATTTCCAATATCCGTGGGAGTAAAGGAATCAGTCGATGAACTTCGTTATGGAAGTTTCGACGAAGCGCTGGGTTCTGCCTGTACATCTGGTGATGTTTTTCCGGCTGAATGGTGACCGGAATCTTACTACTTTTCTTTTTCTTATTACATAAAGATCCATTTTATTATATTGTTACGACTTAGGTAAATTAGATGCCAATTATTCTCGAATAAACACTTTATTCACACTGAAAAATGCAACACTAGTACGCTTAGCATCAAAACACACACAGTCACCCTCGGCATATTTCTAATATCACTAAGCACAACACTGACTGAAGTCCGTGGTAATAGCCAATAATCGCAGTTGTTCACTTTTATCATTCCAAGTTATCACGACGATTGTAGCTTTCAAACTGACTACCTGGCAGCGACTCTGCTTCCCATATATATGTGGCTCGATTGTTTCGAGAACATTCGCTGCCAGCATGTTCGCTTCCACACCTTCATGGAGTGTGAACAAATACCTACTGAGAAAGTGACAAGCCAATATGTACCTTACGATGTATAATATAAGGGCTAGTTTCCAATAATAATTCAGTCGGCAATTTATGTGTATAGAACTTTTATTGTCGTATGCGTTCCTTTCTAGTGCATTCGGTAGAGAGCCTATATAGTAACAATGCGTTTTTAGGAACCTTCTCGAAAGTCACTATACCAAAGATATACGCATCAATAGTTTCCCGTAACTAACTCGTGTTACGAGTTATGTATGGGAAACTGTTGTTACGTTATTAGTTAAAATTTCGTTATGAGTGTATTTTTACTCAGAAATTACTATGAATTACTGTTATTGATACTTCACAATCAACTTATCACTCTCACTCACGACTGATCTTCACACTTGCACTTGTTGCAACTAGGACTTTTTATTTATTCATTCTTCAGTCTTAATATTTCTGCTTCTGAATTAAACTAGCTTCCTATTCGGCGATTACGTATCGAAGGTTCTCCGTACAAGACATCAGTAGAATATTCGCGATTATTCTCGAACAAATGCCAGACAGAAAAACGTATCGAGATCACTAGAATGGCCGCGACTTTTCTCGTAGGTATGTGTTTGCTATCTACGTGCCAGAGCCGGCCGCGGTGGTCTAGCGGTTCAGGCGCTCAGTCCGGAACCGCGCGACTACTACGGTCGCAGGTTCGAATCCTGCCTAGGGCGTGGATGTGTGTGATGTCCTTAGGTTAGTTAGGTTTAAGTAGTTCTAAGTTCTAGGAGACTGATGACCACAGATGTTAAGTCCCATAGTGCTCAGAGCCATTTGAACCATCTGCGTGCCAGACAGAAACATATAAAATTCCATGACATGGACGCGCGTGCTACATAGGAAAGTGCAGTTACTCGATAACTCGATTCAGTCGAGTCGACTGACGAAAGAAACGAACGAATAGCGTGCGGGCTGACAGGCGGGGACGACGCGGGTGATAATACAGGTGGCCCCGCAAGGGGGTGGATGAGGGAGGGAGCGCGCCTCCTGTATGTATCCGCCATTGCTTCAAATGTGCATGCGCTTTTCCCCAGAACTCACGGAGATGCGGCTTCCATGTGAGGAGACCAGGGGATGGGGCCTCCCATGATTTGCAACAGCTGAAGGTCCATGAGCACTCTACGTCGCGTTATTACGACAGCCTGTCACTGCACTAAGACATAAATAACTTTTCGGTGCAGCGGCGTAAAGAAACACTTGGGAACATGTCTACGTCGACGTCTCCGATTCGTTGTTTCGTTTGGCAGCGAATGTCTTTACTTGTGGTACCATCGTGAGGTACCAACTTTTGCGTGAGACTCGTTCTGTGGACGACACCTTTTTATTTCATGAGGATAATGCTCCTTATCAAACTCACCGTGAATTTCTACCAGATTCTCCATTGCTAGAGCCAGAACGTTATTGGAAGCAAGGAGCACAAAATGTTGTTTCAACGATTTGGAAACTTTTGGTTTTTCTTTCGTGGCCGTGCATCATTGTGGCAATTCTTGTATAAATCGCTCTATGCATTCGAATGTTTCTTGATAAACTTCTCCTTCAATCGATAATCTAGCGTCATGAGTTAGTTCACCTGGTATTGTTTTGTTTACCCTCCTTCTTTCTCATTCGACAGTGTTAATGTCCAGATCACTGCATTTTTAGTGCCAAAAGTAATGGCATCGTCTATAATAGTAGTTCATTCCGTCTCTAATATCTCTTCAGGGTATTTAATTTGGAGAGTCCTTTATCCACGTTATTTTTCGAGACTATAGATACTGTTGGACTAAATTTACTTCCTCAAATATGGTGAGCCAAAATTGATGTAGGTCAAACAGGTAAAATCACTTACAACTGGATGGAGCAAGCTTGCTGCAGATCTAGTATCAAAATTCGCCTGGGATGAAACTTGTATATCTTCCAAAGTGCTCAAAACTGTTTCCACATTTCTGTTACGACTTTAACTGAATTGCAATGACCACACCAGCAGGTATCAGGCAATCGTTTCAAACTTTTTCCTTTTTCCTACAAGTAATTCCCACCTATATGTAGAAGACGAGAATGACTCATTATAACTCGTCTACAGTTCAGAACCATATGACACAAGAGGGAACTCGTGAGAACGCATGAACTCCGAAAAGGTATAAGAGATGATTAGCACAGGGACTGAACTTAGCTTTTGGACTGAGTTACATAATTTTGCGCTGTGCTCCATGTACACCTGATACTGAAACGGCATCTTATAAACTTGAACTCTCCACAATGCAATTTCCATCCCATCTTTTTCCGGCTACTGTTGAATTTCTTTTGATGTATCCTTTGCAGTATTTCTCAGTATTTATTTTGCTTTTATTTTGCATACATACTGTGCCTCAAACTGAAAACGGCATCTTATTTACTGAACATATTTAAGCCCGAATGAATTTTCACTCTGCAGTGGAGTGTGTGGTGATATTAAACTTCCTGACAGATTAAAACTGTGAGCAGGAATGAGACTCGAACTCGAAACTATTGCTTCTTGCAGGCAAGTGCTCTGCCACCTGAGCTACCCAAGCACGACTCACGGCCTACCCTCACAACTTTGCTTCTGTCAGTTCCTCATCTCCCACCTTCCAAACTTCACAGAAGTTCTCCTGCAAAATTTGCTGAACTTGCACTTCTGGAATAAAGGAGACGTCGTCCCGCAACTTTCGCAAGAGAACTTCTCCGAAGTTTGGAACGTAGGAGATGAGGAACTGGCTGTATAAAAGCTGTGTGGTCGGGTGGTGAGTCGTGCTTGGGTATTTCAGTTTGTAGAGCACGTGTCCATGAAAGGCAGTAGTCCCGAGTTTGTTTCTTGGTCTGGTTTATGGTTTTAATCTGCCAGGAAGTTTGATATTTTGGCGTTATTTGAGATATGATTAAAAATTATGTGGTCGTGGGGAAGCTCCAAACCTTGAAGACCTCGAGATTTTTGGGAAGTTTGATATTTTGGCGTTATTTGAAATTTGATTAAAAATTATGTGGCCGTGGGGGAGCTCCTAACCTTGAAGACCTCGAGATTTTTGAGAGCCATCTAGGACCAGAGCCCTGGTGTAAGCCCATTCTCACTCCCCCCTACCACTCACTTAGGCAGCCACTGAACTGATGTGCAGCGGAAATTCTGCTTCTCTATAAGATTTCCTTCTATTCAGTGTAGCATAGGTTCCCAACCTTCGTTGGCCATTGCCAACCAGCAGTTTTGCAACTTTTTATGTCATAACTCACTTTTTCAGTCGTGATTTGGCCACACCTCTATTAAGTAAAGTACGGGCCCTCCTGTATTATACATTGAATGAAAAGATAGGTTTTTAAAATTATTTCACAGAAAATGTTGGTATATTGCTCGAAGTATGATCAAAATATATATATTATAAAATGAATGTAATATTATTATTGTAATATACCAACATTCACAGCACCAATAGCTTTGAAGGAGACATTAATGGTCACACTGAGTCAAAATAACAAGTCATTTGCACTGTAATGTTTAAGTCGTTCATGGCAAGTGAAAGACTATTTTCAAAATCAGCTACTTCGACAAATGACAATAAAGAAAACTGGAACACAATATTCTAAACATGAAGGTATTCCTAACTGAGAAATGGGAGAACATTATCCTAGGAATAAAACGTGTTTCGTTTCACTTGTGTCTCTCCTTACTAAATATCCGTTTCACTTTGCTGACAGAAAAAGAAGTCACAACACCAAGAAGGAACTGTGGGACATAAACGAAGATTGGTAGGCGTGTTTCTACAGCGTAAAGATGATGTCTATTCGAATTTCGCGCCACTAGCACAAGATAGCGCTATTACAATCACTGTGAGGACCCAAATCAGGTTTGCTTGAAATACAAGCTTAACGGTCGTGAGCATTAGTTATCTTTGATAATGGACATGGTGAAGTGATCTTACTCAAGAATGGCTTTAAGACGACAAAGACGCCATTATCAACATCTCACTGAGTTTGATCAAGGTCGTGTAATAGGGCCACGAGAAGCAGGATGTTCCTTCTGTGTTATTGCAGGAAAAACTTGGCAATAATGTAGCCACTGTACACGACTGCTGGCAGTGTCATGATAATGTACGGTTGCAAGAAGACCCAGCTCCAGACTGCCACGTGGCACTACCGAGAAGGAAGACTATCGTGTCCGGTGTACGGATCTGGCGCATTGTACTGCATCTGCAGTAGCAATCTAAGGAGCAGTTGGCCCTGTAGCATGCAATCCACTGGCCCAAAACACAGCCAGTTGAGACTTCAGTGGTGTCAAGCGAGATTCACTGGAGGGCAGCATGGAGCTCTGTTGTGTTCTCTGTTGAAACCTGTTTCTGCCTCAGTGTTGGTAAGGAGCAGGTCAGTTGAGGGCCTACAATCAACCTGTGTGTGTGCTCTAGCAGTGGACCTACACCTGGAGTTATAGTCAGGGATGCGATTTCGTACTACAGAAGGAGCACGCTTGTGGTTACCCCACGCAATCTGACTGCAAATTTGTATGTCAGTCCAGTGATTTGACCCGTTGTGCTGCCTGCCATTCATGAACAGCATTCCATGGAATTTTACAACAGGATAACTCTCGCCCGTATACCACTGTTGTAACCCAACGTGCTCTGCAGAGTGTCAACATGTTGCCTTGGCCTGCTCTGTAAGGACCACAAGGACAATTGTCCCAGAACACAACAAAGTAGCGAGTCACGGTATACCACATCCAGGGTTCCAGGGCTCTGTGAGATCATGTCATAGCATGGCAAACAGGTGGCAGGCTTCAGACTGTTGGACACTGGCCCTGCCGTGCTTTAAGTAGGTAACAGTGCTATAGAAATTAGGCAGGCATTTACTGTGAATCTTAGGAAATGATGCCTAACCTGACTCATGTGCAGATTAGCAGCACTCACTCAGTTTAGCCACAACATAAAATTTAACTTGAGAATTACATTTTAAAGGGTAAAACTGACTCACTGACATGGAATACAACTTCTTCCAATATCTGATAATATCAACTGTCACCTTATTATGTCGAAACATCCACAAAACATTAATGGTGGAAACACGTATAATGTTCAGTGGTCTCACTTCAACTTATAACTTCCAACTCCTTGCAAATATACATACAAAACTTCTTCCACAGCTACAGAATTACTTCCTCCATTCACTCTTCAAAATCTCAGCCATGCAATATTTCTTCAGTTAACGTGAACTGTTCCAGCACTGGGGCCACAACATGACCATCATCACTGGCCGCCTATCCCAAACTGAACTGATTTTCCCAACATCTGAGGGACTCCCTGCCTGTTGGCATGAACTGTTCCTTTCTGGAACCTTCTAGAAGGCCAGTGATATGGTATTCACCAGAAATAGGTCGTTACAATCAGTTATTTAGTAATAGTATTGGCAATTGTACCCTTATAAAGCCACCCTTCTTTGTTTTGAAACCCGTAAAATTTTGGCAAAATATCAAAACTCTAATCGCCAAAAATCAAATGCTTTTGAATATTACTATGTAGCTAGACCCTCAATCATCATTTTATACATTTCAATTCTTGTAACAAAGCAGTCACACTCCAAATTTTAATTTACTAATATATTTTGGTAGTCTTAACTGAATCATTATCAAAGAAACAACGATCAAATAAGTGAAATGCAAATTTATTCGAATGTGAAGAACATTAGGCATAATATCAATTTAGTGAGATGTATCTAATATTCAAGCAGAAACAGATTCATTATTAAAAATGATCATAAGCAAATCATAAAGCCATTAGAGAATGAAATTTAAATAAATATTTCAGAAAAACGTCCTATTTAGTTACATGAAAATGTAATACATTATCACTTGTATAAACTTGGATGTAAGAAAGAGAAATAACTAGATAAAGTATGACATTTGCAGAATAAAACCCAAATGTCTAACGTAACCCACTCATAGACAATTTTTTCATAATTTTGAATTACAATGAAATTTGTCCCTTTGAAATCCCTTTACTTCAGTCAAACTTCAAATGCATTCTGTACATTAGTCAGAGAAAACAATTGTTTATATACATAAGAAGATACTTGAAAGTTACTTTTCTGCTCTTTTTATCTCTTTAGTTGATTATTCACTAAATCACTCTAGAGCAGAAAAGAGTTTTACTTCTAAGCATGAACATCGTAAATATTTAAAGAAGAGTTTGTTTTAAGACATAAAATTTGGTTTTTTCTTATAAAGTTTGAAGAAAGAAAACATATAACAACATGTAAATAACAGTTTCTACTTTCATGTAATATGATATAAGCATTTCAAGCATCTTAAATGAGCTCATAATGTCTCTAAATGATGAAAACACATGACAAACACTCTAATGCACCATCACATTCCACACGTTCCAAGATACTCCTTTGCCGAACACTGAATTGACAGTCCTTGCCAGCTGCTCAGGTTTATTGACTCAGTTCCCTACTGCTGCCAGCCTTTAATTACCCTCTGTGTACACATCATAGGCTGCACAGCACATCGTTCATATTCATCACCAATGCAACCCTGTCATCTGCTCTCAACTGCCATCTCACCATTCATCGTCACACATTCAGCTGTCACGTATGGTTTCGGCAGCATTTCCCCTGAAGTGTCTCACGCAGTGGACGCACATGATACTGAAAAAGACAAAAATTTCACACCCTACATTGCAATACATCCTTATTTAGACGAACTGCTGCTTCTTAGACATATTGCTTAAGTATCGCTACTTAAATTTAAAAACAAAAAATTTTGAGAGTTCAGTGTCACCATGGTGAGCATTCACGACTCAAATCACTACAAACAAGCACAATAATTATGGTCTTTGTTATCATCACAGTTGCTGTTTTACTTGTCATGGTCTTCCTTTATACCTGCTGATAACATCTCCTCTAATTGCTTTTCTACAATAATCTTCCTTTTTAGTGGTGCTGTGTATGGGTGACACTAGAATGGTTTTGTGGTGTGATCTTTGGCATATATGGTGGCTCTGTAATCTTACCTGATAACATGGAGAACAGATCTTCATACTTGGACAGCATATTACGCAATTTGTCTTCCACATCAGCTCCTGTTCCTTCAAATCCATGAAACCTGTTAAGATTATTTACTTCCGACTAGCTAACAGTTTCATTACATACTCCAACACCAACATATAAAAGACGGAGAGGAAAAACAGTGTTACACTGCACACATTCAACTTGTCTTCCGTGCCAAAGATATAAAGAAAGCATCACAGACATGACAAATGTCGTAATTTTTATTTCCAATTTTAACACTCCCTCCAAATAAAAAAATATGAAAAAAACACTAAATGTCCCACGGATTTAATCTTCTGCACTGCAATTCCTTCATGCAGCATCTAGAATTGGACCTTTTCCAATTACTTGATTAGTAGATCAGCTAGTTGATATGTCCTGTCAATGTGTTCTAATCCAAGATCCCCATTCAAAAATCTCTCTCTGACGTAAAAGTGGCGGACTTCAATGTGCTTCGACTTTCGATGATATGTTGGATTTTTAGACAACTTCAATGAACTTGCATTGTCAACATGGACTGTAGGAGGCGTCACTTGTTTGGATGTTCCAGTCAGTTCACACAGCAACCTTTACAGCCAGAGCAATTCCTTTGCTCCTTCTCTGGCCGATATTATTTCTGTTTCCATAGTGGATGCTTCCACTGTCTTTTGTAATTGACTGGTACATGATACAGCCCCATGGGAGAGTGTTCCGCCGGCCGTTGTGGCAAAGCGGTTCTAGGGGCTTCAGTCCGGAACTGTGCTGCTCTTACGGTTGCAGGTTCGAATTCTGCCTCAGGCATGGATGTGTGTGATGTCCTTAGGTTAGTTAGGTTTAAGTAGTTCTAAGTATAGAAAGAAAACTTTGGAGTAGGTATTAAAATCCATGGAGAAGAAATAAAAACTTTGAGGTTTGCCGATGACATTGTAATTCTGTCAGAGACAGCAAAGGACTTGGAAGAGCAGTTGAACGGAATGGACAGCGTCTTGAAAGGAGGATATAAGATGAACATCAACACAAGCAAAACTAGGATAATGGAATGTAGTCGAATTAAGTCGGGTGATGCTGAGGGAATTAGATTAGGAAATGAGACACTTAAAGTAGTAAAGGAGTTTTGCTATTTGGGGTGCAAATTAACTGATGATGGTCGAAGTAGAGAGGATATAAAATGTAGACTGGCAATGGCAAGGAAAGCGTTTCTGAAGAAGAGAAATTTGTTAACATCGAGTATAGATTTAAGTGTCAGGAAGTCGTTTCTGAAAGTATTTGTATGGAGTGCAGCCATGTATAGAAGTGAAAGATGGACGATAAATAGTTCGGACAGGAAGAGAATAGAAGCTTTCGAAATGTGGTGCTACAGAAGAATGCTGAAGATTAGTTGGGTAGATCACATAACTAATGAGGAGGTATTGAACAGACTTGGGAAGAGGAGTTTGTGGCACAACTTGACGAGAAGAAGGGACCGATTTGTAGGACATGTTCTGAGGCATCAAGGTATCACAAATTTAGCATTGGAGGGCAGCGTGGAAGGTAAAAATCGTAGAGGGAGACCAAGAAATGAATACACTAAGCAGATTCAGAAGGATGTAGGTTGCAGTAGGTACTGGGAGATGAAGAAACTTACACAGGATAGGGTAGCATGGAGAGCTGCATCGAACCAGTCTCAGAACTGAAGACCACAATAACAACAAGTCTAGGAGACTGATAACCTCACATGCTAAGTCCCATAGTGCTCAGAGCCATTTGAACCAAAACCTGTTGTTGAACACCTTGTGTTCTTGTCAGCAGCATAATCAGCATCACTGTAGACTTTTAAACAAGCTGCATTGTTCTTGTAAATAATTCCTCAAGTCAACGTATTCTTCAGGATTCTAAAAATTCTTTTCACTTGATTCCAGTCTTCAACTGTAAGATCTTCCATAGCCTTAGCCGCTTTGTTAATTGCAAAAGCAATATCCGGCAGGAGACTGTAGTCCAATACATCAGACATCCCACCGCTTCATGATAAGGAACTCTGGCTGTGATCTATTCCTTGACATCACTTTCTTCACGTCCAATTTGAGTGGGAACCCATTAGCTTCATCCATTCCACAACTCTTCCGAATTTCCATTGTGTAGTCCTCTTGATTAATTGCTATTAACCCCTCTTCATTTTGGTGTATCTTCATATCTAAAAAGTTGTTGAGAGATCCTCTAACTAGAGGATCTCTCAACAACTTCAACATTTCCATGAACTCTTCAATATCTGCTTTATTGCTGCCCATAACTAAACCGTCATCATAATATAAACAAGTTTTGTTGCTCCATTGGTAGAAGAGACACGGATCAGCCCTACTGTTTTCAAATCCAGCTCACGAAGTCTGTGAAGCACTTGTTCCAACAACGTGGTGCCTGCTTGAGACCATCGAGGCTTTCCTTCAGTGAACATACACGTCCAGTATCATCTTAAAAACCTTCAGGTTGTTCCATGTATACATCTTCTTCTAGTATACCATTGAGAAAAGCTGTTTTGATGTCAAACTGGTCGAGTTTCACTTTCTGTGCAGCTGCTACTGCCAAGAGGGTTTGAATCGTATCATAACGTGCAACAGGGCTGAACGTTTCTTTATAGTCAATTCCCAGGCTTCGTACATGTCCTTTGTCTACAAGTCGACCCTTGAAACCTACATTCCCATTTCTGCTGTTTTCTTACGCAAGACCCAGTGATTCTGTAAAACCTGTGCATCCCTTGGGTGCTCAACTGATCCCAAATATTATTCTCTTTGAGGGACTTCAATTCTTCATGAATAACCTCCAGCCACTGAGCTTTATTGCTCGACTGAAAGCTTCAGTGTAAGAGCTTGGATCCTTATCTCTGATTATAGGGGTTCCAGCCATGTACACATAATCTCCACTGGTCATCCATTCTGGTTTTTTCTTCTCACGTTTGCTTCTTCATTTCTCACTTAAACCTTTACTTCCTCCAGAACTTGGCGTTGTGTCTAAATCTTCTTCCTCCTCACTTAATCCTTCTGTCCTTTTGTTATGATTGACATTTTCTGATTCCTTTTCCTCATCAGAAGTCCCATTAGGTTCACTTTGTCTAATGATTTCATCCTGAGCACCTTCAAATTCAGTAACATTGGTCTGCAGATTGCATACAACTTCAGCCTTAAATTTCACCTCATGACGTAGCACAACCTTCCCCTGAGATGGAATCCAGACCCTGAAACCATCTCTGTCATTCACAATCAAACCAGATGTCCATGCACAGCCTTGTCGTCAATCTTTGTGCGAAAATTCTTGTTTACGTGCGCATAACACTCCGTTCCAAAGATTCTCAGATGATCCAAGTCGATTACTGGTCGTCCATACCACAGTTCATATTGTTATGTAGAAGAAGGTGTAATTAGATGATTGACGAACACTAACTTCACTTAACGAAGATTTATTCAGCACTTGCACATACAAAAGTGCAGAGCAAACTGCTTCCAGCTAGAACACATAGAGTATACAGGGTGTCACAAAAAGGTACGGCCAAACTTTCAGGAAACATTCCTCACACACAAATAAAGAAAAGATGTTATGTGGACATGTGTCCGGAAACGCTTAATTTCCATGTTAGAGCTCATTTTAGTTTCGTCAGTATGTACTGTACTTCCTCGATTCACCGCCAGTTGGCCCAATTGAAGGAAGGTAATGTTGACTTCGGTGCTTGTGTTGACATACGACTCATTGCTCTACAATACTAGCATCAAGCACATCAGTACGTAGCATCAACAGGTTAGCGTTCATCACGAACGTGGTTTTGCAGTCAGTGCAATGTTTAAAAAATGCAGAGTTGGCAGATGCCCATTTGATGTATGGATTAGCACGGGGCAATAGTCGTGGCGCGGTACGTTTGTATCGAGACAGATTTCCAGAACGAAGGTGTCCCGACAGGAAGACGTTCGAAGCAATTATCGGCGTCTTAGGGACCACGGAACATTCCAGCCGATGACTCGCGACTGGGGAAGACCTAGAACGACGAGGACACCTGCAATGGACGAGGCAATTCTTCGTGCAGTTGACGATAACCCTAATGTCAGCGTCAGAGAAGTTGCTGGTGTACAAGGTAACGTTGACCACGTCACTGTATGGAGAGTGCTATGGGAGAACCAGTTGTTTCCGTACCATGTAGAGCGTGTGCAGGCACTATCAGCAGCTGATTGGCCTCCACGGGTACACTTCTGCGAATGGTTCATCCAACAATGTGTCAATCCTCATTTCAGTGCAAATATTCTCTTTACGAATGAGGCTTCATTCCACCGTGATCAAATTGTAAATTTTCACAATCAACATGTGTGGGCTGACGAGAATCCGCACGCAATTGTGCAATCACGTCATCAACACAGATTTTCTGTGAACGATTTGGCAGGCATTGTTGGTGATGTCTTGATTGGGCCCCATGTTCTTCCACCTACGCTCAATGGAGCACGTTATCATGATTTCATACGGGATACTCTACCTGTGCTGCTAGAACATGTGGTTCATGCACCATGGAGCTCCTGCACATTTCAGTCAAAGCGTTCGTACGCTTCTCAACAACAGATTCGGTGACCGATGGATTGGTAGAGGCGGACCAATTCCATGGCCTCCACGCTCTCCTGACCTCAACCCTCTAGACTTTCATTTATGGGGGCATTTGAAAGCTCTTGTCTACGCAACCCCGGTACCAAATGTAGAGACTCTTCGTGCTCGTATTGTGGATGGCTGTGATACAATACGCCATTTTCCAGGGCTGCATCAGTGCATCAGGGATTCCATGCGATGGAGGATGGATGCGTGTATCCTAGCTAACGGAGGACATTTGAACATTTCCTGTAACAAAGTGTTTGAAGTCACGCTGGTACGTTCTGTTGCTGTGTGTTTCCATTCCATGATTAATGTGATTTGAAGAGAAGTAATAAAATGAGCTCTAACATGGAAAGTAAGCGTTTCCTGACACATGTCCACATAACATATTTTCTTTCTTTGTGTGCGAGGAATGTTTCCTGAAAGTTTGGCCATACCTTTTTGTAACACTCTGTATATAGAGTATATATAGTTACAGAACATTCCACTACAATAATTCTTGATATTTTTGGATACTTCTAGAATGTCCTCAAACCGAATATAGAACTTAAAGTTTTGCAGTTCAGGTGAGTTTTGAACTCATAGCCCTCCATGCAACAGTCTAGTATCATAACCGCTACACCACAGTGACTCTGCTGCTCAGCTTCTTCTCTGACATCGCTCCCTCCTTAAGAGCACATTGCCTCGGTATTACGTTGTCCTAGTCCGGGAACAAGTCATCGGTCCTGCATATTCCTACTCTGATGTTTGCCCTGGTGGTGATCTTCCTAGAACTTCCTTTACTGCTTCACTCTTCATCACCTTTCCACATGTTGCCTGTCACTGGAGCTTCGAATTTACCCTGGGTTGCAGGATCCTTATAGGCTTCATTCCAAGGACGTGGACCGTATCTCTGATCTTTCGTTATCTTGTGACGAGATTGAAATCTTCAGCTTCACAAGGTCTTACAACCTTATAAGGTCTAAAGTAGCTCCTGAGTAGCCTCTCAGAGAGACCAACGTTCCAAACCGGAGTGAAGATCCAGATGAGGCCACCAGGCTGGTAGACAACAGGGCGGTGGCTCGTGTCATACATTAAGCGATCGTTTTCTTGAGCCTGCAGCGTGAAGAGTCGAGCTAACTGCTGAGCTTCCTCAGCTTTGGTTAACACCTGGTTGATGTAGTCATCATCCACATTGAAACATGTTGATTTATGACTGTCAGAATTCAAGTAATATAATAACATAGAACTGAACTGGTTTTCATTAAGTACATCACATTAGTGAAAAGCATTGGCTTGCTGTAACGTACAACAACATTGAACAGCACCTAATCTACTTTCTTCACAATCACAAATTTTCAATTCAAACATCCTGCATCACATGACATTTATAGCTGAGCAATTTGCCAATTTGAGCAGACATTATGAAAAACGTAATATACAGAACACCTTATGTCTATATCAAACAGATAGCATAATATATACAGCTGCCAGACATGTAGCAAACATCATCCCTATCTTACAGTACTAAAAGGCAAAAGAATTATTAAACAAGACTAAAAATGGCCGACCATAATGCTCAATGAGACAGTAGAATTAACATAAAAAGAAAAACTGTATGTATCTCAAAACCTGGGAACCAGTAACACTTCTTCATGCTTCACAGATGGAGCCATTAGAGTAAATATAAGCACAATAAATTTCTTTCTGAGAAATGTTCCTTCGCCATGTACACAGTAGTTCCAATGAATAATATAGATAAGATCATGACATAGAATATTTTCGTATCTGATAGTGAGTCAGTATCATATCTAGTGACTTTCACATAATTGGTAAAGTAACTGGACAACCATACTCCATACTCATAAAATCTGTTTTCATCACTATCAGTAGCTACTACTGCGTTACTACTATCAAAGGAATTTGTCAAAATGTTTTCCTCTATTTTAAATACAGATTTTCTTTTCTTTCTTTGTTCATATTTGTTTTCAGATAGAAAATTCTCCCAAAATACCCTATCAAAATTTATTCTGTTCACTTCAGGTGGTCTTTTGGATACATAGTTTTGATATGTCCTGTTTGTTCTACCCCTTCCCCTTCTGAAATTACCACAATATGCCTGATTATAATTACCATTTTTATATGCCTCACTCCACCAGGCTCTGAAAGAGGCAGGTCTTAGTTTCCTGGAACATTCCGTCTGTTATCAAAATGGTTACCATCATATCTTTAACCTTGTCCCCAGTGCCTAACACTTGGTTCAAAATTTCTGTTCTCTAGTCTCCGCCTATCATTTCTTTGCCCATCTTTTCTGTCATCATTTCTGAATCTGTTATTCCCTTGGTATTCTCCCCTATAATTTTCATTTCTAAAATGTCTCCTCCTATCCCTATCTTCGAAATGATAATTGGCAGCTCTGTTGTTTCTATTTCTACTGCCATTTTGCCTTTCATTTCTTTCTCAGGCTGTCTAATTTGTCTGCATATCTTAAAAATTTCTCAATAGCGTCGTCAGCCCCATAGACCAGACTCCACTGCATTCTATTTGCCAGACATCTTTTGATTGTGTCTATTTGAATCATCTCAGCAAGTAGTTTATCTAAATGCCCTAATGTTTTTAACTGTAGTTCACAAAATATTTTCATACGAGCACTGCCTTGCTTGAAATTTGGACAATTTAAGAATTCGGACTTGATTCTGGCTTGTCTAGTTTCTGACCAAAATTTTTTCATAAAAGGGCATCCAACATCACAAAAGGACAATTCAGGTTTGATTGCTTGGTTAGCTCACGAAAGAGCCTCAACAACCAAGAATTTTTTAAAGAATTTAATTTTTAACTGTCACTCATCTTACTTTCAAAATTGTGTTTAATTTGAAACATAAAATCAACAGGATGTATATTCCTTTCCCCTTAAAAGGTTTTGGTATTGATATTGTTCCAAAAGTGATTGTAGTTGCCAAAAGATTTCGTAGTACCAGTGTCCTCAGTTTCCTGAATTTTTGAATTGAAATTTGAAATGCGCCCCAAACATGTACCTACATGTCTTCTTTTAGTTGAGTAAAATTGTCATTCGCAATTTTGACAAAGTTTTGTACGCTTTTATCAGTTTTGGAAAATTTTTTCACCATGTCTTTGTTAAATATTTTTAATTGTTGAAATTCTAAGGTTGCAAATTCGTCGAAAACAGTCAAGCAGCAATCAGTTTTTCCACCAGCAATAAACAAAAAGACACCTACAGAAACCAAATCAGTCAACCCACCATCAGTCTCACCAGCAGTGATAAACAAGATGACACCTACAACAAAGAAAACAGTGGACAACAGAAGAACTGTTGTTCCTCCTCTCAGATTCAACGACTTTTTTATGGACAGGACTGAAGAGGAAAAAGCCACCACCCAGTCAGCTGCAGCAAGTAAGATAGAACCAAAAATTTCTCAACAGTGTTCAATACTTGTTGACTCTTACAATCAGTAAATTTACTTCCACAATGTACAAGGACTCAGAAAGAAACTGAGTGCAATAGAAATTTTAGTAAATAGTAAGTAACAGTGAATTATCAAATGTCCAAATACTATGCATTACTGAGACTTTATGAGCTATTCTGAAATTTAATGTCTTATGATACCATAGTTCAAACTGATAAATCATTTCTCAAGAAAAAAATTCAAGGATAGAGGGAGCTGCATATTTGTAAAAAACAATACTAATGCTCTACCACTGGATTTATGCAACTCCCACAGCACTAAAAAAGACTTAGAATTATCGGGTATAGAACTCACTGAACTTTGTATTTACTTAATAACAGTATACAGATCACCCTCAGGCAACCTAAGCTGTTTCTATAAAACTTGGCCTTAGTATTGGAGAAACTAAAAAAACGGAAATCCTACAGAATTATAATCTGTGTGCGATTTTAACATAGATTTCCTGGTAGAAGTTAGCGACCATGTAAACTACAAAAACTTTATGAATCTCTACAATCTGAAACTGAAGGTTAAATTCCCAGCCAGAATAACCAGCCACAGTGAATATTGTCTTGACCAAGTAACTACTGACACAGAATGCACAGCATGCCCTGTAAAGCTGGGATTCTCTGACCACAATGCCCTAATTATACAGATACCAGTAAGCAAGCCCCCTCAAAAAAAGTTTACAACACTAACTAGAAATTTCTGTCAAACCAATGTCCACACCTTTCTGTCCCACATGCGAACAGAAAACTGGCAGGATATATATCAGTCTCAAAATTTAGATAACAAATTTGAGAATGTTATCAATACTTTTAGTTATTATTTCAACTACCACTTCCCCTTAAAAACAAAACAATATTTCCAATAACAGTAAATCACCCAAGTCAATAACCCCAGGTATTATCACCTCAGCAAAAAGGAAAAGAGAACTCTTCAACCTCAGCAAAACGGAATTCGGCAATACTCAAGAATTTAAGGGTTACTTTACCAAATATAAAAAAATCTTTAGAAATGAAGTTAATGCAGCAAAAAACTGCAAAATGATAACCTGCTCAAATTGTCAGCTAACAAAAATAAATGCATGTGGAAAATTATTAATACATACAGTAGCAGAAATCAACAGCTGACAAGTAATATGAACCTAAAAATAAATGGGAAATCAATCACAAACGAAAAAGAAATAGCAGATGAATTTAACTCATATTTCATTAAAAATGTTGAAAGTCCCACAGACCACCTTAAAAATAATCATCTCCCAAACTTAGAAAAAAACAACTGCACCGACACACTGTTTTTATTGCCAACAACAGAGGCGGAAATAGAAAAAATTATTCATACAAAAATTAAGAAAAAATCCTCTGCAGGACAAGATCAGATCCCCTGCTTTCTTCTCCATAACTGCAGCAACCGCATAAGTAAACCACTGTCCCACATAATAAACTCTTCATTACTTAACGGAATATTTCCTAATAAACTGAAGACCGCAAAAATCATACCCATTCATAAAAAAAGAAGTAAAGATGATATCAACAATTACAGGCCAATAGCAGTACTCTCAGTATTCAACAAAATATTTGAATACACTATGGAACACAGACTAAACTCATTTCTGAAAAAAGGAAATGCCATATCACTTGCTCAGTTTGATTTCCAAGGAGGAAAAACCACAGCTGATGCAATACAGCAATTCCTAGATTACACCTTAACACTATTAGACAAGAAGCTTCTAGCCATAGGCATTTTTCTTGACCTAACAAAGGCATTTTATATGGCCAATCACAATATACAGCTCTAAACAATTTATTCCCATGAAATAAGGGGCACTGGCCATGACTGGTTTAAAAGCTACCTAAAAGACAGAAACCAATATGTCCAAATGAATGTAACCAATCGGCCAGGAATTGCTAATACTGTACAGTCATCTACCCAAATCACAGAACATGGAGTTTCCCAAGCCTCAGTATTGGGACCCTTATTATTCTTACTTTATGTAAATGACCTCCCCTTAAATTTACACAATAACAGAACCTTCCTCTTTGCTGATGATACCACAATTATGATATCCAAGTCAAATGAACATTTTAAAGACGCAATAAATATGAGCACACCACAACTAAACTCATGGCTTAATTCAAACAGACTACTCCTAAATTTAAAAAAGACAGCTGGTATTACTTTCCACACAGTCCAAAATAAAAACCTACCAGTACCAAATATATCTCTGAGTGATGATAAAATCAACTATGTAAAGGAAACCAAATTTTGTGGTGTTACCATTACTGACACACTTAGATGGAAAAGTCATATTGATATAACCTGCACAACTGAGTAAAGTATGTTTCATGATTAGACAAATACGGAATACTGTTAATACCAGCACCCACACATCAATGTACTATGCTCTTTTCCACTCTATATTAAGCTACGCAATTATCTTTTGGGGCTACAGTGCAGAAGCAGTGAGGCTGTTTAAACTCCAAAAAAGTAGTTATAATAGTATTATTCAAACAACAGAAAGAATCTTGTAAACCACTGTTCCAGAATCTGAACATATTACCCCTTCCATGTCAGTACATACTGGACCTACTATGTTTCACCAAGAAAAATATTAGCAACTTAGATACAAACTCAAACTGGCACCAGCATGCTACAAGCTCAAAGAACTCTCTATGAGTAATTCCCCATATAACAAAACTATACAGTAAAGGTGATAAATATATGAAGGGCTTATTTCAATAGTGGTATAAGTCCACGTTTGTTCATTCTGAGATACAGAGTCCTAAAGTTAAATGAGCGCTGAAAAATGTGCAGTTGAGATACCAGACATATTCAAGTATGTGGCTTCTTGCTATAGATAAACCTTTCTTTCTGTTTGTTTGCACCATTAATGTCAGAAGCGTTATAGACAGGAACGTGGAGTTAATGGACTTGTACAACCATTGAAATAAGCCCTTCATATGGGAACAAAACTCTACAATCATCTCCCAATAGCAGCGAAGAACATTACACAAGTGAAGGATTTTAAAGTAAAACTATAGTCACTCATAATTAAACACTGTCTCTACAGCATACAGGAATTGTTCGAAAACAACCTGCTATAAGGAACTGCTCAATAAAAACATCAGATATTGACCTTATGTAACATAACTGAATGTAAGTTTTATTGTTATAAATGCTAAATTCTGCTACAGAATAAATATAAGACCTAAGTACATTGCACATGTGATATAAATATGTAATCATTTTATAGATCCATAGACATATACCTCTTCTTATAAATACATAATATGTATCAAATGACCTGTCCTATATCATGATGTCCATTTCTGTACAATGTATTATTCAGAGGATCAAAACAAATAAATAAATAAATCGTCTTTTCTTTCTACAGAGCCTAAGCTTTCTTCAAAATTCTGCTACTCTTGTTTCCCGCTCTATAACTGACAGGTTTTTGGTATTTTTGTCTACTTGTACCCAACATTTTTCTAAGCTGACTTTTGTGTCACGAATTTGGTTCCCATGTCCATCTATTTTCTTTTCAATAGAATCAAGCTTTTGATAAAAAAACATTTTATGTTCATCAAACGACTTTTCAATTGACTTTTTCTGTTCCTCCATCAGTTGAACTAACCTATCCAAGGCAGATACATTTGATTCAAATCCACGAAAGGGTGAACATACAACACTGTGATCAGTATTCTCCCCTATTTTATTGTCCCAATTAACTACATCATTTGTTTCCTCATTGATGAGAAAATACTTGTATTATTGTCAGTAGCATTTACGCTATTCTGAATATTCATGTTAACCTCCCTATCATTGTTAACCTCCCTATTGTCCTCCATGATGACAATGTATGCAAAAAAATTTCAACAAGTAAAAATTCGAATAGATTTTGTACTCACAGTATTTTTTCTTCTTATTTTACCACGTTTCTGTCATCGTTAAGTTCTTCTTTGTAGTGGTGCTCATGTTCCTTGTTATCCAGTCATCACAAAAAAACTTCCGCAATACTTCAACAAATAAATTCTGAAATAAAAAACAAGATTAGTTTACAGAATTACACTGCATCCCAGTTGCATACACCACTTGAAACATTTCGAAGTTATAATTAAAATCAGGTTTTGTACTCAACCATATCTGCCACAGCCATGGTCCTGGATTCTTAGACAACATTTGCAAAAATAGACTATAAGTCAAATGTCTGAATATTGTTTACTGTAATTTTGAAAAATCCAACCTTCTTTACAAAACTCAAATAATTTCTAACACACTTACAATAATGAAATGGACCTTACTCAACAAGCTACAAGCTTGTGTCCAACATCACATAAAGTACTGCCCTCTTATGCCAATATGGCTGTCACTATTTATATATTCTTTAACAATCCTATATATCGTTGTAAATGGTTTTTTAAAGAAATAACAAAGAAAATTGTCTCTCCAAATTAGTACAGTACAGTATTTCATTAATTACATTGACTCTTATATATTAACCATATGAGTGAATCTTAGCATGTTTATTAATTTAAGTGTCTACAAATGTTTAGGTAACGAAAGTTAACAATACTTTTGTTGGTTTTATTAATTACAGAAGATTCATGCTTAACGGAATATTCCTGCCAATTACAGGACCAATACCCTTCAATACAATTATAATGTAGTAACTGGCTTCTTTATATCCATTCCACAAGTATATGTTTACCTAATACCCCCTATAGTATTTACATCAGAAATTTCTGTTTATGGTTGAAAATTACGAGTTTAAATAGGTTTCAATGGGCTGTTACATCTCAACGTCATCAGGATGCAATGGAAACAGTGTCCATCATCGGAGTCACTTCAGGCCCATGCACCAGGAAAAATGGCATATATCCTGTGGTGTCTTTGTTGGCGGTGTTGTAGGTAAATGTTACGAAAGGTAGCCCAATTGCTCTGCTCAACATTGATGAACGCTGAAATCATGTTGGTCAAGGTCTTATTAAGGCATTCAGCAAGCCCATTAGTTTGTGGATGGTAGGCAGCCATCATGTGATGAGTAATGTTGCACCTATGGTTTATCTCTGTCACAAGATTCGATTGAAAAACTTTCCCTCGATCCATAATTAATGACCTTGGAACACCGTGTTTTAATATAATGTCTTCCATGACGAATTTGGCTACCTCGATTGCTTCGGATGTTTTCACGGCTTTTGTAATGGTATAGCGTGTCATATAATCAGTGCAGACAATAATCCATCTATTGCCACTAGCAGACATTGGAAATAGTCCGAGGAGGTCAATCCCAACACCCTGGAAAGGCATTTTGGCTGGTGGAATTGGTATGAGTTGGCCAGGTGGTTACTGAGGAACTGTCTTTCTCCTCTGGCACTCTCGACAGTGCGAAACATAGTGATGGGCACTCCTAAATAAACCGGGCCAGAAAAATCTCTTGTGGATTCTATCATATGTCTTAATAAATCCTAAATGTCCAGCCTCAGGTGTGTCATGGAACTTCTGTAGAACATCTAAGTGCATGTATTCATGAATCACTGGTAGCCACCCCTTTCCAAACGGATCAAAGTATTTCTTGCAGCTGGCCGGTGTGGCCGTGCAGTTCTAAGTGCTACAGTTTGGAACCACGTGACCGCTACGGTCGCAGGTTCGAATCCTGCCTCGGGCATGGATGTGTGTGATGTGATGTCCTTAGGTTAGTTAGGTTTAAGTAGTTCTAAGTTCTAGAGGACTGATGACCTCAGATGTTAAGTCCCATAGTACTCAGAGCCATTTGAACCATTTATTTCTTGCAAAGTAATCCATTAACTACCATAAATTGTCCTTTCACATCCTCTGACTGATTTAAGGCAAGCATAATTTGAGATATCTTGGCGTCCTTCTTCTGCTCAGGAGGGAGATCCTGGAGTGCAGCGAGACAGTCACTATCTTCATCAAAGTCTTGCACAGGGTTTCTTGAGAGACAGTCGGCATCTTCGTGTTTTCTTCCACTTTTGTACACTACGGTAATGTCATACTCTTGAAGATGTAGTGCCTGTTGGATCTTTAAGACCTGTCAACCAACAAAGGGAATGATGGTCTGCAACAACTGTGAATGGTCTTCCATAGAGATACTGTCGAAATATGCACATGGCCCAGATTACAGCAAGACATTCTCTTTCTGTAGTTGAGTAGTTTCTCTCGGCGTTCGTAAGTGTCCTAGAAGAATAGGCTATAAACTTCTCTTTTCCATCCGATATTTGCACCAGAACAGCACCGATTACATACCCACTTGCAACTGTGTGTAGTTCTGTAGGTGCTCTCTCATCATACACACCAAGTACAAGGTCAGTCGTCAGAGCTTTTTGCAGTGCATCGAAAGAATCTTGTTGAGCACCACCCGAGATAAATTCAGCTTTGGCTTTTAACAACACTTGGAGTGGCCCCGCTTTGATAAAAAAAAGTCTTTGATAAAACGACGGTAATAAGAACATAATCCGAGGAAGCTTCTCACATCTCTAATACTTTTAGGAATAGGAAATTCCGTTATAGATCTCATCTGTTCTGGGTCTGGCCGCACACCTTCATTTGACACAAGGTCTCGACGTATTTTGATTTCTTTTCCTCCAAAGAGACACTTTCTTGGATTAAGCTCAATCCGCCTTGTTGGAGACACTTAAGAACGGCCCTCAGTCTTCTTATATTTTCCTCAAATGTCTCTGAGAACACTATGTCATCTAAATAACAATGAAACCTCCTCCACTTCAGGTGACTTAGAAGATTATCCATCATCCATTCAAAAATTGCTGCTACATTACACAAGCCAAACGGCATTACCTTAAACTCATACATGCCCTCAGGGGTGATGAATGCAGTTTTCTCACGTTCAACCTCATCTACTTCGATTTGCCAGTATCCCGAGTACATGTCCAAGGTTGAGAAAAACTTAGCCCCCTTCAGACAATCTAGTGTATCGTCAATTCGTAGACGGGGGTAAACGTCCTTAATAGTTATCTTATTAAGCTTCCTTTAATCAACACAAAAATGTCGACTGCCATCCTTCTTCCTGATGAGAACTACTGGTGATGACCATGGGCTCCGCGAAGGCTGAATGATGCCTGCCATTCTTCATGATTTTCTCTACCTTGTCACGAATTTCTCGACGTTTCATTACTGACACACGGTATGCTCTCTGCCTTATTCATTGATGGTCTCCAGTGCTAATCCGGTGCCTCACCGTCGATTTGTCTAATTTGCTCTTCACCTGTGGATTGAAGCATTCAGAGAACTCTTGAAGAATGGCAAGTAGCTTCTTCTGTTATTCCTTAGTGAGATCTGGTGATAGTCGAGCTAGAAGATCTTGTCTCGTAGTGGTAGCGCCAATTTCGCCCACAGACTCGGCCTGGGAGGTTTCTATGACACTCAGCTGTTCTGCAATGAACGGCTCAGCGTTTGTTCCACACATGTGTCTTGGAAGGATCTTCGGTTCTCAGCGACAGTTAACTATCCACTATTCACCAAATCTGTTCTTAAACGAGATGACAGAGGCTGGGATGACCAAGTTATTCTTCAGTGATATTCTTCTCTTACATTCCACTACAAGATCCGTGGGTTGATGCATGGCATGACACATGACAGTTGCCTTTCTAGCACTGACTGCAGGAATGATCACTTCATCGAGCACTCATAGTCCCCATGCACTTGGATGTATATCTTCCTGTCCACAGTATCTCATCTCGTCTAGCATATTCTTTGATCGACCACAATCTATAATTGCATGAGAAGCTTTCAAAAAGTCCCATCTGAGAATGACGTCATGACTAAACTTTTGTAAGACGATGAATTCTAAGGGCTGTGTATGGCCACTTATACCCCCACAAACTACTCATCTTCCTGTAGGTTTTACATATTTCCCATTAGCCACATTCAGCAGAGATGTTTTGTTGTTGACGAATGCGGTTTTATGCAACTGGCGATCATACTTCTCCAAAATGACTGAATATGACTCTCCAGAGTCCACAAGCGCTTGGGCTGGTCGGCTATACATGAAGATATCGATGTAGTTTCCTATCATTTTTGTAGTCATCAACGGCGGAGGATTTTTCTTTTCAGTGGCCTTACCTCCAAGGAAGGTTGCACCCTATAGTTTTCCAGGTTGCGGCGGCTAGGTGATCGGCTGGAGCTTCTAAACAGCGATGGGGACCTTGATCGGCGTGTTGGGGAGCGTCCTCTCCAGCGGCAAGCTTGCAGCGATGTTGACCTACATCATCCTGCACCCACATCTTCTTGTTCATCTTTGTCGCCCCGAAGTTCCAAGTTGGTGTTGGCTAAGATCGGTCTGCTGTCTTCTGGTGTGGGCGTCATCAAATATCCGTCGCCTTTCTCGACAATAGCGCACCATATGTCCCGATTGTCCACAGTGGAAACATACTGGTTGGTTATCCTGAGTCCTCCAGACGTCAGTCTTCCTTGGTGCCCAAACAGTTTCCTCATGCAGCATTCTAGCAATGTAACTTCGCCTGTGTCTCGACTTTTTCACTGTTTTAAAGGGAAATGAAGGACGAGAGATTGGGTTCAATGTCTGTTTCATTCCCTCCCTTACGACCTCTTGAAGCGTCTCGGTTTTTTGCTCACCGTGCAATCCAAGTGCCTTCTGAACTCCCTCTCTCACTATCTGACGAAGAACACTTGTGAAATCAGTTTCTTCCTCCATCACAGACATCGAAATGACGTTTGGAAGCTGTTCAAACTTCTTGCGTGTAATTCTTTTTTGATTCATTGTCTCGATATACTGGCACCATTTTATGAAGTCGTCTGCTGTCGAAACCTCCTCAGTAATACCCTTCATAAGATGTGCAACTTATCTTCCTCCTTCATTTTAGGATCCACTACTGTATACAGCTCCAAGACGTCTTGAATATAGGATGCTGTGGTTTCTTCTGGACGCTGTGCCGTGCGCTTTAATTTATCTTCAACCTTGCACTTCTGTCGTTGTGTGTCGCCAAAATACTTGCAGTTCTATCTGGAATACTCCCCAGCTTGTGAACTTCTCCTCGTTGTTCTCATACCATTGCTTGGCAGTGCCCTCCAAATAGAAAAATTCTTTAGCGAAACACATGGTGTCATCCCATTTGTTAAATCTGGCTGTCTGCTCCTATACCTTCAGCCACTTGTTTGGAACCTGGCCAACATCACCAGAAAACCCGAAAGGATGTCTCATGTGGTGGCACACAGTTGCTGTTATCGTAACGTCCTCTTCTTCTTCTGTCTCTGATAGATTGCAAACTGTTGAATATGGCTTCAACATGGGTTTCTCGCCACGTATATGGCGGCTCTGTCGTGGCCTGATGGGAGCCACTGTGCCATCGACATTGTGTGCTAGCATAAGTTCCAATTCCCAGCGTTTCCACCAGAATAATGTTACGTAGAAGAAGGTGTAATTAGATGAATGACGAACACTAACTTCACTTAACGAAGGTTTATTCAGCACTTGCACATACATACAAGAGTGCAGAGCAAACTGCCTCCGGCCAGAACACATATGCTATATACACTCCTGGAAATGGAAAAAAGAACACATTGACACCGGTGTGTCAGACCCACCATACTTGCTCCGGACACTGCGAGAGGGCTGTACAAGCCATGATCACACGCACGGCACAGCGGACACACCAGGAACCGCGGTGTTGGCCGTCGAATGGCGCTAGCTGCGCAGCATTAGTGCACCGCCGCCGTCAGTGTCAGCCAGTTTGCCGTGGCATACGGAGCTCCATCACAGTCTTTAACACTGGTAGCATGCCGCGACAGCGTGGACGTGAACCGTATGTGCAGTTGACGGACTTTGAGAGAGGGCGTATAGTGGGCATGCGGGAGGCCGGGTGGACATACCGCCGAATTGCTCAACATGTGGGGCGTGAGGTCTCCACAGTACATCGATGTTGTCGCCAGTGGTCGGCGGAAGGTGCACGTGCCCGTCGACCTGGGACCGGACCGCAGCGACGCACGGATGCACGCCAAGGCCGTAGGATCCTACGCAGTGCCGTAGGGGACCGCACCGCCACTTCCCAGCAAATTAGGGACACTGTTGCTCCTGGGGTATCGGCGAGGACCATTCGCAACCGTCTCCATGAAGCTGGGCTACGGTCCCGCACACCGTTAGGCCGTCTTCCGCTCACGCCCCAACATCGTGCAGCCCGCCTCCAGTGGTGTCGCGACAGGCGTGAATGGAGGGACGAATGGAGACGTGTCGTCTTCAGCGATGAGAGTCGCTTCTGCCTTGGTGCCAATGATGGTCGTATGCGTGTTTGGCGCCGTGCAGGTGAGCGCCACAATCAGGACTGCATACGACCGAGGCACACAGGGCCAACACCCGGCATCATGGTGTGGGGAGCGATCTCCTACACTGGCCGTACACCACTGGTGATCATCGAGGGGACACTGAATAGTGCACGGTACATCCAAACCGTCATCGAACCCATCGTTCTACCATTCCTAGACCGGCAAGGGAACTTGCTGTTCCAACAGGACAATGCACGTCCGCATGTATCCCGTGCCACCCAACGTGCTCTAGAAGGTGTAAGTCAACTACCCTGGCCAGCAAGATATCCGGATCTGTCCCCCATTGAGCATGTTTGGGACTCAATGAAGCATCGTCTCACGCGGTCTGCACGTCCAGCATGAACGCTGGTCCAACTGAGGCGCCAGGTGGAAATGGCATGGCAAGCCGTTCCACAGGACTACATCCAGCATCTCTACGATCGTCTTCATGGGAGAATAGCAGCCTGCATTGCTGCGAAAGGTGGATATACACTGTACTAGTGCCGACATTGTGCATGCTCTGTTGCCTGTGTCTATGTGCCTGTGGTTCTGTCAGTGTGATCATGTGATGTATCTGACCCCAGGAATGTGTCAATAAAGTTTCCCCTTCCTGGGACAATGAATTCACGGTGTTCTTATTTCAATTTCCAGGAGTGTATATGGTTACATAACATTCCAGTACATTGATTCTTGATATTTGTGGATACTTCTAGAATGTCCTCGAACTGAATATAGAAATTAAAATTTTACAGTTCAGGTGAATTTTTAATTCACGACTCTTGAGGCAACAGTCTGCTACCATAACTGCTACACCACAGTGATTTGGCTACTCACAATCAGCTTCTTCTGCGACAATATGGAGGTTTGTTTTAAATAGAGGACTTCCCAGTACGATTCAAAATGTACATAGCAGTACTGCATGCTTCTGCTCACAGTTCTTTTGGCAGTTTACTGCTGTTCAACATAGAACATGCACATTCCACAATAGTTCGGTTTTCTCTTTCGGCAACACCATTTTGCTGTGGTGTGTAAGGTGGGGTGATGCAGTGCTCAGTGCCTCTGTTTGCCAGTAATTCTGAGACCTTCTTATTGTCAAATTCTTTTCCTCCATCACACCTGAACTGTTTAACAATATGACCATTCGTCTTCACTTCATTCATGAACTGTTCCAAGACAGTGCTGACTTCCCTCTTCTGCTTCAGGAAGAAAATCTTTCGAAATTTGCAAAAGTCATCTTTAAAACATATTGGTACACAGCAACGAGCTTTTCCAAGAGATTCTATAGTCATAGGTCGATTTACATCAGCTTTCCGTGCAGCTGCCTTTACAGAGAACAAGTGAGCACGTGCTTCAGGAACATAAAGCACTTCTCTCAGTTCAGGATTCTTTGTGGAATTATTCAACAGAATCTGAATCCCTGTCCATGAGCCAACATGCTTACACCTCTTTTCCCAACCTAAATCTTTTCAGGAACAGCAAATTTTGTATAAGACACAAAATATTCTTTATTTGCAGTGATGTGATTTGTGGCACCACTATCGCAATACCAACTGTCAACTTCAAAATCGTTATTGACTGAGGCACCAGAAACATGTGCCAAAAATGCAACATTATTTTCAGACTGATTGATGCAATTGCTTTTATCTGACTTTTCCACTGAACACTGCTGCTCAATGCACTACCTGCCACTTTTATGACATGGAGATTTTCGTTTGCACGTTCCACATTCTTTTTCGATTTTCACTATCGTCACATTCATTTCGCTGAATTTTCTTCTTAGGATTACTGTGTACAACAAATGCAGCTGATTCAACCGTACTTTGATCAAGCAATTCAATGATGCACGATTTTTGAGTAAGAAGATTCACACTTTGATTTTCGGACGGAATTGTGTCTCACAAGTCTTTAAAGTTGTCATATTCTTTGCCTAGCGTGGATAAAATTTGGCCATTTAAGATTATTTCAGACAAAACATTTTCTTCGTGCTTCTGCAATTCGTCGTTCAAGTCCACAAAAAGTTTCTGCAATTTCGCGACGTGAGTGTTAATATCCTCTTTGTCGTCACGTTGAACACGAAAAAATGACTCTATCAACACGTTCAGTCAATGCTTACCGCTACGCTCGAACCACGCACGAAATTTGTCCCAAATTTCACTTGCATGAGTGCATGTTGAAATGAGTTCGGCTACCGACTTCCCTAGCGCACTTGCTAATAAAGTAGCCACTTTTGCATCGTCTATCATGCACTGGTGTTGTGTCGCCCTTTTTTCCGCAGACACATGTTCTCCCACTTCAGGATACTTGTACATACCTGTGACGATGTCTTCACGTGCATATGCTCGCAACAGCATCAATATATCTCACTTCCATTTCGCCCAGTCTTCAGGTGCTTTCAGCTTGTCCACATGTGTTTTATAGTCACCAGCGCTGGCTGCCATCTCTGTCGAACACTCACAAAAATAATGGGCAAATTCACGTTATTTGTTATAAATTCACGGGCAAGCGAAAACAAACACTACACAGCTTTTCATGTGCAATCTGGGCCCATAATCAATTAAGATTATTTATTTCCGACTAGCTAACAGTTTCATTACATGTTCGAACACCAACATATAAAAGACAGAGAGGAAAATCCCAGTTTTACACAGCACAGATTCAACTTGTCTTACATGCAAAAGATATAAGGCATCACAAATATGACAAACTTCATAATTTTTATTTCCAAATTAAAAAAAGTGCTTTCTTATTTACTATAAGTTCTTAAGGAATGGTTTGTGCTCTGAAATCTTCATGAATTTCATCCCAAACATCTTCTTCAGTAATCTGCAGATCTTCAATCCGTCCTTTACGTATTTTGGCAGGCTTAATGTCTCTCACAGTAGTCATCTTCCCAATAAACTCGATAATCTCCATTGTATCTTCACTATTTGTTTTCATTGTTTCAATAGCTAAATTCATACTCACTCCAAGCTCTGACATCCACTCATCATCTATACTCACTGTGTCAGAAGGTGGTTAATCACTATTGTATCAACATTAGACTCCCTCTCTTCAGCTTCCAATAATAAGTGCTTCTTAATAAGCTTATTTTGTTCTCCCAGCGCTCATACAATCTTAAATCCACTAGCTAATAATTAAGGAATTTCTACATCTTTCTTCAGAAGTTTATTCTAGAGATTCTTTGAAATCGTTGTCACTTCACTTCCAGAATCCTAAATAATACAAGTATCTTCTCCACACACTTTCACTATTGGGAACTATTGCTCATTTTCCAAGATGTCATTCATGTCTTGCGTTGACCTGTTAGTTGGCCTTTAGTCATTAAATTGGGTATTCTCAAAATGCGACCTATTTCCACTGTCATTTTCTCTCCAAGGTCAATACTGAAACTCAGCTTCTCTACAATCATTGATTAGTCTTTCTTCAAATTGAAGTCAGTTATTCCAGTGCAGCCTTTGGTCCTGCCTGTATATGTTTTTGTTAACGCCTCTGTGCTGGTTTGGTTCTGGCCTGTTACTGTTATTGTTTACCATGGTAAATATCTAAAAGTTCTGTAGTTATCTCATCTTTCTTCACTCTCTGTCTCTCCAAAAATTTGTCCCATCTGATCAGCTGTACTGATAATGGTTCTCACTAACTATCTTCATGTTTCTGAAGTTAGACACCTTACAACCCATTTTACATCATCTTCCTCAAATGGTTTATCTAGGTACCAGTTCTTCTCAATTCCTTCTCCAAAAAGCCAGTTAATGTCCAGTCAGTCACTCTCAAACAGTCTTTATTATGCCACCCATCTATAATGCAATCCTGTATGAATTTTGACCAGTACTTTGCCAAAAATGCTGCCTCAAATTCAGCATATGTCTTTCTTCCTTTATCTTGTTGCATTCCCCAGTTATGGGCATCCCCATCAAAACAAGCAGCAATAAAAGATATCTTTTCAGAACCTATCCATTTTGATGGTAATATACCTCTAAAACTTCTAATAAAAGCAACAAGGTGGACATCTCCTTTAGATTGGAATCTATTTGATAGCATGCTCTGTAGGAAGTGCAGTTGTCTTATTCAGCACTTTTAGGTAAGTCATCACTATTCAGTGACCATGATTACTGTTGTACTGAAATTTCCTGTTTTTTCATGCAACAGTTGCAACCTCCATTCTAGTAATTATTATGACTTTTGAGACTGGCATGGTCTAATCTGCTGAACTTCTTTAATAAAATCTAGCACCATTTTCATTAAATGGAATTGTCATTCATGTCGTCTAATTCTACTTTTACCCATGTTTTCTTTACTGATGAATTGGGTTCTTTCACACAACAATGCATGTATGGATTCTTCATCAAAAACCAGTCTTTTCAGTTTTCCACTACTTTATCCAAAAACTTCATTAAATCTGGCCTGTCACATATTGACATATGCAAACTCTCCCTTTATTACTTAACAGTTCCCTTCGCTATCTGACAAATGAGATAAGAGGATTAGTGATAACCTCCAGATATCTAGACAGTTGTTGGATTCTACTGTGTGCCTGAAATCAACCTATGCACTGCTTACTTAGCTCATAGGGATCTAAATTTAAGAATATTTTTGAAATGATTAAAGTCACTATATGGAAACCCAGTTTATTAATTCTTGGCACAAGTAAATGGTCCCAGTGTGATTCATATGCAGATTAATAGCCATTAGACTGTATAGTAAAAATATAATATTTATGACTAAATTTAATTTTGAAGAATAAAACTGACACATTGGCATGCAGTATAACTTGTTCCAACAGCCAATAATAATTATGGTCACCTTATTAAAGATGAAACACCCATGTGGCACTAATGGTGGTATCACATGTAATATTTGGTGATCTCACTTCCACTTATAACCTCTGATGCCTTGCAAATATATAGAGAAATCTTCTCCCACAATTATAGGATTACTTCCTGCATTCACTGAACTCAAACACACATTGGTAGATTGGTCGCAACTTTGAACGTGAAAGAAAATTTAAATTGTCAGTTAAATGTTAATGAATTACTCCCTATAATCTAGACTGGCTAGACATTTTGTACAATGCTTCCCTCTTCCCTAAAGCCCACAATAATGAGAGGGGGGGGGGGGGGGGGGGGGGAAAGGTGAGAACTTAACTCTATGGGAGGAAACTGTTGCAATGAACTTTCTTTAGTGAAAAAGGGAGGGGACTTAAGTTTAATTTAACCCTTTATTTATTTTCAATGCATATAGTCATATAAAATGTAAATGTCATGTGACTAGGGCCTCTCATCAGGTACACCATTCGCCAGGTGCAAGTCTTTCCACTTGACACCACTTCGGTGACTTGCACGTCGATGGGGATGAAATAATGATGATTAGGACAACACTACACCCAGTCCCTGAGCGGAGAAAATCTCTGACCCAGCCGGGAATCAAACCCGGGCCCTTAGGATTGACAGTCTGTTGTGCTGACCACTCAGCTATTTGGGCGGACATATAGTCATATCAACAAATTATATCATTTCTTATCACTTTTATTTTTATTTTTCAAAAATAGAAGATGCTGCTTATAAGTAATATTGCCGGTTTGAGTTACATGTTCTACCCACACAGTCACAGGAAGAAGCACTAGTATTCCGGTCTTCTTTCTAATCGTAACACAAAATTATTGTTGCTCCACTTTGTTTCTATACATGTTAGCAAATGATGTTGTCTGTTGAACTGAATAGAAATTTGGATCCCCCAGTATTGTGTCATTTATTGCAGGATCAAAGAACTAATTGAAGTAATGCAATGGTCTAATGTAACAAGGAAATCTGTTGTTGAGTCTGAAGTACACTGCAGATGAATTTTTCTTCTGCTGATCTTTTTGTGATCATTCTACATACTAGACAAAGTATCCAGTGCTGCACAATAATTTTCTTCAAAATGAGCCCTGTCACATTTTGATCCTATTGCTGATTCTTCTAGCACCGTACCATATTTCCTGGAAGGAATATGTTTCCCATACACAGCCATCTGCAAGGATTTTAGGCTCAGAGCCTCCCTTTGGATCACCATGAGACAGGTATGAAGTTTTAGGATTTATTATAGCGTATGCCATTTTCTCATGCCATAGGAAGACTGCACATCTATTACTTCCTGTAAAAACTGAACATAGATTGGCAATGTTGCCTAGAAGAAGCATTCTTTTTGTTACCAATTTTGTGCTCTCCATACTGTAAAGTTATAAGAACTTTTGCATTACAGCTCAATTTTAAAACTTTTGTTACTGACTACTCCTAAATGCAAGGATTATTGTGGCTCAGCACACGAAGGAAGTAAAAAAATGAATTCATTATCATGTAGTATCATTTACACAGAGAGCCATGCAAAGATTCTAGCTTGGAAGCTTATTGCTGACAATTTTTTGCAACTATGAGTAATGAATATCTCTGGATCACAGAGAGGAAATACATCAGTGCCAAAATTAGGTTCAAAATGTATTCACTTCTCTAAACTATCCCCCAATTGCTATGTTGCTTCGAAGTAACATTGCCAAATAAAGGTGTAATATAAAACGCTATAATCTCAGATACAATGCAGGAGTTATCACATTTAAACTCCTTTCTTTTTTAGATTGAATTTTTAATTTGCTTTGAAAGGAAGTTAAAGTCTTTGATTTGCTCTTACAGGAGTACATAAGATATGGTTATGGCATGCAACAGGATTAGGCAATTATCACGGAGGGAAAAATCTGCATTCTTCACTGCTAGTATAGTCATTGTAAAAATACTTGGGGGCTCTACACAACAAAAATACAGTGGTAAATTAATATTAACTGAAATAAATCACTTTATGTGTAAATGTCAAAACTCTTTTAACCATGTGTAGCTTATGGAAAGTTGTATAGAAACCCTTGGAACCCACGTACATCCTGTGATCATACTTAACTTGGAATTACACTACTGTGTAGACTAAGACTGTGCAAACACATATACCCACATGTAAGTGGGATGGAGCTAAAAATGAATAAATCACTTTCTATTGCTGTGAAATCTTGAGCAAGTAGCTAATGGGTTTGATGAAGTCAATTTGTAATGAAAAGTGACATTTCCCTGCAGCATAAAGTAACACGAGTAACACACACTGTATTGCTTGGACAAGCAGAAATAAAATGAAGAATTGCAAGCACAATAAGGAGGTAGTGCCATATTTAAATGTGAGGCTGTGGAGTGACTGTAATAAGCATAGGTATCCTTCAGAATGTGCATAATGACATGCACATACAAAAAGTATTTGATAATTTTAAACAGGCACATAACATTAGGTGACACAAAAATCCATAGTCAAAATTTATTGTAGCCCATGGTTCCAACACAAGGAGGGCTAGATCACAAGATAAACATGATACAGTGAAAAGGTGATGAGACTGACTGCTCATTGGTTAAGCAAAAGGAGAGTAGAAGGCTTACTCCAAACAGCAGAGCCACAGAAGGGGGCACTAGATGAACACTGTAAGAAGGGAAGCCCAATGCCTTAACAGTCATTGGTGAAAACAGAAGATAAATAAACTGGTTCTGTCAGAAAGATTAAGTGTGAACTATCCTTCTTTGACAGAAGAGGAAACATAGAATAGTTTCAGTGGCATGACCAGAGGGCAAACATAAATAGGGGCAGGCACATAACTAGCTAGGCAATATTGGAGGCAACCACCCATGAATATTGGCAGAATGGATGATTGCAATCCCTCTGTCTCAACAGTGTGAAGAAACTGGATCCTTGCAAAATGTTCAAACTGGTCTCAGCTTGCTGCAGATGCAAGTGGCCACTAATAATGTTCAACCAGTGGAGGAACAACACTAAACATGAGTGTGAGTGAACCTTGAACCAAATAAATAATTAAATCTTACATCTAGATCAAGGTTAATAGCAACAAAGAATGGTGCACCATACTACTACACACATCACTCACAAAGCTTAACCTAAATAATATCCTCATAAGCTCTATGTCAATGTGTCCCTACAGAATATGCAGCTGAGGCACAGACCCATAAGACAATGAGGTGCTTAGCTGGAGCAATTATCCTGCAGCCATTTAAACTAGATTGTAGTGAACCACATTAGGAGGCAGAGTTTGTTGTCCATTGTAAAAAGAATAAGTGTTACAAAATCACAAATACAGCTCCAGCATCATAAAATAAATTTAGAGTAAAATGGCAACTAGCTTACAAATGATTAATGAGGTCTAAAAGTGCTTTGTCCTTTTCAAAACATGACTGGTCTGGGAGGGAAGTTGCACAAAGTGAGAAATCATCTGCTGACATTTAAAGGCACATGTCAACAAGGACCATGTGTATGATAAGAAGCAAAGGGCCGTGATAGGCCAACAATCCATGGTGGCAACCAGATAAAATGAGATGAGGGAGTTACTCATTGTGGCAGTAAGGTACATCATCTGTGAGAGGGAAAAGAAGGGGAAAGAACTGCAAGGTGTGTATGAGAGGGGGGGCGGGAGGGGGGGGGGGAGAGTAAGGCATGGCACTGCTAGAAGTTTGAGGTGAGAGAAAGGAGAGGAGAGGAGCTGGTGGCATGTCATTGCATGGCTGGCTTTTCACAAATACAATGTCTGAGTGCAAGGGCAGGTGCTCCACGATCATCAGGGCAGGAGCCACATAATGATTCAAATTTTACTATACACTCTTGAAGTAACCCATGTTTTGTGCTGGTAACTCAATATGTAACTATTCCCATTATCTTAGCGCTTCTACTGAGAGTAACAGTAGAAAGATACAAAACAAAAAAGGCATCGTAATACTTGTGCATATCACTTCCACATTATTTCCTAGGAAATGGGTGCTCCTGTTTCCTCAGATTAATTCATCTTCATCATTCATCATCTTCACAGCATTAGTCATTACACTTCACATATATCAACATATTAACTGTGAAAATAATCAATTTTTGGAGATATAAAGTAATTGGGTAGCTAAAATATCTACTCCTCAAGCGGTGGCAGGAGAACACACATATAAAAGGTATTACTTATCCAAGCTTTCAGATTCAGTGGCTCCTTCTTTGGCAGAGGGGTTGAAAGGGAAGGAAGATGGCTGAAGAAAAATGACTGGTGAGGTTTAGGAAAAGGGTAGAGTTTGGAAAACTCACCCAGAATGCTGAGTCAGGGGGGACTTACCAGATGGGTTGAGAAAGAAAGTCTGATTGTTGGGGACTGCATTGGATGAGTTTTGAAAACCTGAGATCTTAAAAGTGGGAGATTGAGTAAAGCGAAAGACAGAGAACTACTGCTGAAACGTTGTGCATGAGTTAATAAGAGCAAAAAGCTAAGTGCGTTGTGTGTAACAGGGGTAGGTGGGAGTCTGCAAAAAATAGACAGGTCAGAAAATGAAAGGTGTAGAAAACTAAAATGGAGTGGAAAAAGGAATAGTTACTGTAAAGAAATGCTGAGACCCAAGAAATTAAAGTAAATTTAGGGCAGATGGGTGGTGAGAAGCAAGGAAAATTTGTAGCACCAATTCCCACTCTTCTAAACTCTATCCTTTTTCTTAACCTCACCATTCCTTTTTCTTCAGCCCTCTTCCTTCCCTTTCACCCCTTCTGCCAGAAGAAGGATCTACTGATTCCAAAGGCTTGCATAAGTAATACCTTTTATATGTGTATTTTTCTGCTGCCACTTAGTGAGCAGATTCTTTATTTCTCCACTCAAATAACATATTAGCTGTGGCAGTTTTCATAAATAGCCATTTTGACAACAGAAGGGGTGTGCCTGCAGGCCTAAGTGTATGCCTGCAGGCCTGTATTTGCTTACTCCTGCTCATAATCTGATAGAACAAGAGTGTCAGAACCTAATGCTTTGCAACTTTGCTTGCAAGCCCTAGACACTGAGGTTGTGTCTGTATCTGGCCCTGAAACAGTAACTCACTCCCATCAAGGCTTATGACTTGGTTCATTTCATAGCACAGCTGATGATTTTAGTTTTTTACTAGGCATGGTCACCAAATGGAAAAGGTTTGCCTGGTCCCTATAGCTCTGTCTGTTCACAGCAAGATGCCATTAGGGCAGAAACTTACTCTCATTTCTGGCACAAAAATGGCAGTTTGATGCAGGTAGGATAGGTGAAAGAAATTAGATGGACTGTGATACAAAAACAAAATGCCTCGAATTCTCTGTGGGTGCTGCTACACAACTTATATGTCACAAGGTGTTGGAGATCATGTGAAACCCTAACAATCTGGGAATTCTCCCCTGCCTCAACTTGATCTACCTTGCAACGGGTGACAATCAGTACTCTGATGATTAGAGCTAGGATTTTTGCATATTTGCATGATAGTGCATATAAATGCATATTTAAGGGGTTATTGCATATATAAATAACTTTTACATATTTATGCATATATTTTACTTTTGCAGCAATGATTCTTGAAATAAAAGTATTTCACCTCAGTAGTTTAAGAAGAAGAGTAAGACCTGAGCAAATTTCTCTTTTATTGCTCTGTTTGTGTAGAATTACTTGTCTGTCATATTTACAAATCCATGAAAGGGTGCCTAAAAACGAAGCGAACATAGCAATCAGCAATGAGCGGTTCCTGTATTATAAAAATATGTCTCTCGACAGCTTAACAAAAACTAAATAGTGATCAACAATCATGTGGCAAACCTTTAAAGTTCGGTCGGCCATCATGTCATAAAAGTCAGTACGGTTTGTATTGTGTAACAAACGAAGCTGCCGGCAGTAACAATGACATTTCCAAGAATGAAAAAGTTCCATTGTCAGCTACCTATAAATCAGTAACTAGTGTGCTGTTCTTCATGATTTCTGAAGTGTGTGCAGGAGGAGACCCTATTACCACATTGCCGAAGGAGAATGGTAAAGCTTATTTTCTTCGACAGTGGATTGATGGAAATCCTACTCTAACAACAGATGGAAATGTAATATTGTGCCAAGTGTGTGAGAAGCACATAAGTTCTATTTTTGCTTTCTCAAAGTTAAAAATCAATGTGATTTTTGAGTTAGTTTTTTACTTAATGAAAATAAACTCACTTTATTTTTATACCATTTTTATAGGTGTCCTGTGACAAAAAATTACAGATTACACAACATATACAAACAGCTGCTCATAGAAATGGTGCTAATAAAAATATCTCCAACATCCAGACGACCTTACCAGCAGCATTTTCTGCAAGCAGAAGTGGAAATGATGGCAATTATAATTTTTCAAAAGATCTCTGCAAAGCTTTAGATTCAGCCATTCAGCCAACATCCCTTTCAATAAATTAAATAATGTAGAATTTTGAGGGTTCCTCAAAAAATATACCAAATGAAAAGTTCATGATGAATCAACAATAAGTAAAACTATCTTGCCAAAGTTTACAAAAAGGTAAGTTTAAACATTTATTTAATGAAATTAGTTTGCAGCTACTCCCATATCCCCCACCCTCCATTTAAGTTTCATTAAAACTTTTCAATTTTTTAAAGAATTTTAAATCTATTACTCAAAAATATTTTAAAATCGAAACATAAAATTTCGTATGGCCTGTAGTGTCAATGAGATTACGATGAAGAAACATTTTTTAATATTTTTTGTTATACGTATCCTCCCCCCACCCCCATTTTACACTTGTGCCCCCCCCCCCCCTCACACACACACACACACACACACACACACACACACACACACACACACAAAATGAGATCCATATTACCATTGCTGTTCTTTACGAATTTTCAATAAAATAATTCTTTTCAGGTAATAAAAGAGATCAGAGATGATATTGGGGATTCAAACATGTGGTTATCTGTAGATGAAATGACTGACTCATGTGGGAAATTTATTGCCAACGTTGTCATCAGAGAAATGACAGAATCTGAACCAGGAACACCTCATCTCATTGTCTCCAGAGTACTGGAAAAAACAAACCATTCTACTATTGCTAAGGTTGTTCATGATGCATTACGCATTTTGTGGCCTGCTAAAGAAAACGAGGAAAAACTCCTGGTGGTAGTTACAGATGCAGCAGCATATACGATCAAGGCGGCTAAAGCTTTGCCGGTATTTTATCCCAAGGCAGTTCACATAACTTGTATAGCACATGCTCTTCACCAACTGGCTGAAGAAATTCGAGCGTATTTTCCAGAAGTAAATGCCTTAATTTCCTCTGTGAAAAAAGTGTTTGTGAAGGCACCACCAAGAATAAAATTATTTACTAAAATGATGCTAGGTATTTGTTTACCCCCACACCGGATCACCACGAGGTGGGGAACATGGATAGAAGCAGCTCTGTATTACAGTGAGCATTTAGAGGGCATGAAAAGGGTGCTAGACATGATGGTCAGAAACAAAGCAGCAAGTGTCCCAGCTGCAATTAGTGTTTGCAATGAGGAGAGTCTCCAGAGTAAATTAGTGTTTATTAGGACCTATTTCAGTAAACTCCCAGCCATAATCCACATTTTAAAGAAAAAGCAATGCCTCTATTTTCTGCCCTTGAGGTCTATGAAACAGCTGTCATCGGAGACATACCAGAAGAAATAGGAAAGTGTCTTCACAACAGAATTGAGAAACCTGAAGCAAGGAATGCAGGTTTAATGTTTCTTCGGGATGTGAATAAGGTGTTACAAAAAGAATCTGAAAAACAGCTTAATGGTTATTCTGTAACTGACATAGCCTCTTTTTGGTACTGTCTTGCGACTTCGTGTGATGTAGAGAGATCTTTCTCTTTGTATAAAAACATTTTAAGTGACAGAAGGAAATCATTTCTTCCAGAAAACTGTGAAAAATATTTAATTGTTTATTGCAATAAAAGCAAATAATGCTAAAATAGACTAAGAGAAAGAGACAAACAGACAGTAATAAATATTAACTTTGTTAATTAATGTTTTAAGAATAATTGTATAATCAGATTACTTTAGGAGGATTAAAAGATGTGGGAAAGAGGAAATAATGAATTTTATTTATTATGCATATTTTAAAGTTTTTAGAGCATATTTATCAGATTTTTAATGCATAGATGCATGCATATATTCATACTTTTCAGTGCATATAAATCTGAGTACTACTGATGATCAGTTTGTTTACAATGGTTGCATATGGGGGCATGGCACATGTTGGCAGTGTGACCCAACTGCTTCCATCTCCTGCAGTTTATCTCATCTGTGAACATGCAGTAATCATCATTATTACATGAGGGGTTGCAACTAGAGATCATAAATGAGCTTTAAACTCATCAGAAGGTCCTATAATGTCCTCTCCAGACTTACTATCTCGATACATTTGGAGACTCAGCTTGTGAGTCACCACCACTGCCCATTTAACCATAAACTCATTGCTTGAGTCTTGTCAGGTACAGAGAGAGAGAGAGAGAGAGAGAGAGAGAGAGAGAGAGAGAGAGAGAGAGAGAGAGAGAGAGAGAGAGTGTGTGGACCTGCTATGCAGTGCCACTACTTGTACTGTAGGACTTCATTGTCTGCAGATGGAAGTACTCTTCTGTATTTGGTTGTTCTTGTGTTCAACATTTACAATATTAGGTGACAAACCTCTTATCATTCAGAAGGACATATCTGAAGTGAATCTCAGAACAGAACTTAAGAGAATGACACTTCTCCTCAAATTCTTTCCACTGCTTCTGAGCATTGGCATTGTAAGCAGAGGTGTTTGCTCTATGCCTACTAAACCTCCGCCAAGCTGCAATTCCTATGTACAAATCCACTTCCATAGCACATGGAGACTCTTGATAGCAAAGAAAATACGAAAGAAATAATGTAAAATAACTTATTTAGCTAGTTACAATCTTTTTAAAACCTTCAAATTATGATAAACTACACTCATTACTAAAAATAATGTCTCATGAGATTGAATTCAGTGTTGTTTCTTCATGCAGCAGAACACATAAGATTATGTGTCTCATTGAGAGATGAGCCTTCCAAATTCCTGGGATTACACATAACCAACAATCTAAACTTGTCAGTTCACATCAACAACTTATGTGAAAGACAGAATTCAGCAGCATTTGGCATTCACTCAATTTTATCTCTTTGTGACTTGGAAACAATTAAAGCTGCATACTAAGGATCTTTCCATTCACTTATGACATATGGCATCAAGAATCAAGAATTTTATTCACCATAGATCATTTTACAATGATATTGGCTTCATCATACAGGATGTACTAGTACATACAGAATAATAAAATAAACAAGTGTCATTACATTATAGAAAACATTTCAAGCATGGCAGGGAACCAAATTACACCACGATAGCTTCTAAAAGTTAATGCAATAAGCTATACTATAATCTAATATAAAATACTATTGTATTGTTTATTGTATGCACTATGTAATTACACACGATTAACCATGGCACAGAATAATATGTTTAACTACAGACAACTTTTAAATGCTAACATCCTCCTCAGGCATAAAAAAATTCTTTAATGTCATAGAATGGATGATCTGACAGCCAGCTGTACCACTTAATTTAAAAAAAAATTATATCCATAGACTGAACATAAATTGGCAGTTTATTGACTGGTCTGTAGCTTTGGGGAAGATCTTTGTCCCCTTTTTTAAAAACTGGGACAACTTTTGATACCTTAAGTGCATCTGGAAAAACTCCAAATTCTACACATTTATTAAAAATAAAAGCTAATGGTTTGGTGATTGAGTGTATTGTCTTTTTAATTATGTTATTTGATAACCAATAACAGTCCATACTTTTAGAACCTGAAAATTTGGATACAGCTTTTATAAAATCAGCAGGTGTGACAGCCCTCCATTGAAATAACAGGTTGACAGGCAGTGGTGTTCCAACAAGGTCCATTGCAGATGAATTTGTTGCTTTACTATTACTTATTTCTTTAACTGAGTTTAAAAAGTATTGATTTAATTCCTCAGGTTCAAGCAGAGCTGTTTCTGTACATTTTGGTGTATTCTCTTGTTTTATTATTTGCCATGCTTCCTTGAGTTTATTGGGAGCCCTTTCTATTTAGTTTTCCACTGCTTGCTTTTTTGCCAGAAGAAGTTTAGCTTTGTAGTATTTTTTGCATTTCAGATATGACCTATGAATGTTAACGCTCTGTTCTGGTCCTTGGTTAGCAGCTTTGTTATGCATTTGGTAGAGCATATGCATGTTTCCTCTAATTTCTGCTAGCTCTTCTGTAAACCAGTTCAGACTTTTCTTTTTCATTTCACTTGGATATCTAATTTTTTTACTGTTGAACAAGAATAACATAAATGTGTGTACTTTTTAAAGAAGTTATCAAAGGTAATTTCAGTTTCCCTTTTTCCAGATTGACAATTATATATAAAGTCCCAATCTGCACTTCCTAATCTGTCAACAAGCATACTTATGAATTCTTCCTTTTGTCCTTGTATCATTACTACTTTAGGTTCTTCCATTTTAACTGGCTGCCTCTTACAGAGTTCAAGGAGTAGTGGCTCATGATCTGCAAGTCCACTTCCTGCCAGTCTGACTGTAAAATCTTCCCTATGGAAATTCACAACAGTATTGTCTACGCAGGCATTCTTATGTGTGGTGTGGTTATTTGTACAATACAGGTCTAAAGATCTTAGCACATTCAAAAATGTCCTAGCAACTGGTTATTTGTACAATACAGGTCTAATGATCTTAGCACATTCAAAAATGTCCTAGCAACTGGCCTCTGTGTGTTTACTATTTCTGTGTTGAAATCACCACATACAGCAATTCTTGTTTTGCTCTTCAATATCTTTTTAACTATTAATTCGCGTTTTTCAATAAACAAATTTACATCGCCATCTGGCAACCTATATAGACTAACTACCACTATATTTTCATTCATTAGTTTTACACAACTAAACTCCCCGTCTAGTTCTGAGGAGTACATAGATACATCAATTCTGGGAAACTTTATTCCCTCTTTGACAAAAATTCCAGCACCACCATTCTTTCTCTGTTTTCTACATATCATGTCTCCCACAACATACCCTCGGGGAACAAACATATTTAGTCACATTACAGCTTCCTACCTTTGTAAGAACTGCACGAATACCTTATACTTTTGGAACGGTACTGTATACATATATTAACGTTTTTGTGATGTGGGTATTCCTCTCCTTACCTCTCTATATGAAAGAAATGGTACAGGGCATTCCTTTGATGGATTCACTTGACTAATGATTATACCATCCGTTCTCTCTGTTGGTCTGTCCCTTTTCTCTTCCATAACTACTTAAAATTGGATCCCCTGTTTATAACCCTTGCCTTTATAACTTCCAATGACAAAGTTTCTCTGTATCTTAGTGATTTTACTGTTTCTAAAATGTGTTCCCGAACTCCTTCTTTTATAACCTTTTGCAGTGCCATAGTTCACATACCTGTGCAATACAGAGCCTTCCCTCCTGTTATGCTTGTCAATGACAAATCACTCATGATCTATTTATTGACAGCAGATTTTCATGTTTATGTACATTTATCACCAAGATGTCACCTTCCACCCACACTAAAAGTCTTTACCAATATATCATTCATATTATTTTCCTCTCTTTTAGGCCAATAGCCCCTCTATATGTAAATAGGTAGTTTTTCACTTTCTGCTTAGAATACTTCTACATTTTCTGTTAATCTCTTTTTTATTTCTTTTGTTACTAGAATATATGAAACATTTATTTAATATCACTTCAATTTTTTATTCTTACATCAAAATATGTAATGTGCCAATAATTATTGCATTTTTCTTATACTGACACAAATCCTTTACACACTAGCACACTCTGTTCAGAGATAATTAGAATTAACAACTCAATAGGACCCTTCTACCATACGTAATGCAAATGCCATCTACCGTGACATTGGCAAAACAGTTCATGCTCCATACTATTTCATTTTTGTGTAGATATGTTATGTGTCGTGTTTCACCTTAAGAGCTAATGTTAGCACCCCCTCCCACCCTTCATTCAATTTATGCTACTAACATTATGCATATCATCATGATACAAACAATTTCCTTGTTTACTTTGCATACAAAAATTGTCCTTGTCAAAATGTTTTATGTCAATTACCTGGTATCTCATGGCTCTACCTGTAACAGTAGGTTGAAATTGCCACTATGTGGCCTGGATAAAAGAAGGGTTTCAGTGACAGGCACACATGAATCTGGAATGAAGGAAGGTGGAGAAGAAGGAAAGGAAATGTAAGAGCAAGTGAGACTGGGTAACTACACTCCAGTCACAAGTAGTAATTTGTCTTTCAGTCTTTAGCCTTTAAGTCAATGGTTGCTCACAATATATCATGATTTATATTACATACTTCAGACCTTACAGTACGTAACCTCCCCCATGAAATATATACAACACCCAACCATTGTCCTTAAAATGAAATAAAGGATAGAAAATCCTACTTACAAAACATACAGATTACTTTTCATGTACTCAAATAGAGCTTATAATCATTATTCTTTGCACTTGAATAACAAGCTTTTTCTGTTACATTTATGCTGCAGGAGAGTACAGTAAAAGGGATGTAAATTGCAGATAATAGAATTGTTGAACAGGAGGAAACTGTTCCATGAAAAACTAAATATAAAGTAATGAAGCAATTAACTTGGAAACAGGCGGCCTTCAATCCACTTAATCTATAAAGGTGGTAGAATCTCCTGGTGGATTATTCACTTGACCAAGCAAAAAATAAATGATTGTATGAGATCCTTTTGCCTTCCTTTACTTAACTAAAAGTAGTATTTATTTATCCTATTATCTGTTAACGTGATTCAGTTCAGTGTAAAAGCTCTTAACATTTCTATTCTTAGCAGTGCGGCAAACCCTATAAAGGGTGCCACACACATCACAAAAATAAATCTTCAACACTTCTACTATTCATTTAATATTTAGTTCTAGTAAAGTAAATACTTAGCAATGCCCTACCGCTTGTGAGAAAAATTTTTTCAACACTGAGTTAATGCTGTATAACTGCAATAATGACTACTTTAGATACTAAATTTCCTGCTAAAGCAAACAAAAACAGATAATACATAATAACATTTCTTACATTCAATAAATAAGCAACCTTTTTGTGTTTTTCCATTTAGGTATCCCTAAATAATCAAGTAAGGCTAATGTTGCCTCAGAGAGGTAGTAAAATTAATTAATGAGGTAATAAATTCATAAACATAACAAAATATAATTGTATTGTAGTTGGATAAATAGACTTCATTGATATGTTTCAAAAAGTAATTAATTTTTTGACTAAATATAATTAGACATTCTTAGAAAAAAATAAAAGTCCATGCTGAATTGTACTAACCCATGTGAGAGACATTGCATCACTAGTGATGAATAATGTCTCCTAAATTAAGCACTACAACTTTCTCCTGGGTCAGGAGAACAGACACATCTTATGTCTTTACTTATCAGAACCACCTAACAAGAGATATCGGAACTTGTGTCTGTATCTTACAACTAAATGTTGAAGGCTTAAGCCAAGACAGATGCGAACAATTGAGTAGGACAGCTAAAGATAACCACATAGACATTATAGCACTGCAAGAGAAACATACCACAGATGAACCTCAACTCACAACTAGAGTGAGAATATATGACTATAAAATTGTAGGAAATCTTCCATCTGACGTTTACGGATCTATGGTATATGTACGGAATGACATCCAAAACTACAAAGTGCTCGACTGTGCAGTGCAGGAAGGTGTGGAATCCATGGTAATTGAAGTCTGTGGAATAAAAATAACCACAGTCTACAAACCTCCTAATGTTACATGCCCCAACCCTCCCCTACCAACTATTAGGCATCCTGGAGCCTGTGTTCGCGATTTTAATTCCCACCATACGAACTGGGGGTACTCCACAAAAAACAAAAATGGAGAGATCTTATCCAAGTGGATTGAATACCTAGGTCTCCACCTAACCTATGATGCTAAAGACCTGAAAACATTCCAATCTGCCCATTGGCAAAGCGAAACTAACCCAGATCTATGCTTCATAACAACTGATCAAATGATGAATCCACTACCACATACTAAAATGGTATTACCTGGTTTCCCCTGCACACAACACTGCTCAGTATTACTGAGCCTTGGAGTGCAACTCCCCCTAATTAGATCCACACAGAAACCAAGATGGAATTTCAGAAAACCAGACTGGACAACTTATGCCAAGGAAGTGGACTCACACCTGTGATGGGTCCCACCCTCTGCAGAGAACTATACACAGTTTTTGGGTGTCCTTACTGCAGCAGAAAAATGTAACATCCCTCATGGCTATAGCATACATCCCTTGTTGGAATTGAGAAGCTGAAATGCTTTATAATGAATTCCAAAGAACTGGAGATCCTGACATAAGAAACCAAATACTAAACGCCATAAATGAAGGCAGAAGGGAAAAATGGGAACATACGACAAAAAACCTGGCCGATATAGCAGGAAGGCATGGTCTCTCTTACGCCAGTTGGGAACAGAAACACCCCTAATCAATAACAACACTAAAATATCCCCTTCACAAGTAGCACTACAGATAAAATGACGGGTGGAAAATGTCCCAGTAGGTGATATCTTCGAGAAAGAGATTAAAGCAGAGATTAAAACTATCGACAGCCAACTCGAAGAACATACAGATTTCTCTATTCCATTCACAGATTTGGAAATTAATAACGTGATAAAATCTCTTAAACTGAGGAAAGCTGCCTGTCTAGACGGAATATTCCCTGAATTCATCAGACACCTGGGCCCCTCCGCCCTTGCATGGCTTAGACAATTCTACTCTGACATCATGAACACTAGCCGGGTTCCCTATCAGTTCAAGATAGCCAAAATCCTTGCAATCTTAAAACCAGGAAAGCCACAGGATGACCCAGCTAGCTATTGGCCAATAGCCCTATTGAGCATTTGCTACAAGCTATTAGAAAGACTGCTGTACAACAGAATATATGACTCCATAGATAGACTAATTCCCCCAGACCAGGCAGGATTTAGGAACAAATGGAGCTGCTGTGAACAAGTCCTTGCCTTAACCTCATACATTGAGTCAGGCTTTCAAAGGGCCCAAAAAACCTGAGTGGCCTTTGTGGACCTCTCGGCCGCCTGTGATACCATCTGGCTCGATGGACTCATACTTGAGCTGAAAAAAGCAATCCCTTCCTGCAAGACAACTAAGTTGAAAAATCACTACTTCAGAGTAAATGTAAATGAATCTATGAGTATATCCTACTCAATAAACAATGGGCTTCCACAGGGATCAGTGTTGGCTCCCCTTCTCTTCAACCTATACACGAGCGACATGCCAGCAACTAAATCACAAAAATTCTGTTATGCAGATGACATTGTAATAGCCACTCAGAGCAAGACATTCAAAGAGGGGGAAGCTACTCTCTCAACAGACCTTCAACTTCTTAACCAGTATTATACAAAATGGAGGCTCTGCCCAAATCCAAATAAAACTGAGGTAAGCGTATTCCACCTGAACAATAATGAGGCAAGACGAGAGTTACAAGTAACATTTTGCAGTGAGTGATTGACACACAACAGCCATCCAAAATACACTACTGGCCATTAAAATTGCTACACCAAGAAGAAATTCAGATGATAAATGGGTATTCATTGGACAAATATATTATACTAGAACTGACATTTGATTACATTTTCACGCAATTTGGGTGCATAGATCCTGAGAAATCAGTACCCAGAACAACCACCTCTGGCCGTAATAACGGACTTGATACGCCTGGGCATTGAGTCAAACAGAGCTTGGATTGCGTGTACAGGTACAGCTGCCCATGCAGCTTCAACACAGTACCACAGTTCATTAAGAGTAGTGACTGGCGTATTGTGATGAGCCAGTTGCTCGGTCACCATGGACCAGACGTTTTCAATTGGTGAGAGATCTGGCCAGGGCAGCAGTCAAACATTTTCTGTATCTGGATACAGGCCCATATAGGACCTGCAACATGCAGTCATGGATTATCCCACTGAAATGTAGGGTATAGCAGGGATCGAATGAAGGGTAGAGCCATGGGTCGTAACACATCTGAAATGTAATGTCCACTGTTCAAAGTGCCGTCAATGCGAACAAGAGGAGACCGAGACATGTAACCAATGGCACCCCATTCCATCATGCCGGGAAATACGCCAGTACGGCGATGACGAATACCCACTTGCAATGTGCGTTCACTGCAATGTCACCAACACCGATGCGACCATCGTGATGCTGCAAACAGAACCTGGATTCATCCGAAAAAATGATGTTTTGTCATTTGTGCACCCAGGTTTGTCATTGAGTACACCATCGCAGGCACTCCTGTATGTGATGCAGCATCAAGGGTAACCGCATCCATGGTCTCTAAGCTGATAGTCCATGCTGCTGCAAACGTCGTCAAACTGTTCTTACAGATGGTTGTTGTCTTGCAAACGTCCCCAGCTGTTGGCTCAGAGTTTGGGAAGTGGCTGCACGATCCGTTACAGCCATGCAGATAAGATGCCTGTCATCTCAAGTGCTAGTGATACGAGTGCATTGGGATCCAGCACGGCATTCCGTATTACCCTCCTGAACCCACCAATTCCATATTCTGCTAACAGTCATTGGATCTTGACCAATACAAGCAGCAATGTCACGATACGATAAACTGCAATTACGATAGGCTACAATCCAACCTTTATCAAAGTCAGAAACATGATGGTACACATTTATCTTCCTTACAAGAGGCATCACAACAACGTTTCACCACGCAATGCTGATCAGCTGTTGTTGTTTGTATATGAGAAATTGGTTGGAGACTTTCCTCATGTCAGCACATTGTAGGTCTCGCCACCAGTGCCAACCTAGTGTGAATGTTCTGAAAAGTTAATCGTTTGCTTATCACAGCATCTTCTTCCTCTCAGTTAAATTTAGCATCTGTAGCACGTTATCTTCGTGGTGTAGCAATTTTAATGGCCAGTAGTGTATCTAGAAATCACTCTTGACTGGTCACTAACCTATAAAAAACACCTAGAAATAACCAGTCAATAAAAAATCGAAATGACATATTAAGAAAGCTGACTGGAACCTCCTGGGGAGCTCAAGCTAACACCCTACACACCACAGCACAAACTCTTGTTTACTCGGTGGCAGAATACTGCACCCCAGTCTGGTACAAGAGCACACACACGAAGAAAATAGATGTCCAGCTTTATACCACCACGAGGATTGTCTCAGGAATTCTGCAATCAACTCCACTTCCCTGGCTTCATGCCCTTTGCAATATAGCTCCTCCCTCCCTCAGAAGGCAACAAGCAGCTATCCGAGAAAGGCAGAAAATTAATGACCCCTCTGTCTCTGAAGATTACCTATCTGAAAAATATTGGACCATCTACCAACTACCCACCTAAAATCCAGGAAACCTATATGGGAAGATGAAGTCCTCAAATTCCCAGAAAGGTACAACATAGCAAGGGAATAGAGGCAATACTGGTCGCTGAATAATCAGCATCCTCTCATCACTGATTTTGATACTTCGATACTGGTGGAAGGAATGCAAATGCCCAGAAGAACTTGGTGCAGACTTAATCATGTGAGGACTAACCACAGCAGTTGTAAGGCCATTCTCCACAAATGGAAACTCACTGATGAACCACGATGCAACTGTGGTGCAGAAGAACAAACAATCCCTTACCTGATCTTCGAATGTCCTGTGAGGAGGTTTGAAGGATAATGGAGGGATACCATGAATGCTACTCCATGTGCTGTTCAGTGTGTGACCTGCTTAGATGTGGACTTGTACAGCTGCAGCAGCTGTCTCCATAATCTTTCTCATATTGTTGTTCGCAATCAATCATTTAATAATATATTTGTAATTTGTTTATTATATTAATTAATAGTTTGTGTGCAATTTTACTCTGTAGATGCCATACACTAAATAAAAATAAAATAAACTTCTACCCATTGAAGTAAACAATTTATATGTTACAATATTAGCACACATAGTTCTCCTATGGAATGTGTCATACCAAACCCAACGTGTAGCCCATTTGTAACAAACAAACTCTGGTGTTTCAACTGAGAGTAGATGATATTATAATTCATGTAACATACGTTCATAGCTTAATACTGCAGTTACATATATGTTCCTGTTCTTATAGCCGGCTGGTGTGGCCGTGCAGTTCTAGGCACTTCAGTCTGGAACCGCGTGACCGCTACGGTTAGAATCCTGCCTCTGGCATAGATGTGTGTGATGTCCTTAGGTTAGTTAGGTTTAATTAGATCTAAGTTCTAGGGGACTGATGACCACAGATGTTAAATCCCATAGTGCTCAGAGCCATTTGAACCTGTTCTTACACTATATTCAGTCTCACTTCATCCCCTTATAAATTGGTATTTACACTCATAATCAAATTTCCTCCTAGTAAGTACAGTGCATCTACATAATGTATGATGCCTAAAACACCACAGGGTTCACTGCTAATAAACTTTCCTACTTCAGTCAATGGCAAACAACATGGCAGTTTATGTATTGGGCATTCAGAACTTAACAATTTGTCTGTATTTTGTTCATACTCACATTCTTACTGCAGCAAATCTTAAAATTTGTACTTAGTTGAGTATCTCCACTTGTAATTCTATTTATCTGACATTGATTGCACCTCAAGCCAAAATCTTTATTTGAAAACTCTTACTGCTTGAAGCTTCCTTTATATATTGATTTCCATTCCCTCATTGATTAGTAGATGGTTTAAATTATGTATATCTATAGATCTTTTACTAGTAAGTTTGCTTCTTTGACATGTGTTGAAATCTTATTCATTACAACATAAATATTTCTCATACTGAGGTCTATGATAGTTGTATACTTCAGTATGCTCACTATGACATATATGTTCTGTTTGGATTTCCACAGTATTGGTCAAAGAATCAGATATCTGACAAATTCAACTTTGCATCATACTTTCTGTTCAGCTAATGCCTGTCTCCATTCCTCCAAACTAGTGAAAGCATTTGGGCTACCAATTATTTCAAAAGTTTTGTACTATGTTCTAATGCACTGCACTACATTTTTGCATATCTAATATTTGTTTACTTATTCTTTCAACTTATGAAATGAAGGTTTATCTAGCTCAGTATGTAACTGATTAGGTAAGCTCACTAAGGTAGCTCCTACATTGGAAATTTTACTATTTAAATGTCTACCTTTGTAAATGTTTCTGCCAAGGCTTGTTCTTGTGTATTAATATTATTAAATAATCTTCTTTACTGGTTTTTTATGTCATTTAATGTTGTGTTTTGTGACTAGGGCCACCCACCGGGTAGACCATTCACCGAGTCTTTCCATTTGACACCACTTCTGTGACTTGCACTTTGCTGGGGATGAAATGATGATGATTAGGACAACACAACATCCTGCCCCTGAGTGGAGAAAATCTCCAACCCAGCCAGGGATCGAACCTGGGTCCTTAGGATTGACATTCTGTCGTGCTGACCACTCAGCTACTGGGGGTGGACGCCATTTAATAATTCTTCTAGTTTAACAAATAAGGCCACTAGATTTCCTTACATTTTTGGGTACTGATGGGCATACAGTAAGAACAACAGTGGGAAGCTTTACTGTTCTGCTGACATGTTTTGTGTGAGTGAAGTGATGGCTTGATGATCTGTTGTGTAGTTGACTGACTGCCACTCTGCTTATCAAAGATATGCTTCTGTTGTGTTGGTTAGCTGCTGCAGAGTCACTCTTTGAAATCACTGCTGCACCTACAGTCTTGGAATCAGCACACCAAACTCTTCTGTTTCATCAATGTAATGTATCTTGACTATCACATTGACAGTTATTTCAACATATAAATATTTCTTGTTGTTGACCTGGTTGCTATGCTCTGCTAGTTTCGTTTATCTCTTCTGGTGTGACAGTTCACACTTATTTGGTTTTTACCAAACCACAAAATTACTACTTCTTACATACTGTAACCAAATTGGATGACACTGCAGCACTTGCTCACCTATGCTGTTTACTTTGGGCTGCTCTAGGCAACATCATATATTCTTCCACTATTTCTTAAAAATTCTTTTTATTATCACAAGAGATCCCTTATTTCATTGTCTTTTATCCACTTCCTGCAATGGTTGTTGCCAAAATGAAGTGATTAAAGGGCTCTGGTTATGGGTTGTAATTGAACCAACAATGTCACTAATCATCTGTTACCCTGGTGTTGTCCATGAGCACTTTTACCCTATTTAAGATTTACAGTCACCTTCTCATGTTTCCTTGATGCCATGGACTTGCTATGCAGTGCCACTACTTGTACCATAGTACTTCTTCATCATGTGCAGAAGGTTGAGAGCAGTAAAAGAGCCCACACTTATGCAGTCTCACCACAAAATGACTTAATTGCCTTTTTAGAGAATTCTTCTCTATTTTGCTGTTGTTGTATTCAACATTTACAATGTTAGGCAACAAGTCTCTTATTACTGAGAAGAACATATCTGAAGTGAAACTCAAGACAGAACATACAAGAATGACATTTCTCCTCAGCTTCTTTCAAGTGTTTCTGGGTGTTGTCACTGTAAGCAGACTTGCTTGCTCTGTGCCTTCCAAAACACCAACAACCTGTGACAGCAAAGTATAAATGCCACCTCCACACTCTTGACACATCACACCTTGCTGATGTCCTGTGCTTATGCTTCTGCCATCATCTATGCACAAATCAAAATCAAAGCATGTTTATTGGAAATTCTCTAGATGATAACTGCCTAAACAATGTTTTTACATGAACATCTTTCATCTGATTGAGAGGAAAAAGTGGAACAACCTGTTACACCTCAATGCCTCTCTGTCCAGTTCCTCTTCCACTCCATTCTCTGTACATCTCCTCTTTCCTCCCTTCTCTGTCCATCCACTCCTCCTCCCCCCACCCTCTGTGTGCCCATCTCCTGTTCCCCATCACTCTCTGTTCATCTCCTCCTACCCCAATCCCTCTATCCTTTATTTCCTTCACCCTCTATCAATCCCCTCCTCCCACTCTTTCTGTCCATATCCTCTGGTCCCTCTCTATCCAGCTCCTCTGTCCCTTCTCCCTGCTCCTCTGTTCCCAATCCCTCTGTTCATCCGTCTGGTCCCTCCCCCTCTTTGTCCATCCCTACCTGTCCTGCTCTCTTCCTATCCATCCATTCCTTGCCCTTCTCTCTGTCTGTCCCCTCCTCTGTCCATCTCAGTCTTCCCCTAGCCATGACCCTATGCACATGTAGCCCCTACACAACAGGTCAGTGAAGCAGGCTGATACTACTATAACACAACAAGCCTGTTGTGAAGTGCAGCCCATATGTCTTCTGCCGGAAAACCAATTCATGCCCCTGTCATGTAGGCTGCCCTGCAAAGTGTTTCAATAAGGTGGACCTGTACTGTTCCCACACAACACACGTTTTGTGCCAGACAGCCTATATGGTAGGTCTGAAAAAACACAATTTTGTCCATATCCCTGCTCCTATTTGAGCTAGGAAATTGTAAACACACAGTGCTGATACTCGTGAAGTTGACTGTGTGCCAGGTGTGACTGAAGTCAATCCAGGGGTTTGGAAGGAGATCCTGGATGTACATAGATACAGTATGCTTTATATACTGGTTATATACTAGTCAGTTACCCACAGCCTTGCCCCCATGTTCAATGCGTATATTGCATACCTCTTCCTCCTCCTTTCTGTGTCCAACTCTTCATCACAGCTCTTAGTGTCCACCTAATACTCCCTCATTTATCTGTTCTTCTGCTCCTCTCCCATCTCTTTATCCATCTCCACAACTCTCTTCCTATGTTGTCTCCTCATTTACCCCTCCCTCTGTCTGCCACTCAGCTCCTGCCCTCCCTATGGGTCCATCAGTTTATCGCATATCTACTACTTTATTAATTATATGACAGTGTATATATGTTTAAAAAAAACAACATCTATTACACCTGGGGTAGAGATAAGTAGTGGCTATGAATACTATTTTGTAATGTTATGTATATTGCCTGGTTCTGGTGTCCGGGGTTTTCTTCTAATAACATTTCAGGTCTCGTCAATTATATTCACGTTTATTTGTCATTCCAAAGTCCTTGATACATCCAATCTGATACATATTCTCTTTGATAATACAACAGCTGACCGAGAGAACTTTCCCAAACAAAAGTGATCACACAAGAACCAACTTACAGACTAAAACAGACAGTTTCACAGCACTGAACTGAACTGAACTGGTGCTGCATGGCAGCGTTCCCTATTTATACTTCACAAACAATGAGTGTTTCTGATATTCATTATTACAGTATCATGAAATTAATAGTTGCAATTAAAATTTACAAATATACAAAAGGTTAACAATGAGAGCATGTACAAAATAAAATATTTTGTTACATAAAATTTCAGGTTAGAAATTGTACAATTTAATCTTTAAAAGTAAATATGAGTTATTTACAATAATGCATTTTGTTAACTTAAAAAATACAAATTAATTACTGCACAGAAAATGTTCCTAACATTTGCATTAGATATGCACAAGCTGTATGATTTTTCTACAACAGTAAAATTTCGAAATATGCATCCAAATGTAAGTAATGTAGTTAATTACGAGTGCTGACAATGATCAATTAATTATTTTTTTAATGATATTAGCTTTGGTTTATAAATTTGGGTTTGAAGTTACGTATTGCTAGAAATTACTTAATTTTAGCTTTGGTTCTACCTTTTTTGATTAAGTTACAATAACTTTTGCAAACAAAAATTTTGAGATCAATTTACAGTTCATTAATGAAAGGAATAATGATACTAATATTTATGTTTGCTTATTGTTCAAGGAATTACATACTGATTATTATATTCGTGATTAAAAATTGATGATTCATAGTTATTATTATCTTACACATTTACATATTATATAACTGTTAGTTGTTGTATTTAAATATCAGTCTTTGCTCAAAATAATATCATTACATCGTAAATCACTCTTCCATAGTGTCTTAAATTTAATATATTTAATAACTGAAATGATTGATACCAGGCTACAGATTCTAGGTATCGACTATTATAGTAAAGCAGGGGGGGGGGGGGCTGGTATGTTATAAGTTGTCGCTCAGCCTCTGAATATCCACACCATGTGTATTGTAATCCCTTCCACCCTTATCCCTCTGACCACCTCCTCTTTGCTCCCACTCTCTCTATTTGTTCATCACTGTGTGAGTGAGACTATGTCTTTCAAGCTGCCTTGCTGTCCATCTTTTCCTACATCATCTATGGCATCCATCCCACATCCCTAAACCCATTTCAGCTAATGTTGTCTATCCCATTTCTCCCTACCTCTGCCATCACCCTCTCCTCCCCCATCTCAATGTCTGTCTTCTTCTCCTCTCTCTCCATGTCCATCTTCCCCTCCTCTCTTCCATGTCTATGCCCTGCTGCTTCCTCTCCCTGCCCATCACCTGCTTCCCCTATCTCTGTCCATCTCCCCCTTCTCCTCTCACTGTTCGTTGCCTCCTCCCCATCTCCCATCTCTCTATATCTACCTTATCTACCTACATTTGCCACACCCTCCCTGTTCCTTTCCTTCTCCTCGCCTCTCCCTATTTATCTCCACTCCTCGCCCCCCCCCCCCCCACTTGTTTCTATTCATCTCCTTTCTCCCCTTATCCCAATCCATCACCTCATACCTTTCCGTATCCATTTCTCACCCTTTCCATTCCATACCTCCACCTTCTCCCCCCTCTGTCTATACCCTCTAGCCCCCTCTGTCCATCTCCTCCACTATCCATTTCAGCCTACCCTAAGAGCCGTCCCCGTCTGCATATGTAGACCATGCAAAATAGGTCAATAAAGTAGGCCAATGCTACTCCAACACAACACACCTGGTGTTCAGGGCAGACTACACGTCAAGGGATTGCCCCTGATGTGTAGACTGCCCTATGAGGTGGGTTAATAAAGCACTGAAACTACTTCCACACAACACATTTGTCATCCATGCCAACATAGATCGTGGGACCTGGAAAACAGTTTCTTTCACCAACATGCAGTCAGCCCAAGAAAGCAGGTTGAATGTCATCTGGCAGATTGACACTGTTCCTACAAAATGCACCTGTCATGCAGGGTAGCTTATATGCCAGGGCTGGAAAAAAAAAGTTTTTTCCCACATCTCCACTCCTGTAGGAGCTAGGATATTATAAACCCCACAGTGTCGAGGACTCATGAGGCCTGTTGTTTTGTGTCAAATTTATTTCAAATTGTTCTAGTGGTTTGGGAGGAGATCCCAAATATACACAAAAACACTTTGCTTTGTATGTATGACAGATGTAGACTAGACACCTCCCTGTGACTTCACTCATGTGTTCAACACATACACTCCTGGAAATTGAAATAAGAACACCGTGAATTCATTGTCCCAGGAAGGGGAAACTTTATTGACACATTCCTGGGGTCAGATACATGACATGATCACACTGACAGAACCACAGGCACATAGACACAGGCAACAGAGCATGCACAATTTCGGCACTAGTACAGTGTATATCCACCTTTCGCAGCAATGTAGGCTGCTATTCTCCCATGGAGACGATCGTAGAGATGCTGGATGTAGTCCTGTGGAACGGCTTGCCATGCCATTTCCACCTGGCGCCTCAGTTGGACCAGCGTTCGTGCTGGACGTGCAGACCGCGTGAGACGACGCTTCATCCAGTCCCAAACATGCTCAATGGGGGACAGATCCGGAGATCTTGCTGGCCAGGGTAGTTGACTTACACCTTCTAGAGCACGTTGGGTGGTACGGGATACATGCGGACGTGCATTGTCCTGTTGGAACAGCAAGTTACCTTGCCGGTCTAGGAATGGTAGAACGATGGGTTCGATGACGGTTTGGATGTACCGTGCACTATTCAGTGTCCCCTCGACGATCACCAGTGGTGTACGGCCAGTGTAGGAGATCGCTCCCCACACCATGATGCCGGGTGTTGGCCCTGTGTGCCTCGGTCGTATGCAGTCCTGATTGTGGCGCTCACCTGCACGGCGCCAAACATGCATACGACCATCATTGGCACCAAGGCAGAAGCGACTCTCATCGCTGAAGACGACACGTCTCCATTTGTCCCTCCATTCATGCCTGTCGCGACACCACTGGAGGCGGGCTGCACGATGTTGGGGCGTGAGCGGAAGACGGCCTAACGGTGTGCGGGACCGTAGCCCAGCTTCATGGAGATGGTTGCGAATGGTCCTCGCCGATACCCCAGGAGCAACAGTGTCCCTAATTTGCTGGGAAGTGGCGGTGCGGTCCCCTACGGCACTGCGTAGGATCCTACGGTCTTGGCGTGCATCCGTGCGTCGCTGCGGTCCGGTCTCAGGTCGACGGGCACGTGCACCTTCCGCCGACCACTGGCGACAACATCGATGTACTGCGGAGACCTCACACCCCACGTGTTGAGCAATTCGGCGGTACGTCCACCCGGCCTCCCGCATGCCCACTATACGCCCTCGCTCAAAGTCCGTCAACTGCACATACGGTTCACGTCCACGCTGTCGCGGCATGCTACCAGTGTTAAAGACTGCGATGGAGCTCCGTATGCCACGGCAAACTGGCTGACACTGATGGCAGCGGTGCACAAATGCTGCGCAGCTAGCGCCATTCGACGGCCAACACCGCGGTTCCTGGTGTGTCCGCTGTGCCGTGCGTGTGATCATTGCTTGTACAGCCCTCTCGCAGTGTCCGGAGCAAGTATGGTGGGTCTGACACACCGGTGTCAATGTGTTCTTTTTTCCATTTCCAGGAGTGTATATGTACACATTTCCTCCTCCCTCTCTCGTTCTGTCCATGTTCTCCTGCCCCCATCCCTCTGTCCATCTCCTCCTGCCCATCCTCTCTCTGCCACCTCCTGCCTCCTCTCTATGTCTCTCCCCTCCTTTTCCCTCCTCTCTGATCAAACCCTCCTCCACTTCTTTCTGTTCATGCACTCCCTCTTCCTATCCATCCCCTCATGCCCCCTCTCACTGTCCATCTCTTTCACTGTCTATCTCGAACATATCCAAGGCATACCCATCCATATGTGTAGCTCCCACACAACAGATCAATGGAGCAGGCCAATACTACTCCAATACAACATACCTGACATGTAGGGCAACATACATGTCAGGGGCTTGAAAATAGTTTCTTGGTTCTTACATGTAGGCTTCCCTGCAAAGCAGCTGGACAAAGCAGGCCTGTACTACAATGTACCTGTCCTGCAGGGAATCCTGTACGTCGGAGGCTGCAAAATCATTTCTGCCCCTTGAAGTGTAAGCTGCCTTGCAAAGCAGCTCAATAGGGAAAGGCAATACTCTTCCCACAAAACATGACTGTTTTGCAGGGCAGCCTATATGAAAGGGGCTGAAAAGAAACACCTATTTGCCAGTATCTATGATCCTATTGGAGCTAGGAGATTGTAAACCCCATGGTGTGCTGACACTCTTGAAATTTGCTGTTTGTGGGCCAGATTTGGTTGATATCAATCCAGAAGCTTTGGGAAGATATCCTGGCTATATATATATATATATATATATATATATATATATATATATATATATATATATAGCCAGGATATCTTCCCAATGCTTCTGGATTTATATATATATATATATATATATATATATATATATATATATATATATATATATAGAGGGAAACATTCCACGTGGGAAAAATATATCTAAAAACAAAGATGATGTGACTTACCGAACGAAAGCGCTGGCAGGTCGATAGACACACAAACAAACACAAACATACACACAAAATTCTAGCTTTCGCAACAAATGGTTGCTTCGTCAGGAAAGAGGGAAGGAGAGGGAAAGACGAAAGGAAGTGGGTTTTAAGGGAGAGGGTAAGGAGTCATTCCAATCCCGGGAGTGGAAAGACTTACCTTAGGGGGAAAAAAGGATGGGTATACACTCGCACACACACACACACACACACACACACACACACACACACACATATCCATCCACACATATACAGACACAAGCTGATATATTTAAAGACAAAGAGACAAAGACTCTTGCCTGCCTTGCATATGAGGAATACTGTCCTACATTTTAGAGACACAGTGCGGTTTCTGGGCCTAATTTTTGACTCCAGGTTGTCATGGCTGCCATAACTACGTGACTTGAAAGCCAGAACGCTGAAGGCACTGAACATTCTCAAGTGCCTCAGCCACAGGTCTTGGGGCACGGACAGGGTGCGTCTCCTTCAGTTTTATGGAGCTTTTGTGTGTTCACGGCTGGACTATGGGTGCACAGTATATGGGTCAGCGAGGCCATCTTATTTGCGGATCCTTGACGCTGTTCACCATGCTGGGACCCGACTGGCCATGGGTGCTTATCGGACCAGTCCCGTACCGAGCCTCTGTGCTGAGTCTGGCGAGCCACAACTTACCATCCGGCGGCAGCTCCTGCTGGTGCGCCAGGCTTGTAAGTTTCTTGCAGCTCCCAGCTCGCCTGCTCGCCGTCTTGTTGCCCATCCACCTCTGGACCGCCTTTTTTCCCGCCGTCCCCGGGCTACATTGCCGTTTGGAATCCGTGTGCAACGTGTATTAGAGTCCCTCGGTGTGGAGTCTATACAACCCCAAATCCAGGGTTTTAACCGCCTGCCACCCTGGTTGCTGAAGAGGCCCGGAGTGATTTTAGATTTATTGCAGTTCAAGAGAGATTGCACTCCTGCCACCGTTTTTAATGCAGCATTTTCTGCCATTTTATCTGAGCACCACGACTATGTAGCTGTTTTTACAGATGTGTCAAAACAAGGGGATTCTGTTGGTTGCTCAGTTGTTTTTCCATATCGTGTCCTCAAGGTCCGACTGCCTCAGACTTTTACTGTCTTTGGTGCAGAATTGTTTGCGATCTTGCGGGCACTGGAGCACATGAGACATTCTTCCTCTCCTAAATTTCTTGTCTGTTCCGATTCACTCAGTGCCCTTCACTCATTGCAACATTTGCATCCGGCAGACAAAATTGTCCAGACCATCCAGGATGCCCTCCTCCGACTACAGCGACTGGGGAAGGTTGTAGCTTTCTGCTGGGTTCCGGGGCATGTTGGCATTGCTGGTAATGAAAGGGCAGATCTTGCAGCCAAGGAGGCGTGTCTCACCCCACAAGTATCTCAGCGTGCTATCCCCTTGCATGCACTCACCTCGCTGTTGAGCTCATGGGTCATGCGTCGGTGGGAGGATGAGTGGCTGGAAGTGACTGACAATAAGCTCCGTATAGTCAAGCCCACAACGCGTGTGTGGTGTACTTCCTTTCAGCTCCATCGACGGGACGAGGTTCTCCTCACTCGGCTTTGAATAGGCCACAGCCCAATGACACATGGCTTCCTTCTCCGGCGAGAGGACCCTCCAATGTTTGGTGCTTGCGGCGTCCAGGTCACTGTGCGCCACGTTTTATTGGATTGCGTTTTATTTTCTGACCAGCGGGTCGCGGCTGACTTGCCAGCGGACCTGCCATCTCTTTTAGGCAACACTCGGACGAATGTGGTTAAAGTTTTAAAGTTCTGTGCCCTGTCAAATGTTTTTAAAAGATTTTAGGGAGAGGATTTTAATTTGCTCACTGTGTGACAAGCTCGCCCATATTTTATGTATGTGGCCAGCCAATAACAATTTCCTGTGACATTCTTGTTGCTATGTTTCCCCTTTCCTTAGGTTTTACTTCCTTATGTAGCATTTTCCTTCTTTTCCTGCTTTGTTTGTGTGTGTGCTTTAGTTTCCTTAGGTCTGTCCACATTCGTTCCTTTTAATGTGTGTCAGGGCGCTGATGACCTCGATGTTGAGTGCCCATAAGCCCCAACACACCACCACCACCACCTCTCCCTTAAAACCCACTTCCTTTCGTCTTTCCCTCTCCTTCCCTCTTTTCTGACGAAGCAACCGTTTGTTGCGGAAGCTAGAATTTTGTGTGTATGTTTGTGTTTGTTTGTGTGTCTATCGACCTGCCAGCGCTTTCGTTTGGTAAGTCACATCATCTTTGTTTTATATATATATATATATATATATATATATCTTTGTATATATATATATCTTTGTATATATATATATATATATGTATATATATATATATATATATATATATATATATATATATATATATATATATACAAAGATGATGTGACTTACCAAACGAAAGCGCTGGCAGGTCGATAGACACACAAACATACACACAAAATTCAAGCTTTCGCAACCAACGGTTGCTTCATCGGGAAAGAGGGAAGGAGAGAGAAAGACGAAAGGATGTGGGTTTTAAGGGAGAGGGTAAGGAGTCATTCCAATCCCGGGAGTGGAGAGACTTACCTTAGGGGGAAAAAAGGACAGGTATGCACTTGCACACACACCCATATCCAACCACACATATGCAGACACAAGCAGACATTATAATAATTATTATTATTATTGGTGTTTTGCCCTTAAAGAGCGCATTTGGACTAAACTACATGGCCAGTTCCTTTTGCTGCCTTCCTTGCTGCCCAAACTTCCCTCATTCGCTTGCTGTGTTTCTGTTTCCAGTTCTCTGTCCATGCTTCTTGTCGGCTTTGTGTCTTCAGCTTCATCTTGATTGCCTTTTTGGTTGCCCATATTTCTTTCATCTTCTGGCTGTGATCTTGCTTGCGTACTTCAGTCCATTTTATGCCTGTTCGTTTGTCACATTGTATCTCATGTAGTTTACTTTTCTTAATGATGTTTCTGAATTTTATTCTGTCGTTTATTGTGTCTGCTGTTATGTTGAGTTGGTTCAGGTCGTTTTCTACCTCTGCCACAAAGATCTGTTTGGTCAGCCTGTGTGATGGCATTCTGTATAGGTGTCCATAGAAGTGTAGTCTGCATTTTCTAATCTTTTCTGTGATTGTGTCCGTATGTTTGTACAGTTTCTCTGTAGGTTTCTTGATCCATATTCCATTGTTGTTAGTTGCGCCAAATATTTTCCGAAGTATTTTCTGTTCTACTTTTTCTAATTGTCTGATGCGTGTATGCCCTAGGATTAGTGTGGTCTCTGCTGTATATAGTACCTCGGGGAGCACCACTGTGTCGTAATGGCGTAATTTGGCTTTTTGTGAGATAGTCTCCTTGTTGTAATGATTCCACACTACTTTGTATTCCTTGTCTAGTTTAGTCTTTCTTTCTTTGTTTGAGTCTCTGTTATGTCCACTCATTTGCAGTGTTTCACCGAGGTATTTGAAGTTTGCCGTTTTGTATATCGTGCCATACTTTGTGTTCAGAGATGAGAGTTTCTTTGTGCTCATAAACTGTGTCTTTTCCTAAGAGATCTGTAGTCCAGTTTTGGAAGCGATTTCGTGCAGTTTTTCAATAGCGTCTTTTGTTTCCTTTATACCTATCGTGACAATCACCAAATCATCTGCAAAAGCCAGGCATTTAATCTGTAGGTTTATGACCTTATCTAACACCAGATTGAAAAGGAGAGGTGAGAGGCCATCACCTTGTCGGACACCTGTGCGAATTTCAAAGGGCTCTGATAGTTCCCCACAGAACTTTACTTTGGAGGTCGTGTTGGTTAAAGTTTGCTCTATGATAGCCCATGTTTTGTTGTCTACTTTGTATTCTGCTAGAATTTTGAAGAGAGTTTTCCGGTTGATAGAGTCGTACACCTTTTTGAAGTCAACAAGGTTCTGTTTGTGTTGTAAAATCATTTTCAGGTTCCAAATTTGTTCCACACAAGACCGCCCTTTATGGAAGCCTGCTTGGTATTCCCCAATCAAGTGGTCAGTCTGGCATTCTAGTCTGTTCAGTAAAGCTTTAGAGAGGATCTTGTATGTGACCAGTAGTAGGGATATTCCTCTGTAGTTGTTCAGGTCAGTCTTGTCACCTTTTTTGTGTAGTTGGTGTATCAGGGCAGTTTTCCAGTTGTCAGGAATTTTCATGGTCTTCCAGATATCTTCAGAGATCCTGTGGATGTCTTTGGTGAGTTCTGGGTCTTGTAACTTCCAGATTTCCACAATGATGCCATCTTCTCCTGATGCTCTACGATTCTTGAGTGACTTGATTATTTCTTTAGCTTCTTCTAGAGTTGGAGGTTCACTATCTGGATTGTATGTGCTCGTTTCTGTCATCATTTCTTCCATAGGGAGGTCCGTGTTGAGCAGTTTTTTAAAGTACTTTGCCAGAATGTCACAATTGTTTTTGGTATTGGTTTCTAGGGTTCCATCTGGTCTTCTGAAGCACAAGTTGGATGGTTGATATCCAGTCATATTTTCTCTGAACGTTCTGTAGAAGTTTCTTGTATTATTCTTCATGAAGTCCAATTCGATCTCTGTCAGTCGCCATTTGTCATACTGTCGTTTTTCACTACGAATGATTTTGCTTGATTGCTTCTGTGTTTTCAAGAAGTTCATCCAATTCTCTTGGGATTTATGGCTACTAAATTTTTTCCATGCACTGATTCGTTGGTCAATAGCTTGGTCACATGTGTGGTTCCACCAACGGTGTTGCCGTGTGCGTGGTGCTTGTGCTAGTTTCATGGCCTCTCAGATTCTTCATGAAAGTTGTGTCCAGTATGTCGTTTTCTCCATTTTAATTTTGTGTAATATTTGTGTCTGGTTTAAAGTAACGTATTCTGGATCTGGTCTAACAAATTTGTTCTTCTGGAGCCTTTTCTTTGGCAAAAGACGAATCCTGATCTGTAGTAGGTGGTGGTCTGAGTCGAAGTAGCCTTTACGGGTGTCTATGTTCAAAATTTCTTTTTGTGAGTCTTCCTGGACTATTACGTGGTTGATTTGTAGTTCTTGCTTTTCGCTGGGGAATTTCCATGTGGTAAGTTTTCGTGTTGGTTTCTTGAATTTTGTTGCCATAATGGCGAGGTCGTGGCTTTTGCAAAAGTCTATCAGATGTTTTCCGTTTTTGTTGGTGTCCTTGTGTGGAGTATGTTTTCCTGTGATATGTCTGTATATCTTTTCTTTTCTGAGTTTAGTGTTGAAGTCTCCCAGTATTATTATGACTCTATGTGCAGGAATTTTTCTGATAGTTTCTTCCATTGTCGTCCAGAAGTCATCAATTTCGTCCGGGTTTTTTCTGTTGTAGTCATTAGTCTGTGCATGTGCGTTGATTATTGTGTAGGATTTATTGGCTGATTTCACTGTGATGGAGCTGATTCTTTCATTTCGTGATGAAAAGTCAATTATGCTGTACGTGATGGACCTGTGTACTACAAATCCTGTGCCAAAAAGCCTTAGGTTTTTCAGTTGTCTCGATGGTTTTCCTTTGTATATTCTGAAATTCTCCGTGTTGAAATGGTCTTCATCTGTGAATCGTGTTTCTTGCAGTGCACATATTTTGATTTGAAATTTTTTGAGAGTGTCTGTCAGTTGTTTCATCTTTCCTGTCTTCATCAGCTTGTTCACGTTGAGTGTGCCGATGTAGTGTTTTTGTTTGGTCTTGAGGGAGTTTGAGAAGCTCCGATTCTTCTCATGATGAACGTGAGCCCCCGGAATCCGATGCTCACGATGATCCCAGTCTATTGACTGGGGCTCGGGGTAATGAGATTTTTCTCGTTGTACCATCATGATGTTTAGTAGTTGGATGTCCACACATATCCATCCGCACATACACAACTGTGTATGTGCCGATGGATATGTGTGTGTGTGTGTGTGTGTGTGTGCGAGCTTATACCTGTCCTTTTCTCCCCCTAAGGTAAGTCTTTCCGCTCCTGGGATTGGAATGACTCCTTACCCTCTCCCTTAAAACCCACATCCTTCCGTCTTTCCCTCTCCTTCCCTCTTACCTGATGAGGCAACAGTTTGTTGTGAAAGCTTGAATTTTGTGTGTATGTATGTGTCTGTTTGTGTTTCTATCGACCTGCCAGCACTTTCGTATGGTAAGTCACATCATCTTTGTTTTATATATATATATATATATATATATATATATATATATATATATATATATATATATATATATATATATGTCTACTTGTGTCTGTAGGTGTGGATGGATATGTGCGTGTGTGCGAGTGTATACCTGTCCTTTTTTCCCCCTAAGGTAAGTCTTTCCGCTCCCGGGATTGGAATGGCTCCTTACCCTCTCCCTTAAAACCCACTTCCTTTCGTCTTCCCCTCTCCTTCCCTCTTTCCTGATGAGGCAACAGTTTGTTGCGAAAGCTTGAATTTTGTGTGTATGTTTGTGTTTGTTTGTGTGTCTATCGACCTGCCAGCGCTTTTGTTCGGTAAGTCACCTCATCTTTGTTTTTATATATATATATATAAACAAAGATGATGTGACTTACCAAATGAAAGTGCTGGCAGGTCGACAGACACACAAACATACACACAAAATTCAAGCTTTCGCAATAAACTGTTGCCTCATCAGGAAAGAGGGAAGGAGAGGGAAAGACGAAAGGATTTGGGCTTTAAGGGAGAGGGTAAGGAGTCATTCCAATCCCGGGAGCGGAAAGACTTACCTTAGGGGGAAAAAAGGACGGGTATACACTCACACACACACACACATATCCATTCACACATATACAGACATAAGCAGACATATTTAAAGACAAAGAGTTTCGGCAGAGATGTCAGTCGAAGCGGAAGTGCAGAGGCAAAGATGTTGTTGAATGACAGGTGAGGTATGAGTGGCGGCAACTTGAAATTATTGGAGAACCACAAAAGTGCCCCACTTGTGATAGGATACTTTCCGGGAATGGACTAGACTCTGAATGTGGCTCTCCAGCAGGGATACGACTTCCTCAAATCCTGCCCTGAAATGAGATCCATCCTTCATTAAATCCTCCCCACTCCACCAAGAGTGTCTTTCCGCCGTCCACCTAACCTTCGTAACCTGTTAGTTCATCCCTATGAAATCCCCAAACCACCTTCCCTACCCTCTGGCTCCTATCCTTGTAACCACCCCCGGTGTAAAACCTGTCCCATGCACCCTCCCACCACCAACTACTCCAGTCCTGTAACCCGGAAGGTGTACATGATCAAAGGCAGAGCCACGTGTGAAAGCACCCACGTGATTTACCAACTGACCTGCCTACACTGTGATGCATTCTATGTGGGAATGACCAGCAACAAACTGTCCATACGCATGAATGGACACAGGCAGACAGTGTTTGTTGGTAATAAGGATCAACCTGTGGCTAAACATGCCTTGGTGCACAGCCAGCACATCTTGGCACAGTGTTACACCATCCGGGTTATCTGGATACTTCCCTCTAACACCAACCTGTCAGAACTCCAGAGATGGGAACTTGCCCTTCAGTATATCCTCTCTTCTCATTATCCGCCAGGCCTCAACCTCCGCTAATTTCAAGTTGCCACCACTCATACCTCACCTGTATTTCAACAAAATCTTTGCCTCTTTACTTCCGCCTCGACTGACATCTCTGCCCAAACTCTTTGTCTTTAAATATGTCTGCTTGTGTCTGTATATGTGTGGATGTATACGTGTGTGTGTGCGAGTGTATACCCGTCCTTTTTTCCCCCTAAGGTGGGTCTTTCCGCTCCCAGGATCTCATTTCAGGGCAGGATTTGAGGAAGTCGTATCCCTGCTGGAGAGCCACATTCAGAGTCTGGTCCAGTCCCAGAAAGTATCCTGTCACAAGTGGGGCACTTTTGTGGTTCTTCTGTGGGAGGTTCTGGGTTTGAGGGAATGAGGAAGTGGCTCTGGTTATTTGCTTCTGTACCAGGTCGGGTGGGTAGTTACGGGATGCGAAAGCTGTTGTCAGGTTGTTGGTGTAATGGTTCAGGGATTCTGGACTGGAGCAAATTCGTTTGCCATGAAGACCTAGGCTGTAGGGAAGGGACTGTTTGATGTGGAATGGGTGGCAGCTGTCATAATGCAGGTACTGTTGCTTGTTGGTGGGTTTGATGTGGACGGACGTGTGAAGCTGGCAATTGAACAGATGGAGGTCAACATCAAGGAAAGTGGCATGGGATTTAGAGTAGGACCAGGTGAATCTGATGGAACGAAAGGAGTTGAGGTTTGAGAGGAAATTCTGGAGTTCTTCTTCACTGTGAGTCCAGATCATGAAGATGTCATCAATAAATCTGTACAGAATGAAGGCTACAAGCAGGGGGAAATCCTTTCATTTGTGGCGCTGATGAAATCTACACCAACATCAATATGCCTTCATCTTTGGATTCTAAGCATTATCTTTGACTGTTCCACCATGTTCAGTTCAGTTCTTTGTGATCCTTGTATGTGTTAAGGTTAATAAATGAACTATTGCTAAATGGGTGTGATTATTGGTGCAACCAACCCGGTAATCCTCCTCACTGGTGAACCCGAGTTGTAACATCTTCCGTTTTCGCCATTTTACTGTGTGCGTGACATCCGCGTCAGTTATTTTCTCGTGTATTACATCGATGCAGCATTCGAACAATGACTTCGGCACAGCACCTAACACCAGATTTTGTGATCAACATGCATCATGTTGCGGGCGATGTACACCTGCCAGGACTGCAACACAATGCCTCTCACTCGATGATTCTGCCGGACGTTTTTGAGCCTGCGACAATAAGTGCGGTTAGGAGTGTGCATGACTTCAGCTATCAAATGCCTTTGTTCCTGCCACATGTGCCCTCCCTCATCAACTGTGCAGTTACCTCTTACGGATCTCCATGCAGTGGGGGACCAATGCCGATTTCTGCAAATGCTTCATCAGACAACCTACAACCACCAAGACAACGATTTGCTATGCCACAATCCATGCAGTACTGAACGGATACCTGCCATGTGGCCAGAACTGCTTTGTTCACAGGTCTACCTCCTCAGCATCCGACCACGACCACGCCTGCCTCGGTTCAGCATCAGCACATGCCTTCCTACTTTGATACCTTGGACTGCAACATGAACAATAACTTGTTATCTGTGCCTGACCTCCATCTCCATCCCACTGCTATGCCTCAGTGTTTTGTGCCATGAAATTCACCTTATCCGCACACCGTTTTGAGTGGATTGACTATGAACAGTGAACATTCACACATTCCGTCCTACGTTCGACATCATTTCCCACACTGTGCTTCTGGACAGCCCGCACCTCTGCAGCCTCCCTGCAACTCAGGTGGCCCCAGATCTGATCACACGTCGAGCTTTCTGCGGACTAACACGTGTTCTCAAACTTTAAACTTTTTCTCACCTGTCACCCCCACGCCGGCTCCAGTCGAGCTTCCACTACTGTTCTAGGCACATCTCGGTGCCTCATCAGCGTCGGTCTTCTGCGATGCATCAATCTGAACACACCCACATGGCACGTGTTTGCAGACTATTGTTGACTAAATGCACGACCAATTATGGACACCTACTCCATACCCAACTGTGCCGACTTTACCAGTTCCATCGCAGGTGCGACCACGTTCTCTGTCATTGATTGCAAATGGGCCTACCACCAGATCCCCATGGCACCTGAAGGCATCAAGAAGACAGCAATCACCACCCAGATTGGGTTATTTCAGTTTTGATTCATGCCCTTTGGTCTGAAAAATGCAACTCAGACCTGTCAACGCTTCATCAACGAAGTGCTATTCGACCTAAAACTCTGCTTTGCATATCTTGATGACATTCTTGTGTTCAGCTCCTCCATCGAGGACAACATTTGACAGGTGCAAACTGTTATGAACACTCTCGCAGGAGCAAGAATCGAGACCAACCAGGACAAATTGCAGCTACATCAGCCTGCTGTCACTTTTCTTGGTTTTCGGGTCTCTGCCGACAGCATTTAAACCGCCCCCTGAGAAAGTACAAAGAATACTAAACCTACCCAGACCTTCATCATTCAAAGAGCTCCAGTGCTCTCTGGGGACAGTTAATTATTATCACCGACATCTACCTCGGGCTGCGGAGATTCAGGCTCCACTGACTCACGCCTTGGCAGGCACCAAGGCTTCTGAATCTAGGTCCGTTCCATGGACCCCTGCTATGACTGACTCTTTCACTGCCCTCAAAAATCTTCTTGCTGAGGCCTGCACCATTGTGCATCCTCATCCCAATGCGCAGATTTTCATCACCACAGACATGAGTCATACTGCCATCGGCGCTGTCCTTAGCCAGACAATTGTCAGCCAAACTTCGCCTCTGCAGTTCTTCTCGCACAAGCTCACCAATGCACAACGGAAATATTCCATGTTTGACAGGGAGTTGCTCGCGGTCTACAAAGTGATTAAGCATTTTAAGACTGGTGTTGAGGGACGCCATTTCTATGTTTTAATGGACCACAAATCCCTGGCTGCAGCCATTACAAATCCGCCAGCTGACCTGCCTCCTCACCGCTTCAGATACATGGACTTCACATCTCAATTCACCACCGATGTCAGACACATAAAGGGTGCTGACAATATAGTTGCTGATTTCCTTTCATGAGTCGACTCTGTCCATTCACTGTTAGAGGTCTCTGAACTGCCTAACCTCCAACCCTCCGACGACGAAACACAAAACCTGATTTCAGACACTACTTCTTCACTACACTTTGTCCGCACCACCTTCCCTGGCATTTCTGGTGAGATCTGGTGTGACGACAGGAGTCATGGATATCACGTTTTGGATGTCCAGCTATCATCACGACTAACCTGGGCAGACAATTTGAGTCAGCCCCATTCAACGGGATTTGTAACATTTGCGGCATCCAGCGCATCTGTACCACAGCATATCACCCGCAAAGTAACGGGCTAGTCGAGTGCTGGAACTGCACTTTCAAGGCGGCTCTTCAATGCCATGACTCTCTATGGACAGAGGCCCTTCCCCTTGTGCTACTCGGCATTCGTGCCATCTATAAGGAAGACCTCAAAGGCACAATAGCCGAGTTCATATAGGGCCAGAACACTGTTCTCCCTGGCGTACTTGTGAGCACTCCCTCTTCTCTCCCTCAGTCTGACTTACCTTCCTTCATGGACCGCGTCAGACACCACTTCATCAACCTCCATATCTCTCTGCCCGCCAGCCATTCCCATCCTATGGTTCACGTCCTGAAATCTCTGGACAGTTGCGAGTACGTCATGCTCCGAGATGACACTGTCTGTGCTCCCCTCCAACCTCCATATACTGGTCCGTACCAAGTTCTCCAGCACTCAGCCAACACCTATGACATCCAGATGAAAGATTCAGCTGTTACAGTCTCTCTCAACAGACATAAGCCTGCTCATGTCGAGCCTTCTTCTACCCCCCTCCAGGTCACGACCACATCACTCACTGTTGTGGCTCACAATGCTCTGACCACTCCCTCCAAGTTGGACTTACTCACTCGATCGAGTGACTTCCAGCTCCAATCATCGAGCTCTCCTCCGACCTCGCCCTCTACTCCAGTCTCATGCACTCCATTGAGTGACCACATGCCCTCACCGCCGGGCCCTTCGCCAGTCCCTATGACCTCTCCACCGTCGCCTGCCTCACCCTGTTGAGGTTTCTCATGCCCCCCCCCCCTCTCCTCTTGAACGCGCCCTCGTGCCCTCACTCGAGGTGTTTGTGCCTGTCCCTCCAGACATAATCCGTGACATCTCAATAATACTGTGCAATTATACACTGTTCGTTGTGTGTTTCTCATCATCCAGTGCTCATGACACAACCTCCGCCATTTACTGCCACCTGGTGAAATGTGTTCCCCTCCTGCCCGACGTCGACCCGGACATACTTCGTGTGTTCGCCACACCCATCGGAGACATCGTCATTGTTGCTCCGTTCCACCCACAAACCGCCGGCCTGCCTGTTGCTGCATGACCAACACACCCAGTACGATGCCCGACTCGCTTCTACGACTTCCAGGTCCAGTGGCCGAACCTTCCTTCATGACATCTACACCCCCCCCCCCCCCCCACCCACCCCGACACTGTTGAGCTGACCGTGGTCCAGCTCCCACGGACCACCCCTGACAAAGCCATAGTCACCCCCCCTCCCTCCCTGACCTCTCAAGAGTACTCTGTACTGCGGAGGGGGGAGGGGGGGGGCGGGATCGCTATGTGGCGCCGATCAAATCGACACCAACATCGATATGCATTCATCTTTGTTCAGTTCAGTTCTTTGTGATCTTTGTATGTGTTAAGGTTAATAAATGAACTATTGCTAAATGGGTGTGATTATTGGTGCAACCAACCTGGTAATCCTACTCACATTAATTGCTTTGGAAAATTTGTTACATGTTAAGAATGTCTGACTCACCACCCAGGTGCACATTCCATGGAAGGTAGCACATATACAGAGGATGCATGAGCAATGGTTATGAGCCAGACAGTATGGAGTGCACACATTTGTTATTGCACCAAATGAAGATTTGATTAAAGCTATGTACACACTAGTCTTTGTTGTTTACTGATTCCTGTCTGATGTATTATTTTATTTATATCATGCCAGAATTTTTGCTATTAGTACTGAATAATCTCATTGAAAAGCCTGTTAGCAATTGTATACTGTGAAGTGCAGTGATCATAAATATTTTTGCAGAATATACAAAGAATATTTATGCTCAGCAGTTCGCATACTTCGTTTACACAGTGACAGAATAACCAAGACAACATGATGCTTATTTTTAATTGATTGCAGTGCATCTTTCCCTTTTTTACTTATTAATTGTTGCATGTAGTGGGAAGAATTGTTCACTCTTAGGACTGATGCAAACATGGAATTGTTTATCATCTCTCATAGAAATTTGGACCAGGATAACTTTTGTACTGATATAGTTGTAATATCATGGGATTCTTGTTTATTATAGTGTATGCACTGTAAGGCTACCAGGAAATCCAGGAAAGATGCAGAAATTTTTTCATCCACAGAAAATCCAGGAAAAGCATGGCACATTTTTAGAAGTCTAAGAATTTTTCATTGTTTAAATTTCTGTAATTTTGACTGATAAGAACTGGTATTTTAACAAAGAATTTTATACAGTAGCTCTCAACTGCAGAATAATACTGCAGCAAAAAGACATAAATGAAAGAATAACATCAAAATAAAACTTTAGTTGCAAAGAAAATGTGCGATTAGCAACAACAAAACAGAGTGCATACCAAGTGAATGCTGACAAAAAAATGTGCCAAAGCCTTTAGGACAAAAATTGTGCAATACCTCATAACAAAATGCTGCTTTCTATGAGCATAATGTCATAATTGTTTACATCTCTAACATGTTGTGGGAAAATACTGTGAATGTTGGTTTAAGAAGTGTTACTTCTGAGGTAAATTTCCCTTTGCACAAAAAGAATTATGTTAAATGTGAAAAGAGTGATGAATTTCTTAAATCTCATTCAAAACTCGACAGTTTGAGGACCAGCCATTTAGAAAAGTTTCAGGCCAAGAAGACAATCCATTTATGGCATTATTTAAAATTTTACTGCAATGTTCGTGTTTGATATATCTTGAATAGTAACACCCTAGAAAGACCAAGCTTCAAAATTAGTTTCTTATATATTAGTTTAGTTGTTTCTGTGCTGGCATAAGCTGTTGCCAGCATGCTGATCAGCAAAAATGTAGCAAAAAGATTGATAGTATGTGCTGGATCAAGTGTGCCAATCAGGAGGGAGGCCAAAGACAGACTCACAAGCAACACACCGCCAACACCCGCTTAACAGAAAGTATTTATATTGCTGCCATGGACTGGAGGGCTCTGTCTCAGTCTCAGTCACCAGCACAGTCACTCAGTCACTAGCTCAGTCACTGGCACTCTAACTGGCATTCTAGTTTGTCATTTGTCATTCATCACTTAGCAGGACTTGTACATCACCATCAGTGAGGTTAACATGGGCTATTATTGAAGAAATAGTACCACAACACATGGAGTCTTAAAGTTAAGTAGCTTCCTGTTTGTGTAAATAAAGAACACTGTTAATACATGTGTGCAGTTGTGCTATAGAAAGAGGGTACCAGCCACCAATCAACACCCTCTCCCTTCATTCCTATGGTACAAGACTCTACAGTGGCAATGAGGATACTACAGTGGCAACAAGTATAATTCAGTGCCAATCAAAAATTTTGCTTGCTTCTCTTGTGCTTTAGCTTGCAGGGGAATCGTGTTTCTATTTTGTTGTTGTGTTCTTTCATGTATTACAGGAGGAGAGCCACAGAACTAATCAGATTTCTCTTTTCAGAGGCTTTGCTTGCTTTTTCTGCTATAATGTATTTGTTTAAACCATGGCTACCCTGCCCCCTCCATGCCTTGCCCCCACACCACAGCCACAGACAGCCAATGTGATGGATCTAACATGGGATTTTCAGTTTCATAACCAACAAATTGCTGCTTTGCTGATGACAGTACAACAACTACTGGCTGCACAAGCTGTGTCAGCTGTATAACTGACCAGCCCAACAAGTGCCACTGACCAACATACCACCATTCCATAGTTTAATGACACAGAAGAGGAATGGCTCAAATACCTGGCTCAGTTCCAAGCACATTGTCAAGTTCATCGTGTTGAAAGTACTGTAAAGTTAGAATATTTCCTATTGATTGCAGAGTCCCCAGTGTTCAGGTTAATACAAAAACTATTCCCAACCGTGTCTCCCCAAAAACTCAGCTATGACCAAATAATTGCTGCATTTTCTCAATATTATGACCAGCAAGTCCAAGTAGGAAAGCCAGAACAGATGTACCACCAGTGGTACACAGAATTAATGGGCATGACTAGTAAGTTTAAATTTAAGTGTATTGATGCAATAAAATTCAATGTCTCAGATAGCAAAATATGAGAACAGCTCCTAAAGTACTCTGATACATCACTTCCTCAAGCATTGAAGCATTGCAAAACTTAGAGTAATATGATTCAGATGCCATAGTGGCTGATAAGTACACAGCCATGTGGACAGCCACATAGACAGGTAAACAGAACTATGAACTTAGTGAAGTGTTGCCCTAGATGCTTTGCTTTAAAAGCCAGGATTGCTTATCATGTAAGGCAACATGTTAAATTTGTGAAAAAAGAGCCCATGTCCAAGCGGTTTATTTGCAATGACACAAAAACACCAATTTTTCCTGCTCCCAGAAAAAACAGGCTCATGCGCATGCAGTGGATGCTTTGTTTTCAAAACCTACAACAGGTTCTCACAAAAGTAAGATTAAGGTTGTGCCTCCTTCTCACCCTATTGCTGTGCAACAACTTTCAAACAAATGACTTGCCTCATTACAAACTGCTGGACATTGTGTGAACTTTCAGTTTGACACTGGTGCCTCAGTAACTTTGCTTAATCATGCAATGTACAAACAGTTTGGCTCACCATGCCTTTCTAAATCTAGCAAGCACTTCACTGCTTACAATGGACAGGAAATTCTAGTGTTTGGACATTGTAGTTTGCCTGCCACTTACAAATCTCACACTAGGACAGTGAATTTTACTGTGTTGCAATCAAGAGACAGTGAGAACATATTTGCCTTAGATGGCTATGACTTGTTTGGTCTTAGCATCCAAGACAATGTACTTTCTGTATCCAAATTTGCACAAAAAGATAGTGTCATTAGCTTGCTTAAAGAATTTCCTGAACTATTTTCAGAAGGAATGGTAAAAGCTAATAATTTTAGGTGCATGTTTCATTGAAAGACAATGAGCCTAAGTTTTTCCTGGCCCGTCCGATGCCACTTGCTTTAAGGGACAAATTAGTCAGTGAATTCAAAGAATTGCAAAATAATGGTGTATTTGGTCCCATTCATGCTAGTCAATGGGCAACTCCTCTAGTTTTGTTGCCTTATCCTTCTGGTCACATTCACATTTGTCTTGACTTCAAGTCTACAGTAGCCAACGGCCTTGCCGCAGTGGTAACGTCGGTTCCCGTCAGGTCACCGAAGTTAAGAGCTGTCGGGCTGGGCTAGCACTTGGATGGGTGACCATCCAGTCTGCCGAGTGCTGTTGGCATGTGGGGTGCACTCAGCCCTTGTGAGGTAAACTGAGAAGCTACTTGATTGAGAAGTGGTACCTCCAGTCTCGTAAACTGACATACTGCCGGGAGAGCGATGCGCTGAGCACATGCCCCTCCATATCCGCATCCAGTGACTCCTATGGGCTGAGGATGACATGGCAGCTGGTTGGTACCATTGGGGCTTCATGGCCTGTTTGGATGGAGTTTAGTTTTCGTTTAGTTCAAGCCTACAGTCAACCCACATTACCTTGTCCTGAGAAACTCATGGATAGGCTTGGTGCAAGACTGTACTTTTCTAAGTTAGATTTGTGTGATGCCTACATGCAAATTCCATTGGATGAAGAATCACAGAAAGTGTTTGTTGTAAATACACACTTAAGACTTTTCAAGTATTTGCATTTGCCCTTCGATAGTGCTTCTGCACCCGCCATTTTTCAGTGTTACCTGGAACAGCTGGCTACTAAAGTGCCATTTTGTTCAAAGTACCATAATGATATTTTCATCTCATGTTGTACACCACAGGAATCCATTGCCAATTTGTGTGTTGTCAGAAGCAGGGTTCAAGTGTCATCTCGAAAAATGTGACTCTTTGCAAACTGAACTACAGTACTTAGCTCATGTGATAAACAGTCAGGATGTACACACCCTCCAGTCTCATTTGTTTGCAATCTGTGATCTGCCTGTTCCTCCTATCAGTCTCACCCAAGAGATGGACCATGACCGGCAGAACTTCTGTATGGCCACTGCCATCCAGATGCTGCTACACATGATACACCCACCATAGCATCCAGTGCCACCAATGATTTGCTAGTATCACTCTGTGCTACGCAATCTTGTTCTTTTCAGGAATTATGGCAACCATGGGTGCTAGGAAAAGAGGCATGATCCAGTAACATATTGGCTCTTTCATGTACTTGATTGCAGGTTCCGATGGTTTGTAGTGCCACCAACAGAACCAAGTTAGTACGTGTCATTTGCCCCATGATTCTACTGCTTTTCTCCCCTGAATTCACAGCCTCACAGAACCATGCAGCCTTCACAGCCACCTGCGAGGGACCAGGGCACCCTAAGAGGAGTGGATGGATGATGTGCCCTCCCCCCACCATTCCCACTCACCGAACCGATGGATGTGGACCCATCATCTCCATAGCTGTCATCACCCCAGGACATGCCCTAGGCCTGGACATGTGCTGTGGTAGCAATTTTCTGGAGGATGTTCTTATTGCCTCCCAACCCAGATGGTGGGGTATGGTCAGGTGTACGCCATCCTCAACAGTCACTGCTCCCGGCTCATCTCTACATCCAGCATCCTGCCTCCCTCCCCGTTGTCATTCACATCCTCCCTACACAACAATGGTGTAGCATTTGAGGGGGGAAGAATATGCTGGTGTAAGCTGTCGCCAGCACACAGGTTGGCAAAGATGTAGTGGGAAGATTGGTATAGGTGCTGGATCAAGAATGCCTATCAGGAGAGAGGCCAAAGACCGACTCACAAGCAACATGCCACCAATGCCCTCTCAACTGTAAGTATTTAGATTGCTGCTGTGGACTGGAGGGCTCTGTCTCAGTCCCTGTCTCTAGCACAGTCACTCAGTCACTAGCTCAGTCATTGGCACACTAACTGGCATCCTAGTTTGTCATCTGTCATTCATCGCATAGCAGGACTTGTACTTCACCAGCAGTGAGGTTAACGTGGACTATTAGTGAAGATATAGTACCACAACACATGGACTCTTAAAGTTAAGTAGCTTCCTGTTTATGTAAATAAAGAACCTGTTAATACATATGTGCAGTTGTGTTATAGAAAGAGGATATCAGCCACCAATCAACATCCTCTCCCTTCATTCCTATGGTACAAGACACTACAGTGGTGACAGGGATACTACAGGTTCACAGAGTACAAATTATGCAGTAACAATGGCATAAACATATAATTTTCCTTTTAAAAAAAATGTGAGATGAGTTCTTGAGGAATTTCACATGTAATTGGTTTTTATATGGAAAAGCCAAAATGCCTTGTGGAATATGTATTAAGCCAGGTAACTCTCTAACTGTTCAGTGCACAGACATGAAATTCATAATCATGTTTGTCAGAAATATTCAGCTGCTGCAATTTAAGCTGTGCTCATAAGATTCTGCCTAACCACATCCCCCCCCCCCAAAAAAAAAAAAAAAAAAAAAAAAAAAAAAAAAAAAAAAAAAAAAAAAAAAATAATTATGGCCAGTATTAGATATGAAAGAATACCTTTTCTTGTATTTATACAGGATCCATATTAATATAAACCACTAAATTCTCATATTTGTTTGTTCACACTACTTAACAGTGATGTTGTTATTGGCTGACTACATCACATGGCATATGCTCTGAATATCTGCTGTCAGTGGCTGGTGAGATCACACGACATGAACTATGATTGGCTGACAAAGGTGCATTACATTCTTGATTTCAGTGCTTCAGAAGGTAGCATACTGTATTTGGTGGAATTAATATTTACACTTTTGTAATACCAAAATATACGGTGTACATGTTGCTGCACATTAAAGATCTTTCCAAAATACATTGTTTGTTGCTGGGTTTCAATTTCTAAAGTGCCAGGAAGTTCTACGGCAGTATATAAAGCCTTTAATGTTCAAAAAATTTATATGTTTTACAAGTCTGAGGGAAAGTATATTGTCACTTAACATAGAAGAAATGTAGTTTCATGCAGGCTATAGTGTATTTTCACCTGGAAAAAGTTTAATTTTAACTGGGAAATAGGGAAATATTTGGGATTAGTTTTTGTTCATGTATATGCCCATATTTGGCCCTAATAAACTGGTTTACTTGAAAAAATTAAAATCTTTAAAAATACATTCAGGAAGTGATGATTAGAACTTTTGCAATCAAACCCAGTGATTCAGTGCAATAGAAAAACAATATCAATGTTCAATGATCAGTGTGCACAGTGAAGAGGTGACCTTTGACTGAGCACATGAAATATTTTACAGCTTTATTCTCAGACAAGAACTCTCTTTAGAAAGGTAGTTTAGAACACTGCTTTTTGTCAGCTTGTTTGAGAAAAAAAGTATGTTTCCCAGGATCTGTTGATGTGTTGATGTAGAACTTCACACACAAAACAGTTTGAAGTAACTGAGAAGTACTGTTCTCAAAGGCTCATGAAACGGTAATGTGTCCCATCATAGAGTATTTTCATGTATTTGGACCAACACAAAATAGGACTAATTGGGGTTATTGAATATACATCCAAAACCAGCACAAATGGTCATAGGTTTGTTTGACTCAAGGCTGAGCATCATGGAAATCAAAAACCTGAATTGACAGATGCTTGAGGATGGATGTCAATTATCCTGTGAAAGCCTACTTACAAATCTTCAAAAACCAGTATTAAGTGAGTCATCCTAGAATGTAATACAGCCCCTATATGATGCTGTTATAGAGACTGCAAAGGCAAAATAAGACTAATCTCAGAATGCAGAGAAACAAATAGTAGCTGTTAGTCCTGTGGACTACATGTGAATGGACAGGAAGAAAAATGTGGTTCAGTGGAAAGAACCATTTGTTATGTGCTTAACAGTGGTTTGCATAGCTTGGGTGTAGATGTAATTGTAGAGAATCTAATACTCATTTTTTTACCACATATATATGTGTGTGTGTTAGTTTTACCTATATATAAGCTCCTTTACTTTGTGCTATGTGTAATAGCAACAGCTTTGCTAATTTTAAATACATTTTAACATTATTGGTGTAACAAATATGTTAATAGAGCTGTAAAACAAATTACATAATTTTAATGTGTTATCATTAGCTAACTTAATTTTGAAACCTTATATACTATTTCCTTCTTTTCCAGGGTAATATTGAAGATTTGTACATTCCATGCTTAAGCAGAAAATCACGTTCACCCATCTATCTGAAAATCATATGTACTGTTGAGAGCCTCCATGTTACTTTTGAGCTTCCTACAGCCTACGATTATGCAAGACAACAGTTTATGGGAAACAGTAAATTCAGCTATATTCCTTGGTTTAGCGGCAGCATTCTTCAACCAAGAGAAACTGAATTTTGCTTTTTAGGCACCACTAAGGATGAAATATTATATGATGGTGACTTAACAGACAAAAATATGTATCACACTTCTAAAAGAAGGATGTCAAGCCAGACACATGATTCTTTTCCTCAACTTCATGAAAAATCAAAACATAGATCAACCTTAACAGAATTTAAAGGGAATGAAACTTCCAAAAAAAGGATATCAGAGTTTAACTATGTTGAAGTCCCTAGAATCTCACAGCCTACTTACTTAAATGAAAATGACTCATATATTATTTTTCCTACCATATTTCCAAGCATAGACTTTGAGCCAAATATTTTTTTACCAGTCTATGAACCAAAAGTAAAACACAGATCATCTTTAAAAACCATTGAAGACAGAAAAATTAAATATAGTGAGCATTCCAGGAGGGGAGAGTTGCAAAGGAAAAAAAGTGTTACACTATCTGAGAAGGAAATTAAGGCCATGTTTGATGGATTTTCAAGAAGTGTCAAGAAAAAGAAGAAATTCCTAAAACGTTCGCAGGAGGAACTAGTTCGTAAAGCAGAACTTGAACAACTGAAATATATATACAGAACTACATCTGATAGTTTCATAGTCATGGTTCCATTACAACATTGCCAAGATGTACACTTGACTTCGGCAAAAATGTTACCAGTCAGTGAAGAAATTATGCCTGTCAGATACAAATCATATTCAAGAACCTACCTGGGTGAAAATATTACATCATCACACTCTGGTGTGCCCTCAAAAGAAACAGAGCATGAATGTACATTTATTAATGCAGATGAAAAAGACCATTCTTCCATTACATTAGATGCTTATTCAAGCATATCATTGATAAGTTCAACCACTAATGAGAGCAGCTCAGTCACTGAAGAAACATCAAGCAGAACTGCCATAGAAGATATTGTTGTTGAGAAGAAATCTATTTTTCCATTTTTACAGAATCTTATATTAGATGCAATACCTTCAAGGAACATTATTGAGCTACAAAATATTCCCTGCTCTCAAGGTAAATGTCAAATAACACATAATTTCTTATTTATTTAGTACTGTCTGAGAAAATAATAATATGTAGAAATAGATCACTTTTGAACAGTGTTATCCACAATACTGGTTATACTTACAACAAAATATAGCTTTACATTCACAGGGTAACCAAAAGGCATGAGTAAGCAACACAGTTTATTTCTCCATAAAAAAAGACAGAAACAGAATATACACAACTTTGGTGGCTGGGTTGAGCACTGCAGTGGGGATAATGGGTAGCAAAGTCCATGGATGAATCCTTAGGTTGTGTTGCCATGTGGTAGAAATCCCAAAAAAGTCCAGTACCAGACAGATTAGAAGTCCAGTCATTGTTGACCCGAATGGTGAGACATCAAGGCAGAAGTGACAGCATAGTTCAGGCCTAGACTACTGGAGCATGGTGCCACATGTGCTTACAGAGTGCCAGTAGTGTAACAGTAGTGTAGACTGTGCCCACTGTCAGTCAGTCTCCTTTGGCACAGCACAGTGCTATTGGAACAATGTTGGTAAGTAGCTATTTTATAAGGCTACACCAGCCAGAGTTGCTATGAGGCAAACTATGTGGAGGATCTGTGACTGGGCTGTACAGCTGAGCAGTGCTGTGCATGAGACAGAAACTGCTGGCCCCAAATACCTCACCATGGTGGTGTACTGTGAAAGTGCCTTGATGGCAATGGAGAGGCCCAGGCCAGAGGAAGGATGATGATGTCAGACCAAGGGCTGGGGACAGACATAGCTGACGTGCATTCCAAAATTTGCTGCTCCAGCCCCTGGAAAAACTGGAGGCAGACTGCACCTCCTGGCTTCATGATGTGAGCAATCTCCCAATGGTGTTCGTGAGTCCAGATCCATAGGCATCTCAGGAGACAATGGGAAAGATGATGGTATCTGTGGTTGTGATTGGAGGAAATGTGGCATCTCTGGCATTGTTCACAATGGAGCAGGTGTCCTGCACTGCAACAATGGAGGCTGAAGTGCTGGAGGATGTAGCAGCTTGGGCTGTGGCAGCAGACAGTGCGATGTCTAGGGCCAAGTTGATCCAGAACTGATGACTGCAGCTGTGGTGACTGTGGCCACAGGATGGGAAACCTGCAGGCACTGCTGGGTAGCCGATGCAAAATTCATCTTGGGGGATAGCTGGGAGAAAATGCATCTGCTTGAACATGCCGTGGGAACAAAATGTCTGCAGCAGGATGAGGAATTGTGTGAGACAACTAGTTTTATTGTTAGTGATGATAGTGTTCCAATCTGTCCTGAATAACATATGTTGCTCTGTCCAAAGGTCTGAGTATAATCCTGGATTCTCAAGAGTGACCACTGTTAAACACCCTGAAATACACCCTGGCAGTGGTAAGGAATTCTGAGGGGTACTAAAGAACACTTTAGGATTATGGAGGATGGAGAGGATATAGTATAGTCCTGTGAGGCCTGTAATGCAGAAGCTCAGTTGACAATTTATCTCCCTGAGGTGTATGCGTTATGTTGATGAGGACAGGAGTGGAGCATTTTCTTTGGAGTCTTACTGCTTGGTTTCAATATTTGCACCATGAAGGTATGCATGAAGCATTCTGCTCCACCATTAGATTGTGGTGGGATGGATGTTGATCTGGGTGATACCTTTGTCTTTACAGAAAGAAGCAAATTCTGTTGAAGTCAGTTGTGGAACATTATCTGATATAATGGTAGTTGGTAATCTTTCTTGCAAAAATATAGTTGCTAAGGATAGTATTGTGCTGGCCAGTGTTGTGGAATTCATAGGGGCCACAAAAAGGTATTTGGGAAAAGTTTCTACAACAATAATTGATTTCAAATCCCAAAATAGCCCTGCAAAATCTAGGTGAAAAAATTGTCATCTGTAAAGATACTGGTGGAAATTGGAGATACCATAGATGATTGATTTCTTCTCTAATTTAATGTAATTCCACTGAGATTTGTCAAGCAGTTTCGATGTGAAAGTAGTTAAACAGTCTGTGGGGCTGATTTTGTGGGACAGCACCACCCAAATCCTGTAGGATGTGGCATCCTCTGTGAGGACCACAGGTTTTGCTGGATCAATGTAGATGAGGCATTTGTCACTAAAAAAGATGTTTTTCAATGTCTGGAAAGCCATTTCAAGCTGAGTCAATAAGATGAAAGGATTACTTTTCTGCCTGAGAGCATATAACGGTGCAGCAGTCTAAGCAGCATTAGGTATGAACTGAAGGTAATACAAAATCTCACTGAGGACAGCCTGGAACTTCATGAGGTTTTTTGGGGAAAGATACATATGAATAGCCTCCAATTCTTTGGCAATACCACAAACTGTGTGGAGTGTACAGTGTGACCAAAATGTTCTATTTGGGTACAGAAAAAATTGCATTTCTTCTTATTACATCTCAGTCCTGCATCAGTGAGGGTTTGAAAGAAGGTTTCTATGTTTTTGGAGGTGGTTATCTGGGGTACTGTTGGAGATGATGATGTCATCCAGATAATTGGAGCAGGAAGTGACCTTTGATGTCTGTTGCTCTAAAAACCACTGGAAGATGGCCAGAGAAGAAGTGCTGCTAAAAAGGAGATGCTGGAATAGAGGAGCCCAGTGTCAGTGTTGATGACGAGGAATGAATTGGTCATGTCATCAGTGAGAATAGCAGACAGGCATCCCTGAGATCTTTCTTTGAGAAGAAAACACTCCCTTATGATTTATCCAATTACTATTTGGGGTGAGGAGGTGGGTATGAATTCATGAAAGACTGTGCATTGACTGTGGACTTAAAATCTGTGCAAAGGCAGAGATATCTATTGTGTTTTCTGGCAAGGATGAGGGATGATGCCCATCAGCTGGTGAAGATGGACATGGTAGCACTCAGGTCTTTAATCTGTCCCAGCTCTGCCACAACCTCCACCAAAACTGTATGGGGGATATCTTGTGCTTTGATGAATCATGGCCGTGCAGTTTCCTTCAAAGTAATGTTGGTGGAAAAGTTTCTTGCCTTACCCAGAGAGTCTTCAAGAATCTGACTGTATGTGTCACATAGATTCACAATGTGGACATAGGGGATGTGGGATATAATCATAGACATATTTCCATGCTTTTGAGACCAAAAATATCAAAGATGTTGAGGGCAAAAATGTTAGAACTGTCATAAAAATGAAGCACCATGAATGGAATTGAGTTGATGGCAGATTTGTACTGCATATGGAGAATACATGTGCTGAGGATGGGAATATGACCCCTGCTGTGTGTGGTAAGGTCTTGTGTTGGAGCTTCATGCTGTGGGTAGCCAAGTTTTTTGAATGTGCATCTACTGCTCAATGTAATGGAAGGCCCAGAATCCAGTTGGAATGTGGCATCCAAATTCAGAAAGCACAGATGAATGAAAAGTTTCTCCCACACACGAAGAATGCTAGGGGTGGTGAACAACCTGTGATGTTTTGTTCATAGTGGAAATGCTGTAGGCGGTTTGAAACGGTAAAACATTGTCAGAAATTAAATGGTTCAGGAGCACCACATCATTGACATAAACCTGATGGATGTCTGTTACTTTAGGACAGTGGTTGGCTATGTTAATAGATTGGTCCAGTAATTTCTTTGAGCAAACGTTGTCATATGACTAATCTTTTTGCAATACAAACATTTGGTTTGGTGAAAGTGATAAGTGTCTCTGTATTGGGGAATGTAGAATTTAGGAAAAGATTGCAGTTTGTTACCACAGCTCGTGGTCTCACGGTAGCATTCTTCCTTTCTGAGCACAAAGACCTGGGTTTGATTTCCAGTGGGGCCAGGGATTTTCACCTGCCTCAAGATGACTGGGTGTTGTTGTGTCATCTTCATCATCATCATTCATCCCCATTACAGTCAGAGGAAGGCAATGGCAAACCACCTCCACTAGAACCTTGCCTAGTATGGCTGTGCGGCTCTCCCGCATTGTTCCCCTATGCTCTGTCAAGGAGTATGGGACTTCATACATACATACATGTCATTAGGTGGCTTCCCCAGACATGCCATAGGTTGTTTATGGTGCCTGGAAGAACCATTGACTTCATGTTGCAAAGACTGACAGTGTCAACAGCAGGTACCATAGGTGGTGACATTCCACCTCTATGGTCTCAAACAATTCTTATGCCTCAATTATATGAATGACAGCCTCAAGAGTGGGTCCAACATCTTAAGGACTTCCACCTCAAGTCTGGAATCAGTAACATTTTGAACTATAGTGTCCTACATTATGGCACCAACTTATTAGAGACTGCCGATACATTCAAATTTTCAGGTGTTGGCCATGCTTCATAAATCCATGAGCCATTGCTTATATAACTGTACAGGTTGCCACTTCATCCAGAAGAATTTATACCATTCAGTGGTGATCAACCGCAGGAGTCTAAATGTTTATCTAACACTGCGATGATTCAGACAGAGTATAGGGAAAAAGCTTGACAAAAATGTGTAAGGTATCTGTGTCAACTCAAGAAAGAAAATTATGATTCTTGAACATCACCTACAATGTGGTAGGCTGCAAAGTGTTGAAACTGCTGCAGCTTGTATTTGACCCACTCCTCTGTGGCAGCATTCAATTTGCTGACTGGGACTGATGGGTGTCTGCTGCTCTTGTCATTAGCCTTTGAAATGTGTTGAGCTATGGCGTGCTGCAGGAACTCTTGATTCTCCCAGTTCCACTGTGTCCATCAGATGTGTGAATTGCATCACTTAAAACTTAAGAAGATCTTGTAAGGACACAGATCCTCTTGCTGTGTGGTAGACATGGTGCCATGTAGCAAAACAGATCGCCCTTGCTGGGTGGCAGAAATGACAAAAAAAGAATAAGCAACAAGTTCTGTCTAGATGCATGGAAGAAAAACAACCAAAATGGAACTCCCCTAAAATTCAGATGCCATCCACTCTTGAAACCAAAAAGGGCACAAAACATCCTCCACCAGAGGTGACAGAGGATTGCTACTGCTGCACCAGCTATATAGTTGTGGAGATAGTTCTGCTACAGCTAACTGAAACTAAAACAGGAAGGCTCTGTCACCACTAATTTGTTGTATCCATGAGTGGAGGTACAATAAATAAGTGCTTGAGTAAACAACACTGTTTTATTCTCTACAAATGAAGACAGAAACATACATAATCTCATTGGCTGGGCTGAGTGATGCAGTGGGGATAGCAAGTAGCATGAAGTCCATGGATGAATCCATAGATTGGGTTTCTGTGTAGTAAAAATCCCTAGGAAGCCCAGTACCAGGCAGAGTAGAGCTCCAGACAAGGTTAATCCAGGTGGTGAGACATCGAGGCAGCTGCAACAGCATAATCCAGGCCAAGATTGCTGGAGTGTGGTGTGATGTGCACTAATAGAGCCGCAATGGCATATGATTATGCTTATTGTCAGTGAGTCTGCTTTGGCGTGGCACAATGCGATTGGAGCAGCGTCAGTGTGCTATTTTGTGAAGGTACACCAGATAGTGTTGTTATGATACCACACAGATGAAATATGTGCAGAGACTGCACCTGTACTGTCTAGCTGAGCAGCTCTGTGTGTGAGCTAGAAACTATTGACCATGGACTGTGTGACATGTGACCTGCAGCTGTGTGGCAGCAGGCACATAGCGCAGACATTGACGATACCACAATATTGTTATTATTTAGCTATTGTAGTGTTACATATCACTCCTGAAGTGGAATGTGTAATTTTATGTCTGCCCTTCTGATGAATGATACACATGAACAGTAAAACAGTATAACAAAGTATTATATCCGAGAGCATGACTATTGTAAGATTTTATTATTTATTTTCATGTAGTGAGTCTTGTTGAGGAATGACACATATCTTCAAGATGGGATGGTGGTAACAGTAGCTTAGTGAGAGGAAGTAGCTATGTGGGCATTATATGTACACTGCATGTATTTTTGGTCCACACTGGAGTAGTGTACTAGTCCAAGATAAATGTCAAAATGAACAATGACTGCATCTACTTTGGAAGGCACAAAAATATTGTATTGTACACACATTCCTATTTCTGATTTTTAATCATGATGTTGTTGTATTGTGCTCAGTACTATTATGTAGCAGAAAGTACATGTAATTGGAAAATTCTTGTATTGACTTAGAAGAATGCATTGCAATATATATATGAGAACCACTGTTTTCTTAATTTAAAGAAAAAAGGGTGGTATGATCAATCATTGTCTTCCAACATAAACTGCAGACTCAGAAGAAGATGTCTAAGCTTCTTAGTATCCACAACCTGTCAAGAAATTAATGACTAGCAGAATAATATTTTTAGTTATCAGTGCTTGAGAAAATTCTAAACTTCAAGAATGAGCAATAAGATCTTTATATTCTGGAGCTGGAAAGAAAGCCAGTGTGCACTCAATGTGTCTGCTAGGGGGTCTCATCTGGGATGTCGAGGCAACCTTACAAGCAGCTACTGAATGGTGTGCATGGGTTTTGAGGCAATCCTCAGTTCATACAGGAGGCTGATGGAAGTGTTGAAGACTGTTGGCCTTACTTCTGGGGTGCAAGCATAGCTCACAATTTTCAGTGTTGTTTTCAGCATTCATCAGGGTTCTTTGATTTGGAACTGAGTGGAGGGTTTCTGACAAATGATTAATTGACTCTGTGATGGTCTTAGCAGCAGATTTCTAGACCTGCATTATCAGTTGTGGATTTGTGGGACTCCCCTTGATAGGTCAGAGGAGTACTACACAAAGGAAGCAGAGTACTTATGGAGTGCACATGAGGTGTTTTTTTTTTTTTTTTTTTTTTTTTTTTTTTTTAAAAAAGAGTAGGCAGTAGTTTGAGGTGCTCTGATGAACACTTGGTAGTCAATAAGGTGCAACAGGTGTAGGTAAAGCCAAGTTAATTGTTGGATATTTTAACTGGCCATTCTGTTCTGCTGCGACAGTTCTAGAGTCATTCAAAGAATGTCTATGGCCAGTAGAGCATGAATACCCAGGTCATGCATTGTTAGTTGGAAGTGACTTTAACATAAAAAGGATAGGCTGAAATGTCTATGGATTCATTGCAGGCGATACAGACAGACAGTCATGCAGAGTACTTTTGAACAAATTTTCTGAAAAATGTCTTGAGCCACTAGTCTGTCAGCCCACACACAACAGAAATATCTTAGACTTCGTAGCTACATATAGGCTAGACTTTATCAATTACGTCAATATATAAATGAGGATTAGTGATCATGAAGTCATTATAGCAAATATGGTTACGAAAGTTAATAATTCAGTCAAGAAGGTTAGGAGAGTATTTTTACTAGAAAGAGCAGATAAGCAGTTGTTAGCATCTTGCTTAGACAGTGAATTGAATTGACATCACTTAGTTCCAGTTAGATGGACATAGAGATATTTTGAGCAAAATTTAAGGAGATTGTAAATCATGGTCTAAAGAATTTATGTGCCTAGTAAGTGGATTAAGGATGGAAAAGACCCACAATGATTTAGTAATGAGATACAGAAACTGCAGAGGAAGCAGAGGTTATTTCACTCTCAGTTCAAAAGAGAACACACAAATGACAACAAGCAAAAGTTATTAGAGATTTGAAGCATACAACTACTACCAGCGCCATACCTTTGCAAAAGATGTGGAGAGAACCTGAGAAAATTCTGGTCCTATGTAAAACACTGTAACAAGGCGTCTCAGACCACACAGATACCCCCGCAGCAACTGGTCTGGTGTGACAGTTGAAGACTGCAAAACAAAAGCCAAAGTATTAAATTTCATGTTCAAGAAATGGGTCACACAGGAGAATCGTGCAAACATACCATCATTTGACAATTGAACCAACTCCCTTACGGATGACATAGAAATAAGCATCCCTGGCATAGAGAAACAACTGAAGGAGTTGAAAACAAATAAGCCACCATGTCTATATGGAATCCCAATTCAGTTTTTCAAAGAGTACTCTATGGTATTGGCTCCTTACTTAGCTTGTATTTATCAAGAATCTCTTGCTCAGTGCAAAGCCCCAACCAAATGACTCCTGTGTATAAGAATGGCAAAAGAATGGACCAATAAAATTACAGACCAATATTCTTAAAATTGGTTTGGTGCAGAATGTTTGAATGTATTCTCAGTTTGAATATAATAAATTTTCTTGAGACTGAGAAGCTTATGTCCACAAATCAGCTTGGTTTTAGAGAGCATTGCTTGTGCAAAACTTAGCTTGCCTTTTCTCACATCATTTACTGTGAGCTATGGATGAAAGGCAATAGGTAGACTCCATATTTATAGAGTGTCAGAAAGTGTTTGACACGGTACCCCACCATAAGCTGTTAAAGGAGTTACGAACATATGGAATAGGTTCACAGATATGGGAGTGGTTTAAAGACTTCTCAAGTTATAGAACCGAGTATGTTGTCCTTGATGGTGAATGACAAGGGTGTATATACATTAATGATTTGATGGATAGGATGGCCAGCAGTCTCTGGTTGTTTGCTGATGATGCTATGGTGTATGGTAAGGAATCATGGTTGAGTGACTGTAGTATGATATGACATTACTTAGACAAAATTTCTAGTTGGTGTGATGAATGGCAGCTAGCTCTGAATGTTGAAAAATGTAAGTTAATATGGACGAATAGGACAAACAAACCTGTAATGGTTGCATACAGCATTAGTAGTGTTCTGCCTGACACAGTCACATTGTTTAAAAATCTGTGTGTAATATTGCAAAGTGATATGAAACGGAATGAGCATGAGAAGATTGTGGTAGGAAGGTGAATGGTCAACTTTGGTTTTTTGGGAGAATTCTAGAAAAGTGTGGTTCATCTGTAAAGGAGACTCCATATAGGATGCTAGTGTGACCTGTTCTTGAGCACTGCTTAAATGTTTGGGATCTGTACAAGGCCAGATTAAAGGAAGACACTGAAGCAATTTAGAGGTGGGCTGCTAGATTTGTTACTGGTACATTCAAACAACATACGAGTGTTAACAGAGATGCTTCATAAACTCAGATGGGAATCCCTGGAGGGATGGTGACTTTCTTTTTGAGGAAAATGTTTTAGAAAATGTTGAGAATTGGGATTTGATGCTGGCTACAGAACGATTCTGTTGCTCCAAGAAATTAGGGCTCATATAGAAGCATATGGACAGTCATTTTTCCATCATTCTATTTGTGAGTGGAACAGGAAAGAAAATGACAAGTAGTGGTATTGGGTGCCCACCACCATTTGCCATAAGATGGATTATGCAGATACAAATAAAAATGTTTTATTCCACCTTTGAGCATATTTACATGCAATTGGTGTCATCAGTGTTAACACAATAATCATAAAAATAATAATAACATAAACTTGAACAAATGTCATTAACTACAATATAATAATTCAAGATGGGTACAATACATATTGATGCAAATGTCAATAAGAGTGATAAATTTCCTAACAGATCAATTACAAGATGAATGAACTACAAAGTTGAGTGAATGACAAATAAATAATCAAACAGGTAATTAACAATAAGTACATGAAACAGTAATAAAATAGTTGCACAGTGTGGCATATGTATAATTTGTAGTTAATTTATTGTTCATTCTCATAAGGAAAGTGAGTCATTTGTCACAAACTCAAGGAACTTTTGAGCAGAGTAAATTATTTTACTTTTCAGCCACCTTGAAAGACTAGTTTTAAATTTATTTACTAGCACTGTGTAGGCATTTTCATGTCATTTGTTCAAGTAGACTGGACCAAGACATTTGTAACTGTTACATGTCTTTGCAAGCCTAGCAAATGGCATATTGATTGCACTTCTTATGTTATGCTCATGAACTGTCCTCCTTAAGTCAAATTTACTGAGATTCTCTTTAACGAAGACAAGGCAGTTGTAAATATGCAGGCCTGGCACTCTCATTATATCTAGTTTCTGAAAATAATCTTGATATGATTCATATGGGCTAAGTCCTGCTATGCACCTTATGGCTTTCTTTTGCAATTTAAACACTAATTTTGAGCCTACAGAATTACCCCATAATAGTATCCCATAACCCAGGTGGGACTGGATGAATGCAAAATATGCATATAACAAAAGTTCTTTACTGACACTGCTTCTCAGCTTATACAGCAGATAGATGACACATACGAATTTACCACACAACTTCCCTGTGTGGGTATGACCGCTGAGCTTTTAATCTATATGAAATCCTAATAATTTTACTATTTTCAGGATTGCCACAAGTTTCCCCAAGTGATATTCCTTAATATTTCCCTGATTTTGAGACCATTTTTAGCATTCTTCTCTGAAATTCAAAGGGTAAGTAAAGGCATAAGTAAAACAATGTAAGGACTTATGTATTTCTAAACATCTGAGCAAAAATACTAACATCAACATCTTCTGTAATGAACTGTTTTCAGACTGTGAAAGCAAGCCAAATGGTATATATGTTTCATTAAGACCACTGAAGTTATTTTATTTCCAGAGAGTGAAACACATTTGGTGACAAAATACACATTTTGTTGAAATTGCAAGACATTTAAAATACCTTCATTGCTTTCAGAAATAACCTTAGAAAAAAGTAGGCCTCTTGAAAGAAATGTATAAGGTGGGGAAGAGTTGTGTAACCCACCACTATAGGTGACCATCAATAAAATTTTGGTTCTACTATGTTCATTACTGTTGGTGTCCACAGCTCGTGGTCTTGCGGTAGCGTTCTCGCTTCCCGCGCATGGGGTCCCGGGTTCGATTCCTGCTGGGGTCAGGGATTTTCTCTGCCTTGAGATGACTGGGTGTTGTGTGTCTTTCATCATCATTTCACCCTCATTCACTCGCAAGTCGGTGTTAAAGAACTTGTGGAGCGGCGGCCAAACCGCCCCGTGAGGGGTCTCCCGGCCACCAGTGCCATACGCTCGTTATTGTTACTGTTGGTTATTACTCACTGTGTTAAGTCTATTATTCTGCAGGTATTGTGTGATTTTTCTTTCAAGAAATACCTGAGTATATAGAGTACAAACAGCCAGAAACTGCCACAATTTTCTTCTTCTTATCATCCATACTTTCTTATATCCAAACTACTTTTGAAGTGCCAAAATGTATTAGAATAAATAATATGTCTATAAAATGCCACACTGTACAATGTACTTGTGGTGAAACAGTCGCAATTCCTCAAATCCAGTGTCCATGGCCTCTGGCCTGCTGAGGAGCACAGCAGTCCTGGGTCCATGAAAATCCACCGCATTACGCCACCACAGACAGACCCAGCCTGTGGGCAGATCAGTGAGACTAGATCTTACAGGCAGAGCCTGCACATTAGCGGAAAACTATGGGCTTGAGATCGGCAGGCCTAGTCTGTTAGATATACCTGCAGAAATGGCCTATGATTTTGGCCCGTCATGGAAGTCCACTTGCGTGGCCAACTATACACATGTTACAGATGCCGTGTTGATGAAATGTGACCACGGTGATCACCCATGCAACAGATAAGTTGTGCAAATACTCTGAGAATCTCACCATAAAGATGATCGCTGAGCCACAGACAGACATGTAGAAGATCACACTCTCACAACTAAATTTTTGGGCATAGCCTTTGTCAGAAAACAGTAGTGCACACACATTCACACAATCAGTCAGACACAGTTCATGCACACATGACCATTGTGTCAGGCTGCTGCATCAACAATTTCTGAGAATCAGATTCAAACAAACCACTCCTCATGACTCCCTGCCTCTCATTGGCAGTTACTAAGCTAGCAGCAAGTAGTGATGGCAGCACTGACTGGAAGCTGAAGGGAGGGGTGGGAAGGGGAGAAGCAGTAAGAATGAGAGGGTAGGAAAGCGGCACATGTACTCAGTTGCGTTCAGCCAGTGATGATGCATGACATCTCAGTAAACAAACAATTTCATGCTACTGAGACAAAAACGATATTTTTCCATTGCTTTTCAAATTTCCCTGATACATTTGAGATTCTCTGATATTCCCTGATTTACAGAACTCGTGGCAATCCTGTGTTTTGTTGTTATGACTGGGAGCATTCAGACTGAATGCATTAGCTTCAGTTTTCCTATCATTCTTCTGCAGTACATTTGCCACAAAGCAAGTAGTGCATCTCTCCATTGCCACTGCCATGCTGTGTTGTACATTTTGAAGGCTGATATCACAGGTGATGAGTGTTGTGTCATCAGCATATAGCACTGCATCACATGGTACAATTGCAGGTAAATCATTGACATATACACTCCTGGAAATTGAAATAAGAACACCGTGAATTCATTGTCCCAGGAAGGGGAAACTTTATTGACACATTCCTGGGGTCAGATACATGACATGATCACACTGACAGAACCACAGGCACATAGACACATAGACACAGGCAACAGAGCATGCACAATGTCGGCACTAGTACAGTGTATATCCACCTTTCGCAGCAATGCAGGCTGCTATTCTCCCATGGAGACGATCGTAGAGATGCTGGATGTAGTCCTGTGGAACGGCTTGCCATGCCATTTCCACCTGGCGCCTCAGTTGGACCAGCGTTCGTGCTGGATGTGCAGACCGCATGAGACGACGCTTCATCCAGTCCCAAACATGCTCAATGGGGGACAGATCCGGAGATCTTGCTGGCCAGGGTAGTTGACTTACACCTTCTAGAGCACGTTGGGTGGCACGGGATACATGCAGACGTGCATTGTCCTGTTGGAACAGCAAGTTACCTTGCTGGTCTAGGAATGGTAGAACGATGGGTTCGATGACGGTTTGGATGTACCGTGCACTATTCAGTGTCCCCTCGACGATCACCAGTGGTGTACGGCCAGTGTAGGAGATCGCTCCCCACACCATGATGCCGGGTGTTGGTCCTGTGTGCCTCGGTCGTATGCAGTCCTGATTGTGGCACTCACCTGCACGGCGCCAAACACGCATACGACCATCATTGGCACCAAGGCAGAAGCGACTCTCATCGTTGAAGACGACACGTCTCCATTCGTCCCTCCATTCACGCCTGTCACGACACCACTGGAGCCGGGCTGCACGATGTTGGGGCGTGAGCGGAAGACGGCCTAACGGTGTGCGGGACCGTAGCCCAGCTTCATGGAGACGGTTGCAAATGGTCCTCGCCGATACCCCAGGAGTAACAGTGTCCCTAATTTGCTAGGAAGTGGCGGTGCGGTCCCCTACGGCACTGCGTAGGATCCTACGGTCTTGGCGTGCATCCGTGCGTCGCTGCAGTCCGGTCCCAGGTCGACGGGCACGTGCACCTTCCGCCGACCACTGGCGACAACATCGATGTACTGTGGAGCCCTCACGCCTCACGTGTTGAGCAATTCGGCGGTACGTCCACCCGGCCTCCCGCATGCCCACTATACGCCCTCGCTCAAAGTCCGTCAACTGCACATACGGTTCACGTCCACGCTGTCGCGGCATGCTACCAGTGTTAAAGACTGCGATGGAGCTCCGTATGCCACGGCAAACTGGCTGACACTGACGGTGGCGGTGCACAAATGCTGCGCAGCTAGCGCCATTCGACGGCCGACACCGCGGTTCCTGGTGTGTCCGCTGTGCCGTGCGTGTGGTCATTGCTTGTACAGCCCTCTCGCAGTGTCCGGAGCAAGTATGGTGGGTCTGACACACCGGTGTCAATGTGTTCTTTTTTCCATTTCCAGGAGTGTATAATGAAAAGGAAAGGTCCAAGAACTGATCCTTGAGGTACACCCTTTAAAACTGCAAGACATTCTGACATTTGATTATTTACCTTAACTAACTGTTTTTGACTGTCCGAGTAAGATTATATTCAGCATAGAGCATTCTCTCACACTCCATAGTGAAGAGCCTTTTTATTGGAGACCATATCAAAAGCTTTCCTGAGGTCCAACAGTATCACACAGATAATATCTTTATTTCCAAAACAATTGTATATTTTTGCTACCATACTGTCAACTGCTTTGACTGTAGAAAGGCTGGACCTGAAACCATACTATGAGGTGTTAAGTATATCATTATGTTCAAAATATTGACTCATCTGTTTATGCATGCAGTATTCTATTATTTCTGATATTAAGGGCATAAGTGATATGGGGCGATAGTTATCTGGAGATGCTCTGTGTCCTTTATTATGTTCTGATTTAACTACAGATATTTTTAAACATTCTGAATAATTGCCTTCATTTAAAATTTTGTTGATTTTAGTCAGTGGTGTTATAATTTAATTTCTGATATATCTAATAACTTAATTTGAGAGACCATAGCAATCCTCTGCTCTAGAATTACTGAGCTTAGCCACTGATTCATTGACCATCTCCTCAGTTACATGAATCCAGTGAAAGCCGCCTATCTGCTTACTGTTCATTTCTGGCAACAGTGTCTCTGCCTTACTCACATTCTCCATTATTCTGTTATCTGACTGAGGACTGACAAAATGTGCATTTAGAATATCTGGTTGAATTGGTGTCCGGTATATTTTATCATCACAGTTTATTTCTGTTTTAATAATTTCTCATACAGTTTTGCATTTATTCACTGAGTTCTGTGTATATGTATCATTTGCTTTGCACTTAGCTGCCTTGATTTCAGACCTGTAAATCTTTTTCACTTCCATATACATTTCCTTGTTAGCATTATTGTGCTTAGACCTGTCATGCTAGAGTAGCATTATGATTATTATTCTACTAAGATGTAGGGTATGTCAGTTTTTTAGATTTTGTGGTTTGGTGTAATGATTTTGCTTCGATATTTTCTTGTAGTGTTTAGGACAACATGCTTCAAAATTTTCACTTAACAGTTCTAAAAATTTGTTGGTAGATTCATTTGCACCTGCAGTGGTTATTATTTTATCCCATTTTATTAAATTCAATTTATTTATCAACTTGTTTAGTTTTGATTCATTAATTGGTCTTATAATTTATCTACAGTCTGCAGAAGTTTCAGTAGCTTTACTGTTAAGAGTTTGTCTGAGCCATAGTCCCTCATGATCTGAAATTGCTAGTTCAGTTGTTGGAGTCTCTTTTGTTTAGATGAAAATTAAACATTATGTTATCTAGACGTACTTACTGTCTTGTGGGTTTGTCATTTACACAACTGTAGTTAAGGGGTCTTAATGTATTCAGCAAGTGACCAACATTTCTATTCTTAAACATAATGTCTACATTGATATCACCAAATATTAGTATTCTGTAATCTTTGTATTTGAGTAGCAAGAATATCAGTTTCTCCAGAGGCTCCACAAACAGGTCTTCATTGTGTTTCGGGAGGTGGCATACTGAAGCTGTTATAATTTCCTGTTTTGGCAACATTATGTCTGCAGCTTCAAATTTTGCTTCTATACATAGTCCACTTGTATTTATAATTTCATAGATTAGGTTCACACTATTTTTAACATACACAGATACACAAAGATGTTTAATACTTTTTCTACAGTTGCTGGTTGCCAATTCATATCCAAATGGTACACTTAATTTTAGTTCCTCATTGCTAAGCTAGTGTTAATTTATTGAAATTACAGTGCAGTTTAAGTTTACCAGCCAATACTGAAGTTTGTTCTTAAGAGACTGCACATTAACATGTTAGAACATTACACCTGTATTTATGTTACTGTGTTTTTCCTGTAGCCCTTCAGCAAGAAATCATAGAATTGTATGGAATTGCTGCTTAATTCTTCCTCTGTGTATGACCATTTGATTAGTTTGCCAGTGTTGACTGCTCCTTCAGATGGCATGGTGGTGAAATTCTTGTCTTGTTAAGGGGATGAGTGACTCCTATTACTTCTGCCAGTATTGAAGTCACATTTTCTGTTATTAGTGTTGAATCTTCTCTTGTTGCCTGCATTTCTAATTGTAATGACTCTAGTGCTGCTGCTGCCAATGGTGACTGTGGCTCTGCTGCTGTTGCCAATGGTGGTTGTGGCTCTGCTGTTAACTGAGATGATGATGATGTTGCTTCTTTGGTTGTTGCTGCTGCTTCCGATAATAGTTTTGTTTTGTTAATGCTGATTTAGCTGCTGCTGGTGTTGGTTCTACTGAAGTAGCAGTAACTGCTGCAGTTGGTGATGGCTGCTGTGCTATTGTTTGTTGTTGGCATCCTACAGTTGATTCTGCTATTTTATATACATCATTTATTATTTTGCTGGCTGTGGTCAGCATTTCCAGAGTTTTATAGCTGGGAAGTCTCTTACCCTTTCCATTTATGTGCATTCCGTGCTATGTGAAACTTTCTGTGTGCAGGTAGTCAACACGTAGAACTGAGTGTTTTGATACCTTTTGTAGATCTCCTCAAACAGTCTGTTGGCCCTAATTTCTCTATTTACACACAAGTCTTTCATAAGGTCATATCTATGTGGTATTCCAATGATGATCATATTTTTGCTCTTATCACAGTCCAATACTACCTTCAGATTTTGGACAGCACTAGGCAAATCATTCCTATAAACATCGTTGGCACCTCATTTGCATTTGGTGAAGTTCCAGCTGTTATGGTATGTTTTTTTGTGATTTCTAATGTAGGTGTTCCTTGTTTCACATAAATGCAAGAGTTTTTACTATGTTCTTCATGTAAAATTTTTGCTAGTCCATGACCATGACTGTCAGTGTGTATGGTATCTTTCGAGTTCATATTTGTATATTTAGCACTACTTGTGTTTGTAATTTCATTTGCATACATTTCTTCTGCTCTTGTTTTTGTCTCTAGGACACTAAAACTGTTTTTCAGTGGCATTTTCAACACATTTTTGCTGCGTTTTCTGCAGGTGAACATTTGAGGCCTAATAAACTCACCATAACTTCTGTTTGGCATAATTTGCGATGTACTTGCACTCTTACATCACTGTAGATGGTTTCAAATCCTTTTGAAGCTGGATTATATCGCAGATGTTTCAAATCATTTTGAATCTTGATTATATCATCACATAGTATGTTAACCACTTTTTTTTGTTGCTATTTCACAAAGTATTTCATTTTTATTTTGGGAGCTGAGCACTGTCACTTGTACTGACATGTGGATCTACTTGCACTTTTCTTCTGATGCTTTTTATTAAAATATGACATGGCATGCACATATTATCATATGCCGCAATGCATTTCTTGCATAAAGAACGCACATACACACATTTTCTTTCATTATATGCGGAGCTCATGACTTATGTATCTTCAATGGCCACATTATTTCACGTCAATAATGAAGTAGATGCAGATTTAGATTTAGCCTCAGAGACAAGACCAAAAGTTATTTATTGCTGGAAGAGAATTAAAGAAATGGAACACAGAGAAGAACAATAAGTAAATAAAATTATTTAACAAGACTTATGCATTTTGATTGAAAATTTATTGAAAAAGATATGGCTGTCCTTGATAATCCAGGAAGTAACAAACTGTCAAGAAAAATTTGCAAAGCTAAATACACCCACTCACAGTCAATTTTTTAGAATGAATATCTTGCCAATAAAACATAATTAAAGTTACCATCATATGGAGTGAATGAAGATGGTTTTGAGATGCTTTTCACTAAACGTTGCATAGGTTTTGTTAGATTGCATTGTTTCTTGAGAAGTGATGGGCTATATGTCTAACAAATAAAATATTCTAAAAACAGAAAGTCTATGTTTACTTATATATGCCTAAGAGAAAGTGTCTGAAATCACCCCATGGATAAGGGTGTATTTTAAATCTTTTTCAATGTTACAAAGTATATGAGGGGAACTCAGAAATAAATTGACCTTTTTTTTAAAAAAAAAAATGTACACTCTTCACATTTAATTTTAGCGACTTTTAACACTTGTTAAGTATATCCATCACTACAAATAAGTGAGAAGTATTGAGGTAATGAATTGTGACAGCCCGCCGTGCAGCCATGCAAATGCTAGAACTACTATCGCGGCTGACACAGCATTCTTAGCACACATATGCAGATTTACCGTTAGCTGAAAGCCCAGCAATGGTGCGGTGTGCACCAGATGTGTGAAGGCAAAGCAAGAACCAGTGCGAACCAGTCATCAGAACGAACCAGACTCATTACATGAAGAGCTGTCCTGCCTAGCTGTGAAGCGCATGGGTCTATCAACCAACACTGTCCTCATATAAGCGGCTGAACGACGGACTAATCCACCATATTTCATCATTGCAGGAACAACGGGTACATCAGCTGTTGCAACATCAAGAATGTGGCAACAGGATGCCCTCACTGTTCCTGCATCATCTCTGGGTACTGGCGCATCCTGATATGGTCCCGGATTCACTATTATACGCCATCTGGGTGCGCAGTCTGCCAACGCAAGTACGAGCAGTGCGTCCCAGCCCTTGGTGGAGTTGGATGGCGTAGTGGACCTGGCCGACAGAGTCCTCAATGCATTCACAATGGCACCAAACACCACCGCCTCTGCAGCATGTGCCACTGTAGAACCAGCACCAACACTTGGCTCACATCGAAACGCTGTCCCTGGCCATGCAGCAGTGGATGCCAAGCTCCACACAGAAGTATGCGACTTGACTGCCCAGGTGGTATCACTAACCATGTAGGTTGAACACTTGGTGCATTCACTGCCAGAGTGCAGCAGGAATGGCAGCAACAGCTGTTCCAGCTTTGGATGACACGACCTGAACCACAGTAGCTGGCCTGGTGGTACATCACTGACATTCGAGCTGATGCCCGACTTCTAGTGCTGGTACCACGCCCGCTTTGGCAATGATGTGACAAACTGCCAGCTGCCGTGCTTGCACCCAAATGCCAACCACAGCTGGAATTAGACACACCCAGCTGCAGTGCCATATCAAGTTGTCTCTACATAGCAGAGCAGGATGACAGTGTCAGGTACTTAGTAGACATGGGCTCTGCCCTGTCTATATACCTGTGATCTCTTCTCAGGGACAAAAGATCGGTTGAGGAACTGTCACTGACTGCACCTAACAATTCTGCAATAAAAATGTGCGCCATATACTTGCATGGATATTTACTGTTGCAGATGTCAATGAGTCAATCCTGAGCATGCGCTTTCTGGTGCACTTCAATTTTCTAGCCAACATAGCAAACGCCCAGCTGATCGACTCTATAACCAGGTTGAAGATAGTGGGACAGTGGCGACACGCTGCCATCTTCAACATAAAACCAGTGCAGGCTCTGGTCCCTATGTCTAGATACTAGACCAATTTCTGGAATTGATTCAACTGCCTGGCGCACTGAAAGAGGTCAAACATTCCATGGTACACCACATATTAACCACAATCGGTCCACCCACCTCAAGCCAATCATTTTGCATTGCCCCCGATTGGCTCGCCATAGCTAAGGCTGAATTCAAGGCTATGATGTGACAATGCATCATCTGCCCATCAAGCAGTCCCTGGTCTTGCTCGAAGAAAGGACAATAAGTGGCGTCCATGCAGCAACTACCATTTGCTAAACATGTGAATGGTGCCAGACCACTACCTGTTACCACACTTGCAGGACATCAGCCACACTCTGGCGGGGTCAGTGCTGTACAGCAAGATTGACTGTGTGAAAGAGTTCACACAGATCCTCGTGGCACCTGAGAACACTCCATAAACGCCAATAGCGACACTCTTCGCATCGTTTGAGAGCTTCTTTATGACTTTCGAACTCCAAAATTCACTCCAGACTTGGCAGCATTTGATGGACAGTGAGCTATGAGGCCTACCATGGTGCTTTGTGTACCTTGACGACATCCTGGTGTTATCAAGGTCACCTGATCTCTTCCGCCAACACCCGGCAACAATTTCACAGCGTCTCAGCGAAGCCGGAATCGTCATCAAACTGGAAAAATGCATGTTTGGAGTCACTGAGATAGAATTCCTCGGACACCCCGTTAACCTCAGTGGCTGAAAACCACTTCCCAAAAAGGTACGAGCAATTGTGGAAAAGTCTTGCACACATACGTACAAGGAATTACGTCGTTACCTGGGGGTGCTGTATTTTTTCTGATGTCACATATTAAACGCCGCTGCCAACCATGAACCTCTGACTGCAGTCCTACAAGGCTCAACAGCCAAAGGCAAGACTCCTGTTCCCTGGATGGATGCACTGGAAAAACGTTTCAACGATTCATAATGTGCCCTTACAGAAGCGACGCTACTCGTGCACCTAGTGCACGACGTGGAGATAGCCATCATAGTAGACACCGGTCAGACAGCTATTGGAACGGCGTTACAACATGTTGGCTTCCTCTCAAGGAAGCTCTCAGAATTGCAGTGCCTTTGGAACGCTTATGACCATGAGCTACTAGTGATATTTGAGGCTGTGAAACACTTCCACCCATCTGTTGAAGCTTGTTCTTTTATTATATTCATGGACCATAAACCGATCACACACATGTTCCCTGAACAATCACCATAAATGTTCACCACACCAGTTTTGGCAGCTGGAGTACATCTCGCAGCTCTCTACAGACATCCGCCACATCTCTCGCATTGACAACATTGTGACCAACTGCCTATCTTGTGTGTGTGCTGTCATCTCTCCCCCTGTGAACTTTGAGGATGTACAGATGTACAGGAGAGAGATGATGAACAAAATAGCCTCTGCCACGATGCCTCCAGCAGCCTACAACTCGAACTGGTTCCTGTCCCTAGCTCAGATTGCAAGATCTGGTGCAACACTTCGACAGGCACACAGCAGCCATTTGACTGTATGCATGGACTCTCACACCTCGGTGTCAACAGCACTATGTCTCTCATGGCCACACGTTTAGTCTGATCAGGGATGCAGGATGACTGCTGTCAGTGGGCATGCACCTGCATTGCATGCCAGCATACCAATGTTGGCAGAAACACCCATGCACCCATTGGCACATTCCCCCATGCGACATGATGCTTCGCACACACTCACGTGGACATCATGGGTCCTCTTCCCACATCCCATGGCAAGCACTACCTGCTGACCTTGGTAGACTGTTTTACAAGCTGGCCAGAAGCGACGCTGATTGCAGACATCACTGCCGAGACAGTCGCCACCACCTTTGTCGAAACGTGGGTGGCCCGCTTCAGCTTCCCCAGTCATATGACCAATGACCACAGCCACCAGTTCAACTGTGCGCTGTTCACACACGTCGCCCAACTGTGTGGAGTGCAGCTGCAAAAATCGACAAGCTACCATCCGGTGTCCAATGGCATGATAGAGAGGCTCCACAGGATGCTAAGAGCTGCCTTAACTTGCTGTGACACAACTTGGACAGAGGCACTTCCCCTGGTACTGCTCAGCCTATGGGGTACTCCCAAGGAGAAAATTGGCACTTCATCTGCTGACCTCATACACTGGCAGTCACTGGCTATTCCAGGAGTCTTCATGGAGGAAGCACCACTGCCACATGATCATACCACCCTACAACTGGCAGAACGTTTATGCGCACACATGGCTAGCCTCCAACCGAGCGCACCAATGTGGCACGGTACAGGCAAAGTGTTTGTGCATGCCAGCCTGCAATGCTGCAGCCACATCATGTTGTGCACTGATGCCGCACAGCCACCACTTTGGTCTGGGACCTCGGAACCGGACTGTGTCATAGCCTGCGGTGACAGAATGCTGGAGCTCAAGTTCAATGGCAAGCCGATGAAGGTCACCATCGATCACGTCAAAGCAGCTTATGTTTTGCCCACTCCAAATGCTGCACACTTCTGCGACCCCGGGGAAGGTATAACTGCCAATGAAGCTTCCTGTGCCACCAGCACGGCAGCACCCATACCCGTCACCTACAACAACACACAGGCACTGCTAGCTGTCGTCTTGCTGCCAGCTGTCACCATGCTGCCACATGCGCCTCACCCCACCCTGCATGGCCAGCTGGTGCAGCAGCCTGAAGTGCCCCCACCACAGCCACCAACAGACTATGTCCTATGCTCTGGCCGGTGCGTCTGTTTCAAACACACATGCTGCTTGACAATTGCATCACGCCACCAGACACTGAATGGGCAATAAACCCAGCATGCCAGCAGCTGCCTGCCGTAGAGACCCTGTCTCCAGTGCACCACCTGAGCTGTTACCAGTTGAGCCCCAGACTCCGCAGCCCATATCACCAGATGTATATCCACTGGTGTTCCGTGGATGACCATGCAGCTTTACTAGAAATGAAATGATACCATGTAAGCAGGAGATCCCAGGTTCGAGTCCCGGTCAGGGCACACATTTTCAACATGTCCCCAATGAAGTACATCAATGCCTGTCTGCAGCTAGGGTGTCCATTTAATTATCATTTCATTTCTAGTAAAGCTGCATGGTCATCCATGGTAACTGTTCTTTCGTGAACAGATACTACTGTCATATATAGTTAAAATATGGTTTCCTGGCCATTGACCTTCTTGTGCGAACGCACACGCTATAGCCCGAACTCTTACGGGACTTGGTAGATTAATCTGCCACGAGTAATGAGTATGATGGGCACTACGAATGTAGTGGTGTGGACATGTTGGGAATGTGGATCTCACTGGGAGCGTGCAAGAGATAAGTCCCTGCAGACGCACTATCCTCTGTGCCCACGGTGGCTCAGGTGGATAGAGCGTCTGCCATGTAAGCAGGAGATCCCGGGTTCGAGGCCCGGTCGGGGCACACATTTTCAACATGTCCCCAATGAAGTACATCAATGACTGTTTGCAGCTAGGGTGTCCATTTAATTATCGTTTCATTTCTAGTAAAGCTGCATGGTCATCCACGGTAACTGTTCTTTTGGGGACAGATACTATCGTCATATATAGTTAAAATATGGCTTCCTGGCCATTGACCTTCTTGTGCGAACGCACACGCTATGCCCGAACTCATACGGGACTTGGTAGATTAATCTGCCACGAGTAATGAGTATGATGGGCAAACATCTATTAGGCGCATTACGAATGTAGTGGTGTGGACATGTTGGGAATGTGGATCTCACTGGGAGCGTGCAAGGGATAAGTCCCTGCAGACACACTATCCTCTGTGCCCGTGGTGGCTCAGATGGATAGAGCGTCTGCCATGTAAGCAGGAGATCCCGGGTTCGAGTCCCGGTCGGGGCACACATTTTCAACATGTCCCCAATGAAGTACATCAACGCCTGTTTGCAGCTAGGGTGTCCATTTAATTATCATTTCATTTCTAGTAAAGCTGCATGGTCATCCACAGTAACTGTTCTTTCGGGAACAGATACTACCGTCATATATTCTTAAACACGAGTTACACTCTTGAGAGTTTGGAAGGTAGGAGACGAGATACTGGCAGAAGTAAAGCTGTGAGGACGGGGTGTGAGTCGTGCTTGGGTAGCTCACATAGTAGAGCACTTGCCCATGTAAGGCAAAGGTCCCGAGTTCGAGTCTCGGTATGGCACACAGTTTTAATCTGCCAGGAAGTTTCATATCAGTGTACACTCCACTGCAGATTGAAAATCTCATTCTGGAAACATGCCCCAGTCTGTGGCTAAGCCATGTCCCCGCTGTATCCTTTCTTCCAGGAGTGTTAGTTCTGCAAGGTTCGCAGAAGAACTTCTGTGAAGTTTGGAAGGTAGGAGATGAGATACTGGCAGAAGTAAAGCTGTGAGGATGGGGCATGAGCCATGCTTGAGTAGCTCAGATAGTAGAGCACTTGCCCGCCCAGGGGAAAGGTCCTGAGTTTGAGTCTTGGTCCAGCACACAGTTTTAATCTTCCAGGAAGTTTCATATCAGCACACACTCTGCTGCAGAGTGAAAATCTCATTCTGGAACTTTACGTTTTTCCTCCACAAATTGCTCCACCAAACACTGAGCGTAAATATTTTAACTATCAAATGTTTTGTACTGTGATGAGCAAAATACTCTTGAAAATCATAGTTGAACAAGCACAGCAACAACTTGCAATGTGTGAGGACCTAAGAAGTACGAGAACAATGTCCAACATTGGTTTTCATACTGGGAGGTTATAACTAAACTGCAGCTACTCACAGAGGTCCATTGTGGGCTGTAATTATTATATGTCAGGGAAACTTGATGGATATTCTGATGTGTTAATAGGGAACTGATTTATGCTGGGAAAAAATTAGTTCCAATTTTGGCTACCAGGTGCAAACCTGGCACTGTGAATGCCAAAAAGACATATAAATGTTTCCATACATAATGGATTAGAATGGGATGTATGCAGAAAAGTTTAAACAAGTAAACGGCATAATGTTGATGTTATTATTAACTGTTGATTACAAAATTTATTAAATATGAGCACTGGAGATGTCAGTGAGATATTGTATCCATAAAAGGACATGATCAACTATTGTTTGCAGCAGTTCCAGTGGAATGTGAACAACCTGTTCCTGTACTCTGGCCGTCAGTTCAGGTAGAAACCAAACATTTCCCTGGAAAACAAGTTCTTTTAGATATCCCCAAAGCCAAAAGACACATGGATTCAGAAATTAGCCAGGATTGGAAGTTCATTAAGAGAAATATTTGCCTAGTAATACAGTATTAAAGCACACTACACCACAGTTTTTTTCCAATATTAAAAGAGCAATTAATATAATTTTGTTTGAGGATGTTAGCAATGTCACGTGGATGAGGGGAAGACTGGGCAAGCCACTTGACTGAGGACATACACTCCTGGAAATGGAAAAAAGAACACATTGACACCGGTGTGTCAGACCCACCATACTTGCTCCGGACAGTGCGAGAGGGCTGTACAAGCAATGATCACACGCACGGCACAGCGGACACACCAGGAACCGCGGTGTTGGCCGTCGAATGGCGCTAGCTGCGCAGCATTTGTGCACCACCGCCGTTAGTGTCAGCCAGTTTGCCGTGGCATACGGAGCTCCATCGCAGTCTTTAACACTGGTAGCATGCCACGACAGCGTGGACGTGAACCGTATGTGCAGTTGACGGACTTTGAGCGAGGGCGTATAGTGGGCATGCGGGAGGCCGGGTGGACGTAGCGCCGAATTGCTCAACATGTGGGGTGTGAGGTCTCCACAGTACATCGATGTTGTCGCCAGTGGTCGGCGGAAGGTGCACGTGCCCGTCGACCTGGGACCGGACCGCAGCGACGCACGGATGCACGCCAAGACCGTAGGATCCTACGCAGTGCCGTAGGGGACCGCACCGCCACTTCCCAGCAAATTAGGGACACTGTTGCTCCTGGGGTATCGGCGAGGACCATTCGCAACCGTCTCCATGAAGCTGGGCTACGGTCCCGCACACCGTTAGGCCGTCTTCCGCTCACACCCCAACATCGTGCAGCCCGCCTCCAGTGGTGTCGCGACAGGCGTGAATGGAGGGACGAATGGAGACGTGTCGTCTTCAACGATGAGAGTCGCTTCTGCCTTGGTGCCAATGATGGTCGTATGCGTGTTTGGCGCCGTGCAGGTGAGTGCCACAATCAGGACTGCATACGACCGAGGCACACAGGGCCAACACCCGGCATCATGGTGTGGGGAGCGATCTCCTACACTGGCCGTACACCACTGGTGATCGTCGAAGGGACACTGAATAGTGCACGGTACATCCAAACCGCCATCGAACCCATCGTTCTACCATTCCTAGACCGGCAAGGGAACTTGCTGTTCCAACAGGACAATGCACGTCCGCATGTATCCTGTGCCACCCAACGTGCTCTAGAAGGTGTAAGTCAACTACCCTGGCCAGCAAGATCTCCGGATCTGTCCCCCATTGAGCTTGTTTGGGACTGGATGAAGCGTTGTCTCACGCGGTCTGCACGTCCAGCACGAACGCTGGTCCAACTGAGGCGCCAGGTGGAAATGGCATGGCAAGCCGTTCCACAGGACTACATCCAGCATCTCTACGATTGTCTCCATGGGAGAATAGCAGCCTGCATTGCTGCGAAAGTTGGATATACACTCTACTAGTGCCGACATTGTGCATGCTCTGTTGCCTGTGTCTATGTGCCTGTGGTTCTGTCAGTGTGATCATGTGATGTATCTGACCCCAGGAGTGTGTCAATAAAGTTTCCCCTTCCTGGGACAATGAATTCACAGTGTTCTTATTTCAATTTCCAGGAGTGTATTTAATGATTTGCTAACACAATATTATATTAAAGGTAATTATCTGCCTTAATAGCAGTGAAATAACATCATTGTGGAGTAATAATATAATTTTTATAATTAGTAAGTAAGTTGTAAGGAATGCTAACTAAGATAATATACTTATAAATCAGCTACAATCATTGCTGACTGAAGTGATGTAAAGGCATAGCATACTCAGATGATAGATATAAGCTGAACTTATGCATCTGGTTTAAAAGGAAAAATGTGACTATAATAAATATATGGGAGAGAGGATCGGTGCAAGTTTTAAACATAATGTTGCACCCAAATATATGTTGTATAGAAGGAAATAGGATAGGTGTACCAAATAAGTAGGACCTCCATCTGTGTTGAGAACAGAAGGAAATTATGTGCATAGAAATACAATCTCTGTGAAAAATGTATGATTATATAGCACTTGTCTTTCTATGAAAGTATTTCTGCAAAAGTAGAATTTTGAGACTTACTCCAGTGTTGTACAAAATCAACCTGAGTTGTAGTAGATTGCTGAGTATAATTAAACACATTATTATTGAAAATGAGAGAAAATGTGTCAATTTGCATGGCTCAAATGTGGAAGGTTTAGACAAACACTTACCATCTACAAACTTAAGAAAGCATAAGGTTACTAAGTATTCAGAAGATATTTCCACCTGTATGGTTATTGAGATGAAACTGTAAAATAATTATAGTTTACAGTAACCAGAATTGTGTTTTTATAAAGCTGCATGTTTTTAAAAATTATGTCTTTTAAATATGTCTGGAAAGGAACATTAGTACTAATATACCGTGTTTGCAGTAAGAGGCAAATATTATGAAAATAAAGTAGTAATAAATGAAAAATACTTGCAAACTAAAAGAACTTCTTGATAGTAAGCATTAATCACTGACATAATCTATCAAACTGGTATTATTCTTACTACAGTAAGTTCTAAGCAGTCATCCAATTTCTCTCATATATCTTTCTGCAGCACTACTCAACAGCTGGTACACAGAGATTAAAATATGCCTTATTTTTGTGTGATCAATAAAATCTGTCCAAGCTTGTGATGTAAACTGAAAATACTTGTCAGATAAAATTGTTTTAAGATTATCCACCTGATGAAAATATGTATTTTCAAACCTAGAAATGATTTGCTCACCGGTGGCTTTTTTAAGAGGAAACAGCTTTATGAACTTCAAAAATACATCAAATACCACAAAACATAACAAATTCCATTTTTATACTTAGTGAAAGGTCCATAAATGTCCACAGACATGAGGTGTAGGTTACTATTAGGCAGTGTGTTTTGCATTTGATGTCGGCTTGTTTGGTTACTTACCTTCACTCTTTGACATCTGGTACAGCTGGCAATCTTCTTCTTGACTCTCCTTCCTATGTTATAAAAATGGATGTTTTCTTGAATCTTTTGTGTACATTTAGTTGATGCACAATGTCCAAAACTCTCACGTGTATAGGTAATTAAAGTATCAGTACATTGTTCCAGCCAACATAGTTTCCAATCATACGAGTCAGTCTTATGTCTTCCAAATTAAATATCCTTGTGTACCTTATAATATTGTTCAGTCTTTTCTCCTCCTTTCTTACCCAGCATTCTCTTAACCAACTTCCAATTTTGATCATGATTTTGATATATGCAGATGTCTTTGCAAATTTTCAAGATGTCTTTTGCCTCTTTCACACCTTTCAAGTAAATAATTTTAAACTCTTTCTTTCCTTCTCCAAAGCTGTTAGATGATTCATTCCCTAAAGGTAACCTAGACAAAGCATCAGGAACTACACTGTCTGTGCCCTTAACATATCTGATTTCATAATTGGACTGCTGTAAAAGTAAGGCCCAACAAGTAATTCTATTATGGTACAGCTTACACATCTGGGGGCAACATAATGCTTTATGATCAGTATAGATGATGAATTTGTGACCTAATAAATAATTTTTAAACTCACTGAATGCCAAATGTGCAACCAAAAGTTCTTTCTCAGTTACAGTGTACGTCTTTTCATGCTTCTGCAATACTCTACTATCAAATGCAAGAGATCTACTTTCAATAACACCTTCAGCTTCAACCTCCTGAAATAAATGAGCACCCAAATCAACATCACTATTGTCTGTTGTAGTACAAAAGGAAAGAGACATGTTCAGTTTGAACAATATCTGACTGTCCTTTGATCTTATCGAAAACATCCCGAAATTCTTGATCCCAATCCCAAACAATATTTTTCTTCAAAAGTTCACACAAATATGAAGCGTTCAAAGCTGGCACTGCAAAATTTTCTATAGAATCCAGTTAACCCAAAAAATGATTTAAGCTTTTTTTTGTTATGAGGAGTAGGAAAATCAGCAGTATCATCAAGCTTCTCTTTATTGGTTTCAATTCATTTCTCAGATAAAACATGTCCTAAAAATTTAACTTCTTCTGCACCAAATTTACAATTACCTATTTTCAAAGTCATACCTCCTGATTCCAATTTTGAGAACACATCTCTTAACAGATCCGAATGTTGTTCGCAAGTCTTTTCAGTGACCAAAATTTCATCAACACACACAATTAATTTTGAACTCACTTCACTTCCCAAGACAGAATCCAGAGATCTTATGAATTCAACTAGAGATACAGTTAGCCCAAATGGCACCACACAGCATTAAAAATACTTACCTCCACACAAAAATTTCAAGTGGGATCTCATGAAATCCAGAGGTCAAGTCCAAACTACTCGTGTATTTTACATAATCTAATTTGTGTAACACCGTAACACCTTGTCCATGTTCTCAGGATGGTCATTCACTCTGATAAGAAACTTATTTAGATGTCTAGAGTCCAAAACAATTCTCACTCTACCATTTATCTTACTTGCCAAAACCAAAGGATTTTTGTAAACACTCCTGCTTCTCTCAAATACTCCCCATGTTTCCATTTATTGAATTTCTTTTTCAACATCTTTCCTTTGCAAATGGTAAACTATATGGCTTGAGAAAGAAAGATTGATGACCTATAAGGTAAAGCGTTCACTGATAGCCTTTCACTTGCCTTGTTCTTTCAGTGAACATATTTCTAAACTCTAATAACCAATTCCTAAGCTGTTCCTTTTATTGGTCATTAAGAGTTGTAGCTTCACTCACTTTAGAATCTACTACACTTTCAAAATCCTGATCCTCAGTCTCATCAAATTTATATCTTCATAAAAAATCTGGTACTCTCCTTAGTTCACAATCTTTTGCAGATAGTTACATCTTTCCCCACAACTTAAAATACAGAAATTACTTTTCACATGAGCACTACTTTTAGGTTCCAAAATAAACAATTCTTTAGCATTCCATCCAAAACAAGCCTCAACTTTCACTATCCAATCCACATTGAGAATTGTAAGGTCTTGTCTTCTATAACAAAATTTAAAAGTACCTGAGATTTTACCAATTTGCTTTGTTTACCTATAGGTCCCCTTATCTTTACACCTACAATGGGCATTTCCACAAAATTCTTACTATACTTGATTTTGTCCCTAAACTGTTCAGATATGCCACAAAATGGGATACCTGTTTCAAGCAAAGACTTATCTTTCTACTGATCAGACTTAATTTTAATGTAAGGACACCCAAAATCTGATTCATCTTCTTTGTTGTCAGACACTTCATGCAAAAGATCATTTTCAATTTCATCAAATGCTACATCCACACTCTCTTCACAGGGTTTTATGAACTTTACAAGTATCATAGCATTACTTTGGTTGCTCATCTTCTCAGGTAGAGATTGAACACAATGAATAGATTCCATGGCACAACTAACATCACTTGTTATGGAAGGAACACAAAACATTACTGTAAAAATTACACTTCCTGCTTAGATCCACTTTCACATCATTCCACAATTGGGGTATAAATTTTGACTAACCACAGCTAGCTTATTCCAAACATCACTTTTGTCTATGTTATTATCAATCTGGTCCCAAATAAACTTCAAAAAGTTTTCACTTTTATTCTCCATGCTCACAGATACCTTACCTTTACTGTTTGGGTCATTACACTACGTGGAATTAATGGCAAACTGCTTTGACTGGACTGGGGTCCCATGACTCTCACTTACAACATCACATACATCACTTACCTTACCTGTACAGTCAGCATCATTTGCAAATAACTCTGAAACTTCATTATTCTTAAACTACACTAATACCTGATACTCATCATCATCATAGTCCTCCAAAATTACTTCATCAGCAACATCAATAACAATACAAGTCTCATTCCATCAAAGTCACTTACCTCAACTACATTCATTTGCAAATAGCCACCTGTCTCAGACTTAGCAACCTCTGTTACTTAACTGCTCTCATCCACATCTACAAAAAAATACGACCTAGTTCAGATCCAATACAGTCATCACCTGATTTACATACGTGAACAACATTGTTTTCTGACAAAGAGAAGAAATCATTACTACATACTACATCACATTCCCACTAATGTCACATTCTGGACTGTGATTAGCACCTACATCACCATAATTAAACATAGTATCCCAAACCTTTTGTCTAATTTCAAGTGTAAATTTGGGGTCCAATGCTTGTTATGTTTCCTCACCCCAAAACTGTGGACTTCCATTGAGGCAAACTGCCATTTCCTGAGTATTACTTCTATGATTGTTCTTCCTATTAAAATACCCATGGCTATTCCCATTAATCGTATCCTGCTGATGTTCATAATTTCTCTCCCTAATGACGCTTTGAACCTGATAGAAGTTACCTTTACCTCGGTTTCTGTAATTACTCCCATTCTGATTTATATCATTCCAATAATTATGGTACATACTTATTTCTACTGCCCTATCCAGCCTGTCAATGTATTATAAAAATTATTCAAGACAATCATCAGGTCTGTGTACTAAATCCCACTGCTATCTTTCTGGTAATCTCCTTTTAAGTACATCAGTCAAGGTCATTTCATCAAATGGTTTGTCAAGGTGTGCTAATTTTTAATTTGGTTCTTACAAAACTCTTTCAAAGTCCTGTCCCTACTCCTATAATTAGGATCATTCAAAAATTCAGTTTTGATTATCACGTGTTCTGTTTCTGACCAAAATTTAGTTAAAAAACTTTTCTCGAAACTCAGATTCCCACTAACTTAAATTTAAATTTACCATGACGGAACTTCGCCTTCAAGACATCTTTTAACAAATTTAATTTTTGATTATCATCGATGCCTGACACAAAACTATCTCTGCAGTGGTGCAGAAAATCCACCTGATGTAAACTGTCTGGTGGAAAACTTCTGATAGGAGTTTTGGACCATGCAATACCATTGTTCTGAACTGCTGAAATTTTTTTTATCTAAAACAGTTACATTAGTTTGCATATTGTTTTCTACATTTAATAGTTTTGGGTTAAACTGGTGATATTTTATTGAATTTTTTCCACTACATCCATCTGTTCATCTCTGATGTCATCAACATTCTTTCATTGTTTCACTGGCTCAGCTACAAACTCATTTTCCAGAACAATAAATTTATTTTCTGAAACATCAGCTTTTTCATTCATACTTTTAACCCCTCTGATAACCCAGTTTTTAGCTCTGAAACTTGATTACTAAGTTGATCTAGCTGATCTTGTATTCTGTCTGATTGGCTATTGTTATCTGTCTTCATTTCATCTAGTTTTTTTCCAAGATTAACTGCAAAATATCAGGTTTTGCTGTTACTTTACTGACTATGATTTCACTCAGCTCAAACATATCCTGACTGCATCCTACATCTTTCATTTCTACCTCACTCCTAACCTCATCCCTATTCATTTTGTTAACAAGCACACGATTCCAAAAAACAAATTAGCTTCACAAATAATTTGTAGTTAACTTTCCTTTTTGATGTCCCTGGTTGTAGTTGTAAAGTCCTCTTCACTTTCATTTGATCTGGTCTGACATTATTGGTAGCAAATCGTCTTTGTTGGTATGATTTGCTTTGTTGGGCATCCTTCAGGTTTTTTGCTTCATGTGATCCAAAATTTATTCATACAAAAATTGTAAATGAAATAAAGCACTCTTTTCTGCATTAGACAAAACTTCATTATTAGTCAATTAGTCACAGAGATGCCCACTCTTGTAATCTAACCCTCTCTTCTTGGTTGTTTCTACTGTCCAGTATGGTAAAGTCTTTCCAGAAGATTTGAGAGGAGTAAGATTTACAATAAACTTTTTACTTATTTTTTCTTGCATGGCGGGCTCCAGTTCTTCATGATAGGGATGTGATTCATGAAGTCGAAATTCTCATATTTTGGTTCTCATGGTTCAACTGATCTAAATAATTTTGAAGAATGTCTTTGCAGAATTTTTTCTTATATCACACTGTCTTTTGAATTTTCACTTTAACAAAGCAAATCCAAAATACAAAAATATGTCCAATCACACCACAGGCATCCTTACTACTACCTATATTCCAAAGGGTTTACAATTTTTCTTGACAAGTGACTTTTCTGTTTGTTTAGGTTATTATTTTAGAAATGAATCCAGAAATAAACATAATAAAGAGTAACAGATTGTGTAATTAATAATAGAAATTATAAATGTGCCAAATATTTCATAATTTCAAAAGTTCCTAAGAAAACAATTCTAACTGTGCATTCAGAGCAAGTACATATCAATTGTAACAACAAAAAAAGTAATTCCTTTTCATAAATTTAGCTTGAAATGTAACATATTGTGTATAAATTATATGAAATTTTTCAGAAAAACAGCTGAGATGATACCTGTCCAAAACTTGAAAAATATTATTGGTATCAACTACTACTGTACAGGAAAAGTAATGCTAAAGGAGGATGTCCCTTTACAATCTCTATCTCTGTTGATGATGGGAGGGGATAAGGTAGGTTGATGAGGGTACGTTTTTTTTTATTTTTTTTTATTTATTTATTTTTTTTTTAATTCAGAATATAGGCCACTTTTTTTAAAAAAGGTTATCTGTATTGCCCCCTCCCCTCACAATTGCTCAGCAATTATAGGTTACCTGGTACCACCCACATTTTTGATATGGTGGAGATGCACTGAGTTTCATAATAATAATAATAATAATAATAATAATAACGAGAAAAGAATAGGCCTCCGGTATGTTCTGCCAGTCATAAAAGGCGACGAAAAGAACAAACCACTAATAGGGCTAACCCCCCTTTTAGTGTGATTAGTTGCTTCAGGACAGAACTAAAGAAGCCTCGGACAAGCGCCGTCATGGTCGGGGACGACGCTTGAACCCTATGCCCGCCCACAATGGTAACGACACTGCTAGCCAACTGGAAAATGATTCAAATCCAAATAGAGGTGTTTTGCAGGATATGCTTCCTGCAACCACCCTAGAAGGAAAACAAAGACAGAGGATGAGATGATCAGATGAAGTTAATCGACACCTCATGTTCTGTTATTACCAAGCAACAAACCTAGGAACCAACACAACTGGATACAGATCACAAGTATACACAACATTTATTACCAGATACCCAGAATTAAAATTTTTAACAGAACAATGACTAGCTGATCAGGTCCATGTAATAATCAAAAATAACAGGATACCTCAGTCAGAATTAGAAAACATCAAACAACAAGTACAACAAATACTGGAACAAAATAATGTGCAATCAGAAGAAGAAGAAAATACAGTAATGGACTCAAACATCCCAGAGCAAACAAACAAGGAACACGCATCAATTAAACAGTCAGAGGAAAACGAAATCTTAAGACAGCCACCAGAACAAGCACAAATAGAACACGAAGTGACACACATGTTAGATATAGAAGAAAAATTTCAGCTGGCATATATAGAATACAAAGACACAAATACAGACATTAGACCATTCTTGCATAGACCGCCAAATAACCCACAAGTCGAAACAACAATAAAAACTATCAACACAATCATACACAACAAAATAAATGAAAACACAACTATGGAAGAGTTACAACTACTGGTTTATATAGGAGCACTCACTACACTAAATATACACTCTAGGCAGAGATCAGAACCAACCAACACACAGAAGAAACCCACAAAACCAGCATGGCAACACAGGCTACAGATCAGAATAGAAAAACTGAGAAAAGACATCGGACAGCTAACACAATTTATAAGAAATGAAATGTCAGAAAAAAAATGAAAAAGGTTAGGTAAAATCTCACAACAAGAAGTGATAGAGCAATTAGATGAAAAGAAGCAGAAATTACAAGCATTGGCCAAACGACTTAGAAGATATAAAAAAAGTGAAAATAGGAGGAAACAAAACCAAACATTCAACACAAACCAAAAGAAATTTTACCAGACAATAGATAACACACACATTAAAATAGGCAATCCACCAAACATAACAGACATGGAACACTTCTGGAGGAACATATGGTCAAACCCAGTACAACATAACAGACATGCACGGTGGATACAAGCAGAAACAGACACATACAAGATGATACCACAAATGCCTGAAGTGATAATTTTGCAACATGAAGCCACCCAAGCAATTAATTCTACTCACAATTGGAAAGCCCCTGGAAAAGATAAAATAGCAAATTTCTGGCTAAAGAAATTCACCTCAACACATTCACATCTAACTAAATTATTTAACAAATGGTTCAAATGGCTCTGAGCACTATGGGACTCAACTGCTGTGGTCATAAGTCCCTTAGAACTTAGAACTACTTAAACCTAACTAACCTAAGGACAGCACACAACACCCAGCCATCACGAGGCAGAGAAAATTCCTGACCCCGCCGGGAATCGAACCCGGGAACCCGGGCGTGGGAAGCGAGAACGCTACCGCACGACCACGAGATGCGGGCAAATTATTTAACAATATAATGGAAGGAAACATTCCACTGTCTGCTTGTGTCTGTATGCGTGGATGGATATGTGCGTGTGTGCGAGTGTATACCTGTCCTTTTTTCCCCCTAAGGTAAGTCTTTCCGCTCCCGGGATTGGAATGACTCCTTACCCTCTCCCTTAAAACCCACTTCCTTTCGTCTTCCCCTCTCCTTCCCTCTTTCCTGATGAGGCAACAGTTTGTTGCGAAACCTTGAATTTTGTGTGTATGTTTGTGTTTGTTTGTGTGTCTATCGACCTGCCAGCGCTTTTGTTCGGTAAGTCACCTCAAATTATTTAACAGTTACATTGCAGACCCATACACATTCCCTGCTACACTTACACATGGAATAACTTATCTGAAACCTAAAGATCAAGCAGACACAGCAAACCCAGCTAAATATCGCCCCATAACATGCCTACCAACAATATACAAAATATTAACTTCAGTCATTACACAGAAATTAATGACACATACAACACAGAACAAAATTATAAATGAAGAACAAAAAGGCTGTTGCAAAGGAGCACAAGGATGTAAAGAGCAACTGATAATAGATGCAGAGGAGACATATCAAGCTAAAACTAAACATAGGTCACTACACTATGCATACATTGATTACCAAAAAGCTTTTGATAGTGTACCCCACTCATGGTTACTACAAATATTGGAAATATACAAAGTATATCCTAAATTGATACTGTTCCTAAACATAGTAGTGAAAAATTGGAAAACCACACTTAATATCCAAACAAATTCAAATAATGTCACATCACAGCCAATACAGATTAAGTGTGGAATATATCAAGGAGACTCATTAAGTCCTTTCTGGTTCTGCCTTGCTCTGAACCCACTATCCAACATGCTAAATAATACAAATTATGGATACAATATTACTGGAACATACCCACACAAAATCACACATCTGCTATACATGGATGATCTAAAACTACTGGCAGCAACAAATCAACAACTCAACCAATTACTAAAGATAGCAGAAGTATTCAGCAATGATATAAATATGGCTTTTGGAACAGACAAATGTAAGAAAAATAGCATAGTCAAGGGAAAACACACTAAACAAGAAGATTACATATTGGATAACCACAGCAACTGCATAGAAGCGATGGAAAAAACAGATGCCTATAAATATCTAGGATACAGACAAAAAATAGGAATAGATAATACAAATATTAAAGAAGAACTAAAAGAAAAATACAGACAAAGACTAACAAAAATACTGAAAACAGAATTGACAGCAAGAAACAAGACAAAAGCTATAAATACTTATGCTATACCAATATTTACCTATTCATTTGGAGTAGTGAAATGGAGTAACACAGACCTAGAAGCACTCAATACACTTACACGATCACAATGCCACAAATATAGAATACATCACATACATTCAGCAACTGAAAGATTCACATTAAGCAGAAAGGAAGGAGGAAGGGGATTTATCGACATAAAAAACCTACATTATGGACAGGTAGATAATTTAAGAAAATTCTTTATAGAACGAGCAGAAACTAGCAAAATACACAAAGCAATCACTCATATAAATACATCGGCTACACCACTGCAATTTCATAACCACTTCTACAACCCTTTAGATCACATAACATCAACAGATATTAAGAAACTAAATTGGAAAAAGAAAACACTACATCGCAAGCACCTGTATCATCTAACACAGCCACACATCGATCAAGACGCATCCAGCACATGGCTAAGTAAAGGCAATATATACAGTGAGACGGAAGGATTCATGATTGGAATACAGGATCAAACAATAAACACCAGATATTACAGGAAGCATATTATTAAAGATCCCAATACCACAACAGATAAATGCAGACTTTGCAAACAACAAATAGAAACAGTAGATCACATCACAAGTGGGGATGTACAATACTAGCAAATACAGAATACCCCAGAAGACATGACAATGTAGCAAAAATAATACATCAACAGCTTGCCTTACAACATAAATTTATAAAACAACATGTTCCCACATACAAGTATGCACCACAAAATGTACTGGAGAACGATGAATACAAATTATACTGGAACAGAACCATTATAACAGATAAAACAACACCACATAACAAACCTGACATTATACTCACCAATAAAAAGAAGAAATTAACACAACTAATCGAAATATCCATACCCAATACAACAAATATACAAAAGAAAACAGGAGAAAAAATTGAAAAATACATCCAACTGGCTGAGGAAGTCAAGGACATGTGGCATCAGGATAAAGTTGACATTATACCAATTATACTATCAACTACAGGAGTCATACCACACAATATCCACCAGTACATCAATGCAATACAGCTACATCCAAACTTATACATACAACTACAGAAATCTGTAATTATTGACACTTGTTCAATTACGCGAAAGTTCCTAAATGCAATGTAACATATACTGTACAGTTAAAAGGAAGTCATGCTTGATGAAGGTCTGCGTCACTTTCCATTTTCAACCAGATCTAAGGTCTGAGAAAGGAAAGAACATAATAATAATCATGAAATTTTTTAATGTGTACAATTGGTAGGTCAAGCTCATCATCTCTTCTTATGATTTGAAAATCTGGTAATAATTGCATATCCAGGGGAATATACACAAAAACAAGGCCCATGAGTTGTCCAAAGGTATTAAGAAAATACTTTACAATTGCTCCACTAATTAGTAAAGTGGCAAAAATTTGAAGATCATTGCAAGAGATAGGAAACAGCTCACTGTTAGGCACTTTAGTGACTCCAGGGAGGTGTGCAGTAATTAGAACCAACCTTGAAATGGTGTTTTTATCTAGCAGTTAGCACATTGGATCACATTTTGGTGTATGATGGTCCTGGTCACCCAGATTTAGATTTTCTATAGTTTCCCAAAATCACTTTAGACAAATGCCAGGATGATTCCATTGAAAAGGTGATGGCCAGTTTTTATCCTCATCCTTTTCTAATCTAAGCTTGTGCTCCATCTCTAATGACTTCATTGTCTATGGGATTTTAAACTCAAATTTATCTTCTTTCCTCCTTCCTTCCATATCTCCACCCAAAGTTTGAATTCCCACACAGCAAAGGAGACAGAAGAATCAATTATCTACTTATGTATGTCTCCCAGTTTGTGCACAGCTCTTAAGTTTTTTTGTGTTATGTTGCTTAAATTGAAAATTGGTTACCCCTGGGGAGAAGCTTTTCTTCATATCAGACATGAATTATCTAACTGGGAAATCTTAAAGGCTCTTTAAAAGTGTTCCTTGGTGAAATGATCTCCTTGTTGATTATTTTGCTCTATCTATCAAGAAACAACACCGAGTGATGTAATTTCCATATCCAATTCCTGAGCAAGTTGTGGAGCTTTGAATAACTACTGCCAGGACATAAAATCCACATTTTTCTCTCTCTAGGGCACTTAGGATGTTCATCATTACCTTCATTGAGCTACTGAAGTCTCAAGTCAGTGTTGGAAGGAAATAGTTGATGAGGTAGTTGTTATGAATATGAAAAATCTGAAGAAAATAATAATTTGTATTCTAATAGATAAGAAGATGGAAAAATTAAAAATATTCCACATCATTTATAAAGTTCTGCTGCAAATATTGACCTTGGAAGAAATTAATGGACAATTTTTCATTTAATTATTACTGCAAGTGCAATGTTTTGCATGAAGGGATTACTCAGTATGGTAATGGATGGCTCCCTTTGATTCACACCCCATTCCAGAACTGCTGTTAGCACCAGTTACAACACACATTTTCAGAATGACATTAAATTATATGCATATATGTTCAACAGTATACAGGGTGAGTCACTAACTATTGCCACCAAGAATAACTCTAAAAGTATGATAGGAGCTGAAAAGGTTGTGGGATAAAAGTTACATGGGACTATGGGGGCCATAATATGACACTGGTGTTTTGTTGCTAGGTGGGGTCACTTAGAGATATGAAGGTCAACTTTGTTTTCTAAATGGGATGCTATAGTTTGGTTCTTATTTTCTGAAAGCGGCTATTGAGATGAATCCAATGACCAGTAACAATAAGGTCTTTTAAAGTCAACAAAGGTCACAAAGGCGGCATGAACATCCATTTACAGAAGGTGTTCAAAGTGATGACCATTGCTGTCAATGCAGAGCTGCAATCTTCCTATCATGGATTGAGTGGTATTCCTTATCACTTTGGCACTTATCGAAGCACACTCTCTGACAATTCTCTCTCGCATACCTTCTTTAATGAATCCCCTACAAGAAAAATCCAGAGGCGTCAAGTCTGGTGAAAATGGCCAGCCATGACACATCTCCTCCATGTCCAATACAATGATTTGGGAATTGGCTCTGCAACTCATTTCTAGTCATCAGCAAAAAATTTTCCAGACACCCATTGTGTTGACACCACATTCTGTTCCTTGTTCCTAAAGTTATTTCTTCCAGTAACAGACCTAATGTTTCTTGCAGGAATGTGGTGTACTTCCTACCTTTAAGATTTCCTTCAATGAAATAGGGGCCTATAATTCTGTCCTCCGGAGTCCCACACCATACATTCACCAACCACAGTTTTTGGAGTGCAACATGCAGCAGCCAACATGGATTTTCAGTTGCCCAATTATGCATGTTATGCAAATTAATGTTTCCATTGTTTGTGAATGAAGCCTCATCAGTAAACAAAATCAAATTAATAAATGTGTCATCCCTCTGAATCTGAAGCTGAACCCATCGGCAGAATTCAGTGTAAGGCATACAATTCGTACCAGTTAATTCTTGGTGGAGATTGATATGGTAAGGATGATATTTATGGTGATGTAGAACATGAACAGCACTACTCTGTCTCATTACAGATCCCCCTGCAACTTGAAGTGAACTAACACAAGGATCTCGAACCACAGTGGCAAGAGTACCAGTTTCCTTTTCCTCATTAGTAACTTTTCTTTGCTGGATATGTTTCTGATGTAATTTATCATACACATATTTAAATGTATGAAGTCTAGGGTGAGTATGTTGAAGATATCTTTCAGCATATAAGTCTCTGGCTCTCACTGAATTTCGTTGGCATTCTCCATAAATGAGAAGCATAACAACTTATTCTTTGAAGGAATATGTTATTTACATTCACTTGATTCAGCAATTCTAGTCTTACCTTTTTTATTAGTGTTGTATTGCAAAACTGTTGAATGGTGTTTACATGTCAATAGCACGTTAGATGGGTACACCATATTTGGCGAATACTTACTATTTGCACTATATACAAGAGAGAACTGTCAGCGCATGTGCTTTGATAAGTGCTGAAGTGATAAGGAATACCATTCAAATCATGATTAGAAGATTGCAGCACTGCATTGATACCAGTAGTCATCACTTCAAACACCTGTAAATGAACGTTCATGCCACCTTTGTGACTTTTTTTTACCTTCAAAGACTTTACTGTTACACATCATTGATTCATCTCAATGGCTGCTATAGGTAAATATACAACAAACTATAGTATCCTATTTAAAAATATAAAGTTTGACCTTCATATATCTGATGTGACCCACCTAGCAACAAAAAACCAGTGTCATATTATGGCCCCCATTGTCCCATGCAACTTTCGTCCCACAAACTTTTCAGCTACTATCATACTTTCAGAGTTATACTAGGTTGCACTAGTTAGTGACTCACCCTGTATACTAGGATGACTGCAGTCAGATGACTCTCCACTTTAGCATCTTTTCATAAACATTACAGAATGTAATTAGATCAAAGTAGCAGAAAGAAAGACTGAAGTGCTTAATATTTTGTGTAAGATAATGGAAAAAACTTTGCTTCTCTAAATTATGATAAAATTGTGGCTTGACTTACTTTTTTATGCACACTAATTACTTTAGCTACTGTAGTTTTTCTTTTGTGTTAATCATTGGTAGAAATGATTCCTGAATGATGATGCAAGTTTGAGACACCCAAATAAGCTATGAAGCACAAACAGCTCTGAAAGCATCATCATTTCTAAGCTGAAGATTATTTGTTTCATGATCAAATTGTGTTAGTAGCATGATGGTAAAAATACTTCTTGTCCTTGCAACTGACAGAGAAATGTTTTGATGTTGGCATATGATAATGATGGCAATAATTGGACAAAAACTCGTTAACAGAGCAAGGTTTGTGATGATAAATATAAATAATGATGACATTGTTCAACATAGCTGTATTCACACAAACATGGTCCATCACATTCACATATACAAAAGGAACAACAACTCAAAGATATTCCACACTCTATAGACAGCAATGACAAAGATGAAACAAGCACCCAGATTACCAATGTAAGAACACACTATCACTTAATCCAGTAACAATTTCAACTTGTGAATAAGATATGGGTCTATGTGTTGCTCTTTAACAAATGGTTTAGTTAATATATTAGCAGATATTTCCTTTGACTGCAAGTGCTTAACAACAGTGTCACTTCTTTTCACACATTGGCTAATGAAATGCCCTTTAGAAAAAACTTGTTTCAGCCTAGAGTGTAAGTCCATAAAGCCTTTCAGCTTAGATGCACTCCTGAAGCTCATTTTATTTTTGACCACAAGCATGACAGCTTTTGTCATTGAAGATTCTGAAAACCTTCCTATTTCCTTATAAGTCTTCTTTCTCCTGGATGTTTTATAACTTAAAGAAAAGTTTGCACACTAAAATCTACGAAATCTCTGTTTCATACAGCAAGCACCCATTGTCAGACACTATGAAGAAGCACTGGGAACAATGAGACATGTCTCACTGTACCCTCATTATTCATAACTCACTGTTCCCAGTTGCAAACATTTTTCAAAATGGCCCCAAACACATTCAGCTTAAAGCAACATTTCAATGAAAGGGATTCATAGGTCTAGTAAAAACCATAGTTTTGAGTGAGTAATGAAATAATTTGAAAATATCAATGGTCTACTCAGAAACCAGCTACGTAAATTTAGTAAAAAGAGACTTTTCTTACCTCTGAGCACAAATATACCAACAATGAAATCACACCAAGAATGTCAAGTATGAAACACAGAAACCCATAGATTAAATAATTATGGTTACCACATTCACAGTAGGTACCAACAACTGAATCCAAAATTCCAGTGATAAAACTGATGTCTCACTGTTCCCACTGTCTCATTGTTCCCACTCTTCCCCTACTGGTAGGCTTTTTGGCCAAATGCACACTTGTTTAGCAGTCTTTTTGTTATGTCTGCCTGTGACTCAACTCTTTGGCACTGAAGTCTCTCTGCAACACTAGTAATAACACCAGAGCACTGATTGCTGCATTCATAACATCACAGCATGCCCAACAAATCCACCAAACAGAAATTATAAAATATGAAGAGAAACATATCCTAGCACATGTTACATAAGTAAACCAGTGACAACAAAACTGAAATCGTGTTTAGAGTTAACTAGATTCAATTCAGAACAACAAAATAATACCTTTATTCATTCATAATCAACACCAAGTGTACAGAAATCTTGAACAGAAAAAATATTCATAAAGATCTCCCAAACTAAATCTTCAGAATTTCTGCCCTCTCTCATGGGAAGGATGCTGAACATCTGAAGCATTTGTGGCATACATATGAGACTTCTAAATACTTGATAACAAGCTCTTTAAGTGAGAGAATTTAAAATGTGTAAGAGAAAGACAAATTTACCTTTGCTATGCATGGTGTTTCAGCACAGTGGTCACAAACTTTCAGGAGAGATAGGGTACACCGAGACAATGGAAAATCATGTAGAAGGGAATGGTCAGAAACATTTTCCTGGCGTGATACTGGTGACAGAAAACACAAGAAAGGAGGGACTGGAAGAGGGTGAGAAAACATGTTTATTATACTTGGTACAGCAGAAACTAAGAAATAAGAAAAAACTGAGAATGGTCATCAATAAAGAGGGTGTTCAAAATTATGATCCCAGCCAGTGATGCAAAACCTCATATTTCCAGTGTGTCTTCATTAGTTTCAAGAGCTTCAAGAAGTGTAAGATGTAATTATCTTCATTATCTCATTGTTGTTGTGTCTAGGGGTGTATTCTTGTGTCTAAAATTCTGATTTTGTAGGTTCTTGTTGAACTGATAATTGATGAAATTCTTTCTGTTGCTATCAATATCTTTTTATTTTATCTCATTCTTCTACACCACACTGACTTCACAATCTCCAGTTTCATAAAACCATCAATTACATTGTTGTAGAGAAAATGAAAAAAACCTGTGCACTTCCACCAGAGGCATGCCCACTACTCCTACCCTCTGCAGTACTCACTATATTCCAAAGAGTTTCCAAACTTTCTTGATAAAAGAAAGAATCTTTACCAAGCTACATAATTATTTTAGAAATGAATGCAGAAATAAATTTAATAATTAGTGTTAGATTGTGCAATTAATAATGTTGTTGTTGTTGTTGTTGTGGTGGTCTTCAGTCCTGAGACTGGTTTGATACAGCTCTCCATGCTACTCTATCCTGTGCAAGCTTCTCCATCTCCCAGTACCTACTGCAGCCTACATCCTTCTGAATATGTTTAGTGTATTCATCTCTTGGTCTCCCTCTACAATTTTTATCCTCCAAACTGCCCTCCAGTACTAAATTGGTGATCCCTTGATGCCTCGGAACATGTGCTACCAACCAACCCCTTCTTCTAGTCAAGTTGTGCCACAGATTTCTCTTCTCCCCAATTCTATTCAATACCTCCTCTTTAGTTATGTGACCTACCCATCTTATCTTCAGCATTCTTCTGTAGCACCACATTTCGAAAGCTTCTATTCTCTTCTTGTCTAAACTATTTATCGTCCATGTTTCACTTCCATACATGGCTACACTCCATACAAATACTTTCAGAAACGACTTCCTGACACTTAAATCAATACTCGATGTTAACAAATTTCTCTTCTTCAGAAATGCTTTCCTTGCCTTTGCCAGTCCACATTTTATATCTTCTCTATTTTGACCATCATCAGTTATTTTGCTCCCCAAATAGCAAAACTCCTTTACTACTTTAAGTGTCTCATTTCCTAATCTTATTCCCTCAGCATCACCCGACTTAATTCGACTACATTCCATTATCCTCATTTTGATTTTGATGATGTTCATCTTATATCCTCCTTTCTGCTGCCTTCACTATTTCATTCCTCAAAGCTACCCATTCTTCTTCTACTGTATTTCTTTCCCCCATTCCTGTCAATTGTTCCCTTATCCTCTCACTGAAACTCTCTACAACCTCTGGTTCTTTCAGTTTATCCAGGTCCCATCTCCTTAAATTCCCACCTTTTTGCAGTTTCTTCAGTTTTAATCTACAGTTCATAACCTATAGATTGTGGTCAGAGTTCACATCTGCCCCTGAAAATGTCTTACAATTTAAAACCTGGTTCCTAAATCTCTGCCTTACCATTACATAATCTGTCTGAAACCTGTCAGTATCTCCAGGCTTCTTCCATGTATACAACCTTCTTTTATGATTCTTGAACCAAGTGTTAGCTATGATTAAGTTATGCTCTGTGCAAAATTCTACCAGGCGGCTTCCTCTTTCATTTCTTAGCCCCAATCCATATTCACCTACTATGTTTCCTTCTCTTCCTTTTCCTACTGTTGAATTCCAGTCACCCATGACTATTAAATTTTCATCTCCTTTCACTACCTGAATAATTTCTTTTACCTCATCATACATTTCATCAATTTCTTCGCCATCTGCAGAGTTAGTTGGCATATAAATTTGTACTACTGTAGTAGGCGTGGGCTTTGTGTCTATCTTGACCACAATAATGTGTTCACTATGCTGTTTGTAGTAGCTTACCCACACTCCTATTTTTTTATTCATTATTAAACCTACTCCTGCATTACCTCTATTTGATTTTGTATTTATAACGCTGTATTCACCTGACCAAAAGTCTTGTTCCTCCTGCCACTGAACTTCACTAATTCTCACTGTATCTAACTTTAGCCTATCCATTGCCCTTTTTAAATTTTATAACCTACCTGCCCGATTAAGGGATCTGACATTCCAAGCTCTGATCCATAGAACACCAATTTTCTTTCTCCTGATATCAATGTCCTCTTGAGTAGCCCTGCCCGGAGATCCGAATGGGGGACTATTTAATAATATGAATTTTAATTATGCCAGGTGTTTTCGCAATTTCACAATATTTTTAGAAGAAGAGTAATTTTTACACTATTTACAGAGCACTAACAAATTAATTTCTTTTTATACATTTTAGTCTAAAATATAATACTTCATATACAAAATTAAATGAAATTCTTTCAGCGAAACAGCTGAGAATGTTCACCTGTACCTGATTTGGCATTAATCCCAGTATTGGCCACTTCTATAAAAAAGAAGATTATGTTAGAAAATGGTGTCCCATTACAACTTCCAACAACATATCACTCCAGAATTGTGATGTGTATCCCTATGTATTTTTACTGATGAATGAAACTCATGACAAAAAAAATTAAAAAAGATATGACATACGGGAGCAAAACCACTGCGCCAATTTATTGTAGTATTTGCATTGGAAAACCAGGCTTAGAGATGCATGTCTTCAAGACAGGACATCAACATCATGACAGAAAGTACTTGTACACACACACAAAATAGTAGATCCTTGAATTGCTGGCCTACAGTGGAGAAACTTGTTGCCCCAGAAATTAATGTATAAAAGAGTGACAATGTTATTCAAACAAATGAATTATGAACTGAACTGTCATTCTGAATTCTGAATCTATAATCCTTAGCTGAAGCATATTTTACTAATACACGTTTGTGAACAGCATGTGGAGTACATATATAAGAGTTGTTTAAGTATTGAAGAAAAGCAGAAGTAGTTATATGACATTTCATTCCAGCAAGAATTGGTCAGTCTAAAGAAGAGGTCTGGTATAACCACATACAAGGAAAGTCAAACAATTAAGGTAAGAAGAAAATCAAACTAATATTAAATCTCCATTGAATCCTGTAAATAAAATTCAACAAGGGAACACTGAAAATCATATATTAACAAAAAATACAGGTTCACATTTAAAAAATTATATGTAGTAGAAGTAAGACAAAATTCAAAGTGGGCACACATTAAATATGCTGTTCCACATGGTGCCGTACTTGGCCCATTATTGTTGTTGACCTACACAAAAGATTTTCCAGAGACATAGAGAATTATCCCAAAACTGTGATGTTCCGACTAAAGAGTTTCAATACATTCACACCATACAAAGACAGAAGATTAATTGAACAGCAAACAACATGTTCACAGTAAACGGGTTAACTCTTAACCCAAAAGAGATTCTTGATGTGCAAGTACAAGTAAATAAAAATGGCTTACAGATATTATAAATGGAGATCAGCTGGTGCTCATTGGGTGAGGCTCTATATGTTTGGATTGCTGATGGATAATAGATAATGTATAATAAACTGAGATAGGACCATCATATGGTACATATGGTACATGCTTACTGTCATATGCTAAGTTAATAAAGAACTCAGTTCTGCTATGCTTCTGCACCTACAAAGCTGTCTCTCTGTGTTATCCTGCAGATGGCATACCTAGTATAATGTAATACTTTAATTAATTAATTTATTTAATTACATACTGTCTTACGGCACAATCTTCTTGGACAAAAGAGCTAATATGAAAAAAGGTACTTATGCTACAGAAGCCTGCATTAGGAATGCCATATAGATTTTATTATTAAAAATCTCAAAGCTCTGTAGAATCTTTTCTTACATGCCAATACATGTACATCATAATGTTATATTCTGATGGAAATATCTTTAATAGGTTGCTGGGAGACATTGAGCAGTAAACTGGAAATCATGAGACATTAAAAAACAAAGTAAAAGCAAATGAGTGCCTCACTAGCCACTCCTTCTATGATGTCTTGGAATATTCAGAAGATGAGTAGTTTGTGAGGATGTCCAGTATTTTTATGTAATTTCTTTTCTCCCAGTATAAATATATACACATAAAATAATCTAGCAGACATTCCAGTCTGGGTATATTAATACTAGTGATAATTTGTTGTAAGTATATTTTACAAAAGCAGCCCACAGTTTCTGCTTCTACTTGCTTCATACCATATCCATGAAGGCTTTTTCATCCTGGGATTTATGGAAGATAATATATTAGTTACCGAGTAATTGAGCTGTTAGTCTGAGCTATTTTTCCTTCACATCTACATTTCTTAAAAGACTTTAAACATTTTGTTTATGAAGATCTGCAGTTTTTTATGTGAGAGCTAGATATTTTCTAAGGCTCAGAGTGCAAAATTTTAGTAAAATTAAGATGCACCACTATGCTTGTTTATGTATTGAACTAAACTGAAAAATCCTTTCAGCTGTTAAAACAACAATAACAATCAGAAATGAAACACTGATTGCTTCTTCAGTCAGATTAAGTATCAAAAATTTTACTGAGGTGGAGAAGAAGCCAAAACAGAATATAATTGCTGAAGCGAAGAAGAAAGTCTATGGTATTGTTGATGGTAAGTTTACTGACCCACATTACAGCTGCTATAACATTTATGAAAATACATTTCAAATAAAAATTTGCAACTCAAAAATCCTGTCTCAATAAAGCATCTTAATTAATAATGTTCCATTTAAATGAAAACATCCCAGACATTACTGTTCAGAAAGAAATATGAAAGATTGAATGTGAATTGTCTGCTTGTCTCATAGTATTGTTGATACACTCCTAGACTTTACAGTTGCAATACCAGAAGTGACAGAAATTAATAAAACTTTACTCATTTTGTGCACATAGTATAGTAGGAAGACTGCAGCAATAGATTAGCAGATAGTTTTCTGTAAAAAAAACAGACCTGAAGGCAAGAAGGAGCTGTGCCTTTCCCTAGTTTCCTCTGAGTGGAAAAAATATAGTTTAGTCATGTTGTTTTCCATCAAAAAAATTATTTAAATGTTTGTATTATAGACTTTCAAATTACAATTCAGCTTCCAATATATTAAAAATACTCCAAATTGCAGGTCTAGCACTCCTGCCTGCCCTACCACCTTGCAAACACTAAAAACTACCTTACGGGTAATGGATCAAAAAGAAAAAAATTATGAAAATTTGACCAATAGATGGCACTGTAAGTGTCAGAATATGCTCACCAGCAGCAAATGGTTTTTTCTCAGCTAGTGTCTGAGATGGCCAACGTAACTCTCTCCAGGGAGGACTGTGTGCTGCTGGCAAAGCTCTTTTACAAGAATGGTGCTGTGCACCTGTAACCATGTGTAAGAAAAAGGGCGTTCAACTGATGGATGCTAGGAATCTGGAAAAATGATTATAAAGTTCAAAAAGACAGTTTCTTTTGAAGTGCAGTGTGGCAGAGGAAAGAAAGCAGTTGATCCAGCAGCTGTTGAAATGATGGATAGCATAATGAACATGTTTTGTGCCAGTCATCACAATTATAAACTGATGTCATTTTGATTTTTAATTGGTTCTGGCTTCAGGACAACTAAAAAACCAATAATGTGACTTTTGGCCTCAGGACAGTTAAAAACCAATTTTTTTTCCGTCTGCTGTATGACCCTGCCATGGCAGATGAGCTTACCTCACTAACAGTGCCACAACTGTTCAAGGTCAAACTTGTGCAGTCATGAATATTGAACAGTTTGGATGATGTAATGCGCAATTCAAACCATAGCTGTCATATTGCAATTTGTCCATCATCTGTAGCTGACTTCATTGTTAAGATGCTTACAGCAGCATCTATCGGTAAAATTACTGCTAAATTTGTTTTTGTTCCATAATGTTTGTTGCTGCATTACTGCATCTGTACATATTTTTCTGACAATATTAGGGCCTTAAGGCCTTCTCTCACATCTGACCAGGAACAAAACATACAAAAGATATCACAAAATATTCACAATAATAATTGTGATAATAACTGGCATTTATAATAATAATGTAATAATTGTCAAGAGCATTAAGAGTAGTATATACTAATGTAACATATTTGAAGCCATCTATAGTATTAGAAGCAGAACAGATAAAGAAAAAGGAGAAGATTGGTATGACAGTGACAGTATTTGTTAGGACGAAAAAAAAAAAAAATGAAAACAGAAAAAAAAATTAAACAGAGAACTCTACTGACACGTGAAGCTGTGGGAAATGACAAGTGTGAGTGGTAAATGGTAGACTTGTATAAGGGAAAGATGGCTGTTATGATAAAAGGAAGGCTATTAGCTGTCTTTTGAAGTTTTAAAGGAATTTAATTTCTCTGATATTTTGAGGAAGATCACACCAAACTTGAGACCTGATATAGAAAATGATTTAGAGAAGGTGACAGCATTATGTTATGGTACAGAGGGTTTCACTTTGTTGTGAATGAGCATTTCTGCTGTGTTGTTCAGATAGCAATGTAAGAGTTGAAAATATGTACCACAAGAGAGACTGTAATGATTGAGAAGACAATAGAGGAAACACATAATATGGTAGTCTTTATGCTTATTGGCACATAGCCACACTAACTGTATGTTGGCAGGAGTGTCGTGGTCAAAATAATGTAAATCACAAATGTATCATACATAAAGATTGATCTCTGTTTCTAGCTGCCATTAAGATTTGTACAAAAGTCACCATCCAAAGAAATTCTGGTCATATGTTAGTGGCAACAATGTTAGTGTCCAGTCCCTAGTGAACGACACAGGAACTGAAATTGAGGGTAGCAAAGCAAAAGCTGAAATGATCAACTCCATTTTCTAATGTTCCTTTATACAGAAAAACCCAGGAGAATTGCCTCAGTTTAATCTGAAGTTGAGAAACAGCTAAAATCATTAAAATTGAACAAAGCACCAGGGCTCGATGGAATCCCTGTCAGATTTTATACTGAATTTGTGCCGAGTTAGTCCCCATTTTAACTATAATAGATCCGTTGAACAATAAACCATGCTCAGTTCTTGGTAAAAAGCACAGATCATACCCATCTACAATATCTTTGATGCTGAGTTGTTGTAGAGTCTTAGAATGTATTCTGAGACCAAAAATAATGAGGTATCTTGAACAGAATGACCTCCTCAGTGCCAACCAACATGGATTAAGGAAACATCAGTCAAGTGAAACCCAACTTGCACTTTTCTCACATGACATATTGAAAGCTTTGGAACAAGGCAATCAGGTTGATGCAGTATTTCTTGATTTCTGAAAAGCATTTGACTCAGTATCACACCTACACTTATTGTCAAAAGTACAATCATATGGGATATCAAGTGAAATTTGTGACTGGATAGAAGATTTTTTGGTAGGGAGGACACAGCATGTTACCTCAGATGGAGAATCATTGTCAGATGTAGAAATAACAGTAACTTTGGGTGTGCCCTAGGGAAGTGTGTTGGGAGCCTTGCTGTTCAGGTAGTGTGTTAATGACTTTGCAGTCAATATAAATAGTAAAATCAGGCTTTTTGCAGATGATGCAGTTATCTGTTATGAAGTATTATCTGAAAGAATCTGCATAAACTGTCAAATCATGATATGATTTCAAAGTGGTGCAAAGACTGGCAAGTTGCACTCAATGTTCAGAAATGAAAAATTTTTCACTTAACAAAACAAAAAAAAAAAACATAGATCAAACACGAAAAATCCAGGATGGAATGTAACAGTATTATGAGAAATAAAGTTGCTACTCACCATGTAGTGGAGGTACTGAGTCACAGATAGGCACAAAAAAAGTCTTTCACGCTTAAAGATTTCGGCAAATGGACTTAATCAACAATAGACACATACTTAACACATACAAACACTCATGCAAATGCAAGTCAAACACGCAACTGTAGTCTCAGGCAACTGAAACCACACTGTGAGCAGCAGCACCAGTACATGTAAGGGAGTGGTGACTGGGTGGGGGTAAGGAGGACGGTAGGGCGGGGTTGGGGAGGGAGAGTGTGGTGGGGATGGCGGGCAGTGAAGTGCTGCAGGCTAGGCACAGGGCAGCAGAATGGTGAGGAGGGAGGGAGGGGGGGGGGGGGGAGGGAGTAGCAAAAAAGGAGAGAAATAAATTAAAAAATAGTAAATAAATAATAAATAAAAATAAAAAGACTGGGTGTGGTAATGGAAATACGGGTGTGTAGTGATGGAATGGAAGCAGGGAAGGGGCTGGATGTGTGAGGACAGTGACTAGCCTAGGTTGAGGCCAGGAGGATTATTGGAACATAGGATGTATTGCAGGGAAAGTTCCCACCTGCACAATTCAGAAAAGCTGGTGTTGGTGGGAAGCATCCATATGGCACAGGCGGTGAAGCAGTCATTGAAATGTAGGACATCATGTCAGCATGTTCAGCAACAGGTTGCTCCACTTGTGTCTTGGCCACAGTTTGCCAGTGCCCATTCATGTGGACAGACAGCTTGTTGGTTGTGAGGTCCACATATAATGCAGCACAGTGGAGGCATATACCACATGACTGGTTTCACAGGTAGCCATGCCATTGATGTGATAGGTGATGTTAGTGACCGGACTGGAATAGGTGGTGGTGGGACGATGTTGGGACAGGTCTTGCATCTAGGTCTATTACAGGGGTATGAGCCATGAGGTAAGGGGGTGGGAGCAGGGGGGTTGTGTAAGGATGGATAAGTATAATGTGTAAGCTCAGTAGACAGTGGAATACCACTGTGGGAGGGATGGGAAGGATAGTGGGCAAGACATTTCTCATTTTGGGGCATGGCGAGAGGTAATTGAAACCCTGGTAGAGAATTTAATTCAGTTGCTCCAGGCCAGGGTGGTACTGAGTTACGAGGGGAATGATTAGATTAGATTAATACTAGTTCCATGGATCATGAATACGATATTTCGTAATGATGTGGAACGAGTCGAATTTTTCAATACATGACATAATTAGGTTAATTTAACAACATACTTAAGCTAATATAACAACTTTATTTTTTGTGTTTCTTGTTTTTCTTTATTTTTTATTTTTATTTTTTTATTTTTTAAATATTTTTTTTCTTTTTTTTCTTAATTTATATCTAAAAATTCCTCTATAGAGTAGAAGGAGTTGTCATTCAGAAATTCTTTTAATTTCTTCTTAAATACTTGTTGGTTATCTGTCAGACTTTTGATACTATTTGGTAAGTGACCAAAGACTTTAGTGCCAGTATAATTCACCCCTTTCTGTGCCAAAGTTAGATTTAATCTTGAATAGTGAAGATCATCCTTTCTCCTAGTATTGTAGTTATGCACACTGCTATTACTTTTGAATTGGGTTTGGTTGTTAATAACAAATTTCATAAGAGAGTATATATACTGAGAAGCTACTGTGAATATCCCTAGATCCTTAAATAAATGTCTGCAGGATGATCTTGGGTGGACTCCAGCTATTATTCTGATTACACGCTTTTGTGCAATAAATACTTTATTCCTCAGTGATGAATTCCCCCAAAATATGATGCCATATGAAAGCAATGAGTGAAAATAGGCGTAGTAAGCTAATTTACTAAGATGTTTATCACCAAAATTTGCAATGACCCTTATTGCATAAGTAGCTGAACTCAAACGTTTCAGCAGATCATCAATGTGTTTCTTCCAATTTAATCTCTCATCAATGGACACACCTAAAAATTTGGAATATTCTACCTTAGCTATATGCTTCTGATTAAGGTCTATATTTATTAATGGCGTCATACCATTCCCTGTACGGAACAGTATGTACTGTGTCTTATCAAAATTCAGTGAGAGTCCGTTTACAAGGAACCACTTAGTAATTTTCTGAAAGACAGTATTGACAATTTCATCAGTTAATTCTTGTTTGTCAGGTGTGATTACTATACTTGTATCATCAGCAAAGAGAACTAACTTTGCCTCTTCATGAATATAGAATGGCAAGTCATTAATACATAATAAGAACAACAAAGGACCCAAGACTGACCCTTGTGGAACCCCATTCTTGATAGTTCCCCAGTTTGAGGAATGTGCTGATCTTTGCATGTTACGAGAACTACTTATTTCAACTTTCTGCAATCTTCCAGTTAGGTACGAATTAAACCATTTGTGCACTGTCCCACTCATGCCACAATACTTGAGCTTGTCTAGCAGAATTTCATGATTTACACAATCAAAAGCCTTTGAGAGATCACAAAAAATCCCAATGGGTGGTGTTCAGTTATTCAGATCATTCAAAATTTGACTGGTGAAAGCATATATGGCATTTTCTGTTGAAAAACCTTTCTGGAAACCAAACTGACATTTTGTTAGTACTTCATTTTTACAGATATGTGAAGCTACTCTTGAATACATTACTTTCTCAAAAATTTTGGATAAAGTTGTTAGAAGGGAGATTGGACGGTAATTGTTGACATCAGATCTATCCCCCTTTTTATGCAAAGGTATAACAATAGCATATTTCAGTCTATCAGGGAAAATGCCCTGTTCCAGAGAGCTATTACACAGATGGGTGAGAATCTTACTTATCTGTTGAGAACAAGCTTTTAGTATTTTGCTGGAAATGCCATCAATTCCATGTGAGTTTTTGCTTTTAAGCAAGTTTATTATTTTCCTAATTTCAGAGGGAGAAGTGGGTGAGATTTCAATTGTATCAAATTGCATAGGTATGGCCTCTTCCATTAACAGCCTAGCATCTTCTAATGAACACCTGGATCCTACTATATCCACAACATTTAGAAAATGATTATTAAAAATATTTTCAACTTCTGACTTTTTGTTCGTAAAGTTTTCATTCAATTTGATGGTAATGCTGTCTTCCTCTGCTCTTGGTTGACCTGTTTCTCTTTTAATAATATTCCAAATTGTTTTAATTTTATTATCAGAATTGCTGATTTCAGACATGATACACATACTCCTGGATTTTTTAATAACTTTTCTTAATATAACACAGTAGTTTTTATAATTTTTGATAGTTTCTGGGTCACTACTCTTCCTTGCTGTCAGATACATTTCCCTTTTCCGGTTACAAGATATTTTTATACCCTTAGTAAGCCATGGTTTGTTACAAGGTTTCTTACGAGTATATTTAACTATTTTCTTGGGGAAGCAGTTTTCAAATGCATTTACAAAAATGTCATGAAATAAATTATATTTTAAATTGGCATCAGGTTCACGGTACACCTCATCCCAGTCTAACTGCTGTAGGCTTTCCTTGAAATTTGCAATTGTTAAATCGTTGACTGAACGTACTACTTTGGAGGACTGTTTAGTATTGCTGAATGGAGCTATGTCATATATTGTAACTAGTTGTGCACCATGATCAGAAAGACCATTCTCAACAGGCTGAGCATTTATCTGGTTAAACTTATCTTGGTCTATAAAGAAGTTATCTATCAGTGAGCTGCTATCCTTTACCACCCGAGTAGGAAAATCAATAACGGGTGTCAAATTGAAAGAACCGAGTAATACTTCAAGGTCATTTTTCCTATTACCCTCTTTCAGAGAATCTACATTGAAGTCCCCACAAATAATAATTTGCTTGCCCCTGTCTGACAGATAGCACAACAAGGAGTCCAAATTTTTCAGAAATAGATGAAAATTTCCTGATGGGGACCTATATACAGTTACAATTATAAATGTGCCTTTATTTAATTTAAGCTCACAGGCACATGCTTCTATATGTTTCTCTACACAAAACTTTTTTGTTTCTATACTTTTTGCACAATGATAACTTTTGACATATGTGGCAACTCCTCCTTTCTCCATATTTTCTCTCATTACATGTGCAGAGAGCTTATATCCACTTACATTTACCTTATCCATATCAGTAACAATGTGATGCTCAGACAGGCATAGTATATCTATTTCATTCTCAGCTTCTAAATCTTCTAAACAAACCAGAAGCTCATCTACTTTATTCTTTAAACTCCCAATATTTTGATGAAATATACTTACATTATTTTTAATTATACACTCCTGGAAATGGAAAAAAGAACACATTGACACCGGTGTGTCAGACCCACCATACTTGCTCCGGACACTGCGAGAGGGCTGTACAAGCAATGATCACACGCACGGCACAGCGGACACACCAGGAACCGGGGTGTTGGCCGTCGAACGGTGCTAGCTGCGCAGCATTTGTGCACCGCTGCCGTCAGTGTCAGCCAGTTTGCCGTGGCATACGGAGCTCCATCACAGTCTTTAACACTGGTAGCATGCCGCGACAGCGTGGACGTGAACTGTATGTGCAGTTGACGGACTTTGAGCCAGGGCGTATAGTGGGCATGCGGGAGGCCGGGTGGACGTACCGCCGAATTGCTCAACACGTGGGGTGTGAGGTCTCCACAGTACATCGATGTTGTCACCAGTGGTCGGCGGAAGGTGCACGTGCCCGTCGACCTGGGACCGGACCGCAGCGACGCACGGATGCACGCCAAGACCGTAGGATCCTACGCAGTGCTATAGGGGACCGCACCCCCACTTCCCAGCAAATTAGGGACACTGTTGCTCCTGGGGTATCGGCGAGGACCATTCGCAACCGTCTCCATGAAGCTGGGCTATGGTCCCGCACACCGTTAGGCCGTCTTCCGCTCACGCCCCAACATCGTGCAGCCCGCCTCCAGTGGTGTCGCGACAGGCGTGAATGGAGGGACGAATGGAGACGTGTCGTCTTCAGCGATGAGAGTCGCTTCTGCCTTGGTGCCAATGATGGTCGTATGCGTGTTTGGCGCCGTGCAGGTGAGTGCCACAATCAGGACTGCATACGACCGAGGCACACAGGGCCAACACCCGGCATCATGGTGTGGGGAGCGATCTCCTACACTGGCCATACACCACTGGTGATCGTCGAGGGGACACTGAATAGTGCACGGTACATCCAAACCGTCATCGAACCCATCGTTCTACCATTCCTAGACCGGCAAGGGAACTTGCTGTTCCAACAGGACAATGCACGTCTGCATGTATCCCGTGCCACCCAATGTGCTCTAGAAGGTGTAAGTCAACTACCCTAGCCAGCAAGATCTCCGGATCTGTCCCCCATTGAGCATGTTTGGGACTGGATGAAGCGTCGTCTCACGCGGTCTGCACGTCCAGCACGAACGCTGGTCCAACTGAGGTGCCAGGTGGAAATGGCATGGCAAGCCGTTCCACAGGACTACATCCAGCAACTCTACGATCGTCTCCATGGGAGAATAGCAGCCTGCATTGCTGCGAAAGGTGGATATACACTGTACTAGTGCCGAAATTGTGCATGCTCTGTTGCCTGTGTCTATGTGTCTATGTGCCTGTGGTTCTGTCAGTGTGATCATGTGATGTATCTGACCCCAGGAATGTGTCAATAAAGTTTCCCCTTCCTGGGACAATGAATTCACGGTGTTCTTATTTCAATTTCCAGGAGTGTACTTTTATGAGAACCTTTCCTTATTCCAACATTTGCAGTACTCTCCTGTCTGAGTTTCTCATTGTGCTTAGGCCTAGTTCCTATACCAGTGGTCACATGGTGTTCAGAGAGGCAGATTATGTCAAGTGGGTTGGGTGACTTTAATTCATCAATGCAATTACATAGGACTGAGATACAACTTGGTGGAGATAAAATTTCTGGTGATTGGTGAAAATTTATAATTGATAGCTGTGATTGGTGATCAAATGTGCTAGAATTGTGCTGTTTAATTTCTTTCCTAAACTGAAGATTTGTTTCAATCCTGACCTCTCGTAGAACTTGACATCTTTCTGTCTTACCTATCCTAAAAAAGGTGCTGCTCCAACACCTGTAACCACTGGTATTTTACCATTCATGGCAGTGTCTCCCCCCCTTAAATTTCCTGCTATTACCCCAGCCAGTTTCCCCTTCCCTTTCCTGTTGAGATGTAGGCCATGCCTGGTATAGCCCCACCTACTGAGATAATCAACAGGAACCACACCAATATGAGCCCCCGCACCCGACCCAAGCAGCCGTTCCAACTCCAAATTAACTCTCCCAACAGAAGAGTTCAAATGAGGCCGGTCATGGCGTCTCAGGACAGATACAAATTCAACATTGGTGTGTCTCGATGCCGACGCAATCTTTACCAGGTCACACTCTATACTGTACCCAGGATCTCTGTCGATGGTGTTCCCTGGCCCTCCCACAATAACCACGGTGTCTTCCCTGGTAAATCCTTTACAGAGTGAACCTAAATCCTCTGTCACCTGATCGAGACTAGCACTTGGTTTGAAAAAATTTGTGACCTGGTATTCTGGTCCTAATTCCTCCTGCAGAAGTTGGCCTACACCTCTGGCATGAGAACTGCCTAACAACAAAACTTTCTTCCTTTTCGATGACTTTCCTACATTCTTTTTCAATTTCCTATTGAAAGTTTGTTGTGTCCTGTCTACACCTACCTCTGCTTGAGGCTCATCAGTTTCTAACTGAAGCAACAGGTCAAACTTATTTTTGACATTCACCACAAAACTCTCAGACTTAGTTCTAGGCCTGTTCCTTCTGCTACCTGTTGCCACTTCCCACCTCTCTTTGCCCTTCTCCCTCCTTAACCTGTCCAGATCTTCCCTAGCCTGTTCTAGCTCAGCCTGAAGGGCAGCAATTTTCCCCTCCTGTTCCACTATCTTCCTATCTCTGCTGCAAATCCTACATAACCACTGATGAGCCTGATCCACTTTCCCAACACCCACGCCACTGCAGTCCCCCCAGTGAAAAAAACTACTACCTCCATCACACCAAACCCCGGAACTAACAATTCTACGGCAAGTCAGGCACTTCTCACTCAAGGCAAAAATAATACTTTAGCTAGAATAAATCTATTAAATTACCGAAAATCAAAAAAGACGTTACAAGAATTAAGCCTATTCACAAATGTATATAAGCAAGTTTCTGATTTAAAATTCCGCTGTTTTTCTGAGATCTGTATTAAAACAATGAATGCCCCGCAGTGGCCGGATTGTGGGACTTTGGGAGGTGGTGCGAGAGTGGAAAGATAAGGCACAAGAGAGTTGTCGTTATAGAGAAGGTTGGGAGGATAATTACGGTCAATGAAGGCTTTAGTGAGACCCGCAGTATCTTTCGAGAGGGACTGCTTGTCACTGCAGATGCGAAAGCCGTGGGTGTTTAGGCTGTATAGAAGTGACTTCTTGGCATGGAATGGGTGGCTGCTGTCAAAGTGGAGGTATTGCTGGTGGTTAGTAGGTTTGATATTGATGGAGGTACTGATGTAGCCATCTTAGAGGTAGAGGTCAACATCTAGGAAGGTGGTCTGTTGGATTGAGTAGGACCACGGGAAGCAAATGGGGGAGAAGTTGTTGAAATTCTGGAGGAATGTGGATAGGGTGTCCTTACCTTCGATCCAGATAGCAAAGATGTCTTCCATGAATCTGAACTGGGTGAGGGGTTTAGGATTCTGGGTTTTAGGAAGGATTTCTCAAGATGGCCCATGAAGAGGTTGGCATAGGATGGTGCCATCTGGGTGCCCATAGTTGTGGGTGAGGGTATAGTTGGTCATGGTGACTAGGAAGGAGGTTATAGGACAAGGAATTCCACCTCATGCAAGACACCTTTTTTTCTGTTCTGTTTCACACAGACATGTTTCAGCACTTCTTGTGCCATCTTCAGTGGGTTATCTTCTGTGTTCTAACTGTAAAATTGTCGTTACATATTGACATTTAGCGAAACTTTTGGTACATAATATTTGCAATTGTATGAATAACTGTTGTAATATAAGATACATCATTTGTTCATAGTTCACAGTTGGTATACGTATTAATGATCTGATGCACTGTATGTTGTTTATAACATTATGTCAAGGTCCTATTTATAACTTAATTCTCAATTTACATAGCTTACATGATGCCATTGGACATTTATTTTGGTAGCTGTTCTGCTACACAGTCTACAACTTCTTATCTGCAAACAGCAAAATGTAATTTTTATTTTTGTGTTTGTTATGCATTTACAAATGTAAATTAGTATATATCACATTTTTGTGTGTAACTTACGCTTTTGATATTGTTGTGCTTTCTCATATGTTGTTGGCAAAGTGAATAGGCTGATTTCGTGGTTTATGGTCACTTGACAATGCACATTCTCTGATTTTTCAAAACATAGCTGAGTTTTTGCTGCCATTACATGTTGTTGTGGCTGTGTAGTATTCATTTGTTTCATAGCGTGTTTGGCTGGTTGAGGCGCACGAGTCTGAAGTGTATTTGGCGTCTGTGGTGTTTGGTTTGTGTGTGTGTGTGTGTGTGTGTGTGTGTGTGTTGTGTGTGTGTGTGTGTGTGTGTTTTCAGGACTGGGGCAGAGAGTGCGAGAGAGAGAGAGAGACAGAGAGAGAGAGAGTGAGAGAGAGAGAGAAGAGGAAAGAATTTTTTTTCTATGAGTGGTTTTGGTGTGGATGTTATTTGTATAGTTGTTCTGTTGTGGCAAAGAGGGTTTTATTGCACAGTGATGTGTATTCATTGAGTACTTTCTTTCCTTGAGCTATTGATTTTTGGATGTGATAGTTTTCTTCTATAGTTAATTTTTGGTATAAGCTGCTACGAGTTTTAAGGATGCATTTCATGGGCTATGGTTGCTTGACACTGCACGTTCTCTGATTTTTCAAAACATAACTGAAGTCAGTTTCAATGTTTGTTGGGTGGTGAACGTGTACTATCAGGTGGTCTGCAAATGTCGTGTGTGAGCTATTGTTTTTCAGTGCTCTGAGGTGTTCTGTATACTTGGTTCTGAAATTCCTGCATGTTTGGTCTATGTATACAGATTGACAACAGTTGCAAATAAGTTGGTATATACTGGACTGATGGTATTTCTTATTGGTTCTGTATGCTATGTTGAGTCCTTGTTTCTTTAGTATATTTCTCACCCTGCATGTGACTTCGTTGTTGTAAGTCATTATGTGCCATTTGTTGCTTACTGTCTGCTGGTTTTTGTGTTGTGTTTGTCTGTGTGTGTGTTTCATGGTTATGTGTTGTTTGTTTTTGTATTTTGTGGTTTATTTTATCAACTGTCTTTGTGTCATATCCATTCTCCTGTGCAATTTGTTTTATTGTGTTCAGTTCTTGTGTGTAATCATGTTTGTTCATGGGTATTGTGTTCAGTCTGTGTAGTAAATATCTGAAGCTGGTTTCTTTTTTGAGTTATGGGGTGACTGGACTGGTTATGAATTATGGTTCTGGGGATTGTGGGTTTTCTGTAGATTGTGAATTCATGTTTTTTGTTTCTCTTGTGTATGGTGAGATGTAAGAAACTAAGTTTTTCATATGTTTGTGTTTGCATGGTGAACAGTTTTTGTGGGTGGATGGTGTTTATGTTGTCATGTTAATACTGAACAGGATATAAAATCCTGTTACATCTGAACTCAATGGGGTAATCAATAAGCAAAAAATGATTATTTTAGGACACTCCTCAGAGATATTCACTGGAGTGATGCTTACAGTGCTCCTAGCATGAATGAAAAATATAATACTTTTGCCATAAAGTGCTTACCTTATTTGAACACTGTTTTCCCCCAAAACTAACCAATGTTAGAGCAAAGCCTACAAAGGAGCCATTGATTACTCAAGCAATTCTGGTAACTTGTAAAACAAAGAGAAAACTATATCTGTCAATCTGAAACAATTCTGATGTTGATGCTCTAGCACATTACAAGAAATACTGCAAAATGTTAAGAACTGTAATACAGACATCAATGCAGATATATTACAAGGAAAAGATAGTCATATCAGATTACAAAATAAAGACAACATGGGATATAGTGAAGAAGGAGACCAGTTGAACCAGACATGAAGAGGGGCTTATAGCATTAAGAGTAAATGATACATTGGTGACAGATGTGTATATTGTTACAGAACTTTTTAGCAAACATTTTATAACTGTTACTGAAAAGATGGGATTGTCAGGTTATGTAAATGCTGCCATGGGATACCTCAGACAACACATTTCAAGTAAATTCCATAATATGAATTTGACCCTCACTACCCCAGCAGAAGTAATGTCCATCATAAAATCTTTAAAATCAAAAACATCTAGTGGATATGATGAATTATCAACAAAGGTAATAAAAGAAAGTGTTTGTGAGTTAAGTAACATATTAAGCTATCTGTGTAACCAGGTGTTTATCAGTGGAATATTTCCTGAATGGTTGAAATATGCTGAATTTAAGCCACTGTTTAAGAAGGGAGATAAAGAAATTACATCAAATTTCCACCCAATTTCACCTTTGCCAGCATTCTCAAAAATTTTAGAAAAGATAATGTACACTTGGCTTTATAAGCATCTTATCACAAATAACATACTGTCAAAGTCGCAGTTCATATTTCTAAAGGGTTCTGATAATGAGAAGGCTATCTACACTTACAGTGAAAATGTACTGAATTCATTAGACAAAAAATTGCAGGCAGCTGGTATATTTTGTGATCTGTCAAAGGCATTTGACTGTGTAAATCACAATATCCTTTTAAGTAAATTAGAATATTACAGTGTAAAAAGAAATGCTGAAAAACGGGTATCAAATCTTATACCTCTGGTAGGAAACAAAGGGTGTTATTAGGAAAGAGAAATGTATTAAGCTATCAGGTATCATCCAACTGGAAACTAATTACATGTGGGATCCCACAAGTCTCCATCATAAGGCCCTTACTTCTTCCTGTGTATATCAAAAACCTTTCATCAGTAACACTACCAGATGCCAAGTTTGTTTTGTTTGTCGATGATACAAACATTGCAATAAATAGCAAATCAAGTGTAGTCTTAGAAAGATTGGCTAATAAAATATTTTTGGACATTAATCACTGGTTTCTAGCCAATTCTTTGTCACTAAACTTTGAAGAAACTCACTACATGCAGTTCAGAACTTGTAAGGGATATCCCACAAGTATATGCCTAACATGTGATGACAAGCAGATAGAAAAAGTGGATAGTGTTAAGTTCTTGGGATTACAGCTTGATAATAAATTCAATTGGGAGGAGCACACCACAGAACTGCTGAAGCATCTAAACAAATCTCTATTTGCAATGCGAATTCGGTCAGACATAGGGGATATAAAAATGAAAAAGTTGGCATACTATGCTTTCTTTCACTCCATACTTCAAACGGGATTATTTTTTGGGGTAATTCATCAAGCCAAGCTAAAGTTAACCAGGCACAAAAATGTGCAATAAGAATTATATGTGGTGCGAACTCATGAACGTCCTGCAGAGGCCTGTTTAGGGAAATAGGGATACTAACTACTGCTTCCCAAAATACTTATTCCTTAATGAAATTTGTCATTAAAAATATATCACTTTTTCAAACCAACAGCTCAGTTCATGGAATCAGTTCTAAAAATAAGAATAATTTTCACAGGGATTTAAAGTCACTTATTTTTGTACAAAGAGGTGTGCACTATTCGGGAACACACATTTTCAATAACTTGCAAGCAGCGATAAATAGCTTAACAACCAATGAAATTCAGTTTAAGAGAAGTCTAAGGAATTATTGGTGGCCAGCTCCTTCTACTCCATTGATGAATTTCTTTATTCTTTATTTGTCTGTGGATCATTTCTTATGATGATGTTGGATACTTTCATTTTTACATAAATCTTGCATAGACATAGCTAGTTACAAAAAGGTAGTACATAGACATATATTTTATAGAGTATTCACAGAAAATGTAATTAAAGTAAATTATAGAAAGTGTATACATACACACTATTTAATTTTTTGTTTCAAGATATTCTTTAACACTATAAGGGCAAATATTGATCAGATGTCTTTTTAATTTTCTTTTAAAAAGAGACATACCTTCTATCATATTTATACATTGTGGTTAACTGTTGTACAGTATGCACCCAACTTTTACAGGTTCTTTGTCTGTTAATGTTAGCCTGCTTCCTTCTATATGATAGTCATTTTTTATTCTTGTATTATGTTCATGATATTCTCCGTTTAGCAATGCAGTGCAGTTTTTAAGTATTTTTAGCTCCCTGATTTTATTTCTGCAGAGTTCTCTAGGTGATACTTTTGCAATGCATTGTACGGCTTACTTTTGTAATCTTATTACCCTTTCTGGGCGCATATTTGCAGCATTTCCCTATGGCAGGATGCCATAAGAGAGGTGTGAATGGACTATTCCATAGTACATTGTTTGTAGATTGCGTCTGTTTACTAACTTTTCTCATCAGAAATATGCTTGAACTTATTTGCTACACATGTTATTTATGTGATTCTCCCATGTCATATCCCTATCCACTGTTACACCTAGAAATTTATAGCTGTCTGTCTCCTTTAGTTCTAGGTCTCCAAGCCTGACTGTGATGTTGTCCAAAGCGTGTTATTTGTTTGCATGTATCTGTATATATGTTGTTTTGGTTCCATTAATAAAGAGATTGTTTTCTCTGAAATAATTGTTTCCACTTTTCATATTTAGCAAAGCCTTCTCTTGCAGGTCATCGGTTGTAGAACTGGTAACAACAAATGAAGTGTCATCTGCATACATGACTACACTATCAGATACTGATTTGGTCATATCATTGACATACAAAATGAAAAGTAGTGAACCAAGGACAGAGCCTTGGGGAACTCCATATTTAACAATTTCATAATTTTAAAAGAGTCTTGTAATATTATTTCTCACTTTTTGCTTTATTTCTATACAATGTTTCCTATTTTCCAAAAACAATTTGATGATTTCTGCTGCTTTCCCCTTTACACCATAAAGAAGTTTTTCTGATAGGGTTTCATCACAATCAAATGCTTTAGATAGGTCCAGGAGCATACCACAAACTTTCTTCTGTTCATCAGGTTCTATAGTTACCAGTGTTACAAACTCAGCTGTTGCTGTTTTGGTAGATTCGCCCTTCCTGCATCTATGGTGTTCATCATTTAGAATATTGCATGTATGCATAAAATTTAATATTCTGTCTTTCATTGTGGTTTCTATTATTTTAGAGAGTACAGATGTAATATAGGTCTGTAGTTTCCTGTGGTTTTGCAGCCTCCCTTATGTATAGGGATTACTTTACTCTTTTTCAGGAACATTGGAAATATTCTTTTTTCTATAGATAAGTTTATCAGACAGGCTATTGGCTTTACTGCCCATTGTAAACAGCATTTAATTGGTTTAGTGGATATACCATCAAGTCCCTCAGTCTTTTTTGTTTTTAGACTATGTATTATTTTTATAATTTCTGATTTATTAATTGGGTTCAGGAATAAGCTTTTTGTCTCAATGGAATTTTTATTGTGGTTATTTTGGAAATATTATTTTGAATTATTTATTTGTCCACAACTTCAATATAGTGTTTGTTTAAAGTATTGCTGACTTTTGTGCATCCCTCAGTTCCCTCCCATTTACCTCAGGTGTTATGTTATCAGTGTTTTCCACACCTACACCTTTCCTCTTTGCATTTATGAGAGACTGTATGGTCTTAGCAGTCTTCTCCAGGTGGGACGGTCTTGGGCAGTTCTCTGCCAGGTGTTACCAGCGATCTTCTTGATGTCTTTGTCCCATCTGTCTGGTGGTCTTCCTCCAGGCACTGGAGACCTAGAGGAAGACCACCAGACAGATGGGACAAAGACATCAAGAAGATCGCTGGTAACACCTGGCAGAGAACTGCCCAAGACCATCCCACCTGGAGAAGACTGCTGAAAGCCTACCTGAATCCATGACTCGAAGAGGCCACATCATTTAATGATTGAATTGGCTGATGATGATATGGTCTTAATGATATTTGTTGAGGTTGCTATCTTGTTTTCATAATATGTCGATTTAGTCTCTTTTATCAGTTTGGTGTGTTTCCTTCTTTTCCCTATATGAATACCTGTTTTCTTGGGTTGGCCTTAACTGACACTTTTCATACATGCTTTTGACCTCTTTCTTCTCCCTTTTTACCTCTACTGTGACCCAATTTTTATTCTTCTTCTTATTTATTTCTCTATGTACTAATGGACATGCAACATCTATGTAGTGGCCTAATGTTTTGCAGAATGATTCCAATCCTTTATCCAGGTTTTCTGTTAAGTATACTTCACTAAAGTCTTTGCTTTCCAATAGCCTTTGTAGCCTATCTATGTTTGTTTGCTTTGTTTGTCTAAACTCTTTAAATATTTTTTCTGGCTTTCCTATGTTGCCTGCTAATTCGACTACTACCCCATAGTAGTCTGGAATGGTCTTGTTTATGACCTGTACTGTCTGCCTGCTCTGTTGTACATTAGTGATCAAGTGATCTATTAATGTTTCTGTATTTCTATGGTATCTCATGGGACTGTCTATTGCTAAATAAAGTCCATAGGTTTTAATCAGATCTTGAAAACTCCTTGTATAACAGTTGTCTTTTAGTGTTAATATTTAGGTCACCAGTCGCAATTAAATAAGAGAATTCCCTACTAGTCTTATCCAACAATACTTCTAACTCTTTTACAAATCAATTTATCTGACTGTTTGGTGATCTGTAGATACCTATTACCACACATTTCTCCACATAATATGTTATCTGTATTGTTGCAGCTTCAAACAGCAGTTGTCTACTGACCATGGAACGGTATACTCTATTTTACTGTGTACATAGACTGTCACCCCTTCACCCTTATGTTCAGATCTGCAGAAATTTGCAACTCTTTTATATTCCTGTGTGCTGTAAACATTAATATCATTTCCTTTCAGCCCATATTCTGACATAATAAATATATGTGGTAATTCTGTTGCAAGATTCTTGTATTATTAATATTTGTGTTGATGTTTTGATTTTCTGTGCACCTTTCTTTTTACCTGCTGGTACAAAAAATCCTGCTCCTTGAGATGCTTTTGTTTATTTGTTCTCTCTCCTCTCCCGTATCTCACCTGCGGCACCTCTATTACAGCTTCTTCTTCTGCAGGTGACAACACAGCTTCTTCTGCTGGTGATGACACTACTCCTTCTGCTGGTGATGACACTGCTTTTTTTTCTGCTGGTGATGACACTGCTTTTCCCTCCTTTTCAGGGCAGAGTGTAGTTTCCTCTTCTGTTCTTTCATCTTGTGGTTGCTTTGAGTCTGATACTGGATACAGTATTGTATCTTCTATTTCTTCACTCACTGACAATGGTATAGGTCTATGTACCTGTTCTTGTGTCCTGCTAATTTTTTATAATATTTCTTTGCACAGAATCTGTTTACCGTAGGTGTTTCCGTGCAGGCCATGCTTTGTGAACTATCCTCTCACTGAGCTTGTTGCTTCAATAAATATAACATAAGAGAAATAGCTACATATCTTCCTGAATTTTCTGTATGTGTTGACGATTTTTCTGTTTCCACATGAAACTTCCATCAGATCGTGCCTGTGTGGAATGCTTACGACATATACGTCAGAATGTATAAGTTTTCCTAACGATTCTCTTAGAGCCCTGTTTGCATTTACACTTTGGTTCTTATATACATCGTTTCCTCCGCCAATAATAACACATATGTCACTGTTGTTTCACAGTCTTTTAGAACTTTATTTAGAGGTGTGCCCAGATGGGTTAAACCAGTTACTTTTAGTTTAGTTTGCATAGTGGCCATAATACCTGCTAAGCCTTTTCCGTGGCTAGTTGGAAATACGTAAATATCACCTTTCTTATTTTTCTCACTTGGTGCAAGATTTCACTAATGTTTAGTATTTTCTCACTTCTCCCAGGTACTTCCTGGAGACGTGAAATCATTTTTCTTATTTCCCTGGTTGACTTTATCTTCATTTTTATCTGGTGGATCATATTTGTTCATTGTTTTCAGTTTGAAATGTTTTTCGTTTCGTTTCACACACCAGTTTTTTTTAGGCCTAAAAAACGGTTCATTTTCCACTTTTTGTTCTTGTTTGAGTTCATTTATAAATGTTTCCAGATTATTTATATATTGTTTTGCATACAATAAGTACTGTTCTAATGGAGAATGTTTCCTTCATATGCACTAATATGTTTTTGTAAATACTCCATTCACGAACAACAGTTAATTACACCACAGGCACATTTTGTGTTTTCTTCATCGAAACGTAAGATAAACATTGAATGAATCCATTATGGCACACTGAACATGGTCTAATACCATTTAAAAGTCTTGCACTGCATACAATGCACTTTATATTTGCGATATAGGCATTTTTCATGGAACCACTTACTAAAACTTCTGTATGCGCTGCCAAATTGTCTCATTTCAGTGCAGTAATGTGTTCATTGTAAATAAGTATCATAGCAGTTCTAGTATATGTTTACAATACGAGAGAAGGAAAGTTGCTACTCTCCATATAGCAGAGATGCTGAGCCATGATAGGCACAATAAAAAGATGCACACAATCATAGCTTTCAGCCATTAAGGGCTTTGTCAGCAGTAGACACACATACACACATGCACAAACACACACTCACGCAAGTGCAACTTGCACACACATCTGCATCACAGAGAGCAGAAACTACTACCTATCATGGCTCAGCATCTCGGATATATAGTGAGTAGCAGATTTCCTTCTCTCATATTGTTACATTCCGTCCTGGATTTTCCATTGTTTGACTAGTATATGTTTATTACCTTATAAGTAAAAACATTTTTTTAATTTTAATTTCAGTGCATAAATGTGTTCTTAGTAAATGAGTGTTGTAAAATGATCTTTTCATATAGGGTTCATTAAAAAAAAGACAGTCATTCCACTTGGGATCTGTGGAAGGTACAATAGCTTATTTGTTTTTGTTGTAAACATTTGTCATGTTCTACATCCTTAAGGACCTCCGTACTACAGATCAATTGGAATGATAATAATAACCTAATCTAATTTAATCTATGTGTGGCTGTGGTTCATCTATTAAGCAAATTTTGTCATCTACATATCTGTACCAATATATTATTTTGTAGTGTTTTGGTATCGCTACTTTGTCAAAGATTAGTTTTCCCACCTGATTGAGGAAAATGTCAGCTTGTTGAGAGTAAAATATGTTATTGAATGTGAAGTAGATTTGCTCTGTGGTGAGCCTGAGTATGGCTGATATTTCTTGTACGTTTGTTATAGGTACTTTTCCTTGTATCCTTGCAGTTGGAAGTTTCTTTTTTAATGTTAATGGTTTCTTCTGTTGTGATGATGGCATTTTCTTGTGTTAATTTGTTCTGTAGTTTTCTGTAGGTTTTTTCTTCAGCAGTTCTTGTGTTTTCTTTTCTTTTATTTAAAAATTTGAACCAAATGTTTCGCTAAATGTTAATATGTAACAACAATTTTACAGTTAGAAAATAAAAAAGAACCCACTGAAGATAGCACAAAAAGTGCTGAAACATGTCCAGGTGAAAGGGAACAGAAAAAAAAGTGTTCTGCATAAGACAGAATTCCTTGTCCTATTTTCGTAGCAAGCATTGACATAACAAGAAGAACTGCTGCACCATAAGATGATTATTTCTATGCCAAGTGAGGTATTTCCTTTGCAGCTCTTCAACAAATTCCAGAATACAACCATCAAACTTCAAAAAATCATCCTCAACATAAAATTCAACAAACTGTGTTTGATTTATAAAATAGTACCTACCTATGTAACCATAACTGTAAATAACATGTCATCAGCAGCACAGCAGACAAAACATGAGGCTGAAATCATGTGGATACAGCAAGAAACTGGTATTTGTAATCCAAAAAACAGGCTTGGAATATGGAACTATACAGTTTGCATGTAGAACTAGCAAATCATATAAAGTATCCAGCATTTTTTGATGAATTGATGTACAGGGTTAGATCACACACAGATACCATAATAGGCAGACAACAGACACACCAACAAAAGAAACTCACCAAAATGATAAATCACACAGACACCTATTAATCTCACCCCCAAACAACAAACAAACCTTTCACAAAAGAGTGATTACTTTAACAGACTTAAAATTATGTGAACAGGAAAGCAGCCTACAAGAAAAGGGTCCCAAACATAACATAAACACAATGGTGTCACACAGGACAGTAGAAAATATCATGACAGTAACTGAACACATCATAAAGCAACAAGAAAAATTAAATACACCTGAATTTAATGCAAATCTAACAAGTGAAATAATTGCTGAGTAAATAAGAAACATGACCAAAGAGAACAAAGCCACCATAAAAGAAAACTCATGGACTGATGAACAAAAAACCTACAGAACAAATTAATACAAGAAAATGCCATCATCACAAAATACAACAAGGGTTATTCAATAGTAGTCATAAACAGACAGGAATACATTGACAAAACATTAGAATTCATCCAAAGTAACATCACAGAATTAAGAAGTGACCCAACAAACTGATACCAAAGTAAGTTAAAGAAAACCCTGAAAGACATAGAAACAATTTTAACAGGAACACATATTAAAAGAATGACACAGAAAAATCCCAAGGTCCCCACCCTAGAATCATTGCCTAAAGTTAACAAACACAGAATACCTATACTGAACTTTACCAAAGCACCAACATACTACTTAGCCAAACCCACACACACTCTGCTACTGACAGTATACAAATACACTGAAAATGGAAGTCTAAAGAAGTCAAGTAACTTAATAGAAAAAATAAGAAATAATAAAAAACATAGCAAACACAGCAACATTGATCTCATTTGACATAATTTCGATGTACACACACATCCCAACTGAAGAAACCATTAACATTAAAAAAAGAAACCTCCAACTACAAGGAAACATACTCGTAACAAACATACAAGAAATATCAGCGATACTCAGGCTCATCACAGAGCAAAACTACTTCACATTCAATAACAGATTTTACTCTCAACAAGATGGACTGCCTATGGGACCCCCAATCATTGGCCTCCTAGCTGACATTTTCCTCAATCAGATAGAAAACAAAGCTTAAACAAAATAGTAACTTCAAAACAGTACAAAATAATATATTGGTATAGATATGTAGATGACATAATTTGCTTAATAGATGAACCACAGCCTTGCATAAAAGAAACTTCATCACAACATAAACTCCATCCACCCCCAAATACAGTTCACCATTCAAACACAAACAGATGAAAAACTTAATTTCTTACATCTCACCATACACGAGAGAAACAAGCAAAATGATTCACAATCTACAGAAAACCCCAATCACCAGAACCATAATTCACAACCAGTCCAATCACCCCAAACTCACAGAGAGAAAGATTTAAATATTTACTACACAGACTGAACAAAATACTCATGAACAAACATGATTGCACTCAAGAATTGAAAACAATAAAACAAATTGCACAGGAGAATGGATATTATGCAAAGACAGCAGACAAAATAAACCACAAAGTAAAATTACAAACAACACATAACCATGAAACACACACAGAAACAAACACAACACAACACACAACAAATCAGAAGACAGCAAGCAACAAATGGCACATAATGACTTACAACAACAAAACTGCATGCAGGGTGGGTAATAAACTAAAGAAAGAAGGATTCAACATAGCAGACAGACTCAACAACACAATACAAAGCAGACTTGGAAGAAATACCACCAACACTGACAAATACAGCCAGTCCAGTGTATACCAACTTACTTGCAACTGCTGTCAATCTGTATATGTGGACCAAACATGCAGGAATTTCAGAACCAGATATACAGAACACATCAGAGCACTGAAAAGCAATAGCTCACACTCAGGATTTGCAGACCACCTGTTAGCACACATTTACCACCCAGCAAACATTGAAAATGACTTATACATCCTTAAAACTAGTAGCAGCTTATACCAAAAATTAACTGTAAACTATCACATCCAAAAATCAATAGCTCAAGGAAAGAAAGTACTCAACGAATACACATCACTATGCAATAAAACACTCTTTAAACCAAACACCACAGATGCCAAATACTTTTCAAACTCATGCGCCTCGCCCAGTCAAACATACTATGAAACAAATGAATGCTACACAGCCACAAAAACATGTAATGGCAGCGAAAAGTCCAGTTATGTTTTGAAAAATTGGAGAAAGTGCATTGTCAAGCGACCATGGGCCATGAAATCAGCCTGTTCACTTTGCCAACAACATATGAAAAAGCACGACAATATCAAAAGTGTAAGTTACACACTAAAAATGTCATATATACTCATTTACATTTGTAAAAGCATAACAAACAAAAAATGGTTCAAATGGCTCTGAGCACTATGGGACTTAACATCTGAGGTCATCATTCCCCTAGAACTTAGAACTACTTAAACCTAACTAACCTAAGGACGTCACACACATCCACGCCTGAGGCAGGATTCAAACCTGTGACCTTAGTGGTCATGTAGTTCCAGACTGAAGCACCTAGAACTGCTCGGCTATTTCAGCTGGCCACAACAAACACAAAAATAAAAATTACGTTTTGCTGCTTGCAGATGAGAAGTTGTAGACTGTGTAGCAGAATATCTAATAAAATAAATGTCCAATGGCATCATGTAAGCTATGTAAACTAATGCTTATTGCCAATTAAGATAAAAATAGGACTTTGGCATAATGTTATAAATAACATACAGTGCATCAGGTCATTAAGACATATCCCAACTGTGAACTATGAACAAATGATGTATAATATTATACAACAGATATTCATTCACAATTGCAAATATTATGTACTAAAAGTTTCGCTAAATGTCAATATGTAACAACAATTTTACAGTTAGAAAATAAAAGCTAACCCACTGAAGATAGCACTAAAAGTATGAAATATGTCTGTGTGAAACAAAACAGAAAAAAGGTGTCTTGCATAAGGTGGAATTCCTTGTCCTATAACCTCCTTCCTAGTCACCATGACCAACTATACCCTCACCCACAATTACTTCTCCTTTCAAGGCATTAACTACAAACTCCCAAAGTCCCACCATCTGGCCTCTTAACTCAGTACCACCCAAGAGAGAGGCAACTTAATTACATTCTCCACCAGGGTTTTGATTAACCCTTGTCATCCCCTGACATGAGAAACGTCTTGCTCACTAACCTTCCCACACCTTCCACAGTGGTATTCTGCCGTCCACTGAACCTACACAACATACTCATCCATCCTTACACAACACCTGCTCCCAATCCCTCATCTCATGGCTCATACCCCTGTGATACAGTTAGATGCAAGACCTGCCCTATACAACCTTCCACCACCACCTACTCCAGTCCAGTCACTAACATCAACTATCCCATCAAAGGCAGGACTATGTGTGAAAGTAGTCATGTGATCTACAAGCTAAGAAGGTGGGCATGATGATGAACAGGCTGCCTATCCACATGAATGGCTACTGACAAACTGTGGCCAAGAAGCAAGTGGACCACTCTGTTGCTGAGAATGCTGCCAAACATGTCATCCTTCATTTCAATGACTGCTTCACAGCCTGCACCATATGGATGCTTCCCACCAACACCAGCTTTTCTGAATTGCACAGGTGAATTTTCTCTGCAATATACCCTATGTTCCTGTAACCCTCCTGGCCTCAACCTTCAGTACTCATTGTACTCTTCCATCCAGCCCCTTCTATGTTCCCATTCCAGCACTACACAGCCCTCACTCCTCTGTCTCACCCAGTCTTTTTACTTCTCTCCTTTTCCACTATCCCCTCTCCCCACTGCCCTCTGTCTAACCTTCCGACTGCACATAGCTGCCCTACTCTCTTTTCACCTCATTCCTGCATGCTCCCCAACAGCACATCACTGTCACCACCCCTCCCCACTATCCCTCCCCCTTTCTGCCCCACCCTCCTCCTTACCCCATCCAGTTGCCACTCCCATCAAGCACTGGTGCTGCTGCACGCAGTGTGGCCTCAGTTGCCTGAGACTGCAGTCATGTGTGTGTCAGTTGCATTTGCATGAGTGTGTATGTGTGTGTTTGTCATCTACTTTTGATGAAGTCCTTACTAGCCAAAAGCTTCATTTGTGCCTATCTGCAACTCAGCATCTCTGCTATATGATGAGTAGAAACTTTCATTTTCATAAGATTGTAGGTTTTCCTATATTGGTAGAATACTGGGGAAATGCAATCAGTCTTCAAAGAAGATTGCTTACAAATCACTTCCACAACCCATCCTAGAATATTGCTCAAGTGTAGGGGACCTGTACCAGATGGGGCTAATAGGGGATACTAAATGTATATAGAGATGGGCAGTATGAATAGGCACAAGTTTGCTTAATCCATGAGAGAGACTGACAGAGATACTGAAGGAACACTTGTAGACAGACAGAAACTATCCTGAGAAAGTCTATTACCAAAGTTTTATGAAGTGGCTTTAAATGATTACTCGAGGAATATACCACAGCCTCTATGTATTGTTCACATAGGGATCATGAGGATAACATTAGAACAATTACTGCAAACACAGAAGCATTCAAACTATCATTCTTCCCGCATTCCATTTGTGAATGAAATTGGGAGAAACTCAAATAACTGGCGCAATGGGACATATCATCTGCCATGCACCTTGTAGTGGTTTGCAGAGTCTAGATGTAGATGTATATATGGGGAATCATAGTGACTCTACAGGCTTCTTTTTAAGCTTGAAAGGGAATTCTTTTTTATATTCTTTACTGAATGAAGGGAACCAACACCTACAAATGGCAGTTGTGTTCCTTCCAATTTAAGTGATGGTCCAGAATTATCCCTAAGTTCTTTGTTGAAAAAGAAAATGTTATTTCTGTGATGTTTAGGATTAAGTATGAAAGAGATTCTCTGAACTGAATGGTGGTAAATCATTTGTGAGCAACTAAGATTCCTTCCATTCTAGGTGGGTTAAGCTTCACACCAGCATCCTATGTCCTCTCTGATAAGACAGGTGTATTGAACATGCTATTAGATATAACTGAGGGCTCTCAGAATATAAGTGATATCTGCATTGGGAGAGAATAGTTGACCCATTATTATATTATAATGATAAAAGTATGGGCCCAGTACTGATCCTTTTGACACCCCTTGTACTACGTCTCTACATTGTGACCTCTTTGTTCTGATCATTACACAGTGTTGACAGAATGTAAGGTATGAGGGGAGATGCACAGCTCTTATAGAAAAATTTTGACTCATGGTTATAGCAAGTACAGTGTTACATTCAGCAATGTCAAAAACTTTTTTGAAATCCATAAATCACATAACAGACACCTGCTACTGGTACATAGCTTGTTTCAATTCATCAGTCTCATTTATATGAGCTGTTGTCATGCTGCAGTTTTGCCAGAAACTAGACTGGTATTCAAATAGAAGGTTAATTGATGTTAAATAGATAGTAAACAGCTCATGAACTATGTATTCTAAAGTCTTGGATAATGCTGGTAGAACGTAAATGGGCTTGTAGTCAGAGGGTTGTTTGGTAGATATTGGATAATGGTTTTATAAGTCCCTGCTTATAAGAAACACTACCCAAGTGCCACTCACCAATTCTGATATGCTTTGACTATGTTGTAGCCTAACCCAAAATATGAGGCACATATTTTTTTATACGTGCCCATATAGCAATTGAAGCGGTGACAACCTTCCTCTTTCTGAGTACATGTCATCAAAACAGAGATATGACAAAAATGTTAAAACATGATTTCCATGGTTGCTACTGTACTTTGCAACTGTGCAATCACACTTTTAAACATTTTGATGGATTTTGAAATCTGCCACTCAACTCACAACTTTTGAAACAGTAAAAAGTTTATGTGTAGTAAATCTAATAGTGTATTTAACAACAAATTCAACCATATATGTTTAAGTTACATCATGAAGTTACAATAGTCAGATAGAGTTGGAAGTACACTACATGCATGCTCTGTCCACTATGTGACATTTTTCATACATGGCAATAGTGTGGTTTGCAATTTCACAGTGCAACCATAAAAGACAAGCTCTTGAAGGATTTAACTGAAACAATAAGGTTTCACTCTCTGTCAAGTCTGGGAACAACCAATGCGGAGGTGGTGAGAGTCTATTCCCATTTTTTTTATGGCTTTTTTTTTTTTTTTTTTTTTTTCATTTCTTTGGTTGATTGGTATTGCATATGATGTTTCACATCTGCTTAGTCATTTTACAGAATTATGTTGTGTTGCATTATCTTTGACAGTCAGTGCGATAGTGAGGGGATGCTGTATTATTCATTGCACATACACACTGTGCACCATGCACATCTGATTGTTGTAATATTATTGCACAATTTACAGCATGCTTCACAATTTTCAAAGCAATAATTAACAGGAGGTTCACATTTATCAGGTTTTTCTGTGTCTGCTCTTGAATCATGCATACCTGAACATGTTTACAAATCGAGGGGATGAAAACTGATTATGAATCAAAGACTGACTTTTCAGGATGTTATTCCTCAGGTGTAATTTGCATCATAGTTGTACAGTAGGAACACATCAGAGATCTGTTTTAGAAAATTCTCCCACAGTCTGGATGTGTAAACATCAAGTAGTTGTCATTTTCAAGATTACAGTTCTTTTCCTGTATGGCACAAATTTCCCTATTATGGGTCTAGGTTTTGTAGATCTTACCATCTTACATCCCACTCTGTGACTTTTAACTATGTCTTACAGTGTTACTTGCAGACCTAGCTTCTCTCAGGCAAGATTCATCTGTATTCTCTTTGTTATTCTCTGAGATCCTGATCAGTCTTGGATTATAGTGTCTTTGATATTGTTCAGGCTCGTTCTATTTTTCAAAAAGCTTGTATTTGAGCAATCATCCTCTACTCTCAATTTCTTTTAGTGATTTCTTCAGAGCACTGACTTTGTTCTCATTTATCTCTAGAGTTTTCTTCTATATTTTGTCCATCACTGCTGCTGGTATATACTTAAAGACAGTGCACAATAACCAGCTTTAACATGTTAGAAATGTAGTGGATGCTGTGAAATTACCAGCTTGTGAACTAGAAGTGATTTTATAGTGTACCCAATGGTATTTCACACAATCATACCTGATGCTAGTATGGTATGGCAGTGAGAATAGCAATCTAGCAAAGTTGGTCTTCTGTGGAGGTTCATACCATGGATATGTCCATTGTGATGCTGTGCACAGAACTAAGACTCCTCTGGGAGAAATTGTCTGCTGCCATTTCTGTGTTCTTTTTGGGAGTATCACTGTTGTTGTCACTCTCTCTGCTGTCACATCAAGGAAAACTGCAATAATGGTCACCATGCTGACAGTCAGTAGTGCTTCAGAGGTCATTGCACTGTTCATATGGATAACTGTCTTGTGGGGAAAGAGGTCATTTTGTGTGACATAACTGAATGATCTACGCTAAGCAGAAAATAATTGTGTCCTCTTGGACTGAAGCCACACAAGACCATTCAGATCCTGCATGGCATTGTCATGGTACCTGTGAACCCATTGATTTTGTATCCACGTAACAGCTATTGAATCTGAATAAATAAGAGCACCAGTATTGTGGACTGACAAATCACAGTCTCAATAGGGCACAATACTTCTGCTGTTGATTTCTGACATTTTGTGACAGCGAAGTCTCGTACGAGGCAACACTACTTCTCACAAAAAAAACAACATTCAAACACAATTTCTGAATGAGAAACCTGCTACATAATCACTCATTATGTTTGCCTGCTTAGCTGGGTGGTAACATGATCATCTCCAACACAAGTGGGCCCAGGTTCGATTCGCGACCAGGGTGGAGATTTTCTCTGCTCAGAGACTGCGTGTTGTGTTGTCCTCATTATCATTTCATCCTCATCACCAGTGCGCAAGTTGCCCAATGTGGTGTCAACTGCAATAAGACTTGCACTTGACGGCCAAACTTCCCTGGGTGGGACCTCTCAGCTAATGATGTCATATGCTCATTTCATTTTTCATCACTCATTGTATGGTGGATGTACATGGTGTTACTCTTAAGTACTTTGTATGACTCCACCATGAAATATGTCAGGGTTATTCTGGGTGTAATAGTTTGTAGTAAATGCTCATATTCATTTTTCAGTTAACTTCAATCCTCTGCTGGCTGTAATAGAATTGCTAATATTTGCTCCACCATATTTGCTGCATCTTTTGGAGGTCTTCACAGTGTAGCTAATGATTTGATATCCCAAAAGGAATTTTAAGTACGCAGGTTAATACACAGTTTCACTTTCTGAATTACATGTTTATTGCACAAAAACTGATACAAAACTGTCTCCCTCAAAAACTACAACAAAACTGATGTTCTCAAAACTGTAACAAAACTGGCTTCCCACTGGATGATTTGCTACTGCTTATTCATTGTTTCCATAATTACACATGACATCATCCATTATGACAGATAGAAAATTTAAGGATTATGATCAAAAACTTGAAAGCTTGTTGCCATTTACAATTTGGCAATAGAAAATTAAGTATTAATTCACTTTACCCATGCCATAACATTTAGTTTTACTTAGCTCCTAGTTTTTAATATTGAATTTTTAAATTATGTTTGCTAACAATGCATTTTACAAAGTTATTTGCTGGTAAATGCTCTGAGTGGGGTATGCTAACACACCAATCTGTGAATATGGAGAGGAAGGTTCTGCTGATCATGTCGTTTTGAGTTCCTACCTTTTTCAGGTAGAGTGAGACTGCAGAAAATTTGACTGTGATATGCTAATAATTGTAAGTGACTGGAACTTGTGGACTGTAGGTAATATGATTGCACATAATGTATCTAAAAGGCAGCTACTTAACTTCCAGTCTATAAGATCAAGTGCATGCTATGAATATCAAAATAAAATCAACAGATCATGAGAAGCATTTCCTCCATTATGGATAATGACGGGCACATGTAACTTTAACTAAGAGAAAGTAATATGGCCACACACACAGATATGCATAGACCCAAGAATTGTTTAGGTACACACATACCTGCATGGCCAATGTAGAATTGTGTAGCAACACTAGGTTAAGACGTAGGTATAATTGTAGTTAGTCAGCATATCTCAAATTATTCTCAAGCTGCTAGTAACATATTTAGTAATATAAACTGAAAGTTATTCACTTGGAATTTGAGTTAATTACTTTTATTTTCTATTTTTCTTTTTTCTAAAAGAATTGACTCATTTTCAGTTTTCTGTTTTATTTCTACATTAATTTTACCAATGGTTGCTGTTAACATAATTTATTACTGCTTAGCTGAGTGATTACGTTCGTTTCCCAGCTGGATTGGAGATTTTCTATGCCTGTGGATTGGATGCTGAGTTTTCCTCATCATCATCTCATTCTCATCAATGCTCAAGTCACCCAATGTGGTGTTACACAAAATAAGACTTGCAACAAGGCAGCCGAACTTACCCGGACAGGGCCACGTGGTCAACAATGCCATACGATCATTTCATTTCAGTTCTATGTACAGAACATAAATCGTCATATGTCACCATGATTATTGAATATGTATGATCTGTGTAGAGTTTCCAGATAACAGGCCAAAAATTTGTGGCTATAAATTGAAACTGAATTGAACTGAATTGATTTGGAAAATGTTGCTAACATGTACTTAGATTCTTACATAAATACAAATGAAATGTTAGTTTCACTCCTAGTGAAAAATATTCTGGAGTTACAAAATGAGAATTGTTTATGATTTATGTTCAAATAATGGTTAGTAACAGTCAAACGAAAATGGAGATATTTTTGCTCTTGATAAAATTGAAATGAGACCAATGGCATTATAATTAACTGAATTTTAAAATGACCATGTGAATTAAATAAGAATGTTGTTGTTGTTGTTGTTGTTGTTGTTGTGCTCTCCATCTGAGGGCTGGCTCAATGGAGTTCTCCATGCTACTCTACGCTGTGTGAGCCTCTTCATCTCTGAATAACTACTGTAATCTACTTTTCCTGAATCTGCCTACTGTATTCATCCCTTGGCCTTCACCATGATTTTTACCCACCACACTACCCTCCAGTATTAAATTGATGATCCCTTGATGTCTCAGAATGTGTCCTGTCAGCCAATCCCTTCTTTAAGTCAAGCTGTGCCATAAATTTCTTGACTCTCCAATTATATTCAGTACTTCCTCATTAGTTATGTGATCAACCCATCTAATCTTCAGTATTCTTCTGTAGTACCACATCACATTTTGAAAGCTTCTATTCTCTTTCTATCTAAACTTTTTACTGTCCATGTTTCACTTCCATACATGCCTACATTCCAGACAGAAACTTTCAGAAAATACTTCCTAACATGTATATCTTCTCTTCTTCAGAAATGATTTTCTTGCCATTGCCAGTCTTTGTTCTATATTCTCTGTGCTTCTGCTGTCATTAGTTATTTTGCTGCCTAAGTAGTAAAACTCATCTATTACTTTAAGTTCTCATTTCCTAATATGATTCCCTTAGCATCACCTGATTTAATTTTACTGCATTCCATTACCCTTGTTTTGCTTTTGATTATGTTCATCTTATATCTTCCTTTCAGAAAGCTGTCCATTCTGTTCAACTACTCTTCCACATCCTTTGCTGTCTCTGACATCGGCAAATCTCAAAGCTTTTTTTTCTTCTCCCTTAACTTTAATTCCTACTTCAAATTTTTCTTCGATTTCCTTTACTCCCTATTTGATTTGGTATTTATAACCCTGCATTCACCTTACCAGAAGTCCTGTTCCTCCTGCCACTGGGCTTCACTAATTCCCTCTATATCTAAATTAAACCTATTAATTTCCCTTTTTAAACAGAAACATATGCATAAGGAGAAGAGCCCACTCCATCAATGGAGGTGATACCCGGATGTAGGTGTTGCCATACAGCAAGAAACAAATGCTTAAAACCAAACTTGTATAATAGGCTGTATAATATAAGATAGACATGGTATTATAACATGAAGTTTAATCAAACTAACCCTAAAATGCTACTGAAAATTGAAAACAAACTTAAATAGTGTATGTGTTTACACAAGAAGAAAACCAAAATTCTAGACTGTTGATAAATCATCAAATGTCATTTTAGAAACAAATCATTTATTAAGCATCACACAGTATGACAATATGATATGAAACACCAACTGAACTTTCCAAATCATAGCCAGAGATCATTACATCTACATCTGATGAAAAATATTATTTAAAGGCAAGAAAACATTTTATTAGCTTTGTAATTACACCCTGGATACGAAAAAAAACACATTTACTGTAAGAAAATACACAGAAGTTACACACAAGCCAAGAATAAAGATATTGACAGCAGAGTCATGGAGCAGCACATAAATATAGACGTCAAGGAATTTTTTCTTTTCTTTTAACACTTCCTCCAAAAGAAAAAATCATGAAATTATTGCTTTGTCTCTTGCATGCCAATTTCTGAACATAGAAAATTAAATCGAACTCATTCAAGAGGTTTCGTCAAAACATCTGCCAACTGGTTGTGTCCATCAATGTGTTCCAAGAAAATCTCACCGTTCAGATATCTTTCACGAACATAGAAATGTCGGACCTCTATATGTTTAGAACGTCGATGATATTCTGGATTTTTTGCCAACTTCAATGCACTAGCATTGTCAATGTAAAGAACTGGAGGCTGCCCCAACATTTCCACTAATTCTGATAGCAGACGACGTAACCAAACTAACTCTTTTGCTCCTTCACTAGCTGCAATTATTTCCGCCTCGGTTGTGGATGTGGCCACTACTTTCTGCAACTGACTTGTCCATGACACTGCACCACCTGAGTACTTTGCAAGAATTCCAGTTGTTGAGCGCCTTGTCCGGTTATCACCTGCGAAATCTGCATCAGCATAAATCTTTAACTCTTGTTTTTTATTATATACAATTCCAAAATTTAAGGTCCCTTTCAAATACCGGAAAATGCGCTTTACTCTATTCCAGTCTTCAGTGGTTGGTTTCTCCATAGCTCGAGCAGCTTTGGTGACTGCAGAAGTGATGTCTGGATGAGTTACTGTTGAAAGGTACATGAGACAACCAATTGCTTCACGGTAGGGTACAGATGACGAAACTTCTTCGTTTTGATTATTGTCCTCACGTCCAATAGGAGTTGAGATTGTATTGCATTCTGCCATACGAAATCTTTGCAGAATTTCTTCTGTGTATTTCTCTTGACTTATCATTATTGCTCCATCTTCATATTGCTTTATTTTTATGCCAAGAAAATTGTCAAGACTGCCAGTTGTTATTTCGAATTCATGTTGTAAAACATCCATAAAAACAGCAATTTCTTTCTTGTTACTGCCGACAATCAGGCCATCATCAACGTAGATTGCCACATAATGGCTGTTTCCATTTTGTCTACGATAAAATAGGCATGGGTCTGCATCACTGTTTGAAAAACCAGCTTTCTTCATGAACTCAACAAAACGTTTGTTCCAGCAACGTGGCGCTTGCTTCAACCCATAAAGATCTTTTTATAAGAAACATACTCGGCCTGTACCATCTTCGAAACCTTCTGGTTGTTCCATATATACTTCATCTTCAAGTATTCCATTCAAAAAAGCTGTCTTTACATCGAATTGTTCTAGCAGCATTTTCTTTGAAGCAGCTACAGCCAACAGAGTTCGTATGGTGTCATAACGTGCCACAGGGCTAAAGGCGTTGTCATAATCAATTCCTGCTTTCTGAATACAGCCTTTTGCAACCAATCTGGCTTTAAAGCGAGCACCTCCATTGACTGCGACCTTTCGCCGTAGAACCCAGCGGTTTTGCAATACTTTGGCATTCTTCGGACGGTCAACCAGCACCCAGGTATTGTTTTCCTTAAGTGATTGAAGTTCTTCATTAATAGCTTGCATCCATTCTTCTTTCTCGTTTGACTGCAATATTTCTGAAAAACAGTTTGGATCTTTGTATCCAAGTGCATCAACTGTTGTTGCCATACAAAATTCACCACTTTCCATCCAGGTTGGTTTTCTTCATTGTCTTTTATTCTTCTGTTTCTCTTCATTAGAAGATTCAGCAGCTTCTGCTTTTAGAAATTATGTTAATTCTTTATTTTCTTCAGATTCACTCGACTCTTGACTTTCTCTAGAATCAAGAGTGCCAATTTTTTCTTGAGTTTGGCTTCCTCCAGAAGTGTATAGCCAAGGAGATTTACATTGGCCATCTTTAGATGAATTCGGATCATTAAATTCTTCCTGAGGGACTTCAAATTCAACATGATCACTATGTAAATCACAAACAATTTCTGGCTTAAATTTTACATCGTGACTCAACACCACTTTTCTTTTAGATGGAATCCAAACTCTGAACCCATCTTTGTCATTAACATATCAAACAAGTAATCCGAAAACTGCCTTATCATCAAACTTGGAACGGAATTGTTTGTTAATGTGAACATAGCAGCCTGTACCAAAAATTCTGAGATGATTAAGTCGTCCTACTGGTTGATTAAACCATAGTTCATAAGGGGTTTTATTTTCAACTGAAGATTTTCCAGTACAATTTATTAGGTAGACTGCTGTGTTACATGCCTCTGCCCACAACCCTTTAGGTAATTTACTCGGATTTAGCATTGACCGGGCAGCTTCAACAATGGTCCTATTTTCCCGTTCAGCCACACCATTTTGTTCAGGAGTGTAAGGAGGAGGAATCAGTAGCTCTATTCCCCTGTCTGCAAGCAGTTCACTGACATTCTTATTGTTAAATTCTTTGCCACCATCACATCTAAATTGTTTGACAACATGTCCATTAGTTCGTGCTTCATTTAAAAACTGTTTAAGCACAGTACACACTTCACTTTTGTGTCTTAAAAAGAAAATTTGATGAAATTTACTAAAATCGTCTTTGAAACATACATAATAATGCTTGCCTCCAAAAGATTTCGTGCTCATTGGTCCATTTACATCCATGTGGATTAATTCACCAGTACTGGTAGCGCGTATTGTTCGTGTTTTGAATGGCAGCCTATGCATCTTTCCAACCACACAGCCGTCACAAAATTCACCCTTGGCATCTTCCACATTAATGTTCATTCCTTTTAAAATATTCTTCACATGTTGTTTATTCTGATGACCAAACCTTTCATGGTACACTTGCAATGTTTCGGATGAAGTCATCAAGCTCATACGATTAATTTTTGCATTTCTAACAACACGCATGTTCAACACATAAAGTCCATTTTTCACATAACCTGTCATAACAATATTGCCACTGACTTGTTTTCGAACACAGACATTATTATAACTAAAATTAGTACTGTAGCCTCTGCAGGCAATGGCTCTCACAGAGAACAGATTAGCACTTGCATCAGGGACGTATAAAACATTGTCCATTCTAGCATTGTACCATTTATTGTTTCATCGGATTTGGATGTAAACTGTTCCTTGACCGTACGCACACATTGTCACATCTTGTTTTCCCAATGAAATTACTTGAGGAACATCAAATTCACTATACGAAACAAAATACTGTTTGTTGGGAGTGATATGATTTGTAGCACCACTGTCGCAATACCATTTATTTGGGTCACTGTGATTAGTGGTACACACACCCATAGCGTATGAAGTAAATGCAGCGTGTTCACTGTCTCGCTTCTTCTCTTTTCTTTTATTGCTGTCACGAGTGTTCTGTGGACACTCTGCTGCCCAGTGACCTAATTGTTTGCATTTATTACACGGAAACTTCTGTTTTAATTGTGACTTTGTCATCTTTACTTGCTGATTACTTGTTTGCTGTTTTCTTGTTTTAGAAACGACAAAAGCTGCACTTCCATTACCGTCTTGTTTACGCAGTTCAATAGTACAGAGTTTTTCAATCAACAAATTAAAGCTTTGCTTTTCTGTTGGTATCATATCCCAGAGATCCTTAAAATTGTCGTAGTCTTTTCCCAGTGTAGACAAAATTCGACCATTTAAGATTCTTTCAGATAGCGTATTTTCTTCATGTTTTGATAATTCATCGTTCAGGTCCACAAATAACTTTTGCAGTTTGGCCACATGTGCACTAATATCGTCCGATTCATCACGTTTAACACGGAAAAATGTTTCAATCAACATATTCAAACACTGAGTACTGCTACGTTCAAATCGGGCACGTAATTTTTCCCAGATTTCTTTAGCATTCTTGCACATTAAGACGAGTTCTGCAACAGGTTTACTTAGCGCACTTGCTATAAGACTTGCTGCCTTTGTGTCGTCCTTGAGCCATTCCGCATACGCTTCTTTTTGTTCGCTTGTCGCATCTTGCGGCAACTCTACACATTCACGTGTACCGTTAATAATATCTTCTAGTCCATATGAACGTAGCGCCATAGAAATATGCCATTTCCATTTGGCCCAGTCGTCAGGTCCTTCAAGCTTATCAATGCTGACCTTATAATCGCCGCTAGCAGTCATGTTTCTTTAAGACATACGCTCATTTCAAATATTGTTTTAATTAAACTGTGTTGTTTGCCTTTACACGTGTACTGGGCCCATAACCTGATGAAAAATATTATTTAAAGGCAAGAAAACATTTTATTAGCCTTGTAATTACACCCTGGATACGAAAAAAAAAAACACATTTACTGTAAGAAAATACACAGAAGTTACACACAAGCCAAGAATAAAGATATTGACAGCAGAGTCATGGAGCAGCACATAAATATAGGCGTCAAGGAATTTTTTCTTTTCTTTTAACAACACCAAAAAATGGACCAAAGAATTTATGAGACATGTGACAGGCAACCTTCAAGGAATATGAATGATACATATGTATATGTATACATAACAACATTGAAACATTAATACTTTCACACTCTCCCACATTGTTTTAGATATATGATGAAGGAGACACTACACCAACAAGTTCCTTCATCATTTGTAGCTTTGTGAATGGTACCCCTTTTGTCAGAATGTCTGCTGTCTGTTCACCAGTTGGTATGTAATTCACTTCAATCTTCCTCTTTCTAACCAGTTGATGAATGTAAATGATACCTTGTCTCTATGTGTTTTGATCATTGATAAAACTTTGATCCATTAATAAATTTGATAGCACATTGGTTATCAATTTGTAAAACAGGAACTGATGACTCAGCAACAGCTCCAATTTCTTTCAGAAGTCAGTCTAACCATACAAATGATTTGCAAGCTTCACTTGCAGCCACATATTCTGCCTCCATTGAGGAAAGAGCAACACACTGCTGTAATTTACTTTTCCACACAACTGGCCCCCCATGGAACTTGAACAGGATGCCACTTGTTGATCGTCTAGTGCCTCTGTCCCCACCATGGTGAGCTTCACTATAGGCTTCAATACTACAGTCTTTATCCTTCATCAACTCAATGCCATCTCTAATTGTTGATTTAAGATACATAAATATTCATTTGAGTAATGCAAAGTGCTCCTGAGTTGGTGAGTCTTGATCTCTTGAGGAAACATTAACAGCATATGACAAACCTTGTCTTATGCCTTGTGTTAAATACATCAAACTTCCAACCATTTCTCGATGCAGTCCAGTATTATTAAAAGGAGGTGTCTCACCTGGTGTCCATCCTGGTTCAGTGGGTAAAGACAATGGTTTTGCATCCATCATATTGTATTCCTCCTATATCCTCTTCACACATGCAGATTGATTTATTTGAATACAGTTGTCACACCTCTTGATTTGTAAACCCAAGAAGTAATCAGCTTTTTCTACACTGATTTGAAAACATTTACCCAACTGTTCAATGAACTTAGCTGTGGCATCAGTAGAGCCCATAGCGAATCCATCATCAACATAACCATATAGACTCTTCAGTAACTTACACACCTGTCCTGTACCATCATCAAATCCCTCTGGTTGGCTCATGTAGATTTCTTTCTTCAAAATACCATTGAGAAATGCTGTCCTCACATCAAATTTCCTTATACACCAATCATGTTGAATTGCAACACTCAAAAGGCATCTCATTGTCTCAAATCTTCCAACAGGGCTAAACGTGTCAACATAATCTACTCCAAACCATTGAGTATATCCTCTTGCCACCAGTTGAGCCTTATATCAAACATCATCATTATTTGCATTTAATTTTGAAGTAAAGACCCATTGATTTCAAATCACATTGTTTGGTTTAATTTTGTAAACTGATTCCCATGTTCCATTTTTCTTTAGAGGTTCCATCAGTTTCTCCAATGCATTCTTCCATACTTCAGAATTCTCTGACTGCAATGCTTCTTTATAGCTTCTTGGTGTCTCACAAATAAACACCATTCTTGGTTGATGAACTGAATCTTCACAGTGACAGGATGTTTTCTTCAAATTTTGCCATTCACATAAATTGTGGCTTCCTCTTTCCTCATTTCTTGCTTCCAAGTTACTTTCAACTTCTCCTTCAGTGTCATATGACTGGTTGTTAACACTTTCATCACTTATAGCAACATCTTGGTTCATGCAATCCCCTTCAAAATCAACATCTTTATGTTCAGTCTCCAAAATATCTGCATTCGTATCTATAGCTGATATTTCAACAACTCTTTTAGACTTTTGAGTACCGATAAGAGGTTTCTGTAATGGTTTGCAATTGAACTTTACATCTCTGCAAACACACATGCACATTTTTTCAGGAAAATAAACATGGTATCCACAATCATCATAACCAACCACATATCCTTTTGAAGATTTAGTATCAAACTTTTTCCATTTCTGTGAAGGAATCCAAGAATAGTGTTCAGTTCCAAATATCACCAAATTATCAAAACAACCTTCTTTCTTCAAAAATATTTCAATTGGAGTTTTACCTTTAATTTTTGTGGGACCTGTCCAATTCAAAGTGTATGTTGCAGCCAGAACAGCTTTACTCCACAAAGCTTTTGGCAGATGTTCAGCAGAGCAAAGCCAAGAATGTGCCATCTCACAAAGGATTCTATTTTCCCGTTCAGCAGTTGCACTCTGTTGGGTTGTATATGGTGCTGTGATTGAATGTTTCAGTCCAACTGAGCCAGCAAATTTTTGCACATCTTTATTATGGAACTCCTTGCCACCATCTGTACGTAATTCTTTCACAGTAACATCAGCCTAAGTCTTTATCATTTTAATGAACAGTGGCAACTTTTCTTTAAAATCATCTTTGTGTAGAAAAAGGTATGTTACTCTAAAACTGGAAAAATGGTCCTTAAAAACAGCAAAGTATCAATGACCCTGCAGATCATTTTCTTCCATTGGACCACAAACACCTGTACACTCTAACTCTCCAGGTTTAGTGGGTTTCTGCACTATTTCACCAAATGGCAGCAGGTGATGTTTACCATGACACCCTGCACAAAAACTGTTATCAGTTGTTGCCTCTACACCATGATCCTTCAAAAATTGGTGCACATAGCGTTTATTTTGATGATCTATTTTGTCATGCTAGCTCTGTAAAGTGTCAGTTTCAGTAACAACACAAGACTTTTCTTGACGAACAACCTTCGCAGCCAAATGATAAAGCTCATTTTCACAGCAGGATGTGGCAATAGCAATTGCAATATTGTTTTCAAAAAATACCCATGATTTGCCATCATTTTTGATTATTTGTTTTATTCCCTTCTGTGCAGCTTTCTTAACAGAAAACAAGTTACAGGAAGCATCAGGGCAAAACCAAACATATTCAAAATATTGTTCTATTCATTGAACAACTGTACATCAATTTGGCCTGTACCAAATGCTTCAATATGTACACCATTCTTGGCACTATCCATCTTCCTCAGAGTTTCAAATTGTTCATACGTAGTGTACCAATCATGCTAATTTGTTATGTGATGTGTTGCACCAGTGTATTCACATCTACTGAAAAACTGTTGTGTCCCACCATTGATACTGTTTCCACGGAATTTGAAGTACCTGTGTAGCTGCAGCTTCTTGAATTATCTCCTGATGTTACATCAGTTAACAACATAGCACAATCTTCTCTTTTGTCTACACTACTACATTCATCTGATCGATGACCCTTTGTCTTACATTTAAAACAAACCATCCCTGTCTTACACTGTTCAGATAAGTGACTTACTTTACCAAATGAAAAGCATTTTCTGTCTTCATTCCTTTTATAATGAGGTGTTTTTAATGAATCTGCTTCAGAGGAGGTTTGTGTGCACTTCTGTTGTGGTTTGTTAATCTTCATTTTTGACATCATTGCTGTAGCAACACCACCATCTGTTATTCTTAGTTCATAATTCAAACACCATTTTTGTAATTTATTCCATGTCTTTTCATCATCAGATAGATCATGCCATGTAATATAAATGTAACTGAACTCTTTTGGCAAAGTTTGCAAAAATCATGCACAAACGTTACCATCGTCAATTGGCTTATCCAACAACGAAAGCTGAGTTTGTACATCATCAAATTTGGCTAGATGACCTTGTATACCTCCAGATGCCTCCCACACAATTTTATGGAATTTATGTCTAAGCAGATCAATGTTTTCAGCTGAGTGCACATTATAGATCTTTTGTAGCTTATCCCAAACCTCTTTAGCAGTCTTGCATTCCTCAACATGAAATAAAGGCTTGGTGTCAAGTGATAGAATTAGTCTTTTCCTTGCCTTTGCATTAGTATTTGTCCATTTTGCAATTTCAGTTTCATAACTCTGTCCTCTTCCTTCTGGCCTAATCAGTTCACCACTTATGACATCAAACATTTCATCACACTCTAAAATAGTTCTCATAATAATTCTCCAGCTCCCCAGTTTTCTGCACTGGTGAGTTTATCCAGTTGTTGTCTTTCGTTGGCCATTGTCTTGTCTTTGCACTTCTGTATCATTGAGGAATTCTTTTCTGAAATTGGCACAACTGTCACACTTCATACTAACTGTATCAATTGTGCACATCCGCTACGATGTCGACAAATCACCAAATGACATTTTAGAAATTAATCATTTATTAAGCATCACACAGTATGACAATATGATACAAAACACCAACTGCATATTTCAAAACACATCCAGAGATCATCACAACTACACCAAAAATGAACCAAAGAATTTATGAGACATATGACAGACAACCTTTAAAGGATATGAACGATACATACATATACACATGTATATAACAACATTGAAACATTAATACTTTCACAGAGACATAAAAAATGGCAAGATGGAAAATTCAGTTCCAGACCACTATCACAATCATAACTTGTACTGTAAGATACAAACATGAAAGTCAAAATTACAAAGAAGGTATCATGAGTCAAGAAGGACAAAGGCATATACATACGTACACAGATCAATCAGTTTGAGATATCATCATCAGTTCATTTTAGAATTTCACATCAAACCTCAACTCAAAATCCCATATCACTAAAACAGATTTCTGCTATACAGAATAGGATTGGTGAACAAACACCCAAGATTCATCAGCCACACACAACGTGTTTGAAATTTCAAAGGGATCCTGCACCAAAGCTAGAAAATGGAGAAATTCAAGTAAGACAAGAGTACCATCAAATACAAGAAAACAAGAATGGGCCAAGTATATATAAGTGTCCAATCCAATAAAGTTGAAAATCACATATAATTGAGCAAGTTCATAGACTCTTGGCTAAATATTAACAAAAATTACAGTAAGGAATGAAATGTAACACAAGTAGGTAAACTATCTGTCATCACACTAGGACAAAACAGAAAGCAACTAAGTAAATTATCTGTTGTCACACAAGGCAAAAACAAAAGAATACAATTTAAGTAAATTATCTGTTGTCACATTAGGCCAAAACAGAAATAAAATGAGTAAATTATCTGCTGTCACAGAAGGACAAAACAAAAAACTGCAAAGCATAAAGTTCAGGTCAGAGAATTATTAGGTAAATTTTCTGTTGCCATGTTAGGTCAATTCAGAAAGCAATTAAGTATACTTTTCTGTTGACATGCTAGGACAATGCAGGAAGCAATTAAGTATATTTTTCTGTTGTCATACTAGGACAATGCGAAGCATAGAGGCTAAATCAGAGAACACACTACTGAACACTCAGCAGGGTGGTGGAGTCAGTCATAGAAACAAAACCATTAACCTCATATCCTCATCATAAGATGTCAGTAGAATGACAGAATCCTATTAAATATTTCATAAGGTCAGACCACAAAGCGCAACTGCATCAAAATACACAGGATAATAAATATGGTGCATTACCTCCTTCTCAAAGTACCACACAATAAATGTAATGTGGAAGACATTCTGTATGAAAGTGTATCAGGTGTGTAACAACTGTCAATATAAGCATCATTTTAGTCATTCTGAGGCATTGCATTCATGTATGTGGAAAGCATAAAAGCATATTAGTGAAAAAGCATAATGTGTCAATCATTCGGGCATATTATATTAAGGTATAGGTATATTCCCAATGATGGTGTAACAAGTATAAGGTAAGCTAAATTATCCAGTTCTCCACAGTTCTATAGATAATCCACAGTATCCAGCATCATATGGAAAGATTTGTGTAATCTCACATAATAGGATCAATACATCAGGACAGTGCTGTTTACAAACCAAAAATTCTGTACAGTACACTGCCAGATAACATCAAAAAATACCAAACATTAATACATTCAAAAAAGAACTAAAAATCTACTAATAAATGACAGCTTCTACCACATTAATGAATACCTGGAATTTTGCTCAAATCTGTAGGTCTGATTCATAACTCTCTAAACAAAAATTCATAATTATCAACCTTTCCTAGATAGAACCAAACTTCTTTCATCCATGTATGTATCTAATTATGCAACTAGCTTTTGTGCCATATGTTACTATGCCTAGTTAACTAAAGCACTGGTATTTAATAATTTTAGTAAAATCAACCAAGGGGTTTTGCTAGCTTTTATTCTATCTGTATGTATGTATGTATATAATTTTATAACCTAATTAAGCAGAATAAAGTTTTTGTTATAAAGATGTGTTGATAACAATGATATTATTTTGTACATGATGTAAATATGTAATATTTTATACTGTTCTGTACTTTGACAAGTCCAATATCATGAATGTGATAATATGGGCACTAAATAAATAAATGTGTAAAACTGTAGAAGCAAATACCACACTAGCTAGGGATCTTGCATTTGTCACACACACAATGCACAATGAGTGTAAATCCTGCTGATGGTTAAAGTTAATGATGAAATCTCACAGTCACTGTATAAATAAATAAGCAATCAACTCAAATATCAATTCACTGTTCTCCAATTAACAAATTTCAGTGCATATATCACTCAGATTACTGAGGTATTACTAAAATAAACATTTTCCTGCAACTTCTGGATGCACTTCATGCTGCCATGATGTCTGAAACCTTATGTACAGACTTAATAAGTAAACCAATGTGTTGTTTAGGCCAGCATAATTTCCACTGATCAGAATCAGGTCTATGTCTTCTAAATAGAATTCCCATGTGTACCTGGTAGTATTCTGCAGCTTTCTCATACTCCTTTTTTTTTTTTCAAGTAAGCTCTTTACTAACGTAAGGTCTTCACCTGATTTTGATGTCTCCTCAGCTGTCCACATATCTTAATTATTTCTTCTTCACCTTTTACACTTTTGATAAAGATGATTCAGAAGTTCTTATCCTGTATTCCAACATTTTCCTGCTCATTCCCTATTCACAATCTAAACAGAGTGTCTGCAGCACAGTTTTGTTTACTCTTAACATGCAAAATAGTGTAATAAAACTGTTGCAGGAATAAGGTCCAATGTGTTATCCATTATGATAAAGTTTACATTCTTGCAAATAGCATAAAGCCTTACAATCAGTAAAAACAATGACCTTATGTCCAATTAAATAAGTTCTAAACTTTTTGAATCCCCATACAATAGCAAGTAGTTCTTTATATGTTACAGTATAGCTTCTCTCATGTTTCCACAAACTACAGCTTGCAAAGTTGACTGCAACCTGCTCCACCTGTTCAGCTACCTCCTTTTGATGGAATAAATAAGCATCTGAACCATAGTCACTACCATCAATCATAAGACAAAATAGTATACTAAGTTCAGGTCTATGTAAAATTTGGCTGTTACAAAGCTTTTTTTTTTTTTTAATCTCATCAAAAGCTAACTGGAAATCAGTTGACCATTCCCATATTATGTTTTCCTTTAAAATATGAAATAAATTAGGTGTGTTTAAAGCTTGAGGCCTAATGTATTTGTAATAGAAATTGCATAGACTAAAAAATGACCTTAATCCCTTCTTATTTCTAGGTTTAGGAAATTAAGCAATAGCTTTAATTTTTATAGATCAGGTAATATTCCTTCTTTGCAAATAATATGTCCTAAAGATTCAGAGTCATTACACCAGACTTACACTTAGCAAACTTAAGTGTCATATCTCCCTGCTTGAACTTCTTAACTACCTCTTTGATTGCATTGACATTGCTTGTTATGAGTATGTCATCAACATAAATTACCAGTTTCAATCATATTTAACTACTCAACACAAGCTCTAAGACTCTAATAAACTTTGCTACAGACACATTCAAACCAAAAGGTACTACACAATACTGATAGCTTTCACCAGAGAATAAGGAAGCACTATATTTCCTAGATTCTGGTTCTAATGTTATCCGTTGGAAACCTAAGGTCAAATCTAGGCATGAAAAATACTTGGTACCAGAAAATTTATTGAGTAATTCTTCCATTGACTCAGGGTGATCAGTTTCTCTTTCCAAAAATTTATTTAGATGATGGAAATCAACCATGAGCTTGACCCACCATCCATTTCCATTACAACAACTGAAAGGTTGCTGTATTGGCTAGTACTCCTTTCAGTTACTGTAGACTTTTAACATTGTCTGCAACTCTCTCTCCACAATATGTCTGTTACAAATATGAACGGAATATGGTTTTATAAAGAAAGGCTGGTTGTCTAAGCCTTAAATTACATGTGTAGTTATTAACTCTACCTGGTTTCTTACTAACAAAGTATATCTTTATAGGATCTTAATATTTCTTATGTTTCTGACTTGTCATCTCCAGTAAGCTTGTCTGCTTCTTTTACCTCATCAGTAACAAGTTGGGATGGAAAGGTAGTTGCATTTCAAAGGTCTCTGGCACAAGATCACCAGACTCATTTGTTTTAACAGCAGAATAAACATCCTTTCATTACTCATTAGATCATTTTTACCATAAAGATCAAAGTCATCATGACCATTAACACCTTCACCTGCCAAATTCTTACTATTCTCTTCGCTGTATAGATTACAAAAACTTTCTCCATCCAGTCTACATTTGCATCTTTCTCCATTTTTTAAATCTCTTTTGTTGTGTTCATCAGACTTCATTATTCTCCAAAATTTTCTCTGAAAACATAATCCATCGACCCACCAACTCCCTGTACTATTGAATCTGTGCTATTTCACTTTGCTTTCTCTGATCCGATAGTGTTGTACCTGATTACAATCATTTTCATTCACCTCAAATTGACAGCCACCTGTTGAGGTGACCACTTCTCTTAATCATTGACTCTCTTGTCTTCTCTCCGGTGGTCTATTCCTGTTATCTCTTCCTCTGTTTCTTTTCTTATCTCTATCATTCCACTGATTATCACTTTTATTTTGACCTCCATGACAATCATTTCTGAAGTTATTGCCATCTCTCCTCACATAGTTATCCCAGTTATTACTCTGTTTCCATCCATTTGGTTGGTATCTGTTATTCCTACAAAAGTTACTCTCTTGATTTCCATTTCATTCTAAGACTTGTTGAGTTTGCCCATGTATTTTATAAATTCCTCCCCAGATTCATGAAGTCTCCTTTCCAAGATGTCAATCTGAGTGAGTTCATCAAATAGTTTGTTTAAATGAATTATTGTCATAAGTTGTCTTTCACAAAATGCCTCTCTCTATGATTCAACCAATTAAAAAAGTCATTCATTACTCATGCTTGCTCTGTTCCAGACCAAAATTTATTTAAAAAAATACCTAATTAATTACGAATAAAAGAGATGTCTCAGTTAAAGGCAGAAGCACAACATCATTGACATATACGTACACAAAAGGTACAGAGCTTTATTTTGCTAGCTTTTGAAAAGAAATTCCTTTCTCTAGCTGTAAGGAGAAAAATGCACACACATACACACCCACCCACCCACCCACCCACACACACACACACACACACACACACACACACACACACACACACACACACCACACATGCACAAACCTGTCTCTCTACATCGTGCCCATTCAATGCCAGCTCTTTTCCTGGCCCATGGTGAGTGTACTGGGGTGAGGTGATGGTGCAGTGTGGAATGGGGTAAGGGATGGAAAGGCAGGAGGCAGGGAGAGGCTTGGGAAGGAAGCATCTAGCAGCTTGTGGGAGAGTGGGAAGCTGTCCATGGGCTACCTAGGGGTACAGATAGAGAGGGCATGTGGCAGATGACTGGGCACTCTATTTCACAGACTGGGGCATAAAAGAGACAGATGAGCACTCGATTTCACAGACTGGGGTGTGAGATGGCACACAATTATCTCTCTCTCTCTCTCTCTCTCTCACTCTCTCTCTCACACACACACACACACAGACAAACAAACATATTATTTGGTGGGAAGTAAGTACCTTAGGCTTAGGCCAGCAAGGTTACAGGAGTGAAGGATGTGCTGTAAGGGTAGTTGCCATTTGCAGAGCTCAGAAAAACTGGTGGTGGTGGGCCTTTAGGTGAGTCATCTCCTTTATGCCTAAATAATTTATTTTCGACCAGAACCTTAAAAAAATATCTCTCAGATTCATCATAAGACAAATCAGTATCAGTATTTTGATTTGCCCATGATAGCACCTTCCCATCCAAAAGCTTCTTTATAAATGTGATTTTTAAATTATCAGCAATACCACTTACAAAATTGTCCCTATACTAGTGTAAAAAATCTGCAGGGGGAATTTTACTGTCACCTGGAAATTGCTTGATTAAAATGTTATCCCATGAGCCAGTACAATTATTACTAAAAATTTAGCTACAAGATTTCCTTGCTAATCAGTAAATATATTGTTCATATTATTCATTTTGCTTCTACATGCATCTATATTGGTAGTTACAAGTTTTTCTATATTAGTGACTTTGGTGTCTAACTGCAATACTCTGTTATTATAATAGTCTTCTAATTTTTTAATTTAAATTCTAACTTATTGTTATTTATTACATTTTTCAATGCAACACAGCTACCTTCTACATATTTCTGCACAACTTTGAAATTGTGTTCAGTATGGGCAATTTCTGCATTGAATTCTGTTTTGAGAGTACCAAGTTTGGTTTCCATAGACCCAACTTGAGCAACAACCTTTTTCTGATCTGCTTCTACTTCATTTTTAAGTACTGTTATCTCCTCTTCATTTTTAGTTATTCCTATTTTACTATATTCCAGTTGCATGTTACGTTCTTTCAAATTATTATTTGTTTCAGCAATTTGGCCTCCTAAGGTACTAGTTAAATTATAAACTGTTTTGGTAATTCTACCACGTAAACTATTAGCTGTTTCAGCACTTCTTTCACCTAAAGCTTCGGCTAGTTCAGTAATTCTCCCACCTAAGGGTTTGGTTATATTATTAGTTTCAGCAGTTAACCTTGACAATAATTCTCAAGTCCACTCTTTGAGCCTGCAGCTTCAGTTTTATCAAAACAAAGAAGTGGTAAACAAGCACTCACATTACGATTTCCTCCTGCTTCATTGCCACAGATCTGGTCTGGTGCTACCTCACTGTTTACTTCAGTTTCTGTTTCATTACCAGTAATGCTGTTGTTTAAATTTGCAACATTGTCTGCTACTTGTTCCTGACTTTCTAGTGGTACACTGCCTTGGTTTATATTGCTCACCATATTGATAAACAACATGGTTATAAACACTCTGAGCGAAAATTTGAGTCTTCCCACAATAATTCTAGTCTCCACACAAAATTTTTTACCACACAATAAAAGGAATAAACAATTATAGTACATATCTCAATTGCCCACAATGACAAAGTTCCATGCCTCAAATAATTTTTCTTTCTTTTTTGTGCCTCATGTTCTGTTATTTTAAATTTTCCATTATATCTGAATACATTATTGCATAAATCAACCTGAAACTCAAAATTCTGTTAACAAAACCTCATTCGCAGGGCAGCTGTAATTTGAGCTCCTCCACAACAATTGAAATATACCTGGATTATTCTGGGTATAACAGTTAGTGGAAAATATTCTTTTGCACTTTTTGATGAACTCTAATGCTGCAGTGGCTATAGTAAAATTGCGAGTATTTGCTCCACCAAATTTGCTGTAAGTTCCTGAGCTCTTCACAAGGTAGCTAATGATTCAGTAAGCCACAAGACACTTTACATAAACAGGTTGACATGAAGTTTCAGTTTCACAATTACATGTTTATTGCACAAAAACTGATACAAAACAGACTCCAAAAACCATAACATAGCTGGTGTTCTGAAAACAGTAACAAAACTGGCTTCACTATGGCTTATCACCACTGCTGATACATTGTTTCAGTAATTACAAGTGACATCATCCATTATTACAGACAGAAAATTTGAGGATTACATTCAAAATCTTCCTGGTGTTTACAATCTAGCATTAGAGGATTATGTATTAATATTCTTCTCTGATGCTGTGAAATTAAGTTTTACTTGGCTCTTAATTTTAGTACTGAAATTTAAAAAAAACATGTTCTCTAACAATTTTATAAAATCACTTATATCATGAGAGTTATTTGCTAGAAAATGTTGTGTAAGTTCTTTACATAAATAAAAATGAAAAGATAGTTTCACTTCTGGTGAGAAGTAATCTGGAGCTACAAAATGAGAACTGTTTACAATTGATGTTCACATATCGATTAGTAACAGTCAGACCAGAACAAATGAACATGCACATGATAAAACTGAAATGAAATTAACGGCAGTGTAATAAACTGAGTTTTAGAATGATCAGATAAATGAAAAAAGAATGTTACAAAATTTATATAAGCCTGTAAATGTGGCAGCCTGCCTCCTGAAGTTAACACTTCATGTCAACTTATCCTAATTATCATATATTGGTATGTTTCAACTGAAATGTCAATCATTTGCTTATCCAAACATGTAGTATACACTTCCTGGTAGTATGACATTTGCTGCATGTAACCCACATGGTTTTGAAATTTTACTGACCAGCAGTGAAATTCAAGGAAGTTAAAATCAATGCCTCATAGAATTTGGCAACTTTATTAATCAAATCTATGGATGTCTTCCAATTTTTGTACTAGTACTGATGTTTGGTCAGCATCTGTCAACTGACTGGTTCAATGAGGACATGCCTGTGCTGATCTTTTTTTTATGTTCTCCTTGCTTTGTCTTCATGTGTTACCTTTCTTGAAAGATAGCCTACTCTCAATTCATGTTCTGTATATATTCGATTGTTTATTCCATTCGATATGTCCTGTAATTCTTCTTCACTTTCACTGCTGACAGCAATGTCAAATTATGCTGTTGAAACAAGAAAATTGTGGAGCATGGGAGAGAAAGATTCATGTCCATCAGGCAGAATTAGAAATGGTTCATTTTCAATTAGATAGGTTGAAGGAAGAGAGAGACAATGGGAGCTGGAGAAAAGTAACATGTAAGAAGCAAAAGTAGAAAATCTCAGAAATCACAGTTCAGATTGTGGTTAGCAAATAGGAAAAGACCCTCAATCAGCATTTGTGCAAAGTAGAGCGCAGCAGACTCATGGGAACAACTTTAAATCTAGGTTGGTAGAAAAGTCAAGCAGAAAGAGAAGAGTCTGCTGCTAAGCAGCAGTCATGGAAGAGCTGTAGGCCACATGATCCAGGAAAATCTAGGTTTGTAATACTAGGTCACAAGCATCATAAGATCTAGTACCAAGCCCTTAGCCAGATGACAGATAATGTAGGAGCCTTATGCAGAGATTTGGATGCAGAGAATAAGGGACATATATTAAGAGGATCTGGAAACAGCCAGGCTAGCAATTTAAAGTATAGTATTGAAGGTGACATGAAGGAAATAGGAGCAACTATACCACACACTCATGTGGAGTGTTTGGAGGTTTTACAGTGACTTGACAGGTCCTGAGTTAACATGGCTATTAGCTGTGTACACCCAGAGCTGAGTGGGTTACTTTTGAGTGAAGCAAAATGTCATATATGCGCCAAGCCTGTTGCTGCAACTGGGAGATGGGTATTCACAAATCATGGCCTGAACCTAAAGGATGGGGAAGGACAGATTAGCTGAGTATCTTGCAGAAAGTCTATGGGATGCCACAGACACATGAGACAAAATCCCTGTGGTTACTGGAGTCAGGGGGGCACATTTTGTTTCAGGTTATTCAGGTTACAGACAGGGATTACTAAAAGAAATTAAAATATCACATGACCAGTGGTCATACAAGTGTTCATTGTGTGAATGTGGTTGTTTTATAATTTGAGAGAATGCCTTTTGGTTGTTAGGTTAAATGTATAGCAATTTTTTCATCATGCCTGTCTGCAACCCAATGTCTCCTGGTGAGTAGCAATCTATCCTTTTCATAATATTGTTATTATTCCATCCTGGACTTCCCACACTATGATTATAGAAAAGCATTATTTTTGTGTATAGGTAGCATGGAATAAAGAGGAGTAGCAATATGTATGTCAAAGTTGGACACAAAGCCAGAAATATAGAAAGAAATAGTTTTTGTGTAGCCCAGAACCCAGAAGCATTCTTACTATAGAATACCTCTCTGGCAATTGTAACAGTGTATGGATCCCCTCTAGGAAACTATTGGACAAGAAGAAACAGTGAATAGGTTTATGAGAATTCACTGTAGATTTCTTAAAAGATGCTGACAGATAAAATGAATTGGAGTCATTTTTTGAGTATTTCAATCTAGTTTCAGCACTCAGTTTTCCAGCTCATGTGCAGGAAAATCATAGAGCACACATTGGTAATATTTTTATAGACAGTGCCCAGGCTGAAACAATTAATGTGTACCCAGTTGTTAAGAGGCTATCTAATCAAGATACACAATAAATGGTAATAAACTATCTTACAGCGCTGAGGCAGATCCATATAAATAAGTGAGGTTTATTGATTAGAACACTATACGTTGTTTTTATAGTAAGATAAAAAAAGATGTTCATAGTGTGCTTGATTAATGGAATGAGATGCTAATTTCAAATTCAATTGATTCCATAGTAAAATTGTGACAATATCTTCAACTTTCCTAAAAAGTTATCCAGAAAATTCTGAGAAAAATAGGTGTAATGGGAACGATGAATAATACACAGTATGAACAAGAAACAAGAGGGAACAATTAGAATGGAAGACTGAGAATTAAGTGCTTGGATTAGATAGGGTGTATGGGAACAGGATATGAATAGTGTTATACGGAATAAACTGTCCCCACTAATATCTGCACATACATATATTTCGACAACTATCATGCATGTGCACACAGTACAAGGTATAAGACCATACTGAATTAACCTGGCAGCTTGGATTATGTCTGTGTATGTGTGGATCGATATGAGTGTGTGTGCGAGTGTATACCTGTACTTTTTTCCCCCTAAGGTAAGTCTTTCCGCTCCCGGGATTGGAATGACTCCTTACCCTTTGCCTTAAAACCCACATCCTTTCATCTTTCCCTCTTTCCTGATGAGGCAACAGTCTGTTGCGAAAGCTTGAATTTTGTGTGTATGTTTGTGTTTGTTTGTGTGCCTATCGACGTGCCAGTGCTTTCGTTTGGTAAGTCACATCATCTTTGTTTTTAGGTATATTTTTCCCATGTGGAATGTTTCCCTCTATATATATATATATATATATATATATATATATATATATATATATATATATATATATATATATATATATATATATATATATATAAAAAAAAACAAAGATGATGTGACTTACCAAACGAAGCGCTGGCAGGTCGATAGACACACAAACTAACACACACAAACACACAAAATTCAAGCTTTCGCAACAAACTGTTGCCTCATCAGGAAAGAGGGAAGGAGAGGGAAAGACGAAAGGATGTGGGTTTTAAGGGAGAGGGTAAGGAGTCATTCCAATCCCGGGAGCGGAAAGACTTACCTTAGGGGGAAAAAAGGACGGGTATACACTCGCACACACACACATATCCATCCACACATATACAGACACAAGCAGACATATTTAAGGATAAAGAGTTTGGGCAGAGATGTCAGTCGAGGCGGAAGTGGAGAGGCAAAGATGTTGTTGAATGACAGGTGAGGTATGAGTGGCGGCAACTTGAAATTAGCGGAGATTGAGGCCTGGTGGGTAACGGGAAGAGAGGATATATTGAAGAGCAAGTTCCCATCTCCGGAGTTTGGATAGGTTGGTGTTAGTGGGAAGTATCCAGATAACCCAGACAGTGTAACACTGTGCCAAGATGTGCTGGCCATGCACCAAGGCATGTTTAGCCACAGAGTGATCCTCACTACCAACAAACACTGTCTGTTTGTGTCCATTCATGCGAATGGACAGTTTGTTGCTGGTCATTCCCACATAGAATGCGTCACAGTGTAGGCGGGTCAGTTGGTAAATCACGTGGGTGCTTTCACACGTGGCTCTGCCTTTGATCGTGTATACCTTCCGGGGTACAGGACTGGAGTAGGTGGTGGTGGGAGGGTACATGGGACAGGTTTTACACCGGGGGCAGTTACATGGGTAGGAGCCAGAGGGTAGGGTAGGTGGTTTGGGGATTTCATAGGGATGAACTAACAGGTTACGAAGGTTAGGTGGACGGCGGAAAGACACTCTTGGTGGAGTGGGGAGATTTCATGAAGGATGGATCTCATTTCAGGGCAGGATTTGAGGAAGTCGTATCCCCGCTGGAGAGCCACATTCCGAGTCTGGTCCAGTCCCGGAAAGTATCCTGTCACAAGTGGGACACTTTTTTGGTTCTTCTGTGAGAGGTTCTGGGTTTGAGGGGATGAGGAAGTGGCTCTGGTTATTTGCTTCTGTACCAGGTCGGGAGGGTAGTTGCGGGATGCAAAAGCTGTTGTCAGGTTGTTGGTGTATTGGTTCAGGGATTCCGGACTGGAGCAGATTCGTTTGCCACGAAGACCTAGGCTGTAGGGAAGGGACTGTTTGATGTGGAATGGGTGGCAGCTGTCATAATGGAGGTACTGTTGCTTGTTGGTGGGTTTGATGTGGACGGACGTGTGAAGCTGGCCATTGGAAACACACACACACACACACACACACACACACACACACACACACACACACATATATATATATGTGTACACACACACACACACACACACACACACATACTCTGCTAGCCACCAAGCAGTGTGTGGCGGAGGGCACAATTCACGCCAAAGTCATATTTCCCCTCCTCTGTTCCACTCGCGGATCTCATGAGGGAAAAATGACTGTCTGAATGTCTCAGTATGAGCTCTTATTTCCCTTATCTTTGAATCATGATCATTGCATGATTTGAAAGCTGGTGGTAATAGTATATGCTCTACATCCTCGGTGAAGATCAGATTTCAGAATTTAGTGAGCAGCCCCTTCCGTGTAGTGCACCGTCTATCTGCAAGAGTGTCCCACTTCAAACTTTCTATGAGATTTGTAACACTCTTGTGATGGCCAAATGTACCAGTCATGAATCTTACTGCTCTTCTTTGGATCTTCTCAATCTCTTGAATCAGACCCAACTGGTAAGGGTCCCACACAGACGAACAATACTCCAAGACTGGATGAACTAACGTATTGTAAGTTATTTCGTTTGTTGAAGGACTGCATCGCTTGAGGATTCTACCAATAAACTGCAATCTAAGAGTTCACCGTACCCATTACTTGTGTAATCTGATCATTCCATTTGAGATCATTTCCAATAGTCACACCCAGATACTTGACGGACATTACCACTTCCAAAGACTGGGCATTTATTTTGTACTCGTACATTAATGGGGATTTTTGCTTTGTTATATGCAGTAGGTTACACTTACTAATATAGAGAGATAACTGCCAATCATTACACCACCATTTATTTTCTGCAAATCATCATTGATTTGTTCACAACTTTCGTCTGATACTACTTTCCTGTAGACTACAAAAAAATGGTACAAATGGCTCTGAGCACTATGAGACTTAACTTCTGAAGTCATCAGTCCCATAGAAATTAGAACTACTAAAACCTAACTAACCTAAGAACATCACACACATCCCTACCCGAGACAGGATTCGAACCTGCTACCGTAGCGGTCACGCGGTTCCAGACTGTAGCGCCTAGAACCACTCGGCCACTCCGGCCAGCTGTAGACTACAGCATCATTGGCAAAGAGTCTAAGGCCACTGTCAATACCATGAACCAGATCATTTATGTAAATTGCAAAAAGCAGAGGACCTACTACACTGCCCTTGGGCACACCTGAAGTTATGCTTGTTCCTGTTGAAGTCACCCCGTTCAGGATGACATACTGCTTCCTGACTGTTAGAAAACTTTCAATCCAACCACATATGTCATTGGGTAGACCATAAGCGTGCACTTTTTGTAGCAAGTGACAGTGCAGAACTGAGTCAAATGCCTTTCAAAAGTTGAGAAATATGGCATCAACCTTGGAGCTGGTATCTAGAGCCTGTTGTATATCACGCACGAAGAGGGCCAGCTGTGTCTTGCATGACCGCTGTTTCCTAAAACCGTGCTGGTTTCTACAGATGAGCTCCTCAGAGTCTAGAAAGATCATTATGTCTGAACACAAAATATGTTCCATGACTCTACAACAAACCAATGTCAGTGAAATTGGCCGGTAATTGTGTGCATCCAATTTTGTACCCTTTTTATAGATTGCTATGACCTGGGCTATATACAGTCACTTGGAAATTTCTGCTGTCCCAATGATCTCTGATAGATGATGGATAAAAATGGTGCTATATTTGTAGCATAGTAAACATAAAATCTTATGGGGATACCGTCTGGGCCAGATGCCTTCCTGGTGTCTAAGGATCTTAACTGATTTACAATCCCAGATCCACTAAACACTATGTGAGCCATCCTTTCATTTGTTCAATTATTGAAAGGAGGATGGTGTTGCAGTCCTCTAACGTATACGAGTTTTTGAAGGCTAGGTTTAGAATTTCAGCCTTCTGCTTATCGTCATCAGTTACATTACCCACACTGTCAGCAAGAGAAGGTATTGAATTATTTGTAGTGTTCATAGATTTTACGCACAACCAATATTTTTTGGAGTTATTTTTAGAATCTGCAGATAAAATATTGCTTTCAAATTCATTAAAAGAATCTCTCATTGTCCTTCTGACAGCTGCTTTCATTTCATATAATTTCTGTTTGTCAGCAGGGCAGTGACTACATTTAAAATGACTGTGCAAAATTCTCTGCTTTCTCAGAAACTTCCTAATATGTTTGTCGTACCAAGGTTGATCCTTTCCCTCCCCTATACTTTTGCTAGTCCCTGAGTCCCAAATATTAATGTTGTCTATGGTTGATACGACCTATCAACGCCACACAGCCCCCAAGCCTACCCTACCCCCCCCCCCCCCCTCTGCACCCCCCCCCCCCCCCCCAAGAAGAAACATTGTCAGACTCCACAGTGGGAGGGAGACTGGCTGGAGAATCGTTAAGAGAGTCAGACTGAGCCAGCTGAGGGACGTCGGGGTCCACGAGTGCTGGTTTGAGTCAGTGTAATGAAACAGTTTGTGGACTGTCTTTGAAAACGATGTAGAAAGTTGTATCACCCCACTGGAGGACTTTAAAGGGGCCAAGAAAAGGTGGTTGCAGAGGTTGTTGGACTGAATTGTCTCTCAGCATTACATGGGAGCAAGTGTTGAGAGTGGTTGACACGTAAGTGTCTGGCGGGAAGTGGCTGATAGGTGGGTGCAGGCATGCATGTTTGAACTGGGTGCGCATGTGACTTATGAAATCCAGGAAGGGAGGGAAGTCCTCAGATATTTGAGGCTCAATCAGTTCCCCAGGTAGGACAGGGTTCTCCCTGAAAACGAGTTCTGAGATAGTTCCCTGTAAATCAGGTCAGGCTTGAAAGTTGAACGGAAGCTGAGCAGTACCCATGGAAGTGTTTTGGACCAGAGGCAGTAGTGGCAACTGAGCGCCATTTATTGTGAATTGTGAGTTGTGGTTTATTAGTCTCATAACGTACATAATCTAAATTATTTGATTTAGGTACAGGAGACACGTCAAAATTTTGGTAAAGTTTTACCATATACATACAACACCTGAATTAACAAATGGTACCATAACAATAATACAATATAAAAATATACATACAATAAAAAACTAACAATTAATTACAACAACTTATTTTAACAAATGGTATCATAATAATAATACAATTTTGTTACAGATACAATAAAAGACTAACAATTAATTACCCCTTGCCCAACTTATCATGTCATCCTCTACGAATTCTTCTACTGAATAGTAGCATTTATCCCACAGAATCTGCTGTAGCCTTATTTTTAGACTCTCTGGCTTCATATTAAATATATTTTTGCCAATTAGCTTGTTATACATTGTCATCCCCATATACTGTGGAGTTCCTGCATATAATTTCAAATGGTGTGTGGGTAACATAAAATTATTTTTATCTCTTGTGTTGTTTTTGTGGTTAAAATGATTTTCCTCAAATAATTTTTTTCTGCTGTGTACAAAGATTATAATTTCATAAATGTATATGTAGGGAACTGTTAGGATTTGCAGGTTCCTAAATAATGGGCAACAAGATTCAGTTTGTTGTGCGCTACACATGTATCTCATAATTTTCTTTTGCAGTTTCAGTATTCGAGATACACTACTTGAATTTCCCCAAAAAATGATACCATACCCAATGACAGATTCAAATAACTATGATATGCTATTTTTCGTGTACTCATGTCAGAAGAGTTTGTTAGTATTTGCATTGCAAATGCAAAGCTGCCTAGTTTATTTAATAGGAACTCAATATGTGTACTCCAGTTTAAGTTGTTGTCCACATTTAGTCCTAGGAATTTGACTGTGTTAACTTCTTCCATAGGATGATTGTGATGATGTATTCTAAGATCCACACATTTCAAATGTTTGGTTTTGAAATGTACCATATTGGTTTTTGCAATGTTCAGTTTCAAACCATTTAACTGGAACCAGTTTTCTAGAGTACCCATTGTGCTCACAATGGAGCTCTGAATTTTTTCTGCATCATCTTCAATTAAAACAGAAGTGTCATCCGCAAACAGAACTGACAGGGAATTTATATTTATGGGCAAGTCATTTACATAGAATAGGAACAGGACTGGCCCCAAAATGGAGCCTTGAGGCACACCTTGTGATATTGTACTCCATTTAGAATAATAATTCACTGCATTTGATGTGACATTTACCCTTTGCTTTCTGTTATGCAAGTATGATGTGAGCCACTTCAGAGCTTTGTCCTTAATCCCATATTTGTTTAATTTGTAGATAAGCAAGTCATGGTTCACCGAGTCAAATGCTTTTGAAAGATCGCAGAAGATACCTGCGACTTTACTCCTCTGATCCAATATTTTTTTATCTCCTCAATAAAGTTATTTACTGCATCCAGTGTGTTTTTTCCTTGTTGGAATCCAAATTGGTTACTTACAATAATATCATTTTTTACGATAAAATTTTTGATCTGATTTGCAGCTACTTTCTCTAACACTTTTGAGAGGATTGGGAGAATTGAAATAGGGCGATAGTTTCCCATATCTTCCCTCGACCCTTTCTTGAACAGAGGTCTCACATTGGCATAGTTTAACACATCAGGAAAGCACCCCTGTTCAAAAGATTGGTTGATTATTTTAGCTAGCGGGGCCGCTATTATGTCATATACTGCTTTAATCACTTTACTTGGTGTCCCATCCCACCCAGCAGAATTTTTATTTTTTAATGACAATATAACATTTTTCACATCCTTTATTGTGACTTTTTTAAAATCTGTGAGATACACAGCTTCTTGGGATTTACTTTACTCTGATATCCTGCTACATCAATTTCTGACTTGGCTACATTTATGAAGAATTCATTTAAACACTCTGATATTTGAGCTGGGTTTACAACAACATTATCATCTACTTTAATCTTAATTATTTCATTACTACTGACCTTAACACCTAACTCTGATTTGACAACAGACCACACTGCCTTTGTCTTACTATTATGTTGTAAAATAAACTTATTGTTTACCATTTGTTTTGCTGCCTTTACAACTTTTCTGAATATGGTTTTATAATGTTTTACATACACAGCAAAATATTTGTTTTTCTTATATTTCAGATCATTATGTAGTTGCCTCTTTCTGGCACTAGAAATTTTTATACCCTGAGTTATCCATTTAATCTTCCTAGTCGTTTTGTTACATTTGGCTTTAAGTGGAAAATTTTCATTAAATATTTCAAGAAACCTACCAAGAAATTTGTTAAAGTTAGTACTACTTGAGATACAGCTGTCATAAGGCCATTCAACCTCTCTTAACTTATTTCTAAATATAGTTAGGTTTTTCTCATTGAAGTTCCTTTTCATGTGGCTTTTGTTACATGAAATTTCTTTATAGAGTTTTGGTAGTTCAATGAATAATGCGGAGTGGTCAGAGATTCCTAAATCTAAGCAAAATTTATTAACATCTTCAAACACATAATTTGTTAAAATATTATCAATACAGGTCGCTGACTGTGCATTTATTCTAGTGGGTTGCATGAAGTTTGCTTAGAAGCCAAAGTTTTTTACTAAGTCATTGAATTTGGACACATCATTGCTGTCAGCTATGATATTAATATTGAAATCAGCAGCTATTATAATATTTTTCATTTTTTCTTTATTAAGATTTTCAAGAAGGCACTTAAATTTGAGCAGGAAAGCTTCAATTGTAGTTTTGTCTGGTATTCTGTAAATAGAAACTACTAAAGACATTTAGGTCCCTTAACTCGATACAACAACTTTCAAATATACATTCTTCATTCGAATGATTAAAATCATTCCTAACTTCATATTTCATGTCAGAATGAGTAAGTAAGCAAGAACCTCCATGTGATTTCTCTCTTCTATGAAAACTGTTAGCTAATTCGGAATTTTCGATTTTATTGAGAATTTTTATATTACCACATGTAAGCAAATGTTCATTGAGGCAGATAATTTGTAAGTCTTCAAGTTTATGATTTTTGTTTGAAATGTCGGCACTGAGACCATTTATATTCAAGTGCATTATACATGGACACTCTTTTTTATTTATGGGTTCAGGCATAGGCCTACTCTTTCTTGGGTACTGTTTCGGTCTCGCCATTTTTGTTAGCAAACACTGTTTCCCATCCCCATCATTACTTACAAGTTTCCCTTATTATTCAGAATTTTACATGTATCAGCGAACATTTTACTGAGAATTCTGGATCCTAGCCTATTTAAATGCAGACCGTCTTTACCCAAGCATTTATTGTTTAAGAACTTGTTTGGATTTATAAACACAGCTCCTAGATTGTTACAGATTTCGTTTACATCATGGTTTATTCCGTCTATGTATTGATCACTGACAGATCGTCTGTATACAATACCACTCACTACAATTCTAGATGTTTTGTAGAGATTACTGGCTGATCAAACTAAGTTTTTTGTTTCACTTACAATTTTCTCTTCAGTGTTACTTCTAAGAGAATTTTTACCTACGTGAATGAAGACTCCTTTATAATTCTTCCGAGAAGCCTCTCCTGGACCATTCTGTGACCTATGTATGTTGCTGAAGTGTTTGTTCAACCAGTGAGTCTTGATTCATGGGCGAACGTCTACTTTGCATTTTGGCACTACCGCATTTTTGAGCAGAGAATCGCCAATAACGAGGAAGTCATTTGTTTCGTTTTGTTTTTCATTATTCAGGCACTTTGAATTCTTTATACTGTATGTTACACTTGTCCACTTGTATTTGTTTTCGGTTTTTGACACTTTTGCATGGGTTTCTTCTGTAGGTGCAGCAGAATCATCGTTTCAGTGAACAGATGTATCGTTCCACCTGTTTTTGATATTTTCATCTATCGCCCCAACTGTTTTGCAAGAACATTTTTTCCCATGCTTCAGATCACTATTTTCTTGCTTCTGCACTGATAATTCTGCTTTTAAAGTGTCAATGTCGCTACGCAGCACTTCCTGTGAGCTAACTGTGGAGGCTAGTTTCGTGTTTTCATCATGCAAACAGTCTAGGCATGACCACTGAATATTGTTGCTAATAAATTTCAAGCAAATTTTTGCACACCTTTCTTGCAGCCAAAAGTTGTACTTCACACACAGAATTCCTTTAACAACCCGTTTCTGACACTTTTTACACGATGCACCATTTAACTTTTGCCTATTTATGAGGGTTGTGTCACTGCACTTTTCAGTAGGCACCATCTTCTTTTTCTTATAGAGTGCAGTGACACAGTTCCACTAACCCAGTGCTTTGTGGGTAGTAGGCTGTGGTGTGAATTTTCTTTGTGTCGCAGACATTACATAAAATGGTGAACAGGGAAGACTCAAAGTGCTGACCAGCAGTTCCACTAACCCGTTTCTTTGTAGGTAGTAGTATGTGGTGTGAATTTTCTTTATGTCGCAGACGTTACATAAAATGGTGAACAGGGAAGACTCAAAGTGCTGACCCTGGTCGGTGATGATGGTGGTTGGACAGCTAAACCTAGCAATCCATGAGGAGATAAAACCCTTGGCCACGGTATCGGTAGTGATGTTAGGTAAGGGGGCTGCCTCTACCCAGCGGGACGTGTGGTCAGTTGTGGATAGAATGTATCTGTGGCCCTCCGATGGTGGAAGAGGACTGATAACATTGATTACTTTTGAATACATTATGGGACTGAACAGTGATCAATGTGTTACAAATATTTACTATCAAAAACAGTCTTGATCACAATTTATTTATTACGGTGACTGGCTTTGACCACTACTGTGATCATCTTCAGACCTAAAAGTCATATACAAAGCTTCAATTACAGGGCTATAGACATTAAAGAAAATACATAAAGTTATAAAGCTATAAAACGATGAATTACCAGTGAGTAAGAACCTCCTTCTGCTGGAGAATCACTACTGGAGAAACCAGCGCACATCTTGTGATATATAATGGAGGCTCTGCCCACTTCTAACGGAATGATGTCATTGCCAAACAATGGGTTATAGGTCGAATAACAATGTAAAATTTCTTAGTTAAAAGAATATTGTCAAGAAAGAAAAATAAACACACACTACACTTAGCTTATTTAACAGCTATTGTCAATTAAGAAGTGTTAAAAATATTTAAACATGTAGGATAAATGAACTTCGTTTTGACAGTACATGGGTTGCTCTATCAAGGCCTGTTAGTGAACCGTTTGGAACCACTGGTTGCCATTGTGAAGTTGGATGCCGTTCCAAAGAAGTGGCAGCAGGCTTCTTTCCACTGAAGTTGGTGTAAAGTCGATAGGCAAACTAGTAGTTGCCATGGTGAGGATAAATGCCAGTGCAGAGATGTGGCAGCAGGCTTCTTTCTAACAAATTTGTTGTGAAAGTGGAATGGCAAAGACTGTCATGTCAGATGATGTACTACTGAGCAGCAACATGTCTTTATTGAAACAATTTTCAATGAGTAGGCTGCAATAATCTTTAACTGTCATGTATAGTACATGTTGCACAGATACAATTTACTGGTGTAATAAGAGACTTTCATTTACATAGATTACTTAATAATTTTTACAGATCAATACTAAAAGGAAAAAAAAAAAAAAAAACAAACAAAAAAACGAGAGGGTGCAGTAGTTGAGCGTGGTTATGAAATATTAACTATGAAGTTCATACGTAGATTTCATATTTTTTTAATTTTTTTTTTAAACAAGCAAATATAATGAAAATGCCATTTTGTATCTTGTATTTTATATTTACAGTTGAACACGAAAGTAACAATAGTATTAATTTCCTGGACCTCACAATTGCAAACAGGAATGGAAAACATAATATTTATATTTATAGAAAACCCAGATCAACCTACGTAATAATAAATGCTACATCATGCCATCCATTAAGATACAAAATGGCATTTCTTAAAACAATGATACATAGGATATTGAAATTACCTTTTCAGCCTGATGTAATCCAGAAGGAAATTGATACATTAAAACATATAGCAGTTGCTAACAATTATAATTCCCATCAGGTTGATCTTTTATTTCAAAAATTACAAGAAACAAATGTTGGTGTTATAAATTCCAAGAGGAGATTTACAAAAATGACGTGCATAGGACCTATTTCAGATAAAATAAATAAATAATTTAAGAATACAAGCATGACAATAGCATTTAAAACCAATAACCAACTGCAGATGAAACTGAAACACACAACGGGGGAATCAAATATATACCAAAAGTCAGACATTTACAAAATACTATGGAAAGACTGTGAGAAACAGTATATTGGCCAAATTGGCCATAACTTTTTAACACATTTTGAGGAACATACTACTGGTACTGCACATACCAAATCAATATTTGGTCAGCCTCTTGATGGATACAATCATTCAATTTGAAAATATTACATACTGTGCCAAAAGGACTACTGCTAAATACTTTAGAAGAAATTGAAAGCTATTCACTTCATGAAAGTAATCTGTTATCTGTTTTAAACGAACAACTTCAATTCAAAGACAAACATTTCTTTGAGCTTTTCGATGATCTGCTTTAGAATGTTCACTCTTCTGTCCTTCATTTTTAAAATTATCAAGACCTTTAGGAAATATTTTATCTTTACTTTGTAATTTTATTTCACCAAACATTATTTTATGACTGACTGTTTTTAGAATGAAACTTCCTGCCAGATTAAAACTGTGTGCCCGACCGAGACTCGAACTCGGGACCTTTGCCTTTTGCGGGCAAGTGCTCTACCATCTGAGCGACCAAAGCATGACTCACGGCCGGTCCTCACAGCTTTACTTCTGCCAGTATCTCGTCTCCTACCTTCCAAACTTTACAGAAGCTCTCCTGCGAACCTTGCAGAACTAGCACTCCTGAAAGAAAGGATATTGCGGAGACACGGCTTAGCCACAGCCTGGGGGATGTTTCCAGAATGAGATTTTCACTCTGCAGCGGAGTGTGCGCTGATATGAAACTTCCTGGCAGATTAAAACTGTGTGCCCGACTGAGACTCGAACTCGGGACCTTTGCCTTTCGCGGGCAAGTGCTCTACCATCTGAGCTACCGAAGCACGATTCACGGCCAGTCCTCACAGCTTTACTTCTGCCAGTATCTCGTCTCCTACCTTCCAAACTTTACAGAAGCTCTCCTGTGAACCTTGCAGAACTAGCACTCCTGAAAGAAAGGATATTGCGGAGACACGGCTGAGCCACAGCCTGGGGGATTTCTCCGCAATATCCTTTCTTTCAGGAGTGCTAGTTCTGCAAGGTTCGCAGGAGAGCTTCTGTAAAGTTTGGAAGGTAGGAGACGAGATACTGGCAGAAGTAAAGCTGTGAGGACCGGCCGTGAGTCATGCTTCGGTAGCTCAGATGGTAGAGCACTTGCCTGCAAAAGGCAAAGGTCCCGAGTTCGAGTCTCGGTCGGGCACACAGTTTTAATCTGCCAGGAAGTTTCATATCAGCGCACACTCTGCTGCAGAGTGAAAATCTCATTCTGTTTTTAGAATGTTTGCTTACATGCTTTTAGACTGCATATTGCTAATTCACATCCCTTTATTTTTCACATTACGGTTCATAGTATTATAATTTTAAATTCCTTCCAGTTTCATTATTTTTATTTGTTTATAAGACTGGCATGTAACATAAGACATAGCAATGCCTTTTTAAAAATTGTCACATGTAAAAACAAAAAAAGGAAAAAATCTACATATGAACTTCATAGACAATATTTCATAACTATGCACAACTACTGCGTGCTCTCGATTTTTTTTTTTTTTTTTTCTCCTCTTAGTATTGATCTGTAAAAATTATTATGTAATCTATGTCAATAAAAGTCTCTTATTACACCAGTAAATTATATCTGTGCAGCATGTACTATAAATGACAGTTAAAGATTATTGCAGCCTACTCATTGGAAATTGTTTCAATAAAGACGTGTTGCTGCTCATTAGTACACCATCTGATGTGACAGTCTTTGCGATTCCACTTTCACAACAAATTTGTTAGAAAGAAGCCTGCTGCCACATCTTTTCACTGGCATTTATCCTCACTATGGAAACCACTAGCTTGCATGTCGACTTTACAACAACTTCAGTGGAAAGAAGCCTGCTGCCACATCTTTGCAATGGCCTCCAACTTCACCATGGCAACCAGTGGTTCCAAATGGTTCACTAACAGGCATTGAGAGGGCAACCCATGTACTGTCAAAACAAAGTTCATTTATCCTACATGTTTAAATAATTTTAACACTTCTTAATTGACAATAGTTGTTAAATAAGCTAAGTTTAGTGTGTGTTTATTTTTCTTTCTTGACAATGTTCTTTTAACTAAGAAATTTTACATTGTTATTCAACCTATAACCCATTGGTTAGTAATGACATCATTCCATCAGAAGTGGGCGAAGCCTCCATTATGTATAGTGAGACGTGCACTGGTTTCTCTAGTAGTGATTCTCCAGCAGAAGGAGGTACCTACTCATTGGTAATTCATCGTTTTATAGCTTTATAACTTTATGTATTTTCTTTAATGTATGCAGCCCTCTAATTAAAGCTTTGTATACAACTTGTAGGTCTGAAGATGGCCACAGTAGTGGTTGAAATCAGCCACCGCAATAAATAATTTGTGATCAAGACTGTTTTTGATAGTAAATATTTGATAAGATTGATATATACATGATGAAATCATCCTGGAGGGATGTCGAACTTTCCCAGTGGTGAGGTGGTGTGGCAGCCGATTTTGTTGCATTGGTAGGGGATGCAGCTGTGTGCCCAGATCTCATAGTCCTGTCTTATATTTTTCCAAATGAAATGCTCAGAGATGAGCCATGTAGTGGCATGGATGCCAGGGTGAGTGAGGTTATGCAGAGAGTCAAAGGCCTGCCAGCATGACGGTGAGGGGAGGGGGGAGGGGGGGGGGGTGAGCAACAGACATAAGGTACCAGTAGGAGAGTCACACCACACCTCGTCCACAACGCTGGGGAATTTAGCTCTAGTAAACATAAGGGATGTTTGAGGGTCTGAGAGGAGAGCTTGAGATTTCTCGTCGAAGGCTTGTAGGGTGGCCAGTTTGGATAAGTCAATGATGCGTGAAATAGCATTGATCTGGGAAAAACATATGAGGCAATGTTGTCCATGTCTTTGATGTAGTGAACGTCGGTTGTGAATTGCGAGACTAGATCAAAGGGACAGAAATGCCGAGGGGGTGGGGATCAGAAAGCATATGTGAGTGGTTTTAGATCCGTGAGGATGAAGAACGAGTGACCCTCCACATTGGGCATCGAAGCGGAAGTGTTTGATGGCCTCACAGACTGCAAGGAGTTCTCTATCAAAAGCGGAGTATTTCTTCTGAGCTGTTGATAGTATTTTTAGACAATAAATGAAAGGGGGATGTCATGTTTGCCTTGCACTGCTTTAGTACCAGTCCCTTTGCAAAGTCAGTGGTGTCCGTAGTGATGAAAAACTCAGCTGAGGGGTCGGGGTGGGTGAGCATCACGACATGAGCTAAAGAAGTCTTTGATACATTAAAACTTTCAGCATAGGTGCAGTCCAGTGAACTGGTTTGAGTCCTGAAGTCTGTTTACTCGACAGTGAGTCTGTCAGTGGGGCCTGCGTGGTGGTGGCAGAAGGCAGGTGACAACAGTAGTAATTTATTGTGCCCAGGAAATTTCAGAGTTCTTTGTAAGTAGCCAGGGGTGGCAGTGAAGTGATAGTGTGCATGGAAGATTTGGGAGGCTGTATGCTGTCAGTGGAGACAGTGTAACCCAAGAAAGTGGCGGAAGGTTGATGCAACTCGAATTTTTCTTTGTTGACCTTCAAGTACTGTAGGACCATGGATAAATGATTTTCATGTTCCTCAGCTGACTTGCTGAAAATGAGTATGTCATCCAGATATGCGAAGCAAAACTCAAACTGTCATAAGATGAAGTCAATGAAACACTGCCATGTTTGCGCTGCGTTTTTTACAAACATTAGACACTTTGAAATCTGCTCCAATACTTGAGTCATTTGTATCCTTCACAACGGGCCCAGCTGGTCTCAACTGCACAGGAAGAAATTATACCACAAGCACATTTTCATATTATGAAATTTCCTTATATCTCATGGTGGTTAGACCAAGAACATTTGTGTCCTGTCCTAATAGAGGAGCAACTACACTTTACTGAGAAATTTCATCTCCATGGATAAACACAAATGAATAGCTCAACTGTGATCAGTTACAGAAACTTTAATAGCAATGTTGCTACTGAATTTTGCCAAGGTTATTACAAATTTTAATTCTTGTGTGTTTTGAATTTTATCATTATGTTGTAGGTGTTGTTTAAAAATGAAATCTTGATGTAGTCCACCCAATAAGGATCTAAATAGTTTTCCATTGGTAATGGGTTCACTTAAGTCACAAACTGATAACATTCATTAAATGAAACATAACTTAATCAAAGAAAAGCTATTTTGGATAATCGCTTTGGGTGTTCTTCAATAGTTGCTTCCCAAGCTGAGTACACAATCATTTCTATAAATTCTTTAAAAAATCATGACTATAAATCATATGGGATTATGCATACAAAGAAATTTAAAGTGTAACAACAACATAAAAAAGTTGTAATAAGTGCAGTTGCCAGAGTGCCACTTTCTAAAAAATACCTAAGGAAATGTAATTCATACAAGAAGGTAGTTTACAAAACAGTTGTTTGAACAAATCTTAGAAAATTATAGCCACTCTACGTCCCATGTTAGACAGGATTAAGAGAAATTTTAGAAAAGATTCAAAGATAAGCTGCACATTTCATCACAGGTTCATTTGGTTAATGGGGGATTATCAAGGAGATGCTCACCAATGCTGTAAGAAAGCTATTGTGCATCAACAGGAAAGATTATTATTAACAATAGCATAAACTATGTTCCTACATGAGCTGGGTAACCTATTACTTAATCTCATGAAAAAAACCTTGATGGTAAAATCTGAGAAATTTTATCCTACAATGCTATAATTTCTGTGTGTGATTTGCAAATGTAACATACAGGTACATAACATTTGCTTCTTTAGATTATAAAGTGGATTTTGGAGTTCAAATATAGGTTTAGATGTAGAATGCATGTTGATGATGTCTATTAGAATACATCCTGCTATTCAGATAATCCTAATGATACAGAATTAATTTGCAATATTCTCACAAATTAAAGAAGAATTTTCTTCTGAGTAAAACATACTTGATCATGAATAGAACAGAACAGAAAGCCACAATTTTTGTGATGCATTTAGTGACAAAATTTATTTCCCTGGGAGCAATAAACTGACTCCTGACTAACAGAAAAGTGTCTTAGTTCTAATTATAATGTCACACCTTCATTTTTCAGATCAATGGAAATCACGTGTAGGAGAAGGCAAAGGCATTGTGATTGTGCTCCAACCATTATCATCAGATCTTCCACCTAAAGGTGCACTCCCTGTAGATATCTGGATATATGGACACACATGGGGAACATACTATGATGAAATAACTTGCTGTGTTGATGGACTGCCTCCATTTTACATTCATCTTATTGTAGAAGTTGTTGGATCACCTGCATCATTTGCACTGCGACAAGATGTTAAAACAAATGTACCCACCCTCTGGTATGTTGTAGTTGTTGAATTCATAATATTTAGAGTCTGTTCGCTTTACAATAATGGTCATTGTGAAAACTGGATATCTGGTTGTTTTCAACACCTAGTTATACAGTATAACTATGAGATGGTGGTTGAGTGAACTATTGGCTCAGAAACAAAAGTCAGAGATGCAACTACATCTTTCCATGATTAATCAGCTGTTTTTCAATCTCCTGCATACCTGTTAACTGTATTTACGTTATTGTTGATATAGCAGTCCACAATCCAAACAAAGACCAGTTTATGCAGCGCTCCATGCCAGTGTATCTTGCACAAGTATTTTAACATTGGCCTAATTTCCGCATCTCATATCTATTTGAACTTGCTCACCATATCCCCACTTTGGTATTCCTCTACATTTATTACCTTTACACTTCCCTCCATTACAAAATTAATTATTTCTTGGTGTCTCAGGACATATTCTACTAACACATCACATCTTGCTAAATGAAAGAGCGAAACTGGTCAATAAAACATACTGAGTGTGACTTATGGCTGTCCTAAAAAACTTCTTCTTCTCAAGTTGTGTCATAAAGCTTCTTTATCCAAATTTTATTCAGTACCCATTCATTAACTGTGTGTTCCATGCATCTAATCTTTAACAGTGTTGTGTAACATTTCAAAACAATCTGTTTTCCTCTACTCTGTGCTCTTTACCAACCGTGTTTCTCTTCCATAATAGGCAATATTCCAAACAAATAATTTCAGGAAAGACTTACTAACACTTTACTTATATTTAATGTTAACATGTACTTATGATCAAAAAACTATTACCATCTGATTAATAGTTTGTTGATCATTTTGTGTGGCATTTATTCGATTATTCCTCAGTAACTTTGCCAAGGTATGTTGCATCAGATGTCTATGTACAGGTCATGCAGTTCCCATAACTTGCAGGCCAGTGGTCTGTGGATATGGAGCTGATGCCATTTACCCTCTAAAGTGTTCCATAATAGCATGATTCTGGCCTTGAGACATGGACAGTTATCCTTGAAATACGCTAGCACTGTCAGGAAAGGTATCATACGTGAAAGGGTGTATGTGGTATACAACAATGTTCATGTACTCCACAGCTGCCATGGTCTCTTTGATTATTACCACAGGTTCTATGGAAGCCAGATGAATGTTCCCTCTGGCCTAATACTGCCCCTGTAGCCTTCACCCATGGCACAATGCTTGTTTTGGGCAGCCATTCCTCTGGATGACAGTGTATCCAGGCACGATTATTGAGCTAGTATAACAAGATGCAAGATTCATCCAAACAGGCAATAAATTTCCACCCATGATCCAGTCTCAGTGGTTCTATTCCCACTGCAGTGCGATTGGCAGTGTTGTTAACTCTATACAGGAACATGTAGGCATGTTCAGTGATGTGCACTAAATAATGTGCTGAGTAAAAATTATTCCTCTATCCTCTTATCTACCTTAGATCGCTACCTTCCAGCTTTATAAAATGGCAACATCCAGTGAAGCGGTGTGAATGTGCAACACATACTCATGGTTTCATTTTCAATCAACTACTTTCTGCAGATGCCCACAGCAGTAGCACTTGAAGAGCCATCTAACTTTATCATTTCCAAGATGCTTGTTCCCAGTAACTTGACTATATCAGTCAAAGTTTCTTATGTGAGCAGTAGTCCCATTTGATGTTCATATTATCATTGTGATGAAACCCCATTTGTATCTGCTCTGCTTATATATTTTTCTTACTGCATTCCACCAGGCAACATACAATCTCATGGTGGGCTATGTCCATAATTTTCTCGCTCATCAGTGTACCTTTTCAGAAAAGATTCTCTTGTTATTGTCAGTCTACATTTCATATCTTCTTTATTTCTGACACTGCCAGTTGTTTTACTGCCTGAATAGCAAAACTCTTTTTCTGCTGTCAGTGTCTCATTTCCTAATCTAATTTCCTCAGAATCCACTGGCTTTAATTCACTTACACTTCATTATCTTTGCTTTCCCCTTATTTTTCATCTTATGACATCTTTCTAAGACACTATCAGTTCTGTTCAGTTGATATTGTATGCCATTTGCCATCTCTGACAGAATTATAATGTCATAGCCAAATACAAAGTTTTTATTTCTTTTCTCTGCACTTTAATTCCCTTTTCACATTTCATCTTAGTTTCCTTTAATTTCTTGCACAATGTGCAAATATATAACATGAGAGAGAAGCTATAATGCTCTCTCTCTTCCTTCTTAGTAACTGCTTCTCTTTGGTGTCTTTCAACTCATAATCACTGATCAGTCAGACCATTATGACCACTTGCCTAATAGCCAGTATGTCCAACAATTGCACACACACACACACACACACACACACACACACACACACACACACACACACACAAAAAAAGGCAATGAAATACACACATTTCATATGCAGTACTAACTGAATACCATTGGATAGTTTCACACAAAGCATTATTCTGCATTACGTATACAGTTATCATGACAGAGATTGGTGTATATTAGATAGGCTTTGCATGACATTGTGTGAAGACAAATTTTTTGAGGCTGCAATTCATTGGTGTAACTGGGTCACCACAGTTATAAATATATTTAATTAACTCAGTGTTATGGCATAGCACAGTGGTTAGCATACAAGCCTGACAGTCAGAAGATTGAATGTTCAAATATTGTCAAATGAAGTCAATTTTTTATTATCATTCTTATTCAGTTGATTGGTTTGAGTGTAATTCTTTTATTTCTGATACTTTGGTGTGTAATTTTCATCATCAAATTGACTTTTCTATTTGTTCTTACAGGGTGACAATTATTGAACCATATGAAGAAAATGTAAATTAGTTACAATATGGCATGCACACAATTTATTTAACATGTAAACATCACTATAGGTATTCAGATTTAGGTTATGACATGTCTGATGTGCCTGCCACCTTTGGTAGTGATGTGGCACAGACAAATATTGAAATTCTGCATGACCCACTGAAGTGTTGAAACATCAGTGCCATCAATGACCTCCGGCATGGCTGTTTTCAGCTCAGCCATGGTTTTGGGGTTATTGCTGTACACCTCACCTTTAAAATAGCCACACAAAAAGGAGTCACATGTGCTCAGATCTGGAGGATATGGCGGCCAATCAGGGTCCATGCTAGTGGCCCCTAGGTACCCCAGAACCAGAATGTGGTTGCCAAAATGGTCCTCCAGGACATAAAACATTCTCCTTTTTTGATGGGGTCAAGCTCTGTGTTGCACGAACTACATCTTGTCAAAATCAGGATCACTTTGGATAATGGGGATGAAATCATCTTCCAAAGCCTTCACATATTGTTTGGTAGTAACCATATCATCAAGGAATATTACACTGATTATTCCATGCCAGGACATTGCACACCACACAGTCACCCATTGAGGGTGAAGAGACATCTCAATTGTGAAATGCAGATTCTTAGTCCCCAAAATGTGCCAATTTTGCTTATTGACAAACTCATCCATATGAAAGTGGGCTACCATTCAGAAGTTATGATGATTTTGTTTGATGTAGTTCAACAATCGTCACCCTGTATCCCACATTTTGCTTCCTATCTTTCCATTTATTTTATTTTATTTATTTATTTATTTTAAGAATCTCCTTGTGTCTTCTATAACACTAATCCGCAAGGTATCAGATGACAGAAAACTAATATGTGATACTACTTTAACTTTTTACCCTGATTCCAAATCTGTTTTCAGTTTTTTGCTATCATGTACAGTTTTTCTGCAATTTGACTTCAAAAGTATATCACTATGCCAGTTGGTTATGTGTATCATTGGACAGAAATTTCTCAATATGACAGTATACCTTTAGAATGTTACATCTGTAGTAGTGTAGTTGTTATTATGTGACTCTGGAAGTGTTGCTTGCATCACAGACCTGTATTACCAGTGCTATATTGTGATTTTTTTTTTACTCATGTCCTAATCAAAGACAATCCAAGACCACACTGTACCCTAGCAGTGTCTCAGTATCTTCAAAGATGCAACATCAGCCAAATGTCTCCAGACATGAATGCAATTGAGCATGCATGCATGCATGCATGCATGGAGGTGGCCATTGCACTGCATCCAAATGCACCTGATAATCTTCAGACCTCACTGAAGTTGCCATTGAGGAGTGGGACCTCATGCCCCAAGATAAATTTGATGGTCTCATTCATAGCATACCTTGCACAGTGGAAGAACACATCCATGTGAGGGGAGGACATACTCACTACTAAAGAGCAATAATCATCATCATGAAATGAAGATTAAAATTTTTTTTTCGAGATGTACACTTAGACAAGAGATTGCTTCGTTTTATAATTATTTTTTGTAACTAACTAAAATCATTCTTGTTTTCAGAAGGAATTATGTTTATTTTGTCAACAAAGTATTGGAAAAACCTCAATGGGTGTAACATAAGAAGTCACTGAAGTAAACTCTATGATATTCCAAACTTTTGTTGAGATGTGTAGATAGTTCCCATGAGTTAGTAGGGGCAGAGGTTATACTTAACAACCAGAAAAGTATAATAATTGTTTCCTTTTACTAACCCCAAAACTCAGATGATTCACTTGCTGAACAGTAAAAAAAAAACTTGAGTACCATATCAAATATGTACCTTGCTCATAAATTATACTGTGTGCTTATAATTAAAGTGCAGCTACTCACAGAGCTCTGTTGTGGGCTGTAATTATCATTTGACAGTGAAATTTGGTAGGTATGCTAATGCGTTAATGTGGAACTGATTTAGGTTGGGTAAGGAAAAAAGTTCCAGTTTTGGCCATCGGGTGCAAATCTTGTACTGTCCATTGTTTGTTATGACATCCACACTGTCATTTGACAAGCCATAATGTGAGTGAACAGTATGGCTATCAACTAGCAAGACAATGCACTGTTAGCGAAACAGCAGCAATTACAGTGCTACATTGAGCAAGTACCACTGATTTGAAGGTCTGAGAAGAGGCCCAATGTCATTAAATGGTTTAAAGAAGATGATAATGAAAACACAGGTGAGCTTAGTTTGGCACATGCAAGAGAAAGGCATTCTATTGCAGAGGAAGTTATTGATAGAGTTACTGTTCGGTAACTGACCAAGCAGCAAATGACATGGGTAGTGCTAGTGCTCGTGCAGTGTCATGAGAAGTGTCCATCCCATGGCCAATAGTACATAAAGTTTTGGGGTTTATTTTGCACTAGTACCCATACAAGATCAGCAGTGCTTCAACTGATACTTCATGATCCTCAGTAATGTTCCTGGATTTTGTCTTCAATTTCTGCCACAGATCAAATTTGGTGACATTTGGCTGAACAATATTCTACGGAATGACAAGGCACATTTTCCTACATGGAAAGGCACATTTTCCTACATGGTGCAGGGACTAAACAGAACTGCCAAATTTGGGGTACTGTTAAACCACATGTTGTACATGAAGAGCCATTGCACTCACAATATGTGACAGTGGGACACGAATTCACAAGCACTTTTATTTTTGGTCTGTTCTTCTTTGAAGAGAACATATTATGCAAAAAATGGCAATATGCATAATATGTAATCTAAGACATAACGAATCATGCAGACAACATTTCAAAACAAATGGCATTATGACACTGCCCTCTGCTTACATTTATAATATCATCTCATTTGTCAAGTCATACCTGTTAAACAATGACTGCACACTAAAATTCAATGGAGATATTCATAACTATGCAACAAGGCAGCAATCTGACCTACATATGATTCAGTCCAGAACTACCTGCTACCAAAAAAGTGTTTTAAATGTTGGGATAAAAATGTATAATAATTTACCCAATGAAATCAAAGCAACAAAGAACCCAAGAGCCTTCACACATAAGTTAAAAAAATATCTCTTGGACCATTGCTTTTATGCAGTTGATCATTTTTTTGAAAGGGGTTAAAAATGTAAAAAATATGATAAATGTTCAATTAGGTCTGAAAATTATATACTGTGCATGTCTATGAAATACACTGGACTACTTTACTATTACATTTGTATTGGCTGTTTGTATTTTACCATACAACATTTGCATTTACTGTTTTGTTAAAGATAGCTAACTTCCTCATTGCAAAATAATGTAAAAACAATTTATTAAATATTACCTGCAAATATGTTCCCTTGCCCTATCCAATATTGTATGTAAAACCTTACATCTCTTTGATTTGTATTAACTGTTTTGTTGAAGAAAGATAATTTCCTTGCTACAAAATAATGTAAACATCAATTTGTAAAAATTACTGTAAATAGCTCTCTTGACCTATCCAATATCATATGTACAGCTGTACAATACTATGATTGCCTGGATCAATAAGAATACAATACAATACAATACAATACAATACACCCAGAGGGCCTGTCACGTGAACCACGATTTTTGCGTGTTAATGAAACCTCACTGTGCAGCATATATCTGCTTTGAAAGAGTGCAGTTCTGTGGGAACCACCATTCCTTGCACGTAGAGTACACAAAATACTGCTTCACCTTCTCATACAAACCAAGAGGTTTGTGTAGTTCACAAATTTGTCAGCACAAGAGAAAAGATTTCCTCAAACAGGTAACAAAGAAGATCATAAAAATAAACTTTTTCTTTTCCAGTAATGATTCTCTGACAGTTTCAGTGACTACTTGTTTGTCACATAAAATCACAGATATGCTTCTCAAATAAATAAGTTCTTTTTCTTAACAATCTTCTTTTTTTTCATTCGCTAAGTAACATCACAAGTGTTATTTCCAGAGGTCTTCCAGATAAATGGCCTGCAAGAACACTTATCTGAATCAATGTTACTTTTAGCTCTGGGAATACCTAAAAGAATGCAGGTACAAGAGACAAGTTCAGTCTTCAACACATCTGAAGGTCATAATACAGGAACACATCTCTCACATTCCACCAGAACTGCTGCGAGAGCAACTATTGAGCACATTGTCTTATAGATGCATGTTGATGTCTCCACTACAGAATGAGGTTTTCACTCTGCAGTGGAGTGTGCGCTGATATGAAACTTCCTGGCAGATTAAAACTGTGTGCTGGACCAAGACTCAAACTCGGGACCTTTGCATTTCGCTTTTATGAAGTTTGTAAGGTAGGAGATGAGGTTCTGGCAGTATTGAAGCTGTGAGGATGGGTTGTGAGTTGTGCTCAGGTAGCTCAAGTCATAGAGCACATGCCTGCAAAAGGCAAAGGTCCTGAGTTCGAGTCTCAGTCCAGCAGACAGTTTTAATCTGCCAGGAAGTTTGATGTCTCCACTGCTTATGTTGAACAAATTGTCTAAGTGGCAGTTAATAATAAAATGAACATTATGCCTTTCTCACTTGTTTTACTTTTTCTGCTGACATCCAGTTCCTAATATTTGTATACATCTTTCTTAAAGTCACAGTGCCAGATATGCTCTTAGGTGCTAAATTGGATCTCATGTGTTTCCCCACACAAACTGGTTTAACATTAATACATTTGAATATCTGTCACGTTTTTCTGTTGTATGATGATTACAGTCCAAACTGGACATTTGTGTGTAGCTGCACTTCAATTAATTATCATAAATTTTGCTAAATGCTTTCTTCAAAAACTACCTTCAGCACTCCACTCAAAGAGTAGAGGTTGTAAAAACATACTTGACCTCTTAGCAACAAATAATTCTGAGCAAATAGGGGGCATCATGATGGATACAGTGACCACAAGGTTATCGTAGTGAGACTAAACACTGCTACATCCAACTACACCAAAAATTACCAAAAAGTACATCTGTTCAAAAATATCTGACAGAAGATCCAAAGAGATTCTGATTGTATGTAAAATTGCTGAAGATTCTTTGAACATGCCAGCTGGAGCCAAAAAGTTTGGAAATGAATTACGTAAAGTAAATGGACCATTGCTAATTGATCCTCCAAGAGCAAAAATTGGAAAACGCAAGAGGATCTGTGTGTTAGGGGATAGTCATGCCCAGGGAATTTCCACAGTGTTAACAGAAAAATACGACTTCTGGGCATCTGGATTTGTGAAGACTGGGACCCCATTATGAGAACTAACAAACCTAACAAAATGTAATGAAGTAACTAGCTTGACTAAGGATGATTTTGTTGTTTTGCTTGCAGGAGCTAATGAAGTTTATAGAAATGAATCATACAAGGCTGTCACAGAACTGAGAAACTGTTTGAATAATTACCTCATACAAATGTTCTCTTTGTGAATGTGCCACAGCGTCATGACTTACCAAGTTGGTCATGCGTAAACTGCAAAATTAGTATCACTAACAAGAGTTTCATGGAAATATGTACTCATTTCCAGAATGCTGATGTCATAGACACAAACATTTTAGAGCGAAGGTTCTATACAGCTCATGGCCTTCATTTAAATGCATGAGGAAAAGAGGCCCTTGCTGATAAAATATTTACTAGTATCTCACTTGACAATAAAGAAACCAGGACAAGTAGCAATATAAGGCAAATTACAAACTGTTTTTAGTGAGCAGCAAACAGTAAAGCCCCCAATCAGTTGCAAATTATGAAGTGGTTTAAACCCAGTAGGCCAGAAACAAACAATTAAATCATGAAACAGCCTCAAATTACAAAATGGTTCAAGCCAAAAAGGTCAGTGGTGAATGAAGCACAAATTTTGCAAGCTCCAAAAATAACTTCACCACTTGATCATCACCAAGAAGCAGAAGCCATACTCAACAAACACACCAAGAATTTTTTTTAGGTATAATGTCACCCGCAGAAGAAAAAGAAGCAGCAGTAACACCTCCACCAACAAAAATGACAACAATATAAAAAAAAACAATGACAACAACAGAAGAAACAGCAATAACAACTAAACCTAAATCAACAGCAGAAGAACCATCAGTAGCTGAGGGAAAACCAGCATCAGTTACAGCAGAAGCCTCACCTCCAGCAGAAACAGTGTCAGTAGAAAAAGCAAACACAGTCACTGTACAAGAAAGCATGTCACCGACAGGACCAGCAGCACCAACAGCAGTGGCCACTAAACTTCCAACACCAGTAGTAGCTGATCAACACTTCCTGAGGAGGAGCTAAAGGCTAGGTACAGCTGCTTCACTTAGTGATGATTTTTTATGGCACTAAACGAAGAAAAGGAAGATATTGTCACAAATAAGCCTGAAAAAGTACAGACAAGTGTCAAAAATAAGCAACAAAGCAGCACTTCACCAGTTATTGACAAAATAACAAATACTTGCAAAACTTTCAAGATAATGAGTCAAAACATTCAGTGTCTCAAAAACAAAGCGTTAGAATTAGAAGTCACCATAAACAACTTTGTAGATATCTCTTGTATTTGTCTATCAGAACATTGGTGCAGGATCAGTGAATTAAGTCTTATAAATATAAGTAATATTGAATTAGCATCTCATTATTGCCACAGTGTTTGTAAAAATGGTGGAGTATGCATATATACTAGGGCTGCGCTGCAGCATAAAGTTAGATCTGAAACACGCCATCTAAATATCGAGAAACATTTTGAATCATGTGCCGTAGAGCTAAAAAGTGAGGAGAAGCATAAAAATCTAATTGCCATATCAATATACAGGTCACCACTAGATGTCAAAAACATATTTTTCAAAAATTTGGAAGCAGTGCTAAACATTTTGTATAACAATGAATTGAGCTTATTACTATGTGGAGATTTGAACGTCAACCTGTTAATTGAAAATGAAGAAAAAAAGACGGCTTTTGAGTATCCTAAACAGCTTTCACATGAAACCACTCTTCACAGACCCCACTAGAATAACAGTCATCTTCATCCATATTACATAATATCTTTACAAATATCGAATATGATGTTACTGAGGCACAAAATGTAAACTTAGGTCTTTCAGACCACAACACACTACTAACATGCATAAACTCTTCTGTACCTGAGGTGGTTAACCCAGAAAAGGTTAATATTTTTATCCAATCATTAGCAAAAGAAACCTGGCAAGATGCGTACTCAAAATCATCAACTGATGAATCATTCTGTGCATTTTATAATACTTTCATGTCCATATTTGAGATGTGTTTTCCAAAAAACTGACAAGGATTAATGTCATGCCAAGAAACAGTAGTCAGTGGAATCAGAGAATCCAGTCAAAAGAAAAAACTTCTCAGTCAATTGAAAAAAGATAACCAAGATGATCACTTTGCAGAATATGTTAAGACATAGAAGAAAACTTATAAGAAAGTAATTAAAACAGCCAAGACAATGCACAATGACAAAGTAATAATAGAGAAAGCAAACAAGCAGAAAGCAATATGGAATATAGTAAGAAAGGAAAAACAAACAAAAGTGTTAAAAAGCAAAATGACATTCTATTAAAAGACGATTGTGATGTGTTACTCAGAAATGATACTCTAGCAAATTAAATAAATGACTATTTCATAAACACTCCAGTCAAACTGAGTAAAAATTTTGATGGTAATTGTAGTACCACAGTTGAAAGAGAGCAAAGTGGTAATTCAATATTGCTATGTCCCACAAATAAATTACAAGTTCTTAAGATAATGAAAACAATGAAGAATAAAATGTCCTCTGGAACTGATGAGGTACCAGGTACAGTCATAATTAAATGTGCTAGTGTGATAGCAGAACCACTCTCATATATCATAAACATATAATTAACAGAAGTGGCATTCCCACAAAGATTAAAAATTTCAAAAATAAAACCATTGTATAAAAACGGTAATATATATAAAGTAGGAAATAATACCAATAGCTTTGTTTTCTGTATTTTCAAAAATAGTAGAGGCTGTCATGGAACATATAATTACAAATTACCTCAAAAAAGTCAATCTCTTGTCTGTAAACCAACATGGTTTTTGCAAAAGCATGAGCAAAAATGGTTCAAATGGCTCTGAGCACTATGGGATTAAACATCTGAGGTCATCAGTCCCCTAGAACTTAGAACTACTTAAACCTAACTAACCTAAGAACATCACACACATCCATGCCTGAGGCAGGACTCGAACCTGTGACTGCAGCAGTCCGCAGTTCCAGACTGAAGCTCCTAGAGCCGCTCAGCCACAGCAGCCAGCTGCATGAGTACAGAAACAGCAATTACCCAATTCATCAAAAACATTGTAATAGGACTTGATAGAAATAACAGTACAGTAGGAATAAACTTGGACTTATTGAAAGCATTTGATACTGTTGATCATGATATTTTGCTAGACAAACTAGAAGCTATAGATATACAAAGTGTTGCATTAAAATGGTTTCAGTCATATCTCCACAATAGAAAACAGGTAGTAGAAATTACCTCAGCAAACAATAAAAACCAAAGCATTGTGTACAGATCAGACATGGAGACTGTGCCAACCTCAGGGCAGCTTTCTAGGACCTCTCTTATTTCTTATACAGGATGAGTCACCTAACGTTACCACTGGATATACTTAGTAAACCACATGAAATACTCACAAACCGATTCCACAGACCAAACGTGAGGAGAGGGGCTAGTGTAATTGTTTAATACAAACCATACAAAAATGCACGGAAGTATGTTTTTTTAACACAAAACTACGTTTTTTTTAAATGGAACCACGTTCGTTTTGTTAGCACATCTGAACATATAAACAAATACATAATCAGTGCCAGTTGTTGCATTGTAAAATGTTAATTACATCTGGAGATATTGTAACCTAAAGTTGATGCTTGAAACCTCCGACGTTCAGTTGCATGTTGTAACAAACACGGACCACGGTTGGCGAGCAGCATCTGCAGGGACATGTTTACGATAACGACCGTGTTTACAAGTGTGGCTGTAGTGCACTGTTGTGGTTTGGTCTAGCTGTCGCAGTGTCCGCATGTAGCGCTTGCTGCTATTGTTATTCTGCATTCGTCTCTGCACGCAGACCAACTGTAGTACACCGTGTTACCAGATGTCTGTGATAGTGTAGTGTTGTAGGAACTGTGACCATGGTGTATTCGAACTCTGAAAAGGCGGAGATGATACTCATCTGTGGCGAGTGTCGACAAAATGCAGCTGAAGCCTGCAGGGTGTATGCAGAACGGTACCCGGACAGAGAGCATCCAACATGCCGCACATTGCAAAACATCTACCGCCAACTGTATGCAACAGGTATGGTCATAGCACACAAACAGGTCCATCACAGGAGAAGCGGGTGCAGTTGGTGTGTTAGCCGCTGTTGCCATCAACCCACACATGAGTACACGGGACATTGCGAGAGCCGGTGGACTGAGTCAAAGTAGTGTCATGCGCATACTGCATCATCACTGCTTTCACCCGTTTCATGTGTCGCTACATCAGCAATTACATGGTGATGACTTTAATCATCAAGTGCAATTCTGTCAATGGGCATTAACAGAGAATGTGTTGCAGTTCTACCTGTTTACCGATGAAGCAGGTTTCATAAACCACGAGGCAGTGAATCTACGGAACATGCATTACTGGTCTGTGGACAATTCTCGCTGGCTCAGACAGGTAGAATGACAGCGACTGTGGACTGTAAATGTATGGTGAGGAATCATTGGCGACCATCTCATTGGTCCTCACTTCATTGCAGGGGCCCAAACAGCTGCAACATACATCACGTTTCTACAGAATGATCTTCCAACGTTGCTCGAAAATTTCCCACTGGAAACGTGTCGACGTATGTGGTATCAGCATGATGGTGCACCTGCACATTCCGCAATTAACACTAGGCTGACCCTTGACAGGATGTTCGACGGGCGTTTCATAGGACGTGGAGGATGCATAAATTGGCCAGCCCATTCTCCTGATCCTACACCTCTGGACTTCTTTCTGTGGGGTACGTTAAAGGAGAATGTGTACCGCGATGTGCCTACAACCCCAGAGGATATGAAACAACGTATTGTGGCAGCCTGCGGCGACATTACACCAGATGTACTGCAGCGTGTACGACATTCATTACGACAGAGATTGCAGTTGAGTGCAGCAAATGATGGCCACCACATTGAACTTCTATTGGCCTGACATGTCGGGACGCACTCTATTCCACTCCGTAATTGAAAACGGAAACCACATGTGTACGTGTACCTCGCCCCTCATGGTAATGTACATGTGCATCAGTGAAAAAGACCAATAAAAAGCTGTTAGCATGTGGATGTAATGTGCTGTTCCAGTCTCTTCTGTACCTAAGGTCCATCACCGTTCCCTTTGGATCCCTACGTAATTCGGTGCTCTCCGATGCACATGATCGAACAGCAGAGGAGTGGTACTCAAGCGTCAACCTTAGGATACAATATCTCCGGATGTAATTAACATTTTACAATGCAACAAATGGCACTGATTACGTATTTGTTTATATGTTCAGATGTGATAACAAAACTAATGGGGTTCCATTTAAAAAATGTAGGTTTGTGTTAAAAACATACTTCTGTGCATTTTTTTATGGTTTGTATTAACCAATTACACTAGCCCCTCTCCTCACGTTCGGTCTGTGGAATTGATTCATCAGTATTTGATGTGGTTTATGAAATACATCCAGCGGTGATGTTAGGTGGCTCACCCTGTATATATTATTAATATCAAGATCCCAATCAGTGGTACACACATAACTTTGTTTGCTGATGACACAAATATTGTTATAACAGACATAAATAGGGTATTGCCAACATCTGCGCCAGGGTTTTGGAATACATACAATACTGATTTGAACAGATTAGGCTAACCTTAAATATTTCAAAAACTAATTATATAAATTACAGGAAAACAAAGTCTCATTTTGATGTGAACCTCAAAATTCAAAATAAACAAATGCCACCAAATTCTTAGGTGTGCAAATTGATGAAAATTTAGACCGGAAAGCCCACATTCTCTACCTCACTAACAAGTTAAACTCTGCTTGTTTTGCATTATGCATAATTAGTGCTGTGTGTAGTAGAGAGTGTAGCAGAACTGTCTAGTTCGCTTACATACATTCTGCTATCACCTATTGCCTCACCCTCTGGGGTCATAATAAGGCAAACATGAAAACCATCTTCACCTTACAAAATCGAGCTGTTAGAATAATTTCAAACAGTAAAAGGCTAATACCTTCCAAACAGTTATTTCAACACCTAAATATTCTGTCCTTACCAAGCCTCTATTTAAAAAAGTGTTGTTAATATAAAAATGCACATTGATAATTGCAATACCAACTCGGATCTTCACTTGTACAATACAAGAATGTGCAATGACATCCACATAAAAAGAGTTGGTTGGTTGGTTGTTTTGGGGAAGCAGACCAGACAGCGAGGTCATTGGTCTCATCAAATTAGGGAAGGACGGGTAAGGAAGTCGGCCATGCCCTTTGAAAGGAACCATCCCAGCATTTGCCTGGAGCGATTTAGGGAAATCACAGAAAACCTAAATCAGGATGGCCAGACGTGGGATTGAACTGTCGTCCTCCCGAATGCGAGTCCAGTGTCTAACCACTGCGCCACCCCGCTCGGTTCATAAAAAGAGTAAACAAGGTTTTCACACAAAAGCAAACAAACATTCAGGGTACTACGAGGGCAGTTCAAAAAGTAACCTCCGATTGGTCACAGTGCGGGTTGTGGGGGGAGTAGCGCCGCCATCTGTGCGTTCACGCACTCAACAGGTCAGTCGGCATCAAGCCATGGTCGAGTGAACGTCGTACCTGCGCTAGTTTAGTTTTTGTGGCAGTTTGAAATGTGTGCTGCAATAGAAAACCCCGCCAAATGTGAAGTGCGTGCTGTCATAAGGTTTTTTTTACAGCCAAAGGATATTCTGCAGCAGCTATTCATCATGAGCTTTGTGCCGTGTACGGACCAAGAGTTATGAGTGAAGGAGTTTTCCATGAATGGGTACGTTTATTTAAAAGTGGATGAGAAAATGTTCATGATGAAGAGAGGAGTGGTAGACCATCATTGGTGACTGACGAACTCGTTCAGACAGTTGATGCAAAAGTTCGTGAAAATCAACGTTTCTCAATGTCGGAGTTGTCTACTGGTTTTCCACAGATTTCTAAGACTCTCTTGTACGAGATAGTGACAGCAAGATTGGGTTACTGTAAGTTCTGTGCACGATGGGTGCCCAAAATTCTTACCGACCACCACAAAACTCAAAGAATGGCCCCTGCATTAGACTTTCTGTCACGTTATGAGGACGAAGGAGAACCATTGTTAAACAGAATAGTGACCGGTGACGAAACCTGGATTAAGTACGTGAACCCTGAGACAAAAGAACAATCAAAGATGTGGGCACATTCAAATTCGCCTACCAAACCAAGGAAAGCCTCGCAAGATTTTTCTGCCAGAAAACTGATGGCAACGGTGTTTTGGGATGCCAAAGGGGTATTGTTGGTTGAAGTCATGGAACGTGGTACGACCATTAATCAAGACGTGTACTGTGAAACAATAAAAAAGTTACGACGGGCTATACAGAACAAACGCCGTGGTATGCTGACTTCCGGTATCGTTTTTTTGCACGATAACGCCCGTCCTCACTCTGCTCGCAGAACAACGGCCCTTCTTGAGTCCTTCAAGTGGGACATTATCAACCATCCACCTTACAGCCCAGACCTGGCGCCAAGTGATTATCACCTCTTCATGCATTTGAAGAAATGGCTCGGGTCACAGCGGTTTGATGACGACGAAGAGCTCAAAGATGCGGTCACAGGCTGGCTCCAGGCACAAGCGGGTGATTTTTATGCAGAAGGAATTTCAAAGCTTGTGAAGAGATATGATAAGTGCCTCAATCGCTATGGAGACTATGTAGAAAAATAGTGCAAAGATGTAGTTGTAAGATGTATATATTAAAATATTTTTATTTAACTTGGTGTATTTTTTTAAATCAACCGGAGGTTACTTTCTGAATGGCCCTCGTATTTTGTACAACAAACTTCCAACTCTGCTAAAAGAAATAACAACATTATCTACATTCAAGGAAGCAACATTTAAATTCTTAAAGACCAACTGCTATTATAGTGTAAATGAATATCTGCAGTAACTACATTCATTTACTATGTGTTAATAGTACCATAAGTCAAATGCTTGCCACAGTCTCAATGTTAATTTTTCTGAACAAAAATGTTAAATCAATTATTTACTGGTAATGTATTTCATGCAAAAGGCCATAAACAAAAGTGTTAAATCAGTTATTTATTTGTAATGTATTTCATGTAAAAGATCCTTCTTATACTTTTATATTATTACAGCAATCAAAGTTGTATTGCCAAAAAATATTGTGATGGGTACAATGAACCATTTTATTATGTAAGAAACTGTACACTCTTATCTTATTTTTGTTATACTATGTTCTTTGATGAAATCCATAAATGTACATTGTCGCTGGATGAATAAACTGCTGCTGCTACTACTACTACTACTACTACACCAGTGGCAAGACATGATCAATACTTTTGCTGCACAATATCAATGGTAGTATTATCAATGACAGTGTAACTAAAGGTGAATTATTAAACACAGTTTTCTGAAATTCTCACAAAATAAGACAAAGTAAATATTCTAGAATTTGAATAAAGAACGGGTGCCAATATGAGTAACTTAGAAACTGACATGCTCAGTTTAGCAAAGTAGGTTAAATCATTTAATAAGGGCAAGTCTTGCAGGTCAGACAGTACACCAATTGGTTTCCTTTCAGAGTTTGCTGATACAATAGATCCATCTTAGCAACCATATATAACTGCTGAAAGAAAGATCTGTATTAAAAGACTGGATAGTTGTAGAACTCGCACTAGTAGTCAAGAAGAAAATAGGAGTAATCAGATGAATTACAAACCCGAATCACTGACATTGACTGGCAGTAGGATTTTGGCACATTCTGTGTTAGAAAATGATGAATTACCTTGAAAGTAATGGTATATTCCACTTGGCATGGATTCAGAACATGTCATTCCTGTGCAACACAACTAGCCCTCTGTTCTCATGAAGTAATGAGTGCTGTCAGCAGGGCATCTCAAATTGATTCAATATTTCTAGATTTCCAGAAGGCTTTCAATAACATTCCTCACAAGCAGGTTCTAATAAAATTGCGTGCCTATGTAGTATTCTGTCAATTGTTTGACTGGATTCATGACTTCCCGCCGGAAAGTTGCAGTACGTGGGTAAGGCAATTATTATCCGCAAAGTAATTATAAAATTTTATTGTAATCAAATAGGTAACTAACAAGAACATCATTTTTTGACATAGTCTCCATTCATTTCAATGCACTTGGTCCATTATTGTACAAGCTTCCTGATGCCCTCATAAAAGAAGGTTCTCGGTTGAGCCATGAGCCAGGAATGCACCATTTCTTTCACTGCTTCGTCTGAAGTAAATCGATGGCCCTTTAAGGCCTGTTTCAGTGGACCAAACAATTGATAGTCAGAAGGGGCAAGATTGGGACTATATGGAGGATGATTCAGTACTTCATTCTTAGTACCTTGAGTGTTTAAGCAGTGTGGGCAGCAGTATGCGGATGGGCATTGTCGTGCAACAACACAACACTTTTTGACAGCGATCCTTGGCATTCGTTTCAAATTGCAGGCTTTAGCCTGGCAGTAGGCATCTCACTGTTATGTACACTGTTTATTGTTGTGCCCCTTTCCCCATAATGTTCCAGTACTGGACCTTGTGCATCCCAAAAAACCGTAAGCATCAGTTTTCCTGTGGACGGTTGGGTCTTTAACTTTTTTCTTGCATGGAAATTTTGGATGTTTTCGTTCCATACTCTGCTGTTTACTCTCTGGCTTGTAATGATGGATACATGTTTCATCACCAGTAATGATACTGTCTAAGAAGTTGTCTCCTTCATTACCATTGTGATCCAAATGTTTTTGCAGATGTCAAACTGTGTTTGTTTATGCAACTGTGTGAGTTGTTTTGGGACCCATCTTGCAGAAACTTTATGAAACCCAAGTCTGTTGTGGATGATTTCATAGGCAGAACTGTGACTAATTTGCAGACAATGTGCTACTTCATCAATAGTTAATCATCTGTCTAAGAGACTCATTTCATGTGAATGCTCAATGGTTTCTTCATTTGTGGCGATAAACGGTCATCCGGCTCCTTCATCGTGCATAAGAATTCTGCGATCATTTTGGAATTTTTCAATCCATTTGTAGACTGTTCCCGTACTTTACTGAAAGTCTTTGATTAATTTTGGCTCGTGATACGCATTCTGACCACAAAAAATGGATCACTGAATGTTGCTCTTCTTTGGTGCAAATAGACAGCGGAGAAGCTATGATTAACAGCACGGCAGCGATAACAAAACTAACCTAGCAGCTTGAAAATTGCAAAGATATAACAACAAATAAACAAAGCATGTGTCACAACATAAAATGACAGTGCTGTCAAAATAAACAAAAATATAACTAAATTGCGGATAATAATTGACTTACCCTTGTATGTAGTAATTGGCAGAATATTATTGATAAAACAAAAATGATATCTGGTATTCCCCAAGGATGTAGGCCCTCTGCTGTTCTGACTCTATACAAATATAATGTAACTGGACAGATATAAAGACTACTTACCAAGTGGCAGCAGGAGAGCACACGCATAAAACAAGATTATACTTATGTGAGCTTTCGGAGCCGGTGGCTCCTTCTTATAGCAGAAGGGTTGAAAGCTAAGAACGAGGGGTGAAGAAAAATGACTGGAGAGGTCTAGGAAAAGGGGCAGATCACAAAGAAATTTTCACTCTGCAGCAGAGTGTTCACTGATATGAACCTTCCTGGCAGATTAAAACTGTGTGCCAGACTGAGACTCAAATTCAGGACCTTTACCTTTCACAGGCAAGTGCTCTACCAACTGAGCTACCCAAGCACAACTCATGACCTGTCCTCACAGCTTTACTTCCAACATTACATCTTCTCCTACCTTCCAAACTTTGCAGAAGCTCTGCAAAACTTGCACTCTTGGAAGAAAGGATATTGCAGAGACATGGCTTAGCCACAGCCTGAGGTATGTTTCCAGAATTAAATTTTCACTCTGCAGCAGAGTGTGCACTGATATGAAACTTCCTGGCAGATTAAAACTGTGTGCCAGACAAAGACTCATCTCTGGACTTTTGCTTTTTGTGGGCAAGTGTTCAACCGGCTGAACTACCCAAGCATAGCTCATGACCTGTCCTTACAGCTTTACTTCTGCCAGTATCTCATCTCCTACTTCCAAACTTTACAGAAGCTCTCCTGGCAAACATGCAGACCTAGCACTTCTGGAAGAAAGGATATTGCAGAGACATGAATTACCCACAGCTTGTTGGATGTTTCCAGAATGAAATTTTCACTTTACAGCAGAGTGTCCACTCATATGAAACTTCCTGGCAGATTAAAACTGTGAAGATAGGAGATGAAGTACAGGCAGAAGTAAAGCTGTGAGGACAGGTTGTGAGTCATCCTTGGGTAGCTCAGTTGGTAGAGCACTTGCCCACAAAAGGCAAAAGTTCCTAGTGCGAGTCGGTCCAGAACACAGTTTTAATCTTCCAGGAAGTTTCAAAGGTGCTGATTTTGGAAAAGTCGCCCAGAACCATGGGTCGAAGGAGAATTCTCCTGCCCCTGCTTGATGAGTAGTTTTTATCTGTCTAATTACATTATATTGTCAAAAATATTGATTATTTTCGAATCCAGGAGACAACTTGAGCAGCCCTCTTGGATAGTTTGCAGATGATGCTGTCATTTACCATCTAGTAACGTCATCAGACTCTCAAAACCAATTAAAAAATGTGAGTGACACAGTATTGTATAATGCAAAAAGTGGCAATTGTCATTGAATAAGGAAAAGTGTGAGGTCATCCACATGAGTTTGAAAATAAATGCATTAAATTTTGTTTGCATGATAAATCACACAAATCTAAAGGCTGTCAATACAACTACATACCTAGGAGATACAATTACAAACAGCTTAAACTTGAATGGTGTCTTAGATAATTTTGTAGGGGAGTCAAACCAAAGACAGCCTTTTATTGCCAGAATCATAGAAGATGCAATTGGTCTACTAAATGGAGTACATATACTATGCTTGTCTGTCTCTGCTAGAGTATTGCTGTGTATCATACATTCCTTCCCAGACAGAATTTCTGAAAGACACTGAGAATTCCAAAGAACGGCAGCTCATTTTATATTATCATGAAACTTGGGAGATGATTTCATAAATATGAAAGAAAACTGTGGTTGCAATCATTAAAATAAAGATGTTTTTCATTGCATGAACTTTCTATCACCAACATTGTACTCTGAATGCAAAAATATTTTATTGTCATTAGCTTATGTAGGTTCAAATAATCATCATAATAAAATAAAAAGTATCACAAACCCCAAAAGTAAAGATTTGAGTGTTCATTTTTCCTGTGTTTTGTTAGAGAGTGCTATGGTAGAGAAATAGTCTGAAGATGTTTGAAAAACTCTATTCCAGGCACTTAAGTGTGAACTGCAAAGTAGTCATGTAGATGTAGGTGAATAGAGTGGATAGGAACTACTCCATGACAAAAAGTGAAAACTCAGTTTGGAAGAAATTTGTAGTGGTAACTGAAAATGCAGCTCTTAAATGGTTGTTAGGGCTAAAGTTCCTTTTGAGCAAGCTTGAATATAAAATTGTACATAAGCCTTCTAAGAAACACAAGAACACAGATGGTTTAAGCAGAATGGTAGCAGTGATACAGGCACTGGGTCATGGCATTGCATAATATAATGCAGTGCATCAAGGTGATGCCAAATGCAAACTGTACACAATGCAGGTGCTGTTCATTTCTATGTGATAGCCTCATATGTAAGACAACTAAGTTGGGACCACATGTGGTAGAACCAGAGGTGAATAAAGTAAAACCTCAGGGAGGGGGTGCTAAGATATCTTGAGCTACCTTTACTTTAACTATAATAAAAAATAATCAAGTCACATGCAAAGCTTAAGAAAGTTTCATTTAAACTGATTATACACATATACATGACAATGCCATCTTATGATATAAAAAAGTTACACTAGAATGGTTGTGACTTTTCTCATAGGCATGTGTTAGCCATCTATGTGCCAGACAGAAATGTACAAAATATGATGATGTGGAAGCGTGTATCGCATAGGAAACTACAACTACTCCATAATTTGATCCAGTCAAGTCGACTAATGCAAGAAGAACGAATAGTGTCTGGGATGACTAGGGGGGGGCCATAGGTGACAATGAGGGCAGTCCCACAAGGGGGTGGGGGGGGGGGGGGCACCCCCTATATGTATCCACCACTGGTTAATACCAACCAAGCTGAAAGAAGATGCTCTGAAGGAAGCACACAATCACATGCTGCCTGGGTATGGAGATTGTAGGCCAATGAATGGGAGAGTAGCAGAGGACTACTGATGGGAGATGAGGAAGGAAGATGTGGACCATTATGAAAGAAATTGTATACAATGTGTGCAATGATTAGATATGAGCCATAAACTAGTAAAATTGCAAAGGCTGTCAGAGATGACTAAACCTTTTCAAATAATCAGTAGGCCAATGAATGGGAGAGTAGCAGAGGACTACTGATGGGAGATGAGGAAGGAAGATGTGGACCATTATGAAAGAAATTGTATACAATGTGTGCAATGATTAGATATGAGCCATAAACTAGTAAAATTGCAAAGGCTGCCGGCGATGACTAAACCTTTTCAAATAATCAGGTGGATGTCCTCAGACCATTTGACTGGACTCCTGCAGGTAACCTTTTTGAATTAACTATTACTGAAGACTTCTATCAATATGAAGAAATGATTGCCATTCCTAATCAACAAACAGAATCAGTGGTGCAAGAATTTGTCAACAGCTGGTTGCCCAGCTTTGGTATGCCAGAGATCATAATCATGGGCCAAGAGATGAATTTTATGCTGGATTTGATTAAACAACTTCTTCACTTGTTATGGGGTCAGAAATTAAGAACTAGTGCAACACATTCACAAACTAATGCTGCATTCACACTGTGCACTAGGAGAGGCCACAATAGGATATTATGGCCCAGCCCAAACCCAGGCAGTACATGTTGTTATGTTGAGTGTTCATGCTGCATACCAGGCCAGGGTGGTGAAAAGGGTGAAAATCCACTTCTCTGCATTCACTTTATAAGAACTTTTGATGGATATAAGACCATTGTACATACTCTTATAATTTTTTTTCTTTAAAAGCTCTACATTCCTCACGAAAAAAGAAAAGTCTATGTTTCATTTTCATGATGTTTTAATTGTGTAATGTTTCTCAGTTGATTCAGAAGAAAATATGTGGTTAAAAAATCTCGTTTTTGTACAACTGTCAGTGTAGTATCTTAAGATCTTAATGAAGTATTTACCTTTTCATAATTCATAACAGTTACTGTAAAATGATGCTATTTGTCAAACAAAATGGTTCAAATGGCTCTGAGCACTATGGGACTCAACTGCTGAGGTCATTAGTCCCCTAGAACTTAGAACTAGTTAAATCTAACTAACCTAAGGACATCACAAACATCCATGCCCGAGGCAGGATTCGAACCTGCGACCGTAGCGGTCTTGCGGTTCCAGACTGCAGCGCCTTTAACCGCACGGCCACTTCGGCCGGCTATTTGTCAAACACATGAAGTTGATTTACATATCTTGTAGCAAAATAGTTTTTAGCGGGTAGCTTCCTGTTAGATGCATTTCAGAACATACATTGCTGCAGGTGAAGTGAAATATACCTAAAAGTACAAAAAAGTTTTTGAAAAGGTAGTGACACTGAGATCTGTATCTGTTCACAAGTAAATCTGCAACGAATGGCATCAGTACTGTGATCACAAGCCTACTGAGTTCATGTATGTTTAGATTTGTGTCAAACACTGCAGAATTGAAAAAAAAAAAATTAATTACTGGTGATCAGTGTAGGCCTAGTGCTAGTCTCTCATGTTATTTTAATGATCCATGTCCAGAAAACTCCACAGGAATTTTTCCCTCAATGATGAGTGATTACACTAGCTTTGGTTTTACAATAGGCCACCCTTGATATTAAAAAAAAGTAAGCAAATATTTGCTGTCAAAATTCTACAATTAGTAGAATATACACCTTGTAGAAGATAAGAATAAAATGACCTGAGATTTTGCTGGGTACAGACTTGCAGCATTCCACTTGATTGCTTTCTAATTGGAGGTAAAAAAGACAGAAGGCAAAAAAATAGAGTTACTTTTATACATGTTTCTGCACAAGATGTTATACTTTAAAATTTTCAATTTTGTATTTCTATGAGAGTGTAGTACCATGAGTTATAAATAATGAAATCTCATCTCTGTCTCTAAGGAGTTTAGATTTTGATTTTTCTGTTATAACATAAAGGAGGAAGGATGTTTAGGACTTTAATGCCCTGTTGGTACTGAGGTCATTAAAGATGATTAACACGATTAATAATGGGCAATGTCAGCATACTCTCAAACACTGCACAATGGGTAATCTAATTACTGTCAATCAATGCACATGTGCATGTCATTGTTGTTTTTTTCTCTCCATTTCTCTCCTTGGCAGACCAAACAGCTCTGGAAAGGGAAGCTTCACTCTTTAACAACTGCATACAAGGTCTTAGATAATATATCTGCAGCCATCAGTTTTTCACCATCAGCCAGTCTGTGCTATTGTACATTGGCATTGTTTTGTCAGTGCAGTGACACATTTAAGCACAGAAGAAGTGGGAGGTTATGAACTCATCCCATGTATAGCAACAACCATTTAGCAGAGTTTTTTTTTATTTTACATAAAGAAGTAAAAACTTACATGAGAATTTTTTTCCATATTAGAGAATGAATCATAATATATTTCAGTACATGCTGCAGAAAATTCAGGACATGAGACACATCAGGAAGTAATTAGCATCATCAATTTCAGTAATATCTTACTGTGCCTACATTGAAGAGAGGATATTTTGCCATTTTGAGTTGCAAAAATTAAGTATTTTTTACACAAGTTGTTTTCTTTTTTTCCACTTTTCTTAATGATATAGTAGTTGGCACTTTAGTGGTTTATTGACTGGAGCCAATGCCAACCACTCAGAATAATCTTCTTTGTCTTCTGAGACAGATTTATAAACAAAAATTTTTGAGATGGTTTGACTCACTGATTCTGTTTCTATTGACAAGGAATTGTATGTATTTCCTGGAATCAAGGTAGCCTTAAAGAAATTGTGATGAAATCAAGGCCAAGTGGAACTATTTTTCAATGGTCTTATCCCTCAATCACCTGACCCAATTTTGCCAATTTTTTCAACTTCTTCTTTATATATGTCTGTGATGTCAGGATTTGAATTTTGCCATTCTAATCTGAAAATATTGAAAAGGGTTAAAAAAATGTGGCTCTTTAGTTCCTTGTTTCTATAGATGTACAATAATAGGTGGGTTAAGTAAATGTATGGACTAAGTAAAATTAAGAGAAAGATAACAGAAATAAAGAAAAACACTCAGGCAGTGACATTACTAATAAAGACAGATAGGAGATATCTGATATATTCCCTGCAGAAGCTGAAGCATAGCTCAATGACTTGTACTGGCCACCAGCTCATGCTAGAAATATTAAACATTCTGGATATCACTGGTGCAGCCCAGCCATCAGTGTGAATGCTGCAGTGCAAAGCAATGGGTTTTATATACCAGCACATGTTGAGTAACTATATAAACTTGAACCATAATGACTGGAATACAGACTTGCTATTTGTCATGGCAGCATATAATTTGTAGATCCATACTAGTACTGGGTTATCTCCATATGAGTTGGTTTATGAAAGGAAAATGCCTTCATCAAGATCTGATCAAAAATTTGCAAGGACAATGAATGTGTTAAGCATTTTGCCAAAATGTGGGGAGAGGTATGGAGGCATGTTTGTTGACAAACACCAAAGCCCCAGAATGACAAGAGCAGGTGTGGAATCACATGGGAAAATTACAACAATATTGGGTAAGACAATGAGTAATATTATTGAACAATTGTATCTTGGAGGGTAAGTCCAAAAATTTGTTACCAGGTATGATGGACTGTATCAGGCAACCGAAACAATGTTGACAGTTAACATCAAACTGCTATTACTGTCTGGTACAACAATAGTTCATGTTGGATACTGCAACAATTTCAAGGTGCTCCATATGCATTGGTGCAAGTATCACCATCCACAAAGGAGAAAGTGACAGGCAGCAGGAAGAAGGGTGAGTGCAAAAGCCTTGCATGACCTGCACATAAATTCCATATGATTTGAGGTCAAGGAAGAAGGAAAGCACATTTCATATTGTGTTGTCTGCAATTAAGGGGTTCAGATGAATTGTAGTATTAATTGAGGTGTGCTATTGTGTAAATGTGAGGAAGCGAATGTGTGGATATGTGGCAGAATTTGGCTGTGATGGTTTGGGGGCTAGGTTTTATTGTGTAGTGAGTGGTATATTGCAGTTTTGTGTTTGGTGTATATTATTTACATATTTAAGTGTTTCTTTCCATGTCTACTGGATGGCAGATCTTTCCAATTGAGGGAGGGGAAATGATTGCAGCTCCCTGTTCCCAGGTTTACACATGCCAGAGGTGGAGATGAGAGGAATCCTAGTTGTAGTGATGCTTCACCTCTCCACCAGAAGTTGAGTGGGGGCCCTGCAAGAACAGACATTGGAAAGTGCAGGGCTTTTCACTGGCAAGACCATGGGGTTCCCACCAGTCATGTATGGATGATGGAAGTAACTTCAACTGCATGGGACATGTACAATGAGATGAGGGGCTTGGAAGGTGTATTTATGGGATTATGGTGAGAGGCAGAAAGGAAGAAGGTATATAAAGAGATGTGATGTGAGTATAGTAAGAGTTACATAAGTCCTTGAGCGGTTTATGGGGCAGATGTTCAGACAGTGGAAGTAGTGCTGCATCCCTTCCATCGATGCAAAACAGGGTGGTTGGGTGCTGGAGGGAGGATACCGGAAATGATGTTTGAGACTGCAAATGTTGATTATATCAAGGAGCTAAAAAGTACCATGGAGAGAGTGAGGGAGATGGCAAGAAATAATAAAGCAGCCACTGAAGGGTGCACTACACAGTTATCCAGTTTGGAGCAAGGAGTACTGAATAATACACATATCTAACAAAAGTTAATTACAGACGTGACACAGTTTATCGAGATGATGATAGACCATTTGAACCAGGATGCTGGAGCTACATAGGCCTGGGTAGCTGTGTTGGACATGAAGACAACAGTCATGAGGCTGATACAGTCCATAGCTGATTGTATACGGATTGCACAAATAGCGGTGTGATCTACCTGGGAGCCTGTATCTAATATTTTCTGGGTCTAATGAACAAATAAAGCGAGTTGGGTCTCACATGATCGCTGTTTCTGGAATCCATGTTGATTCCTACAGAGTAGATTCTGGGTTTTCACAAATGACATGATACATGAGCAAAAAACATGTTCTAAAATTCTACAAAAGATCGATGTCAGAGATATAGGCAGATAGTTTTGCACATCTGCTTGATGACCCTTCTTTCTGGGTTTCCAGAAATGAAATGATACGAGAGCAAAAAACATGTTCTAAAATTCTACAACAGATCGATGTCAGAGATATAGGCAGATAGTTTTGTGCATCTGCTCGATGACCCTCCTTGGAAACTGGAACTATCTGTGCTCTTTTCCAATTACTTGGAACCTTCCGTTTCTCTAGAGACTTGCAGTACATGGCTGTTAGAAGGGGGGCAAGTTCTTTCACGTACTCTATGTAGAATCGAATTGGTATCCTGTCAGGTCCAGTGGTCTTTCCTCTGTTGAGTGATTTTAGTAGCTTTTCTATTCCTTGGACACTTATTTCAATGTCAGCCATTTTTTCGTTTGTGCAAGGATTTAGAGAAGTAACTGCAGTGTGGTCTTTCTCTGTGTAACAGCTTTGGAAAAAGGTGTTTAGTATTTCAGCTTTACGTGTGTCATCCTCTGTTTCAATGCCATTATCATCCCAGAGTGTCTGGATATGCTGGTTTGACCCACTTACTGATTTAACATAAGACCAGAACTTCTTAGGATTTTCTGTCAAGTCGGTACAAAGAATTTTACTTTTGAATTCACTGAACACTTCACACATAGCCCTCCTTATGCTAACTTTGACATTGTTTAGCTTCTATTTGTCTGAGGGGTTTTGGCTGCGTTTAAACTTGCAGTGAAGCTCTCTTTGCTTTTGCAGTAGGTTCCTAACTTTGTTGTTGAATCACGGTGGATTTCTCCCATCCCTCACAGTTTTACTCAGCACATACCTGTCTAAAACGCATTTTACAATTGCCTTGAACTTTTCCCGTAAACACTCAACATCGTCAGTGTCGGAACTGAAATTTTCATTTTGATCTTTCAGGCAGTCTGAAATCTGCCTCCTATTACTCTTGCTAAACAGATAAACCTTCCTCCTTTTTTTTTATAATCCTATTTACTACCATATACAGGGATGCTGCAATGGCCTTATGATCACTGATTCCCTGTTCTGCACTTACAGAGTCGAAAAGTTCAAGTCTGTTTGTTATTAGTAGGTCCAAGATGTTATCTCCATATGGGCTGGAACTGGCTTTGATGGGTGGAACAACGACATCAAAGGCTTATGGTTGGTTACCAAATAGAACTTGCGACCGTACAAAAAATCATGAAACTTAGTCACTCTGTATACAATAGCTACAGCTTCCTTCTCGATTTGAGAGTAGTTTTGCTGGGAAGTATTGACACAGGTAATCCAGACTTGCACAGATGCATGCATTCAGTTGTATCTGGGCAAGATGAATGACCAGGGTTGTCTACATGACATTCTAGAGCCACAACCCTACTTCTAAAAAGTGGAGCCACACAGAGTTTATTCCATGGACAATACGACAATGGTGGTAGCTAGTTGCTATGAATAGGGTAGGCTTTGAGCTACTAAATGATTGGAACTGCAAAGCATTGGATCAATATCTAATGCAACAAACTGAAACATAAACAGGATCAACATTTGACCTGTCAGCCATTGTTGAAGGAGAGACCAAGTTAAATAATATGCAGCCACAGTTGTACAGACCAGATAATCACTAGAGATTCTCCCAGTGCAAAACTTGACCTATCTGAAGGAAACATTATGCTCTGACCTTATCATTTCGTTGAACCAGCTAAAAGACAAAGAAGAGGAACAAATCTTGGCAGATCAGGTGCTTCAGCATGTGTGATAATACTGGGAGCAGCAATGACTTACTGTCTTGACCAAGAGTGTCACAGTAACAGGCACAGAGCTAGTTTTGACTCTGTTTTGTGCAGCCACTGTCTACCTTAGGCACAGAGCCATTTATCCATCTGACCCTCAAGTGTATCAGTATCACTAGACTGGTTAACTATTCATACACCAAGTAGAAAGGTGGAGTACATAAAGTTCAAGTTAAGGGTAAATTTAGTAATAAGGGATGTGTATTCTAGTATTCAAAATGTGCAAACCTCAGATGGCAGGACATGGTGTCCTGAGTTGATTGCTGGAACCATCACTGTTGGTTGCCTGAATGGATTGGAAAAGGTCTGTGATGGAATGATGAGTGATGAATGATGTTAGCAGTGGCTTAATGCACAAAGAGGATTTTGTAGTGAGAGTGAAAGTTTGACATCATAATGTGTGGAATTATAAATGAGTATGGATGGGCAAAGAATTGATGTGCCACAAGTGTATAGTGAATCAGGCCTCTGAATCATGCGGTTCAAGCTTTGAAGTGTTAAGAAGTGTCATGATGTATGATGTATGTTTTGCCATGTATGTGAAGAGGATTTTTTTCCCCAGGCCAGCAACGGCATGCCAATTTCATCAACAGACTCACAGAGATGTTGATTCATATGCAGTTGAAAGCAATGCACTCATATGACAAACATGCCAATTACCACTGCAAATACTCATTGATTTTAGTAGTAATATGAGCAGTTTGCCAGCAGCCACCACAATGTGAGGGCCACACCAATCACCAACAGGTTAAGGGCCAACAAGCACTGTGGGGCAGATGAGCCACTCTTCAGTAACAGCCAAAATTCTGCCTTTCTGGGCACTAGTTGATATCTATTGTGGAGAAGTTGTTGACATGCCCACATCCACACCAGGGTGAGCACCCCAGCACCCACCTTTGTCATCTGCTGGGATCTGCTCTTCTTCTGGGTCCTGACAGTCTGTATGAGAACACTGACACTCGTACACGCCATGGGCACTTGATACTAGATATCACGCTGTGAAAACTGGGGCACATATTTGCTGAGTAAGCTAAGCAAGTGCCAGCATTGCTGGGTGCAGGCATCATGGCCTACCATACCACTAGCAGTTGGCTTCTGCAGCTGTCACTGAGGCCTCCATGCTGCACTCCTGAGGGTGTGTGTTCCATGGCGTGACAGTACTATGAATGTTGTAGCACAAGATTAAAAGTGTTTTACCTTCTAGCTGTGTTTCTCTCCCTCCCCCCTCTCTCCCACTGCACATCTACCTCTACACCATAGTGGATCCTCACCAATGCCACTACAAAACTAATATGAAATAAACACATAAACTGCACATACATAAATCTTTCAGCTACAGCCTTCACAAGTAAAATAGAGACACACACCATTCACATACACAAACAAGCATGCCTCACAAGCTTCCAGCCTGAGGGGCTGGATTTGGCAGTCATGTGCATAAGGTGAGCTTGCTTGTGGATGTGTATGGTGTGTATCTCTCTTTTACTGATGAAGGCTGTGGCCAAAAGCTTTATGTAAGTGTCTTTTAATTGTGCCTGTCTTCAACGTGACATATCTCCTTTACAGTAAGTAGCGATGTATCTTTTCCTACATTGTTGATATTCCTATCTGGAGCTTCCATTGCTTGATAAACATATAACCTAGTTCAGTGCATTTTGCTTGTGAACTACCGATCATTATGCTGGCTTGTAGAACAGGACATTGACTTATGATACAAGCCTAAAATATTCTATGTCTTATCAAGTTGTTTTCTGTGGAAATGCTGTTAGGATAAAATCTTTGTTCAACGAAAGGAATCTGTAAGTATCTGGATAGAAAAAAGTCATTTAACTTATGAAGATCTCTTCAAATGTCCTGGAATTCCAGGATAACTTTGCATTTGGCAGAGGAGTGTAAACTGATTTGAAATTTCGTAGCAGATTGAAATTATGTTATGAGCAAGGACTCAAAGCTGGGACCTTTGGCTTCCAAAATCAGTTGCTGTACTGAACAAGTTCTCCAGCCATAACTCATGACCTGCTCTCACATGTCTACTACTGCCAAGATCATCTCCTACATTCCAAACCTCTTAGAAGTTATCCTGTAGCCTTGTAGGACTATAACTCCTAGAGGAAAGGATAGCACAGGGAAATGGCTTAGCTGTAGCACAGGGGTTTTTTCTAACATGAGTTTTCACTCTACAGTGTAGTACACTGGTTTAACATTTCCTAGCAAATTAAAATTGTCTGCTGAACAGAGACTCAACTCCAAAGCCTAGAACTATTAGTTTTTGTGGATAGTGGCTCTGACAGGTGAGCTATCCAGACACAATCCCTGAGCCACCCTCATAATTCTATTTTTAGCACTATCTCTCTCCTATGTTCCAAACTTCAGAGAAGTCTTGCAATCTTGATGTTATTTTAAACAAGCATAACATGTCCTCCTCTCTCTATGTTCTACATAGGCTGCCCATTTATAGTCCTCTACATTAAAAATTCTTAAATTTATGCACAGGCAGACATAGGTTTCATTTTTAAATTCTAGATCACACACATATTTTGGCAGGCATCTCATTGTTTCCACTACTTTTGTTGACAACAGGCTGAAGATCCTTGAAGTTTACTTTATTACTAGAAAACTACAGGGAGATGTGACAGAATGGTAGAAAGAAGCACCAAGTGTGGACATGCCCCTGACAATGTTGCCTTATTTGTTGGCGTATCAGTGTGGACCATCCAAAGTATCTACAAGGAATTGTGTACCACTTGCAGCCCTGCCACACAGCATAAGAACAGTGGTCATAAAAAGACCCTAATCAACATAAATCAGAGACAAGTGCCATACTTTGTTGGTGATAATCAGTTTCACAGCCAGCAGGAACTGCTGCTGTCAGTGAATGCAGATCCCTCTTGACCACTGTACAGGCAAGTACTACAAAGGGGACTACTTGTAATGGACACTGGAGTCAGGCACTTCACAAAAGGCCATTGCTCACTGCAGCACACAAAGCTGCATGGTGTGGTCCATTGAGTTGCAATTTTGTCTCTTTTCAAATGATGCAAGGCATCAAGTACACTAATATCCCAATGAAATATTTAGCCCAAAATGCATGGAAGGTGACATTCAAATGATTCTGTAATGTTTTGGTTGTGTTTCTTGTACTGTGATTTGCGTCCATTTATTCAGGTAACCAAGAGCATGAACCAGGATGTTTCATCAGTCACAATGGCCAATTGTTGCCCTTTCTTCTATATCTTCATAATGAGTATTTTATGACATTTCAGCCATTTTGTGGATACTCCCAACTTTCAAGATGGTTACAGCCAAATTTATAGGGTAGCACACACAAGCTCTTGTTCGGTAAACACTCTGGAACCCTGTTACAACTCAACTAGCCTACCAAATCACTTGTATTAATACCACAAAACTGTCTTGGACTATTTGGAGCAGTCAGCATCCCCAAACTTTGGTAGCTCTGTGAGATATAATCATCAATGAATGGTTCCAGTTACATACAGCTTACCTGAAGAAATTTACGGACTCTCTTCTTCACTGTCAAGGTTAAAGACAATGTTACTTAGTATTAGTGTGATGTCTCCTGGTGGTGACTAATTTTTGTCTGGTGTGCATATGAAGAAAGATTCTAAGTTATCACATATTGTTGTTTAAAGTCATCTGGTGCTAAAATATTTTATACATTAATATGTAATTTTATGTGTGGAAATATTTTTTATTACTAAAGTAATGAAACACATGTGCCAGCAAAATGCTACATTAATGTATGCCTGTGTGACTTAAAAAATTAGACTAAATGATGATCTTTCACCCATTCTAGCTTTGGAACACTAGCTTATCATTCTCACACCAAAACAAGAAAAGTTTCTGTGAGAAACCAAAGTTGCCTGATGATTAGTATTCTCTGGCATATTTTTGTGACTGAACCACTTGAAGATAATAAGCCAGAAAATGATCCATTTAACGTTGTTTTTGACATCTGTTCTCCATTTCCAAAGAAGAAAAATAATACAAAGAATTACATGTCAATTGACCCTGAGTCTGCATTAAACACAATGCAGCTCCCATTTCTGGATTCATCTATTCAGTTTGGGATAATACCATTCCAGGGAAGAGAACAATACAAGTTTTTTCAGGTGAGTAGTGACTGTGGTGCTGTTCTTCCTGCATAATTCTATAGTGGAAGGCTCTAAAGTACCTACAGAAAAAGACATTTACATCACTTTATTGCGATAACAGGTGAACCAAACTTAATCCAAGATGTGAGTATTAGTCCTCCCTCACTTCAAACCCCACCCCCAACAAATTTCTTTTTCTGGGATGAGTGAATATATAGTTCTGAAAGCTAGACATTTAGTTTTCTACTTTAGTTATTTTTATAGGCAGTATTGGGAGATTCATGTGTTGATGGTAAGTACTGGTAAACCATTTAGTCTCCACTATTTTACAATTTTATGAACTTAATTTTCCATTTGGTGTGTCAATTACTAACTAGCATAGTGAACACTATTGATCATATTATATGCTTCTAAGGAATGTGATGGTAATATTTAAAATTAGTGAATCCATCTGAAAATTATAACAATACAATCAATTTGATACTCGTGAGGCCTGTGGCCATCAGTTTATGTTTCTTATAAGATACTTTCCAAAATCTCTATCCATTTTTATTGTATTTCTACTTAGACATTCTAAAATTTTGCAATTTATCTTTCTTGATTATTAGTATGTATACTTTATTCAGCTTTATTTGTTGTATGATACCTGGTAAAAGCCAATCCCTTTACACCTTATCAGGCTGTATCATCTTGAGGAAGCTACATCCAATTTTCTTTGCTAGAAAATCTGTCAGTCTAGTGTAGACATTAAAGAAATATGTCAACATGTTGATCACACATTTTCATAACAAATGTGAAAAATGATGTCTTGCATATGACTGCCCGTAAGTTTAAGTAAACACAATAAACAATACAACATGTGTGGATGGATATGTGCGTGTGTGCGAGTGACCTGTCCTTTTTTCCCCCTAAGGTAAGTCTTTCCACTCCCGGGATTGGAATGACTCCTTACCCTCTCCCTTAAAACCCACTTCCTTTCGTCTTCCCCTCTCCTTCCCTCTTTCCTGATGAGGCAACAGTTTGTTGCGAAAGCTTGAATTTTGTGTGTATGTTTGTGTTTGTTTGTGTGTCTATCGACCTGCCAGCGCTTTTGTTCGGTAAGTTTCATCATCTTTCTTTTTAGAGATATATATATATATATATATATATATATATATATATATATATATATATATATATATATATATATATATATATATATATATATATATATATATATATATATATATATATATATATCAAGAGGCCAACGTCAAAATACCCAGAGCGGTCGACATAGGTTCGTGAACTTACACCAATTATTGCCTGAACCACCCATTTCTGAGCCAAAAATATCCTTTTTGAATGGGAAGAATTACCCCCAAAATATAATACCATATGACATAAGTGAATGAAAATAAGCAAAATAAACTAATTTTTGTGTCGAACGATCACTCACTTCAGATACCGTTCGAATAGTAAAAATGGCAGCATTAAGTCTTTGAACAAGATCCTGAATGTGGGCTTTTCACAACAGTTTACTATATATCTGAACACCTAGAAGATTGAACTGTTTAGTTTCACTAACCATATGCCCATTCTGTGAATATTTTCTACAAGCCATGAACTAAGGTCATGAACTGCACTATTTGAAACAGAGCCAGTGTTGAACACAACATCCTTTACTACCAAGTTAATGTCATCAGCAAACTGAAATATTTTAGAGTTACTTGTAATATTAGAGGGCACAGTGTTTATACAAATAAGCAACAGGAGTGGCTCCAACACTAATCCCTGGGGCACCCTCCACATAACCGTACCCCACTCAGACCCTACATCACAGCCATTCTCACCATTGTGAATAATGACCTTTTGCTGTCTGTTGCTAAAGTAAGAGTTGAACCAACAGTGAGCTACTCCCCATATTCCATAATGGTCCAACTTCTGGAGCAATATTTTGTGATCAACACAATCACACACCTTAGTTAAATCAAAAAATATGCCTAGCATTCAAAACCTTTTGTTTAACCTATCCAGTACCTCACAGAGAAAAGAGAATACAGCATTTTCAGTTGTTAAATGACTTCTATAGCTGAACTGTACATTTGATAGCAAATCGTGTGATATAAAATGATCAATTGTCCTTACATATACAATGTTTTCAATAACTGTAGCAAACACTGATGGCATAGAAATAGGTTTGAAATTGTCTACGTTATGCCTTTCTCCCTTTTTATACAGTGGCTTTACTAATGAGTACTTTAATCATTCAGGAAACTGACCATTCCTAAAGGAAAAATTACAAATATGGCTAAATACAGGGCTAACATGTGCAGCACAGGACTTTAATATTCTGCTATGCACTCCATCATAACCATGAGAGTCCTTAGTCTTTAGTGATTTAATTATTGACTCAATCTCCCACTTGTCTGTATCACAGAGGAGTATTTCAGACATCAATCTCGGAAAGGAATTTACCGTGAAAGTTATATGATTCCCTGTGGAAATTAAATTTTTATTTAATTCACCAACAATGCCCAGAAAATGATTGTTAAATACTGTACATGTATCTAATTTATAAGTAACAGAAATGTTTGTACTATGAATTGACTTTAAATCATCAACCTTGTGCTGCCGACCAGACACTTCCTTCACGACTAATCATATAGTTTTAATTTTATCCTGTGAATTAGCTATTCAATTTGCATACCACATACTCTTTGCCTTCCTAATAACATTTTAAGCACCTTACAATACTGTCTGTAATGGGCTACTGTAGCTTGATTGTGACTCCTCCTAACATTTTGATACAATTCCCGCTTTGTTTTACATGATATCCTTATACCACTTGTCAGCCACCCGAGCTGCCTATTACTACTAGTACCCCATTTAGAACATTCTAATGGAAAGCAAGTCTCAAAGAGAATGAGAAACCTGTTAAGGAAAGCATTAAATTTATCATCTATGTTATCAGCACTATGTACATTCTGCCACTCTTGTTCGTTGACAAGGTTTAAGAAACTCTCTGTTGCTGTTGTATTAACTTTCCTACATAGTTTATAATTAAATGTGACATTTGTTTAAGTACAAAAGCGTTTTAGTGTTAAAATTTGTGCATAATGGTCTGAAAGGCCATTCACCCTTTTATAACAGAATGCCCACTAGTAATGAAGAATGAATAAAAATATTGTCTATGGCTGTGCTACTGTTCCCCTGCACCCTAGTTGGAAAAAACACAGTCTGCATCAGATCATATGAATTTAGGAGATCTACCAACATCCTTTTCCTTGCACCATCATATACAAAATTTGTATTGAAGTCACCACATATGACTAATTTCTGGTACTTCTTACAAAGTGAATCAAGAGCCCTCTCTAGCTCGAGCAGAAATGCTCTGAAGTCAGAGTTATGGGACCATTAAACAACAACAGTTAGAAGTTTAGTTTCACTAAATTCAACTACCCCTGCACAGCTTTCAAATATCTGGTTAGTGCAGTGCCGTGATATATCTATGGACTCGAATGGAATACTGCTTTTATGTACATAGCCACTCTTCCACCCCATAAGGAACTCCTTGGAAAACAGCCACTTAATCTCTATCCTGGTAAAGAAAGCCTCTGAATTGTCAAATTATTTAAGTGGTGCTCTGACATAACAATAATTTCAAAGTCAACATCTATAAGCAGTTCACTAACTTTATCTCTAATACCTCTTATACGCTAGACTCTTGCTAAGCTGGCCAGTGTATAAAATTTAGTGTGAACATGTGGGGATTGTACCTTATCAAATCAAAAGATACATTCACTTTTACAGAAAACTTAGTCCTTCAGTGTGTACATGCGTATTAGTAACACTCGACATTCACTATGAAACAAGTTCTAAAGTTTTGGTTGTCTCCTTGATGATACATGATGGTAGTATGCTTTATCACACAGTGGCTTTACAAGCATTTCACAGGTCCTACCATGTTTATGATTGTTGCATAATGCACCCCAGGAAGACGTCTCCAGCAGTTTGAGATATCCTCATGTTCTCTCCTCCTATGTCCTGTTCTTCATCAGTTTCATCATAGCTTTACTGTGAGCTTATGATTAGCACTTTTATGCTGAAGTTTGGTCATAAATAGTTGCTCATCCAACACTGTTGCCACCAACAGTGGTGGTCTGTGAAGAACCTCAGTTCATTTTACACCTAATTTCGAGTTTCTGTTTGAGGTCTAGCATAATGAGTTTCCCTTTAGAAGCCATGATAATGATCCATAAGGAAAGCAACAGTTTCAAAATGTACAGGAATGTTGAACATTATAATTAACTAACAACATTATTGCAGATGAAATTTCATTTTTGTAGGTGTCATTTCAAGTTGAACGAGTAATAGCTGGAAGTGTGCCAGATTACTGAGAGGCTGGACTACTGAGGGCCATATTAGCCAGAGTTTAGTGTATTTTGATGAAATATGCTAATTCCTTATCTATTTGGAAACATGACATCCTCTGAAGTTGAGCCCTTATTTAGATGGACTTCCTTTAAGCAGGTATACGTACCAGCTGACTTCAATCTAGAAAATTTGCATCTCTAACACCAACTACAACAGGAATTTTTCCATGAGTGATCCCACCACCACTCACTACACTGTCACCTCTAAGCTTTGCCAGCCTCCCCTTCCAATACTATTGAGGTGCACGCCATGCCTAGTGAAACCCGATCTACTGATAGAATCAACTGGCACCATTGAAATGTGATCCATGCATTCTGCCATCAGTGGCCTCTCCAACCCCATGTTAAAACACCTAACAGAAGCATCAAGATGAGGCCGATTATGACACTGAAACAGTTGCTTAAAATGCACATTAGTGCCGCCAGTTTGAGTAGCTATCTTTACCAGGTCACCACCTACATCATATTCCCCTTCCTTAGCAAGACTGTTCCCTGCTCCACACACTATCACTATCTGATCCTCCTCCATAAAATTCCTACAAAACTCCCCTATGCTGTCAGTCACATTTATTTATTTATTCATTCATCCATAGACAAATTTGTTTGTATGGATTTCATCATTACACACACACACACACACACACACACACACACACACACACACAGGGAGATATGAATGTGTCCAGAGTCCAAAAATTATATTGTTTCAAGACTTTTTCAATTTAAGGAAAAGAAATAAGGTGAATAGGGGGGCTGACAAAAAACAGGAATGCCTTTTGAGGTCAAAACTTCTATGACAGAAGTGGTCATACGACACGGGTCATTGTCATGATGCAGCATCCACTTGTCTGCAATGTCTTGTCTCACTCAATTCACCCTTTTCCTGAGCCTTTTGAGGACATCTTTGTAAAACACTTGCTTGACAGTTTGCCCTTTTGCACAGTAATCCCTATTGTCAAGAAAGCAAATCAGCATTGTTTTGATCTTTGATTTGCTCATTAAATGTTGAAGAGATGTCTCAATGTGCCACTCCTCACTCTCCTGCTTTGTCTCAGGATCATACTAAAAAAATCCAGGATTCATCACCTGTGATCACATGACTGAATCATTTGTGATCATTGGCAATACTCTCAACAAGATATGCACACATTTCTTTGTCCATTTGCTCAGTTGTGAGGTTTTTTGGCACCATTTTGGCACAAACCCTTCCTATGTGCTAACTTTGGTCAAAATTTGATGCATGGTGAAAGTGTTTAAGTTTAACAGGTCACTTATCATCCTTATTGTTAAACATCAGTCTGATCTCACAAAAGCATGCACATGTTTAATGTTTTCATTTGTTTCTGAAGTTGAAGGTGCATCAAGTGAGGTTCATTTTCAGTGTGTTCTTGGCTTTCCAAAAATAATTTATGCCAGCAAAATACTTGTGCTCTTGATACTCTTGATAATGAATGTTCCTCATAGGTCAGTTTGAGCTTTTCAAAGTTCACACTAATGGATTCCCCAAGTACAACACAAAACTTGATGGCATAATGCTGCTCTAAATTATGCTGTTCTATTTTCATAGGAGCCAACAAAACACAACTTCACTGATGGTGCTCTGAAAAGTCATATGATGACAGTATGGAGCTGAAACTCAGAGTATCTGGGAGGGATGAACACACCAGTCTACATGAGTAGAACAACAGTATTGCTACATCACTCACAGTGTTGTCAGTCTCATTCCTTTACTCACATGCCTCATACACCATTGGTTTAAGATACTACAAACAAAAAAAATGCAAAAGGTTAATCCACATGACCTTATTGGACATTGTTGATTACTATTAAAAGGTAATGTGATCCTGGAACTGCCTATTGTTTCATGGGAAGTGTGACAAGTGGCAAATCCTCTGAAAACTATAACTGTTGAACATCCATTCCAGTGAAATAAAGCCACAAAAAATTTCTTATCATCACGCATTGTCACTTTTCTGTAACTGTCACAGTCTGTCCTGTCTCAACTTTGAAAAAGTAAGAGACAATGATACTGCCCATTGGAGAGCCACACCAACCCATCATTCCCTGTGAATGCATTTCCCTCTCTGGAACCAAGCAAGACTTTTCTGACCCACAGATAATGGAGTTTTGTTTATTCACAGGTACAATTAGGTGGAAATGCACCTCATCAGTAAAGATATTTTCCCTGCAAAATCATCTTCCTGTCATCTTTTCAGAGACAGTCAACAAAATGTCACCTTTTCTCATGACTAGCTTCTTTCACCTGCTGTGTTAACTGATTCTGTAAGAGTGGTAGTGGATATAATACCAGAGAATTCACCATAATCAAGAATATCCTGTGTGCAAACTGACTTCACTGGACTAACAGCCATATTTTACACAGACTGGCCAGAACTAGATCTTCACTACTGAGCCCATTTCATTGAATTTTTACAGTAAATCTGTAAACCATTGGTTGAATTAGTGCTTCACTGTGCCCAGTTGCTGTATAACTTCCTCCCTTCTAATAAAATGTTTAACCAATTAGCACATGGTACACAATAGTAAACTGCTTCATGGTTAAACATAAAATGAATAAATGTGGAATTTCAGACTTAAGCAACATTTGGAATTTTTATGGAAACCAGAATGGTATGTAACAATGTGGTGAGTGGACAGCCAAAGATATACTACATTATTCAAAACCAGCACACTTTCTGAAGGACACTTTATTAATGACTAAGTGATTAAATAAATTTCCCAACTAATGCATTACCACTCACAAATGTTTAGGTACCAACAGCGTCCATAACATTTCAAACAAGTGTAACAGTTTGCACCTAATAAAGAGCCCCAACACAAACTGCCTAATATATACTATCAAAAGGTCACAGTTTAAAAGAAGCATGCTACATGATTATCTCCTCATTTTTAAGTCCTAGAACTTAATTCTACAAAATTCCAAAGTATCATAACTGCTTTTTGTATGACTTTTGCTCATCCATAAGACTACAATGAACAGAAATTAGAATATTCAGAAAATGTAAGCAAACTGCTAATCAGACTAAGTGGATTCTCAACCTAAAAATTTTTGATAACTGCCTGCATTCATGTTCTGCCAGTAATGAATTAAATACAACTTACACAAAGCTTTATGAACAACTAAATAAAATTGTTGGAATTGCCTGAACAACATATTTCGTGTGAGACGGCGGCAAAGTGCGGAATATAATAGACCTCTCTGTTGATGTTTTATGCTCTGAGTTTTATGTAATGTAATGTTCCTTGGTTGTTGTGTTTGATATATTTTACCTGGAAGTCCAAACATAGTTTTTGTTGTTTTGTGGTCTTCAGTCCTGAGGCTGGTTTGATGCAGCTCTCCATGCTAGCACTAAATGTCTTTTACTTACTATTACTTATTCAAGTGTGTCAACTCTAATAGGTTATGGGCCCAGCAATGCATTTGGAATAAGTATATACATCATACAGTAATGAAAAACTCATAGAAAAGTTCCAGGTAGTGCAATTGCATGAGGTACAAGGTATCCTTACAAGATGGCAGCAAGCTCCACTGTCATTTGGCTGGGAAACTAGACCTACACGTAAGTGTAAATGGTGAACCCAAAATGGTTATACCACATGATGGTCATTGTGTAAAAAATGTTCTGACTAACCTACTGTCTGTAGGGGAAATTGTCAAGAAGAGAAATACAGTCATTTGTGACCTGCACAGAGCAAAAGTAATAAACGTAAATGGTGAAATTATAACTACAGAAAGTAATGAAAGTGGTATTTTTAAGTTCGATACTATTGACAGTAAACATAGAAATGTTACTCATTCAGTATACTCAGCAGAAGGTTTTTTATGGCACCACAGACTTGGACACTTAAACAGAAAGAGTATGTCTTTAATAAGAGATATGGTAAAGGGAATATAGAGTTATAGTGTATGCAAGGACCTTTGTGAGATATGCACTAAAGGAAAACAAGTGAGGTTACCTTTTAAGACTAGCAAAAGTAAATTTACAATATACTCATGTTTATTTTCTTATTGCCAAAGATCAGATGAGTGAGATTTTTGAGGAATATTGTATATGGTCAAAAGGTGGACAGGAAAGAAGATTAAGATCATCAGGTCTGATAATGGGAGAGAATATATTAACCAGAAATTGAAATCACTTCTGACAAAAATGGGAATCAGGCATCAAACTACCATAAGGTACAGCCCATCTCAAAATGGGGTTGCTGAGAGGGCCAATAAGACCATTGTCAAAAAAGCAAGGAGCATGGTAACTGATGCTGAATTACCAAAAGATTTTTGGGCAGAGGCAGTATCGATGGCCATATATTTGAGCAATAGATCACCTTCAAAATCATTAAGGAACAGATCCCCCTATGAGATATGGGTAGGAAGGAAACCTCACCTAAGCAATATAAGGGTTTTTGGGTGTGATGCAGTGGGGCACATTCCAAAACAGCCAAGGAAAATGGGACCCAAAAACTAAAAAGTACATTTTTGTGAGGCTATTTAGTGAGAATTCAAAGGGCTACTGATTAATGGATCCATTGAATAAAAGGAGAGTTACACACAGAGATTCTTTGAAAATAGAAAGGACTCTGAAGAAGGCAAGATTACTAAGTTAACTGCACTTAGTTCTGAGAGTGAAACCTTATTCAAAGAAAGAGAAAGTGAATAACAGGAAGAGGATAGTCAAAGGCAAATGGACAATATTTATGATGACAATGAGTTTGAGGACAAACAAAATGAAGAGAACAATATAAGGCATTCTTCTTATATACCAAAAATAAAAATATAAAAAATCTGGATTTTGAGATTTATGCAGCCTACTCTTTTAATGATGAGCCAGCAACAGCAGAAGAAGCAATGAGTGGCCTGAACTCCCAAGAATGGAAAGAAGCAGTAGAGAGGGAATTCGAATCTTTATCTCAGAATGAAACCTTTGAATGGGTAAATAAGCCAGCAGATAAGAAACCATTACAGGCAAGATGGGTATTCACTTTGAAGAGCCCCAAAAATTCATCACCAAAATACAAAGCATGACATCTAATAAAAGGATAGTCACAAAAACAAGGGGTAGATTACAAAGAAATTTTTTCACCTGTAGTAAAGTATGCCTCATTGAGATATCTTCTAGCCTTGGCAGCAAAACTAAATTTAACAGTACATCATATGGATGTAAAAACAGCCTATATAAATTTGAAATTGGAGGAGGAGATGTATGACATTCCACCAAGAGAAGCCAGATCAGAAAGGGAAAAGATTTGGCGTTTGTGAAAAAGTATTTATGGACTTAAACAGAATGGACATTGCTTGAATCAATGTCTACATGAAACTCTAATAAACATGAATCTGAATCAATCTAAGGTAGGTCCAAGTATATACTATAAATGAGGATGAAAAGGGATAATAATAGTGGCAATATGGGTGGACGACTTCTTTATCCTGACTGAAAATGAAAGCAAGATGAGAATTTTTAAGAAACAGCTATAAACCAAGTTTAAGGTGCATGATTTGGGAGGAGTTAGATGATATTTAGGTGTGCAGATTACTAAAGATGAAGAAAGACAAGAATTGAGCATAAATCGATCATCATATGCCATAAACTGTGGTGAATAGGGACTCAGGTGTGAATAGGGACAGCAGTTCAGGAAAAAGTTTTATGTGAGATCTGATGTCCAAAACACCTTATGAGTTTGTTTCTCTGAAATACTATCATCTTTGACTCATTTCAGAAGTTGGCACCCTTGTTCAAACTTGCCATCTGTTTGTGTTGTTTTTGTTTTGGCAGAAAAACTTCAGCTGTACGTGCTACATACTTTTGAGGGATATTTTCAAAAGTTTACAGGTAAATATTATCACTATACACAAGAGACATGCTCAGCGATTTATGATACAATCATATTTTTGTAAAAACTGTAATATGTTTTCTCTTATGCTGTAACATTTTTTAACTTTCAGGTGTGAATAGGGACAGCATGGTTAGAAAATATCAGATTGATCCTAGAGGTCATCGCCACAAACATGATACACAAGAGTACCTGGAAAGGGCTATATAAGCCATTAGAAAAGGGATGTCACTTCAAAAAGCTTCAGAAAATTTTAAAATTGTGAAATCTGCATTACAAAGGTACAAAAAAATGTCTAAGCAGGAAATTGAAAACAGAATTAAGAAGGGAGGACAAACAGCTCTTGACGTCCAATGTTATGTGAAGTACTGTTTTGACAGAGAAGAAACAATAATAAGGCAATTTAAAAACAATCTTCCAGGTCCAGATTGGGCACAAACTTTCATTGAGAGACACAAAGTTATTTCTCCATGAATATTTCAAAATGTATCACAAAGCAGGGCTAAAGTTACCTCACAGAATATTGTTCGCTATTTTGAAGAGTTGAAAATAACTCTTAATGGTGTTCCCCCAGAGCAAATATTAAATTATGATGAGACAAACCTGGTGGACAACCCTGGAAGGAAAAAATTTCTGCACAAAAGAGGCTGAAAATATCCTGACAGTTTTATGAATCAAATGGTACACTATTGCCACCTTATGTGATATATAAAGCTAAACACCTATACGATCTGTGGAGTGAAGGTGGTCCTGCTGGGGCAAGGTTTAACAGAAGTAAATCAGGCTGGATGGATGGCAGCTGTTTCTTGGATAGGTTTAAGTCTATAGCGATACCTTATTTTCATTGTTTCGAGGGAAGAGAAGTCATTATTAGTGACAACTTGAGCTCTCATCTGTCTCCACCTGTCATTGATTTGTGCTAAAAACATGACACTGAGTGTGGTTTCTGACCACCGAACTCAACTCATCTTACACAACCTATAGATGTTGCAATGTTTAGGCCATTGAAACAGGCTTGGCAAAAGGTTCTGGAGAAGTGGAAAAGCAGAACTAACAAGTGTTCAGGAATTGATAAGAAATATTTTTCTTGATTTTTGAAAGAAACCCTTGACATGTTATCACCAACCATAGAAAGAAACATTTGTTCAGGTTTCAAGAAGATTGGTATTTATCCTTTCAATGAAGAGCAAGTTCTTGGAATCTTGCTGTCTGAAGAAAGTGGAGAAGGCAGCTCTGGCACTGTTAATGACAGCCTGGTTGAATTTGTAAAGCATCAAACATGGCCTGATGATAATTTGCCAAAACCAAGTAGAAAAAGGAAACTGAACATACCACCTGGCAGGAGTGTTCATGCACATGACTTGTCAAATTCAGTGAATGAATCAGAAGAAGACAGTGATGGTGACAACAGTGATCACAGTTATGAAGAGAGAGAAGACTCCACACTTACTCATAAACCAAAGAACTGTCTACTGATAGGGTGTTACACTTTGGGGATTGGCTGAAAGTGAAATTTGAGAGCTTAAAGAGGGCTCCAAAATATTTTATTGGTAGACTTACCAAAGTTTTGCTTTAAGGAAAAACATATGTGGCATTATTTTTTAGACAAAACTCCAAAGACAATAGTGTTTATGTTTTCTCAGTTGTAGAAGATTTATCTGAATTTGATTCTATTCAAGTAATTCAAGTCATGAAAGAACCGTTAATAAGATGAGGCAGACATATTTTTTAATTGATGTTTTAATATTCTAAAGTATTAAAGGTAAATTTGTATTTTTACAAACCATTTTTATGTGCCTTTTGACCCCTGTGCCAGTTGCAGTAGGGTTCTGTGAGCTATATTTATCACTGTCCCTATTGACCCCTACCAAGTGGTAAATATGGACACTGTATAATTGCTAATTACTACAAATTATATTAAGCAATACCAAATATACCTAGTTTCAAGGTTGAATGGTTATACTATCTTCCACTTTAATGATTAAAAACTTATATTCAGACTGTATTTCTGGATTTATTATTTAAAAACCTGAAATTCTGTCCCTATTCACCCCAGTTTATGGTACAGAAAAAATCTTTAAGAAATTTGGCATGACTGATTGTAAACCAATAACTACTCCTATGGCAGTAGGAGTGAAGTTAAATATAAATGAGGCATATGTGGAATGTGATAAGAATGTTCCATGTTTAGGAGCAGTAGGAGTCTGTTATATTTGTCTCAAACTTTACGACCTGACATTGGTTTTGCCACCAATGCAGTGAGCAGATATTGCAGGGACCCAAAGGAAAAGCACTGGAAAGCTATGAAAAGGATATTCCAATACCTAAGAGGAACTTCAACCATGAATTGAGATACCACAGAGAAGACAATGCAAAACTAGAATACTACAGTGATGCAGACTGGGGGAGTGAATTGGGAGATAAGCACTCCAGTACTGGTTGCTGCTTTAAATTAATGGGGGGGGGGGGGGGGGGGCAGCCCTCATTTCATGGTCATGTCCAAAACATAAAACTGTTGCATTGAGTACTGTAGAGGCCGAGTATATGGTGCTATCTTATACTACACACGAAGCACTGTGGCTAAGAATATTAGTATGTGAAATAGAACCCAATTTAATTGTGGAACCTATAACAATCTTGTATGACAATAAAAGAGCCATAAATCTACATAAAAATGATGTCACTAGTACTAGGACAAAACATATCGATATAAGGCACCATTTTATTTGGGACAACATAGAGTGACAGAACATCGCTGTGGACTACCTGTGCACAGAAGACATGTTGGCTGACCTTCTGACAAAACCCTTGGACAAAGAGAAGTTTGAAAAGATTGTGGGGCTATTTGGTTTATCTTGTGAAGGCAAGCCACAAAATGTGTGTTCAAAGAGGGGTACTGGAATTGTGTGAACAATATATTTCATGTGAGATGGCAGCAAAGTGCATCATGTCGAATATAATAGACCTCTCTCATATGTAATGTAATGTTCCTTGGTTGTTGTGTTCGATGTATTTTACCTGGAAGTGCAAATATAGTTACTGGCACTAAATGTCTTTTACTCACTATTACTTATTCAACTGTATCGACTCTAATAAAAATACTAAAATGTACCCATTTCTCATTATCTGGTATATATGTTCCAGATATAGTTGGAGGAGTAAAACAGTACAGTGTGATATCAAGGATTATTAAGGTTAAAATACAGTGTGAACAAGGTTTGTTGGTAATACCATCTCTGAAGATAGGTTTTATGTTCAAAGTGGACTGTTTGATGGAGAAAAAACAAAAGCTGAATTTTTCTGAAAGTGGTGTTTACATTGCTAAGTGACTAATGTGGAATTCAAAACCCAAAACCTGGAATCCAGAAACCAGAACCTGATACCAGTTCTGGGTATGCTATCAACAGAGTTCAGGGGCAGCAAAAATTTAATTTTCAACCTTTTGCAAAACTATTTAGTGAATTTAAAAGTTCAAATACTATCATTGAATCATTAAAAGATAAAATCTTATATTAATAACGTAACACAGTAAGACAAGTATTACATTTGGAAACAGGGTTTGTCTTGAGGCAGCATAAATGATGGGGTGCAAATATCTGGACTTAAGTCATTCACTATTTGAGAATGAGAGTGCTTGTTGATTTCCACCAAACTTAACACATAATTACAAATTTTTATGAAACTTTTTCTCACCAACAATCCCCACAAAATGATAAAAAGATTAGTGCTTGCTACATTTTCTGTACTCATGCAGAAAAATTTCAGCATCAGACATGATATTTTCATTTATTACTTCTTTACTATCAACTCTATTGACAAGACGATTTACTGTCAGATTCTACACTGAATTTTCAGCTGAGTTAGCCCTTCTTCTAACTGCAGTCTATTGCAGATCCATTGAACAGAAAACATTGCCCAGTTCTTGCAAAAAGCACAGGTCACACTTGTCTACAAGAAGGGTAGTAGAAGTGATCCACAAAACTACCATCCAATATCTTTGACATCACTTTGTTGTAGAATCTTGGAAAATATTCTGAGCTCAAACATGATGAGGTATCTTGAACAGAATGACCTTAATGCCACCCAGCGTGAATTCCAAAATCCTCGATCATGTGAAACTGAAGTCGCTCTTTTCTAATATGGCACACTGGAAGTTTTGGATCAAGGCATTCAAGTAAATGCAGTATTTCTTGATTGACTCAGTACCATGCCTATGATTAGTGCACAAAGTATGATCATACAGAGCATCAAGTGAAATTTGTGACTGGATTGAAGACTTTTGGTAGGGAGAACACAGCATGTTAACTTGGATGGACGATCTTTGTCATATGCAGAAATAACTTCAGGTGTGCCCCAAGGTGGTGTGCTGAGATACTTGCTGTTCATGTTGTATATTAATGACCTCGCACACAATATTAATAAGAACCTCAGACTTTTTGCAGATGATGCAGTTATCTGTAATTAAGTTCTATCTGAGAGAAGCTGGATAAATATTCAGTCAGATCTTGATTAGATTTCAGAGTGGTGAAAAGACTGGCAATTTGCTTTAAATGTCCAAAAATGCAAAAACTGCACTATGCAAAATTAAAAAAAACCTAGTTGTCTCTGACTATAATATCAATGAGTCACTGCTGTAATCAGCCAACTTATACAAATATCTTGTTGTAATGCTTTGTAGGGATGTTAAATGAAATGATCAATTTGGCTCAGTCATGAGCAAAGCAGGTAGTAGACTTTGGTTTATTAGTGGAACACTGGGGAAGAGCAGTTAGTCTACAAATCACTCATGTAACTGGTTCCAGAATATTGCTCAAGTGTGTGGGACTCACACCAAATGAGACTAACAGGGGATACTGAACATACACAGAGAAGGCCAACATGGTTGGTAACAAAATGGTTCAAATGGCTCTGAGCACTATGGGACTTAACAACAAAGGTTATCAGTCCCTTAGAACTACTTAAACCTAACTAAAATAAGGACATCACACACATCCATGCCCAAGGCAGGATTCGAACCTGCAACTGTAGTAGTCACGAGGTTCCAGACTGAAGCACCTAGAACCGCTCGGCTACCGCAGCCGGCAGTTGGTATCAGTTTTGGTGATAAATGGGAGAGTGTCACAGAGATATTGGGTTTTACTATGGATACTGTTTTGATTGTATTTATTCATTATTTCTATTTATTTATCCTATAGTATAGTTATGAAATTACTTGGTATGCTTTTCATACAAATATATGATCTTTCTAAAAAATTTGTCATCCATGTATTCTTATATGAAATCTAAATGAAATTGGCTAAAAATAATAATTAATGTTAATATAAATTATATATTACATTAGTGCATAAATCTCAATTTTTCTAATGTACAGAATTAATGTCACAAAATAAATAAAAGTAACTTCTTTGAAAATCATCTCTGATATATGATAGTTTATTGCTGTAAGTTGATGTCATGTTGGCAATCTGTGTTACGTTGTTTCGTGGTTATGGCCCCACTGAGTTAAGTTTTGTTTCATCTCTATTTTGTGAAGTTATTCTGTGTATTAAAGATATGAATCTAATTTAAAGAACTATGTGATGAGAAGTATGACATGTACTATATTTGCATTCAATAAAAACAGCAAAATAAACTGAGATGACAAAAGCCATGGGATACATCCTGACACAATGTCAGACCTCCTTTTGCTCAGCATAGTGCAGCAACTCAACATGGCATGGACTCAACAACTCATTGGAAACCCATGCAGAAGTACTGAGCCATCCATGATTGCAAATGTATTACTGATGCAGGATGTCATGCATGAACTGACCTCTCTATTATGTCCTGTAAATGTTCAGTGGGATTCATGTCAGGTGATTTGGGTGGCAAAATCATTCATTTGAATTTTCATGACTGTTATTCAAACCAATTGTGAACAATTGTGGTTCTATAATATAACATTGGTGTTTGAGAACATGTCCATCAATGGCTGCAAATTATCTCCAAGTAGCCAAACATAACCATTTCCAGTCAGTGATCAGTTTGGTTGGACCAGAGGACCTGTCCAGTCCATTTAAATGCAGCTCACACCATTATGGAGTCAACACCAGCCTGCAGAGTGCCTTGTTGACAACTTGAGTCCATGGATTTATGGGGCCTGCACCACACTTGAACCCTACCATCAACTCTTACCAACTGAAATTGGAACTCATATGACCATGCCATGGTTTTCCAGTAACTTAAGGTCCAACTGACATGGTGATGAGCCCAGAAGAGATGCTGCAAGAGATATCATGCTGTTAGCAAAGTCACTCATGTCGAATGTGTGTTGTTATCCCCCATTAATGCCAAATTTTGCCACATTGTCCTAACGGATACATACATCATATAGCCCACATTGATTTCTGTGGTTATTATATATGGTGTTCCTTGTACGTTAGATTTGAGACAACTCTACACAAATGCTGCACTCATGGCTATCAGCCACTGCATTGTCCATGGTGAGAGAAATGTCTGAAATTTGGTATTCTCAGCACATTCTTGACACTGTGGATCTCAGAATACTGAATTCTTCAATGATTTCCAAAATGAAATGTTCCATGCATCTAGCTCATATTATAGGTGCGAATTTTTTACTAGGATTTGTTTACATTATCATATACTACAAGTTATGTGATTATTCCAATATAGTACACTTTGTGTTCCTAGATTAGATTAGATTAATACTTGTTCCATAGATCATGAATACGACACTTTGTAATGATGTGGAACGTGTCAGGTTAATAAAAGATGTCTGTACAAGATATTACATTACACAAAATATTGCATGACACAAATGTTTAAGTTGTTGTTGTTTTTCTTTTTGGTTTTTTTTCCCCCCTTAATTTATATCCAAAAATTCAGCCAATGAGTAGAAGGAGTTGTCATCTAGAAATTCTTTTAATTTATTTTTAAATGTTAGTTGGCTATCTGTCAGGATTTGATGCTGTTTGGTAGGTGACCAAAGACTTTTGTGGCAGCATAATTTACCCCTTTCTGTGCCAAAGTCAGATTTAAGCCTGCATAGTGAAGATCATCCTTTCTCCTGGTGTTATAGGTATGCACACTGCTATTACTTTTGAACTGGGTTGGATTATTAACTACAAATTTCATAAGTGAATATATATACTGTGAGGTTACTGTGAGGATCCCTAGATCCTTAAATAGATGTCTGCAGTATTACCGAGGGCGGGCTCCAGCAGTTATTCTGATTACACGTTTTTGAGCAATGAATACTTTTCTACTCAACAATGAATTACCCCAGAATATGATGCCATACGAAAGCAGTGAATGAAAGTAGGCATAGTAAGCTAATTTACTGAGATTTGTATCACCAAAATTTGCAATAACCCTAATAGCATACGTAACTGAACTCAAACGTTTCAGCAGACCATCAATGTGTTGCTTCCAGTTTAACCTCTCATCAATGGACACACCTAAAAATTTTGAAAATTCTACCTTAGCTACAGAGTTCTGTTCAAAGTCTATATTTATTACTGGAGTTGTGCCATTTACTGTACGGAACTGTATATACTGTGTTATATCAAAATTTAAAGAGAGTCTTTTTGCTCTTAATAATTTTGTGAAAAACATCATTTACAATTACATCACTTAGTTCTTAGTTTTTGGATGTTATTACTATACTTGAATCATCTGCAAAAAGAACTAACTTTGCATCTTCATAAATGTGGAATGGTAAGTCATTAATGTTTATCAAGAACAGTAAAGTACCTAAGACCGAACTCTGTGGGACCCCGTACTTGACAGCCCCCCAGTTTGAGGAATCAGCTGTTGTTTTAACATTACATGAACCACTTATTTCAATTTTCTGCATTCTTCCAGTTAAGTATGAATTAAACCATTTGTGCATTGCCCCACTCAAACCATAATGATTTAGCTTATCTAAAAGAATTCCATGATTTACACAATCAAAGGCCATTGAGAGATCACAAAAAATAGCTAAAGGTAATGTCTGGTTATTCAGAGCATTTAATATTTGGTCAGTGAAAGCGTATATAGCATTTTCTGTTGAAAAGCCTTTCTGAAAACCAAACTGACATTTTGTTAGTACTTTATTTTTACAAATATGGGAGGCTACACTTGAATACATTACTTTCTCAAAAATTTTTGATAGAGCTGTCAGAATTGAGATTGGGCGGTAGTTGTTGACATCCGATGTATCCCCCTTTTTATGCAATGGTTTTACAATGGCATATTTCAGTCTATCGGGGAAAACACCCTGCTCCAAAGAGCTATTACATACGTGGCTGAGAATCCTACTTATCTGTGGGGAACAAGCTTTAAGTACCTTGCTGGAAATGCCATCAGTTCCGTAAGAGCTTTAACTTTTCAGTGAGTTTATTATTTTACTTATTTACTGATTTACTGATAGTGTATTGTTACATGCTATCCATTTCATTCTCTACTATGTAGCTCATTCTCTACTATGTAGCTGAAGTGAAAAGTTCTGAAATAAGTGAAAAGTTTATAAAGTGTAGGCCCAGTTCTATGTTTACTCTTTGTTTCGTCATCCAAAGGCTACAGGTTTAATCATTTCTGTTTTTCTAGAAGTTTTGAATAGTATCCGAACTTTAGGCATAAACTTTCTAAGAAATTTAATATATTGATTGACTTGTTAAGAAAGTTATTTTTGTTTAACTTAGACTAAACCCAAAATTTGTTTTCTCACACTTTAGAAGTGTGTGGTTTGCCATAGGATTGTTAGTTCTGGAGTGTTGTGTGAGGGTTGTTGCAGTTTCTGTCATGTAGGTGGCTCTAGCGGTGTGGGAATTGAGGAGGGAATAAACAAAGTTCATTGGTTGTGTAGGATTTGCTGTAGAGATAGGAAGGTAGTGGAACAGGAGGAAAAGAATGCTGCCCTACAGGCAGAGCTAGATAAAGCAAAGCAAGATCTTGAAAGATTGAGGGGAGAGAAGGGAAAAGAAAGGTGGGAAGCAACAACAGGTTCTAGAAGAAATAGGAGTAGGACTTTCTCAGACAGTGTTGTGAATGTGGAAAACAGGTTTGATCTGTTGTCACAATTGGAAACTGATGAGTCACAAGAAGATGTAGGAGTAGACAGAACACAACAAAATTTTCAAAAAGCTTTTTAAAGTAAGAAGTCAGAAAACTTTGTGAAGAAGAAGTAAGTTTTTTTATTAGGAAGTTCACATAGTAGTGTCGGCCAACTGTTGCAGAATGAACTAGGGTTAGGTTACCAGGTCACAAGGTGACCTGTCAAAAGCCTTTGACTGTGTGAACCATGGCATTCTCTTAAGTAAATTAGAATATTATGGTGTCATTGGTAATGCTGTGAGGTAATGCTGTGAAATGGTTTGCGTCTATCTAACTAACAGAAAACAAACAATGTCATTGAGAAATACCTGTGCAGTAGGCAGTCAGTCTTCATCTGTTTGGGAATTAATTACATGTGGTGATCCTCAAGCTTCCATCTTGGGTCGATTACTTCTTCTTGTGTACATTGATGACCTCTTGTCTGTTACATTGCCAGATGCTAACACTGTTTTGTTTGCAGGTGATACATTGTTGTCGTTTGTTGTGGTCTTCAGTCCTGAGACTGGTTTGATGCAGCTCTCCATGCCACCCTATGCTGTGCAAGCTTCTTCATCTCCCAGTACTTACTGCAACCTACATCCTTCTGAATCTCCTTAGTGTACAGATGATACAAACATTGCAATAAGTAGCAAGTCAAGTATAGGTTTATAAATAGCTGCTAATCAAATTTTCACTGGCATTAAGAAATGGTTTAAAGCTAATTCTCTGTCACTGAACTTTGAAAGGACCCATTATATGCATTTCAGAACCTGTAAGAGATTTCCTTCCAGCATGTATATAACACATGAAGACATGCAGATCAAAGAGGTTGACAGTGTTAAATTTCTGCAATTACAACTCGATAATAAATTCAGTTGCGAAAGACATACTACAGAATTGATGAAGCACCTAAACAAGTCTATATTTGCCATGAGAATGATGTCAGATGTAGGAGACATAAATATAAAAAAAACTTGCATACTTTGCTTACTTTCTTTCTATTATGTCATGCAGGATTCTGGGTTAAATCATAAAACTGAGCAAAAGCTTTTAGCATGCAAGAGTGTGTAATAAAAATCATTTGTGGTGTAAATTCAAGAACATCATGTAGAAGCCTGTTCAAGGAACTCTGTATTCTAACCATTGCTTCTCAGTATATTTATTCCTTAATGACTTTTGTTGCAAGTAATATATCTCTTTTTCCAACCAATACCTCAAAATATAGTATTGTGGTGTTGATAGGTCACATCGACCACACAAATTGCAATCTTTGGAATATTAACTTCTCTGATGAGTTGCCTTTGTACTTCATGCAGTGTTCATGTGTATCAGTCTTTATGGTAAAATATGTGTGTGTATAGAGAAATTGGGAACTGTTTATTACATATATCATGATTTGTATCTGGAATCCCATATTGGTGACCCCAGACAAAAATGTTCTATGTCTTCCGCGCCTTCTGCACCGGTCTTATAGAATCAACAGGTTTCATGTCCAATGCCATGGCTACATCACCGAACATTCTTTATGAAGATTCCAACCCTACAACTGCTCACTCCTTCCACAGTACCGTTTGCATCTGCTGTGCCAGCCTTCTGCGTCATTTCCGAGCTGGACAATGTCAGTGGCATTCCTGCAATTTCTGGTCCAGATTATGGGCCCTCATTATGCGACACTCACACGTTCACTCCCCTGGTACTGGCCGTGCCTGCTGCATCATGTTTTCAGGTATCTTCTGAGACATTACAACCAGCCATTGTTCCGAACATGTGTGCTAGTAACATTTCCGCTCTCAGCAGGAACTCTTGTGCAGTAGGACCACAGGCCTTCCAAGATATGCCAAAGCCACCTTTGTCTCCACCTCCAGGCCGCCTACCCAAGCTACCTCCCCTATACAAGGACAATCCAGTTTCATGGTTCGCACTAGTGGAGCACCTCTTCTAGCTGCATCAAGTGACTGCTGAAAACTCCAATTCCTACGTTTGGTCACACACTTTCAAGACCACTTGGATTTAATTTGTGATCTACTTTAGCCTCCACCACCACCAAAGTATGAGTCTGCCAAGAAAATGATATTGGACCAACTTGTCTGCTCACCACAGGAATTGATAATCAAGATTCTGTACGTGAAGCACCTGGGGGACTGCTCTCTGTCACAACTTTGTCGCTGCCTCAGGTTACTCATGAGTGAACACACAATGCCAGACATCACTCTGTGGGCAATATAGTCTGCCAAGTTACCTACTGACCTACAGATACACCTACTGCCACACTCTTTCGAGTCTATTGATTCTCACCTATGCATCGCAGATCAGCTGTATGCACTCCTGCACCAGAAACACCCAGCTCATCCCCCATCACTGTGTGACACTACACCTCCTGTTTACCAGCCATCTGCAGGCAGGGGCAGGGCTCGTTCCACTTCCACACCTTCTACACCACCAGGCAGTACTCATTCACTCTCTCCTCTTTCCGAGCACTCAAGACTTGCCCTTGCTCCATACGTTCCGGTTTACGTCCCAGAACAGATTAATGGGGACAAGCCTCCACCACTATCACAGCCACCACCACCACCACCACATCCAGCTCATCCATACTGTTGGTACCACAGGATTTTTGGGGCTGAGGCCAAGAATTACAGGTTACCTTGCCAACACCCAAATGCCGACAGGTTTCCCCTAGCATTGCACTCCATCCACTCATCCCCTCGGCTGAGCAGTCATTTATACGTGATGACATTTCATCACAGATTGTCTACCTAATTGACACTGGAGCTGATGTGTCTATCATACCTTGATCGTTGGCTCCTACCGGCTTTTCACCAACAAAGTCTCTCCTGTGAGCTGTCAACACATCAACGTTACAAACTGTCGGTTCTGTGAAAGTGATGGTGCACCTATTCCCTTCTCTGCATTTCCTGTGGACCTTCTGCATCACCAACATTGATGAACCAATTCTCAGTATAGATTTTTTGTCCCATTATAAGCTCTCCCCGAACGTAGTTCAGTGTTCAGTGTTACACCACCTGTCTAACACTCAGATATTGTGCTCCAGCACCCATACTCCTCATTCCGTTTCCGCCATAACATGGGATTTAGTTCACGAGTGTTCTGCCCTTGCAGGCAATATTGTGACCTGTGTCACTAACCTACTTTCAGAATATGACTCATTGGTGCACCTCCACTGGGAGAATGATGAGCTGAAACAATGCATTGCTCACACTTACAATGAGATCACTGTGGCCCACACCTCACTGTTGAAACTGCAATCCACAGTTCCTTCACCAGATCAAACTTCATTGCCAAGCATCAGTTCAAACACTCATCAGGTTAGTTCAAAAATATTCATTGCGTGTGACAATTTGCATTCAGTGACCTCCACACTGCCCAAGCATCCACTACGCACAGTGCCTCATGTTTCAAACAGTGTCTCTAATAACAGTCGCTTGTGCAGCACGACCACATCCACTAAGCAGGCAGCCTGTTGATAAACATTCCCCCCTCCCACGCACCATCCGAGCAACTTGGCGGCCATTGCTGTCCCTCGCGCAACACTAGCACCTCTCTCACCTGCACTGGTTATGCAAGGCAAAGTTAACAACAGACAGTCACTGCGTGCCCCACTCCACTCTGTGCTGCATGCGCTGCCAACATCTACAAACAAGCACACACCGTGCTCGCGTAATAGGCATGTGACCTTCATGCTGCCTTTTCCCACTCGCACTAATGGCTATACCTCATCATGCCCCACTCATCCGAAAATTCCACATCAGAATGTTACTCAGCCTCGTGTGCGGTTCTCAGTCTCTTCCATCACTGACGGAATGACACACAAGGTAATTACTACTGCCGGCCCTCCTATTATTCACAAGGTTAGATGCATCAAACCCATTAAGTTGTGTGCAGCCTGGTAGCAAATTAATGATCTTCTGGAGGCATGCATTCTACAGCCATCAGACAGCAATTGGTCTTCACCAATTCACCTCATCACCAAACATGACATTTCTTTTCAAATGTGTGGTGATTACAGACTTTTAAATGCTCGCACTGTCATGGACAATTACCCCATTCCAAACATAAACGATTTCACTCATATGTTATTGGGCACCACAATCTTCAGTGTGTTTGACTGCAAACATGCTTATCACCAGGTTCCCATAGTGCTGGAAGAAATTCCAAAGACTGCGATCATCACTCCACTCGGTTTGTTCCCGTACAACTTTATGCCATTCGGCTTAAAGAATGCAGCATAAACGTGGCAAGTTTCATCAACTCAGTCTTACGACGATTTGAGTTCTGCTTCACATACCTGGATGACAAACTCATTTTCAGCAAATTGACTGAAGACCACGAAGGTCATTTATTCCAGGTCCTCCAGACTTTGGCATCCAACAGTGTTGAGGTCAACAAAGAAAAATTCCAATTGCATCAGTCTTCTGTGACATTTCTGGGTTACACTGTCTCTGCAGACAGAATATAGCCTCCCAAATCCCACATGCAGGTTATCACGTCATTGCCACCCCCAGCTACTTACAAAGAACTCAGACATTTCCTAGGTACTATAAATTACTTCCACCATCATCTACCTTCTGCCGCTGCTGTGCAGGCCCTGCTGATGGACTCGCTCTCCAGCAAACAAACTTCGGGTGTTAAACCAGTCCATTGGACTGAACCCATGCTACAGGTTTTCAGGGTTCTTAAAACAGCTTTAGCTCATGCAGTCATACTTGCCCACCCAGATCCATCTGCCGATTTGTTCATCACTACGAATGCCAGTGACATAATGGTCAGGGCAGTATTACAACAGAGCAAAGGCGACACAGTTTCACCACTTAATTTCTTCTCCAAAAAACTTTCTACAGCACAGAAGAAATATTCCGATTTTGATAGAGAGCTTCTGGCAGCGCACAAGGCCATCAGACATTGCCACACTGACATTGAGGGCCATCCTTTCTTCATTCTTACTGATCACAAATCACTGGCAGATGCCTTCTGCAACCTGCAACCCACCAGAGGATACTCCCCCCCAACGTTTCTGCCACTTCAACCTGGTCTCTCAATTTACTACGGACGTACGCTACATGAAAGACACAGAGAACATCCCTGCTGATTTCCCCCAGTGGATCAATGCTGTTTCAAGTATTGTCAATTTATCCAACCTCGCCGCTCTATGAGCTTCAGATGGGGACACTCATGTTCTGCTCACAGACTCGCAGTCTTCACTCGTGTTTACCAAGGCTAAGTTCCCTAGCATTTCAGATTAAGTGTGGTGCGACTCTTCTACAGGCATTTTGTGGCCTTTACTACCACGCACACTGCGCCAACAGGTCTTTGACACCTTGCATAATCTTTGCCACCCTGGCATCCGAGCCACCACTCACCTCATCACCGAGCATTTTGTGTGGAAAGATGTGAACTGGGACTGTTAAACATGGGCACACAGCTGCATTTCCTGTCAACAAAACAAAAGAGGATGACACACCTCTCCACTGCTCGGCAAGTTTGACATCCCTAAGGGAGGTTTCCGTTATGTACCTATTGACCTTATCGGTCCCCTGCCTCCGTCTTTTAATAATTCCTCCACAGCCCCCTAGAAAATTTTGGTTGGCCCTTACGGCCATTATAGTTGGATGTGGAAAGCAAACTAGTTTGATTCACATACATAGTCTCTTCATGTATTTTCTCAGTTTTATGACATCTGACACCTAATGAAAATTGTGACTGGCATTTGGGTGCTCACACAGAGAGATTATTTTGCTCATGGCTGTACTGAAACCTGTGTGGAACCACCACCACTGCACAAAATGTTTAAACTGTGAGTAGTGTGATGTACTGGCCTGTCTATTATTGTCAGCTAATCACATTGTATCTCAGTATCTGGGAGGCACTGATCTGAGACAGGAGCATCTTGACTCTTCAGGTGCACCTGGCCCGGCTCAGTTACTGCATGCCCACTTGTAGCATAAAATGTCTGCTGATGTGTTTGTGGTGGGTAGCAAGAACATCCATATTGTAATGTGAAAACAGGTCTGCCATTTTCTGTTTAACTTCTTGTGTGAGCCCTTGATTTGTTATCTGGAACACCTGAATAATGAGGGGCAACTTACTAACTCATAGTTTCATGTCCACTTAGGTTCACATACTGTGCAAAAACTATGGAGTCTGTCTTTACAGCTGCTCACAGAAAACTGCTTGATATCACTGATGGTAGAAGTATGCCCTGTGATGTTACACAGTAATGTGGAATATTTAGCTATATTGAGTGGCAAACACAGATTCTACAATGCCAAACCATTTTTTTGGGGGGGGCAGGGGGGGGGGGGTGGAGAAACAGGGGCAATTTAGCCAACACAGGTTGGCACACTGCTGGAAATGTGTCTGTATGACACTAACTGAGATCATCCAGCAAATATAATCGAACGTAACCCCACTGATGTCACAGTGTGGTAGGTAACTCAGATTCCTTCATGTGACAGAAATGGATTCATCCCTCCAAAAACTGGTGTGGAAGCAGAGATTGAACTGGGAGGAGTATGAACACAAAAATCTGAAGCAGGTCCAGTAACACCTGTTGGTATCAGTCTCCTCTACTCCTTTGTTGGAAAGAAGTCTATAAGATTTATAACAAGGAACTGCACCATGTGGAATCCACATGTCATTGGGTGTGAGCTACAGGTGGACTGTAATCACTTTCACATGTAGCGCTATACTTGTATTGTTTCATATTGTTTGTTGCACTACACAATCCATTTGAAGCACCATTAATCCATGAAAGTCACAATAACTTTTTTTGGTCCACTGGTCTTGGTCCATAGTCTTTATTTTCCATTCCGGGAAAGGATCCACTCTGTTTCCTTTACCTGGAGAAGTGTTAGTTTTTTCATCTTCACCTCAACAACGAAAGGCCTACCTCCAGCAAGTCTTTAATACATTGAATAAATTAGGCATTTTCATGAACAAGAAAGACTGTCAAATATGCCAGAAGTTAGTGATATTTTTGGGTCATTCTGTGTTGCACACCAGGATCAGACCAATGAACTAATAATACTGAGACCTAGGCCTACCATGTTTCAGGAATTCAGAAGGTTTTTTTGATGATAAATTTTTACAGGCAACATATTCCACAAATTGCTAGAATCCAGGCATGACTAACCACTGCTTTGGCTGACAAAAATATGAGGGGAAACAGCCTTTATATTGGACATCAGAAACTCTAGAAGTTTTGAAGTGATTAAACAGTGCTATCAGTGTGCTGTTACCCTGACCCGTCCCTTACTTCTGGTACATTTATCTGTTGTGACTAATGCAAATGAGCCCACTACAGGTGCAGTTTTGCTACAACACCCAACAACTCTTATGGCTCTTTTTACATAAGCTGACTAAGACCAAGCAGTTATGGCTGGCTTATGACTGTGAATTGTTGGCATTATATAAGTCACTACTTCAGAGAGGACATATAAGGCTGCCCCCTAACAATTTTTATTGATTACCATCTGTTAGTTCATTCAATATGTAATCTGAGTCAGAACAGTTCTCCCTATTATTTCAGACACACACAGCACATTCACAACCAACCATCAGCACATAAATGTGATAGATTATGTGTTCACCAATTACCTGCCATGCACTCACACACTTAGTACACTGATTGATTTCAGGCAATTAGCTATAGAACATAAACAAGAGGGGCAGTTAATAGCATTTTGGGAAGACACCAGCACAGGTTTGAAGTTGTAACACATTCAGATTACCAACATTAACTTGCACCAATGGTGTGATAACACAGGGCAGGCCAAGCCCTTTGGTTGTGGAAAAATTCCCCAGGTCCATCTTTGACAGTTTGGATAACCTATCACACCCTGCTGTTCATCCCACCTCAAAGCTAGCAACTGAGCTCTTTGTTTAGCCAGGGGTAAAGGCTGGTTGCCAAAAGTGGACATGCACCTGTCTTGCCTGCCCTGTCTTCCCACCACAGGGAACATTGGCATGCCAAAAGGTCATTTTAGTATGTTCACTTGGACTACGTTGACCCATTGCACAAATCAAATGGATTTCAATATATTTTGTGCACAATCAACAGGGCAAAGTGGTGGGTGGAAGTTGCAATTAAAGCACATGACAACTGTGTCTACAACATTGTCTTTTGTTAATATTTGGATTGCTCTATTTGGATGCCTGTTGACAGTGATGACTGACCAGGTGTGAGAGTTTGAACAGCATCTCTTCAGTTAATTGTGTATATTGTGTGGTGTGGAACATTTTCACATTGCAGCTCACCATCTACAAAACAATAGATTAGTTAGCTGAAACAACCATACTATGAAGGCTGCATTGATGTGTAACAGAGACCAGTGAATGGAAGATTTACTATGAGTCCCACTTGGAATCTGATCCACTCAAAAAGAAAATCTGAAATCTTCCCTAGCTGAAATAATTTGCATCTACATCCATACGCCACAAACCACCATGAGGTGCATGGCAGAGAGTACATCTCATTGTACCAGTTATTATGTTTTTTTCCTGTTCCATTTACATATGTAACATGGGAAGAATCACAGTCTGAATGCCTCTGCATGTGCAGTAATTATTCTAATCTTATCTTCGTGATCCTTATGTGATCAAAATGTAGGGGATTGTAGTATATTCCTAGAGTCATCATTTAAAGCTGGTTCTTGAAGCTTTGTTAACAAACATTCTTGGGATAGTTTATGTCTATCTTCAAGAGTCTTCCAGAGCAGTTCCTTCAGTATCTCTGTGACACTCTCCCACAGATCAAATGAACCTGTGATCATTCATGCTACCCTTCTCTGTATACTTCAGCATCCCCTGTTTGTCCTATTTGGTTCAGGTCCCACACACTTGAGCAATGTTCTAGAATCAGTCACATGAGTGTTTTGTAAGCAATCTCCTTTGTAGACTGATTGCACCTTCCCAGTATTCTACCAATAAACCAAAGTATACTACCTGCTTTACCCATGACTAGACCTATGTGGTCATTACATTTCATATCCCTACAAAGTGTTACACCCAGGTATTTGTAACAGTTCACCAATTCCAACAATGACTCATTGATGTTATAATCAAGGCTACTACATATTTTTGTTTCATGAAGTGCACAATTTTATATTGAATGTTTATACAGCTTTTTTCAGACAGTCCTTCATTATAGATAACTGCATCATATGCAAAATGGCTGATGTTACTATTAATATTGTCTGCAAGATTATTAATATACAACATGAACAGCAGGGGCCACAACACACTTCCCTGGGGCACATCCGAAGTTACTTCTACATCCAGCAATTATTCTCCATCCAAGATAACATGCTACATCCTCCTTACCAAAAACTTATGAATCCAGTCATGAATTTCAGTACCTGTCTCATTCACTAGGGACTGGACACTAACTTTGATGCCACCAACATCCTTTACATATGACCAGAATTTCTTTGGATTCTGTGAAAGATTATTTGACAATATTCTGCTACAGTAGACATTGAAGGCATCATACATTGATCTCTTGACAGCCAAATGCATTTCATTCAGCATCTCTCTGTCTATAGCCCTACAGTTTGTGTTACACTTATTATGCAGTAATCTCTGTTTCCTTAAAAGCTTCATTACAATCACTGTATACCATGATACCATGCGGCATCCCATGATCAATTCTGCTGGCTACATATCTATCCAGTGCATGGTCAACTATTCTTTTAATCTTGAGCCATAGTTCCCCTACATTCTCCTGACCTGTGCTAAAAAGTTTCAAGTTCCTCACTGAGATATGAAACAACTAATTTTGTATCTTGTTTACTGAACATATAAATTTTTCTGTTTGTTTTAGTTGTCCTTTATACTTTGATAATCATTGTTGCCACAACCGCATCTCTTCTTCTGTAGTGGTCAATCCAAGGATTGGTTTGCAACAGCTACAATGGCAGCTTGTCTCCATTCTGTGCGTCTTTCAGCTTTTCTCTTCATTTCTTTATAGGTGTTACATCCCACATCTTTCACGATTTGATCCATGTACCTCAGTCGTGGTCTTCCTCTTGGTCTTTTTCCCTCGACATATCCCTCTATGATTGTGTTCAGGAGTCCTTTATGTCTTAATAGATGGCCTGTAAATTGCACTCTTCTTTTAACAATGAAACTCCAGAAGCTTCTCTTCTCACCTGCTCTTTCCAGAACCACTTTGTTTGTGACCTTGTCGATCCATTTTATTTTGAGCATGCATCTATAGCACCACATTTCAAAAGAATTTAGCTTCTGCTGTTCCTCTGTCCTGAGAGTCCATGTTTCACACCCATAGCATGCCACACTCCACACATATGATTTCAAAAATCTTTTCCTGGTTTCAAGTCTGATGCTCTTAGATGTTAATATGTTTTTCTTCTTGTTAAAAGCAGCCTTTGCTTGAGCTATTCTACTTCTCACTTCTGCCTTGCTCCTTCCATCCCTGGTAATATTACTGCCCAGATAAGTAAATTTATCAACTTGTTGAAGCAGTTCATTGCCTACATGAACTTGGACTTTCACTTGATCTTCTTTGTCGCATGCCATTACTTTTTTTTTGCTTTATTAATTCTCATATTATATTCTTCACCCATAACTTTATCCATTCTATTCAGTAGGACTACAAGATCTTCTTCACTTTCAGCCAGGACAGCTATATCATTGGCATATCTTATCATATCTATTCGTTGGCCATGAATTACTACACCTGTCTGTGAATTTTCCATTACTTTTTTCAGCGCCTCTTCAATGTATATGTTAAAGATAACAGGGGATAGTGCGCAACCTTGCCGGACACCTTTCCGTATCTGCACCTCTTCTTGTTTTGTCCGTCCACGGATAACTGCTGTCTCGTTTTTGTACAGGTTCCATATCATTTTTCTATCTTTATGGTCTATTCCTACTTTTTGGGTACCTCAAACATCTTATCCCATTTAACATTATCAAAGGCTTTCTGTACATCTACGAAAGCTATGTATGTTTTCAAGTTCTTATCTAGTCGTTTCTCTATTATTAGTTTTAGAGCAAATATTGCTTCTCTGGTTCCTCTATCTTTCTGGAATCCAAACTGGTCTTCGGAGAGTGTAGCTTTGACTTTTTGTTCTATGCGTTTTAGGATAATTGAGGTTAATATTTTAGAGGCGTGAGTAACTAGGCTGAGTGTCCTATAATTTTCACATCTTGTAGCATTTGCCTTCTTTGGAATGGGGACCATAATGTTTTTCTCAAAGTCTGTAGGAATTTTACCCTGCTCGTACATGTTGAAAACAAGATTATACAACTCCTGATTCAGTTTTGCTCCTCCAGACTTCAGAAGTTTGGCTGGGATATTGTCTATACCAGGCGATTTGTTGTTTTTCAATTTTTTCAGAGCTAGTTCAAACTCTACCTTTAATATAGGTTCACCTATGTTGTGTGCATCTACTTCTGTTTCTTCTTCCATGATGTTTTCAGACAGGTTTGGTCCGCTGTACAGTTTTCCTATATATTGTTTCCATCTTCTTGCAACTTCATCATCGTCATCCAACATATTGCCATTTTCATCCATCACAGCACTACATTTGTTTCTTCTGTCTCCAAAGCAATGTCTCACACATTTATAGGCCTTGTTGATATTTCCCTTGCTCATGTTGTCCTCAACTGAAATACAGAGATCATCAAGGTATTTTTCTCTTGCTTGTTTTGCCTATCTGTTGATTCTGTTTTTCAGACCCTTGTATTTCTCTTGGTCTTCCTTCTTCACAGAATTTTTTAATTTCCTTCTTTCTTCCATCATATTTAGTAGGTCATTAGTGATCCATTCCTTCCTTTTCTCTGTCCTTTCTTTTCCTATTACTTCTTCTGCTGCTTCTAAAATACCAGTTTTTATTTTTTCCCAGCTGCTTTGGATGTCATTGCAGCCCTGTGTATTTGTTTTCTTGTCTGTTTCTAGTTGATAGTGCTTCAGTGTATTTTTGTTTTTCAGGTTTGTCAAATCCCATTTACATGTACTTCTTCTTTTAATGTTCTAAATTTTAGTTCAGTCGTCATCATAATGAGTATGTGGTCACTTTCCACATCACAGCCTGGATATGATCTGCTGTCCTTAACTTGGTTTTTAAATCTTTGCTTCACTAATATGAAGTCAATTTGGTATCTGTTAATGTCACCAGGCATTTTCCAAGTATATCTTCTTCTTGGATGATGATTAAAGAAGGTATTTGTAATGCAAAGTTTATTTCTTTGGCAGAATTCTACAATTTTATCCCCTCTTTCATTTCTTAATCCTAATCCAAAATTCCCTGCCACATCCTCTTCTTTACCTTCCCCAACAATGGCATTCATATCTCCCATGATGACAAGGTTTTCAGCTCCTTTAATTCTGCCAATTGCTTCTTCAAGGTGGTCATACATCATGTCGATTTCATCATCCTTGTGCCTCGTAGTTGGCATGTATACTTGGATTATGATTGTGTCTCTTGGTTTAGTTTCCAATCAGACATAAATTATCTTCTCACTATGTTGAACAAATCCTTTTACTCTTAACCCCATCTCTTTATTGAGGATAATTCCCACTCCTGCAATCCCGGGACTGTCTTGTGCTGTTCCAGTGTGTATGATTCTGTAATCCCCTGACCAAAAGTCGCCAGCGTTTGGCCATCTCATTTCTGAGGCTCCCAGTACATCAATATCCATTTGTTTCATTTCCATTTTCAAGTTTTCCAGTTTACCACATTTAAGAAGTGAGTTGACGTTCCATGTTGCTATCCTTCTTACATTAATGCTTTTGGATTTTGGTATCTCTTTAGTTGTCCCCGCCCGGAGATCTGAATGGGGGACTATTTTACCTCCGGAGAATTTAACCAAAGAGCTTTCCATCATATTGATACATGGGATACCCGCCCAGGTCTTTAATGGAGTGGTTTCCCGTTGCCTTCTCCATTCTATGCCATTGGCCACCTTGTGGCTCCTCCGCCTTTAGGAGCAGTTTCCCACCCCAAGGGCAAGAGAGTGCCCTTCCTTCTAGCCGCTCATCCGCCCTCCTAGAAGGCTGTTGGCACTTGATAGAAGGTAATCTTCTTATCCCGGGAGATATTCGGCTCAATAGAAGTATAGGTTGGAAATGGAAGACCCCTAGCCCTCGAAACCTAATAGCGTCAGGGTCGGAAAAAAACAAGAGTTGGCCGAGGGTGGCCAAATAGGAAAGATAATAGTGAGGAGCCTGGCATAAGTAAGTGGAAGCGATGCCAGTACTCAGCAACCGCATCATGGCCACTGATATCAGTTTCGATGTGGACATCCTCAAAGAGGTCAGGTCTATTTGTTGACATTAGATCCAAAATATTTCAAACATGAGTTGGGTTGCTAACTGTCTTTCACAGGAAGTTTTCAGAGAGGGCATTTGGTAATGTTTTACAGGATGTACTATCATTCTAACCACTAACAAAACCATAATTTTTGTACTTAAGTGGTATACTACTAATATGTACAGTGTGACATTTTTGAACTATATGAAATAAAATTGTCATAGCTTCTGAACAGTTTTTGTCAGAATGTTGAAACTACATGGTTTGCTTCAGGGCAATTAGTATGTGCATGCACACTCACCTTATTGTTGGCAGCCATTTGCACATGGAGATGTCACAGTACTGTGTGCCTGAGCATATAGCACCTGTGAAGGCCTACTGTGTGAGGAATAAGAGCCCAACTGTTAGCAACGGATTTCTAGCTGAAGAAAACCAGTCCAAGTGTGCTAATAATCAAGAATTTGATTTGTTTCAAATGGAAAATTGATATTACGGATAGAAAAGAATAATGTTGATATATTTAAAAATAGAGGATATAGCACAGAAAACTAAGAAAAAACAGTGGTACAATTCCCTTTTTAAATCATCAGACTTGTCTTATCAAAAAGATGCTAAATAATACTACTCAGCATACTTCATTATATTGTAATTATCTTCCACTATTAATTACTTTCACTATTTTCACTTCCCACTATTAATTACTTTCATTTTCTGTCATTCCAACATTAACATTTAGTACTCTTCTTTTAGTTATCAACACCACAGTAAATACATTATAACCTTTCAGCTCAGACCCCGATACAGAAACATACTTCATGTTACAACTGAATAGACTGTATGGTTCTCTAAATCTATGCACAGTTAACAATAATGGTAGAAGCAAGCAGTTTCACAACTGGCATGGTCCTCCACCAGGAAGCAGCAAATGTACAATAACCACTCAGATTTTTTTCATGAAAACTGACCCCTTGCCAAAGCAAATAGCCTGCTTACAACTGCTAACTCCCCACAGCCTATGATGCAATTGATGGTTTTTTGGGATGATATGGAAGGTAGACTACTAGTCATCTATACAGGTCATTGGACTCGAATATGTAACCTGTCAAAAGATGCTTTCACCACCTGGATTACATTGCACAATTTGCAACTGATGTACACCACTGAAAGGCACAGATAACATCATTGCTGATTATCTTGCATAGATCAATACTATCTCCATGTGTAATCACAACAGCAGGATAATCAGCTCCAAGATCTCCTCAATGATTATGAATCTCAAGTCTGAACACCACATGACACCAGACACAGCAAGGCAGATCAGACATCTCACAAAATTAAACTTGATGCTTAGTATCTCAACCATTTTGGAAGATCTTCTTGACCAGCTGCACAGTTTGTCACATTGTGATATCTGACCAATGACAGCTTCTTACAAATCATTTTGTATGGCCAAACCTCAATAAAGACTCCAAGGAGTGGACACACATTTGTACACAATGTCAGAAAAGCAAATGGGGTTGCTATGTGCAGCCACCCCTCAGACAGTTTAGAATATCTAAGGGACAGTCCCAACAGGTAAACCTCAACTTGGCGGGACCCCTCCATAATCTGAATATTATCAAAATTTATTCTCAGTCATCAACTATATAACATGTTGGGTAGAAGCCATCCACCTATGAGATGTGTAAACATAATCAACAGCCAGACCTTTCATCAACATCTGGATTTCCTGGTACAGATGCCCAGTATCCATAACCACCAATTAAGGCTGAAAATTCGAATGAGTCCTGTTCAGTGAATTATGTAACTTGTATGGTGCCCACCATTATTGAACCACTGCTTATCACCTTCAAAGCAATGGCTTTGTTGAGTGGTGACATCACACCCTAAAAGCTGCTCTTATGTGCACATGTCAGATACTGGATGGAAGCGTTGCCATGGGTGCCAAGTTCCTGGTCATTGAAGGTCAACACCCTGAAAGCAACACTGGGGATAGTTTCATCAGTTGGCAGTTTCTTATGAACTGCCCAATGACATCAATATGGCAGCCATCATATTGCAGCTATCTTCTGATGGTTTTCTCAAAATCTCCATTACAGCCTAGTACTACCACAATGCAATGAAATTACTCACCAAAAGCCAACCTTGACACAGTGCCCTGTTAACTGACATCCTACAAAAATCCTGTTAAGATCACACTACAGGGTGGGGGGCTCTGTGGGAACTCCATGTTGTGTAAGCTCACTGACAATGAATCCTGCTTCACAATGGACGATTAGAAAATCTTTGTTGTTGGCTGCGTAGTGACAGTATATTCTATGCTTTCATTTGAACAGATGTGCTTCTCTCATTGTATAATGCTCTTGGAAAATAAAGCATATTTCTATACCATATCATGCTGTATACATTCTGCATCATACTTTCACTGTATGAATCTACACATGGTACTTCACAAACAAACTAATTAGCCTATCATCTTCAATGATGACATTTCACAATGCTCCCAGAATAAACATCAGGAAAGAAGTGTATCATACTTCAAATTAGTATGAAGGTTTGGAAATATATTTTGGGCTAGCTCAAACCATATGTGTCAAATATTAAAACTTCAGAAAACCATCATTACAAATATGCTCAATATAAAATGAAGAAAAGCATATTGCTCTTTTCTGAAAAAAATCTCAGTACATTAAGTCTTCCTTCATTGTAAATCCATAAAGTGAGTTTCTTTGTACATAGTAACTATGATTTTTTGTAAAGAACCAATTTCAATATGATGCAACACTAGGAGTCAAAATAATAATATGCTGCCCAACCATTTTTCAAAACTTAAAGCTCAGACAGAGTGAAATTTATAACAATGTAAAAGGAGGAATGATTATAAATTATTACTGAAAGTAAATGACAAACTGGTGCAGAAATATTATTATTCAATTGAAGAGTTCTAGAAGGACAAACTGAAAATGTGGGCAGGAGAGAAAAATCTTCAGTTATGTTCAGATGGTTCTAATGGCTCTGAGCACTATGGGACTTAACTTCTGAGGTCATCAGCCCCTAGAACTTAGAACTACTTAAACCTAACTAACCTAAGGACATCACACACATCCATGCCCGAGGCAGGATTCGAACCTGCGACCGTAGCGGTCGCGCGGTTCCAGACTGTAGCGCCTAGAACCGCTCGGCCACTCCAGCTGGCTTCAGTTATTTATCCAACACACAATATTATATTAATGATATTTTTAAAAAAACTGTACATAAATTTTCATGTTTTGATAAGTCTTCTGTACATTAAGTCAATGATTTGAAATTGTTTTTTATGAGACAATAAACTTTTGTCTTTCCCGCCTGAGCTATGTCAGGTAAATATGTGTAACCTTTACTTCAATGAAACAATGGAAAATTCAGGATGGATCACAACAGTATGAAAAGACTAAATTGCTACTCACAATATAACAGAAATGTTGAGTCACAGATAGGCACAACGAAAAGATAGTCAAACAAGTAAGCCTTCAGCCAGAAACACACATACACACACACACACTCACACACACACACACACACACACACACACACACACACACTCACACACACACATGTTTGACCACTCTCTCCCATTGCTGAGGCCAGACTGCGAGCAGCAGCGCATGATTGGTGAAGCATTCTGGGTGGTGGGGGTTAGGAGAAGGCTGAAGTGTGGAGGGGGAGGAATAGGGATATGAGTGGGTGACAGTAAAGTGCTGATTATTGCGGGAGCTTACAGGAACAATGTGGTAGAGAGATCTATGTGCTTTCAATAGGATAGACAGTGGCTTGGGGGCGGGGGGAGAGGAAGCAGCATAGAGGAGAGAAGTAAAAAGACTGTGATTGCTTTGGTGAAATAGAGGGCTGTGCTGAAGTGGGAACAGGAAAAGAGATGAGAGGGTGTAGGCCAATGACTACCGAAGGTTGAGGCCAGGAGGGTTACGGGAATCTAAGGTATATTGCCAACTGTGCAGTTCAGAAAAGCTGGTGTTGGTAAGAAGGATCCAGATGGCACAGGCTGCAAAAAAGTCATTAAAATGAACAACTCTGTGTTGGGCAACTTGTGCATCAACTGTACGGTCCAGCTTTTTCTTGGTCACAGTTTTCAGTGGCCATTCATGTGGACAAACAGCATGTTGGTTGTCATGCCCACATAGAACACAGCACAGTGGCTGCAGCTTAGCTTGTAGATCACATGATTGATTTCATGGGTAGACATGCCTTTGATGGGATAGATGATGTTTGTGACTGGACTGGAGTAGGTTGTGGTAGGAGGATGTATGGGAAAGCTCTTGCATCTAGGTCTACTTGAGGGATATGAACAATGAGGCAAGGGGCTCAGAGTAGAGGTTGTGTAGGGATCGATGAGGATATTGTGTAGGATCAGTGGGCGGCAGAATACCACTGCAGGAGGAGTGGAAAGGATAGTGGGTAGATGTTCCTCATTTTAGGGCATGATTAAAGGTAGTCAAAATCCTGGTGGAGAGTGTGATTCAGTTACTCCAGTCCTAGGTAGTACTGAGTCATGAGGGGAATGCTCCTCTATGGTTGGACGGTGGTACTGTGAAGTGGTGGGTGACTGGAGAGATAAGGCCCTGGACATCTGTTCCTGTACAAGGCTGGGAGGGTAATTATGATCTGTTAAGGACTCAATTAGACCTGTGGTATATTTTGAGAGGATGCTTGTCGCTGCAGATGAATTGTCTTGTGTGGCTAGGCAGTATGAAAGGGACTCATTGGTATGGAATGGGTGGCAGCTGGTGAAATGGAAGTATTGCAGCTGGATGGTAGGTTTGATATGGATGGAGGTACAGATGTAGCCGTCTTTGAGGTGGAGGTAACATCAAGGAAGGTTGGGAAGGATGGGAAGAACAGTTGAGAAAGAGAGTTTGGGATAGGCAGTGGAATTAATTAGATGTCTTGTTCAGATGTAACAAATACTTATAACTTTATATCTCAAGGAACAGATAAAACAATATTAATGTGTCAGGTGTATTAATATTGTAATAAGTAACTAGTCAGAGAATCCAGGAACACAGTAAATATTCCTGTTTTATTTGGTAGTTTCTGAGCCATCAACTTGACAATCTTGAAAATAATAACTTTACTTAATGCAAGTAAAAACAGTTGACACAGTCAAAATATTAATGAGAGACAACAAAACCAACATCAAAAGAATCAGCAAAACACAAGTTTAATTGCTCAGAGCTGAGTTCATTTTCAGTTTCAATCAAAATGAGGAAAATCGTGGAATGTATAAGCCATTGTATAGTCATTACTGGAAGAGGTATGTTACAGCCTACAGCACTGTTATTTTTATTTACAGATGATTCTTCTGGGCCATGCAACAACAACATATCTGTGACATCAAACTGATTACACAAACAATGACAGAAGTGAAAGTATCTGTGTGATATTGAGTAGTTAACAGATACATAAACAAGAATAAAACAGAGCTATGCTTTCAGGCAAAACCTATCTTTAGAGATAACTGATACAAAACTCACTTACACATGCACACACCCTCCCTGCCTCTTTTCTCCTCTTACTCACTTCATGCAATACAATTTCCATCAGGCTTGCAGTGCTGGAACAATGTAGCTGGATAGGATTATTACCTAGTTACAAAGAAGGTCATTGTCCAACTACTGAAATATATTTGAAATCTTAATTGTGTGCTTATTAACTAGTCAATGCATTCATTATATGGTGAGTAGTCACCTTTACTCCAAACATTCTTCATATTCAAACCAGGACTTCACATTATCATTTCTCTCACTTGTTGACAAAAGTACTAGCTGATGTGTGCATGTTCCTTAGCATCTATATCTACATCTACATCTTCATATGCCAGATAATCTGCAAACATCTGTAGGGTGAATGAAAGAGGGTACCTCATATGACTACTAGTCATTTACTTTCCTGTTCCATTCACAAACAGAGTGAAGGAAAAATTGCTTTCTATATGCTACCAAACAAATCTTATTTTCTCCTCTCTTATCTTCTGGGTCCTTACATGAAATAAATTAACACCATCTAGAATCATTTTGCAGCCAGCTTCAAATGCTAGTTCTCTAAATTTTCTCAACAGTGTTTTGCAAAAAGAACATTGTCTTCCCTCCAGGGATTCCCATTTGAGCCCACAAAGCATATCTGTAATACACGTGTGTTGATCAACCTATCACTAATAAATCTAACAACCCATCTCTGAATTGCATCAGTGTCTTCCTTCAATCTGATCAGGTGGGAATCCCAAACTCTCAAGCAGTATACAATTATGGGTTGCACCAGTGTTCTATAAGTGGTCTCCTTTACATATGAGCCACCTTTTCCAAAATTCCCCCGATAAACCCAAGTCAACCATTCACCTTCCTTAGATACTACCCTCTACCACCACATAATGATAATAATGATACTGCTACCTCCCCTCCCCCCCCACCCCCCCACCCCCCCACCACCCTTCCAACCCTGCTGTACTACTAATACCCATGTAAGCACTGCATTTACATTCACACTATCCCTAACATAGTCCCAGTTTTACAACAACATGTTGGTTTTGAAGTACCCTCATTGGTCATAGGAAAGTGTCTGCAGAATACTGAAATGCATTTTGGGAGAAGGGAGCAGGGTTGGAGGCTAATTTCCTTTACTGTAGTGCTTAATACAGAGTGATGATTATTGAACTATATGAAAAAGCATAAATTAGTTACAAACTATGGCATGCACACACTTTATTCAACATTTAAACATCACTACAGAAAGTTGGATTTTGGTTATGATGTGTTTGATATGCCTGCCATAATTGGTGATGATGTGCAGACAAATAGCAGAATTCTATAGGACCCGCTGAATGTTTGAACATGGGTGCTGTTGATGAGCTCCTGGATGCAGGAATGGTTTTGGTGTTATTGCTATACACTTTGTCTTTAATATAGGCCCACAAAAAGGAGTCACAAATGTTCATATCTGGAGAATATGGTGGCCAATTGAGGCAGTTACCAGTGGCCTCTGGGTACCCAAGAGCCAGAGTGCAGTCCTCAAAGTACTCCTCCAGGACATTAAACCTTCTCCTGCTTTGATGGGGTCGAGCTCTGTCTTGCATGAACCACATCTTGTCAAAATCAGGGTCACTTTGGATAATGGGGATGAAATCACATTCCAAAACCTTCATGTCCTGTTTGGTAGTCACCATGCCATCAAGGAATATCACACTAATTATTCTGTAACTGGATGTTGCACACCACACATTCACCCATTGTGGGTGAAGAGACTTCTTGATTGTGAAAGAAGCAGATTCTCTGTCAACCAAATGCGCCAATTTTGCTTATCGATGAACCATGCAAATGAAAATGGGCTCTGTTGCTGAACCAAACCATATTCACATCAAAGTCTTGTTCATCAATTCTGTGGACAATAGTAGTGGCGAAACATAACTACTTTTCTGTGCCCCTGATGCTTAATGGCTGATGGGTTTAAATTTCATACAGGAAGGGATGCAAGTCTTCAGCAAGATATGTCACAGTGTCTCCCATTTGGTTCCCATCTGTTGTGCAGCTCATATGACTGATTTCCTGGGGCTGTTTTGAAACACAGCACATGTCTTCTCAATGTTTTCACCCATTTTGGATGACCAATATTGCCAACATTGTCATCACGATCACTACCTGTTCTCTCAAACATTTGTCATTTGTGCATTTACGTCAAGTTCTACATTCATGTGTTTTCTTTGTGTAAATACACACACTTATGTTCGTTTTTACATCTTCTCTGGCATACAGAGTTATGTTTTGGGCAAATCTCTCAGTGAAAATGATTTTTCCATTGCTGTTGGAGCATAACCTCAACTGCACATTCTGCCAATCTGTGTTGTGAATGTTGGTGGGTAGTTACCATTGGAGACCACTCAGCTTTCTTTTGGAGTTCATCCCTTTCATATACTCATCCTATTGCTTAACACTGTTGCTATACTTTCTTTATCCTTCTCCTGATGAGTGGTAATTTTGGCTAAACTTCTCCAACAAGAGAAGCTTCTTTCATTTTGAAGCAACATGCTTGTCTTGCTGCAGTGCCCAAACTATACTTTTCTCTTGTTTCTTTCACCAATAAATTAAGCAGTTGTAAAGTTATGAGATTATTTAGAATTTAAAGAACTTTTCTTTGACAGCAGAACTAATATCTTACGATTGATGTCAGATATGCTGCTTAATAAAATGTATTCACTTAGTATTTTGTCTTAGTTAAAAGAAATTTGGGTAGGAGAATGTATGTGTGTTATTGTTGGAACTATTAGGTCATTTTGAAGATAGGTCAGATATGATATATTGTAGATTCACTATCAGCATTTGAATTATGATGGAAAAACTGAAGTATTTCTGAAAATATTTTTGTGATTAAAGTGTTTAAGATGAAAATTGATGCATACTGACAAATCTGAAGGATTTTCCTTTGATGTGGGTGGGTTAGATTTCAGGAAATAGATTGAAAGTGTCATTCAAAGAGGGCCAAAGTTCTTTCAGTTGTATCACAATAACGAGCTACAAAGGGGCATCCAGGTTTGTTGGGTTTGTGGATTTTGGGGAGGAGCTACAAAGGTGCATCCCTCTTGTCACCCAATGCCACGTCAGACTGGAACTATTGATCCACATACTTTATCAGGCATTGATTGTTTGTCATCATGCCCTAATATGAGGGACATCCTTCCCAAGATCCTCCACACCCATCCCAAAGCTATGTTTTGTAGTCCACCCAACCTCTACAACATCGTCCACCTATATGCTACTCCCAAACTCAACCATTTGCCAAAGGGCTGGGATTGATTTGGGGAGAGGAGACTTTTCCAAAGGAAGAACTAGGTGCAGGATATATCCATTCCACCCACCTGGCACTTCCTATTCCAGTCCTGTCACAGGTTTATCCTACCCCATCAGGTCACCTGTAAAAGGAGCCATGTCATGTATCAACTTTGCAATCACTGATCAGGTTTTTTATGTTGGAATGTCTACCTTATAGCTCTCCACCAGGATGATTTACCACTGCCAAACAGTGGCCATGAGCAAGGTGGATCACCTGTTGCACTGACCATAACATGCTTGATTTTTATGGCTGATTCACAGTCTGGGCCATCTGGATCCTTTCCTCCACAGCTTTTCCAGCTTTTTGAACTGCACAGATGGAGGTTATCCTTACAACACATTCTCCACTTCCAAAATAATTCCAGCCTCACCCTACAGTAACCTACTGTCCCCAACCCTCCACCCAACAGTTTCTGCTACCTCTGTCCTACCTCCTCCTTCCAACTCACATCCCCATCCTCATTGTATACTGCTGTCTGCCCCCCTTGTAGCTGAGTGGTCAACGCTACGGAATGTCATACGTAATGGCCCGGGATCAGTTCCCGGCTGAGTAGGAGATTTTCTCTGCTCAGGGACTGGGTGTTGTGTTGTTCTTGTCATTGTCATTTCATGCCCAGTGACACATAAGTCACCAAAGTGGCATCAACTCGAAAGACTTGCACCAGGTGAACAGTCTACCCGACGGGAGGCCCTAGCCACATGGCATTTCCATTTCCATTGTGTACTGCTCTCTGCCAGTGCACTCACAGATATTTTCCTTTTCTTTGCTCCTATTCTTTCCACTTCCTTTTTTTTCCCTTCCCTCCCTCCTGCACAGCCTTCCAACTCTGCATTGGTTAGCCTTATCTGCCACCTCTAGTCCCTAAATGCTCTGCCAGGCAGCGCTGTTTCCACTTAACCGTCCATAGCATCCTATCCCTCCCCCTGCCCTGCTTCACTATAGATTGTTGCTCCCATTTGATGCATTTCAGTTTCATTGTGGCCTGAGCAGACAGTGATAGCAGTCATGTGTGTGTGAGTGGTTCTTCCTTGTGTGAAAGGGTGTCTAATTCTCTTTTCTAATGAAGGGTTTGACCAAGAGCTTAATGGGTAACAGTCTTTTTGCAGTGTCAGTCTGCAATTCAATGTGTCATCTTTACAGTGAGTATCAGTCTACTTTTTCCATTACAGTTATGTAATTAATTGTTTGTCTGCAATTAAATACCTGCAGTCCTCATACACATGTAAATACCTCAATCACAGCACTGGAGCATACTGCTGGAGGATCCAGAACAAAACAATATGGATCACTGATAAAGAGGAGTATATTGCAGTAATTTGTTTTTGGCAGCAGCAGAAACATTGCATCTGTGCCAGTCCACTCCAGATGGCTAAAGAGTGATTTCATTCTCTTTTTAGTATCACACATTATGGGGAATACATCTAAAAATGTTCTCACAAATATTATCAGATGTACTGTATCTTCTGGTGTAAACTTTGAAAACCAATTTGTCCAATGAGTCATGTGCAGTCGATGTCACCACAAATGTAATAAATATCAATTTTATTAATTTTAGTTATCCTATATCAATAATACTGCTATCATTTTACAAACACTCATAATTGGTGTAACAACAGGAAAAGCAATTGAAAGACATGAAAAATCATTAATGGGAAAATAACCAGCAGAAAAACTTTGTGTAAGGGGCAATCAAATGAAAACAAAATGAACAGAAAAAGCAAGTAAACTGGAATGTCTATTGTTTTGACTGCACTGTAGAAACTCTAATGCATTCTGCAAAAAATCTCAAACCTTTTTTTCCATTCAGATAGAAAAGTTGTAATCTAACTTAAACTGAAGTTTATGGGATTCATGTTCTTGTTCTAGAAATTCCTGTTTGTCTTTTAATCTGAAAATCATTCACCATGTTCATTATTTAAGTCTTATTAGCTTCCCCTACAGATTCAATGAATTCTTTTCTGGCAACTTTATACTATTGTAAATTTATTTTCTCAGGTGTTCATTATCATTAACAATGTCCTTAGAAAACTGGACTTCAATTTAGTTAAACTTACCTTGTATGTTTTATATTTCTTTGGATCTACTCTTTCCCTCCTGAGATTCATGAATATTATTCTGAGTTTAGCACTTGCACTGCTGTCTGTACAATTAAGGTCTGGTCTATACATTCCATTAAACAAGACAAATTTTTAATTTAAGTTTTTAATCTTTCCCTTGTTTTTCTATTATCATATTTCAGGTCTTTAATTTCATTTTTAAATTTGTTTTTAAGTACTTCCAACACACAATACTTACTATTTTGGTGTCCACTTCAGTTTAACAGTTTTACATTGGGCAGTCAAATGAAAACAAAGTGATGAGCACAGGCATTGGTAATGCAGGCGGGTGTGTATAGAGTGCTCTCTATTGGGAATCAGGAAGGAACAGTAAAAATGTTCACTGCTGTGCCACTCGCCTGTTAGACATGCTTGATGTGAAATCACTTAGTCAATTTCACTGTGGGGGCAAGGAAAGAGGAACATTGAGGTGTAGGGCAGTTCCCCTTTTTTATTTTTCAGTTTTTTTTTAATTTTACTGTGGAAGGAGTATTGGGAAGTGAAATTCATGTCTGAAATTCTGTTATATATGGCAAACATAGCATGTCACATGTGCATGTGTGAGTGCTTGGACCAAACAATTTTGGGAAAGTTGGGTGCAACTGAAAGACAGGTGCTGACTCATCATGAAATTACCACTTCTGTCATTGCAGTGGTGGATTCTGCCATCAGTCATGGTGGAAGAATTCGGCTCATGTTGGACATCCTTTCTGGTATGCTCAGTTTTCATGACAGAGCATCTGAGGTCCCAGAAAATCTGTGCACATTGAGATCCACACAGCTTGATGGGGTGGCAGAAGTTGAACAAAATATCAACACCAGTTCAGCAGCTGGAATGTTATCACAATACAAAATATTGTTTGCTGTCCCATTTTGTAACAGGAACTGAAACTTAGTGTTATTATTTTGGGCTGAAGAGCAAGCATCAGAGCCAACAAAGGAAGCATATGGATCCAGCCCCACCAAAAATGTCCAAAGCTGTGCACTCCTGCTCTGGGAAAGTTATCATGAATTTTCTTCTTTGATTCCAAAGGTGTGCTGTTCATTGACTTACTGGAAAAGAGCAAGACAACTAATACACGGCAGTATATGGACACTTTGCAAAAACTGAAGTGTGCCATCAAGTCCAAGTGCCCAAGAATGTTGGCAGATGACATTCTTTTGTTTCAGAATAATGCCCACCCATATTTTGCAAAGGTTTTTTTTTTGACTGCACTGCAGAAGTTTTTCTGGGAAGCTCTTACACATCTTCCATACAGTCCCAGTCCCCCCCCATGTGACTACCATATTTTTGAAGCCCTGAAGAAAGATATTCATGGCCATCAATTTGCTTCAGATAATGAGATGCACAACTGATACAATTATGGTTTTGTAGGCAACCACAAACATTTTTCCATGAAGACACCAATCATTTTCTCACACAGTGAGATTACTTTTAAATAACAAACAGTTTACTTACTTTTTTCCTGGCTGTCTTGTTTTCATTTGATTCGCCCTTATAATTACTTTTGTTTATTAAATGAGGGCTTTTATTATTAGTGTTAAATAGGAAACATTATCACAATTTTCTGCAAATATATTATTTATTGCACCATGCACCAGCTTTCAGCTTCTGAGGACATTGTCTGGTGGAAATTGCTTGTAGCGAGCTACTTTCTGCTTCTAGTGTTCTACAACTTCTTAACTTCATAATCCCACTTCTTTTGAAATAATTTTCTCACAGTGACATTTCAAAAATAAGCTAATGCATTCTTTAAGCCTCCATGTGTATTCAGTGTCAGCATCAGCAATGGTTGTAGTTCCCATTCACCATGGCTGAAGGTATGAGTTCTGCTCACCCAGAGCGCAGAGTTGCTAATTCTGTGCCTGGAAAAATAGCACCTGCTGGCTCATTGGAAAAACCTGACCCTGGAGAGTAGACAGAAGTTTTGTGGAAACAAGAATTTCCTCTGTATCCACTGAAAGTGGTTTGTATTTGTCTTCCCCTGATGCTTTATTGCACTGCCTTTCTTTTCTTGTTAGCATATATTTTTTTTTATTTTCCATCTTGTTTAGTGATGTCTTGCATGATATTGATAAGCTCTTGTTTTAGATTTACTCAAAATGAAGTTTAGCATTACTTTCATTAAAAAGCAACCAAAGATTATAACAGTAACCATTTCAGTCATCAAGTAAAACAACAAAACACCACAAATCAGATTTTTTCCCCTGCAGTTAAGGTTTTTCTTGTTCCAGTACAGTCAAAGACAACTACCACTCTTTCCTGTAACAACTGTCATGGAATCTCTGGACTTAAAGATGTGAGTTTTTCATACAAATTTGGTTGTTTGTTATGAAAAAATGCAAACAATAATAAAAATAAAGGCAGCCTCTCCAAAAGTGAACAGATTTGCACATACATGAAAACAAAATGTGTTGCTTTACATTCCCACCCACTAAGCATTTTAACCTGTGTGGGTCCTCCAGGGTCTTGTGTCCACAAAGTTGTTGACAGGTTGTTACTCAAGCCTGTCCTGTTATCCAATGATGGCCCTCCTGAGGTCATTCAGTGTGTGAGGTAAGTTCCTCTTCACCGTAAGTGTCAACTGGTCCAACATATTTAACTACATTCATGCCAGCAGATACTGTATGCCATTCAGTTTGGTTGATATCTGCATGCAGGAAAAAGGTGCACATAAGGTGGGTGCACAGTTCTCATGTATAATCATCTTGAAATCTGAATGCATCACCAAATTTTGACTGTAGGAGCAGACAAGAGATAGGAGGATCCAATCCTGATACTGTATAATCTTAAAATTACTCTCAACAGGGATAAGAGGTGTCTGAATCTGCACATCACATTGGTTCAAAAACTACTGAAACATAGAGTTGCTGAACTTGTATGATTCCATGCCTGCAATATCTATATACATCTGGCCATCTCCACCCTTTTGTATGACAAACATCAACAAATCCTGCACTCATCAGTGGTGACAGCCCAATGCAATTGATCTAGGTTGTACCCCAGGTGTTCCTCCTAATGGATATGTAGGAGCCCAATTTATGATGCAGAAATGGTTCCATTCTGTGTGGGTTGACACAGACCTAACAGTTACTGCCAAACTGTTGAATTCTCTTCAGGGTACCTAAGAGTCATAATTAGAACATAGCATACATCAGCTGGTATTTTTGACCATGGTCAACAAATTATGAGGTGGCTATTCAGTGTTTTGAATGTCACAGTAGTGTCTGAATACTCAAATAACACTTTTATTGTGTAGACCAATTTTATTGGTGACTTCCTGTGCTGACAGATCTTCTTGCAGTAAAGTTAATACGTATACACAGTCTAAAATTGGAATTACTCTTTGAGACTTATTAACAGTTTCATCATTGAACACAAACCACATTATTCGGTTCAAGATTTGAGATGGAGCATGATCTATTTTCAGCTTCATTATACATATTTGTGCATTGACAATAGTGGCCCCAAAAAAGGAAACAAATCACATATGCTTTTCAAGTGGTACATAATGTTTTCTGATTTTATTTATTTATTTATTTATTAAATCATGTGGCTAGGATCCCCCGTCAGGCAGAACATTTGCAGGGTGCCAGGCTTTTCATTTTGACGCCACTTTGGCGACCTGCAGACGATGAGGATGATAGGATGATAATGAGGACAGCACAATACCCAGTCCCTGGGCAGAAAAAATTCCCCGACCCAGCTGGCAATCGAATCCGGGGTCAGAGGATTGACAATCCATCACACTGAACGTTCAGCTACCAGGGGCGGATGATGTTTTCTGATCAATATGTATCAAACATCCCTGAGGCCTATGTGTCTCAGATTAGATCCAAACATAAAAAAATATAATGTAAAAATCCTAAAAGGAATAGTATAACTGTCCTCTAGGTATGATAATACAGGAGAAAACAATAGCACAACTACTTGCTGTGAAGAGTCATAGGAAAGAATGTTACAGTGCTGTAAGCTTTCTATAGATTACAAATACTGATGACTGCCACTCTGCCTTCTCTGTGTATGTTAACAAGGTGAAATCAAGTAATTATTTTTACTGTTCAGTCTCTGATTTAATACATGGTTCTAGGTTCTGCTGCCAGATCTCTCTCATGTAAATTTCACAATATTTCTCTCAGGCAGTTGCTTGACATTGTCAGGTGAATGTTGCTCGTTACTGCTGGAAAGTAGCAACCAGTGGTGTCCATCATGTGATGGCATTCTTACAGAGACTCCATCTGTGAGTCATGCATTTCTGATTGAGTTGAGTCAAGAAAGATGATGATAGTGTTTCTAGAGCCCCTGGTGCGAATCATGCCATGCTCTCCTGTATGCGCACTCTGTCCCTGATGCGTCTAACAATTGTCACTGTGGCATCCTCCAATACACTGCAGTGGAGCTGTCTGAAAATTCTTGTTTTCCTCTATATTTAATGGCAGCAAGTGCAGGGAACCAGGCTGTACATACGTGGAATCCTGATACTCTGCTGATGAGGTTGTCTGCTGCGTGAATATGTATTGGCTCCTTTATCAACCACTCCCAGATGAATGAAACTGACAATATTATGTCTTCTCATAAGCATGGACTGTCATGCAATAAGAAAAGCTCTGTTACTGTAGATTTATCTTGCTGGTCTAGGTGTGTATGATGATGGTATTTATAATACAGATTAGTGTGATATGTATGGGCAATACATAAACATTCTACACTAACACAGAATCCTTTAAAACCATGAACCCCAGAAGCCAAGATCTCCTTTGACTAGTCCCCACACGTTCCTTAGTCTTGCAATAGATGGTGACAGAAGACGCATTTAATGTTGCGTCTGTTCAGGAATCCATACTGGTTTGCATGGAGGAGGTCATAATGTTTGACATACTTCATTATTTTTGAGCTCAGAATTTGTTCTAAGATTCTACAACAAATGGATGCCAATGATATTTGATGGTAGTTTTGTGGATCAGTTCCACTACCATTTTGTAGATGGATGTGAATTGTAATGGTACCTACCTGCATTGTCAATCTTGATTATCAAAGCCACATAGAATATCCGTTAATTTATTTCCAGGAACTATGAAAATAATGTTCACGACACAAATTTCCAAGTAACATGGCTTTTTTCCACATTTGTTACCACCACAAAAATTTGCTGACTGGATAAAATTTCACATCATACATTTTTATGCAGGTGGTACCTACACCCCTCCACTTCACTATACACAGGCATAGGATTAAGAAAATAGTCACTATGTGCAGACACAGTCTTTTTTAGACATGACATTAGCGTAACACAGTGGCTATAGATTATGTAAACAGTGCATACACTCAAGTTTTTCATACATTCACCAAGATGCTTCATTCATTTTCCTTTGTAGATTTTCTTGACTGTGAGAGAAAAATATTGGACCACCTACCAACTATCCGCCTAAAATCCAGGAAGCCTATATGGGAAGACGAAGTCCTCAAATTCCCAGAAAGGTATGACATAGCAAGGGAATGGAGACAATACTGGTCACTGAATAATCATCATCCTCTCATCACTGATTCTGATCCTACAATACCAGTGGAAGGAATGCAAATGCCCAGAAGAACTTGGTGCAGACTTCATCATGTGAGGACTAACCACAGCAGGTGTAAGGCCACTCTCCACGAATGGAAATTCACTGATGACCCACGATGCGACTGCGGTGCAGAAGAACAAACAATCCTTCACCTGATCTTTGAATGTCCTACAAGGAGGTTTGAAGAGGAATGGTGGGATATCATGAATGCTACTCCACGTGCTGTTCAGTGGGTGACATGCTTAGATGTGGACTTGTAACTGCTGCAGTGACTATCTCCCTAATCTTTTGCATATTGTTGTTTGCAGTCAATCATTTAATAATATGTTTGTAATTCATTTATTATATTAATTAATAGTATGTGTGCAATTTTACCCTGTAGATGCCGTACGGTAAATAAAATAAATAAACCAAGATGGTTAAACATAAAGTGCATGACATGAGACTAGTCCAAAATAAACAACATCCATCACTTCAAAAAGAATTAACACAGTCACTGTCTGATAAAAGTTCATCAGATAAGCCATCCATCACTGCTGATTATACAGGAGATGGACAAAAATATGGAAACACCATGAGAAATGCATGTTTCAACATATATGCAGCTGCTAGCCAAGCCTCTAGGTTGCACTGTTGTATCTGATGACAAATGGTGTCTCTGTTATGTCTCAATATGCTGCATGTGTCTGTCATGGTCAGAAAGATGTTTGATGTAGCTGTGAGAGCATTCTGTCAGAGCTCAGTGCATTTCAATATTGGCAAATTGTTGATGAGCATATGGTAATCAAAGTAGCCAAAGTATTTGGTGTTTCAAGAGACATTGTACTGAAGATTTATACTGCATACAGGGAAAGCAGAAATATAATCCACTAAGACACAATGCAGATGAAAGTATGTGTTGGGTGAGTGTGTTGTACGGTCATTGAAGAGGATTATGACAAAAAATAAGAGGATGACAGCTGCAGACATCACCACTGCATAACTGAGTGTTGTGCTCATAAACACTGTCAGCACCAAATGAAGAGAACTGCAGGTTTAGCTGCATCAGTGAAAAAATTAGGAAAATATGGTGACAAAGCCATAAAACCTAAACTGATAAGCAATGGCAGGATGTCATTTGGTTTCACACTGTTTCCAATTCTAGCTGAGTTATTGTCCCAAGAGTGAAACATGGTGAGGGTCCAGTGAGGACTGAGCAGTAATATTGTAGTATTCCACAGACTGCATGGCTATCTTGCATGGCATCATTACTGCCAAGGATTATGTGACCTTTTCGACTGGTCAGGTCCATCACATTGTATAGTGTTTGTGCTTCAATAATGATCCTGTGTTCCAAGACGACAGAGCCCTTTTTCACACAGCTCTCTTTATGCGGGTTGGTTTTGTGAGCACAAGGATGAATTGTCGCATCTCTCTTGACCACTATTCTCACCACTCCACTCCATCTAAAGGCCACAAGTGACCCATCGGGACCATCCGACCGCCATGTCATCCTTAGAGGAGGACGTGGATAGGAAGGGCGTGGGGTCAGCACACCACACTATCAGTCGTTATGATGGTATTCTTGACCAAAGCCACTACTATTCAGTCGAGTAGTTCCTCAATTGGCATCATGAGGCTGAGTGCACCCCGAAAAATGGCAACAGCGTATGGCGGCCTGGATGGTCACCCATCCAAGTGCCGACCACGCCCGACAACACTTAACTTCGATGATCTCACGGGTACCGGTATATTCACTGCGGCAAGGCCGTTGCCTACTATTCTCACCACATGCCAATATTATTGAGCCTTTCTGGTCTTTTTTGGAAAGAAGGGCACATGATCGCTATCCGCTTCCATCATCGTTACCTGAACTTGTCACTATTTACATCAAGAATGGCAAAAGATACCTTTGAAAACCAGGACTTGTATTTATCCATTCTGAGATGAGTGGAAACTATTTTTAATGTAAATCACTTCCCTACATCATATTTTTAACTGTTAAATATGAAACGTCATGAACACTGATTAGTTGTACAGTTATCCACATGATGGTAACAGTAAACTGTAGTTTTCCAAATGTTTGTCAAGAAATGACTTTAACACAATCAGTCTAGCTACTAGATCTCACATCACCACAAGTGCTAGCTGATACCAGACTTTATTTTTACAAACAGTGACAGAGATATTGCTATTTTAATACCTCTCAGTACATTAAAGTCACCTCCAACTAATGTTAAATTATCAGGGAACTTCTGTAATGCTGAGTGTGGACTTTCTTTGAATCAATCTACAATGGTTGTGGCAGAATTGGGTGGCTGATAAAAGCATCTGCTAATTAACTTGAGTTCATCTAAGTCTGCTATTAATGTTCAGAAAACCTCACAGTCACACTCAATTTCAAACTCAATAGTCACAATATTTTTGTTGACAGAAGAGAACAATCCCCCTGTCTTGGCACCTAATCTGTCTTTTCAATATACATCCCATGCCTTGCTAAACATTTTAGAGGTTTCTTATTCAGGTTCAGTCCAGGTCTTGGTTCTGAGAATAATTTGAGCATGACAACTTTTCTGGAGGGCAATAAGTTCAGGAACTTAGTTATGAATACTTTGACAATTTGTTGTTAAAATTTTGACAGTCAATGTATGTTTACTTTGCATGGAATAACTGATTTAGCAGTCTGTGTATCAACTGGCAAGTGCTCGTAAGAGGACCTCAAACTACCAACTAACCTAAAAAGCCCCATGTTCACTCCACTAGTACTCTGGCACTGAGTTACTGCTTCCTTTGTTTAGTGCAAACCTGACCTATCAAGAGGAATCTCACAATTCTCCACCCCATAATGCAGGCCCAGAAATCTGCAGCCATGAGCATCACAGAATCAACAAAGAATGTGGCGGAGACCCTCCACTCAGCTCCAGGCCAAAGGATCCTGTACAACTCTGAGGATGATGCTGAAAATTGTGAGCTCTGCTTGCACCCAGTGAGCAAGGCCATTAGTCTTCACTGTTTCCACCATATGCCCATAGAAACAGAGGCTGTCTTAAGAACCCAAATGACAGACACCACAAATGCCACTATAAAAACAACTTGCTGACTACAGCACCTGTACACTTGAGGGCTGCAGGCAGGGCCTAGGGCCACCACCTCATCTTTGATGAGGCCTTCCTGGCAGGCATATCAAGTGTAAATTTGATTTCTTTCCAGCCCTCAATGCTATTTCCCTAAGAGACTCCTTAACGTGCCTATCATTGGAGCTCTAAATAGCCAGTAGACCCCTCCCCCTGTATGCCTGCTCAGACTCTACTCATAAGTGGTCACCTGTCCACCCAAAAAGTGAATGGGCAAGGCCAGGCAGCCAGCCTCCATAATGATTCTCCGCCTCAAGCAAAATGATTGCGAGTATAGACTGGGACATCTATGGATTTGGTGAAGGAGTTATGGACAGACAACCTTGTAAAGTACTTTTGAATAATTTTTCCAAAAACTGACTTGAAGAACTAATTAAACAACCAACACACAATGGAAATATTTAAGTTCTTATAGCTACAAACAGGCCAGACCTTACTGACAGTGTCAGTGTAGAGACAGTGCTTAGTGATTATGATGCCACAATAGTGACAATGGTTACTAAAGTTAATAAATTCCTGAAGAAGGCTAGAAGAGTATTTATGCTAGCAGAAAGCAGATGAGAAGTTGTTAGCATCTCACTTAGACAATAAGTGGACATCATTTAGATCCAACATGATGGATGCAGAAGAATTACAGGCAAGGTTTAAAGTAATTGTATATCGCAGCCTGGAGATGTATATGCCAAGTTAAGGATGGAAAAGACACATTCTGGTTTAATAATAAAATTTATAAAATGCTGAAGAATTAGATATTGTTGTGTTCTCATTACAAAGAACAACATGCAATTGTCAATAGGGAGAAGTTAGTGCAAATTTGTCCATCCAGAAGAAGGTCGATGTGCAAAGGGTACAACTTCCACCGTCATACCCTAGCAAAATTTCTTGGTGAGAACCTGAGAAAATTCTGGTCATACATGAAATCACTAAGCAGAGCAGAAACTTCTATCCAGACATTTCTTTTCCAGTCTGAGGTGGCAGTAGAAGATGGTAAAAAGATAACTGAAGTTTTAAATTTCATGCAGAAGTTCAGACAAACATACCCTTACTTGACTGTCACACAGACTCCCGCATGGAGGACATAGAAATAAGCATCCCTGGCATAGAAAATCAACTGAAAGAATTGAAAACAAATGTGTCACCAGGTCCACAGGGTGTGCTCTGGAGCATTGGCCCATTACATAGTTTGCAGTTATTGCAAATCTTTCACCCACCATAAAGAACCTAATGACTAGAAAAAAGTGCAGGTAAGAAAATTAATTCACATATTATGGACTAATGTCCTTAACATTGGTTTGCTGCAGAAATCTTTAATACATCTCAGTTCAGAGGTAGTAAATTTGCTTGAGACATAAAAGTGTTGTGACAGTGCCACGACATTTAATAGTGCCGCCACATCAGTACGCGCAAACGGCGATAGAGGTGCTCCGCAACTCAGCTGAGCGCGGGAGCACCACCTAGCTACGAACGGTGCCGGCCGCATGTCACGGCACGGCAGTAGAATGACCGATACGGAATTGGTAGCATGTAACCAGCTATTGTTTCTATGTTTGTATATCCACGCAATTTATTAGTGATTAAAGGTTATAACACTTTTTGCTGATGAGGTCGGATATTTTTGTTCCTGTGTTGTGGATTTGTGCGTTCATTTCGGGGCAGACATGGAACAGCTTATGCAAGCGTTCATTGAACAACAAACACAGCTGACAGCTGCTATTCAGGCGTTGTCGACGTCGCTTACCCATCGTCTGTCTTCCTCTTCTCCGCCTCCGTTCCCTCCTTACAACGAGGCCGCTGAAGACTGGGAGGGTTATGAGAAGCGTTTGTAGCAACACTTCTTGGCTTTCGGCATTGTCGACGCTCCTATGTGTAAGTCGTTATTTCTATCTTGGATTTCCCCACGGATCTATCAGCTGCTATCTCAGTTAGCCCCGCTGCGGGAACCTGCCTCTCTGTCCTTCCAAGATATGTGTGACTTATTGTCTAACTATTACTGAAAAAATGCCCACGTCGTTGCCGCCTGTGTGGCATTCTACCGGTGTCATACACAGCCCCATCAATCTTACCGGGCTTGGGTGGCGGAACTACACGGTCTGAGTAGGAAATGTCAGTTTGTCACGGACACTCATCATGTGTCTTATGCTGATTCAGTGGTTAGGGATGCTATTCTATGGCTTGCTCCTGATAAAGAAGTTCGGCAATGTGCCTTACAACTGCTAAACCCATTGTTGTCGGAAGTTCTAAGCATCGCTCAATCTTTTGAAGTGTCTCACGCTGCTGGTGCACAAATAGACGCATGGTGTGATGTAGGCACTATACAGACCACTTTCGACACGGACAATTTGCCTGTTTCCCAGGGGACCGACAATGTAGCGGCAGTTCACTTGCGTCAACAATGTCACATTGGGCCGCCACACTCGCAGCAAAAACAGCAACCACAGAAGCAGGTTCGTTCCACACTTCCTTCTTGTCCACATTGTTTGGTACAGCATGACAGGGCCGCGTGTCCAAAATGTTGGGCCACGTGTAATTCATGTAGGAAAAAAGGCCACATTGCTTCTGTGTGTCAGTCCCCCGAAGTTCCTGTCAATGAGGATGAGGCATCGGACATGGATGTTAACTGTGTGCTTTCTCAAACAAATTAGTTGTTTGTTACTGTTCGTGTTCTGGATAAAGACATTCACATGCAAGTGGATACTGGCTCTGCACTAACTCTCATTAATTCTTGCACGTATTTGGAGTTGGGCTCTCCTCCCTTGTCTCCAGTTACGCGAAATCTGAGAACTTATAATAAACAGAAAATTCCTATCGTTGGCCAGTTTGATGCTTCCACTGCCTACAAGTCTGTTGTTAGGCCCCTCACGTTTTATGTGGTGGATCATCCGGGCACTGAAAACCTGTTAGGTTATGATGCTTTCCAGTTGTTTGGGTTCTCCATTGATGATGATGTGCACCTCATATCTGAGGATATTCCGTATCAACACCTGGATGGATTGTGTTCTGAATTCTTGTCCATGTTCTCTGCTGGTCTGGGTTGTGACAAGGATTTTGAAGCCCACATTACTCTTAAACCTACAGCTCGCCCTAAGTTTTTCCGGGCACGCCCTATTCTGGTGGCGTTGCGTGCACCTGTCAAGGCTGAGATAGACAGGTTAACAGCTTCAGGGATTCTTCTTCCCGTTACCTCCAGTGAATGGGCATCGCCAATCATGGTGGTTTCTAAACCAAATAGGAGTCTGCGATTGTGTGGTGATTTTAAAGCCACTGTCAACGCTCAGAGCCTCATTGACACTTATCCTCTTCCCTGTCCTGAGGAGTTATTTACCAAGCTCGCTGGGGGCCAGTTCTTTTCCAAACTTGACTTATCAGAGGCGTACCATCAGTTGCTGTTGGATGCGTCTTCCAAGGAATTTCTTGTCATCAACACTCCTTGTGGGTTTTATCAGTACCAGCGGTTACCGTTTGGCGTTTTTGGAACAGCTCATGCCTTCCGTTCCCGGCTGCATAAACTATCTGGATGACATTGTTGTCATGGGTGCCTCCACTGAGGAGCACCTTCGCAATTTGCGTTCACTGTTTTGGGTTCTGCATTCGGCTGGGTTTAAGTGCAATCTGGACAAGTCACAGTTCTTCCAACCCTCCATCATGTATCTTGGTTTCCACTTGTCCCGTGAGGGTATACGTCCTCTACGTCAGCATGTTGCAGCCATTACCGCTCTACCCTGGCCGTAAACGGTAAAAGAACTTCAGGCGTTTCTAGGCAAGATTGCTTATTATCACAAATTCATTCCATCCGCAGCAGTGGTAGCTCATCTTCTGCATCAGCTGTTACGCAAAAACGTTCCTTTCTGTTGGTCCAACGAGTGTGAGCAGGCTTTTGTCTGCCTGAAGGCTCATTTGCAGTCGGCTCCTTGTCTTGCCACATTTCGTCCGGGTCAGCACTTGGTTCTGGCGACTGACACGTCCCAGTATGCCCTAGGGGCTGTTCTCGCCCATCGGTATGAGGATGGGTCGGAACAACCCATCGCCTATGCTTCCAAGACCCTCAACGATGCGCAACGGCGTTATTCTCAAATCGAAAAGGAGGTGCTCGCTATCATTTGTGCTCTAAAAAAGTTCAGCATTTTTTTGTATTGTTCTAAGTTTCACCTCATCACCGACCACAAGCCACTGGTCTCTCTGTTCAGCCCACCGGCATCGCTTCCAGATAAGGCAGCTCACCGCCTGCAACATTGGGCCTTATACTTGTCTCGTTTTCATTATGAGCTTCACTATCGCCCCACGGCCCATCACGCCAACGCTGACGTGTTGTCGCGTTTGCCGATGGGCCCCAACCCAGTTTTTGATCGAGATGAACTACTCTGTTTCCACATTGATGAGGCAGAACATCGTGCGGTCGAGGGTTTTCTGCTTACAGGTTCGCAGGTTGCGTCGGCTACTGCGCAGGACCCGGTCCTGCGTCAGGTGATCGGTTTTATTCAACGGGGTTGGCCGGACAGGACCAAGGGCCGGGAATCAGATCCCCTTCGCAACTACCATGCCTTGTGCCTTTGTCTGTCTGTTTGTGATGGTGTTGTTCTTCTGGCCACGGATGGCGCATCTCCACGGGTTGTGGTGCCAGCCTCTCTTTGCAAAGATGTTCTCAAACTGTTGCATGAAGGCCATTGGGGGATTTCTCGGACTAAGTCCCTTTCCCACAGGCACGTTTATTGGCCCGGTATTGATTCGGACATTGCCCACATGGTCGCTGTTTGTGGTCAGTGTGCTCAACAACTGGCTGCACCCCGTACAATGCCCTCTTCGTGGCCTGACCCGGCGCAGCCATGGGAACGGGTGCACGCTGACTTTGCCGGCCCCTTCCTCGGCACTTATTGGCTGCTGTTGATTGACGCCTTCTTGAAGTTTCCATTTGTTGTTCGATGTCCATCGCCGACCACTGCAGTGACGATGATGGCTTTTTCCAAAATCTTTGCGCTAGAAGGTCTTCCATCCACGATCGTCACGGACAATGGCCCTCAGTTCTCTTCGCAGGCCTTCCGTGATTTTTGTACTGGACACGGCATTCATCATGTTACAACACCGCCCTTCCATCTGCAATCGAATGGGGAGGTCGAGCACCTTGTCCGCACTTTCAAAAGCCAGATGAAATAATTCCTTAGTGATTTTTCCACAGATGACGCTCTGTTGCATTTTCTGAGTTCTCATCGCTTCAATGCCTCTGGGTGATCGCAGCCCTGCTGAACTCTTGCATGGCCACCAACCGCGCGCTCTACTGCACCTGCTTCACCCTGTCAGGCCTTGTACTGTGTCCCCTCATGCGGGAAAATACTCAGTGGGTGCCAACGTGTGGGCACGAGGGTATGGATCTCGCCCTAAATGGATTCCAGGGGTGGTGAAGGCTCTTCGCGGCCGCCGGCTTTGTGAAATACGTACGGACGACAGCATGGTTGTTCGCCATTACGACCAGATGCACCCACTAGTGGTGGCCACGCCGGTGCCACCGCCCCTTCCTTTGCCTCCACCAGCCCGAGAAGCCAGTCCTGTTGCTGCTGCCGATCTCCCATGCGTGTTGCTGCAGCTGACGTCGCTACCGCTTCCGAGTATGCCGGAACCGGCCCCAGTCGCGACGCCGCCTTCTCCAGGACCCATCTCGCTGGAGCACACCTCCAGGTCCACGACACCTATGGATGCTGCTCCACAGTTTTCAGCCATCATCTCGTCCAGGAGGCACGTTCCACGCAGTGGCTTCCGCCCTGGACATTTTCGACCGTACTATCGTGTTTCTCCGCGGGATGTTCTCAGGGCCTCCCAAGAGGCCATGGATGTCCTCCGCACTGTCCGTGTCTCCCAGGAAGTGAGTGTTTTTTTTTTTTTCAAGGGAGGAAAAGTGTTGTGACAGTGCCACAACATTTAATAGTGCCGCCACATCAGTACGCGCAAAACTTCGATAGAGGCACTCCGCAACTCGGCTGAGCAAGGGAGCACCACCTGGCTACGAACGGTGCCAGCCACATGTCACAGCATGGCAGCAGAATGACCGATACAGAATTGGTACCATGTAACCAGCTATTGTTTCTACGTTTGTATATCCACGCAATTTATTAGTGATTAAAGGTCCAAGCATTAGGCTCGCAGATGTGTTGTGAGTGGTACCAAGGCTTCTGCAATAACAGAATCCAGTATGATGTCCTTGATGACAAGTATTCATCAGAAACAGGAGTATTATCAGAAGTGCCCCAGGAAAGTGTGATAAGGCCACTCTTATTCTCTACATACATAAATGATTAGACAGACAAGGTGATCAGCAATTTACAGCTGTTTTCTGATGATGCTGTGCTGTATGGGAATGGGTCATTGCTGAATAACTAGAAGGATACAAGATGACTCAGAGAATTTCTAGTTGGTTTGATAAATGGCAGGAGTTCCACATTTACAAAAATGTAAGTTAGGAAAAACATTCCTGTAACTTTTGAATCAAGCATTAGTGAGGCACAGCTTGATGCACTCACATCCATTAAACATCTAGGCATAATGCTGCTAAGTGATATGAAATGGAACAAGCACATCAGGTTGGTAGTATGGAAGGCAAATGCTCAACTTCATTTTATTGTAAGAATTTTGGGAAAGTGTAGCACATCCATGAAGCAGATGGCATATAGAATGCTAGTACAACCCAGTTTTTAGTACTGTTCAAGTGTTGTGCATCCCCACCAAGTCAGATCAAAGGAAGACATTGAAGCAATTGAGAGACATGCTGCAAGATTTGTTACTAGTAGCTTCACTCAACGTGTAAATATTATATGATGTACTTCATAAATTCAATTTAGAGTCCCTGGAGGTGAGCTGATGCTCTTTCCACAAGGCAGTATTGTGTGAATTTAGGGAACCAGCATTTGAAGCTGATTGCAGAATGATTCTACTGCCACAAATCTACATTTTGCATAAGGACCATGAAGATAGGATGTGAGTATTTATAGTGGCTTGATGAGTTTGAATGTATATGTAGATGTAGATATGACAATGTCAGCCAATAATATTCAAATGGAAGCTACATCCTATAAAGAAATTCTTCTTTCCTCCTCCCTATTCCCACATCCAATAATGTGACAAGTTATCATAACACCCTAATCAAGTGAAGAGGGGGGAAAGGAGAAATGTTATTATATTTCAGTGCAAGTGGCATTATTGAAATAGTAAGTGAAATATAGTAGCTGCAAAATTGGTGCATATAATACCATGATGAGATCATAAAGCCATAAGAACTGTCAATCCTTTACATGTACTCCGTAATAAAATTTTAAATTAAACTTAGGCTCATGTAAAAGTATCGCAGCTTTCATTCAGTGACCAATCAACAGAAAAATAATTTCCATTTGCATAAAGCATCCTTAACTTTTGTAGAAAAGGTATGCAATATTCTGCAGGTTCCATTTTTATAAGCATTCTGAAGAACTGAAAAATTTGAGAGATAACCCACAGATTAGGAGATCTCAGTTGAAAAGCTTTCTTTGTAGTACACTACTTTTATTCTCTACACAAATTCCTCATGGTACATTAGATTCATTCATATATAATATTGCAAGAGTTTTGTTTTCTGGTGTTTGTTTTTTTTTTTTTTTTTTTAATTTTTGTCAGCTTTTCTGAATCATTAAGAAGTTTATTTCATGATTGGAAGTCTCTGGCTGACTTGTTTTCTTAGAAGACAAGAAAAATAAACAAGTAAATAAACTTTATGGAAAATGAATACCCTTTATGTCATAGTGTAGCATGTCTACAATAATATGAGGAGGCTAGCAGAAGAAAGCGCCAACCCTGGTTTAGTATGGATTAGTTTGATCATGGTATAGTGTGTTTTTGAATGTAATACATCTTAGTAACACAAAGTTCCACTTGAACTACTAGCAACAATTGTTTACTATACAGGGTGGTCCATTGATAGCGACCAGGCCAAATATCTCACAAAATAAGCATCAAATGAAAAAACTACAAAGAACAAAACTTGTCTAGCTTGAAGGGGGAAACCAGATGGCACTATGGTTGGCCCACTAGATGGCGCTGCAATAGGTCAAACGGATATCAACTGCATTTTTTAAAATAGGAACCCCCATTTTTTATTACATATTCATGTAGTACGTAAATAAATATGAATGTTTTTTCGCTTTGTAATAGATGGCGCTGTAATAGTCACAAACGTATAAGTACGTGGTATCACATAACATTCTGCCAGTGCGGACGGTATTTGCTTCGTGATACATTACCCGTGTTAACATGGACCATTTACCAATTGCAGAAAAGATCGATAACATGTTGATGTATGGCTATTGTGATCAAAATGTCCAATGGGCGTGTGCTATGTATACTGCTTGGTATCCTTGACGACATCATCCAAGTGTTCAGACCATTCACCAGATAGTTATGTTATTTAAGGCAACAGGAAGGGTTCAGCCACATGTGAAACATCAATCATGACCTGCAACAAGTGACGATGCCCAAGTAGGTGTTTTAGCTGCTGTCGTGGCTAATCTGCACATCAGTAGCGGACAAATTGCACAAGAATCGGGAATATCAAAAACATCGGTGTTGAGAATGCTACATCAACATCGCTTGCACCCATACCATATTTCTATGCACCAGGAATTGCATGGTGACGACTTTGAACATCATGTACAGTTCTGCCACTGGGCACAAGAGAAATTACGGGATGATGACAGATTTTTTTCATGTGTTCTATTTAGCGGCGAAGTGTCATTCACCAACAGTGGTAACATAAACCAGCATAATATGCACTATTGGGCAACAGAAAATCCACGATGGCTGCAACAAGTGGAACATCAGCGACCTTGGCAGGTTAATGTATGGTGCGGCATTATGGGAGCAGGATAATTGGCCCCCATTTTATTGAGGGCAATCTAAATGGTACAATGTATAGTGATTTCCTATGTAATTTTCTACCAATGTTACTACAAGATGTTTCACTGCATGGCAGAATGGTGATGTACTTCCAACATGATGGATGTCTGGCACATAGCTCACATGCAGTTGAAGCGGTATTGAATAGCATATTTCATGACAGGTGGATTGGTCATCAAAGCACTATACCATGGCCCGCACATTCACTGGATACAGCGGATATGACATCCCTGGATCTCTTTCTGTAGAGAAAGTTGAAGGAGATTTGCTATTGTGGTCCACCAACAACTCCTGACAACATGCATCAGCGCATTGTCAATGCATGTGCGAAAATTACGGAAGGCAAACTGCTTGCTGTTGAGAGGAATGTCATTACACGTATTGCCAAATGCATTGAGGTTAATGGCATCATTGTGAGCATTTATTGCATTAAAGTGGTATTTACAGGTAATCATGCTGTAACAGCAGGCATTCTCAGAAATGACAAGTTCACAAAAGTACATGTATCACACTGGAATAATCGAAATAAAACGTTCAAATGTACCTACGTTCTGTATTTTAATTTAAAAAGCCTACCTGTTACCAACTGTTCATATAAAATTGTGAGCCATATGTTTGTGACTATCTCTGCACCATCTATCACAATGCAAAAATAGTGGCCCAACTAAAACATTCATATTTCTTTATGTACTACACGAATATGTAATAAAAAATGGGGGTTCCTATTTTTAAAAATGCAGTTGATATCTGTTTGACCTATGGCAGTGCCATCTAGTGGGCCAACCATAGCACCACCTGGTTTCCCCCTTCAAGCTAGACAAGATTCATTCTTTTTAGGTTTTTCGTTTGACGCTTGTTTCGTGAGATATTTGGCCCGGTCACGATCAATGGACCACCCTGTACACATTATTTTGTCTTATTGTATTTATATCCATCACTCTGAATTTGACCAACATATGACATAGGATCATTCAAAACTGCACCAACATGTGACAGCAGTTTCTTCCACTGGCATCTTCATTTGACATGATCACAGCCATTTCAGTCAGTGAGGTAGCACACTGGGTATCATACTGGGCTTGTATTTGGGAGAATAGAGGTTCAGGTATCTGTATGGTCATCTAATTTTTTTTTCAGAGTTTTCCTAAGCTGCTTAAGGTAAATGCCAGAATGGTTCCTTTGAAAAGATTATGATCAATTTTCTTCCACACACGTCCCCTCAATTTAAGCTTGTGTTATGACATAATAACTTCATTGTCAACAGAATGTTATACCCTAATCTTATTCCTCTTTCCTCTAGTTTTCTGCGGTTTTGGTGTATTTGAATCTGATGATCAGTGGCTTTTGCTGTGACCAAAAATAAACTTTTTCTGTTATTTCTGGCCATCGGACTTATATTTCACTATTTCAGTTATTGCATTTTCAGAGTAATATTTACTTTCATGTGTGGCTTCATGTTCCAATGAACTATGTGTCAAATTACAAATCCAAGTGTCAGGCATTCAATCTTCAATCGGTCCCACAATCTTTTTCTGTCAGATATTGCTTCTTTCACCTCTACCAACAATTGTTTAACGTGACAAGTGTCAAGCTGAATAATACTTTGGAGTTGCCATTAAACTGTAAATCCTCCAATGACTGTCCACATAAATCATCTCAAAGGTTGAAAGAAAGCAAGGGCATACCATCTTGAACAGATCATGCCTAATAAAGCATGTTCAAACCAGCTTTTTGGTTGATGACAGCCTTACTTTAATTATTTATTATGGTATATGTTTTAAAAAGATTCACAGCTACTGGTATAGCTATCATACATTGTATTCAGAAATCATTTTTCTTATAGTTTTCAGTATACTCATAATGGCACTTTTTTATGTAGGTGTTTCCAAAAGAAACAGTTCTGCAACCTTTTGGAGAGGCAACACTGAAGCTAACTGTTTACCCTTGTATTTGTGACCAGGATACCAGATTTACACCTCTGCGAGCTGTGTTAGCTGGTTTTATACAAATTAGTGAAGAAGACAGGTAAAGTAACTAAAAGATAAACATATTCCTAGACTTATGTTTTAGTAATGAAAACAGATAACTGTGATAATATATGAACCTTTTCCATAAAACTTTTCATGTGATTATATTTTCTGTACAACATATATGTCCTTAAGGAACCGAATGGTTGATGCGCATTTAGTTTTAAAAATAGGAAGGTACTTCGTATCACAATCATCACTCCCGTGACATTTTAAATGTAATTACATATGACTTTTCTTAGATAGTTTCTTTTTTATCTTGACACAAATTTTTTATCCTCGGTGTAATTATCACACTCAGTAACATTATTCGTGACAAACAGCAGTTACAAAAAGTGGTACTGAACTGCACACAACACAATGGTCGCAAGACAGTGACATCTGGTGGACCGGCACTTGTTTATTTTAATTATTTATTTATCCGTCTGTACAAAATAAAAATTGTGTGGATGTTGTCCAAAAGTACATGTAAATTTATGGGAAACAATTTGTGCAAAAGGAACATACAAAATTTTACATTAAGTACTACAAAGAACAATACTTACAAAATAGTACAAAAAATTTACAAAAAATAATACTTCATCATACAAGACACAGTAATACAACAGTATACTAACAGTATTGTAACTGCATAGTCTGTTTGCCTTACGGCTTTACTTTTGTCTTTCCTAAACAGGAAGCCCTTATATACACTACAATAATTCAGTAAAGATTTTACCACACACAGCAGCTGTCCATCAGATTTACGAAATTAACAGAAACTTTAGGGGATGTTTTCAGTTTTTCCTTAATATAAACATCAGAATTATTTATTGGCCTAATTATCATTTACCGAGTAAAAACATTGTTCAAGTAGATATTCTTTAAATTCTACTTTAAATCTGTTTTCATATTCTAACTTTTTGCTGTTGGCCGGCAGTATGTTGTAGAGTTTTGTACCAATATGTCTCACATGCCTTTGTGTGTGTGTTATTTTTGTTCACTGAGTATGGAGTGTTATGCTATAACGAGTATTGCAGTTATGCAAGTCAGCATTTGTCAGATATTGTTAGAACTTTAAACTTGTTGAATAAGGGTTTGCATTGTGTCTGTTGATGGCAAGTGGTGGAACCCAAAAATATTATTCCGTATGCTGCAAGAGACTGAAAATAACCAAAATATTGTGTCTACAATCCTGGAACTCTTTGCAGTACAGACATTTGCAATAATTCTAAGAGCAAAACAGGCTGCACAAGTTTCAATACATGGTCATTAAAATTAATATTTTCATCTACATGAATCCACAGCATTTTTGTTGATGCCAGTCTGTCTATGGCCTTTTACCCAACAACACATCAAAATTTACATTTTGACATATTTTCCCAAACTGCTTATAATTTGTTTTATTTGCATTTAATGTCAACTGGTGTAGGTATGATTCAAACCACTTTTCTCTGTTCCATGACTACCTAATGCTTCCAGTTTTTCTAAAAGAATGCCATGATTGGCACTGTCAAATGCTTTGGAGAGATCTAAATTTTTTTCTATTTGCTGTTGTCTTTCTCTAGATTTTTGATTATTTGTTCAGTGTAGCACATTAGAGCTGTTTCTGCATTTTTACCTGCCTGTAAGCTATGCTGATTTCTATTTAGTCAGTTATGGTCATTTTGGTATTTATTGATTCTGTGCTTGATTAATTTTTCTATTATTTTGGAAAATGCTGGAAAGAGGGATATTGTTTGATAGTTTTCTACCTTAAACTTGTCACCGCTTTTGAATAATGGCATCACTTTTGAGATTTCCATCCTTTCTGGAAATACTCCTTCACTGAATGATAAGTTGGTTATGTATGCCAAGGGCCTTGCAATTTGTGCAGCTGTCATTGTTATAATATAAACAGGCACCTCCTCTACTCCTGCTAACATTTTAGGTTTCGAGCTATTTACTACTTTGAACACTTCATGTTTAACTGTTGGATCTATCCTCATACTACAAGCAGCTTTTGGAAATTCAGGTTTTTCTTGTTTTGCACATTTTGAGCTTAATAAACTGTTGCATTTATGAAATAATTGTTAATATAATCTGACAAATCTTGCTTTTTAATATTGACATTTTCTGTGTTTTTTAGAATGATATCCTGGTCTTCACATCTCTTTCCTGTTTCAGTCTTCACAATACCCCATATGGCTTTTGTTTTGTTATCAGACTGTCTTATTAAGTTGTCATTACTCATAAATTTTGCTTTGTCAACTACTTTTCGATAGACCCTCTTGTAATTCTTAACATGTTCTATGAACTTTGGACCTTTAGAAGTCTTAAACTTCGTATTTAGTAGCTTTAGAGTTCCACAAGAAGTTTTGATGCCAACTGCGATCCAATAAATGATCTACCATCATGTACAAGCTTGCTGTGTAAATTTACATTATTTGCTGATGATACCACAATTTTTATGAGCAGTAGAACAGACAAAAATCTTGAGGAACTCATTATTCACATACTCTCAGATGTGGTTAATTGGTTCAAGGTGAATGGTCTCTCATTAAATTCCAGTAAGACCAGCTTTATTCAATTCTGTACAAAAACAGAAAAAAGAGAGAGGGATAAGTGTGACATGTGGTAATCAACCAATAGAAAGAATGGAAACAACAAAATTTCTTGGAGTGCACATTGACAAGAAAATGAACTGGTCTTCACATATTATTGATCTCTGTAAGAGGCTTAGCTCTGCTACCTATGCTTTACAGGTTGTCACTACATGTGTTGAACCTAACACTGCAAAAGTGGCATACTATGGCTATATTCATTCTCTCATTGAGTACATAATTATTTTTTGGGGCAACCAGCCATTAGCAAGGAAAGTGTTCATTGCACAGAAGCGAGCTTTAAGAATTATATGTGGATTGCACCCAAGAGACTCGTGTAGAAATAGTTTTCATAAACTTAAAATATACACATCTACATGCCAATATATCTTTTCTCTCATGTGTTTTGTTTGTAAAAATATAGAGATATTTCAACCAAACAGTAATTATCATGAACATAACACACGGAGGAAGAATGACGTACACAGCGAGCTCAGAAATTTGAGCTTGGCTCAAAAGGGTGTCCACTACACTGGAGCAAAACTCTTCAATGCTCTTCCTCCTGAAATAAAGACAGAGATTCATAACAAGAGTAAGTTTAAGAAAGCACTAAAAATATTTCTGCTAGAAAAAGCTTTTTACAGTCTAGATGAATTTTTAACTAAATAAATTGTGATATTTTAATATTATATAATACAACTTGACATAATCCCACTAAGAATGTTATTTGACCTGAGTTCTGTATCTGTGTGTGCTCTGTATCTGTTTTCAGTAATGTTTAATGATTCTAAGAAAATATGTATTTTCTTTTTCTGTATTGCTGCCCAAAGAATTTACTGTATAAATTTTTATATAATTATATGATTATAATAGCGTGAAACATTCCACGTAGGAAAAATATATCTAAAAACAAAGATGATGTGACTTACCAAATGAAAGTGCTGGCAGGTCGACAGACACACAAACAAACACAAACATACACACAAAATTCAAGTTTTCGCAATAAAGTGGATGGATGTGGATGGATATATGTGTGTGTGGATGGATGTGTGTGTGTGTGTGTGTGTGTGCGAGTGTATACCCATCCTTTTTTCCCCCTAAGGTAAGTCTTTCCACTCCCGGGATTGGAATGACTCCTTACCCTCTCCCTTAAAACCCACATCCTTTCGTCTTTCCCTCTCCTTCCCTCTTTCCTGATGAGGCAACAGTTTGTTGCGAAAGCTTGAATTTTGTGTGTATGTTTGTGTTTGTTTGTGTGTCTGTCGACCTGCCAGCACTTTCATTTGGTAAGTCACATCATCTTTGTTTTTAGATATATTTTTATATAATTATGTACTCAAATTTCTGTATATGCTATAAGATTATCAGATTGTATTTGTAAACAACTGACTCATTCCACATCCTTGTGTATCCAACACAGTTGGACCTATGGAACACGAAATAAACCAAATCAAATCAAATCAAGAACTTGGGCTTGTATTGTGATGTAATGTGATTTTTGACAGCTTCTTTGGAAAGCACATTTTAAAATATCCCATGAAAATTGAAGAAACAATGTTATATGCACCATTTGTATTTGTTAAGGACAGCACTTCTGCCCAGGACTCACTAGTTAGGATATTTGTAAATTCTACACAGTTTTCAGTTGAAAATTTTCCTTTATTCATGAAGTACACTTTTTTTTCTTGCAGTGGCATCGCAAATCAGTATTTGTTACTTCTACTTCTGTGGATCATATATTTGAAAATATATTACCTATAAGATTGTTTGTATTATATGTTATACTTGTGGGTTTGTGTATGTGTGGAAACATATTGAAACTATGTAATAGATTTAGGAATTGATTTTTTAGACTACTTTCATTTATAAGATTCATGCTGAAATCCTCACAAACAACTACAGTGGCTCTTTCAATAAAAAGAATGTTAAGCAGTGTTTTTGATTGATTAATGAATATGTCTGTATCCCCAGCAGGCAGTCTGTTTACTGTTATGACTGTAACTTTTCCCCATATTTCATACAACTGTATAGCTACTGCTTCAAAATGATTTTCCACACTCAATGATCCAGCTACACACCTTCTTTTGTACCTGATACTTGATTTAGTAAAGATACATACACCTCCATTTTTTGACATTTTTCTAGAATAATGACTTGCCAACTTAGTCATTCATACAAGCAAATACTGATCTTCATTTATCAATCATCTCTGAAGCTGCAGTAGCATATCATACTTATCCTAATAATCACATATTAGTACATTTCAACTCCCAGATAAATTTTGCTATAGTCTATTTCAGTTTTTGCTTCATCTGAATAAATTCCAAACAATTTGTTTCAAGAATTTGTTTCAAGCCTTCTGGTTGTGTCTACAATACAGTCTAATTTAGCTCTATCATTTGCATTGCATAATGTCCAAGATCTAATACAGATTTTCTTTAATCTTGCAGATTCTGTCCTGATATTTATGAGAGACAAATGGGGTACAACATGAGCCCTATAAAGATGAACATTGAAGCAGACATTGAAATCCCATATCTGTGTGTTGAAACTCCTGAAGATGATTGTAACTTCAAAATGTATGCCACTGATATTATGAGTAAATTTAACAAATCACACAAGGAGGAGAAAGTGATAAGAGTTAAAAACTATAACAATGCAGAAGCAACAGCAGTTTTCAGTACATATGAGCCATTCACCTTGTGTAAAATCACTACAACTGATGGTACAGTTTCAAATAGAAGACCATATGATGCTGTGGTACTTAATAAAAATGTAACAGCTGAGGTAAATGATTTTATAATGCTACACAATAACTGTGACATTTGTCAATTTGTACAAGGTTTCATTATCTTGAACCACTGTTTATAAACAAGTAATGAAGAATATTTGTCTCAGGACAGATAGCATTCAGAGGATGTACCACCACTTTATTACATACTATTATATACAGTCATATCGCCAACTATTTTACATTTCATATCAACACCTCTGCCATCGATAAAGACACAGATATTACTAAGTCGGCTGCAATGTCTTTGGAGCAGATACCTCCTCTGATGTTCTCGGTTATCGGACATTCATGGTAACTATGTCTCAAATGCGTGGTGTTGGTGAAACACCAACTATTTTTTTTTATTGATAAACCATTGTGTGTTAGAACCCATAGGTCTTGTAAACTGTCTCATGATGATAATATCTGTGTCTTTACCCGTGGTAGAGGTGTTGATATGAAATGTAAAATAGTTGGCGATATGACTGTATATAATAGTATGTAATAAAATGGTGGTACATCCTCTGAACGCTAGACATAGAGCCCTATCCTTTATTTTAATAAAGCACATGACAGCAAAAAAGAAACCTGTTGGGTCATTATGAATGACCCATCCCAAACATTCCAGTTACTCATATCTTGCTATATCTCGTGAGTTTGTGCCCCTTGTAGTTAGGTTACCTGCCTGTTTGGCCATCTGCCAGCCGCGCCCAGCTGCCGTCACACTGACTACAGCTCCTCAGTGCGACGGCGGGATAAGCACACTGCTGCAGTCAAAATTATTCTATGTCCATGACCTTGGGTGACGTGTCGTCTATAAATAGTGTGTTTCCAGTAGCTGATGCACAGTCGGCAGCATGCCTCATCATAGGACACATCGTGTCTTCCGATGGAAACCTACTATTTACAAATCTATTTGTCAGGCTGATATAGGTCCTTGGTACACATATTTGTTTGTCCTCCCAGTATCAAGTCTAATACTGTTTTATGTACAGTGGATCATTGCTCCAGATGTTAAATTCTTGATATTACATTTAATTCTACCTTGTTCTGTCAATTCTGAACATGAAAATGGGCATTGTAGATCAAACAACAAATGTCACTACAATAGAATATGGAACCAACATCTTAAGATTATTGGATTACACAAAATTTAATAGTCTGCAGTAATAATGTTCTTACTACAATATTCTATTGATATTGTGTTGGACCCTGTGTCAGGAGCTTATTATATATACATTTTTTTAATATATGTAGTTCCATCCTATGTCTGGAGTGTGGGACTTCAGCCAGTCAATTTCCAGTAATAAAATACCAACAGCTGTTATTTTGGTTTTATTTGTTAGGCAGCCAGTTTTGACATTACATTATGCCATCTTCAGGCCTTTATACATCATGTAACCCTCATGTTGGAAACCAATGCAGCACTGTCAACTGGCATCATGAAGATTTTTTTTCCCACGGGCTTGTGTGCTCCTTGGAAAGTTCCTGACAACTGTCCAAGGAGTGCACAAGCCCATGAGAAAAAAACCTTCATGATACCAGTCAACAGTGCTGCATTGATTTCTAACATAAGGTTTATTCGATATTTGCAGGCCTGAAGGTGGCATAATGTAATGTCAAAACTGGTTGTCTAACAAACAAAACCAAAATAACGGCTGTTGATCTTTTACTGCTGGATTTTTAAACACAGTCACTACAGTACTCTAGTCAGAGACACTGCACATGAGTGCCAAGTACTTGCATCTGTTGGCTACCCATATTTTTATGGAAGTAGATTCCCATATTTACAGATGTTTGTTCTTATTTACAGTGCCTCAATTAACTGACAATTCTGACAAGTATTCTGTATACAGAAGAGATGAAAGCAGTGACAGTCACTATCAGATAGTGAAGTTTATCATGGCAATACTATGAGCAACAGAACAGTAAGAAAATGGTTTACAGAATTTGAAATGGCTGTATTAGTGTACTTTACTTTTTCATGTCAGGAAACCAATTGTTGTCCTTCAGCCAGTACTGGGTGATGTATGGGGCTTCTATCTTTTCCAGCCACAAATCGCCAAGGTTGCATCTGTAGGGACAATTTGGACATGCCAAGAGTTGTTCCATGTGTTGTGCAGAACCACAGTCACACTTGTTGTCATCCACTTCCCTGTCACCCCAAGTGATCATTTTTTTTTTTCACTGATGCCACCCCTTTTACTTGTATTATGCAGTTCAGGATCCTCCATGTTTTTCACTTTATTGTGGAGCTGTCAGGCTGTATTAATGTTGATGATGAAGTGCTAAGTAGCCAACCACTTGTAATTACTAAAGATTTGGTGCATAAAGTTGCTACAGAAGTTCAAAAGAACAGATACTTCATGAGTTTGACTTTATTTAATGAGTTTCCTCAGGTTTCAAGAAGGGTTCTTTACTGAATTCTCACAGAACACTTAAATTACAAAAAGTAGTGTTCACAATGGATATTGAAAATGCTGACTGAGTTGTATAAAACAAATCAAGTAGCAATTGCTTTCAATTTTCTTGAAAAGTGCAGTGATTTAAGTGATGAATTTTTAAGCTGAACTGCCACTGGAGATGAAATGTGGGTACTTCTTTTACACCAGAAATAAAATGACAATCTATGGAATGAAGGCATTTAATGTCAACTTGACAGTGCAGTTCAAACAATCAATTTTAGTCTGAAAATCATGTGCACTGTGTTTCTGGATAGGGAAGAAGTGTTGCTAATGGAACCATTTGGCACACTGTCACATAATTTTGTGACATGGTGTGAGACCTTCCTCAAAAAGAAATCCAAAACAAGAGTCGTGACTTGCTTAGAAAAGGGATTTCTTGGCTACAACTGAACAAACACAAAATATCATCGCATCACATGTCTCAGTCAGCTTTCATGTGGCCTGGTCTAAGACCCATGAAATACTACTTTGTTCTACACAGTTCTTCAACAGCAGCTGGCAAAGCAGACAGATTTTCACAAGAATAGGTTTAAAAAATTTTCTGTCCTAGTTATCGTAATAATGGTACCAAATATGTTGGAAAGTAAGTTAAGATGCAGCACACAGTTTTGTGCAATACTAAAAATATCAAGTTAGTACTACATTAAACAACACACTTCATAAATTGATTCTTCTTCCTTTTCTTCTTCCTCTTCCCTCCTCACCCTCTGCCTCTTCCTGTTATTATTGTTTCTTTCTTGTCTCAGACGTTATGTCTGGTTAAAAATGGAAGGTGACACGGACCTTGATCAAGTGTGACTTCCTTTTAACTGTACGGTATATGTTACATTGCATTTAGGAACTTTCGGGTAATTGAACAAGTGTCAATAATTACAGATTTCTGTAGTTGTATATATAAGTTTGGATGTAGCTGTATTGCATTGATGTACTGGTGGATATTGTGTGGTATGACTCCTGTAGTTGATAGTATAATTGGTATAATGTCAACTTTATCCTGATGCCACATGTCCTTGACTTCCTCAGCCAGTTGGATGTATTTTTCAATTTTTTCTCCTGTTTTCTTTTGTATATTTGTTGTATTGGGTATGGATATTTCGATTAGTTGTGTTAGTTTCTTCTTTTTATTGGTGAGTATGAGGTCAGGTTTGTTATGTGGTGTTGTTTTATCTGTTATAATGGTTCTGTTCCAGTATAATTTGTATTCATCGTTCTCCAGTACATTTTGTGGTGCATACTTGTATGTGGGAACATGTTGTTTTATAAGTTTATGCTGTAAGGCAAGCTGTTGATGTATTATTTTTGCTACATTGTCATGTCTTCTGGGGTATTCTGTATTTGCTAGTATTGTACATCCGCTTGTGATGTGATCTACTGTTTCTATTTGTTGTTTGCAAAGTCTGCATTTATCTGTTGTGGTATTGGGATCTTTAATAATATGCTTGCTGTAATATCTGGTGTTTATTGTTTGATCCTGTATTGCAATCATGAATCCTTCCGTCTCACTGTATATATTGCCTTTTCTTAGCCATGTGTTGGATGTGTCTTGATCAATGTGTGGCTGTTAGATGATACGGGTGCTTGCCATGAAGTGTTTTCTTTTCCCAATTTACTTTCTTCGTATCTGTTGATGTTATGTGATCTAAAGGGTTGTAGAAGTGGTTATGAAATTGCAGTGGTGTAGCCAATGTATTTATCTGAGTGATTGCCTTGTGTATTTTGCTAGTTTCTGCTCGTTCTGTAAAGAATTTACCTAAATTGTCTACCTGTCCATAATGTAGGTTTTTTATGTCAATAAATCCCCTTCCTCCTTCCTTTCTGCTTAATGTGAATCTTTCATTTGCTGAATGTATGTGATGTATTCTATATTTGTGGCATTGTGATCGTGTAAGTGTATTGAGTGCTTCTAGGTCTGTGTTACTCCATTTCACTACTCCAAATGAGTAGGTCAATACTGGTATAGCATAAGTATTTATAGCTTTCGTCTTGTTTCTTGCTGTCAATTCTGTTTTCAGTATTTTTGTTAGTCTTTGTCTATATTTTTCTTTTAGTTCTTCTTTAATATTTGTATTATCTATTCCTATTTTTTGTCTGTATCCTAGATATTTATAGGCATCTGTTTTTTCCATCGCTTCTATGCAGTCGCTGTGGTTATCCAATATGTAATCTTCTTGTTTAGTGTGTTTTCCCTTGACTATGCTATTTTTCTTACATTTGTCTGTTCCAAAAGCCATATTTATATCATTGCTGAATACTTCTGTTATCTTCAGTAATTGGTTGAGTTGCTGATTTGTTGCTGCCAGTAGTTTTAGATCATCCATGTATAGCAGATGTGTGATTTTGTGTGGGTATGTTCCAGTAATATTGTATCCATAATTTGTATTATTTAGCATGTTGGATAGTGGGTTCAGAGCAAGGCAGAACCAGAAAGGACTTACTGAGTCTCCTTGGTATATTCCACGCTTAATCTGTATTGGCTGTGATGTGATATTATTTGAATTTGTTTGGATATTAAGTGTGGTTTTCCAATTGTTCATTACTATGTTTAGGAACTGTATCAATTTAGGATCTACTTTGTATATTTCCAATATTTGTAGTAACCATGAGTGGGGTACACTATCAAAAGCTTTTTGGTAATTAATGTATGCATAGTGTAGCGACCTTTGTTTAGTTTTAGCTTGATATGTCACCTCTGCATCTATTATCAGTTGCTCTTTACATCCTCATGCTCCTTTGCAACAGCCTTTTTGTTCTTCATTTATAATTTTGTTCTGTGTTGTATGTGTCATTAATTTCTGTGTAATGACTGAAGTTAATATCTTGTATATTGTTGGTAGGCATGTTATGGGGCGATATTTAGCTTGGTTTGCTGTGTCTGCTTGATCTTTAGGTTTCAGATAAGTTATTCCATGTGTAAGTGTATCAGGGAATGTGTATGGGTCCGCAATGTAACTGTTAAATAATTTAGTTAGATGTGAATGTGTTGAGGCGAATTTCTTTAGCCAGAAATTTGCTATTTTATCTTTTCCAGGGGCTTTCCAATTGTGAGTAGAATTAATTGCTTGGGTGACTTCATGTTGCAAAATTATCACTTCAGGCATTTTTGGTATCATCTTGTATGTATCTGTTTCTGCTTGTATCCACCGTGCATGCCTGTTATGTTGTACCGGGTTTGACCATATGTTGCTCTAGAAGTGTTCCATGTCTGTTATGTTTGGTGGATTGTCTATTTTAATGTGTGTGTTATCTATTGTCTGGTAAAATTTCTTTTGGTTTGTGTTGAATGTTTGGTTTTGTTTCCTTCTATTTTCACTTTTTTTGTATGTTCTAAGTCGTTTGGCCAATGCTTGTAATTTCTGCTTCTTTTCATCTAATTGCTCTATCACTTCTTGTTGTGAGATTTTACCTCACCTTTTTCATTTTTTTCTAACATTTCATTTCTTATAAATTGTGTTAGCTGTCCGATGTCTTTTCTCAGTTTTTGTGTTCTGATCTGTGGCCTGTGTTGCCATGCTGGTTTTGTGGGTTTCTTCTGTGTGTTGGTTGGTTCTGATCTCTGCCTAGTGTGTATATTTAGTGTAGTGCGTGCTCCTATATAAACCAGTAGTTGTAACTCTTCCATAGTTGTGTTTTCATTTACTTTGTTGTGTATGATTGTGTTGATAGTTTTTATTGTTGTTTCGACTTGTGGGTTAGTTTGCGGTCTATGCAAGAATGGTCTAATGTCTGTATTTGTGTCTTTGTATTCTATATATCTCAGCTGAAATTTTTCTTCTATATCTAACATGTGTGTCACTTCGTGATCAATTTGTGCTTGTTCTGGTGGCTGTCTTAAGATTTCGTTTTCCTCTGTTTGTTTAATTGATGCGTGTTGGTCTTTGTTTGTTTGCTCTGGGATGTTTGAGTCCATTACTGTATTTTCTTCTTCTTCTGATTGCACATTATTTTGTTCCAGTATTTGTTGTACTTGTTGTTTGATGTTTTCTAATTTTGACTGGGGTATCCTGTTATTTTTGATTTTTACATGGATCTGATCAGCTAGTCGTTGTTCTGTTAAAAACTTTAATTCTGGGTATCTGGTAATAAATGTTGTGTATACTTGTGATCTGTATCCAGTTGTGTTGGTTCCTAGGTTTGTTGCTTGGTAATAACAGAACATGAGGTGTCGATTAACTTCATCTGATCATCTCATCCTCTGTCTTTGTTTTCCTTCTAGGGTGGTTGCAGGAAGCATATCCTGCAAAACACCTCTATTTGGATTTGAATCATTTTCCAGTTGGCTAGCAGTGTCGTTACCATTGTGGGCGGGCATAGGGTTCAAGCGTCGTCCCCGACCATGACGGCGCTTGTCCGAGGCTTCTTTAGTTCTGTCCTGAAGCAACTAATCACACTAAAAGGGGGGTTAGCCCTATTAGTGGTTTGTTCTTTTGGTCACCTTTTACGACTGGCAGAACATACCGGAGGCCTATTCTTTTCCCAGGCCTTATTGTTATTATTATTATTGTCTTCACTTTCTCAGACGTTAAGTCCGGTTAAAAATGGAGTGACACGGACCTTGATCAAGCGTCACTTCCTTTTAACTGTACGGTATGTGTTATATTGCATTTAGGAACTTTCGGGTAATTGAACATGTATCAATAATTACGGATTTCTGTAGCTGTATATATATGTTTGGGTGTAGCTGTATTGCATTGATGTACTGGTGGATATTGTGTGGTATGACTCCTGTAGTTGATAGTATAATTGGTATGATGTCAACTTTATCCTGATGCCACATGTCTTTGACTTCCTCAGCCAGTTGGATGTATTTTTCAATTTTTTCTCCTGTTTTCTTTTGTATATTTGTTGTATTGGGTATGGATATTTCGATTAGTTGTGTTAATTTCTTCTTTTTATTGGTGAGTATGATGTCAGGTTTGTTATGTGGCGTTGTTTTATCTGTTATAATGGTTCTGTTCCAGTATAATTTGTATTCATCATTCTCCAGTACATTTTGTGGTGTATACTTGTATGTAGGAACATGTTGTTTTAAAAGTTTATGTTGTAAGGTAAGCTGTTGATGTATTATTTTTGTGACATTGTCATGTCTTCTGGGGTATTCTGTATTTGCTAGTATTGTACATCCGCTTGTGATGTGATCTACTGTTTCTATTTGTTGTTTACAAAGTCTGCATTTATCCGTTGTGGTATTGGGATCTTTAATAATATGCTTGCTGTAATACCTAGTGTTTATTGTTTGATCCTGTATTGCAATCATGAATCCTTCTGTCTCACTGTATATATTGCCTTTTCTTAGCCATGTGTTGGATGCGTCTTGATCGATGTGTGGCTGTGTTAGATGATACGGGTGCTTGCCACGTAGTGTTTTCTTTTTCCAATTTACTTTCTTCATGTCTGTTGATGTTATGTGATCTAAAGGGTTGTAGAAGTGGTTATGAAATTGCAGTGGTGTAGCCGATGTATTTATATGATTGATTGCCTTGTGTATTTTGCTAGTTTCTGCTCGTTCTAGAAAGAATTTTCTTAAATTGTCTACCTGTCCATAATGTAGGTTTTTTATGTCGATAAATCCCCTTCCTCCTTCCTTTCTGCTTAATGTGAATCTTTCTGTTGCTGAATGTATGTGATGTATTCTATATTTGTGGCATTGTGATCGTGTAAGTGTATTGAGTGCTTCTAGGTCTGTGTTACTCCATTTCACTACTCCAAATGAGTAGGTCAATATTGGTATGGCATAGGTATTTATAGCTTTTGTCTTGTTTCTTGCTGTCAATTCTGTTTTCAGTATTTTTGTTAGTCTTTGTCTATATTTTTCTTTTAGTTCTTCTTTGATATTTGAATTATCTATTCCTATTTTTTGTCTGTATCCTAGATATTTATAGGCATCCGTTTTTTCCATTGCTTCTATGCAGTCGCTGTGGTTATCCAATATGTAATCTTCTTTTTTAGTGTGTTTTCCCTTGACTATGCTATTTTTCTTACATTTGTCTGTTCCAAAAGCCATACTTATATCATTGCTGTATCCTTCTGTTATCTTTAGTAATTGGTTGAGTTGTTGATTTGTTGCTGCCAGTAGTTTTAGATCATCCATGTATAGCAAATGTGTGATTTTGTGTGGGTATGTTCCAGTAATATTGTATCCATAATTTGTATTATTTAGCATGTTGGATAGTGGGTTCAGAGCAAGGCAGAACCAGAAAGGACTTAATGAGTCTCCTTGGTATATTCCACGCTTAATCTGTATTGGCTGTGATGTGATATTATTTGAATTTGTTTGGATATTAAGTGTGGTTTTCCAATTTTTCATTACTATGTTTAGGAACAGTATCAATTTAGGATATACTTTGTATATTTCCAATATTTGTAGTAACCATGAGTGGGGTACACTATCAAAAGCTTTTTGGTAATCAATGTATGCGTAGTGTAGCGACTTTTGTTTAGTTTTAGCTTGATATGTCACCTCTGCATCTATTATCAGTTGCTCTTTACATCCTCGTGCTCCTTTGCAACAGCCTTTTTGTTCTTCATTTATAATTTTGTTTTGTGTTGTATGTGTCATTAATTTCTGTTTAATGACTGAAGTTAATATTTTGTATATTGTCGGTAGGCATGTTATGGGGCGATATTTAGCTGGGTTTGCTGTGTCTGCTTGATCTTTAGGTTTCAGATATGTTATTCCGTGTGTAAGTGTATCAGGGAATGTGTATGGGTCCGCAATGTAACTGTTAAATAATTTAGTTAGATGTGAATGTGTTGAGGTGAACTTATTATTATTATTATTATTATTATTACTATTATTATTATTATTATTTACTTACAAAATAGCCATATGCCAGTTGCAGTAGTAGTCATTTTCTCTGTCTGCCTAGACTTTTCATTCTCTTGGTATGTAGCTGTTAATTTTGGGAAATAATTGTTGTTCTACATTCTTTTTACATGTCCATTTCAATTTCTAATATTGAATTCAATCAGCTACGTGTATCATTTTGTTGTCTGGTGCCACTAAGATTATCTGATCTATTAAAACTTTTCATTATTCTCAGAAACATGATTTCTAACGCCTTCATATGATTCAATTGTTATCACATTGTGATCCTTTTTTTCCATATTATCAAGTATAAACTGCCATTGTTTTGTGTAACTTTGTTGTAATTTTTTCCCATATATATTCTCAGACTTTAATAGTTTCTTATCTGAATCTTTACTGTCATCATCATGTTATGTCACAAACTACTGCAAAGTCTTTTCAATAAGTGCCATATTTTTTGTTTCTCTCACTGGTACTTTTATTTCAAATTCCCTAAAAGTTTTCTTCAGAATGTAGACTCATTTTTTAAAGTATGTGTAAAATGCTACATTCTTATCTGACCTATTGCTTGTTGTGATTGGTTGTATCAATTTGCCATTTGTCTCTATAGGTATGAATTATTACTGCATTTGATGACTAAATCATCAAAATGTGGTAAATCCACAAATAAAAAATTTACAGGATGTACCAAACCTAATAAATAGTAAAATTCTATAATAATTGATGACTTGAATATGAGAAATTATTAATGATTGTGAATATAAATAAACAGGATAAGTACATAAAATCTCACTCTTTTTTCAGTCATACAGCTGCTACTCAAGTTTTTAGAATCTGTGGACTTATTTCATTTTCCATCAACTCGGGACATTTCATGTTTTAAGCCAAATTTCCATAAGAAAACTTCAAGAATCTATTCTTTAATTTTTATTTTAGACAATAATACATTATACAAAGAAACAAGAAAATGTGTACAAAAGCAGTGTAAAAAACACAATCAAAATTGATGAGTGTGGTTTAATGGTAATATACTGTTTGTGTGAGAAATTTCGATTTATTCTCTGAGCATTCATTCAAAATAGTAACTAGGCATTGCAATTTTAAACAGTCATTAAACAGTGCAACAAAATATGTAATTAAACTTCGTATTTTAACGACACATTTTTGTTTTTTCAGAAAGAAAGTTTTTTAATCCTCTTCAATTAACTTGGCATCCAGGTTACTCCTTCCACCAATCACACTCTTCATCCTCAAATTGCTCTTCTACATTGTTCTCCAAATCACTTCTCTCTAGAAGCTGAACATAAAATTCCCATCTTTCATCTTCACTATCACTAATGTGTTGTTTCAGAAGGTTGAAAAATTCCTTCTTCTGTTTTTATGTTATGCAGTACATCAAACTGACAACATTCTGGTCAAGTATATGATCCATTGCTACACTTCTTTATAGAAAGATCCTATAGCTTTTTGAGAATAGCAAAGGTTCCTAAAGTTTAAAATATTCCAGTCTGTTCCTATTATTTAAACATCCTCTATTTTCTGATAAATATTATGGTATTTTTAAGGAGTTAATATTTCAACCTGTTTGTATGACTCTTTTCCACTCTATCAAAAAGGCCGTCCGCAGGCAAGTGTGAATGAGCATGCATTGGAATTTTTATTTATTTTTCTAGGCAACTATCAGAAAAAAAATCTGCTTTTATTGTATTCTTCATATCTACATGTACTTGTGTGCAATGAAGATTTCCTGTACATTTGGTAATGAATATTATTATTTTCACCATGAATCTGTAACCAAATGGCAAAGTCTTATGTCTCAAATGACTTTAAAGTGCTCAATTGTGATGATGCTTTACAGCTTTTGCTTTTAAGTGGCTTTAAAATGGGATAAAGCACCCCAAAACTTATTGTAAAGTCCAAATAAATACTTTAAATGGAGAAAAAGAAGAGTAGTCAACTTCATAAAAATTTTCTTTTGCAATTATTTATCTTTCCATCAGCTCCACTTTTCTTTTCAGTTCACCCTTCTGCCATTTCCTGTATCTGGAAGAATAGTCCTCTACACGTTCTCTTTTTTCCATGAATGTCATATTTAACATGAGCTGCAGGCACATACAAAATCACAATGCTAGACAACAAACCTGTTGTATATTATGTTGTGTTGGCTACAGCACTAAGTAAAATACAATGGAAACATTGTTGCAAACTTTCAAAATGCTTCCTGTCTTGGTGTCATAGATTTTATTAGACCTTAGGCACTAGTCAGACTAACAGTCAGGAACAATGGGACCTATCTCAATTTCAATCAGATTTCCTGCTGGACATACTGTGTTATGAAATGAAGGCCAAACTTTGCACTTGATTTAAATGGTAAAAAATTGCATTTTGACTGAAAAGACACCTTAGCTTGATGCAGCACACCTTCTAGAGTAGAAATCTGCTTCAAACCAATTTATAATGTTTCAAAATCTCATTCCTCATTTATAACATTAGTTGGATAGCCCCTCTTCTTTATAACACCTGAGTATTTTTCTCTGATAACATTGTCAAGAGCTTTCTGAATTTCTTTGTCATACTCTTCATGTTTTTCGATTACCTGGCTGGCTCTGAGCACTATGGGACTCAACTGCTGAGGTCATTAGTCCCCTTCGATTACCTGTTTTGTTTGGGCTTGACAGACTGAACTGCAGGCAGGCCACAAGACGAACCATGGGGCTTTAGGAAGTATCACACACGGTACAGTAGCAACTTTTTCCAATCATACATAGTTAAAATTATGAAACGTAATTTCATTTATGAGAGCAACTTACATTTTCCCAACTCATACATTATTCTGGGACACACTCTTTTCTAGCACTCTGTCCAATGGCCACCCACCTCATGGCAGTCAGAAAGATTCGAGCCTCATGAAGAGGTTGATAATCCCACAGGGAGTACAGAGAACTGCAAGAAGTGTGGGTCAGTGGATGTCAGCATGTGCAAGTATGCATGACAAGTCATGCTGAAGTACTTGCATTAGTGAGACATGATCAGACCTTTTCTCAGAGAAGAAAGTGTAGATGCACACAACCAATTGTGCCATGGCAGGTGTGTAAGTGAGACATGATAGGACTGTTTCTCATGGTGTGTATTATGTGTTGATGCTGTACAAGTGGTACAGTGCCATATGTCGCAAGTGGTGTCTAACATGGCAGTATCATGACTGAGATGGTGCAACAGAAGGAGGGAGTGGAGACAGGAGCTCATTGAAGTCCTGTCTGTCTCTCGTTGAATCCGAGGGTGGAGACAGTGTGGGCAATGAGTGTTTGACATGGTCAATGAGTGTTTGTTGTCATTCTCATTGACCAGCATGTTAGCATCTGGTTGTGTTGAGGCAGAGTCAACCTGGAGTCCCTCAGGATGCACTAAGATGTCGAATGTCTATTGACCGCATTTGATCGCCTTGCATGGGCATGAATAAGGGGCTGCAGAGCTGCTCTTACAGAATCATCTCACAACATCATGAAGTCAAAGAAGGCAAAGTCTTGTGTACAAAAACTTGTGGGTCAAATAAAGTGAGGGTGGCAGAACATGCATGTTCTGGATGTGTTGCTGAACATGATGCAATAGTGTAGGTAAGTTCATCTGATTTGTGTAATCTGTAGGGTGCAAAAACTCTGCATGTGAGACCAGCAGCACACTGTAAACCACATCTGCCAGCAATGTCTGTAGATTGTTCTTGTACATTGAGCAAATGCCAAGTAGGACCCACATGAGCACCTCAGTTCAGGAACAGCTGTGCCACATCAGGGCCACCTCCAAATCCTGTGCCATCACTCTGCAGATGCTGTACAATAGTCTGTGTGTGAGTGCTACTGCAGAGGCAGCACAGAGTTTTGAATGGGGCATGCAGCCCTGATCAGTAATAAACTGTTTCAGTGTGCTGAATTGGGTGATTCAAATCTTGAAAAATACACAAGCAGTAGTCTCAGCTGTGATGTCTTGGATAGGTACAGATTCGGCCCATCGTGACAACCTGTCACTCATGGATAGGAGATAATAAAATCCTGCTGACTAAAGCAGAAGTCTGACAATGTCAAGGTGAACCTACCAAAATGAAGTCTTCAGGATGGGGAAGCTTTTGAGGTAAGGCTGTGCATGACATCCTTTCTTGCTCCACTAGCAACCAAGACAGCTTTGTCCCCAGTGACAACAGTTTCACTTAACATGACACATACAATCTGTTCATCACTAAGCAAACTATTGGTTTGATGTTGGGTTGGCTTAGGTTGCATAACTGCTCAAATATTTCACAGCATCAGCAGTTATGGCCTGTTCCATGAAATGTTGCAGAGCAGTGTTGATTGAGACGTGGTAAGTGACTGACATTCATTTTGAGCGTTTGTGTTCCAGTTGTTAGGAGGTCTGTGGTGCTTGGATTGTTCATCTGCTCATTCACCATATGGTCATAATTGAATTGGAGAGAAAATGTATTGATCCTAGACAGATATTCTGCAATGATATTGTCTGCAGTGTAGATATGATGTATGTTGGTGGTGTACTGTGCAGTAAGATCTAGATGTCTAAATTGGTGTCGACGGGCATCCTGAGATGGGTTCTTGACGGTATTCGCCAGTAGTTTACGATCTGTGTACATGGTCACTTGACAGATCTTGATAAACTTGCAGAAGTATTTGACTGCCATGTATATTGCAAGGAGGTCTTGATTGAAGGCTGACCAGCTACATTGTGAGGGAGATAGTTTCTTCAAGAGGAACTGAAGTGGTTGGGGCACCCCATCTACCACCTGATCAGTCACTGCCTCTACCACAATGTCGCTCACATCAGTCATGAGGTTTATATGTACTTCAGAGTGAGGGTGTGTCAAAGTAACAAATTGTACTAAAAAGTTCTTCACCTGGTGGAATTCATCTGTCATCTCCACAGTCTATTCAACTTCATTTTATCTTTGCCAGGCAAGGCATTGTAATGTATCATATTATTTTTTCGTTTTTTCTTTGTTATTTTCTTTTTATAAATGGAAAGACAAACATGGATTAATGAATTGCTTTTGTGCCAGAGATAATGTTTTTATATAAAAAAGAGAAGAGATACACTCTTCAATTAATTAATTTCTGTATCTGTGTATTTCAATAGTATATTAAAAAGTATTATAAAAGTTATTAGGAAGGCAAGTTTATTCATGTATATATTTGGATTAATCACATCTGTCTGTTCATCATTTCACCTGCGTTGAGAATCCTGCATCAGGAGGTTCGAAGCAGACAAGAGGAATTTGTGTGAGCAGCAGAGGGGCAATTCAGCATTATTGTTATCAGCTCTATGCACAATAGAGCTAATGAGAAGAAGTACACAACTTTAAATAATGAATATTAATCTTATAATAAAGGGAAACATTCCATGTAGGAAAAATATATCTAAAAACAAAGATGATGTGACTTACCAAATGAAAGTGCTGGCAGGTCGACAGACACACAAACAAACACAAACATACACACAAAATTCAAGCTTTCGCAACAAACTGTTGCCTCATCAGGAAAGAGGGAAGGAGAGGGAAAGACGAAAGGATGTGGGTTTTAAGGGAGAGGGTAAGGAGTCATTCCAATCCCGGGAGCGGAAAGACTTACCTTAGGGGGGAAAAAAGGAAAAAAGGACGGGTATACACTCGCGCACACACACACATATCCATCCACACATATACAGACCCAGATTAATATTGAAGGTCTGTTGATATTAGTACCAGTTAAAGTTCACTCAGTATATGTGTACCTTCCAATGAATTCTAATTATTCTTTCCAATTAGGTTTGGTAATTATTCAAGCAGCAATTATTAATCAGTTTCCATTATATTATTTGTCCCCCTACACATTCTGCCACTATTCAATGGCAATCATTTAAAGGATGGCACCGAGCCAAATATGAGCAGACCTTTCAATTGTCCAGATAAAAAAATTTTGAGATAAATGATCCATTTTATTGTTCAAGAAAGAAATGAGACATTTGTTGTATTTGTTACATGTCCGTAAGATTGGGAATAAGAAAAATGTTGAAGGAGCAAATTAAAATTAAATTCTGCCTCAAACTAGATGCACTGAGAATGCTGGTTTCATAGGTAAAGGTAGGAAGCTGCTATGCTCTATGCTTATATGGCCATGCTTGGCACCATTTCTCTGGGGGTAGATGACGTCTTATCCTTCCAATTAATATCCTTTATGGAAAGTGCACTTCTAAGGAAAAGACAAAAATTTGTATAAAGTCATCATTGAAGTATGAAATAAGTCATTGAATTCTATAAGAATGTGTCAGATATCAGTGAGGTTCATTAATAAATACACAGATAAATCAACTTTAGTTGAAAAGTACCGGTACCGACAATTTTTTTTTTTTTTTTTAATTTTTATAATTCTGTCAAACACTATTCACAATGGAGTCAAAGAAAATGGCCATTGTGGAACACACATTACAAAATGGAATATGCCAAGATGTCGAAAATCCAAGCTTGGCAACAGTTGAAGGTAATGCACCAACTCGTGAACCGACTGATGGCTACCAAAACAACAATGGTGGCCTCCCACTATCAAAAAATGATGACACTGGTAATATAACTAATCATGATGTCACTTTTATGACGCTCAATGAGACAATTCCTCAGTTTTCACCAGGAAACATTTTTTCAAATAATGAAACTGAAGCATGCGACCGCGAAAATACCTTTCCTTATTTGGTCATGACATCGCAAATGCAAGAATAGGAAACAGTTTGTAAAAGCATTTTAAATACTAGTGACACCCACAATTTGACACAACTTATGCAACTAATAACACAGCAGTTTACAAAACAATAGGAATTTCAGCAAAGTGTAACACAGCAGTTTACAAAACAACAAGAATTTCAGCAGACTGTAACATAGCAACTTAAGGGTATAGGACAACACTTTACACACCAAAAACAGGAATTTAATGATTTCAAGAATAGTATTGGTGAACAGTTGAGTAAGGTGAGCAAAACTATATGCACTGAATTATTGGTCAAACTACCTGGGAAGTTGACAGAGTTAGGTAAACAACTAAAACAAGAAATAATTAATGACATGTTCTGCAGTATAAATGCTTTAACAGAAAAAGTGTCATCCATAGATGATAAACAGGAACAACTTGCAAGTTAGTTACAAAACCTTAGTGAAGCATATTCTCAAAATCAGGAGACACAATCCCAAGTGAATGCGTTGGTAAAAAAAATGTGACAAATGCAGTCAGCGAGCTGCAAAACATATGCAAAAATTACCTACAGAAATGCAAAAGTTAAGTCTAAAAGTAGACCAATTAAGTGCAGAGTCAAAATTTGTCAAAAAAACAGAGAGATAAGATATTTGCAGATGTAGAGGAAATAAATGAAAAAGTTGAAGCTGGGTGTTGGATAAACAGTAGCAATGCCAATATTGTATTAGTTACTGAAAGGTGGTTGAAACCAGACATAAATAGCAGCGAAATTTTGAACTCAGGTTGGACAATTTTTAGGAAGGAGAGGACTGATGCTATGGGAGGTGGTGTGTTCATTGCAGTTAAAACCTGAAGCTGTCAATCAGACAAGGTTGACCATTGTATTAGGACGTTTTTCTAGACCACCAGCATCCACAACAAACATCACAGAACATTTCAGGGAAAGTCTTGAGTACATAGGAAATAAATATCCAAATTATCCATTAGTTACAGGCAGAGACTTTAAACTGGCATCCACTGACTGGGAAAATTACATGTTTATTACAGGGGACAGAAGCAAAGTTATTCTAGGAGCACTCTCAACATACAACCTTGCCCATTGGTTAGGAAACCAACTAAAGATAGGAAAATATTAGATATCTTGGTGACAAATAGACCTGTTCTTTTTGAGGAAGTTAATCTAGAAGCAATTATTAGTGACCATAATGTAGTTGTGGCTTCTATGTCAGTGGAAGTTGCAAAAAAAAAAAAAAAAAAAAAAAAAAAAAAAAAAAAAAAAAAAAAAAGCATAGAGTTTTCTTGTTCGGGAAAGCAAATAAAAGTGTCATTAATGAATATCTTCATAGTCAGCTCCAAGCATTCACCACAGGACACAAAGATATTTAGCCCCTTTGGTTAGAATTTAAAGGTATTGTCCACCACGTGCTAGAGAAGTATGTGACTAGCAAAAATATAGAGGAGGGAAAGGATCCACCGTTGTGCAACAAACATATAAGGAAGTTACTGAGAAAGCAGAGAATTTTGCACATTCTTTTCAAACATAGTCACTGTCATGCTGACAAACAGAAATTATGCAACATGAAAGCAGCTGTCAAAAGGTCAATGAGAGGTTCTTTTAACAAATTTGAAAACAGTATTTTACCTGCAGATTCTAAAAATAACCCCAAAAAATTTTGGTCATACATAAAATTTATGAATGCTACAAATAATTCAATACCTTCTCTTGCTGACAGTATGGGTAATGTAACGGGTGATGATAGACAGAACGCCGAAATTCTAAACCTAGCTTTCAAAAACTTGTTTACGATAGAGGACTGCAGCACCATTCCCCCTTTCAATTACTCAGCAAACACAAGGATGGCTGACATAGTGTTTAGTTTATCTGGGATTGTAAAACAGTTAAGATCCTTAGATGCCAGGAAGACATCTGACCCAGACGGTATATCCGTAAGATTATATGTTGACTATTCTACAAATATAGCACCATTCTTATCCATCATCTATTAGAGATCATCGGAAAAGTGTAAAGTTCCTCGGGACTGGAAGAAGGCCCAGGTCATAGCAATCTATGAAAAGGGCAGCAAATTGGATGCACATAATTACTGGCCAATTTCACTGATATTGATTTGTTGTAGAATCATAGAACATATTTTGTGTTCAGACCTTTTGGGTCGACCGAAGCATCTGATACCACCTGTCAGATTTGACCTGTGATGTAAGGCTGTTGTGGTGTGTGACATCATGACGGCGTGGAGTTTGGTTTGTGAGTGTGGCGTGTTTGTAGATGTCATTGTGTTGTGGTTTGTTGTGCCCTCTGGTGGTGTGTTTAGGGCTTTCATTTGTGTGGTGTAATGGGTTCAGTTTGCTCTTGCTCATTGTACTGAATTGTTTGAGTGTTGGCTGTGTTTCTAGCAGAATTCATTTCAGTGAGCTAACGATTTAGTGGTTTTGTGTGAAAGTTAATGTCATGCTGTTCGCTGTAGGTTGTGTGTCAATTTGAGTAAATTAATTGGTTGTTGTTTTTGGTCAGGTATGGATATGAAGGAGAAGCTCAACACCACTCTTCCGCATGCAATGATGGGCAATACTTCGTTGAAGCTTCTTAAGTTTTTACAGATCTTTGGTTTGTTAGCGGAGATCGTGAAGTGCTCTATTTGTGGGCAAGAAATGAGATTGGTTAAAGGTCTGGCGTCTGAGACCAGGGACGGTTATATGTGGCGCTGCCGTAAGGATGGCATTTGGGATTCCATACAGCGCGGTTCCTGGTTCAAGAAGTCTAGGTTGGGCATATGTGAGATTGTACTGATGACATATTATTTTTGTTATAGATCCTCACATAGTTTTTGCACACATGAGACTGGTGTGAGTGAGAGGAGTGTGCTTGATTGGTTTTCGTTTTCATCATGAAGTTTGTTCTGAGTTTATTAAATACAGGGGTAAGTTGGGGAGGGGGGGGGGGGGGGGGGGCTGGGGTTGTTGTGGAGTGGGCGAGTCACAGTTTCGGAAAAGGAAGTATGGGAGGGGTAAGTCTGTGGTTTGTGTCTAGGTGTGGGGGTTTGTTTTTCTGGAGGGTGGGTGTTCCGAATGTGTTTTCAGGGCTGTGGAGGGGACGTCTAAGGCAGAATTAGTGGGGTTAATTGAGGAGTATATAGAACCAGGTTCCACAGTAGTTTCAGATGCATTTTCTTCGTATATGGGGTTGGGTGAGAGGGGACACAATCATTTAGTTGTTAACCATAGCTTAGAGTTTAAAAATTATGAGACAAGGGCTTGTAAAAATACTATAGAGGGGCTGTGGGGGGCCCTTAAGTTAGTTCTTTGGAGGGGGGAGAGGCACTCTTCCAACCTTCAGTCTCATTTAGATGAGTACTGTTGGCGGAAGAGCATCCCTGAGGGTTACTGTTTTTTTCGGGTTTATTTAAGGGCTTTTAGTAAAATGTACAGGCTGAAAGTGGTTAGTTAGGGTGGTTTGGGTGGGTTGGTGGGTGGCTGTGGCTCAGGGTATGTGGGTGGTTTATTTCATGTTAGAGTGTTTGTAAGGGAGGGGGGGGAGTGTGTTGGTTTGTGATTTAGTTGTGGAGGATCTATTTTGTTGAAGTTTTTGTTGAGTTGTAGTGCGTGATTGAGATTTTTTTTATTTTGCATTTGGTTTTTGTTTATGGGTTTTTTATTTTGGGGTGAGGGGGAGGTTGGGTTGGTTGGGCGGGGGGGTTGGGTTTTTGTTTTGGTTGAGTATTTTTTCGTTGGTTTGTGGTTGTGTGTGTGTGTGTGTGTGTGTGTGTGTGTGTGTGTGTGTGTGTGTGTGTGTGTGTGATTGTGGTGGCCAATATAGGTTGTGGCACCGGAACTTTGTTGTGGTAAGTTATTATTTTTTTTGTTTTTAGTGTATGTGTTGTGTGTTGGGATCGAGGGAAGTGTTCCATTACAATGTATGGTTACGGCTGTTGGTGTTCCGGCATCGGGAGTTGTTGTTGAACTATATAGGTCAAGGGAAGTGTTCGATCCCAATTTATGGGATCGAGAGGTGTTGTTTAGCTATACAGGTCAAGGGAAGTGGTAGATTCTAACTTGTGGTATAGGGAGCTGTTGTTGAGCTATATAGGCCAAGGGATGTGTTCGATCCCAATTTATGGGATCGGTAGCTGCTGTTGAGCTATATAGGTCAATGAAGTGTCCGATTCCAGATGATATTGCGTTTAGTGTAATTTGGGGAGTTTTGTGTTGTCAGTTTTTTTCGTTGTTTTGTGTGGTTTTGTATGGGGGCGGGTGTCTAAGTTTGTTTATATTTAGTTTGTCCCCACCCAAAAACCCCCAATTTCCCACACTTGTCCCGTTAGTGTCATTAGGCTTTTTGTGGAACGTGTGTGTGTTTGTTTGTCGATGTAGTTTCGTCTTTATAATGTTTACATAATTACGTCATATCTGCCATATTGGATTCGTGGTTTATGGTCGTTTCCGACATATTTGTGAAGTCATGTGTCAAAGCATCCAGGTGGGATCAGATGCTTCCGTATTTCCGACCTTTCTAGACTCTGAGGGGCTAATCTGCAGAAACCAGCACGGTTTTAGGAAACAGCAGTCATGCGAGACACAGTGGACCCTCTTTGAGCATGATATACAACAGGCTCTAGATACCAGCTTCCAGGTTGATGCCATATTTCTCGACTTTTGAAAGGCATTTGACTCAGTTCCACACTGTCACTTGCTTCGAAAAGTGCATGCCTACGGTCTATCCAATGACATATGTGGTTGGATAGAAAGGTTTCTAACAGGCAGAGAGCAGTATGTCATCCTGAATGAATGGGGTGACTTCAACAGAAACAAGTATAACATCAGATGTGCCTCAGGGTAGTGTATAAGGTCCGCAGATTTTTACGATTTACATAAACAATCTGGTTGATGGTATCAACAGCTGCATTAGACTGTTTGTTGAGGATGCTGTAGTCTACAGGAGAGTAGTATCATACAAAAGTTGTGAACAAATCAATGAGGATGTGCAGAAAATAAATGTGTGGTGTAATGACTGGCAGTTATCTCTCAATATCAGTAAGTGTAACCTACAGCATATAACAAGGCAAAAATCCCCATTAATGTAAGAGTACAAAATAAATGCCCAGTCTTTGGAAGCGGTAAGACCTGGGTGTGACTATTCGAAATGATCTCAAATGGAATGATCAGATTACACAAGTAACGGGCAAGACAAGCTCTAGATTGTGGTTTATTGGTAGAATCCTGAAGCGATGCAGTCCTTCAACAAAGGAAATTGCTTACAATATGTTAGTTTGCCCAGTCTAAGACTATTGTTCATTTGGATGGGACCCTTACAAGTTGAGTCTGATTCAAGAGATTGAGATGGTTCAAAGAAGAGTGGCAAGATTCATGACGTACAATTAGCCATCACGAGAGCATTACAGATCTCATAGAAAGTTTGAAGTGGGACTTGCTAAACAGATGGGGCTGCTCACTAAATTCCAATATTCAATCTTTGGCGAGGATGTAGAGCATATATTATTACCACCAACTTTCAAATTGTGCAATGATCACCATTCAAAGACAAGGGAAATCAGAGCTCTTACTGAGGTGTTCAGACAGTCATTTTCCCTCGCGCGATCTGCGAGTGAAATAGAGGGGGGGGGGAAATATGACTTTGGCATGAATTGTGCCCTCCACCATACAATGCTTGGTGGCTAGCAAAGTATATAGGTAGATATAGTTAGGTAGGTAGATAAGGGCAGCACCCTTGCTGAAAAGGTTGTGTCAGAGTGCAAAATTTATGTACATACTGTAGAAGAAGCTCTAAATGAGAAAGAAAGTCAGCTTCTAGCTAAAGTAAATTCAGGTTTAAAGGAGGCAGAGGAGAGGTTATTAGGCAGTATTGCTAAAACTACTGACATTTCAAAACAACATTTCGCGGAAAACAAACCCATGCTTTTAGGGAAGTTAGATACTTTCACCGGTTACCCTCAATACATGGGTCGTCCGTCAAAGGAAAATACTGTAGGTTGAAGAATGCACCAACACTTGAGGGCAGCTGTAACAGTCAAGCAAGCACAGTTGCCATGTTGCCATGTTGAAAGTGTAGCGTGCTTGTCAACATTACTTGCAGATGAGGGATTACTAAGGCAATGACAATGTCTGATATTTACCTCTGAAGGGAAAGGAACACACCCCATGGTCTTTATCAGAGCATTTCAAAATGTCTTACCTCATACCTGGACCAAAGCCCAGAAAATTAGACTTGTTGTTGGATACACACAGGGTGATGTTCTGCTATGGGCTATGGACATGGCGGAACACTGCCACTACTATGAACAGTTTGAGAGAGAATTTCTGGATAAATACTGCTCTCAAGCCATACAAGAGTGCCTCAGACATGAAGTATTCAAGGTAGCTCCATTCAGTAGCAAACATGGAAGCTTAAGGGGCTATTTTGAAAAATATTTGAGTAAAACCAGATACTGGATGGACCCAGTATTTCATGTAGACATGCTGAAATTTTAAAGAGCCGTCTTTCTGCCCACATTTGGGGAAAACTCATTACCATTCCAGAACACAACACCAAATACTTTCTATCTACACTGGACTCAATAGAATTGATATATGAAGAGAGTCCAGTACAACCCTATCCTGTTAATATGCAGATAGAGCCATAAAGATTTGAAGTCCAACAAACAAACAATGGATTTGTAGTATAATATGGATGGCAACTTTACCTCACACACCTATTGTAAAGGTGAAGGTAATCACAACAGCAATCTAGAAAGCCATAAATTCAAACATGGATATAAAAGAAATGAGCAAAAATTTAACAAAAACAACTACAATGGGTAAGTAGTGATGGGCAGCCTGTACAATATTTACAGACACAGGCTACCAGCAATAATCAGACAACCAAATAAATCACAGACAGTGGAATTCATCCAGCAAAGTAATGCATGTAAGCCGAATAATGTGTAAAGGCAAAGAGAATTACAGCTGAGGGCCTCACAGGATACTAATTGGCATAATCAAACACCAACAGTCCATATAGTGGAAGTTGCACCTAACTCAGAGACTGAAGCCATCAAAACACTGGAAAACTTGAACCAGTCACAGTAGGCCCCCATTTTGTGACCTTGGAAGGGTGTAGGAGCACGAGCTTGATCGACACTTGCATTATCAGATATGATCAAGGTAGTGATTTGAAAGATGATCTTCATCAAAATAATGAGGATATGCAGAAAGACTTGACAGAGCACAAGGCTCAAGCTACTATTAAAGCCAACATATTTGACCTTGATGTACCCATTGTGCTTGACACAGGTGCTATGACTCATTTGATGACACAGGGATTTTTTCAAGGACTGAAGAAACATGGGCATATACCCACCCTGCCAGTGCAAAATTGTCAGGTACAAACTGCCATTGATCAGAAATCGAAAGGAGTCTCATACAATTAGGACAGTTTTCTGTATGATGCAATTTTTTGATAGTAAAGAAATTAATAGTTGATTGTTTAATTGATATGGATACATCTAGTACATACCAAGTACAAACTGATATAGGAAAGGACCAGTGTCACTTCACAAATTATTTTTAATAGACCTAATCAGGGAAGGTACTAATAGATGTAAAACTGAAGCTACTCATGACACTGAAATTCAATTGATAAATCCCATAATTATGTTTTTCAACACATACAATAATGAACAGCCAGCAGCAGAAGAAGTAAATGTCGACACAATAAGATCAAAGGTAAGCGAATAAAAGTGCTAGTCTCAAGAATAGCAAGCGGAACTTAGGAAACTGATACTTGCTTATATACATGTATTTGAAAAAAGACCAGGTGTCATTAAGGTTTTTGTGTACAAAATGGAAGTATATCCTCATGAAACCTTTTGTTCTACCTGATACCATATACCATGGACAAAGAGGGAAGCAGTAAGAAAAGAGATTAACAGAATGCTTGAATGGTGCATAATACAACCATGATTTTCCCATTATTGTAGTCCTTTTCTGGCTGTGAGTAACCCATATAGCAAGGTGTGCTTGGTTCTTGTCCACATAACATTAATAAGATAACTGTACCAGTCCAGATATGTACAAACAATTTAGAGGAACAGCTTATGAAATTCCATAATGCTAAATTTCTTACTATAATCAACATCCGGTCTTTGTACTGGCAAATAAAAGTACATGAAGAAAGTTGAAAATAAGCCCATATTCTTATATAGGGGCAGGAGCTTAGAATTTCAGGTATTGCTGTTTGGATTGAATATAAGTGCAGGTCTATTTATCTCTGCACTGGACAGAGTGCTAGGCCCGAACTTTTGAGTAAGGTAATAGTATATGTGGACGATCTTTTAGTCACTACACCCATTTGGGTAGAACATTTAAGATTAATTGAACGAGTATTGAGCCATTTTTCTGAATATGGAATGACAGTAAATCTCAAGAAATCTAATTTTGGACAAGAAAAGGTAAATTTTTAGGACACATAATCTCTTCAGAAGGCATACTGCCAGATACTAAAAAACTTGATGCCATTAGGAAATGCCCAATCCCTCAAAACAAGAAACAATTAAAGGCATACTTAGGCCTAGCGACATTTTTCAGGAAATTCATCCCTAACCAACTTAATGAACAGTGACGCTCTACTCAATGTTCCCCGGAAAACAGACCGTGGGTATGGGACAAGCAATGTCAAACCAATTTTGAAAACATCAAGTGAGCCCTATTAAATGCTAATATTTTATCTCAACCAGACATGAAGAAAGATTTTTGTTTATGCACCATTTATGGGTCTTCTCATTGGCTGGGTGCATGCTTTTTTCAAATGGTAGAAGAAGAGGGAAATCTCATCCTTAAAGTCGCACCTTATCCAATGCTGAGTGTCCATATTTAGTCACAGAGTTAGAGAGTTTGGCTGTAATTTGGTTCTTTAAAAGGTTTGAATATTTCCTTTGGGCTAAACACTCAAAAGTGTACTGTGACCATCAGCCCCTATCATTTTTGTTAACTTGTAAATGCTACACCAATGGATAGCCAGGTGGTGTATGTATCTTGAAGAATTCAATTTTTGAAATAGTATACATAAAATGAAATCAAAACATAATATCTGATGCACTCTCTCAACTACCACAAGCTTTAGAGGAATTCAGCGATCTTTTAGAGTTGGAAGATGAGATAAGAGCTATGTTGATGGAGGGCAAAACACTCCGACCATACTGTGTCCACATGTGCAAACATATGGAGCAATTACAGCAGAAAGACACACACTGGAATAAGGTAAGAGCAAAACTTGCACATAACAGTGATGAAAAGTTAAAAATGTTTTTCACTATTCACAAAGGTGTTCTGTTCCATAGGAAACCTCCCAAACCAGAGAAATGGTATGTGTGTTTCCCATAGGAATATGTGGATGATTTTTATCTTATACACACACAATACATGGGGCCATTATGGCACTGCAAAATGCACAGATAAGATAACTAAATTTTGTTATTTCCCCAACCTTAGTCGAAGAGTACTCATACAAGGGGTTGAAACCTAACTATTGAGAGTATCAACTACTCATGAAAGCTTCTAAGACCTGATTTACTTTGAAATTTTCATACACGTTTGTTACTTATATAAACACTATTTTACGCTCATTGTACATGACATGTACACGACATATAGTATTGATGATACAACTCTGTATACCTCAGCATATGAAATGGTTATCCTTTACACAATGAACACAACAAGTAAATATTGAGGTGCACTTTAAACACTGAATAAGTATTTGATACTGTTGGTATCATCAGTGCAGTCATGGACTGTGCAGCTGATCCCGGTGGAGGTTCGAGTCCTCCCTCGGTCATGGGTGTGTGTGTTTGTCCTTAGGATAATTTAGGTTAAGTAGTGTGTAAGCTTAGGGACTGATGACCTTAGCAGTAAAGTCCCATAAGATTTCACACACATTTGAACATTTTTTTTTTTTAGTATCATCAGGTTTGTGTTGTTTTCATAAACAAAAAGCTATTTTGTTCTTGGGATCACAGTTAAGTCTAATAACGAGACGTGAATGAACACATAAATGCCTTTCTGTGAAATTTCCTCAACCCTGTAGTGTGTAGATCCTTCCTGGAGAATGCTAGAGAGGTGAGGCCACACGTAGCTATTTAAGTGCATAGAATCTATTGTAGTGACTATTATTTACTTCTTTAATTCTTTGAAACTGATAAATATGCTCCGACAAGAAGTCACTGTGAATTGGAATAAAATGTATGTCAACTTATGCCATAAAGGAAAAACGAATCTATTATTGTATGAATGTTATGTAAAGAATGTAAAACCAAATGAGAGTAAAAAATGTTCTTGGATAAGTTTTTTTTTTTTGTATAGTGTGTGGAAAGGATACTACAGAAATTTTGTGTAATGCAATGGTATGAAAGATGGTCAAAAACATATGAAACCTGCCTACAAAGTGTTTAAGTGTGCATGTGAGATATGTGGGTGTGTGCATGATGAACTAAAAATGACAATACCTCATGTAGCAGGAATTTCTTGTGCTCGACAACATCATAAAAACATGAATTTTCTGTGCTCGACAATGTTGTAAAAGTGGCAAGAAAATTATCTTGTCAGCGGATATTAGATGTGCAGTTGGGGTTCCCACTAAATAAGTGCAAGTGACGAGTTGAAATACATTCCTCGTGCTGCCGATATGGAAACCACTTGTCACTGCATCAAAGATTTCACAAATGATCACACCACTGAACACGAGCTTCACAAATTTGTGCAGTGAAGACTATATGAATGCACAACACGGGCACTCTGACTTTGTATTAAACATGTGAAAGTGAGCAGGGACAGTAATGGATGTTGAGCTGCGTGTGCATGCTTCGCAAGCTAAACACTGGGCAGATACTGAATGACAATAATGGGACTATGCACTTAAGCAATCACTTTGTTATGAAGGAAAACTTATGTATTATGTTTTAAGGGAGCTAACATGCCAATACAAATTGATAGCCATACAGGATAACTCCAATGGCTGAAAAATAAAGGCTATTATCATACCAGCCAGGGATATCAACCTATAAAAATAAAAATAAGGTCAGACACTGTGCACCTCTGTATGACATCAGTGCATAGTGGGGGGTAATTGTAATGTATCATATTATTATTATCATTATTATTATTATTATTATTATTATTATTCCTATTATTATTATCTTTTCTTTTCTCCCTCATTCTTAGGGAAACATTCCACATGGGAAAAATACACTCCTGGAAATGGAAAAAAGAACACATTGACACCGGTGTGTCAGACCCACCATACTTGCTCCGGACACTGCGAGAGGGCTGTACAAGCAATGATCACACGCACGGCACAGCGGACACACCAGGAACCGCAGTGTTGGCCGTCGAATGGCGCTAGCTGCGCAGCATTTGTGCACCGCCGCCGTCAGTGTCAGCCAGTTTGCCGTGGCATACGGAGCTCCATCTCAGTCTTTAACACTGGTAGCATGCCACGACAGCGTGGACATGAACCGTATGTGCAGTTGACGGACTTTGAGCGAGGGCGTATAGTGGGCATGCGGGAGGCCGGCTGGACGTACCACCGAATTGCTCAACACGTGGGGCGTGAGGTCTCCACAGTACATCGATGTTGTCGCCAGTGGTCGGCGGAAGGTGCACGTGCCCGTCGACCTGGGACCGGACCGCAGCGACGCACGGATGCACGCCAAGACCGTAGGATCCTACGCAGTGCCGTAGGGGACCGCACCGCCACTTCCCAGCAAATTAGGGACACTGTTGCTCCTGGGGTATCGGCGAGGACCATTCGCAACCGTCTCCATGAAGCTGGGCTACGGTCCCGCACACCGTTAGGCCGTCTTCCGCTCACGCCCCAACATCGTGCAGCCCGCCTCCAGTGGTGTCGCGACAGGCGTGAATGGAGGGACGAATGGAGACGTGTCGTCTTCAGCGATGAGAGTCGCTTCTGCCTTGGTGCCAATGATGGTCGTATGCGTGTTTGGCGCCGTGCAGGTGAGCGCCACAATCAGGACTGCATACGACCGAGGCACACAGGGCCAACACCCGGCATCATGATGTGGGGAGCGATCTCCTACACTGACCGTACACCACTGGTGATCGTCGAGGGGACACTGAATAGTGCACGGTACATCCAAACCATCATCGAACCCATCGTTCTACCTTTCCTAGACTGGCAAGGGAACTTGCTGTTCCAACAGGACAATGCACGTCCGCATGTATCCCGTGCCACCCAACGTGCTCTAGAAGGTGTAAGTCAACTACCCTGGCCAGCAAGATCTCCGGATCTGTCCCCCATTGAGCATGTGTGGGATTGGATGAAGCGTCGTCTCACGCGGTCTGCACGTCCAGCACGAACGCTGGTCCAACTGAGGCGCCAGGTGGAAATGGCATGGCAAGCCGTTCCACAGGACTACATCCAGCAACTCTACGATCGTCTCCATGGGAGAATAGCAGCCTGCATTGCTGCGAAAGGTGGATATACACTGTACTAGTGCCGACATTGTGCATGCTCTGTTGCCTGTGTCTATGTGCCTGTGGTTCTGTCAGTGTGATCATGTGATGTATCTGACCCCAGGAATGTGTCAATAAAGTTTCCCCTTCCTGGGACAATGAATTCACGGTGTTCTTATCAATTTCCAGGTGTGTATATCTAAGAACAAAGATGATGTGACTTACCAATCGAAAGTGCTGGCAGGTCGATAAACACACAAACAAACACAAACATACACACAAAATTCTAGCTTTCGCAACCAACCGTTGCTTCATGAGGAAAGAGGGAAGGAGAGGAAAAGACGAAAGGATGTGGGTTTTAAGGGAGAGGGTAAGGAGTCATTCCAATCCCGGGAGCAGAAAGACTTACCTTAGGGGGAAAAAAGGATAGGTATACACTCCCACACACACACACATATCCATCCGCACATACACAGATCTGCTTGTATCTGTGTATGTGCGGATGGATATGTGTGTGTGTGTGCGAGGACTTTTATTAAGGATAGGAGTTGACGGGTGTGTTCATGGCTGAGTTGATGTGTAGGTGAAGGATTAGGTGGGTGAGGGCAATGGATTGTTCAGTTTGGAACTGGTATAGGGACTGATGGAAGGAAGGGTTGCAGCCAGAGATGGGAACTTTAAGTGTGAGGCCTTTGGGGGTAATGCCAAATGTCAGACAAGCCTGAGAAAATAGAATATGGGAGCGTAATCTGGCTAGGGCGAAGGCATGTTTGCGGAGGGAATGTAAACAAAACTTAATGGGGTCGTTGTGGGGGTGTTGTGAGGGTGACATGGTATTAGAAGGTGGAAAGTGTAACATGAGGTGAAATGAAAATGAAAATAAAAATATATGGGGAGAGATAAAGGTGAACTGGAAAGTAACTGGAGATCTGGAATGAAAAAAGGTGAAAAGGTGTTGGTTACAGCTGGGCTATGTTGGACTTGGGTTGGTAGACAACGATGTGCACAAAGGTTAGGTGGTTGTGTTGCCGCCAAAACACGTTAAAGGACGGAGAAATTCGGGAAAATTTCGAAAAAACTGCGTGTAGTATATTAAAAGGAGTGGTTTTGTGGTGGCAGATTATGAAAATGAGGCTAACAATTGTCTGACGAAGAAATAATGACGTTAAAACCTGTGGGAAGCGGCTAAAAATTATAAGTGATGTGGGAAAAACGGAAATGGAAATAAAGCGAAAGTTATTAGAACTGGCCGAAATGGTTGTTTAAAAGGTGAAAGGAACTGTTTGTGAACTAGAAACGGTGGATATTATAGCGGCGGTAGTGCTGAAAGAGGCAAAAAAATTTTTTTGGTTATGGTTTGGAAGTGGGTTATGTATTATTGAGTATATATAGGCGGAATAAAATAGTATAGCAGATTACGGTAAAAAGGAGAAGGTGAATACAAAGTGAAACTACTGGTTAAAACAGAAAGAGGAAAATAAGATGACAGAAAAGATTTCGAAATGCAACAGTGACAATAACAAACGTAATTGTTGGATTCAAATTAATGATATCAATATAATAGAGGGAAACATTCCATGTGGGAAAAAATATATATACAAACAAAGATGAGGTGACTTACCGAACAAAAGTGCTGGCAGGTTGATAGACACACAAACAAACACAAACATACACACAAAATTCTAGCTTTCGCAACCAACGGTTGCCTCATCAGGAAAGAGGGAAGGAGAGGGAAAGACGAAAGGATGTGGGTTTTAAGGGAGAGGGTAAGGAGTCACTCCAATCCCGTATGTGTATGTACGGATGGATATGTATGTGTGTGCGAGTGTATACCCCTTTTTTCCCCCTAAGGTAAGTCTTTCCGCTCCCGGGATTGGAATGACTCCTTACCCTCTCCCTTAAAACCCACATCCTTTCATCTTTCCCTCTCCTTCCCTCTTTCCTGATGAGGCAACAGTTTGTTCCGAAAGCTTGAATTTCATGTGTATGTTTGTGTTTGTTTGTGTGTCTATCGACCTGCCAGCACTTTCGTTCGGTAAGTCACATCATCTGTGTGTTTTGTATATATATATATATATATATATATATATATATATATATATATATATATATATATATATATATAGAGGGAAACATTCCTGTAGTAACACAATTCACACTTCCATCGCACTTTGCATAGTGTAGACCAGGAACTGTCTGCTAGGCATGCCCGATGTGAACTGACTGGGCACCGCCCGTGCTGCCTGAGTTGTTGTTGTTGTTCTGCTGGCACAGGTTGCGGCTGAAATCTCGCATGCCCTCTGGTGGACGGGACTTTACTTGCGGCAACTATTGTCTGTGAAGCACTGTGCTGATGTGCACCTCCCGTGATCTTTCTAGTGGCTACTGCAATCCTCCTCCTTCAGGAGGTGAAGCCACGGTGATCCACTACATTAGAAGGTGGAGCGTCGTGGAGTAGCAATGACCTCCACATCCATGGGAAGGCTGGTGTCGACCACCACCGAAGGCCGGGACAGAACGGGCAACAAGCCGTCGAACTCTGGATCCCGGGCCACCTCAGGAGGGTCAAGTCCCAGTGGCGGGGATGATGGGGAAGGGACGACCACAGGTGAACCAGCCTCCTGAGAAACCGGGCCTGCGAGGGGGTCGGCTCTCGCCGGGGCACCTCTAATGATGGCGATGCTTGTGCTGGAGCTGCTGGAGGCCACCAAGGCTGAGAACCACCGCAGTATGGCGGAGTCACAGGTGGGAGGGGTGGTAGCATTCCCTGAGAAAACAACACGGGTGCCGGCAATGGGGAAGCCAGTGCCCGAGGGGTCGGAGGGTGGGTGCCCAAACGTGGATGTAGCTGATTTTGGTATCGACGTACCTCCCGGTCCCCCGCCTGCAAGGTATAGAGCCAGTGGCCATTGCGGCACAGGACCACCGCCGGTATCCAACGTGGATTGCAACCAAACCCACATGCCCAGACCGACATACCCGGTGGTAAGCCGGGTACCCCATTTTGCGAAGACTGGCAAGGACCAGGCTGGAGGAGGTGCAGCAGAGTCCTAGGTTGGCGCCTGAGGAGGAGCTCTGTGGGGCTGCGTCCTCCCATTGGTGTGGTTCGGTATGCCATCAGGAAAAACGTCAACGCCTCCTCTGCAGGAAATTTGTGCACATACTTTTTCATCTGCATCTTAAATGTGAGCACCGTGTGCTTGGCTTCCTCATACAATTGTTGATGAAAGGGAGGAGAGCAAACATGCCGAATACCAAAGCGCCTACAAAAATCCTGGAAGGTCTGCAAAGTAAACTGAGGTCCATTTTCCGATACCAGGGTGACTGGCAGACCTTCCACAGAAAAGATTTTTGCTAGTGCCTGGATTGCAACTTCTGAAGTGGTTGAGGAGCAGTGAACTACATATGGGAATCAGGAATAAGCATCAATGACAATGAGCCAAAAGCCATTGAGAAACGGGCCCGCAAAATCTATGTGAACACATTCCCATGCTTAGGTTGCAGGTGGCCATGAAGAGAACGCTGACCTGGGAGACACCTGTTGGCTCACACACTGGGAACAGGCGGCCACCAAGTGCTCAATTTCTCTGCCAATACCGGGCCAGTACACATGTCTGTGAGCCAAGGTTTTAGTACGGGAAACACCCCAGTGCCCCTCATGTAATAACGTGAGGACCTCCCTTCGCAAACTTGCAGGAACAACCACACAAGGAGCTGTATCATCTGTAGCCAGAAGGAGAACTCCTTCCAAGACTGAGAGGCTGTCTCGTAGAACAAAATAATTACAACGAGGGTCCAAGGCCTGGCCTGGAGGTCGGAACGACAACCCCTGCTGAATGAGGTGACCTTCTTGCCAGAGAACCGGGTCAGCTGTCGTTTCCCTGCCGACTCTAGAACTAGTGATCAGGAAGCCATCAACTGCTTGGCGGGACACTACATCCAAATGAAAACGCATAATCTCCTCCCGATCGAACTTAGGATCCGGGCCCACCAGAAGACGGGAAAGAGCATTGGCGTTGGCATGCTGTCCGGTAGGGCGAAAATGAATGTCATAATGGTACTTAGAGAGGAACAAGGCCCAGTGCTGCAGTCTGTGGGCCACCCTATCTGGAACCTGAGAGGCGGAACCAAATAACGATATTAATGGCTTATGGTCAGTGATTAACTGAAACTTCGCACCATACAAGAAAGAGTGAAACTTGGTAACAGCATAGACAATGGCCAAAGCCTCTTTTTCCACCTGAGAGTAATGGGCCTGCGCAGGATTAAGAGTTTTAGACACAAATGCCAGTGGCTGCTCGGAGCCATCCACGTTGCAATGGGCCAGGACCGCCCCCACCCCATACGGTGAAGCATCTGTAGCCAGGACCAACGGCTTATTGGGGTCAAAAGTAGCAAAACAAGGCGCTGATGTGAGGAGGCCCTTCAATGAGGTGAACGCTCACTCGCATGCAGGCGACCAATCAAAAGGAACACCCTTGTGCAGAAGGCAGTACAGGGGAAAGGGCTATGAAGGAAGTCCTGGGAATGAACTGGTGGTAATAGGCAATCTTGCCTAAAAAATCTTGTAACTCCTTCAGCAAAGCGGGTGGTGGAAGGTCAATGATACCTTGGACCAAACTTCCTAGCGGCTGGACACCATGCCGAGAGATGGTGTAGCCCACATACTCAATAGACGGTTGGAAGAAGTTCGACTTACGCAGGCTGCAATGCAGGCCCACGGACCTGAATTTGAGAAAGAGGGTTCTAAGGTTGTGCAAGTGTTCCTTCGTGCTGCACCCTGTGACAATTATGTCATCCAGGTAATTAATACAATGAGGGATTGTTGACGTGATGTGCTCAAGATAACGCTGAAATATCGCCGGGGCACTGGATATTCCGAAGGCCAACCACTGGTATTAGTAAAGGCCAAACGGGGTGTTGACGACCACCAGCTGTTTGGAGTCCTCATCAAGTGGTATCTGATGATAAGCCTCCGAAAGATTGATTTTCGGAAAATATTGGCGGCGGAGAACAATTCATCAGATCGAGGCAGGGGATAGGTGTCCTCCACCAATTGGGAATTAATGGTGGCCTTGAAATCGCCACAAAGAGGGTTTCCTGACAATAACAAGGGGTGAAGCCCACTCACTAGAAGAAATGGAAAGAATGACCCCGAGGGCTGTCAGCCAGTCTAGCTCCACTTTTACCTGAGGGCGGAGAGCCAAGGGGATCTGCCTCACGCGTAGAAAACGCGGGTGAGCCAACGCCTTCAACGTTAAGTGAGCTTCAAAGCCTGAAACATGCCCCAGGCCCTCCTCAAAGATATCCTTAAAGTCAGAGATCAAAGATTCCAATGATTGATAGGGAACGTCTTCAGAGACCAACTGTATGGTGCCTACGATAGAAAAAACGAAAGCTTGAGAGGCATCCAATCCAAAAAGATTAGCGGAGCTCACATCACTGACAACAATAAAAGTAAGAGGCCGAGTGACTGATTTGTAAATAACGTCGGTAGTGAATTGACCCAGTAGGGGAATTAACTGTTTACAATAACCGCGTAGACGCCGGTAAACTGGCGCCAACGGGGGCGACCCCAGGTCGGAGTAAGTTTGTGCATTCAACAAGGAAACTGCCACACCTGTATCTACTTGCAGTTGTAATCGGCACAACCGAACCAACACCTCAATAAAGAGTTTGTGTGCCAATGTGTCGGGAGCCTGGCCCGATGAAACTTCCTGAATGTCAACGTCCATATCCTCTGTACCTGCCTCCTTCGATTCTTTTGAGGCTGGGTGGCAAACTTTAGCAACGTGTCCCTTTTTATTACATTTGCGACAAATGGCCCAACGCTGGGGGCACTCTGACCAATCATGATGTATATAGCACGATGCACAGGACGGTAACAGGGGCCGGCAGCCGGAACTCTGTTTACACACCGTGCGGGAGCACCCATAACGGCCGGATTGTACTGCTCACACGTTGTCCATCCCGGATGCAGTGGATGTGGCCACGCCGCCCTGAACCGCCGCAAAGTCCCACCACGCTTCCAACTGTTGACCTGTGGCATGAGAGACTTCATACAATTGAGCAATGGACATGACTTCCTCAAGGGAAGGGTCTTCCAACTACGGGGCCCATTGCTGGACCTCCCTATCAGGGGCCAAATGAACAATGACATCGCACACCATCACGTGGGCATACGACTCCCGCGACTGCTCCGTGACAAAATGACACTTGTGACTAAGACCGTGCAGGGTAGGAGCCCACGCCCGGTAAGACTGATGGGGCTGTTTCTTGCATTGATAGAACTCGACCCTAGCAGCCACAACATGCGTGTGGTGGCGATAATATGAAGACAGCAATGAACACAATGTGTCAAAAGACAAGGACGAGGGTTCCTACAATGGCGCTAGCTACCGCAAAATGTGATACAGCAAGGGAGATATCCAAGACAAGAAAAAAGCATGACATGCCTCCGCATTGACAACAAGAAAAGCCTGGAAATACTGCCGAAGGCGATGTTCGTATGCATCCCAATCCTCCGTCATCTCATCGTACGGGGAAAAGGGAGGACGGAACAGCGCTGGAGCAGACTGCGTGGAGAGCAATGCTGGAAGCACTTGTTTCATGGTTGCCATGAGCTCTGTCTGCTGCTCAACCAAAACCCACACTTAATCCTCCATGCCATGGATAAGCTGCGAAACCAGAACAACGACGCAGCATGCGAAAGAACGACCCTACTAATCGCCAATTGTGTAGTAACACGATTCACGTTTCTGTCGCACTTCACATAGTGTGGACCGAGAACTGTCTGCTAGGCATGCCCGATGTGAACTGACTGGGCACGGCCCATGCTGTCTGAGTTGTTGTTGTTGTTCCGCCGGCAGAGGGCATGGCCGAAATCTCGTGTGCCCTCTGGTGGACGGGACTTTACTTGCGGCAACTAATGTCCGTGACGCGCCGTCCTGATGTGTGCCTCCCGTGATCTTTCTGGTGGCTACTGCAATTCCACGTGGGAAACATACATATAAAAAACAAAGATGCTGTAAGTTACCAAACGAGAAAGCACTGGTAGATAGACACAATACAAAACACACACAAATTTCAAGCTTTCGCAACCCAAGGTTGTTTCATCAGGAAAGAGTTTGCCTTTACAAATGTCTGCTTGTGTCTGTGTACGTGCGGATGGATATGTGTGTGTGTGCGAGTGTATACCCCTTTTTTCTCCCTAAGGTAAGTCTTTCCGCTCCCGGGATTGGAATGACTCCTTACCCTCTCCCTTAAAACGCACATCCTTTCGTCTTTCCCTCTCCTTCCCTCTTTCCTGATGAGGCAACAGTTTGTTGCGAAAGCTTGAATTTCATGTGTATGTTTGTGTTTGTTTGTGTGTCTATCAACCTGCCAGCACTTTTGTTCGGTAAGTCACATCATCTGTGTTATAAAAAAAAAACAAAGATGATGTGAGCGGAAAGACTTACCTTAGGGGGAAAAAAGGACGGGTATACACTCGCACACACACACATATCCATCCACACATATACAGACACAAGCAGACATATTTAAAGACAAAGAGTCCCAAACTCTTTGTCTTTACATATGTCTTTAAATATGTCTACTTGTGTCTGTATATGTGTGGATGGATATGTGTGTGTGTGCGAGTGTATACCCGTCCTTTTTTCCCCGTAAGGTAAGTCTTTCCATTCCCAGGATTGGAATGACTCCTTACCCTCTCCCTTAAAACCCACTTCCTTTCGTCTTTCCCTCTCCTTCCCTCTTTCCTGATGAGGCAACAGTTTGTTGCGAAAGCTTAAATTTTGTGTGTATGTATGTGTCTGTTTGTGTTTCTATCGACCTGCCAGCGCTTTCGTGTGGTAAGTCACATCATCTTTGTTTTTAAATATATTTTTCCCGCGTGGAATGTTTCCCTCTATTTTTTATATATATATATATATATATAGTTCAAAAATGCATATTCAAATCGGACATTAAAGAAGTGTTATAAACATTATTTGGGAGACGAAGTCTATCTAAAAACCATTCGTTCATCATTCTGTGATGCACTGAGAATCCTACATCAAGAGGATCAAAGTAGACAAGAAGAATTTGTGTGAGCAGAGGAGGGAACAATCCAGAACCATTATTGTAATATCAAGCTGTGTGCGCAATACCGGTAACAAGAAAAAGAAGTACGGAAAGTTAAATGCTGAATATATGTATGAATATCGAAGGTCTGTTGATATTAGTGCCAGTTAAAGTCCACTCAGGATATGTGTACCTTCCAATTACTTTCAATTATTCTTTCAAAATTTCTGTTTTAATTATTTAAGCAGCAATTTTTAATCAGTTTCCAATATATATTACATTTTATTCCCCCCTCCGCAACCATTCATGACAAAAGCCTGTGTAAAAAATGCATGCTGGGCAGTGATATAATGGAGTATTTCTTTCATCAAAATGTTTGTAAGATGACTTAGCACTGACATTAACATGCGGAGAAATTGAAACCCTCACTCGTCACCCAGTTTGTTGTAGCAAGAACAAATGTAATTTATGGAACATAGTACTTTATAGAGAAACACGTAAGATACCATGAAGTACTGGTTGAGTATAACTCTGAACGCACTGACTGAACAATGGTAATACAGGTTATAGGCCAAATATTTGTTTGTGGTTGCTTAAATAATACTGTTTCTTTGGCGGCTCACCAGAGCATCCCAGAGGCTGACCCAGGTGGCCTCTATAAGTGTACCTGTGAACTGTACAGACATGCAATCTCTGAAATCGTGCACATCATGAGTGAAAGTACATCGGCTATAAACATAAATTTAACTGTATTTAACATATCTTGTAAGATAAATTGTATGGTCAGTATTGTCTTACATGTATGGTGGCAGTCAACAAGTTAGTACAAGTCAACCACCACCTCTGTGAGGAACAACTTCATTGACTTACTCTCAGTATGCTCTTGTTCAGCCATGTTCTGTGTCATTTTTGTATCTGATATTAAAAATGCTCTGTTAACAAAGTGTTTACTATTTAATAGTATGTCTCTGGTACTTCTGTTTGTAGTATAGTATTGAGTATGCACACTGGTAACCCATTATTCTGCATTCCCATGCCATGTTGATGTTCCACAATGATCATTGTTGTTTGTTGTGAAAAATGTTTTGCCATACAGTGCTTCCTCATCGTATCACACATCAGATGTCTTGTGCCAACCTCTTCATTCATGTGCAGTACAGAGTGTCATCACAAATATGTTGGACACCACTTTTAACTATGCACTCACAGCCTCACATACCACCTTAATATCCCTGCGTTGGGTTCCGTCCCCCCCCCCCCTCCCCCACTGATGGCAGCTATTTTCGACACTATAGACAATGAATGCTCAGCTTGAGTAAGTGGTCATCAAACAGGATCCCAGTGTCTTGAACCCACAACAAACTGCACAGCAATTAAGAATCTACCTCTCCCAATGTTTTGTCATTTTTTTGCTCTTCAGGCAGAGCCACCCCATCTACTCAGTATAGCAGCCATGGCCAATCCTATCAGGCTATTCATGTCTTCCCTGCCATCTGCGTTCACACCCATGTCATCCTTGTCTACTGCACATGCCACAATGTGTGATGTCCCAAAGTGCCCCTCCCACTACTGCTGAGATGTCAGGCACCATTCCATTTTTGCACCCCACCCTCATTCATTTGAGTGTACTGCCTTCATTGAGTACACAGTTTTGTACTCCAGTGCTGGCCTAGGCCACTCCACATGGCCTGTTCCTTAAGCTGCCTCACCCTAACAAAGATAGCTGTCTCACATGGTTCAACCTGGCGGACTCTGTTCTGGACCTTAGCAGCATCAGTAGTGATGATGCACACTCTGTATGCATCACTGTACACTGACATGCTGACCTGGAACTTATCAGCGGTACCAGCTTGATCCCACCGCCTGCCCCCTCCCCATCACCCTCTGCCCCCGATGCCTGAACGCAAGGCAGACTATCGTCAACCACCTTTCTTGCTCACAGTAGAAAGCACTTTACCACATAATTTATGTGTAAATTATCAGCAAAAGGTTGCCCTCTCAACTCTGGCATCACCTATATGCCTTTGTCAATCCTAACAACCTGCAGGGTACTGCCTTGTGGGCGGTTTGGATAGTCAAGCTTCCATATGACATCTAGCTGCAGCTCTTACCTTTCTCTACAGAACCATTGGAATGTAGACTCTGACATGCAGATTACATATATCAAACAAGTGGCACTGCCAGCTCATCACTTCTGCAAGAATAGATTCTGCTACCTATATTGACAGTTCTGCTGTGGATACAGCTACCCCTCCTTCTTGCTCACCCAGAGTAGGCCACGCAAGATTGTGCACATCATGAGATGGAGAGAGCAGCCACTAACAGCAGACCAGTTGCACTATCTGCACTCTCCACTCCCACTCTACACCTTCTACTCTCAACGGCTCCTAGCACACTGTGGCAGTGGACGTCAGAACTTCACGTACTACTGCTCACTCTACCTATTCCAAAATCAGTCATCACACAATGTTCATCTCATGTCTGGATGCCTCTACATGCTTGACAGGTTTACTGACACATGTTTCCAGATTGACATCAGCATGGATGCAAGTGTTATCCCACCAACTCTCACTCCATTGAGCATCCTGCCAGCACCTGGTACCCTCCATACAATTAATAATTCAGATATCAAAGTTCACAGTGTAGCCATGCTACAGCTTCAGCTTGCTCCAGATGAGAGTTCCCATGGAAGTTCCTTGTGGCAGATGTCGAGAGTCCTGTTCTAGGGACTGACTTCCTTAAGCACTTCTGCCTCTCACTGGACATCTAGTCTGTCATGCTGTTGCATCATACTTCTGGCACATGCCTAACAGGTTGCTTCATTCCACTGGCTACAACCCCCACATCTTGATGTAACAAGCTTGTCCATCTGTCATCAGAGTGTACACATCTGACAGCTCAACTTGCCAACTCCCTGATTGAGCTCTTACTCCAACATCATGACATCGATGCCCTTCATGCCAGCAACAATACACTCCATCTACTGGTAATGGATGCATCCAACAACATGACATGTGAAATTTGCATAGTCAATGCTCTTCCTACTTTGGTACTGCCTGCTGGAACTTTTGCTGATGAAAAAACACACTCCCAAGCCATGGATTTGACACATCAGTGACCCTTCATGTATGAGCATTGTGCGTTATGTTCCCACCCCCTCTTCTCACCTCATGGCTATTTCAAATGGTGCCTGTCATAGGTTAATGACCACAGAATACCCTCCTGTCCATTAGAAGGCAAGGCAGCTGACAGCTAACAAACTGCACCACACTAAGGCCCCTGTGCAGCAACTGTTAGACACGGGTAATAGACCACCGCTCTTCTAGTGACTGGTCTTCACCTGTCCACCTGGTCTCTAAGAGAGATGGTACCTACAGGTTGATCAGAAGCTACTGCACACTAAACATGAACACAGTAATTAATAACTGTTCCCTTCCACACATCTGAGACTTTACACAACAGCTGTATGGAGCACATGTGCTTAGTGTCAGACACTGCCACAAGGTTTACCATCAAACCCCTATGCAAACTGATGATGCCCTGAAAATGACCAACATTATACCACTCAGCCTACTCAAATATTGTTTCACACCTTACAGACTGAAAAATGCCACCCAAACCTGGCAGTGATTTATTGATTCTCTACTTTTCCTACTGCCATTCTGCTATACATAACTGGATGACATCCTTATCTTTTCCTCTTCCAATAACAAACACAAGAAACACTTATTGCATATGTTACATGTCCTTGCAGACAATGGTCTTAAAATTAATCAAGATAAAAGTCAACATCATCATAATGGTATCATGTTCCTTGATCATGAAGTTACTCCTGAGGGCATTCTATGCCTTCATCTCTGAGCTACCATTACCTGAAACCTACCACATCTTTGCAGGTTTATGGGCATGGTAAACATTTTCAGGCGCAACTACATGTTGAGAATTAACTCCATTACTTCTCCTCTTGAAATGGATGAGCAGGCTCACTTGCAGCAACAAGATCCAGATGTACAGAATCTGTTACAAGACTTGTCTACATTCTTTATAATGGAATTCTGACTCCTACTTGGCTCAGCTACTCCAGTGTTGAGTGACAGTTCTACTGGTACAGTACAACCCCTAGTCCCTTCTGCCTTGTATTGCACAATCTTCAACATCATTCACAATGTGGACTATCCATGCACAAAAGCCACCATGTACCTGCTTAGTGAGTGCTTTGTTTGGCTTGACGTGAAAAGTGACTGCCATACCTGGGTGTGCACATGTATTGCCTGCAAACGTAGCAAGATTGGTCAACAGGCACTACCTTATCTTGGACATTTTGTCATCCTAAAAGGATGTTTTAGCCACATCCATTTTGACCTAGTTGATCCCCTGCCTCCATTGGAAGGTTTCAAATACATTTTCTCTATGATCAACTGGACTAGACAGATCGGCCCATACATTTCTTTACACCTGGCTGGCCCACTTTGGCAGTGCATCATGTTGCTGCAGATCAGGGTTGTCTGTTTGAATCACTCCTTTTTGCTAAGCTCTGTAATCTGTGGGGTACTGCCAAGCTTCGTACCAGTGCCTACTATCCCTAAAGTAACGGACTTATAGAACGTTTGCATCGCACTCTGAAAGTGGCACTCTTGTGTCACATCAGTGGCTGGGCAGAAATGTTACTGTGCATCCTCTTGGGCATATGTACCACCTTCAAAGAGGATTTTGAATCATCTGTAGTTGAGGCACTGTATGGTTGACCTTTGATCCTTCCTGCAGAGTATGTTGAGGGCTCTGATCCTCTTCCGCCCTCCTCCACCCTACCCACATTAGTTAAGTGCATATGCTCACACATCTTGTGCATTTGTGTGCCTCTCCCCATGCTCAAATAGCTCCACACATCTTCATTCACAGCTACCTACGATTGTGTCATACTCTGTGATGAGTGCTCACACTTGCCCACGAAAGGCAATGGTCCAAAGTTCGAATCTCGGTCCGGCACACAGTTTTAATCTGCCAGGAAGTTTCATATCAGCGCACACTCCACTGCAGAGTGAAAATCTCATTCTGGAAACATCCCCCAGGCTGTGGCTAAGCCATGTCTCCACAATATCCTTTCTTTCAGGAGCGGTAGTTCTGCAAGGTTCGCAGGAGAGCTTCTGTAAAGTTTGGAAGGTAGGAGACGAGGTACTGGCAGAAGAAAAGCTGTGAGGATGGGGCATGAGTCGTGCTTGGGTAGCTCAGTTAGTAGATCACTTGCCCACGAAAGGCAAAGGTCCAGAGTTCGAGTCTCGGTCCGGCACACAGTTTTAATCTGACAGGAAGTTTCAGGTTTTCTGTTATTATGAAAATAACTTGGTCTGTATACTGCAGCCATAACTTATTAAACTTTTCAGCGAGGTACAACAATAAAAATGACAGAATCCCACACATCCATGATTTGATTTGCTTTAACAAACCACCAAACTCTCTAAGAACGTGTACAGGGAATGATTTTCAAACAAAATTAAAATCTTTTCTGATAGAAAAGTGTTTATATTCATAAACCAGTAACATACTAGTTGTAATGTAATAAATGGACAAAATAGGCATAAGATGCAACAGTTACAGAATATAAAATATTTTGTAAGTGCAATTACTGTTGTGCTATTATTTCTGGCATTTGAAAAAGCCATTGTGGTGGCCTCATGCAAAGAAAATGTAAATAAATTAAATAACTAGATGAATTTCTTCAGTAATATTCACACCTGTCAGGCCCTGCCTTTTTCGAAGTACCTGGGTATTTTGACTGGCTCCTGTATCTTGCACACTCTTCTTCCTTGTTTATGATGTGTCTTAAATGTCATTTAGCAAAGTTAGTTGTTTTAGAAATCAATTTTATCTTATTTTTTTAACTGTAAAGTCCAATCAAGTTTCAAGGTTATCGAGTATTCTCAGGAACAGAAATGTCACCAGGCTGTGTCATAGGCACCACGTAAATGAACCTGGACTATCAAGTAATAATTCTTGTATATTGTACACCTTTATTTGTATGTTATTTTACTCTTTTAGTCCTACTATTTTATTCCTACAATTTAACAAAGCAATAATTGGTATAAATTCAGAATACACTCCTGGAAATGGAAAAAAGAACACATTGACACCGGTGTGTCAGACCCACCATACTTGCTCCGGACACTGCGAGAGGGCTGTACAAGCAATGATCACACGCACGGCACAGCGGACACACCAGGAACCGCGGTGTTGGCCGTCGAATGGCGCTAGCTGCGCAGCATTTGTGCACCGACGCCGTCAGTGTCAGCCAGTTTGCCGTGGCATATGGAGCTCCATCGCAGTCTTTAACACTGGTAGCATGCCGCGACAGCGTGGACGTGAACCGTATGTGCAGTTGACGGACTTTGAGCGAGGGCATATAGTGGGCATGCGGGAGGCCGGGTGGACGTACCGCCAAATTGCTCAACACATGGGGCGTGAGGTCTCCACAGTACATCGATGTTGTCGCCAGTGGTCGGCGGAAGGTGCACGTGCCCGTCGACCTGGGACCAGACCGCAGCGACACATGGATGCACGCCAAGACCGTAGGATCCTACGCAGTGCCGTAGGGGACCGCACCGCCACTTCCCAGCAAATTAGGGACACTGTTGCTCCTGGGGTATCGGCGAGGACCATTCGCAACCGTCTCCATGAAGCTGGGCTACAGTCCCGCACACCGTTAGGCCGTCTTCCGCTCACGCCCCAACATCGTGCAGCCCGCCTCCAGTGGTGTCGCGACAGGTGTGAATGGAGGGACGAATGGAGACGTGTCGTCTTCAGCGATGAGAGTCGCTTCTGCCTTGGTGCCAATGATGGTCGTATGCGTGTTTGGCGCCATGCAGGTAGCGCCACAATCAGGACTGCATACGACCGAGGCACACAGGGCCAACACCCATCATCATGGTGTGGGGAGCGATCTCCTACACTGGCCGTACACCACTGGTGATCGTCGAGGGGACACTGAATAGTGCACGGTACATCCAAACCGTCATCAAACCCATCGTTCTACCATTCCTAGACCGGCAAGGGAACTTGCTGTTCCAACAGGACAATGCACGTCCGCATGTATCCCGTGCCACCCAACGTGCTCTAGAAGGTGTAAGTCAACTACCCTGGCCAGCAAGATCTCCGGATCTGTCCCCCATTGAGCATGTTTGGGACTGGATGAAGCGTCGTCTCACGCGGTCTGCATGTCCAGCACGAACGCTGGTCCAACTGAGGTGCCAGGTGGAAATGGCATGGCAAGCCATTCCACAGGACTACATCCAGCATCTCTACGATCGTCTCCATGGGAGAATAGCAGCCTGCATTGCTGCGAAAGGTGGATATACACTGTACTAGTGCCGACATTGTGCATGCTCTGTTGCCTGTGTCTATGTGCCTGTGGTTCTGTCAGTGTGATCATGTGATGTATCTGACCCCAGGAATGTGTCAATAAAGTTTCCCCTTCCTGGGACAATGAATTCACGGTGTTCTTATTTCAATTTCCAGGAGTGTAGATAACATTAACTTTTTTGGTCATGGTTAAGATAATGTATACAAATAAAACAATTTACAATTTTGTTAGCCAAAGTTTGGTAAAAATAAGAAAATTCTCATCAATCCTCTTCAAAATAAAGGAGGGCAGGATCATCTTTTATTAATATAAATAGGTATAAATTACATATGGAATTCTGGAGTGTTTGTATGTAAAACATTGCTCTGTCGTTCTTGTTGTCATTGAAATAAATAACACTGGCTTTGAAACAGGAGAAAATTACTTCTGCCATCAGGGAATACAATTATGTTCGTTAAATTAAGAAATAAAAACAATGACAGAAGAAGTAGTGAATGAAATTTTGTTACTAGGAGTCATACGACAATGGAGCTGCACTAAAAGCATGATAAGTGGCTTAGAAACAAATGCTGATCTGTGACACTAAAACTGCCATTCTCATCTGACAGTGGCACATAGCGATGACTGTACAATCCTAACAAGACCTTGGACTCCTCACACGTAGCACAGACCCATAATGTATTTTCTCATCACTATGGTGAAGTTAGAGGAGGTACACTTCAAGAGTCAACTGGAACTGCTACAGAAAGGGTCTTGGCACAGAGCTAGATAGAATACCACAAAAGTGTGGAGACTATGACTTCACAGATCTCACCAAGCTAATTTCAAACAGATTAATACTGGGAGGATGCTGGATAGGGACTACCAAACCTCTACCCATACCACACCAGGAGCTTCACCAGAACAATCCATTTGCTGAAGAGGCCATACATGCAGGTGGAGAACTGTTACAATGTCTTAGCCAAAATCTGAAAGACAAAGTAGAGCAAACTAGCAAAAAGTCTCATCATCAAAGTGGAAAGCAGTGTAGTCTGGAAACAGTTCAAAAAAACTCAGAGGAGATCCCACAGATGCCTGCAATTATTTCACCTAAGTGACTGTACACCAATTGCTGTTCAGCTGCAAAATCACAACAGACATGACTTTAGAAACCATTAAGAGGTCTCAAGCTTCCTTGCAAATACATCCACAGTGGCTGAGTTGGAGTAGGTAATATCTAACAGTAAGCAAAACAGAAAAGCTGGTATCAAGAAACTAATGGTTGAATAAAGTAAATAAGTAAAAATCAGCTTTGAATACAAATCAATGAAATGGTTACTGGAGACAATAAAAGTTTATCTTACTACTTGCACATCCCAGAGACATGAAGGAAGGTCAGGCCAGTTGTGTCAAAACCAGGGGAGGAATGAAATGAGTCGAAAAATTCCTGTCTGTGTCATTATTCCATCATTCCATTAAGTATAAGAAATAAAATGCTCCACTTATCACAAACATAATGAAAGAAAAATTTGTTCACTAGCAAGTAGGATTCTGCCCTGGAAAATCAAATATTGGCTACAACCTAAACCTGACATAGTGTGTTTAGGGTGACTTTGTGAAAAGAGAGATTACTGGAGTGCTCTGGCAGCTCTGTATGACCCCATTAATCAGATGAGACCACTTGGCAGTCATGTCAACATAAAACACTGCACAGAAATTACAGCAGAGGTGGTATATGAGATGATTCATTTCATAAGTGACCATGTTGTTACAGGATAGGATATTTTTGTGGCTTGATGGGAAAAGAATGTTCTTGGTAAGTGCACAGTACAGGCGAAGCGCTTGGGCCATCAACAGGAAATAGGAGTGTGTGTGGTATAAAGCTTGACTGGAATATTTCATTAATTAGATTGGCACACTAACAGATTATGGACTAGGATTAAATGTTAGTGCCTGTCTTCAAATGTCTTACTAAGTTCTTCAGCACACTGGGCAAGACATTGCTTGTTACTGCAGATGTGCCATCACAGGTTGTTAGACTCTATGGGAGAACTTTTTTGTGTGGAATGGTGACCGGTATAAAGCAGTTTTTATATGAATTGATGTTTTTGTGGAGCTATCAGAGATTTGGATGTTAACATTGAGGTAGGTGGTTTGAAATGGATAGGAAATGAGATGCTGAGCATGCAGAAGCACAATGACTAAGTATCATGGCCCTACATATGGTTATGAAAATATCTTCAACAAACGTGAACAAGGCAGGAAGGGGGTTAGAATTTAAGGTAACCAGAAAGCTAGAAAACTATGAGAAGCTGTTAGTTATTCATGGCAGAAGCTGTTTCTGTTATGTACCTTTACATTACTTTTATGTTCTCATTATTATTTTCAGTTTTTGGACCATATTTCCTTAAACTGCCCCTCTCACATATTTTATTTCTTATTTCAGTTAACTGTCCAGTGCAAAATTAACCAAAATTATGTTGCAGAAGCTCTTTTAGCACTTCAGGATCCTAAGAGTAAAGAACTGATTACCGCAAAAAATCAGAAAGTGGTTGAATTTGAAAGTTGCATTTCAGTGACTCAACACAAATTTCTTCATCAGGTTTGTTTATCCTTTTAAATTTGTCTGTGTTTGTCTTATTAGAAGAATCATTCCAGCAAATTAATTTGCACACATTATATTCTATGTATTTACAGTACATACCACTAAAGATATCTGTTATCTTCCCTACCATTCATGTCTCAGAGGAGCTTCTGGATTTTGGGAAAGTTTGCCGAGGTGAAACCAAAGAGATGATTCTAACATTGACAAATAATACAGGTAATACCTACTAAAATGCAAAATATGCTCTAAATTATATAATATTATTCCAAAAGTTGAGGCAATCAAAAATTGTCCAAATAACACTAAAAAAGAAGTTTACCTAATTGAATGGGAGTCACTTTGAAAATGTGCATAGATGTGCATACCTAGCATCTCCTTGTAATGTTCTGTGATAGTAATCCCAGGTGAAAATACATGCACAGCTGACTGGTTGAGGTATTACTTTACTCTCATAACTGTAGAAAGCTATTTCCCTGTGGTACCAGTTGATTGATAGAGCTAAATTAGACAGACTGTACAAAAATGAGCTCTGAAGATTGATGCTGCCTTTGGTAGGTTTGGATAGCTTTAGTCACAGATACTACACTACCCTACCAGTAAAATAATGTAAAATCTGGTCAGGCTTAACTATGCTGTAAAATGACCCAATGGAAATTCCAGTATGGAACAACAACAATATGGAAATAATATATTGCTATTCACATCACAGGGGAGGGCCTGAATCACTGATAGGCACAACAAAATAGGGTGCTAGAATATTCCAGCTTTTCGACCAAGTCCTTCTTTAGTAACAAAAATCTCACACATGTCCACACAACTCACATGTGGCCACTGTCTCTGGGTGCAAAGGCCCAAATGAGGCTGTGTTCAACATGAGTAGCATTCCATTTGGAATGGGTAGTGGGGGTAAAGAAGTGGTGGCAGATGGGGAGAAGGAGAGGGGGTATCATGTCAGGGTGGGGAAGCAGCCAGTTCTGCATTTGGGAGCGTGCAGGGATGTGGTGGGAGCAGGATAGCACTGCTAACATCAGAGTGTAGTGCAAGGGAGGGGTGGGAGGGTGGAGAGGGAGGGAATAGAGGAGAGAAGTAAATCTGAGAAAACGACTACATAGGTGCACTGGCAGCACAGAAGGTTTTTGTAGTACTGCGATGGGAGCAAGGAAGAGGATAGGCAGCTGAACAACAAGAACTACCATGAGATGAGGCATATGTTGTAGGGAGAGTACACAGCTGCACAGTTCAGGAAGGCTAATGCTGCTGGGAAGAATCCAGATGGCACAGTCTATGAAACAGTAATTAAATTGAAGCACATTGTATTGGTGGCATGCTTAAAAGAGACAACTAGTTGTCATTAGCTATTCGACTAAGTCCTTCGTCAAATGTAGACAAAACACATACACATTCACACATGCAGAACTCACACACATATGGCCACTGTTGTCTGTGGGTGTAAAAGCCCAACTGTGACTGTGTCTGAGGTGAGCAGTGCTCTCAGCTGGGGTAAGTAGTGCAGATTCAGAAGACGCATGGGTATGTGTGAGAGGGGGGAGGGGGGGGGGGGGGGGGGGGAAGAAGCTCGTGCTGCCTGTGGGAGTGTGCAGAAACATAGTGGATGCAGGTTAGTGGACTGCTAGGTACAAAATTAGGAGATTTTTGGGGAGTGGGGAGAGAGGGGGAGGGGGGGGGGGAGGGAGGAAGAGGTAGAGAAGAGGAGTACAGAAGATGAAGGACTATGTGGGTGTGTCGGCAGGATATAAGACATGTGTAGGGCTGGGTTGAAGCAGGGATAGTGGTAGTTGGAGACAGGGACTAGTGAAAGTTGAGGGAAGGTGGATTATGGGAATGAAGGATATATTGCAGGAAGAGTTCCTACATGCACAGTTCAGTAAATCTGATGTTGGTGGGAAGAATCCATATGGCACCAGCTGTGACACAGTTGTTGAAGTCAAGTATAATGAGTTGGGTGGCATGATTAGCAACTGGTTGGTCCAGTTGACACATGGTCACTGTTTGGCTGTGGCCATAAAAGCAAGTAGGTCATTTGTTACTGGACACATAGGACACTTCAGTGTGGCTGCAGCTAAGTAGGTAGATTACATGATTGCTCTCACAGGAAGCTCTACCTTTGGTGGGATAGGAGATGCCTATGGCAGGACTGGAGTAAGTGGTAGTGGGAAGATGTATGGGACAGGTCTTACATCTAGGTTTGTTTGCAGCCATATGAGTCACGAGGCAAGGGGTTAGGAACAATGGGAGGAATATGGACAGCCAAGGATATTGTGAAGGTTAGTTGGGTGATAGAATACTTCTGTGGGAGGAGTAGGGATAATAGTGGCAAACATATTTCTCCTATCATGACCTGTAAATGGATATCATCTGGAGCCTTCCCATCAACGCCAGCTTATCTGAACTGTGCAACTGGGAATTCTCTCTGCAACACATGCTTCATTCCCATAAATCCCCTGGCCTCAGCCTTCTCTAGTCCATGTCCTCCACCTGCCTATCACATTCCCTGCTTCCACTTGAGCCCTACGCATGCCTTCTACCCCATCAGTGCAGCTGCATAGTCCTCTCCCTTTCTCTGCTTCTCTCCTTTCCCCTCTACGATTCCCCACTCCCTTCCCCCCTCCTCCATCAAATGCAGCCTCCTAATGTTGCACCTAGCAGTCCACAATTCTGTCCTCACCATGTTCCTGCACACCCTGACAGGCACCACTAGCATCTTCCCTCACCCCTACCTTGCCATCCATTCTCCTCCGTGCCCCATGTCTCTCCTATATCCTCACTACCCATCCCTGATACAGTCACAATCAAATTTTAGCATCTGGTGATGACAGTGGCCATATGTGTGTGTCTTATGCATATGAGAATGTTGGTGTTTTGTCTATACCTGACAAAGGACTTAGTCGGTACATAAAATAATGGAAAGGCAACACCCGCCTACAGTGAACCAATGCATGGAGCACAGAGACAGGTAACAGGAAGCATTATTCTGGCTATCTTTTGAGTTCTTGATATTTTTCTAGCAAAACTACTCACATTCACATGCACAACCACATAGATATCCAAATAAGCATTTCCATGGCCACGACAAGACCAATTATTGATACTTGATTCTTAAAAGCAGTTGCCAGAACAGATGTAACTGGGAATACAAAGAGAAAGTAGTGGGCAAGAGGCAGGTCTTTGAACAGATGACTCAGTAGCTACACAACAAGATGAGAGGAGTACAGAGAGTAGAGCAAAAAGAGTTTTAGGGAGGGTGGGGGGGGGGGGGGGGGAGGGGGAGGAGAGGAAGATGGAGATGAAGAGGGAGAAAGGTAATAAAGAGAGAAAGGAGAGTGTTAGAAAAGGGAGGAGAAAGAGGGGGGTATTGGAGGATAAAGAGGGGGATAAGGGGCAGAGAGAGAGAGAGAGAGAGAGAGAGACAATGAGGAGAGAGATACAGAATGCCCACAGTGGGGGAGAGGAGGGGGAATGTGGTGGGAGAAGGCAGTGCAACATCTGGACTGAAAAGTAGTGGCGTGGACAGATGGAGGGAGGGAAAAGGTTAGGTGAGGCAGTGGGACAGATTAGCAAAAGTTTAGGACAGGAGGACTGCAAGGACTTAGGGTATGCTGGAGAGACAATTCTCATCTACATAGTTCAAAGAAACTTATGCTGAGACTGAGTATTTGAATGGCCCAGATAATGAAGCAGCTGTTGAAATCACTTGTGTTGTAGTGTGCAGCATTTTTAGCAACTGGATGGTAAACTTTGTCGTTTGTCACAATTTGTTAGTGGCCATTCATACAAGTAAACTGTTAGTTACTTGTCATGCCCACACAGAACACAGTACAGCAATTGCAGCACAGCTGATATATAACACAGCTGCTTTCACTTGTGACCCCTCTTTTAGTGGTAGGAAATTGCTATGACTGTACTGCATTAGGAGGTAGTGGGTGGGAGTATGGGACAAGTCTACTGTGTGGACCAACCACAGGGGAATGACCCATAGGGTGGATAATTGGGAGGAGCATTGGAATGAGGATGGATAAGTATATTCTGTAGATTGTGTGGGTAGTGCAGTAGGTGATATGGACAGGTTTTTGGGTAATATATTCAATACAAGGGGTATGATGAAAGGTTATCAAAACCCTGAGGGAGAATGTGGCTGAGCTTTTGAAAGGCAGGGCGATACAGGATGATCAGAGGAGTGCTGGTTGTTGGTTGGTTAATAGGTTTACTGGTGTTGGAGGAGGAGATGGCACAGATTTGTTTATGAAAGAGCAGGATAGGATATTGTCTGTCAGTAAAATCTCTGGTAAGGTTATTGATATATTTCTACTGCACACACAGTGCCCGAAGGAAGGTGAGGTTATAAGGAACAGACTTTTCCACATGGAGCAGGTGCCAGCTGTCAAAGTGGCAGTACTGCTGGCAGTTGATATGCTTGATATGGATAACCTATTTATGGAGCCATCTGAGATATGGAGATCAACATCTAGGAAGATGGTTTGATGAGTTGAGAAAGACCATATGAAGTGCATTTGGGAGAAAATGTTGAGGTTATGGAGGAAAGAGGAAAGGTTGCCCTTGCCATAAGTCCAGATGATAAAAATGTCATCAATGAATCTGAATCAGACAAGAGGTTTAGGTGTTGACTGGATAGGAATGACCCCTCCAGATGGCCCATAAATAAATTGGTATAGGATGGTGCCATCTGAGCACCCATGGCTTTGTTTATAGATTTCGCCTTCAAAAGTGAAATATTTATAAGTCAGGATATAGGTGGCTATGAGGAGTAGGAAGAGGTGGTCAGTTTTGTATCACAAAGATTATTCTGACTATCTTTTGAGTTAGCTATTTTTCTAGCAAAACTACTCACATTTGCATGCACAGACACACAACTGGAAGGCCATGGATGTGGGGGATGTTGGTATACAAGGTCATTGCATCTACAATGTCTAGCAAGGAGTCTGGTGGTAATGGAACAGGAACTGTGGAGAGACAGTGAAGGAAGTGAGCAGTGTCTTGATTGTACAATGGGAGATTACAGACAACAGTTTGGAGGTGTTGGTCAACAAAGGCAGAGATTTGTTCTGTGGGATCACTGTACCCAGCCACAGTGGGATAGCCAGTTGTTGAATTGGGTTTGTGGAGTGTGGAGAGTTGGTAAAAGGTAGAAGTGCAGAGTCTGCTGGTGTGAGGAGGGATAGGGATTCAGGTGTCAGGTTTTGGAATGGACCTAAGGCATTGAAAAGCTGCTTGAAGCCATATTAGACTTCTGGTATGTACTCATGGTTGTAAGGTTTGAATGCAGAGATGCCGGAAAGTTGGTGGAGACCATCATCCACATAGGCACTACAATTCAGGACCTCTGTGGCTGAGCCTTTGTGTGCAGGAAGGATGTTAAGGTCTGGACTGTTTTTCGGGTTACGGGTGGCAGTATGTTCCATACAGGTATGGTGGACTGAGGACGGATTTAGGAAGAAAGGTGTGACAAGGTTAGAAGTGAGGCCCCTGAAAGATTTATCAGGAAAAAAAAGGAAAGAAGGTAGTTTTGTCAGAAAGACAGACAACAGTGTTGAGAGCTGTGTGTTCAGGAGTGGTGTGTCTCATGGAGGGAGGAGGAAGTTTATGAGGATGTGTTAGGCAGTACATTTATTTTATTTATTTATTTATGTCCTGAATCTTTGTGGTACATATACCATACCTTAGATGTTGGACAAAATGATATTACATTAATATACTGTTACATTGGTGTATACATTACATTTATAAATTGTTACATTTTTATATTGCTATATTGTTACATAACATTTTTATATTGTTACAACCAACTTATTTTTCAAGATACTGTGTTACTGAGTAAAAACAGTTTTCCAAGAGATATGATGTTACAGATTTTTTAAAGTTATGGATTTTGTTTATGGCCTTTAGGTTACTTGGCAGCTTATTAAACAAATGTGAACCTGTGTGATATACACCTTTCTTGCACATTGTGGTATAACAATGATGTCTGTGTATGTCACTATTTGCCCTTGTATGGTGTTCATGTACAGATTTATTTTGAATAAATACATTTCCAGTTTTTAGCATGCTTTTTTTAGGAACATTACAACTTCTAGTGTATAGATACATGGTAGGGGTAGAATCCCCAGTTCTTTAAAGAATGGTTTGCATGATTTTCGGCTGTTGGCATTTTTCATTACCCTCACAATCTTTTTTTGTTTCCGGAATGTGGTTATGCAATGAGGAGAATTTCCCCAGAATATGATGCCATATCTTAATAGGGAGTGTATGCAAGCGTAATACACTGCTCTAACTGTTTCAGGACTTGTGTTGTTCCATATAATCCTCATCGCATAAGTCATTTTGGATAGTTTAGAATTTAATGAAGTGATGTGGGAATTCCATTTAAGGTTGTCTTGTAAGTAGATGCCAAGAAATTTTGCTTCAGTGACACTGTTAATTCTTTGGTTTTCCATTGACATGTTTGGTTTTAATGGGTTTTTATTTTGTTGTGTATGGAAGTGTAAGACGACTGTTTTTTGAGGGTTTATCAGTAATTTATTCCTCATAAACTACTCTGAGACATTTTCACTTGTGACTTTAGCATTTAAACTTAGAGCCATTTCATTTTCACCTTCAATTAATATGCTTGTGTCATCTGCAAATAGCACTGGTTCGGAGTGTTGAACGTGTAGGGGGAAGTCGTTTATGAAAATTAGGAAGAGAAAGGGACCTAAAACTGAGCCTTGTGGTACACCATGGGTTAGTGTGGAAGATTTCGATTGATAAGCTTGGAGTTCGTTTTTTCCCATGTGTTTTACCTTTGTTATCTGAGAGCAATTTTCTAGGTAGGATTTCAGCCACTCGTGTGGCAGGCCTCTTACACCATACCACTCTAACTTTCTTAGGAGAATTTCATGGTCTATTAGATCAAATGCTTTTGTTAAATCCAGGAAAATCCCCGAAACATTTTTGTGATTATCCACTGAATTTAAAATACGATTTATGAGGCTAAAAGTGGCTGTTTCAGTACTGCACTGAGGCCTGAAGCCATGCTGACATCCTGAAATCATATTTTTTTGTTAAAGAAATCAGTTAGTTGTAGCAGAACTAGTTTTTCAATGATTTTTGAAAAACCTGATAGGAGTGACACAGGCCTATAGTTGACCATCTGCTGCCGATCGCCCTTTTTGTAAAGGGGTACAACTTTTGCAGTTTTTAACTGTCGTGGGAAAATACCACTTGATAGTGAAGAATTGCATATATCTAGCAGTGGTGCGAGTATCTGTTCAGCTGATACTTTTATAATATAGTCTGGCACATCCTCGACTCTGGCTGAATATTTATTTTTTAATGACTTTATACTGTTTAACAGTTCTTCCCTACTTATTGGACGGAGGAGCATGGATGTATTTGTTACACTATTTCCAGAAATTTCCTGTAATATTTTGTTTCCCCCCCCCCCCCCCCCCCCCCCCCCCATTTGTTCCTTCGCTAACTCACGAGCAATATTGGTGTAGTAAGAATTGAAGTGATTAGCAATTAATTTTGGATCAGTGATCTTGCTGCCCGCCTGTGACAATACAATATTTTTGTGTGTTTCCACCTTTCCAGTAAGTCTCTATACCATATTCCACATTGTCTTAGCTTTGTTTGATGATTCCATAATAAGTTTGTCATTTTCCCTTAATTTTGCTTCCCTTATTACATGACTCAGAGTTAACTTGTATTTTTTGAAGTGGTGAGCAAATTCAGGGCTGCTATCTGTTTGGGTTTGCTGGGGCCTTTACAAATTATTTTCTTTTTTGGAAATGCAATTTCGAAACAATGTCTGTAAATTTCCATGAAATTATCCAGCTTTTCATCTGTGTTGTAACTGTTGTAGATTTTATTCCATGAGTGGGTACTTAGCATATGTTTGAAGTGCTCAATATTTTGCATGCTGAATTTTCTCTTGTAGATAACACTTCCATTCCTAGACAAATCAACACTTCCGCATATGGCAAGTAGCTGTGCATTGTGGTCACTGTAGTCGGTATTAAAGTTTTCTGAGGTGTGCGTGTCAGTGTTTACAAAGATCGGATCAATAAGTGTAGCACTAGCTTTTGTTACGTGTGTAGGGGAGTTTATTTTAGTGCACAGGTTATATTCTTGAATAATATTAAGGGATTTTTCTCTTTGGTGGCTGTGTGTTAAGAGGTCAATATCAAAATCGCCACACAGAACTATAGTTTTGCAAGTATTTTTAAGTTTCCCTAGTGCAAGGTCAAGTTTTTTAAAGAAAATGTTTACATTGCTGTTGGGTGATCTGTAAACACACATTATTATTTCCTGATGTTATTTCAATAGCTGAGGCTTCAAAGTGTTTTTCGCCTCCTAAGTGATGTACACAGTCTATTATCTTATAGTCTATGTTTTCTTTTACATAAATGCAGCTTCCTCCAAGCTTTGATATTGGTCTGCAAAAGTAGTTTGCCAGAGTGAAACCGGTTATGCCAGTAGGGCATGCCAGTATGCCAGTAGGGCATGGTCAGGGGGTGTTGGAAATGCTAATTCAGCTGGTGAAGGACAATAGTTCCTATTACAGTGATGGCACTCAGGATGTTGTGGTCACAGAGTAACAGGCTGTCAACTATGGTCTGAGCTTGGATTGTATGGTTATCAAGGACCAAATTGGTGAGGGTGAGGCACTGACAGAATTGGAAAAGGTGAAGGTTTTGCAATAGGATGGGTGACAGCATGAAAGTCAGTTTTAGTGCTATATACATTAGGTGGGACACCATATGCCAGACAAGATTACAGAAAAAAATAGGGCTTAGTCTGACAGCAGCATTCTTTTCAGTGTGCCTGCTTGCCATTCATTGCCTCCTCTGTGTGACAAGCAGCAATCTATCCAATTCAAATAGCTGTCATACAGTCATTTGTTTATGAATTAATGTTTATTAATTATATTAATATCAAAATTTACTGTAAAATTATGGAAGGGAGATTCCACATAGCATTTCAGTGAAGGTGTTTCTCATTTCGATTTTCTTTTGTAGACTGAAAGTATAGGCTTTTGCACATTGGTTTGTACTTTCCCCTTTTTCTCACAACTTTATTAGTTGATATCCCACCATAGTAGATGGTAATGATTATGTTGCTAATTCACATGTGATGCAGCAGATGTCTCATCAGCTTAAGAAATCCTCACTTAACTGTAGCTCTGCTTGGATCTGTGCCATATTTACAGAAATGAGTATACAGTTAGAACAAATAAGTGGAATGATATACAGTAAAATAAAATAACATATTTCATGGAAGGATTGTCATAACTGATCTTCACAAATATATTTGTTTATTCACCTTTGAACATTGCAGATGTTATTGGTGAAAATATTTACCTATACAGCTAAAAGAAGAGATATGTAAAATTTCACGACATTTGTGTCAATGATATTGTGTTACATATAATGTCAATATTACATGTGCAGGAATCTGTTGACAAACCATTTGATATAGATTATTTGTATTTTCTAGCATTCTCTGGTGTTACATCTTAGTGTGACAGAACTTTATCCCAGTTGAATGTGATTCCTCATTCTCTTTTACTGAGTAATATTCTTTTTTTTCCTAAGACTATTTTAAATGTACTGCAGGAAACAGAATGGTCTGTCTTTGGAAGTCTGTTGAAAAGTCTGTGGCCAATATATTAGTGGATGTTATGAATCTTAGCTAGCTTACTGTTCGATAAATGAACAGAATGTCCAGTTCTTGTGTTGTGTTCATATATTAAAATCCAGCAGCCAGAATGATTTATATTTTCTTTAACATTGGGGAAGCAAATACAGCGGCTAGGAACCATTATAATATTAAGCTCTTTATTCTCTTGGAGTAAGTGATGCTGTACATCAGATAGCCTTCTTTTAGATAAAAAATTCCACTCACCAAGTGGCGGCACGAGAATACACATATAAAGGTATATACAGAGGATTTTACGAAGAAATTGAAGAAATGTATGATGAGATAAAAGAAATTATTCAGATAATTAAGGCAGACGAAAATTTAATAGTCATGGGTGACTGGAATTTGATAGTAGGAAAAGGAAGAGAAGGAAACATAGTAGGAGAATATGGATTGGGGGTAAGAAATGAAAGAGGAAGCCACCTGGTAGAATTTTGCACAGAGCATAACTTAATCATAGCTAACACTTGGTTCAAGAATCATAAAAGAAGGTTATATACATGGAAGAAGACAGATTATATAATGGTAAGACAGAGATTTAGGAACCAGGTTTTAAGTTGTAAGACATTTCCAGGGGCAGATGTGGACTCTGACCACAATCTATTGATTATGAACTGTAGATTAAAACTGAAGAAACTGCAAAAAGGTGGGAATTTAAGGACATGGGACCTGGATAAACTGACTAAACCAGAGGTTGTACAGAGTTTCAGGGAGAGCATAAGGGAAAAACTGACAAGAATGGGGGAAAGAAATACAGTAGAAGAAGAATGGGTAGCTTTGAGAGATGAAGTAGTGAAGGCAGCAGAGGATCAAGTAGGTAAAAAGACCAGGGCTAGTAGAAATCCTTAGGTAACAGAAGAAATATTAAATTTAATTGATGAAAGGAGAAAATATAAAAATGCAGTAAATGAAGCAGGCAAAAAGGAATACAAACGTCTCAAAAATGAAATCGACAGGAAGTGCAAAATGGCTAATCAGGGATGGCTAGAGGACAAATGTAAGGATTCAGAGGCTTATCTCACGAGAGGTAAGATAGATACTGACTACAGGAAAATTACAGAGGCCTTTGGAGATAAGAGAACGACTTGTATGAGTATCAAGAGCTCATATGGAAACCCAGTTCTAATCAAAGAAGGGAAAGCGGAAAGGTGGAAGGAATATGTAGGGGGTCTATACAAGGGCAATGTCTTGAGGACAATATTATGGAAATGGAAGAGGATGTAGATGAGGATGAAATGGGAGATATGATACTGCGTGAAGAGTTTGACAGAACACTGAAAGACCGAAGTTGAAACAAGGCCCCTGTAGTAGACAACATTCCATTAGAACTACTGACAGCCTTGGGAGAGCCTGTCCTGACAAAACTCTACCATCTGGTGAGCAAAATGTATGAGACAGGCAAAATACCCTCAGACTTCAAGAAGAATATAATAATTCCAATCCCAAAGAAAGCAGGTGTTGACAGATGTGAAAATTAGCAAACTATCAGTTTAATAAGTCACGGCTGCAAAATACTAACGTGAATTCTTTACAGACGAATGAAAAAACTGGTAGAAGTCAACCTCGGGAAGATCAGTTTGGATTCTGTAGAAATATTGGAACACATGAGGCAATACTGACTTTTCTTAGAAGCTAGATTAAGAAAAGGCAAACCTATGTTTCTAGCATTTGTAGACTTAGAGAAAGCTTTTGACAATGTTGACTGGAATACTCTCTTTCAAATTCTGAAGGTGGCAGGGGTAAAAAACAGGGAGCGAAGGGCTATTTACAGTTTGTACAGAAACCAGATGGCAGTTATAAGAGTCAAGGGACATGAAAGGGAAGCAGTGGTTGGGAAGGGAGTGAGACAGGGTTGTAGCCTCTCCCTGATGTTATTCAATCTGTATATTGAGCAAGCAGTAAAGGAAACAAAAGAAAAATTTGGAGTAGGTATTAAAATCCATGGAGAAGAAATAAAAACTTTAAGGTTTGCTGATGACATTGTAATTCCGTCAGAGACAGCAAAGGACTTTGAAGAGCAATTGAATGCAATGGACAGCGTCTTGAAAGGAGGATATAAGATGAACATCAACAAAAACAAAATGAGGATAATGGAATGCAGTCGAGTGAACTCGGGTGATGCTGAGGGAATTAGATTAGGAAATGAGACACTTAAAGTAGTAAAGGAGTTTTGCTATTTGGGGAGTAAAATAACTGATGGTGGTTGAAGTAGAGAGGATATAAAATGTAGATTGTCAATGGCAAGCAAAGCATTTCTGAAGAAGAGAAATTTGTTGACATCGAGTATAGATTTAAATGTCAGGTAGTCGTTTCCGAAAGTATTTGTATGGAGTGTAGCTATGTATGGAAGTGAAACATGGATGGTAAATAGTTTGGACAAGAACAGAATAGAAGCTTTAAAAATGTGGTGCTACGGAAGAATGCTGAAGATTAGATAGGTAGATCACGTAACTAATGAAGAGGTATTGAATTGAATTGAGGAGAAGAGGAGTTTGTGGCACAACTTGACTAGAAGAAGGGATCAGTTGGTAGGACATGTTCTGAGGCAGCAAGGGATCACCAATTTAGTATTGGAGGGCAGTGTGGAGGGTAAAAAGAGATGAATACAGTAAGCAGATTCAGAAGGATGTAGGCTGCAGTATGTACTGGGAGATGAAGCAGTTTGCACAGGGTAAAGTAGCACGGAGAACTGCATCAAACCAGTCTCGGGAGTGAAGACTAAAACAACAACAACAACAAAGGATTTTTATCAATCCAATTACATTATATTTTGAAACATTGATTATTTTCATAGATATATTAGCACAATGGCCATTTTACTATTTCAGACCAAATTTTTAAGCCAGCTTATTTACTCCATGGAAGAACTGCATATGTAAGTTGGGAGTGGAAAAATGCAAACTATGCATACACTAATATGGTTTTGATCAATAATATGCATAAAGACCAGGTATCAGTGGTTTGCATTTTGTGATTTTTTGCATGTGCTACAAGAAATTTTGGATACAAATTAATATACAGGGAAACATGTTAATTTATATCATGAATCACTTTCATCCTATTAATTGTTCTTTCTAAATGACACTATGAAAAGTACACTGAAAACTTAAAATTTATTGAATTAAAACATGAAAGACAAATCAGTTTAATCTAGTAAAAGACTCACCTTTTAAGGGAACATTGGTCCTCCTGTAGTTGCAATGTTAAATTTGAGGTCATTTTTCTCACGCCACTTACTTGTTTGCAAGTTAATATGCAGCACAGACATTCATAAGTTTTGATCTTTGTACCTAATAGCTCACAAGGAAACAAAACTTATACAGCAAAAAGAGCATATTTAACTTGTTGATAAAATATAGTCACTCTTGTAAAGTTATCATGGCTACCTGAGATCTCGGTTTGGTTTTTTATGATGTGTGGTAATTGACAGTTCAATTAAAATTCTTAAGATCTGCTACAGTTCCTAGTTCATTCAGACTTTTTGAGAGGTGAAGTATTTGCTATCACTCTGTGCATGAAAGTGCACAGTATTAAAATGTTTCAAAATGCCATGCACAAAAATTTGATTTTTTAGGGGGCCATATCTCAGGTTCAAACAATAAAGAGATTTTAGTTAGCCCTTATCCTAGTGATCATTTATATATATAAAAACAAAAATGAGGTGACTTACCGAACAAAAGCGCTGGCAGGTCGATAGACACACAAACAAACACAAACATACACACAAAATTCAAGCTTTCGCAACAAACTGTTGCCTCATCAGGAAAGAGGGGAAGACGAAAGGAAGTGAGTTTTAAGGGAGAGGGTAAGGAGTCATTCCAATCCCGGGAGTGGAAAGACTTACCTTAGGGGGAAAAAAGGACAGGTATACACTCGCACACACGCACATATCCATCCACGTGTCTGTATGTGTGGATGGATATGTGCGTGTGTGCGAGTGTATACCTGTCCTTTTTTCCCCCTAAGGTAAGTCTTTCCGCTCCCGGGATTGGAATGACTCCTTACCCTCTCCCTTAAAACCCACTTCCTTTCGTCTTCCCCTCTCCTTCCCTCTTTCCTGATGAGGCAACAGTTTGTTGCGAAAGCTTGAATTTTGTGTGTATGTTTGTGTTTGTTTGTGTGTCTATCGACCTGCCAGCGCTTTTGTTCGGTAAGTCACCTGATTTTTGTTTTTATATATAATTTTTCCCACGTGGAATGTTTCCTTCCATTATATTGTGATCATTTATATAGCTATACATGTTGCTATCCTACAGTAGAGAGTCAAAATTTAAATATTATACACTTCCTCCAGCCCATGCAAATTGAGCAAGTTGATTGGTTCTTGTGCATTAATTATGTTCTAGGGTGGACATTAAACAGCTTATAAAAGCACTTTTAGCTCATGGGTAGTTTCTCAGAAAATCCCAAAAAACCATCACTTTTGGGTGCAAAAGTTGTGCCATAATATTGCCTCATGAAAGGTAACACATGATTTCTGTGGCATACCACTGAGCCATCCAAGTTCTCTCAATCACTACCAGTTACAACATTTGCTCAAGTTTGGTAAGTTATACACTCTTCAGCAGAGAAATTGTCAAATTTTGGCATGCAGATGGTAAAGAAAGTTACTGAAATTGTGAAGGAAGTTAGTAGATACGCCAAAGAAAATACATATAATAGAGGGAAACATTCCACGTGGGAAAAATATGTCTAAAAAGAAAGATGATGAAACTTACCAAACAAAAGCGCTGGCAGGTCGATAGACACACAAACAAACACAAACATACACACAAAATTCTAGCTTTCGCAACCAATGGTTGCCTCGTCAGGAAAGAGGGAAGGAGAAGGAAAGACAAAAGGATATGGGTTTTAAGGGAGAGGGTAAGGAGTCATTCCAATCCCGGGAGCGGAAAGACTTACCTTAGGGGGAAAAAAGGACAGGTATACACTCGCACACACACACATATCCATCCACACATACACAGACACAAGCAGACATTTGTAAAGGCCATCATTACAAATGTCTGCTTGTGTCTGTGTATGTGTGGATGGATATGTGTGTGTGTGCGAGTGTATACCTGTCCTTTTTTCCCCCTAAGGTAAGTCTTTCCGCTCCCGGGATTGGAATGACTCCTTACCCTCTCCCTTAAAACCCATATCCTTTTGTCTTTCCTTCTCCTTCCCTCTTTCCTGACGAGGCAACCATTGGTTGCGAAAGCTAGAATTTTGTGTGTATGTTTGTGTTTGTTTGTGTGTCTATCGACCTGCCAGCGCTTTTGTTTGGTAAGTTTCATCATCTTTCTTTTTAGACATATAAAGAAAATACATAAATTGATTAAAGAGGATGAAGGAAGCACGTTGGAAGTGGTCCAAGCTATTTAATCACCAGCCCCAGTATTACAGAAGGTTGATGATAAATACACACAAAGGGGTTTCCAATACAAAAAGTTAAAAAAAGAAAAGAAAATGCATCACCTAAGGATCTGGAAAAATAAGAAATAAAATTCAAGAATGTGCAGGAAGAGTTTAAAGCACTGGTAGACAAATACAAGATGATTAAGAAAGAATTTGAAAGGAAAATGATATTGGCTTTCTCGATTTATCAAAAAATTGAGGGCGCTGATCTGAAACAGATGAAAGAATTCCTCAGCACTTATGCTGATGATCTCCAGCACAACCATGAACTCATTAGACACAAACATATTGACTTCAAACGTCAGTGTTTGGAAATGACTGCTGAAAAACTACTTGAACAGTTCATTTTGATGAAATACACTGGCTTAGGAAGACCATGTATAATTTAATTTGAGGAATTTAGGATATCAGGGCTTTCATCCATTATGAGACAGGTGCAAGATTACTCAAAAATACAATGAATGATATAAAGCCTTCACCGGACGGGGGGGGCCAAGCGGTTCTAGGAGCTACGGTCTGGAACCGCACGACCGCTACGGTCACAGGTTCGAATCCTGCCTTGGGCATGGATGTGTGTGATGTCCTTAGGTTGGTTAGGTTTAAGTAGTTCTAAGTTCTAGGGGACTGATGACCTCAGAAGTTAAGTCCGATAGTGCTCAGAGCCATTTGAACCATTTTTTGACAAAAAGCCTTCAAAGAAAGAAGGGTTTTTAAGAATCATGTGTGAGAAGCAAAAGAAAGAGAAGGCAAAAAAGAAGAAAGTAGGCACAGATAATTCTAGCAGGAAAGAAGACAAGTCAGATGTAAAGAATGGAAGTTTAGATGCTTCCAGGGAAGACAAAGATGACAATAGGAAGTCAGGGACACCAACTCCTAAAGTGGATGAGGAGGGCTACTGTATCAACCTAAACCTTGTCCTTAGGAATTTGATAAAGGGAGCTTTTATTGAAGCTCAGACACTGATGCATATGATGAAAAGGAACACAAAATTTGTGTGACAATCATAAATTAAGCGAAAGGTCTGCTCCAATGAGTGCCAGTGTTAACGAGTTCTGTCCAGTGGAGGAAAACATGTTGCTTTCATCAGTAGCTACAGTTACAACAAAAAGAGATTCATCTACTGACTTCGAGTCTCATATCAAATGCTCACAGTCTGTCTCTTAACAACTAGTTGAGAAACCAAGTAGTGATCTTTTGGGATTGTGTCTCTTCCAAAGTATGTCTGACTGCATTTAGTGCCTCAAACACAACAGGAAATCATCCATATACACTGCTACAGTGCCCAACTCAGCCTACAGTTAGCAGCCCATCTGCATAAACAACATCACACTATGCAGATCTGGGAGATATTTTTCTGATGTTGGTGAAATGCAACAGCTAGCATTACCATCAATGCAGTCATTGAAAACAACCACATCCACATAGGGCATTGCTGGAGTTACAAGTTCATCATCAAGATGAGGGGAGAGCCCATCTACACATGGGAGAATGAGTCCAGCTCCAATTTCCTGTGTGAATAGTGTTAGAAGCTTGGAGTTCTGCACGGCTGATGTTACAGCAGGTTCATCATCAGGACCACCACCTCTTGCTATGAAACAAAGTATCACATAAAGTTTTCCAGTGGCACAGTGCCCTCATTCCCTGCTGGAATTATTACTGTACTTTCTAACAATCTAAGTCCTGCACAGTTTCCATCTAGAATTTGTAACACACTTATGCTTGTGGGAATGCTAGCCAATAAACAGCTCATCACAATTGACTCTAACCAATCAATACATGACAGTATGGACGTGTTTTTGAGATCTCTTGCAACATCACCAACTCACAATGTAGCACCACTATGTGGGTCATTGGTCCAGCTCCACAGGCACACCAGCCAAACTTCACTCATTTGCCACAAAGGTAGAAAAATTGCCCTCACAGCGAGCAGCAGGCAGTTCCATTTCTGACAACAGAACTAGAAGATCGCCAGCACCGCACCGCCACCCAGACTTGACATCGCCCTTGCCACCCAAGACCACCACATATTACAACCAATGCTGGAACTCCTTGTATTGCTTGTGAGCTGGAACTTTAATTTTCTCCCTACTGTTAATGTCTGAGGAGATAGTCTTTACCATTTGTAAGAAAACTTTTCAGAAGATAGTCTCAAACAGAGATTTACTTGAGTTATTCTCCAAAAAACTTAGGTTGTCAAAGAAGTCATTCCTTTATTTTCAAGAAGGACCTTTTTTTAAAAAAAAAAGTGCTAATTGATTGCAGAAACACATTTGTGGACATAAACTGAGTGTGTCAACTGATTTTTGAGTCCAATCAACTGACTTACAGCGAAAGTGCCCCAAGTCAGGACACTCCAAGTACCGTACTTGAAAAGGCAATCATGTCAGAACCCATCAGCATTCTACTTTAATGTAGATATTTTACAGTACAAGATAAAGCTAAAAAGTGTAGCAGGATCTTGACCTTCCCAGCTGGCAGCCTATTGGATATATGAATCCAGCCATACTGGCCTCATAATTGACTATAAATATAATAGTCATGGAATGTCTTCAGTCTTTCTTCTGCTTAATCTCACAGTAGCTGTCCCAGTTGATGGTGGTGGCAAAACTATGGAATCTATGCCAAATAGCCATGATTTATGGAAGTTCGTGGAACTCTCCCAACACAGTAAAAATCATGGTGCTGGTTCCCAGAGGGTGTGTTCAGAAATAACTAATGAACCAAGAAATCAAAGCTCTATAGCAGCACATTTAACTGTGAAGGCACTTCCTTGTTGGGCTTGGAATTTAAGCTGGTTGGTTATGGCTACAGACAGTATCTAGTGAAATGAAGATGAAATGAAGATTTGTCTCAGACAGTTATATGTATGATGGTGTCCCAGACCCAAGGAACTCCACCAGAATCAGAATGCTATCAACTGTGCTGTTTCTTGGAAACTCATAAGTTCCATGCTGTTTAGTTCCATTTACAGTGTTTGTGTGTAAGTATGGAGTGTATATGAGAAAACACTGTGAGTGAAATGAAAATTTGCTGTTGTGTGTTTCAAAAAGTTAATTTGCCAAATTTGCTGTTTGTAATGATCTAAGTCATACTCAACATTTATTTGAATTTTAAATTCATTGCAAAATTATGTGTGAAATAATGCTGTTACTATGAAAGACATTTCAGTTAAAACTTACCAACATACGTAACTGGTCCATATAAAATAGACAATGATTCCTTGAGGCTAACTGGGGGAGGGAGAATACTGCAATATGCCTGGTGGCTCCCCCGTACCATGGTGGCAGGAGTTAACACTGCTGTGCCCCACCAAAACAATGGACAAACGGAAGCTCATCCCAAGTTGCCATCATACAGTGGTCATCCAATGTAGTGCAGAAACACAGTTCATCATTGAATACATTGCAACACCATTAATCAACAGTCCATGCTTCCCAGCCATGGCACTGTCCCAAATGCAGTCATTTGTTTTGGTACTAATGCAGCCTAGCCATGCCAGCAGGTGCTAGGCTGCCACCATTAGTGTGGGATGACACAGAGTGTTGCAGGGAGTCCATTACTTGTTCTTGTATGGCAGGCACAGATGTGAAGAGGTTACAGTGTAGCTGGTGCACAGTATGCTGATCTTCCCTTGCAGTGTTCATACAGGGTCAACCAGAACTTTCACAATGAGTATGCATAGTGTCATGTTCCCAAGTAGGCCAACCTCTGGTCATTATCACATCTGAAGGCCCCACAAATCTAGATATTGCACGATTTGACCAGCCAGCAAATGAAACTCTTTCAGCTGCTGATAATGCTGTCTTACATGAGTGTATGGAATGTCCAGGTCCTTCACAGTTATCGTTCAACATCTGATGCCATTCATGCCATATATATACCCTACCAGGCCTTTTATTGAAAACATAGTGTAACTGAACAGATAAAAGGTCTACTAAGAAGCAGCAGCAAGAAAACAAACACATACTAGACTGAATCATTCTTTCTCTCTCGTCCTGTCTGGTAAGTTTCTTCTGACCTGGGGTTCTGGGTGACTTTTCCATACTCTCCACCTTTTGTAAACCTCACCATCTCTTTCTCTTTATTCCTCTTCAGCCCTTCTGCTAGGAGGAGGAGCCATTGGCTCCAAAAGCTTGCAAACTTCCTTAACCTTGGTATGTGTGTGTTCTCCTGCAACTACTTCAGTGAATAGATTTTTATTATCTATTCAGTTACATTGCATTTTCAAAAATTGAAAACTGATGTTTTGTTGATGTATTCAGTCAACCAGGCCTGTTAACAATACAAAACACAAACAATAGTAATGAATTCTGGTGGCCATTATTCCTGTAACAAAGAATCGCAACTTTGATAATTTACATACCAGCAGATGGTGTGTTCATGTATGAAGTTACATTAACATCCAACCATGACTTCTGGGTTCTTCAGTATTTTGATCAGGCGCTGAAGTTTCCTGAACATATAAATCTTTCTGCTTGTTTTAATTGCCCTTTATACTTTGATAATAACAGTTGCTGCCTTTGCTTCTAGGTCACTAATGCCAATTCCAGTGTGGATATCCTCAAAGAAGACATGTCCATTTGTTGCCATTGGATCCACTATATTTCCATTATGAATGGGCTTGTAAAATACTTGTTCTGTATAGTTTTCAGATAAGGTATTTAGTAAGGATTCACAGGATACCTTGTCAAAACCAACACTAACAAAATCATAATTGTCCCAATTGATTGCTGGATCATTAAAATCTCCTCTGACAACTGTTTTATGATTGGGGAACTTACATAACATCAAACTGACTTTATTTATTTTAAAATTTATTCATTGACTGTGAATTCCTTGATATCAGCTGTATTAGGTATAGACTCACTACCTAATAATAACATATGAAAATTTGTTCTGGACTGGGACTCAAAACTGGATTTAGAGCTTATCACAAGCAGTCACCATAACCACTTTGGCTATGCATGCACAGCCCCTGGACTGACCCAAACTTCCATGTGTCAAACTGTCTACATCCTTGTATCACAGTCCACTATATTCATCACCTAATGCTTACATCATTACTTGGATTGCCACAGGAATTTGCAGTCAACAAATGAACATCTAATTTTTTTTTACAGCTGTGCATCATCAGCGGTGTCTGTTCTCTTAGACATTTATGCAAGTATTACAAGCCTAGGTGGGCATATGACAATAGCAACGTTGGTCTTCATTCCTTATTATCTCATTCTCTCTACTGTGAGAATTCACAGACAATGAATAAATTTTGTGATACTTGTACAGATGTGGATTTAAGTAGCGTCTGTTCTTTCAGACATGAATGTAAGTTTATTTATTCATTTATCTGAGTCCAAAGTACACAAAATGTAATATTAATTAAAGAGAATTTCACAGTGTTCAGCAGGCAGAATGGTACATCATTTCCTGCAAACAAGAGTTTCATGTCACAGGTTCACTCAGATTACTGCAAGCCAACAAGTGCTCAGAGTGCTACCTTGCCCCACAGTCACAAAATTCATCATCACTCATATCACACTCTTTCAAATTAGCCTTGTGCCTTGTCACCTCTTATTCTCGCCCTTTTGACAGTCTTCCAGCAGATAGAAGTATTGCATACAACCTGATAGCTTCTTTTTTCATGTCCGTAATTCTCCAGCTCAGTTCAGCAGGTTTCTGTTGAACTTGGAACTGTTGCTGTTGTAAGTAGGAAACTTTATTTAGATTTCAGCTGTGATGTACAGTGGTGAGTTCCAAATGATGGATGCCTTGGATCTGCTTCCTGCTTCTTCTTTTCAGTCTCTGCTTCTTATATCTGAAGGTGCTACTCTCATGAGTGGAAAGATCTTATTGTCTGGGGTTGGTATTGGGCACGCTGTGACTATGTGGCCTGTCTCTTCAAGAGCCATATCAATTTGGTTAGCATGAGCAGAGTTCCTCCAGACTGGTGTGGCATACTCTGCAACAGAGAAACACTGAGCAAGTGAAGACATGCAGAAGATGCTGGGCTGCACTCCCCATGTAGTGTTTATCAGTCTGTGGCTAAGTTTGTTCTCGGTACATACCTTCTGTCTGGCATCTATACACTGTTGTTTGTAGGTTAAGGCATGATCCAGCTCTAACCCCAGGTACTGACAGTTACACAGTGGTTTAGACTGTGTTTTTTCTAGGTAATGTTCAGCTTTCTGCTTGCCACCTTATTGTTTAGGTGGAACACACACACCTGAGTTGCAAGTGGTTGTTATCATAATAGATGGCAAGTTCTTTGAGAGTAAATGTTGCTTGAATTCCACTTCTTCAAATGTTGCTCCCTATGTAGCAACAGCTGTGTCATCTGCATAGATGTTTCCTGTAAACGTTTTGGTTACTTCAAGGTGAGTCTTGTGACTGAAAGAAGGATCCAATTAAGAGTTTATTTATTTATTTATTTATTTATTTATGCCTAAACCTGATACTAAGATTTTCTTAGACAGTCTAAAATGCAGCTTCAATTTCTACCTTGATGGAATTAAGTTTCTTGTCTACTGTGACAGATAGACTGTCTCTATTTCCCATTAGCCTACCCTTTCTACATAAACTTAAATTTTCCACAAAAATCTTACTGTTATCAATTTTTTATTTTAAACAGCTTTCTCTAACTAGTATTATGTGAGCTCCACTGCTTTTTGGGAGCACTTTAAACTCTGGTTGAGAATGATTCAACAGTTATTCATGATAATTTTCATTCTCTCACCTGTGGTGGTGGGGATTTCTTTGAATCTTACACTGATATCTTTGGGTCTCATATAGATGTTGTTATATTGTGTGGGTGGAGAGTCACATAATCTAAAAAAACCTTGTGTGTATACCACACACAATTAACTAACTGGGTAGAAGACTTTGATGTGTAGTACACACCTGATGCAAATGGGGAGACTCTTCAATTCTCAACCTTTTGGTGCAAGTCTAGGAAGTCGTAGCCAAGCTTCTCACAGAACTCTCGAAGACTCTGGTTCAATCCTTCCACTTGACTCAGAAATTAGTTCTGTGGACAATGCTGCCAATGGTGAGCTCTTTTGAAACTCTGTGAGCATGGCTGATCTTCTCAAGGTTCTCTGCCAGTCACTGAAATAATCCAAGTCTAACCTCGGAAACCAGACAATGGGAATCCTTTGCTGTGACATGCACAAATATTGCAGTTGGTTGCACCCTATTTTCTCAATAGTTGCTGTAATAGTCTGTTCAGTGTGCTAAATGAAGCCCAGATCTACATAATGAGTGCACCCCATGCTTCTTCCCATCCCTTACTGCCATTCCCCTCAGGTGGTACCATCACTCACCAAATGTTTGAAATGCCTTGATTAATAAACTCCTACTCTTTTTTGTTTGCCTCACCTTGACACAGGACACAGAACCCAACAGGTGGTGTGAGTGTACCACTGACAGTTTCAGTGAAAGACAGCATCTGGTTAGGGGGATAGGTATAACACCCTGGCTTCTCCCTGGTCCCTGCCTCCCCTGTACAGGGGCGTAGAACTACTATTTACATATCACTCACAGTCAAGTGGACGAGCTGTGATGGCTCCTGGACTTGCTGCAAGGACCAAGCATCTGCAGGTGAGAATAGTTCCTAAGGTACCTTTGGTATCTCTGGTACATGACTTCCAGTAGTCCTCCCCACACACCTATTTGCAGCAGCTTCAATTTGTTTGACAATAGTCAGAGCAATTTCAAGCTGCTGACAAACATCAACTAATTCAACCCATGCCCAAGAATAGCACACACAGTGGGGCTGCATTTGTATTTAAGAACAAATGAACATATTTCCAAGTACAATATTCTGAGTAACTAATGATTTGTGTTACAAAAGGAGCTCTTGACTGACCATGCCATTTGCCATTTCAGTGACCATGTGTAAAATATGTGTGTGTGGCAAGATTTCACCAACCTGGATTTTTGGGACCTCTCAATAGTATTTACTGTGGAAATTTGAGAAATTTTTTATGACTTTTTAGGTACATTGAATAAGTGGTTTACTTCATATTTAATTAATAGGAAGCAAAGGATTTTGATAGACAGCTCTCATGCTGAATCTTCTTTTGAGTGGAGACAAATTGCTGCTAGTGTTCCACAGGTTCAATTCTGGAATGATTCCTGTTCTTGCTACATGCAAAAAATATGATATCCAATCTCACACTGGTACCACAGAAATAGTGCTTCTTTGCTGAAAATGGATATTGGTCAGCACTGCTGACTGAAAATATCATATTTCAAATCTTGTGAATAAAATTCTTCTGGGTTTTGGATCACATTGCCAACTATAAAATTCCAATGTTTCAGTGACTACTGCAAAACGCCTTCCTCAGGGTGTACTGCTAATTGCTGAATGGGTGCTAGTTTGATTACATATATACTACGGAGGAGTGTTGTCATTGAATATGAGGGTGAGAAGGAAAGGTATTAGGTATTCTTTATTGGACTTTGCATTGTGTGTTGTCATTGGCAGAAGTAGGCATTTTCCATTGGAGTTTCCTTTATTGCTTGCCATTGGTGGAAATCGGTGAATAGGAAATTGAGCAGCAGCTGCAGCATAGCACTGTTTACTAACTGCCTAGTCTTGACTAGGGCACCTCAGCACTCTGTATACCCTCTGCCACTGTAGCCTACCACGCACCTGTTGCTATGCAAGAGCTGTCCTTCCGCAAAGCTGTCACTGCTGGCAGCTACAATGCTGGGAGTTGGTACCCGTCTTCTCTGTTCCTATTGTCAGGTCACTTGGCTATTTCTATAGTCTCTCTGACCTTCCTCCTCAAGCTAAATGGCTGTTTCACCAGCATGTGGGCCTCTCAAAATTGCCTTCATCCTTCACTGATCCTGGTGTTCTGCCACCGCTGATTTGTTGTTTTGTTGAGACGGATATGTCTCTCATGTTCAGATAACCTTGTGCTTATTGGACACCTGGTCTTGACTGTGTACACCAGTCCACATTCACACCTGATTTCGTAAACTCCGGTGGCATGAAATTTGTCAATAGTATCTTACGTTGAGCCCAGAACATCTTTTATTTTGTTGTTACTACAAAAAATCGGATTGATACCTGCCTGACAGAGAATTTTGCCCAGATGCTCAGTGACCCCTTGTATGTATGGTAGCAGACAGTGTTCTGTGCTTCGTTCTGCATTTCCCTATTGCCCTCCTCCTTTGGTGCCATAGTTTTCTTTATCATCCTCATGTTGTAGCCATTAGCTCCAAAAATTAACCTGAGATTTTATAGTTCAGCTTTAAGATTGTGTTCACCACTAATCCTATAGACTCTCTTAGTTAAAGTTTGCAGGGTCAATTTCTTTTGTGTAGGATGGTGGTGGGAGGATACATACCTGTCTATGTTGGTGGTCTTTTTATAAACTCTGTGTCCAAGCTTCCCATTAGGCTCATGGTAAACTTCCACATCGAGAAAAGGCAATACCCCATTCTTTTCTACACTCCTGGAAATGGAACAAAGAACACATTGACACCGGTGTGTCAGACCCACCATACTTGCTCCGGACACTGCGAGAGGGCTGTACAAGCAATGATCACACGCACGGCACAGCGAACACACCAGGAACCGCGGTGTTGGCCGTCGAATGGCGCTAGCTGCGCAGCATTTGTGCACCGACGCCGTCAGTGTCAGCCAGTTTGCCGTGGCATACGGAGCTCCATCGCAGTCTTTAACACTGGTAGCATGCCGCGACAGCGTGGACGTGAACCGTATGTGCAGTTGACGGACTTTGAGCGAGGGCGTATAGTGGGCATGCGGGAGGCCGGGTGGACGTACCGCCGAATTGCTCAACACGTGGGGTGTGAGGTCTCCACAGTACATCGATGTTGTCGCCAGTGGTCGGCGGAAGGTGCACATGCCCGTCGACCTGGGACCGGACCGCAGCGACGCACAGATGCACGCCAAGACCGTAGGATCCTACACAGTGCCGTAGGGGACCGCACCGCCACTTCCCAGCAAATTAGGGACACTGTTGCTCCTGGGGTATCGGCGAGGACCATTCGCAACCGTCTCCATGAAGCTGGGCTACGGTCCCGCACACCGTTAGGCCGTCTTCCGCTCACGCCCCAACATCGTGCAGCCCGCCTCCAGTGGTGTCGCGACAGGCGTGAATGGAGGGACGAATGGAGACGTGTCGTCTTCAGCGATGAGAGTCGCTTCTGCCTTGGTGCCAATGATGGTCGTATGCGTGTTTGGCGCCGTGCAGGTGAGCGCCACAATCAGGACTGCATACGACCGAGGCACACAGGGCCAACACCCGGCATTATGGTGTAGGGAGCGATCTCCTACACTGGCCGTACACCACTGGTGATCATCGAGGGGACACTGAATAGTGCACGGTACATCCAAACCGTCATCGAACCCATCGTTCTACCATTCCTAGACCGGCAAGGGAACTTGCTGTTCCAACAGGACAATGCACGTCCGCATGTATCCCGTGCCACCCAACGTGCTCTAGAAGGTGTAAGTCAACTACCCTGGCCAGCAAGATCTCCGGATCTGTCCCCCACTGAGCATGTTTGGGACTGGATGAAGCGTCGTCTCATGCGGTCTGCACGTCCAGCACGAACGCTGGTCCAACTAAGGCGCCAGGTGGAAATGGCATGGCAAGCCGTTCCACAGGACTATATCCAGCATCTCTACGATCGTCTCCATGGGAGAATAGCAGCCTGCATTGCTGCAAAAGGTGGATATACACTGTACTAGTGCCGACATTGTGCATGCTCTGTTGCCTGTGTCTATGTGCCTGTGGTTCTGTCAGTGTGATCATGTGATGTATCTGACCCCAGGAATGTGTCAATAAAGTTTCCCCTTCCTGGGACAATGAATTCACGGTGTTCTTATTTCAATTTCCAGGAGTGTATTTACATGGTGAAGTGAATTTTGCTGTGCTGCTGATTGAGATGTTGGTGGAAGTTCTGAAGCTCTTCTTCTCCATGTGGCCAGATGACAAAAGTGTCATCAACATATCATAGCCAGCATTCTGGGTGTAATGGGGTGGACTAGAGTGCTATTTCTTTGAACACCTGCATAAAAATGTCTGCTGTGACAGGCCATAGAGGGGAACCCATAGCTACACCATCTGTCTGCTCATAGAAATCCCATTTCCACCTGAAATAGGTGCTCATCAAACAGTGGTGCACTAACTCATAGATCTCGAGTGCCATGGGTTCCTCTAAAATGTTAATTATGTCCATCATGGGTACATTTGTAAATAAAGACTTCACGTTGAAACTGACCAACACATCCATAACCATTTACCATTCACTGATTTCCACCAATGGCAAGCAATAAAGGAAAGTCCTACAGTATTTCCTGCCAATGACGACACGCAATGCAAAGACTAATAAAGAATACAATACATCCTTCCTCCTCACACTCATATCCAATGACAGCACTCCTCCATAGTATATAAGTATTCAAACTAGTGCCCATTCAGCAGTTAGCAGCACACCCTGAGGATGGTGTCTTGCAATAGTCGCCAAAACATTGGAATCTTATAGTTGACAATGTAGTCCAAAACCCAGAAGAATTTTATTGAAAGTGACAACAGCCATGGAAGCCTACATTTAAATTTCAAATCTTCTCAAATTCTTGAGTTCATGACCATTTTCTCTATGTGTTATTGCTTATTTTTGTGACACTCCCAAAAAAAGGTGAAATAAAATGTATCTTATTTGTAAACCGATAGACATGATCCACATCAAAGTGAGTTGTTCTGGATATGATCCATAGAACAAGCAAAAAACTAAACTAAACTGACACAGATTTTGGAGAGGAGGCAAAGTATGTCTTTACTAATTTTGTAAAGCTTTCATATGATCCTGGTTAGACTGTGGATTCACAGTTTATAGAGCAATGTAAGTCTACCCAAAGACTACTGACATTATCTGCCATTAGGGGATTTGGTTGATCATGGATGCCTATACCAGTCTCTCTGCTGAGGCTGGGGAGCCAACACTGGCTATTAGGTGCCAGTTCCTCATGGTTTGTCATATGTTCAGTTTCTTAAGTGTTCCTGAATCATCAACATTTGTATATGTTGCTCACACTGCCATGAAAGGAAATTTTAATAAATTATCTACAAGCACAAGTTCACTTAAGATCCATGTGAAGCACAACTTAGCACTAGATGTTGTAGGAGAAACCTTAACTGGAACAAAGAGTTGAGGCCAACTGCTACCCTTGTTACTGATGAGGCCTAAAGTAATTTCATTTATTGAAGCAGGAGGACATGCCCTATGTCTTTTGCTTAATATTTCATGACATTTTGAAGGAGCATCTTGATTATATGGCAATATCTTCTGATGGACCAAAGCAGGGAAACTCCCATGGTCAAACATTGGCTTTCCCTGAGTGTCTCCTCCAGAGTCATTCACCAAATGAATTTACTGTATTTGATGCTGAATTACATGCAATATTGAGAACATTGTAATATAGGGAATGTATTCATGTTGAGAAATTCATCATCTGCTCTGATTCCCTCAGTGTCTTCAAACAAGCACAATACATGTACACAGCAGACAAATATGACTAGAACACTTAAAACTGCCTTCACTATCTGCAAAGGCTAGATAAAGCCTGATGGAATCAATCCCTAACAAATTTTATGAGAGTTGGAAGTTAAACAGTGGCAAATATTTATTCACAACCGACACAAACTGTTACATGTTTGCACCCATTACTGTCCTTCAAAGTAGTGTAGAACCTGTTGCCAACAATGTGGAAGGCGTAGTATACCATTAGCACAGCCTGTTCTGTTGATAGTGCAAATGGAGCAGTCTACTGCTTGTCGAATCTCTGGAACAGATCTGAAGCAAATGCCACAAAGTGGTTCCTTCATCTTTGGAATCAAATCAAAGTCACAAGGACTTAAGTCCAGGGAGTATGGTGGATGGTACAGTACTTCCCAGTCCCATTGACTGAGCATAGCAGCCACAGCTTGCATTGTATGCACCCCCACATTGTCATGCAAAATGATGGGTGGGTTGTGCAGAAATCATTGCTGCTGCTTTCACAAAACTGATCACAGGTGATGTTCCAAAAATGAACAGTAATACTGTGCATTGATGGTCTGCTGTGGAGGAATGTAATGCATTAGGATAACACCTTCACAGTTGTACATGAGAATCACCATAACTTTACACCACTCCATTTGCACCATCAACAGAACAGGCTCTGATAACAGTATACTATGCCTTTCACATTGGTGGCAACGGGTTCTACACAATGCTGGCAACTACTTTGAAGTACAGTAACAGGTCCAAATATGTAACTCTTTTGTATTGGTTGTAAATAAGTAGTTGCCACTATTTAAGTTCCAACACTCGTATATTGAATCTGCAGCTGAGTTTACCCGTCTTTAACTATAATATATACCACAGATCCCTCAGACAAAATACTGTGACCAATAATTGGAAGAAACCATAAGTCACACCTGTCTACAAGGAGTGTAGCAGAAATGATCTCAGGACAACCATGCAGACATCCATTTATGTAGAATCTCCGAAAATATTCTGAGCTAAAAAATAATGAGGAATCTTGATCTGAATGGCCTATTAGCCTACATGTCAACCAGCATGGATTCTACAAACATTGATCCTGCGAAACCCAACTCCCTCTTACCTCACATGACTTTCTGAAAGACAAATAGATAAAGGCAGTATTTCATTTGACTCTGTACTATCCTTATGCTTATTATCAAAAGTACAGTCATACAGGGCATCAAAAGGAATTTGTGACTGGATTGAGCATTTTTTGGTAGGGAAGATACATCATGTTATTTCAGATGGAGAGTCATCAACAGATGTAGAAGTAACTTCAGATGTGCCCTGTGAAAGTGTGTTAGGGTCCTAGCTGTTCATATTGTTTGTTGTCAGTAATAATCTTGTAGTTAATATTAACAGTAGCCTCATACTTCTTGCAGATGATGCAGTTATCTATAATGAAGTACTGTCTTCGAAAAGTTGCACCAATATTCAGAAGGATCTTGCTAACATGTCAAAGTGGTGCAAAAACTGATAGTTGCTTTAAATGTTCGTAAATACAATATTGTGCACTTCACAAAATGAAAACTCATAACACCCTATAATGTCAACTAGTCACTATTAGAATCAGTTAACTCATACAAATACAAATACCTGGGTCTAACAGGTTGTCGGGATATGAAATGGAATGATCACTTAGACTCTGTCATAGGCAAATCAGGTGGCAGACTTTGAGTCATTGGTAGAACACCAGGCAAATGCAGTCTATCTACTGAGGAGGCTGCATTTGAAAAACTAGAATATTGTTCAAGTGTGCAGCACCTGCAAAAATCAGGGGACATTCAATATATATGGACTGTATGAATGGCTACAGGTTTATTTGGCCCATGGAACACTGTCATGGAGACGCTGAAGAAACAGAACTGGCAGACACTTGAAGATAGAAGCAAACTGTCTCAAGAAGTCTACATACAAAGTTTCAAAAATGAGTTTTAAGTGATGAATATACTACAACTCCCTATTCATCTCTCCCCCAGGGATTGCAATAATGAGCTTAGATTAATTACAGTGAAGACAGAGGCATCTGAGCAATCATTCTTTCCACACTGCGTAAATGAGTGGAATGGGTAAAAGGCCTAATAACTGGCACAGTAGCAAGTACTTTCTGACATGCACCTCATGGTGGTTTGCAGAATATGGATGTAGATTTAGAGAAAGAACTGTCTTTTTGCTGAGAACCAGGACACCTGGGAATTCAGGATAATGAATAAGTGGACGCATGTACTCAGAATGTTGTGGTTCAGTGTGCTGTCCTCTTACATGTTATACCTTTGCTGCCTAGGCACAAGGTCATACACCGATGTGAAGAAGAATGGTTGGAAATGATAGCCAATAGGCTGCAATTGATAAAGTCAACTACTCAGCCATGGTGGATCTCCTTCAGTCACTAAGGCAAGATGAATTTGTTCTCACTTGACTACAGACAGGGCTCAATCAAATAAAGCATGGCTTTTTGTCCTGGTGGGAGGTTCTCCAATGTGTGGTGCTTGTTGTGTACAGAGTGTACAGATTTCAGCATGCTTCATTTTCATTGAATGTATACTATATGCAGACAAGTGGGCAGAGGCTAGTTGTAACAGTTTAACTGTCCACTATTTTAAGCATGTGTTAAGGTAACTGTAGTAAGGCTTTTCACATTTTGTGAAATGTCTGATGATCTCACTGCATTAATTGTAAGAAGGTTTAAATTACTAGAGTAAAGATTTAATGTGTTAGGGTGAGTAGCTCACCCATGTTTTTTGTAAGTGATCAGCTAGCCACATTTTCCCAGTTATTCTTTCGTACTTTATGTTGTGACGGTGCCACAACATTTAAGAGTGCCGCCACATCAGTACGCACAAACGGTGATAGAGGCGCTCCGCAACTTGGCTGAGCACGGGAGTGCCACCTAGCTACGAACAGCGCCAGCCGCATGTCACGGCATGGCAGTCGAATGACCGATACGAAATTGGTAGCATGTAACCAGGTGTTGTTTCTACGTTTGTATATCCACGCAATTTATTAGTGAGTAAAGGTTATAACACTTTTTGGTGATGAGTATGGGATATTTTTGTTCCTGCGTTGTGGATTTGTGTGTTCGTGTCGGGGCAGACATGGAACCGCTTATGCAAGCGCTCATTGAACAGCAAACACAGCTGACAGCTGCTATTCAGGCGTTGTCGACGTTGCTTACTCATCGTCTGTCTTCCTCTTCTCCACCTCCATTCCCTCCTTACAACGAGGCCGCTGAAGACTGGGAGGATTATGAGAAGCGTTTGCGGCAACACTTCTTGGCTTTCGGCGTTGTCGATGCTCCTATGTGTAATTCTTTTTTTCTATCTTGGATTTCCCCATGGATCTATCAGCTGCTATCTCAGTTAGCCCTGCTGTGGGAACCTGCCTCTCTGTCCTTCCAAGAAATGTGTGACTTATTGTCTAACTATTACTGAAAAATCACCCATGTCGTTGCCGCCCGCGTGGCGTTCTACCGGTGTCGTAAACAGCCCCATTAATCTTACCGGGCTTGGGCGGCGGAACTACACGGTCTGAGTAGGAAATGTCAGTTTGTCATGGACACTCATCATGAGTCTTATGCTGATTCAATGGTTAGGGATGCTATTCTATGGCTTGCTCCTCATAAAGAAGTTCAGCAACGTGCCTTACAACTGCCAAACCGGTCGTCGTCGGAAGTTCTAAGCATCGCTCAATCTTTTGAAGTGTCTCACACTGCTGGTACACAAATAGACACGTGGTGTGATGTAGGTGCTATACAGACCACTTTTGACATGGACAATTTGCCTGTTTCCCAGGGGAATGACGATGTGGCGGCGGTTCACTTGCGTCAACAACATCGCGTTGGGCCGCCACGCTCGCAGCGAAAACAGCAACCACAGAAGCAGGTTCGTTCCGCACTTCCTTTTTGTCCACATTGTTTTGTACAGCATGACAGGGCCATGTGTCCATAACATTGGGCCACGTGTAATTCATGTAGGAAAAAAGGCCACATTGCTTCTGTGTGTCAGTCCCCTAAAGTTCCTGTCGACGAGGATGTGGCATCGGACATGGCTGTTAACTGTGTGCTTTCTCAAACAAATAAGTTGTTTGTTACTGTTCGTGTTCTGGATAAAGACATTCGCATGCAAGTGGACACTGGCTCTGCAGTAACTCTCATTAATTCTCGCACGTATTTGGAGTTGGGCTTCCCTCCCTTGTCTCCAGTTACGTGAAATCTGAGAACTTATAATAAACAGAAAATTCTTATCGTTGGCCAGTTTGATGCTTCCACTGCCTACAAGTCTGTTGTTAGGCCCCTCACGTTTTATGTGGTGGATCATGCGGGCACTGAAAACCTGTTCGGTTCTGATGCTTTCCAGTTGTTCGGGTTCTCCATTGATGATGATGTGCACCTCATATCTGAGGATATTCCGTAGCAACAGCTGGATGGATTGTGTTCTGAATTCTCGTCCGTGTTCTCTGCTGGTCTGGGTCGTGACAAGGATTTTGAAGCCCACATTACTCTTAAACCTACAGCTTGCCCTAAGTTTTTCCGGGCACGCCCTATTCCGGTGGCGTTGCGTGCACCTGTCAAGGCTGAGATAGACAGGTTAACAGCTTCAGGGATTCTCCTTCCTGTTACCTCCAGCGAATGGGCATCGCCAATCATGGTGGTGTCTAAACCAAATGGGAGTCTGCGATTGTGTGGTGATTTTAAAGCCACTATCAACACTCAGAGCCTTATTGACACTTATCCTCTTCCCCGTCCTGAGGAGTTATTTACGAAGCTCGCTGGGGGCCAGTTCTTTTCCAAACTTGACTTATCGGAGGCGTACCATCAGTTGCCGTTGGATGTGTCTTCCAAGGAATTTCTCGTCTTCAACACTCCTTGTGGGTTGTATCAGTACCAGCGGTTACTGTTTGGCGTCGCTAGTGCGCCAGCCATTTTTCAGCGGTTTTTGGAACAGGTCACGGCTTCCGTTCCTGGCTGCATAAACTATCTGGATGACATTGTTGTCACAGGGACCTCCACTGAGGAGCACCTTCGCAATTTGCGTTCACTGTTTCGGGTTCTGCATTTGGCTGGGTTGAAGTGCAATTTGAACAAGTCACAGTTCTTCCAACCCTCATCCTCTACATCAGCTGTTACGCAAAAACGTTCCTTTCTGTTGGTCCGACGAGTGTGAGCAGGCTTTCGTCCGCCTGAAGGCTCATTTGCAGTTGGCGCCTTGTCTTGCCACATTTCGTCCAGGTCAGCACTTGGTTCTGGCGACTGACACGTCCCAGTATGGCCTAGGGGCTGTTCTCGCCCATCGGTATGAGGATGGGTCGGAACGAACCATCGCCTATACTTCCAAGACCCTCAACGATGTGCAAAGGCATTATTCTCAAATCGAAAAGAAGGCGCTCGCTATCGTTTATGCTCTAAAACAGTTCAGCGTTTTTTTGTATGGTTCTAAGTTTCACCTCATCACCGACCACAAGCCGCTGGTCTCTCTGTTCCACCCATCAGCGTCGCTTCCAGATAAGGCAGCTCACCGCCTGCAACATTGGGCCTTATACTTGTCTCGTTTTCACTATGAAATTCACTATCGCCCCACAGCCCAGCACGCTAACGCTGACGCGTTGGCGCATTTGCCGATGGGCCCTGACCCAGTTTTTGATCGAGATGAACTACTCTGTTTCCACATTGATGAGGCAGAACGTCATGCGGTCGAGGGTTTTCCGCTTACAGGTTCGCAGGTCGCGTCGGCTACTGTGCGGGACCCGGTCCTGCGTCAGGTGATCGGTTTTATTCAACGGGGTTGGCCGGACAGGACCAAGGGCCGGGCATCGGATCCCCTTCGCAACTACCATGCCTTGCGCCTTTGTCTGTCTGTTCATGATGGTGTTGTTCTTCTGGACACGGATGGCGCATCTCCACGGGTCGTGGGGCCAGCCTCTCTTCGCAAAGATGTTCTCAAACTGTTGCATGAAGGCCATTGGGGGATTTCTCGGACTAAGTCCCTTTCCCACAGGCACGTTTATTGGTCCGGTATTGATTCGGACATTGCCCACATGGTTGCTGCGTGTGGTCAGTGTGCTCAACAACTGGCTGCACCCCATACAATGCCCTCTCCGTGGCCTGACCCAGCACAGCCATGGGAACGGGTGCACACTGACTTTGCCGGCCTCTTCCTTGGCACTTATTGGCTGCTGTTGATTGACGCCTTCTTGAAGTTTCCGTTTGTTGTTGGATGTCCGTCACCCACCACTGCGGCAATGATGCTGGCTTTGTCCAAAATCTTTGCGCTAGAAGGTCTTCCATCCATGATCGTCATGGACAATGGCCCTCAGTTCTCTTCGCAGGCCTTCCGTGATTTTTGTACTGGACACGGGATTCATCATGTTACAGCACCGCCCTTCCATCCGCAATTGAATGGGGAGGTCGAGCGCCTTGTCCGCACTTTCAAAAGCCAGATGAAAAAATTCCTTTGTGATTTTTCCACAGATGACGCTCTGTTACATTTTCTGAGTTCTTATTGCTTCATGCCTCTGGGTGATCGCAGCCCTGCTGAACTCTTGCATGGCCATCAACTGCGCACTCTACTGCACCTGCTTCACCTTGTCAGGCCTTGTACTGTGTCCCCTCGTGCGGGAAAATACTCGGTGGGCGCCGACATGTGGGCACGAGGGTATGGATCTTGCCCTACATGGATTCCAGGGGTGGTCAAGGCTCTTCGCGGCCGCCAGCTTTGTGAAATACGTACGGACGACGGCATGGTTGTTCACCATTACGACCAGATGTGCCCACTAGTGGTGGCCACGCCGGTGCCACCGCCCCTTCCTTTGCCTCCACCAGCCCAAGAAGCCAGTCCTGTTGCTGCTGCTGATCTCCCATGCGTGTTGCTGCAGCCGACGTCGCTACCGCTTCCAAGTACGCCGGAACCGGCCCAGTCGCGACACCACCTTCTCCGGGACCCATCTCGCTGGAGCACACTCCCAGGTCCACGACACCTATGGATGCTGCTCCGGAGTTTTCACCCATCATCTCGTCCAGGAGGCACGTTCCATGCACGGGCTTCCGTCCTGGACATTTTTGACCGTACTCTCATGTTTCTCTGCAGGATCTTCTCGGGGCCTCCCAAGAGGCCATGGATGTCTCCGCGCTGTCCGTGTCGCCCAGGAAGTGAGTGGTTTTTTTTTCAAGGGGGGAAAAGTGTTGTGACAGTGGCACGACATCTAAGAGTGCTGCCACGTCAGTACGCACAAATGGCGATAGAGGCACTCCGCAACTCGGCTGAGCGTGGGAGCACCACCTAGCTACGAACGGCGCCGGCTTCATGTCATGGCACGGCAGTCGAATGACCGATACGGAATTGGTAGCATGTAACCAGCTATTGTTTCTACGTTTGTATATCCATGCAATTTATTAGTGATTAAAGGTTATAACACTTTATTCTTTAGTTTAATTACAATTTTTAATATTGATAAATTTTATATTCTGCATGATTGGGTATGACTGGATAGGTGAATCTGAGAGCAAAAGGAAGAAAATGATTGTGATTTTAAGCGAGTTTGTATTTTATGCATTTTTAGTTGTACCCATTTTAACCAAGTTTACTTCAGACTATCTTAATAAGGGGACTAATAACCTTGCTCTGGGTCCCATCAATTCACAAATCCCCTGGATGTATCCATTGATACTCCACACTTCCCCCAGAGATGACTTTTTTTTTTTAAAAATGTTGACTGCTCAAGTAATCTCCAATCTGCTGAATAGAAACATTTTTCTAACTTTCTTAAGAAGCCTTTAAACTTCTACAGTACTTGCTGCCTCAGTTCCTGAAAATAGGTGGCATATAAAAGCATCCAGTTAGCATGTATTACACACCTTTGAAAATTGGCTTCATCCAGGGCTGTACAACAGGCATGGCAAGACAGGCCCCCACCAATGGTGGCACAGGCACAGAGGCTGTGAAAAAAAAGGTAGATAAATAAATAAAAGATGTTTTATGAACTAATCTGGTGAGGCAAGTGAGATGTCCTTCCTCTAGTGTTCATATCTTATGCCTACAAGAACAAACCATTCCCTCATCCATTACTGTAATTGCACACTGCTGTCACTGTGTGATTTCTGGTTCATCATTTTGTCCAAGTAGCATCATAATGAAATGACTGCTACCCAGCAGTCATTTATCACAAACTTAGTTAACATGTCAGCAGTGTGTTGGGCTCACATTGCTGCCACCCATGTTCACCAATGCTGATATTTTACTAAGGTACTGAAGGATATCGAAGACTGATGAATGCATGTTATAGTAAATATGCTATCTGAATAAGGACCTCTGATTTTCAATAATTTCTGCTGAGTGAGGACAGGAACTAGGTGCAACAGTTAAAGAGGCAAGCAAGGAAGCTTGTCCTTTCAGCCTGTACTTTCACAGCTCCCAAATTTTGTTTGCTGCAATTTGCAGTAAAAATAGAAAATAATTCAAGAATAAGTCTCCTGTAGCTAATTAATAATATTATAGGAGCTGTTAGCCATTGAGCCTATTGACACCTGTACTTTGTTCAAGTAAGTTGAACCCTTGTGTAAACAAACGTGTTGTACCATTGGTCATCAGCTGCTTTGCTGGTGTCATAAGACTACTCGAAGGAGGCCTTACTTATGTACTAAATATTTAATTATTATTCTAATGGTAATGAAACTCTGAACATGCTAACACATTGAAGGGATTATGTTTCTTTGCTAGTCACTGTGCTAAACATGTATCCCATATAATTATCATGTCAAGCCTCACTGGACAGTCATTTTTACTGTGCTTTCCTGTCATGGCCTTACAAATTTATTCATCCTACTTACAAAGTTATAAAATTTGCTAATTTTGCATACAAAAGATTGTAGAATGATAGTTTTAGGGGGAGGGGATGCAGCTTTGGCAGTTCTGCTAAGGATGCAGAATCAACATGATACAGCTCTGCAATCATTACAATTATTTCACATTCTCAATATGAAGAAATCTCATTACATACTACTTAGTTCAAAAAATGGTTCAAATGGCTCTGAGCACTATGGGACTTAACTTCTAAGGTCATCAGTCCCCTAGAACTTAGAACTAATTAAACCTAACTAACCTAAGGACATCACACCCATCCATGCCCGAGGCAGGATTCGAACCTGCGACCGGAGCGGTCGCGCGGTTCCAGACTGTAGCGCCTAGAACTGCTCGGCCACCGTGGCCGGCACTATTTAGTTAACAATGATAGTAAACACATTGCCACCCATGGTATGTAGCCTATTCTTAGAATAAATTTTACAATTGTAATTTAAGCTATGACTGTTATTACTGTCAGGTGTAAGCCAGTTTTCTGTTCCTAGTATTATATGGGCTTTAACACTGTTAATAAGTAAGACTAATTTTGGAACCTTACCATGGACACTTGTGCAGTTAACTAATACCATATTAACATTTTCTCTTTCTGCTCTGGAAGATGTAATGTTCACCTCTATGCTTAATGTAGTTGATTCACTCTCTCCAATTACATCAGATAATATATCGTCAAGTTTATGGTGGGGTTCATCTAATCTAATAAAGTCACAAGTACACACTGACACCTACTGTACTATGTGAGTAGGCAAATTTTGTCTGTGGTTTATTCCTGATGTGTTAAGAATAGCCTTACAACATTCCATTTGATAATGTATGTCCAAATATTTCCAATTTATTGCTTGCAAAACTGCAGCCCATTTGTTTGAAAGCTACATAATGTACTAGGAAAAAATTATGTGATTTTCTAGAAAGTTAACCCAGAATGTAAGGATCTGTTGTCAGAAGGCTCCCCCAAACTGTAATATGATGATAATAATGTGGCACTTCATGTAATCAATTAAGTAAGTGTCAATTCAAATATGAGTAAGGTACTCAAATGTCTGGAGACTGAAGTGTAAGCTGAGTAATACTAGACAGCATACTAGTTGTACTAAAACTGTAAAATAATGGCTGAGTTGGATGTCTTGAGTGCTACTCTCATATAAAACTTTCTGGTAAACAGGAAAACAATGGTAAACAGGAAAAGAACATTTTTGTTTGGTGTTTCATGCTGAACAGCAGATTAAGTATTGAGTTTACCACTAGCCAGACAAATCTTCATAATTATTTGAGCAAGCTTCATTTGTATTAAACAATGACAATTCTAGAACATGTGGCTTCAAATCAATGTTTATTTTACTGTAGGATATCATGTAAGTCATTTGACAGAGGAAGGTATCTGAAAGACGTGTAACATCAATTTCTGTGAATTATCTGCACTTCTTACAAAGAAAATGATAAAGCAAAAAACTCTACCCTTTGCTTGTGTAACATGCCTCTGAGCATTCTACTAATCATTTTTGTTAAGAAGGCCAGAAATATTCTATGTGGTTTACATTTCACATTTTGTGTTTGTTGATTATTTTCATTTAAAAAATAAATGAAAGATAGAAACCACACAGCTTATTATGGTTGGCATGTATGCATACAAAAGGTACCAATGACTCCTACCTTTGGATCCCAAAATCTTAATATTCTTCACAGTAAGAAGCAAGAAGATGATAGCCAACCCAATACCCATTTCCCCTCCACACAGATGTGGAAGCAGATGGTGGAATGTTTTTTGCGTAGAACACAAAGAGGAAGGGGAAGCTGAGGTGGGATGCTATCATACAGGAACAACTTACAGGGGCAAGTGAAAACAGGATCTGTACCACACAAAAAAAGGATGGAAGTAGGACAGGGGTACAGCACAAAAATTAAAAATTAAGTGAAAATATGATTAAACCACCAAAGCAAGAAGAAATACAAGTTTATGGGTGAGGGATAGTTGCCTCAGATCAGAAAAGCCTGAAGCACATAGCTTAGAGGAAGAGAAGGCCAGAGAAAGTAAAGCAGATTAGAGAAGCGGCTGAAGAGAGTAGAACATGGAAGAGTACATATGGAGCATATAAGAGCTAATAGAAACTTATAACAACACATCAAGGGGACTACCAACAATTAAGAATCTTTTGTGTCATTTTACATTTGTATCTGTAATCTACAAACTGCTTTAAAGAGTGTAGTGAAAGATATCATTGGTACCACTACCACTTTCCCCCATTTTTGATCCATTCATGAATGATGCATAGGATGAATGTCTGTTGGTAAATTTTTGTATGAGCTCCTGTTGATCTGATTTTTTTTTAGTCATTTCACAAGTCACATGTCTGAAATTTGATATGAAAGCAGATTATTGATTTTGTATTAAAAAGCTTGCTTCCCTTTTAGCAGTAGATACTGTAGGTCACTGGAACAATGGAGCATTCCAAGTGATTCAGGTCATTCCTATTTTCAAAAACGTTGTCAAACTGATGCACACAATTATAGACCAATATCACTGATGTCACCCTTTTGTACACTTATGGAACATGTTCTATCCTCACAAATTATGGGAGAATGAAGAATGAAAATCTCAGCTATAAAAACCAACATGGATGCCATGCACTGAGATGACAAAAGACACTGGATATGATATGCACACATACAGATGGAAGTAGTATCATGTACACAAGGCATAAAAGGGCAGCACATTGGCAGAGCTATCATCTGTACTCGGGTGATTCAAGTGAAAAGGTTTCCTACATGATTGTGGCCACACGAAGGGATTTAACGCACTTTGAATGCAGAATGAGAGTTAGAGCTACACACACATTGTATGTTCCACTTCAGAAATAATTAGGGGATTCAATACTCTGAGATTCACAGTATTTAGAGTGTGCTGAGAATATCAGATTTCAGGCATTACCTCTCATCATGGACAATGCAGTGGTAGACAGCCTTCACTTAATGACCATGGCAGCGGTGTTTGTGTACAGTTGGCAGTGTTAATAAACAAGCAACACTGCATGAAATAACCAGAGAAATCAATGTGGGACATATGATGAATGTATCCATTGGGTCAGTGCAACAAAATTTGGCATTGATAGTCCATGGCAGCTGACAACTGACATGACTGCTTTGCTAACAGCTGGACATCACCTGCAGTGCCCCTTCTGGACTCCTGACCATATTATTTGGACTCTAGATGACTGAAAAACTGTGCCCTGGTCATATGAGTCCCAATTTAAGTTAGTAAGAACTGATGGTAGGGTTTGAGTGTGGTGCAGACCCCATGAAGCCATGGGCCCAAGTTGTCAGCAAGGTACTGTCCTAGCTGGTGGTGGCTCAAGAATGGTGTGGGCTGTATTTACATGGAATGGACTGGGCCCTCTGGTCCAACTGAACTGATCATTGACTGCAAATGTTTATAATGTGGCTACCTGGAGACCATGTGCAGCCATTCATGGGCTTGTTGCTCCCAAACAACAATGGAAGTTTTATGGATGACAATGCATCATGCCATCAGGCCACAATTGTTTACAGTTGATTTGAAGAACATTCTGGACAACTCAAACAAATGATTTAGCCACCCAGACCACCCAACATGAATCCTATTGAACATTTATGGGACATAACCAAGAGATCAGTTCATGCACAAAATCCTGCACCAGCAACACTTTTGCAAGTATGGATGGCTGTAGAGGCAACATGCACAAATGTTTGATGTGATATTAGGAGGTATCCCTTGACTTTTGTCACCTCAGTGTAAGCAGAGGTCTTGTAAAATCCAGATCCTCTGTTCATCCATGAGATACAGACCACCACAGACAAAAGGCACCCAAATTGATGCCACGTTCCTTGATTTCCAGAATACATTCAGTACAGTTCTGCTCTACAGCCTTAGTGAGTATTGGAACTGGCTTGTGACTGTATTCAGGACTTTCTGAGAGAAAGAACTCGCTACATTACTCTTAAAGGATAAAATTTGGAGATTTAAAGGTAATTTCTGGGGTGCTCCAGGAAAGCATTATATCCACTGCTGTTTGTAGTATGACAAGGTCAGAAGTTGTTTCAGGCTTCTTGCGTATGATGGTTGCAATGCCAGGAGACTGTAGCAAAGTGCAGGAAATGCAAGACTGATGATTGTTGCCAGACTGATAGTTGACCTTGACTGTAATAAATGTAATACAATACACCTAACTAGATAAGGAGATCCATTACTGTTCAATTACACTACTGATGAAAATGCAGCCAAAATAGTTAAACTGCAAAATATCTAGTAGTAACTGCCCAGAGAAACCTAAATTGGAATGCGGCCACATAACATAAATTGTAGGGAAAGCACACATTCATGATTTCAAAATTATTTGGTGGCACCTGAAGGCAAGGCTTTCAGCTTTGAAACCAGTACTGGAATAAATTAATAAATTTACTAGCAACTGAAGTGGATTTTTATTCTATAAATATGTTCCTCAGTTGCAATGTTCACATGATCAAATATTTTGCACAGGAAATGCGACTAGTTGATGCTGGGTCACATAAAAACTATTCATCAGGCTGAAAGGGGGATCTGTATAAAATTCGATGAGAGAGGACTTCTATATGGTAGCTGCTAGCATTGCTAGTTACAGACATGAAAGTAATCCCCCCCCCCCCCCCCCCATTTACTGTAGGGAAGTACAGAATAGGGTTCATCTGAACCTGGTAAGGTCAAACAAGAAGTTGCTTGAGAATATAAAGAATGAAACTGAAACCCACTCAGCTGAAGTAACATCAGATTGAAAAACTTCATGTGAGCCCCACATCATTTACTTTTATTGAGTGAAATACTTTCAGCACACACTGATGATTATCATTGTGAAATCATTGACAATGGAATGCTTATGAGATTGTGCAGAAAATAACTGCAGTGTTATAGTGGACTCAATGAACTAATTCTCCATCATACAGGAAAAATTCCAGCAATAATGTTGCTGTGCACTATTTTCATTAAGATCTGAATCAGCAGCATAAAATGCATACTTTTTTTGTTAAGTAGTCATAATTTAAACAGTATTGATAAGAAAGACAAACTAAATGAATAAGGAAAGAGTAACCACCTTATTCACTGGAAAAATACACAAGCTGTTTGTTTCTGGAGCTCTCCTGATTTGGGGTGCCATATGCAGTGTACACTATTTAAAAGGTTACTTAAAAAGACTGACTGTTGTGTTTTCAGAGAGCAGCTTTAATGTTACAGTAGACTATAAAAAATGTTCACTTGTTCTTGAGATGCTTTTATAAGATTCTTGATAGTTTTGTTATTTGTTCAATAGTCTCACGCAAGAGTAAGATTATGCAGCAGCTGGTTTCTCATTCAAATGTCACATGTGACTATTGCTTATTTATAAGAACTTAATGTTATTTTTCATGTTAGAATAAAAAACATTTAGCAACACATTCCAGAATTTGACTGTAGCAGGACACTGACCTGTCACAACTACAGTTTATTGTTCTATGATTTTGTTATTCACATTGGTTGAGATCCCACAAGATTGAGGCAAACGTGAAATTACTGTGTCAAGGAAAGCCATACTCAGCTCCATTCAAGATATCAAGTGCACTGTATGAGAAGTGTCCATGAGGAAAGACATGCTGTTTGTTCATCTGTGCACAATTGAATAGCCACATCACAAACATCAAGTTGGAGAATTGGCTTGTATGGAGCAAGACAGGTATCTACATGGACAGTGAGGTACCACGACCAACCGTCAGTACAGTAACCACTGTTGTGGCTCCTGTTGACACAGCAGTAGACAAAGGCACACTATTAGTGATGTGTTCAGTTGGAACATAGGACACAGGAGTGGTATCATGTCACCTTTCAGACAAGCCTTAATTCTGTGTACAGCATCACAATTGATGAATCTGTGTGTGGATGCTCCGTGGAGAACAAATGTTGCCAGATTTTATTCTTATCAGCGTACAAACCAGCAACTGTTGTGATGGTATCATTTGCCATTTGGAACACAACAGAATCATACCCGGTTTGCATAGCCTTTAATTTGGACAGCCACTGTCAGATCTCTGATGGCTTAAGGTCAGTGTCTGTGCCCTGTCCTTGATATCTCCATAATGTTATCTATCAACAAGATAATTCAAGATTATATGTAACCTGTGTTATTCTCACCTACCTCAGTACAGAGGGTGTTCTATCATTACCCTGGGCAGAATGTTCTCAGCTCCTTTACCATCGGAACAGCCAGTCGTGGGTTGATTATTGATGGACTGTGGCATAAAGTTCAAGCAACATGAAATGATACATCCTTGGATCCAAGTTCAGTTGGACTTGATGTCCAGGTGGGTTACTGTCACTGTTGCTGCTAGAGGTGGCAGCTTTGTGTGCTGAATTTCATGTCCTGTATACCCTCAAATCACCTACAAATTAAGTCATGTATTTTTCCTGCAACACTATATAAGCACAATAATTACAATTTCATTGTTTGTCACCCTTTCTGGCATTGTAGTTCTAGTGACCATCAGTGTATTTACTTTTATAAGAATACAGAAATTTAGATTTCATCGTTTTAATGTTTTGATAAAAGTTATGGATGTAAGTAGATTTGTTCAGAATGTCAAGAGCATAGTGTAAAACACAGGTTGTGCATGTACACAAGACAGATATCCTATCCAATTTAAATGGAACAAATTATTACTCTCACATCTTATAACCTTCATATATTTATTTAAATATTCGAACATCCTATTGTCAAGCAATATATGGGAACAGAATGTAGGAGACGAGGTACTGGCAGAATTGAAGCCGTGAGGACGGCTCCTGAGTTGTGCTTGGATAGCTCAGTTGGTAGAGCACTTGCTCGCAAAAGGCAAAGGTCCCGAGTTCAAGTCTCGGTATGGTACACAGTTTTAATCTGTCAGGATGTTTAATATATGGGAACTATAGAAATACAGAAAATTTTTATTACTATTGTTTTTTGATAAGTCTTTAATAAATAATTGTGTGCATAATTTTCCTTAGCTAAGCACTGATTCACTTCTTTTGATTTCAGAAGCCACCATTACCATGGAATTCATTTTAAGGAATGATGATAAGAATTTCAGTGTTATTCCAACTGAAGGTGTTCTGCACTCTGCTTCATCTGGCGGCAACACAATGGAACTGAGAGTACAGTTTTCCTCAGCCCAGTCGTAAGAGTTCTTTTTTTCCCCTCCTCCTTTTTCTTTCACCAATAATGATATAGATATGTACATTGTGGCATCTCTTGTTAGATATTTTGTGATGTGAAAAAGTAATCTAGAAGCACTTTATAGTCAAAAGTGGTTCTACCTGAACATATGATTCCCATATGTTCTACTTCTTTCGTTTTAGGACACTTGGTGTTAAATCTTGGTTGTATATTGTATGTAAGCTTTTAGCAAGTACTTTATTGTGACAAAACAAGATTCCAAGCCTCCTGGGATAGTTCAAAAAAATTCAGAAAAATATTCCATAGTACTAATGAGTGACTTTTCAGCAATCAATTTCAGCTGTAATGTTTTTGGATTGGTGCATAAGTCCGTAGTGTTCTTCCATAAGTTTAATAAACACAGCAGGTACACAGAATAGAGATTTAGTCATCAATAATATATTCTCCTTCACCACTTACAACAGTCTGCCAATGCTGGGGTAACTTTTTGATTCCATGACTTTTTTTCCCCTCCTCCTTTTTCTTTCACCAATAATGATATAGATATGTACATTGTGGCATCTCTTGTTAGATATTTTGTGATGTGAAAAAGTAATCTAGAAGCACTTTATAGTCAAAAGTGGTTCTACCTGAACATATGATTCCCATATGTTCTACTTCTTTCGTTTTAGGACACTTGGTGTTAAATCTTGGTTGTATATTGTATGTAAGCTTTTAGCAAGTACTTTATTGTGACAAAACAAGATTCCAAGCCTCCTGGGATAGTTCAAAAAAATTCAGAAAAATATTCCATAGTACTAATGAGTGACTTTTCAGCAATCAATTTCAGCTGTAATGTTTTTGGATTGGTGCATAAGTCCGTAGTGTTCTTCCATAAGTTTAATGCACATAAGTTTAATAAACACCGTTGGGTGGCTTGCGGAGTATCAATGTAGATGTAGATGTAGATGAAGAAGTCACTTGGTTTTGAGATCAAGAACCTATTGAGCCGTGTTCAAAGGACATTTTCATGTGCAAAAGGAACTTTCTTGAAGGTTATTTGATACAGTGTGGAAAAGGTGAAAATCTGAGGGTGCAAGATCAGATGAAAATGGTGGGTGGAGAATGACTTCCAAATCCAACTCCTGTATAGTGTTTTCTGTCAGTCTAGCAAAATGTGGGCAGGTGTTATCATGGAGTAGCATCATTTCGTGAAGACTTCCTGGTCACTGTTCTTGGACTGTGTATGCAAGATGTCTCATTTGTTGACAATACATGTCAGCAGTGACAGTTATACCTTAGGGAAGCAGTTCATAGAACATCACATTATTGCTGCCCTACCGGATTGTAATGGCAAAAACGTTTTTGTGATAAAGTTCGGGATGTGTATAATTGGATGTGTATCATTGCTTAACACAAGAAAAACAATATACCACCTCTTATTACAGATATCCTCCACCAAATAAATAACACATCTCTTGTGTAATCCAGGCTGGTGCTTCTTAATGCTCAATCAATCAATCTCTTTATTCATCCGTCAACAATATACATTGTATGGATGTAGACAATTACATAATAGTTTCTTATCTTTAATTTATTTCAAAAACTTAGATAATAGCTGTCTCTTGATGACTTGAAATATCAGAATTTCAATCATTAATTACTCCATAATTACAATAGCAATTTTATTCCTACCATGTGCATGTAGTTTATATTGTGTGTAAACTGTGGTGGTACATTAGTCTAACATGTTTCCTTCATTCTATATACTGGTGAGACCCAACATAAAAAAATGTCAAAACAATAGTTTTAATTAGCATAAATTACTAACTTTCTGCACAAAAATCTTCAGTGTATTCGAATGTAGATCACCAGAAATGACAAAGTCAAAGCAGCAGATTAAATTAGTGTAAATTACTAATGTTACATATTTGCTCTCTTTGGGAAAGTGGAAATGAGACTGTAATAGAATAAAGGTTCCCAAAGGGGTTGTGGTATCAGAAAATACCAACCAAAGAGGTTTGACTATTGCAGAGAGACAGAAAGCTCTTCTAAATCTCTGGTTAAAATGAAGGGACTATAATCATTATTGTTGGAAGAAATAAACAATTCCACAATTAGTGTGCATGAAAAATATATGTTATATGTAAAGTTTAGTCAATCATTTTCTCATATACAAGATGATTTTTTTTTTCACTATAGTCAAAAAAGACAAGAAAAATACAAGCATATAAAATTTCAGTTTTATCAACTTGGTGTCCTTTTGATGCATTCCATTGACTATTATATTAGGGTTCCTTATCGCTCTGAGGGATGAAGTAGTGAAGGCAGCAGAGGATCAAGTAGGTAAAAAGACGAGGGCTAATAGAAATTCTTGGGTAACAGAAGAAATATTGAATTTAATTGATGAAAGGAGAAAATATAAAAATGCAGTAAATGAAGCAGGCAAAAAAGAATACAAACGTCTCAAAAATGAGATCGACAGGAAGTGCAAAATGGCTAAGCAGGGATGGCTAGAGGACAAATGTAAGGATGTAGAGGCTTGTCTCACTAGGTGTAAGATAGATACTGCCTACAGGAAAATTAAAGAGACCTTTGGAGAGAAGAGAACCACTTGTATGAATATCAAGAGCTCAGATGGCAACCCAGTTCTAAGCAAAGAAGGGAAGGCAGAAAGGTGGAAGGAGTATATAGAGGGTTTATACAAGGCCGATGTACTTGAGGACAATATTATGGAAATGGAAGAGGATGTAGATGAAGATGAAATGGGAGATAAGATACTGTGTGAAGAGTTTGACAGAGCACTGAAAGACCTGTGTCGAAACAAGGCCCCGGGAGTAGACAACATTCCATTAGAACTACTGATGGCCTTGGGAGAGCCAGTCATGACAAAACTCTACCATCTGGTGAGCAAGATGTATGAGACCGGCGAAATACCCACAGACTTCAAGAAGAATATAATAATTCCAATCCCAAAGAAAGCAGGTGTTGACAGATGTGAAAATTACCGAACTATCAGTTTAATAAGTCACAGCTGAAAAATACTAACGCGAATTCTTTACAGACGGATGGAAAAACTGGTAGAAGTGGACCTTGGAGAAGATCAGTTTGGATTCCGTAGAAATGTTGGAACACGTGAGGCAATACTAACCTTACGACTTATCTTAGAAGAAAGATTAAGAAAAGGCAAACCTACGTTTCTAGCATTTGTAGACTTAGAGAAAGCTTTTGACAACGTTAACTGGAATACTCTCTTTCAAATTCTGAAGGTGGCATGGGTGAAATACAGGGAGCGAAAGGCTATTTACAATTTGTACAGAAACCAGATGGCAGTTATAAGAGTCGAGGGGCATGAAAGGGAAGCAGTGGTTGGGAAAGGAGTGAGACAGGGTTGTAGCCTCTCCCCGATGTTATTCAATCTGTATATTGAGCAAGCAGTAAAGGAAACAAAAGAAAAATTTGGAGTAGGTATTAAAATTCATGGAGAAGAAGTAAAAACTTTGAGGTTCGCCGATGACATTGTAATTCTGTCAGAGACAGCAAAGGACTTGGAAGAGCAGTTGAACGGAATGGACAGTGTCTTGAAAGGAGGATATAAGATGAACATCAACAAAAGCAAAACGAGGATAATGGAATGTAGTCAAATTAAATCAGGTGATGCTGAGGGGATTAGATTAGGAAATGAGACACTTAAAGTAGTAAAGGAGTTTTGCTATTTAGGGAGTAAAATAACTGATGATGGTTGAAGTAGAGAGGATATAAAATGTAGACTGGCAATGGCAAGGAAATCGTTTCTGAAGAAGAGAAATTTGTAAACATCGAGTATAGATTTAAGTGTCAGGAAGTCGTTTCTGAAAGTATTTGTATGGAGTGTAGCCATGTATGGAATTGAAACATGGACGATAACCAGTTTGGACAAGAAGAGAATAGAAGCTTTCGAAATGTGGTGTACAGACGAATGCTGAAGGTAAGGTGGGTAGATCACGTAACTAATGAGGAGGTATTGAATAGGATTGGGGAGAAGAGAAGCTTGTGGCACAACTTGACTAGAAGAAGGGATCGGTTGGTAGGACATGTTTTGAGGCATCAAGGGAGCACAAATTTAGCATTGGAGGGCAGCGTGGAGGGTAAAAATCATAGAGGGAGACCAAGAGATCAATACACTAAGCAGATTCAGAAGGATGTAGGTTGCAGTAGGTACTGGGAAATGAAGAAGCTTGCACAGGATAGAGTAGCATGGAGAGCTGCATCAAACCAGTCTCAGGACTGAAGACCACAACAACAACAACATCGCTATATTCAATTCTTCATATATTACTACCTAAGAAACTATGTCTTACCTCTGAAAAATGTTAATGTGAGTTGGATGTCAAGTTATGGATACAGTATAATTTTTTTTCTTTTTTTCTTTAAAAAAATATATATATGCAGTCACAAGTAAATTGTGGTCATATTTTCCTTTTTCCAGACAGGGACATGCCTCAACCAGAATGCCAGACATTAGATGCTGCATGTTGCTTTCAATTTCAAAATTTCAGTAGACAACAGAAATGTATCATCTTCCAAATTTAATGGTCAGAATGATCACATCTATATCAGTGTCCTCAAATAAGTGTAAATGTACATCAGTAAACAAAATTGATTGTTTCTCAGAATAACGCCCCTGGCATCGCAACAACTGTGCCTCTTACATCCATGAGTTTATCAAATGCAGTAAACAGTATATCAGTATAAAGTGCTGTGTTTTACCATACTCCATTTCACATCACTTTGCTCCAACTCCTTCCTCGGTTCATTTCAAATTTGCATCAGTGCAACATCATTATTAGTTTACTCATATATACCAGTACATACAGGGTGTTACAAAAAGATATGGCCAAACTTTCAGGAAACATTCCTCACACACAAACAAAGAAAAGATGTTATGTGGACATGTGTCCGGAAATGCTTAATTTCCATGTTAGAGCACATTTTAGTTTCGTCAGTATGTACTGTACTTCCTCGATTCACCACCAGTTGGCCCAATTGAAGGAAGGTAATGTTGACTTCGGTGCTTGTGTTGATATGTGACTCATTGCTCTATAGTGCTAGCATCAAGAACATCAGTACGTAGCATCAACAGGTTAGTGTTCATCAAGAACGTTGTTTTGCAGTCAGCGCAATGTTTACAAATGCAGAGTTGGCAGATGCCCATTTGATGTATGGATTAGCATGGGGCAACAGCCGTGGCGCAGTACGTTTGTATCAAGACAGATTTCCAGAACGAAGGTGTCCCGACAGGAAGACGTTCGAAGCAATTGATCAGCATCTTAGGGAGCACGGAACAGTTCAGCCTATGACTCAACACTGGGGAAGACCTAGAACGACGAGGACACCTGCAATGGATGAGGCAATTCTTCGTGCAGTTGATGATAACCCTAATGTCAGCGGCAGAGAAGTTGCTGCTCTACAAGGTAACGTTGACCACGTCACTGTATGGAGTGCTACGGGAGAACCAGTTGTTTCCGTACCATGTACAGCATGGGCAGGCACTATCAGCAGCTGATTGGCCTCCACGGGTACACTTCTGCGAATGGTTCATCCAACAATGTGTCAGTCCTCATTTCAGTGCAAATGTTCCCTTTATGGATGAGGCTTCATTCCAACGTGATCAAATTGTAACTTTTCACAATCAACATGTGTGGGCTGACGAGAATCCGCACGCAATTGTGCAATCACGTCATCAACACAGATTTTCTGTGAACGTTTGGGCAAGCATTGTTGGTGATGTCTTGATTGGGCCCCATGTTCTTCCACCTACACTCAATGGAGCACGTAATCATGATTTCATATGGGATACTCTACCTGTGCTGCTAGAACATGTGTCTTTACAAGTACGACACAACATGTGGTTCATGCACGATGGAGCTCCTGCACATTTCAGTCGAAGCGTTCGTACGCTTCTCAACAACAGATTCGGTGACCAATGGATTGGTAGAGGTGGACCAATTCCATGGCCTCCAAGCTCTCCTGACCTCAACCCTCTTGACTTTCATTTATGGGGGCATTTGAAAGCTCTTGTCTAAGCAACCCCAGTACCAAATGTAGAGACTCTTCGTGCTCGTATTGTGTATGGCTGTGATACAATACGCCATTCTCCAGGGCTGCATCAGCGCATCAGGGATTCCATGTGATGGAGGGTGGATGCATGTATCCTCGCTAACAGAGGACATTTTGAACATTTCCTGTAACAAAGTGTTTGAAGTCATGCTGGTACATTCTGTTGCTGTGTGTTTCCCTTCCACAATTAATGTGATTTGAAGAGAAGTAATAAAATGAGCTCTAACATGAAAAGTAAGCGTTTCCAGACACATGTCCACCTAACATATTTTCTTTCTTTGTGTGTGAGGAATGTTTCCTGAAAATTTGGCCGTACCTTTTTGTAACACCCTGTATATCCCATAACTGTTAATGAATCTAATCACTGTGTAACTTCCAATTCATAAGTATGGTGAGCTGTACAGTATAAAGATTATTCTGTGTATGTAATACAGTGTGACAAAGCAAAATTCAAGTTGATAACATAAAATCTAACCTACTATACAGATAAAATGTAGATTTGTGGCCATGAGTGACATATCAGATTCAAGAGTTATCCTACATCAAATCATAGAAAAACGCTAATTTAAAGTATATACCAGAAAATGCAAAGGAAAATTCCCTGGAGTCTGTTAAGTGAGACTTAAGTAGTGCCTGTAACCATATAGAGTTCATCCACTCATAGGAAACGCAATTGCAGCAAATGACTGTAAGGCCACAAAACAAGTTATATTTGAAGAAAATCATATATATAGACAACTAAAACTATACAGGAAGACCAAAATCATGACATCACAGCTGAAAACAGATCAAATGGGTACAGTAAGCAGAACTACAAGAAACTAGAATTTGGCATGAGACATCTCAAACCAAATTGAAAATGTTCAAGACTTACATTTGCGACAATCAGACCGACTTGAAAAATCCAAACTGCCAGGTAATAACCAGTAAGAAAATTCATAATCAGTTAGTTCAAATCTCAAAAGGAATAATTATGCAAATATGTGCTCAAGGGCTATGTTTGTGATGATCAGACCAACCTGAAAGTTATGACTTTCCATTCCAGGAATCAAGAACCGAAATATTTTATCCTGATCATAGAAACAGAAGATTATTAAATGTGGTTCATGAGGCATGAACTGGGCTGTATGATAAGGTTTTCTCACAAGAAATGTTCAGCAGACAATGATTACAACTCACGTCAGCTATTGGAAAATTTTCCAGAGAAACAAAATTATTCATGTTCATAATGCAATAAAATGTGGTGAAAATGATTTTGTAGGTGATGTTCAGTGAAAATCTAATTATTTCATACCACATTTTAATATGAATGGTAGTTTGTAGATAAATACATATGTTGGCACTTAAATGATTCAATAGGAAAAGCAATGTAAATATTCATTATTATCCTGAACAAGCAGCTGAGGAACCACAATGATATCACTGATATTGTGACATTGATGTGAAAGATTTTGTGGCAAACTCTGACATGGAGGTTAAATTGAGAGAGAAAACTGAATATATACATGTGTAAGCTATATGTAAGCAATTTTATGTAAGAGAAAATATGTTGGTCAGTTGGTTAAATGTCGAAATAAAAATGTTTAAATTGAGCATCAAAATAGCACATGACAATGTTGAGCATCAAAGTACTGAAGAACATATATGATGAATGCTAACAACCAATATAGAAAACATGACACAAAGCATACACAGAATCAAATATAGATAAAAGCACAAGCAAAATGCAAAGCAGAATAACACACTTGACATATTGAAACATTGCTTAAACTCCATGTGTAATTGGTGTGTTAAAGAAACGGTTGATGTCCAGCGAGAGCATTCAACCAAAATATCTCCTATCTGACTGATGCCTTCCTCAAAGTAATCCACCAATGCATATATCTAATCAAGACTGTGGTCATCTGTAACCATGCAGCTAAAATCCACTAATAATACTATTGTCACCCTAGGACAACAGCAAGAAAAATACTCCTAAATCGTATTAATCAAAAGCTTTCAAAGACAGTACCAGCTTCATCGCAGAGCAATGGGATTCGTTATAGTTGAGATAAGGTAAATAATAAGTAAATCATTGAAATCCGTTTGTGGTGGTTATCGAATGCGAGAGTCTACCGCCTCATCTTTGAGAACGAACTTCTTTGAAAACTGTTGATCTCAGTGTGTTCCAAACTCTTATTCGAGCGGACGTGTTTGTACTGACATGATCAAAATAAAGTTAATTCATTATAAATGAGCGAATACTTAATGTTGGGTTTGATATTACCATTTGTAACATCGTGATTCCCTCATTGGTGACCCCAACGCTCACGAACGCCGCTTACGACACCAGAAATGTGTACGGGAACATCGCCATGGACAAACAATGCAGCAACCCTTTGTCGGATTTCTACGTCCATCAACTTCGCATCACGCCGCATCTGGATGCAGTGTACAGGAAGTGTAATTTGTGTGTAAATTCCTGACTCTTGTGTGAATCGTGCTTTTTGGTAACTTTCGTCACCTTCTCACACATCGACAATGGGACCGAGGGACACAAGTCATCCATTGAAACCCGCTCAATGCATCAGTAGTTTCACTTCCGGACAGTGCAGTGCACCTTCACTGATTAATTTCGACTATTTTGACTTGCTTTTGTGTAATGAATTAACTTTGTGCAGTACTTTGACATCAGACAATCATACCAAACAATGGACTGCAACAAACAGGGACTATGTTGCAAATCCCAGTTCACATGAACGCTGAACTATGTCTAAATCGCATACCTGGTCGAATTCACAAATTCCCATCATGGCTACTGAGTCTTCCACGCCGCATGCAAATTCGTTCGACCCGGTTTCTGCACAGCCCATCTTCCAGAGTTCAAATGTTCGCGCCAACTTTTCCACCGCTTCTCCGCACTTGTACACCAGAGTGAAAGCCGCTTTAATTCAGCGCCTGTCACCAGCATCACAGGAACAATTTCATCAAGGACACCCTACCGATCAATGACAATGCACCAATTACATTGACGACAATGCCGGCTGTTTCTCAGTGCAACACTGGATGTGCTACGCCTCCCTCTACGCAGCACCTGAGCCGCACCGACTCTGCTCGACTGCTACGACAGCGACATCACGGCCGCCGCCTGCTGGCTCACTGATCTTGACCCAGTCAATTCAAACAGCTGTGTGACATATGATCCTACCACAGCTACCGCACCCGCATCTTGTCAACAACTCGCCGACACTACACACACTTACCGCTCGGCCGTTCACTACTCGATCACGCCTACAACTTGTTCACCCACCCCAGAATACAATTTCAGCTGTATCAACGCTTCATACAGCAGTGAACGTGTTCTCACTCTGCCACTGCCGAGTACTGAGTTTCACATTCACTATCACACACACTATCTCTTCTACTCGAACTGTTATGACAATACTGTGCCGCTGACCTTGTCTTGTATGCCAGGTTACCCTTTGATAGAGACAGATTCTGATTTCGACCCCATCTTACTTGCCTGAACAACTGCAACAGCTACGTGAGCAAATTGTGACATACAACTTGTTGGTACAAGATCAGTTACACATGCTGCAGCTGACACCGACCGAGCATGACATGCAACGAGATGCTCCTGTCATTTTTCCACCTCCAACTGCTGACGATCCTTTGCAGTTACTACCAGCTACAACTAATACCCTGACAAACACGCTACATGGATCTGTGTCCCAGATGTCACAACTGACATCATCACACCACCTCAAGTGGAAATTCTACGTTACTAATGTGGTACAAGCAACTTATTTACACCGCTGCCACCTTTCCTTGGTAGTTCCAGACACTTCGTTTCTGTACCATGGCATAACCAGCCGCATTCCAGTGCCACTTTCTTTACCACCCTCTTCACTACCTCCACAATGTACGACCAACACATCTGCCATTTGTGCTTCGACGAGTGAGCATCTTTCCACTCCGACACACGACCGTGCAGCAGTTCCGCGCAAGCAGCTTGCAGCCTTATGACTCGACCGCAGCACTGACAGCAACAGCACACATGCAGCTCCAGTTGCATCGAACTGTGTCGCCTCTCTGCCACGCACCAGTAGTTCATCCGCCAATTCGACTTCTTCACGTACACATCACGTCTCATCACCATCCTGCTCCGACCATGGTTTCACTGACCACGTCTGCCTTCCACCACCTCTCGCCGTTGCCAGGCCTCATGCACAGAGCTCACGGCCACAGCCCCCCAACCTTCAATCACGGCTGTTTCACACATCAAAACGCAGACACTGTCAATTCCGCTTGGAACATCCTGCCATCTACCACTGTAACACACTCACCGTCCACGGACTCTGAGGTGACACTTCTGTCTACACCAAAGTCATCTGCTGCCAAGGTCAGTCATGTGCAGCTTGCTGTTTTCTCCTCTGCTGCGATATCAAGCGTCTCTACAACTCCGTCATTGCCAAGAGTGTTGCTCATCTGGCATCTCTTACGCAACCTGTTAAGCCACAGCATGCTTCCTCCTTTTGTCGTACAGCCAATAACAAACTGTTACCAGACACACTGCACTAACCGCAGCACTCACCAGCAAATACTTTGGCAATACATCGTATCGCATCTTCGACGCACTCCGTGCCTTTGATTGGATCAAAACCCCGCTGCGTTGCACGGCCTCGGCGCGACGATGTTCTCCCCACCGACATGCCGCCGCCTTCTGCTTCCACCATGCCATCAGCAGCATGGCACGGTCAACTTGTGGACGTCTTCCGTGCCTCCTTCCCTCCACTGGTCACGCCTACCAAGACATTGAGAAATGGTCCAATCGAACCTCGCACTAGCGCCTGCCACTACACGATCAGCCAAGTGCACCTGCGCCATCTGCCGGCCGGGTGCACACACGCCTCTCGTCCTCCTTGCCATGCTCCGCACTGCCGGCGGGGGTCTCTGTGGTGGTTATCGATGGCAAGAGTCGACCGCCTCATCTTTGAGAATGAACTTCTTTGAAAACTGTTGATCTCAGTGTGTTCCTAACTCTGTATTCGAGCAGATGTGTTTGTACCAACGTGATCAAAATAAAGTTAATTCATTATAAACGAGCTAATACTTAATGTTTGGTTAGATATTACCGTACATAACATCTCGATTCCCACACATTAAATATGTGTCATATATAAACTTCAAATAGAAGGCTGAGTGTATGCAATGTATGTTACGTTGATTGTCACTAAAAGTCTCCATAATAATCATGCTGAACATTCAATCATGTATGTATGAAGTATTTCAGATTCATGTAATGTTGAATAATTGTAAAATCATGAAGATGTGTTATAATACCAAAAGTTATACAGGTGACCAAGATTATACCATAGTTCCTGCTGATCAACTACAGGGTGAAAAGTATTTAAACCGACAAACTCTGGGAGGTTGTATGGGGCATCAAAACAAATATTTTTCCCTAATGTCATTTTTTCCTATGACGATTATTTAAACTGGTGGAGGGAGATTTCTCTGGTGGCAAATTAATTAAACCAACAAACACTTTTCCATTTTTTATGACCAAGAGACAACACGTTAACACAACCCAATTTCAATTACAGTAGATTTTCAAAACTGCCTCCATTGACACGTAAACAAATGTTACACCGTCGGATCGTGTTCTGTTTGACACGGGTAAAAACTCCAGGAGTATTCTGAATTGTTCCTGCTGCTGCTACTATCCAGGCAACCAGATCCTCTTCTGATGCAACAGGAGTTGCGTAAACAAGGTTGCACATCTCTCCCCACACAAAAAAGTCCAGAGGGGACATATCTGAGATTCAAGCAAGCCATGGTACAGGACCACCTCTGCCAATCCACGTTTCTGGGAGCTTTCAGTCCAGGAATCGACGCACATGATGACTGAAATGTGTTGGCGCCCCGTCATGTTGGAACAACATGCGTTGCCTTGTAGGGAGCGGGATGTCTTCCAGCAATTCTGGCAATGCTCTGGTGAGAAAATTGTAATAGTGCCTGCCATTTAATGGCCTAGGTAGCAGATATGGCCCAATTAAACAGTCCCCAACAACAACGACCCACACATTAATGAATAACCGCACTTGATGAGCGCTAGTAACTGTGGCATGTGGGTTCTCCTCACTCCAAACACGCGAATTGTGCATGTTGAAGACTCCATCACTCCTGAACTTTGTTTCATTGGTAAACAACACAGAGGATGGAAATGTAGGATGCATTTCACACTGTTTCAGGTAGCACTGCAAAAACTGTGCTCTGGGTGGATAATCAACTGATTCCAAGTTGTGGACACGCTGTAAGTGAAATGGACGTAACAATTGCTCTCGAAGGACTGTTCTTACATTTGTCTGATTCATCCCCATGTTATGTGCAATTGCACGAGTGCTGATTAAAGGATCCCACATCACATGCTGCAAGACAGCTTCCTCAAATCGCAGTGTTCTTACCATGCAACGGCGTCCCTGTCCAGGTAATCGGCTAAATGACCCAGTCTCACGCAGACGTTGGTACACCCCAGGAAAAGTCGTATGATGCAGGATACAATGATTAGGATATTGTTGTTGATAAACCCGCTGTGCAGCCCATCCGTTGTGGTGCACTACATAGTATGCACCAACCATATCAGTGTACTCACTCCAGCTGTATCGCTCCATTAGTAAACAGAGACAAAGCACTACTACACTGATGGACAGCAGTTGCCTGCAACTGAAGAGCATAATACACCCTCTAACAACTGAAGATCGTTATACGGCCTCTAACAACTGAAGAGCGTAATACGGCCTCCACCGGTTTAAGTAATCCTCATAGGAAAAAATGACATTAGGGAAAAATATTTTCTTTTATATCCCCTACAACCTCCCAGAGTTTGTCGGTTTAAATACTTTTCATCCTGTAGAGTGTTAAGTAGACAAATGCATATGTATTATCCAGTTGACTATATTTCTCTTCTAAATTCGTATTGTTGTCAGTTCCTGTCAGTATAGATGAGATAAGGTACTATTTTCAAATCAGCAAAGCATTTCATGTACCAAGAATTGTTTTAGACATGTGGCTAGAAACAAAGTGTTAATGGTGTAAATAATGAATATAGTACCAAAGTATAAAGATGTTGAAGCAGATACTACATTAGCTAGGGCCCTTGTGCTTGCCAGACCCATGGTACACAGAGAGTGTACCCCCCTGAGGGTTGATCATATGAAACCTCAGAAAATATCATAAAAGTAGAGTGTATTAAGCAAATTATTGTACCTCACATCATCAAACACCAACATCATGAATCAAAATAGATAATCAAAGTCAGCATAAATCCAAAGGATAGAAGTGTGTATGAATGTGTGTATGTGAATGTAGTACTGATGTATAATGGTGTTGAAGCAGATACCACATCAGCTATGCTTGCTTGCCAGGCACAAGGTACAAACATAGAGTGTAGCCCCCTGAAAGTTGATCATGTATGAACATTTGGCTTCAGCTGTGTGATGTTTCTCAAACCAAATATACTTACATGACTTTGGAAAAATTAAACTAAATGCATTTGGATGTTGTATTTCTAAGATCTTGAATGGTCCAATGTATATATCAAAGAACTTTTTTGTTTCTTTGTTAATTGCTTTTGACTTTTCATAACTCATAGTCAACATGAGGTCTCCTGTTTTAAACTATGTAACTTTAAGATTTTTGTCATGCTCCTTCTTCCTCTTACCAAGATATGCCCCCATATTTTTCTTCACAAGTTGGAAACTCAATACATTTCACCAACTAAGTTAGCAGGTTGGGCAGTTGATAATGCTTTAGATTGGCATTAAGTAGACACACCAGTCAATTTGTCTTCTTGTGTTGGAAAAATTAGTATAAGTGCTCCTGATACCAGTTTATTTTAGTAATCTTACCTTCAAAACAAAGATATAACTTCAGTGGTGATATTTCAGGTGCAGTTTGTTCCCCAAGCTCTTCCTTATCGCCTCTGTGAAACATGATGTTTGTGCCCACCAAGACTGTCTAGACTCCTCACCAACAATGCACTGAATGGTTAGGGGAATTGTTAAAGGAACAACTCTTATTACTGAGTATTCCCACCAGATTTAAATCCAATGTCACAGCACTGTTTCAATTGTTGAAACTGTCTGTCAGCAAAAAAAGCCAATATCAACATTGGCCCATCTTACAACAAATGTAAAATAAGAGGGAGGGCCAATGTCAAGATTGGCCCTTTTATGCTAATTGGAAACTTGATAAAACATTTTGGGCTTACATATTTAAACCCCAGTATCTCTCAACCTATGTGGCTTAGACATTGGGCGTTTAACACTATGAAGAGCACGTGAAAACTATAGGTGTACACCAATAAAACCAGTTTTGACAAATATTGACATGGGCCCTTTTAGAATAAAGCCACAGAAATATTGACTTCCTTTTCTTGGTAATACCTTTGGCAAAGCAAATGTCATTTAGCTCACACAGTGGTGCTACTTTGTTATGATCTCTGCCACTATTCTGACATATATTAACATAAGTTATTGTACAGAAGCGATGAATGCAGCTCCAACAAATGCATTAGTTTTTAAATACACCACATTGTATGTTAATGGTGTCTCACAGTGCACAATGTCAGTTATATTTTGTATCTTGGATATGTACTCGTACCCTGTAATATGACAAATGGTTTATAATACCAGAAATATGAATTTTCGACAATGACATGTCACAGACACATCAGACATTTTTAACATGTAATTAATGTTTGCAGTATGTAATAACTGCTTATTTCTGTGTCCTACACTACATGATGTGTGTGCTTTATTAATTTCCATTTCGACACACACCTGAAAATGACTACAAAGCTGAAATCATGGTTGTGTACAATAAATAAACAATTAACAGTCAAATGGTAGAAAGTTCTTTCAAAAAACATTGTTTTCTATTTGCCTAAGTTTTGGTAATCATTATCTAAAAAGTATAATTATTGATTTCTTATAATGGGAGTGTGCAGACGATTTTAGCAGTACTTGATTGTTATTTTAATGCAGTAAACCATATAGCGCAATTTCTAATTACTAATGTTTTGTTATTAGGAACAGTATGCCCTTTGAAGATGGCTTGCTGATTGTAACCAGTGTGCCTCAAGACTTTTTTGAAGTTGAATTGACTGCTACTGCTGTGCTTGATGAGAAATTCAGTTTTGAAAAATGCTAAATGTTTATGTAGATATAGATATAGTATGTAAATGTAAAGATAATCTATTGATAACCATGAAATTTTATGAAATCTGTTATCAACAAAGAATGTAAATGAAGACAATAGAGTAGAACAAAATGTTATAAATCTTTTTGATTAAATATTGCCATTCTAATATTTTACCTTAATATATTTACAAGTAAATGACTGTGCAATTATTTATTGTTAATTAACAGTAATTGAGTTCACTTTGGAAATATGTTAACAGACTCTCCAGTGATGGAAACTTATGTTGTACTGATTTTCTTAGGACATGTAGTGTGTACGCATATATGTCATAGTGGCACAAATACATGGCAAAGTATGAGCTAAAAAGTCTTTTTAAAGTACTTAACAGAAGGAACTATGGTAATCTCTACTGATGGCACTGAATTTCAGTCAACAGCTGATTCCTTTTTTAACTCATTATTCATGTTGACCTGTTTATATTTATTAATTTTAAATCTTTGCACATGTCTAGTATTTTGTTTGTTGTTCAGTGCAGCTCCTGTTGGGCAACCTGCTGGGTCCCATCCCAGAGGGAACCAACTGCAAAAGAACAGGACTCTGTTAGTCATCAGGAATTCTTATGTATATGTACAAAATAATGGAAGCAGAAAGAGCAAAATTTGGACTTACTAATTACGAATAATAGGATCAATAACATAGACATTGTTGTGGAGAAAGCAAACCAAAGATCATGATTTATTCACAGAACACTTAGAAAATGTAACAGGTCAGCTAAAGAGACTGCTCACACTACACTTGTCTGCCCTCTTCTTGAGTAGTGCTGTTCGGTGTGGATCTGAATCAGGTGGGATTGACAGAGGACATCAAAAAAGTTCAATGAAGGGTGGTTCATCTTGTATAATTGCAAAATAATGGCCACAGATATGATATATGAATACAGGTGGCAATCATTAAAACAGAGGTGTTTCTCACAGTGGCACGATCTTCTCATGAAATTTCAATCATTACTTTCTCCTCATAGAGTGAAAATACTTTTGTTGGCACCCACCAGAGCTCACACAGAAAGATTTAAGTGTTCATTTTCCCACACACTATTCAAGAGTGGAATGGTAGAGGAGTGAGGGGAAAGTGAGGAGGAGGACTACAAATTTTTGTCAAAATCAAGTGTCCTTGTGAAGCACTTGACATTCAGAAATATTTTGCAGAGCAGCATTTTGAGGTATGTGCAATTGAAATGGTGCAGACCTGTTCATGTGTAATAATTGTGACCATTTACAGAGGTGTGGCAGATACAACCATAATATACAATTGAAACACGTAGTAAAATTTATTGAATCTCAAATTGTCCTGCTGCCACTTGGTGAGTTGCAAGACAGGTAGAGGGTTGGAGATTAAAATACATTATTCATTTGGTTATCTTGTCAGCTGCCATCCACTTCAGACAATGTAGTGCCTACTGATTTGGCATCCCACTTCTTGTCCTATGAACATGGGATGCCACGAAAACCTACATCATCTATGTTGTCAACACAAATATTTATCAACAGCCACAACACAACACAACACAGCACAACACCAGGTCTTCACCAATGACTGCCAGGGACCCCTACCCATTCATGTAGCCTGCAGAACAGCTTCACCAGAGGTCACAGCTAGCTAGGAACTACTCTGATATGCCAGGCACATGATCGCAAATAGTTCTAGCAGATACATCCACCAAATGGTCTTTATAGGGCAGTGCTCAGGGCAGTTCAATGCACTGCTTGGAAGTATACAGAGCTACCACCCCGACAGCCACAGCCAGATGCCTCTTCTAGCTGGCCAATCACTCACAGTTGGACTTGATATAGTTGATCAACATCTTGATATTGTAGAATTGTTTGATTGTGATCTCTCCCCATGAAGAGTCAGGTCTTTTCTATTATTATTTGTTCTTTTATATTTGTGATGATCTGCAGTTGGGATCGAGTCTACTATCCTTTTGGATATTGTATTTTTGTTTCATTTTGGTGAATCCAATAAATTGTTTTGGACTTGTGTTTCTGCATTCCTTTCTGGCAGTGTGGATACTTCATACAGAACTCCTCCTGGAAATTTCAGATACAGTCAGAGCATGCACTGCAGCACCTAAGAGGAAAAGCAAAGACTACAGCAGTTCTTGGTGATCTTAATGATAATTTTCTACCAGGCTCATGTCACAATGGTGATCTTGAATGCCTGCTACATTTTTTTAATATTGTACAATTGATACTAAAGATTTTACAGAACTATGTCATGTTTCTGGACACTTTAGCACAACAAACCATACAAAAATCGTTGCAATTTAGGGATTTCTTCAAAGGGTGTCTCCCTGAAACTGCATACTTGTGCAGTATACAAGTATAAATATGACAACCAAATCATCGCAAAAGTCTTCATTTTTAATAAGCAGATCAAGGTCTCAAAATAAGGTTTTTATGATTGATAGCACAAAAAGAGTCATGTACACATGTAAGATAAATACTCAAAACTTTTTTATTCATTGAGATATGGAAGTAACTCATCCACTTCACTACAGGGGGTGGTATAAACATATTAATAGCACTTACGGAAAACCCACAGGCTTCAGCAACCTGAGAGCAGCAGAGCATGACAAGTTGACTTACCCTCAGCAGTCAACGGGGATATGTATTCAGTGTGTGTCACATCAGTCATGTTTTCTGTGATGTGATTGGCTGACAGCAGCAAACTGTGCAATAGCCATGTTAATTTCAGTGTTCGCAAAGCTAATATACAATATTTCTGTCAGGAATGTCATTAATATCCTTTCTGACCCACAGTGCATTTACAGCACAGCTGAACCCACATGGAGAACAAGTAGGTTCATAAATATTGTTACAATTCATAAATTTAAACACTGCCTTGAAGAAGCTGACTGGTAACCTGTTATCAAGAACCTGAAGCCAATAACAAATTTAACATGGTTAATGATGAAATTGTGCAATTATTCAAAAATACAGTCCAAAAAGAAGCTAGGAAAGGGCTCACCAAATAACTAACCTTGGATCACTATGCACATCAAAATACCCTGCAAAAGGAAACAGGAACTATACCATGGGGCTTTGAAGTGTGTGTTCCAACTTCATGGGGTGTTGCAGTCTTTCAGTAGGAGCCTTGCAGTGATTTCATAAAAATAATAAGTTAGTTTCTGAGTAAAGAAACAGCATGTTCACTAGTAGAATATTTAGCGGGGCTGCAAATGAGTGTTTTTACTATGCCACACTGGTAGATGTGACAAGAGGAGGCCACTGTATTTGGATCATGGTTTTTCTTCAAACTTCATACACTTTTAGTAGTCTGGCAAGACAACATAATGTGCAGGTAGTGAGGTGTACAACAAAATCACAAGAGAAGTTATATGCGTCAATTATGTACCAGTGCATTGTACTCTAAGCATGAGATGGCAGCTGTCATGTGGTTAGCGTTCACACTCTCTAATCAGTGGATCACTGGGTAAAGATCTGCTCCTCTTCTTTTTTATATAACACTGGTTATATTATTTCATTTGAAAGGTTATACATTGAAGAAACACATGTATTTGCTTGACATTTTATTGAATTTCCAATGTTATTTGGCTGTTTACTAATTTTTATTATTACAACAAATATTGTATTCATAATTATTGACAAGTAAATGATCACATGCATATGATTTTCCTGCAAATGCATGCCTATTTATGATTTTCAAAATCCCTTATACTTGCAATTGGTAAAGTATTTGGAACTGCTTTGCATCTGGATGCTTTAACTTACAGACCCAGGTTTCAAGGACAAGGGATAGACTTGGGAAGCCCACGCCAGTCATTGATAAATAAAGGTGTGAATAATTTTATTCAGTAATGCAATGAGACTGTAAGAGCAATGTAAATGTAATCGTTAGATGTGCTTCCTACATTACAAGTTGCAGGATGATTTTTTGATACAGACCAGAAAACATAAATTAAAATGGCATCTACTAATTCTAATGAATGTAATTTTACCACATGCCCAAGAAACATTGAGAGTGTCTAAGTAAAAACAAACCTCATTCATATTTTGAAAAATTTCTCTTTGTTTCGACAGTTTGATGAAAACTATGTGTAATGTAATACTTTACTAAATATCAGTGCTGGTAGTTCGTGATGTCCAATAGTATGTATTTTCATGGCAGCTTCATGAGACGCAATTTCTCATTCATTGTCAATAAAATATGAACAATTATGAAGACATTCAATAAAGTTTTTAATTTGCGTACAGGAATAAACATTGCACGGTTGGCAAAATGGAGAACATTTTGACAGTGTGACTTGAACTTTGAAATGTATGAGTTCCAGGATCTGCTTCACTGGTAAAGGTTGTTGTACAACCCAGGATAGAAATTAATCCCCCCCCCCCACACACACACACACAAAGAGAATAGAGTTAGCATTAATGTTTCTTATCCTATGTAAGAAGGCATTACACTGATTAAAAAAGAATTGCAGAGCTGTATGGTAAGTTTCCAAAGTTTCAAACTTGTTACAATGACATTTGGAAAGACAGTTGCTAATATTTCAACAGTGTTTTGAACCATTGCCCAAACTTTCCCAAGGTTTCTTGCAAATGCAAAAACACTTGTGGTAATAATTCACCAGATATAGTCATCACATATTCTGCTATGTATGAGTGTGTTACTCTGATTGTATCATGCCTTTTAATAAACAGAGTTTTCGACCTTTTTCTGTCATAAATTGACTGGAAATGGCAACCTGTCTGATCTGTATTAACCATAATTTTTTTTTGTCAAAATTTGGGTAACAACCTTCATCTATAATTGAAACTTTCTTGCAGTTTCTAGTGTTTCTTCCCAAGTCACAGATTCCCTGTTACTCACAGATGTGATGATCTTCCTCTGCCAAATTTTGTGCATTGTTTCAATTTTCTAACCAATGAAAGTGATGCTTTAAAGACAACTTCCTCCGAATGAAACTGGCCTGTGACAGACAAATCCTATTGACGAATGTTCCTTGTTACCTGAGAAGTAAAAACAAAGTTTCATTTCATTAACATAATTAGTTGCTCAAATATGTTTGTTGTAGATAAAAAAATTAGCTGCCTCACAGTCTGGCCTCAGCAGCCAGAGACAGTGACCATGTATGTATGATGCATTTGCGTGAATGTGTGTATGTTGTCTAATTCGGAAGAAGGCCTTTCAGACAAAAGCTTATTTGTTTAGCAGTCTTTTTGTTGTACCAGTCTGCAAACTTAACATCTCCACAATATGGTGAGTAGCAATTTATCCTTTTCATAATATTGTCATAATTCCATCCTGGATTTTCCATTGTTTAATTTTGCTTAACAACTTTTCTTCCATGCCATTACCCAGAGCTTTTTCCTTTGGAACTATTTCCTATGCGTTACTATACTCAGTGTCCATTATTTTCTTTTCCCTTCTTTTCTGTGTTTTACATGATGCCTTCTAAACAGCACCATACATTCTGACTAACAAGCCACGCTGTATCAGCCATCTCATTTGCACACAACACGCACCTACAAGACTGCTCTGATTGTTGGTACAGCATGTTGTGTCCCACATTACTCCTACTGATATCATTAATCCTAGAACATCAAATTGTTCTCTCTCTCTGTGTCACTCTCGGGTATTTTTGTGTGTTATTTTATGTACCTTCTGTGCCACATGAATTTGTACCTCACCCTATCACCTCCCCCCCTGCCCCCCCCCCCTGCACACACACACTTTCTCCTCTCTTAGTCCAGTTTATACATACTAACCTCTTCTACTCTAGTTCCCCTTCTTCATACATATCTGCCCACTGAGACAGGAGATCGGCACGCCTTCCCCCGTCCGTTGAAGTGGCTGGCAGCAGACGGTTCGGGAGAGCGATTTGGGGGTGCTGCGCCAGGTCTTCTCGAGAAATCACAGTATATTAGAAGTTAAGTGATTGGTGATATCTTGTTTGATCTACTCTTGTTAAATTCTACTTGTTTTCTTGGTGAGGTCACCAGCCGTTTTGCTTTGGGGTCGTCCCACCATTCTTCTCCGTCTGTCCACCCGCAGGAAGGTGGTTGTTTATAAATTGGGTGATCCATTTTTCCGTTGTGGTGTAGAGGCAGGTTAGAGCAACCTGCGGATTGGGTTGCTCGGTAATCTCCCTATCAATCTACCGTACGTTAGTAGCTGCCTCTGTCATGTTTGTCCGATTTGGTGTGTTAACGAGTTTATTGCTTGGAAAGTAATGGCTTAATACCTGAAATATGTTTTGACCTTTGGAAACTTTGATATTATTGCCTATGATCTTGAGAAACGGTATCTATGTACTGTAGAGCATCTTAACTATTGTTTAGCCAACCTTGTAGAATTTTATATAAGATTGCATTTCATGGGATTTTATTTAAATGATCATTTTAGTACATAAAGTTGCACCCTTTCACCGTAAGACTTTTCTTAGAAGTTAAAATCAAGTTGCACCTTCAGTGGCAAGGTTAATATTTTAATTGTTAGTGTTTTCTAGTTGCAGATTTGCGCCAGTATAGACTTTCAGAGGCTGTTGTGAGCGGTTGTAACTACGGCCATGTCGAAAGGGAGTGGCAAGGTTCTCTGCCCAAAAGCTCATACAGTAAAAACTTGTTTCTTTCTGCCTCTGAATAAATTGTAACTCTGATATTTAGAGGGTGCTTTTTGATTATAATTTTAAATCTGTTTCTTTTAAAAAATGCTTTTAGGCACTATTAAAGTGAATAAAATTCCCATTAGTTGCAAGGAATTTGGTTATGATTTCATCAGTTACTCACTGGCAACTACTTCCATGCTTACATAGTGTAATTAAATGTGTTAATGTTCTTGATGAATCGCTAGTAAATAAAATAAATTCTTAAGAATATCCTTTGAAAATAAATCACGGTTCAACTATGTTTCCAGATGACACTAGCGTTGTGACAGAATACCTGCCAATGACAATTATCAACAACATTTTATCACAAGCCTCTAGTTTATTGTTAACTCCCTTTCTGTCAAACTACACAAAACAATTTTTTCCAGTTCAGATCATGTCACAAAAACTCAAAGGAATACTCAATGACACTCAACCAACAGTTACAGATAGTTGGCATTACCAAGTTACTAGGCATTCACTTAGATTGCAGACTAAACTGACATAACATTCATAAAACTGAAGAGATGGATCTCAGCCACTTTTGCATTAAGGCTGCTCTCTCATATTGTGGTCCTAATGGTCATCTGGCAGCTTACTCTATTTTTTTCATGCACAGCCTATCATGTCACATGGAATTATCTTCTTGGGGGAACTCTCCTCTTGCACAAAACACTTTCATTGCCCAGAAAGTTATATGTGGAGTAGGTCCAAGAACCTCCTTTCACAAATTATTTAGCCAGCTAGGAACACTTACCACTGCTTTTCAACACATTTTTACTCTCTTGTGCTTTGTGATAAAAGAACTCCATTCTCTCTGTATACATCTCAGCAGCTCACAGGCAGGAACCTATACATAATAATGGCGTATACTAGCAATCTAAAAATCTGTCCCTGGTACTCTACAGAGAGGTGCTGGAGCAAAGATTTTCAACTACTTCCCACTGAGCTTAAAAACATTTGGAATAGCTCATCCCTTTTCAAAAATAAACTACACAAACTTCGCTCAAATCACTCATTCTACTCTGTTGAGGACTCTGTGCAAGAGAGGTTACCCAAGATCAGATATAGCTAAACACCTTCATGATTATCAAATGTTAATAAAAATATGGTGCAGAAAGTGAAAGTAATAATTTATGAGTAAAAGTGGCCACTCACTAGATAGTAGAAGCGTTGAGTCACCGATAGCCACAGAGAAAAGAATAAAAACTCCTTATATTTCCGAGTAATTCTTTAATGAGCTAGAGAAAACTATGCTGCAGCATTGTGCCAGTTGAACACACAATATCAAGATTACAGTTTGATAAGTGGATTGTGTCAGGTTGAATGGGTAGAGAGACAGAGGCAGTGAGCGGAAGGAGGGGCTAAGCAGGAGAAGCTGGTGGCTCGGTTGGAGACAGCCAGTCTGCAGGATAGGTGTGTGGGAGTCAAAGGCAGCAGGTGTACACAATATGAATGCAATGCATGGGCAATGGAGCCAGTGGGTTTATGCAGCACATAATGAGGGTTATGGGAATGCATGGATTGGGATGGGTGACAGGACAGAGAAGGGGAAGGTTGTAGGTAGAAGATGTGGATGCAAAGGGTTAGTGGAGATTGGGGAAAGAGGGTTACAGGAGAGGAGGACATGTTACAAGGATAACTCCCATCTGCATAGTTCAGAAAAGCTTGTGCTGGAGAGAGGGATCCAAATGGCACAGGTTGTGAAACAGTCGATGAACTCAAGCGTGTTGTAGTCAGCAGTGCATTCCACCACTGGGTGATCAACTCAGTTCTTGGCACCAGCTGGGCAATGGCCATTTTGATGGACAGCTGGCTCATGATCATGTCCACATAAAATTCTATGCAGAAATTGCAGCAGAGCTGGTATATGGAATGGCTGCTTTCATAGGTGGCCCTGCTCTTGATGGCATAGAGTAAGTCAGTGACAAGACTAAGGTAAGTTGTGGTGGTTGGGCAAACTGCACATGTCCCCCAATCCCTACAGCAGAAAAACTTCTTTGCTACCAACCCCTCCAACCAAAGCCAGTTTAATCCCAAGATCAAACATTGCCTCTCCTAGTTTATACCACTATTCAACCGTTACCCACTCCACCCCAACTAAACACCCTCTGATCACCTTCCAGGAATTCTGTACCTCCAACTTGACCTCACCATCCTTTCTCAGGTCTCTTCCAAAGAACACAAATTACTCAAAAGAAGAAAGAACAGCCTGATTTAATCATTCTCCATGGAGATAAAGGCTCCCCTCCTATCAAGATAAATCACACTGATTACCTGAGAGAAGGCTTCTGCCAACTATCTGACTATTCCACCTACAAGCTCTGCCATAGTGATCCCATCCCACATGTCCAACATAATCCCTAATCAAATCCTTAGACCTAACCGGGGTTTCTCCCCAGAATCTTCCTCCAACCTCACCCCAGCTACTTTCTACATGCTTCCCAAAACCCACATACCCATACGTGCTTCCCAAAACCCATATACTCAACAATCTTGTGTTCCATTGTAGATAGCTACTGTGCCCTCACTGAAAAAATCTCTACTATTGTCAACCAACAGCTCCAACCAATTGCCCTTAGCCTAGACTCTCATATCAAAGATACAAACTGCTTGTTAGTTGACTCTCAACCATCCCCAGCCCTTTTTCACCTGGATATCTACTCATCACTGCTGATGCCACCTCTCCATACATCATCATCCCCCATGCCCATAGCCTTGCTGCAGGTGAACACTTCCTACCTCAACATCCTTCTGACACCAAACACACTATCTCATTCCTTATTCACCTTACCAATTACAGTAAAACTTCATTTATACATTTTTCAACGGACTACAGAAAAAAAACATGTAAGTGTGAAAAACGTACATATCAAAAATAGCACCATACTGTCAAATTAATTGGTAAGCACAAATGAAAAATCCAGTAAATAAAGTTACATTCTACAAAACGTTTTATAGGGTTACTAGGTACCTCACTTAACAAAGGTATAAAGAAAAACTAGCTGACCCGGCGAACTCTGTTACGCCTTAAAGCCAATAAATAATCAGATTTTGGATGTTAAGATCAATTTTTTATTACAAAATACAAATAAAAAATTAAGTATTTTAATGATTCTTTATTCTTTATGGTTTTTGCCGCATAGCTTCCATTCTTCAATTAAGTACCTTGTGATACACGACATTTTTTGTTTCAGGCGCAAGAACAAACAACGCAGATGGTCTTCCGACCCGTGAACATGTCACATATAATTGACCATGTGAAAAACATCGATATTCCAGATTTAAACCACGAACTTTCAAGGATTGGCCTTGTGATTTGTTAATGGTCAAGGCGAATGCAAGACGGATCGTAAATTGAAGTCTTTTAAACTCAAACGGCATATCGGTTGGGATCATCGGAATGAGAACTTCCTTTCCTTCAAATTTTCCTTTGAGTATCATCGCGTAAATAACATTGTTCATCAATTTACTTACCACCAAACGTGTGCTGTTGCACAGTTTTGGTTGGTTTATATTTCGAGGCATGATTACTACGGAGCCAACTTTTAGGCATAAATTGTGTGGTGGTAAGCCAGGCGCATCCAAGGAGTTTAAAAATTCAATTGGATAGTTGGTGGCTTCATCTTCATTTGTTACACAGTCAATAGATTTGAATGAATGCATTTTACCAATGATCTCATTTTGAATTATGTAGTTTAGGTCATCTACATCTTTATTCTTAGCCGCTAAAATTGCTCGCTCACTCAACCATCCATTAGGCTACTTTTGTAGTTAGTTATGATGTTTGGGAATACTTTGTTGATAAGTTCGTCTTTCGATGAGATAAAGTTACAGAAATTATGAGGAAATGACATCAATCCGCTCAATTCTTCGACAGGTACTCGACCATTACTCGCATTTTACCAATCGAGCCATACTAATGGGGCGCTCATCACGGGCAATTTGTTGTTCTTTTTCAGTCCTTTCATTCGCAATGTTTTGTATCCTTCTTGCATTACGGCTTTGCCAAGAAATATTCGATCGTCTTGGTCGCGGCATTGTTAATGATGTTTCAAGGAAAATACAAATTATTTCTTTAAATTTTTAATTAATGATATATACTGATACTTAACCATAGACGTTTAGCTGTCATTTGCATTTTGTTATTCCATGTCAGATGTGTTTTTGTTATACATATATATATATATATAAGAAAACGTTATTTCGTAAAAAAAGTCCATAATTTTGCTTGTTTTTTTTCTTTGACACAGCAATAGCATACACTGTACCCCCAAAACAGGATAACTCTGTCATTATTTCATCAGAAACATTGTGGCGCATCACAAATTGTTTATTTCTAATGCATTTACTGCATCGTTAAACGTCACAGAGTAATGCTGAGGCTCTTCTGTATCATCCTCACTGTCAGTTTATTCCTCATCCATGTCCTGTGATGCACATTGAACTATCTCAGCAATAGTCATGGGTTTTATAGTGAGGAGGTTTTCATCAACGTTCACATAATCCTCAAATGATGCCTGCTCTTCAAGTAGATTCCATTCTTCATCATTAGGTGAAATATCGTCAGAATGACCATTTCCACCATTATCATGGACTGCATTTCCAAATTCGGCTTTTCCGAAACAGTTCTGAATGGTATCGTCTGAAACACTGTGCCATGAAGCTGCAATGTAGTGCATTGCCTATCAGAAGAAACAAACTCATTAAAAATTTCTCGAAGTGTTCTTTGGCTCCAGTGTTGTTGTTGTTGTTGTTGTTGTTGTTGTTATGGTCTTCAGTCCTGAGACTGGTTTGATGCAGTTCTCCATGCTAATCTATCCAGTGCAAGTTTCTTCATCTCCCAGTACTTACTGCAACCTACATCCTTCTGAATTTGCTTAGGGTATTCATCTCTTGGTCTCCCTCTACGATTTTTACCCTCCACGCTGCCCTTCAATGCTAAATTTGGCTCCGGTAGCCAACATGAAATAGATGGCAAGTAAAAATCACTGGTAAAACGTTTATTTTCATTTCTTACTTTTCTTTCGGTGCTTACACACCTGATAGCATGCTGCACGAGCATTTTGCGATAATTCAACTTGACATTATGTATTACTCCAAGGTAAAGTGGCTGGAGGTCACAAGTGCAATTCGCTGGAAAGAATTCCTCAGCCCCATTTCCCAAATAGTATGTAAGGGGAGGATGTGCTGCACACCTGCCTTCGAACAATAAAATCTTCCAGCCCGCAGCATCCATTTTTGCATCGACACTTCAAAGCCAGCTTTCGAAAACTTTTGTCGTAATCCACGATTTCTTGTTACTAGTGTATTTTGCAGTAAATGTGACAATATTCTTAAAACAACGCGGCTTGCCAAATTTCCTGATTCTATGTGGGGGGGAGGGGAGGGGGGAGCTTCTCACTCCCATCACTGTTAGCACATAACAACACCGTTACAAGTTGTTTACTTTGTTTTCCTCCGTGGCAGTTTTCGCCTTTGAATGCCATTGTGAGGTCAGGCAATACATTGAAAAACAAGCCTGTCTCACCCGCATTGAACATGTTTTTAGGAGCATATTGGGATGTCAGTTCTTTCAAACAGGTTCCCTTCCAATCTTGCACTGTCTTGGGGTCAACACTTTTGCTTTCGCCAAAGCTGACATCAAAATAAGTGTCCAAGGAATAGAATAGCAACTGAAATCACTCAACAGAGGAAAGTCCACTGGATCTGATGGGATACCATTTCGATTCTACATAGAATACGCGAAAGAACTTGCCCCCCCCTCTAAAAGCCGTATACCGTAAGTCTCTAGAGGAACGGAAGGTTTCAAATGATTGGATAGAGCACAGGTAGTTTCAGTTTTCAAGAAGGGTCGTCGAGCAGATGTGCAAAACTATAGGCCTATATCTCTGACATCAATCTGTAGTAGAATTTTAGAACATGTTTCTTGCTCGCATATCATGTCATTTCTGGAAACCCAGAATCTACTCTGTAGGAATCAACATGGATTCTGGAAACAGTGATCGTGTGAGACCCAACTCACTTTATTTGTTCATGAGACCCAGAAAATATTAGATAAAGGCTCCCAAGTAGATGCCATTTTCCTTGACTTCGGAAGGCGTTCGATACAGTTCTGCACTGTCGCCTGATAAACAAAGTAAGAGCCTACGGAGTATCAGACCAGCTGTGTGGCTGGATTGAAGAGTTTTTAGCAAACATTACACAGCATGTTGTTCTCAATGGAGAGACGTCTACAAACATTAAAGACCATTGCTTTTCACAATATATATAAATGACCTAGTAGATAGTGTCAGAAGTTCCATGTGGCTTTTTGCGGATGATGCTGTAGTATACAGAGAAGTTGCAGCATTACAAAATTGCAGCGAAATGTAGGAATATCTGCAGCGGATAGGCACTTGGTGCAGGGAGTGGCAACTGACCCTTAACATAGAGAAATTTAGTGTATTGTGAATACATAGGAAGAAGCATCCTTTGTTGTATGATTCTATGATAGCGGAACAAACACTGGTAGCAGTTACTTCTGTAAAATATATGGGAGTATGCGTATGGAATGATTTGAAGTGGAATGATCATTTAACATTAATTGTTGGTAAGGCGGGTGCCAGGTTGGATTCATTGGGAGAGTCCTTAGAAAATGTAGTCCAACAACAAAGGAGGTGGCTTACAAAACACTCGTTTGACCTATACTTGAGTACTGTTCATCAGTGTGGGATCCGTACCAGGTCGGGTTGACGGAGGAGATAGCGAAGATCCAAACAAGAGCAGTGCGTTTCATAACAGGGTTCTTTGGTAAGCGTGACAGCGTTACAGAGATGTTTAGCAGACTCAAGTGGCAGACTCTGCAAGAGAGGCGCTCTGCATCGCGGTGTAGCTTGCTGTCCAGGTTTCGAGAGCATACATTTCTGGATGAAGTATCGAATACATTGCTTCCCCCTACTTATACCTCCCGAGGAGATCACGAATGTAAAATTAGAGAGATTCGAGCGCGCATGGAGGCTTTCCTGCAGTCGTTCTTCTCGCGAACCATACGCGACTGGAACAGGAAAGGGAGGTAATGACAGTGGCACATAAAGTGCCCTCCGCCACACACCGTTGGGTGGCTTGCGGAGTATAAATGTAGATGTAGATACATTATGACAGCTGATGCCATATCTTGCCTTAAATTTGTGCAGCCAACGTGATGAAGCACTGAAATTTTCCACATCGAGTCAAATTGCAAATTCATTTGCTATTCCACAAAGCATTGGGCCGCTCTGTGTTGCTAAAACCACTGCAATAAACAATCTTCCACGTCTTCATAGTTCCCGCCCTGAATGTGTATCCGCTTACTAGCAGATATTCCGAACACACATGCACTACCTTCAATTTCCTTTGCCTTTGCTACTATAGAATTTAAAGTAGACACAGAAATTTCTAATCCCTTGACAATATCCACTCGCTTTCGATTACTGTTTTCCTTCACAACTCTCAAAATTCGAAGCTTTTCAGTGATAGAAACGCTTTTCTTATTTCTTCCACTCATGTTACCAGTTCTCAAAATAATTAGAAGTAAAGTAGTACCATACTATATCCTATACAGTATGAGGTGTGATGTGCTTCGGGATTCCATAGTGACATGCAACAATTCTTCTCCAGTTGTGCCCTAGTTCGGCAGAAGTCGTGTAATTTTGGGAAAACAAAGAAGTCTGCACCTACTATCAATCTTCCCTACGGCTTTCACCACTGCCATAATATTACGCTTCATATGTTATACCGTATTTCTAATACCGTACAGTCTCTGCATAACATCTGGTTTATGCCACTGTTGCGTATCTGTCAATCTATAAAACAATCTCAAGTCTGTCACATCAAAAATTAAGTGTTAGTTGGATTCGGATGCTCGCAACAAAGCGATTTTCTTGTTGGCAACCATGGTGATGTGTTAATAGACGGAGTTTAGGCCAATATTAGACTATCAAATTTTCTTTGACAAGTATCTTTGACGTGGCGCAAAAGGGGGTATTACACTTCCATCAAATACACTCCTGGAAATGGAAAAAAGAACACATTGACACCGGTGTGTCAGACCCACCATACTTGCTCCTGACACTGCGAGAGGGCTGTACAAGCAATGATCACACGCACGGCACAGCGGACACACCAGGAACCGCGGTGTTGGCCGTCGAATGGCGCTAGCTGCGCAGCATTTGTGCACCGCCGCCGTCAGTGTCAGCCAGTTTGCCGTGGCATACGGAGCTCCATCGCAGTCTTTAACACTGGTAGCATGCCGCGACAGCATGGACGTGAACCGTATGTGCAGTTGACGGACTTTGAGCGAGGGCGTATAGTGGGCATGCGGGAGGCCGGGTGGACGTACCGCCGAATTGCTCAATATGTGGGGCGTGAGGTCTCCACAGTACATCGATGTTGTCGCCAGTGGTCGGCGGAAGGTGCACGTGCCCGTCGACCTGGGACCGGACCGCAGCGACGCACGGATGCACGCCAAGACCGTAGGATCCTATGCAGTGCCGTAGGGGACCGCACCGCCACTTCCCAGCAAATTAGGGACACTGTTGCTCCTGGGGTATCGGCGAGGACCATTCGCAAACCGTCTCCATGAAGCTGGGCTACGGTCCCGCACACCGTTAGGCCGTCTTCTGCTCACGCCCCAACATCGTGCAGCCCGCCTCCAGTGGTGTCGCGACAGGCGTGAATGGAGGGACGAATGGAGACGTGTCGTCTTCAGCGATGAGAGTCGCTTCTGCCTTGGTGCCAATGATGGTCGTATGCGTGTTTGGCGCCGTGCAGGTGAGCGCCACAATCAGGACTGCATACGACCGAGGCACACAGGGCCAACACCCGGCATCATGGTGTGGGGAGCGATCTCCTACACTGGCCGTACACCACTGGTGATCGTCGAGGGGACACTGAATAGTGCACGGTACATCCAAACCGTCATCGAACCCATCGTTCTACCATTCCTAGACCGGCAAGGGAACTTGCTGTTCCAACAGGACAATGCATGTCCGCATGTATCCCGTGCCACCCAACGTGCTCTAGAAGGTGTAAGTCAACTACCCTGGCCAGCAAGATCTCCGGATCTGTCCCCCATTGAGCATGTTTGGGACTGGATGAAGCGTCGTCTCACGCGGTCTGCACGTCCAGCACGAACGCTGGTCCAACTGAGGCGCCAGGTGGAAATGGCATGGCAAGCCGTTCCACAGGACTACATCCAGCATCTCTACGATCGTCTCCATGGGAGAATAGCAGCCTGCATTGCTGCGAAAGGTGGATATACACTGAACTAGTGCCGACATTGTGCATGCTCTGTTGCCTGTGTCTATGTGCCTGTGGTTCTGTCAGTGTGATCATGTGATGTATCTGACCCCAGGAATGTGTCAATAAAGTTTCCCCTTCCTGGGACAATGAATTCACGGTGTTCTTATTTCAATTTCCAGGAGTGTATTTCGTCAAAGTTCCTTCATAATGGCCGACGACAACTTAATACTATTCTCTGCAGCTCGATTTTACTTACGGCATCGGCAGTGTAGTGTGCTGATGTTGCCAACACCATCTTCGTATAACCCTAATGTTTTGTTGTGAAATGTTCATTTTACGAGTATAACTAATTTACTGAGTGGACAAGGGTACATATAAGAATCTGTCAGCCATACAGCAAGAACTGATTTAATTATTTACTTTGTGGTGAAATGAATTCCCAGCAATGAATGGTCGTTGCCAACATCAACACATTACGCTACCAATGCCATAAGTAAAATTATACCTGGTCTGCAGTTGCGTACACTGCAATTGCATTGTCATTGCATTTGCAAGAGAAACAGAAGGAAAGGAAACATTCTTGTGTAAAGCCGTGGACTTCATGGCGAGATGCGAAAGATTTGCTACAGGAGGTGCAAGTCGAGGACATAAAAGTGCATGAAAATCCCTTTGACAATGGACAAGAGTACATTTCAATATGTGCTCAAGAAAGTGGCTCCTCACAAATGCTACATCCGCAAAAGACAGACTTACTGTAATACTGCAATTTCTAGCTACTCTAGTTTACAGTACTGGTGGAGCGTTCTAATGCTAGAGTGCACATTCAAGAAAATAATACTAGAAGCGTTAGAAGCTATTTATAACGCTCTGAAGGAGGAATATGTGAAGAAAAATAAATTTAATACAGTACCTATTGCAGTCATGAAAAATTTTTATTTCCACAGAAGTTGTAGATTTTCTCCTTTATATTCTCGGGGGTCTACTTTACGGCTAATAGCATCTGCAGTTTTTTTTTATAGCTCTCACTTTTTATTTGTTTTTGTATTTGGGATGTCATAAGTTACACAGTGCTTCATCTGCCTTGAATATTTCTAACAATTTCGTTGTATATGTGATGCACCATGTACATTGTATGTCAGACAGCTGTAGCGACTAGCGATGCTAGCGCTACAAGTGGTTGATTTCTCCATCAGTAAAAATAAGTCAAACGCTTCCTTACATCAAATCTAAGGCGAGGCGCTAGATTTTATCAAAGAAAATTTGACCAATGCCTAACATTGACAATGTTCCTTATTACACTATCAAATTTTATAATAGTTTAATATCGGCCTTACCAATCCACTCTCTGAAACACTGCATCATAACTTGTGCACACTGTGGATATTTCGCCGGGACACAAAAAAAAAGAAAAAAAGTATATGTGAAAAACTTATAAATGAAGTTTTACTGTATATCCTCACACAAAACTACTTCTGTTTTGAGGAGAAGAGGTATAAACAAATCTAGATCACAGTTATGGACATCTACATGCACTGTCCAAAGGAACGGTTCACCAAGATGAACAGGACGAGCGAGGAATGAATCCTAAGGTACGGTCTTACATAGTTCACTTCAGTCGCGGCTTTCTACTTATAGTTCCCGGGAACGGGAAACAGTCGGTCTTGTTCAAGTCTCGGTCCCGTTCCTGTCGGTCTGTCTCTCGCTCAGCCAGACTCGTCCCCCTTCGCATGGCCACACATCACAGTTACACTGCCCACTGCTCATAGGTAGTTCAGCAGCTAGTTGTTGTTCGTTTCGTTCACTTCGCCCGCCCGTTATAGATCTGTTTCAAACCGTTTTTTTTTTTTTTTTTTACTCTGAACTTATGGTTCCCTTCGTATTCTATTCAGCGTTCACAACCGGTAATTAAAACGAATTTTATAATTACGCAAATTACATAAAAATTACGTGGTATGTAATACATGCATCTTTTCAGGTAACAAACCAGCGTATCAGCTTACCTCACTATTTCGATAAACAGCATGAGAAATACTTGTAAAAAGGCAAGATTTTTTGTTATTACACATGCAAAGGACGTCGGCACGGCACACGAGTGACCATTTTCCGTCTTTTTTTGATCCAACGTAAGAGAGCATGTTCATTGTTATGGAGGGCAGACCAACTTATAACCAAATGCAGCCCGCGCTTCGTAATCGAGTGTATGGTGTCACATTTTGTAAAGAGAATATGATAACTACTACAATATTATTTCAGTGGTACTGGGTGGTGCACGAAAAATCGGCCCCGAGTACTAGACTGCTAATTGTTGCTTACCAATCATCGTCTATTGCTTCAAAGTTGTTTGAATTAGCTTATTTGTTATTTCTTCACTGCCTAATTATTACATGTTTATACATTCTGCTCGTAGCAGTCAACAAATCGTGCGTAATTGGCGAGCAGTCTGTCCTCGGGGCCGGTTTTTCGTGCGCCACCATACATTATTTCACTGCGATCAGCCACACAATGCTACAGTTGACTAAATGAGATGTTTTGCAGAATCACGAAAATTACAAGTGTGTGAGAATTCTGTTATGAATAAAAACTCTGTACTCCAGTCACCTATGCTACTAATTTTCAATTTTTCATAAGAACCATATACCAAGCACAATGAACGGTGAACGAGTAAAAATGAACGGTTCCCAAAAAAGAGCGATCACCAGTGAACTAGTTCTCAAGGATGAACGGCTTTGCCCATCTCTAAGGCCTCTTACACACGGGCGATTTTCAGCAGCGCTGCTGAGCAGCGTGCATCGGTCGCTAACTCTGCGCATAATCGGCGCTGCTCATGCCTTGTACATCCCGCTCAGTCGATAATGTGGACTCAGACGAAGAAGTATTGGCTCTGGCTTTGTTGATCAAAACAAAATTCAGGTGCGAACGTTGTAAATATAAATACTGGCAACACCCAATGTGCACCACTCTTATAATATACGGACTTCTATACTGTATATCGTAAGTTACGTGAAGACAGTCCAAGTTCTTCAACTGCATCAGGATGTCAGCACCAACCTTTGAGGAATTACTACATTTGCTGAAAACACATATTTCACACCAGAACACTTTCATGAGAAACAGTATTTCTGCAGAGGAAAGGTTGGGCATCACATTAAGGTAAGTACAAATAGTTGATGTAAAATGGTTTTAATTTAGCAATTTGTATTACATAAGAAAATTATAATATGTGTAGACATCCTAAAACAAATCTTTGTACACTGATGTATCAGAAAAGTGACATGGTGATTCCAACGACGCCCTTTGTGCTGACTGAGCCAGCTGTTCCTCGTTAAGTGGCCATGAAAGCAGATGAGCCACGTTCGAAAAAGTGCATTCCACTTACATTTCCCTGTGATAAAGCCACGTTTCCATGAGCAGTATCGTTTGTAATGTATTTTTGCAGCACACTCGTAAGTTTGAGCCGGCCGTTGTGGCCGAGCGGTTCTAGGCGCTTCAGTCCGGAACCGCGCTGCTGCTATGGTCGCAGGTTCGAATCCTGCCTCGGGCATGGATGTGTGTGATGTCCCTAGGTTAGTTAGGTTTAAGTAGGGTCTGATAACCTCAGATGTTAAGTGCCATAGTGCTCAGAGCCATTTGAACCATAAGTACGAATTTCGCATTAAATCGCTTTTCTTCAGGCATGGCCTTGAAATGAGGTAGCAGAGACAAGATAAATAATTCATCAGGATCTTCCTCCATCAATGCTGATTTCTTTTGAACATTTTCTGCAAGTATCCTAAGCAATTTCTGCTCTTCTGAAAGTCTCTTTTTGGGAATGCTAGAACCTGAGACATTAGGAGATGGTTCTTGATAAGTGCTTGACTCTTCATTTGTCATATTGTCTGTGTCTCTCTCAACAGGAGGTTTAGTTTCACATACATGCGCTAAAAACGAAAGTTGCTTGAAGAAAATGTACTGCTTTCTGGCATCTGCCGCTGAACCACTCTTCAATTTTTTTCTGTTTTTGCAGCTCTCGAGTGTATGAATCTCTTACATTTTTCCACCTATTTTGCAACGGTATTGCTGAAATAAAAAGCTTTCCTGATTTCAGGTATTTTGCATCAAGAAATACATTCATAGATCTACATTACACATATAAATGTGGAGATTCTACCATCTCGAGCATAGTAAAGGACACTTGTCAAAATATTTGGAATGTTCTGAACGAGTCTACATTTCCGAAGCTTACTGAAGAGGACTGGTTGAATATTGCAGAAGGGTTCAAGACAAATGCAGATTTTCCAAACTGTATAGGGGCAATACATGGTAGACACATGCTTTTGATAGAGCCCCGGCACAGTGGCGCACTTTGCTATAACTACAAACAGATTTTCTCAATTGTGTTATTAGCAGTTTGTGATGCAAATTATAATTTCATTTACACAGATGTCGGGTGTTATGGCAAAGGTTCAGATTCATAAATCTTCAAAAACAGTACGCTATTCAATAAGATAAGAAACAACAAACTGAATATTCCTAGACCGACACCAATATGTGCTGGAGGAGAGCCACTGCCATTTACATTCTTTGGTGATGAAGCATTTGGTTTGATAGAATATATGCAAAGACTCAATGGTTGAAATAATTTGCCAGTCATCAAAAATATATATAATTATCGTTTATCACGAGGGAGACATTTCATAGAGAGTACATCTGGAATACTCAGCAAAAAATGGTGAATATTCCACCGTCCACTCAATGTTTCAATTGATTTGGCCTCAGAAATAATAAAAGCATGCTGCATATTACATAATTTCGTTCGTTGTAAAGATGGGTATACATTCGAAGGCACACTGAACATCGCTGGACTACATAGAGTCGAGGAAGCCTAAATGCCGAGAACAAGGAACAAATCAGCCACTGTTATCAGAGATAAATTTGCTGAATTCTTTGCAAGAGAAGGAGGTCAGTGAAATGGCAATTGAACAAAATTCGATCTGGGGTCTTCTAAGATTTGTACATAATAATATAACATATCGTACATGTAATTCTAAATACATACCTCTTTGGTTTTTCGAATCTGTTGTTTCGTTTGCAAATCGTGGAATAAACAGTTCACACAATTCTTCCCATGCTCTGCATTTCAAAATCCTGTTGCCGTATTTGCTACATCTTGAATCCCAAATAGCAAGACGAATTTCTACCTCATAGATGAAACGCTCAGTATCAAAACTCATGGTGCTGAAGAACGACTGATACGCTAATGAAACGCCATGTGTGAAAGGTAACAGGTGTGAAAACGCCGCTGCCAGCAGCAGGCAGCCGCTCTTGCACAGATGGTCGCACAGTTGCCCCTGCCGCTGGTGTACGAATCGCCATGTATGTTAATGCCCCATCTATTTGCACTATGGAATGTTGACCGCTGCCGCTGCGCTGCTCAGCAGTGCTGCCGGAAACCGCACGTGTGTAAGGGGCCTAATGCATTGTCCTATGCCCACATGGTATGGGCCATATAGAGGAAACCTTCGTAGCCTACTAAAACACCAAATCCCTTATCTGGTTCAGGTTCATTGATGGTACGTTTGTGATCTGGACACTATCCTCATTCCTCTGCAACCTGAACATTTGCCTCCCACTTCCCCTGGTCCCCTTCAACCCAATGTGCCACCTTCCTCGACATTGACCTCCTGTCTGATGGCTCCTCCTTATCTCTGCAGATATCAAGCTACTAATAACAGATTTACTTACATTTTGACAGTTGTCACCTCTTCCACACATCTTACTTAACATGGCCAGCCATTGATGGTGTGTCTGCAATGACAAGAATTCCCTTGCCCAGTATTCTGAAGGTCTCACAAAAGCCTTCACAGACCCACACTAACCCCCAAACCTAGTCTGCAAACACATTTACGACACCATATACTCAAACACCCATAATCTTCCCACCACCCTCAAGAACTGCCTGCAAAGGAGGGCACCTGCCCCTCCCCCATCACCCAGTATTGCCCCAGACTGGGGCAACTGCACCATGTCCTTTACCAGAACTTCAACAATTTTTCATTATGCCCAGAAATGGGAGACATTCTACCTGTGATCCTTCCCTTCCCTACTTACTTCCTCCACTGCCCACCCAACTAACACAACATTGTGGTCTGATCAGTTCCTGTACCACACCCACTCCCAACCACTTGACGGCTTGTATACTTGGTGGAAGAACCAGGTGCAAGACCTTTTCAGTTCACCAACGCAGCATATCCCACTCTACTCTTCTCACAGGCTTACCCTATCCAATGACAGGTAGGGCCATCTGTGACAGCAGTCATGTTACGTACCAGCTCTACTGCAATTTCTGCGTAAAATGTTAAGAAGCATGAGCACCAATCAGCTATCCATAAGAATGAATGGCCACTGCCCAACTGCGTGCACAAACAGAGTTGATTACCAAGTGGTGGAATGCACTTCTTCTGAGTACACCATGCTCAAATTCGATGACTGCTTTACAATCCATTCCATTTGGATCCCTCCCTCCACTGCCAGCTTTTCTGAATTATGTAGATGGAAGTTATCTTTGCAACATATCCTTCTTTCCCACAATCCTCTCCTCCCTCGATCTCCACTAACCCACTGAATCCACATCCCCTACCTACAGTCTCTCCCTGCTCTTTCCTGTCACTCATCCCAACCCGTGCCTTCACATCACACATCGTCACGTCACATGAACTCACCAGCTCCATTGGCCATGTGTTGCATTCCTTTCATGTGCACCTGCTTTCTCTCTCTCACAGGCATGCTGCCTTCTTACGAGCCATCAGCTACCCTGCCCCAACCCCTCCTTTCACTCCCCACCTCTTTCTCTCTCTAACAACCCCATCTACCACAACCTCTCACCATGTAAACTCATGAAACTGCTAGAGTCACATTGTACGTTCAGCTGGTACAATTCCGTAGCACAGGTGTGTATGGGGAGGGAGTTCTGTTGTGCTCTAGCTTATTAAATAATTTCTCCAAAAACTAGTAAGTTTTTCTCCATTTTTTGTGTATCGATTCAATGCTTATTTTATTCGGTGAGTCGTCTCCTTTACTCCTAAATTCTTTGCAAATGATAATATTAAAATATCATGTAGATTGGGTTATTTCATTTAGTCATTGTGTGCTGTGGATATGTATTTTTATTGCATATGTTTTGCGACATGATTTCCCAATAGTGTTTAACAACTACTTCTGTTAAACTGTTATAAAAATATTGTGATCGAGGAGTGAAGATAGTAATGACATTTTGTTTTATTTGTAATACTGTAATACTTGTTGAGAGCTAATTTGTAATTTAATATACATGTAAATAATGTAATCATAATCTTGATGTATTCCACATCCATGGTGAATTCATCCCTGTATGGATTCATGAAACACTTAATAAACAAAATTGTTCTAGTCTGTTGGCATTTATTACTTGTGTCATGCAACTGCTGCAATGAGGTCCGCTATTTATGCCTCCCAATTCCACCCTTCACAGCATGGGCAACCAAAACCAGAGTGGGCAAAAAACTGTAAAACTATAATTACATCTTCCATTTGAGTTTCTTGCTTCAGTGTGATATTTATCCTGCATTTTAAATTTGATATATTTTGACACACACAACATTAGCTAAGATCTTTAATATGTTGCAATTTATTTCTTTTTATGTTCAAATATGAAAGTGTACTTCCACAAAGATTTTGAAGAGACCATTAAAATAATCCACAATTAATTAGAATTTCATAACAATTTTAATGTAAAAGCTTCAATACAATTTCTTACAGAGAGAATACAGATCACAGACACCATCAACAGTGGTGCAGCACTTTCTTTCGAAAACGAGCAATAAAGAAACCAACAGTATCCGTATCACAGCCCTTAACAGAACCCTCCACTGGTGGACCAAATCTCTGAACACATTCAGTCTGTTCTTCTGTCAGGTTTCCAGCATGAGGAATTCCAGGTCCTCCAATAATTGGTATTATTGGCTCAAGAACAAGCTGTGGGTATGCCTTAAGTGCCCAGCCAACAATTGCCTCGTTTTCTGCTACATTCACTGTGCATGTACTGTACACAAGATAACCACCTGGCTTCAGCAAAGTGTATGCCTGATAATAAAAAATTATAAGGACTGGTTATTTTTTGCCCTGAGTATATGCATATGGACAGACATTAATAATAATGACAAATTTCAAAGATTACTGAATCATAGGAGGTGCACTCTCCCAATCTTGGTTTTGGCTCTCTGTCACAATGTACAATAGTGTTGTTGTTACATAATATTAAGAATCATCAAACACAAAACTAAAATTTCACCTAGTCTTTTATACAGTAAAAGGAATAATAAATGGTTTTGACCAGTTACTGATAGAGCTTTGAGAAATCTTCATAAACAGAGCAAATACTCTCTAAGATAAGAGTGTGTGCTAGGGACAAGGTGATGTCAATTAGAAAAGACGCAATGAGAAACAGTTATCATCAGTACATAAGAAAAAGTAAAATATAAGGTATTTATTGTTCATGTTTTTACTTATGTTGACTGGTCACTAACATCTCAAAAACTGCTTCAGCTTTGGGTGTGCATACACTGCCACCACCACCACCACCACCACCACCACCACCACTTGTGGCAACTACCGGAAATTTCCTATTAGATTTTTTACCTGCTGCCATAAAGAGGAACAAAACTGGGTCATCACAGTTTTGCCAAATGCTTCTGATTTTTAGTGAGGTGGGAGTTATTGTGCTTACTGTGATTTTTGTGAAATATTTGCCTACTTTAAAGCAATGAAATCAAAACCAGTGAACAAATAGCCATCCCATTCAAGTCAGATTCTGATCTTAACACTCACTGCTTGGTAAGCAGAACAACGGTAGGGTCTCTAGCCTTGTCGGATGTAGTAACCAGTGCCTATAGGTTTTCTGCTATTTTCATTTCAGAGAATTATTTTTTTTTGTTGTTACTTGACATGGTCAAATTGGAGAAACGTGATCTGTAATTGTTTATATTTATTGGATGCATTCCGCAAGATTGCAGTTTATTGTTTTATTGATTACTAATTTCGGCTGAGGTTGCTAGTCGTCTCCAAGTCTGTAATTATACAGAAAATTGCATATACGGAAAAATAGTATGGTACAAACTGACAGCACAACAGTACCACATGTAAATGCATACCACAGGATAGAAAATATTTCTCTGTGAATAATCACCAGCCAGTAGGACACTTTGTCATAAATTTTGCACAAGCTGCATAACTCAGTCTTACTACACAGTTCAATAAAATATTAATGTCACATCATCGCAAATATGTATTGACATCATGAATAAGTATTATGATTCAGAGAATTATCCGGTGAAACACTGCTTTCTTGTAGGCCCTGATGCATAATATCGTTCAGTGTCCTGCTTACTATGATACAGACATTTTCATTGTTGTTCATTAATTCTACTTGTCATGGGCAACTCATTCTACAAATTGTGTTGTTCTCATGTTTCACATGTGGAGTCTATGTAATACAACACTTGCACAGTGAAGACGACATCCTCATATAAGAGGGTGAATATTATGTATTGTTTTCTGGTGCTGTGAGTCTAGAGCAGTGGTGGCTTGTGAGTATACATTCTGCGTGTACACAAATTTTTAGATTCAGATAAATTTGAGAGTGTGAGCTTAATAGCATCTGCTGTATAACAGTTACGCTTATCAACAATTTTATACACCTACAGCAACTGCCAATAATAATAATAATAATAATAATATGCAAAACTTACCTGACAAAAGAAAGAATTGTTTTGTGGAATTTTGTTGTTTTTACATAATTATGTAAAGTTTAGGGCAATAACAAAATAATGCGTAAGCTTTTTCAACTCTCCATTCTGCATTTTTGTGTAAGTGGGAGCTTTCATGCTTTTTCCATTTTCTTGGGAAAATGTACAAGATCCCTAAGAGATGTATTATTTCATACATTTCCTTCCACACTCAAAATGAGATATTCTTACACTGCACCCACACAGCACCTTGGGCTAACTGTACACTTCCTTGTTAAATGTTTGCTTGTAGTCACATTTATTTAATTTCATCACTCTCTCAATCAAAGGATCTGTTCTCGGAGGCCCCAATTTCTTTACAGTTAACTTCTCCTGGTAATTTACTTTTCTGTTCCCAGAATGAGATTCTCACTCTTCAGCAGAATGTGCACTGATATGATAGTTTCTGGCAGATTATAACTGTGAGCCATACTGAGAAACTCGCTACCTTTGCCTCACAGGCAAGTGCTCCACCAACTGAGCTACCCAAGCACAACTCACAACCCATCCTCACAGCTTTACTCTTCAGTTAGCATTTAAAATAGATTCAACATAGTTCATGTTTGCACTGCAGATGAAAGACGAGTCCTGCACAGTAAACAACCAACTCCAAACACAAAGTGCTGTTTGTGGAAATGATTAAACTGAAGTAGTAACATCTGCCAACATGGTCATTTGACTAGAATACAAATGAGATACTGAGAACCATAAGGGACCAAGGCACACTGCTGTCAATCCTACATTTAAGTGAATATCAAAGAAACCAGTGATACAACTTTTCATAAATTTTAGTATATACAACATAGTCCAACAGCAGACTCACCATAAGATAAACAGATTTCAGAAGCATGGAAAAATGTTACAGTCTCACAATTGACAGTGATGTGCTTTAGGCTAGTATGATTCTCAGCGCCTCAAATGGATTACTGTATGATGAAATTCATACCTTAATATACTATAACTAATTCAGACACCCACAAAATAGATTTATTGTCAGTACAACTTTAACATATACTGACATCTGATCTAATTTTCCAACAGTATATAGTGAGTGAATTAGCATATCTGAGGAGTGTGCTATCATCTAGCAGGATTTATGCCAAGCATACAGGGATAAAAGTCTGCTGCAGTATGCTACCACATGGTGGCTGCACATCATGAACTGTGCACATTGTTTATAAAATCTGTATATATTTGGCCCAAAAGGCAATTATGTCACATGAGTAGCACACTTAAAATGAACACAACTGAAAGTGTGCTCGCAACCTTGAGGCCAAGTTTCACGGATTCTAGAGGAGCAGTAGCACAGTAGATTTAAGTTCCATATCTTTCAGATTGCAGCATCTATGTTACATTTAACAGCATTCAAAGAAAAATAACCAATAAATCTAAAAGGTGTCGAAAGTTAGGGTGTTCGCATGCTCTGGTGCTCTTACACAGCAGCTGCCACTGGTCTAGAGTAATGTACTGTGTCAACTTTGATTTTACTCTGCATAATGTTATTACATAGTGGATATGACAGTCTCTTAGTCTTGGGTAAGAATTATGCAGTCTCAACTTTTCCTTTGATATGATTGCAAACTGCACACATTTGTTCATATTCTTCATAACGTAAATATATATTCAGGTGATTTTACATTAATGTTCCATTGAGCTGTGCAATAAGGCTGGGTTATGCTGCTATCGGTTGGTGATTGAAATACTTTCCTATCCTGTGATACGTGTTTACAATATGGAACTATTGTACTGACAACTAGTACCATACCATTTTTTCTTACATGCAATTTTCTGTGTAATTACAGACCTGAAAATGGCTAACAACTTAGCCAAACCTAGTAATCAATAGAAATAAGAACTGCACCCTGCACTCTCAATAGCTGCAGGCAAGGCTGCCTCCACATTTCAGCTGAGGCTTGACCAATAAAGAATTTTTATGTATCCATTAAAAATAAATTGTTTTATTATTGTTTTGTAGACAACAGAGGTCTGAGTGGTCATTCCTTCAGCAGGATCTGAACAAGAGCACGTGAACAGGAGTTTGCTAGTTACTGGGAGCTTCAATGTTACATGTTATGGAGCCCATTAGCAATATCATATTCAGGGCTGGAAAGAAAGCTAATGTGCATTCGGTATTTTTTTTTTTTTTTTTTTGTGGTTTTAGGGCGCACAACTTCAATGGTCATTAGCGCCCTGACTACGTTAAGAATGCACCGCGAGGCACAAGTTTAAAACAACAACTAAAAGGGAAAACACGATAAAAGACAGACTGACAGGATTAAAAAACAGCATCATCAAATGTCCTTAGAGAAGTTTGTCAAATTGATAAAACGAAGAACACGAGCAGCTGCTCGTGGGTCATACGCTAAAATGGCATCTAAAGTACATGGCAGGTTGAGATCTAGACGCAGTGTGTTAAAATCCGGACAGGACATTAAAATGTGGCGGACCGTCAGCAATGGCCCACATGGGCAGAACGGCGCCGGCGCAGCCGTCAGCAGATGGCGATGGCTGAACCGGCAGTGTCCAATGCGTAACCGGGCCAAAGCGACCTCCCCCCGCCGAGAAGGGCGGGAGGAGGACGTCCAACCCGCGGGAAGAGGTTTCAAGGCCCGAAGCTTGTTGTCTGTAAGTGCAGCCTAATCGGCATGCCACAGCGATAAAATGCGCCGACTAATAACCCTGCTACAATCTGATGAAGGGACACAACAACAAGCTGTCCGAGGCTGGAGGACCGCAGCCTTGGCCGCGGCATCTGCAGCTTCGTTCCCTGGGATACCGACATGGCCAGGGACCCACATAAAGCTAACCGGAGAACCGACGTCCACCAGCTGCTGAAGAGAGCGTTGGATCCGGTGCACGAAAGGGTGAACCGGATACGGATCACTGAGGCTCTGGATGGCGCTCAGGGAATCGGAGCAGATGACATAAGCAGAATGTCGGTGGCGGCAGATGTAAAGAACAGCCTGGTAGAGGGCAAAGAGCTCAGCTGTGAAGACCGAACAATGGCCATGGAGCCGGTATTTGAAACTTTGTGCCCGAAAATAAAAGAACACCCGACCCCGTCATTGGTCTTGGAGCCATCTGTATAAATGAAGGTCATATTGATGAACTTCGAATGAAGTTCAACAAAACGGGAGTGGTAGACCGAACCGGGGGTAACCTCTTTTGGGAGCGAGCTAAGGTCAAGGTGAACGCGGACCTGAGCCTGGAGCCAAGGTGGCGTGTGGCTCTCGCCCACTCGAAAGGTTGCAGGGAGTGAAAAATTAAGGCGTTGAAGGAGGCGACGAAAGCGAACTCCAGGGGGTAGCAGGGCAGAGACATACAACCCGTATTGACGGTCGAGAGAGTCGTCAAAAAAGGAACGATAAGACGGGTGGTCGGGCACTGACAGTAGCCGACAGGCATACCGACAAAGCAGTATATCGCACTGGTAGGTGAGTGGCAATTCACCAGCGTCAGCATGAAGACTCTCGACGGGACTAGTATAAAACGCTCCGATCGCAAGTCGTAAACCCCGATGTTGTATGGAGTTGAGGCGGCGTAAGATGGATGGCCGTGCAGAGGAGTATATGAAGCTCCCATAATCCAGCTTGGAACAGACGATCGACCGATATAGGCGAAGTAGGACGGTTCGATCCGCTCCCCACGACATACCACTGAGAACACGGAGGACATTTAAAGAATGGGTACAACGGGCAGCCAAATATGACACATGTGGAGACCAGCTAAGTTTCCTGTCAAATGTAAGACCTAAAAATTTTGTTGTCTCCACGATTGGGAGAGCAACGGGACCGAGTCGTAAGGACGGTGGGAGAAACTCTTTGTAGCGCCAGAAGTTAATACAGACCGTCTTCTCGGCAGAGAAACGGAAGCCATTGGCGACACTCCAGGAGTAAAGACGGTCAAGAGAACGCTGAAGACAGCGCTCCAGAACACGTGTATACTGCGCGCTGCAATAGATGGTAAAATCGTCCACAAAAAGGGAGCCTGATACATCAGCTGGGAGGCAATCCATTATTGAATTGATCGTGATGGCGAAGAGAGCGACACTCAAAACTGAGCCCTGTGGCACCCCATTCTCCTGGCGAAAGGTGTCTGACAGGACAGAAGCCACACGTACCCTGAACTGTCGATTCATTAAAAAGGAACGAATAAAAAAGAGGGAGGCGACAGCGAAGGCCCCATGTATGCATGGTGCGGAGAATGCCCGCCCTCCAACAGGTGTCGTAAGCCTTCTCCAAATCAAAGAACACATGGACGTCATTCGCGACCGTCAAGCCAGAAACTAGTGAGTGGACCTTAGTGCCAGATAGACGGTGCAGGCTACCCCAGACAACAGAAGAAGGAGTAAAACTGTTGAAGGTGCTTGTGAAAGCAGCCCAGCTGGCTTTCTTGCTTTCTTTAATAATATGACGACACTGAGCACGTAATCGTTTATAATTGATACAATGCGCCACTGTAGGGTGGCGTTTAAAGGTGCGTAAAGCACGTCGACGAGCACGTAAAGCGTCTCTACATGCTGCGTTCCACCAGGGGACCGGTACGCGACGTGGAGAAGAAGTAGGGTGAGGGATGGAATATTCAGCAGCAGCGAGAATGACTTCCGTGAGGTGTGCGACCTGACGATCGCAGCTTGTGAAGGTTTGATCCTGAAAGGTCGCCCTGTAAGAGAAGAGCCCCCAGTCTGCCTTGGAGATGGTCCAACTAGAGGAGCACGGAGAGGGGGTATGCTGCAGGAGATGGATAACACACGGGAAGTGGTCGCTCGAATATGTATCAGAAAGTGCATACCACTCAAACCGGCGTGCAAGTTGGGGAGTACATATAGAGAGGTCTAAATGGGAATAGGTGTGAGATGTGTCCGAAAGAAAAGTAGGGGCGCCAGTATTGAGGCAGACAAGATTAAGCTGGTTGAAAAGGTCTGCTAACAGGGAGCCCCTCGGGCAGGATGCCGGAGAGCCCCAAAGAGGATGGTGGGCATTGAAGTCTCCAGTTAACAAAAATGGGGCAGGTAGCTGAGCAATAAGCTGCATCATGTCTGCCCTGGTAATGGCAGATGATGATGGAGTGTAGATGGTACAAAGGGAAAATGTAAAAGCGGGGAGAGTAATGCGGATGGCAACTGCCTGCAGGCCGGTGTGCAATGTGATGGGATCGTAGTAAATATCATCCCGGACCAGCAACATAACCCCTCCATGAGCCGGAATACCTACCACAGGGGGTAGGTCAAAACGCACAGAGGTGTAGTGTGCCAAGGCAATTTGATCGCATGTGCGCAGCTTCGTTTCCTGGAGGGCTACGACGAGCGGACGGTGCAAGCGGAGCAGCAACTTCAAGTCCTCTCGGTTGGAGCGAAAGCTGCGAATATTCCAGTGAATAAGTGCCATCGTAAGAAGAAAAGGAGGAGGAAAGAAGGGGTCACCTCGAAGGCCACTGAGGGCCTGGCTTCAAGCGAGCACTGCCGCCGCTATCAGTAGGCGGACAGTCATCGTCCATTGGGTCTATAGGTTCATCGGCCATCTTGGGAAGATGGCCGGGAGGGGGAGCTTCCTCCGCCGGTGAACGGCCAGATGTTCGGCTACCAGCGGTGCGGCCAGGCGAAACGGATGACGGCCTGGGGCGGCAACCGCTGGGTGGCGCAGGAGAAGAAATGCGCCGTGGCGGAGAAGGAGAACTGTGCTTCCTGTGAGCCTTCTTGGAAGGTCGTTTGGTGGAAGTACCGGTCGAAGGCTGGGAGGTCGAGGTACGTAGGAAGTCTGCACGGGACGGTTCCTTCTTGAAGGCCCGTGCATCTGACTTCTTGGTCTTCGTCTTAGCAGAAGCTGATGAAGGGGCTGGTGTCTGTGGGGTGATGGGAGGAAGAGGAGACGTCGACCGCGCGATCTTAGCACTGGCCGAACAGACGACCCTGGTGCTGAAGGTCAGATCGCATGTCTGGGTTGCCACCTCCCTGGTAGTCCGAGGAGAGGCGAGGACAGTACTGTATTTCCCCGCTGGGAGCAGCGTGGGCTTCCTACTAGCCAATAGCTTGCGAGCAGCCGAGGTGGACACTTTCTCTTTGACCCGAATTTCTTGGATACAGCGTTCTTCCTTATAGACGGGACAGTCGCGGGAGGATGCGGCATGGTCACCCTGACAGTTCACACGAGGAGACGGAGGTGGACAGTCACCCTCATGGGCATCCCTGTCAGAAGTGACACATTTAGCCGCATTGGAACAAGACTGTCGAGTGTGATTGAAACACTGATACTGGTAGCAGCGCGTAGGTGTCGGGACATAGGGGCGAACAGAAATAACCTCGTAGCCCGCCTTGATGCGCGATGGCAGCTTAACACTATCGAAGGTCAAGAAAAGTGTCCGGGTCGGTATAAGGTCATTGTTGACCTTTTTCATGACCCAATGGACAGCCGTCACACCCTGCTCAGTGAGGAAAGATTGAATCTCCTCGTCAGTCAATCCGTCGAGGGAGCTAGTATAGACTACACCACAAGACGAATTCAAAGTTCGGTGAGCCTCCACCCGGACAGGGAACACGTACAGGAGTGTGGCCCGAAGCAGTTTTTGTGCCTGCAAGGCGCTCTCAGTTTCTAGTAAGAAGGTACCGTTACGCAACCTGGTACAAGATTTGACAGATCCGGCTACGGCATCTACGCCCTTCTGGATAACGAAAGGGTTGACAGAGGAAAAAACCTTTCCGTCCTCAGATCGAGAAACGACGAGGAACTGTGGGGCAGGCGGTAGTACTTTTGTCACTGGTGGCTGGTCATGTTTCCGTTTTTGGGCAGAAGTCGAGAGAGATGGAGTGAAATCCATTGTGGAGGAATCCCCCATGATTGCCAGCGTCTCCGATGGCGCGCTCCTTCCTTGTGGGGACCCTCTCAGAGGGCACTCCCGCCTTAGGTGAATGTTTACACCCCAGGTCACACCTCCCGAGAAACAGACGGAGGGACCAATCCACATGGTCAGAAGGTATCAGCTCAGGCAATCACCCCTCCCCGGGCCTGGCCTTTACCAGGGGGTACGCGCGTGCCTTACATGTCTACCCAGGGCAGGGAATTACGCGTTACCCCGTCACCGGCTACGCGTGCGAACGCGTGGGTCGGCCTTCAGGCGCGCACAGGGAGGAAGGAAGAAGAGGAAAAAGGGGAGAGAGAGAGAGAGAGAGAGAGAGAGAGAGAGAGAGAGAGAGGACAGACTGTCTCAAACGCCGAGGCGGAGACCAGAGAAGGCAAGGAGAAGAAGGCAAGGAGAAGAAGGCAATGAGAAGGCAAGGAGAAGAAGGCAATGAGAAGGCAAGGAGAAGAAGGCAATAAGAAGGCAAGGAGATTTTGCAGGGGAAAGAGTAAGGAAGACAGTGAGGTGGAGAAGAGCAAAGAAAGGAACCAACCAAAGGTAGGAAGAAACGAGAAGTGAAAAAAGCAAAATGACCGCAAAGAGAGGTCGTGGAACCGTCCGTCTCCGGACGCAGGCGCTAACTACCCCCGTGAGGGGGAGAGACTCCTGTTAGTTGCCTCTTACGACAGGCAGGAATACCGCGGGCCTATTCTAATCCCCGGACCCGCAGGGGGGGCATTCAGTATGTCTGCCAAGGAGCCTCAGCAGTGATGTGGAGACAGTCTTGCCTGCAGCTCTCGAGAGTGCAGGGTGCAGATATCTGCAAGTTGTTCCTCACATTGTCACCAATGACGCCTACGCCATGGGTTCTGAAGCTATCCTCAGTTCCGAGTGGCAGCTGGCCTCCTACACGGGGTGCAAGCAGAACTCACTATTTGAAGGATTGTTCACAGAGTTGATCAGGATCCTCTGGTTTGGAACCGAGTGGAGGGACTGAAACAATGGCTTCATCGACTCTGTGATGGTCTTTGCTGCAGATTTCTGGACCTCCGTTATTGTGTAGGGAATGTAATACTCCCTTTGATAGGTCAAGGATGCATTACACAGAGAAAGCACATAATCAGGTAGCACAATGGAATGCGTAAAAGGTTCTTTTAGGCTAGGCAGAAGTCTAAAGTACTTTGATAAACACTCACCAGTTGATACACAGATAGCAAAATCAGACCACATTCAGAGTAAAGTCTCTAAATATTCATAAGAAACATCCCGAATTTACTGCCCTCTACATAAATTATTCTAGGGACCAAGAGCTGTCTGAAACCCAAAGTAGAAAGCTCCGAGATGTATAATGAGCCAAGGAACATATATCAGAAAGACAGGTTAGATACCATAGGAGGGGAGTATCCACTGCAATTGACAAAAATATTGTCTCTCTTGAGGTCAAATTGAGAGTGACAATGAAGCTATCTAGCCATCTACAGTTCTGGTTGAAACCAGACAAACTGTTGGATGTTTTTGCTGACCAACTATTCTGCTGTGACAGTTCCAGCATCATTTAAAAAAAAAAAGATCTACAGCCAGTAGCAAGTAAATATCCAGATTGTACAATACTAGCTGGAGGCAAGTACAGACTGGGGTGTCTACGGATGCATTGCAGGGAGAACACACGTACAGTCTTGCAAAGCTCTTTTGAACACATTTTCCAAAAACTAGCTTGAGCAGCTAGTTTGGCAGCACACACCCAATGGAAATATCTTAGACCTTGTAGTTACAAACAGGCTGGACTTATCGATGGTGTCAGTATAGAGATGGAGATTAGTGATCATGAAGTTATCACAGCAACTATGGATACAAAAATTAATAAATCAGTCAAGAAGACTAGGAGAGAGCTTCCGCTAGAAAGAACAGATAAGCAGATGTTAGCATCTCATTTAGACAATGAACTGGCATCACTTAGCTCCAGTGTGATGGATCTAGATAAATTACAGGCAAAGTTTAAACAGATTGTAAATTGCACTGTAGACAAGTATGTGCCTAGTAATCGATTTAAGGACAGGTTTAAAAACAAAATTCAGAAAATGCTGTGGAAGCAAAGACTGTTGCACTCTTGGTTCAAAACACAATGCACAAATGACAACAGGCAAAGGTTAAGAGAGATTCATGCATCTATGAAAAGGTCTATGTGCAAATCATGTAACAACTGTCACTGTCCTGCCATAGCAAAAGATCTGGTCTAAAACCTGATAAAATTCTGATCATATGTAAAATAGCTGACTGGGTCTAAGGCTTCCATCTAGTCACTTGTCGACCAGTCTGGTGTAGTAATAGCAGATGGCAATACTAAAGCCAAAGTTTTCACTTTCACATTTAAGAAACTGTTCAAATAGGAGAATCATACAAACATACCGCCACTTGACCATCGTACAGAGTCCTGTATGGATGACATAGTAATAATCATCCATCATGTAGAGAAACAATCAAGCCACAAAATTACAGACCAATATAATTAACATAGGTTTGCTGCAGAATTCTAGAACATTTTCAGAATTTGACTGTAATAAATTTTCTTGAGAGCAAAAAGCTTATGCCCACAAATCAGCACAATTTTAGAACACGTCACTCATGTGAAACTTGGCTTGCCCTTTTTTGACATGACATACTGCATACTATGGATGAAGAGCAATAGGCAGATTCCATTTTTTGAGATTTACAAAAAGCAATTGACAAGTTGCCCCATCACAGACTGTTAACAAAGGTACAAGCATGTGGAATAGGTTCCCAGATACGTGACTGACTTGAAGGCTTCTTAAGTAACAGAATCCCAGTATGCTGTCCTTGACAGCAAATGTTCGTCAGATACAAAGGTATTGCCAGGAGTGTCCCATGGAAGTGTGATACAACCACTATTATTTTCTATAAACATAAATGCTGGCTGACAGGGTGGGTAGCAATCTACGATTGTTTGCTGATGATGCTGTGGTGTACAGCAAGGTGTTGAAGTTTTGTAACTAACAGCATACAAGATGACTTACGCAAAATTTCTATTTGATGTAATGAATGGCAGCTAGTTCTACATGTTGAGAAACATACATTAACACAGATGAGTAGGTAAAAACAAACCCGTAATGTTCAGATACAGCATTAATAGTATCCTGCTTGACAGGTCTAACATTGCAGCAAAGTTATATGAAAGGGAAAGAGCATGAGAGGACTGTGGTGGAGAAGCCAAATGGTCGACTTTGTTTCGCTGAGAGAATTTTAGGTAAGTGTGGTTCATCTCTACAAGAGACCAGATATAGGACACTAGTGCAACCTATTCTTGAGTGCTGCTCAAGTGTTTGAGAACCACACCAGGTCAGGTTAAATGAAGACATTGAAGCAATTCTGAGGCATGCTGCTAGATTTGTTGCTGGTAGGTTCGAACAACATGCAAGTATAACGCATAAGCTTTGGAAATTCAAATAGGAAGGTGATGTTCTTTTCAAGGAACATTATTGAGAAAATTTATAGAACTGGCATTTGAAGCTGACTGCAGACAGATTCTAATACCACCAACATACGATTCACGTATGGATCACAAAGATAATATACAAGAAATCAGGTTGGTTGGTTTTGGGGAAGGAGACCAAACAGCGAGGTCATCGGTCTCATCGGATTAGGGAAGGACGGGGAAGGAAGTCAGCCATGCCCTTTCAAAGGAACCATCCCGGCATTTGCCTGGAGCGATTTAGGGAAATTACGGAAAAACCTAAATCAGGATGGCCGGACGCGGGACAAGAAATCGGGAATCATATGGAGGCACACAGACAATTATTCTTCCCTTGCTCTATATGCAAGGGGAACAGGAGAGGAAATGACTAGTAGTGGCATAGGGTACCCTCTGTCATGCACCGTACAGTGGCTTGCCTCCAGGTAGAAATATCAACAATATAGGAAAAGACAGATTGCTACTTACTGTAAAGAAGACACATCAAGTTTCAGACAGGCACAATTATAAGACACTTACACATAGCTTTCGGCCACAGCCTTCATCAGTGCAGGAGAGACACACACCATTCACACACACACAAGCAAGCACACATCATCATGCACACAGGACTGTCAACTCCAGCATCTTAGGCTGGAATGCGATATAGGTCTTTTCCTACATTGTTATATGTATGTATGTGTACGTCTATGTAGAACTACATTTGGTCAAAATTAATGGAGTCATAGAGCACGAAATTCTTCACACCCTCCTACTTCAATGGTGGTCCATAGGTATGAAAATCATGAGGAGGTGCCCTGTGCAGAGAGATTATTTGATTTTGTAGAACCATGACGCGAGTTACATATTCAGCTCACCAAACAAAATTGGTCATTCATGGGCAGAGAGAGAGAGACTATCTAGAATTTTGCAGGTTATGAGTGTATCAGACCTATGCCAATGTGCTCAGATACACTTTGGCCAAATAATCAGAACCATTTAAGAAGACTACATCAAACATCAGTGACACACATATTTTCAACAACCAGGCACTTTGTCAGTCATAGAATACTGATTGATGACTGGACATACAATGAATTTTGGTTAAATGGAAGTGCTAACACCAATCTCTAACTTCTGGGACACAACCACAAAAGAAATGAATAAAGTCAAAATTGCCAAAAAATCTTGATGATACAACTCAACTCAGACTACTGTTGGAGCAATGGCAACTCTGAAATATGCATGTCTGTTACAGTACTCTTGTCATTTGCCCAAGGACTTTTTGCTTAATTTATATAGTGGTAAAAACTGAAAAACTACATTGTAAAGAAAGCTCAGTACACTTCACATTAGTTTTAAGAACTGTTCTCCCAGAATCATTATTATGGATATGCAAACTACTGAAAACTCAGCGACATATGGAAACAAATGCACACCATCATCGACATCAGTGTAATCTCTGGTTACAGTCAGCAGTACTATATCATTTACACCTGTGTCATTCAATTCCTTACTTGACCCTCAATTGGCTTCCTATAATAGGCAATTATGTACTTTATCAACTGGCTTGATTTTGGCAGGGAATTACTGTGATGAGTGCACCAAGAATATTTGATACAAGAAATATGTCTCAAAAGACTGACAATGTAACGTTTACATGGTGTCTCATTTATTGTATTACTCTTTTAATGGGATAATACATACATTTTCCTCCCTGTTTCTGATTTACAGTATACTGACCACTCTACGGCTTTCGTACAATGTTGCCTCTTTGCATTTGTTGTAATTCCACTACAAATACATCATGTTTGTTGCATGAGAAACAAATTTTGGAAGCTCAAGAGGAAAAAATAGCTCAGTAACTCACCTCAAACTTTTTTAAAGAATGGTTGTATTTTCTATCATCATTATTTTAAAATTGGTAATCTAAAGTACATACGAAAAATAAATCTTGAAGCTTGGTCTTTTTGTAGTAGATATTGCTCTTGAAGATAAATCAATTAAATATGTGGCTGGTTTTAATCTCCTTTGAGGTTCTTGGGAGCTCAGACTCTTCCCTTATGCACTTTTTGGCAGGTCCCCCAGAATCCAAATCCCGAATTGTCACCATTGTTGTTCAGTATAGCACTGGACGAAGTGATCAGGCAGTGGAGAGCAATAAACGAGGAAATGGGAATACCAAAGACCCATGTGGAGGACGAAAAGGACAACAGGGAGTGGACTGCCTTGCCTTTGCAGATGACATAGCAATAGTAAGTAAGATGGAAGAGGACGCAAAGACACAACTCGACAACTTAAGTGAGGTAGCCAGAAAGGTGGGACTGAGGATCGTCTATAACAAGACAAAGACATCACATACCACTGCAGACTGGAAAACACCAGAAGGCACTGTGCAAATTGTGGACAAGTTTAAATACCTGGGAGAATTTATAACAGGAACGAACAGGAGCAAGGAGGGAATAAGAGAGGATAAAGGAGATAAAGGTCAGCCTTCTGTATGATGAGAGAGATATACAATAAAAAGAATATATCCACAGAGGCAAAGATAAGTCACTACAAGGCAACAGTGAGGAATGTGGTATTATATGCTGCAGAGATGGTGACACTAGGAAGAAATGGGTCAGAACAACTAGAGAAAGAAGAGAGAAAAATACTAGGTCCCAAAAGAGGTGGAGAGAGATGGATGCAAAGACCTAGGGAAGAACTGTACCAGAACATGAGAACAATATCCGGGGAAATCAGACTCAAAAGGGCAAGGTTTGCTGGACATGTAATTAGGATGAGTATGGAGAGAATGACAAACAGAGTGTGAAAAACAACAGGGAGGACAAGGGGAAAGACAGGAACCAAGTGGGTTGTTGAACTTTGGAAGGACTGGTTGGAATTGCAGATCACGATCGAAAGAAAGGAAAATTGGAGGAACAAATATACGCCGACCAATATGCTGGAGATCAACGACAGAGAAGAATACAGGAAAAGATTAGAGTGTCACCAGTGGAGCCGACAGGAGAAAAGGACACTGAAGATCTTTGAAGAAGAATGGGAGAGAAGAAGAGAAAGAATGAAGAGGTTCTGGGAGAAGAGGAGGAAAACGCAGTCCACGAAGGGGCTACCCATGGTCCTACAGAGGCCATAACGCAAGAAGAAGAAGAAGAAGAAGAAGAAGAAGAAAAATAAATGGCCAGTTTTCTAGACCCAATATTCTTCTAAGCAGCCAGTTTCCGAAGTGTTAAGGAAAGGATCTGATTTACCCATCAAAAATTGGACTTTATTTCTGAGCAATTGTATCACCTCCACCTGAAGATGTCTGTGGAGCTATCCTATGGCTCATGGAACTGGACAAATGGAACAACATGGGCCAAATCAGATAGGATTTGGTCACACCGAGACAGACAGCAAAGTTTAGCTGGCTTGAGACATCTTTCCAGTAAGAAATTGTTATTTGATGCTCCATCATTAATATGATGGGCTATCTAGGCAATGCTACGATGATGGTTTTAGGTAAAGAACTGAACTTTGCCCAATGTCAAAAGTTTTGCCAATAGCTGTATTCTTCAGTGCCACTGAAGAAGCTATTCAACCACTCCCCATGGTGTCACCAGATGAAATAAGACTTAAAATGTGCCAAGCCGTTATGAAGACTCACCCACAAAGGAGTGATATTTCTGTGGCAGGGAGAGCTGCCACAGATAGAGCTGCACTATGTAAGCTTCACCAAGATGTCTATATGGTAGTTCTTCCAGTTGATAAATGTAATGCCATTGGTTTAATGTCTCGTGATGACTACCATAACAACATGTACAGTTTATAGAGTGATAGCAATTACTGGAAGATCAGTAAAGATACCACTAACCAGGTGATGGGGAAGATTACTTCACTTCTTGATGACTCCACTCTTCCACTAGGAGTTGTGTAAGGATTGAAATCAAGTAGTGTGCAGTCCCTCTGAGGCGTTATAGGTTTCTAACGGTTCATAAGAAAAATGTTCCTATAAGTCCACTAGCGAGTAACAGTGGCTCTCCAAACAACGACTGTATCAATCACTGCATGCCATTACTACGGCCTGTTGTGAGGAAAATGTCCTCATCACATACACAACTCAGCAGACTTCAATGGAAAACTAAAATCGCTGAAACTGAACAGTTCTGATCTATTAGTCTGATTTGATGTGGTGTCTTTATTCACAAAGGTTCCCTTTCAGATTTCTTATCTCTTAGTGGCAAAAGTTTTGATAAAGAGATTTCAGCTTTGTAGCAAAACGTTACGAACTCAACATCCTTTTTGTTTAATATGAATGTTTTGAACAGACTGATGGCTGTTTTACACCTGCCACCTTCAGAATTTGAAAGACAGTATTCCAGTCAACATTGTCAAAAGCTTTCTCTAAGTCTACAAATGCGAAAAATGTAGGCTTGCCTTTCCTCAACCTAGCTTCTAAGATAAATCGTTGGGTCAGCATTGCCTCGCATGTTCCAACATTTCTTTGGAATCCAAACTCAATTTCCCCAAGGTCAGCTTCTAGCAGTTTTTCCATTAATTTGTAACAAATCTGTGTTAGTATTTTGGAACCATGATTTATTAAATTGATAGTTCAGTAATTTTCACATCTGACAACACCTGCTTTCTTTGGAATTGGAATTATTATATTCTTTTTGAAGTCTGAGGGTATTTCGCCTGTCTCATACATCTTGCTCACCAAATGGAAGAGTTTTGCCAAGGCTGGCTCTTCCAAGGCAATCAGTAGACTAATAGAATGTTATCTACTCCCAGGCTTAGGTCTTTCAGTGCTCTGTCAAATTTTTCACACAGTATCATATCTCCCATTTCATCTTCATCTACATCCTCTTCCATTTCCATAATATCGCCCTCAAGTATATCATCCATTTATATACCCTCTATATACTCCCACCTTTCTGCTTTCCCTTCCTTGCTTAGGATTTGTTTTCCATCTGAACTCTTGGTATTCATACAGGTGTTTCTCTTTTCTCCAAAGCTCTCTTTAATTTTCCTGTGGGCAGTATCAATATTACCCCTAGTGAGATAAGCCTCTACATCCTTACATTTGTCCTCTAGCCATGCCTGCTTAGCCATTTTGCACTTCCTGTTGATCTCATTTTTGAGACGTTTGTATTCCTTTTTGCCTGCTTTATTTACTGCAATTTTATAGTTTCTTCTTTCATCAATTAAATTCAATATTTCTTCTGTTACCCAAGGATTTCTACTAGCCCTTGTCTTTTTACCTACTTGATCCTCTGCTGCCTTCACTATTTCATCTCTCAAAGCTACTCATTCTTCTTCTACTGTATTTCTTTCCCCTGTTCTTGTCAACCATTCCCTAATGCTGTCTCTGAAACTCTCTACAACCTCTTGTTCTTTCAGTTTACCCAGGATACAGGTCTTATCTCCTTAAATTCCTACCTTTCTGCAGTTTCTTCAGTTTTAATCTACAGTTCATAACCAATAAATTGTCGTCGGAGCCCACATCTGCCCTTGGAAATGTCTTACAATTTAAATCCTGGGTCCTAAATCTCTGTCTTTATCATTATCTAATCTATCTCAACCTTCTAGTGTCACCAGGCCTCTTCCATGTATACAACCTACTTTCATGATTCTGTTGGGTCTCAGCGGTGGAATAAGCAACTGAAATTCATTTTGTGACAAACTTAATTATTAGAGATAGTGGCTTCAGATTGGATAAGTAAAGGGAGCCAGCACTTTCCATAATAAACTTGCAAAGGTTTCACCACTGTGCAGCTCCCAGTGATACGACGACATCCCAGTGTGGATTGACCGTGCAGCCACAGACCAAATCTTGCACATGTGTAATTGTTTGCCATCACTCATTGTCCCTGACACCTGTGTATCTGTGGCCACATGTTCGGTGGTGTGGTCCGCAAGTTTAAAACGACAGAATGAGTGTTGGAGCGGCAATCTTCCTTCTCAACTGTACTGAAGGTCACTGCATCGAGAGACCAACATGACAACAATAGAATGCCCTTCTGGGTTTTCTTTTAGGACTCCACCACCAATTCTGGAGCAGAATCTCAGAGTGATTTGTAACAAAGTGATTCTGTACATTTCTTTCTGTCCAGGAACAGTTTAACTCTCTGTAGACAACCTCAGAATGAACTGAATTTTTCAGAATCCTTTTTAAGTTTCCCTCAGGTATCTAGCAAATTCAGTTTTCCGGAGTGTTCCAGATGAAGTCAACAACCTGTCCAGTGCTACTGTACATTTAAAAGTTGAAAAACAACTCCTGGATTTAAAAAAATTTAATTCATTATCCAGTAAGGAAAGGAGGATGTATTAGGAAAGCTTGGGGAGGAAGACTCAATCACTCAGGCCATAGGTTGATAGGATGGGTCCCTCCTTACTTGGAATTACGGTGGCCTGCCATTTCATCCTAACATTCCCAAACATACCCCTCTTTCCTCACTGAGAAAGGAAGTAACAGGTTAAAAAGCTAGGAATAGCTTTTTCTGCAGCAGGGAAGAGCAAGAATGCTGCAAAGGTCTCACCTCTCAGAGGCAGTTTCCCAAGGCAGAGGTAGTTTTCTGGGAAGAGCTGGTGGTTTCCCGGAACTCAGGTAGAGGTGGGGGCAGATGTGAATGGTTAGTTCATTTTGTTCAGTAATCTGAAATGTAGAGGAAGTCCTTTTCAAAGCTCACATTCCAGTCATTTATTATTAGACTCAGTTGGTTACAGGACAACTCAATTTTGCAGCAGAAGTGGAGAGGTGTTTAATGATTTTTAAAAATTTTTTCTTCTTCACAAAAGCATTGTCAGTGTCAAGTTTTCAGCACTATCTGCATTCTTCTTGTTACTGTGAAAAATTTTTCCTTCTCTTATAAACACATGAGCTTACAGAATTTTGCCTTACTATCATGCTAATGAAGTTGCAACTGTAATGGAATCCTGATCACAGTACATTATTAAACAAGCAGCTAAGGACATGTCGGGTCAGCAGATTACAAGAAGCTCTTTTTCAGTATAATAAAACATCTAATTTGTTCCCTTATATTGTTGCAAGCTGACAATTTCTCCTTCCATCAGCTATCAGTGGTCCTTAAAACTTGAATTATTCCTTTGATAAATCTGTAATTACGAAAGTTTCACATATTTATTTCTGAAATTCAACTTATCTGTAATAGGTATAGAGGTATAGATAGAGGATAGGCTTTAGATAGTAAAGCAACATACGAAAATTTATGTCGGACTGGGACTCAAACCCACATTTCCCACTTACCACCAGCAGTGCCTTACTGGATACGCTATCCAAGCATGCTCCCTGGAGCAACCCAAACTTTCACACGTCACACGCCTATCGTCTACTTCTCCTGGATTATTAATTCATTTACCCATTCTCACGTATCTTGTGATTCCAGCGCATGTTTTTTAGACTCAAAACAATGAGGAGTCTTAGAGTATCATTGCCATTTTTGTCACAGGTCTGTCTGCAACTTATATTTAGTTTTTATGACGAACTGCAATTTCAAATATTGAAATTTTTACCTGAAATTCAACTCAATTGGAGAACTGCATTTAGTCACAAAATCCGTTACTTATTAGAGCAGATCTAGATTTCAACTATTACTAAAAATGCAAAGACAGGTAGAATTAACAACAGACACAACTATGCCAAATACTACAACCACAGGAAACAGTATGTGTGTGTACATAGTAATAACATTCCAGTTACCAAAGAATGACACAGGTCCCAACATGTCAGGGCATAAACAGTGATAAAACTGACGCAAGCCTTTATATGACCAACACAAAACTAATGTTGCTGCTTACATCCTTTACAAATGGCACAAACATAAAAAATACGATAAGGTGAAATGTGGATTTGTTCAAATGTTTGGTTTTGTAATATAAAGCTCTTTGAAATACAACATTACTTAAATGTAGCCCAGACTGGGTGCCCCATGACCTTACTTTATGTTTTTATACTATTTTACTTCACTGTACATTTCGATGGTTACTTAAAATATTTTATACTGTTTAACATACATTGAGTCAAATGTTGTATGAATCTTTTGTAAGTGGATTTTAAGCCATTAGTCTTAATATTAAATTCACTGTGCATTTATCGTCATCTTATTACACAGGGGATGCTGCATATTCTTTATGGTTTTATTTGCATGTAAATTTTGTTTTTTGTTTTTATAGATTTATATATTCTCTGTGTAATTTGTAAATTCCAAATATACGATTCAGCTACATCTTTACTAAAAATTTTAAACACATTTTCTTGGCTACATATTCCAGTAGACACCACTAGAGGTCCTTAACAATGTATGTTCATGTTGATTTAGGGCGCACAACTTCAACGGTCATTAGCGCCCAGACTACGTTAGGAATGCACCGCGAGTCACAAGTTTAAAACAGCAACGAAACGGAAAACACGATAAAAGACAGACTGACAGGCAGAGGATTAAAAAAAAAAACAGCATAATCAAATGTCCTTAGAGAGGGTTGTCAAGTTGATAAAATGAAGAACGCGAGCAGCTGCTCGTGGGTCATCCGCTAAAATGGCATCTATAGTACATGGCAGGCCAAGATCAAGACGCAGTGTGTTAAAATCCGGACAGGATGTTAAAATGTGGCGGACCGTCAGCAATTGCCCACATGGGCAGAACGGCGCCGGCGCAGCCGTCAGCAGATGGCGATGGCGTGAGGGCGTGAGGAGGATGTCCAACCCGCGGGAAGAGGTTTCAAGGCCCGAAGCTTGTTGTCTGTAAGTGCAGCCCAATCGGCATGCCACAGCGATAAAATGCGCCGACAAATGACCCTGCTACAATCTGACGAAGGGACACAACAAGAAGCGGTCCGAGGCTGGAGGACCGCAGCCTTGGCCGCGGCATCTGCAGCTTCGTTCCCAGGGATACCGACATGGCCAGGAACCCACATAAAGCTAACCGGAGAACCGACGTCCACCAGCTGCTGAAGAGAGCGTTGGATCCGGTGCACGAAACGGTGAACCGAGTACGGATCACTGAGGCTCTGGATGGCGCTCAGGGAATCGGAGCAGATGACATAAGCAGAATGTCGGTGGCGGCAGATGTAAAGAACAGCCTAGTAGAGGGCAAAGAGCTCAGCTGTGAAGACCGAACAATGGCCATGGAGCCGGTATTTAAAACTTTGTGCCCCGACAATAAAAGAACACCCGACCCCGTCATTGGTCTTAGAGCCATCTGTATAAATGAAGGTCATATTAATGAACTTCGAACGAAGTTCGACAAAACGTGAGTGGTAGACCGAACCGGGGGTAACCTCCTTTGGGAGCGAGCAGAGGTCAAGGTGGACGCGAACCTGAGCCTGGAGCCAAGGTGGCGTGTGGCTCTCGCCCACTCGAAAGGTTGCAGGGAGTGAAAAATTAAGATGTTGAAAGAGGCGACGAAAGCAAACTCCAGGGGGTAGCAGGACAGAGACATACAACCCGTATTGACAGTCGAGAGAGTCATCAAAAAAGGAACGATAAGACGGGTGGTCGGGCGTTGCCAGTAGCCGACAGGCATACCGACAAAGCAGTATATCGCACTGGTAGGTGAGTGGCAATTCACCAGCGTCAGCATGAAGACTCTCGACGGGACTAGTATAAAACGCTCCGATTGCAAGTCGTAAACCCCGATGTTGTATGGAGATGAGGCGGCGTTAATATGGATGGCCGTGCAGAGGAGTATACGAAGCTCCCATAATCCAGCTTGGAGCAGACGATCGACCGATATAGGCGAAGTAGGACGGTTCGATCCGCTCCCCACAACATACCACTGAGAACACGGAGGACATTTAGAGAACGGGTACAACGGGCAGCCAAATATGACGCATGTGGAGACCAGCTAAGTTTCCTGTCAAATGTAAGACCTAAAAATTTTGTTGTCTCCACGAATGGGAGAGCAACGGGACCGAGTCGTAAGGACAGTGGGAGAAACTCTTTGTAGTGCCAGAAGTTAATACAGACCGTCTTCTCGGCAGAAAAATGGAAGCCATTGGCGACACTCCAGGAGTAAAGACGGTCAAGAGAACGCTGAAGACAGCGCTCCAGGAAACACGTACGCTGCGCGCTGCAATAGATGGTAAAATCGTCCTCGAAAAGGGAGCCTGATACATCAGCTGGGAGGCAATCCATTATTGGATTGATCGCTATGGCAAAGAGAGCGACGCTCAAAACTGAGCCCTGTGGCACCCCATTCTCCTGGCGAAAGGTGTCTGACAGGACAGAAGCCACACGTACCCTGAACTGTCGATCCATTAAAAAGGAATGAATAAAAAGAGGGAGGCGACCGCGAAGGCCCCATGTATGCATGGTGCGGAGAATGCCCGCCCTCCAACAGGTGTCGTAAACCTTCTCCAAATCAAAGAACACAGCCGCGGTCGGGCGCTTCCGCAAGAAGTTATTCATAATGAAGGTCGACAAGGTAACCAGATGGTCAACAGCACAGCGGCGCCTACGAAATCCACATTGTACATTGGTAAGTAGGCGTCGAGACTCGAGCAGCCAAACCAAACGGGAGTTAACCATTCGCTCCATCACTTTACAGACACAGCTGGTAAGCGAGATGGGTCGATAACTGGAAGGCAAGTGCTTGTCCTTCCCCGGCTTAGGGATCGGGACAACAATAGACTCGCGCCAGCATGCGGGAACATGTCCCTCAATCCAGATGCGATTGTAAGTACGAAGAAGAAAACCTTTACCCGCAGGAGAAAGGTTCTTCAGCATCTGAATATGAATAGAATCAGGCCCTGGAGCAGAGGACCGTGATCGGCCAAGTGCGTTTTCGAGTTCCCGCATGGTGAATGGGGCATTATAACTTTCACGATTTGAGGAGCGGAAGGTAGGTGGCCTAGCCTCCTCTGCCTGTTTGCGGGGGAGGAAAGCAGGGTGGTAATGAGCGGAGCTCGAAACCTCTGCGAAAAAGCGGCCGAAGGCATTGGAGACAGCCTCTGGGGCCACAAGGACGTCATTCGCGACCGTCAAGCCAGAAACTGGTGAGTGGACCTTAGTGCCAGATAGACGGCGCAGGCTACCCCAGATAACAGAAGAAGGAGTAAAACTGTTGAAGGTGCTTGTGAAAGCAGCCCAGCTGGCTTTCTTGCTTTCTTTAATAATACGACGACACTGTGCACGTAATCGTTTATAATTGATACAATTCGCCACTGTAGGGTGGGGTTTAAAGGTGCGTAAAGCACGTCGACGAGCACATAAAGCGTCTCTACATGCTGCGGTCCACCAAGGGACCGGTACGCGACGTGGAGAAGAAGTAGGGTGAGGGATGGAATATTCAGCAGCAGTGAGAATGACTTCCGTGAGGTGTGCGACCTGACGATCGCAGCTTGTGAAGGTTTGATCCTGAAAGGTCGCCCTGGAAGAGAAGAGCCCCCAGTCTGCTTTGGAGATGGTCCAACTAGATGAGCACGGAGAGGGGGTATGCTGCAGGAGATGGATAACACACGGGAAGTGGTAGCTCGAATATGTATCAGAAAGTGCATACCACTCAAACCGGCGTGCAAGTTGGGGAGTACATATAGAGAGGTCTAAATGGGAATAGGTGTGAGATGTGTCCGAAAGAAAAGTAGGGGCGCCAGTACTGAGGCAGACAAGATTGAGCTGGTTGAAAAGGTCTGCTAACAGGGAGCCCCTCGGGCAGGATGCTGGAGAGCCCCAAAGAGGATGGTGGGCATTGAAGTCTCCAGTTAACAAAAATGGTGTAGGTAGCTGAGCAATAAGTTGCATCATGTCTGCCCTGGTAACGGCAGACGACGATGGAGTGTAAACGGTACAAATGGAAAATGTAAAAGTGGGGAGAGTAATGCGGATGGCAACTGCCTGCAGGCCGGTGTGCAACGTGATGGGATCGTAGTAAATATCATCCCGGACCAGCAACATAACCCCTCCATGAGCCGGGATACCTACCACAGGGGGTAGGTCAAAACGCACAGAGGTGTAGTGTGCCAAGGCAATTTGATCACATGGGCGTAGCTTCATTTCCTGGAAGGCTATGACGAGCGGACGGTGCAAGCGGAGCAGCAACTTCAAGTCCTCTCGGTTGGAGCGAATGCTGCGAATATTCCAGTGAATAAGTGCCATCGTAAGAAGAAAAGGAAGATGAAAGAAGGGGTCACCTCGAAGGCCGCTGAGGGCCTGGCTTCAAGCGAGCACTGCCGCCGCTATCAGTAGGCGGACAGTCATCGTCCATTGGTTCTATAGGTTCATCAGCCACCTTGGTAAGATGGCCGGGAGGGGGAGCTTCCTCCGCCGGTGAACGGCCAGATGTTCGGCTACCAGGGGTGCGGCCAGGCGAAACGGATGACGGCCTGGGGCAGCAACCGCTGGGTGGCGCAGGAGAAGAAATGCGCCGTGGCGGAGAAGGAGAACTGTGCTTCCTGTGAGCCTTCTTGGAAGGTCGTTTGGTGGAAGTACCGGTCGAAGGCTGGGAGGTCGAGGTACGTAGGAAGTCTGCACGGGACGGTTCCTTCTTGAAGGCCCGTGCATCTGACTTCTGGGTCTTCGTCTTAGCAGAAGCTGATGAAGGGGCTGGTGTCCGTGGGGTGATGGGAGGAAGAGGAGACGTCGACCGCGCGATCTTAGCACTGGCCGAACAGACGACCCTGGTGCTGAAGGTCAGATCGCATGTCTGGGTTGCCACCTCCCTGGTAGTCCGAGGAGAGGCGAGGACAGTACTGTATTTCCCCGCTGGGAGCAGCGTGGGCTTCCTACTAGCCAATAGCTTGCGAGCAGCCGAGGTGGACACTTTCTCTTTGACCCGAATTTCTTGGATACAGCGTTCTTCCTTATAGACGGGACAGTCGCGGGAGGATGCGGCATGGTCATCCTGACAGTTCACATAACGAGGAGACGGAGGTGGACAGTCACCTTCATGGGCATCCCTGTCAGAAGTGACACATTTAGCCGCATTGGAACAAGACTGTCGAGTGTGATTGAAACGCTGACACTGGTAGCAGCGCGTAGGTGTCGGGACATAGGGGCGAACAGAAATAACCTCGTAGCCCGCCTTGATGCGCGATGGCAACTTAACACTATCAAAGGTCAAGAAAAGTGTCCGGGTCGGTACAAGGTCATTGTTGACCTTTTTCATGACCCTATGGACAGCCGTCTCGCCCTGCTGAGCGAGGAAAGATTGAATCTCCTCGTCAGTCAATCCGTCGAGGAATCTAGTATAGACCACACCACGAGACGAATTCAAAGTTCGGTGAGCCTCCACCCGGACAGGGAACACGTACAGGAGTGTGGCCCGAAGCAGTTTTTGTGCCTGAAAGGCGCTCTCAGTTTCTAGTAACAAGGTACCATTACGAAACCTGGTACAAGATTTGACAGATCCGGCTATGGCATCTACGCCCATCTGGATAACAAAAGGGTTGACAGAGGAAAAATCCTTTCCATCCTCAGATCGAGAAACGACAAGGAACTGTGGGGTAGGCGGTAGTACTTTCGTCACTGCGGGCTGGTCATGTTTCCGTTTGTGGGCAGAAGTCGAGAGAGAAGAAGAGAAATCCATTGCGAAGGAATCCTCCATGATTGCCAGCGTCTCCGATGGCGCGCTCCTTCCTTAAGGGGACCCTCTCAGAGGGCACTCCCACCTTAGGTGAATGTTTACACCTCAGGTCACACCTCCCGAGAAACAGACGGAGGGACCAATCCGCATGGTCAGAAGGTATCAGCTCAGGCAATCACCCCTCCCTGGGCCTGGCCTTTACCAGGGGGTACGTGCGTGCCTTACTTGTCTACCCAGGGCGGGGAATTACGCGTTACCCCGTCACCGGCTACGCGTGCGAACGCGTGGGTCGGCCTTCAGGCGCGCACAGGAAGGAAGGAAGAAGAAGAAATAGAAGAGAGAGAGGGAGAGAGAGGACAGACTGTCTCAAACACTGAGGCGGAGACCAGAGAAGGCAAGGAGAAGAAGGCGAGGCGAAGAAAGCGAGGGAAAGAAGGCGAGGGAAAGAAGGCGAGGGAAAGAAGGCGAGGGAAAGAAGGCGAGGGAAAGAAGGCGAGGGAAAGAAGGCGAGGGAAAGAAGGCGAGGGAAAGAAGGCGAGGGAAAGAAGGCGAGGGAAAGAAGGCGAGGGAAAGAAGGCGAGGGAAAGAAGGCGAGGGAAAGAAGGCGAGGGAAAGAAGGCGAGGGAAAGAAGGCGAGGGAAAGAAGGCGAGGGAAAGAAGGCAAGGGAAAGAAGGCAAGGGAAAGAAGGCAAGGGAAAGAAGGCAAGGGAAAGAGTAAGGAAGACAGTGAGATGGAGAAGAACAAAGAAAGGAACCAACCAAAGAAGGAAGAAACGAGAAGTGAAAAACCAAAAAGACCACAAATATAGGTCGTGGGACCGTCCGTCTCCGGACGCAGGCGCTAACTACCTCCTTGAGGGGGATGGACTCCTTTTAGTTGCCTCGTACGACAGGCAGGAAGACCTCGGGCCTATTCTAACCCCCGGACCCGCAGGGGGGGGGGGACAACAGGTGTAAGTAACGGCCTTAGTTGTGTGTCCGTCATGCAAAAGCTTGTGTCATTTATCAGTGTTTATGATCAGACGCAGAGAGATCTATGTCACTCTTTGGTAATTGGTATGTTCTTGTTATGTACACACATGTATGGTTTCCTGTAGCTATGGTACTAGACACATTTATACCTGTTGCTGATTCTTGATTCCATCCCCCTTTTATTTTTAACACCAATAATGACTATATAATAGTTGCAATCTAGATATGGTCTGATAAATCATGGATTTTGCAACTGAAGGCTGCCCTCCTCTAAATTTGAACACTCAGTGGTAACTGCGCTCACAAGGATCTAATAGATTCCAACTTAGTTAACTATCATAGGTACAGATTTATTGCCTGAAGCAGCAACATGTGAAAACTTGTGCTGGGCTGGAACTCAAATCTGGATTTCTCACTTATCACAAATGGTTGCCTTACCATTACAGCTATCTAAGCATACTCCCAGGACTGACCCAAACTTCCACACGTCACATGCCTAGCTATTTCTTATCACAGATTTTTAATTCCATTAACCCATACTCACACAGCTTGTGAGTCCTGTGCAGGTTTTTAGAATCAAGATAATGAGAAGACAAACTATCATTGAGATTTTTATCACTGGCCTGGCTTCACCTTATACATATTTATATTACATCTTTATATATCTGTGGAATGTTGTCATATAGCCTAAGTGGTAAAGCAACAGGATAATCAAGAAACAACTGAATCCCGGTCAGGCACGAGAAATAAATTTCAATATTTGAGTTATAGTTAGTCAGCTAATAAAAATATTTCAGATATTAGCCAGACAACACAGTACTCTAGTCTTTGAGAATTGTATTTGCCAAAACATCAGTTTTGATATGAATTGTTTACGAAATAGGACTGATGTAATGGATAACTCTCTGTCACGCTACTGTAAGGCTCGCAAGCAGAAGCAGGTGCATAACATGTAATTCATCATTTTGAGATCAGAGATAAGATATATACCTCCTCCCAAACCTGAAGACTAATTGTGTATGTTAGCTACATTTCATAGGCAGTAAAGTATGATCTAACATGCAACAAACATAAACTTGTAGTGACTCCTATTTTTCATTGCAAACTACTATACTTTCATGCAGTGGCCTATGTAACTTTGAAATATCACAATAACTGTGATCATTAATGAAAGATAGACAGTCCAACATGAATCTGATAAAGGAGGCTGTAAGTAACACAATTTTTCACCAAATAGTTTATTTAAAATAGTTTGAGACAGACTACAGGGCAGCTGGTGAGCATGCAGTGCTGTTTCCTCAGTGTACTGTGCCAGCCACCTGCCACATCAAAGTAGGCAAAGAATGTTTAATTTAATTTGGCTAGGCAGGTTGCACCTACCCACTGTGGTTGGCACTGCCATCCAGTTTCCACAGTATGGTGCCCCATTAGATAACACGGCAATATACTTCATACTGCTTCAAGCTGCCTCACATTGGCCCCCATTGGGTGGTTAATGTGCATTCTTTGCATACACCCTTACCTTTCTATGGTTTTCCTAAATCATTTCAATCAACTGCTAGGATGGTTCCTTCATCAATGACAAGGCCAGCAGCCTGTCCTATCCTCATAAGGGCATACGTATATATTCCACGTGGATGTATATTTTTTCATTGTATTACTATGAAAAATGCTATATCATTGGGAAATGATCCTTGAATCAATATATAAATTCACTACTGCAAAGAGCACTGTTAGCAGCAACTTTTCACAAAAGACCACTGACAGAAGTCTTTGAACTTCTATCAGCTCTAAACTAAGGGGTTAAAATGCCAAGATAAGGCACCTACATAATATAGGGAATTATTTTATGAACTTTAGTATATATTTCTTAGTAGTTCATGCACACTATTGTATTTCTGAATAAATAAAAATGAGTTACTTTTTATTTATCCCACACTTAGTAGTACCATTTCACTAGAGACCTGTGGAATGAGCTTTACCTCTTAAGCACCTACTTCTTGTGTAAATTAAGTATTATGTGTTCTATTTTCACGCATGTTCACATTGCCAAGTATCTCCTTAAGTTTTGATTGTAGAATAAACTATGTATCTAACTAAATGTAATCACAGCAATACTTACAGCTTTGAAAAGTTTACGCTGAAGAATAGGGTATGACTGTAACTGTTGTATGCTGATATCATTGCGTAACTGTGGCCTCTGCCCCAAAGCACTGCATGGTGCATCTAACAGGACACGATCAAATGATTCAGGAGGAAATAATGGGCAGTGCGGCAAGGAATGATCTTCACCTGCCTTACACATGTTTGTGTCAAGGGTTTGAACTGATTTTGTAGTGTCCCCAACATATGTTTCCACACATTTCACAGAGAACTCTTCACATTTTCTTTTAATAATATTCACTTTTCCCTGTGTCTTGTCAACAGCAACAATCCGTCCCTGTAATAAAACACAATCACGACATATTTACAAGGAAAATAACAGTTCAAAATGAAACTACAATCTCTCTCTCTCTCTCTCTCTCTCTCTCTCTCTCTCTCTCACACACACACACACACACACACACACACACACACACACACACACACAGAAAGAGAGAGAGAGAGAGAGAGAGAGAGAGAGAGAGAGAGAGATATGCTGAAGAAACTGAACTGGGAGACTCTTAAGATTGATATGAACTATACCAAGAAAACTAACTTACAAAGTTTCAAGAACCAGCTTTAAATGATGAAACTAGGACAATACTACGACCCACTACATGTCGATCCTGTTGGGGTTATGAGAACATAGTTAGATTAATTACAGCAAGCACAGGGTCATTTAAATTACCATTCTTCCAGCAATACAAGGTGCATTCCACAAGTAATGCAACCAAATTCATAAAAAAAAAAAAAAAATCATTTATTGAATATATTCATACAAATAATCAAAAATTTTCAAAATGGCACCCTCTTGCATCGATACATTTCTAGAGGCAGTGTTTCCATGCCTGGAAGGCATCCTGGAATGCCTTTTATGGAATGTCCTTTGGAGCTGATGTAACATGCACCTGGATGCTTTCAATCGTGTTCCAATGTTTTCCTTTCATGACTCCTTTTAATCGAGGAAACAAAAAAAAGTCGGCAGGAGTCAGGTCAGGACTGTAGGGAGGCTGGGGAACCAACAGGGTCTTGGTCCTGGTCAGGAAGTCATTGACAATGAAGGCGCTGTGACTCAGCGCGTTGTCGTGGTGAACTTTCCACGTGTCCTTGATGTCGCTTCGGCAGCGCAAGACACTCCTTTTCAGTCTTTTGAGCACTTCCAAGTAGAACGCTGAGTTCACTGTACTCCCGGTAGGTATGAATATGTGGTGAACAATGCCTCTGACGTAAAAGAAGACAATGAGCATGGTTTTGATCCTGGACTTGCTCATCCATGCCTTCTTGGGATGGGGCGACGATGCGGTGTGCCACTCTGAACTCTGCCTTTTTGTCTCAGGGTTGTACTAAAAAATCCACAACTCATCACCAATGATAACTAAGTATAAAAATTGAGGATCATTTTCACACATTCCCAACATTTCTCGGCACCGAAGCACTCGCATGTGCTTGTGTTCATAGGTCAACACTTTTGGGACGAGTTTGGCACACACCTTTCTCATGTTCAAATTTTCGGTCACAATGCGGAAAATGGTTGTTTTTGATATGTTTAGAGTTTGTGCTATCAATTGAAGGCTCAGCCGTATGTCAGAGTTAAAACAATCGTGCACATGTGTCACATTTTTGTCGACTCGTGCAGTTGATGGCTGTCCACTGCGAGGTTCGTCGGTGATCTCTCGGCCCTCCATGAACAACTTGTGGCATCGGAAAACTTGTGGTTTGGACAAGCAATCATTCCCAAAGGCATGCTGAAGTAATGGAAACGTTTTGGTGGTGAACTTCCCAAGTTTAACGCAAAATTTGATAGTGTACCGTTGCTCTACAGAATGGTCCATTGTGCTGTGTTACATAAACTCAAAACAGGGTTGACGGAAACGCACGTCCTGACTCTGGCAGCTCGAAGCCGAATGAGACAAAGAGCATTTTGAAGCTAACACCTTCCTCCACTTAACCCAGCCGGTTACAACACGCTGTGGTGTTTCGTTGCGTCAGCAAAAAATTGGTCACATTACTTATGGAACACATTCTGTACATATGTGAATGGAACAGGAAAAATCCCTAATAACTGGTACAATGGGACATACCCTCTAGCATGCACTTCGCAGTTTTCATAGTGTAGATGTATATATACCATGACTGAATTCAAAGTACATGTAGTAACATAATATCTGATGAATCTGTTTAAAATTTCTACGGATAGGGTTTGTATGTCATAAACTCCATCAATCTTTGTGACTGGCGTACCATTAATTAAGACGGTGACATTTTTATTTCAGCTGTGACTGGCATGAATTGTGATTAGCCTTCTTTCCTGTGTGGCTCCTGAATGTATAGTATTTGGTGAGCCATTTTTTCAGTGAGCTTTCTCACTTTTTAAAACATGGTAGCAACATACATATCTGATTTATTTTGATGTTCCATATGTTGGATACTTTTTGTCCTTTAGTTCTTCCAATTAGCTCTTCAGCTGTCATTTCTGATGGTATATCATACGGTATTACTAAGGGCTTATGTTTTATTTGTGGTCCGCATTTTAGAACTTTATTTGTCCTGGTATTTTCTATAAGCTTTTGGTATCAGCTTCTGCTTCTCTTTCTACAACTACAACATTGTTTGCTACTCACATGTTCTTATTTCAATTTTTTCTTTCCTGAGGCTGACTAGTTCTACAAAGTGCTGCACAGCATTTTTCACAACATTGTTTTCCTTTGGATGAATAAACTGTGTGGCCTTGTTTAATTTTTCTAGACTATGTTCAGAACTATGGTGAAATTCTGAGGTGTAACTCAATAACTCTTGCATAAAACTACTACTGTCCAGATATTTTTTTCTTCAAACCTCTGACTTTTGTTTTCTTGTTCTGGCATTTCTTGTCCAAGTCTCGTGTTCTCTTTTTCTTGCTCACTGGCTGCCCATAACGCTACTATGCTCTTAAGTCCAGATGTTTTTCTCAATATTATCTTTTTTGAATGGTTGAATTCCATCATCTATAAATTTTGTTTCCTCTAAGAACTTTTCCACTACCTACACTCTGGTTATGCTAAACTGTATACTAACTGTACTGAATGATCCATCCCCAATGGGACCAGGAGCATGGTGAGAACACAAAAATATCAGATTACCCAAAGAACACTTCCACTGATCTGTAACATCACAATACAGTACAGCACAATTCTAATTTTCAACTAGAAACACTGTCTGAAATATTGCTCCATGTTAAAACTGACAAAATGAGAAGAAAACTTCCCACAATAAAAATTTTTATGCAAAAGTGTAGTAAACTGTATTACCTGTACTGTAAAATAAGTCTGTATTGTGCAATAAGACACTATTACTGTGAGTGAAAGTTTAACAACTGTACATGCCTTATTACAGTACTGTATTGACACACAGCTGATTTGTACTCAACTGTTTAAAACATGAGAAATCATGTTCTGTTCTTGAACAGGATGAAAAAAGTCTGTAATGTTCTTTTGCTTCACTCCTAACAATCTTGATTTTGCTGTGATGTTCTGTCATTTCCAAATCCACAAAATGTCTATTGGGGTAGATGTAGAGCTTTGTTAGACATACTGAATGGCTATTTCAAATGCATTTTTAGCATCTGTATGTGATATCCAAGCAGTAGGTTCATTGTCGTCATCACCTTTCTCATTCTCATGAGTTGTTCGAACTACAGGCATCAATAATTTGTTCATCAGTTAATTCTTCTTCTGCTTTGCAGCCAAATTCAGCATTACTGATACACTCACTCATACCACTGGACTCAACTTCTGGTTGTAAAGTTCACAAATCCCTCAAAATCACTCTAGTGTCTACGTCTTGACTTTCACCACTTGTTGCACAGGCTGTTTCATCTTGATTCTCTCCACTGGTTTCTTCTGATGTTTCATCTTGATTTTTCATTCATTTTTGGCCACAGTTTGAGCCAAGATTTTCATGTCTTGGTGCCAGCATTTTTCCCCAAGTTTTGGCAATTGTATAGCTCAAATCTCTTATATTTATTGATTTCATCACTTGAAACAAGGTGCTGCCTTCTTGAGCCCTCTTTAAAATTGATCCAATGCATTTTCAACAGTATTGCCTCTTCAGTCACTCAGTGACTCCCTGATGCATGGGTTGGATTAAACATGTTACTTTGGCAGAAAAAAATAAGCTTTTATTTCACCCTCTTCATTTTCAGATGGATGAGATGTCACAGTGGCATATCAATATGGATGGCTCTTTAAGGCAGGGATGAAAGGAATTAACTGGTCTTAAAACTATTCCTTAAAGAGACTTAATTCCATCCATGTTGACTTTTGGTTATGATAATATACAGGTAGTGATATCACATTAATCTTTTTGAATGTCCTTGGTTCTTTTCTTTTCTTTTCAGTCCCAAACAAAGGCATCTGGGACTGCCACTAACATTACTACAAATAATAATAATTACTCTATCTTTGGCAAGTTAGTACCTGTTACAGACTAACTTTTTGCAGCAAGGGTCTTTGTATGGAGCATTTTCTAGCTTAAGTCAAACTCTTCACTGTTATGCACTTCATTAGGGGTCATCTCAAGCTCTTGAACCAAGTTTTCAAATTTCAGAACAAATTCATTGGCAGCAGTCTTGTCAGCAGACCACTTCTCGCCAGAAGTAATAATTACATTCTGAATGCCATGGCATTTTTCCCGCCTATTTAGCCGCTGTCATTCACTGTAAGCTATTCATTTTCATTGTCTGCATCTAATTTTTCATACAAGATCAGTGCCTTTTCTTTTATGATTAGTCCATACAATGGAGTTCCTATTCTTCTCTCCTGCTCAAACAATGTCCAAAAAGCATTATATAGAATTTCACTTTTAGGCTTTTTCAAAGTCTTGTGTATTTTCAGTCTTTTCTCGTCATCAGTCATCACTATCTGACTTTGTTCTCTACTGCTACTATTCTCTACTGCTTTGAAGATACTCACCTTTATCTAACCTTTCGAGAACTTTCAGTTTCTCCACTAAAGACAGTATCACATGTTTACATTTAGTTAACTGACTGTAGCAGTGGCCCATGTATGCAAACAAACACAATAAATGGAATGGTCAGACTATTTACATGCAAGGAGTTGGGCCATCTGAGGTTGGATTAGTGAGGCTCTACTTTATCGTATCTTTCTTGGAAGTCTATAAATGGACCAGAATCAAGATATTTCTAACATTTCAGAAAGATCTCTGTTTGAAAAAGGTTCAATCAATTGATAAAGATCATTCAATTGATAAAGATAAGTTCTAAAACCTGTGTTTCCACAGTTTCCTGTCCTGTTTGCATTGCCTAATATACTAGAGATGTTAGCATAATCCAACATATTCACCAAGGTGAAATCAATCAATGGAAAATCTAGGATGGAATAACAACAATACAAAAAAACCATCTCTCTCTCTCTCTCTCTCTCTCTCTCTCTCACACACACACACACACACACACACACACACACACACACACACACACACACACACACACAACTTCCCTCACCTTGTCATTCATCAAACTTGCTATGTGCAATGTTTTGTTCCCAGGAGCGGCACAGCAATCAAGAACATAATGCCCTGGTGAAAGATCCAGTGCATGACATGTAAGTATTGATGGGAGGTTCTGCAGGATTGCCATACCCAAAAGTGATGGAACAGAGGGACACCCTGAAGGACGAGACAGCATCCTTACAGCCACTCCACTGAATGACAAAGAAGCACATTGTATAAACCACAATTCTTTCCCAAAGTCATGTTAACAGAAGCAATTTTTCAACCAAAGCAACTTAAAAATTACTATAATTAGTCACTGTAACTTTATTGATGACCTAGTATTCTTAGGTATTAAATCACCACCGGCAGAAGGGCAGAATACATAATATTACATCACTATTTAAAGGAAAATTGCTCTTATGAGCATTCTGCTAACAGTATGTTAATCAAATAATTTTATGACACAGATTAAAAGTTCAACAATATATGATTAGAAAGGGGAAGAAGGTTGGTGAGAGGGGACATTGGGAAGTGGGTGAGGGGTGTGTGTGTGTGTGTGTGTGTGTGTGTGTGTGTGTGTGTGTGTGTGTGTGTGAGCGTGGTGCGCACGTGTACGTGTGTCCACAGGAAGGAAGATTGGGTTTAACATCCTGCAGACATCGAGGTCATTAGAGATGAGCACAAGCTCGGATTGTATCAAGGATATGGAACGAATTCGGCCATGCCCTATCAAATGTACCATCCTGGCATTTGCCTGGAGCGATTTAGGGAAATCACAGAAAATTTAAATCTGGATGGCCAGAAGTGGGTTTGAACCATCGTATTCCCAAATGTGAGTCCAGTGTGCTAACCACTGCGCCACCTCGCTTGGTGTGTGTATGTCCAGCATCTCCTCCTAACCACTGGATTGATTTCGACCAAATTTGGTGCACACACTTTTATATGAGAATCAGCACTGTGGGGTTTAGAACCTCCTAGTTTACTGTCATTAGCATTCTCTGAAATTGTACACACACTGTCCTATGAACTACAATCTGTATAGTAAGCACTGGTGTCTTACTGTTAGTCTAATCTCCAATTCTCATGGCTGCAACTTGTAAAACTGAAAATATTACTCTGCATTAGAATAATTTAGCAACAAATACACTGACATAAAAAAAATCACAGCACCAAGAAATAATTAAGGTAGAGTAATGAAATTCTGGGAATACATCTGTCTAGGTAAACTCAAACTGGAAACTCCAGGTAGGAGTATGAACAAAGTAGGAGAAGTTAGATTGCTACTTACTGTAAAGATGGCACATTAAATTGCAGCCAGACACAATTAATAGACACTTACATACTGCTTTCAGCCACAGCCTTGATCAGCAAAACAGAAACACACATCATTCATACACACAAGCAAGCACACCCCACGTACACATAACTGCCAACTCCAGAAGCTCAGGCCACAATGCAACTATCATGTGGTATGGAAGCAGAAATATGGAGGGGGTGAGGAAGGGGAAGGGATAGTAGTGTAGGGGTAGGGGGAGAGAGGAACGCTGTCTGGCAGTGTGTGGAGGGGCTGGAATGACAACAGGTGCAGGCTACGGGGCAGGGTAATTGGGGAGAAAAGGAGCAAAAAAGGAAAGGAGTGGGGAAAGATGGGTGAGTGCATTGGCAGAGGGTGCAAATCAAGAGGGTGGGAGACAAGAATAGGGTGGCGGTGAGAGGACAGAGGGGATGGAAACCTTTGGGTGGAGGACGTGGGGGCAGTACGTTACTGTAGGTTGAGGCCACAACGATTAGGGGACCGGACAATGTGTTGTAAGGATAACTCCCATCTGCTGAGTTCAGAAGAGCTGGTGGTGGAGGGGAGGATCTGCACAACTCGGGTAGTAAAGTAGCCATTAAAATCAAGCATTTTATGTTCAGCTGCACATTTTGCCACAGGGCAGTGTACTTGGTCACAGTTTGGTGATGGCTGTTCATTCTGGTAGACAGCTGGTTGGTACTCATACCAATATAAAAAGTTGTGCAATGACTACAGCATAGTTGGTAAATGACATGGATGCTTTCACAGGTGGCCCGGTCCATGATGTGGTAGGATAAATCTGTGACAGAACTGGAATAGGAAGTGATGGGTGGGTGGATTGGGCAGGTCTTGCACCTGGGTCTTCCACTTGGATATGATCATTGTGCAAGAGGTTGGGAATGAGAGTGGCATAAGGATGGACTAGGATGTTACGGAAATTGGGTGGGTGACAACACCACATTAGGATGGGCAGGAAGGATCTCAGATAGGGTGCCCCTCATTTCAGGGCATGAGGATAGGTAATCAAAGCCCTGGCAAAGGATGTGGTTCGGTTGTTCCACTTCGGGGTGGTATTGGGTAATGAAGAGGTCACTCCTTTGTGGCTGGTTCTTGAGAGTGGTTGGAGGATTCAGGTGTGAGGGGTTATGGCACAGGAGAACTGTTTGCAGACTGGGTCTGGAGAGAGTGCCTGTCTGTAATGCCTTAGTGAGGCCCTCAGCATACTGGGTGAGGGAGTTCTTGTCAGCAGATATGCCATCCGTGGGTGACCAGGCTGTACAGGAGGGATTTTTGGTGTGTGTCGATATGCAGTTACTGTTGGTGGTTTTAATGTTGACAGAGTTGTATGTGGAGCCATCAGAGGGGAGGACATCAATGTCTACAAAGGTGGGCACACTGGGTTGAGGAGAACCAGGTGAAGCAGATGGGAAAGAAGGTGTTGAATTTGTGAAGGAATAAAGATAGGGTGTCTTGGCACTGAATCCAGATCATGAAGATATCATCAATGCACCTGAACTACACTAGGGGTTTGGTGTTTAGGGAGGCTAGGAAGGTCTGTTCTAGATGGCCCATAAGCACTGTGGCATGCACACTCCCATGGTAGTGCCATGGATTTGTTTTTATACGCTTCCTTCAAAGGAGAAGTAATTGTGGGTTAAGACGTTGACAAAGGTAGTGTTCTACAATGGTAAGACCATGGTCATGAAGGATGTTGGTGTATAGGGAGGTGGCAACAACAGTGATGAGTAGGGATCCAGGAGGTGAAGGGGTGGGGATGGTGGAGAGTCAGTAAAGGAAGTGGTTGGTATCATTGGCATGGGAAGTTAGATTATGGACAACTGGTTGGAGGTGTTGACACTAGGTAACATACATTGAAGTGCCAAAGAAACTGATATAGGCAAACATATTCAAGTACAGAGATGTGTAAATGGGTGTGGGGTCATTGGAATACAATTTACAGGGCATATGGCTTGCACCTGTCCTCGAAGTAACCAATTTCTAACAGGTCAGTGTGCCACTTTGGTGCCAACTGCTGCTCAAATTGCTGCTGCAGATACAGTACGATGCACTATAGCCATACATCCAACACAATGGTCTTCCATCTTGGTAGCATCATGTGGTTGTCCGGAGATCATTCTTCTTGCAAATGTATCTTTTTGTGACCACCACTGCCCGCAATCAAGTACAGTGGTTACATTCCTGCCAAGTCCTCCTGCAATACTGTGAAAGGAACATCTAGCTTCTCATATCCCTATTACACGACACTGTTCAAAGTCAGTGTGGTACCGATAATGGAGTTTTTTGTCATCTTAGAGACATTCTGGACTAGTATCAATTCAATACATCCAGTCTCAAAGGTGTGTAATGCCCACGACCATTTCAGCGGGTATTTAAAGCAAATCTGATTTGCATCCTCATAGTGGCAGTATTAGGGCTACTAGTATGCAAACAACACAAAATTTGAATAGACATCATTTTTCACATTGTAGTGATGCAAGGGGTACCAAATTTGCCGTAAAAGTCAGTAAACCACTCAACGGACAGTATTTTTCAGTACAGGTATTTCGTTCATTCCAAGTAAGTGTCGATTCATGATGTCATTGTCCAGACATGAGTTGACTGTAATCCGAATCAGTTTTAGCAAACTAATAGTTTCTTTCAGACGATAAATTTTATTGATTATGAAATACAAATTCTTGACGTTTATTCAGAATCAGAAATGTTTAGTTAGTAATTACATGCCATAATTTACCTGTTTAATATAAAGATGTTCTGATTTTTGTATGCATAAAAAAAACTGAATTTATGTGCAGCTTTTACTCTGAGACGAGTTGTCACTTAAGGCTGAAAAAGTGCACACGTACAGTTCGTTCACCTGTGTGCTGAATTTTATTTTTTATGATTTTGACTCAGATGGACACAAATCCAGATCCAGTTAGACTTTACGTGAGATTACGCTATTACAAAAGAGACGTTTAGCCCATTAGGGAAAAGTGAAACTTACGCACTCGATTTAAAATACGTTACACGCCAGTGCATAATTGAGCTGTCCTGTAAATCGCATACAATATTTGCCAATGTGCTTGGACTCAATGCACTGAGTTGGAAGTTAATTTTGAGACTGATTTTCACAAAAATGAACCAAAAGTTTATTTAAAATATTGAGGTTCAGTTCTAATTGAGACACGTATCACTGTGTTGATTACATTACCTAGCAACACTTTAATGCAGCTTAATTAATTTATCAGAAAGATTTGCGATGCAGTAAGTCCCATTACGCACACAAAATGTTACACGTGACTGCACGAGAGTATGAGTGTGTTTTTCTTTCCATAAATGCCAATAAACCGGCAGTTCCAAAAGTTAAATCACCAACTGTTGCGTAACTTCATTGTATCACTACGGAACTTATTATATCGTCTCTCTACATCAATAGATCTCAAGAAGCAGGAACAAACAAGAAGATGACTAAAAGAAGAGGCATCAGTAAAATATTTGGCACCCAACGAGGGTCCTGAAAAGGAAATACTAATAACTCCAGCCCCAAGGCATGAGCTTCAACCCGTCGGAAAGACACAGCTAACGTGCGATACTTGCAGGTATGGGTAGGATAGACATAGTATAAAAGATATACAATCATTTTGTGTGTTGTGTAGGTACTGATATTTTAACTGTGTATAAAATATTAAGGAAAATGTATACCCGAACAAGGAGAGCACGAGATAATGCAACCCAGAGTTTGGAAGTGATGGGTGAGGGGAGTAAAAGTGGATATAATCCTCATAAGGAGGTAACTCAGGAACCAATTATGGAACAGCAATCACATAATTTGAGTGAGGAAAATCTTGGTGAAGGAGTCCCAAATGTAATAAATGTAGGACAGCAATCAGATAATTCAAGTGATGATAATGTCATTGGTGTGGAGGTGACAGTAGAAACAGACCCAAGTACAAGTAGAAATAGTAATGTACAGGAGTGTATAAATACCAAAGTTACACAGGAAAGTGTGAATCTTACATCAAATGTTACAGAGCTTAAAGATGATATGATTACTAAATTCATGGCGAGTATGCAACGTCAGTTAACTGAAAATATGTGACATCTATATGAGAAGTACGATTCCCAAAATGAGAATATTAATGCTAAATTTGATTCCCAAACTAAAAAATTCGACATCCAAATGGGTTTACTCAATGAAAAACAAGTTCGAGTCACTTATAGAGGGTAATAGACAATTGAATGAGAAATTTGATAACTTAAAAGTAGAGTGGGAAGAACAATTAATACTAAATTTAGTGAATTACATGACTAACCCACATACCGAAATTTATGGGTAAAATTAATGAGATAGAGAATAAATGTGAAACTATTTCAAAGGGGCATAGTGATTTGTCAGGTAAAATCTGTAACTGTGAAAGTAGTTACTTGAAGACTAATGCGCAAATTGAGAATGTGTCTAAAAAGATGTCATAATTCGAAATAAACACTTGCAAGGACATAGATAAATATTTAAAGGACCAATACCACTCTTGAGTTGAAACAAGCTGAGATAGTTAAGGAAAAACAAACTGAAAATGAGGAACTTATCAATTTATTTTCTAGTGAGTTTCAGGCTATTAAAAATAAAGTAACTGAAGAATTACCTAAGTGGCAAAGTGAAACAAATTGTAAATTGTCAGAATTAGAACAAAAATCTTCATGAAATGTATTGAATAAAGACTACTATTCCAAAGACAGGCTTAGGAATAACAAATCCTGTAGTGAAGTAAAATGCAACTGTTGTGGGAATACACCCGACAAATTTTGTGACTGTTATGGAAATGAAAATGGCACTTTCGTCCAAAGAGGGTACTTGTCGTCTTTAAAGGTTGAGACAAGCATATTCAAAAGCAGACAGTTTCCTACCATTTTGACTGAAAAAGATGACATCCATCCAAAAGTTTTAATCATCAACAATTTTAAGTGTATTTTTCCTCGCAGTTGGTCTGAACATGATAGACTTCAATTTACTGTGTTCAAGATCACAGCTGAGGCAGCACTGTGGGCTGCAGAAGCGAGTGAGAATTGCAATACATGTGAGGAGTTTGAACAACTTTTCCTAGTAAAATACTAGTCGAGTAGCAAACAAGAGAGGCTACGAAACGAGGTGTATCAACCGGTGTTTTATAATAGTAAACGAGGTTCATTAAGACAGTATTTCGAGAAATACATTAATAAACTGAGGTACTGGAGTGATCCTATTTCCCATAGAGAAGTGATACATATTTTGAAAGAAAGATTACCTATTCATATACGTGAGAAACTTATAAATGTCCCTGACTATGATGTGGAACATTTCCTGTCTGTGGTCGATTCGATCAATATGATACTTGAAGATGCCCTAGTGCGGAATAATAATCAAATATATACCTCACAACAACAACAACAACAACATAATAATAATAATAATAACAATAATGACAACTGAGATAGAAATCCTAAACCTATACTACATGAAGGAGGACAAGCGACATCTTATGGCTATAGTAAAGCCAACAATAATAATCAATATAAACGTAACACCTATTATACTACAGAAACCTATGGAAATAATAATAATCAGGTGAATCAGATTAGTACCGGAAAACCAAATCTTAAGCACAGACAGAATGATTCGAATAATCAGTATGGTAATTCACACAGATGTGATATATACCCAGAAGACAATCCTGATAGTATACAACCTTGGAAAGACCCTTCAACACCTGAAGTTCGATGGGTAGATGCAAATACAACTCAACAACCACAAGGACCGATACCACTTGGTAACGGAGCAATAAAGTCACGAAGGGAACAACCACCAAATTCTGACCATACTGTACGCATTGTTGAAGTACATGAACCACCGAACATGACGTCTACTGAAAGATTAAACTAGAACTGGTCACCGAAAGCCTTCCTAGGATGACTGGAGAGGATGAGGAGGGCAGGCATCATTTTAAGGTGAATGTACTGAGGTATAATGACGATCTGGACCCAAGGGGGGAACTGATTGAAGAAACACCTTACATTTCGAATACGTGTGGATGAATTTTGCAGGCAGTAGTTCAAGCAGTAATAAATGGTATTGATGTTGAAATTTTGATTGATACTGGAGCAACCATTAGCGTAATGAAGCAATTGTTTCAAACAAATTAGCCGAGGAGCAAAAGTGCTTACATCCCCTGTTACTGCATGTACTGTATCTGGAGCATTTAGTGCAAAAGCACAAAAGGTCTCAAAGCAGGCACAAGTCACCATCATGATGCAGGGGGCTTCAATAGAAAGTACCTTCTTAATTGTTTCAAGAATGACAGTACCATGTGTTTGGGGTCTAGATTTTTTGTGTGATGCTGGAGCAGTCATCAATTTAAAAGAAGGAACACGTACCTTGGACTCTGATGGCGACATTTTGACAGTCTCTGTGATTAAGGGCAAAGTAGTCCTGGATCAGTATTGCATGAAGTTAATGGTTAGCTATATTGGTACTGACTGTAATTTAGTTGATGATATTTTCTATATTGAATATACTGGAGAAGAAATAAGTCAAGTTACACTTCAGGAGAAAATCTCTGAATCCGAATACTATCTGCACGTCAACAAGATGATTTGTGTTGATTGTTACATAATTATCTGCCCATATTTAGCAAACGTCTCGGAATAATCAAAGGTTTCGAATACGACATTAAGACATATCCTTATGAATCTTTTTGTCGTACTTCCTATTCTGTTCCTTGGTCAAAGAGAGAGGCAGTCAAGAAAGAAATTAACAAAATGTTAGAGTGGGGAATTACAGAGCCCCTCATACTGAAAATTGTAGCCCTCTTTTGGTGGTCCTCAAAGTCAACTGTGACGTCAGATTAGTTCTCGACACCAGAGAGATAAACAAGATAATCGTACCAGTACAGACAATACCTGAGAATTTGGATGAGTTAATTCAGAAAATCTGTTGTGCCCGCTTCCTGACATCCCTTGAGGACATCTTGAAAGTTTACTTAAATCTACAACTTAAAGCTCAATTATGAAAAGCAAAATCCGATAAAAATGTACAAAAGATAATAACCTATTCTGTTGGAGAAGAAATATTGTTGAGGAACCATCCAAAGGCCTTGATAAAGAAAAAGTTAAATAAGAAATGGCAGTATTTATATACTGGACCATACAGAATAATACAAATTCCCCATGAAGGAAGTTATATACTTGCTGACTGTGATTTTGATGTGATAAAAGGTTTATTCCACCACACAGAAAGAAAGAAATATTATCAATGAGAAGAGTATTTACAGGATACCGATATTAGACTTGAGCCACACGATGAGCTACAAAATGTATTATTTTGTTCATTATTTCATATATAGTTAGGAGGATTATCTTATTCAGTTATTATTAAATATAATGTATGTGTTATGACAAACACACCACAATAATATAATTCAACAAGATTAAAATGAAAAAGTTCACAGAAAAGATAATTTCTGAAAAGAGAGAGAGAAAAAAAAAAGAGTTAATAGATTGAAGAACAATAGAAAGCAAGATTAACTGACTTCAGGGTTGTTAGTTAAGTTTAAAAGAATGCTACCCTAGAGGCATAAGTATTTTATGTTCATGAATTGTTGAAGGAATTTTATATGAATTAATGGTAGAAAGTATATTTGAATTTCACAATGGATAATTTCCAAAAATGATTGCCTATCGAAGTCGCGTGGTCCAAACGATACACATTGAATGTGTGACCGTAAATTGATCGTGCAACTCTTCTGGCAGACGTTATGATCAATTATTTGTGATCGTAATTTTTATCTGTTTTCTGTCGTTCCCTTAGTTGTTCTAAATTACATACCTCTGCGAATTATTTGTGAGTTGTTAGGGAAACCCAGACAATTTATGTTGGTAGTGAGTGGGATGTCTGGTGTTCTTGATGTTTCTTCGGCAGATTCTCTCATATGGAAAAATCTAATTCCATGCCTATCCCCCACAGAAAATTGTTCGACTTTTTGTCGCAAATACGGAGTACTACCGGATGACAAAAGAAGAGACTGTATAGACTATGGTGGTGCGAGGTGTGTAAAACTTCGCAAGAACAGTTTCGATGCTAAAAAGCCGTTACAATTTCATCGTGGACAGTGAAGAAAACGAATGAGTAAAAGGAAGAATACATGGTTTGACTCTTCCAAATTATCCATCCAGACCAGCATAATGGCCTTTCACATGATGACAAAACTGACGATGAGCAAGGTAAGTCGTCTCCTTTGTAATTACAAGTATTTTTGTAACAATCTTGTTTTGTCATTGCTGTAGTGACCACTGTAAACATACTCATACTGCCTGCCACCAGAGTCGCATGATCAATTTACGATCGCAATTATTATTGGAAATTATCTCATGATGAACCAATAACCATTATGGTAAGGAAACTGAATACATGAAGGTATGGTGATAGGAAGATGGAAAGACTATTGTCTAATATAAACCGAGGAAAATTATGTGACGGAACAAACTTCAATATTGGATGACAATGTATACACCACCACCACCACCACCACCACCAACAACAACAATATGCACGAAAACAAATACTGATGAACCATACTCTCAGTGTTTATGATGAAGAACGCAAATCTGCACAATAAGGGAAAGGCACACAAGCAGATCTGTAGCATGCTTTTTTATAACAATAAATCTTTTAAAGATAGCGGTACATCACAATGCACACATCGACGAGAATATTGCCGGCCTGCAGTAAGCGACTTCAGGCCATGAAACGGACAACAAATGCTGTAATCCAAATTTCAGGGAAACAATCTTTATTAAACAAATTATGAAACACATTCGCAAATGAAATGGAATAATTGTGCATTCACTTTGTTTTTCTGTTGACAAAACAATATCAGGCGAGGACACAACACTTGCTCCAGAGAGACTCGCAAGACACGCAGTTGAGAAGCAGAGATGATGTTACCAGCTGATATGTTGTTCAACCCGACACTGTACGCGGCTCGTTTGGAAAGCAAGAAAGAAGCAGATGACTGAGCTGACTACGGCTGCTTATATGGCTCAGTGGTCGTCACAGTTCTGTCCATTTTCTATAGGAACTGTCTGCAATCCCAGCCTTGTGCAGCCCGCTGAAACATCTTCTCATCAAATAGTGAAGTGTTGTGTGTGTGTGTGTGTGTGTGTGTGTGTGTGTGTGTGTGTGTGTGTGTGTTGTATAGTGAGTGTAAAGTGTATCGTGTCAAAAAGTGAAATTCAAACAAATTCATTGACTTTTGGAGATTCATTTGAATGGGCAATTTCTGTTCAGCCCCCATTTACAATTACTCATGTAAAATTTGATGTAAAGTGTATGTTACAACTTGTGATATGAATCTTGGAATGCCTAAACTAAGGTATAACAGCACAGTACACCACCCTAGCAAGCTCCAGTGAATCCTGCAACATTACAGACTGGGACACGAGGTAGCGATACCAGGGGTATCAATTTTGTCGTAATAGTCAGTAAATCACGCTACGGACAGTATTTTTCAGTACAGGCATTTTGTTCATTCCAAGCAAGTGTCGATTCGTGACATCATCGTCCAGACATCAGTTGACTGTAATCTGAATCTGTTTTAGTAAACTAATAGTTTCTCTCAGACAATAAATTTTATTGACTATGAAATACAAGTTCTTGATGTTTATTCAGAATCGGAAATGTTTAATTAGTAATTACATGCCATAATTCATCTGTTGGATATAAAGGTGTTTTGATTTTTGTATGCATAAAAAAGTGTGAATTTATATGTGGCTTTTATTCTGAGACGAGTTATCACTTAAAGAGTGCAAAAGTGTGCGCGTACAGTTCGTTAACCTGTCCACTGAATTTTATTTTTTATGATTTTGACTCGGATGGACACAAATCCAGTTCCAGTTAGACTTTACGTGAGATCATGTTATTACAAAAGAAACATTTAGCCTATTAGGGAAAACTGAAACTCGCGCGCTCGATTTAAAATATGTTACAAGTGCATAATTGAGCTGTCCTGTAAATCGCATACAATATTTGCCAATACGCTTGAACTTAATGCACTGAGTTGGAAGTTAATTTTGAGACAGGTACTGATTTTGACAAAAATGAACTGAAAGTTTATTTAAAATATTGACATTCAGTTCTAATTGAGAGACGTATCACTGTGTTGATTACGTTGCCCAGCAACACTTTAATGCAGCTTAATTAATTTATCAGAAAGATTTGCGATGCAGTAAGTCCCATTGCACACACAAAATATTACACATAACCACATGAGAGTACGAGAGTGTTTTTCTTTCCATAAATGCCAATAAACGGTCAGTTCCAAAAGTTAACTCACCAACTGTTGCATAACTTCATTGTATCACTACGGAACTCGATATATCATGTGTCTTCACCAAGGGATCTCAAGAAGCCAGGACTAACAAGAAGACGACTAAAAGAAGAGGCACTGGTAAAACATGCAGAAATACGCCTACCAACTTTCATTTACGTTGCACAATTCCTTCTTGGTGTTATGATTTCCCCCGCCCCCCACCCCCTGACCAGTGTATTTCCAAGAAATACTTAAACTTCTCGTTACCTTCAAATAAATTCAAATGTGAATTCTTTTAGATGCCCATTTGAGTCACAGGTGCCAATGACATCATATACCCCTATAAAGCTAGGTAGTTGCAACTAGTATGAAACTCAAGAGTGAAGTTACTCTCAAAAGTTTACAAGACTATAACAAACTTTTTTATAGTCGTTTTGATTTTTACTTGAAATTCAACGAACAGACAAAGGCATCAACTTTTCATCATTTTACTCTCCACCAGCTGCTGCAGCAGTTCTACTCTGCAGCTCGTTCAGTTACTCTTTGGTTACCAATAGATTTATCTGAAGAATATTTATCTGATTCCAAATTTACTTTATTGCTTGCAACATTAATTCCAACAAACAAACACAAAACATGACTGAATATTTATATTTACCATATGCAAAATGTTTCTCACTTGTTTCACTCAACTCTTGACATAATACTGAAGATACATAAATATGGACATGAGTTTGTGTATGCGCGGTTTACATGTGTGCAAATTCAGAGCTCTAACAGTAACCACTGTTACATATGATCCTTTCTGTTTCATGAATGCAAAGCAATGAACAATGGTTCTTTGGCAGTTATTTTGTCATGTGTAACTGAAATGTAAAGTGCTGTCATTCGATTGCTGTTTATTTAAAAAAGACTGTTTGCTAATGTCCTGCTGTAAACAATAATATTGTTTAATTATAGTATCAGAGGAGTCAACATATAGTTATCTACAACAAGATGTTCTTCTGATACGTACTAAAAGGAGAGAGGAGGAAAGATAGGAGTTCAACGTCCCATCAATCATTAATTCATTTGAGTGTAAGCACAAGCTTAGGTTTGAACAAATGGGGAAAGAAATTGGTTAAATCCTTATCAAAAAAACCATCCTGGACTGTCAATTGCCTTCAGGAATGTTTGGAAACCACAGAATGTCTAAATGAGAATATTCCAAGGAGGATAGTCAAATGGAGATAACCAAATGGAGATTTGAGGCCCACTTCTCTCCAATATAGGTCCAGTGCATTAACCATTGTGCCACCCTGGTCAGTCAAATATAATAATAACGAAAGAAATACACATAGTGGAAATATGTGGATTTCGTTGTAGAAAGATATCATTACAAGCTTCTGACTGTATAAATAACTTATGTTACTGTATACACTTTTTACTAATCATTATGCACTTGTCTTGGTTGACAAATATTTGTTATTTAGCTTCCCTTAAAGTGTTAGAGTTGCCCCATCATTGGATCTGCGGCATAAGAACACAATGTAAGACAAAACTGAAAAAGGAAGGAAGAATGATTTCAACTCCAAGGTTATTAGAGAGAGAGAGAGAGAGAGAGAGAGAGAGAGAGCAAAAGCTCAGACTGCTTCAAGGATTGGAAAGGAAACCTGCTGCACTCTGTCACAGGAACCATCCCAACATTTGCCTGGAGCAATTTACGGAAATCGCAGAAAACCTAAATCTGAATGGCCAGAAGTATGTTTGAACAAAAATCCTTCAGAATGCGAGTCTAGTGTGCTAACCAATGTGCTGCCTCACTTGACACAATGAAATTGAACACTGCACATTACAATAAACAGTTAAATTGATACGAATTATCTAGTCATTTCTACTCTTCCGCAACACCATCAATGAGCAAACTGTCTCGGACAGTACAAAATGTTGTAAGGAAAACAATTTTTCCTAATAGGTGGCATTAGTGACAGTGGCACAATGCCTAGAACAACAGGCAAATATGCAATATGGCTGTTTGAGGGAGGAGACCAGACAGCGAGGTCATCGGTCTCGTCGGATTAGGGAAGGATGGGGAAGGATGTTGACCATGCCCTTTCAATATCTGCAATATGACAACACTTATAATAAGTACTTGTATTATTGAACTTTCAGTTATCTAAAAAATTAATAAAAAAGGTGTGGCACTGTGTTAATAACAGTGTAACTGATGTATGTAAAAGCTGTTTGTATATTTTCAAAAAAGTTAAAAGCACTATTACATGAAAATCTAATCATAATACTCTCTCTCTCAAAAAAAAAAAAAAACACTTACTAGGTAGTGTTGATATAGTAAGCATACAACAGGATGTAATATTCTTAGCAGCTTTGAAGAAAATGATATTCTGTGAAGGTCATTTCTTACACTCATGTCCAAACAGATTTTCAATGTAACAGTTACATCCTTATTAACATAATGTAGTTATAAAATATTTATATAACTGGAAGTTGAATAACACGTGGTAAGCATTGTCACATTACAGATATGCCCACTGTCGTAGGCATTATGGTACTGTTACTAATTCCACCTATTTGCAAAAATTGTTTACCTTATAACTTTTACTGCTTGAGCCAGTTTGATCACTGGTACACTACATTACTCAGCTTCATTGCTTTATTATAACAGAAATTTCTCCGTTTTGTCTTACACTGTATTCATATGCCACAGACTTGATAATGGAGTAACCGGAAACATGTTATCAGAAATCAAATAAAACCATTTTGATGATCAAGACAAATGTATAATTATTAGTGGCAACATACTCAAAGATCCCCTCAAACACTTCTTGTCTAAAGTGATGAAATCACTGCTTACATTGGCTGGGCATCCTTGCCATAGAGTTGTTTTCTTGACATCCTCACAATACCATTCCCAACAAAATATTTCTGGTCATCAGGGTAGACACACTGCAATCCTTTCTTACAATTTTTGGAGACATCTGCAAAAACACTTACAATATCTCCAATCTGTGCACCTAAAACAATAATGACAAATGTGATTGTGTTTCACCAGACAAGAACTTATCATACACTTTCATTCATTTATTTGAATTTTTATTGGCTTCTAACATACATGTATTTTGCCATCACATGTTAAAAGCTTTAAAATATATAGCAATTAATATCCGGCCATCTTCATAAATACATTTTAGGGACAAATTGTTACATATGATGTCAGGTTGAAATTATTACAGAAATAAAATTACACCACTAGATATAAACTGATAGCTAACAATAGTACAGCAAATATTTAATTCAGTCCTTTGATTAAAGTCAATGTTTATCATTCCATTTAGATTTCTGTCTCTTCTTCTGCTATGTGGCTTCATATGAATGTCTAATTTTAACTCCAAAAACTGTGATTGTGCAAAAGTGGCCAGCGGTGAGCAATGCTCGAGAGCTGCTTAAAATTTTTACTGTGCTTCTCTTTTTTTCCACTAATTGTTATAATAGCACACTGTCAGTACACTGTGTCCAATACACCAATTTTATGTAAGTGGGCAGGGTAAGACGTGACAGATGCGCGCGCATGCACGTACGCACACACACACACATATATACACACACACAACTCACACACACGTGTCCACAGTCTCTGGCTGTCGAGGCCAGACTGTGAGCAGCAGTGCATGATGGGAGGAACAACTGGGTGGGAGGGGAGGGGAGGGGGTAAGGAGTTGGCTAGGGTGGGGAGGGGGAGGGACGGCAGAGTGGTGGAGGGGGGGGAGACACTAAAATACTGCCTGTGCAGCATACACGGATGTACCCGGTATGACGACCCCACCAGCTGTCAGATTCATCCACTTATAAACTCTGGCACAGTGATCCCATTCCAGAAATCCAGCAGGATCTCCAGTCTCTCCTCAGATCCTTAGGCCCATCCCAGAACCTCTCCTTGGAGTCCATCTCTCTCTTCACCACTACCACTCTCCACACTCCTACCTTCTACATGCTTCCCTAAGTCCAAAAACCCAACCACTCAGGATGCCCCATTGTGGCCAGTTACCTTGCCCCCACTGAGAGAATCTCCACTTTCATAGACCAACACCTACAGCCTATTACTCACAACCTAACCTCCTATATAAAAGATACCAACCATTTCCTCCACCGACTCTCCACAGTTCCTGTTCCTTTACCATGTGGAGCCCTGCTCATCACCACTGATACCACATCCCTAATGCCCACGGTCTTGCCACTATTGGACACTAACTTCCCCAACATTCACATGCACACGCGCAAATATGATGGGTGAAGGGGGACAAGCGAGGGTAGGATGGAGAGTAATGGTTAGAAACTTCCGTTCATTATCTCCACAACAAAGTTGTGGTATTCTACAGAAAAAGTTAAATCTACAGAAAGACATAGCAATAGGGTGCTGTATTCAGTGACTCAGATATCGAGACTATTTTGCTATGCCACGAATAAGTACAGGGCAATCTTGTGCAGCTATGGCTGGAAGGCAGTAATTAAGGGACTGATAGGCACAACGGATGGCAGGTGCAAGCGATGTTGATATTTTGCAAATGATTCTGTGAGGCAGGTTTACAACACCACTTGCAGACTAGAAGGCATGGCCTGGTGGGCATGGTATATAAATGTAGCAGCACACAGTACAGACGTGCTGTGAAGAACCCATACACTGCAATTACAACAGCACCTAATGACCTGTGTATAGGGGCCGAAGCAGGGTGAGAAAAGCTGATGATGAAATTATCAAAGAGCACTCCACTTGTCCCATCCAGAGGAACTCCAACGGAGTCGTAGGTAAAGGACGTATAAATAAGCGAGCCCAGAGGCTCAAAGCAGGCAGTCGTGTCACAATTTTGTCTGCGTCTAGAACTGGAGAGAATGACGATTGTTTAAGCTGTAGACCAACTACGATGACCTTTCAGTGAAGGATATCGGCGGCCAACCAGCCCGCTGAAGCTACTCCCGACCTCTTGTGTACAGACATGTCATTGCTGTGGCAGAGCGCTTCACACCTTGGTGCTACACTGGTGGCACAAGGAGTAAGAGGGCTGCTAGCCTCCGCTCTCTGGGTGGCATCGTGTGGTGGTCTGCAAGCTGCCACCCACAGGGACGGGGCGGGTGTGAGCTTGCTGCCTTCCGGATGCAGAGAGTCTGCGCGCAATGAACAAGCTGGCCTGGGCAGATGGCTGGAGCTGCTAAGGCACACTACAACAACAGTGGTCAGCTGCTTCCCTTTGGCACTCTACATGGGGTCCACGAGTCACGCTTGAGGGAGCAGTCAACCGTGTTCCACGCCACGGGCACAGTTAACGCACACAGCGGCCACTTGGCCATGGCACGAGTAGGATCACTACATACACAATTGGATTTCATCACAATTGTGTATTTTCAAACTTTCGTTTTTCTGTGAAAGCAATAACTTTCATTACTTGATTAAATAAGTACATCACATAGAGTTAATATGGCAAGCAGAATTGCAAAAAGCTTTACGTACAGGCAAATAACATAAAGTTGTGACATTAATAATTTTACACAAATTTCCTTTTTATAATATGTAATATATCCAGAACTATGGTCTCTGGTCCAATCAAACACATCGAGTGACACAGATTAAAACCTGAATGCTGGTGGGACATTGTCCGTTTCATTACAGAAAAAAGTTCACACATGTTGAAACAAACATTGAAATAAGTTTGGCAGTTTGCCTGTGCAGTCCACGATATTGCTCTTGGGATGACATTTTAAGTCTCATAAATACCAGGATCTGACAAACAGGTCATTGAGCTTTGCGTTACACTGGACATCTACGAGATCAGGTTGGAAGTAATAAGGTACATTGGCAGCCAAAAGCGAGAAAGATCTGACAAATAAACTGAATTCCATCATCCGTTGTGCAGTGTCTTGGAATCTCTTTGAGAAATCGTGAGGAAATGTTTTAATTACTGAAACATAATCAGTCATGCCTGGTCCACAAATGAATGCCTTGAATTACGGGAAGTACTCTGTGTAATGAACTTTAAACTGGTTTTTCCATAGGATTATTTTTCTTTTGATGGCATCAGCCTTGTCAACCACGTGTTACCAAATGATTATCCCCTCACATTAAGACACTTAATGATTACAAATAATACATGCTGTTAACCATTTTGTCACCGCACTACACACCCTTAACTCAGTTTTTTCCCTAGTGGTTGCCTTCGGTTCAGCCAGCATTCCATGTAGTTCATCAGAAGACAAGTGTGTCATATTATCCTTCTAGCTGGTGTTGTAGTGATGATCCAGTAATTATTTTTTCCAGCCCATAATAGTGTGATGGCATAAGCACTATGCATGGCCTTTAAACAACACAAAAAGTAAGACAATTCCTATTTGGCACTGAACAATGTGATTGAAAAATGTGGCTTCTCTATTTTTTATATTTAGACAAGCAAACTCCTTGGCATCTGACAAGGTGAATGCTCTGCTCAAGTGGCGTCTGGCTGCACCCTTCATTCTCCTCTTACCCCTCAGTCCCCAGCCACACTCATGGCAGCACTCTGAGCACTAGGCGGAAGCAAGCCAGAGTGCTCATGCTTGTGAAGTGCTGTTTGGTCAGGCTTGGTCTATATGCTACCCTCTTGTTGATATCCTACGCAGCAAAACTGGACGATGTTTGGTGTTTGATTATGGCTGGATTTCTCATTCCAGTAAAACAGCCTTGGGCTTTATTCACAAACTTGCAGTATTTTGCAGACTTGTTCATTATGTGTGTAACCATAGCCACCAAGAATTTTGTGCTGTACAATGAACTCACTTCCTGTTCTTAACCTGTAACTGTGGTGTTGTTCAAATAATGGGAACGGAAGCACTGTTCCCTAAGAGGCAACAATGTTCTGTGTATCAATGGCGTAGTACAATGGATCCTATATTCCTGGAATCCTTCACGTTTAAGGTTAGTGATCCATAAGCTGAAAAGTCTTTTTGTCCCAATTCTCTGAAGACTTTTGCATTTTCTTTGTAAGTTCCACCCATTAGATGACCCAGAGGGAGACTTATTTATTTAGAATGCAAGAACTATTGTCAGATTATTATAGTTGCAAGACTCTTAAGTATTCGCTAGTTTTGAATTTGCCTGGCATTACAAGTCACCTTCTGAATCATACTACGAATGGTTCATAAAACTACAATACTTACGTCAGCATTGTAAATTCGCACATACAAATAAGACATGTAAACAGTCTTACACAGACACTTTAATTCACGACTAAATTATTCGGTATTCCCAAACACAGGGGTTACCACAAAGGCTTTTAAAAGTTCATATCCTTCATTAGAAGAAGTTCTCACAGAATTTTGGATTTTTTCAGGAAACTGAACAACAGTAGCAATATCATCCTGTATTTTCCCACTGACTTCAGCAGTGATAGACAAACAAATAGTTAGTTCAATGAGAGTGCAACCGACAGCATCCTGCATGTATTTTTACTAGCATACAACTCCACCAAGACTCAGAGACATACACAACCAACCACCCAGTGATGTAGTTCAAATTCAGTCATACTCTTCTGATTCTAGCTCATTTTCTACATCAACAAATTGTGAAAGACAGTTGCTGTCTTGTGCTAATTGGTTCCGATGCCACACTCACCACCGACGACCTAGTCATGACAAATGCCATTTTCGTTGTCAGAAATACCACCATATGTGTAGGTTCTCCAATTTCTCCCTCTATAGAACTACGGCAGGTAACCAGGATGAGAATTTAGTAAATAAAATTGAAACCATCATAAACCCAGAGACTGGCGTACCATGGAAGTTATTAAATAAATTGCAAATTTTTGACAAATTGATGATATTTCAAATAGATACAGGGGCTTCAGCTTCACTCAAACTGGAACACATACACAGAGATTGGTTCACCAGCATTACAAACTCTTACAAAAAAAATTATGTCCTACAGTGGATATGAGCTCCAGACTTGAGGCACTTTCCAAACAGAGGAAACTTACAAAAGTATGCCATGATGACTCATCACCTTTATTGTTATTACTTCACTTGCAACAGATCATATTTTTTGTTGCCATTGGGCCTTCAGGATCTTCTCGGACAAGTGTTTGTTTTTTAATGCATGTAATCTGTTTGGATTTCATAGATGACCTCTGCACGTTTTTCACAGTAGTTTTCTCTATGGCTAGACTTTGCCTGACATACAGGCCAAAATAATGTCCAACCCAATATAGCCTTCCATTTTGTATGAGCATGTCCTTTAACCTACATTCTTTATGAGGACATTAAAACGGAACTTATTTGCCTCCAAAAATAGCAAGGGATCACACCTGTCTCATCTGGTTCATGGCCACTCCTTTACTAGTGGTACACAAAATGAACAGCTCCGTCATACTGTGTAGAAACTTTAGAGTAGTTAATTCATAAGTGGTGGATGACAAGACACCTATCTGATTCTACATTCTGAGCACAGTTTTCCAGACTTAAAAGGTGACAAAAGTAACTAAAATTGATCTGTCAGAGGCATACTAGCATCTACTTTCAAATTCGGACTGCAAATAAGTGCTTGTTTTGACTACCACCTTTGACCTCTACCAATACCTGTAGCTACCTTCTGGTGTTTCTAGCACACCTGCAATTTTCCAAAGATGCTTTGCCAACTGATCTCAGCGATTCTCCCACATTTCAGTTTTCTCAATGATATAATAGTCATGGGGTGTGACACCCAAGTACATCTCTAAATCCTACAGTCTCTCTCTCTCTCTCTCTCTCTCTCTCTCTCTCTCTCTCTCTCTCTCTCTCTCTCTCTCTCTCTGCTGCTGCTGGAAGCCAGTCTAAAGTGCAATCACAAAATGTGTATTTTCTTCAACATCTGGCCGAATACAGGAGTTTCCTCATAAACAAAAATGTGATATTTCTAACCAAATGCAGTTCAATGAAAACATGTCCCCACCTCAGAACTTCAAAGACTACAATTTTTCATAGGCAACAGGAACAACTGTTGATAAATTACAGCAAACTTAGCTGTGGCTTCACAACCCCTGAATGCCTTCTGAGTAAAGGGAGCTGAGTTCATTTGGTCACCTGCATACAACAATTCATTCTGCACAAATATATGGGCCTTGCAAAGAGAGCCTTTTTTGCACCTAACTTCCCCTAGAAATCCATTCTTGCCACAGATGGTTTCCAGCATGAGGGACAGGGGAGGGGATGGGGAGGGGGGTGGGGGGGAAAGAGACCAGACAGCGAGGTCATCGGTCTCTTCGGATTAGGGAAGGACGGGGAAGAAAGTTGGCCATGCCCTTTCAAAGGAACCATCCCGGCATTTGCCTGGAGCGATTTAGGGAAATTACGGAAAAACCTAAATCAGGATGGCCGGACGTGGAATTGAACCGTCGTCCTCCCAAATGCGAGTCCAGTGTGCTAGCTACTGCTCACTATATTTGGCCCTCACTCATCATTGTCTGACAAAAGGCATAACACTTACAGTAGTGTTCCCTCTTTTTATTTGCTTATCAGTATTCCATCATGTACAAATCAACAGATCAGCACACGAACTGAATAACAGTTCAAATGCTTCCACTTCGATTTGGAGGATCTTTTCACTTAAAACAATTATCGATTCATGGTAGCCACTACTGTAACAGAATCATGGTAAAACCCCATGATGCATCCAAGGTTTTATGTGGGTGTAGTCAGGCTGACCACACCCTTGCTTTATGAGATTGATCCCACCATTACGATGTTACTTTTCTTTGAAAAATCAGCTTTCAGCTCAGGATGGTGTCCTCCTACATGCTACAGAGAATTGGATTCTGCCCCTGCTCTGCACTTGGGTCCTCGCCTGGCTTCATACAAAGCATCATGCAATCAAGAACTTCACCCACTGTCATGCTTACTGGCAGGCCACAGGCAAATACATTTAGGAACTCACCCAACTGTGCCCCCCAATAGGCATTACCCTCCCAAAAGCATTTTTTTTTTATCCTGGCCCCGGCCAGCTGATCCTTGGAAATGAGTTCATATAGACTTCACAGATAATTTTCCCATCTCAATGTGGCTAATCATCGTGGAGTCTTTATCAAAGTTTCCATACGTCACCAGGATCTATTTCACGATGGCAGAAGCGATTATTGATATCCTTGCATAGGTGTTCACAAGTGGAGGCTTCCAACAGACCAGGGTGATATAACGACCTCCCAAGTTCACCTTTGCCCCCCTTTGTAGAGTTTAGCACCCAACATGGCATATCGCATCTCCTCATCTCTTCCTTTCATCCTTTCTTCATTGTTCCCTTCCACCCTCAATCACACAGCAAGACAGAGAGGATGATTCACACTTTTCAGGTCAATTCTTCACACCCTTGGTCCAAAATCACAAATTCAACAGAAGTTTGTATTGTGTGACAAATCCTCCATCTGTGGTGAACTTTCAAGTGATGGTTTTGTTCAAAGAGACTGGTAGCATCATTCCAACCTAGGGCAAACTGCTACAGTATAATAAGTCTGTCTTGATACTCTTCACTCACTGCTGAGTAATTGTGTAACTGGCAAAACTTAGTCTGGATTGTAAACCTGCTACCATTATCTGCTGTTAAAGAATGGTGGTAAATTGAAACCATGGATCAGCAGCAACCGCATGTGTCAGACCATTCTAGTACCATCTGTATCAACATATTCATATGATAACAAGCATGTTACTTTACTAATTACTGTAATGAGCAACAAGCTGCTCATCTACACCTACATGATTACTCTGCAATTCACATTTAAATGCTTGGCAGAGGGTTCATCGAACCACAATCATACTATCTCTCTACCACTCCACTCCCGAACAGCGCGCGGGAAAAACGAACACCTAAACCTTTCTGTTCGAGCTCTGATTTCTCTTATTTTATTTTGATGATCATTCCTACCTATGTAGGTTGGGCTCAACAAAATATTTTCGCATTCGGAAGAGAAAGTTGGTGACTGAAATTTCGTAAATCGATCCCACCGCGACAAAAAACATCTTTGCTTTAATGACTTCCATCCCCACTCGCATATCATATCTGCCACACTCTCTCCCCTATTACGTGATAATACAAAACGAGATGCCCTTTTTTGCACCCTTTCGATGTCCTCCGTCAATCCCACCTGGTAAGGATCCCACACTGTGCTGCAATATTCTAACAGAGGACGAACGAGTGCAGTGTAAGCTGTCTCTTTAGTGGACTTGTTGCATCTTCTAAGTGTCCTGCCAATGAAATGCAACCTTTGGCTCACCTTCCCCACAATATTTTCTATGTGGTCTTTCCAACTGAAGTTGTTCGTAATTTTAACACCCAGGTACTTAGTTGAACTGACAGCCTTGAGAATTGTACTATTTATCGAGTAATCAAATTCCAGTGGATTTCTTTTGGAACTCATGTGGATCATCTCACACTTTTCGTTATTTAGCATCAACTGCCACCTGCCACACCATACAGCAATCTTTTCTAAATCGCTTTGCAAGTGATACTGGTCTTCGGATGACCTTACTAGACGGTAAATTACAGCATCATCTGCGAACAACCTAAGAGAACTGCTCAGATTGTCACCCAGGTCATTTATATAGATCAGGAACAGCACAGGTCCCAGGACACTTCCCTGAGGAACACCTGATATCACTTCAGTTTTACGCGATGATTTGCCGTCTATTACTACGAACTGCGACCTTCCTGACAGGAAATCACGAATCCAGTCGCACAACTGAGACAATACCCCGTAGGCCCACAGCTTGATTAGAAGTCGCTTGTGAGGAGCGGTGTCAAAAGCTTTCTGGAAATCTAGAAATACGGAATCAACTTGAGATCCCCCGTCAATAGCAGCCATTACTTCGTGCGAATAAAGAGCTAGCTGCGTTGCACAAGAATGATGTTTTCTGAAACCATGCTGATTACATATCAATAGATCGTTCCCTTCGAGGTGATTCATAATGTTTGAATACAGTATATGCTCCAAAACCATACTGCAAACCGACGTCAATGATATAGGTCTGTAGTTCGATGGATTACTCCTATTACCCTTCTTAAACACTGGTGCGACCTGCGCAATTTTCCAATCTGTAGGTACAGATCTATCGGTGAGCGAGCAGTTGTATATGATTGCTAAGTAGGGAGCTATCGTATCAGCGTAATCTGAAAGGAACCTAATCGGTATACAATCTGGACCTGGAGACTTGCCCGTATCAAGCAATTTGAGTTGCTTCGCAACCCCTAAGGTATCTACTTCTAAGAAACTCATGCTAGCAGCTGTTCGTGTTTCAAATTCTGGAATATTCCATTCGTCTTCCCTGGTGAAGGAATTTCGGAAAACTGCGTTCAGTAACTCCGCTTTAGCGGCACAGTCGTCGGTAACAGTACCATCGGCACTGCGCAGCAAAGGTATTGACTGCGTCTTGCCGCTTGTGTACTTTATATACGAGCAGAATTTCTTCGGATTTTCTACCAAATTGCGAGACAATGTTTCGTTGTGGAACCTATTAAAGGCATCTCGCATTGAAGTCCGTGCCAAATTTCGCGCGTCTGTTAATTTTAGCCAATCTTCGGGATTTCACGTTCTTCTGAAGTTTCCATGCTTTAACTGTTGGCTCTGCAACAGCGTTCGGACCTGTTTTGTGTACCATGGGGGATCAGTTCCATCTCTTACCAGTTTATGAGGTATGAATCTCTCAATTGCTGTTGCTACTGTATCTTTGAATTTGAGCCACATCTCGTCTACATTTGCGTAGTCAGTTTGGAAGGAATGGAGATTGTCTCTTAGGAAGGCTTCTACTGACACTTTATCCGCTTTTTTAAATAAAACTATTTTGCATTTGTTTCTGGTGGATTTGGAAGAAACGGTATTGAGCCTAGCTACAACGACCTTGTGATCACTAATCCCTGTATCAGTCATGATGCTCTCTATTAGCTCTGGATTGTTTGTGGCTAAGAGGTCAAGTGTGTTTTCGCAACCATTTACAATTCGCGTGGGTTTGTGGACTAACTGCTCGAAATAATTTTCGGAGAAAGCATTTAGGACAATCTCGGAAGATGTCTTCTGCCTACCACCGGTTTTGAACAAGTATTTTTGCCAACATATCGAGGGAAGGTTGAAGTCCCCACCAACTGTAATCGTATGAGTGGGGTATTTATTTATTACGAGACTCAAATTTTCTCTGAACTGTTCAGCAACTATATCATCGGAGTCTGGGGGTCGGTAGAAGGAGCCAATTATTAACTTAGTTCGGCTGTTAAGTATAACCTCCACCCATAGCAATTCGCACGGACTATCTACTTCGACTTCACTACAAGATAAACCACTACTGACAGACACACACTAACACTCCACCACCAATTCTGCCTAATCTATCTTTCCTGAACACCGTCTGAGACTTCGTAAAAATTTCTGCAGAACTTATTTCAGGCTTTAGCCAGCTTTCTGTACCTATAACGATTTCATCTTCTGCGCTTTCTATTAGCACTTGAAGCTCAGGGACTTTCCCAGCACAACTACAACAATTTACAACTAAAATTCCGACTGTTCCTTGATCCAAGCATGTCCTGTATTTGTCATGCACCCTTTGAGATTGCAGCCCACTCCGTACTTTCCCGAGGCCTTCTAACCTAAAAAACCGCCCAGTCCACGCCACAGCCTCCGCTACCCATGTAGCCGCCAGCTGAGTGTAGTGAACTCCTGACCGATTCAGCGGAGCCCGAAACCCCACCATCGTATGGCTAAGAGAAGAAAATCCCCTACAATGGTGATGAGCTTTCGATAAGTTTATTTGCTTCTGATTGTCAAGCTGGACACAACACTCAGCAAATTTCATGAAGCAGGCAATAACAGTGAGAGCAGTTCAGAGATAATTTTGTATGTATAGAATTAAATTACAATTGGATTAAATGCCTGAATCATCTTAAATTGCAACTGGAGTTCTACTCAATGAAACAGTCTGGTTAGCAATTTAAACTCAATAATTTTCATATGAATAATCTGATGGTCTAGGGGCATTGTTAGCATTAACTTTCAGGAACTACATTAAGAGCAAACTGGGCAAAATTCGAGGCATCGTATAAAAACTCTGTCGCCACACTGAGCTTTGTAAACCACCTACTCTGACTGTTATTTTGGTTTCTTCTTGTCTTAAGGGTACTGCAAATTGAAAATCTGATTCAATAGATACTTTTCATTTTTACTGACAAAGCTACAATGGTGTTATATTGTAATCATTGCAAGTAGATGACTTTTTAGCTATTCTGATTATTGTGGACTGAAAGATATTTTAGTTTAAGAATCATATGTTGACAGTGTTTTGTGATTCTTTTTACATATTCTAATGATAGCTGCTTCCCTTTTATTGTAGCAGTGGCTCGAACAGAACTTGCACTCCACAGATTCAGTGATTTCATGTCTTCATTGCTTTCTAGGCGTCCTTCTTTATGGCCACTGCAAATGGTTTCTTTGCACAGTTCACTTCCTTTATTTGAAACTTTCTGTTACCCATGGTTTCCAAAATTTCTACCACTTTACAAAATTTAATCTTGCTATTTTGTCAAAAACTGAGATTTTGAACCCATGGCTGGGTACAAAATATAGGTTGACTCATAAATAAAATATGACACCAACTAGCCACTTTTTACAACACTATTATTTTATTTATTTATTTGGTATACGTACTTCCATATGATGAATCTTCTTGGTGTGTGAGTGGTGCTATAGACTGTGTGTATACATATACATAAAAAAGTGCATCATACAGTTTTCACTGCTGCATGATCACAAGCCATCAGCACTGAACATAATGACATGGATTTTTCATCGGCACCACCACTCCAAGGACATTTCATCAGTTAGGAAAACAAAAAGTGAAAGCTAATGCAAAATGTATCTTTACATGAACTAGGCATCTGAAGAGGCACCTGTTGGTTTGAAACTGGTAATGGTGCTATTTAAATAAATAAATAGCACTTTAAAAAGTGGCTGGTTCCTGTTATCTCCTATGTAAGAGTCAACCTATAAACTTAATCTTACTCTGTCACAGAAATCAGTGAATTATAATGCTATAAAATATAATGCTACCATTACAATTAAGAGAGACTGATGAACACCATAAACATCATCATTATGCTGTTTCCCCAACATCCAAATGAATTTTAATCGGTGGCGTAGTAAACCTTTGATAATACAGCTTGAAAATTTAGATTTAATAACTACTGCTTTAATTGCAGCAAACAGTATATATTATCCCTAAGACAAGAAAGAGAGATCTCAGTTTAAATCACCAATCACAAGGGAAATGTTCTCTGTGAAACAATCAATCTGAACATTACAGACAAAAATTAATTACAGTTGGCCAATGAAAAGTCTCCCAGCATGCTTCAGAGAAGAGTTGGGACTGACTGCAAGCTAATGCCAATACAATGTCAACACAGCATTTTTCTGAAACTCCAGAGACATGTCAAGCAAAATAGGAAGCAAATGCATATGGAGCAAAATCCAAGGGTAAATCATAGACCCTGTAACAACTAGTCTACCACAAGATGCATGGATGTACATTTCCTAGCAATTGTTTTCATAAGCATTTGTGTATTGTGTAATCTGTTAGAAATCTGGGAGGACAAGCCATTTACAACAAAATTCTAGTGGCCATTTAAAACAAGACTAATTCACCATGTGGAGAGGATTCTCTCTCTCTCTCTCTCTCTCTCTCTCTCTCTCTCTCTCTCTGTGTATGTGTGTATGTGTATGTGTGTGTGTGTGAGAGAGAGAGAGAGAGAGAGAGAGAGAGAGAGAGAGAGAGAGAGAGAGAGAGACTCCATCCCCATCACCACCCACTCCTCTCAATCTTCAAGTGGCTGTTGGTATCAAACTCTTCCAGTTTACAGAGAAATTTCTTGCTTATATCTGTCAACTACAAAATTAAATTCAGGAAACACCAGAACATTTTGGCTGATGTAGTCACAAAAAAAAAGAGTTGAAAGAAAGGAAATTGCTGCAGGCAGAACTATGAAAACTTTTTGATCAATTTCTTGCTGGCTCAGGTGAGAAAAAGAACACTGTTTTTGCAACAGCATCCATCAACGTTTCATCCACATTGCTGCCACTTCCAAGCATAGCCCAATCAGCATTAAAATTTCCACTGAAAATCTCACAAAATGAAATGGTCCACAGTAAAGTTTCCACAGTAAAGACCCAGATTAAGTCCTTAGATGGGGCAAATATTTTGGTATGAGATGAGTTGTTGTTGTTGATGTTGTTGTTGTTGTGGTCTTCAGTCCTGAGACTGGTCTGATGCAGCTCTCCATGTTACTCTATCCTGTACAAGCTGCTTCATCTTCCAGTTCCTACTGCAGCCTACATCCTTCTAAATCTGCTTAGTGTATTCATCTCTTGGTCTCCCTCTACAATTTTTACCCTCCATGCTACCCTCCAATACTAAATTGGTGATCCCTTGATGCCTCAGAACAGTCCTACCAACCGATCCCTTCTTCTAGTCAGGTTGTGCCACAAACTCCTCTTCTCCCCAATTCTATTCCATACCTCCTCATTAGTTATGTGATCTTCCCATCTAATCTTCAGCATTCTTCTGTAGTACCACATTTCGAAAGCTTTTATTCTCTTCTTGTCCAAACTATTTATCATCCATATTTCACTTCCATACATGGCTACACTCCATACAAATACTTTCAGAAACGATTTCCTGACACTTAAATCCAAACTCGATGTTAACAAATTTCTCTTCTTCAGAAATGCTTTGCTTGCCATTGCCAATCTACATTTTATATCCTCTCTACTTCGACCATCATCAGTTATTTTGCTGCCCTAATAGCAAAATACAGATTTAAGTGTCTCATTTCCTAATCTAATTCCCTCAGCATCACCCGAGTTAACTCTACTACATTCCATTATCCTCATTTTGCTTTGTTGTTGTTCATCTTATATCCTCCTTTCAAGACACTGTCCATTGCATTCAACTGCTCTTCCAAGTCCTTTGCTGTCTCTGACAGAATTACAATGTCATCGGCAAACCTTAAGGTATTTATTTCTTCTGCATGGTTTTTAATACCTACTCCAAATTTTTCTTTTGATTCTTTTACTGCTTACTCAATATACAGGTTGAATAACATCAGGGATAGGCTACAACCCTGTCTCACTCCCTTCCCAACCACTGCTTCCCTTTCATGCCCCTCGAACCTCATAACTGCCATCTGGTTTCTGTACAAATTGTAAATAGCCTTTCGCTCCCTGTATTTTACTCCTGCCACCTTCAGAATTTGAAAGAAAGCATTCCAGTCAACATTGTCAAAAGCTTTCTCTAAGTCTAGAAATGTAGGTTTGCCTTTTCTTAATCTAGCTTCTAAGATAAGCCGTAGGGTCAGTATTGCCTCACGTGTCCCAATATCTCTACGGAATCCAAACTGATCTTCCCCAAGGTCGGCTTCTACCAGTTTTTACATTCATCTGTAAAGAATTCAGGTTAGTATTTTGCAGCCGTGACTTGTTAAACTGATAGTTCGGTAATTTTCACATCTGTCAATACCTGCTTTCTTTGGGATTGGAATTATTATATTCTTTTTGAAGTCTGAGGGTATTTCGCCTGTCTCATACATTTCGCTCACCAGATGGTAGAGTTTTGTCAGGACTGGCTCTTCCAAGGCTGTCAGTAGTTCTAATGGAATGTTGTCTACTCCCAGGGCTGTGTTTCAACTCAGGTCTTTCAGTGCTCTGTCAAACTCTTCACGCAGTATCGTATCCCCTATTTCATCTTCATCTACACCCTCTTCCATTTCCATAATATTGTCCTCAAGTACATCGCCCTTGTATAGACCCTCTATACACTCCTTCCACTTTTCTGCTTTCCCTTCTTTGCTTAGAACTGGGTTTCCACCTGAGCTATTGATATTCATACAAGTGGCTCTCTTTTCTCCAAAGGTCTCTCTAATTTCCCTGTAGGCAGTATCTATATTACCCCTAGTAAGATAAGCCTCTACATCCTTACATTTGTCCTCTAGCCATGCCTGCTTAGCCATTTTGCACTTCCTGACGATCTCATTTTTGAGACGTTTGCATTCCTTTTTGCCTACTTCATTTACTGCAATTTTATATTTTCTCCTTTCATCAACTAAATTCAACGTTTCTTCTGTTACACAAGCGTTTCTACTAGCCCTCATCTTTTTACCTACTTGATCCTCTGCTGCCTTCACTGCTTCATCTCTCAAAACTACCCATTCTTCTTCTACTGTATTTCTTTCCCCCATTCCTGTCAATTGTTCCCTTATGCTCTCCCTGAAACTCTGTACAACCTCTGGTTTAGTCAGTTTATCCAGGTCCCATCTCCTTAAATTCCAACCTTTTTGCAGTTTCTCCAGTTTTAATCTACAGTTCATAACCAATAGATTGTAGTCAGAGTCCACATCTGTCCCTGGAAATGTCTTACAATTTGAAATCTGGTTCCTAAATCTCTGTTTTACCATTGTATAATCTATCCGAAACCTGTCAGTATCTCCTGGCATCTTCCATGTATACAACCTTCTTTTATGAATCTTGACCCAAGTGTTAGCTATGATTAAGTTATGCTCTGTGCAAAATTCTACCAGGCGGCTTTTTCTTTCATTTCTTAGCGCCAATCCATATTCACCTACTACGTTTCCTCCTCTTCCTTTTCCTACTATCAAATTCCAGTCACCCATGACTATTAAATTTTCGTCTCTCTTCACTATCTGAATAATTTCTTTTATCTCATCATACATTTCTTCATCATCTGCAGAGCTAGTTGGCATATAAACTTGTACTATTGTAGTAGGCGTGAGCTTCGTGTCTATCTTGGCCACAATAAGGCGTTCACTATGCTGTTTGTAGTAGCTTTACCACATTCCTATTTTTTTATTCATTATTAAACCTACTCCAGCATTACCCCTATTTGATTTTCTATTTACAGGGTGTTTCAAAAATGACCGGTATATTTGAAACGGCAATAAAAACTAAACGAGCAGCGATAGAAATACACCGTTTGTTGCAATATGCTTGGGACAACAGTACATTTTCAGGCAGACAAACTTTCGAAATTACAGTAGTTACAATTTTCAACAACAGATGGCGCTGCGGTCTGGGAAACTCTATAGTACGATATTTTCCACATATCCACCATGCGTAGCAATAATAGGGCGTAGTCTCTGAATGAAATTACCCGAAACCTTTGACAACGTGTCTGGCGGAATGGCTTCACATGCAGATGAGATGTACTGCTTCAGCTGTTCAATTGTTTCTGGATTCTGGCGGTACACCTGGTCTTTCAAGTGTCCCCACAGAAAGAAGTCACAGGGGTTCATGTCTGGCGAATAGGGAGGCCAATCCACACCGCCTCCTGTATGTTTCGGATAGCCCAAAGCAATCGCACGATCATCGAAATATTCATTCAGGAAATTAAAGACGTCGGCCGTGCGATGTGGCCGGGCACCATATTGCATAAACCACGAGGTGTTCGCAGTGTCGTCTAAGGCAGTTTGTACCGCCACAAATTCACGAAGAATGTCCAGATAGCGTGATGCAGTAATCGTTTCAGATCTGAAAAATGGGCCAATGATTCCTTTGGAAGAAATGGCGGCCCAGACCAGTACTTTTTGAGGATGCAGGGACGATGGGACTGCAACATGGGGCTTTTCGGTTCCCCATATGCGCCAGTTCTGTTTATTGACGAAGCCGTCCAGGTAAAAATAAGCTTCGTCAGTAAACCAAATGCTGCCCACATGCATATCGCCATCATCAATCCTGTGCACTATACCGTTAGCGAATGTCTCTCGTGCAGCAATGGTAGCGGCGCTGAGGGGTTGCCGCGTTTGAATTTTGTATGGATAGAGGTGTAAACTCTGGCGCATGAGACGATACGTGGACGTTGGCGTCATTTGGACCGCAGCTGCAACACGGCGAACGGAAACCCGAGGCCGCTGTTGGATCACCTGCTGCACTAGCTGCGCGTTGCCCTCTGTGGTTGCCGTACGCGGTCGCCCTACCTTTCCAGCACGTTCATCCGTCACGTTCCCAGTCCGTTGAAATTTTTCAAACAGATCCTTTATCGTATCGCTCTTCGGTCCTTTGGTTACATTAAACCTCCGTTGAAAACTTCGTCTTGTTGCAACAACACTGTGTTCTAGGCGGTGGAATTCCAACACCAGAAAAATCCTCTGTTCTAAGGAATAAACCATGTTGTCTACAGCACACTTGCACGTTGTGAACAGCACACGCTTACAGCAGAAAGACGACGTACAGAATGGCGCACCCACAGACTGCGTTGTCTTCTATATCTTTCACATCACTTGCAGTGCCATCTGTTGTTGAAAATTGTAACTACTGTAATTTCGAAAGTTTGTCCGCCTGAAAATGTACTGTTGTCCCAAGCATATTGCAACAAACGGTGTATTTCTATCGCTGCTCGTTTAGTTTTTATTGCCGTTTCAAATATACCGGTCATTTTTGAAACACCCTGTATAACCCTGTATTCACCTGACCAAAAGTCTTGTTCCTCCTGCCACCGAACTTCACTAATTCCCACTACATCTAACTTTAACATATCCATTTCCCTTTTTAAATTTTCTAACCTACCTGCCTGATTAAGGGATCTGACATTCCACGCTCTGATCCGTAGAACGCCAGTTTTCTTTCTCCTGATAACGATGTCCTCTAGAGTAGTCCCCGCCTGGACATCCGAATGGGGGACTAATTTACCTCCAGAATATTTTACACAAGAGGACACCATCATCATTTAACCATACAGTAAAGCTACACGCCTTCGGGAAAAATTACGGCTGTAGTTTCCCCTTGCTTTCAGCCGTTCGCAGTACCAGCACAGAAAGGCCGTTTTGGTTAGTGTTACAAGGCCAGATTAGTCAATCATCCAGACTGTTGCCCCTGCAACTACTGAAAAGGCTGCTGCCCCTCTTCAGGAACCACATGTTTGTCTGACCTCTCAACAGATATCCCTCCGTTGTGGTTGCACCTATGGTACGGTTATCTGTATCGCTGAGGCACGCAAGCCTCCCCGCCAACGGCAAGGTCTATGGTTCATGGGGGGCATGAGATGAGTATACTAACACAATTCCCTCTAAAGCTTTGAATTTGACTCTTCAGAAGTAAATATACATTATATGGGAATTTCGTTACCTTATTAGCTGGTGACTTCTGGCAAACACTGTCAGTCATGCAGTGAACCATTAGACAGGTTAAATGCCTATTTCAAGAAATTGGTTTTATGGACTTACGTTGAAAAGTTTTATTTGACACAATACACGAGCATTCACCATTATAATGACTCCAGTTGCTGGAGATTTCTCAGCTAAGTTGTTCAATGGCAGCAATGTAACCGTAGCTGCAGAAAAATATGGAAAACTGTATTTCTGATTAATTTTGAAACTCTCCTTAATCTACCTGTGAACTAATCTTGAATGTCTTCTGAGTATACAGAAGATCAATCTTTCTCCAAAAAATGTCATTTAACACTTTTAACAGCATTTTCAGTCTGACAGTATCTTATCTGTCCACCGACACTGTCATCAAAGTGGATGAAGTACAACATTATCTGGTTGATTTCGTTAACACTATGGAACTACTTTAAGTGCCGTCCGATAAACTTGCTCCAACAGTGAGAATTCCTATAATGCTCTTGTAGGATTTGGAAGCACTCACACTGTGTAACAGATAAAGCTGATTGATGAAGTCATAAAAGTGAAATGCAATTGAAGTCAATAGATTAACTGTGTGTGCTAAAAGGGAAGTCATATTCATTCCCTGGATCCTGATAATACCACCAGACATGTTCTTCAAAATCAAATATTTTAAGCTTCCAGTGAAAGCTGCCTTTTCTTAAAGGATATGCAAGTCTCTGGAGCAGACTCTTCAAATGTTAACTCGTGTTTTAAGTTTTTTGCAAGGGAAACTTCATGAAGCTTAACTTCAGATGTCAAGTGAAACATTATGTACTTCCATTGTCCAGAATGAAAATAACACAAATAAACATGTTTCGTAAATGCCATTCTAACACACTGTTTAATTAAAAAATATTAAGGAATACCAGCATGACAAGTGGTAACCTCCACACAGTGTTCCTTGGGTAACATACAATTTACTTTTCATCCTGCTCTAAACATAGGAAATCAGTTAGTGCTTTAGTCAAGCTCTTGTGTATCAAAATTTTCAACGTATAATGGATATCTGCGATATAGATTGCACAGTCATTGTACAATTAAGAGTGTAAGAGAGGAAGGCAGACCAAAAACACCAAATAATCGTTTGAAGCAATAAGTCACTAGTTTATAAAATACCTGTTTGCATCCCCATCACACCAGGTGCAAAAACATCAGCTCCTCTTAGAACTGCAATGCCACAAGCTACATCAACAATTACTTCTTGTTGCTTTATATCCAGATCAAGTTCATTCACATTCCAGGGACCAACAACAACAGTTTCTGGTAATTTAGGGTGCACAAAGACTTGTGGCATCTCATCAATTCCATATTCCTCACACTGCTGCAATTTAATGAAACACATATAAACATCCACACATTCTTTATCACAATTTTAGCATTATTTCTGAGAAATTCATAACTGTAATGCTTAGTCAAGAATAATTATTAATAAAATTATGTGTCTTTGAGAAAATTACAGGTAAATACAAAGAAAAATATCAAAATCAGAACTGTTCACGGTAAACTATATAATACCATATACTTAATAAAACAGTTGCTGCATGAGCAGCTTCCTCTTATCACAGAAGTGTCCCAAAGTTTCCATTAAAAAAAGACATGACTTAATTATATTAAAATTTTTAATAAAATCAATTATGAGGATATATAATAAATGTAAATCAAGCTTTTAGGCAAATTTAAACTGTGTCCTAGTAAGTACTCTGAGGCAGAATCTTCTATGGTTTTGGATTCAACCTCAACCATACCTTTTTGTTACAAACATGCTTCATTTGTAGGACAATAGGAGGTCAATAGAGACTAACAGTGATTGAGACCAGTGCAGTTGTGGGAATGTAGGACATGTTACAGGGAAAGTTACCAAATGTGCAACACTGAGAAGTCTGTGTCCCAAGAGCTGCACACAAACGTTTTATCGGTCTTAAAAAAGAACATCAGATTTGTTCCACTGTAGAGGCAACAACCCTCTGTGATCCTATCAATGTAATGTAACACATTGTTGGTAGATTTTTTCTGAAGCACCTGAGGTCAGACAGGCCACATACCATACTTAGACATGTTTGAGCACCTCAAGTGAAGAAATCTGCAACAATATGTGAATAACAGTGATGCTGTAATCCTTCCAGTACATAAAGGCAACACGCCCTTATTGTACCTGAAAAATAACCATTAGGAAAAGATGAAATGCATATTTGCAGGTCCTGCCTATAAAACTTGACAGCAGCAGCCTATACAGAACATCCATAAGAAATCACAGGCACTTCCCTGAAACATGAAACTTGTCACTGACTGCAAATACAGTACCACAACAGCTATGTAATTTACTGGAAATTTATCCTGATTTCCCACTTGTCACAAGTGGTTGTGTTAACAACAGCTATACAAACATGCTTCCACGACTGACCCAAGTCTCCATATGTCCTTGTGTCTGCTTTCCATAGGTATCACACAATTGTACGACTTGTGCAAAGGGAGACACTTCTTTATTTTTCTCAACAGCTTTCACTGGGTTTGGCAGGAAATAAATTAGTGCAGTGTCTGTACAGTTCGATGCAATGTTCCTTTTGGACATGCATGCATGTCTGAAAGAATATTGCATCAAACTATACTGACACTGTCAAATACAGTCACCGCACTAATGTAATTCTTTGAAAGTCTGGTCTGCTGTATGAAGCTATCAAGAAGTTCAGAATGCAAGAACAGACGCTATGATTGTGAATCACAGCATACTGTCTTTCAGTACTTGTAAGGCAATCCCAACACACACAGACATTCAAACACGATCTCCATATCTGCAGCTCGTAGAACTTTTGTATAACGTCTCTGCCAAATTCAACTTAATAGCACCGCTTGTCACCTCCTCATTACCTCCTTGTATATTAATTTTCAGTGACTGGACATGGGTGTGGGATGATTCACAGAGAACATGTTTCACTATTAATTGAATCTGACTCTGTTGGCTAATAAGATTGTGTGTCTCTTTATTAATATTAAAGTTCTTCAGATTCAGGTGAAAAATGTAACCTTGAAAGGATAGCAGTCCACAAGTCATTTATTGGTTTTGTAAGAAACACATTTCCTAATAATGCCTACACCCAACCATGTCCACATTAACAGTTAAATTTCATTTCAGCACTTAAGTTTGGCATTACTGTACTACTTCTCCGAATTAATCTCTGTGGTAGACTTTTTATAACTGGTCAAATAATAATATGATCTGCCAATGGAAGCTACTGACACAGAATGACAATACTGTTCATCCACTGACATCACAGATAATTACGCGCACCTTCCACAAATAAACCGAATCATTACTCACTATTACCATGACAACCAACAAAACATTTCCCAAGTCTTAATTCATCACTTTAGCAAACTGTAGAAATAAACTTGGTGCAATGCAATTACTTACAACTGGTCTTCTTGAAACCCAAACGACAACTCTCTCCTCGCATTCTGGTCCGTGACCATTACATTGTTGAACATAACAGCACGACAATGTCCCTTTTGGAAAAAAGCATGTTCAGGTCCAAAGATTCCAGAAAACCAACAATGCATAAGGGGTATGATTTACTGTCATACCACTATCAACATTAATGCACCTCACAAGCAAAGAAATTCCTGAAAGCTAACATAATTGTATTATAAGGATAGGCAACAATTGCTTCCGTATCACCATGTCTAATTCTAGTAATATGATCGCAGAAAACAGGTCTACAAGTTGGCATCATTTAGTAACCAACTATATCAAATTTAATTTGCTGCATTCTACTAATTCTCATCGTCTCTGCAGTAGTCTAAGAGTCTGTAGATGTGGATCACTCACATGTGTGGATACTGTAGGGTGTCAAAACATGCATGCTATGCCCATCATGACTGCAATCACACGTCTTCACTGAGATATCTACTATCCAAAAAGGACTTAAACAATTATGTCAACAATATCCTACCACACCTATATCCATAATGGTTTTGGCTATGGCCAGAGGCACCATGCAGTTGTAAATGCTTTTGCTGATGCATCTTTGCCACAGCTAGTGAGGCATTTGCATCAGTTACAGCTTGGTTCCATTTTAATTAGTGTACCACTCGAGGAGTCTCAAATGTTGAAATATTCAAGAACAAAACTGATCTATTTATTCATGTACTTACTTTAAATGTATTTTCCCTTTGACAGAGGCAATTATGAATATGACAGTAATGAGTTGTCCCAATTCCCCTGTTGGTGTAACTTGTGTATGGCAAGCACTGAGTAGACACCACTAAACTAAGCAATCTTTCTACAAGCTGTGCTGCTCCCTGCTCTGTGGTTCTGTTCTGATGCATTGTTCTTGGAACCACAAAGGGCATCAAATACACTGAAAACTATAGAGCTTTATGTACCATTTTTTCCATGATATATGAAATGCGGCTTGTTACTCTGGCTTCCTTTTTTTATTCATCTTTGAAAACTGACATACTACCACAGATCAGACAGGCACTTGAGAAATTTGTGGCACTTGTGGAACTACATGCCGATTACTGTTAAAGAATTATGTGATATTGTAAGTAAACACATACACTGAGTTCACAGGCTAAAATTCCTGCACCCTGGTGAACATGGAGGCAACGTCCAAAACAGCTGTCCAAAACAAAAAAAAACTGCACATCACTAACTCCCATTTTCTTCATGGACCATTTAGTAAATAATTAACATCAAAGCTTCTTTTCTATAGGAAGAATATTCAGAAACTTCCAGTGGCAAAGTGGGGAACTATGTGAGGACGTCCAAACAAACAGCCATGGAGGAGATTTCCTGGTTCGTGTTGATGGTATGGTAGAGATAAGTACAAAGGAAAGTATGTCATTTTGCTCAACAACATTTGCCATGTAGTTTTGACAACTGCACCCAAAAGAAATACAGTATTTCCAAACTTACAACCTCTTTTCGCTTGGTTCGCAACTAACTTGTGAATTTTTTGACCAACACGCTTTGTTTAGATGGAGTAATTCCATAAAATCTTTATAATGTGACCATTTTACCTATGAATTAATTTCATAATCTCAAATAAAAAGTCCATTAGACAGATCTTCCGGCCAACACTTCACCCCAGGAGGCAAAATGTGTAGTATTGCCAACAGATACACACAAAAGTGACACATTTCCTGGCTTTTGGAACCAAGAGTTCCTTCCTTGGTAGGGGGTGGGGCAAGTGACCTGAGGGATAGAGAGGTTGGGGAAGGTTAAAAAGAAAGGGCAGGTCACCAGACTTAATGATTTGATTGACTGGTACTAAGCTCAGTTATCCAAGGCCATTGATGTTAGCTCTTTTCGCTTAAGCTATTGTGAAAATTATTGATAGCGCCAGCGAGTGGTGGATGTTGCTATATTATTGCATGGCTGATTATTTAAAATTTAAAATCATTTTTTGCATTTACAGTGGGCCTCACCTGTACCCAAGTTCTGTGCACTGTATATGTTTAACATTTTGAGAGGTCTCACTTATTACTAACATTTTATTGGCCATGACCAGGGAATTTAATTGTGTTAAATAACATTTATTACAAATGTTTGACTATCATCATCATCATCATCATCATTACTGTTGTTGTTGTTGTTGCTGCTGCTGTTGCTGCTTGACTTGAAGCTCTTGGGCAAGCATCCATGAACCATAGATCTTGCGGCGGTCATATGGCATGCGTGTCTCAATGATATAGACAGCCATACCACAGTTGCACCCACAATGGAGGGGTATAAGTGGAAAGGCTAGACTAACCTGTGGTTCCTGAAGAAGGGTAGCACCACTTTCAGCAGTTACAGGGGCAACAGTCTGTGAGATTGACTGATCTTGTCTTTTAACACTAGCCAACATGGACTTGCTGTGCTGGTACTCCGAATAGCTGAAAGCAAGGGGAAACTACAGCCATTTTGTTTCCCCAACGATAATGTAACTCCACTGTACAGTTTACTGGTGTTGACATCCAGCTGAATACAATATCCCGGAGCAAAAATAGTCTACCATTTCGATTTTCAGGGGGGGTACTTAGAAGGATGTCATCATCAGGAAAAGAATAGTGGCATTCTACAAGTCGAAGTGTGGAATGTTTAATTCCTTAACGGAGACACAGATCAGAGAACTTAAAAAGGGAAATAGAAGTTAGACATGTGGGGATCAGTGAAGCGTCGGCAGCAAGAATAGGTCTTGTAGTCAGGTGAGTGCAGGGTCATAAACACAAAACCAAATAGGGATAACGCAGGAACGAGTCTAATAATAAATAAGAAAATAGGAATGCAGATAAGTTACAACATACAGCATAGTGAACACATTATTTTGCCAAGATAGGCATGAATCTAACAGCCTCTACAGCAGTACTAGTTTACATGCCAACTATCTCTGCAGATGATTAGGAGATTGAACGAATACATGATACAATAAATGAATTATTCAGTTAAAAATCAAACAATGGTAACTTCAGGTTGGAATATCAACAATTTAAGGAAAAAATAGATTGCTACTTACTGTAAACATGGCACATTAAGTTGCAGAGATGCACAATTAAAAGACACTCTCACATTGGCTTTTGGCCACAGCTTTCATCAGAAAAAAAAGAAACACACACACAAGCTAGCACACCTTGTGCAAGCATGTCCATTATCTCCGGCAGCTCAGACCGGAATACAAACGTCGCATAAAATGCAAGCAGCAATCTGGAGGGGAAGGGATAGCAGTATACAGGTGGGGGGAGGGAGAAGAGCGCTGTTTGGCAGAGCGTGCAAGGACTAGACTGCCAACAGGCACAGCATCAGGAGGCTGTGTGGCAGGGAGATGTGTAGGCGGAAGGGGAATGGACCAAAACAGGAGAAGAGTGGGGAAAAATGGGAGAGTGCATTGGCAGAGGGTGGCACACAAAGAGGGTGGGAGATGAGAATAGGGAGGAGGTGATAAGACAGAGGAGGGAGGAAACTGTTAAGGGGAGGGTGTGGGGACAGTATGTTACTGTAGTTTGAGGTCAGGTTAATTTTGGGAGTGGAGAATATGGTGTAAGGATAACTCCCACCTGCACAATGCAGAAAAGCTCGTGATGGAGGTGAGCATCCAGATGGCTTGGGTAGTGAAGCAGCCATGGAAATAAAACATGTTATGTTCAGCTGCAAATGGTGGTCTACTTTGCCCCTGGCCACAGTTTGGCAGTGGGCTGTTACCCTGGTGTACAGCTGGCTGTTAGTCACATTAGTATACAAAGCTGTGCAATGATTGCAGCAGAGCTGGTACACAACGTGGCTGCTTTGACAGGTGACCCAACCTGTGACAGGGTAGGATTAGAGTGTGAAAGGAGTGGAATAACAAGTGCTGTGTGGATGGATTGGGTAGGTCTTGCACCTGGGTCGTCCACAGGATATGATCCTTGTGGCGAGGGGTAGTGGTTGGGAGTGGCATAGGGATGGACTAGGATGTTATGGAGGTTGGGTGGATGATGGAACATCACTTTAGGAGGGGTGGGAAGGATCTTGGGTAGGATGTTCCTCATTACAGGGCATGATGATAATTAATCAAAACCCTTGTGAAGAATGTGGTTCATTTGTTTTAGTCTGTGGTGGTAGTGGGTCACAAAGGGGCACTCCTTTGTGGATGGTTCTTGGGGGTGGTGGGAGGACTGGGGGAGTGAGGGGAAAAGGCAAGGAAGAATTGTTTGTGGATTAAGTCTGGGGATAGTGCCTGTCTATGAAGGCCTAGGTGAGAGCCTCAGCATACTGAGCGAAGGAGTTCTTGTCACTGCATATACACTGTTCCTATGTGGCTAGACTGTATGTGAGGAAGTTTTTGGTACGGAACGAATGACAGCTGTCGAAATGCAGGGATGATAGCTGACAAAATGCAGGCGCTGTTGGTGGTTGATGGGTTAATATGGACAATGGAGTGGATGGAGCCATTAGAGAGGAGGAGGTCAACATCCGGGAAGTTGTCACACTAGGCTGAGAAGGACCAGGTGAAGCGGATGGGTGAGAAGGCTCTCCCATACGCTTCACCTGGTCCTCCTCAACCCAATGTGCCACCTTCCTGTATGTTGACCACCTCCTCTCTGATGGCTCCATCCGCACCTCTGTCCACATTAAGACCGCCAACAGTACCTGCATTTCGACACATACCAAAAAATCCCTCCTATACAGCCTGCTCACCCATGGATGGTGTATCTGCAGTGACAAGGACTCCCTTGCCCAGTATGCTGAGGGTCTCACAGATAGGCACTAGCCCCCAGACCTAGTCTGCAAACAGATCTCCCGTGCCATTTCCCCTTACACCCCAATCCTCCCACCACCTCCAAGAAACAGCCACAAAGGAGTGGCTGCTTCATCACCCAGTACCACCATGGACTGGAACAACTGAACCACATCCTTTGCCAGGATTTTGATTACGTATCATCATGCCCTGAAATGAACAACGTCCTACCCAAGATCTTTCCCAATCCTCCTAAAGTAGTGTTCCATTATCCATCCAACCTCCATAACATCCTAGTCCATTCATACACTGCTCCCAACCTCTATCCCTTGCACTAAGATCATATCCCATTGGAAGTCTCAGGTCCATGACCTGCCAAATCCACCCATCCAGTGCTTCATATTACAATCCTGTCACTGGCTTATCCTACCCCATCAGAGGTCAGTCCACTTGTGAAAGCAGCCATGTCATATACGAGCTCTGCTGTAATCATTGCACAACCTTTTATATTAGTATGACTAAGAACCAGTTGTCCACCAGGATGATTGGCCATCGGAAAATGTGGCTAAGAGCAAAACAGACACCCTGTGGCACAACTTTCAGCTAGACATAACGTGCTTGATTTCCATGGCTGCTTCAGTACCTGGGCCATCTGGATCCTCCCCTCCACCATCAACTTTTCTGAACTGTGCAGACGGGTGTTACCTTTACAACACATTTTCCGCTCGCAAAATTATCCTGGCCTCAGCCTACAGTAACATATTGCCCACACACCTCCATCTAACAGTTTCCACCCCTCTCTGACTTATCTCCTCCCTATTCTCGTCTCCCACCGTTTTTCTGCCAACGCACCTGCCCATATTGCCCCACTACCCTCGTTTTCCGCTTCAGTCCCTCTTCTGCTCCTGCTCCCCACCACCCTGCCCACAGCCCCCGATGCTGCAACTGTTGGCAGTCCATGCACACACTGCCAGACAGCGCCCTTGTCTCACCCCACCTGTACACTACTATCCCTTCCGCTTCCCCATCCTCTCCAGATTGCTGCTTCTGTTCCACATGACAGTTGCATTCTCGTCCAAGCTGTCAGAGATGGTAATCCTTCAGTGAGATGTGCTAGCTTGTGTGAATGCATGTCTGTGTGTATGTTTCTCTTTCTTTTTCTGATGAAGGCTGTGGCTGAAAACTAATGTGTAAGTGTCTTTAATTGTTCCTGTCTGCAACTTAACGTGTGATCTTTATGGGAAGTAGCAATCTGTATCTGCCTTAAGTTATTCAGTTAGTGAAGGGAGACACAAACTTAATTATGATGGACAATTGAAATTTGAGAGGAAAAGGAATAGAAGCAAAAACAGTTGCAGAACATGAACTGGGGAAAAGGACAAAGAGGAAGCTATCTGGTGGAATTTTGTATAGAGCATGATTTGCTAACACTTGGTTTAAGAATCATGAAACAAGGTTGTGACAAAGCAAGCTGGGATATTTTTAGTTCCCCTCTTGTTTTGCCATACGCCTCCTTAAAATTCATTTTTTCAGTTTTAACTAATTACCATTAACATATATGAACATTATCTGCATTTTCATAAAAGAGAAAGGTTGGCCCTTAGTTTTAAAGAATATAACATGAGATCCAATTTTGTGCTTAGTTTTATGTATGTAATTGATTTTCTAATTTATTTTGACTATTCCTAGTTAGTATCTTTCATTATACGGCAAAAATCAGTAATTTTTTCGTAACTTAAATTCTATTGTTGATGTATAAACAAATATAAATTCTGTACTAATTATAAACATTTGGAAGACAAACTAATAGTATTCTTTAAGTATTTATTTGGCTCTATTCGAAAACACGTTAGCAAAGTCAGCACTTGATTAATTCCAAAGTAATTAACAGTTTTGTCAAAAGTACTGTTTACATAACTATATGTGTTAATTTCATCATTTAAACAAATAATTTGGCTTAACCCTGGTAGTAGAAGAAACTGTTAAAAAGACTGAATTTTTCGATGTATTCAGTTAATTTAATGAGTTAAGTCTTAATTTTAATTTCTGTAAATTTAACTTCGAACAATGTGTAGTTTCAGCCCCTATTATTGTGAGGATATATAAGGCCCAATTTTTGATCCCGTGACAGTCAGCCCACAGCCAAGTTTCAGACGAGGAATCTGTGTTGGTTAGAACGACAACAATGCATCAACTTAACAGTGTAATAAGTGTTACACAATTACGCCGTGTGTTAAAACAGTGACTGTGTCTGCTCCATATGTACCTTTCTATTCTTAAAGAACTGTGAACTTTGTGGTTTGGCTTTTACTGCTCATAGATGTTCAACAGTAAATTATTGTAGCAGTATGTGGAGTTTTGCCTGCTAACTATTAATGAGGCTTATGGGAAGTTAGAACAATAGTGCACTGGCCATATATAACTGTGTATTATTGGGGGACTGTGAAAAGTGAAAGTAAAAGACTGTGAAATGCAACTGTGCAACTGTCGGCTACAGTAGACAGTACTGCATGTCTACCTCCTATTTTTTTCAGCCAGTACGTCAACACCAAGGACAATCAACGAAGAAACAAAGTAGGCGAGCTGCTGCAAGGTGTACACTTGGAAGAGACCTGGGGACACTGGATGGTTTCAGACTGATTGAATAATGGTTAAAGAGTGATTTTGAAATTACAGTTTTATCAGCAAGACATTTCCCGGTGCAGACTCTGACCATAATTTATTGCTTATGAACTGCAGACTAAAACTGGAGAAACTGCAAAAAGGAGATGGGATCTGGATAAAATGAAGTAACAAGAGATTATTCAGAGTTTCAGAAGGAGCATTAGACAATATTGGACCGAAACAGTGGGAAGAATTAAAACAGAACGTGAATGGATATCTTTAAATGAGGAAATATTGAAGGCAATAAAAGATCAAACATGTAAAAAGACACAGTCTAGTTGAAATCCTTGGATAATAAAGCAGATATCGACTTTCACTGAAGAAATGAGAAAATATAAAAATGCAGCAAATGAATCAGGTGAAAGGGAATACAGATACCTGAAAAATTATGCCGCGTCCACATGCTTGGGGCTTGCCGCAAACTCCAAGTCTCTACAAATGCTTGGCTACATTTGGGGAACTATCCACACGCTCGCGAGTGTGCTTGTTTGTTCTGGAGAAGCAGGCATGATGGATGTAGAGGTTGTGTCGGCCATAACCTTTGGCTTAACCTATCTTTACTAAAAAAAGAAAAAAAGAGGAAAGAAAATGAAAAATATGGCAAAGATAGTGGATGTTAAAAATTCATAGAAACCGTTCCAGGTAATTGTTAAATTATAGCATCATTCATGTATCTATGATCATTATATAGTTTCTTATGTGTATTTCATTCAATATAATTAGGCCTATGAGAAAATTATTGATTTAAAATTTGTGTTTGCAGAGAATTTATGGAAGAAAACTATAATGAGCTTCTTCATGAACCATCTGGACAGTTTGATAACTTCTGCAGGATGAGCTACGCTGATTTTGAATATTTGCTGAATGAAATTTCACCTCTGATTCGAAGAAAAATACAGACTTCAGAGAAGCTATACCAGCTCAATATCGTCTGGCAATAACACTGAGATATTTAGCATCTGGAGACAGTTACAAAAGACTACACTATTTGTTTAAAGTATCCACCCAGACAATATCAAAAACTATAACTGAAGTCAGCAGAGCTATTAATAACGTTCTGAAAGATGCAATAAAGGTAATGTGAAACACGTTTGATATTTTGTTTTTAATGTTTTTTATTAGTTTGAAGAGATAAGCGTACAAAAATATTAATCAGTGTTCTGTACTTATGCACTAGTATCATACTGCTCAAAATCTTCGTAAGCTCTCTGGAATGCTTCGTTAATAATGTTGTGTGTTGAGGCACGATTATTTCATCAGATACCGGTACCGGTATTACTGAAATTGTAGAGGTGGGCTTTGAAGGGCTGGATTCGGTTGAGTAAATAGTTATGATGTCATCTCTATTTCAAGGATGTGGTGGTAGTAATGGAGTGGAGGATCTTTCATAATTGGAGATGGGATTGGTAGTGAAGGGGTCATGATTTGGGGTAGAAGATTCAGAAAATGACATCTGAAAACATGCTGAGTGGTTTGGTACTACTGTATATCCACTTGACACTGATGATGGTCTAGAATATTGAAATGAATTATGAGGAGATGGTGTTTAAAAAAAAAAAGACCTCTGTTTAATTCTTTTGATAAATAAACCATCTATTTCATACATCATTAATTTCCTGTCGTCTTGAAGAAGTTCCCGCATCTTTTTGGCTAATAGCTGAGCATACAGATCACATTCATTATCTTCAGTATTTGCACATGATGGACATTGACTAAGCACATTCATTAATTGACCAAATGCTGTGGCCATTTGCTCTTCTGCTATATTCGATGCAGTGCGACGACGAGATTTCTCCTTAGATTTACTTGTAGATGGTGAAGAAACCATAGATGCAGGAGTCGAGGAACCCGCCACACTGTTATAATTTTCTGTCTCCTCGGTTTCATCCACCGTTTCTTTTCCAGCTGTTTCTGAAGATCTTGATTGCTGCAAAAATTAGATTTTATTAATAATTCTACAGTACAAAAAATTATTTCAAATTTTAATTATTATTTTAACATTATCTTTTCAGATGCCCTCTACAGTGGAAGATTGGATTAATATAGAAAGGGGATACAGCAGTAAATTCCCACATTATGTGCGATTGTTGGATGGCAAACATAGTTATCGAGTGTCCACCTCATAGTGGAACTGAATATTTCAACTACAAGAAAACTTTCAGTATAGTGCTTTTGGCATTCGTCGATAGCAATTATAACTTTATGTTTGTTGACATAGGATGTCAAGGGAGGATTAGCAATGGTGGCGTTTTTAACAATTCATTATTATGGCAAAGAATCTGCAGAAACGAAATGAACTTCCCCACACCATGCCCACTTCTTGGATCGAATAATAACGTAAATGTGCCATATGTATTTTTAGCAGATGGTACCTTTGCACTCAGTACACGTGTTATGAAGCCTTACCCTGGACTTCATGAGATTGGATTGCCAAAAAGAATATTTAACAAACAATTGTCTAGAACCCGGGTTGGAATGGAGAATACTTTTGGCATTTTTAACTACAGTGTTCAGAATTTTTCAAAGACCTATTAATTTAGATCTCGAAACTGTGAAAGAAATTACTATGACCCGTGTGCTACTACATAACTTTCTCTGAAAAAGTAGATCTTCTTCAGAAAGATATATTCCCCCTGGAACTTTGAATGTATGGGATAGTAATGGGAATCTGATAATACCTGGTGCATGGAGGAATATAGAAGAATATAATGCAATACAAAATTTGCCACTTGTACCTCAAAGATCGCCGCTAAATGCCATCAAGATTAGGGATGAATTTACTTCATATTTTTGTAGGAGTACAAATGCTTCATGAGGAGTTCTGACTTCTTAATTTTGGAGCATGTACTTCAAATTATAGAAACAGTAAAAATCAAAAACGATAGAGTCCAAAATACTGAAGTGTTTTTGCTTACCGTATCTGAGTTCAAACCACCTTGTTGGTATATATTTGCAGCAGAAATGATTCCATAAGCTGGTATGCAAACCAAACTGGTTTGTATATACCTTCAACTTCTGAGGGAAAATAATTATTTATTATTTACGTCATATACATACTTATTTTGTTAGTAACACAACTATTTTAGTAAAAATAAATATAGAACTTTGAAAAATGTACACTTTGTTCCAATCATCTATTTATCAAATTTATTGTATATATTATGTAAATATTAAAAAATAAAGAAATTTGTACCTGAGCCAGAATGAATAGAATCTTGCTTCTTCTTTAAATGTTTATGAAATGTGACCATAAGAATTTCCTTTTTGCTTTTAATCTCCTTGACAGGTTTCTTTAAAACTTCACTGAGATGACTCCAGGCATCAGCCACTTTTTTTTTTTTTTTTTTTTTTTTATTATTATTTATCTTTATGGTCTTTGTTCCTCAGGTCCCAAATGCAGGGTTCTGCTTGATAACATTCGATGAATTGTAAATTTCCTCATTGGACCAGTCACCGGTATTCATTTTCCCTGCTGTAGCCTACTTCTATACAAAGAGCAATGCACTTCTGTCCACCGCCAGTGCACAAACAATACTAGGTCCACAACAAACATGTGGACACGTCGCAAGTGCTTGCCGCAAACCTCCTTTGATTTGTGTCAAAAAACTGACTCAACCGGATCGACCACAAGCACTAGCAAGCCTACCCAAGTCAAGCCAAATGTTCTAGCCACACATTTGAATTTGTGATGGCTTGTCGTGGTTTGACAAGCATGTGGACGCGGCATTAGGTTGACAGAAAATGCAAAGTGGCTAAGCAGAAATGGCTAGAGCACAAGTGCAAGGCATGACTTTACCAGAAAAGAGAATCAGCTACATGAATATTAAGATCTCAGATGGCAAGTCAGTACTAAGCAAAGAAAGGAAAGCTGAAGATGGAACGAATATACACAGTGTCTACATAATGGAAATAAATTGAGGATAATGTAATATCAAGAGATGGCAGAGTAGGTGAAAACAGGGTGGAAGATATGATACTATGAGGAGAATTTGACAGAGCACTGAAAGACCTTTGGACCCTGCAGCAGACAACACTCTTTCAGAATTATTGAGATCCTTGGGAGAGCCAGCCACAACCAAATTATTCTATCTGGCTTGTAAAATACAGGAATGATTTACTTGCAGAACAACAGAAAACTGGTAGAAGCAAACATCAGAGAAGGTTGCTTTGGATTCTGGATCAACGTATTAACACCCAAAGCAATACTTACCCTACAACTTGCCCTAGAACACACGTTGAAGAAAGGAAAAATATGTTTATATTTCTTGTAGATTTAGAGAAAGGTTTCGACAGTGTTGGCTGGACTACACCCTGAAATTTTAAAGGAAGCATGGATACAATACATGGGGCAAAAGGTTATTTATAAGTTGTACAGAAATCAGACTGCTGTTATGAGAGTTGA